>NC_083315.2:0-4895000 GCF_963455315.2 Globicephala melas | reverse complement strand
GATTATTCACTATCTTAAATAAACAGCATTTCAAACCTGATGAACTATTTAGAAAACATGAAAAAAAGTGCAGGAAATCTGAATGCTAACGGGGGAACTTTGGAGGTTTTTTGTTGTTAATTTATTTAATTTACTTTTTATTCAAGTTTTAAAGGTTACACTCCATTTACAGTTATTACAAAATATTGGCTCTATTCCCTGTGCTGTACAACACATCCTTGTAGCCTATTTTATACCCAATAGTTTGTACCTCCCACACACACCCCCACCACTCAGGGGGAACTTTGCACATCTGTCTATTTCTCAATGTTGTGGGTAACTACGTAGATTACCTAAGAAGACTTTTTAAACTTGGTGCTCTTCAGAAATACTTCTCTGCACATTCCAACAGTACAGCATTATTTACATGCGTCAGCTTCCACCCAGGCAGACACACACACTACATAAAGCTTACACATAGCGCAAAGCACTGTGGATGAAAACATGTATGTTCTCACAAAGTTTCCTGAACATAAAAAGCTCAGTTAATGATATTTAAATATCACAATTTAACGATATTTAGTAACTGTATAGATTTACACAACCATCACCACATCCTGGCTTTAGAATGTATCCATCACCCCCAAAAGATTCCTTGTAGCTAATTTCTACCCCACTTTCCACCCTAGGTAACCACTGATCTACTTGTGTCTGTTTCATATGTTATTTTGTGTATGGCTTCTTCCACTTAGCATAATGTTTTTGAGGTTCATCTGTGTTGTAGCATATTATATTATATTCGTATTTCATCCTTCTTATTGCTGAACAGTATTTCATGTACAGATATACTGTTTTGTTTATCTTTTCACCAGTTGATGGACATGTGGATGGTTTCCATTGTTTGAATATTATAAATAATGTTGGTATAAACAATGACATACAAGTCATTTGTGTGAACCTATGTTTTTATTGATCTTGGGTAAATACATAGGAGTCGAACTCCTGGGTCATATGACAAGTTTATGTTTAACTTTCTAAGAAACTGTCAAACTCTTTTTTTTTTTAACATCTTTATTGGAGTATAATTGCTTTACAATGGTGTGTTAATTTCTGCCTTATAACAAAGTGAATCAGTTATACGTATGTTCCCATATCTCATTCCTCTTGCGTCTCCCTCGCTCCCACCCTCCCTATCCAACCCCTCTGGGTGGTCACAAAGCACCGAGCTGATTTCACTGTGCTATGCGACTGCTTCCCACTAGCTATCTATTTTACGTTTGGTAGTGTATATATGTCCATGCCTCTCTCTAGCTTTGTCACAGCTTACCCTTCCCCCTCCCCGCATCCTCAAGTCCATTCTCTACATCTGCATCTTTATTCTTTTCCTGCCCCTAGGTTCTTCAGAACCTTTTTTTTTTAATAGATACTATATATATGTGTTAGTGTACAGTATTTGTTTTATCTCTGGGCTTTCTAGCCTGTTCCACTGATCTATATTTCTGTTTTTGTGCCAGTACCATACTGTCTTGCTTACTGTAGCTTTGTAGGATAGTCTGAAATCTGGGAGCCTGATTCTTCCAGCTCCATTTTTCTTTCTCAAGATTGCTTTGGCTGTTTGGGGTCATTTGTGTTTCCATACAAATTGTGAAAATTTTTGCTCTAGTTCTATGAAAAATGCCATTGGTAGTTTGATAGGGATTGCAGTGAATCTGTAGATTGCTTTGGGTAGTGTAGTCATTTTCACAATATTGATTCTTCCAATCCAAGAACATGGTATATTTCTCCATCTGTTTGTATCGTCTTTAATTTCTTTCATTAGTGTCTCATAGTTTTCTGCATACAGGTCTTTTGTCTCCTTAGGTAGGTTTATTCCTAGGTATTTTATTCTTTTTGTTGCAGTGGTAAATGGGAGTGTTTCCTTAATTTCTCTTTCAGATTTTTCATCATTAGCGTATAGGAATGCAAGAGATTTCTGTGCATTAATTTTGTATCCTGCTACTCTGCCAAATTCATTGATTAGCTCTAGTAGTTTTCTGGTAGCATTTTTAGGATTCTCTATGTATACTATCATCTCATCTGCAAACAGTGACAGCTTTACTCCTGTCACTGTTGGTTTCCTTTTGTTTCTTTTTCATCTGTGACTGCTGTGGCTAAAACTTCCAAAACTATGTCGAATAATAGTGGTGAGAGTGGGCAACCTTGTCTTGTTCCTGATCTTAGAGGAAATGGTTTCAGTTTTTCACCATTGAGAACAATGTTGGCTGTGGGTTTGTCACATATGGACTTTATTATGTTGAGGTAAGTTCCCTCTATGCCTACTTTCTGGAGGGCTTTTATAATAAATGGGTGTTGAATTTTGTCGAAAGCTTCTTCTGCATTCTATTGAGATGATCATATGGTTTTTCTCCGTCAATTTGTTAATATGGTGTATCACATTGATTGATTTGCATATATTGAAGAATCCTTGCATTCCTGGGATAAACCCCACTTGATCATGGTGTATGATCCTTTTAATGTGCTGTTGGATTCTGTGTGCTAGTATCTTGTTGAGGATTTTTGCATCTATGTTCATCAGTGATATTGGTCTGTAGTTTTCTTTCCTTGTGATATCTTTGTCTGGTTTTGGTATTAGGGTGATGGTGGCCTCGTAGAATGAGTTTGGGAGTGTTCCTCTCTCTGCTGTATTTTGGAAGAGTTTAAGAAGGATAGGTTTTAGCTCTTCTCTAAATGTTTGATAGAATTTGCCTGTGAAGCCATCTGGTCCTGGGCTTTTGTTTGTTGGCAGACTGTTAATCACAGTCTCAACTGGTCTGTTTATATTTTCTATTTCTTCCTGGTTCAGTCTCGGAAAGTTGTGCTTTTCTAAGAATTTGTCCATTTCTTCCAGGTTGTCCATTTTATTGGCATAGAGTTGCTTCTACAGACAACTGTGTTATCACCGAGATTTAAACCTCTTGATTTCGTTTTGTTTTGAAAAGTGCATTTTATTACTCAGCAATTGGTTCTAACAAAGAAAGTCAATTACTATCAATTGTCTCAAAACCAGATTTATAGAGATTTTAAAAGTTTTTAACACCAGAATTAGCACGAGAACTTTTAAATATTTAATTAGGAAATAAGTTGTGAATATTAATCATACAAATAAAAATAAATAGCTGACCATCATTAGTACAGAGTACTGTTACAAAAAGTAGTTAGACTTTTTACCAGTTAAAATCAAGAAAAGTCAGGATCATTTAGTTCTCTGATTCCAGGTAACATCCTGTGCCCATAGCAGAGTGCTTCTTATGCAGTCAGGGTTCTTACATGTACCAGGCATCCGGCAATGCTGTTATGTCCCATGAGTCAAGGCTTCCTCACCCAGGACCTACTACAGGACTGGGCAACTGTCATCGTTGAGTGTCCTGGAAAAGGTCCTTCACTGGAACACTTTATGCATCCTTTTTCAGGAAGCTACTGGAGGATGAGCTCCATCAAAAATTTTCTCTTTAACAGTTAAGGAAACTGAGGCTTTAGCTGCTCTGATGACCATCTGCTGTTTACCTACTCCAGCTGACAGCAGGAAAGAGGTGAGGTGGGGCCCAACCCACAACTGACTCTCCAACTGGGCAGCCTGTAAGGCCCAGCCTGGATCTACAGGCGACCTCCTCCAATGGGAAAGATGAGAAGCGTGTAGGAGGCAGGGGGTGCCTGTGTTTTGCTCGGCAGCCAGAGCAAGGGCAGCAGCGAGCGCCTGGTCCTGAGAATGCTGGAAGGTGCTGGGCTGCGTGGCTAAGCTCCTCACCTGGCGTTACGCTGTGCTGGGCTGCACCAGTAGGACAAAGGTACTACATGATTCTCAACTGACTTACACGGACTTAAATAAGACGTGTAAACAAATTATTGGAGTTCAGTGGTTGAAGTGGGCTCTAGTCAGACTGTCCTGGATTTGAGCCCGGGATTTTCCACTTTACTGTGCAAACTAAGAAGGCAGAAGAGGTGATTCCCCTACCACCTCCTCCACCTATTATGCTCAATTCCAGAGTACTGTTGCAAAAGTAGCAAAGGTACGGTTGTTATTACCTCACCACTGTGTTCTGAGCTTAGAGGAAATGCTGCCAGGACTTCTATGGATTTCAGAATAATCCACAGCCATGAAGGTCAGTGAAGTTCAGGAAAATCAACTTCTAAAAACTCATTTATGGGGCTTCCCTGGTGGTGCAGTAGTCAAAAATCTGCTGCCAAGGCAGGGGACACGGGTTCAAGCCCTGGTCTGGGAAGATACCACATGCTGTGGAGCAACTAAGCCCGTGCACCACAACTACTGAGCCTGCGCTCTAGAGCCCACGTGCCACAACTACTGAAGCCCGCGCTCTAGAGCCCACGTGCCACAACTACTGAAGCCCGCATGCCCAGAGCCCGTGCTCTGCAACAAGAGAAGCCACGCAATGAGAAGCCCGCACACCACAACGAAGAGTAGCCCCCGCTCACCGCAACTAGAGAAAGCCCGCGCACAGCAACAAAGACCCAACATAGCCAAAAATAAAATAAAATTTTTTAAAAGTACTTAATTTTTTTTTTAGAGAGTACAAACCCACTTTAATGATGTGGAAGTTGAGGCACAGAGGATGCCAGACCTGACCCAGGCAGACAAGGAGGAAGTCGGGAAGCTGGGCTTCAACCCAGAACGTTCACCTCCGACCTGACAGTTACCTTCTGTTTGACCGCACTGCTTTCTCCAGAGGAAGACAGCTGAAATCGTGGATGTGCACGGGATCTCGAGAGGAAAGATGGCCGAGAACAGAAGTTGGGGAAAGGCTTGCACTTAGGAGAGGAACTCATACAGGAGGAAAAGAGGGAGCGGAACTGAGAGCTGACACTGTCAGGGAGGAAGGGGCTCCAAGGGGCCCTCACAGGGCTTAGTTAACAGCACTCCAGAGGGAAGGTTCAAGGTTCAATGTCAGGAGAAAGGAGAGAAGCAGATGAGGTGGCACAGCACACCTGTTGAGATGGTCAGTGTAAACTAATTCAGCATCTGTAGGGCTGTGGGTAAACAGAGACATTTATGTCACTGTTGGCACTGGAATCTGCTCTTCAAGTCAGGCCGGTCTCGAATAGTGAGAACCTTTCAGAAAACTCCTCATATCCTTTTGCCCTTGGAGGCGGGGAGAATTGGTCCAAAAAGTGAAGCCAGATGGCAGCACTCGCCATCCCCTGGGGTCTTCAGCACTCTTCCCCAGCGTCCGTTTTCAGCTCTGACTTCCGAATGACTTGGTTCTGTGGAACACTGACCTGGCAGGAGCTGGTGTCGCTGATGGTCCTGATGGGGTGGCGGAGGATTCAGAAGACTCTTGAGTTGGAAGTTGAAGACGAAATGGATGAGGTAGAATGCCTCCTTGAAGAAGTGAGTCCACAGGGCCCTCTGACATCTTCCAAAGGAAGGTCCCGCAAGGCTGGAAGGATAATCAGGATGCCACCTGGGTGCTCTGTCCCTCCCCAGCTGATGGTCTGGCCCACCAGAAATAAGTACAGGTTATTACAAGCTGGTGGTGAATATGAGCGCGTCATCCCTGTGGTTTACCAGCTGAAACGACAGCCTCCAAAGAAAACACACTATGACCAAGCCAGAGGGACTGGAGTCCGGGAGAGCCTCTCACAAATCATTGGAATGTAACTGTGAGAGCTCAAAAACCAAGTTCCCCTGCAAAGTAACAGAGATTCGAGGCAGATGTTATAAAGTTTAGGCAATACCCAGCAGCTCTAGAGGAAACAAATTGCCGAGTTCCAGCTTCAAGGAAGAGCTCAATATTGCATCATATGGTATCTCTCTTGATTGAACTATTAAAGCATTATATCAAAAAACAAGAAAATACGACATTGTAAAGCCTTTGGAAATATAAGTTGTAAAACAGCAAATAAACTGAATTGTAAAAGTGAAAAAAAAATATTGATTTGTTGTTGTTGTTGCTGTTAGGATTGTTTCCTCGCGGTACATTCTTCCATTGAGGTTTAAAATTATTTAATTTTCTAAACTGCCGAAGTGTGAAACCATTATTTTACTTTTAGATTTATCTTCTCCCTAATCCAGTTTTCGGTTTTCAGTTAGAACTGACATACCGATTTATGGGTGGTCCTTAATGCTCTGATAGGAATATTTGAGACATGAATTATATTCTTGGAACTGTCTTGTACTGATGGGATTGGATTCACATTTTTATGATTGCTGAAAATGAGAATAAGCAAAAATGAAAATTTTCAAAGACTGTTTTTTATAACTGTGCTTAAACTTTAAAATGTGATTTTCTTAAATTCCAAGGCTGGTTTCATTCAACAAATAAACCATGATTTTTAGTCCCCCTTTAAATTCTTGGCCCCTCAAAACTCGTCATCGCCATTGATTTGGGCTTCTGGTAGGCAGGCTTCCATGACAGTAACACAAGTTGCTCCATTTTGTTTTGACTTTCATCTAAAAATCATTTTACTAATGTTGGCGTTTATGTTACAGAAATGTCAATTTGTACTTTGTGAACTTCACATACCACTCCCTCATCTAGGAGCACTACCACAGTCATGCTACCACGGTGCCAAGGAACTGTGATTGTAATTCCTGTATCCACAGGTTTAAAATGTGAATTTTACGTAACAGATAAAAGATCTGAAAAATTAAAAAAAAAAAAGGTAGACAGTACCTACCTTTTTTTTTTTGTAAAGTATGATTTCCACTTTATTGTCTTCCCAGGGACAGTATTTCTTCAGTCTTCAAGGACTTAGCTCCTTACATGGGCTGTGGCGGAGGTCATGGGGCGGCACCCACAGGCCTAAATCAGGGTGGAGGTGTTCGGTCCTTCCGGGCTTCCTGAGAACGACTCTTGACTACGTTGCTGTGAATGGCACAACTCACACAGTCATGCAGCTTCACATACAGCTTGGGAAGCACACAGGCGTCGAAAACGCTCGCTTCGGAAATGTCTCTGACTGCTGCGGCCTCTACGATGTTCCAAATGACGGACTTCTTAACGGCCTTATCCCTGGGCACGCATCCGGCACAGCGGGTGCGGTGAATAGGCTGCATGTGGCCGCGGCCCTTTTCGGCATGACCATTATTCCTTCTTTTCTTGGTCATCTTGGAAGCGAGGAGGTGAGAGAGGTTTAAATATTGTTGATATATATATATGTGTGTGTGTGTGTGTATATATATATATATATATTTTGTAGCAGCTTTTCAAGAGTGAAAACCTAGAAATAACCTAAATGTCCATAAAAAGATGAACGGGTAAACTAACAGTGGTACATCCAGATAAGAATGCTACTCATCAAAAAGTAAAGAGATGAGCTATTCGTTTATATCACTGATGAATCTCAAATAATTATGAAACAAAGGAAACCAGAAGAAAAACCCAGTAAACAGTTCATGATTCCAATAGATAAATTCAAGAAAATGCAAACGTATCTATTCTAAGGGAAAGTACATCAGTGGTTACCTGGAGAGGTGGGAAGGGCAAGAAGAGATAATAATAGGACATGAGGTAAATATAGGCATTATCAGAACTCTGATGATGGTTTCGAGGTTCATACCTAGGTGAAAACTTATTAACTTGTAATACTTCAAACGTATGCAGTTTAGTACATGTAAATTATACTTTAATATAGCTTTAAAAATTGGCTCAAGATGAAAAAATCTCTATGCCTCACTCTGGAAAATCGGTTTGGCAACCATATACTGAATCCACCAACTTGCTCCTTCAGCCCTCTGGAGATCAGTCTTCCCTCAGTGGTAGCAAATATGGAGAGGAATGAAGTACTTCCTGGACACCAAGCCAGGCTCAGGCTCTAAGGGAGAGAGCACCTAACCAACTTGACCTAACTCCGGGCCCCAAAAGGCCTCCTGGGGCCTCAAGAAAGCTTGGGACTTCCCTGGTGGTGCACTGGTTAAGAATCCGCCTGCCAATGCAGGGGACACGGGTTCGAGCCCTGGTCCAGGGAGATCCCATATGCCTTGGAGCAACTAAGCCCATGTGCCACAACTACTGAGCCTGCGCTTTAGAGCCTGTGAGCTGCAACTACTGAAGCCCACAGGTCTAGAGCCCACGCTTCGCAACAAGAGAAGACACTGCAATGAGAAGCCACACATCGCAATGAAGAGTAGCTCCTGCTCGAAGAGTAGCCCCCACTCACCGCAACGAAAGAAAGCCCACACGCAGCAACGAAGACCCAACACAGCCAATAAATAAATTAATTAATTAAAAAGCTAAATGTAGCACTCATGATCCTTTGTATTTCTGCAGTGTCAGTTGTTACTTCTCCTTTTTCATTTCTAATTCTGTTTTGAGTCTTCTCCCTTTTTTTCTTGATGAGTCTGGCTAATGGTTTATCAATGTTGTTTATCTTCTCAAAGAACCAGCTTTTAGTTTTATTGATCTTTGCTATCGTTTCCTTCGGTTCTTTTTCATTTATTTCTGATCTGATTTTTATGATTTCTTTCCTTCTGCTAACTTTGGGGTTTTTTTGTTCTTCTTTCTCTAATTGCTTTAGGTGCAAGGTTAGGTTGTTTATTCGAGATGTTTCCTGTTTCTTGAGGTAGGATTGTATTGCTATAAACTTCACTCTTAGAACTGCTTTTGCTGCATCCCATAGGTTTTGGGTCGTCTTGTCTCCATTGTCATTTGTTGCTAGCTATATTTTGATTTCCTCTTTGGTTTCTTCAGTGATCTCTTGGTTATTTACTACTGTATTGTTTGGCCTCCATGTGTTTGTATTTTTAACAGATTATTTCCTGTAATTGATATCTAGTCTCATAGCATTGTGGTTGGAAAAGATTCTTGATACGATTTCAATTTTCTTAAATTTACCAAGGCTTGATTTGTGACCCAAGATATGATCTATCCTGGCGAATGTTCCATGAGCACTTGAGAAGAAACTGTAATCTGGATGGAATGTCTCATAAATATCAATTAAGTCCATCTTGTTTAATGTATCATTTAAAGCTTGTGTTTCCTTATTTATTTTCACTTTGGATGATCTGTGCATTGGTGAAAGTGGGGTGTTAAAGTCCCCTACTATGATTGTGTTACTGTCGATTTCCCCTTTTATGGCTGTTAGCATTTGCCTTATGTACTGAGGTGCTCCTATGTTGGGTGCATAAATATTTACAATTGTTATACCTTCTTCTTGGATTGATCCCTTGATCATTATGTAGTGTCCTTCTTTGTCTCTTGTAATAGTCTTTATTTTAAAGTCTATTTTGTCTGATAGAAGAATTGCTACTCCAGCTTTCTTTTGATTTCCATTTGCTTGGAATATCTTTTTCCATCCCCTCATTTTCAGTCTGTATTTGTCCCTAGGTCTGAAGTGGGTCTCTTGTAGACAGCATATATACAGGTCTTGTTTTGGGATCCATTCAGCCAGTCTATGTCTTTTGGTTGGAGCATTTAATCCATTTACATTTAAGGTAATTATCAATATATATGTTCCTATTACCATTTTCTTAATTGTTTTAGGTTTGTTATTGCAGGTCTTTTCCTTCTCTTGTGTTTCCTGCCTAGAGAAGTTCCTTTAGCATTTGTTGTAAAGCTGATTTGGTGGTACTGAATTCTCTTAGTTTTGCTTGTCTGTAAAGGTTTTAATTTCTCCGTCAAATCTAAATGAGATCCTTGCTGGGTAGAGTAATCTTGGTTGTAGGTTTTTCCCTTTCATCACTTTAAATATGTCCATCGAGTCCCTTCTGGCTTGCAGAGTTTCTGCTGAAAGATCAACTGTTAACCTTATGGGGATTCCCTTGTATGTTGTTGTTTTTCCCTTGCTGCTTTTAATATTTTTTCTTTGTATTTAATTTTTGATAGTTTGATTAATATGTGTCTTGGCGTGTTTCTCCTTGGATTTACCCTGTATGGGATTCTCTGCGCTTCCTGGACTTGACTATTTCCTTTCCCATATTAGGGAATTTTTCAACTATAATCTCTTCAAATATTTTCTCAGTCCCTTTCTTTTTCTATTCTTCTTCTGGGACCCCTACAATTCGAATGGTGGTGCGTTTAATGTTGTCCCAGAGGTCTCTGAGACTGTCCTCACTTCTTTTCATTCATTTTTCTTTATTCTGATCTGTGGTAGTTATTTCCACTATTTTATATTCCAAGTTACTTATCCGTCCTTCTGACTCAGTTATTCTGCTATTGAGTCCTTCTAGAGTATTTTTAATTTCATTCATTGTGTGGTTCATCATTGTTTGTTTGCTCTTTAGTTCTTCTAGGTTCTTGTTAAACGTTTCTTGTATTTTCTCCATTCTATTTCCAAGATTTTGCATCATCTTTACTATCATGACTCTGAATTCTTTTTCAGGTAGACTGCCTATATCCTCTTCATTTGTTTGGTCTGATGGGTTTTTACCTTGCTCCTTCATCCGCTGTGTGTTTCTCTGTCTTCTCATTTTGCTTAACTTACTGTGTTTGGGATCTCCTTTTCGCAGGCTGCAGGTTCATAGTCCCTGTTGTTTTTGGTGTGTGCCCTCAGTAGGTAAGATTGGTTCACTTTGTGTAGGTTTCCTGGTGGAGAGGACTGGTGCCTGTGTTCTGGTGGATGAGGCTGGATCTTGTCTTTCTGGTGGGCAGGACCGTGTCTGGTGGTGTGTTTTGGGGTGCCTGTGAACTTACTATGATTTTAGGCAGCCTCTCTGCCAATGGGTGGGGTTGTGTTCCTGTCTTGCTAGTTGTTTGGCGTGGGGTGTCCAGCACTGGAGCTTGCTGGCCGTCGAGTGGAGCTGGGTGTTAGCGGTGAGACGGAGATCTCTAGGAGAGCTCTCGCCAATTGATATTACATGGGGCTGGGAGGTCTCTTGTGGTCCAATGTCCTGAACTTGGCTCTCCCACCTCCGAGGTTCAGGCCTGACACCCGGCCAGAGCACCAAGACCTTCTCAGCCACACAGCCAGGTACGTGGGGAGTTTCTTGCCTTTTGGGAAGTCTGAGGTCTTCTGCCAGCGTTCAGTAGATACTCTGTAGGAGCTGTTCCACATGTAGATGTATTTCTGATGTATTTGTGGGGAGGAAGGTGATCTCCTCGTCTTACTCCTCTGCCATCTCAAAGGTCCCCCTCAAACTCTTTTTCAAAGTCGTAGCACTTGCACTTCCACTGTTCACTGGCTAGTGCCAGCAGTCTCCAAGTCACATCTCCCACCTGCGTCTGTCGGTTCCAGCACAACTGTGATGGTGCTCACTGATTCCACCACCACCGTTGCCCCAGTGAGCCCGTGGGGGGCCCCCAGGTGAGCTGGGATGCAGAGTTATCCCTCTGTGGCCTGCTGAGGCTCATTGCCCGACAGGAAATGGTTAATTAGAACACTCAGAACACCAAGTACACCTGCAGCTGTTCCTGCCCCTGATTTTGCCATAAAGATCCTGACCTTCAGGGGCACAGAGGGACTCGCCCTTGGCATCCAGGAGCTAAAACTCAAATGTTAACCAGCTTCCTCTTCTCACCTCCTAAAGACCCAAAAAACAAAAAACAAAAACCTAATGCATTCTTAAAGGTCATCGACAGAGACTATGAATCCTTCTTAATGCTCTAGCATTTCAACATGTCACAGCCTTATTAAACCCTAAAAAGGAAAATTCACAAATTAATTCTGCACTAAAGAGAAGCCCCAGGGTGAAACCTCAAATCCCAACAATTGAGAGTAAGACTCCTTAGGCAAGAAAGTTTATAAATATCATCAGTGGGTAGAGGGGTGGTAGGATACCCTCCGTGAGGTAGATCCCCAGAGTTACTGATCTCACTAATACAGTTGATTCTGTCCCCATTTCTCCAGCTTCACAGTCGCAATTTGCATCTATCTATGAGGTGCCCCGATACACCCTCACTCAATTACCTGTGGGCTACATCAATATCCCCACCATGGGGGACTTTCCTGGTGGTCCAGAGGTTAAGACTCCACGATTCCACTGCAAGGGGCACAGGTTCAATCCCTAGTCGGGGAAGTAAGATCCCACATGCTGCAGTGTGTAGCCAAAAAAAAAAAAAATATATATATATATATATATATGTATATATGTCCCCACCATGTATGCAGACAGGACCTTCATGGGTTTGCTCTGTTCTCAAACACCAGCTATGGCCTTTGACTGCCAATATTCTACCGAGGCCAGAAACTCATGAAGTTACTGCACAAGACATTCAAACTGTGGTCCAGATTTTGACTAACCACAGTTGGGTCACTGCACCCCAAAAGATCCAAGACTCTACCACCTCAGTTTAATTTGGGGGCATCATTTGGTCCCCAGAAGGCTGCTCCAAACCATTTCCAGTCAATAACCCTACTTCCCGGCCTCTCAAGCCCAACATCTACTTGCCTATTTAGATTCTGGAAGCAACATACATCCCATCTACTCATTTCATTAAGATCTATTTAGGCAATCACAAGAAAATCAGGTCAATCTGAATGGAGGTCACCCCAATGACAGGCCCTGGAGGCCGCCCCAAAAGCCACCCAGCTAACAATGCCACCAGTGGCATCTGGTGGCTTCTTTACTGTGGAAACTCTACACACTCATTCTCATGCTTTCTGGAGTCTCCTTGCCCGAGAAAGATGGCCCCTCACCTGGCCCCACAGGCCACTTGCAAGGTCCCCTGAGTCCAGGAGAAAGGGAATCCATTTATTTTATGGACAAGAGCACCACCATCCCATGGGAATCCACCGGAGAGTTACTTCTTTCCATCCCACTGCCAAGACATGGTAGATAAAGGATGGGCCACAAGGTCAGTCATATGGGCACTGGAGGAGTCCCTCAATAAATGTATGTTTATTGTCCATATTTTTACAGACTCCTTGGTGGTAGCTAATGGGTCCACTCTTTGGGCTAACCAACAAGCACAAACTAGATTTCATATTCAGGATTGTTCCCTATGGGGCCTTCCACACCGGGAATATACTGTTGCTTTAATATACTACATTAAAGTCTCCCATGACTCAGCCCATTTTTCTAAAGGTCCCATGGAAAAGGCTCACTTTCATGCCATAGCTACCAACTTGCTCACATTTATTAAGTAAACTCATATAGCACTCCCATTTCCTTGGCTCTAAGGGCCCAGTCATTGTGGACCTTGGATTCTTAAACATGGTCTCAAACACTATGGTATCCCAATGCCACTGGCTGTAACCAAAACTTTAGCCTCCCAATGCGATTTCTGTGGCCTGTTCTGTCCTGGCATCGTGGCCAATGAGGATTACACCAAAGGAGCCAATGTCCCTTCATTCATTGGCAAATTGATTGTATTGAGCTGTTGCCCCAGTTTGTGGGCATAAGTCACTATGGCCTCACAGTGATTAATACTTATGTGGGCCTACTTTGGGTTTATCCTTCCCAGTATGCTACTGCTGACACCACTACTGTAGGTCTCACCAAAACTCTGTTAGTTCCCTTTGGGTCCCCAGATATTATCCACTCTGATCGGGGTACACACTACTCACTCAGTGTAGTCATGTGTCTTACAACAGGCATCACTGGGAATTCCATTCTTCCTATTGGCTACAGGCAGCAGTCCTAATAAAGAGCCCTAATCAAGAGGCATATGACCTATTCAAAGACACCCTCATGATATTACAAAATGGACAGTGGTCTCCCAGATAAATCTCTTCTGCCCTCTGCCATAGTTACCTGGAACTCTTGATTTTTAAGTCTTATGATATCCTACCAAAATATAACAAGGGTCCCTCTTCTCCTCATTCCAGCCATAAAAGCGAACACTACTCACCTACAGATCTATCAAACCCAAGGAGAATTCCCTTTCCCACTTAATAACACCTGCCCATTCTGCCATCCTTTCTCAAACCTGGAGCCCAGATGAAGGCGGATTAAAAAATGGGACCTGCTGAAAATGAGGGACCTTCCCCCCTAAACAGACTATTCTATATGCCTTAAGAAAGCTGTCTGCCAAAGACTGCTGCCTCCCCTGTCCCCGATATGACCTTTTTAAAGGTTCGCTAACTACAGGTCGCCCTTTGTAGGAAACAGATGTCTTGGTGCCTTCCTTTAAACTATAACAGTGGGTCTCATCATACTCTGTGGTATAACAGTCACACGTTTACGTATTTTCAACTGTAAAACACAGGCTCAACATTCCCTATCACTGTGTGCATCTTTCTATGAGGAAAGAAAGATCTTAACTTTGTTCCCAGCGCCGACATTCTTCAATAGGAGGTCAGCTCTGGCTCCACTGATTATGGCAATTTGAATGAGGGATTGTTACAGGACTCAGGATGGCAAAGCTCATGGCTTTCATAATAAGAAAAAATGAGAAATTACAACTCCTGGAGCCAAAGGGATACTGATTTTTAGTCACTCTTGTAATAATTCCTCAAATGTAAATTGCTTCAAGGTCTTAGGATTACCTGTGGACTCATAAGGCATCTACAAAACTCTTGTGTACTCACTATTCTCTCCCTCTCTTTCTCTCTGTTCCTGAACTATTCCCGGAGAGCCATCCTCCCCTCCCCCACCTCGGGACTTCCCACTTTGTGTAATAAACCTTTCTTGGGTCATAACAAGGACTACTGTCATGAGCTTCAGGAGGGAGCTGCCCCACTCATGGTGGAACTACTAGAAGAGCCATCACAAAAGGTGTGAAGTGGAGACCTCACTGTGGTTTTGATCTGTATTTCCCTAATGACTAATGATGTTAAACATTTTTTTAATATGCTTATTGGCCATTTCTATCATCTGTATATCTTCTTTGGTGAAATGTCTATTCAAATCTTCTGCCCATTTTTAAATTGAGTTGTCTTCTTGTGAGAGCTCTTGATATAGTCTGCATACAAATCTTTTATTGGATATACAATTTACAAATATTTTCTTCCAATCTGTGGGTTATCTTTTTAATATTCTTAGCGGTGTATGTGGAAGCACAAAAGCTTTTAATTTGATAAAATATAATTTATCAATTTTTTCCTCTATTGATTACACTTCTGGTGTTGTATCTAAGAACTCTACCTAATCCGAGGCCACGAAAATTTTCTGTGTTTTCTTTTAGAAGCTTTATGGTTTTAGCTCTTAAGGCTATGACCCATGCCGAGTTAATTTTATGTGTACGGTGTCAGGTAAGAGTCTAAACTCATTTTTTTGCATGTAGAGATCCAGGGGCATGTAGACACTACCCTCACTCCACCATCTGGAAGTCCCGCCTCTAAACTTGTTAATTAATTTAAATAAGTTTCATTTTAAAGAATTTGTTACACTGAATAAAATTCATAGATTTCTAGATTACATTTACAAAATTAATTACATTTATTTAAAAAAACCCTGAAAGTTCCACATCTGAAACTACCCCAAACACCAGCCCTCTACTTTATTGTTTTTATAGTAAAGATGATATAAAACAATCTTTTAAACGTGATACATGTCTTATTCTCACCACTCTTGAGAAAAATGGAGGAAATCCTATAGTGTTCAAAATACTGTAAAATCTACACTTTTTTCAGATTGCTAGAGCTTTACTAAGAAACCAGCCTACAGTTCACAAACATGAGTAGTTAATACACTACACAATCAATTTTTATGTGGCGACCTTCTAGCTTAGAATATGCATCTTGGTTTTAAAGGATCTTCCATCAGCAGTCCAGCATAACTATGAGGAACACTAAATCTTTGCTTTGGCCATGCATTTTTTTAAATCATTATTTACCTAAAGTTACATTTCTATGAAGTTTCCAATGCTCTGTGAATTTTCAGAGTTCTCAAAACCCCACAGAAGTAGCAGTTCTATGATGGACTGCAGAGATAAATGATCACTAATCTCTAAATTTTTTATTAGAAAAAAATTCTCCTAAGAGTACAAGTATCATAAAAGTTCCCGTCTACTTATTCAAATTCTTTGTTAATGTATCAGTATGTTCTCCCTTTAAGAAATGATTGCAGATATGAGTTTTCAACCCTCCAGTTTTAACCCATCCTCCAATTACAAAATTTTATTTGACATAATCACACACAACCACACAATTATAAATCAGGTTTTGCTAACATTGGTATTTTACCAAGGGAAGCTCGTGGAATGGCTCTCTTGCAATGCAACATGGTCACATGTACCTTCGAAAACCTAGTACCACTACGGACACAAGGCAAGAGGACTCAAATCCTAACACACTGGGGGTTCCAGATACTTGTGGTGAAAGAAACAGACAAGACACAGACCTCACCGAACTTCAATCTATCTCATGAATAAAATTCCCCAGACATGGAAAACATGAGTATTTTGCAGCCCCAAAATAAACAGGGAGTATTGGATAAACTCCCAAATCGGAAACACAAAAATGTGCCCACAAACTTAATGTGCAAAGAGTAACGCTATGGTGACAAATATAAACATGTAAAATACGGATGTTCCCCTGAAATAACAAAGTAGCACATATGCTATAAAAAAATACACGCCAGACACAAAATTTTGGATCACACATTCTATCCCACAGAGTAAGGAAATAATGAGGTATAATCTCAAAAAGAATATATGGAATATTGAGTATATCGTCCCGAGACAGCACGTGAGGGTACCACTTGAATCCAACTAAGATTCCAGGAACCCGTGAGAGATTTTAATCAATTTCAAAATTAATGGTCTTTACAACCTACAACCTTAGTTTTTTGGAATACCACAGTTTAAAAATTATGTGTTAGAGAATTCTAGTGTTTTTAGAACCAAGAACTGTAACTAACAAGATAATGGAAATTATTCTTCAATAATTTCAGAAGCTCAGGTTATGCCCTATAAAATTATCTTTAGAAATAACATGCCCATGGATATGACTGTTCCCAAGAAATTACTGACTGATTATCTACAGCATGTATTCTTAGCACTTCGTGGAACAAAATAAAGTTTTTTAAATCTGAAAGTACAGACAAGATAGATTTAACTGCCCTGGATAAGCTAACTGTCTTACTGAGTACAGATAAGTATACTAAAGCCATAACCATCTTCTTAATGGCAAAAGGAGACATGAAACAAGATACCAGGATGCAAGAACACTTCCCTAAAGTTTACTCAAAGCATCGATTGCTCTTTAAA
Source organism: Globicephala melas (assembly GCF_963455315.2). Classification (NCBI taxonomy): domain Eukaryota; kingdom Metazoa; phylum Chordata; class Mammalia; order Artiodactyla; family Delphinidae; genus Globicephala; species Globicephala melas. The sequence goes on along the minus strand of NC_083315.2, from coordinate 4,878,000 downwards.
GAGCCTCTTTTTTGGCACCCAAATGAGAGGTCGCAGAACCATTGCACCCTGAAACCACACAGCAGCTTCTGCTAGTGGCTCTAAAAAGAGTAACTTCTCCTGGCAGATGACGAGATATATTTATTTCCTTTTCTTCTCGTCACATCCCTTCTGCTGTGTCCTAGCCTCACCTCTCAATATTTCCTCTGTGAGCACCTAATCCTTCAAAATGTTTGTGCTTCTCTATAACTCCTGAAAAAAAAAAAAACTTTATTCCTTCCCCAGGCAGTCAGGCTTTTTTTCTGTTGTTTCATCCTAATGCCTGCTGGTTCAAGGAATATGTCTATGAAGGGCACAGTGAATTAATACACAAGTCCAGACAGCGCTAAGGCCACCTTGATTTACATTGCAATGGAACCACCGGGTGCAAACAGTATTGTCTGCTGACTGCCTAATGTCAGCTCTGAAGTCTTAAGAGAAACACCCCGGCGCTGGGTGAAGAGAGGCCCTGTCAAGCAGGCCATGGCGTGATATGAAACAGAAAGTTAAATTCCATCTCCAACCACCTCTGAAGTGAGAGTTGGGCCAATCACACGCCATTTCTTCCTAACTCCTGACCCCCCGTCCACTCACCCTACAAAGCAAAGGAAAGAGCAGAACATTTCTTCATGTCTTGCAGGTTCATCCTGGCTTTGCTGTCCACATGTCAATGTGCCCACAGAAGCCTGGCAGGGACTAAAGGCTGTGTTCTGAAGCCCTCTCTCTGGGTTGCCTCCCCCTGGACAATGGTGCCCTGCAGCTTACACCAGACCAGAGCAGCCAAAGACATGACACAGGCACCAGGGAACGAAGGGACTGAAAAAATGTCAATCTGGGGAGCACCATACATCCATTTTCAAACAGGGAACACCAGAAGTGCCGAAATGGAGGAGAACCCCCTGTATACCTTTAAAAGAAGAGGGGCAATTAACACATAGGGTTGGGAAGTAGGGAAGGAGGCGGAATGCAAGATGTAAAGCCTCATTTCAAAGGAACCCGGCAAGCGGACTCCAAGCAACTTTAAAACATACTGAATTTTCAACATCAGGACACACAGAGTACCATTACTTCTAAAAGCAAAGAAGCAAAGATACCAATTCTCAAAAGTAAAATTTAATAGCCTTCATCTACTTGGAGGGCGGGGTGCAGAGGAAAGGGGTAAAAGGGTGAAAACCAGCTGTTCCAGAGTTATGTGTGGCTCTACAGCCTTTTTTTACAACCTCTAGTTCACGCTCATCTTGAATTTTCTGAAGCTCGCAGTTATGAGCCCAGTGGGACAGGAGCGAGTCCACAAGGCCTGATTCTCCCTCTTCCAGACTATTTACACTCTTACGGAAGTACACACGTCTACACAGAATGACAGCCACACATTTTGATGGCAACAGATAGCTGCTTTAGAAACGTGTCAGGTTGGGAGAGGAAAAGTTATTAGTAATAGGGCATCACATGGAGAAATTACCAGCAGCTGATGTAAATTTTCACCCCTGAAACAGAGCAGGTCTAGGGAGAAAAAAAATGAGAGCGGTTTTGATCTTCCTCCCACTGCCTGTCTTTATTTACCTGAGCACGGAGAGCCTGCCCCAACCACAAAATCAGGGGGCTGCTCCCACACAGGAAGGACCTGCTTCCTGAGGCAGCAGAAGCTGGTTTGGGTGCTGCTGCACCACTGCTTATGCACTGCTGTCCTTCTACAGCCTCCTGAGATTATACCACCATCATAGCATAGCACAGCATGTCACAGCATATCGTACTATACCATATATTATATCATTACCATAACATACCATACCATTACCATATTATACCATACCCTATCATACCATACCATATCACATCATTCCACACTACATCATATCATACTATACCGTATCATTACCATATCATTTCCATATCATATCATATCGTATCATTTATAAAGCCGCACTGAGGGAATGGAAGGGGATAGAAAGGGAATCAGCCATCTCACACACCCTGGAATGTGAAGGGGGTGGCAGATATGGGGAGAGCCCCAGGAGCCCGGCCATTTCTGGATTTCCGGTGACATATGTCACCCACCATCCCTGGCAGCCGCGGAAGTCCAGGTTGATCAGGACCACCCAGGAATATACACTTTTTGACAGTCATGAGGTCAAGACATGGGAGCAAGAGATAGCTTTAAGGTCCAGTATTTAAAAAGTCAAATTAGTAAAATTTATGTTACCTGTATTTTGCCAGATTTGTTTTTCAATTCAAATTTTTAAAAAAATCAGACATTTGTTTAAGGGCTAAATGGCTCAGTCTCTCATCTGGTGGACACTCTAAGAAGCAGGATCTTTCAGCCCTTGGTGGGAGCCACTAGGGGTTCTAGGGCATTCTTTCTGATGAGCACAAGGCCAGAGAAAGGACTCCTCATTTGGGGATATATAAATTAAAAAGCAAGCCCCCCAGGAAGGATAAATTAGGAGGATGGCATTGACAGATACACACCGCTATATATAAAATAGATAAACAACAAGGATTTAATGTGCAGCACAGGGAACTATATTCAATACCTTGTAATAACCTATAATGGAAAAGAATCTTAAAAGAGATATATATATATATATATATATATATCTATATCTGAATCACTTTACTATATACCTGAAACTAACACAATATTATAAATCAACTATAGTTCAGTTTAAAAAAATAGGAATTAGAATAATACCTACCTCATCAGTTCTACTGCATGCAATAAATAAATTAACATATGTAAAAAAAGCCTCCCAAATTTTAAATCTTATTAAAAGATTCTCTAACTTAGGGATAGAACATTATTCTTAAGATGCAGAGAAAAATCATACTTCAGAAAAACATTTACTATAGGAAACAGAAGAAACCTTTAGAAAGCATTTGCTTCATGTTCTCAAGAATATACAAGAAAATATGAAGAAATGGAAGGTGGGGTTTAAAATGTGGCTTAGATGCTTCCTAAGATATAAACTGAGTTGATAAGAAGCAGGCTGGAAGAAGGAAAAAATTGTAACATCTAAAAATGTAATAGATATACTGTTTTAGACAGGGCAAAACAGAATTGACACGAAGAGAAAAATAATTCAGGAATGTAGAGGACAAATTTGAGAAGCCATACCAGAGAGCAGAGGAAAAGGACAAAGAGAAAAGCAGACTCAGAAAGAGAAGTGAAGTTGTTTACATGGGACAGGGATGGTGGGTAAGAGGTATAGTGACAGAAGATAGGAAGTGAAGACTGTCTTCTCAAAATAAAAGCAGACTCTGTGGAACACATCGAATAATCAAAGGTACACTACACAATTTTTTAAATTTAAAAATAACCTGGTCAGTGGATTAAAAATGCTTATACACAAAATTAATCAAAAGAGGTAGTTGCCGAGACACAGATAGCACTGTGAATTTTTAAAATTTTCAGTTTAAGAAAAAATCCTGACAGGATCCAGTAAAACAATCAAATAGGTTACTTTTGAAGAAATAATATTACCTTCATTTCTCTCTCAGAGTCCTAACAGCCAGAAAATAGAGGAACATCTTACAAAAGTTTTAAGATGAAAATGTTTAAAAAGTGCAGTTGTGATGCAATAATTCACGACCCATGGATGAAAAATAAGAACTGCATTCTTAAATATCTGAAGTTTCAGAAACACTACTATCCACATTCCAAAGCTAAAACTATTAGAAGAAAGAAGACATGCCAACTGACCAAGAAAGGAATGGAAACAAAGAACTAAAGAAATGAGGAGAGGATCATTTAGAGACAAATGTCAACCACGGAAAAGAGAATCTAACTGGTATTTTTAGATTTGTAAGCAATCGTTTAATTCAAATTTAAAAAATAGTCATTTTCAAAGGAGAAAGTATATAATAGAATAATAGTAACTTAATAAAAAAGCCCACCCCTTTTGCCATGTGCTAAAAGAAGTTCTAGAAGGAGTAAAGATTTAAATATTTTAAAGTGAGAGATGTCCACTTATCTCAGGGTACTAAATATATCAATAAATTAATCAATTCAAAAGCAGGATTGACAATAAAAAGTAGGTATAAGTGACACGAATACAGAAAAGTTGAAAACTTCTACAGATTAAATAACCACAGACATAATTAAATGTTAACTATATTAGAAAGCCAATTTAAATGCAAGATAAATAAAAGTTTGATACTTTTGATGCTTATAAACCTCTTGTAAATCAACAAGTAACTAGAATATCTTTATAGTAAAATAGACAAGGCTATGAACAGCCAATTTAAAAAAAGAAGATGAAGAGGGTGTGGAGAAAAGGGAACACTCCTACACTGTTGGTGGGAATGTAAGTAAGTTGGTGCGGTCACTATGGAGAACAGTATGTTCTTCAGAAAACTAAAAATAGATTTACCCTATGATCCAGCAATCCCACTCCTGGGCATATACCCAGACAAAATTATAAATAAAAAAGATACATGCACCCCTATGTTCATGGCAGCACTATTCATAATAGCTAAGACACAGAAGCAACCTAAGTGTCCATCGACAGATGAATGGATAAAGAAGATGCAGTACATATATACAATGGAATATCACTCAGCCATAAAAAAAGAACAAAATAATGCCATTTGCAGCAACATGGATGCAGCTAGAGAGTCTCATACTAAATGAAGTAAATCAGAAAGAGAAAGATAAATACCATATGATATCACTTATATGTGGAATGTAAAATATGGCACAAATGAACCTATCTACGAAACAGAAACAGAATCATAGACATAAAGAACAGACTTGTGGTTGCCACGGGTGGGGGTGGGGAGAGGGATGAGCTGGGAATTTGGGGTTGCTAGATGCAAACTATTACATTTAGGATGGATAAACAACAGGGTCCTACTGTATAGCACAGGGAACTATCAATATATCCAATCTAGTGGGATAAACTATAATGGAAAAGATATTAAAAAAAGAATGTCTATATGTGTAAAACTGAGTCACTTTACTGAATAGCAGAGATTGGCACAACTTTATAAATCAACTATACTTCAATTTAAAAAAAATTTTAAACAATAAAATATTTAAAAGAAGATGTAAATGGTCAACAAACATCTTAAAAATTAAACACAATGGTAAACAAATAAACACATATTAAGACAACAGTGAAATACTATTCTTGAGTATGAAATTTTAAAAAGTGAAAAGAAACTCTAATGCACAGAATTGGCAAGAATTTGAGACAATGGTCACTCTCATATACTGCTCACAAAAGAATAAATTGGAACAACTATTGTTGTTGGACAAGTCATAGCAACATTTTAACATTTTCACATATTCTTTGATCAAGCCCCTCCACTTCTAGGAATTTATCTGAATAATCAAGATTGTGTGTAAGGCTATAAATTTGTTCATATTAGAATACGCATCAAAATCAAAAATAAGAAACAACGGAAGTGACCAAAGGGAAGAATAAATAAACTACAGTATGTGCATACGTTCAAACACCATGCTCTAAAAATTATGTTGCAGAAGAATACTAATGACATGAAGAAAAGCTCAGATGTTGTTAAAAAAAAGTTACTAATCCATACCAAAATATTCATAGCAAAATTACTAGATATGTGCACATAAAATGACTGAAAATATGAACACTAGCATTTTTTTCAACATTGAAATGACAGGTGGTTTTCCTTTTCAGTGTGTTCATCTAAAAACATACAATAACATCTCTGCAGTAATGCTCCCTACAATAATATGAGTTGGGATATAACATGACTGTCTTTTGAGGTCTGCCCTTTACTGAACCCCAGTTCTCAAGAGAGACAAATCAAGTTCTAGTGCAGGGAGAAAGGGTCACAGGGAATGGAAAGAAAGGTCATTAATGGAAATAGCAGGCGAACCTCTCTAGGAAAGCAGAGAAGTGGAAGTGGGATTACCACAACTCTGGTGGACTTGTAGTCCAGTCCTTCCAGACGGGCCAGTGAAAGAGGCACCAACTCAGCAGCACCTTCAAAGAACAGTGGCTTCTATCCAGAAAGTCCCAGCCAGCCACAGGATCCTGAATCATCACCATGGACATTAAAGCCAAAATGGACACTGCCACTAAAAGATGGCAAACCATAACCGAGACCTAGATAATTCCCATGGAGGGACCCTGGAATTCCAAGCCAGATAGTTACACACACTTGCTCTGGCCATGTCATTCATGTCACAATAATCCAATCTCTCATGTCTAATGACTGAATATTTGGGAGCTCACTTATAACATTATGGCAGGATTTTATTTGGTGTCTTTTATAATCAAAAATGAAATTAATATTATTTAAGAACACATATTAAATTAATATTTAAGAAAAAAATTCCAACCACTTGGAAATTTACAAGTACTCTCCTAAAAGACAGGCTGAAAGCTAGGCCTCTTGCACCAAACAGACAAGCTGTGAATGCAAAGGAAAAGTTCTTGAAGGAAGTTAAAACTGCTATTCTGGGGGTGGGGGAGACTACTTTCCTACAGAACTATGGACGTAAAACTAAAATGTTCTAATGTAATTATAAATAATTTAGAATATATTTTTAAAAACCAAAACACTATGTATCCAAATTTATAGAACAGGTGCAAAGCTGCATTCAAAGGAAAATGCATAGTATTAAATATTATTGTTACAAAGAAAAAGGGAAAAATCGATAAATGAAGCATTCACTTCAAAACATTAAGTTGGAAAAAAAGGAATGATATTTTAAGATTAAAAAAAACACAAAGAAAAAAAACAAATCAAAAAAAAAACACATAAAGGAAATAAAACACGGACATACATCAGAAGTGAGAAATAAAATCCAAGAGCTGTTTGTTTGAAAAACAAACAAACCAATGACGCATATTGACAGAGTTTACTAGAAAGAGAAACAATCCATTGTGATGGGGTCATATTTTGAGAATTGTTAGTATATTTTTCTCTTTTGTCTTTCTGACTTTGACATGACATTTCCCTAGTTATTTTGAAGCATTCTTTGGAGGAGTATAAAGAGATAAAGCCTTTTTCCTAAAAGAATGCAAAGAGAAAGAATAAGGTGATATTCAGCTTTGGACAAATGAAATAGGATTTGCTTCAGCCCCAAGAAAAGATTCTCTAAATTCCTCCCATTATGCCTCTTTAGCACATTAACTACCTTACCTGCAAGACTCAGCTCCTGGAGCTTTCCCAATTTTTTTTTTTTTTAATTCCAGTCCCCACAATGCACCCTTAAGGCTCAGGTTTGAGTCAGGACAAAAAAAAAGAAACTACGATGCAGGGGAAGCCTGCACATTTCCAGCCTAGAGCAAAGATGGAAAGAGGAGAAAGAAAGGAAAGAGAGAGCTTTGGCTTGGAGAAAGGTGAGGGTAACAACAAGGGTAGATGGGGCTTTGTCTCCTCCCCCAGTTAGGACTCTAGAAAAAGATCACTTCTTGGGCAGTGTTCCACCGCAAAACTAACTTAACACAGGGTCACATCCACTTTGTGTGGCAAATAGAGGGAGGTCCTGATACTTAAGTTTCCTGAACCAGCCTTGGTCCGTGTATGTTTAGATAGGGCCCCAAAATAGTGGGCAGACTGGCTGGAACTAGCCAGCTAGAGCTGGGTGAGGTAGCATTGTAGCAAATGTTGCAGAGGACAACTCAGGATGGAACTAAAAGAGAATCTTCAGCAGATCCCTGACATGTAGCATTAATGGGAGCTCAGGTGAGACCAAGACAGTGGAGAGAACCAGCAGGTGGAAGGCCTGAGGGAGAAGAATGAGCCACAAACGGCAGCTTCCATCGCTGGCTATCACCAGGGTACCCACCCAGCAGACGGGAAATGGACAACATCCCCTTGGAGAGCAGAGGGTCAAAGGATACCATGATCATGAACCCCACCGCTTAACTCTACCACCGCACCTCAGCCCCTCTCCCACTTAGATCTGGGTATCATCTGAAAGTCAGAAAAGATGGTGGAAACAATCTGAAAGAGTGAGCATTTGCTCCCAGAGAGAATAAACATACCAGAAAGAGTTGCTTAAGTTGGCACTTCTGACTAAGCTTTAACCTGGACACACACACACACACACACACACACACGCTCCATCTTGCCCAGCACCTGTGGAAGACTACACAGCAGGGAGATTAAGAGTGTGGGATTCTGGATCCACATGGCCTGGGTCTGACTCCTGGGTCCACAGTTTGTCAACTCCGTGACTTTGGGCAGTTGACTCCATCTGCCTGTGCCTATTTCCTCATCGGTAAAGTGAGGATCTTAAGAGTTTCTCTCAGTATTTTTTGAAGATTAAGCGAGCTAATAAATGTAAAGGACTTAGACCAGTGTCCACAATAAGCATTCAGTAAGTGCTGCCTATCCTTACTGCTTTTAGTATTGTTATTATACTATTACTTATACCTTCTACCTACAGCTGGGGCTCTTGGAAGAAGATCAGACCAGCTACAGAAAAATCAAAATTATAATTTCTCTACACAACCGAGTGGTATGGATTAAAATTTGTATCCCTGCCACATAAATAATCAATCATAAATGATAAAGGGGATATAAAGTAGATCAAAAGACAAGTTTTGAAAAATACAACAGAATGGTACAAAATTAAAAACCTTAAGAAAATGGACCACATTCCGAAAAAAATATGAATTACCTGTATTAGCTCAAGAAGTACGCCAAGTAGAAAGAAGTACGCCAAGAGAAGCTGAAAAATTCATCCGAGAATTACCTCCAAAAAGGCCTATGACCAGATAATTTAATTAGTACATTCTTTCTAAGTCTTCCCAAGGGACAACACCAGAATGTATAACAGTACCAGGACTTGGAAAAAGATGCAATGCTCCCCAATTCACTGGAAAACTACTACCTATAATACACAACTCTGCATAAAGTAAAAGTACAGGCTAATATTTTTCTCTAAAGCTTTGTTACCCCAGGATCTCTCAGTGCCCCTGATACGCTGTGAGATTCCAGTAGGAGGCTGCAGAAGGCAATGTCGTGCTGTACTTCAAGATTCCTTCTGGGATCCCCCAAACCCTTCTGATGGTCATGCAGGAACTACACCAGAGCCTTAAGTCATGCACTCAGAAAATTAAGATGGTCCAAGATCCAAGAATACACAGAAAGATACACAGGGGAAAAGGGATTCACAAGACATAGAGGAAAAGAGACAGTATACAAAATGGGAAAAACAGGGACTTCCCTGGTGGCGCAGTGGTTAAGAATCCGCCTGCCAATGCAGGGGACATGGGTTCAAGCCCTGATTCGGGAAGATCCCACATGCCGCACAGCAACTAAGCCCGTGCGCCACAACTACTGAGCCTGTGCTCTAAAGCCCGTGAGCCACAACTACTGAAGCTCGCGCGCCTAGAGCCCATGCTCTGCAATGGGAGAAGCCACCGCAATGAGAAGCCTGCACACTGCAACAAAGAGTAGCCCCCGCTCACCGCAACTAGAGAAAGCCCGCGGGCAGCAACGAAGACCCAATGCAGCGAAAAAGAAAGAAATAAAATAAATAAGTTTATTAAAGGAAGCAAAAATAGTAGCAAGGCTGAGGCTCAAAGCAGTAGATCCTGCTGGTGAAAATGTAAACTGATTCAACCCATCCAGGAAGCAACTGGCCAAATGTATTCAGTACCTAAAATGTACATACTCTTTGATCTAATCATTCAACTTCTATCAATCCACCTCGGAGAACTGCAAATGCAGATAGATTTACATACAAGGATATACTTCATAGAATTATTAATAGCAAACAAAACAAAACAGGAAACAATCTAAGTGTCCAAAAATAAAACGTTATATAGATTATAGCACATTCATACGATGAATTATGCAACAATTAAAAGCAATGTTTTGCAAAAAAAAATTGTAATAACACATATATGTCTGATTTTTTAGAGATAAAAGGCAGAACAAAATACAATGTACAATCTTAAGTATATTTCACAAATACATGTACATGGGAAAAACTCCTGGAAGAATATAAACCAAAACCTTAATATGATCTCTGGGTGGTGGGACTCCGAGTGAATATTTTTAAATCCATTTCTCATATCATCTAACTTTCTGCACTAAGAATGGATTACTTTTACGACAGGTTAAAAAGAAAAGATAAAACCCAAATAATTATTGCACATGGATAAATACTCCTAGGAGTGACGAAGAAAAAATCTGTCTCCATTCAGTAAGGACAAAAACATTCTCAACACTGAGCACAGAATTCCACGCTCCCAAACGTGAATCTTACACCGGTGCACTTGAAAGCATAAAGACACAAAGCAAACCAACCAAACCTCTCGAGAGACAGGCTGAGCTGCTTCTCGAGGTTTCCAGCACACCATTATCGCGAGGGGAACTCAGCACCCATTTTTTTCAAAGTGCAGCTGCTTTCGTATCTCCCTTGGTTCGAAGACCATCCACATCGAGGGACAGGCTTTGCAGTGGAGGTTGAGGGAGTGTGAGAGTTACACGCGCGCGTAGGCACACACATCCTCTCTCTCTCTCTCTCTCAAATCCACTCAATCGTGTGGTCCCAACCAGACAACTCGAAGCGAGCCCCGCGGTGCAGCCGCGCCCCATCCCCGAGCCGCGGCGCCCCCTCCCTCCGGCCCTCCCTCCGGCCGCCCGGCGCTGCGGGTACCTGTTCGTGGTGCGCGGGGGCCGGGTCGGCGGGCTCCCGGGCGTCCTTGGCGCGGCGCGGGTGCCGTGGATGGCCTCCCTGCTTTCCTCCACCAAGAACCTGCACAGCCGGGAAGCAAACTAAGTTGGGGAGCAGTTGGCTGGCAGGCTCGGCCTCGCGCTCGCAGCCCAGCGGCCGGGACATCCTCGCGCGCCCTGGCTCCCGGCGCAGCTCCCAAACCCCGGAGTTTGCGAAGAGGCTCGGGGCGGGAAGAAAGGGAAAGCGCGGACCCGCCGGGAGAGCCCGGGTGACCGACGGGGAACCCGACGGCAGGTCCGGCGCCGCAGCTCCCTCTCTGCTCTGACCGGTCCCCCGGCGCCCCAGCCGGTGCCTGGCCGCGGCTAGCGTCGCCCCTCCGATACCCGCCACTCACCCAGGCCGCCTCCCGGACGCCCCCATCCCGCCCCACCTTCAGGCCGCCGCTGCCCGTCGGTTCGTCCTCGCAGCGGCCGAAAGTCCGCGCGCCCGAGAGGAACGGGGGCAGGGGGCGGCCGGGGCCCCCCCGGGACGCGCGGAGGGGCGGCCGGAGCGCGGCGGTGGGTTACCTGGGGCGGGCGGGCGTGTCGGTCGAGCACCAGAGCAGGCGCAGCAGCAGCAGCAGCAGGAGGCTGGCGAGTAGGGCGAGCAGCGCGCCTCCCGGCCGCATCCTGAGCCACGGGCGCAGCCGCCGCCGCCGCCGTCTCCGCCGCTGCCGCTGCTGCCCCGGCGAAGCACAGCCCGGGCGGCCCCGACTGGCGGCTCCCGCCGCCGCTGCCGCCGCCGCCGCCGCAGCCACGCACACCTCCAGCGTTCAAGGCGGCGGGGAGGGGCGGCGGCGGCGCGCGCCCCCGGCCCGGCCCGCTCGCTCTCAGCGGGCAGAGGTAGGCGCCGCGGCCCGGCTCTCTCCCCCGGCTCCCGCCCAGCCCCGGATCGCTGTGGCAGCCCGGCTGGCGGTGGCGAGGCGCCCAGCTCGCCTCCTCTCCTCCCGGAGGCGCTCGGCGCTGCTGCGGGCTCTGGTCGTCGTCGTCGTCGTCGTCGTCGTCGCCGCCGCCGCCGCCGCCGCGCGGGGTCACCTGAAGGTTGGGGCTCGGGCGCTGGACGCCGTGCTGCTTGGGCTCCAACTTTCCTGCGCCCTCACCTGCCCCTGGGAGGCCGCGCGCTCTTCCCCGAAGCCCACGCAGCCCACCCAAGCGGACCACACCTGGCTCTGCGCCCCTGCGGAGGAGAGCGAGGGCTCGGAGAGGCGGAAGAACAGGGAGGGAAGGGCCCACTTCCAAAACTTTGAAAACGGAGTAGTCGCTCTGCTGGATCGTCCCACGCGCAGAGGCTGCAAGGGACTTCCAAGCACCTCCCCTTGCTTGAAGGCAGGTTCAGAGGGACGGCGAATGGATTTCCGGGGGCCAGGCCGTCCCTAGGGGTCGGGCAAACTACCGCCCGCAGGCCGAACTCGTCCCCTGCCCGTTTCTGTGAAGAGCTTCCTTGGACCAACTGCCTGCCCCATTCCTCTGTGTTATCAATGGCCGCGTGTGGCTCTATTTATTGATCTAGGGCCGCTTTTGCGCTGCAAGGACAGAATTGAGTCGTGGTCCCAAAGATCAGAGGGCCGGAAATGTTGACTCTCCGGCCCTTTCCAGAACAAGCTGTCAGACCCCTGCTCTAATTCATATTGGGCTGGATCATGTTGGTTAGCATCTCATTGATTAGTCAGTATCTCATGTATTATACTAGAGGAGAGTGATCCCATGACAGCGTGATACAGTCTGGCTTCCCAGCTATTTATCTGGGCGTGGGCCTCCCCTCTTTCGGCCCTAAGCTATTCTGTCTGCGCATGGCCCCAGGGCTCACTGTGCAACCTCCCTGGGTTTTGCCCCTGCCTCTGAACCCTGGAGGAACATCCATAAACCCTAAACTCCACGGTGGTTATATGGGAGCTCACTGGACTATTCCATCTGCTTTTGTAGATATTTTTCCAAAAGCAACCCTTGGACTCTACCACCTTGCGAAGACCTTGGTAAAGGTGCTTTCAAAGGTTTTAGTGTCCTTAGTAACAAAAATATGTTTCAACTGAACTCTCCTAGACGCATAAGGTCTTAACCTGAAAAACCAATGTGAGAGCCTTTGAGAAGCCAGCAGCCCAGACAGCTCAATAAAGCTGTCGCCAGTGATTTCATCTCAGAAGAAATCACAGCATATATCAAGAAGAGACATGCAAGGCTGCCTAGTTCCTTTCTACTAATTCTGCATTTACTCCAGTTTAAAATACTTGGGTGAAGATGCACCAGAACTTTGCACATAGCAGTTGATCAATAAATGTTTGGTCAATGAATAAAACGCCTCAGAATTAATGCTCTGAAAATGCTCTAAAACCTGAAAATAAACGTGACTAGAAGTAGGATTTCCTTCCATAGCTCACTATTCCTATTAAAATACGTATTAATCGATAAAGGAAAAGTTCCTACTTTTCCTTAAGACTGACATTTTTAGGGATCCAGCTGCTTATCTGAGGATGGGTATGATAAAGTAATGCTATCTTCAGCTGGTGCTAAAATAATAAAGTAATCCAATTCTATGTGTTTGAAAGTACAAGCATTATTAGATAAGTGGGATAGGACACAATTATCTTGAAAATGGAAAGGTTGTCTGGATTTGGAAGATAGTCTGAATTTGCTTTCTCTTAGAGCTGAAGCACTGTGCAGACAACTCACGCTGAAGATGGTTTCCAGAAAAAAAGTAAAGGGCATTATTGTATCAGCCAGGAAGCTGCAATTTCACCTAATTTACCAAAGTTTAATATTTTCAGCACAACTGGGCTCAAGGCAACAGCAGAAGAGTCAGCCTTGCACTGGGCTCCCTAAACACCCTTTCTGCAAATGAAGTTCCTTTTTATCAAGCCAATGGCTATCAGCAGGGGACTCGCAAAAGCCCATTTTAATTGGAAAACCAAGTGTAAATTTGCAATGGGAATTCTGAGCCCAGTGTTAAAATCTGACAGTAGGGGTCTTTACCACAAGGTTTGTCATTGAAGACCTGGGTTGGTAAAATAAGAATTATCTTGCTTATCCTTGAGAGATCAAAGAACCTGACGAAAACAGGATTCTTTAAATATTATCAGCCACAGAACCAATACTGGGAAAATGTGCATTTGGTCACTTAACATTCATAGGTTTGACCAGCAGCCCCAAATATCTGAACCCTCAGAAACTCAGGCTGGTGTGCAGAAGCCCCATCTGGTGTGTGAACCTACCTTACTCTCCCAGTTTTCCCAGCATCTGCCTCTCATTTTGCCTTTGTTATTTTTTTATTTGTCATCAGGAGTGCCTTTACTTTCATCAAATAACTTACCAAAAGAATACTGGAAAGTTTTGATATATAAAAAATGTCCAAGTCATTGAAAATCTTCCTGGAAGTTGGGGTTTCTCAACTTTTGGGGTATAAGGTTTTAAATATTTTCAAATGCATGGCTTGGAGGATTCATGAAAAATCCCAAATATCAAGTGTCTACTATATCTACTAGAATACCCAAATGGAAACTTTCAATACAGGGAAAGGAAGGAGTACTGTGAGAAACAGAGAAAACTGATGCACCGAAGAATTTTTCATGCATCTGGGTGACATTTTCATCTCCCTGTCTAGAAAGAATGCTTTCTGATGTCTTCAGGCTGCTTGATTGGTTTTAGTAATATTAGAGATTTGTGAGGACTGCAGGACAATGGCACATTCATAAATATTAAACTACTCCTGGGGGGGGGGGGAGGAAATTCATAAGGATAGCGTAACCAAGGCTACATATTTTCAGTAAATCAGAGGATATAAATAAAAGTAGAAATAACTTCAAGAAAGCAACAACCTTGTGGGGGGGGGAGCTACATTTTCAAATATGTTTTGTTACAGATTTTTCCCATTACTAATTGAATATTTTAAAAATTGAAGAAATTCCATGTATAAAGTCACTTTAAAGATAAGAACACCTAGGATGATACACAAATTCCATTTGGGAGATATATATATATATATATATATATATATATATATATATATATATATAAAACACAATTGGTAGTATAAAATTATAAAACAAAAAAATAAAGTTATTATTCACAGTATAAAATAGACGTTAATATATAAAACATCTTAACGTCTAAATCTCCTTTCCCTGAAGTCCACTTAAAAGATCATAAAGGACCAAAAAAGAGAGATGGAAACTCCGCATTTATCCTGAAACTATAAAATGGCCACAATCCCGTTCCACAAGCCCCCAGAATGCCTACTAAAGATGAACTAATTAGACGAGAGTACCAAGTTCAAGACTCATCTCCCCTATTTATGACTTAGATTTGTGGAAAAGAAATGGAAAAGTTTTTGAAGGTCCAACTAACACTCAATTTGGAAGAGCAAAGGCTGGGAGTAGGACCCAGCAAAGATGAGTAGCCATCAGTGGGAACGGCCAGGGCTACCATGTTAAAAGAAACATGGTGACCAATATTTCTGCTTTTCACGGAATACAGCTTTCTAGGCATTCCATTTAGGAATGATGACCTAGAGATACTGCTAATCTTGAAGCGAGATGCTGCTAAAGAATTTTCCAGCTAACAATTAAAGTCAATTTACTAAAGAAAAATGAGCACCTATTCAATAAACAAATGGCCCTTGATACATTGGTTTTTATACCGAATTAGCCTGTCCCAGACTATCCTCCCTAATTCCAGAGTTTGCAAGACTGGTTAGAACTCCAGTTGTTTCAACAAAATTGGAGAGTGGGTGTTGTGTGTGCTAAGATAATATACCCAAGCCTGGCATATTTCTCTCCTTAACTTCTCTTCCCCACCTCTTCATTCCATACATCCTAGACTATAAGCAGATAAATAATGAAACAAAAATATCCAATAGCAAGTCCTTAATGCAAAACTAAATTTCA
Organism: Globicephala melas; assembly: GCF_963455315.2. Lineage (NCBI taxonomy): Eukaryota > Metazoa > Chordata > Mammalia > Artiodactyla > Delphinidae > Globicephala > Globicephala melas. The sequence goes on along the minus strand of NC_083315.2, from coordinate 4,862,452 downwards.
ACAAGTAGGCAAATAAAAAGGAAGAACTGCCAAAGATTTTCCATTCATAATATTTCTGGCAAGTAGCAGAAAGAAACAGGCTTAACTTATTTCAAAGATGAGTAAGCAGGAAAATAATTATGCAAAAGTTCTGCAAAATATTTGACCAATGGAAAGAAATGTAACCAACAGAAAAGCAAATGAGAAATATATGTTGAAACAAGTCTTACTGCGGAAAATTTAAGCAAGGATCACTTTGTACTCCCCAGGAAACGAAATATAATATAAACACTATGAAAGAAGAACCCAAAGAAGAAAAACTGAAAGACAAGATAGCAAGGCAATAGGAAGGAAAGTGAGCTGACGACAGTAAAAAACAAAACACAAAAAACCATTGCAGAATTTAGAACTACCTTTAGAAGACTGAGGAAGAGAATTTAGGTGGTAAAAATCTCAATTAGTGTCACAGAGATTAGGCTGATGAAAACTGCAGAAAACACAAAGGAAAGGGGCAAGGAAAATACACTGATTAGGAAAACATATGTATCAAAGACAGATATTAGATATATATCATGTAGAGATTAGGGGTTGTTTTTTAAAAGCATAAAAATGAAGTATTAAAACATTTAAGGATATAATAGAAGAAAACTTTACCAAAATAAGGAAACATCTAAATACGCAGATGTTTTGTGTTCTCAATGTCTGAACTCATTATGTGAACTCATGAGGATCCAGAGAAATTTAATAGAGAACAATTAACTTTACGATGTATCCTCTTGCAGAGATTATTTAAAAAGAAAGAAAAAATTCTAAAACCATCCCGACAGAAGAAACAGGTAAAAATTAATCTTGTTTCTGACTTGCCCTCAACAACATTAGACTCAAAAGAACAAACAATATTTACTGTGTTTTTGAGCAGAAAAGATGTGACCCCAAGATTCCATACCCAACTAAGATAGTTTTATATATAAAAGCACATGCAATTTTCAAATATTTAAGAACTCAGAATATATAATATTTCTATATGTATCCTGGAAAAAAATCAACTTGAGCTATAATCAGATCATAAAATGAATCAAAATAAGAAGTTCACAATGAAGAAGTTGTAATCAGAAAGAACTCAGATAAGCAACAGATCATTTTAAAAATAGAATTGAGCCTAAATAATAGAATTCCACAATAAAACTGTTACATTTTCTTTAAAAATTGCTACAGAAATATTATAAATATATTATAAATCTGAGAAGGAAAATTCCAGTTCATGGCAGATTGTGGAAAATATAAAATAAGAAGAGTAAAGGATGTAGTAAAAGTGCATTACTTTCATTGCCTTTCAGGGTGAAATAATCATTGTTTTGCACACACAAAAACGAGATTAAAAAGAGAATATATATGTAAATATTTTCCAAAGAAGGAGGGAAAAAGAAACTCAGACCTTTTAGCTAAAGATAGAAAGAATACCTATTCAAGCAATACTTGAACCTGTTGCAAACACTTAGAAATGTTTTATAAAATCTAATGATAAAAAAGGAATGCATAGCTAAGTTCTCAATAAAGAAAGGGAAAGCCCCAGTTACCAGAAATGAGGAACATACTGAAAAAAAAGAGCAGGAAGTGTGTGCTCTGACTGAAAGCAGCTCACCTGTAATACACTATCATCCTGGTAACCTAGAAGTTTGCTTTTGACTTCTAAGCAGGGAATGAAAGAGGCACACTGGGTTCCCAGAGAGACAGAGTTGGAATTAGAATTCCTGCATAAAGCTTTTTTTGTTGTTAAAAACTAAATATGTGAACTAGAAAAACAAAGACCCACACACCTGCACAATGCAATTGTTTGTCTCTGCCTGAGATCTGGGTGAAAGAATTTCAATCTAAAACCATTGCTTCATTTGGGTTTACCCAAATGTTACCCATCCTAAGTCGTCCTAAAATTAAGATAAAGCTTGGTCCCTGGCTAATGTTGCTAACATGGCAGGAAAGTGCTAACTATTCTAGTTCCATAAAAATCTCAAAGAAAAGGAATCTCACTAAGAATGAGCATAAAATTAAAAACTGCAAAACACTTGAGGAATTCACCATGAATATGTCTCAGTAGGTACAACTAATGGAAGGATTATTAAACAATAATCAGAAAGAGGACATAAAATAAGCAAGTTTAACATCATGAAGAACATGAAAGGGTGAATCAAGACACTGAGAAAAGAGTGATGATAAATGAAGTAAACTTTTATCTAAAGAACCAGTAGAACTATGAGGGAAAAAATGCAGTTGACCTTTGAACAACAGAGGTTTGAACTGCACAGATCCACCTAAACATGGATATTTGTCAACTGTAAATACTACAGTCCTACACAATCCATGGTTGGTTGAATCCAAGGATCTGGAGAGACCTCCAATACAGAGGGTCGACCATAAGTTATACTTAGATTAACCCCTGAGTTGTTCAAGGGTCAATGGTATAGTCACTGATATCAAAATAATCAGCAGATGGGTCAAGTGACAAGATTATACATGGCTAAAGAGAGAATCGATGATCCGGAATACCATTCTGATAAAATTATCCACTGAAAGATGAAGAGTTGGAAACCTTGAAACAGAAATTAAAAGACCTTAGAAAAGCTTAAGAAGACCCATATTGCTGTTACCTACTTCTGCACTGCAAACCATCCCAACACCTAGTGGTTTAAAACAATAATATTTTATGATACCTAAAGATTTTGTGGCTCAGGAATTCAGACAGTTCTCATCTGGGTGATACTAATATTTCACATGGTGTCAAATGTGGTCTGAAGGGTTCAATGTGGCTTCACTCACATGTCTTGCCCTTTGATGGGGATGATTCAAAGGATGCGTTCAGCTGAGGCTGTCCGCTGGAGTACCCACATACTTAATCTCTCTAGCACAGTGATCTCAGGGCAGCCAGATTTCTTACTTAGTGGCCAACAGTTCCCATCAAAGATGTTCTAAGAGGCCTGGGCAGAAGCTGCAAGTTTCTTAGGATCTAGTCTCATAAGTGTCAGAACATTACTTCTGCTGGATTCTATTGGTCATACAAGTTCCTAAGCCTAGCATATATTCAATGGGAGAGGAATCAGACTCTATCCAATTCTGACACCAACTCCAATGTGTGTGTGTGGTTCTTTTTTCCACACCGCCAAGCAGTTAACTCAATTCTGACACTGTCTACCAGGAGACAGCATCAGATCCTGACAGCATCAGATCCCACAGGTTAAGACTGCCTACAAAACTGCCCACCTCAGACACCAACAGCAAGTCCATGTTGTCTCTTGTGCTTCTAACCAACTGGCTATAGATCAGAGGCTCCAACAACCCCCTCCTGAGGTTTGATTAATTTGCCAGAGCAGATCACAGAACTCAGAGGAACATTTTACTTACAAATTGCCAGTTTATTATACAAGGATATAACTCGGGAACAGCCAGATGGAAGAGATGCACAAGGTAAGGTATGTAGGAAGGAGCACAGAGCTTCCATGCAGTCTGAGTGCACCCCTCTGCCCCAAACCTCTACACATTCACCAACTCGGAATCTCTTCAAACCCCATCCCGTTGGGTTTTATGGAGGCTTTATTACATAGGTGATATTGATCAAATGATTGGCCATTGGCGATTGATTCAACCTCTATCATCTCTCCCCTTCCGAGGCTGGAGGTAGACTGAAAGTTCCAGACCTCCAGTCACGTGGTTGGTTCCCCTGGCAGCCAGCCCCCATCCAGGATGACTAAAAATACATCCAAATCTAGATACACTGTAATAAAACTTCAGAACCCCAAAGAAAAAGTCTTAGAAGCAATCAAAGAGAAAAGACATGTAACTTACAAAGAAAGGGTAATTAGATTACAGCATATTCCTATCAGCAAAAATAAATACCTAAGTTAACTGAATCTTCAAAGTGCCAGGGTAAATACTGTCACTCTTAAATTCTGTATCTGCCTAAACTATCATGCAAAGATGAGGATAAACTAAAAAGTGTTTTAAAAGACTGAAAAAATTTACCACCCACAGACCTTTGTTGGGAACAAAACAAAACAAAACACTGTAAATGGTATATTCCAGAAAAGAAGAAATTGACCCCAGAAGAAAGGAGATGAAGAATAATGGTGAAGAAGCAAAATGGCAAACCAACAGTGACTATATAAAACAAAATAATGATGACTCATCTGTGAAAGAAACTACAAAATGAGACTGAATGAAGATAATAGACAGTAATAACAAGAAAGAACAGGAGCTACCAGAATTAAACCATTTAGAAGGTCAGTAGAATTAGTAACTACTTTTATACATTGTTAAGTCAAATATGCATTTTTTAAATGTTAAGACATCCACTGTAGTACATGAGGTGTTAATTCAATTGTGGGAATCCTTCACAATGTAAAATATATTAAAAATCATCATGTTGTACACTTTAAATATATTACAACTCTATTTGTCAATTATACCTCAATAAAGCTGGGGGAAAAAAGACATCCATTATAAAGTAAAAATATAACTCTTAACTAGTGGAGGAGAAAAGAGAATAGAGAAAAATCATCCAATTCAACAGAGGACAGAAAAGGAGTGGAAGAAAAAGTAACTAGAAGTCAAAAATAAAGCACAAAGTAAGATGGTATAGGGCTTCCCTGGTGGTGTAGTGGTTGAGAGTCTGCCTGCCGATGCAGGGGACACGGGTTCGTGCCCCGGTCCGGGAAGATCCCGCATGCCGCGGAGCGGCTGGGCCCGTGATCCATGGCCGCTGAGCCTGCGCGTCTGGAGCCTGTGCTCCGCAACGGGAGAGGCCATAACAGTGAGAGGCCCACGTACCGCAAAAACAAACAAACAAACAAAACAACAACAACAAAAATAAGATGGTATAAATAAATTCAAACATATCAGTTATTAAAATAAATAAAATAAAACTTACCAGTTAAAAGAAACTCACAGATTAGGTAAAAATAAACAAAATGGCACAGAAAAGATGAAAATAACAGTATGTAAAATGATATACAAAAGAAATACTAACCAAAAGAAAGCTTAAAAATATCAGACAAAACAGACACAGAGATAGAAAGTACTATTAGAAAGAAAGAAAGTCGTTTCAGAATAAAAGGCATAACTCTCTAGGTAAAAATAAAAATCCTGAATTTATAAAGAACAAACAGCAACATAACCTCAAACTATGCAAAACAAATTTGATACATTCAACACACCTTTTTCTAAAGGAGACAAAAAAAATGGATTGAACAACACAATTTGAAAAAACACAGTCTTCTCAATCTAATCTAGAATACCTCTGAAAACTGGCCACATTCTACTCCACCAAACATGTCCTGACAAATCCTGAAGAATGGGTATTACAGAGATCTTATTCTCTCTTTGATCGCAAATCAGGAAAATCAGAAACCAATAACAGAAAGACTAATAAAACTGTCCTCACACTTAAAAATGCTTTCAAATAATTCATAGGTCAAAGAATCATCTTAAACAAATTTTCAAAATATTTAGACAAAACCAATAATGAAAGACAACATACCAAATTGTGGGCTGTAGTGAAAGCAGGAAAATGTACAGCCTTAAATGCACATATTAAAAAGTTTAAAAAAAAAAAAAGGAAAACCAATGAGTTAAGCATCCAAATCGAGATGTTGGGGAAACAAAGCAGAGTAAACCCAAAGGCTGTGAAATATAACCCAAAATGGAGAAAACTGATAGATCAATCAAAGGAACCTTTTCTCCAAATAATAGGTTATCTTAACCCAGGTCTTTCTCCTTAATCTCCAAAAGCAAAGGTGAGACAGCAGCTTTTGTGCAGCTAGTTTGTTTAACAATAAATCCAAATGTTTGTTCTGTACATCTGTGTCTCTATTCCTGCCCTGCAAACCAGTTCATCTGTACCATTTTTCTAGGTTCCACATACATGCGTTAATATATGATATTTGTTTTTCTCTTTCTTACTTCACTCTGTATGACAGTCTCTAGATCCATCCACATCTCTACAAAAGACTCAATTTCGTTCCTTTTTATGGCTAATAATCCATTGTATATATGTACCACATCTTCTTTATCCATTCGTCTGTCGATGGGCATTTAGGTTGCTTCCATGACCTGGCTATTGTAAATAGTGTTGCAATGAACATTGGGGTGCATGTGTCCTTTTGAACTATGATTTTCTCTGGGTATATGCCCAGTAGTGGGATTGCTGGGTCATATGGTAATTTTATTTTTAGTTTTTTAAGGAACCTCCATACTGTTCTCCATAGTGGCTGTATCAATCCACATTCCCACCAACAGTGCAAGAGGGTTCCCTTTTCTCTACACCCTCTCCAGCATTTGTTTGTAGATCTTCTGATGATGCCCATTCTGACCAGTGTGAGGTGATACCTCATTGTAGTTTTGATTTGTATTTCTCTAATAATTAGTGATGTTGAGCAGCTTTTCATGTGCTTCTTGGCCATCTGTATGTCTTCTTTGAGAAATTTCTATTTAAGTCTTCTTCCCATTTTTTGATTGGGTTGTTTGCTTTTTTAATATTGAGCTGCATGAGCTGTTTATATATTTTGGAGATTAATCCTTTGTCCGCTGATGCATTTGCAAATATTTTCTCCCATTCTGAGGGTTGTCTTTTTGTCTTGTTTGTAGTTTCCTTTGCTTTGCAAAAGCTTTTAAGTTTCATAAGATCCCATTTGTTTATTTTTGGTTTTATTTCCATTACTCTAGGAGGTGGATCAAAAAAGATCTTGCTGTGATTTATGTCAAAGAGTGTTCTGCCTACGTTTTCCTCTAAGAGTTTTATAGTGTCCAGTCTTACATTTAGGCCTCTAATCCATTTTGAGTTTATTTTTATGTATGGTGTTAGGGAGTGTTCTAATTTCATTCTTTTACATGTAGCCATCCAGTTTTCTCAGCACCACTTATTGAAGAGGCTGTCTTTTCTCCACTGTATATCCTTGCCTCCTTTGTCATAGATTAGTTGACCATAGGTGCGTGGGTTTATCTCTGGGCTTTCTATCCTGTTCCATTGACCTATATTTCTGTTTTTGTGCCAGTACCATATTGTCTTGATTACTGTAGCTTTGTAGTATAGTCTGAACACATACAAATTTTAAGATTTTTTGTTCTAGTTCTGTAAAAACTGCCACTGGTAATTTGACAGGGATTGCATTGAATCTGTAGGTTGCTTTGGGTAGTATAGTCATTTTCACAATATTGATTCTTCCAATCCAAGAACATGGTATATCTCTCCATCTGTTTGTGTCATCTTTGATTTCTTTCATCAGTATCTTATAGTTTTCTGAGTACAGGTCTTTTACCTCCTTAGGTAGGTTTATTCCTAGGTATTTTATCCTTTCTGTTGCAGTGGTGAATGGGATTGTTTCCTTAATTTCTCTTTCTGATCTTTCGTTGTTAGTGTATAGGAATGCAAGAGATTTCTGTGCATTAATTTTGTACCCTACAACTTTACCAAATTCATAGCTCTAGTAGTTTTCTGGAGGCATCTTTAGGATTCTCTATGTATAGTATCATCATGTCATCTGCAAACAGTGACAGTTTTACTTCTTCTTTTCCAATTTGTATTCCAGATGTAGAGAACAAATGTATGGACACCAAGGGGGGAAAGTGGTGGTGGGGGGGTGGTGGTGGTGGGATGAATTGGGAGATTGGGATTGACATGTATACACTAATATGTAGAAAATGGATAACTAATAAGAATCTTTTGTATAAAAAAATAAATAAAATTAAAAAAAATAAGTATTCATAAAAAAAAAACACAATAAATCCCTGGGATCAGAAGGGAGAAACTTGGGAAAGTAAAGCAGAGGTGAGAAAGCCAGTGTAAAAGTATATCACTGACTCCATGAATTTGACTATTCTAGGTGCCTCGTATAAGTGGAATCAAATAGTATTTGTCTGCACCTAATGTATATTGGAATGCATTTTTAAGGTTAACTTAATATATGTCCTACAAACAGACTGTACCTTCTGTTTTTTTCCCTGTGCTATACAGTAGGTTCTCACTAGTTACCTATTTTATACATAGTAGTGTATATATGTCAATCCCAGTCTCCCAATTTATCCCACCCCCCTTTTCCCCCCTTGGTGTCCATATGTTTTTTCTCTACGTCTGTATCTCTATTTCTGCTTTGCAAATAAGTTCATCTGTACCATTTTTCTAGATTCCACATATATGCGTTAATATATGATATTTGTTTTTCTCTTTCTGACTTACTTCATAGTGTGGGGAGGGGGAATGGGGAGTTAGTGTTTAATGGGGACAGAGTTTCAGTTTAGGAAGGTGAAAAATTCAGGAGATGTATGATGGTGACAGTTGCACAACAATATGCATGTACTTAATGCCACTGAACTGGACAGTTAAATATGGTTAACATAGTATGCTTTATATTATGTGACTTTTACCACAATAAAAAAAAATTAAAAAGAAATACTTTCTGTAAAAAAAAAAAAAAAAAGTATGTCACTGAACTGGGAACCCCTGTGGATGTAGGGATCATACCAGGGGTTTTCTGATGAACCTCATAGCATGTCTCAGTACAGTCGTCCCTCGGTATCCAGGAAGGATTGGTTCCAGGAATCCCACAGATACCAAAATATGCGATGTTCAAGTCCCTCATACAGATCAATTTTCAATACATGAACCCACAGATGTGGACCAACTGAATTGTCCACCTGGAGGAGGGCTGGCGTTTCTCCATCAGCCCCTGTTGCACAGTGCACTTTCAGATTGCACAGAATGAGTGACAGGTGCCCTGCAGTGGTACCCAGACCCCACCAGACTTCACATCACAGGGGAGTGCTCCCTTATTAATAAATTCTCCCTTCTTCCATTGTATATTCTGCCTTGTCTGCTCTGGCATTTTCAAGATCCACTCCCAAATGTGTTCCCTTGGCTTCTGCCAGTAGGTACTGCAATTTGTTTGATATGTATGCTCTTTCCTCCTGAAGTACAGACTTGTATTTTCTTGCTTAAGCCATGCTGTGACTCGACCCTGGTTAGTAGTCTGGAGGCAATGATGGGGGCAAGGGCAGAGCTTAAGGAGGAAGAACATTATAATGAGAGGTATCTGCCTCTCTCGAGGTCTTCGTCTGCATCTAGGCAAGGTGAAGCTCCCCTCTCTTACTGCGGTGGCAGGGCAGGGGTGGAGGACTGCTTCTGCCAGCCCAGAGAGTTTAGGGGAAACTGGGGGTTCAAGATTCTCAGGTTTCAACGTCCTACTCCTTTCCTATCATGATCTTGGCATTTGCACAGGAAGCCTGTCGAGGCTGTAGATCCAATCCTCCTTGTAGCTCTGCCACCCACACGATTCAATCCTGGGCCAACATGTTCTGCAGCCACAAGGGATGACACCTTCTTTTATGTTTTATTAAAGTAGAGTTGATTTACAATGTTGTGTTAACCTTGCTGTTCAGAAAGTGACTCAGTTATACATATATATATATATTTTTAAATATTCTTTTCCATCATGGTTTATCCCAGGATATTGAATATAGTCCCCTGTGCTCTGCAGTAGGACCTTGTTGTTCATCTATTCTATATACACTAGTCTGCATCTGCTAATCCCACACTCCCAGTCCATCCCTCCCCCACCCCTCACCCCTTGGCAACCACAAGTCTGTGCTCTATGTCTGTGAGTCTGTTTCTGTTTCATAGATAAATTCATTTGTGTCATATTTGGGATTCCACAGATAAGTGATATCATATGGCATTTGTCTTTCTCTTTCTGACTTACTGCACTTAGTAGGATAATCTCCAGTTGCACACGTGTTGCTGCAAATGGCATTATTTCGTTCTTTTTTATGGCTGAGTCATATTCCATTGTGTATATGCACCACATCTTCTTTATCCATTCATCTGTTGATGGGTATTTAGGCTGTTTCCATGTCTTGGCTATTGCTGTTATGAACATAGGGGTGCATGCGATGATATCTTCTTTAAATCCTGCCATGAGGTGCTCCAGTTTTCAAAGCCTGCACTGAGTTGACAGTTAGCTCTTAAAGCATTAACCCAAACCAGCCCATCTGTGATTCATGCCACATACTATTCAAAGGCCTTACCTGTCTCTTAAGTGAAAGCTTCATCTTCACCTGTGCTTTGCTCCAAGCCATTGCAGTGAGTGTCTGGGTAACTGTGATGTCAAGGGGGCTCCCCACTCCACCTACCACCAGCAAATGGGTCCCTGCTACTGTCTGACTGGTAAGTGGTTCATGTTTTCTAGGGCCACTTTTGATGCCAACTCTTGACCTGCCCACCACCCTGCCCACCTGAAGGAAAGCCCGAGGCAAAGCTCGCAAGTAAGAAGCTTATTTGAGAAGTGACCCCAGAAGCAGTACTAAGGGATGTGGAAAGAGAAACCATGATTTGGTTGGTCCATTCTACGGGAATCTGGCGCTCAATCCCGGCAGGCACTCTCTAAGGAACCGTCTGAGATGCACCTGAGAATGGTCCATCTGAAGGCCAGGCACGGGATGCATTTATTCATCAGCTTGCGTCCGTCTGTCAAGGGTCGTCGCCTGAGCTGTAAGCTCCCTCTCGGGTTGCATGGAAGTGAGCAGTAGGTGGGTTCCAGCAGGAATAGGACTGCATACCCTGGCGTCAGAGACGACCCAGGAATAGGGCCACATACCCTGGCCTCAGAGATGACCCAGGAATAGGACCACATACCTTGGCATCAGACGACCCAGGAAGATAACAGGAAACAACAGAGCAACTAAGTTCACACCTGCACAAATATGGAAATCTCAGCAGCGGGTGCCAGATAACAAACCGTGTCATATCCAAGGATCAGGAATTAACCCGTGATGCGAAGTGATGAAGTCCAGTGGTTAGGAAACAACTTTCAAGGTGAACTACCTGGGTCCTACTCATCGGCTACAGAATTTGGGGCACGACACTTTGTCTTTCTGTGCCTCAATTTCTCCTTATTTCAAATGGGGATAATAGTATCAGGACTTCCCTGGTGGCGCAGTGGTTAAGAATCCCCCTGCAATGCAGGGGACGTGGGTTTGAGTCCTGGTCCGGGAAGATCCCACATGCCGCGGAGCAACTAAGCCCGTGCGCCACAACTACTAAGCCTGCGCTCTAGAGCCCGCGAGCCACAACTACTGAGCCTGCGAGCCGCAACTACTGAGCCCGCGCACCTAGAGCCTGTGCTCTGCAACAATAGAAGCCACCGCAATGAGAAGCCCGCGCACCGCAATGAAGAGTAGCCCCCGCTCGCCGCAACTGGAGAAAGCCCGCGTGCAGCAACGAAGACCTAACGCAGCCAAAAATAAAAATAAATTAAAACAATAATAATAGTATCTACGTCAGCCTGTTTTTATAATGCTTAAATGAGCTATATTATGCAAAGACGTTAGGAGAATGCCAGGCGTATCACACACTCGCTATGTGTTTGGTATTACACTTTCAGCCGCCGCCAAGGAAGCTAGAAGGCAACGGACTAACAGCTTCAACATTCTGAGCCGGAACTATTTCCAACCTAGGATTTTATACCAAGTAAGAAAGGAGAAACTGCCTAATTGCCCTTCAGGAGGAGAATGATAAATATTTTGTCAGTTACTCATTCAGCAATTAAAATGAATGAACAAGGCAACACACCATAAATCTCAAGAACTACATTAAAAGAGCCATTAGCACTGTATGGTTCCAACTCTGCGACATTCTGGAAAAGGCAAAGCTACAAAGACATTAAAAAGATCACTGGTTGCCGGGAGTTAGTGAGGAGGGAGGATGAACAGGCAGAGCACAGAGGACTTTTTGGGCAGTGAACATACTCTGTGTGATACTATAATGATGGATACACGTCATTACACATTTGTCTAACTAAACCCATAGAATGTACAATACCAAGCGTGAACCCTAATGTAAACTCTGGACTTTGAGTGATAATGGTGTCAATATAGGTTCATCAACTGTAACAAATATACCATCTGGTGGGGGATTTTGATAATGGGAGAGGCAGGGGGTATGTGGGAAATCTCTGTACCTTCTTCTCAACTTTGCTCTCAACCTAAAAGAGCTTTAAAAAAAAAAAAGTCTTTTAAAAACAAATACATATATGAAGTCTGTTTTTTTACAGAAAAGTACTGGCACTTATTCTCATGATGGAAAGATGGTTCACCACGAGGAAAATCTAATTTTATTTATCACATTATGCGATTATTGCAGGAAAGTCACAATCATCTTAGCCAAGGAAAATGAGGCATTTAATAAAATTTAGCAACATTTCTGAGATTTTTAAAAAACCCTTAGTAAAAGGATTTGACAGCAGCTTCTAGGAAAATGATAGAAAAAATAAACGAATCAAAAGGCAACCTCATGGTTTATTAATTGTTTAATAAAAACAATTTCTCTCTAATCAGGAATGAGACAAGGTCTCAATAAATATTTGCTGAGTGAAGCACGTCTGTGACCCTGTGCAGGTTCTTGACATGTCAACTGACTGCTCAACCGCTAAAAAAAAAGTTAAAAACTTTGAACCCAAATGGAACCATGTAAAAATACTCAACACTTTCATCCATAGTTTAAAAACCCGTATCTACTGCAAGTTATCTATTGTTCTACTTTGATATTTAGCACTCAACATTAGGATTGATTTTATAGCTATCTCTAAAACTAGATTTTTCAATAAGTCTGATTTTACAGTCAGTAGCAATTAAGCAGAATGCTATTCCTTACTACTCATTTATATCACCAGTTTGATCCCTGTCTACATTCACGTAGATTTTAGACGTAGTAGAATGTTTCTAGCTGTTTTGGCACAAGTGAGTCAGCTTTCATTTTCACTGGCACGTCAGAATCCTTAAGGGCATCTTTCTCCCAGACATGTCTCTAGAACATGGTCTTATAATTCAAAATTGAGGGAAAATATTTAGAAATATTTTGGAATCAGGCATAAACTTCAACTAACTTCCTTCCTGTCTCCTTTGTAGCCCTCTTCTGCTGCAGCGTGATGAAGGGGACACAGGTCTTCCCCCACTTACACGAGGGTCACATCCCGGACAAATGCATCCTAAGTTGAAAATACCCTGTCAAAAATGCATCCAATACCCCTAACCTACCAAACACCATAGCTCAGCCTCGCCCACCTTACACATGCTCAGAACACGTGGGTCAGCCTACCGTTGGGTAGCATCACCTAGCCCACAGCCTGTTTTACAATAAAGTGTAGACTATCTCATGTAATTTACTGAATACTGTACTGAAAGTGAAAAACAGAATGGTTGTCTGGGTCCAGAATGGTTGTCGTGATCGCGTGGCTGACTGGGCGCACTGCCCAGCGTCACGAGAGAATATCTACCATGTGTCGCTAGCCTGGGAAAAAGATCAAAGCTCAGAATTCGAAGGTTTTGCACCACTGTAAAGTCAAAAAATCTTAACCAAACCATTGCAAGCCTGGGACCGTCTGTACACATGATACACTTGTGAAACACGAGATGAAATGATTTGGCCACAGTGCCTTTGCACTGGCAATTCTGTTCCCTCTGCCAGAAAAACTGTTCCTTCAGATATGCCCATGGCTGACTCCCTCTTCCTTTAGTCTGATCAAATGTTACCTTAATAAAATAAGAACTACCCCTCAGGTCCAGATGACCAGCACTTCTTACCTCCTTCGTTTGCTTTATGTTTTCCACAGTACTCATCACCACCAGATACATAATAATTTATTTGTAGATTGTCAATCTCTCCTAATTACAAGAGAAGCTTCATAAAGGCACAGACGTTGCTTATTTTGCCCTATTCCTGCATTCCAGGTGCCTAGAACACACAGAAGGTACAAAATAAGTATTTGTTAAATAAATGCATGTAATTCTAGAGTATCTAGACATTTTTCTGTAGCTAACCCAACTACTGCTAAAAATTCCAGTGGTCTTTAGAAATGCTGGGCACGATAACAGTAGTAATACAAGTACAAAATCTAAGGAGAAGATTTAGGTACTAAACAATGCAGAATGAAGTATAATGAAAGCCTAGAGCCTACTGGCCACAGACTGAAATTTTCAGCAAGTTATTCTCCTATGAAAACACTTCTTCCCGTTAAAAATTTCAATTGGAAATACTTCTTTGGAAAAGATGACAATATGTAAATAAAGAACTAACATTTTAATAGATCACTCCCTGATCCTCCTATTCTGATACTCAGAGCACTCTGCTATAAGAGAAAGAGCATGAGGGTTTTTAAAAAATTTTTATTGGATTATAGATGATTTACAATGCTGTGTTAGTTTCAGCTGTACAACAAAATGACTCAGTTATACATATAGTTATACCCACTCTTTTTCCGATTCTTTTCCCATATAGGCCATTACAGAGTATTGAATAGAGCTCCCTGTGCTATCCAGTAGGTCCTTATTAGTTATCTATTCTATATATAGCAGGTGTATATGTCAATCCCAATCTCCAATTTATCCCTCCCCCTCCTTTCCCTGCTGGTAACCGTAAGTTTGTTTTCTACATCTGTAATTCTACTTTTGTTTTGTAGATAAGTTTGCTTGTACCCTTTTTTTAGATTCAACATATAAGCAGTATCTTATGATATTTGTCTTTCTCTGTCTGACTTCCTTCACTCAGTATGACAATCTGTAGGTCCATCCATGTTGCTGCAAATGGCATTATTTCATTCTTTTTTATGGCTGAGTAATATTCCATTGTGTGTGTGTGTGTGTGTGTGTGTGTGTGCACACCACATCTTCTTTATTCCTCTGTCGATGGATATTTAGGTTGCTTCCATGTCCTGGCTATTGTGAATAGGAGCATGAGGTTTTTATTCAAACCAATCTGGTGCGTATCCTGGTTCTGCCGCTCACTGGGGGTGATTCTCAGCAGGCTACTTAACCTCTCTGACTTGCTTCATTGGAAAGTAGGGTAAACGAAGCTAATATGACTCTATTCCTCCTCCTGGGTTCTCTAAGTGGAGGGGACCATCAGCCAGCAAGTTGCCCAAGCCAGAAACCGCGTGGCATCCTTCACACTTCTTCCTCACCACCACCGCACGTGCCCCTGATCAATAGACCGTTTCAGTTCTACATTATGAACATCTCCTGAATCCACTCTTCTCTCTCCATTCAGGCTGCCACCTGCCACTTCTGTGACCCTGGTCACCACCACCTCTCTTTAACTAGATTATTGCAGGAGCCTCTTATGGGCCTGTGATCCAGGTCTGGCCCATCACACACTCACCTCCAAGACATATTGAGGAAGTCATACCAAGCTGCAGGGACAGCTGGGAAATTACTCAGCATGGTGGCAGTGGCATCCGTGAGGAATGGTATTGATTACAAAGCCCTGGCAAGACTGTCCCTGCTTCCTGGTCTCTATTGGTTCATATCCATTTTCCAAGCTCTGTTCTCTAGTCCTCCTGATGTTTCCAGAACTAGCCGATAAAGATGCTTCCACTCAGTTCCACCCCTGCCCGTGTCAATTACACATGCCGGCAACCAAAAGCACCGCCTGGCACATCCCGAAACACGTGGCCCCTCCAACTCCTACAAGCCCTCCTCTCACTTCGGGTGGCCTCGCGTTACCACCCGCCCTTTATTGCTTTGGGATGGAGCACGCTCACCAGCCCAGCTTCCTCTTACCTTCTTATACTCCTGCCACACTTAGCCTCCTGCCGTTGGGCTAACACGGCTTGTTTTCTCTTGCTTCTGGACATGCTTTATTGTCTCTGCCTAAAATCCTCCCCATTTGCATGTAAACTTCCTTCTCTTTTTTTGCCAGAGGACTCTGTTCCACAAGCAGGGAACGGGGAACACAGTCAGAGGCAGCTCCATAGCTGCATTTTTACTACAGCCTCACGAAGAGACCCTTTTGACATTAGCTGCAGTTAGAAAACTCCTCGGGCAGGACCCAGTTTGGGCCACGAGCTCACCTTTCTCATAAGAGGAGCTGTGATTACCTAACCAAGGTCTTGTGCCCCGCCTTGTGGCCCCGGGAGACGGTGGGGTCGGGGTGGGGGGCGGTGTCTTTGTCCTCCTTCTGCCCCCTGGTGGTGTACATTCTCCAGGTAGATCACCCAATATTTTATAGTTTACCTTAAAACTATTTTACCTTGAACAACACGAATTTGAACTTCACGGGTCCACTGACATGTGGGGTGTTTTCAATAGTAAATGCTACAGTACTACACGATGTGAGGTTGGTTGAATCCTGGGTGCAGAACATAGGAAACAGAGGAACTTCAGACACGGAGGGCTGACTTTAAGTTAGATGCAGATTTTCGACTGTGCAGAGGTTGGCATCTCTAACCCCCACGTTGTTCAAGGGTCGACTGTACTTAGGAAAAGAATTTCTGATTTTGAGTGAGAGGCGTAAAGGAGAGAGAATTGGGGGTGGGGGGTGGCATAAGGCATTTCTGGAGAAAACAATAAGGGAAGAGTGCTATCATAAAAACAGAGCTGTTTTGGTAGATTGCCTATCTCCAAGAACTTAGTGTACAGCACAGGGAACTCTACTCAATACTCTGTAATGACCTATATGGGAAAAGAATCTAAATAAGAGTGGATACATGTACATGTATAACTGACTCACTTTGCTGTACATCTGAAACTAACACAACATTGTAAATCAACCATACTCCAATAAAAATTTTAAAAAAGAAGAAAAAAAGAAAAGTTATAAAGTACGAAGGTGCTTATGTTTATACCTCAAGTTGTAACAATTTAACTTTTTTTTTTTTTTTTTGGTGGTACGCGGGCCTCTCACTGTTGTGGCCTCTCCCGTTGCGGAGCACAGGCTCCAGACACGCAGGCTCAGCGGCCATGGCTCATGGGCCCAGCCGCTCCGTGGCATGTGGGATCTTTCCGGACCAGGGAACGAACCTGCGTCCCGTGCATCGGCAGGCGGACTCTCAACCACTGCGCCACCAGGGAAGCCCACAATTTAACTTTTAATAAGTGCAAAATAAATACTGAACAAGAGACCTGGACCCTTTCCATTTCTGAACATTGATAGACAAGGTGCAGGTGGTCCAGTCTGAGCTAATCATTCTGAAAATTGAAAGCAATTCTTTAGTACTTCGAGAATAGCCCTCATTTTTACATACTAGGGAACAACGGCCTGTAATAGCTTCTTTAGCTCGTTAACCATCACCTGCTTAACATCTGCGCGTTGTTCTCCACACTTTGCTCCCACCAGCCCTTTCACTAACCCAATCTCCACATCAAATGTCTTCTTGCTCCTTTCTCCAGTACCAAAAGGGGAAAGGAAAAATTGAATGTGGCGTGGAAAGCAAAGCTCTTTGGAAAAGAAAAATCTATTCACCTAGAGGAACTAGTGAAATACAGAAGCCACAGTGACTTACAAACCGCTCCAGGTTAGATATTCATTAGAAGCAAATACATGAACTATTGTGGATCTAAATATATAACTCATCCTGTGCAAAGGCCTTCCAAAGTAAGAAACCCAGGAACCTATCAAGTATTTATGTTGTTCTTCTAAATACATGTTTTATTTACCGTAAAGTATATAAAATATTTACTTTTTTTTCTAAAAACATACTGTAAATTATTCACAGTCCAGTACATTTCACCATTTCTTTCTGCAGGTAAAATAGGTTTATTGGATCACTAGCAATGTTTTTAAAAAGCAATCCTGAGGTCCTAGGAAAGCACAATTCAGTGAAAGCCAACACTCACACAGGAGACCTAACTGTTCCAAAAGCTATGTATGAAAAACTGGACGTCTCCACGGAAAAATCAAAGGTAGTCATTTAGGGATTAGCAAATAGCACTAGTATGATTAGAAAATAGCACAGAAATTAAGTATTTATTCTTCTGTACTCTACTAGAGTAGGGGATGAAAAATTACCAATTGGAAGCATTTTTGGTCTTGTGATCTAGTCACAAGAAGAGCACTGAAATTTCTAAGTCAAAACCATTCTGATAACTTCTGATAACAAAGAAAATCCTTGATGAATAAAACACTTCATTACAGACTCTTTCTTTTTTTAGTCATTGTCTTTTCCATTCTGCTATATATGGACATGGAAATAGTATTCACTGGTAGGGAAGGCCCCTGCTTAATATTCATATTTCACCTCTAAGTCACCATCCTTTAAGAGAACATTTTCTTATTCTCTTACATTCATGGAATGACTTAGCATGGCTCCAGACCAAATACATGGACCACTGTACCATTCCAACTCACGGACGTTGTAAACTAGAATTCTTATTCTTTCAGAGTCTACATGATGTGCCAATGGTAATTTCACCTTTAAATTAGGAGACAGCCATACGTTTACCCACCTTAATTAGTTTTCCCTTGGAAAATGTTCCTTTAATGATGTTTTGCATATTTGAATGAGTCCCATTTTCCACCTGTGTTCAAAGGCACCTGATGCTGAGAGGTTGATTACCTGGATTAGAGAAAGGATACACTTATATTTCACTAACTTTGATCATGGACCTTACATGTTCCACATCACTGATGTTTTGCAAGCTATTTTATCACTTTATTAACTCTATGAAGACTTTTCAATGACATTTATGGATATGTAATTAAAATATAAATTTAATCAAATTTATATTATAACTAAAATTATGGAGCCGAGACAACTTGGTCTTCTTTTTGTGGTTTCTCCCAGGAGCTTGCGGTACTAACTCTGACCCTCGCAGTCGATTAACTTCACTGTTTTTCTTCCTCAGGCACTTTTGTTTCTCTTTAACAGTTTTCTTTGACCACTTTGGTCTGCTCAGTTAAATTTCCAACGTGCACATAAAATATAAGTTTGAAGGAGTTACTCAGGTCATTGGAGCCAATACCGTGCTTTGTGTCTGGGTTACTGGAACCCCGCCAGCAGAGCCGGGATTCTCTTTTCTGCTTTATCCAAATAGCAGCCTAATTATCCTTTCTCTTCCAGCTGCAAAAGCCCAGCCAGTGGCAAGTGAAATGATTTTTCCCTAGTCCCAAAGCAAGTCCCTAGTCCCAAAGCAAGCTATTAGCAGCTGTGGACCCAGGAGTCTCTGCTGTCTCCGTGGGTGCCCATTAGATACTGCCCCATGTGCCATGGAGTTGGAAGGACGTATTTTCCACGCTCCTTCCTGAAATCAGCTGCATGCTGCTGCAGTTACTAATTACATTCCACCTTGGAAGTACTGATTTTGCCCTAATTATTTTAAATCTGTTCCAGAAAAGAGGTTAAATACATACAAAAACATTAGGGCATGACTGGAGCTTATACTTTCAGTGAAAATATCTTAAAAATTAAAAGATTTTTACTCTGAGTTTTTTTTTTTAAGTCGGTCTAACCTAAGGATTTGTCAGTGATACCGGGATAGAGATGTAGGCCAGTGCCTCCAAAAAATGTCTAGGTATTTAATTAAAAGCAAGGATGGCTAGAGAAGTAAAATTTAATACGAGATTGCAAAATCTAAAATGACAGATGAGGATGAGTTGCCATTTTAAGAATACACCTTTTTATAGTCAGTCATCAGGTTTAAGCGGAGCTGAACAGATGAATACCATCCAACACAGGTAGGAAAGATTCCTCTGCTATGAAACAAGACCATACAATACACACCTGAGGGAAGGGAAATGCCTCATCCGCTAATTTTTTTTTTTTTTTTTTTGGCCGTGTGGCTTGTGGGATCTTAGTTCCCCTACCAGGCTTTGAACCTGGGCCCCGGCAGTGAGAGCACCAAGTCCTAACCATTGGACCACCAGGGAATTCCCAGATCAGCTAATTTTTAATAAAGCACACTTTCAGAATTTATAATGTTTCAATACAGGTATTGGACTGACATGAATTAATTTACACCAAACACAATAGTAAATGATAGCTCTCACACACTTTATTTTCCAGGAATGACCAATTAACCTTATTTCACTGATTTTTATGTTTCTAGATATTTAAGAAATTTAAACTTTCTGATTTTTCTTATGTCCTTTTTAATAGTGCTTTTCATTTAAGGAAATATATAAAGCCCATAGTTTTTCTGTTTGGAAGGCCAAGCTCCCTGAGGGCAGGAGTGTTACCTGCCTTGTTCACCCTCTGTCCCCGGCACTGAGAACCACACTGTGACTTAAGTAGGTGACAGCAAATGTTTGCAGAATGAATGACATGAGAGGACATATATAAAACACAGATTAAGAGTTCACCTGCAAAATATGCATTCTTATGGTGTCTTCCAAGTATGAATAAACTTCACACTATCTTGAGCTTTTACAAAACGAAGTGACTTCTTGAATATGAGAAGACCAGATCTGTGGAATTCACTAGAGCAGCAAACACAGAGAGCAAAGTATTTTCTTCTGAGGCCACTGGCAAGCTAGACAAAAATGTCATTTTTACTGAGGAAATGAGACAAGATCTGTTTTAGAAGTGGTGGCACCAGTATCAGCAGCATTCCTTCAGGAACAGGAAAGCCAGAAAGTAGGAAATAAAGGCTACCACCACTGGAAGAAACGATAAAGAACCACCACTGGGAGAAACGATGAAGAACCACCACTGGGAGAAACAAACGCACCGTTGAATCCACAGCCAACCACACCTGAGGACTGCGCAGACGGAAGCAGAAAAGGAATGATTCTCATACAGAAACAAGAGGGTTTCATTATCAACAACCAAGCGTGGCCTTCACGATAGCCCTGGTTATGCTACCTTATCTTAAACCCAACGTGAGTCTCAGGACAATCAGTTAAAGGCTCTGTTAAGTGACATGGGTATGTTTTGTGTCTCAGGTGTTGGGGGCGGAAGAAAGGTCAATAACGTTGCAGAAAGCAGGCATTTTTCTCCTAATGTTCAGTCCTCGGTCCTTTCCCCTGGACCGTGGTCCTCAGGGAACATCCGCACACATGGATTAGCTCCATTCCTCTTTAACGAACTCCTAAATTTGATGGGCGTTGTCCTCTCCCATTATTAAACAGGAGAAAAGTCCTCTATCTGGAAGCCTGCTGGATAGCTCCCCTTTGATTTCTTGCCAAGTTTATCTGCTTCTCCTCCCAAACCACATCTTCCTCGTGGCCTCCTTCTTCCCTGTGAGGACAAGATCAAGCCACTGGCAGGCCGCTGAGCCTTGATTTCCCAGCTTCATCTTCAATGTCTTCCCCTCCCTTCCCACCTCTTCAACCCCATCCCACTGTCACCCCCTTCCCCCAGTACAACATCAGAAGAGGTTCCTTGACTGCTACACTGTTGGTGGGAATGTAAGCTGGTGCAGTCACTGTAGAAAACAGTATGGAGGTTCCTCAGAAAACTAAAAATAGAGCTACCATATGATCCAGCAATCCCACTCCCGGGCATATATCTGGAGAAAACCATGGTTTGAAAGGATACATGCACCTCAAATATGTTCAGTGCAGCACTGTTTACAATAGCCAAGACATGGAAACAACATAAATGTCCATCGACGGATGAATGGATAAAGAAGATGTGGTACATATATGCAGTGGAATACTACCCAGCCATAAAAAAGAACGAAATGATGCCATTTGCAGCAACATGGATGGACCTAGAGATTATCATCCTAAGTGAAGTAAAAGACGAATATCATACGGTATCACTTATACGTGGAATCTAAAATATGACACAAATGAAACAGAAACAAAATCACAGGCATAGAGAACAGACTGGTGATTGCTAAGGGGGAGGGGGAGAGGGAGGGAAGGAATGAGAGTGTGGGATGAGCAGATGCAAACAGGTATATACAGGATGGATAAACAACAAGGTCCTACTGCATAGCACAGGGAACTCTATTCAATAGCCTATGATAAACCATAATGGAAAAGAATATTTTAAAAAAAGAATATGTATATATGTATGTGATTCAAACTGAATCACTTTGTTGTATAGCCGTAATTAACACAACATTGTAAATCAGCTATACTTCAATTAAAAATAAAAAAAGAAGAGGTTCCTTGACTTCACTTAGCTCCACTTCTGGTCTATCCTATATGCCACTACTCAAATATTTTTCTTTAAACTTGTTGTACGTAGGTCATCCCATACTGCTGTTCCAAAATCGAATCTTCAGTATTTCTCAAGTGCCTCCCAATTGAGATGAAACTCTACTGTCAACACCCAAACTACACTCCACTGTTACTATCAGGACCTGGACACCAGGGTTCAGCATCCTGGGCTTGTCGCTTACTACCTGGGTGATCTCAGGTCACCTCTCTCCAAGCCTCAGTGTCTTCACCTGAAAAGTTTCCTCTTAGGGTTGTGAACAGATGAAATAAGCTAATATACATTAAGCATTTAGAACAGTGCCAAACACTTTGTATGTATTTTTATCGGTGTTTCTTGTTACAACCCACCTTATAACCTAAAAATGGGACCGCTCACCATTTCCCAAACATGTCTCCTCTTTCATCGTTCCTCGTCTTTTGTTCAAATGGATCCCTCTGCCTTGTGCCCTTTTCTCCACCTAAAATCTACCCATTTTTCAAATTCTACCTTGAATACCAACTCTTCCCTTGAAACTTTCACTTAAAAGATGTATCTTTTTCTGAATTCAAGACAAAGCATCCATCCTATCTTTATTCATAGTAAATGGAATAATATCGATTTTAGTATTTCTAAATCTCTGTATAAGATGCATCCTATAGAACCACTGTGTTTTTAAATTTACTTTCTATTGCAGCCATACTCCAAATGTTTTTATCATGTTACTTTATCCCATTTGTTTGTGACTTAGAATTTGCAATCATTCTCAATAGCAAAACCAGAAACAAAAACACAGCTTTAGGAAGAAATAAATTAGAGCTTTCTAAAAATATAACATCTTAGGATTTAGGGAGGTTTTTAAGAGACAAGATTTAAAATAGTTTTGAAGTATAAACACAAAGCATTTCTGAGGAATCTGAAGAAGCAGATAAAACATTACGCAAGTATTGTACCATTTACCACTATTTAACAGATGATTGTAAAATTTGGATGACTTTTTTTCCCCTTCAACTTCACTTTCTCTGCCGCATTTGATGCACTGTGAGAGTTTAAAGGTTGGCCTCTTGTGGACACAAATTACACCTGAGGAAATCAGTCCAGTAGGAGCCAATTAATTGTGGAGTCAGAAACTCCCCAGTGAAGTGAGCCTGGGTGTCCGCACCGTGTACCCCACTTGAGCTTCTTTTTCTCAAAGAGGAAAATGCCCCCATGTGGCTTGGTACTTGGCCTTGGATTTTCTTTTTTTAATCCAAATGTTATGCACTTTCCTTATGGAAGAGCAGACAGAACTAGGAAGACAGATGGTGCTCTCCTTGGCATCCGACTCTCACCTTTGAGATTCTCATCAGTAGCAGTTTCCTCTTCAGGTGGTCCCTTCCCCCTTCCACCTGTGTCAAATCAACGTCTCTCCCGCCCATCCTCACTGAAACGTTCTGTGCCCTGTTCCTTCAGGGCCAGGACCCTTGAGGGACCCATCCATTCTAATGTTTTCATGAAGAAAACAAAAGAAACGCTTCTGTAGGGGTCTCTGCCGGCCCCTCTTTCCTTTCATCTATCGATTCCCTTTGTTTATCCTTCCCACTCTCATCCTTCCCACATCCCTCCCAGATGCAGATGCAAACTATGATACATAGAATGGATTAACAACAAGGTCTTACTGTACAGCACAGGGAACTATATGCAATATCCTGTGATAAACCATAATGGAAAAGAATATGAGAAAGAATGTATATATATATATATATATGTATAACTGAATCACTTTACTGTACAGTAGAAATTAACACAACATTGTAAATCAACTATACTTCAATAAAATAATTTTTTTAAAAAAAGAAGATATTCTCCTACATTATCTTCTATTACATTTTAATGCATACTTTTCACATTCAGGTCTTTAATCCAGCTGGAGTCCCACCCTTGCATGTGGTATTAGAAAGTTTCATTTTCATTTTTCTTTATATGGGGAGTCTGTTTTCCCAATATCATCTAAGATGCAGCCTTTCACTAATTTCTAGCAACATCTTTATCGTATATTAAGTCACTGAATTGTCTATTCTATTCCAACAATCTACTTGCTTGCCAATATCGCCTTCTAAAATTTTGAATTTTAAAAAATTACTGTGGTTTCACAGTATGTCAATATCTGGTCAGATGAGAAGCCCCTCTTTTCTCTCTTTTCTAAAGACTAATATAGCCATTCATGGACCCTTAATCTTTCATATAAATTTTATAATAAATTCAACCAAGAATTTGATTTGAGATTCCTTGAATATACAGATTAATTGGGGAAGAATTATAGAATTAATTTGGGAGGACATCTTTATAATATTAATATCCACTGACATTAAAAGTTTATTTAGATTTATTTCTGCCTTTTATTCAGTTAAAAATTTTTCTCAAAAAGGTTTTGTGTATTCTTTATTAAAACCTAAGTATCTTTAAATTACATTGGAATTAAGAATCACACCTTATTTTTTGTTGTATTTTTCTAGACCGTTAACACAAGCATTTAAAAATCACTGGTTTTTGTAAATTGACATATCCAGCAACCATCCTAAAATCCCTTAACTGTTCTAGTAGCTTATATATTGATTCTGTTGTTTTTTTCTAGGTAAATTACATCACCTATAGTAATGAAAGTTTCATCTCTTGCTTAACCACTTCTTTTTCTTTTTTAATAGCATTCGCTAGAACTATGTCAAACAGTAGTGGTGCTAGTAGACATTCTTGTCTTTTCCCCACCTTAAAAGGAGTATTTCTGGTTTGGGATATATAATGGTGGCAGAAAAAATTTTTTTCCTTTTTCCCCTTTTCCATTTTGTTCCAAAACCTCTGAATTTTGGGCTGGACTCACATACAGCCAGAATTAAGACTGCCTTTCCCAGCCTCTCTGGCCGCTAGGTATGACCTCGTGACTAAGTTCCAGTCAATGGGATATGAGTGGAAGTGATGTGTTCATCTTTTAGCTGTAACTGTAAAAAGCAAAGGAAATGGCATGGCTTTCCCTTCTTCATTTCTGACGGCTGAAATATGGATATAATGGTGACGGCTGGAGTAGCCATCAGGGATCAAACAGTTGAGGCCAGCACCTTAAGGGGTGTCTCACCAACATGATGGAAGGAACCTGGGCCCCCAGAAGCCATGAAATTGCCCTACTAGTCCTGAACTGCTGTTACACAAACAACATCCTTGGGAGAAGTACTTAAATGTTTCTTTATACCCTCAAGTTTAAATGCCGAAACAGTTGAATATAAAATTCTTGGTTCAACGTTCATTTCTCTTCAATACTTTGAAATATTAAGCCATCGTTTTCTTGTACCCAGGGTTGCTACTGAGGAGTGTGCTTTTTGTTTCTTTGTAGGCGATCTTCTGTTTATCTCTAGAAACTGGTATAATTCGCTTTGTCTTTGGTAGTCTTAAGTTGACCCTAGCATCTAGGTGTGAGGGGCTTTGCTCTTGTTTGCTTTTTATTGTATACATCCTACTTGGCACTTTATGAGGCACCTGTGCTGGTCAGGGATTCGTCTTTAAACTCCTTTTAAAAATAGGCAGTGTGATAATTCACCTCCCTCAGCTGTAATCTACTAGCCCTGGGGGTTTAGAAGCACAGAAGTGAAGACAGTTGCACATTGCGTCTGGCACTCCTTGTCTATTTTTATAAATTCCCCACTTCTGTAAGGATTTCGCTCTGCCCTGATATTACTCCAAAGGCCCTGGCACTAGAGACCTGGGCACTCTGATGAAGCGTTGGTTTCTCTGATGAAGTTGATTTCTCTGATGAAGGATCCATCAACTAGTGACCCAGGGTCATGTGAGGAAGAAGCAAGAACAGAACATAAGAGCTCTTCTCCAGCCTGTCCTCTTACTGCTTCTGAAGTGTCCTCCTCAAACTAACCCTGTTCCCTCCAACTCACCCTCCACCTTGACCCCATCCACACACAGGAGTCGCCACACCATTCATTCACTCTCCCCAGAAGGTTCATGCCATTTCTGTTAGCTTCTCAAATCCATGATTTCTTCTCCTTTCTAGTTTCCCTAAGGTTGATTTGAAGAGAGAAAGCCAACAACCCATCCTAGCTCACCATCTAACAGGAAGCCAAAATCAGACATGGGAAGTTTTTAATGGCCTTAGGGAGATAGTGGCTTATTAACAGTAAACTTTTAGACCTGGAAGGAAGGGAAGAGACTTTAAGTAGATTCTGGAAAGAAAGATAAATTAAACCAAATAGGACCTGGCTGGAACAGTCTATTCATACCCTATAGGTAGCTACAAGTTTACTCAAATCATCAGTGAGGCTGTCTCTGGGGAAAGATGTGACCTAGAGTAGATCAACATTTTGAAATTCCCTGGAGAGTCACCTCATCAGGCTTCACTTTGACTTGTTCTGGTGGTGAACAGCTAAAAAGAGAAGTTAAATAAAGCTTTCTTCTCTACTGCCCATCAGTGTATAATATTGCACATTAAACACAACTGAAATAAGACAGTCCTGGATGTGCTCTGCTTTTGTTTCTCCTGAAATCTGCAGGGATTGTTCATTATCTAAATAGGGACTTGTCTTAGGGATTTTAGGGAGGTCATCATTTAGGCTGCCTTTTTACATGTAAAAGTGCAGGATGAATTGATGCCTGCATAGCTCACTGCTGCTGAGTCCACATGACTTTGAACCCAAGGACCATTTAGAAATCACAGCCTCTGGGCACTGTCTTAGCTCAATGCCCAAAAGAAACTGTCTGGGGCTACAATTAAACCGATGGATGTCAGGGATGAGAGTAAAAGTTCTAAAATCTTGCCCGAGCAATTTGATGGGTCTGAGTTTGTTCTCTTGCCTTTTCTAACGGAAAGGTAGAGACGTCTGGTCTTTTAAACATTAGAAAATCCCAAACCCAAACCACGGTAAGGCCATTCTAAAGAGCAAAATCTGGACAACATCAGCACAGGGTGACACTGTTGGCAGTCAACCTGGATTGATTCAGAAATAATACTTTCACACCCTACCTTTATCATCTGCTTCTCAGACTACATTCTTTTTTTTTTTTTTACTTTTATTGTGTACTTTATTTCTATTATTATTACATTGTAATATAAAATGAAATAATTATACAACTCACCATAATGCAGAATCAGCAGGAGCCCTGAGCTTGTTTTCCTGCAACTGGATGGTCCCATCTGGGGTGGATGGGAGACAGCGACATCCGAAGTGCGTTTCTTATGTCCCGTCTACTCGGTGATCTCGGTTTGGTTGCTGTCCCTGCAGAAAACCCTGCTCCACAAAGACAGGATGCTGGAAATGGAAGCAGGCTTTTCAGTGCTTTCGTGGCAGTCTCAGCATATTCCACCTTGACTTCAATCTAGAACGTATGGAGACTTGAAGTTGACAGACTTCATTCTTTATCGTATCATCTGCCCCTAGAGACAGCTTTGCCCATTAATATTAATTAAAATGTGAATGCTAACATGTAGATTTACAACTCCCTTGTCCTGACAGCTGTGCTGTAGCTGAGATGTATCAAAGAGGATGAATGAGCCAGTCTACCACATGAATTCTGATCCACTTCTCCAAATTGGCCAGAGCGTCTTAAAAGTATTTTGGGGAACTTGCCGACCACATCTATAGGAAGCAGTGTATAAAACTGTGGCCATGTTTATAAAGGGAGTGGGGGATGAGAAGTAAAGACCTCGTGAACAAGTACCAAATGACAAAGTTGCAAAGAAAAATCTTTTGGCCTAGAATCTCCCCTGTTGGAACCAGAGCCAATGTTGCCAAATCGAACGATATATTTCCATGTAACCGGTCTGTACAGATTCTTTTGTTTGTTTGGCTGCCCCGCACAGCTTGTGGGATTTTAGTCCCCCCCCCACCCCGACCAGGGATTGAACCTGGGCCCTCGGCAGTGAAAGCACCGAGTCCTAACCACTGGACTGCCATGGAATTTATCCATACAGATTTAAGATGGGTCAGAAACGAAATTCTTGCCCTATTTTAGACAGTGGGGCGAGATGATGAAAAGAATGGATGTCAAAACACCACTGAAATTTCAGAACAGAAAATAGAGAAAACAAATTTGAAACTGACTACCATTTCTAATAGGGACATTTCATATAAGTTTCAAATCCATCTTTTCAACAATTAAAAAAAAGTATCCGGGCTTCCCTGGTGGCGCAGTGGTTGAGAGTCCGCCTGCCGATGCAGGGGACACGGGTTCGTGCCCCGGTCCGGGAAGATCCCACATGCCGCGGAGCAGCTGGGCCCGCGAGCCATGGCCGCTGAGCCTGCATGTCCGGAGCCTGTGCTCCGCAACGGGAGAGGCCACAACAGTGAGAGGCCCGCGTACCGCCAAAAAAAAAAAAAAAAAAAAAAGTATCCATATTATGATGTGTGGGAATCACATAAAGATTTTTAACCCTGATTTTATGTATTTAACGTATATAATCAGAGGGTCTGCTTTAACGAGACTTCACTACCCACCGGTCTTTATAACTTTATCCGCATAATGTTACTATTCCAGGACACTTTTGCCCAGATATGACTTGACCGATCCTTACAGGAAACTCTGGAAAGACCCATCAAGGCTTCCCCAGGAAGCGTCACCATTTACTCCTGCTTCCCAGAGACTCTAAAGTCCTTGCCTCAGATTTCTTGCTTCACTGTTCCCGCCAATCCTAAACTGTTACATCAAAGATCCTTATCAAGCCTCTGCTTTGAGAGCCCCACCTTAAACCAAGCTTCAGATTCTTAATAAAATCTGTCTTCCCTCCCTCCCTTGAGACCCTATAAAAACTCTGTTGAGATGCTGTTGCCCCTAACTGTGGTAAGCAGTCAACTTTGTCTGATCAACAGGTTGCCTAGGCAATATTTAGGGAGCATTGAACAGAAGGTAACATAAATAATATTGCTATGTGTTCATTAAAAGCACTTAGAACTTTCTGAGTAAAGAATGATATGAATAACATTATTTTTCACTCGTGTAAAGATATGTCTGCAAGAGAAGCTGGGGGAGAGGAGTTTAAATTGCTGTAAATAGTATATGTGTGGGGTCTTATGCTACATGGAGGTACGTGAACTTCACACAAAGCAGCAACCTTCTACTGCAAAGCACTCTCTACTTCTCACATCCTGCTGTCTTTCTTTGAGGATGGGGCGTGGTAGGCGAGTGCTAAACTGGTCATCATGTGATACACTGAACACACATATACAAATTTGCTTATTTGTTTGTCTCTAAACACAATCCAAACTCAAACGTAAGCTTCACGAGGGCAGGGATGGTGTATTCCCTGCTGTTTTCGCAGCACCTGGAACAGTGCCAGACTTAGAGTAAATGTGGGAAGAAGGAAAGAGGGAGGAAGGGGGAGGGAAAAAAAGAGACAGACAGAGAGAGGCAGGAGGAAGGGCGGGAATAAAGAAGTAAAGAAAGGCTAAATTAAGTGAGGCAACTTGGTGCAATGTCAAGTGCCCTGATTTGGAAGTCAGAACTGAATTCAAATTTTTTCACCAACTTACTAGTTCTATGACCTCAAACAAAATACTGCAAGTCTTTGAACCCCAAGTGTCTCATCTGTAAAATGGAGATAGTAATACTTATATTGCATAGTTGAGAGAATAGGAAATGTAGAAAAATACCTGAAATGTATCTGGTATAGTGCCTTGCAAGGAGTAAACCACTAATAAATATAAGATTGATACATAAAAAGGAAAAAAAATCAGTATTTTTTTTTCAGGAAAGAATGCTGGTGAAGTGTGCTGAGGGAGGGGGACCATTTGCTCATTTATTTTAGCGAGAAATGGAATTTTAATTGGAAAAAAAACACCTTAAGGAATCTTTTTGGTTTAGAAATTAAGGAACCTTTGACAAGTCAAAGAGACTTTGGCACTAGCTGTATACACAAGAGAAGTTGTTAACTGAAATGATTCTTTTTTTTTTAACTTTTTATTTTATATTGGAGTATAGTTGATTAACAGTGCTGTGTTAGTTTCAGGTGTACAGCAAAGTGATTCAGGTATACATATATATGTTTCTATTCTTTTTCAAATTCTTTTCACAATGAGGTTGTTACAGAATATTGAGCAGAGTTCCCTGTGCTATACAGTAGGTCCCTGTTGGTTATCTATTTTAATATGGACCATTTTTTTTTTATAAATCTTTTTTTTTTTTTTGCGGTACGCGGGCCTCTCACTGTTGTGGCCTCTCCCGTTGCGGAGCACAGGCTCCGGACGCGCAGGCTCAGCAGCCATGGCTCACGGGCCCAGCCATTCCGCAGCATGTGGGATCTTCCCGGACCGGGGCACGAACCCGTGTCCCCTGCATTGGCAGGCGGACTCTCAACCACTGCGCCACCAGGGAAGCCCTTTTTTTTTTTTATAAATCTTTATTGAGTTTTCTTACAATATTGCTTCTGTTTTATGTTTTTGGTTTTTTGGCCACGAGGCATATGGGATCTTAGCTCCCCGACCAGGGATCGAACCCGCACCCCCTGCATTGGGAGGCAAAGTATTAACCACTGGACCGCCCAGGAAGTCCCCTGTTGGTTATCTATTTTAAATATAGCCGTGTGTACGCGTCAATCCCAAACTCCCTAACTATCCCTCCCCCCATCCATCCTCCCTGGTAATCTTAAATTCATTCTCTAAGTCTGTGAGTCTGTTTCTGTCTGAAATACTCTGTGTGTTGCATATTATACTTACTTCCTGAAATGAATCAGATCCTTTTCAGACAAAGAAATTTTTTTAAAAAAGAAATCAATTACATAAGTTGATTGTTATAGCATGTGATAAGAAATTGGAAGTTGCCATTAATCACTTTGAATAAAAAATAAGTGATAGAAGATTTTGGTAGTCCCACACTACACAGCAACAGAATAACAACAGGCAGATCTTTAAAATGTGGAAGTTCAGGGCTTCCCTGGTGGCGCAGTGGTTGAGAGCCCGCCTGCCGATGCAGGGGACGTGGGTTTGTGCCCCGGTCCGGGAGTGGCTGGGCCCGTGAGCCATGGCCGCTGAGCCTGCGCCTCCGGAGCCTGTGCTCCGCAAGGGGAGAGGCCACAACAGTGAGAGGCCCGCGTACCGCCAAATTAATTAATTAATTAATTAAAAAATTAAAAAAAATAGAAATGAAATAAAGGAAAAGATAAAAAGGACTGGAGAGAAAGTAATAGATTATTCAGGAAAATGTTCCTGATATAAAGAAGATCTGAATCTATATATTTAAAGGGCACGTGAGGACCCTGGAAAATCAATCCAGAGTGGCCAAAATGAGACATATTTTAGTATATCTATCAAACTTAAATAAAAGGGAAAAAAGACCCTTTGGACATCAAAGCAAAATGACCAAGCCCCTCATTAGGGAAAGTTTATATAAAGTGACATGAGACTTCTCAATAGCAACATTTTATGCCACAGGATGGTGGAGTAACACTTATATCACAAACGTTAAGAAAATGTGGCCAAGATTTTATATCCAGTAAGACAGACATTCAAGTTTAAAGTCATATACAAACTATTATGAACATGCAAGAACTCAAGAGTGTGATTCTCCCGTGCCCTTCCTGAAGAATCCACTAGAAAATGACTCTGACGACCAAATGACTGAAGAAGAATTGCCATAATGACTGGCTGTGAGCACTGAATATATATTAATATGTAAAACTAACACTAAGTGACAGCCAAGGAAAACTGTGTAGATTATAACTGGCATATGATACAGCACAACTGTAAATACTTACAATTCAAAACTTTCTTTAAAAAGCAATCCCTGTAGGGCTTCTCTGGTGGCGCAGTGGTTGAGAGTCCGCCTGCCGATGCAGGGGACACGGCTTCGTGGCCCGGTCCGGGAGGATCCCACATGCCGCGGAGCTGCTGGGCCCGTGAGCCATGGCCGCTGAGCCTGCGCGTCCGGAGCCTATGCTCTGCAATGGGAGAGGTCACAACAGTGAGAGGCCCGTGTACCGCAAAAAAAAAAAAAAAAAAAAAAAAAAAGGCAATCCCTGTAAATCCAAGCGAAATGAAATGAAGCCTAACTGTTCATCCAGTTGATGGTAAAAGCATAGAAAGAAGAAGTATTTCAAGTGACTTTAAAATATGGCAGTCTGGTGCTTCACCCCTCGTGGTATATACCCTAAAAACAAACAAAATAAATTTTAAACTATTGTTAGTAATAATCCTGGTATTGACATTCTGCAGCTATTTTATATCCTATAGGAGAAATCTAATAAGTAATTCTATGAATGTTGTTAGGATCCAAGATTTTCAGCATGAGAAAAAAATAAAATAAAGGAATTAAGTTAAAACTCGATAATCTAGAATTTTGATTGGAAATGCACCACTGTATACAATTAGTAAAATTTTAAAATATATACATATGCACATATTTGTCATATTTCTGTCCATTAAAAGGGCTTACGAGCAGTAAGGTAGCAAAGAGCATCCCTAGAGTCCAGGTTATAGCCTATAAATACTATTTTGTACGAAAAGAAACCAGGACTTCTTGGATAAATGGCTGATTCCAGGTCTAGGGAAAGAAATGTACAAGATAAGCCTAAAATATCTTGTAATGCCAAAATGAGCCTAAAACATCATGTCAACGACACTGAAGAGTCTTCAACTGGCCAAAAAGGGAACAATTTGAGCATCAAAGAAATATTAACTGCAATGAATTGAAACACGTCAAACATGTTTCAATCTATTCGTCAGCAGTGAGACTAAAACAAATCTCATTGGTCACATTTGGAAGGCAGTCACATTTGGAAAGAATCAATTAGTTATTCTGAAAACTGATGAGGGTAAAATGAAGCCAAGTAGTTGTCTCAGGACAATCATCAAAGAGGGGAAATTTGAAAGTATTTTAGATAAGAAATGAAGAGAGTGATAAAATTAGAATACCACCACATTTGCAAACCTTAATGAGTTAAGGAATCTAGATCTAGGCAATGATCACCAATTATTGACCACTGATCTAGGCAATGATCAATGATTATTGATATCATAGAGGGCCAACCAGACAAGCTGCCTTTTGATGGAAGCACACAAAGCCACTCATGAAGTATTACCATCAAAACCTTGAACCTGAATGATCAAAGCTCTAAATCTCATTACTCAGTTTACAGGAAATGCAAGAAAGAGAAAGATGTTAAACCATTTACTACTGGGATGCGATTAGAAAATTTCAGAATATGGGAAGTTTAGCAGACAAGTACACAGGTTTCCTTAACAAATCAATTATAATCAATTAAAGAGAGAGGAGGAATCTATGGATTAAAAAACCTTAAAAAATGTATCAACAAGTTGCAATGTATGGACCTTATTTGGTTCTTGATTCATACAAACTCACTGTACAAAAATTATGACTCAGACAAATTTGAACATTAATTGAATAGTTGATACAATTAAGAAATTATTGTTAATATTTTTAGGCTTACTAATGATGTTCTGCTTGTATTTTAAAAGGCTCCTTATGCTTTAGGGATGCAACTAACATACTTTTGGATCAAAGAATATCAAGAACATTGGAAGATTTGCTTCAGTAAACAATGAACTTGCTTGTAGTTTTGATTTACATTCCTCCGATAATTAGTGACGTTGAGCATCACTGCGTGTGCTTTTTGGCCACCTGTATGTCTTCTTTGGAGAAATGTCTATTTAGATGTTCTGTCCATTTTTTAATTGGGTTGTTTGGTATCACCTCACACCAGTCAGAATGACCGTCATCAAAAAAGTCTACAAAAAATAAATGCTGAAGAGGGTGTGGAGAAGAGGGAACCCTCCTAACAGTGTTGGTGGGAATGTAAATTGGTACAACCACTATAGAGGACAATATGGAGGTTCCTTAAAAAACTAAAAATAGAGCTACCATATGATCCAGCAATCCCACTCCTGGGCATATATCTGGAGAAAACCACAATTCAGAAAGATACATGAGGGACTTCCATGGTGGTGCAGTGGTTAAGCATCCACCTGCCAGATCCTTACTGATACAACCACTGACAGTATTGAAAGAAGACATTCGTTACACAATTTTAAACTGTGTCTCAGTATTGGATCACAACACCTATAATGGCTTTAATTAATAATACTCTTATTGTTATGCTACAAGTAAAACTCTACTAGATTGTATTATATGCAAGATAATTTTAAGATAATGTGTGTATTAAAGAATATTGGTCTATTGAAGGCATTTAGATCAATGTAAATAAAACTATCACAATTTTGTAAAAATAAATAAATAAAATAAAAATTAAAAAAAAAAAAAAAGAATCTGCCTGCCAGTGCAGGTGACACGGGTTTGATCCTTGGTCCAGGAAGATCCCACATGCTGTGGAGCAACTAAGCCCATGCGCTACAACTACTGAGCCTGCACTCTAGAGCCCACGTGCCACAACTACTGAGCCTGCATGCCACAACTACTGAAGTGCCTAGAGCCCGTGCTCCACAACAAGAGAAGCCACTGCAATGAGAAGTCCGCGCACTGCAACGAACAGTAGCCCCCCACTGTCCACAACTAGAGAAAAGACCGTGCACAGGAAAGAAGACCCAATGCAGCCAAAAAAAATTAATTAATTTTTTAATAAAAGATACCTGCACCCCAATGTTCACTGCAGCACTATTTACAATAGCCAAGACATGGAAGCAACCTAAATATCCATCAACAGAGGAATGGATAAAGAAGATGTGGTAAATATATACAATGGAGTATTACTCAGCCATAAAAAAGAAGGAAATAATTCCATTTGCAGCAATATGGATGAACCTAGAGATTATCATACTAAGGGAAGTAAGTCAGACAGAGAAAGACAAATGTCATATGATATCACTCATATGTGAAATCTAATTTTTTAAATGATATAAATGAACTGATTTACAAAACAGAAACAGACTCAGAGATTTTGAAAACAAACTTATAAGTTACCAAAGGGGAAACATGGGTGGGAGGGATAAATTAGGAACTTGGGATTAATGTACACACACTACTATATATAAAATAGATAACCAACAAGGACCTACTGTATAGCACAGAGAACTCTCCTCAATATCTTGTAATAACCTAATGGAAAGGAATATGAAAAAAATAGATACATGTATATGTATAACTGAATCACTTTGCTGTACACCTAAAACTAACACAACACTATAAATCAACTATACTCCAATAATTTTTTTTTAAATGAACTTGTCTCAAAATAATCTACTGAGGGAGAAGAGTATAAATGGGCCATGACGGGCCTTGAGTTGATAACTGTTCAAAGTGAGTGATGAAACTTGGGGGTTCCTGTATAATTCTCTGTGTTTTTGTGTATGTTTGAAATTTTCCATCATGAAGAATTTAAAAAACACACATCATCATTTTTTTTTTCATTCCAAGTTCATCTGAACCAGTCCATCTACAATGAGCATGTTAGATTAACTTTCAGGTTACCAAGCCACTTGAAAATGGCCCTAAGTTGAAAAAATAAATCATACAATAAATGTTGTGACACACTTCTTTTCATGCTGGCATATATCATTTGTCAACGATTTCAATAAACACTAGGTGTCATAGTGATTGCTTTATACTAAAGAGGCAAAGGAGGAAATGGATTGTCCCACTGTCATGGAGAATACCATCTATCAATGCTATGGCATGATGACATCACTTTTTGAAATTATCCCATTTCTTAACAGACAAAAATACCTCTTTTCACTTAAATTGTTTATTCTGCCTCTGCATTACAAGCTCACCTAAACGTAATTTATTAAAATTTCTCTTTACATGGTAATTTTCACTCTTGCATTTTTTTCACCTTTCAGTTTGTTTATTTCCACAGCACTGTATCCTGCCAGGAAGAAGATGAAATTGAACATTGCACAGTTAAGTAGGAGGAAGAATTTTATATTCTTCAAACTGGGTTGACACGAAGTATCCCATATGCTGCAAAAATTAATACGAAGTAGCCTTGAGGCTTCTCTCCAATATCTGCATACTGCTTCTAGCTTCTCATTCTCATCTCATTAATTTGTCCCAAATCTTGTCTTAGCTCTCTCCACGTTCCTGTCCGATGATTTTTTTCTTAACCAAAATAATACTATCATTCTATTTATTTTTTTTTTTTTGGTGGTACGCGGGCCTCTCACTGTTGTGGCCTCTCCCGTTGAGGAGCACAGGCTCCGGACGCGCAGGCTCGGCGGCCATGGCTCACGGGCCCAGCCGCTCCACGGCATGTGGGATCTTCCCGGACCGCGGCACGAACACGCGTCCCCGGCATCGGCAGGCGGACTCTCAACCACTGCGCCACCAGGGAAGCCCTCTCATTCTATTTTTACAGTGCATGGCTAATTTAGGGAATCCCTGAAGTTTTAATTAATGGATGATAATTAAAGTATTCAGCTTCAAAATCCATTATTTTGGACAGGAAATAAACTTACCCAGTGGGAAAGAAGGAAGAACAGTAGATTTGGGTGTCTGGATGTCCGTTGTGCCACATGGCATTGATCCACTCATTTCATTTCTCTGCGTCTGTTTCCTTCATTCAATCTTTTATTGAATGGATATCTATGTACCTACTAGGCGACCAGCTTTGTGCTAACGCTAGGAATACAGTGGTAAGTGCAGTATCACATCCTCATGGTGATGTGTTCGAATTGAGACTGGAAAGATGTTTAAGAATTATCAGAGTGGAGAGTGGGGGAGTGTTTGGACCAAGATAAAGTTCAGTGGTGCTGAGGAAAGGAACTGGTATAAAATGAAGAAATATGATTTAGAATGAAAAAGAAAGATAAGAAAACTGGCATACCTTGTAAACAGAATTGAACAAAGTAGCCCATTATTAGATGCTTCCAGTTCTAAACCAGATATATAATTGGTTAGCAATTGGGTCAGAGAATTTTGGCTTTGCCATTTACTATTGCCATGATCATATGCAAATTCTTAGTATTTCTTAACCTCAGTGTCCTAGTCGATAGAATAGTGATATATATACCTGCCTCAAGATTGTTCTGGGGCTAAGATAATACACTGAAAGCCTACGTCTGGTATATGTGAAGCATTCTGCATATAAATGGCAATGATTATTAGCTTATTCTTCGCCCTTCCCCAAGAAGCTCCTGCATTTTTTATCTGATGTTATTCCAACAAAAGCCTTGGGAGAGATTTGTGAGATTTATGGCACTAGATGATTTCTGTTTTACAAACGAGAAAACTTGAACTCAAAGAGGGGCAGAGGAAATGAATGCAAAAAAGAGTCTCTGGCTTCCTGTTCAACCTTCCTTTTCCCATCACATGATACTTTTCTGACCATTTTAGCTTCCCTTCGAACGAATAAGGAATCTTAACACAGACTGGGGACTTGTCCAGATTTGTTTATCTTACAGCTTAAGATTTCAGGTCTTCCTTTGGGTTTTTCCTATTATTCCAACAGATGGAACTTAGACAGAAGCTATTCCTCTCATGCTAAGCCTTCTTTTTAAAGTGTTAAGGTCATGAATATCCTGTCAATCAATGACTTGTTAAAATGAAGACCAGCAAGTGTTCTTACTCATTTTTATGTGCACCATACTCTCTTTTCTGTCATCCTTCTATTACTTTGGATCTATGAGCTAAAGCTTTCTTTACAAGCTGTTTCTCAAGAAATCGGTAAAGCTTCCCTTAGCAATTGCCTCAACTGGATGACATATTTGAAATAAAAGGTCACACTCTCTTGGACTGTGAATTCATCTTCCCTTGAAAATTCAATCGAAGTAGGGTCATTCCTAGCATAATCGTTACTTGAATTGCAGATGATCAAGAAACACCTGAAAGCTACCATGACTGGAAGTACTGGGAAGTGAGGGGGGAGTAGAAAGATGGATGCCGAGAGATGCGTTGCAACAGTCTTCCCGACTTTTAAACACTGCAGCGCTGACCTGCTACTTAAAGATGACTACCTGGCAGTGCCCTCCTGAGCTGCTGCACACCTGGAGGTGCAGATACAATGACTCCAACCGAACTCTCTTCCAGGCAAAGTTGTGAGTTGATCCAGAAAGAGGAATCCGACATTTTCTCCCCAACAGCACTTCAAAGGGACATTCCATTTATGGGCTTCCGTAACTCTACCAAGGAAATATTTCTTCTACTATTCACCTAAAATTTGGTCGGGTGTTAAGTCTGTAGTAGAGCTGAAGATGTTTCCTAAGTATTAGATACCCATTTTTTGTGTGTTGCTAGTGTGATAAGCCAATTTTCCTCAAGTTTCTATATACCAAACGTCTCACCACCTTTAGAAAACTTTTCCTGATTCTCCCCACGCCAATCGGATGGGATCTTCCTAGAACGCAAGCAACTACCTCCAGGCCTCCACAGTCCATTGTCATTGGTACCCTCCTTGATTTGTGACTGTTCGTGTCCTTGTCACAGCTCTTACTGGACGATCCATTTCCTGAACTAAAGCCTTTGTTGTCTCAGCTTTGTTGTCTGTGGCTTCCTGCACATGGCAGGTAGGAATCTAGGAAATACACTATAGAATTGAATTCTCCTACCTCAAACCCAAAGCACTTTATGTACCGGAAAAATTACAGGGGGGGAGAAAAAAGCATTCCTTTGAAGTCTTTGGAAAAAAAGATATTAACAGTGATGTAGTATACTTCAAACTATGGATCTCAGATTCCTAAGCTTTTAATGCAAGCCATAAGTTTAGGCACCAAATTGTCCTTGCTACAAATGGAAAGGGTCGATGAAGTTTGGGTTAGATGCTTATGATACAGGCTGTTTTTCTGATGAGAGAAATCTGTCTATCAAGAGACTCAAAGTGCCACCTACTGCATAATCATTACGACTCAGCTCAGGGCCATCAAAGGTCTTGTTTTAAGCATGTTTCCCTGAAAATTATCCCTGGCCATTTGCCTTGAATAACTATTTTTCAAAAATAAGATGTTTATTGAAAAAAGTAAAGACACAAGCAATAAGGCATGAATACTAATGAAAGCTACCCTGCCGGCAAAGATTCACAGAACAGGCACAGA
Source organism: Globicephala melas (assembly GCF_963455315.2). NCBI lineage: Eukaryota > Metazoa > Chordata > Mammalia > Artiodactyla > Delphinidae > Globicephala > Globicephala melas. The sequence goes on along the minus strand of NC_083315.2, from coordinate 4,823,616 downwards.
AACGTCCTTGGTTTTGTAAGCAAACCGCCTCTTCCCATGGACCTCGGAATGATTTCTACTATAAAGTCAAATTTGCAGCTAGGGTACCATCAGTGATAGGGTTCTATGTTCCAAGTCAATCAATAAATCAGCAGGTCCTTTAATTTCTTACACGTTATAAATGTTATAAATTAAATATGTTGCATAACAAAAGACTTACAAACTCACATGAAATACCCACTAAAATGTTTTAAAATGAGTGGTTCACCAGTTTGCATACAGTCTTTCCGTGCAGAATGAGAATGAGACCTCTCCAGTGGACTGCCAGGGAAGGCCTGGGTAGTTTGTTTCTTTAGTCCTCAGGTCTTAAGATAAAGAGGAACCAGTCTTGAAGAGCCACACCTGAGAAACTGTACCTGAGGAGTCTCATCCGTGTATGGACTTGATTTTTATAAGGAGATCCTATACCTCAAGCCTAAGCCTGATGACACTATTGTGCATGAGCAAAAACTGTGCCTGTAGCTGTTCACAAACACGTTTGAAAATTCTTTGACCCCCTCTCTTCAAGAGGTGGGGTCTACGCACCCTCTCTGTGAATACAGGGCAGACCTGCAGTTCGCTGGCAATCAACAGAATGCATTTCAAATAGTGATGAATGGCACTGGAGGCTATTCGTGAAAGTCAATACAGTTTCCTCCTTGCTAGCCAGGGCACTCACTTTTGGAGGTCCTGAGACAACCATGCTCTGAGGAAACCCAGGCCACACAGCAAGGCCGAGTGTAGATGCCCCAGCCAACAGCTAGCATCAACTACCAGATATGTAAGGACACGTCCAGGTGATTCCAGCCCCAGATTTCATGTTGTCACTGCTGAGACCTGAGACTTCATGCATCACAGACAAGCCATTCCCTCTGTGCTCTGTCTAAATTCTTAACCCAGAATCTGTCGGCATAATAAAATGGTCATTTCAAGCTGCCAGGTTTTGCGATTATTTGTTGCACGGCAATACCTCAAAGGATTACTATGAGGATTAAATGAGACGTGTACATAAAGCAACAAGCTTGGTGTTTGACAAAATAAACCCTCAGTGAATGGGACTTATCAAGGGCTAACTCATCAATTTACTGGGCTTTGCTAAAAATATTTAGCATATAAGAGATGCCTAATATATACTCGTTGACTTGAAGTGATTACAGAGTTGAGGACAGAAAAGATGAAGCTGCAGAGAAATCACAACCTCATTTTCCTCACCTGAGAGGAAATTTTTAAAAATGCTATCAAAAGAAATAATTTTCCCTGTAGCAGTCTATCAAATTCTAAAATTTATCTCAGCGAAAAATCAGATTGTGCAGTTCATTTAATTCTTGTCTTCTCCACTAAGTCTAAGGTAACAAAACTATAAGTACCTGCATTCAGTGAATAATAGTTAATTTGGTACCATATGATATCACTTGCATGTGGAATCTAAAATATGACACAAATGAACCTGTCTATGAAACAGAAACAGAATCACGGACATAAAGAACAGACTTGTGTTTGCCATGGGGAGGGGTGGGGGAGGGATGGAGTGGGAGGTTGGGCTTAGCAGATACAAACTATTATACAGAGAATGGATAAACAACAAGGTCCTACTGTACAGCACAGGGAACTATACTCAATATCCTATGATAACACAACGTTGTAAATCAACTATACTTGAATTAAATAAATAAATAGTTAAGTTGGGAAATGATGGATTGATGGATACCGGCTAGCAAATATGGGACATGGATAATGCAGTGGTCCAGATCTATGCCAGCCTTCACTGCAACTCTGAATTATGTGAGGTTTTCTCCCTCCTCATCTGCTCTCCCATACTCTCAAACCCTCTCCACAATCCAGCCTTGTCACTGTCATCCTCTCTCCATTACTGTCATTCACTACCTCTCATTGTCAAAGACTCTCCAAAGGAATTTCGGTACCTAAACCATTTAAAAATTTTTTTTCTGGAGACAAAACCCCACCTAGAATTTTGGGATATATGGATCACAAGTAAGAAAGGCTTTGATTTGTAAAATCACATTGGATTAAAACAATCCCTAATTTCTCACAGACCTTGTCACAGTTGGTGCAAGAGATAATACAAAGTGAGAGGATGAGGCTTGCTTAGCTTCTAACCTGTGAAGTCTTAACCTTCCCGTGGCTGAAGCAAAATGACCACTGCAGGCATTTTACGTAGACGGAATCTGAAGAGCTCTAGCCCAACCACTGACAGCATTCCAATGCCTGTGTTCCACGTAACATTGAGCAGAGCTCCCTGTGCTATACAGTAGGAGCTTGTTCATTATCCATTTTAAATACAGCGGCGTGTACACATCGATCCCAAACTCCCTAACTATCCCTTCCCCGCACATCCTTCCCCCCGGTAACCTTAAGTTCCTTCTCTCAGTCTGTGAGTCTGTTTCTGTTTTGCATATAAGTTCATTTGTATCATTTCTTTTTAGATTCCGCATATGTGAGTCTGTTTCTGTTTTGCATATAAGTTCATTTGTATCATTTCTTTTTAGATTCCGCATATAAGGGATGTCATACAGCCTGCATGGGAGGGGAGTCTGGGGGAGAATGGATACATGTATATGGATGGCTGGGTCCCTTTGCTGTGCACCTGAAACGATCACAACACAGTTAATCGGCTATACTCCAGCATAAAATAAAAAGTTAAAAAAAAAAAGAATGTCTGTGTTCCATGTCTGATCAATAGTCTTCACATCATTTCCCAGTTAGAAAACCTGCCTAAAATCTTAGCTCTTTTTGGACTAAGGTCCTGCCTTGCTGTTCCTAATCGACTGCTTAGAAAATTCTAATCTCCCTCTTAAACCCCTGAGAAGTGGCTGGAGGCCTTACTAGCTGTGATGGACTTCCCTAACTCTAAGGGTCCACAATTAGGGCTCCAAAATTTGTGGCCGTGCTCTCCCTCACTGAGCCAGCTAGCCTTCTGGAGCACTCAAACACCTCTGCCAGACCCCCTAACTAATAATTTGCCTGCCACTGGGTTGCTCTCCCCTCAGAATACTGTATTCTGCCCCTAACTGGAATTTTCCCAGCATCTGCCCCATCCAGCAGATGAGACGTGTTTTGTTCTAGTTGCGCAAGTCATGTGGGATGAAACAATAGCAATGTGAGGGTGAAAACCTCCTCAGATGGTTCTATTTTACAGTTATAACATGACAAATTAAATATGCAAATTCCTTTGCTCCTTGAACTGTTCCTTAGAGAAGCAGAAAGAGGCTTCAAAATATCTGTAAAATGAGGTGAAAGGACATAGCTTTCAGTCACCGGAGGAATGACTTCCCTGCTGAGAAGAGGGCAAACTGTAAACGCTTTCATTTCATTTAACACTAAAGATCCAGAAACTGTGACTTTTTAATCTCTACAACACTGTCCACAATTTCTCTTGGCTCTAGGGCAATCTTTTAACAGAACCAGAAAAAAAATAGCAAAAAGAAGGAGGATAATAAGAGGAAGAAAAGCTTTTCACCCAAAGACTAGTCTCACGCTGGTTTTTAATTCGAGTACTCTCTGAGGAGCGGGGCTGGGGAGGAAGGGCAAACTGTTAAGATCTGTGGTCCTTTTCCATTGGGAGAAACTCTGGAACATAATGAGACAGAATTGCTTGACAGGGCTCCCCAAGGACAAGGCCAACAACCTTCAAGTGGCAGCTCCGAAAGCACAACCGTAAGTTTCTTAGATTTCTCACCCATTACAATTCTAGGAAAAGGAGGCTAAGTTTGCAAATAGCCAACTCAGACTTCCTGTTCCACGTGCCTCTTATAAAATAACAAGAAGAGGAGTATATGGCAAGAACACCTGAAGAGCCATGCCAGTTTTTCCAGGTACTGGGAGAGATTTGGAAGAGATGTTTGCAAAGTTTTGTTTTCAATTAATTTGACTCTTCAGGACAAAAGGTACTATTCCAAGTGTTACCAAGGGTACTACCAACACGGTTCCATGAGAGATACCTCTGCTGTTGGCTCTGCTGTGCCTTGTGGAATATGTGTAAAGAGGCATATTATCTAGAAAGGACTGGCATTGGTAGATGGAAGAACCAATGAAAATGGGAAGAAAATCTCTGGCCAGGTGAGGCTAATCAACGGTACAGGAGGTGAAACATGATGCTGACCACAGTTTCATGGTATCACCCTGAAAGTGAAAAAAGTGCCGTGTACATCATTTCCTAAGACGGGCACCAACGATTCCTCCCATCTGTGCACGTGCATGCCATTCCTTCCACCGAGGGGTGGACTCTTATTTCCCTCCCCCTTGAGTCTGGGCTGGCCTAATGGCTTCCTTTGACCAAGAGAAAACAATGGAAGTGATGGGACTTCACTGGGACTTCTGAGACAAGGCTTTAAGCTTCTACTTTCACCTTCTTGGAAGCCAGCTACCATATAAAGAAGCTTGGGCTAGACTATAACCATGATGAGGCACCAGATGGAGAGAGAGAGAGGCCAGCCAGCCCCAGACATTCCAGTCCAGCTGAGGCACCAGATGTGAAAGAAGCCAGCAGAGCTCCCAGCTGAATGCAGCCAAGACCAAGTGGAGAGCAGAGCATCTCAACAGAGCTCAGAGAACCCAGAGCATCGTGAGAAATTATAAGTGGCTCTTGTTTCAAGCTAGTTTTGAGTAATACGTGGGTGACCGAGACAGACTCTCTGTCCCCAGTGACCATGAAGAGATACATGCCTGGACTGGTGAGAAAACTACTTATGTGAACAACTTCTGTGGAAGCAAGTGGCTTGCTGGAGGGAGGAAATAAGAAGCTAACAATCTAAGCAACAACAAGGCTGATACCAGCTCTGACAGGATGAAGCAAGGGTGGACAAACTAGAATTGAGCTGAAAGATTTTCCTGGACACTGTTAAACTCCGGCCGTGTGGTGGAATCCCAGACATCTAAGTGATACTAAACAGAAACAGTTGCTTCCCAAGGTTTCTCAGGCCAGCCTGAAAAATAAAAGGAAGCAGTTATAGGACATCTTAGTTTAGGTTTCCACAGAAGACCCTTAGGCAAGGATTTGAGTGAAAGCAGTTTGCTAGGTGGTATAAGGAACACAGACAGGTGAGGGAGAAAACTGATACAGAGAATGAAGGCAGCCAGTCAGTAAGTTAGTTACCAGAGCTGGAGACTGGGAATCTCTGGGAAATGGTACAAAATACATCACCTCAGGTGCAGGCCCAGCTGTGAGAGAGTTAGATGAATATGCTCATCTATTGACAGATAGATAGATAGATGATAGATACACAGACAGATCGGTCTTGGCAATGACTTTTTTGAATCAGACGCAAAAAGCAAAAGCATCAGAGCAAAAGTAAACAATTGGGACTACATCAAAACAAGGAGCTTCTGCACAGCAAAGGAAACGACCAGCGAAATGAAAAGGCAACCTACCGAATGGGAGAAAATATTTGTAAATCATACAGCTGATAAGGGGATAATATCCAAAATATACAAGGAACTCATACAACTTAATAGCAAAAAAACTCCACAATCGATTAAAAATGGGTAGAGGATCTGAATAGACATTTTCCCAAAGAAGACAGAAAAATGGCCAACAGATACATGAAAAGATGCTCAACATCACAAATCATCAGGGAAATACACATCAAAGCCACAATAAGCTATTACCTCACACCTGTTAGAATGGTTATTATGAAAAAAGACAAGAAATAACAAGTGTCGGAGATGATGTGGAGAAAAGGAAACCTCTGTGCACTCTGGGTGGGAATGTAAATTGGGGGCAGTCACTATGGAAAACAATATGGAGGGTCCTCAAAAAATTAAAAAGAGAACTACCATATGATCCAGCAATTCCACTTCTGGGTATTTATCCAAAGAAAACACAAAACACTAACTCAAGAAGACATATGCATCCCCATGTTCATTGCAGCATTATTTACAACAGCCAAGAGATGGAAGCAACCTAAGTGTCCATCGACAGATGAATGGATAAAGAAGATGTGGCACATATATACAATGGAATATTACTCAGCCATAAAAAGAAACGAACTTGAGTTATTTGTAGTGAGGTGGATGGACCTAGAGTCTATCATACAGAGTGAGGTAAGTCAGAAAGAGAAAAACAAATACCATATGCTAACACATATATATGGAATAAAAAAAAAAAGGTTCTGAAGAACCTAGGGGCAGGACAGGAATAAAGACGCAGATGTAGAGAATGGACTAGAGGACACAGGGAGGGGGAAGGGTAAGCTGGGACGAAGTGAGAGAGTGGCACGGACATATATAAACTACCAAATGTAAAATAGATAGCTAGTGGGAAGCAGCCGCATAGCACAGGGAGATCAGCTCAGTGCTTTGTGACCACCTAGAGGGGTGGGATAGAGAGGGTGGGAGGGAGACGCAAGAGGGAAGAGATATGGGGATATATGCAGACGTACAGCTGATTCACTTTGTCATACAGCAGCAACTAACACAACAATGTAAAGAAATTTTACTTAAATAAAGATGTTTAAAAAAATTAACACATCAAAAAAACCCCAAAAAACAAAAAAAAAACAAAAACAAACAAACAAAAAGAAAATATGGCATGTATATGTATGTATGTGTATGTATGTATTCCACTACATATATATGTATGTAGTGGAATATTATTCAGCCATTAAAAAAAGAAGGAAATCTTGCCATTTGTGGGCAACATGGATGGATCTTGAGGGCATTATGCTAAGAGAAATAAGTCAGACAGAAAAAGACAAATACCATATAATCCTACTTATATGTGGAATCTAAAAAAATAAACAAACAAAAAAACTGAGCTTACAGTTAAAAGGTATTAACCTCCAGTTATAAAATAAATAAGTGATGGGGATGTAATTAATATACAGCATGGTGACTATAGTTAATGATACTGTCTTGCATATTTTAAAGTTGCTAAGAGAGGATATTAAAAGTTCTCATCACAGGAAGAAAAAATTTGTAACTACGTATGGTGGTAGATGTTAACTAGACTTGCTGTGGTAATCATTTCACAGTATATATCAATACAAACATTGAATCATTAGGTTGTATATCTGAAATTAATATAATGTCATATGTCAACTATACAATAAAAAAAGATATTCATCAAAATAATATTTATAATAGTAACAACTGGGAAACAGAATATTCAACAATGGAGCTGGTTAAGTAAATAATGGCATATCTATCCAACGGAATATGACAGTCAATCATACGTTCATTAAGTGTTTCAATTATCTTAGAAAATGTTTATGTCCTGCTATTATAAGATAAATAAAAATTATTTATAATTATATAAAAACAAAACAAACACATGGTGCTATTGAGATATGAGTTTAAGACAACTTAAAACATTTTCCGGATGCGCAGGCTCAGCGGCCATGGCTCACGGGCCCAGCCGCTCCGTGGCATGTGGGATCTTCCCGGACCAGGGCACGAACCCGTGTCCCCTGCATCGGCAGGCGGACTCTCAACCACTGCGCCACCAGGGAAGCCCAAGACAACTTAAAACTTGTTACATATTAAATAATAGCTTACGTTTGGCAATTCATTGTCAGACACTGTAACTGAAAAATGACAAAAATATTTTTAAACAAACAAAAAATACTGAAGAGCAGAATTTCCTTCTGTTAGCACAGTTAACTTACAAAATGCTAATAAACATCTACTTTTTACAGAGTGATGCTATCTATAATGTATTGTGATCATTATTTAATCTGTACAGCAACTTTTATTTTACAGATGGCAATAAAGAGAGAATAAGAAGACGGTCCATTGTCTCACAACCAACTAGGAATGTGGGACCCCTCAGCTTATCCTCACTGTGTTAACTCAAAATGAGAATTTTGGTCACCTTTGCAACACCAGAGACAATTTCCTCTTTTCTATCCCAGAGCGTCAGGTTGACAGTGTTGCTAAAGATTTAAGATGAAGATCACACTTCAGCACAATTTAAAAATAACATACAGAGACCAGAGTTATGTCAGCAAAATTTCTTAAGTGTTTAATGATAACATTTCAACGATTTTTTAACTGGGAAAACGTAAATACTAATAGTGCAAATTCTTTTTAATAGTTTTAATTAGCAATAAATGCTCATTGAATAATATGCAAAAACCAGAAGAAAATTTAAAAGACAATAATTATACCCCGATATACAGTATAAAATTTTAACAGCTGTACAGAAATAGCCTTTTTTGGAAGGACCCTAAGATTATCTGATCCAGTTCCTGCTTTGAGTAGCTACAGCATTTTTTTTTTTTTTTTTTTGCTACAGCATTTTTTACGCAGTGAGGGTAAGTAACTTTCCCAGATCATATGGCCACGAAGTGGTGCAGAGTAAACAAGACCTGTCTCTTTCTTCTCCACATACCCCGATCCTTTCTACAATGTGATGCCGTCCTCTTAATCTTGGTGGGGCGAGAGGACACAGCCTGTTGGGGGAAATGCACAGGTGAAGCCACTGATCACCAGCTAACCAGCGTAGACATGTAAGGTCCATAAAGGATGCTGGCAATTCACAGACTAGTCAAAAAGAGACAGCTTTTCTCCATGTGCTTTAAAATGAGTTAGAAAACAAGAACGCCCTTTGGAGGACAAACTCCAACGTGATCAGATGCACAGTCCGTCAGATGAGTGACACGTATTTGCTCAGCCCACCTCTCCTGATTCTCGCCCTTCTGATATGACTCGCTGACGCTTTGGAAAGCATCTATTATGCTTTGAATTTCTGCATTGGTTTCTGGAGGTTGCAGGGGAGAACTGGAATTAGTTTTGGACTATTGGTACTGCTGCAAAGGACTAGAAGATGGTTTGCAGTATTTCGAAACAATGGCCAATACAAAATTATTTGTAAAATAAGTCTCAAGCATATTTTCAACCTTAGATTTGATTCCTCCTTTATTTCCCAATCTGGGTATCACTTCCAAGTCGATATACGCTCATAGAATTGGAATTAATTATAATATCCATCAAAAGAATATTTTTGGTAGCATGACTATCTTGCTACCTTCAGAAACAGATAAGGTTATACCTCTGTAATTTTCAAATTCATCACTCAAATACCCACTTGCCCGGAATTGTGGAAGAATCCTGGAAGTTTCTTCACTCTGTTGGGTTGGCCAAAAAGTTCATTCGGGCTTTTTTCCGTAAAATCTTACTGCAATAAAACGTCCAGTCTGGCTTTCAAATAGCAGGTAGAGGGAATTATCCACCTGATCAGTCCTTACTTCATCACCATTGCTTTTGCCGCTACCAGTTTTTCAAGGGTCACGTGCCATGATCACCGTTTAAATGATTCCACGGGTGATCCAGAGCCATAAGTTTTCTTAAATGAGAGAGACCCCTTTCCCTTGACGGTGCTTCACCACGGGGCTCTTATGAATGTGGTTATTTTATCTGCATTCATGTCCTCTGCCACTGTGGCCCAAGCCCACCCGGGCAAGCAGAAGAAGCAAGAGATTTGTAGCCTCATCCAGAGGTCGTGCTGGAACCAGCCCACCGTATCCAAGGAGCCATGGGGAATCTGTGGCCCCGACTCCAGACATCCTCTCCCTGATGTGAGCTCCATCTTGGAAATCTTTGGTACCCTTGCAAGCCAAGCAGACATCAGTCAGCACCCCGTCAATCCTCAAAGAGGTTCTGATATATTGACCTTTAATAACAGAAGCAATAATAATAATGAATAGTTGGGGTCTGTTCTCAACGCTTTGTTCATTTAACCCTCATAGAGATGCTATGAAGTAAATATTAATTTTTGCCCCATTTTTCTGATGAAAGCATGGAGACATGGAGAAGTAAGGTAACACAGCTAGTAACTAGAAAGAAGCGGGATTTGAACCTAAAAGTCTGGCTCAGATTCTATGCTCTTAACCACATCACATTTAAAATCAGAATGGAAGAGACTGAAGTTTCTTTGCTTCCTGGAAGTTCCCTGAGTCCTGGGTAAGGTTGTCCCTCTCTCTCCACCCCTCTGCCCCCCAATACCTAACCAATTGTAGAGCAGAGACTTTGTCAAGCAACAAAATGTACCGGATGATCCTTTCTGCGGAGCAATTAAGCCCCGGTCCGTCTGAGTAGGCAGAGTTCATCCAACCAGCCCTTCCAAGAATAAAGAAGAAAAGTCACCAGCAAAGGTGAATTTTTGGTCTCTACTTAGATAAGAAGTATCTGGAAACTTTTAAAACAATAGTTCTGAACACGGAAACTTGCATGGAAAAAAACTGCATCTTGGGCTTCCCTGGTGGCGCAGTGGTTGGGAGTCCACTTGCCGATGCAGGGGACGCGGGTTCGTGCCCCGGTCTGGGAGGATCCCACATGCTGCGGAGCGGCTGGGCCCGTGAGCCATGGCCGCTGAGCCTGCGCGTCCGGAGCCTGTGCTCCGCAACGGGAGAGCCCACAGCAGTGAGAGGCCCACGTACAGAAAACAAACGAACAAAAAACTGCATCTTTATTTTCACTATCTTTTAACCAAAATCTAATATTTTCATCAAGTATAAATGTGGGCAACAATCGACAATAGTATTAGCAATACTGGGGACTCTGTGACCAGTTGCAATATCATCTATTTTCATATCACAACAGTTCTCAGAGCTTCCAAAAGGTCACTTAACGTAGTTACTACCTTGAAATTCTACTATGAGATTCACTGCTAAATCATGTGAGGTATGATGTTAATAACAAAGCACCTATATTATTAAATTGCAATTTATTTTTCAACAGTTTGGTAACCATATTTAATAGTTTGGTAAAAAGATTATTGGTGTCCTTTGTAATCCTATGTATTTAAATCATTTTAAAACATTCTGAGACATTCATAGGCACAAGAAGATCCAGATACCTGTTTAAAATTCATTTCTCATGCATCTATTCCTTTTCAAGGCCTTTCCCATTTAGGTTATTACAGAATATTGAGTGGAGTTCCCCGTGCTCTACCGTAGGTCTTTGTTGCTTATCTATTTTAAATATAGCCATGTATACATGTCAGTCCTAAACTCCGAATCCATCCCTCCCCCATCCCTTCCCCCCCACCCCCCACGGGCCCGGTAACCAAAAGTTCGTTCTTTAAGTCTGTGAGTCTGTTTCTGTTTTGTAAATAAGTTCATTTGTATCATTTTTTTTAGATTCCTCATATAAGCGATAGCATATATTTGTCTTTCTCTGTCTGACTTACTTCACTTAGTATGACAATCACTTTGCTGTACACCTGAAAATAAGACAACATTGTTAATCAACTATACTCAGATATAAAATAAAAAACATAAAAAATACAACAGTATTTATGTACAGACCAAAAATAAGATAAAGTAAAATAAAATAAAATGCATTTCTCTCTCATGTTGCAGAGCCTGGATCCCTTTCAAACAATCTCTGAGCATCCCATCCCTTGGGAGTTGGCCTCATTAATTCCGTGAAGAAGCAGCTGCTATCGTCCATCTTTAAGGTCCATTCAGAGGGTCCAGAAAGAGCTGAACAAATTTGGAGGTCCCCCCAGAAAGTTCCAGAACCTGAGGTTTAGAAATCAAAGTATAGCATTCCTTTCTTCTCTCTCTCTTTTATTTTCTTTTTCCTTGGCTTAAAAGAAAGTTTATTGTCTCATAGTCTGGAGGCTAGAAGCCTGAAATCAAGGCATGGGTTGGGCCATGTTCTCTCTGTGGCTGCATTCTTCCTTGCCTCTTCTAGCTTCCCGTGTTTGCTGGCAGTCCTTTCCCTCCAGTCCCATGGCCAACTCTGTGTGTCTTCACACCATCCTCCCTCTGTACATGCTTCTATTTGCAGGTGTTCTCCTCTCTTACAAGGACACCAGTCATATTGGTTCAGGGGCCCATCTTACCTGAGTATGAACTCATCTTAACTGATTTGCAATAAGTCTATTGCCAAATAAGGCCACGTTCTGAGGTTAGGGCTTCAATATGTCTTTTTTTTAAAGACTTGATTTTTAGAGCAGTTTTAGGTTCACAGTGAAAGTGAGAAGGCACAGAGAGCTCCCGTTTACACCCGGCCCCTCCCGCATCATCAACAGACCCCACCAGAGTGGTACGCTGGTTACAATCGACGAACCTACACTGACACCTCACCCAAGGTTTACAGTTTACATTAGGGGTCACTGTTGGTGTTTCACACTCTATGGGTTTGGACAGAAGTGCAGTGACATCTATTCATCACTACAGAAGCACAGCTTTCTGTGAGGGGCGGGGAGAGGTAGAGCCGGACAGGGCAGGTGTGTGGTGCTGCTTCTGTGCTGGGCCCCTGGAGAAGTGGGGAGGAGCGAATAGGCCTGGGGCTCCTCGATGGGTGCGGACCAAGAGACCAAGCTGAGCGGAGGAGACCGGCAGCTGCAGTAGCAGGATTTCCATGCCGTGTGCAGCGCCTCCCGAGAAGCATAGCCTGCAGCGGGTAAGAGCACGGGCTCGTGAGCAGGACCCCCAGTCAGCACTCTGGCTCTGCCACTTCCCAGCTGTGGCCCTTGAACAAGCTGCATAACCTCTCTGTGCCTCGGCTGTCTCGTGTGTACAATGGGAACAGTCACGCTCGCTTCACAGGGCTGTTAAATGTGAACTCGAAGTGTTAATACATGGGCGGTACCTAGAACACCACCAAGCACATACTAAGGACTCCACGAGGGCACTCCGAGCGTGATCTCTCCCACTGCCAATGCTATTATTTACTGTTTCCCTTGCCAACAGGATGATACACAAGGTGGGAGAGCAGAGGGTGCTTTTCAAAGTGAAATACCAGCTACTTGAATGAGTCACCATTTCGGAGGAAGCATATCATGGCTCTTCTCCAGTAAGAGGCTGTAATGAGCAGGGTTCTCCAGAGAAACAGAACCAGTAGTCTGTGCGTGCGTGCGTGTGTGTGTGTGAGAGAGAGAGGGGGGGGAGAGAGAGGGAGAGAGAGAGAGAGAGAGAGGGAGAGAGAGAGAGAGAGAGAGGGGGAGAGGGAAAGAGGAAGTGAGAGAGACACAAGGACAGAGATTTATTCTAAGGGATTGGCTCACGGGGCTGGTAACGCCAAATCTCATAGGGTAGGTAGACCAGCAGGCTGAAAACCCAGGGAAAAGGTGACATGGCAGCTTCAGTCCAAAGGCAGTCCGGAGGCAGCATTCCCTCTTCCCCAGGAAACCTCTGTCTTTTTTCTCTTAAGGCCTTCAACTGATTAGATGAGGCCCACCCACATTCTGGAGGGTCATCTGCTTTACTTCAAGACTACTGAGTTAAATGTTCCTCACAGCTAAAAACACCTTCCCAGCAACAAACTGACTGGAGTTTGACCAAGTATCTGGGTACTGTGGCCCAGCTAAGTCGATACGTAGAATTAACCATCACAGAGGCATAATCACAGTTGATCATTTGGGTTTTTGAAATACAGTCATAGACAAATGCTCCATTTTGGTCTGCTGGGTCAAAATCCATCTCCACCTAGAAGCAGCCACAGAGGAGCACAGAGAAATCCATTGTGCAGGCCATCACTTCTGATAATACACTCACGCTGTCTCAGAGAGTGCACGGAACTCTCCAAGAGCCATGTTTCAACAGCCAAGTCAGGGCCAGAAAAGGTTTGAGCCTTGAATTCAAAGTTGCTGAAATTCTCTCCTCTGTCTGCTGGAATCTACCAAGAACAGGAACATCCGCGCACCCATAAACCATGGAGTGATGACAGTACTGCTGCCTTTGCAATACAGCACATCTATTGTAATAGCATTTCATTGGAAACAAGACTGCAAATAAGCCCAGGATGGAATCCCCCCACCTGATGAATTGCATCTTCTGGAATCATCTAAAAGCTTCTCTAATGAATGCCCATTTGGGATAGGGGTCTTTCAGTAGCTAAGGGATTTCCCAATTATGAAGAAATGTCAGCCTCTTCTACAGGGCTGTGGAGATCTGGGCCAAGGTCCAAGGTCCTTGGATATTGTCCTTGGACAAAATGATAGAACTGAAATCGTTATAATGGTATTTGATGTTTGGAAAGTTAACCTAGGTGGTGGCCACAGAGATGAGCCTTTCATATCCCCTTCAAGAGAACCTACTGAAGGGAGCATCTAGCTGCCACCCTTGGGACCTGGCATGGTATCTTTGCTGAAGCCAAGTTTCCCCTGTCTGGTTCCCACAGCGAGGGCACCAGAGCTAGCCCGTTCCTGCCCGAGGTGGAATTCTTCAACATGCACCTTTTGCTTTGGGACCCATCCGTTTGATCAAGTCTTTCTGAGTACTGTGCTACAATCTGAGGCTCTTCCTACCCAATCCTTCCCCCTCCCTCCTTCCCTTCCTTCCTCTGTCCTTTCACAGGGATCGGACCTGAATCACAGTCTGAAGCTCTTCCCTCCTCCTCCCTCCCTCCCTCTGCATCCTTTCCTGGAGGGTCACCCAATAAATCTCTGGCATATCTAAGCTCACCCTGAGACCTGCTTCTCAGAGGATGTGAACTGACCCAACCTATTTATGTTCTGTTGCTTTTACGATGCAATGTCCAGAGGTTAATATTTGCCACTGCAACACGCCCTACTATCTATGATCCAGGAGGACCATCCATCCTGGTTGGCCCAAGGCAGTCCCAGTTTATGCTTGCTGTCAAACATAATTACCAATAACTCCCCGCCTATTCTCAAAGACTCCCATTTTGGATAATATTGTAAATTATGTGGTTACCCCAGCTACAGTCTATAGTCAAAGATTAGTCCCATAAAATGTTTCCCAAAGCATATTTTGTGGAACACAACTCTTAGAAGATGCTCTAGGAAAAAGAGTTCGCTGGACAAATAAACTTGGGAAATATTGTTGCAAGTTCACAGTCCGAATAAGGGTGTTAAAATCTTAGAGAGGTTCTGCCGTAGAAAACCTTGCTTAACTTTGTTTTACTCAATGTTTCCCAAGCTCATTTGCCCAGACAACATTTTTACCTTGAATCCCTAACAGTGCTGAGTGAACCACTGACAAGTCTGAATTCTCCCTACTTGCAGCTACACTTGAAAACAGCTCAAAATGTTAGAGGCTCAGAGCACAGCAGCTGGTTCACTTAGAGGCACTGGTTTTATAGAAGAAACAACTGGGCCTCGGTCTGTGCTGGCTCCAGATTCGCCTCTGAGTACAATTCACATTAGCAACCGTGACCCACAAAGGCATTCTGGCCCTTAGTTAAGTCATTTGGGCCTAAATGTTGCTTTTAATGGCTTCTAATTTTACTCATAAAATTTTTCAATCATAAAAATCCTCATTTTGGGGACTTCCCTGGTGGCACAGTGGTTAAGAATCCACCCGCCAATGCAGGGGACACAGTTTGATCCCTGGTCCAGGAAGATCCCACATGCCACGGAACAACTAAGCCCATGCGCCACAACTACTGAGCCCATGCACCCCAACTACTGAAGCCCGCGCGCCTAGGGCCCATGCTCCACAATGAAGAGTAGGCCCCGCTCTCCGCAGCTAGAGAAAGCCCGCGCGCAGCAACGAAGACCCAATGCAGCCAAAAATAAATTAAAAAAAATAAATTTATAAAAAAAAAATCCTCATTTTTAGTGCCAAATTGGGAATTTTGTTAGCAAATCCCTTGATCCAGTCACTCAGGTGATTTTAAAGAGCCCTTTCCATCTGGCCAGTTTTCCTGCTCCCGGCCCCGCCAAAACCATGAACCCAGTTTTTCCATTTAGAATGCAGGGCTTGGCTCCTTCCCCATTTAATGCACATCCAGCTCACTCCACCTCTTAGTTCACCCTGTTTTATTAGGTGCACATATATCTGTCCTTTCAGACAAGAAGTTAAGTCCTTTAATGCCAACATCATGCTGTAGACAGCTACATACTCTCCATACATTTAGACAAAATGCTCCGTGCCTAGCAGTTAATAGGAAGGAAGGAAGGGAGGGAGGGAGATGGCTTTATGTTTGTACTAAAAGACTTAACTTGATATTTCATCAAAATAGTGCTTATGTTCTGTTGATGCCCCAAAATACTTTACATGGTATAATTATATATTTTTTTCAAGAGTTTTAAAATAAAGAGTACAGGGAAACAAGAAAAATGAATAAAGTACTAAGTCTGCTATGTTTTTGTTCAGGAAACCCTGATTCATTTCAGCCTATGCCATCTTTTGCAATCTCCCAACCAACTGACTTAGACACGAATTATGAATTAGGTTGAAAGCTACACTCAGTACTCTTGATATGTAGGAAAGAAAAAGTGCCTAAATAATAATAATAGTAATAGGGACTTCCCTGGTGGTTCAGTGGTAAAGAATACTCCTTACAATGCAGGGGACGCAGGTTCCATCCCTGGTCAGGGAACTAAGGTCCCACATGACACAAGGCAACTAAGCCTGTGCGCCACAACTACCGAGCTCGCGCACGTCAACTAGAGTCTGCGTGCCACAAACTACAGAGCCTCCGCGCCCTGAAGCCAACTCACCACAACCAGAGAAGAGAAAATCTGCACACCACAACTAGAGAGAAGCCCACGCACCACAACAGAGAGCTCGCATGCCTCAACGAAGATCCTGTGTGCCGCAACTAAGACCCGATGCAGCCAAATGTAAATAAAACAAATTATTTTTAAAAACTATAATAATAATAATGATAGTAATAATAACAATAATAACTATTCCTTAGGTAAGGATAGAATTCTTTTGCTGCTCTATAAATACCAAGACCTAAACATAATGCCAAATTCCCTGATTTGAAGGAAACACAATAGTCCATTATTTTACTATTATACTTTTTATTCTGGGTTCTAAATTATCCAATGGGATAAAACGGAACATCTGATTCATGCTAAACATTGATCCATTAAACTAGAAATTTTAAAAACTGAAGAGTTTGTTGAGTTCTAAGTATTATCTTTCATTTTCTGTCTTTAAAAATTTGGGGAAATTACTTAAAACATAGTATCATTTTCATATATTTCTGATTAGATTCAAAAGAATACACCCTAATTTGAAAAAGTACATGCACTCCAGTTTTCATAGTGGCATAATTTACAATTGCCAAGGTGTGGAAGAAACCTAAGTGTCCATCAACAGATGGATGGATAAAGAAGTTGTGGTATATATATATATACACATACATATACACATACACAATGGAATACTACTCAGTCATAAAAAGGAATGAAATTTTGCCATTTGCAGCAACATGGATGGACTTGGAGGGCATTATGCTAAATGAAATAAGTCAGGCAGAGAAAGAAAAATACTGTATGATATTGCTTATATGTGGAATCTAAAAAAATACAACAAACTAGTGAATAAAACAAGTAAGAAGCAGACTCATAGATATAGAGAACAAACTAGTGGTTGCCAGTGGGGAGAGGGAAACTGGGAGTGGCAATATAAGTGTAGGGGGAAAAAAGAGTTATTATGGGATTATAAGAAATCATGTGTGTGAAACTTTTGAAAATTGCAAAGCACTATACAATTTAATTGAATCTTTTATTCAATTAAAAAAAAAGAATATGCCCCAAACAAGACAGTGGTGATACCATTATACAGAATCAACTAAACACAAAATTATTTCCTTTAATCAGAAAATAAGATAGATAAACAACAAAGTCCTACTGTATAGCACAGGGAACTATATTCAGTATCCTGTGATAAACCATAATGGAAAAGAATATGAAAAAATATATATGTATAACTGAGTCACTTTGCTGTACAGCAGAAATTAATATAACACTGTAAATCAACTATACATCAATAAAATTTTAAACAAATCAAAATAAAAGAAAAGAAGAAATTTGACTACTGGTTAAAAACGATGTCTGTCTAGCAACCTCTGACCTAGCTTTCCAAACTCCCCTTAAAATATGCCACACAAAAACAGAAGAAA
Source organism: Globicephala melas (assembly GCF_963455315.2). Taxonomy (NCBI): domain Eukaryota; kingdom Metazoa; phylum Chordata; class Mammalia; order Artiodactyla; family Delphinidae; genus Globicephala; species Globicephala melas. Next base: position 4,805,808 of record NC_083315.2, on the reverse strand, counting down.
ATAAAAACCAAAACCACCAGAAAAATCTAGTACTGGAGATAATTTCAACTTAATATAAGTCCAATGGAATTGCAACCAAAGGAGCCTGACCTACTGAATGGAATAAGGAAAGATTCTTTATTTCTGCCTTAGGATCATTTGCCAGGTTTAATGATAGAAGCTCTGCTCCACGGAGAGCAGTGGGCAGCTGCTACTCTTCTGCCTGAGTGCCCTTTTGATATACTCAGAATACTCCTGGCCTTTCTTCACCTCCATTGCACCCCCTACTCCAGTGCCAGTGGTTCCTCTCTTCCAAAATCCATTTGGAGACTGGAATCACCATAGACTCAGCTGGGCAGAAAAGTAAGTGGAGGTCTGTAAGCAGTATTTTTCATTCTAGAAAATTCATCTGCCCAGATCGGGTCAAAACCAAAGCATTTATACACCAGTAGCCTAGACCCTCCTCCCTCCCTCCAAACTGTCTATTTGATGTTACTACACTTGGCAATCCCGCTGACATCCGAAGTCCAGAGCGAGCTCAAAATCTTCCCCCTTAAGTTGCTATCCCTCCAGTGGGCCCTCTCCCAACAAAGGGCAAAATCACCCACTCCGATAGTGATCCTAGAAAATTGGCAGCAAGATTTGATTCCTCCTTCTCCTTCATCCACATCCAAGTCTGTCAATTCTGTGTCTTCAAACTCCCTTGAAAGTATCCACTGCTGCCCGTCAGCACCACCACCCTGCGTCCAGCCGTCATCCCACCTTCCCTTCTTCCATGGCTTCAAAAGCATCTCCTTACGGCCGCTCCCCCCTCCCCCTAGTCCAACCTCCAGGGAGCATCCAGAGTGATCTTCTCAACTGCACATCCAATCACAGCATCTGCCTAAAACCCTTTAGAGGCTTCCCATGTGTTTTAAGAAAACATCCCAAGCAGCACTATTTACAGTAGCCAGGACATGGAAGCAACCTAAGTGTCCATCGACAGAGGAATGGATAAAAAAGAGGTGGCACATATATACAATGGAATGTTACTCAGCCATAAAAAGGAATGAAATAGTGCCATTTGCAGAGACGTGGATGGACCTGGAGATTGTCATACAGAATGAAATAGGGCGGCAAGAGAAAAGCAAATGTATAATATCACTTATATGTGGAATCTAGGACAATGTTACAGATGAACTAAGCAAATATATAATATCACTTATATGTGGAATCTAGGACAATGTTACAGATGAACTAAGCAAATATGTAATATCACTTATATGTGGAATCTAGGACAACGTTACAGATGAACTTATTGGCAAAGCAGCAACAGAGTCACAGATATAGAGAACAAACTTATGGTTAACAAGGGGGGAAAGGCGGGGGGATAAATTAGGAGGTTAGGATTGACATATACACATTACCATGTATAAAATAGATAACTAAGGCGAACCTGCTGTTTAGCACAGGGAACCCTACTCAATGATCTGTGGTGACCTAAATGGGAAGGAAATCTAAAAAAGACTGGATATATGGGTATATATAACTGATAGATATATATATATAACTGATTCACTTTGCTTTACAGCAGAAACTAACACAACATTGTAAAGCAACTGTACTCCAATAAAAATTAATAGAAAGAAAGAAAGAAAGAAAACACCCCAAACCCTCAACAAAGCCTGCACGGGTCTACACGGACTCCTCTCGGCTTTCACCACCTTAGAATTCTCTTAGTCCAAACGCTCTGAGCTCTTTCTTACCTCAGAAGCTTTGCATGTTCTGTTTCCTCTGCTGAAATAGCTTTATTTCCATCCAATACGAAGCTAACTCTAGATCATCCTTTATGGCCTCAGCTTGAGGAAATTTCCACAACTTCATAAACCCTCATTTCTAGGACAGAGGCCCCGTTATATGTCATATCCTGCATTTTTCTTTCAGACCACAAGCATTACTAGAAGTTACTTATGTAATGATTTGTTTAATATGTGTTTCCCAATTGGTCTGCAATTCCATGCCTGTCACAGGAGTTTCTCCAGTGCTTACAGTGACTACATATAGGAAAGACCTCAGTAAATATTTGTTAACAAAAATGAATGAATATGCTATTTTCAAGAAACCCATATAAATAAAATAACACAAGCAAATAATAAAAGAATAGGCAAAGATAATGTTTTCCATTAAAAAAAAAGTAAAATAATTTAAGGATCAGAATATATTCCCAACTGCAATGCCTCTCCTTTCATATTAGACTGAATTATTGTATTGATACTTAAATTTAGCTTGTGAAAGTGTAGTTTTATTTTAAAACTCTGAATTAGCATTTTAGTACATAACAATATGTGATCTCTAATAATTAGGTTGTAATATAAAAACTATTTAACTTATTCATATAATACCACATGCACCATCTGGATTGAATAACAAAGACACAGCCTGATGGTTAATTATGTGTCAACTTGACTGGGCCACGTGGCACCCACATATTTGGTCAAACGTCATTCTGGATGTTTCTGTGGGGATGTTTTTGATGAGATGAACATTTAAATTGGTAGGTTCACATTAAAAAGAATGAAGTAATGCCACTTGCAGCAATATGGATGGACCTGGAGATGATCATACTAAGTGAAGTAAGTCACACAAAGAAAACACCATATGATATTGCTTATATGTGGAATCAAAAAAAAAGATACAAATGAACTTATTTAAAAAACAGAAACAGACTCACAGACATAGAGAATGAACTTATGGTTACTGGAGGAAGGGGGTGGGGGAGGGATAGATTGGGAGTTTGGGATTGATATGTAGACAACCAACAAGGACCTACTGCATAGCACAGGGAACTCTGCTCAATATTCTGTAATAACCTAAATAGGAAAAGAATCTGAAAAATAGGTACTTGTGTATGTAAAACTGAATCACTGCGTTGTACACCTGAAACAGACACGATATTGTTAATCAACTATACTTCAATATAAAATAAAAATTTTTTAAAATAATAAATTAGTAGGCTGAGTAAAGCAGATTGCTCTCTCTAGTGTGGGTGGGCCTCCTCCAATCAGTCGAAGGCCTGAAATAGAACAAAAAGGCTGACCGTCTCCCAAGGAAGAGAGAATTCCTCCTCACTAAAACAAAGACATCAGCTTTCTTCTGCCTTTGGATCAAACTGAAACATCAGCTCTTGCTGGGTCTCGAGCCTGCCAGCCTTCAGACTAGAAACACACCATCGGTTCTCCTGATTCTCAGACCTTCGGTCTCAGACTGGAGCTACGCCACTGGCTCCCCTGGGCATCCCGCTCACTGACGCACCGTATAGATCTTGGGACCAGTTCCCTAATCGGGTGAGCCAAGGCCTTAAAATAAATCTCTTTTTATACACACGTGCATACATCCTATCTGTTCTGTTTCTCTGCAGAATCCTAAGGCATGCAGGTACCAGCGAAACTGGCCAGGCAAGAGAAGTAGCAAATTAGAGAAATATCAGTGGAATTACTAAAGTTCCATCAATGAGTGAGTGCTTCCAGGGCACGGAGGACACACAACACGGGCTTCCAGACCTGCCTGGGAAGGTCGGAGAAGGGCTGAACTCTGTTATGCTGGTAAGGGCACAAATGCATGAAACAAGATCTTTAATGTGATTCAATTTGTACTCAGGGTCCTGGGAAAACTGGGGTTTCATATGTCAAACACCTGGCACATCACAGCTTAACAAACTTTGGTGTTATCCCTCTTGACTGTAACTCCAGTGGCTCAATTTTAACTGCAAGAGGCTAATAGCCAGATATTTATACCTAAGTTTCTCTTTATATTGTCCCCCACCTAGATCATATTTCCAAACTTTAGAAAGAAACAGCTGAAGAGGTTGTAAAATGCTAACTCCTGGGCCCACCCCCTGGAGATCCCAACTAAGTGGTCCTGGTTCCTGGCCCAAGAATCAGCATTTCAGCAAGCTCACAGGAGTTGTGGATGCAGGTGGCCCACTGACTACAGCTTGAAAATCACAGATGTAGAACTTATAAATAGACCTGGGATAACCATGCCATGCACGGGATACTGTGAAATTAAACTGTAAGTAAAATAACCTTCCAGAAAATACATAAAACTCTGAGTGATGGAGTTCTTAGCACTCAGTTTTCTGCCATACTTTTCTATATGTCATGACTTTTATGTTGAGATGAATGTTTTTAAAATCAGAAAGCAGTGTTTTAAAAATAATTAGAATTAGAATATGCACTATTGCTTTTAGTACATGCTTTTAGTTTGGGGTCCACTCACATTAAAGATGGAATATTGAAAATATTCAAAGGAAAATACACTAAAATATTAGACGTGCTTCTACTCCTTGGTGGAGAATGAGATTTTTTATTTCTTCTTTTACTTTCAGCACTTCACCCCCTTTTCCATTGGAAGAACATTAACTTTATTTTTTAAATAAAATAAGAATGTTTTCTATTCAAAAAGTTATCCTCCCTTCTCAAACCATTTCATAAAGTACCTGACAGTTTTGACAGAAATGATACCAATTCCTCACCACAATTCCCGCTCAGACACTGAAAATAAACTGAGGCAAAACCGGGAAGGCTGTGAAATCATTTTTCTTTATGTGTGTCTCCAACCTCCTCTTTTTGTTACGTTCTCCCTCTCGCACCGGAATAAGTTTCTCCACTCCACCTGTATTTTCAGGCCTTGACTTTTCCTACTTTTAAATCCCCTCCTCCTATCCAAACAGATATAATAATGAGTATTATCTCATTTGTATCTTGAATTTACTCAAACTCAAGTACTGATTCTCTCAGGGAGCCCCTTGTGCCCAGAGAGATCCCACCCGCCCTGACCCCCTCACCTCCTCACTTCTTTGCTTCCTTTGGCAGAAAGGACAAGGGGCCCAGAAAGTCACCCACCCACACCCCCCCGACCTCCCCCAACCCCCTGCCAACTTCAACACTCACAGCCTGGCTGTCACTGGGAGCCTGGAGACCACAGCGCTAATCCCACTGTACCCTTTGCCTTTTGTTTAATCCCCAAGCAGCTCCAGACTCCCAGGTCACATTTTACACCCTGCATTCTCATAATCCCTTTACTGTCCTCTCTTCCTGCACCTCCTTATCTCCTCAAAACCCTTCCACGATGCTCTCTGGAGCGTACGGTCCATTCATCAGCAAAATCCACTCAATGGCAGCCTATCTCTAAACACAGGTCTGCGGTAACACAACAAAAATCACTGTGCTATTTAAAACCACCCTATAGGGCTTCCCTGGCAGTGCAGTAGTTGGGAGTCCACCTGCCAATGCAGGGGACACGGGTTCCAGCCCTGGTCCGGGAAGATCCCACATGTCGCGGAGCAAATGAGCCCGTGCATCACAACTACTGAGCCTGCGCTCTAGAGCCCACGAGCCACAACTACTGAGCCCACGTGCCACAACTACTGAAGCCCACGTGCCACAACTACTGAGTCCACGTGCCACAACTACTGAAGCCCACGTGCCTAGAGCCCGTGCTCCACAACGGGAAGAGGCCACCGCAGTGAGAAGCCTGCACACCACAACGAAGACCCAACGCAGCCAAAAATAAATAAAAAACAAACAAACAAACCCAAAACACTGCCCTATAAAAACCACAGAGCTTATGGGGAAAACAGCATGGGGGCAAAACATTCAAGAACTTTGTCAGTGACATATTAGAAAAACACAGGAATCGAATAAAAACAGTAGCACAACCTGACACCTGTGAAATAGTGAAGAAAGTCATATACGTTCCAATGAACGTGGCATTTTACCTTGAACAAGACTTCCAGGTGCCTGTGGAAGTGGATGTCGACGGGCTGCAGCTTGTGGGTGGTCGTGAGGCAGTGGGAGAAGGGCCCGCTGAAACCAGAGGGAATTTGTAACACCTAATGTGAGGGCGGATCCTAATGCATGTGGGAAACCGAGGCCCTGGTGGAGGCTGGAGAGTGTGCATTTCATGTCTGCCTAGGGTGCTCCAGTCACCCTGGCGAGCTCTTCTGAGTTTCACTTAGTATTGCTCACAGATGAAATTGCATCTAAGCAAATGCACAATTCACCTTAGACTCAAATGGTTCCCTAACATGTCAACTGTGCTGCACAAATTCCCATTTGAGAAAAAGTGTTACAGGAGAACTGACTCTAGTCCATTCCTGCTCAGAACCCCAAAGCCGCCTTTCCCCTGAGGACGCTGTGTCCTCTCCAGCTCTTCCAAGTGGTGGCCACTGGGACTCAACCTCTCGCTCTTGACCCACTGGACGTACAGATGGGCTAAGTGTCCTCTTTGCTCCTCGCTGCTGCACCTGGACCATTCTCTCCCCTCTCATTTGCCTTGAACACCTCTTCTCTATTGATTTTTTCAGGCATCTTACCTCTGTCACTTCCACTATGGTAACTCTAGGACCTTCTCATTATCAGTTATTGATTACCATGTATTAGTACTAATACATGTAATGACCATGTATTAGTCAGGGTTATCCAGAGAAACAGAACCAATAAGACATAGATAGATAGATAGATAGATAGATAGATAGATAGATAGATAGATAGATAGATAGAGGTAGGTAGATAGATTGATAGATAGATAAAGATACGTACGTATATAGATAGATTTTCTTATGAGGAAATGGCTCATGTGATCATGGAAGATGGTAAGTCCCACAGTCTGGCTATCTGCAAGCTGGAGTCTCAGGAAAGCTGGTGTTACAGGTCAGTCCAAGTCCAAAGACCTGAGAACCAGAAGAGCTGAAGATGTAGTTCCCCGTCCGAGGGAGGAGAAGACCCTCCTCCCTCAGCTTAAGCAGTCAGGCAGAGGGATGGTGATTCCAACCTTCCTCTGCCTCTTGCTCTGTTTAGGCCCTCAGTGGATTTGCTGATGCTCACCTGCGCTGGTCACCTGCATCGGGGAGGGCAATCTGCTTCACTGCGTCCAATGACTCAAATGCTAATCTCATACAGAAACACCCTCATGCATACCCCCCCCCAAAATGTGTAGACATCACTTTAATATCACTTCAAAATATGATTAGAAAGTAGCCAGGTAAGCTTCTTCTGTTAATACAGTTATGCATCCAATATAACACATGTGGTGGTGTGAGCATTTTCTAAACATCCTCATTATGCAAGTATTCTTTTTTTTTTTTGTGGTTCGCGGGCCTCTCACTGTTGCGGCCTCTCCCGTTGCGGAGCACAGGCTCCGGACGCGCAGGCTCAGCGGCCATGGCTCACGGGCCCAGCCGCTCCGCGGCATGTGGGATCTTCCCGGACCAGGGCACGAACCCGTGTCCCCTGCATCGGCAGGCGGACTCTCAACCACTGCGCCACCAGGGAAGCCCGCAAGTATTCTTTTTTAATTTTTTTATTGCAGTATAGTTGATTTGCAATGTTGTCTTAGTTTCAGGTGTACAGCAAAGTGAATCAGTTATACATACACATATATATATCCACTCTTTTTTTAGATTCTTTTCCCATATAGGCCATTACAAAGTACTGAGTAGAGTTCCCTGTGCTATACAGTAGGTTCTTATAAGTTATCTATTTTATATATATAGCTGTGTGTATGTCAATCCCAATCTCCCAAATTATCCCTCCCCCCACCTTATTCCCTGGTAACTGTAAGTTTGTTTTCTAGCTGGTTTTAAGTCAGAACAAAACATGAAATGCAAATATCAGACTTTACAAATTTGTAAACAATATAGTATGAAAAAAGAACTGAAGAAACACTCATCCTCAGACTTGTGGTAGAGATACAGGGGTAGCCGAGAGGTGAGTGAAGCTAGGATTACTTTGGCTGGTCTAGTGGAGCAGAATTTAGAGGCTCTCCAGATACAGAACTAGCTGTCCCTGCCTGCCTCAGCAATAATGCTGAGTAAACAGCACCTTGGGGAAGATGAAAATGGGGCTGGAAGGCAGAGAGCAGTCTGTTAATAGACTCTTCAGTTCTGATCTCATTCTCAAAACAAATGGCACCAGAAATAAACTGAAAGTAAGTAAAGCAGCAATGCAATCCTGACCCTGCTCACTTACTGCTGAGAAAAGAAATCAACCTCTAACCCTAAAGGGTAAGGCTTTTCTGGAAAAAAATTATTCTCTACTTCAATCTCTAATGCTCTTTTTTTTTTTTCTGGTATGCGGGCCTCTTACTGCTGTGGCCTCTCCCGTCGTGGAGCACAGGCTCCGGATGCGCAGGCTCAGCGGCCATGGCTCATGTGCCCAGCCGCTCCGCGGCATGTGGGATCTTCCCGGACTGGGGCACGAACCCGCGTCCCCTGCATCGGCAGGCGGAGTCTCAACCACTGCGCCACCAGGGGAGCCCCCTCTAATGCTCTTTTGTCACAGAATGATATGCAATTGAAAGTTACAGATATGAAGGGGAGCTGGAAAATGTGACTTTAAATCAACAGAAATAAAATGATCACTAGAAGCAGATCCCCAGATGCCCCAGATGTTAGAATTAGAGACAAGGGTTTTAAGAGAACAATCACGAACATGCTAAAGAACTTTAAAGGAGTGGCGCACAAATGAGAGGAAATTTCCATTATAAGATGAAAAGCCTTAAAAAGGAGTCAGATAGAAATCCTATAACAAAAAATGTAATATCTAAAATGAAAAATTCACTGGGAAGGCTTAATAACAAACAAACTTGACACAGCAAGAAAAAGAATAAATGTTCTTGAACAGGTCAATGGAAATTATCTAATCTAAAGCACAATGGGGAAAAAAAGTGAAAACACGAACAGATCTTCAGAGAATTATGGAATGATATGTAATTTGAGACCCAGGAAGAGAACAGAGAAAATTACAAGGCAGAGCTACATGCGAAGAGATAATAGCAGAGAGTTTTTCAAAAGTGAAGGAAGACATCAACCTATAGATTCAAGAATCTCAGGTCCCCAAACAAAAATTGTTCGACAAAGAAAGAACATTACACCTACGCATGTAATAGCCAAACTGCTGAAAAGCATAATAGAGAGAAAACCAAACGTAGAGAGAAAACTTTAATAATATCCAGATTAAAAGGATACTTTATATTTCAGAAAACAACTTCTATTCAAAAACAATGAAAACTAGAACAAAGGAATGCCATTTTAACATGCCAAAAGAAAAACCGTCAACTTAGACTGTTATACTCAGTGAAAAGGTCCTTCAACACCGTAGCCAAAATGAGCAAATTTTCAAGCAAACAAAGTCTGAGAGAATTCATCACCTGCACTATAAGAAATACAAAAGAAGTCCTCTGGGTTGAAGAGAAATGATCCTGAATAAAAGCCTAGACGGAATGAAGAGCATCAGAAAAGGTAAATATGTAAGTAAAGATGTAAAATTCTTTTTAATGCTTCAAAATTTTTTCTTTAACGTCTTTAAAACAACCGTAACTATAAGGTAGTGTGGGATTTTTAACCTGCGCAAAATCAAATATATGACAATAATTCCATAAAAGTCACAAAGGGGAGTAAGTTAAATTATAGTTTGCAAAGGTTTCTTACATTGTCTAGTAAGTGGTATTCCAGATGGATTTTGATATGTTCAGTTTGCAAAGCTTGCATATTATAACCTCTGTGTAATCCCTAAAATTATTCAAAGAGGTATCGCTAAAAGCCAATAGAAGAGATAAAATGTAATACTAGAAACTACTTGATTAATCTAAAAGAAGAGAGGGGAAAAAAGGAACAAAGGGCAAGTGGGATAAATAGAAAACAAGTAAGAAGATGGCGCTAACTACATCAGTAGTTAAACATAAATGGACTAAATGTTTTAATTAAAGTAAGAAATAGTTAAACTAGATAAATAACAGAGTCCAGTCATTGCTGACTACAAAAGATACAATTTAAACATAAGATAGGTCCATAGTAAAAGGATGGGAAAAAATCCCTTGCATACACCAGTCATAAGAAAGCTATTGTGCCTATGTTAATATCAGAAAAAGTTAACTTCAAGACACAGATCAAGAGGATATTTCATAATGATAAATAGGTTGATTCATCAGAAAGACAAAACAATCCTAAGTCTGCATGTACATAATAACATGGTGAAAAATGATAGAAGTAACAGAAGAAACGCAAACATTTATAAACATAGTTGAGTATTTTAACACACGTCCTAGTAATTGATAGAATAAACAGATGAAAAAACAAGCAAGGATGTAGCAGGTCTGAACAACGCTATTAACTAACTCAAGCTAGTCAACAGAATACTGCATCCAAAAACTGGAGAATATGCATTCTTTGCAAGTGCACGAGAACAGTTAACAAAATAGATCATATGCTTTTTCAAAGGACTTTACTGATAAGTTTCAAAAGACTGAAGTTATAAGACTATGTTCTCTGATTCCAATAAATTAAACCAGAACTCAATAATAATAATAATAATAAAGTAACTAGAAAATCCCCTGAATATTTTTAAATGGTGCAGCATACTTTTTAATAAGCCATGGATCAAAGAACAAATCACAGTGGAAATTAGAAAATGTTTCAGCCTAGATAATAATAAAAATATGACATATCAAAATCCATAGGATGGAACAAAATTAGTGCTTGGAAAAAAGTTATGTAACTTAAATGCATGTATTAGAAATGAAATATTCAAAGTCAATGATCTAGGAAGCTTCCACCTGAAGAAGCTAGAAACAGAACAGGAAAATAAAACCAAAAACACTGTAGGAGGAAATAGTAGATAAAAGAAGAAACTCCTGAAATAGAAAAAAAAAATGATAGAGAAAATCAATGAAGCAAAAGTTGGCCCTTTGAAAGATTAGTAAAATTTATAAACCCTAGAAAGAAAAATATCAGGAATGAACACAAGGACATCACTCTGGATCTCTGACATAAAAGGAATACTAAAAGGACATTATGAAAAACTTTTTCTCTATAAATTTGAGAAATTCCCTAGAAATGAACAAATTCCTTCAAAAATACAACTTTGTAAAAGTAGCACAAGAAGAAATAGAAATTAAAGAGTAATGTATCTGTTAAAGAAAATGAATGCCTAATTAAAAAACCTTCCTGGAAAGAAAATACCAGGCCCAGAATTCACTGGTGAATGCTACTGAACTTTTAGGAAGAAGTAATTACAATAATACAGAATTTCTTTCAGTTTACAAGGAAGAAAGAACATTTCCCAATTCATATTATATACTCACTATAACACTGATACCAAAACCTAAAAGTGACATTACAAGAAAACTACAGACTAATATTCCTTGTAAATGTAAACACAAAAATCCTTAATAAAATATAAGCAAATCAAATTTAGCAATATATAAAAACGATAGCACTACAATAACAAGTGAGGTTTATTCCATGATTCAAAATTGGCTTAACATTCAAAAAGCAAATAAATGTGTAATTCACTACATTAACAGATTTATGGAGCAAAAATATGCAATTAATTCAGTAGATAAAGAAAAAGGCCTTGATAAAAGTCAATACTGGATCATAGATAAAAATAGCAAGGTCATAGATAAAAACCAACAGCAACCCCGTAACAGAAGGAAATTTTTTCAATTTGATAAAAACGTGTCTTATAAAAAACTCGTAGCTACTACTGTTATTTTTTAATTTTTTTTAATATCTTTATTGGAGTATAATTGCTTTACAATGTTGTGTTAGTTTCCGCTTTACAACAAAGTGAATCAGCTATATGCATACATATATCCCCATATCCCCTCCCTCTTGCGTCTCCCTCCCATCCTCCCTATCCCACCCCTCTAGGTGGTCACAAAGCACCGAGCTGATCTCCCTGTGCTATGTGCCTGCTTCCCATTAGCTATCTATTTTACATTTGGTAGTGTATATATGTCCACGCCACTCTCTCACTTCGTCCCAGCTTACCCTTCCCCCTCCCCATGCCCTCAGGTCCATTCTCTACCTCTGCATCTTTATTCCTCTCGTGCCCCTAGGTTCGTCAGAACCTTTTTTTTTTTTAGATTCCATATATATGTGTTAGCATACGGTATTTGTTTTTCTCTTTCTGATTTACTTCACTCTGTATGACAGACTAGGTCCATCCACCTCTCTACAAATACTCAATTTCGTTTCTTTTTAAGGCTGAGTAATATTCCATTGTATATATGAGCCACATCTTCTTTATTCATTCATCTGTCGATGGACACCTAGGTTGCTTCCATGTCCTGGCTATTGTAAATACAGCTGCAATGAACATTGTGGTACATGACACTTTTTGAATTATGGTTTTCTCAGGGTATATGCCCAGTAGTGGGATTGCTGGGTCGTATGGTAGTTCTATTTTTAGTTTTTTAAGGAATCTCCACACTATTTTCCATAGTGGTTGTATCCATTTACATTCCCACCAACAGTGCAAGAGGGTTCCCTTTTCTCCACACCCTCTCCAGCATTAACTGTTTGTGGATTTTTTGGTGATGGTCATTCTGATTGGTGTGAGGTGATACCTCATTGTAGTTTTGATTTGCATTTCTCTAATGGTTAGTGATGTTGAGCAACGTTTCATGTGTTTGTTGGCAATCTGTATATCTTCTTTGGAGAAATGTCTATTTAGGTCTCCTGCCCATTTTTGGACTGGGTTTTTTGTTTTTTTGATATTGAGCTGCATAAGCTGCTTGTATATTTTGGAGATTAATCCTTTGTCAGTTGCTTCATTTGCAAATATTTTCTCCCATTCTGAGGGTTGCCTTTTCATCTTATTTATGGTTTCCTTTGCTGTGCAAAAACTTTTAAGTTTCATTAGGTCCCATTTGTTTATTTTTGTTTTTATTTCCATTTCTCTACGAGGTGGTTCAAAAAGGATCTTGCTGTGATTTATGTCATAGAGTGTTCTGCCTATGTTTTCCTCTAAGAGTTTTAGAGTGTCTGGCCTTACATTTAGGTCTTTCATCCATTTGGAGTTTATTTTTGTGTATGATGTTAGGGAGTGTTCTAATTTCATTCTTCTACATGTAGCTGTCCAGTTTTCCCAGCACTACTTATTGAAGAGGCTGTCTTTTCTCCATTGTATATTTTTGCCTCCTTTATCAAAAATAAGGTGACCATATGTGCATGAGTTTCTCTCTGGGCTTTCTATCCTGTTCTGTTGATCTGTATTTCTGTTTTTGTGCCAGTACCATACTGTCTTGATTACTGTAGCTTTGTAGTATAGTCTGAAGTCCAGGAGCCTGATTCCTCCAGCTCCATTTTTCATTCTCAAGATTGTTTTGGCTACTTGGAGTCTTTTATGTTTCCAAACAAATTGTGAAATTTTTTTCTCTAGTTCTGCAAAAAAATGCCATTGGTAGTTTGATAGGGATTGTATTGAATCAGTAGATTGCTTTGGGTTGTATAGTCATTTTCACAGTGTTGATTCATCCCATCCAAGAACATGCTATATCTCTCCATCTGTTTGTATCATCTTTAATTTCTTTCATCAGTGTCTTATAGTTTTCTGCATACAGGTCTTTTGTCTCCTTTGGTACGTTTATTCCTAGGTATTCTATTCTTTTTGTTGCAGTGGTAAATGGGAGTGTTTCCTTAATTTCTCTTTCAGATTTTTCATCATTAGTGTATAGGAATGCAAGAGATTTCGGTGCATTAATTTTGTATCCTGCTACCTTACCAAATTCATTGATTAGCTCTAGTAGTTTTCTGGTAGTATCTTTAAAATTCTCTATGTATAGCACCATGTCATCTGCAAACAGTGACAGTTTTACTCCCTCTTTTCCAATTTGGATTCTTTTTATTTCTTTCTCTTCTCTGACTGCTGTGTCTAAAACTTCCAAAACTATGTTGAATAATAGTGGTGAGAGTGGACAACCTTGTCTTGTTCCTGATCTTAGTGGAAATGGTTTCAGTTTTTCACCATTGGGTACGATGTTGACTGTGGGTTTGTCATATATGCCTATGTTGAGGTAAGTTCACCTCTATGCCTACTTTCTGGAGGGCTTTTATTATAAATGAGTGTTGAATTTTGTCAAAGGCTTTTTCTGCATCTATTGAGATGATCATATGGTTTTTCTCCTTCAATTTGTTAATATGGCTTATCACATTGACTGATTGGCATATATTGAAGAATCCTTGCATTCCTGGGATAAACCCCACTTGATCATGCTGTATGATCCTTTTAATGTGCTGCTGGATTCTGTTTGCTAGTATTTTGTTGAGTATTTTTGCATCTATGTTCATCAGAGATATTGACCTGTAGTTTTCTTTCTTTGTGACATCTTAGTCTGGTTTTGGTATATCAGGGTGATGGTGGCCTCGCAGAATGAGTTTCGGAGTGTTCCTCCCTCTGCTATATTTTGGAAGAGTTTGAGAAGGATAGGTGTTAGCTCTTCTCTAAATGTTTGATAGAATTTGCCTGTGAAGCCATCTGGTCCTGGGCTTTTGTTTGCTGGAAGATTGTTAATCACAGTCTCAATCTGGGTGCTTGTGAATGGTCTGTTTATATTTTCTATTTCTTCCTGCTTCATTCTCAGAAGGTTGTGCTTTTCTAAGAATGTGTCCATTTCTTCCAGGTTGTCCATTTTATTGGCATATTGTTGCTTATAGTAATCTCTCATGATCCTTTGTATTTCAGCAGTGTCAGTTGTTACTTCTCCTTTTTCACTTCTAATTCTATTGAATTGAGTGTTCTCCCTTTTTTTCTTGATGAGTCTGGCTAATGGTTTATCAATTTGGTTTATCTTCTCAAAGAACCAGCTTTTAGTTTTATTGATCTTTGCTACTGTTTCCTTTATTTCTTTTTTGTTTATTTCTGATCTGATCTTTATGATTTCTTTCCTTCTGCTAACTTTGGGGGGTTTTTGCTCTTCTTTCTCTAATTGCTTTAGGTGTGAGGTTAGGTTGTTTATTTGAGATGTTTCTTGTTTCTTGAGGTAGGATTGTATTGCTATAAACGTCACTCTTAAAACTGCTTTTGCTACCTCTCATAGGTTTTGGGTCATCGTGTTTTCATTATCATTTGTTTCTAGGTATTTTTTGATTTCCTCTTTGATTTCTTCAGTGATCTCTTGGTTATTTAGTCGTGTACTCTTTAGCCTCCATGTGTTTGTATTTTTTACCAATTTTTTCCTGCAATTGATATCTAGTCTCATAGCATTGTGGTCGAACAAGATACTTGCTATGATTTCAATATTCTTAAATTTATCAAGGCTTGATTTGTGACCCAGGATATGATCTATCCTGGAGAATGTTCCATGAGCACTTGAGAAGAAACTGTAATCTGCTGTTTTTGGATGGAATGTCCTAAAACTATCAATTAAGTCCATCTTGTTTAATGTATCATTTAAAGCTTGTGTTTCCTTATTTATTTTCATTTTGGATGATCTGTCCATTGGTGAAAGTGGGGTGTTAAAGTCCCCTACTATGATTGTGTTACTGTCGATTTCCCCTTTTATGGCTGTTAGCATTTGCCTTATGTATTGAGGTGCTCCTTTGTTGGGTGCATAAATATTTATAATTGTTATATCTTCTTCTTGCATTGATCCCTTGATCATTATGTAATGTCCTTCTTTGTCTCTTATGATCGTCGTCATTCTAAAATCTATTTTGTCCGATATGAGAATTGCTACTCCAGCTTTCTTTTGATTTCCATTTGCTTGGAATATCTTTTTCCATCCCCTCACTTTCAGTGAGGGACTTTCAGTCCCACTTTCAGTCTGTATGTGTCCCTAGGTCTGAAGTGGGTCTCTTGTAGAC
Organism: Globicephala melas; assembly: GCF_963455315.2. Taxonomy (NCBI): domain Eukaryota; kingdom Metazoa; phylum Chordata; class Mammalia; order Artiodactyla; family Delphinidae; genus Globicephala; species Globicephala melas. The sequence continues at coordinate 4,790,201 of NC_083315.2, read as the reverse complement.
AGCATATATATGGGACTTGCTTTGGGATCCATTCAGCCAGTCTATGTCTTTTGGTGGGAGCATTAGTCCATTTACATTTAAGGTAATTATCGATATGTATGTTCCTATTACCAGTTTCTTCATTGTTTTGAGTTTGTTATTGTAGGTGTTTTCCTTCTCTTGTGTTTCCTGCCTAGAGAAGTTCCTTTAGCATTTGTTGTAAAGCTGGTTTGGTGGTACTGAATTCTCTTAGCTTTTGGTTGTCTGTAAAGGTTTTAATTTCTCCATCGAATCTGAATGAGATCCTTGCTGGGTAGAGTAATCTTGGTTGTAGGTTCTTCCCTTTCATCACTCTAAATATGTCCTGCCACTCCCTTCTGGCTTGCAGAGTTTCTGCTGAAAGATCAGCTATTAACCTAATGGGGATTCCCTTGTGTGTTATTTGTTGTTTTTCCCTTGCTGCTTTTATTATTTTTTCTTTGTATTTAATTTTTGGTAGTTTGATTAATATGTGTCTTGGCATGTTTCTCCTTGGATTTATCCTGTATGGGACTGTCTGCACCCTCTCCCCTTTTAGCCAGTTTTGTTTTCCACTTCTCTACAGACAACACATCCTCTTACTGCCTATTCTGGGGCTGGCTGTTCCCACTACCCTGCCCTGGGCGAACTCCTGAACTTCAGAGAACATGTTTACTGGGCCCTCTCCTGTCCTTTAGTCTCAATGTCCCTTGACATCCCCCTCCACCCCGGCGTGTGGAAAGCAAGTCAAAGCCTCTTAGCACAAGTTTCACTGTGCAGAACATTCAGTGCAGGGAATGGAAGAAGTGCTGGGTAGAGCACGGAATCACGAAAATAAAGTGTCAGGAACCTCAGCCCTTGGGTGATGACGCAGGGCAAATGTTGGGGGAACTCAGCACTTTGCCCTGCACAATGGCATGGATGATGATTTGGATGGAAAATGGAGCTTCGACTGACAGAAAATAGTGATTCTGATTCCCGGTGCGAGAGAACTCAGAAAATGAAAAGAAGAAAACAAGTGTTTGAAAATGGCTCTTTGCGCAAATAATACTAATTAAGTCATTCATGTGAACGCATTGCCATTTTCCCTAATTGCCATTTCCACCATGCTGCCTATTAACAACGATCTAGACCACCACATATGTCAGATGGACTCAGTTTAACTGGACAGTGTATACCATCATCACAGTTTATAGCTCATGTGGCCTAACCTACCCTATCCGCCCATAAGTTTATGGACTTTAATGGAACATTCGCCTCATGAATTTTGTTTACCCCTACAAATGTTGAATTCTAGGAAGCTTTGCACTTTCCACGGTTGGGAACTTAATCTTTGTTCTCTGCTTCTGTTTATGTCTCTCTCCATGGTCATCCATTGCAAATGCTGCTGCCCTGTTGCCCTTCCATCTGTTGGAACTCAGGCTAACTTCGAAAGACAAAATGGAAACGTCCAGTGTCTCAACAAGAAATTGTTTGACGTTGTCTCATGGTACTTAATTAAGAAGGCACAAAAGAAGGAGCTCTGCCCTCTGCAATGCTTACGTTATTATCCACCAACTAAAGAGACCGTAAACCATCACTCACTGAGCCATACATCTGAGAGTCACAGGTTCCAAGTTTCCTAAAAGCCCAATTTTCAATATTCTGTCTTTCAACTTTTGGTTCAGAAAATATGGTTTCTGCACTCAGGGCCCACGACTGTCCAGCTGCACATTACCTGAGTTATGCTACCCGAGACTGCAGTGAAGTGTTTCTGATGGCAATGGGGCCAGGTGCTCTGTAGTCCTCTTCACTGTTAAGCATCCCTCAGAGAGAAGAAACGGTGGCAGTGGACAGACCACTCTGTCTGCACAGAGCAAACCTCCTCGTGCAGATCTGGCTACACTGATGTCATTGCTGTTTCAGAATGCTTGCTCTTTCAAAACAAGGAAATGAGTTGGGAAGCTATGGTCCACTGTGACAACAACAGGAAGCAATTTTAAATGATGATTGTGTTAGATCCGGATCGTAACTATGACAAATTACCACACACTGAATGGCTTAGAAACAACTTATGTTTATTATCTTCAATTCTGAAGTCAGACATCCAAAATGGATTGGAAGAAGGCTCTAGAAGAGAATCTGTTTCTTTGGCTTTTCCGTCTTTTAGAGGTAGCCCACATTCCTTGTTCTTGGTCCCCTGGCTCACTCTGATCTCTGCTTCCAAGGTCATATCTCCTCAGATTCTCCCACCTCCTTCTTTCCCTTAAAGGACTATGGTAATTATATCAGACCCACCTGGATAATCCAGGATATTCCAGGACAATCTCCCTATCTCAAGATGCCCAACCTAACCACATTTGCAAAGTCCCTTTTGCCACATAAGGCGACACGTTCACAGGGTCCAGGATTGGGATATGGACATAGTAGAGGAGAAGGTGGCGATTATTCTGCCAACTTCAATCATCGGGAAATTTATGCCAAAACAAGGAAAAGCATTCCTAATACAACATTAATTGAAGCAACTGAAATTATATGGCATATAAAAATGTACACATGGAGTAGACAATCAGGGTTAAATGTGAAAAAATTTTGTAAAAATAGCAGGATAATACTAGATGCTTTCACCATTCCACCTCTAGCCAATCATTTTCTTTAACGGTATGTTCTAGGCGGGGGAGGAGGGAAGATTTGAGATTCATAGGAACACACAAAGAAAGACAGTAATTAAAACGGAAAAATAGGAAATACGTTTCCTTTATCTCAACAAATAAGTAGAACATGTTCCTTCCTAATTTTTAATGAATGAGACAGAAATAAATGAATGAAAGCAAAACCAAGGTTAGCTTGGTCAGATGGAAGAGTATCACTTCACTTCCATGATTCAGTCAAGTAGACAAAGGTAGTACAGTTATTCATAATAGTAAAAGAGAAGGCAAACATGATATATGAATCGAGAACCCTAACAGCACCATTTCTTTAGAAATTCTGTGTTTATAATCTGAATTTAATTGTTATCAATTTTTATAACAGCTTTCTTGACATATTTTATGTACCATAAAATTCACACTTTTCAAGTAAATATCAAATGCATGGTTTTTAGTATATTCACGAAGTTGTGCAAGCATCACCAGTATGTAATTTTAGAACATTTCCATCACCCCAAAAAGAAACTCCATACCCGTTAGCAGGCTTTCCCCATTTCCCATCTCTCCAGCCCCTGGCCACCACTAATCTACTTTCTGTCTATGAAGTTACCTACTCTGGATATTGCACTTAAATGAAATCATACAATATGTGGTCTTTCGTGACTGGTTTCTATTACTTAGCGTAACGCTTTCAAGGTTCGTCCACATTACAACGTGAATCAGTATTTCATTCCTTTTTATGTCCCATGAATACTCCATTGAATGGATACAGCTCATTTTATTTATCCATTCATCAGCTGACAGACATTTAGGGTGTTCTACTTCTTGCTATGAGGCATGATACTGCTGTGAACATTTGTGTACAAATGTTTGTGTAGAAACCGTTTTCATTTCTCTCGGGTGTATACCTAGGAGTGGAATTGCTGGGTCACATGGCAACTTTATATTTAACATGTTGAGGAACTGCCAAGCTGTTTTCCAAAGTGGCTGCACCATTTTACAACCCCGCCAGCAATGTGTGAGGAGTTCGATTTCCAGATATTTTCATTAATACTTGTTATTGTCTGTTTTTAAAATTATAGCAATCCTGGTGGGTTTGAACTGGTTTCTCATTATGGTTTTCATCTTCATTTCCCTTATCATTATGATGCTGAAACTTCTCTTCATGTGACCATTAATGATTTGCATACCCTCTTCAGAGAAATATCTATTCAAATTCTCTGCCTATTTGTTAATTGAGTTATTTATCTTTTTATTGTTGAGCTGTAAGAATTCTTTATATATTCTGGACACACGTCCCTTATCAGATATATGATTTGCAATATTTTTGCCATTCTGTGGATATGCTGTTCATTTTTCAAAACCAAATACATTTTATGCAAGCTTATTCAAGATTATAACAATGCCAGGAAAATTGACTGTGCATGTTATTCCTTTCACATTTTTATTTTCTCTCCATTTCTTTTTTTCCCTTTAAACTTCAATATTACCATTCTAAAATTATTTAATATGTGATTGTCAAAGACAAATCTTACCTTGACATTCAACACAGAGTGGAACTCCTCTCTATAAAACACTTGTTCTTTTTATCCTACACTGCAGTTTTCATTTCTTTGTACCTGTAACCACCCCAAAAATATATATATATATTTTTCTAATACACGCTCTCACCTCTTATCTCTTACTTATAAAATCGAAGATAATATCCCATCTTGTGGCTCTACATAGTCCCCATGGGTTGCTTCTTTCAAATTCAGAACAACTGAGCATGAACTTCCTGCTCTATCTGCTAAACGCTGCTTTTTTCTTTCCTGCTGTCAGTAGTTGCTGCTACGCTTTTTAAACACGAACATCTTTTTAGAAGCAATAATCCCTAATCGTGCAGGTGATCATCTCTGTCTACAGTGTCTCAAAATTTTAATTTTTTATTAAAAGGATCATCAACCAGAATAGCTGTCCTGGAATAAAATGATTCCAGGTCTTTCTTTCTTTTTCTTTTTTTTGGATCTGCCCATTATTCTTTACTCTATCTTCAGAAAGCTACTGACATACTTTCAAATCATGTCACTTATTTCTTTCAGCAGCTTTTTCTATGACAAGATAACTGTAATCAGACCTGAGATATTCATTCTGCTTTTAATACTTTTTCACTCTTTGGACCTTTCTTAAAACCTAAACTGTCAGCAGTTAAGGTCCTTTCTCAATACTCTCAGGAGGCATTTGGATAAAATGGTTCCCATAGAAAACTACATCCTCACTATGAAAGGGGAGTTATGTGCATCCTTTGGTGATCATGCAGCATAAGGTACTAATATTTGATAAGGCAAAGCAAGAGTCTTCTCTGTTGTAAAATTACTGTGCATAACTTAAATTTCTCAATTGTTAGTAGAAATTGTAAGGACATTTTTTTACCCTCAAAGCCTATATAGTAGATTCCATTACCATGTCTGTTCACTTAGCTCTTACTCATATAAAATTACCAGGAAGTTTCACTGCAGCTTGTGAATTTGGCTAGCTAAATTTTCAATGAGGTAACTAAGAGGATTACTGGGTATCCACATAATGAAACATTACATAAGAGACTACTAAAAGCAACTATATACCAATAAAATGGACAACCTAGAAGAAATGAACAAATTCTTAGAAAGGTACAATCTCCCCATCCTGAATCAGGAGGAAATAGAAAATATGAACAGACCAATTACAAGTACTGAAATTGAATCTGTGACTTAAAAACTCCCAACCAACAAAAGCCCAGGACCGATGGCTTCACAGGTGAATTCTACCAAACAGTTAGAGAAGATTTAACAATACCTGTCCTTCTGAAACTACTCCAAAAAACTTCAGAGAAAGGAACACTCCCAAATTCATCCTATGAGGCCACCGTCACATTGATACCAAAACCAGACAAAGATACCACAAAAAAAGAAAATTACGGGCCAATGCCACTGATGAACGTAGACACAAACACCCTCAACAAAATACTAGCAAACCGAAAGCAACAGTACATTTAAAGGACCACACACCATGATCAAACGAGATCTATCCCAAGGATGCAAGGATTTTTCAACATCCGCAAATTAATCGGTGTGATACAACACATTAACAAACTGAAGAACAAAAACCATGTGATCATCTCAATGGATGCAGAAAAAGCTTTTGACAAAATTCAACATCCGTATATGATAAAAACTCTCCAGAAAGTGGGCATAGAGGGAACCTACCTCAACATAATAAAGGCCATATATGACAAACCCACAGCTAACATCGTCCTCAATGGTGAAAAACTGAAGGCATTTCCTCTAAGATCAGGGAAAAGACAAGAATGTCCATTCTCGCCACTTTTATTCAACATAGTTTTGGAAGTCCTATCCGCATCAATCAGAGAAAAAAAAGAAATAAAAGGACTCTAAATTGGAAACGAAGTTAAACTGTCACTGTTTGCAGATGACATGATGCTATACATGGAAAATTCTAAAGACTCTACCAGAAAACTACTAGAGCCCAACAATGAATTCAGTAAAGTTGGAGAATACAAAATTAATACAGTAAGTCCCCTACCTACGAACCTTCAAGTTGCGAACTTTCAAAGATGCAAACCTGCGTTCGCATATCCAACCACGTAAGTTAGTTCACATGTCTGGTGTACACTGTCAGGTGCGTGCATCCTCTACAAGTGGTTGTGCGTTTGTGTACTTTACTGTACAGTGCTGTATAGAGTACAGTAGTACTGTATGTTTATTTCAAGCTCAGGATGTCTGGAAGCAAGTGTAAAAGCAGCGGTGATACAGCTAGTACTGCTGAGAAGCACCAAGCAATAACAATGGAAACAAAAGTGAAAATAATTGAGACAGTGGAGTGAGGTGAAAAGATGGTAGACATCGCTCATTCTTATAACACTGAACTCCTTGCTGTGGGGCACAAGGAACTCACTAATGAAGACCTGATTGAATTGGAGGCCCAGAGTAAGGACGAAGAGAGACAAGAGGAAGAAGTAACTGAAGAACCAAAGAGATTCACAACGCAGGAAATGCCAAGGGGATTTTTTTATTTGAGGAGACACCGTTAGTTTTTGAGGCACAGGACCTGAACACAGAATGGTACACGAAGGTTTCAGCAGCCACTCAGAATGCAATCCAGTGCTACCATCATCTATGATGAGCAAAAAAGAGCTACTACCCAGACATCACCGGATCATTTTTTTCAAGAGGGTAGGTAGAATCGAATCCAGCAAGGAACCAGAACCTGTGCCATTAACGTCAGGTGTGAGCAAAATTGCAGCTCGCCCTCCGTCTCCTATTGCTGACAATCCTTCAGCTCTACCATCTTCCATGTCCTCTCCCTCCTCCAGTCAGTAACTCTTCTTTCCTGTTCACTTGATGCCAGCCCCTGTATGCCAGCTGTTGTACTGGACTATTGTACTTTTCAAGGTACTGTACTGTAAGATTAAAAATGTTTTCTTTATATTTTGTGTTTGTTGTTTTTTATGTATTATTTGTGTAAAAAGTATTACAAACCTATTACAGTACAGTACCGTATAGCCGATTGTGTTAGTTGGGTACCTAGGCTAACTTTGTTGGACTTAGGAACAAATTGAACTTATGAACGAGTTCTCGGAACGGAACTCGTTCATATGTAGGGGACTTACTGTACATAGAAATTTGTTGCATTTCTATATACTAACAATAAAAAAAATCAGAAAGAGAAATTAAGGAAACAATCCCATTTACCATCACATCAAAGAGAATAAAATACCTAGGAATAAACCTACCTAAGGAGGCAAAAGACCTGTACTCTGAAAACTATAAGATGCTGATGAAAGAAATCAAAGATGACACAAATATATTGTAGGATATACTATATTCTTGGATTGGAAGAATCAGTATTGTCAGAATGACTATACTGCCCAAGGGAATCTACAAATTCAATGCAATCATTATCAAATTACCAATGGCACTTTCCACAGAACTAGAACAAATAATTTAAAAATCTGTATGGAAACACAAAAGACGCCTAATAGCAAAAGCAATCTTGAGAAAGAAAAACAGAGCTGGAGGAATCAAGCTCCCTGACTTCACACTATATTACAAAGCTACAGTCATCAAAACAGCATGCTACTACCACAGAAACAGACACACAGATCAATGGAACAGGATAGAAAGCCCAGAGATAAACCCATGTACTTATTTATGGTCAGTTAATCTACAACAAAGGAGGCAAGAATATACAATAGAGAAAAGATAATCTCTTCAATAAGTGGTGCTGGGAAAATGGTCAGCTACATGTAAAAGTATGAAAGGAGAACATTCTTTAACACCATATACAAAATTAAGCTCAAAATGGATTAAAGACCTAAATCTAAGAAGGGATACTACAAAACTCCTTAGAAGAAAACAGGCAGAACACTCTTTCACATAAATCACAGCAATATTTTTTTGGTTCTGGATCCTGGATTAATGGAAATAAAAACAAAAATAAACATATGGTACCTAATTAAGCTTAAAAGCTTTTGCACAGCAAAAGAAACCATAAGCAAAATGAAAAGACAACCTACAGAATGGGAGAAAATATTTGCAACTGATGCAACCAACAAGGGATTATTCTCCAAACTATACAAACAGCTCATACAACTCAATATTAAAAAAAAACAAACAACCCAATCAAAAAATGGGCAGAAGATCTAAATACACGTTTCTCCAAAGATATACAGATGGCCAAAACGGCACATAAAATGTTGCTCAACACGGCTAATTGCTAGAGAAATGCAAATCAAAACTACAATGAGGTATCACTTCACACCAGTCAGAATGGCCATAATGAAAATGTCTACAAATAATAAATGCTGGAGAGGGTGTGGAGAGAAAGGAACCCTCCTACACTGTTGGTGGAAATGTAAATTGGTACAGCCATCATGGAGAACAGTATGAAGGTTTCTTAAAAAGCTAAAATTAGAGCTACCATATGATCCTGCAATCCCACTCCTGGGCATATATCGGAGAAAACCGTAATTTAAAAAGATACATGCAACCCAATGTTCACTGCAGCACTATTTACAATAACTGAGACATGGAAGCAACCTAAATGTCCATCTACAGAGGAATGGATAAAGATGTGGTATGTGTGTGTATATATATATATATATATATATATATACAATGAAATATTACTCAGCCATTTATTCAGGTCCAAAATGGATGGACCTACAGATTATCATGCTAAGTGAAGTAAGCCAGACAAAGACAAATATCATATGATATTGCTTATATGTGGAATCTAAAAAAAATGATACAAATGAACTTATATACAAAACAGAAATAGACCCACAGACATAGAAAGCAAACTTATGGTTACCAAAGGGGAAAGGGGAGGGAGGGATAAATCAGGAGTTTGGGATTAACATATATACACTACTGTATATAAAATAGATAAACAACAAGGACCTACTGTATAGCACAGGGAACTATACTCAATATTTTGTAACAACGTTATGAGGAAAAAGGATCAGAAGAAATATATATGTATGTATAACTGAGTCATTTTCCTGTCCACCTGAAACTAACACAACATTGTAAATAACTATACTTAAATAAAAAATTTAAAAACATGTAAAATAAGACAAATCTTTTTTTCAAATAACATCTTTTCAACTGTTTGAAGAGAGCTGTAATATGACTTATGGGTCTTCCCTTCCTTTGTTCTTTTCACTGTTCTCAACTTGACTTATTGACTTTATTCTAGAATTACAGAATAAACCAGAGCAAATACTTCCCCTTTTCATTGAGGTGTGAATACATTCAGTAAAGAATGTTAAATGTTCAACTCAGTGAAGGGTTACATCTTTTTATGTTTACTTAATCATCACCCAGATAAAGATACAAAAACATTTCCAGCACATGAGATGCTCTTTTATTCCCTTCCCAATAAACAAGCACTCCCGGCAGCTATTCCCTCTAGCTTAGCACAGAGTGAGTAGACAAAAATACCCAGTTCCTAGTTTCTCCTTGATATGGTCTAAACCACATATTTAACCTCCTGAAATACCAGCTGCTGCTTCAAGCTCCGGCTTCCAATTAGCCTGATTGGGGAGCTAAAGGGGCAGGCAATTAGAAGTCCCCCAAGGGCCTGAATGGGTATGTGGGCATTTCTCATGCCTTTGGGACACTGATGAGTCTTGGTACATCCTATTCTCCCGGGAGCCATTAAAAATAAAGACAGCAGGGCTTCCTTGGTGGCGCAGTGGTTGAGAGTCCGCCTGCCAATGCAGGGGACGCGGTTCGTGCCCCGGTCTGGGAAGATCCCACATGCTGCGGAGCGGCTGGGCCCGTGAGCCATGGCCGCTGAGCCTGTGCGTCTGGAGCCTGTGCTCCGCAACGGGAGAGACCACAGCAGTGAGAGGCCCGCGTACCGCAAAAAAATAAATAAAGACAGCAGCTTGGACAAAGCTGTAAGATGTAAGGTGTAAGATGTAAGGTGTAAGATGTAAGCTGTAAGATGTAAGGTGTAAGATGTAACCAGGAGGTTGGGCTGGGCTGATTGGAGAAGTTCAACACCTACATGAGGGCAGACTACCAAGACTGCGAGGGCAGACGGTTTTGTTTAATGTGAAGAAACCAACACAGAGAGAAGAGGAAAGTGAAGAAACAGGAGAATATGTTCCCAACAGAAGAATAAGTCTCCAGAAACGGATCTTAATGAAAGGGAGATAAGTGACTGATCTCACAGAGCATTCAAAATACCAGTCATGATGTTGCTACTGAAGTCGGGAGAGCAGAGCATGAACAAAGTGAGAATTTTAACAAAGAAACAGAAGATATTAAAAGGTACCAAACACAAATCAGAGCACTGAAGTACACAATAGCGGAACTGAAAAATTCAACAGAGAGATTCAACAGCAGAGTCTCGATCAAGTGGAAGACAGGATCACCATATCTGAAGGTATGTCAGTGGAAATTAACCAGAGGAGCAAAAAGAAAGGGAATGAAAAGGCATGAAGGTAGCTTAAGGGACTCATGGAACACCATAAACGTTATTCTCACTAGATTTTTCTTTCATTTTGTTTCATCCAAGCCTTCTGAAAGGTGGCACATTTTAAACTTAAGTCACAGCATTTCCACTTTCTATTGCAAAACTGCTACATGGCTTTTAAAGAGACTAAACCATATAATACATTAAATCTAAGTCTATTTATCAAAATGGTAAATGAGTAGGAATGCATTTAAAACACATCGTTAAGAGTTTTCTGGAAAAGCATTGGGCAATATTATTCCGTAGGAAGTAATGAACTAAAAATGAAAACAAACTTAATACTAATAATTTTAATTTGCATAATGCCTAATAAAAGTGCTTTCAAAATGCCTGAAGGAAGGTTTGTGAAGCACACTGAAATAGTAGAAACTACACTACTTGTTAAATTAAATGCTAGGGAATATGATTTTTATTCTGTTGGTCCACATGCCTTAATTTTTTTTTTTTTTTTTTTGCGGCACGTGGGCCTCTCACTGTCGTGGCCTCTCCCATTGCGGTGCACAGGCTCCGGACGCGCAGGCTCAGCAGCCATGGCTCACGGGCCTAGCCGCTCCGTGGCATGTGGGATCTTCCCGGACCGGGGCACGAACCCGTGTCCCCTGCATCGGCAGGCGGACTCTCAACCACTGCGCCACCAGGGAAGCCCTGCCTTAACCTTTAACTGCCTTCGTATCCTTAGATGTTCAAGAGGACTAATGTTAATGACCTATTACATTTGGTCATGATGAAGAAAAACTTAAGACTATGTACTCTAAATCACATGATGAATATAAATTACCATCTGATTAATAATGAATGATTCACAGCCAGGTTGCTATCCCTGTCCTGACATCTGAAGGTTCCAAAACTACCCTGAAGGAGCCATATGGTACCTTAGAAAGAATAGCAAAGTAACTCAAAAGTGTGAAGTTGCAAAACCCATTATTTTAAGAGCATGATTCTAATATAGCAGCACAAAATAAACCTTAACCTTTCCCCTTCTGTGACACAGCTGTCATCTTAGCTTTGACCGTGACTGTTAATTTAGTCGATGACTACTTCAATTCCAGCTGAGCAAAAGAAACTGTCGTTCATTAAAATCCATTTCTCAATTCAAACAACTACCAGCCATACAAGCTGTCCCTGCAGTTAAGGAAATGTAAAGTGATGCCCCGCAGAGAGGAAGGAAGTCAGGTGAGAAGCTAGGCCAACAGATCATTTTCTCCTTACAGCTTCCCAGAAAAGCTCTGGCAGGGGACATGACCAGACCATGAACCAGAATAAATAGGTGAAGGTTAGTTTGTATCATGCCTCTATATATTCACCACACAAAAGAATTCTTTTTCCCTGGACTGCACTAAATTCTGGATTCTGTCCAGATTCCATACACGTTCACTAATTCTGCTACAATCATGTTTTATATTATCAAGAAGTCTGGAGAGTCTTAAGATCACAACATTGGGTAGATCAAGTCTACACTGCTTTCCTTCTGAATTGCCTTAATTATAAATTTAAATAAGCCTCAGGCAGTTATAATTCTACTTCTCAATGCATTCTCATAAATGAACCATCAATTTCTTTGCACTTGAATTTTTTTTGCCTTTCAGCCTAAGAAAATATGAATTCTGCACACAATTATTGCAGTGTTTATTCAAACAGTCATTTATCCCATGTCTTCCTGAAAAACAAAATTATTGTATTCAACATCACCCTGCTACTTTCCTGATAGCATTTTTGCATGTCCTTAATCTGAATACCTTTCTAGGTTGTTTGCTTGATATGAGAACCTGAATCTAGTTCATTGCCATGAATGACTCATTTGGAAGACTTGTTTAAATCAGATATTAATAATAAATACAAAGTGAATGCTCTATCAAGTCTGACAATTCAGAAGCTGCTTGGAATCCACGAATTCAATAGAGAAACGTGGGCTAATTATTGCATGAACCCCAAACAATTTACCAGCTCACTAGTTCTAGCCCAACCACCACAATTTATCACCACCTTGTTTGTCCTTCCTCACCTCTCCCTCTTTCTGACACAGACATACCCACACACAGACACTTGTACCCATACTCAGCCATTATCTGAGAGATTTAAGTCAACCTAAAAACAAAATTATATGCAGAAAATTAAATGATTGATCTCTCCTTTCATCACACACATAGTCTCCCCATCTCTAGAATATCTTTCAACTACCTATCGTGCAGAGTTGACACAGAGATAAATACACAAACCAGGGCTTCCCTGGTGGCGCAGTGGTTGGGAGTCCGCCTGCCGATGCAGGGGACACGGGTTTGTGCCCCGGTCTGGGAGGATCCCACATGCCACGGAGCGGCTGGGCCCGTGAGCCATGGCCGCTGGGCCTGCGCGTCCGGAGCCTGTGCTCCGCAGAGGGAGAGGCCGCAGCGGTGAGAGGCCCGCGTACTGCAAAAAAAAAAAAAAAAAAAACCACAAACCAATGGGATAAAACACAAAGTCTCAAATAGATCCCACTGTACATGGATTTCTGTGGTTACGAATTTTAGAGTGAAACATCACAAAGGGAAATAGAGGGACTTCGCTGGTGGTGCAGTGGTTGAGAATCCACCTGCCAATGCAGGGGACACGGGTTCGATCCCTGGTCCGGGAAGATCCCACATGCCGTAGAACAACTAAGCCCACGTGCCACAACTACTGAGCCCATGCACCGCAACTACTGAAGTTTGTGAGCCTAGAGCCCGTGCTCCCCAACAAGAGAAGCCACCACAATAAGCATGCGCCCCACGATGAAGAGTAGCCACCACTCGCTGCAACTAGAGAAAGCCCGTGCGCAGCAATGAAGACCCAGCGCAGCCAAAACAAAAAACAGAACAAAAAACAAAGGGAAATAGAAACAGCTTGTGTAGACAAAAGCACTTGTGTCCACGGGGAGTGAGGTATGGGCAACCTACAATCACAAGACAGCAGAGAGGAAAAGAAACTGCAGCAAAACCAATAGACAAAGATAAATGTCTCTACCAGATAAACAGCTCTTTCAAATTTATAAAGAAAACATCAAGCATTTTATAGATGCAAACAGTGAAAACAATGTTCATCTTAGAAGACAACGCTAAAATATTGGGTTGGCCAAAAAGTTTCTTCAGTTAGTGAAGCCATTGTTCAATAAAATTCTTGGTGAAAATGAAAACTGTCTCTTTTATTTTCACTCAAAACTGAACAAACTTTTTGGCCAACCCAATACCATTTTACACCTAGTAGGTTAGTTTCAGGAAACGTTTTACAAATGCTGGTGAGACTGGAATAAAAGGGTAAAATTAATAGCACTGAAAATTAGTATATACAAATGGCCAAAAAGCACATGAAAAGATGCTCAACATCACTAATTATTAGAGAAATGCACATCAAAACTACAATGAGGTATCACCTCACACTTGTCAGAATGGGCATCATCAAAAAATCTACAAACAATAAATGCTGGAGAGGGTGTGGAGAAAAGGGAACCCTCTTGCACTGTTGGTGGGAATGTAAATTGATACAGCCACTATGGAGAACAATATGGAGGTTCCTTAAAAAACTAAAAATAGAACTACCATACGACCCAGCAATCCCACTCCTGAGCATATACCTGCAGAAAACTGTAATTCAAAAAGATACATGCACCCCAATGTTCACTGCAGCACTATTTACAATAGCCATGACATGGAAGCAACCTAAATGTCCACTGACAGAGGAATGGGTAAAGAAGATGTGGTACATATCTACAATGGAATATTACTCAGCAACAGAAAAGAACAAAATAATGCCATTTGCAGCAACATGGATGAACCTAGAGACTGTCATTCTGAGTGAAGTAAGTCAGACACAGAAATACAAATATCATATGATATCGCTTATGAATCTAAAAAAAAGGGGGTACAAATGAACTTATTTACAAAACAGAAGTAGAGTCACAGATGTAGAAAACAAACTTATGGTTACCAGGGGATAAGGGCGGGGGACGGATAAATTGGGAGATTGGCATTGACATATAGACACTACTATATATAAAATAGATAACTAATAAGAACCTTCTGTATAGCACAGGGAACTCTACACAATACTCTGTAATGGCTGATATAGGAAAAGAATCCAAAAAAAAGAGTGGATATATGTATACGTATAACAGATTCAGTTTGCTGTACACCTGAAACTAATACAACATTGTAAATCAACTATACTCCAATAAAATTTTTTTAAATTAGTATAAACATCTGAAAAAGCAACACAACAAAAAAATGCATCCAGAATTATTAAAATATTCATACTATTGAATCCAGTAATGTAACTGATTGATATTTATTCCAAGGAAATAATACAATAGAAGAAAAAACTATCTGCTGAAATGTGTTCACTTCAGAATTATTTATACAATAATGCAACTGCATAATGACAAGAAAACAATTTAAGTGATGAAAATATTATGTTAGAATTTGCTCACTGCAGCCTTATTTATAAAGGTGGAGGAAGAAGGCTTAGAATCAAATCAAATTAATATCCAAAAAGAAGAAATTACATAAATAATATCAGTTCCATGAAATACGATATAGCTGTTTTAAATAATTATAACTGCTATACATAAATCTGAAAATTACATAAGTAAAAAATTACAAATATTTTTCATAAAATAAGTAAAAAATTACAAATATTCTTTTTAAAATTACAAATATAAGTAAAAGATTGCAAATATATTAAAATATAGAGTGGAATTATGGGCTTTTTTCCCTTCAAATTTTCTTTGAATTAAAAAAAATTTTTTTTTTCTATTTTTTGTGCTTAATGGTTTTTAAAATTTATTTAAGGGGAACATTAATAGTTTTTGGTTACACAACAGCTATGTCTACTGAGCAGTATCCTGGGGTTTGAGATTCTAATAAAACTGTCTTAGGTATATTTCTTTCATGTTGTGAGGGAAATGCAAATTAAAACCACAGGGTGCATTGTATTCACCTACAATAAATGGTTATAATCAGAAACAAACAAATAAAAATGCTGGTAACAATGTAGAGAAATTGGATCCCTTGCACATTGCTTGTGGAAATGTAAAATGGTACAGACAATATGTACAGTAGTATGGCATTTCCTCAAAAAGATAAAAATATAATTACAGTTTGCTCAAGAACTCCATTCCTAGATATGTGCCACAAAGAACTGGAAACAGGTGTTCAAACAAAAACTCGTACACGAATATTCATAGCAGCATGGTTGACACTGGTCCAATGGTAGAAACAATTTGAATAGCCATCAGCGGGTGAATGGATAAGCAAAAGAGGGCAGATCTATACACTTCCCTATTACTCCACATACACAGAAATAGAGTAAAATGGTGCAGCAGCTATGGAAACCAGTATGGCAGTTCGTCAAAAACTTAAACATAAATTAACGTATGCTCGTCAATTCCACTTCAGGGGAATGAACCCCAAAGTTTTGAAAGTAGGGAGTGAAATAGATGTTTGTACACCCATATCCACAGCAGCATTTCTCACACCGGCCAAAAGGTGGAAGTAACCCAAGTGTCCATGGATAGACAGATGAATCAATAAACAAAATGTGATATATACACAAAGGGATATTATTCAGCCCTAAAAACTATGGAAAGTCAGACACATGCTACAACATGTATTAGCCTTAAAGTCATTATGCTAAGTTAAATAACCCGGTCACAAAAGGACGACTCTTACGATTCCACTTCTATGAGGTATCCTCCAGAGAAGTGAAACTCAGAGACAGAAGGTAGAACGTGGCTGACAAGGGTTGAAGAGAGTCAGTGTTTAATGGATGCAGTTTCACTGGGAAAAAATGAAAAAGTACAAGAGATGGATGGTGAGGATATCTGTACAACAGTGTTAATGTAGTGAATGCCATAGAGCTATATACTTTAAATGGTTTACATGGTAAATGTTACGCTCGATAAATTTAATCACCATGGAAAACGTGAATGAAGTACTGTTACATGTTATAACACGCATGAACATGGAAAACATCCTGAGGGAAAGAAGCCATACAGAGAAGGTCACCCAGATCATGCTCATCTTGTATGCTTTAAACCCGTCAAGGTTGTGAAAATGACGGAAAGTCTCAAGAACACTTCCAGGAAAAGAAAACTGGATCAGAATGGAAAAAGACATTTTCATGCTCTGGGACAGGTGGTAAAAATGGAAGTGGGCCTGTGGCTTGGATTAGAAGGTGAAAACCATAATGATTTCTCATTTGGGGTTATGTGGGTGTTCCCTGGGAGAGTGTCCCTTTCTGGGGGTAAAACACAACGGAAGGTGTCATTTAAATTGGCAAAGGTGGTAAATTAATGATGACCAGGGAATCTGAACTTTAGATAAAGAGTACATTGTACTTGGACAGCAAGTTTTCTATATGTTTGAAATTATTAGTAAGTAAATAACTTTTGAAAACAAACATGTCAATACCAGGCCAGAAAAGTAGGTAAGACATCAAACTTCATGACAGGGGCCAAGTCCTACACAGATTCAGTTCACCCCAAATAGTTAAGCTAATTACTCTTGTAGGAATCCACATATAATCTTTCCACAGTACCTCCTAATAATACTAGTAGTCACTATGTCTTGGGTGTTGTGGATGAACTGGGATACAGTAGAAACAATGGGATTTTTAAATTACAATTTTCCACATCAAATCACCAAAAGGTAGAAGTAATACATGAATTGAGTAAAGTTGCATGATACGAAAGCAATACACAAAAATCAGTTGCGTTTCTATACACTAAGAAGAAAGTAGAAGTATCAGAAAAATTCAGAAAACAGTCCCATTCACAACTGCATTGAAAAGAACAAAATACCCAGGTGTAAATTTAAACAATGATGTGAAACACCTGCACAATGCAAACTGTAAGACACTCATAAAGAAACTGAAAGAAGAAATATTCTGTGATCAGGCACTGGAAGAATATTGTTAAAACGTTCATGCAACCAAAGCAGTGTACACATTCAATTCAATTTCTAACACAATTAAAATGGCATTTTTCACAGAAACAGAACAAACAACCCTATCATTTGTGTGGAACCAAAACAGACCCCAAATAGCCAAAGCAATCCTAAGAAAAGAGAGCACAGCTGGAGTCAACCTGGCCCCAGACTTCAAACTACACTAGGAAGCTACAGGAACCAAAACAGTGTGGAATGGGCACAAAAACAGGCACCAGAAGAACAGAACAGAGAGCCCAGAAATAATCCAGATGGACATGGATGTGGTCAATTTATGACAAAGCCGCCAAGGACATTCACAGCGGAAAGTCCCTGCAAAAAATGATGCCGGGGACTTCCCTGCTGGCGCAGTGGGTAAGACTCCGCGCTCCCAATGCAGGGCGCCGGGGTTTGATCCCTGGTCAGGAAACTAGATCCCACGTGCACATCGCAACTAAGAGTTCACATGCCACGACTAAGGAGCCCACCTGCCACAACTAAGACCGGGTGCAGCTGAATAAACAAATAAATATATTTTTTAAAAAATGATACCAAGTGGGCTTCCCTGGTGGTGCAGTGGTTGAGAGTCCGCCTGCCGGTGCAGGGGACACGGGTTCGTGCCCCGGTCCGGGAAGATCCCACATGCCGTGGAGCGGCTGGGCCCGTGAGCCATGGCCGCTGAGCCTGCGCGTCCGGAGCCTGTGCTCCGCAATGGGAGAGGCCACAGCAGTGCGAGGCCCGCGTACCGCAAAAACAAAAACAAAAAATGATACCAAGTAAACTAGATACCACATACCAAAGAGAGACACTGGAAACTGTCTACACACATAAAACTACCTGAAATCCACACTTTTCCACATCAAGCCCTTCCTCTGTGGGCCCTTCTGAAAACGGAACCCCCTCACCCGTCAGCCACATACAGGAAGCTTCTCCCCATTTTTTCTTCACCTTTCACTCTCATGGCGGCACCTCCCAGCAGGTCCTGAAGACACTGGGGTCCTGTCTGCGTGGACGGGGCCCAGTGTTTCCCAGAAGCTGAAGCCCCAGCGTGTCCGCAGGAGACCGACCTCCTGTCTGCGTCCACTCCGCCAGGCATGGTCAATCCCAGAAGGCCAAGCCAAAGCGCTGGCCCATCCCAGATCCAGGTCAACCACAGGTGTGACGCTAACTGGCCCTGCAGGAGGCCACTTGCTACTAAGAGACGCTGAGAGAAGACGCCACGGGCCCTGTAGACTTGGCGCAGGCGTGGTCGCTCTCCCGCCTCCGTCCTCGGGGCGGGGCTACAATGGGCGGCGAGGGGTCGCTCCGCCCTCCCGTCGGAGCCGCTGGCGGGAATGGACGCCCAGCCAGGAGTTCTGGCTCCGCGGGAACCCGGGCTCCATTCCCCGCGCTGGGGGCGGGGCCGCCAAAAACATTTTTTAAAAATAAAAACGAAGGCCCTTTGGTAAATAGGCACCAGCCCATAGGCACCTTACAGTGAAAGCAAGTCTGGGGTATGTCTGTTTGAGAAATAAGGAAGTTCTTCACCAGCTTGTTTCCTTTACCTCCAGGGCACCAGCATCCTTTGTTTGCTTTGGCTTCATGACCAAGTCTTTGCCAGTGGAACATCTGTGAATGCCACGGCCACGTCTGGCCCATAAAACTTGCTACACGCGAATCTGTGTGTCTCTCCTGCTGTGCTAGCTGGGTACAGACAGGCACGTTGGTCTTGGGAGTCATATGTAAAACCTGGCCCAGGCAAGGGCTAGAAGGAGGCTGGGTCCCCAAGTCACTGTTTGGAGAGAGCTGCACACCAATCCGTTTTTGACTTTATGGTAAGTTGCTGAGACATTTGGATACACTAGTTAAAAGAGCTAGTTTTCCTCTACTACCCCCTGACTTTTAGCTTGAGGATTGCAAATTAACTTTAGCAAGCAATTAGTAGGAAGTAAGCTAGACCTTTGTCAGGCAAAAATTCCAAGTTAGAACTCTGTAGCTCCCGTGCACATAACCCTGATTTTATTCTTTCTATTTCCATAAGGATGTTAATTAGACTTATTGTGATGATCATTTTGCAGTTATACTTAGGCTGAATCATTATGTTATACACCTGAAAATAATATAATGTTATATGTCAATTATATTTCAGTGTTTTAAAAAACGGTTCTAATTTCTTATCTGCCATGCCCCTTCTTATTTAAACTTTATCTTTTCATCTAAGCAAAACTCATAGTTTTGGTGTCCAACTATCGTATCAATAAGCATTTGAAAATACCCTACCCGATATCATATGGAAGCAGGAGCATTATTGGTTGACTACTCCATAGCCAGTTACACCGGGTGGATGTTTGGTAGACATTGGTAACCTGTCTAGCAGCCAAAAGAAGGTCGAGAGCAAGGAAAAGGAAGTCTGAGAGCTTATGGCCGTGAATTGCATTCATGTGTCAAAACTCAGTCCCTGTGTCTCTCTTTTTCTTTTTTGTATTCCCATAAAACTTTATTTTACAAAAACAGGGCTCAATCTGGCTTAAAGGCAGTAGTTTGCCAACCTAGAGAACACTGAGAGAATGATGGTATGTGATGAAAGCGATGAGGTAGGTACAACATTCTTCTGAGGCTGATATTAATTTCTCCATTTTATGGATGTGGAAATTGTGGTTCAGAGACATGAAGTAACTTGCCCAACGTCACCCAGCTCATAGTTGGTAGATCCATAATATAAAAAAAGAAAAGAAGAGAGGGACATGATCTTTGGAGTCAAACAGATTGCTTTTATATCATGGATCTACCAACTATCAGCTGGATGACCTTGGGCAAGTTACTTCATGTCCCTGTGTCTCTTATGGTTCAAAGAGTTTAAAAGCCAACGTGGTTCAGAAAATTTCGAGGGTTCAAAGGCTTTGGAGAGAAGGCTAAAAAGAGTGGTCTGATTTCTCAGCACTGCCACCAGATTGAATTGTTAGAGTATATTCTCCTCAGCAGGGGTGGTAACACTTAGAGACACACGCCACCACTGGCCGTCTCCTGCCCGTACAGACGTCACTCATGATCTCGGCACGATTCCGAGTGCCCGGCACAGAACCCCGGCAGCCACTAACCATCAATTAGTTGGGAGAACATGAGAGATTGCCGCGCCTGCTCCAAAGGCTGGGAATTTTCTCTAAAAATCTTGCAGTTGTAGTTCAAGGCTGTTTGCCCTCAGACAATGGAAGGGCCTTCTTGAGCTGACAAAATGATTTACGTGCCTTGAAACAGGAGTACAGACTCAGAAATAGGAACTCTCAAAGAGAAAAGGGAAATACTTTCAAAATCTTAAAGATCACAAATTGTACCATTAACTTTACCTGATACAAATAAAACAGAAGTGTGTAACTTTCCGTCTGTAATGAACTTATCAATTCAATTAATCAAAACTGATGTGTGATCAGAACCAAAGTGTTATTTATTCTTACACTTACTGTATAATACTTGAGAGCTTTTTTAGAGAAAGTACTATTAAACAACACCCGGAATTAAACATAAACTTTAATACAACAGCATGTATGCATTGTCTGACCCCTCCTCCCTACAGGTCCCCTTTCTATCACGAGGTGCCCCGATCAGAATGACCATCGTACATGTGTCTTGTGTCTCCTTCTATTTCATAATCTAGGCTCTGCCTATACCTCCATCCTCATGTTCATCACCTCTCAGAAGATACCTGTGTACCAGCCGCACAGAAGTACTTGGAGTTTCCCAAACTCCCCCAGCACTGCACGCTTGAGGCTGCAGTCGCCTCTGCCTAGGACACCCCGTTCTGTCTTTTCCATTTACATGAAATCCACCTAATCCAGCCCCAGCCTGGCCTCCTCTGCAGACTGTTTCCTGGGTTAGCTGCCCCTCTTCTGTACTACCCCTCCCCCCACAAAGCACTTGACACACGCATTTTTAGTTGCAGGCTGACCTGTTTTTTCTTTTATTTCACAGCCTGTAAGGCCCTTGAGGGTAGGAACAACCTTCCATCTTTCCATGCCCAGAGCACGGTGTTGGTATATAGATAGTTGTTGAAGGAATTTTGTTATATGATTGCTTGAGTGAATTCTGAAGATTAGAGCTGTTTTGAAAAATAATGCCCAGATCACTCATTAACCTAAGCCCACACCTCAGAGCTTTTTCGTTTGCTAGAACTCAGTGAAGCAGCATGGTTACCAAGATGTTGTAGATTTTGGATTTGTTAAGACTAGGCTTTTTTTTTTGCAATTACAATTTACCAGAAGTAGTTTACCAGAAATTTCTAATGAGGTGCTTCTCTTAACACATCAGATGCTATGTTAAAGGTACGTGTTAGCAATGGGAGTATCACCCCTATGTTCACTGCAGCTCTATTCACAATAACCAAGACGTGCAAACAACCTAAGTGTCCATCGACAGATGAATGGATAAAGATGTGGTACATATATACAATGAACTACTACTCAGCCATAAAAAAGAATGAAATAATGCCATTTGCAGCAACATGGATGGACCTAGAGATGATCATACTAAGAGAAGGAAGTCAGAAAGAGAAAGACAAATACCATATGATATTACTTATATGTGGAATCTAAAATATGACACAAATGAACATATCTACAGAACAGAAACAGACTCACAGACATAGAGCACAGATTTGTGGTCGCCAAGGGGGCAGGGGAGGGGGAGGATGGATTGGGAGTGTGGGATGAGCAGATGCAAAATATTATATAAAGAATGGATAAACAACAAGGTCCTACTGTAGAGCACAGGGAACTATAACCAATATCCTGTGATAAACCATAATGGAAAAGACTATGAAAAAGAATAGATATAGATATGGATATAGATATCTGAATCACTTTGCTGTACACCAGAAATTAACACAACATTGTAAATCAACTATACTTCAATAAAATAAATGTTAAAAAACACAGAAAAAAACCCGACGGGAACATCTAGTATGCACTTGTGGAATTCAGCCTTCTGTTGACAGACTCCATTAATTCAATAAATATTTCAATATCTGCTCTATGCCAAGTTGCTCTGGGTGTTGGAAATGCAGTAACGAAAGAAAAGAAAAAGACTAATCACGCCCACGTTGAGTTTACAGTCCATATGAGGGAGAGACACAAACTATATAGATACATATTTTGTCAAGAGTTATGGAAAAAAACTAAGTTGGAGTCTAATGACTGGAGAATGCAGTGGAGGGAATACGGTTGCTACACCATATGGTAGTCAGGGATGGCTGCTCTGCAAAGTGACAAACACCTAAAGGGAAGGGTAACAGCAAGTGCAGTGGCCCTGAGAAAGGAGACTGGATGGCATTTTACAGGCACGGCAAGGTGTCAGATTTGGCCAGAGCAAAGTAGCAAAAGAAAGTGAGGCAGAAGGTGGTAGTGAGGCAGCAGGTTATGGAGGGTGTGTAGGCTATGGTTAGAAGGTCTGCTTTTACTCTAAGCGAAGTGGGGAATTACTGGAAGAGTTTGAGAAGAGGGATGACGTGATCCTACTTTTGTTTTAAAGATAACTGACTGCTAATAACCTAGGTGGGAAAGAATCTGAAAAAGAATGGGTATATGTATAACTGAACCACTTTGCTGTACACCTGAAACTAACACAACATTGTAAATCAACGATACTCCAATATAAAATAAAAATTATAAAAAGATAAGTGACTGCTGTGTTAAGAGCAGATGACAGGGAGCCAGGGATGAACTGGGGAACATAGCTAGGAGACTACAGTAATGACATAGGCAAGAGAAAATGGCAGCCAACCCCCAAACGGTATCAGCAGTGGAGATGGGAAATGTTTGCATTCTGGATATACTTTGAAGGTTAAGGCAACAAGCTGTGAGTTACGAGGGAAAATATTATGCTGATGATGACTGCAAGGTGAGGAAAATAGACCTGCCATTTACTGATATGTGGGATTCCATTAATGTGTATCTTTGGGGGAAATATAAACCATGCTTACTGTGTTTTATTTTTCTGTTAGATGATAAGATCATATTTATAACGTACATGCTTAAAACTTAGAGGACCGTTTGAGGGTGTACTTTTTCCTCTTCCATCTCTCCCCAGGCACCAAATCCTGGAGCGTCATTCTTGACAAGGTCTCCAATGTCTCATCCACCTTCGCTTTTTCTCTCATGTTCCCTCAGTCAAGTCTCTCAGTGTTTCTTGCTTGGAATAATGCAGCAGCCTCCTAATTGGTCTCCAGCCTTCGATCTTTGATGCCTCCAGCTCCTCCCACGATGAGGAAGTACAGGTGGAATTGTCAACACCACGTTCAAAAATCTCTGATGGCCTTTGCCTGCTGAACAAAGACCATGACTCTCCACGGAGCAAGAACCCACACAACGGCCCTTGTAGCCGTGCGTCTTATTACGTAGCCCACCGTGTCCCTGTTGGTTCTGTTGTACATGCTCTGGCCTCTTAGTTTTATAGGTTTGCACTACCCCCTCCCTCTTTCCAAACCTGCCCCAGCCCCAAACTCACTTCTAACTCTGCATATTGGAATGTTTCCAATCCTTAATGCCCATCATTCCAATGAAGTCCTTTAAGCTTCACCCAGTAAGAATTCATCTTTTCCCTGGTACATAGAAATGTGGGTAAAGATTCGCTCTTAGACTCTGAGATGCTGACCAGCGAGCCTCCTGCCAGACTGGCCAACAGCTGGAGAATGAGACCATGGACTCTTTCCTTACCATATCTCCAATACAGGGAAAGAAATAGATTCCATGACCCCTTTTTCATGGACCAAAATAGCTATAACAGATGATCACAGCCCATATTCCCATGGCGATGACTTTTAGGCTGGGAATGTACCCTAAGGGGACATACTGTCTTAGAACAAACTGAGCTACCCAGGGAAGAAAAGGATCCGACCTAAGGTTGTCCTTTGTCATCCAAAAGAGAAGATCCCACCTGTAGTCTCTCTTCTTCTAGAACAGGGTCAGCAAACCTGACCCTGAGAGGCAAATTCCACCTACAACCCCTTTCTGTAAATCAATTTTTTTTTAATACAAAAGAAGTTTCCTCCCCAACATACTCGTACTTCCCTGGGCCTCTACCTAGTACTCTGTATTGGTTAGTTATGAGTATGTGTGTCTATACTTCCTTTTGGGCAGTGGCCTACTGTATGAGAATGCAGAATTTGTTTTATTAACCACATTCCCACAGTGCCCAGCAGAGCACTGCTCAGAATAGATCCTTAATAAACATCCATGGTGGGCTGAAACAGCAAATTGCTACTCCAGCAACAACAGTCTTAATATTGAGAAAAGACTTGCAGAACTTGTGGTTGGTCCCCACCCACACATAACCAGTACACACACACGTTATTTTTCAAATTCATTTTCTTTTATTGGGTATTATTATTATCATAGTCTGTTTAGAACAACACCACCAAAATAATGTAAGTTTCTTAAAGGTCATATTGATACTCTCCATAAATATAAGTCTCTCTGGAGTAATATTTAGAAACCACTGTAAAATAAATTAGATTTGTTTTCCTTTGAGGCCCACCATGTTTTCATCTGTGTGCAAATAAAAAAATATTGATTTTTTCTCTTTCTTTTACTAAGAAGAATTCTTTAAAATACACTAGGCAAACTGCTTACGTGCTGCAGAAAGCCAGATGTCTTAGGGCACTGAAATAGAAAAATTAGTACTGTGTCTCATAACTTAAGGCTATCTGAAGGGAAAACTGATGAACGTTGTGATTCGGAAACTTGGGGCTAGCTAATTATACTCTGCTTAACATCAGGGATGCCTCCAGCACCCACTTAATATTATTGGTATAAATGTCTTTTCCTACTAGATTGCTGCCTCAGAGCCACACTTCACTGCCATGTATTAAAATTACTGGTATAAATATATTTTTCTTTGCTAGATTATAAATTCCTTGAAGGTTGTATTCACGAAAGTTATTGAAGTTTATAGATGGGTTTTTCCTCACTAGACTTTAAGTTCCTGGAGGACAGGAACTGTCCTTCACGTATCTTCCACCCGCTCTTACCGTAGATCTTTGCACAGAGCATTCACTCAACAAATGTGAAATTCATCTTGCCCCTTGGCTACTACTTTGTCTGACTTCCTTTCTTTGCTAAAGGACACTGCACCCTCTTCCCAATTTAGAACCTTGTGTGAACTGTAACGGAGGTTCAGCACCTGTAGCAGAGATCCAAAGTAACAGTATTTGAAAGAGTCTACGTGTAAGCTTCCCAAGACTTACTCCTCGGGGTAGCCCTACCTGGAGCAGGTGACGCTGGGATACTGTGTATGGTTGTGCAGGATACTCATTTTTCCTGATGTCTGTTGCACCACTCTATGGGGTCATATTCACACTGTGGTCTCTGCGACGTGTACCCACTAATGTCACGTCCAACTGCACAGTTGTATCCAGCGGCCCTATGGCTGCTCCATGATGGGAGAGATCCATGTTCCTTTTTCCTATTGCTCTGCTATTCCTAGGGAGTTCCAAGATGCATCCTGCTCCAAAACAGATGGCCGCCACTGCATCCACATCCCAGTAAGAGCATGCTTCCTGGAAGCCGCATGCGCCACTTCTCATCACATGCTAGTGTGACTAGAACTTAGTCATACAGGCTCACCTAGCTGTAAGAGACCCTGGGCAATACCCTTATTCTCAGTGGCAAGTTGTAAGTCAAGGGTTCAATTACCATAAAAGAGAACAGATTTGGGAGATGGTTACAAGCCTCCATTACAAGCCAGTATGTCCCCTTTTGTTTTGTCACCTACATTTTTAGTTCTGCAATCTTTCTCCCAGCTCTCGTTCTCCTCTGTTCCTGATAACCAGGAATACTTCATTGGCTGCTTTAGTTTCTGCAGTATCATTGGTGAAGAACGACAGCTTTGTCTCCTTCTTCCTCATACTTTTACTCCCCTTATTCTACTAGGCAGGACCTCCAGAACAGAGCTGAATTGAAAATGTAATAGCGGACATACGTGTCCTGTTACAAGAAGGAAAACATTCACTAGATCACCCTTCAGTATGCCTGCTGTAGGCTCTTTGTAGGTACTAGGTATTGGATTAAGAAAATCCCTCTTTTTCTCGATTTAAAGTACAGGGTAGCTCTAACCAAGAGTTTTTGAGAGATGAAGTATCTTTGGGACCTCCAGCATCCCCTTTCTAATTCCTCTGAGATTTCTTCAGATGCTTAGAGACTCAGTGTTCTTCTGTTCCTGCCTTCCTACTAAACAAACTCTGGCTTTCAGTCATAAGAGTATAAATTTAAGATGTCTTATCTCTATCCACCTAACAATGTTTTTGTCGTTGTTCCCTTTATTCATTCATGTACTCTCTATTTTATTTTGCAAGAGATTTTAGAAGATTTATAAGGACCATACATTAAACTGGAAAAGTAGAAATAGATAGCAATTCACCTCATGGAACATCTAGCTGGTATAGAAAATCATCACTAAGGTGTAGTTAACGCAAAGTTATGCAAGTCGTACACTACAGTATTATTAAATTGGACCTGTAAATTTTTCGTATGTTCTTTATAATCAGTTTTGCATTGACTATAAGAAACAATCGTATCAGTTCTTCACAGAAAGTAAAGATTCCTAGCACTAGGATTTGCAAAAAAATCTTTAATGCTCTTCACATAGGTAATGTAGAGGATATTATCCATACTCTGAGAGAAATGCACAAGCAGATTGCCTGTGATGGTTTATTGTTTCCGTCAAGGTAAGCAGAGGGCATTATTCCAAAGCAAAACTCACTAAACACAAGTTTTTAAGCTACCCAAACATTTTGGACTAAGTTGCCCGTTACATTCCTCCTTGTTCCACAGGGGGTAGGGCATGCAGATTTTTTGTTAGTCGTAATCTTAAAATTTTCTGCAAATAAGTTTGTAATTCTCTCAGCTAGGACTTTTTCTAATATGAGTTGTGCAGGGGATGTTTCAGTTGTAATTAATTTCTGGCAAAGGCTTCCTGCGACTGCTTAAAGATGGACATAAATGATTTGTCACTCTCCCCATTAGGAGGTGGCTTCATGTCCCCTCCCCTTGACTCTGGGCTGGCCCTAGGTCTGCCTGAACAACAGAATGGGCTGCAAGTGATGCTGGACCAGTTCTCAGTCTCACCTTTATGAAAACAGCATCCCCTCCTTGCTCTGGGTATGCAGTCTCTCTGCACCCAGCTACCCTGGAGAAGCCAAGGCCAGACAGAACGTCCGTATCCAGGAAAGCCAGTTAAGAGCCCCGGCTCAGCTCCCAGGTGACAGCCACGCGTGCAAGTCATCATGGATGCTCTGACCCAGTTGAGTCCCCAGGTGACTCCAGCCTCGGCTGATATCACATGGAGTAAAGAAACCGCCCAGCTGAGCCCAGACAACTCAGGCCGGTGGGAGAGTAAAATGACTTGTTTTAAGCCACTACGTTTTGGGTGGTTTCTTTTTTTTTTTCTTTTTTGGCCATGCTGCAAAGCTTGCTGGATCTCAGTTCCCTGATCAGGGATTGAACCCGGGTCCTCGGCAGTGAAAGTGCTGAGTCCTAACCACTGGACTGCCAGGGAAGTCCTGGGGTGGTTTCTTCACTCAGTAATATACAATAAAAATGCTTCTCATCCACATTTCAATTCACTGCACGCAGTCTTGCTTCAGCCACTCACATACCTACAAACCTGTTCTGGTAAAGTTCATAATTTAACAAATCATTGGGAAACACGATAGACACTTCCCATTCTCGCCTTACTGAAATTCCTGCTGCATTTCACTACTGACCACTCCCTGTTAAAAAAAAAAACAAAAAACAAAAAACATGGGTAATACTTTCACGTGGCTCACAAACTAGAAAGTTTAAAATTGTCACCAGCAAGAAGTCTCCTCTCAGGTTTTTTCCACACCTGGCCAGTTCCACCCCCATCTCTGTCGCCAATGGGTAAAAACCATCTGTATTTTATTAGATATCTTTCTAGAGTTTCTGTATATACATACAAATATATGATGTTTCTCCTCTTCCCACTTTTTAAACAAAACATGCACCTTACACACACTAGTCCACCCCCTTGCTTTTTCCCACATTAGCAAAATATCTTGGGGATTTTTACATGGAGGGAACTCGATTTTTAAATCATATTCTTTAAGAAAAAAGAAAATCTTCTACCATATGGCTATTTCTAGATTAAAATTCTGTTTGTCCCACTAAAGGATTTCTAGACCGCCTACACAAAGGTAAGAGATTTTAGAACCTAGGTGGCTCCTTCCTCTCTAGATGCATAAATGCCCCCCCAAAACACCATTTCTAACAGAGGCCTGCCCTTACAAGGGGAAAAAATAAGCAAAATTAGATCATAATGGATTTTTCCTATTTCATCTTGTAGGCACGGCGTTTTTGATTGTCATGTAGGTACCTGACCTTAAGCTTCTGATAGCTGAAGCATCTACTTCAAAGTCATCTATCTCGAATACACACAGTGCCAGAAACACGACTGGACGAAGTCAGGCCCCCCTGCATCCGTGAAGTTCCCCTTTTCGAAAGCCCTGGGTGACCTAGATAACTGAGCACTTGAGTGACCTCGCTTTTCCCTCCCGTAAAGGCAGAACCCAAGTTTGCTCTCTTTCTCTCCCCAAGACCTTGCCGTGTGGCCCTGGGATGTGTCCTTGTGACCCTCCAGGACCTGAGTCATGAATCTTGTTTCGCCAAAGTTCCCTGATGGCTGTTGAGGTGCCTTTGGTAACCATAACGAGAACCACGAGGGCGGGGCTGGCCACGCCATCACAAGATGGGCTGCAGCCAGTGGAGTGTCTGTGGGGCTCCCACAGGTGGCACGGGCCAAGGTGAGTGCCCCGGGCATTTCTGGGCCACAGCACCGTCACTGATGGGCTGAGACACGAAACACACCTCCGCCAAACACATATTCCAATCTCAGAGTGAAAACAGACCCATGCTTGTACTGGAAGAGACACGGAGACAAAAACAGAGGAAAGAATGGGAACCTCAACACACAAATCACCTCCCCGTGTGACGAGGCCAAGAGTCTCTTCCTCTGTCTCACGACAGTATCGTAGACTCAGATCACGCGGAAATGAAACGTTCCCCTGACACTGACGCAGGCCGCACCCCGCTTCGGTGAGAAGAAGGAAGATCTTGTTCAGTGAATGCTGTTACAAGCTGAGGTTCATGCGGGTCAAAGCACAATGATTAGATTCTTACCCTACCCTACAGCAGAACACTCAAAATTTCAAATGGAAAGGAAGTTACACAGGCCGAAGAAGAATAAGAAATTGTACTTAAGGTTTTGAGATGTCGAGGTCTTTTTAAGCAAAACATAAAACCAAGGAAAATATTGGCAGATTTTGTACATAAAAACTGAAATCTCCTATAAGACAGAAGCCATCATAAACAAGTTAACGATGAGCACACCATAGACAGAAACACACGTGACAAAGAATGCGTGTAAATAACATACATGCTGTCCCATACCAATAAAAAAGACTAACAATTCAAGAGGAGAGTGGGCAAACAATACGGAAGGGCAATTCACAGAAAAAAATACAAATAACCAATAAAGATCTGAAGATACGTTCAACTGAAATAATCAAGTAAATATAAAAGGGAAAAAAATGAAAAGATTTACACTGTTTAGTGTAAGAATATGAAGAACTATGTGCTCCCCTACCTTGCTGTTGGGATTAAACTGACATAGGATTTTTGGAGCACGATTCAGTAGTATCCATCAGAATTTAAAACGGGTGTCCTCTTTAACCTAACAGTTTTACACCTAGGAATCTCTCTCACATGTGTACATCCGTAAAGACGTCTAAAAGTACTTGGGGCTGTTCCCTAACCTCTCTGAGCCTGACCCTTCGATGGTAAAATATTTATTATAATATGTGTACCTCATTTGCTTGTTAAGTGAGATAAATTAACACATGGCCTGGTACACAATAAATGTCAGTAAATGTTATATATTGATACTACGATTGTCAGCATTACCGTCTCATGTTATTTTCGTGTCCCTATCAATGATTATAGATTATCGACAAAAATGTCCATCAATGGAGAAATACATATTAAGAAGTAGCATGCACACATACATATGTACACACGTGAAATCTCCAAGACATGCAAGCAAAATAATACATGTTTAGATTATTTCCATTTATGTAACAATTTGTGTGTGTGTGTGTGTGTGTGTGTGTGTAAAGGGGAAGAGAAAGAATAAATGTGTGTTTTTTAAGGGTCTAAAAAGATACCAAATTGTTATTAATGCCTGAAGTATTGGAACAAAGGGAAAAAGTGAAGAGAAACGTACACTTTTTTACTCTAGGTCATTCTGTATTGTTTGAATTTTGACCTTTCTGAACAGCCAGTAGAAGCTGCAATGTTCCATCTAAAACCCGTGAACTTGAGTCATCTGAAACCATAACAGCTGGACCATATGCCTTCGGTCAACTCTGACCAATGTGGTCACCTAGCTCTTCAGATTAGACACGAGAGAAGATGATTTACCATCTAGATTTTGCACACCATTTAGGATGTCAGAGATTTATATCTAATTTTTTAAAATGGGGACTTATGATGAGCTTAAGGTTTTTGCAGAATCATCTTATTGCTAACAATGGCAGATTAACGAGCCGTTTCGGAGCAAAATTATTTCATCCCATTCTGATCAAGGAACTCTTCATTTGAGAAACCTGTAACACTTTTATATTCTTCTATTAATACAAGTTATTAATAATACGCTGACATAATAGAATTCTCTAAAAAGATCTTCTGTTGTAAAGATAGTTCTTTCAGCCCAGGAACTCCTGTCAGTGAATCAAAGCCCGCGCCCCACTCCTGTGAGCACTGCCAGGGGGCCAGGCTGGCTGGAAAATATCTCACTACAGCTTCTGCCTTATTTGAAATATTCACTACCAAAAGGCTTGTCAATCGGGATACCACTTATATCCTAAAAGAGACCAACGCCTAGGTAGCTCCTCTCCACTGTTCCCCTACTAAATGAAATTACAGCTTTCTCCTTCTAATTCAAGATAAGAAAAATAGCTAAATCGAAGCCATCGTTCAAATCGATAAAAACAGAAAAAGTATAGGAAAAGAAAATTCCACCAAAACAATTCTCTGGAAGTGATATTAAATTCTACCCCAGAAGTAAATGGGTTTGATATGACTTCAGAAATTTCACCTGGCACAATATAGTTGTTACAAAACCATTAAAAGCAAATTGTCATTAATTGATTACGTCTATTTGCCAAGCTCTGCGCTACACGGTTATAGATGTTATCTCATTTGCAACTCAGACAATTACCCCATTTTACGGATGAGGACTCAGAATCTTCAGAAAATTAAGTACTTCCCCCCAAATCTAGCACAGGTCTCGCTCCCAGGTCCCAGTTCTTAGCTGTTACAAGTGTCACCATTCTTTCACTGAAAGTGGCTGATGAATTTAAAAATACCTGCCATCAGAATCTAGTAAAAATAACCTACAGTATTGTTTATGATTTTATTTTGTTAATATTTGTCAAGAAATAAATCTATGTACGTTTTACCCCTAAAGAAATATTTATAGCTTTAAATTAATCCATTTCATTCACTACAAGGCTAGAATTAGTACTAAAACAACTCAGCCTTAATTTCATAAAAGTTTAAAATGAATGTGGCAATGACTTCTTTTCTTCTTTTAATGTTTACTGAATGAAACACGTATTTTAAAATAAGCAAACTGCGCTACTATATATAAAATAGATAACCAACAAGGACCTACTGTACAGCACAGGGAACTATACTCAATACTTCGTAATAACCTATAAGGGAAAAGAATCTGACAAAGATATATATATCTGAATCACTGTGCTATACACCTGAAACTAACACAACATTGTAAATCAACTATACTTCAATAAAAAATTAATTTAAAAAATTTTTAGTTAAAAAAAATAAGCAAACTCGAGTGTTCACAAGGTATATATGCATCTATTTTTAAACACTTCTTCAGGGCTTCCCTGGTGGCGCAGTGGTTGGAAGTCTGCCTGCCGATGCAGGGGATACAGGTTCGTGTCCCGGTCTGGGAAGATCCCACATGCCGCGGAGCGGCTAGGCCCGTGAGCCATGGCCGCTGAGCCTGCGCGTCCGGAGCCTGTGCTCCGCAACAGGACAGGCCACAACAGTGAGAGGCTCGCGTACCGCAAAAAAACCAAAAAAAACCCAAAAAAAAACCCCACTTCTTCAAAAACTATCTGAATGCATTTACATAAAGCAGATAATTCCATAAGCATAATAATAATTAGGAATTTTTCAGAGCCAAAAATGCTTCGTAACTATGAACATGTACAGCCTGCGAGATAACCAACATTCTTAAAACCTGTTTTTAAAGGCCTTTTTCACTAGCTATGCTCACACCTAACTTTTGCTATCACACTGTTAGTTCATACTACCTAGTACAGATAGTATCAACTCTTCTGCAAAAAAAAAAAAAAAAATCCTCAAATTTTGAACTTTCTGAAATTTTAATTTCTATTTTTAAAATGTGATACATTTTAAAAAATTTTATTTATTTGTTTTTAGTTTTGGCTGTATTGGGTCTTCGTTGCTGTGCGAGGGCTTTCTCTAGTTCCGGAGAGCAGGGGCCACTCCTTGTTGCGGTGCATGGGCTTCTCATTGCGGTAGCTTCTCTTGTTGCGGAGCACGGGCTCTAGGCACACGGGCTCAGTAGCTGTGGTACTCGGGCTCAGTAGTTGCGGCTCGCGGGCTCTAGAGCACAGGCTCAGTAGTTGTGGTGCAAGGGCCCAGTTGCTCTGCGGCATGTGGGATCTCCCCGGACCAGGGCTCGAACCCATGTCCCCTGCACTGGCAGAAGGATTCTTAACCACTGCACCACTAGGGAAGCCCCTAAAATGTGATACATTTTTAATGCTACAAAATCAGTTTCTATATAAATTATCCCATATATGTTGATTTTGGAACTGAAACAAAAAAGTAATACCTAATCTTAGAGCAAATGCTTATGCATATAAGTCACAAAGTTGTAGCTTTGAAAAAAAAACTTGATGCTCAAATATCAACATTCTCCCAGCTGAAAACTAAGTCATTTTTTTCTTCTTGAGTACATTTAATGTAAATTAATCTTTCCATTTCCTCAGTTCTTAAGATTAATTTCTGTTGTAAAGGTTTTAATAAAGTTCAGTTAGAGCATACGCAATAAAACTAGCTTCTGAACATACACATCTAACCACAGATCTATTTTAGTCAACTGATGATTAAGTCATAAATCACTCAGGCAAATTATAATTACTTTCTGTTGTGCATATTTCTCAAAAACAGGAACATATACGTTTTTCACAATCCTGAATATATTCCTAAGACGCGTGTGTGTGTGTGTGTGTGTTTAGGTTATTGACCAAAAAAGAAAAGACTAGAAGTTCTGTTCAATGAACAATACTATTGAACTAAAATCATTTAGCATAGTTTTTTTTTTTTTTTTTTGCAGTACGCGGGCCTCTCACTGCTGTGGCCTCTCCTGTTGCGGAGCACAGGCTCCAGACGCGCAGGCTCAGTGGCCATGGCTCACGGGCCCAGCCGCTCCGCGGCATGTGGGATCTTCCCGGACCGGGGCACAAACCCGTGTCCCCTGCATCGGCAGGCGGACTCTGAACCACTGCACCACCAGGGAAGCCCTAGCATAGTTTTTAACTACTGAAACTATGATGTCCATTTATTTCATATCATTAAATTCAGTACAAGAAAAAAACCTGATTATTGCTCTGGATTTTACTACTGTTCTCTGTCTTATTGCCCTACACTACTTAAGTGAATGGACAGACCAATTACATGGCTATAAAATAACATATGCTTTAAAGAGCACATACAAAATGTCTTACTACCTCACCCTACGCAAATATCGAGTTTTTCATTTGTATAAACTTAAAGCTATGGTGTTCATTTTGGTTAGAGACAATAGCACATGGAATGCTGATTTTTTTCTGTTTTATTAAGTACACGGAATATGGCATTTGTAAGAAGTCACCTCCCTCCGCCCCCTGATATTTCTCTGTGGCAGTGTTTCTTAAAGGGGTGGTGGAAACTCAACTGCCTGCATCAAACTACCCAGCACCTTGCTAGAAATGTAGATTCCTCAGCCCTACAACCACTGACGCAAAGCCTCCAAGGGAGGGACTCTGGGGTCCTAGGATCACTCTTATAAAAGCTGTGATCTGAAACCCATTTTTCTAGTCTTTATCCTAAAAAGTAAAACCCACAAAGTGTTAAGTGGATTTAAGAACAACTGCATTTAAAAATATAGGGGTAAGACACTAACCTAAATCAAAAAATAAAATGTATTTTTATTTTTCTATTGGAGTATAGTTGATTTACAGTGTTGTGTTAGTTTCAGGTGTACAGCAAAGTGATGCAGTTATACATACACATATATCCACTGTTTTAGATTCTTTTCCCATATAGGCATTACAGGGTATTGGGTCTTCGTTGCTGCGCGCAGGTTTTCTCTAGTTGCGTCGAGCGGGGGCTACTCTTCATTGCAGTGCGTGGGCTTCTCACTGCAGTGGCTTCTCTTGTTGCAGAGCACAGGCTCCAGGTGTGCGGGCTTCAGTAGTGTGGCGCACGAGTTTAGCTGCTCCGCGGCATGTGGGATCCTCCTGGACCAGGGCTCGAACCCGTGTCCTCTGCACTGGCAGGCAGATTCTTTAACCACTGCACCACCAGGGAAGCCCTCAAGGTCTA
This sequence comes from Globicephala melas, assembly GCF_963455315.2. Classification (NCBI taxonomy): domain Eukaryota; kingdom Metazoa; phylum Chordata; class Mammalia; order Artiodactyla; family Delphinidae; genus Globicephala; species Globicephala melas. The sequence goes on along the minus strand of NC_083315.2, from coordinate 4,754,933 downwards.
TTTGATTCAAGCCTGACTTGCCTACTCAAAGGAACGCTTTTGGGAGATTTTCAAAAGAAAATGTTGTCACAGCAGACAAGTGCAAAGGACTTTCAAATACTCTCTTTTTAAAATGAAACTACCATTTAAGCACTTTATTTTCTACACAAAAGACAGCTTAGAATTTGTTGAAACAAAAGATCCTGAAGATAAACTAAATCTAGGGGCTTCCCTGGTGGCGCAGTGGTTGAGAATCTGCCTGCTAATGCAGAGGACACGGGTTCGAGCCCTGGTCCGGGAGGATCCCACATGCCGCGGAGCAGCTAGGCCCGTGAGCCACAACTACTGAGCCTGCGCGTCTAGAGCCTGTGCTCCGCAACGAGAGGTCATGATAGTGAGAGGCCCGCGCACCGCGATGAAGAGCGGCCCCCGCTTGCCACAACTAGAGAAAGCCCTCGCACAGAAACGAAGACCCAATACAGCAAAAATAAATTAATTAATTAATAAACTCCAACCCCCAACATCTTCTTTAAAAAAAAAAAAAGATAAACTAAGTCTAAAGTTTCGGCATGCACTGAGTATATTAATATAGTCCCTGAATAGTTTGATGTATTTCATTTTTATTAAAGTTGATCACAATTCCTAATTCAAGATATTCCATCACTTAAGGGAAAAGAAAAGAATTACAGCTGCTGGTAGGGAGTACAAGTTGAATTAATGCAAATTTTAGGAAAAGGATTGAAAATATTTTTCACAAGACAGGCATCTAACAAGATAAATATGTGAGCTTCTTATACTATGTTACCAAAAGGAAAAAGTCCCTGAAAATTTCTTCCGTATAAAAATTCAAGATGAAAACGATCAAAGCCATGTAAACGCAGAATGAACATCAGCGTTTTTGAGAATTAGTAACCTAATCCTGCAAAGGAAATATTAAAAATGTAACATAATAAGAGAAATAGCACCTTTTTAAAAATCAAGTTATCTAAAATGTAAGTTTGCAAAACTATTCTGCACTACAAATCTTCACATGAAATCATTTGAAAAGGAGGTAGTAACACAAAACAAGCAATTCTGGAAAGTGTAAAGTTACATGCTGATTGTACATGCAAAGAATACAGAATAATTAAAGCCAAAATGACACCTACATATCTACAGCAGGCCCAAAGTTCCCCTTCTTTTAAAGTCACACATTTAATAGTGTCTCTAGAACAGGCCAGCAAAGCAGCTTACCTTACTATAAGGGGGAAAATTTTAAGGACATTTTTAAGAATTAAAACATTTTTAGAACTAAAGCATTAGTAGATTATCTTCAGTGTATCTTTCTATTCAACCCGTGGACAGAAGCTTTACGATAAGATTTTTGCTATTCAATGGAATTCAGAATAAAAGGAGTCTATTTCAGATCATGCCCTAAAACGTTTTGTTACCTAAGTACCACAAAGGGATTGTCACAAGATGATTTTTTATTAGATGATTCCACGGTATAGAGCAGCCTTTTTCAGCCAGAGTTCTGAATGTAACAGACACAGTGTTACCATCAGATTCAATGTTACTATGTTTTCTTACAAGTGAGGCCAAGTATGTACATACATTCTTTCTAATCCCTTAAAATCCTTACAATTGAAAAGCTTGACCTTGAGTAGTTAATTCAAATAAAAATAAACTTGCTTAGGAGTATAATTTCAGTGGCCTAAACATATTTCCAAAGAATATTTTCCAACTGTGACACATACTTGAATATTTTGGGCTTTTTATATGACTACTTTATCTAGATCAAAAGATTTACCATAGCAAACTATGTCTATGTTTCCAAAAATTGTTATTAATCAAAAATGCTACCTTATAACTTAAGAGAAATAGACCTTGGGTTCAAGAAATGCTAATACATTATTAACAGTTATTATAATTCTATATTTAGTTTCATTTATAAATATCACTGGCAGGCATCATAATATTAAATCATTAAACTAATTTCTAAATATTGATTTCAAAAGCTTTGAACATATGTTGCAAAAAAAATTTAGTAACACTTATTTTTAGTTTAAAAACTAACAAAAGTTGTTTTTCCAGGTAATACACCCAATTATTTGTTTTTATGATCATCACCGACCCAGGAGTTGATAATAAACACTTGCATAGTTCTTGGAGAAAACGGACCTGGCACAATCTGAAGGCAAATATTGGCAAATACCGCATGTCCCAAGTTATAGTTGAAGAAATAACACAATCCGCGATCTTTCATGAGGCTGTTTATTCTTATTATTAAAACTTGGACTCAAGTAATCCTGGTTATTCTGGAAAAGGCACCTTGTTGTAGGGATCATTTAATCATCCTTTTCGACAATCACCTCTCCGTGAAGCACCTTTCTTCTCTGACGTAACATATGAAAGTAGAGTTGTGGGAACACTTAATTGAAAAAAGAAAACAGAGAAGGTAAGCTATGGTTGGAAATCTTTTATACTTGAAACCTCTTAAACATGGCGGCCTTTGAAAGCAAGCACATCATATACAGTTGCTACCACCCCTTAATATTTACAGGGTTCAGGGTAAGTGTACAAAGGGAGGGCCACATACCAGATGCCTAAATATTTTAATGCCATCAACTGTCAGTCTCTTCAGCAAACCTAAATATTTTGATAAATCTCTCTTCATAATGACCTGGAAGGCCATGTCTGAATTTAGAATTCTATAACTCTTCGGAACACCGTGCCAGAACAGTGCTGCACACGGAAAGCTGTCCCACCCGGCCCCTTCGCTCCACTCCATCGGCTGTCCTGTACCATGAGGGGTCTCGTGAACATCTGTGTGGATGTCCAAGGCCGCACAGCCCAGCTGCATCCACCCCCCTCACAAACAGCTGCCCCCTGATCTCAGGGATGTGTACACAGGTAACGGTGCTATAACCCCCAGGAGAACAGACTGGGGAAGAGAGCTATGCAGTCTAGATGCGTGCTCAGTGCCATCTGGGTTGCAAATTCCATGGTCCCGGGTTTCCAGGATGTGATCTGAAGGAAGGGGGTCCTGTGTGGAGTGGTGACCAGCAGTGAGCCAGGACATGGCCCTCTATCTAAAACTGGGCCCAGAGCAAAACCCCTCTTGGCTGGGCATAAGGGTGGTCTGGTACACACACAAATATATATGTATTAGGTCAGTTAGACAAATGGTCATCCACCCTGTCAAAGTTGGAGAATGATTTTGAGCCAATTTGAACCAGTACTTTAAGTTATAGGGTAAATGTTGGTGCATGAACAAATTAACATCAGCTACAAACAATACAAGTATACAAATACCTCTGAAAACGATGAACAGAATAGCCAAAACTAATGAACCTAATGACAAAACAAGCTTTGAATATTTTGCTTAGGCAAAACTGTGGGTAACTACTTCTTGAACTTAGCTCAAATGGAGCCAACATGCATAAAAGATTTTATTTTTTTATTTAGGTATCCAATCTTCAGTAATGTAACCGTCATATTATACCTAAGGGCCTAAATATATTCAGGCCATATAGACTTAAAGCGATTTTTGCAAATACTTCTATAACATCTTGAGTAGTTTAGTAGAAGTATGGGCTTGAGTTCAAACCTTGATCTTATTCACTAGCTGAGTGATTTTTAAAGCAATTCACTTAACCTCTCTAATCTCTAATGGCCCCATCGATAAATGAGAACTAAAAGGACTTCTTTTGAGCACTAAGTGCTCAAAATGTACTTTTATACTTGTAATTAGCAAAGGATTTAATAAGCAAAGTAGAATTAGTTGCTATTACTACTAATACTAATAATCAGGTGGAAAACACCCCCCTGGCTGGCTGATCCTCCAGCAGGTGGGGCTCTCAGGTAACTGACAGCCTCCTAAACTGAGAAGCAGCTACTGGCAAAGGCTGGTCTTCATAGGACACCTGAAAATGCACCGTCACAAGTTACTGGTTTGATGGTTTCAAACCATGATCTCTTGGGCCCTGGGTTTCCACAGAGATGCCTCAGTGGCTGTGAGGAAAAAAAGGCAACCCAAGACCTGAACCTGTAACTATGATAGGACAGGTCTGGCTCTGCTCCAGACCTCCAACATTCACTAGATGTTGCGCAAAGCAGGGAAAGAAACAAGTGTCATAGGCACACCACCCCCGAGCCCTCCTGAACTGGCCCTGGTGGATAATCGGAGGAGTCAGGCTGAGATGGGAGAAGATGAGGGGAATGAAATCACTATATGACCATCAAGGCAATTTTGATTTTGGAAAAGCTTAAAAGTTGGAGGTCCCAAGGAAGTGGCCAAATTTTACGTTCATCCTCTTTAGATGAAATTATTTCATATTGCATCAATGTCGATTTTAGATTCTATAAACATTTCTCATTTCTCTTTCCCCCCTCACTGACCCCAGAGTCTCTAACTTTATTGAGGAGGGCAAACAACAGCTTTGCTTTATCTTCATATTTCCTGCTAGTGATTATCAAAATCTGACCTAAAAATATACCACTTTGTATTTAAATGAAATGACTAGAGTCTCACCAATGCATTGCAACTATTGAAAGGTGAGGAGAAATTAGTGGAAAGACTGAGTTATTCAAAATATTTTAAGAAAAGCAGCTTTTTTATTATTTTCTAGTACACAGGGCAACACACATAAGACTAACAAGTACTCCTGGATGATCTTTCCAAGTATGTGCTTAATGAATAGAAATGACCTTAGATTTTCTTGGATAAAATGTTCATGTTCAGATACATAATTCTAAATGCTTTCAAAGAGTTCACTGCAGGCTTTATCTTTTCTTTAAAAACATAAATCATACTAAGCTTATTTTTAAGTGATTTTGAGAAGGCAATCATTTGTGTGTTAATTTACTTACCTTTTTTTCTCACAACTCACCCTTCAGTTATTTCAAATTATGAATACATGTGGCATTGAACGGAGGTTTTGATGTATTTTTAAGACATTATTTTTCCTTGTTTATTAATCTGGCATCTTATGACATCTTTTGAAAAACTTTGACAGCATATGCTAAATCAAAGTATAATACTAATAGAGACATACTTACATGGTATATACGAGGCCATGGTTATAAGAAGAAAATAATAGTAGTCAAAAGAGACATTGTATTTATTGGGAAGTCTTATTGAGAACATTCCTGTTTTCTTCACATATGGTAAGGCAGCGTATATTGTAAGAAGTTCACCAGCAACTCCAACAGGATATAAGATGATAAAAAAATTATATCTGGAGAAAGAAAAACCTGACAATTATTTTCTAGAATAATTATTGGATTTTATATCATGATTCTTTTGCTACTACTTTATTTAAGCTTAAAAATTCTCCTTTCTATACATACTTATATTAACCTCACGTAACAAGGTTAATTTTTTTTCACTTTAATCATTTGCTTATTAATTTATCATCGCTTTTTTTTCTTATAGTAGTTTCCATTTTAAGTGGCAAGATCTTAATAAAGTAAGAAGTCAACTTACTTTACAGAATTGAAATAACAATAGATTTTAAAGTCAGTGACTGATTGATGCAGTTTTTAAAGTATAATAAAGTATACAAGTATTATAACTATTCTAGTGTATTGTAAAGTAAATGTAAGCATTGTAAGGCATTGTAAAAGTAACTGCTTTGACACCTGGAATCATACTGATTTTTTTTTCCCTGCAGCTAGTCATTTGTTGATCAAATGCTGTGTTTTTAAAAAAGACCAGTTATGATCCTAATTTTATATCTAAATCTTGAAATTGCCAAAGTCGTTGTTTGGAGACATTTGGAAAACGTTTTGTGGTTACTAATTAAAAGAACGACTGTTTTAGAAAACTGATAAAACCACCTGAAGCATCAGTAACTACTAACGAACATACTGCCTAAAACTGTTTTCATGACAAAACAAGGAAGACAGGTCGTTTCCTGAATTTGCACATTAAAGGAATAGTCAGCTTGCTTAAAAGAGAGCTGAGAGAGTTCTAGTCAAAATCCAAGTCACAGTTTGTTCATTTGCATTGCGGAGCATCCTCCGACACAGAGCGGGGCCAGCATCACTTCCACCTACAGTTAGAGGAACACTGCACAAGTGTCCACTAGTGGACCCGCAGGACAGCCTCAAGCGCCCAAGGTAATGACATTTCTTAAGAGTTTCCTTATTCCTATGTGCCAAGGATATGCAAGGACAAGAGAGGACAGAGGGGGGCAGAATTATTTGCCAAAATAGATGAACTGGTAAAGAAAGAAAATGATCCTTCTACTGTCCCTCTGTGTCCCCTCCTTGCCTTGTGCATGCCGCCTGCTTCCTCACCAGCCTGGTGTAGTTATGTGTGTATTATTTAAATCAATTTTTTCCAACCTCGATTTCCTACCTCAATTTAAAAGTACATAACTGAGCATTTTATATTCCCTTCTTAAGTAAGACATTCAAACCTCTTAAATTTTTTTTTTAACTTTATGTGACTTTCAGATAATTTTTTTGGGGGTAAGATTGTTCTTTATTTTATTTTATTTTATTTTATTTTAATTTTTTTTTTGCGGTACGAGGGCCTCTCACTGTTGTGGCCTCTCCCGTTGCGGAGCACAGGCTCCGGACACGCAGGCTCAGCGGCCATGGCTCATGGGCCCAGCCGCTCCGCGGCACGTGTGATCCTCCCGGACCGGGGCACAAACCCGTGTCCCCTGAATCAGCAGGCGGACTCCCAACCACTGCACCACCAGGGAAGCCCAAGATTGTTCTTTAACTGAAAAAATATCACACTAAGTATAAACTAGGTTAAAGCCTTAAAGACGTGATTATTTTTAATGAAATGGGAAAAAATTCCACAATTTATTTGACTTTACTTGCACTTTGAAAAGGCTCTATGTCACCAACTCTCTAAGTTCTGATGGCAGCATGACAGATTTAACTACTTATTCAGAAAGAGACGTGATGTTTCCTTACAGATTCCCAATTGTCATCAAAAATTTTCTGAAGGGACTGCTTTTTTGAAATTAAAATGGAAATCAATATGAAAACATAACATTATGCATTTATCTATTCAGTGGGTTTTTCTAGGAACATGTCTGGCAGATAAATAGAATCAAAGTATATTCAAACCATCACAGCAGGGCAACTCGATAAATAAGAAGCCATTTTTAAGCTTTACTTGAGAATAGCTTCAACACTGGAACATAAATATAAATGTTATTTTAGGTTATTTAATGGGGTTGGCAAATACACAGCTGGTTGGGATCTTTAAGATTCTTGACATGAAACATAATTATTCACGATTATGTTTAACTGACGTGATGTGTTATGTTAACATGTGCATTTCAAAGTTGAAAGATTTTATAGTAACCTGCTTAACATTAAGGCAATTGACAAAGGATTTCTAACAGCAAATTTAAACATGCAATGGTAGAGTTTGGAAATTTTCCAGAAATTCAAGACATGCAAATGCATTCTAAAAGGCGGGCAAAGCATTAGAGACCATTATCTCCCGCAAACAAATTTTATAAATACAGCAAATAAAAAGAGACCATATTATGAATTAGTATTTTCAAAGGTGCTAGAAGTCTGAAAGACGGAGGTCATTCAAAATGGCATGAGATGCATTCTGGGATTAGAATCCAGCTACATTCCAAACTGCCAATTTTGCCAAACGCTTATAAATGGTAGTGCAACCTTCTTATGACAGACGAAACGTTTAAGCTCCAACTATAATTTTGAAGTATTTTGTCATATTCAAAATGGTAAGCCACAAATATCTAAAAAAGAGCTAGAGAATATAAAAACGTTTGAAAGGGTATATAGTATAATTAAGAGTGATAATCCTTTGTAGGGGGAATATAGACAATTTAAAAGGTTTTTATTCTTTTAGGTTATTTATATATACTAATTTATTATATTTAAACATATATAATATGAGTTATTTAAAAAGGAGTAATTAATAAAAAATGTTAGGCCTTTTGTATAAGGGGAGCAAAAACAAGTCTGACACTAGTTTTGAATTACCTTCATAAGCTAGCTATGGATTAATACAAATATCAGAGTTTTAAAAAATAATGGAAATATGGATATTACATTGTTTTTAATATCACAAAGCAGTATTTATAGCATCAGAAAACTGGGAATAATCTAAATTCTAGCAATATAGAACTGAGTCAGTCATACTATGGAATATTATGCAGCATTAAGAGTTAGAGAGCTAGATCTAAATGGATCTGTACTGACTTAAAAAAAGATCTCCAACATATAAACAAAAATCAAGTATCGTATCCTATTTATTTATTTATTTATTTATTTATTTTAAAGAAGATGTTGGGGGTAGGAGTTTATTAATTAATTTATTTATTTTTGCTGTTGTTGGGTCTTTGTTTCTGTGCGAGGGCTTTCTCTAGTTGTGGCAAGCGGGAGCCATTCGTCATCGCGGTGCGCGGGCCTCTCACTATCGCGGCCTCTCTTGTTGCGGAGCACAGGCTCCAGACGCGCAGGCTCAGTGGTTGTGGCTCACGGGCGTAGTTGCTCCGCGGCATGTGGGATCCTCCCAGACCAGGGCTCGAACCCATGTCCCCTGCATTAGCAGGCAGATTCTCAACCACTGCGCCACCAGGGAAGCCCCTATTTATGTTTTTAAAAACTCACATCTGTGTGTTCACATTGCTGTTATTAAGAAAAAGTCTGATGGTAAACTCCCAACTTTCTCTCTCCAAGGAAAGGGAGTGGGGCTCACGTAGGAGTACAAACAGGAACTTTCCACGTTTATTCTATATACTAAAACTATTTGAGAGTTTTTCACAATGAAAGCATATTACTTTTGTAGCTTAATAAAAATTTTAACGAATGAAAATACTGTCGAATTCTTGTATTCTACCTATGTGGGATACCTATCTATCTATCTATCTACCTACATATCTTATCTATCTTATCTACCGTATCTATCTATCTAATTTACCTATCTACATAGACATATATGGGATAGACGTTTCTTAACCCAACTGCTCCCCTGCATTTCTTACCACCTGGCATTTCTCACACCTGTTAGTTGTTGTATTTTCTGTCCCTTCCATCTTGAGAGGACAGAGATTTTGTTGCACTCACACCTGCACCTCAGGTATGCAGTAGGTACACAGCATATGTTATTGTTATTATTGTTATTTCAACTCTAAGTGCAACATGGAGAATGAAATGAACAAATCTATGCTGGTTTGTGATTTGTTCTCCAAAGGGCACAAATAATAAGTTGTTTTTATAATAACTTTGTAAAATACCAGCTGCTCAAAGAACGCATACTTTAAAAAGGACGGAACATCTTCTGCTTTAAAAACTGTTGCTTTGGGAGGGCTATGTTTAGAACCCTTGAAATACAAATTTTGTCCTCATAAGAAACAATACAATTTCAAATAAGGGTGACTTTTTTGTTTGTTTGTTTGTTGTTGTTCTGGCCGTGCCATGCAGCATGTAGGATCTTAGTTCCCCGAGTTCCCTGACTGGGGATCAAACCCGTGCCCCCTGCAATGGAAGCAAGGAGTCTTAACCACTGGACCACCAGGGAAGTCTCTAAGGGTGACTTTTTAAAATGTCTGTCTCTGCTACTTTATACACACACAAAAAAGTTGACATTGTATATATAAGATACTAAAACTTGTGGATACTAGGTGGAATATTAAAGTAATTTAAATCAATAACTGATTGATGTAAGGGCCACTTTTAGCAATTACAAGAACAGTATGTATTTAATTCAATGAAAGTCTGTCGTGTTAAAATAATGTCTATGCACTGGAAGTTTCAAATAACTTCTTTAATATGCATTTTGTTACTAAAGCTTGCCTATTTTAAAAGTTTATTTTTAGTGTTTTAGCTTATTTTCCTAACTTTGTTTTGTAGAATAAAAACCTTGTGAGTTGTCAAAAAAAAATTTAAGTCAATCAAACAAAATGCCATATTTTTGGCCAAGAGTTGATTTAACGTAATTCCAAAGATGTATATCTTGCTTTCAAGGAAAAATGAATGACCGACTCAGAGGCTAAGGACACTAACGTAGTTTGTCTGGCATTGCTTTCACTCAAGATATATGTTAATATGATTGTTGCCTGGTCATTAAATTAAGCCTTTAGAATGCAAGGTATAACACTGCTGATTTCAAAAACAGCAGCCTCCTGGCAACACAGGGCTAAGACACACATTTTAATTCTCTGTGTTAGCTCAGCACACAAAACACGCATGCGCAGGACCGAGAGCAACTAAACTGCAAGACATCGTCGCCACCTGGCCCATTTAACGAAGTATGGCAAGTGGTCAAGAAGACTGAATGTGTAGAAGGAATAGCGAGTGATCTCTGTCACCGTCCACGCGACCAGAAAAAGCACCACACTCTCCTCATTCTGGATCTGCAGAATTACAGAGAAAACCACAGCGTTGTTTAACCTTGAACTTCTTTCTCCACGAAGATATTTTCTGTTTATTATTTGGTACGTGCCTTTTATTATAACGGAGAGCTAGGGTTAGACAGATGCAATACAGAAAACGCAATGCAGTCACCATTAATAAGTCTTTACAAACACGCGATTTAAATGTGCTCTAAGCACAGGAATGGTCACATTTCTATTGGGTTCTCTGTCTCACCCTTCACTCTAGCCAATAACTCAACCACCCCAGGACAACATCAGCCCCTCAAAACCAGTCTGGGAACAATCTGACCCTCGGACTTTCTGTTGGTCGTCAAATCACACCCATCCTACTGCAGCACTAACTCCCGAATCTGCCCACTCACTGCAGCCCTGCTACCACGGTGTCAATTTAGGACCTGATCACCTCTCATGCAGAATGCTGTCACAGCCCCCTATGCAGTGTCCACTTCAGAGGTGGACATTTTCTCTTAAAAGCAAAACACAGAAGCAAACCAACAGAAACAAAATTGGAAGGTGCTAGTCCCAGGATTTAAAAGCTTCATGGCTTCCCCACTGCTTAACAGGAGGAAAGGGTAAAACCCTCCCACCTGAGCATGATGTTCAAGGATCTTTACAGCTGGAGCTCAGAAATCTTGACTTCTTGTGCAACGACTCAACCCCACCCCCAGCTCTCTCTGGGGACACAAAACTTTGTATTATTTCCAGATTATGCTCTGAATGTGTCTTAACACACGCCATTCCCTCTAATTATCAATAGAATGCTCCTCCGTTTTCATTTTTAATAAATTTATTTATTTATTTTTGGCTGTGTTGGGTCTTCGTTGCAGTGCGCGGGCTTCTCATCACGGTGGCCTCTCTTGTTGCAGAGCACGGGCTCTAGGTGCGTGGGCTTCAGTAGTTGTGGCCCGCGGGCTCTAGAGCGCAGGCTCAGTAGTTGTGGCTCGTGGGCTCTAGAGTGCAGGCTCAGTAGTTGTGGCCCGCGGGCTCAGTAGTTGTGGCCTGCAGGCTCCAGAGCACAGGCTCAGTAGTTGTGGCGCACGGGCTTAGTTGCTCCATGGCATGTGGGATCTTCCCAGATCAGGGCTCGAACCCGTGTCCCCTGCATTGGCAGGTGGATTCTTAACCACTGTGCCACCAGGGAAGTCCCTGAATGCTCCTCCCTTTATCAATACTTCCCATGGAAAACCCTTTCTCACCTTTAAGATCCAGCTAACCACCACGGCCTCTGGAAAACTTGTCCCAAACCCCTTCCTCTCACCCTGAGCAGTTACGTGCTCCCCTTCCTTGTTCTCACAGTACTGTGTTCATATCTGTATTATAACACTTGCCAATTTCTATCAGGATTTGTCTGCCAAACGCTTGTATATCTACAGCACTCAGCTGATACACTCCTTCCTCGGGGAAGCCTTCCTTCACTCCCTAAGTCAGGCCAAGTCTGCCGGTTACTGCAAGCCACACTGGCCTCTTGTTTCAAAGCACTAACACTAGTAAAATCAAACAATTATTTCTGCAACAACTTGTGCACCATCTCTCCCAATTCCAGGCTCCATGAGGTGGGAACCATACGTGTATTATAAATAGCCAGATTCCCGGCACAGCGTCAGGAACAGAATAGGCGCGTAATTCATACTTGTTGAATGACTCAACATCTGTAGGGCTGCCCCCTACTCCCCGATGGTCAGTACCCCTGACAGCTGAGACTGACTTATTCATTTCTGTAAATCCCAAAGTAAGCACAGTGCCAGGGGTATAGAATGCGCTCAATACATGCTGGTTGAATTAATTAAAGATGGGTGGAAAGATGCCCATGAGATACCACTGTTGGAGAAGATTAAATAGTAAAACCAAGGAAGAGATTTTCTGTAATATAAAAAAGAGGCAAAAGGGATAAATTGGAAGACTGGGATGGACACATACATACCACTATATATAAAATAGATAACTAATAAGGATCTACTGTATAGCACAGGGAACTCTACCCAATACTCTGTAATGGCCTACATGGGAAAAGAATCTTAAAAAAAAAAGAGTGGATAGGGACTTCCCTGCTGGTGCAGTGGTTAAGAATCGCCTGCCAATGCAGGGGACACGGGTTGCAGCCCTGGTCCGGGAAGATTCCACATGCCACGAAGCAGCTAAGCCCATGCGCCACAACTACTGAGCCTGCGCTCTAGAGCCTGCGAGCCACAACTACTGAGCCCATGCGCCACAACTACTGAAGTCTGCGCTTCTAGAGCCTGTGCTCCGTAACAAGAGAAGCCACCGCAATGAGAAGCCCGTGCACCGCAACAAAGAGTAGCCCCCACTCGCTGCAACTAGAGAAAGCCCGCGTGCAGCAACGAAGACCCAACGCAGCCTAAAATAAAAAAATTTTTTTTAATTGGAAAACCCCGATTTATATGGCTATAAAAATGCCAATTTTTGGTTTTGCTGGTGTTTCAAAGCCATTCTACGAACGCACTAAGTCAATGTACAATCACACTTACATCCAAACCCAACCTTTCTTTGGCCAAGGGTTCTGCTTCCTGAAATACAGTTAACACTTTGGATTCCTATTAATAAGAAAGCTTTCCCGCAGGCTCAAGTAGACGAAGTGTTGTGTCACTTACTGGTTTTATACTGTGAGTAACGAGCCACACCATAAAGATTCTTGAACTCACTTGGACCCCAGCCACAAGCACAGAAGTAGGCACAATTCCTTAAAGAAAAAAACAAGTCAACCACTGCCCGAAATGCCATCTATGCCAAACATAAAAATTAAATCAAAAACTCACCAATTAAACAGTGGACTATCTGTAAGCAAACACACAAAAAATCACATGTCAATAGCATACAACATAAAATAAATTCCTGTCATCGTTGGTTTTAAATGCATCTGTAGGGAGTACATAATCAGCAAAATAAGGCTAATTTTGCTCCACTGATATATTTTCAAATAAATATGGCAGTGATAGATAAACAGCGTCGTTGAAAACTTACCTCAAGCAAGGCAAATGTCTGGAAAAATTTAAGTGTCTTCTGAATACTTCTATATAAACCTTTGTGTGTTCCTTTTTCCATATAAAAACGTACCATGGCAATAGCTAGTACCAGCCACCTAGAGAAAGTAAAAGCATTTTATAAAATTCTGTCACAACGAATTCCACTGACTCCTGTAAGGAAATGTCATAATTTATACAGTAATAACATGTATGTGTTATTATGCTCTCAGTTCATTATTCTATTTTAAAAACCCATAGGAAGAAATGACAAACATCGTTTTTACATCGACTCTTCAAGGGAATAAAGAGAACATACTCGAGATCAACTACATACAAATGTCAAACACTGTGCATTGCATTTTTGGTCTCAGCAGATAAACTGACGGACTGAAGGAATAGGTTTCTGTACCAAAAATGAAGTTATTATAAAGCATTTAATAATTATATAAAAATTTGAGGTAAAAAGCTGTGTGTGTATAAATATGCATTTTATACAAATATATAGTATATATTTATATGTAATTATAGGTAAAAATCTTGAATGAGAATCATTAATTAACACTTTTATCATTTTCTCTAAATAAAAACAATTGTGGTACCACAGAAGGGACATAAGCCTGCTTTTAAACAGTGTGTTTTAAAACTAGTGGTTACCAAGGGGGCGAGAGCAGGGGGGAGGGGCAAGACAGGAGCAGGTGGTTAAGAGATACAAACTAGTATGTATAAAATCAATAAGCAACTAGGATATATTGTACAGCACAGGGAAATATAGACATTGTTTCCTAATAACTTCAAGTAGAGTATATTCTACAAAAATACTGAATCTCTATGTTGCACACCTGAATTGACTATACTTCAATTGAAAAAAAAGTTTGTTTTCGAAAAAGAAAAAATACATATGTCCCCTCCCCCCTTTTAACTTACACTTGTACATTAAATATAGTTGCTGTGAATTAATGGCACTTAAAAACAGAAGCTACACCTGTGGAGACCGCCTTTGTCACCCGGGTACTCAATCTCCAAGAGTCACTGATGAGAGGTAATGTTTTTTTCCAGTTTCCTTTGCAATTACAAAAGCACTTCGAAGTTTAAAAAAGTTGCGTCTCCTGTAACTTTTAAAACTCCTTAATAATACACCCATGGAAATGAATAGCTACCCCAGGCTTTTGAAAACAGTGGTCTCCAAAGTGTCTAGTTAAATGAATTTATGAACTATAAAATTTATAATAATTTTATACAGTTTTAACTTTTTAATTAAAGAGAACTCAATAAAATAGACAAATGGCTTAAAGGTGCCTGCAAAGAAACGAGCGACTGAGTGGGGGTGAAAATGCAGACTCAATCAAACAGCAAGAAAATGGCAGAGAGGCACCTCAGCCCTGGGAATCTCTTCTCCTCAGCACACCATGAGGTCAAAAACAATGACCTTTAGTGAGATATGACAAGGAATCAGGCAAGTGCCGGAAACTACCACAAAGACCTTTGAAATGTAGAAGTATTAAGGATAATAACAACAATGATAATGATAGGTACACTTTCAGAGTGCTTTCAATGTTCCAGACACTGTCTTATATGCATATTTAGTATATTAATATTTCTTCCTCACAATAACCCCATGAGGTAGCGACTACTACTATCCTATTTCACTGCTGTGGAAATAGGCAGAAAGGGCCCTATAGCCAGTCAGCTGGGACCTCAACTCACCACTCATCTCACAGTCTACGCTCTTGAACTACTCTGCTGTACTGGTCTGGCTCTAAGCATATACTGTGCCTTGGGATATTAGCTAATCATAATAATTCATGTATTTAAATTATAAGTAATTTTTAAAGTTATACAGAATGTTATGCTCAAATATTTTAACTGATAGTAGTACGTTATCAAGAAAGTTTGAAAGCCACTGTTTTATACGAAACAATCACCATGCAGAGATATCTTGCGACTTACCCTAAGGCTCAGAGTAAGTAAGTTCATGGTGGAGGTCTCCTAACCCTCACTGCTCTTCCCTTCCTACTGCACCATGGCTTTTACTGGATTCACCTCACAGTTCCATCCCGCATTAGAGCCAACACTCAACCCTGTGCTGGGATAATCTGAGTGTGCTAATCTGGATAATGTTTTAGGTACCTTCCAGGTTTAAAATGTTCTGATTTCATTATCCTCAATTCCAAGTCCTTACACTACTTCTAACAAGAAAACAAAAAGTTTAATGTTTTCATTCACATTTTCCCATATACTTGTCTTTTCTTTTAGACAAATCCAAATCAGATTTTTACCAAAGACCGATTTAAGAGGTAACTGTTAACCTACCAAAGAATTCATCAAAAGATTAATTTAGATGGCAAGTTTTCTACATTTTTAAAGGCATGATATAAAAATCCATGCATTTTAACAGTATAACAAATTTTACTGTTTTCCCATAGGCGGCAGTATTGTACCAACTAGTACAGTATAACAATACTATCCCCACTCACCTGTTGGAAATAAAAGAAATTAACACTCTGGGGTTAGAAAGGACCATGGAACTATCTATACTAACCTCTCATCTGTTTTTTGGTAAATATGGCCAGGAACTCATCTGAACTAACCCGTGCTCACTTCCTAAGCCCCCCCCCCCCACCCAATCACAAAGGGTGAGAATCAAAGTCTCTCTTGAGGGCTCTACATTCAGCTAACGTTGGGTTTCCTCTACCTGTCAGTTTAGTAACTGTAATTTTAAAAATTTCCCAAAGCGACAGGAGTGTCTACAATTAGGAATTCTTTTTTGGACAGTTTTTTTTAAAAAAAAATGCCAGACCTAATGATTGCCTAAATATGAACCCAAATAGACACTATCAGTCCTTGACAAAACACTCTCTTTGGAAAATATAAACATGTGTTCCGCATGTAGGTTTCTCACTTGCTTAATTCATTTATTCATTCATTCATCTTCAGGATCAATACAGGACAGGTACTGTGCGAGGTGCTGGGGAATTAGGGATAAACAAGACATAGTTCTGGCCTCAAGGAAATCTTAAGTTACTAAGTGGAGACAGAACACTGCAGCAACGAAAGAGATGTGGCATAACTTCCTAAACACCTTCTAACACTCACTAAATGCCTTCTTCTCATGCCACTATGGCTACAATTACCCTGAAAAATCTTACTGAAGGTGGAGCTCTTCTAGCTGCCTTCTGGGGCTTCTTTTTCTCCTCAGATTTCTTGGAGACCACCTGCTTTTTGAAGAACTTGGTTATCTACACCTATACTTTTTTTTCTTAATTTCAACACCGCTTTAAAAATTTTTTTACAACTTCAAACATATACAAAGGTATAGAGAATGAATGGTACGATGAACCCCCATTTGCCCACTGCCCTGCTTCAACCAGTATCATCTTATTAACAGTCTTGTTTCATCTAAATCTCTATTCACTTCTTTCCCCACAAGCCTTCCTCCCTGATTATTGTGAATCAAATCTCATACATCCTATAATATGATTCATAAATGCTTAATTATGTATCTCTAAAAGGTTTATTTTTCATAAACATAACCAAAACACCACTACCCCATGTGAAGAACTGAACAATAACTTCTTCAATCACAAAACTTAGAGTCAAGATACAAATGTCCTTAACTGTCTCATAATTTTTTAAAATCATGATTGAAATAAGATTCATACATTGCAATTAGTTGCTATGTGTTTTATGACTCTTTTAAATCTATAGGTTTCACCTCCTTCCATCCATCCTCATCTCTCCTCCCCTCTTTCTCGTGAAATTTATCTGTTGAAGACCCTGAGTGGTTCCTGCAGAGTTACCCGTGGTCTGGGTTTTGCTAACTGGATACCCCCATGTCATTTATTATGTTCTTCTGGCCTCCGTATTTCCTGTGAGTGCGTAGTTAGTTCTAAAGGATTGATCAGACAGATTCACGTTCAAGGTTAATTTCTCCGTTGTGTTGCGTACTTCCCCAGGGAGCCCAAAATTTCTGGCTGTCCCTCTTCGTTGTGATGTTAGCACCGATGGTCATTATCCACATCCATTATTTCGGCAGTTACTGAGAAATGATGATGTTCTGATTTTATCGCGTCTTTTTTTTTTTTTTTTTTTGCGGTACGCGGGCCTCTCACTGTTGTGGCCTCTCCCGTTGCGGAGCACAGGCTCTGGACGCGCAGGCTCAGCGGCCATGGCTCACGGGCCCAGCCGCTGCGCAGCATGTGGGATCTTCCCGGACCGGGGCACGAACCCGTGTCCCCGGCATCGGCAGGCGGACTCTCAACCACTGCGCCACCAGGGAAGCCCCGGAGATGATCTTTGACGTTCATACAATCCATACTTCTGTGTGGTGTTCACTGACAACTCTAAACTTCCTTTCCTAGACTACATGCAGACTCGTTTAGTAGCCAACATGTGTTTCAATTTATCACACATAAGGCTCTCATGCCAACAGAGTTAAGCTGAAAGGTTCATAAAAGAAAAAAGCCAGATAAACTGGACTTCGGTAAGATTAGGACCTTCTGCTCTTTGAGAGACATTGTGAAGAGAATGAAAAAGCAAGCCATACCTGATAGAAAATATTTACAAATCACATATCTGATAAAGGACTTGTATCCAGACTATATAAAGAACTTTCAAAATTCAATAGCTGAAAATCAAACAACAAACCCATAAAAAATGGGCAAAAGATTTAAACAGACCCTATACCAAAAAAAGGTACACAACTGGTAAGTAAACCCATGAAGATGCTCAGGGTCATTAGTCACTAGGGAAATGCAAATTAAAATCACAGTAACACAATACACCACTTAGAAGGTATAAAATTAGGACGACTGACCACACCAAGTGCCGATGAGGATATGTGGCAACCAGAAAGCTCATTCACTGCCCGTGGGGATGTACTGTACAACCACTCTGAAAAAAGTTTGGCAGTTTTATAAGAAACCAGCAATGTGACTACCCTATGACCCAGCCATTCTACTCATAGGTATTTACCCAAGGACAATGAAAGCGTGGGTCCACACAAGACTTGCATACAGACGCTCACCACGGCATCTGTCATAGCCCCAAACTGCAAAGAACCCAAACGTCCATCCACGGATGAAGGAGAAACAAGTTGTGGTAGGTTCATACACGGATCCACCTACCTCAGGAATAAAATATATGTCTGTTACTCAACACTTCAAGAAATGTACGTGCCTGAACCTTGGGTCTGGTGCTCTGCTAATGCAGACTACGTACACTGTGAGGATATCTTAAATAGTTTCCTTCTGCATGACGTGCACTTTTAAATTCACCACTAGGGGTAGGAATTATCCTTTCTAAACACCCACTGTGTGTCCAGCACCCTGCCGACCACTTCATATCCACTACTTCTTAATTCCTTGTAATAACCTAGCAAAGTAGTTGCTTTGCTACCCTGACCGATGAGAAAACCCAGGGTCAGAGAGGTTATGGAACTTACCTAAGGTCACCCAGCTAAAAAGGAGTGAAAACATAACCTTCAATGAACACCTTCCTGTACTGTTTACAGGTTAAAATCCAAACGTGTTAGCGAGGCATGTAAGGCCTGTGCAGTGAGCCAGGTTCCCCATCCATCTTCCTTTCCCAGCCTACATTGCAGGCCTGCTTGCTGTCACCCCAACCGCACGTCAGCATGAGCTGTTCCCTAACTCCTGCTCTTTCCTCATCCCCGCCGCTCAGTTGGAATGCGATGGTCCCCCTCCCCCGCCCAAAGCTTTCTCTGATCCTCCCTACCTGTCTGACTTGACACCTCTGCGGAACACTTATTTCATCCTGTCTTTTACTGCAATCTACAAATGCCCCAGGTAGCACTTCTACAAGGACAGGGCCTAAAATATTTAGCTTTTGTCTCTCGCTTGACCTAGGATAATGCACTAACACATGTGGACTTCAAAAGTGTTTGTAGCAAAGCAAAAGAATTAAAAGAGAGAAAGAGAGAGAGAGAGAGAGAGAGAGAAACGCTCACTTTCCTAGTCAAGCATCTGTTGTGAGCAAGTACAATAAAAATCCTCACATCCTTTAAATTACATTATTACTTAATTAAATTAATTACATCCTGTAGTTCTACTCCAGGAATTCATCCTAAACAACTAATTCAAGAGAAACAAATTAAAGTAAAACATCATTAGAGGCATGATTTAGTCCATTACTGTACCTTAACTCTATTCCCTCTTATGTAACCATGAAAGAGTGTAATTATGAAAACTATGTAGAAATATTTGGTGAAACAGTGAGTGAAAACAGAATATCCTACACAGCAGATACTGTAACTACAATACCCTACAATGTGCATTCATTCACTCAACAAATATTTCTTGAGTGCTTCACGGAGCTGACACTGTTACAGGACGACGCAGACAATAAGCAACAGAACCAATCAGTAGAATTCATTGTACAGTTATACGGTAATAAGTACGATAGAGAAAAATTAAGCAGGCAAGGGGGATAAGGAGTGTCTGTGTGCGGTTTTTGCTATTTGAATGAAGATAGCCACGAAGGCCTCCCTGAGAATGGAGATTTGAGTAAAAATCTGAAGGAAGTAACTCACGTGAGCGATAACAAGGAGAAATGAAAGGCCATGCTAAGCTTACAGAATTAGGCAAGTTCTTTTCTACATTTATGTAAAATTTTAATTCTTAAATATTATTTTGATTGTTTTCAAGACGATTACAAAAAAATGAATAAACCCTCCAAAGTTCTGCTAAAAGAGAAAAACAGAACAAGCAAATGAACAAAAGAACCTTTGCATTAGCAGATGTAAACCAGTATATAGAGAGGATGGATAAACAACAGGGTCCCTCTGCCCCAACCCTCCAATTAAATCGGGAGGCTTTCTTGCATCTCATGCCTATTTCCAGAATTAATCTCACTTGGAATATCTACCCTCTACATATGCAAATCCTATCCCTTCTTCAAATCTCAACACGTTTAGAAAGCCTCCAAAGAGTTAATTATATGGATTATTCCATTTCCGTTCCCCTTGCCTTTTTTTTTACATCTTTATTGGAGTATAATTGCTTTACAATGGTGTGTTAGTTTCTGCTTTACAACAAAGTGAATCAGTTATACATATACACATGTTCCCATATCTCTTCCCTCTTGCGTCTCCCTCCCTCCCACCCTCCCTATCCCACCCCTTGGCAAGGGACCTTCTCAACATAGGCAGGGAGACAACTTTGCTGAGAGAACATTTAATTATACTTCAGGTCGGGTAAGAGACCCAGAAAACTTCAGAGGCGGCTTGGCTAGAAGTCACAGCAGAAACATGGGGATTATTACCCAAAGGATGAGCAGCCTGAGCAAAGATGGAGAGAGCCATGAAAACAAAACTGCATGGTGTTTGAGGGCGTAGTTAGTTACAGTAGACTTCAAAAGCAATAAAACTGGAAAGAGGAAATCAGGGAGATATTGCAAAGGGCCTTGAACGACAGACAGCCTAAATCCCTTCCACAACAGTGGAGGCAAAGCGGGGGGGGGGGGGGTCACCGAAGGCTTTAAACTGGAGTTATGCATTGACTTTCATTTTTTGAAAAGGTACCTCGGCCTTCAAAAGGGAGTGTGGCCTGGAAAGGAAAGGCACAAGACCAGTTAATAAACGGTGGGGGCTTCCCTGGTGGCGCAGTGGTTGAGAGTCCACCTGCCGATGCAGGGGACATGGGTTCGTGCCCCGGTCCGGGAAGATCCCACGTGCCGCGGAGCGGCTGGGCCCGTGAGCCATGGCCGCTGAGCCTGCGCGTCCGGAGCCTGTGCTCAGCAACGGGAGAGGCCACAACAGTGAGAGGCCCGCGTACCGCAAAAAAAAAAAAAAAAAAAAAATGGTGGGCGTCCCCAAAGTGTTTATTAACTGGATGAGACTAGCACAGAGGACAGAGGATCTTTTCAGCCTCCAGGGTATCTAAAGGCTGCAGCACACAGTGGGTACTCCATTGTTCTCCAGTAGCTTTGACTCTATTAGTTTTCCCTTTCAAGATCATAAAATTTAGTGAAGTGGAAACAAGTAGCACGGCTCTGGATTCAGACTGTGCCGAAATCCAAGTCTGACACTTGCTGGTTTGGGGAACTTGAGCAAGTGACTTCACCTATTAGTGCCTCGGTTTTCTAGTCTATCAAATGTAATATCATGCACCCCTCACAGGACTGCAGAGGACCA
Source organism: Globicephala melas (assembly GCF_963455315.2). Taxonomy (NCBI): domain Eukaryota; kingdom Metazoa; phylum Chordata; class Mammalia; order Artiodactyla; family Delphinidae; genus Globicephala; species Globicephala melas. The sequence continues at coordinate 4,733,460 of NC_083315.2, read as the reverse complement.
GAAATGACATACTACACCTAGAGTGACTGACACAGTGCCTAGCGCACAGTGAATCCTCAATAGATACCAATATTTTCATTAACTGTATTTGGTATTAAGCACATAATAAGTACTCAGTACTGTGTCAAATCATTTATTAAATCTTTATCGATCACATTTTTCTATAAGCCCTAGAGAAAGTTAAAGGTATTAAACGTTTCCCCAGATTTGTATAGATTAATAATACTTCATGGGATAACGGGAAAATAACTTTTTTAAACGGCAACGCCATTGAGAAACGCAAGAGCATTTTCCCAGCCGGTTTTGAAAAGCGGTCGACACAAGTCACTGTGACAGCTCTTTGCAGAGAGACAGTCATTGTGTAACCTTAACTTGTAAGTCGTACTCAAAGCCACAAATAAAAGTACGGGGTATCAGTCATGGAGCCAACAAGATGCTGGACACGAGTGCTATGCTCCGATCCGGCAGGGTTTTTAGAAAACCGTCCCAAGTAAGAAGCTCTCGGGAGCACTATTACTTAAAAAACAAAACAAAACAACAACAGCAAAAAAACCCGTAGCGACACGAACAGTTAGGAACACTCTGCCCAACCATCGGCGGCACGAGGACGCACTCCAGGGGCCGGCGGCCGAGGACGCAGGTCTGGGCCCCCGGCCAGACGGCTCCGGGGTGGCGGGACCCCGGCGTTTCTCCAGCTGCAGCAGCAGCGGCGCCCGCGGCGGCCGGGCCGGAGCCGCCTCCCCGGCGGGGCGGCCCCGCATTCCTGCCCGGGTCTATACTTAACCTCCGGCCCGCGCCCCGCTGCCGCAGCGCACGCCGTGCACCGTATTAGGCAATGCCCCGCGAGCAGGGCCCCGGCACCCCTGGCCCCCCCGACCACGCTCCATTCAAGCCCGGCGGCGGCTGCAACGCCCCTCCCCCACGGCCACCGCGCCGCGCGCCGCCCCCGCGCCGCGACCACCCCGCCTCCGGGCGCGCACCCCGGCCCGCCGGCGCCCGGACCGCGGAACGCCAAGGGGCGGCGGCGCGAGGAGGGCCCCTCGGGGCGCACGTACCCCGCGGTCATGGCGATGTTGTAGAAGGTGAGCCAAGCGGTGGCCAGCAAGCCCCGGCGCCTCCTCTTGCCCGCGGCCTCCCTCTCCTCGCTGGCCTCCGAGGCGCCGCCGTTGGTGCCGTCCTCCTCGCTGGACGCCATGGTGGCCGCGCAGCCGGGGGACGTGGACGAGAGGGGCAGGGGAGCGGGAGGGGTCCTGCCGAGCGCGCCGCTAAAGCGCCGCCGCCCGCTGCCGCCGCCGCCTCCGTCAGGCGCCCCATGTGCCGCGCGTAGGAGCCTCGGCGCCGCCAGCCCGGCCGCCCGCAGGGGGAGGAGAGGGCGTCCCGGGCCACCGCCCCGCCCCCGGCCCGCGGGAGCGCGCGCCGCGCGGGGACCCGGCCGCCGGTCCTGGGCGAGGGGGCGCGCGGGGGGTCCCGGGAGCCCCTGGGTGCGAGCTCAAGCTCTGCTCTCGGGGAAACCCATCCGCCTCGCCAGCTGGGGGAGCCTCCTCTTGGAGACAGCCCGGGCGTCTTGGCGCAGACTACGGGCGCCTTGCTAGTTAGTGCCTTGAGCCGAAACGCACCTGGACTTGGCGTGGCCCTGCCCCACCCAGACTTCTGTAAGATTGTTTCTGGAGGTGGAGAGAGGCCGTGGGATCCTCCCGCCAAAGACTCATTCTTCAGAGCTTCTGGGGAGGAAGCGCCAACTTTTCACACTGTTTCACTTTTCCCAGCCGGCGGAGCAGGCATGGGGCGGGGGGTGGAATAGGAGTGCCTCACCTGCGTGGATTCCACTGGAGCCAGTGTTGTGTGGGCGTTCATTGCACTGCAGCGCGGGACGCTGGATGTTAGAGGGAAACTGGAGGAAATAGGACGTGACAAGATACCAAAGGAGAAAAGTTTGCGCAGACAGAGGCAACCTACGGGTGGAAAGCTAGCAAGAGCCCTTCCCTCAAGAAACGTAGTATCCCACTGTTATGCACTCTGTGTCTCCTTTTTTTAAAATCTTCTTCCAGATACACATGCTTTCTCCTAACAGTTATTTCCTCTTTCCCCTTAAAGCACACAGTTAAGAAGGCAGGCTCTGGAGTCAGATGACTGGAATTCAAACCCCAAATTCCAGGCTCCACCAGTCTTATTAGCTGTGTGAACTTGGGCAACTAAATCTCTCCATGCCTCAATTTCCTCAATGGGAATAATTTTAAAACCTACCTCGTGGGGTTGTTGTGAGATTTAAGTGAAATCCATGTAAACCACTTACAGGCCGGAAACAGTTTGAGTCACCCCAAATTAGTGTGTGAGCGCCGTTCGGGCAACTCGGATCTCTGGTGATCCAGTGAAAGAAATTCTGCGCAGAACAAGGGAAGCGATCTACTTGTTAGGTCGTCCTCCAGGAACCTGATCCTGGCCCTGGGCTGGAGACCACCCCCGAAAGACCACGGAGACGAAAGTTGGACCTGGTCCACGCGGATCCTGATCTGGGCTCTGGGCGCCTCCCCCAGACGGCACTACCAGCCTGATCTGAGAAACTTAGATAATTTTGAGGAGTATGTTAACAATGGGAGATGGGGAAGTCTGAGGTGTGCCTGGGGAAGGAATACTGGCTGAAAATTGTTCAAATTTCATGAAAACTATGAACTACTGTTTTTAAAGACATTTACATTGGAAAAAGAAGTACAACTATTTGCAAGTGACAACATTGTGTTATTAGAAAAGCCTAATGAATCCACAAAAAAGCTACTGGAACTAGTTGCAGGATACAAGGCCAATGTAACAAAAAGTCAATCCTTTCATACATTCTAGAAATGAACAACTGGAAATTGAAATTTAGAGTAAAACAATCTAATGCTTACCAGCATCCCAAACCGTGAAATATAGAGGGATAAATTTAACAAAACGTGCAAGGCCCGTACACTGAACACTATAAATCACTGTCAAGAGAAAGTGAAGACCTAAGTAAATAGCTATTCTATGTTCGTGAATTGGAAGACTCAAGTTGTTCAACTGTCAGTTCTCTCCAAATCCCAGCAGAATATTTTTTAATTTGACAAGATAACTCTAAAATTGATACAGAAATGTGTAGTAAGAATGAAGTTGGAACACATACATATCTGTTTTCAACAGTATAAAACTACAGTTTACAGGACAGTGGGGTAGGCATAAGGATAGACCAAGTATTTAACCAAGAGAACGAAAATAGGTCCATACAAAGACTTGGACACCAACGTTCATAGCAGTTTTATTTTATTTTATTTTATTTTATTTTTGCGGTACACGGGCCTCTCACTGCTGTGGCCTCTCCCGTTGCGGAGCACAGGCTCAGCGGCCATGGCTCACGGGCCCAGCCACTCCGCGGCATATGGGATCTTCTCGGACCAGGGCACGAACGCGTGTCCCCTGGATCGGCAGGCGGACTCTCAACCACTGTGCCACTAGGGAAGCCCATAGCAGTTTTATTCATAGTTGCCCCAAACTGAAAATAATCCATGTCCATCAACATGTGAATGGATAAACAAATGGTAGTATGTTCATACAATGGAATATGACAGCAATGAAAAGGAACAAACTACTGAACATGCAACATGAATGAATCTAATAAACTCTATGCTGAGCAAAAGCAGAAAGATTACATAGTATATGATTTCATTTATATGAAACTAGAAAAGGAAAATCTAATATACAGTGACAAGAAACAGGAAAGTTGTTGCCTGGTGCTGGGGATGTGTGCAAAGAGGACAGGCTGGGAATAGACACAGGAATCCTTTCGGAATAATGTAAGTGTTCTATTTGTTGATTGTGATGTTACACAGGTGTATACATCTGTCAAAACTCATCACACTAAACACATAAAGCAGATGCATTTTATGTATATAAATTATTACTTAGAGTCAATTTTAGTGTCATGCGTAATAAATATTTTAAAGTGTAAAATTTACAATATTGATATGTTTAGCATAAAACCCAAATTTTGTGGCAGAATGAGTTTGTATATTACAGTTAATAGTTTCTCCTCCAATTATTTCTTTAAAACATTGAATATGACATGAGATGTAACATTTTCAGAGTGGCTATATTTTTTAACAAAGTTGAATATAACATTTTGGGGAAAAAACTTTGAAATATCCTAAGAGTAAATTACATGCCAACAGACTTCTAAAACTGTCCCTTTAAAAAGTAAATAATTTACTGTATACTACGTACCAATAGGGGGTACCAAAATGAATGAAAAATGGGGCCTGTCCTCAAAAGACCTACAGTGCTTTTTAGTGGATAAGAAACTCACACAAATGTATTCCACGATAATGTCAGAAACATACCACCTTTCATATGCCAGGCACTTCCACTGATTTAATCCATACAACAATCTTCACAGATAGGTATTATTATCCACATTTTCAAATGAGGCAGTTGAACTCTGGAGGGATTAAGAAACTTGCCCAAGGTCAGAAGCTAATAAGTAGAGATTTTGATGCTCTTCCTGACACCAAAGTCCGTATTCTATCATCAAATGCAGAGTAAAAGAAATTTGAAAAGTGAATCGCAGAGTGCTATGGGAATAACTTGTCTGGGGGCTCAGAAAATCACTTTTGAATACTTGAAGAATGAGTTATTCCAACAGACAGATTGCAGGAGGATCTTGCAGGCTGAGGGCTCACCATGAACATGGGGGTGGGAAAAACAAAGAAGCTTGAGGATAAGTGAGTTGTGCACTTTGACTAAATCTTAAAAGTATCAGGCGAGACTAGAAACACGTTGAGAACCACTCTATTTTAAAAGGCAGGAGTGAATTTCTGAAGACTGGAGAGAAGGAAAATAATACTGAAGAAGCCTCTTTCCCAAGGTTAATCGAGCAGCAGAGTGAACTGAATGCAGAAGGCATGAGGGATGCAGGAAATGAGATGAGTTTCAGTCTGAGAGAGAAATGATACAGCCCAGAGCTAGGTTGGTGGTCAACTTCAGCATGAAGAGGGGAATGAATAAGGAAATATCTTGAGACACAGCAGAGTCCCCCAAAAAAGGGTTTCATTTGCTTATTTGTTGAAGCAAAGGGGCAATAAGATATGAAGAGGCTGATTGTCTATGTGAAATAGGCTATTTCATGAAGCAAGATCCCTGTGGTTGTGAGAGGGTTAGCGATTAAGAACATAGATGGAGGAATTAGGTTTCAAAAAGAGAAAGGACCCTTCTTTCTCAGACAGGCATGAAGGAAGTGGAGATGGAGGTATTTTGAGGCAGGGAAAAAAAAGTTGAGGTGGGAGCCTGCTTGAAAGCAAGGTGTCCCCAAAGCAAAAAAAGATTTGGAATAGCTTTCTGCATATAACATTGTTTCACTTTTCAAAACATCTTTTATCAATCTACACATTAGCCCTTGTCTTTAGGGTAAAAATGGATTAGTTAGCTTGGCTTCAGAGCTGTCTACTATAACCTGAACCCAGGGGAGCCAATCGAACATTTATCTCTTAGGAAGTGCCCGTCACCAAAATACTCTGACCCAGCTAAGAAGGTCTGTCCATTGTCTGTAAACTGATCTGGCTAACTTTTAATCCAAACTTCCATTCTTTTCTCCCTACCCAAACTGCTATTTTCCCATTCCTGTTTGTGTAAGTCTCATTCACTCTTCAAGGCTACATTCAATACCAGTGTTTTCAAGTGGCTTTCGCTGATTGCTTCAGCTCATACTGGATCCTTACTCTTCCACAGAATTAGTTTGTACTGATAATGTGTCATCCATTTTAGCAGCTAATTATATATTGTCTTCTGCTTTTACTTAACACACTTGTGTGTGTTATGGCTGTGGGGAAGAATTGCATACCACTGATCATGAACGACTGTATTTTTATTTTTATTTTTAATTTTTTTTTTGCGGTACGTGGGCCTCTCACTGCTGTGGCCTCTCCCGTTGAGGAGCACAGGCTCCGGACGCGCAGGCTCAGCGGCCATGGCTCGCGGGCCCAGCCGCTCCGCGGCACGTGGGATCCTCCCAGACCGGGGCACGAACCCGTGTCCCCTGCATCGGCAGGCGGACTCTCAACCACTGCGCCACCAGGGAAGCCCCAGTAATTCACTCTTTTATTGCTGGGAAGTATTCTGTTGTATGGATATACCACAGTTTGTTTATCCATTCACCACATAATTTATCTACTCATGCTTAGATATTTGGGTTTTTTCCAGTTACAAATAAAGCATCAATGAACATTCGTTGACAAGTCTTTGTTCGGATCTATGCTTTCATTTTTCTTAGGTAAATACTTAGGAGTGGAATGACTGGCTTGCATGGTTGGTATATGCCTAACCTTTTAAGAAACTGCCAAAATGGGCTTCCCTGGTGGTGCAGTGGTTAAGTATCCACCTGCCAATGCAGGGGACATGGATTCGAGCCCTGGGCTGGGAAGATCCCACATGCCGCGGAGCAACTGGGCCCGTGAGCCACAACTACTCAGCCTGCGCGTCTGGAGCCTGTGCTCCCAACAAGAGAGGCCGCGATAGTGAGAGGCCCGCGTACCACGACGAAGGGTGGCCCCCGCTTGCCGCAACTAGAGAAAGCTCTCGCACAGAAACGAAGACCCAACACAGCCAAAAATAAATTAATTAATTAAAAAAAAAATAAATAATAAAAAAAAACCTGCCAAAGTGTTTTCCAAAGGGGTTGTACCATTTTACATTCCCACCAGCCATGTAGGAGACTTTCAGTGGCTCTGCATCCTGGCCAACACTTAGTGTGGCCAGTCTTTGAAATTTTATATTAATGTATTCTAATTGCTGTGTTGTGCTATCTCATTGTGGTTTTAATTTTCATTTCCCTAATGACTAATGGGCTGATCTTCTTTTCATGTGCTTGTTTGTCAATTGGGTATTTTCTTTGCTTTAGAGACTATTCAGATCTCTTGCCCATTTTCTTAGTGGTACGATCGTGTTCTTATTGTTTCAAGAGTACTTTATATATTCTGGATACAAGTCCTTTATCAGATATATCATGGGCACATATTTTCTCCCAGTTTGTGAGTTGCTTTTGTTTTGATGAAGTCCTGTTTACTAATTTTTTTCTTTGATAGATTATGTCTTTGATGTCATATCTAAAACTCTTGCCTAACCCAAGGTCACAAAATATTTTGTGCAGTTTTCTTGTGGAAGATTAATAGTTTGGAGTTCTACATTCAGGCCTGTAATCCATTTTGAGTTAATTTTTGTATATGGTGTGAAATATAGATTGAAATTCATGTTTTTGCTTATAGATATCCAAGTGTTCCAGTATCATTTGTTGAAAACCTATCCTTTCTCTGCTGAACTGCCTTTGTATGTTTGTCAAAAATCAGATGTCCATATATGTATGGATGTATTTCTCAAATGTCTATTTTGTTCCATTGATTGATTTGTCTATCCTTATACCGGTACCATACTGTCTTGATTATCATAGCTTTAAAACAAATCTTGAAATCAGAGTTAATGATTTGTGTTGGTGACAGTGTTAGTGACTGTGTTAGTAATGCTAGTGATATAATGTGATATGTAATGCGTGTTTTTAGCATATAGTGATAAAACTTAACTAGGCTTGATGTGGTTATTTCAACAGGATAAGAACAATGATATCATTAATGGGAAGTGATGTCAGTAACTGAAGAGAAAAAAACAATTAAAAATTTTAACCAGTTTTTCTATTTGTAAGTATCACAATAGGAATGAATATGAGAGAGAAGAAAGCTGGTAGATTCAAGAAGAGAGTATTTATAAAATGCAGCTGAAGTGAGTAAGGGAAGTACAGCTGAAAGCAAATACAAGGAGAACGAGAACTGAAATGTTAAGAGTGAGAAACCTCTAAACACAGAGGTACTAATCTAGAAAATGATAAATTTAGCACTGTATTTTGGGAGGAATGTTGGATTAATTTAATTTTTTATTGATGTGAAAACTGAGGCACAGTGATGTCATTACCTAGAGCTTACTAGCATCTCCTCTAAAATAGAATCAATCCTACAAATGTGGTTCTAGGCAGAAAGTTGAAAGTCCAACCTTTGTAAGTAAAACCCTTCTGTTCTATAGTCATATTATTATAAGTAAGAAATTCATTCTCGAAGAACAATTTCATACCTTACAAAATTGATAATGAAAACGAAATGAAAGATACACATATGCTATTATAAACATTAATTATGTTAGACTAAACACAATATAAAAAGTAGTATTTTAAGTGCTCCTTTGGGGAACATTTGCTACATAGGCACAGATACAGCAAGGGAGCTTTAGAATGAAGCAGCCTTTTTCCTTCTTACATATTTCCTTACAGTAAGCACATTCATTTTTCACTGTGCCCAGAAACTTTGAGCTACCTTCATAATTGGAGTCATCTGTTTTGAAAATCTGTGGCTTATTTTAACATGCCTGGAAGCCTCTGAAAAGTCTTTGAATGGTAAATGCTGGGGAGAAGCACATTCCTTGGTGACGTCTTCATTTTCAAAGATCCTTCATGATACACCAGCTGCAAACTGAGTCAGCGGAACCACCATAAACCCTCACCAACTGTTGAGTATTGCTAATCCAGTTACCCAGTCATTAGCATTATTAGGTTAAAGAAGATGTATAATCTTTATAATAAGGGGTCAAAAGTGGAAGTCAAGAGTTGAGCTAAAACAAATCAAGGGAGTTTATATTTATTATAAAACTATCTTTTGTTGTGAAAAGGCTATTTATAGACCCTTGCATTTTACAGATTGGTCCGACCTGCTCAAAAAAAAAACATGTTAAACCATGTTAGTCAGAAGAAGCAGTTGTTTTAGAATTATTTATTAGGAGAGCCTGGGGAGGTGGGGCAATCTTGCTGGGTAATGACCTGAGGGTGTGGTTTTCAAACATTTTTACCTTCACTTGTATTTTTAAGTGATTGTCTAAAAATGTTTCATCAAAACTATAAATTGTTGCAAAGGATATTCTTGCTGGTGATTTTTAAACAGCTTTATTGAGGTATAATTGACATAAAATAATCTGTACATATTTAAAATGTACAATTTGATAAGTATTGACATATATATATCCATGAAACTACTACCACCACTATCAAAATGATGAAGATATACCATCAACCCATCCCTTCCCAATCTCCTCATGCCCCTTGGTCATCTCCAGTGAATCCATCTAGACCCAAAGTTAATTTTGTTAAAGGATTTCAACAAGAAATTACATTTCTTTAATAGAAATAGAGCTATTCAAGTTAACTGTTTCTGTCCTGAGCTTTAGTAGTTTGTGCAATTGAAGGAATTTGCCATTTCCTTTAAGTTATCTAATTTATAGTTAGAGTTGGCCATAATACTCCCTTATTATCTTTTTAATATCTGTAGCATCTGTAGTTACATCACTTCTCTCATTCCTAAAATTTGTAATTTGTATCTTTTCTCTCTTTTTCCCCTCATCAGTCCGACTACAGTTTTATCAATTTTATTTATTGACTTTTATTTTCCCCTATTGTTTTTCTGTTTCCTTTTTCATTGCTTTCCTCTCTGATTTTACGGCTTCCCTTCTGCTTTCTTTGGGTTTCATTTGCAATTTTTTCTAGATTCTTAAAACAAAAGCTGAGACAATTGATTTGAGATCTTTTTCCCAGTATATATGCTATATTATAAATATCCCTCTAAATACTGCTATAACTGCTTCCCATAAATTCTGATATGTTGTATTTTCAATATCATTCCATTCACAATACTTCTTATTTTTCATTTTTATTTCTCCTCTAACCAATGGGTTATTTAGAAGTGTTACCTTAGTTTCCAAATATTTGGGGACTTTTAAATATTCTTCTGTAATTTATTTTTAATTTAATTCTATTGTACTCAGAAAACATACTTTGTATGACTTGAATCCTTTTAAATTTATTGAGATTTGTTTTGTGGCCTGGAATATTCTCTATCTTGATAAGTGTGTTATGTGCACTTAAAAAGAATACATAATCAGGGGGCTTCCCTGGTGGTGCAGTGGTTGAGAGTCCGCCTGCCAATGCAGGGGACACAGGTTTGTGCCCCGGTCTGGGAGGGTCCCACATGCTGCGGAGCGGCTGGGCCCGTGAGCCATGGCCGCTGAGCCTGTGCGTCCGGAGCCTGTGCTCTGCAACGGGAGAGGCCACAACAGTGAGAGGCCCACGTACCGCAAAAAAAAAAAAAAAAAAAAAAAAAAGAATACGTAATCAGCTTTCATCAGATGTAGTGTTCTATCAGTTTCAATTAAGACAAGCTGGTTGATAGTTTTATTCAAGCTTCTACAGCCTTACTGACTTCTATCACTATCGAGACAGGGGAGTTGAAATTTCCAACTATAATCATGGAGTTGTCTATTTTTCCTTGAAGTTCTGTCAGTTTTTGTTTTATGTTCTTTGAAGTTGTCACTATATGCAAAACTATATAGTTTTCTCATATTCTCTTGATTATTTGACTCTCTTTTCATTAAAAAGTGATGTTCTATATTTCTGGTAATAGTCTTTGATCTGAAACCAACTTTGTCTGGCATTAATATAACTGTTCAAGTTTTCTTTTGGTTAGTGTTAGCATGGTATATGTTTATATACCATGACATAGTCGTGTATTTAAAATAGGTTTCTTGTAGATAGCCTGGTAATTTTTTATTAGATGTCAGACGTTGTGTATTTTATCTTGTCAGGTGATGCATATTTTTGGGTTCCAGCATGTCTCCAGTGCCTGCCCTGTAAACCGTAACAACCTTGGCCCCTCTGGACCTGCAGCTCTGTTTTCTCATCTCAAGGAGACTGAGCTCTATGCCATGGCCTGGAAACTCTATCCAGGCAGTAAACAAGGGCAATCATAAGGCTCCCTTTATTTGTGTCCCACCTCTCAGGGATAACTCTCTTTTTTGCCTGATGTACAGGGTCACTGACAACTGTTGTTCATATATTTTGTCTGTTTTTTCAGTTGTTTCCAGCAAGATGATAAATCCAATCTCTGTTATTCCATCTTGGCCAAAGGCAAAGTCTGAAACCTATATTGCGCTAATGTTTTTTCTTGACTTTAGCACTAAGACCATCATTATAATATTAAGTAGTAGTGTGAAAATGGGCATTCTTGTATGGCTTCTTTTTATAGAAAAATCATTCTCTTTCACCACTGAGTGCGATGTTAGGTCTAAGTTTTTTGAAGATGCCTTTTGTCAGGTTGAGAAACGTTTCTTCTATTCTTAGTTTGTTGTTTTTATCACAAAGGCTTTTGAATTATGTCAAATGGTATTTTTCTGTACCTATTGAGATTTTCATATGATTTTTCTCTTACGTTCTGTTAGTATTGTCAACTGCGTTGATTTTCAAAGGCTAAAGTAACTTTATATTCCTGGGATAGTCTCTCCTTAGTCATGATGTATTCTCTTTATATTCCTGTAAATTTCTTTTTTAAAGGATTATTATTATTTCTGTTAATGAGGGATATTGTTTAATGCTTTGTTATAATGTGTTTGTTTGATTTTAGTGTCAGGGTAATGTCAGCCTCATAAAATAATTAAGAAATTGTTCCCCACTGAGGTATTTTCTAAAAGATTTTGTAGATGTTTGATATTATTTCTTCCTTACAAGTTTGATAGAATTAACTATTGAATTCATGGGTCTAGAGATTTTTGTGGAGTGTAACTAGGAACTTAATTTCTGTTATTGATATATATATATATATATGTATATATATATGTTTTCAGGTTTTGTTTCTTCTTGACCCAGTTGTGATCATTTACATCTTTCAATGATTTTTTTCCTTTTGCCTATGTTATCAAATTTATTGGTGTAAAGGTTTTTAAAAGAATATTTCTTTATGAATGTTTTGGTTTAATATTATTTAATTTCTGTAATGTCTTAATTATGGGATTTATAGCCATGTTGCTTCTTTAGTTCCTGATACTGGCAGTTTATGTGTTTCCTCTTTATCTTTTGATCTAGGTAGAGTGTTATCAATTTTATTGATTTTTTTAAAATATTAAATTTTGGTTTTATTGATTTTCTCTATCATTTGTGTTTTATTTCACTGATTTCTGGTTTCATCTTTATTATTTCTCTTTTCCACTTGAGTTCTTTTTCTATCTTCTTTAGGTAGAAGCTTAGCTCATTGACATTAGATGTTTCTTTTCTAATATCTAATGCTTAAACTATTCCTCTAAGCATCACTTTAATTGCATCTCACAAATTTTGATTTGTTTTCACTTTCATCCAGTTCAAAATATTTTCTGATTTTTCTTTGACACATAGGTTATTTAGAACTGTTCTGTTTAATTTTTACATAAATTGAAAAATTTCAGATATCTTTGTTATCTTTCTAAGTTAATTCTGTTTTAGTCAAGGAACAAAATCTATTTAATTTTATCCTTTAAATTATTTTGAGTCATTATAAGGTCCTGCATATTGTCTATCTTTGTTACTGTTCTGTGTCTACTTGGCAAGAATGTTATCTTGCAGAGTTTGGGTGGGCTATCATAAATGTCAATTTGATCAAGTTGGTTGAGAGAGTTCTTCAAGTCTTCTAAGTAATTACTGATTTTCTATTTGTTCTATCTTTACCTGAGAGAGGAATATTAAAACAGCTAACAAAACTATGGATGTATCTATTTCTCCTATCAGTTCTGTAAATCTTGCTTCCTTTTTTCCAGTTCTGTCTTTAGGTTGATACACAATTGATACTATTATGTCTTCTTGGTGAATTTATGCCTTTATCATTGTAAAATGTCATTTATTATCCCTTTTGGTAATTTTGGGGTTTCCCCTCCCTGTGGCACAGTCCAGAAGCTGACCGTGGACAGAAAGCTGTGGCGATCATAGGGCTCAGGGCTTGTTCCCTTTCTCCTTGGGATCCCAGTCTGTTGGTTTAGGTCTGAAAGCAGTTGTTCCATACACTTTATCCAGCTTTCTCTTGGTTATGGTGAAAGGTAAGTCCGGATCCTGTTACTCTCCCATGGCTGGTAACAGAAGTGTGCCAATTTAATCGTGACATATTTTATTACTACATTTAACAGATATTTATGGAACACTTAGTGGAAAGTCTGGAAATATCAAGATAAGAGAGTCACAGACCAATGCTATACAAACAAGTGAAAAGTTATAATAGTGTGGCAGCTTTCAGATATGGCCCCCAAATTCTTTTATACTCCTTCCATCGAAGGTTGGATTTTATTTCCTTTCCCCGTCAGTGCAGATGCTGCCACAGCTTGTCCAGTAGAATATGACTGAAACCCTGCTGTGCCCGCCTCCTAGCTCAGGTCTTAGAAACTGGAGGTTTCCTCTTCCTGCCTCTTGCAATGCGCAGCGTGATATGCTGACACATGGGAGGTTCCCTGTAGGTGTTCTGGGCTGCAGCCCCAATGACTCCACGGACTGCCAGTAACAGTGGCCAGACAGGTAAGTGTGCAAGCTTTCGAATGACTGCAGCCCCAGGTGTAAAGTCATCCCAGCCTTGAGCCACCCCAGCTGACACTGTGTGGAAGAAAGTCAAGCTGTGCCTGCAGAGCTCTGTCGACTTTTTTGATTTGCAAGCAAAGGAAATGATTATTGTTGTCCTAAGTCGCTAAGGTTGGGTGGTTTTTATGTAGTAAAAGACACTTGGAACAAATATAATACCATTAAGTGCTATGATAGAAACGGCCAATAATCAACTAACAAATACTTATTACATGCCTAGTACAGGTCAGGTGCTGAGTTAGGAAAGGCTTTTGGGAATTGAAATTGAGTGGAGGTTTAGAGAGGGTATGGAATCAGAGCAGGAAAGGCAGAACGAATTGCTTGTTTGAAGACATGGAAAGTATGGGGGCATCAGAAAGACTAAAGTAGAGGGGATTAAAAAAAACTTTAAAAAAATGAGGGACTTCCCTGGCAGTCCAGTGATTAAGACTCTGCGCTTCCTGCAGGGGGCATGGGTTCGATCCCACATGCCACTCAGTGTGGCCAAAAATAAATAAATAAATAAAATTTAAAAATGAGATTTTCAGGGGCCAGTTCTGTAAGGATGTAATGCTAAGGAATTAGAATTTAATTATTTCTTTAATGACTGTATTTCCCATAAGCTATACTCCATAAAAGAGCTTTTATCCCTATGATATTTCCAGCATCTAGTATGGTACTTCGTACACATAAGGAGTTAATAAATATTTATTAAATGACTGAGTGACTGAAGAACCATATGAGAATTTTAAAGGAATAACATAATCAGATTTGTGTTTTAGAAAAATCATTCCAGCAGGGGTGTGGAGAATGGTTTGGAGACAGGTAGGTGTATTAACTCAGCTGCCATGAGAAAATACCATAGACTGGGTGGCTGAAACAACAGAAATTTATTTATTTTTTACCATTCTAGAGGCTGGAGTCTGAGATCAGGGTGCCAGCATGGTTGGGTTCTGGGGAGCTCTCTCTTCCTAGCTTGCAGATACAGGTGCCTTTTCATTGTGTCCTCACATGGCAGAGAGAAGAGAAAAAGGAAGGTCTCTGGTGTCTATTCTTATAATGGCACTAATCCCACCATGAGGGCCCCAATCTCATGTCCTCATATAAACCTAATTACCTAATTATCTACCAAAGGCTCCACTTCTAAATGTCATCACGTTAGGGGTTAGGACTTCAACATATGAATTCTGTGGGGACACGATTCAGTCCATAGCAGTAGGAAAGGAGAAAAACATAGTAGGAGCTGAATGTAATAATTCATCCAAAGGATGATAAGAGTGTGAACTAGAGTAGTGTTAGTAACGTTCTTAGGGTATTTCTTTTCCTAAACCTTAGAATTATAGTTTTTTCCTGGAGTAACTCCACTTGCATGTTGCTCTCTTGTTTTTAAAGACAGAAGAATTTTCAAAGTCAAACAAACAAAAAAAAGGGATTTAACATTTTTAAATTAACCATAGAATTTCATAAACACATATTACAGAAACACTTGAAAGTGTCTCTACAACGATTAAAAAACTATGGTAAAACTAAAAGTGAAACTCATGTATTTAATGTTTCAGGGGATAATAATGGAAAGCTAACCTCAAAATACAAACCACTTGCACTTTTTCTATTTGGTTTTATGTTAAATAATATTTAAAATGTTTATTATTTATAGCATATTAATGATAAAAGCCCCAAAGAGCTATAACCATTCTTCTAGGTCAGAATACATAGATAATGCTATCAAGACTAATAGTCATGTTATTACTTCACTATTTCCAGTGCTCACATATTGATGATCAAGGCTTGA
This sequence comes from Globicephala melas, assembly GCF_963455315.2. Classification (NCBI taxonomy): domain Eukaryota; kingdom Metazoa; phylum Chordata; class Mammalia; order Artiodactyla; family Delphinidae; genus Globicephala; species Globicephala melas. The sequence goes on along the minus strand of NC_083315.2, from coordinate 4,718,236 downwards.
ACAATTTGATCACTAGCTTATCGCTGGCAACAGAATTATTCAGCGAAGCACAAAGCACATCCAAATGCATCTTCATAAATATTTGGCTCTGATACATGGCGATTATGATAATGTGCCCCAGACACTAATGCCCGGAAACTTGAGGTAGACACCTGTTTCTGTCAGCCCAGTAATCAAGAACCGGTTTTTGAGAGAGAATGCTCTGCTTCACATACCAAGAGTGATGTTTTGGAAGAACTGTATACTCATCATAATGAAACACAAGCAAGTTTTGGTAATGGCTCCTTAAAATATTAAGAACCAGGGGCACTAATGTACCACATTTTTTACATTGCTGTGTTAACTTTTTTCTGCTCTTGAAAGACATATAGAATCATCACTAAAATATCTGGAAAATATAAAGTGCCTAAAGAGCAAAATATCACAAGTCTTACCATTCAGAGATAATCTGAATATTCTCACCTATTTCCTGTCAGAATTTAAAAGTTGGGGGTATTTTGTAATCTCATATGGTTTTGTTAAGCTGCTTTGTTACAAACTCGTGTATTTAGATGTCTGTCTATGTAAATATAGATCTATATTATCACCTTTAATAGCCGGGGAGTTTTTACATTGTGTGTACTATGATTTACTGAACGAATACTAGTTAAAACGATTACTTACATTTATTTAGCACTTGCTGTATGCTGGGCACCTAAGAGCTTCGTTTGTGTGAATCCATTTGATTCTCACAACCTGATTATTACTCCTGTTTCATACCGATGAGGAAACTGAGGCACCAAGAGGGAAGTAGTGTGTCCAATCCCTAAATGTCGGGCATTTTCGTGTTTAACAATGCTCTGATATTATAAACAAGGTTGCCATGAATATATTTATTCACGTTCTTAAAGAATGTCTTTAGGATGAATTGAAAAAAGTAGAATTGTTGGGTCCAAAGGTACTCACGGTTTTAAAAGCTTGTGTTACATACTTCCAGATATTTCTTGTAGGGAGACTGTAATAATTTCATCCAACATTATGAGTGTACGATTCCCCACATCCCTGACTCTTTTTCATCTTTGTCTCAATGAGAAACACGTATCTAAATGCTACTCTAATCGTCATTTTTTCACTTTTAGAAATGGGACTTCATTCTTAATGGATGTTTCTAAGTCCTCGTCATATTCCACAATACCAATCCTGTTGTCCACACGTTGTAAACGTTTACGTGCTACATTCGGAAGTGCTCTAATTTTGGTAGACTTACATAACTTCAATTTACATGCAAGATGCTCTAAGTTCCTTCCAAGAGGGATGCAAAATTCTTTAGAAGATGCTGCTTAACATTTCTACAGGATATAATATTTTTGTAAAGTTATAAATAAAATGACGAAATAGTTTAAGTTATTACGAATCACTAATCAATCGCTAGCTCCATTTTTCAGTTTTCTCTTTTTGCTCGGTTTGGGGCGGGGGGGGCGGGTATCGTAGACCTTCTTGCGCTGTGCCACTGCTTTGCCAATCACCGTAATCGCTTAGTGAGTGCACAGTCAGTCAGTAGGTGCCAACGCCCAGCCAGAAGTGCTTTTGACCAAGCCTCCAAAGCGGGCGTTCGGGGCCTCTCGGGAAGGTGCCAGCGCAGCCTCAGCCGCCGCGAGCAGCCGCGCGCCCGACACTCCCCTCGTGGGGACTCTGGCCAAGCCGCCCCGCTCACATGACTTCACCGAGCAAGTTCCTTGTCACCGCAGGCAGAGAATTGAACTCACAGCCCTTTTACTTAGATGCCCTCGAGTGAAGGGGCTTCCCTCCCCCTCCCCAGGGACCACAAAGTTGTGACAACCGACGGAACGGGTGGGAGAAAGGGATCTCCCCTCTCCCCAGCCTCGACCCCTTTTCTTTCTACTCAGCCTCTGATTCACGCCTGGGCTCGCTAGTCGGCTTCGGCGCGCCCGGAGGACCCCGTCCTCCGGAGGTTCCAGACCAAAGCCAAAGCAGGAAGCGCAGGCATCACGGCCACTCTCCCGTGTAGCTAATCAAAGCGGGGCCGGGCGGAGGGGGCTCTGGAGTTGGGCCGGTTTGGGCGGGGCAGGTTCCGGGCAGGTTGTGGGCAGGCGGCGCCGAGGGCGCCCAGATTCCCGACAGGCTCCGCGCCGGGGGCCTTCGCGGCTCCTTCGCTCCTGTCGCCGCCGCCGACGCCGCGGTAGCTGGGTGTCGGTGAGAGGAGGAGCTGTCGCGGAGCCCTGGGGGTCTGTCTCGGTCGCTGTTTTTGTCTGAGGAGCCTTCCTTCCTCGGTGGTACCCTGACTCCCGCGGTGTCGAGAGGGAGTCCCTGCGGACACCTCAGCACGCAGTGGAGATGCCTCTCTTTGCCACCAATCCCTTCGATCAGGACGTCGGTAGGTGCTTCTGCCGCCCCCTGTCCACCTCCGGCGGACCGCGAGCCCTCTGTGCCCGCACCTGGCGGACGGTCTGGACCCCCGGGCCGGGCGAGTCCTGCCCCTTCCCTGAGGCTCTTTCTGTAAGAGTTTGGAGGAGGTTGGGGGCTCGGCGCATCCTCTTGGAAAGAAAGGGGACTGTGAGAGCCTGGGAAACGGGCCTTGAGCTGGGGCTGTGGGTTCCGAAAGAACTGCTGGAGAGGTGGGTGACGAAGGCCGCGGAGGAACAGCTGGGGCGGGAGCTGGTGCTGGGACGGTGCTTCTGGGAGGACAGAGTCGAGAGCTAGGGAGTCTTCGCTAGCGTAGGATGATAAGCCCTGTGATAGAGTGTTTCCCGGGACACATGTCAGACATCTAGAACTAGGGGAATGTTTTAGGTTGGCTTCCTTAGGGGACTTTAAAATCTGTGATAGAAGTGTAGCGGGAGGACAGAGCTTCTGGTTCAGGGTGGACTGTCAGAGATCTTGGGAGAGAATGATGAAGATGGAATACTTGGCAACAGTGTAGACGTCACACAGTGACGGGGGCCGGAGACACTGGGCTGCCTTCCTTGGGTAGGTCTCAGTACTTTAAGTGTGGAAGAGGACCTGGGATCCGAAAATGCTAATTTGTTCTGAATTTGAAATGGTCTATTTTTGGTTTTCTGAGTCATCGGTTTTAGGTACTGATCATACCAATTCAACAGGTTAGTTTGTGTGTGTGTGTGTGTGTGTTTTCCTGGTCTGAGGGTAATAATTACAGGAGTTTGAGTTTTCAGGGAGAGAATTTTGGGGTGATTTGAATGCTCCTAGCATTTGGGGCGCACACGTGTGGAGTGAAAGCAAGTTAAATACCGTGCCTAATTGCTAGAGTAAAGAAGAATAAGGACACCCTAATGGAGTTGCTTTTCATGTCTTTGTATATCTTAATGATAAAAGGTTTGAATCTTCTTTTTAACTCTAATTTACAGCCTGCCACTGAAGCTTGAAGGTTTGGGTTAAGACTAGAAAAAGGTTCAGTCCCATCCCTGCCGCTGCCTAGCTCAGAGTGGAATCATGGGCAAGTTACTGGAGCCCTTTGAGTCCCAACATCCTTGTCTTTAAAGAGAGGGAAGACGCATTCTGTTTGTGGTTCAGTGGAATAGTATGTGTAGCGGGGCCTCCTACAGTGCCTTTGTATGGTGGGCAGCGACTAAATGATAGCTTTCTTCGGTTCCAGTTTAAATGAATGTCCTGAATCTTAGCAGTGGATGGAACTTTAGAGCTGACTAGTAATAGTTAATAAATAACTAATTTGGAAATTACATTTAATTTAATAGGCAGTTAGCACACACTGTTTACAGGACACTGCTCAGTGACATAAGAGAGCGATGAGTAAGCAGCATGCTGCTGCTCTCAAGCAGGTGTGTAACTTACCACGTTAACTTCCAGGGCAAATGCTTAAAGTAAAACAATTTCTTAACACCTTCTTCTTCTGTTTCCAGCACCTTGATCTAGTTTTCATGTTCGTATGTAATCTAGCTTCCAATTACCCAATCACTTTTATATCCTGTTGCCTTTTGAACCCACATTTCCATTGGATTCTTAATGTCACACCTTTCCCAGTACCTACACCACCCAGTTCAGACACAGGCTCCTTCTTGCTTTTATACTTTTGCTTGTATTATTTCTTCTACCTTTCTTCACCTACTTATGATTAAAAGTCAACTCAGAATCCAACTCATACCTGAGTCATTTCCTTATTACTCTAACCTAGGGTTTCTTATCAGCGTCACTGCAGATGGTTTGGACCAGATAAATGTCTTTTATCGTGGGCGTCTGTCCTCTGCAATGTAGGCTGTTTAGCAGCATCCCTGACGTGTCCCCACTAGATGCCAGTGGCACCTCTCCCCACCGAAACCCCAGTTATGATTTAAAACATCTCCAGACATAGCTAGATGTCCCCTGGGGGCACAAAATAGTTTCCAGTTAAGAAACACTGCTCTAGCCTACTGTAATCTCCACCCTTTTCAAAACTCCTGCAACACTTTTTGTCTTTACCAAATTATTTCGCATTAAAGATAGTTATATCTTGTATTAAGCCCCTGAACTCTTTTATTGGTTGCCACAGAGTAGGTGCTTAATAAAAGTTTGTTGAATTGAGAACGTGTCCATTGGGCCTGTAGACGGTAAGCTTCTTGAGTGTAGGAACATTGCTTTGCTCCAGAAAAGCTTACTTTTTGTTTGTTTTTTTTTTGCTTTTGTTTGTTTGTTTGTTTTTGGCCACGCTGCTGTGTGGCTTGCGGGATCTTAGTTCCCCATTGAACCCACACGCACCCTCGGTAGTGAAAGCGTGGAGTCTTAACCACTGGACTGCCAGGGAACTCCCAGAAAAGCTTACTTCTTAAAGTTAGGTTTTAGTGTTTGGATCAATTCTCTCCTCATGATCCATGTATCAAAATATCGTGAAAGTTTATCTAAGAAGACCTGCCGGAGACCCCAGCAAATCATCCTTGGACAGAGTCCAATAGACTCCCATTTAAACTTTTTCACTAGCATGTAGAATATAGTATGTAGAATACATTTAACAATATTTCTTCTTACTTTGTCAGTGAGTATGTCAGTGATATTAAAGTACTCCCACTAACTCACTTGATATATTTATCACTTAACAGCGTATAGTTTTACTACTTCAAAATTAATTGCCTTTAGCTTTATTCATCAATAAAGTGAAATGGTAAATTGGAAATTTACATACTGATATATACCACATAACATTTCATATAAAGAGATAAAATACTGGTGATCACTTTTCCTTTGAAGAAGCGCCTAAATATGTTACTAGAATGTGAGCTCCATGAGGACAGGCATTTTTGTTTGGTTTGTTCACTACTGTATCCCTAACACGTAGACCAGTCTCTGGCACTAATAAACATTTAGTAAACACTTACTGAATACATGAATCTCATTTTGGATGTTATATTTCTTGCTAAGTTCAACTCTTAAATTATGAAGATAACTCATTCCATCAAGCTTTTATTTCAGAGTCCATGGTGACTTGTCTTGCCAAACCCATCAGTCAATTCCTAGTTCATTTCTTTGTTGATCTGTTAACATTCCTCTTTGATGTACTTTATTCACTTGGTTTCCAGGACACCAAACTTTTTCTGATTTTCTGCTTAGCTCTTTTTTAGTCTTTTTGGCTTCTCCTTTTTGTGACTTCCAAATCTTCAGTTCTAGAACATCTTTTTTGAGACTTTTTTTCCCCTTGGAGTCTTAGGAGGCAATTTAGCTTTGCACTAAGAATTCAGACTCTGGAGCTACACTGCCTGAACTCAATTACCAGGTTTGCTGCTTCCCAGCAGTGTGACTCTTTGGGTTAGTTGCTTAGATATTCTGTGCCTCAGTTTCTTTATCTTTAATATGGGATAGAGAGATGATAATAGTTTTTGGTTTCTTCCCCAAACCTGCTCATTCCTTCACTCTTGCCTGTTTCAGTAGATGGCACTGTTGGTATTTACTGCCACTCATCTCTAATGTCTAGGAGTCATCACTGATTCTTCTTTTTCCTTCACGCTTCATATCCATGCTATCAGCAAGATCTTCTGGCTCTACTTTAAAAATATATCCAGAATCTCATCACTTCTCCGTCTCACATCACTATTATCTTACTCCAGCCATCGTTCTCTCTTTCATAGACTGTGGCAGGAGATTTCTAGAAGGCTTCTTTGCTACTACTCTTGCCCCTTACAATCAGTTCTCATTTACAAAGGTCAGTGATCTTTTAAAAATCTTAGGTACTGTCATTTACCTGCTCAGAACCTTCCAGGAGCTTCCGATCCCACTTACAGGGAAATGCAAGTTCCTTAGTGTGGCCCATAGTCTGGCCTTTCCTATGTCTCTGATATGATGACAGTCTCCAAACACTCTCTCTCATTCTAAGCTTCTTGGGTCTGAATATGCCAAGCTCACTCCTGCCTCTCTATCTATATTGTGCTGTTTTCTTTGCCTAGGTTATTTTTCCCCCAGGTATATGTGAAGGTCTTGATGTCCATCACATCATTCAAGACTCTGTTCAGAAGAGTTTCTAAGAGAGGCTTTCCCTGATTACCTTTTGTAAAAAATATCCATCTTTACCGTCTCTGTGTCCTTGTTCCATTTTGTTTCTTTATAGTACTCAGCTACCTCACATTGATTGATTGGTTGGTTGATTGATTGCCACCTGTGTAGAATGTAAACTCCATAAGGACAAGAACTTTTCATTTCTATTCCTAGTACTTCAGGGACAGTTCCTGGTACATAGTAAGCACTCAATAAGTATTTATTAAAGGATGAGTTATTGATATCTTGCTATCTTTCCGGTCTTGCATATCTATTTGGTGTTCTAGTATCACCTAAAAAATCAATCTATCAGAAAACTGAACTTATCTTTCCAGTCTAGTTCTTCCTTCATTATGCAGTTATTTTATAATGTTCTAGTTATGTTGATTTGAAACCAAAGAGGCATCTTTGAATCATTACCCTGCCTCTACCAAATCATCATGTCTTTGTTTTTATACTACATTGCATTCCTAGTCACACTACTTTGGACCGGCTCGTAGCCTATAGAATTGGACATGTTTTTAGTCTGTGTTGCTAGCCCAGTCAATATCAAACCACAACCAGTTTCATCTTCGTAAATGTCAATGTCACATTCTTCTTCTGCAGTTTAGTGTGATGGAAAAACCTTGCTTGGGCTTTGGGTTAAAATTGCAGGTGCAGCATTTGCTCTTAGTAAGTGGGCAAAATATGGACATAGGCAAGTACAGAACCCCTCTGAGTTTTCCTTCCACTTGTGTGAATAGGGATAAAAATGTCTACCTCAAGGAGTTGCTATGAGGAACACTTAAAAAGCACAGGACGTTCTAACTCTTTATTGGAGTTGAATATTCCAATTCAGCATGTTCAAACTCATATTCAAATTTCTCTTCTCAAGTTTGCTTTTCCTCTGTTCTCATGACTGGTACTTCAGTTTACTTAGTCAGCTATGTCAAGAACCTGGGAGTCATTCTTAAATTCTGTAGTTGTAATTTTCTACATCCCCATGGCAAATATATACTGTCTGCTGTGTCCCAGCCACCCTGAACTTGCCCTCCAGGATTCTGGTGCTGCCATAGTCTGTGTGCTTCTCTTCCTGATAGCTCTTGAGTCCATTCATCTGTCCGTCCGTTCAGGCCTCCCATCCTTTCTGTTCTCATCGCCACTGCCCAGCAAGTTTAGCTTGCTCTCTTAGGAGAGTCCGGTAGCTCTGTTATCCCTGCCTCCAGTCTGTCTCCAGTCATTTTCCAGGTGACAGTGATATTTCTAAAATGTAAATGTAATCATATGGCTCCTCTGATTAAAATAGTTCAGTGAATCTACAGCTTTTCACAGGAATTTGAACTTTTCAACATAGCATATAAGACCTTGTAGCATGTGGCTCCTTTTTTTACCTCTTCAGTCTCCACTCTTTTCCTCAAGGCATATTTCCTTGTTGGTCTTACACCACGGCTTTTTCATCTGTGGATCCTCTGAGCTGCCATACCTTTCTCTTCATTAGTCCCCATTAAGGTTGTTTTGAGGAGATGATGCACGGAAAGCACTTAGCCCAGTACCTGCCATGTAGTACATTCGGAACCTTTAGAGGCTACTCAGATTCTAAGGACTGGAATCAGTTACTGTAAAAACATCCTCAGGAGAAAAATGTAAAAATCTAGAATACAGGTCTGTTAAAGGTCTGATATCCACTGGGTTAAGAAATTTTGTGCTCATTGTTTCTTCTGTACCTATTTTACTTCTCCTGTAAGCTCTTCTTTCTAATGCGTCTAGATTTTCATTTCTATTTTGTGCTCTTTTCTGAGATGCTTTCATGCTGTTCCTTTGACACCTACTTCACTTTCTGGTTAGAAGAGCTTCAGATTGCTCTTCCAGTGGAATTTCCAGTGGTCAGGAGGGATAGGGATATTTGGTGAAACAAATGTTTTTGAAAAATTGATTCCAATCTCAAAAAGAGGGTAATTTCTTTAAGACTTGCTTTTTCCATTGGCCATTTTTGATGAACTTTTATGTCTCCAAACTGATTGAATGACAGTCTTTTTCCTATAGCCTGAATGTGATGGGCAGTCATCCTCTCAGCATTTCTTACCTCCCCAAATCTTTGGCAGTCATAAATTTTGAGAAAATCAAAAGTAGCTGCTTATCAGAAAAAAGTGCTTCAATCCATTGAGAAGACTACTGAAATTCAAATGAGACTCAGTGTGTGATTTTTCTGGGTACTGCTAGGCAAATTTCTCAATCTCCTCTTTTTGGGTAGAAGGAAAAGGATAATCTGAGGATAAAATGAGATTATTATGAAGCTTCGAATTCTTTAGAAGCAAGTGTGTGTTATTTTCCCACATACCGTGTTTTTGTCTTGGAAAATAAATAGTTTTGAATTCATTTGCTATTCACAAAGCCATGTTGAACTGCTACTGGTAGTTTATACTTTTCTGATGTAAAAAGTATTTGTTATTTTACAATGTAGAAGAACTGCTATAGCTCTTGATCTTGAGGCAGCATCAATAAATAATGTGAACAATTTTAGCGTTCTGAAATGGGTTGCATTTCTGATCTGTGTATATAAGTCTGAGTCAGATCCTGATCCTGTTTGTGCATAGGAGAATGTTTAGCATAGTATCTGTTAATGACCGTACCAGACACTCCTGGGTTTGCCTTAATTCAGATCATCCTTAGTTATGATAATAGACAATTTGTATTTTAACAGACATAAGCTTGTCATTTCTAGTTAACTATTTACTTTTTAATAAGTTAAGTTTTAATAAGCTTAACTATTTTTAAACAGAGTGATAGGTTTTAAGATTTAAGTGTGTTCTTTTTAAAGAATGCACTAAGCTTTTAAAAAATCTGCTTGGCTACCAGTCAGTGAGGATGATGAATTAAGCGCACTACCAGATCAAAGTGATAACTTGCTTTCCTTTTTCTAAGATGAAGTACAGTCATCCCTCAATATCTGCAGGACTCCCGTAGACACCAAAACTGCAGATGTTCAAGTCCCTTATATAAAATGGCATAATGTTTTCATATAACCTACGTACATCCTCAAATATACTTTTATTTTTTTTAACTTTATTTAATTTATTTATTTATTTAGGCTGTGTCGCAGCATGTGGGATCTTAGTTCCCCAACCAGGGATCAAACTCGCGGCCCCTGCAGCAGAAGCACGGAGTCCTAACCGCTGGGCTGCCAGGGAATTCCCCTCTCATATACTTTTTAAATTTTTAAAATTTTTTATTTTTGGCTGCGTTGCATCTTCGTTGCTGTGTGTGGGCTTTCTATAGTTGTGGTGAGCGGGGGCTACTCTTCATTGCGGTGCACGGGCTTCTCATTGTGGTGGCTTCTCTTGTTGTGGAGCACAAGCTCTAGGCATGCAGGCTTCAGTAGTTGTGGCTCGCGGGCTCAGTAGTTGTGGCTCACGGGCTCTCGAGCGCAGGCTCAGTAGTTGTGGCACACGGGCTTATTTGCTCCGCGACGTGGGATCTTCCTGGACCAGGGCTCGAACCCATGTCCCCTGCATTGGCAGGTGGATTCTTAACCACTGTGCCACCAGGGAAGTCCCCACCCCTCCCATATACTTTAAATCATCTCTAGAATACTTGTAACCCCTAATAAAATGTAAATGTTATATAAATAATTGTAAATACAATGTAAATGCTATGTGAATAGTTGCCCACACACAGAAAATTCAAGTTTTGCTTTTTGGAACTTTTTGGAATTTTTTTTCTGACTATTTTTGACCTGTGGATGCTGAATCTGTGGACTGTAAGTGTTAGACTGGAGGATATTGTTCAGGATGACTCACTCAGTCTTCTTGGGCTTCAGAGGTATTGGGAGTTTATGGGATAGGGCTCTGGGATTCCTAAATTAGAGCAATGCCACTTGAATTTACTTCATATATTGGTTTCCTTTAAGACAAATATTTTATATAAAAGAGATTGTTGAATAATAAAGAATTTTACTAATCTTTGTCCCTGTTTTCTGGAAGGGAACCTGTAAATCATTGGAATTTCCTGAGTGATAGGAGTGTCTTTCTAACTCATGGTGGGTTCCTGGGACAATACCTTGGTTTATGCTACAGAGATGACTCAGCATGGGGGCTGGTGGCTCCAAAAAGACTAACCTTTTGATAAAGATGGCTGGGACTTTGAGTCACACGATATCAGCTAGACCTCCAGAAAGGGGGAGGAGGCCTGGAGATTGAGTTCTAGGAGGTGGCCAATCATTCAATCAACTATACCTTCATAATGAAACCCCAATAAAAACTCTGGACACTGAACCTCTGTTGAGCTTCCTGGTTGGTGATACACACTGATGTGCCAGGAGGATGGTGAGTCCCGAGGGCACAGAAGCTTTGCATTTGAGATCCTCCCAGACCTAGTCCCATGTGTCTCTCTTCATTGGCTGGTTGTCATTTGTATCTTTTATAATAAAACTGTAATTATAAGTGCTTTTCTGAGTTCTGTGAATTATCGAACCTGAGGGGATAGTGGAAACCCCTGAATTTGTAGCCAGTTGGTCAGAAGTGCATGTGGCTGGAAACCCTGGAGCTTGTTTCTGTGTCTGAAGTGAGGGGAGACTTGGGGAGTTCTGTGCCCTCAACCTGTGAAGTGTGTGCTAACTCTGTGTAGTCAGCATCAGAATTACATTGTAGAGGGTTTCTGCATTGAAAAGTGAAATTTGAAAACCATTGAAGTAGATGCTATTAAAGGTCCATGTTTCTATGACGTTTATGGATTCACATTGCAGTTACATGATTAGATTTCTTATTTATTGAGCATTTAGGCTGAAAGCATGAACATTGAAAGAATTACCCAAAATAGAAATTGTTATTTTCAAGGGATTTACAATTATGGAAGCTTGAACAGGTCAGTTTGACTCAGTTACCCTCTTGGCATACCTGCCAGCAAGAACAAATTAAACAGCATTTAAACATTTGCTTTCAAAGTAAACCATTTAGTTTCCAGAGTAATGTTAAGTTTCTCCTTATATTTTCTTCTTTTCCCTCTTCCTTTTTGGCAACAGATTCATTTTTTTCTTAAAAGTCCAGCTCTGATCAGATTGTTTCCTTGCTCAAGATTTTCTAGGCTTTCTGGTGTTTCTTGAATTAATACAGATGCCTCATTTTGTATTTTGGGTCTTAGAGTGCTTCCTGCCTTTCACAAAGTAGTCTCTATTTCAGCCAGCCTACATTCTTTATATTTCTCTTCTGTTTTCATAACTTTACTGTATTCACTTAAATAGAAATAAGAGTTTATTTTTAATCCTGTTCTCCTCTGTCTTAGTTTCTAAATATATTAAGAATCCTTTCCTGATACTCATTCTCTCTCCTCCCAGGTGTTTACCATTTTTTCAATTTGCTTTAGGCTTTGTATTTTTTGTGTGTGATATTTTTTCTATATATATTCAGGTCTCTATCTGTTGGTTTCATTTTCCGTTTTTAGAGTCTGAGCTACTTCAGATAGGGTCTGGCCTAGACTAGAAACTTATTCCATTTTGTTGAATATCTGTCCAGCTTTTGTAATTTCCTGCAAATAAGTCACCTTACCATGATCTCAGATGTTTTGGACATTTGTGTTAATTCTTAACAGGAATTAATTTGTGTGAATAATCTGCTTTTAGAAAATGGTAGGGTAATTGGACATAGGTACCCTATCTGCCACTACCCATTGGTTATCACCCACTGCCGCCTTATTATTTATTCTATGGATAGTTCTCCATGGCAGTGACTTAACGGGTAGGTGTTGCTATAGCCCTTGGGACCATGATATGGCTCAGGTATTGCAAACCTACAAAGAATTTGGACAGAGTTGGCTGTTTGTATTTTCTGCTTTTAAACTGGCTATGACTGACCTCCAGCTCTCAGTAATAAGTCAAAATGGGGAAGTAAGTGTTGCCTGTTGAACGAGGTAGCAGGGCATTGAGGGGAATAGGGGATCAGGAATTTCGTTATCTCATCACCAAGACCTATCATTATAGGTAAGAATCTTGGTAGGGATCAGACTTTCTACCCCCAAACCATCTCAGGTTAAAAAGCATGTAAATATTAGTGAAGATCTTGGAGGTGCTGTCTTTTAACATATCTGTTCTTGGCATTACAGTGCTCCAGTCAAGACAGGTTGCCTTCTGCTTTGGTGTAGTTTTTGTTTCAGAAGATAACAGTTACTTCTTTTTGAAGTTTTTTTCCCTCTTACATAGGCTCTTGTTTGTTCTAAGTTGCTTTCTTCTGCATTGGATTTGCTAATATTTTGTTGAGGATTTTTGCATCTATTGATATTTTCATGAGAGATATTGGACTGTAGTTTTCTTTTCCACTAATGTCTTTGGTTTTAGTACTAGGGTAATACTGTCCTCATAGAATGAGTTACGAAGTATTTCTTCGCTTCTGTCTTCTAGATGAGATCGTAGAGAATTGGTATAATTTCTTCCTTAAGTGTTTGGTAGAATGCACCTATCTATGCCTGGTGCTTTCTATTTTGGAAGGTTACTGATTACTCGTTCAGTTTCTTTAATGGATATAGGCCTATACGGATTGTCTGTCTTTTCTTATTTGTGATTTGGCAAATGTGTTTTTTGAGGACTTGGCCCATTTTTTCCTAGGTTATCAAATTTGTGGGCATAGAGTTGTTGTTAATTACTGTGTGCTTTTATTCAACACCACCAAGAAGTTTTTCAGTTTTCAGTGAACACTGACTAGATATCCCACATATTTAGCTCAATTCTGACACTATCTATCTACCTAGGGAGAATATCAGATTCCACAGGTTAAGGGCTCAGTCGTACAAGACTGCCTTCACTCCCCACTTCAGGTGCCAGTCCAGGAGGTTACCTGTGCTTCTGACTGACTGGCTGTAGATTGGAGGCTCCCATGATTCTTTCATGGCTCTTCACCCATAGTAGTATTCATTTAATAGCCTTTTTATGTCCATGAAATCTGTAGTGAGGTCCCCTCTTTCATTTCTGATGTTAATAATTTGTGTTTTCTCTCTCATTCTTTTTTTGGTTACCCTGTCTATCAATTTCGTTGATCTTTCCAAACAACCAATTTTTGATTGTACTGATTTTTCTCTCTTTTCTGTTTTCAATTTCATTGATTTCTGCTCTAAATTTTTTCCTTTTGCTTACTTTGGATTTAATTTCCTCTTCTATTTTCCTAAGGGGGAAGTTTATGTTAGAGATTTTAGATTCTCTTTTCTGATGTATAAATTCAGATTTCCCACTAAGCATTGATATCAAATGCCTCCCACAAATTTTGATAGGTTGTACTTTCATTTTTGTTTAATTCATAATATTTTAATATTTCTCCGGTTTTTGACCTGTGTACTATTTACAAGTGTGTGTTATTTAATCTTCACATATTTGGGGATTTCCCAGCTCTTTTTGTTAATGATTTCTAGTTTAATTCCATTGTAGCCTGTTAGCAGACATTGTATGATTTCTAGTTTTTAAAATTTGTTATGGTGTGTTTTATGGCCCAGAATATGGTCTGTTTTGTTACGTTCCAGGTGAGCTTGAGCAGAATGTATTCTGCTGTTGTTGGATGAAATAGTCTACAGATGTTAATTATATCTAGTTGATTGATGGTGGTGTTGAGTTCAACTATATCCTTAAACTGATTTTCTGTCTACTGGAACTGTCCATTTCTGACAAAGAGGTGTTGAAGTCTCCAGCTATAATAGTGGCTTCATCTGTTTCTCTTTGCAGTGCCATTACTTTTTATTTCAGTTATCTTGACAGTCTGTAGTTAGGCACATGCATGTTAAGGATTGTTGTCTTCTCTGAAAATTGATCCCTTTACTATTATGTAATGCCTCTGTCCCTGATAATTTTCCTTGCTCCAGGGTTGGCTCTGTCAGAAATACAGCTACTCCCACTTCCTCGTGATTAGTGTTAGCATGGTATATCTTTCTCCATCCCTTTATTTTTAATCTATATGTATCTTTATATTTAAAGTGGGTTCTTGTAGATGACATATAATTGGATTTCATCTTTTGATCACTCTGACAATCTCTGTCTGTATTTAGACCATTAACATTTAAAGTGATTATTGATATTGTTGAACTAATATCTACCATATCTGTTACAATTTTCTAGTTGTAGCCCTTGTTCTTTGTTCCTGTTTCTTACACTTTCCCCCTGCCTTTTGTGGTTTTAACTGAGCATTTTATATGATTCCATTTTCTCTCTTTTTTTAGCATATCAGTTATCCTTTTTTTCCTACTTTCAGAATTTACAATATACATTTACAACTAGTCCAAGTGCACTTGCAAATAACATTGTACCACTTCACTGGTAGTACAACTCACCTTCTAGTAGCAAACTATTCCTAATTTCTCTCTTTTGTTCCTGGTGTCCTTGCTGTGATTCATTTCACTTATACACACGCCTGCACACACACACACACACACACACACAAATACGTACACACACACGTGTATACATGTCTCCTGTATCCTCTCCTTGGAGAACTTTTTAAAACATTTCTTGCAAAGCCAGTCTGCTATCAACGGGTTCCCTCAATGTTTCTTAGTATGAAAAAGTCTTTATTTCTCCTTTCCTTGTGAATAATTTCACAGGGTGTATAATCCTAGGTTGGTGGTTATTTTCTCTCCACAGTGTTTGATTCCATTCTCTCCACACTGTTTGATTCCATTCTCTCCTTGTTTGCATAGTTTCTGAGATGTCAGGTGTAACCATTATGTTTACTTCTGAATAGGAAAGGTGTTTTTTCCTGCTGGCTTCTTCTTAATTTTTTCTTTATCTTTGATTTTCTGCAGTTTGAATGTGATATGCCTAGGTGTAGAGGTTGGTTTGTTTGACAGGTATTGTGCTTGGTGTTCCTGGAGCTTCCTGGACCTGTGGTTTGGTGTCTGACATTAATTTGGGGAAATTCTGAGTCATACTTGCTTCAAATATTTCTTCCATTTCTTTTTCTCCTTCTTCTCTGGTATTCCAATTATGCCTTTGTTACAGCTTTTATAGTATCCCTCATTCTTGGATAATCTGTTGCAGTTTTTTCCCCCCTGCCAGTCATTTTTTCTCTTTGCTTTTCAGTTTTGCAAATTTCTATTGACATATCCTCAGGCTCAGAGATTCTTGGCCTCAGTCGTGTCCAGACTGCTGATGAGCCCATCAAAGACATTCGTTTCTCCAGTATTTCTTTTTGATTCTTTTTTAGAATTTCCATATCTCTGCTTACATTGTCCATCTGTTCTTGCATGTTACCTCCTTTTTCCATTAGAGTTCTTATTAGCATATTAATCATAGTCTTTAAAATTTCTGGTCTGATAATTCCAACATCCTTGTCATGTCTGAGTCTGGTTCTGATGCTAGTCTGGTCTCTTCCAACGGTGGTCTTTGCATTACAGAATGTGGCTTGCTGGAAGCTGGAGACGATGTACTAGATGAAGGGACACCAGCCTTTAGTGGTGTGAGGATCAGGTACTGATAGTCCTGTGATTAGGGCTCAGTGAGCCTCTGCCCCGGGGAGTGAATTTTCGTGTGCTGCTCTCCCTTAAGTTGGGACGGGATGGCTACAGTGGGCTGGAGTTGGATATTCCCCTTTTCCCACGTAGAAGGCTAGAGCAGGCTAGCGTTGGGATTTCCCTTCCCCCAGGTGGGTTAATCTCTGATAAAACTCTAGTTAGTTAGGGGCTGGTAAAATTATTTCTCTTGAGAGTAGGCCTTGTTAAGAAGAGAATACTCTGGTGTATTTCAAAATTATCAGTTTCTCTCCCCCTGCTGGAAAAAATAGGAGAAATTTTCTGTGATATTCACCTTGAGAACTTGGGAGAACCCATGGAAGTAGAACTCACAAAAGGGCTTCCCTGGTAGTGCAGTGGTTAAGAATCTGCCTGCCAGTGTAGGGGACAAGGGTTTGAGCCCTGCACCGGGAAGATCCCACATGCTGTGGAGCACCTAAGCCTGTGCACCACAACTACTGAGCCTGTGTGCCACAACTACTGAAGCCTGCACGCCTAGGGGCCTTGCTCCGCAACAAGAGAGGCCACCACAATGAGAAGCCCATGCGCAGCAACGAAGAGTAGCCCCTGCTCGTAGCAACTAGAGAAAGCCCGCGCGCAGCAACGAAGACCCAATGCAGCCAAAAATAAATAAATTTATTTTTAAAAGAAAAGCTCACAAAAGTGTGGGGGGAGCTTCCCTGGTGGCGCAGTGGTTGAGAGTCCGCCTGCCGGTGCAGGGGACACGGGTTCATGCCCCGGTCTGGGAGGGTCCCACGTGCCTCACAGCGGCTGCGCCCGTGAGCCATGGCCGCTGGGCCTGCGCGTCTGGAGCCTGTGCTCCGCAGCGGGAGAGGCCGCAGCGGTGAGAGGCCCGCGTACCGCAAAATAAATAAATAAATAAAGTGTGGGGGCTCCCCAAAGCCTAGGCTTCTCTGGAGTTTTAAGTCTCCGACTTGTGCACACTTCTCCTCTGGCAGTTTGTCAGTTTCAGTTTAGATTTTTGTGCCCTGGTACTGGTTCCTGGAGATGTTTCTGCTCAGGGGCTTCTGCTCTGTTAAGTTGTGATTCTGTGTATCCACCTATCTGTTTGTCTCATTTTGGGGGCAGCAGTTTGCCCTGTGACCTCACTTCTGAGGCATCTAAGAAGAGTTGTTGACTTTTCACTTTGTTTACTGTTTTACTTGTTAGGATGAAGTGAATACTTCCAAGCTCCTTACATGCTGGACTGGAAAATGGAAGTAATTGCTTATTTTTGGTGCCTAAGTCTCAACTATACCTGGTATCTCCTTGTCTAGAAAAGAAATTTGCTTTACCTGCAGAAAGTAAACCATCACACATTTGCTCAGAGAGGGAGAGGTGATTGCTAGAGCCTGTAAGGAAGCAAAGTAGGGACTACCTACATTGCAAACAGCATTAACCGATTTTGCTAACTTGGAGGTCCTCTTTTTCTTCTTCATTCTCAATTGCAGACATTCTTTCTGCTATGAGTACTTGAATTTTCTGAGGATTCAACAGACTGGTTCTTTTTTTATTTTTTAATATTTATTTATTTAATAGATCTTTACTGGAGTATAATTGCTTTACAATACTGTGTTAGAGTGAATCAGCCATATGCATACATATATCCCCATATCCCCTCCATCTTGAGCCTCCCTCCCACCCTCCCTATCCCACCCCTCTAGGTTGTCCCAAAGCACCGAGCTGGTTCTTAAGCTTTTTTTTCTTACTGCCAATACAGGATTCACCGTTCTTGGGTCTTCTAAGTAGTTTACCATGTATCAATGTTGTCCTGTAGCTTTTGAGATATTGTTGCTGTTATTGCTTCTCATGTTTTCCTTATCCTTGTGTGTTTGTGTTAAAGAAGAAAAAAGTCCCTTTATTGTAATTAAGAAAGGGATCTAAATTAGGTGATTTGGTTCAATCTGCCATACCTCTGTTGTTGTTTTCAACTTGTCAAGTTTTTATTTAAGGGAAAATATTCAGTTAAAGCTTGGTTTTCTTTTGCTCAGCACCGCTCCCCCACCCCCGCAACAACAGAATCAGCAAAACTAGATAGTTAATTAATTTAATTACCTGAAACATTTTGTTAGAGATCTGTGCCTAGTCATGCTCTTTTGCTGGCGAGTAAAGCTAAGAATTATTTGAATGAAAATATTCCTTATTTTAGTCTTTCTGTGTGCAGAAAGGGATAGATTTGTGCGCACGCGTGTGTGTGTGCGCCTGCGGGTGTATTTTTATAACAAAAAATCAGTGGCCTATTTTTTTTTCATACTAAGTAACAAACAAATGAAGTATAAATGGGGAAAATAATTATGATAGGTAATAAGGGTGCCCTACCTCCTTTTAAAGACGGAGTTAAATATTTCATTAACCAGGTGTTGACAACTATTGTGATTTGTTGATATTTGATTATACTACAGTTTGGTAATTTGAATGCGATCATTTACCTTGTAAAGATTTTTAAAAATAATGTGTCTGCGATTTCTTTTTATAATATACAGAGAAAGCAACCAGTGAGATGAATACTGCTGAGGATTGGGGCCTCATTTTGGATATTTGTGATAAAGTCGGTCAGTCTCGCACTGGGTAAGTGTTGCAAAGTTTCAAAGGATTTTTATTTATTCTTCCTGTTTATTAACATGAATGAAACAAGAGTTAGAAGGTAAAGCATACTACAATCACAATTTAGTTTAAAAAGAGAATGTTTTTGCTAGTGAGATTTGAGGAATCATCCCATTTAGGTTACTCCCTGTAACCAGGAGGGACAACATGACTGGTAACAATGTTGATACTTTAATTATTCTCCCTTGTCCATAATTGCCTTCTGAAATCTAACTTTTCCCACTGATTTTTAAAAAAAATTTTATTGAAGTATAGTTGATTTACAATGTTGTGTTAATTCTTGCTGTACAGCAAAGTGATTCAGTTATACATATATTCTTTTTCATATTCTTTGCCACTGTGGTTTATCACAGGGTATTGACTATAGTTCCCTGTGTTCTACAGGAGGACCTTGTTGCTTATCCATTCTCTATGTAATAGTTTACATCTGCTTATCCCTAACTCCTAGTCCTTCCCTCCCCCCACCCACCCTTGGCAACCTCAAGTCTGTGCTCTATGTCTGTGAGTCTGTTTCTGTTTCATAGATATGTTAATTAGTGTTGTATTTTAGATTCCACATATAAGTGATATCGTATGATATTTGTCTTTCTCTTTCTGACTTCGCTTAGTATGATAATCTCTAGATCCATCCATGTTGCCGCAAATGGTGTTATTTCATTCTTTTTTATGGCTGAGTGGTGTTCCATTGTGTGTGTGTGTGTGTGTGTGTGTGTGTGTGTGTGTGTGTACACACACACAATGGATATATATATCCAATGGAATATTATATATATATGTGTGTGTGTGTGTGTGTACACACACACAATGGATATATATATCCAATGGAATATTATATATGTGTGTGTGTGTGTGTGTGTGTGTATTCCCCAAATCTTCATCCATTCATCTATTGATGGATATTTAGGTTGTTTTCATTCCCACTGATTTTTAAAGTCATCAGTGATTTCTCAATTACCAAGTTTTTTGGTTATTTCTGTGTTCTTTTCTTCTCTGTCACATGTGCCCATTCGACCCAACTAATCAGTGACTGTTGAAAGAGAGACAGTTTTAGGGAAATAGAATTGTAAACTTTCTGGCATACAGACTTTTTGGTACTACAGGGCTTTCTCATCAGTGCCGCAAAGGGATTTACTGATGTACAGAGTAATGGTTTCCTTCATTCCTGGGCTAATAACGTCCAGTTATTAGTAGCCACATTTACCCCTTTGTGCCACACAAATATTGTTTTATTTACGTACTTTAATGTGAAGAATGTTTGGGAGCACTGCTGGATTCTGCTTGATTCTTCTGGTGGTAATTTTAACTCTCTGATGGTGCCTTCTCTGGCTCTTCTTCCTTCCCTTCTAAATAGAGATAGTTCCTTAAACTTTCTTTGATCCATTTTTTTACCTGATACTTTTTCTTTTGAAATTTCCCAGCTTTCAAATTTCTTTATGTGACATCTGTAGTTTTAGCTCTGAATCCCTAACTCAAGCACTAATATTGGGGATGCAGCATAATTTCTGAACATCACACTACATAAGCCGCGGCCTCACATCTAGAATCCTGAACTCATGTCTCCTTTTGCTTTAAACCTACATTCCCTCCTTTGTCCCCTGTCTCTGTTAATGACAAGGTTATTCTTTCATTCACACCTAAAGCCTCAGACTCTCCTCTGCATTTAGCTTTTTACTAAATTCTGTCAGCACGCCTCCATAATATCTCTCACGATATTGATGTCATAGAGTCTCCTTAGTTAAGTTCTTGAACATTGGTCAAACCAGGTGGGGCAGTTTGTGTTTAAGTCCTTTCCACCCCGTCACTCAAGCCCTTTGTAGTACGTAATGTGCTCCCTCTGGCAGGTTCCGAAGATTGTGGCCTTGACCATCCCCTTTGTTGTTTTTGCATCCTTTCCAGCCTGGTTAGTTCCTTAATTTAGTTGATGTTTGAGTAGTTACTGTGTGTTATGTGTCTGTTCCTTCTTCTCTACGTCTATTGGCCCCACTTTACTTGAGCCATCCTTAACCACGCCTAGCCTAGTGAATTAACCTTCTGGCGTTTCCTTCTGTTTCCATCTCTTTTCTGTCCAGTTCTTATAGCCGGTGGCCATATGACAACTCTGACCATGTTACTCCCCTGTCTTCCATACTGAGTTAAGTCTAGTAACCTCCTTAGGCCTCTGAATCATTTATTTTTCATTTACTTCTTTTGTAGTTACTGATCTTTTCAACTCAAATATTTGAACTGCCAGTGCTTTTCTGCTTTATTGTAATGCTTTTGGTCATTGTGTTCCTTCAGTGGCGAATATTCTCTTCTCCCATCTCCTATCTCTGTGTCTCATATCCTTCCAGACCCACTATGGATATTATTTCTTCCACAAAGGCCTTCCTTATCCCTAGTACTGAAAATCATTATCGAAAACCTGAATCCTCAAAACACTCTATCAAAACCAATCTTATTTGTGTTTTGCCTTGTATAATAGTAATTTATATACATCTAGTAGACTTAGATTTGTAGGATGAAAGGTCTATGAATTTTTGTTGTGAGGAGGAAAGCAAATAGCTTAGTGGCTGATAGCATGGCCTTTGGAGTGAGACTGCCTGGGTTCAGATCCTGGCTCTGACTGCTTAGCTGTGTCACTGGTGGGTAAATAGTAACTTTCTTTTCTAGTTTGCTACAAGAGAATAAAAATAGTATCTTTTTATAGGGGGCTTGTTGTGAGTGTTAGATTAGTTAATATATATAAAGTGTTTATAATAGTATCTGGTGCATGGTTAAGTGGGTACACCTCTGCCTCTTTGTTTTTTTTTTTTTTAATGGCTTTACAATGTTGTGTTAGTTTCTGCTGTACAATGAAGTGAATCAGCTATATGTATACATATATCCCCTCCCATCCTGCCCATCTAGGTCATCACAAAGCACCGACCTGAGCTTCCTGTGCTATACTGCAGGTTCCCACTAGCTATCAGTTTTACACATAGTAGTGTATTTATGTCAAACCTGCCTCTTTTTGATTAAAATGATATTTTGTGACAGTTTGTCTGTTGAGGACTAGGTATCGACCTAGCTCCATCCCTGTGTATTTTGGAGATAAAACTTTTATCTAGCATTCCAGCTGCAAAGTCCCTCCTCTCTCTTTTCACTCCATCAGTTTTCTTTTTATCTTTAGTCTGGTAGTCTTCATTTTGTAGATACTTTTTATAATAATTTGATTAATTGCTTGAAATGAAAGGACAAACTCCCTTTCATTACTAGAAATAGTCCATATTTTTCTAGTTAAAAAATAAAGTTGTAACCCACCTAAAAATCCTGTATGATGTGTCATGGAGATTTAAAGAGATCAGTTTGTTTTTCTTCATGTTAACATTATTATACTAGAAATGATAATCTGTTATTTTTTTCCTGTCTTTTCCTGTGATGAGAACTGTTCAGATCTACTGTCTCAGCAACTTTCAAATGTGCAACAAAGTATTGTAACTGTACTGAGGCTGTACATTACAGCCTCAGAACTTACTTATAACTGGAAGTTTGTACCTTTTGACCCATTTTATTCATTTTGCCCACCCCTCTGCCCATCTGACAACCACCAGTGTGTTCTCTGTTTCTGTGAGTTTGATTTTATTAGATTCCATATATAAGTGAGATCATATAGTATTTGTCTTTCTCTGTCTGACTGATTTCACTTAGCATAATGCCTTCAAGGTTCCATCCATGTTGTCCTTGTGTACTTAAAATATACTAATTTATAGCTTTAAGTAATTGTTTTCTATTTGCTTTTTGTTGTTATCTAGTATCAGTAGGTTTAGATAATCCTCATTCTTTAATTTTTTCAAATTTACTTTAGACAAGATATTCTCTCTCAGTATTTTTCCTTAGTATTTCATTATACTTTGGAGATTTAAATTGACATTATGCTAAATCTATGAATTTACTTAGGAAGTGTTTTCAGCTTTGCTAATTTAAATAATGAGAGGTAGTTCTGTTTTTTTTTTTTTTTGCGGTATGCGGGCCCCTCACTGCTGTGGCCTCTCCCGCCGCAGAGCGCAGGCTCAGCGGCCATGGCTCACGGGCCCAGCCGCTCCACGGCATGTGGGATCCTCCCTGACTGGGGCACGAACCCGCGTCCCCTGCATCGGCAGGCGGACTTCCAACCACTGAGCCACCAGGGAAGCCCTCTGTTTGTTTTTAATCAATATTTTTTCCTTTCCTCTTCCCTTCTTTTCCTTTTTTCTTTTTCACTTATTTTTTCTTCCTTAATACTTGCTCTCTAGTTCCTTTAAATTCTCATTAAGTTAATTTCCAAGCATTTATTTGTTTGTTTATGGAAATGTGATATCTCTTTATAGCCCTTATTAATAAAGAATTGTTTGAAAAGGATTGGGTAATAATTGAGATGCCATTCTAATATTACTAGGGTTTAAAAAAAATCAAACCCACAAAATTTGCTTATGTGTGTGATTTCTCTTTAAAAATAATGTTTTACATTCATATCCAGTTGTATTTTCATTATTTTCACTTTCTTGCTGTACCTTGATGATTTCATAGTAGGAAATAAGCATCAGGGCCACATTTTGACTTTCATGGGCCGTCAGCACTTTTGTCTTCCTGGTTCCCTTTCTCCATAAAAAAGTAATAAAAATATTTTATGACTGCATTATTATAAAGGCAAGTGCATTATTATACGTGAAAACATTTTCTTTGACCCAAGTTTGTGGCATTCAGCACATTCACATTGTTGTGGGATCATCACCACTGTCCATCTCCAGATCTTTTCATCATATCCCCAAGTGAGCTCTGCCTGTTAAACAACTTACCACTTCCCCCTTCCCCAGAACCTGGTAACCACTTACTGTTTGGTTTTAATTTTTAAAATCATTTCATAATTAGTTATATGGAACACATGGAAATCTGGTTTATGTTGTCTAGGAATCTAGATACATATGTTTAGTATGGGTTGCTGATGGTAGCGTGAGAATATTGAACCAGTATTGTAGGTTGTCAGTGAAGTATTCTAGGTACCTGGTGTGCCTTAGAAAAGACTGAGACATGTCATTGGTGTGAGAGGGAAAAGGGGACATGAGTTTTCCTGAGGCAAATGTAGATAGGGCAGGTTGAAGTAGAGGCACGTTATGGACGGGAATGCAGTTCATCAGGTTACTTGTATACTAGGCAACAGTCTAGGTTTTTTTTTTAAAAAAAAAACATTGCCATATGGTATTAATCTGTAATTTTACAAAATGTACAGATGTATTTAAGAGGACAGATTTAGGGACAGTTGAGGGAACTTTAAGAAAAACATTTCTATTTCAGTAAGATTCTTTTTTAAACAAAATGATTTGTAACCAGCAATATATTGTAGAATTATTTAGTGCATAAAGTAACTTATATTAAAGTCTTTCTTCCCTAAGAAAATAATATTTAAAAATCCTTTTGGGCCCTTTTTAAAGAATTCCTTCCTTCCTTCTTCCCTCCCTCCCTCCCTTCCTTTCTTTTTTTCGAGTCATCTGTTTTGGAGTTATGGTTGTTTGGGAAATATTCTCAATTTTTAAGGGGAAATGAAGAGCCAATTATTGTGAAATTTCATTTGGTCAGAGAACTGTGACCCAGAAACATGTTTCCAGCAGTATTTCGAAAAACCCTCTTTAATTCTTCCTCTTTAAAAAAAATGTACTGTTCTTTGAGCCACACGTACGTGTGTATTTATGTTTGTTGATTTAAAGAAATACTTATGCTTATGAAATATGTACTTTTTTGTTTCAAAAATACTCACATGGCTCAAAATTTAAAACAGTTTAAAAAGATGAACATTGACAAGTCTAACTTCTGTTCCTGTTTCCCTCCTCCATCCTCTATAGGTAACCACTTTTGTTTCTTTTGTACCTTTCCATTGTTTCTTTACACAAATATGAATATCTTTTCCCTGCCGTAATAGACAATAAGCATATTATACACTATTCTGCATTTGTAATTACTTAATTCCCTAATATATCCTGTCAGCCTGAAATGTTTGAATATGCTGGACTTAAAAATTATGAAAATTTTTTTCTGATTTCCAAAGATATTCACGTGATTTTTAGTGTGCGGTTCTTCCAACGTCTAAGTACTGAAAAATACTTAGCCAGTGATGTCATATGATGGACTGAAAAGTCTCTGTTCAGAATCCAGAGAACTTTCAGAATAATAGTAGCAGTTTTCTTTAACATAATACATAGCTTCCCATAATAAATAGCTTTTGTCTATTAGTTTTGATTGATTTGATTATAATTTCATATATAAAAAATAGATGTGAGGGTGGGTGTTGATTATCCACAATAAAAAGTTAAAGTTAAAACTCTGTAATTGACATCCAGATTAATTTGTGCTATTATTTTATGTCTTAACTGTCTTTGTTTAGCTTTAGACAAAAATATAGTTGACTGAGAGTGGACAACGTGATAAACTTTTTTCTTTACTTGGATAAGGGATCTATTTGGATAGTAAGTCTTTGATTTATTCGAACAGAATTAGAAGGAGAAAATGATAGTCATTACTGATATTTTGTGAAAAATATAAATATAAGCCTTTGGGAAAGAGTTTGTTAAAAATATTTTTCATTGGCTTTATGTTGTCTTGTCCTGGACCCGGGCTTTGACTACTTCTGACCTTTAGCTGGAGGTTGATAGAATATGTCCTGATTTTTTAAGGGAAGAGTAATCTCTGACCTAGACTTCTTCAAGTTGGAAGGGCAGCATCAGTTCTAGAAACAGATTTCTTCCAACATATGTCTTGTAATGATCATACCCTCCATTTACTGGCCTTAGGCTTGAAAGTCTTTTCAGTGTCTGTTAAGGATAATAGCCAGCATTTACTGACTGCTTATTATTTGCCGGCTCTTGGTTAAGTGCCTTATAAACATTTTATTTAATCATCACAACAGCTGTAGGTACTCTAGTTTTTTCTAGTTAACAAATGACAATCTGATTCATATTTAGGATTTTTTAAAATGTAATTTAAACTAGGGGAAGAGTTATAGCAGGAATAAAATTAAAGGCTTTTTTGTAAAGCGTGATCTTGATTTCCTGGTCTCTTTCACTTTCTTAATGTCACAGAATTACTTCAGTTCATTTCATTCTTTTTGTATCAGTCGTTTTTTCTTTTATTTGACAAACAGTGAGTACTGGCTGGGTATCATGCTTTGGGTCTAGAGTGGTGAATAAAGCAGGTACAGCCTTTGTCATCAGCTATGGTAACAGTTTGCCAGTGGAAGATAGAAATAAACAGGTAATGGTCTAAGAAGATAGTGAGCAGAGGGCTTCAGTGGAGAATAAAAGGGAGACCTACTTAGGTTTTTCAGGGAAGCACAGGCGTGAGGGATAACATTTATACTATGATTTTAAAGTTGAGAAGAAGCAAAGAGCTGCAAGCAGAGGTCCCAGGCAGAGGGAACAGCCTTCACGTGAATGCTGCAGGGTAGAGGACACTTGGCGCTTTCTAAGAACTTGAAAGGTACGGGCTAGCTGGAGCAGAGGTGAGTTGCCCTGAGCAAGCACAGAGGTGGGTATAAAGAGAGTGAGTGGGTTAGAGAAATGGAAGATGATAGTTGGAATCCTTGAAATGGAGTTTGTAGACCTTGACGGTTAATAATAAGGTGGAGTCAAAAAGCCAATGGTGTTGGAAGCATCACTTCCGTTAAGACAGAAGTAACATTAGAGAGAGTGGCAGTGAGCCAGGAGTTAAAATCATTGAAAGATGAGGGGGCAGTGAGGTTTTTTAAATGAGAAGATCTGAACTCGGCTGTTTTAGGAAAGAGGGAGGGAGAGTGGTTTTGAAGTAGCAAAGGGAGCAAAGAGGACCCTTCATTTAGGAGGTACAAGAGCCGTGGAAAACTGAAAGCTACCACTTGAGGTGGCTGCAGGAGAAGTGTTATCTTCCTTGGAGAGCCAGTTTTCTGTAGAGCAAAAGGACCAGGGGTAGGGCCTTTTGTTGATCATGGGCTGTGACTTCTAGAGGGTCCAGTGGAAAGATTGCAGAAGCTGGGGAGTAATGGATATGCAGAGCTGTTTAATGATGGAGAGGATAGTCTGGAGCTTCTTGTAGGGACTTGTCTAAACAAGAATAACAGGCATATGTTCTCAAGTTCTCAATTATTGGATCGTAGAGAAAGTTGGGTGCCCAAGACTTGGTCTTGACTTCTGCAGAAGGAACCTTGGAGTCCTGGGAAGGAGTGGTCGGGGCTCCCTTTGACCCCTTTCCATAAAGGTGAAGAGGCTTGAGGTGGGTGGTCTTCCAGAGTCAAAGGTACATTCTTACCGTTTTCTGGGATGAACATCTTTTCCTGTATTTAAGAGCTGTTTGTGCTTCCTTTTCTGTGAACTGTCTGTATCCATCCTTTCCTCATTTCTAGGAGTCCTTGATATGTTAGGGACATATCTTGTTTGTTTTATGAATTGCATATATTTTTCCATTATTTTTTCTTTTTTGTTGTTTTGGCTGCGCCACACAGCTTGTGGGATCTTAGTTCCCGACCAGGGATCGAATCCAGGCCCTGGCAGTGAAAGCGCCAAGTCCTAACCACTGGACCGCCAGGGAACTCCTTCCATTATTCTTTTGACTTTGTTTTGTTGTTTTTTCCATTTAGAAAATTTTGATTTTTACATAGCTGAATTTATCAGTCTTACAGTGTTTAGAATTTTGAGTTATACGAGACTTGCCTTCTCCAGGGTTTTAGTAGAATTATCTCATGTTTTCTTTATGGTTTTGTTTTTTGTTTTATAATTAATAGACTGTTTTTTTAAATACAATTTTAGGTTTAGAAAAAAATTGAGGGCTTCCCTGGTGGCGCAGTGGTTGAGAGTCCGCCTGCCAATGCAGGGGACACGGGTTCGTGCCCCGGTCTGGGAAGATCCCACATGCCGCGGATCGGCTGGGCCCGTGAGCCATGGCCGCTGAGCCTGCGCGTCCGGAGCCTGTGCTCTGCAACGGGAGAGGCCACAGCAGTGAGAGGCCCGCGTACCGCAAATAAAAAAAGAAAAAAAAAAAAATTGAGCAGATAGTACGAAGAATTCCATAACCCACTCCCACCCTTTATATGCAGTTTCCCCTGTTATTAACATCTTGCATTAGTGTGGTATATGTTACAAATAATGAACCAATATTGATACATTATTATTAACTAAAGTCTATAGTTTACATTGGCTCACTCTATATTATACAGTTTTATGGGTTTTGACAAGCCCATAATGACTTATCCATTATTACAGTATCACACAGAGTAGTTTCACCATCCTTAAAATGTCCTGCACTCCCCCAATTCATCCCTCTCCTTTCTCTCTCTGAACCCCTGACAACCATTCATTTCTTTTTTTTTTTTTTTACTATTTCTATAATTTCGCCTTTTCCAAAATGTCATACAATTAGGATCATATAGTATGTATAGCCTTTTCAGAAGCCTGTGCACTGCAACGAAGAGCCCACGTGCCACAATGAAAGATCCCTCGTGCTACAGCTGAGGCCCGATGCAGCCAAAAAATAAATAATTATTAAAAAAATTTTTTTTTAAATTATGAGTCAAGACATACCAATTTTATTGTTTTTAGTGATTCCTCTCTCTCCCATATGTTATATTACATTGTATTCTGTTTCACTGAAATATACTCCAGTTTTATATGATCTGGGAAACTCAAAATATCATACTAAATTTAAGTATTCAGTGACTGTTATCTATACTTCCATTAACCCTCAATATTTAGTATGTAGAAGTTTACCTCCTTTTCTGATGAAGTCCTTCGGGCACGTGAACTTGTTCTTTAAATAGCCAAATAACATAATTTGTAGACTATATTCATGTTCCATCAGCTATCTCATAAGAAATACCTATTTAACAAGCTCAGAATCAGAATTTGATATTTGTATTCAGTGTTTTGCCCTTTTCCCCCTTGCGCTCTGTAGACTGTGTTTTATGTAATTTATATTATGAACCAAATATGTACTTTGAATATGCCATTGAATATACAATTATTATTCATTTCAGTTCTGATTTCTTTCACATTTTATAATATTAAGCTTATTTTATAGTTAATGTAATGCCTTTTTGCTTTTGAAAGCCACGCCCTATATTAGACTCCCTTTAGTGTTCAAGGAGGGTTTATATTCTCTGTTAATTAAAATTTTTTTTTACTTTGTTCAACAAAGATTTGAGGTCCCATATCTTTTAGTGTGTGCCTGCTGGGTACTAAGACCTATAAAAGTTATGCATACACATATCCCCTCCCCACTCCACAATACAGTTATACATATATCCCTGAATTGTGAGTTGTAGTAAAGCACTTTTTATAGCATGTAAAAAGAAAATGTAAAGTTTAAATCACTCTAAAGTAGCTTTGAAAGCTAATGTTGTAAAAGTAACTTGATAGAAGAATATGTTTGTGCTTTCTAGAACTAACATTGAGCATCTCTAAGTCCCTGGCATGATTCAGGGAGTAATGTAATAACATACTCAACAGGAAGCATTACAGTCCCCTTTTACAGATGAGGTCTGTCAAGCCTCAAATCTTTTTCTACTGAATCACTGTGCTGCTTTTGTCTAGCAGTAGATCTCAGCCCAGTGGTGGTTTAGGGATGGTTTTGGTTGTCACAATGACAGGAGGTTACTACTGACATTGATTAGGTGGGGACCAGAGATGTGATACGCCAGATAGTCTTGCAGTGCAGGAATTTTTCTGCCCCTATTTAGAAACATACTGTTAGTATCTTTGTACCGTTTCAGTCCTGCCTCAAAGGTGAGGAGAGGTTAACCGTGCAAGCACATTCATGAACTGTGCTATACACTGTTATTTCTGTTACTTTTTTTTTATATTGCTTTTCTTTTATATTTACAATACTTTAAAGAAAATGTCCTATTGTTCTTCTGTCAGGCCCCGTGAGGGGGATAATAAAGAGGTGGTACCCTCTTTTTGAAAAGTTGATTGATCTGAAATCATTGGTTTAGTAATAGGTGCAATAAGTAGTATTTGAATTCACTGCCTTTTCAATGGTAATAATTTCCTCAAGCATATAAAATCTCATCACAGTTTAACCTGGTATCTTTATAATACAAAAGTACTTTTCAATTAAGATGTAGAGATGAAACATATTTTTAAATAAGAGACTTTTAAAAACTTATACAAAGCATAAGATCTCACAAATTTTGACTCCTTTATCCAACTAAATCATTGAATATTTTTGGCTTTCTCCTTATATATTAATGGAAAGACCTTTTCAGGTAATCTCACTAACTGGTGACTAGAGATGAATGCTGAGCTATTTATCTGTCATACTGTACAACAACATACCTACAGGTAGATAGACATTTGTAAATAATGTGGTGACAGTTTTGGAAATGTACTCAGGGCTATTCAAAGAGATTTGAAATTTCATTTTTCTTTGAAAAGAGAACTGTAGGAATGCAAAATTAGTTTTAGTTTTCTTTGGTCCTCTTAACTCTAGATCTGAGCTACATCCTATGCATGTTTAACTTTCTGAATTTAACTGTATTCTTTTGCAGCCCCCTCAATTTTATTTTTCTTCAAAACTTGTTCTTCTGTCCATTTAGTGAGCTCTACGTGCTGTCTTAAATTCCAGTTCCCCTTTCTCTTACAGAGTGTGTATATCTCCCTGCACTGAGTATGACTCTTGCTCAGAGTATACATGTTTTAAACAACATGGCCCTGAATATACAAGCCATCTTCTTCACCTGGTGCTCAACATAACAGTTTTGCTTCAGTAATTGAGGAGAAATTGCCTGTATTGAGCATATTTGAGAGATGGCAGAATATGATCTGCAACAGTAACTCCCTAATCAAAGAAAATTGATTAACTGCCATTTTTGCCTTATTATCCTTACTTTGGAAACTCAGGAAACAGTACAATTCCATTACATTTTACAGTGGTGTGATTTGTGGTATGATCATTTATCACATAGTAAGTTAAGAGAGTTATTTTGGGGTTGGAAAACTGGGAAGGGTGAGAGAGAGTTCTTTCCTTGTTCTTGTCTGTATCCTTGACCTCTCCTATCTTTTTGTTTTCCAATCTCAAGATAAGGCAGAGAGAGGATGAGTCTTACAAAATGTTTTAAAATACCAAAATGGAGTTTTGGGAAGGGTTTTGAGAGAGATCAGGATTTGACTACGCTTTACGAAAGGTTGGTGGTGGAAACTGTTGGTAGACTCCTCTAAATGCACATGCAGATTTTATCTTAGCAGGTAATTTTACAAAATGCTTCATTAGTATGTATCAATAGTCCCTTTCCTCACATCCTGTGCTCCTCCCAGCACTACTTACTATGCATTTTCCCCTCATCACGTAATTTTTCAGAAATAGATTTTGCGAGTGCATGTACATTTTCCACATAGAAAGCAAACTCAGTGGAAGATGCAGAAGTTGGTAACAAATAGAGCTTTATAATGACGATTATTCAGTTATTCTAAATACTAATTATTGTACAACAGTGAAAATTCGTGTCTTTCCCATTTAGTTCAATGACTTCTTGAGCATCGGCCATGTTGAAGACATAGAACCTGAAAGATGGAGAGTGGTGTGGAGAGAGGGGAGCTGGAGTGAGAGGGTCTAGTGGAGAAGAGCCCCCTCCTAAGGCTTTCTTTTCGTGAAAGCCCACAGTACAGTGTATTGAGGTGGCCTGGAGTAATGTTGTGAATAATGAAACGGACTTTGATGCTTTAGTTCATCAGAGCTGACATATGCCGAGGCAGCTGTGTCCATTCATGAAAAGCCTGTTTTCTTGTCTGGTCTAGGATTCAAGGAGAAGACAGTAGAAGCCACAACTAGATGGAAGTACTGCCTTTTTTTCTCACTCTTGTATTAACTACGTGTCCGAGATCTATGCATAAAAAGATAATGTTTGGATGAACATAGTTTTGGCTGGGCTGACCATGCTTCCAATTTCCCTTGGATAGTTTCACTCTATGCCTGCTGTTCTTGTATTACGCCTGGTTAGCACCCCCTTACACTCTCAAAGGGGCACTCGTATAGATGATAAATTGTACAGACACTATATTTGTAGTCCATTTTCATTTGTCATTGAGAGGATAGTAGCCATAGACACCTACTTTAAATTCAATTATAACTCTTAAACCTTTTTAAAAAGAATATTTTAACTATAATTTTTTGTTGAATTGTAAGATTTATAATGAAATATATATAAATATACTTTCACATCTGTATTTTACTTATCGTTTTGTGGAAATACTGAAAAGCTGAATTGAGAAAAAACACGGAACAGAATGAGGTCGTTAAATACTAGATTTTTGTGGGTCACTTCTGTTGTTTAATAGCGCCAGTTTTATACACAGTTCTGAAGGGATTTTTTTTTTTAGCTTATTATACCTAAAAAGATATTGCTTTGTTGACATACATAAAGTGTTTGTCAGGACTTATAAACATTCTGGTTGGCTTTTTTGGGCATTATCCTTTTTATGGATGCAATAGCCAACTTTGCTTTGGTTCCAGACATGTCCTTGCCTTGGTTTTTAAAATTGGCTGTGGTTAAACATTTCAACAGTATAGAAATTAGTGAAATAAAAAGTAAAAAGTTCCATTTCAAAGCCCCTTTCTCCATCCTCTTTTCCAAAAGTCACCACAGTTTAGATTTCTTTCTTTAAAAAAAAAAAGTGTGGTTTATGAACAATACGTCAAAAATTTCATTTAAAATTTGGTGGTAAAGCAAGTATTGAGGATTATTTTCTAAAATGTTTTATTCACTGAGCTGAATCATCTTTTGATCGCTATTTTTAAATGATTTGAATTTTGGTATTTAGATAATTTGGCCTCTGCCAGTGCTTTGAAATGATAATTTTGTATTTGTCAACATGCTTTTCACAACTGCAAAAATTAGCATGAGGTCACAGATTCTGGCTTCTAAAATAAGTCCAACTGTAAAAAAGGCAGAATCTAAATAATGTTATATTATTTCTTCAGTCTAATGATGATGCTTTTAGACACTTTTAATACAAAATCAGTAGAATAAGAGCTGCAGAATCATGAGTCGAATGCTTGACATATAATAGGTATCCCATAAATACAATTTTTCCCCCTCTTTTTTCCATGCTCTTTAGGTGGAAAGCTTCCCAACAGGCAGTGAAACAGCCTTAGAAAGAGAAATTTTATTTTTTATTCTAATATCTCCCTATTAAAAATGACTTTTTTTCTGTTTATCATTAGTAATTGCATTTTCAATTCTTAAAGAAATTTTTTAGGACAATTATTCTTACTGGCCAATTTTCCCAGGGCTCAGTGTTGTTCAGATCACTTGATACTGTTTTCTCTTTTGTATGTGTGTGTCCAACTGTCCATTTCCTAAACTTCCATCCCAAGTGGAAGCTCTGTATGTCTGCAGTTAAATAGTAACTGTCCATTTCCCCCTTCTCTTAGCCACTGGTGACTTCTATTTTACTTGTATCTCCATGAATTCGCCTGTTTTGAGTACCACGTATAAGTGGAACCGTGTAATATTTCTCCTTTTGTGTCTGGCTTATTTCACTAAGTATGTCTTCAAGGTCCACCCATGTAGCATGTGTCAGAATTTCGTTCTTTTAGGCTGAATAGTATTCCATTGTATTTTGTTAATCTGTTCGTCTGTTGGTGGAGATTTGGCTGTTGTGAATAATGCTGCTCTGAGCATGGATGTACAGATGTCTGCTTCAATCCCTGCTTTCAGTTCTTTTATTTGCGTATTCAGCACATAGTGGTGGAGTTCCTGTGTCACGGGGCAGTTTTATGTCTGACTTTGTGAGAAGCTGTCAGACTTGTCCACAGTGGCTACGTTGTTTCGTTTCGCATCGCCATGGGCACCGCTGTGCATAAGGGTTCCCATTTCCCCACATCCCTGGCTGGTTGCCTCTTCCTTTTTAATGTGAAATCGTGTCTCACTGTGATTTCATGTGCAGCTCCCTAATGATGCTGAGCAGTTTTTCTTGTGCTTTCTGGACATTTATATATCTTCTTTGGAGAAATGCCTGTTTTGAGTCTTTTGCCCATTTTTGAATTGGATTATCATTTTTTTGTTGTTGAGAGGTAGGACCCCTTTATATATTCTGGATATTAATCCCTTATTAGATACGTCCTTCCGTTTCTATCAGGTTAATTTCATCCAATTAGTTAATTAGTTCATTTTATATATTTTTTCTTCTCTGGAAGTTTTATCGGGTTCTTTTTTGTATACCACTTCTTTCCTTTGCTATGTTGATGATTCCTTGTACATCCTTGATCATACTTAAAATAGCTTATATAATTTCCACATTTTCATTTGACTGAGTTTTCTCCTAGTTAAGTGTCACTTCTTCCTACTTCGTGTCACGTCTGGTAATTTTTGATTGAATGCTTAGTATTATGAATTTTATATTGTTGAATGCCAGGTTTTGTCATACTCCTGTTAAAGAATATTGGACTTGATTCTGTTAGAGGTTAGGCCTGGATCAGTTTTATTCTTCTGTGGCTTGTTTTTTAAGCTGTTATTGGATGGATTTAGAATAGTCTTTTGGGATGGTGTAGCCCTATCACCAAGGCCTAAACGCTCTGCTGCAAGGACTGTCCACTTTGGTATGAGCTCTGACAGCTGTGTGAGTTTTGGGAACCCTTCAAAGTAGAGCTGTCAGTCACTTTTTGTCCAGCCTGGTGGGCAGCAGACCTCAGTGGACCCATGCAGGTATCTAGCACTCTTTCTTCATATAGCTCCTCTACTCTGTCCTGCAAATTCTAGCTCCCACAGCCTGCCGGAATTCTGATTTCTGTCGCCTCACTTCAGTAAGATCACCACCATCTTCCTGGGATCAGCTTCTCTGTGCTGAGATCCAGAAACTGCCTTTAGACAGAAAGCCTATTTCGCTACCTGGAAAGTGCCCCTGGGTAGAAAGCTGAGGCAGACGTCTGTTTATCTAATTTGTGTTCTTTCTTAGAGATCATCATTCAGCGCTACCTGTGACCTGATGTCCCAAATGTATTTTAAATATATTTTTCCAGTTTTCTAATTATTTACAACAGGAGTGTAAGTCTGGTTCCAGTTATTCCATCGTGACTGGAAGTGGAAGTCTTGGTCTGTCATTTTATTTTCAAAACTTTCCATCTAGAATTAGCCCAGGATGCCTTATCTATGATCGTTAAGGAAGAGAGCCTGTTAATTTTGTTTGAAAAATTTAAAGGAACTTTTTAGTGTACAGTTTTTCAATTGTGTCATTAGTAAGAATTAAACTTCTCTACCATATTCTCCCTTTTGTATCATAGTCTATTGCCTTTTATAGTTAAGGGGAAAAAAAGTAGAATGTACTACTAATTGTTACATTTCTTATTTTTTAGACCTAAAGATTGTCTTCGGTCTATTATGAGGAGGGTGAACCATAAAGATCCTCATGTTGCTATGCAGGCTCTGACTGTGAGTGGTTTCATTTCAAGATCTACTGCAAAATTGTCTACCGAAATTGAGCCCTTTTAACTCCCTATTTTATTCTTTTAGCTTCTAGGAGCGTGTGTATCAAATTGTGGCAAAATTTTTCACTTAGAAGTATGTTCAAGAGATTTTGCTAGTGAAGTAAGCAACGTATTAAACAAGGTAAGGCACATTATTTCTAGAAATGAATTAGCACTGTCTTCTTTCTTCATATATTTTATTGTTCAGTTCTTCACATTTTAAATCACAAAGGACTAGTCTGTGCTTTTTTTTTAACTCTTTCTAGGCTACGTCTGTCCGTGTATACGTCCATGTTAGGTTTTGCTGAGGAGACTACACATTTATGTAACTTGGAGATTTGGTTTTGGCCAAAAGCCAGATTAGAATATATTTAACCTCTTTTCTTCACCATTCCTTTCTTCTGATGAAAAATATGTGTATTTCTCTGAATAAGAGGTACCAGTTTACTCTAGGCACAGTTTTTATAACCATTTTTTTTTTTTAGTCACAGAGGTCATCTACTTAACTGAATGTAGAGTTAAAAATTCAAATCCAGGGCTTCCCTGGTGGCGCAGTGGTTGAGCGTCTGCCTGCCGATGCAGGGGACACGGGTTCGTGCCCCGGTCCGGGAGGATCCCACATGCCACGGAGCGGCTGAGCCCGTGAGCCATGGCCGCTGAGCCTGCGCGTCCGGAGCCTGTGCTCCGCAACGGGAGAGGCCACAAGTGAGAGGCCCGCTTACCGCAAAAAAAAAAAAAAAAAAAAAAAAATTCAAATCCAGCAATTTAAGGAATTAAAAAAATTTAATTTACTAAGTAATATGTGAGTTTTCTCAGTAAAAATTCATGCATTCTAAAGGTAATTATTTCTGGCCTTTTTGGGGGGGGATAATTATATATAAAAAATGTTTTAAGTGTTAAAAGGGACAATGCTTCATGTTTTTTGGAAAAAATGAGTATTTCCAGATTTTAGTAGGAAATAGTACATAAATAAGAATTTAAAATTCTGTACTCCTTTTAGAACATGGTTATGTGATAATTTTTTCCTGTTCTGCTTTATTCAGTTATATTTATGTATTTTGTGCTAATTATTTACCATTCTTTTGATGTCCTGAATGTCCATCAAAATGTACAACGGTTTATGAAGAGATTCTAATGTAATATTTTCCTTAACTGAAGATTTGTACTCAGTATTTAGTAACGTGAACAACTTTAAAAAGCAAACAGTTGCGTATAGGAGAAAGAACTCTTTATTTTTCAAATATTTTACAGTGAACATATTGGTTTTATACTTAAGGGGGAAATGTTATTTTGAAGAAATGAAGTTTCCAGGAATATCGGCATATAGTAGACCTCATGCCAGGCCTCAGATAATTAAGTAACTGGGTAAAAACACAGCCATGCACATTAAAAGTCAGGAATTAGGAATAAAGGAATTGTACTATTTATTCTCTCTTTCCAACTTAGTTTTCATTGGTTTGCAAAAAAGAAAACAAACTTTTCTATGTCTTCCTCATAGACAACACTTGCTTAGTTGCAAAATACTCTGAAAAGTCCTGTCTTTCTGACCTCCAGAATAAGTTACTATATATCTAATGTCTTAATATGTTATGAGGTATGTGGTGGTATCATCTATTTTTTTTCATAGTGTGGAAATAAAACTAGTTTATTTCTAGTAACTATCTGTATTTTCTTATGTGTCATCTATAGCTAGGGATAATTTATGATTTAAAAAGATCTGCAACACTTTATAAGTTTTATATTTACGGTATCTGTATTAAATCATTTGCCAGGAAATTAGTGCTTTTTTATTAATTTTTTTTCTCTATTTTTAAGGGTCATCCTAAAGTGTGTGAAAAATTAAAGGCTCTTATGGTTGAATGGACGGATGAATTTAAGAATGATCCACAACTTAGTCTAATATCAGCAATGATTAAGAACCTTAAGGAACAAGGTGTTACATTTCCAGCTATTGGCTCTCAGGTATTTTATATAAATTTGTGTGTGTTCTACAGTTCGTTTCTCTAAAGTAGCTATGTTTATTTGAGTTTTTCCTCCAAACCCAGGTATTTTTTAATACTCCAGAGGAATTTTTGTTAATAATAATAATCTTGCATATAAAGTTGCCAGAAAAATATAGTGGAATGTTAATGTGTTCCAACTTCTATTTCCCCACTGTTTCTCCTTCTTTATTAATGAATTCATTTAACGTTTTTGCAATTAAAAAAATTTTAATATAATTTTAATAATACAGACAAAATTGCTTTATTAGGTAGTACTGACATTCTTGTTAAATGCTCTTGGTGCTGTAATTTTATCTACAAAGAATGACAGCTCAAAAATCAGGTTTCCTTAAAGTTTAAGGATGTGTTTAGAGGTTCTTTGGATTATGAAATTTATGAGCACCTGTATTAAAAAATGGTAGGGAGATAAAAGGGGGTCATTGGGAAGAAAAATTCCCCTTAAGAGCTGACCAGCACGTACGTGTCTTCTTTCTTTTTCCTAATAAATATGATTGACTGAAAGTGTTAACTTGCCTTAAAAAAAAATTATGTAATGAGCTCAATCTCTAATTTACGTCATATAGGAGAAAAAAAGGAAGATTATCTCTTTTATTCCTTTTCTATTCCGGTAGCCATCCTTTAGGATGCCTAACTAACTAAGTAGGCTTAAAGTGTGTGGTAACTTACTGCACTGTCTTTCCCCATTGTATGGCTTGGGGTAGAATATAATGAGTGATGTGAAAGCATGAGCAGAAAACTCTTAGTTGTAGAGGGCTCACATTCAGGGTTTTGACCATTTCAAGGGAATTATGAAGTGGTTCATCCAGACTTATCTAGACTTTCTTCCCAAGGCACTTCTAATTTATGTAGGTACTCTTGAGATGTGAAAACCTAGAAATATATTTTGGAGATAAAGGAAGAGAGGATATTTTTCTTCTTATTTGAAAAAATTTGGCTTATGAATAGTTTTACAATGATAAATTACATCTTTGAGAAGTAGTCATTCATAATTGATAGCTCATTTTTACTACCTCAGAATAATTTCTAAATCTGTATAATTAAGGAATAATTTTATGCAGAATAATCCAAGATATCTTATAATAAGATATCCTTGACAATAGAAGCAATGTTTAATTATCGAAGAGTAGACTCACTATGGAGAACAAAAGAGTGTAGTTGCTTAGTGGAATGGCAGGTTCTGTATTCTGAGAACCTGTTCCAGAGCTTGTTACTTACAGTGTGGTTGGTTGGCCATCATCATCACCACCTGGAAGCTTGTGAGAACTGTAACATCTCATTCACGGGTGGAAATGTGCCTCCATAGCAGTGGACTCATTGTGTCCATTTTAACAAGCCCCCCGATGACTCTGTTTTGAGCAGCACGACTCTTGAGGACAGCTTTCAGTGCAGGTGAAAACTGCATTTCAGTCCCTGTAAGAGAAGGAAGAAGAGTTACTGATCCATTTGATATGTAGCTTTGTTTGGTTAACCTAGAATCTCAGATAGTTGTGGGAACAGCTCTAGTGATCCTCTAATCTAATCCCCTCATTTTACAGATGAGGATACTGAGACCCAGAATGGTTAAGTGACTTGCCCAGGGCCACAGCTAGTAGTTGACAGAGCTGGAACTAGGACACAGGCCTCCTGACTCTCAGTCCAGTGTTCCTTCCACTACACGATCCTGCCTTCCGTTTGATATTGAGGTTAGTAGATATGTGTCTGTCCGGACTAGGCTTCGAAGGACAAGAAGTGGAGTGAACACTGGCAAGAGCGTTTACGTACTAATTGGTGTAGATGTGAGACTACTCTCCTGTTCAGAAGATTCAGGGTGTAGATCAGCAATAGTAAAGTTAAGAGTTACTTTTCTTTTTTGCATCTAGATCTTATAAAATATGTGAAAGCTCATTTTGTTATAGTTGCTGTCTTTCAACCACAAGAAATATGTAAAATGCGTATAAAGTAACCTATGATGAGGTAGAATGGTGATGTTTTTAATAGTAGTTTCTGAAGAGGTTTTCATTGAAAACCATGTTTGTAAAGAGCTTCATGTTTAATTAAAAAAATCTATCATCTGGGATCAACTGCAGAAGTCCCTCCAAATCTTACAGCCACTTAGTTGCTTAAGCTGTTACTACATTTTAATCAGACTAGACCTTTGTTAGCATATTTTTAAAAAAGATTCTGGAAACAAGAGAATTTTTTAAAGTATATTTTTTCATACAAGTACAGAAGAAAATAATATAAAAATATTAAGAAAAGTGATACTTGAGTCACCTAACTCTTGCTGCTGTGGTTCTCTTAGCACTGACTTTGGACACTGAGGTTGAAGTGATGCTGGCACTGCTACTGTGTTTGACTGGTTAATCAGACAAGTAGCGTTGCTATACTTGGAACCTGATGATAGAAAGGAACTTTGAAAAGAGAGCAGTTCAGGAATGTAGGGCTTAATATAGCTTGTTTCTGCACTTCCTACTTGACCAGTAGAGATCCCTTCTCAGAACACAAAAGATCAATATGTCTATTTTGTGAAGTTCACAAATTGTGAAAAAAAATTCATATATAACAATAAGGTTGCCTCTGATGAAGCATACGTTCAATTTTCAGAAGTGTATGATAATTAAAATATTTTTATTTAAGGAAGTTTACAACTAGAGGTGGGTCAGATTGAGAGTGCTTGAAGTTCTATTCACTGAATACAAAAGCTCTCTTCTAATCAGCTTTTCTAAAAATAAATGCCTTGTGTATTTGTTTGACATTATAAATATATTAAGTGAAGACTATTGCACGGTATTTACTATAATGTTGACTATTTTGCCTTTCATTTACTCAACAATCATTTATGAGCTCTTGTAATATTTAGCCCCATATACCCTCAAGGAACATGCAGCCTGGTTATGGAGACAGATATGTAAGCAGAGAATTATAATAGGAGCTGAGATTTATTGCCTGTTACTATGTACTGGGCAGTGATCTAAGTGGTATGCATTTGTTAATTTGAATATTTTTTAGAATTTCATTTTTCTTAATTGATGGCTTTGGGAATTACAGTATACATTTGTAACTTGTCACAGTCTATTTTGAGTTAATAGCGAATTATTTCACGTAAAATGTAGAAACCTTGCAACTGTAGAGAGTTTATTTACTCCCTACTTCAGCACCCTTTGTGCTGTAGTTATCACATGTATGGCATGTATCACCTCTGCATACATTTTAAGCCCAGGAGACAACGTTATATACTCTGTGATTTAAACCCTGAATGGCCTTCATTGCATCTGACTTTGGAAGCTACGTGTGCTGATTTAATCCTCATGACAGCTCGTGGTGTGTGGGCCATTGTTGTCCTCATTTCGTAGATAAGGAACTTGAGGCCAAAGGAGGCTTTTAGGCGCTCAGGGTTCATGTGTTAGAAGGTGGTGCATCTGGGGTTTGAACCGCATTAGCCTGACTCCCCATTAGCCTGATTCCCCAGCTTGCGTCCTTAACTGTCCTTAACTACCCGAATCATATAATACCTTGTTTAAAAGTGTTACCAGAGGGGCACAGAGGAGGGAAGGCTTAATGAGAGGCTTTAGGAACGTTTCACTGAGAAAGTGATTTTCAGCTGTTCACTGACTGGTGGGTTGAATCTCACTAGGAAACAATGTGGATGGAGTACAGTGAGCCAGAGGGGAGGACGTCATGAGTAGAAGCAAACGTGTGTCACAGCGTGTGTGTGTGTGTGTGTGTGTGTGTGTGTGTGTGTGTGTGTGTGTGTGTGTGTGTGTGCGCGCGCGCGCACGCACACACACCAACAGTTTCTGGTAACTGATAGAGTGGTTGAAAAATGAGGCTGGAGTCTCATTGGCCTCGATGGCCACACAAAAACTCAGCAGCCATTAAGACTTTAGAAGCTTGTAATTCTGTAAGTGTGAATCAATGTATGTATTTATTTACTTGTACACTACCTTATATACAAAATATGTTTAAGAGGTACAGTAATATATTGTCAAAATTAACTGCTAGTATTTTGGTTTATAAAATAGTATAATTTTTTTTTTTTTTGCGGTACGTGGGCCTCTCACTGTTGTGGCCTCTCCCATTGCGGAGCACAGGCTCCGGACGCGCAGGCTCAGTGGCCATGGCTCACGGACCCAGCCGCTCCGCGGCATGTGGGATCTTCCCGGACCGGGGCACGAACCCGTGTCCCCTGCATCGGCAGGTGGACTCTCAACCACTGCGCCACCAGGGAAGCCCGAAAATAGTATAATTTTATGAGCATTTGTATTACTGTATATCAGTCTGGAATCCTAAAGATAACATTCTGACTTTTGATCTGGAAGGAAACAGTAAAACTCTTGAATAGATATTTAAAAAATTTTTAAACTGCTTGTTTTTAAAGTAGTCACCTCCTTCCCACTCTCAACCCCTTTTTGTTGAAATCTCCTCTAGTCTGTCTTCTCTGGTTTGTATAGTTCTGCTTCTAGTTTAACCTCCACACAAACCTGGGAGAGTGTGGCTAGACTGTTAACCCTAAGAAAACAAACTCTCTCAGTCTGTTTTCTCCAGTTCTACCTGTTCTCTGGCTCCTTTCAAAGAGGAGGCTGCTCAGGTTCAGATTTCTTTCTTGTTCAGAAGTCTGTGGTGGATTGATGGGAAGGGTCTTGTGAGTTCTTAGATTAGTTGGGGGTAGGAAAATTTGAGAACAACTTTCAAATATCATTTTCCTTTTTTGTGTTAGGCTGCAGAACAAGCAAAAGCAAGCCCAGCTCTGGTAGCCAAGGATCCTGGTACTGTGGCTAACAAAAAAGAAGAAGAAGATTTAGCGAAAGGTACATTTTTAAGTCCCTGATCATGGAAAGAAGATAGGTCTCTTACTTGATGTTTATTTTCCCCCAAGATATTTAAAAATAAAAGAAATAGGAGTTCACAGCTAAAGTTGAAATTACTTGTTCTCCTTTGTTCCTCTCTTCAGTGTCACTTTTTTCCTCTCCTCTTCCGAGGCAACTGCTATCATGTATGTCCGTTCAGTCTATGTTTCTATAATGTTTTTACTACACTATCTATGTGTCCATAAACAATACCAAATACTTTTTTGTGTCCAACAAATTCTTTTTCATAAATAGTGTACTCTAGGTATCATCTACAACTTGTTTTTTTCATGCAACAATATGTTTGAGATCTGTTCATAATGAGACATGTATATCAAATTCATCTGTTTTAACTGCTGTGTAATATTCCAGTGAACTAATAAATATCTGCTGTAATTTATCCTCCTACTGATGTACAGCTGGGTTTTCTGATTTTTTTTTTTTACAACAAGTAAAAAAAAACAAGTAAGCTGCACTTGTAACAAGTAAGTTATAACAAGTAACTGCACTGAGTATCCTTGTCCACCTTCTCTTGTGTGTGTGTGTGTGTGTGTGTGTGTGTGTGTGAGAGAGAGAGAGATTTTGTTTTGTGGTATTGTTGGCTTATGGAGTAGGTACATCTTTAACTTTGCTAAATAGTTATAGTATTTCCTTTTCTATCAGCAGTGTATGAAAGCTTTTATTATTCACTTATTCTTTTTAGACTCATGACATTTGCTATTGTCAGTTTAATTTTTGTGAATCTGATGAGTTTGAAATGATACCTAATTGTTTTTAATTTTTATTTTCTTGATTGCTAGTGAGGTTCAGTC
The DNA here is from genome assembly GCF_963455315.2 of Globicephala melas. Classification (NCBI taxonomy): domain Eukaryota; kingdom Metazoa; phylum Chordata; class Mammalia; order Artiodactyla; family Delphinidae; genus Globicephala; species Globicephala melas. Next base: position 4,675,654 of record NC_083315.2, on the reverse strand, counting down.
CTTTTTTGAACGTTTATTAGCTGTTCTGATTGTCTCTCTTTCTGTTTTTTTTCTAATAATGATGTATACAACATCTTTATTTTGGATATTAATCTTTTGCCTGTTATATCTGTTATAGATATCTACTCTTGGGTTTTGGCTTGCAATTTAAACTTTGATAATGGCATGTTTTATTAAACAAGTTTTAAATTTTCATGTAGTCAAAATTTTTCCTTTTCTTTTATGATTTTGGGTTTTTTTTTTAATGTCTTAAGATATTTTTCTCTCCCCCAGGATCCTGAAAGATATTTTTCTATGATAATTTTAAAGTTTTGTTTTCCCATCTGGTCTTTTATTCATCTAGAACAGAAATGGAAGGGAAGACGGGGTTATGTGTTGCACTGAAAGCAGGGTAGTCAATTCATTAAGATTATGTTACAGAGCCTGTGTGACACATGGTGATGGCCTGTATTAGGGGAGGAGATAGAGCAGACACATTTGAAATCTATTTTGGGGGATTTGTTAGGTGAGACTTTACTGTAGTTATTTCCAAATTCCAGTTCTTAGACTAATTACCTAAGAATGACCTTTGGAACAATAAAATGTAGGTTCTCAGATACTTCCTTTGAGACTCCTATTTAGTAAGCCCCCAGTGAAGACTCAAGCTTGGGACTTTGGACTTCCCAAGTGATTTTGTTTATTATTTGGTAAACTTAAGCTACAGAAATACATTGAAAAGATGAAAGAAAATATAAAATATCTGCAGCTAAATTAAACAAAATTGATTTGAGTTTATGTCTTTGTATTACCCAGAATATTTAAAATTGTACCTGTTCAGTAAAAATAGTCATCATGCTGTTCAGTTTTTTTTTAGTTTATTTTTTAAGCTCTCAGTGTGAATGAATGAATAAAATTGATGACATTATTTTCAATATATTATATCAGGATATGTCGTAGTTTCCCTCTACATTATTAGAAGAAGAATACTTTTTACCTTCAGATATCTTTTTGTACTTCTTAGGATTGCTGGGTATATTAACATTTGGGGTCTTTTTAAACCCATTATTTTCCAGCCATTGAGTTGTCGCTGAAGGAACAAAGGCAGCAGTCAACCACCCTTTCCAATTTGTATCCAAGCACATCTAATCTCTTAACTAACCACCAACACGAAGGCCGAAAAGTTCGTGCTATATACGACTTTGAAGCTGCTGAAGATAACGAACTTACTTTTAAAGCTGGAGAAATTATTACAGTTCTTGATGACAGGTGATGGTTACTATTAAGTTGAACATTCATGTGAAAATACATAACATATTCTGTGTTTCATATTATTCTTGCTGAATGCCTTATCAAACGTAATAAAATCAAATACTGATGCAGGTAGTTTTTCTGTAGGACGGTCGGTTGCTTTGCTTGTGTCATACTGTCTGGATTCGTATTTTGTAGCTTAAGTTTTCCTCGTCTGTCATTTAAATGGGTTTTATATGTCTTGGAGGGCTAGTTTACTCTATTCATTTTTGGTTCCATCTTATAATATAGATTGTTAAATTAGTAAAAAAAAAAGGTTAAGATTTTAGAAAATACACCAAATATATATATATGTATATATATGGAATTTATAAGAAATACAAAATATATTGAATTAATTTATTTGCACAGAATAGTATATCAGTGTGGAACAAATTCATTTTACATGGTGTTATATACGTTATATCATAGGGGAGGTGATACAGTGCATCTGTTTTTTTACTACAGCTTTATGTTTACTTGAAAATTAGTTGTTACTGATGATGATTACTCATAATGAAGTGCTAAAATTTGCAAGTGTTTTTTTTTTTAAGTCTTTATTTTTTTTAAAGGGAGAGCTGACCTGGCAGTTTTTTTTAAAATAAATTTTTACTTATTTTGTTTATTTTTATTTTTGGCTGCATTGGGTCTTTGTTGCTGCATGTGGGCTTTCTCTAGTTGTGGCGAGCGGGAGCTGCTCTTCATTGCGGTGCGCGGGCTTCTCATTGCGGTGGCTTCTCTTGTTGCGGAGCATGGGCTCTAGGTGCACAGGCTTCAGTAATTGTGGCACGCGGGCTCAGTAGCTGTGTCTCATGGGCTCTAGCGCGCGGGCTCAGTACTTGTGGTGCACGGGCTTAGTTGCTGTGCGGCATGTGGGATCTTCCCAGACCAGGGCTCGAACCTGTCTCTCCTGCCTTGGCAGGCGGATTCTTAACCACTGCACCACCAGGGAAGCCTAAATCTTTGTTTTTGAGGTTGGATAAATGCATTAGGTTTTTTTGTTTGTTTCGTTTTAATATTTATGTATTTATTTATTTGGTCGCACCAGGTCTTAGTTGCAGCAGGCGGGCTCCTCAGTGTGGCTCACTGGCTCCTTAGTTGCAGCACGCGGGCTCCTTAGTTGTGGCAGGTGGGCTCCTTAGTTGTGGCTCCAGGCCTTCTTAGTTGTGGCACATGGGCTCCTTAGTTGTGGTGTGTGAACTCTTGGTTGTGGCATGCGTGTGGAATCTAGTTCCCTGACCAGGGATTGAACCTGGGCCCCCTGCATTGGGAGCATGGAGTCTTATCCACTGTGCCACCAGGGAAGTCCCTGCATGTGGTTTTTAAAGATCAATTCAAATACATTTAAGATTATTCTTATAGTACCACACTTACATACTAATATGTTTTCTTGAATGGAAGAAAATGAAGTAAAGTTTGAGCTGGTTAGCTGGAAGTTACACAAAACCTTGATCATTCATTCATTCAAAAAGTATTTATTGAGCACTTGCTAGCTTTCCTTATCCTAGGTGCTGGGGATCCAGTGGTTAGCGTGGGTACGCACCCGGGAGTGTGTTCCTTGTGAACATTTGTGCTGTAAATGGTGTTACTGTCATGTGTGTTCTCTTGTGGGGGGGAAAGTTTCCTAATGTGTGCTAGAAAGAGCACTGATTAGGAATGGAGGTCTGGATTCAGAGCCTACCGTCTATCTTACTATAAAGGATTCTCACGCAGGAGCCTATGAACCATTCGAAGTTGACAGTTTTCAAGTGTGGGGACCTCTGTTTGAGGGAGAGAGTTCAGAGCCTTGTACTAGATCCTCGAAGCGTTCACCAGCCTTCCAGAATATGAAAAAGAACTGTGTGTTTAATAGCGTCTTATCTTCTCTGAGGCCTCATCTCTAATTTGTAATAATGATACATTCACTTCCTCCATTGGATTGTTGTGAGCTTCAGATGTGGTAATAATATAGGTTAAACACTATAAAAGGTAAAGGTACATAGAAATAAAAGTTCTTTGTTATAGTAAAGCATTCTTTCTTGTTTCTCTTAGTGACCCCAACTGGTGGAAGGGTGAAACCCATCAAGGCATGGGGTTATTCCCCTCTAATTTTGTGACTGCGGATCTCACTGCTGAACCAGAAATGAGTAAGTATTTTCCAGCCTGTCACTGGATGATGATCCACAGTTCTCTCTAAAATTCAGCTTTCTGGAGCAGAGACTCTCCAAAGTTAGTGCCTCCAAGGTGTTTATTAAAAATGCAGCTCCCCGGTCAGATTATTTATGAGGAGTCATCTAATCATCTAAGAATTGAAATCATCTGTCTACCAAGATTATCTTAAGACAGACTATGGACTTTTCTTTAAGGAAAAAAAAATATATATATGTATATATATACACATATATATATGTATGTATGTATACATATGTCATTGTAAAAATGCAGATTAAGAAATGTTATAGAATTTATGCATTATGTATTTTTGGTATCATCAGTTGATGAAAGGATGACAAATGCAGTGTAACCTTATAGAGAGTTCTTCCTATTCAAAGGTTAGCTAATTTCTCTAGTGTCCGGCCCCAAATTTGGAAGCAGTGGCCTCTTAGCAACTTAATAGCTTTCCTAAGCCACCATGTCATATATTCAGAAGGAGCTATAACGAATCGTGTCAATAACTTTTTGAGTTTCAAACCTTTGCTGACTAGGGGAAACAGACTAGAAAGTGGGGCGAAGGAGGAAAAGTGATATTACTGGCAGGCGTAATCATTGCAGGACATGTAACTGCCAGTAGTCTATCGAAATATTGGTAGGCAGTTCACTGTATTTCTAGGCAATACTGTAATGAATCTTCATAATGATGATTTTGTGGCATCAAGATTAAGTCACAACCTTCCTCTTTTTAAGGAAACAGAAATATGTTCTAATCTAGAAAGATTTCTGTAGCGACTGAAATGGTTAGAATTTTAAGAGTTTTTTTGTAAGTAAGTTGGTAAGCTACAGTTATCTTGGCAAAATATCTCATCTTTCTATAATGCCAGGTAGAAGAGATCAAAGAAAGTTATAAATCACGATCTGCTTTGGTCATTTTTAGTTTACAGGAATTTTAAGAAAAGATCTTTGTCTCAGTTGTCTTTTTGTTTCCAACAGTTCTTTGTGCTGAATCTTATCCAGAATACAGACTATATAAATGTTTATACAGTAAATGAAGCGCAAGTGTCTGTGTATTAACAGTAAAGATACACTTTTCTTTGAAAACATAAAAATGCTTCTCTTTCAAGAGAAGGCTTTAATAACAGACCGGATGTTACAGATCTTTGATAAAGTAATGCCCTCTCCTAGTTATTGTTGGGATGTCTTGTGTCACTTTTATAGAGACAGATTGTGATACCCATTCCTTTAATAATGTTCTCTTTGGTAAACTCAGAAAACGTCCTGTGGAACCTTGTTTAGATGGCAGTGCATAACGTGCTAACTTTTTAATCTGGGCTGATGGTGGTGGGGGATTTTGCTTGATTTTTGGGTTTGGGTTTTTTTTCTTTTTTAATCTTGAAATAGCTGTTGGAAAGGATGGAATTGTCTTGGACTTCCATTCAAGAGGAGATCCAAGATCTCAAGTAGATAAAGTAGCCATCTCATCTTTTTTTTCCCATTATATAGAAATGTAGCCTTAAAATGAATATTCTAGTTATTTTCATGTGTTGCACTCTGGACCATGTAAAAGAGAAACCAGAGCATCAGAGCTTACACAGTGGAGTTACAGTTCTCAGGCTTGGAAAATGAGTGTTAGCAAGATCCTTGTAGCATCGTTCTTTATGAGCAAACAGAAGCCCATTTCACTGAATGTGTCAATTAGAAGTGCCTGACCTACTTAGCTTGTTTTCGTTTTGGAGAGGCAGTAAGATTTCGTGCAAGCACTGTATTTTATATATGTATATGCATAAACACATCTGTGTGTGTGTGTAAAATATTATTTATACACACATACACATAATATACACACAAACATACACATACATACAAAGTAATAGTATTAGTCCCTGAGAGAAAAAGCACTGCAAACTTGTGCATGGTCAGCTGTTAGGATGTGAAGTCTACCATGTGTTTCTTATGGGTAGCAGCCAATGCAGTGCTGTCCCAGCTTTCTACTTGTTAATAGCTCAAGATATGAAAGCAAAAATATGTATAGCATATGGCTCTTTTTCTTCCATGGGAAAGTGAAATCAGCTGAAACTGGTTTTGTATGTAGAGTTTTACTTTATGGTGACTTGTGTGGGATGACTATATTCCTTATATTGGAAATTAACCTATTTTCCATTTATATTCTATAGCATAGAATACATAAGTGATATGACTTCTTGTTCTCGGAGTAAAATCACAGGCCAGATTCCAGTAGTGTGGGCTAATGGAGCTAGAATGATTGGCGTTCAAATCCAGGCTTTGCCGTTTATTAGCTTTCTCCTACGCAAGCGTTCTTAATCTTTCTAAGCCACTGCTAACCTCATTTACAAGATGGGCATATCTCATAGGATTGTATTGGAGCTTCATTGGGGGAAATGCAATATTCCATTAAGCATATTTAATAGTTTAATTAATATTATTTCCCTTCCTTAATTCTGCCCCTTTCCCATCCCCCTGATGCTTAATTTTTATGAATACTGATTGACTACATTGACACCAGGATGAAAAAATCCCAAAAGGAAGTTCATTCCTTTAAAGCTGTATGTGTTTCTCAGTATTACTTTGGATAAGATTAATTACTATGTTAATCATAACCTTATACTTGCTGGTTAATGTTACATTGAATCTTTTTAAAGATTGCTTTGTTGAGCAAGAGAAATACGTGCTTCTGGTTTGCAGATCCCCTAATAACCACCTTTTCAGCTGCAAGAATAATGTAACTAAAAAATACAGACTGCTTTAGTGGAAAATTCAGATCCCTGCCAAGGCCACTTGTAAAGCTCTCCACTGGCCTGGGTGTCATTCCCTTAGTTTAAAAAAAAAGACTGAGTGGCGTGAGGGGAATATATAGCTAACTTCCCAATTGATTACATTGAAAGAGCGTGGCCTGTGGAAAAGTGGAGATTTTTCTTTGAAAGGACTGGTAATTTGAAAAGAGGATTTATTTTCAATAGCAGAATTCATTTATGCCATTGTAAAACTTTGCTTTCTGTTCAGCAGTTTACTAAACTCTCACATGTAATAGGTGATTAATCTTCGTTCCAGAAATACAGTTCTTATTTTTAGTGAAGTATCTGTTATGGAAAACATAAAATCTTTAGAAGAAAAAATTAAGAAGTCTTCACAGAATTTCATAATGTCATGTTCTGTCACGGTTGCCTAAATCTGCAACCGAATTATCCCTTAAACGGAGTTTCTCAGATTGAAGGGAATACAAGAAAAATCCAAGTTCTCTCCTTAAAGTGCTTTTAAATAAAATTTTAAATTTATAAGGAAACGATAAATGTTACATGTTTTACAGTTAAAACGGAGAAGAAGACGGTACAATTTAGTGACGATGTTCAGGTAGAAACGATAGAACCAGAGCCGGAACAAGCCTACATTGATGAAGTGAGTGATTTCCTGCCTGAGAGCATCATACTGAATTCACCATTGAAGTTGCAATGGTTTTCTTCTCTTATTTAAAAAAAATTCAGTACTTGATTAATGCATGTGTTTTGTTGTTATACAACTTCAAATACAGACGAAGCAAAGATTCTCCTGGAAAGTTCCTCCCTAGTCCCATTCTTACCATGTCAGTGCTTATAGTTGTACCTCATTATTTTAATTCCTGCTTAATATTCCGTAGAATGGACTTATCATGACTTCATTATTCTGTTGTTGGACGGTTAGGTTGTTTTCAGTTCTTTGTGTGTTTTTTGCTATTACAAAAACTATCATAATGAGACTTTTTGGGTATCTTCAAAAGAATGTGTGACTTTTTTTTTTTACATCTTTATCAGATTATAATTGCTTTACAATGTTGTGTTAGTTTCTGCTGTATAACAAAGTGAATCAGCTATACGTATACATATATCCCCATATCCCCTCCCTCTTGAGCCTTCCTCCCACCCTCCCCATCCCACCCCTCTAGGTCATGTGTGACTTTTATTTTTAAATGCTCTGGAAATTATATTCTTTGTAACATTTTAAACTAATGATGAAAAATGAGATGTCATCTTTAAACTATGTGAGGGGATTTGTAGGTTTTTAGCCTTTTTTTAGAGGAGCCAGAAGCAGAAAGTTTGAAGAGCGCTGTTTTAGCGAAACGGGTTGTAGAAGCTGTGCTGAGAGCCCCCAGAGAATGTACTGGAGTCAGGGAAAGTTAGGTTTGGCTATAGCATTCCATTGGAAAATGCATGCTAGCGGTCTATCTAGAAACCTCATTTCTCTGATAGACAATTTCAAATAGGTTGTAGAATTCTGTAAACAAAGAGAAGAGAAATTATCCATGTATTAGTTGACCCTCACTCTCATTTTACTCTCCTCTCCTTTTTTTGGCTGTAGGCAAACTTTTCTGACATGTGCCTTCTTTTTTAGACTACTTAAAATGAAAATTGTGAATCTTTTATGTTGAAAAATAATATCCATTTCTAAATATGGAATTCTTTTGACTTCAGAAGAGTGTTTTAATATACGTGTGTCGTTTTCACTCTCTAGTGATTAATTCATCTCTCAAACTGTTATCCTTCTGTACAGAGTATAGAGTTTTGTTTTGGTATAAATAACTACTTTGCTTAGAATTGGTACTCTTTAAATTATTTACCTAAGTAACTATACTCAGTAGCATAACCATGTAAAAACCATGAATGGAGAAAAGTTTGTAATTATTACAGTAATATTCTTTGGTACATGAGATCTATATTTTGGTTTTTTAAAACTTGCGTATAGATACATCTCTACTAATGTAATGTATAGATGTATTTATGTAATGATGCCTTCATTAGTTCTGTTGGTCTTACAGCAAAAGATTCTGAAATAGATCTGAGTCATTGCTTTGAGATGCCTTCCAGCCTTTCACATAGGAGAATAGAGAAGCCATAAATCTTCCTCCTTTTTTTGATGACAAAGTGAAGCATTGGTGGAAAGAGAATGTAGAGTAAATCCTTCTGGTGCTACTTAGAAGAACAGCTGTACCAGAGCTGAGCTGTGCCTTACTGAAACAGCTGCTGTATTCTCCCTTGTAGAGAAGTAGTAACGGAGCTGTTAGTCACAAGTACTGCCAGCTTGAGAGAGAGGTTACACCTGTCAGCATGGCAAGACTACAGCTGCCCCTAAACAAAGTGACACAGAAGTCCACTAGCATGACTTAAGAGATTAAAGAACTCACATGTTGTAAGTTTAAATGTTGCTCTATTTCTTCTCATCTAAGAGAATTTCTGGTAGCCGTTTCAAAAGGGCTCTGACTTCACATGATAGTAAAGAGAACACACGGACAGTAAATACATAGAAGCGAAATTGAAGTCTTCATATCTGTGCATTACAGGATTAGCCACTATCTAACGAATGAAGTGAGAAGGTATTGTTGCATAATGATTTGTTACTTTTTATAGTAACAGTTTAATTTCTGTAGGATAAAATGGACCAACTGCTACAGATGTTGCAAAGTACGGATCCCAGTGATGATCAACCAGATCTTCCCGAGTTACTTCATCTTGAAGGTAAACCTTGTTTTCCATTTCCCTTGCAAATAAAGAATAATTAGGATTAAATCTAGTGTTCTGTTACAGAGTGGTTTTATATTTAAATAAAATTGAAAATGATATAAACAATGTTAACATTTCTGACTCTTCTGTGACCAGTCTGACGTTTATATGCAGTTTAATTGAACCTTTGGTAGAATTCAAATTCATATACTTTTCTACCCAAATTAAATATTTTATTCAACATTTAAAATGTTATAAAATGAAAATTGGTATTAAAAATTTCTGAGATCAATACAGTCAGTCTAAAGTATTGATTTTATAAATAGCTAGGAAAATCAGTCTTGGGTTCTGTGGGCTAAGATTAATTAATAGAATTTTTATTATTCCAAATTAGATCTTTTATTCCTTAAACTACATGAATATCCATCAGAGAGTTGCTTTCTTTTGCTGCATTTTCTTATATTTCTTTAAATCTTGTCATCTTAGCCATGTGCCACCAGATGGGGCCTCTCATTGATGAGAAGCTGGAGGATATTGACAGGTAAAAGAACATGCGCTCCGTCTGTACTGTGTACCTTCTTCTCCACAGATCTCTCCAAACTGCATATTGGAATAGAGCTGCCTTGTATTTTATTTTATTTTCATTTTAAAGATATGCCCGTTCTCATTCACTTGTTTTCTACTTGATGTGGGAATTAAAATTAGACCCATCTGCCCCCACTCCCGCTTTTAAATGAGGATTTATTTGACTTTCATTATGTTAGTCTGTTTTAAAAATAAGGGTTAACTATTATAATCATATTTGCTGTAAGCGGCATCATCAGGGCCCACACATGACCCATCTGTTATTAATGAGGGAAACCTGGATATTTGAGGTAAAGTCAAGTACAATAAGCTGGAGTCCTTCCAGCACAGCACCTAAATCTGAAACAGTTTTGATTGCCTTGGAGCTAAACTATAGGATATTTTTTTTTTCATTACAAGGTTAAATTTTTAATAATGTCTACTTACACCACTCTTTGCCATTTTTGCTATTTTGATGCATCTTATTATTTAGAACATTATATCATTTAAATAGCAGTTATGTGTCACATTATTGTATATTTCAGAAAACATTCAGAACTCTCAGAGCTCAATGTTAAAGTGATGGAGGCCCTGTCCTTGTATACCAAGTTAATGAATGAAGATCCAATGTATTCCATGTATGCAAAATTACAGAATCAGCAGTATTATATTCAGTCATCTGGTGTTTCTGGTTCTCAGGTAAGCTTTTAAAAATGCAAGTATTTCATTTTAAATTCTCAAATATATTTGAGATTATTTGGAATAGCTGTGTTTTTGTAAAAAGTGAAACTTTCTAAAAGTGATGTTTGGAGTAAAAATAAAGTTAAAAAGATTTTTTCACTTGACAAATACAATGTGTAGTATGCTAGCTATAATAATAGTTCTTGTTCTAAAAAATTATTTTTCTGCAGGGGTGCACATCAATCACTGTCAAGCTTTAAAAAAAAAAAACAAAAAACAGATACTTTGACTCTACCCAGACCTATTGAATCCAGGCATGAGGCCCAAACATCTGTATATTTTTAAGGCTTCATATCTAATTATCTAGTTAAGAACTACAATTTTTGTCTGTCTGAGTAAAATTTCTAATTATTACTAAATTCTTGTGAGTATCTACCATTTTCAGTTTTATAGTGACTTTCTTTAATCTGCATTTTTTCCATTCCTTTACATGAGAATGTGTGTAATGCAACAGAGAGCGCTTTTTCCTCTCGTCATGCCCAGCAACTATTTCAAGAGCCCATTTCCCACAAACTCACTAAGTTCAGGGTGTAGGGAGTAGTTAGTCAGACACAGCATTTTATCCATGTAGGGTAGCATAAACTTTGTGCAGATGAATTTTTTTTTGACGCAGTCCACTTCTGGAGTGAGGGGCCAGAACCCTGGAGAAGAGCAGCCAGGCCTGAGAAACGTGAGGCTGGATGACACCTACCCATGAGTCTTGATGCCAGTGTGAGCCAGCAGACAAAGAGAAACCCTTCACGTTCAATTCGCAAAGTACAAACAGTTGTATTTGTGAGGACTGGACTAGCTGCGTCCATAATGAAGACCTTTTGGATTCTGTGTGTAGTGAGTCTCGTGTGGCTTAACACAGCCTTCAGATGATTGTTGTTTTGTTTCCTGATGAGTGTGTTACTGTCCTAACAGCTGCTACAAGTCTCACTCCCTGGACAGTGGAGTTCTGTTTTCAAACATGTGAAATGGAAGGATCTAATGGATACTACAGAAAATTAGAATATTATGTGTGTTTAAGATTCGGGGGGCACTTAAGACTAATCTCTTTAGCTTAAAACAAGTATAGTTTTTAGGTGCAGGGGTACGCAAACAATGGCCCAAGGGCAAAGTCCAGCCTCCCACCTCTTTTTTAAAATCAATTTTTACTGGAACACAGCTGTTCTCATTCGTTTCTCCATCGTTGCTGGCTGCTTTCTCTATGGGCAGAGCCCAGTAGTTTCAACAGAGCGCACATGGCCCACAAAGCCCACCCCATTTACTGTCTGGGCCCTGGACAAAGAAGTCTGCTGACCTTGCTTTAGGAGGATAGCTTGCTCTATGTTCAGTACGCTGTAACTTAGGAGATATATCTCTGTGTAGATGCCTAGAAACAAATGCAGACTGTTGCTGTAATGCAGTGAATTCAAACACACTTCTTCAGCATTTGGGGGTTCATTTTAGGGAGATACAGTATCAACGTGGAAAGAGGGATTATATTAGTATAAAATTTCAAGGTAAGTTTCTTTACTGCTTCTGTACGGAGACAGACACGAGTTTAGCTAATGTTTCCCTAAAAACAAAAATCATCAGAAGCCCACTTCACTGAAAAGCACTTTTTAAAACGCCTGTCGTAAAGCAACTGTACCCCAATTAAAAATAAATAAATAAAATCTACATAATAAAATAAAATGCCTGTCACCAGAAGGAACTCAGAAAACCATTTCAGAGATGTAATCGATGCTCTTTTGTAAGTGAATGCATGCCTGTTGAAATCCGAGGAACCCTAATGTGTTTTGTCTCTGACTGTCCTAGGTGTACCCTGGCCCTCCTCAAAGCGGTGCCTACCTGGTCGCAGGGAGCGCGCAGCTGAGCCAGCCCCAGAGCTACAGCCTTCCCCCAGAGCAGCTGTCTTCTCTCAGCCAAGGAGCCGTGCTGCCTGCCAGCCCAGCCCTTCCTAGTCAGCAGGCTCAGGCTTCCTACCCCAAGTAATGTGATCATTGGCTCTTGTTTGCTTTTAGTGTTGTTAAAACTCTCAGGTGCCCTTGGTCGTCTGTAATCATAAAAAATGGATAAGAAAAATCCAGGGTAGGTGTCATCACTGATGCCAGACAGTCAGCCCCGTCTGTGGTGGCAGGTGGGTTCTGTAGGAACCCCCTGCAGTGCTGCAGTCCTAGCCAGCATGCCAGCCCTCTGTCCTATTGAGTTCTTGAACTGCTGTATTCTGGTTTTAGCTTTGTGTTTTTTATATTCCTTCCATCATAATTTCTTTTGTTTTAATCTGAGTCTGTGATAATATTTGTTAAGAACTTCAATGTAACTTAAATTTATTTTGATAACTATAATTTAATGCTTTACACAAATTTCACATAAAAGCTGAATGTTCCTGTGGTTATTATTTTAGAATTTATAGTTCTGGGCTGTCTCTTAAAGACAAATATTCCCTTCTTTTTACCCTGTGTGGGAATTTAGTATATATCACAGCACGATAAACCACATGAAAAGAGACAGTACAAGAAGCTGTACGCCCCTGTGGTTCACGGGGCGAGTAGCTGAGTATGAAACGACAGGCCCATTGTTCTGGTCATTTACTTAGAATGCCCCTATCATGTAAATGATTATATTTATATAATCATATATTCATAATTTATAAATGCCTTTTCTACTTCAGTGGGCATCTAAGCTGAAGTCATCACTTTGGATCGAATAGGTAGGCTTAAGAATTCAGCAGTGTGTAACTCCAGAGGCCATGATGTTCTGACTCACAACAGGAGTTTCTTGGTGGCACAGGTACAATTTCTAGGGACCTTTCCATCAATGTTGGAGTTGCCCAGCATGCTCCTATACTGCCCTCACTATTGTATTGTTCATCCTCCAAAGAGTCACACTCTGGGGATGCTTGGGGATTGTCAAACATGATTTTGTGGTCACATCTCGTATTCTGAAGTGACCTTAAGAAGGATGGTGATGCGGAAGCCTGTTACAGGCATCAAACAGCAGCAACACGAAAACAGCGCCCCCTACTGGGTCATGTAGCTTAGGAAAAAGTTAGCTCTAACTCTGTTTGTCCAAGGCCTTCTGTTTCTTTTCTTTTCTTTTTTTTTTAAGTCTCAGTTTGGTAAAAAGCGAATACCCTTACATAGAAATTGGTAGGGAGCAACTATTAGGAGAGTAACATGCTGCTTTAAAATTAGATCAAAGTGAGTAGAGGTAGGTATTGCTGAGAAGTTAGCCAGGGTACTGGAGTAGTATGTATAGGAACCTCTCAGATACTTTAGTATTAGGCAGAAGTGCCGCCTCTGTCCCAGCTAGTCCTCTGTTACCATGTCACATGCTGCTCTGGATGTCTCATTACTGGAGATTACTCGGGATCCATTCTTAGTTCAGAGCCTTGAGGAATTATCCTTGTAAGTGCGGTTCTCTGTTGGGAGGTTCTTAAGCCGTGACGTGCTGTAGAGCCAGAGCACCTTGCCCCTGTTTGTTGGGGGCTGCTCTGTTCTCTTCTGCCATTCGGATGCGAGACCCCCGTGCAGGACCCGCGCTGTGTTCAGGGCCTGGCTTCTGACGTGCTGTAGCTGAAAATGTCACCTCTCCAGAAACACGAGTACATTTCAATAGGTGCTTTTTGCAGAGCATTTCCTTGAAACGTTTAGCCCTCTTCGCCGGGCTAATTGCTGCTTATTCTTCAGCTCTTAGCCTAGCTTCGTCTTTACTAGAAGCTTGTCTCGCCTTCGCACCTCGCCAGCACTGTTCCTCCTCTGATGCCGTCTCAGGCCCCCAGCACCTCGTGTTATCGTGTCGTCCTCTGTATCTCCACTAAACTGTCATATCTTGAGAGCTGGAGCGGCAGCTTTCACCTTTAGAGCCACACTATGTAGCACAGAGTTTTACACCTGGTAGGAACTCAGTAAATATTTGATGCTAATTTCAAGGGCTGTGTTAGGCCAGTGAGATATATGTTACAATACCTTGAAAAGGCTTCACACAGGCTTTGAGGCAATTTTTTTTTTTTGGTGGTATGCGGGCCTCTCACTGCTGTGGCCTCTCCCGTTGCGGAGCACAGGCTCCGGATGCGCAGGCTCAGTGGCCATGGCTCACGGGCCCAGCCGCTCCGCGGCATGTGGGATCTTCCCGGACCGGGGCACGAACCCGTGTCCCCCGCATCGGCAGGCGGACTCTCAACCACTGCGCCACCAGGGAAGCCCAAGGAGGAATTCTTTCCCCCCCCGTTTTTGGTAGGCAGGTTTTTTCATGTCCCTCAGTTTGTATCTAGGAGGCAATTTCTTATTCTTTTATATAGAATTTTGGCTTCAGGGTGGTCACTTTTCCAGACTTCTGTCACCCTAGGGTGATATTACTGATAACTGGGGATGGTGGTACTGATACAGTTTTCTAGACCTACCTGAGTGATGGTGGCCACGATGATACTAAGGTGACCAAAGCTACGTACTTACTTGTCGGTTATTTCATTTTACATCTGTTAAACAGATGTTTTCTGTGTCTGAGTTTGACGTTGTAGGTATGTGAGATCATACGGTGTTTGTCCTTCTCTGTCACAGGGGCAAGGTTTCCTTCTTTCTCACGGCTGAATACCATTCATGTGTGTGTGTATCTCTATCTCTGCCTCACACCTTCTTTACCCATTTATCCCTTGACGGACCCTTAACTTTTCCCGTTTCTTGGCTATTGTGAGTAATGCTGCAATGAACATAGGAATGCAGATACCTCTTTGAGATCCTGATTTCAGTTCCTTTGGATATATGCCCAGAAGCAGCATTGCTGGATCATATGGTAGCTCTATTGTTAATTTTTTGAGGAACCTCCATACTGTTTTCCATACTGACTGTACCAACTGCATAAATGTTCTCTTTTCTCTACATCTTCGCCAGCAGTCCTTACTTCTGGTGTTTTTGATCATAGCCAGTGCAACAGGTGTGAGGTGATACCGTGTGGTTTTGATTTTATTTTTCTGGTGGATAGTGATGTTGAGCGCCTTTTCATGTGCCTGTTGGCCATTTGTATGTCTTCTTTGGAAAAATGTTTATTCAGGTCCTCTGCCCATTTTTTAATCAGGTTGTTAAGTTGGTTTTTTTTTAACATCTTTATTGGAGTATAATTGCTTTACATTGTTATGTTAGTTGCTGCTGTATAACAAAGTGAATCAGCTATAAGTATACATCTATCCCCATATCCCCTCCCTCTTGTGTCTCCCTCCCACTGTCCCTATTCCACACCTCTGGGTGGTCACAAAGCACCGAGCTGATATCCCTGTGCTATGCAGCTGCTTCCCATTAGCTATCTGTTTTACATTTGGTAGTGTATATATGTCCATGCAACTCTCTCACTTCGTCCCAGCTTACCCTTCCCCCACCCCATGCCCTCAAGTCCATTCTCTACATCTGCGTCTTTATTCCTGTCCTGCCCCTAGGTTCTTCAGAACCTTTTTTTTTTTTTTCAGGGTTCCACATATATGTGTTAGCATACGGTATTAGTTTTTCTCTTTCTGACTTCACTCTGTATGACAGACTCTAGGTCCATCCACCTCACTACAAATAACTCAATTTCATCCCTTTTTATGGCTGAGCAATATTCCATTGTATACATGTGCCACATCTTCTTTATCCATTCATCTGTTGATGGACACTTAGGTTGCTTCCATGTCCTGGCTATTGTAAATAGTGCTGCAATGAACATAGTGATACATGGCTGTTTTTGAATTATGGTTTTCTTACGGTATATTCCCAGGAGTGGGATTGCTGGGTGATATGGTAGTTCTATTTTTAGTTTTCTAAGGAACCTCCATACTGTTCTCCATAGTGGCTGTATCAATTTACATTCCCACCAACAGTGCAAGAGGGTTCTCTTTACACCCTCTCCAGCATTTATTGTTTGTAGATTTTTTGGTGATGGCCATTCTGACCGGTGTGAGGTGATACCTCATTGTAGTTTTGATTTGCATTTCTCTAGTAATTAGTGATGTTGAGTATCCTTTCGTGTGTTTGTTGGCAATCTGTATATCTTCTTTGGAGAAATGTCTATTTAGGTCTTCTGCCCATTTTTGGATTGGGTTGTTTGTTTTTTTGATATTGAGCTGCATGAGCTGCTTGTATATTTTAGAGATTAATTCTTTGTCAGTTGCTTCATTGGCAAATATTTTCTCCCATTCTGAGGGTTGTCTTTTTGTCTTGGTTATGGTTTCCTTTCGTGTGCAAAAGCTTTGAAGTTTCATTAGGTCCCATTTGTTTATTTTTGTTTTTATTTCCATATCTCTACGAGGTGGGTCAAAAAGGATCTTGCTGTGATTTATGTCATAGAGTGTTCTGCCTCTGTTTTCCTCTAAGAGTCTTATAGTGTCTGGCCTTATATTTAGGTCTTTAATCCATTTTGAGTTTATTTTTGTGTATGGTGTTAAGGAGTGTTCTACTTTCATTCTTTTACATGTAGTTGTCCAGTTTTCCCAGCTCTACTTATTGAAGAGGCTGTCTTTTCTCCATTGTATTTTTTTGCCTCCTTTATCAAAGATAAGGTGACCATATGTTTGTGGGTTTATCTCTGGGCTTTACTTTCTGTTCCATTGATCTATATTGTGCCAGTACCATACTGCCTTGATTACTGTAGCGTTGCAGTATAGTTTGAAGTCGGGTAGCCTGATACCTGCAGCTCCGTTTTTCTTTCTCAAGGTTGCTTTGGCTCTTCGAGGACTTTTGTGTTTCCATACAAATTGTGAAATTTTTGTTCTAGTTCTGTGAAAAATGCCATTGGTAGTTTGATAGGGATTGCATTGAATCTGTAGATTGCTTTGGTTAGTATACTCATTTTCACAATGTTGATTCTTCCAATCCAAGAACATGCTATATCTCTCCATCTGTTTGTATCATCTTTAATTTCTTTCATCAGTGTCTTATACTTTTCTGAGTACAGATCTTTTGTCTCCTTAGGTAGGTTTATTCCTAGGTATTATATTCTTTTTATTGCAATGGTAAATGGGAGTGTTTCCTTAATTTCCCTTCAGATTTTTCATCATTAGTGTATAGGAATGCAAGAGATTTCGGTGCATTAATTTTGTATTCTGCTATTCTACCAAATTCATTGATTAGCTCTAGTAGTTTTCTGGTAGCATCTTTAGGATTCTCTATGTATACTACCATCTCATTTGAAAACAGTGACAGTTTTACTTCTTTTCCAGTTTGGATTCCTTTTATTTCTTTTTCTTCTCTGATTGCTGTGGCTAAAACTTCCAAAACTATGTTGAATAATAGTGGTGAGAGTGGGCAATGTTGTCTTGTTCCTAATCTTAGTGGAAATGGTTTCAGTTTTTCACCACTGAGAATGATGTTGACTGTGGGTTTGTCATATATGCCTTTATTATGTTGAGGTACGTTCCCTATATTGCCTACTTTCTGCAGAGTTTTTATCATAAATAGGTATTGCATTTTGTCGAAAGCTTCTTCTGCATCTATTGAGATGATCATATGGTTTCTATCCTTCAGTTTGTTAATATGGTGTATCACATTGATTGATTTGCATATACTGAAGAACCCTTGCATTCCTGGGATAAACCCCACGTGATCATGGTGTATGATCCTTTTAATGTGCTGCTGGATTCTGTTTGCCAGTATTTTGTTGGGGATTTTTGCATCTGTTTTCATCAGTGATATTGGCCTATCGTTTTCTTTATTTTTGACATCTTTGTCTGGTTTTGGTATCAGGGTGATGATGGCCTTGTAGAATGAGTTTGGGAATGTTCCTTCCTCTGCTATATTTTGGAAGAGTTTGAGATGGATAGCTGTTAGCTGTTCTCTAAATGTTTGATAGAATTCGCCTGTGAAGCCATCTGGTCCTGGTGGAAGATTTTTAATCACAGCTTCAATTTCAGTGGTTGTGATTGGTCTGCTTATATTTTCTCTTTTTTCCTGGTTCAGTCTCGGAAGGTTGTGCTTTTCTAAGAATTTGTCCATTTCTTCCAGGTTGTCTGTTTTATTGGCATATAGTTGCTTGTAGTAAGCTCTTATAATCCTTTCTATTTCTGCAGTGTCAGTTGTTATTTCTCCATTTTGATTTCTAATTCTGTTGATTTGAATCTTCTGCCTTTTTATCTTGGTAGTCTGGCTAATGGTTTATCAATTTTGTTAATCTTCTCAAAAACCAGCTTTTAGTTTTATTGATCTTTGTTATCGTTTTCTTCATTTGTTTTACATTTTTTTCTGATCTGATCTTTGTGGTTTCTTTCCTTCTTCTGACTTTGGATTTTTTTTGTTCTTCTTTTCTAATTGCTTTAGGTGTAAGTTTAGATTGTTTATTTGAGATGTTTCTTGTTTCTTGAGGTAGGACTGTATTGCTATAAATATCCCTCATAGAACTGCTTTTGCTGCATCCCATAGGTTTTGGACCGTCGTGTTTTCATTATCATTTGTTTCTAGGTATATTTTGATTTCCTCTTTGATTTCTTCAGTGTTTTCTTATTAAGTCATGTATTGTTTAGCCTCCACGTGTTCGTATTTTTTACAGATTTTTTCCTGTAATTGATATCTAAGGTCATAGCATTGTGGTCAGAAATAACACTTGATACGATTTCACTTTTCTTAAATTTACCAAGGCTTGATTTGTGACCCAAGCTATGATCTATCCTGGAGAATGTTCTGTGAGCATTTGGGAAGGAAGTGTATTCTGTTAGTTCTTGGATGGAATGTCCTATAAATATCAATTAAGTCCATCTTGTTTAATGTATCATTTAAATCTTGTGTTTCCTTATTTATTTTCATTTTGTTTGATCTGTCTCTTGGTGAAAGTAGGGTGTTAAAGTCCTGTACTATGATTGTGTTACTGTCGATTTCCCCTTTTATGGCTGTTAGCATTTGCCTTATGTATTGAGATGCTCCTATGTTGGGTGCATAAATATTTACAATTGTTATATCTTCTTGCATTGATCCCTTGATCATTATGTAGTGTCCTTCTTTGTCTCTTCTAATAGTCTTTATTTTAAAATCTATTTTGTCTGATATGAGAGTTGCTACTGCAGCTTTCTTTTGATTTGCATTTGCATGGAATATCTTTTTCCATCCCCTCACTTTCAGTCTGTATGTGTCCCTAGGTCTGAAGTGGGTCTCTTGTAGACAGCATATATATGGGTCTTATTTTTGGATCCATTCAGCCAGTCTATGTCTTTTGGTTGGAGTATGTAATCCATTTACATTTAAGGTAATTATCGATATGTTTTCTTCCTATTACTGTTTTCTTAATTGTTTTGGGTTTGTTATTGTAGGTCTTTTCCTTCTCTTGTGTTTCCTGCCTAGAGAAGTTCCTTTAGATTTGTTTTAAAGCTGGTTTGGTGGTGCTGAATTCTCTTCTTCTGCTTGTCTGGAAAGGTTTTAATTTCTCCATCGAATCTGAATGAGATCCTTGCTGGGTAGAGTAATCTTGGTGTAGGTTCTTCCCTTTCATCACTGTAAATATGCCCTGCCACTCCCTTCTGGCTTTCAGAGTTTCTGCTGAAAGATCAGCTGTTAACCTTATGGGGATTCCCTTATATGTTGTTGTTTTTCCCTTGCTGCTTTTAATATTTTTTCTTTGTATTTAATTTTTGATAGTTTGATTAATATGTGTCTTGGTGTGTTTCTCCTTGGATTTATCCTGTATGGGACTCTCTGCACTTCCTGGACTTGATTGACTATTTCCTCTCCCATATTAGGGTAGTTTTCAACTATAATGTTTTCAAATATTTTCTCAGTCCCTTTCTCTTCTTCTTCTGGGACCCCTGTAATTTGAATGTTGGTGCATTTAATGTTGTTCCAGAGGTCTCTGAGACTGTCCTTAATTCTTTTCAATCTTTTTTCTTTATTCTGCTCTGTGGTAGTGTTATTTCCACTATTTCATCTTCCAGGTCACTTATCCGTCCTTCTGCCTCAGTTATTCTGCTATTGCGTCCTTCTAGAGGATTTTTAATTTCATTTATTGTGTTATTCATCATTGTTTGCTGTTTCTTTCTCCTAGGTCCTTGTTAAATGTTTCTTGTACTTTCTCCATTCTGTTTCCAAGATTTTGGATCATATTTACTATCATTACTCTGAATTCTTTTTCAGGTAGACTGCATATTCCCTCTTCATTTGTTTGGTCTGGTGGTTTTTTACCTTGGTCCTTCATCTGCTTCATATTTCTTGTCTCCCCATTTTGCTTAACTTACTGTGTTTGGGGTCTCCTTTTCACAGGCTGCAGGTTCGTAGTTCCCATTGTTTTTGGTGTCTGCCCCCAGTGGGTAAGGTTGGTTCAGTGGCTTGTGTAGGCTTCCTGGTGGAGGGGCCTGGTGCCTGTGTTCTGCAGGATGAGGCTGATATTGTCTTTCTGGTGGGCAGGTCCACATCTGGTGGTGTGTTTTGGGGTGTCTGTGAACTCAGTATGATTTTAGGCAGCCTCTCTGCTAATGGATGGGGTTATGTTCCTGTCTTGCTAGTTGTTTGGCATAGGGGTGTCCAGCACTGAAGCTTGCTGGTCCTTGAGTGCATCTGGGTCTTAACGTTGAGATGGAGATCTCTGGGAGAGCTCTCACTGGTTGACATTACGCGGGGCTGGGAGGTCTCTGGTGGACCAATCTCCTGAACTCAGCTCTCCCACCTCAGACGCTCAGGCCTGACACCCGGCTGGAACACCAAGACTCTGTCAGCCACATGGCTCAGAAGAAAAGGGAGAAAAAAAAAGAAAGAAGGAAAAAAAATTACAATAAATAAAGTTATTAAAATAAAAAAATATTAAAATAAAGAAATAAAGTAATAAAAAAGAAAGGAAGAGAGCCCCAAACCAATAAACAAATCCACCAATCATAACAAGCACTAAAAAGTAAACTAAAATAAACATATAAATCAGAAACTAGTCAGTTGCATACAGCAAACCCCAAGTCTGCAGTTTCTCCCAAAGTCCATTGCCTCAATTTGGGATGGTTCGTTGTCTGTTCAGGTATTCCACAGATGCAGGTACATCAGGTTGATCGTGGAGATTTAATCCGCTGCTCCTGAGGCTGCTGGGAGAGATTTCCCTTTCTCTTCTTTGTTCGCACAGCTCCTGGGATTCAGCTTTGGATTTGGTCCCGCCTCTGCGTGTAGGTCGCCGGAGGGCGTCTGTTCTTCGCTCAGACAGGACGGGGTTAAAGGAGCCGCTCATTTGGGGGCTCTGGCTCACTCAGGCCAGGGGGAGGGAGGGGTACAGAGTGCGGCGCGAGCCTGCGGCAGCAGAGGCCAGCGTGACGTTGCGGCAGAGGCCGGCGTGACGTTGCACCAGCCTAAGGCGCGCCGTGTGTTCTCCCGGGGAAGTTGTCCCTGGATCCCAGGACCCTGGCAGTGGCGGGCTGCACAGGCTCCTGGGAGGGAGGTGTGGATACTGACCTGTGCTCGCACACAGGCTTCTTGGTGGCAGCAGCAGCAGCCTTAGCGTCTCATGCCCGTCTCTGGGGTCTGTGCTGATCGCCGCGGCTTGCGCTCATCTCTGGAGCTCGTTTAGGCGGTGCTCTGAATCCCCTCCCCTTGCGCACCCCGAAACAATGGTCTCTTGCCTCTTAGGCAGTTCCAAACTTTTTCCCAGAGTCCCTCCCTGCTAGCTGTGGCGCACTAGCCCCCTTAAGGCTGTGTTTACACAGCCAACCCCAATCCTCTCCCTGAGATCTGCCCTCCGAAGCTGGAGCCTCAGCTCCCAGCCCCGCCCGCCCCGGCGGTGAGCAGACAAGCCTCTCGGACTAGTGAGTGCTGGTCGGCACCGATCCTCTGTGCGGGGATCTCTCCGCTTTGCCCTCCACACCCCTGTGGCTGCGCTCTCCTCTGCGGCTCCGAAGCTTCCTCCCTGCCCACCCCCCATCTCCACCAGAGAAGGGGCTGCTAGTGTGTGGAAACTTTTCCTCCTTCACAGCTCCCTCCCAGCGGTGCAGGTCCCGTCCCTATTCTTTTGTCTCTGTTTATTCTTTTTTCTTTTGCCCTACCCAGGTATGTGGGGAGTTGGTTGCCTTTTGGGAGGTTTGAGGTCTTCTACCAGCGTTCAGTAGGTGTTCTGTAGGAGTTGTTTCACATGTAGGTGTATTTCTGATGTATTTGTGGGGAGAAAGGTGATGTCCACGTCTTACTCCTCCGCCATCTTGAAGGTCCTCCTGAATTCTCCTGGATGGCTCCAACAAGGATGGTTCCCAGGGTAGTTTCTTGTGGCAGAAAGAATTCAGAGACAGAGGGGAAGTCAAGAAAACAAAGTGATGATTTATTTAAGCGATGGATTTTTGGGTTTTTTGCCATTGAATTGTATGAGTTCTTTATGTATTTTGGATATTTACTCCTTACCAGATAATGTGATTTGCAAATATTTTCTCCCATTTCACAGGTTGCCTTTTGGTTTTGTTGATGGTTTTCTTTGCTGTGCAGAAGCGTTTTAGTTTGATGTAGTCCCACTTACTGATTTTTGCTTTTGTTGCTTGTGTTTTTGCTGTATATTCAGGAAACCGCAGCTGAGACCAGTCTCAGCAACCTTTTTCCTGTCTTTTCTTCTAGGAGTTTTACAGTTTCAGGTCTTAAATTTAAGTTTTTATTGCATTTCAAGTTCATTTTCGTGTGCGGTGTAAGACAGGGGGCCTTTTTCATTCCTCTACATGTGGTTATCCGGTTCTCCCAGCGCCGTTTGTTGAGGAGACTATCCTTTCCCCATTGCGTATTCTTGGCTCCCTTGGCAGATACTAGTTGACCATTGATTTGGAGTTTCTGAGCCTCAAGACTCTTAGGGGCTAATGGAGGCAAACACACACAAAGTATGTTGTTACAACACAAATTACAAATAAAGGTATGTGCAGAGTGCTTGAGGAGCCTCAGGGTTCAGGGAAGATTTCCAAGAAAAATATGCTCTTAAGACTGGAGGAAAAAGTAAGAATGATTGTCTGTCGTGGGCAAAGATGTGGGTCTCATGCTTTTGTTTACCTGACGTGCTGTGAAATGCGTGGTACCCATGGACTGGATGAATGGGGAGCAGTGGAAGCGCACGGCGCATGTTG
Source organism: Globicephala melas (assembly GCF_963455315.2). Classification (NCBI taxonomy): domain Eukaryota; kingdom Metazoa; phylum Chordata; class Mammalia; order Artiodactyla; family Delphinidae; genus Globicephala; species Globicephala melas. The sequence continues at coordinate 4,652,482 of NC_083315.2, read as the reverse complement.
GGCATCCCCAGCGGTGCAGTGTTACTAAAGGGTTGAAGTCTCTGGGGGAGAGGCGAGAGAGACGCTTGGACTTACTGACAAGGACAATGGATGGTCCGAGATACCGTGTTAAGGAGCTTGGGTCTTGTCTGGGAAAGCCCGTAAAGAGCTTCAGATGGTGATAGTGTTGATGGATTCATAGGGACTAGATTAGGAGCTGGTGGGCTAGTATATTAGGCAAGAAATGATGAGTGTCTAACTACAAGATAGGGATGAGAAAAGGGTTATTTAGAGATGAGCAAATGATTGCCTATGGGTAACACGGTGGGGAGATAGTGCAGAGCAGAGATATGAGAGAATTGCTGGGTTTTAACCTTTGAACAACTGGGTGGATGGTAGAACTTTTAAGTTGAGATAAGGAATATAGTACAAAGTGGGAATGATTACAGTGATAGCTAACATTTATGGGGTAGTAAGCACTAGGTGTTGTGCTGTATGCTTTATGTGTATTAACTCATTGACGGTAATAACCCATGAAGTAGCTACACTATTATCCCCATTTTATAGATGAGAAAATTGAGGCAGGGAGCAACGGCTAAGGTCCCATTTAGCTAAGATACAAAACTAGGCATTTTGGCACCAGAGCTTAGCACTTAGTCTCAACATGATAACAGTAGCATTGTTGTGACCCTTATCGATGTGACCAATAGCATGAAACCTGAGTTCTTGTAATACTTTATATTTCACAACATAGCACTTGTGGAATGATAATGGGTGATGCCTTTAAGCATGACTTACGTGGTTACATTAGTTGGTGGAATATAGTAGCAAATGACTATCTGTTATAATAGTGAATTGGTTTAATTTGTGCAAAGTACAAGAGTATTGGATTTACCAACATTGATTTATAAACAATCTAGGAATTGAAGAAAAGTTTAAAAATAGGCAGTATTTTGAAAATTTTAGGCAATTGCCCATTGTATAGCTTGTTTTACATTTTTCACAGAGAGGTGGGGGGGAAATCTGCTTGTTAAAGCTCTTCGTATTTCTCTTTGTATCCTGGTGTCTTACACATAGTGGAAACTCGACTGTCACGTTGGGGATGGGAAGAGAGGAAGCCGAGACATGAATCAAGACAGCTCGAAGGAGTTCTGGTCGGTGGGATGGGATCCGTGCACAGTGGGGGGCACCTTGCACAGGAGCACACTGGCAGGTGGTCGGTCCCAGCAGGAGGCGAGGCAGGATGTAGCCGTGGGTGTGGGTGCAGACAGTGGGTAAATGTGTTAGTGGGAGTAGATAGAAGGTCTCTGTTGTTTGCTTCTCTGTTTTCAGGGAATAAGACAAAGGAGGATATCAGGCCTTCATCTCCCCTAGTCTTCCAGCACTGCTCTTAGGGACCAGCCATTTCCATGTGGCCAGACCCAGTGGTCACTTCCTTTTTGAAATACTTTCTTCACTTGGCCGTGACCGTGCTCTCTTAGTTTTCCTTCTGCCTTATTGCCACTCTTCAGCCTTCTTTGCCAGTGCCTCTTTATCTCCCTGACTTCTAGCTCTAGAGCTCAAAACGCGGAGTGCTTTTTCCTCTGTCTGCAGTCGCTCCCTGGGGGATGTCATTCAGGTCCCTGACCCTGAACGCCGCTTGTGTGTGCCGATGACCCCCGAATTCGAGCTCCGAGCCCTTACCTCTCTGCTGGGCTCCAGACCCGCATAGCTGACCACCTGCTCACTGGCATTTCTTGGCAGTCTCCTAGGTATCTCACTTGACATGTCCAAAACTGTGCTTGATTCTCCCTCCCCAAATCTGCCGTGGCCCTTATCTGTAGTCTTTTCCTTTTCAGTGAATGACTACTATACTAGAGTAGAGTAGGACTTAGTTCTAAGATTTTACATCAGACATGATGTAAACTTCCTTTGATGGAAATTCCTTCAAAATCGGACCCTTCCCTCCCCTTTCCTCCATGGCTCTCGCCAGCCGCCCGACGGGCTCTCACAGGGACGATTCCAGCAGCCCCCCTGTCAGGTCACCTGGCTTCTGTCCTGGGCCCGGTGAGCCTGTTAAAGCCAAGTCACATCGCATCGCTCCTGTGTCCACAAGCAGCCAGTGTGTCTCCGTCCCACTCCAGTACACGCCAGAGTCTGCACGGCCCTGCATCTGCGGCTCCTCCTCCCTGTTTCTGCCGCGTCGCTCCGGCCGCCCAGGCCTCCTTGTAGCTCCTTGAACATGCCGGGCCTTTTCTCTTCTCAAGGGCCTGCTTTTCTCCTTGCCTGAAAGCCTGTTTTCCTAGCTAATCGGTGTCACTCCCTCCCCCTCTTTCCAGGTCTCTGCTTCAGTGTAGCTGTGTCTGAGCAGCCTCCGGGACCACCCTGGATACCCAGGAATCTCTTGTCCCAGGAACTCGGGGGTTCTCCCACGATGCTTTACGTTTCTTTATACCACCTCTTGTTACTAACTCTTGACATATTATACATTTTTTTAATCATCTTTTTTATCCTGTTAGAATGTAAGCTCCGTGATGATAGGGACGTTTCCCCCTTCCTTCTTGATGATATCCCAGTGCCTCAAATAACAGCGTTTGGCACGTTAAGCTATTTACTAAGTATTTATTGAATGCGTTGCATGAATGAGTAACTGTTTCATGAACAGCTTTCCTGTTCATCTCTAAACGGCCGGGTAAGTCAGTGTTGACCTAACCGAGTGTTCTTTCCCTTCCACAGCACGATGGGCACTTCCGTTCAAGGAGGCACGTATCCCAGCCAGGCTTCAGTGTATAGTCCTCCTCCTGCCGCCCCCGACGTCACCATATACCAGAACGCAGGGAGCAGCCTGTCCCAGGTGCCGAACTATACTTTACCATCGGCGCTGCCCCAGCCGCCTCCGCCCCAGCAGCCGTACTCTCCGAAGGCCCTGCTGTAGGGCTGGGATTCCTCTTTGTGGCAAATACCTGCTAAACGCCGATGACAATGTTATGAGATTCTTTGATATCTTACGATTTGTTTATCCTCAGCTTATAGGAATCGTATCTTGGTCAGCAAGTTCCAATATTCAAGAAGGGAGACCTCTCTTCAATTTGCACTGACTTTTTAGAGGTCCTCCCCTCGCCTTCCCCCAGAGGAATGAAACTACTTACAACATCTAATTCCTTTCGTAATATGAAAGAATCAGTGCAAGATTATTTGTCTCGTAAAATTACCTGGTCTGCAGAAAGTCAAACTGGCAAGCACCATTGTGGCAGATGTGTGCATAGATCGCTGTGTAACTTCACTCGTGGCCACTTTGAACCACGGTGGTGATCATGTGAATATATTTAACACTGTTAACTTAATTGACATTGCTGTTATATTTTAATCATGAGCAACTACCATGTTTCATAATGTTTTGTGTAAATTTAAGAGAATTACACTGTCCTTTTGAACTGCAAGAGAACAACGCTGTAGCCTATGTACATGAAGGCATTATGTTGTCCATGTTTCAGTTTCCCATTAAACTGAACCTTCCTTGGAGTAATTGTGCGCTGAACACACGTATGTTATGTCGTTGTGTGGCCTCTGCATACTACTAGCTGTCATCACACCAGCGTACAGTAGCTAAATTTTTGGTGCATTTATAGGAAATGATGATGTTCCCTTTTAAACTTTTACATTTTGGCATGATATTTCAGAATACTGTGGGACCATGAGACAAAATTAAGTTGGACCACATTCTTTATATCTTACTTTTAAAGAAATAATGTTAATTTCCTTTTTCCTAGTTGAAGATAGTAATTAGGTTTCTAAGCTGTATACTGTGTTTATTGGTGGCAGTGACACCAAAGATAGAGGCAATGGATAGAAGCTTTGAAACTGGAAAGAAAACATGAATTACACTACGTTTTCAAAGTCTCTTGTAATTATTTAGGCTATAACAAAATTTGATTCATCTGTCTTATTCCACTGCTAGTCTTTTAAATATGTCTTTAACACAGTGTATCCTTCAATTCTTCATTAAAATGGATGTAAGTGGATGTTTCAAAGTCATCTAGATTCCTGGCTTTGCTTAACAGTTTATTTATTCTTGTCTTTCAAACGGGATTTATGGGCTGCTCTCTCTCTTAAAGTTCTAAATGGAATTATTTTGGCTTCTTATTCAGGAGTAGTTTGAATGAATGCTTTCCTTTTAATCCATATGTAATACGTTTTCTACTGACATTTTAATCTCCTTAAATATTTATAATTTCCCTAGTTTTGTGCTATTATTTAAACAACTGAAAAATTGAGTTGAGCATCGTAGTAAATGAATTGATTTAGTAACAGGTGTCACACCATAATTGAAGATTTAATTTATATTTTCTGAGACTATTATGATCAGGTACTTGCTTTCCTTTTGGCAAATGATTCCATCTTTGGCAAGGTAGGTTCAAATTTAAATCCTCATCTTCAACTTAGGGTGTTTCACCCTAGTGTTGTGTTTTCCTGAGTTTAGAGTACGTTGCCCTCAAATAGTAATTTTAAAATTTGAATTCAAACTTTACATTAAAATTTTTTTAATACGTTGTTTTTTGATGAACATTGTCAAAACATTGTACTCTTTCTCATTCCAATTTGAATACTCTAGTTTAAGTGATACACTTCGTCTCAAGTCATATTGTATTTTTCTCTTTGTCTTTTGATGAATTCCTGTTTACCAATGGCAAATGTATCATGTTTCCCATTTTATTTTGATATGCTTCATGATGTAAAATTAATGATATATTCCCTAGTATGTGTTTTGCCCTGTAAAAGTCAAAGAATGGTGAAATGAGAAAAGACTCCCTTTATTACAATGCATATGCAAGTTTCTTTACCTTTATAAAGATTTAAATGATGAATACTTAAAACTGATACTATATTAGTTTGCAGTTTTCACTTATTAGGTATGAAAATAGCAGACGGAAAAAATTCCACTGAAAAGGAACCACTGTATTTTCCATCTTTCAGATGACATGGCAAGGACGGAAATAGGAAAGGACCAGTTAGGAGCACAGTGATTTTGTTCTGCAACCAGTGTATGTGTTGCACTTCTGTAAAATCTTTCTTTAAAAGATAGCTGTCCCTTTTTAAAGGGAATAGGATTATTTATAAAAAGAACTAACTATAATATGAATTTCTGTGAAGCAAATTTTACTTCTCAGTTTGTTTCCTTTATAAAGTTTGTGTATCCATAAGCCAGTGACATTTGAATGGAAAAATTCAGCCCAGTTATATACTATCTAGCTTGAGTAGCCAACAAACCCCACAGTCAGTTGGATGGACAATATATCAGTGCCCTAAACCTACCTAGTAGGAATAATATGTAGTATGTCCTTACCATGATTTTACAGTCTTTTCTAACTCCCTCGTCCTGCTTCACCGTTACCTGTCTCTCCTACTCAGTGATGAACCTTTTCCTGTGCCCAGAGATTCCCTTCTTTATATTAAAAACTTCTGCACCTTGTTTCTATACCTCTTAATTTTTGTAATTAGAATGCTTAATAGACCCCTAACATTCTTTTCTGATAGATACAATTTTCATATATGACATGTGTATAATTCAGCATGAAACTATCTTTAGTCCCAAGCTTCAAGTTTATACAAGATAAATTAGTGTCCTATATGATAAACCATGCAACTGCAAAAACTATATAATTATTTTCTAAAATGAGGTCCATTGGTATAATTGGTCAAATTTTTACTTCCTTTTTTTTTTTTTTTTTTTTTTTTTTGCAGTACACGGGCCTCTCACTGTTGTGGCCTCTCTCGTTGAGGAGCCTATGCTCCAGAGCGGAGGCTCAGCAGCCATGGCTCACGGGCCCAGCCGCTCCGCGGCATGTGGGATCCTCCCGGACCGGGGCACGAACCCACGTCCCCTGCATTGGCAGGCGGACTCTCAACCACTGTGCCACCAGGGAAGCCCAAATTTTTACTTCTTTAATACATTAAAATTAGTTTTCTTTTTCTCATCTTACCAATTGTATTAACAATTATGTAGCATCCTGTTATATAACTCTTTAAATATTTAATAACAAAATTATAGTTTAAATTCTTCACTCATATCATTTTCTAATTAAAAAAATTTTTTTTCATTGTCGATGAATCCTTGTACCCTTTAGAATAAATATATAAAAGAAACTTACCTAAATATTTTCTCAAAGACGTTATGTTCAGTTATCTTTTATTTTACAATCATGGTTCGATTAAGTGTTCTAGTCAACTATCTAGATTATTTTCTATGCTGTTTATAATTACATGCCCCCCTGTTTTTAAGCAAAGCTGCCTTGAGTTTTATGTATTCTTTTTTAGTGTGGTCTTCCTTTGAAATTATAATACTTAGTAATTTTTTTCCCTGAAGTTTTTCTAGCTTCAGCAATATTTTTTCCTTATAATATTCTAGAGCATTTTAAATCTCAGTGTTTAAAATATTAGGTTTCCTTATTGAACAAAACCTAACATTTTATTGGTGATAACTTGTGGTCATACTGTTTGTTCTTTGTTGATTTTTCAACTCCCTAGCTTTATGTTAATACTTCCCTCTGCCATTATTCTCTGTTTCCTGCTTCTTTTAGAGTCAAGAGTTTCTGATAAAGATTGCAAATTAAATTATTGTGTCGGTAAGCCCTTGTATAAATGCGAAAGCAACTGATTCTAATAATCGTTTGATGTTCAGAGACTTAAAAAAAAAAGTTATGTCTGTTTAGAAAAGAGTATATACAAATTCATTGATCTGCTGCCCTCATCAGTAACAAATACCTTTTGAGTTTATAGCCTCAAAATGTGTCTATGTATTTACAAATTATAGAAGTTCTACTGTAGTAGAACTAATACATATAGTACTAATAGTATTAGTATATAGTATATATATAGTATATACTATATGTATTAGTACTATAATAACATATACTACTAATACATATAGCACATTATGAAACACACCAAAAATAGAAATCTTACAGGGCCAGAGATAAATTATTAATAGAAATTCTAATATTTTCTTCCCGTATCTCTGGTTCATTTAGTCTGTGCCCTAGGATGTATATGCCCGATTTGGAGACCACTGTTTCAGAGGTTAAGATTAAGCAGAGGGGAGTACGATGTTACTAAGTTGGCCCTTTGAAGTCAGTATCTGATACTACAGGTGGTACTTTTCCCAGTAACTCTTACATTGAGAATTTTGAGACTTACAGAAAGATTGAAATAATGTATTGAACACCTGAGTACACTTCGTCCTGATTGACTAATCATTAACATTTTGTCACATTTGCTTTATCTCTTTATGTATGTTTATATATACGTGTGTGTGTGTATCCATGTTTGTGCATAGGTGTGTCTGTATGTGCATATGCACATATACCTTATTGTGTGAATAGACAAAGTTACAGACTTCGCACTAAACTAGACACCTAAGCATTTCATCATGTATTTTGTAAGGATAAGTACATACTCCTTCATAACCTAAACCGTTGTCACATCTAAGAAAATTAACAGTAATTCTGTAATATTCTTACCAAACATCCCCAAACTGTTTTATAGGGACACTTTTTTAAAAATCCAGGAAATATATCACATTTTTAATGTCCATTTATTCTCTATTAATCTGGATTGATCTCTTCTTTTTTTCCCCGCCTTTTTAAAGATCTACACCAGTTGTCTCATAGTGTGTCCCACATTCTGGATTTATCTCTTCTTTCTTTATGATGTTATTTAATTAACTTGATGCACTGTTCTCATTATAGTACTCTTTATTATTAATTAATCCCCCCAAATTGCAGTCAGAACTATGTGACTTATGGTTACAGGGGATGAATCTAAATTTTTAAAGCTCGTATCAGAAAACTGTACATATAAATGAACATTGTTAGCCTAAAGTATGGTTATTCTGTATAAGAGGCGGTGTGCTCAGGCCATTGATGCTACCGTGGCTCAGTACAGTTTTGTGTTCTCCCTTTCAAATTGCGTTCAGAGTACCTGAAGAAAATTTGTGCCCTTGAAAAAAATAATTGGCTCCCCTTGTCCACCATTCAAAACCAAATGAGCTTTTCTCAAGCTTGTGAATGTACCTGATTCACTCCGGATGGCTTTTAGGTATTTTAGAAATGTCGTCAACAATTATAGCACTTTGTTTTGGGATGTGTACGTTTTGGCATGTTTGTTTAAAAAGACTTCTCTTTACCTTTTAGTCATATCTTCTATTAAGATATTGAAATCACTTCAGAGGAAGGGAAATCCTTTCTTTTTAAAAGTTCTAGTTTTTACTTATTTTCCTCGAATTGGTTGCCAAATTGGAATCAGGCCAACTAAAATTTATACCCACAGTCAAGTTAGAAACACATGCAAGTTACAATAATGTACACTATCAGGTTGTGAAATAGCTTGTTTAAGCCCTTACATTATTTCAGTTGGTTAATGGCTTTTAAAAAAATAGAATAAATGTTTGGAATCCATTGTTTCTGTGGCAGGATATATGAAGTTTCTTAAGTGCAGGATAATTAAATATCTTGTTACTTTAAAAAGAGATATATAAACAATTGAGAATGTTTTTGATTAATTATGTGTAATATTATGTTAGGCATTTAAGATGCCAAATGTGAAACGTCCATATGGTATGATGATTTTCCTCAGAACTAAAAATACACAAAAAATACCTATATACTGGTTTTGGATTTTGTTCCTTTTCCCTCAGAGAAAAATAAGTTTCAATTTAATATCTTTGATATTCTGTGATTTAAAAATACAATGATAACACTTAGTTGTGAAACATGACTGAAGAAGTTGTAGTGAAGAATACAGGTAAATTCATTTAATAATTACCAAAGAAGCTTCATTATAACAAGTCCATTTCTATAAATGGCAGACGGCACAGGATAAAATGAAAGATTTCAGTATTTGCATTGTAAAATGTCCGTTTTGACCACATGGGTTTTTTGTAAAGGATGTGGTAATACTTTTGGTTGAAGAAAAGAATAAGAACTAAATTATGTTATGGGAGTTTATTGGAGTTCTATTCTGCTATGAAGTGGAAATTTCAGTTCATTGCCCTAGGAATTTAGGTTTTAACCCAGATATATCTTTTCTCAAAAGAATATCTTGCTAGATATGTGATCCTGGGCAGTTCTGTCAATCTCTTGGGCCTTCTACTTATTTATAAATTGTAGTGTTAGTGTAACTGTTACATGATCCTTTGAAGCTTGCAGAAATTTTGTGCTTCAGATCCTCAGCCTCCCTGCCATTCAGCCTGAATAACTCATCTGTGCCACTGCAGTTACCTCATAGCTCAGAAAAGGAAAAGGTACTGAAACTCGGGAACATGTTTCCAGCACACGGTCATAACAGTATACTCCCTGTGAGTAATCTGGGGATACCTGATGTTCATTAGTAAACTCCTGAGCCTTTTGTTGATGTTTGAGTGACCCCACCAGGAACATCTGCACTTTGAGTAGAAGCACTTTCATTTGATAGTACTTTCACTTTCATTGGGGGAAGAATTAAATAATTACGACTGAAGCATATACTGTTTTCATATCTTCAAGCTAAAGGAGAGAGGTAGCATTGGACTCTATGAAATTTTACCGTTTTTGATGTTCTTGTAGGCAGAGTTGGGTTTATTGACGTGAAAATGATGATGAAGCCAACATACTATATACTTGCCATCCTTTGGCTCTTTTATTTACTAAGTAAGCAGATTACCTGAAATGTTAGAGAACTATGGAAAGTAGCAGTTTCCATCTTTGAGGCTGGCCAAGTGAGTCTTTTTCTAATAATTCCAAATAAGGTACACAATCAGCAACAGCATTTTTTTACATCACAAATATTTGGCCTAGAAAAATGTCATTATACATTGTTACAAGTTATTAATGTTAATACACATAAACATTAGCCGTTAAAGGTTTTTTTTCTAGTCAACTTTTTTCTTGTATGTCAATCAGTTACATGTGTCTGTTATTTTATATAGTTATATAAAACAATTCCAAGGGTAAAATATATATTTTTTAGTTTTCTTGTTTGCACTTTAGTCAATTACATACCCTGCTGGCGTTAAAGAAAATTCTTTCCTAAATTAGTTTATGCTGAATCTGATAAAAAAGGCTTATATCAAGTATTCAGTAAGGTAGATGATAAGCTTTTTCAGGGGGGGGAAAGACAAAATTTCCAATTGTTATCACTGGTTGTGTCATATTCTCCCTTTGTAAGCAGGAATAGTCACTGACTTTTCAGAATCTTTTTTGCTGTCTCATGCTAATTTTTTCAAGAATAATTCCGGGAGTTTATTTTATTGTTTATTTTAACTCTTTTCCAGCACTTGTATATATTTAACTATGAGGACCTATTTGAAAAGCAAAAAAACACCCCCAAATTTTATTTTATTTGCAACATGACTCTGTTTATGCTTTCAGTGGGGAACATTAACATTGGGTAAGTGTCCAGTTTATACTAAATGTTTGTTTTATGTATGTTATAATTCACAGTGGTCAGGGAAATTGTTCTCAAAAATTAAGCAGAGAAGCATAGATTAATAGCTAAAGGAGCTGAGTTTAGGCATAAAACATTTGTTTTTAACAGTTTTGTCAAAAACACTTTAAGATTAAAAACTTTGAAGTAGTATTTTCCATTTTTGACGAAGAGGTAAGCGTCATTAAATTAAAATTAACTAGCATGATCTAAATTACTGTGTGTAGTATGTTTTGAAAGTCATATTTCTAAATATTCTTTTTATCTAGTAATTCACAGCTTATTAATCAAATGCTATGTATAACTTATTTTTTTTCTGGGTATTTACAGCAAGAGCTATTGTCTGAGAAATGTAAGATTCTATACATAATGTTTGAAATCAATTCAAAGGCAACCTTAACGTTGTCTAGCAGATAACTCCTGTATATTGGACTTGAATGGTTGTAATTTTGGTGACCTGGAGCTCATAATAGAATACAGGAAATTCTGCTGTCATTCGTGTATGTGCTCTAAAAATCACTGTGCTGTGCATAACTGCAAACTAAAAAAGCCTTAGGTTTTGTGGGGAAAACTGGTTAAACCTCAGCAATGACATACTAAAGAGTAAAAATAAGAACCTAATTTAGGGATTTCCCTGGTGGTCCAGTGGTTTGAACTCCGAGCTTCCACTGCAGGGGACACGGGTTCGATCCCTGGTTGGGGAGCTAAGATCCTGCAGGCAGTGCAGCATGGCCAAAAAAAAAAAAAAAAAAGAAAAATCTAATATAAACAGTATTAACTGTTCTACATGTTAAATGGTTTCTAGATCCATGAATATTAAAATAAATATGGCACTTTGCCTTGAAAGAGACCTGAGGCATGCCTGTGGGAGTGGGTGTGGGAAGGGTTGTATTTGTGGATTGACTGAAGGTGAGCGGAGGGCCCGCTGGTGTCGGAGGGCAGGTTGCGACACCAGACCTGGGTGAGCTGAGGGCGCTGGTGGTGTGAGGTGTGCACGCGTGTGTGTTTTGCCTATTACTGCGTGTGTTTTGTGCGTTCCTGTGCTGCTCAGTTTAGCTGGGTGCAGTTTTCCGCACTTCCCCCACCATTTCTCCTGGACAAAGCCACGCAAACTGGAATTTGCATTTTGCTTACATTGTTCCTCAGTGTTCTCTCCTGCAGCAAGCTTTGTTTTCCAAACAGTCATTATATGAAAACTGACTCTCAAAGTCATTTAGAGATGGAGAATGAGTGGCTAGTCACTATTAATTTCTAACTTAAAAAAATACCTTTTATACTTTTAAACGATTGATAAGAATTATGGATATCTAGGATACAAAGCTTTCTTTCCCCCTACTAGATCAGAAAGGATCCCAGTTGAGCATGTGAGCACATTTCAAATTCAAAGAATTATGCGTTTTGCTTTATTATAGTGAGAATATATGCCCTACAACCTTCCCCTCTCCTTCCAAAAAAGAAAGGAAAATTAAGGAAAACCATCATATTCTGAGTTAAGTGGGCATAGCCATCATGCCATTATTGCCATTGATTTTTAAAATTAACTATTAATTTGTCCTTCAGTTGGCTGACTTTTGAATGTGTACCAGGTTTTCAAGGTTTACTAACTGATTTCTAAATTTTTACCTATTTCGCAGCACTAAATATAGTAGAAGTACTTTTACAAATCAGAAAATATGAATACAGGTTATTTACATGTTCATTTTGACATCAACAGATTTTTGTTTTGTTGGACAAAATTCCTCCATTTATTTCTAAAGCATACTGTGTAAATGAGCGAGTCTTCCTAGGGGTGAGGTTATCCGTGTTGGTCACATCTACACTGGCTTATTGCATTCACTTTTCCTGGTCCTCAGTTTAATCATCTATAAAGTGAGTTATGTCTCTTAAGTTCTGTTCCAGCTGCACTTCCTCCAGGTGATGTGAAAAACAGCATCACTTTAATTTTATTTATTTAACAAGCACTTGTGTCGTTCTTACTGTGAGATGGGTACCACTCTAAGTGCTTTTCAGATAACTCATTTAAACTAGGGTGACGTTGGAGGTGAGGAAACTGAGGCAGAGAGTTTGGTAATTTGCTCAAGGTCACCCAGCCAGATGAAGGTGAAGCAGGGGCTCAAACCTAGGTAAAGGTTGCACTCTTGTCCATCAGTTTGTCATTGATTTGTCATTGTGTTGATTCACTCTGTACCATGTGGAAACTCTGGATGCAGCTGTGGAGAATGAGGCAGGCCCCTGCTCTCCAGAATCTTCTCACTAAGGGAGGATTTTGTACTCGTGTGTGTGTGTGAGTGTGTGTATCCCACATAAGGACTCCAAGGTAGATATCTGTGAGCCTACCACATTAGAATGTAAAAATATACATTTTCAGGTTAAGTAATTGGTTCCATGTTTCTAACTGGTTTATTTAAGATGGCTTAAATAAACCACAGGGTTCTAATCTGATGGTGGTAAACTAGGTGAGATTCTTTCAGGGGACTATGGAGACACGATAGTCAAAAGGCCTACTTAATTGATACCTAAGATTAATGATATGTGTAGAAATTAAAATAGTTATGCTGAATCATTTACCTTAAAAGTTCTTAGTCAAACCAAATCCCCTGTATGTATGTTAATATGAGCTTCTTGAGGATCGGAATGGAATCTTTTTCATCTTTTTATCTGTATTGTACCTAGAATAATATTTTTCCTACTGTATTCATTTAAGTGTTGAGTGAATGATCAATTCAGTTTTACAGTGTGCAAGATGATTCTGCAAAGAGCTCTGTGTCTGTCAGGGACCTGCCAGGAAGTCAAATTACACTCAGGAGGTCAACTGCACAAACTTTCGTGAAAGAACTACTTACTGAAGACTAAGGGAATGAGCAAGGGAAGTTGAGGCATCCTCTACCGTCAGGACCCCTGAGTCAAAAGGGGTAAGTGCTCCATAGCAATGCACGGAGCCCAGTGAGAGCTGGACTCATTGGAGGAGGGACAGACGGACAGAGCTGTGACTGGCACAGCAGCAGGAAAGAGGCGCAAGGGGAGTGAATACCCTGGTGTCCCCTGCTGCCCTCGGATCTCCTGCTGGGCCGCTCATTGGCTGAACCCAACTGGAATACAGAATGATGGGGACATCCATGTGGGGGGACAAATGGAGAACAGCCAGCATGGGAGAAACATATCTGGATGTGTCTCAGTCCATTCAGGCTGCTATCACAGAATGCCATAGACCAGGTGCCTTATAAGTAACAGAAATTTATTTCTCACAGTTCTGGAAGCTGGGAAGTCCAAGGTCAAGACGCTGGCAGATTCAGTTTATGAGGGCCTGCTTCCTGGTTCATAGCTGTCTTCTCACTATAACCTCTAACGGCAGAAGGAAGGAGGTAGGCAGCTCCTTGGGGTCTCTCTTATAAGGGCACTAATCCCATTCATGAGAGCTCTGCCCTCATGACCTAATCGCCTTCCAAAGACCCCACCTCCAGACAACATCACACTGGGGCTTCGAATTTCAACATGAATTTTGCGGGGACATAAGTATTCGATCTATAGCATGATTGAAGCGTGCATTGTCATTGAATGCAATTTGATTCACTGCTTGCAAAAATATTAAAAATTTTCCTCTATCAATTGTATTATCACATATTTTATGAAAAGCCAGACATGTTCTAGGTGTTTTCCAGTTAATCGTTTAATATTCACATTGCTAAGAGTTTACATAAAGTACTGAATTTAAATTATCAGTAGGTGGGCTTCCCTGGTGGTGCAATGGTTAAGAATCCGCCTGCCAACGCAGGGGACACGGGTTTGAGCCCTGGTCCAGGAAGATCCCACATGCCGCGGAGCAACTAAGCCCGTGCACCACAACTACTGAGCCTGCGCTCTAGAGCCCACGAGCCACAGCTACTGAGCCAGCGTGCCACAGCTACTGAGCCCGTGTGCCACAACTACTGAAGCCCGCGCACCTAGAGCCCGTGCTCCACAACAAGAGAAGCCACCGCAGTGAGAAGCCCGCGCACCGCAACAAAGAGTAGCTCCCGTTCGCCCTGCTTGCTGCAACTGGAAAAAGCCCGCACGCAGCAATGAAGACCCAATGCAGCCAAAAATAAATAAAATAAATTATCAGTAGGTGGTGCTGCTGAGATTGAATCCAGAAAAATCTATAACAGACACTTAACTGAAAGATTAGGATTCAGACAGGTTATGTGGGAAAGAATGTGACAGAGCCGTCAATTTCTGATTTGTTGTTTTCCATGACATCTGAAAAGCATTGATTTTTAGAATTTTGATTTACTTAATATGTGGAATATTCTGGATTTGCCCAACAAAGGAGCATCAGTGGATGTGTCTCCACAGAATCTGAAGGATAGGCATGTTATAGATCATTTTCTGACATGCTACACTGGGGATTAACTATTGCCTTCGTGATTCATTGCTTTGAGATGTAAGCAATGAATCAAAATGTGCATCAAGATTTTTTAAATGGTTCGATTTTAATTTCCTGGAGAAGAGAATTACATGCAATTTAACAAGTGCCCCCAGCAGTCCTTGTGGTCACACTGGTTTGGAAAATGCTGACAACGTGCAGCCTTCTTGTGGCCTACGTTTCCTTATACACTCGGCCTGAGTTTTCACAAACATTCTGGGGTCGCAGTCACCTTTGAAAAGGTGAAGAAAGCTGTGGACCTTCTCCCCAGAAAAATTCTCCCACCTAGAGTGTTACATATAATTTCAGGTGTTTCAGAGATATTTACTTATTTATTTATTTATATTTATTTATTTGATGTGGACTTTTTTTTAAAAGTCTTTTTTGAATCTGTTACAATATTGCTTCTGTTTTATGTTTTGGTTTTTTGGCCGCGAGGCATGTGGGATTTTAGCTCCCTGAACAGGGATCGAACCTGCACCCCCTGCATTGGAAGGCAAGTCTTCACCGCTGGACCGCCAGAGAAGTCCTTCATAGATATTTATAGTCCATCTATAGAGGCTATTTTATGAACCCCTGTCCTATAGAATAAGTTTAAAACTCCTCAGTCTAGATATCGAGGCTTCCCCTAACCTCGGCCCACCCCACTGATGGACCCTTTTGCCCCATTATTTCCATCATAACTCAGGAGGTGTGAAGATGAAAAGATTTTATAGATTATGTTCTTGACCATAATGGAAAAATTGAAATCAAAGAACCCGTATGGTTTCTGTACAGCCTATGTGAGTTCTTCATACTACAGAATACAGTCTATTGAGGAAATGATGTAGGCAGGATTTCATATTTTGCATCATTGACATCTTCCAGGAAAAAAAAGTGGTAAGGGAGATTGCGTTGACCTGTTAAGCCACTTTTTTCTAGACTCAAAGACAAGCCTTTTATTTCGAGCATAATTTTAGGGCCATGGCGTACTACAGGGAAATGTGTTCTGGCAGCACTGTGGTGAAGCATGAGGGTTCACGTCAGGCTTCTTCAGTCTTTTTCCAAAACTTCCTTTGGCATCACCAGGCCTGGATTCTACCAGCAGAGCTGTCAAGTCACTCAAAGTTTTCTTTTTATTATTGAGACTAATAGGTTTGTTACTAGTCTGAATCAACTTAGCAGTTTGCTACTGACTGTAATATAAGTTCAAAGTATTATTATCAATACAGAGGAAGGTCTATAGACTAATTCCAATATCTTAGGTCAGATCCCAAATAGATATTAAAAATAGAAATCACATCTGGGCCATTACCTCTGTGATGGTGATTTAACCACTACATTGTGTTCACTTCTATATTTATTATAATGATTAGCTAGCTGTTTATGTAAAATTGGTTTATCCAAGCTTAAGTAATATAGGGAAAAAAAACCCATAACTCATGTTGAGTGGCAAGACAAAGTTTTTAAAAACACATGCAGAGTTTTAAAATGTAAAGTTAGTTCTTTGTATATATGAGATTTTCATTTATTTATTTCCCATGATCTCATTTTTTTTTTAATGTATTTATTTATTTATGGCCGTGTTGGGTCTTCGTTTCTGTGCAAGGGCTTTCTCTAGTTGTGGCAAGCGGGGGTCACTCTTCATCGCGGTGCATGGGCCTCTCACTACCGCGGCCTCTCTTATTGTGGAGCACAAGCTCCAGACGCGCAGGCTCAGTAATTGTGGCTCACGGGCCCAGTTGCTCCGCGGCACGTGGGATCTTCCCAGACCAGGGCTCGAACCCGTGTCCCCTGCATCGGCAGGCAGACTCCCAACCACTGCGCCACCAGGGAAGCCCCCTTGATCTCGTTTTAACAATAGTGTAAAGTTGAAGATGGAATTCAGCAGATGTTTGAGCACCAGGGGGATCTAACAACTACTAAGTGGATAGAAAAAAAGTTGGCATAGCAGGCCTGACTGCCATTTTTTTGAAAGTTCTGTTTCCACGGTTGGCCCTTGGCTGGCATTTGGGAACTTGGATTTGAGGAGGGTTCCCACCATTCTCACAACTGACAAGAGTGGCTCACTGGGCCTAAGCTATTTGCACAAATGATGTGGTTTATGCTGAACACCTGCTTTCCTCTGGGAGTCTGGAATCTGGGGACTTGTCAGGTAGAGAGTACCTACATGATCAGCCCCAGTAAAAGCCCCAGGCACTGAGTCTAGAGAGCCTTCCTAGTTGGCAACATTACACATGTGTTTTCACAGCTTGTTTCTGGGGGAATTAAACTCGTCCTGCGTGACTCTGGACCAAGGACTCTTAGAAGCTTGTACCTGGTTTCCCTGGACATCCCCCTATGTGCCTTTTCCCCTTACTGGTTTTGCTTCAAGTCCTTTCAGTGCAATAAATTACAGCCATGGGTAACAGTATGCTGAGCTCCGAGAGGCCTCCTAGTGAATCATCAAAACTGCGGGTGGCATTGGGATCCCTACAACACCACAAGATCCCGTCACTGCCTTAAAGGAGGTCACGAATGTGTAAGGAAAGAAAACATGTACTTTAAAACTACAGCACGAGGTAGAATTTGGTAAGGCATTCAGTACTATAAGAAGAGATAAGGGCTAATATGGCAACTCGGGAGTTAGATACAGGCTTTAGTCATTTCAGTGTTTTGGAGCAAAAGTTTTTCTTCAATTTTATTGTGGTAATAATCGGTACACAAAAAAACCCACGTAATTAACGTGCACCCTTTTGTGAGTTTGGACGTATGTATATATACTCGTGTTACCATCACCACAATCGAGGTGATAACCATATCCATCATCTCCAAATTGTCCTTGTGTCCCTTGGTTTTGTTTTTGTGGTGAGAACACTTAATGTGAGATTTACCCTCTTAAACTTTTAAGCGCATAATACTTTAATATTAACTACTGGCACGATGTTTTGGAGCCCATCGCTGGAACTTACCCATCTCATATAACTAGCTTTATGCCCATTGAACAACAACTTCCCATTTCTCCATCTCCTGGTACCACCATTATATTGTCTACTTCTGTGTGTCTGGCTATATTAGATGCCTCATATAAAAGGAATCACGCAACATTTGTCCTCTGCGACTGACTTATTTCACTTATCATGTCTTCAGTGTTGTTGCAAAGAGTAGGGTTTCCTTCATTTTTTAAGGCAGAATAGTATTCCGTTGTATGTATATACCACAATTTCCATATCCATCGGTGCTAGTGGACACTTGGGTTATTTTCATTTCTTGGCTGTTATGAATAAGGCTGCAATGAATGCAGGAGTGAAGATACCTCTTCAAGATCCTGATTTCAGTTCCCTCCCAGAAGTGGGATTGCTGGGTCATCTGGTAGATGTATTTTTAATATTTTGAGGATGCTCCATACTATTTTCCATAGCAGCTGTACCGTTTTACATTCCCACCAACAGTGTACAACAAAGATTCCAACTTTTCCATATCTCTCCTCGCCAACCCTTATTTTATTTTATTTTATTTTTTTTGGATAATAGCTATCTCAACAGGTGTTGTCTTGTTCTAGATTTGAGAGGGAAAATTTTGCTTTTTCACACTGAGTATGATGTTAGCTGTGGACTTTTCATATATGGCCTCTATTGTGTTGAAGTAAGTTCTTCTATACTTGATATAATTTTTAGAGTGCCATGAAAAAGTGTTGAATATTGTCAAATACTTTTTTCTGCACGTATTGAAATAATGACATTACTTTTTGGTCCTTCATTCTGTTAATGTGATGTTGTCACATCGATTTGCATATGTTGAACTATCCTTACATCCTAGGGATAAGTCCCACTTGGTCATGCTTTATGATCCTTTTAATGTGTTGTTGAATTAAGTTTGCTAATGTTTTGTTGAGGATTGTTTATATCCATGTTCATCAGGAATATTAGCCTGTAGTTTTTTGTTTTTTTCTTGTGGTGTTTTTGTCTGGCTCTCCTATTAAGATGATGCTGGCCTAGTAAAAGGAGTTTGGATGTGTTCTCTCTTCTATTTTTAGAAGAGTTTGAGAAGGATTGGTATTAATCTTCTTAAATTTCGATGATAGAATTTACCTATGAAGCCCTCTGGTACTGGGCTTTTTTTTTTGGTTGTTGGGAGATTCTTGATTATTGATCCAATCTCATTATTTGTTATTGATCTGTTCAGTCTTTCTGTTTCTTCTTGACACGGTCATGGTAGTTTTTAACGTTTCTTCTAAGTTATCCAATTTGTTGATATATCATTGTTCATAGTAGTCCCTTATTTTTTTTTTAAATTTCTGTGGCATCAGTTGTAATGCCTCCTCTTTTATTTCTGATTTTGAATTTTCTCTCCATTTTTTTCAGTTAGTTCAGCTAATGGTTTGTTGATATGTTTATCTTTTCAAAAAATAAACTAGTTTTATCTGTTTTTTGTATTGTTTTCTATTCTTTATTTCATTTCATCAGTTTCTGCTCTAGTCCTTATTATCTCCTTCTTTATGCTAATTTTGAGCTTAGTTTGTTCTTCTTCTGTTTACTTGAGGTGTAAAGTTAGGTTGCATGAGATCTTTCTTAATGTAGGTGTTTATCACTAAAAGCTTCCTTCTCAGTACTGCTTTTGCTGTATCCCCTAAGCTTTGGTATATTTTGTTCTTTTTTTTCATTTGTGTCAAGATATTTTTAAATTTCCCTTTTGACTTCTTCTTTGACCCAGTGGTTGTTCAAGAGTGTGTTGTTTAATTTCCATGTATTTGTGTGTTTTCCTGATTTCCTTTTGTTACTGATTTCTAGTTTTATTTCATGGAAGAATGCAATAAAATAAAGTAAAAACGATTTGTCTTCTTAAATTTGCAGTGACTTGTTTCGTGACTTAGCATGTGATCTATCCCAGAAAGTGTTCCATGTATGCTTGAAAAGAGTATATATTCCACTGCTCTTGGTTTGGAATATTTTGTATAGGCTGTTAAGTCAAATTGGTTTATTGTGTTGTGCAAGTCGGCTGTTTAATTATTCATCTGCCATCTGAAAGGTACATCCATTGTTGAAAATGCAGTATCATAGTCTCCAACTCTTATTGTTTTGCTGTCATGATACGTCTTGATGTATTTCTTTGTGAACTGATGATTTTCCATAGTGGTATGCTTTGATTTCCCTCTTCTTTATCTTTCTTGTATCTACTGTTAGATTTTGCTTTGTGGTTACCATGAGGTAAAACATCTTAAAAATATAAAAGTCTATTTTAAGCTGATAAGTTTGATCACTTATAGAAATTCTACCCTTTTACTTCCCTCCACTTTATGTTTTTGATGTCACTGTTTATCTCTTTTAATATTGTGTATACATTAACAAATTATTGTGTCTACAGTTTTTTTGTGGGTTTTTTTGGCCATGCCATGTAGCTTGAGGGATCTTAGTTCCTGACAAGGGATCAAACCCGGGCCATGGCAGTGAAAGCGCAGCATCCTAACCACTGGACTGCCAGGGAATTCTCTGTCTTTTTAATACTTTTGTACTTTAACCTTTATACTAGCATAAATGATTAACACACTACCATATTACAGTATTAGAGTATTTCAAATTTGACTATATACTTTACCAGTGTTTTATCTTTTCATGTTTTCAAGTTACTGATTAGCATCCTTTCCTTGATGAAAAAAAACTTGGAAGAACTACTTTTAGTATTTCTTATAGGGCAGATCTAATGGTGATGGAATCATTCAGATTTTGTTTTTTGAGAAAGTCTGGATCTTTCCTTCATTTCTGAAAGACAGCCTTGTTGGGTAAAGTGTTCTTGTTTGGCAGGGTTTTTGTGTTTGTGTGTTTGTTTCCCCAACACAGTGAATATATCATCTGACCCTCTCTTGGCTGGCAAGGTTTCTGCTGAGAAATCTGTTGATGGACTTATGTGGGCCCTTATATGTGACGAATTTATTTATCCTTTTTCTTTAATTGTCTCTTTGATCTTAGGCTGTTTTATTATAATGTATCTTGGAGAAAATCTTTTTGAATTGAAATTTCAGGACGACCTGTTAGCCTCATGAACTTGGGTGTCCAAGTCTCCCTCCAGATTGAGAACTTCTCAGCCATTATTCCTTTCAGTGAGCTTTCTGTCATTTCTCCCTCTTTCCTTCTGTGAGTCCAATAATGTGTAGATCGTTTCTCTCAATGGTGTCCCACAGTTCTTGGAGGATTTGTTGACTCTTTTTCATTTTTTTTTCTTGGGCTGCTCTGACTGAAGGATTTCATATGACCTATATCCTAGTTTACTAACTTTTTCTATTGTGTGATCAAGTCTGCTATCAAGGCTCTCTGTTGAGTTATTCACTTCATTTTATTCTTCAACTCTAGGATTTTTTTTTAATAGTTTCTGTTTCTTTGTTGAACTTCTTATATTGTTCATGCATTGTTTTCCTAGTGTCCTTTAGTTGTCCCTGCTTTAAGAGGGTTATTTTGAATTCTTTGTGAGACAGTTCATAGATCTCCCTTTCTTTAGGGTCAGTCACTGGAGCTAATCATGTTACCTTGATTATTAGTGATCCTGTGGCTTTGTGTTGGTTTCTGTGCATTTGAGGGAGTAGGCACCTCTTCCGGTCTTTACAGATTGGCTTCAGCAGGGAACGCCCTTTACTAGTGAGACATTCCAGGTGAACCATCTGGTGTTGTCTGTGGTTGGCCTTGCTGATGGAGGCCCTGGGCTGGCAGCTCTGGTGCCTGGATCAGCAGATGGGCAGGCTTGGTGCCTGAGTCCTTGTGGTCAAGCCTGGATCCTGGCTCCACAGAGCCAGCTAAACCTGGGGTGTGAACCTGGGGTGAGCCCAGTGTCTGGGTCTGCAAGTGTTGGCTTGCTGCTAGGCTGGGCACCTGGCTTCATGGAGCTAACATGGTGCTGGGGTGGGTTGGGAGCCTGGGTCTGTGATAGCAGACCTGGCACTGGGCCTGGCCGGGAGCCTGGGTTCATGGGGGCCAGTCTGGTGCCAGTGCTGAGATGGGCTGGGATCCTGGGTTTACAGCAGCCCACCGGAAGCCTGACACCACAGGAGCCACCTGGGGCTGTGGAAGCTGGCAGTGCTGGGTTCTGCAGTGAAGCTGGGTGCTCACTTCATTCTCCTGCCACGGGAAGGATGTCTGTTTCCCCAATGGGCTGCCCAAGTTTAGGTAACTTCACATAATGTGATTATCTTTCCTGCCATCTTCAATGCTCTTTTCTTATTTCTGTGCTCCATCCAGGTGCTGTAATCCCTCACCTGGAGCTCTTAGCTCCTCTGAAGGTATTTTTACAGGTGGATAGTTGTTCCAGCGGATGTTTCTGGGAGAGGATGGGCACTGGAAATTCTAATACTGCCGTCTTGCTGATGTTACTCCATCCCATTTTGTTCCTGTGTTCTCCTGATTTTGCTTAGTTGTTTATCTGTGTTCTTTGTAGTCCATGGGGTTTTTTAAGATGATTAGTTTGAATTCTTTGTCCGTCTGTGGAACTCCATTTCTTTAGGGTCAGTAACTAGAAGTAAATGTTTCCTTTGGTGGTGTTATGTTTCCCTGATTCTTGGTGATGTTTGTATCCTTTGTTGGTGTCTGTGAATTTCAAGACCGTCTCAACAGGCTGGCTCCAGAAGGGAAAGGACTTCATCAGTGTGACTCAGCCTGGCCTGGGATCCTGGGATTCTGTATTTTGGTGGCATCCACAGGCAGGGAGGGTTCACTTCCAGGGTCCTTGGGGTCTGTAGTTCAACAGTGCTTGTGGGGTTTGTGATGGGCAGGACTGGCTAGTGGGGTCTCTAGTTGAATGGGGCCGGCTGGTGGAGCTCTGTGGTCAGGTGGGGTCGTTTGTGTGGCTGCGGTGCCGTCTCTGAGATCTGTGTGTACTAGCCGCTGAAAACCCCTACTTGTTTTTAACTTCTTAACCGTCTCCAGGTGGTCTAGCTGTGCCAATTGCTTCAGTTTTCTGCATGAGGTGAGACAGAAGTGGGCCTCCTGAGGAGTGCCCTGAAATGCTGGGAAAGTTGGATATGCACCTTGGTCTCTCTTTTCTCCACTAGAGAAATCATGGGCCAAAGGGGATCCTTCTTGGTGTTGATGTGCCGGCTTGGGGGGCGTTGGGGGACAATGCAGACAAAGTGAAACTGTTCTTCTTATCCTTTTAAATGTGATTTTTCTTAGTTTTCATGCTCTACTGGGGTGCTGTAGCCTCTTCCCTGGGTACTGGAATTCTCACAAAGGCATTCTTGTCCATGGATAGTTGCTAAACTGGTGTTTCTGTTGGGAGACTAGGGCTGGGGACTTCCCATTCCACCATCTTGCAGATGTCACACCTTGGAGCAAACTTAAAAGTCTATTCTATTAAGACCTTTGAAGGAATCTTCTATTTCTCTAGCTAGACTAGTTTCTTGAGCTCGAGAATGTGCCTGCTTTTATTCAGGAAACTTTATCTGAACCTCTGGGTTGACCACGTCCCCTTCCTCTCTGCACTGAAGATGACTCGGACACGCATCTCTCATTGCACTCGTACTGAAATGATTCGTGGCTCTATCCGTCTCTTCAACCAGATCGTAAGCCTGTAAGGGCAGAGAGCATCATGTCTTGGTCATCTTTGTATCCTTGCATTAGCATAGTAGCTAGCATAGAGAGTCCACTCAGTTCATTTGTGAATTCATTATGTCACTCATTCAATGAATAATTATTGAGATCTTACTATGTGCTAAGCACTAGTCTAGTATGAGTATATAACAGAGAGCAAAACTGGTAAAAATTCCTGCCCTAAAGAAACTTACCTTCTAGTTGGGGGAACAGACAATTAACGTAATAAATAAATCAAATAAACGTTATGCTATTAATAAGTAAAAAGAAAAAGTGGGGAGAAGGATAAGAAATTGAAGAGGGAGAATATTGGAGTTTTGGATAAGCAGTCTCACTGAGAAAGTGTCATTTAAGTAAAGACCTAAAGAAAATGAGGTAGTTGGCTCTTTGGATATCTGCAGGAGACAGCAGCAAGGAGGAGGGCTGGGTGAAGCCTTGACGCCTGGCGTGTTTGAAGAATATTGAGAGAGAGTAATAGGAAATGAAGTCAGAGAGAAATGTACTGAGTGGTAGGGCCTTGAAAATTCTGGTAAAGCCTTGGGCTTTTACTCTAAATGAGATGAGAAGCCAATGGGGGGCTTTTGACAGAGAAGAGATCAGCTGACTTACTTCATTTAATGTTTATCAAACTAAATAGTCCAAGAAGACATATTAATTATGTACATTTATAGTCTAAATGGTAATTTAGGTCAGAAGATTCCAAACCCACAATATCTTTAAAACTATCCTCTTAAAACAAACCAAAACAAACCTGCACCGTGCAATGGATTTAGGGAACGTTGCATTTAGGCCAACCACTTAGAGATTTTGTTCTAGCTAGATTAACCAAAATAACTGGATAATTGTCACTTCTGGTATATCTACTCACATTGTTCTCAAGTTATTTTATCTTAAGTAAGGAACAGTTGGAGTGCTGCAAAGCTACCATCATATCCTTAACCATGAAGATTTGGGAAATTTAGGTTCAATCATTCTTGTGAACTTTGGGATGAATATGTGGTAGTTAATTAGGGCTGCATCTACACTCAAATGGATTTTATTTCTTTGCTTAAATTTCACTTTGGAATACTCAAAGGTCAACTAGATTATTGTAGTCCCTTAAAAAATAAAAGCTGAGAATTACTGTAAAGAATGAAGTGACTTCCTGCCCCTCTTTAATATTCTGATTCTTAGGTCCCATTTATATACCACTACACACAATTTGTGTTTATATAGCAGGAGTGGGAAGTTTTAGTTCTTCCTTTCTTTCCTGCTTTCTTGAGATCTGGACAATTATGATAGAAAAAATTTTACAAGAGAGCACCATTACTTTTAAAAAGTAAGGACATTCTAGGGCTTCCCTGGTGGTGCAGTGGTTAAGAATCCGCCTGCCAATGCAGGGGACAGGGGTTCAAGCCCTGGTCCGGGAAGACCCCACATGCCGCAGAGCAACTAAGCCCGTGCACCACAACTACTGAGCCCACACCCCATAACTACTGAAGCCCGCATGCCTAGATCCCATGCTCTGCCGCAATGAGAAGCCCACACACCGCAATGAAGAGCAACCCCCACTCACCACAACTAGAGAAAGCCCGCGTGCAGCAACAAAGACCCAACGAAGCCAAAAATAAATAAATAAATTTATTAAAAAAAAAAAGTAAGGACATTCTATACAATTTGTTAATTTGAAGCATAAAGTCACTAGATACCAGATATTAAAAGGGTTACAAGAGTGAATATGCTGTCGTCTTTGCTCTTACAGAGTTGTTTATTTATAAATAGCCAGAGAGATGAAATTAATCCTTTCCCTATAATATGAATTTGTATAGTCTGGACTATGACAGCATAACATTAGTAAAGGGGCTTATATCACATGGTAACATAATCTTACTGAGTTTACTTCAGGTGATTTATTTGATGACATCATCTTATGAGGATCAGTAATGTATTTTGGAAATACTCTTTGGAAATGATAAATAATCAGTAAATTAAGCGTAGGGACACACTTTTGCCTCTTCCCTGGGCTCTTCGTAGATCCAGCTTGATCCCGAGAGCAGTTTCACTGCCACCAGACCCTGCCTTTTTGCATATCAACACCACGTGATCACAGGAAACAAGCCACGGATATGCCAGAACATTCCTGGCAGTTTGTACATTTTGTTTCACAGAATGAAATGCCGAAAACAATGAGCAAAACTTGAGATTACAAATGATCTTACTAACAATTTAAGAGACTTTCAATTTTTGACTTCCTGCCTGCAGGAAGGAAATGACAGTTGGAAGTGTGGAGAACAGGTGCTACCCTGGACAGCATGATATCTTCTGCTTACTAAAATAAAAAACACTGCATCAACACTCCTGTGTGGAAGTGAGTTCTAACCACAAGACTCAGTCTTTCCACCACAGACCCAGCTTCAGAAAACCAAATCTGTTTCCTACCAGGAAGTTGTTAAAGCCAGCATTAAAGAGCAGACTCAGGGACAGATTTCTTCAAATCAGTCTTGTGCAAATCCAAGTAAAGAATTTGGGTGGTTTGAAAATGTCCCCCTCCGTGTCCTTCTAATTACTGGCAGTGCAATTGCATGGTGGACTCATCAGGGGACTTAGAAGGGAAGGAATCAGGATTGGCATAAACTGGTCCCAGCTGAAGGGGTAGGTGATCGTAAACCCTCTCTTGTATCCCTTTGTGTTTGTCTCCGAGTCAGGGGTGTGGCATTATTTTTTCCCCAGTAGCTTAATGCTGGCATCATGGCTTTCTTTTTCTTTGGCAAGCTCGCTAGTTACTCTATCCCTCATGAAGGAAACTTCCCTGCCTCCCATTCTGTTCTGGAAAATTTAGACAAATGATACTTTGGAAGGGCTGAGGACCCTGAAATGATTAAAGGCTATGCCTCGGACCAGACAATTACCAGACAGTCCTCTCCAACGTCCTTCATTAACGATGCAAATTCATCATGGATATGCATTCTTGAGGGCATGTGGGTTGGAAAATGTTGGGAAAGACATTGTAACATTGGGACCTATAAAGTCTTTGTGAATGCTTGTAAGGGGCATAGTCTTTTCTGAACACGCATCGTGAGATTAACAAGCTCTGCAATCCCTTGGAGCCATGGCTATCTAGGAAGGAGACATGGCGGCTGTCATTGGGACCACTCAAGGACATTGAAACTCATGAGCTGAGTGAACAGATTGTATTGGGACAGGTAGTACATGACTTCTCCTTCTGAAGGGTCAGTGTAGGAACTGCATTCTCTTGGAATGAAAGACGAGTTAGCCATTTTCACAGCCTAGCACATTCTCCCCGCTGCCCACCACTTCTCTTACCCTTCATCTGTTCATTCCTTCCTTTCCCAAGTATGTACTAAGGGCCTATTGTGTGCCAGGCATTGTGCTGAGAAATGATGGTACAAAGATGAAAGCAGATGTTCTCTGCCTTCAAGGAGCTTGCAGTTTTGTAGGGAAACCAGTGTGCAAACATTGTAGGGAGACAAGTGCTCCAGTGGGAGTATTTGAAAGCTATTTTACATACAGGAGGAAATACTCGCTTCTACTTGGAGAAGGAGAGTAAGGAAAGGTTTCACAGAGGCTAAAACCCTTAATCTGGGGCTGAAGGGTGAAGACTACACTTATTCACACTGTCCTGTGAGGTCAGGAGAAGACATTCAAATTCAACCCTAACTGCCCAGGGAGGAAACAGTTCTTCAGGGCATTCCCCCATCTCCTGCTTGCCTCTTGGCTATTTCACTGCTATTAACTACAGCCACTGCAGGGATAAGTGGGAGTGAAATTTGTTCATTTTGCTTGGAAGTGAGGGAAAACAAATTTGTGGAAGGAAGATTCTAAAAGATAGAGCACAACATTTTTATTAAGCTGGGATTTCTTTGTTCAATTGATTTTTTTTTTTTTGTGGTACGCGGGCCTCTCACTTTTGTGGCCTCTCCTGTTGCGGAGCACAGGCTCCAGACGTGCAGGCTCAGCGGCCATGGCTCATGGGCCCAGCCACTCCACGGCACGTGGGATCTTCCCGGACCGGGGCACAAACCCACGTCCCCTGCATCGGCAGGCGGACTGTCAACAACTGTGCCACCAGGGAAGCCCCAATTGACTTTTTAATTTTTTTTTTTTTAAGATGTTGGGGGTAGGAGTTTATTAACTTATTTATTTATTTTTGCTGTGTTGGGTCTTCATTTCTGTGCGAGGACTTTCTCCAGTTGTGGCAAGTGGGGGCCACTCTTCATCGCGGTGCGTGGGCCTCTCACTATCGCGGCCTCTCTTATTGTGGAGCACAGGCTCCAGACGCGCAGGCTCAGTAGTTGTGGCTCACGGGCCTAGCTGCTCCGTGGCATGTGGGATCCTCCCAGACCAGGGCTCGAACCCGTGTCCCCTGCATTAGCAGGCAGATTCTCAAGCACTGTGCCACCAGGGAAGCTCCCCCAATTGACTTTTATTAGTCTAAAATTATTTTCTAATTTTTATGCTTGTGAAATATTCCAACTATGCAAATATTAATTTAAAAAACAATGCAAAAACCCCTCTGCCCCAACTCACCCATTCCCGAGGGATATCACTCTTAACAGTTTGGTGGACTATCTTTCTGGATCTTAAATTTACATTTAAATCTACAACTATAGTATTTCAGAACAAACATCCATTTCTTCTCTCTCCCACCCCTCTCCCCACCTCACTGCATCATGAAAATTCTTAAAATTATTTTTCAGAGAAAATACAATTATACTATATAAAGAAGATTGCTGTAACAATATATAGATCTTGCTTTGAGTCAATAGAAAAATCGATACATAAGTTCATTTGTGCCATTTTTTTTTTAGATTCCATATATAAGTGATATCATGGAAAAGAATCTAAAAAAGGGTGGATGTATGTATATGCGTAACTGATTCACTTTCCTGTACAGCAGAAGGTAACACAACATTGTAAGTCAACTATCCGGCAATAAAAATTTTTTTTAAAAATAAAGGTTTCTTAGAATTCCCCTGTGAAACCAAAAAAAAAAAAAAAGAGGAAAGAAAAGAAAAGAAAAATCAATGCAGGTCAAAATTCACCTCTAATCAACTTGACTTTGATTTTTTTTCAATCCTCTCCTCTGAATCATCCAGTAGTTTTACATATTGTATCTGTATGATATTTGACCCCTGCTCATAAACACATTTTTCTTTTTTTTTTGTCTTATATTCAAGCCCTTTGGTTGCAAAGAATGGAAGCCCTGTTTTGTAAGAATACAGGTGACCTGGAGAGTCGAGCAGCTGGGGGACTGGTTTTCTTTGTGTGCTCGTATCGCCCCATCGATCTGTCCCAGTCAGCTCACTCTCTGGATTGACCTCTATTCCCTCACCATTTGGCTTCCATTTGTTCATTCATTCATTCACTCATTCATTCATTCACTCATTCATTCATTCACTCACTCATTCATTCAGCTAGTTACTGAGTTTGACCACATGTCAGAGGTGGTTCTAGCACATACAGTTTGAGCCGCTCTGATCCTGACTCAAAATCATGGCCTCCTTTAACTCCACTTGTCAAATTCTCCACGTTTTTTAGTTCAGATTCCTGTGGGTGAGAAAGTGATTGGCCTAGGTTATGCCAGGCCACGTTTAGACGGCTGGACCTTCTGTAGCCCCGTGCCTGTTCATCCAGATGTGGCTAGAGGAGGGGGGTGGAGGCCTGGGCAGGGTAGGGCTGTCCAACTCACTCCGTACACCTTCTTAGGTCCTACCTGTGTGTCTGTGTCATCTCCCTACCAAAGCGTAAGTCACTCACTAAGCCTCTACCATGATCTACCATGATGTTACAAGGGTAACACAATCAGTCTTTCCTTTACATGGAGTTGGGCTCGTTGTGGGCAGAGGACAACAGTCATAAACTCCCTTCCACTCAAGGAAAGCACAGCTAGTATCAGGGTGTTCCCTGTGGTGGAGAACAGCTGGTCCCATCACGTGAATGTAACACTCTTGGCCTTATCTTTGAAGGTAAAGGTGAAGAGAAAATAGGAACTGGAGGAAGATTAGAGGCGAGAAATATAAAGTGAGTCTCAGTTTCAAATTCCCGTACATGGAAATAAATGGAATTACAGTCCAGGTAAGATCCAGGCTGTTTTTACTCGACACCTGTCTTCAGTTACTCAGATCACAATTCCTATTAAAACGCAAAATTTGTGGAAGAAATTATAATACATTGTAGCACTAGATGACTCAAGACCGAGGGTTAGGAGGTTAAAATCTAGTTTGTATCTAGTATCATTTAAACAGAAATTTTGTCAGGGATGATACAGAGAACTGATGTCAATGGCATGCTATTAGAAATAGTTGCCTTGACAGAACCGCTGCTCAGATGGTTTTCTGCCCCATCCTTTTGTATTCTTGCTGTCCTTCCAAGTCTCTTCTTTCATTTGTGAGGGCTTCTGCTCCACGTCAGTGGATTCGAGGTCAAAGAGGGTAACTTGACCGCTGGAGGAGCCACCTGTCTGATTACCCTGCAGTGGGAGGGCAGGAGGTGTGACTCCTCGGGGCCACCCCCAGAATCCTGGGTGCATCCTGAGAGCCAGGCAGCCCCGGGGTCCCTTCTGCGAAGGGCCCTGGGGGAGAGAAGCTGAGAGAAATGCACGCGGGGGTCGGGTGGTGAGGTGGGGTGGCATCTGACACAAAGCCAGCAGGTAGGAGGGGTTGGGTCAGCGTGTGTGGGTGCCGGACTCTCCTCGTCGCTCCTGCACTTGCTGTATCAGCCTCCTCTGTGGCGCCCAGGTGGCTTCCCTGTCTCTAGGTTAATACCATTCCTGCCCTCCCTTCACATCAGCACCATCCCTCCTTTCCAGGTGTTCAAGTGACTCCTCTGTTCAGAAAATGCTTTTTAACACAGACACACACATGTGCACACACGCACACACACACGCCCCAAATCCTTCATGGGACGTGGACGTTCTGACCCCAGACGATTTTTCTAGCATCACTTTCCCTTGGGTCCTGCCATACACACCGGACTCACCGCCATTCCTCCCTCCTTGCTTCTTTGCCTGCCTGAAATGTCACTGACACCCCAACACCCACCTTCGGGCCTCATCATCATCTTTCCCTCCCCTTCCCACAGCCCAGAGAGGGAGTTCTCTGGGGTACCATGGCATTTAGGCTATACTTCTGACCTCAGTTAATTTTTTGTTGCCGTAGGTTTGTTTCCTCCATGGATTGTGAGCGTTTTCAAGGCAGGAACCTTTGTCCCTCATTCACTGTTGCACCCCACACCCAGCAGAGTGCTCATCACAGCTGTTCCAAAGCGGTTTGCAAAGGAGGGATATTCATGGGGACCACTGTTGTCTTTTAAATATTTGATATTTGCTTTTGGACTAGATATAGATAACTCTGCATGTGTCGGTCCTGACAACCAGTTCCTCGTATCGCCATGTTAGCTTCCTGACCCGCAAAATAAAAATAATGCTGGTCTGTGTTGCATAGCAATCAATGTGCAAGAACAAACAAATATTTCAAGTACCAGGAAGAAGTCTTGTTAGGAGACCGGCAAAGTGAATCCAAACTCCCTTTTCAAGCCCTTGGAAGAAAAATGAGGGGTCATTCTCCTAGATGAAGACTCAGATTTTGGGTTTTTCTCTTTGCCTGAATTTGCTTAGATATAAAAATAGGGGATTGGGGGCTTCCCTGGTGGCGCGGTGGTTGAGGGTCCGCCTGCCGATGCAGGGGACACGGGTTCATGCCCCGGTCCGGGAGGATCCCACATGCCGCGGAGCGGCTGGGCCCGTGAGCCGTGGCCGCTGAGCCTGCGCGTCCGGAGCCTGTGCTCCGCAATGGGAGAGGCCACAGCAGTGAGAGGCCCGCGTACCGCAAAAAAAAAAAAAAAAAATAGGGGATTGGATTATGTCTCTTCTTCCCCTTTAACTCTAAAATTATATTATTGCAATGGTTCTACTTAACAGGTGTTAAATATTACATAAATGTTTTTTTGTGCTCAAATTCACAATAAAGACTACATTAAAAGACCCCGCTTTTACCGATGCTCCAAAGCATATTCTGAAATTCATTTGACTTGTAGTAACGGATGTGCAAACACATTAAGTGATCACTTCCAAACTGCTCTGTTTCTTTAAGAGACCTCGGTTGTTAAGTTGGAAGATCACTGAACCATATGAGGGTCAATAAAAGAATAAAAAGTCACTGGTTAGTGATTCGAGTACAAGGAACTTGATCCCAGTTCAGTGTCTGTGTGTCCATATGCCGCTCCCGGTCAGAGTGGGAGCGTCTGGTCCCCAGGTGCTCGCCCTTCCAGGATGGCTTCGAGGAGACTGATGAAGCTGCTGTTCTTTGAGCTCCTTGAGCTTGCTGCCTTCTCTGTCCCCACGCTGGTGATAATGGAACAGTTTGCCGATGCCTATCAAAGCACAAGGGGTACACCTGGCAAAGCGCATTATTGGCTGATTGTTTCCTGTTCCATCGCCTATGTATCTTCAGTGACTCTTTTGATTTGGGTTCCCGTGAAAGTTCTCTTGTACAGGAAACGTCATCTTTACCAAAAAATCAAAGGATGGTAAGTAACAGAATTCTTTAGCAGGGAACCCCTGGGATGCTTTCAAAGAGATTTTCTCATGTACTCTGGGTAAGGATGTTAGTGTAGCACACAGGTACATAATGGGAGATTAAGGAGAGGTAATAATCACTGTTTATATAAATGTGTTCCTGTTATGGTATCTTCTATATTTTTTTATCGGGTCATTTTTTACTGATATGTGTTCCTAAGAGCTAGCATGAATCTCTGATACTCTGAGTAGTAATTGTTGTACTAATTCCTCTGTACACAAAACTGCACGAAGTTTTCACAGTTAATTTACAGAAATCATAACTGTAAGGTTCTAATATAGAATTTTTTCTTTTGTGTAAAACTGAAAGTAATGTCTGTTAAAATGTTTATATTGCATTATTTTGTAGCTCTAAGACGTCCTTTGAGCATTAACCACTGAGATTTTTAAGCAAATTGGTTCCTTTACTTAGATTTTAAATAATTTGCTATGTTGGTAAATTCTATTACCTTGGTGAGGGGAGGGATAAGTAATTCAAATAATAACACAAATATTTTAAATAAATCAAGGTTTAATATGGATTGAACTCAGTTTAACTAATGACTGTATTGATCCATGTAAAGGTAATGAGAACATATAATTTCTGATCCTCATATATTTTTCCTTTTAAATCTTCAGATCTGGTTCTTGTCATCTGGGATTTCTTCGTTTTCTTTGATAAGTTAAATTTTTCTTTCATACTAATTTTTTTTTTTTTTTTTTTTTTTGGCTGCATTGGGTCTTCGTTGCTGCGCTCAGGCTTTCTCTAGTTGCAGCGAGCGGGGGCTACTCTTCGTTGCGGTGTGCAGGCTTCTCATTGCGGTGGCTTCTCTTGTTGCAGAGCACAGGCTCTAGGTGCATGGGCTTCAGTAATTGTGGCACATGGGCTCAGTAGTTGTGGCTCACGGGCTCTAGAGCGCAGGCCCAGTAGTTGTGGCACACGGGCTTAGTTGCTCCGTGGCATGTGGTATCTTCCCGGACCAGGGCTCGAACATATGTCCCCTGCATTGACAGGAGTATTCTTAACCACTGCGCCACCAGGGAAGTCCGCATACTGATCTTTTAAAGTTGAACAACATAGGGACTTCCCTGGCGATTCGGTGGTTAGGACTCTGTGCTTCCACTGGGGGGCCTGGGTTTGATCCGTGGTCAGGGAACTAAGATTCCGCAAGCCACACGGTGTGGCCAAGAAAACAAAGTTGGACAACATAGAACACATTTGAAAAGCGAGGAGTCGGGAATTTTAACCCAAGCAAAGGCAGAAATGTAAAAGTAATAGACACAGCAGTATAGCGAGAAATCCTGTGGCAAGGGTGTGGCGGGGGAGGCATGAAGCGTGGGGCGCAGGAAGGGCTCTTTAGGTACCGACACTGGGTGTCAACCCCCAAATCACCAGGGGACTCAGTGCCCCGCGGGCAGAGCTCCTGTGAGGTTTCTGAAAATAGATCACGTGGTTGGCATCAATGGGGTTTAGGTGTTTTCTAACACTTGACCCAAATCCTCAGCATCAACTAAGGGGTGGGTCTGAAGCTGAGCTGGGCCCTCCACCCCTCACACCCGCTAGGAGTGGCTTCAACTGTTGAAGACTCCTGGCCAGGCTGGGGAATGTGTAAATGAGTACAGGAGTAAACCAGTGGCAAGCTGGTCACGCCCAGGAAGGTGCTCTTTGAGTTTTTTTACATTGGCTCAATCCCTAGGACCTTAGGTCTGAATATCATTCAGGCAGCAAACCTTCCCATGTTGCTTACTATTATTAATATAATATTATTGTTATTGTCATTAAGCTATAATTGCTTCTTTACTGATCACTTATTATGTACTATAAAATTTATGTATGAATTTCATTTCATCCCATACCACCTTGTGAAGTATATATATTTTATGAGCTTATCATTATTATTTCCAAGACGAAACTGATGATTAGAGAGGTTAAGAAACTTACCCGGTCAATTGACAAGTGAGTGAAAGGACTATACTTTGGACCTAGGTCCATCTGATTCTGTAATTGGTACTTCTAACCACTACCTGAAACTGCTTCTTTGAAGGATGAGGTCCCAGTCTCTGGGGGCAATTGAAACTAAGGAAGAGAAGTAGTCTTTCATTTCTACCCCCTAGTGTTTGTGTTTGTGTTTGTTTGCTGTTTTTGTCTGTACATCTGGTCCAGCTACTCCCCTTGTGCTAAGTTGTCTTCGACTGTCACAACAATTACATCTTCCAGTGATTTCTTTTGGGAAATACTCTTCCAGTCTTTTTCTTCTATTTGTGGGTGTGGCCGGCCATGAGTGTTCTAAATAGTTTTAGATAGAGGACAGGTTATCTATGATTTCAGTGAAACTGTTCCCTCATGACCTCTTTTATGAGCCATTATTATCTCTTACTGGCCTAGAAAAGAAGAAACTGTTACTGAGTACTAGTCTAGGAGCCTTACACATTCCGTACCATTAAAGTTAAACTTTATGACAACCTAGTAGGTATGCATTAGTATTCTTGTTTTATAGATGAAGAAATGGAAACTTGAACATGTGATTAACTTTGTCTAGTGACAAAGCTTATAACTGGTGGAGCTGGGACTGGTGAGCCCACACTGATCTTATCGTGTGCTGTTTCTTCTAACTTACGCAACTTCTCCTGTATTTTTTCTGACTTTGAATGCAAAGTGTGTTTCAAGAAAAATGCAATTCTTCTAGTGTCATTAGGATACATTTCCCCTAAAGATGTATATTTGGATGTTATATATGGGTCCCAAAAACGAGTATAAGATATTTTAATATATGTGGTAACATAGCGTGCGTGTGTCATATAACCTGATTCCTAGATGAAGATGATGCAAACATTATTGCTACTATAGAAAGTAGGGATTGAAAGTATGAATTATTTTTGAAGAATACTTAAATAGTTGTTTATGTGAGATTTCACAGATTCTTAGCATTCACAGGTACACTGTCGATGGGCCTATTTGAGAACCTCTCTGTATGTCCACGTTGGCGTCATGGGCCCTGTGAGGCTGGTATTCAGGAGAGAGTGAGTCAGCCAGCTAGTGAAGCCCTGACAATATGGCTGAGGGTTGCAGACCTGAGTTCAAATCCCAGCATTGACCCTGATTGGGAGACCGTGTGTGAGTTCTTTAAATTCTTTAAATTTTAGTTTTCTCATGAGCAGAACAGGGACGACCTAGTTTCTTTATTGGGTTGTTTTAAGAAACTGAATAAGATTATGCATGTAAAGTTCTGAGCACAGTGCCTGGCACATAGTAAGAACCCAGTGAATATTAGTGTTATGACCTCAGACTGAATCATGTTTCCATTGAAAACATGATCTAGGGTAATCCTCAGAATGACTCTGAGAAGCAGTAGAAGTAATGATAAAAGTGATAAAACTGAAGAAAATTCTATGTTATAAGTGATACTCTGCATATCTGGAGAATCTTGTAGGTCTCTTTTATCCTTTGAGAGTAATGAGGGTCAATAAAGTGGTATCATGAATATCTTATAAAGTATTTTGCATATATACATAACATGCTTTTATTTATTTTTTATTTTTTTTTAAATTGAAGTATAGTTGAGTTATCATGTGTGTTAATTTCTGCCACATGGCAAAGTGATTCAGTTATACATATATATACATTTTTTAATATTCTTTTCCATTATGGTTTATCTCAGGATACCGAATATAGTTCCCTGTGCTATACAGTAGGACCACGTTGTTTGGCCATTCTGTATGTGATAGTTTGCATCTGCTCATCCCAAACTCCCAGTCCATCCCTTACCCTCCCCCATCTCCCGCTCGGCAACCACAAGTCTGTTCTCTACAGTGTGTGTTTTATTTTTCATTTTCTCACTTGACCTGCATGCCTGTGTTGTAAAGTTGAGGGAATGGATATAATTGCCATTTTATAAGGCAGGAAACAATGTCAGAGAGCTTAAGACACACACTAAACCAAAAGTAGTCTGAACTTTTATCTGGTGTTCTTTCCTTTATTCTTGTTAAACACTTCCTCATTCTTTTGGAATGATTGTTCCTTTTTAGGGTTGCCTGTCATAATTTATCAAAGACTAGGGAGCTGGTTTGAGGAACGAAGAAAAGCTATTTATATCCACACCAAATTTTATATCCCAGTAAATAAGAGGAATCTTTGCCCGGGATATCAGTGAATAGGTGAAAACATTGACAAACTAGCCGGAAACTGAAGCAGATTTCCTCAGACAGGGTACCTTGGGGCAGAATAATCCTGGAGGACTTTTGGGGATTCCCAGACTGCTGTGGAAGTCAGGGCTATCCTGGACGGTGCTAAGTTAGAAAGACTCCAACATTTTGGAACATTTTACCTTGTTTACATCCTTAACATATGCCCCCAGATTTGCTGTTGATTTGTTTCAGGTGGCAGTGGTGGTAGCAGCAGGAATAGTTACAGCTGTCATCAGAGTAAAATAAGAGAAAATATTGGCTGAACAATTACTATGTACCAAGCAGCGTTGTAAACACATCGCCTGTATGACTTCAGTTAATTCTCGAAGATTTTTGAAGAAAGCTTACAGTGCCCATTTAACAAGTGCGGAAATTGGGGCACGGAGGTTAAAAGACCACCCAGCCAGTGGGTAGGGAGCCAAGCCCAACCCCAGGGTGTCTGGGGTCTGAGCCCCTAAATGGTCCACAGTAACACACATGAGTGACAGGCTAACCCGAAGAGGGAGAGCTCGCTCTTTTCAGCACCTCTGAGAAGGTCATCGGTGAGTTACCACGAGCTAAACCCTGGTGCTTAACAGTTACCTCTTCCCAGAGCATCCCCTTTCTTTCAGTCTGTCTGTCATCTTCTGAAACACTCAGGACTGATCATTTTCTCCTCCTTGATTACAGGCTTTCTCTGCTTGTCCCACAATCTCCAGTAAAGCGGCGTGAGTGGATTCACTTTTGCTTTTCTCTGCTGCATATGCAGTGTCGCCAGATTCCA
This sequence comes from Globicephala melas, assembly GCF_963455315.2. NCBI lineage: Eukaryota > Metazoa > Chordata > Mammalia > Artiodactyla > Delphinidae > Globicephala > Globicephala melas. The sequence goes on along the minus strand of NC_083315.2, from coordinate 4,615,631 downwards.
TGAGTTCTTTCTCTTTCATCTCTTTCTCTTTCATTCAGGACCTTGCTCTCCGTGGCTGTTTTCCTCTCCCCAGTCAGGCGCTGATTTCCAGGGAGGTGTGCACTTGAGGTTCTGGCCTAGTTCCCCAACTTTTCACCTGTTCAGGTCCAGCGTCAGATCCCTTGTTCTGGTCGCTTGTGTTCAAAAGGAGGCACGAAGAGCATTTTATTAACCTGCTGCGGCTCTGGCAGCCTTCACCAGCTGCTGTCCTTGCCTTGGGCCTCTCTGTCCCCCTCATTCCCTCCCAGTCCTGTTGACAGAGTCATAATCCGCTTGAAAACTGGTGTCTGCGTGTCAGTTCCACCTTTAAAACTCTACGCTTCCCCTTGCTTGTAGAATTCAGTGTTGGCATCATTCTGAAGCTGGAAGGCACCAGAGCGTTCATCTAGGGCACTATTTCTCACAAGACAGTCTGCCTCTGATTTTAAAGGGAATTTACGACTTTTTGTGTCTCTAATTATGAGAAGAGCCTTCCTTATTTCCTTGTATTGAAATGAACTCTGCCACCACGTAGCTTCCTTCCAGTCTTCCTTGTACATGTCACATCCTCTGCCCCCTTTATATGCCAGTGAATTTGGCCATGGCCGGGAGCTCTACCCATCGCCCCCTGATTCCCGCTTTTTATTGCTTTCCTTTTTTTTTTTTATAAGATGCATCAAGTATTTTATTTATTTTTTTGAATATTTCTTTGAATTTTTTTAAATTGGGGTATAGTTGTTTTACAATGTTGTGTTAGTTTCTACTGTACAGCAAAGTGGAGTTCCCTGTGCTATACAGCAGGTTCTTATTAGTTATCTATTTTATACATATTCGTGTATATATGTCAATCCAATTCTCCCAGTTCATCACCCCCCCACCCTCTACCCCTCACCCCCCAAGATGTGTCAAACATTTTAATTCGGAAGTTGCATACTTCAACTTGCATAGAAGAATTTGGCCTCATCCATCAATTTTCAGTGATTCGACACTTGCCAATTGCAGAGTACTGTCCTTGTTATGAAATTACACTAGCGTGGCTACAAGCAATTAATTAGCCCCATATAATGGTCACTCTCAGTAGCATGAGCACATTTCTTTCTCTTTTTAAAAAAATTTTATGGGACTCTAGTTGGTGTACAGTGTTGTGTTAGTTTCAGGCGTACAGCAAAGTGAAATAGCTATACGTATACATATACCCCTTTTTATTGCTTTTCGAGCACTCTCATCGGCTCTCATAAACTGTCCCTTGTACAGTGACGACTCCCCACATTGTGTTTCTAGGGGTGACCTTTTCTCTGAGCTCACTGACATCTTCTCTTCTCCAGTGTCCAGGCTCCATCAGTATTTCTTGTCTTATGATTTCTGGACCTTTTACTCTTTGGGATGCCTCCTTGGGATGCTGGTTGGCTTGTTAATGTCTGAGTGTGGTCTCATTGATACCACACACCTTCAATTTATTACAAAGCACAAGAACGCGAAACGTAGCAAAACAAGGTCTGCCTGTATATTGGTTTTAGCCAACAGTTCTAAGTTTTAAGGCTTGGCAATAAACCTCTGTGTCTGGACACTGTCCTCTGGGCTCATCAAGGTGAAGGCTCCACCCTCTGGGCCTTGGGCAGTAGCCCTGCTCTCTGGATCTGAGGAGGGAACCCCTGGGCCTGTGGTGGCAGCGGCAGCTTCCCCGGCCTCTGCAGCATCATCAGAGTTGTTCTTCCCTTTTCTTGAAGGATAGTACATATTTGCATCCATATAGCTCTGTTTTAGCCTGTTTCCTGCCGATCGTACCCAGAAGTCTCTCAGCCTTTCTTCATTTTGTCCCATCTCTGTCCCCCTTCAGTGCAAGCTGTCAGGGTTTCTGCTGAGATGGTTGATTGGATTCACAAGCCACACCCTTACTGTTGTCTCCAGAACATGCTGTCTCATTTTTTGTGTCTTTTGCAATATGGATAGGGTGAGAATTTTCTGAATCTTCAAGACTGGGCTTTTTTTTGTTTAACAATTCCTTCTTCAATTTCTCTCTCTCCTCTTGCATTTTACTCTAGTCAACAAGGAGAAACCAGGCAGTGCCTTCAACACTTTGCTTAGAAATCCCCTTAGCTAAGTGTCTGAGCTCATTGCTTACAAGTTCTCCTTTATACTCAACAGAACACATTTCAGCCAAGTTCTCTGTCACTGTATAAAAAGGATCACCGCTCTTCCAGTTTCCAGTAACACAGTCTTCATTTCTGTCGGAGATCTCACCAAAAGGACTTTTAATATTCATGTTTTTAGCAACATTCTGTTCATAATAATATATGTATTCTCTAGAACAGTAGAGGCTTTCTGTACAGCTCTCCTCTTTCTGAGCTCTCCCCAGAATCTCCTTTAACTTCCATATTTCCACTAACATTCTCTTCTGGATAAACTAGCCTTTTTCTATCCTGCATCTTCATACTCTTCCAGACTATCCATTACCGAATTCCAAAGCCACTTCCACATTTTGGGTATTTGTTACAGCAGTATCTCACTTCCCTATAGCAAAATCTGTGTTAGTTTCCTAAGACTGTCATAACAAAGTACTTCTAACTGGGTGGTTTAAACAACAGAAATTTATTGTGTCACAGTTCTGGAAGCTAGAAGTTCGAGATTAAAGCGTTGGAAGGCTTGGTTCCTTCTGAGGGCTATGAGGGAGAATCCAGTCCAAGCCTCTCTTCTAGCTTCTTCTTCTTTTTTTTTTTTTTTTAACATTTTTTTAAAAATTTATTTTTGGCCGTGTTGGGTCTTTGCTGCTGTGTGCGGGCTTTCTCTAGTTGCGGTGAGAGGGGACTACTCTTCATTGCGGTGTGCGGGTTTCTCACTGTGGTGGCTTCTCTTGTTGCAGAGCATGGGCTCTAGGCACGTGGGCTTCAGTAGTTGCAGCATGCAGGCTCAGTAGTTGTGGCGCACAGGCTTAGTTGCTCCACAGCATGTGGGATCTTTCTGGACCAGCGATTGAATACGTATCTCCTGCATTGGCAGGCGGATTCTTATCCACTGTGCCACCAGGGAAGTCTCTCTTCTAGCTTCTGATGGTCTGCTGGCAATCTTCGGCATTCCTTGGCTTATATAGATGCATCACCCTGATTTCTGTCTTCATCTTCATATGGTGTCTTCCTGTGTTTCTTCATGTCATCTTCCTTCTGTACATATCTGTCTCCAAATTTCCTTTTATATAAGGCCACTGGTCTTTTTGGATGGGGGCCTGCCCTAATGACCTCATTTTAACGTATTACCTCTGTAAAGACCCTATTTCCAAATAAGGTTACATTCTGAGGTCCTGGGGGTTGGAACTTCAGCATGTCTTTTAGGGAGGACACAATTTTACCCATACCACTCATTAATAAATTAGAAGCATATGTTAGCAGTAAGTCAAGATTTTCAAATACAGGTTATCATTATTTCTGCTTAAATAAAACACAGATTTGGATTAGTATTCACTTATTAACTAGTCTGTTCATTCATTTAGCATTTATTGAATTCCTACTCTGTGCCAGATATTCTCCAGGGTTATGGGGTTCTTGAACTTGGATGAGAAACAAGTTACATCTCTATTTTCGATAACCTCTGATTGAAAGATGGCATTTCTTTCCATTATGAATGTTGGTAACAAACCACAGTAGTATTAGCAGGACCTGCAATTTTATTACATAGGTTTTTTTTCATATCACATTACAATTGTTGCAGATACTTCAGATTATGGTTTATGATCTTCACTACCTTGAAATTATGAGAGACTACAGTTTCCACTAGATCTTGAATGCTCCAAAGAAAATTAGAAGACACTGTATTCTTAGATAAGTGTATATATTACTAAATCAACATTTTAAAAGAATGTGGATAACTGTATTACTTTTTTTTTTTTTTTTTTTTTTGTGGTATGCGGGCCTCTCACTGTTGCGGCCTCTCCTGTTGCGGAGCACAGTCTCCGGACGCACAGGCTCAGCGGCCATGGCTCACGGGCCCAGCCGCTCCGCGGCATGTGGGATCTTCCCGGACCGGGGCACGAACCCGTGTTCCCTGCATCGGCAGGCGGACTCTCAACCACTGCGCCACCAGGGAAGCCCAGATAACTGTATTTCAATATAATTGCTTTGTTTTGTAGTCTATGTATTTTGTGCATTTAAAAATTCTATTCTGAGAAGGGTCCATAGGATTTAGCAGATTCCCAGGAAGTTTATTGTACAAAAAAGATTTAGAAACATTGTTCTAAATGCTGGAGCTAAAGTAATGAACAATTCAGATAAGGTACATAGTCCCATGGAACTTACCTTGGGGATAGGCACACAGGAGCCAGACATGGATGATTATGATCTAGATTTAGGTCTACGATCTAGAGACACCCTGGCAAAAAGGAAGAGCCAGTGTAAGCCTCGAAGGTGGGGCAAGCTTGGTGTGACCACAGAATAACCAGGGTGCTAGTATGGCAGGACTAAGTGGATGGTGGGGAAGAGGCAGGTCATTCTAAGAGAAGAGAGTAGGAGACATAAGAGAAACCACATCACGTAGAACACTTAGGCAACAGTGACAGGTTTCAATTTTATTCTAATTACATTAGTCATACATTGAAAATATTTTTAGAATCTCTAAAATATACAAATGAGTGTATTTTGTGGTAAAATACACCTAGCATAAAATTTACCATCTTAACCATTTTCAAGTGCACAGCTCATTGGCATTAAGTACATGCACATTGGTGTGCTACCATCGCCACCATCTATCCACAGAACCCTCTTCATCTGGCAAAACTGAACCTCTGTAGCCATTAAACAGTAACTCCCCATTCCCCACTCCTCCCAGCTTTGGTGATTTTTGAGCAGGGCAGTAACAAGAGGTGTTTTACATTTGAAAAATCAGACGTTTGCTCTACAGAGAAAATATTGCTAGGCAAGAAGAGGGACACTAACAGGAAACTGGTTACGAAACACTGCAGATGAGATATGATAGTGAGAGAACCACGATGTTAGCAGGGGTTGATTCAAAATACATTTTGGCATTAAATCATCAGACGGCATTTGATGATGATTGGAATGAGTATGGGTTCTTTTTTAGGCATGTTAAGTTTGAGTTGCCTATTAGATTAGACATCTGAGTGGAGGTGCCAAATAGATAGTTGGGTGTCCAAGTCCAGAGCTCAGGATAGAGGCCAGTGTATATATACTATAATCTGTTTGTGAGTCATGGGCAAGTGGGTGGTGTTTAAAGCGATGGGATTGGCTGAGATCATCAGGGGAGATAATATAGATAAATAAGGGGTGCAGGAATAATCCCTGGGGCACTCTTATTTTTTAGAGGTCAAGCTGAGAAGAGGATTTAAAATTCCATCTTACTTCTGGTTTTAGCAGGTTGTACTGAGTCTGGCTATGAGAGATGGGCTATCCAATGCCCTATCTTATGTCTATACCTAGAACATCTAGGATGGGACTGGGGTAGAGTGAAATGTTGGGACCAAGAAGAATTCTTAGTCCTTTGTAAGACTCCAACAATACTTTTTGAACTTAAACACATACTATCCTATATATGTAATTCATATAATACGTATTTAACTAAGGAAAGAGGGGGTAAATATTTCACTATAGAAAACCTCTGAGTATATTTTATCTTCCCATAAATTAGTGATGTTAAATATACATTTTAATTCTCTCTGTCATGATAGACTATTATATATTATATCTCAATAGCTATTTGTTTGCTTGATCATGCAAGGCTTAAAAAGTGGTCCAAAAACAAATTTAAAAACTATGTGATTTTTATGTCTATATGATTTTTTTTTGGGGGGGGTGGTTCACGTAAAAAAATCCAGGTGTTTTCACTCTAAGTTGTCTTTAACTATCCAACAGTATATTGTTTCTAAATATATTGTTTGAAAAATCAGTTTTACAACATGGGGTATAGTATCACTTGAGAAGGTCATGCTGTTCTTTTTTTCAGTTGGTCGCCAGACCCTGAACTCTTGGGCAGGATTCTAATGAAGGAATTTTGAAAATATTGAATGTCATTTGCCTTGTACTGTGATGCTTTTAGCAGTCGATGGTTTGCTAATTATTTGGAAACCTCTCACCCCTTTGTTCTAGAAAAGCATTCCGGCTTTTGTGTGTGTTCCCCTTTGCCATACTCAAACATTTGGGAAATGGAAATAGGGAAGTAGTAGCTTCTTAGAAAAACTATAGATGAATGGAACAGGAACTGCAAAATTGGCAAAATGTAACAGGAACTGTTGATCTTGTACATTATTGCTTTTGCTTATTTTTTCTCCTTTGCTAGGAGACCTGTTATGATGATGTGTGTAATCCTCACCACACTTCCCAGCTTCAGCTTCTCTATAGCAGTGACCAAGGTATGGAATTTTGATTTCTTGTCCTGCAAGATTTTGAGTTTTTAAAATGTCCCCTGTTATTAAAATTTCATAGAGTGGTGTGCCCAAACAAATTTCTTGAAGTTTATTATCTCCGGTCTTATTCTAAGTTGCAATATATATATTTAAGGTACTAAGATCATTGTTACCTCTGTGATTGTGGAGGAAAGTATAGCAGCCAATTAGAAAAATTGCTTCTGTGTTTGTATGTGTGAGAAAGGAAAGTTATTTGAAAATAATAAAAAAGCAAGGAATTTGAGAGTACATCCACATGTGTTTCTTCTAACCTGATGTTTTTCATGAGTGTCCTTGGTTCTAAATGGAATATCCAATCAATATCCAAGGGAACAACCACTCACATGCTAAAGCTTTGATAAGATTCCATTGACAAATAATTTGTACACGATGTTTATTTGAAAACAAATTTGAGTTTATGTTTCAATAAATGCAGCTACAAAGGGACGCTGATGAATGGATATCTGCAGGGCAGGAATACTATAGGCAGAACTTTCAGCCTGTGAGGACTCTATTACCCAGAGAGTTCAAAGCAGAATGCCCTGCTAATCTTATTAATTTTCAAGGTGCTGTGAAAGATTTCATTTTTTTAAAATTTATTTATAAGATTTTCATTTACATGCTGAGCAGGTAGTCATTAAGTGCTTATTACATGCCAGGTACTGTGTTAGAAACTGAGGATAGAGCACTTAGAAAATTTGACAGTCTCTGGCCTTCAGTAATTTTTTATTGACAGTAGAGAGAAAAATAAACAGGCAGCTAGAATAGGTATGATCAGTTCTGTGAGAGAGGTGAGTACCAGGTAGTGGATGACATCATTAGAAATTACATGACTGTTGGGAGATGTCCTACATGTAGCATTAGGACAATACATGAACACACAGAATAACCTCAGAAGGCCATACAGATGGACTTTGCATCAAATTGCAACACACAAATATTTTAATCTAGATTTATCATTTTCTCCTTCCTCCCCAAAGACCTTGTAAAGCACTTGGGAGGTTCCCAAGAGCTTTGAAAATTCAGTGTACAGCACTTTCAAGGAACACCACTATCACAGATGATGCTCTATCTACAGTTTAGTTGCTCTTTTGGGGATTCTTTCCCATTATGTCTCACCCGCTGTTGGGTATTTTTCTTTCCTTTTTTCTTATTTTTCACTGAAATCTAACACACAAACAGAAAAGCTCACACAACATAAATACACAATGTTAATGGAATACCACAAAGCAAACTCCCATAGAAACACTACTCAGGTCAAAAAATAAAACTTTGTCAACGCCCTAAAAGCCACTTCCAATGACTACCTTTCCCTCCATCCCAAAGGTAACTTCTATCTTAACTCCTAATACCACAGGTACCACAGGTTAGTTTATCTGTTTTTGAAAGTTTTATAAAGGGAAATCAAATTATCTATTATCTGTCTACCTACCTATCTATCTAATTTGTATCTGGCTCCTTTTATTCCAAAGTATGATTCATTCATGTTTTTCTGGTTAGCTGTAGTTCATTCATTTCCGTTTCTATATTTCATTTCATTTTATGAATTTATCGTAAAGTATTTTACGAATTCATCATTTTATGAATATATCGCACTTTATTCATCAGTTCTACTCTTTGTTTTTAAATGGGCAAAATATTTTAATAGGCATTTCACAAAGAAGATCAACAAATAGCAAACAAGCACATAAAAATATGCTGAACAGGGCTTCCCTGGTGGCGCAGTGGTTGAGAGTCTGCCTGCCGATGCAGGGGACACAGGTTCGTGCCCCGGTCCGGGAGGATCCCACATGCCGTGGAGCGGCTGGGCCTGTGAGCCATGGCCACTTAGCCTGCGCATCCGAAGCCTGTGCTCCGCAACGGGAGAGGCCACAGCAGTGAGAGGCCTGCGTACCACAAAAAAAAAAAAAATGCTGAACATTATTGGTCATCAGAAAAATGTAAGCTAAATCACAATGTGATACTACTACATGCCCACAAGAGTGGTTAAATTTTTTTTGTTGTTGTTGTTTTTTTTAAGTTAATTTTTATTGGAGTATAGTTTCTTTACAATGTTGTGTTAGGTTCTGCTGTCCAGCAAAGTGAATCAGCTATACGTATACATCATCAGTTCTGCTCTTAATGGCCATTTCAGTTTCCAGTTTTTGCTGCTGTGAATATCCTGGAACATGTCTCTTGGTGCCCATGTGCAAACATGTCAGTTGGTTAAATGTGTAGGAGTAGAACTGATGGGTCACAAGATGTTCAAGTACTCAGATGTAACTGACAGTGTCAGTTCTTCAAAGAGAGTATACTAATTTAGACTTCCACCAGCAGAGAACGAGCGGTCTTCGTGTTCCTCATCCTCAGCAGCACTTGCATTTTTTTTTTTTTGCGGTACACGGCCTCTCACTGCTGTGGCCTCTCCCGTTGAGGAGCAGAGGCTCCGGACGCGCAGGCTCAGCGGCCATGGCTCACGGGCCCAGCCGCTCCGCGGCATGTGGGATCTTCCCGGACCAGGGCACGAACCCGCGTCCCCTGCATCGGCAGGCGGACTCTCAGCCACTGCACCACCAGTGAAGACCAGCACTTGCATTTTAAGTCTTTTTATTTTAACCATTCTGGTGAGTATATTCTTGAATTGCATTGTAGTTTTCAATTGCATTTCCCCAATAATTAATGAGATTGAGCATATTTTTCATCTTGCCCATTTTTTCTAATGTCTTGCTTATCTTTAAAAATTGATTTGGAAGAATTATTTGTATATTCAGATTTCAAGCCCTTTTTTGGTTATATGTATTGCAAATACCTTTTCACTCTGTGACTTCGTACTCGTTTTTTTTTTTTTCGCGGTACGCGGGCCCCTCACCGCTGTGGCCTCTCCCGTTGCGGAGCACAGGCTCCAGACGCGCAGGCCCAGTGGCCATGGCTCACGGGCCCAGCCACCCCGCGACACGTGGGATCCTCCCACACCGGGGCACAAACCCACGTCCGCGGCATCGGCAGGCGGACTCCCAACCACTGCACCACCAGGGAAGCCCATGTGACTTCGTACTCTTAATGGTATCTTTTGATGGAGAGAAGCTCTTAATTTTAAGAGTCCAATTTCTTTTCTTTATGGATAGTTCTTTTGGTTACTTGTTTGAGACGATTTTGTCATATTGTGAATCTGAACCTTGAGGTCCTGAAGATACTCTCCTATATTATACTTTGGAGGCTATATTATTTTGCCACTCTCTTTTAGATTCACAATCCACCTGGAACTAATTTTTGTATATGTTTTGCAGTAGGGAATCAAGCGTTTTTTCCCAAATAATATCTAATGAACTGAGTACCATTTATTAAAAAGCCTGTCTTTGCCACATTTATTTGCAGTGCTGTCTTTGTTATAAATCAGATGTGGGTATACCTGGTCTATTCTGAGCTTTCTTTTCTGTACTGCCTACTTCTCTATTCCTGTGCCAACACCACACTGTCTTAATTCTTGTAGCTTTATAATAGCTCTTTATATCCAGAAAAGTAAACATTCCTATCTTCTTTTTCTTCTAGAAGTGCTTCCACTTGGTATCCTCATATTCATTTTTAAAATTTTTTTTACATCTTTATTGGAGTATAATTGCTTTACAATGGTGTGTTAGTTTCTGCTTTATAACAAAGTGAATCAGTTATACATATACATATGTTCCCATATCTCTTCACTCTTGCATCTCCCTCCCTCCCACCCTCCTTATCCCACCCCTCCAGGCGGTCACAAGCACCGAGCTGATATCCCTGTGCTATGCGGCTGCTTCCCACTAGCTATCTACCTTACATTTGTTAGTGTATATATGTCCATGCCTCTCTCTCGCTTTGTCACAGCTCACCCTTCCCCCTCCCCATATCCTCAAGTCCGTTCTCCAGTACGTCTGTGTCTTTATTCCTGTCTTACCCCTAGGTTCTTCGTGACATTTTTTTTTCTTAAATTCCTTATATCTGTTAGCATATGGTATTTGTCTTTCTTTCTGACTTACTTCACTCTGTATGACAGACTCTAGGTCTATCCACATCATTACAAATAGCTCAATTTCGTTTCTTTTTATGGCTGAGTAATATTCCATTGTATATATGTGCCACATCTTCTTTATCCATTCATCCGATGATGGACACTTAGGTTGTTTCCATCTCTGGGCTATTGTAAATAGAGCTGCAATGAACATTTTGGTACATGACTCTTTTTGAATTTTGGTTTTCTCACGGTATATGCCCAGTAGTGGGATTGCTGGGTCATATGGTAGTTCTATTTGTAGTTTTTTAAGAAACCTCCATATTGTTCTCCATAGTGGCTGAACCAATTCACATTCCCATCAGCAGTGCAAGAGGGTTCCCTTTTCTCCACACCCTCTCCAGCATTTATTATTTCTAGATTTTTTGATGATGGCCATTCTGACTGGTGTGAGATGATATCTCATTGTAGTTTTGATTCGCATTTCTCTAATGATTAATGATGTTGAGCATTCTTTCATGTGTTTGTTGGCACTCTGTATATCTTCTTTGGAGAAATGTCTATTTAGGTCTTCTACCCATTTTTGGATTTGGTTGTTTGTTTTTTTGTTATTGAGCTACATGAGCTGCTTATAAATTTTGGAGATTAATCCTTTGTCAGTTGCTTCACTTGCAAATATTTTCTCCCATTCTGAAGGTTGTCTTTTGGCCTTCTTTATGGTTTCCTTTGCTGTGCAAAAGCTTTGAAGTTTCATTCTGTCCCATTTGTTTATTTTTATTTCCATTTCTCTAGGAGGTGGGTCAAAAAGGATCTTGCTGTGATTTATGTCATAGAGTGTTCTGCCTATGTTTTCCTCTAAGAGTTTGATAGTTTCTGGCTTTACATTTAGGTCTTTAATCCATTTTGAGCTTATTTTTGTGTATGGTGTTAGGGAGTGATCTAATCTCATACTTTTACATGTACCTGTCCAGTTTTCCCAGCACCACTTATTGAAGAGGCTGTCCTTTCTCCACTGTAAATTCCTGCCTCCTTTATCAAAGATAAGGTGACTATATGTGCGTGGGTTTATCTCTGGGCTTTCTATCCTTTTCCATTGATCTATCTTTCTGTTTTTGTGCCAGTACCATACTGTCTTGATTACTGTAGCTTTGTAGTGTAGTCTGAAGTCAGGGAGCCTGATTCCTCCAGCTCCGTTTTTCATTCTCAAGATTGCTTTGGATATTCGGGGTCTTTTGTGTTTCCATACAAATTGTGAAATTTTTTGTTCTACTTCTGTGAAAAATGCCTTTGGTAATTTGATAGGGATTGCATTGAATCTATAGATTGCTTTGGGTAGTAGAGTCATTTTCACAATGTTGATTCTTCCAATCCAAGAACACGGTATATCTCTCCATCTATTTGTATCATCTTTAATTTCTTTCATCAGTGTCTTATAATTTTCTGAGTACAGGTCTTTTGTCTCCTTAGGTAGGTTTATTCCTAGATATTTTATTCTTTTTGTTGCAATGGTAAATGGGAGTGTTTTCTTGATTTCACTTTCAGATTTTTCATCATTAGTGCATAGGAATGCAAGAGATTTCTGTGCATTAATTTTGTATCCTGCTACTTTACCAAATTTATTGATTATCCCTAGTAGTTTTCTGGTAGCATCTTTAGGATTCTCTACGTATAGTATCATGTCATCTGCAAACAGTGACAGCTTTACTTCTTCTTTTCCGATTTGCATTCCTTTTATTTCCTTTTGTTCTCTGATTGCTGTGGCTAAAACTTCCATAACTATGTTGAATAAGAGTGGTGAGAGTGGGCAGCCTTGTCTTGTTCCTGATCTTAGTGGAAATGCTTTCAGTTTTTCACCATTGAGGATGATGTTGGCTGTGGGTTTGTCATATATGGCCTTTATTATGTTGAGGAAAGTTCCGTCTATGCCTACTTTCTGCAGGGTTATTATCATAAATCGGTGTTGAATTTTGTCAAAAGCTTTCTCTGCATCTATTGAGATGATCATATGGTTTTCTCCTTCAATTTGTTAATATGGTTTATCACATTGATAGATTTGCATATATTGAAGAATCCTTGCATTCCTGGAATAAACCCCACTTGATCATGGTGTATGATCCTTTTAATGTGCTGTAGGATTCTGTCTGCTAGTATTTTGTTGAGGATTTTTGCATCTATGTTCATCAATGATATTGGCCTGTAGTTTTCTTTCTTTGTGACATCCTTGTCTGGTTTTGGTATCAAGGTGATGGTGGCCTCGTAGAAGGCATTTGGGAGTGTTCCTCCCTCTGCTATATTTTGGAAGAGTTTGAGAAGGATAGGTGTTAGCTCTTCTCTAAATGTTTGATAGAATTCGCCTGTGAAGCCATCTGGTCCTGGGCTTTTGTTTGTTGGAAGATTTTTAATCACAGTTTCAATTTCAGTGCTTGTGATTGGTCTGTTTATATTTTCTATTTCTTCCTGGTTCAGTCTCTGGAGGTTGTGCTTTTCTAAGAATTTGTCCATTTCTTCCAGGTTGTCCATTTTATTGGCATAGAGTTGCCTGTAGTAATCTCTCATGATCTTTTGTATTTCTGCAGAGTCAGTTGTTACTTCTCCTTTTTCATTTCTAATTCTATTGATTTGAGTCTTCTCCCTTTTTTTCTTGATGAGTCTGGCTAATGGTTTATCTATTTGGTTTATCTTCTCAAAGAACCAGCTTTTAGTTTATTGATCTTTGCTATTGTTTCCTTCATTTCTTTTTCATTTATTTCTGATCTGATTTTTATGATTTCTTTCCTTCTGCTAACTTTGGGGGTTTTTTCTTCTTCTCCAATTGCTTTAGGTGCAAGGTTAGGTTGTTTATTCGAGATGTTTCCTGCTTCTTAATGTGGGCTTGTATTGCTATAAACTTCCTTCTTAGAACTGCTTTTGCTGCATCCCATAGGTTTTGGGTCGTTGTGTCTCCATTGTCATTTGTTTCTAGGTAAGTTTTTATTTCCTCTTTGATTTCTTCAGTGATCACTTCATTATTAAGTAGTGTATTGTTTAGCCTCCATATGTTTGTAATTTTTACAGATCTTTTCCTGTAATTGATATGTAGTCTCATGGCGTTGTGGTCAGAAAAGATACTTGATACAATTTCAATTATCTTAATTTTACCAAGGCTTGATTTGTGACCCAAGATATGATCTATCGTGGAGAATGTTCCATGAGCACTTGAGAAGAAAGTGTGTTTTGTTGTTTTTGGATGGAATGTCCTATAAATATCAATTAAGTCCATCTTGTTTAATGTATCATTTAAAGCTTGTGTTTCCTTATTTATTTTCATTTTGGATGATGTGTCCATTGGTGAAAGTGGGGTGTTAAAGTCCCCTACTATGAATGTGTTACTGTCGGTTTCCCCTTTTATGCCTGTTAGTATTTGCTTTATGTATTGAGGTGCTCCTATGTTGGGTGCATAAATATTTACAATTGTTATATCTTCTTCTTGGATCGATCCCTTGATCATTATGTAGTTTCCTTCTTTGTCTCTTCTAATAGTCTTTATTTTAAAGTCTGTTTTGTCTGATACGAGAATTGCTACTCCAGCTTTCTTTTGGTTTCCATTTGCATGGAATATCTTTTTCCATCCCCTTACTATCAGTCTGTATGTGTCTCTAGGTCTGAAGTGGGTCTCTTGTAGACAGCATATATATGGGTCTTGTTTTTGTATCCATTTTGCCAATCTGTGTCTTTTGGTGGGAGCATTTAGTCCATTTACATTTAAGGTAATTATCGATATGTATGTTCCTATTCCCATTTTCTAAATTGTTTTGGGTTCGTTATGATTGGTCTTTTCCTTCCCTTGTGTTTCTTGCCTAGAGAAGTTCCTTTAGCATTTGTTGTAAAGCTGGTTTGGTGGTGCTGAACTCTCTCAGCTTTTGCTTGTCTGTAAAGGTTTTAATTTCTCCATCAAATCTGAATGAGATCCTTGCTGGGTAGAGTAATCTTGGTTGCAGGTTTTTCTCCTTCATCACTTTCAGTATGTCCTGCCACTGCCTTCTGGCTTGTAGGGTTTCTGCTGAGAGATCAGCAGTTAACCTTATGGGGATTCCCTCGTGTGTTATTTGTTGTTTTTCCCTTGCTGCTTTTAATATGATTTCTTTGTATTTAATTTTTGACAGTTTGATTAATATGTGTCTTGGCATATTTCTCCTTGGATTTATCCTGTATGGGACTCTCTGTGCTTCCTAGACTTGATTAACTATTTCCTTTCCCATATTAGGGAAGTTTTCAACTATAATCTCTTGAAATATTTTCTCAGTCCCTTTCTGTTTCTCTTCTTCTTCTGGTACCCCGATAATTCGAATGTTGGTGTGTTTAATGTTGTCCCTGAGGTCTCTGAGACTGTCTTCAGTTCTTTTCATTCTTTTTTCTTTATTCTGCTCTGCAGTAGTTATTTCCACCATTTTATCTTCCAGGTCACTTATCCATTCTTCTGCCTCAGGTATTATGCTATTAATCCCTTCTAGAGTATTTTTAATTTCATTTATTGTGTTGTTCATCGTTGCTTGTTTCATCTTTAGTTCTTCTAGGTCCTTGTTAAATGCTTCTTGCATTTTGTCTAGTCTATTTCCAAGATTTTGGATCATCTTTACTATTATTATTCTGAATTCTTTTTCAGGTAGACTGCCTATTTCCTCTTCATTTGTTAGGTCTGGTGGGTTTTTACCTTGCTCCTTCATCTGCGGTGTGTTTTTGTGTCTTCTCATTTTGCTTATCTTACTGTGTTTGGGGTCTCCTTTTTGCAGGCTGCAGGTTCGTAGTTCCCATTGTTTTTGGTGTGTGTCCCCAGTGGCTAAGGTTGGTTCAGTGGGTTGTGTAGGCTTCCTGGTGGAGGGGACTAGTGCCTGTGTTCTGGTGGATGAGGCTGGATCTTGTCTTTCTGGTGGGCAGGTCCACGTCTGGTGGTGTGTTTTGGGGTGTCTGTGGACTTATTATGATTTTAGGCAGCCTCTCTGCTAATGGGTGGGGTTGTGTTCCTGTCTTGCTAGTTGTTTGGCATAGGATGTCCAGCACTGTAGCTTGCTGGTCGTTGAGTGAAGCTGGGTGCTGTTGTTGAGACGGAGATCTTTGGGAGATTTTCGCCGTTTGATATTATGTGGAGCTGGGAGGTGTCTTGTGGACCAGTGTCCTGAAGTTGGCTCTCCCTCCTCAGAGGCACAGCACTGACTCCTGGCTGCAGCACCAAGAGCCTTTCATCCACATGGCTCAGAATAAAAGGGAGAAAATGTAGAAAGAAAGAAAGAAAGAAAGAGAGAGAGAGAGAGAGAGAGGAGGGAGGGAGGGAGGGAGGGAGGGAGAGAGAGAGAGAGAAAGGAAGGAAGGAAGGGAAGAAAGGAAGAAAGAAAGAAAGAAAAGGAAAGAAAAGAAAGATAAAGTTATTAAAATAAAAAATATTAAGAAAAAAAAATTTTTAAGAAAAAAAAAAAAAACGGACAGATAGAACCCTAGGACAAATTGTGGAAGCAAAGCTATACAGACAAAATCTCACACAGAAGCATACACATACACACTCACAAAAAGAGGAAAAGGGGAAGAAATCATAAATCTTGCTCCCACAGTCCACCTCCTCAATTTGCGATGATTCGTTGTCTATTCAGGTATTCCACAGATGCAGGTACATCAAGTTGACTGTGGAGCTTTAATCCGCTGCTTCTGAGGCTGCTGGGAGAGATTTCCCTTTCTCTTCTTTGTTCTCACATCTCCCGGGGCTCAGCTTTGGATTTGGCCCTCCCTCTGCATGTAGGTCGCCGGAGGGCGTCTGTTCTTCGCTCAGACAGGACAGGGTTAAAGGAGCAGCTGATTTGGTGGCTCTGGCTCACTCAGGCAGGGGGAGGGAGGGGCACGGAGTGCGGGGCGGCCCTGCAGCGGCAGAGGCCAGCATGACGTTGCAGCAGCCTGAGGCGTGCTGTGCGTTCTCCCGGGAAAGTTGTCCCTGGATCCTGGGACCCTGGCGGTGGCGGGCTGCACAGGCTCCCCGGAAGGGTCTCTGGGGTCCGCGCTGTTAGCCGCGGCTCGCGCCCGTCTCTGGAGCTCCTTTAAGCAGCGATCTTAATCCCCTCTCCTCGCGCACCAGGAAACAAAGAGGGAAGAAAAAGTCTCTTGCCTCTTCGGCAGCTCCAGACTTTTCCCCGGACTCCCTCCCGGCTAGCCGTGGCGCACTAACCCCCTGCAGGCTGTGTTCATGCCGCCAGTCCTCTTCCTGCGCTCCGATGGAAGCCCGAGCCTCAGCTCCCAGCCCCGCCCGCCCCTGGCGGGTGAGCAGACAAGCCTCTCGGGCTGGTGAGTTTCGGTCGGCACCGATCCTCTGTGTGGGAATCTCTCCGCTTTGCCCTCCGCACTCCTGTGGCTGTGCTCTCCTCCACGGCTGCGAAGCTTCCCCCCTCCGCCACCCGCAGTCTCTGCCCGCGAAGGGGCTCCTAGTGTGTGGAAACCTTTACTCCTTCACAGCTCCCTCCCACTGGTGTGGGTCCCGTCCCTATTCTTTTGTCTCTGTGTGGACTTTCTAGCCTTTTGGGATGTCAGAGGTCTTCTGCCAGCATTCAGTAGGTGTTCTGTAGGAGTTGTTCCATGTGTAGGTGTATTTCTGGTGTATCTGTGGGGAGGAAGATGATCTCCGCGTCTTACTTCCGCCATCTTCCCCTCGTCTCTCATGTTCATTTTAGAATCAGCTTGTCATTTTCCACAGAAAAGTTGGAAATTTCATTGAGATTGTATCAGATTTTATCATTTTTTAAAATCTTATTTTCTAACTCTTTGTTTTTAGTGTGTAGGAATAATTTATCCATTTTGTGGAGATTTTCCCCATTTATAATCATATAGTCTATGAATAATGACAGTGTGTTTTTCTTTCCAATACTTCCACTGTTTATTTCTTTCTCTTGCCGTGTTACACTGGCTAGGACCTCTAGTACAGTGTTGAATAGAAATGGTCATGGTGTAACCTTTGTCTTATTCTTGATCTCAGAGGGAAAACTCTTAACATATCACCATTAACATGATGTTTGTCATAGCCTTTTTTGTAGATACCTTAAACAGTTGAAGGAAGTGCTCCAAAGCCGAGCTGGGTTTACCCAGCTCTCTCTTCTTGGAAGACCCAACACTCTAATGTTTGCCCCCCTAGCTCTTTGAGCTAGGACTCTCAGAGGCTCTGCTTAGCGGTTGGGTTGGGAGAGATTCCCCATTCCACTATTCCAGGAGCCTACTGTTAACTTTTTATGCACATTTACCAAGCTCTGTCTTTAACTGAAAGCTCTTCCATTGATATGAACCCTTATTACATCTTTAGAAATGGTTCAAAACCTTGTGGGGTTGAGCACCTAAAAAGCTGAAAACCAAGCTTCTAGTCTTTTAGTAAATGTATGTATAATTAATTTAGCACTGCTTTCAAATCTTCAAAGAATTGTGAACAAAGAAAGTACAAAAATTTAATGCTTCTAAATGGTCTTCTGAAAACAGGTTCAAAAGAATATTAATAGTTCCACTGATATGTTACCTGACCTGCCAGTCTCTTTGGTTCTGACCTGCTTGATCATGGTTGATATTATTGAAAAACTCAGGACATATCCTCTTAGAGGGAGGCAAAAGAGTAAGTATTCTTTTAAATACAAACATTTTTTAAAGTTTCACATATAGTTCACCTTTCTCCCACTCTTGTCTGTTGACATGTTTAATGATATATTTTAAGAGCTAAGATTACAGATAGAAGATTACAAATGAAGATATCCAAATGTAATTGTAGCTATACAGTTATTCTTTTTTGATTTTGATAGTACTGACAAATGGATAAAGTTACTAAATATTTAATACTAAATCTTTAATGTTTATTCTAACATGAAAATTACCTAAGTCAATTATTATAGATTTGTATTTTTAGGAACTCTCTCAAAACCTTAAGTTGAGATGAATAGAGAGTTTAGTCTGCATACCTTTGATACAGGAATTAATATGACTGCTGCAGATACGTCCTAGAGATTTCTGTGTTTTTAATTGTGGATTGTCAAAAAGCTAAAGATCACACTCAAAACCAAGATATGCCACATTCTTCCAAAGGGAGCAGTTGAAACTAAATATTGGTTGGCCTTTAAAAAAACTATTTTGTTAATTGAATATTTTGTTCGGTCAGTCAAAAATTCCCTCAACTTTCATTTAATTTTATGTGATGGTATCTGTGTTTGATTTACAGTATTTGCATGGTATGGTTATTGTATGGCAAAGATTTTGCATTTGAAATGGGTAGGTTTTGTTAATCATTCCCCGACGGAGTGGATGGGAGAAATTGAGTGAGTCATAGGAGAACGCTTTGGGGTAATAGGGCGACTACTACAACCAGGAAGGAAAGCACTAGACTCATTTCTTATGAGCCATCACCCCTCCAGTCACTCTTGCTCCTCAGATTGAAAAGCAAAACTGAGTTGGAGGCCACCAGGAAACCTGAGACTCTGAGCTTCATATTTTGCACTTTGCCCTTGGGTGGCAGATGATAGACTGTTAAGTTTAACATAACACAGGTGACAAGGTAGATAAGATGGCAGCCAATGAGTCTGTTGAAGAAAAGGTACTCCCAAGGTACATCTGCCCTCCACAGACAAGTGTATTTGTCTTAAACTGAGGATATTTGGGAATCGCCAAACCCTTTACTACTTCTGTGGACTGCTTAATGACAAGCCCATTTTGAAATTGGACTGTTTTTAATGAGTCTGTATTTTCCATGTTAATGTGAAGTTGCTACGTTTTTAGTGAAAATTCTCTTTTAAAAAATGCACATGTATATTTTTGGGAATCATTTCTTGGCGTTTTATATTTTAAGTGATGAGTTGGATTTTTAAAGGGGCATTTTCTTTGTATTCAGAAGTAGTGATGAAAAGAGAATCAAAATAAGAGAACCTCAAGGAAGAAGTCAGTCTTGGGGAGAAGACTCTAGAACATCTTGTTCAATTGCTGCTTCTTAGTTGAAGTGCCTCTTTCTTGAGCTTTTTCTTCTCTGCTCAAACTTAGGAAGGCTAATGTCTGGTTAAATAGCGCCACCGTTTAATAAAATCACACTTTAACATACTAGCATTCATTCAAAATACCTTTGTAAATATTAATTATATGTGTATTTAATTTTTGTGCAAACTTTGAACTCAATTAGTCTCCTATACTCATTTTAACAGGCATACTAATAAAATCAATTGTGTGAATTTTTAACCAATGGGGTATTCTCATTTATCCTCTGGAACGTAAATTAATACATAAACTCATAAACATAATACATAAATCTGAAAATAAGCAAGTATGCTATAAATACGGTTTCACTGCATGTGCTACCTCAGAATCAAAGCAGTAGGGTGAGGGTGTGTGACAGCAAAGTTTAGAATAATTTGTGTCCCTTTAGAAAATGTTGAGAAAGAAGTACATTCTCTTCTGTGCTATCCAGATAGTTTGACATGCATCCATACTAGTCAACTTATAGCAGTTTTCACTTTATACCAGATGAAACTAAGGTACTCTGCAATGCTTGGATTTATGGACACACTTGCACTACCCTACCTAGAAGTACAGTTGATTTACAATGCTGTGTTAATTTCTGCTGTACAGCAAAGGGGTTCAGTTGTACATATATAAACATTCTTTTTTTATATATTCTTTTCCATTATGGTTTATTACAGCATATTGAATAGAGTTCCCTGTGCTCTACAGTAGGGCCTTGTTGTGTGTCCGTTCTCTATATAACAGTTTGCATCTGCTCATCCCACGCTCCCAGTCCATCCTCCCCCACACTCCCTCCTAACTATACTGTCTTAATTCCAAGCTACCAAAGTTTGATCTTTGTATAGTTTTTCTTTTTCTAAATTTAAAAATAAAAGTTCTATATTTGACATATGCTTAAAACAATCTTTCGTGGCCCAAAGAATCCTTTCTGCTAACTTCATACTACCAGTTGAAATACCTAAGTATCAAGTGGTTACCAAGCCGTAACATTTAAGTGGATCATTTCCCATAGACTGGGGCTCACTTGGGAATATTTTTTGGAACACAGATCTCTGAGGCATGGCAATCTCACAGATGCACATAGCACCTAATAGTGTCAAATCCCGGTCATGAGAATAAATAATAAGAATACACTATATAGCCTGCATGTCCCCCACTCTTACTAGTATGTGGGTACAAATGGACACACTTTTACATTTCCATCTGAATTTTGCTAGCTCAGTCCCAACCTGTTAGTGACTGGACCTCCATTTCTCTTCCTCTCCCATATTGTTCTCTCTCCCTTGTTTTAATTTTTTTGGCTGCGTTTTGGGTCTTCGTTGCTGCGCGTGCGCTCTCTCTAGTTGCAGCAAGCGGGGGCTACTCTTAGTTGTGGTGTGCGGGCTTCTCATTGTGGTGGCCTCTCATTGCAGAACACGGGCTCCAGTAGTTGTGGCCTGTGGGCTCAGTAGTTGTGGCTCGCAGGCTCTAGAGCGCAGGCTCAGTAGTTGTGGTGCACAGGCTTAGTTGCTCCGTGGCATGTGGGATCTTCCTGGACCAGGGCTCGAACCCGTGTCCCCTGCATTGGCAGGCGGATTCTTAACCACTGTGCCACCAGGGAAGCCCCTCTCTCCCACTTTTAAATGAGACCCTAGATGGGTCTCCCGTGGTCTCATTTGTTGGTCTAGACTGTTGAATATCCTCTTGCCCCTACTTTCCTCTCAGCTGTCTTTCTCATGTTCAAACAACTTTGTGTGCTATTTTCCCACCACCCCTGCTCGACTCTGCTCCAAATACCCTTAGTTACTGCTGTTTCTTGCCTCTGGGATATTGCTTGATGTTCTGCTGGTGTTTTGAATTGATTACCTTTCCCCTGCCATTGGAGTATTGACTTCCCTCCCCTGAGTTCTACGTTCCTAGAGAAGTCCCACACAGAGTCATGGAATAGCTATTTTCACTTAAAAGCACAACGCTTTTATCCCCAGAATGTATATGGAATCACAGACTGTCTGGGCTTTAATGATTTCAAGTAATGGCCATTCAATCGACTGGAAACCACTGTTTCCTCTCCTGCCACTAGATGTTATGGCTGATTCTGGTAGAGCTAGACTCCTTCTTCTTTGGGAGTGGCTTTTTTTCTGAGGAGCCTCATAGTTTGTCCTTACATCAGCCTCACCTTTATTGTCTGAACCCCAAATCATGGTCACCGTTAGATTCTCCTCCCTGCCCCCACCAAGATTCCTTAACTCCCATATAAACCAGTGACTGCAGACAGACATATAAGGGAGTCTGTGGTTAGGAAGTGAGTTTTCAGTTCTCCCTGCAGGACTTATTAGAGTAGCATGAACCCAGCTTGGGCACCATATTACAAAGCGGTATAATAGCGTATCGTGGTTAAAGTACTGTAGGGCCCCAGGTGACGGCAAACTTCATTTTATCTAAGGTGCTGGACGTCAGAAAAGACTAAGGGGAATACCTGGAATTTGTACGAGTTTGTAGGCAGACATGGTGAAGAAAGCTTTCTCCACAGAAGGAAGGTTGAGTCTCTAGAAACTCAGGTGTCCATGTAATAAGCGGGCATGTTCGGGAAGCAAAAATAACTTCGGCTGCATTTCTCACCCTGAGCAGGCAAACCTAGCGCTGGAACGGAAGTTGCCTTCTCTTTTTTTTGTGGTACGCAGGCCTCTCACTGTTGTGACCTCTCCCGTTGCGGAGCACAGGCTCCGGAGCGCAGGCTCAGCGACCATGTCTCATGGGCCCAGCCGCTCCGCGGCATGTGGGATCTTCCCGGACCGGGCCACGAACCCATGTGCCCTGCATCGGCAGGCGGACTCTCAACCACTGCGCCACCAGGGAAGCCCAATCTCCAAAAGGTGGAGATTATTCTTGTTATTACATCTTCTACTGCATCATTTTTGTTGGCTGAAAAATATTTCCGTGTATTAAGGAGCCATGACTTATTAACCTATTGTTGGACAACTAGATTTTCCCCCTAGTTTTGAGCTATTGTAAACACGACTGTTAATGACTTGTTCGGAAGTGAGAAGGGTTGAGAAGAAAAGGACAAGGATGTGGTTAAAATGAGTAAGGTGGTGTTTGTTTGAGTTGGGCAGGGGAGACAAGCCAGGTTAGAGGACACAAGTGTGGATGGTGCAGGGGGTCTATGTTTACAGGGACCCTGTGCTGTGTATGGGAGCCATCAGCCACTGTGCGAGGTAACTAGCCAAGCAGAGGCTGGGGACAGAGTTAACTGCTGCTGGGCGGCAGCCGAATGATGTCAGGATGATGACCATAGACAGTGTCCTCAGAAGACCCTGAGCATCCGCACATGCCCAGACTCCTTGGCAACAGCGCTTGCCAGAAGAAAGGGACAATTATGGACTGGCTGCTCATGAGGACAAACACAGAGGGGGTCGCGGGGGTTGTACCAAGGGGGTGGCAAGATGGTTTGGCTATATTAGGGCTATCTGCATAGTCAGACGTGACTGGCTAGAAGTGAGATGGACAGGCTGTTTGAGTAGAAACCATCATAGCTCTGCAGAGGAGGCGGTTTCCAGCAACACATCAGGAACAGGTGCAGCGTAAGGTTTTCAACTAAATCTGCTCTCAGTGGCCCTACTCCAGTTCCTTCCGTGTAGCCTCAGAGACTTGAACCAAGTGCTGCAGGGACTTTGGCAGCACAGATGATTTTTTCTTTAGGTGAAATGCCTCCGTGTGCGACCTCGGGCTCAAAGGGTATGCAAGGTTTTAAGGCTGGCACCTGTAATTTTTTTAAAGTTCTCCAAGCAATTCTGATGCCCACCTTGATTGAGAGCCTTTAATTATACATTAGGAACTGAGACAAAAAACAAGTTAAAAGCCGAGAGATGAAATCCAAATTCCGAAAGGAACCTCCTTTCCAGATTTCCTTGGAATGGAACTCATCCCTCTGTAACCAAACAGAATGTAAGAGACGTCACAGAAGGTAAAAGAAAAAAAAAGGGGGAGACACTACTTTTCTCTGAATAAAATGAATGGCGTTTTGAGTCCCCCTTTGCTTCTTTTTCAGAAAAAGCTTATCACACAATCTGAGCCCAGTACGTGAGCTGGGTTTCCATAAGTGTTTTGCAATGTGGTTAGAGAGTACGTGTGAGGAACACTGTGTTTGCGGCCATGCCAAGAAGGGGGAGGATTTCCTTTTAAACCCTCCCTTTGCTATTTAGAAGAAGGAAGTTTCAGGAAAGTATGTCAGCTCTAGGATTTTTTCCCCTTCTCAAGAAGCAAGTAGCCATTTACCGGACTGGGAGTGAGAGAAGGGTAGAATTTCTGATTTATACCTTCTACAGAGCGACCAGCTGTCAGGATTAGGACAGTGTAGACCGAGCCAGAAACTGGACTGCAGTGGGTCCCTGTGTCAAAAGGCATGGGGCATCAGGAGCTGCCAGAACTGAGTTAGGACTCCCTTTAATTAGGACAGCTTTCCACGATTGTAACGATTTGGCATTTAATTGTTAATTTTTTCCTAGGGAGGTAATAAAATGTGTGAACAATTTTAATGCATAAAGTGAGATTTTTGAGAATTGCAAGATATTTTCAAAATAAATATTTTCGAGGACTCTAAGAGTAAGGGAACCTAAAGAATTCAGCATGCATTACTTTATAATAGCAACAAAATTTTATGGCTCCAGCAAGAACTTAAAGGCATAGGTCACTGATTTTCAGTATCTTGATTTCCTTGCACAGGATTGAAGAGAGTGACACAGGTTGTTGAGCTGGTGGCCAGACAGCCTTTTGTTTGCATCGTGTATACATCAGTGGTAGGGTCCAGTGCATAGGGACACCAGTTTGCTCAGACTCTGCTTTCACAGGTGATTTTAGGCCCCCAAGTCCCCCTTTTTCAGGTGGGATGGATGTTCTAAAGCAGCGGTCCCCAACCTTTTTGGCACCAGGGACCGGTTTCGTGGAAGACAATTTTTCCACGGCCCCATGGGGGGCGGCAGATGAAGCTTCCCTCGCTCGCCCGCCGCTCCCCTCCTGCTGTGCGGCCCGGTTCCTAACAGGCCGAGGACCTGTACCCGTCTGTGGCCCGGCTGCTGGGGACCCCTGCTCCAAAGTATGCTTCCTATGAACTCACAAACGCTTTCTTCTGGGAATCACGCATCGGCGCTTTCATCCCCTGCCTGGTGCCTCCTACTGCCGCCAGTGCCCGGGAGGCTTTTGAATCCCTTGAGCCACCCCTGGCACCCCTGGGGATGCCGGCCCGAGTCCAGAGGCTGTGCAGGCGCTGTGCCGCGCATGCGCGCACTCTGCTGGGCCCACAGCCAGCGGTCTTCCCTTACCGTTGAGCTGCACGGTCCCCAGGTTGCGCTGCCAGGAGCTCCAAATGCCTTTCAGGGGTTCTTTACCAAATCAGTCCGTGGTCTCGCTTAAAGGGCTCCATCTAGCACCCAGGCCAGAGGACAGTCTGTGCAGGATTCCCAACTCTTCCTGTGATGGGAGGGGATTGAGAGCATGGGGGCCGGGGTTGGGGGGAGGGCAGGTATTATTCAGCCTGGCTTTGACGCTTTGGCTTACCTGCCTTAGTGCAGATTTTTTTTTTTTTTCCTCCAGAATGCGCATGGCTCCATCATGCTCATAGTCTCCGGAACAGGAATTCCTCCCATCTTTTATGCAACAAATCTTTATGGAGGATCTGTTCCATACCAGACACTCCACTAGGCTCTGGGAGTGAAGTGATGGGTGAAAACAAGCAGAGCCCCCATTGCATGGAGCTCACTGTCTAGTGGGTGTGGTACCACGTTTCTGAAGGACACTAACAAATACCTATGATTAAAACTGAGGTAAGGGCTCGGAAGGCCACAGATCAAGCTCATTCCCACATGTGTCCATTTTTGTCACCCTGATTGGGCTCACACTGGGGATTCTAGCTCTGGTCTATATCCAAGCACTTAACTAGTAGAGGAATTTCAAACCACTTAGAAATCTAGAATTATT
Source organism: Globicephala melas (assembly GCF_963455315.2). Taxonomy (NCBI): domain Eukaryota; kingdom Metazoa; phylum Chordata; class Mammalia; order Artiodactyla; family Delphinidae; genus Globicephala; species Globicephala melas. The sequence continues at coordinate 4,590,321 of NC_083315.2, read as the reverse complement.
TATTGTATATATTAATGCATATTATATATAATATACTTATTACATTGTTAGCATAATTCATATTATCATTATTATAGTATACATACTATATTAATATAAATGTAGAAAAATAAGTTTTCTACTTATGTACTGTAAATTAAATTACATTCTCTCAAGAACAAATACTGTATGCTAAACACATACATATGAAATCTACACACAAAAAAAATGGTTCTGAAGAACCTAGGGGCAGGACAGGAACAGAGACGCAGACGTAGAGAATGGACTTGAGGACACAGGGAGGGGGAAGGGTAAGCTGGGACGAAGTGAGAGAGTGGCATGAACATATATACACTTCCAAATGTAAAATAGATAGCTAGTGGGAAGCAGCCGCATAGCACAGGGAGATCAGCTCAGTGCTTTGTGACCACCTAGAGGGTGGGATAGGGAGGGTGGGAGGGAGACGCAAGAGGGAGGAGATATGGGGATAGATGTATACGTATAGCTGATTCACTTTGTTATACAGCAGAAACTAACACGACAGTGTAAAGCAATTATACTCCAATAAAGATGTTTAAAAAAAGGGGAAAAAATAAATTAAAAAAATAAATTAATTACATTCTCTGATATAAACACATATCAAAGAGGAGAAGGACCAGAATATCCCAAATGAAAAGCTGAAGATTAGAAAATGAAGAAAGTTTTCTCAACCTTAACAAATGGAATTTTTAAGAATCGATAATATTGTCAGTTTTTAGCAATTCGTGTCCAGTATTAGAGGGAAAGATGGTCTTTAAACTACGAAGGCTTCCTGCCGTGTCCTCAGACAAAAGAATTCCCTTAGAATTTCACATTGCCTAAAATTCAGAAATGAATTTATTTCTTGTCAGATTTATGCAATGCCTAGCAGGGAACTGGAACTGAATCTGAGGGCTTTTGAATTTACCAGATCACAATACAATGCCTTTTGTAAAGGAAGTTGTCACAATTGTCTCACAACTGAGAATGTATGCCCAAGAAGTCTTGCAGAACTGATGATAGGTTGAATTCATTAGTATTATTAATTATTATTATTTGATGAAACCGTGCATACAGTTTTGAGCACAGAGAGTAGTACGCTGGTCAGTGTTTAAACAACCGTCTCTCCGGGTGGGGGTGGTGGGGAAGCCCTGATTTGTAGCATTTGCCAATTTTTTTCCGGGGTGAATACTCTCACAGTGACCAATTTACAGATACCAAGGTGGTATCGCTGAGCACTGATCACGGAGTTGAGAAGAGGTACACATGGCTATCAGCTGGTGCAAGCTGTCTCTGCCTGCATAGGGTATATCTGTGCAGTAGCATATTTCTTTGTGAATAGGCAAATCTAAGAATTAAAGAATTAGTCTCTGTTAGTTTGACATTATGTCTCCGAAGTTTTGACCTCCCCTGATATATGGGATACTGGGTAGCAGTGTAACTATAACCAAAGTTTAACTGTAATCACTGTTTACTGCATTCTATTTTCTATTCTCTTCTAATTCATTTAAAACAATTATTTAATGCACATAGGGCTGTTTCTCTGTGTCACGCACTATTTTAAATGCTTTACCAATGTTGACTCAATCCTTCATCATAACCGTGCTGGGAGGTCGGCGCGGGGTTTTGTCATTATTACTTGGCAGTGACGTTACTTGTCTTCCCAACCTCAGACATGCTCCTCAAAGGAAACTGTGTATAGACACAGGTCAGGGAGTTTAGTCAGTGGAGACGGTGAAAATAACAGTGTTTGTAATTTTCATTTTAAACACTTAAGAGTATCAAAGTGTTTATTTTAGATGGAGTGTATTTTATTATTTATTTGTATATTTGTTTTATTTTTTTAAACATCTTTACTGGAGTATAACTGCTTTACATTGTGTTAGTTTCTGCTGTATAACAAAGTGAATCAGCTATACATATACATATATCCCCATATCTCCTCCTTGAGTCTCCCTCCCACCCTCCCTGTTCCACCAATCTAGGTGGTCACAAAGCACCCTGTTGATCTCCCTGTGTTATGCAGCTACTTCCCACTAGCTATTTTACATTTGGTAGTGTATATATGTCCATGCCACTCTCTCACTTTGTCCCAGCTTACACTTCCCCCTCCCTGTGTCCTCAAGTCCATTCTCTACATCTGCGTCTCTATTCCTGTCCTGCCCCTAGGTTCTTCAGAACCATTATTTATTTATTTTTAGATTCCATATATATGTGTTAACATACAGTATTTGTTTTTCTTCTTCTGACTTACTTCACTCTGTATGACAGACTCTAGGTCCATCCACCTCACTACAAATAACTCAATTTTGTTTCCTTTTATGGCTGAGTAATATTCCATTGTATATATGTGCCACATCTTCTTTATCCATTCATCTGTCGATGGACACTTAGGTTGCTTCCATGTCCTGGCTATTGTAAATAGAGCTGCAATGAGCATTGTGGTATATGACTTTTTTTGAATTATGGTTTTCTCAGGGTATATGCCCAGGAGTGGAATTGCTGTGTCGTATGGTAGTTCTATTTTTCGTTTTTTAAGGAAACTCCATACTGTTCTCCATAGTGGCTGTATCAGTTTACATTCCCACCAACAGTGCAAGAGGGTTCCCTTTTCTCCACACCCACTCCAGCAGTTATTGTTTATAGACTTGTTGAGGATGGCCATTCTGACTGGTGTGAGGTGATACCTCATTGTAGTTTTGATTTGCATTTCTCTAATGATTAGTGATGTTAAGCATCCTTTCATGTGTTTGTTGGCAATCTGTATATCTTCTTTGGAGAAATGTCTGTTTAGGTCTTTTGCCCATTTTTGGATTGGGTTGTTTGTGTTTTTGATAGTGAGCTGCTTGTATATTTTAGAGATTAATCTTTTGTCAGTTGTTTCATTTGCAAATATTTTCTCCCACTCTGAGGGTTGTCGTTTCATCTTGTTTATGGTTTCCTTTCCTGTGCAAAAGCTTTTAAGTTTCATTAGGTCCCATTTGTTTATTTTGTTTTTATTTCCATTTCTCTAGGAGGTGGGTCAAAAAAGATCTTGCTGTGATTTATGTCATAGAGTGTTCTGCATATGTTTTCCTCTAAGAGTTTTATAGTATCTGGCCTTACATTTAGGTCTTTAATCCATTTTGAGTTTATTTTTGTGTATGGTGTTAGAGAGTGTTTTAATTTCATTCTTTTACAGCACCACTTATTGAAGAGGTTTTCATTTTCCATTGCATATTCTTGCCTCCTTTATCAAAGATAGGGTGACCATATGTGCATGGATTTATCTCTGGGCTTTCTATCCTTTTCCATTGATCTATATTTCTGTTTTTGTGGCAGTGCCATACTGTCTTGATTACTGTAGCTTTGTAGTATAGTCTGAAATCAGCGAGCCTGATCCCTCCAGCTCTGTTTTTCTTTCTCAAGATTGCTTTGGCTATTCGGGGTCTTTTGTGTTTCCATACAAATTATGAAATTTTTGTTCTAGTTCTGTGAAAAATGCCAGTGGTAGTTTGACAGGGATTGCATTGAATCTGCAGATTGCTTTGGGTAGTAGAGTCATTTTCACAGTGTTGATTCTTCCAATCCAAGAACATGGTATATCTCTCCATCTGTTTGTATCATCTTTAATTTCTTTCATCAGTGTCTTATAGTTTTCTGAGTACAGGTCTTTTGTCTCCTTAGGTAGGTTATTCCTAGGTATCTTATTCTTTTTGATGCAATGGTAAATAGGAGTGTTTCCTTAATTTCTCTTTCAGATTTTTCATCATTAGTGTATAGGAATGCAAGAGATTTCGGTGCATTAATTTTGTATTCTGCAACTCTACCAAATTCATTGATTAGTTCTAGTAGTTTTCTGGTATCATCTTTAGGATTCTCTATGTATACTATTATCTCATCTGCAAACAGTGACAGTTTTACTTCTTCTTTTCCAGTTTGGATTCCTTTAATTTCTTTTTTGTGTCTGATTGCTATGTCTAAAACTTCCAAAACTATGTTGAATAATAGTGGTGAGAGTGTGCAACCTTGCCTTTTTCCTGATCTTAGTGGAAATGGTTTCAGTTTTTCACCATTGAGAACGATGCTGGCTGTGGGCTTGTCATATATGGCGTTTATTATGTTGAGGTAAGTTCCCTCTATGCCTACTTTCTGGAGAGTTTTTATCATAAATCGGTGTTGAATTTTGTCAAAAGCTTTTTCTGCATCTATTGAGATGATCATATGGTTTTTATCTTTCAGTTTGTTAATATGGAGTATCACATTGGTTAATTTGCATATACTGAAGAATCCTTGCATTCCTGTGATAAACCCCACTTGATCATGGTGTATGATCCTTTTAATGTGCTGCTGCATTGTTTGCTAATATTTATTGAGGATTTTTGCATCTATGTTCATCAGTGATATTGGCCTGTAGTTTTCTTTCTTTGTGACATCTTTATCTGGTTTTGGTATCAGGGTGATGGTGGCCTCGTAGAATGAGTTTGGGAGTGTTCCTCCCTCTGCTATATTTTGGAAGAGTTTGAGAAAGATAGGTGTTAGCTCTTCTCTAAATGATTGATAGAATTCGCCTGTGAAGCCATCTGGTCCTGGGTTTTAGTTTGTTGGAAGATTTTAAATCACAGTTTCAATTTCAGTGCTTGTGATTGGTCTGTTTATATTTTCTGTTTCTTCCTGGTTCAGTCTCGGAAGGTTGTGCTTTTCTAAGAATTTGTCCATTTCTTCCAGGTTGTCCATTTTATTGGCATATAGTTGCTTGTAGTAATCTCATGATCCTTTGTATTTCTGCAGTGTCTGTTGTTACTTCTCCGTTTTCATTTCTAATTCTGTTGATTTGAGTCTTCTCCCTTTTTTTCTTGATGAGTCTGGCTAATGGTTTATGAATTTTGTTTATCTTCTCAAAGAACCAGTTTTTAGTTTTATTGCTATCATTTATTGCTATGTTTGCTATCATTTCCTTCATTTCTTTTACATTTATTTCTGATCTGATCTTTATGATTTCTTTCCTTCTGCTAACTTTGGGATTTTTTGTTCTCCTGTCTCTAATTCCTTTAGGTGTAAGGTTAGGTTGTTTATTTGAGATGTTTCTTGTTTCTTGAGGTAGTATTGTATTGCTATAAACTTCCCTCTTAGAACTGCTTTTGCTGCATCCCATAGGTTTTGGACTGTCGTGTTTTCATTGTCAGTTGTTTCTAGGTATTTTTTGATTTCCTCTTTGATTTCTTCGTGATCTCTTGGTTATTTAGTAGCATATTGTTTAGCTTCCATATGTTTGTAGTTTTTACAGGTTTTTTCCCCTGTAATTGATATCTAATGTCATAACATTGTGGTCAGAAAAGATACTTGATACGAGTTCACTTTTCTTAAAATTACCAAGGCTTGATTTGTGACCCAAGATATGATCTGTCGTGGAGAATGTTCCATGAGCACTTGAAAAGAAAGTGTATTCTGCTGTTTTGGGATGGAATGTCCTATAAATATCAATTAAGTCCATCTTGTTTAATGTATCATTTAAATCTTGTGTTTCCTTATTTATTTTCATTTTGTTTGATCTGTCCATTGGTGAAAGTGGGGTGTTAAAGTCCCCTTCCATGATTGTGTTACTGTCGATTTCCCCTTTTATGGCTGTTAGCATTTGCCTTATGTATTGAGGTGCTCCTATGTTGGGTGCATAAATATTTACAGTTGTTATATCTTCTTGGATTGATCCCTTGATCATTATGTAGTGTCCTTCTTTGTCTCTTATAATAGTCTTTATTTTAAAGTCTATTTTGTCTGATACGAGAATTGCTACTCCAGCCTGCTTTTGATTTGCATTTGCATTGAATATCTTTTTCCATACCCTCACTTTCAGTCTGTATGTGTCCCTAGGTCTGAAGTGGGTCACTTGTAGACAGCATATATATGGGTCTTGTTTTTGTATCCATTCAGCCAGTCTATGTCTTTTGGTTGGAGTATTTAATGCAATTACATTTAAGGTAGTTATCGATATGTTATGTTCCTATTACTGTTTTCTTAATAGTTTTGGGTTTGTTATTGTAGGTGTTTTCCTACTCTGTGTTTGCTGCCTAGAGAAGTTCCATTAGCATTTGTTTTAAAGCTGGTTTGGTGGTGCTGAATTCTCTTCTTTTGCTTGTCTGGAAAGGTTTTAATTTCTCTGTCCAATCTGAATGAGATCCTTGCTTGGTAGAGTAATCTCATTGCAGCTTTTTCCCTTTCATCACTTTAAGTATGTCCTGCCACTCCCTTCTGGCTTGCAAAGCTTCTGCTGAAAGATCAGCTGTTCACCTTATGGGGTTTCCCTTGTATGTTATTTGTTGCTTTTCCTGTGCTGCTTTTAATATTGTTCTTTGTCTTTAATTTTTGATAGTTTGACTAATATATGTCTTAGCGTGTGTCTCCTTGGATTTATCCTGTGTGGGACTCTCTGCACTTCCTAGACTTGATTGACTATTTCCTCTCCCATACTAGGGAAGTTTTCAACTATAATCTCTTCAAATATTTTCTCAGTCCCTTTCTTTTTCTCTTCTTCTTCTAGGACCCCTATAATTTGAATGCTGGTGCATTTAATATTGTCCCAGAGGTCTCTGAGAGTGTCCTCAATTCTTTTCATTCTTTTTCTTTATTTTGCTCTGAGGTAGTTATTGCCAGTATTTTATCCTCCAAGTCACTAATCTGTTCTTCTGCCTCAGTTAGTCTGCTATTGATTCCTTCTAGAGAATTTTTACTTTCGTTTATTGTGTTGTTCGTCATTGTTTGTTTGTTCTTTAGTTCTTCTAGGTCCTTGTTAAACATTTCTTGTATTTTCTCCATTCGATTTCCAAGATTTCGGATCATCCTTACTATCATTACTCTGAGTTCTTTTTCAGGTAGACTGCCTATTTCCTCTTCATTTGTTTGGTCTGGTGGGTTTATACCTTGCTCCTTCATCTGCTGCATGTTTCTCTGTCTTCTCATTTTGCTTAACTTACTGTGATTGGGGGTCTCCTTTTCACTGCCTGCAGGTTCATAGTTCCTGTTGTTTTTGGTGTCTGCCCCCAGTGGGTAAGGTTCGTTCAGTGCGTTGTATAGGCTCCCTCATGGAGGGGACTGGTGCCTTTGTTCTGGTGGATGAGGCTGGATCTTGTCTTTCTGGTGGGCAGATCCAAGTTTGGTGGTATGTTTTGGGGTATCTGTGATCTTATTATGATTTTAGGCAGCCTCTCTGGTAATGAGTGGGGTTGTGTTCCTGTGTTGCTAGTTGTTTGGCATGGGGTGTCCAGCACTGTAGCTTGCTGGTCGTTGAGTGGATGTGGATCTTAACGTTGAGATGGAGGTCTCTGGGAGAGCTTTCGCCGATTGATATTACGCGGGGCTGGGAGGTCTCTGGTGGACCAATGTCCTGAACTCGGCTCTCCCACCTCCAAGGCCTAGGCCTGACACCCGGCCAAAGCACCAAGACCCTGTCAGCCACATGGCTCAGAAGAGAAGGGAGGAAAAAAAAGAAGAAATAAAATAAAATAAAAGTGATTAAAATTAAAAAATTTTTAAGTATTATTAAAATTAAAAAGCAATTAAAAAATAAGAGAGCAAGCAAACCAATAAACAAATCCACCAATGATAACAAGTGCTAAAATCTAAACTAAGATAAACATATAAATCAGAAACTAGTCAGTCGCATACAGCAACCCCAAGTCTACAGTTGCTCCCAAAGTCCACCTCCTCGATTTTGGGATGAGTCATTGTCTATTCATGTATTCCACAGATGCAGGTACATCAAGTTGGTTGTGGAGGTTTAATCCGCTGCTCCTGAGGCTGCTGGGAGAGATTGCCCTTTCTCTTCTTTGTTCGCACAACTCCCAGGGGCTCAGCTTTGGATTTGGACCTGCCTCTGCGTGTAGATCACCTGAGGGCGTCTGTTCTTCCCTCAGACAGGAACGGGTTAAAGGAGCCACTGATTCGGGGGCTCTGGCTCACTCAGGCCTGGGGGAGGGAGGGGTACGGAGTGCGGGGCGAGCCTGCGGCGGCAGAGGCTGGAACGACATTGCACCAGCCTGAGGCGTGCGGTGAGTTCTCCCGAGGAAGTTGTCCCTGGATCCCGGGACCCTGGCGGTGGTGGGCTGCACAGGCTCCCTGGAAGGGGGGTGTGGAGAGTGACCCGTGCTCGCACACAGGCTTCTTGGTGGCGGCAGCAGCCTTAGCGTCTCATGCCCGTCTCTGGGGTCCGCGCTTTTAGCCGCGGTTCGCACCCGTCTCTGGAGCTCCTTTAAGCAGCGCTCTTAATTCCCTCTCCCGCGCACCAGGAAACAATGGTCTCTTGTCTCTGCGGCAGGTCCAGACTTTTCCCCGGACTCCCTCCCGGCCAGCCGTGGCACACTAACCCCCTGCAGGCTGTGTTCACGCCGCCAACCCCAGTCCTCTCCCGGCGCTCCGACCGAAGCCCGAGTCTCAGCTCCCAGCCCCGCCCGCCCCGGCGGGTGAGCAGAGAAGCCTCTCGGGCTGGTGAGTGCCGGTTGGCACCGATCCTCCGTGCGGGAATCTCCCTGCTTTGCCCTCCGCACCCCTGTTGCTGTGCTCTCCTCCGCGGTTCTGAGCTTCCCCCTCCGCCACCCGCAGTCTCCGCCCGCGAAGGGCCTCCTAGTGTGTGGAAACCTTTCCTCCTTCACAGCTCCCTCCCACTGGTGCAGGTCCCGTCCCTATCCTTTTGTGTGTGTTTATTCTTTTTCCTTTTGCCCAACCCAGGTACGTGGGCAGTTTCTTGCCTTTTGGGAGGTCTGATGTCTTCTGCCAGCGTTCAGTAGGTGTTCTGTAGGAGTTGTTCCACATGTAGATGTATTTTGGGGAGGAAGGTGATTTACACATTCTACTCCTCCGCCATCTTGAAGGTCCTCATTATTTTTTTAATCTCTAAAAGTACTTTGACTGAAAGTGCTTTGTGTGCTTCATATGTTTTTAAAATTTTTTTCATAAGACTGTGACTTTTCTTCTATTCCTGATTTTTTTTTTTTTTTTTTGTCTCAGCATGTTATATTTAAATCATTAGCAGTTTTCTTTCTCTAGACCATTTTCCCCTCAGGGAAAAATTGATTTCAGGGACTGTGCATCAAGACTAGTCATACTTTTTCTGAATGAGTCTTTAATTTGATCTTCTGGTTGCTGTAAGTTGAGTAACAACCTCATTTCACATCAGCTGCCTTGACGGCCTCAAGAGCCTCTTTGATGAATCCCCAGGTCCTCTCTAGCTCCCGTGCCCTGCATTGTCCTCATCTTTGGTGAACTTAGAATAAATTTAGAATCAAGTCCAAAACGTTTATCGTGGCCCATTAGCTCCACATCAGCTGGCCTTGCCACGGACAGTGTTGTCTAGTTCTTAAGGGTCTGAGGTTCACGCTCCATCCCTCTCCTTGCTCGCTGTGTGACCCTGGAAACAATCCTTAATCTCCCTCTGCCTCAGTTTACTCATCTTTAAAATGGGAACATAATAGTATCTACATCATAGAGGTTTATTATTATTATTCTTATATTGAAGTATAGTTGATTTATAATATTGTGTTAGTTTCAGGTATATAGCAAAGTGATTCAGTTATATATATTGTATATATTTCAGATTCTTTTTCCATAATAGGTTATTACAAGATGTTGAGTATAGTTCCCTGTGCTCTATGGTAAATCCTTACTGCTTATCTGTTTTATATATAGTAGTTTGTATCTGTTAATCTCATATTCCCAATTTATCTCCCCCCACACCTTTCCCCTTTGTTAGCCACATCATAGAGTTTTTCTGAGGATGAAGTGAATGGATGCATAGAAAGGGCTTAGAAGGGCACCTGGTATGGAGAAGACACTTAGTAAGTCTTAGCTTCTCTCCTCTTCTTCCCTCTCTTGCCCCCCACCAGCCCCTCACCACACTCTCCTCCTTTCAGCTCATTTTAGCTGAAGGAGCTTTACACCTACTCTTCCTAACACCTGGAAATTTCCTTTCTCCATTCTCACATAATTCATTCCTATTTATTCTTCAGTCTCTGCTTAACTGTCACTTCCCAGATCCAGGGGGCGGAGTGGTGAAGGCAGGGACATTATCCGCTGCGTCATTCTCAATGCCCAGCCTAAGCTTGGAAAAGCACTCTACAGTGTGTCTGCTAACAGCAGACAGCTTGGGTGTCCAAGTGTTCTAGCCCTTAACCAACATCAGGTGCAGTCTTTTGGCCACACCATGCGGGGATCTTAGCTCCCCAACCAGGGATTGAACCTGTGCCGCCTGCAGTGGAAGGTGAAGTCTTAACCACTGGACCACCAGGGAAGTCCCCGTCAGGAGCAGTTTTGAAGCTGTTGTTTGGAGAGGCAGTTTTGAAGCCTGTCCCCCTACTAACGGCGCTACCTAGCACTCGCCTGCTGTTGGCACTTGAGTCCAGCCCCCTTCCCATTCAAAAAGGCCATTTTACCCCAAGCTGAGATTTCCCTTTTCCAAGTTGCCTTTATACAGTGAAATTTTTGAATGAATAAAATTAAAATGTTGATTTCATTTAAAAAGTTCATTTTTAGTAGCAGCATCATTCCTGTCTTGTTTTTAGCTGCCCTTTTTTTGTGATTCTTCTCTCTCCTTTTGCTCTCTTTTTATTTAAATAACTTTTATTGCTTTCTTTTTCTCTTTGCAAGAGGAATACATGTCACTCTAGAAAATTCCTCACTCCTGATTTGTTGTGTTGTACTTACACTTTCCCTGTAAGTGATCTAAAACTTTTGGGGAACAAGTTAGAGATAGAAATACATCACTATGAAGAAATAATAAAGCAAAAGAGGTGTGAGTTACCTACTTAAACATTTATCTGTTATCAAAATTGCATTTCCTGGGCTTCCCTGGTGGCGCAGTGGTTGAGAGTCCGCCTGCCGATGCAGGGGACATGGGTTCGTGCCCCGGTCCGGGAAGATCCCACATGCCGCGGAGCGGCTGGGCCCGTGGGCCATGGCTGCTGAGTCTGCGCGTCCGGAGCCTGTGCTCCGCAACGGGAGAGGCCACAGCAGTGAGAGGCCCACGTACTGCAAAAAAAAAAAAAAAAAAAAAAATTGCATTTCCTTATTTATTTGGCATGCACGGTGAGGATATAAAGTTGTTTTGGCGGCTGGCATAAGCTGTGGGGAACTATGCAGCAGGCCTGCTATTTTTACTTTTTATTTTTTATGTGTTGTATTTCTTTCTTTTAAAATTAATTAATTAATTAAGTTTTTGGCTGTGTTGGGTCTTCATTGCTGTGCACAGGCTTTCTCTAGTTGCGGCGAGTGGGGGCTACTCTTCATTGTGGTGCGTGGGCTTCTCATTGCCGTGGCTTCTCTTGTTGCGGAGTACGGGCTTCTAGGCGCACGAGCTTCAGTAGTTGTGGCACACTGGCTCAGTACTTGTGGCTCTTGGACTCTAGAGAGTAGGCTTAGTAGTTGCAGCACACAGGCTTAGTTGCTCCACAGCATGTGGGATCTTCCTGGACCAGGGTTCAAACCCATGTCCCCTGCATTGGCAGGCGGACCAGGGAAGTCCTCTACTTTTTACAGGGCAACGTAAGCCTTTAAGGAAGTGAGTAGATTGCTCTCTTTGTGTTGATATCTTTTACAGATTTTGCACAAGTAAATACAATTTTCCTCAAATAGAAACCCTGACAACTAACAGCAACAATAAAAAGAATTCCAGCTATAAGTGGAAATTTTAAAAATAATAATTTGGAGGGGAACTAATCATGGAGCCGAAGGGAATAGTATTGAATACATGAAGGTTTATGTGACTGGAGGATAAACTTGCTGGTCTGTTCTAATGACCAAATGAATTCTTGACATCCTCAGCTCTACCCTGCCCTTTGGGAGGCCAGCAGAGCTTTCCAGCTCATAGTTATAATGCTTCTTACTTGGAAAGAGGACAGCAGAGACCCTAAACTAGTCCCCAAATCTAAACTAGTCCCTAATGAGCCGTGGAGAAATATGAGGCTGATTTTACCAAATACACATGGATTAGGGCTTTTGTATTTCATTAAAAATGAACCCTAGCTAAGAATTTGTTGTTTGTACCAACAGCTCTTATCCTCAGATATTACGACTCCCAATGACTGTTTAAAAAATGTTATTGTGTCACTTCTTAGATTGCACTTCCTGGCTTTGAAACGATGCTGAATTTGCAGTCATCCTCAAAAGCCCAAATGATATGCTTTGTTCCTCATATTGACAAAGGAATTTGGATCTTCATTTGAACATCTTGATCTACTACGAGAGGTGAAGGAGAGTGCTCTAAGACTTGACACACTCTAAGAAACGTATTTTCTATATTGATTTTTTTTTTGGTAAAGTAAGAGATACAATTGATGCAAGTGAGCATCTGAGTTTAAAAACAGATGATATTATGATTGTTAAAATAATAGTAATTAGCATATATTTTTCTCTCTTGAATGTAATTTATCAGAATGATTCCTTTCTCTGTCTGCCTTACTTCATTAAGTATGATAATCTCTAGGTCCATCCATGTTGCTGCAAGTGGCATTATTTTTTTCTTTTTTATAAATTATTTTTTATGGCTGAGTAATATTCCATTGTTGTATGATATCACTTATGTGTGGAATCTAATTTTAAAAACAACACAAATGAACTTATTTACAAAACAGAAACAGACTCACAGATCTCAAAATCAAACTTATGGTTACCAAAGGGGACATGTAGGGGGAAGGGATAAATTATGAAATTGGGATTAACAGATACACACTACTGTATATAAAATAGATAACTAACAAGGACCTACTGAGCACAGGGACCTACTAGAGCACAGGGAACTCTACTCAATATTCTGTAATAACCTATATGGGAAAAGAATCTGAAAAGGAATGAATATATATATATATATATATATATAACTGAATCACTTTGCTGTACACCTGAACTGACAAAACATTATAAATCAACTATATTCCAGTTTAAAAAAAAAGATTCCTACTCATGCCACTGTGACATCTAAGTTTGATAAGGAAGTTTCTAAGGGTTATGGTTCCTAACATTTATTTATGAGTGATTCATACCAGAAGCAAATAATATCTCATCAAGAATTTATTTTTTACTTGATAAATATACTCAATTCACACTTAAAATTTTAAAATAATTAATTGTATAGAAAGAAAACTGAGGTTTTTCCTTTAAACAACTCCTACTTATAGTAAGCAAGCCTTTTATTAGTCATTAATCATAATAACTTATTTGTTTTAAAATGTTTTCACTTCAGCTCAGTACATCTCAGCAACTTTTATTGACTTTGTGTCTTTAACCTTTAGAGCTATTCCATCTAATGACTCCCTTTAAATTTTGTCTTATCAAGTAATGTGGCAGCTCAGCACATTTGCTGAGTAAACTTTGTCAAGACTTGAGAAATTTCTTAGCAATGAAAACGGTGCTTAAGTGTTCAAATATTTGGAAAATAATGTGCTAGTCCTTTCATGTAGAAAAATCATACCATCAACAGTTAGTAAGTTCTGAGATTTGAGCTTCCTTCATAACCCCAACCTCAACACCCATGTGTATACAGAGAGCCACACACATTCCGTCTCTCTCTCTCTCCCTCTTTCTCTTTCTCTCTCTCTCTGTCTCACACACACACACACACACACACACACACACACTCACTCACTCACTTTATGATGTTAATGAGGAAATGCCCTACTCATTCAGATGCCTGACATGTTGACCAGCCACAGCTTCATGGTCACAAATGAGATACTTTAGTCTAACCCATCGCACTGACGAGTTCAAAAACTCCGGGGGAAAGAACAGCTTAAGAATCTTGGATACAGAATGTTATCCTTCACTAAGGCTCTCTCGTGCTCTCTCATGATCATGCTCAGAAGACCCTCTTAGCACCAGACTCTAAGCTTGGCGATCTGGGTTGTAGTGATCTCTGTGGGTGTCTAATAAAATAAGATTGGACCATTGAACTTTGGATTCATTTGATTTTATGATATGTATCTGTTTTATAATCAGCATGTGATGTATTGCCTCTAGAAAGTGCTAGCAGCCATAAAGTTAAGGGATTGTCAATTGGGGTCAAACAAGTCTGGGCGTGAATTCCAGCTCTGCCCATTCCTAACTGTGTATTTGAATTTAGGCATCATTTCACCTCTTGTACTCCAGTTTCCATATTTATCGAATGGGATAGTAATCCCTATCTCTCACCTTTTTATCTGAGGATTAAATGAGATAATGTGTGAAAGTGCTTACTTAGCTCAGTAACCAGTAATGGCTATTATTCTGAAATGGTAAAAATGACTTAGGATCCATACCCAGGGAAATACAAAGACACAAAGAGCCTTCTCTGCCTCTGTTTTTTCTGCACTGTGCTACTCATTGCTATCTTGAAATTCCATGTGTGAAACAGACCTCAAATAAGAGAACACTTAAATTTCATTTTTAAATTTAAATAAAAATTTAAATATCTCACTTTAAATAAAAATTTAAAAATCACAGTTAAATAAAAATTTAATTTAAATAACAATTAAAATTTAATTTAAATAACAATTAAAATTTTACATTTTAATTTAAATAACAATTTAAATTTAAGTAAAATTGAAAGAAAAGTTAAATTCTAAATAAAAATTTAAAATTTAAATAAAAATTTAAAATTTAAATAAAAATTTAAATAAAATTAGAAGAAAAGTTAAATTCTAAATAAAAATTTGAAGTTAAAATGTAAATAAATCAACTTATTGCAGGTAACGAAGACAGGCACATCCACACGACCAGTTTGCAGCAAATAAAAACTGTGACGGATGAATTGAGGCAAAATGAAAACCTGACACCTTCGCAGCCAGCCGGGAGGACCCGGCTGTCATGGCTACCAGGAGCCACAACAGAGGGCTCGACTCCTGAGCTGGAGGGACCCCAAGAGCCCACCTTCAAACGGGGAATCCTGAGAATGATGTCGCAGCAGGATGTGCGCGCTGAGATCTTCCTCTGGAGCTTTCTGCTGTGGTCGGACACCATAGAAATGGTGCGGGTGGCCGGGCACCCCAAAGTGTACACGTCAGGCTGGGTCTACCCCGTCTACATCTTCAGTTTCATTTCTCTTCTTCGAATGATACTGACTCCCCGGAACCCGCTTCTGAATTCCCTGGGCATCGTGCTCCAGGATCTACCCTTTATCTTTGTTAGACTTAGTTTAATCATTGGCCTGGGAACGATCACACCCGTCTTGGGCCTTTGTAAAAATGTACTCGTGACTCTCTCTTATGTTTACTTCAATTACTTAACCAAATTCAGGATTTTCTCTCCCTTTGAGGTATCTTTTTAACAAGGAAATGTCCCATAGTCAAACCTCTTTGTTATGCACATGCACGCATTTATAATCTTTTTGGGGGGCAGGGATAAATTTTTGTGCTATAGGAAGAAATGAAGAATAGATGCTAGAGAAAAAAACTATTTTTAAAAACTGTAGCATATCAATTTTTAAAATGTATACAAATGGTGCTAAATTTAAGCAAAGTTGTAGTCTTCTAAGTTGGTTCCCCTTGATCTCTAGAAAATGTTAATAGTTAATTTTAGTTACGTATTCTGCACTTTTTCTAAAAGCACCCTTCAATAAAGCCTCTTAAAAATTAGAACATGTTTTCCCACTAAGTTAGTCCAAGAATGAAATTTTTTTATTGTTTATATAAAGTGCATCACAAGAATTAATTAGTTAAAATTTATTTTAGGAAATACACTTGTAATTATGGAATAATGTTTAGATTCTTTAAAAACATTTGAATTGTAGTTTTAGGGTCTCCTTCAAATATGGAATTATGCTCCTTATTCTGCTGTGGCAAGCGACTTTTATGTAATCAATTGTTTTCAGCATAGAAAGCAGTAAATTTAGTTTCAGACATTTGACTCAGTTTAATATAATGAAGTCAAGGTACACCAGTAAGACCTAGATAAAGTTTTATAATAGGAAGCCATTAATTGAAGAGGGAGATTTCAAAGTAGAAGAATATCTTATTTGCGGAATTGGATACCATCATGAAAACAGTCAGGTACAAGCCCTGTTTAAAATTAGAAGTTCAACTTACAAATATAACAGCAAATGCATTAGTGTCTTATGTGATAATAAATAATGGTTATCCTGATGTTAAATAATTAGATACAGAATTATGCGATTTGCTTTCCTATGTTGGGATGCTCTCAGATACTCATAGCAGGGGCTATCCATTCTGCATACATTTTCAGATGCTAGAAAGATTTCTGAGAGGCTTATGTGTGCAGAGTAATGTTTAACATAGGCATTCTCTGCAGTGATCTGTGATAACAAATGGCCTAAAGAATGGATAACTGAACTTGCCTGCCACTCCACCAAATCCCCCAATCTCACTCTCCCCTTAGGCTTTATGGTTTTTCCTTACACCATAAGAGGAGATCTATTCACAGTTGTTGAAAGCTTAGCTTCTGGCTTTATGACTTGGGGCGAAATCTTTGACTACTGTAAACCCCAGTTTCCACATCTAAAAGATGAGTATATTACTAATACTTTAATAGGGTTAAATAGTACTTTATAGGATTGAGAGGATTAACCGAGATAGGGAATGTTCTCATTACCTTGTCTGGTGAACTATAATAACCCAATGAATACTAAATATTTTAATTGTACCCTAAGGAGAAACAGGTAGCTTAAAGCATTGTTTAAATTTTCCTGTTTTATTCTTTTCTGTGTTCTACTTACCCTCTGGGAATAATAATTTAAATCATGCATTTGTGAAAAGTAAAATAGAAAATCTTCAGATTACCTCAGACCGTAATTTTTCATCAAGTAGTATTATGTCCAGAAGTGAGTAATCCACTGAATATACAGATTAAAGTTGAAGTATATAAGTATTCATTCATCAGGCATTGGAGTGTCCCTCCTATGAGTTCTCATAGAACCCTAACTATAGCACTTTTTTAAGACTTTCATTATGTGTTTTACTTTTCTGAGTTCCCCATTAATCTTTAAATTCCTTAAAGAAAGGCCCAAGGATATCTTGTTTAACAATGTATCTTTATCTTCTTCTGTCAATCCCACAGAAACTTACAATACTTATAATTCTAAAAAAATTATCATATAAATAATTTCTTTCAAGTCATACCATGATAATCTTCTTTATGAAGAAGAATTTATAACCAAGTAGTTGACTCTAATATCCTTAAATATGAAAATATTTTACATACATTTATATTTATCTTTGTATTGGAATTTATAGAGTGAAAAATGCTCAGATAAGCTGAAAAGTATTACTTATTTGAGTTTAGGATGCATTTTGTATCTAATATTTGAATATGAATATGCCTGATATTTTGGAAAGTGGCAACACTTTGTATAAATAATGAAGGCGTGTACAAAAGGCTCCATGTAGGAGGAAAATTATTGAGTATGTAGTTTAATAATTTACTAAGGGTGTACACGTGTATATAAAGTTCAAGTCTATGATATTTTATAGGCATTGCAGCAAATTTGAATGAAACATTGGTAGTTCTACACTGTGTGATTAAATGTTATGCTATTAAAATTATATTGTAATTCTCATTGCTTCTAATGATTTTTGGTATTAAGACCCATGTAGCTTTTGTGTCCTTATAAAAAGTTATGAAGTTAACTTAACATATAGATTAAAATTAAATGGATGGAGAAAAATATACCATGCTAACATTAATCAGAAGAAAGTAGAAGTACTTATATTAATTTCAGACAGACCAGACTTGAAAGTAAGGAAATTTTTCGAGGGTTAAGAAAGGCATCATTACATAATAATAAAGGAGTCAGTTCTCCAAGGAGACATAATCCTTAATGTGTATACACCTACAGAGCATCAAACCACATAAGGCAAAAACTGATAGAAATGCAGAGAAATAGATGAAACCACTATTATAGTTGGAAACTTCAACACCCCTCTCTCAGAAATGGACAGTTCCAGCAGTCAGAAAATCAGTAAAGACATAGTTGAACTCAATGACACTATCAATCAACTGGATATAATTGACATCTACAGCCTACTTCATCTGATAAAAGCAGAATATACATTCTTCTCAAGCTCACAAGGAACATTTACCAAAATAAACCGCATTCTGGGGTGTAACAGAAACTAACAAATTTAAAAGAATAGAAATAATATAATGTCTGTTCTCATAATGGAATTTAATTAAAAATCAGTAACAGGTAATAGAAAAATCTCCAATTATGTGGATATTAAACGTTTCTAAATAACACATGGGTCAAAGAAGAAATCTCAAGAGAAATTAAAATATATTTTGGAGTAAATAAAAATGAAAACAAAACATCGAAATGTGTAGAACGTAGCATAAGCAGTGCTTAGATGGAAACTTATAATATTGAATGCACATATTAGAAAAGAAAGATCTACAGTCAATAAATTAAGTTTCCACCTTGGGAAACTAGTAAAAGGAGAGCAAATGAAATGCCATGTAAGGGGAGGAAAAGAAATAATAAGAATTAGAGCAGAAATCAGTGAAATTGAAAACAGAAAATCAATAGAGAAATCAATAAAACTACAGCCTGGCTCTTTGAAAAGATTGATAAAATTGTTATGCCTCTAGCCATGCAAACTAAGAAAAAAAGAGAAGACGCAAATTAGCAACATCAGAAATTAAAGAGGGGACATCACTACAGATCTCACTGAAATTAAAAGGATAACAAAGGAATGCTATGAACAATTCTATGTCCACAAATTAGACGACCTAGACAAAGTGGATCAACTCCTTGAAAGAAGCAATCTGTCAAAACTCACACAGGAAGAAATAGATGATCTGAATAGGCCTATACCGAGTAAAGAAATTGAATCAATAATTAATATCCTTCCAAAACAGAAAGCACCAGGTACAGATGGGTTCACTGGTGAATTCTACTTAACTTTTAAGGAAGAAATCATACCAATTCTCTGCAATCTCTTTTAAGAGGACAGAAGAGGAAGGAATATTTCCTAACTCATTCCACACAGCCAGCATTATCCTAATACTAAAACCATACAAAAATATTACAAGAAAACTACAGAACAATATCTCTCATGAACATTGAGGCAAAAATCCTCAACAAAATATTAGCAAATCAAATACAAAAAGATATAAAAAGAGGGAGGCAGAGTCAAGATGGCTGCACGGAAGGATGCAGAGTTCCTGTCTCCCCACAGGTAGGGCACCTGCCGGTTGCTGTTGGGAGACCTCAGCACCCAAGGAGATGGGAGGAACCCCCAAGAGACTGGGTAGGACATGGGGGGAAGTGAGGAGGTAGGAGAAGTGGAGGCTGTACAGGACTGGTGCCCCGAGGGGTGGCTGAGAGAGGGGAGGGGTTCCCATGTCTGGTGGGACCCTGGGAGGGCTCAGAGGATAAGGGGGGAGTGTGCCTAGTATGTCCCCTGCCCAATCAGCTCTGGGAAGCCTGCTGGGCTCCTGGGCCAGGTCCTCCACCCTCTGAAGGCCCCCTCCAGCCTGCCTGGGTCCTCGGGGCCTAGGAGGGAGATGGGGGGTGGGGGAGCAGAGGAGAGGCGGATGGAGAGGGGCCCTCCAGGATCAGAGGATCAGGGGAGGTGCAGAGGGTGTTTCCCCTGACACTCGGGCCCAGGGAGCCTGGGTCCCAGACCTGGACCTGGTCCTTCACCCTCCAAGGCCAGAGGCACTCCTTGGCCCTTCCTGCACGTTGAGACTAAGCCCCACACCCCCGAACCCCCAGGGCCTTTTCTGGCCCTGTGGGTCCTAAGCATAGGCCCCGCCCACTGCCTAAACCCCACCCCTGCCTAAGCCCCACCCCCCACAGCCAAGGCCTTATTCAGCTTTTTTTTCTTTTTCCCTCTTTTTTTCCTATTGTGATTCTGTTTTACCTTCTGGTTGTTTAATCTATATTTTTATTTTTTCTAACATATCTGTTAGTTTTCTAATTTTATTTTTTTCCCTTTGTTATTGTTTTGCTCCTTTTTTTTTTTTTTTTTTTTTTTTTTTTTTTTGCTGCCCTGTACGATTTGCAGGATCTTGGTTCACAAGCAAGGGGTCGGGCCTGAGCTCCTCTGGTCGAGATCCGAGTCAGGACCACTGGACTAGCAGAGGACCTCAGACCCCAGGGAATATTCATTGGAGTGAGGTCTCCTGGAGGTCCTCATCTTGGCACCAAGACTGAGCTCTACCCAACAGCCTATGAACTCCAATGCTGGAAGCCTCAGGCCAAACAACCAGTAAGACAGGAACACAAACTGACCCATCAAAAAAAAAAAAAAAAGAGACCACAAAAAAAAGGGTCACAGATGAAGGAACAAGGTAAAAACCTATAAGACCAAATAAATGAAGAGGAAATAAGCAACCTACCTGAGAAAGAATTTAGAGTAATGACAGTAAAGATGATCCAGGATCTCGGAAACAGAATGTAGGCACAGCTCGAGAAAGTATAAAAGTTTTAAAAAGTTCTAGAAGAACTAAAGAACAAACAAACAGAGATGAACAACACAATAGCTGAAATGAAAAACACACTAGAAGGAATCAACAACAAAACACCTGAGGCAGAAGAACGAATAAGTGAACTGGAAGACAGAATGGTGGAAATAACTGCTGAGGAGCAGAAAAAGAAAAAAGAATGAAAAAAATTGAAGACAATCTCAGAGACCGCTGGGACAACAGTAAACATACCAACATTATACAGGTCGCATCCCAGAAGAAGAAGAGGAAAAGAAAGGGTCTGAGAAAATTTTCTAAGAGATTATAGTAGAAAACTTCCATAATATGGGAAAGCAAATAGTCACCCAAGTCCAGGAAGCACAGAGAGTTCCATACAGGATAAATACTAGGAGGAACATACCAAGACACATAATCAAACTAACAAACATTAAATTCAAAGAAAAAATATTAAAAGTAGCAAGGGAAAAGCAAAAAATAACATACAATGGAATCCCTGTAAGTTTATCAGCTGATTTTTCAGCAGAAACTCTGCAGGCCAGAAGAGAGTGGCAGGATATACTTAAAGTGATGAAAAAGAAACACCTACAACAAAGATTACTCTACTCAGCAAGGATCTCTTTCAGATTCGATGGAGAAATCAAAAGCTTTACAGACAAGCAAAAGCTAAGAGAATGGAGCACCACCAAACCAGCTTTACAACAAATGCTAAAGGAACTTCTCTAGGTGAGAAACACAAGAGAAGAAAAAGACCCACAAAAACAAAGCCAAAACAATTAAGAAAATGGTAATAGGAACATACATATCAATAATAACCTTGAATGTAAATGAATTAAATGCTCCAACCAAAAGACACAGACTGGCTGAATGGATACATAAACAAGACCTGTATATATGCTGTCTACAAGAGACCCACTTCAGACCTAGGGACACATACAGACTGAAAGTGAGGGGATGGAAAAACATATTCTATGCAAATGGAAATAATAAGAAGGCTGGAGTAGCAATTGTCATATCAGACAAAACAGATATTAAAATAAAGACTATTACAAGAGACAAAGAAGGACACTACATAATGATCAAAGGATCAATCCAAGAAGAAGATATAACAATTGTAAATATTTATGCACCCAACATAGGAGCACCTCAATACATAAGGCAAATGCTAACAACCATGAAAGGGGAAATTGACAGTAACACAATAATAGTAGGGGACTTTAACACCCCACTTACACCAAAGGACAGATCATCCAAACAGAAAATAAATAAGGAAACATAAGCTTTAAATGACACAATAGACCAGATAGATTTAATTGATGTTTATAGAACATTCCACTCAAAAGTGGCAGAATACACTTTCTTCTCAAGTGCACATGAAACATTCTCCATGATAGATCACATCTTGGGCCAAAAATCAAGCATCAGAAAATTTAAGAAAATTAAAATCGTATCAAGCATCTTTTCTGACCACAACACTATGAGATTAGAAATCGATTACAGGAAGAAAACTGTAAAAAACACAAATATATGGAGGCTGAAGAGTGAACTACTAAATACCCAAGAGATCACTGAAGAAGTCAAAGAAGAAATTAAAAAATACATGGAAACAAATGGCAATGAAAACACAATGACCCAAAACCTATGGGACGCAGCAAAAGCAGTTCTAAGAGGGAAGTTTATAGCAATTCAATCCTACCTCAAGAAACAAGAAAAATCTCAAATAAACAATCTATCCTTACACCTAAAGCAACTAGAGAAAGAAGAACAAAGAAAACACAAAGTCAGTAGAAGAAAAGAAATCATAAATATCAGAGCAGAAATAATGAAATAGAAATGAAGAAAACAATAGCAAAGATCAATAAAACTAAAAGTTGGTTCTTTGAGAAGAAAAACAAAATTGATTGATAAACGTTTAGCCAGATTCATCAAGAAAAAAAGGGAGAGGACTCAATCAATAAAATTAGAAATGAAAAAGGAGAAATCACAACTGACATAGCAGAAATAGAAAGGATTTTAAGAGACTATTACAGACAACTATATGCCAATAAAATGGATAACTGGGAAGAAATGGACAAATTCTTGGAAAAGTACAATTTTCCAAGACTAAACCAGGAAGAATTAGAAAATATAAACTGACCTATCATAAGTAATGAAATTGAAACTGTAATTAAAAATCTTCCAAGAAACAAATGTCAACAAACAGATGGCTTCACAGGAGAATTCTATCAAACATTTAGAGAAGAGCTAACACCCATCCTTCTCAAACTCTTCCAAAAAATTCCAGAGGGAGGAACACTCCCAAATTTGTTCTATGAGGCTACCATCACTATGATACCAAAACCAGACAAAGATATCACAAAAAAAGAAAATTATAGGCTAGTATCACTGATGAACATAGATGCAAAAATCCTAAACAAAATACTAGCAAACAGAATCCAACAACACATTAGAAGGATCATACACCATGATCAAGGGGGGTAGGAATGCAAGAATTCTTCAATATACGCAAATCAATCAATGTGATAAACCATATTAACAAATTAAGGAAGAAAAAACATATGATCATCTCAGTAGATGCAGAAATATCTTTTGACAATATTCAACACGTATTTATGATAAAAACTTTCCAGAAAAAGGTCATAGAGGTAACCTACCTCAACATAGTAAAGGCCATATATGACAAACCCACAGCAAACATTAATCTCAATGGTGAAAAACTGAAACCATATCAACTCAGATCAGGAACAAGACAAGGACGTCCACTCTCACCACTCTTATTCAACATAGTTTTGGAAGTCCTAGACTGGCAATCAGAGAAGAAAAAGAAATAAAAGGAATACAAATTGGAAAAGAAGAAGTAAAACTGTCACTGTTTGCAGATGACATGATACTATACATAGAAAATCCTAAAGATGCCACCAGAAAACTACTAGAACTAATCAATGAAATTGGTAAGGTTGCAGGATACAAAACTAGTGCACAGAAATCTCTTGCATTCCTATACACTAACAACAAAAAATCAGAAAGAGAAATTAAGGAAACAATACTATTTACCATTGCAACAAAAAGAGTAAAATACCTAGGAATAAACCTACCTAAGGAGACAAAAGACTTGTACTCAGGAAACTATAAAACACTGATGAAAGAAATCAAAGATGACATAAACAGATGGAGAAATATACCATGGTCTTGGATTGCAAGAATAAATATTGTGAAAATCACTGTACTACCCAAAGTAATCTACAGATTCAATGCAATCCCTATCAAACTGCCAATGGCATTCTTCACAGAATTAGAACAAAAAATTTTACAATTCGTATGGAAACACAAAAGACCATGAATAGTCAAAGAAATCAATTTCAATTCATTTCAAAGAATGAAAAACGGAGCTGGAGGAGTTAGGCTCCCCAACTTCAAACTATACTACAAAGCTACAGTAATCAAGACAGTATGGTACTGGCACAAAAACAGAAATATAGATCAGTGGAACAGGATAGAAAGCCCAGAGATAAACCCACGCACATATGGTCACCTTATTTTTGATAAAGAAGGCAAGAATATACAATGGAGAAAAGACAGCCTCTTCAATAAGTGGTGCTGGGAAAACTGGACAGCTACATGTAAAAGAATGAAATTAGAACACTCCCTAACACCATACACAAAAATAAACTCAAAATGGATTAAAGACCTAAATGTAAGACCGGACACTATAAAACTCTTAAAGGAAAACATTGGACAAACACTCTTTGACATAAACCACAGCAAGATCTTTTTTGACCCACCTCCTACAGTAATGGAAATACAAACAAAAATAAACAAATGGGACCTAATGAAACTTAAAAGCTTTTGCACAGCAAAGGAAACCATAAACAAGACAAAAGGACAACCCTCATAATAGGAGAAAATATTTGCAAATGAAGCAACGGACAAAGGGTTAATCTCCAAAATATACAAACAGCTCATGGAGCTCATTATCAAAAAAACAACCCAATACAAAAATGGGCGGAAGACCTAAAAAGACATTTCACCAAAGAAGACATACAGACGGCCAAGAGGCACATGAAAAGATACTCAACATCACTAATTATTAGAGAAATGCAAATCAAAGCTACAGTGAGGTATCACCTCAAACCAGTCAGAATCGCCATCATCAAAAAATCTACAAACAGTAAATGTTGGAGAGGGTATGGAGAAAAGGGAACCCTTTTGCACTGTTGGTGGGAATGTAAATTGAAACAGCCAGTATGGAGAACAGTATGGAGGTTCCTTAAAAAACTAAAAATAGAACTACTATATGACCCAGCAATCCCACTACTGGGCACATACCCTGAGAAAACCATAATTCAAAAGGACACATGTACCCCAATGTTCATTGCACCACTATTTACAATAGCCAGGATATGGAAAAAACCTAAATATCCAACTACAGATGAATAGATAAAGAAGATGTGGTACATATATACAATGGAATATTACTCAGCCATAAAAAGAATGAAATTGGGTCATTTGTAGAGATATGGATGGACCTAGCATCTGTCATACAGAGTGAAGTAAGCCAGAAAGAGAAAAACTAATATCGTATATTAATGCATATATGTGGAATCTTGATAAATGGTACAGACGAACCTATTTGCAGGACAGGAATAGAGACGTAGATGTAGAGAATGGACATGTGGACATGGTGGGGAAGGGGAGGGTGAGACCAACTGGGAGATTAAGTTTGACATAAATTCACTACCATGTGTGAAATAGATAGCTAGTGGGAACCTGCTGTATAGCATGGGGAGCTCAGCTCAGTGCTCAGTGATGACCTAGATGGGTGGGATAGGGGTAGGTGAGAGAGAGGTCCAAGAGGGAGGGGATATAGTTATACATATAGCTGATTCACTTCATTGTACAGCAGAAACTAACACAACATTTTAAAGCAGTTATACTCCAATAAAAAAAGCTATAAAAAGAATTATACACCATAATTTAGTGGGATTTATCCCAGGTGTGCAAGGCTGGTTCACCATTTGAAAATCAAGTAATGCAGTCCATCATATCAGCAGACTAAATAGGAAAAATAACATGATCTTATCAATTGATGCAGAAAAAGTGTTTGAAAAAATCCAATATCTATGATTTTTAAAAAATCTCAATAAACTAGGAATAGAGTGGAACTTTCTCAACTGCATAATGACTATCTACAAAAAGCCTACAGCTAACATCATACTTAATGGTAATAAATTTGAAGCTTTCCCATTAAGGTGAGATATAAGGCAAGGATGTCCCCTCTCACCACTACTTTTCAACCTCATATTAGAAGTCCTTACTAATTTAATAAGGCAAGTAAAGGAAATAAAATGTATACAGACTAGGAAGGAAGACATAACACTTCCTTTATTCACAGATGACATGATCATCTACGTAGAAAATTCATAAAAATTGGCCAAAAAAACTCCTGGAACTAAAAAGTGATTATACCAAGATTGCAGGATACAAGGTTTATATACAAAAGTCAGCTACTTTTCTGTATATCAGGGGATGAACAAGTGAAATTAAAAATTAGAAACACATTAATATTTAATTAGCGCCTCCCCAAATGCAATACTTAGGTGAAAATTTAACAAAATATGTATAAGATCTATATGAGCAAAACTATAAAACGAAAGATTTCAAAGGAGAACTAAATAAATGGAGAGATATTCCATGTACATGGATAGGAAGGCTCAATATTGTCAAGATGTCAGTTCTTCACTTGAGCTGATCCAGAGTTGATCAACTGTATCTCTATAGCAATTGTATCAACTGGTCTATATCTATCAACTTGATCTATAGATTCAATGCACCCCCAATAAAAATCCCAGCAAGTTACTTTGTGGATGTTGACAGACTAATTCTTAAGTTTATATGGAGAGACAAAAGATCCAGAATAGTCAACACAATATCGAGGAGAAGAACAAAGTTGGAGAACTGACACTACATGACTTCAAGTCTTATTATAAAGCTGCAGTTGTCAAGACAGAATTTTATTGGCAAAGGAACAGAACAGGGAAGCCAGACATAGACCCACATAAATCTGTCAACCAGTTTGAGAAAGGAGCAAAATTAATAAAATGGAGAAAAGATAGTGTTTTCAACAAATGGTGTTGGAATTACTGAACATCCACATGCAGAAACATGAATCTACACACAGACGATATACTCTTCACAAAATTAAGTCAAGATGGATCACAGATCTAAATGGAAAACACAAAACTATAGAACTTCTAGAAGAAAACATAGGAGAAAACTTAGTAACCTTGGGTGTTGTGATGCCTTTTAAAATATAACACCAAAGATATGATCCATGAAAGACATAATTGATAAGCTGGACTTCATTAATATTAAAAACCATCTTCTCAGTGAAAAACAATATCAAAAGAAGTAGAAAACAAACTACAGACTGGGAGAAAATATTTACAGAAGACAAATCGATAAAGACTGTTATCCAAAATACACAAATAACACTTGAATTTCAACAATAAGAAAACAAGCAATCCAATTTAAAAACGGAAAAAAGACCTGAACAGACACCTCATCAAAGAAGATATACAGATGGGAAATTAGCATATGAAAAGATGCTCCAAATCACATGTCATCAGGGAAATGCAAATTAAACCAACAATGAGATGCCACTGCATACCATTTAGAATGGCCAAAATCAAAGTACTGACAACACCAAATGCCAGTAAGGATGTGGAGCAACAGGAACCTTCATTCATTGTTGGTGGGAATGCAAAATGGTGCAGCTACTTTGGAAGACAATTTGATGGTTTCTTACAAAACTAAACATACTGTTACCATCTGATCCAGCAGTCATGCTCCTTAAACATGTACCCAAAGGAGCTGGGAGCTTATGTCCATGCAAAAACCTGAACGTGGATGTTTTTAGCTGCTTTATTCTTAATTCCCCAAACTTAGAAACAACCAAGATGTCCTTTGGTAGGGGAATAGATAAATCAACCTTGGTACATCCAGACAATGAAATACCATTCAGTTCTAGAAAAGAATCAGCTATAAGGCCTTGAAAAAACATGGAGGAAGTTTAGCTGTATACTAGTAAGTGAAAGAAGCCAACTGGAGAAGGCTACCTACTATATGGTTCAAAACTATGTGACATTCTGGAAAAGGTGAAACTGTAGAGACAATTAAAAAATCAGTAGTTGGGGTGGGGTGGGGAGGGAAAAGAGATGAACAGGAAGAGTACAGAGGATGTTGAAAATGAGGGAGGCTATCATGTGCGGGAGCAGGGGAGGAGACGGGAAGTCTTGTAACTTCATCTCAATTTTATTGTAAACCTAAAACTGCTCTAAAAAAATAGTCTTTTTTAAAAAAGTAGTCAAATGTAAAATAGATAGCTAGTGGGAAGCAGCTGCATAGCACAGGGAGATCAGCTCGGTGCTTTGTGACCACCTAGAGGGGCGGGATAGGGAGGGTGGGAGGGAGACGCAAGAGGGAGGAGATATGGGGATATATGTATATGTATAGCTGAGTCACTTTGTTATACAGCAGAAACTAACACAACAATGTAAAGCAATTATACTTCAATAAAGATGTTTTAAAAAAGTAGTGTAGTCGTAAATATATAAAAAATGATTTTATATGTTTTAGGTATAATTACTCAAGTACTATTTGCTGTGAAATCTGCACTTACACATTTACAAATCTTAATTTGTCAGAATGATCCTATTAAAAATCTCATAGTTTTCCTTGCATTGAAATTGGAACATTAATGGATTTTTCAGAAAAGCCTTCTCTACAATGCATTTCTTTATTTTTCTTTTTAAAGATGTAGATACCTGAGGGAATAGATTTTCCAGACTATTTTAATGAATAAATAAAAAATATTACCTTCTAAATAGCTAAAAATTATAGGTAGTGTTACATATTTGGTGTAATTCTGAAGAAGATGCCTACTATTATTGGTCTTGATTTCCATCTATAAAATTTGGGTCATTTTTAGATCATAAAAGTACATTTTTTGCCTTATTCTTAAATGTTTTTCAAATGTTAAATGGGTCACATAATCTTATACTTAAATTTTTTTGTAATGTTAAATAAGTATTGCGTGTACCAAAATGTTCGTTCTGTTTTTTCTGTAGGATGGCTCTGGTAGCACTTAGCTGTCTTTAACTTCATTGGAAACAATTTTCTTAGCGTGCATTTTAAAAAAGACTTATGGGCTTCCGGGAAGATGGCGGAAGAGTAAGACGCGGAGATCACCTTCCTCCTCACAGATACACCAGAAATACATCTACACGTGGAACAACTCCTACAAAACACCTGCTGAACGCTGGCAGAAGACATCAGACCTCCCAAAAGGCAAGAAACTCCCCACGTACCTGGGTAGGGCAAAAGAAAAAAGAAAAAACAGAGACAAAAGAATAGGGACGGGCCCAGCACCGGTGGGAGGGAGCCGCGAAAGAGGAAAAGTGTCCACACACTAGGAAGCCCCTTCGCGGGCGGAGACTGCAGGAGGCGGAGGGGGGAGCTTCGCAGCCGCGGAGGAGAGCGCAGCAACAGGGGTGCGGAGGGCAAAGCGGGGAGATTCCCGCACAGAGGGTCGGGCCGACCGGCACTCACCAGCCCGAGAGGCTTATCTGCTCACCCGCCGGGGCGGGCGGGGCTGGGAGCTGAGCCTCGGGCTTCGGCCGGAGCGCAGGGAGGGGCCTGGGGTTGGCGGCGTGAACACAGCCTGAAGGGGCTAGTGCGCCACGGCTGGCCGGGAGGGAGTCCGGGGAAAAGTCTGGAGCTGCCGAAGAGGCAAGAGACTTTTTCTTCCCTCTTTGTTTACTGGTGGCGAGGAGAGGGGATTAAGAGCGCTGCTTAAAGGAACTCCAGAGACGGGCGTGAGCCGCGGCTAAAAGCGCGGACCCCAGAGACAGGCATGAGACGCTAAGGCTGCTGCTGCCGCCACCAAGAAGCCTGTGTGCGAGCACAGGTCACTCTCCACACCCCCCTTCCGGGGAGCTTGTGCAGCCCGCCACTGCCAGGGTCCCAGGATCCAGGGAAAACTTCCCCGGGAGAACGCACAGCACGTCTCAGGCTGCTGCAACACCATGCCGGCCTCTGCCGCCGCAGGCCCGCCCCGCACTCCGTGCCCCTCCCTCCCCCGCGGCCTGAGTGAGCCAGAGCCCCCGAATCAGCGGCTCCTTTAACCCCGTCCTGTCTGAGCCAAGAACAGACACCTTCAGGCAACGTACACGCAGAGGCGGGGCCAAATCCAAAGCTGAGCCCCTGGGAGCTGTGCGAACAAAGAAGAGAAAGGGAAATCTCTCCCAGCAGCTTCAGAAGCAGCAGATTAAATCTCCACAATCAACTTGATGTACCTGCATCTGTGGAATACATGAATAGACAACGAATCATCCCAAATTAAGGAGCCGTGTGGATGAAAGGCTCTTGGTGCTGCAGCCAGGAGTCAGTGCTGTGCCTCTGAGGAGGGAGAGCCAACTTCAGGACACTGGTCCACAAGACACCTCCCAGCTCCACATAATATCAAATGGCAAAAATATCCCAGAGATCTCCATCTCAACACCAGCACCCAGCTTCACTCAACGACCAGCAAGCTACAGTGCTGGACATCCTATGCCAAACAACTAGCAAGACAGGAACACAACCTCACCCATTAGCAGAGAGGCTGCCTAAAATCATAATAAGTCCACAGACACCCCAAAACACACCACCAGACGTGGACCTGCCCACCAGAAAGACAAGATCCAGCCTCATCCACCAGAACACAGGCACTAGTCCCCTCCACCAGGAAGCCTACACAACCCACTGAACCAACCTTAGCCACTGGGGACACACACCAAAAACAATGGGAACTACGAACCTGCAGCCTGCAAAAAGGAGACCCCAAACACAGTAAGATAAGCAAAATGAGAAGACACAAAAACACACCGCAGATGAAGGAGCAAGGTAAAAACCCACCAGACCTAACAAATGAAGAGGAAATAGGCAGTCTACCTGAAAAAGAATTCAGAATAATGATAGTAAAGATGATCCAAAATCTTGGAAATAGACTAGACAAAATGCAAGAAACATTTAACAAGGCCCTAGAAGAACTAAAGATGAAACAAGCAATGATGAACAACACAATAAATGAAATTAAAAATACTCTAGAAGGGATCAATAGCAGAATAACTGAGGCAGAAGAACGGATAAGTGACCTGGAAGATAAAATGGTGGAAATAACTACTGCAGAGCAGAATAAAGAAAAAAGAATGAAAAGAACTAGGACAGTCTCAGAGACCTCTGGGACAATGTTAAATGCACCAACATTTGAATTATAGAGGTTCCAGAAGAAGAAGAGAAAAAGAAAGGGACTGAGAAAATATTTGAAGAGATTATAGTTGAAAACTTCCCTAATATGGGAAAGGATATAGTTAATCAAGTCCAGGAAGCACAGAGAGTCCCATAAAGGATAAATCCAAGGAGAAATACGCCAAGACACATATTAATCAAACTGTCAAAAATTAAATACAAAGAAATCATATTAAAAGCAGCAAGGGAAAAACAACAAATAACACACGAGGGAATCCCCATAAGGTTGACAGCTGATCTTTCAGCAGAAACTCTGCAAGCCAGAAGGGAGTGGCAGGACATATTGAAAGTGTTGAAGGAGAAAAACCTGCAACCAAGATTACTCTACCCAGCAAGGATCTCATTCAGATTTGATGGAGAAATCAAAACCTTTACAGACAAGCAAAAGCTGAGAGAGTTCAGCACCACCAAACCAGCTCTACAACAACTGCTAAAGGAACTTCTCTAGGCAGGAAACACAAAAGAAGGAAAAGACCTACAATAACAAACCCAAAACAATTAAGAAAATGGGAATAGGAACATACATATTGATAATTACCTTAAATGTAAATGCACTAAATGCTCCCACCAAAAGACACAGATTGGCAAAATGGATACAAAAACAAGACCCATATATATGCTGTCTACAAGAGACCCACTTCAGACCTTGAGACACATGCAGACTGACAGTAAGGGGATGGAAAAAGATATTCCATGCAAATGGAAACCAAAAGAAAGCTGGAGTAGCAATTCTCATATCAGACAAAATAGACTTTAAAATAAAGACTACTAGAAGAGACAAAGAAGGACACTACATAATGATCAAGGGATCAATCCAAGAAGAAGATATAACAATTGTAAATATTTATGCACCCAACATAGGAGCACCTCAATACATAAGGCAAATACTAACAGGCATAAAAGGGGAAATCGACAGTAACACATTCATAATAGGGGACTTTAACACCCCACTTTCACCAATGGACACATCATCCAAAATGAAAATAAATAAGGAAACACAAGCTTTAAGTGATACATTAAACAAGATGGACTTAATTGATATTTATAGGACATTCCATCGAAAAACAACAGAATACACATTTTTCTCAAGTGCTCATGGAACATTCTCCAGGATAGATCATATCTTGGGTCACAAATCAAGCCTTGGTAAATTTAAGGAAATTGAAATTGTATCAAGTATCTTTTCTGACCACAACGCTATGAGACTACATATCAATTACAGGAAAAGATCTGTAAAAAATACAAACACATGGAGGCCAAACAGTACACTACTTAATAACGAAGTGATCACTGAAGAAATCAAAGAGGAAATATAAAAACACCTAGAAACAAATGACAATGGAGACATGACGACTCAAAATCTATGGGGTGCAGCAAAAGCAGTTCTAAGAGGGAAGTTTATAGCAATGCAATCCTACCTTAATAAACAAGAAACATCTCGAATAAACAACCTAACCTTGCACCTAAAGCAATTAGAGAAAGAAGAACAAAAAAACCCCAAAGTTAGCAGAAGGAAAGAAATCATAAAAATCAGATCAGAAATAAATGAAAAAGAAATGAAGGAAACAATAGCAAAGGTCAATAAAACTAAAAACTGGTTCTTTGAGAAGATAAAATTGATAAACCATTAGCCAGACTCATCAAGAAAAAAAGGGAGAATACTCAAATCATAGAATTAGAAATGAAAAAGAAGTAACAACTGACACTGCAGAAATACAAAAGATCATGAGAGATTACTACAAGCAACTATATGCCAATAAAATGGACAACCTGGAAGAAATGGACAAATTCTTAGAAATGCACAACCTGCCAAGACTGAATCAGGAAGAAATAGAAAATATGAACAGACCAATCACAAGCACTGACATTGAAACTGTGATTAAAAAATCTTCCAACAAACTAAAGCCCAGGACCAGATGGCTTCACAGGCAAATTCTATCAAACATTTAGAGAAGAGCTAACACCTATCCTTCTCAAACTCTTCCAAAATATAGCAGAGGGAGGAGCACTCCCAAACTCATTCTACGAGGCCACCATCACCTTGATACCAAAACCAGACAAGGATGTCACAAAGAAAGAAAACTACAGGCCAATATCATTGATGAACATAGATGCAAAAATCCTCAACAAATACTAGCAAACAGAATCCAACAGCACATTAAATGGATCATACACCATGATCAAGTGGGGTTTATTCCAGGAATGCAAGGATTCTTCAATATATGTAAATCAATCAACGTGATACACCATATTAACAAATTGAAGGAGAAAAACCATATAACCATCTCAATAGATGAAGAGAAAGCTTTCGACAAAATTCAACACCCATTTATGATAAAAACCCTGCAGAAAGTAGGCATAGAGGGAACTTTCCTCAACATAATAAAGGCCATATATGACAAACCCACAGCCAACATTGTCCTCAATGGTGAAAAACTGAAAGCATTTCCACTAAGATCAGGAAGAAGACAAGGTTGCCTGCTCTCACAACTCTTATTCAACATAGTTTTGGAAGTTTTCGCCACAGCAATCAGAGAAGAAAAGGAAATAAAAGGAATCCAAATCGGAAAAGAAGAAGTAAAGCTGTCACTGTTTGCAGATGACATGATACTATACATAGAGATTCCTAAAGATGCTACCAGAAAACTACGAGAGCTAATCAATGAACTTGGTAAAGTAGCAGGATACAAAATTAATGGACAGAAATCTCTGGCATTCGTAAACACTGATGATGAAAAATCTGAAAGTGAAATCAAGAAAACACTCCCATTTACCACTGCAACAAAAAAAATAAAATATCTAGGAATAAACCTACCTAAGGAGACAAAAAACCTGTATGCAGAAAATTATAAGACACTGATGAAAGAAATTAAAGATGATACAAATAGATGGAGAGATATACCATGTTTTTGGATTGGAAGAATCAACATTGTGAAAATGACTCTACTACCCAAAGCAATCTACAGATTCAATGCAATCCCTATCAAACTACCACTGGAATTTTTCACAGAAGTAGAACAAAAAATTTCACAATTTGTATGGAAACACAAAAGACCCCGAATATCCAAAGCAATCTTGAGAACGAAAAACAGAGCTGGAGGAATCAGGCTTGCTGATTTCAGACTATACTACAAGGCTACAGTAATCAAGACAGTATGGTACTGGCACAAAAACAGAAATATAGATCAGTGGAACAGGATAGAAAGCCCAGAGATAAACCCACGCACATATGGTCACCTTATATTTGGTAAAGGAGGCAGGAGTGTACAGTGGAGAAAGGACAACCTCTTCAATAAGTGGTGCTGGGAAAACTGGACAGGTACATGTAAAAGTATGAGATTAGATCACTCCCTAACACCATACACAAAAATAAGCTCAAAATGGATTAAAGACCTAAATGTAAGGCCAGAAACTATCAAACTCTTAGAGGAAAACATAGGCAGAACACTCTATGACATAAATCACAGCAAGATCCTTTTTGACCCACCTCCTAGAGAAATGGAAATAAAAATAAAAGTAAACAAATGGGACCTAATGAAACTTCAAAGCTTTTGCACAGCAAAGGAAACCATAAACAAGACCAAAAGGCAACCCTCAGAATGGGAGAAAATATTTGCAAATGAACCAACTTACAAAGGTTTACTCTCCAAAATTTATAAGCAGCTCATGCAGCTTAATAATAAAAAAACAACCCAATCCAAAAATGGGCAGAAGACCTAAATAGACATTTCTCCAAAGAAGATATACAGACTGCCAATAAACACATGAAAGAATGCTCAACATCATTAATCATTAGAGAAATGCAAATCAAAACAATGAGATATCATCTCACACCAGTCAGAATGGCCATCATCAAAAAGTCTAGAAACAATAAATGCTGGATAGGGTGTGGAGAAAAGGGAACCCTCTTGCACTGTTGGTGGGAATATAAATTGATACAGCCACTGTGGAGAACAGTATGGAGGTTCCTTAAAAAACTAAAAATAAAACTACCATATGACCCAGCAATCCCACTACTGGGCATATACCATGAGAAAACCATAATTCAAAGAGTCATGTACCAAAATGTTCATTGCAGCTCTATTTACAATAGCCCGGAGATGGAAGCAACCTAAGTGTCCATCATCAGATGAATGGATAAAGAAGATGTGGCACATATATACAATGGAATATTACTCAGCCATAAAAAGAAACGAAATTGAGCTATTTGTAATGATGTGGATAGACCTAGAGTCTGTCATACAGAGTGAAGTAAGTCAGAAAGAGAAAGACAAATACCGTATGCTAACACATATATCTGGAATCTAAGAAAAAAATGTCACGAAGAACCTAGGGGTAAGACAGGAATAAAGATACAGACCTACTAGAGAATGGACTTGCGGATATGGGGAGGGGGAAGGGTGAGCTGTGACAAAGCGAGAGAGAGGCATGGACATATATACACTACCAAAGGTAAGGTAGATAGCTAGTGGGAAGCAGCCGCATAGCACAGGGAGATCAGCTCGGTGCTTTGTGCTCGCCTGGAGGGGTGGGATAGGGAGGGTGGGAGGGAGGGAGACACAAGAGGGAACATATGTATATGTATAACTGATTCACTTTGTTATAAAGCAGAAACTAACACACCATTGTAAAGCAATTATTCTCGAATTAAAAAAAGAAGACTTATCAAAATTGGTAAATTTTTGTGTAGCCATTTTAATATTGAAGATGGAAGAAAAGAAGCAACGTTTTTGGAATATTATGCTTTATTATTTCAAGAAAGGTAAAAATGCAAATGAAACGCACAAAAATATTTGTGCAGTGGATGGAGAAGGTGCTGTGACTGATAGAACGTGTCAAAAGTGGTTTGTGAAGTTTTGTGCTGGAGACTTCTCGCTGGATGATGCTCCACTATCGGGTTGACCAGTTGAAGTTGATAGCGATCAATTGAAAGAATAATTGAGAACGGTCAACGTTATACCACGTGGGAGATAGCTGACATACTCAAAATATCCACATCAAGCGTTGAAGATCATTTGCACCAGCCTGGTTACGTGAATTGATTTGATGTTTGGATTCCACAGAAGTTAAGTGAAAAATACCTTCTTGACCATATTTCCACATGTGATTCTCTACTTAAATGTAATGAAAATGTTCTGTTTTTAAAACAAATTGTGATGGGCAATGAAAAGTGGATACTGTACAACAATGTGGAACAGAGGAGATCGTGGGGCAAGCGAAATGAATCACCACCAACCACACCAAAGGCCAGTCTTCATCCAGTGAAGGTGATGTTGTGTATATGGTGGGATTGGAAGGGAGTTATCTATTATGAGCTCCTTCCAGAAAACCAAACATTAATTCCAACAAGTACGGCTCCCAATTAGACCAACTGAAGATGGCACTCGACGAAAAGCATCCAGAATTAGTCAAGAGAAAACGCATAATCTTCCATCAGGATAACGCAAGACTGCATGTGTCTTTGATGAACAGGCAAAAACTATTACACTTTGGCTGGGAAGTTATTATTCATCTTCTGTATTCACCACACATCACGCCTTCAGATTTCCACTTATTTCAGTCTTTACA
Organism: Globicephala melas; assembly: GCF_963455315.2. NCBI lineage: Eukaryota > Metazoa > Chordata > Mammalia > Artiodactyla > Delphinidae > Globicephala > Globicephala melas. The sequence goes on along the minus strand of NC_083315.2, from coordinate 4,554,036 downwards.
AAATTCTCTTAGTGGAAAAAATTTCAATTCCCTGGAAGACTGTAAAAGGCACCTGGAAAAGTTCTTTGCTCAAAAAGTTTTGGGAAGATGGAATTATGAAGTTGCCTGAAAAATGACAGAAAGTAGTGGAACAAAAGGGTGAATACGTTGTTCAATAAAGTTCATGGTGATAATGAAAAATGTGTCTTTTATTTTTACTTAAAAAACTGAAGGCTTTTTGGCCCACCCAGTATATTATAAAGATGTATGCCATGCCAAACAAAACAAAACAACACATTGATTGCAAAACTATAAAACTCACAGGCTCTTCAAATAGTCTGCATATACTGTAGATTACAGTGAATCTAAATATACCATCTGAAGAGAATTACAAATTAAAGTCAACTTTTAGATAAATAATCCAATACAAAGATTTTTTGATTGCTATAAGATAATTATTTTCTATTAAATTGCAAATGCATTATTGGTGTTTTGATGTATTTTGATAGGATTGGAAAATCGAGGAATAAGAACATAAAAAACCAGTTTTCTGTCTTTACATTTTTAAAGTTTTTACTTAACTGCGTCATTGTATCTTCTTTTTTCCTTCTGAGTTGAAATTATCTTGTTATCATTTGAGTAAATTTGCCCATTAAAAGATAGAGATGGTTAAATAAAACAAACTTCTGCATCAGTCACCAGTTTTAGCTAGGAGAAATGGTAGAACAGGTTACCAAATAATTTGTGGAGCTAATTTTCTTGAAATTGTTTCAGAAGAGAAGAGTCACTAAGTTCATCTTATATGGAATTGAGTGGGTGTGAAGGGAAAGTCTAAGAGGAAATGAAATAGTTCAGCAATTGTCTTACCAATTAGAAAAAATGAGGATTTCCTTTATTTTATAGAAATCCTTCTTTAGCTTGAAGGAAGTACTAGTTGAAAACAACCACTGTCATCAATAGCAAACCAAAAACCAGAACCAAAACTTAGTAGAAGGGTATAAAGAGGATTTCATTTTAATGTGATAAAATATACATAACATAAAATTTATCATTTTCATGTACAATTCAGTGGTTGCAAGTATATTCACAATGTTATGCAACTATCACCACTATTTTCAGAAATTTTCATCATCCCAAAGAGAACCTCTGAACCCATTAAACAATAGCACTGATTCTCCCCTCCCACACCAGTCCCCAGTAACCTCTATTTTTCCTGTCTCTATGAATTTGCCTGTTCTACGTTCATCATAGAAGTGGGATCATGCAATATTTGTCCTCTTGTTTCTGTATTACTTCAAGATTGTACATGCGGTAGCACATATCAGAATTCCTTTTTATGGCTGAATAATATTCCATTGTATATATATACCACATTTGTTAATTCATTCATCTACTGATAGCCACTTGTATTGCTTTTACCTTTTGGCTACTATGAATAATGCTGCAATAAACATTGGTGTACAAATATTTGTTTGAGTCTGTGGTTTTAATTGTTTTGTGTATATACCTAGAAGTGGAATTGCTGGATCATAGGGCAATTCCGCATTTAACTTTTTAAGGACCTGCCAAACTGTTTTCCACAGTGGCTATACCATTTTACATTCCCACCAGCAATACACAAGGGTTCCAATTTCTCCACATCTTCATCAATGCTTGTTATTTTCTGTTTTTGTTTTTTGATAATAGCTATCCTAATGGATGTGAAACGTTATACCATTGTGGTTTTGTTTGCACTTTTCTGATGACTAATGATATCGAGCATCTGTTCACACGCTTATTGGCTACTTGTATATTTTCTTTGGAGGAATGTCTATTGAAGTCCATTGCCCATTTTAAGAATAAGTTGCTTTGCTGTTGCTGTTGAGTTGTATTTCTTTATATATTCTGGGTCTTAATCCCTTATTTGGTGTATGATTTGCAAATATTTTCTCTCATTCTGTGAGTCGGCTTTTCACTCTTTTGATAGTATCCTTTGATACACAAGTTTTTAATTCTGATGAAGCCTAATTTATCTACTTTTTTCTTTTGTTGCTCTGCTTTTGGTGTCATGTCCAAAAAGAAAAAATCATTTGCCAAATCTAATGTCATGAAGTTTTTTTCCTAATGTTTTCTTATAAAAATTGTATAGTTTAGCTCTTAACTTTAGGTTTTGATCCATTTTGAATCCTTTCTGCATTGAATGGCCTTGGTACCTTTGTAAAAAAATCAATTGAATGCAAATACGAGGGTTTATTTCTGGCCTCTCTGTTCTATTCTATTAGTCATTATGACTCATTTATGCCAGTACCACACTATTTGATTACTGTAGCTTTGTAGTAAGTTTTGAAATCAGAAAGTGTGAAATCTCCAATTTTGTTCTTTCTCAAAACTGTTTTGGCTAAATGGGATTTCTTATGAATTTTAAGATGGGTTTTTCTATTTCTGCAAAAAAAATCATTGGGATTTTGATAGGGATTGCATTGAACCTGTAGATCTCTTAGGGTAGTATTCTAAGAGATAGTATTCTAAGAGATAGGGTGGTATTGTCATCTTAACGGTGCTTTGTTTATCATTCTATGAACATGGGATAGCTTTCCATTTATTTAGGTCTTCTTTAATTTCTTTCAGCAATGTTTTGTAGTTTTCATTGTATAAGTCTTTTGTCTCCTTGGTGAAATTTATTCCTGAGTACTTTATTCTTTTTGATGCTATTGTAAATAGAATTGTTTTCTTAATTTCCTTTTCAGATTTTTCATTAATAGTGTATAGAAACATAACTGATTTTTGTGTTTTGATTTTATATTCTTCAACTTTGTTGTATTTGGTTATTAGCTTTAGCATTCTTTTTGTTTTTGTTTTTTGTAGAAGCTTTAGGGTTTTCCACATATAAAATAATGCCATCTGTGAAGAGCGATACTTTTTCTCCTTTCTTTCCAATTTGGATGCTTTTATTTTTATTGTTTTATTTTTAACATCTTTATTGGAGTATAATTGCTCTACAATGGTGTGTTAGTTTCTGCTGTATAACAACGTGAATCAGTTATATGCATACGCATATCCCCGTATCCCCTCTCTCTTGCTTTCCCTTCCACCCACCCTATCCCACTACTCTAGGTGGTCACAAAGCACCAAGCTGATCTCCCTGTGCTATGTGGCTGCTTCCCATGAGCTATCTATTTTACATTTGGTAGTATATATATGTCCATGCCACTTTCTCACTTCGTCTCAGCTTACCCTTCCCCCTCCCTGCATCCTTAAGTCCATTCCCTACATCTGCGTCTTTATTCCTGTCCTGCGCCTAGGTTCTTTAGAACCATTTTCTCTTTTAGACTCCATATATATGTGTTAGCATACGGTATTTGTTTTTCTCTTGCTGACTTACTTCACTCTGTAGGACAGATTCTAGGTCCATCCACCTCACTACAGATAACTCAATTCCATTCCTTTTTATGGCTGAGTAATATTCCATTGTATATATGTGCCACATCTTCTTGGATGCTTTTATTTTTTAATTTTTTCTTGCTTAATTGCTCTGGCTGGAACTTTCAGTACTACGTTGAACAGAAGTGGTGAAAGCAATGAAGAGCGCAGTCAGCCTTCAGAACACACAACTCTGATATTTGGAGGACAAGTTCCTGACGGTCTGTCGTGGTTCTGGCAAGCTGCACCAAACAGTCTGCCACCCTCACTGTTACCTGCCACAAAGATGGGGGAGTGGAGGGTGGTAGCCACTACCACAGGGGAGAGGTTGAAACTCACTGATGTTTAGCAGCCTCTCCACCAAGCTCTCCACCGGATGCTCCCAGGTTTCCACTAGAGTCTAGAGTTCCAAAATAGCTCCTGCAGACACTTTCTGCAAATTCAGTAGCTGTTGAGGTAGAATGATGGATTTCTAGAGCTTCCAGTTCCACCTTCACTCCCCCAAGAGTTGGATTTCTTTTTCTTTTAGCCTGTTAAATCTTTGTTTCAGTAAGGTCAGTGTTATGGGGTAAATTCTTTGTGGGACAATTGGCCTCCTTTTGTTTCAAAGTCACAGATTCTACCACTGATCCTGGTTGGCCATATGACACACTTGTGTAATTTAAAAAACCCTGAATATGAGTGTAGGGAGAATTCAGTTAAGTTTTATTTGCTTCTGAAATTAATAGAAATCCAAATTAGGCCAAACTTTTTTAATTTATAGAATTGATTTACATTTAAAAACCATGAATGCCTCATTTAAAATATTTTTTTTCTCATGATAAATCAGTGAAGCATTGTTTTAGAAAACAACATTTTGTTTCATCTGCTCTGTTTTGTAACCAACTTCTTTATGTCAGTGAAGAGTTAGCTTAACAAAAAAAGGAACGTTTTTCTTGTGCCCTACATTTTTACCATCTTTTTCATCCTGTCAGAATAATCTTAAATTTAGAATGCTAAAAAAGAAATTCAGTAAGAGAACAATGTCACATTTTTTATTAGGAAGCAAAGTTTATAACATTATCACAGAGGTGTGAATCTTTGTGTGAGCTTTCCACTTGAAGACAAACTATTCATTTAAAATTTCAAAGAATACAATGTTTCCAGTAGCTTCTTTTTGACTGGCTAACATTTCCCACACGCCAGTTGTGGGTTGGCTATCTAATTACTAATATCTTCTTCAAAATGTTCTTAATTCATATTTCACTTCTGAAAAAATAACAAAATAGATGTTTAGGGTTAATATGGTGCTTAATGAAATACCTGTTTCCATTTTTTTAAAAGAAAGTATTCTGCCTATCTTGTAATGAATATACATCTTTTTGACCAAATGAGCAGGTTTTCTGCCAGCAAGAGGACCCTAGCGAACCTGAAGAAGATCACTATGGTCGAGGATGGGCAGTGAGGCTTTACTGCAAATCCTGTCACTGTTTTCTCTGGCTCTCTAGAGAAATTTCTAGAAAAAGACTTCTAGAAGTTTCTCCCTCCTGTTATGACTGAGATTCTTTCCTAGGCTTAGTCTCTATTTCACTTTTCTTCTAGCCAAAAGGAACAAAGCTCCACGTGAAGTTTCTTTTGAAGATTTCTAAGGAAAAAGGAGGCTCTAAGCACTGAATATGGAGAACGAGGTGGGTCCGTTTCAGCTCTTAAGAGTATGTTTCCCCCAGAAAACTGTCCTTTTTCTTAGTGCCTACCCTCTCTACCATGTTCCGGTGGGATTTGTCTGCTGAGTGGCTTCCCAGAGGAAACCTGACTTTTCCAGGCCAGGTAGTGGCCTCCAGCTTGCCCTCCCCATGGCCCCATCCTCCGAGCAGGACCAGGAGGTCCAGAGCAGTTTCACTTCCCACTGCCCTGCAGGCCGGCCCGGCTGCTCATTTCTCACCGGCCCCCTCTCGCCTCCCCCATCTTCCTCATCGCTCTCCCCCCACGTGTCCCTCTCTCCCCTTCCCCTGTGTCTGCTCTTCTCAGAAGTTAGCTTACAAAGCAAAGTTGTAACTTTGAATTCCTGTTTTTCCAACCGCCCTCATGTGACAGGATATCTCCTTATTGGAGGTTTTCCCTAATTTCAGAAGCCCTTTAAAAGTGGGCCCTGCCTCCAAGCTTCTTTTCAGCCGGTTGTGCAGAGAGGGGGGAGGGGCGGGGCGAGCCGGCGCCCTCACTGTCTTGGTTCTCCCGGCTCTCTGCTCTCCATCCCTGCAAGAAGAGGATCAACCCTGGGCCATGAAGCTGTCCACGCTCCTGTCTTTCCTTTCTCTCCTTCCGGTTGCCGTGCAGCTCCTGGGTAAGTGGGCTCTGACCTGGAAGCTTTCTGACTTGGGGCCTGGGGTACCCCCTCCCCTCTGGGTCAGGGTTGAGGGATTTCTTCCACACCTGCGGGGAAGAGAAAACAGGACTTCCGCACCACCAGCTCTGCGGCAAACCTCCGCCTGGTCCCCAGGCCTGGAAGCGGGGCACCCGGAGGAGGCGGCCGCTTGGCAGGGCAGAGGGGCGGCCTGACCTGAGCGCCACAGAGCCCCATCTTCCTCTTACCTCTTCTCTCATCTGCCGTTGCCTCTTCCCCGCTTTATTCTTAGAGCGATTTCCTCTGTGGTTGGCTGATTCTAATTTTCAGTTTCTATCTAACCCCCCACCAACAACTTCTGAGTGTTTTTGACCAAAAGGAAGGCGGCACTGGTGTCTCTCTTCATGGTAGGTCTAAGGATGGATTGCAGATCGTCCCCCCGCCCGAAGATTCCACGGGAGTTTTAGAACTCATCTCTTTTTCTGTGAATGAGCCATTACATTTTTGCTTAATTGGATTATAGTTGATTTACAATGTTGTGTTAGTTTCAGGTGTACAGCAAAGTGAATCAGTTTTACATCTACATATATCCACTCTTTTTTAGATTCTTTTCCCATATAGGTCATTACAGAGTACTGAGTAGAGTTCCCTGTGCTATCCAGTAGGTCCTTACTAGTTATCTGTCCTATATACAGCAGTGTGCTTATGTCAGTCCCAGTCTCCCAATTTATCCCTCCCCCCCTTTACCACCTGGTAACCATACTTTTGTTTTCTACATCTGTAACTCTATTTCTGTTTTGTAGATAAGTTCATTTGTACCCTGTTTTTAGATTCCATATCTAAGCGATGTCATTTGATATTTGTCTTTCTCTGACTTACTTCACTCAGCAGTGGGTGAACCGTTTGATCTAGCTTTTACTGCCGGAGAGTTCATCCTTATCTATGTTCCACGTTGATCCTTATCTGTGTTCTAAGTTGTTCACACTGATTTATTCCTGTCCACCTCACCCTTTTTTTTTTTTCCTGGAGACTGATGATTGCTCATGAGGCATAGATTCAGAGCTTTTCAGAAGCCCAAAGACATTATGGAGTCTCTCTCTTCTATTTCTTTTATGGAGAAGTAGAAGAAATACTCTCTCTTCTATTTCAGTCTCAACCTGCTTTACCCTTGGAATGAGAGTGCCTGTAGGAATTTTTATTTCCAGGTCTCTTTTTACATGGGACAAACGGGTTTCAACTTGGAAATGCTGGCTCCCCGATCCCCCTTCATTCCTCTCAAATCAGCAAACGCCGTCTGCGCCCAGCCTGTGCGAAAGGGCGCTCCATGCCCTGTTGAGCTGGACGCGGGTGTGAGTAGGGGCCACGGAGGAGACGGAAACTCCCCACCACCAGGAAGCCTCCCAGGGACAGTGTTCCATCACAGAAAGCGTTAACTCACCATGAGCCCGAAGTAGTGGGGATTATAAAAACACAAGCAAAGGCAGGATGGTTTGCACCTGGCCCCTGCCGGGACGCTGCTTAATTTCTTTGTGCTTTAATTGTTGTGTGTGTAAAGTAAGGAGCATTGTATTACTTGCCTCATCAGTTGTGGCAATGACTCAATGAGTTGAACTGTGTAAAATATTTAGAACATAATATAACCCATAGTAGTTGCGTCCTAAGTGTCAGCTGTCAATAGTAGTGACTTCTTTTTAGTCCCATGATAGCAATCAATTGTTCAATACAAGCAGTAGCGTTAGCATTTAAAGGAGAAGTTTCCCAAAAAAACAATGCCGAGGAAAGAGTCCTGGAGCCCGAGGACACATTTTACCTGAGTCCTGGCTGCAGAGCGCATCCCTCAGACAGTGAGGAGTGTGACAGCAGGGCAGGTGAGCTCCACATCACCCCTGTCTTCATCTTGAAAAACAGTCTTGTGCAGGAGGATTAATATATTCTTTGTGACCCCAAAGGTTAAAACTAAGAGCAGTGAAAATCTTCTAACGGTTGCGCTGTCTCAAATAGAATGTTCTGCTTAGGGGTAAGTTCTCTGTCACTAAAGGTCTTCAGACAGACACTGGATGAGACCTGGACCCTAACCCAGCACCTTCCAATAGGTACATCGTCAGCCACATTATGCAGCCACCTTTAAAAAAGTAAAAAGAAACATTGATTTTATGAATATGTTTTATTTAACCCAATGTATCTAAAATATTATTAGTCAACATTCATCAATATAAAATTTACTGGGATATTTTTACATTCATTTTTTTAAAATTAAAATTTCAACATCCAATGTGCATCTTATACTTACAGGGCATCTCAGTTCAGACTGGCTTCATTTCAAGTGTACAATAGACCCTTGGGGCTAATAGCTACCATACTGGGCAGCACAGATACCACAGATAGAGCCCCTAAATTTCTTTTTTTTTCTTCTTTTTTTTTTTAGCCACACTGCGTGGCTTGTGGGATCTTAGTTCCCAGACCAGGGATTGAACCAGGGCCTTTGGCAGTGAGAGTGCAGAGTCCTAACCACTGGACTGCCAGGGAATTCCCTAAGTTTCTTTAAATTTGCTCTTAATGTTTTGGGGGCAAAAAGTCTTTCTCACTTTGCTTAGGCAGTTTTCCCTCCTGGAGACAGCAGGATGCCTTTTGCTCTGATGAATGTCTTCCTCTTCATAGACACAACTATGGGAGAAGCAGGAGAGTGCTGAAGGATCTTAAAGAATAAAAGCAAAACAAAAACAAAAACATGTATAAGGGAGCTCTTTCCAGAAAATTTGTTATTAACTTGAGAGCCTTTAATTCTTATTTGACCTTTTCTTGGCCCAAGTGGCACATGAACGGAGGTTTCTGGATAAAGCAGAGCACCTACTTAGCGGTAGAATAAATATACAAACCCTCCGTACCCCCTCCCCTGGACTCCCTTCCCATTTATACAACCCCCCAAAAAAGATCTCCCTGCTTCCTGTGGTTTCTTTCGAACCCAGAACCCTTTCTCCCACTTCCCTGAGAACATCCTGCATCATCAACACCACGAGACCCCGTGTTGTGCCTGGATGGGACCGGGTGGCCAAGCATAGCAGAGGAAGAGTGAGCTCTTTAGCAGGAAGAACTGCATTCAGTTCTTGTGCCAACGTCTAGACCTCAGTGGGGGATATAATCGTGGTAGAGATACAGTGAGAGTTGCTCAGGCACAGAGGTTTAGCTTGAAATTGGGACGGTTTGGCTCACAGGCAGTGCAGCGGTGGTAAACGTAACAGTTGGTTCTCAGAAGAGAAAAAGCACTGATTTGTGGCATGGAGTGATTTCCACGGTGTGAGACTCCCACCATGGTTGATTTCAAACTACCAACGTGAGGCCACTGGAAGCAGAGTTGGGAAGAGGTGTCAGTAAGAGGCTCTCACTGGCCCCTGAGGGTGAAAAAACCCAAAAACTAACAGAGTGAATGTGACCTCTAGCCCACTGCTGTACTGCATCCAACCTCCTCGTTTATTGGTAAGAAGACTGAGGTCCTGACAGGTTAAGTGATCTTTCCAGGGTCTCACTGGTTAGTGGCACAACCTGCTGAATGCTCAGGCCTGCTGACTCCCAGGGCAGCGTTCTTTCTATCAAACAGAAGCAATGCGTTTTTGCTCCACAGATGATTGGTTTCATACCAATCTTGGACATCTTCAGGGAACAGTTGCCCACTGCCTATTCCCTTACTAGTTTTCATTTTTCATAAAAATTTCCTTATAATATTTCTACTTTTCTTCTTGTCTTTCTCCCTTCCTTCCTTCCTTTTCTTTCTTTCTGTCTCTATCTCTCTCTTTCTTCTTTCTTTCTTTCTTTCCTTCTTTCTCTTTCTTTCTTTCTGTCTCTTTCTTCTTTCTCTCTTTCTTTCTTCTTTCTTTCTTTCCTTCTTTCTTTCTTTCTTCCTTTCTTTCTTTCTTTCTCTTTCTTTCTTTCTTCCTTCCTTCCTTCCTGTCTTTCTTTCTTTCTGTCTCTTTCTTTCTTTCTTCCTTACTTCCTTTCTTTCTTTCCTTCTTTCTTTCTTCTTTCTTTCTTTCTTTCATTCTTTCTTCCTTCCTTCCTTTCTTTCTTTCTTCCTTCCTTTCTTCCTTTCTTTCTTTCTAACTTTTCTTCATTTCTAGTCTCTCATTTCTTCCTTCATACATATGACTTGTTTTGGATACCAGATTTAAGACATACTTTCAGACATTGTTGACCAAAACCAAATTTTTGTCACCTTTCTTTTTTCAATTGCTCTTATAGTTGTCTATTTTTCATGTTGTTGTCCCAAATAACCTCTGATTTTTCTATAATTCAGAGATGAAGATCTGTGGATGTAGGATATTCCAGATATAGGCAAGAAGACAATTGCTTTGTTGAGTGACATTTCAGTGGCTTCTGAGGGTGTTGGACCTAATTTCTAGGTAGGAAGAGTCACCACTGGTTAAATGTGAGCTTTAAAGAATCAAATACGCTTGAAAGAAGCCAGAAAGAGAAAGACAAATACCATATGATATCACTTAAATGTGGAATCTAAAATATACACAAATGAACTTATCTATGAAACAGAAACAAACTCACAGACAGAGAGAACAGACTTGTGGTGGCCAAGGGGGAGGGGGGTGGGGGAGGGATGGATTGGGAGTTTGGGATAGCAGATGCAAACTATTATATATAGAGAATGGATAAACAACAAGGTCCTACTGTCTAGCACAGGGAACTATATTCAATATCCTGTGATAAACCATAATGGAAAAGAATATGAAAAGGAATATATATATGTGTATAACTGAATCACTGTGTGCAGCAGAAATTAGCACAACATTGTAAATCAACTATACTTCAATAAGTTTTAAAAAAAGAAAATACAGAAGGTAACCTGTCAAAAAAAAAAAAAGAATCAAATACACTCAACCTCAGTTAAGACAAAGACCCTCGTCTTCAAAGGGACCTGGAGATTACAGTGATGACACTGATCCTGAAACCCAGTCTGAGACTGAACCTTGAGCAGCTAAGGGAGAACCAGGAGATCACAGATCACAAGGGGAGTTGCACAGGAAAGTACTTCTGAAGTGGTTTGTTATCTGCATGGCAGAGAGAGGGAAACGGATGTCGATGTGAGAACGGCAGTGTCCTCTTGCCTCCTGGCAACCATCAAGCTTTATTGAATGGAAATACCATATGGTTACATGGGTCCATAGAGGGAACTAGTGGAAATCACGTAGAATAAAAGTGAAAGTAAAAGGAGATGGGAAGGCAAGTGCCCTTTCAAAAGGAATGGAAACTGACAGAGAAGTAAGCACTGTTGGACAGGTTCTTCTAATTACAGACCAAGATAAGGTCACAGAGCCCTTTCAGAGCTTTAATCACTTTAAGTAATTGCTTGCAGTTCCTTAATCAGATCCTTAATCAGATCCCAGTGAGATGGATTGGGTGGGTGTTACAGTCCGCATTTTACTACACGAGGAAACTGAGGCTTGGAAGTCAGCTAGCCATTAAGGACCAGAGCTAATTCTTGACCATGGTCTTTTGGCTCTGAGGCTAAGAAGGAGATGTAATTTACCAGCTGGAGTGTGTCCATCAGGAAAGACATAAACGTGCTTCAAAACAACAGTCTGTCAAAGAAGGACTTACTTAGTCCCTCTCTTTGTATCAATTGTTTAGACTTTTCACTTGGAGATGGGAAAGAGGACACTAACATTTGAAGGTTTACTCTCTGCAAAATGGTATGCTGGGTGCTTTGCTTAAATTATCTCATTTAGAAAATTCAAAGCAACTCTATCAGAGAGCATTATTATACTCATTTTACAGATCTGGAGTTGAGACTAGAATGATTAACTAAGGCAACACAGCTAGTGAACGGTGGAACGAGCATTTGCCTGCAAGTTTGCTGACCCAGAAGAATATACCTCTCTCCACCACATCACCTGGAAACTCTGGGGGTCTCCATTGTCTCTGTCCTTCTGTCCTTCTCTTTGGGCTGCTGCAAAGGTTCTCTGTTTCTCTGGTTTCATCCTGTTCTGGACCATTTCACATTGCCTTTAAGACTGATTTTCCCAAGTTAGTGATAAGAATACACTTACATGTATCAAGCAATTTCTGTGTCAGGAACCGTTCTCAGTGCTTTATTTAGGTGATCTCATTTACTTCTCACAACAACTAGCAGGTCCTGTGCTTTCCTCCTCATTCTTTGTCGGGGGAGGGGACGAAAAGGCAGCACAGAATAGTTTAGAAACTTGACCAAGGTCACACAGCCAGTGAGCAGTACAGCTCTGATTATGTCACAATCAGGTGACCATGATACATAAAGATTAATTAGTGTGGTTGAGTGGAAGAAGAAAAAGCTGTGTAGGGTCAACATCTTACCTACAGGTTTTGTTTGTTTGTCTTGAAATTGGGGGAGAGGCTGGCATTTTGAGGTTGAGGATATAGGGGAGAAATGGAAGGATAGTGAGTAGAGCCTCAGGAGGGGATGGAATCCAGGACACAGGTAAAGGGATCAGCAGGCTGAGGGAGAGCTACTGAGATGGGAGTGAACGAACCCAGGGAGGGTGTAGATATCCCTGTCTTTAGGAGGGGAGGCAGGAAGTTGGCAGAGTTCCTTTTCCCAGCCTCTATTCTTTCCTTGAGGTCACAACCCATATTGGATTCATACTTGGACCTCCCCAGATAGCCAAATGCAGGGACTTAAATTAGTAGGTTCTCTGAAGATTTGATGAATGAATGAAGGATTGAAGTGGTAAATAAAATCATTCTCAATTTTTCCTTTATCCTTTTGTTCAACATCGCTAAACCTAATAGTGTGATACTTAGTTTTTTCCCCTGCCCCCAGCACTTGTTGTAGTTCTTTTTTTTGCATATACTAGGTTCATAATAAATATTTATTTTTAACTTATAAATATTATAAATTTATAAAAATAAATATTTATTTATTAACTTACTTTCAGTTCTTTGGAGACACATCTGTGGGTGTACATTCACTTATAGGGGTTAATAGATAGATTCTTAGTCTGGATGGCTCAAGGTGGTGACCTCTGACAATGATTTGAGTGAAGTAGTTTATTTGGGAGCCAGTCCTGGGAAAGACTAGCTGAAGGGTGCGGACCTGAGACCAGAATAAAGGCCGCTGGTCCATGGTGGGTCCAGGAGCCATGGCCCCTGTGGACAGCTGTAGCTCAGCCTTGCTAGGTGCCCTGTGTGACAATGTAGGATGTGCGCCTCAGAATCATCCTACCCACGGTGCAAAGATTGGGGCTGTTTATTCGTCTGTAGCCATTGGTCACTGGCAAAGGGCTACTCCTAGGAGGAGTTCGTTCTCTGACCCTACTGGCCTTCGCAGTGTGTGAAGCGTTCTCTGATGGCCAGAAAATGCCCCCCGGCCCAGAGATGTGGTGATGCCACTGGGGCCCGGGGCTGGCGCTCACTGAAATGGCAAAAGGCAGGAAGAAATGGTTCTGGTAGCATCTGCTACAGAATACCCACTTATTTTCCTCTTATCCAGCTTCTCTGTCTTCCAGAAGTTATTAGCTTTTATGCTTTCATGTCAGCATTTTATGTATTGTTGGTGGGGAAAGCCTAAACACATATAAGGAAGTGCAGCATATAATAGTTATATCTCTAACTTGTCACCTTTAGTTACGTAACTTTCTTTGCCAGTAAGTTTGGAAATTTAATGACTTGCTCAATGTTATTTTAAAATGGTTAAAATGTGCTTAAAAGAAAATTTGTACCTGTGATTGGATATCTAGGTTTCAGCCATTTTTAACCTGAGGCATTGTGTGGAAACTTCTTGCTTCTTTCCTAAATGTATTTTGACCTTTGATACTTCTCCCCTTGAAGTGTGGGCTCCTTGTGGCAGGGAATTTGTGTCTGGTTTGTCTTTGCATTGTCGCTAGCATGGTGCCCAGCACCTATTTGTTGAAAAATAAGTGTGAGGTTAGTAAGATTGAGTTAGGATGGATGACAGGTCTCTTCAATTCTGTAAATACATTTCTGATGTGTAAGTATCATCTGTTATCATTTGTTCAGCTTTGCAATATTTCTGTTACAAAAAAAAATTAGTATAGAAAACAAAAATCGAATGTTTATCCAAATGAAACATTGGTCTGGTTAATAGTGACAAAAATGCCACAAGCTGTCTTTTGGTCAAGGTCTTGAATCATTTTCAGAGGAAGAAGTATGACATTTTAACTCAGAGACATTGCACGGAGACAGTGATAAAAGCAAAACTTACATGTTGACTAGTTGAGGAGAAGAATAATGTATGAATGCGGGATCATAAAGCAATGATTTTACATTTCCTTGTATTGTGTAGCAAAGGCAATATCAAACTTGCACTGCTTCCTAATGTCAAAGATAAATAAAGGAAGCAAGAAGAGATAAGTTTGTATTGAAATAGAAGCTTTTCATTTCCAAGTACTCCTTTTTAAAAAAAAAAAAAATTATTTATTTATTTATTTCGTTGCATCGGGCTCCTTAGTTGCGGCTTGCAGGCTCCTTAGTTGTGCCTCTCCAGCTCCTTAGTTGCGGCACCAGGGAAGTCCCCAAGTACTCCTTTTATAAGTATAAACATTTATAAATCACTCTTTGGTAAAAATAAAATTTCAAGGGAAAAAGTCTTATGAAATAGAACCATCATCATTAATCAACTATTAAATAAAAGAATGTAACTGGGTTTACAGTCAGGAGATGCTTCAGATTTAATGACTCTTCTTTTATTCATTCAACTAATATTTGTTGAGGGACTATTATGCTCCAAAAAGAGAGAATACAGTACTGGATTGGAACGATAAGTCTTTCTACTCAGCGAATTTACATTCCAGTAGGGGCACAGACAAAACACAAGTAAACAAAATTTTAAAAGTATATATTTTAAGATGGTTATGAATAGTATATAGAGAATAAACGAGTAAAATCTGGATTGTTAGCTCACTAAGGATTTGGCACTTGAGTTGGAACCTTAATGAGTATTTCAAGAAGAGGGAACTTGAAATACAAAGTCTCTACAGTGAAAATGAGCTTAAAGTTCTTGAGGAGCAGAAAGGCTTTGTGGCCGGCAGGTGGTGAGTGAGAACAAGGGTGGGAGGAGGTGAGAGCAGAGGGTCAGCAGGGCTGGATCGAGCCCCATCTAGTAAGCTGTGACATGGAGACTGGAGGGTTTTTTTCCCATGTGTGCAGTGGTCCTCTTGAAGGGTTTAAATGTGGGAAGAGATATGGTAAAAAGCAAAATCTCTTCTAACCTAGAAAACCTCTCCCTGAAAGTAGAAGAAAAAAAATAATTTTATTATTGAATAACTATTCAAGCCGACTGTGATATGCACCGTCAATCTGCCAAAGGGATTGCAAAACAGAGAGAAATCTGCCTCTTTTATGTGGCTAAGTAGAAACATTCCATGACATTAGGTAGGGTTTACAGTTTGGAGTCAGGTGACATGTTAAGCCCATGTCAACCAGGAAACTGGGAGATCAGGCATTATCTCTGATGATTCCAGTTTCAAAGTGAGGAAGATCAGAGGAAGAACATGGTGGCTTAGTCTGGGGTGAGGCAGTGGAGGTGAAGAGAAAAGAATGGATTAGGGTATTTGTATTAGTCAAGTTTCTCCAGAGAAACAGAACCAGTAGGGGGTGTGTGTGTGTGTGTGTGTGTGTGTGTGTGTGTGTGTGTGTGTGTGTGTGTGTGTGTGTGTATCTCTGTGTGTCTCTCTCTCCCCATCATCTATCTATCTATCTATCTATCTGTCATCTATCTGTCAATATCTTTTTGGAGAGATTTATTTTAAGGAATTGCCTCGTGCAGTGGTGGAGGCTGGCAGGCTGGTAACTCAAGAAAGAGTTGATACTGCAGTTCAGGTCCAAAGACAATCTAGAGATAGAATTTCCTCTTCTGGAGGGGACCTCAGTCTGTTTTCTCTGAAGGCCTTCAACTGATTGGATGAGGCCCACCTACAGTATGGACTATAATCTGCTTTACTAAAAGTCTACTGCTTTAAATGTTAACCTTATCTAGAACAAGAACACAAAACAAAAAACCTCCCAAAACAACCTTCACAGACCAAATATTTGCATTCCATGTCTTGGCCAATTTGACACATAAAAGGAACCATCATGGTATGTGTTGGGGTAGAGCCAACAGATTCTACTGTTGTCCTAGAAAGCGAAGGAAAGCTGGAAATCCAGATGACTCCTGGGTTTTTGGCTTATGGATCTAGGTGGATGATGGTGCCGTTAATGAAAAAGAGAATATTGGATGTTTGCTCATTAAATACCATCATATTTAGAGTGAACTTAAGATGGAACTACAGACAAAAATTAAGTACACGAAATAAAAGTCAGATAAGTATAAAAATTCTGAAAGAGGAACACTATTCATGCAATATGACTTCCAAGCACCTTACCTTAAATGGTTGGTTATCAACTCGTTGGTTGACTGAATTTAGACAGTTACTAAGTGTTGGCCACTCAACAGTAAAATCAAATGGCTGAAGTAGGAGGTGGAAGAGAGATTTATGGTTGGGATGGTACTGAGAAAAACTGTGAAATGTGGAAGGTAAGTCTAGATAGGAAAATAACAGGTGGAATAGCCAACACAAATGAAGTGTGAAGGGCAATATAGCTGAGTCTACAGGTATCTATGGTAACATTTTCAGAGTTCAGTACCTTTTTAGATGAGCACATTTACGTTTGTGTATGGTAATTTATCCTGTCACTGTTTCTAAAGAACATTTTTTCTTCTTATTTCCTGGGTTTTACTGTGAACAAAACAAAATATTATTAACATTTTAATTGTATTACCAACGCACAGAGTTCCTCATTTTGCCTCACACAGATCAGGCTTGGGAAGGCCTTCAGTTAGATGGGAGGAGCTTGGTTGACACCGCATGTTCTGTTGACAGGCGTCAATCCCAAAGATGCCAGCAGAAGCAGATCTTCTGAATTCAGGCTCTAGTGAGTCCCGATTCCAAGAAATCAAACCAGCAGACATGAGGAACCCAGCCAAGGAATCTAGGCAGAGGTTCGAAGGAGCACTGAATTAGGAACCCAGGCAAGACAGAGGCAAGAGGTCTCTAACAAGTGTAGACAAGAGCAGATGCAGCCGGAGAACGTAGTCTTTTCAGGCAAAGATCCATTAGGACCTTGAAGTTGATAGTCCAAGACTGATCTCCGAGTGTAAGTGGAGCCAACCCCACGGGGTGCTGAGGACGGTAGATAGAATTTGGCTTGTGGAAGCAACGGCCTCTCTTAGTGGCACTGTGATTACTTTGATAATTTCACTGGGATGACCTGATTGAAAGCGGGATTAGCAGATGCAAACTATTGTATATAGGATGGATAAACAGCAAGGTCCTACTGGATAGCACAGGGAACTATATTCAATATCCTGGGATAAACCATAATGGAAAAGAATATGAAAAAGAATGTATATATATGTATAACGGAGTCACTCTGCTGTACAGCAGAAGGTAGCACAACATTGTAAATCAATTTATCCTTCCATCAAATCAATTAAAAAAAATAAATTGAAGTTGAAATCAAGCGTAAAAAAAATACCAAGCTCATTCAGCCAGACACTCAAACATCTGTGATACTATCTCAGCTCATTTTGAAAGAACCTCTTAAGTAGAAAGAATTTAGTTAAACTTCACAAAAAGTGTTTAATTTATATTTGTGCCACAAAACAGGCAGTTCCTTTCATTTGTCTATTAAAAAAATAGACAAAAAAGAAAAAACTTTACATGATGAAACATGAAACCAATTTTGATTTAAAGGACAAAAATATGCTTACCAGATCTTTTTATTCTTTTTTTCTTTTTGTCAAGAGGAAGTTGAGTTTTGCCAGCTAGCAGCTATGTACTGTAAGCATAAATTATCTATACATACTTATTTAAAGTACCAGCCCCAAATTACAAGTATAAAAAAACTGTTATTTATAAAGTTACACTCATAAATACTACCTTAAATGATATAAAACCTACATTTATTCAACCTTTACTGCAAACTTCACAAATTATAACACTATCAAATGCATTTTTGTATCTTTTTGTTATGCAGAGGTTAGGTTGAATATGCCAATGAAATGAAAGACACTAGGTGTCCAAGATACCTATTGTTGGATGGGAAAGAAAACAAAAAAACTTCTCTCGTTGCCCAGACCTCTGGGCTTCCCAGAAGACCCTTAGCTCACAAATTTGCTGGACATTATTATTTTTTTTTTTTGCGGTAAGCGGGCCCCTCACTGTTGCGGCCCCTCCCGTTGCGGAGCACAGGCTCCGGACACGCAGGCCCAGCGGCCATGGCCCACGGGCCCAGCCGCTCCGCGGCATGTGGGATCTTCCCGTACCGGGGCACGAACCCGTGTCCCCTGCATCGGCAGGCAGACTCTCAACCACTGCGCCACCAGGGAAGCCCAAAATTGTTTTTTTAAATACGAAAAACCTTACTAATTAATGTTATAGTTAGAATCACTGGGTATAGGTTTCATCTATCTCAAAAAGGGTAGGGATAGTAGGACTTCAAAATTCTATTCCAGGATACACAAGTGTTTAATTTTATAAATTATTGTATTCATCCCCAAATTTGCTTTTCTCAGATGAGTATTATTTCTTCCTCCGTTACCTACCTTTTGTGTTTACTCCACTACAGTTTGTGTGCATTTAAGTCTTTTCATAAGGTTCCTTGTCTGAACTAGGACATCTTGAAGATGTCCAGCCACATGCTCCCAAGAGGCCCCTCAACCCGGTCTCTCTCCAGCTTCAGGGACCCACGGAGGGAGCAGAGCCGGCCCAGGCTGAGTCAATTTCAACCCTTTTCCTGTGATCACAGGTCTTTCAGGAAATGGAAACATTGAGAACTTTTGACCTAAAATATTGTCTTTGTCCTATGTATCCACTTAAGCATCCTTTCTTTCTTTCTTTCTTTTTTTAACAGACACTAGGCAATTTTTAATATACAATGAAGATCACAGGCGCTGCGTGGAAGCATTAACTCCCAGTGCAGTTCAAACTGCAGTTTGCAACCCAGACAGCGAAGCACAGAAATTCCGATGGGTGTCTGAATCGCAGATCATGAGCGTTGCCTTGAAGTTATGCTTAGGGGTACCATCAAAAAGTGACTGGGTTGCCGTCACTCTGTATGCCTGTGACTCCAAGAGTGAATTTCAGAGATGGGAGTGCAAAAATGACACGCTTTTGGGAATCAAGGGAGAAGATTTATTTTTTAACTATGGCAATAGACAAGAAAAGAACATTATGCTTTACAAGGGATCAGGCTTATGGAGCAGATGGAAAGTTTACGGAACCACAGATGATTTATGCTCTAGAGGTTATGAAGGTAAGAAGCTTGGGATTTTTTTTTTTTTTTTTTTTCCTTTCTGTCAAGTCTTTCTCATCTTCTTGGTTGGAAACGAATTCAAGGGAATAAGCATATTCTTGTTTAGTCTGGACTAGAAGAGTATTAGTTGATTACTTTTGTGTCTGGAACTCTTCTGTGTTCTGTGAATGAGTAAATGTGGTTCAAAGTCCTAAATGATACTTTAGCTATTTGTGATTAATGAGAAGACATTTCTTGTAACTTTTGCTAAGATTTTTTTTTTAACAGTGGGTTACCGTTTTTAGAAATTACTTTTCACTGTAATGTTTGACCCGGTGTCTTCCATTTTACACTGTATGATTGTCGTGATAAGAGTTTAACGAAATGTTTCTTTTCCTTTGGTTTACATTACCTCTGAACAAATGATCCGTGGAACAACATTCTTTACCAATTCAGACTGTGTAAAATGAAATCTTGACAATTTTGGTTTCTAAATGTTTCTAATTTATTTGTTACCTTATGGGTATTTAGAGACATTATGTAATAATCAGCAAATTAGAAAAGCTAAGGAATTAGCTTATAAACTAACCTTCAGCGTCTTTAGTCTGCTGTTTGAGAAAGTGGTAGCACCCGTGGGGCAGGAAATAATTGTATATGTAGTTGGTTCCTTCAACTCTTGAAGGTTAAATAAAATCAGAGTATCTAGTCTTCTCTCATCTTGGCCAAATTTCATTCTCTAGTGGCTGCACAGAAAAAAGATAAAACAAAAACCAAAAAAGAACTTGAAGCCCTTTACAAAGGCTTCTTGAGTCAGATGATGTTGTAACCACTTTCCAGGTTTGGACACTTGATTTCTGTGAAGTGTGATCTAGAACGACCTCAAGGTCAGAGAAAGAGCCTGCCTCTTGGGGCAAGAGATTAAGCTGTTTGCAAAATTACTATGTTACTGAGGCTGCAAATGTTGGTTGAACTTAGCTTACGGCAGGTACGCAGATCATCGGAGTTCAGCTCTTTGCAAGGTGATGATCTGACAGCTTTCCATTTTCCTTCTATGTTCTATAAAGAGAAGAAGAGAGTAGGAACTGAAGAAGAGTGCGAAGGAGGGCTCAGAAAGAAGTTATCCCAAGGCTTTTACTGAACATAATGTAGGTTTAGAAATTACCTAAGAGGCAACCTAAGTAGCACAGCATTTCAGGAGAAACTTGTCGGAAAATTATAGGGCAGGACAAGGGTGAACCAAACTTGACTGAGTCAGATTCCACAGGTGGGACAATCGTTCTAATTGAGGAATCCAACACAAGAAAGTTTGGTGTTAAGAGATCAGAATTCTCATTTTATTTTAAAAGATATCGCTGAAGTTCTGTAGTCCTCTCTCCACCCCCTGCCCCTACTTTCTGGTCTTCTGTTTGCTTTGAGAAAAATATGCATAGGATTTAGGATAGTGGTTCTCAAACTTTAAGATGCTTAATAGTCACGTGGAGAGCTTGTTAAAAATACAGATCCCAAGGTCCCCCCCCCACCTAGATTCTAAATTAGCATATTGGGGGAAGGGCCTAGGATCTATTGAATTATTTTTATCAATACTGTGTGGCTGGATGCAGATGGTTCATTGACCACACTTTGCATACTCCCTAAGTCTCTCCCAATACTTAAGATGTTCCTGCTAGAAGATCTAGCCCTTCAGAGTGATCTTGCAATCGATTCATTGGAATATGCATTAGAAGTAAAGACAGTGCAGAGAGGATGTATGCAGAGTCTTTGTCTCTCTAAAGACAACTTGGGGAAGAAAACTGTCTGAGGCCAAGGATTTAATTTTGAGTGATCGACTCCGACTTTGTAGACTTGGACGGATCTGAGGATTGGAAGTGTGGCCCTCAAGAGGAAGAGTCAATTGAGTGCAGTGACGTGATTTGTTAATCAAGTTGGCCTCATCAGTGCTTTGTTTAATAAATCAAGTTAGTCCTTAAAAAGCCATTTCTGATTGACATCTGTAAACTGAGCACTGAGAATTCCTTGGCTAGCTGAATGAACAGTACCGCTAGCCCTAGGTGGTCTTATCACGCTTTCTTCGTATGAAGGAACAATGGTGTAATTATTACAAATCCAGCATGTTCTTTATACAGTCTATGATTCGGAAAATTAGTCCTGTAACTTAGTGCAACAAAAGCTAGAATCACATTTTAAAGTTACTAACAGCTGGGCAATTGGCAAAAGAGTCATTTTGAGGGAACCGAGAATAAACCTAGCTTTTAAGGTGGACAAAATAAGTACGAGCAAAGGAAAAGGAAAGGAGGTAAGTAGCTTTTTTTTGTTGTGCTCTTTACATATGTTAGATGCTGTGCTATGTGTTTTACAAATGTTATATTATCTTAATGACTTTCAAGATGTCTTTAAAGAACTTTTTAAAGTCATAGAATCTATGAAACTTAATTAGGAAAAGAGTATTCCTACCTAGAAAAAATTCTGAATATAAACTTGTCACAAGAGACTGAATATTTCAATATAGAGGATTATTATCACCCAAAGAGGCATCCCTACAAAGGTAGACTGAACATACTGGAGCATTTAGCTACTTGAGTGGTTTGGTTGTCAATGGAGATATGAGCTTCCTTTTGACTTACGCCAAACTGTGATCCATAACGATTCTCTATTTTTTTTGAAATTAATGTATTTATTTGGGCCGCGTTGGGTCTTCATTGCTGCGTGCGGGCTTTCTCTAGTTGCGTCGAGCAGGGGCTGCTCTTGCCTGTTGCGGTGCACAGGCTTCTCATTGTGGTGGCTTCCCTTGTTGCGGAGCACAGGCTCTAGGTGCGTGGGCTTCAGTAGTTGTGGCTCGCGGGCTCTAGAGCACAGGCTCAGTAGTTGTGGTGCACGGGCTTAGTTGTTCCGTGGCATGTGGGATCTTCCCAGATCAGTGCTCGAACCCATGTCTCCTGCATTGGCAGGCGGATTCTTAACCACTGCGCCACCAGGGAAGTCCACAATTCTATATTTGTTTCAACTTTCCTTTCTAGGTGAACCTAGAGTTTCACATTTTGATCTGTTTGGACTCATTTTTTTAAAAAAGACAAATACTGATTATAGATAGTATCTAAGGGTTTTACGTGATTTCTTTCCATGATGTGAATTGGAGACTTATGCTAAAGTTCCTACCCTTTCTCGTAGCCGTTGTTGAGGGACTCAAGCGGAGTCTGGCTGGACAGGAGTGGTTGGAGGGGATTGAAGTTTTGACTGTGTGTTTGGGTTACACAGCTATAAGGTTATTTTTCAATCTAGAGATTCAGTAATTCTCTGATTCCAACCGAGGGGAAGGATGGCCTTTTCCCTGTTTGGAGGAAATGCAGAAGTCAAAGTTGTTGTCCGTAGAGCTGACTGTTTTTGGCTCAAGAGAGCAAAGAGGAAAATCTTATTGCAAAAGACAGCAGCATAGAAGTGGTGCTAGAGTTTTTCCCGAGGACACACGTATCCAGCAAAAGACAGGAGTCGCAAGAGAAGGGAAATACAAAGGAATTCCCTGTGTTAGTGTAAGAGCTGTGATCAGAAGCGTAAGACCGATCCTTGCAGTAACCTTGTGATTGGAAAGTAATCGTTCAGGAGATTCACATCCATTCTAAGTACAAGTCAATGTGTCTCTTCTAGCCATGTACACACTCCTGGGCAATGCCAATGGGGCAACCTGTGCATTTCCATTCAAGTTTGAAAACAAGTGGTATGCGGATTGCACAACTGCTGGGCGATCAGACGGATGGCTCTGGTGTGGAACCACTACAGATTATGACGTGGATAGGCTATTTGGATATTGTCCATTGAAATGTAAGTAACTTTATCATCAAGACAATTTTGGCACGTTTAGTATGCAACCTAGTGATCAGACTTTGTGTTTATCGAGAACATTTCTTCCTCCAAGTGACTTCTCATTTCCTATCTCATCATACCCCACCACACCCTCTACAGATGTCATTGTCCCATTTTATAATGGAGGGAGTGATCCATATTGGCTAAAGACAAGAACACAGATCTTCTGACTCTCAGCCCTAGGCTGCCTCAAATGACCCCTTTATTTTCACTAACTACGACTTCTCCTCAAATTCCACTGTTACTGTCAGTTATTTTCTAAGACTTCAGGGCAAATTATACTGTATACGATGCAATATATACTTAATGCCACAGGTGGGCATCCCATTTTCCAACCCCCCCAATGATTTACCTTTATTAAACTATAGATCAAAAACAGGATTTAAGCAATGCCACAGCCTTGGTTTTGATGGACAGAGAGAGAGAGAGAGAGAGAGATGTGAGTGGCTCCTGAGTTTTGTGTCAATGTAATGAAAAGGGTTCCTCACTGTGAAAATGATAGTAATGCTACTCTTCTTAAATTAAGTTTAAGAAGACTATTATTTAATTTAACATAGCTTCAATGGAAGTCAGTTATGTCTATGCTTGGAGGGGTTTTAAAATGAAAATGTAAGTCTTATTGCAATGATGCAGAATAAGTGGCATTGCATCGTATTGAAGTGAGGGGGCCATAAAAATTCTTGGTGTCCTTTCCATGCTCTAGAATTTATAAAGAAGCAGGGCAGCAGGTTTTGGGTGGGGTGGACGAGGGCATTCGTGTTGGAAGGCAGGGATGTGGCTGAAGAAGACAGAGGAGGAAGGGTTCTTGGCTTCCCTCTCTCCATCACCCACACCCTCCTCCTGCTGCCAGCATCGGCCTTCCTTTCCTTTCCCCTGAACTTCTTACCCCCAACCACTTGCTACTTCAGACTCTGTGGATCAGAGCTCCTGTTTCCTGCTGTCCTGCCAAGGGGCAGGCGCTGGGTCAGAGCCTCAGATACAGTCTGGGCTGATTGTGAGACCACCTGCGTTGCAATAGTGCCGCGTACCCCACTAAGCTTTCAGGATCACACATCCACATACCATCGCGGTATTCCAAGCGTTATTGTAAAAAACAGTCCAATTTACAAACATATCTTAGTCTGTCAAGTTAAAGACAGAATTCCAAGAATTGTGCTTATTTATCTCTTTTGATTTTTAATCCCTAAACATCTTACTAAAAATTAATTTGATTTCTCAGCCCCATAGATTATTGTAATTCCCCTCTGGGTCCAGTCCCTCAGTTCTGGGTGAATACTCACAAAAACTCAGTCTTCCTGTGTTCATGGTGGAACCGCTCTCCCATTCTTGGGTGAGGTAAATGCATTTCTGTTTTATAACAACTTTTAAAGGTTTGATTCCCATGAAAGGTTGACTGATGTCTGATCTCTATATTAGAAGGCTTTTTGTCTGAAAACAAAACTGAACATTTTCCTCATAAGATGAAGCAAGATTTGTTTTTCAGTGATTGAGAAACATCTTCCTCTGGACTTTGTAGGAATGGTATTTTCTAAATCCGTTATCATGGAGTGTCTTGGGGCTGCAGATCTCACGGGTCCAGCTGTAACATCCTGCACTTACATGGTGTTGACAGGGACGTTGTTTGCTGCACATATGATTTAATGAATCATTAAATGGAGGACAAATGGCCAGCCGCTAATCATAAAAAAAAAAAACCACCTTGGCTAGACGTGTGTTTTAGAGATAAACTGGGTAGGCTCTAGAATAAGCTTTTAGTCTCATTGGTTCCAATTTATGTCTTCCAAAGCAAATTATGTATTTGGCCTAGTTCATTGTAAAGGTAAAATAACTGGAAATTTAAAACACTTTTGATTTCAACATGCATTACAATTTCAAAGCACATTTTATACAGTCCATGCCTTTCTTGAAGGGCTTTGCATTTTCCCAAACTCTTTCGTTGTCTTTGCTTTGTGTGTTTTTTTCAAAAGAACATTTTATTTGATGTTAGCCTTAAACTAGCAGATTCAATACAGGAAGACGAGGTCCCGGCTGTTGACCTAGTGACACCCAGTACATGCTCTTCACTGCCCTCTGTAGTGTTTATTGTAATGTTTTCCTTCTATTTAGACGTTTATTTTCAAGTATCAGGAGAACAGGAAAAGGAAAAGACTCCTTTCTCTCAATTGCCCATAGCTTGCAATTTTAGCTTTCAGAGTCAGTTGCGCTGGTTTACTGTGGGAATTTGAACCACTTGGGGAGATACAGAGTCAGCAAACCTATGCATGCGTTGAGAAATAGGTCTTAATCCCTTGATTGAAAATGCAAAATACCCTTTCTTTAAATGAAGAGAAGCAGCAAATTGCATTTCTTTCTTTGGTCCTTTGTAGCCCTTTCCTTCATTTCTGGATGAGAAAATCATCCCCTCCTTCTTTTATAGCTCACACTTTCTACCACACTACAAGCAAAACCTCCAAATTTCTAAAAATATTTATTTAAAATAGCTCCGACTTCAAGTAAACCTCAAACCAGTCTCATCTGAGTGATCTCACTTACAGGGCGAAGAATCCATTTGCACATTAAACTAGTAAGACCTCAGACTGTGGTAATTTAAATTTAACATTACTAATTCAAATATATTTTTTATGTGAATATATAATAATTTTATAGTTAAAACGTCTTAGAAATGTCTATGCTGTTGCCCAAATGAAATGTTGATATAGTTTTCTTCCTCTTTGGTGTTTCATGAACCACAAATTTCATATCATAGTGTGTGGTAAGTATATGAAAAAGGTCACTTCAGATACAAAGAATCACAATTATATGCATATATAAAGTGTGGGCTATATGTGTATGTATAATGTTGGCTGTATGCATATATATGGTGTAGGCTCTATACACACGGACAACTGTCCAATTTGTTAGCAAGTTGAATACTCCTCAGAAAATTTGCGTTTACGTAATCTTTTCCTTATAAAAAAATGAAAGGATTATGACTTCACATGACTTGTAAGTAGAATTTTACATTATTAAAAAGACAAAAGAGAAGTTTTTATATCATGAAGCACACAAAAATATTTCATCTGTTGACTCATTTCTCAAACATCTTATGTGTAAAATGCAATCAATAATATTTATCCATCTATATTATTGGCCTTTCATAGACTGTAGCCACGTTTATAGAGTATATTGGGAATCGTAAAATTTTTTTAAATTAAAAAAAAAATTTGAATTAAAAAGTGTTTTACTCTGAGCGAAGAAAAGGTAACAATCAGCTATTGCCAGGAGCTGCCTATGTTTAATACGTGCTAGAGATAAGAACATGAGACTCCAGAGGTGGTTAACAATTTAACTAAGGGTGACTCACCAGTGAGTGACAGAGTCTGGAGGCAGGTCCTGGTCAGTCTGTCTGTGGAGTCTATGACCTTCCCCTCTAATGCCTGTGTCTTTGGTCTAAAAAGACCAAACTAGAATGTACGGGTGAAATATCCGTTGCTGAGAGAAGACATATTTATTTTCTCTTCTCCCTTTATTATTGTTTTTCTAGATTAAGGAAGTTGGGCTGGCATCTCTATTCTTAGTCTGTGTATTTGCCTCACTTCCCAACTCATCTGATCTCAAATGTCCTAATGGAAAAATAGAGATGGTGAGTCCCTGTCTTTCTGGAGGCACATGAAGCAGATGGAATGCGGTCGATCTTTGAAAACTCCCCCTCTTCATTTCAGGAGTAAAGAAAATCTCATAGTCACTTTAAAACTGATTAAAAGAAAGAAAATAAGGGAAAGATAATGCTTTAGGCAATAATGCTACCAAGATTGTTTAAAAGATATTGTTCACTGAAAATTCTTTCCACGCATAAGGTAGTCAATTCCTTTTGACTTCTTTTACAGTCGAGGGCAGTGAAAGCTTATGGAATAAAGATCCGTTGACCAGCATTTCCTACCAGATAAACTCCAAATCGGCTTTAACTTGGCACCAGGCGAGGAAGAGCTGCCAGCAACAGGATGCCGAACTCTTGAGCATCACAGAGATACATGAGCAGACATACCTGACAGGTAAAGATGCGAAAAGAAAACAGAGTTGTGAAATCATGATTATTTTATTTCCGTATAGTTTAACTTAAAAGCATACAACACGAATAATTCGAGACATCATGATAGAGTCAGTCCTAAGCAGATGGTGCAGAGGGTTTGACAAATGTGCACCCCGAAAAAGACACCTGGGATGGCGAATAGGTTTCAGCTCATGAGCCCACTTTCTTCTGTCAGTTGTGTCAGTGTCTAGAACTTGTGCTGAGAATGATTCGGAGGATTTATTTGGGCTCAGAGTAGAAGATGCTACAATCAATTAGCGATGCTGTTCTTGGACACAAGACACGGGTGCTATACTGGTCAAATACTCTAGGTCTATAGCTTGAAGCCGTTGGTTTTCCATTAGCGTGGGAGAATTTAACACGATAAACTGAAGAGCTGCCACCACAAACAGGGACAAGTGAAGAGCCGTCCTTTTGCCTCCTGTCTTTCAAATTCCCAGTCTCTAATGGTTTTCAGGTCTTACTGATACTCTTTCTACAATGTTTGTTTTTTTAGCATTTGTTCTTATGAGGTTGTGAAGATGAAAAGGGCTAATGTTTGCTTGAGATGAGAGAGTCTGTTTTAGCTTCTGCAATCCATGCTTGAGGAGCGGAGAGGTCAGGACCAGAAACGAGTGTGGGAGATAGAGCATCCTCGACTCCCTGCCCTAAGCCCCTCCCTCCCGTTCACCCTGACCCTGCTTACTAGCTGAAAGTATCTCGGATCCAGTGACCACCATGTTCAAAAACTCTTAGTGGCTTCTCATCGCCTATCAAATAATTAACAACACACCTTTGCCTGACATTCAGGGGCTGTCACCTGTCCACTGACTGCTGTTCCCCTTTGTGCATTTCGCAGTCTTGACAAGAGAAAACTTTTGGGTTCCTCGTCTATGTCTCATACTTTCTCACCTCCACATCTGTCCCCATGGCATTTCTTGTACCTGGAATTCCCCACATTTTATACAGTTGAAATGCAGTCTTCTCTATTTCCATCTGCTTTTCTCTTATTTGTTTACCACTTTTACAGTGGTTACTTACATATGTCCCACTTCCCCTACAAGACTATAAATACATTCGATTTTTATTCATTCATTCATTCTACAAGATGGGTGATTTCTCTGTGTGAGGCATTGTGCTAGCTCCTGGGGACACAGCAGTGACCAAAGCCTGCCATGTCCTGTCCACATGGAGCTTAAAGTCCGATGGGGAAAACACATAGACAAGAAAACAAGCAAATAAATACAAATTATAAGCAAACTGAAGGCTGTGTAGAGAATGGATTTGAGAGGCAGATGGCTGAAAGTGAGGAGTGTCTTGTGAATATGTATGTCCTCCCAACCCCTAAAGAGATTCACCCAGAACCTTCCGGGAAGACAGTCTCAAGGGATGTTTGCTGACTGACAAGTGAGGATGCAGCACAAGAAAAAACATTGTTTAGAAATTCACCCTCACGGTTGGACCAGTGGTCAGTTTATGGCGAGAAGACAGTGGTTCTTAAGTGTGAAGTTGCTTATCAGTCACCAGGGAACTTTGTTAAAGTGAGGCTGCCTGGGTGCAAACCCCAGCGACTGTAGATCAGTAGGCATGATGTGGGGTCCTGGGATCTGCATGTTATCAAATTTCCAGGTGATTCTAGGGCAAGTGGATGGGGACCCCACCTGGCAAAGCACTGGGTACAGTACCTGCTGTATCAGCAAAGCTTACAGATTGCATCTGCCTGGATAGCAGGCAGCAGAGCTCAGGAGTAAGGAGCATAGCCTCAGGAGCCTGACCGCCTGGGCCCCGGCTCTGTGAAGCTGGGGGACCTTGGGGGCGATGACCTGAGGCTGCTGTGCTGCAGTGGGAGTGTGTGTGTGAACTGTTACAGGGGACAGAGCTGTCCCCAGCCTTGTCTCATCACCTAGGATTCCCTTTCTCCAGCTCTTTGCGGGTGATCCTCTCCACCAACTGGAACACACTTCTCCTATAAGTTATTATTTTTTAACTGAATTTGAAGATGTTGATTGCATTCTATTTTGGGCAGAAAAAAATGTAACACAAATTTTTTTTAGCACCACCTTGTGAAATACACAAAGCATTATTGGGTAAGAAAGACTTTTCTAGTCCATTTCTGAGGACTAAATCATGAGTACTAGCTCCACTGTAATGAAATGTTTCTTGTACCAAGTATAACATTTAAAAATTTTCTGCTTTCAGTATAGGCTGCAAGCCACCATTTTCTTTCAGCCATCATTAAAGAGATTGACAGTAGAAAAGCACTGCGACCTCACTATGGGCATTCGTGAGCTCAGAGATGGGATTACGCCTCTGTCTGCTCAGTGATTCTGTTTTGTGTTGGTCCTTGGGGTCTTTGTATGCAGTATTGGGGCAAAGTACAGAGGGACCAGTATTTGCAACCATGTGTAAAAATAAGGAGAAAAAGAGGAAAACAGAGACAGAGATAAGACAAAATTTATGTAGGTGATTAAGGAAGAGAGAGAATGAGTTGAGACAATCCTGGTGTGATTTGCGCTGGCTTGCACGGGTTAGAGAAACCTCAGAGTTGAAATGGTTTCACTTGGCCTTTTTTTTAAGGAATCTGTTTGCGGGTTGTGTTATCTTGACTCTTCTGAGGTTTGCTTGTTTTCTGGCTTTCTGGAAGCCAAGGGACAGAGCACAGGTTACTTTTGAACTCTTCCCCAGTTGCTAGGGGAAAGAGGCTCTGTGAGCAGGACAGCATCTCTGGGCCACTCACTTCCTCATTCCTGGCCCCGCTATCAGCCTTCTGGCTGCAGGAAATGCTTCTCTAATCAGCAAGGGCTATTACTGTGTCCCCAGGAGCGCAAACAAGCCCTAAGAGATTGGGAGGCTGAGTTCACCTCAGATACTTATTTGAATCTTATCCAAGCCTCCGGAATTTCAGTCAGCAAATTTTAACTGAAATCCGGGTAGGAATGACTTCTCGAATGAGATTTGTAATATTTCCTGCTTTTCTTTAAGTCAAAAATGCCATGCATTAGGGGACAAAAAAAGTCTGACGGGGAATTTAAAAAATAAACCAGACTTTTGCTTTCTAGAGGGAAGATATTCATGACCTTTGGGATTTATCGGCATATATTGGGGAAGACTAGAAAATCCTGGGGTGAGTGAGGGATTGTCATCTACTCCATTCTGGAAAATAGGGCGCTAACATTTTTTAAAAAACACACATAGTTACGCTTTTAAAATATGATTTCTTTTATGTGAGAATTTTGAGTAGTGAATTTCATTTTTCTAAAAGGTATAAGCCTCTTATGACTCTGAGATCAAATTAGCTGTTATTTATTAAACAGCTGTTGTGTGTCAGACACTGAGCTTTGTTTCTAAAGCTGACACCAACCTTGTAAATGAGTAATATTGTCCCCACTTTATAGCTAACAGATTAGGAGGGAGAAGGTAGGAATTTTGCCTAATGCCACCCATTCTGAAAATAACTGAATTGGAATTCAGCACTGTCTTTCCATTACGCTCTGCCTGGGTCTCACTTAAAAATAAGCAAGGATCTGGTGGCCCCCAAAGCACTAAAGAGAACCTTTAATTTAGGTGTCAGCAGCTCCTTGCTCCAGTAAATTTATTCTAAACTGGCAATCTGATTTCACATTGTCTGCTGGGTTAACAGCTTCTGCCCAGCGGCCAATTCTTATATCACCCAGAGTCATTTCATCATCTCTTCTACCCTCAAAAATGTTGGAACACCCTATTGAATCCTCAGTTCCTGAATCAGATTTATAACTATGTATGCATAGGATTAGGATTTATAGAACTGAAATAAGATATAGGAAGTGAAATTGGCTAGTTATTTTGATTGTTTTTGCCAGTTTCCATATGGTGCTGGGTGGAGAACAATTTGGACCACAGTACAGAAAAGAACAATACAGTGTACTATTGGACAGTAATACGTCTTCTATTACAACTAAGTTCAAAAGTAGGTATAAACTGTTTCAGACGATACATGCAGGAAAATTAAACATTAAAAAGTTTAGCATGTGGAATTGATGCTTTGCGTAATAATACTAAAAAAATTGGGGGGCTTCCCTGGTGGTGCAGTGGTTGAGAGTCCACCTGCCGATGCCGGGGACACGGGTTCGTGCCCCGGTCTGGGAGGATCCCACATGCCGTGGAGCGGCTGGGCCCGTGAGCCATGGCCATTGAGCCTGCACGTCCGGAGCCTGTGCTCCGCAATGGGAGAGGCCGCAACAGTGAGAGGCCCGCGTACCGCAAAAAAAAAAAAAAAAAGAAATGAAAATTTGGTCATCTTCTTTATAAAATTAAAAACACATTAGAGAAAAAATTGTGTATGACACTCATCAGCTTTAAGTGATATATTTAACACAAAGCTTGAAATCTGTTTGTAAATCACACTTTTTGCCAACCCGAATTCAACATGGAGTAATAACAATAATAATAATATTAATAATAGCAATAGCTTACATTTATTGGCATATACTGTGTATTAGGCCCTGTTTTAAGAAGTATTACTGAATTTAATTCTTCAAAACAAGCCTAGGAGTACCTAGAGTAGATAAGGAGAGTCTCAAAGGATAATTTCCTTAAAGAGTGATCATCTTTTCCCATCATGCCAAACGTAGTAATTTAATTAAGCAATCTCAGGCAAAATCTAATTTATTTATTCCTACAGTTCTGTTCAAAAATTCATAGTTTTGAAAACTTAGATATGCGTATTTTATTATAAGTTTTAAAACATACCAGAATATTTGATTTTGGGGAATAGCTATATCCAACATCTACAAGGAACTCATACAACCCAACATCAAAAATAGACCCCCAAAGCCCGAGAAAAACCAAAACAACTTGAAGAGACGTTTTCTCAAAGAAAACATACACATGAACAGATGCTCAACATCATTAATCACCAGGGAAATGCAAATCACAGCCACTGTGAGATACCACTTCACACCGGTTAGAGTGGCTATTATCAAAAAGACGACAGATAGCAAGTGTTGGCAAAGATGTGGAGAAAAGAGAACCCTCATGTGCTGTCAGTGGGGATGTGAACTGGTGCAACCACTGTGGGGAACCGTATGGAGGGGCCTCAAAAAACTAAAAATAGAACTACCATGGGATCCAGCAATTTTACTTCTGATTATTTACCTGGAAAAAACCCAAAAACACAAATTCAAAAAGACATATGCATTCCAGTGTTCACTGCAGCGTTATTTACAATAGCCAAGATATGGATACAACGTTAAGCGTCCATTGATAGACAAATGGATAAGGAAGATGTGGTATATATACATACATACAATGGAATATTACCCAACCATAAAAAATGAAATTTTGCCATTTGTGACAACATGGGTGAATCTAGAAGGTATTATGCTAAGTGAAGTAAGTCAGAGACAGATGAACACCTCTTGATCTCACTTACGTATGCAATCTAGAAAACAAAACAAAATGAAAACAGATTCATAGATACAGAGAACAAATGGGTGGCTGCCATAAGGGAGGGCAGGTGGGGAGTAAGTGAAATAGTTAGAGGATTAAGAGGTACAACCTTCCAGTTATATAACAAAGTCATGGGGATGTAATACGCAGCATAAGGAATATGGTCAATTATATTGTAATAACTTTGTATGGGCACAGATGGTTACTAGACTTATTGTGGTGACCGTTTCATAATGTATGCAATGTCAGATCGCTATGTAGTATACCTGAAACTAATGTAATATTGTATGTCAACTATATTTCAATAAGAAAAATAATTTATGAAAAAATCAATGTTCAGTGGTATTTAATAGAATAATTATTAACATAAAATATAGTATCAACATGACACTGATCCCAGAATGACATTTCTAAGGTACAGACTAGTAGACAGGCATCTCCTCCTGACACCTTATAAGTTATCTATTTACATGAATGAGGTGAGATGGCCGTTTTTGTTGGTTTCTTTAATTTACCCTAAAGAGACATAAGTAATAGTTTAGTACTCAAAAGAGTTTTAATAACTATGTAAAATAATTAATGAACTAAAGGGAAACCATCAATGAGATGAATAACTATAAAATTGGTTTACTATGAATGAATTTCTATCACTTCATTATCAGTACTTTCTTTGTAATGAATGCAGTCATAGTCGATGATGCTCATTGCAGAGATTTAAGACTAGAGAAATATTAAGATTTTCCCGTTTGATAATGTCATTCCCTTGACATAGCTTGTAATAATTATTTTATTTTTTGGTAAAATTCCAACTTTGGAGAACCAAATGCTGAGTCTTCACAGGTAAACCAGAGTGAGTTCTGCCATGGACTATTGTTTGGGGAGGGATGACATTTATCAGAAATATCTTTTTAGTTCATGGTTCTTTATTTAAAGGTGCTCTAACATCTAAACTTATCTGGAAAATGTATTATATCAATAATAGTAACTCACAGGCAAATTTAATTTAAGCAAGGGTTGAATTCACTGGAAACACCGAAGTGAACCCTGAGTGCAAGTCCTAATTTACTCATCCTCTGTTTCACTCTCCACAAGTTTCTTAACCTCTCTGTCCTCAGTTTCTTCATCTGTAAAATGAAGGCCCTGGACGAGATACCTCTCAAAGTGTATAAAGTACCTAAGGGCAAGAGCTGTACTAACTCAGACTTTTTTTTTCTACAACACTTGATAAAGATAAGTGGATCTGAATTAATTTTCACTGACTTTTTACATGCTAGTAGTTAATTTCATCCCATTTTTATTACTTTAAAGAAATTACGCAGTAGGATTTACTTTTCAGTAAATAGCTCCAGTATTGGATTCAGTTCAGTTCATTAAGCATCAACCTACCTAATCAATATCAACCTAGTCAGTATCCTCAAGCGGGTTCTCCCTTTG
Source organism: Globicephala melas (assembly GCF_963455315.2). Taxonomy (NCBI): domain Eukaryota; kingdom Metazoa; phylum Chordata; class Mammalia; order Artiodactyla; family Delphinidae; genus Globicephala; species Globicephala melas. The sequence goes on along the minus strand of NC_083315.2, from coordinate 4,520,299 downwards.
TCAGTGCCTTTCTGCCAGGTGCTGAATAAACTGACAGCATTCCGGTCACATTTCTCCAAGAACGTGATCTCTGCTTTTATGGCATTGGGGAGCAAAAAATGTGAGGTAGGATTCTGGGGCATCGAGTCACTGTAATCCCCTTTCATTTGAATTTGTGACATGAATGTGCGTATATATCAGCTAATGAAAATTGGGGAAAATTTCGGTGAATTTGGATAGCTTAGTTGGTTGCATCAGAGCTAAAGGGTCTGGGATTTGATGTCATAAGAACCCAGATTTAGGGACTTCCCTGGCGGTCCAGTGGTTAAGAGTCTGTGCTTCCAATGCAGGGGCGTGGATTTGGTCCCTGGTCGGGGAATTAAATCCCAAAAAGAACCTAGGTTTAAATTTCAACTCTGCACATGTCATCTAAACTATTTGGGTGTCAAATTCCTAATCTGTACAATGGAGATGGCAGTACCTAATTAGAGTTTGTGAGGATTGAAAACGAGCGAAAACAGTGCCCTGAATATAGTAAGTGGTTATTCTCACCATTGAAAAATTTGACTGGGGAATATATCCTCTAGAGAACAGTAGATATAAAGTGGTCCATTTATGATTACCCTTTATGTTTATAGACACTTCAGGTTGGTATTTTATTTAAGACAGACGATAGTTTTCCTTTCCATTAATTCTTTTAAATCAACTAAAAAGAATATAGAGAGAACAGCAAATCCATGGTTTTTAAAAAGTTACAGGTAATAACACATTAGAGTTGTTTAACCTGGGCGGACTGAGGTCCATGTTGCTTCTGTTTTGTTTTTTATTGCATCTCGGGCCTAGCACAGACTTTGAAACATTGTAATTATGATTTATTAGCTGCCTAAGTGTTATTCGTAGTAACACAAGCACTTAGTGTTTAGTTTTTAATCATCATCTTAATGAGGAAAAAAAATGGATGTTTTAAAATGTCATCGAGTAAAATTCTGAGCATAAGTTCTAAAATATGAGGTCGGGCAATAACTTATGAGAGTGAAATAGATTGAAGTGTGTATTAAACTTTTTCATGATAGAAAACGGTGACTTTGGTACAAAAGAAATCTTAGTTTTACTCTAAAATGAAGTAAACATGTTTTTGTTTGACGATAGTCAAAGAGAGTCTTCTCCAAATTAGAAGCACATTCACACGATCCTTAGCAAGGATGCTTAGCCGCTTAGCGAGACCGTTGCTGGCTTATCTGTGTTCTCACCTCTGTTTCTTTACGTGCCCGTGGAGGTAATGGTTGTACTTGATTCCCGCTGAGGAGAGGATCAAAGGAGACATGCTCGGCACGATCTTCGTTACTTCTCTCTAGTACATTTTGATTCAAGTACCTAATTCTGAGTTTGATTTCACCATCTTTTCCGAATGTCAGTTTTGTTTTTGTTTTGCTTTTGTCCTAAAGGGTTAACCAGTTCCTTGACTTCCGGACTCTGGATTGGACTGAACAGTCTGAGTTTCAACAGTGGATGGCAGTGGAGTGGGGGCAGTCCGTTCCGATACTTGAACTGGTTACCAGGTAGGGTTAAGCTCGTCTGATTAACTTGGTGGCGTTAAGCTGGTTGAATTCATCTGCGTTTAATTTAGCTAGGTACCACGGAGACCTTCATCAGCTCACGTGTAGATATCAAAGAGAAGAACTGGGAGATTTCATCAAGTACAGTTTATTTCTCACCTTGCTTTGAAACCTGCCAACTAGATTTGAATACTCTAACACCATTAGGTTATTCCAGCTTTCTGGGATAAGGACTTGTCTGGAAGGATAATCACACAGGTCAATAGAGGACTTTGTTAAAGTATATATTCGCAGAGCATCCTTGATTTGCTAGGTATTATATTCAAAAATTTGATTTTATATTTATGATATATATAATATATAATGCTACATAGTATATTCAAAGATTTTATACATATTTATTTATATCTGCACACACACTATGAATTTAAGAAATTTAAATTGTTTTAGGCTGGAGAATTTCTCATTATCTTGAGCCATGAGATATTTGCAGTATTTCTGTCATCGTTATAATGATCTGAAGGTCTACGTTGATGCCATTTTCTCCTATTTTTAATTGACTAGAGTTGGATTAAAAATAATACCAGCCACAGATTGTAATATTCCATACTAGCATAATCATTCATGAGTAGTTTTGTTGACAGTTTGTAGTTTAGTTGTAGAAAAACACAGGGGATGATCAAGCCTTCAACGGCTTTCCCATTTTTTGCAGGACAGAAAATACTCTGAGCTAATTATTTCTGTACTGTTGTAACATAGAGGTAACAGAACATAAAAGGAGACTAGATGATAAAGATGTTTTACATATACAGAAATTATTCTGAGAAAACAAAAGGACCAATGATGACAGAACGTCTTCATCTTATTCACCAATACCAACCATTGTTAGTGGCTGCTTAAGGCCCTCTACTGAGTATGATTCTCCACTCCCAACCCAGGCCCCATCCTGTACTAATCTTGATTTATTAGGAAAGTGTGCAGGTAAGGATTAGTGATGTCTGCCGTAGGTGTGAGAAAGGACGGGTCACATTTTCATTTACCAGTTCTGCTATGGAAAATACTAGTGTGGTGTTTCTTCATATGGTCAAACTTCTTTTTTTAAAGCCATCGAATGGTTTTTGCATTTGGCTTAGAAAATTAAACTCTCCACATTTTCCATGTTACCGACTTATGGTATTAAAAAGAAAAACTTTGAAATAAAGAGATAATATTCGGAATATGCTAAAACATGAGAGGGAATTTTTAGAGCCCATACGTCGGTTTAAACTGATTAGATTTTACTATGAAATTTGACTTTAAATGTCCTCCTTCAAGGCATGATGTTTGCAGGGCTGTCACTAAGCCTCAGCTCTGCTTTCCTCTGGAATATGGGAAGTAAACACTGCTGCAAGGGAATATAAGAGGTGCTATTTATGAGTGAGAATTGCATATGTCAGCTTACTGACTCAGTCACACTATTGGAGAATGCCGGTTGGCTCAGTCAGATCATTAGACAATAAGAATCGCTTGTTGGGGGATTAGAGTTTATTCTTTGCTGCTTAATTATTGTAGGCAGATCATTTTATTTATTACTCAGTTTTAAGTGATGATTATTGTAATATTTAACCACTTGCATTCTGAGAGTTCAGTGAGAAAATTGAGGGGTCTAGATTCTGGGAAAGTGAGGAATAAAATTGGAATATTAATGAGAAAGGAAAATGTCCTTCCTTATTAAACCAATTAAACCAATTCCTGAGAAGTAGGCGCAAAATTAAACCACCTTCTGAAATAATAGGAGAGTTTCTTCAAATGAAAATTAGAAACCTTGTGGGACATTAGAAGTTGTTATTGTATAAGTTGTTCAATCAGCCTTCAACTGAGTACTTGACAAGTAAAGCGCCTATTAAAATACATCTACATTTGAAGTGAGGATAGTTCACGCAAAAGGTATAGACGTGTGAATTCAAATATATAACTCTAGTAACCATTGAAAGACAAAGAGCTGATTTGTTAAAGCAGGTCTTGTGTTCTATTGATAAATAACTGCATTACTATGATTTACCAGCTCATATATTAAATAATAACCGTTAGCTGTAAAATACATTATTGTTTCCGAAAGTTTCTTTCTAGTACTGGTACCTGATCTGTTAGTTCAGTTATACTGGAATTCTGGTCATACTATCAACACATTTAAAAAACATCTTTATCCTTAGCACTAACAATTTTTTCTTTGTGTGCTGTTCAAGCAGCTTCCAAAAATTTTTGACAAAGGCTTTATGGAACAGGTGATGTGATTCCCATCTTTCGGGAAGGGAAAGTGTGGTCCAGGTCCAGGTCGTAAAGATGTCAGAGGTCACAAAGAAGAAACATTGACAAAATGTGACTCATCACCCTGTCTTCTCTTGTGAGATGGAGCAAGGTTTTAGAGCACTGGTTTCAAAATCATTTATTAAAGTGGTGGAAAAGCATGAGAAATGTGGGCATCTATGCATGTATCGATTGCATTAAGAAGGTTGACCTGACCTCGTTCTTTAATCCGTTTCCAGTAAGCAGTGAGATGAGAGGTTAGCTGCTACAAGTATTCTTCAGTAGGCTGAGCTGAAAATCTTGAGAGAGAGTCTGAGCTCTGGGAGTACTTTATCAGCCTTTACTGTGGCGCATTGCTGCTTCTAGCATCTCTTTGCTTCTCTTTCTCCTCGCGTTGCCTTCTTTCCTGCCTCTTCTTTCTAACTGGAGGAGGTTTTCCCATGTCCGGAAATTCTCTGGCTGGTCCACCGTTAGCTTGACTTAGGTTTCTGGGGAGGTATCGACAATGTTGAATATAGCTGATTTGGAACATCGTGTATTCTTTTGTTATTTACCCCCCATCATACGTAAAATCACCCAGTGTGAAGATTGTTCAGGGTTTAAGGTTTAGCTTTATTGTTTGATATTGTGGGGAAAAATGTATTTCAAAGAAGTAAACTTATATAATCAACATTTCAGGTATTGGAATGATCCAACCATGAGAAAACAAATAGACACCCAACATGTCTTTTGCTCTGCAGGCACTAAATATTTCTTTGTGAATGTATAGCAGAAAGGGTGGGGATCCATTAAATGCCAGGGATAAACGCACGAGGCTCTGGGGGGTCTATTTACTTGCAATTCCTATAATAGTCCCACTTTTATTTTTTCTTTTCCCCAAAGGAAGTCCATCAGCGGAACCAGGAAAAAGCTGTGTGTCACTAAATCCCGGGAAAAGTGCTAAATGGGAAAATCTGCGATGTGTTCAGAAGCTAGGCTATATTTGTAAAAAGGGCAACACAACTTGGAATTCTTTTGTTATCCCCTCAGGTAAGTGATCTATTTGATCTGAAGTGTATAAAATATTATAATTTAAAGATCAAATTACAGTCTAGTCCTAACTGTAGGCAGTGACAGGTTTTGTTGATCATTTATGGTATCAACTTAATGATATTCCTACAGAATGTCTTTTTGGTGGTTGCTAACCTTTCCTGAGTGTGCTGGAGTGTTTGGGCATGAGCAAAGCCTTTGACACAGCATTAATAAAAATTTTATCTTCACAGCCGCCCTGTGAGGTAGGTGTTATTATTCACACATTTTAGATGAGGAAAAAGATATTCAGAGGATATAAAAAACTCGCACATGTGACAAAACTGGAATCCAAGCTAGGAAATCAGTATCTGAAAGGAATGTTTTTATTATGTCCTCACTATTTAATGGCGTATCTGGGCACCAGTGTTATTTAGTTTAACATATACACTGAAGTCTTCACCAAAATGGAATAAAACATCCCAGAAGTAGTCACTGAATTTTATATATAGGCTAGACCAGCGGGAAAAACTGCAATTATGCTCTCTATCATAATTTTATAGAAGAATTAAGCTACTAAGCCCGGAATGCATTTTTTTCTTCAAATTGACAAAAAGCAAACTAACTATGGATACATTTTTTTTCACCATCACCTGTTTTTGGAGAGACACTTAATACTTCATGGTCATTTATGTGTGTATATATATATTCTTCTTGGGAGATCTGACAGCGTGGCATTCTTCACTTTTTTTGCTCCTTGACTTTTAAAAGCAATTTCATGTATTTTAAAATATGATCGACATGGCTAGAAAGTCTGTGGTACCACATGATAAATAATAATAATTTCTTCCAGTTCTTACTTCAGATTTGCAGTTCCTCTCTGAATAACTGTGTCTGGGTGTATATCCTTACCTAGTTATTCTATGAATATGTGAATAAATATGTTTGTAATTCTTTTTGTCTGTTTTATACAAATGGCAGCATATGATACACTTTGCTCTACTTTTTTCACTTAATAACAATTTGGGGCATCATTCCCTACAGTACATAGGTAGCTTCTGTGCTCATTTTTATGGCTGTACGTTAGCCATTGCAGGGAGAGACCATATTTTTTTTTAACCAGTCCCCTATTAATGGAACTTTAGTTTACTTCCAATTTTTTATTATTACAAACAATCCCGCAGTGAGTAACTTTATACATGTGTCATTTGATGTGTGTGATTATTCCTAGAAGTGGAATTGCCAGATCAAAGAGTGGGTGTGTTTGCCATTTTGATGGATACAAATATGGCGGAGCTCCCCAATGGATATAGATGAGGGTCCCATTATTGGGTTTGATTATACTTTACAGGGTCACCCTTATGGCTGTGGGCACGCCTCAGGGAGACCTCAGTCATTTTTGTATTTCGTCTCCTCTATTCCTCCCATATGAGAAGGGGTACTGATATAATCCTTCCCTCTTGGAAGAGCTCATATAATTCTCCTTCAGAAGGTTTGGAATTACCACTTAGGGGGTGAGGAGAATGGTGGTTTTATCATATCTGAGGTAAGGAGGTAGAATTCTGTAACTTGGCCTTGTTCCTTAACACCCCAGTTTTAGTTTCCTATCTATTAAGTGGAAATACTAACACTTGTTCTTCCTGTGAATGTTTGTTCATATTGTCAAGCACTCAGTCCATTATTCTTATTTCTGTGCTATGCCTGTTCCTGGAACCAAACTTGGGTCTGCTGGTCTGCGTGCAGTAAAGCCAGATCTACTGACACCGGGTTGTGGTGAAGGAAATTGCAGGGTTTATTGCAGGTGCCAAGCCAGGAGTCCAGGGCAGCTAGTACTCAAAACACTGAACTCCCCTATGGGTTTCAGGAAAGCATTTGTAAAGTCCAGGCGAGGGAGGTGGGTTGCAGGGTATGTGATCAGCTTGTGCAAAATTCTGTGATTGGTTGATGGTGAGGGAACATGGCAGTGTCCCAGGGGTTGATGTTATCAATCCTTAGGTGCCAAAACGCTCCTGATCATCAAGTAGTTAATTTCTTCCATTTGGTGGTGGTTTTAGCATCTGTAAAACAACTCAGGAAATGTCCATGAGATACTATTATCTGGGTCCTTCAGAGGGGAGCTACAGCAGAGGATATGGGGGAGGGGGTCTGTCCCAGGAAGGCCCCCTAGGGTCCTGCTCGGTTACATGCCTTACTTGCTTCACTTGCTAACTTCCACTTCCCATTGGTTTTTGAATTTCTCTATACTTCCTGGATTAATCATTCTATCTTATCTGTAAACTCAAATAAACCAGAGCTTGGAAAAGCATATCAGAGTTAGGATTATGCAGCATACATTATTGGTGACTTTCTTCGGCAAGGGTTCCACCTCGTCCCCTGTTTGTCTTTGCAATGCCACCCTGTTCGTCCATGACCCCTAGGTTGCTAGAGCTGCACTGTCCAGTTCAGTAGCCACTAACCACATGTGACCACTGAGCACATGAAATGCGGCTAGTTCCAACAGAGATTTGCTGTGAGTGTAAAATACACGCTGGACTCACAAGACACAGCATGAAAAACAGAAGTGAACGATCTCATTATTTTTTAATTGATTACATATTGATATGATCATATTTTGGGTATATTGGGTTAAATATGATGTATTATTATAATGGAAGTTACCTGTCTCTCTTGAGACTTGTACTTAACATGGCAACTGGCAAATGTATAATAATTCCATACGTGGCTTCCGTTTGTGGATTATGTTATATTTCAGTCAGACAGTGTTGCTGTACAGGAATAAGCCATTTTTTGTGGCTGCCCCAGGGGACGCCTCTACATCGGTTGTTTTCATGTTTTGAAATATTTTTAAAGTGCATCTGTTTAGTTTCTGAAGCCCTCAGCATGTGCTGGCATCATTTTCAACTTCTTGAGCAGCAAAATTAAAATATCCCACAAGAGGGCTCCAGAGTGATACTAACTTTTTTTTTTTTTTTTTTTTTGGTCACCACTGGAACTGTATAGAAGGAATAGATTTTCTAAAAATATGCATTTTTCTGTTATAATAATACAGTGTTTGGATCTCAGGACTGCCTATTTACTTGAATGACCGTACACAGAATTTTGAGCTTATACAAAGGTGATGCAGACATTCCCAGATTTTGAGAGACTATGGAACTGATACATGAAACGGATAACAAAGGTGCCCTGTACTGAACCTTTACTAAGGCAGCACATTTGAGAACATTTAGTAGCAAACTTAAATATAGAAGTTGACATTCATTTGGCAATATAGTCCCTCTTTACGCAAGATATATTGCTCAATTGCTGTTTGAAATAGTATCCACAAAATGGTCATAATAAGCTGTTGTCTAGTAAATATAACTTCAATTCTTTTTCTTGACCAACAATTCATGACACTTACCCTGTGCCAGGCCCTGTGCCATTTCAGGGCCTATATGAGGATGAATGAAGCGAGTCTCTTGCCTTCGAACATTGTTACTGTCACTTTCCCTAGCTCATTACTGTCATGTTTGTAATGTATAATCAAGGTCATGAAATTTGACCCTGACTACTAGTAGCAATAATTAGGACCTTGGTCACTGTTACTGGTTTGATTAAACATTGTTGTCGTATTTGTAATTTATAGTCATATTATCTCAAGTGCAGAGCACAGTGAGGATGGGTAGTTTAATATTAGTACTAGTATTCATATGATTTACAATATTTTACATACCTGGATAGTTTGGTTCATGCGATGTGACTGACCCAACATCACACAGCTTGTGGCAGATTCAGATTTTGCCTGAAAGACTTTGGAATCGAAGTCCCTGTGATTTCTGCAGTTATGTGCCATCTTTTGGGAGCAAGTGCACGGCAGTGGGTTAGTTCAAAGGCACAGGTGGCCGGCTCACACTGCCATGGTTTCAGAAGCTCCGTGGTGCCCCCCCCGCCCCCCACCCATTCTAGGCCCTGTGTCAGCACGTCTTTCTCCTGCCTGCCTTGTGAGTCGTGCCCATCCTCTGAGGAATGGGTGGCTTCCTAATGCCCGTAGAATAGAGGCAACTTGAAATCTTCTGAGGAATGAATGCATTATATGACAAAACTCTTGTGCTTCCAGTATTTATAGAACATGCTTAGGACAGGTCTGCCGATGATAAAATGCAGACGAAATGAGACAGTCTATTGTATCTTACTGTGGCCTTGTTGTAGGTACAGTTGAAAATAAGAACAGATTTCTCATTTGGCTTTATTTTAAAATGAAAGATGACTTCCATATCATCTTTAGTCTAAAAGCAAACACAATCTCGTCTATCTTTTGTGAATATCTGTGCCAAAAAATAAATATTAGCTATATTTGCCTATGACTATGAACTGTTTCCTGTAGAGAATGATAGAAAATATCGTTAAATTAAAAACTTTTTAAAACAATAAAAAAAAGCTCCTTTTAAATGTTTTCCAAACTCTTTTTTTTTTTTTTTCTAGAAAGTGATGTGCCTACCAACTGTCCAAGTCAGTGGTGGCCGTATGCAGGTCACTGTTACAAGATTTACAGAGAAGAGAAGAAACTCCAAAGAGATGCATTGATTGCATGTAGGAAGGAAGGTGGTGACCTAGCAAGTATACACAGCATCGAGGAATTTGACTTCATTATCTCCCAGCTGGGCTATGGTAGGAACTTCGTCTGTAATACACTTGATTCTCATCTTCCTGACTTACCACCCATCTTCGGAAAATTTAATCATAAATGTTAAATCTAATAAATTCAAGTTAACAATTCAATGAACAATTTAGTAACAAATATCGATCATGCCTCAAATATTAAAATTATATAGTAATTTAAAGAATTTTTACCACTAAGAGAACATTTGAGTTTTTTTTAATATGGAATCAACGTATGCATAGTTTTAAAAATACTGTGTTTCAAAAAAAAATACTGTGTTTCTATATATAATCTGGATTCAGAGCAGTCTACCTTAAATTTGTGAACAATATTTCACTAGTTGGAATTAGTTGTGTGTACGGAAGTATTTTCTCTTTTAAGGCCCATGTTTTGTCTCACAGGAAAGGTCTCTAAATGAACCATCTCATCCTCTGAATTTTATTTTCTTTATTAATCTAGCTAAGGCTGCTAGAATGATGAGCAGGGAAAGAAAGAATTTATTTGATTGGAGTGGTTAGATGGTGGCCTAAACCTTTTCAAGAAATTTGCATCTCCATTTTAGGACTCTAAGAGACGAAGAGAACATGTAGTAACTCAATATTGTAAAGTTTTAAAAGATTGGCCCTATCAAAAACATTTCAAAAGTGAGTAAAGCGAGTTGGGAATATGCTTATCCTGAAGAGGAGGAGGCTGAGGAAGGAAGTAATGATGACGGGCACTCAGCCATACTTGCTGATTCAACGATGATGGTTTTCTGCTTCCACTTATGCTACTGCAGAATAGCTGGACCTTTTCGTTTCCAGAGAGCAAAACAAGAGGAAATGGATGCTGGCGATGGTGGGGACTGCTTCCTGACACTTACTGCCTGAAAATGGATAGGAGTGGGGGTAGGGGAGAAGGAAAAAAACAGTGAACAAATAGATGAGAAGAGTAACGTAGTCTCAGAAAAAGATGTAGAACATCCCCAGCACTGCTGCTGTCGGTGCCAGTGCTGAACGGAGTCCTTGCTCCTTTGCGCGCCTCACTGAGTTCGCTAGGGTGACGATGGTATTCTGCTACAGCCCATAAATAATTTCTCGATTATTCTACATTTACCTGTCCTGGAGCATCTGGACTACACGATACTAATGTAATCAAAACCAGTGTATCTGAATACTATCGTGACAGAGATGGCATGATACTTATAGTAGGGAATAAGGTTTGCAAGTGAATCGGTGGGAAACACATTAGTTAAGAGGCTGTAGGGCTAACGTGCAAATTTTGCTCTACTTTATATAATATGGTCTAGTAATAGGAGAACCTTATATATTTATTGCTGTAGTTATTTTAGGAGTTTGGATGACGAAGGTTGCTTTTAAACTCAGCTGGAGAATTAGTAAACTTTCACTATGGAAACCTTCTCTTTTTTATTATTGATAAAGATTTATTTATTTAAAACAATACAAATCATATTGATAAAGGTAAAGGAAAGTTATAAAATTAAAATGATTGTTTCTAAGTCAGAAGCCTAGAAAACCTTTTTGTAGCTAGTTGAGTTGATATCTTTCATGTTAATCATGGAAATACAGGGGATACATTGGGACCTACGCATATAAGTTATGACTCCATCAACAAAGACAGCTTCCCTAACAGGTTGATAAGTCCGTCTAACAACTTTATGCTCGCATCTTATATATTTTTGTAGGATCAAGCTTGTGCGTACAGAAGCTACAGGGGGAGAACAGTTTAGTGAGAAAAATGTTTATCAGAAACTCTTAATACTTTATTATAATCGTGGGACTTGGGAGTTTAGGTTTTCACTGGTCTTGAACCTAAAAACCTTGAGGGGTACATGAAGTCATTTTGGAGCCTATATTTTCTGCCCAAAGAACATGATCTGCCAGATTAAGTGAAAGGAAAAGGGATCATCCTGGCAATGCCATTCATGTTGCATGGTGCTGGAAACATCTGCTGGGACTGGCACCAGGCCAGTCAGGGACTTCTCCAAAAGCAAAGTTGAGTGACACTTTTAGGAGGAAGAGACTAAACCATTTAGGGAAATTCCTATACAATGTGGCATATTTCTCATTTTCTACTACAACATCATCTTTACAAACTTCTGGCAAGTAATTTTATTTAACTGTTTAAAGAACATATGAAACTTAAATAGATATTGAATTGTGTATTCCTTCAGTTTTTAAAATATGGAAATGTGGGTGATTTTAGTCACGAGACCTCAGGCCTTCTATTTGGTCCCGTTTTTACTTACGATATTTAGAATTCTTAGAATTAAAACTACTGAGAAAATCAATAATGCTCTTCATAGAATTTTCAAAACAGAATGATCCTCTTTTATATCTATACCTGGTGTTTTTATTTTAACTTCTGTTTGTTATTTGGGTTTTTCTGGTGTTTCTAGTGACAATGGTGGCAGGTTCATTCATATACATAGACTAATAAATAAGTGCTAAATGCCAGAAGACAGCCCAACCCTTCATTTATATATCTTCTCACTGTATGGATCATTTTCACTCCTATTACAGTGATTAAACTTTAACAGAAACCCCTAGAATGTTCTTGATAACATCGTCAGTAAAATAGGAGTGGTTTTTAGTTTTTATTATTTTAAAACATTCAATAAGATTTAATAGTAGTCAAATAGATTTATGTATAAAGAAGCTGCTGTATTTCCAGCACCATGAGTGTGGTTGGTAAATGATTTATAACAAAAAAGCAGCTTCACAAGATAGAGGATCATGATAGACCCACTTCAGTTTCTGTTTAACAACTCCCAGGAGATAGAATTTGCAGTAGCACAACAAAAGAATACAGTCATATCCACAATGTGAAGAATACATTACACATTTTAAACTAAAATTGACAACATAGGGGCTTCCCTGGTGGCGCAGTGGTTGGGAGTCCGCCTGCTGATGCAGCGGACACGGGTTCGTGCCCCGGTCCGGGAGGATCCCGCGTGCTGTGGAGCGGCTGGGCCTGTGAGCCATGGCCGCTGGGCCTGCGCGTCCGGAGCCTGTGCTCCGCAACGGGAGAGGCCACAACAGTGAGAGGCCCGCGTACCACCAAAAAAAAAAAAAAAATCGACAACGTAAAATGTAGTTGACGTCTCAGTCTACAGAGGTAGATCCGTTTGAAGCTCAAGAGGATGGTCTTTCATGGTAGTGATAATATCAAGGGAGTTGTTGATAAGGAACGGGTCTTCTTTTCCTGATAACCTTCTGATGTTTAGAAAGAAAACTTTGGGTAAATGACTTCTGTGTTTTTCTTCCTGTTTAGAGCCAAGTGATGAGTTATGGATTGGCTTAAATGACATCAAGATTCAAATGTACTTTGAATGGAGTGATGGATCCCCTGTAACATTTACCAAATGGCTTCGTGGAGAACCAAGTCATGAAAACAATAGGCAGGAAGACTGTGCGGTGATGAAAGGCAAAGTAAGGCAACTTTAGTTACTGATATCTAGCGAAAGCCACAAGGAAATTTTCCTTCTGCCCCACTTACTACATACGATTGTTTCCATTGTTGCTATTCTACTGAATTGACATAGATCAAGGTTGAACGAGAATTCGGATTCAGTTTTTTGAGTCTCTCAATTGTCTGGCACACCCAAGTTCTCAAGAGGACTAGAAAAGCAACAGACAGAAACTTTCATTTCAAAGATGAAATTAACCAGTAACGAACGCCCATGTCATTCTTATGCTTGGTTCTAAGTTCGTTTTTTTTTAAATTTTTATTGGAGTATAGTTGATTTTCAGTGTTGTGTTAGTGTCTACTGTACAGCAAAGTGATGCATACACACATATCCGCTCTTTTTTAGATTCTATTCCCATATAGGTCATTGCAGAGTACTGAGTAGAGTTCTCTATGCTATACAGCAGGTCCTTATTAGTCATCTATTTTATATATAGTAGTGTGTATATGTCAATCCCAATCTCCCAATTTATCTCTTCCCCCTTTTCCCCCCTTTTCCCCTGATAACCATACGTTTTCTACATCTGTGACTCTGCTTCTGTTTTGTAAATAAGTTTATTTGTACACGTTTGTTAGATTCCACGTATAAGTGATACATATCTGTCTTTCTGTGTCTGACTTACTTCACTCAGTATGACAATCTCTAGGTCCATCCATGTTGCTGCAATTGGCATTATTTTGTTCTTTTTCATGGCTAATATTCTGTTGTATATATGTGCCACATCTTCTTTATCCATTCCTCTGTTGATGGACATTTAGGTTGGTTCCATGTCCTGGCCATTGTAAATAGTGCTGCAATGAACATTGGGGTGCATATATCAAATTATAGTTTTCTCTGGGTATATGCCTAGGAGTGGGATTGCTGGGTCATAGGGTAGTTTTATTTTTGTTTTTTGGAGGAACCTCCATACTGTTCTCCATAGTGGCTGCGCCAGTTTACATTCCCACCGATGGTGTAGGAGGGCTCCCTGTTCTCCACAGGTGGTGGCACATGTTTTTATATGGCTTGATTAATCAATTCAGAGCTTTGGTCCTACTTTTAGCTGGTTGCCCTGAGTGGATGGAGACCTAGCTAGATCTCCTCTGGGTCCAACAGCCTAGAGTCTGTGCTTGGAGAGCTACAGATTTTTTTTTAGGTTACAAAGAGATGCCAAATATGAAAAAATGGCTTCCGTGTCTTAAATATCCCTTTAGCGACTGAAGTATATCATCAAGTGATCTTTTGTTAATAGAGAATGAAGCTGGTGGTTAAGTATATCATCAAGTGATCTTTTGTTAATAGAGAATGAAGATGGTGGTTCAGGGGCTTGGTTTTGATGTATGGCTTATTTCCTCACTTGTAAAATAATAATAATAATCATACCCAGTTCATATGGTGGGTATAAGGATTAAATGGGTTAAGGTGTATAACGTGCACAGTGCCTGGCCCAAACTTCCTGCTCAGTAAGTATTAGCTACTGTTTTTATCATTGTGGTTGTTATTATGGTGATAAGTTGAAAGCTTAAGAAAAGAGTATGTGTTAATTATTGAAAGAACAGGCAGAAGTGTGTCCTGGGAAGGGGAAACCAGAGAGCATCCTACTTGTAGGGAACTCAAAAGACAGTGTGGCTGAAAGCATGGAGTGAGAGGTAGAGGGGTGTGTAGGGAAAATACTGGCCATGAGAAAACATGCATTAGCCTGGGAGTAGCCAAACCTAATCTGCAATTTGCAAATATTACACTGGCTGAAGAGTTGAGTACCAGGTTGTAGTGGGTACGGAAAACATTTTTCAAGGTGTTTAGCAGTTAAGGGAAGGAGAAGAGAAGTCTTTTAACATGAAATCTCTAAGGAAGGCAGAAAGGGTGGAATTTGAAATAGAGTGAAATATGGTACCTGAGCTCAGGAGGGACCCTCATCAATAGAAATGGGAAGAATGGAGGGAAGAAAACTGGTTTCAGGTGTGTTTTCAGGTTGGGCCTTCTTTCTGGGTGGCTTTAAACGTACTCAGTTAACTTGAAAACAGCTGCCCATAGGGATGGAAGAGGAGGTAAACCTTCTGTTGGGACCATCTCTTAAGGGCTTATGAGCATTTTTCGTTTCTCTCTAGATCCCCCTCCAGAGTGGCTTGACTGCGAAGATATAAAAAACATACTGGGGCTACAATCTCTTTATATCTTTGTAGCCAAAGTCAAATTTGCAGTTTCCTGGTAAAATGTCCATTTACCTTTCGTTTTCATAGATGCCTTTTTCTCTTAATAACCTCGAACCTTTATTTCCCTTTTCAGAGGTGCAGTTATGAGGAAATAGCACCAAACAACTGATGATCATTGAGTTTTTGTTTTTTTTTTCCTTTGCTTTCTGCAGGATGGGTACTGGGCGGATCGGGCCTGTGAACAGTCTCTTGGCTACATCTGTAAGATGAAATCACAAGCCCAAACTCCAGGAATAGTGGAAGTGGAAACAGGCTGCCGGAGAGTGAGTACAGAAAGCACGCAGTGGTTTCAGATCAGCAGATATGATGTGATAGCTTTATTTTTGTCTGTGAAGGTACTTAATAATAGGGGCCAACTGCTTCACCTTACAGGTAGTGGTAGTCTATGACGCGATGGGTCATCAAGGACATTTCCAGTGGATAACCTTAACTTGCAGATAGCAAACAATCCTTAGTCATTTTTTCCATTTATAATATTTCTGGTGAGCCTGTTTCTGGTGGGGAGTCTTCTCAGTAGATCCCTGAGGGTCTGGGAGGCAGGAGGTCTAGACTCTAGCTGGTAGTACCAGGTAGTAACTCAGTTAAACCAAGTCAAACCATGCAGTCCTATCGTGCTTTATTCTCACCTGCAGCACAGTTAGTAATACCTCCCCGCAGGTCTTATCTTTCTTTGAGGTTAAAGTAAGTGATTTCTGTGGCGCTGTTTCTGAAAGCAAAATACGGGGCGTATGGCTGTCATTTTCCTGTTTGATCGCTGAGTTGCCCATCTTCCTCTTTTTTCCTTTCTCACTTCTCTTGGATAAAAATAAAGTAGAAACTGATTTTCTGTCCAAGAGTGTCAAGTTGTGATCAAATCATAACAAACACCAGAATTCATGAAACATACTTGAGTACTGACCAATTAAACCATAAAGAAAAATAGAGCAAACACAGAAAATCATA
Organism: Globicephala melas; assembly: GCF_963455315.2. NCBI lineage: Eukaryota > Metazoa > Chordata > Mammalia > Artiodactyla > Delphinidae > Globicephala > Globicephala melas. Next base: position 4,504,228 of record NC_083315.2, on the reverse strand, counting down.
CAGTGAGAGATAGAAAGGATCTTAGTGATGCTTGAAGAACCCCTTTTAATTTTTGCGTTCTGGAAATTTCAGCCCAGAGAAGTGATAACTTTGTATGAGTCACACAGAGGTAAGGCTAGAACCCAAGTTTCCTGCCAAGTACACTTTCACTGCTGGTTTCACTACCAGTATACTTACATATTCTTTGCCTAATCATATGCAGGTACAGGAGATTGTCTATTATTGTAATTTTCTATAAGTAATAAACCAATCCTCAAATGTTATTACTTCTACACAATCAAAATTTTGTGTATATTTTTTCTGTGAACTGTCATGTCTATAATGATAAAATCCAATTTAATCATTAGGTTAAATAAGAAGAAGAAGAAAATATTGGCCAACTGTTTGTTGAGTGTGGTTATTATGCTTTCAGTGATCTTAAAAGATAAACATTATGTTTCTAACTAAACAGGAGAAGATACAAGAACTCAGAGATATTAATTTAGCCGGTTTAAAAACACATGCTCTAGGCACTGATTTCCTCAAATCACTGGAAAGTCTAGAAAACAAATCCACTTGTCAACAAAGGAAGATAATAGTTTTTTTGTCTGGGGCTGGGTACTTGGTGGTGTAGGCGTATTTCTGAGAATTCAAAACTACAGGCCTTCTGTCATAAAGATCTGGGATTCAGTTTTCAATTCATTGCTACCTGTATGGGAAACGTTGATCTAAGAAATTAGCATGAAGTGGTCTCAAGTTGCTAATATTCCTGGATGTCTGACGGACGCAAATGTAAATCCTCCTTATGCAGAAGTCCTCCTTCCCAGGCTGATTGGGAATCCCACAGACGAGTGTGAAATCCAAAATTATAAAACATACCACCAGGAGCTTAGACGGTGGAATTAATGGAGATGACATTAAAGTGAATGTGTATTAAAATGCTTACAGAAATAAAAGGTGGAATTGAAACGATGGACCAGCCACCAAGTTTTGTTATGTGGTGTTTTCATACGATTAAATTGTAAAGAGTTTTTATTTCCATGAAGGTTTTTTTGACCCATGAATTATTTAGAAATGTGTGTGTGTGTTTTCATAGTGGTAGAATTTGCTGGTAGTGATGGGGGTTTGTTTGTGTTTTAGTTCCTAAATAATTGGGAGCTACTGTTGATTTAAATTTCACTGCATTGTGCTCATATAAAGTTTTTGTTGTTATTTGTTGAGATTTTCTTCATTATCTAGTTCATAGTCAGTTTTTATACATATTCCATCTGTGCTTGAACAGAATGATCTTTGATCTGGGGGTTCAGGGCTCTATATATGGTGACTAGATAGAACTTAGCAATTATATTATCCGGGTATTCTATATTTCTAATATTTCGTCTGCTTGACAAAATATTCTCCTTGTAATTGTATCAAGTTTTGACTTATGTACTTTGATCTGTATTATATCTTCTTGGTGAATCAGTCCTTCAACTATGTAATTATTTTCTTCATTCATAGTAATGCTTTTCTATCATAAAGTCAATTTTAAATAATATTAATATTGCCACAGAAGCTATCTTTTGCATGGTATTTCCCTGGAACCTCTTTCTCCAGCTGCTTCCTTTTTTTTTTTTTTTTCTTTTTTTTGCGGTCCGCGGGCCTCTCACTGCTGTGGCCTCTCCCATTGCGGAGCACAGGCTCCGGATGCGCCGGCTCAGCAGCCATGGCTCACGGGCCCAGCCACTCCGTGGCATGTGGGATCCTCCCGGCCCGGGGCACGAACCCATGTCCCCTGCATCAGCAGGCGGACTCTCAACGACTACACCACCAGGGAACCCCCCCCCCCTTATATTTTTAACATGCGTTCCTGACTTGAAGTTAACCAATATCTCTCTCTGCCTCATGAACAAAATGGATGTTAATTATTCCACTCAAACATTCAAAATTTTTCAAATTTTGAAGTAATGTTAGACTCACAAGAAGTTGAAAAAAAGAGTACCGAGAATTCCCCTGTATCCTCCACTCCACTTCAGCCAATGACAGCATTTTCTCTAACCAGAGTACATGATCACTACAGGTAGTTGGCATGGATACAATATTATTGACTAAACTACAGATCTTATTACTATTCCATTCTTTAACTTCCCACCACCAATTAGGTATCTTTGCTATTTGTCCAGGCAGTTAGACCTGGATTTACTAACATTTATTGACTTCTTTGTTCAGTGTAGACTTTTAGCCCACTTGCTCCTCTTGTCTTTCCTTTCTTGCCAAAGTAAATCTTTTAGAATTTCTTTCCCTGGGATTTGGGAGTGGAAAACTCTCTTTGTTTGGAAATCTCTTGAATTCATCTTCACCCTGCATAGTAACTTATGTAGGTCATTTTAGAATTCTAGATTGATAGCTGTTTTCTGACAGCACTTTACATATTATTTCATTTTCTCCTGGCCTTTATTTTTGCCATTGGAATTCCTACTAGACTAAATCTTTTTTTAAAAAGTGGATACTCTGTATTTTCTCTCTGATTGATTTTAAGATCTCATTTTCTCTGTCTGTAAGTACAGTGTGTTCCGTTTTGGATTTATTTTATTGGGTCCATTTGGTATTGAGTGTGCCTCTCCATTTTGAGGATTTGTATCTTTCCATTCTTGAAAATTACCAGTCATTAATTTTATTCAGTGCTTCTGAAACTTCTCTCAGGTTGATTTTCAACCTTCTCATTCTATCATTTATATTTTCTATCAATATGATTTTTAAAACATCTTTTCATATTCTCATCTCTCCTACATTCAGTCAATTTACTAATCTTTCTGAAACTGTATTTTCTATATTTAATCTGGCCATTGAGTTTTTAACTTCATATTTTTCTTTTCTAGAAATTCTTTTCTGTGTGTGTTTGAATCCTCTCGTTCTTTGTTCATAGTATTTTCATCTTTCATCATTGATTCTGTTTCTTCTTTTGTCACTTAAATCATCTCAACATGCTTCTTTTTATATTTTTTCCAGATTGTTTTATTATGTTAAACTGTTGACTTTCCCTTAAAATGAGGCATTTTTCTCACATGGTTTATAATTTTTGATTGTGAATTTGTCCCCATCCCATCCCCACCCTGACCCTCAAATGTCATAGTCTTACGTGACCTGGATTGTGGACGTATTTCTGTCATGTGGTTTTACATTTTACTTCTCAAAGTGCCTGCAAGATCCTCCTTCTGTAGACTACATTTTATATTTTATTTTTGGGGCTTAGATTCTCATACAATGTGGAGAGTGTAAAGTTGGGACTGGCACCCATCTATGGCACAGAATTGGTATTTATTTTCAAACAGAAGAATTTTTTTTTCTTCCTTCACCCAGAACCCCAGGCAGGTGACAAGAATCTCTGTCATTTCCTCCTTCTGTGGGTGGAGTTTTCTCGCTCTCCTTTCAAAGAGGAGCTACCCTTCGTGGGTATCATCTTTACACAAGGACTTCAGTTCTATCTCCCTGCCTCAGGTGGGCTGATGGCCAAATATCCTAATCTGTATGGACATTAATACCCCAGCCTCTAGACTCCAGGACCTTAATCTTGGTCTGATACATAACCAGGCAACTACAGTCTCAGCTTGTGCATTTTCCATCCCAGCTCTTTAGTTTTCTAGTATTTATTTTTGATACCTGGAGATGTCCCCTTCTTTCTCCCAAACTCTAGTTTGGATTTTCTGTTTATTGTTATGATTTTATTTAGCATGCTTTTATTTCTGTGTGTTTGAAGTGTGGGAGAGGAAGCACATCAAATCATGTTGCCAGAAGTTTGATAAGTGCTATCCTGTGACCAGGTGGTGCAGCTTTATACTCACCATCTACTACTGGCTTCAATAGGTGACTAGGCTTGTTACTCTGCAAATTATTTCCTGTGGTTACCTATTCTAAAACTGAGATCTTAGCCATCTTGTTCAGTTTCTTGGGTAAACATGTCACAAATGATTTTTGTTGGAAGTTGCATCAGAAGTGGAGAGAATGACTCCCCTCACCCCATTTTGTATCATAATTGCCATTTGAGGAACAATGCACTCCTGTTTTCCTTATTCACATAAATTGTTTTCATTGCATGTCAAATTATTCTTATTTGTGTTCTTTACACACTTCTATTGTTTATCAATTTGTGTTTCATCATAGAGGACTTATTAAAATAATATTATATAATAAATATGCATGATAATCTTCTTCATAACATCAACAGGGCTGGAAAAGACATGGCTTCTACTGCTATTTGATTGGACACACACTTTCAACATTTACAGAAGCAAACCAAACCTGTGTGAATGAGAAGGCTTACCTAACAACTATTGAAGACAGGTATGCAACTATTTTCATGTTTTTTAAAAAATGTATCAAATAATGAACCATTTCCAAAAAAGCATATCAATGTGCTCTAAATTTCTGAGTAAATTCCATTGAATCTTGAAGTGTGGTTTGTAAATATAGGAGCATTAAAAATCATGTTTTTATTTGGATTCTTCATTGAAAACACAATAAAATATTTTGCTACTTTTAGTAGCATAAAACAATGTTCAGAACAGTTTGCTAATGCTCTGGTAAATGTTGTTTATAGATCTAACTTTATTTACTTATTGGAGTATAATTGCTTTACAATGTTGTGTTAGTTTCTGCTGTACAAGGAAGTGAATCAGCTATATGTATACCTGTATCCCCTCCCTCTTGGACCTCTCTCCCACCCACCCCCATCCCACCCATCTAGGTCGTCACAGAGCACCAAGCTGAGCTCCCCATGCTATACAGCAGGTTCCCACTAGCTAGCTATTTTACACATGGTAGTGTATTTATGTCAAACCTAATCTCCCAATTTGTCCCACCCTCCCCTTCCCCCCCGTGTCCACATGTCCGTTCTCTACCTCTACATCTCTATTCCTTCCCTACAAATAGGTTCATCTGTACCATTTTTCTAGATTCCACATATATGCGTTAATATACGATATTTGTTTTTCTCTTTCTGGCTTACTTCACTCTGTATGACAGACTCTAGGACCATCCACGTCTCTACAAATGACCAAATTTCGTTCCTTTTTATGGCTGAGTAATATTCCATTGTACATATGTACCACATCTTCTTTATCCATTCGTCTGTTGATGGCCATTTAGGTTGTTTCCATGTCCTGGCTATTGTAAATAGTGCTGCAATGAACGTTGGGGTGCATGTGTCCTTTTGAATTACAGTTTTCTCAGGGTATATGCCCAGTAGTGGGATTGCTGGGTCATTTGATAGTTCTATGTTTAGTTTTATAAGGAACCTCCATACTGTTCTCCATAGTAGCTGTATCAATTTACATTCCCACCAACAGTGCAAGAGGGTTCCCTTTTCTCCACACCCTCTCCAGCATTTGTTTGTAGATTTTTTGATGATGGCCATTCTGACCGGTGTGAGGTGATACCTCATTTTAGTTTTGATTTGCATTTCTCTAATGATTAGTGATGTTGAGCATCCTTTCATGTGCTTCTTGACCATCTGTATGTCTTCTTTGGTGAAATGTCTATTTAGGTCTTCTTCCCATTTTTTAATTGGGTTGTTTGTTTTTTTGATATTGAGCTCCATGAGAGATCTAACTTTTTTAAAATGTAGCAGATCTCAAATTTTTTAAAGCAAAAAAAGTAAGTAAAATTTGTCATATCAAAAATCATACTTTCTATCTTTACTACCACCTCCAACAAAAAAGAAGACAGAGAGATTTACTGAATATTTTATTCATTCTTTCTAGTCTTCCATTCTTTGTTTTGCTTTGCTTTGCTAGTTTTACTAGATTATTAGGTCCAGAAAATGATGTGGACACAGAGAATTTTATGTAACTTTTTTTTTTTTTTTTTTTTGCGGTACGCGGGCCTCTCACTGCTGTGGCCTCTCCCGTTGCGGAGCACAGGCTCCGGATGCGCAGGCTCAGCGGCCATGGCTCACGGGCCCAGCCGCTCCGCGGCATGTGGGATCTTCCCAGACCGGGGCACGAACCCGTGTCCCCTGCATCGGCAGACGGACTCTCAACCACTGCGCCACCAGGGAAGCCCTTTATGTAACTTTTAACATCTAGAGTCCCATCTTTCTTTAGGTTTTAGTATTTATTTTTCTCCTGCTTTTTGCAAAGTACTGGATCAGGCACAGAAGAAACTTAAAAGAAATTTTTTAAAATGTCCATTTGATTGGAAGTAAATAGGTAAAAATCATTGAGTTTTAATACAGTAAGTTATATTTATTGACCTTTCAACACAGACCCAATAAAATGTAGAGGATGCTATTGATATTAAAAATTCTTCGATAAAGTGAAAGATGTCATAGAATTTATATAGTCTTTATAAAAGAACTTGTTTTTCAACATTCTTTTTTCATGTATAATTAAATGTCTGATACATTGTAATACCCTGATACAATGCTAACCTCTGAAAATAAGATCATAGATAATTTTTATCTTATGACCTGGAAGTGAGCTATACATTTTTAAGTACTGTGGGAGCATGTTCCGATCTGTACTGTTGGTCTTTGGTCTACTGGAATAGAGATTTCCCTAGATTTTCTATTTTAAGTTTGCTTTTCCTTATGTGTTTTCTGTGATACTTGTGTTCAGGAACTCACTAACTCTGTGGTTCAATTTGGTTTTGGGGCCTTAAGAAAAATTGAGTTGTTACTTTTTAATTTTTTTGGTTTGTTCAGTTTAGGGAATGAAATTATTCAGACTAGGGTCAAACAAATGTTCTGTTATTTTGGCTTTCTCTCCATTTCTCTCTCTATTCTCACTGGAGCCATCTACAGCTCCCTTTGTTCCTGGAAACTCTGGACATCACTTTTCTTTTGCTCCAAAGAGATATTTTTTTGCATATGTTGCTGCGCCATTGTCTGTTTATCAATTAAGACAAATTTTGTTTGCCTTACCAACTACATTGTATTACTACCAGATTACGTCAAATATAAGGACGGGATCCAGAGGAGAGCGAACGCTGGAATTTGTGATTCTGCTCCCAGTTCTTTCTAGAGATTGAATCTCTAGTTCTCTGTATTTCTTGATAATTTTCTCTTTTGTTTCAGAGCTGAAAAATGAGAATGAAATTGAGTGGAAAATCCACACAGATTTTCTAACTGTATTGTCCTCGATAATGTTACAACCTCTCCACTTACTTCACCAAGAATTGTGTAGAGCATTTGAAATATTTGAAAAGTGGACTGATTTTCAAACAATGTATTTTAAAAGGCGATAGTTTTCTCCTTTGCATTTTGAGTTCTCTTTCACTTTGAGGAGGAGCAGAGGGACTGGTGAGCAACAGAGAAAAATAGTTTGGGTACAGTTGAATGATTTTATTCAATCAGCTGTATGATATTTTTCCTTCATAAGATCACATTTCCTTAGTGAAAATTTGCATTATTTAAATGACATGTAAATAGAACACAATAGGTTTGATTTGCCAACTGAAGCATAGCTCAGGCATACAATTGAGATATTTTTCATGTGGATAATTAGAAAAATTCACATTTTTCTAAAATTTAGTTCTTTTTTTTTTAAGATATGAACAAGCCTTTCTGACTAGTTGGGTTGGATTGAGGCCTGAAAGATATTTTTGGATAGGACTTTCAGATGTACAAAACAAAGGAACTTTTCAGTGGACCATCGCGGAAGGGGTTCAGTTCACCCACTGGAATTCAGATATGCCAGGTATGTTCAGAGCTTCGGTCTTGTTTCAGGTGGTCTGGAGAGCGGACCAAGAATCTGTGTTCTTTTTTCTTCTTTTTTGGCCGCACCATGTGGCCTGAGGGATCTTAGTTCCCCGAGCAGGGATGGAACCCCTGCCCTCTGCAGTGGAAGCGTGGATTCTTAACCACTGGACCACCAGGGAAGTCCCAGCACTTTGATCTTGAGTTTCCATTTACCCTACACGTCCATCGGGCCAAGCCTGTAATTCCTTCACAGCACCTTTCCAAACAGACTTATGTAAATTAATTGTGCTTTTTAGATTTTATTATCTCATATTTCATTCTCTTTTTGCTTTTCCTTTTAAAAATGTTCCCATTAGTTTGCAGTGGTCTAAAAAAAAAAAAAAAAGGGAAGAGAAAACTGCTAGGTTATCCGGTACCGCTCTATTTGAAGTATTTATGAAACAGTGATGAAATCCTAAATGGTCATAAAGATTCCAAATGGTTAACTTACTTCTGAGAACTTAAAACTGTCCTCAAGGGGTATAAAGCTTTTCAGTGTAACTATGAATGGAATTATGACTGCGCTAAATCTGGAACAAGATGTAGTGCTTATGTGGAACTCATTATTTCCGTATCTTGAATGGGCTACCCCGTTTAGCCCTTGATATGCCTTGGAGTTAATTTTCTCCTTATAGGACCTGCAAGGTAAGTTTAAGTATCCTCATTGTAAAGAGGTGGAAACTGGAACTTGAAAAATTTATAAGCACGGATTTAGACTAATCTTTGTAATTTCCAAATCCAGGCTGTTTGCACTAAGATCACCCTCCCTCCCTATAAATTTTGATTTGCCTTCTTTTTTTTTTTTTTTTTTTTGCGGTACGCGGGCCTCTCACTGTTGTGGCCTCTCCCGTTGCGGAGCACAGGCTCCGGACACGCAGGCTCAGCGGCCATGGCTCACGGGCCCAGCCGCTCCGCGGCATGTGGGATCTTCCCGGACCGGGTCACGAACCCGCGTCCCCTGCACCGGCAGGCGGACTCTCAACCACTGCGCCACCAGGGAAGCCCGATTTGCCTTCTTTAATAAGAAGTTTCTGAAGTAGACTTTGAAAGGTTCTTTGCTTTCTTTATGCACTGGTGTCTAGCCTGTGACATAATTCAGTATGACTGCACTTAGGAAATTCAATGTCCTTATAGCAAGTGTTTCATTGTGCCTGGATAAAAAGCTAAAGAAGGAATAATATAGCTTAAGGGCACAAATTAACTACTTGGCCTAATAAGTCCTAATCTTCAGAAGTTTTAAAAATTTGTATCCTCAGCTGTCAATAAGGAAAAGAGATCAGTAATTTGGATGGTGTGATTTTTGTTTAATTATTGAACATTCTGAAAAATAGTAAGACTTCAGTTTATTTTGAAAGAACAGGGCAGTATATTAAGAACTGTGTGCACGTTTTTGCTTTTTTGAAGGGTGGTAATTCTTACTCTCCAGGCAAAACTCCTTCATTTCACTGGTGTTGATCATTTAGCAGTAGGATTCTGAGAGATTAATCCTGTAACATCCTTAGGGAATAAAAATGGATCAAACCCGAGTCATAGGGAATTAGCAATCTTACAGAAAATACTTTGGGAAAAATATACGTCCCCAGAACTTGGAGAGTTACTTCTAAACATTTCCTGCCTTTAAAAGGACAGCAACCAAAGACTATCTCATCTTAGCAGCAAGGAATCCTAATGTTTCCAAAACTCTATCTTAATTACTATTTCGAAATAATGATGATGGTAAAACAGAAAGCTTCAAACCATGAAGCTTAGTGTAGTCCACACTGTCTTTTATGTACTTTTTTATCCATTAAAGCTGGTGTGCATCACAGCTCTGTAAGGTAGGTAGCAGTATTTGCATTTTAAGACGAGGAAATGGGTTCATAGTAGTTGAGTAATTGATCTAAAATCTCTAGCTCAGGCGTGTCTCATTTTGAAGTCCAAAGAACTTCTGTTCTCAGATATCTACATGGACCCCAGGGGGAAAAATAACAGATCTTAAATAATTTTTTTTTAAAAAGAAAGAAACATCAAACCCCATTATTTTTGGGTATATGTACGTGTATAACTGAATCAGTTTGCTGTACACCTGAAACTAACACAACATTGTAAATCAACTAGACAGCGATATAAAATAAAAAATAAATTCAAAAAAATCAACTTCCTTGGGAAAAGAAACCCAAAACGTTATTTTTGTCATTACGGTAAATTTTATCATACTAAAACTATTGTACTGTTAAATGTCTGTGTTGAGGGGGACACCCTGCCAGATATTAGAAATGCAAAATGTTACCAAAACCCTGACATTTGAGATTATAATTCAGTTGGGGATACGGGCCACACAAATAAAAGGTAAATAATGGTTCAAAAATAGCACAAATCAGTAGCCAAATGCTGCAGGATCCTCTACATTTTCTCGTCACAGGTAGATTCGATCCCACAGCTTGAGGCTCAGGGTTGAACGGTCTTCCGTGAACATAGCTGGCTTTCACAATCACTTGTTGAGTGAATTCTGCTTTGTTACCTGCAGGACGGAAAGCCGGGTGTGTTGCCATGAGAACTGGGGTTGCAGGGGGCTTGTGGGATGTCTTGAGATGTGAAGAAAAGGCAAAATTTGTGTGCAAACACTGGGCAGAAGGAGTAACTCGCCCACCAGAGCCTACAACCACCCCGGAACCCAAATGTCCAGAGGATTGGGGCACCTCCAGTAAAACCAGCTTGTGTTTCAAGGTAAGTCTCAGTTGCTGAGCTCTTAAAGAATTGGGATATGCTTCAGCCTAAAATCACCTAAGGAATTGAAACAAAACCAATGCCCAGGCTCCACCTGTAGAAATCCTGATTTTACTGATCTGGCAGGGGGCTGGGGCATCCACTGTTTTTAAAGAGCTCTCCTTGGGTGGATTGCTAAGGACCAGTTGCTTTTAGACCAGCAAACACAACCCATACCACAAACACAACTCGCGGCAGCCTTTCTTCGCCTCCTTTCCTTCCTCACCTCCCACTCTTGGCGTCTTTCCTCTCTCCCATGCTTGCTTGCCCTAGTATGAGCTCGCACTTCTTTCTATCTTAGTGAAAATTTCTGCTCCCCCTCATGCTAGCCTGTTGCATCCCATTTTGGCTCTGTTCTTGGAGCCCAAGCTTTAGGCTAAATGAACTGATAAACGAATCTGCGATCATGTCACACTGGGATTCTAGAGAGTATACTCCCTTGTTCTGATTTAACCCCTGATTATTATGCCTGATGAGAGATGAAAGACTTGCCATAGGGGCACATGGCCGTTCAGTGACCTATAAATGACAATTTGATATCCTGCTATCAACCAATACATTCCTAGACTGGACCATCCGTTTTCTCCTTATGCAATCAAGTTCACCCAAACAAAAAACATACCCCATACCCCAGTGAATTAAGCATTTGGGGTTTTTTTCTCTCTTGTAAATCATATTCTTTCTAGAGAAGGTTGGGTTTAGCCAAATACAGCAATGTACTTATCTACCACTTAATGACATTATTCTCTAAAGGCCAGATCTCTGGACTTCTTTTGTTCAGTCCTTTGAGGCATATGGCCCTGTTTTTTTTTTAAGACAGTTAGGCAAAGCTGATGAAGAACCTGAGTTACTAACGTGTGTCAGAATGAGGTTGTTTAGTCTCCTCTAACTCAAGGGCTAGTTGAGCTGGTAACTTCTACTTAGCAGCAACAGAGACTCATTAGCCGTTCAATCCAGATTAGCCAGTCAAAGCTAAAAGCATAATTTACATAGAAGGGAACATATTGAGCCAAGACAGGAGAGGATTTTACAAATGGATTGAGGACTAATGCAAAGCCGATCAGGTATTTGATTGCTGCCTCTGGAAACTTTTGAGTTATTGCACAAAGGCCAGGTTCGGCCTATGCACAGCCATTCGCCTGAGGGTGGCAGGCTGTGGAGATGAGCTGCAGAATTTTTGAGAGAAGGAGTAGAATTCTCCAGAGCTGGGAAGTGAATCAGGGCTTCCAGCAGATGTTATCCAGGTGGATGTTCAACGAATCCATATATGTGCTTCCCTAGAAATTATGGTTTGAGAGGTGCTTGGGGTAGGGTTTGTTTGAAAACATATAGACCATCTTTGTACATATTAAGATGTGAGAATTAGTCATAAAATTCAGCTGTTAGTAAATTGATTTAAGAAAATAAAATTTTATATCACCGTCTAACAACTTGAGATATTCACAGGAGTCTTGAGAATTACTGCAGTGGAAAGTTGCTCAAGTTACCTGTATCCAGATAACTCAAGTAAGGTCAAGGTGAAGATCGCCTTGGGTTGCTCTATGACAGCTGGGCAACCATAGTCCACTGGAAGCAAATCCCTTTTTCTACAAGCGTGCAATGGTGGGCGCCACGTCTCATGAGAAATAATGAATGAAAATTATAAAAGTTGGTGGATACGATGAACTCCTTTACTGTTTGCATCCTGATGGGTATTTCCCATACTATCACTGTGGATAATATGACATATTCTCTACAGTCTATAAATCTTAGCTTTAGTTTAGCTTATATCCCATCTTTTTAGATGCTCTCCCGATAAGTGTCAGTCATGACACGTTCTCCAATCGTTGTTAAAATATACATCCATAAGGAAAAAGGGAAAGGCAGTTTTAAGAACATAACAACAAAGTGTTGGAAGGCTGCCGCGTTATTCGTTGTTTAAGCTAAACAGGATAACAAACTGTGACGCAATCTTAGGGAGGTTATTGCCCTTAAATTTTTTTAATTCATGTGTACTTTCTCTGTATCAAGTTTCTTTTCATTCTCTTCCATCTCAACGCTACCTTTTACACTTAACCAAATTAATCCTATCTTCTACAAGAAGCTGTACGCCAAACGCATATGCCTAAAGCTTTTAATCTGACTTCTCCAGGTGCCATAAAATAAGTTCGTTTTCTAAGGTTTTCTCAACAAAATCATCCCCCAAATTGGGGCCATTGTAATGTCTTGCTTTTCTATAAATGAAATCTCATCACAAGTAGATTATTTCTCTTGGTTTGATAAGCTATGAAGTGTAAAATAAATTCTGAATCTGTATCACCTTTAGCTGTTTACAAAAGGAAAACATGAGAAGAAAACATGGTTTGAATCTCGAGATTTTTGTAGAGCTCTGGGTGGAGATCTAGCTAGTGTCAATAATAAGGAGGAACAGCAAACAATATGGCGATTAATAACGTAAGTAGCTTTTCTATACAATACTCCTTTCTTTGACCCCTTGGGTGTTAATGATGTTGAGAAAATTCTCATATTTCCAGAATTGTTGGCTCCTTATGCTGCTTTGGATACATATATCCTATCCTGAATCCGTGGGCACTTTTTGATTTAGTTTCACTTCTAAATGCTTTAATTTTATAGATATAAATCCTGTGATGAATTGCTCTATAAACGTATAAGACACTCAGTACATATTGTTAAATGAATAAATGAATGAGTACCTTCCAATGCTTTACAGTTCTTTCAAACAGCAGCTTGTTTTCAGGATATTTACAGGTTGTACCAAAATGCACAACTGTTGCATAAAGCTTACATTTAGTCATTGAATCCCTTTACCTGTGTACTAACTAATTTATGTTTTGGGGGTCATTTTCAAATTGGATTAGGACTCATAGGTAACCAAACTTGGTTCATAAGCTACCTTTATATCTTGTATGTTGCAGAGCTAGTGGAAGCTACCACGAACTGTTTTGGTTGGGACTGACATATGGAAGTCCTTCTGAGGGCTTTACTTGGAGTGATGGATCTCCTGTGAGTAATTTGACTTAACATATCATTTTCTTACTTTATCATGTATTTATTTGGGTATTAACCTTTTGGCTTACTCCAAATTTTTGTTAAGATGGGTTATTATGAGAGCTAGAGACCTTTTTCTATGCAAAATGAATGCTGCTTTAGGACCATTATTCTGCCCCTGTCCCAGGACAGTTCTCCTGTTCACCCAAGGTGGAACATGGTGGACTGGCTGAAAAAAAATTAGGAAACTCCTTCCCCTAATTGATATAAAATAATGTCTTCATTCTCTCATGCCAAGTTGGTATGCAAGTAGCTAGACTTCTTAAAAATTGAGTGTTTTATGACCTCTTGTAGACTAGGAGGTATGGAAACAACTTTCGATATTCCATTAGAAACCATTAGGCTTTGTCAGACTTCTCCATTCTCAGGAACGGGGAAGTGAGAGGCTGTGGCACGTGCTGACCATCATCACAGGAAGTGATTTTGTATACTTTCAGTTCTACTTCCTGTCCCAACCCATCAGCAACTTTTCAAGGTGCTCGGTAGGGTGGATTACTTGATGGCTCCATTGTTAACATGGATTTTATATTTAGATCTCTGGAAAATAGATCATGATGCTTATTCTAAAACCTTGTGGGCTATGATTCCACTCTGAGAACTCCGCAGAGGACCTAATCCCAGCCCTCCATTTATTTCCACTGTTCACTTTGGCAACGTTTGGTAGCTTCCTTAGTAACATTTCATAAGTCTTTTCTTTTGTAAGGAGAACTAATTATATTTCTCTCTCCTACCCCTCTAGTAAAAAGAAAGTTTCCAGTATCACAATGAAATATTATCCTTTAAGAATGAGTTATAAATTGAGGAACTCCCAATACTGAGAAGTGGAACTTTTTGCCAGGTTTTACCTGTATACAAATCCCACTTTCATGGCCCTGGATCCATTCTATTTAATAAGGGGGAAAGAAAATTTTATAATACTTAATAGCATACTCTATTTGACTTCAGAAGTTTCATTTAATGAAAGCTATTTCTTTCCCAGCTGTGTTCATAAAACTTCTTTGCAAAACAAACCTATTGTGAAAAAAAACTGAAGCGATTAAGAAATGTAAACATCTTTCCTTTTGTGTTTGGTTGGTTGATTGGCATTGACTGATAAAAATGGCTAATGGTTGTAATGTAATGTTTCTAATATAGGTTTCATATGAAAATTGGGCTTATGGAGAACCTAATAATTATCAAAATGTTGAGTATTGTGGTGAGTTGAAAGGTGACCCTGGTATGTCCTGGAATGATATTAACTGTGAACATCTTAACAACTGGATTTGCCAGATACGAAAAGGTATGATGATCTGTCCTCTCCTTTATGTCAGATTGGAGAACTAACCTCCAGTGATCCCAATATCTTCCCTTTATCTGTGGAACCAAACAAACAAAATAAGGGAATTGGCAGGGGCCATCATTTCACAGGATAAGAATGAAGTCGCTGAGCACAGATAAATGTTCCAAAGGAACAGAAGATCAAAAGGCCACCCGGGAGTCCTGGACCAGAGTCACATCCTCCAAAATAATTCCCACGAGCTGCGGTTCTCGCTCAGGTCCTATAGGCATGGGAGTGGGTAGGTGTTCTACTCTGTAAGCAGAGTAATGAGGGTGCAGTTTCTGTTTGGGCATTTCCACCCTCTGACCCACGTTAGTCATCCAATAGGTGAAAGTCTCCCTCAGCCTGAATATGCTGCTTATGGATTTCTCAAGGAAATGTTCAGTCAAAGAACTGGTACCATTTTGAGGCCCCTGATGCTGTAAGACCCACCATGTTATTGATGGCCCCAAATGATCAATGCATACTTATCCGTCATGATTTGTGACTCAGAAAGTTCCACATGTCCAAGTCAGATTCTTTTCAGATAAACAGGTCCACCCTTGAACCAAAATATGTATCACTTCCTCTTCTGTGGACAGATAAATGGAACCACGTCGCCCCCTGCTGTCGGGGATCCTTGGCTACTGTTCCAGCTCCATCGCTAAAGATACTGTGTCGCTCTCCTACTGTCTGTCTGCTTATTTTCCTTACTCTGGCTTAGAGGAGTGTTTCCAGTGTTTTCAGAATGGAAGAATAAATAGTGGCCAGTTTTTCTTTAAAAGTCTCTTAGCTACCAAAGACTAATTTCCTTTTGTATTATTAGTAGCTCTGTTCTTACAGATGTTAAATTCATTAAACCCAAAGCTAAGTAACTTGAGTCCTTTTATTGGATTCCAGCAAAGTCCAAGTATTAGTAACTACTTGGAAAGAAAAATATTTTATGTAGTGTTTCATAAAACAAACATTTAGTAAGAATAAGTTTTCTTTTCTTTTTAATTTATTTTTGGCTGCGTTGGGTCTTCGTTGCTGCAGGCGAGCTTTCTCTAGCTGCAGCGAGCAAGGGCTACTCTTCGTTGCAGTGCACGGGCTTCTCATTGCAGTGGCTTCTCTTGCTGCGGAGCACGGGCTCTAGGCGCACAGACTTCAGTAGCTGTGTTGTGTGGCCTCAGTAGTTGTGGCTCACAGGCTCAGTAGTTGTGGCGCACGGGCTTAGTTGCTCCGCGGCATGTGGGATCTTCCCGGACCAGGGCTCGAACCCGTGTCCCCTGCATTGGCAGGTGGATTCTTAATCACTGTGCTACCAGGGAAGCCCCAAGAATAAGTTTTTTGAAGAAACTATATTTTGTAAATAAATAGTTCGTATTTAATGGTTTCAAATAATGAAAATTTAAGTACTTTCACAGCTCGTTATAAGATGCACCACTGCAAAACGAACATCTATTGAGTACTTTCTAAACACAAGGAACTCACATTTTACCCCATCTCTTTACGTGTGTGACTAACTCCTTTTTGCAGTTGAGAAAGTTAAGGGTAAGACATTTAACCCCCAAACTGGGATTTGAACTTAGACTTTCTGATTCCAAAACTCATGTTCTTTTCTTTCTTTTCTATGATGTTACTTTTGGGGCCTAAAAAACTGTCTTCTAATTTCTGGTGGTATTGTTGAACCTGATCTGATTAACTCTTAACTCCTAATTCTGTTTCTCTTTATTCTTCTCCCCCACAACTGATAGGAGAATTGAAGATTGGGAGGGAGGAAGAGAAAGAGAGAGCAGTTAAGTTTTTAGCTCTATTGACCCGTGAAAATAGTGAAACAAGAAGGATATGTAATAGCACAAGTTCAAGCACTGTTTATATCTAATTTTCTTTTGTTTTCCAGGACAAACACCAAAGCCTGAGCCAACCCCAGCTCCTCAAGACAGTAGGTGTTTCCTTTTTTCCTGATTTCTATATTGATAGAAATAGAAAATAGATTCATTTTTTTCCTCTTTCCTTTCTCAATGGAAAAAAAAAAAACAAACCAAAACCAAAACAGACAAACAAACCAAAAACCTTACCCCAGGAAGGTGGAGAGAAGAGGTTCTTAATATCTTTGAGAATCTCATGAAAGTTTGGCTCTACTCCTCCAGACAGATACTTCCATGCACAAACGTAAGGCATGTTAATATCACTTCTCAGCTTTCATGAATCAAATCCACGGCCCTCATGTATTAGTTTCCTATGGCTGCTGTAACAAATTACCACAAGCTTGGTGGCTTAAAGCTACACACATATATTCCCTTACAGTTCTGGAGGTCAGAGATGTGAACTCAGTTTCCCTGGGCTGAAATCAAGGGATAGGCAGGACCATGCTCCCTCCAGAGCCTCTAAGGGTGAATCTCCTTCCTTGTCACAAGCTTCTAGAGCTGCATTCCTTGCATGTGTTGGTTCATGGCCCCTCCCTTTATCTTCAGAACCAGCAGTGTAGCATCTTCCTCCGTTTGCCACATCACCACCTTCTTCTGTACTCACATCTCCCTCTGTAAGGATACTGATGAATTACATTTAGGGCCCACCCAGATAATTTAGGGTAATCTCTCCAGCTGAAGGTTCTTAACTTAATCATGTCTACAAAGTACGTTTTCCTGTATAGCAGTCACAGATTCCAGAGATTAAGACCTGGGCATCTTTGGGGCTTTTACTCAAACTACTATAGCACAGAATCATGGAATTCCATAGTTGGGAAAAAGCCTTCGGAGCCCTCCTGGTACCTGAATTCCTTAGTTCTTCAATTACACATTGAAGCACCCAGGTCCATCTTTTACAAGTTCTTTGTTAGATTTAAGATGAAAGTTGCTTTCTCACAGTTTCCACTCTTTGAACCTAAAACATCATGGGTGCGTGTATGTCAGTCATTCCAGCTCCTATTGGTGAATGTAACATTGGGAGTTCTTTTACCCAATAATGACCATGGAACTTAGCTGAGAAGAAAAGTAACTCTTTTTTACAGAGTTAGTGGAAAGTAGATATTTGGATTTGGGTGATTCAGTCTGTATTGGCATCAACTTCCTTCTTCTGAGCTCTCAGAGCTGCAGATACCTCTGATAGTGCTACTCTGCTCTTTTCACTCTTGTGTGACATACATACCAGATTCTTGAATTTGTCTAAATAAAATTCATCACCTTTTTTCCACTAATTTTTCAGATCCACCAGTCACTGACGATGGGTGGGCTATTTACAAAGACTACCAGTATTATTTTAGCAAAGAGAAGGAAACCATGGACAAGGCACGAGAATTTTGCAAGAGGAATTTTGGAGATCTTGTTTCTATCCGAAGTGAAAGCGAAAAGAAGTTTCTATGGAAATATGTAAGCATATGATTAATTTAAGAATGGAACAGTGACATGTGCTAAGCAAAGACAATGTCTACGATTGCTACCCCATGGTGCAATTTCCAATTATGTGCTGAATTTGAACCTCCTAAGGTCAGGGGTAAAGATGTGAGTGTCAGGGCAGGGGTGCTGGGTATTGGCCATCGCAGAAGTGAATGACCTGATTGCTGGAGTATTCAGTGGAGAATCAGAGAACCCAGAAACAGTGTTTAGCCTGGGCTTTGGGAGAATCCAGACTTGATGGCTTTGAGTTCACTAATTTGATTTTCAAAGATTATCGTTCTTAACTAGTTGATATATATCAATCCTGGACCCTTTGTGTTTAGTGCAAGTTGATTATAATTTATGTCTTAATCTTAACCAGATTCTTGGTTAATAGATAGTACAGCTTGATTATTCATATAAAAGTCTTTTTTGGTTGTGCCAAAATTGTCAGCTAACAGTGAAGATATAACTGGTTTCTTTCCAAGCGTCCTTGGCTTGATCTTTCTCTTTAAAAATCTTCATGGCATCTTTATTGTTTTCCAGAAAGGAGGTAAGAGGGAGAGAAGGAAAAAAATAAGTTCAACAGTAACGAAAGAATAAAAATTCATTTGATCACAAAGGTATTGGAGTGTAGCATGACTTATCTCCATCTTCGTAGATATACCGTGGTTTGAAATTCTCAGGATCTTTCCTAATATTGCACCAGTATATTTGTGGGTGGAGAAGTCTTTCCTTAGACACATAATCCCAAATGGCTACTTTGTTTTAAAGAACGTCTTTAATAGTGTCTAATGACATCTGATGTTACAGAGAATGTCTTCAGGTATTTGCTATATAAATGCAGGTTGTTATATAATGTGCATACTTTTCCTTTTATTTCTATGAAAACCATTGAATATACAACAAAGTTTCTGTCTGAATGCCTCCTTAGAAAAGTCCCCAAATAGCCTGCCTCGTTAATCTGTAGGTTTTATTTAAGAATTTGCTTATCATCTAAGTACAGATTGAACTACATGTAAACTTCCATGTTCTAGGTCAACAGGAATGATGCACAGCCAGCATATTTTATTGGTTTATTGATCAGCTTGGATAAGAAGTTTACGTAAGTAAATCAAACTAAAACAACTTTGCTTAGGACAGTGCTGTGATGAGCAACAAAAAGTGATTTTCAGATTTTGGTTCTGCTGAATGAATGTAAAAAAAAATCCTGCTGGGCTCTCCATCTACAAAGCATCTTAAAAACAAAAACCAATTTTTTAAAATCCTGTTAAATATTTCAACATTATGAATCTCCAACAACTCAGACTCTGATTGGATCTTGCAAAATGTCACCTCTCTTTGTTTCAGGAGGTCATCAACTGTTAGTAAATCGTCTGCTAGGAAGATGTATTATACAGATATGAATATTGAAGCTATTTGAAAAATTATTCCCATTTGGACTGTCCTTGGTGCCTAGAACCAAAGGGGCCTTTCGTGTTGCCCCTCTTCCTGCTTTCGGAGCACTGCTTTTGAAGTATTCTTTCAACTGCCTGAAATGCTTTCCCTTCAAAGGAATGACTATACTGTTTTTCATTAGGTTCAGGGACCAGCAAGAGCTGCAGGAGGGAGGAAATTAGTACATTTTGGGGGGTCTCTTTCCTTGTTCATCAGTACCCACGTTCTTCTAAGTTTGAAGAGCAAGTTTGTCTTCCTGGCTCCTGCATAGATGTGTTAACCACATATGTTCCATGTGACTGCTGTTGCCATTTTTGGCAAGAAAGACCCAAAGTCACTCTCATTATTTTTAAAGATCAGAAATGTGTGATGCTCCTTTGGACAAGCATCCGTTTTAACCATCCTCCAAATGAGAGGGTCGGATTCGGTGATCTCCTGGTCTCCTTCCAGCTCACGAACGGCCCCCGAATTTCCATAATTTATGGAAATGAGTATTGGCTCACCTACCTTAGGGGAAACCAGAGTAAACATGAAAATCAGAGAAGAGGCCCAGTGAGAAACTCTGTATTCTCCGTCTGTCTGTGGGTGGTTTTGTTTTGTGGGACTCATGCCTAAGAAGTCCTATGGGAGGATGTTTACTTCTGGTGCACTTCCAGGGTAACTGGGATCTCCATTTCTTCTCTCACATCAAGAATAAAAGTACTTCTTCCAGGGAGGGAAAAGAAAGCAGACGAGCCAGGCATCCAGTTACTACAGGAGACCTCAGTTCCCCGGGGGAGCACCCATGACCTGTGGGGGTTTCCTGCTGCTCTCTCTAGAAACCTCTCTTCTCTTTGCTTCGGATGCTGTGCTGTCTTCATCTTGATTGACTTGCCTGTTCCCACCACTAGGCTGTAGCGAACTCTTCTGATTGGATTTTTGCTAAACGGCTGAACTTTCTTTTCCAGTTGGATGGACGGAAGCAAAGTGGATTATGTGGCTTGGGCCACAGGGGAACCCAATTTTGCAAATGATGATGAAAACTGTGTCACCATGTATTCAAATTCAGGTAGATAAGATCACAATCTTCTTGAATCTGCCTTGTGGTGTGACATGTCATTTGCTACGTCCTTAGGCTAAAAGTAGCAAGTTGTGTGCTTAAATCAGACAAGAAAAGGAGAGAGAATCAAGGAGAATTCTAATTTTAGCAACATAACTGTTCAATTTGTAAGGAGAATCGATGCTTAACATTTGCTCTAATTAAATGATACAATCTTCTCACTTCTCATTTTATGAAACATGTTTTCATGTTCTGAATGAGGAAAGTATCCAGAATGTTTATCTATCTCCTTTATCTCTATGTCTTTATCTGTAAAATGGGAATAATAACAGAATGTATCAGTTGTTGAGAAGATTGAGATAATACATCTAAAACACTAAGCAAATGCTTTGTATATAAAGTTTATTAGATTATTATTATTAGCAATTACTGGCTATTTAGATAATAACCTGCAACATCTAGTATGTGCTTTGCTCATAGTAAACTCTCTATAAAGTTGAACTATTATTGGTTTAAGTGAAAGCGCAAAAGGGTATCACATAGATCTTTCTTCTCTCTTGTGTAAAAATGATGTTTGTAGCATAAACCATTTTTGAGAATCCTTATAAAATATAAACACATTTTTAAAATTTATTTATTTTTGGGGGGGTAAGCTTTTTATTATCCTTTTTTCCCCTGTTGGTTATTTATTTTAAATGCAGCAGTGTATACATGTCAATACCAAACTCCCTCACTATCCCCCTTCCCCCCCCCCGTAACCATAAGTTCATTTTCTAAGTCTGTGAGTCCGTTTCTGTTTTGTAAATAAGTTCGTTTGTATCATTTTTTTTTTAGATTCTGCATATAAGCAGTATCGTATGATATTTCTCTTTCTCTGCCGGACTTATTTTACTCAGTATGACAGTCTCTAGGTCCACCCAGGTTGCTGCAAATGGCATTATTTTATTCTTTTTCATGGCTGAGCAATATTCCATTGTATACACGTACCACAACTCCTTTATCCATTCCTCTGTTGATGGACACTTAGGTTGCTTCCATGTCTTGGCTATTGTAAACTAAACACATTTTAAAAAGTGTTTTTCACTCCTGTATATAAAATAGATAAACCACAAGGACCTACTGTATAGCACAGAAAACTGTATTCAATATTTTGTAATAACCTATAATGGAAAAGAATTTGATATATATAACTGAGTCACTGTGCTTTACACCCAAAACTAACACAACATTGTAAATCAACTGTACTTCAATACAAAGGTGTTTTTTTTTAAAAAAGTGTTTTTAGAAAAGTTTTTTTAAAAACACTGTTTTTAAGCATGTAAATCTAATTTAACTATTCTGTTCTTTGTCAGGGTTCTGGAATGACATTAACTGTGGTTCTCCAAATGCCTTCATTTGTCAACGCCATAACAGTAGTATCAATGCCACGGCTCTCCCTACCACACCCTCGGTCCCAGGAGGTTGTAAGGAAGGTTGGAATTTTTATAATTACAAGGTACTAAGAAAACTTAGTTGTAGTCACGTCACTGACTAGTGTGGAGAGTAGCAATGCAAATCTTTCAGCTTCAAGTTAGTGTTTGCTTGGCTCATCACTTTAAAAATTTTAGGCAAGAATATGTGGAAATTCCATGTTAAATTCTCTGTGGGAATTGATAGTAGACTTGACGGTATTACCCAAATAGTCGTGCCCTTTGTCCCAAGAGAGAAAAAACTTTGCAAAGAAAGCTGATGGGTAATAAAACTAACAATTTTTTTTCCTTTTTCCTTTTTTTTTTTTTTTTTTGCGGTACGCGGGCCTCTCACTGCTGTGGCCTCTCCCGTTGCGGAGCACAGGCTCCGGACGCTCAGGCTCAGCGGCCATGGCTCACGGGCCCAGCCGCTCCGCGGCATGTGGGATCCTCCCAGACCGGGGCACGAACCCCTGTCCCCTGCATCGGCAGGCGGACTCCCAACCACTGCGCCACCACGGAAGCCCTAAAACTAACAATTTTTGCATTTCTATTTAGTTGTGAGCAAATGTATATTTAGCTCTAATCTTCATGGATCATTTTGATTTCTTTAGAGCAAATACTGTTATCTTTATCTAATCCCTATGATTTTTTTCTCCTTCCATCCGAGTGTTTCAAAATCTTTGGATTTGTTGAAGAAGAAAGAAAAAATTGGCAAGAGGCACGAAAAGCTTGCATAGGATTTGGAGGAAATCTGGTGTCCATACACAATGAAAAAGAGCAAGGTGTGTGGGCCATTTTACAGTCGGTGATGAACATAAATATGTAACTTTTTCCCCTAAAATGGTAGAATGTTGCTTATAGTAAATGAATTTTCGGTGTTCCAGAGTAAAGACTAGGAAGGGAAAACAAGCACATGTTGGGAGCTATTTTATTAGCTGTAGGCCTTATGCTGAGCGTTTTACATGTAAGTTGCCTTTCCATTTTCCTAACAAGTCTATGAAGCAGGAATCGTTAGTCCCTTGTGAATGAGGAAATGTGCTCAGGGAGCCTTAGACCAGGGAGCTTGCAGGGCACGGGGCAGGACTGGGAAGCAGACTGGGTCTTCCAGCTTCAATTCCATCTGTTTCTGCCAAACCTGTTTTTTCACCAAAGAGTCAAAGAAGAAGAGTAGTTCCAGGAATAAAATTAGAAATTGCTCATTTTCCATTTACTGCTCTTCTTGTCACTTGACATAGAATTTATAATGCAATAACACTAATTTTTCAATATGAACTTTGAACAAATTGAGAAAAAAACATTTGATAAAACGTAAGGATAAGCCAGAGCTTTGAAGAACAGGATGAAGAAACACACCACTTACATACAGCAGATGGTAAAATTCATTATACTGTGGTCAAGAGAAAGGTACTTGACCCCTTTCACATGGTCTTTTTGGGGCCACCTTACTGGAAGTAGATATTAGGTTAAATTAGTTACTTTAAAAATGATGTTGACCAACTGCGGGCCTTTCAGATGACAGCAGCTAAACTGATGAAGGTTTGGAAACCACAGCCAGCAGCGAGTGAGGACGGTTTGAAAGACACTAGGTTTCACAGCCTGGAAAAGAGGATGTGAACTTTGAAGGATCGTCCCACTGAAGAAGGAAGACTTAGAACCCATGAGTGGCAGTTACAGGGAAACAAATGTAGGCTCAAAATTAGGAGGTTATTCTAACAATTAGAACGAATTGGATGGGATGCTTCGTGAGTTCTTTTAAAGGGCTGTGAAAATGCTTTTGTTGGAAGGTACTGAAATGGGTGCTGCAGAGTCACATGTGTTGACTGGTATGTAGCATGGAAGATGCCCAATACATATTTGTTGTGTGTAGGAATTTAGGAGCTGTCGTTGGGGAAAGATGTAGACTGGATGATTTCTAAGTTCCCTTTTGGTTCTGAGGTTCTTTGACTTCCAAAATCATTTATTGGGAAAAAATGATATACTCAAAAAAGACAAGAAAGAAGAGAGACCTTGGAACGCTGTGTGGCGCTCTCCTAAGTGTTAATTTCACTCCATAAATGCTACCATGTGCTTTCTTGGAACACATTCTTCAGTAAATCAACCAGGCTTTCACTGAGAACCTTTGACAAGTTCAGCAGCTTGCCAGACTCTGAAAGAAAAGTGTCAAACCATAGCACACAATAAAAAAAATTCAGGAATATAACACTCACATTTCTCTAACTGGTCTACCACATTCTGGGCTTAGCTACCCAGCAGAGAAACACAATAATTGATTCCCTCTCTTAACCACAAAGAGCTGATTCTTGCCATAACAAAATTAGAACCTGGGTCATAGAGATGTGCAGAAGGGAACAATTTTCAGATAAACTAACATTATTCCTGGCAACACAGGCACACGCTGTTGAATTCTTTTTGTGGTTCTTGGCAGAAAACAAGTCAGTGTTGAAATATTGGCAGGTAGAGCTTTTCCACATTTCATTTCAAGTTGGGGATAAGGCAAGAGTTATGATCTTATTTAGGAAATAAAAAAACCAAAGTAAATATCTACCCATGCTCTTTTCTTTCTGAAAAATATTATAAGAAATTTCTTTTCTTTTTTTTTTTTTACTTTGAGTTAATAGAGAAATAAGCAAATCTCTGAGCAGTGTAGTGGCGTCTATTACTCTGCCGAAGAGTAAGCCTGTAGCAATGACCCTTCTGTGGAACTGTTTGTTCATGAATAAACAGATGATCTCTGTGGCCTTCTTTCTATTTTACATTTTCTATTAGTAACCCAAGTGCTTAGTCATTTGGTTTCCTATTTGCATTCAGGAGTCGTGTTTAAGCAGAGTTTGGAAATTGTCCCGTAGAGTCTGTGCTCATTCACTCGGTCCCATCTAGTGTCCTTGGTGTCCACAGCTCCTGGCAGGTGAGGTTGCTGGCCTCAGAAGGCGGCTGCCATGGTGTGGCAGGCATGGGGATGGGCTGCTGGAGAAGGGATGGGGAACATGTACATTTAAGCCTTTTAGAGTTTCTGGATATTTGCCACCATCCTGTCTGCCACAGAACTGATAAAGAAGCAAGAGCCCATATTTGTCCTGCTTTCTCTGAATTTCTCTCCCAGTGATGTGAGCACTTAGCACCAGGATGCCCCCTGGGTCCAAGCATGCGCAGTGGATGTGGATGGCTGCTGACCCCTTAGGAACTGGCTGTCCTGGAGGAGTTCCATTCGGGTAGCTCTTTTGGTTTGTCAGTCCAAGGTGGTGATCATTTGACAGCCTAATGCTTTTTCGTTTTGACAAATAGTTTTTATTTTCAGAACTTTTTAAGGTTAAGAGCTCTCTTTGGCCCCTAGTTATTATTATGTTGGCCAAAAAGTTCGTTCGGGTTTTTCCATAACATCCTTTTTTTTTTAATCTCCGTGCCTTTTTTTTAAAAAAAAATCTTTATTGCGGTATAATTGCTTTACAATGGTGTGTTAGTTTCTGCTGCATAACAAAGTAAATCAGTTATACATATACATATGTTCCCATATCTCTTCCCTCTTGCATCTCCCTCCCTCCCACCCTCCCTATCCCACCCTCTAGGTGGTCACAAAGCACCGAGCTGATCTCCCTGTGCTATGCGGCTGCTTCCCACTAGCTATCTACTTTACGTTTGGTAGTGTATATATGTCCATGCCACTCTCTCACTTCGTCCCACCTCACCCTTCCCCCTCGCGATATCCTCAAGTCCATTCTCTGGTAGGTCTGTGTCTTTATTCCCGTCTTACCCCTAGGTTCTTCATGACCTTTTTTTTTTCTTAGATTCCATATATATGTGTTAGCATACGGTATTTGTCTTTCTCTTTCTGACTTACTTCACTCTGTATGACAGACTCTAGGTCCATCCACCTCACTACAAATATCTCAATTTCATTTCTTTTTATGGCTGAGTAATATTCCATTGTATATATGTGCCACATCTTCTTTATCCATTCATCCGATGATGGGCACTTAGGTTGCTTCCATGTCCTGGCTATTGTAAATAGAGCTGCAATGAACATTTTGGTACATGACTCTTTTTGAATTATGGTTTTCTCAGGGTATATGCCCAGTAGTGGGATTGCTAGGTCATATGGTAGTTCTATTTTTAGTTTTTTAAGGGACCTCCATACTGTTCTCCATAGTGACTGTATCAATTTCCATTCTCACCAACAGTGCAAGAGGGTCCCCTTTTCTCCACACTCTCTCCAGCATTTACTGTTTGTAGATTTTTTGATGATGGCCATTCTGACTGGTGTGAGATGATATCTCATTGTAGTTTTGATTTACATTTCTCTAATGATTAGTGATGTTGAGCATCCTTTCATGTGTTTGTTGGCAATCTGTATATCTTCTTTGGAGAAATGTCTATTTAGGTCTTTTGCCCATTTTGGCATTGGGTTGTTTTTTTGATATTGAGTTGCATGAGCTGCTTGTAAATTCTGGAGGTTAATCCTTTGTCAGTTGCTTCATTTGCAAATATTTTCTCCCATTCTGAGGGTTGTCTTTTCGTCTTGTTTATGGTTTCCTTTGCTGTGCAAAAGCTTTGAAGTTTCATTCTGTCCCATTTGTTTATTTTTGTTTTTATTTCCATTCTTCTAGGAGGCGGGTCAAAAAGGATCTTGCTGTGATTTATGTCATAGAGTGTTCTGCCTATGTTTTCCTCTAAGAGTTTGATAGTGTCTGGCCTTACATTTAGGTCTTTAATCCATTTTAGAAGAACCCGAGCAAACTTTTTGGCCAACCCAGTATAATCAGGTTATCTTATTTATAGAAACAGGACACGTGCTAACTAGTACAGGATGACCGTGCGTGAATTAGAAAAATGTACCTCTTCGCGCAGGATGGTAGGCAGCCATAACCCAGATCTGGGTGTACAAAACGGAGGGTGGGGCATAGGGTGGATTTCAGCCTCCCCGGCCCCAGCACCCCAGGGTCCTTGGGTAGGGCACAACCTATACAACTATCTGCAGTGACCCAGATAAAACCTAGACTTTTCTTATGAGAAACAAAGTCCAAAGTTGACGTGATAACATGCTGCTCAGGTTAGAATGTGTTTGTTTTCATGGTAAGTGCTTTTAAATGATAATAAAGACATTGATCACATGCTCGGTATTTATAAATTAATGTATTCTGAGTATTTTTGATATTGGAGTCTTTCCCCTCAAAGTTCACAATGATCTTGTGAAACTTTCTTTCAGCATTCCTTACGTATCATATGAAAAACTCCACTTTTCACGCCTGGACTGGGCTGAATGATGTCAATTCAGAGCACACGTTCCTTTGGACGGATGGCCGAGGAGTGCATTACACAAACTGGGGGAAAGGTTACCCTGGTGGGAGAAGGAGTAGTCTTTCTTATGAAGATGTAAATATCGCTTTCCGTCACCTCTCCATACACTGTCAGTTTGCTTCAGGTCGATGTATTAGTGGTTAATCTTCTGTGAAAAATTCTGCCAGAGTACTCCTTGATCCGGTTCATTCTTGCACATTTTAACTGTTTCAGACTGAGCCAGCCTTGAAGGAAGGGGTATACATTCAGTTAAGAACGCTTCATCTTTGGGTTGGGGGTGGGAGGACATAGACGGTGATGGTAGCGAGGAATAGGGAAAGCCAGCTCCAGTATGGGCCCAGGCTGTCGTCAGCATGTACGCTTGAACCCAGAGTTAGCAATGTTCTCTGCATCAGCTACCCCTAAACTCTTGAAAGTGTTGTAGTATTTGGGGTGTAGTTCTGCAAGCTCCTACTGCTTCTGAAGTTATCATCGTCGTCGTCATCATCATGATTGAGCTACTGTTTGCAGAGTGCTAATAACTATGTGTCAAACACTCTGCTAAGTGCTAAGTGCATTAACCTAAGACACAGACGATTGCTTCTTTTTTAAAAAAATTTTTAATTATTTATTTTTTAACATCCTTATTGGAGTATAATTGCTTTACAATGGTGTGTCCGTTTCTGCTTTATAACAAAGTGAATCAGTTATACACATACATATGTCCCCATATCTCCTCCCTCTTGCGTCTCCCTCCCACCCTCCCTATCCCACCAATCTACGTGGTCACAAAGCACCGAGCTGATCTCCCTGTGCTATGCAGCTGCTTCCCACTAGCTATCTGTTTTACATTTGGTAGTGTATATATGTCAGTGCCATTCTCTCACTTCGTCCCAGCTTACCCTTCCCCCTC
The DNA here is from genome assembly GCF_963455315.2 of Globicephala melas. NCBI lineage: Eukaryota > Metazoa > Chordata > Mammalia > Artiodactyla > Delphinidae > Globicephala > Globicephala melas. Next base: position 4,475,978 of record NC_083315.2, on the reverse strand, counting down.
CCAATATCCTCAAGTCCATTCTCTACGTCTGTCTTTATTCCTGTCCTGCCCCTAGGTTCTTCATGACCATTTTTTTTTTTTAGATTCCATATATATGTGTTAGCATAGTGTATTTGTTTTTCTCTTTCTGACTTACTTCACTCTGTATGACAGACTCTAGGTCCATCCACCTCACTACAAATAACTCAATTTCGTTTCTTTTTATGGCTGAGTAATATTCCATTGTATATGTGTGCCGCATCTTCTTTATCCATTCATCTGTCGATGGACACTTAGGTTGCTTCCATGTCCTGGCTGTTGTAAATAGAGCTTCAATGAACATTGTGGTACATGACAATTGCTTCTTTATTTCACTGTTTTTAATCTTATACCATTGAAGCTGACTAATCAGTGTTAAACACCATTAGGCATTGTGGAATCCATGAAGGCACATAAGATTTTATTCTACCTTGAAGAAGCTTACACCTAAGCTAGACCCCAAGTCTTCTACAAGAAAGATGAGAGGAACAAAATGAAAGTGTGTAATGAGAAGATCAGCTATAAAGCATGATAGTAGTTAGGAGGAAAGAAACTTACCGTGGGATGTAGTGATCTAATCAGGCAGCACATATCTGTGGAGCTCTTCGTTTGATGGAAAGAAGGCATGTGAGGAAGAATGTGGGTCTTCTTCCCAAGAAGTTTAAAACATCATGATTAGGGAATCATGGCAAGAGGCCGGGGAAGGTTGTGTTAAGTGGGAAAGGTGAATAAAGTCTTTAAGAAAAAGGCACAAGATGGGTTTGGGCGGAAGTAAAGAGCTTTAAATATAGTAGGAGTGTCATGCAGAAAAGAAATAGGCATCAACTTTAGAACGTGGAAAGCAGAATTCAGAGAAATTTAGATGCCCTAAGAAAGAGTTTGGACTTTGTCAGATAGGCAGCAAAAAAAAAAAAAAGTTTTGAGCAGAAAAACAATCTCATCAAGATGGCATCTTTATGATAATTAATTTGGTAGCTCTGTGTAGGGTAGATATATTCTGGTTGTGGGTAAGTGACTTTCGGGGGAGAAATTCTTTCAATCCTTATTACATAAATGAGGGCTGAAAAGTAGACTGGAGTGAGATAGGGTTTGCTTAGAAAGATTTCCTGGATGAGTGGTAAATTTCATTTAAAAAAATTCAATGTTGCACAAGTTTTTTTGTTTTTAGAACATAATGAAAAGGAGAAACAACAGAAACAAACAAAATCTGTAAACTCACCTTCCAGGAAAAAAACAACAACACTGTTTTGTTGGTTTTATTCCTAGATTTTTTTCTTAGTGTGTGTAAAAATATAAAGTTTGTATTCCACAAAACTGGAATCAAAACACATATATTGTGTTGTTACAATTTCAGGACTTATAAAATGAAGAGGATTAAATATAGTTTGATAAAGAGAGTGGGAGAGAAATGTTCACCTGCATTGTGTAGTGGAAACATCCTTGTTCTGTGTAGGTTTTCTGGTTTAGAGCAGAGATGCTGAGCCAGGATAATGAAAGATAAGAATAGCTAAGAAGGGGGATGGGAATGAGCAGAGGATCTTTGAAATGTACGGTTAGGGGTTCCTGATAGTTGAGGCTCATGGGATAATGAGGCTGGAGGCTGAGAAGATGTCTCTGGCCCTGGTGAAAGCTGTGGTAGCTGTCAGGGAATTAATGAGATTTCTGACAGCAGCGTTTCTCAGAACCAGCTCCAAAGTTTATCCAACTCTGCTTACTTTTCAATTAAAATAGCAAGGGTTCAGTGAGGGATCTGCGTGAAAATTGGCCAGTAGCATGGAAAGTAGGGATGAATTAAACATGCTGTAGATGAATTAGGACTATCCTTAAAGTTGGAGTTTAGGGATAAAGGATTTTTTTTTTTTTTGCTTATTAATGAATTGGTTTAAATAATTATCCATCCACATTTGGCTTTTTTTTTTTCTTCTCCATGAATATACAGGCTGACTGTGTTCTTATTATCGGAGGGAAGTCAAGGGACGCAGGAAAATGGATGGATGACACCTGTGACAGTAAGCGAGGTTATATATGCCGAACACCTCCCGGTAAGTCCTACCGGACCACGCTGGGCTGGAAGAGGTGGGGTTTTTCCATACTTTTTAAAAAGTGACATTCTTCTCAATTTTGCTGTGTGCCTTAAACTGCTCTAAAAAAATTAAGTTTTGTTTTAAAAAAGTGACCCTTCCCTTGCACATCAACACGTTGTTTTTAAAAAAATTTTTTTTTAATTAAATAATTAAAAATTTTTTTTTGGCCGTGCCTTGTGGCATGTGGAATATTAGTTCCCCGACGAAGGATCAAACCTGCGCCCCCTGCAGTGGAAGCACGGAGTCTTAATCCCTGGACTGCCAGGGAAGTCCCCATCAACATGTTTATTTGATTCTCACTTTCATCCATGGATGGCTGTGACAGACAAAAAGGATATTTTCCGTAATTTATTCATGAATGTGCCCCCTCATCCATTACCAGAAAGTTTGCACAGGTTAAACTAGAGGTTGAAACTTTTTCTAATCTTGTTAGAAATTTGGGATGCTTGCTTACCTCTACCTTAAAAGTAAAAAATGTCAGAGCAGGGATACCTCACTTCAATTTGTGTAATTTGAGAACCGTTGCCCCCAAACACCCTATATGCCTCATTACTTGTTATATATTCTGTGTCTCTAAAAATGTAGATGTCTTATTTGTGGTCCTTTTTTCATCTTAGGAAGCCTAACTATGGTGCAAAGAAAATAAAACAGATATGTGGATATCGACCAAGAATCAAGATTATGGTCGTGTGCATTTTAGTTTCGAGTGAAATTAGAATAGAAACATTTGGCTACATAGAAGAGGTTCAGAAAATAAAAGATTAGAGATGAGGGTTGAAGTTGAGGTGGGTTGCTGTCACCCTGAGCAGAGCTCTCAGAGGAGCTTGAATTAGAAGCTGCTTGATCTCCCGGATCTAACAAATTTTTCTATACTTTCTGGGGAATCAGGGAACTGATAGCAATTTCTGACAATGACTGAAAATCACTGAAGATATTTTCAGGTGATTGCAAAGTCCTGCAGGAAGTCTAACCTCCTGTTGATCCAAAAGAAGGTCCAGGCCGTGCCGCTTTTCTCTCTCCGCTACACCCTTCGAGCGCCAGAATCTTAGGCCACTGGTAACGCATCTGTGCTTCCACACTTTGGGGAGAGAGGGGAGTCCCCTTCCAGGAGGGAATGATGGTTCCTAAACTTGTTTAAAATCTTCTTTTTCTTCTTCCTGTAAACACAAGGGATAGAATATTTGCTGCCAACGAAAGATATTTTGACAATTTTTAATGACTTGGGTTTCAGGAAAGGTCGACAGTGTTAACGTGAAAAAGGCAGAATATGAAATTTTGTAGACTACTGATGACGCAAAAAACACTTTGAACCCCCTTAAAAAAAAAGAACAAGAAGGCGATGGAAATGCATCAAAATAGGAATAGTGGATGTGTTTGCATCGTGGGATTAAGACCTTTCGTTCCTTCACTGTACTATTGTATTTTTCTTCATTTATCAAAAACTGTCTCTTTCTAACGCTCTCTCTCTATGTATATATATTTGCATTTATATTATATGTAATATGTCTATACATCTATATATATCTCTCTATATATAACAATTATGAGGAAACACTAAAATATTGATGTGGTTAGATTCTAAGTAATTTTTTCCTCATTTTTATGCTTTTCTATATTTTCTAAAATTTCAACAAAGAATGTGTGTTCAGTATTTTTTTAAAACAGTGTTGTTTTCAGGAAGTCCCTGGTGGTCCAGTGTTTAGGACTCAGGGCTTTCACTGCTGGGGCCTGGGTTTAATCCCTGGTTGGGGAATTAAGATCCCGCAATCTGTGCAGCGTGGCCAAAAGGATAAAATTAAATAAATAGAAAGTAAAACAGTGTTGCTTTTATTCATATATATGAGTATGTATGAATGAATATATATGAATTCATGTAAATATATAAAGATACCTAAATAAAAACGTGAATGAACACATATGAATGTAAAACACTTAAGAACAATCCCTTGATGAAATTTTAGAAAATACAGAAAAGCATAAAGAGAAAAGATTACCCATAATCTAACCACCTGAAAGTAACCTCTCAGTGATTTAGTTTTTTCCTTATAATTTTTTCTATGAGTGTTTTAATAAACAAGCTAATTGGATAAATGAGCTAATTTCCTGGCTGCGTATAGCCTTTGGCGAAGCTTCTTAAAGCTTTCTCTCAAGCTTCATTGGGCACTTTTAGCAGTCCAAAACTTTTCCCATGTTGTTAAGACAAACCCAGCTCTCTCCAAGCTGGGAAACGATGAGACTGTTTACTTCCTACTGGCTGTAACATGTAAGGATCCGGGGCTGGGTCTCTTGGTTTAATGCTATTCTATCAACACACGGTGGCAGCAACAGCAGAAGAAAGGGGAGGCTGCCCTCCTTGCTGAATTAAAATTGTTGCCTTACCAGATTCTTCAAAAGAAAGTTTGGCATTCTTGGAGTGGCAGAACAGGGCACGTGGTGGGTTGGGTTGGTATGCAGTGGAACAGGTTGGAGAATTGGCCAAGACAACATCAGTAGGCAGGGACATCTAAAGCCCTAGACCAGGGGTTGGCAACCTTTTTCTGTAAGAGACAGATTATAAATATTGCAGGCTTTGTAGACCATGAAGTTTTTGTTGCAATGACTCAACTCTGCTGTGATCGCAGACAATCATAGACAGTATGTAAACAAATGAGCGTGGCCGAGTTCCACTGAAACTTTATTTATGGACACAAATTGGAATTTCATGTATTGTTTACATGTCACAAAATATTTTTCATTGTTTTTTTTTCCCCAACCATTTAAAAACTCACGGGCTACAAAAACAGACAACAGGCCAGATTTCACCCTCTGGCTGTCATCCGCTGACCTCTGTTCTGCCCTAAGGCATCAGCTAAGGCGCCCAGAAACAAGATTTTTTTGGGGTCTTGACAGTAAGTGGCCCAAAGTATGGGTGGGTCTAGAGTCGTTATTAGAAACGCATGCTGAGAGATTGAGGAGGAAAGATCAGAAAGCCAGAGTGACACCAGCTTGCGAAGGCTTCAGTTTGGATAAGATATGGGGCTCACATGGGAAATCATCATAAGATTAAAGCTTGATCCTGAGATCAAGGTTAAATGAAGTGGAAACTGTTATATGGCTTCATTCCAGACCATAAACCAGTTTCTTGAAGGTACAGGATTCACAGGTGAAGTCAAATAGATACAAATAGATGCAAATTCATGGGTGGAATGGAACAGAGTCGGGTGGGGGAAGGGAAGGAGAGGAAGACTGTTCTTGACCTTAAAATTTGACCAAGATGGAAAAAAAAAAAAGATTCGTGTTGACAGGATGATAGATGTTCTTTAATTTATGAGATTAAACTGTGGCGTGTCTTTCATCCAGATACTAGATCTCATAGTATTTGCAAGTCTTTTTGGTTTTATAGGTTAGAAACTTGATCGTGTATTTACCTTAATATTCTAAATAGCATTTGGAAATGACTTAATTCAGTCAGGCATACTGGTTAAAAAATAGAACTTTGTGTTCCGATGTGAAATGGCTCATGAAAATATGTTTAACCCCTGACAGTTTGAATTGTGCTGTTCAGATTCTTTTTAGGATGTGTGAGGTACGGAAGTCATGTACAGATGGCGCTCAGGTAATGTTTAATATTAATGGAAATAATTTTTTATTCCAGACCCTTCCTTGCCTAGTTCTCCAACAACAATTCCAACAGATGGCTTTATTAAATATGGCGAAAGTAGCTACTCACTCATGAAATTAAAGCTGCAGTGGCATGAAGCAGATGACTATTGCAAGCTTCACACTTCCCTGATCGCTAGCATTCTAGATCCCTATAGTAATGCGTTTGCGTGGATGCAGATGCAGACGCTGAATGAACCTGTGTGGATCGCCCTGAACAGTAACTTGGTGAGATGCTGGAAACACGTGCGACTTGACATGATCGAAAAATTGTGATTGAATATGATTCTCTTCTGTTCATTCTGTTGAATACTTGTTGTGTGTAAAAACCTGCTGGGCTTTGGAAATGATACTGACATGTACAAGACCCAATCTCTCTAGGACCCAGTGCAAGGATCTAGCAAGTTCGTGATGTTATGTCAGAAATCAAACTAAGACTTACCTAACTGATAAGTATTATTTTTACTTTCCTTAGGTTTTTAATATACAGCGTTACTGTATATTTTGAGTATGAAAATTAAGTTCTGCATCTAAACAGTTTTATTTATTAACTTATTTCTTTCTAGTGTCATGATTACAACTATGCCATAGGGATTAAGAAAGGAATTAAGAAAGCGTCAGGGGCATAGTTCCTGGGCGACGAGGATATTCCTTATTTTTTGTGGAAAGTCATTCTAGAGTTGCTATCTGTTCTGAAGCCGGGCCGCTTCCATCCGTGTGTGACAGATTTCATTGCGGTCAATTCCCTGTATTCCATAACCGAGAAGGAAGGTTGGCAGAACTAAGAGTGGTGTGGGAGTTGCCAACATTTTCCTAAAATGAGTCTTCTCTGATGCCAGGGGATCCATCTATCCTCCATCCATCCATCCATCCATCCATCTAACTAGTCAATCAGCAAACTTCCTAGTACAATAAATAGAGATGTCAACAAGTAATCAAGAGATAATACAGTGTCAAAGAGAGGTATATACAAAGTGCTGGGAGAGGAGAGAAAAGCGATCATTTGTGCAAGGGGAGAGGACCAACAGGGCTTCTCTGAGAAAGTCAAACTTTACAGATGTGGTCTGGGATGGTGGCTCATAAGGAAGGAGTACCAAGAAGAAATAAAAGGAGGTAAGGGGGTAGAGCTGGAAAGCAGACTGGTGCCAGACTTTGTAGAACTTCTTCCACCATGATGCAGAGCTCAACATTTACACTTCTTGCAATGCGTATCTCCCAAGTAGGTTAGTAAACATTTAAAAGTAAGTCGTTACACGATGATTTCTGTGTTTAAACTTAAGCACGGCATCGTTACTTCTATGTTGGATCTATTTTTAGTAACTAATTCTCTTGATAATTCATATATTTTCTTCTCACAAATATGGTCCCAATTCTCTTATGAGTTTAAAATAGGCTTTTATTTATTGTTAGAAAGATTAAATAGCTTTCCATTATCCCAACATTTATAGCTAAAACAATACTGTTCTATTTATTACATCTATGGAGTTAATGATTATGCCAGCATTATTTGATTAAATATGGTAGAATACTACAAAATTCTAACTCGAGATAATGCATGCTTTTGATTTTGTCATTAAATCTTTGGTAATTGCTTTGGTAAATTAAATAATGCAGTTAAAAAGGGGACAGCTGTTTGAATGGTTTAAAAATTCACTTATCTCTGATTAAAGTTATACAGCATCTGTTGTGAGGTTTTACCTGTAAAATTTCTTTTAGACCGTCAAAAGAACATTATTGATAAGTAGTCTTTTTGATGTTGTCAGTTAATTTGTATGTGACCATAAATTTGCCCCAATAACTTTAATAAGAAGTATGCAAATTGAATAAAACAATTATCTTTAAAAGATGCCATCAGATTCATTTTGGTTGAAAGACCACCTAACTGGAAGGTAAGAGACCTAGGCTCCTCTCTTATCCAGCCACGTCACCTTGCATAAGTCATTTGTTGTTGGCCCTGTTTCAACAGCCAAACAGTAAGAAGATTAGAAAAGTGTTTCTCTCGGGTCCATGAGTGCAAGGAAAATGACTTAGTTTTTATTATCATTTCAGTGATAATATAATACGTGTTTTATTTGTTCCAAAGGTAAAACCCCTCTTTTGCACTGAGGGCCTGCAAATAAAGAGAGTTTTCTAGAATAAGACATAGGTTTTTAAGTCTGTGTTTTGCAGAATAGCTTCCAACGATGTCTTCCTGGGGAGCTTTAAGAAGTCGTTTTTTTCTTAAAAAAGGCTGCATTTCCTGAATTTGATTTGGTAGAAAAAATTTATAATGTTCTTTTAATTCCCAAATGTTGAAGATTCTTTGTCAAATCACAGTCTTAACTATACTTTTTACTCCTTGCTGGGTTCTTTTGGTATTTTCTAAACGAAGCCAGGCTCCATGTTAATAGTTGTTCTTGTTCTTGCAGACCAATAATGAATATGTTTGGACCGATAAATGGAGGGTGAGATACACTAATTGGGCCAGTGATGAGCCCAGACTGAAGTCAGCGTGTGTTTATATGGATCTTGACGGCTATTGGAAGACAGCACGTTGCAATGAAAGTTTTTATTTTCTCTGCAAAAGATCAGACGGTAATTGAATCCACAAAAACAATCAAGGGATTTGAAATTTTCTCAATAAGCTGATACAAACCACCGTTGATATTCTTAAACAGTCACATGTTTTGGGGTGGCTTAAGGATAATATAAAACAGATTCCTTCACCTAACCAAAGACTGACCTGGCAATAAACAAATATAGAGAGATCAAAATAACAGAGAGAGAAATTTTTCTTCGTTGCTAGAATTTATTTCCTCTTTATACATTTCTGAATTTTTATTATTGGGATAGGCCTCTGAATCTATGATGTCAGCGTCCTCAGGAAATGATGATTACTTTTGATGTTGACGGCACAGCTATATCAAAATAATTTTATCAGAATATGCGTAGGTTCATCAGAGTCAGTGATAATACAGTGATACAGTCCTAGAATACAGTTATAGAGTCGGACAGTGGTAAAGTCCTAGAATTCTACCTATACCGTTTAGTTATAACATCAATGTCAGTCATAGCTAAGAAGGTTTTATAAGGGCTAGGATCCTAGAAAAAGAAAACTGTCTAGAAGGAAGACTGCCTTTGCAAATTATTTATGGTTGACCTTTTAGGGGAACTTATTAATGTCTTTGTAGGTTATCTGTAGATCCTCATGCTTAATTATGAATGTGATTGACCGCCGTTATACCATAGTACCTTCTATGGAAATACATTTTGTATAAAAAAATGATAAAGTAAAAAGAATACTCAATAATAGAAATGGCATATCCAAATGATTACCATTAGAGCTTAAAAAAAATAATGATAGGCGATGAAAATTTCCTTAATGGCTTATATATTATTCTATGTACTAAAGAAACTTCAGGTCTTACTTTATTTGAAATGTCTTTTTATTAACAGAAATCCCTGCCACTGAACCTCCACAGCTGCCTGGTAGATGCCCCGAGTCAGAGCACACAGCGTGGATTCCTTTCCATGGTCACTGCTACTATATCGAGTCTTCATATACAAGGAACTGGGGCCAAGCTTCTCTGGAATGTCTTCGAATGGGTAAGTACCACATTTACCGTCAGAAAATCCCACAATCATCTATGTAGAGTACCAGGATGCTAGTAATGCTGTATATTAAAAACCTAAGGAAAGTAAAATTACTTGTTTCTTTGTCTTAATAATTTATATTGTAACAGAAAGGTCGACATCATGCCCCCCAAATATAATTTCTAACGTTGTAGCCTCGAAAGGTGAAAGAATTCTAGCAGAAAGCAGTGACTCGCTGAACAAGTCTTTCTGCCCCAATATTCTAAATTGTTAGGATTATTATTCAGAGTGTCACGTTCATCTTTTATCACTGATCGGCTCAGGCTTCACAAGTGCCCAGGAACCATTTTGCTTTCCCATGAATAGAAAAGCATTTAGATCTGATTATCTGTGTGAATAAATACGAAACAAAACTCAAGTGACATGACATAGATGAACAATTTCCCTCCTGAAATAAAAATGTCAAATAAAGTGAACTTTTTGGGGTGCATTTAAAAATCTACTTAATTAAATCCCACTGAATACTTGACTGAATTACTTTGTGGCTAAATTTTGATTATGCCCTAAGTCAGGGCTCTTCATTCAACAGTGGTGAGCAAGGGTTACATGCTCATTTCCTTCAGGTTCATTCAAAAGTCAGTCTGGAGTTTTCACTTCTTTTTACTTTTATGTTTAGTTTTTTTCTTTAGTTTTATTGAGGTATAGTTGACATAAAATTGTAATACATTTAAAGTGTAAGAGATGATGCTTTGATACACATATTTGTTGGGAAGGGATTCCTAACCGTCAAGTTAACATGACCATCACGTCACATATTTACTTTTTGTGTGTGTGTGTGGTGGGAACACTTAAGTTCTAATCTCTTAGCAAATTTCAGTGATACCATGCAGTATTATCAACTGTAGTCACTATATTATACATTAGATCCTAAGACCTTATTTATCATATAACTGAAAGTTTGTACCCTTTTACCAGCATCTCTCTATGTCTCCCACCCCCCAACCCCCTGACAACCACTGTTGTACCCTCTGTTTCTGTGAGTTTGACTTTTAAATTCCACCTATAAGTAATATCATGTAGTACTTGTCTGTCTCTGTCTGGCTTATTTCCTTAGAATAATGCCCTCCAGGTTAATCAATGCTGTTGCAAACGGCAGAATTTCCCTCTTTTTAAAGGCTGAATAATATTCCATTGTATATACATACTTCATTTTCTTCATCATTCATCTGTTGATGGACACTTAGGTTGTTTCCATGTTTTGGCTATAATAAATAATGCTGCAATGAACATGGAGTGCAGCTATCTTTTCGAGATAGTGGTTTCATTTCCTTTGGATGTATACCAAGAAGTGGGATTGCTGGATCATATGGTAGTCCTATTTTTAATTTTTTGAGGAACCTCCACACTGTTTTCCAAAAGGACTGTACCAATTTACATTCACACTAGCAGGGTTCCCTTTTCTCTTCCTCCTCTGCATCATTTGTTATCTCTTATCTTTTTAATAATAGCTAGCCTAAACAAGTGTGAGGCGATATCTCATTGCGGTTTTGATTTGCATTTCCCTGATGATTAGTGATGTTGAGCACCTTTTCCTGTACTTCTTAGCCATTTGTAAGTCTCCTTTGGAAAAAAAAATCTGTTCAGGTCCTTTGCTCATTTTTTGAATTGGGTTATTTTTTTGCTATTGAGTTGTATAAGTTCCTTGTATATTTTAGATATTAAACCTCTATTAAGACATGTGGTTTACAGAAAATTTCTCCCATTCAGGAGGTTGCATTTTCATTTTGCTGATGGTTTCCTTTGCTATGCAGAACCTCTTTAGGTTGATGTAGTCCCATTTGTTTATTTTTGCTTTTTTTCCCTTTGCTGTTAGTGTCAAATACAAAAAGATTAATGTCGAGGAGTTTATTGCCTGTATTTTCTTTTAGGATTTTTATGATTTCAGGTTTTACATTCAAGTCTTTAATCATTTTGAGTTGATTTTTCTGTATAGTGTTAGAGAGTGGACCAGTTGTATTCTATTGAATGTGGGTGTCTAGTTTTCTCAACACCATTTGCATGGAATAATTTTTTTTAATCCCTTCATTTTAAGCCTATGTATGTCCTAAAGTTGGAATGAGTTTCTTGTAGCATATAGTTGTCTTGTGTTTTTTTGATTTTTTTTTTAATCTATTAAGCCACTCTATGTTTTTCGATTGGAGAATTTAGTCCATTTATATTTATAGTAATTATTGGTAGGTATGCACTTAATATTGCCATTTTGTTAATTGTTTTCTGTCTGTCCTGACTTTCTTTTGTTCCTTTCTTCCTCTCTGCTCACTTCCTTTGTGATTTGATGATTTCTCAGTAGTATTACTTAGATTCTTTTCCTTTTATTTTGTGTATCTACTATAGGTTTTATTGTGTGGTTGTTGTGAAGATTACATGAAACATCTTAGAGTTATAACAGTGTATTTAAAGCTGATAACAACTTAACTTTGAATGTATGCAAACAGTCTGTATTTTTACATTCCCCCGACCTTTTATATTTTTGATGTCACAATTTACATCTTTTTATATTGTGTATACGTTAACAAATTATTGTATTTATAGTTATTATTTTTTTTAAGATGTTGGGGGTAGAAGTTTATTAATTAATTTTTGCTGTGTTGGGTCTTTGTTTCTGTGCGAGGGCTTTCTCTAGTTGTGGCGAGTGGGGGCCACTCTTCATCGCGGTGCGTGGACCTCTCACTATTGCGGCCTCTCTTGTTGTGGAGCACAGGCTCCAGACACGCAGGGTCAGTAGTTGTGGCTCATGGGCCTAGTTGCTCCGCGGCATGTGGGATCCTCTCAGACCAGGGCTCGAACCCGTGTCCCCTGCCTTAGCAGGCAGATTCTCAACCACTGCGCCACCAGGGAAGCCCTATAGTTATTTTTAATACTTTTGTCTTTTAACCTTTATACAACAGTTATAGGTGATTTACTTACCACCATTATAGTATCAGAATATTCTGGATTTTCCTATACATTTACCTTTACCATTGAGTTTTATATTTTCAAACATTTTCATATTACTAATTAGTGTCCTTTCATTTTAGCTTGAAGAATTCCCCTTGACATTTCTTATAAGTCTGGTCTATTGGTGATGAACTCTTTCAGCTTTTGTTTGTCTTGAAAACTCTTTATCCCTCATTTAATTCTGAATGACAGCTTTGCTAGGTAGAGTATTCTTGGCTGGAAGCTTTTATCTCTAAGCACTTTAAATATATCTTCTCACTCCCTTCCAGCCTGGAAAGTTTCTCCTGAAAAATTTGTTTTGTCTTACAAGGGTTCCCTTTTATGTAACAAGTTGCTTTTCTTTTGCTGTTTTTGAGAATCTCTTTTTGTCTTTAATTTTTGACAATTTAATATAATGTGTCTCAGTGTTTGTCTCTTTATATTCATTATATTTGGCACTCCTTATGTATGCTTCCTGGATCTAGATGTCTGTTTCTTTCCCCAAGGTTAGGGAAATTATCAGCCATTAGTTCTTTGAATAAGCTTTCTGCCCCCATCTCTCTCTTCTCCTTGAATTCCTGTAATGTGTAGATTGATCCTCTTGCTGTTGTCTCATAAGTCCTTTAAGCTAGCTTGACTCTTTTTGATTCTTTTTTTCTTTTTGCTTCAGGATGTATTTGACTGCCCTTTCTTTGAGTTTACTGTTTCTTTCTTCCAGTTTTCTAGTCTGCTGTTGAACACCTCTACTGAACTTTTCATTTAAGTTATTGTGTTCTTCAGCTTTGTGATTTCTCTTTGGTACTTTTTAATATTTTCTCTCTCTTTGTTGAAATTCTTACTTTACTCATGCATTACTTTCCTGACCTCACTGAGTATCTTTATAGCTGTTATTCTGAACTCTCTATTGGGTAAATTACTTGTCTCTGTTTTATTAATATCAGTTTGGAGATGTATCTTGTTCTTTTGCTTGGAAGATATTTTGCTTTTGCTTTATTTTCCTTGACTCTCTGTGTTGGTTTCTGCACATTAGATAAAAGAGGCACCTCTCCCAGTCTTGAGTGGTCTTGTGTGGGAGATGAACCTCATCAGTCAATCCAGCCCAAGTTCCTGTTTGTCACTCAAAACTTTGTGGTTATACCAGCTGTTGTCTTTGTTTTTAGTGGCTCCCAGTGGTTGAGGGTGTGCCAATACCTGATGATATCCCAAAGGAGAGGATCACAGTTAGCACATAAAAGCAGACTGATTAGAAACTGGACCCTCGGGCACCTGGGAAAGTATATAAGCCAGGTGTGTGTCTAAGCTCCTTCCAGAGACCTGTTGGTGACCTGATTTTATCATTGCAGCAAGTCGGAGAAAGAAGGTGGCAGAAGGGCCCACCAGCTCCCCCAGGAGGATCACAGCTAGCCCCTTGCTGCGTGCACATTAGCAGCTGGACCCCCCAGGCAGCAGGCTATAAAGTATGCAGGCAGTCCCCTTCTAGGGAAAGACTGAGGGACGGGCGTTTTATCTGTTCCCTCTTAGCTGAGCCCTGGGAGAATAGCCATGGCAGGTGTTCGTAGCCCATTAACAACGGCTGCTTTATTTTCTGTGGTCCTACGGGTCTCGTGGCTGCAAACCCCATTAGCTTCCAGAGTTAGGCATTTGGGGGGCCTATTCCTTCAAATAGAGGAACAAGAGCCTAAAAATTTGGGGTGCTAGATGTATGGTTGAAACCCTTCTCTATTCAGGGAGAAACTGGCCATTAGGGGCTCCCTCCTGATGATACGGCACTGTGCCATGGGTGGGGTTTATGAAGAGAGTGTGTCTCAGCCTTTCCTACTCATTTAGATGTTTGTGTTTTCTCAGTTGCCCTATATGTAGGAGTCACTGAGTTTCTGGATTTTACTGATAGAATTGCTCTATGTGTAGGTGTTCACTGGTGTGTATGTGGGAGAAGGGAATTTCAGGAGACTTATATGTTGCCACAGGGAGTTTAAAAACTCCCTATGAGTTTTTCCTTTAAATTTGAAGTCAGGAGAAGTCTACTTTGTCAGTTTTTGCTTCATGTATTTCGAGGCCTTATTGTTCGGTGCGTATATGTCTATATTTGTCATATCTTCTTGATGAATTAAAACTTTAATCATTATAAAACATCCTTATTTGTCTCTAGTAACAATTTTTGTCTAAAAGTCTTTTGTCTAGTATCAGTATAGCCACTCCAGCTCTTCTTTATTTACTATTTGCATGGACTATCTTTTTCCATGCTTTTACTTTTAACATGTTTATGTTTTTGAATCTCAAATGTGTGTTTTGTAGATAAAATATAATTGTATTATTTTAAAATTTATTTTTATTTTTTATTCATTTTGCCAATCTCTGTCTTTTGATTGGAGTACTTCTTGGACATGATGAATCACTTCTCTCTTATTACTTTTGAGATTCTCTATCTTTGGATAGTTTGATTATGATGTGGAGCTTCTCGAGATTATCTTACTTGGATGTTGTTGAGCTTCCCGCATGTTTACATTAATGTTTTTCATCAACATTGGGAAGCTATTGGCCATTATTTCTTCAAGTATTCTTTCTGCCTCTTTATCTCATTCCTCTCCTAGGACTCCCATTATGTATATCTTGATTTGACTGGTGATGTTCCAAATATCTTTGAGACTCTGTAAATTTTTCTTCTTTTTTTCCCTCATTATTCAGACTGGATAATCTCAAGTTTGTTGATTATTTCTTTTGCTTAGTCAAACTCACTGTTAGGCCTCTCCAGTGAAGTTTTCCTTTCAATTATTATACTTTGTAACTCCAGAATTTTATTTCATAAAAAACAATTTCTACCTTTTTATTAATAGTCTCTATTTGGTGAGCAACTGTCTCATACTTTCTTTTAGTTCTTTAGACATTTTTTCCTCTAGTTCTTTAAACATCTTTAAAATAGCTGATTTAAAAAGTCTTTGTCCAGTAAGTCAGAGGTGTGGCTGTTTCAGGAACAGTTTGTATTGACTGCTGCTTTTGCTGGTATGGGTCATATTTCCGTGTTTCTTTACATTTCTTATAATTTTTTGTTGAAAAATGAATATTTAACTCTGGAAATAAGTTTCTTTCCACTCCACCAGGTTTGTTTTTGTTGCTGTTTGTTGTTATTTGCTTGTTTAGTAACTTTCCCTCATGAATTCTGTAAAGTTTTGTATTCTTTTTCAAGTGTGGTTACTGAAGTCTCTTGCCTGCTTAGTTTAGTGGTCAGCTAATGATTGGGAACGTATTTCCTTAGTGCCTAGAACCAGAAAGTTCCCCACGTTTTACTGAAGGGCTCGGTCTGAAGACATGCCTTCAACACTCATATAGGCAGTTAAAAACTCTGCCTTAGCCTTCACTTCCTGCTTGTGCAGACCCTCAGGGTCAGCCAGAGGTGAGAGCGTAGGGACTTTTCAGATCTTTCATGGGCATGCACATAGTCCTGGGCGTGTACACACCCCAATGTGTGTCTGTGGCCTTCTAGGCTCCCAGGAATAGGTCAATGCTTCTTAAAGCTCCCTATGGACATTTTACTCCATAGTTTTTCCTTTTAGTTTTTTGGTTACCTTGTTGTTAACCTAAAATTGTTTCCCACACTGCTTCAGGCAGCTGTGATATTAGGTACTTGCCACGGTTAGTTTTTGACAAATACCCCCAAGGAAAAGGCTGTTTACATTGGATGAGCTCTGAGTCAGGTCAAATCAAGGCAAGTGAGGTTTTCCAGGGAAATGTCAGAGAGATCAAATAATGGAAATTCTTTGAGAATGTGACTTATAAAGAACCCCAATCCCATTCTGACTTTCCCAGTGTCTTCCTGGCTTCTGGTTTTCACTGTGATTTTGAGGCCGTTGGTTTTTAACGCAGTCACAGAGCTAGGGATAAAGCTATGGGATTAGGACAAGTTAAAACACCATGTAGCTTACTTTTCTTACTGAGAGTCAAGCATTTTCTTGAATAAATGCTTCCTGGATTGTTACAAGCTGCTGGTTAACTTTCAGGGTTCTGAAAAAGTTGATTTTGAAAAACTTGTTAGTGTTCTTATTGCTTTTGTAGAGGAGAGGAATTTCAGGGGTACTTACTCTGCCAGTCCTTATGATGTCACTTGAAACCTGCTTTCTCTTAATTAAAAAAATGTTTTTCTTTCATGTTGCTGAGTATTTTTTTAAAAAAATCTTGCAGTGAATGTGTAGAAACTTCGTTTTCAACTTTAGATAACTATATTTTCCTGTTAATGAATGATTCACATTCATCAAAATATGTCACAAATACATTGAAATGGCTATTGTCTATGAAATATGTTTAATAGTGGATTACGAAATTATGCAATGAAAACAGTCATCAAGAGAATAATCCAGGACCCAGTAACATGGGATGCAAGCATATGGTTAAGTATAGGTCCTCAAGGTCCAGATGCCTGGATCATGCCATGACTTTGCCCTCCTCTATCATTAGGATCTTGGTAAATTACTTACCCTCTGGACTTTAGGTTCCTTATCTGTAAAATGGAGTAACAGTAGTACTAATTTAATAAGATTGTTGTAAAATTTTAGTGACATCGTGCTTATAAAGCCCAAAGCAAAATGTCTGGCATAAACTGCTTAAATTATATTTTAAGTTGTTATTATTTAAAATTCTGTAATTTAACTATAAAATACAGTGCTGGCTCTGAATCAATCTTTGACTGGGTTGTCAATGCCATAGTCATGTAAGCAGTCTTTCTGTTTCCTCTCTCCTTTTTGTGCAGCTGGATTAATACTCCCAGAGTGCATTGCATCATTCTGCTGCCTGAAAAAAACTGTTTTTTAATCACCACATTACCCTAAATACCAGTCTCCTACCATCTGCAGTGAGACCTAACCCAAGTCTTTTTTCACCCATTGACCAGATTCATCCAGCCAAACTGAACTATCTATTAACACTATTCATTTACCCCAATAATTGCCTTATCTGTCTATCTGTCTATCTACCTACCTACCTACCTATCTATTTCAAATCCTGTTACTAAAAACTAAATATGGAGAATTCCATGCATCTGTGAGCTATCTCTGTTCATGAAGAAGCTCTATGCTTCCCTTTCTGTTCATCTTTTCTCTTATTCTTCCTCTTCCTGGAATTATTTTCTATCCTTTCTACTTGAAATATTATGCTCCCTAGTATCTTAAATTCTGTCTCCTCCATGCTTCCTTTTAGTTTCTTCCCCTAAAACAAATATTCTCCTAATACATTTCTTTGTACTCTCAACTTATTACTACCCACTGAACCATAACCTTCTTAAACATTCTGTGTCTTATTCATCATTGTATATCCTGCAGTGAGTCGTTAAGTGCTTACACAAATGATGCTTAAAAAAATAATATTTTCAGAATGGAAACAAATTCTTAGAAGCCAAATGGCCACTCTTTGCAATTCTTCTCCTTAAGTGGAGATAGTGGGATGATTTTTATTGCTCTTAATATCAATACTATCATGATAAAAATATTTTCAACTACTTAAATATACTGCCATCATATTTGCCCTTTTGTACTCTGCAGGTTCCTCTCTGGTTACCATTGAAAGTGCTGCTGAATCAAGTTTCCTGTCATATCGAGTTGAGCCGCTTCAAAGCAAAGCCAACTTTTGGATAGGATTGTATAGAAACGTTGAAGGTAATCTTTGCACCATGATTACTGAATCACAAACATTTCAAAATGTTGTAGGTAAAACAAGTTTTCAGTCCTAGAAAGTCTTGCCTTAAGTAATGATTAATTTGTGAAGAGTTTGGAAATTCAAACTCATATTTTCATTTGAGGTAAGAAGTGAAAATTTAAATGACTCACATATTAGGCTATCTTGAAAGTTGCTAATTAAAGAATATCTACTGTAGCTAAGTTAAAGAAGTTTTAAAAAATATTTTCTATCTCTTGCCAGGAAAAAAACAATTAGGGGAGGATAAGTTTACATATTTATACTAATTAGGAATAAATTTTCAACTAAAACTACATGAGAAACACATTCTTAGTTTCCCTGTAACAACTAGTTACTATTATCTTGCCTGTGAAAAGTTTGGTTGTAAAACAGCTGTTGATTGCAGTATAAAATAACATGCTTAGAAATTTTACATGAATAAGTTGAATTTATTTTAAGGCAAGTTATTTTTAACTTCTATTTTTATTGGCTTTCTCTGATAATCAGGAATGTGGCTATGGATAAACAACAACCCACTCTCCTTTGTCAACTGGAAGACAGGAGATCCCTCTGGAGAAAGAAATGATTGTGTCGCTTTATATGCATCTTCTGGATTTTGGAGTAATATTCACTGTTCTTCCTACAAAGGATACATTTGTAAAAGACCAAAATGTAAGTTAGAATTTGTCCTATGGTATGTGTGTTTCCAGGCTCCCATCTCTTTCACGTATTGATATCAGGTGTGTAATTATCAATATAATGCGATTACAGGTTCCTTGAAACCTCTCCCTGGTTTTTTTTTTTTTTTTTTTTTTTTTTTGTGGTACACGGACCTCTCACTGTTGTGGCCTCTCCCGTTGCGGAGCACAGGCTCCAGACGCGCAGGCTCAGCGGCCGTGGCTCACAGGCCCAGCCGCTCTGCGGCATGTGGGATCTTCCCGGACCGGGGCACGAACCTGTGTCCCCTGCATTGGCAGGTGGACTCTCAACCACTGCGCCACCAGGGAAGTCCATCTCCCTCTTTATAAGTGAGAAATCCAATCTGCCGTGGTGATCAGTTGCTGTCTGCAGTTTTGAGTGAGCACAAAACACTCTCTTTCTGCTTAACTGACATAATGATTTTGGTATATCAATACATTTATAATGGGATATCCATGCATATGAATTTGAGAAGTTGTGAGCAGTTTGGAGAGCCAGGCCTATGGCGTGCGAGAAGAAGGGGTGAAATACTTACCCTGGCCAAACCAAAGTGGACGGTGAGGAGGAATGAGAATTTATTAGGGAATAAATCATGTAACACCAATTAAGTTTCCTTCGGAGATTGAATGACAGACCATGTCAGGACAGGGGCTGGGGGAATTAATAATATTATATGCCCATGCTGTGATACTCTCTGGACTTCCATAATGTTTTATGCTATTCTACTTCATGTAATATCTTTCCCAAGAGACAAAATTATAAATTAGATAAGAGATTTAAATAAATGAGTTGGATAAATTAACACTCCATCCCCAGTAGATTTTTATTTTATTTTAGAATTGCGTAGTTCTTCATTCTTTGAAAGCTCTGTTCTAAGATACCACACCCTTTGGTGCAATGTTGGAATCTTATTTTATTTTTCATTCAAATGCCTTGTAGTACCTTATGCTTCAGTGAGCCATTTTCAAAACTGCTAGCCTAGGATACATTATTTATGGGTAGATTGGGTATATTTTGAGGGTGAGTATCAGTGGCTCAAATGCAACCGGGGAGATCATATTTTCAGATCTTCCAATGTATTCAAACTCATCATGCAGCTATAGGATGCTGTTATAGGATGGATAGATAGAGCAATCTGTATAAATATGCAGATTTTATCTATCAATCAATCATCCATCTATCTATCTACCTATCTATCATCTATTTATTGTCTGTCTATATCATATATCACCATCAATCCAACATGGATGGTTTGATGTATTTGTAAACCAAATAATGCTCACTATCTACACGCAACTATTATGGGTTTTTAATAAGTATTTAATTATTTTCTTATTTTACAAACAGTATTTAATTATTTTCTTATTTTACAAACAGTTGTTGATGCTGAACCTACTCATACATTAATTACGACAAAAGGTAAGACCATTTTGAAATTTTAATTTCCATATTAGTAATATATCAATCAAATTTGTTTGTTTTAAAAACCACAGTAATCCCTTCCTATCCGCCCTGCCCTCTCAGTCGCATTTCTTGAGCTATACTAGCCTTTGTCATTATGACATCGACCTTCCTTAAGTGACGCCCGAGGAGAGCAGGCCTTGGCGTCACTGGGTGTTTTTATCATAGATCTTACTGAGGACATTGATTGCTCTGTTACCAAGGGTTGCCCTATGAGAGCCCACCGAGGAAATTTCTCTTAGAAATCCCTGTGATTTTTTTCCTTTCTTTTTTTTTTTAAGCAATGTGTTAAGTTTTAATTTTATGGACAGCTTGAATAAGGAACTGATCCTCTTTCACTCATGTTGTTTGCTGCCAAAAACACTCAAAGTGAGATTTATAGCTTGCCTAAAGCCCCCTTATTAACTTCGTAAGTGCTGTCTGTGAACTAATACTCGTGTGTTCAGATTTCCATCACTCACTTTCTTTTTTCCCCGAATTATTTTGAAACAGGTGTAAATATTTTAAAATGATAAAATGTTGCACCGTGGCCGTAACTTTTGCAGTTTGAGGCGCAACTGTAAAACTCGCACAACTTTCTTGCTGTTTCACAATTTCGTAGATGGAAGATTCATTCCCACTGTAGATCTCAGCAACCTCAGCAAACTGTTTTTCTTTCCTTATTAAGTTGAGAACTTTTACCTTTTCACTTAAAGGAAGCACTTTATGGCTTCTCTTAGGCATATTGGAGTTGCCAGCATCACTACTCTTGGGCTTTGGGGCCATTATTAAATAAAATAAGGGTCACATGAACACACACACACAAAATAAATAAAATAAAATATTATACCAGTTCAGGGCTACGTAGATACATGAAATAGTCTTGCAACTGCATGATCATCTTAACATGTAAAATAATCTTCTGTATCACATGGACTTCTGTTTTCATGTCCTGCATTCTGTTTGGCAAATGTCACTGGAAAGAAAATTTGTGAATTTTAGTCTTCCTAAGAAGAAAGTTGTATTGTTTCCATAGCATTCTACTCTCTGCCTCCCCTTAACTCGTTTCCTAACATGTTTATTTATTTACAGCTGACCCAAGGAAGATGGGCCCTTCCAAACCATCTTCCAACGTGGCAGGAGTGGTAGTCATAGTGGTCCTCCTGATTATAACGGGTGCTGGCTTCGCTGCGTATTTCTTTTATAAGAAAAGACGTGTGCCTTTCCCTCGAGAGGACACTTTTGAGAACACTCTCTATTTTAATAGTGGATCGAGTCCAGGAACTAGTGATACAAAAGATCTCATGGGCAACATTGAACAGAATGAACACGCAGTCATCTAGAATCACGGTGTGATTTAGGTATATTTGAATTTCATAAGATTATAACTCAAATGGTAAAGTCTTTCATTCAATGTGATTGTTTCCTTTCAAATTAGTGCTGTATTACACTGGTCTGTCCTTTTCCTTTGCCTCGTGGAAAAAATAACTGTTTATTTTCTAGCCTGGCAAGATATTTTCACAAAAAAAGGATAACGACATTGACTGCTATGTTTAAAAAGATCTTAGGTGAATATACAGCACTGGTGTGTAGCTAGTGTCAACTGCATACAGATTACAAGAACCCCAGAAACAACCAGCTCAGCTTCTTGAAATCGTTTAAGGAGCTCCCAAAGAACTGTTACCCATTGAATAGTTATTCGGTAATTAGATGAGCATTTTAAAAGCCAAGTACAAATAACCTCGGGTGACACAAAAATTTAGTCACTTCTTTTCTTATACCCATCTTGATTTTTACCCCAATGATTTAGAATTATATTTTTACATGTGCAGAAAGAACAGGGCAGCTGAGAATCTTGTTTGTCCCAAGCAGGATTTTCCAGGCTGAATATTGCAAATGTGTTCTTTGTCCTGTTTTATGTATATCAAGAATGCAAAGATGTGAAATAAAAATATAAATTTGCATAACTGGATGTATTTAGATAATGTGAAATAGACATCAAAAACAAGGTCTAGGGCTTCCCTGGTGGCGCAGTGGTTGAGAGTCCGCCTGCCGATGCAGGGGACACGGGTTCGTGCCCCGGTCCGGGAAGATCCCACATGCCGCCGAGCAGCTGGGCCCGTGAGCCATGGCCGCTGAGCCTGCGCGTCCGGAGCCTGTGCTCCGCGACGGGAGAGGCCACAACAGTGAGAGGCCCGCGTACCGCAAAAAAAAAAAAAAAAACAAGGTCTATTTTTAATGGATTTGTATTTTGGTGATCTTGGTAAGTGTAAATTTTCTTTTAACTGAGATTTATTTATCCGTTTACTTTACACTTCACTGTACTCTGAAAATAAATGATATTATTAGTAGAGGAATTCTTTAAACTCTTCATCTGTTTGGAAAAAAAAAAGATTGTTAAAACACTGTGCATAAAATGAATTTTTTACTGTAATGACTTGGCCAGTTTCCCTGGATCTTTCCCCTGTAACACTGACTTATTTCAGAATTCAACAATCAAAGGCGCTGTTATTGGGAATTAGGTCTTTAATATCATTTTCTCACTTTAACAATTCCTTTTTGCTTAAAAAGTTTTGCCTTAGATAAAGCTTTATGTACATTGTGAAATACATTGGAGGTGTCACATCTTGCATGGGTACCACGCTCCCAGCTCATTCTTGCCTTTTCCAAGGGGTTGCTCACGGGCAGAAATTCCTTACCTGAGGTCCCTAAACAGGACTCCTTAGATGGCATTAAGGGGTCTATGAAGGCCCCCCAAATTGTATGCAAAATGTCTCTATTTGTGTTTATGCCTTTTTTTTTTTCTGGGAAGAAAATAGCTAGATTTTCAAGAGAGTCTGTAATTCAAAAAGGACTAAGTAGTGTACTGTGTACACAGGAGGTAAGGTGAGGTTTGCAATACCCCACCTTAGATAGGTGACAGGTACAAAGAAACAGGATGAGAGAGGTGGGCAATTGTGGGAAAGCTTGCTGAGAACAAGCAACTCTCATGCTTCAGACAATAGAAAACCAATTGCTTTTATTTTCCTGGTAAGAACACAACATATTCCATTAGAGGAAGTTCCAGTGGAAACAATGGCTATGGTGTCAAAGGAGCATGTGGTTAATTATACTGAAAAAAATCTTCATATATACATATTTTTTTCTTTTAAGATACAAGAGAAAGATGTGAAAGAGGAGTGTATGAGTGGGCACGATTTACAAATTCTTTACACAAGTCATTTTCATCATAACTCAGAGCTGCGTTTTTGCAGAAAATATTTTGGACTTCAAACAACATATATCTCAGACTTAAATGTCTTATCCTTTCAAGAAACTGTATTCGGCAGGGTGCTGAGTTTTATGCTTCACACCCTCACATTATCCACTCAAACATACAATCAAATAGATAAGTCACCTGTATCTATATATGTACCCAAATTAAGTAGTAACATATTAATAAGCTTTTTTTTTTGGAGGGGGGGAAGTTTTATAAAGCAGAGAAGAGCAGTTTTTGTTTTGTTTGCTTTTTTGCATTTCTTTTTGGTTTTGGTTGTTGTAGTTGATTTGTTTTTGTTTCTGTTTAAATAAATTTATTTATTTTATTTGTTTATTTTTGGCTGCATTGGGTCTTCATTGCTGCACTCAGGCTTTCTCCAGTTGCGGCGAGCGGGGGCTACTCTTTCATTATGGTGCACGGGCTTCTCGTTGCAGTGGCTTCTCTTGTTGTGGAGCATGGGCTCTAGGTGCGCAGGCTTCAGTAGTTGTGGCACATGGGCTCAGTAGTTGTGGCTCACGAGCTTAGTTGCTTCGCAGCATGTGGGGTCTTCCTGGACCAGGGCTCGAACGTGTGTCCCCTGCATTGGCAGGCGGATTCTTCACCACTGCGCCACCAGGGAAGCCCCTGTTTTTGTTTTTTAACTGGAAATTCTTTCTGGGGATTAAATGTTTAAGTGCTCTCCTCAGTGGCTTTGCACTTGTTTTCGTCAGAATTCCGCAGCCAGACGATTCTTAAGGATATTTTTTTCCCAGGTGAACTCAAAACAATGTGAATAGTCTGTAACTTGAACTCTAAAATTAAAGATGATATCTTGAGAGACTGGTAATATCTTGCTTCATCCATTTTCAGTGTTCACTCAGCCATCTGTTTGTACATTTACCCATTAGTTCAGGAAATATTCCATGAGCACCTAATACATATGCCAGGCATTGAGCTAGGTCCTGGAGATTCAAATATGGGTGAGAAGCATTGCTTGTCCACAAGAACTGCACAGTCTAGTGGACATCCAGACACAAAAGATCATTTTGGGGGAAATTTTTATTGATGTATACTTGATGTACACTATTATATAAATTATAGGTGTTCAATATAGTGATTCACAATTTTTAAAAATTATACTCCATTTATAGTTATAAAATGTTGGCTATATTCCCAATGTTGTACAGTATATCCCCATAGCTTATTTTATACCTAACTGTTTGTACCTCTTAATCCCCTACCCTTATATTGCCCCCCAGCCTGTAACCACTAGTTTGTTCTTGATATCTGTGAGTCTGCTTCTTTTTTGTTATGTTCACTAGTTTGTTGTATATTTTAGATTCCACTGGTAGGTAATACCATACAGTGTTTTTCTTTCTCTGTCTGACTTATTACTTAGAATAATGCCCTCCAAGTCCATCTGTGTTGTTGCAGATGGCAAAATTTCATTCTTTTTTATGGCTGAATAATATTCCATTGTGTATATATACCATATCTTCTTTATGAATTCATCTGTTGACAGGCACTTAGGTTGCTTCTGTATCTTGGCAATTGTAAATAATGGTGGTTTGAACATTGGGGTGCAGGTATCTTTTAGAATTAGTGTTTTCTCTCTTTTTTGGGATATATACCCAGGAGTGGAATTGCTGGGTCTTATGGTAGTTCTATTTCAGTTTTTTGAGAAACCTCCATACTGTTTTCCACACTGGCTGCACCAGTTTACATTCCTAACAACAGTGTGTAAGGATTCCCTTTTCTCCACATCCTCTCCAGCGTTTGCAATTTGTGTTCTTTTTGATGGTGGCCATTCTGACAGGTGTGAGGTGATAGCTCATTGTGGTTTTGATTTGCATTTCCCTGATGATTAGCAACACTGAACATCTTTTCATACGCCTGTTGGCCATCTGTATTTCCTCTTTGGAAAAATGTCTATTCAGGCCTTTTGCCCATTTTTTAAAGTCAGGTGGTTTGTTTTTTTGATGTTGAATTATATGAACTTCCAAAACCTCATTTTTAACGTAATGGAATCTTTAAAGACACTACCTCTGAATTCAGTCACATTCTGAGGTTCTATGTGTTAGAGCTTCAACATATGAATTTGGCGGGGGACACAATTCAGCCCATAACATACTTCTATAATGCTTTTTTTTTGATTGTCCCTTGTATTTGTAGGGTTCTCCAGAGAAGTGGAACCAAAGGGCTCTATACATCTATCCATCAGTTATCTGTGTCTATCTGTCATCTATCTATCTATCTATCTATCTATATCTATCATCTATCATATTTTAATCTACTTACCTACATACTCTATAGATTTATTTAAAGAACTGGCTCATGCAACTTGGAGCTTGGTAAGTCCCAGATATACAGGAGAGGTCAGCAGGCTGAAGACCCAGGGAAGAGTTACAGCTTGAGCCCAAAGGCAGTCAGGTAGCAGAATTCTTCTGGCTCTCTGTTCTCTTCAGGCCTTCAGCTGATTAGATGAGGCTTATCCACACTGTGGAGGGTAATCTGCTTTACTAAAAGTCCACCAGGGCCCAGCCAAGAGGACACATAAAATTAACCATCACACCACTTTATATGGCAATGGTTTTGTCATTTTTTTTTTTATAAAGGGAAAAGAAAGATGATGCAGTCTTTAGTACAACTGATCAGAATTTTTAAAAATCTTTATAGTTTAGAAAAGGTTCTTTTAACCATACACCTTGCTATTGATAACATGATATAAATTTTTAGGATTATGGTCAAATATAGGAACATTTCTATTAAATTTCATTCATATACATATTCATATTCTAATATTTCTAAATATTCATGTGCTAAATTTCAGGGCACTCATTTTGAGTCTTTTTTTCTTTTTTGTGCTATGAGTAATCTCAAATACCTTTGAATTTGATGATACTCACTAATCAGTTTGTTGATATTGTTTTTCTAATGGCATATTTTGATTGTTTTGGTGAGGTTGGTATTTTGTGTCAAATCAGTAAAAATTGAAATCTTTTTCTAATATGTTCATATGGTTCACTTTTCTTCATTCCCTTCATTAACTAAGTTGCCATAAAACCTATGAGTCTCTTCCCTACTTCAACTTGAAATTTAGCTCTTCCTTCCTTTTGGAGTTATCTGAAAATTCTCTTGTTCCTGTTTCTATCCTGATCTCAGAATAATTTCTATCGGTTTTGTGGCTAGGTTTTTGCTTTATTTCATATTACCTTTAATTTACTTGCATTTTCTCCTAATTATTTAATAAATAAATTTTAAAATGACAAAATAAAGTATATTTTCTATACATCCAAATCTGGCAGTCTGCCAGTATCTATGGAAGAATTTGCTGTTTCATTGAAATGTTCCAAAAATGTTTTCCTAGTTACATATTCCAAGTCGTATATTTGGTAAAGCTCCAATATCACAGTCCTATCAAAAAAGAAAATAAGTGTAGTTCTTTTATCATTGTATATACTATGTTACTTAGATCTTCCATTTTGACTAGGCATTGATGATAACTGAAATTTCTACTTAAATTTTTACACTCTGGAAATTAAATTTCTATAGCTTCTGGTTTCATGTATTTCATTGTTTCTCCTCTAATTGCAACTTACTTTGGTCCCATGTACATTACAATACACTTATATTGCTGTGTAAACCCTGGTCCTCAACCTTTCAGTCAAGGCTGGATAATTTGGTACAGTGGATTAGGTATATTACTAGAAGCTATTTGTGAGGTGACTTTTTGGTGTGTCAATTTTACTAGGCTGAACTACAGTATTCAGTTAATCAAACATGAATCAAGGAGCTCTGGGAAAGGATTTTGCAGAAGGAATTAAAATCCCTAATCAACTGACTTTAAATTAGGGAGATTATTCTGGGTGGGCCAGAGTTAATCAGTTAAATGGTCTTAAAATTGGGCTTAAGCTTTTTTTTTTTTTTTTTGGCGGGAGAGACTACTGCTGTAGCTAACAGCTTTGGCCCACGAGGTTTCACCTTGCTCCTGACCTTCCCTTTCTGATGGGCTGCCCTCTGAACTTGCTGGGCCAGTCTGGCACAATTGCATAAAGCAATTTCTTGTAGTTTCTCTATATACATCTTCCTGCCTCTAACCATCTATCTATCTTTCTTTCTATCTATCTATCTATCATCTATCTATGAATTACGTACCATCAGTCTGTCTGTGTTAATATTTTCTACTGGTTCTATTTCTCTGAATCCTGACTGACATGCTATTCTTATACTGATACCACTAGTTATATTATTAGTAAACATATTATTCCACTAAACCTAAACTGCATGTATTCCAAATTCAATGTCCATTTACCATGATTCTCTTTTTTAAATTATTTTTTAATTGAAATATAGTTGATTTACAATGTGTTAATTTCAACTGTACAGCAAAGTGATTCAGTTATACATATATCTACATTCTTTTTTTATATTCTTTTCCATTATGGTTTATCACAGAATATTGAATACAGTTCCCTGTGCTATACAGTAAGACCTTGTTGTTTATCCATTCTATATATAATAGTTTGCATCTGCTAACCCCAGATGGGAGAGGCATGGAGTAGGAATTTGGGGTTACCCTGATTCTCAAAATTTCTCATGGTCACTCTAACAGGACTTAACCCAAGAGGAAGTTTGACAGAAGGGTAGTTGAAGTGGAGAGTCTGAAACAATTATGGTTAAAACGTCTTACTTCTGCAGATTTTATTTAAGAAACATGACCACATGAAAGCACTTCTGGGGCCCCTCCCAGGGGTTTGGAAGGGACCCATGTGAGTGAGGGGCCCCAAAGCTTAAGTTTTATTCGCTTCCCTATGGAACCAGTCTGAGTGTCAGGAACAGCTGCTGAGAGGTGGCATCTGAGTAGAGACTGAGCAGAGTCTGACGGGATGATAGAAAGTATCTCGAGGGGTAAGGAGGGAAGGTAGGAATGGATGCCAGAGACAGGAAAAACTTGAGCAAAGCCACTGAGATGAGAAGCAGCTCATTGTCATTAGGGAGGAAAGTGAGATGCATGTGGGCAGGGGCTGGAGTTTAGGAACTGGCTCAGCTACTGACAGGAAGTCATCTTCTCTTTGGTCCTCCCTCTGCTTGACCTGCTTTCACAGCATCCTGATGTCATGTCAGGCTCTGACCTGATGACACGTCTAACTACTACTTTGCCTTAAAACCCACAAAATCAAAGCTGCATGTGTGACTTGGCTTCATTTAGAGAGGCCCTCAGAAATAACACTCTTTTTTACCGAGACACTCAAATTTGGAGTTTTAAGTTACTCCAGTAAACTTGGTAAGAATTAGGCTCAGAGACCCACCTCCCCCCGAGACTTAGGTCATATAACTGTGGGATGCATAGAACAATTACTGGCTTGTCTCCATAACAAAATTGGAGGTGGAGAGTCCTATCTGAATTTAGAAACCTTTGTATTATTGGGAATGTAAAGCACCTATATTGCTGAGAAGTTGTCTTCTAATGACTTAAGGAAAACCTATTGCATTGGCTATAAATGGATGTCTCAACACTGGTTATACATTGTAATCACCTGAACGTCACCCCAGACCCATGAAACTAGAATCTAGGTGTGGTACTCAGGCATTGGCTTGACTAGCAAAACAGAACAGAGCAAACAGATAAGAACTTCCCATGAATTTGGTGATGAAGAAATAGGTTAAATAGTACTACTGAGAAGGTTAATGATTCAGGATTCCTTATTAGTTCAAAATTCTTGACAACATGAATACAGTAGTATGACTCACAGTTATGGGAGAGCAGTTGGTGAATTTTCTGATGTAGAAAAGCTACCCTTAATATCATTTCATTTTTTTAAATTACTTTTTAATTTGTTACCAAAGAGAAGATATGACCCCAAATAGTAACATTATAATTTGTTTCTTCATACTTCTGGTTTTTCTTATTGTCTCCAACTATCAAATAAGACAATTTCCTTAAAACATTGTTTTGGATTTTAAATGTTATCATAAAAATGTTTTAGAAGACTTCTGCTGGAAACGTTGCCCAAACCTCTCAACAACATACCAGGAGCACATATTTTGGTATTAGAATTTCTTTAGCGTTCTGTAAATAATGTTTTTCATTTAGAAGGGACCCCTGACAGGCAACTTCTTTCAGCAGAAGGTGACACTAACATTGGAAAGGCTTTCTGAATTGGTTGGGGATCCTGGCTATGCTGTGAGGGCTTTAAAATATTAAAGTTATTCATGGCAGGTCTGCAGGATTAGGTTTTGGCAAAAACTACTCATCTCATTCAACTCGCTCTGCGGGTTGAGAAAACCTTTCTCCTTATGGGTCTGGTTACAGCTCATGTACATACAGTTCCCTCATTTTCAAGAAACCTACGAAGCTACCATGTTCTCTTTTCTGTTGACTTAATTTGTTTTCTTTAAGGGCAAGAAGGTTCAAGACTGCCTGGGCTTGGTCCTGATTTGGAGTTTAGGCAGGGGTTCTCAAACTTTGATGGGGATAAGAGTCACATGGAGAGCTTATTCAAAATACCAATTCCTCTGGGCCCATGCTTGCGATTCTGATTAAGTAGACCTGGGTCCAATCCTGGAATCTGCATTTCAACAAGCAACCCAAGGGATTCTGATGCCCTCAGGCTGTGATTTTGATGAGCACTCCATTCTGGAATCACTTTACATTGAGGTTTCATTCTCCCCAAAGCTATTAGAAATCTCACATAATCCGTGAGGTCAAAGCCTTATAGCCATACAGCATGGGAGTTAACGAAAGCTGCAGTTTTTCTATTCTTTCTGTTACTTAATCAGGAACTGTAGGTGCTAAAATCCACTTCTTCACTTCTTTTCTGAACTCCCTTATATCCTCTGCTATTGTCTGAATGTATGTGTCCCCCAAAATCCATATGTGAGACCTAACCCCCAAGGTGATGGTATTGGTGAGGTCTTTGGGAGGTGATTAGGTCATGAGAGTGGAACCCCCATGAAAGGGATTAGTGCCCTTGTAAAAGAGACCCCACAGGGACTTCCCTGGTAGTGCAGTGGTTAAGAATCCGCCTGCCAATGCAGGGGACACAGGTTTGATCCCTGGGGCAGGAAGATCCCACATGCCATGGAGCAACTAAGCCTGCGAGCCACAACTACTGAAGCCCGTGTGCTCTAGGACCTGTGTGCCACAACTACTGAGCCTGTGTGCTGCAACTACTGAAGCCTGTGCACCTAGAGCCCGTGCTCCGCAACAAGAGAAGCCACCTCAAGGAGAAGCCTGCGCACCGCAAGGAAGAGTAGCCCCTGCTCGCCTCAACTAGAGAAAGCCTGTGTGCAGCAACGAAGACCCAAAGCAGCCAAAATAATAAGTAAGTAAATAAATAAATATTAAAAAATAAAATAAAAGAGACCCCACAGAGCTTCCTGCCCCTTCCATTATGTGAGCACACAGAGAGAAGATGGCCATCTATGAACCAGGAAGCAGGTTGTCAGCAGACACTGAATCTGCTGGTGCCTTGATCTTGGATTTCCCAGCCTCCAGAATGGTGAGAAATAAATTTCTGTTGTTTATAAACCACCATATATCTTGTTATAGAAGCCCCAATGGATTAAGACATTCTCCCAATGCTGTAGTGTTTATACATTCCCTTCACAATCACCATGAATGAAGATGTGTGAGTTGACAATTTGTCCCTCTTATCCAATCTTAGAACATAAACTCAAGGAGGGGAAAAGCCAGACATTATGTTGTCCTGGGCAGAACCCTAGATCTTTGTGGAAAGAACCATTTCTCTACACTGTTGGCGATAACAGAGAATTGTTTATCACCATAAAGACGCTCACCTCATGGAAATGTCAGTTTCCTTGGGTCAGAGTTTGCTCAGCTTATAAAAGGAAGTAAATGGAAACCTTCTTATGCTCGTGACCATCTTAACTCTGTAATCCAGCTTTGTTCTCTTGAGAAGTGAAAGAGCGAAAGAAACTTCATCTGCTTCTTTGAGAAAACTTGCCATAAATCTTTCAAAGAGGAATTTGTCTCTTATTTTGCCCAAGTTTTCTGGAAATCAGAGTAACCCTTGGCTCTAAAGGAAATAATAATAATAAGGCTCTAATAGGGAAACTGATTAAGTACCTATCAGACGTCAGGCACAGAGACAGGTTATCAAATGAATTCCAGCTTGTCCTGGAATGTGTTCTGCTCACTGCCATGTGCCACCCAGGGGCTTAACTCCAAAACTCAAAGGCCCTGGCTCTTGAACTGGGGACACAGGAGGGGAATTTGACATATCCAATGAAGAAGAAAGGAGGGTGTGGGATTGATAGTCTCCAGGGACCTACTTCTCTGCATATGACGTTCCCTTTACCTGGCAAGGTTTGACTCCGTCCAGGAGACACCAGCTTGCAAGACGGGCTAAACCTCTACAGTCTCTCTGTGTTTGTGTTATTGATCTTGGGTCTTATAATAAAATGTTGCAATTTTCTCTGGGCATGTCCAGGCTTTGGTCTGGGCCTTTGCTGCCATGTGTCGGTAGGCTGTAACTAGAGATGGATTACATAAGAATTGCTTTTGTTGGGAGTCTTTCTCCATATCCTACGTACCCCGCCAGCCGCCTACCTGTGCCGTGAGCCACCTCCCCATATGGACTGCAGCCTGGCCAGATACACCTGTGCTGGTCTCAAGCACCTACGGTGGGTGTGTCACAAAGCAGGAACTGGGACTCCTGCTTTGACTATCCACAGGGCCACTCCCCACCCAATGAGGACACCCAAGCCAAACTTGCAGAGCATGAAGGAAGCAGACCCAGTTTGGGACCTCAGCCTGAGCAGCTGATGCGGACTCCACTGCCAAGCGACAGAGAATCTGGGACAGCCTCCGAGAGGCCTTGGCCAACTGGAGCCTGGGAAGCTGCTGTTTTCCTCGGAGCTCAACATCAAGATGTGTAGAGGCACTGGGCTTGTTTCACTTCCTCCTGGCTCACGTTTCAAAGCCACGTCTCTTCCTTGACAAGCAGCAAAATCTCGATCCTCTGGGGTTTCCATGCAGGCAGAGAGGAGCGAGGAATACAAGTCTGGGGAGGCCAGACAGTATCAGGTAGCCTTTCCTGAAGCTGATCTTCAGAGAATCCAAGCCACTGTGTTCTTTTGGACTGTCTTCAACCAGGCGTATTCCACCGTGCCAAGCCTCAGGATATCTAAGAACCAATGGCCCAGCTCAGAGACTGTCACATAGAGAGAGCAAATTCTCCCTTCCTTTGCCTTTTTGTTTTATTCAGGCCCTCAATAGATTGAGATTTATACTCTCTTAAACTCTAAAGTATAAAGAAGTTCACATGGGAAATGCTACATAGCCCCCAAGGGAAGCTGAGTTTCCAGAAGTTCTAACGTAACAGGAAGCTGGGTTTCAATAATAAACGATCAGATGTCGATATGGTAGTTACTATTATATTATGCCTCAACTTGATGGGACCGCAGGGTACCCAGATAATCGGTTCAGCGTTATTCTGGGTGTGTCTGTGAAGATGTTTCTGGATGAGATCAGCACTTGAATCTGTAGGCTGAGTTAAGCAGGTTGCCCTCCTTAATGCGGGTAGGGATCATCGTTCCATCTGTTGACAAAAAGGCAAAGGAAGGGAGAATTTGCTCTCTTGGGGTGACAAGACATCAGAGGAGTGCCTCAAACTGAGACAGAGAGGCTTCAGTCTGAGCAAAGATTCTGAGTCCCAGATGCAGAATGGAAACAGGAGAGGAAGTGAACAAAAGCAGACCACAGGAATTGCGATGAGAAGATTCTTAACAATCACCAGAGTGTACCACTGATTAGAGGGTTTCCCGGGTGTTTGACCTGGGACTTTTGCCCCAGCTTAGGATAGAATTTCTCTGCAGCCAGTCGACGTGGAGGCTCAGAGTCAGACTGAAGTTGACATAAGAAGATAAAGAAAAGCCATATTTTTCACACACATGTATGCTACTCGGACTTTCAGTAGCTTTGTGAGTTAATAGCGACTGAACAATTTAAACCATTTGGAAAAGTAATGGTTTTCCTCAATATTGGATAGGTAAGCTTAACAAATTAACTGGACAGTGTGTTCTCATGCCTCGATGACTTACATTTTAACACCTTGTAGGGAAAATTGCTCGCTGGATTGATTTGAGGTGTATTTCCAAAGGGTGGGACTTTTGCCCACCTTCAGGACTCAAGTGCACTTCTGTACTTTCGTATCTTGCCTATGCTGGCATCTTCCACTGCCAGTTCCTGCCCTGTGTCCATAACAGTAGGAAGTCCATTCAATCATAGACCTACTCTGATACTACATTGATCAGTAGATTCCTCTCTTTGTTTTCAACTGCTAATAATCTTATACCTAGTGGAGCAAAATGGCTGTATTACTGTTCACTGCTTGTGGCCACTATTTTCTGTTGATGGGCCCTCACTACTTATCAGATACAGTGTGTAATGCTAGCAATATAAAAATGATTAAGACCCGTGCCCCATTAATGGGTGAGCTGAGGCATAAACAAGATATAAACATGTGAATTAACACACCATTGGACAAGTAGGATAAAAGAGTATCACAAGGTGCAGATGATGGGGGTTCTACCACACATGGGACTCATGGAAGGCTTTTCAAAAGCAGTGGTATTTGAGTTGGTCTTAAAACTAACTCTAGGTTAATCAGCTGAGGGGAGAAAGGACCATTTCAGCCTGAGAGAATATCATGAATCCTAGAACCTGGGGAAATTCAGTGGCCTGGAGAAAGAACCAGAGAGAGGGACCGGAGAGTGACTTTTCATGGAATTACACCATAGGGCTTAGATAATGATTGCAGTGTGACAATAGTCCATTTACTGAGCTCATCAATGTGCCATTGTACCCAATGCCCTGAGGGCAGATGATATATCCATCTTAAAAATGAAGAGAAAATGGCTCAGAGATCCCATAAGAAGTCCTACTTGGGGCCTTTCCCCCAGGTCTGTTAGGCTCCTATTACCACTGCAGCCAGCTCTAAGGAATTCTAGAAACTGTCTGGTCTAGTGGTTTTAAAAATGTGTTCTGAAGAACGCTTGGATGTTGTGGAGTTCCAGAAACAAGAAAGAACACCTCCAAAACACAATCATCACTCTTCTCAGATTCACATATGTGGTTACTTCTAAGAATTTCTTTTAAAAGAAGAGTTTTGCTGCCTAAACAAATAATTTAAAAAGGAAAACCATGGATTTAGTCAAATCCTCTCTTTTAAAAATGATGCTTTTTTTCCCTGTTGCGCAAAATTATACAAGTTTATTATAGAAACTTTGGAAAGTATTGGAAATGGAAAGAAAACTCACCTATATTCCTACCACCAGTGGGGAACTACTATGAATACTTGATAGTCAATATTTTTGCCATGAATATATTTGACATAGTTATGATCTATATAACATTGTACATAAATGCTTAAATAATAACTTTTTAAATTATATCATGTGCCTAAAGATTGCACAAATATTAGAAATATGAGATATTTTTCATGCTGAGACTAAAATCCATTGAGTAATAAGCACTGAACAGTTTAGTTTACACAATGCTCTTGAATGGCATTAGTTTAATCAACATAAATGTTGAATCACTTTTTCTTGGCAATATTTGAGTTGAAATTTTTTTAAAAAGTCATCATGTTAAAGGATATTCAAAAGATAGAAATTTCAGCCCAAGTCACATAATTTGACATGTTTGACAATGAATGCCAAAGTCTCAATCTTAAAAGCAGAATAAAGTGTTCAATAAGGATTCTGCTATTTTCCTAAAAATATTCTAGAAACTGCAATGTTTTTAGTGTGTGGAGTAAAAAAATATGTTCGATGGTTATATACTTTATGAAATATCCTTTTCAAATGACAAAGGATAAGTTCTCAATTTTAGGATCAAACAAATGTGAAGTTAAATTAAAAAAAAAAACACAATTCCCAGTGTTTTAGACTGTTACTCAAGATTCTGAGTAAATATGAAATGTTAAATACAGCCTTTGATTGGTAATATCTGTAGCTAACTCCACTTCTGCACCTCGAAACCAGTTGGAGAGTGATTAGGAGATGAAGAAAGATGTCAGAAGCTCCATCTTCCCTACCCCCTCAGAAAAGACTACAGATGCAAACCACAGCCTCTGGAATGTTAATTATCATATTCACCCACATCATTTCCCACGCTTCTTGCTCTGTAAATGGACATAGAGTTGATTTACAATGTTGTGTTAGTTTCAGGTGTACAGCACAGTGATTCTGCTCTGCTCCCTTTGATACCTTGTGGGCCCCAGTCAACCCCACCTCTTGGTATTCACACCCTTAGGGTATCCCCTCCCCTCGAGTGTGGGCTGAACCTGTAATTTACTTCTGACCAGTTCAATGAGGGGGTGTCACCCTGTGATTAGAATTCATTAGATTGCCAAGGACCACGTGAGCTTGAAAGGGGATCCTCTGCAGTCTGGTCTTCAAAAGAAACCCCAGCCCTGGCTGCCACCTGCATTGCAGCCTGATGAAACCAGGCTGGGAGTGGACGACCCACGTGAGCCATGCCTGGACTCCTGACCCCAGAAACTGTGCGATAATAAACATGTCCTGTTCATAGCCCAAGCTTGTGGTAACCTGCGGTACAGAAATGGATGACTCATATATCTGTTTACACAGTGATTCACCCAGAGTGACTCAGGAAGTAGCTGGGAAATTAATTGGCCACCAGGCCTCCTCATTCCAACTCTCCATTTCCATGAGCTCTCTCCATGTCTGCAAATGTCATTTCAAGAGGCAGAAAAAGATGGCAAGACATATCATTGTTGTCTCAGGGGGTACCAGTGTTTGCATTTGGTGCAGATCAACAGAGAATTTGACAAAAAGGATTTCACAGATAGGGGTTTATGGATTTCACTCAACCAACGCTCCAAGGATAGGCAACCAGGGCTCCTGGGGTGACCTGGATGATACTTCTAGGGCCCAGGCTCCCCTTCTTCTGTCTTCCTGCTTCAACTTGAAGGGGGAGGCTCTTGTTCTCTTTCTCTTTACCTCACCCTGGGCCACATGTGATGTCACTTCTGCACCTCAGGCAGGAGGGCCTCTCTGATGCCCCCAGCAGCCTGCCACTCACATCATCTCCAAGCTGTGTCACGTGTCTTCTTCTAAAGAGTCTGCAGAAGCGAGAGTTTTTAGCTGGGCACTTTGCTGCCCAACAAATGAAGGCAGGAGGAATGGATATCGGGTAGACCTCTAGCAACGTCTGCACTCAAAGCTCCTTTCCCACAGAAAGAACTATGGAGAGACAGGAAATAAAAAGAGTGGAAATTAAGGATGTGGAAAGCCAGCTATGAGGATCATCAAAACCAAACTGAAAGGTGAATTTTTGAAATGACTAATAAAATAATATCCATTTCTAGCAGGACCGACACTGTATAATGAGTACAAACAGTGAGCTTTAAAACCATTCACACAACATAATCCATCTGTTATCTCTGGTGGAGAGACCACCCTCTTTTTTTTTTAATGCTCTTAGGTATTTTCTACAGTTTTTTTTTCTATTAGTAATCATACATGGTTTTCATAAGGAGAAAGAGATGTTGTTTGAAAGTTGCACATGAGATGTGTGTTTTGTAAAAAATCATGTTTACTATCAGTTTCCAAATCAAAGATAATCTAAACGTCTACATATAAAACAGTTGACATTTTCTAATTGTTGGAAATACAGTGATGTAGAATCAGGAGATAAATAAAACTAGTATTTACTCTGTAGGTGCTGCCTTGTTAATTGAATATTCTGTTTTTCCTCTGAGAGAGCAGTTGAAGAAGGAGTAGCATTGTTTCAAATGCCTACTGGGTAGTCCTGTTAAGTAATACAGAAAAGGAGACCCTGAGGATCTATTTATTTTAAAGTTCTACTTTTTTTCTGAAAAATTTTTTTCCTGAGAACTTTTGGGCTGAAGGGGGTTTGGTGAGTATGCAAAAATCACAATGTAGCAGATTATTATTATTTTTTCCAATCTAGCTCTATCACATGAATTTTTTATTTAAAAATTTTTTTAATTAAAAAAAAGTTTTAAACTCTACTCGATACTATGTAATGACGTATATGGAAAAGGATTCTTTTCTTTATGATGTACTCTTGCCTGCTTCTTTTGTGTATCCCAGGTTTCATTGTAAAAAGAAGCTTGGACTTACAAACAAAAACATGGGATCACATCGCAACAGACAGTTGCCTGGTGGTATAAGCACCGAGTTTGATGTGGACAGGCCTGTATTTCTGGTGGCATCTACTAGCTGTGTGACCCCGGGGATTTCTGAAATGTACAGTGAGAAATTCATTAGGTTCAGTTGAAATTACGTGAGAAAATACATGTAAGGTTACTTAGCTCAGTGCCTAGGCATTAAAGACACTCCAAAATGTTAATAAACATTATTATAATTACGATTTAGAGAGATTAGAGTCTTGGAAAAGAGGGAAGAAGACAGCATAAAGGGAGGACGTGGGGAGAAGTGAGGCCCAGAGGTAGCTCAGATTGTAGGACCGCATCTTACAGCCAGAGATGGCCGCACCAGGCTGGATGCTGAGGAAGAGAAACACATGCAGTCCTACCACAAGCTCAAAGCCCCCTTTCCTCAGAACATTTGCTGGAAAAGTGTTTTAATAAATCTATAAATCTGTGGTGATTACGGAAGTGAATGATGAGCCCTAGAGTCGTACAGTATGCAACCTGCAAAACTGTACATGGCAGCCCTGAACGGTACAAGATGGTTCTACTCTTGTTTCGGTCTCTTCTTAAGCAGTTGACATCTTGTATTTCTTTTTACCTGGTGGGCCCCTTTAAATTCTTTCCAGGTCAAGGCAGAGTACACATGTAAATACATTATATTGACATGAGGTAGAAGTTTGAAACTCAGGCCATCCCAAAAGGCAAAGAATGCGAGCTGAAGGAAGGATGGATTAATCAGTCTTCCTGCTTCCTTCCCACCTCCCATCCACTACATCTTCCTGCGTTAGCACAAAAAAAGGGTCTGTGTATCAGGAGATACTTCATCAGGTGAGACTGGTCCCACATGCGGGTTAAATCCTTGTAAATGTCAATCAGAAGTCAATGAGCTCCTTCTTTGTACAGTGGGTTAGTTCACACCTGAAACTCATTACCCCTAGAGGTCGGTTTGGATTGTAAGTATAATGGTGTTTAAGGAAGGTTGATTTCAGGCTTGCTGGGGAAGCAGGCAGGCTGGGGATGCAGAGTTACAGCTACCACCCACACCAGGATAAGGAAGCCACACCCCCGTGTTCGCTTCCTGCTTCTTCCCCGGGATCTGCCTGCCTTCCAGCCTGCCTTCCAGGCTTCTCCTTACCCCACCCCACCCCCCACCTCAATGGCTGTCTCACCCTGGGACAGGACGAGGAACCTGGCTGTTAGCTGACTTAGGTATGACTGTGAGAGGAGAGCAAGCCTTGGGGGGGCAAATGATACAGGCTGTGACCTGGGGGAGAAGTTCGCGTAGTTGGGAGCCTCCTGGCTTGTGGCTGGGCTGGTGGAGGTGCCGGGATCAGCTGAGCCTAGTGATGGGTGTTTTAAGAATTTCTGCAGGAGATAACTCGCTGGGACCCTATGAGGAGGGGCTCTCTAGGCACAGGGCATCTCAGACTAGGAAATACGGGACTTCCAGCCTGGACATCCATC
Organism: Globicephala melas; assembly: GCF_963455315.2. Lineage (NCBI taxonomy): Eukaryota > Metazoa > Chordata > Mammalia > Artiodactyla > Delphinidae > Globicephala > Globicephala melas. Next base: position 4,437,018 of record NC_083315.2, on the reverse strand, counting down.
AGGGAATCAGGTAAAGGATACCGAAGTCCCAGCAGAGGACACTGTCCCGGGACCACTGGTCACAGCCAATCAAGATCCAGTGCTGCCGAAACCGAGAAGGTTATGTAGTGGGACTCGGGCAGGGAGGGCCCATTTGGGGACCTGCTAATTGGAGGTGGGCCAGGAAGCAAGGGCTTAGTTCCGGAAATAAGGCAAAGTGGAGGTTCTTAATAGTAGCAGGTGATGGCAGGACTGGATAATTTGCTCAGTGGGTTTTGGGCCGCTTTCCCTTAGTTGCCTCCTAACCAAGTGCCCGAGACTTAGCTAGGGTGGAGCCTGGGAACGATGCTCAGGTGTTCCCCGCCGGGGGGCGGGGCAACAGGCCAGGGGCGGGAGCCTGCAGCGAGCTTCGCAGTGCCGCCCTCTGGTCCTCAGTCCCTTTGCTTCTCTGCGTGCTCCGGATCCACGGCTGGAAGGGCCTGACCGCCTCCTCGCTCTTCTGTTGGACCGCTGGTTCTGGACTCTAACTCCAGGTAATCTCCCCGCAGAGCTCCTGAGAAACAGGCCAAGGCCCTTCCCTTGACGGTTTAGCTAAACCCGAGGGCTCCGTGCTGTGTAATTGAGAGCAGCCGGCCATTTTCTGGGAGTGCCAGCCTTCCGTATTCCTGACAGGGTTATCAGTGTGGGCCTAGGATTCTCTCACCCGGTTGCTCCCAATTTTCATATCCAATGAGCAGCTGAGGACACTCATGATGTCGCCTTCCTTCTCTCTGTATTTCCTTCCCCTCCTCACTCAGCTAGCACCTTAGCAGCAGACTCAAGCCTCTCCCCATTTCCTACACTCTTCAGGTTCACTCGGTGTGTCTATAGCCTGTGTGCTGTTTCCACGTACACTGTCCACTTTGAAATCTTGGGTCTTGACGTCTCTTACCTCCTATAAAAGTCACCACTTCATTTGTTCTTTCAGTCATTTATTCCCCAATAACTTAGTGAGAGCTCTTTTCACAGGACCCGAGGGCCTTATGCAATGACCTCTACCACAGGCTCTGGGATCAGAATATATATAGCTACTTAAAGTTTCCCACTTACGTCCCAGGTAAGAACTTTATTCCTCCAGCAAACACTTTTTCTTTGAAAAATCTATTTATGAATTCACGAATGCCTGAAATCGTTTAAACCTCTGCACCTTATAAAATAAAATTCTAATGAGCCTATCTTTTCAACAAATCGTTGGTTTGCGATGTGGATAAAACAATTATCACAGAATCCTCTGGGGGAAAAAATGTCTTGACCTAACACAAAAGCCTTTCCATTCTACAAGGGGAACTTTTTTGACCTAGCTCAGTCCTTTAAAGGACAAGTGGCTGTAGGAAATTCTAAGGTTCTTCTCAGAATTCTAAGACAGTTGGTCAATATTGATATAAAAAGTCAGGTTCATTAGCGACACTAATTTGGTTTTCCTGAAAATCGGCCAGACAGAAAGTTCTCACTTTTATCCACCTTCATTGTTATTCTCCATAGCAACTGAAAACTGTTCTGGGCTGAAATAATCCTCTCTAGCTCCCAGCACACAGTCAAGGAATTTTAAAAACAGAGGACTTTGTAACCATGAAATACTCTCTGAGATTTAAAAGGCCACAGAGCTCCAGATAAATAATCATTTGTCTTTTGTCTGAAGGTAAGCACAGGGTTTAGAAATGTTTGTATCATCGTCTGTCATTTTTTAAACGCTAACATAAGAATCTTAAACTCTCTCTTTTTTCTTTTTAAACCATGAAAGTATTTTTCTCACTACCCCACAGTCATTATTAGCTCATCTCTGGGCCAAGATCTGCCATGAGATGCTGTTAACATTTTGCATTCCTTAAGCAGTCGGTTGAAGATATTAATTTTTTTCCAGAAAGCTGATTGGTTCTCAAGCTGTCCTTTCACTTCTTTGCTGAGGCCTGAATATGTGGATGTATCATGGCTCGTGTGGCCTTGAAACTCTCTTGTTTTTCCAAGATAGTTCATACTTTTAATCAACTGAAAACTAAAAAGTAACCAGTATGTTCTCGATGTTACTATTTTCTTTTAGTCCCTTCCTTATCGAAAAATCTTCTAACTCAACATGATAGCTGTAATTTATTCAAATGTATTTTCTGTTTACTTTTATTTACTTACTTCACTGATGAGGCCCATAAATCAATGGGATAAAATGAGGGCGTTTCCTGTTGGCAGGGGTGGAGAGATAAATTAGGAGTTTGGGCTTAATGTATACACACCACTATACATAAAATAGGTAAACAGCAAGGACCTACATATAGCACAGGGAACTATACTCAATATTCTGTAATAAACTACATGATAGAATCTGAAAAAAATATATATATACGTATGTATAACTGAATCACTTTGCTGTACACTTGAAACTAACACAACATTGTAAATCAACTATACTCCAATAAAAAAATAAATGAGGGTGTTTCTTGCCCCGGGTCTTATGACCTGTAGCACCGTCAGGATGGACCGTGAAATGCATTCTTCCTAATTTTTGACTCTGTCTATTTCAGAGAGAGACAATATAACACACTTCTTGGCTGTTGTACAGTTTGAAAGTACACCCACCATAGTTTCCTGCCGGTTGGTGGGAGTTATAAGTGAGCTACAGACCCCCAGTTGTTCAGAAACAGCTTGTCATTGCCAATCAGCTTAGCCACCCAATTAATGAATCCTTTCAAACCTGTTGCAGGCACCGTAATTAAAGGCTTTATTTTTCCTCTTTGCACAGACATTCCTCCAGTTACAAGTTGACACTGTGAACACCAACCCACCCACCGCCATCAGAGGCAGACTTGGGCTAGAGGAAGAGTGGAAATGTGCTTCTGGAGAAAGCTTTCTGTGTTCGGGGGGCCATTGTTCCTGCTACTCAGCCTGGTTCCCTTGACTGAGATGGAAAGACCCTCAACTCCAGACAGCAGCGGCACTTGGAGTCCAGGGCAACTGACGGAAGTTCTACATGTTCTCTCGGCAGAAGAGCCCACGCCCCTGAACCACTCAAGAAGCCTCATCAGAACGCTGCTAGAGAAAACCGGGTGCCCACGGAGGACAGACGGAAGGCAAGGAGATTGCAATCTGGTTAGTGCCATAGAATGGGATCAGGGACAAGGGCATTTTCCAAAGAGAGCCATGCATTCCTTAGCCGCTTACTTTAGGAAAGAAAAATCCATTGCAAACCTTCCAGTATCCGAGTGGGCAATGCATTATGGTGTAATAACGCCCATATTTGGGATATGACAAATCATACAGCATTCTGCATATGGCATTTAGAGACAGGGAGAACTTGTTTTTATTAAAATGGTAATGCTTCAGTAAGCCTTTCTACAATGCTTCTGCAGGTTTAGAGGTATTTATTTTGCAGGTATGCACTTCTAGATCCCTTTTCCTTCTGATTGGCTAATCCTTTTAATGAGCTTGCAGTGACCTTGAACATGATTGGTTAGATAGATGCCATTTGTTTTCTGAGGCATAATAATACCAATCTGCTATTTATCTCATGTTGAATTTTTTAAGTACTTTCTCCCAGATATCGGTAGGTGTGTTCTAATATTTTGCATCGTGGGGAGTTAATGAATTGGATTATCATCTGCTTAAAAATGAGGAATCTAAGCTGGGGAAGGGAAGTGCTCCCAGTGGGGCTAAAATGGGCCCCAGAAACCCATTTTCCAGGCATTTCCTAGTCTATCAAGTGACTCTCAAACCCTGGCTGTGCATTAGCATCACTTGGCCAGGTTCCACAAAACACCCGGGCTGGAGCTTCCTCTCCAGAGGTTGAGATTTCACTTTCCCTGGATGGAATTTTTAAAAATCTCTGCAGGCCACTTTAATGTAAAATCAGCATTACTGTAAAATCAGCATTTAATGTAACATCAGAATGTCTCCATTGGGTGGGGGGAGGGGGGATGACCAGAGCAGCCCCAGAGGCAAGAGCCCATGTCTTAAAATGACTTCAGACAAAAAACAGACCCAAACAGTCTGCGCATTCCTTTCCTGAGATGAGATTTTTCAGAATGAACTCACTCACAAATAAATAAGTAAATAAATTAAGACATAACTAACTAAATAAGAGAGGCAAATCATTTCTCCCCAAAATAAATTTTAGCAGATCTTCTCAATCACGCTTTGTTCTGGGGGAAACATTTCTTGGCCAAATGTTTTTGTTTTTGTTTTTGTTTTTTTCACAGAAGGGTCTTGCTAACAGAATTTTTCTCTGCTCTGTGCAAACAGTAAATAATTCAGTAATCAGTAAAACTCCCGAGGGTTCCCAGAGAAAACATGCGTTGTAAAGGCAACTCATCTGTGATGACAGTAATTTATATATATAGCAACAGAAGACTTCCCACCGGAAATAACTAGGAGTCATATCTTATTAATGTCCTCTGAGAATTCGCTTCAGAGAAATGTTCTCTAATGACATGAAATGCCTTATTAAGGCTGGTTGGATATTACTTTAGCTTGGGCCGGGCGGGGGGGATGTAAACAGGCAAGATTATTCTCCATTTTGGGGGGGGGCAATGGGTTGTTTTGTACATTTTTTTGATTTCTATGACATTAACAAGTATTTGGCCAATTGAGTTTCTGTTCCATTCCTAGGAAGTGAAACGCTGTCTGTAATAGCTTCACCCTCCTGCTGCCGCTGTCTCTCTTTCTCTAAGAGACTAAGCTTAAAAAAAGAGGCTGATCTCAGCTTCACCTGCTCAGAAGTCTCCAATTTACCCGAATCATCATCATCATCTAATCTAATTTTTTAACGGGAAGGGTGAGAAGGGGGTTTTAATACATTTAATTAGGGATTAATTAACTCCGAAAGAATAAATTCCACTTCAGGTATGATGAGAACCACGAGCCTGCATGGGTTCCAGGCGTGGGGAAGGGAAAAGAATCTGGTTTGGAGTCCGTCAGCACTGGGTCCGTGTCCTTGTTCTGGCACCGTCTAGCTGTTAGGATGCCGAGATGCTGATTCCTTTCTCAGGTGGCTCCCTGTGAGGTCACATGACCATCTATGAAAGCATATACGAGCTCAAGCTCTCTTCCCCTGTTATATTCGCGGAAATGTCCAGTGCCCCCTTTTCCAGGTCACTGGAGCAGCTTTTGTGAAGGACCTTCAGTGCTGCTGAGAAAACAAGACTTTCCTCTGCAGCCCCCTCCTGCACATCCCCCGGCCCCGCCCACCTCGACTGTCCCCAGAGGTTTGGGGATTTTTTTTTTTTTTTTTTTTTTTTTCCTCTCGGTACGCGGGCCTCTTACTGTTGTGGCCTCTCCCGTTGCGGAGCACAGGCTCCGGACGCGCAGGCTCAGTGGCCACGGCTCACGGGCCCAGCCGCTCCGCGGCATGTGGGATCCTCCCAGACCGGGGCACGAACCTGTGTACCCTGGATCGGCAGGCGGACTCTCAACCACTGCGCCACCAGGGAAGCCCGAGGTTTGGGGATTTTAACCAAGATCTCCAGGCGATTCTCAGACACATTCAGAGAGAATCAATGCTTTTAGGTCCTGCATTTAATTCCCTCCCCTATCCCCGAGTTGTCATAATGGTGATGGAATAAAGTTTGAAAAGCATCAAGCTTTATCTTGTTTATCGAGAAAGTTTATCTGAACTCTTCTCAGTTAAGACTTTCCTTTCTGTCACTTAGAAATGCCACTAAATCTAGTACAGACCCACAAAAAGCTAGCGCCCGTCATCAGCTGACATCCTTCCAGATCTTTGTCTGGGAGGAAAAGGAAGAAATATAATTTCCCTCTTGTGTTGTATAGTCAATTGTTAGCAACCCTGCCCCCTCCTAAAACAGAACTTTAAAAATCTAAGAACTTAAAAGAAGGCAGCTGACTTACCCATAACGCAAAATCAAATTCTAAACATCTCTTGGTCTAAAATTCCTCAAGCTTACCCTGCAGGTTCTGACAGCTGCCTTATTAACACAGAAGATTTCATATAGCCCTTTGTCGCTGAGGCTCGCGCCTGAAATACACAAGCAGTAAACAAAGCTGAATTAAGCAGCTGGGAAAAGGCAATCTGATTTGGCTCCAGGGTTCATAGAAAATTACTACCAAACGTCTGAGTAGTCCATTTAGCTTAGTAGAGAGGACTTCTCACAATTTGACTAGTCTTTTTTTTTTTTTTTTTTACCAAAGTTTGTTTCCTTATGAAGTAGAAAAACGAATTCCCAGAATCTGTGTTTTTCTTTTCCTCTTAAACCTTATGCCTCCACCTGACGCGATTCAAAGGAAGTCAATGGATTATTTCTGAATGAGGCCATTGTTCTTCAACAAAGAATCACTTTAGGGGCTTCCCTGGTGGCGCAGTGGTTGAGAGTCCGCCTGCCGATGCAGGGGACACGGGTTCGTATCCCGGTCCGGGAGGATCCCGCATGCCGCGGAGCGGCTGGGCCCGTGAGCCATGGCCGCTGAGCCTGCGCACCCGGAGCCTGTGCTCCGCAGCGGGAGAGGCCACACAGTGAGAGGCCCGCGTACCGCAAAAAAAAAAAAAAAAAAAAAGAATCACTTTACTGGAGTCAGAGCCTGGGACAGATCTGATGCCTGTGGGGTGCCAGTATTTGCAAAATTTTGCTAAACATCCTCTCCCAAACCACAACTGAGCCACTTTGGAAAACTGTAACAACTGAAACAAATCTAGTGGTGATGAACTGAAAATCCCAGTCCCCCCACCAACCCCCATAGCAATTTTTGTCACGTCCACGCCCAGAAGAGATTTTACCTTGTTAGCTCTTCCGACTCTCCCTGCACCACTCCGTCCTCAAGCCACCACCTTCTGCATTAAGGTAACTTGTCAAAGACTCAAATATCAGAGCACAGAGTTTTCACCACATGGTCCTCTGATTCACCATTAAGTTCCATTTCAGCAGGCCTCAAAACTTAAGCAAGGGGTAGACTACCTCTGTTCATTCAAGATGACCCAAATCTCTAGCAAGATAAAATGAGCTGCTTCTACAACTTATTTAAACTTTTCCAAGTCAGAAACTGATTTACCTTCCAACATGTAAGCCTTTTACAAAAAAATTCTGGAGTGAACATCTGCCTGATTGTGTTCAGGGTATTCTATCTAGCCTGATAGGAGAGGGGGCTCTACCTGCCCTGATAGGACAGGGGACTCTACCTGCCCTGATAGGAGAGGGGGCTCTACCTGCCCTGATAGGAGAGGGAACTCTGTCTAGCCTGATAGGAGAGGGGACCCTATCTACTCTGATAGGAGAGGGGACTGTACCTGCCCTGATAGGAGAGGGAACTCTATCTACTCTGATAGGAGAGGGGACTCTATCTAGCCTGATAGGAGAGGGGACTCTATCTACTCTGATAGGAGAGGGGACTCTATCTAGCCTGATAGGAGAGGGGACTGTACCTGCTCTGATAGGAGAGGGAACTCTATCTACTCTGATAGGAGAGGGGACTCTATCTACTCTGATAGGAGAGGGGACTCTACCTGCCCTGATAGGAGAGGGAACTCTATCTACTCTGATAGGAGAGGGGACTGTACCTGCTCTGATAGGAGAGGGAACTCTATCTACTCTGATAGGAGAGGGGACTCTATCTACTCTGATAGGAGAGGGGGCTCTACCTGCCCTGATAGGAGAGGGAACTCTATCTAGCCTGATAGGAGAGGGGACCCTATCTACTCTGATAGGAGAGGGGACTCTATCTACTCTGATAGGAGAGGGGACTCTACCTGCCCTGATAGGGGAGGGAACTCTATCTACTCTGATAGGAGAGGGGACTGTACCTGCCCTGATAGGAGAGGGGACTTTATCTTACCCTCTTTTCTGCTACCTCCTGCCTCACCCCTAGAAAGGCACAGAGCAAAAGCCTGGAGAAGGAGCCACGAGTGGACAAGGGTCTCGGGCTGCTTGGATGGGATACAGGGTGGCCACAGACACTGTGCAACCAGCACACAACCACACCTGGGCCGCATACATCTGGTCTGGTGGCTCACGGAGGTCCTACATGTGCTTGGCGCTCTTATTCCCACCTACCCGGCGCCATCAGACGAGCTGCATAGCACTTGGAAGCCTCTAAAGGTGAACTTGTCCTGCCCGCTGGCTGCACCGTGTTCTCACTGATGGGCATTATAACCTTGCCAATCCCCTAGCCTCCTAATGGACCAGATCTCTTCCTACCAAACAGGAGGGAGAGAAAGTTACCTGGTGAGGGGCTGCACAGCAAGTACAAAGTCTATCACTGGCAGAGCAGGAATTAAGACTGGGCAACCACTAGTAACTGTGTGGCTTTAGGTACGTTACTCACCCGCTCTTAAACTTGGCTGGCACACATACTAAGGGTCTATTTTCCTCATAGAAGGAAAACATGCTTCATACTTAATTCTGTGCAGGGTCTTTGCATACTGCATGTATATGTACCTGTTAATTAATTCTTTATGAATTCAGTAATTGGGTAGGTGGTATTCTGAATGCTTTTGATTGTGCAGTAATACGTGGTGGATTATGACGTGGGCTTTTTTTTTCCATTTAAAATAATGCAATGAGTTTCCCCCTTTTGAAAAATTGATCATCCGACACCTTTTCCAGAACCAATGAGATTTATACTCTGAGGGATGCCTTGATATGGAAGATACTTAGCACTGTCTTGGACACATGGCTTCCGATAAATGGTAGCTGATGTGACCGATGGTTTTCCCGATACTTTAGTTTCAGGAGGTTATTTGGCACAAAGCTCGATTCAGCTGATTCACCTCCCTGGGTCCTGGTGTCAGTCCCGTCTAACAGCTACCAACCTATGGACTTTTCTCTAGGGCTGAGGAGGGAACAGGAAAGGGCTGCTGCGGGTTTGGTGGCTGAGTTTAATATTGACACTCAGAGTTGATCTCGTTGGGAAGCCTGCCTCTGTTTGCTGAGGTTTTGGCCTCTCACAGTTGAGTTGGGGAGAAATTGGAATCTGTGTGGCTTGTGAAGAACGTGATTAATGCTTTGCTTCACGGATGGATGACATGCTTCTTTCTGGCTCAGATGGTATTTTCCAGATGTTACCCATGGGACACACAGCAGACATGGAATTAGGACCCCTGAAACTTCCACCTCAGAGAACAGATGAAAAGATTTCGTAGTAGATTATCCCACAGTGGGACAACTCCCCTGGGGCTCAAGATAGGCATATTTTATGTATGTATGTATGTATGTATGTATGTATTTACCGGCCAGACCACGCAGCATGTGGGAACCTAGTTCCCCAAGCAGGGATCAAATCTGCGTCCCCTGCATTGGAAGAGCAGACTCTTAACCACAGGACCACCAGGGATGTCCTTCAGATAGGCATCTCTTGATGCCTTCACTCTGAGGCTGGTGCCGTGTCATGAGCTGCTTCTCAGACGCTGGGAGCATTCCCAGAAGCTACCCAACTGTCTTCGAAGAAACACAGCTCTTATCTTGCTGGGAGAGCTTCTCTTCCACAACCCCTGTGTCTATCTTTTTCTCACTGTCCCAGCCCATTATCCCAAACACCTTCCTCTGCCATGTAAACTTCCCAGATGAGATAAGCCAGCTGTCTGCCTGTGGGTTGTGAAACAAAGCATCATGGAAGCACTTTTAGTAATTCTCGAACCACCAGCATTTCTGTTAATAGCAGGATGTGGTAACTGATTGCGTCTCAGAAAGGACTGACATCAGTTCTCTTAGGTAGGCTAAGAGAGAAGCAGATGGTACTCGTTCATTCCACTGTGACTCTTCTTAAGTGCCAGGCATGGTGCTAGAGGCTGAGGACAGACCTGTGCACAGAACAGACAAAATCCAGCCTTAATGAGCCAGTTGTCTTCAAGAGGAAATAGAAAAGAAACAAGGAGACATAGTAACCTTAGTATCCTAGTTCTATGAAAAAAAGGAAAAATGGTAATGCTAGAGCTGCCTGTGGCTGTTAGGCGCTTAATATGTGGGTCATCCCAGTTGAGATATGCTGATACATGTAAAACACACAGCAGATTTCAAAGACTTAGTGTGACGAAAAGAACATCAAATAGCTCATTAATACTTTTTTAGAGTTTTGATTATGCGTTGAAATGATCATATCTTGCGCATGTATTTCCAGAAAATATATTATTCACATTAATTTCACCTGTTTCTTTTTACGGTTTAAAATGTGGCTACTAGAAAATTTAAAACGTGCCTCACGTTTGTAGCCTGTGTGATATTTTTGTTGAATGGTGCTGTGCCGGAGAACACGGGGCAGGGATGGGGACTTTGGAAATGGTATCTGGGAAGGCATCCCTGAGGAAGTGGCACTTGAAACTGAGACCTGAGAAATCAGGTGGGAAAGAGCCTGGTGGAACTGACAGAAAATCGCAGGGGCAGAAGTTGAGTGAGAGAGGTGGAGGGAGGCTAAGATAAGGTAAGAGAGGTAGGATGGGCAGAAGCCAGACTGAGGAGAAAATTATAAGGAGCTTGGATTTCATTCTAAACGCAATGAGGCATCACTTTAAAAGCCAGAGTCAGCTGGTGTTAACCAAGGCAGAGAAGTGACAGCTTGCGTTAATATAGTTGGAGATAGAAGGGTTGCATTTAGGGAATAAGGGCTTCTGGGAGGACATCCTTTTTATATAAAAGTCCAACCATGATTGTCTTACTTGAATGGGCTATGGAGGCTGCCTACTTTTCCCTCCTATTCATAAAATAATAAGCAACAGAGACTCTGTGGTTGTTAATGTTCTGGGACTATTTGTCAAGCTTTGTTTCTGTTTTTTATTTTTTATTATTATTTTGTGGGGTTTTTTTGCACAGTGCTTCGAACCAGATGCCCTGTTACTAATAGCTGGAGGAGATTTCGAGTATCAGCCCAGAGAGGAAGTGGTCCAGAGAGTTTCTCTTCTCCTCCTCTATTACATCATTCATCAGGAAGAGATCTGCTCTTCCAAGCTCAACATGAGTAGTAAGGAGTATACATTTTACCTACACAGCCTTCTGAGCCTCAGGCAGGATGAAGACTCCTATTTCCTTTCACAGAATGAGACGGAAGATATCCTGGCTTTCACCAGGCAGTACTTTGACACTTCCAGAAGCCAGGTAAGAAAGTCAGAATTGCTAACTAGCTCTGCTGCTAAGATACAGTCTCAGAGCATGATTTTTTTTTGTCACTGATTCATTCCTAGGGTGCTCAAAAACTTCTGAGAGGTAAGTAATTGTGGTTTTTAGTGATGGGATGTTAAGTGATGTAATTTAAAATTCTGAGTCTGAAGGGGGAAATGTAACAACTAATCATGTGAATGTACAAAAATGTTTCTTTATTTTTTATTTTGTTTAAAATAATTCAGAATAAACCTCAACAAAGCTGTTTTGTTTTTAAAGAAAAAAGAAGGGGCTGTGGATGTAATGATTAATCAGTTGTCAGATGAGTTTTAGGCGGAAGCTGGGTGGGTGGGCAGGCAGACCAGGTGACGGGGCAGCTCTGTTCTGAGTCCCCCTGAGCACTAAAGTGAGTGTGACTCATGGCTTTTGATCAGTCTCCAAGGACTGAACTGTAGCGGTGAGAGCAGTGTGTCTATTTGCCTTGCCTTCTGGCAAGGGAAGGATTAGGCATTAAGAGTTGGCGAGAGATGAATTAGTCATTAGTTAGTTCCCTGAGGATGCAGCTTGCAAAAAGCATTATTCATGACAGCACAGACATTATCTCTTTTGTGGCTTGTAATTGGTGCTGCATGTGGTCAGGGGTCCCAAGTGCTTTTCTTTTCTCACAGTTCCCACTCTTAGGAAATGGGTGTCTTGTTGCCTTCATTACTATTCCAGCAAAAGCTGGCCTTTCAATTACCTTTTTGCTTTCTGCTTTGTGATGGGAAGTTTAAGCTGAAAACGTTCTCTGAACAGGGGGGTTTTTAAGCCATATTTTCTTAAAGAATGAATTGAGGAGCCACCAGCACATTTTGAAGACTGTGGCAGAATGTGTTTTTTTTTTTTTCTCTTGAATTATTCATTGACATGTGTCTTAGTCCGTTTGGGCTGATATAACATAAATGCCATAAACTGGGTGGTTTATAAACAACAGAACTTTATTCTCATAGTTCTGGAGGCTGGGAAGTCCAAGATCAAGGTGCTGGGCAGATGTGGTGTCTGGTGAGAGGCTACTTTTTGGTTAACAGATGGTCATCTTTTTGTTGTGTCCTCACCTGGTGGAAGGAGCAAGGGAGCTCTTGGGATCTCTTATACAAGGGCACTAATTCCATTCATGAGGGCTCCACCCTCATGACCTAATCACCTCCTAAAAGCCCCACCTCCTAATACCATCACATTGATAATTAGGATTTCAACATGCAAATTTTGGGGGGTGACACAAACATTCATTCTATACCAACATATAGTGATAAATTTGATTCTTGACCTCAATTCTGGTTTCTAGGAGTTCAAAGGTATCTGTGCAATCATGCTACAACTTAATGCCAGCAAAAATGTCCTCCAATTTGCTGTAAATTTCTCTTGTAATTGGCAGAATGAATGGAAGGACTGTTTACTAAGGACTTTGTGGCTATCACTTCAGTAACTCTAATCTTGTGGCTCTCAAACATGGTTATATTTTTTCTTTCTATTTCCAAGGGATAAAATGGGGTTCCTGTATAGAATTCAGTTTTTTGCTTAAATAGGGAGGTGTGCCTACCTAGAATTTCCTCAGTTCAACGTCTCCGTAATGTAAGATTGGTTCAAATGAGCCACTAGGATTTTAGTCATCCTGTGTGTTACTGTCTTGATACAGGTTAAATGCAAATGCAAAGCCAGCACTTAAAGGCAGATGGAGTCTATATATTTAATGTAGATTTATGGTTATCCAACATATACTGCAAATACCTGGGCTTCTGAAAGTATGTGAGATTAAACATTCCTAGAACAGAATAAAGTAATTCAATATTATGTGTACACCTACTTTATTCATCTATTCAGTCAAGAAGAAGTGAGCTACTGATGAGTCATAACCCTGTGCTAGGCCTCAGAACAACTATCTCCTGGAGGATACACTGTCACCAGTTCCTGGGAAGGGTCCTGTGGCCCATGCCCTTGGGGTAGGCTTCCGCTAGGAAGTCAGTCATTCTAGACTTGCAGGAGGCCTCTTGGCACCTCACTGCAGGCTGCTGCTCTCTTTGACTAGGGGGTGTAAGGTCACAGAAGATGCTGGCGGTCCAGGCCCACCATGACTAGCATTTCTAGGTCTTGCTTTCATGGGACTCAGCCTCCATAGGTCAAGCCACTAACAGCAACTCCAGGCGGGCCTTAACCAGCTCACTAAGAGAAACAACCTTACACCATCATATCATCATATTCTGACTTAGCGCCCCTCCCTAATGGTCCAAAATCTAAATGTCCGTCTGTTCTTTCCTTCTCTTCCTCCTCTGTTATATCTTCCTGACTCAATCTCTTAATGCAGCCACCTCTCTCCATTCTTGCCACTCTTTTGCTGTTTCCATGGTAAATGTACATGGTGCTCTACTAGCCCTGCCTCTTATATGGAGAACGGGTATTCGTGACCACATCCTGAGGACTTTGGGATTGGAAACCATGGTTAGAATCCTCCTTTGTCCTCAGTGGCACATTGAGAGGTTACTCTTTCACACCCTCCATGAGAAGCTCACACTTCTATGAGGTTCACACTCTGTTATTTTAACTTGTTCTTGTCATCCATGAATCTTCTGGCTACTTCTCCAAACTTGTTAAAATTTTGGTAACTGCCTCTCCGCCTTCCCTGCTGCTCCCCACCATAGCTATGAATAGGCTCTTGCCAAGATCACCAATTACAAACTTAAAAAAGAAATAAATCCAGGATACTGAATATAGCTCCCTAAACCATAATGGAAAAGAGTATGAAACAGAATATATATATATATAGCTGAGTCCCTTTGCTGTACAGCAGAAATTAAATACAACATTGTAAATCAATTATACTTCAATAAAATAAATAAATAGATAAATAAACCTGATCCACACTTTTCCCACCTTGTCCACGTCACAAGAAGGCAACATTGACGTCATAACCTACCCTTGAGTCCTCATTGGATGAACATACTTCCTCCTTCCCACACTCCTGTATATTGTATCTCTCAACCATCTCTGTCCTTCTCTTTGCTCTCTCACTTTTGTCAAGTCTTGCCTCCATGAAGCTCTCTTTTGCTCTTTGATTTCTGTCAGCCCATACTTCATGTTTTTTCCCATTCACATCACCCCCATCTCCTGGTTTCTTCTCACTTGTCCAGCTGTTCTGTATCAGGTTCCTTTGTAGGATCCACTTGACCTGCCGTCCCTTAAATCATGGCATCCTTCTTGTTGAGTGAGATGCTCTCACAACGTCAAGCACTCCTAAACACTGATGACTTTCAATTCTGTTGCAAGCCAGCCCAGAGTTCTGTTTTGAGCCATCGACTCATATATACACCCATCTTAAAAACCTCCATGTGTATATTTCCTCAGCATTTCAAACTCAATATTAAAATCAAAAGTCATATTTCTATTCCTGAACCTGTTCTTTCTTTGATGTTGCTTATGTAGCTCTTGAAATAGTCTCTACTTTGGCTTGTAGTTGCTGCACATTCCTGTTTTTTTTCCCTCTGACCCCCATTTTCACCTTTGCAGGCTCTTTCGATTAGACTAGATTTTAAGCATTAGTGCTCTTCCAGGTGTGGTCTTAGCGCCCATCATTCTATATGCTTTCTCTGGGGTAGCACATCTATACTTAAAGATGACTCACCAGAGTGTACCTCCATCCCAGACCTCTTCCCTACACTCCAGACCCACGTAGGCTATACAACATCTTTTCTTTAAGGATATGGTAAAGGCACCTCACACTTAAAATATCCCAAATCAAGGTTATAAAGCAACCCAACGAGATCCAGTCTTCATGTATCCCTTCATAGGTCAGCAAATAGCATCATCATCCAGTCAAATGCCCAACTAGAAATTTTATTTTCCAAATTTCTTCCCCCTTTATATCTAATCCAAGTCCTACTGCTGTTACCTCCTGAAGAGATCCCTAACCTGTTGACTTACTCCATTATCATCATCACTGTCTTGTACCTGGGCTACAGTAATAGGCTTCTTACTGTGCTACTAGGAAGCACTGACTCTCTTTCCAGTCTATTTGTGCTCCACCAGGTAGCCAGAGTGAATTTGTCAAAACACACATCCAGTCCTATAACCCCCATTCCCAAACCTTGCCCCCAATTCCCCTTTGGCTTCCAGTTGATTTGAGGATAAGGGGCAAACTCCACTAAATGCCAGTAGACCTTCAACTTTCACCGTGCTCCCCTTACTCCGCCCACTCCAGTGACTGCCCTCCTTCCAGTTGTGCATATCTGCCATCCTTCTTCCTGCCACAAAAACTTTGCATATGCTGTGTCTCCTGCCTGGGCTGTTCCTTTCTCCCACTCCTTCAGATAAGTGTGTGTGTGTGTGTGTGTGTGTGTGTGTGTGCGCGCGCGCGTGTGTGCACACATGCGCCACAATCCCAAGGAAGCCGCCTTGGGTCTGCCTGACTGGGTCAAATAGCTGTCTACTTTTACATCATTGTACCATGTACCTCTCCTTCAAAGCAATTGCCAAAGTTATCAACTTACATTTGATTACATTATTGTTTTATTAACAATAGTGAACTTTAAGGGCAGGCAGACACTGCCTTTGGTTTGGGTCACCACTGCATTTCCAGTACCTAGGGAAGCACCAGATATATACTGGGTATTTGCCCGGAGAATTTGTGGGATAGTGGGCGGTGTTACCATTATACAGTTGTCAAACCCAGAAACCTGAGTCTTTATTTTTGTTTTTTTTTGCGGTACGCGGGCCTCTCACTGTCGTGGCCTCTCCCGTTGCGGAGCACAGGCTCTGGACGCTCAGGCTCAGCGGCCATGGCTCACGGGCCCAGCCGTTCCATGGCATGTGGGATCTTCCCGGACCGGGGCACGAACCCGCGTCCCCTGCATCGGCAGGCGGACCCTCAACCACTGCGCCACCAGGGAAGCCCCTGAGTCATTTTTGACTCTGCACTCCTCCACATTTTCTTCCAAGTCCTTCCAAGGCTAACTTCTTAATATTCTTCAAATGCATCTGCTTCTTTCCATGTCTAGTGCTACCGTCTTAGGTCACAAGATATTTTGGGTTAATCAATAGCTTCTTAACTAGACTTCTTGCCCTCAAGTTCTAACCCTGTCAATCCATTTACTGCTTTGCCACCTGAGTGACACTTCTGTAACCTACCTTATTGTACATTCTCTTGTTTATAATATTCAGTGGTTTCTTTGGGGCCTTAAGGGGAAATTTATTTTTTAAATTTAATTGAAGTGTAGTTGATTTACAACGTGGTGTTAATTTCTGCTGTACAGCAACATGAGTCAGTTATACATATATATATGTGTGTATTTTTTTTCATATTCTTTTCCATTATGTTTTATCATAGGATATTGAATATAGTTCCCTGTGCTCTACAGTAGGACAATGAGAAAGATTAGATAAATAAGAATCAATGGGATGGGAGTTAGAAAATTCAGTGTCATGGAAGATGAAAGAAACAAGTATTTTCCAGATAGAGTTCTATCTGAGACTAGAGAATGATGGTAGGCACATTCCCACAAACAATTCACTCCTCTTTTAGAAGAATGATTCCTTGTCTTTTGGGGAAATCCTAGAGATGTTCTAATCAGAATAATTTCAGAAGTTAACATTTTCTTTTTACTTTGTGTCTGATTTCAGTGTATGGAAACCAAAGTGCTGCAGAAAAAATCTGGTATCTCAAGCAGTGATGGTGCCGATGAAAATACACTTCCTCAGTTGGCGGAGACAATCATTGCTTTGTCCCTCCAAGGTGTTTGTCTGGGACAAAGAAACTTGCCGTCCCCAGACTATTTTACAGAATATATTTTCAGTTCCTTGAATAGTACAAATACGCTCCATCTATCAGGTAAGGATGCTTTTCATGAATTTCGCTTCCCAGTCACACCTACTAAATATAAACTGCCAAAAACAAAAGCGGAATCGTTGCGACGACTGAATTTGTCCAGGTATGTTTTAAAGACCCTTTTAATCTCAGCATGTAGTGAGACAGCCCAGGGGGCCTTTTCAGGGCAGACATGCTATGATATGTATGTGGTGATAAGGCAAAAATGTGCACTCAGGGCTTCCCTGGTGGCGCAGTGGTTGAGAGTCCGCCTGCCGATGCAGGGGACACGGGTTCGTGCCCCGGTCTGGGAAGATCCCACATGTCGTGGAGCGGCTGGGCCCGTGAGCCGTGGCCGCTGAGCCTGCGCGTCCGGAGCCTGTGCTCTGCAACAGGAGAGACCACAACAGTGAGAGGCCTGCGTACCGCAAAAAAAAAAAAAAAAAAGCACTCAGCTCGTTTGAGCAGGGATGATGAAATTGTGGATGGAGAGCCAAAGGGAGAGACTTTTATGATCTGCTACTAGGACTAACTGAACACTTTCCCGTTTGGTACAAAGTGCTGGGCCCGGGGGCACAGAGTATCACGTAGAAGGATAAAATAGTATTCTAAAGGGTGCAAGAGGCTTGGTAGCAGTTTGCTTGGAACCATAAAAGTAAGTCATTTAATGTTAAATAAACGTACTGTGAAATACGCATCCTGGCTACATTCGTGACAGCCAGCGTTGGAGGGATCTGAGGTAAAATAAGACATCATGAAAGGAATCAGAATGTGTGTTTCACGCGTTTCTTTGTACTTGACAAGACATTGAGAGTGAAATGACTTATTTTTTCATCTGCATCGGAATGCCCTGCTTTGCACACACACCAAGGTCACATTCTTCCTCTTGGGAAGTCACAACATAGAAGAGAAATACAAATTTTCCAAGGTAGCAGCAACACCCTCATGATCTAGATAAATCTTCTAACTCTGAAAGGGATCAAGAGCTAGGAGTCATACAATTCCATGCAGGACTTTCTCTGACTTGTTTGTCTAACCCACCGAATGACAGGTGTGTTTTTCTGCAATTCATCTGTATTTGCTTTAAGAAATGAGAGAAAGAAATCTTTATTAAGATGAAAATTGAAGTATAATTCAATCGTGTTACCTAGATGTCATCACTAGGAAATAGGCCGGGAAAAAGCATGCTACGCTGAGAATGATTTTGATGTAGCAAACAGGAATTGCTAAATTCAGATTTTGAGTGATTGAGTTTTAGCAGGACAGTTTGCATATCAACCGAAGGAATGGAATGATTTCCCTTTTCAAGTAAAAATGTATGCCACCTGAAATAGGACGAGCCATCAGACCGGAATACAGAATACAGTTAGAGGCAAGCTGTACTGTAAGATCAAGGCAAGTTGTCTAGATATTGACCATCATGGACCCAGGATAAAAAAACTAAAATAATTGTTTGTGAGAGGTGTTCAGTATCACCCACTTGGGCACAAAGCGGCCACGTTTGCATTTGAGAAGTCAGAATTCCATCCCGTCCCAGTGCAATTAGATGCTTATTCCAGAGGCCCCAAGGCATTTTTTTCTAACAACTGCCTCTGAGCTAGGGCTCTACTGATACTAATTGTATTTTGGGGTAGAGGGGGAAAAAGTATGGTATTTTGATTTTTTTAAAATGTTTTTATTATAGAGATTGTTAAACATAAACAAAAGTAGAAACAATAAAATAGTGTACCCCCCTGTACACAGTCCCCAGCCTTAACAATTAACAGCAATTGGATAATCTTATATTTGCCTGCATCCTCTCCCAATCACTTGATTATTTTGAAGCGATCAACCTGTACATATTTCTGTATGAATCTCTAAAAGAGGAGGATTTTTTTTTTTTTTTTTTTGCGGTACGTGGGCCTCTCACTGTCGTGGCCTCTCCCGTTGCGGAGCACAGGCTCCGGACACGCAGGCTCAGCGGCCATGGCTCACGGGCCCAGCCACTCTGCGGCATGTGGGATCTTCCCGGACCGGGGCACGAACCCGTGTCCCCTGCATCGGCAGGCGGACTCCCAACCACTGGGCCACCAGGGAAGCCCAAGAGGAGGATTTTTTTAAAAGCATCTATTACAAATATCACTGCTAAAAAACCCGAATGATTCCTTTAGTATCATAAAAATTTCCTCCATGTTCACATTTTTCTGCTTTTTAAAAAATATTTTTAGTTTTTATTGAACCAGGATGTAAATAAGGTCCATAAAATGTGAATTGTTGGTATGTCTCTGACGTTTTACTTTTGATAGGCACCATGCCCTTCCCCTCCATTCTATTTTGTTGCAATTTTTTTGTTGAAAAAAACAAAAAGGGATCATTTATCCCATCTGGATTTTGCTGATTGCATTCCTACTCATTTTACATGTGTTTCTTTTTTTTAAATTAATTAATTAATTTATTTTTGGCTGCCCTGGGTCTTCGTTGCTGCGCGTGGGCTTTCTCTAGCTGCAGTGAGCGGGGGCTACTCTTCGTTGCCGTGCGTGGGCTTCTCATTTTGGTGGCTTCTCTTGTTGAGGAGCATGGACTTTAGGCACGCGGGTTCAGTAGTTGTGGTGGGCGGGCTTCAGTAGTTGTTGCCACAGGCTCAGTAGTTGTGGCTCGTGGGCTCTAGAGCGCAGGCTCAGTAGTTGTGGTGCACAGGCTTAGTTGTTCCATGGCATGTGGGATCTTCCCAGACCAGGGCTCGAACCCGTGTCCCCTGCATTGGCAGGCAGATTCTTAACCACTGCACCACCAGGGAAGTCCCTTACATGTGTTTCTATGCAACGTGTTTCATGTATATTGATTTTTATATGTAGAGGTTTGATTAGTTTTAGGTTGTTTATTTATTTGGGGCTACAGTCTGATCATTGGTATCTTCCATCGGCAGCACATAACATCTGGTTGTCTCTTTCTGAGAAGTTATAAGCTATTGATGGTCATTGCCTAGATTGATCAGTTGTTTGGGGCTTACACAGTGGTGATCTTCTGATTCTCTCAGTTCTTCTTCATGTTTCAGTGTAATAATTCTATAGTGGAAAATATTTCCCTCACCGCAATTTCATTTTATTGAGGTTCTTAAAGGAAAGTAAGGATAAACTCTTGATTCTTTAATTTACCACTTTACAAAATAATAACATAGTTTCCTTGCATCCTCAAGGAACAATGAGCTTTTCTTTTTATATCATTATGATTTCTTATCTCTCAATCTATTGTCATTATTATCCTTTTGATACTCAGATCGTTCCCTCTTTGACAAGTGGAATCTTATTCAAGGTGGCTGTAAGTCCTTTTGTCAAAACCCTTAACACATTTTATATCTCCCTTGCTCTCCAGTATAAAATATTCCAGGTTCCTCTTGTACCTTTTCTGACTAAGCTGGGATAATTGTTTCTCCAAATATTTTTTATCTTTATATAAACCAATTAATCAAACTTCTCTTATTGCTTTTGGATTTTGAGTTAGAGTTGAGAAAGTTTCCCACATTCCCAGGTTATAGAAGAAGTTACTCGTGTTTTCTTCTAGTACTTGTATGCTTGCATTTCTGATCCATTTAGGATTAATTCTGGTGCATGTTGTGAGGATTAGATCCAGTTTATTTTCTCTATACGACTATGCAGTTTTCTTTATACCTTTTATTTAAAATACAGTGGGAATTATTTCCTCCACTGGTTTGAGATGCTTCTTTTATATAATAAAATGATAAATGCAATCAGGTCTATTTCTGTTTTCCATTCTGTTCTATTGGCCCACTTGTCTATCCATGTGCCAGTACTGTACTGTTTTACTTATAGTGGCTTTATAGTATATTTTAATTTCTGATAGAGCTAGCCTTCTTCATTGCTCTTCTTTTCAGGGTCTTCCTGGCTTGTTCACTCTTCCTAACAAATATCACCTAACTGTCAAGCTCTGGGAAAAAATAACCCTGTGATAATTTTATTATAATTGCAAAATAATTATAAAATAACTTAGAAATGATATTTATAAGATGTTGCATTTTTATATCCCATAGTGTTTCTATTTGTGCATATCTACATGTGTGCTTTTGTGGAGTGTTTTATTATTTCCCTCACATAGGTTTTAGACGTTTCCTGGTACATTTATACCTAGGCATTTAACTTTTCTTTTGGCTCTCTTACCTGGAGTCCTCTCTTTCATTACAGCTTCTAACTGGTGTTTGTCTGTGTGAAGGTTAGTGATTTTTTTTAGATTAATTTTATAACCTGTTCCATGATTAAATCTTTCATTTTATTTTGCCCTAATTTTTTAGAGTTTTCAGACAGTTTTGCCTCTTTTTCAATTCGTGTGTGTCTTTCCTTTGTCTTCTAATTACATTGCTTAATAACCCCGATATAATGGTAAATATTTTGAGAATGGTCTGTACCCTTATCATATTTTAGACTTTGAAAGAAAAGTTTGTTTCCTCATTGAGTTGAGAGAGCAATGATAAAGAAATATATTTATAGTCTTTTATATTAACCCACATATTTACATTTCTAGTACTCTTCATTTCTTCCTGTGGACTTGACTTACCATTCAGATCATTTCTTTTCAGCTTAAATAACTTCATCTAGTGTTTCTTGTAAGACAGTTCTGGTACCAATTAATTCTCCATTCACTGTTTATCTGAGAATAATTTTATTTCACCTTCATTTTTTAAATTCATTTATTATTTATATTATTTTTTAACATCTTTATTGGAGTATAATTGCTTTACAGTGGTGTGTTAGTTTCTGCTGTATAACAAAGTGAATCAGCTATATGTATACATAAATCCCCATATCCCCTCCCTCTTGTGTCTCCCTCCCACCCTCCCTATCCCACCCCTCTAGGTGGTCACAAAGCACTGAGCTGATCTCCCTGTGCTATGCAGCAGCTTCCCACTAGCTATCTATTTTACATTTGGTAGTGTATATATGTCCATGCAACTCTCTCACTTTGTCCTAGCTTACCCTTCCCCCTCCCCGTGTCCTCAAGTCTGTTCTCTACATCTGCATCTTTATTCCTGTCCTGCCCCTAGGTTCTTCAGAACCTTTTTTTTTCCTTAAGATTCCATATATATGTGTTAGCATACAGTATTTGTTTTTCTCTTTCTGACTTACTTCACTCCGTATGACAGACTCTAGGTCCATCCACCTCACTACAAATAATTTAATTTCTTTTTATGGCTGAGTAATATTCCATTGTATATATGTGCCACATCTTCTTTATCCATTCATCTGTCGATGGACACCTAGGTTGCTTCCTCACCTTCATTTTTGAAGGGTTGTTTTGCTGGATATTAAATCCTTAATTGATAGTTCTTTCTTTCAGCATTTTGAACATCTTATTCCACTACTTTCTGGCCTCTATTTTTCAGATGGGAAGTCAGCTATTGATTGTATCAATGCTCCCTGGTATGTGATGAGTCATTTTTCCATCACTGCTTTCAAGATATATCTTTGTCTTTGACTTTCAACTGTTTGACTATGTCTGGGTTTGGATCTTTTATATTTATCCTACTTGATGTCTGATGAGCTTCTTTTTGTTTTGTTTTGTTTGTTTGTTGTTTGACCATGCCCCATATTATTTCCCCAACCTGGGACCTTGGCAGTGAGAGCATGGAGTCCTAGCCACTGGACCACCAGGGAATTCCCTCTGATGAATTTTTTGAACATTGTCGATGAAGGCTTTACATCAAATTCAGAAAGTTTTTAGCCACTATTTTCTCCAGTATTTTTCTACTTCTTTCTCTTTCTTCTCTCCAAGTGACTGCCACTACATATGGGTCAGTATATTTGCTGTTTCCCACAGGTCTCTGAGACTTGTTCTTTCTTTCTCTCTCTGTTCTTCAGATTAGATTATTTCTATTAATTTATCCCCACATTCAGCAATTCTTTCTTCTACCATCTCTTCTGCCATCTGTCACACTCCTCTAGTGAATTCTTTACTTCATTTATTCTGTTCTTCTACTCCAGAATTTCCATTTAGACTTTTATATAGTTTTGATCTCCTGATTGAAAATTGCTATTTGTTAATTTATTATTGTCATACTTTCCTTTAATTTCTCAAATATTATTCTCTTTAGTTCCTTGAACATGCTTATAATGACTGCTTTGAACTCTTCATCTGGTAAATCCACATCTGGGAATACTCAGATACATATTTATTGACTGCTTTTTTCCCTGACTCTGAGTCACACTTTTCCATTTCTTTGCAGGTCTCTCTTTCTCTCTTTCTCTCTCTTTTTTTTTGTTGTTGTTGAAACTGGCCATTTAAAATAAAATATTGTAGTAATTCTAATTTGCAGTTCTCCTACTACGGATGGTAACATTTAGGAAAACACCAGAGGTATTTTTTTCAGAAGTAGAAAGATGAATAAATCCCAAGAAATTCACCATAATATTCAGTTGTTCTCTGTATCAGTCATTTTTAAGGCTACAGCTGTACCAAGGGAAACGAAACTGCAGTCTGTAAACTGACACCCATACCACAGTAGCATTAGAAAACAAAGTCTCTTTTGTCCCAGTAATCTCAGCTGCTTTTCAATTCCTGTTTCTTTCCTGCATTAAACACTGAAGAGGAAAAACGTTAGATTGACTTTACATTAAAGTTATAGTTAATCTACTAAGGATGTATAGTGCCTAAAGGGAATAAATTTTCTAAGGATTAAATCAGTTTCATCTTTTGTTTACATTTTTATAGGGAACACCTAGAAAAAGAATTAGTTGACTTACTAGAAGGCACTCCATTTTTGGAATTGCTCATTTCATCACGGTTCAGCCCTAAGATCTCAAGATCTTGTGAGAGAATCATTACCGTGTGAAGTATAAATACTCTTTATTCTTTTTTTTTTTTTGGCCATGCTGTGCAGCATGTGGGATCTTAGTTCCCTGACCAGGGATTGAACCTGTACCCTCTGTATTGGAAGCACAGAGTCTTAACCACTGGACCACCAGGGAAGTCCCTAAATGCTCTCTATTCTTGTTCAGAGTAAAACCTTGGCTTTTCATTAGAACTTAGAAATTTACTTAGTAAATATCTATGCTGCGGCCGTGCGAAATTGTGATTATTCTGAAACTGGCCTGTCTTTATGTGACACCAGATTTTGTATGAAATTTCTAGAACTAGACCAACTCCTCAACACTCTCTGGACTAAAAATACCTGTATCAGAAAAGATAGAATCCATCAACTTCAAAGGAAACAAAACAACCTAACAGTCCATGATTGGGCCTACCCTAATCTATCTGTACCCGAGGACCCAGAATCAGATGACAGTCCAGTTTCCTGGGATCAGGTATTGTCATTATTCCTCTTGTACCATCATTTGCTGTTGTCAAAGGAAGTAGCTGTGAACATTCTCTAAGAGTTGTTGAAAAGTTAAAGGATAATGTAGATTTCCTTAAATGTAAAAATATTCTATTTCCACAGTGTGGGCAGGGTTTTTTCTTTTTACAAGTGGGTCTCTATAGACATAAACTTGAGGTCAAGATATTTAGGAGAATGATATATATTACTCTTTCCTCCACTGGGTCCATACGGAATGCATGAATAATTAATTCAGCAAACCTGTGAGCATTTGCTATGTGCTAGTCACCGTCATGGGCAACAGGGATAGATAATTGAACACAAATAGGCACGGCTCCTATGGCGCTGACAGGGTAGTGGGAGGATATAGACATTATACAAAAACTTACAATGATGAATGAACACTTTAAAGTTAGATTCGATTATGAAGAGATTACTTTGGATTGTGAGCAACAGAGAAATATTTGTATAGTAGGTAGCACTGAGAAGGTTTTTGAGAAAAGGTGATATGTGAGCCTATAAACATGTTCATATTCTTATTTCCTAAAGTTGTGTTCCAAAGGACATTCACTAGTCTACCTAGATAATTCTTGAAAAGCGGTGCTATGGTCAAATCTGACTGGGAAATACTGAAGGTGCATGTTGCACTGAAGCATATTAATGTGTCTGGGGAGGTCCTTTAGTAAATAAAATTCTTTAATCTTATTGGATCGAGCATTTTTCAGACTCTGTTACACATAGAAACCTTCCCTGCCCTTATTATTTGACATCTTGAAAAATTGATATTCCATGATCATGGCTTACATTTAATGAGGAAATTAATACTATGTATTGGACACTGCACAATTTCACCTGCATTCTTCATGTAATTATTACAACAGCTGTATGAAGTTAGGTTATATGATTGCATCCTACAGATTAGGAAATTGAGGCATGGGGCTAATACGTAGTTGCTTAAGTTCACAGAAACTGAGGTATATACATAGGTTGTCTGACGGCATATTCTGTGCTCTGAACAACTATGCTGTTTGAGAAATGTTGATTTAAAGAAATAAAACTATTTTTGTTATTTATATCTTGGATGAGTTAATATTCCTATTAAGCACAATCTGTATTTTAAAAGAGCAAAATTCCTTAAATATTTCTAACGATAGTGAAGGTCGTTCCTGTAAGTTATGAATGATCGGGCATTATCACATATTTTTGCTACGATATATTTTAAAAAGTGAATTTCTATTAATTAGACCAGATATCAAACGCATCAATTAAAGCTGATTCTTTCAAACTCACACTTAGTGTATTCAACTGAAGGTAACAGGAGTTGATGCCTATATCAATCCTTATTTGTGAAGTCTCTTTAAATGTTTCTTCAGGGCCAGCTCTTAGAAGGGAACCCATTTGTCTGATGGAGACCCTCTTTGCATAAAGAATGAAGGTTATTTCTCAAAATGTAGGGGTGACCTACTTAAGGCATGC
The DNA here is from genome assembly GCF_963455315.2 of Globicephala melas. Taxonomy (NCBI): domain Eukaryota; kingdom Metazoa; phylum Chordata; class Mammalia; order Artiodactyla; family Delphinidae; genus Globicephala; species Globicephala melas. Next base: position 4,411,367 of record NC_083315.2, on the reverse strand, counting down.
ATCTTCTAAGAACAGTAATAATCATTTTCTGTGCTGACTCTGCAAGATAAACAAAACAACCTCTTTCTCAATTCTTCTCTGTTCCAACATGTCACTTTCTTTGTGACTTTTGAGGGGACCCTAAGGTAAGAGGCTAGATCTGGAGATCCTGCCTATATTGTTTAGGCCGGTGGTCCTCAAAGTGTTGTCCCTGCACCAGCTGTAACAGCAGCACCTGGGACCTTGTTGGAAATGGAAATTCTCAGGTCCCACCCCAGAAGCTACTGAATTATACCCTGCAATTGTGGAGTTCATCACCCTGTCTTTTAACAAGCCCTCCAAGGGATTCTCAAAACTAAAGTTCCAGAAGCAACACTTGAGAATGTGTTTGTAAAGTTTCCACAGGAATCTGATGATGTCCACACAAGTGTACAAGTATGTGGAAGTTTTATGTGAAGGAATAAAGCTATTTCAAAGGTTATTGACGGGATAATCTAAATTTCCATTCTGTTTTCTTCTTCATTAAAAACATTTTGTCTACCAAAATTTTATAGGATATAATGAATCCCCTTTAAGGACATTTGTGTTAGTGATTTCAGAAGAAATGTAATGCAACAATAACCTAAATAGTACAGGAACAGCAAGTAAATATCAAGCGCATAGACGCTTATAATAGAATAGCCTTACTCTATGAGAAGGTATTCTAAAACTAGAAACTATTCAGTTCCTTGACAGTGAACTGCGGGAAGATGCATGGCATTCTTTTCATGTTTATCTTTCCACTCTCTTACTTCCCAGGCAGGCATTTTTCAATGAGAATGTTTATTACGAAGGATTCATTATCAGAAACTCGTTGTTAGTTTCCCTTTATTGTTGCCAGTATTTTTAATGATGAAGTAATTCTATTCCATGATTAATAAATGATACAAAAGAGACTGTTGTCTTTGGTGTAAATTATTTTGATAAAGGGAAAAAAATCACAGGTTTAGCTTTCTGCTGCTGCTTCTTGCAGTAGAAAACTTTTGGAGTTCTTGCCCAATCCCTTTCTGAGAAATGGCTTTCTCACCCACAGTGCTGGGTCCAGAAGCCGTGTTTGAAGAGCATGGTCCCACCTCCTGTCTCGGGGGCAAAATTGATGGAATCAAACGGGTATTTGACCAAGAAAACCCATCTATAGCTTTGCTGAGCCAATCAGATCTGTCAGGATTTGCAGACTCAATCCAATCTTGGGTTCTTGGATGGAAAGGTCACCGTAGGGTCAGGGCTTATATGGCCATGTGTTTATTAAAGAGAGAAGACCAGATTTTGCAAGGAAGTAGATGTCTGCAGAGGGAAACAGAAAGAAGAAAATACTAAGCCCCAAAGAGACAGAGGAAAGTCATTGGTTCTAATTTTCCAGCTTCCGGTTCAGTTCCTCTTGAAATGTGGCTGTCCTTCCCATCTCAGACATCCTCTGTAAGCTTCATGCATCCTCCCCTTGGTGTCTGCTGGTTTGAGTAGGTCCTGTTCCATGCAACCAAACATCTCCCAATCAAGATAAAGCTTTTTAACCCTTGGAATCATCCCGAAGGATTTTTGTGTGGGAGAATCCAGCAAATGTGTCGTCATGATTTTCTGATTAGCCATGTGCCTTTGTTTAAAATCCCTACTTTCTACAGCATGGCAGATCAGACGATCCTTGTATACATCCCTGACTTTTTTAAAGATACCTTACTGTAACTAAAGATCACACTGATCTCGCATTGGGGTCTTATTTCAGTAGAAGACACTCATTTGTGCTAGCGAAGCTATACACCCTTCTCATCCACATATGAAAACTTTTCAGTGTAAGTTTTGATGCACAAAATGTCAGCCCTTAACACTTCTGAAATGGACAGATGCTTTGAGGCAAGTTTTAGAGACCCGTTTCATTTGTTGTCTGTTTCTACTTCTTATCTCATAGATATCCCTATACGATATGAAAAAAATCACAAAGATCTAGATAAAAATTAGTGAAATCAGTAGGCAATAACAGTGATTTCAACTGTTTTTGTGGTGGGAGGCTGTCAAGGGACAGAGGTAGCCATATCGTTCAGTGTTTACACACCAGCGAGTTGATACAGCATATTCACTTTTTAAAATATTGCCTTAACTTTTATTGCTTTTGAAAATGCATGTTGCCTACAAAGGCTTGCTGAATCAGAGAATATTAAAGACGATGACCTCATTACCTCAGAGCTCCTTTTATCCTGTGAAGTTTTAGCTTTGTTAATAATACAAAGCCATCCCCCCTAAAAGGTTTCCTTAGGCTGCTGGTTAGAACACTGTCCAACACATTGTAAAACACGGTGCATCTCTTCAGGAAAGAAAAAAGTGTGCAAAACTCCTACTATATAATACTCAGAATGAAAGTGAGATACAGCTGCTTCAATCAGAGATGAAAGATAATCCTGGGGGATTATTTATGGACAGAAGGCTTCAGGGAGACACACATAGTAATGGCTTCATGTGGAAGGGTAGACTTGAACCCTTCCACTTCGTTCTGACTCCTCAAGAATGGCAGTCGATGGGGAATTTGGTTCAGTGCTGAGGATGGTAACAGTGTATTTTCTTCCTCCTACAGACTTGCTTCTCTGCTGGACAATTCGTGGAGATATTTCTACAGAACAAGCTTTCAGCCATTTCTAAGGAGGACTTTAAGCAAATGAGTCCAGGGATCATCCAGCAGTTGCTGAGCTGCTCTTGCCAGCGGCCCCAGGACCAACAAGCGAAGCTGGGACCCCCCACGCCGGAGAGTAAGTTCTGGTTCTTCCCTCGGAGAGCTAACGCACACAGTGTATGCGATAATGATGGTGAGTGAAGGATACGTACCATAGACCAGGCACCGCTCTGAGCGTTTTACATTGGTCAGCTCATTGAGTCCTCACACAGTGCTACAGCTAGAAATTATTATTATCATCCTCACTTTAGAGATGAGGAAACTGAAGCACATAGAAGTTAAGTGACTTGCCCACGGACACACAGCTGGTAAGTGATAGAGCTGGGATTCAAACCCAGACAAGCTGTTTTTAACCCCCTATGCTATACTGCCTCTCAACGAATATTTTATATTTTGTGTATAACTTATATAAATCAAGTTTGTCCCCTGTATTTGACTCAAGCACGGACCAAGTTCAAAGTCCATAGTTGAGAGGTGGCCTGGAATATGAGAAAGGGCGTCGGTGTTGGGGTCAGAAATGCAGAGCTGAGTCATGCCTTCCTTCCCCAGCCAACTCTGCGATCTTCAGCAATCTCTTTATATCCCAAGCCCGTCTCTTTCTCTGCACAGTGGGAAGCAGTGATAGTACAGGGCTTCCTATCCATTTCCACACTGTGGCACACAGTAAAAATGAAGGCACATTGGGGTCAACCAGAGAGGCTGTCCTGGGATGGAGGTGAGCAGTGCAAGGAGGTGCCGGCCTCCCGGTTGTGGCTGGCAGCCCCAGGAAGTGAAGGGATCAGTATTCACACTCACCTGTGACCCATAACATCACTGCAGTAGGTGAACACTACTCTGAGACTTGGCAGTATACCAGTGAAGTTCCAGTGGGCTAATGTGTACAAAAATGCATTCTGTAAATTTAAAGCACCTGACATTTAAAAGTCAAGAGAAAAAAAACGGTGGCCTAAAAACATCTATGATGGATAGTAAAAATATGACATTTAACTATATTAAAAATATTACTGGGCTTCCCTGGTGGCGCAGTGGTTGAGAGTCCGCCTGCCGATGCAGGGGACGCGGGTTCGTGCCCCGGTCCGGGAAGATCCCACATGCCACAGAGCGGCTGGGCCCGTGAGCCATGGCCGCTGAGCCTGCGTGTCCGGAGCCTGTGCTCCGCAACGGGACAGGCCACGACAGTGAGAGGCCCGCGTACCGCAAAAAAAAAAAAAATTACCATTGATCTGAGGGCCTTACATATTTTTCAGAACTGCTTTTCTTTCTCTTTGAGGTAGTCTGCAATGCCCATCATAGCAGAATTGTTCAGTTACTTATTTCTAACTCACAATGGATCCTACATCGAGTGATTCATTTGAAGATTGTGAACAAAAACGTGCCAGGTCCATATATCTAAAACTCCACGTTCACTGAGAGGAAAAAAAGCTTCATTAAAAGTGAGCAGCTAAATAATTCAACACCTTGTGGTCAGCGATGGCTCAAAAATGGATCTGTATAACCAGACACCTCCCTGGCACGGGGTCTGGTTATACAGGCCAATTGGAAACAGGGTTTTGGACTGAAGATCCATGAAAAAAGCTTAATTCCCTTTTTAATTAACTTCTAGACCCTTCTAGGAAATAGTCTTCCTGAGAAAAATCCAAAAAGTCATACTCACTAAAGAACCTAGAAAAACAGCACCGTCCTCAGTTTAAAATGTTGCATCATATAACTAAAGAGAAAGGTTTGTGTTGTTGGCCTTTTGAAATTACAGGAATGTAAGACGTTAAAGAGAGGACGACACAGGGAGACGTTATTAAGAACACAGTGTTCAGCATGCTGAAACGCAACCCCTAAGCACCACCTTCAATTGAATTTCCAGGAAAGAATGCTATGGCCGTGTAGAAATCGTTTCAGACCTGTTCAAAGAAGCTGCTCAGGATTGGTTAAGAATTTAGTTGGTAGGTCCAGTTCTGTTGTAAGGATGGGAAAGATTTATATCAAATCTGACTCCAGTCAAGAAAGATTTACAAGCTCCCAAGGAATGAAACATCCTTTCTCTTCCAAAACTGCACTGTAGCTGCCCTCAGGACAATGGGGAGAGTAGAAGAATTAAAGAACTTGAAACTTTGCCTTTTGCCTGGGAAATGTCAGCCCCTAATTTGTCCTTGTTGAGTTCCTGACATTTTCTTATCTTTTGTAGCCACCATAAAAATGTGGCAACTTTGAACTTTATTAGGCACCCAGGTGCTCACGTTAAACTTCAAATGTCTTTAATTTATCTGTTAGTCAAGAAGAATCTCTTTCCCACTGAGAGTCTGTTTGTGGAAGAATGGGATGTGAAACTTGGTTAAATATCTCTAGGGATTTTTTAACAACATAGTATTAAATTAGAGGAAAATAAAACCTCTAGGCAGGTGTATGATCATTCCAGACTATTGCTGTTATTTTTGTTTAATGTAAAAAATACATGCACTTTACCATCTCAATAAGTGTACGGTTCGGTAGTATTTTCACATTGCTCTGCAACAGATCTCTAGAAATGCCTCGTCTTGCAAAACTGAAACTCTGTATCTGTTGAACAACAGCCGTTTTATAGATTTCCCTAGCAGCGAAGGAATAGCGTCGAGAGTGGGAAAACTCACAGCGAAGGAGTAGCGGTGAGAGTGGGAAAAATCAAAGTGTGAAAGTTTTTTGCCTCCCCTGAGTACACCACCAACTTTATTTTAATGTTCGATCTCTGTATAATTTAGAGCTTGTAATTCGATAAGGGTCCTCTTCACATCCCAGGCCTATTGTCATCTTACCAGCTAGTGTCATTAACATGACGTACTGTGGAGAATGACTGTCCCAGAAAAGTACAAGAATGATGAGGGTGCAACATCTTCAATTATAACACCTTTTAAGATGGTAATTTATTAAAATCCACAATGGGCTTTAAGTGCAATAGTATGATAGCTGAAATTGTTTGATTTTTTTATCTATCTGTGGTCACGAAAGGAAATGATAGTTTAATTTTGTAATTACCTACCTTCCTTGTTTACAAACCGTTTGGCCTGACATTAGTAACTTCTAATTTGAAACAGAGTATTCGCTCTGGATACCTGCAACCAGAGGAAAATGGTGTGCGAATACTCTTTATTCCCAAATCATATGTACTTGACTCTGAAAGCCATTTCTTTCTCTTAATCTTTCTCTTTCTTCCTTTACCCTTTTATTTCTTCTCCCCTCCTACATATTTGTTTCTGTTTGAATAACTGTAAAAAAAATTGCACTTTCTGAACATTTAAAAAATCTAGAAGCATAGAAATACAGAATAAATTTTAGGGGTTATAAAAACTTATTGCAATAATCCAAAAGGTAGGCTGTCCAAATTTATATTATCATCCATTACACATTGACTGATCTGTTTTTACCAATACAATCGCTCGTTTTAGTCAGAGACTAATAAACACTTCTGACATTACAAATAATTTTGAGAAGTTTTGTGAGAAAGTACTCATGTTGTCCACAAATATTGATCTACAGTGGCCCAAACTATATGCTCCTTCTGTAACCTTGCTTCCTTGCCTTCGAAATGTTTAAATGAAATGAAATGACAAATATTACCAGTGTCTGTCAATAGAGGTTGTAGTTTAAAGTGAGAGAAATTATTTTCTTTGGGGGTAGGAGGTAAGCTAGCTCCTTGCTTGCTAGGGTGATTTTTTCATAAGGGGTAGTCAGGATAACTTCAGAGCAATGGAATAATTTGGAGAAATTCTTTTCCTTACAAATTAAAGCCTTGAAACCTTTTACCCAATAGAGCACTCACAAAACAATTTTGTATCCCTGTCGGTTATAGTATAGGCTGGATTCTTCTAGCATGTTCACTGGCAGAGGCCCTCGTAGGGGCTCTGACTGTTTTGCAATCTCCTTTTTGGCTCAGAATATGGCTACAGCACCATGGCAGTGACGTTGCTCACGCTGGGCTCCATGCTCGGGACGACCCTGACCCTTTTCCACTGCTGCGAGGAGAGCTATCGGCTCATTTTACAGCTGTTTGTGGGTCTGGCTGTTGGGACACTTTCTGGGGATGCTCTGCTCCATCTGATTCCTCAGGTAAGTGGCTATTTTCCATTTCAGATGGAGTGTTTCTAATTTCTCTTTACTTTGTGCCACTGGAGGTGTTTATGCAGAATTTCACAGTGACGTGGATGCGTAGATACAGTGGCCAGTGTTTTCTGTGATGATCAGTGTTATTTCCCCAAAACCCTTGTAGGAGAAAAGAGATGATTAATCATTAGATCCACCAGCTTATTCTTACTTTTGAAATTTAAAAATACGTGATCAGATATGGATTCCTATTAACAGAAATTCAGGAAGTGTACGTATCTATAAATAAAAACGAATGGGCTATAAGATGTACTGGTTTTTCTCCGTTGGCCCCCAACCCCTCATCAGATCCATGCTCTGCTCTTCTCTGCCCCTGAAGATTGCACCCCCTCAGCTCCCTGCAGGCTGGATTGTTGTTTGAGTTCCCCCAGCGGGTGAACAACAGAAAAGCCAGGGCAGGAGGAGAGAGTGGCAGGGGTATCTCTTCCCCACTCCCTCCCTCCAGCACTAGCTCTAGAAGCGGCTGATTACCGGCAGTAATACACCTCCTGCAGGAGGCCTCCTCCCTAACTTCATCTCCCATGGAGCTTCAGTAATTGAGCTTCAGTTCTTTCCAACCTTTGCCCTTTGCCCTTTCAGCCCTAAGAGTGATAATGGTTCCCTGGGGTTGCCGGTTTCCGGGTGTCTCATTATCCCTCGTTCATACCCTTGACACCTGCCCACACCTCTGTCATAGCTCCACCATTAACCTCTCTTCGTTTGAACCATCAAAATGAATTTCTCTTTCTTGCCCAACTATTAGCATCTAGACTTCCTTTAAGAAACATGCAATCTCCAGGAAGCTGGCTCTTTGCTGAAGTTTTCAGAGGCTCTTTATTTGTCAGAGATGAAAGGATTAGAACCAGAGATGCAGACGAGTTCAGGGAGAAGGGTCTGCAGGTGAGGTTACGTATTCCTCCTGAAATCTCTCATGATGGGTAATGCTGAGCCAATGATTTCCGCCACGTCTCACAAAGTCTGAGATGTTAAAGTTTTCCACAAGCCTCTAGCAATTTCCTGCAGGGTCCCTCTTGTTGCTTAGAGGCTCAAAAATTATTACGTGTTCTGAAAATTGCAAAGTGAGCATTGGAGAAATGAAACAAACCATTATTAGTTTTAATTTCCCTTATAATCTAATTTTCAGGAAATATTTCAGGGCTTACTGGCTTGAGGCGGTGGCCGAAGCCTGTTGCTAGGTCACTGCAGTGGGTGCAGAGCTGTTCATTGCCCAGGATCCTGGGAAATAGCAACAGGGTCTGCCTGGGTCTCCCCGAGTGGGAGAGTACACAGCCCAAGGCAGCAGGGGTGGACGTTGGGGGGAGTGGGACTGTCCACCGGCCCTACAGAGACATATTTACAGAGGGGAACTTAGCTGGGTTTCACTTAGAAGGCAGTTGCTTTACTTGAGGAAAGAGAGGAGGACATAAGTTATTGGGAAGAGGAAGATAGATGCCGTACAGGTGTGGTGGAAGGCTAGAAAAATCAGTGGTTCCTGAATGTGATGCGCGGCAAGTGTTTAAAGGTCTGCACAGACATGAGAAAAATCCCACTGTCACGATTTCCTCTTTTAACTAGCTGCATTGATTCAACTTGAAGATGTACATTTTATTCTGAGATTGTGAGGTTTCCCTCTGTTTTCTTTTCTGACATGACAATGTCCTCTGTTTTGTGACATCATGGTAATTCCAAATATTAGGTGCCTGTCCTTTTAAGTCTTTACCAAAAGAAAAAGTGGACTAACCTGTATACATCTTTAGTTATGTCCATACACTCAATGTGTTTATGGAGATCCGTACATGTACTCACACACGTGTACATATGTATCTCTATGCATATGTACATAAATACCTATACACTACTTACATGAACATATACACATATAATTTTTTTCTTTTCTAAATTTAATGGTTAGTAATATCCTAGATATGGAAACCACAATATTTCCCAAACTGTCTTCTCCTGGGGAGGGAATATGATACATTCTGATTTACTAGCTCACAAGAAATCATGAGGTCAACAAATGGATGAGACAAGCAGTGGGATGAGTCAACTAGAGGAAAATTCCTAATGCTTTTCTAGTATCCTTTTGTGTCCCAGAGAGCTGACAGTATTGCTGGGCATACAGGTGCGCTCAATGGAAAAAAGTCCTTCAGGTGGATTTCTTACTTATTTGAACATTTATTAAAAGTTTTCTTTAATTGCTATGGGGCATGGGGAGAAGAAACCCTGGATGAAATGTATCTTTATATTTGTTTTGGATATAAAAAATATTGATTTGTTATAAAGCATTGCTGTGCAAATTGGGATGGATTGAACTGGAAAAAAATTCAGCTAAAGGACTGAGAATGTGTGAAAATTTAGGCCACTTGCTGAAATAAGCTTAGGCTTTAGTCTGCTCATTAGCAGCAGCTTTTCAAAGCTCTCCTTTCTTTTTTCACATCTTATTTGGCCCTGATTAAATCATATAGTGGAAGTATTCATACATCTAAAAGCAAACTGGGCTTTGAATGAATTCAGGTGTTGTCATGGGGTTGCCCAGAATGGAAATTGAATATATTTTCAACAGTGGACCTACTAAATAATATTTAAGTCATCAGAAGTTCTTTCTTTCCATCTCTTTTCTTTTTAGGTTCTTGGTTTACATGAGCAGGAAGCCTCGGAGTCTGGACATTTCCATGAACACAAGGGCCACATTTGGAAACTGTTGGGATTAATAGGAGGCATCCATGGATTTTTCTTAATAGAAAAATGTTTTCTTCTTCTTGTATCACCAAGTGCCGAGGTATAGTTTAAATTTTATTGATCTTTTATGTTAGGGCTTCATGATATTTGTCTTTTATTTCAGAAATACTTGTTCAGAAGTAATTAACATCTTCATGAGGTTGTCTATTGAAGGCATGCGACTCCGATTTCTAGGACACACGGATCATTCTGACTGAGAGCTCCCTTATAAGCATGGTTATTAATGTTTCACACATCTGTTGCTGGCCCATTACTATACTTATGACAGCCTCCTTTTTGACCTCCCTGGCTAGTTTAGAAACAGGAGAATATTTCACATCTGAGAATGAAGGGGTTTAAAGGCCTAGCTACCAATCTGTGTTTTGGGTATCTTTCTTAACCCAAAGCAAATTAACAGGCAAACAAAAACTTTGAAAATTCCGGAAATTATGCATCATTTCTATCTTAAGGACATTTAAAATTATGCGAACAAGAAGCTCAGGAGTGGGAATTCCAGCAAATCTTTTTTTCAGCTTGATTAATTGCTTTCATTGTGCCCGCATTTGATCAGTTTCTACATATATGATGAGATGTAAGGTGCAGTGTGGCTTACTTCTAGATTTTGTTTCTTTTCGCTCTCATATATTACCCTATAAGAAAATAGATGAACAGTTTTGTGGGATAGTTAAAAACATAAATGCTGGTAAACAAACAAAAAACTCCAGGAGACTAAAATAAACTTTCCCTACAAAGTCCTGCGATTCTGCAGTCTTCATGGTTTTCTACTTATTCCCTGACTTTCTTCCCATTCACATACTATAAAATGCTTGTACTCAGGGCAAACACTACTATCTTTTAAAAGACTTTTAAACAAACATTTAAACAAGCAAACACTACTATCTTTTTTTTTTTTACTCAGAAAACAGTCTTTATTAATTTCTATTAATTAGGTATTGTAGGTATAAGCAGAAGCAATATATGTTATAGTCATTTTCCTTGAGTAACTGATGCTACTGGTATTTTTTTTTAAACTTCTTTATTGGAGTATAATTGCTTTACAATGGTGTGTTTCTGCTTTATAACAAAGTGAATCAGTTATACACATACATATGTCCTCATATCTCTTCCCTCTTGCGTCTCTCTCCCTCCCACCCTCCCTATCCCACCCCTCTAGGCGGTCACAAAGCACCGAGCTGATCTCCCTGTGCTATGCGGCTGCTTGCCACTAGCTAGCTATTTTACATTTAGTAGCGTATATATGTCCATGCTACTCTCTCACTTTGTCCCAGCTTACCCTTCCCCCTCCCCATATCCTCAAGTCCATTCTCTAGTAGGTCTGTGTCTTTATTCCCGTCTTGCCCCTAGGTTCTTCATGACCATTTTTTTCTTTTTTTTAGATTCCATTTATATGTGTTAGCATACGGTGTTTGTTTTTCTCTTTCTGACTTACTTCACTCTGTATGACAGACTCTAGGTCCATCCACCTCACTACAAATAACTCAATTTCGTTTCTTTTTATGGCTGACTAATATTCCACGGTATATATGTGCCGCATCTTCTTTATCCATTCATCTGTTGATGGACACTTAGGCTACTTCCATGTCCTGGCTATTGTAGATAGAGCTGCAATGAACATTTTGGTATACTATCTTTTAAAAGTCTTTTAAAAGACTACTGTCTTTCAAAATATCAGCACTTGTTGTTTATTATCCTCCCTAAATTTATTCTAAAATTCTATTTCATGCATCAAAAGTAAGGTGGTTTATGGATGGATAGAAGGATGGTAGATAGATAGATGGGTGATAAAATAGGTGTAATAAAATGTCAATGGTAGGATCTAGGGAGTGAATATCTGAGTGTTGACATCACAGTTCTTTTAGCTTTTTTGTATATTTGAAACTTTTCACAATAAATAGATTTTAAACAAAATTCTGTAGAAATTTTTTCTGTTTTAATGAATCAGGGTTGTTCTTTGGCCTGGGGCCCAAGCTAGGGTACTATAGTAATTCAGGAATTAGGAATGACAGTTTCAATCCTAACTCTTTCTTAAAAACTTAGGAATCCCACTTTCTCTAAAAATTTAGGAACTGAACCTCCACAAAAGGAGTTCTAATCTACATAAGCATTGAAGACAATAATAAGATCCCCATTTATACACAATAGACTAGCATTCATGGACTGGGAAAACTAATTCAGAAAGCCAACATATCAACTTATGCTTAATAATTAGAAATGTAACCAGGTGGAAATGAGTGAAATAAGCTCTGAACATTCAAAAATTGTATTTTTTTCAGATGGTCCTTGGACTTGTCAGGGAACTTAAAATGAGCTTTAAGAACATAATTTTAAGATTCATGGTATTGTGTAAAAGAAAAGGAGTGTGAATATTTTAGAAGCTACAAGTACTTTAATTGGTGAATATCTTTCTGGAGATATTCATTTAGTAGTTACAGGGTACAGTACAGTTTCGATGATCATCCTTTTGGTATCTCCATCAGAAAGGACTCACAATTTCATTTTGCAGTAAATAAAAAGACAATATAAAATTACCACCGTTCATGCCTTTGTAAATCATGACTAGAATTTTTGAGGTTGAATTCTTTTTTTTAATTGAAGAATAATTGATTTACAATGTTGTGTTAATTTCTGCTGTACAGCAAAGTGACTCAGTTATACATATATGTTTTTTCATATTCTTTTCCATTATGGTTTGTCACAGGATACTGAATATAGTTCCCTGTGCTATACAGTAGGACCTCGTTGTTTATCCATACTATATATATTAGTTTGCATCTGCTACCCCCAAATTTGCAGTTGCATTCTTAAACCATTTAGACTATGCATGATGTTTTAGGGCAGTCCTATGCCCTGAAACATTCATTTTAGCAAGTATTTATCCTGATGAAATTCTCCTAGTACCCTTTTGTTGTCATCCACCCCTTTGGCCAATAAGCAAAATGTTAAATAGAACTGTGGAATTGACAGAGGCTACACCTGTGTTCTTCTGGCTTCAGCACTAATTTTAAACCATCCTCATCCAGCAGGGCATGTCACTGGTTAATGGGCATATGGGACATTCCAGCCATCTTGCGTTCAACACTGAATTAAGTGACCAGTCAGGCAGAGGCAAATCTGCTTCAACTATCCAGTTGGTAGGTTACTGACCTGAAGTATTCTACTGATTTGATTACCTTCCTTCCTTTATTCCTTGATAAATAGATGAGAATCTGTAGGCTGGATAAGTATTAATAGAATCCACTCTTGATTTGCCTATTCTTGATCATGATAAATCCTATTTGGAAAACTTTGCCAAACACCTGAAAGCTGTTTTCAAGGGTAAAATGCATTTTCCACAGATTCAAGTCACTGCTCTCTGCACCTCTTTGAAACACACGTGGATCAGATTGACATAATAAACATATCCTTAATCACTCCCTTTACAAGTTTTCATAAACCAGCTGACCTTGAGGTTTCTCCAGTCTGAGAAATCCTTAGTCATGACTAGGTGAGGCCAAATAAATGTTGAGCAAGGAGTTAGTTAGAGGACCTAAGAGTGGAGGGTTCATTTTGTAATGTAGGAGAGAAGTGATTCTGTCCAAGGAGATGTCTCATAGTAAGTGCCTTCTGTTACACTGAGTTTTCCACAACAGAGATCTTCCGTGTGAGTTCTCAAAACACAACCTCCAATCAGGTTCAAAACAATATTCCCATTTTAATTCTTAAAGTCATAAATAAAGGGACCAGAAAAATATGAAAATATATAACATAGTTAGAAAACGTGCCTCCTATAACCGTGGCCTTGGGGGAGGGGGTTACAGTTCAAGAGTAGATTCCTGAGTAGAGAGAAGTAAGCTATTCCTGACACATTAACCGGGCAAAATACAAGTCTGGCAGTAGATTGCAGAGCTAGAGCTAACTCAAGGACGTGAACAAAAAATATGTCTTTACAAAAGCCTTATTGTGTTTATTGTTTAGATACGTCACATGTGGTTTGAAAGAAGATAACTTCAGGCTGAGATTAGTTTTTAAATCACTTTAATGCTGACCTCATTTCTTCTGTGTGAATGAAGGGTCCAGAGCCCCAAGATACAAGCACATCTCGGATGTTAACTCAATGAGTTTAGAACGATTTGACTACTCTAGCTCACTAATAATATACTCACCATTTCTTTTGTTATTTAAGCTGCAAGATCAACCTAAAGAGAAATAGAAATAATTTGAACTTTTAGGATTGTTTGATGGGTCCAATTTCCTGTTTTTTTGTTGTTTTTTTTTTAGTTATTTCTGAGATATACATTTTGAATTTCCTGGTTTTTTGGTTTTTTTTTTGCAGTTCGCGGGCCTCTCACTGTTGTGGCCTCTCCCGTTGCGGAGCACAGGCTCCGGACTCGCAGGCTCAGCGGCCATGGCTCACGGGCCCAGCTGCTCCGCGGCATGTGGGATCTTCCCGGACTGGGGCACAAACCCGTGTCCCTTGCATCAGCAGGCGGACTCTCAACCACTGTGCCAGCAGGGAAGCCCCGAATTTCCTGGTTTTTAAGGAAATTTTTTAAGGAAGAGGAACTCACAGATCTTTCCAGTCATCAAAGGAGTTTTAGATATTTGCCTCTAAATTCCTTTACATACTGTGACGATATATAGCTTTTTGGGAAAAAAAATCCTGGAATAAATATCTGAACTCCTGCCTTTTAATAGTCTTTTGATCTTAATCAGGCTTTGATATAACATAATTTTTTAAAAACCCCACATTTTTCTTTTGTTTCTAGATCCACCAATTTCAGGCAAGAGGCCTGTCTACCTCTTCTAATCCGTATCCTTCAGATCCTACCTTCTCAGCCATCCTTCTCCAAAAATAGCCTATCGTTACATCTTTTGAATAACTGCTGTTATTCTAACACGTGAATGTTAAGTTTACTTTCTCTGTTTACATTAAATAAAAAGAGGCCTATGTCTCACATTACATTTGTCTCAAAGTTTCCACAATTTGGGGTGATAGGAATATGCTTCTAAAAGGACATGTTCCATAGACAGATAAGAAGTATTCTTTTCACACAATAGAACAAGAATCTTAGGCCTAGGGAGGGAAGGTGTCTTTCCTGAAATTGAACCACGAGTCAGTCTCTGAAATAAAATCATATCATCTCAACTTGTAGAAGTCAGTTCCAAAATCTCACCTACCTGTCATGTGAAAGGATGAAAAATCTTTTAAAATTGTATTCTTTTGTAAGTTTGTTGATCTCCTTTCTCAGTCAGCAAGTTGTTTTTTTTTTTTCCCTGACTGGAAACACCACAGAAACAGCATCTTAGGCTACGATGAATGAAATGAAGTGTTGGGTTTGCAATGGTTTCTTCTCCACAATCTACTTAAAGATCAGAAGAAATTCTAGATCCACAGTCTACTTACTGTACAGGAGCAGGGCCAACTGAGGTCAAGAATCAAGAATCATTTTTTTTTTCCTACGGCTTGGGTTTCATAAAGGCTTCCATAATTTAATAATGAATTACAGACTATCTAAGTAGCCTCTAGCTCTCTATGGAAGACTCTGAGCTATGTGAGAGTGCTATTTCCATCTACATGTAGATAGTGGGAAAAACATGCTTGCAGACTCTTGGCTCTGCCTTCTGTGTTTGTCTATGAAATTGAAAAGTTCTGATGTACTCCGGAGGATCAGAATGTCTTTTGATAATCAACGTAACTCTTCATGTTTCATTTTTCGATAAAATGATGACTATTGCTTATCATTCATATTTTATTTTTTAATTTAAAATAGAAAGGCCTGGAAGATGCACAGGCAGCTGAAATTCCTATAGGCAGTCTGAACGCCCCCAGCAGAAAATGTGAGTACCAATTTTAAAAATCCAAACATTAAATATAGGAAGTGCCATAGAAAGAGGTTGTACCTGTTTTGAAATAAATACGTGAAAACCATGTAAATTTCATATTGGGTACGTATTTCATTATTAAAATTTTGCAATGAAATTTTTAATAAGGGCTCATTCCTATCAGTCTTTGAAACCTACTACACATTAATATCAGTGTTACTTCATTCTTTAAAAATGTTTTCCCCAATGGCTTAAAACTGATCCTCTGGAAACTTCGATTAGTGTAAATACTTACGTGGTTATCAAGGCTCGTTTAAAATCCTGCTTACCTGATGATTTGAGCCTTTTACTTCCCGTGAAGCCTGGAGACAGTACTGTTTTTTTTGTCTTCTATCACAGTGTACTGATAATTCATCACAAATGTCTATCTCATTTATGATATTGTCGTTAACATGGTGGAGTTCAAATCAGTGCTATCTCGTTATTCACATCTTATGCTATAACTCATTTGTTTGTATAATTTGCATCCAGTCGTCTTCTTTCTATGATATTCCCTATTTCTGAATTTGATTAGCCAATTTTGGTCAGGACTTTATTCCCTTGTGCTCATGCTTCTGAATGATTCTTAGAACTTTTCTTTTTTAAAAGGTCTGTGTTGGTTTTCATCAGTTGCTCCTGAATCTTTGCCCCATTTTTCTCACTGATATTACTCTTTTGTAAACACACTTCTCAATAGTTTAATGTTAAGCAGTCATGATTAGTCATGCCCATCCTATCAGAATAAGTTAGTTACCTGAGAAGAAAGAGAGGTATTTATTGAATACTTATTATATGCCAGGCAGAATGCTAAACACATTCTGGATTATCTCATTTAATGAGATCTGGATTATCTCATTTAATCCTCTTAACACTTTACTGAAGTAAGAATAATTAATATTCAAATTACACAAATGAAGAGACCAGTCATTAGAGAGGGTAAGTCACTGCCCAGGACTACATAGCTACTAAACTCTAGCATTGAGGAACTAAGAAATGCTAATGCAGCAACAATTTCCTTGTGATCATTCATTCAGGCATGCATCCCTGTATTTTTTCACATTCTTTCATTCATTTAAGAAATGTTAGGGCTTCTTGGGTGGTGCAGTGGTTAAGAACCCACCTGCCAATGCAGGGGACGTGGGTTCGAGCCCTGGTCCAGGAAGATCCCATATGCCACGGAGCAACTAGGCCCGTGCGCCACAACTACTGAGCCTGTGCTCTAGAGCCCGCGAACCACAACTACTGAAGCCCACGCACCTAGAGCCAGTGCTCCGCAGCAAGAGAAGCCACCGCAATGAGAAGTCCGTGCACCACAATGAAGAGTAGCCGGCTCGCCGCAACTAGAGAAAGCACACGCACAGCGGCGAAGACCCAACGCAGCCAAAAATAATAAATAAATAAAATAAATGAATTATAAAAAATGTTTGAGGATGTTTTAGGCACTGTGGTTGCACGGGGGAATAAAATTAGGAATGGTCTTTATCCTTAGGTTGCAATGTGGTTGAGGATATAAATGCTAATAAGAACAAACAAGGTGGTAACAATCACTGTTCTGAATGTGTTTGATGTTTTCACGCCTGTAATTTATTTATATGATTCAAAATATGTAATTACGTAGTCTGTCCAATTCTTTTTTCAGGACATTGGTAGTGATATTTTTCCTTGTAAATACTTAGTTCCAGGAGAAATTTTAGACCTAGAAGGTATATCAGAGACATTTCTTTGTATTTGTTTTTAGAAGAAAGGAAGTGGAAAGAAGGCTACACCTAGTCAAATTAGGAGCAGAGAGTGGCTGTAATAATGGAAGTGGGAGTAATAATGATGGTCTTAGTCAAATATTTTGTAAACCTGATATCTTTCTACTTCAGATATCCATCTTGGCGTACGGAATGATTAGTGAACAAATCCAGATTCAATTATGCAGCTGCCCTTTTTGCCAGGGACATATTGAATTAGCTTCAAATATTTGATTACTTGTTTCATATTACCTCACTGGTGGAACTCAGGATGTGAAAGTCCTATCCACAGTCTGATTTAAATAAACAAAAAGCAGCACGATACAAGATCCAGCCTGGGTATTACCATGGAAAACCTCTGCTAAGTCAGAAATGTGGAACTCGAAATGACTTCCATGTACCGAAGGAAAGGTGGAATATTATTGATAGTTCTGTAATGAGTACATTGATTTGCCAGTGAACGCTTGTCTTACCTTCCACTGAGTAATGTTTCAGTTGTCTTAACATGCACAATGTGCTTGCTCCTTGTCGTTTATATGCAAATATGTGTATTTGCCTTGCGGCTTGTTACATGGCCATGATCTGACATTTAGAAACCCATCATCAGAGATAACAAAATAATAGGCAACAAAAATAGGCTGCAGTGTTTCTTGGCAAAGTATAAATTGGGTAAAGGTTTTCCATCCAAATATATGCCGTTAATATCAAAACTGTATGTAGGCATACGCACAGGCACGGATTGGAAATCACAATTTATTTGTATGCTGCAGTGTTGTCCCATGGATTACTTTAAATTATTTGATTTTATTTCCACAAAAAAAGAGCTTTACTTCCGAAAATTGGCAGGAACAGCTGAGTGACCTGTTTGCATTTTTAGGCTCAGAGAGCTTCCAGGCGATGCCAATAAGAACTCTCTGAATTCAATACTTTGATATTTATTCTGTATTTTTATGACTGTTGCTTAAAATCTTCTCATTTTTGTTGAAGGATGAAATGAATTAGGAAACCACCAGAATGGAGAACTGAGTCTCACCGCGATGGTTCTAAATAAAGCATGATTTTGAGATGTAAAATGCATGGCATGTCTTTCCAACACAGGCAGCACACTTATCTCCTGGCTGGTAGTCTGGGCTAGATCTGCTGTTTACTGAAGTTCCTTATTTCACAGTGTGGGCTATGAAATAAGTCAAATCATATCCCCCCAGTAAACCATATTACAGTGCAGTCCCTCCACAGTCTTAGACCAGGTAACAGAAACCAGAAGGTAACCTCTTCCTATTTTTATTGAGCGTCCAGTTATTAGAATATTGTGGGCAGTTCTCATAGTAACAATAGCAACTCCTAACACCTGTCACACAGTATACATCAACTGAGTAATTAGACTACAGCAATTGATTTTAATGGCTGTTCTTATCAAATGGTATACCTAGGTAGTTCACTGTCAGAATATGTGTTATCCCTGGAATACTTTTTGTATTTGTTAATGGTTCCAACCCATAATACTAATATACAGTTTTAGGTTTTTGAAAACAGAAATTCTGTCCGTCAAAAGCTTGAACCCAACTGTGATCTAATTATTTCATTAATTAAACCCATTATGGTCCAGTTTATTTCATTGGCTGTCTACTAATCAGATAACGTATATAATGTAATAGAAGCGCATGAAGACAGCTTCTCTTTATTTCATCCAACGTCTAGTTGGTCTAGTCGGAAAGACAGAACATTCAGTGAATGTTCCAAAGCTAACTTTGGGATCGGAAGGGATGGAAGCGGTTCTGCCGTGGTCACATTTGGGGAGTGAAGGAGGCAGTAGGGGAGGGTGGTTAGCACCAACCAGAAAGGGGAACGATCACAGAGTGGCAAGAGGTTGACAGTTGACTCCAGGAGACTGACACGAGGGGCAGTCTGACTCAGGGGACAGTTTCAGAAAATAGACTCCATTTTAATGGCATTCTGCCCCGAGGGTCTTAAATTATTTAAAAATGCTTCACAAAAGACATTATGTGGAAAGGTCATCGAATGCATTTTGGAAAGTTATAACAGTGTTATTTTTATCTTCTCTTGGCACAGCTGAACAGGAGGATAGAAGAGCGAATGCCCTAACATCTCATAATTAGTCAGACCCATTAGAAAAATGGTGACCATAAATCCGTGTGTCATATCGGTTGCCGTGTTCACATCTCTGGTCGTGACCTATTTTGAAAGCTGAGACAAAGTGGAGTTACTCAATCTGGTGCAATTTAAGAATGTCGAGGCTGGAGGGGAAAGTTGATCGTAACTGAAGGATTCCATGAACTATGTAGTGCTTTGTTAATGCTTCTTACACCTTTTTTTGGTTCTTTAGGCAAAACCATTAGCTTGTTAGCAATAATGATCCTGGTTGGGGACAGCCTGCATAATTTTGCAGATGGCCTAGTCATAGGAGCAGCCTTCTCATCTTCTTCCGAGTCAGGAGTGACCACAACAATTGCTATCTTGTGTCATGAAATTCCCCACGAAATGGGTAAGTCTGACAGTAGAATCACTCTTCCTGCTTGCTGAGAAAATCATAATATATTTCTAGCCATGGTTTACTAGGCTTCTTTTTCCAACACATGATTGAAAGACGAATACTTTCTGTTCATAATTTATTTAAACCATCAAAAGCAAAGAACTAGAAAAAAAAATTCCTGTACCTCAAGATAGAATTCAGTTAGACCCATTTATGATATTTCCTGGATCCAGAAGTGACTCTTTTTGGATTCTGGAGAATTCTATATGGGAAACAGTCATTAAAGGTGGGGGGAAGGGATAAATTAGGAGGTTGGGATTAAGATATACACACTACTATATATAAAACAGATAATCTACAAGGACCTACTGTATAGCACAGGGAACTCTGCTCAATACTCTGTAATAACCTATATGGGAAAAGAATCTAAAAATCAATGGATGGGGCTTCCCTGGTGGTGCGGTGGTTGAGAGTCCACCTGCCGATGCAGGGGACGCAGGTTCGTGCCCCAGTCCGGGAAGATCCCACATGCCACAGAGCGGCTGGGCCTGTGAGCCATGGCCGCTGAGCCTGCGCGTCCAGAGCCTGTGCTCCGCAGCGGGAGAGGCCACAGCAGTGAGAGGCCCACATACCGCAAAAAACAAACAATGGATGTATGTACATGTATGACTGAACCACTTTGCTGTACAACTGAAACTAACACAGCATTGTAAATCAACTATACCCCAATACAAAATAAAAATTAAATTAAAATACTGGCATAATAAAAAGATTCTTTAATTTTTTTAAAAAAAACTTCAGCAAAAACTTTAAAATCTGCATATTAAATTTGGGAAAAACATTAATAGGAGAACTTTTGATCCATTATGTCAGCAAACAGGCCAGTGAGATAAAATAACATTTAAATTAAAGCCAAACCATGGTTTCATCAACCTGATTTACACAAAACGTCTAAAGCCAAGTGTAACATTGAAATGACAGGCGTATGGTATCAGATTCATGTAAGACCCTTTTTCTGGATAATCTTACTAACCCATGTAATTCAAATCCTGCCTCCCAGGAACCAAGAGGAGACGGAGTAGACATTTCTGAAACAGGTCCAGAAGGAGGAGAGGCTGGTCCCAGGCACATGTGTGCCCTAGAGAGAGGGCTCTTGTCAGTCACTCTTATCTCACTTTCACATTTACATTGCCCACTTGGGCCACCCCTGACCTCTTGGGTTCTGTGTCTATTGCCCAAAGTCCTGTCACTGATCATCACTGACCCATTCCTCTCTAAGGAGTTTATCCAAGGTCCTTCCTGAATCCGTTAAGACATACCTGGTCTGGGGGCCATATTGTATGGTCCTATTTTAGCCACTATGATAAAACCCAACAGAGGAGGGTGACAGTCTGCGACAGGCCAGCGAAAATGTCTGAAGACCTGTTCATAGGATTAATTACGCAGTAGAACTAGGAAACTGAGTCCCCAGGCTGTCTCTTTTTTAAAATTTTTTATTGAAGTCTAGTTGATTTACAATGTTGTGTCAATTTCTGCTGCATAGCAAACTGACTCAGTTATACACATATAGACATTCTTCTCTATATTCTTTTCCATTATGTCTCTTTATTGAACTTCAACCTCTTCTCAATCCCAAAACTAAGAAATAGAGCCTCTCAGATTACAAGATCATTCTTCTTTTGGAGGAAAAGTGTAGAGGGAATAAGGTCGTTTTTCTATAATTAAGGCAGTAAAACATTTTCTAAAGGAAAAGTTTGTTTTCCTAACCAACTTTTGCCATGATTTAAAAATCTCCTTAAGTCATTTTCTCTTTCTCCATAGCAGTTCCTGCCTAAGTAAAAAAAGAAAAGCCTATATAATGTTTACTGCCTTGGGATTTTGCCTGGCAAGTTTCCAGGTAAAAAGCTTTAGAAATCCCAGGGCAGCAAGCAAGTGCTTCATTTTGCATTTGTCTCAGTTGAATATGTCACAGGACATTAGGAAGCAGAGAGTATGTCACAGTTCTCTCCGTATATACTATCTTCCAGAGCAATGAAAGGAACAGAACTCTTGAAATGTGACTTCCTAAAGTATAATGAGTTAGGCTATAAATCCTAGAGAAATATAAGAAAGTGTTTTATTAACTGATCATTCAGTGTTACTTATAAAATTGGCCCCAGTTGCTGAAATTTGAAACAGATAGCACACGAGTTGAACAAAGGCATCATCCGTTAAATGATAATTCTAGTTTCTTTTCCCTTAAATTTCAGGAGACTTTGCTGTGCTCTTAAGCTCTGGACTTCCTATTAAGATTGCCATCCTGATGAATTTTATAAGTGCTTTAACTGCCTTCGTAGGACTGTATATTGGGCTCTCGGTATCCGCGGATCCATGTATTCAAAACTGGATCTTAACAATTACCGCTGGGATGTTCTTATATTTATCCTTGGTGGAAATGGTAAGCTTTGTGGTTTTTCTGTTTTGTTTTTCCAAACACTAGAAATGCAAAACAGAGGAAAAGCAGCAAAACGGAAGGGTCGATGGGGAGAAGAGAAGAAGGATATAGACAAAAGTATAAAAGAGTAGGGAAATAGTCTGTGCAATCCAAGAAGGTAAGTGGTAGGCAGAAGAAACATAATTTGAGATTCAGAGAATATTGACATTCTTTTAACTGAAATTAAGTGGAATGATTGAAACGTTTATAATTGTCAAAAAGTGATTGTCATTTCATTCTGCTCCAGCTTTGCATCTATAAAAGATGCCTATACTTCCAGCTGAAAAGTTCTGTTAAACAGCCAGCCGTTTTGTTTATACATTAGAAAATATTTCAACTGAATTTGTCATTAAATTAAAGAGCTCTTTGGCTTAATGAACCAACCCTATCTTTAAGTTGCCAAAGTGCTATCATGCTGGTGAAATGAGAAAGATGATTATAGTATTGAGTCTCTAAAATTGCAATATATTTTTCCTGAAGAGGTCCTTGCTGACATTAATGGTTAACTCAATCATCACGTTTCATCCCCTAGAATCTGAATTGAACCTGGGAAATTTCACATTTTTTTTTTTTTTTTGCCTCTTAAGTTCTGTTCTCTGCAAGATAAACCAGTTTTTTAAGGTCACCTTCTATTAGATTGTTTACAACTTACATGGCTTAAGAGAAAAGTCATAATGATTTTCCTGTCTCATGGGCGGGAATAAGGCAAATTAAAATGGCATAAATTAACAAAAGAAATATATATTTTTAAAATCACCCATTTTTTAAAAGAAGTCTTTATTGAATTTGTTACAGTATTGCTTCTGTTTTATGGTTTGGTTTTTTTGGCCACAAGGCATGTGGAATCTTAGCTCCCCAACCAGGGAACGAACCCTCACCCCCTGCATTGGAAGGCGAAGTCTTAACCACTGGACCTCCAGGGAAGTCCCAACAAAAGAAATATTTAAGACTTAAAATCAATAGAAAGCCAATCTGATCAGAAATAAAACATGTGATTACATGCATCCTGGAGCAGAAACGTAAAGTAAACAATCTTGAAGGTCATATGTGGAACAGGGCCATTGGGGTTGACTAGTGATTTGGCAGAAACCTGCGATTGTCCTGGAAGTAAGTAAAGAGACTGTTTCATAAGGGAAAAAATCGGGAAGGCAGGACCCTGGGCTTATACAACCAGAAGAGTGCATTCTATAAGCAGAATTCAAGAAGGGGACTCTTCAAGTAAAACCACCATCTTAAACTGCGCTGTGGGGACTTCCCTGGCGGTCCAGTGGTGAGGACTCCACCCTTCTGCTGGGGCTTGGGTGGGGAGGCACGGGTTCAATCCCTGGTCAGGGAACTAAGATCCCCTATGCCTGTTGGGGCACAGCCAAAAAAAAAAAAAGAAAAACCCACTGTAAATGCTTCTGAATTTTTGGTGGTCTGTCTTTCTTTTTTTTTTTTTTTTTTTTTTGCGGTACGCGGGCCTCTCACTGTTGTGGCCTCTCCCATTGCGGAGCACAGGCTCTGGACCCGCAGGCTCAGCGGCCATGGCTCACGGGCCCAGCCGCTCTGCGGCATGTGGGATCTTCCCGGACCGGGGCACGAACCCATGTCCCCTGCATCGGCAGGCAGACTCTCAACCACTGCGCCACCAGGGAAGCCCTGGTGGTCTTTCTTAATTCTCATGAGATTCAAGTATATGAGGTAAACACCAAAATGTACTTTCATATTTGGAAATGTTCTTACATATCGTCTATGATACTCGGGGAATTCCCTAATCTTGATAGTGAATATAGTCAAAGGTGCAGCTGATCCTACCCATCTTTTCTGAACCCCGGTCCCCAACCCGCAATCAGTGTTAGAGAATCCCGCCATCCTTCCACTTTGAGAAATCCGGATTTCTCACCTTGTGTGACTTAGAAAGCACACGGCCACTCATCACTGAATGTCGTGAGCTACCTTTTATGTAAAATGTCTGTAGATCCGTCCTTAAGTTCACTCTGGAGCCTCCGAATTTTCAGCTCTGCATTTCTTTTTTTTAAAACGTCTTCATTGGAGTATAATTGCTTTACAATGGTGTGTTAGTTTCCGCTTTATAACAAAGTGAATCAGCTATACATATACATATGTCCCCGTATCTCTTCCCTCTTGCGTCTCCCTCCCTCCCACCCCCCATCCCACCCCTCCAGGCGGTCACAACCGCTTTGCATTTCTAATTCCTTTTTTCTTTAGGAGTCCGTCGGGGGCGGTTGCTGTATTCTTTTGAAGTTGATTTTGTGTTTTAACACAGTGTAGTCTCTCTTCAAGTATGATGGATGTGTATGTCCGTAGTTAGTCCTTCCTCTTTGTCTCCTAAAATTGACCTGAAAAGATTATCAAGAACCATTTGAGCCCTAAGCTAGACATCATTTTCCCCTCGATGTTTCTTCTCCCAGTCTTGTAAGGATAAAGAATTGCTTGTAAGAAAACAATATGGCTGACATCCTATGACATTCTAACTAGAAGAAATCCTGACCTTACTGCAAATTACTATTGGCCAAAGAAAAATCAGTGTCCTGGCAAAAAGACAGGAAAGAAAATCCTCTGAGTTTCTTGGGGCTACTTCCTATAATCCAGGTCACCTGCTCTCACGGCCTTTTGAGTAACTTCTAAACAAACACAGCTCTTTCACATAGTGGCAAGTTTAACTGTTGTACTCTGGGGCCATGCCAAAGAAAATACTTTTTTGTCATTTCAAGGGAAGAAAACAAGGTTTCAAGACTCTTTACAACAGCAAAGAAAATAAATGACGGCCACTAAAGGGTAAGGGGGAATACTTTCATTCACTGGCCGTTTACCAAATTCTGGAAATTTACCAGGCATCTTCTGAGCAGGGTTAATGTGAAAAGATTAGCTAGATTTTTGCTTTGCTTATCTGTTTCAAAGAAATTGGGTGTGTGATTTCAAACTCCTAAAAGGAAAAGAACTGGGGGCAAAAATGGGGCCGTTAGCAATGATGCCAGCAAAGCAGAAAGTCTTCACCAGGCAAGTCTGCCAGCCTAAAATTCTCCCGAGTGGTATCGCCTGATCCAAGCACATCACCTCTCAGTTCCGTCGAATGGTTTCTAAAGTACGTTAAGAATGAACGCAGCTCTGGGTGGCCAGAGGAAATTCATTCGCTATTATAAAGATCCATGTGCTAGACTGGGTTTCCCCAAAGCAGAGCCTAAGACAGAGGCGTGTGTGAAGTCAGTCAACTTGGGAGGTGATCCCGGGGAGCAGAAGTGAAGGGCAGGCGGAGTGAAACAGAGGAGGATAGAAGGTCAGTAGAACAATGGGTTTTTATTAAGTTCAATACCACCGTGGGGCATCCGCCACACAGGACCTACTGAGGGGGCGTCTGTCCCCATTGTTCATTGGTCCCATAAGCATCACCTCCCACATTTCAGATGATACATGCCTGAGTGCCAAGGGAGTTCCCTGGCAATGCCATGCCATCACGCTGAGGAGCCCAGGGCAAGAGAAGGAGGAATGTAGTGTAGACCTGAAACAAGGCTTCGTGCAGGACTAGTTAACGCCCTCTTGGAAATGGTGTCTGCCGCAGTAGCTGGGGTGAGAGATGGGCTGAAAGAATATGAAATAGCACACACGTGCTGGCCATTAACAGTTGACCCCATCCACCACTCAGATATGCTTCTTGTCCTTCACTTTGGAATTCCATCTATACCAAAGCCCCTGCAGAGCGGTAGACAGCAAAAGTCTCCACAAAGACTTAATACAAGGTAGTTAGTGGAAACAGTCTCTAAACCCTACTGGTCTTGAGGCAATATTTGATATTCATGATCTCCGTCCTTCCAGCAGACAATCTTGATTCTCCCCACCTTCAGGCAGCACTGTGGCTGACCTCGATTTCATTCCTGGTAGGACACCCAGATCTTCCCTGAGGGATCCTCTTTGTCTTTGTCAGGCCATAGCTCCTGTGGTTGCCTGTTCACCGTTGTCACCAGGCATGGAAACACCAAGAAAGGCTCCAAGGAATTCTCAGGTTTCCAGATACGGTCCTTGCTTACTCCATTGTATAGCAATCACCCTACTCCTCATGGTAACTGACGATTGTTCCCATCAGCATAATAACTTTTTTCTCTATTAGTTGATCCATTAGCATGAGATGCTCAAGTGACCAGGTGGTAGACATAACTTCAAGTTCAGTGGAAACATTCCCTGGTGTATTCTCCTCGAGAACAAGGATCTGTGTGATCTGATGGTGCTAAAGTTTGCAGGAACAGGAAGCACAAATTCTAAAAGCAGAAAAACTGGCAATGATTACATACTATTGCTTCATGATTTTGCCTATTGTTTCTGCTGTTATTTCTATTATTTCCTCCCTTCTACTCACTTTGCATTTAATTTTCTGATCATTTTCTGGCTTCATGAGGTGGAACGATGTATCATTGATTTTAAACGTTTTCTCCTTTTCTAGTATAAGCATTTAAAGCTGTAAATTTCCCTCTAAGCACTGCTTTGCTGAGTCTCATGTATTTTGATATGTTCTGTTTCCAGTACTGATCATTTTGAAATGTTTCTAAACATTCACAACATCTCATGATTTTTTCTTATTTGACCCATGGACTGTGTGAAAGTATGTTGCCTAATATCTCAATATTTATAGCTTTAAAAATATCTTTTAGTTATTTTAATTCTTGCATAGTCAGAGAATATACCTTGTATTATTTTAGCCCTTTGAAATATTCTGAGACTTTTTGTATGGCCCAGAATAGGGTCTATCCTGGTGAATGGCCCCATGTTCACTTGAAAAGTACGTGAGTGCGACTGCTGTGGGGTGAGGGGTTCTGTGAATGTCAGTTAGATCAGGCTGGGTGATAGTGTTATTCATATTTTCAAATTCCGTGATGATTTTTTTTCTCCACTAGTTCTGTTAATTATTGAGGGAATGCTTGAGGGAGTTAGAATACAGACCTAACTTTGTGGGTTTCCCTGTTTCTTTCTTAGTTCTATCAATTTTGCTTCATGCATTTGATACTCTGATATTAGATGCATGCATATATGGGGCTGCTCCGTCTTCTTAATTGAATTGATACTTTTATCACCGTGAACGATCCCTCTTGATCTCTGGTAAACGTCCTTGTCCTGAGTCTTCTTTGCCTGTTGTTAATATAGTCACACCTGCTTTCCTGCTTACTATTTGCACAGAATATGGAAAGTAAGTGGTAGGGCTTTGAAAGAGTATTTGAAGTGACGTAACAGGAGAAATGTCTGATACGATCAGCAGTGTCTGTGATGCATATGTTAATATCCATGTATCTTGTTTATCTTATTTCCCTAAATCTTATTTAAAACAAATCTATTGGTTTGTGATCTTTTTCATACTCCCATGTTTGCTACAAAGATTTCATGAGATTAGTTCTTTATAGATATAATAGCCCCTGAAAGATATACATGTGCCAGTCTTGGAAGCTTGTGAATATGTTATCTCACATATGAAAAGAAACTGTGCAGGTGTGATTAAGGTTTAGAATCCAGAGATGGGAAGATTACCCTGGATTATCTGGGTGGTCCCAACCTAATCACCAGTTGTTAAAAGTGGAAAACCTTCCCCAGCTGTGGTCAGACAAAGATATGTGATGACAGAAAGGTCAGAGAGATTTGATGTTGCTGAACTTGAAATTGGAGTTAGGGGCCAGGAGCCCAGGAATGCAGGCAGCCTCTAGGAGCTGGAAAAGACAAACAGATTCTCCCCTAAAGAATCCGAAATGGAAAAATATGTTACCAAATTCAGGTCCGGCTGCTCCCTGCTCGAAAATCAATACCCGAGAGGCAGTTGTTGGTAGAAAGGAAAATTGCTTTTAATCAGAATGCTGGTGATCTGGGGAGATGATTGACTCAGTGTCCCCCAAAAACCATCTGCTTGGCCATGAAAGTTTTTAAAGGGAAAAACGGAGGTAATCTCAGTTAATCGTTGAGATGGGGGTCAGAGTCGTCACCCTCTCCTGCTGCATGCAGGCTTGTTGACTTCTTGTGATGTTTCTTTGGATGCTGTCTTGTTCACACAGTTTGTCCACACTGTTTGTTCATGAGATTACTGAAGGGGAAGCAAGGGAAGAGATCTGGTCACCTGTTAATTACTTATTCTTCATTTCTACTTCTTTGATCTACAGAAAGAACCAAGAAGTTAGGCAAGGTATTGTGTGAGCACAAGATCTGATAGGTGTGCTAGGGCTGGAGATGAGTAGAGCATGGGGGTGCCTGATTGAAAAGTTAGTTACAGCGTAGCTTTGCTGAGTGGACAAGAAAGGGGGTTTCCTGCTGTGGGCCGTTTCCTGCAAAGAGCTGTTTACAAATCCCACCCCCCTCAGATATCATTCCATTTCTGTGGGATTAGGGATGAAGGTCTGTCCAGATACAGTCCTTGCTTACTCCATTGTGAAAGGGCCTCGAGGTCTTAGTGTGAAAGATATTGACATGGGTTTGAAGCATCTCTTGGCTGACAGCTTCAGTTGCCCGTTTACATACACAAGCAGAAAAAGTTATGATTATTTTGATGCCTCCAAAGATACAGATTATTATGAGCACTAGTGTTAATCCCATTCTCTTAAGGCCAGTGCTTGGAATTGTGCCCCTAGATTCAGTTCTGCTCAAGATGGAGCAGCTCATGTCATGACTGCAGTCTGGTCGTCATGCAGTTACTTCCCTCTTGTGGCAATTACCGTATCTGTAAAACAACTCAGGAATGTGCATCAGACACTGTCTGTGACCCTATTATCCTAATCATAACTGCTTGAACCTGCTCTTTTGTGACCCAGGAAGGCCTGGGAGATGTCAGCTTTTCTACAAACAGGAGGCAGAGGACATGAAGGGGCCTTTTTACTTGCGGGGAGGGAGTCCACAGGGTTCTGCTCGGTTCCAAACACATTGATTTTAGCCTGGTGAGACCCAAGTCAAATTTCTGACCTACAGAACTGTAAGATAAATTTGTGGGGGTTTTTTTGTTTTTGCGGTACGCGGGCCTCTCACTGCTGTGGCCTCTCCCGTTGCGGAGCACAGGCTCCGGACTCGCAGGCCCAGCGACCATGGCTCACGGGCCCAGCCGCTCCGCGGCATGTGGGATCCTCCCGGACCGGGGCACGAACCCGTGTCCCCTGCATCGGCAGGCGGACTCCCAACCACTGCGCCACCAGGGAAGCCCAAATTTGTGTTGTTTTAAACCCCCAGGTTAGTAGTGATTTGTTAACAGCAGCCATAGAAAACTAATATGTCTCTGTGCTACTAACCTTGGTTTAGATGTGATCGGGAACAGAGGCAGCTATGTAAGAGCTTCTCATTCGAAGTCTGAGAACTGAAAATTCCTTCTAAGAAAATTCCCAGAACTAAAAAAATCAGGAAGATTTCTCATAGCCACCATCTCTAAAGTTTATAAAATCTCTCAAATAGAAGGAAAAGACCAGCCCTGGAAGTACTGTTTTTTTCAGCAGTTTGGATAAGAGAGGCTTTATTTTTAACGATATGATTTATTATTTAAAGAATAAGTTAATTCATTTTGAAGAGCATTAAGCAGGTTATGCCAAAGAAAGGTTTGTTTTGGATCCGAAACAAGATTCAAACCTTTAGGCACTTTTCCTAAGGTTTTAAATCCTGCAAAACTGTTTCCATAGCAACAAGCCCATAGAAATCTCAAGGGGCTATCATGATGGATGTGACTGGAGATGTCTCTAGAATGGGGATAACTGCACAGCTGCCTAGGATCTAGTATGTTAATAGCCTCCAAGCTGATAGTGGAGGAGCTGTAACTCAGAGAAGTAGGTACAGAAGAAGGAAGTGCCTACCAATTCATGCCAAAGCAAAAGAAACTCTCATGCCCCCTCCGTGTACATCACAGGGAATTAATTGAGGATATACCTTATTTCCAGCCCTCTCCCTCCACCAGTCTTTCTCACTACATAAATCTCTGGGTTGCTTCCTCTTCTGCTCTGCACTTGGGTTTTTTATTTTGGTTTTTTGTTTGTTCGTGTTTGGTTTTGTTTTTTGTTTTGATGCTCTTTTAAAACCTCTTTTCACTGACATAATAATGGCAGAGGAAACAGTAAGATTGAAGAGGAATCACTTAGAGCAATTTGCTTATCTACCTTCTTCTGGAAATAATATCCTCCAAGTAATATCACAGCCACCCTTTTGCCTGGAGCATTTTCCAATTACCAGATAATTTTCTTTGTATGAAAGGCAGGGTAAAGAATAGTTTGAATTTTTGAACTTAGATCCTCTGCTTTGAAAATATACCCCAACACAGAAAAAACAGATCCCTCTATGAAGCCCACTCAGTAAATAGGATTATCAACAGTCCAGATGAAGGGCATTCATTGGCTTCTCTACAATTATTTTAGTCTAGTAAATATAACAGCTTTAAGATTGTGAATTGGGTAAAAAGAACATAAATTGACTGACAAAAGGGCCACCCTCCTAGCTAGGTTTCTCATCTTTTTAAAAGGAGGTGCCTGTAATATTAAGCTATTCCTACACGTTTAGGATATTTTGGTCCTATTCCCTGTTCCCATCATGCTTTCTTTATCTTCCAATTTATTGCATTTGATTGAGTCTTTCTTTCTCAGAGAACTTTAAATAAATCCAGTGCAATTCAGTCAATAATCTATAATCCCAAGTTGGCTCTGGTAAATGAATCCTTTATCCAAAAAAACTAGTAAGCTGTCCTTTCTTTGAAGTTTGGCAATATCTAGGTGTAATGACCTTTAAACAATATTCATCTATAGAAAAGGGATATTTTGTTATAAAAGACGTAAAATAATCTTGATATGAATATTTGCTTTCAACAAATACTGTACTTGAAATCAATGTGTGTAACTGACATCGTTTAAACACTCTTTTGCTGTGAAAATATGGGAAGCATTTAAAAACCATTTCAGGCAGCACAACGAATATAATTTAACGTTCTCAGTTATTTCTTCACAAAAGCAAGAAGTATGAAAATCATTCTTGCCAACAATTTTGAAAGATTTCCATTCTCTTTCTGTAAAAAAAGAGATTTCTCTAAAAATCAGTCAAACCCTACACTTAGATATTTTCTACTGAGAAAATGATTAATAGGCCCAACTCTGATGAACACTGAGCTCTGTAATTTTTCAAAATTGGCCACCAGAAATGTGTGTATTTTTTGCTCTTCATGTTTTATTTCTTCTAACTAGTTTCTCAAACCATATGTGCATGCGTGCACACACACACACACATCTTCCAAAGCAATCCATTTCTTAGGAAAATATTACAGCTGGCTGATGACTCTCTTTTCTGAGCTATACAATTAAGAGTTTGTCTAACTTAATTGCTTCCCCTAAGGAAAAAAATGGAGAAGTGAATAGTTAAATACAAGTTAAAAACAGGTAATATCTTTGTCTCTCTGAATTATATGTGACAATGATATGGTCTTTGGCTTACAACTCAGTTTTCAAAAGAGAAATTTTCATTTACCTTCTGTTGCAAATGGCTTCATGAATTCCCTTGGGATACCATTGAGAAGGTAGAAACCTATAATATCTTGTGTTTGAATATTTAACAAATAAAATGTCTAATGCTGAATTTTTAAAAAGAACCTTATAAGCCTCCAGTTTGGTGATCTCAGACACACCGAGAGCTGTGGCCCTTGGTTTCTTGCTTGGTAAGGAAAGTTAAAACTACTGTATTAAGTTGTTTTACAAACATAGCTACTAATTTTAAAAGACCTAAATTCGAAACAGGACTTGTGTCAGTGGGAACAAATCTCCCAATTTCAGGATTGTTGGCTCAACATAGTAATTTGTGTCGAGGGCACTAATTCTATTCATGTGGGCTCTGTTCTCATGACCTCATCAAATCCTAATTACGTCCCAAAGGCCCCACCTCCTAATACCATCACATTTAGGGGCAGGGTTTCAACATATGAATTTTGAGAGGGGACAAAAACATTCATAACATGACATTTTATGCTCTGGGACTTGGAGATCTAAACATAACCCAGAACTTCATGTTTCTCAGTACAAAGTGAATGCAATAAATCCTTAGTAAATGACACCTCTTCCTACCGTATATTTTCTTAGATGTACTCTAGATGCTACTTATGGTAATATTACAGTAAGCTAAAGAGCTAAAGAATTAATCAAAGCAAAGTTTTTGAAACCTTGGAGTGAGTGAACGTGTGTGTGTTCATTGTGGTAAAATATTCATAACATAAACTTTGCCATTCTAACCATTTTAGGTGTACAGTTCAATGGCATTAAGTACATTCACGTTGCTGTGCAACCTTCATCGCCATCCATCTCCAGAACTTAAAAAATCTTTTCATACTGAAACTCCATACTCATTAAACAACAACACACCCCTACGCCCAGCCCCTGGTAACCACCATTCTGCTTTCTTCTCTATGAATTTGACAATTTACTGTAGGTACCTCACATTAGTGGAATCATGCAGTATTTGTCCTTTTGTGATTGGCTGAGTTCGCCTCACATAGTATCTTCAAGGCTCATCTGTGTCCTAGCATGTGTCAGAGCTTCCTTCCTTTTTAATGTTGAATACTATTCCATTGTATGTACATCACATTTTGTTTATCCATTTATCTATCAATGGATACGTGACTTGCTTTCACCTTTTGACTGTTGTGAATAATGCTGCTGTGAACACGCGTGTATAAATATGTTTGAGTCCTTGCTTCAGTTCTTTTGTGTATATATCCAAAAATGGAGTTGCTAAATCATATGATAATTCTATTTTTAATTATTTTAGAAACTGCCATACTGTTTTCCATAGTATCTGCACCATTTTACATTTCTACCAGTGGTAGTCAGCGTTCCAGTTTCTCCACATCCTCAACAACACTTGTTATTTTCTGTTATTTTGATAATAGTGATCCTGATGGGTGTGAAGTGGTATCTCATTGCGGTTTTCATTTGCATTTCCCTAATGATTCGTGATGTTAAGCATCTTTTCATGTGCTTATTGGCCATTTGTATATCTTCTCTTTGGAAGAATGTCTATTCAAGTCACTCGCTCATTTTGTAATTGGGTTGTTTGGTTTTTGGTTGTGAGTTATAGGAGTTCTTTATATGTTCTGGATATTAACCCTTTATCAGATACATGATTTGCAAATATTTTCTCCATTCCATGGATTGCCTGTTCACTCTGTAATGTCCTTTGTTGCATAAAAGTTTTAAATTTTGATGAAGTCAAACTTTTATGTTTCTCTTGTGTTGCCTGAGCTTTTAGTGACATATCCGAGAAACCACTGCCAAATCCAATGTTACAAAGATTTCCCCCTATGTTTTCTTCTAAGAGTTTTATAGTTTTAGTTCTTACATTTAGGTCTTTGATTCATTCTGGGTTAATTTTTGTATATGGTGTAAGGTAGGAGTCCAGCTTCATTCTTTTGTGTGCGGATATCCAGTTTTCCCCATTCGTTGAAAGGACTGTTCTTGCCCCATCAAGTTGTCTTGGCACTCTTGTTGAAAATCAATTGGCTGTGTATGCAAGAATATATTTCTGGGCTCTCTGTTGTAGTTTATTCACCTGTATGTCTGTCTTCATGCCAAGACAACACTCTTTTGATTATTGTAGGTTTGTAGTAAATTTTGAAATCAGGCAGTGCAAGACCTCTAAATTTGTTCTTTTTCAAGATTGTTTTTACTATTTGGTGTCCCTAGAGATTTATATGAATTTTAGGATGGATTTTTCTGTTTCTGCAAAAAAAAAAAAAAAAAGTCATTAGTATTTTCATAGGAATTGCATTAAATCTATAGATTACTTTACCTAGTAGTGATACCTTAACAATATTAAGTCTTCCAGTCCATGAACATGAGATGTCATTCCCTTTATTTGTGCCTTCTTGGTTAAGTTTATTTCTAAGTATTTTATTCTTTTCAATACTGTTGCAAATGGAATTGTTTCCTTAATATCCCTCCTCTTCAGATTGTTCATTGTTTGGATATAGAAGCACAATGGATTTTTGTGTGTTGGTTTTGATGTTACAACTTTGCTGAATTTTTCAATTGTATTTTATTTATTTTTTTATTTTTTCGGTACGCGGGCCTCTCACTGTTGTGGCCTCTCCCATTGCGGAGCACAGGCTCCAGACGTGCAGGCTCAGTGGCCATGGCTCACGGGCCTAGCCGCTCTGTGGCATGTGGGATCTTCCCGAACCGGGTCACGAACCCGTGTCCCCTGCATCGGCAGGCGGACTCTTAACCTCTGCGCCACCAGGGAAGCCCTCAATTGTATTTTAAAAGCTCGAGAGTAAAAAAGTATATATTAGTACTGGGTAACAAATTTTTGCTTATGGAAAGACATGTTTCATAAACAGTAATTTTTTAATGTAATTCTATGGTGAATAAAATTGTGTAAGTTAAAGACATTTACAAGTCAAAAGGGTTCCATCATTAATCACATAAGCTCATTTCTCTTCTTTTGTTTTTTAAGCTCACTGAAACAGAAATCTGCTGCAATTCTATCCACTGTTTTCTCTTCTTCCTCAATTTTAAGTTGCATGAATAGATAAACCTATGTTGATGACAATAAGTAAATAAAAGAAATCTCTACTGCTTTTCAGAGTTAGAAAGGATGATATTTTCCTAAATTGTTGCTGAGGACTGAATGACAAATTTGATCCTCATCTGATTTTTTTTCATTCACTAGAGCAACTTACCTGTTTTTGTGAAGTTTGTGACAGTGAATGCCAGATACAATCTTGTTTGCTCATCCGGAGTAACATAGGTTGTTTACAATTCATCTAAAGTTTATTGAATGTATGAGATGATCACTGCTATGAAGAGCCACAATCTGAAAGAAAAACAAAAAGGTAATGTGATTGTGTCTGTGGTGGAATACTTACTCACACAAGTAAGTTGCTCAGCCAACACAAGGGAGAAGACAGACAGACAAGAGCAGTGCATCTATCTCTTGGATTCATAAAGGCAAAATAGTCTTTCTGCTTTACTAGTTTTTTCAGCAAGTTGTGATCTCATGGATGACATCTTCAGAAAATTTTCTTGGAGACAGTGCATAGACAAAAGATTATACAGACTGAGTTATTAGGTTTCGCAAACACTGGATAAACTTTTGGGGTGTCATTTAAAACGGTAATCTATCTACCTCTCTGTTTAACAGAACTCCTACATGTCTTTTTGTAATCATTTTTTAGCAACATGTTAGCAATGAACAATCATCAAATGACCCTTCAAAAGTCAAGAGAAAAACTGAAAAATTAACATTGTTATAAATATGTGAGTGGGTGAATATTCAAAAGTTAATTTTTCTCATGTGCTAGACAACGTAGAGCTCTCCCAGTGGATCTTCATAGCAGTGATGATTAAAACAAATCTAAGTGTATTAGTGTTATGAGACTATGGAAAATACTTGGAAAAATATCTTCCTGTTCTGAGTATAAATAAAAGACTTTGAAATGGCACTCTGTAGTTTGGCCGTAGCCACCAAACAATCCAGTAACTCAAAATATTCTTTAGTTTTTCCTTCTCATTTTTTTCTAGTTTTACTCTTAGAAAATAGGAAGGTATAGGTGGAACAGAAGAAATATCATTAGATCCATAATCGATACCAGATGATCCATAACCATTATAATGTTTCTCCCAGTAAGCCTATAGGCCATGCTGAGTGTTTCTTTAATTTACACTGGGCTTAGATAATAAAAAAAAAATTTTTTTTGTCTGCATGGTCTAAGATGGTGGCCACACCCACATGTGACTATGCTGAGTGCTTGAAATGTGGTTAGTGTAACTAGGAAATGGATTTTTTTTAATTAATAAACTTTATTGTTTAGAGCAGTTTTAGGTTCATGGCAGTATTGACTAGAAACTACAGAAAATTCCCATCTGACTCCCACATACACACCTTCCGCCACTATGAACATCCCACACCACTGTAATGATATGTTTGTGACAATTGATGAAACTACACTGATACATCATTAGCATCCAAAGTCAATATTTACATGAGGATTCGTGCTTGGTGGTGTACATTCTATGGGTTCTGACAAATGACATGTATTCCACCACTGTAGTATCGGACAGAATATTTTCCCTGCCCTAAAAATCCTCTGTGATCCTCCTGTTCATCCCTCCCTTTCCATTAACTCCTGGCAACCACTAATCTTTTTACTGTTTCCATAGTTTTGCCTGTTATTTCATTTAGTAATATACATTTACATTTTCCCCATGTCTTGATAGCTTTTTTTTTTTTTTTTAAGCTTTGAATAATATTCAGTTGTCTGGATGTACCACCATTTACCTATCCATCTACCTACTGAAGGATGCCTTGGTTACTTCCAAGTTTTGGAAATTATGAATAAAACTGCTGTAAACATCCATGTGCAAGTTCTTCTATTAACATAAGTTTCCAAAATATTTGGGTAAATACTGAGGAATGTGATTTCTGGATCTTACCGATAAGAGAATGTTTAGTTCTGCAAAAAATATGCCACATGTCTTCCAAAGTGGCTGTACCATTTTGCATTCCCACCAGCAATGAATGAGAGTTCCTGTTGCCTCAGATCTTTGCCAGTATTTGGTGTTGTCCGTTTTTTGGATCTAGGCCATTCGAATAGGTGTGCAGCAGTATCTCATTGCCATTTTAATCTGGAATTCCCTGAAGTCATATGATGTTTAACATCTTTTCATATGATTATTTGCCATCGATATACCTTCTACCTCCTTGGGGGAGGTGTCTTTTCAGCTCTTTTGCCCATTTTAAATATTGGGTTGTTTGTTTTCTTATTGTTGAATTTTAAGCGTTCTTTGTATATTTTAAACAGTCTTTTATTAGATGTGTCTTTTGCAAATATTTTCTCCCAGTCTCTGGCTTATCTTTTCATTCTCTTGATGTTATCAAGAGAAGAAGTTTTTAATTTAAATGAACTTCAGCTTGTCAGTGAGTTCGTTTGTGGATCATGTTTTTGATGTTGTATCTAAAAAGGCATTACCAAACCCAAGGTCATCTAGGTTTCACCTATATTATCTTCCAGTAGTTTTATAATTTTGTTTTTCATTTAAATCTGTGATTCATCTTGACTTAATTTTTATGAAAGTTCTGTGTATAGATTCATTATTTTTGCATGTGCACATCCAATAGTTCCAACACCATTTGTTTAAAAGACTTTGTTCCATTTTATTACTTTTGCTCTTCTGTCAAAGATCAGTTGACTATATTTATGTGGGTCTATTTCTGAGCTCTCTACTCTGTTCCATTGATCTGTTTGTCTATTCTTTTGCCAATACCACACTGTCTTAATTACTGTAGCTTTATGGTAAGTCTTGACGTTCTTCTCCAACTTTATTCTTCTCCTTCAATATTGTGTAGGCTATTCTGTGTCTTCTGCCTCTCCATATAAACTTTAGAATCAGTTTGTCAATATCCACAAAATAACTTGCTGGGATTTTAATTTTGATTTGGATTGCATTGAATCTGTAGATCAAGTTGTGAAGATCTGACATCTTGACAATATTGAGTCTTCCTATTCATAAACATGCAATATCTCTCCATTCAGTTTTTCCTTGACATCTTCTGTTTGAGCTTTAGAGTCTTCCTCATATAGATCTTGCACATATTTGGTTAGATTTATACCTGAGTATTTCATTTGGGGTACTAATATAAATATATAAATGGTAATATATTTTTAATTCAAACTCCACTTGTTCATTCCTGGTAAATAGAAAAGCAATTGACTTTTGTATATTAACCTTGTATTCTGTAACCTTGATATAAGCATTTAATAGTTCCAGGAGCTTTGCTGTTGGTTCTTTTGGATTTTCTACATAGATGATCATGTCAAGTACAAATAAACACAGTCTTATTTTCACTTTCCCAATCTCTTTACCTTTTATTTCCTTTTCTTCTCTTACTGCATTTGCTAGGACTTCCAATACGATGTTGAAAAGCAGTGGTGGGAGGGGACATCCTTGCTTTGTGCCTGTTCTTATGGGAAAGCTTTGAGTTTCTCACCATTGAGTGAGAAGTTAGCTGTAAGCTTTTTATAGATGTTCATAGTGAATTTGAGGAAATTTCCCTCTATTCCTAGTTTACTGGGAGTTTTTATCATAAATGGGTGTTGAATTTTGTCAATGCTTTATACGCATCTATAGATAGGATCATGTGATTTTTCTTTAGCCTGTTGATATTGGAATGTAGATTACATTAATTGGTTTTTGAATGTTAAACCAGGCTTGTATATGCCTGGGGTGAATCCCACCTTTTTGCGGTATATAATTCTTCTTACACGTTGTTGGATTTGAGTTGCTAATATTTTGTTGAGGATTTTTACAACTCTGTTCATGAGAAATATTGCTCTCTATTTTTCTTTTCTTGTAATATCTCTGTCTGGTTTTGGTGTTAAGACAACTCTGGCCTCTTAGAATGAATTAGAAAGTATTTCCTTTGCTTCTTTCTTTGGGAAGAGACTGTAGAGAACTGACACAATTTCTTCATTAAATATTTGATAGAATTCACCAGTGAATACATCTGGGTCTAGTGCTTTGGAAGGTTGTTAATTATTGATTCTATTTCTTTAATAGAAATAGGCCTGTTCAGATGGTCTATTTCTTTTTGTGTTAGTTTTAGCAGATTGTGTCTTTCAAGGAATTTGTATATTTCATCTAGGTTATCAAATTTGTGGGCATAGAGTTATTCATAATATTCCTTTATTTTCCTTTTATTGTCCATGGATTTATTAGTGATGTCCCCTCTTTCATTTCTGGTATTGGTAATTTGTGTCTTCTGTCTTTATTTCTTAGTTAGCCTGGAAGAGGCTAATCTGTTTTATTGCTCTTTTCATGGAATCAACTTCTGGTTTTGTCGATTTTTCTCTATTGATTTCCTGTTTTCAATTTCATTGATTTCTGCTGTAATTTTTATTATTTCTTTTCTTCTTCTTTCTTTGGATTTAATTTGCTATTCTTCTTCTAGTTTCCTAAATTGGAAGCTTAGATTATTGATTTTAGATCTTTCTTTTTTTCTAACATATACATTCAATCATAAATTTCCCTCTATTCACTATGTTCACTGAATCCCACTAATTTTGATAAGTTGATTTTCATTTTCATCTAGGTCAAAATATTAATTTCTCCTGAGATTTCTTCTTGACTCATGTTATTTAGAACTGTGTTGTTTAATCTTCAGTATTTGGGGATGTTCCAGCTATTTTTCTGTCATAAATTTCTAGTTTAATTCCATTGCGATCTGAGATCAGACATTGTATGATTCCTATTCTTCTGAGTTTATTAAGCGTTATGGCTCAGAATGTGGTCTGTCTTAGTGAATGTTCCACGTGAGCTTGAGAAGAATGTGTGTTCTGCTGTGATTGGATGGAGTGGTCTGTAGATGTCAATTTTATCCAGCTGATTGACGGTCCAGCTCTTTAGTTCCACTTTGATCTTACTGATATTTTGCCTCCTGGATCTGTCCGTTTCTGAAAGAGGCGCGCTAAAGTCTCCAGCTATAATGGATCCATCTAGTTCTTCTTCCAGTTTTATCAGTTTTTGCCTCATGTATTTTGACATGCTGTTGTTAGGTGCATACACATTAAGGATTGTTACGTCTTCTTGGAGCATTGACTCTTTTTTCCTTATCTAATGCCCATCTTTTTCCCTGATAACTTTCCTTGCTCTGAAGTCTGGAAGCTTGACGGCATTTTTCTCCAATATTCACTGTGAGAACCTGCTAGAGCTCCTCTCAGTAAAATTCACAAAAGTGTGTGGGTGGAAGGCCTCCTTAAGACTGGTTCCCCCTGAAGCTTTTAACGCTTAGGCTTGTCTACACTCAGCCTCTAACGATCCATCACTTACAGCTCCAGTTTCCCTACCCTGGCGCTGGTTCCTACAAAAGTTCCTGCTTGTGGTTTCTGCTACAGTGAATTGTGATTCTCTCTCTGTGTCTTCTTGTCTTTCAATATGTAGGCCAGCAGTTTGCCCTGTGACCTCACTTCTCTGACATATCTAAGAAGGCTGGTTAATCTTTGAGGTTGTTCAGCTTTTCGCTTGTTAGGATGAATTGGTGACTTGTAATCTCCTTACATGCCATACCAGAATCCAGAAGTCTTCGATATTCAACTGTCGACGGGAAAAAAAAAGCACAACGTGAGAACTGTGAGTTAAGTTTTATTGGGGCAAAATGAGGACTATAGCCCGGGAGACAGCATTTCAGATAGCTCTGAGAAACTGCTTCAGAGAGGTGGGGGGGAAGGTCAGTATAGATGTGGTTTTAGTGAAGGGGGAGTCCATGCAATCAAGCACATATCTTTTGCAGAAGGTTTCTGCTAATCTCATGATTAGCTAGTCACGAGGAGCAGATGTCAGCATGAAGGATTTTAGTGTTTTTTCTAGATATGAGGAGATGCAAGATTTGGGCTCATAAAATCATCTCCTGAAAATATCTAATTATCTGAGGACCTGTTGTGCCAGTTTTCTCCAGAGCACAGAGCACCTCATTTCTGATCTCCACCCTGAACTCCTTTCAGGAGGTGTAGAAGGTCAGCAGCCGCATCGGCTCATAATTTAATCCTTAGAGGTAGCTGGCAAGTGCCAATTTGTAGGTGACACAACTATTAAGTGTACAGTTGCACATGCAAACAGATCATTGCAGATTTGCCAACCAAATGGTGACTTCCATTAACAAGTTTCCATTTTGTTCTTAGAAGCGACCCTTCTGCAAGGACAAAATTAAGCCATTTACAAATGTGACAGACCAACCCATTGCATGTGTGCCCCTAAAGAGTTTAAACATTATTAGGACACCCTACAAAAAGGCTTCTGAGGTTTTTTTTCCTCATCATGTTTCTTAGGAATAAGCATGGTTCTTCTTACCAAAGGCAAATACATACCCGACTCAGTGTGCACGATGGGTCTTAAGGTCCCTCTGAAAAGAAGATGGCACAAACCAGTTGTTAGTTGTGCTTCATGAATGGAGAAACATATCATTTCTCTTGAAAGTTGGTGACGCCAAAAGCTATGGATTCCTGAGAGGGGAAGAATATTTGCATTGCAATTTTACCTTCATAAGGGATATCGCCAAGTGTCTTCCACAAATGAATGTTGAACTTCTATATTTGAATTGTACATTGTTAATAATGAAAGGCCTTTGAAATTTTTAGTGTATTATATCAATAGAAATATGGACACTGAGATTTCTTTTTTAGCATGTACATTTGTGAACCGTAATGAAGGTAAATGTTGCAAAATCCAGTAATTGATGTTTAATGACACCAACAAGGAAGCGTTTTCAGAATACCAGTGGAAATGGACAGAGAAGTCTTTGTATGGCCTGGGAGTGCGAACCTTAGATGTACAAGAAGGAGAGACAGAATCTTAGTTTCAGAGGATATTTTAAAGACCACCCTTTTTTTGTGACAAGTCCTCCCTAGTATCTAATTACTACATGGTACATGATATTAGTATTTATCCACTTTCCTTCCTGATGTGTTCTAGCTTCTCTGTGAACATTCATTTTAAAGCTTCAGTTTGACTAAGGATACAATTATCGGGATGGACTCAAGTGTAAAACACTTATTTACTATCACTTTCTAAAATGTTCAGAAATCCTAGTCAGCAGTTGACCATCATAACTACCTCTGAATTAGTTAATAGAACTTGCAAGGACAATTATCTGTAGAAAAATCACTGTCAATATGTGGGCTTTGCGCATCTCAGGGAATTTCTTTCCTGTGCCTGATTGAAAATTTAAAAAAAGAACTTAGTGGTATGTTAAAGAGTTGCATCTGAGTTCAAGATTATTTTCCAGAAAATTACAACACCTTGACTATCATATCTTGACATTCACTGATCTGACTTGAGGAACTTGCCAAGCATGGAGGTTAAAAAGGAAGGACTTTGTACTTCAAGGTTTCCGAATATCTGGAAGAAATCGAAAGAACATTTCTCCTAGTGCTATCTCTGGGCACGGCTGTTTTACTAACATTTCTCATCTTTTTTCTCTACATTTTACTTCAGTGTTAACACACTCTATCCATCATTTCACCCCTCTGGTCTTAGGTTATAAATCAACATCTGTAAAACTGTTCAATAACAGAATTTAATTGCCCTGGAGGAAAAGGGGTCTTTTCTCACTCGAAAGCCAGGGAAAATGGTGGCATTTAACCTCTTGCTGGGCATTTTAAAAAGAGGAAAAGAACAATAAATGCTCTTGAAAATTAATTCAAATGGACCTTTATTTTCCTTCAAAATTTGCTGACTGAAATTATTTTAAAAATGTGAGTAGGACTTCCCTGGTGGCGCAGTGGTTAAGAATCCACCTGCCAATGCAGGGGACACGGGTTCAGGCACTGGTCCAGGAAGATCCCACATGTTGTGGAGCAATGAAGCCTGTGTGCCACAACTACTGAGCCTGCGCTCTAGAGCCCGCGAGCCACAACTACTGAGCCTGAGTGCCTAGAGCCTGTGCTCCTCAACAAGAGAAGCCACCGCAACGAGAAGCTCGCACACAATGAAGAGGAGCCCCCGCTCGCCGCAACTAGAGAAAGCCCACATGCAGCAATGAAGACCCAACGCAGCCAAAAATAAATAAATAAAATATAAATAATTTTTTTTTTAAATGTGGGTAGATTTGGAGCAAGTGAAATACTGTGATCAGATGTGGTCTGAGCCTTGGCATTTTATGTTTGTATCTTTTGGAAAGACTTTCTGCAGAACTCTCTGGTATTTTGGTATGTACCCAAGAGATATTACGGTTCACATATCATCCACAGTCATCCAAAAGAGGGCCAAGTATTGTCTCAAAAGCAAGCTTAGCTGGGTTTTCTTACCAAACCACGTGGACATGGGAAGTTCAGACAGGCCACCCAAATTGAGATCAAAGCTTCCATATCAGGGTGAGAATCTCCTTAAAGGGTTTTGAAATGTTGATTTTCATTGTTTGTCTGTTTCTATAGGTGTACAAAGTTAGTCTGTTATAGCTTTTTTTCCAGTGCATATCGTCTGCCTTAAAAACAGAATCCGTAATGTGATGTCTTTTATGACGAAGGCAGTGTGATATCTGTATATTCTACTACGTATTTTTATCACATGCAATGGCTAGTTTATGCCTAATGGGACATTTTTAGTGTTTGCATTTTCTATTTTTTTCTAATTAGTTAGAAATGTATTGGCCGTAATAGACAGAGGTGAATTTCAGATAGAAAGCTGGTCTTTGTAGGTGTTTGTATATCCTCTACAATAATGAGATGACCTGGCTCCTTGTCTTGGTTCTGACATCATGTCTGTGTGCCTTTGGATAAGTCATCATCCTCCTTGAGCCAGTGTTTCCTCATAACTGAAAGGAGTTAATAATTTTACCTCTTACAGGGTTATGAGGAGTAAACAAGAGAGGGGGAAAGATATAAGAAAGGGCATGATAAAATGGATGTAAATGAAAGCAAATGTCACATAAGACCTTCTGCCAGGGCATCCTGAAAGGCCTCGAGGGAAAGGTGAGCTGCTAGAAGGTACCCCTGAATGGATGGCACATTATCACAGAGCCAATTATTTTGATTAAAAAAAAAAGCAAGGGATACCATTTGCAGCAATATGGATGGACCTAGAGATTACCATACGAAGTGAAGTAAGCCAGACAAAGAAAGACAAATACCATATGATACGACTTATATGTGGGATCTAAAAAAATGATACAAAGGAGCTTATTTACGAAACAGAAAGAGACTCACAGATACAGAAAACAAACTTACGGTTACCAACCGGGAAAGGGAGGTGGTGGGAGGGATAAATTAGGAGTTCGGGATTAACATGTACACACGACTATATATAAAATAGATAATCAACAGGGCCTACTGCATAGCACAGGGAACCCTACTCAATATTTTGTAATAACCTATAAGGGAAAAGAATCTGAAAAGGTATGTATATACCGGATGCTCCCATACAGGCATGAAAAACTACGTCAGCCTGTTCTCCACTGCCATACATCTAAAGCCCTTGCATACTTTTTACATTTGACCTTTCTCTTGCTAGGTAAAAGAACCCAGGAGTTCTCAATCAGAGGTGGTTTTTAGCCCCCACGGGACATTTGACAATGTCTGGAGACATTCTTGGTTGTCATGACTAGGGGCAGACGTACAACTGATGTCTAGTGGATGGAAATCAGGGATGCTGCTAAGTAAACATCCTTCAGTACACAGGAGAACTCCCACAACAGAGAATCCTCTAGCCCCAAACGTCAGCAGTGCCAAGGCGGAGTTCAGTCTCCAACCCATGTTGACCTGAGCCTGTGCGCCAATAGAAATGACTGTCATGAGAGAGATATACTCGCTCTGACCTTCTCAGGGTGAGGGATTCGAAAGAATGTGAGACAAACACAGTGAGGCATTTCACACAGATGCTTGAGTGAACGTTTCCCTCTAAATGGCATACGGCATTTCACAAACATAAAGCGGTTGCCATTTCTCTCTCCGAGAATAAAATATAGCCTTAGGAGATGATGCCTTTATTGTTCCAAAGGTCAGGAAGACCTCGGTCATCATTTTGAAAAGAAACAAGTATGTGCTTCGT
The DNA here is from genome assembly GCF_963455315.2 of Globicephala melas. NCBI lineage: Eukaryota > Metazoa > Chordata > Mammalia > Artiodactyla > Delphinidae > Globicephala > Globicephala melas. The sequence goes on along the minus strand of NC_083315.2, from coordinate 4,366,792 downwards.
AATAGCCAGTGAATTTAGCAACTTCATAAACCCAACAGAACGATCAAAAATGATACCTTTCATTTATTATCTATTGCACATTGAAGCATTTTCCAAAAATAAAAATAAGTTGGGTTTGCTTTCCGTTGATAGGTCTGTCATTTTAAGATTTCTGGTATCACTAAGATCCTTCTAACCAAATCAAATGGCTTAATTTATCTAATGTTTTAGAATTTTGGTAAGAGTAGGTATTAAACATTTTGTAACTGTTTGGGGAATTTGAAAGGTTATTAAGTTCTGAATAACAGAGTCTCTCATGTTTTCCCACCAAACTTTTCCCAGCAGTGAATATATCTGGATCTTATTCTGGTTTTTTATTCTTTTTTTAGCTTCCTGAAATGACTCATGTTCAAACACAGCGACCGTGGTTGATGTTTCTCCTGCAGAACTTTGGACTGACCCTAGGTTGGCTTTCCCTCTTACTCTTGGCTATATATGAACAAAATATTAAAATATAAGTTGAGTCTCAAAATCCTTCAAAAATCAATTTCAATGGCATCATTTTGTTTCTTTTGTTGTATTCTACAGTGATTTATAAATTAAATATTTTTATCTTAGGTGAAGTGTGTCTTTTAGTTCATTAACTTATTGATTTTATAATGCAATTTTGTTTCTATAGTGTATAAATGTCAGGTTGTACTTAATTGAATTTTTGTTGTTAGTTTCCAACACTGTGATGGAACTCACACCTTTTTAGTAACTCATACGCTCTAAATTAATTCTAGTAAACTTCCAAAAAATATTTTTTCCCTAGTAAAGGATGTTTGTTTGTAGTATTTGAAGTGGACAAACGTCTGTTGGGTTAAAATCTGCTGTAACTTCTTTGATGTCAATAATATATTTTTTGTGTGTATGTGAGATTATAAACCATAAGCAAACTAAATTACAAACAAATGTAATAAAGTCTTGTTTTAATGTGATGGCTTGTATTACCTTCTGTTACTGGATGTCAGATTCTGAATCAACGCTAAAAAAAAAAAAAAACAATATAGAATAGTTCACCTGAAAATGTGACCCACTGGCTAAGAAATGCTCATAAATGAGCAAACTTGGGAATTTTAAAGGCTACTGTGTCAGCACTCTTCTCTATAAGCAGCAAAGGAAATCTGTTCTCGGCAAAGAGAACTGGAAACAAAAGGTGAAATTCAAAAAATTTTAACATAAAACTTGAGTCGGGCAGTAGATGTAATGCGTAAAGTGTCACAGATTTAACAGAGTGTGTTGATGAGAATAATATTACTAAGTGAAACATATTTTTATGCTCTTTCTGAGGAAATATAGAACCCTAAACATTATTTAAGTAGGTAAGGTCATGAAATGTACAAGCAACATTCCTGATAACCTAGCAAAATCATTAAAATAGAAAATAACTCTGGCTTTAGTCATTTTTCTTGGAAAACAGATGCCTACTATTTTTCTTATTTTTTAATGAGATATCTTGACAAGGGAAAAAAGCCCATTTTACTGCCAGAATGACTCATGGCGCTGCATCAAATACATCTACTTCCTCACTTACCAGTAGAGAGTCTTTGCCACGTGCACCCAAACACAATCTTCTTCAACCTTTCTTTGATTTCAGAATGAGGGGGGTTTCTCCTTCAGTTGTCGTTAGAGCTTCATTTAAGGGAGTATCATGACGTAATGCAATAGTGCTCTGGCGTCGGCAGACATTAGGACCGATGGAGGGTGTTTCCCAGGGTAGACTGCTGGGCTTCATCCCTAGAGTTTCTGAGGCTGTACGTCTGCGGTGGGGCTTGATTTTGAACTGCTTGCAGGTGATGCTGAGACTGCTGGTTGGATGCCCCGCCCCCCGCCCGAGCTTCACTGGCGTGATGGAGACCAGACACACCTGGCGTCAGGAAAGAGCAGGCGCACGACTCTTGCCCCATTAAGTTGATTAACGCCCGACAAGCCTCACACTAGACCTGAGTTCCTAGGTTGAAGGCCCCTGCTCTTTCCACCTTGCCTGTGAGCGTCGGTTCGGCCGCGGGAGTTACCGGATGAAGAGTTCGCAGGTAGCACTTTTATTCATCTCTGCCTTGAAAGGTAAGCGGCCCCGACACGTAGAGCTTTGTCGTCCTTTTATTGGAAGATAATATGTCGCTGAACAAAACCGCTTTGTACAGGCCGACGTGGTGTGGAGGTTACGCAAAAGAAGCACCTGGAACCAACCGTGTTTGGGTTTCTATGAGCACGTTCTGATTTGGGCGTGAAGCCTTAACTTAAGCCAGTTTAGTTAGAAAAACTCTGATGGATGAGTTTGTTCCCGGTTCAAGTTTAGAGTAGTTTGGGGCTTGGCTAAATTAAACATCTTTTTTTTTTTTTTTTTTTTTTTTTTTGCGGTACGCGGGCCTCTCACTGCTGTGGCCTCTCCCATTGCGGAGCACGGGCTCCGGACACGCAGGCTCAGCGGCCATGGCTCACGGGCCCAGCCGCTCCGCGGCATGTGGGATCTTCCCGGACCGGGACACGAACCCGTGTCCCCTGCATCGGCAGGCAGACTCTCAACCACTGCGCCAGCAGGCGAGCCCGATACTGCACTTTGACAACTTCCTTTCCTCTTCGAAGCTGGAGGGGAAGGGTTGGATTGTGATGATGCTGGTTGCTAGGGTAGACTGGACCGATCAGGTTGGGGCTCTTGTGTGCATTAAGAATTCAGGCGCTAAACTGGAATCCCAGCAATGCCACTTAATAAACTTAGAACTTCTTTGAGCAATTTTTATTTCTGTAAAATAGGGCTAAAAATAGACCCTGCCTTGTGAGATTGTGGTGGGGTCAGTATGAGATGCTTACTGTTCCTGAAGCACAGTGCCTGGAGAATACTGAAGGCTCGATAAATATTAAATCAACATCGTCATCACCACCATCATCATCAGTATCCCGTTCTTTTATCACATTTTCACAGTTTACCTCTCGGGGCTGTACCTCGGCTCATGGAAATGTCTTTCCTTGGTAGGGAATGGAGATCAAACCTTTTTATGTCTTTACAATCTTCTACTCAAGCCTCCAAACCAGTCACTCAACTATTTCCTTACTGTTTTTTCACCTTGACTCACTTCCAGAGCCGGAGAGATGGTGGGGGGCCCTCTGGTTGACCCCAGTCTGCCATCTCCTCTGGGAAACCTCCCTCCAAGTGTCATAATGCTTACACCCAGTGTGAGCCCCTCTCTCTTATTCTTTATCTTATTTATTTATTCTTGTTGCCCAGAGGCACTCACTTTATTTTATTTTAAACTTTTAATTTTATATGGAGCATAGTTGATTAACACTGTTGTGTTAGTTTCAGGTGTACAGCAAAGTGATTGAGTTATACATATACATGTATCCATTCTTTTTCAATTTGTTTCCCATTTAGTTGTTACATAACATGGAGCAGAGTTCTCTGTGCTATGCAGCAGGTCCTTGTTGGTTTTCTATCTTATATATAGTAGTATGTATATGTCAATCCCGAACTCCCTGACTATAAGCAAAACCTATTATGTTCCACCTGATCACACTTCTAAGGATCTGGAGGTTGACTAAGGGAAGCTGATGGAGAGGAACCTGTCTGAGGTCATGGCTATGGTCACAACTTGATTTCAATTCAGAGCCCGAAGGAGTTCAGCCCACTGCCCCTGTTGCCCGTGTACCTGTTGCACCTGCTGCTGAGGGAATGCGACCAGCTCTGAAAAGAGTCCAGGGTCCATGAGGCGTCACCCTCGGGAGTGCTGGCTTGTTCAAACAGGGCAGGTGCCCTCCAGCTGGAGGTACACATAGCTGCCCTGGACAGCGGGGGCACCATGGACAGCGGCGCCAACTCGCCCAGTGGATGTTCCTACCTGCCCTAGCACCCATGTGTGGGGCAATGAGCCCCCCATGGTCAAGCTTTTACCTCCATAGGCGCATCTCAAAACCCACTGGAAATCATAGGAAGTTTGAGAAGCCAAAGAGAGTTTTCCAAATCCAAAGTGATCTAAGCCCATGTGAAGGGCCTGTGAAATGTACTTGCACACCTGCCCTCCCCCTACCACAACATTCATGTCTCAGAGACAGACTTTATCATACGGACCTTCCCCCCACCTCACAGCCCATCCCCCCCACCACTGCTTAACCCGCTTTGCAAAGCCTCTTGCTTCTCAGAGGCTTTCTTTCTTTGTATGATAAATCCCTCCATCTCTCTAGTCATATTGACCAGTATAAAAAGAGGAAGATCTTCCTCTTCCCCTGCCCACAGAGACAGGTGCTGCCAGCTGGGACCCACCCAGGCTCTCACCAATTCCCACCCCTACCCTTGACTTTACACAAAATTTTGGAAAGTATCCAGGATTTCTGGTTTATGGATTAGTTTTGTTTCACAATCTCAGTATTTCCCTTAAATAGCTATGCAGAGTGCCCCTAGACTCAGCCCACAGCATCCCAGCATGCTGGTGCAAGAACCAACCTCAGAGATTTAATTCAACTCTTTGATTTTATAATGGTGATGTAATAGCAAATCTTTTTATAGTGCTTCCGAGGTGCCAGATACTATTAAAGGTGCTTTATAAGATTCATTTAATTCTCTTAAGAAGCCTGGAAGTATAGGCGAAACACTCTTTTCATCCCCCCTTTTACAGATGAAGAAACTGAGGCCCAGAGGGGTCAGTTAACTTGCCCAAGGTTCAGAGCTAAGGCAGGCTGGCTCCAGCATCTGTGACCTCAATCCCTGCAACACACAGCCTCTATAGAGAAGAAGTTGAGGTTTGGAGAGTCTAAATGACAGCCCAAGCTCTTACCTCTGTAAAGGCGTTGACCAAGGACTCAGCTCGAGATCTCAGATTTCTGGTCCAGCAATCTTAACAATTTTTACCATCCTCTCTGGTCCCAGTCAGCCCTTCTCCTCTCTAAGGTCTCAGTCATTTAAGGTGGCTTTGCTTATTCTTGTTCATGTTAATTTCTTCCCGTGAGGATCTACAGTCTATGCAGCATGTTTTTTTTTTTTAATGGAAGTTATGATTTTCATACAACTTAACATCATTTAACAAATGAATTCTTTAAGTTCTAAAATTCCAAAAGGTTTCTAGGCTTAAGGATTTTTTTGTTAAAATATAATTGATATATTACATTATTAGTTTCTGGTGTACAACAGAGTGATTCAGTGTTTGTGCATACTGCTAAGCAATCCGCCACAACAGGTCGAGTTAGCATCCATCACCGCAGTAGTTACAACTCCTTTATTTCTTGTGATGAGAACTTTTAGGATCTACTCTCTTAGCAAGTTTCAAGCACACAAGACAGTATTATTAACTATAGTCACCATGCTGTACTACGTCCCATAACTTATTTATTTTATAACTAAACGTTTGACACCCTTTGCCTATTTTGCCCACCCCTTACCCCCCGCCTCTGGCAACCACTAATCTGTTCTCTGTATCTGTGAGCTCATTGTTTTTGTTTTGGTTTTTAGATTTCACATATAAATGAGATCATATGGTACTTATATTTCTCTGTCTGACCTCTTTCATTTAGTGTACTGCCCTCAAAGTCAGTCCATTTTATTGCAAATGGCAATATTTCATTCTTTTTTATGGCTGAATATATTTCATTGTACATAGGTATATATATATATATATATATATATATATCACATCTTCTTTATCCATTCGTCCATCAGGGACACTTAGGTTGCCTCCATATCTTTGGTATTGTAAACAGGGCTGCAGCGAACATGAGTGCAGAGATATCTTTTTTAAAAAAATAAATTATTTATTTATTTTGGCTGCGTTGGGTCTTCGTTGCTGCATGCGGGCTTTCTCTAGTTGCATCAGAGGGGGCTACTCTTTGTTGCAGTGTATGGGCTTCTCATTGCGGTGGCTTCTCTTGTTGTGGAGCACAGGCTCTAGGCACGTGGGCTTCAGTAGACGTGGCACGCGAGCTCAGTAGTTGTGGCTCATGGGGTGTAGAGCGCAGGCTCAGCAGTTGTGGTGCACAGGCTTAGTTGCTCTGCGGCATCTTTCCGGACCAGGGCTCGAACATGTGTCCCCTGAGGCGGATTCTTAACCACTGTGCCACCAGGGATGTCCCTAGACATCTTTTTAAGTTAGTGTTTTTGTTGCCTTCAGATAAATACCAGAAGTGGAATCTTGGATCATATGGTAGTGATGTTTGAAGAATCTCCATACTGTTTTCCACAGTGACTGTACCAATTGACCTTCCAGCCAGCAGTGCACAATGATTCCCTTTTTTCCACATTCTCACCAACACTTGTCATTTTTAAAAAATAATAGCCATTCTAACAGATGTAAGGTGATATCTCATTATGGTTTTGATTTGCATTTCCCTGATAAATAGTGATATTGAGCACCTTTTCATATACCTGTTGGCCATCTATATGTCTTCTTTGGGAATATGTCTAATCATATCCTTTATTAGATATATGATTTGCAAATATTTTCTCTCATTTGGCAGGTTCACTTTCATTTTGTTGATAGTTTCCTTTGCTGTGCAGAAGCTTTTTAGTTTGATGTAGTTCCACTTGTTTATTTTTGCTTTTGTTGCCTTTGCTTTTTGTGTCAAATCCAAAAAATCATCACTAAGACTGATGTCAAAGAGCTTATTGCCTACGTTTTCTTCTAGGAGTTTTATGGTTTCAGGGCTTACATTCAAGGTTTTAATCCATTTTGAGTTAATTTTTGTGTATTTTGTAAGATAGTGGTCCAGTTTCATTCTTTTACATGTGGTGGTCCAGTTTTCCCAGACTGTTTATTCAAGAGACTGTCCTTTCCCCATTGTATATTCTTGGCTTTTTTATCATAAATTAATTGACCCTATATGCATGGGTTTATTTCTGGGCTCTCTATTCTGTTCCTTTGATCTATGTGTCTGTTTTTATGCCAATACCATACTGTTTTGATTACTACAGCTTTGTAAAGTAGTTTGGAATCAGGAAGTGTGATGCCTCTAGCTTTATTCTTTCTCACAATTGCTTTAGCTATTCAGGGTCTTTTGTGGATCTATACAAATTTTAGGACTGTTCCTTCTATTTCTGGGGAAAAATGCCATTGGAATTTTGATAGAGATTGCATTGGATCTGTAGATTGTTTTGGGTAGTATGGACATTGTAACAATATTAATTCTTCTAATCCATGACCATGGAGTATTTTTCCATTTATTTATATCTTCAGTTTCTTTCATCAGTGTTTTATAGTTATCAGTGTACAAGTCTTTCACCTCCTTGGTTATATTTATCCCTAAATATTTTAGTCTTTTTAATGCTGTTGTAAATGGGATTGCTTTCTTAAGTTCTCTTTCTGATAGCTTGTTGTTAGTATATAGAAATGCAACTGATTTTTGTATGCTGATTTTATGTCCTGCAACTGTACTTAATCCACTTTTTAGTTCTAACAGTCTTCAGGGTGTTCTCTTTGTAGTCTCATGTCATCTGCAAATAGTGGCAGTTTAAATTCTTCCTTTCTGATTTGGATACCTTTTCTTCCTTCCTCCCTCCCTCCCTTCCCGTCTTTATTCCTTCCCTTTTTTTTTTTTTTTTGCCTAATTTCTCTGGCTAGGACTCCAATATTATGTTGAATAAAGTGATAAGTGTAGGCATCCTTGTCTTGTTCCTAATATTAGAGGAAAAGCTTTTAGCTTTTTCACCATTGAGTATAATGTTAGTTTTGGGCTTGTCATATATGGCCTGAATTGTGTTTAGGTATGTTTCCTCTACACCCACTTTGTTGAGAGATTTTATTTTAAAAAATGGTTGTTAAATTTTGTCAAGTGCTTTTTCTGAATCTGTTGGGATGATCGTGTGGTTTTTATTCTTTGTTTTGTTAATGTGATGTATCACATTGATTGATCTGTGGTTGTTTAACCATCCTTGGATCCCTGGAATTAATCCCACTTGATGCTGGTGTATGATCTTTTAATGAATTGTGGAATTTGGCTTGCTAATATTTTGTTGAAGATTCTTGTACATGTTCATCAGGGATATTGGCCTGTAATTTTCTTTTCTTGTGGCATCCTTTTCTGGCTTTCATATCAGAGTAATGTTCGTCTTGAGAAAAAAGTTTGTTCCCTCCTCTTCTATTTTTTGGAAGAGTTTGAGGAGTGGTATTAATTCGTCTTTAAATGTTTGGTAGAATCATCACTGAAGCCATCTGGTCCTGGACTTTTGTTTGTTGGAAGGTTTTTGATTACTAATTCAATCTCCTTACTAGGAATCAGTCTGTTCAGTTATTCTATTCTTCATGGTTCAGTCTTGATATATGTTTCTAGCAACTTATCCAGTTCTTCAATGTTGTCCAATAACTGTTCATAGTAGTCTCTTACGATCCTTTGTTTTTCTGTGGTAACAGTTGTAATATCTTCTTTATTTCTGATTTTATTTATATGATTTGTCTCTCATTTTTTCTTGGTGGGTCAAGCTAAAGATTTGTCAGTTGTGTTTATCTTTTCAAAAAACCAGCTTTTAGTTTTATTACTGAGTCCAACCTCCTACTGCTCATCCCACGACAGGCCAGTAAATCAAGAGATGAATTGTTGGGGCAACGAATAGTGACTTTATTCAGAAAGCCAGCAGGTCAAAAAGACGGTAGACTAGTGGCCCAAAGAGCTATCTTACCCAAGTTAGAATTCAGGCTTGTTTTATACTGAAAGGGGAGGGAGTGTGGCTGTTTGTTGCAAACTTCTTGGTACTAGAATCCTTTATTCTTGCAGCTGTCCAAGTAAGTCTGGTCACAATGCTTCTACAAACCTCCAACAAGACAAATATGTTTGTCTGCAACTATTTGTTCTGCAACTGTTTATCTCTGTATGAATGGAAAAGTGTTATACTTTTAAAGGTCAGAACTTTGAGAATGGGATAGACTGTATATTTCAGGTTATAAGCAACATTCTTTTATGAAAGGTGCAGAACCAGCATGACTAAGCACAGGCAACAGAGCACAAAAGTTAGAGCTAAAGGAATAGATTCAATATGGAGTCAGGTTTGTTTCTCTCTGTTACAGTTTCACTGATATTTTCTGTTGTCTTTTTAGTGTCTATTTTACTATGAAATTCCACTCTGATCTTGTTATTTCTTTCCTTCTACTAACTTTGGAATTTATTTGTCTTTCTTTTTCTAGTTCCTTGAGGTATGAGGTTAGGTTGTTTAACTGATATTTTTCTAGTTTCTTGATGTAGGTACTAGGAACTTCCCTCTTAGAACTGCTTTTTCTGCATCCCTTAAGTTTTGGTATGTGGTATTTCCATTCTAATTTGTTTCAAGGTATTTTTTTGAATTTTCTTTGATTTCTTCTTTGACCTATTTATTGTTCAGTAGCATGTTGTTTAACCTTCACATATTTCTAAATTTTTCAGTTTTCTTCTTGTAATTGATTTCTAGTTTCATACCATTGTAATTGGAAAAAATGCTTGATATGATTTCATTATTCTTAAATTTATTAAGATGGGCCTAACACGGTGGTCTAACCTGGAGAATATTTCATCTATGCTGGAGAAGAATGTATATTTTGTTGCTTTTCAATGAAATGTTCTGTATGTGTTTGATAAATTCATGTTGTCTAACGTGTCATTTAAGGCTAATACTTTCTTCCTGATTTTCTGTGTGAATGATCTATCCATTTGATGAAAGTAAGGTGTTGAAATCCTCTACTATTATTATTATTATTTTTCTTTTTTGCGGTACGCGGGCCTCTCACTGTTGTGGCCTCTCCTGTTGTGGAGCACAGGCTCCAGACGCGCAGGCTTAGCAGCCATGGCTCACAGGCCCAGCCGCTCTGCGGCATGTGGGATCTTCCCGGACCGGGGCACGAACCCGTGTCCTCTGCATTGGCAGGCGGACTCTCAACCACTGCGCCACCAGGGAAGCCCCCTCTACTATTATTGTATTGCTGTCTGTTTCTCCCTTTAGGTCTGTTAATATTTGCTTTATATATTTAGGTGCTCCTAAGTCAGTTGTGTAAATATTTACAAATGTTGTATCTTCTTGTTGAATTGACCCCTTTATCATTATATAATGACCTTCTTTGTCTCTTCTTACCGTCTTTGTCTTAAAGTGTACTTTGTCTGATATTTGTATAGGTGCCTGAGCTTTCTTTTGTTTTCCATTTGCATGAAATATCTTTTTCCACCCCTTCACTTTCAGTCTGTGTGTGTCCTTACATCTGAAGTGAATCTCCTATAGGCTGCATATAGATGGGTCTTGTTGTTTTATCCATTCAGCCACTCTATGTCTTTTGACTAGAGAATTTTAGTCCATTTACAGGTAAAGTGATTGACAGGTAAGTACATTTGACCCTTAAAAATGTGGGTTTCAACTGTATGGGTCCACTTATATGTGGAATTTTTTCAGTAGTAAAAACTATAATACTACACGATCTGTGGTTGATTGAATCCTTGGATGTGGAACTGTGGACACAGAGGAACTGTGGATGTGGAGGAACTACAAATACGGATGGCTGACTCTACGTTTTATGCAGACTTTTGGCTGTGTGGGGGGTCAGTGCCCCTAATCCCCATGTTGTTCAAGGCTCAACTGTACTTATTGACATTTTGTTAATTCTTTTCTGATTGTTTTTAATTCCTCTGTCTCTTTCTTCTTCCCTTGCCCTCTTCCTTTGTGATTTGATGATTTTCTGTAGTGCAAGTTTAGGTATCTTTCTTTTGATCTTTTGTGTATCTACAATTGGTTTTTGCTTTATGGTTACCATGAGACTTATATAAAACAACTTATATTTGTAACAATCCATATTAAGTTGATAACAGCTTAAGTTGGAATGCATTCTAAAGCTCTACATTTTTACTTCCCCCACCCATGTTTTATGTTTTTGATGTCACAGTGTACATCTGTGTATCCATTAACAAATTATTGTAATTATGTTTTTTACTACTTTTGTCTTTTAAACTTCATATAGTTTTTAAGTCATCAACACACCACCATTACATTAGATTATTTTGAATTTTACTATATTTTTACCTTTACCAGTGAGATTGGTACCTTCACATGTTTCCCTGTTCCTAATCGGTGCCCTTTTGCTCAGCTTAAAGAAGTGCCTCTAACAGTTCTTGTAAGGCTGGTCTAGTGGTGATGCATTCCTTTACCTTCTGCTTGGCTGCAAAATTTTATCTTGCCTTCAACACTGAACAACAACTTTGTCAGGTAGAGTAGTCTTGCTTGACAGTGTTTTGTTTTGTTTTGTTTTAGCTCTTTAAATATATCATGCCACTTCCTTCTGGACTGCCAAATGTCTGCTGAAAAAAATCTGCTGATAGTCTTATGGGGGTTCCCTTCTTAGTCTTATGGAGGTTCCCTTGTTTATAACAAGCTGTTTTTCTCTTGCTGCTTTTAAGATTCTCTCTTTGTCCTTAACTTTTGACCCTTAATTATAATGTGTCATAGTGTGGGTCTCTTTGAGTTCATCTTTTTTGGAACTCCCTGGGCTTCCTGGATCTGGATGTCTGTTTCCTTTCCCAGGTTAGAAACATTTTGAACCGTTATTTCTTCAAATAATTTTTCTGCCGCTTTCTCTCTCTCTTCTCCTCCTGGGACTCCCATAATGTGAATGTTGGCCTGCTTGATAGTGCCCCATACATCCCGTAAGCTGTCTTCACTCATTTTTCATTCCTTTTCCTTTTCGCTGTTCTAACTGGGTGAATTCCAATGCCCTGCTTTCGAGTTCATTCATCCTTTCTTTTGCTTCTTCTGGTCTGTTGTTGAACCCTTCTATTATATTTTTCGGTTGAGTTATTATATTCTTCAATTCTGTGACTTCTATTTGGTACTTTCTTATATTTTCTATCTCTTTGTTGAAACTCTCACTTTCTTCATCCATTCTTCTCTCAAGCTCAGTGAGTATCTTTATGACAATTATTGTGAACTTTTGATCAGGTAAATCACATATCTCCATTTCACTGAGGTCTTTTTCTGGGGTTGTATCTTGTTCTTTCATTTGGAACATATTCTTCCATATCATCACTTTTTTCTTTAACGCTTTGCATTAGATGCATTAGATAAAACAGTCACTTCTCTCAGGCTTAAGGAGTGGCCTCATGTAGGAAATGAAACTTACTGTTCAGCGTTGCCCTAGATCTTGGTTGTGTCTCAAACCTTTGTGATTGTCTAAGCAGACCACTTTACTTTCAGGGGCTCCCAATAGTTGAGGGTGTGCTGAGACCTGTCATTGTACCAGAGAGGAAGATCTCAGTCAGCACCTAGATTCAGGCTGATTGGATGCCAGACCTTCATGCAGCAGCTTTTCAGATATGCAAATATTCCTCCTTCAGAGGAGGAATGGGAGATGAGTGTTTCTGTCTGCTCCCTGTGTGCTGAAACCTGGTGTGATAGCCAATGAAGAACTATCTTGTTCTCTTTGCTACTGTCCCCCTGAACCCATGAACACAAGCCCTACTGGTCACCAGAGCCAGGCTTTCAGTGGATGTGTCCACCTGGGCAGCAGACACAAAACCCAGGGCACCATATGTGTACAGAGCTTCTTTTTCACAGAACCGATGATCTGGGGCAGCCCAGAGGGAGGGTGCACGGATGGAACTTGCTGGCCTCCCTGGTCCCTAATGAGGATTGTAGTTGGCCCCTTGATTTGTGTTTAATTAGAGCCCTGCCCCTCAGACCACAACAGTGAAGATACAGTAATAGTCCTCTGCCACAGATTCTAGTGACCCAGAGGGAGAAGGAGGCAGAGGGACGGCACAGAGATGGTACCCACCAGGCTCCATCCCTGGAGTGCACCTCAGTAGACCCCTAGATGTGCACCAAACCAGAAGCCTTCCACTCAGGCCAAAGCTCTAAGACAAGCTAATAGGCCTCTTTCGCAGAAAGACTGGGGGTGTGTTTCAGTCTGCTCTCTCTGCACTGTGCCCTGGGGTGGTAGCCAGCCAAGAACTGTCTCTCCATTTGCTATAGTCCAAGGAGACCCACAAACACAAGCCCCACTGGCCACCAGATCAAGGGGCATCCCTGGGCAGCAGCCACAAAAACTGGGGCACCAGACATAAACCAGGGCAGTAGAAGTGAGTATAAGCTCCCCTGTGGGAGATACCAGTGCAGCAGAGGGAGAGTACAGAGAGAAGCACCCACCCTCCAGGGTCTTTGGAGAGGATTACGGTCAGCCTTTAGGCCTCTGTTTAATTAGAAACCTGGCCCTCAGGCCAGAGCTCCAAAAGAAGCAAATAGGCCTCTTTCACAGAAGAACTGGGGGTGTGTTTCAGTCTGCTGTCTCCATGCTGTATCCTGGGGGTGGTAGCCAGCGAAGAACAGCCTCTCCATTTGTCGTAGTCTAAGGGGACCCATGAACACAAGCCCCGTGGGCCACCAGAGCCAGGTGACCAGGGGCATCCCTGGGCAGCAGCCACAAAAACTGGGGCACCAGACATAACCCAGGGCACCAGGGTCATGTACACACTTTCCTCTGGGAGATAGAGGTGCAGCAGGGGGAGAGTGGAAGAGAGCACCCACCCTCCAGGGTCTCTGGAGAGGATTACAGTCAGCCCTTAGATGCTTGTTTAGTTAGAAGCCTGCCCGTCAGGCCACGGAATGAATATATACTGATAAGACTCTTATACAGAGAGACTGGTGGCCTCACTGTCACCTCTTGTCCTGCGCTGGGGGTGGGAGCTGGTTAAGAACTCTTTCTGTATTTGTTACTGTCCTGTGGGACCCACCAACGTAAGCCCCATTGGTCATCAGAGCCAGGAGATCGAGATGTGTCCCCTGGGCATTAGCAGCAAAGATTGGGACCCCAGACCAGTGCAGAAGCTCCTTTACGGCAGACACCAGCAAGCTGGAGTGGGGCAGAGGGAGAGCACCTCGCAGGCCCCTATACGTGTGCCTAACCCAAAGCCTGCCCCCAGACAGGTAAAAGGCTTCCTTCACAGAAAGACTGGGGGTGTGTTTCAGTCCGCTGTCTGCATTGTGCCCTGGGGTGGGGGGAGGCCAAGACCCATCTTTCCATCTGTTCCAGTCCCATGAATGCTAACCCTGCTGATCAGGTGACCGGCCCAGGTGATCAAGGAGCATCCCCTGGGAAGCAGCCAGAAAAACTGGGGCACCAGCTGTGTGTCCAGGCTCCCCTCTGGGAGAGACTGTCCCTCTGGAGCACAACAGAAGCAAAGTACAGAGATAGAATCCACCCTCCAAGGTCTCTGGAGAGGATTGAAGTCCGCCCTCTGATGCGTGTTGAGTAGAAGCATGACCCTCCAGCTGCAGCTCTGAAGATAAGCTAACAGGCCTCTTTCACAGAGACACTGGGTACCCCAATCTTCTGCCTTTCTGCTGTGTCCCTGGAGTGTCGGCTGGTTAAGAATTCTTTCTCCATTGGCTGTAATCCTATGGGACCCACTCGTGTAAGTGCCGCTGGGCACCAGAGCCACGAGATGCAGATGAGTCTCCCGGGCAGCAGGTGCACAATTCAGGGTGCCGCACAAGTGAGAAGCTCCTTTTGGGGTGACGCCGGCCACCTGGAGTGAGGAAGAGGGAGAGCACGGAGATGGCAGCCGCTGGCCTCTGTCTGGAGAGTATTTCAGCCAACTGTAAATGTCTGTTACATAGGATGCCTGCCCCATTGGGATGATGCTTTGGGATACACAGATACGCAATAAGCTTCTGTTGTAGAAAGTCTGGGCACCTCTCAGTTTCTGCCTCTGCCTGGTCCCTGCGGTGAGAGTCCCGGCATGTGAGCCCTTTAAGAGTTGTTTCTCAGTTTGCAGTCATCTACGGGTCTCACGGAACAAGCCCAGTTGGCTTTCTAAGCTAGACGTTTGGGGGGGCTCATCTCTCAGGGGCAGGTCTGAAGAGTTGGCTGCCTGATATGGGGGTCAAATGCTTTGCTCCTTGGGGGGAAGCTCGGGGCTCTGAGTTTCCTCCTGACTGTGGCCTGTCACCGTGTGGCTGGTGGGGTTTACGGTGAGATGGTGCCTCAGCCCCTCCTACCCGCTTCCATGTGGGTTTTCTTCTCATTCGTCCAAAATGGAGGAGCCACTCAGCTAGTTTTGGGGTTTTTCTCATGAGGAAATCGTTCCTTATGTAGCTGTAGATTCAGTGTGTCTGTGGGAGGAGGTGAGTTCAGGATCCCGCTACGTCACCACCTTGAATCAGAAACTATTTATTCATCTTGAGTTACTGACCAGTCCAGGAAGCAGTTGTGAGATGTTAGGTACACAAGGTCACCTACTGTGATTATTATGGGTAAGAAATGGGTCTCATTTGGAGTTTTAAATGCATCACCCTTAAAAAAAATGCACAGAGAACTACCTGGTTATCAGGCTAAACTGGAAGAGATGAAGCTCTTCTAGGGCTGTCACCCAGCTCAGCTCTCTACAGTGGAGAATAGTTGGAAATAAATGTCTGAAATTGCCAAATATATATATTTTTCTGCCCAAGAGAGACAGTATTCTGTGACCATATTACCTGTGATGAACCCAGGTAATGAGTTCAAAACCGGGACCAACATTTGAAGAGAGTTCATGAAAGTTTTGCTTTTTTTTCGTTTTATTTTTTTTTTGAAAGAAGCGAGGGCACAGGCATATCCAGAAATGATGGGGGTTTTTTGCTTTTTTTTTTTTTTTTTGCGGTACGCGGGCCTCTCACCTCTGCGGAGCACAGGCTCCGGACGCGCAGGCCCAGCGGCCATGGCTCACGGGCCCAGCCGCTCCGCGGCGTGTGGGATCTTCCCGGACCGGGGCACGAACCCGCGTCCCCTGCATCGGCAGGCGGACTCCCAACCACTGCGCCACCAGGGAAGCCCCAGAAATGATGTTTTAATCATCATAGTAACAGCTGTTATTTACTGAACTTTATTATACAAGGGACTTGCTTATTGCTTTACCTACATTTCTCTTATCATGTAAGTCCCATATTAAACCATTTTAGAGATGAGAAACTTGAGTCAGAAAGTTTAAGTAACTAACCCAAGACCACACAGCTAGTAACTGGCAGAGCCACTGTGATTCTCTGGTCTGGGGTCTTTCTCGTTACACACGCTGCCTCAAACGAGAGTTAAAAGACATTACTGGGAGAGGAACCTCTGAAATATTATGCAGGAATCACCTTTTTAACATATCTACTTCCAACAGTGGAACAAGCTGACTTGGGTGGTTTAGTAACAGTTGAGGAAGGCTGTTATTAAAGAGATATGAAACTAGATGACTTTTAAGGCCCCCCACCAAGTCTGGGAGCTGATGCCTGTGCAGGGGCATTTTGTTGCAAGGAATAAAGAAAGACAATGTACTTGTGTTGCAGAGACTCAAACGTACCATGTACAGCTCAGGAAAGAGAAGCATTTTCCCATCTATTTTTGGAGCTGTTTTGGGTTCGCCAAGTCTATCTGGGTGTTCTCTTTGCAAATATCCAGGTCATCAGAGTACTCAGCAAGTGTTTTGACGTGACGTCTTTCCTTGTCTGTCTTTTCCCCTCAACTTTCGTTCTTTCAGGGTAAAATGCTAGCTCTTATTCACTTCTGTACTCTTCTAACTTAGCCTACTGCCCCAAAGCTGCTAAATAAAAATTTGTCAAAATGAACTGTCTAAACGCCAAATCAAGTCATTCCTCTATTCAAAATATTTTGTCTGTGGGACTTCCCTGGTGGCGCAGTGGTTAAGAATCCGCCTGCCAATTCAGGGCACGAGAGTTCGATCCCCGGTCCAGGAAGATTCCCACATGCCGTGGAGCAACTAGGCCCGTGCACCACAACTACTGAGCCTGCGCGCCACAGCTACTGAGCCCGTGTGCCACAACTACTGAAGCCCGTGCTCCTACAGCCCGTGCTCCGCAACAAGAAAAGCCACCAAAGTGAGAAGCCCGCGCACCACAGCAAAGAGTGGCCCCCGTTCGCCACAACTAGAGAAAACCTGCGTGCAGCAACGAAGACCCAACACAGCCAAAAGTAAATAAATAAATTGAAAAGAATATTTTGTTTCTCCCTACTGCCTCCATGAAAGTGTCTAAGTTACTTAACATGGAGTAAAGACTGCCTGTGATTTGTCCTCTTTCTACTTCTCCTGTTGCATTTTTGTCTCCTCCTTCTTTGTGTTTTAGGCACCAATCAAGTCAGACTGCTTTGCATATTTTCCTCTTGCTCTTCCTCACCTCTGTGTATCTGCGGGGAGGTTCCCTCTGCCTGGCTTGCCTCAGGCACAAGTTCTTCTACAAGTTCTTCCCTCATTCTCCTAGGTCTCACCAAGCCCAGGGGGATGATGTCACCATCTTTTATGTTCCCATCAAGCCTCTATCACGGCTTCTGGGGCTCTGTGGTTTATTACAGTAGAGATCGCCCTATTTCCCACCAGAGAGCTATCTCTGCATTTTCTCATGCATCCGGGTATTTCCAGAAGCTTGATCTTTACCTGATCTACAAAAGGCGTTGAGTTACTATTTGACGAGCAACTGAATCAATCAAAAATTGTAAATCTCCCTCCATATCTGAAACCTGTTGAGTCGAAAATAAGAGGCCAATCTAATGAAATGCCAGACTAACTTTTTGGATGGGATAACAAATAAGACCTCTGAAGTATTTACCCATAGGTGTACAAGCATGAGTCTCTTTTTTTGTGAATTATTTAAAAATTCTTTCTGTTAATATTCTAACAATGTCACAAGGTGGATGAAGATTCTTAGACTTGGGCTACAGACTGAATGTTGTTTGCATCCCCCCTCCAAACTCATATGTCGAAATCCCAATCCTCAAAGTGATAATATTTGGAGGTAGGGAGGTGATTAGGTCATGAGAGTGGAGCCCTCATGAATGGGGTTAGTGCCCTTATAAAAGAGACCCCAGAGAGCTCCCTTGCCCCTCCCACCATGTGAGGACACAGCGAGAAGGCACCATCTACAAACCAGGAAGTGGTCCCTCACCAAACACCAAATCTGCCGGCATCTTGGGCTTGGACTTCCCAACCTCCGGAACAGCGAGAAATCAATTTCTGTTGTTTATAAGCCGCCCAGTTTATGGTATTTTGCTACAACATCACAAACAGACTAAGACACCTTTTTCAAAAAAGGCTGTGATAATAAGTCAATGACTGATTCTTTTCATTTATTTATTTATTTTAATGAAATATAGTTGATTTACAATGTTGTGTTAATTTCTATTGTACAGAAAAGGGATTCAGTCATATATATATATATATAAACATATACATTGTTTTTCATATTCTTTTCAATTATGGTTTATCACATGATATTGAATATATTTCCCTGTGCTATACAGTAGGACCTTGTTGTTTGTCCATTCTATATATAGTAGTTTGCATCTGCTAATCCCAAACTCCCAATCCATCCCTCCCCACCCCGTCCTTGGCAACCACAAGTCTGTTCTCTATGTCTGTGGGTCTGTTTCTGTTTCACAGATAGGTTCATTTGTGTCACACTTTAGATTCCAGTTATAAGTGGTATCATATGGTATTTGTCTTTCTCTTTCTGACTTACTTCATTTAATATGATAATCTCTAGGTCCATCCATGTTGCTGCATATGACATTATTTCATTCTTTTTGGTAGCTGAGTAGATCTCCATTTTATATATATATATATATATATATATATATATATGCCACATCTTCTTTATCCATTCATTTTTCAATAGACATTTAGGTTACTTCCATGTCTTAGCTATTGTAAATAGTGCTGCAATGAACATTGGGGTGCATGCATCTTTTTAAATTATACTTTTGTCTGATATATGCCCAGGAGTGGGATTGCAGGATCATATGGCAACTCTATTTTTAGTTTTTGAGGAACCTCCATACTGTTTTCCATAGTTCCTGCACCAATTTACATTCCTACCAACAGTGTAGGAGGCTTCCCTTTTCTCCACACCCTCTCCAGCATTTGCTATTTGTAGACATTTTAACGATGGCCATTCTGACCAGTGTGAGATGGTACCTCATTATAGTTTTGATTTACATTTCTCTAATAATTAACGATGTTGAGCATCTTTTCACGAGCCTATTGGTCATCTGTATGTTTTCTTTGGAGAAATGTCTATTTAGATCTTATGCTCATTTTTCAATTGTTTTTTGTTGTTGTTGAGTTGTATGAGCTCTTTGTGTATTTTGGAAATTAAGCCCTTGTCAGTCACATCATTTGCAAATATTTTCTCTCAATCCGTAGGTTGACTTTTCATTTTGCTTATGGTTTCCTTTGCTGCGCAAAACCGTGTAAGCTTGATTATATCCCATTTGTTTATTTTTGCTTTTATTTCTGTTGCCTTGGGAGACTGACCTAAGAAAACATTGGTACGATTTATGTCTTAGAATGTTTTGCTTATGTTCTCTTCTAAGAGTTTTATGGTGTCATGTCTTATATTTAAGTCTTTAAGCCATTTTGAGTTTACATTTGTGTATGGTATGAAGGTGTGTTCTAAGTTCATTGATTTATTTACATGTGGCTGTCCAACTTTCCCAACATCACTTGCTCAAGAGACTGTCTTTTCTCAGTTGTATATTCTTACCTCCTTTGTCAAAGATTAATTGACCATAGGTGTCTGGGTTTATTTCTAGGCTCTCTATTCTGTTCCATTGATCCATATGTCTGTTTTTGTGTTAATACCATGCTGTTTTGATTACTGTAGCTTTGTCATATTGTCTGAAGCCTGGGGGAGTTAGGCCTCCTGCTTTGTTCTTTTTCCTCAGAATTGCTTTGGCATATAAATTTTAGGAATATTTGTTCTAGTTCTGTGAAGAAATGTTGTGGGTAATTTGATAGGGATCACATTAAATCTGTAGATTGCTTTGGGTGGTATGGCCATTTTAACAATATTAATTCTTCCAGTCCAAGAGCATGTGGTATCTTTCCATTTCTTTGAATCATCTCAATTTCCTTCATTAATGTTTTATAGTTCTTATCATATAAGTCTTTCACCTTGTTGGTCGGGTTTATTCCTAAGTATTTTTTTATGTGATTGTAAAAGGCATTGTCTTTTTACATTCCCTTTCTGTTATTTCATTGTTAGTATAAAGAAATGCAACCAATTTCTGTATGTTAGTCTTGTATCCTGCTACCTTGCTGAGTTTGTTTATCAGTTCTAGCAGTTTTTGTGCAGTATTTAGTGTTTTCTATATATAGTATCATGTTATCTGCATATAATGAGGATTTTACCTTTTCCCTTCATTTGATTTCTTTTTCTTGTCTGATTACTGTGGCTAGGACTTCCAGTACTATGTTAAATAAGAATGGTGAGAATGGGCATCCTTGTCTTCTTCTAGATTTTAGTGGGAAGGCTTTCAGTTTTTCACTGTTGAGTATTATATGGGCTGTGGGTTTGTCATAAATAACTTATTATGTTGAGATATGTTCCCTCTATACCCACTTTGGTAAGAGTTTTTATCATGAATGGATGTTGGCTTTTATTAAATGCTTTTTCTACACCTACTGAGATGATTATGTGGTTTTTGTAGTTTCTTTTGTTGATGTAGTTTATCACTTTGACTGATTTGCCTACGTTGAACCATCCTTGTGACCCTGGGATGAATCCAAATTGGTCGTGGTGTATGTTCTTTTTTATATGTTGTTGGATTTGGTTTGCTAGTATTTTATTGAGAATTTTTGCATCCATATTCATCAAAGACATTGGCCTGTCATTTTCTTTTTTGGTAGTGAATGACCAATTCTTTAGTCAAATTCAGAGTATACTGCTTGCTCCAGAACTCAACTGTTGACTTATCACTGTTCAGGTGTTTCCTTTATGACTAACATGAAAAAATAGGTAAAAAATATGATACGATCTCTGTTTAGTTGTCTTTTTTAGAAGATAGTAATTTTATATTAGAAGTGAGGTTTGGAGGAGCATTCCACACTACATTATATGACATAATGAGAATAACTATCCCCCTTAACACTGTTGGCGCTAGGACTGCATCTTCGTTTGTTAAGCACCAGCTGTGTACCAGACGCTATTCCTGGCATTATAAGTATCTCTCCTTTAACCCTCAATGCAAGTTTGAGGTGGTTATTCTTACATAAGTACACTGATGTTTGTAATATATTGATGAGGGGTTAATTCCATCTCTCTTTAAGGGTTAGTATAAGGAGGATGAGAAGATGCATTTGAGAGTGTTTTCAAACAGTAAATCTCCATACAAATAGGTGGTTTTATTCCTGACAACTTATTTCAAGGGGAGACACTCAAATTTGAGCATATGTAATAATGTTTGTCTGATTATCCAATTATGTCCTATATCAAGATTATTGTTGGGACTTCCTTGGTGGTCCAGTGGTTAAGACTTCACCTTCCAATTCAGGGGGTGTGGATTTGATCCCTGGTCAGGGAGCTAAGATCCCACACGCCTCAGGGCCAAAAAACCAAAACATAAAACAGGAACAATATTGTAACAAATTCAATAAAGACTTTAATAATGGTCCACATCAAAAAAATATCTAAAAAGAAAAAAAGACTATTGTTGACTTGGTAACTCAGAGCCTTAACTGTCAAACAGAATTCTTCTCTGAAATAGGCATTAGATGTGAGTATATATACCTTCATGTACAGAGTCATAGGATGCTAGGTCTGGTAGGAAACTTTGATGGATTCAAGCTCAGTTTCTTTACTTTCCAAAGGTGGAACTCAAAACAACAGGAGGCTGGCTTAATGTATGATCAGATCAGAGGCAAGTTCTGGATGACAAAGGATTAGTAACAGAGGAGAGAAAGCTGTGGAAAGGGATTTGGAGAAACTGACTTTGCTTTGGGGAAAAGGAGTTGAGAGAGAGAGAAGAAGCTGCCCAGACACAACATTGGAAAGAGTGTCAGAGCCTCAACCCTAATTCCTGAAGCCTTCCCTCCATATGGGATCAAGGAATCCAGACAGCAGAGTCGGGTGGGCTGGGCGTCCAGGCTCTGACCAGGAGGATGGCTGGGTCACTGCATCTCAGGCTTAGACCAGTGTATCTGAATTCCAACGCTACTCCCAAGTCTGACTGTATTATTGGCTCATCAAAGGACTTGGGAATCCAGGAATTGGAAGCTGAGGCAGCAGGATGGGCCTGGCCGAGATGCTGCCATTGGTGAGCGGCAGAGCTGAGCCCAGAATCCAGCTCTCCCGACCCCTACTCCGGCCTCCACGCTTCCTGGATGCGTCGAGTCTACCTTTGGCTACGGTCTTCTTTCCTGGGTCTCATTGGTCTCTTTCTTCAGCAAAAAGTTTTCTTGCAAAAGGACTAACAGTATGATTTGTGTAACTCTATAACTGGGAGAATGAGAGGTTGGGGAGCATTCCACGTCTGCAATCACTCACGTAATGGAAATAGGGAACCCTCAACCCACTGCCAAGCACTACCTCAGGCACTGTGAGTGTACCCATTACTTGGTGGTAGTTCCTGTGATGTGAGTACACTGATGTTTACAGAACACACATACCCACATCAGCAGTTCAAACTAGTCTACTTCTTCATGCAGTCTGTTCACCGATAACAAAATGTGTTTATCCTGCCTTCCGTACCCTGGAGTATCGAAAGAGCCTGGGCTTTGAGGCCTGCCTCTGACACTTACTTGCTGTGGTTACTTGAACCAGTTCCTTAACTTCTCTGAGCCTCAGTCCTCATCATGGATGTAGCACTTTCTGCCTCGCCAGGTCAATGATCTGTGTAAGCAACGCACCTTAGTTCCTGGCATGTAATGAGCAGTCCATAAATGAGAGCTATTATGATGTCACTTCCATTAATAAGATTTTTTTATCAGACCAGTTACCAGCTTAAACCGAGTCCATTCAGAAACAATAATAATAACAACAACAACGTTAGCAACATTTGCCAAGCACTTCCTATATTTTGGGTGCTGTTTTATCAGTAATTACCTCTATGATTTCATTTAACCCTCACAACAACCTTTGCTACCTATTTCAATGTAATGAATCAATGCATCAATACTTGTAAGTAGCTGGAATAGTTTCTGGCACATAGTAAGTGCTGTACATGCTTATTTAAATTTAAAAAGATAAATACCATTCTTCCCCCATTTCTCAGATAGGGACGCTGACTCCCAGAGATAAAATGACTTGGCCAAAGTCACACAGCTGGAGGGCGAGGAAGCTGGGACCCACACCCTGGCAGGGCTCCTGAAGGCCTCGCGTGAAGCTTGTGGTAGACGGTCCTGGTGTTTCTCACAGAGCTGAAGGCTGTACCCGTGATGGAAAGGAGGAGAGTGATTCACCCGCTGAGACATCCTGCATGTTGGTTCTTTCCCTCACTTCTTTAGATGCCGACTTCTTCCAATGCCCTAACATCCGGGTCTCGCCCTGGCCATCCACTTGGGTGGTCCTTTCTCTCTCCGGAGAGCAACTGGACTACACCGGTCTCTCTCTGATCCCATAGGGACGTAGTCACCCTTCTCTCTCAAGAACCTTCCTGTCTAAAGCAGCCCAGTTTCCTTCCACACTGTACGTAGCAGGTCAGCCCAGATCAGAAGCTTACCTGCCTTTCCCCCGCCTCTTTGTGAGTTTTCCTAGAATGTTCGTAACCTTCCCTCTGCACACATCTGTCAATCGTTCCCCCATAGTCTCAAGAGACGCATTCCTGGAAATGGGCATTCGTGCTACATAATCATACAGAAGAAGCATGGGGACGCAGGTGACATTTTAGCTGCTTGCGTCCAGACAGCCAGGGGTGTGATGGAATGCACGCCCCTCGTTAGGCTGTCGTTTACCTTTTCTTCTGAGTAACCGCTGTGGCGTGTGTCTGTGCGGAAAGCCTCGTCCGTCTTGGAAGGCCGCGGTCTTGATCTCCGCGATAAGAACATCACTCTCACTTGAATCTGCCACTCGCGGGGCCTGCTCTGCTTCTCGAGGACGCTTAGTTCTTCAACCCAGGCGAGATGAAAAACATATTGTGCCTCCCTCGGGGACTATTTAAAATGTAAAATATAAATATTTCTCCTTTGAATGGACTTAGCTTAGCAAGCCTGGGTCTGGTTTGTGTCCCTTCAGTCATCACAGCGGCAGGATGTTTCCCAGCCCTCCATTTAGCCGAGTGGAACCGCACTGGGGCAGAGCCAGTCAGCACTTGGGCCCTTTCTGCCGAGCAGGCCTCACGAGGGTTGCCAAGTCTCCCTTGATCACATAATGCCTCTCAGATAAGGTTAACTCTGCAGTGGGCCCTGCCTCGTGTTAGTGTTTTATGGTGACACATCCCCCGGCTCCGGCTCTCCCGTGACAATGAACCCCTGGTGAGGAACATCTAAGGGGAAGGCCAACCAGCTGGGGGTGGGGCGCAGGGCCTGGGACTCACACCTTTGCCTTGTCACGGCCAACTCAAAATCACTCCCCTCCTTCCCCCGCTTCCCCTAACCAGAGTGTCCTGAAGAACTTCTGAATAGAAAGGAGAAACCCAAGAGAGTGGCTACATCTTCCTTCTAGCATCCTCCCACTTTGCCAGGCTTAATGGCTGCCCTTCCAATATGACTGAGAATACTCCTCCTATCTCACACACTGTTCAGAAGCCCAGCCTGCCCCTTCCTCCTGCCTTAATTTAAGAGCCAGGGCTTGCAGGGGACCGGGGGACAGACAGCGTAGGGCTCTCTGATTCCCTTCTGCATCTGGAGTGATAGCTCCTGAAGCTTGTGGGGCTGAGTGGTGGATATTTTCTGTATGTTCTATTTGCAGGTCTTCTTCGGTTCTGAGAAACATTAAACAGTAAAAGAAACCTCATTGGGTGCAGGAAAAAATATGTCTTTCTTGAGCCAGGGGGTACTTAGTACTCCAGGGACAGGACCGAGTGGGAAAGTGGCTTCTGAGTATCCCAGCCTCGGACGCCTTTCTTCAAACAAACTCTCATGAGGAAGTCTCACCTTAGAAGGGAGTTTTCTGGCTCAAGGAGGGTGTTGAGTGGAACACCTGTGAATGGCACCCCTGGGAAACACCTGAGGCTTTGAGGAGCAGAGCTAGGGAAGCATCTGGATATAAAGGGAACACGCAGCCTGGGGTTCCGGCTCCAGTTCTGCCATACCTTGAATGGTACCGAGCAAATCATTTCATACCTGGGGGCTTGTTCTCTCCTCTGCTGATGAGCGCTCAGGTGAGAATAGTGTGTGGTGATCAATTTGCTTTGGCACACAGCACCTCCTGCTTGACTCAGTTTGCAGAGGAATGTTGGGGGTTGGTCCAGGAAAGTCATAGCTGGAATTCCACCTGTTATTTTTCTTCCTCTCCTCTCAGCTCCCATGTCATTTTGGATCAGCCAGAGAAGAGATTCTACCTGGGGTCTCCTCGCATCCCCAGTGTCTTGGTCCAAAGTTCCGTGGACTGGGTAGTTTGCAACCAACAGAAATTTCCTCCTCACAGTTTTGGAGGCTGGATGTCCAAGATCAGGGCACCAGGACAACCGGCTTCTAATGAGGGCCCTCTTCCTGGTTGCAGACAATAGACAGCCTTCTCGCTGTGTCCTCACGTGGCAGAAGGGGCGGTGGAGCTCCCTGGGGTCTCTTTAGTAAGGGAACTAATCTCATTCATGAGGGCTCCACCCTCATGACCCAATTACCTCCCCCACAGCCCTATCTCCTAATACCATCACCTTAGGGGTTAGGATTTCAACATGTGAATTTTGGGGGGGACATAAACATTCAATCCATAACACCCAACCACCCCATATATTGCAGATTAGCCAACTGCAGGCATGTCCTGTCTTTTTCCCACTTTGGGCTCTTCTGTGGCTTATTTTCTCCTCCTCTATACTTGGTTATTTTTCTTTTTACCTTTTCATTAACAAAACCAAGCAGTTTTGTGTACTAGGGACTGTGATGTCTCAGTGATTTACAAGAACTGTGAGAGGGAACTGGAGTCTAAGACTATGGACACAGAAAGGTGGGGGATGTCACAGCCCCTCCCCCCAGCCTTTCGTAAGGCTGACATCTCTGGAATATCAGAGGCCTTTATCCCTGGCCTCAGGCCGTCATTTACTCCAGGCTCCTGGCTCACTGAGGGTCACTTGTTCCTGGAGTCCTCATCTATAAAATAAGGAGGCTGAGTTTGCTGATTGCCAAGATGCCTGTTAATTCTAACCTCCTTTGAGGGTACTGCCCCATATACCTCTTAAAATGGGCTTGGGCTGGAGCTGATCAGAGCACCAGCAGAGCAAAGCAGAATTTTGAGGAATGAAGTTCAAAGGTCCCTCATTTTGCTGTCCTTGGTGCTGCTTGGCTCATAAAATAGAACAAAACGTCATGAGTAAGATATTTTACTATCGATGAGGAAGATTGGCCTCGACCTCTTCTTTTGCATTAAATTTTACCAGAAATGCAACATGATTGCAGACTCTTTGGAACTTTTAGTTTACAAAAGTCACCTACAATCACATGACCCTGACGTGACAGCCATTATTTTTGGTTTTTCTGTTTCAGAGTTAGCTCAGCTACGTGATTATCTCAAAGATGGAAGACATTTGTTTATGCATTTTTTCACCGACATCTTATCATGAACATCTTTGGTGCTAATGAGATCACAGTCTTTGGGATCAGATAGCCACTTTCTACCTGGATAACTCTGGGTAGCGTCTAGACCATCAGTTTCCCCATCTGTAGAATAGTACAACCACTAGGATTAAATTAGATATATAAACACATGTAGCACAGAGTTTGACATATAGGCAATACTTAAAATATCGTTTCTGCCCTGCTTCCTTCTGAATACTCCAGACAGCTACTATTTATGGCATTTCCTATCTGACTAATTGAAATTTGGAAAGGGATTATAAATCTAACTCTACGTTTTGTTTTGCCAAAATTATTTTGGTGTGTAATGTTAATCCAGTCCAACATACATCTATTGAACTTGCACTTGGAAAGACACTGTGCCTTTTACTGTGCAGCGTAGAAGCAGCATGATCCTACTTCTCAAGGAACGTACCATCTGTAAGGGGAGATAAAGCACATGTGCAAATAGCTATCATCTTGATGCAAGGTGTGTCGAGAGACATAGGACAGATGTGGATTGCGATGGGCTAAAAAGTAGGAAGAGGGAACTTCCGACCAGAGACTCAGTTCCAGCTCCGCCCCTTTAAATGAATCTGTCCACTGGCTGGAGCCCCATTCTTTCGGCTCTCGTTCCTTATCACATCCTCTGAGTTTTCCACCTTATTTAATGCTGTGCTTTCCTGCCTCTCCATTTAAACTTCTTAGCTACTTTTCTTTGAACCGTTTTTCTCATGGCTGTCCTTGTGACATCTTGACCTCCTGACTCCATACACTGTATATACAGTAGGGTTCATCCTGTACTACTCCGTCCAGAGCTCCAGGAAACCCGCCTGCCCAGCCACGCCCTATACATTAGCCATGCCCCAAGTCGTTAGCCACGCCCTGATTCACCTCTGTCTTGTTCTCAGAATGGACTTTTTGGTAGAGGAGAGATTTGATCTGTTCCTTTAAAAGCAGATGGGTTTGTGTGTGTGTGTGTGTGTGGTAAGCGGGCCTCTCACTGTTGTGGCCTCTCCCGTTGCGGAGCACAGGCTCCGGACGCGCAGGCTCAGCGGCCATGGCTCACGGGCCCAGCCGCTCCGCGGCACGTGGGATCTTCCCGGACCGGGGCACGAACCCACGTCCCCTGCATTGGCAGGCGGACTCTCAACCACTGCGCCGCCAGGGAAGCCCAAGAGCAGATGGTTTTTTAAAGGATAGAAGGGATTTCTAAATGGTAGGAATGAGCCAAGCAAACGCGCAATTGAAGGAAATTGTCCCGTGTTTGGGAAATGCTGAGTAGTGGGGCTGGAACACAGACACACGTAGAGGTGAGTCATCAAAGAATTGAGGATGGATAAATTGAGGTAACATTGTCGAGGCTTCAGAAATCTCATTTAATAGTTTTAAACTTCACTTGACAGATAAGATGGAGTTACTATAGATTTCTGATCTAAGTATGTTCAAGCTTTCCTGACAAGGGCTTCGCAGCATGGGAAGGATTATAGTCGCACATCTGGGCGCACCATGCTTCTTTGGGGCCCCTCTATGGCCCACTGTTACCCCAGATGCCACCTGGGGGCGCTTGCTTCGGCTTCAGCTATCTTTTTCATTTTCTGGCCTGGCGCCTCTCTGACGCTGCAGCAGGATGGGAGGGAAGGCCCCTCGCAGATACCCCATCCTGCCAGCCTGGATGTGCGAGAACATTCACCCGCGTGGCAACCTGTCCCCCATGGGGAAGGATGTGGGTGACAAATGCTACCCTCTGGGTAGCAGTCTCCACAGCTCCTAGGAGTGTCCAGCACGACGGAGCCCAGAATGTACTTATGGAACTGCTGCCCTTATTTTCTGTTTCATTCTCTGCACTGTTCCCCTCCTATTTCCTGGGATCCCTTCCCAAAATAAATACCTTTGAGAAATGCCTTGTCTCAAGGTCTGCTTTTCCTCAGAAAGCTGGGCTAAGACCCATGGGACTTGTGTCTGTGCCCTAGAGCAAGGATGAGAAAAAGGTTTCAAACTACATTTCAAATTCATTAGCCTGTTGAACCATGTAGGGGATTTCGTTTTATGGGTTTTTTTCCCAAATTCTTCTTTGTGTTGTTGTTATTATAAAATATATTTAACATAAGATTTGCCATTTTAACCATTTCTAAGTGTACAATTCAGTGGCGTTACTTACAGTATTGTGCTACCATCATCACTTAAACTTCAAACTTCTTTCATCACCCCAACAGAAACCCTAGAGCCATCGAGCAATAACTCCCCATGTCCTGGCAGCCTGGGTAACCTCTAATCTACTCTCTGGCTCTGAATTCGTCTATTCTAGAGATTTCATATAAATGTAATCATACAGGATTTGTCCTTTTGTGTCTGGCTTATTTCACTCAGCTTAACACTTTCAAGATTCATCCAAGTTGTGGCATGTATCAGAACTTCACTCCTTTTTATGACTGAATAATATTCAGTTGTTTGGATATACCATATTTTGCTTTTCTATTCACCCATTGATGGACACCTGGGTTGCTTCCACATTTTGGCTCTTGTGAATAATGCTGCAGTGAATAATGTCATATAAGTGTCTGTTCGGATCCCTGCTTTCAATTCTTTTGGGTATATACCCAGGAGGGGAATTGCTAGGTCACATGGTGACACTACGTTTAGCTTTTTGAGGAACTGACAAAATGTTTTCAACAAGAGTTGCTCCATTTTATGTTCCCACCAGCAGTGTAGAAGGGTTCTAATTTCTCCACAACCTCACCAACACATTATTCTTCATTTTTTTAATTATTATTATTATTTCCATCCTAGTGGGTGTAAAATGGTATCTCATTGTGGTTTTGATTTGCATATCCCTAATGATGAAGGACACTGAGAGCATCTTTTCGTCTGCTTATTGATCATTTGTATATCTTCTTTGTAGAAATATCTATTCAAGTCCTTTGCCACCTTTGGGTGGTTTGTTGTTTCATTGTTGAAAATTAGAATCTCGTTATATATTCTGGAAATATGGTCAGGTATACCAGAGATACAATTTGCAAGTATTTTCTCCCAGTCTGTCAGTTGTACTTTCACTTTCTTGGCAATGTCTTTTGATGCACAAAGTTTTTAATTTTGCTGAAGTTCAGTTTATCTAGTTTATCTTTAGTTGCTTGTGTTTTGGTGTTGTATCTAAAAATCCAAGTCCAAGATTATGAAAATGTACTCCTATGGTTTCTTGACCTTTTTTTTGAAGACTTATGTCTCAGGCACTTTCCATATATAATGTTATTTAATTCTTGCAGCAAACCTATATGGTAATATTGTCCCCTTTTGATTGATGAGGGCATTTAAGCTCAAAATTGTCATTTGCCCAAGACTGTGCAACTAGTAAAATGACAGAGGAGGGATTTGAACTAGTGCTTCCAAAGTCCTGATAGATACAAATTTGGGGGTTCAGGAATGAGATACCATAATTTACAGAATTTCTCAAGAATTCCCCCAAATCGTAACTTATTCTTAAAATACTTCCAACATTCTTTATATACTTAACTCATTATTATGGATATCTAAAAATTTTTGTTTAATAAACAAATATTAAATTTAGTAGAATTTATATAGTGAATGTTCAAACACTGGAAATGCCAGCAAACAGTATTGGCTTATATTCAAATAATGTAATGTTTGGATCTCTTAGCAAGATGAATAGAACGTCAAAGAATCTTGTGTAGAAACTGTCAATTTAAGGATTTATTTGCTTCTAAAACTTGTTATTTCTGAAATCATTCTTCATAGGATTTAAATAAAGCATACACTGTGTATAAGCTTATTAATATTTATTTTATGTGCCAGAATGACTCACTGTTCGCAGCAGACAGGGCCAGAAGCAAACACTTATAATATGGCAACTGCTACAGGCAAGAATGATTAGATCGTAAATTCTCCTCTCCAACGTTGACGGTTAAGCTTTAATTCTTGCTGGAGGATGATAATACTTTCCCCCTTTCCCCAATTTCTCAACTGATTTTTCTCAGGATTGAGGAAAACATAAATTTTCTGAGGAATGCCAAGAAAGAATTCTTGCGTGGAAACACTAATTAGAACCAGATCTGGGTGTTTCCCCTTAAAATCCCAAGAGACGTTAGGAAGGAAGGAGAAAGGAAGGAGAAGAGGAAAAGATCCTTCAGTTTTGTGATGAGGAGGTCTCCGGTATAACACTCCGAGAGTGATTATTGGTGTATTAGTTTCCCATTGCTGCTGTAACAAATTACCACAGACTTCCTGGCTTAAATTAATTCTCTCACTGTTCTGAAGGTCAGAACTTCACAGTCAGTGTCACTGGGCTAAAGTCAATGTGTTGACAGACCTGTTTCCTCCCAGGGCTCTGCTGTTTCCCTGGGTGTTTCATCTTTGAGTGGCTGCCTATATCCCTTGGCTTGTGGCCCCTCGCTGATCTTCAGAGAGCGTCACTGCAGTCTCTGCCTGCATCATTATATCTCCTCCTCTTTGGACTCCTCCTTCATCCCTCTTTTGGGGACCATTGTGATTACACCGGGCCTGTTGTATCATCCAAGACAACACCCCTCTTCTAAGGATCTCTAAGTTAGTCACATCTGCAAAGTCCCTTTTGCCATATAAGGTAACATTCCCAGGTCCCAGAAATAGGTCATGGACCTAACGCGGGGGCCATTCTTTAGCCTACTGCGCTGGGCACTGTGGTCCACGCTTCAAGTAAGAATGAAAGGTGGATAGAGGTGGCCGGGACCTGACAACAGGTGAGCCATCTAGATCAAGGTACTGAGTAAAGAACGTGCCTAGGTGCCAGTCAGGCTTCATCTCAGTAGGCAAAATTCAAGGTCTAGTGGAACTTGGCAGGCTCCTATCCTGATCACAGTTAAGAGCTCCTGTCTAGGCTCTGATTTTGAAAGGAGGTCTAGTCTCTTGGAAGGAAAACTGGTAAGAATCAAGTGCGACTTCAGGGCTCTCAGGATAACAAAGGAACCAGCTTGTTCCTGCATTACAAATTCAGAATAGGGAAAGATGCCAAAGCATAGCTCTTATGACCTGTGTGTTTTAGGAGAGTGTAGGTTTTAGAAACCATGCTATATGTTGTGGTACCTGGTGTGATAAGTGATGTGTGGGGTAGGTGAGCTGTGACTTAAGAAAAACATGAGATTGTCTATGATTAGAATTAGGAATAGGCTTAGACAAATCAGATTTACAGAAAGAAAGATTTATTCTTCAGACTATGGAGCACTTAACACCTTGTATGTAGGTGCGTGTACGCACATGGGTGTGAATTCTTAGAAAGAGTACATTTTACTTATCTACTCTCCCAGTGAGATAGCCAGATTGCCTACACCTTCCTGATACCCTCCCCCAGAAACCTGCAATAATTATGCTCCAATACCTCTCCTTATGGACTCATATGAGGATTTCTTTGAATATATATTTGGAATGCGATTCCTAGGTCAGGGAATATAAGTGCCTGGTCACTCCCCAGAACGATGGTATCAGTCTACATTTTTTTCCAGGAGTGCATGAGGATTCAGGTATCCTTACATCCCTGTTAACATTTATCATTTTCCAACTTTCTAACTTTTCCAATCAATTTATTAGGCAGTGCCTCCTTGTTGCTTTAATTTGTGCTTTTCTGTCTACTGCGTTTCAACCTTGTTTCATATGCTTAGAGTCGTGTGACTTTCCTCTGCTATAAACTGCCTCTTTGTATCCTTTGTTGACTTCTTCTATTAGAGTTGTTATCTTTTTCTTG
Organism: Globicephala melas; assembly: GCF_963455315.2. Taxonomy (NCBI): domain Eukaryota; kingdom Metazoa; phylum Chordata; class Mammalia; order Artiodactyla; family Delphinidae; genus Globicephala; species Globicephala melas. The sequence continues at coordinate 4,334,661 of NC_083315.2, read as the reverse complement.
GTTCGTATGAAAGTGTCTCTTGTATTCAGGAATATTAATCCTTTGTCAGTGTCAGGCATTACAGATAACTTTTCCATTCTGTCAATCTATTAGTTTTGTCCATGATGTTCTTTGCTGAACAGAAATTCATAATTTTGATGTGATCAAACACATCAAGTTTTAGCTTTAGTGTTTGCACTTCTGAGATTTTAAGACTTTTCCCCCTTCCAAGTCACAAAAAATATTCCTCTGTGTTTTCTAATAACTTTAGGTCTTTAATCCATTTGGCGTCCACCTATCCGGTGCTAGGTATTAATTCAGGTTTGTTTTTCTTCCTAATACTAGCTGCTAGATAATGGATTCTTTCTCCATTGATTAACGATGCCATTTTACTATACATTAAGTTCCCCTCTATACATGAATCTGCCTCTGACCTCTTTTTTCTGTTCTGTTGGTCTACTTTGCTGCCGTACTTTCATTACTGTGACTATATGGTAAGTCTTAATAATTGATACATGTCCCCCTTATAGATCTTCTTTTAAGAATAACTTAGCTTTTGAGAACCTTCATTCTTTTTTTCTTTTTCTTTTAAAAAATAAGATACAATTCACACAAACCATGAAACATACCCTTTTAAAATGTATAATTCAGTGGGTCTTAGTATATTTACAGCATCACCGCTCTCTGTTCAGAACCTTTTTATTCCCCCCAAAGAGAAACTTTGTACCTATTAGTAGTTACTCTCCCTTTCCCCGCTTCCCCAAAGCCCTGGAAACTACTAATCTACTTTCTGTCTCTATGGATTACCTATTCTGAACATTTCACTTAAATAGAATCATACAATATGTGATCTTTCATGATTGGCTTCTCTCACTTAGCATAACATTTTCAAGGTTCATCCATGTTGGTGTACGTACCGTATCATGTAGTATTTTTGTTGCCAAATAGCATTCCATTTGTGCGGATATGCCGTATTTTGTTTATCATCCATCAGCTGATAGCTATTTGTGTTGTTTCCACTCTTTACCATCTTGAGTGATGCTGCCATGAACGGTCACGTACATGTTTTTGTATGAACAGTTTTCAGTGCTCTTGGTTATATACCTAGGAATCAAATTGCTGGGTCGTATGGTAATTTCATGCTTAAATTTTGAGACAATCCCAAGCTGTTTTCCAATATAGCTGCACCATTTTACACTCCCACCAACAGCACTTTCATCTTTTACCTGGATTATTACTTAGGCTCCTAACTCTTTTCCCTGCTTCCACACCTACCCTCAGACTGCCTTTTCTCAATTTGTACAATACCAGAAAGATTCAGTGGGTTTGATGTCCATTTCCTTAATGGCTGATTTATGTTGAGCATCTTTCTATGTGTTTGTTGGCCATTTGTGTATCTTCTTCAGAGCAATGTCTATTCAAATCCTTTGTCCATTTTTAAATTATGTTGCTGTTACTGAGTTACAATTGGATTATACCACTCCTCTGATCAACTTCTCCCCAAACCACTCAGAGTAAAAGCCAAACTCCTCGCAATGGCTTAGGAAACCTACAAGATCTGCTCACTCCGTGAACACTTTTCCTTCCACTCAGCCCTCCTCAGCTCTGCTGTAGCTACTGGCTGCTTCTGGACTCCTGCCTCTGGGCCTTTGCACCTGCCGTTCCCCTCACCTTGATGCATCCCCACAGATGACCACAGGACTCTAATTTTTCAGGGGTTTGCTTACATTTCATCTTTCAGTGAAGACTTACCTGTTCACCTCATTTAAAAACTCACACCACACTTCTAGTACCACTACCACCGCCCTCCCTTTCCTAGTTCCCTGTTTTATTTTTCTCCATAGCACTTGTTCCCTTTTTTTTTTTTTTTTTTTTTTTTTTGCGGTACGTGGGCCTCTCACTGTTGTGGCCTCTCCCGTTGCGGAGCACAGGCTCCGGACGTGCAGGCTCAGCAGCCATGGCTCACGGGCCCAGCCACTCCGTGGCATGTGGGATCCTCCCGGATCAGGTCACGAACCCGTGTCCCCTGCATCAGCAGGTGGACTCTCAACCACTGCGCCACCAGGGAAGCCCCACTTGTTCCCTTTTAAGTGCTATATATTGTGCTTGTTTTTGTCGGTCTTTCTCCACCCCGACTTTAGAAAGTAAATTCCATGAGGGTAATTTCTTTCAAAAGACATTACAATCCACAAGAACCTACCAGGACCTTTGGCACTTTTCTGTTTGGAAATCAGTGCAGCAGTGGTTCAAATTATTTGTCTTTCTTGCTTCACATGGATTTCAATGTAGTCTTTCCTCCTTCTCCATGCAGGGCTGCTCCTGTCACAGCACTGTGATTTCTACAAGGGCAAGTGGTGAGTTCATTTGTTTTTGTTGGTTTGCTTTTTTTTTTAATAATATATAGATAAATTTATTTATTTATTTATTTTTGGCCACATTGGGTCTTCGTTGCTGCGTGCGGGCTTTCTCTAGTTGCGGCGAGCAGGGGCTGCTCTTCATTGCGGTGCATGGGCTTCTCATTGCGGTGGCTTCTCTTGTTGCAGAGCACGGGCTCTAGGCGCATGAGCTTCAGTAGTTGTGGCATGCAGGCTCAGTAGTTGTGGCTCATGGGCTCTAGAGCTCAGGCTCAGTAGTTGTGGTGCACGGGCTTAGTTGCTCCGTGGCATGTGGGATCTTCCTAGACCAGGGCTCGAACATGTGTCCCCTGCATCGGCAGGCAGATTCTTAACCACTGTGCCACCCGGGAAGTCCTGTTGGTTTGCTTTTTAAAATCAAAAATTGAATATGTGTTTAAATAAAGAAATAAATTGCTGGATTCTTAATAATTAATTCCTTATCTCTTTCTTTAAGCAATTTCCAATTGCAATCTGGCTTCCCCTCCCACCTAGAAAACTCAACTGCTCCCAGCTACCCCTGACATTGATTGGAACCCAGAGGGGTGGTGAGGGGCCCAGGAACTAAGCCTCATAACTTCAGGATAAATCAGACTCTGCTCCCCAGCAGTCCTGCGTCCTTTATTGAGATTGTTCCCTCATTCTCACTCTGTCATTAGTGTCTTTTTTATTGATTAGCGTACAACACAGAGAAAGCACACAGATCATACGTGTGCAGCTCAATTAAATCTCCCAAGTTCAACACACCTGCCCAACCAGCTTTCACATCAAAGGACCAAATGCTACCCAGCAGAACCCATCTGGATTGGTTGTACTTTTAGCTGATGAAGGAGGTCAAGGCAAAAGAAAAAAAAATGGACCATAGCGCGATACCTTTTTACCTTAGTAACAGGACTGTACCTTTTCAGAAACGAGCTTCCAAATGGGCCTCATACTCTTGAATTTCCATAATGAGCTCATCTAATCTCTGAGCAGATGTCTGATAATATGATTCATCCTCGCATCTTAGCTATTCTCTCTTTTTTAAAAATAAACTTAATTTTTTTAAAAAAAGGGAACTGATGTTGAATATATGTGGCCAGTTTGTCTTTTGATGCTGTAAGTGGATGGCTCCCGGGAGGAGAAGGGCAGGAAGACGCCATCGGAATTTATTCTCAATCACTCTCAAAATCTTGTCACCCCTTCTTCTCAAGCAGCCTTTGCACGGGATCCAGGCTCTCCTCTCAGGAAGCAAAGCAGACAATCGTCTATAGCCCAGAAGTGCTGAGAAAGCCCCAAGCTCAAAATATCCCTTCTGAATTTGCTAGTTTCTCCACCAGTTTCTGACCTTTGTTCCTAGACCTTCATGTTGGCAAAAGCAAGCACCCCTAGAAAGGTATCATTTGAAGCATTGATGCTTTAACAATGCAACACGTTTGACATACCTTCCAGGTGTAATGCTTTTCTGGGGTAGGTTAGAGAGAATAAAACTCTGAGGGAGAAAAGGAGGAATCAGGAGAAAGTGACATTTGTGAGCATTAGTGTGGTTTAGTGGTGAAGAGGTTAAGCATGAGAGACAGACATGGGTTCCAGTCCTAGCACTGCCACTGTGCAAGCTGTGTGTGCTATAGGTTGCTGCCTTCAAGTTCCCTAAGCATTGGGTTCATTATCCACAACACAGAAGAATCACTGTAATAGTGCAGTGAGATTCTGTAGAATGGGGATAATCATACTAACAGTGTGGTGAGAATCAAAGGAAATAATACATTTGTAGCAAGCAGAATAATGTTCCCCAAAGATGCCCACATCCTAATCCCAGGTATCTGTGAATGTGTCACTTTATGTGTTGAAAGGGACTTTGCAGTTGAGTACCTTTAAGGACCTTGAGGTGGGGAGATGGCAAAGGAGAATCAGGTTGCAGATGGAATTAAGGTTGCAAATCAGGGAGATTACTGAAATAGGGAGATGATCCGGGATTATCTGTGTGGGTCCACTGTACTCAGAAGGATCCTTAGAAGTGAAAGAAGGAGGCAGAAGAGAAGGTCACAGTGATGTGAACTATTGGGAGAAGAACTTGACCTACCATTGCTCTCTTTACAACGAAGGAAGGGGCAAAGGGCCAAGGAATGCTGGCAGCCTCGAGAAGCTGGAAAAGGCAAAGCAATGGATCCCCCCAGAGCTTCCAGAAAGAGACACAGCCCTGCTGGTACCTTGATTGTAGCCCCACGAGAACTGTGTCAGATTTCTAACCTTCATAACTGTAACATAATACATTTGTGTTCTTTTAAAGCCTTTGAGCTGGTGGTAATTTGTTACACCGGCTCTGGAAAACGAACACAAACTAACAGAAAACTAATAAAATATTTAAAGGCCCTAAAGAAGTGCCAGGTACATAACGAGTTAATAAGTTAAACCCACGTTAGTTACGCAGGACAGTCAGGGAGAAGGAATGGGAACACTCTAAGGTGTTTAATATGTAACAGTGTTGTCCAGGGTTGACCCTGTATATGTCATCAAAAGCCTGCTCTGAGAATCTCATAGAGGTTCACAAAGCTGGCTTTAGAACCTAAAGTAATTCTTCCTCTTACTTGTTTATGGTCAGAGCCAGGGTTGTCATGTCTAAGTACACCCCCAATAGTCATTCTGTTCAAACAGCACTTGAAGAAATGTGTTATTCCAAATATATATATATATAATACATTCTTTATATGTCTATAAATATACATAAATATATATTATTTATACATAAATATATTATAATATAAATATATGTATTATATACATAAATATAAATATACATGAATATATAAATATACATAAATATATTTATATGTAACTATATATTATATTATACAAATATATATAAATATATATGTGAGTATATATACACAGAGACATACATATACTTATATAAATATAATTTATATTTATAAAAAATAAACTCCTTCCTGGGCTATAGCAACGTCAGATGGATGTATCCCACCTCATTGGTTACCACCCTTCTGATGCAGACCGTATTACCTCTCAGGTCGATGATTTTTTTTTTAACATCTTTATTTATTTAACATCTTTATTGGAGTATAACTCCTTTACAATGGTGTGTTATTTTCTGCTGTATAACAAAGTGAATCAGCTATACGTATACATATATCCCCATATCTCCTCCCTCTTGTGTCTCCCTCCCTCCCACCCTCCCTATCGCACCCCTCTAGGTGGTCACAGAGCACCGAGCTGATCTCCCTGTGCTATGCGGCTGCTTCCCACTAGCTATCTATTTTACGTTTGGTAGTGTATATACGTCCATGCCACTCTCTCACTTCGTCCCAGCTTCCCCTTCCCCTCCCCCATGCCCTCAAGTCCATTCTCTACATCTGCATCTTTATTCCTGTCCTGCCCCTAGGTTCTTCAGAATCATTTTTTTTTTGGTTTCATATCTATGTGCTAGCATACGGTATTTGTTTTTCTCTTTCTGACTTACTTCACTCTGTATGACACGTTGATGGTTTTTAACAGCCTTCCAACCCGTCTCCTGCACGTCGGTGGCTCCTGCCTTCCAATCCATCTTCCGTGCTGTCTTTATGGAGCTTTTTAATAATAAAGATCTGGTCCTGTCCATGCCCACCCCTGCCCCCAGGCGTTTAGTGATTTCCCCGAACTTTTCTAGGAGGAGGTCCTGAGATCCTCAGTGATTTCAGAGGACCTTACAGGCTGTTTCCAAGCCCCTTTCCTTTCTAGAAAGGTTGAGATTTCCCAGCTTGTCTACTTGAGCTTTGGGCCGTGGCCTGCCAGGACGACTCCTCAGTCCCTGAACATCTGCCTACCTCCTGACTTTGGCTATCCTGTCCCCTCCTCCTGGAAGGTCTTTCTCTGACCACTTGGCAAGTCGAAGTTTCATCCACTGTTGTCTAAAGCCTTTACAGACCAGCCCAGCGAGACGTAGTCTCCTCTCCGAGACCACAGAGCATCAAGTGCCTTCTAGAACAGTGCATTCATACCTGCCTTAAATTCTCTGTGAGCACATAAACCTTAGAGGGCAGGAGGGATGGGAGGCGAGGGACATGGAACCTTACATATTGATGAATCGCACACAGCGTCAGAACTGTGCCTCCCATGATGGTCCCCAGTGTCACATGTGGCTATTTAGATTTTAACTAGTCAAAATTAAGTCAGTTAAAATCTCTTTAGTCCTCCTGGCCAAATTTCAACTATTCAATTGCCATGAGTAGTTAGTGGCTACCGTACTGGAAAGCAGGGACATAGGACTTTCTGTCATCATTGAAAGTTCTGGGACTTCCCTGGCGGTCCAGTGGTTAAGACTTCGCCTTCCAATGCGGGGGGTGCGGGTTCGATCCCTGGTCAGGGAGCTAAGGATCCCACATGCCTCGCGGCCAAAAAACCAAAGCATAAAACAGAAGCAATATTGTAATAAATTCAGTGAAGACTTTAAAAATGGTCCACATCAAAAAAAAAAAGTTCTATTGGTCAGTGCTGATCTAGAATACAATAAATGATCAATAAATATATGAAGAGGAAGGAAGGAAAGAAATAGTGAAGGGAGAGAGAAAGGGAGGGAAGATAAATCAAATTCCAAAGGAAGTCAGGAGAAATTGTCCCAGATTTGGAAATGGGGGGAAACGGTTAGAGTGTCCTTTCAGCAAAGGGCTGGAAACCCCTTTGGAGATTATCTAATTCTATAGGGCTGTGCACCTCCGGTTGACTTTTATATCTAGGTAATTTTATATCTAAGAGATATAAGAGAAGAAGTTATCGTGCAAAAACTGATAGCAATGCAGTCGATTCTTGCCCACAACAAGGCAAATAAATTTTGTTTCACTAGAGAAATAATTCATTTCTACAATAAAGATATAAAAGATAATCTCAAAGATGACATTTAATTGCCCCATAAGATATTAACCTGTTTTGCATCTATTAACAAATTTTACCATTCTTAACCAACTGTTTACATCTATCTATCCATCCATCCATCCATCCATCCATCCATCCATCCAAAGTGTCTTTTGAACTAGTCTTAGTGTCTTACTGGTTCCTTCATTAATTACCAAGTTGGTTAAAATCTTGGACACACGCTCATTTTTGACTTATGCATGAGATGCATATTTTTAACATGAAAAAGCTATACTTGAGAAATTTTGGAGGCTGCCGTGCAACACTGCTGTGGACTCACCTGGAAGCCCGGTACAGTGCATTGCTTGAGACGTGAAACTCATAGGCTACCTAAACCCAGGCTTGTCTTTTCTTGGCTCCCGGTGTGAATGACAAAAAGCAGTGGAGCTTGAACGTTGCTGACTCTCGGCTTCTTTAGGTTCTTTTATCCTCTCTACTGTTTGGGGTTCTCTTTAGTACGTATATGTTTGGTTTTGGTTCTAGTTCCTGCAAGGCCACTAAGTCATTTCCATTTGGTTGCAGCAAAGAGGGATTTGGTTTTATGGTCTTTCTAGTGATTCTAACCAGATGGGTAATGGAGAGGATTGAGAGTCATGTTTTTAGTTTTTCTTAAATGACACTCTGGCAGGGCAAAGCGAGTGACAGATAAAAGGAGGCTCCTTTGCAAGAGGTCCTTTTTGAGATACTGGTCCCTATACAACTTGTGAAAGAAAAATCAGAGTCCGACAGTAAAGTGGTTAAGAACAGATTTTATCCAGGGGCTATTGCACGAGAGGACGAGAGACCGCAGCCTAGACCTGGGCTCGGTTCTGAAGACAGCAAGAACAAGTGGATATTTATAGACAAGGAGCAGGATGGGGGCCTGCGGACGGAACATTACAAAGAGAAAACATCCAGGATGAAGGGGATGCTGGTTCAACCAACCTGACATTCTTGCTGCAGTCAGGCCGGGGTGATCAGACATCAGCTGGGGATGGGTGAGGAATTGAATCAGATAACAAAGTGATCAGATATGGAGGGTGGGAGAATTCTCTTACCTGGCTTAGCAGGGCTTTTGGTAAAATTGGGCAATGCCGAGATAGACACAGGAGTCCAAGAGTTGAGTCCTTCTTGAAAAGAGTGTTCAAAGCAACCCGACCAAAGTTTGGTCAAGGGTAGAGTTTTGTTACCCTGAACAAAGATGAGAGTTTGGGGTAATCTTTGGAAAGAAGAAAATTACTTTGCCAAATCTATAATCAAAAATACTCCAAGACAGTGAAAATTGACAGAATAACAGACAAAATTAATAGAAGGATGAAAATGTTCTTACAGTCCCTGAGTATAGAAAATGGAGTAATTAATAAAGGCAGGGGCTGAAAAGTGGAAACCTCTGGAGTTTATTTTTGGGGCTGAGACATTAACAGGAATGAAAAGTCTTTAAAAAGAGTCCCATGTGGTCAAGGTAGAAGTTTCTTGCTTTTATACTATACTTTGAAATGTTAACAGAGGAGAGAAAAGATAAGAGATAAAGTGAATATAGCCAGGAGAAATATTTCTTTGACAGATATAAAGAGAAATATGAAAAAATATAATAAGGTCAGGTAGGAAAATCTGTATCCTCTTACAGTGAGTACCTGGGGGCCTGCAAATTAAGCTAACAAAAGACAGATTAGCAGGAGAAAAGGCACAGAATTTTCATTAATATTTATGTGCACAAAAGTTCATAGAAAAGAAGTGAAATTCAAAGAAGTGGTTAGACTCAAGGGCTTATATACCCCTTTAACAGAAAGGGCAGGGAGCTGGGCTTCGAGGGATGACAAATTACGGGGAAGTAACTAGGAAAAATATATGGGAGAACTAATGGAAGGTAAGAGTTATTTTAGGGGGGTGTTGACTCCCCTGTCTCCAGTGATATGAGTTGATATTCTCTTTATGCTACACAGGAAGGTAAGGAAGAGAGAGGGGGACACCTTCACACATGGAAATTAATACCCTCCTTTTTGGCAGAGAAGGGAAGGTCAGGGAATTCTTCTTGCATCTGATGATTACGAATTGTCTTCAGCTCAAAATAATCTTTATGCCAAAGAGGCATATTTGGGGAGGGCATATTCTGATTCCCTTCAATGGCTTTCTGAATCCAATTCTGATTCCCTTCAATGGCTTCAAGGTCAGAGGACAATCTGAGATCAGAGTCAGTCTGTGACTCAGTAATGACCCTTGTCAAACAGCAGACGTAGCCAACGAGAACTCACCAGAAGGATGCTCTGTTCAAGAAACAATTCATTCTGAGATGTTACTTGGGTTGAAAATGCATGTCTTTGAAAGTTTTACCAGTTGCTTATTTTCTTCAAAAGGAAAGTAAACCAACAAAATGATAGTGACTATACTCATACCCAGTAATATATCACTGAAAAAAGTATATATAAAATTAGGGATTTGAGGGATTCAGTGGAATTTCCAAAGTCTGCTTCAACTGTCTGTGGCACCAACGGATATGTGGTCTGAACACCTGCGTCTGACTTACTTCTAACCTCGTCTGAGAAGGAGCCTTTTGATCAAATGTTTTGGATTGGATTTTATGGAGTGACATCTGCTCCGTGTGTGAAAAATTCATTCACCAGATTTGTTTAGTTATTTCTGTGCTTCCGGTTAATATTTTTCTTAGAAGTTATCCAATAGCTTGCAAGCAAATTATCACAAGAACTCAGGCTTTATGTAATAGACTTTTCGTAACTTGCTAAACATATCTAAAATCTGCTCTTGTTTTCCTAACTGCTTGATATCTTTCTACACCCCTCTTATAATCCGATCTCAAATCTCTTGCAAATAAACTTGACTTTTCTTAAGCAGTCAACCACAGGCAGGCTCTCTTCGAATTAAACCGGTTGCCCTGAGCGATAGGCGGTTAAATTACCATTTCTTCTCAAAGCCAAGCTGCCTACTCCCCTCGGCAGAGAACAGAGCAATGATTGGAAATCACTTTCCAAAACCTGATCTCTGACCGCATCTTTCGCTCTGCTCAAGGCTAGGTTCGTTTGAGCTCAGACCATTTACAGAGGGATTTCCTGACTTAATTTTTGTCTGGTACCTTTTTTTTTTTTCTGGGTCTTTCTGTCAGGCTGCTCTGGGATTTTCTTTGAGCATTTTGTCCACTCACCCACCTGCCCACCGCTTTTCAGACCAGGAAACAGCTGCCTGTGGGATCATGCCCTCCAGTTTCCACACTTAGCAGAGTTGAGAAGAGGGCCCAAGGCGTCTAATCGCAAATCCCGCTTGACACGGGACTAAGCGTTCCTTCTGTAGAGTTTTGTTGAATCACTTGTGCACAGAAGCTTGTCTCCACAGAAGAGAGTCCTGACTGGGATACTTGAAACCTAAGTATGGATGCCTTGCGTGTTTCCTAGTTAGAAACACTGTTGACTTCTCTCTGTTTTCTCCCTCTAGTGGCCATGAGGATCCATTGAGCCGTCCTCCCTTCCTTCCCTCAAGGTTGTCCCCTCCTTTTCTTTCCTCCCCTTCCCGTCTTTCACTCCTTTCTCCTTCTGCCTCACCTATTTCCATGGCTACTGGAGACGTGGTCTCCGGTCTCCCCCTCACCCACCGAGTTCACCCTTCGTAGAGCCAGGAAGAAATGGTCAGATCACCTTGCCTGACCTGGCTCCGTCTACCGAGCACTGGGGTCCACAGACCTGCAGGGTCTTGGTGACACCTTCTCAGGGATCTATTCATTTCTCGATAAACCTTTTTAAAAAGTTTGTATCTTCATTTTGATGATAAGGTATAAAGTTAGAACAAGAATTGACTCATCTGAGTGCTTATAACCTAGTGTTAACAGGTGGTTTGAGCACCGACATCAGTTTCTGTGTTTACTCAGCCCCTACAGAGACATTTAAAAAAATGAATGTCGTTTTTCTTAAGCTTGTGGTTAGAGCTCTAAGGGACCTTAGACTGAGTGAAATAGTGGAGCCGATTTTTTTTTAAACATCTTCATTGGAGTATAACTGCTTTACAATGGTGTGTTAGTTTCTGCTGTATAACAAAGTGAATCAGCTCTACGTATCCATACATCCCCATATCCCCTCCCTCTTGAGCCTCCCTCCCACCCTCCCTATCCCACCCCTCTAGGTGGTCACAAAGCACGGAGCTGATCTCCCTATGCTATGCGGCTGCTTCCCACTGGCTATCTGTTTTACATTTGGTGTAGTGTATATACGTCCATGCCGCCCTCTCACTTCGTCCCAGCTCACCCTTCCCCCTCCCCGTGTTGGAGCTGATTTTTTAACCGGGCCATTTAGGCACGAAATGGCGATTATCCAAATGGAGCCACATTTTACAGATTACTCGAGGATCGGATATGATCATGGCCAGTGGTAGAAGATGCTCTCTGACCCATCTCCACTGTTCAGAGCCTCTGTCCGATGGGTGTTAGCTAGCTTTGCCCTGTGAAATCCCCCATGGAGCTGTTTGCTTTATCCCCTGAGTTGGTTTTCCGAAGCTTCCAGAAGACTGCGAGTTTGTCGAGAGCTTTCTGAGATGTTTCCCCACACTCCCCAGCCCTTCCTCCCGCTCTCATTATCTGTGCTCAGTCTGGTGACTAAGCGTTTTGAATTAGAAGGTCCACTTTTCAGCAGAACAGTCACCCTCCTCCGCTTTCTGGCTCCTTGTGGCTGGGCTCCACCTCCGGATCGCTGTTTCTTCACTCATTTCCTTCTCGTTTTAAGATAATCTGACGTTATTGTTGCCTCTTCCCAGGAGTGTTTCCAACTTGGGCTTGAAGTACCGGGTGGAGACAGGAAGCAGGTTCTGGTTGTTTGCGGGGTGTTATTGCCTAAAGATAAGTTGGTTCTTTAGCTGGGACTCTTCTCAGAGGTTATGTCTCAGATCCTCCCCTCTCTCGTCTGCCAGCTTCCCAATTCCTCCCCTTCTGTCTCTGTCTCTCTCTCATGCACCCATGCACATACTCCAGAGCAGTGTCTCATAAATCATGTAGATTACTTTTGACTCCTAACCTCTATCCTACAAAACACCTTGAAAAAAAATAAAAGCAGTTATGGACCCTGCAAACGCTGTCAGGTACCCCGCCGTGGATGTTCACACACCGCATCCGCTGGCACTTTCAAAAAAAAATCCACCTCTGCCATTGAGGCAAAAGAGGAGATTCCCAGGCACCTCTCTGCAGATCAGCTCTGTTTCGCTCCCAAAACTCACACCTTTTGTATTTTCCACCCCAGGATTTCAGCCATGGGAGGAAGACAGACCACACTCATTCTGGTTTGAGTGCAGAGTGTTGGCGGGTACATGTTGGTTTCACCTGAAACTAATCAACTGGGACCAGGGAAAGGGGCATTTTGTCTCAATGCAGTAGCTCCCATGTGGACCCAGGGCAGGACAGGCAGGGGTGGGAAGGAACAAGGCTCTACCAGGCACGTCATCTTGGGCATCCATTTCATCTGTGTCCCAGTATGAGAAAACCTCAACAATCTTAGTGGCCAATATTACTACTCTGACTTCACAAATAAGGAAAGATTCTTGGAGAAGTTAAGCCACACAGCTGATAAATGGCTGGTCAGATCAATTTCCGAATCAGAGTTTACCCTATTCCCACTATGACGTGACACACAACAATATCTGATTGGAGATGAACATTGAGTTGCTTTAATAAAATAAAGACATCCTTAGCCAATTGTTATCCAGTATTATTCACTGAACTTCACTAAAAGACACCGCTGACTTAATTGTTGGTTCCTTTTATACTAAATCCAAATAATATGATGTTAGGGCTACAAGGACCTCTTCCCCCAACGCTGCCGAAATCCCAGTGACCTTTAATCCCCACATCAGCGTCCATACATCCTACACCCTAAGCTCTCGGTTCTTGTACCACCTGAATTCCAATGACCTCCTCCTTCTCTCACATTCCACCCCATCACACGCCAGGTAACATGCCACTCCATCTGCCTCCTTTATAAAACCTGAACTCCAAACTTTGTGTTCTGTATACCTGGCCCCCATCCCCGATCCCTCACCCTGATCCCGCTACACCTGCCCCTGTCTCGTCAAGGTACCTGGTCCCTTCCCCTCCCTGACCCCAACTGCCACTGCTACCTTCACCTCCTCAGGTCCTCTCTTACCTCCCTATTCAGACAAGAACAAATGCTTCTTCATGTCAAATACTCTTTCCCCATTTCCTCCAGCCCCTGCTTCCACGGTCTTCATATCATGCTGGCAGCAGTCTCCTCAACTTTGAACCAACTAGATTGTTTGTGTTCTCCACTCATTCCTACCCTCTGGAAAAAACATCACAAAGTACAGATTGGCACAACTAGGCATTAACCCCCAGGCTCTCACTGTCCTTTCTCCACAGTGGCTATTTCAAGCTTCCTTGTTTTCCTCAATCTTTCTACCCCACAGGATCCTCCCCCCTCTTAACCAGTGACTTTACCTTCTTCTGAGGGAAAATTGAAGGTTTTTCTTATGACCATTACCTTACCTTCCAACCTGAAAACCTATGATCTTCATGTATTTTTATTAAACCTTTTATCACAAAGGAATGCCCCTTTCTCTCTGGCCTCGGGGGGACCAAGCCCCCTCCTTTTCATCGAGTACAATCTACAGATTTTCTTCTGTCTCCCCTGAATCTCCCAGGTCTTCCTATTTTATAGTTCCTTTCCAAAAGAATGTTTAAAACCCTCAGTTCTATGCACCAAAAGCAAACAAAACACATACCTTCCTTCTTTAGACTTGTTCTGGTCTCTCACTAGTAGAATATGATCTCCTTGAAGAGAAGTGTGATCTTTTCCCACCATAGTTCTTTTTCCACCATATTTATCTATAAACATGTGATAAAAGTAAAGAATGAGTACAGTAGTTCAAATACCTCTGTTGATGAATAAGGAAAATGGGACCAGATTATTATCCAGGTTTATATAATGACACACTAGGTTTAATATTCCCAATACCTTACTTAGTCAATTGATAGAAACGTAGATATTCAAATATTCACAGTATATAACATGATTGGTACTTAGTTTGGGTGCTTTTGAGATACACATTCTTGGAGTAGCTAAAGAACAACATCTTGCATGGATACTGTGAGCTGATTTGGGCTTTAATAGAGTAAAACCAATTCCTCCCAAGTTCTTACTGAAAGACTATCATCAACACAACAAGAGGAACTTCTTGAAGTCCACGTCAGAGCAGGACACTCCTCTGCTCAAAACCCTCCAGTGCTTCCCATCTCACTCAGAATAGACACCCACGCCCTGACCGTCACATCCTGGGCTCTTCAAGGTCTGACCTTCCTTCTCGAACCCGATCTCTGCATTCTTCATATCTTTCTGAACACTTGTTCCCTCCAGGGATGATAAATGTTTGGGCACATCAACTTCTGAATCCAAGTTTACCCTATTTCCGCTATGACCAGACACAAAGCAGTGTTTGGTTGGAGATGAACATCCAGTTGCTTTAGTAAAACCCACCTTGCCTGGAAAGCTCATTCCCCCGGCAACCACGTGGCACATCCTCCACTCTACTTTGCTTGAGAGGTACCTTCTCGGTGAACTTTGGGAAGCTCTGTGTCAGTCATTGAAACTTAAAGAATAACTTCTCTGCTTATAGAAAGCGATCGGGAGGCTGTCTTCCTGGGGCTGTTAAGGGGGAAACATGGCAGCCCCCAGGGACCTAGGGAGACGGCAAGGAAGACAGGCTTTGCCCTGAAAGGGCTCCACCTCCCCCTTCTGCCTCCTTATGCCTTTCTCTCTCCATCCCAGGAGCTCTTTGTGAGGAAGTGTGCTGATTCCTTTGCACTAGTCAGAGCCTCAGGGGGCGGCCCCCTCCCAGACGTTCTGTGTCAAGAGTCCCTCCCATTATCACCTCCTTTTCCTCAGGGCAACCGAATTCGCTGAGCATGTTAGCTCTGTGGACGCTGTGTGCAAAACGTCTGCTATGTCTATTCTCCCCACAGGTTGTTTGCAACTTGAAAGGTGATCTTGTTGATCCAAACAAATATGGAGGTGGTAGAGGGTCTAGGGAACCTGTTTTTCACTCGGGAGAACCTCGTGGGCAGCTTGACCTCCTTTGGGACTAAATAGCGGCAGGAAGTAGATGCCTTACTTTTGCAAGTTGGTCAAACCGTAACGAGTGAGTAACTGTTTTTAAAAATGCCATAAAAGGCAAGTCATTGATAGACTAAGATTTTAATAGCAATATGTCTCAAATAATATTATTCAGTTTCACATTGCACATTTATGTATATTTTTAATTTTATTGAGGTATAGTTGATTTACAGTGTCGTGTTTAATTTCTGCTGTACAACAAAGTGACTCAGTTATACATATAGATAAATTCTTTTTCATATTCTTTTCCATTATGGTTTATCACAGGATATTGAATATAGTTCCCTGTGCTGGACAGTAGGACCTTGTTGTTTATCCTTTTCTAAAACATCTTAATATTTTTTCACACGTCAGTTCCTGTCAAGCCAGTACTGTTAGTGAGGGGCCCTAGTCCCACCTTGTTTTGGGCTGAGACTGTATATTAGTTTCAAAGTGTAGCCTTTGCTGATCATGGCCTGAAGGATACGTTCTGTTTTTAAAGGAAATGTTTCACCACGGAGTGGGACAGCTTATCACAGGCACTTAATTTAATGTGGAAACCCAGCTGTTACTCGCTCTGGAACTTTCAGTAACTATTGAATATGAAGGAAGGTAAAGACAGCCTTGGAACCTGAGCTCTGATTCGTTGGCCAAAACTGTTCTCAGGAAAAAGACCTCCAATTGGCTGGAAAGAGAGCTCAGCTCATGGTGGACAACCCAGAATGCGGAGCCAGAGTTCACAGAACACTTCAAACAAACACAGCCCAACCTCATCCTTGAGCTGTCGTTTGTTGGCCCATGGCCGGGGGAGATATTTGGAACTCCTGGGAAGCGTGCCCAAGGCAAGAGTTCAAAGCTCCCTTTCTGAGCAGATTGGGAGAACCAGTAGATAAAGGGCCATCATTGCAGAAAAGACTGGGGGTGCTTGGCCTAGTGACCTGATCTCCAAATATTTCAGAAGATGCTGGTCTCCATGTCTCTCTTGCTTTAATCATCAGCTGTACCCAGGCTGTATTCTGGGGGTGGGCTTAGCAAAATGTAATAGCTTTAGAAATTACAGAGTAATAAAAACAAAGGTTCTATGTAGAAAGGAGCAGTTGTATATCAACCGCCATAATGGAATTTTCCCCCAGATGATAGGATTCTGACTCGATGCCTATGCAGATTTCAGGCTGGATGACTGGTTTGCAAATGTATGAAGTTGGGAAGGGGCAAACGAAAATGTCTTCATTCGAATTTAACGTGATATCCTAAGAGAGTTCCCTAACTTGTCCTTTAACCTTCATTTAAAGGTGAGTAAAATACAGTCATGATCTATTACCACTCAGCATTTAGTTGTACATTTTTATGAACAACACTGGGGTAATATGTGAAGAGGGGAGGCCGGCGATCTGAGGCAGGCGATGTGTGTTGGTGGCTTGGGTTGGGTCACATCCCATGGAGAAGTGGCTTTAGCAATTCAGGCCTCTAGCGAGTGGGGCTTGGGCTGGGATGACAGTGGGAGTAGAGATTAGGTCATCTCGTTAAAATAAGTGAAAGGAAACTAAATAGAAAACCACTTACAGTGACTGACTCTAAGAACTGTTAATGATGACTTCCTGTTCTTCCTTCTCCCTACGTTATGGTCCACAGACCCTGTGACATAATGTTTTCTGAATTTCTGGGCACTTTTAAGATTGCATCTTTTTGGACCCATCTACTAGCTGCAGCATATAATAGAAAATAGAATGAGAACATGTGATTTAGAGTCGTACGAACCTGTGTCCCAACCTGGGATCTTTGTAGACTGACCTTGGACAAACCCAGTTAACTCTTCTGAGTTAACTTCTTATTATCCACAAATTTAAGATAAGAATGCTGCCTAAGATAATTGAGAGGATCAAATATAAGTGAGAATTCCTAGGCTATAGGACCCCTTTCCTTTTCTCCCTTCAGAAAGGTTGTGAAAACCTAGAGAATCCATGAAATGTTTAGTCCTAAATCATAGACCATGTCAACTATTGCCAAGTACAAGCCATAGACTTTTCAGGAGGCATTTGCCCTTCAAATTATAATGCCATCATCCCGGGACTTATACCATCTGGTCCAAATACCTTCCCCCAGCCCCACTTTACACACTTAATTTTCCTGTCTGCAGTCCTCACCCCCAGATGTTAGAGTTTGCAACACACACACACACACACACACACACACACACACACTAAAAAAAAAAGAAGGTGCACACTTCTGTATCCTGGAAGCAAATACAGTCCTTGGTTCCCAGTGCCTCTTCTTCTTACCAGGCCTTCATTTGGCCTTCTTATCAAGGATGTCTCTGTATTTGCTGCAGTTATCTTGTAAGCAAATTCACCTTTTCCTAAGTGAGTTTTTTGTTTCTTTCTTTTTTTTTTTTTACAAAAATAGAAAGCTTGAGTGTTTAGCACATTACCTTCTGGAAAGTCATCCAATAGCCATGATTTAAAGAACAAGACACACTGAATTTGAGTTATTCATTAGCCTACTGATGGTCATGTTTTCAAATCATCAGCCAGGTTTCCTGTGTAACCTTTACCCACCCGCAGGCTAGGCAAGGAAGGCCAACTCTTGAAAGGGTACTTGAGCTGGAGGAGAAGAGGTCCTTTTCACATCCACTGAGAGTAATTCTCCGCAGTAAGGACAGTGCACCCTGAGACTCAGAAAGAGTCATGAGCCGGATCAGATGTTGATGTGGGAAGATGAGGGCTTCTGAATTCAAAAGGAAGGAAGGCTTCTCAGTTCAAACTGAACGTCTTCGGTTTTGTTTACCTAAGTTATAAAAGAACAGCATTTTATCGAAGGCTCACTGCGGGCTAAGTGTGGAAAATTTCAAGAATATTCTCAAAGAGCCTAAACGTTTGTGTGAGCAGAAGAAAAATGCTCTTATTGTCAAAGCTGACAGCATTTTGGACAGAATGCCCTAGAGGGACAGAATACTACTTACGTCAAAAACCTGTCTCTGTGTGGGAAAACATCTGACAGACCTTTAGATGCTGTGAATAAATTTCAGAGTCAGTCTGGATGAAGGCGGGAGAGAAGGGAGGGCTTCCTTGCAGATAAAAGAAGGAAAATGTCTGGATGGAGAGAAGAGCTGAGGTTGGTGAGGACAGCCTTTCTCTGAGGAGAAAGATGGCCAATGAGAAAGTCTCTTTGCTACAGATGACTGAGGATTCAATGTCAAGTGACTGGATATTCAACTCCGGGTTATCTCCTGCTTTTCTGAGATGTGCTATTGTCTGTTACTGTCTCAGGTTTTAATAATCCTAAACTTCAATAAAATATATTAAAAATAACAACTTTCTTTGGAGAATGGAGGAAAACATATCCTAAAAAATTCTGAAAGATGTTGTGATGGGAAAAGTGATTACTGACTGTCCAGGGCATCCTCTGTGCCATCACCAGCTTCCGTTGTCTTTGAGCTGTTTGACAACCCTGCTAGCTAGAATGGCAGCAGCAATGCAAATGATTCTTGTTCACAAAAGTGCAAATTGTGGGGACATATAGTTGATTATCGCCATGTGGTATTGACCACTTTTGCTTTGATCTGCAAAATTTTTTTCAGCCTATATGCACGTATTTTCAAATATTCTTATTTGACAGTGGTAACATCTTACTGGTTCCCTCAACAATAAGTTAAGTAAAATCTTTGGCATCAGTTCATTTTCTATTTGTATGAGCATCACAATTTAACTTTTAAAAATTATCCTTTAACAAAGGAGCAGCAACATAGGAGGTAAGATGGAGGCCACACTTTGAGAAAATCTGTGTAGACTGTGAACAAAGAAAGATAAATAGAATATATCAGGAGTTAGAAATTATAAGAAGAGATGACCATGAAAACAATCATCCTTCACTTGGGTTCTCCACAGAATTCTTGGGAATATGGACTAGACAATTTCACAAAGAAATTGTCTTAAGGTATTTTATTTGAATATTAAAAGAAAGAGTAATCCCAGAAAGGGGAAGATCTGGGTACCAACAAGTAACACAGGTAAATAGATAATTATAACACAGTGTGATAATTGTCAGATTGGAGATCTTTATAAGTTTCATGAAATCATAGCAAGGACCCCCTAAATCTGCTGATTATATCAGCCAAGTTGTGATTTCGATTTACCTTAGCGTTTGAAAGTTAAATCAAGTTCTCCAAAATAAAATTATAAATATTCACATCTGTCTACATTATCTAATTATTTATCTGATATATTCATCCATCTATCCATCTATTGTTCTATCTGATATATTCATCTACCTATCTATTGACCTACCTACATATCTGCCTGCCTGCCTATCTGTATAGTCTATCCATCTATCCAGCCAGCCACCTACCCATCAATTGATCTATCTATCTATCTATCTATCTATCTATCTATCTATCTATTAGAACTTTTCTCCTCAGAAGAAGTCCTTCCATAGATTGATGAATAGACCACTAACCTCTTTGTGGGCATAGTCCAACACTGTCAGAGTAACTGAGAATCCTTTACTTGCCTAATATAAAAATACTCTTTTTGAAATAAAGTAGCAATGTCATTTCTATGTCGGAGGGGAAAGATCCCCCCTCTCTCCATGTTCACTGAGTGACACTTGTGCAAATGGAGACAAAGATGGTTTGGTTCTTCAAGGACTCTCCGTGAGGACAGCAGTCAAGGAGCAGGGGTCAGTGTATTGCTCCGGCAGGAAAACCTCAGGTCTTTTCTCAGACTCTAAGGTCCTCTGTCCTTTTCTTTGTGCAAGCTTCATTCAATCCTTCATTCACTGGGAATTACCACCCCGTTGGCTTTACCCTACAGGCAAATTTATGGAACCCTTACTAGAGGGATCTCAGCCACGAATACCAAACGCAGAGGTACCCTTGTGGCCAGGTGAAAATAACAAGCAGCGTGATGTCAAACAGATATGTCTTTCCATCCCAGCTCCATGCCTTACTGTGTAAAATACAGTCAATTCTTAACTTCCCTAGCAATGCCTTCTACATGAGATGTTGAGATAGTATGTAACCTTGGAGAGAGATGATAGATAGATAGATAAATAGGTAGATAGATAGATAGATAGATAGATGAGAGAGAGAGAGAGAGAGAAATAAAGCTAATTTACAGAACTTGGCAGATGGTAGATGTTCAGTGTGATTTCCACTGCCCCCTCTAATGGCCAGCTCAGGAGAATCAACTAGATCTGAGATCCCACAAATAGATTTTAGAAAAAGGAAATATGGGATTTCCAAACAGTAACTTTTTTTTAGGGGCATAACAAAAAAGAAAGGATTTGGGGCTTGGGTTCTCCTGTCTTTCTGTAATTAGGTTTGTATCTTGCCAGGAAAAGATGCATGGTTCTCAGTGGCAGTGGTCTTGCTTGCTTCTTTTCTAAACTCCTTTGGCACTGCTGCAGTAATAAAAGCATCATGACTGATGAACAGTCTGTGCCCATTGGTTCCTGACAAACTCTCTGGCACAGGGGTTCTAACCTTTGAGCGTCTAGAAGAATCGCGAAGGAAGGGGGAGTCAGTGCTGTCTCTTGTACTCACTCTTCAATTCCAGCACATTCTGAATTTGTTTGTGGCTGGTGGACTCAGCCTCGGGCCTCTGTCACCCCTACAACTAGTCATGCATTTGACTCCTAACCCACAAAATTGCCTTTAGCTGAGAATACACACCTCCTTCTCAGCAGCACGGAGGACTCAGTGTGAGTTTTCTGTCCCTAATTATTTTCCTGTGATGTTGACTTACGTAGCCTAATGCCGCGGCCCTGCTCACAGACCTTTTCTCTTCCTGGGACTATCTGTAAACATTGCTATTTCAGGGAGTGGCATCAAAGCCAAGGCCAGGAAAAGAATTTCCAGAATGTCCATGAGAAGGTCACGTTTTAAAAGGATTTTCAGGCACGACAAGAGCGCTCTATGTCAGGACCATTCATCCTTCCCATCGACACTTGCTGCAAGGCCACTAAGCCTCCCTAGTTGAGAAGGGTAAGAAGAGGCTTAGCTGATGGTGCTGTGAGGACCCCCATTTGTGTGATATTTTAAACACCCTGAAATAGGGATGTGATTTGACTGTGTGTACTCTTTCTTCGCCTGTTAGAGAAATGAGTGATTTGTGGTCATGGGAAGATGCTGAATGGGGCTGTTTTAAGAAAGAAGAAAAAGGAAAGGAAAGAAGATTTCTGGGAGAATAGGTCTTTCACAAACAAGGTGATGCCGAGCCCTAGGCCGGATGCTTTCTTGCATTGGAAGAAAGACCACAAAAGTTGCCCTAACCTCATTTAAACAGGTGACAGTCCCTTGCTCATGCTGGTGAATGTTTTCAATCACTGAGATTTAAACAGTTGCTATAGGCAACATATTTCTCAAACTAGTCAACTCTGGAGGAAGGTAAATCAAGATTGTAGAAAATCACATAATTGCTCTCCTTTGCAAAGTAGGAGTATTGTCTTCATATCTATCTTGCAGAAATCTTAAAAGCTTTTTTTCCTCCACAAAATATTTTGAGTCCTTCAGAGAAGGAAGCTCTGGAAATACTAAGAGATTGTGTGTGTGTGTGTGTGTGTGTGTTTAACGTATTAGTAAAATACTCTTTTCCCATTCAACCATATTTGTACATGTAGATTTTCTCAGATTTTAAGGTCTTATTCTCTTGCTTCTGACAATTCCCTTTCAGTGAATTTTCAGGCTTATGGTAGTTCATGAAAATTAAGCACAGCAAAAAAAGGCTGCTTTTTCACATCAGCTAGCAAATTGAAATAGGAATGGTAATTGTGTCCCTTGAGTTCACGTGAGTCACCCATATTTCTTGCCGGTTTATCAACTTCTTAGAGGTTCTGGAGAACCGTGATCTTGCTCCATCCATGAATGGAGTGTCTGTTATAAAATCTGAGTGAATCCCTCAGGGTGCAAAGCAAATATGAACTCATTCAGTTGCATAATATATAGTTTTCTAAGCAGGATGTCCATTTAAAAGTACCCGAGGTCCTCCAGAGAAGAGGGTGAACGCGATCTCATATTTTATTGATGCCTCAGAAGCGTGACGATTAACCATCGTATTCTTTCAGAGGCAACTAAGTTTTCTTCCCTTCATCCTCGAGTACTTACATACAGTCGATAGGAATATTTCCTTTGCCAGATGTGGATCCTCTGTTGTATTGTTCTTTGTAATTAATGTTAAAACTTACAGGTACAACTGTGATAAATTGTTATAATAATTATAATAATAGTCACCATTTAGTGAGAACTCAATCAGGCAGTGAGAAACACCTTACATATTACCTCATTTAACCCACATCATAAATACTTCTGAAGCAAGTATTGTCTCCATTTTATGGCTGAGGAAACAAAGGCTTAGAGAGAGAAAATAACCTGCCTAGGACACATTTTGAGAAAGTGGCAGAATTGCAGAGTATTTATACAGATTATTAGGTGTTTGTTTTTCTTTTTAATTTTCAGTGATCCCACATAAAAAGAAAGAGTAAAATGTCTGTAAGTTTTCTGCACGTGGGAGTCTGTTTCTGATCAGCCGTGGGACCACAAATCAAGTCAAGAACGTTAAGGAGGATCTGTGCGTGTTCTAGTCCCTTGCCCTGTTGATGTATGAAGGTCTAGTTGACATGGTGATACATTGATTAGTTCATTCATTTACAATCATTTCTTATCTGAGTCATTTGATTTTCTTTATCCTCAAGCCCCTCCTCGATTCCACCTCCTCCACAAAGCCTTCCTCGGTATATGTTTATCTACTTTTCTTTATAGTCCCTTATTTGTTATTTCTTTATTCCTAAAATGCTGTATATGGAATGTTGGGGAGACATGAGATGGTCCTAAGTGATACACAGACAAACATTTTAATAGCTTTAGTTTTATGTTGTTTATTAGAGAAAACCTAACTAACACATTAAACCTGTGATTCACAAATATTATTGTTTATGCCAAAGCTAAATTTTCCTGTCAATTAAAAATACTAAATAAGAGACAGTAGAGTTGAGAACATGGTATGTGACTTCTTAAGTTAAGGAGAGCCTGGGGAGTACCATATCCAGTGACACGTTCTTATGTTTTATAGAGTTGTCTATTTTTTACTATGTATAAGTTTTATTTTGCAGACAACATGGTTATCATCGTTAACACTTACTGAACGCCTACCACACGTCCACTCTATACTAAGCACGTAGATACATGGTCTCAATTCTTTCTCATAATAACTGTGAGGTTGTTACTATTGTAAACCCATTTTCTAGAAGAGGAAACTGAGGGTTAGACAGGGTAAGTAACCTACTCAAGTGCACACAGACAGTAGACCCAGGATTAAAATCCAAGTCCGTCTAATGTCAGAACTCATCTTATTACTACTTCCACCTCCTCCTTCGCCTACAGATTATTCCTCAAGATTAGAAATTGTTGGCAGGTAATATAGTGTCTGAAATTACTGCTGGAGTGTCTTGACCTTTCAGTAAAAACTGAGAAAGCTAGAACTTTCAGAAACAGGGACGGATTTTTTTTAAAAAAAGAAAAAGATTTTTCTCTTTTAGAAGAACCTGAAATAAGCATCAAGAACTGGGAGAACATTACAGCCCAAACTTCCAGTAACAGGCTGAGTATGTGTAAACCCTAAGGTAATTCTTTGTGTCTTCAGTTATTCTTTGGACACTGCTGACTGGGCAAAGAACAAGTTGCCAGCACTTTCTTTGATCCACCACACACACACACGCACACGCACACGCACACACGCACACGCACACGCACACACCACACAGGTACACACACAGTATTTTCTTTAGCTGTCAAGACAAAGTTCTGTTTCAGGCAAGCTGATCTAGGGGCCTAACTGACTTCGTCGGGGCATAGCCAATTTGGGGGACATTAGCTGATTTTGTGGACTGCCAACTTTTCCATTTAATTGCTTGAACTATCAATTCTCTGTACATTAAACATAATGATAAGAACATCAATCGATTAAAATCTGTGTGGGTTCAAAACCCAAAATGAAACAAAACCCCCAAAGCCAGATTGGCTACATTTTAAATCCTTTTAGTTTTTTTTTTTTTTTTTAATCCTTTTAGTTTTTAACAGAGAAAAATCTCCTTGATCTTTTATTGATGAACCCTGGAGATTGACTGGGATTTTTGGTACATGGCATTCTCAGTTATTAAAGTAGATTCATTATGGTGAATACGGGAAGAAAAAGCCATCCGATTTGCCCCAAGTCATTGCCTTTCTCAATTTCAATCTGAGACAAGAATGCTGAGTTCCTCTTAGATAGGCAGTGAATGACCTAATTCCTCCAGTCTCGGCCTGGGTATATGTATTAGTCAGTGTTCTCCAGAGAAACGGAACCAATAAGATGTACGTTTACAGTTGACCCTTGAACAACATGGGGGTTGGGGTGCTACCCTCTGCACAGTCGAAAATCCATATATAACTTATTGTTGGCCCTCTGGATCTGCAGTTCCACATCTGTGGATGCAACCAACTGTGGAGGGTGTGATACTGTAGTACATATTTACTGGAAAAAATCTGCATATTAAATGGACCCACATAGTTCAAATCTGTGTTGTTCAAAGGTCAATTATATATATAAATTTGAGATAGATAGATAGATCTGGAGGCACCAGAGAGGCAATGATATAATTCCAGTCCAAAGGCTAACAGGCTTGAGACTCAAAAAGAACTGATATTTCAGTTCAAGTCTGAAAGCAAGAAAACAAAAACAAAAACAAAAAACCCCAATGTCCCTGTTCAAAGGCAGTCAGGCAGGAAGAGTTCCCTCTTATTCATGGGAGGGTCCACCTTTTTGTTCTATTCAGGCCTTCAACTGATTAGATGAGGCCCACCCACATTAGGGAGAGCAATCTGCTTTGCTCAGTCCACTGATTCAATCTCATCCAAAAACAATCTTACAGACACACCCAGAATGATGTTTGACAAAACATCTGGGCACCCTGTGGCCCAGGCAAGCTGACATATAAAATTAACCGTCACAGTATACTCTCCATATTGTAGTGAAGCAACTTTAGGCTCTGTCATCTGCTAATTCTTTGACCCCAAGCTTGCAGAATTTCTCTAAGGCTGAACAAGTTCTAAGCTCCTTTAATGCACTTCCCTATAGTAAAAAATCAATAAACATTGCTGAAATTACTTTTTTATTAATCTTATTTTATTAATTTTATCATCCCTGTCCCGAGCCAGGGACAATAAAAGCTTGAGGCAGCAAGAGGGTGACAATAAACTCCGTCAGCTCAACTTCTGTTTTCTATACACTTATTCTAGGTGTTAAGAAACAAGACAGAGTTCCTTGAAGACAGGAACAAATGAGACTAGCAGAATGTATAACGCATAGTAAATAAGAAATAAATGTTGATTGTATTGAGGGTACTAAGGAGTGCTCCAATGTCAGGTTTTTTAACATTTGCATAATTATTAAAATGAGGTGGTAAAAATTTTTTTAAGTCTAATCAGTAGAAGTTGTTATAAATTAATAATACCTTCAAGTCTATATTTGCTTTCAGAATGACCTTCGGTACTTTGTCCCAAAGAGGATGATCAAAATACTTGCACATGTTCTAGAAAATGAATGGGCATATGGGGTTTTGAGGATGCACTGCAGCAATGACTTGCATTTTCTTCCACGTTGCCAAAAATAATGTTAATACGTTCTGGTGTTCATGGCAGGGAAAATAAATGTCCTCTGTCTTTCCCCTTGTCAGAAACACAGTAAATCATTCAGGATTGTTTGAAGTAACTTCTTCTATTTTTGGTCCTGTTTTTATGAGCATGGAATCTCTCTTTGGAACCTGGGGAATGCTTTCAGTGAAAGACCCATATTGCAATATGTTAATATGTGGTGGCCATTTGTATGTGCATCTCATGGCCTTGAAGAGCCCAGGTCACTTTGGGGAGGTGATGCCTTCCACTTGACATTCAGCCAGAAACTGGGGGTCCCCTTTCTTGAACATCCTAGTGTTTATATGAAAGCACACTGGTATCATGTATCAAAACTATTTTTAAGAAAAAAGACTGAACACTACCTATTCTGCAGTAGACAAATGACAATAAGCTGGGGTCTCACATACCAACAAACTCTTAGTATCTCGGTGTCTTTTATTAAAAAGTCCTCCCTGAAATGAGCTCTGTGATCTGTCACACTGCCCTCTGCTGGCCTGGCCTGTACTTGCTGATAGGGAAAATGAAAAATTCTTGAAGATGTCAGGAAGGGAACCTTTAGATCCCTCCTCTGGATTTGACCATTGATTACAGCTCTCCCAATGGAATCCACAAGTATATCCCCCAAATGCCATTTATTCAACACTGGTGGAGCATTGACTAGTCGATGCAGGCACTGAGAATATAATAACGAACAAATCACTGCTCTAAAGAAGTTTGCAGTCGGATGGTCTAGGAAGCTAGTAATCATAGAAGAGGTGAATATGCCCACGTTGGAGCAACGATGATGTCGGTGGTCTTCCTGATCATGACTAAGGATCCTACTCTTTCTCTTGCTATAAGAAAAAGACCCTGTCCTGGCCTTCATGCATTTATCGCAAACGTGTAGCCCTGTAGATCTGGGCACTCCACGTTTCTTTTGAGTGTGGGCTTGTCCTGTTGTTTGTCTGGAACGTGTAGATAAAATGTGGTGAATGGTTAAGCCCAGTGTTTTAATGTACAGTTATAGAGACATTCTCAGTCGTTAGAACAGCAATCCGATTTCTAATAATCTTGATATTCTGTGCCTTCTGACCAAGATTCCTTGCTCGAACAAACCATGTCAGCAAAATAATTTAGTGGGTTAAAACGTAAAGAATAACAAATTAATCATTTGCAGTTACATCAAAAGTATGGTCAAAATTTAACCCAAAGGTCTTTCAGGTAATTCTAGGAATGCATGTGATGTGAGGTCAGAGAAAAGATTGATATCGAGAAGGTAAGCGAAGGCCTGAGACAGGAGCCTTTATCTTTAACTATACTTTTCAGGTTTGCAGCTGCAAGATCAGAATCCCAGTGGGACTATTGTTTCTTCCTGGTTATTTCACTCTTCTGATGTTAGAGCAATTGTCATTCAGGGGGATCTTGGTCCAAAGGCGTTGGTTCACTGAATCAAGGAACTTCATAGTTTTCCAACCAGTTATGCTTGGTTCTATCATAACAGGATTCAGGTTTTTTTTACTCTTCAATTAGGAAACCATAATATATTTATAAAACCATTTAAAGCAGGACTAAATGCATACAATTGCTTAGGCATCTTTTCTCGTTAATAACTTGCATTAATAATTGCTTAGTTCAACCTGTTTTCCTCTAACGCTTGGGTAGAATATACCTTTCTGACTCACTTATCTTTGGGGGGGGGGTTCTTTTCGTTTTTGTGTTTTGTTTTAACATGTCCATGACTCCAAGTTATCTATAGCTATTTTTCAATAAAAATTTCACATTGGAATTTTCCCCTTGGTTCTGAATTTTTCCTTGTATTCCCCTGTTTTTAAAATTTATTAATATATTTATTTATTATTAAAGTATCATTGATTTACAATAGTATATTAGTTTCGGGTATACATCATAGTGATTTGATATTTTTATAGATTATACTCCATTTAAAGCTATCACAAATTAATGGCTATATTTCCCTGTGGTGTACAATATATTCTCGTTGCTTATTTGTTTTATACCTAGTAGTTTGTACCTCTTAATCCTCTACCCCTATCTTGCCCCTCTCCACTTCCCTATCCCCATTGGTAACCACTAGTTTGTTCTCTATATCTGTGAGTCTTATTTCTCTTTTGTTATATTCACTAGCTTGTTGTAATTTTTAGATTCTGTATATTAGTGACAACGTAGAGTATTTTTCTCTCTGTGTCTGACATATTTCACTAAGTATAATACCCTCTAGGTCCATCCACATTGTTGCAAATGGCAGAATTTCATTCTTGTTTGTGGCTGAGTAATATTCCATTGTGTGTATATACCACATATTTTTTATTCATTCGTCTGTTGACAGACACTTCGGTTGCTTCCATATCTTGGCAATTGTAAATAATGTTGCTATAAACATTGCGGATCATGTATCTTTTTGAATTAGTGTTTTTGTTTTCTTCAGATATATACCCAGGAGTGGAATTGCTGGATCATATGGTAGTTCTGTTTTTAGTTATTTGAGGAAACTCCATATTGTTTTCCACAGTGGCTGCACCAATTACATTCCCACTAACAGTGTAGGAGTGTTCCCTTTTCTCCACATCCTTGCCAACAATTGTTATTCTTAGACATTTTGATGATAGCCATTCTGACAGGTGTGAGGTGATACTTCATTGTGGCTTTGATTTGCATTTCTCTGATGATTAGTGATGTTGAGCATCTTTTCATGTACCTGTTGGCCATCTGTATTTCTTCTTTAGAAAATGTCTATTCAGGTCTTGTGCCCATTTTTAATCACCTTGTTTACTTTTTTGATATTGAGTTGTATGAGCTGTTTATATATTTTGGATATTAATCCCTTATTGGTCATATCATTTGCAAATATCTTCTCCCATTCAGTAGATTATCTTTTCATTTTATTGATGGTTTCCTTTGCTGTGCAAAAGCTTTTAAGTCTAATTAGTTCCCATTTGTTTATTTTTGCCTTTTGTTTCTTTTGCCTTAGGAGACAGATCCAAAAGAAATATTGCTATGATTTATGTCAAAGGGTGTCCTGATTCTGGATTTATCATAAGTGAAAGACTCAATGACTTCCAACTTAATGAGAGGCGATATAGCCAGTGCCTGCGTAACAGTCTTAATTAGTTCTCTGAGTCCTAAAATGTCCTGTTGTGTTCCTTATGCCATCCATTTTTGTCTTCCTTACTGTAGCAAATAAATAAATCAAAGTATGAGGGGAAGATCGAACTTTAGAAAAAAATACACTTGCGGTAAAGAATTCATTTTATCATTTATTTTTATTATTAGAGAAAGGTTTATACTGGAATATATTAATACTCCACTTGCTATTTCCCAGCAGTAGAGCTTGGATATTTGGGGATCTGCCATTGTAGGAGAGACTGAGAAACAAGACTCGCTCTACAGAGAAGTCATGCTTGGATACAGATCTACCAGCAACCAACCAAAACTTATCACCCACGGCTAGCAAAGTAGTTAGTGTACAGCAGGTGATGAAATGTTTGTTGAATGAATAGTTGAAGAGATGAGTAAATCTGTTTCTGCACCTTGTAAAACCTATGGTTACTACTTGACCAAGGTCACACAATTACTTACAGAACAAACCCAAAAATGAAGCTTGGTTTCTTGACTTTCAGCAAATATGCCCCCTCTTCTACACCCTACCCAGGTTGACCAGGACCAAATGTCACTCAGCCTCTTCTCATCTGCTCTCACAGTCAGATTTGAGTGATAGAGTGCAGTGACTGGTATCTTTCTTTTCCATTTTGGGTGGGGGGGATGGAGTTTTAAAAGTGAGTTTTTGTTATCTATTATGGTTTAGTAAGAAAGCAGAAAGTGGAAAAGGTGGCCTTGAAGAGAGTAAAGGATTTAAAAATTAGCAAAACTACATAAATCTACTTCTTAGATTGGTTTACATTTGACAAGAAACTGCAGTATAGCTTACTCTATTTTCTATACCATAAAAAGTAGAGTTATTTTTAGACATCTTGTGATCTGGAAAATAGAGGATTTTATAATGACTGGCTTTCCCACCAGTGTGTTTCACCCCATGAAGGTGGTGATATTCAGTAACAAATTTAGGACAAATTTAGTACATTAAGATTGTCCGTAAACCCAAAGCACAATTTAGTCTTGAGAGGTGAAATCTTACAGAGTGCAGTTTGGGTCCTGAAAAAAAGAAACTCGGAATCTTTAAGAACAGATGAAATTAAATTGCTCTTGATTTATTTAAACTGAAAAATGTCCTGCTAAAAACAGACTTAGATCGTGAGACCAGTAGAGAACATATCTGAAGATTCCACTGTCACAAGTAGCCAGCATAACGCAGGAAACGTGATCCTTTTTTTGGAAATGTAGTGAGGGTTTAAGTGCAGGTACTTGGACATTCTCTGATAAATTGAAAATGACTAAACATTTATCTGGATTAGGAGTTTGACAAGGAGAAGAGAAAAAGCCGTGTGGTTAGAAATGATCTACAGGATAGGAATGAAGACCGTCTTTCTTTTCTGAGTGCTTTTCAGATGTGTATTTCTGTCTCTAACACAATAAATAAATACTCTCCAACACTTGGGATTATTTATATCACTCTGGCCCCTTCGTAATCTACTCATGTTTTAAAATCTCTTTTTTACACTCAGGTTTGTTGATTACCAATAGCCTTCTTCTTTCACTGTGAATTGTTTTTTTTTTTTTTTTTTTTTTGGCTGTGTTGGGTCTTCGTTGCTGCGCGCGGGTTTTCTCTAGTTGCGGCGAGCGGGGGCTGCTCTTCGTTGTGGTGCGTGGGCTTCTCATTGCGGTGGCTTCTCTTGTGGCGGAGCACGGGCTCTAGGCGCGTGGGCTTCAGTAGTTGTGGCGCACGGTGTCAGTAGTTGTGGCTCGGGGGCTCTAGAGCGCAAGCTCAGTAGTTGTGGCACACGGGCTTAGCTGCTCCGCGGCATGTGGGATCTTCCACGACCAGGGCTCGAACCCGTGTCCCCTGCATTGGCAGGTGTGTTCTTAACCACTGCGCCACCAGGGAAGCCCCACTGTGAATTTTAAAATTTTGCTTCCAATCTTCCAACTTTCCTACTAAGAAAGTTTCTTAAATAAGATTCTTAATCTTTCTCATCAGGAAATGAGAAACATAGCAACTTATTGTGATGGAATGCAAAGCAAGGACCAATCAACTGTTCAGATTAAATCCCAATTTGGCCACTGCCTTGGGCCTTTGATCACTGGCCATTATTCAAGTGTTTGAGTCTAATTTTTTGCATATTCAATAGAAATTTTAAAACCCACATAGAGTTGTTATGAGGATGAGATGAGATAATCTATGTAAAATCTTAGCTCAGTAACCGGCCCTTAACGAAGATTAGTTTTTATTGTTATTATTACTTCCTCGTCCCTGCTAAGAATCTGGCACTCTGGAGTTAGCTGAGATGTTAAGAAGGTATTGGCTGAATAGGCAAAAGGGGGGAGTGTTCTTTTACAGCCTTTGGTGCTTGGACTCTGGACCTCATTTGATCATAAAAGGAAGGGAGTGTGTGTGTGTGTGTGTGTGTGTGTGTGTGTGTGTGTAAGAGACACAGAGGCAAAGTCAGAGACATGAATCATCCTGAGATGATTCAACTTCTAGATGTCTTTTGGTCTTCACACTCCATTCTCCCTGCCCTCCCCTCATCAGCCCATCCCTGGATTCCTCATTTCCTTCTCCACACTGTCCCTAGACGATCACCTCCATCCGTGTCCATGGTTTCAGCGTCTGCTGACGGCACCAAAATCTCTATTTTCAGCTCTCCTGAGCTTCAGATTTGTATTCCAGTGCCTCTTTGGGCATCTCCCTCCCTTAGTCTTTTCAAACTCAACATTTTGAAATCTGGATACATTATTTTTAAGCCCCTCTTAGTTGCTAACCTGCTCCTCCCGAGTTCCTCTCATTGGCCGGTAGTGTCAGCCTCTACCCGAAATCTCTAGCTTAATAACCTCAGAGTCATTCTGAACCCGATCTTCTAAGTCGACGCACCCGTCAGTCCTACTTCTAAATCAACTCTCATTTTTTTTGTAGAGGTGCTTTGGGGCCGGGGGTTATGGAAAAGCAACACAAATGGACTCCCCAAAGCACTGACTGCAATGTTGTTCTTTACTCATGTCTTCTGGTAGAGAGAGAAGTCACTTTGCATAACTCAGAGAAACATTTTCTTTCTAAAGTTCCGGTCTTCATGGCAGCTGTTCAGAATCTCCCCAGCCTCCCCTCTTCCTCTTTTCGCCTCTGTCCCTACCCTCACCCCCAGCCTCATTCACCTTCCTGGATCTGTCCCCCTGGGTGTCTTTCTGTTCTCATCTCGTGCAGTCAAGTTTGGCCCATTCTTCAATTCAGGAATTAGAGTTCTAACAAGTCAACCCAAAAGAGTCCAGTACCTAAGCAGAAGAATAAACAAAGAAACAAACAAAAAAAGACGATAGAAGACAGGGTGGTTGGGGAGTGAGAGTGATGAATAAGGATAACAGAGGCTGTAAGTTCTCAAGCTTCATATTTTGGCCCCTCTCACACCAATATACCTTATAACCTTGTACTGTTGTGCTCTTCACATGTGAACTCTCTACTTTGAATGCTCTGCCCTTTCCCTG
This sequence comes from Globicephala melas, assembly GCF_963455315.2. NCBI lineage: Eukaryota > Metazoa > Chordata > Mammalia > Artiodactyla > Delphinidae > Globicephala > Globicephala melas. The sequence continues at coordinate 4,302,085 of NC_083315.2, read as the reverse complement.
GGCTTCCGGTCCAGCTTTTCAGCTTTCACTGTTCACCCCTGAGGTGTAACTCCAAGATCCCTCTTTTATTTGATGCTCTCACCCATCCCCACACCCAACACAGTAAATGACTCCCTTTTCTATATTCTCAAAACACTTTGAACACACGAATTGTGCCTGTACATTCTCTTCCACTAGAATGTGAGCTCCTCAAAGATAGGAATCCACTAATTCAGTAATTAAAAATTGAATTGTATTATGTGCAGGCTGTGTTCAAAGTACTTAGAAGCGATCAGTGAAGAAAGCAGATGAAAATGCCTGTGCTTCAAGGAGCTTACATTCTGGTCAAGGGACACAGACAGTAAACAATAGCATTCTTTAAAAAACATTTTTTTGTTGTTGAAGTATTGTTAATCTGCAATGTTGTGTTAGTTTCAGGTGTACAGCAAAGTGATTCAGTTATATATATTTATATGTTCTTTTTCATATTTTTTCCATTATAAGTTATTACAAGAAATTGAGTATAGTTCCGTGTGTGGTATAGTAAGTCCTTGTTGGTTATCTATTTTTTATATTTTATATACAGTAGTGTACATATGTTAATCCCAAACTCCTAATTTATCACGCCCTCCTTTCCTCTTTGGTAACCGTAAGTTTGTAAGTCTGAGTCTGTTTCTGTTTTGTAAATAAGTTCATTTGTATCATTTTTAAGTTTCCACATATAAGTGATATCATATGATATTTTTCTTTCTCTGTATGACTTACTTCACTTAGTATGATCATCTCTAGGTACATCCATGTTGCTGCAAATGGCATTATTTCATTCTTTTTGATGGCTGAGTAATATTCCATCGTATATGTGTACCACACCTTCTTTATCCGTTCCTCTGTCCGTGGACATTTAGGTTGCTTCCATGTCTTGGCTATTGTGAATAGTGCTGCTATGAACATTGGGGTGTGTGTACCTTTTTGAATTAGAGAACAATAGCATTCTAATTAAGTAAATTACAGACTATGTGAGAAGGTCATAAATGTTACAGAAAAAAATGAAAGAATGTAAAGAGATCTGGAATACTGGAGGGGCAGCGTACAATTTTAGATCCAGTGGACAAGGTCAGCTCATTGAGAAGGAGAGTTTCAAGCAAAGCCAGAAAGAGGGGAGGACTTAGCCTTGGCTGTACCTAGGAGAAAAGCACCCAGAAAGACAGGACAGTCACGTCATAGTAAAGAACCCCAGGTGGGAGCCACTGGGCATTTCGGAAGAAGGGCGCCATTCTGGTGTGGCTGGAGTAGAGCGGGTGAGGGTGGCCAGGGAGAAGTTTGGAGAGGTTGTGGGAATTAGATCATCCAGGGCCTTGACATCACAAAGGCTTTGGCTTTTACTCCACGTGATGTGAGAAACCCCTTCAAGGTGTTCAGTGCAGACAGACACACTCTGACTTACATTTCAGAAGGATCGGTCGGGCTGCTGTGTTGAGAACTGACCGTAAGGGGAGCGTGTTACAATAAATTGAGGTAAGACGGTGGTGAGGACCCAGCGTAACAGGATTTCAGAGCCTGAAACATGGTCAGATTCTGAATGCGGATTGAGGGTAGAGTCAAGAGGAATTTGAAAAAGTGAAGCCAAGGAAGACTTTTAGGATCTGGGTCTGAGCAAATCCTAGGAAGGTCAGGCTTTCTTTAAACTGAAAGAAGAAAGACTGTGGATGACATAAGTTTGAGACTCTCAGTATCTCAGTTTTGAACATGAGGAATTAGAGATGTCTCTTCAACATTTGGAGATAAAAATGGGGGCATGATGAGTATGGAGATGGTATTTAAAGCCAAGTGAGTGGATTACAGGGCCATGGGCATGAGGGTCAACAGAGAAGAAAAGAGGACCTGACATCTTCCACCATTGCTGGTCAAGACACAAGGGCAAACCAGCAAAGGAGACCGATGAGCCACCAGCAAGTTATGGGGAGACCCAGGAGATCATCCTGGAAGTCAAGTGAGATGACTGACTGTGTCAGATACTGAGGACTGGGGCACAGAAGCAGCTTCTGTAGGCTGGTGGGGGGAAGACCTGATGGAGATGTGCTTCAGAGACCGCGGGAGGAGAGGAACTGACAACTGTGAGGACGGACAGACCTTTTAAGGATGTCTGCTAAAGGGAGCAGAGAAATTGGTCAGAAACTGGGGTTATAGGAAGTGGGTTGAAGGGGAATTTGTTGGTTGGTTTGTTTCCTTGTTTGTTTAAGATGAAAGTATGTTTGTGTGCTGACAGTGATGATCCAGAAGGAGGGGTAGAGACAGATAAAAGAGGAGAGAGCTGGCAACATTTTGGGATCCTCATTTTGGGTGAGAGGATACAGACTCATAACCACTGGCTTTATTGGTTCATCTTTATCATCACTGTTTTCCCGAATGAGCACGATGCTTTTTCATGGTCCGTGTTCACTGAATGTATAGGGACTTGTTTGCTCTTTCATTGATGTAGAAAAGAAAAAAATGCCTACTCTTTAGACTTTCTTCTTCCCTGTCTCGTCTATCTGTACCATAGTGTACTCTAGTTCATTCCATTAATTCACTCAACATTATTTTCATAAGAAGAGAAAAAAGCAGTAGTGGGGGAGAGAGAAAAAAAGAGAGAGAGAGAGAGAAAACGTATGAAACTTTGTGGAACTTTATTGTTCAATTTTGGGACAAATAAAAGCCCAGCAGGGAGGGAAATACTGTGTTCTCTGTCCCTGCCTCACATGGAGTAGCCCCGCAGTTTCCAGGGTAACCTAGCTGTCCATCAACCAAAGTCCTCTGTCCCCGGTGGCTTTATTGCTGATGGATGGGCTGTTTTCCTGCCCACTTTCCCTCCCTCTCTTCTGATGCTGCAGTGTTTTCCTCTCTTTGGCTGTGTCCCTATGTTCCCAACTGTCTCTCCACCCACGCACACAGGGATTGATTTCCTCTGTAGGACAAACTTTCTATCTTCCTTATAAAACTTGGGTGTATTTTGTGGCACTAAATGAGTTCTCTTTCTGTTCCATGTCTAGAGAGCCTGTTCTAAACACTGGTGAGAACTGGCCTAGTACAGAGGCATTCTAAGCTTCTCTTCCTCACATTTCCTAGTAATTAAGTATCTTCATTATCAAAAAATATATTTGGCCTAAATCTTTAGTAATGAAGCAAATCAGACCACCGCTAAACTACCTTAAAGATAATTTAGTAATCGTTGATAACGTCTCACCTGTCACCAGTGGGTTTGATTTCCGATGACTCTGGGCCCGGGAGTGAATGGCACACTCTGTAAATTTGGCTGCTCTGGGAAAAACCATCATCCTCCCCGTGCCTTCCAGGTCAGGAGCACGGCGCAAGCCATGGATTCCACAGAAGAGCTGGTGTGAGGCTCTTTTTAGATTTCCCTAATTCAGGGATTCTGAGACCGGCAAGTGGCTCAGAGAATCTAAGCTGATACCAAACTTCTACGGATCTGCAGCTTCCTCTTATGTATGTAAATGTTGCAGGCTTCTTGCCACATCCTTATCTAACGTAGGCAGTGAGCCTGGCACATCCCATGTTTCATTCTCTCAACTTTCACCCCAGAGCTGAGGTTCTCCGTTGCCTTAGCTTTTGACGCCCTGTGTGTGTGTTAGAGATGGCAATCAGAACCCGTGTTGAAGAAGCAGGCAGTGGGATCCTCCTGTACCTGGACTAGATGCCTGACACGGGGCAGTCAGTCGTTTCTTAGGTTGATTGGTGATTTGTGATGGGGTCCAATACAAAAGGAGAAGCTGGACCAATCCCTAGCCTCCTTTTGTATTTTAACTGGGCAATATTGAAATAATTAGGCACCTAGTAATGCGACAGCAGGATCTGAGGTCATGATGAAAACAAGCGTGGCCAGGGTGCTGAGTTCATGAGGAAGCAGAAATGATAGGTAATCCTGGGGCACCAGCTGATGGAAAGAAGACCATTAACCCACATTAGGGAAGCTTCGCTGCCTAAGAAATGAGAAGGTTAACTGGCCAGTGGGGGTGGACGCAGGTATTCAAGTCTGAAAGTTACACAATTCTAAGAGTCTTATATAAGAAAAAGAATATAAAATGACAAACATAAAATGACTAGGGTCTCTCCCAGATTCTTGGTAAAGATCCAAACCAGTCACAGATCTTGAAGTTTAAGCTTTATTGAGTTTACAGAAAACCCTTTCCTGCTCATCACCTCACAGGCTTGGTTTCTAACGGTGTTCAGATCTTTTCTCAAGTTAGTAAGCATCCTGAAAATAAACCCCATTTAACCTGTGTGAGATGTTTCATTGCAACAAAAGCCTGATGAAAACGTGGTGTGTACATCAAGTACTAATTTGCAGGTCAGCACATCTGTAGATACGTTTATTTATCTGACCACATTGACAACAGGAAAAACATTGAGTCCGCTGATAAAAAAAAAAAACTATCTAGGTTTCTAGGGTTTCTTTCTCGTTAGCAAGGTATAGAAAGCCTCCACTATTGTAATGCCCTATCTTCTAGGCTATTGGAGTTACGTTCTGAGGTTATAAGCTGCTTCTTATACCTTCTCCTTTCTCTTCAAACCTATGTTTGCTGTAGTATTGAAAAGGTCCTGGAAAGAAATATGTAGAAAAAAATGTCTCAGTAAGTATGTATTTTCTTTAAACTTGATGCCTATATAAGGCTCAGTTCGATAATTCCAAGTTTTAACTTTAATGTAGTCAGATTTATCAATTTTTCCTTTACAATTAATGTATGGTGATCCTTTTCAATAAATCTTGGCCTGTCTCAAAGTCACAAAGATAGTCTCCTGTGTTCCTTCTAAAAGCTTTATTGTTTTGCCTTTCATATGTATATCTATACTCCATTGAAGATTGATTTTGTGTTATGGTGTGAGGTAGGGATCAAGATTCTTTTTTTTTCCCCCATATTATCAGTGAAGTAGAAATTAAAATCCTAATGTACTTATACTAATATTGAGAGATCATTCTCCATGGGTCTCTTGCATTTCTGCATGTCTTGCAAGCAGAGATAATACCCTGCTTGGAGATCCTGCTTTTGTTCCTGATTACCTTTTCACTGATGTTTATATAGGGTACAGCCTTGGAAGATAGAGGCAGTATCTCCTTCTGGAGCAAAGCCGGCCCGCTTACTGCCCACTATAAAAAATTTGACTTCCCTAAGGCCAGGATGGCTCTCCCGTAATGCACCTGACTACTGACGCAGGTACCATCTGGCTTTATTTGCGTTGCTCAGTGGGAACTGAGGCTCAGGGTACACATTCAGACAAGTTGGTAGTCTGGTTACTGTAATCGATGTGAAGTAATAAAATGTCCTTCAGCTCTGACCCGGGAATATTGTATCTTCTTCTAAGGTCTATGAAGTTGGAGTAAGTAACTAATTTGAGTAGAGATTATAAATCCTCGTCCTTTATAGTTCTTGATACTTTGCATCCCCTAGAATTGCTGAAAATAAAAAGATGATTGATACCAACTATTGGTAATTATGTGAGGCGGTTAGAACCCTTCCTTTGGGGATTGTAAATAAGCATATCCACTTTGGGAAACTGTTTGAGAAGCAGTTGAAGAGCTCAGGCTGTTCTAAGCTAAAGCTGAACGTCACATGCCGTGACTCAGTAAATTCCTCTCCTGGGTTTGTATAGAATCCAGTACATTTCTATTCCCAATAGAAATGTATTCATATGTTTCCTAAAAGACACAGACAAGGATGATCCTAGGCACACTCTTCATAATTGCCCCCAATACAAAACAACCCAAATGTCCATCAACAGTAACATGGACAGGTAAATTGTTGTGTATTCATACAATGAAATACTACACAGAAATGAGCATAAACAAGCTACAATTACACACAGCAACTTGGGGGAACTTTGCAAACATAACACCGAGTGGAAGAAGCAACATACAAACCAGTGCATGTATCAGTGGTATATTCCAAAACAGGAAAGCTAATAGATAGTGTTAAACATCATGACAGTGATTTTCTTTGTCGTTGGTTAGTAGAAGGCATGGGGTACTGAGGTACTTCGACGGTGCGAATAATGTTCTCTTCCTTAACCTGAATACTGGTTATGCAAATGTGGGTTCATCATGTGAAAATGCACTAAGCTATAGACTCACGACTTGTGCACTTTCCTACATGTATACTATACTTCAGAAAAAAGACAGAAATCACAACTCTGAGGCCTTTTACTTAATATATGAAGTTACCTCAAGATAATAATTCTATCTAATATTATCTTATTCAGGATTAAACGGGCATAATTTCAAGCTCCATTGGGTTTGGAGGGCAGAATTCAGAAACTCCATCAAGAAAACAACAATCATAGTGCTAAAATTGCTTTAAAATGAAATGATTTCATGTTTATATGTCTTCATGCATACTCTATAATTTTCCTTATTTTCTGAAAAGTTGAAATACGTTATATAGGGTGAGTCATACTGATTGAGTATATTCATTAAGACAAAAAAATAAGAAATTTACTTAATTCAAGACTGTCTATGTAAATTGGTACAGCCACTACGGAGAACAGTATGGAGGTTCCTTAAAAAACTAAAAATAGAGCTGCCATGTGATCCAGCAATCCTACTCCTGGGCGTATGTCTGGAGAAAACCATAATTCGAAAAGACACGTGCACCGCAGTGTTCACTGCAGCACTATTTACAATAGCCAGGACATGGAAGCAACCTAAATGTCCATCAACAGATGAATGGATAAAGAAGATGTGGTACAAATATACAATGGAATATTAGTCACAGAAAAGAATGAAATAATGCCGTTTGCAGCAACATGGATGGACCTAGAGATTATCATACTGAGAGAAGTAAGTCAAAGAAAGACAAATATCATATGATATCGCTTATATGTGGAATCTAAAAAAATGGCACAAATGAACTTATTTACAAAACAGAAATAGAGTCACAGATGTAGAAAACAAAATTATGGTTACCAGGGGGTAAAGCGGGGGAGGGATAAATTGGGAGACTGGGACTGACATAAGCACACTGCTGTATATAGAACAGATAACTAATAAGGACCTACTGGATAGCACAGGGAACTCTACTCAATACTCTGTAATGGCCTGTATGGGAAAAGAATCTAAAAACGCTTGGATAGATGTATACGTATAACTGATTCACTTTGCTGTACACCTGAAACTAACATGACATTGTAAATCAGCTATACTGCAAAAAAAATTAAATAAGAAAAAAAGATTTTCTAGGAAAAAAAAGAAAAAACCCAGACATACCTTTAGTAATAATAACTAAAATAATGATAATAACTAACCTTTACTGAGGGCTTAGTATTTTCAAAGCAATCTTAGTCATTGATGGGTGTGATTCCATTGAATCTTCTCAACGAACCCATGATGTTTTACAGCCCTTGAACTCTACACATAGCCCCAACCCCAGCGTGAACTTTAAAGTTCATGACTTCAAAGAGCATTACAGATTACATTACCAACCATCCTTGTAGCAAAAAAACCTAGCAAAAGCAATTTGTGAAATGACAGCACATTACAGGAAGGATTTGAAGAGTAATTTTAAAGTAAAAACTGAATGGAAATAACCACCATTCCCTCAAAACCTGCTGCAAAACTTAAGAAATCATGGATTACTCATCATACTTGCTCATTTGTGTTCTGACTCGTTTGCCATTTAACATTATGTTAAAGGAAGGTAACAACACAGAAAGTTAACCCAAGCTTATCGAAGTGTGAAGGACAGAATTAACTGCAACAAATTTTAAAGAGGCTTATGTTAATTGGCTCTATTTAAAAATCCTTATTTGTTGAGACTAGAGTTTATTCTTACACCAGAATACCGAAGAAGCAGAAATAATTCGATCTCCTATAACACTGTTTCTGACGTGCCACTTTAAAGCTCTCTGCTTTGGTGGGTGTTTAGTGGGGGCAGGGGAGGGGAGATTCTTCATATATAGTTCTAATTTTTACTTTTGAAAAAAGCTTAGCAACCATTTTTGAGAAGATATTAAAATACAAATGAAAGAATTTTGACCATTTGAATGTGCAAACTATTTTGGGAGAATATTTTACTAGGTTACAGGTTAAGTCAAGAGATGTATAATACACCTGAGGTAATAAAATCAATTTTTTAAAAATTTGCTTTGGAATTGTTATGAGACACCCAAAATGGGCCTATCCAGGATTAAGTAATCTTTTTTTTTTTAAATTAATTTATTTATTTATTTTTGCTGTGTTGCGTCTTCGTTTCTGTGCGAGGACTTTCTCCAGTTGTAGCAAGCGGGGGCCACTCTTCATCACGGTGCGCGGGCTTCTCACTATCGCGGCCTCTCTTGTTGCGGAGCACAGGTTCCAGACGCGCAGGCTCAGTAGTTCTGGCTCACGGGCCCAGTTGCTCCGCGGCATGTGGGATCCTCCCAGACCAGGGCTCGAACCCGTGTCCCCTGCATTAGCAGGCAGATTCCCAACCACTGCGCCACCAGGGAAGCCCGGATTAAGTAATCTTTAAAAATTCTCTTTGGAAAACCAATGTTCCATATGCTATACTAACGCAGGCATTCCATGTTAAGGGCTTCAACCATCAACCAAACATGCCATGGTAGGAACAAGACAGATTTCTGAAATCTCTGAGAGCGCATCAGATATCCTTCATAAAGTTCAATCTGTTCTTTTTTGACAGAGTTTTGGTTCCCTTGTTTATTTTGGTTTTACTGTCACAAAGATTCATGAATAATAATGAATACTTATAAAGTGCTATATAAATTATACGCATCTGCGTTTACAAGCTCCCCTCTTAGAAAATTTTCTGTTAAAATAGCACATGGTTTGTTAAGACAATAAAATAATGTACTAGCCAAAACATTTATAAATTGTTCTGTTATTGTCCCCCCAGTTCATAGTTATTAAGTGAAAGAGTAGACACATGGCCACATGAGGTAATCGCGTGTGAGGTCTGCTTTTGTATATTCAGAAAAGGTTCAAAGGCTTTTTCTCTTCCTATTTGGATGGTGTGAAGGATGGGCTAATTCACTCATTCACAAACTAAGCTGTATGTATGATGGTTGTATGGTAGACACAATGCTAGAAACAAAGAAGCAGGGAGACAGGGTGGTGGGAGTAGAGATTTCAAGGCTCAAGGGCATAAGGGTTGGGGAGGAAGAATGAGAATGGGAAAGGCCCTCCATGGGCCCAGCAGAGAGGACTCAAACTCCATAGAAAGTTTTGTCCACACCACAGGGACTTGGCACGAGTGGTGTTTTTGTTTTGTCTTTTAAATGAATCTATTGGCAGTGCTCAGATGTGATTGAAGAGCGGAAGGGGACTCTGGACAAGCACACCGCAGAGGTTTCCAGATGGAAAGTGAGAAAGCCAGACTTGGTATTGTTGACTAGGATGATGACAGTGAGGAGAGAAAACCAGAATTGCTTTGAAAGATATTTGTTAAGGAAAAATTAATGTCATTTCCTATCTGATGGGACGGAAAGATGAAAGAGAAGAAACGTAAAGTGCAGGGTTCCAGCCGAAGTGGTTAGAATAGTATTTCCATTGTGGAGAAAGAAATCAAGAGATTTGGCAACAGGCTACATTTTAGCTTGTATTCACATATATATTTTAGATGTATTCAGGCTTCTTGGTTTTATTTTATTTTTTGTTTGTTTTGTTTTTTATTGAAGTATAGTTGCTATAGAATATTATAGAAGTTACAAGTGTACAATATAGTGAGTCGCAATTTTTAGAGGTTATAGTCCATTTATAGTTATTATAAAATATTGGCTCTATTCCTGTGTTGTCCAATATGTCCTTGTAGCTTATTTTATCCCTAATAGTTTGTACCTCTCAGTCTCCTACCCCTATAATGCCCCTCCCCCTTCCCTCTGCTCACTGGTAGCCACTAGTTTGTTCTCTATATCCATGAGTCTGCTTCCTTTTTGTTATATTCACTAGTCTGTTACAATTTTTAGATTCCATATATAAGTGACATCATACAGAATTTGTCTTTCTCTGACTTATTTCACTTAGCATAATACCCTCCGAGTCCATCCGTGTTGCTGCAAATGGCATTATCTCATTTTTTATGGCTGAGTAGTATTCCATTGTAGGTATATACTGCATTTTCTTTATCCATTCATCTGGCGATGGACACTTGGGTTGCTTCCCTATCTTGACAATTGTAAACAATGCCACCGTGAACACTGGGGTACATGTATCTTTTCAAATTAGTGTTTTTGTTTTTTTCAGATCTATGCCCAGGAGTGGAATTGCTGGGTCATATGGTAGCTCTATTTTTAGTTCTTTGAGAAATCTCCACACTACTTTCCACAGTGGCTGCACTAATCTACGTTCCCATCAGAGCTGGATTTGTTCATCAGCAAGAAGATATAGATGTGATATTTTGTGTTCTGGATCTAGAGCTCCCATGATAATATTTTAAGTAAAATGAATGTTATCTCTTCACAATTACTTGGTGTCTGGCTTAGTGGTATAGCGTTGGGGTGGGAAAAATCTTAGCGTATCAGATCTCTACTTTTTATGAATGTCTTTGTTTCCTCTTTTTCTTCTGGACTGTGTGAGTGTGTGTGTGAGAGAGAAAGATTTGGGCAGTCACATTCATCACTGGGCACAATGCAGGAGGCAGTGCCCTTGTCCTGCAAACAACTGGCAAGTAGGACTCAGAATCACTGCATAAAGAGCTCAGCATTTGAAGGAGTCACAGCTGCCAGCTAACGCTTTCAGGAAAGACATGGAAGGAAATAATTGTAACAGAATTATTAATGAGAGCTTTTGACTGTGTATTTCTTTCACACCTGCTGCCCCGTCACTGTTGCTGCATATAAGCGGAAGTTAACCAAACCTTGGGGGATACCCCTCGCTCTCTCTCTGCCAATAAGAAAGCATAAGAGAAGAAGGGTTACTATCTATGGACTGGTTTCCATTGGTCAAACTCTCTATGCTCTTTCGTACATTTAGTTCCTACAACTTCAGGAAGTAGAGATTATTTTTCCTAATTTTCTGACAAGAAGCCTGATCTTCAGAGAGGACGAAGGGTTTCTCCAAAGCCCCTCAGAGCAGGATGGTGTTTGTGGGTCTTCAAACCAAGGCCAGTGCAACACTTCAGCCAGTGCCCTGACGCGTGAAGCCATTTTGAAAATTGTAGAGTTTTATTTAGAACAGAGGACTCGGACTGCATGGCCTGTTTAGAGCCAGACTCGTTTCATAATGAGGTTCGTTAAATCTGCCTTGATCTGACAAGGTTTCAGCAAGTCATTCTCTTTCCTCCCTCCTTCCCTCCCTCCCTCCTTCCCTCCTTTTGAGTCATTATCTTTATTTCATAGGTTAAAATACGTGTACGCTGCCCGATGGTGGCAAAATTTCCCCATGTTGAATTACTATTTGTTTATCCGTTTTACAGTCAGATGACTCCAAGACAAATCTCTAATACCAGTAGTAGAAATGATTATACTGCAATCAATATACATACGTACATACATCTATATATACACACAGTGTACACATACATACGTATCTCCAATCATTACTTGCCACCGTGATCTGCTCAGCCTTGGGTGAGATTTTTCAACTTCCTAAAAGTCTCTTCCTGTATATAAAGTGGGATAATAATGGAACCCACCTCACGGAACTGTTGTGAGGATGAAATTAAATAACGTGTGACGCTTTTGCATGGTCGCTGGTACGTAGTGAGCATGTAGTATAATGTAAGAAGATCAAATTGTGCATACGTTTCACTGAAGTCTTGTATTTCTGTTGCCTAGGGTTTAACTTGCCTACTCCCTTTTCTACAAGATTACCTCTAGTAACCCGCGTCTAGCCTGCCCTTCCTCTTGCTGGGGTACTTATACTGGAGCCAAGTAGACGACCCCTCCCGAATTGTTATCTGGCCTTAATGTGTGCGGTCAGAGCACACTTGTGTTCTCGCTACATGGGTCTGCGCTTAAGCCTAGTCGTTTCCATTTATAAAACCCTTTGAGATCTTTTAGGATGAAAGAATGGCATTTTGTGTCTGTTTCTTGTCTATGGTTTATGTGACGAAAGTATATCATTCCTCTCGAAGTCCTCAATGTGCAGAATGACAGCTCTTGGCCAAAATGTTGTGAGGCTTCAATTATTTGTAAAGTTCTTTGGAAGGCTTGGATGTAGTGTACCATCTTGGTAAAAAAAAATAATAATACTGTTATTAGTACTCTAATTATAAAGCCCCTATAGGTGCCTCTTCAAGTATGAATGAGATATTTTCCTTAAATATGTTGAGGCAGGAGACAGATGGGCTCTCAGGGCAAACGGTTTGAGTTCATTCCTTGTGGACCTGCGCTCTAAGATGGAAATAACAGGACAATTGAGAGAGGACGCTGGTCCCGGCCCAGATAAAAGACAAGAGACCACATATTCCTCATTCTCAAAGTCAGGAGACCTCCCTGACTACACACGTGCAGAAAGGCTCCTTGGCGGTCAAAAGGGGAGTGACGCTAAGTGGCTAAGTCTACCCATAGGCCACTTCAGTAGAATCCCTGTGGCTAAGAGGTGCGCGCACACGCGTGGGAAAATCCTGAGATACACCAAATAAGGACTTTGAACCAGGCAAATAAAAATGATTGGCCATTTTTCAAAGTTTAAAAAAAAAAAAATTGGCCAAAGGAAACCCAGAAGGAATGCCCCATAAAAGTGATTCAAACAGCCACGAGGGCGCAACTCTCTCTCTGAGCCCTCCTGTGCGTCTATCCAGACGTACTGTACTTCTTTTTTCTCCTAATAAATACTTTACTTGTTTCACTACTTTCTATCTTTGCGGGAATTCTTCTTCTGCAAAGCCACAGGGCCAGGGCCTTGTCACTGACCACTGGTCTAGTGACTAGGATTCGGTGCTCTCACCACCACGACCCGACCTCAATCCCTGGCCGGGAACCGAAACCCTACTTCAAGCCGCTGCAGGCCGAGGCCACCCGAGTCCAATGGGATTCAGAGAGCTTTCTGTTAAATTATAAACATAGGCCAGGTACACAAAGGCCACATACATTTGGTAATGGACTCTTAGATAAGATACCAAAAGCACAAGCAACTAAACGTAAAGTAGATAATTGGGACTTGACCAAAATTTAACAATTTTGTGCGTCAAAGGATACTATCAAGAAAATGAAAAGACAACCTCCTGAACGGGAGAAAATATTTAGCATCCAGAATGCATAAAGGACTCTTACAAATCAACAACGAAAAGACAACTCAGGGCTTCCCTGGTGGTGCAGTGGTTGAGAGTCCGCCTGCCGATGCAGGGGACACGGGTTCGTGCCCCGGTCCGGGAAGATCCCCCATGCCGCGGAGCGGCTGGGCCCGTGAGCCATGGCCGCTGAGCCTGCGCGTCTGGAGCCTGTGCTCCGCAACGGGAAAGGCCGCCGCAGTTAAGAGGCCCGCGTAGCGCAAAAAAAAAAAAAAAAAAAAAAAAAAGACACAATTATAAATGAGAAAAGAGCTTGCATAGACAGTTCTCCAAGGAAGATATAGAAATGGTCAAAACACACGTGAAAAAATGCTAAACATCACTAGTCGTGAGGGGAATGCAAATCAACACCATAATGAACTACCACTTGACACCTATTACGATAGCTATAATCAAAACAATGGGAAATTGTAAGTGTTGGTGCGGATGTGGAGAAATCTGAACCCTTGCACATTGCTTTTGGGAATGTAAAATGGTACAGCCACCGTGGAAAACACTTTGTGGTACCTCAAAATGTTAAACCTAGAAGTACCATTTCTCCCAACAACCCACTCCAAAGTATGTACCCAAAAGAATTGAAAAGAGATGTTCAAAAAAAACTTGTACATGAATGTTCACAGCAGCACTATTCACAACAGCCCCAAAGTGAAAATAGCCCAAATGCCCATAATAGATAAATGGATAAACAAAATGTGATTTATACATGCAATGGACTATTATGCAACCATAAAAAGGAATACAGTTCTGAAACATGTTACAACATGGATGAACCTTCAAAATATTGCACTATGTGAAATGTCAGACACAAAGGGATAAATATTGTATGATTCCACTTATATGAAATATCTAGAATAGGTAAATTCAGGGAAATAGAAGGAAGATTAGGGGCTACCAAGGGCTGGGAGGAGGGAGAAAGGATAAATTATTATTTAATGGTACAGAGTTTCCATTTGGAGAAATGAAAACATTTTTCAACTAGATAGAGGTGATGTTACACAATATTGTGAATGTACTAAGTACCACTGAATTGTGTACTTTAAAACGGTTAATTTTATCTTATAGGAATTTTACCTTAATAAAAAAGAGATCACTGAAGTACTAAATGATGTGCTAGCCTAAAATAAGAAAGGGAGGGTCACAAATATGTCACTAAATAGTATAGGAATTCCTGGAAAATTTTTGTTCTAAATATGTGTTAGAGATTTAGAAAATGGTAAGCGTTTGTTTCCGTATCCTTTTGTAATGACAAAAACCTGAAGCTAAGTGAAGACTAATCAGCTAAAAGCACTAGAATGGCAGTAACCGAAAGTACAAACATAAGAGGAAAATTAAGACTATGGCTCTGACATCTTGAGTGGCATTTTACTGGGGATCTGCTTGCCAATAGAATTGTGGGAACAGTTAAAAATAGACACGACGAAGGAATCATAACAAATGGTAGGGACACATCTGTAACAAGACTGAGGTTGAATTCTAGAGAGAAGTTCTTTTCATTGTTTACACTAGTATTTCTTCCAGTCCTATTGAAATAAGGATTCATATTTTGCTTAATTTTACAAGAATTTTACTGATTAATAACTAAATGTTTGGAGACAGATATTAACTAAGTATCTGAGCCCAGAATTGGAAACGTATATCGAGCTGAGATCCTGCATCACTTACCTTTTCTTTTTTATTTATTTATATTTTTAAATTAATTTTTATTGGAGTATAGTTGCTTTACAAGGTTGTGTTAGTTTCTACTGTACAGCAAAATGAATCAGCTACACATATACGTATACCCCCTGTTTTTTGGGTATAGCACAGACCACTCTACTTAATGCACTGTGGTGACTTAACTTTTCTGAGCCTCAGTTTTCTCAGCTGTGAGATAGAGGTAACAATATCCTCTTCCACACGAGTGGGAAGCACCATAGTAAAGGAGACTGCCTGGCACAGAGTAAACAGCTATCAAACATTTAAAAGAAGACCTCTGTATCCTAAAGCCATCTCAATGAGATTTCTGTTTAATATTTGCTCCATGTTTTAGGTCTCTTTCAGGGAGAGGTGGAAGGAGGAGTTCCCTAAGTTTTGAAAATGGGAGTTTTTTAAGGAAAAGTACCAGGGAGCTTTGAAACTAAACATGAGCCTTTTCTGTGGTTTAAGGAGTGGGATACTCCATATAAGATTCTTCCTACCATTAAAGATTCTCATCAAAGGGCATCTCCGAATAAGCACATTCCTATTGCTGTTTTGTCATGAATATGGTTTTCTAATTGTTTAATCATCTAAGAAGGTACAGTACTGAACATTGGGAATCCAAAAGTTGGACTCTTACATCACGCCGTATACAAAATTAACTCAAAATGAATCAAAGACCTCAAGGTATGACCTAAAACTGTAAAACTCTTCAACGAAAACAGAGGGGAAGAGTTTCATGCCATTAGGTTTGGCAACAGTCAATAAAAGAAAAAATAGATAAATTGGACTTCATCAAAGTTACAAACTTCTGTGCATCAAAGGATACTACCAACAGAGTGAAAAGACAACCCATGGAATGGGAGAAAATAGTTGCAAATCACATGTCTGGTAAGGGATTAAGATCTGGAATATATAAGGAACTCCTACAATTCACAACAACGACAACAAAACCCAAAAACCCGTTTAAAAAACGGGCAAAGGACTTGAATAAACATTCCTCACAGAAGATAAGACAAACGGCCAACAAGCACATGAAAAGATTCTCAACATCACTCATCATACAAGTGAAAACCACAGTGAGATACCACTTCACACCCATTAGGATGGTACTAAAAAAGAAAGAAAGAAAGAAAGAAAAAGAAAATAACAAGCGCTTGTGAGGATGTGGAAAAATTGGAAGCTCTGTGCACTGTTGGTGAGAATGTAAATTGGTGCAGCCACTATGGAAAACAGTACAGCAGTTCCCCCCAAAATTAAAAATGCAATTACTATACGATCCAGCAACTCCACTTCTGGGTATATACGCAAAAGAACTAAAAGCAAGGACTCAAAGAGGTGTCTGTACACGCATGTTCACAGCAGCATGATTCACAATAGCACAAGGTGAAAGCAAGCCACGTGTCCATTGATGGATAAATGGATAAACGTAGTAGATGCAAACAATGGAATATTATTCAGTGTTAAAAAAGAAGGAAATTCTGACCTGGTTGAGCCTTGAAGGTATTATGCTAAGTGAAATACGCCAGTCACAAAAGGACAAATACTGTATAATTCCACTAATGTAAGCTACCTAGAGGAGTCAATTCATAGAAACAAAGTAGAATGGCGGCTGCCAAGGAGTGGGGGGAGGGGAGAATAGGGTGTTATTGTTTACTGAGTACGGAGATTCAGTCTAGGAAGATGAAGAAAGTTCTGGAGACGGATAATGTTGATGGCTGCACAGCAGTGCGAATGTACTTAATGCCCCTGAACTGTACACTTAAAAATATTTAAAGTGATAAATTATATGCTCTCTATATTTTACCACAATAGAAAAAAAAACCACTTCCTGTGTATACTAAGAGGTTCATCCCAATGGAAAAAAAAATAACAGCAGTAATAGACTATAACTTAGAGTTCAAGAATCTTTGCTTTTCTTAGGGAATCCAAGCAGGTAATCCACAATCCTCTGTCTAGCAGAAATGTAATGCAAGCCACGTACGTAATGACAGAAGCAATTCAAGTTTTTTTTTTTTTTTTTTTGGTAGTTATATTTCAGAAGTAAAAAGAAGCCGGTAAGATTGATTTGAATAGTTAATTTGAATTATTTTAATACCATAACATCTATTGTATTTAACACAACATACTCAACATAGATCATTTCAGCATAGAGTCAATATACAATTATTTATAAGATATTTTAGTCTTTTGGGGGTACATTGCTTTGGTTTAAAAAGGTTTAAAGGTGGCCCTAGTTACCTTTCAAGGACTCACTAGACTAGGGGCTACTGAATTGGCTAGGACAGCTCTATAGCACTTTTCGGGGCAGTTAGTCTGTTGAGGTGAGAAGTAACACCCCACACAAGGTAGGCACATCTTAAATGGTGCTAATGGACCACTGTGGAGGGCACGTATTCAAAAGACCTTCCTCAGTTTGATAATATGACAAGCTAGGAGTGTTAAAACGAGCTACTCTATGCAGAGGTCCAGAGAGTACCTGTTCATGGACCTAGAAGAGAACCAGAGGAAGGAAAGCTTGGTTTGCTCTCTGAGATGTGTTTATTTCTGGCTGGAAAGGCCAAGAGTGAGCCAGGAAAGAATGAAGGGAGGAGAGAAATATTGAAAGGAGTGATGTCGGGTGGGAGTGGTGAAAGAGCAGTGAAACAAAGTGACTTTATCTCAGAACTTTTAAAAAATGTTTGCATTACCATATCCTAAGGCCAAATGAATTTTTTTCCTCAGCAAGAATGTTAGAGGTTGAAGATTATATTTACCAAGTGCAAAAGAGCTACCAGTAGGGCTTTCCTGGTGGTACAGTGGTTGAGAGTCCGCCTGCCGAAGCAGGGGACACGGGTTCATGCCCCGGTCCGGGAAGCTCCCGCATGCCACGGAGCGCCTGGGCCCGTGAGCCATGGCCGCTGAGCCTGCGCATCCGGAGCCTGTGCTCCGCAACGGGAGAGGCCACAACAGTGAGAGGCCCGCGTGCCGCAAAAAAAAAAAAAAAAAAAAAAACCCTAACAACCTGAATTCAACAGTATACTAAGAGGATTGTACACCAAGTGAGATTTATTCCTGAAATGCAGGGAATAAGAAAATATGAAAATCAATCAATGTAATACACCACATTACCATAAGGAATGAGAAAAAAAAACACCTGACCATCTCAATTGATGCAGAGAAAACACTTGACAAAATTCAACACTTTTTCATGATAAACACTCAACAACCTACATTAACATAATAAAAGATATATATGAAAAACCCACAACAACATCATATTTAATGGTGAAAGACTGCTTTCACCACTTCCATTCAGCAAGGTACTGGAAGTCCTGGCCAGAGCAGTTAGGCAAGAAAAAGAAATAAAAGGCATGCAAATTAGAAAAGAAGAAGTAAAATTATCTCTATTCACAGATGATATAATTGTATATGTCTAAAACCCTAAAGGTTCCACAGAAAGACTGTTAGAACTAGTAAACAAATTCAGTAAAGTATCAGGATAAAAAGGTAACACACAAAAATCAGTTGTATTTCTATACACTGACAATGAACATTCTGAAAAGGAAGTTGAGAAAACAACTCTAATTATACTAGCATCAAGGAAATAAAATGAACTACTTAAGAATTAATCATATTATATATATATATCACTTCAACTTAATAATGACCTAAGAGGAAGTTTGTTGGTTTCTTGTAACACCTGCAGAACTGACTCATCCCACTTGTTGGTGGTCATCTACCCATCAAAAGCTCCTGAGTACCATTAAAAAATACTCATTCCTCTCCTAAACTGACATAAAACAGATCCTGTGATACCCAGGGAAAAGTCTTTCTGAAGGTGAGCATTCCATAGAGACCCAATATTCCAAATTTCAAAATGTAGCCACAAGTGGAAACAGATGAACTTCTCAGGATCTCTTTGTTCACATTAAGCATACAATAAATAGAGTTTAGAAAGTGAATGACATGTGGTTGAAAAGAAAAGCCCTGAAAAAAAAACAAAAAAGAATTAACCACATCCTTGTTCATAGCAGCATTATTCACAAGAGCTAAAATGTGGGAACAACTCAAGTGTCCATTGACAGATGAACAGATAAACAAGCTGTAGTGGAGACATACAGTGAAATACTATTCAGCCTTAAAATGGCAGGAAGTGTGGACGCATGGTACAATGAACTTTGAGGACATTATGCTAAGTGACGTGAACCAGACACAAAGGACAAAGCCTGTATGATTGCACTTACATGAGGTATGTAGAGTAGTCCAATTCACTGAGACAGAAAGTAGGATGGTGGTTGCCAAGGAGTAGGGGAGGCGAGGATGGAGAGTTACTGTTTAGTGGGTATAGGGTTTCAGTTTGGGAAGATGGGAAGGGTCTGAAGTGGGGAGAGTGTTGACGTTGCACAACAGCATGAATGTGCTTAATGCCGCTGAGCTATGCACTTAAAAATGGTCACGATGGTAAATTTCATGTAATATGTATTTTACCACAGTAAAAAAATTTTTTTGAAAAAAAGAAAAAAAACATAGTTAATTTAAAAAATCCAAAATTATACTTGTAGACTTCAACACTCCTTTTCTTTTTTTTTAATTAAAAAAAATTTTTTTATTTTATTTATTTATTTTTGGCTGCATTGGGTCTTCGTTGCTGCGCGTGGGCTTTCTCTAGTTGCTGCGAGCGGGGACTGCTCTTCATTGCGGTGCAGGGGCTTCTCACTGTGGTGGCTTCTCTTGTTGCGGAGCACAGGCTCTAGGCGCGCGGGCTTCAGTAGTTGCGGCTCGCGGGCTTTGTTGCTCTGCAGCATGTGGGATCTTCCCTGACCAGGGATCGAACCCGTGTCCCCTGCATTGGCAGGCAGATTCTCAAACACTGCACCACCAGGGAAGCCCAACACGCCTTTTCATTAATTGATGGAATACGTAGACAAAAAATAAATCAGTACAAATATGGAATAACTGAAAAGCACTGCAAGCAGCTTGATCTAATTTACATTTATCTAACATTCTACCCGACAACAGCAGAATACAACTTATTTTCACATATACACAAAAAAACTCACCGAGTAGATGATTTTTGAACCTAAAGCAAATTTCATTAAAATTAAAATGATTGAAAGTATATTCTTTGATTAAAGTGGAACTAAAGTATAAATTAAAAGCAGAAAAATATCTAGAAAGTCTCCATACATTTAGAACTTTAAAAACTCACTGGTACATAACCCATGGGTGAAATAGGAAATCACCCAAGAAGTTAGAAAATATTTTGATTCACATGAAAAGAAAAATACAAGTCAAAATTTGTGGATACAGGTAAACTGGTGCTTAAAGGGAAATGTATACTATCAAATGATTCAATTAGAACAGATATAAAAATATGTACTTTTACCATATATAAAAAGAATGGTCTAAACTTCTACCTTAAGAAACTAGGAAAAAAAGAAGAGAAAAAAGTAAACCCGAAGCAATCAGAAGGAAGGAAATAATAAATATAAGAGAAGAAAATTTTTTTAAAAATAGAGAAAAACAATTAAGAAAATCAATGAAACATAAATCTGGCTTGTAGAAAAGATCAGTAAAATTTAAAAACCCCTAGTCAGACTAATCAAGAGAAAAAGAAAGGATGCAGAACTTGTTAATATCAGGAACAAAAAGGAAGTGTCCTTATAGATCCCACAAACATTCAAAGGATAATGAGAAAATGTGAATAACATCTTTATGCCAATAAAACTGATAACTAAAATGAAATGGACAAATTCTTTGAAAAACACCAACTATCAAAGTTTAAGAAGAAATAAAAAACCTGCATAGTCCCATATCAATTAAAGAAATTGAACTGACACTTAAAAGCTTTCCCACAAAGAAAACTCCTCACCCACTGGTGAATTCTTACAAATATTTATAAGAAAAGTATTACTAATTCTATAGAAACTCCTCCCCAAAATAGAATACTTTATGAAGCCGGCGTTCCCGTAATCTAAAAATCAAGTTAAGATAAATTATACCTTAAGAAAGTTAATTTAATTTTTTAAAATGGAAGTATAGTTGATTTATCATGCTGTGGTAGTGTCAGGTGTACAGCAAAGTGATTCAGATACATATATGTGTGTGTGTGTGTGTGTGTGTGTATATATATATATTCTTTTACAGATTCTTTTCCCATATGGGTTATTATAAAATATTGAGTAGAGTTCCCTGTGCTATACAGTGGGTCCTTGTTCTTTATCTGTTTTACATATAGTAGTGTGTATATGTCAATCGCAAATTCCTGATATATCCCTTCCCCCCACCTTTTTACCTTCCCTTTGGTAACCATAAGTTTGTTTTTCTATGTCTGTGAGTCTATTTCTGTTTTGTAAATAAGTTCATTTGTATCATTTTTTTTTAGATTCCACACATAAGTGATATCATATAATATTTTTCTCTGTCTTACTTCACTTAGTATGATGATCTCTAGGTCCATCCATGTTGCTGCAAATGGCATTATTTCATTCAAGAAAGTTAATTTAAAAAGAAACAGAATGTTTTGAGTAATGAAATGGTTACTAGGTTTGGTTAGGTTTGGTAGGATTTATCTAAAAAAAAACCTAAAGTAAGAGAAGCTTAAGCAATATAAATGCTTCTCTCTGCCTCACTTAAAAGAAGTCTGGAAGTAGGCAATCCAGAGCTGGTGTGGTGGTGTTCTGGTACCATCAATGGCCCCGGTGCTTTTTTTATGCTCATTCAACCTCAACAAGTGGCTTTCCTGTGGCCTCCCTGTCTAAAACGTCCACTCATGGTTTAACCAATATATCCACAATCTGGTCAGCAGGAAAAGAAAGGAAATCAAAGCACTTCTCTCCCTTTTATGGGGACATCCCAGAAATTCTTCACCCACTTTGCTTACGGTCAACAGAATGCAGCCCCATAGTTGCATGTAGCTGCTAGAGAGACTAGGAAGTACTGTATATAGTCTTTTACTCCAGGTGCGAATGTGTCCAGCTAAAAACAGGGGTTCCATAAAAAGGACGTGTGGGCAGCGAGCAATCTCAGCTACAAATAAGATGACTGCTGTGAATGCGTAAATTCAGATGCTTTTCTTGATAGAGCAGGTCTCATTTTCTATAGTCCTACGACACATGAACATACGTGTGTGTGCCTCCCATAAAGAAGTGAAAAGCAAAGACAGGAGAGGCCAAAGGCTTTGCTTAGAAATGAGGCGTTCTTATCAAAAGAATGGGGCCATAGGAGAGCAAAAGAGTCAATGACATATTTTTCATTATCGTTATCTGCCTGCCCCCTCACCTCCCAACCCTATTTTCCGGCTGTACTGGATTTCTTCACCTTCCATCTTTGTATTCTCTATTCTTTTTGCCTGGAACATTTTCCCCTGATCTTTTCAAGTTCTTCCCAAATTATTTTTCACTCATATTCGTCATAATTTATCCATATGTTGCCTAATCTACTGTGTATTCAATAAGTACAGAAGCCATACCTTGTTCAATGCCAATATCTCTATTGCCCTGGATTGTAATGCATGCGTGCGTGCGCGCGCGCACACACACATACACACACACACACACACAATGACTTGGATTAATATCGTTTCTGCTATTCGCAGCAGGCCTAATTCTAGCAAGTACATGAATGTAGTCATCACAGCGCGCAAGCAATAGAAATATGTAAATCTGTCCCTCCAACCAGAAATGCAGCCTTAACCTGGGTGGCAGAGCTCTTTGAAGTCCACCAGACAGGCAACTGTGTTGAACTCAAATCAGGTCTTAGAGTTGGGCATGTGTTTAAGTCCTGCCACTCATCAGCTATTCATGCTTGGTTAAGTCAGTCTTTGCTAGCTGTTCGTCAAAATTCACTCTCTTTTTCTTCTTAAGGCACCTGACTGGACTATGGTTTTCAGCTTGGCTTGTAGGTTTTCCATGGGATAGAGTTTTAGCCAGTAAAACATAATAAGTAGGAGAGATTTATACCACTTCCAAGCTTGGCCAATAAAAAATTTGCAAGCTCCACCATCTTCCATAATGTACGTTCCATGGCCACATTTTCAAAACAGTGGATCGTAACTCAGGACTCGGTTCCTAAATGTCAGCATGAAGCAGAGCTCCTTCTGATGGCGAACAGCTACCCAACATCAAAGGAATGCACTTCTCGTCCCCTAATCCACTAAATACCTATAGGGCTTATTTGTTACCGCAATGTGACCTGTCCTAATACCTACTTCATAGATGAGATGATATACATAAAACCTTAGCACAGAGCCTGGCACCTTGTACGTAAACCAAAGTACCAGTTGTTATAGTTATGATTTGGATGAGAAATCAGTCAAATCATAAATGAATGTGCTGGGCTTCCCTGGTGGCGCAGTGGTTGAGGGTCCGCCTGCCGATGCAGGGGACACGGGTTCGTACCCCAGTCTGGGAAGATCCCACATGCTGTGGAGCAGCTGGGCCCGTGAGCCATGGCCGCTGAGCCTGCGCATCCGGAGCCTGTGCTCCGCAACGGGAGAGGCCACAACACTGAGAGGCCCGCGTACCACAAAAATAAATAAATAAATAAATAAATGTGCTTTAGAAACTAAAAAGTGCTATACAGTATTGGATATTCCAAACCTCTGTCTCCTGGGTAATTTTAAGAACTCATGACATCTTATTACTTCTGTGAAGCCTTTACTTTGGAAGTGAAGTTAAGCTTTCCTTGACCACGTCGGTATCTCAGTTGTATACACTGAGATTCACCACACACATGCACACACACAACCCTCTTACATGGGATGTGATTGCCTCTTTATATACTTTTTTTCCCCACATCTTTATTGGAGTATAATTGCTTTACAATGTTGTTACAATGTTAGTTTCTGTTGTACAATAAAGTGAATCAGTTATATGTATACCTATATCCCCATGTCTCCTCCCTCTTGCGTCTCCCTCCCACCCTCCCTATCCCACCCCTCTAGGTCGTCACAAGGCGCAGAGCAGATCTCCCTGTGCTAGGCAGCAGATTCCCACTAGCCATCCATTCTACATTTGGTACTGTATATATGTCATTGCTGCTTTATATACTTTTAAATAACAATCTGTAATTCAGGGAATTCATTTTATAGCATACATTTCCAAAAAGCAAATGTACAACTTAGTGGAATTATCATACCAAGTTAGGCCAGCGGCTGATACAGGTATATCCTTATGAAAATGCTGTTAATAATGGTGGAGATCCAGAACCGTGAATGAGGTGAAAAATGATTTACTAAGTAAGATAAGAAATCACACTGGTGCATATCTGTCCTAAAGAACTCTTACTCCAAGGTCTTAAATACAATCACAAATCTACAAGCAAGAGAGGAGAAGTAAAGTAATCATAATCACTGGTTCTTCTACTTACAGGGGAAAAAAACACCCCAACTCTTTTAAACTTCTGGCTTCCTTGGCCAAAGTTTCTTACCAGCCTCTGTTCTCATTTTAGAGCATTAATAATGCCCAGAATATGCCTGTCCATTACAAAGACTAATGAGCATACCGGAGTTCACGTACAGCTTGAACAAATTAGTCATCTGCATTTAAATGCCTTCGCTGATGATTGTACATCCATTATTACTGGGGTGCATCTGCATACCTTTTAACATTGAAAAGAATTAGGCGTTCCATATCAAATTTTAGCTTTTATCCGTGGCTTTTAAGTACTGCCCAAGCCAAGGTAGGTTACAAACAAAACTGACCATAATAGAAAACATCCACCATAAGTTTCCCAAGCATTTATCCCTCTGTATTTATTCTGACATTGTTCCCTTTTTCAGGTAGGGGTAACATTGTGTTACTTTTTACTTGAAAACTTTTACGAGTCAGACTAGAGTCTGAATGGGTACATTGTATTGTGTTACTGCTCAATGCAGGCTAATTAAATGAGCGCAGGTTATTAAGGAAAGAATTAATATAATCCTTTCAGGGGAGTAGTGATTAGGTAAATGTCTTTGTTAAAACTTGCAAAGTTATATGCTATGTTGTAAGGCACGTGAAGACAGATCATTCAGTCATTCACTCATTCATTTGTGCAACAGGAGTTTTCAGCCTCCATCTAAGTGCCAGACACCATGCTGGATGGGGGATGATAAAATGAGTAAGACCCAATCGGCTGTCCCCAGGGAACTCTGTCTAGTGGCAGAGAGAAACATAAAAACAAAGAGTTGAGTATCAAACATTAATGAAATGAATAAAATATACTCTATCACATTTGAACCTTTAATTCAAACTTGGCTTGGCTATAAGTATAAGCATTATTTTAA
This sequence comes from Globicephala melas, assembly GCF_963455315.2. Classification (NCBI taxonomy): domain Eukaryota; kingdom Metazoa; phylum Chordata; class Mammalia; order Artiodactyla; family Delphinidae; genus Globicephala; species Globicephala melas. The sequence continues at coordinate 4,276,963 of NC_083315.2, read as the reverse complement.
ATGATTTTCAAGGTTGTTTTGCTGTTTTGTGGTCTCTGTAAAAAAAATCTGATGAAAGATAAAATTTAACTTCCCAAATGGTCGTAAATTGAAAGCGAATGCACAGATATTTAAGTATACTATGAGAAATCAAACATGTCATGGGGAAACACTGTTTCAGCAAACCTGGCATTTTTTTAAGTGTTAGAATTCATCCGTCATTCATTCATTCAAGAATGTATTAATTGGTTTCTAAGTGCTTACTAACTAGACTTTAAGCTCCAAGATTTCTGGGTTTTGTTGTCTGTGCTCATCCAGTGGCAACAGAGGAAGCTTGATATGTGCTTGATTGAATGGATATTGAAAGAATGCAGGGGAAACGGGCCAGATTCTGAGTGTGCCCTGGTGAATAACCATGGCTCCTGTCCACACAGAGCTTACACTCTAATCTAGAACCAGATTTAATGTTATCCCTAGTCTTTAATGCTCTTAAGAGAGATTTAAACACTCTCTTAAGAAAACTGAAGTTTCATTAACTGACCTAGAAGAGTGATGCCATCGGCAAATCGTGGAACTAAAATAATAACTCCAAAACTTTAAATACAATGTCTCTTCCACTTTTGTATGTACATACATGCCTATATATATATACACACATGCAAAAGCACTGCTGATTGCTTTTTTTTTTTTTTTAACAAATCTTAGCCAAGGTTTTGGGAAGGCTACTAGCCATGGCTACAAAGCAGAGGGTGCCCCCTTCCCTGGCTGGCTGGCCACCCACCCACATCCTAAACAACAGCTTTCCAGCTCCCCTGTCTGTTGCTTTTCAAAATGTGACTTTACTATCATCGTCGTTGTTGTTAACCAATTTTTCACTGCTTCTGTTTAACAGTCAGGTTTTCCCCCCTATTTTGGAAATATGTATGTATGTATCTTTCTTCCATTTTTATTGCAATTTAATTGAAATACAACACTGCATAAGTTTAAGGTGTACAGCATAATGATGCGACTTACATACACCACGAAATTATTATCACAATAAGTTTAGTGAACATCCATCATCTCGTATAGATACAAAATTTAAAAAACAGGAAAAAAATTTTCCTTGTGATGAGAACTCTTAGGATTTACCCTCCCGACAACTTTCGTATATAACAACAGACAGCAGTGTTCATTGCGTTTATCACGTTGTACATTACATCCCTAGTACTTAGATATCTTATAACTGGGAGTTTTCACCTTTGACTGACTTCAGCTAACCCTCTGGTAACCACACATCTAGTCTCTTATTCTGTGAGTTTGTTTTTGAACCTTCAGTCACACTTAAATAAAAATGACAATTTAACCCCGAAGGTTAAGAAAATCAATGACATTTTGAATATGCCTAACCAACACCTGTTCTTTAAGCCTGACTCAGATCACTGTATGATGGAGGTGGATGCATTTATCTTTGAGAAGAACAAGGACTGTATCCCATAATAATTTAATACACCATGGCAAAATATAAAACGCAGCTGAAGCCTATGGTAGTAAATTTCCATATGTATATTTCAGTATCCAGAACCGTCTACATTCAATTGTTACAAAAACCACACCGATGCCGGGAAAACTTGTTCTACAGAAAGTTCCACTGTAGTAAAAGTTCTTGAAATACGAGCTACCCTGTAATACAAAAAATACGTCTTATTAGGAATAGCTGAACGTTATGCCGTAAAGGAAACATTCTTGCTATGGCTGCTACTCTCTTATCAAGAGTTCAGAATCCTAAGGAAATGCTTACACGTCCAAAATGGGATATTAAGACTTCTCAACTCTACAGAAAGAGGGAAGAAGCAGTTGGCAAAGATGAAGCCAACCCGGAGCCATAAAGGGAAAACTTCGGATTTGGAAGTGGGTCGATTTGGACCCAGGAGCCCAGGCCAGCTGCAGATTCGGGCGGGGCCGCAATCCTCGGGTCACCGGCGGCGTTTCTCTGCTGGCTCCTCGTCACTGCCGCCGTCCAGGGGCTCCAGCGGTCGATGGGGATGGGAGGTCCTCAGTAGACACTTGCTCCCCGGGGCCGCGCGAGGCCTTGACAGATTTCGGGCGTGCAGAGGCGGAGAGGAGCCTCCCGCGTCTCCGAGGCGAGCGACCTGTTCCCGCCCGCGGGCTCGTGGGGCGCGGAGGGGCTGGAGCTCGGCCGCCGGAGAAAGGAAGCCCCCGGGAGCGAGGCCTGGCTTTCGCGGCTTTGAAAACTTTCCAGCGCGCGTGCCACGGCGACGCGCAGCGGCTGCGCCGGGGCCCCGGCGGCCCGCGCCTCCCGCGGGCAACTTTTCGGCCTTTCGGTGGCCTGTCACTCTCGCCGGCCGACGCGCCTCCCCCTGGGCTCGCGCGGCCGGAGCGCCCTCCCTCTCGGCGAGGACCTGCCCCAGCGCCGGCGGCTCCAGTGCCCGCTCGGCGCTCGCCCTGCCCGCGCCCCCCGCCGCCCAGCTGCCCCGCGCCTCGCTCGCAACCTGGCCCGGCCGCGCCCCGCGCCCTGAGCGCCGCGAGCCCCGGGCGGCCCCTGCAGCGGGGGGCGGGGAACGGAGGAGGGGACCCGCCGCCGGGGGCCGGCTGCTGGCTCCCGGCCGACCGTTCGCCAATGGTCCAGAGCGACCTGTCCAAGTCGCCTCCCACAGCGGCGGCGGCGGTGGCGCAAGAGATCCCGATGGACCTGCCGGAGAACGCGGCTCCCGCGGGGGCGCTCGGAGCGGCCGCACAGGTAGCGAGATCGCCGCGCCCGCCCCTTTCTTTGTGAGCCGCGCGGGCGCCGAGCTCCGTCTCTCCCGGCGCCGCCTCTGCCCGGATCCCTCGCCCGGCCGCTCGCTCCGGCCTGGGTCTCCCCCTCCGCCGCCTTCTCCTCCCCCCGCGCGTGGCCACCCCCTTCTCCCCTGCGGGCTTCGGCGCCCCTGCCCCTCTCCGCCTCCCGTTCCCCCCGCCCCCCCCCCCCGCCCCGCGCCCCGGGCTCTTCTCCGGCTTCCGTTTTCCTCGGCTTCCCCGAAGCCCGAGGGAGGGAAGGGGCGGGGGAGACCTCGGGGTCCTCGGAGGCTGCCGCGGCCAGCCCTCGTCGCCCCTTCCCGGGAGAGGCACATGGAGAGCCATGGACCAGGCGAGCGGACTGGACCTGCTCAAGATCGTGAGTGCGGGGCGGGGGCCGGGAGGGGCTCGGCTTCCGCAGCTCCGCTCCGACGCCGACCCCGCCGGACCGGCTCTGAGCCGGGGTGGGAGTGGGGGGCGTGGGAGGGGACGCTCCGCCCCTGCCTCCCCCGTGACCCGCCTCGGCACCTGGGCGTTGCGCCGCGCGGCCGGCTCCGCTCCCCTCGTGGCCCTGGCCAAGGCTTGCCTGGACCCCTCGGCCCCTGCCGTAGAGAGCGCGCTGGGGACGCGAAAGTTTTCATTTTTCCCTTGGCCCTGAAATGTGAGCCGTCTCGGGGAGCTCCGGGACCACTTTCAGTATTAGCGGTTTCTGGGGAGATTCCGGTTTGCTGCTCGTCGTGAAATAGGAGATGTCAGTTGCAGGCGCTGGGCACGGATAAGGTGGCTTTTACGGAAGGCTTTGGCAGGTACCGTTTGGATTACAGACGCCTCCAGTTCTCAGCGGTAAGGAGTCTCTCAACTTCTATCCTAGCAGGGAAACAAGACTTGAGACTCCTAACGGTGGGCTGCTTGGCGAGTCGCGGTGAAGAGGTCACGGTTACCTTTCAGGCATCACTTTTTGGAGAAGTGTGTCTTCTTTGCTTAGTGATACTGCCTTGTTGATTTCAAGCCTCCGTTTGCTAGATTGGAAAATGTGGGAAGATTATGTAGCTTTATGTTTATGTAAAATTTCTAAATACATAATTTATATATTTTATATTTGTATATGCTCGAGAGAGCGTGTTCGTCTTCTTTACTGTAGTTACGGGGGCAGGAGTGGGCCACAGTGATGATAAAGTGTTTTGCTGCTTTGTTGTTTTGATAGGTGGTTAGAAATAGACTGCTATAGCTATGTTGACACTGTTAATAATGTTGGTTCTGGTGGCATGATCTTGGAGCTTTGTTGAACTTCCTTTTACCACTGGGAGTTAAGAGTGCAGACTTAAAACACATCATTCATTTGGATTTGAGACGGAGGAAAAATGTAGAAGGCAATCACTTGTATCGTCAGAAATCCATGTCTTTCATAGAGGAATTCCTTTCTTTCCTAGAGGTAAAACAGCTAGATTTTAGTCAGCCTCGGGCTGTTTGGCTGCACAAGCCCAGCGGGGCCATGTAACTAACCACCGACATTTCCATCTAGCCTCTGCCAGGGGACCTGAATTCTTACCAACCCCTGTCAAGTTTGTTCTAGACTCCTGATTTTATCTAGATACTCACCAGCTTACGTGAGAGAGAGAGAAGTGTACGCAGGGACTTCTGTTATTCTAGGATGAAGGTCTTGAATACTGACAGAGGAAAGGACTTTTAAACCCGCTTTTCTCTTTGATCTTCCTTCAAGGGTTTTTTGGGGTTTTGTTTTGTTTTGTTTTGAGTTTTTATTCTTATGATAAAAATAGAGTTCCTGAATTCCTGGAGATCAAAGTTAGGGCAGACAGAAAGCATGACTGCATTCAGATAAGAGATACTAATTTACTTTGTGATTTATGTAGTTAAACGTAAGGCAACAAGTATTTGTGATGCAGCTGCCACACGGAAATGATTCAGACACGAGAAGACACACTTTCTGCCTTGAGTAGTTTCCAGTAGCTGCAAGGGTGACAAAGCGATGACAGTCGTACAGCATGGGACGCTAAGAGAAGTACTGAATCTTAGATGGTTGCAAAGGAGTCGAGAACACAAGTACTCCATTTGGAGTAATCTGTAAGGGCTTCATGCAAGAAGCGGCATTTGAGAAGGGGTTTGAAGGATGGGTCAGATTTCAACAGACTTTCAGAGAGATGGTAAGGAGCTATTCAGGACACCAAGTCACAGCAGTTAGAAGTCTGATACGTTTGTAATCCCTAGTTTGGAAAGAGCGTGGACAGGTACAGATTGGGCATAATCAAGCAGAAGTCTGACAGTTTGTGGCAATTTGAGGCCACATCTTGGAGGCTTTGGAACCTGCAACGTATTGAAAAACAGAGAACCTTGGAAGAGGTTCAGGGAAGGCGCAGTATAAGAGCTCATGGGGAAGATTCTCCTGGGAGTGTTCTGTAAGGTGCTTTGGGGTCTTGGGAGTCTAGAGGTGGAGCTGCCAGAACGGAGATTGATGTAACAGTTTGGACAAGAGGTAATAAGGTCTAAACTGAAAAGAGAGAAAAGATAATAGATAGGACAGAACTACAGATGGACGCATTCCAGAGACCCAGGCCACAGGAATTGCAAGTGATGGAATGAGAGAGGGAGGGAGGAATGCATATTAGAAGCGGGTAAGAGGTATAAATATTCAGCTGCATCAGCGTCCATCTCCTTGCTCTCTCTACCTTCCAAAAATAAAAGCAATCTTCCTTGAATCGTGTTCGTATCACAGCCATTATTTGGGGGAAACATTGCCTTGTTTATTTGAGATCTCATAACTCATGACATCACAGCGCAGTGAAAACTTGGCAAGGCACGTCTTCCATGTCTCTGGGCAGGCCAGGCCAGCAGTAAAACGGCCTGAGAAGAAAAGGCTGTCTCTGGAGCATCTCTCTGTTTTGTGACACCAAGTCATAGTAATTCTCCTGAGAAATGGAATGTTCATTTGCAGACAGTGTCTCTCAGCAATCATGGGTTTTAAGAATCCTTTCTCTTTCACCTCTGGAGTACATTGGGAGTCCTATATGAGCAAAGCAAAAGATGGAGCTTCACAGACTGCCCATTGTTCTTTTTTTATGTCAAAAATCCTGCCTAGGGAGGGGGCACCCTCATATACTCCAACCCCTTCCCCCCAGCACACGGTCATAAACAAAATAGATCTATTTCCTACACGAGAAGTGAGTGACAATCTAACTGCAAAGTCCTGAAAGTTCGGGTCACCTTTTTTAGGTGACCTGCTGAACAGTTTCAGTGCAAACGTGGACACAGTCTGCCTCCAAAGTCGAGGTGCTAGCTGAACGCTGTCCCTCCAAATCTGTACTGTCCACCATGGTAGCCACTCGTCACACGTGGTTTCTGAGCACTCGAAATGTGGCTAGTGTGAACTGAGATGTGCTGTAAATATAAAATACACATTTTAAAATACAGAAAAATACAGGTAAAATAAGTACACAGATTACAGATCAACTAAAAATGCAGGTAAACTAAAAATATACAATACAGATGTCAGAGACTTCATAGGAAACAAAGAATATCATTCTGCATGTCATTAGTACACTTACATCAACTGTGCGTCACAAGGGTAATATTTTTGATATATTAGGTTAAGTCAAATACACTATTCCAGTTCATCTGACCTGTTGCCTTTTCACAGCGCTACTACAAAATTCCTCTTATGTATGTGACTTCGATTTCTATTGGACAGCCCCGGGAATTCTCCAGGGAGTTGGCCAGATCTGGATGGAGGCTGGGTGTATGCAAAATCCGGGTGAAGGGAACTGAGTCTAGGATGGCAGCAGAGGAGGAAAAGAGTGAGAAGGAGAGCGGTAGCTCAGCACTTCAGGCCTTAAAGAGACGGTAACCAGCACCTGCCATCGCACCTGGAGGTGAACAGGCAGTAAGCAGACGGCCTGTTTGCTTTGCTCCTGGCAGCGGCCTGAATCGTGGAGCCAGGCGGTGCTTTATCTGAAGAGAGCGGCAGCCCTTCCCCCCAGGGCAATACCACTTTCCAGAAACTTTGCCAGACACTTCCAGGTCCAGTTCAGTCTTTGAGGTCTCTCAGCACAGTGCACGTGGGTACTGGGCTTTAGGTTTTGCTGCCCCCTTTTCTCCTGACCCCCATCACTTGCCCCTTCAGTGGGATTTTGCTCTGATGCTGCCCGGGAGAAATTTTAAAACCTGCTCATCAGAATTTCCGAGTGTGTTTTAAAATGCGAGACATAATATCTGATGATTTGAGTGATTGGAGGTTGAGTTAGCCGTGTGGTTTTATGTTCCCGTTCTTTTTGTCTTTCCTTTTGTGTGAGGAATTAGTTTACCTGTTGCTCTACCTGATTGCATTGAATTATGCAGTCTGTAGCCTCGGGCCTTTCAAGAGAAGCTGAGCAAAATATGTTAACCCTGAGAGGGGTGGGTAGCGGGTGGCCCTCTTTGGTTCTGTGACCATGGGGACATGTCTCTATCCTACCAAGAGTCTGTGGCACACACGGACTTTCACAGTAACAGGGAGTTCGGGTTAATGATGACACCTTAATTAAGTGACTGGGTCTGTCTTAGAATTCTTTCCAAAACTGGCTGGAGGTACAGATTGTGAAGAAGGTAAGCTTGGCCCCGGGCATCTCCCGCCCTGGCCTCGTCCCCCCTCCCTTCTCTACCTGCAAGACCCCCAAAAGAGCGCTATTTATGCTGCTTCTTGAGTCCTTTCTGCTTTTGTGTAAACTGATCCATATAGAGAACTTGATTCCCCTCTTTCTAGGGAAAGAATCTCAGTGACTTCTCCCCTAGTGAAAGATCTGACAGCCTCATTCACGCTAAACTGTTGACAGATGAGGACATTTCATGTCTGATTCCTCTCCATATTCCTCTCCAGTTAGTTTCGGCTTCCTTCGCTTCCGACTCTAAAATGAGGAAAGTCTGCAGTTCGAAGGGATAAATATCAATGAATGCTGATCAAGAGGGATAGAAATTAATTTCAGGCATCAGCATTTTGCTCACGGGGAGCAATTCATAGGTAGGAGAACTGTCACCTTATTCATCAACCACAGAAGCGACATTTTTAAAGCTGCCCCCAGGGGCCGCCAAGCCAACTTTGTGTGCAAGGCTGGGCTGAAGTCTCCACTTAACTGGCAGCTTCTGTAATTAACTGTTACCGTCTACTTCAGTCATACAGAAATTAGATTTCAACCACCTGTGGAAGTGTGGCCATTTATTTGTTGATTTTTAAGATTACAGTCCAATTTGAAAAGTATTTAGTGTCAAAGAAGACAGTCATTCACGTGAAACTGATATTAACATCCGGATGAATGGTGGAGATCTTTTTAATAAGTCATTTATATATTTGTGGCCATTTCTTTCTGGTTTCTGAAATCTTACTTAATTTGGCTGATGTTTTAGGAGGAGTAAAGGAATTCAAACGTATGGTTTTCTTTTTTCCTATTTGCTGTGGTGACTTCACTGGTTTTTTTAATTAAGCTGTGTATAGCCAAGAGGCAATTGAGTGGGAATCAGTGACTTTTCAGACTGTGTTCCATAAGGATGTAGGGGTCTGCATACATCATGGAGAGTATTATGGGGTACACTTAGCCCTCCGGACATACCCCCTGTCTCTTCTTCCTTTAACTTCCTGAAACTCTGGCTCTAATTATTAATTGTTTCATATATCAGATGTTTATATACTTAGTGTTGTTAAAAAAAATTTTAGAAACCCCATTAGTCATAAAAGTAGCGGCATTTGAAGTAGCCAATTAAGAAAACTATACTTCTTTTCCCCATTTAGGCAACTAAATATTTGAATACTTAATCTTTCCTGTCTTTTATTATTTGGGTGAGGGTTGGGCTTCCCTTTTTTAAAAAAAATTCCTTCGTATGAAACACTCTGGTCCTTATTTTCCAGAATTTTGAATAACCAATACACAAGTCATTTTAGTCAGATGGACTTGATTTTAAATATGCATGGAATTAAAGGCAACTTCATTTGGTAATGGTGGTATAAATTTTCACCAGCCTTTTTTAAAGTACATAGAAATGGACTATTAAGTTTGCAAAAGTTGCTTTAACTTTGCTTCTTCTTGATCCTGGATATTGTTATAAAAAGTAACTAGTCATTGAGGTGTCATTTTTGACAGTTAAATTTTTTTTAAAAAAGGAGACTATAAGAGAGAAATTACTGCTGAAATTAGTAAATAGAATAGAGGTGTAATTAAGCATATCTATTTTGGTTTTAAATAAATATATATAATGAATAGGAATTTGCTTTAACACTGTTAAGCAGAAACACTTTGAATAAATCATCCCTCCTGCATTTCAGTGATTGAAGAACAAGATATTTTTTCTCAAAACTATCACCAGTTTGTGTGCAATTCAGTATGCCATCATTTTTTCTGTTTCTTAGTACGGTTGAAACCTGTTTCTTAGTACAGTTGAAACCTGTAATAATCCAATGTAGACACATTGCATTGGTAGCTAAGTACACCTGAAACCATGTTTGCGAACAGTGTTCCCAGGGGCCTGGACAAATTAAAGTGACTTTTTAAATGTGTCTCATTTTTTTGCAGAGAACTGCAGCCTCCCCTGGGACTGGCTGTCTTAAATATTGTGTGGTTCTCACAGTGCCTGCCGGGCAATGTCAGCAGCCATGAAAAAGTTTATACTCCAAAGCAGCTGAATAGTAGAAACATACTTATCATTAAAAATCCGAAATAAATGATAATGATGGAATTTCAAAGAAGCTTTTTCCATCCATGTCCAAATGATGCTGGAAGGACACGGGGATATTGGGATGAGAGAATATTTCGTCTTTGTTCTCAGAAATAATTTATGCTCCGAATGAAGGTACATAGTGTATTTGACACGGATTTGCTCTCACCTTCCCCCAAGGAAACACGTTAGGCCTTGAAAATGCTTTCAAGGTAATAAGTATTTTTCCATATGGAATAATAGAAAAAAGGTTTCTTTTAATTTTAAGGAAACTTTCAGACTTTAAACGTTGTAGGCCTTGGAAGACACATTTGTCTAAACCTTTCTGTAAAAATTGGAAAAGGAAGACCATTGTTGAAAGAATGTTATTTTTCAACAGTTTACGGAATAATGTTTACAGAAGTAAGAAGAATGTGCTGTTACGTGAAGAGAACCTTGTATTATGAAAGCCCAGCCTAGATTGTCTTTCCTTTTATGAAGCCGAGTTAATTAAATGTCATGGAAACACATTTGTATTATATAAATCCCTTCGATACTTGGAAGAGAACAAACATATTTAAGACAAATTTTTGCTTTAAAATTATACCACCCCCTCACTGAGTGCAAATTCATCTAAATTGCTCACAACACAAATGTTTGTAAGAGATTTCGGCTTGCCTAAGTGCTACGTATATTATGGTTTATAAAATATTTCCATTTTAATGAAAACCATATGAATGTATAAAATATAACAAAAGTCTCATTTGTAAAACCTGGACATGGTGCTTTTCAAAAAAGCAAACTTGTAAATTCTGATCGTCTAATGAAGTCTCTGTGGGCCTGATCCCTCTAAACACGTTATACATTTTAGCCCAGTTTTTCTCCGCTCTTCTCACTCTTATGTGGGTATCACTTTTTAAAATATTATTTTGAGTCGTTGCCGTGTGCTAGGTCTTATACTAAATGCTATAAATACATTCCTTCATTTAATACCTAAGACCATCCTGGGAGGCAAGCCTTAATAGCCCCATTTTTTTTTTTTTTTTTTTTGGTACGCGGGCCTCTCACTGTTGTGGCCTCTCCCGCTGCGGAGCACAGGCTCCGGACGCGCAGGCGCAGCGGCCATGGCTCACGGGCCCAGCCGCTCCGCGGCACGTGGGATCTTCCCGGACCGGGGCAGTAACCCGCGTCCCCTGCATCGGCAGGCGGACTCTCAACCACTGCGCCACCAGGGAAGCCCAATATCCCCATTTTTAAGGTCAGCTATAGTAGGATTCCCGCCTGTGTATATTTATCTGGAAAGCTCGGTGTTGAGCTATTTTTCACTTATATTTTAATGTGTAATTTTCTCAATAACTTTATCCATGCCTAGAATTAACCGTAGATGAATGCATAGTTTAGTCTTCGTGTTGCTCTCAGTGTAAGCTGTAGGTATATTAGAAGAAGCAAGTTCATTTGTAGATGTTTGTGCTTGGCCCTAACCTGTTACTGAGACAAATTGCCTTACCTTTAACATCCTGTTCTTAAATGCTACCTTCTTCTTCTTATTATTACTATTCCATAACATTTATTTTTTGCCTTCTCAGCAAAATAATTAAGTGGTTAAAAAGCAAGCTTTTTGGATAAACAATAGGGTTCTACTGTCTAGCACAGGGAACTATGTTCAATATCCTGTGATAAACCATCATGGAAAAGAATATGAAAAAGAACATGTATATGTATAACTGAGTCATTTTGCTGTACAGCAAAAACCAACACAGTGTTGTAAATCGACTATACTTCAATAAAATTAAGAAAAAATAAACTGTGCTGAAAACCATGCTTTTCCAGAGCAGTTCCTCAGAGCTATCTGAGAGGCTGTCTGTCTTTCAGGCTATAGTCCTCGGTTTGGCTCAAATAAAACTCTTTTCTACTCCTATTAATAATAATAAAAAAACCCCACAATCTTTTCACTTCATATTCAAACATTACACCAATGGGCCAGAAAATTGTACAAAGTATTTTAAGTTTGTATAATTCGCTACCACTTCTATAGCTGTTTCAACATCTCTCAAAACATTCTCTAGATCCATCCAATAATGTGAAGAGTTGGCACCGGCCTGCATTCATGTTCCATCTAGATCAATCTATCTGTCTACCAACTTATCTATCTACCTATCTATCCGTCTGCCTATCATCTATCTCTCAACTCTCTAATCTATCTACCTATGTAAAGGTAATCAGAATTCATACTGCCAGATGTTCCACAGCCACCGTGTGCAAGGACCACCCCAGTATAGGAACACGTGTGGAATTACAAATTAAGACATGAAAAGAAGGAAACACTGGCTGTTGAGCACCCCTGGGAACAGTACTTCATTATGAACGAACCTACTGCCTTCATGCTCTCTGAAGGGTTCTGACCAGCTACTCTCCTCTCTCAGTACAACTGCCACAGTCCCTCCTGCACAGAAATGCTTATCTTTTTTTAATGCCTTATCTTTAGTGGTCATTGCCTCTTAACCACAGATATGCTAACAGAGAGCATAAATTGTTTTAATTCACCAGTTATGAATTGCTTTTTCCAGAAACCTCTCTTCCCTATCAACTCACTGAATTGAAATAAATATTTGTGATTCCACCAATAACTTTTTAACATTTTTATTTTATTGAAGTATAGTTGACTTACAGTGTTGCGTTAATTTCCACTCTACAGCAAAGTGACTCAGTTAGACATATATATATATATATATACATACATTGTTTGTCATATTCTTTTCCATTATGGTTTGTCCCAGGAGATTGGATATAGTTCCCTGTGCTGTACAGTGGGACCTTGTTGTTGATCCATCCTACATATAATAGTTTGCCTCTGCTAATCCCAAACTCCCACTCCATCCCTCCCCCACCCCTCTCACCCCCCACAACCACAAGTCTGTTCTCCATGTCTGTGAGTCTGTTTCTGTTTCGTAGATAAGTTCATTGTGTCATATTTCAGATTCCACATATAAGTGATATCATATGGTCACCAGTAACTTTATAATCATGCCCATATGATGACAATCATTCTTTGTCTTGATCTAGAACATTGTCTAGAGCTAGGTCTAGATTCCTGTGTGAGAGTCTAATAATAATCTCATTTGTCTTTTTGTCTTCTTTTTTGTAGTCATATGGAAAAGGAGCCAGAAGGAAAAACAGATTTAAAGGATCCGATGGGAGCACTTCTTCTGACACTACCTCAAATAGTTTCGTTCGCCAGGTAAGGGTGCTCTTAAATTCATGGTTTGGAGAAGTCTATGAACATGAATTCACTTTTGGTTTTTTCAGAGGTGGTCTTACAGCGTCATCCCTATGATTTATATAGTATTATTGTACTTGCTTTTAGTTGAAGTGAAAGTTGTGCCGTTGAATGTCCTAATTAATATATTTAAATTTTAAGTGAGACCATATGTGTCATAATTACACTCTCCTGGCAAGTTGGGGAAAGAGAAACGCAAACTTCATTACAGAGGCTTTCTTCAGAGGAGCATGAAAGAACCCCAGGAGAAATGATTCCAGGCTTGGGGGGTTTGCGGGGGGTGGGGGTAGGGAGACAGGCGGTGGGCATCCGTACCACCAGCTGTAAAGTTGAGATACTGGTCTTCCTCCAGCAGGAGTTTTCTTCTTCCCACCTGGGGCTTGAATTGTAGAAGAGAAGATTGGCTCTGCTCTTGAAACAGTCGGTCGAGGCTAGTAAGGTCAAGTAGAGCACATGGTATCTTGGAGGCATAACTGAAACTGCTTTGGAGACAGCCTTCATCTTAGTTAAGGTGGATTCCAGCCCAGGAATTTGGAACTGCCCCCTAGGCAGTGTCAGGATCCCTGACATGGAAACGCTCTCATCCGTGGTTACAGAAAGGACTTTCACTCCCAGAGGACGAGTAGAGGCAGCCAGATCTCGGAGGATAATAGGCTCCAGGTGAGGCTAACGTCTCATCAGGCGTAGGTGTGCCGTATCTTCATCTGATGCTTCTGGGCGGAGAGGAAGTGGGGGAGGAGCGTGCTAGAGAGAACCTGCTTTCCTGGGTGAAGGACCACCCCTTTTTGGCTGGCAGGCTCGTAAATCATCTCTGGTCTGTGACCGCTGGCTCCTCAAGACGATGGCTGGCAACTGCAAGAGCTGCTTCCTCTCTACTGGAAGGAAGGCATTTTCCCCACTGCTCTGGGGGTCCTTTCCCCGCGTCTCTCCCCCCAGTTAGTTAGCGGCAGTTCAGCCTAAACATGTCGACCTGTAGCGTCCGTGAGGATTTTGTCCTTGGCTTGTGGCTGCCTCCTTCCATTTTCCCAGCACAGACAAACGATGATCCGCCTCCAGCCATCCACTCCCTCCTTGCAACACCAAGGGCGCCAAAGGTAAGTCTGAGTAACTTACAGGAAAAACTTTCGTTGTGGTCTCTGCTCGTTGGGATTGTTTCGGTTGTGGGAAGGTGGAAAGGGACAGCTGGTTAAGAAGGAGAGGAGCTTTTGTGTGGCTAAGAGACATTTGGAAGGAGAAAGGAAGATGAAGCCACGTGAGGGCCCACCCTGGAGCCATGTTCTGATGGTGGCAGAGGAGCTGGGAGGGGTGCGAGGGGCACTAAAGGTGTGTGCGTGGGCCTGGTCTTGTCGTGGGCAGAATTCAGGCATCAGGGTCCTCGGTCTGAGTGAAGAGCCTTGAGAAATAGTGACTTAGCTAAGGTGAGCTTCTTAAAGGAAGGTCGCTCAAGGCCTTTCCCATTTCAAGCCTCCATATTTATTCTGCCTCTGGGACCGGGAGATTGACCCTGGGGAGTAATCATCTCAGGACTGAACGCTGGAGTACCTGAAGCAGAAACAAATAAGCTTTTTAGGACACATAGAGACTGCAGCAAAGCCACACAAAATGACAGGCAGCTGGTTGAAACTGCGTGGAAAGAAAAACCGCCGTGTTTCAAGTGAGCGAGATATTGTGATAGAAATAAATTAGGGCTCATTGAGCTCTGTAAAAATGTCTTTTAAAGGCAGTCGCCGGGTACCATTTTCCAGTTGTCTTGTTGGCTGTGAATTCCCCTGGTCCTGGAGTTTTTTGTTTTTTTTTTTGTCCTGGAGTTTTGATAACTTAATCCGGAAGGTTAGGAGGGATTGCTACACTGGGTATGGTAACTGGAATTTGTTTTTCCTTGTGATAATTTCCTTCTGACTTTGTGTTCTCGGTGACGTATGAGATTCTGTGCGTGAAACACAGTTATAAACGATAAAGAGAGCTGCGGAACGGCTTACTATCAATTTAGATACATATTGCCATGTTTTGGCATGTCAGAAGACTGAAAAAAAAATCTATCCTAAGAGTCCGTCTCCTTGAAACAAAGGTCCGTCTCCTTGAAACAAAGACCCAGCTCCTTGGACCTCAGTAAAATGAGGTGCTTGCTGTGGCCTGGATTTGGGGTTCTGATTATACAGGCATCATGAACCCTGAACTGCCAGCTTGTTTCTATCACAGAAGGAAAACCAGAGTCTTTGGCAAGAATGCCGAGTCAAACACTGTATTTTTCCTTTGGTAATTTAATCTCTGTTCTGTTAGAACCACATTCATATTTTGCTATCATTTGAAGAATAAGCAAAAGCCACTATGGTGTAGCTAAATATTTAACAGGTTATGGTTTCATCAGAGGATCTGCAGAAATGCGGGGTAGGTAGTAACAACAAGTATATGTTAGATTAAATCATTTGAAAGCCCTCCTTTTGAATGTTTTTTTATCACCAGCAATTGATTTGTTAAACAGGTGACATGCGTCCGTGTATATTACTCGTCTGTGGCTAGGGCATGTGTGTAATTGATATTGGAATGGTGTTTGGTCCATATCACTGGGTTCTATGTAAAAATATAATTCGATTTTATTCCTGCCCTTGAATTAAAAATACTTTCCATATAATTTTGAAAATCTTAGACTTCCATTTTCACAAACTGTATATTATTAAGACTTTTTCAACTTGGTCCTTTTAGGTGCTCTTAATACTAATGAGATTTAAATATTTTAGAGGTTGAAAATGTGAACAGTTTACATAAAGAGAAGGAATTTTTATTTTTTTTAATAACCGAGAATAGGGGACCCTTCCCAAATCCATATGTTGAAGCCCTAACCCCCAATGTGACTGTACTTGGAGATGGGGTCTTTAAAGAGGTAGTTAAGGTTAGATGAGGTCATAAGAATGGGGCCCTAATCTCGTAGAACCAGTGTCCCTACAAAGCAGAGACGCCAGGAATGTGCATGAACACAAAAATAGGCCATTGAGAGGACGGCGGGGGGAGAAGATAGCTGACCCCAAGCCACGGAGAGAGGTCTCACCAGGAGCCAACCCTGCCAGCACCATGGCCTTGGACTTCAAGCCTCCAGACTGTGGGAAAATATATTTTTGTTGTTCTGTTACGGCAGCCCTATACAGATATGTACACAATTGGGCTTGGAAGTAGGCCAATTTTTTTAACTTTTAAAATATTCTTGGGAATTCCCTGGTGGTCCAGTGGTTAGGACTCCACACTTTAACTGCCAAGGGCCAGGGTTCAGTCCCTGGTTGGGGAACTAAGATCCCACAAGCTGTGGGATCCACAAACCAATAAACATTCTTCTTGATATATAACATATATGCTAAAAGATGCACAAATTATGAAGTGTTCAGTCTGATGAGATTTCACAAAGTAAACACTCCTATATAACCGACAGCCAGGTCAAGAACTAGGTATTACCAGCACCGAGGTGCCCCCTTTGACCCTTGCCAATCATTACTCCCTCCTTCCTCACTAAAGGGAACCAACCACTGTCCCTACTTCTGAGACCATAGATTCACTTGGCCTGTTATGCAGATTTTATAGAAATGGTATCATTTTATGTCTGAATTCTTTCACTCAACCTTACCATTGTTATATTCATCTATGTTGTATGTTTCGGTAACTGGTTCATTTTCTCTGCTGGACAGCCTTCCGTTGGGTGAACATCCAACAACTGATTTATCCCCCTACTGTTGCTAGACATTGAGTTGTTTTCCAGTTGGGTTTGTTGAGAGCCATGCTGTGACATGCAGTCTTGTACCTACCTGTGGTCTACATATGAATGCATTTTTTGTTCAGTGAATAGAGTGGAACGCTGGGTCGTGTGTTCAAGTCAGGTAAACACTGCAGAACACTTTTCCAAAGTTGTGAACCAGTTTTGACTCCCTCAAGCAGTGGAGAACAGTTTTAGTTGTTTCATATTGCCCACACTTGGTATTGTCGATGGTTTTTCATTTCAGTCGTTCTTATGACAGTGTAGTCATAACTTATTGCGGTATTAATATCCATTTCCCTGATAACTAAGCTACAGTTTACGTGTGGCTGGATCTAGGGAGCATTGTGTGATATATAATATATATATTTATAAGTGTATATATATTGTATAAAATATATAATATATATGTAAATTTAGGCTCTGAAAGATCTTATGATATGAAAGTATTTTATTACTCTCTATGGTAAATAGTCCATTAGTCATTGTAATTTGGCCTATCGCTCTTTGTTAGAAAATTATAACTATAGGTTGGAATATGTTGGAACATACTGAATCCATTAGAACATGAGCATGAGTGAAGGCTACAAGTAAAAAGGTAAAAGGCATGGTTTTATTTTTTTCCAACCTTTTAGCTCTGTATTTCTAGCCATCATGTGTTTGTGTCGCTCTAACTAATTCTTTCAGAAGATTCATTAGTCTTAAGGGAAGATTGCTTATAGGTAGGTCTCTGCTTTAGGCCCTCAAGCAGGACAGCAGCTGCTGTAAAAGAACTTTTGTATTCTAATCAAGGTTCCATTTTGGTAGTTGACCAGATCATTGTAAGCTCACCAAATAACCCATCTTCTGGTTCTTCACATCAGCAGCCTACTTGAAGTCAGTGATATTTCAAAGATGGGGATGAGAGGATGCCTTCCCTCATGAGCTTAGTTAATTTCCCCCAGGTCGTGGTTTCCATCCTGGAGCTCGGGGGAGGGGCTGAGTCCTGAGCAGTAAGTGTTGCATCATGGCCACGGTCCACGGCGATTGCCGCTGCGTGTGGCAGATATTCATGGGGCTTCCCGTGGACGGACTGTGGGAAACCAGGTTGCTGTTGGTTCTACTCTACGTAAGGTTGTTGCGAAGTCACAGCCTAGCTCACCTGGTATATCAAATGCTTCAAAGGCAGAACTTATTTTTGGAAGCTGCAAGGAGGAGCATAAATTAGAAAGAAAGTTCATTGTGGTTTATGTTTGCTTTTTAAGTCTCGTTCCTTTATGTTGCGCTTGAAATGTCACCTAGATGCAATATAGGTTCACTACATGCTGAACTTAGAATTTCCATAGTTCTTTTTTATGTAAATTATGTTAGGAGATTTATTTCAAAGGTTTTTCTTCGAGAAGCAGCGTAGTGATAAGAGCCTAGATGCTGAAGCCGGTCTACCTGAGGCTGGATTCTGCCTCTGCCGTTTGTTTATTAGTTGGCTCTTGGACAAGTGACGTAATCTCTCCGTACCTCCATCTCAGCGTCATCATCTGCGAAATAGTGGCCACCTCAAAAGTTGGTCGTAAGGATTACATGAGTTAAAACTTGTAAATTGCTTAGAACGGTACCCGCTACCTAATTAATACTATTTAAGAGTGTGTTATTCTTACTTATAAATATTATTACCTATTTAGAACGTTAGTTAAAACCTGAATAGGAAGTAGCCCATGGCAGAGGAAGTAACAATAATGGTTATTGACTGTTATGGTTATTTGCTGTATCTTCTGTCTGTGGCTCCATTTTTACAGACGAGACCATTAAGACACAGAGCAGTAACTTGTCCACAGTCAAACAACCAGTAAAGTTGGAGTCAGAATTTGAATCCAGGGGGTTGACTAGATCCTTGCTGTCCTGGGTTATGCTGCACTCCTTTGTAACAAATGCCGCGAATAAATGAAAATCAATTTCACATGTTTAGTTCTTTCAGCTAAGAGAGACTTGGAGAAAGACTCCTACCAGTGTTCTTAGGACAAACACAAAGTTATTCTTTTAACTTCCTTCCTTGTAGGAAGTTGAGGATGTCTCTAGCGCTGACAGTTTTCCCTGGCATCGTGATTTTAAAAAGAACACATGAAGTATCAGTTCTTTACTTCTTTCATCAGAAGTTGCTCAGATTCCCAGTTGGTGTCACCATTTTAGCAGACTCTGTCATTGTTATTGGTCCTGAGAAGTAGAGAAGTATAATTGGAAGAGTTTATTTTTTCCTTTCTCCTGTGAAAGTCAAAGAAACGCAAACTTTCTGGAATTGTGAAAGTCCCTTCTTTCTTTTTTTTTTTTAAATAAACTTGGAAGTGAACTCAAGTCTGCATCCCCTGCGGTGTCACACTGGTTGGTTTCGAGGTTTGACTGACACTGATGCTGGCCCATGAATCTGGGTAAAGTGAGACGTGTATATACAGCACCTGGGCGTAACATCAGACCCCTTTAGAAATGAGCTTTTGGTTCATTAGGGCTTGTGCTTTGTAAATAGGCACTTTAATTTTAATTTATTGAGGGGTGGAAAGTGTTAAACGTGACTTATAGGCACCGTAATTAGAATTAATGAAGATTCTTGTTCAAATTGTTCATGTCCTAAAAGGTATTTAATACATCAAGCTGTGGTTATCTTGGATTTATTATTAAGATAGAAAGATATCCGGGCTGTCTTTGATTGGAGGATAAATTCTCTGTAGGCTTTGGCTCTGTGCTGTGAATAGATCCAACAATAAGAGAACTTCATTTCTCATAATAACAAACCCGGAAAGGCTGCAGGTCTTAAAGTCCTTTGCATTTCGTGCCCGGCGTAAATTTCTAGTTGATGAAGATAATTCAGTTTTCATAGAATTTAGCTCTTCCCCCCAACGTCATCCAAAGAAAGGGGGAAAAGAATCCCGGAGATGTGTTGCCAGACATGGAGAAGGAGAGAGAAGAGGTGAACTAGATGTTTCTTTTCGCACCAGTACCTAAGCAAGTAAATTAATTTACTGGAAGAAAACAGGAGGCTAGGAGTAGCAAGGCCCACCTGGCATTGAAGGATAGAACATTTGTGCTGTTCTTTTCAGGAGATTGTGCAAGAACTGCTAACTGTATAAATTCTTGGATTCTGCCAAGGTCAGGGAAACTATGTACATCTGCAAAGAAGAGCCGGTCATCAAAGTTAAAGCAGCTTGTGGGGTGCGGTGAGGGCAATGTTAGTAACTGCTCTTCAGTCCCATTACTTCCCTCTTCTATCCTCCTCTCCTCTTCTCTCTCTTTTTTTTATTTCTTCATTTCCTTAAAGATGTGTTCGCCCTGGCTACGTTTATGTACCTGGCGGTATTCCTGAGATGAACAACAAATGCTAAGGGGATGACTGCCACTTTGCTTTATTTCGATGATCCCACAGCCTGGCAGCTTTCATTCAGTGTTCAGGGTACCCCGTGATCTGAGCTCTGTTCTATGCTCTGCTGAGTGTAGCCAGGACTCACCAACCGTCTCCACTGATTGTTTTGATAGGTCACCCAACGGTACCAACTGGCGTCCTTTGTGCCCAAAGTTGAGCCTTAGAAGTCAACAACTCTTCTTGGACTTTGCAAGCACCGTTATTTTGGTGGGGTTCACGGGGAAGAACTTTGCCACTGATCTGGGATTTTGCTCACCAGTTTATGTTGCGATTGTCAGGAAGTAATCCTTTTGCATCTAAGGGCTTCCAGGATACAAATCGGAATGACAAAATGGAATGAACCAAATATTTAGCAGAAGGTTGCGCGACACTTTTCAGAACACGGTATTCTAAACACATTCCACTGCTTTCCAGTACCATGTTCTTGGGGCTGCTTCTTTGGACCTTTTCTTCGTTCAGATTGGCTTTAAATACAAATGATTAATCACAGAGACACACGGTCTATTTTTTTAGTTTTGTTTTGCAAAAGACAGATTAAACTGTGATAATGATTACAGACTCCAGGCCTGCATAGACGGATATGTTTAAGGTTGGATAAATCTTTCAGCCCTTACATACTGGCTTGTTGCCGTGTTAGGCTGTATTCGTCACAAACACAACTATAAATAATAATGCAGTAGATTTATTGCCGCTGTGATTTCCTGTAAATGTCTTTCTGTCTCACTAGGCATTCATTTAGATTTTGTGAATGGCAGAATCTGTCCTGAGTCCTCTGAAGAGCTCTTCTTAAATATATCATATAAAAATATGGAGCTCTTCAAAAAGTCCACTGTTCTTTCCATGGTGTAGGCCTTTATGTTACTGAGAATGTTTTACTTTTTTCTTTTAGTTGACATGAGTACTTTACAGAGTATTTTTTTAAAGTTCTATTTTGTCCTTCACCATATCACGAGCTTTAACGTGTCTTTTTCAACATAATTTTTGTAGGAGAACAAGGGCGTGGTTATATACCAACCTGCCTCGTTTTCAGATTGTTTTCATGTATTTGGAACACCGACCCTGTAAACTAGTTTTGATTAGGTTTCCTCATTATTAAAATAATTTTGGAGATTGATGCATTTTTTTATGTTTGCCTACCTTTTTTCCACTGAGATAAAAAAATCTCAGACTTTACAACCCAGAATCATTTCTGTAGGTGTTTTTAGACTCTCAGATATATTTCAAATTATAATATACTTTCCACTTATGCCCCATTTTCTTCCATTATTATTCATCTTCTGCTTGGCCAATCCATGCAAAGTCCTAGCTAAATTAGCCCCACTAAATTAATTGAAAACGTACCGGTGATCCAATATGGAGTAATTAGGATTGCTAAGAAAATGGGGTTCCATTAAACAGTGAACTTCCAATAACTTTTCCGAGTCGTGCTGAAGTGAAGGTCAGTTACTTCCCTCCAGGTTAACTGTTTACATGTCTCAGGTCTTCACAGGCGTCATACCCAAGATAGTAGGCTGATCCAACCAAGGAATAGTTCTGTCTTTCCTATTCTGTCTTTCCTAGATGTAAATATCGTCGGCTTCTCTTTGTTCTCTATTAATTTGTTTCTGGAAATCTTCACGCCGATGATTATCAGATGCTAAAGAAGTCCTTTTTGAGAGTTTGGCTGATGTCTCAAATATTTGCAATAGTTCAATTCAACAAGTATTCCCATCTTATCGCATCATTTTTCCACATTCATGACCAAGCATGTGTCTTTACTGCAAAGACCTGAGATGGAGAAAAGGAACGGTTTCTCCCACCCCCCGCCCCAGATCTTATCATGATGCTTCCTTTCACCCTCTGCTTATTTTTTTTTTTTTTAGAGTTTATATGAATTTATTTGTAAAACATTTAGAATAGTGGTTCTCAACTGGGGACAGTTTTGTCCCCCAGGAACATCCGGCAGTGTCTGGAGATATTGCTGGTTGTAACAGCTGGAGGAGGAATGCTACTGGCATTTATCCAGCGGGTGGAGACCAGCGATGCTGCTAGACATCCTACAATGCACAGAACGGCCCCCCAGCAAAGAATTCTCCAACCCGGGATGTCAACAGTGACGTGCTTGAGAAACCCTGATTTGAAACAATGCCTTGCTCCTGATAAATGTTATATTAGCTAGTGTGACTTCGATGTGTTATGTTAAAGATTCCCTCTCCACTCAGAGTGAAGATAGACAAGAATAAAAGGGAGCAAGGGGACCAGCGACTCTGTTCTGCATGTACACGACGGGTATAATGCTGAGAACTTTTAGGAGGGTTGCAGGTATTCAAGATGGTGTCTTTAAAAGGTTTAGCCCCGTGCCTGGCATGTAGTAGGTGCTCAGTAAATGAGAGACTTTAGGACTACCCCACCTTTGTCATTGATCCCAGTGTCACCCTCTGCTTATTTTAGAGTTTGAGGGTAAAGGAGGGGAAAAAAAAAAAACAACAGGAAGATGATCACTGTGGGAGGGAAGAACTTTTATAGAGTCTTCTATTGACTCATAACTGGGAGAAAATATAAAGTTCTTCAGGAAGTCCCTTGCTACCATCTCACCGTCTGTGTCATTCCTGTAAAATGGTCCTTGAGTTTTAAGAGACTTATCTTGGCTTCTAGCTTTACATTTCCCTTCCTATTTCCTTATGTCCTTGATACACGTAGAAAAGTACCAGCTTCCATTCCTTCTTGTACGTGACACCTGGTGACAGGAGAGCCCAGGGGACAGCTTGACTGTTTGGACTTTCTGACAAGGACACTTGGCCTAGACTCTGCTTTCTCCTCTCCATCCTGAGTGTCTGGGCATTGTGACCTCACCAGTTCTTTCCTAGAAGGTGCTATTTTCTCTGAGCCAGGGGTCCTCTTTTTCATGTAGGTGTGACCTTGAAGTTTACTCCCATTCAGATGTCTCGCTCCCATGGAAGGATATGTCCACTTCTCTTTGGCCCAGGTGCTGTATCTGAAAACTGGCCAACCACTTCTTGAAAGCAACCCCCGCCAACCAAAGCAAGCAAACTTTTCATTTGAAAGAAAAATAACGTAGATGGTGTACTAGGGCTGTTGTAACAAAGTACTGCAAACTGGGCGGCTTAAACAACGGAGATTTATTTATTTAAAGTTATTTATTTATTCATTCATTCATTTTTGGCTGCATTGGGTCTTCGTTGCTGCACGCGGGCTTCCTCTAGTTGCGGCGAGCAGGAGCTACTCTTCGTTGCAGTGTGCGGGCTTCTCATTGCGGTGGCTTCTCTTGTTGCGGAGCACGGGCTCTAGGTGCGCGGGCTCAGTAGTTGTGGCTCACGGGCTTAGTTGCTCCGTGGCATGTGAGATCTTCCCGGACCAGGGTTCGAACCCATGTCCCCTGCATTGGCAGGCAGATTCTTAACCACTGCACCACCAGGGACGTCCCAAACAGCAGAAATTTATTGTCACCTGTTCTGTAGGCTAAAACTCTGAGATCAAGGTACTGGCAGGGAAGGAAAGATCTGTCCCAGGCTTCTTTCCTTGGCTTGTAGGTGGCTGTCTTCGTGTTCACATGGTGTTCTCTCTGTTGTGTGTCTGCAATTCCCCTTTTCATAAGGACACCAGTCATATCAGATTAGGCCCCATCCTAATGACCTCATTTTAATTTAGGTACCTCTATAAAGACCCTATATCCAAATAAAGTCATATTCTGAGGTACTGGGGCTTAGGACGTCAACATATGAATTTGGCAGGGGTGTAATCCAACCCGTAACAGGTGGTCACTCTGTTATAATAAGCATCATATATAATTTGTTTTCTTATACCTTAAGTGTTTAACATTGACGATAGACTTACGCTAAAAAGCACTGACCCCAAAATTAACAGAAAAACATCTTTTACTAGAGTATTAAAAGAATAAAAAGGTGCCTTTCCCTCACATATGTCAGTGATCCACATAGAAATGAAACAACCATGTATTTTTGTAAACAGCCCATTAAACTAATATCTCAGTTATGAACCCACTTTGATTTTCTTTATCATATGATCTTTTATTTAGAATATTCCATTTCTTCAGAGTATAAAAGCTCTTCCTAAGGCCTTGATCACTTATACCTAGGGACATGTCAGAGGTTTGTAAAACATTTAAAAGGCTTGAGGCTTTTAAACATTGAACTCATCAGCGTAATCCAGAACCTGGTTCTCACTTCAGCATATGAACTGTTGCACATCTGCAGTAAATGTTTTCTTTGCGCTCAGCTTCAGGACAACCACGAGTACACACACATGCGGACATTTATGCATATATGTGTGTGTGAGTATATTCTGTGGCTTCGAAGTTTTTCTTTTACCCTTTTCCCTCATATTTAAAAACAGAGCTGTATTTTAAAATGTAATTTTATGCCTAAATCATATGTGTCAAGATTGGGGCTACTGTTTTAAAATAATTTTTGTACTTGAATTTCTCACAGTGAATTACTGTCCATCGCGTTCTTGCAGTTATGACTTCAAGCTTATAGACGTTTAATAGCAAGAAGAATGAGGAAATAACATCCTCACTTAATCTTTCTCTCTGACAATTATGAGGAGAGCTGCAGCAAGGAGAAAAACCCGTGGTGGGTCAGGATGCCCTGCTATGTGTTAGTTAACTTGTGGGGAAAAAAAATCAAAGATCATGGGTCGTCTCTTGCTGATTTATTTGAGGATGCTTCCTGGTTCGCCAAGGTGAGGTTTATACAGAAGAACAGTACTCTTTTCAAGGTCTTATTTCAAGTGATGTTCCTTTAGGAAGCAGGCTGTGTTTAAGGAGTCCAGACTAGAAATCTCTATGAAAGGTTTCACAGTCAAGTGTGGTGTTAGGATCAACGGCTAGACGTGTGCATTTTGGAAACAGTTCACAAGGGATTCTAATGCTCACTTATGATTAAGCACTATTACCTGAAAGGGATCAAGGGATCAGAATGTATCATAAAGAAAAAAAATTAGGTAGCTAGTGGCTACTAGGGAAGTAGTAAACCAAGGCATGACTTATTGACTTATGAATGACCATTCCTGAACTTGAAGTATATACTATAGTAGAAAAACAGAAGAAAGTCCTGTGTGAGCCCTGAGGAAGTGACCTTTTAATCTGAATAGTAAGGAGAGATAGCATCTAAGCATTTATCCCCCAAATAGTTATCAGTTTAAAATTCCAATTTAAATGTAACAACTTAATTTAAAATTGAAATTTTTAATGAATAATTTGAAACTTAACATGTAAGTGTGCGGTGTGTTTCTGGGATGGTAAGTACCCATGTGCGTGGAACCGGGGCGTATGGAGAGATGGATGGGAGATGAAGTTGGGAACAAAGGAGTGATCTTGGGGGGCCGTGGGGTGTGGTGGCTTGAAGCAGGACCTTGTCTTCTTTGAAGAAAGAATTCAGCAAAGAGACAGAGATTGTGAAGCAGATAAAGTGTTTACTGGAAGCAAAGTACGTGTGGAAGACACACAGGCAGACTTGGAGTGAGTCGAGCCCAATAGGGGTGGCTGTGATCGCTTATATGGGGGCAGTTTTCCGAGTTCCCTTTGGCCACTTATCTCATTCATGCCCATATTTGTTCTGACTCAGGGCCCTACCCGATTGGCACATGCATCTTTCAGCCAAGATGGATTCCAGTGCAAGGGTTTCTGGGAGGTTGGCAGGACATATTATGGGCTGGCACCCCTTCCCTTCTCTGACCCCTGAGGAACTTTTCTGTGCACGTGTGTTCTGGGAGGTCTTGACCATGAGGATGAGAAAAATGTGGTCGCCTTATCTTTTACTCAAGCAGGGCTCTGCCCCTGTGGTATCTTTATCTCGAAGTGTCAACAAGAGACTGGTTACAGCTACTCAGCCTGGGGCCCAGCTAACTCCTGCCTCAGGAGGCCACCGGATCCCAGACGCCTCCGTGCCATGATGGGTTGTGATGCAACGTCCTGGGGCGGGGAAAGGTTTGCAAGAATGCACTAATGGGTTGGCTCATTGGAAAAGCAACCGGTGTCAAAGAAACTATTTGAGTAAAAATGATAGTGACCGCTAACGTTTATTGAATGCTGACACTGTGCCAGCCACTCTGATAAGCACTTTATTTCATCATTAGCACAGCTCACTGAGGTGGGCACCATGAGAATCCTCATTGAAGAGATGATGAGTTGGGGCCTACAAAGGTTAATAATTTGCTCAAGTTCAGACACCTAAAAAGTACGCAGTATTCATTATGTCAAATTGGTGTCCTCTTGGGAATGTCTAGGTGTTTGCTGGGCAATGAGAAACTTTAGACAATAGTGATGGTACTCAAAATCTGGGAGAAGGTGGCATGGCGGTTCTGCGTCGTGGGGCCAAGGGCAGCGACTGTGACTGTTGACTCTTCGTGGAAGGCATGGGGTCCAGCCACCGAGGCACGACTCTGCTAGGGCTGGACATAGGAGTGAGTCCCAAGGGCTGAGGTGGCCTCAGGGTCCAGCACCATCAAAGACTCGGGAGGGTCACCTCTTTAGTACTGAGCACATATGAAGAGAGAGAGGTAGAGGTGTTCACAGTTAGGAAATCTGAGTGGAGGTTATGCAGGTGTTTTTTTTATTTTATGGAAGCATAGTTGATTTACAATGTTGTGTTTAACTTCTGCACAGCAAAGTGATTCAGTTATACATATATACATTCTTTTTCATATTCTTTTCCGTTATGGTTTATCACAGGATATTGAATGTAGTCCCCTGTGCTATACAGTAGGACCTTGTTTATCCATTCTCTCTATATACTAGTTTGCATCTGCTCATCCCAAACTCCCACTCCATCCCTCCCCCACCCTCCCTCCCCCTTGGCAACCACAAGTCTGTTCTGTATGTCTGTGAATCTGTGTCTGTCTCATAGGTATGTTGATTTGTGGCACACATTAGATTCCACATATGAGTGATACCATATGGTATTTGTCTTCCTCTGACTTACTTAGTATGATCATCTCTGGGTCCACCCATGTGGCTGCAGATGGCATGATTTCATTCCTTTTTATGGCTGAGTCATATTCCATTGTATATATGTACCACCTCTTTGTCCATTCACCTGTTATGGACAGTTAGGTTGTTTCCATATCTTGGCTGTTGTGAACAGCGCTGCTATGAACATAGGGGTGCATGGATCTTTCGAATTACAGTTTCGTCTGGATATATGCCCAGGAGTGGGATTGCTGGATCCTAGGGTAGCTCTGTTTTTAGTTTTTTACTCTCCACAGTGACTGCACCAATTTACATTCCCACCAACAGTGCAGGAGGGTTTCCTTTTCTCCACACCGTCTCCAGCATCTGTTATTTGTAGACTCTTTAATGATGGCCACTGTGACCGATGTGAGGTGGTACCTCTTTGTGGTTTTGATTTATGCAGGTATTACTAACTCTACCTGTCTTTACATTTTTCTATAGGTTTGAAAATTTTCAAAATAGCTAGGGGCAAGAGGAAGACGTAGGGTGGGTGGGAGTGGGCAGGGTGCGAGGTAAAGTGAAGGGCAGAAGCTCTTGTGAGAGAGACGAGGACCCCAGGGTGAGGCTCAGAGGGGGTGTTCAGTGAACACCTGCCCCACCAGCACACAGAGAACGGGCAGTGTCGCACTCTCAGAGGTTCCATAGCCGTGGCCGGCCTGCCTGCCCGCCTCTCCAGAGAGGTTTCTGGGCTGAAGGGCCTGACAGAGCACAGCTAGAGGCAGAGGCTGATGTTTTCTACCGGCAACCTTATCAGGGTTTTGCATTTTTTTAAATCTGTTAAGAGTTCTCCAGTAGATAAAATAAAACCACACGCCAACACAATATAAACAGGTTTTCCTCATCATCACCAAGTTGAAGAAGGTTAGAGGGATCGTAGCCCCAGACAGCTGCTTCTCTTAATGTCATGTTGTGGCTTTTTCAGTGAATGTATGCAAACCCTTTTAAACCCGTGCTGCGACTCACAGCCGTTTCCCCGGAGTAGAAGTAGTTAGCTCGTAGATGTTGAGAATCAGCCATTCTCTCTCTGCCTCGGGCCATTTGTTTGCGGGAGAGCAGTCATTTGAGAAAATTAGGTTGTTTGGTTACCGAGAGACACTGCCCTTTGCCCTATCTAATTACCCTCTTTTGGAAGAAGAATTGCTTAGTGTCTGTTAGACAGCTCTGCATGCTAATGGTCTTTGGGGAGCTGTTTACAATATTCCCATAAAACAGGTCAAAACAGTTTTACTAGCCTTTTCCACAGTTGCTCTCCATCGCAGTTAATACAGGAAGCGTCAGCATCCTGAAGATGTGATATGTCATAAAAATATAATAAACTGTATTTTAATGATTAAAAAAAAAAAGAAGATTGCATGTAGCCTGATTTTCAAACACAGTCGTTTCAGGACCACGCACCAGTGTTTAGTCTTTTTTATTCAAAGCAGAAGAGCAACTGGGGATTGAAGGTTTGAAGGTATCTACACTTTCTTATGAAGTGATGCCTCTGACTAACTTTTGGTTGTTTATGAAAACTACATGGAAAACAGACCAGGTACTGATATATCTGTACTTCCTGACGCTGCTAGACTTTATTTGTACTAAGTTCTCTTTACTGGCCCTCATTTACCCAAAGCTGCTTGTTCATTCATTGATTCATTTATTCACCAACGTGTGGCATGTCTTTGCCAGGCACTGGGCCAGACAGAGAATAAAATAACCAGGTTCTTTCCAGTTTTAAGATAAGTAAATCCTAGGGATGTAATGTACAGCGGGGTGACTGTCATTATCAATACCGTCGTGTATATTTGAAAGCTGCTAACAGTAAGTCTTCAACATTCTCATCACGAAGAAAACAAAGTTGTAACTTTATGTGGTGGTAGATGTTAACTAGACTTACTATGGTGATCATTTCACAATATATACATGCATCGAATCATTATGTTGTACCCCTAAAATGAATCCAGTGTGGTGTGTCGATTATATCTCAATAAAATAACAAGGTGCCTAGGTTAAAACACTAAAGCATTTTATTAAATGTATTAGTGCTTTAAAGTCCACTGTTAGGAGTTTGGTGATAGAGGTGCTTGCAAAATGGGTTGGGTCCATGGGGCGGTCTGGGGGAGGAACTGATGAATTCTATCATGGGAAATGGAGGACATGTCACAAAGGAGGTCTGGTTTGAGCTGGATGTTGACAGATGGGGAGAAATGTTCTAGGGGGAGAAACTGGGAAGGATGCGCCAGGCTGAGAAAGCTCGTCCTGTGTCAAGGCAGAAAAAAGGGCAGAAAAATGACATGTTCCATCTGCTGTGACTGGTGGGCGGGAGATGAGGCCAAACAGGTCTATGGAGGAACAGCATCCCCGCCCCGTGCGCCCCCTGGAGCACACCTGTGGGTCCTCTGGCGTTTCCCTCCAGGACCGCTTCTGTCCCAGAGACGTTTCCACATCTTTCCAATACCTTCTTCACATCCATCGGTTCTGCCTAAAACTGTTCAGAACCTACTCCATCTCAATAAGCACCAAATAAGGGTTTTCTCTCTTAGCTCTCTCTTTACGTGGGGGGCATTTTAAAGGGCAAGATGGATATTAACAAATGCCACATGCCTTCGAACTTACCTTCAGACTGATGTTAGGTTGACCGTAGATGTTTACATTTCTGTGGTTTGAAGAGTTGTAGGTTTCTGGGTCAAAAATGTGTTTTGTTTTAGATTTCATGTCAAAAACGATCTCTTGAGAAAGTTGTATAATTTAAAAAGCGGGCTCTGAATAGGAGTTGACCTTATATCCATAATATATGACTATATATGTACATATATATGTATAAATGTACACATTTCCTTCTATGTATGACTTTCGGGGTAATGTATATAGTCTAACATTATTATTAAGGTCATAAGTATTTCTGTTGTAAGTTGGCAGTGATCAATCGTAAAGCATCCAGGCAGTTCAAATCTGAATTAATTGATAAGCACATCTCTTTAGGAGTCCCTTTATTTAGTTATCCAAACACAGCTCTTCCTGGATATGTGTTTAGGAAATTATGTACACTTTCTTACTTTGAGGATAGTTATTTGTGCACCAGTTCTTTTGCCTGAAGAGGTCTAGTCCCCAGCGGGGAAGAGGAGGCAAAAAGTGTTGAGGGTCCCCAGACCTCCGCAGAGGGGCAGAGAGAAGGAAAGAATTGAACAGAGCTGGGAAGTGCTTTGAATTCTCTCTCAAACTTCTAGATCCCAGTGGCTTCCCATTTTCCTTCCCAATTACTGAGACTAAAACCGGAAAGTTTCTAGAGCCCTGAGGCCAGGCCTCCCCAATCCCGTTACCCCACCCCCATCCTGTTTTTAAAGGGAAAGTTGCCTAGCATCATTCGCTAAGGAAACAATGGAACAGATTGGGGATGGTGGGAGAGGGGATTGCCAGAGACTGGGGGGCACACCCGGTGTTTTCTTTCTCACTGACTACTCAACCCTGCAGCTCATTTCAGAAATGCTTGCGTTCACTGTGGAAGTTGACTGTGGAACAGATTAGCCTAAATAACCTTATTATACCAATAATAACTGCAGTAGCATAGAATCTCAAGGAAATTCAGGAGTGATAATACTGGGTCATTGGTAGTCATTTTTTTTTAAAAAACTAGCTCCTTTTGTTTGATAAATGTGACCTGTATTAGAAAAAATACGTCCTGTTGTGCATGAGGACAACAGGTGATTCCACTTCAGATATCTGCTATCATCATCCTTGTTTTATGTTTCAAATAAATCATAAAATACAAATATAATATTTATATGTTTATTCTCATTGAGGCTCTGCTACTCAGTACCTCTGTGACCTGGTAAAGTTACTAGAACTCTCAGGTCCTCTGGGAAGAAGGGTGATAATACAGAACTGGTAGGGGAAGCAGGCATTCAGCTTGGCCACAAACACATCTATTCTCTGAGGG
Organism: Globicephala melas; assembly: GCF_963455315.2. NCBI lineage: Eukaryota > Metazoa > Chordata > Mammalia > Artiodactyla > Delphinidae > Globicephala > Globicephala melas. Next base: position 4,246,250 of record NC_083315.2, on the reverse strand, counting down.
AAGACAAAACATCCACTAAGTGATTGCAGCTTTAAGCCAGGTGTCGTAGCCAAGGACCTGAGTGCAAAACTACCTGCTTAGCCAAGCAAATGAGGCCTCTCCCCCAGGTCCCCACCCACCACCTGTTCCAAGCAGTGTTTGTTCTAAGCGCCTTTGGTGTGGAAGTTCTGGGAGAACCATCTGTGATGCCTCCACATCTAAGAAAAAATCATGCCGACCTCCCGTATTTCCTGGAGCTGGATTTGTTCTTAATTGTTGTTGTTTGCCTGTTGTTTACTTCCTTTGTCAAAGGCTGTTCAGGAGGCTGGTAATCAGGCGGAAGGCACGGCTGCTGAATAAATCAGCTACTAGGAGGGTTTTTAATCAACAGACAATGTGATGTTTTCTCCCCAGAAATTGATTTTGAGCAAAGCATTTTACATCAAAGGGCCTTCATTCAGCAAAAATGTGATTTCTGGGTGATATCTTAGTCTAGATCTGAATCCCCCCTTCTCTTTTTTTTTCCCCTGAATCTATATTTAGAATCCATCAATCACTTTTCACTGCCATTCTTTTCATTCTCTGCCTCAGGAGCTAAAGGATCCATTTTGTCCATTCAGTTTTCCCCATTTTACTCAGACATTGAATACAAGCTTCCAGTTTTTTGATCGACATGCTTTCTTCTTCAGGTGCTGTGTCACCGTGGAAGATTGGCCTAGGGGATTTAGTGGGAAATTAGCTGGACCATAGAAATCCAGTTTGAAACGCAAATGTGTTATTTTCCCCAAATGGAAGCACCTGGAGAATGATTTTTAACTGTGGCCAGTGGTGATAATTTGACCAGGGCTTGGGTTTCCCTGCAAAGACCTGATAAAACCTACTTAATCTGGAGACTTGTTACTTTTCCACAGTCTGTTCACAGCCAAGAGATTTTTAAAAACAACGGTTTTCTTCTGTTTAGTTCATTCTGAATCCGCATCTTGAGTATACATGATAAATGGTGATTGGGCGCCCAGATTAGCCTAAATAACCTTATTATACCAATAATAACTGCAGTAGCATAGAATCTGGAGGAAATTCAGGAGTGATGATACTGGGTCATTGGTGGTAATTAAAAAAAAAAAAAAACGAGCTCCTTTTGTTTGATAAATATGACCTGTATTAGAAAAAGTACGTCCTGTTGTGCATGAGGACATCTGCGTGTTTACCAGGTGATTCCACTTCAGATATCTGCTATCATCATCCTTGTTTTATGCTTCAAATAAATCATAAAATACAATTACAAACATAATATTTATATGTTTATAATACTATAATTTATAAATGCAATTTATAGATTATATTTATTATATTAGAAATACAATACAATTGATAAATACAATCTAAATACTTATAAATTATATTATACGATATATTAAATAAATAATAAAATATTCAATATTTTTTAGAACCTGCTGAAAATATGTTATCATTCTTGTTTTTTGTTTATTTTCAGCGACGAATCATTTATTCGAACAAGACAAAAATGTCTCCACATTGTTTCCTTTTATACAGAAAGAGGAACATTTCAAATATATTAGCTTCTCTCTTTTTCAACAGGATTTATTTCAGTCTGGTCCCAGGAACTGCCTTTCATTTTAGGGTTCACGTTTTAGTAGCACATATGCACCCATTACAACCAAAAGAGCACACCTGGATTTTGGATGGTCGTTCATTATAATGGTGACCATACCAACCTATGGTAAAAACCCTCTGGCTCTCCCCAGCATGTCCCTCTTTTCGAGCCAGCTCTGGCCGCCTTTGTACTAGCCTCTATCCCCAACGTCATTATTATCTCCCCTGGTCAGAAATTTGATGTCTCCATTATCTTTTTCATGAACTTTGATATCTCTGTGAACTATTGGAATGTCTCGTCTTTCGACTTTAAAAGCAACGATTTCAGCAGCTCTAATCGGGTGTTCCGGGGAATTTGTTAGGAACAGAAGGTGACCCCTGTGAAAGGCTGGCCCACGCTGTCACTCAGCACCACCACGATGGGACTCCCGCTGCCAGTGAGGACGATCAGGCCTTTCCAGACCATGAGCGCAGAAGACACAGTCATGGCGAAGTTTAAGACCAAGTAATAGAGCTGGTGCTTGTTCATCTTCCTCGGGTCCCCAAAGGTGTCCAAGCCGGACGCGGGGAGATGTGACCCCACGGTGCCCATGCGCACCGTGCCGGGCTCTCTGGGGCCGAGGCGGCCCGCGGGCTCCGGGTGTCACAGACAGCTGCGGAGCACCGGCCAGACCCCCACCCAACGGCCTTCATCATTCTTGTTTTCTGATTAAATGCAGGTGGTTTTCTCTGAATGTAAAATTAATATACACTCACTTAAAAATAATTCAGAAAAGAAAGGTTGCTCGTGATTCCACAACCCAGATCTATTTACATTTTAAGATAACATGTGGAGAATTTGTGATAAAAGATATGGTGACAGTATTGCCCTGTGAATGAAGTCCTCTGGTTGAGCTCAACTTCAGTTTGGAGGACTTCACTCAATCGATTGTAGACTTTGGACCAAATGCTTGTATTTTATAAGGTGGGTATTTTATACAAGGTAGTGCAGACTGACTCCTTCATTAGAAAATTTGACTTCTTGGATCACAGCATTTGTCTCCTTGGTCGTCATTTGTACTTATGGACCCGTTCTTCCCCTTTGTTCACATCTCCCCTCCAGTTTCCCTGTGTTCGTCTTCGGAAGGATCCTTCTTTCTGGAAGGGACATCAGTTAGGATCCTCTGTGGCAGGAGCCTGCACGCAGGACCCAGGCTGGCTTAAGCAAAAAGGAGGTTTGGGGCTCATTGAACTTCCAGGCCCAGGCGTCAGTGACTGGAATGGTACCTCTGTCCTTGGGCGCCTGGTTTCTCTCCATCTCTCACCTCTGCTCCCCCCGATGTGTGCTTCATCCTCAGCCCTAGGTGGTGGCAAGATGGTGCCCGACAGCATCAGGCTTCCATCCTTCCAAGTTCATGTTCTGTTGCCCCTCACTGACTGTGACTTGAGTGATCGTGCAGCCGTGGATGGAGAGCTCAGGCTGTGGTCTCTGATCCACTGATGGGCCAGACCCAAGCCGCATGCTCACTCCGGAGGATGAAGAGGCAGGGAGAAAAGTCAGCTCCATATAAGACACGTGGATTAGGAGGGAGAAAGGTGGCGACTTCCAGGGGAATATCCAAGAGCTGTTACCAGGGGAAGAGTGAACGGGTTTAGGATGGTGGCAAAGAGAGCTGAGGTCCACTTCAGAGGATGAATGAAGCCTTTAGACCTGTGAGCGCTCAGGTTCCTGGGGGGGCTCAGGAAAACACCATACCCCGGGTGTAGGTGCAAGAAGAAATCATTGCAACCCCTCAAGCCTTCTTCCAACCGTACTATGCTTTCTCCCATCTAGAAGCAAGTGGATTCCTAGTGGGAATGAGTGAGTCTGAGAAAAGATATCTTCCTAGAAATATGTATGTACATTTATGTGTCTAGAAATACGTGTTCATGAGCACGTGTGCTGCCCCTATAATTTTGAAAGTATCAAATCTTAGTCTTTGTTATAAAACCACTCCAGTTACCAGTGTAAAATTAGAACGTTTCAGCGGTGTGTGTGTGCGGTATGTGTGTTGAAAAAGCCCGTGTGGGCACCAGAGGACTGGCTAAATCGAATTTTCACGGTCTTAATAAAATTTGAGTGGCGCTGATGTGCTCAAGGCAGAGGAGAGAGTTTGGCTGGTTTGAGAAACCAAGAAGTCGTGTTCTTGATTTTTTTTTTTTTTAGCTTGAATATAGTATTGTCAGGTTTTACCACAAGACTAGACACCTTAAGGGAATTTAATGAGATGTTTGAGAATCTTACTAATTGGGGCAAATTAAGATATTAAGGTTGAGATTGTATTTTGTTTTAAGGAGTAATCGTAACTTTTGCTTGGGGTCTTAATTCAGTGGAAAGGAAGGTTTCATTTGCCGGTTTGTGAGGTGTTCAACACAGTGTGCGTTACCATTGGCTTTGTCATTAAAAGTACCCGCGAAGCCCATCCAGAGAAAACTGTTGTCCTTGTTCTCAGATCTCTGTAGTAAGGATTTTTTTGGTTGTGAATGTCAGAATCCCATCTGAAACTCACATAAGCAAAAGGGGATTTGTTTCCACTCATAACTGTCAAAGGCCTGGATGTTATTAGAAATGATAAGATGCTGGTAGGACTGTGTCTCCTGCCTAGGTATTGGAGTCTCTCCTGCCACAGACCAGATTTCACCGTGTAGGCCGGGACATAACAACTGGAAGCCCCAGGCTCCCTTCCTGCCGTCTTTGACAACGAATAAAAGGCTGTTGCTTCCTGTTCCCCTTTTCTAACTCCATTTCAAAGAACCACCGAGAAGCACTCTTCACTGACCTGCTTTAGTTCAGGTACCGCCTTTTGGACCAGTCTCTGTGGGCAAGGATGAAGTAGCATGGTGGACCGGTTTGGCTAAAACGTGTGTGTCAAGGGTGGGCAGATGGCGTGGTTAGAGTGGGGGAAGGACAGACCAAGGAAGGGGGGTGGGGGTTGCTGTCAGAAGAAGTCAGAAAGGAGTGCGCGGCAAGCCAGTTATCAGTGGAAAGAGTTGACTTCTGTTACCCACGATGCTCGTATGAGCGCCTCTTCGGAAAGCAGACATCTCAGAGACATGGGTCCTTTATCACACTCTCTGTCTTCCCCATGAAGTAACGGAGCCTCACTGGAGGCACAGATCCAGAAGAAGGATCGAGCAAGGTGGAAGGTTAAAAGATCTACTCTCTCGGGGAATTACATAACCAACGTCTTTCAAGGTGTGAAAAGCTAGCCCTTCCATCTGAGTAGTTGATCGAAAATGCTTTTATCTTGGATTTCACTCTTCCCCTTAGGTTCCATTCACATTGGGCTTTCTAGTTTCCCAGGCCTGTTTTCATAGACCATTTCTTTCCAACTAGACAGTCTCTTCTGAAGGTCTGGAAATAGAAGTTCAGGGAAGTTTGGCCCAAGGTCCCAGAGCTAGGAAAGGGCAGAGGCAGGGTTTAACTCCGGTGCTCACCACACCACACCAGGCTCTCTTGGTCGTTAGGTTCTGTTTTCATCTTAGTGTCACGAGTATTCACTGCTAAAAGCCTACACCCGTCTTACTTTACCTTCAACGTGTGTCTTAATCCACAAGTGTTAAGACTGGCATGTTTATTTCAGTCACTTAGTGGCAGGATTGCCCAGCCACTTCGAGCACAGACTCTGGACTCGGACTGCCCGAATTCAAGTCCAAACTCTCTAGTTCTCAGACTTCAAGCAAGTAACTTAACCTTTGTGAGTTTCAGTCTCTCTTCAAATGGGAAGAATGATAAGACCTATCTTAGAAAGCTGTTTCGAGAAATGGAAAAGCTGATGGAGATGCAGGAAAGCTACTTCATCAAATACTCTGATTTACATTAGCCCCCTCCCTCGCTGGGACAGGGTGAATGGATGAATATTGGCTTGAAAGGCGCTAATAACAGATTCAGGTCAGCGGCTTATTTTAGGTCAGCGTACATATCGTTACAGGATACCCACAGGCGGAAGATGTATTTGTGACGGAAGGCGTCTGGAACATGTTAAGAAAGGTTTCTTAAGAGCTGTAGGCTATAGGGACTTTAGGTTTGATTTTGACTTTCGGAGGTGGGTTCGGAGTCCTTAAAAAAGCAAGTTTGTGGTTTAGTGTTTTCTGCCTTTGAATTAGGAGTAAGTGATGAGTCACTGAGGTTTCTGAATATGGGGAGACATGCTTCCAACTGTCCAACATGTTTTCCATGACATGTTTTCTTACACGAAAAGCAAGGACATGGTATGTCTTGTGGATGTTCAGATGTTTGTATCCCCAGATCGGGCTGTGTCTTGTTACATTTTTGTAGGATTTTAAAATGCCTAGCAATTCACTGAGACTTTCAAATGTTTGGGTTTTACATTTCCATCAAGTGACACAAACATCCTTGCAAATTAGTGACCTTGCAAATTAGTAACTCAAACTTTCCAGCAGAAAGTGAAGCTGCTGAGTCTGGAATGGCCTCTATGAAATGAGTAAATTTGATTAGTACAAATTTAGTTATAGAAAGTGAAAAAGAGACTATTCTATAATCGCTACTGAATGGAGACTCTGTTCTCTAATAGTTACCTTCTAAATGCTTTGAAAAGGTGCCTTGTCTTCGTTTAGTTTGGCCATTATTTGAGAGAATAAAAATTTAACACCTTAGAAAGTGGGGCTCTGAGGCACTTTTATTTCTGACTTCACATTTGCTTTATTGTTTTCCCTGATTCAGTCACCACAGTGAGCATGTGAGCCAGATGGCTGTTCTTTCTAACATTCATCCAGACTTCAACAGAATTTAGATTCGTCGAGCACAGCCTTCAGACTGTTTTTCCCTTGGACTAATACACATGCTTAAAAAAGCAAATTCATCTTAGAGAATTGAGACTTTTCACTTTGATTTCAAGACTTAAAAAACAAATGTAGGAACACAAATCAAAAGGAAGAGTGTTAGAGCATCAGTGTCATACAATTATTTATAAATAAAATATTAATATATGATATATCAATAAAATAACCTGTAAACATGCTCTATGAACCATCTTCATCTGGAGATTGGTACCTATGCAGCCACATGGATGGACCTAGAGATGATCACACTGAGTGAAGTAAGTCAGACACAGACAAATGTCATATGACATCACTCATGTGGAATCTAAAAAAAAAATGGTACAAATGAACTTATTTACAAAACAGAAATAGACTCACTGACGTAGAAAACAAACTTACGGTTACCAAAGGGAAAGGGGGTAGAGATCAGTTAGGAGGTAGGGATTAACATATACACGCTATTATATATAAAATAGATAATCAAGGACCTACTGTAGAGCACGGGGAACTCTACTCAATATCTTGTAATAACCTATAATGGAAGAGATTGTAAACAAAGAAAAAAATATATGTATGTCACTGAATCACTTTGCTGTACACCTGAAATTAACACAGCATTGTAAATCAGCTATGTGTTGATAAAAATTAAAAACAAAATTTCTGTCTGGCTGATGAGCATTTACCTCCCAATAGGGTCTTGTTTTTAAATCCTTTTAAATAAATCCATAGGATCTTTGGGTTTTCCACAGCTCTTAGTATTAAACACAACGTAATTATGTAGATCAGTGTCAGCCTTCGCATCGTGCCGCCTGCAATACATGCTTAAGAAGTCAGTCGCTGCTGTCAGTCTGCACGTTGGCGCCCGTGTGGTCATGAGGGGTCTCCTTTGACTGAAGGCCTCAGTGAAGTAGGCAGAGACTTGAACAGAGAGATCTATCCCCTCGAACACATCCTTGGTCACCTTACCCTCTACTGGCTGACTTTGTTGCATATTAAATGAGCAAGATGGATGCAAGTCAAAGGATTGGGTCAGAATAAAGCTATTATGTATGAAGAAAAAATGAGAATGATTGAAATGTTAAATCAACATTCAGTACCAAAAGTTTTAGGAGGAGCGTTCATTTTGTTCAAGTTAAGGTTCCTATTTGCTAAGTCTTTGGAACTCTCTCTCTCTCTACACACACACACACACACACACACACACACACACACGTCCATACATATGTGGAGCCACTGCCGCGGGACTGGGGACTCCAGTCTTCTTGTTTTTTAAATTCAAAACATGTCCCCCACCCACCAACTCTTGTGGTGTCCAGTAGAAAGCAAGCACAGTGTGTGCTTTTCCAGTAGAAACTTAGGGTGGGGAGTGAGTTCTTGCTGTTGTACTTGCAACAGACACTTTCAGAGCGTTGAGATTGGATTGAATTCTGAATTCAGCACATTAGAGATGGGGACACATTTTTTGTCTTCATCAGAGTCATTCCTTGTATGCCAAGGAAAATTGTGTACTTCGATTCATGACCACACAATGTTTCCTCGTATTATTCCATGAGTGTCTGCATATTTGGCTTCGTACAAGCAGGGTAAGGAAAGGGAAAGCCTCAGTGATTGTGAGGGGGATTGACAAGGACCTACCACCCAACACCCAACAGAGGACATTGCCTGATTGGGTCTCTGATCCCAGGAAGCTTAGAGTTTTCCATGGGAGCTAAAATCTGCACAGAGTGTGCTTAATAGAAGAGAGTGGAAGTGTCTTAAACAGGGAAACAGAGAGTGTGCTTCAGGACGTGAGTGTTGGAAGATGGTGTTCTTTTTTTTGAAGATTGTGTTCCTACCAGGGAATCACAAAAGGAGTGCAGGAGAAATTAGATGTGATCCTCCAACAGTGGGAAGGAAAGGCATTCTAGGAGTAGGGACCAGGGAGACACAGATGTGGCAGGAGGAGAAGCATGATTTCTGTAGAAGAATAGTGAGGGATCTTTTTACCTGGTGTTCAGGGAACACTAAGAATTCGTGGCAGGCAGGTGTAGAAAGGTGGGTTGAAGGAAATGGTGGGCAGATAGAATGCCAGATGAAAGAATTAGAATTTAGAAGCTGGAGACAGATGGTCTGGAAGTACCTTCTCCGTTTGCGGGGAGCTGCGAGAGGGGGGTTCCGGGAGGAGCAGCCTTAACTCAGAGAAGCCTGGGCATGCTTCCGCTTAACAGGTGAGGGATGTGGGGAAATCTCTCCATTTCAGCCCAGAGTTTCAGGGGACAGAGAGAAAGTGAGGGGAAAATAGGGAGCGGCTGAGTGGGGATTTTGGTTAGGAGTAGAGAATTCCAGAACTTGATAAAAATGCCAGTGAGAAAGGGGATAGAGGTAGGTGGGGGAGATGCCCTCTGTTTCAGGCAGTGACTGGGGAAAACCGTTCCACTCACATCGCAGTCTCCCTGTACCTGGGATTTAGGTTGTAAAGACGTTTGGTGAAGAGAAAAATACAGAAGCGGAAGTACCCTTTAGCGTCCTACAGATCCCCTGTGAGATACAGAATGTATATATGGCATTGAATTCGTCCGGTATACAGAAAGGAGCTGGCCTGTATTTAGGAGTCATACTGTGTGTAGCTTGAAGCTAGACTCCCATCTAACGGGGCAAGGCGACCATCCTGGGAGGACAGAAGCTATGAGAGTGATGGCAGGATGCGGTACCTCGTCCCCCGTCTCAGATTTCCAGGGGGACACATACTCGTCATCCTCCTCCCTCTTCTTTGTTTAGTGGTTGTTGTTGAGGACGCAGAGTTGAATTTGGACATCGTGGCGAGGATGTGACCTTGCTGTATTTGTTCTCTCTTTCAGCAGTAAGTCTGTAGGGATGGAGGGCGTGATCTTTGTCATAAAGCCAGGGCACCCGATTCTTTGTGTGTGTGTGTGACACGTGCCGTCAGTGGTCTTCGTAGTGATTTTTAAGCCATTTCACATGGTACTTGAAGCACTAAGCATACCTTATGAGTCTTTGTTAGAGCTTAAGTAGTAATGAAACGTCTCAGATTCATTCTCGTTCAGGAAACGTTCGTTAAATATCTTTTTGGTACATGCCTATCATCATTTAAATATACGCCAGACCCTGAAGGTCACAGGGATTCGTCAGACGGGTCACGTCCTCAAGGATCCGCTTGGCCAACAGAATCTCTTCTTTTTCGATTCATGTTACTCTCATTTATTGCAGCAGGGTAAGGTAAGGTCACACACACACACACACACACACAGATTGTGATGGGGGTGGAGGGGTCTTTCCCCTCTTTCTTGTTTCCTTTAGCACGGATGATAGAAGCATCTTTGGCTGAAGGTGAGAATATTGGGGGTGAGGGTGCATAGATCCTTCCTATGGAAGGGCTAGCAGAAATTCAGGTGAGAAATCTGAATCAGCCTTTCTGCTTGCAGTGCATTCTGTTTCTGAAGGTGGTGAGGAGTAGCCTCGGTGTTGCCATGGGGATAGGGACTTAGAAGGAGCCACCATTAGCAAGTCTGAAACTCTGAGAACCTTTGAGCCAAAGGGAAGTGGCCGGTAGTGGATCCCAGGGGGGCTCCTTGGGTGTTTCAACTACCAAACCCTGCAGGGAAGGGGCCGAGGGAGTGACCAAAATATAGAGCAGCATCGAGCTCTTCCCCCCTTTTTTTTTTTTTTTTTGCGGTACACGGGCCTCTCACTGTCGTTGCGGAGCACAGGCTCAGTGGCCACGGGCCCACGGGCCCAGCCGCTCTGCGGCATGTGGGATCTTGCCGGACCGGGGCACGAACCCGTGTCCCCTGCATCGACAGGCGGACTCTCAACCACTGCGCCACCAGGGAAGCCCTTCACTCTACCTTTTTAAAGAGAGAGACAGAGACCTTCTGGCATCTATGTGTTCTAGTAGAGACGTGCACGTAAACAAATGATAATTTTCTAGGCTTTGCTTTCGAGTTGGTTTCTACCAATTGAATAACTACCAACATTTCCATTGCAATGCAATTACCAGGAAATAAATGTCAGGGACTTTAATTTTCTCACCTCCTTTTAGCAGAATGTCAGAAAACAAGATGATCTTACTGTGAGGTCTGGAGTGACACAGCTCATAGAGAGCCAGGACAGTAGCCCTTGCTGCCTTGTAAATTGTTGGAGGAAATGGCTAGTTATCCGACAACCATTAAGAAGGGTCCTCTGTGCCTCCGGGTCAAAGGGGCGGGGTGCAGGGTGGTGGTTGGATCTGCTCATCTGCGGAGAGCTGGGGTCGCCGGTCTTTCTTCCCACGGCCCTTGCCCCCTGCACGCTGTCTCCGCCACCTCCTCCTTTCCATTTAGTCTCTAACGCACCTGCTCGCTCTTGTTGAATGAAACTTTGGTGTTTGGGGTCATATATGCTCTTTTGCGATCTAGAACGTGCCCTGATCAGCCATGCCTATTTATCTCCCTTCCTTCCATTTTTTGACATCTTTGGACAAAGTGAAGCTCACATCAGTAGGTTTTTCCAGAGAGAACTCAAGAATTTCTTCCAAGTACTTGAGTTGAGGCATTTGTGTTTGAGTTCGGGGCTCACATGTTTGCCTGATGCCTTCTTGGATACTGGTTATTTTCTTGCGCTTATTAATGAACATACGCACACATGTGTTTAAAAGGTACTTTAACAGCAAAGAAGGACTTTAAAACTCTTTGCATTCAGATGACTCATGCAAACTGCATTTCCCCTCCAGGAGTCTCACTTGGGGATTTTACCTTTCTCTGACTTGCATTAGTTTCATAAAAAACCCCTTTAGCTCCTCGTTGGCAAAGATGATGCTCTCCATGGGATACTCCTTGGGTATAGATGCGGCTCTAAGAAAAGACGCGTTCTGAAGGTCCCATCCTTATGCTTGTATGCACAAGTTGGCATGACTACGGGGTCCGCTTCCTCTGCTAGCTGGAACCCGGGCTATTTATAGTGTCTTTTCTTGGCTTCTGAGTTAGCGTATCAGCGTGTATTTATGCAAGGGAGAGCTCCGAGGCCATATAAGACTGTAGTTTAGAAACCTAGTAGCCTCATTTGCCTTCTGCATATTCTGGATGGAGAAGAGTGATATTATATTTTGCCAACACAGAGCTGGAACGGGAATGGGGTGACAAGACACATTACTCCAGCTTTGCTGAAATCACAGGTGACGTAAGCATGGCACGAGGCGGAGTCTACACAGGGAGAAGGATCGCCCAAGGATGAGCGACAGGGGAGTTGTCCCAGATAACAGGGCTGCTGTCAGTGGCACTAGATTAAATCTTTCGTTCCTTTTGCAGGTGGACAGCACCTCAAATTCCTGCTCACTCCCAGAGGCATGGATGTTTTCATTGAGGCCAGTGATTTCCCATAGTGATGCCAGGGCAGGGAGGGTGATGTCATGGAAAGAACACGGGCCAGATAAGCCTGGCCTTTCATCTTGGGCCCTGCAGGCACGAATCTGGTGACACTGTAAAGGTCAGTCTCCCCAATCTCCAGTTTTGTCATCTGCAGAAGGGGAAATTTACATCCTCCTCTCACAGGGCAGTTATGAGGGGCAAGGATAATATAAACCATAAGGAAAGTCTGGCACAGGGCAGGTGCTAATCAAATCCTGAAAACTCCTGAGACATAAAAGTAAATGGAACGTAGGCAGTCTTTTCCTCAAGGGTCCACATTAAGGTTTTTAGCCAAGTTGGAAAAAAAGAGACCAAATGTATCTTTGGGACCCATTTCCCTTCTGCCTCTGCACCTGGCCTCCAAGGGTCATCTTGTCCTTTAAATTCTCCATCTGAGTAAGTACCTAGATTGGGAGGACCTCCCCTCAGTCTCCTCCCATCTCCCATAAATCTTCCCTCCAGGTAAAAGCAAAGCTGAGACTTTAAGAGATTCTCGCAGTTGGTAAACAGAATCTTAATAGTGAGTAGATGTAAGCCCATAGCTTTGGTTGAACCTCTTTCCCTTTGTGGCGTTTGGTACCTTTGCTGACAGTATTCGGCTAAGTTTTAGCCTTTAGAGAAAATAATCTACCAGGAGTGCTGGTTTGCCGTTCTCTTATACGGCCAGGAGTCAGAGTTTTGAAATTTGAGGTTAACTTAAACGAAAGCCAAATGAATCCTGAGAAGGCCTAGTGGCCCCTGTGGGCATTTGATAGCACACTGTGTGCCTTTGTTGTACAGGCTGATTGGACTTGATTTTTTCCCTTTTTTTTATTGAAGCGTAAGTTGATTTACAATGTTGTGTCAGTTTCAGGTATCCAGCAAAGTGATTCAGAGATACTCTTTTTCAGATTCTTTCCCATTATAGCTTATTACAAGATATTGAATATACTTCCCTCTGCTATACATCCTTGTTGTTTATCTATTTTATATATAGTAGTGTGTTGTCTGTTAATCCCAAATCCCCAACTTATCCCCCCCCCCCCGCTTTCCCCTTTGGTAACCATAAGTTTGTTTTCTATGTCTGTGAGTCTGTTTCTGTTTCATAGATAATTTCATTTGTGTCATAGTTTAGACTCCACATATGAGTGATATCATATACTTGTCTTTCTCTGTCTGACTTACTTCACTTAGTGTGATCATCTCCAGGTCCATCCTTGTTGCTGCAAATGGCATTATTTCATTCTTTTCCATGGCTGAGTAATACTCCATTGTATGTATGTACCACCTCTTCTTTAGCCATTCCTCTGCCGATGGACATTTAGGTTGTTTCCATGTCTTGGCTATTGTGAATAGTGCTGCTATGAACATTGGGGTGCATGTAGCTTTTCGAATTACAGTTTTCACCTTTTCTGGATATATGCCCAATAATGGGATTGTTGGGTCGTATGGTAGCTCTATTTTTAGTTTTTTAAGGAACCTCCATACCGTTCTCCATAGTGGCTGCACCAATTGACAGGCTGATTTTAGTATCAAAGAGTAGGTCTGCGGGGGAGTGACAGTGGTATAAGCTAGTAGGGGTCCACTGGGTGACTGGGGGAGCAGCGTCCCCAGAGTAGACCATGGGCTGCCCTCCCTTTGACCCACTTGTGTCTGGAGTGCATGCTTACCATTTTTGAACATTAGTAGAAGAGGTACCTAAGCTTGATAAAAATTTTTTTTTTTTTTTTGCGGTACGCGGGCCTCTCACTGTTGTGGCCTCTCCCGTTGCGGAGCACAGGCTCCGGACGCGCAGGCTCAGTGGCCATGGCTCACGGGCCTAGCCGCTCCGCGGCATGTGGGATCCTCCTGGACCGGGGCACAAACCCGTGTCCCCTGCATCAGCAGGCGGACTGTCAACCACTACGCCACCAGGGAAGCCCTAAGCTTGATAAAATTTTATAGAAACATAATGTAAACTTTCCAAGCATTCAGTCATAATTTGCTATATTGCTTTTCTTCTAAGCATACATGTCACAATTCCTCATAATAGAGGATGTGAGAAAAGTCGAAAAAAGTTTCAAGAAGAAAATAAAAATCACTCAGAATTCCCTCCACCTAAAGGTATAACCATTACTAATATCATGGGATCTTTCTGCCCAAATCCTTTTACCTCTCCCTCACATCCCTTCACATATATGTGATTGTTACACACGTGTGTAGCAGTTGGGGAAACAGTGTACAAACAGAACTGTAGTTATCCTTTTATTTTTTTCACTAATAAGAGACAGAAGAGCAAGGTGGTTGAGAGTCTGTGCATCTGGACAGACCTATGTTTGAATCCAGCAAAGTATTATCTGATGGTGGAAGGACCTTTTGGCTCTCCCTTTTTCTCCTCTGTAAAGTGCAGATACCAGCATCTCCCCACACACCACGGAGTTGTGAGGGAATTAGTGAGACATTCTGTTCAGTTGCCTTAGACTCATCTTGGCTGTGACAGTTTCTCAGACTTACTTTGTTTTTGATGACTTTGACGGTTCTGAGGAGGGCCACTCGTGTATTCTGTGGAATGTGCCTCGAGTGGGATTTTTTCAGATGGGGATTTCATTCACATGCCATTAAGAGTCACCCTTTTCAAGTGTACAGCCAACTAAATTTAAGAGAGTCCTTGGGTAGCTTGATTTTGTTCAACTTAAAATTGATTAACCAAATCATGTTACTTAAATTGTATACAGAGTACTTCCACATAGGAAACGTGTTCCTTAACTTCCTTTTATATGGTGAGCTCAGCTGCTTCTGGTGAGCGTTGATTTGAGCACAGTTATAATGCATTTTGGCAAAAGGGACCCAGAAGGTCATCTTGGGTTTGCTGTTACCCTGGAAATGTTGAAAGGAATGAATTTGTTCTGGCATCTTTGACTGTTTTGGACACAGTTTCTAGCAGGGTACTTGTTTTTATATGCTAACTGAAATAGTACTGATGTCAGAGTAGCTTGCATTTGGAATACAGAGAGGAAAATGGAAATACGTCTCTCACCTTGACGAAAGGCTGGCAACAGATGGGCAGAGATGATCAGAAAGTAGAAATCAGGGGGTGTGAGTGGGACTCCCGTTGGTGCATCTTACCCTGCATACTCAGCACATTCGTTCATTCAACAAATCTTTATTCAGTGCCTACCACGTGCCAGACGCGGTTCTTGGTGCTGGGGGTGCAGCAAAGAGCAAAGCAGATAAAACCGGATTCTCATGGTGCTGATGTAGTGGTGGTGTAGACAGACAGTAAAGAGATCAGTGTGTGTCAGGGGTAGTAAGTGGTTTGAAAAAGCGTAAAACGGGGTCAGGTGCTACAGAATCGTTCATGAGATGCGTTCCAGAAAGACCTCTTTGAGTTGACGTCTCAACAGAGACACATACATATTTGACTGAACGTATGTCTACAACATGGAAGTTCTCTTGGGAATGAAGTTGATTCAATCACAGTCAGTCCCCAAACATGCAGTCGTTTGTATACAGCTGGCCCTGTGCACTGCTCTGGAGACTTAATAGTCAGTAGGATACACCGTCCTGGCTTCCAAGGAACTTCCTGCCTTGAGTGGGAACAGGGTGTTAATTAATTAACAATAAGTCCTTTAGTGACAAACTGCGAGAAGGGCTGGGAAGGAAGGGCGCAGATTGCTGTGAGGCGTAAGAGGGGAGGAGAAGAAGCCAGTCCAATTGGGTGGTCAGGGAAGGCTTCCTTGAGGAAGGGACACGAACTGAGAGGCAACAGAAGAGGTGGCATGGACAGAAGTGAAGAGGGCTTGGGAGGAAGGCCAAGGATCCTGGGTGCCAGGAACCAGGGAGAATTATGAGAGAAATCTGCAGTGACAGCAGCACCTAGAGCATCAGCTCCATACAAGTAAGAGGAAGTTCTCCGTCACTGGAGGCCGTCATAGTCTGGAAAATGGCTATCCTTATGATTACCGTAAATACCCAGTAAATGGTAGCACACGAAAGTAAGTTCATCTGAAAAAGGCCATCCAGTTGACTTGCTTGGACATTCTTGGAGTTTAGAGTGTACTTTCGATTTTGCAAAAATAACTAGAATGTCCTATTACGTATCAACTTTTTGATTCCTGGTTCGAGTAGCCAAGAATTAGAAGAGATAGATCACATGACAGGGTTTTTTAAATGATTGTGTTAATAAGAAAAAAACTAGATTCTTTTTAGGAAGACAGTCTATAACTCAAGGCATAAAGGGTTCTTTTTTTTTTCTTTCCTTTTTTAAAAAAATAGTGGTAAGGGAAATTTTAGAGGAGACGTTGGGTTGTATTATACAATATGGTTCTTAGAGGCAAAATAGCCCTCAGGGAATGTTTTTTAATCTAATAAAATGAATTATCTGTGTTTAAAGCTTTTCCTCTAGTACATTCAGTTACTTCATGCTGTGCATCGACTTTTAAGACTGTTTTGATATGGCGTGCTCAAAGTCCAGGGACTTTATAAAGACTGAACAATGCCTTTGCTAAGGGTGCAAAAATGCCTAATCTCTCTGGCTTTTAAAGTGTTTCTGCCTTTTTAGGAAAATCAAGATGTGATTGTGGAGTCGTATTAAATGAAGGGCTCACCCCAGGGGTGGTGGTTAATGATGCCAGGGGGAGGGGGGTGGTGTGAGTGTCCAGGACTGTTCACATCATGTTTGGATTATGACCCTTTCATGCAGGTAGACAGCAGACCTTGTCTAGTGACATCTGCCTACTCAGTTTCAGATTTCCATTCGTTAAAACAACCACAAACACATCCCCCAAAGTTCCAATTATTATTTAAATGCTTCTTTCCGAAGCTTCAGAATTTTGATCAACTTTGAGACTGGGGACCACCTTGTTTGTATATTTCTGATCAATTTTTTTTATTATGAAAGTCGTATGTGCTTATTTTGGAAAAGTTGGGGAATACAGGAAAGTAAAAGGAGACAGATATCTAACATCGTCCCTCATATCTCCTTATAGCCCATGGAAAGGCCATTTAAATGAAAATAGTTTCATTATTTTTTCTGATTATAAAAATAATATCTAGAGGTTGGGATTAACGTATACCACAAGTATATATAAAATAGATAATCAACAAGAACCTACTGCATAGCACAGGGAGCTCTTCTCAATATTCTGTCACAAGCTATAAGGGAAAGGAATCTGAAAAGGAATCGATATATGTATATGTATAACTGAATCGCTTTGCTGTACACCTGAAACTAACACAACCTTGTATATCAACTATACTCCAATATAAAATAAAAATTAAAATAACAATATATACTTAGTACAGAAAAGAAAGGTAAATATGTAATGAGATAGCCACTGTTAAGTTCTGGGGTTATTTCTGCTCTGCGTGTGTGTTTCATATTGTAAAACTTGAACTCAGATCCGTATCAGGATAGACTCTGGGAAGGGTTAAGGAATATACTTTAGAGGATTGTCTAGTAAAAAAAAACACAGTTCTTCAAAGTAGCTGCATCTTGAAAAGCTTGGGCTTTCCCATTTTGATAATCTTCTGATGTTTTCAAACTGGCTAATTTCATAGGTTTGGTTGGGGGCTTTGAGGACCTCACTTTGGAAGAGAACTTAATGCTTATGAATAGTCCATTAAAATAGTTACTAAATTATTTAACCAGTAATTGATATTAATTGAAGAGGGGTTTGAAAATAAATAGAACAAAAAGGAGGTAAGCACACATGACACAACTCCTCAGATAATGTTTTTTTTTTTTTTTTTTTTTTTTTGGTGGTACGTGGGCCTCTCACTGTTGTGGCCTCTCCCGCCGCGGAGCACAGGCTCCGGACGCACAGGCTCAGCGGCCATGGCTCACGGGCCCAGCCGCTCCGCGGCATGTGGGATCTTCCCGGACCGGGGCACGAACCCATGTCCCCTGCATCGGCAGGCGGACTCTCAACCACTGCGCCACTAGGGAAGCCCCAGATAATGTATTTTTATATCCTTCCTTACTTTTCGGATGCACATATTTGAGTGTGTATTGTTTTTAACATCTTTATTGGAGTATAATTGCTTTACATTGTTGTGTTTCTGCTGTATAACAAAGTGAATCAGCTGTACGTATACATATATTGCCATATTCCCTCCCTCTTGAGCCTCCCTCCCACCCTCCCTACCCCACCCCTCTAGGTGGTCACAAAGCACTGAGCTGATCTCCCTGTGCTATGCGGCTGCTTCCCACTAGCTATCTGTTTTACATTTGGTTAAAAAAAAAAAAAATGTTCTGAAGAATGTAGGGGCAGGACAGGAATAAGGACACAGATGTAGAGTATGTGTGTATTTTTACACAAAATTATTTCATATTTTTTGCGTAATACTGTTGCTTACTTTCCTCATTAAGTTGGATATTGTGCACCTTTTTCCATTTCGCTCAACAAAATTTTCTATTAGGATTTCCAGCGGCTGTAGAGTATTTGGTTCTCTAGTAGTACTGTAGTTTAAGCAATTTTTGTTGTAAAAACATTCGGGTTGTCTTGGGCTTCCCTGGTGGCGCAGTGGTTGAGAGTCCGCCTGCCGATGCAGGGGACACGGGTTCGTGACCCGGTCCGGGAAGATCCCACATGCCGTGGAGCGGCTGGGCCCGTGAGCCATGGCCCCTGAGCCTGCACGTCCGGAGCCTGTGCTCCGCAACGGGAGAGGCCACAACAGTGAGAGGCCTGCGTACCGCAAAAAAACAAAACAAAACATGTGGGTTGTCTTCCTTTTTTCCCATTATTACAAAGGAGTGCAGTGGTGAATACTGGTATCAGATTATTGCCTGGAGATACCTTTCTAGAAGTTGAATTGTTCAGCATTTTGAATACGAATATTTTTTAAAGCTTTTGTTTTATTGCCAACTTATCCTCCTGGAACGGTGGACACACTGCCCCCACATTTTCTTTCACATCTTCATCAACATTGGATGTAGTCATTCTATTAAATTCTTGCCTACCTACTAGGCAAAGAAAATGTCTGTTGGCTTTAGTTTCCCTATATCCTGCTCATTTTGATACCATATTTTTTACACAATTCATTTGACAGGTGTTCATGGAAAACATGGAGGCATATTCTGTTAAACCTCAGCACTTGGACGATGACCCCAAGCACATGTTGCAAACAAGATGGCGGTGACTTCAGATTCTGTTGGTGGAGAATGGGAAAGGGAGCGTTGGAAACTTGAACTTGTTCATATTTCCTTCAACATCATGATGGGTGTTCATGCCACTCAACTGGAAACTTATTCTTTCTGAGGGTGTGTTCCCATCGTACACAACAAACAAACTATCCAATTTCTGAATCTATATTCTATCTATGTTTAGTAGTAACCATTGGAACTTGAGATTATGTGATTTGCCATTAAAAGATTTAAGTTAAATTTTATGAAACATTTTTTTCAATTTCCGGATTTCAGCTTTTGCTCATATTTAAGGGATGTAGAATCCTATAAGTAGGGGAGCTTTAGGACATCTTGCCCAATATTCATGTATTTGGAATCTAAGACGTGGAAAAGTAAACTGGCTTGCTTCGAGTTAGAGGTGATTGCAGAGCTCCAAGGAAAGTATGTTTGTTGGTGTCACGCCTCTTGCTTGCCCCTTGTAGCTGAGCATGTCAACCTGCAAGGAAGGATATCAACTTCTCCCCTTCCACCGTACAAATATACCCAAGATGTGGACAAACTAGGTCAAAACAATTGAACAAGCTGAAGCATCCTCTTTGGTAAAGGTGAATATTGGGGCTGGGGAACGGGGTATAAAGGTGACCCTTGTGGAAATATTCTTTAATTGATACCGTCACCTTTTAAGTATTTCTCTCTTCCTAGGGTTCTTTTCCTCCCACCTGGTTCTTCTAAGAATTACATTTTTATATGTGCATAATTCTTAGAAGTCGTCGATGACATTTATTTTTCCCTATATTTCCCAACACTTCATGTGGCCATCTCTGCCTCCCGGCTTTCCCGTGCCTGTGAAGGTGATGTTCTTGACCCACTGCCTACAAGAGATGTGGGTCTCCCTGTGGGAGGAGATGCTTTGAGGGGAGCCATTCTTCTATGGAAGAGGTTTTCTTCTGTTTTTTTTAAAATATTTTATTTATTTATTTATGGCTGTGTTGGGTCTTCAGTTCTGTGCGAGGGCTTTCTCTAGTTGTGGCAAGCGGGGACCACTCTTCATTGCGGTGCGCGGGCCTCTCATTGTCGCGGCCTCTCTTGTTGAGGAGCACAGGCTCCAGACGCGCAGGCTCAGTAGTTGTGGCGCACGGGCTTAGCTGCTCCACGGCATGTGGGATCTTCCCGGACCGGGGCTCGAACCCGTGTTCCCTGCATTGGCAGGCAGATTCTTAACCACTGCGCCACCAGGGAAGCCCTGGAAAAGGTTTTGATCTATGTTCCTTGAATAAGTCTTTCTTTTAATGTGAAATGAACAATTCACATGGGTTTTGAACCTATGACCTTATTCTACAGGGTAGTGTTCTTTTCCCAAACTAGCTGATGAGTTGATGAAATGGGACCATAGTCAACGTCACTGGTTGGGTTCTCTGCGAGGCAGACTCTGAGACAGAGTTTAGTTGGGTTTATTGTATTTTTTGTATTTTATTTTGTATTTTGTATGTTATTGTCTTTTTTAGGGAGTGCACTTGGGTCCAACACTGTTGAAAAGGCATGGTGCTGGGAAAGGAAGCAGGTGAGGTGGAGATGCAGTCAGCGTCAGTGTTCTTTGGACAAGTTTTCTTGTATCTTATATAAACGAAGACAGGACAGTTGGCCCTGAGGATGGAGATAATGATTTTTATCTCATTGGTTAAACTCCAGGAACTGGCATTTGTTCAACAGGGACAGAATGCATCCCTACAAATAAAAAGAGATAGAATAAAAAGAGACGGAATGAGCTGCAGCTTTCATAATGAGCCCAAGTGTCCGTCATTAATAGGTCTACAAGGCGAGGCGGTTTCTTGTAGGCGGTGATAACACTTTATCCCTATTTGAGGGAAGACTCACTCCAGGTCCCTCTTTCCTTCCAACTGTGGGTTGAAAACCTTGAGCACCACACGTAATCCTCTTCGTGTGGGATTATGGGTCAGTGGTCACAGATGAAATGGGACATGGGTCAGGCAGGTCCATCAAGGCTTGTCTACTGCACGTGGTTGTGCTGGTCATGCCAGTTGGCTCCTACACAGGAGACCTGCTAAGGTCCGCAAGTGGGTCTTGAAGTTGACCTGTCCCTCCGGCTGCTCTAAAGGAAGGTTTGCTTCTTTCTAATCAGTTTCCCTGGAGGGGGTCCACATTGCTGACTGAAACAAAGCTACTGTACGTACTGGTAATAGTCCTGTTCAGAGACCCTCACTGAAGACCATTTGAAGTGTGTGTGTGTGTGTGTGTGTGTGTGTGTGTGTGTGTGTGTGTGTGTGTGTGTGTGTGTGTGTGTGTGTGTGTGTGTGTGTGTGTGTGTGTTAAGGCTCCTATAAAGCTCAGATGAGCGGTGGGGATGTGGGAACTTACGGAGAAGCCCTGGGATGACCTTCTTACCCCCTGAGCCCCTTCATTGTTGGAGCCCTGTGAGGTCCCAGCCTGTTTAACTCACATGTGTATTCTCTGCACTTAGAATAGCAGGCTCTCAACAAATACTAAAGGGACTCTTACATTGGCTTTGTACCATGATCCAGGGGGCAAGAAGAGCCCTGTAATAATACAGACATATTCACATGGGTTTTCCCAGATACGGACGGTCCAAGAACATGATGGTATAGGAGTAGCTTCTAATCCTTCAAGGATATTCCCTCCAGCTACTCTTTCAGTGGGAGAAGACCCAGGGACTTCCCTGGTAGTCCATTGGTTAAGGCTCTGCGCTTCCAATGCAAGGGGCGTGGGTTTGATCCCTGGTCAGGGAACTAAGATCCCACGTGGCATGTGGCGTGGCCAAAAAATAAAAAATTAATTGAAAAAAAAAAAAGAGAAGGTCCAGCCACCCACCTACCATGTTTTCTCTATCTGCTTCTGAGATCTAACCCATCTAGGTGACCCCCCTGGATTAAGTGTGGGAGACTTGGTAGGGGAGGGAGGGTGTCATGGAAGATTTCCTGAAAGAGGCAATGTCTTATTGAAACTTTATGTTAGAATTTGATAGAATGTATCGAGGCAAAGGCTTGGAGAAGGTGGCAGTAGTGCGAGTGGGGGGTGTGGGGATTTGAGGGAGGTGGAGAGATGGGGAAACTCTCTCATGCAGCATAGTGTGTTCCAGAGACTGAATGTTAAGTGTGAATGAGAGAAGAGCAGGAGAGATAAGATGCTGGATGTATCATAAAAGGTCTTAAAGCCAGTTAAGGAGTTTGCCCCAAGGGCAATGGGAAACTCTGGAAGGGTTTTAAGCAGGGGTGGGGCATCCTTGGATCTGGTTTTGAAAGATCATCTGGTGGCAGAGCAGAGAATGCACAGGAAGAGTGCACAGTGGAAGCAGCAGAGACCTTCCTTAGAAGGTTAAGGTCAACCACGTGCAGGATGATGATGATGTCATGAACAGGTCAGTGAATGTGAAGGTGAAAAAAATAGATGGGTTTGCAAAATACTGAAAGGAAGAATGGACAGGACTGGGTAGCTGGGTATTTGCAAAGTAATTTTATATTCCTCTTCTCGTTTCACAGTTGAAATAACTCTGTAGACAAGTAAAATGGGAATTCTTATCTGTATTTCATGATTGAAGAAACTGAGGTTCAGAGACGTTGAATGACGTGTCTGATGTCAATGTCAGGGAGCTGGTACAGGAACTAGAACTTGAGAGCAGCTGCCCTGGTGCATTGCTTCTTTCACAATCCTGTGCTTCTCGTTTCAGTGACTGAGTGAGGTTGGGAGAAAATGAAACACTTCCAAATCTGGTTTTCTTGACCTCCACATGTTAAAAGGATTAGCATGTTCCCTACAAGATGCACTTGCGACAACTAGTCTTGAGGCAGGGATCTAGGAGATTAAATCCTGAATCCTGGACAACCACCTTCCCCATCCCTACACTGCTTCCACTGATGCCCCATGGGTCCAGAGGCAGAGAACAAGGCCAAAGGCCCCTGTGTTACTCATCTGGGCTTTGAACCCAAACCCCAGTGGATCTGATGACTTGAACCGTCAAGGACTTTTTGTCTGTACTAACTAAGTGGCTTCATTTTTTAAATTTTGTTTAAAAAATAACTCACTGAGGTAAAATTCACATAACCTAGAACAAACCATTTTGAAGTGAACAATTCAGCGGCATTTAATACATTCATAGTGTCGTGCAACTACCATCTCTCCCTGGTTCCAACTTATTTCCATCCCTCCAAAGTAAAAGTCCTTCCCTCTTAAGCAGTTTCTGCCCATCCTCCTTCTCTCCCCCCAGCCCCTGGCAACCACCAATCTGCCTTCTGTCTCCATGGGTTTATCTATTTTGCATATTTCATATAAATGCAAATCATACAGTATATTGCCTTTCGTGTCTGGCTCCTTTCATTTAGCATAATGTTTAGAGTCATCCACACTGTAGCATGAATGAATACTTCATTCCTTTTCATAGTTGAATAATATTCCATTATATGGATGTATCACAGTTTTTTTATCCATTTGTCTGTTGATAGACATTTGGGCTATTTCCACCTTTTGGTCATTGTGACCAGCACTGCTATGCACATGCGTGTATGTATACTTGTTTAAGTACACGTTTTCAATTATTTTGGGTATAGACCTAGGAATAGAATTGCGAGATTGTATAGTAATTGTATGTGTAACTTTTGAGGAACCACCATACTGTTTTTTATGGTGGATAGACATTGTACAGTGATGTACAAGTGTTCCATGTTCTCGCCATCATGCCAACACTTGTTATTTTCTGTTTTGTTTTTAATTCTAATAGTCATTATAGTGGGTGTGAAGTATAAATGGCTTCTTTGTATTAAGCCATTCCTGCTTTCTACTTGAGGAAAGAGCCCCCTTAAAGCAGAAAGGAAATAAGGACAACCTTATTTTGCCAGGAGGAAAAGAAATCTTCAAGGAGATTGATCCAAAAGGACCCTAAAAAGAATTCCTTCTGGAACTCAGGACTTCAGTCCCTTGGTCTGACCTTGTGATCTCTCCACTCTAGCATGGAGGGTGGAGGTTTCGCCTGTAAGGGACTCACTCCTGTTCTCTCTCCTTGAAGGTGGGATGAGTTGGCAGACAAGCGAGGAGGGTTTGTAGGAAGGAAGCCAAAGCTTTCTGGACAAACAGGTCGTCTTAGATTCATTCATTTATGCAGTAAATATTTGTGAATCATCTGTGATGTACCAGGCATTCTTCTAGTTGCTCAAGGTCCATCAGTGACTGAAATAGATACATTTCCTTGCTTTCATGAGCTTTCATTCTGGTAGAGGGAGATAGACACAGAACAATTGAATGTAATAAGTAAATTATATAGTTTGTTAGAAGGTGATAAGTGCTATGGAAAAAAGAGAAAAAGTAGAGTATGGTAAGAAGGTTCTGGAGAGTTGGGATGGGGGGCGGTTTGAACTACTAAATAGGATAGCAGGGTAGACCCTTTTGAGGAGCTGGCAACTGAGCACAGACTGGAAGGAGCTGAGTGTGCAGTGATTCTCTGAATCCAGAGCTTCACCCAGATGGTCCGAGACCCTCCCTGCTGCTCTGGTTCCGCTAGTAAGTGACATCTTTGTCCCCACTTGTTCAGGTTTTTCATTTTCTTAGTCATATTTTCTTTAATTGAAGTATAGTTGATTTACAATGTTGTGGTAGCTTCAGGTACACAGCAAAACAATTCAGTTATAATATATATATCTATTCTTTTTCAGATTCTTTCCCATTATAGGTTATTACAAGATAATTGAATATAGTTCCCTGTGCTATACAGTAGGTCCTTATTGTTTATTTTATACATAGTAGTGTGTATCTGTTAATCCCAAATTCCTAATTTATCCCTCCCCTCTCCTTTCCCCTTTGGTAATGATAAGTTTGTTTTCTGTGTCTGTGAGTCTGTTTTTGTTTAGTAAATAAGTTCATTTGTGTCATTTTTTTCGATTCCACATATAACTGATATGTGATATTTGTCTTTGTCTGACTTACTTCACTTAGTATGATAATCTCTAGGTCCATCCATGTTGCTGCAAATGGCGTTATTTCATTCTTTTTCATGGCTGAGTAATATTCCAGTGTATATAGGTACCGCATCTTCTTTATCCATTCATGTGTCGATGGACTCAGTCATCTTTTGATGCTCATCTGTCTGCCCCACCTTGCTCAGCTGACGCACAGGTGTTTCTAGTTATGACAAACTGATAAGCTATGGTGAAGACTGAGCACCTCAGGGCCTTGAGCAACCGTAGGTCCCTGGGATGCAGGAAGCCAGGTATGAAGGAACAAAAGTTTCCCAGTTTAACTGAGGTGGAGACTCAGAGTTGTAAAGACCTGTAGGCCATCGCTGGATTTGCTAGGGATTTGAGTTTTTTTGTGTGTGTTTTTGTTTTTACTCTCTTCTCTGGAAGGAACTTCTAGAAGATTTTGGACATATTTACAGCTAAGAGTTCAGATCACGTGTAATTCTCAGACGCCCCCTGCACTTCTGGTGTTGTGCCCTGAGGGCCCCCAACAAAGGCTTGAAGCTGGCCGGGTTTCTCTGTGCAGTTTCCTCCTTACACGTTCATTGAGACAGGAGACCATAGCGAGGTGTGGGGAGTATGGCAGAGATGGGCTTGTAATCATGTTGTCATCAGGAGATTGCACTTGAAAGAGGATTCTGAGGCTGTATCCAGATTGGACTTCATCTTTACCGACCTTCCACTGTTCTATACTGAACATGCATTCATAATGTTCATGTGTGCATTGTGAAATGAACCTACCTATCATTATGCTTTTAGCAGCCCCCATCCTGGGAAGCGGTGGGATAGGACATAGATTTCATGATGTGGGTTCGCTTTACAGCGATGGCTGATTTCGAGTCTGTCAGAAGATGGTTCGTTTCGGAAATAAAATTTGCTTCCCATTTTAAACTTGTAGCTTGACATTCAGCATGTAGAGAACGGCGTGTAGTCTGATGATCAGTATGTTTGTGGTCTCTAAATTTTATTGAATTCTTTTGAATTTGAAAAGATATGGCTCAATATAATGAAGACAAGATGTTGCTTTAAATATCGTTTCTTTAAATATCCTGCTCTTGCGAAGGAAGGGTTCAAGATCTTCTCCGAATACTTTCCCAAAACGTAATGGGGTTTGCTCTTTTTCACTTCAGTTATTTCAGGCAGTCATTAAACAATTGTTAGCCAGTTTAGTCAGTTTATATAAAGCTGCATACTTGGAGGATTTAAATGCCACAGGAGAAGTTCCAGTGTAAACAGAGGAGAACAAAATCGGTGCTTCAAACGGAAGCGCCCAGCGCGGTCCCTCATTCCGGGGGAGGAAGTGCTTACATGTACGAGGTCACAAGCCAACTCACCCTAGCGGTTAGAGAGAGTGCTGGGTGCTGCATCTCTCCAGGTTACCGGGAGGGGCCCAGAGGCCAGGTCCCGCTTCTAGGTCCCCAGGGGTCAGCGCGGTTCACTTGGTTCTGCGGTCACAGATGATGTCTCAGATCCTGGTAACTAGCTCATAAACCATTCCACTCAACAAGACAGTGTGGATCACGGGCTGCTGGCTCCCGGCCAGCGGGAAGCTTCACAGCCCTGGGACAGGCGGGCCGCGAGCGTCCTCTGTTCAGACCGTCCTTGCCTAACGCGGCGGGGACGGCCCTTGCTGAGAGTGACACCTGCCTTTGGTGGTGAGCTTGGGAGCTCATTCCTCCCGATGACGACTGGCTCTGACGATGGCCAGTTTCTCCCAGAGCTGCTGCTGCAAAAGGAACACGGAGTAAAAGCTACTGCTGCTTCCTGTGTAACATCCATGAACTTGAATTGACCACGTGAGTCCCTCTTCTGGTCCTTGTTCATTAACTAAAGTGCCTTGGTATTCTTTTTTTTTTTTTTTGGTGGTACGCGGGCCTCTCACTGTTGTGGCCTCTCCCACTGCGGAGCACAGGCTCCGGACGCGCAGGCTCAGCGGCCATGGCTCACGGGCCCAGCCGCTCCGCGGCATGTGGGATCTTCCCGGACCGGGGCACGAACCCGTGTCCCCCGCATCGGCAGGCGGACTCTCAACCACTACACTACCAGGGAAGCCCACAGCTGACACTTTTTAAGCACTTCTTACATTCCAGGCTGGGTTTTGCAGGTTTTATATATATTAACTCATTTGACCCTCAAAGGAACCCTGTCCAAAGGAAGCTATGATTAGTATGACCATCCTCGTTTACAGATGGGACACACAGAGATTCCATGGCTTAAAATCCCACAATCTGATGTGAAGTTGCACGCACCGTACAAAGCTGTTCAACCACACAAAACAGTGACAACAAGAACACATTTTTGAGTGCATCCCTGGTGTCGATCACCTGGTAAAGCACGACTTGCCTTTGTCAGTGTCATCTCATCTCATGGGTGTCTGAAACAAACGCATCTTCCCAACAGAGGGGTGCCCTCTCTCTTCTTTCATGCCACCACTGTGAATGAAATGCCTTCGTATGTGTGGCCCACTTTGTTCTAAAATTCATTGGGGAAGGTTTTAGAACAGTTGTCTTCCAGGCAGCCAAGCTTAAGTGACCAGTTTCTCTATGTTCCTGATTTTTCCAGTACAGAGGCTTTTGTTTCCATTCCTATTCTGAGTCCTTCTTCCTATTCCTGGGTTTAGGATGCTCTACTAGGATTCCCTCCCCTCCCCTTTCCTCTCTTTTTTCATTCCTTATTGGGCACCCCATTCTGCCTCATTGCTACCCAGGCATTGCACTATGATAATGATCGTGACATTGGTCAGGAATTTTCAGAGTTCTTTGATGGCAGGGACCGTGTCTCATTCATCTTCTTTGTTCATCTAGCACGTAGCATTTGGGCTTGGCACATAGGGGGCCCTCCGTAAATGTTTACTGAACGAGCAGATCCCTTCCTTCCCCTTCCTTCTTTTCCTCTGCCAATAACCTACTCCAGACACTGGTTATTATTTCATGCCGAAGGTATATAAGTTAGAATATTGTTGCCTGCAAGTAACAGCAAAGACAACTCAACCTGGCTTAGGCAGTAAGGAATTTTATTGGCTGACAGAACTGGAAGTCCAGAGACAAAGCAGGCTCCGAGATGGGCTTCATCCAAGCACTGCAGTGTTTCTTTCTGATTCTCTCGGCCCTGTCCTCCTTCGGCCAGCAGTGTGGTGGTTATAAGGATTCAGATCCTCAAATCCAACCACAGCGACTTCCAACCTGTGTCCTCACGGTGCGCTTTTCCTGGAAACGTCTAGGAAGTATCACTTTGCATTTCATTGCTTTGGATTGGCTCACAGATCTGTCCATGAACCGGTTCTTGAAGCCAGAGGATTGCCGAATTCTGAATCATTTACAGCTGGATTTGGGAACCAGGCCATGGCATGAAGGAAGGGATTACTGTGAGATAAAAATACAGTTGGATCACTTCTCCTGAAGCTGGCCTCTTATGGAGGATACATAGAAAGCTGAATAAACTTGGGGGTACTGTTGAGAAGGGGGATGGATTTGGGGGGTGGTAGCCATTAATATTCAGCCCACTGGGCTCTGCAAAGCTTCCTAATTGGTGTCCCTCCCTCTGGATCCTCCCTCCTTCTAGTCCTTTCTACATAAAGCCACTAGGTTAATCTCTCTGAAACATGACATTTATGATACAACACTGATGAAGACGTTAACTAATTCCCCAATGCCTCCTGGAAAATATTCTGACATTTAAGCCTCCAGTGAAGATAAACCCATTTTATTCTTGCAGATCCATCGCCCACTTCTCTTGCGTACTAAAGCTGGTGCTATGAACAAATGTTTGTGTCTCCCTCAAATTCATATGTTGAAATCCTAACCCCCAATTTGATGGTATTAGGAGGTGGGGCCTTTGGTTGATAATTAAGTCATGAGGGTGGAGCTTTCATGAATGGGATTAGTGCCCTTATGGAAGAAGCCCCAGAGAGCTATCTAGTCTCCTTTCTGCTACATGAGGCTGCAATGAGAAGAAGGCCGTCTGCAATCAGAAGAGGGTCCTCACCAGAACTCAACCAGGCGGGCGCCTAGTCTCAGACTTCTAGCCACCAGAAATGCGAGGAGTACATTTCTGTTGCTTATAGGTTACCTAGTCTACGATAATTTGTTACAGCAGCCTGAACTGATAAGACGGTTGGGCTTTGGCCAAATGGGTTTGCTAATTATCCTCTGATAATGTTGCTTCATACCGTTGCTCTTGAACTTTCATTTTCTCCACCTGGAATAATTGCTCTCCTCTGTGCATATCAAAGTCCTAACCTTGCTTTCAAGATCCACCATAAATTGTTCTCTCTGAAGCATTTTATGACCACTCTGCTTTGAATCAGTCTTCCTCTATTCTCAAATCTATAGCATGTATGAAGATAGCATGGTACTCCACACATGTTGCTTTGTAACACTGAAGAATTTTTCATTGGAATTTCTTTTTCTTTTCTCCCTAAAGGTAAAATCAAAGAAATATATGCATTCACGATCCTCTTAATATCTAAGTTACTGTCTTGCAATTGGTCAGTGCTCATTGAGTACTTTACATGTGCCCGCCGAGAAAAGTGGTAGCAAAGAAGCATGGTGAAGGCATTGAAAATATGAAGGTTCTGTTCAGCAATTTGAAAATCAGTAGCACAAATATTAACTGATAACCTACTACGTATCAGGCGCTGTTCACGGTTCTGGAACTTACAGCAATGAATCACCAATGTCTCTTCCCTCGATGAGCTTGCATTTCTAGTAGAGAGACAAGCCAATTAATATATAGTAAAATGTCAGGCATGCCAACTGCTGGAAGAAAAACAAAGGAGGATAAGAGGACAGTGGGCTGATATTTAGAAGGTGGAGTTAGCAGGGAAGGCTTCTGATCAAAGTCCTGAATGGTGCCCCAGGGGATGATATGGGACAGAGGGAACCTCCAGAGCGGAAGCCCTGAGGAGAAACCTTGCTTGGCGTGCTTGAGGGCAAGCCAGAAAGCTATAGCATGGTTGGAGGGCGCCGATGGAGAGGGAGGGATGGGAGGTGGAAGTATCCAGGGCGCCAGACTGTGGATAATGTAGGGCCTTGAGGACCGTACCTGAAGTTCAGTTCTATTTGAAATGATGCAGGAGGGCTTTGAAGGACTTCGATCAGGGTAGTGGCTGGACCTGATTTACATTTTGCGAGAATCACTTTGTCTTTTGTGTAGAGAAGAGAGTTTCCGGGAGGCTGATTGGAAGGAAGAAGACCAGAGAGGAGGCTGTTGTAGAAGAACAGGGAAGAATGAGGGCGGCCTGGGATAGAACAGTGGTGAAGCTGGGGTGAAGTGGTTGGATTCTGTGCACGTCCTTTGGAGGTAGAGGTGGCAGGATGTGCTGATGGATCGGACGTGTGTGTGATTATTAATGAAGATAAATAAATAAGAGACTCAAAGACGAGTGAGATAATAGTGGCTTTTCAAATAGAATACTTTTAAAAAAATTTATTGAAGTCCAGTTGATGTACAGTGTTGTGTTGATCTCTGCTGTACAGCAAAGTGACTCAGTTACACACATGTATGTATTCTTTCTCATATTCTTTTCCATGATGGTTTCTTG
Source organism: Globicephala melas (assembly GCF_963455315.2). Lineage (NCBI taxonomy): Eukaryota > Metazoa > Chordata > Mammalia > Artiodactyla > Delphinidae > Globicephala > Globicephala melas. Next base: position 4,215,869 of record NC_083315.2, on the reverse strand, counting down.
CAGGATATTGAATATAGTTCCCTGTGCTCTACAGTAGGACCTTGTGGTTTATCCATCCCATAGATAATAGTTTGCATCTGCTCATCCCCAACTCCCAATTCTCCCCTCCCCCTCCCCCTCGGCAACCAGAAGTCTATTCTTGTCAAATAAAATACTGAGTTTATGGTTTTAAAAAATCGAATTAACACTTCTGAACAGTGAACATTTTAAATGATGGATGGATGGTTATGAAAACGTGTCCAAAAGTTCCAAGATTATTTAAAAATACTAAATAAATGACAAAATAAAATCAAAGCAGACTTAGAGCAATCATTTGCATTTGTGACACTGTTTGCCGTTCCTAAATCTCTATAATTTAGACATCTTTCTGTTACATTGCATTAATTAGACTTCAAAAATTTTGCTGTGTTGAAAAATCTTCATTGTAGGAGTCATGAATAAATTGAGAGTATTTTGATTTATATAATCCATATATTGGACTGACTTTTAAAATTCATCCTGTTCAGTATAACCTTTGGTGTGTCATCAGGCGTGTCTGAGATCTGAGTATGTCTCCTTCCCATTGATAAAAGAACGGGGAGATTTGCTTGAATGAGAACACAAGAATGAACATAAATACTTTAAAATATTAAAATCTAAAACTCCTATAAAAATAATCCTTTGTTTTTATAACTTTTAGGCATGTTTTCTGTAGTATTTGATTATTCATCATTTTACCTATTTAAATGAATTGGTTCAGTTTTTTTTTTCCCCCTGATAAGGTACTGCTTACAAAATGAGACATTTTGTATTCTTACAACAGATTTTTCTAAGAAACACAGAACTTTATCAAATTCATGCATTTTTACAATAATTTTATAATTGTCAAGCAGGAATTATTTGTTGTCCCTATTTCTTAAGTAGGGACGATTTAAGAGATGAGGAAATGCCATTTAGAAATTGTTTCCTCATGCCTCCATGCCCACGGTAACCTCCATCTAGAACACTTTGCTTCTAGAAACAGCAGATTTTTGCACTACATACATTTTTTCACTGAGATTCACCTCCATGACATTCAGACAGACCCTTTACGATGGGGTAAGATTTTGGTTTTGATGGGATAATCAGGCTGATGGTTCACTGGCTGTGGTTTTATGGCCAAACTCAATCTGTTGGATGATAATTTTTTGATGTCCCTTTAGGGGAGTTATTATTTGTTTACTTATTAACTTCTTGGGGCAGTTTATCTCTGCATTATTACTATTTTATTCATTCGGTATTGAGGACTATCTTTTTCTAGCGACTGTGGTTGCTTGTTTATTAGAACTTTCAAAACAGTGGGCCTGATAGATTTCTCACCTACTGCCTTCTAACAGGCTCAAGTATCGTTTTTAAACTCTTGTACAATCTGAGGACCAGGTAGAACAGAACAGGTGGAATTTCAAGCCTCCCTGCTCTGTGTCTGTTCATCTGCTTTGATTCTCAGATTTTCTTTGACAAGTGACAAAACCCTTCATTATATCGCAAAATAGAAAATGATTAAAATACTAATTTGGATTGAAGGACTCTTTCACGAAAATTTCACCTGATCAGTGTTCATAGATGGTTCCCCAGTTTGGTGGTGATTGGGTTGGAGAAGGGAGAGTACACGCTTTGGTCTCCTGAAATAGAAGGTAGATTTACTTTTGTTGGGTGAAGGAAGTCAATGAAACAGTTACCTGACAAGACCAAAAAAAAAAAAAAAAAGTTGATTGTGGATGGCTTCACAACATTGCCAGTATAACTTTATTGATTCCTTTGGGTGGGATCGAACAGGACTGGAAAGACGGTCATCTTGCATGGTTTGGAAGACAAGTGTTCTCAGGGTGAACAGATCTAATTTCTAGTTTCTTCCCTGGTGATGATTGAGTACTTATAACTATCTTCCTTGTGCCTTAAGTTTCTTCAGCTCTCAAATGTGGCATCTGCTGTGGTCTGAATTCTCCCCTCAAAATTCACATGTTGAAACCGTACCTCCCAAAGGTGATGGTATTAATACGTGGGGTGGGGCCTTTGGGAGGTGATTAGGTCATGAGGATGCAGCCCTCATGAATGGGATTAGGGCCCTTATGAAGGAGAACTCACAGGGCTCCCTAGCCCCTTCTACCATGTGAGGACACAGAAGACTGACTGTGAACCAGGAAGAGAGCCTTTACTGGGCCATGCTGGCACCCCAATCATGGACTTCCCAACCTGCAGAACTGGTAGAAATAAACTACCCAGTCTCTGGTATTTTTGTCATAGCAGCCCCTAAATGGACTAAGAAAACACAAAATGCTATAAATGTTGCGAGTCTCTTTAGAGTCAGAGAGACCTGGTCTAAAAATCAGCTCTGCCATTTACTGGAAGTTATTTCTTAAGCCCTCCAAGCCTTCCTTTCCTCCTCTGTAAAGGGAAGATAGCAATACACAGTCTCTAAGGATTTCCAAAAATAGAGATAATGTAGATTATGGATTTAGCGTAGTGCCTAGAACAGAGAATCGCTCCATAAACAGCAGCCAAAGAGAATGAACTGAGAAGGTTGGACCAGAGTCCACAGCTCCAGAATCACATTCAGGTGCCCCTGGGGGATGCTGATCCGTGCTGTGTGATGCCTGTGCAGTGTAACCTCCATCTGAAATACTGCGGCTCCTAGAAGCAGGAGGTTCTTTGCCCCTGCTGACTTTGTCTTAAGAGGCATTCACCTTGTAACCTATGATGTTTTTACATTGAAACATTGTCTCGACATATATACTGACCTTGTGATTAGCTCGGTTTCATATTGTCTCTGTTATTAAATAAGACAAGGTTTCTGTTGATTAGAAAGCTGTTAACAAGGTGCTCATTAACAGAGCCATCACTGAACACTGCCTCCATTGATGCTTTAAGCTTCTGTCACTCACCCTCTGAAAATATCAGACCATGCAGCGCGGGAGCAGGCTTTGGCAATATTCTGCAGTGTCTCGTGGGTACACAGGAGGCACCAGGAAATAAGCACGTGCCCTCTGGCCACAGCATCCAGATCTGATTCTCAGTGAAAACTTGGCTCCTTCTTCTGTATTCCACTCAACTGCAGGAGGTAGACGTAGTCAGGCTGACCCTAGAGAGGGGGGAACTGTGATGGAGTGGGACCACAGAGAAGTCGCACAGTGGGCAAGCTGGGGCCAGAGGCACAGCACCTCTACAAGCCAGCAGATGGATGGGGATGGGGCTAAGCCTGAGCCCGCGATTGAGAAAGGGGTTTGCACCTTGGCTGGTTATTAGCCTTCCCCTTTTTTATTGAGATGTAATTGACATGGAACGTACAGTAAGTTTAAGGCGCACAACAGGCTGATTTGATGCATGTGTATTGCAATATGATTGCCATTGTAGTCTTATCCGTCACCTCTGTGGAGTCACATAATTATCATTTCTTCTAGTGGTGGAACAATTAAGATTTAGTCACTTAGCAAGTTTAATGTTCATAATACAAATTTGTTGTCTATCATCCCTGCACTGTGTACTAGAGCTCCAGGATTTATTTATCTACCGGTTGCACATTTATGCCCTTAAAAAAAATGTCTCTCCTGTTTCCCCCACCCCCAGCCCCCGGTAGCTACCATTCCACTCTGTTTTTTCACGCTGGGTTTTTAGTTTTTTAATTTATTTACTTTTAAAGTGAAAGCAAGTTTATTTAGAGAGATACATATTCCAAAGGCAGAATGCCGTCTGTCTTGGAAGGCAAAAGTGCCAAATTTGGTTTTTTAGATCCCACCTAGAAGAGATATCATACAGTATGTTTGTCTTTCTCTGTCTGACTTATCTCACTTAGCTTAATATCCTCAAGATCCATCCATGGGGTTGAAATAACTATTTTTTCCTTGTTTGATGGCTTTCTCCTTTCCTTTGGGTAACACATGAGTGAGGGCAGGAAAGCTTTCATTACAAAGGTAGTAGTTTTATTCGAGATTGAAAGGTTTTGTTACTTTCCATATGACCTCAACTAATTCCTTCGGGAAAAAAAAAAAGATGACGCAGTGAGGGAGAAAGCATGAATAAGTGAAGACCCACACATATGTACAAAATCCAAGTGTACATGTGTATGTGTATCTGTAGAGAGAGAGATTTAAAAGTGACATGTGAACGATCGTCGATTATTTTAGCAGAGCCTAGAGAGTAAGCAGCACAGTTACGTGTATGGTAATGAAGAAGGAACGGTAATCGTGTTGTAATTTCCCTACTCTGCTTTTTTTTTTTCATTTTTGCAAGTGACAGCTATTATGAAAAGCTGGTTGTTGGAATATAAAACACTAAATAAACAAAGAACTGTCGTTTTATTATAGCCTTTTATAGACTCCTTGGAAACATTATAAAAACTTCACAATCCGTGTTTCTCTGCTTCTGCCAATTATCCATTATGTTTGTGCTTTTTCCTTTATGCATAAAAGTTTCAGCAGGAAAACACAGTCATTTTTGTAAAGGTTAGGTTTATAAGACTCAATAAAAACAGGTTCATTCAAACAAAAAAGCAATCAGATTGCAAAACAGCAAATACAGGAGGAGCTTATCCTTATAGGAGAAAAAAATATTAAATTTTAACCTTATGTTGAAATAGACAAAGGGACCTACTGTAGATGTTACAAGTGCTCATTTTGCTTCCACCGCTCTGGTTCGGCTTACAGATGGTCCACGCGATAGTTGCTATAGAAACCAAACCTTTTTCATCAATCTCTCTCTGTTGCTATGGTGTGTTTGGCGTTGCCGCACGTAAACTTCTGTATCAAGTGTCATTTATGTTTTTCATGACTGACCTTATAATGAAGCCTGTCGATTACGCATTAACCAGCAGTATAGCATGAAATGATGCATGACCACTAAACATCAGTTACTAAGTAGAATAGGTGAACCTAAAATCATTTGTAGATATCACTGTGCATTTGTTAACCGGGCTATTTGAAACTTTAATGTGACAAAGAAAACTTGCTCAAATTCACAGAGGTGGAATCTTTTTTTTTTCTTTCTTAAAAGTGATAGTTTTTTCTTGTAAGATATAAGATCTACTGAAGGTTAAATCTGTAATAGGATTCAGAATTCCTGCATTGTAATTTTTGATCTGACATTTGATGTGTGGCCTTAGGCCAGTCAGCCTCTGGATTTAATGAGATAATGAAACTGTGGCATAATAGATGTATGTAGGGTAAGCTCCAGGAGGGCAGATGTACGGCCTGTTTTGATTATCCTTGTACATTCAGAGCCCAATTCAGTATCTAGAAAAAGAGGCTGGAACATAGTAAACACTCAAAAGTACTTGTTGAGTGAATGAATACACACGCCATGGCTTCTGATCACTCCGGCATCTCCTGCTGAAGTTTCTGTGTTAATTTCAAGAAACAGTTGCAAGAATATGCCTTGTTTCATTTTAATTCAACAAATATTTATTGAATTCCTCATAGTGGTAAAATGCTTCGCTTCTGGCTGGATTCTGTACACTTTACAAAGATTGGGCTTTCATCCTTGGGATTCTGCGATTCTGTATTCCAAATTCTCTTTTACTAATCTGTAGATCTCGAGTGATTTTTTTGTTTTGTTTTTGGTTTGCATGTGACGGTATGCTTATTTGAATATAAATTTCCTGATCTTTCTTTTCAAGGTACATTATTAACAAGATAGTTGTTTATCTAAGGCTAGAAGCACAAAACTTTGAGTCAGACAGACTCAAGTGTAAATGGACTACCTCTGCACCATTGGGAAGGCTACTTCCCATCACTAGCCTCTGTTTTCTCATCTGTACAGTGGGAATAATAATACCTACCTCTTATAGTTACTGTGAGAATTAAACGAGATTCATAAAGTACTAAGTACAGCAGTTAGCTGAGTGCGAGCTCCATAAATGGTAGCTGTTATTCTCTGTGTGTGCAGAGAGGGTGAGCTTGCATCTAGTTTGTTGAGAAGTCACACATCCGTGGATTTTATCATTTCATGTTTCTATTCAGTGTCTCTAACTGTGCCGTGCCAGCTCTTACTTTTCCACTGGGTAAGGAGCTCTTAATAACCTTTGGCATATTCCGTAACTCACCAGTCATTTGGGGCTATTTTAAAAAGTCCCATGTGGTTTAAAATCCCAGATGGGCTTCACTCTGGTCCCTGTAACCTCCAGCGCAGACTCCTGAGTCTTGGAATTGGATGGGGCTTGGTCTGTTCATCTACTCTTCCCTCCACTCCAGCTCCTTGGAGTTGTGGGGAGAGGGTGGTGTTTAACTCTTTCCTGTCCCTCATCAAAGCCTGACTCCCGTGGTTTAGATGAGAACTCAGGGTAGCGAAGATTTTATATCATCTTTGAGACATGGGAAGACGTCCTTGGTCTTGCCGTGGTCTGGTCTGGTTCCATCTGCGGAGGCTGAGGGCTGCGGGTGGATCCCAGGGAGAGGGTACGCCTGGTCTGCAGTTGCCCCATGTCTCTTCCGTAGACGAGGATTCTCAGGAAGGGCAGCTCTCTCCTTTTGCCTCCTGCAAGCAGTCTCCTTCCCCAACTTTCTCCCCTAGTGGAAATCCACTTCCTTGGGCTGCTGCTAAGGCATCCTTCCAGAAGCTGCCAACATGGAACCAGGGAACTGGTCCTGCCCTGCAGCCCTGTTCCTCCTCTCCCCTGGCCCCCCTTCTCTGCCATGTTCTCTTTATTCCCTGTTGGCAACAGCTGCTCCAAAATGCCTTCCTCCTCCTTTAAGAAAGACATTTCCATGGAAATGTAGAAGTAAGACACGGACTGTGTCCATTCACTTGCCCCAATCTCTGGACTCTCCCATGAATCCCCCAGCACGCTGTGCCCCTCTCCAAAGGGGGTGCGTGGAGGGGTGCAGATGGGGGAAGGTGCTTCCTGCTGGCCCTGCCCCTGGGCAGGCAAAGGCTCAGGATGGAGATGCCCATTTCCTTTTCCTGTTGGCAGGTCAAGTAAGACGTGCTCACATATATATATCAGAAGTCCATTCTGCACAGGGACTGGTATATCTTAGTTAATAAACATTGTATCCTACGGCGTTACAACACATAGAGTTATCCTGTACCAAAAATTAAAGGTTATAACATATGGAAGCCATATGGCCCTTAAAGCTTTAATGCAAGCACCTGCAGTCCTGGAAAGCTTAGAAAATCGCTTGCACACATTCATTTACTTTCTGGCTCTTCATTCAGTGTTCTGTCTTTTCAAATATATTGAACATGTACATTCTAATCAACATGATACACCATGTTGCATTTCATATAGAAAGAACTTCAGCTTCATTTGTTACTTAAGAATAATTACTGTGAAACAGAGTTATCATTGTACCAGCAGGGGGGAGAGAAGCAAATTATTAATTGCTTTGATGTCAGATTCAGCGTAGCAAGCTGGTGCATGCGTGTTTTGTGTGTGCTGCTTTTTCGAAAAAATCTTGTTTCTTTTTAAAGCCCTGAATTCTTAAAAGATACAAATATTAGATGCATTTTAAAGTCAGAAGGACACTAAAATAACAGTTGAACACAAATACTAAGATCCAGACGTATAAATGGGTAAGTAAGCTTTTTTTCTTGATCATTTATGAGGTGCTCCCAAAAGGCCGTTCTTTAAATGAATCTGTTGCTAATCTTCATTTCTTATTTTTTGATCACCTCGTTTGTTAGATTTTAGTCAGCAGATAGACTGGAGTCCAGCATGGCCTTTCCCACAGTTATCTTAGCTACTGGAAAGGCAGCTTTCAAGCTTACTATTTTTGAGAGGATCTAAACTGCAGAAGGTACCATGTTTAGAGAGAGAAAGCCACTGAACACAGACAAGTTCTCAGGAATTCTAAGGAATGGATAAATGGACCATTGCATACTAACCCAGGGTGCTTCTCCTCTGCGGAATTCCACGGTATGTGCCATTGTTTTGTTTGTTGACAATGACATCACTTGATCTCAACTGGAGAAGGCCCGTATTGAAACGGAAGCCGAAATATGCCGTGCGAAACCAACTTAATATCTTCCAGATTAGCTGCCTTTTCACATGACCTATAGAATTGCTTCCTTTGCCTGTGTGGGTCTTGGGTTTGACCGCATATGAAAAATAACGTAAACGTTATGCCTTATTCATGTTTCCAGGGAGATCTGCCTTAACAATGACCCTTCATCACACTCAAAAAAATGTGGCTCAATTTTTTTTTTTTCATCACGTGCCTCGGGCAGGAAAGAGTTCAATGGCGAGGTCACCTGCGTGGAGCCCTAAAACTGTTCTTTTGTGGATGGATGCGGTTCTGGAGGGACCCTCTGCTTTAACTGACAAATGGTTATTACACTTTTCAAGGAAGGCCTTCTTTTAACTCTGAAGTTTACCTATTTTTGACTTCTACAGCAGGAAATTGAAGTAAGGATGTGCTTTTCCAGATGTTTCCATCTTTTCGTGAACTGAGTGATTTTATAAGCTCATACCTAATTCTGAGCTGTATTACACTGGCAGTGAAAGGATCTACATGCAAATTTGTAAAAACATGGCCTTCTTTTCACATATTTATGCTTTATCGAGTTGGGGAGAACTGATACATATTAGGTATTGCTTATGTTTATATATAGCCTATTCAAATTTAATGTTTTGAACATTATATTGTTTTAATTAGCGCCAACAAATTTGTCTTAAGGGCAACATGATATATATTTTTTGTTTGTTTTCACCTTAGAAACTAGTATTTGCAAAATCATTAATTTTCTTGAGCAGTTTATGTGCTGAATATTACCCGACATACGGAACAGGAAAAATCAAATGTAATCTGAAAAAAAAAAACTTCTTTCAAGACCTTTATTTTTTGTGAAGATAAAAATATTAAATTAGTTTGGATCTACAAAAGAGAAAATAGTATTTTGTCATTGACAAACGATCAGGAGCTATTTATAAATGTCTAAGCTTTGAGATGGTTAGAGGAAAAAAAAGCATGTCTTTTTTGAATGCCATCAGGCACTTAAGCTTTGCTAAAGTTGATGAAAAAAATCCCCTCCAGGTTTACCGAGGAGAGAATGTTCATCCCTCAGTTTGAAAGTAAACTGTTCTTCCTTGGGCACATTTCTGGTGGCTCCATTTGGGAGCGTGGCAGGGTTGGGACCTGCCAGGCGAGCGCTCAGGCTTTTAGACTGTATTGACATATACTCAGGTTGGTGACTGTAGTCCATTTTAAGCCAGCATAAGCACGTCAGGGGGATAATGCAGCTCTCTGTAGTTCTGTGGAAAGAAATATAAACACACACATAATATATGCGTGTGTATGTGTACATGTAACAATTTTATACTAGTTATCAATAGCATGCGAATTGATTCAGATTAGTTACTGTGCACCACTCTTAATTTAGTCCTCTTTGAACAAAGGTGATGACTTTTTCCCCATAGTCTTTGAGAGTTGGTGGAGAATGAGGTGGGATGTGAATCTGTGGAGTCAATAAATGGAGTGTCATTGTTACTAAGAACCTGGGCTTTTGGATTGTACAGAGAACCTGGATTTGGGCATTGGCCCTGCAACTCATGATCTGTAACTCTGGGTCATACTTAGGTACCTTTCCTAAACCTTGGTTTCCTTGTCTAAAAATCAACGATAATAAAGGACTCTACCTCCTGGGTTTGCTGTTAGCATCCCATGTACCATGAATACGTGCTCAGCTGGTTTTGAAGTGGGACGGTAGATGCACATGTGACTTTCTGCTTAGGCATTGGAATCATCTCTGGAACGTTCGTCTTTGAAATGCATAATTCTCTATTCCTTAGATAAACATTTATTAGGAAATAATTGGCTTTCTTTTGTTTTAAATTTATCATGCAATTTTAAAGACATACCAAAAGGCATAAAGAATAATAAAATATTGTATAGCCATCGCCATCACCCAGCTTCATAAACTGGATTCATTGTTTTTGTTACCAACACACTTGATTCTCTTCGTGTAGACCTCCCTTCCCCAATGGCAGAAATCACAACCCTCAATTTCTGAAATCAGTTCCATGAATTTTTCACATTCTTATTACGTACGTATCTGTCTTTAAGGAATGTACACCAGTGAGTATTCTTACATGGTTTCCTATAAGATATATTTGCATGTTTCAGTTTTGTATAAAGAGTAGAATACTACAGTATGCTTCTAACACTTTTTTTTTTCCTGCTAAACATTATGACTGTGCTTCATCCATAATTTTACACGTAGGGAGGGTTCACTCCTTTTCATTCAGTAGAGTATTCTATGATGTGAATTTATCACGATTCATGTACTCCTTCTTCGGTAGGTGAGCATGTAGGTAGTTTCTCCTTCTTCGCCTTTTGGCTGTGACGAACAACGATGCTATGAATACTCAGGTACGTGAGCCCTGGTACAAACGTGCAGGAGTTTCTCTAGGGCAGTGCTTTCCCAACCTTCTCTGAGTTATGGGATACGTAGAAAATAATATTTTTGCAGGCTGTTCACAGCTGCAGGAACTGGCCCAAGCTTCCAGACCTCAGTAGATTGATTGAGGAGCTCTGCTCAAGGTAAACTTTGGAGTGGAATGGCTTAGCTGGAGGGTGCACGTATTTTTAACTTTGTTAGACGTCAAATTGTTATCCCAAATAGCTGTGCCATTTCTACATCCCAGCCAGCAGTACATAAGGTTCTCATTCCCCCATATCCTCATCAATACTTGGAAATGTTGGATTTTTCACATTTTTGTCCATCTGATCCACTTTTGCTTTTATACCTCTCCTTTATATCCTTTGCCATATATCTGTTGTGTTGCTTGCATTTTGTATTGAGTTGTAGTGGGTTTTTTTAATTGAAGTATAATTCACTTACAGTATTGTGTTAGTTTCAGGTGTACAGCTTAGGGATTCAGGTTTTTTTCAGATTATATTCCATTATAGGTTATTACAAGGTACTGAATATAATTCCCTGTGCTATGCAGTAAATCCTTGTTGCTTATCTCTTTTACGTATAGTAGTTTGTATCTGTTAATCCCATACTCCTAATTTGTCCCTTCCTCCGTCCCTTTCCCCTTTGGTAACCATAAGTTTGTTTTCTATGTCTGAGTCTGTTTCTGTTTTGTGTATAGATTCACATTGAGTTATATATTGCTTATAGTAACCTTTTGCCAGTTCTAAGTGCTGCAGATATGTGCTCTCAGTCGATAAGTTGTTTTCCACTTTCTTTGGACACTTGTAAGTTTTAAATTGTGATGTTGTCAACTTTAACAGTTTTTCCTTTATGTTTTCCATTTCTCATCTTGTAAGAAATGCTTCCCTAGTAATAGAAGGGCATAAAAATACTCTTCTTATGTTTATTTATAATTTTTTTTCAATTTTTGCTTATTTGCGTTTATGATAGGAGGTAGGAATCTAATTGTATGTTTTCTGCTTGGATAATGAATCGTTCCAGGGCCCCTTATCACATGGTCATCTTTCCCCCACTCCCCTGGATCAGCAAAGGACAACTCTGTCAAAATAACAAGCACCGATTCTGATTTTATTTATTTACTTATTTTTGCGGTATGCGGGCCTCTCACTGTTGTGGCCTCTCGCGTTGCGGAGGCTCCAGACGCGCAGGCTCAGCGGCCATGGCTCACGGGCCCAGCCACTCCGCGGCATGTGGGATCTTCCCGGACCGGGGCACGAACCCGCGCCCCCTGCATCAGCAGGTGGACTCTCAACCACTGCGCCACCAGGGAAGCCCCCTGATTTTATTTTTTAAGTTTGCTAAATTTTGATTTTGAAAATAGAACTTCAGGGAAAATACTGGAATTCTTCCTTTTGAAATGAAAATCACTGGGTTGGAAGTAGGAAGACTTGAGTTCTGAACCAGATTGCGCGAGAGTGCTCTGGTCCTGTCCGGTAGTATATACAGCATATATGATCTAGGTCAAAAGTGTTAGACTTTTTGGCTTTGAGGCCAAGTTCAGATTCCTCCACTTTGGGAGTTTGTGGTAAAGCCCACGAGGAAGAAAGGGAATAGAAGACCCTGCCTCTATGAATGATCACCTCATGCAACTGGAGAGTCACGTGTGGGAGCAGTGTGGTCAGAACTCATTTCTGGTTTGTTCATCTGTGGCTCTTGGTAGCAGGTCACATGGCTGAAAGCCTGGAGGCAGAGGAAACCTGTGGGGCTCTTTGCCCCATCAAGGGGACTGAGGCATGGCAGACCCTTGAGGTGGCAGGGACTCAGCTCAGTAAAGTGAGTCCTTAACCTCTTTGACCTTGGTTTCCCCATCTGTTAAGCAACACTGAGCAGCTGCTTTCTCATGTCTTTGGTTTTCGCGAGTGTGTGGGGTGCAGTTGTGTATAGCGTCGGTCACCGTAGAACCAGGGAGCTGTCCCATGGCTTTCTGAATCTGTTGTCTTTACGCTTTCAGAAATTGGTGCTGTTTCATTTTGTAATGGCTGAAAGTCACATTTGGAATAACTGTTCATTTTAGAAGGCTCCAAAATACTACTTTTTGAAAACATTTCCCCCCTTCATTCCATAGTGGAGATTATCCTGCAAACAAGAGGACTTGGGCAAAACTCTGTACTGGTGGAAGTGTGTTCAGCTTTACTGATGTATTTTCAGCAACACACGTCAAATTTTGTGCCTTTCTGAGTGACCTTGCTGTAGAGAGCGGGGTGGGAAATTATTCTTTCATTTATAACACTGTGGTCATACACCCCCCCAAAATATACCTTTTAGGCTCCTTGTGAAGAAATACAGTCTAATGGCCAAGAGAACCATTTGGACTCAGATCAGGGTTTCAATGATTGCAAACCAGGAGGAGGACCCTGTGGAACTAAATTAACTTCTTCTTTAAGCCTTAGTTTATTCTTCTTTCTATGAAATAATAAGAGTAATTCACCCACATGGCTCTGAATTTTCAATAAGGTAACACGTGTAAAACACTGAGTTGTTTGCTCACAGGCTAGCTACTTATATTATTATTGATGTGTTTTCATGATTCTTGACTTATTTTTCTTTATTAAATTAAAAATCATCTAAGTCACACTGAACTCTTTACCCACTGACCATAGACTCTTCCCATTTTATTTCCCAGTACTCTAAGTTTCTGTACACAGGGTTAATATTATAGGCTTATAGCACGTACTTGATCTGGATCAGAGTTTATCTATAAGAAGAGTCCTCTTTTTATTATTTATAGGTGGTGGAAACTGACTGGAAATAGAGATAAGTTTATAAAACTTCTTTCATAATATTCACCTATTTTGTATGTCACATAATCCATAAATTGTTTGGAAGGTCGATGTCCAGAAAACACATTATAATGTGTGTGTGATAAAGGAGGCTCCACCTCTTACACGTGAAAAATGTTACAAAATTCTTTATTATTGTTTCTCCCAGGCCTGACTCCTCTTTCCCAGGTAATCGGGTAGACAGGGAAGAATCTTCACAGGTGCACGCAGGGTGAGGCTGCTGGACCAAGTGGGGGGTGTCCTCGTGACTACACAGGAAAAGAAAGTAATTGTCACTCAGTTTTTGCAGATTCAAATAAAACAAAACAAAAAGCCAGGAGTTCAGACCAAAAAATAATGTAACGTGAGACTTCTTGATTTTCATCATACAATGGTGGATCCACTCCTAAGAGGTCAACTCTGCCTCACCTGCATGTGCCACCTTCGCTGTTAAAGTTATATATTTGGAGGATAGCTCCAAGATGGCGGAGGAGTAAGATGTGGAGATCACCTTCCTCCCCACAGATACACCAGAAATACATCTACACATGGAACAACTCCTACAAAACACCTACCGAACGCTGGCAGAAGACCTCAGACCTCCTAAAAGGCAAGAAACTCCCCACGTACCTGGGTAGGACAAAAGAAAAAAGAATAAAAAGAGACAAAAGGATAGGGACGGGACCTGCACCAGTGGGAGGGAGCCGTGAAGGAGGAAAGGTTTCCACACACCAGGAAGCCCCTTCGCGGGCGGAGACTGCGGGTGGCGGAGGGGGGAAGCTTCGGAGCCACGGAGGAGGGCGCAGCCACGGGGGTGCGGAGGGCAAAGTGGGGAGATTCCGGCACAGAGGATCGGTGCCGACCGGCACTCACCAGCCCAAGAGGCTCGTCTGCTCACCCGCCGGGGCGGACGGGGCTGGGAGCCGAGACTCGGGCTTCGGCCGGAGCACAGGGAGGGGACTGGGGTTGGCGGCGTGAACACAGCCTGCAGGGGGTTAGTGCGCCACGACTGGCCGGGAGGGAGTCGGGGAAAAAGTCTGGACCTGCCTAAGGAGCAAGAGACCATTGTTTCGGGTGCACGAGGAGAGGGGATTCAGAGCGCTACCTAAACAAGCTCCAGACACGGGCGTGAGCCGTAGCTGTCAGCGCGGACGCCAGAGGCGGGCATGAGACGCTAAGGCTGCTGCTGCCGCCACCAAGGGGCCTGTGTGCGAGCACAGGTCACTCTCCACACCCCTCTTCCGGGGAGCCTGTGCAGCCCGCCACTGCCAGGGTCTGGGGATCCAGGGACAACTTCCGCGGGAGAACGCACGGCGCGCCTCAGGCTGATGCAACGTCACACTGGCCTCTGCCGCCACAGGCCCGCCCCGCACTCCGTGCCCCTCCCTCCCCCCGCCTGAGTGAGCCAGAGCCACCAAATCAGCTGCTCCTTTAACCCCGTCCTGTCTGAGCGAAGAACAGATGCCCTCAGGCGACCTACACGCAGAGGCGGGGCCAAACCCAAAGCTGAGCCCCTGTGAGCTGTGAGAACAAAGAAGAGAAAGGGCAATCTCTCCCAGCAGCCTCAGAAGCAGCGGATTCAATCTCCACAATCAACTTGATGTACCTGCATCTGTGGAATACATGAATAGACAACAAATCATCCCAAAATTGAGGCGCTGGACTTTGGGAGCAACTGTAGACTTGGGGTTTGGTTTGTGCATCTAATTTGTTTCCGGTTTTATGTTTATCTTAGTTTAGTATTTAGAGCTTATTATCGTTTGTAGATTTGTTTATTGATTTGGGTGCTCTCTTCCTTTTATATATATATATGTATATATATATATAATTTTTTTTTACCCTTTTTCTTTTAGTATAGTTTTTAGCGCTTGTTACCATTGGTGGGTTTGTTTTTTGGTTTGATGGCTCCTTTCTTTCTTTCTTTTTTAAAATTACTTTTTAATTTTTTTATTTTTAATGATATATTTTAATTTTTTTAATACCTATTTTATTTTATTTTTCTTTCTTACTTTTGTTTTCCCTTTTCTTCTGAGCCGTGTGGTTGACAGGGTCTTGGTGCTCCAGCAGGGTGTCAGGCCTGTGCCTCTGAGGGGGGAGAGCCAAGTTCAGGACATTGGTCCACCAGAGCCCTCCCAGCCCCAAGTAATATCAGTCAGCGAAAGCTCTCCAAGAGATCTCCATCTAAACGTGAAAAACCAGCTCCACTCAACGACCAGCAACCTACAGTGCTGGACACCCTATGCCAAACAACTAGCAAGACAGGAACACAACCCTGCCCATTAGCAGAGAGGCTGCCTAAAGTCATAATAAGGTCACAGACACCCCAAAACACACCACCGGATGCAGTCCTGCCCACAAGAAAGACAAAATCCAGCCTCATCCACCAGAACACAGGCACTAGTCCCCTCCACCAGGAAGCCTAGGCAACCCACTGAACCAACCTTATCCATTGGGGGCAGACACCAAAAACAACGGGAACTATGAACCTGAAGCTTGCAAAAAGGAGACCCCAGAAACAGTAAGTTAAGCAAAATGAGAAGACAGAGAAATTCACAGCAGATGAAGGAGCAAGGTAAAAACCCACCAGATCAAACAAATGAAGAGGAAATAGGCAGTCTACCTGAAAGAGAATTCAGAAAAATGATAGTAAAGATGATCTAAAATCTTGGAAATAGAGTGAAGAAAATACAAGAAACATTTAAGAAGAACTAAAGAGCAAACAAACAATGATGAACAACACAATAAATGAAATTTAAAATTCTCTGGAAGGAATCAATAGCAGAATAACTGAGGGAGAATAACGGGTAAGTGACTTGGAAGATAAAATAGTGGAAATAACTACCGCAGAGCAGAATAAAGAAAAAGAACGAAAAGAACTGAGGACAGTCTCAGAGACCTCTGGGACAACATTAAATGCACCACCATTTGAATTATAGGGGTCCCAGAAGAAGAAGAGAAAAAAAAGGGACTGAGAAAATATTTGAAGAGATTATAGTTGAAAACTTCCCTAATATGGGAAAGGAAATAGTCAATCAAGTTCATGAAGCGCAGAGAGTACCATACAGAATAAATCCAAGGAGAAACATGCAAGACACATATTAATCAAACTGTCAAAAATTAAATACAAAGTAAAAATATTAAAAGAAGCAAGGGAAAAGCAACAAATAACATATAAGGGAATCCCCAAAAGGTTAACAGCTGATCTTTCAGCAGAAACTCTGCAAGCCAGAAGGGAGCCGCAGGACATATTTAAAGTGATGAAAGGGAAGAACCTACAACCAAGATTACTCTACCCAGCAAGGATCTCATTTAGATTCAACGGAGAAATGAAAACCTTTACAGACAAGCAAAAGCTACCAAAATTCAGCACCACCAAACCAACTTTACAACAAAGGCTAAAGGAACTTCTCTAGGCGGGAAACACAAGAGAAGGAAAAGACCAATAGCAAACAAAAAACAATTAAGAAAATGGTAACAGGGACATACATATCGATAATTACCTTATATGTAAATGGATTAAATGCTCCAACCAAAAGACATAGACTGACTGAATGGATACAAAAACAAGACCTGTATATATGCTGTCTACAAGAGACCCACTTCAAACCTAGAGACACATACAGACTGAAAGTGATGGGATGGAAGAAGATATTCCATGCAAATGCATGGAAGAAGAGAAGAAAGCTGGAGTAGCAATTCTCCTATCATACAAAATAGACTTTCAAATAAAGACTATCACAAGAGACAAAGAAGGACACTACATAATGATCAAGGGATCAATCCAAGAAGATATAACAATTGTAAATATTTATGCACCCAACATACGAGCACCTCAATACATAAGGCAAATGCTAACAGCCATAAAAGGGGAAATCGACAGTAACACAATCATAGTAGGGGACTTTAACACCCCACTTTCACCAATGGACAGATCATCCAAAATGAAAATAAATAAGGAAACACAAGCTTTAAATGATACATTAAACAAGATGGACTTAATTGATATTTATAGGACAGTCCATCCAAAAACAGCAGAACACACTTTCTTCTCAAGTGCTCATGGAACATTTTCCAGGATAGATCATATCTTGGGTCACAAATCAAGCCTTGGTAAACTTAAGAAAATTGAAATCGTACCAAGTATCTTTTCCGACCACAACGCTCTGAGACTAGATATCAATTAAAGGAAAATATCTGTGAAAAATACAAACACATGGAGGCTAAACAATATGCTACTAAATAACCAACAGATCACTGAAGAAATCAAAAAATACCTAGAAACAAATGACAATGAAAACATGACGACCCAAAACCTATGGGATGCAGCAAAAGCAGTTCTAAGAGGGAAGTTTATAGCAATACAATCCTACCTCAAGAAACAGGAAACATCTCAAACAAACTAACCTTACACCTAAAGCAACTAGAGAAAGAAGAACAAACAAAAGCCAAAGTTAGCAGAAGGAAAGAAACCATAAAGATCAGATCAGAAATAAATGGGAAAAAAATGAAGGAAACAATAGCTAAGATCAATAAAACTGAAAGCTGGTTCTTTGCGAAGATAAAATTGATAAACCACTATCGAGACTCATCAAGAAAAAAAGGGAGAAGACTCAAATCAATAGAATTAGAAATGAAAAAGGAGAAGTAACAACTGACACTGCAGAAATACAAAGGATCCTGAGAGATTACTACAAGCAACTTTATACCAATAAAATGTACAACGTGGAAGAAATGGACAAATTCTTAGAAAAGCACAACCTCCAGAGACTGAACCAAGAAGAAATAGAAAATATAAACAGACCAATCACAAGCACTGAAATTGAAACTGTGATTAAAAATCTTCCAACAAACAAAAGCCCAGGACCAGATGGCTTCGCAGGTGAATTCTATCAAACATTTAGAGAAGAATTAACACCTATCCTTCTCAAACTCTTCCAAAATACAGCAGAGGGAGGAACACTCCCAAACTCATTCTATGAGGCCAAAACCAGACAAAGATGTCACAAGAAATGAAAACTAAAGACCAATATCATTGATGAACATAGATGCAAAAATCCTCAACAAACTACTAGCAAACAGCATCCAACAGCACATTAAAAGGATCATACAGGTCTTCCCTGGTGGCGCAGTGGTTGAGAGTCCGCCTGCCGATGCAGGGGTCACAGGTTCGTGCCCCGGTCCGGGAAGATCCCACATGCCGCGGAGCGGCTGGGCCCGTGAGCCATGGCCGCTGAGCCTGTGCATCTGGAGCCTGTGCTCCACAACGGGAGAGGCCACAACAGTGAGAGGCCCGCATATCACAAAAAAGAAAAAAAAAATACCGTACGCTAACACATAGGGAATCTAAAAAAAAAAGAAAATGGTTCTGAAGAACCTAGGGGCAGGGTAAGAATAAAGACATAGATGTAGAGAATGGGCTTGAAGACAGGGGGAAGGGGAAGGGGAAGCTGTGACAAAGTGAGAGAGTGGCATGGACATATATACACTACCAAACGTAAAATAGATAGCTAGTGGGAAGCAGCCGCATAGCACAGGGAGATCAGCTCGGTGCTCTGTGACCACCTAGAGGGGTGCGATAGGGAGGGGGGGAGGGAGACACAAGTGGGAGGGGATATGGGGATATATGCCTACGTATAGCTGATTCACTTTGTTATAAAGCAGAAACTAACACACCATTGTAAAGCAATTATACTCCAAAAAAGATGTTAAAAAAAAAATAAAAGAAGAAACTAACGATGAACATGGAAGTGCGAGAAGCGGATTTTTTTTTTTTAAAAGCAGAGGGAATACATCAAGTTTAAGGAGCCTGTGCAGCTTCTTGTAGGAAGACATGTTTATCAGATGGGAAGAAATTGTTCAAAGAGGGAACCCGGGATTGACAGGTGGCTTCCTAGCATACGTCCTACATCTGAGCATCCTTTACCTTCTCTTTGGTTCTAGGGATGAACCTGATGGCTTGCTTACCTGTGAATGTCATGGTTTAGAAGTGAAATTGGGTATGAAAACAAAGTCCATTTATTCAATAAGATACAAAGGAGTATGTCTTTTTTATAGCTAGCATTTAAATAAAATACGAACTGTCATTTAATGACACAGGTGTGAGGAAACACACACTGGACTAAAATGTTAAAGGTATTTGTTCCACATGTGCAGTAAATACTAAACAAAGAGAAAGCTCCAAGGATTCTACAATCCTTCTTACATATCAAGTTGTATTTTTCTTGCTTAAGAGGCATTAAAATTTGTCCTCTTTCTACAAGATCTCAGTTACATGGGATGAGTCAATAATTTTATGAATAGTTCACATTCTCAGAATTTTTAATTTCCTTTTTAAAATAGCAAAATTTCCAAGATGTATAGTACACAGTTCTATGTGTTAGTAAACAAAACTTACTGAATTTAGGGTCACCTTTGTTATAGAGGCAGATGTTTGGGAACATTACGTTGACTCTCTATTAAACACTGAAAATAACCATAAAAATTACATATTTTATTCAACATAGTACATTTTATTTTTTTAAATTTAAGCACAGTAAACTGTGTATTAGATTTATCTAGCAAGTAAATATAGATTCCTTGCTATTAAACTTGCATATTTTCCATGCAATCTTTCTTGTCCTAAGTTCTTCTTTTTTTTTTTTTTTTTTTTTTTTTTGCTGTACGCGGGCCTCTCACTGTTGTGGCCTCTCCCGTTGCGGAGCACAGGCTCTGGACGCGCAGGCTCAGCGGCCATGGCTCACGGGCCCAGCCGCTCCGCGGCATGTGGGATCTTCCCAGACCGGGGTACGAACCCGTGTACCCTGCATCGGCAGGCGGATTCTCAACCACTGCGCCACCAGGGAAGCCCCTAAGTTCTTCTTTTAATATTACTTTTTTCTAAGGATTTCTTTCCTAGTATTATGGACTTAAGTACATAAAAGCCTGCCCATGAAATATGTGTAAGTAAAAGATTAATTCCTGATAATTTCCTCAGATTATCCTAACTGTTCCTCTCTGAACAAGAAATATTCTTTTAAGTTTCTGTTAATAGAAATCTAATTCCTGCAGATGCAGTATGATATGCTCATCCATTATTCATGTCCTGTCATTCTCTGATTAGGGGTTAGCAACCTGGGAGCACAGAAGAATTTAGTTAATGATAAAGTGGGTTATTTTCCAAACGCCACATCAAACTTCAAAATATATGTCGTTCATGAAATAGTCTTAGTACGTTGTATTTTTCCTGTTACATATTTGTACTTATATTAAAATTCGTCCTTTTTTTCCCCCAAGTAGGTAGGGGTAAATTTAAATAAATGGTTCATTTTGTGTTCCGATGAACAAAGTAAAATTGCATGTATCTATAAGTGTCCTTAAAAATATTTAGCTGCCTAGGTTTCTTAAAGAACTTTAAAATTGGTGAACCAGAGAAATGAATTACTTGTAGGATTATAACCCAGATTGAGAGGTTATGTATCTCTGCCGCTTCTTCTTCTACACGCAGACAAACAGGAGATCACGTAAATGCATTTCCAAGATTTTTGCTTGCATTGCTTGTCCCTGGTAAGAATACCATTGCTCTCACTTCTACTGTTATTTATACACTTAAACTTTCATTTCATCCCTATATCTTTTGCTTGAATATTTCCGAGGAAGCACTCAACCTTCTCCAGAAAGGTACCTACATTTCACCCTCCATGACTTATCTCAAATTCATTGTTTTTAAATAAAATTGCAGAGGATCCTGGAATTCACTTGGAAACGAGTGTTTCTTCCTGGATTGGATTAAAAACAGAGAACCTGAACTTGTGCAGCCATTTTTACCTTACGCAGAGATGCGCTGAAAGACATTTGACGGCTGGTCAGGGAGGTCGCCCACCACAGCCTTGCTGAGACAGCCTGTAACTCAGCTGTTGGGTCTGGGAGGAATTTGGGGGCAGCTGATATGATCAGAACTGCGGGGGAGGCTTGGAGTGGTAACTCTCTATGAACCGATAAGGAATTGCCTCAATATTGCGGGAGCTAGTAGCGCTGGGCCTGTGGATACTGGCTCTGTGGCCCCGTGTCACATCCTCTCCAAGCTAGTTTGTCCAGACTGTGACGGGAGGAAAGTGGTATTGAACACTGATAATCACGGTAAAAGTCATCCTTATACTTCCATGGCTTGAGTTTTTAAGAAAGAAAAAATTGGTGAAAAATCCTTTGGCCTTCTTGGCTGTGCAGTGCTAACCCCGCAGCACCAAAATCATGACAGTGGGAGATTAAAGGTCTGTTGGAACCTCTCATGTTCCCTTCGGGTTCCTGGCGTTTCACCGTTTCACGAGAGCAGTGACATCTAGTGTCGTCCCCCCCCCCCACCCCAAGACAGCAGTGACTCTGAACTAAGTGTTTATTTCAGAAGTAGCCTAGGTGCAACTAGAGGTGATCAGACCAAATGAAGTAAATCAGAAAGAGAAACACGATATGATACCACTTACATGTGGAATCTGAAATATGACACAAATGAGCCTATCTGTGAAACAAACAGAATCACAGACATAGAGAACAGACTGGTGGTTACCAAGGGGGAGGGGGCTGGGGGAGGGATGGAGTGGGAGTTTGGGGTTAGTAGATGTAAACTGTTATATAGAGGATGGATAAACAACAAGGTCCTACTGTGTAGCACAGGGCACTTCATTCAATCTCCTGGGATAAACCATAATGGAAAAGTATATAAAAAAGAATGTATATATATGTATAACTGAGTCACTTTGCTGTACAGCAGAAATTAACGCAACATTGTACATCAACTATACTTCAATTAAAAAAAAAAAACCCTAGGAGATACCTTATGAGACAGCTATATGAATAAAAAGTTTATAACTCTGAAAAAAAAAAAACAGAAATCAGATAGAGCTGGATTGAATCAAGTTTCTAACACTGAGATTAGAACTTCTCTTATTTTTAATTTCCTTATTATAGAAGAGAGATATTATTGCGTAACTCACCAGGTAGTTACAAAGATTAAATCAGACAATGTATGTCAGCTGTTTAAAGTGGTTTGTTTATAATAGTCTTAAAAAAAAAGTTGCCCCTAAAAAAAAAAAACACACACAAAGAAGTAGCTTACACGCTTGACTTCATCTGGGGCCTGACTTTCACCATTTTTGAAACCCGTCCCATTAATCTAAGTCAGGGGCCTCGTCTGTTCCAGATTTTCATGACCACTGGGGCAGGTTGGCCTGGGAGGCCAGACATTTTCTTGTATTCTGGCCCCGTGCCACACAGTACTCAGCTCAGAGGCTCCCTGGGAATAAGGCACTTCTGGGACTAATCTGAGGATTTGCAAAGCATTTCAAGTGAGCCCAAAACTACTTTTAATAAAAAGCGGGTAGAGGCTTAAGACCAGCCTTTTCTCCTAATGCATTTTGACAAAAACGGTCATTTTGAATTAGATGGGAGTGGAAAGCTCTTAAGGAATAAAAATGAAAACTCACCAAAATCTTTTATGTTTATATGTGTTCTGAAGTTTTCTGCTCATTATCAGATTTTTTTTTATGCCTAGGACTTCATGAATATGTATTTTATTTGTACTTTTTGGTGAGCACAGTACAGAGGAATTGAGTGAGTTTGAGAGAGAAGAATTTTTTTTAACGTATTTATTGGAGTATAATTGCTTTACATTGTTGTGTTAGTTTCTGCTGTACAACAAAGTGAATCAGCTATACATATACATATATCTCCATACCTCTTCCCTCTTGCGTCTCCCTCCCACCCTCCCTATCCCAGCCCTCTAGGTGGTCACAAAGCATGGAGCTGATATCCCTGTGCTATGCGGCTGCTTCCCACTCGCTGTCTGTTTTACATTTCGTAGTGTATATATGTCCATGCCACTCTCTCACGTCATCCCAGCTTACCCTTCCCACTCCCTGTGTCCTCAAGTCCATTCTCTACGTCTGCGTCTTTATTGCTGTCCTGCCCCTAGGTTCTTCAGAATCATTTTTTTTTTTTTGGTTCCATATATATGTGCTAGCCTACGGTATTTGTTTTTCTCTTTCTGACTTACTTCACTCTGTATGACAGACTCTAGGTCCATCCACCTCACTACAAATGACCCAATTTCGTTTCTTTTTGTGGCTGAGTAATATTCCATTGTATATATGTGCCACATCTTCTTTATCCATTCGTCTGTCAGTGGACACTTAGGTTGCTTCCATGTCCTGCCTGGTGTGCATAGAGCTGCAATGAACATTGTTGTACATGACTCTTTTTGAATTATGGTTTTCTAAGGGTTTATTGAAAGAGAAGAATCTTTTTAGAAAGGTTTGCTACAAATCCTGCCCACCCCACACTCCTGAACACTCCCCCCACCATCACCCACCTCTGAGGCCTTATAGATGTTTAAGAATGGCCTGTAAACCACTGTTTCTGTTTCTGGTTTTAGTCTAATGTTGGTGGCAAGGAGATCTTTTTATTGTTTCTTATTTAGAGCAACTCCTGCTGGGCTGTACACAGTTGAGCTTGTGCTAATGTGGACCTTTGAAATACCCACTTGCTCTCATTCTAGAATTCTCTTTTCATTTTCATTTAAAATAAGTCTTGGGGGTGGCCGTCTCGTAGAGTCTGTCAGAAAAGCTTTTTCATAGGTCTCTTCAGTCCCTTCAGTTTTAAGCAAAAGTGAAAAATACATAGTTATTTCATCACTAGTGGGCATGTCTTAGGATGACAACTCTTTGAGCCATTATTGGCAGTGACTTGGTTAGTGATGTCAGATACTGAGTGCTGGGATGCCACTGTCTCATCGACATTCAGTTGTTGGAGACACACACACACACATATATATATATATATATATATATATTTTTTTTTTAAACTTGTACAGAATAGCATAAACGCTCATCTTGTGTTAGTTCGGGTTGGGGGAAGCAGGCTGAAACGCCATCTGCTGGTTCCTTCCCTTTTTTCACAAAACCCTTCTTGTAGTTAAAAAAAAAAATCCATTATTTGAAATTCAGCCATTCCTCTCCAGATTCCAACACGGATTTCTCATGAAAAGCTTCCTAAAAGCTAGCAAAAATCCATATATTGGTTTTTAGATTTCTGCCTGGGTTATGGGGCCAGTGACAACATAACCCAGTCAGGATGGAGGTGCATTTCTTTATGGACCAAGTTCACTAATTTGGACCAAGTTCTCCAATTCCTAGAGATGACCAAGAGATCCTTCCTGGGCTGTAAATAGATTCTTGATGTTCATTCACTTCTTCATATATTCATTGAACAAATATTTCCTTAGCTTGTGCTATGAGCCAGCCACATGGGATGCATCAGTGGACAAATATGTCTTGTTATCCTGTATCCATCCCAGGAAATTCCTTGCCCACATGGGTTTACATTTTAGTGGGAGATTCAGCAATAAACCATAAACCTAATAAGTCCATTGTTTAATATGGTGGAAGCTTGGAAATGTTGTAGAAAAAAGTGGCACTCAGGAGAAGGGAGATGGATGGGCAGATGGAAGCTGGGACCGTCCTGGTTGAGAGAGTACAGCTTGAGCAAAGGTAGGCATGAGAAAGAAGCCATGTACATATCTAGGCAGAGGGAACAGCCACTGCAAAGGCCTAAGGAGGAAGTTTGCCCGGTGGGTCCAGAAACACCTAGAAGACCACGTGGCTGGGGCAGAGAGAGTGAGGGAGACAGCGGGTAGGAGATGAGATGCGCAAGGAGCCAGGCCAGCACATTTGCTGAAACATCTCTCGTTACCCTCTCTCCACCCCCGGAAATGCCTGCCCCTAGATCGCCTTTAATGGACTTTCCTTGCTTGACGTGGCAAGCGTATTCTAGTTTTCAGTGGGAATTTCACATTAGTGTGAAGAGCCCCTTGTGTCTTGTATCATTCTGTGTCATGATTGATGTGCCTTCTATCCCCTGGGTTACATTTTCTGGGACCTTCTAAGGGTTTGGGGGAGGGCTGAATTGTAAGGCGCTGTCCCCTCTGGGGCTGGGATGGCAACAAGCCTGGCCTTAGCCATCTAATAGAAATACGTCTTGTTTGACTAACCTGTAAGCAATGTAAATTCTTTGTTAGAGCTTCCCTAACTAAACCCTGAAGCTGTTTTTGCCATGAATGGGATGGCAATCTATCTTTTTGGCTAATCAGTTCAACTAAATGACCTATTGATTAAGTCAAATAGACAAAGAGATTTGTTTTCCTGCTGTATTGATCCTCATTGAGTCTCATGCAGTTTGATTAATTTGAACTCGTAAAAGTATAGATTCCAAGGGGCATGAGCTATTCTCTGTTGTAACTTTTTTATTCCATAGCTCAGAGTGTGTTTTCTGATGTACAGCACAACCATTCAGTCAGCTCTGTGTGTGTGTGTGTGTGTGTGTGTGTGTGTGTGTGAAATTTATCTCTTACTGTAAATTCTACCTCCAGAATTCAGAGTGGTGTTTTTCCACTCGTGTTCTTACGAGAAGACAAGTGAGTTTCAGAGATTTGTTGTTTTATAGCTTGTTCCTTCTTTGCCTCAAATATAAAATGACTCAGCAGTCACTGCTCTTTGTGGGAGGGGGGCAGGGGGGGAGGGAATAATTGATTTGAGCTGGTGGTGAAAAAGAGAATCAGATGACCTGAGCATTCGGTTTCCTGGTACAGTTGGCAAAAGACATTTGACCTTCTCACAAAGGTCAGGCTCTAAGGACTGGATATTGTCAACTTTTCAGTATTAGTTACTAGAAAGTGCACTGCCTGACCCTTCTGCCATGTTCCTCTTGATGTATCTGTGGCCCTGAAACAAATTGTCAAAGGCAGAAGTGAACCAGCACAGAAGACATATCAGAAATTCTGTGTGGCTCTGTGTATCACATCTGGGTTAAATAGCCGGTTGGGGCATCCTTTGGAATATAAGACTTTGGGGGAAATTCAGGTATTATATCCTAATCATTTTTCACATTTGCATTTCCCTGAAGTTCAAGACCTTCTATTATTCACCTTCTCTCTGAGCAATTTTACTTTCCATCTTAGCTTCTCTTCTTAGCTATCTCCTTATTGGATCTCATCATCTACGTTTATTTCTCTAGTCTAGAGGATCCTAAAGGGCGAAGTTTGAATTTTTCCCTTTTATAGGAGAATACAGTCTCGCTCGTGATACAGAGAAATTAACCTGGATGGGGCACAGGGCAGCTCTGCCTGGCTGGGCTGCTTTGCTCTAGTTAGAAAGGAAAGACTGAATCCCAGGCAACTGGCTGGTCCCTTGTAGAGGCTCCCAAAGGTCTCCATCCTTTTTCCTTTAGTCTTTAGAATTTTCAGAACTTGATACCTGTTTCTATTCCAGTGCAAGAATAAAACTCATTCCATGGAGAAGTAACAATAATATTGACTGTGTCGTGAAGCAACATGGAAGTGAAGAATTTACTGGTACCCATGCCCTACTGCTATCTGCTAATTCCTGGAACTATTGTTTTCTTCTCTTAGAATTCATTAGATATTTCACAAGTTTCCATTAAGGACACTTTTTGCTTGTGAGCACTTAAAAGCACTTTAAACGACCTTTATAAATCCATTAAAAAGAAGTAAAAAGTTTGAACAAGTTCTCTCTTTCTCCCCTGATATAGTTTTCCTTTTCTTCATTGAAGCCAATACAGAATCTTGGACCGCGTTTTGTATCTTATCTTAAGATAAGATACAATGTTTACCTTCTAAACGTAGCACGGACCAAATCGCCATTGAGACAGAGTTGCTCTTCATATCAGTAGAAGCATTCCAGTTAATAAATGAAGACGGGATCAAAGAATTTGAGTTCCATCGTGTTTCAGTCCTGATGACTGATGGGCTGTAGGCCGGATACCAGTAGTTGCTACCTTTACAAAGAAAGGGAGGACCTGGCATGACATCCCTCCTGATGGGAGTACACAGTACAAGTGTGAAGAGTCCTCGCCAAAGTCAGATAGGAATCGGACCAAGCCTCTAGATCTCACTAGCCGTCTACACTGGAGCTTGTAAGATGAAAATACAGGGGTGCCAAATCCAGAATGTGGAAAATTCTCCAGGACAGATGGCCAGTTTTCTTTATAACCAAATTGCAAGGGAGATGATGAAAAGGGACGGTAGGGAATCTGTAGGTGAAAGAAATGTCAGAGCCAGCAGCCATTGCACTGTCTCGACCTCATTTAGACCCTGATTTAAACAAAAGGTTAAAAAACAAGTGTTATGAGACAATAGGGGAAACGTGAACACAGACGGGACATTTGCTAATGTTAAAGGATCACTGTTAACTTTTTAGTGTGCGACAGTGGTTGTTATTAGGTTCTTTTTAAGTAGCTCCGATCTTTTAGAGATCCATGCTGAAAGATTCATGAATGAATGGAAAACAAGTCGTACTGAAGTCAAAAAGGACATGGAATACAAATTATGGGAAATTTGTCTCAGAATTATGCTTTCCGTTATTAACTTATCCCCTTTGGGTGTTCCGCATGTAATATGATTCATGAATCCCATCTAACTCCATTGTTAACTTATTCCCTTTGGGTGTTCCACATGTTATATGATTCATGAATCCCATCTAACCCAGCTTGAGACGCTTGAGTTTTTAAAAATGTTATTGAAGTCTAGTTGATTTACAGTGTTGTGTTAATTTCTGCTGTACAGCAAAGTGACTCAGTTATACATATATATATTCTTTTTCATATTCCTTTCCATTATGGTTTATCACAAGATATTGTATATAGTTCTGCACGCTGTACAGTAGGACTTTGTTGTTTATCCATCCTATAGATACTAGTTTGCATCTGCTCATCCCAAACTCCCGTTCCTTCCCGCTCCCCCCCACCCCCACCCCCGCCCCTGGCAACCGCAAGTCTGGAGAATGCTTGATGTTTTGCTGTCAATCACTTGCATCTGCTACAGGCATCACACGTGGACAAATGAAACCATTTAACTAGGATTCTAAGAATTACTAGTTTTGCTTCAAAATTCTTTTATTTTGATACTTTTTCCTTAATTTTCATGTATCTGGTCTTCAACTGTGGATGATAGTTTAATCATTTACTCAACACTTCTATTTATGTAATACTGAATATTGATAATTTTGTTCTTTGTTCTTTTCTGATGTCAGCCAAGCTTCTCTGCTCAAGGCCAAGGGTAGACGGTCACCTAGCATGGACGTTCTCTTTCCTTCATTTTACATGTCCCGCTATTGCTCAGGCGCTGGCTTTGTAGGATAGACTTTTTTCTTAAATATAATCCATTATATTCCTCCATGTTGGGAAGGGTCAGTGGGACATTTTTTTAAGTTTTATTATTTTTTATTTTTCATACAATTTTAAAGGTTACTTTCCATGTACAGTTATTACAAAATATTGGCTGTCTTCCCCGTGTTGTGCAACACATCCTTAAGCCTGTGCTGCACCCAATAGTTTGTCCCTCCCACTCCCTCCGCACTGATAACCACTCATTTGTTCTCTCTCTCTCTCAGTCTGCTTCTTTATTGTTAGATTCACTAGTTTGTTGTATTTTTAGATTCCACATATAAGTGATATCCTACAGTGTTTGTCTTTCTCTGTCCGATTTATTTCACTCAGAATAATACCTTCCAAGACCATCCACGTCTCTGCAAATGGCAAAATTGCATTCTTTTTTATGGCTGAGTAATATTCCACTGTATATCTGTACCACGTCTTTTTTTATCCATTCATCTGTCGATGGACACTTAGGTTGTTTCCATATCTTGGCAGTTGTAAATAATGGTGCTGTGAATGTTGGGGTGCATGTATCTTTTTGAATTACTGTTTTTGTTTTTTTCTTTTTTGGATCTCCCTGGGGGTGGAATTGCTGATCATATGGTAGTTTATTAAGTTTTTTGAGAAACTTCCATACTGTTCTCCGTAGCAGCTGCACCAATTTCCATTCCCACCAACAGTGCACGAGGGTTCCCTTTTCTCCACCCCCTCTCCAGCATTTATTGTTTGTAGATTTTTTGATGATGACCATGCTGACAGGTGTGAGGTGATAGCTCATTGTGGTTTTGATTTGCATTTCAATGGGATCTTTTTAATATTGGATATTACACAATCCCTAGCAGGGTGAGATGCAGGTGGAGGGTAAAGAGAGTAGAAATACAGTAAGTAGCTTAAAAAACACCTCCATTAAATCCATACTCAGTACAAGTGTTTTTATATGTCATCTCAACATACTGCAGTAGTCTTTCACAATAAATATTCTATCCCCCATTTTACAGAACAGGAAACGAGGGTTCTGGGAAATGTGACCTGAGTAGGGACAGACTCAGGATTTGTGACACGGATCGTCCTTCAAGTAATATTCAGAGATTTGACACATTTTCGTAGCAGGGAGCAGGCTGGCAATGATGAGGGATGCTTTCCGATCTCCATTCACGGGCACTGGCCATTTCAGCAGGAGTTGGACTCATTTTGTCAGCTTCCTAAGAGCTACCGAGAGATCTGAGATCTTTTCCCAAATTATTTTAGCCCTGTTTTAACACTCCTTATAGATCAGTCCTCTGCTTCCCACTCCTTAATTTGCTCTGACCCTTCCTAGCTGGTGAGTGGCAGAGGTGGGGTTTAAAACGTGATCTTTCTGTGTTCTTTGTTTGTGTCATCTGCCAGCATTTCTTAAGATGCGTGAATGTGTGTGGTCGGTCAGATGGTCACTAGTAAATTAACTCCATAAACATTGATTGAGTGGCTCTTGAATTTGCGTATTGTTGTACGGTTTACAAAGAGCTTTCACAGCTATAATCTCATTTAAATCTGACCCAGGAACACAGGGGTGTCACAACCAACCCTCCTTCCCGTGCAGAACAGACTCCCCAGTAGGGTCAGGACACTCCTGTCTTCTGACTCCCAAGTTTTATGATACTGTAACGCTCCTGTGTTCCTGGGTTTCTTTCAGATGATGCTACTGTCCAGCCTGGGAATAAGAGAAAAGAGGGAAGGGAAGGAGGGGGGGTACTTAGTAGCTGTGATTTTGAAACCAAGAGAATGGCTACTTCAGTGAAACCATTTCTTCGCCCAGAGCTCTAAGGATGGCATGAATAGCCATGTTAAACACAACACTGTAATTCAATAAAAAATAAATTAAAAAAAATAGCCACATTAGAGGTAGAAGAGGAAACCTTCCTTTTGAAAAGACTATGATGATAACACATTTCTTGAAGGTTTAGTAAGAGTTTTATATTTCATGATATAATGGGGTCAGTAAGGCTTCACAGAGGTGATGTCGTTGGAACTGGGTCTCAGTTAGGGAGTCAGGATTTATCTGAAGCAAGAGGGGGGATAAGAGGCAAGACTGTCTCTTCCTGGGAGAGGAAGAATAGGAGACACACTCAGAGGGGTGCTAGAGAAGGGAGGGTTCAGGAGTGCAGGGCAGGAAGGAAGTGTCAGTGGGGGAGTGGCTGAAGCCCCCGGAAGCTTCCATGCCAGAGGTTACATGACCAAAGGGATGGATGAGAATCATGACCCAGGTGGGAAGGTTGACTGACAGAGGAAAGGCCAGAAATGGGATACTACCGTTCTCTCAATTCTGTACTTAATTCCGTCATAATAAACCTGTTTATCAAGAGTGAGAGGTGGTGAGCGGTATCTTCAAGGTACCTTCCACAAAGAGGAGATGTCAGCCTTCAACATTTTTATGTTCTTTCCAAAGAGAAGACGGCCTTCCCACTGAGACACATGCAAACCTTACAGTCAAAGGTTGGATTATTTGATGACTTTTTTAGGCTCAGTTGGAAAGCATCCTGTTCACCCTTCAAGGCAGTATAGGGTAGCAGGAAGGATAGGACCTCAAGAGACAAAATTCCTACACTGGAATCCCGGCTCTGCCGTGTGCTCGCAGTGTGACCTTGGGTATATTACATGGTGTGGTCACAACACTTGCAAGTGTGCTTGGGGACAAGGACTAATCTGTGACTTACAGTTCAGTCCTCTGCCCATTGTGCTTTAAATGCAGTGCCTAATTTTCACCCCTTTCCCGTTTTCTTTCTTCACTTAAAGAATGTCTTTGTACTTTTAAAAAGCATTTTTACAGTGGGAAAAAATATGTATATGCAAGATAAAATACCCCAATTGTGTTTCTTATATACTCATGTGAATAATGTTGGTATGATTAGTATGAGACATTAGTTTTATTCATTAGTATGGGTAATATTGGTATATGAATGAAGAGAAAAGACCAGAATGTTGCTAATCTGAAGACTAAATCCAATTTCAGTTACATGATTTTATTTATTTATTCTTAGAAAACAGGAATGATTATTCCCATATTCAGGGGTTGAGGCAGAAGTTCAGAACTTTAGTTGTATTTCTGCTTGGGAAAATAGCAGAGATCTAAAATTAGTCTTATAAGACCACAGATATGTACCCAGCCAAATTTAATGTGGGATTTTAAAGTTCATGGAGTGAAATAGTTTAAGGCAGCACTGTACAAAGCAAATAAAAAGTGCACTTTTAAACAGGTTTTTTGGTTTGTTTTATTTGGTAAGGTATCAAAACCATTTGAAGAACGTATTTACATTTTTATGATAATGATACTTAAAATATTTGGCATCGTGAAAAATGTATTAAATGTGAAAACATTCACAAAATGAGAGGTTTTTCTTTAAAGGAATTTCTTTAGTGGGTATCACATGGGCTACATCAAAAGAAAACACTCCTCTTTGTGGTAGACGTTCCTAATTCTTAGCTGTGGATTTCTACACTGATAATTTAGTTGGTAGTTATGTGTGGCAATGACTAGTGTTAAAGTTGTGATGTTGTATCTATGGAACAGAAACAAACTCACAGACGTAGAGAACAGACTTGTGGTTGCCAAGGGGTGGGGGGGGAGGGGAGGGAAGGATTGGGAGTTGGGGATTAGCAGATCCAAACTATTATGTAGAGGATGGATAAACAAGGTCCTACTGTATAGCACAGGAAACTGTATTCAATATCCTGTGATAAACCATAATGGAAAAGAATATATGTTTGTATAACTGAATCACTTTGCTGTACAGCAGAAATTAATACATTGTAAATCAATTATACTTCAGTAAGATTTTTATTTTAAAGAAAAGCTGTGATGTTAGAACACTTTTTGAAAGGATGTCTATGATCTAGTTATTTCTTTTCCTGTAGTTAAATAAACTTGAGTTAAGGTTTAATAAAATAAGATGAGGTGTAGCTTTAATCCTACCATTTGGGAAAACTGGATTATGGAATGTAGCTCCTTCAGAATTGAAACTAGGCACCTACTCTCAAAGCAAAAAAAAAAATTTTTTTTTTAAAGCAAAGAAGAATCTTGTGATTTAGTCTGTGCAAGTCAGCCTCCTGTCTTCCTAGAGTGTGTGACTTCAGTTGACAGTTATTTTAACCTGAATTCCTCAAAGACCAATTCCTCCTTCATTCGTCATGTTCCAAGACTAGCCACTCTCGGTACCTAACAGAGGAAATTGCTGGCATCACATTTTATGTAGTAGGTTCAAAGGGACTAACTTATTATTGCAGGGAAGGTGGGAGAAGTTCACAGCGTCCCGAACTCCCTCATTCCCCAACACAGGCAATGCCGTCCAATATGGAGTAGGTAGGGGAAAAGCGGTAGAACTCTCCAGAACATCTGAAATCAACAGCATGCATTTCTGCGATAATGTACCATCTCCTTGAAGTTAGAAAATAAAAGCAAAGAGAATGAGCTCCGTCTTGTGGAGAGACCATCCTCTGTCACACGCATCTGTTACCCCGATAATTTTTATATGATTCTTAAACAAATGAATATAATATGGGGGAAAGTTTATCAACTGTGGTCTGATTGGAACAATTTCCAGTAAATAAAGACATCCGGTAGCATTAGTGTATGTGTTGGTTTCTTGATTTTCAAGATATATGGTACTAAATAATAATAAGGGACAGAGAATCAGGAGAAAAAGCTAGCTTTCTGTTGGGAAAAAAATCTATAAATGATGACAGGCAAAACGCGTGATTCTTAAAGAATCATAGACATTCAGATCTAGAAGGAATCTTGGACATCATTTAGTCAAACCTCCTCATCTCACTAGGTG
Organism: Globicephala melas; assembly: GCF_963455315.2. Taxonomy (NCBI): domain Eukaryota; kingdom Metazoa; phylum Chordata; class Mammalia; order Artiodactyla; family Delphinidae; genus Globicephala; species Globicephala melas. The sequence continues at coordinate 4,182,718 of NC_083315.2, read as the reverse complement.
AGGAGATATTCTTTATTTCCTTAATTAAAATGATAAATTAGCATTTCAAGTCCCACGTGAAGTGGAACTAAACCAGGGCAAAGAGGTCCAGTGTTGGGGCAAGTTGCGTTATGTTTTTGAAGCTTCTAGTCAACAGTTCTGTACATGAAGAGGTTAATGTGAGCTGGAAGTTCCTCAAGGAACTTCAGTGAGGGAAAAATCAGGAAGAAGATGCGTTTGGCTGGAGTGAAAGGATACTTCTGAGAACCTCAGGGTTGTTTTTGTTTTTAATATTCTAACAACAGGCATGGAAATAGCTCTGGTTAGCAATAGTCTGAATGCAAAGTGAAAAATACTGTCCCAGATTCTAGGTATTTGGTCATGCATGGCTCATGGTGTTGTAGTCACCTGTTTTATCTGGGATGTATTTGGACCCTCTCTCAACTAGACGGCCATCTGTTTCAGGGCCTCTGCTGTATATTACAGTCTGTTTCTTATCCATTGCACCTTACCTGGCACCTTAAGCGGCACATCTTTTTTATTTTTTTACTTTATATTGGAGTATCGTTGATTAACAATACTGTGTTAGTTTCAGGTGTACAGCAAAGTGATTCAGTTATACATATACAAGTATCTGTTCTTTTTCAAATTCGATTCCCATTTAGTTTCTTACGGAATGTTGAGGAGAGCTCCCTGTGCCATACAGTAGGTCCTTGTTGGTTATCTATTTAAAATATAGTAATGTAACTTCTTAAAAACTTGATGATTTATTAGTTGTTGATTGATAACTGCACCTTTGAAATAGAAACCTTATGTTCCTTCGCTATGTGGTTCAAAGGTAAAGCATGATGAAGACATACCTTTCTAAATCAGATTCTCTCACTGACTCTCTCTGGGAGTTCTAATTCCTTTCTGTGTCTTTTATTCAAGACTTAATAGATGATCTTATTTACAAAGCAGAAATAGAGACACAGACGTAGAGAGCAAACGTGTGGATACCAAGGGGGAGGGGGCAGTGGGGTAAAAAAAAAAAAAGACTTAAACTAGGAGTTACAGCCCTCAGTACTTCCCTAGCATGAAGCTCTTTGTAAGCAACAAGAGACATTTCTTTTCTTTGGTAAAGCTCTCAGCCACGATAGTGATACTATCTGCAAAAATACATACTTGGAATGGACCAAACCCCCATATAAAATATACTAATGCCTTATTTTGGAAGTTTTCCTCTAGTGGTTTTATTTTATTTTCCTTCCCGAAGCACATAAAAACGACCACAAGGTATTTCTACAAAACATTTCAAGCTCTCTTTTGAAGATAACGATGATACGTATTTTATGATTTTGTTTTCCTTTGGGGGTTAATAATTGAAGGAAATTTTTAAAAGCTTAGTAAGAAGAATTAACCTGGAGGAAGAAGAAGGACCGATATCAGTAATACTGCCCATAGCACTTTCTATGTAATCACTCACCTAATTCTCACAACCTCCCTATGCCCAAGGTTATTATCATTCTCATTTTACAGGAGAAGGAATTTAGAAACAGAAGGAGTCAAGTAACTCATCCACAGTTACTCAGCCATGGTCTGGAGTTCAACCCTGTCTCCACAGGCAATGGACTTAACCAGTGTACATACAGCCCTTGAATGGACAAAAAGTATAGGAAAAGACTCATTTCCATCTCAAATCCGTGGTTTGCAGTGTTTGCTTTAGTGAGGATAAAAAGTTTATTGAGTTACCTGTGACTCTTTAAAAATATGCTTTTGGTGGGGGGCGGTTAGCATTATGCTAATCTCATACTTGAATTGTTGGCTGTTGTCCGCAGAGTGGGTTTGTGTCACCCGGTGGCAGAGCTGACTTATGTAATGCCATCTCCGCCTACTGCAATTTTTGGAAAGCTTAAGAAAATAATAATTCTTGAGTGTGTTAATTAAAAACCTAAGGCCGAATTTCCCAGTGTCTTTTACATAGTTGGTAGGGCTTGGGAAAACACAAAGATACGCTCCCCACACGTGTTTTTGACCTGAAATTGGCTAGAGCCTGGCATGGCAGCCACGCCCACACATCGTAGGAGCATCGACTGCCCTGCTCTGGGGATGACCGTCGTTCCAGGGGACACTGAAGTCGCGCAGGCGGCTTCCCGCACCGCAGTTCACACTGGAGGATGGAACCTCTCTCCGTTTATTAGTGCTGCTGCCACTTCCATGTGTTTACTGACCTTCAGTTGTAATTTTTGTGTGTTGCTTTAAAAACTTGTAAGCACTTGAGACTTCGGAGCTAGTCTCTAGTGGAAACATCTGTTTGTTTCTATTACTGTGTCGACGTTTCTTTCTGTTAGGTTAAGAAAGGGATCGTGTCCTAAAAAAGGGAAAAAAAGCGGGGGTGGGGGGGACCCTGCCCTGGGAGATGAGGGTTAGGGTTTGATCTCAGGCTCTGCCAACACGGTGGCTGCAGGGATGAGAGTCAGGTCAGCTCTTCGAGGGTCACTGTTAAAAGAGCCAGGCGATTCCTGAGCGTTAAGCGGTAGGCATCGTGCTATCGAGACGTTCTTTGTTTTCATCGGAGTCTAGTTGATTTACAATGTTGTGTTAGTTTCTGCTGTGCAGCAAAGTGAATCGGTTATACATATACATATATCCACTCTTTTTTATTTTAGATTCTTTTCCCATATAGGCCATTACAGAGTACTGAGTGGAGTTCTCTGTGTATACAGTAGGTCCTTATTAGTTATCTATTTTATATATAGCAGTGTGTATATGTCAATCCCAATCTCCCAATTTATCCCCCCTTTTACCCCCAGTAACCATAAGATTGTTTTCTACATCTGTGACTCTATTTCTGTTTTGTAAATATGTTCATTTGTACCTTTTTTTTTTTTTTTAAAGATTCCATATATAAGTGATATCATGATATTTGTCTTTCTATGTCCGGCTTACTTCACTCAGTATCACAGTCTCTGGGTCCGTCCATGTGGTTGCACATGGCATTATTTCATTCTTTTTTATGGCTGAGTCGTATTCCATTGTATAGATGCACCACATCTTCTTTATCTGTTCCTCTGTTGATGGGCCTTTAGGTTGCTTCCATGTCCTGGCTATTGTGAATAGTGCTGCAGTGAACATTGAGTGCAGGTATCTTTGGGAATTACGGATTTCTCCAGGTATATATGCCTTTTATCAGCAGGCATCTTTTGAGCTTCAACTATGTGTGAAAAAAGTACTATCCTAGATTCTGTGGGGTACAGAAGAGTATAAGAGAAGATCCCTCCTCCCAGAGATTATCCACCAACGCGTCGGCCGCCTATATTACAACAAATCTTATTTGAAAAGTCATTTCAGTAGTAACTGGGGTTTAAAAGTTGTTTTCATGTCCCTTCCTCTGTCTCCACACCTGTAATACACACGGCCAGCAGGTGCCCTGCTGGGGGCCGAGCTCAAGAAGGTCAGCCAGTGTCCATGTCCTGGGCAGAGAGGGCGTCCGTCACTGGGTGTCCATCAGACCAGCCGAAATCCCCCAAACTTCCAGTCTGTTCCTGCTCAGAGCTTCAGAGGCCCCTGCTCCCGTGAGCACGGGACTGCAGACCTAAAGGGGAGGCTAGGCGTCCCTGTTGGCTGGCATTAAAGACACATCAGAGACCTGAGGCAGGCAGGGCTTGGCCATGGACCGCAGGCTGTGAAATCAGATCTGGGCCTCAGAGGTTATCTTATCTAATATCTATAACTCATCCAAATTATCTAGGAGAGACACATGTTCTCCTGCCTTGGCCTGAGGTTGTCAGAGGACATGGTCAGGGTCTCGTTTTCTGATGTGCTTTGTACCCAGTGAGGGTGTACGGATCACTTTTTATCTCCAGTATATCTTAAATGAGAATAAAGAATGCAGCCTTGGGCTTCCCAGGTGGCACAGTGGTTGAGAATCTGCCTGCTAATGCAGGGGACACGGGTTCGAGCCCTGGTCTGGGAGGATCCCACATGCCGCGGAGCAACTAGGCCCGTGAGCCACAATGACTGAGGCTGCGCGTCTGGAGCCTGTGCTCCGCAACAAGAGAGGCCGCGATAGTGAGAGGCCCGCGCACCGCGATGAAGAGTGGCCCCCGCTTGCCACAACTAGAGAATGCCCTCGCACAGAGATGAAGATGCAACCCAGCAAAAATAAATACATTAATTAAAGTCTTTAAAAAAAGAATCTATACTGGAAACTATTAAAAAAAAAAAAAAAGAATGCAGCCTTGGTGGGGATATAAATGGTGCAGCCACTGTGGAATACAGTATGGTGGTTCCTCAAAATAATTAAATATAGAATTACTGTATGATCCAACAATTCCACCTCTGGGTGTACACACAAAAGAATGAAAATAGGGACTCAGAGATCTTGGAACACCCATGTTCATAGCAGCGTGATTCTCAATAGTCAAAACCTGAAAGCATCCCAAGTTTCCATTGTGGATGAGCAGATAAACAAGATGTGGTCCACCCATACAGTGGAATATTATTCAGCCTTAAAAAGGAAGGAGACTGACACAGGCTACAACACGGATGAATCTTGAAGACATTATGTTCAGTGCGATAAACCAGTCGCAAAAGGACAAATGCTGTATGATTCCATTCTTATGAGGTACCTAGAGCAGTCCGATTCACAGAGGAAGAAAACAGGAGGGTGGATTCAGGAAAGAATGCAGCCTCCTTTTCCAGGAGAGAGGAGGGGTCTCTCTGATTAAACTGAGAGGACATAATACAAACTGCTGGAGATTGGAGGTTGGTTCAGGCTGGGGGGACGCTGCCGCTCTGTACCTGTGAACAGCCAAAAGCGCGTCAGCTGGACCACACTGGCCCTGCTCAGTCCTGCCCTGAGCTGCCCCAGACCTCAGGTTTTCTTGCTGTGACTGAGTCAACAAGAGGGGCGGTGGGATGCTGGCTGGGCAGTAGTCCACTGGTCAGGGCTTCTGATCCCCACTCTAATCCTGGTCTGGACCATCACATCATTCAGTCCGCGTACAAGCCTGGTTGCTACAGCACCACCTAGATCCCTAGCGTGGAGGGGATGAGGGTGAACAACGTGTAGACATTTCTGTATGGGTGAGACGTGATGAATCCATGAGGAGCAGAGGAGGTACAGGCACTCTGCAGGGGTTTCAGAGCCCCGCAGTTCCCTCCCCGGACAATCCTTCATCTAACCCTTATGTCCAGAGCCATCTCAGTACGTACCGCCAAGAGCAAGGGGCCACCTTCTACAGAAAGCCAAGCGTCAGTATTAGTTAAAGTGTATAAAGGGAATGAAGTCCAGTCGTTTGGGATCAGGCTGTTGCAGAGAAGACATATCCTCTTAGGAGACGTGTGTTCATGTCACACACACACACGCAAAACTAGTACCAAGTCAATGGTACTCCAATTACAAAATAAAATTTAAAAAAAACCCAATGCCCCCAAAATGGTAGGCTCTGGCTTGCAGCCTACTCACCCTCCAGCATTCCCTGCTACGCCCTGAGGCCATCAGCACCCTTGGAGATGTTGTCTCCAGTGATCCAGACACCTGTTTCCCCACCCTCACTCTTTCTTACCCAGAACTTTGCAGGCTGAGCCCATCCTTCAGCTAAGATCTCCTTGAGGGGAGTGTTTCATTCTGACATTGCAGCTTATCAAATAGAGAACGTGCCAAGGAACTGGATATATTCCAGAGCCCAACTGCTGAGAATTATGCTCATTCATGGGCCCAGACTACTAGGCGTCAGGCACAGTGCCAAGCAAGGCAGACACAGAAATGGAAAATGGGAAAGAAAGAGGCCCTGCTGACCTGGGGATGTCACAGGCTAAGGGGTGTGGGCACCTGTAATATGGTTACAGATGCTGCAGGAATATGAAGAAAGGCCCAGAGCAAAAAAGTAGCAACTAACTATAGAGCAGAGAGATAGAGAAAGACACTATGTGAATTGTGTCCCCCAAAAGAGATGTGTCAAAGTCCCAATTCCCAGGACCTGGGAATGTGACCTTATTTGGAAGGAGTCTCTGCAGCTGTAATCAAATTAAGATGAGGTCATACTCCATTCGAGTGGGCCCTCATCCAACGTGATCAACATCTTTACAAGAAGAGAAAACTGAGGTGCAGACGCAAACAAAGGAGATGGCCACGTGAAGATGGCGGCAGAAATCTACAAGCCACGGAAAGTCAAGGACCACGGGCAACTCCAGAAGCTAAGAGAAAGGCGTGGAATAGATTCGCCCCTTGGAGAGAGTAGTTCTGCAGGCGATGAGCAAAGACAGGAAGATGTGGGGCAGAGGAAAAATAAGAGCTGCTCAGAAAGGAGTGCCCCACTGGGGTACTGGGATACTGGAGTCCACTGGTGTACCCTCTGGTACTGAGGCCAGAGCGGAGCTGTGACTGGGAATGGTGGTAGAAGGATAGGCAGCAGTCAGCCCACACAGGGTGTGTATGCCACGCTTAGCAGTTTGGACTTGATTCACCGAGGGTTTCGTGGCTGAATGATTGTGAAAAGACGCTCGCAGCCTCTCACTCCACGTGCTGCTCGTTCTGTAGCTTAGAGCATATCCTAGTTTGGACCTGATGTTGTCTTGCCCTCGAGTTCTTCCAGACGGAAGGCTGGGCCAGATGTAGGCTGACTTTCAGACTGGAAATATGGAGACTGTTTTCTGAAACATGCCAGTTCCTTGCATTTGGCATCAGGTTTGATATAAGCAACTCCTGTCCACCCCAGACACGGCCTTATGATTGGCATAGAGTGTGCTGAGATGCAAACCGTGATTAAAATCTGTTTTGTTTCTCAGATTCTTGGCACTGTTTCATGAAACACTTCCAATTCTAGTCCGGGCCTCGCTTAACAAAACCAAAACATCTGCTAGCTAGTCTTCCAGGGTTGCCTTCCTACATGTGCGCTTATTCTGCACTGTTGAAAGCCAGGGTTTTGAGGTCTACCTCGGTTCAGTTTTTCAATACTTATTTTCTTATCAAAAACCCACTCTGTCTTTTCATTTTTCTCATTATTTGATTAATGATATTTCCAAGTCTTTTCTAATACATTTTCCACCTAACATGAACCTGAAAAAAAAACCTAAACGGAATCTAAGGAACTATTTGCTAAAATTTCTGAAAGGACCGTTTCTAAGTTGTTCCAAATAGTGAGGCATGAATGAGTTGACTGCCAAGGGGTAGGGCAGTAGAGTGGAAATTCCTTCGTGATCTCCTCTAAGAATGACATCATATTTGCCCAGAATAGCTTCATTCAGATAATAGTAACTGTTACAGTGCTATAATTTTTAAAACAGTGTGGAAAAAAGTACTAAAGGGAGACAGCAGAGGCCAGAGTCTGAACCCCATTTCTGCCATCAGCTAACACAAGAGCAAACCGTTCTTTTGGCCTCAGTTTTACAGAAAGCGAAAGAGGGGCTAATTAGGGTATTTCTAAAGTCTACAGTTGTGCAATCCTGAGTTTCTTTGTTAATTACAGAAGCAGTGTGAACTCCGAGGAAATATTTTAACATTTGATGACAGCTATAACCCGAATGCTTTTAGTAAGGTTTGAACCTTGTAAAAAAATCTTTTCAATGGTGGCCATATTCTTTGGCAAAGTCTGCCACCTAGTGGCCACAAAGACTGAAAGTCTTTATACAGTTGAACCCCTTATTAAGTTTAATTGACCATCGAGTACAATTATTATACTCAGTTTTAAAACCCTGAGTATTTTAAAAGTAGGAAACTGTTCGAAGTACCAGTGAATCTGGATCTTTCCCTTTTCCAGATTCTATTTTTACTTTCTAGACAACCCCCTCTCCACCCTCCCCCCCCCCCGCCCCAAATCTTATTAAGTCTCAGAGAAGGAATAGAAGGTCCTAGTGACTCTAGGACATGAGTCATGTGTCAGGGCGTGTGTACATTATCTTTGCTTTGTGGATCCCTTTGGAGTCTGACGTAGACAGCTGTGTCATCTCTGCAGCAACCTTACATGACCCTTGAGTAGCTTCAGATTCTAAAAAGTATTTGAAAACTTTAAGCATGAAGGGTCAAGTATTATCTTCATAAAAATATTGAATGACTGGAATCATAAGAATAGATCATAATACTCATAGTATTGAATACTTATAGTATGTGTATTACTGACATTAGACACATGCCTAAACCATATTCTATTCGACATTTTTCTTGGTTGCACTTGGACCCCTCTCTTGGACAGCATCAGTCAACAGTCCAAAAAAACACTTTGCAAAAGATTTGCAGTGACTCAAATAGCTAAACATCTTTTCTTGCATTTGTAAAATTTAACCAAAAAGATGATTAAAGTCTTTGCCGAGAGTTGTTTCCTACTCAAAAGGATCACTGCCCTGCTCTGCAGTTTGATAACTTGCCTGCAGTGAGATGATGAGAAAGTGGAGGGCATAACCAGGTAACTGATTGTTCATCTTTTGTTCTGGGAACAAATCTAACTGCTTTCTAGACATCTCCTCTTGATTTTTCTCAAAGACACCTCAGACTTAGTCATGTTCAAAACTGAACCTGTGGTCTTGTCTCCCCTAGACCTGGCTCATTTACAGTCTTTTCTCCCTTAGAAAATCGAAGTTCTCACTAACCCGTTACACAGTTACACAAATCATGAACCTGAGAGTCATTCTTGATAACCTTGGTTTCTCTTGAAAGCATTTATATGCTTGTTATCAAAAAGCAAAAACAAACAAACAAAAAAACAGCCTAACAAGCATGTAAGGTAGGTGTTATTTTAGCCCCCAGTTTTGGAGATGAAACTGCTGAGGAACAGAGTGGTAAAGAGACTTGTCCAAGGTCACAGAGCTTATAAGTGGTAGACCTAGGATGTGAACCCAGTCTCTGTACTCTCCCACAAGAGGCACTCTATTTAAATCTAGGAAAAAGTTAAAGCTACCCAAAATCGTCATTATCTTTAATACTGATTTTGAAATTTCAGACAATGCAACAAGACATGAATTACAAATAAAAATGAATATCGGAAAGACATGGATGATCCTACCATATGTAAAACTAAAAAACTAAAATCCGTCAAGTGAAAGGCATTTTAGAATAAAAAATGTTTCAACAGAGATAGATGTAAGAAAAAGTATATGAGATACTACTGCAATGGAGTTTTTAAAATTCACTGAAAACGCTACATCTGGAGTAACAACAGAAAATGTTTACTTTTTAATGTGTGCTCTACTTTGTTCCATTAAATATACAGGTGACCTATAAAAAGATACTTGGAAAACAGAAATTTAAAAAAAATGAACGATAGGTATTAAGGTCACTCCATCGTGTGATAAGTAGCAAAATCTCAGAAGGGAGAACAGAGCCCAGGAATTTATAAGAGACTTCCTGCTACTTAGTTGACCTCTATCCCAACCACACACAAACACTCACATGCTATAATTTCATAAATAATATGATATGCCTACCCCTTGAGGCGTAACTCAGAGGTAAAAACAAACTGATCTGAAGTATCGTAGAAAAAGAGTCAATTTGCTCACCCTATAACAAACATAAATTGTTGGGCAGAGCTGCTGCCTAAGCATGAACCAAAAAAAAAAAAAACAGAATCAAGCAAAAGAGTACATCCAAAACCATGTAGAAAAACACACAGACATACAATGCAAAAGAAAAAGAACCCACAGCCAAAGAAATATCAAGGTGCAGAAAGAAATTTTTCACAATTACCTACCTCATATGTGGTGTGACTGAGAAGAACATGGATTTAATAAGATAGACACTCATGGAAAACATGAAAAAACAATAGAATTTTTAAAAGGGAAATGGCAGCTCTAAGGAAATAGTGGATTGAAACACTATATTTCCAAACTAGTGTATCAATCAGATCAGCAAAGAAAAGGTGACATACCCTTGAAAACTGAATTACTGACACAGAGGAAAGGCTTGGGCTAATCACAGTGACTGCAGATGAAAAAGACTAATATTAAAAGCAATTAGAGAGAAACTAGTAGATGCAGAAGGCAGACAAAGATGAGCCAGCACAAGGATAATTGATGCTGGGGGAAGGGACCCAGCGAATAGGACACAAGGCGTATCACTTGAAATGAAGAAAAATACGGAGATTGCAAGAGTCCGTTGTATTCCATAAAAATATTATACGGAATACCTGCTGAACTTCAAGGATTAAAGAAATATATGCCTCTTAATGCCAGAGAACAGTGGAACATTCTCTACAAAGTTCTGAGGGTGAAAGCATGTGATCAAAGTATATTGTTCCCATGTGACGTGTCCATCCAGTATAATGCCAAACGTGACAAGCCTCGAAGAATATATTGTCCATGAGCCTTTTATGAGAAACCGTTTTGTCAATAAAATCTAGCCATTTCATACTTGCATCAAAAGAGAGAACTCAAGAAGAAAAAAAAGACACTATGGGAAAAGGTCTATAATAAGCACTGAATTAATTTAAACGTAGAGCTGATACCAAAGAGAAGTATGTTATATAACAACAGAAAGTATGTTATTAAGCATTAGGATATAAAAATAATAGTATAAAGAAATAAAAAGTGAGGAATGGGAAAATAAAAGGAAGTATAAGATTGCTAATAGCCTCAGGTTATATGAAAAGACGATGATTTCTGCTCTCCAGAATCAAAGCCTGTAGTTACAAAAGAAGAATGTCTTATTTTCCCCCTACTTTCTTTCTTAACTATAGAGGGATTTAGGAAATACTGTCTATTGTGTGAAGCAATCATTATTTGAAGTTCAACAGTTCATGTATTTTTATTTGTTTCTTTTCTTAACTTACTGAAATGAGTGAAATTCAGTTTAAAAGTTTCTATTAAAAATAGCATTTAAGTTGATTCTATTTTAGAAGCATTTGTTTCTATCCATCTAATTGCAAAAGTCATTGTCTGAAATGATTACACTATTTCTTTATGGGTACTGGTATTTAGATTGATTTTTTTAATGTGTCATCTTTGTACTTTTCTACATATTAAAATTGTTTTTTAATGTGTCAATATCATTTTTACAAAAGCTAGAGGGAGAAATCTACTTTTTAAAAAAGACTGAAAGTAAATACGATAAGATGTCAGATGGGTAACTGGGTGGTAGAATTATAGATAATTATTATTCTATTCTTTTTACTTTTTCAATTATAAAGATAAAATATTGAAATACAGGTAGACTTGCATAGAGACGTATTACAAGAACCTAGATGAGAATACTAAATAGAGAGATCATACTGCATACAAGTAGATTTGTAGGTTTAGTTCACCCCTATCAAAATCACAAAGGTAGGGCTTCCCTGGTGGCGCAGTGGTTGAGAGTCCGCCTGCCGATGCAGGGGACGCGGGTTTGTGCCCCGGTCTGGGAGGATACCACATGCCGCGGAGCAGCTGGGCCCGTGAGCCATGGCCACTGAGCCTGCGCGTCCGGAGCACGTGCTTCACAACGGGAGAGGCCACAACAGTGAGAGGCCCGCGTACAGCAAAAAAAAAAAAAAAAAAAAAAAAAAAAAATCACAAAGGTATTCTTCATAAAATAAAAATGAAAATCTCTAAAAATTGAAATATTTTCACAATATGAGAATATAAAGGTAGTGGAGCAGGAAGTTACTCATTTATGCTATTTAATTTGTTTAATCAGTGGGCAGAGTTTTTCTTGCTCTACACTCTAGGTGAATAACCACTATGATCTATGCGGTGCCGCTTCTTATGGCGGGTCAGGCAGCACGGGTTTTATAACAACACAGCTCAGAAATTGCAGGAATGTTACAAGCATTTAGCGACACAGATCCTTTTCTCTAGCTAAAACACAAAGGGAAATGTGTCCTACTTACTACCTGGTACATTTCTGTGGTTCACTAACTAGATTTTGCAGTCAAACTGAGCAATTTGCATGACATTTTAATTACTTTTATTTATATCTACTTTTACTGAATTTTTAATTTTATATGTATATTTTACTGAAAACCCAGATAAATGACTTTTGAAATGCTTAAACAAATAGTAATTATCAGCTAAAATGGGCTTCCATATCAGGTAATATTTTGAAAGAGAAGAGAGTAGCAATCAGATTCCTCTTTTTGGTTATTATAATATATTCAAGCAACAAAACACAAAAGAGAGGGCTGCCTTGAACAAATAATATTCCAATAGGACATTCAAGAAAACGCCCAACTAGCCTTCAATTTATGTAATATATTAAAAAGTATACAGTAAAACAAGAGAGTAAGAATATTTAACAAATAATGTAAAAACTGTGTTGGAATAAGAAGTTAGCTACTTAAAAAAATTAGATCCGCACCTTATGTCAAAACCAATTTAAGAGTTGAATAGAACAGTCCTTGGGGAAAGAGTTTGATATAAAATAAATCAGGATTAGAATAAAAGTGTTGATTTATCAGGACAATGGAAAGATTAAAAAGTCTCGTTTTTTGGTGGTTTTTTTTGAGAATTATGGGTTTTTTAAAAACATCTTTACTGGAGTATAACTGCTTTACAGTGTTGTGTTACTTTCTGCTGTATAACAAAGTGAATCAGCTATATGCATACATATATCCCCATATCCCCTCCCTCTTGTGTCCCCCTCCCACCTTCCTTATCCCACCCTCTAGGGGGTCGCAGAGCACCAAGCTGATCTCTCCCTGTGCCATGCAGCTGCTTCCCACTAGCTATCTATTTTACATTTGGTAGTGTATATATGTCCATGCCACTCTCTCACTTCGTCCTAGCTTAATTTCCCCCTCCCCATGTCCTCAAGTCCGTTCTCTACGTCTGCATCTTTATTCCTGTCCTGCCCCTAGGTTCTTCAGAACCTTTTTTTTTTTTTAGATTCCATATATATGTGTTAGCATATGGTATTTGTTATTCTTTTTCTGACTTACTTCACTCTGTATGACAGACTCTAGGTCCATCCATTTCACTACAAATAACAGTTTCATTTCTTTTTATGGCTGAGTAATATTCCATTGTATATATGCGCCACATCTTCTTTATCCATTCATCTGTCGATGGGCACTTAGGTTGCTTCCATGTCCTGGCTGTTGTAAATAGAGCTGCAATGAACATTGTGGTACATGACTCTGTTAGAATTATGGTTTTCTCAGGGTATATGCCCAGTAGTGGGATTGCTGCGTCATATGGTAGTTCTATTTTTTAGTTTTTTAAGGAAGCTCCATACTGTTCTCCATAGTGGCTGTATCACTTCACATTCCCACCAGCAGTGCAAGAGGGTTATCTTTTCTCCACACCCTCTCCAGCATGTAATGTTTGTAGATTTTTTGATGATGGCCATTCTGACTCGTGTGAGGTGATACCTCATTGTAGTTTTGATTTGCATTTCGCTAATGATTAGTGATGTTGAGCATTCTTTCATGTGTTTGTTGGCAATCTGTATATCTTCTTTGGAGAAATGTCTATTTATGTCTTCTGCACATTTTGGATTGGGTTGTTTGGTTTTTTGATATTGAGGAGCATGAGCTGCTTATAAATTTTGGAGATTAATCCTTTGTCAGTTGCTTCATTTGCAAATATTTGCTCCCATTCTGAGGGTTGTCTTTTCGTCTTGTTTATGGTTTCCTTCTCTGTGCAAAAGCTTTTAAGTTTCATTAGGTCCCATTTGTTTATTTTTGGTTTTATTTCCATTTCTCTAGGAGGTGGGTCAAAAGGGATCTTGCTGTGATTTATGTCATGGGGTGTTCTGCTATCTTTTCCTCTAAGAGTTTGATAGTGTCTGGCCTTACATTTAGGTCTTTCATCCATTTTGAGTTTATTTTTGTGTATGGTGTTAGGGAGTGTTCTAATTTCATTCTTTTACATGTAGCTGTCCAGTTTTCCCAGCACCACTTATTGAAGAGTCTGTCTTTTCTCCGTTGTATATATTTTTGCCTCCTTTATCAAAGATAAGGTGACCATCTCTGTGTGGGTTTCTCTCTGTGCTTTCTATCCTGTTCCATTGATCTATATTTCTGTTTTTGTGCCAGTATCATACTGTCTTGATTACTGTATCTTTGTGGTATAGTCCCAAGTCTGGGAGCCTGATTTCTCCAGCTCCGTTTTTCTCTCACAAGATTGTGTGGCTATTCAGGGTCTTTTGTGTTTCCTTACAAATTGTGCAATTTTTTGTTCTAATTCTGTGAAACATGCCATTGGTAGTTTGATAGGGATTGCATTGAATCTGTAGATTGCTTTTGGTAATATAGTCATTTTCACAAGGTTGATTCTTCCAATCCAAGAACATAGTATCTCTCCACATCTGTTTGTATCATCTTTAATTTCTTTCATCAGTGTCTTATAGTTTTCTGCATACAGGTCTTTGTCTCCTTAGGTAGGTTTATTCCTGGGTATTTTATTCTTTTTGTTGCAGTGGTAAATGGAAGTGTTTCCTTAATTTCTCTTTCAGATTTTTCATCATTAGTGTATAGGAATGTGAGAGATTTCTGTGCATTAATCTTGTTTCCTGCTACTCTACCAAATTCATTGATTAGCTCTAGTAGTTTTCTGATAGCATCTTTAGGATTTTGTATGAATAGTATCATGTCATCTGCAAACAGTGACAGTTTTACTACTTCTTTTCTGATTTGGATTCCTTTTATTTCGTTTTCTTCTCTGATTGCTGTGGCTAAAACTTCCAAAACTATGTTGAAATATAGTAGTGAGAGTGGGCAACCTTGTCTTTTTCCTGATCTCAGTGGAAATGCTTTCAGTTTTTCACCATTGAGAACGATGTTGGCTGTGGGTTTGTCATATATGGCCTTTATTATATTGAGGTAAGTTCCCTCTGTGCCTACTTTCTGGAGAGTCTTTATCATAAACGTCTATTGAATTTTGTTAAAAGCTTTTTCTGCATCTGTTGAGATTATCATATGGTTTTTATCCTTCAATTTGTTAATATAGTGTATCACATTGATTGATTTGCGTATATTGAAGAATCGTTGCATTCCTGGGACAAACCCCCCTTGATCATGGTGTATGATCCTTTTAATGTGCTGTTGGATTCTGTTTGCTAGTATTTTGTTGAGGATATTTGCATCTATGTTCGTCAGTGATATTGGCCTGTACTTTTCTTTTTTTGTGACATCTTTGTCTGGTTTTGGTATCAGGGTGATGGTGGCCTCGTAGAATGAGTTTGGGAGTGTTCCTCCCTCTGCTATATTTTGGAAGAGTTTAAGAAGAATAGGTGTTAGCTCTTCGCTAAATGTTTGATAGAATTCGCCTGTGAAGCCGTCTGGTCCTGGGCTTTTGTTTGTTGGAAGATTTTTAATCACAGTTTCAATTTCAGTGCTTGTGATTGGTCTGTTTATATTTTCTGTTTCTTCCTGGTTCAGTCTCGGAAGGTGGTGCTTTTCTAAGTATTTGTCCATTTCTTCAGATTGTCCATTTTAATGGCGTATATATAGTTGCTTGTGGTAATCTCTCATGATCCTTTGTATTTCTGCAGTGTCAGTTGTTACTTCTCCTTTTTCATTTCTAATTCTGTTGATTTGAGTCTTCTCCCTTTTTTTCTTGATGAGTCTGGCTAATGGTTTATCAATTTTGCTTATCTTCTCAAAGAACCAGCTTTTAGTTTTATTGATCTTTGCTATTGTTTCCTTCATTTCTTTTTCA
The DNA here is from genome assembly GCF_963455315.2 of Globicephala melas. Classification (NCBI taxonomy): domain Eukaryota; kingdom Metazoa; phylum Chordata; class Mammalia; order Artiodactyla; family Delphinidae; genus Globicephala; species Globicephala melas. The sequence continues at coordinate 4,167,193 of NC_083315.2, read as the reverse complement.
TTTATTTCTGATCTGATCTTTATGATTTCTTTCCTTCTGCTAACTTTGGGGTTTTTTTGGTTCTTCTTTCTCTAACTGCTTTAGGTGTAAGATTAGGTTGTTTATTGGAGATTTTTCTTGTTTCTTGATTGTATTGCTATAAACTTCCCTCTTAGAACTGCTTTTGCTGAATCCCATAGCTTCTGGCTCGTCATCTTTTCATTGTCATTTGTTTCTAGGTATTTTTTGATTTCCTTTTTGGTTTCTTCAGTGATCTCTTGGTTTTTAAGTAGCATATTGTTTAGCCTCCATTTGTTCGTATTTTTTACAGTTTTTTTTTTTCCTGTAAGCGATATCTAGTCTCATAGTGTTGTGGTCCAAAAAGATACTTGATACGATTTCAAATTTCTTAAATTTACCAAGGCTTGATTTGTGACCCAAGATATGGTCTATCCTGGAGAATGTGCCATGAGCCCTTGACTGAAAGTGTATTCTGTTGTTTTTGGATGGACTGTCCTATAAATATCAATTAAGTCCATCTTGTTTAATGTGTCATTTAAAGCTTGTGTTTCCTTATTTATTTTCTGTTTGGATGGTCTGTCCATTGGTGAAAGTGGGGTGTTAAAGTCCCCTACTATGATTGTGTTACTGTCGATTTCCCCTTTTATGGCTGTTAGCGTTTGCCTTATGTATTGTGGTGCTCCTATTTTGGGTGTTTAAATGTTTACAATTGTTATATCTTCTCCTTGGATTGATGCCTTGATCATTATGTAGCATCCTTCTTTGTCTCTTGCAATAGTGTTTATTTGAAAGTCTATTTTGTGTGATAGGAGAATTGCTACTCCAGCTTTCTTTTGATTTCCATTTGCATGGAATATCTTTTTCCATCCCCTCACTTTCAGTCTGTATGTGTCCCTCGGTCTGAAGTGGGTCTCTTGTAGACAGCATATATATGGGTCTTGTTTTTGTATCCATTCAGCAAGCCTGTGTCTTTTGGTTGGAGCATTTAATCCATTTACATTTAAGGTAATTATTGATATGTGTGTTCCTGTTACCATTTTCTTAATTGTTTTGGGTTTGTTTTGTAGGTCTTCTCCTTCTTTTGTGTTTCCTGCCTAGAAAACTTCCTTTAGCATTTGTTGTAAAGCTGGTTTGGTGGTGCTGACTTCTCTTAGCTTTTGCTTGTCTGTAAAGGTTTTAATTTCTCTGTCAAATCTGAATGAGATCCTTGCTGGGCAGAGTAATCTTGGTTGTAGGTTTTTCCCTTTCATCACTTTAAATATGTCCTGCCACTCTCTTCTGGCTTGCAGAGTTTCTGCTGAAAAATCAGCTGTTAACCTTATGGGGATTCCCTTGTATGTTATTTGTCGCTTTTCCCTTGCTGTCTTTAATATTTTTTTTCTTTGTATTTAATTTTTGATAGTTTGATTAATGTCTCAGCATGTTTCTCTTTGGATTTGTACTCTCTGTGCTGCTCTGGGGGCAGAGTTTAAGCGCAGTGGAACTTAGACAGGGGTGGGGTTTAGGGTGGGGCGGGACCTAGGCGGGTGGGGGGTGACGTTTGATCATGGGGCGGGGCCTCTGCCTAGGACCTGCACAGAAGGGGAGAGGCCACACGTGGAAAGGAGGGTCTCTGGAGTGTGGGCTTCCAGAGTTTGGAGGTGGGGCCCTGAGTGCGGGTGTGTGGGTGGGGTTTAGGCCGAGCGCGGGGAGGGGGTCTCAGAGGGGGTCTCAGTGTAGAGGTGGGGCCCCGGGTGGGGGGATGGGGTGGGGCTTGGGCTCTGCGCGGCAGGAGGGAGGCTCCCAGGGCAGAGGATTAGTCCTGGGAGCCCAACAGGTGTCCCGGTGCCTAAGTGGACAGGGAAAGCTCTGGCCCCGTTCCCTTCCGTTCCTTCATGCCCCTCCCCCAGGGTCTCCCCCATCCCCGCTGGACCCCTAACCGTGGGTGGGTCCCGCTGGGTATAGGAACTCCTCCCCTCCCCCAGCCGCCCTTCAGGGATGCCGGTCCCGGGGGTCCGGCCTTTACTTTTGCTCCCCTTTCCCTCCCTCCCACTCCCTCAGGACCCGCGTGGCTGGAGGGGGCCTCGGTGGGCAGAGCACCAGGCCTGGGATCTCAGCAGGTTCCTGGGGGCCCAAGTGGGCAGCGGAAACCTGGCCACGCTCCCTTTTGATCCTGTGCCCTTCCAGTGGTTCCCCAATTTCCCCCTTCGGGCGTGGGATCCCTGCCCCTCCCCCAGCCGCCCCTCAGGGCGCCAGTCCCTTCCCGCCTCCACTTCTCCTCCCCGTTCACTCCCCCCACGCCCCACGTCGTACCCGGTCGCTGGGGGTCCTCCCATCCCCTTAGGTATCCGTGGTCCCCCACCGGTGCCTGGTAGGTGCCCTAGTTGTGAGGAGTCACAAATTCCACGTCCTTCTAGTAAGCCATCTTGACGCAGCCCTCCTTTCTCAGTTTTGATGTGATAGAAAAAAATTCACAAACACTATCACACGGTTATTTTAAAATATTAAGCTGCATAACAAGAAAACATATAAAATGAAAAGATAGTTCAGGAAAGTGAATCAGAACATCGCATCAGTAGTTTCTATAAATTGGTAAGGCTGCAGCAACAGGGGAATTGAATTCAAAAGTATCTATGCTATTGATGCAATTGAGGAAAAATAGCTAAATTTTTTTTAAAATATGAAAAAAAACTCCAACTCCATATATTGAGATACAGACAAATATTTTTTGACTTTATAAATTACCAACATTGTTATACTTTCAATAAACTTGAAGCAAACTTATCAAACATCCTGGTAGCTATGAAAAGAAATTGTTATAGAACTTGCAGGACTACTAAGATAAATTCCCTCAACTTCAAGGGCAATCTGGACTCACTGTTGTATTAATTATGACAAAGAATAAACACAAAGTTGCTGTTAAAATATTTATTTAAGTTTAAAAAAAATGGTGATTCATAAGACTTCTAGATAGCTAGTGCGGAAATTTTGTGTTTAGCAGTAAGGCCAACCTGGCTCCTTACTGGGACCACACTGGAGATTGTGGAAGCAGGAAGGTGAAAGAGGTCACAACCTAAGACAACCTGACAGAGTTTAAAGAGCAAGGGTTTTGGTGTCCGAGGGCTTTGAGCTGGAGTCCTAGCTCTGACACTCACCAGCAGTGTGTCATTACACCTACCACTTTGCCCTCGGAATCCTGTTTCCTCAACTGTGAAACTGAGTTAGTACTACCAGCAGGGCTGCGTTGCTGGGGAGAGAAATGATGCACAGTGGAAGATGCTGGCTTTTGTCACTGACTGTTTTAATGTGCTAATTAGGAAGAGCCAACTGGCTTCTCCATAGTACGATGTCCTTGCTGTCTGCTGCAGTGACCTTGGCTACGAGTCTATTACATCATCAAAAGGGATTTTAAGACATTTAAAACCCCATCACAAAAGAGTTCCTTTAGAACCACAGATGTCTGGTTTCTTTGCTGAGTTCCATATGAAGTAAGACCATGGAATTCAGCAATGAATTTCAAACATCAAAATTTTACTTTTGAACAAAAATCTTTTAAAAACTCAAATTAAAATCGTGAAACCATTTCCTAATTTCTGTATGTTGGTGGCAATGGGGGTCCCTGAAGGATGTGACTTTTCCTGATGTGCAATGTAATGTCTCTTTTAAAAAAAATCTCTATGCTTCTGCAGGTGAAACGTGATACTCATTCACGCCCAGAGCAGAGACCTCCGTTAAGTGCGCCTCAGCAGTTTTACCTGGGCGTTTTGATTTCATTAGTTAAGGTCACATTTCTGAACAGCTTTCCCGATCCTTTTGTCAACCTTATCTAGGAAGACTTGAGTGTTGTTTGAGTTTGACAGAGAAGCATCCTTGGAGAAAGAAGGACTCCCTACCCAACACACACAAGCCCAGTGGCAGACAAATGTCACCCCAAAGAGGTCCACGGCTAAAGCCCTCAACCCGTGAGTATGTTACCTTACGTGGCCAAAGGGACTTTGCAGTTGTGATCTCGTTAAGGATCTTGAACTGGGAAGATTATCCTGGATTATCCCAGCAGGTCTAATGTAATCACAAGGGTGACAGGAGACTCAGAATCAGAGAAGGGGATGGTGACAATAGAAGCAGAGGTCAGAGGGATGTGATGGCTGGCTTTGAAGTTAGAAAGGGACCAGGAGACAAAGAATGCAGCAGCCTCTAAAAGTTGGAAAAGGCAAGGAAACAGATGTTCCCCTCGAGTCTCCAAAAGGGACGCAGCCCTGCCGACACCTTGATGTTTTCCCAGTGAGATTCGTTTCAGACGTCTGACCTCCAGAATAGTTAGATGATAAATCTGCGTGGTTTTAAGCCGATATATTTGTGGTCATTTGTTACAGCAGCAACAGGAAACTAATACAAGCACACGGTCTGTAAAACCGCCCACTGTGTGTCTGTTGTGTGTTTCTAGGTGAACCAGGCTGGAACTGCCAGAAGTAAACCTGCAGTGCTGTTGCCCGTGTTCCTTTTTTTTTTTTTGCCAAAACTATACAGAATGTGTTTCGTCTTTGGAGTTAGCCACGTGGTTACCTCTCCTCCACCAAGAAGTGAGAAGGTCGCCTGCTACCAGGCATTATCCTCTCCAGCAAGGTATCTTCTGGGGCAGAGCCTAGAATTTTAATTTAAGAGAGGTTCAGAATCCTGAGGAGGTAAAGGTATGGGGTAGGACGTGTTCCTGCGTTCCTTAATACAACATGAACTTGCATTTATTTATTTATTATTTTTTTTTTTTTTGCTGTACGCGGGCCTCTCACTGTTGCGGCCTCTCCCGTTGCGGAGCACAGGCTCCGGACGCGCAGGCTCAGCGGCCATGGCTCACGGGCCCAGCCGCTCCGCGGCATGTGGGATCTTCCCGGACTGGGGCACGAACCCGCGTCCCCTGCATCGGCAGGCGGACTCTCAACCACCGCGCCACCAGGGAAGCCCTGCATTTATTTTTATTTTGACTTTGCTTTCGAATATGCATTGTTCTTGTATTAATCAGGAGTTGGGAAGCAATCTGTCGGCATCCCTGGGGAGGTGCTGGTGAAGAAAATGTGAAGAGGGAGCATTCACTGTGACCCTAGGAACAAATGTTCAGAAGGGATTCTCTGTTGGCTCTTCCGCTCCAAGAGTTCAGAGAATGGCTCTAAGTCAAAAACTTCAGTGTCCCCTGGGTCCCAAAGGGAAAAAGTCTTAGATGAATGGCTAGCTCTCTAGTGGTTAAACACACCAGCTCTCCGTTCAGACTTCCTGGCATTGAAGCCCCACTCCACTTCCCCTCGCTGTGTGAGCTTAAGGCAGTTAGGTAACCTCTCTGTGCTCAGTGTTCCCATGGGGTAAAGGGGTACAAAAATACTAGCTTGAAAGATTGGTGTGAAAATTACAAGGAAAAAAAAGAGAAAGTGCTTAGTACATAGTAAGCACTCCATAAATGTTAAACGATGACTATAATTACGACATCCTTGGGAAACATCAGAATTTTGACAGAAAGATTAGTATCTACGTTTAGAAGAAAAGATAGACAAATGTATCTCTGATCTCAAGATGGACAAGACTTGCCAGGCATGAAAGCTGTGATTTTTGAATAAAGTCTTCTTGATCACACACACAAGAAAAGTGTTTTGAAAAGGAGAACCAATAAGCTTCTAGTCCTCTGTTTCTTTAAAAAAAATGTTTTTACGATATTTTCCCTACTTCCTCTGTCACATAAATGAGCCAAAGATGCCCTCGTTTATTGACCCCAACGTTATTTATTTCCTCACTGAGGGCTGAAATCTGTTAGCTCAAACGCAGGCTGGTGCCAAATTCAGATTTTTATATATCCAATTGTTTTAAACATAGCCCACACGAGCAGATTTTTAGCCCTTTCGGGCCTGCCTGGTTTGCATAACTGATGAAATCTCGCCCCACATCTGCTGGCCATAGATAAGATAGAGCCTTGTGGTTACAAGGCTCCAGGAGGCTACAGCCCTTGGAGGTCTCCGACCCAGAGACTCCTCGCCATGCCTCTGAGAGACATCACCCAGGCACTGTAAGCCCTCTTCCATCCCCCGCTCCCTTGGGAGTTCCCCTGTCGTCCTCTCCTTCTCAGCAGCAACCCCTGTGTGCCACAGACTCTGGACTAACACCTGCTGGGAGGGACATCCCCCAAATGCAAATCTGTCAGAGTCACCTTATAAAGTTTGTGTGACCTTGGGGTCATATCTTTCTCTTTGATCAGCCCCCAAATCCCTCAGACCCCCTGCATCCTCTTTTCCAACTAATACCAACTCCCAGTCAAAGAACATTCAAGCGTATTTTTGCTTCTCCCCCTCATAATAAGCCAAATAGAACCGAAGGACAGAGAAGTCAATGACTTATTTGGTTTAGAGTTTCCCAATTTGGGATACGAAGTGTTGGACATCGGAAGATTGTCAGGGATGCCAAAAAGCTCAAACGATTCCATTCTTTCCAGCCCACCTTTTAAAAACATCATACACTAAGATTGTAGGCATATCTTTTGGTACTTTCCAAAATAAATCTACCGAATGAGAAAAATGAAATTCAAATCTAGAAACTTAAGCTTTGAAAGTTAGTAGGGAGGGAACGCTGCCCAACATTCTGTAATAACCTAAATGGGAAAAGATTTTGAAAAAGGATACATGTGTCTGTTTAACTGAATCACTTTGCTGTACACCTGAAACTAACACAACATTGTCATACAACTATGCTCCAATATAAAATTTAAAAAAAACGAAAGAAAGAAAGCCAGTAAAAAGCCTCATTTCTCCAGAGCCAATTGAGTTCATGTTAGGACCCAAATGAACTATTCCTTATGAAAGAGGAAAAATGTTTATATCAAACATAATGAGTTGGTTCTTTCAAAACAGGAAAATTCATAGTTCAATTACTTTGCCTTTGGAACTGTCTGGTTCATAAATGAGAAGAATAAAATACTTCTGTGGTCTGATGGTAAAAAAAAAATTGTTGGGCAAATACATGATTTTTTTGGAAGTACTTTATCCTTAACCAGATGACTCTCCCCAGATTTCACTCTTTCTGATCTTAAAATTGAAAGACGGCTTTTCTGTTCCATCTAGCTTTCTTGTAGGGTTCACAACTAATTAAACCAGGCAGGGAAAGGGGAAAAAATGAGATTGTCTCATCCAGTTCTTTGCCCCATGTTGTTCCATTGTTAGTGCGGTAATATGGAAAGATGAACTTCATTTGAAGGCATCTTAGAAAAGAATGTCTGTGATCTCATTTGACATGTCTGAAATTCTTCCTGTCATTCTGTTCTATAATTTTATATCTTTATAACCAACATCTTTTCATAGTCCCTCACCACCACCCCCTCCATTGTCCTCACTTTCCTCCTGACTGTGTAGGCGCCATAATCCCTGCAAACGTTCTCAACTCTCTCTCTCTCCCCCTCTGTCTAGTACTCCTGGGAGCTCCCAAGCCAAGCTGAATCTGATTCTCGTGGACTCTGCCGTTGAACTTTAGCAGATGAATATGGTGGAGGGAAGAACCACGCTATAGGGACAGTTTTCCTTAAGTCCCTGACACAAATGTCAACCTGCCGTCAGAACTACCCATCACTCCTGTTTCCCTGGTCCTCCCACTTGACTACTCCTGAGATGCCGCTTTCATATTCTACCTGGTCCTCAATCTCCAACACTTTCTCCATCTTCTCACTCTGTTAATGGCCTTTATTCTAATTTCATTGAGAAAATAAAACTCTCCCAAAAGTCCTTCCTACTTTCCTTCCGTTAAATCTAATGGAACCCAAACCCTCTGCCCTCCTTCCTGTTACAGTAGGTGAACTGACCAAGAGTCCATCTCAGCCAACCGCCTTGCTTGTGCACGGGGTCCCATCCCCTCTAGCCCAACCAAGGACTTTGCTCCTACTGTTAACTGTGGTCTCTCTTGAAGCATCCTTCCCCCCACCCCCCGCTTCTCTTTCCTGTAATACCTCCCATTCAAGGGGAAAAAAAATCCTTATTCCCACATTTTATTGCAGCTGTGTTTTCATTTTGCTTTGCTAAAGAAAATCTCCTTGAAAAAGTTCTCTCTACTCACTGTGTCAAGTTTTCCCTCCCTCTCTTGATTGAATTTATTTTGATCAGACTTTTGACGGAGCCCCTCCATCAGATCCAATCTCTCATGATCATCAGGAGCCTCCACCTGAGTAGATCTGATGGTCGGTTCTCAGACTAGACTACGTCTAACTTGACCTTGGTTGGTGTTGGACAAAGCCAATCACTCCCCTCCTTACAGAACACCACTCTCCCCCGTTTTCTTCCTCCCTCACTGCTCGCTCCTTTACTGGCTTCTCCTTTTCTTCTGACCCCTCAATGGTGCAATGTCCCAGGAATCAGTTTCCAGACCCCTCCTCTGTCCATATTCTCTAGGGAATTTCACTAAAGGTCATGGTTTTAAAGACCGTCTATAAGCTGACTTCCAAGTTTGTAGCTCAACCCAAAACTCTTTCATTAATACTAGATTGCCTACTTGACATCTCCATGTTGATGTCCTATAGATCTCTCAAAATTCATATACCCCAGAACTATTTTTTGTTCTCTCCTCTAAGCCTGCTCCTCCCTAAGTGTTCCTCTTCTCAGTAAATGGAACTACCACTCACACAGTTGCCCAGCCCTCATCTGCCCCCCTTCCCAAATTGGGCTCATTCCAGGCTCCTTTTTTTTCCCCCTCCAACACAACATTCTAGGTCCATTCTGTCACTACCTTTATTTTATTTTTTAATTTTTCTTTTATATTGGGGGTATAGTTGGTTTACAATGTCATGTTAGTTTCAGGCGTACAGCAAAGTGATTCAGTTATACATATCCAACTGTGTATTCTTTTTCAAGTTCCTTTCACATTTAGTTTATTACAGAATATTAAGCAGAGTTCCCTGTGCTCTACAGTAGGTCCCTGTTGGTTATCACTAAATATAGCAGTGTGTACATGTCAATTCCAAACTTCCAATCTATCTCTTCCCCCAACATCTTTCCCTTTTGGTAACCATAAGTTTGTTTTCTAAGTCTGTGTGTCTGTTTCTGTTTTGTAAGTTCATTTGTATCATTTTTTTTAAGATTCTGCATATAAGCGATATCATATGGTATTTGTCTTTCTCTGTCTGACTTACTTCACTTAGTATGATAATCTCCAGGTCTATCCGTGTTGCTGCAAATGGCATTATTTCATTCTTTTTAATGGCTGAGTAGTATTCCATAGTATATGTATGTACCACATCTTTTTTTTTTTTAATTGGAGTATGGTTGCTTTACAATGTTGTGTTAGCTTCCACTGCACAGCAGAATGAAGCAGCCAGACACATACCGATATCCTCTCCCGTTTGGACTTCCCTCCCATTTAGGTCACCACAGTGCATTAGGTAGAGTTCCCTGTGCTATACAGCATGTTCCCATCAGTTGTCTATTTTATACAGAGTATTAATAATGTATATGTGTCAATCCCAGTCTCCCAGTTCCTCCCACCCCCCACTTCCCCCTTGGTATCCATACATTTGTTCTCTACATCTCTGTCTGTATTTCTGCTTTGCAAATAAGATCATCTATACTATTTTTCTAGATTCCACATATATGTGTTATTATACGATATTTGTTTTTCTATTTCTGACTTACTTCACTCTGTACGACACTAATTCCATCCACGTCTCTACAAATGACCCAACTTCATTCCTTTTTATGGCTGTGTAATACTCCATTGTATCTATGTACCACATCTTCTTTATCCATTCGTCTGTTGATGGACATTTAGGTTGCTTCCATGTCTTAACTATTGTAAACAGTGCTGCAGTGAACATTGGGGTGCATGTATCCTTTTGAACCTCTACTGTTGGTGGGAATGTAAATGGTACAGCCACTATGGAGAACAGTATGGAGGTTCCTTAAGAAACTAAAAATAGAGCTACTATATGATCCAGCAATCCCACTTCTAGACATATATCCAGAGAAAACCTTACCTTTAAAATATATCCAGAATCCTACCGCTTCTCAATATTTTCCCCCACTAATGCTTTAGACCAATGCTTTAGATTATTGCAGTAATCTCAGAAATGATCTCTCTCTGCCTTAGCTCCCTGGGGTCTTCATACAGCAGACGGAAGGCCACTTGTAAGATGTAAATCAAATCATGCATTCTTTTCAAAGCCCTCCAGTTCGAATAAAATCCAGTCCTGCATTGACCTGATGCTCCTAAGCGATCAAACCCCTGGCCACTCACTGGGCTCCAGCTGCAGGCGACTTCTCGCTCTTCCTCCTGTGGGCCCAGGACATTCCCTCTCATGCCATTTGCCTGGATTTTTTCCCCCAGGTGGTGACATGTCTCGCTCCAACCCTTTATTCTGCTCAAGGCTCATCTTTCTAAAAGGCTTTCCCTGACCAACTTATATAAAGTAGAAACTTACCCCTCCCCACTTCTTTATCCCACTTCACGCAATGCAGAAAGATGCATGTGGACACTTTTTAACATTTCTTTCCATTTCCATTGCCTGCCTAGTTCCACGAAGGTAGAGATTTTGAGTTTTCACCAGTGTAACTCCACTGTCTGGAATGGGGCTTGATGCACAGAAGGTACTCACGAGATAGTAGTTGAGTGAATGGAAAGAGCTAATACATTCTTATTATTTGCTCAGCAAATAATTGGAGACAGCAATTAAGTCTTAGCTTAGGTTGGTAACCCCAGTTAATTTTGTCTTTCCCCAAAGCCTTATTCTTCAACATCAGCTTTGCACTTCTTCCCTAATCTCTCCCCAGGTTTTGAATATTTTTAGGAATAAGTTAGGAAACTCAGCATTAGACCAATATCTAACCAGTTGTCTTAATTTTTCCTGTATTTTTTATGGACATGTCAAATTTTCTGGTTTTTAAAATTTCCCATTATCAGTTCATTTCTGCCTATTCTCTGTATTTTAATATAAACACTATTCTTTATCTTTTTCCTTTCTTCTTTTTTTACACGTATGTTCTCTAAAGGGATTTTTTTCTCACTAACGTTGTTTTGTATATTATTCTTGATGTCTGGACATTGGCCTGGTGTTTTCAATGTCAAGGAATATTTCAGGGTATTTATTCATTCGTTTATGTAACCAAAAAAAAAAACAATTATTGAAACCCTATTATGTACTCAGAGCATAATTTGAAAAGGACACAATAATAGTAAAAATACCCATTTATTTCCAGACTCGAGCTTAGTAGAAACCAGAAAGTCTGGCAACCTGCGAGAATATTTCCATGAAATCCTCAACAAACTCTTAGCAGAGTCTATGCAAAATTTGGCTCTAAATGTTATTTTCTTACTTTGTTTCTAAATGGAAAAATTTGGATTTTGTGGAACTATCTGAAGTCTCGCTTAAGTGAATATATACAGACTCTTGGCTACCCCATTTGGCCAATTATCACCTCTTCTTGGCTCACGTACATAGGAGGTACCCAGTAATCTTCTTGAACTGGATGGGGCCTACCAGAGCAATCCTTTCATCTTCTAACGTAATTAAATTAACCTGGAAGCACTCAGTTTCATATTAGGATAGAAAAGAATAATACTACATGCTTTCCTTTGAGGGGAAGATGAACTAAAAGAGCACATTAAAACTATTAAATAGAAAATGAACCCAAGGTGATATTAACGCCTAATACAGTAGTCTGTTTTTTTAGAGAACTTGCTGAGTGATTTTGAACATTTATTCTAATATAGACTCGTTAGTAATTTTTGACGTAATTTCATTTCTCCTAAAACGCAGACAGACACTTTGCTGTGCCTTTTTTTAGCTTCTGCTCCTGTCTAATCCTCCATAAACAGTCTTAAAGAGCTGCGAAAAACTGGCCAATTTAATGACACGCGCAAGGCAGTTACTGTTTGACCATCTTAACACATCTTTTCTGAACTAGTCCTTCGGGCCAGTCTGCCCTCGGTTTTAGCTCATCATTTTTGAAGTTGTCCATTCCAAATGTGGAGAGCCTTCAGCAAGCAACGGCTGCAGAAGAAGGTCTTCTACTTTTGGACCAACTAAAGATTAAAGATACCCAGATGGTTGTGAGCATCGTACAACTACACACCATAGTTGAGCGTAGAACAAAAAACCAGGCAAATTGCTTTTGAACTAGATGGCATTGATCTTGGGCTTCCTCTGTTTCCATCTCCCCATGTCTACGCTCTGAAGCCCTCATCCAAAGCCCCAACATCATGCTCCAGCTCCTCGCGGGTCTGTTCTTATTCTCCAGGTGTCCATTCACTGAAGCCACCTGCTTCTCCTCTTCCGTTCTCTGAAATGTTTCCATGATAATTAGGTATTTGGAAGAAAAGCCACTGGCTTCAACTACAGCTGCAAACAGAGGGGGGTGGCCTTGTCTTAAGTGTTCTCGTCCTTCATTGTACTTCCAGCTTGATTATTGGATCTGTGTTGAACAAGCCACTGAAAATCTGTCTTAAGGTCATTGTCATTTCATTTTTATCAGAAGCTCTTCAGTGAGAAACAATATTCAGTGGAATTGTTTGAAGGACACAGAGTCCATCACTGTCCAAAACTCTGGAGGCCTAGTGTTTAGGAGCAAGTGCTTTGGAGTTCAACAGATCTGAATTCAGATTTCTACCGCTTATGAGTTGTGGGACCTAAACTCTTGTCTGTTTCCTCCTTTGTAACCCAGGGGTAAATAATAACCATACCTTCCTCAGAGCTGGTATGAGGATTAAAGGAATAGTGCTTCCTCACGTCTGCATCAGTAGATGTTAACTCTTCTCGTTATTGCTGTTAATAGTCATGGATCAAGACACATCTGTATGGGTTGAGGTATCTGGTGGAGCCCAGCCTCCCCTGATTCCCCTGGATTATTTTCTTGAACGTCGCTGTGGTGGGAGACTTAGTTTCCAGGGAAGGTCGGTCTAAGAAGCATCCCTTTACCACCCATGGTAGCATTTCCTATAAGGACGCCGTCGGGAGCACTCTTTATCACTTTCCAACAATGTTGCTTTTTATGGGGACCTCCAGGAAAATTCAGGGTCCAGTGTCAGTGCCAAGCAGAGACGTTCTCTTGAGCATTTGGTTTATTTGAAGCTCATGGACAGTAAATTATATAACCGACTGAGTTTCCCTTTTTGAGTTGGCTGCTAGAAAGCTTAGAGCCAAACGCATGGCTCATTTGTTGGCGGTGCGTCAATTATTACGGGATGCATTTTGTGTCCCTGTCTTCATTCTGTTTTTTCTTTTAATCCTTCTTCTCTTTCATGCAAATTAAATGTTACTTTAAAATTTATTCTTGTAAATTGCCTAAAATTACTTCTGAAGCAAGATGAGTAATACATAGGTAGAAAAATAGATATATAAACTAAGGCTTTCAATAATTTAACCTGTGTAAATGGCTTGTAGCTTGTATATCTAAAAGATGTTTAGCTTTTGTAAGAAGATACTTGTTATAGAAAAAGAATTTTCCAATGGGTAAAATTTCAGATTTTGCATGAAAGAGAAAGTAATCGGTTCAAGGATGGGAATGTTTTGCTGGAAGATAAGTTCGATTTGGGAAACCAGTAGGGGAGCCACTGAGCTCTTGGTGGAGAAGTGTCTTGTATGATTGGATTAGTTAATTAACGTAATCATTGTGTACAACCCCAGGGTCAGTTTATAAAAAGAATTTTTAACCTTTCATAGAGAGCATAGGACGACTGTGGACTCAGGAGTCAAACTCCTGGATAGAAATCCTGGCTCTGCCATTTATTGGGCAATTTACTTAACTTCATTGTTCCTCAGTTTCCTTGTTCAGAAAATGGAGATCAAACTAGTACTTACCTCATAGGGTTCTCAGGGAAATCAAAGGATAATATACACGTACCAAGAGTTTAGAATATTGACTGGCATTCGGTAGGAGTCAATGCATATTAACTCTTATTCTTCTTTATCTTTTCCACTGGAGCCCAAGGATTTTTAAAAAGATGTCTTTTTAAAAGACATCTTGTCAGTTTTGTAATATATCGCATAGTAGGGCTGGTCAGAGATTGGTGATGGCAATAAAATATATATGTGGTTTATACATATGCCACAGAATTCCCAAATCTATCATGAGTGGTTCACGGCAACTTCAGAGAAAATGTGTGTTTTTCTTTCTTGGTCTTTCCAAACAAACAGGAAAGCAAAATAGCTTCTGTGAAATATTCTATCGTGTTAGCATCATAGATTTGTTCATGAAGCATGACACCATGGATAGTGTGTCTTGCCTTTTTCCACCCAAGCGTCAGTGTTTTCTTTCTTATATACGTGTTCTATTTCCTTAGATCTATAGTGAGTGAAAGAAATTGATCGATCAAATGTGTTTTCTGAAAGAATAGTGTTTTATGGAAAAATTTAACGCGTAAATGCTCTTGCCCGTTCTCCTTCCTCAATTCCTCTGCCTCCCAATATAAAGAGAATGTGTCTGGCGTATTCAAGGTTGAAAGAGAGTAAAAAGCTACAGAAATTAAGCAGATCTGCCAAATATAAGACTGGGGGTTGCAGGTTGAGGAAGAGAAAATAAGGAAACTGAGAGCCTGGGAAGGGAATTTTCTGATGTTTCTGTTTGTGTCAGAAATTGAAGAAAGAAAGCAATCTTGAGAAAGAAAAACAGAGCTAGAGGAATCAGGCTCCGTGACTTCAGACTATACTACAAAGCTACAGTGATCAAGGCACTATGGTACTGGCACAAAAACAGAAATATAGATCAATGGAACAGGATAGAAAGCCCAGAGATAAACCCACGCACATATGGTCACCTTATCTTTGATAAAGGAGGCAAGAATATACAGTGGAGAAAAGACAGACTCTTCAATAAGTGGTGCTGGGAAAACTGGACAGCTACATGTAAAAGAGTGAAATTAGAACACTCCCTAACACCATACACAAAAATAAACTCAAAATGGATTAGAGACCTAAATGTAAGGCCAGACACCATCAAACTCTTAGAGGAAAACATAGGCAGAACACTCTATGACATAAATCACAGCAAGATCCCTTTTGACCCACCTCCTAGAGAAATGGAAATAAAAACAAAAATAAACAAATAGGACCTAATGAAACTTCAAAGCTTTTGCACAGCAAAGGAAACCATAAACAAGACCAAAAGACAACCCTCAGAATGGGAGAAAATATTTGCAAATGAAGCAACTGACAAAGGATTAATTTCCAAAATTTACAAGCAGCTCATGCTGCTCAATAACAAAAAAACAAACAGCCCAATCCAAAAATGGGCAGAAGAACTTAATAGACATTTCTCCAAAGAAGATATACAGATTGCCAACAAACACATGAAAGAATGCTCAACATCACTAATCATTAGAGTAATGCAAATCAAAACTACATTGAGATATCATCTCATACCAGTCAGAATGGCCATCATCAAAAAATCTAGAAACAATAAATGCTGCAGAGGGTGTGGAGAAAAGGGAACCCTCTTGCACTGCTGGTGGGAATGTGAATTGGTACAGCCACTATGGAGAGCAGTATGGAGGTTCCTTAAAAAACTACAAATAGAACTACCGTATGACCCAGGAGTCCCACTACTGGGCATATACCCTGAGAAAACCATAATTCAAAAAGAGTCATGTACCAAAATGTTCATTGCAGCTCTATTTACAATAGCCAGAAGATGGAAAAAACCTAAGTGTCCATCATCGGATGAATGGATAAAGAACATGTGGCACATAAATACAATGGAATATTACTCAGCCATAAAAAGAAACGAAATTGAGTTATTTGTAGTGAGGTGGATGGACCTAGAGTCTGTCATACAGAGTGAAGTAAGTCAGAAAGAGAAAGACAAATACCGTATGCTAACACATATATATGGAATCTAAGAAAAAAAATGTCATGAAGGACCTAGGGGTAAGACAGGAATAAAGACACTGACCTACTAGAGAATGGACTTGAGGATATGGGGAGGGAGCAGGGTAAGCTGTGACAAAGTGAGAGAGTGGCATGGACATATATACACTACCAAACCTAAAATAGATAGCTAGTGGGAAACAGCCACATAGCACAGGGAGATCAACTCGGTGCTTTGTGACCACCTAGAGGGGTGGAATAGGGAGGGTGGGAGGGAGGGAGACGCAAGAGGGAAGAGATATGGGGACATATGTATGTGTATAACTGATTCACTTTGATATAAAGCAGAAACTAACACACCACTGTAAAGCAATTATACTCCAATAAAGATGTTAAAAAAAGAAAAGAAAAAGAAAAAATATTAAAAACAGCAAGGGAAAAACAAAAAATAACATACAAAGGAATCCCCATAAGGTTATCAGCTGATATTTCAGCAGAAACTCTGCAGACCAGAAGGAAGTGGCAGAACATACTTAAAGTGATGAAAGAGAAAAACTTAAAACCAAGATTACTCTACCCAGCAAGGATCTCATTCAGATCTGATGAAGAAATCAAAAGCTTTTCAGACAAGCAAAAACTAAGAGAATTCAGCACCACCAAACCAGCTTTACAACTAATGCTAAAGGAACTTCTCTAGGTGGGAAACACAAGAAAAAGACCCACAAAAACAAACCCAGAACAATTGAGAAAATGGTAATAGGAACATACATATTGATAATGACCTTGAATGTAAATGAATTAAATGCCCCAACCAAAGGACACAGACTGGCTGAATGGATACAAAAACAAGACCCATATATATGCTGTCTACAAGAGACCCACTTCAGACCTAGGGACACATACAGACTGAAATTGAAGGGATGGAAAAAGATATTCCTTGCAAGTGGAAATCAAAAGAAAGCTGGAGTAGCAATACTCGTATCAGATAAAATAGACTAAAATAAAGATTGTTACAAGAGATAAGGAGGGACACTACATAATGGTCAAAGGATCAATCCAAGAAGAAGATATAACAATTACTAATGTTTATGCACCCAACACAGGAGCACCTCAATACATAACACAAATATTAACAACAATGAAAGGAGAAATCGACAGTAACACAATACTAGTAGGGGATTTTAACACCCCACTTACACAAATGGACAGATCATCCAAACAGAAAATAAATAAGGAAACACATGCTTTAAATGAAACAATAGACCAGATAGATTTAATTGATGTTTATAGAACATTCCACCCAAAAGTGGCAGAATACACTTTCTTCTCAAGTGCACACGTAACATTCTCAAGGATTGATCACATCTTGGGGCACAAATCAGCCTCAGAAAATTTAAGAAAATTGAAATCATATCAAGCATCTTTTCTGACCACAACACTATGAGATTGGAAATCAATTGCAGGAAAAAACTGTAAAAAACATAAATACATGGAGGCTAAACTTTGTGCTACTAAATAACCAAGAGATCACTGAAGAAATAAAACAAATACATAGAACCACAACGACCCAAAACATATGGGATGAAGCAAAAGCAGTTCTAAGAGGGAAGTTTATAGCAATTCAATCTCACCTCAAGAAACAAGACAAATCTTAAATAAATAATCTAACCCTACACTTAAAACAACTAGAGAAAGAAGAACAAAGAAAACCCAAAGTCAGTAGAAGGAAAGAAATCATAAAGATCAGAGGAGAAATAAATGAAATAGAAACAAAAAAAAAAAAAACAGTAGCAAAGATCAATAAACCTAAAAGCTGGTTCTTTGAGAAGATAAACAAAATTGATAAACCCTTAGCAAGACTCATCAAGAAAAAAAGGGAGAGGGTGCAAATCAATAAAATTAGAAACAAAAAAGGAGAAATCACAACTGAGACTGCAGAAATACAAAGGATTATAAGAGACTACTACAAACAACTATATGCCAATAAAATGGACAACCACGAAGAAATGGACAAATTCTTGGAAAAGTACAATTTCCAAGACTGAACCAGGAAGAATTAGAAAATATAAACAGACCTATCACAAGTAATGAAATTGAAACCGTAACTAATAATCTTCCAACAAACAAAAGTCCAGGACCAGATGGCTTCACAGGCGAATTCTATCAAACATTTAGAGAAGAGCTAACACCAATCCTTCTCAAACTCTTCCAAAAAATTGCAGAGAGAGAAACACTCCCAAATTCATTCTCCAAAGCCACCATCACCCTGATACCAAAACCAGAAAAGGATACCACAAAAAAAGAAAATTTCAGACCAATATCTCTGATGAACATAGATGCAAAAATCCTGAACAAAATACTAGCAAACAGAATCCAACAGCACATTAAAAGGATCATACACCATGATCAAGTGGGATTTATCCCAGGAATGCAAGGATTCTTCAATATACGCAAATCAATCAATGTGGTACACCATATTAACAAATTAAGGAATGAAAACCATATGATCATCTCAGTAGATACAGAGAAGGCTTTTGACAAAATTCAACACCAATTTGTGATAAAAGCTCTCCAGAAAGTGGGCATAGAGGGAATCTACCTCAACATAATAAAGGCTGTATATGACAAACCCACAGCAAGCATCATACTCAATGAAGAAAAACTGAAAGCATTTCCACTAAGATCAGGAACAAGACAAGGATGTTCCACTCTTGCCACTTTTATTCAACATTGTTTTGGAAGTCCCAGCCACGTCAGTCAGAGAAGAAAAATAAAAGGAATACAAATTGGAAAAGAAGAAGTAAAACTGTCACTGTTTGCAGATGACATGATACTATACATAGAAAATGCTAAAGATGTCACCAGAAAACTACTAGAACTAATCAATGAATTTGGTAAGGTTGCAGGATACAAAATTAGTGCACAGAAATCTCTGGCATTCCTGTACACCAACAATGAAAAATCAGAAAGAGAAATTAAGGAAAGCCTCCCATTTACCATTGCAACAAAAAGAATAAAATACCTAGGAATAAACCTGCCTAAGGAGGCGAAAGACTTGTACTCAGAAAACTATAAAACACTGATGAAAGAAATCAAAGATGACATAAACAGATGGAGAAATATACCATGTTCTTGGATTGGAAGAATCAATATTGTGAAAATGACTGTACCACCCGAAGCAATCTACAGTTTCAGTATAATCTCTATCAAACTACCAATGGCATTCTTCACAGCATTAGAACAAAAAATTTTACAATTCGTATGGAAACACAAAAGACCGCAAATAGCCAAAGCAATATTGAGAAAGAAAAACGGAGCCGGAGGAATCAGGCTCCCCAACTTCAAACTATACCACAAAGCTACAGTAATCAAGACAGTATGGTACTGGCACAAAAACAGAAATATAGATCAATGGTACATGATAGAATGCCCAGAGGTAAATCCACGCACATATGGTCACCTAGTTTACGTCAACGGAGGCAAGAACGTACAATGGAGAAGAGACAGCCTCTTCAATAAGTGGTGCTGGGAAAACTGGACAGCTACATGTAAAAGAATGAAATGAGAACACTCCCTAACACCATGCACAAAAATAAACTCAAAATGGATGAAAGACCAAGATGTAAGGCCAGACGCTATAAAACTCTTAGAGGAAAACATAAGAAGAACACTTCTTTGACATAAACCACAGCAAGATCTTTTTTGACCCACCTCCTAGAATAATGGAAATAAAAACATAAATAAACAAATGGGACTTAATTAAACTTAAAAGCTTTTGCACAGCAAAGGAAACCATAAGCAAGACCAAAAGACAACCCTCAGAATGGGAGCAAATATTTGCAAATGAAGTAACTGACAAAGGATTAATCTCCAAAATTTACAAGCAGATCATGCAGCTGAATATCAAAAAAACAAACGACCCAATCCAAAAATGGGCAGAAGACCCAAATAGACATTTCTCCAAAGAAGATATACAGATTGCCAACAAACACATGAAAGGATGCTCAACATCACTAATTATTAGCGAAATGCAAATCAAAACTACAATGAGATATCATCTCACACGAGTCAGAATGGCCATCATCAAAAAATCTAGAAACAGTAAATGCTGGAAGGGGTGTGGTGAAAAGATAACCCTCTTGCACTGCTGGTGGGAATGTAAATTGATACAGCCACTATGGAGAACAGCATGGAGGTTCCTTAAAAAACTAAAACTAGAACTACCATATGACCCAGCAGTCCCACTACTGGGCATATACCCTGAGAAAACGGTAATTCAAAAAGAGACATGTACCATAATGTTCATTGCAGGACTGTTTACAATAGCCAGGACGTGGAAGCACCCTAAACGTCCATCGACAGATGAATGGATAAAGAAGATGTGGCACATATATACAATGGAATATTACTCAGCCATAAAAAGAAATGAAACTGAGTTATTTGTAGTGAGGTGGATGGACCTAGAGTCTGTCATACAGAGTGAAGCAAGTCAGAAAGAGAAAGACAAATACCGTATGCTAACACATATATATGGAATCATAAAAAAAAAAGAGAAGGTTCTGATGAACCTACTTGCAGGGCAGTCATAAAGATGTAGATACAGAGAATGGACTTGAGGACACAGAGTGGGAGGGGTAAGCTGGGGCGAAGTGAGAGTAGCATCAACATATATACACTACTGAATGTAAAATAGATAGCTAGTGGGAAGCAGCCGCATAGCACAGGGAGGTCAGCTCGGTGCTTTGTGATGACCTAGCAGGGTGGGATAGGGAGGGTGGGAGGGAGGCTCAAGAGGGAGGGGATATGGGGACATATGTATACACTGGCTGATGCACTGTGTTGTACAGCAGAAACTAACACAGTATTGTAAAGCAATTATACTCCAATAAAGATCGATTAAAAAACATATATGTATACATACATATACATACACATATGTATATGAATATCCATACACATGTATATATACATATATATTTGAATCACTTTGCTGTGTACCTGAAACTACCACAACATTGTAAATCAATTACACTTCAATAAAAATAAATAACTTTTTTAAACTTTTTTAAAAATTAAAAATTAAGGGCTTCCCTGGTGGCGCAGTGGTTAGGGATCCGCCTGCTGATGCAGGGGACACGGGTTCGTGCCCCGGTCCGGGAGGATCCCACATGCCGCGGAGCAACTAAGCTGGTGCACCACAACTACTGAGCCTGTGCTCTAGAGCCCACGAGCCACAACTACTGAGTCCACGTGCCACAACTACAGAAGCCCACGCACGAGAGCCCGTGCTCTGCAACAAGAGAAGCCACCACAATGAGAAGTCCGTGCATCGCAATGAAGAGTAAGCCCCACTCACCACAACTAGAGAAGTCCCGCATGCAGCAACAAAGACCCAGTGCAGCCAAAAAATAAATAAATAAATGAATAAAATTTTTTTTAAAAGCCTAGAAATAGGTCTCTATGCTGCCAATGAGTTCGGAATTGGTGAATTCCTAAAAACCAGGACAGAGAGCTTCCCTGGTGGCGCAGTGGTTGAGAGTCCGCCTGCTGATGCAGGGGACACAGGTTCGGGCCCTGGTCCGGGAAGATCCCACGTGCCGCGGAGCGGCTGGGGCCGTGAGCCATGGCCGCTGAGCCTGCGCGTCCGGAGCCTGTGCTCCGCAACGGGAGAGGCCACAACAGTGAGAGGCCCGCGTACCGCAAAAAAAAAAAAAAAAAATTAATTAAAAATTAAAAAAAGATAAAAATTAGTGGAGAAGTTTTTGGTGCACTTAAGAACACTAGGCTCTGCATGGCTGCCGTTATAACAACATACTCTGAAGGAAGAGTTCAGTGAGTAGGTATATGGGCTGCAGTGTCTGTGAGAGGAGGGGCTCTTGTTTGCTGAAACCAGAGCCCCCCAGAGAACGGTAAGCACTCAGGCAGCATCAGCCCTGACAAGAGACCTTCACCTGCTCTGCCAAAGGCTCCTCTAGATACAGTTTCATTCTTTGTCATCAAAGAGTGCTCCAAGGAAGCGCTCTATCCTGTTCAACACCCTCTGTGTACTTTTTCCCTCATAACTACTAGTAATGTAGAAAGTGAGTCGTAAATAAACTTGAATTCTCATCCTTTATAAAGACGACCCAGAAATAAATCTCTTGGGACTTTTAAAATTCCTGACGCTGAGATCACAGGCATTTCTCTGTAATTATATTGAATGTGTTGCTTGTGTTACTCTACCTCTTGTTGTCATTTTGTAATATTCTACTTTCAATATATCTTGCATGTTAACAACCTGGCAAATTTAACAGTTCATCAGGTTTCCGACTCGGCTGCGTGAACCAAACAGCTAGTTTTATTGACTTGATTCGATTTCATTATTGAGTAGACAGACATTTATTTCAGACAACTACAGAAGTTCAATAACTTCAAATTTCTCACTAACAGAGAACGATTGACTAGTTTTTACAAACTAACAGTATGGAGTGGTTTTTTTTTTTCCTATTTCTTAATACAGCCACAGAAATTTTCACATTTAAAGGCTTCAGTGGTTCTGTGTGTCCTTCAAGATAAAGTCTGAACTCTGTGCTGTGACGTTCAAGGAACTTCACGGTCTAGTCCCAGCCTGTTCTCCTGTCCCTCCCCTGGCTTCTTGTCACTTTTTCCTGCTCCTACTTCCCCAGCCTCCTCAACAATCTTAGCGTCTGTGAATTAAGCATTCATTCCAGACACGCTTTGAGGTACTTTTTAAATAAATTTATTTATTTATGTATTTATTTTTGGCTGTGTTGGGTCTTCATTGCTGTGCACGGGCTTTCTCTAGTTGGGGTGAGCGGGGGCTACTCTTCGTTGTGGTGCGTGGGCTTCTCATTGCAGTGGCTTCTCGTCACTGAGCATGGCCTCTAGGCGTGCGGGCTCAGTAGTTGTGGCACGTGGGCTCAGTAGTTGTGGTTCGTGGGCTCTAGAGCGCAGGCTCAGTAGTTGTGGCGCACAGCCTTAGTTGCTCCGCAGCATGTGGGATCTTCCCGGGCCAGGACTCGAACCTGTGTCCCCTGCATTGGCAGGCAGATTCTTAACCACTGCGCCACCAGGGAAGTCCCATGAGGTACTTTTAAATACAGGTTTAGCTTCTATAACTGGGGTCAGACTCAAAGTGACTTAAACGATACAGGCAGACCTCATTTTACTGCACTTCACAGATACGGCGTTTTTACAAATTTAAGGTTTGGGGCAACCCTGCAAGTCTATTGGTGCCATTTTTCCAACAGCATTTGCTTTGTGTCTCAGTGTCACATTTTGATAATTCTCACTTTATTTCAGACTTTTTCATTATTATTCTGTTAATGGTGACGTATGATCAACGATCTTTGATGTTGCGACTATGACTCACTGAAGGCTTAGATGTTGGTTAGCATTTTTTAGCAATAAAGTATTTTTCATTAAGGTACGTACATTGCTTTTTAGACATAATGCTATTGCACACTTAACAGACTACAGTGTAGTGTTAACATAACTTTTATATGCACTGGGAAACCAACAAACTCCTGGGACTAACTTTGCTGCCATATTCGTTTTATTGTGGTGATCTGGAAGCGAACCCCCAATATCTCTGAGGTCTGCCTGCATAGGAGTTTGTTTCTGTTTTATGTACTGTAGAGCACAAGGAACTGTACTCAATGCTCTTTAATAACCTATATGGGAAAAGAATCTGAAAAAGAATAGATATGTATATGTATAACTGAGTCACTTCGCTGTACGTTAGAAATTAAAACAACATTGTAAGTCAACTATACTTCAATTTAAAATTTTGATAAAAAATAATAAAATAAAACAAATGAAAACTAACCAAAAAAAAAAAAAAGAAAGAAAAAGAAAATAGAGTCCAAGTGTAAGTGATATAGAGCTGGCTTGGTAGCAGCTCTGTCCTACCTGTACCTTGGTAGCGACACTGTGTCCTACAAGACACAGGCTCTTTCTGTCTTGTTGCTCTTTTCTGCTGAATATGCAGCATCCTTCCATATAGTCGGCTATTCCAGCTGCCAGCAGTGCACCTCCACTCAAGCCAGCAAGAAAGGGAAGACGAGAAAGGGGAAGGCACATGACTAAGGTGTTGGCATGTGTCATTTCCGCTCCTATCCTGTTGAACACGTGTCGGTCACATGGCTGTACCAAGTTGCAAGGGAGGCTGAGATATTTCTCTAACTTAGCCCAGCAGCCCCAGGTCCATTTCTGTTACTTCAGATGAACTAGAGAATGTGTGATGAGGGGAGTCCAAATCTTTGTCATACCTACCATGTCTATGTTACTGCGCTAAGTGCTAGGGATAGAGAGATGAATAGGGACTGGATTTGGGGGAGAAACCAGTACAGTTGGAGAGATTTGGGGTAAATCCCTGTTGTCTCAATGTATCATAGATACTGAATCTATATACATTCTTCTTTACCTTCTATATAAACAGAATTTATTCTGTATATAATCTGTACATAATCTTCTGTGCTTTTGCATTTTCTGCCCCCTTCCCTGGATTCTTTCTGCCCCCTTTTCCACTGGATGCAATTCTCCCCACTCTGCAAAGAGTAGCCCAAGAGTTCCCACCTTTGCTAAGCCTTCAGCATTCCTTCCAGAGACAGGTAGGAGTTGTGTCATTAGTGTTCCCATAGTGCTTAGATGCTGTGTTCTCTTTCCCCTGTTTTGTTCTAAGTGCTTGGAGGCAGGTATGAACTGTGGTTTTATTCGTGTCCTATCCCCAGCACCTAGGACAGTGCCAAAGCAAATAGAAGATGCTGGATAAATGTTTGCCAAATCAAATCAGTGCTTGGCCTCCTGTTGTGGACTCTGGGAAGGCAAAATGAGTGGACTCTTTAATGAACTGGGGAACTCTCTCATATGGTGTATAATAATATCACAGTTGATAAGACGTTAAGTGAATTCCAAATCAAATTCATAGAGGAGATCGTGTTTCCAATGCTTTCATCTTATTCTAACTTTGAGTTTGTTTTTATTTTTATTCAGTTATGCTAGTAAATGTGTTCTGGCTGAGGGTGATGAAGGGGTCTTAAGAAAAAGCTTGAATTTGAATGATGTGTTCTCTTATATTACTTGCTGTATTTCTCACTAAAGTTGATTTCAAAAACCAAAGTGATATCCTGCTTACTAGAAATCAATCTTGTGTGGTCCAGGAAATGTTGAATTTTTTCCAGGACTTACTTGAAAAGGCAAATTTACAACCTGATTCAAAAATTTTATTTTCCTCTGGGTTCCTGATGTAATCCCAAAAGGAACCTTACTGTCCATAGCCTATCCATGATTCCGTTTTGGATCTTAAGCTGTGTGGGAGGTTAATCAGTATAGGATAAAAACCATAGAATTTTCACAGACTATTCCAATTCTATGAATTACTAGATATTAGTAATATGACTGCTTATGTTACTTACAGACAAAGCACTCGACCATTTGGGCCTCAGTTCTTTTATTAGTCAAATAAGAACATTGAACTAAGGCAGGGTTTTTCAGCTCAGCCTGTTAGACTATGAATAATAATAAGAGTTGTTACTTTAAATCACAGGTTTTCAGGAAAGAATGGTAAAGTGCTGAGAATTCATGGGTTTGCACTTTCCATGGGCCTAAAGAACATAATGGTGTGTGATCTCAATCTGTGACGTGAAATAGTTAAAATATCTTCTCCGGTGGCAACAGCATATGGAATGACGTGTGGGCATGGGGACAAATGTGGAGCAATAGCTGTGGCTGTATAAACCATTGCATATTAGAATGGTTGATACCATATAAACTAATAGTTTTATCCCCAAATGCCTTAATCATTCATCTTTTCAGGTGTGACATGTACAAGGCCTTTTAGAAAGAATGTTGCGATCAGCTCCCTCTCTGCAAACTGTGTCTTTAGAAAAAAGATGTAAAGCACAGCTTACAGCTTACGAGGAGTATTCATTTGTGAGATCTGGGGCTTGGAAAGCAGGCTTATTGAGTTTCTTGTATTTAATCATAGGTGATATATTAGCTAATTAACGAATGCAGTCTGACTCAGATCAGATTTGCTTTTGCCGGACTTATGTTTATTTAATGTGCTTTCACGTAGAAAATGAGTATTTGGCAGTGAGCAAAAATAAAAAGCACACAAAAACCTGTGTAGCTGTAGTGGCTGAGTGAGTTGGGTCCTGAGGCCAGTCCTTCCTACAATTCATGTGAAACCCGTACTGCAAGATGAAGCGTCTGACAATTTGGAGGCTGGTCCTGTAGTCCTAGGAATCTGGAGTGAATTAAAGTCTAGACTCTGTTATTTTCCAGAGGAAAGGGAGGAGGGAGAAATCACAGATCAGATATGGCCAAAGTGATACGGAGGCAACACTGAAGCAAGGATGCTGCTGCCAGTGTGTGGAGGCTTCAAGGCAGTAATGGCAGAGCAGCTGCGTTCTCAGAGGGTTAGGGGCAGTGTATCAGGAGTAGGCCTCCTCTTGTAACGAAGCAGGAGACTGCCGGCTTGTGAAAGGCAAAGATGCTCTGCTCCTTGAAAATCTCCCCAGGTGAGAATGGCTACCGTCAAAACGTTGCCAAGAAACTCTAATGATCCAGACCGTCACAACTGTATGTTAGCCATAGTCATTTCAGGAAAATAAATGATACTTTGGGTAGATTTCTGGTCAGTTTCTTCCCTGAAGCAGAAGAGATCGGATTCCCGAGCAAAGAAAAACAGGGAAGAACAAAGTTTGGGCATGCCCGCAGGAACAGCGGTATCTTTAGAAACTACCTGGGAGGCAGAAGCTAAGTGTTGATTTGCCCGTGCCTCCTACCTGGGAGTGGAAGGTGGGAAGAAATGGACAGTGGGTCTGCTCAAAAGAGGAGGTACAGTGCAGCTTGGTGAAGCCACACGCTGACTGCGTTCTGCACGGCTCTTCATGCAGTGCTGTGGGCTGGTGCACCGGAGGCGAGCCCGGGTGTCCTATGTAAGTTTCTGTTGCTGTACGTTGCAGCTAGGGGCTGAAAATACTATTCGTGTCTGTCTGGTGCGTGGTGCCTCTTTCAGATGTTTTTAATCCCCGTGCTGGGGATCAGTCAGACAATCAACCATTTGTACAACGAGTTTTCAAGCCACCTGAGGTATCGGAGATTCTGAGTTTCTCCGGAGATTTTTTTTTATGTATCTTTCGTGCGGTGTTACTTGGATAAGGTCGAAAATAACTTGCCCTGGGATCGCTTGGGAAGTGCATTGTCTCAGAGGTCTGTATCAGTTCAAACCAGTTGATATTCTCTTTTACGTAGAGTCCTGTTTTCATCTTTGAATTATGGCATGAAAAGAATCTTTTTTTAGGGAGAAATACCACGGAGTTTGTCAAATTAAAGATAGCCACAGAAGCTCCCTTTAAATCCTGTTTTGAACAGCTTTAGAAAAATAGGAGATGGATGACACAGCTGTTGCAGTTACGCCAGCATGTACAGCAGCTTTATCATTCTATGACTCTTTCACTGAAATAGCCCTTATTTCACGGACCTGCTGTGTTTTGCAAAATGGCTGTCTGAGTATTAAATTCTACAAGGCAGGCTTACACAAACACTGAAGTATCACTACTTAAAATGATTGGATGCTAATTGAAAGATGCCGCACAGTCTGCTAGCTGACAAGCTCGGGGGGGGGGAAACGCTCACTTTATTTTCACCCTCCTCTTACGTGTGGCTAGTTGATTTTCACGGAGTGATGTGAAAGCGAGCAAGAGGCTTATTCAGGCTGGACAGACTGCAGTGCTGAATTGCTTAACACTGATCTGAGATTCCTGGCTGCAGAACAAATCGAAAATCTACAAAGAGAGCTAATCAATACCTAAGGGTATAGTGTAGAGAAATCTGTGACCTTGGAAAACTGGCCGCTATAAGAGATATATGTGACACTTCCAGGACAAACAAGGTCAAAATCTGATACAATCTACCTAATATAAAGTTGGAGACCAGGAAGATGGGAAAGGGATAATTACATTCCTATCAAATCTTAAAGAGAATATTCAATTTTATTAAATAATTAAAAGCGTAAAAAGCCCCATTAACTTACAGATTTTTGTAACGGTTATCTATTCAGTGTCATTTGTCTTTTGAATGCAACAGTTGACATGCGAGAAATAAATGTAGTAGTGAGGTAGCCAGCAAAGATTTTTAAAGACAACATCTGCAGAAATAGATTTTTTTTTCCGTAGAAAAATTAATTGCTTTTTAATAGGACTTGGGAATAAGTATTAGAAAGTTTCTAAAGTCTAAAATTATCCACATAAAGAAAAATCTTAAATTAAAAATAGAAATCCTTTGAAGTTTAAAATCCGTATTTTTATAGATTCATGAAGATTGATAATTCCATAGTCTCATATTTCTGTTTATTCTTATACAATAAATTAGAGGAAATCTGTTGTTATGTAGCCTGCTGGCTAGAGGAATTCTGAAAGAAAGCCTCAAACAAAGCAGTCTTTTTTCACCCAACTTATGTTTGTCCTTTTCCTGACATTGAACATGTAAACAAATAGAAGAGACAGCATAAACTGTGCTCTCTGGAGTCTTGACTGAAAGGTTAGAAGATTTGATTCATCTGCTAATTCTCAAACTTTTTTACCCTGTGTTTTGGTGAAGGAACTACAAACCATATAGCACAAATATACCTTAAAGATAAAAGAAATTCATATATCTTGGTCACTAGAAACAGGTCTTCCTTTATGTTAGAACATTTATCTCTTGGGAACTCTAACCTGTAACCCACCTGCTGCTATTTCAGCCTCTTTTCTCTGGTAGTTTAACACGTGGATTGCAGTTTTCTTTATAGATAGTCAACCGAACGCTGTAGTATGTTAAATCTGAAACATATTTCATTTCCTTGGAGGAAAAGAACCTCTAAGTATGTATCTGGCAATGAGAACTCTCGTTTGACTGCAAAGCAGACAACACGTGGAGTCTGGAAGCTGCTCGGTGAATAAACAGGTAGACAGCAGGGCAAAGGGTGCCCAAACCCATGTGTAGCACAAGTGATGGGGGCCTTGTCCATTAAGTGGACTGTCTCAGTGTCCTTTCTCCAATTTGTCATCAATTTGATGGAGTGATAACTTAGATCAGGCTAGTACTAAATGCCAACTAAAGTTTAGGAATTAATAGCGGGTATATATATAAAAATATATATATACGTACGAGGTATAACATATAATTCAGTTGGCACGGTCTATGTGTAACCATCCACTAGTTCTTATACCTTTTTTTAGTACGACAGTTTTCTCAAGGATTCTTCCTAGTCTCACATCGTCTCTCAGAAAGAATATGAAAGTTCTGTGGGTTCTGAATAAAGTCATGTACATATTCCATAGTCCTTTTGTTTCTAGGTTTTTACCTTCCGTGGCTGTCACCTTTATTAGGCGCCCTCCCCTAACTCACGTCACATTGCCTTCATATTCAGAAATTGTCCCATGAGCGCCCTGTAGGCTGTGGCCCCTCTTGTTCTCTGTAAGACGCAATTCATAAGCCTCTCTTTTTGGCATTATTGAGTATTTGAACTCAAGAGCTAGTCTTCGTTATTTTATTTATACCAAACAATCATTCTTTTAGAACCCAGCTTCGCATCTTAGACGTAATTCCTACTTTTATCTCAACTGTCCTGCTATTTTTATTTTATTAAATGACATGAAAGTCTGTCAGCTGAATAAATACTCCTACACTTAAAAGGATCTAGAAGCTTGATAAGTTCTGTGTGCATCTCTGTGCAACACGTCTAAAATATTGACATTTCCATGCTTTGGGGGAGCAGAGATTGATACTAACTGTTTTGGGGTAAACTCTATTGAAGGATAGCACACATGCAGAAAAGTGCAGAAATCTTAAGTGTTGAGTTTGATGAAAGTTCTCAGAGTGAGCAAGTTTGTGTAACCAACACGAAAATCAAGAAACCAAGCAATGTCAGAACTCTCATCCTACCTTGCACTCACCAATCAGCTCCCCCCTCCTCCACGGTACCCCCAATTTGGCTTTTTCCTGTTTCTGAATTTTATACAGATGGACTCATTCCATATGTATTTTTTGTTCAGCTGATGTTATTAGCATTTTATTTATGAGATTAACCTATGTGATTGCACTAAATTACAGCAGTAGTCTGCTCTCATGGCTGTATAGCAGTCCATTATGTGACTAGACCATAATTTAATTTTCCATACTGTTGAGATGCATTTGGGGAGTCTCCAGTCAGGAGCTATTGTAAATACTGCTGTTATAAATGTTTGTACCATATTCTTTTATTGATGCTTACGTATGCATTTCTGTTAGATATAAACTAGGAATGAAATTGCCAAGTCGTGGGGCTTATACATATATTCAGCTTAAGTCAGTACTGGGAAAGAGCTTTCCAAAGTGGTTCAGTCGATTTACACTCTCACCAGCAGTGCCTCACCAAAACTTGATGTTGCCTTCTACATTTTAGCCAGTCTGGTAAATGTGTCCAAGTACCCCATGTATGGTTTGACTTGGTGTTTCTCTGATGACTATTGAAATCAAGTACCTTCTTTATATATTTGTTGGCCAGTTGGATAGCCTCTTTTGTGAAGTACCTGTTTGAGTCTCTCTTTTTCTTTTCTTTTAATATATTTTGGAATTTTCATACAGTAGAGATTTTGAAGATTTTTTTTTTTAATATTTATTTATTTGGCTGCGTCGGGTCTTAGTTGTGGCACGTGGGAGCTTCGTTGCGGCATGCAGGATCTTTCGTTGCAGCACGCAGGCTCTAGAGCACAGGCTCAGTAGTTGTGGCGCACGGGCTTAGTCGCCCGATGGCATGTGGGATCTTCGTTCCCTGACCAGGGGTCAAACCCGCGTCCCCTGCATTGGAAGGCGGTTTCTTAACCACTGGCCCACCAGGGAAGTCCCTGTTTGAGTCTCTGGATTCTTTTTCTGTTAGACTTTCTGTCTTTTGAGGTTTTTTGTTCAAAAACGGACATACAAGGAAAAAGGTATTGATGGTTAGCATAATAAAATGACTAGAGACAAAATGGTATATACAGACATAATTAGAATGTGGAATCAGGCCAATCTAGGTTGGATTCTTGGTGTTCTTGTTTATTTACTGCATGATAGTGGGGAGTTGCTTTTTTTTTTTTTTTTCTTAGTCTCAGCTTTCTCATCTGTATAATCGGGAAAATAGGGCAAGCTTGAAGGGTTTTTTTTGAAAGTTAAAATGAAATGTTGACAAAAACAAACCAAAGAAAACAAAAAAAAAAAACAAAAATAAATAAAGTGAAATGTTGTGCTACAACATCGTAAATCAACTATACTTCAATAAAAAAGTTTTTTAAAAAACTGAAATGTTGTTTGTCAGCCCCTACCGGATCATGAGATGGAGAAACTATAGGAAGAGAGTAGGAGGGGACGTTAGGGAGGAAAATGGTAGATAACTGCTCTTTTTAACGTGGAAGTATAGTTGATTTACAATATTATATTAGTTTTAGGCATACAACATAGTGATTCAATATTTTTATAGATTATACTTCATTTAAAGTTATTATAAAATATGGTCTATATTCCCTGTGCTAGACCATATATCCTTGTAGCTTATTTATTTTATATGTAGTAGTTTGTGCCCCTTAGTCCCCTACTCTTTTATTTTCCCTCCCCACTTCCCTCTCCCCACTGGTAACCACTGGTTTGTTCTCTGTAAGTCTCTTTCTGCTTTGTTATATTCACTCGTTTCTTTCATTTTTTAGATTCCGCATGTAAGTGATAACACAGTGTTTGTCTTTGTCTGACTTATTTCACTGAGCATAACACCCGCCAGGTTCATCCATGTTGCTGCAAATGGCAACATTTCATGTCTGAGTAATATTCCATTGTATGTATGTGTGTGTATATATACACACACACACACATATACAAACACACACATACACACCACATGTTCTTTATCCATCACAAAATACTTCTAGGCCCATTGTGTCATGTGATGTTACCACAGTGTTTAAGAGTACAAAAAAACAAGGCAGGTGATGATAACACCATTTTATAGATGAGAAAACTTCAGACGAGAGAAGTAAACTGTATCGCCACAGGCCACAGGATCTGATGGGGCCAAGCTGAGATTCAAACTGAAATTTATTTTTATTCCACGTGCCACGTTTTGTGCATCTTGTTTGGAATGTAGTTCTAAATTTAAATAATGGGATTATAATTAAATTTAATTAATGCTAAATTTTTGTAGTGCTTTCGAGTATAAAACTCAATTGTCGTTGAGCTTGAGAAGTATTGTACTAAAGTGCCAGTAATAGAGACTTCTGCTTAGCAGAATTGTAGGTAATATATTTTATGAATTGTAGTTTTTTTCTCACAATTCGTACTTTTTTCCAAATTATCATAATTGTCTTATTAGGGGAAATCAGTTTAAGCTATACACTTATTATATATGTTCTGGAAAATATATTTTTATGGCAAAAGACTCTTTAAAGAGTTTTGAGAGGCATCAATTTTGTTCTCCAACAGATAAAGGAATAAGGTTCATATGCATTAGTGGTTTTAATATAGGTGTATATATATACATACGTATATATTGCACCCATATTTATATATTATATACCTTAAATAACGTGGTGCTTTTCCAGCCATGTCTTAAGATATCCTTGAAGGGTACTATTTGGCTTATAAAACCTGTGTCTTGAAAAGTCAAATTTATACATATTTTGCCTGGCCTACTCTTAAAGGTATTTTCTCAACATTTGGGACTGCATGTGCTTTTGATAGTTTTTAATTTTGGCCCTATTAAAACCCTTAATTCCATCCTTCAAATTTGTCAAGTGGCATTAATTCTAAAAAAAATTTGAATTCATGTGCCTCTTTCTAGGAAGTGAAAATATCCTTAGACGGTAAGTGCTTACATCAGAGCAGTAGGCCACAGCTTCAGAAATGACGGCCATGAGTATTTAAGATATTTCACAATAAAAATGCTACTTGACGACTTCATTTTTTTCAGAGCTTTAAGTTTTGCTTTAATTATACGCTTCAGTACATGAGGACATTTTATTAATAGAAAATGAGAAAGATGAGCAGGCCTGTAAGTGTTAAGCAGTGCAGAGGGGGGAGGTGAAGTTCAGTTAGCAGTTTGCAACCTCTGGGCGTGTACTGAAAATAAGCTTGTTGCTGAATTTTCAGAGACGTGGGACCCTCTAGTTGCTTTCGAGTGTTCTTAGCTCATCCCTTTGTCACTCAATGCTTTTCTTCCCACTGGAGAGGCAGTTTTGTTTATGTACTTATTTTTAGGAAGATAGCATTTAAAATTTTTTTCAGTTTTTCTGAGGTATAATTGACAAATAAAATTATGAGATATTTAAAGCGTACCTCGTGATGATTTGATAAATGTCTACATCGTGTGGGCTTCCCTGGTGGCGCAGTGGTTGAGAGTCCGCCTTCCGATGCAGGGGACACGGGTTCGGGCCCCGGTCCAGGAAGATCCCACATGCCGCGGAGCGGCTGGGCCCGTGAGCCATGGCCGCTGAGCCTGCGCATCCGGAGCCTGTGCTCTGCAACGGGAGAGGTCACAACAGTGAGAGGCCTGCGTACCACAAAAAAAAAAAAAAAAAATTGTCTACATCGTAAAAGATTCCTTCCATCTAGTTAATTAACACATCATCCATCACATATTTATCTTTTTTCTTTTTTTTGATGAGAACATTCAAGTTACACTCTCTTTTTGGCAAATTTCAATTCTACAGTACAGTGTTATCAACTCAGGTCACCATGTTATTCATTAGCTCCACAGAGCTTATTCATCTTAGAGCTGAAAGCTTGTACTCTATTACCAGCCTCTCCCTATTTCCCTCACCCCCCAGCCCCTGGCAACCACTTTACTATTCTCTGTTCCTGTGAGTTTGACTTTTTTTTTTTGATTCCGCGTGTAAGTGATAGCATGTAGTATTTGTCTTTCTCTGTCTGACTTATTTCACTTAGCATAATGCCCTCAAGATCCAGCTATGTTGTTACAAATGGCAAGATTTCCTTCTCTCTCATGGCTGAATAATACTCTATTGTGTATATATATTTACCACATCTTAATTATCCAGTGGTGTGTGTGTGCACATATATATTCCACATCTTTATCCATTCATCCATTGAGGGACACTTAGGCTGTTGCCTACCTTGCGTATTGTGAATAATTCTGCAATAAACATGGGAGCATGAAGATGTGGTTTAATATGTGTATGAAAGACTGGAGCACGGGCACAGGCTCTGTACATTGTAGACCTTTGGGCAAGTCACTCCGTTACTCTCTGCCTCGATTTCCCTTTCTGTAAAATGAGGAATAACCACAGAACCTTACTCACAGGTTGGCCATATACATTACATGGGTTAAACGATGAAAACACCTGGCTTGTAGTATGTACTCAATTAAGTGTGAACTATTTTAATTATTGTTATTCCCATCTCCCTCTGCATCTGAGCACTACTTCTCCTGGGGTAAAAAAATGGTTGAGAAAGAGCCATCACTTTTGGAAGGGTGAGTTCATTGTTTTAAAGAAAGCTTCTGTAGGACTTCCCTGGTGGCGCAGCGGTTGAGAGTCCGCCTGCCGATGCAGGGGACGCGAGTTCGTGCCCCGGTCCGGGAAGATCCCACATGCCGCGGAGCGGCTGGGCCCGTGAGCCATGGCCGCTGAGCCTGCACGTCCGGAGCCTGTGCTCCGCAACGGGAGAGGCCACAACAGTGAGAGGCCCGCGTACCGCAAAAAAAAAAAAAAAAAATTAAGCTTCTGTAAAGTTTATTTAATTACGAATAGCTGTGATAGTCGTCATCCTCCCATTCATTCGTGAAGCAGTTACTCAGCGCCAGCTCTTTGCCCAGGGCTATCCTGAAAGTTCAAAATACAGAGAGGAATTGAACCCCTAATCCCCACCTTCAGGAAGGCCTAGATTGATGCCGGAGATACGTGAGTTTATGGGAATATTAGTGTCTGACCTCACGAGAATATCCAACAGTAGGAAGAAAACAAATGGCATGCCACCTGTACCAGAGAATAATACCACAGCGGCATTAGAGAGAAAGCTGGATCTGTACAGACCAACACAGACGGAGGTCTACGTTCTGAGAATATGTTACTTACAAATTAAGTTGCAGAGCATTGTATATAGTATAATCACTTACACTGTACCTGTGTTTATTTCTTTATGGGTATTTGTGTTTATGTCTTTATGGGTATTTAAGAAGAGGTCTAGAAGGCTCTTCCAATGTACGGGCGTCTTACAGAAGTGGGCTTATCAAGGACGAGGTGGGATTTTGCTGTTTATATCACTAGACGTTTTACAATAAGTATGTTTTATTTTTGTAATAAACACTGAATGTGGCAAATGCCTTTAAATTAACTTTTCCCTCACTTTCTCCCAGTGTATGTAATACACATCTTTGCTCATTAGAAAGCACTCAACTTGAAACGCGTGCAGCGAAAATAATCCAGAAATTGAGGCATCTGTTAGTTGAGAAGTTTTCACACGTACTCCAGGTACTTGGAAACAAGAAGGGTAGATTTTGGCTGGTTCTTTAGACCTGTCCGTCAGGGGTGTGATGTGCACATGTGCTCAAATATGGGAGGGGGTTCGAATGCTTTGCTTTGCAGGCTGAGAACTGTCTCATGAAGGATGGTCACATCCTTTTGAATTCATTTGCACTCCGGCATGCCTTTATTGTTAGCATATTTCCTAAGTAAATGAAGGTCTGAAGGGATGTATAAGGTCTGAGCAGAGGAACATAAATCATCTTAGGAGATATTTCCATTAATTTATGCTGGCCCGGTGAGTCATCTCCCTCCAGACAAAGTGGTCAAGAGAGTCAGATCCAGTGGCCATGGCCCCATCCGGCTGTCTTGAACCATCTTTTTCTTCGCTTCTGTGTTGCCTCGTTTGCCTGTTTCCATATATCTCTTCCTCTTCCTCTACTATACAGACGATATCTTCATTTTCTGATTTATATTGGTATCCCGTCAGGTAGTCAGTTCTTAGAGAAGCCGATGAACACCAACATACATCTGAGGAATGGTTAAAAGAAGGAAAACGTAAAGAAAAGTAGCCTTAGAAGAAACGGCCAAAATGACTGAAGGAAAACTGTTCCACGTCTATGCTGATGGCCCCTGAATCGGTATGTCCAGCTCAGATCCTTCTTCCAAGTTGCAGACCCGTATAACCATGCAAAAGCCTTTCGATACCTTTATCTGGAGACACCACGGGCACTGCAGACACAACCAGTGCAAGACTGAATCCAGTCGTCTTTGTCCTGGTCTTCCTCACCTCTGCTGCTTCCTTCCGCTCTCCCACCAAAACCTGTATCTACTTCCACCGTATTGGTCAGATTAAAAGGCACCACTATCCTCCCAGTTGTCCAAGCCAGAAGCGTATCATCGTCCTTTCTCTTGACTCTCAGATCCAGTCACTCATCCCTTTCAATCACTTCTCCCTCAAGAGCTCTGGCATCTGTGCTCTCCTCTACTCCACCTCGCTTGACCCTAGTCGAGGCTCCCGTTATTTTCCTCCCAAATTGCTGCAGCAACCTTCTGAATGGTCCCCCTGGCCTAGTGTTCGTTCTGCAACAATCCTTTCTCCACATGGCAGCCGCCATTGTGATTTTTCTCAAAGGCAATCATGTTATTTCCTTGCCTAAAATCCTCAGTGGATTCCCATTCTCTGAGACTATCAGGACAATCCAGGCAACATGTTGCAAGGCCCTTCTTGATCCAGCCTTTGTTTGCCTCCTGGGCCTTAACCCGTAGCACCTTCACACTCTGAAGTCCCAATGGCATTGACTGTCATTCACCTCCCAACGCCTTTTGCCTCTGCTCCTCGTAGAGTCTGTTCCCAAGTCCAGGTCAGGCATCCTTCCTCTTTTCCGACGGTAGCACTTCCTATACCTTCTCATAATGACTCCTTTACTTGTCTGCCCCCCTCCTTTGAACTCTGCGTTCCCTTAGTTCCCTTTGCCTCGTTGCATCCCTCTTGTCCAGGAAGAATGCCTGGCCTTTGGCCAGTGTTCAAGACATATTTGTTGAATAAATAAATAAATGCTGCTGGAGAAATATTATCAAATTCTTACTTTTCCATGAACGCCCTTCTCTTCCCACTAGCCATTATAACATGCAATTTTAATTTTATATTTACATAAAGTTCATTATGTATGTGTCTACGTGTGTGTAAACACACATATACATGTGCGTGCGCACACACACAACAGGGTTTTGTGATATAAAGTTAGGTTCCTTGGTCTCTTCCATATTTATGAAGCAGAAGGTAAGTTTTGTTGCAAGAGTTTGAAACTATGTAATCATTTACCCTTTAGACCTCTCTTCATTGTTTAGATTAGATTCTGCGTATTTCTTTTGAGGATCTAAAGCAAGAACCAGCTCATTTACCCATGGCAAGGACCTGCTCCAGTGCCGCAGAGATCTGAGCTTGATTTCAATGATGAAATTAACCCAAACCTACAAACTAGCTTCATTTAAAAACACTGGTTACTGGGAATTCCCTGGTGGTCCAGTGGTTAGGACTCCGTGCTTCCACTGCAGGGGGCATGGGTTCGATCCCTGGTCTGGGAACTAAGATCCTGTAAGCTCCACAGACAAAAACAAAACAGACAAACAAAAACCACTGGTTCCAAATAGGTAGATATGTTTTTAAAAATATTTTTAAAGTATCTTTAAGCACAGCCATTAAAAAATGAAAATACCTCCATATTATTTTTTGAAGCCTTGGATTAAAGGCTTTAACAGCTCTATGTACTGAAAGCTGCCCTAACATCTTTCCCATACGTAACTTAGGGGCACCTGTTTTAGGAGCTGCCTCATTCCTCCTACATCCCCTGTCGAAGCTCAGGTAGCAGTGCTCTGATGCAGCCTTTTGTGTTGTTGGTTTAGAGACCTTCTATTGCCAGACGACCTTTCTGCTGAATAGATCTGCTTCCCATTGAGCCAGAGTCTTCTGTTTGTTCTCTTTCTTGGTATTACATTGAGATAACAGCCAGTTCCCTTCTGTTTGAATCATTAGAAGTAGCCTCAATTTTCCTTACTGGGTTTTTTTCCCCTTGCACGCTTTTTTTTTTTTTATTATTTTAACATCTTTATTGGAGTATAATTGCTTTACAATGGTGTGTTAGTTTCTGCTTTATAACAGAATGAATCAGCTATACATATACATATGTCCCCATATCTCTTCCCTCTTGCGTCTCCCTCCCTCCCACCCTCCCTATCCCACCCCTCTAGGTGGTCACAAAGCACTGAGCTGATCTCCCTGTGCAGCTGCTTCCCACTAGCTCTCGGTTTTACATTTGGTAGTGTATATATGTCCATGCCACGCTCTCATTTTGTCACAGCTTACCCTTCCCCCTCCCCATGTCCTCAAGTCCATTCTCTAGTAGGTCTGCATCTTTATTTTGTTCTAGTTCTGTGAAAAATGCCAGTGGTAGTTTGATAGGGATTGCATTGAATCTGTAGATTGCTTTGGAGAGTATAGTCATTTTCACAATGTTGATTCTTCCAATCCAAGAACGTGGTATATCTCTCCATCTGTATGTGTCATCTTTAATTTCTTTCATCATTGTCTTATAGTTTTCTGCACACAGGTCTTTTGTCTCCTTAGGTAGGTTTATTCCTAGGTATTTTATTCTTTTTGTTGCAGTGGTAAATTGGAGTGTTCCTTAATTTCACTTTCAGATTTCTCATCATTCATGTATAGGAATGCAAGAGATTTCTGTGCATTAATTTTGTATCCTGCTACTTTACCAAATTCATTGATTGTCCCTAGTAGTTTTCTGGTGGCATCTTTAGGATTCTATATTTATAGTATCATGTCATCTGCAAACAGTGACAGCTTTACTTCTTCTTTTCCAATTTGTATTCCTTTTATTTCTTTTTCTTCTCTGATAGCTGTGGCTAAAACTTCCAAAGCTATGTTGAATAATAGTGGTGAGAGTGGGCAACCTTGTCTTGTCCCTGATCTTAGTGAAAATGGTATCAGTTTTTCACCATTGAGGATGATGTTGGCTGTGGGTTTGTCATATATGGCCTTTATTATGTTGAGGTAAGTTCCCTCTATGCCTACTTTCTGGAGGGTTTTTTATCATAAATAGGTGTTGAATTTTGTTGAAAGCTTTTTCTGCATCTATTGAGTTTATCATATGGTTTTTATTTTTCAGTTTTTTATATGGTGTATGGCATTGATTGATTTGCATATCTTGAAGAATCCTTGCATTCCTGGGATAAACCCCACTTGACCATGGTGTATGATCCTTTTAATGTGCTGTTGGATTCTCTTTGCTAGTATTTTGTTGAGGATTTTTGCATCTTTGTTCATCATTGATATTGGCCTGTGGTTGTCTTTCTTTGTGACGTATTTGTCTGGTTTTGGTATCAGGGTGATGGTGGCCTCGTAGAATGACTTGGGGAGTGTTCCTCCCTCTGCTGTATTTTGGAAGAGTTTGAGAAGGATAGGTGTTAGCTCTTCTCTAAACGTTTGATATGATTCACCTGTGAAGCCATCTGGTCCTGGGCTTTTGTTTGTTGGAAGATTTTTAATCACAGTTTCAATTTCAGTGCTTGTGATTGGTCTATTTATATTTTCTGTTTCTTCCTGGCTCAGTGTCGGAAGGTTGTGCCTTTCTAGGAATTTGTCCATTTCTTCCAGATTGTCCATTTTATTGGCATATTGTTGCTTGTAGTAATCTCTCATGATCCTTTGTATTTCTGCAGTGTCAGTTGTTACTTCTCCTTTTTCATTTCTAATTCTATTGAGTGTTCTCTGTTTTTTTCTTGATGGGTCTGGCTAATGGTTTATCAATTTTGTTTATCTTCTCAAAGAACCAGCTTTTAGTTTTATTGATTTTTGCTATTGTTTCCTTCATTTCTTTTTCATTTATTTCTGATCTGATCTTTATGATTTCTTTCCTTCTGCTAACTTTGTGGGGTTTTTTTGTTCTTTTCTAATTGCTTTAGGTGTAAGGTTAGGTTGTTTTTTTGAGGTGTTTCTTGTTTCGTAAGGTAGGATTGTATTGCTATAAACTTTCCTCTTAGAACTGCTTTTGCTGCATCC
Source organism: Globicephala melas (assembly GCF_963455315.2). Lineage (NCBI taxonomy): Eukaryota > Metazoa > Chordata > Mammalia > Artiodactyla > Delphinidae > Globicephala > Globicephala melas. Next base: position 4,127,358 of record NC_083315.2, on the reverse strand, counting down.
CATAGCTTCTGGGTCGTCATGTTTTCATTGTCATTTGTTTCTAGGTATTTTTTGATTTCCTCTTTGATTTCTTCAGTGATCTCTTGGTTATTAGGTAGTGTATTGTTTAGCCTCCATGTGTTTGTAATTTTTACAAATTTTTTCCTGTAATTGATATCTAGTCTCAGAGTGTTGTGGTCGGAAAAGATACTTGATATGATTTCAATTTTCTTAAATTTACCAAGGCTTGATATGTGACCCAAGATATGATCTGTCCTGGAGAATGTCCATGAGCACTTGAGGAGAAAGTGTATTCTGTTGTTTTTGGATGGAATGTCCTATAAATATCAGTTAAGTCCGTCTTGTTTAATGTATCATTTAAAGCTTGTGTTTCCTTATTTTCTGTTTGGATGATCTGTCCATTGATGAAGGTGGGGTGTTAAAGTCCCCTACTATGATTGTGTTACTGTCAGTTTCCCCTTTTATGGCTGTTAGCATTTGCCTTATGTATTGCAGTGCTCCCATCTTGGGTGCATAAATATGTACAGTTGTTTTATCTTCCTTGTGGATTGCTCCCTTGATCATTATGTAGTGTCTTTCTTTGCATCTTTTGATAGTCTTTGTTTTAAAGTCTGTTTTGTCTGATGTGAGAATTGCTACTCCAGCCTTCTTTTGATTTCTATTTGCATGAAATATCTTTTTCTATCCCCTCACTTTCAGCCTGTATGTGTCCCTAGGTCAGAAGTGGGTCTCTTGTAGACAGCATATATACGGGGTCTTGTTTCTGTATCCATTCAGCCAGTCTATGTCTTTTGGTTGGAGCACTTAATCCATTTACATTGAAGCTAGTTATAGATATGTATGTTCCTATTACCATTTTCTTAATTGTTTTGGGTTTGTTACTGTAGGTCTTTTCCTTCTCTTGTGTTTCCTGCCTAGAGAAGTTCCTTTAGCATTTGTTGTAAAGCTGGTTTGGTGGTGCTGAATTCTCTTAGCTTTTTTGCTTGCCTGTAAAGGTTTTAATTTCTCTATCAAATCTGGATGAGATCCTTGCTGGGTAGAGTAATCTTGGTTGTAGGTTTTTCCCTTTCATCACTTTAAATATGTCCTGCCACTCGCTTCTGGCTTGCAGAGTTTCTGCTGAAAGGTCAGCTGTTAACCTTATGGGGTTTCCCTTGTATGTTATTTGTTGTTTTTCCCTTGCTGCTTTTAATATTTTTTCTTTGTATTTAGTTGGTTTTTTTTGTTTGTTTTGTTTTGTTTTGCGGTACGTGGGCCTCTCACTGTTGTGGCCTCTCCCATCGTGGAGCACAGGTTCCGGACGTGCAGGCTCAGCGGCCATGGCTCACAGGCCCAGCCGCTCCACGGCATGCGGGATCTTCCCCGACCGGTGCACGAACCTGTGTCCTCTGCATCGGCAGGCGGACTCTCGACCACTGCGCCACCAGGGAAGCCCTGTATTTAGTTTTTGATAGTTCGATTAATATGTGTCTTGGCATATTTCTCCTTGGATTTATCCTGTATGGGACCCTCTGCGCTTCCTGGACTTGATTAACTATTTCCTTTCCCATATTAGGGAAGTTTTCAACTATAATCTCTTCAAATATTTTCTCAGTCCCTTTCTTTCTCTCTTCTTCTTCTGGGATGCCTATAATTCAAATGTTGGTGTGTTTCGTGTTGTCCCAGAGGTCTCTGAGACTGTCCTCAATTCTTTTCATTCTTTTTTCTTTATTCAGCTCTGCAGTAGTTGTTTCCACTATTTTATCTTCCAGGTCACTTATCTATTATTCTGCCTCAGTTATTCTGCTATTGATTCCTTCTAGAGAATTTTTAATTTCATTTATTGTGTTGTCCTATATTGTTTGTTTGCTCTTCAGTTCTTCTAGGTCCTTGTTAAACATTTTTTGTATTTTGTCCATTCTGTTTCCAAGATTTTGGACCATCTTTACTATCATTACTCTGAATTCTTTTTCAGGTAGACTGCCTATATCCTCTTCATTTGTTTGGTCTGGTGGGTTTTTACCTTGCTCCTTCATCTGCTGTGTGTCTGTCTTCTCCTTTTGCTTAACTTGCTGTGTTTGGGGTCTGCTTTTCACAGGCTTCAGGTTCATAGTTCCCGTTGTTTTTGGTGTCTGCCCCCAGTAGCTAAGGTTGGTTCAGTGGGTTGTGTAGGCTTCCTGGTGGAGGGGACTAGTGCCTGTGTTCTGGTGGATGAGGCTGGATCTTGTCTTTCTCATGGGCAAGTACGCCTCTGGTGGTGTGTTCTGGGGTGTCTGTGACCTTATTATGATTTTAGGCAGCCAGTTTCATAATGGGTGGGGTTGTGTTCCTGTCTTGCTAGTCTTTTGGCATGGGCTGTCCAGCACTGTAGCTTGCTGGTCGTTGAGTGGAGCTGGGTCTTGGCGTTGAGATGGAGATCTCTGCGAGACCTTTTGCCGTTTGATATTACATGCAGCTGGGAGGTCTCTGGCGGACCAGTGTCCTGAACCTTGGCTCTCCCACCTCAGAGGCACAGGCCTGACACCTGGCCGGCGCACCAAGACCCTGTCATCCACACGCCTCAGAAGAAAAGGGAGAAAAAGAGAAAGAAAAAAAATTTTTAAAAGTTATTAAAAAATAATTATTAAAAAAATTTTTAAGTAATAAAATATGAAAGAGAGAGCAACCAAACTAAAAAACAAATCCACCAATGATAACAAGCACTAAAAACTATACTAAAAGAACCAAAAAACAAAAAAAAAAAAACAGATTTGTTCTAGGAAGAACAAATGGTAAAAGCAAAGTTATACAGTCAACATCACACACAGAAGCAAACACATACACATACACAAAAAGAGAAAAAGGAAAAAAATATATATATCATTGCTCTCAAAGTCCACAATTTGGGATGATTCGTTGTCTATTCATGTATTCCACAGATGCAGGTACATCATGTTGATTGTGGAGCTTTAATCCGCTGCTCCTGAGGCTGCCGGGAGAGATTTCCCTTTCTCTTCTTTGTTTGCACAGCCCCCGGGGCTCAGCTTTGGATTTGGACCCGCCTCTGCGTGTAGGTCACCTGAGGGCGTCTGTTCTTCTATCAGACAGGACGGGGTTAAAGGGGCCGCTGATTCGGGGGCTCTGGCTCACTCAGGCCGGGGGAGGGAGGGGCACGGATTGCGGGGCGAGCGTGCGGCGGCGGCAGAGGCCAGCGTGACGTTGCACCAGCCTGAGGCGTGGCGTGCGTTCTCCCGGGGAAGTTGTCCCTGGATCCCGGGACCCTGGCAGTGGCGGGCTGCACAGGCTCCCCGGAAGGGGGTGTGGAGAGTGACCTGTGCTCGCACACAGGCTTCTTGGTGGCGGCAGCAGCAGCCTTAGCGTCTCCCGCCCGTCCCTGGGGTCCGTGCTTTTAGCCGTGGCTCGCGCCCGTCTCTGGAGCTCCTTTAAGCAGCGCTCTTAATCCCCTCTCCTCGCGCACCAGGAAACAAAGAGGGAGGAAAAGTCTCTTGCCCCTTAGGCAGGTCCAGACTTTTCCCCGGACTCCCTCCCGGCCAGCCGTGGCGCACTAACCCCCTGCAGGCTGTGTTCACGCCGCCAACCCCAGGCCCCTCCCTGCGCTCCGGCCGAAGCCCGAGCCTCAGCTCCCAGCCCCGCTCGCCCCGGCGGGGGAGCAGACAGGCCTCTCGGGCTGGTGAGTGCCGGTCGGCACCGATCCTCTGTGCGGGAATCTCCCCGCTTTGTCCTCCGCACCCCTGTGGCTGCGCTCTCCTCCGCGGCTCCGAAGCTCCCGCCTCCACCACCCGCAGTCTCCGCCCACGAAGGGGCTCCTAGTGTGTGGAAACCTTTCCTCCTTCACGGCTTCCTCCCACTGGTGCAGGTCCCATCCCTATTCTTCTGTCTCTGTTTTTTCTTTTTACTTTTGCCCTACCCAGGTACGTGGGGACTTTCTTGCCTTTTGGGAGGTCTGAGGTCTTCTGCCAGCGTTCAGCAGGTGTTCTGTAGGAGCTGTTCCACGTGTAGATGTATTTCTGGTGTATCTGTGGGGAGGAAGGCGATGTCCGCATCTTACTCTTCAACCATCTTCTCCCCTTGCACTTTTGTGATGAGCTAATCACCTTTCTCCTCTCCATCACCAAAGGAATAATTTATATAACCCACTCTGATTTCCAGACAGCAATGTAGAATAGAATAAAGGACTAAGAGGCAAAGCCATTTCTGAGGCTATGGGTATGTTGAAGTTTCTGTCTCTCACTATTTTTTTTTTTTTTGGTAATGGTCTCAGTGATTCTTTGAAGCTTTCCCCAAATGAGTCATTGAGTCCTCTGGTAGTTTCATTATCGGGAAAATTAGGTTGTTCTTTTGGGTGGATTTCAGACTATGAAACAAAGTGATAGTCATTCAGAGGTGGTGGATTGCAACCTTTTTTCTGTACAGAGATTAATAGGACACCCTCTCATCAGGAATAGAAGCTTCTTCACAATTTTTCAAGGCTTCTGGTTGAAGGGGGAAACGGCAGGATGGCAGGGAAGGGGGAGTTTAAAAAAAAGAATCCACCAGAAGATCTGGAATCTCTCTTCTCTCCCAAGGTAACACACCTCTGTAATAATCATCACTTTTCAAAGCTTTATAAAGAGTGATTAAGATCATTTGGTGACACACAATAAAAATCACCTCTTTTTAATTTAAACCTAGAATTCATTGGCAGTTTACACCAGTGTTTTTCAGTGTGTTCTTTGAGTCACTGGCATAAGAATTCTTGGGGATGTTTGTCCAAAAAAATGCAGATCCCGGGAACCACCCCAGACCCATAGAATCTGCATCTCAGGGACGGATCGTCTTCACTTAATTTTTGGTCATCTCTCAGTCTCTCAGTGGGATTTCTGTGCACATAGTTGTTTGTGGAGAGCTCAGAGAATCCCAGAACATTTGAAAGTCAGGATTGGAGTGTCGGGAATCATGGCTGGGCTCTTCAGAGTCCTTCCTCTGAGATGAGTGTAACTCACCTCAAGTTGATTTGTGTCACGTTACACAAGGTTCACTTCCTGAGACAGATGACCCCAGAGGATCTTCTCAGGCCAGAAGAGGCGAAGATGACTTGACGGACTCTCATCAAGCCAGCATACGATGGAGGAAGAGAATTTCCAAAGGAAAATCCACGTCTTGTTTCTAGAAAAAAGAATAGATGCTGGATGGTTGAAACCACGGGTGGTGTATACACATACAGAAGACACAGTCATAAGATTTTTGTTTTAACGAACCACCCTCTCCTGTGGTTAAAGCTTAGAAAGTAAAGCGTGACCACCTTCAAGCTTAGCGGTGCTGACGTTTCTCAGTTACATTAACGGGGATTATGGACAAGGTAGCTCATGGCAACGCGAGCTTGTAGGAAAAATCCAGAATTGCCTTTCCAGGAGAATTAGTGCCTGATAACAACTTGTCAAGAGTAAAGACCTAATATTTGAATCGATCTAAATAACTAATAATGACAGTAAAGATTTTATTCAGACATTCTGTAAATATTGGCAACTTATTGAATTATAATATTCAATTACAATTGAAGTTTATAGAATCAGTTAAGCAATGCTGTGAGGAGTCTATCAGTAAAAGACCTAACACAAAATAACATATTAATTATCTCCCTCTAAGGTACAACTTTTATCGCTTGATCCAGTTCATGCTGTTAATTTCTACTTGTGCACCATTGACCTTATTGGAACCGTGGGTCTGTGCGGATGCAGTTTTGGTAAATGTCTACCATGAAAGATATAATGTGGATTTTGTATTTCTAGGAAGCTCTTCTCTTTGGGAGTCTTAATGACCTCTAATTGTGAAATCATTGTAGATGCCGCAGAAAGAAATAGGATATCTATTTTTGGTGTGATGGGCTACACTGGGAAAACATATGGGCAGCTTTCCAACCTGTCCACTTATTTTGATGAAAATAAATTTCAGTTCTAGAAAAATAGAGAAGGGAGAGAAGGCATCTGAACTGGGAAGGCATAAGAAAGAGAGTTTACAAAAGTGTTTCAGATTATGAGTAACAATCAGTATCTCAGCATCTTTTTTTTTTCTGTAAGGCACTGAATATGTCTTAAAGAGTGATTTAATTACATGCAGAAGTTTCCTGAACCAACTTCCAAATGTCTACTCCCCAAATTTGAATAAGACAGCAATACAGACAGACCTTAGAACTTGTATATGAGGGCTCTCAGCAAAGTTTGTCTATTAATTTTTGTCTGATTGAAGGTGGGTACAGAGGTCAAAGCTTCCCCTGTCATGGCCTCTCTTCCTTTGGGGTCACAAACATTCTAAAATAAAAATCTGTGTATTTTTTTTTTTAATCTTACAGGGTAGACCTCCACTTCAGTTAAATTCTTCTGGTTTTTTTTAAATGTTTTATTTTATTTTATTTATTTTTGGCTGCACTGGGTCTTCGTTGCTGTGCCTGGGCTTTCTTCTAATTGCTGAGAGCGGGGGCTGCTCTTCACGCGGGCTTCTCATTGCTGTGGCTTCTCTTGTTGCGGAGCACGGGCTCTAGGTGTGCAGGCTTCAGTAGTTGTGGCACGCAAGCTCAGTAGTTGTGGCTCTTGGGCTCTAGAGTGTAGGCTCAATAGTTGTGGCTCACGGGCTTAGTTGCTCCGCTGCATGTGGGATATCGCAGAGCAGGGCCTGAACCCTTGTCCCCTGCATTGGCAAGCTGATTCTTAACCACTGCACCACCAGCGAAGTCCCTCTTCTGGTTTTAAAAATGTATTCTTTTAAAGAACTTTTGGTCAATCCCTCTTGATGCAACCAATTTCATAGAATTTTCATTTCTGAACTCTAGTTATTATGTGCTCATTACCATTTAAAAATAATAGAATTCTTATTTCTACCAGCCAAGAAGCACTTAAAATTTTGAAATGTGTCTCCACTTCAAAGGGAAAAGCCATCGCTGCTGGAGGGTACTTCTCTGAATTTTCTTGTATGATCCCTTATTGCACTATTTTTTCCATTGAACTTGACTCTTAAGCCCTGATTGGCAGTACAGTTGGATTAAAGAATACTCTTAAAAGACACTGATTTGGGTTCTCTTCACGTTACAGCTTCATGAAAAAATGAGATGACAATCTGACTTTTTATTCTGAGTTGACTAGATATTCCATATTTACTCTACTTTTTAAGTCCTTGACAAGACTAGCACTTCTCCATGGCATTTTATATTCTCATTAAGTCGCTGAGGATTTCTCTCTGACAGCTTTGCTCCATTACTTTCTGGAGAAAACGGCATTCATTTGGAATTGGTACAGTTTCATCTGTGGTTAGATTTCGGGCTATAGGTCTTAGTTAACTGCTAGAGCTTTGAAGGGTCAGATGTAAGCACTGATGTACCATCTAAATACTAGCGTTCCGAATTCATTTCCCAACCTTATCCTGTTAATGCAAAGTACTTCTTCATTAAGGGGAAAGGTTAGCCTCATAATAAGGGACTCCATACAGGAGACTGCAGACACATGTGTTTTTGAAACTCAGCTTCTAGAAGCTGATGAAAGGGTATGCACAGAGAAGTATTCTCATGGTAGATGAATTGCTGCAGGAAGAAAATGAAGTCTGTTCATTGTCTCCCATGCAAGAATGGTTTTTCAATTTTATTGATTTTAAATAATGGCTCTGCTTTTTGTAAAACCTAGACTAACACAGTAAATGTTTTTATTAATGGTGTCTAAATTACCATGCAGTCCAGCTAAGCTGAAGATTTTAAATTTCAGAGTAAAGCTTCCCCATCAGCTTTTATTATTAGTAATATGAACTGATTTCTCTGGTTTCAAAGTATGTGACTTAATTGCAACCAGAGAATGAGACTTTGTTCAGATTAAATCAAGAACTTATGATTCAACTTTTCTTCGTTCTTGGCCAGTCCTTCATAAATGTCAATAAGTCAAAGTATTAAAACATATTTTATAGTCATTCCAAATAATAACTCATCAGTAAATACAGCATCAGTGTTCTATGCATTGTTTCCAGGTTCACATGATGTGAGAGATTAGAACGGTTGCACACGTAGGGCACAAAAACAATGAACTCAGACTAATAACTTAATCTTAGAAGCAAAGAGTGAAACTGATAGAAGCAATATAATGAAGTGAACAATTATGTCAACTTATTAGAATGTCAATCGTGTACTTGCCAGCTTATAGCCTTCGACGATGTGAAATTGCTGTACCCGTCATTCCTGCCAAAGGGCAGCCCCCTGTGACCCACATGGACTGCACTCTCCCCCTACCCCAACAGGAAGCCGGAATGTGTTGGATTAAGGTGAGAACTTTGATTCAGAAATTTGAGTGGGGAACCCACAGATTCAGTTACCACTGGGAGCACGAGCTGAAAAATTGTCACGGATGAGAGTCATAGTCATTTGGACTCGTGGCCAAGCCCAAGTGTTTAGTAACAGCATTGCTCCTATAAGGAGGCAGAAGCTCTGTGGGAAAGAGCATATACAGGAAAAGGAGCGAATGGTCATAGTGGCCCAGGGTGGGGAAAACAGAGCTTTGTGGAAGCGTGAGATTGAAGATCTGCAATGGTTCCTGGCGTTGCTGAAGTCTGATTGTTCAGGTTTTCTGAGTTCCTCCCAATGTGTATCCTTTAATTAAGGCCCCGCCACTTGGGGGGCAGCATGGAGCTTTCAGTGGTCTCTGTCCTTTTCAACCAAATAAAACAAGGAAAAAACTTGATTGATTGAGGAGATAAGAGTGAACGCCAAATGTTAGCATAAACTTAAAAGATATGACCTGTGAGGTAGAGATGAAATATTTATGAAGAGTTTCAAAAAATAAGGAGGATAATCAAAGCATGGTATCTCATGCACTGCAGATCGAAACATTTAATTTTTAGCTTAATGATGTTTAGGTTTATTCATTTATTCAATATTTATCTAGTGCCTAGCACATATCAGGTACTCTGTTATTTGGGGGAATATAAAGATGAATTAAATAGTCCCTTTCCTCAAAGAATTTATGATATATAACATGGAATAAAATAACATCTCTTTCATTTCAAAGAAAAAAAACACACTGTTTTTGAATCCCCAGACGGTTCTCCTCACTAAGGCAGATCTTCTCTGGGGATTTGGGAACCAGTTTCCTGTAACCAGTTCTAATATAATGTGGCTCCTGATGCTTAAGTTTTGTCTCAACTCCTGGATTTAAGTCCGTAGCCTGAGTCCTATCCAGAAATAGATGCTTTTCTGGCTACTGTAAAGATTTGTGAAGAAAATGATTGTTCTTCATATTACTGCCACTACACAGATTAATTTCAAGCCTAATCATAGAACTGCTATGTGTACATCACAACCAAAGAGATGGAGGATTTGGATTAAGACTTGATATGGGAAGAAATAAAAAGCTGCCTTATTAGATCGTAAATCTACACTGATGTGAACAGAGGCACTCAGGGAAGGCTCTTTTGGCAGCTTAGACAGTGAGATTTGGATGGGGAAGGTCAGGAGGACCTCACTCTCGTATGTTCTCGAGATGACATGATAAAAAGATAAGAGTCTCAGCGATGGGGGCTGTTAACAGAAGGAAGAAAAATGAAACTAAAATACGGTGATTCTCATTTTTCTTGTTTTTACTCATGAAACATAGTTTATTTAGATAAAATTGCATCTGTAATAAAGGCTAAGGTAGCCACAGATAGTCGCTCTGCTTTTCACAATGTATTTTGGGTTAATTGCCTCTGAAAATAGGTGTTTTTTTTTTTTTTAAATCCCTAGTAAGTTTGGGTTGAAATGGAGGATGCTTGCAAAGCGAATGAATCCTCTATAGCCATTCCTTCACCTTTTTCTTATCAAGGACGTTTTAATTGAGTTGGCCAAATTAATAAAATCTGAATGGCTTTGGCTCTCTTTTTGAAAGCTGTCCCAGAACTGGTACAAACAAATGGTTCTGTTCTTCCTGGAAGAATTTCAGACACCCCCTCCCTCCCTGACCCTCCCCCATTTCCCTTTCTCCCCTCCCCTGCCAGTGTTCTGTCAGAAAGAGCCAGAAAATGGCTTTGTGACCATTATCAAATGACAAGTCATTATTGATGAGTCCCTCCAAGGGGACAGGATGCTGTGGTTAGACCCTTGCTTAAGAAGTCATTGTTTTATGACATTTTCCATGTCCTTGTCCTCTCTGGGTGATGTAACTGCAGAGCGCTCTACTGGGATGCGTCTTTGAAGTTCACTTGGCAGGCTCTTGGATTATCATTTCAGCCAACATTTTTTTGTATATGATATGTCATAGTAGTATATATAAAAATGATGAATGTGGTTCTTGCCCTTGAAGAATTTGTCATCCACAGAAGGTCAGCATTTAGTTGATAAGTCATCAGAGGATGACAAATTCTTGTAAGAAGTCTCATGACCAACTGACAGAATTTTAGGCAACTTATTATTAGTATTCCAATTGGAAAGTCCTGGCCCATGGCATGCTGACTACATGCTGGATGAATAAATAAATGGGTGCATTTACCATAATTAGGGGTGGATTTTATTTCCCTTCCAAATGATTTTTTTTCCAGATATGCAAGAAATGAACACAACTGAGATTCTTGTACAATAGTTGGGTATCTATTTGTGACAAAACCCCAATTTAAATAAAGTAAACATTGGAAGAAATACTCAGATTGATCTAAACTAAATACAGAGCTCTTCAAAGTCATTGGTACTAACAGCCCTGACTTGAGCCAAACGAAACAATTTCCTATCGAAGAGAAAAAACAATTCTGACAGCTGTTTCAAATCATCAGAGCCAAGTTTTTATAACTTGTATGTTTCATTAGTCCATCAATTCATTATACTATTCATTAATAAGTAAGAAAAACAAATGTATACATTGTTAACTGGCCTCACTCAAAAAACATGTGTTCTCATAGATTCGTTTTGAATAGACATAAATTTTATGTTGAAAGATTAATTCACAGTAATCAATTTTGAAGGGCCTTTGTGCAGTGCACAGATTGTACCACTGTGCATGACAGCCTCACCCCCACCTCCTCCACTTCCCATCATTACTTTTGCAAATCTCAAGTAACTTTCACATGCATGATTTTATTTGATGTTGGCTTCAGCCATATTTGGTAAACATGAAAGTTTTTAATTATCCTTCCCTTACAAAAGAGAAATCTAAGACTCAAACAGGTTTATATATTGATCACACAATAAGTACCTCATGAAAACCAAGCCTGAACCCAGGAGCAGGTAGATCCCAGGTACTGGGCTACGGTGTGCTTTACTTTCCAACACTCCTTACACGTGATTTCATAAAATGCTCACCAAAGCTCTGCAGGGTTGGTATCACTTGAATCTTTATGTGGATAAGGACACAGGTCCAATAATGTTAATTACCTTGCCCCAGTTTCCATATTTTGTAAATGGAGGTGTTGGGATGCAACCCTGGTCTGACTCCCAATCTATGCTCTTTCTGCCACGCTTACTTCATCTCTGTTGAGTCTATCTGATTGTTAGTCGTGTCCTTACAAAATAACACTCATTAGTGTTGGATAGTTGGAGTTTAGGAAAAAGCACTACTTAGTCAGAGAAAATTTCCCTAGGATACACTAGGGAGATACTGCTTGCATTTTTAATAGATTAGGACATAAAAAGGTAATATTTTCAAGGGGGAGAACCACTTAGTCAGCCTGTACTAATCGAGCACCTGTTAAATGCCAAGCTGCCATTTGTGTGCAATGTGAGAAATGACTCAAAGTCAAAGCACTTATCCTCAAAGGGATCACCATCTAATTAGAGAGATAACTAAAGGGCATGGATGTGAAAACTACAGCTTCTCAGTAATCTCCAAATACCTCTCTCAGGAGGGGCTCAGTTAATGAATTCACAGAAGAAACACAGATTTGGAACATGTACTCCATTCTCTCCACTGAATAGAGTGGATGCATCTAATAATAACAGACCTTGTTTCCCCAAAGCAGAGCCTGAGACAAGGATTCAGTGTAGGCAGTTTATTGGGCTGGTGGTCTCTGGGAGACAGGGAAGGAGGAAACACCAATATAAAAGATCATTATCAAGGTTGTAGGCAAAGGGGGCTAGATTCCTCCAACCTCCCTGAGAGCTATACCAAAACCTCCCAGAATTGTCCACTCTCAGGATAATAGCAGTCAGGAGCATGTGTTCACCAGCTCCTGTCCTCTATTCATTGAGAGTTGACTCTAGGGGCAGTGAGTCTCCCCACACTTCTGTGCTGGCTGTCAGACTGAGCGGATGTTTGCAGGATCTAAGACTCGAGCAGAGAGTGGGAAGTTGCCTGTCTTGGACTTGAAGTAGGACACAGAGTAAATGGCAGTTGTGGCTGAAATCAGAGGTGGGTTGAGAGAATGGGATGCTGTGAACCTGTCTCAGGGCCCACAGTGCGTGGCAGCACTGGTCAGTTCTTATTATAACTGTTCTTATTATAACTGAAAGATACACCAACCAAGCGAGCAGATGTTGGCATCAGACTGTACAGGTGTTGCCAGTGGTCACCTGACATTTCCTATAAACTGGAAAGAGTAACAGTCCCTGCCATATAGGTTATTAAGAAGACTAATTAATTCAATGAGGTAATGTTTTATAGAATTCTTAGTTCTGAATCTTTGGGGAAATACAGACCCTGAAAGACCTGTATTGACTGGAACAGGAGTTTCTTTTTCTTTTTTTTTTTTCCTTTGCAGTCTGACTTGTTAATTCACCTAGTTTATCTGTTTCTACTTTTTAAAATTCTACTAAAAGGTCCATTAAGAGATTAATCTGCTGAAGTATCCTTGACCAATGGGATATACCCGGTTGGACACAATGAAGTTCAAATCCTTTATTGCAAATACATATGCCCTGAAAGGAAAATGCTAAACCCCATCAAGGAGTGAAACTTCCTCCTCTCATTCTTTCCTCAGAAACTAGAGCCAGCAGAGCTGGCATGTGAGTTCATACGGGTTGTGAGTTCATATTGATGATAACTTCTGTTTTATTCCCCTAACCCACTTCCAAAGGCCATAAGAGCTTTGCACATCTTAATTTTATGATGATGAACATTGTTTATTTTGGGGGGACTTCTGTGTACTAGGCAGTATGCTTGGTCTTTCATATGGAAAGGGTATGAAGAAGAAAAAAAACAACCACCAATAATGAATCTCTTGTCTTCAAGACAGATCGCACTTATTGAAGGAGTGAAATGAGAATGGTTGAACTTTTAGAGGTAATGGGGAACTAGGGAGTACTAAATCACATATTTGGCCCCATTTTCACCTATCCAAGGCCACACTAAGAAATTCAACAGGAAAGGAATTCATTTGGGGCTCTGTGAGAAATAATTAGCTAAATATCAATTAAGTTGGAGATGCAGGTGAGCAGGACTTGCAGAAGTCTCATGCTAATCAAATACAGAATCATCCTCAGTTCTTCACCCAGCTGTGTATGGTGGTTTCTGGATGTGTTGTAGCTGGTGTCCACAGATGCCCCTCTGCCCTCACCGTGAGCCACATGGCCAGTATTCATGCCCTTGTATAGATAGTCCCCTCCCTCCGAATCTGGGCTGGTCCTGTGACTCAGTTTTGACATGTAAACTGTGGTGGAAGTAGTGTTGTGTGATTTTCAAGGTTAGGAAAGAATCTTTGCAGCTCCCCCCAGGGTATCTTGGAATGCTTGCTCTTGGAACCTAGATGGTGTACTGTGAGACACTCCAGCCACATGGGGGGGGTCACATGTTTGTCTGTGGTCACCAGCCCCAGCTGAGGTCCGAGCTGATGGCCAGCGTCATCTGTTAGGCATGTGGGTGAACCATCTGGGATGTCCAACCCGGTCAAGGCTTCAGCTGACTCAGCCCAGCAACCAACTGACCATAACCACATCGGAGTCCCCCAAATGGAAACTGCACAGCTGAGCCCCATGACCCCACAGAACCATGAGAGAGAGTAAATTGTTGCTTAAGCCATTACATTTTGGAATATTTGTTAAACATCGGTTCTTAACTGGCACAGAATATGAGTCAAGGATTTCTTAGATATCAGCCAGGATTTAATTTCACACATGGTTGTTACATGACAATTTAAAGATACAATTTTCTTACATTTTACTTACCCTAAAGTCAACCCTTTGAAATAGCCTTGTGGAATAATACTGTTGCTTTATCAGTTTCCTCATGATAACTTCATAGATGAAATTCTTTTCTTATTGAAGTGTAGTTGATTTACAATGTTGTGTTCATTTCTGCTGCACAGCAAAGTGACTCAGTTATACGTAGATATATTTTTTATATTCTTTTCCATGATGGTTTATCACAGGATATTGAATATAGTTCCCTATGCTATATAGTAGGACCTTGTTGTTTATCCATTCTGTATGTAATAGTTTGCATCTGCTCATGCCAGACTCCCAGTCCCTCCCTCCCCCCCACCCTCCCCCTTGGCAACCACAAGTCCGTTCTCTATTTCTGTGAGTCTATTTCTGTTTTGTAGATATGTTCATTTGTGTCATATTTTAGATTCCACATATAAGTGGTATTGTATGGTATTTGTCTTTCTCTGTCTGACTTACTTCACTTAGTATGATAATATCTAGGTCCATCCTTGTTGCTGCAAATGGCATTATTTCATTCTTTTTTATGGCTGAGTAGTATTCCATTGTATATATGTACCACATCTTCTTTATCCATTCATCTGTCGATGGACATTTAGGTTGCTTCCATGTCTTGGGCTATTGTAAACAGCATTGCATTGAACACTGGGATGCATGTATTCTTTCAAACCATGGTTTTCTCTGGATATATGCCCAGGAGTGGGATTGCTGGATCCTATGGTAGCTCTATTTGTAGTTTTGATTTGCATTTCTCTAATAATCAATGATTAAGACCATCTTTTCATGTGCCTACTGGCCATATAGATGAAATCCTTAAATTTAGTGTGCCTTGGACCCTTTGTAGTCTGGTCAATCCTAAGGGAGTATTTCTTGTAACAGTATTTTTAAGCGCATAATATGAAATTTGTAGAATTACAAGGGAAATTAATCATATGATGATATAGTTTGCAAAATATATTAAAAACGAAATCTTTGATATGATAATGTGTGTACTTATTATTATGTATTAAATAATAATACTAATGATCTTACAGAGAATACTCATGTACTCTCTCTAGATTCTCCCATTCACATTTAATATACTTGCTTTATCACATATCCATCTAGCCAGCCAGCCAGCCTCGCATCATCAAACCATCCTAATGTTTTTATGCATGTCAGTGTAAATTGCAAAGCAAATTGCAGGTTTCCCCTAAATAACTCAGCATGTATATCATCAACTAGAATATGGACATATTTCAAGCTATCTGAAACAATTATAACCTGATATGAAAATATCTGTGATTTCTATTGCTGGCCTTATAGGGACTGCCAACATTATTATGTTTTTTTGCTGACATTCCTAATGGAAAGAAATGCCAATTTTTTGTCTGGAGTTTATTACTGAAAATAAGATGTGTTTTTTTTTCCATTCAAGGTCGTGAACTTCTTAAATTCTACCCGTAGACTCCTTGGGATCTAAGGGCCGTAGGTTAAGGAGACCTACTGTATGGAATGTGCAGATAGTCTACAAATTAAGTGAAAATTGAAGTCAACTATGTAAAATAATATAGGTATACTTTAAAACTCAAGTTTTAAAAATAAATTCTGACATTTCTACCTTTAGCATTTTGTAGGGAAATTAATGAAAGAAGCTTGTAATACTCCAAAGGGTCATTGAAAAGAAAGGAAGAATTATTGAATTGACATCTAAATGAGTTTGCTAAGCCTTTTGTAAGTACCCAAAACTGGGTGGTTTACAGCAGTAAGAAATATATGGTCTCATAGTTCTAGAAGCTAGAAGTCTGGAATTGACGTTATCTGCAGGGCCACGCTTTCTCTGATGGCTCTGGAGAACCCTCCTTTGCCTTTTCTAGTTTCTGGTGTTTGCTAGCAATCCTCGGCATGTTTTAGCTTGGAGATGCTTCGCTTCAGTCTCATGACTGTCTTCTCCCTGTGTGTCTTCCATCATCTTCCCTCAATGCATGTCTGTCTCTACATTCAAATTTCTCCTTTATGTAAGGACAGCAGTCATTTTGGATTAGGGTCCACCCTAATGACCTCACTTTAACTTCACTACCTCTGTAAAGACTTTATGGCCAAATAAGGTCATATTGTGAAGTACTGGGGGTTAGAATTTAACCATATCTTTTTACGGGAACATAATTCAACCCATAGCAACATCAAACTATGATGATTCAAAAGAACAAAAGTTTGGTTGTAGTTTGAAACCAAATATTTCTAGGTGGATCTGAAATTAAATATGTCTGGAGTTACATGGTCTGGTCTTAGTTTTCTACAACTCCCTTCTCCAGCACTCAACTTGTGCTGAATATCCCTTCATGAGTTTTAGGAAATATAAAATATAAAAACACAGATTTAAATAAGGAATCCCTAGTGTTCATGTCTTAGTCAAAACATTGGGTTTCACATTGCTTTATCTGTTTCTCCATAGTATTATACTGCAGAAAGTTTTAATAGAGAATTATATTCAAAGAACCATTTTAAAATTCATAATGGAACAGCAACTAATTAGTCAACAACAGCTACTGAACAACAATGAGTACTATTTCCCGTAAGAGAAAAAATGTAATAGACATGGCCCATGTCCTTAAGGAGTTCTAGCATCATAAGGCAGATGGGATTTACACACACACAGAAACACACACACACACACACACACACACACACAGACTCACACACACGGTATTCACAATAAAGGAAATCTTTCAGTTAAAAAATCCCTTTATCTCCACTTCTGTGTCTATTTTAATTTTTCTTCTGATTTTGAATGGGTGGAAATTTTAGTTCATATCTGTAATTTTAATTGCAATATCAGGGTTTTTTAAAATTCAATATCGATTAATAGTAACTTTACCAAAATCATTTGAAATCCCCCTCATGAGGTGGTGGTTGTTTTGAGTAAGATCAGAAAGGTAACATACTTACCACATTTTCAGTAAATGTCAGCAATTATTATTGACATACCTGTTGATGATCTAGCACTAAATCATCAGTCACACCCTCTGCTTGCAGCACTGATATTTACATGGTTAACTGTATAGCCCCACTTGAGCTATTTTATACTTTACAAAAATTTGATCCACAATATTTCTTTTTTAAAAAAATAAATTTATTTCTTTTTGGCTGCATTGGGTCTTCGTTGCTGTGAGCAGGCTTTCTCTAGTTGCGTCAAGCGGGGGCTACTGTTCCTTGCGGTGCGCAGGCTTCTCATTGCGGTGGCTTCTCTTGTTGCAGAGCATGGGCTCTAGGTGCACGGGCTTCAGTAGTTGTGGCACGCAGGCTCAGTAGTTGTGGCTCACAGGCTGTAAAGCGCAGGCTCAGTAGTATGTGGTGCATGGGCTTAGTTGCCCCGTGGCATGTGAGATCTTCCCGGACCAAGGCTTGAACCCGTGTCCCCTGCATTGGCAGGTGGATTCTTAACCACTGCACCACCAGGGAAGTCCCCCAAAATATTTCTTATGATGAGCCCTACAACATTATTATTTTCAAAGTAAGTAGGAACCATAATTCCAGAGAATTCTTAAATACTTAAGGGCAACATATGGTCCTTAAAATACACACACACACACACATACACACACACACACACACAATTTATTTTTGCTTTTGTTTCCCTTGAGTTCTCCTCACAAGGAAAACCTTTTTTTTCTATTTCTTTAATTTTGTATCTATGTAAGATGATGCGTGTTCACTAAAGTCATTGTGGTAATCATTTCATGATATATGTAAGTCAGATCACTGTGCTGTACCCCTTAAACTTATACAGTGTTGTATGCCAGTTATATCTCAATAAAACTGGAAGGAAAAAAAAATCTTTTTATATATATATATATATATATATATATAAAATAGTAGATTGGAAAAGATCCAAAGAAGAAAATCCAGATGCCATTTGATTTCATTGAGAGAGGAATCTGAACAGCATTGGTTTGGCTCAACGCATCGTCCTTGAGAGGCATTTAACATCTCTAAATCTTAGTTTCTTCCTCTTTAAAGTTCTATACCTACTTCCAGGATTGCTTGGTCTGAGAATATATAAATTTCCTGAGGCCGTTCCTGGCATATAATAGCTGCTCAAAAAAAGTGACTTCCAGTGAAGCACCTTCCATGGTCTCCCATGACCTCCATCTCTTGGTCAAAGTAGTCACCCTGCCAGGAAAAATAATTTTGACGAAATGGAAAAATGCTATGTGGTGTTTTTTTTTTCTGTAGTAATTTAACCTTCCATCTGAGAGAACATTGGAATTTGGAAGAATACCAAAGTACAAAGTGAGATAGCTGGTTTCATCCCCCTCTGTTTGTGTCTGAGCAGCTTCACGTGGCCAGGTTTTCCCTTGGGAGCCGATTCCCCCTGCAGAACCTTCCAGAATGCTCCAGTCCGGTGACAACAGGCTTTCCAGGCGCGTGGTGTGGCTTGCCGGGGGAGAAGGCAGAGGCCCGCCTGCATAATCCGATTTCATCAACTCAAACTAATCACTACTGATAGTAGCAAAATTTAGCCTGGATCTGCTTAGTTAATCTAGATTGACAGGAGGTAGAAGAAACGGGACACAAGGACACAGAAGCAAGGGGAGGAGACCGGCACTGATTTGCAGCCTTGCTCTTCCATCTGGAGCTTCTCATTTGCTCCCCTCTGGGGCTTTTCTTTTTCTTCCCTTATAAACAAATGTTCCTGGTTGTTAGGAGACCAGCTTTTCACGGCGCATCCTCACCGACAGCAGGTGGACGGCGAGGCTCGGGGCTGCGCAGAACGATCCCTCCGGCTCAGGCTGCGCAGAAGGTCCCGCCAGGTACACGCTGTACCTGAGACTATGTATTATTTATTGAAACTGAGCTCGGCTTTCTCTTTATCCTCGGGGCAGCCCTGGAGTCAGGCGCCTCTTAAAATGGATGCCACCAGCAGCTAACCTACGAAGTCTTCTAAATGCTACCTGCTTTTCCTCTTTTTCCTGCGAAGTAATCGCCAAACATCACTACCAAGCTTTTTGTTCAGTCTTGGGGGGTCCTTGGGAATTGCCATTTAGCAGAGCGGAGGGAAGAATTCCTCTGTGATTTGGGACGTTTCCACCTGGAATCAAGTCTGTTTTTGAAGGAAAGACTCCACTCTGGATTTTGCGGAGGTAGAGAAGATACCCATGTGACAGCGTCTGCCTCCATAGACTGGGCGATTACAGCGGTGATCTGTGATGTGTGTGTTTACATGCTTAGCCCTGCGAAGAAAAATGGGTTCTCTGGAGGTGATCTTTATTTTTACTTATGATATCTGCGTCTGGCAAACCAGGGAACTTTTTGCATTTGGGTAACAGAGACCTTTGGAATCTACTTCATTGGACTGTCCATGTGGGTGAAATTGCTGTTGGCCACCTCAGCCCTGCATGTGGCCATGCTAAAGACACCGAAGGGTAAAAATGTCTCCTGGGTAAGTAGAGGATGATTTCCTATCTCTTCAAAATATATTTTGAGCAGAAACGCATAATTTGAGAACTTAAAGACATCTAGGAGTTTCATGGCAGAGAGACCTTCAGAAAGTATTTGCCTTAGAAAAGCATATAAAGATCTTTATACTTGTTAGAAACCCTTTGGAAAAACATGACGGCGTGTTTGCTAAAATATAAACTATAGGACGTAAACTCTTGTTTTGGCATTTTTAAGTTGTTTCATAGTCACATCTACACACACAACTTAAAATGTATGAATCCAACGTCAAGGTTATTATTTTAAGATGTTTTTAACTCCAGAATTCTTTAGGTTCAATAATGATAGTGTCGATTTCTTTGGGGATCATTAGGTCCAATGTTAAAGGTAGGATGTGCAGAGTTTTCATTATTTGGGGATATTGTTGTTATGTTCCTATTATCTTAGGAACAAGATAGCAGTAGATATTTATCAGTTTCACATCTAATTTCTGTCAATCCATGATAGACATGTATAGTGAAAGTTTTAACATTCCAGGGATAGCAATATGTTAATCCTAATCAAATTTAACTCTTTAATGTTGTTTCAAGTTAATTTCCTACCAAAAATATAAAATAGATTGAGCTCAATATAATGAGAAGAGTCTGTAAACTCCTAAAAAAAAAAAAAAAGAAACAAAAGAGTGGCTTTAGTTCCCTGCTATCATATGTACTGAGTTTGATATATTAAAATTAACAGACCAATGGATTCCCTCGTACTCTGCAAATAAACTTGCGTCTCTAACACCGATGTTGTAGCTGGTACAGGCACATACAACCCAACCACACTTGTCACAGAATTTGACATGTATGATTATGATTACAGTTTTCTTAAGATAACTCAGAAAAATAAATGATTCCATCTTTTTGGTTAAAGAAATCATTTTGACTACCTTAACTTGAAATTCACAATTTAGGTTTATTCTTACTTCACATGATATAGCACAGTTTGTCTGAAAACAGTGATGATGATTTTTTCTACTCTGGGTAGATATTCTTGGAGTACTTAATGAAAAGACATGTATCTTAATTTAGAACACAACTCCTAAAATTATTTCCAAAATTTTCCATGTTATTTATTATTAAAAATTAATATTTCTCGTCTTGATATTATTGTTACTGGTTGCTTTTTTATCCTCCCTGCCCCCTCGTATAATCAAGAGATAGGATTCAGGGACCCTTGGCCTAACCAGTGAGTTTTCGTTCCCTCCCTCTACAGGTGGCTTCCGCAGCTAATTCTGATGCCCGTAGGGGTGTCTGCCACTTTCTCCTGGTATATAAACACCAAAGAAAGGAGTAGTTTCAAAAGTATATCCCCTCCTTCATCTGTTTAATCCTCGTAAAAGATTAATTCTCCCAAAGAAGTGTCTGCTCAGTGGAGTATTTCTGCCATGAGGGCAAAACTTGAAACATTTTAGAATCTTAGACCACCATTAGGTTTGGTTTCCTTTGGACTCAATGATGCTAATATTTTTTGAAAAGTTCAAGTTGTTGGCTAAAATTTTGGAAGCAGTTCTTTTAATAGAGTCAGAATACTTGTATTTTCTTAGGTTAGAATGTTCCTGGTATGTTCCATTTGATTACACTTGTCTCTGTACCAGAGTTTGTCGAAAGCAAAGTTTAGAAACTTAATGACTGTTGCCTTACAGGGAATATTGTAATTTAGGTGGTGTGTGTTTTTTGTGCAAGGAATGAGTAATCAATGTTTATGAATATTATAAAATGCCTTATTTTGAACAGAGGGTGTAGAGAGACACTTTCAAATGTTGGCCATCGCTTCAATTTCAGTCAGTTGTGGTGGTTTTAGGCGTTGAATGACATTTCTCTGAGTTCTTTGACTGTGTGGAGTGAAATGTACCCGGTATTCCTGCCTTTGCCATTGCCAGTTTTCATTTGAACATTCATTTAGACTTGAGTTCAAGAGGAGGATGAAATGATTCATCTCATCTCAAGCTACATCGTGAACCTTGCAGTGGTGAGAATAGGTCATGTATCTCTCTATCCCTGGTTCCTCTAGAATATTCCTTAGACATACTTGGCCCGCACTGATAATCACAAATAAGAACATCACAAGCTCGGGGTGAAACACCACTTTTCTTTTCCGGGTGCACACTCTCTGGCAGCGTGGTATCTCATCTGGGTGTCTGGTTAAACGTGACTGAGAGGTCTCCTGGCTGTAAGATGAACAAGAGGGTAGTTAACTACCTATTTCTCTGAGATGCAGTGAGAATTGGCAAGCCATCTTGCTATAAGGGTTCAACAGTCAATCAACAGATGTTTATCGATTGCCTCTTTTATGATATTCTCGGCGCTGAGCAAACAGCAGTGAGTAGGATACTCGCAAATCCCTGTCCTCAAAGAGCTGACGTTCTAGTGAAGGGAGACAGGAGATACATGAGAATAAAGTCAAGTGGGAGACATGAACTTATCTGTGAGAGAAACAGACCCACAGACATAGAGAACAGACTCGTGGTTGCCAAGGGGGAGGGGGAATAGGGGAGGGATGGATTGGGAGTTCGGGGTTAACAGATGCAAACAGGTATATACAGGATGGATAAACAACAAGGTCCTACTGTACAGCACAGGGAACTATATTCAATACCCTGTGATAAACCATAATGGAAAAGAATATAAAAAAGAAGGTGTGTGTATATACATATATGTACTGTGTGTGTGTGTATATATATATATGAATGTGTGTATGTATATAACTGAATCACTTTATTGTACAACAGAAATTAACACAACATTGTAAGTCAACTATACTTCAATTTAAAAACAAAAGTCAAACAGGAGATGGGTTAGAAAGTGCTGGGAATTGGGAGGGGGTGTTGCACATTTGTTGGTCCAGCTATTTGAGCGAAGACTTGAAGTAGGTAACAGAGTCAGCCATAGGGGAAACGTAGCAATGGAGCATTTCCAGCAAAGAAGATTTCAAGGTGCGGGGTCCTGAGGCTGGAGCGTGTGAGGAGTGGGAAGGCCAGTGTGGCCGGACTGTGGTTACGTTCTTGGAATTTCCTTGAGTCTCTTGTATGCATTTGCCTATTGTTGTAATCGCTTCCTTGGGGATTCCAAGGCACATCGACATCCCTCCCTTCCAATCCCCAGAGAGTAGGTACGTAGAGGCTTCACGGGACAGCACACCCAGGCACCTGTACAACCAGCAAGGTGACAGGCAGAAGGAAGGACGGAGAGAGGATGGATCATCATGACATACTCAGGCTTTACATGTGGCCCTTAAGAGTTGACAAGTTGTATTTTAATTATTTTTTAATATTGTTGAGACAGTTTCACGGAAGAGTGTGATACTGCTTTGGAATAACAGAAATTAGAATAAATTTTCAAGTAATGTTACAGGTAGAATTAAGAAAGAGGGGGGCTTCCCTGGTGGCACAGTGGTTGAGAGTCTGCCTGCCGATGCAGGGGACACGGGTTCGTGCCCCGGTCCGGGAAGATCCCACATGCCACGGAGCGGCTGGGCCCGTGAGCCATGGCCGCTGAGCCTGCATGTCCGGAGCCTGTGCTCCGCAGCGGTTGAGGCCACAACAGTGAGAGGCCTGCGTACAGCAAAAAAAAAAAGAAAGAGGATTTGGGAGTAAGGATCCAGATTTAGGGAACACAGCTTTTCCAAGAGCAATTTTTACTTTTGTGAGGACAATTATGCTGTACAGAACTTTATCGTGGAATCTCCATGTATTCTTGGACCATAAAAAGCCCTTCCAAAAGTCTGTCTTGGGGGACATGGTCTTGTGGACATTTGTTCATGAAAGCTGTAGGGGTCCCCTTAAGACTGTAGATCGGACTTTATGCCAGATTGACCTACTTTGTTGAAAAGTCACTTCACCCTGGAAATACAAAAATAACAGATCCCATTTTGGATCCTGTCGTGGTGCAAACTCCCTTGCTGTTCTTTTAACCCTCAAGATCTGAAATCAATCATACTGAACTTTCTGGTATTCCAAATCTGTGGTCCTATATGTAATGATGACTATTTGTGTATCGTATATTTCATTAGCTGCTTTTCCATTTTTGATTATGGGCCATAAGAAACTAATAAAATTCATTTCAGAAAACAGAGGCTATAAAGAATGTAAAGGAATTACAGTCCTATAACCGAGAACTTGAGGTTAAATACGAACTCAGCACTTTGGGGTCTGCTTTCTACACATGCTTCTAGCAAATGCATTATTACGTGCATGTTATTCTGTTATAAAATAGATGTTACGAGAAATTGGCCAAAAGAGTAACATGAAAATTCAACACTCTGCATGTAGGATGGGACACTGGCTCATTTCTGAAGTGGAAAAGGTGTCCCCCAGGGAAGGAATACCTCCTTTCCTTGGTCATTGACTCCAACATAGATGTTTCATCTTATTTCCATGTAGATGTGTCTCTCAGATTGTCAAGAATAACTGTTCCTCTCATTTTTTTTAACCTGTCTGGTCACTGTAGATATGTGAGTCTGTCTTGAACCTGAGGCCGAATGGCGTTAAGTTATGGCTGTCAGAGATTTACCTCTCATTGGTTGTGCTTCATTGGATACGTATGTTTCACTGCAGCATCTAGATCACTGGTTTCAGACAGTACAGTTTCTGAAAATATCCACTCTTATCTTTTCCTTTTTCTGCTCCAAACATGTACCAGTGTCATCAGAAATACTCTTTCCCTTTTATTTTCTCTCCTCTCCTTCCTTGTTGGGATACATTAAAGGGTTTACTAAACGTATTTCCAACACCTGTGCAGGCTTTAATTTTTTTCAACTTCACTCACAGTTGACAGGAAGTCAGGGTGCCTGGTGATACAGATAAATTATTTACATTTGCTCGCAGCTGCTAAGATTCTTCCAGAAATTCACACGTGAGGACACTTTTTTCTTCTTCCAATGAATATTTTTTCACTCAATAAATGGACTCTGTATCTCAGCTTGGAAAGCTGAGAGATTCCACCAGGTGGTTCTAGTAAATATGGATGTGTGGTGCTTTCTATAGTGAGCCAAGAAGCATTAAAAAGGGTGTACTTGCGTGAAGCCTTCTATTGTTAATTATGTTTTTTAATATTAAAATGTATACCCTTTAAAAATAATCTTAGAGCATTCTCATACGTTTAAAAGGGAGGAAATCATCATTTGCTGCCTCTAAACTAACCCTTTTGCCCAGCTTTCCTGTTTCCCAGTTCTTTTTTTTTTAATTTTATTGAAGTATAGCTGATTTACAGTGTTGTGTTAATTTCTGCTGTACAGCAAAATGACTCAGTATACATATATATTCTTTTCATGTTCTTTTCCGTTATGGTTTATCACAGGATACTGGTTATAGTTCCCTGTGCTATACAGTAGGACCTTGTTGTTTATCCATCCTATAGATACTAGTTTGCAACTGCTAACCCCAAACTCCCACTCCATCCCTCCCCTACACCTCCTCCCCCTTGGCAACCGCAAGTGTGTTCTCTATGTCTGGGAGTCTGTTTCTGTTTTGTAGATAAGTTCATTTGTGTCGTAGTTTAGATTCCACCTATAAGTGATATCATACGGTATCTGTCTTTCTCTTTCTGACTTACTTCTCTTAGTATGATCATCTCTAGGTCCATCCATGTTGCTGCAAATAGCATGATTTCATTCTTTTTCATGGCTTAGTAATATTCTATTAAATTCTGGTACTTCCACTAGCTGTGAGATCTTGAAGAAGTTATTAACCACCGAGAGTTAGTTTATTTATCTATAAAATGGGGATAATAAAACTTTTCCCTTAGGAGTATTTTAAAAATAATGTGTATAAAGTGCTAATCATACTGCTAGTACTCACAAGTAATGTGTTCAGTTCCAGTTTCCTCCTTTCCTCTGTCATTTCCTTTCCAATCCCACTGCTATAGCACTAATTCAGGGATTTTTCATATCTACTAGATCCTTACCCATAGCAGCCTCCATATTGAGCACTAACTTCCAAACTTTCCCCCCTCCAGTCCATTCCAAATGCTTCTCCTAGTCAGTAAGCTCCCTTAAACCTAGATTTTCATCAGTTCTCTGGCAGATCAAATCCCTTATAGATGCCTCACCATCCATGGATAAAGGTAAACCTTCCTGAGGTCAACTGATTCCTTTCACTACGAATCAGGGGCAGGAAGGAGCCCAAGGGCCCTCTGCTCGCTCCTCTGGCTCCTTTCCTGTGGGTTTGAGCCTTGGGCTTGGACAAGATGAGCTTCCAGCTGGTGGAACTTCTTTCTCTTCCCGGGAGGACATCCTCGGTCCTTACGGAGCTAATGTCTGAGAGTGAGGGAGAGACTCAGCTCCGTTTGGGGCACACCATCACTGCATGCAGAGGTTCACCCTGCACTCGGGGCTAGCATCTCTGCCTAGGTATTCCTGAGTCTAAACATCATGAATGAAGGCCGACAGAATGTGGTTCGGGAAGGGTGAGGAAAATCAGATAATTATCTGCAAGTCATTAAGTATTTTTGATGAAATCGTCCCCTTTTTCTATTTGGGTGAAAGTTTAAAAAGGAGAGAGAGAGAGAGAGAGAGAGAAAGCGTGCTCAAGCAGGTGCGTGAAAGGTATCATGGAAATCTAAGCTTGAGAGTGCTGTATCCATCCTCAACAAGAAGGTGACGTTTCAGGGAGGAGGTGTTGATCTATATCGTAGTTCATCTTCGATGCCACATCTGAGGCTTTGCGGGTGCCGAACGGGAGGGCCAATTGTGAATGGTTCCCTGAGATCAAGAGGTGACGTAATTTGCAGTGGGTTACCAAATCCCAGTCTGTTCACAGGGATCTGAGTCGGTGCCCAGTTGGGGGATTTTGTTCTTACTGCCCTGGCCTCAGTGCAAGCTGGCTGTGAGTGACAGCCTTTGTGAGCAGCAGGCCTTTCAGGGAAAACATGCCACAGCCCTGCGCTCGCATGGCCAGTGTGGCAGCCCTCCTTCTATACAAGTCAAGGGTAAGAGGAAGTGATGGGGATGGGGGGTTACTTCCACCCTGAGAAAACTGCTGTGTGGGGTGGAGATGGGCCGCCCCTTGGAGCAGTTAGATGGAGTCAAGTTCAGGGATGCTACCTTTGGAGAACAGGTTGGAGAGATTCCAGTGTGAGCGATTCCAAATTAAGTTATCAAATCAATGCTAACCCTGTTTCAAGGCTTCCTTCAAACTAGGGTGACCAGAAGTCCCAAATTAGGCCTCTTGCCCCACAGTGATTAATCGTGTCTTCTTTCATCCTCAGAAGTATTCTGAGTTGGACAACAAATTACACGGCCACTCTCATTGTTACAACAGAGTATGAATGAATGATTAGTTCAGTCTGAGGAGGGAAGTGCAGGTACACCAATGGGCTAAGCTGGTGTCGGACAGGAAGGCATCAGCCCTGTGTCTTTGGGCAGGTGAATTAAACCCTTCAGGGA
Source organism: Globicephala melas (assembly GCF_963455315.2). Taxonomy (NCBI): domain Eukaryota; kingdom Metazoa; phylum Chordata; class Mammalia; order Artiodactyla; family Delphinidae; genus Globicephala; species Globicephala melas. The sequence goes on along the minus strand of NC_083315.2, from coordinate 4,100,468 downwards.
TCACTTTCTTTACCTGCAGAATGAGGATTATACTCACCTCACGTGGTTGTGACGAGTACTCCTAAGAATGAAGGAATATATGCGATGGGGACGGGCCACGTAATAAGAAAGGAGAGTTGGCAAGGATTTTTACCTGGCCGTGCTACATGAAATCACCTCTGCTGCCAATCTAGGTCTCTTAGCCTGACCTTGAAGAATGTCAGGTCTAGTCCAGTCTCAATGTAAGTTTCTGGCCCAGTCTCCTGCCACGTCCATAGACAGCACCTCAACTTTCCGGAATGCACGTGGTGCACTCACACCGCTGTGCCTCTGCTCCCTGCTGCGTTGACTCTCACACCCCTGAAATTTAATTGCTACTATTTCTGAGCCAAGTTCCAAGCTAAGTCTTGTTGGCAAAGGCCATGTGAAGGAAAAGAGATCGTTAGAGTTACCTTCACCCTTGTGTAAAGGAAGTTTGCATTTAAGTCATTCATACTGGTAGAACATAGTCCAACAAATTTCAAAATTCTGCGTGTTTATTATGTCATTGATAATTGACACGTTTGAAATGCAATCAAAATCTGTTCATTTTTATCATCAGCAATGATGCAACGACTTCTGGAAAAAAAATAACAGGTTATTCAGAATACTCTGGGGAGGAAAGAAAAGTGGGATTCCTCCTGAGGACTAAGGCTAATCCAAGAAAATGAGACGATAAGTGAGGAAAGAGCGCTATTTCAATTTGCATTCTACCAAAAGAATTAAGGTGAGATAGAGACTCTCAAAATGCCGAGGAAGCCCCCAAGCCTTTCCTAAAAGGAGGCTCAGGAGCTCAGGAGTGCAAATGTATCAGCGTTCGCCTCACCGTGGAGGTCTGGTATTTTTATCTTGGCGCAGTTTGTCCTTTCTTAGCTCTTACATTTGTGATCATCATTAACTTCCCAAGTCAAATCAAGAGAGTGAAGTGAGCTGACTTAGCCCTGCTCGTGTGAAGGAAAGCGCCAGGGTGACAAGGTTCGTCTGTCTATTCCACTGGTGAGACAAGCTCCACACGTTGCATTTAGGGAGCCTCGACCTGGTGCCTAGAAAGGATGTGAACATCTCACCTTTCCTGGGGCCCGAGAAAAGAACCCAAGTTATGCCTCGTATTTAAATTAGCATAGGCTCGAGAAAGGCTGGAACTAAAAATGCTCCCGACCTATCAAAGCGGAAGGAAGAAATCACATTGTCATAGATTTCTCAAAATCACCAGCATCAGGCATCCCAGCTTGACACAAGGGAAATCATAATGGAATTAGGATTCCGAGATCTTATCACAGTGATCCCCGGAACCTACACAACTGTGTCGGCGTAGTTGGCTGGGCTCTTGTTACCACAGCGATCTTCTTAGCTGCTTGCAGATGTGACCAGCAGCAGCAGCAATGTAAGCACACATTTTTATTCGTTTCTTTTTAAATTGAAGTGTAGTTGATTTACAGCGTTGTGTTAATATCCGCTTCACAGCAAAGTGATTCAGATATATATATGTATGTGTGAATATACACACACACACACACACACACATTCTTTTTTATATTCCTTTCCGTTATGGTTTATCTCAGGATATTGAATATAGTTCCCTGTGCTATACAGTAGAGCCTTGTTATTTATCCATTCTATATATACTAGTTTGCATCTGCTAAACCCAAACTCCCAGTCCATCCCTTCCCTAATCTCCTCCCCCTTGGCAACCACAAGTCTTTTCTCTATGCCTGTGAGTCTGTTTCTGTTTCATAGATAAGTTCATTTGTGGCATATTTTAGATTCCACATATAAGTGATACCATATGGTATTTGTCTTTCTTCTTCAGACTTACTTCACTTAGTAGGATAATCTCTAGATCCAGGCGTGTTGCTGCAAATGGCATTATTTCATTCTTTTTTATGGCTGAGTAGTATTCCATTGCATATATGTACCCGCATCTTCTTTATCCATTCGTCTGTCCATGGACATTTAGGTTGCTTCCCTGTCTTAGCTATTATGAATAGCGCTGCTGTGAACATAGGGTGTGTGTCTCTTTTTGAATTACAGCTCTGTCCGGATGCATGCCCCAGAGTCGGATTGCTGGATCATATGGTGATTCTGGTTTTAGTTTTTTGAGGAACCTCCATATTCTTTTCCATAATGGCTGCAGAAAACACATATTTTTAAATGTGAGTGACAGTCAGCTGTGAGGCAGACTTTTCTAGACTGGCAGGCGGATTGTAGCCTGGTGCAATCTGGGTTAAATGGACACAGCCTGCTCTCATCATAAGCTGTCTTATAGGTCCATACCCGTAAGCAGGTGTCCTTCAAACTTTGAAACTTCACGGGGTCTCTCTGGCGTCCTTGGTCCCATGGTGGACTCATAGTAAAGGAAGTTGAGTCATCGACCTTGTTGGCCACTGCTGCCACCTCCGGAGATACAGGAATCGAGAGAGTTTATTTATGTTTTTGTTTTTCCCTAAAGGCTGTGCAGGAGGACAGACAGAAAAAGAGGGCTCTGAGAAATGTTTGAGAGAAGGAGGGAAAAAATAAAGAAGAAACACATCTCAGTGCCACCGGTCTCAGATAACACACTTGCTTGTCTCCATAAGAGCTGATACTGAAGCCTCAGGAGCTGTTGACAGTTCACATAGTGTCTTCATTTCCTGCCACTTTCTCAATAATCTTGTAAAAATACCACAGAGGGCTCTGTCAGAGGACTGCCTCTTGAGACAGGCTATCCGTTTTGAGTGCACATCCCAGCTCTGCCCTTGACCGTTTGGGGCACTAGTTACTCATCTTTCTGAAGACAGTTTTCTAGTCTCATCCACGGGGGGAGTGATCTCTATCCTGTTCACCTCAGATTGTGCCAAATGGTCTCTGTGAGAGAGTCTTGACACTGTAAAACATGAAAAACGTGTTCTTATTTTATGAAAATGAGACTGTGTTTCAAGAAAAACTACCAGTGTTTCTAAACACAGAATTGCAAGTCATAGTGGCAGTGGACAAGGTTACTTCTTAATAGACAGTGGGCAAGTGTATTCCCTCCTGTGAGGAAATGAGCTCCCATGACCATCTCAGAGAATGGAGTGTAACAAAAGATAATAAATGCATTTGTTTCAAATATTGAGTTGAAAAGATGCTCGTTTCCCCCAAATTTCCAGGTGAAGGATAAGTCTGTGCTCATTTCCATTCCATGTTTTTCAGTATAACCTAAACCTGTTAATATCTATATTCAGCAAAGCTGCCATGGTTGCCTGGCAACCAGGCTTAGTGGGCTAGCAAGGCACCAAAGGAAGAAATCAAATGCAGCTAACAAAACTGTGACTTATGCTTCCGTTGGGCAGAAAATTCATTCTCCATGTGTTTTGCATGGATTTTTATTTTCAAAACATAAGTACATCTTTCAAGATGTAAGCTCAGTGCTATTAGGAGTTTTAAAATCATGGCATATTAGGTAACATTTTGATGTGGTTGAATAAGTACAAAGGAGAAATCACTCTCTGCTCTTCCTTAATTAAAACGGGGGTAGTTCTTTTCCTTGTAGGTCATGTTGTACTTTTCACTCTCACTTTTTATTTCCTCTGCAGAGAAATGTATACATTATTCTTGGAATAAGATGTAATGGAAATGACATGTCAACATTAGGAAGTAGAGGTTTAGGATTAATTACTGCCAGATTTTTGAATCTGGTACAAGGGAGTAAAAAGGAAAATGGATTAAAATGACTTCTTGTATGCAGAGTTTTCTACCTTTCCACCGTTTTCTTATATTCTTCCCCATGGAAACTTTATCACCTCCAAAATTAATAATATATAATCCACAAAAATGTCTATGAATATATGGCCCACAGACTTAAAGTCTAAAATTTCCTTTCTAAAATTTCTTCAACTCTGACATGTAATGAATTTCTTTATTCAAGGTAGAAGTAGAGGGTAAGCTCTATGCAGGGTTATTCTGCTATTAGTGGTACTGAAATTTCTGTTCTTACACAGCACTGCACTGTGCAGATGACCCTGTCTGATCCTTCACTGAAGAAATGTGCTGTATGCATAGAATATAATAGTGGGATTCCAAAATGGTCTGTGTGGCAAAAAGAATAAAATACCTAGGAATAAACCTACCTAAGGTGGCAAAAGACCTGTATGCAGAAAACTATAAGACACTGATGAAAGAAATCAAGGACGATACAAACAGATGGAAAGATTACCATGTTCTTGGATTGGAAGAATCAACATTGTGAAAATAACTATACTACCCAAAGCAATCTACAGATTCAGTGCAATCCCTATCAAACTACCAATGGCATTTTTCATAGAATTAGAACAAAAACTTTTACAATTTGTATGGAAACACAAAAGACCCCGAATAGCCAAAGCAATCTTGAGAAAGAAAAATGGAGCTGGAGGAATCAGGCTCCCTGACTTCAAACTATACTACAAAGCTACAGTAATCAAGACAGTATGGTACTGGCAAAAAAGCAGAAATATAGATCAATGGAACAGGATAGAAAGCCCAGAGATAAACCCACACACATATGGTCACCTTATCTTTGACAAAGGAAGCAAGAATATACAATGGAGAAAAGACCACCTCTTTAATAAGTGGAGCTGGGAAAACTGGACAGCTACATGTAAAAGAATGAAATTAGAGCATTTCGTAACACCATACACAAAAATAAACTCGAAATGGATTAAAGACCTAAATGTAAGGCCAGACACTGTAAAACTTAGAGGAAAACATAGGCAGAACTCTCTTTGACATAAATCACAGCAAGATCTTTTTCGACCCACCTCCTAGAGTAATGGAAATAAGATCAAAAATGAACAAATGGGACCTAATGGAGCTTGGAAGCTTTTGCACAGCAAAGGAAACCATGAACAAGACGAAAAGACACCCTCAGAATGGGAGAAAATATTTGCAAATGAAGAAACAGACGAAGGATTAATCTCCAGAATATATAAGCAGCTCATGCAGCTCAATATCAAAAAAACAAACAACCCAATCCAAAAATGAGCAGAAGACCTAAATAGACATTTCTCTGGGGAAGATATACAGACTGCCAACAAACACATGAAAAGATGCTCAGCATCACTAATCATTAGAGAAATGCAAATCAAAACTAAAATGAGGTATCACCTCACGCTGGTCAGAATGGCCATCATCAAAAAATCTACACAGAATAAATGATGGAGAGGGTGTGGAGAAAAGGAAACCCTCTTGCACTGTTGGTGGGAATGTGGATTGATACAGCCACTATGGGAACAGTGTGGACGTTTCTTAAAAAAACTAGAGATAGGACTGCCATATGACCCAGCAATCCCATTACTGGGCATATACCCTGAGAAAACCATAATTCAAAAAGAGACATGTACCACAATGTTCATTGCAGTGCTATTTACAACTGCCAGGACGTGGAAGCAAACTAGGTGTCCATCGACGGATGAATGGATAAGAAAGATGTGCCACTTGTTTGCAATGGAGTATTGCTCGGCCATAAAAGGAATGAAATTGAGTTATTTGTAATGAGGTGGATGGACTCATTAGAGTGAAGAGTCATACAGAGTGAAATAAGTCAGAAGGAGAAGAACAAATACCGTATGCTAACGCATGTGTATGGAATCTAAAAAAACAGTACTGATGAACCTAGTGGCAGAGCAGGAATAAAGACGCACAAGTAGAGAATGGACTTGAGGACACAGAGGGGAGGGGAAGCTGGGACGAAGTGAGAGAGTGGCATGGATGTATATACACTACGAAATGTAAAAGAGATAGCTAGTGGGAAGCAGCCACATAGCACAGGGAGATCAGCTCAGTGCTTTGTGACCATCTAGACGGGTGGGATAGGGAGGGTGGGAGGGAGGCTCAAGAGGGAGGATATATGGGGATATACGTATACATGTAGCTGATTCACTTTGTTGTACAACCGAAACTAACACAACAATGTAAAGCAATTAGACTACAGTAAAGATATTAAAAAAATAAAATAAATTTTTAAAAAAGAGTATGTAATGCAAAGGTTTTCCTTATCACTTACTTCATGAACTAAATAGACTATGCGACTGGAAAAGAATTTGGAGTTTAAAACTTATATCTTCTACTGTTTTATTATCGCACTTGTTTCATTGTTCAGACTTTATTAGGTAAATTCAATATTCCGAGGAAAAGTAAACTAAAGAACTCTGAACAAATCCTCTTGAAATAAGATTGGAGAATAAGGTAAAGCAAATAACTGTGACGATTGAAGTGAAGATGGGAAAAGTCTGACAAAGACGGGAATAGAACACTGATAGAATGAACTTAAAGTATCGGTGGGAAGCAGCTTAAATCCTCAGCATCTGCAGTGAACACGCGATCTGGTTCCCATGTGATGGGGGAAGCAGTCTTTTATTATTACTTAGCTGTCAAACAGCCACTTATATCTATTTGACTTTCTTCTTTCTTTTCTTTATTTTGTGGTCGGTATGTATTATGGTTTGTCCAGACAAACTAGAAGTGCAGATCTTATGTGCAGTCTCCTAATCTGTAAGTGTTGACGTCAGTAAAAACTAACAACCCTGATTCATGAAGCCAGAAGACGCTCATGCTTGCCATTCATGACCCCCGATGTAGGGGGAGGAGAGAAGAGGGCTGGTGGGGGAGTCGTAAGGAATTCTCACATGTTAAGAGGCGGCCAATAAAACTGAGGGAGGTAAGGCAAGAAACAGGATCCTCTTGGACACCGTAGTAACTAAGGATGGAGAGTTTTCAGGAGGAAGAGGGGGGAATCCACTGGGCTTTAGTGAAAGGGCGTTGGTGATCACTGGTGATCTTAGAAAAGGAATTTCAAGGGGTTGGTGACAGTCCAGTACAAATGCAATGAGTTACAGAGAATGTGTGGGTGATGAAGACTAGAAACAAGCAAAATATAGCTTTACATTTTCCAGAAGGAGGAAGTGGACCACAGTCACTGGAGCGGAAGTAATTTGAGGGAAGATGTGGGCATATCTGTAGACAGAACACATTTCTGGAGCAAACAGAAGATGAGACCAAATACACAGGTCTAGGGTTAATCTTTGAAAGAATTAAGACTGTAAAGGGAAGCAGAACATATCAATGAATACGTGAAGTTTGTGTGTGTGGTTAATGCCATGAATTTTGAGTTGACATTTGAGTTGACATGTTTTATTTGGAGTACAGTAAGTCCCCTGCGTACAGATTTTCAAGGTGCGAAATTTCAAGGATGCAAACGTGCATTCGCCTGTCCAGTCACGTAAGTTAGTTCATGTGTCTGACACGCGTTGTCACGTGTGTGCATCCTCTACAAGTGGTTGTGCTTTTGTGTACTTTGCTGTACAGTACTGTATAGAGTACAGTGTCTTTATTTCAAGCCCAGGATGGCCGGAAGCAAGCATAAAAGCAGCGGTGATGTAGCTGGTACTACTGTCCTTTTCAAGGAACTGTGCTGTAAGATTAGAAATGTGTTCTTTATTTTTTGTGTTTGTTTTTTACGTATTATTTGTGTGAAGAGTACAGTACGGCACTATGTAGCTGATTGTGTTAGTTGGGTACCTAGGCTAACTTTGTTGGACTTACGAACAGATTGGACTTACGAGCACACTCTCGGAACAGAACTTGTTTGTGTGTAGGGGACTTACTGTAGAGGTGAGGTCCTTGGGAAATGAGGGGAAGAGGGTGAAGTAGGAAGAATAGGAAACAAACGTCTGTTACGAAGTCACTGTGAGCACCATGGAGGGTCGTGGGGAAATTGGGTGAGATGATACTTATTGAATATCTCCAGCAATTCGCAGTAACCCTGGAGGAAATGACTGAAATTTTCTATATGGTTAATAGGTAGAAGCTGAAGGTAGTTAAGGAGTGAGGGCTCCTGAGTGGCTAAAGATCGTAATTGCTGCAATGCTGGACCTCGGAAGTGACGGAGGGAAGCAAGCGATTCTAAGAGGAGGTTAGGAGAGCGAAGGTACTGCAGAGATGTGAAAGGACTCGGTGTCATGGGAAGGCGAAGGTAAGTTTATAGTAAGAGGGGGAGCAGACGAGGAGAAAGCAAAACAGGTTATGATCAGAGAAAGTTTCAGGGTTTGAGGTCCCTTCATGAAAACAATGTGGGGTAAAATCAAGAAGAGGTATTTACTGAGCCATAAAAAAGAATGAAACTCTGCCCTTCGCAGCTATGTGCATGGACCTAGAGACCACTTGCAGAGGATGCATGCACGTGACAACATACGCCAGATGCGTGAACTAACTTACATGATTGGACATGCGAACGCACGTTTACACCTTTGAAAGTTCGCACCTTGAAAATCCGTATGTAGGGGACTTACAGTACTCCAGATAAGACCTGTCAATTCAAATATCAACTCAAGATTCATGGCGTTAAACACACACACAAACCACACATTCATTGAGTATTCACTTATTACTGCTTAGTGAAATAAGTCAGAGAAAGACAAGTACTGTATAATCTCACTTATATGTGGGATCTAAAAACTAAATCAAATGAATATATATAGCAAAACAGAAACAGACTCACAGATATAGAGAACAAACGAGTGGGGATAGGGAAGGGAGAAAGGGGCAAGATAGGGGTATGGGATTAAGAGATGCAAACTACTGGGCTTCCCTGGTGGCGCAGTGGTTGAGAGTCCGCCTGCCGATGCAGGGGATGCGGGTTCGTGCCCCGGTCCGGGAAGATCCCACATGCCGCGGAGCGGCTGGGCCCGTGAGCCGTGGCCGCTGAGCCTGCGCGTCCGGAGCCTGTGCTCCGCAACGGGAGAGGCCACAACGGTGAGAGGCTCGCGTAACGCAAAAAAAAAAAAAAAGCCAACTACTGTGTATAAAGTAGATAAGCAACAAGGCTGTAGTGTGCAGCACAGAAATACAGCCATTATCTTGTGATAACTTTTCATGGAGTATAATCTGTAAAAATACTGAGTCACTATGATATACACCCAAAACTAATATAATATTATAAATCAGCTATACTTCAATTTAAAAAAAAAGAAGAGGTAAGAGTTATGCGAAGTGGATTTCGGGTGAGGCTGTGAAAAGTAGAGCCAGGGACCTAAGCACAGAATTTTGCCTGGGACCTCGTGGATGATGACAGAGAACGTAGTGGAGAGGAAAACCAAGCCAAGTAAAACAGTGTTTGAAAAACCTGGGGAAATGCCTCCAAAATTGGTAAACGGACACCATACTTTTATTTCATGGCACTGGACATAATTTGCAGCCATGTACAAATTGTTCGTTTTTTATATACCTCTTATCTACTAAATTGGAGACAAAGATTATACTTTATCTATTTTTTTCACCACTGAATATAATACCTAGTTCCCAGCACAGTGGTGGCTCCTAGCAAACATGGCCAATAAGTATATGTTACACAAATTAAAAGGCAGCAACGGAGGTGGAAAGGGGGAGGGAGGGTCTTATAATTTGATGTCATGGGCTTAAAAAGATGTGAGGTCACTGACTTTAAGGGGTGGGAAATGTTGTGGAAGCGACAGGAAAGAGCTTGTCTCTTGCTAAAAACGTAAAAGATAAAAATGTCCAAATCAGTTATAGGAAAAGAAATACGATGAATTCAGACATTTGCTACCCTGCAGATATTTACCATACACCAGCATTTTAGAGTTTCACATCCTTGGAAGATCATTATAAAATGAGAAATGTATTTTTAAACTGTTACTCTGTAGAAGCAGTCACAGGGATTTCTTGGGTGACCGTTGAGTTTTGCCCCAAGGTCACGTTCAACAATGCATGGGATCTGGTTGTCGGGGTCATAATGAATGTGAGTTGGACATCTACCAGCCTGCCAAAAACAACCCTAAGTATAGGACAGCAAACTTACAGGAAGCAGACGGTATGCTGGACACCTTTGGCTGTTGGCAAAATGAGTCAAGGGTATGACTTGACAACTTTTTTGGGTGAACAAGTTGTCCCTTTTGTATGAAATGTCATCAGCTTACAAATATGTATTTGCTGATGTCAGCCAGAGAAAGAAGCACTTTCTAAAATGTCATTTTAACACAAGAGTGATATATGCCCATGAACTTACTCCGATTCTCATTTGGTTTGAAAGCATAGCAGAATTGCCTTTACTTATTTTTTTATTTAAGTTTATGCCCTGTGAGTGACAGGACTGTATTTTTCCCCTTATCGTCAACCACTTTTTTCACTAAAACTAGCACTTTCAGGATTAAAGTAAAACTGTTTTACTATTACTATTATTAATTTTTATTGGCGTCTAGATGCTTTACAATGTTGTGTTAGTTTCCACTGTATAGCAAAGTGAATCAGCTATACGTATATACCCTTTTTTGGATTTCCTTCCCATTTAAGTCACCGCAGAGCACTGCGTAGAGTTCCCTGTGCTATACAATAGGTTCTCATTAGTTATTTTATGTATAGTGGTGTGTATATGTCAATCCCAATCTCCGGATTCATCCCACACCCCCTTCCGCACCCGCCCCCCCCGCCCCCAGTATCCACGAGTCTGTTCTCTACGTCTCTGTCTCTATTTCTTCTTTGCAAATAAGTTTATCTGTATCATTTTTATAGATTCCACAAATAAGCGATATTATACGATATTTATTTCTCTCTTTCTGACTTACTTCACTTTGTATGACAGTCTCTAGGTCCATCCACATCTCTGCAAATTTTGTTCCTTTTTATGGCTGAGTGATATTCTATTGTATATATATACCACATATTCTTTATCCATTCTTCTGTTGATGGACATTTAGGTTGCTTCCATGTCCTGGCTATTGTAAGTAGTGTTGCAGTGGACATTGGGGTGCATGTGTCTTTTTGAATTATGGTTTTCTCAGGGTATATGCGCCGGAGTGGGATTGCTGGGTCGTATGGTAGTTCTATTTTTAGTTTTTTAAGGAACCTCCATACTGTTCTCCATAGTGGCTGTATCAACTTACATTCCCAACAACAGTGCAAGAGGGTTCCCTTTTCTCCACACCCTCTCCAGCATTTATTGTTCGTAGATTTCTTGATGATGGCCATTCTGACCAGTGTGAGGTGATAACGCACTGTTGTTTTGCTTTCTCTAATAATTAGTGATGTTGAGCATCTTTTCATGTGTTTGTTGGCCATCTGTATAAAACTATTGTCTGACATTGGTCCCCAAATTTTACAATATTGGATGGTAACTTTCTAGACTAAGTTTTTTTTTTTTTTTGCGGTACGCGGGCCTCTCACTGCTGTGGCCTCTCCCGTTGCGGAGCACAGGCTCCGGACGCGCAGGCTCAGCGGCCATGGCTCACGGGCCCACCCGCTCCGCGGTATGTGGGATCTTCCCGGACCGGGGCACGAACCCGTGTCCCCTGCATCGGCAGGTGGACTCTCAACCACTGCGCCACCAGGGAAGCCCAAGACTAAGTCTTTTATGCTTTATATATATATAAGGGAGAAATGAGAGTGAGTCCTGGATTTTCTAAAGAGAGGGGAGATAGAGGAATATGCAGAAACAGGGAGAGAGACAATGTCAGTATATCCCCAGCAGTTACATTAATACCAGCTGCCAGGACTGTTTACATTGATGATAGAACTTGACTCGGAAGTTAAGCTTTCCCCTAGACTCAGAAGACAAGAGCTTCCAGGTCAGAGCCACGTGGGGCTCTCATCCCCCATCCAAGGCCTTGAACATGGTAGACCCTTAAGAAGCCACTGATTTTATGTGATCCAGGAATTTCTATGTGTTTCAGAATGGATGTCCTGACAAACAGTGCACTGAGAATGAGGCAGGCATCTGTTTCTAATCATGCATATAATATATGCATTATTGGTTAGACAATTAGGAGGGAGCTAGAAAAGGAATCTTAAATTAACATGGGATTTGCCAGTTTGAAGTAAATAAAAGAGAGATATCTCTGAGACTAGTTGTTATATGAAGAAATATTATAAGGACATTTATTTTATCCTGATGTCTCTGAGACTAGTTGTTATATGAAGAAATATTATAAGAACATTTCTTTTATCCTTCCACCTGATAACTGCTGAGTACCTGAGTCTTGAGAAATCAGTGACAGAGTCTTGGCTCTCAAGGGGCTGACATTCTTCTGCGGGCTGGGGAAGGCATGAGAGAAACACACAAGTAAATATGTAGTATGGCAGGTATTAAAGACAGAGGAAGCAGGGTAAGGAGATTAAAAATGATGACAGGGGCAGGGGGCTTGGGATGCATTTCTCTAAAGGGTATTCAGAGAAGATCTTCCAGGTACCTCTCTTGCTAAGGTACCATTTGACCACACACAGGACCGCTTGCTCCAGGAAGCTGGAATTTGAGGCATGATTCTGATAATATTCCAAAATGATGTCAGTGTGACTCATTCCAAGCCTGCTGGTAGAATACTGAGTTATAAGTTTCGAATATCTGTTTTATTTTCAAATAGTTTATTCTGAACTTTGAGTAGTACAGCTTTTTCTTTTTTTCTACTGTATTTTCAGAAATGTGTTTTAAAGCTCAATCTTGGAAATTCTAGAATTTGCCAATTACGGTTGGATTTTATAGTTCCAAAACAACATTTTTGTATTCTCTCTGAAATTAAGTTGACTTTCATGGTAATGATTAGGTTTATTCTGTGTAAGCCAAGAAAAACATGCCATAGAAAAAGGTTTTTTTTTTAACATTTAAGTTAGATGTGTAAAATATCTGGGTTATTTATCCAGTCACCCTTTTCTGAAAGTTTTTGTCTCTCAACTTTTGCTGTTCTTGCCCTATATATTTTTTTACTTGCCTATTTTTTTTTTTTATTCTGGCCACAATGCATTCAATGGAAGGAAAATGTCCAAATAGAACAAAAGGATATGAAATGAAAAGCAAATATCTCCTTTCACCATACAATCCCCTCTCTCGGTTTTACTCCTCAGGGAAAAAAAACACTTTATAAATTTCATAATTTATACAATTATTTATAAATTTTAATTCCTATAGTAATGACTAGCATAGATTTAAATAGTATCATTTACTATGTATAAAATAGATAACTAGTGAGAACCTAGTGTGCAGCACAGGGAACTCTACTCAGTGCTCTGTGGTGACCTAAATGGAAAGGAAACGCAAAAAAGAGGGGACATGTGTATACGTATAGCTGATTCGCTGTGCTGTACAGCAGAAACTAACACAACCTTGTAAAGCAACTAGACGCCAATAAAAATTTTCAAATAAATAAATATTTCAAAAAAATGGCAGAATAAAAAAATATATTATCATTTATCCCCCGCTTAGTAATTTACTAACTTCAGACAACTTTGGAAGATGAGGAATTTGAAATATACTACCTCCTACTTCTCATAACTCCCAGTTTCTGGTAGTTATTTTTTTCATATCAGTTATACTGTTTTGAAACTGGAATTAAGCCATTAGCTTCTTTCTGCTGTATGATGTTTTTAATTGAAAACTAATAGACAGCATTGACAAGATCATGATTATGAGAATATCATTGATATGTGGGATCCTTGGAGAAGGAAACGTAATCTAATGTCATGAAAAGCTGCCTCCAGCCGGGTTCTCTTTTATTTTCTTTCAGGTTTCCTCTACTTAGTCCCATTCAGCTAATAATGTGGTTGATATCCCATTAGGTCTTTATTCTTGGATTCTTTTTTGGTTTGCTGGAAAGCCTCTAATAATTAAAAATATGTTTATATTTGTACGTAAATATGTATATTTAGACTATATGTAAATTAAATGTATAGTGTGTATACTTTCAAAAATTGTTTCCTTTTGATCTTGTACTGGATTCATAATTTATCTTGGTGTAGAATTATAATTTCAAAATATATTTTTTCCCTCAGAACTTTTTTTCATTGTCTTTCTTCACTGAGGCAGGGTTGCTGATAAGAAACCTACGTCAACCTGATCCTTTCCTTTTGTTTGTTGCTTTATTTTTTCCTCTCTAGGAGCTTTTCATATTTTACCTTTAATTCTTGAATTTCACCTTCTCATCAGGACAAGTCTAGGCATGAGTGTTTTTCTCAGTTTAGCATTGGGTAGAGATTTCAGTCAAATACATCTGTGTTTCTTACATTTTCTTCATTCACTCAGAAGATAAATGTTGACACACCAGGAGCGATCCATGTATCTTAATCTCTTTCATATTTTCTATCAATTTTTGTTATGATTTTACATACCTCCTCTTTGATCTTCAAACACATCCATTAATTATCCTGTTGAATTTTTGTATGCTGGCAAGTATACTTTACTTTCCAAGGATATTCTTATTGCCTCATTGGCACTTTTTTTTTTTTTTTTTTTGCTGTACGCGGGCCTCTCACTGCTGTGGCCTCTCCCGTCGCGGAGCAAAGGCTCCGGACGCGCAGACTCAGCGGCCATGGCTCACGGGCGCAGCCTCTCCGCGGCATGTGGGATCTTCCCGGACCGGGGCACGAACCCGCGTCCCCTGCATCGGCAGGCGGACTCTCAACCACTGCGCCACCAGGGAAGCCCCATTGGCACTTTTTAATAGCTTCTTGTTCTTATAAATGCAATCATCTCTTGACTCTGAAGATACTAATTTGGCATTTTTGTTTTGTTTAAAAATGCTTATGTTCAACTTTGCTTTATTTATGTTTCCACAAAGGTCAGTTTTCCTATTTGTTTATTTTGCATCGTCTCTTTCAGCCTGCTCTTTTTCTTTATATTTCACATGTCTGGTTTTACTTATTCACTCATTCATATTTGTGAGTGATTACCTCCATTGCTTCATATAGGCAGGTGGCATGGGCAGACATCGTTTTGCTGCATTTCACTTTATTGCGCTTCGCAGATACTGCGTTTTTTACAAGTTGAAGGTTTGTGACAACCCTGCCTCCAGCAAGTCTATCAGTGCCCTTTTTCCAGCACCATTTGTTCGCTTCCTGTCTCTGTGTCATATTTTGGTAGTTCTTGCAGGACTTCCAACTTTTTCATTATTATTGTACTTGTTGTGGTGATCTGTGATCAGTGATCTTTTATGTTACTATGAACTGATTTTTTGATTTGTATTTTTAAATTTTGTACATTGATTTTTTTTTAGGCATGATGCTGTTGCCCATTAATAGACTACAGGATAGTGTAAGCACAACGTTTATATGCACCGGGAAACAAACAAATTCTTGTGACTTGCTTTATTGCAATATTCACTTTATTGCAGTGGTCTGGAACCAAACCTGCAGTATCTCCAGGGTATGCCTGTAAGTTTTTAGTTTTGTTTCCCCAATAGGCCCATTATCTCTGAATGGCAGGGCCAGCTGGGGTTCTGCAATGATGGGTAGGACTCAGTGGCAGTCAGCCTTCCCTGTAGGGTGTGTAATCAAGGAACCACCAGGGAGGAACCCCACAATCGCCCAAGTTAGGAAGGCTTTAACTCCTGGAGGTGGCGCACTTAGTGTAGTTCGCTCCTGGGAAAACCTGTTTTTTTCTTCCCCTACAACAGAGCTTTTCCACGCTTTTGAGGCTGTCAGTATTTACCTTAAACTGCTTCCGTCCCAACACCTTTTAAAACGCATTTATATATTTAATACCCCTTGTCTTTTTTAAGTATGTAAGTTGTCTGCCACAAACTTTCCAAGAAAATCTTACGAAATACAGTAAAATTATAAATATGGAGACATTTAAGGTCCCCTAAATATCCAGTGTCATCCATAAACTTAATAAATTTTCAACTCAAAATCCCAAGTCTAAACCAGTTACTCAGTTGTATATTTTAGATTGGAATGAAAAGGCTCATCTGTTTGTACTGAGTCAAATTCTCTTAAACTTTGAAAATATCTACAATATGAAATAGGCACAGCCTCCTTTGCAACAAAAGATTAATTATATTTGTTTAGTCAGTGAAATGATTCTCATTTGAATTCTAAATTTTTCTAGGTTCACCCACCAAGAAAATAATTTACATCATCCCATCTTGACCACTTAAGATTATATAACAACCAGCAATATTGGCCCAGATTCTAAATGAATCTTTGTCGACAATTACAATGAGACATGCTTAGCTTTCTAGGTCACTTTATCAGTGTCCTTTAAATGTATGTGTTTGGGGGCATGAGGGTGTGGGATAGGACGTGGAAGTGTTTTTTTTTTTTTTTTTATTAGATTACAGTTGATTTACAAAGTTGTGTTAGTCTCTGCTGTACAGCAAAGTGAATCAGGTATACATATAGATATATCCACTCTTTTTTAGATTCTTTCCCCATTATAGGTCATTGCAGAGTATTGAGTAGAGTTCCCTGTGCTCTACAGTAGGTCCTTATTAGTTATCTATTTTATATATAGTACTGTGTATATGTCAGTCCCAATCTCCCAGTTTATCCCTCCCCTTTCCCCCCCTGGTAACCATAAGATTGTTTTCTACATCTGTGGCTCTATTTCTGTTTTGTAAGTATGTTCATTTGTACCATTTGTTTTTTAAATTCCACATAGAAGCGCTGTCGTACGATATTTGTCTTTCTCTGTCTGACATAGGGGAAGTGTTCTTAGAACCCACGTTGTCCAAATCCTTCATCTGCTCCTTGGTGTACCTCCTGTGTGCATGGGGTTGGATTTTTGCCTTTCTGTAGCTTTTGAGATTTGTGTATGCCTTTCCATCTAACTCTAAATACCTTTGATAAAACCTTCCTCCTTTCACGTACTTTAGAATACTTAGGACCACACAACTCTTGGAGGGTGTTCAAATGATATCCAAATGAGTTCTAGAGACCTCTCATAACACTGACTTTTCTGTCACAGTGTCCAAGGTCACACTGCTGACAATTACTGAAAGAAACAGAGCAAGTGACTGCTGACCTCTAGAGGATACTTAATGCAACAAATGATATTTTTTCTATATTAATAACAGCACTGACATCATATGGCTTTAATGAATTCGAGTCAGGATAATGCAAGTCAAGTGCATAACGCAGTATGTGTTCCGTACTAAGGACTACCAAGTGATAATGACTCTTATTTATTCTGGCTATGTTAGGTAAAGTGCTGTCGATAAAAATTATTCATATTTAGATGAGAGAGAAACTTTTATGTGTCTATTTAGATAGTTGGTGTTTTATGTCTCCCGTATCTTCTCCTTTGTTTTGAGTTATATTTTATTAACTTAGTAGGATTACAATAATAATTTAGCTTTCTAGAAGAGTTTCTCAGCCTTAGCAGTGTTGGCATTGGGGGGCTGGATAGTTTTTCGCTGTGGAGGGCTGTCCCTTGCCCTGTAGCGTCCCTGGCCCCTACCCACTAGACATCAGTAGCAACCCCTCTCTAGTTGTGACAACCCAAAATGTCTCCAGACCTTGCCAGATGTCTTCTGGAGAGGGCAAAACCACCCCTGGTTGGGAGCCACTGTTTTATAATGGTACCAATTTGTGTAGTTTTTTTTTAAAGTATTTTCCTTTTTGCTTCTCTGAACTCGGTGTCTATTTTTGGAGCGTTCTATCTTTTGCCCTAAAAGCGGTATGGAATCTGTCATCACTTCCTTTTTCTCCCAAGCTCAGGGTCTAAAGATGAGAGTGTAATTGAGATTAAATTCAAAGCTTTATTTAAATTAATAATCAACCTATTGGGGGAAATGTTTCCCATAACCCATCAGGTAGCACTTCTTCTTGTAAGTCTGACTTTGCTTCTCAAGTTTGTTGCTGGTTAAGAGAATTGCAGATATATTCCATTGAGGGAGGTGGTAAGTTCCCACACTAAAGCAAAACGTTCTATTTTTCTAGTTAATCATTTTCAAAGAGCTATTTCTATTTGTGGCTATTACAGAAATAATGGCCTGCAGGTTATCTATTTATAGTAAAATTAATTCCTCTTCATTGAAATACTGCAGGTTTTTGACGAAGGGAATCAATTAACTAGAGGCTTCCAGACAACCAATACATATTTTAATTTGAAGTGTAAAACATCCTATGATTACACAGTAGCCTTAGAGTGTTATTAGGTTTTTATAATCAGTAAATATTGAATATTGAGTGAATGAATGAATGAACATAAGTATATGTTGGATTTTATCACACGGAAACTCTTTATTATTACCATAAAATAATCCCAATAGTGTAGTTAACTGCATTCTAGAAAAGGGAGTTGTTATAAAAGCATTGTGTACCACTGTTAAAAATTGGGATGTGGGGAAAGAAAGAATGATTTAATTGATCAACCCATTATAAAATTATCCCAAGGAATATTTCTCTTGTCAGTGAATTTGAATGTTAGTAAAATCGTTCAGTGTGGATAAGAAAACTTCAAAGATGTTATTCAGGAAATTGCTGTATCAGTGAAGATCAGGTTTGTGGGTTTTTTCTGTTTTTCCTCCTTGTTCAAGTCTGAAAAATTGCTTGCCGAGAGGTGAAAACATACTTAGACAATTGAAACACCACAGTTCATCTTCCCACATTCATGGGAAAAAAATATGTGAGCCACTAAACATTCATCCAAAATTACCAAACCAATGAATTACCTTTGCTCTCAGTTACCTCTCAAGTACTTCTTACCATAAAGTAACACGTTTCTCAATACACATAAACCCTACAGAAAAACAACAGCAAACACAACAAAAAAATTACTATATAATAAAAAGCCTTTTCTATGTAGGGACGGTGATGTGCTGGTAAATGTTTAATATGAAGCTATCCAAAAAAAGTTCTGATTTGTAGCATTTGCCAATTTCCATGGTGTAAACACTCCCGCTGTGGCCACTTTCAGGCTACAATTGTGACTTCTCTGAAATGGAGCTGAAAAGAGTTACTCACTAGCACACACTACAGCTAATGCTGCGAAGGCTATTGTATTTCCATCATACAGGTACAATAGACATAACCTTAAGAGTATAGATAGTAGCAAAGTGTAGTAAAATAATCATGAAATTATGTTTCGAGTATTATCTTTGTTTTTATTTATTTTAAATAGTTGTAAGTTTTATCATTGAATGTGCAGTAATGACTGTACTTGACAGCTGGCCCTCAGAATTCCTGAAATTTTAACAATCATTCAGTCCAGCTCCAGGAACACACTAAGATTTTTCCAATTATATGTAAGTTTTCTAAAACGTTAATAGGTATTTGAAACAACTATTTCCCAAATATTTTAAAGTGATTTCCTTGCATTCTTAGTGTACGTTTGTTCACTTCTCTAGGCCTAGTGCGTAAAAAAGGAACCGGCATGTATTAAGTTCTCAATGAATGCTGGGTAGCTGACTGATCTTAAAAATGTGAACAGTAGGCCCAGTAAACCAAAGGAAAGTTCAGTTTGCCCCTGCTGGTATTACCTCAAATTATCTCTGAATTAAAAATCTCTATCAGTATCACTTTGCTGTATATCTGAAACTCATGCAACATTGGAAATCAACTATACTTCAATAAAAATTTAAAAAAAATTTTTTTTTAATCCATATCAGTGAATAGAGAAGGTCTTAACCTGCATACGAATCCCATGAGAATAAATCAAAGGCCCTCCCTAGATTGTCCGCACGTTTCCTTTCCAGTGTCATGCAGAGTCTAAAGGGACCAGTGGCCCCAGCAGATGCTCCCAACTTCATTCTGAGGTGTTAATTTTGATAATTACCTCCACCAAGGGAGGCCACATTTCTTAGGAGAGTGAAGAAGAAATAAGGTGAGCTTGCTTTCCAGGAACAAATGCTCCTTTTTACTTCTGCCACTTCCTCAACCTAGTAGGAGTTGAAGGCAACAACCTTCTCCCCCAAGCTCTCTTGAACCCACAGCAATGTGCTTTTGTTCCCCGTCTACCCTACAGCTCACTTTACCAAAGCTGTCCTCACAAAGGTCTCCAAGCCTGTTCTTGCTTAATCTAATGACTTCTTTCAGGCTACATCCTACCAGATCTCCTCCTAGCGTTTGACCCTAACAAACACCCATTCTTTCTTGAAAATTTCCTACTTTTTAAAAAAACTGTATCCTTTTTTTAAATTTAATTTAATTTAATTTTTTTGGCCACACTGCGTGGCATGCGGGTTCTTAGTTCCCTGACCAGGGATCGAACCCACGACCCCTGCAGTGGAATCACAGAGTCTTAACCACTGAACTGCCAGGGAAGTCCCAACAATTTCCTACTTTTAACTGTTTGCTCATTCACCAAATACTTACTGAATTCTCCTCAGAGCCAGACATCACTCTGGACATTGGGAAATCAGCCACGAATAAGACAGACAAGGTCTTTGTCTCTTAAAGGTTCTCTTTTAACTGAGAAATATAGCAAATAAGTACAATGAAAAAATCAACGAATTGTTTAGTAAAGTGAAGGCTTCTCTAAGGAGGTGACCTTTGAACTAAGACCTGAAAGACAAGGAAAAGTCATCACTCACTGATCTAAGTGGTAGAGTGTTGCAGGTAGACACAAGTGCAAAGGCTCTGAGGAGGGCCGAGCCTTGTTTAATTCAGGAACAGAACGGCCAGGGTAGCTAGAGTAGAAGGCCAGTGGTGGGGATGGCAGCACATGAGGTCAGACAGGCGGGCAGCGGTTAGGTTTGTGGTTCCACTCCTATAGCTCTGCTCTTTAGTCTCCTCCAAGGGCATCTTCTACTAAATGTCCTTCCGTTCGGTCAGGCCCTGGTCCTTCTCTTTATGCTCTCCCCCCAAGACCCTGTCAGTTTCTCCATAAAATGATTACTCATCAGTTAGAATCAATTTCCTCCTCTTTGGTTCTTACATAAAACTCTGTTGACCCTTTTATACCCAGACCTTATGTACTCTTCAATTTTTCAGTCATCCTGGAAGCTTCTTGAGTACAGGAGTTCATCTTATTTATTCTTCAGCAGGGGCAGTGGCTTTCTTGTTCTTCTTTGGGTTTTGGTTCTTTGATATACAAGTACAAAATGAATGTTTTTTTAATGTGTTTGTTTAATTGAATAAGTGAGTCTTTAAAGAATGTTGTCCTGGCAAAATATGAAAAAAACTAGTGCTTCAAACATAACTTACAAAATTAAGTCCTTGCGCACATAAAAAGGACATGTTGATGAGAAACAGTAGAATATAATGTTTGAGAGCTGAAATCTGGACCTAGACTTCTGGGACAAAATCCCAGCTCTGCTACTGACTGACTGTGACCTTGGGCAAGTTCCTTAACTCTCATGCCTTTGTTTTCTCATCTGTAAAATAAGGGTAGTTGTATGCATCCCATAGGGTTATTTCTTTAGGTTGAGTGATTAAATGCATATGAAGTACTAGAAAAGAACATAGAACTCCATAGCGATTGGCTCTTCTTTACTGATAGGCTGAAAAACTTTGCACACTGGTAGTTTATAAATGGATACTTGATTTCCAAGTACGTGTCGAGCGATCCTTGTTTGATTTTTAGCAAGTTTTGGAGTGCCCTCAAAAGTCGTTTCTTTACAAGTAGAATCACCGTAGCCAAGAAACTAAGGGTTTGACTAAAAGAATCATCGCCTCACTCAATTTACATGATTTGTGGTTAGAACTACTGTTGACAGCACTGAAAGGCAACAGGAAGCTCACATTTTTCCTTCTAAGGAGACTGTTAGTAAACTCTTTGCTGCACGTATCACAAACTGCAGAAATTCCAAAAGAGCAAGCCTGGAGGAAAATGTGTCTTAGAGACAGAGGGAATTGGAAAGGCAAGAATGGCCCTTGTTTTCGAGCTGCGGAACTCTGATGCATCCGTGCAGGTCCGAAGACATTTTCTCAGACCAGATTGTCTTAGCATGTTTTTTGGGTCTTTGCATGCATTCAGGAATGCCACTGTACCTTGAGAATTTAATGAATTTCTTCCACTAGTTGCCAGGAGTGTGGCAAATTAGTGACCCAGAAGGCGATTGTTTTTCCGTGTTTCTGTCGCTTTAATAGTCCAGATGAGGGCCGACAACAGGCGCCGTGACCTCTTAGGCGTTTTGGCTGCTTGACTAAGCACCTTCTGCTCTCTGCTCTTTCTTTTTAAATTTTTGGGGAGTTGGGGATTGTCAATAGTGAGAGACCTTTCTAGAACACAGAAGTCCCTTGAGGGTAGTAAGCTTTGCTTTCCAAGAGAGCAAAGCTAATGGCAGGAATCCTTAGCAGCCGAATAACACCCAGAAAAGAATGTGACTCATCTGTCACGGCTGAAACCTCAGGATTTATGATGAGCAGACAGTGGGCAGATGTCTTGTGGTTCGTATCTGTTGATTATTAAGGTTCTTTGCTGTTCACTGACTCAACACCAGTGTTTCGTTTGTTTATTTGTCACAATTCGTCAGGCCTACTAAATATCCTACATGTCTCTAATTTTACAAAATGACCTTGGATGAAATGGGGTAAGCAGATTAGAAACAGTGATTTGAGGGCTATGAAATATCTCTAACTACTGCATGGTTTTATTTCTTCTAAAGAAAATGGAATGGTATTTTATGTTAGTTATATTAATCTCTGATTTCAAAAATGAATCAACATGAGAGAAGTCATGACTGTATTTGTGAGCCTACAGCCTCAGCAGATGACACATTGTCTAAACATGACATTAAAGGAATACATGCTTTAAATGTCTTCTTTTTGCA
Organism: Globicephala melas; assembly: GCF_963455315.2. NCBI lineage: Eukaryota > Metazoa > Chordata > Mammalia > Artiodactyla > Delphinidae > Globicephala > Globicephala melas. The sequence goes on along the minus strand of NC_083315.2, from coordinate 4,078,023 downwards.
TTAGAGACCACAGCTGGCTAAGTCATTTACGTTAATACACTTTTAATGTTTTTATATGTGCAGTAGTCATAAATTTATTAAATATAGCTCTCATGTAACTTCACCTTTAAAAAATCTAAAACATAGGACATTTCCCGTTAGCCCTCGGTAATCACCCTCCACCTCCTTATCTTTTCTAATCACTACGAGGTCCCCACCGCCTAGAGGTAATCACGATCCTGACTTCGATGGTGATAAACACTTCACTTTTTGTCACTTTACCACTCCTGCACACAGCCTTAGGCACTATAGAGTTGTTTTGCCCCTTTTTTGCACTTTTTATATAAATGAAATCATACTCCGGGTATAGATACTTTGAAGACTTGCTCTTTTTTTTTTTCAGCTAAATATTACATTTCCAAGATTGGTCTATGATGTTTGTTTACAAAATATTCCATTGTCGAACCTATATTAGAAAAAAATTTTTTAATAAAGTATGGATATCTTTTTTTTAAATTATTTATTATTTATTTTGGGCTGTGTTGGTTCTTTGTTGCTGCGCACGGGCTTTCTTTAGTTGCAGCGAGCGGGGGCTACTCTTGGTTGTGGTGCGCGGGCTTCTCCTTGCGGTGGCTTCTCTTGCTGTGGAGCACAGGCTCTAGGCGCGTGGGCTTCAGTAGTTGTGGCTCACGGGCTTAGTAGTTGTGGCTCATAGGCTGTAGAGCGCAGGCTCAGTAGTTGTGGCTCGCGGGCTCTAGAGCACAGGCTCAGTAGTTGTGGCTTGTGGGCTTAGTTGCTCTGCGGCATGTGGGATCTTCCCAGACCAGGGCTCGAACCCATGTCCCCTGCATTGGCAGGCAGATTCTTAACCTCTGCGCCACCAGGGAACTCACCGGAAAATTTATGTATCCACTTCTGCTGATAAACATTTGAGCTGTTTCTAGTTTCTGAGACTAATAGAATCGTAGTGCAATAATTAATGCTTATAACTATGAACCTGAGTCATCAAGAAAAGGTGCACTCGGTTTCCATATATTTGGTATAAGGATATATAGCATTGGAGATTATTTACATTAGAACACATCTAAACATGATATTTTTGAGCACGTAAGAGGGTGGCTCAATACCAGAAAGTTCGCTTACTTAGAATGTCCTGATGAAAAGATGTAATTACATTGAGTAACTACACTGCACTGGGAAGCAGAAGGCTAGGAAGCTGCATTTTGCTAATAGATTTTCCTATCCTTTTATTTTTCCACCCAGAAAATCATAGTATTGAATTTCTTTCAGGCATGTTTTTAAGGAGTTGCAGTATGATCACGGTTCTTCAAACACATCCAGGTCAGACAGCATCAATCCAGTTATCTCAATCTTAAAGGCATTTATAGAAAACAACACATTACATGCCATCCATAACCTGCTTATACATAGCAGACAGAACATTGTGCGCAATAGTACAATGTAGGGAAATATACAAGATGCCATATACAAGGGTAGGAAGAAATGCTAGTTTAAACGTCTAACTGAGCATGTGAGTGGAGGTAATGGCAAGGGAGGTGAATGAATCTTGGATAATACTCTAGCTTACAAAGAATTAATAGGCCATTCATTCATTCATTCATCGTGTATTAATTAGGCACCAGCATGTGTTAGACCACAGCGATACTAATATGTGTAAACAGAGTTTCTCCTCATGACATGCTACTGACTTATGGAGAAGAGAAGCATATGAGCTAACTGTTTACCTATACAGAGTAATTGGTGCTATGACAGGAATATGCAGTAGACAACAGAGGGAAGTTCTCTCTCTGAGAAGATCAGAGATCTTCTGAAAGGGAGCGAAGCTTGAACTGGGTCTTAAAATGTGGGTTGGCCTCAGCCCAGGGAGTCTGAGGGGGAGGTCCGTCCTACGGTGAAGCAATGTTGCTGTCATTGCCATCACAAATACTTATGGAATGAATGGATGGTTGGGATAAAGGAATATTCAAGGAGAAGTAAGTAAGCCCCATCGGGAAGAAGAATACAGAGCAACAGAAGTCATATTTTTTAAATAGTTACTGTTGATTGGGAACTTATGGGTGCCAGAAACCGTGCTTAGCACTTTACGTATGTTACTGATGTATTCCTCACACCAGCCCCATGAAAGATGTACAGTTAGTGCCTCCAGGTATGTGACCTGTGCTTGTTTAGAAAGGTCCTCCCTGAGGGTTGATACTCTATTAGTGCTTTTCAGAAATTCTTAATAATTTTGAACAAAGGGCACCATATTTTCATTTTGCACTGCACCCCGCAAAGGCCAGGAGAAGTTACCTGGCCCTGAAGCAGTAGTTCCCGACCTCGGCTGCATATCAGACTGACCTGGGGAGCTTTGAAAACTCCACCTGCCCGAGTTGCATCCCAGACCAATTAAGTCAGAACCTCAGGGTCTGGGATGCAGGCACCAGTGATTCCGCTTAGTAACCAGGCTGAGAACCACTGGCTTCAGGCAAGTGGGAGTGTTTACTTGGATCCTTTTGGCCTGGTTTATCCACCTGTGTATCACATGCATCGTAATTCACAGGCTGACGACTATTATATTTAAGAATACTTTTACTTGTTACACTTACGTGGTTGGTCTACACATACGCTTAAGGAGTTGTGCTAACTAGGTCTCAACACACATCACGAAAGACTGGGACTTCTGTAAGAAACAGCTCATCGGACACCCTAATATAAAAGGAGTATATATCCTGAAAAAAAACACAAACTCTAATTAGAAAAGATACATCCACTCCAATGTTCACTGCATGTTTACATTAGCCGAGACATGGAAACAACCCAGTGCCCATCAACAGACCAGTGGTTTAAGGAGATGTGGTGTGTATGTATATATATATATCTCACATATATATATAAAAGAATGAAATATTGCCATTTGCAGCAACATGGATGGACCTAGAGAATATTATACTTAGCGAAGTAAGTCAAAGACAGACACTATATGATATCACTTATATGTGGAGTCTAAAAAATAATACAGATGAATCTGTATACAAAACAGAAAGAGACTCACAAACAGAAGACAAACTTATGGTTACCAAAGGGGAGGTGGGGAGGGACCAATTAGGAGTATGGGATTAACAGATACAAACTACTATATATATAACAGATAAGCAACAAGGATTTACCGTATAACAGGGAATTTTATTCAATACCTTGTAATGACCTATAACGGAATATAATCAAAAAAAAATAACTGAATCACTATACTGTATACCTGAAACTAATACAATATTGTAAATCACCTATACTTAAAATAAAAAAAAAGGCCAGTGTGGATACTAAGACATTTATCCTAACAGACTCCTTATATTGAAGCAGGTCTGGGGTTCAATGAAATACATCACTATTATCTGGGGTTAGGCTCCTGACCTATTTGTATGGCCCCAACCCTAGGTTGGAGATACGTAATATATGAACTCATTTGATATTTAGAGAAAAAAGAAACAAAATCCTTCACATCTCCCAAATACTTGTTTTTACAGTATCTCCAGTTTTTCATCTGATACTCAGAGAATAGTTTTGACTCCACAGACCTTCTGAGATGGTCTCAGGGGCCTCAGTTCCACTCTGAGAACCACTGACCTGGGGGATGTGCATCTTGAAAGAAGGCAGGACTCCAAATCCACGCACAGAAAAATTTTCCAGTTTTCACGTGTGGTAGGAATATGTGCTCTGTCGTTCACTTGTGAGGGTTTTAGTTTTATTTTTAATTGCCTCCCTAAGCCTTTCTTCACTCAGCCGTGGTCCGGGATACATTCAGATTAAATGAGTGTACTCTGGGCCATTTAGAAATAAATACTATTGATGCGGATACACAACTGTATTACAAAAAAGAATGATCAACACTCAGGAAAAAACATTCGCCCAAATGAGGTCCTAAGCAGTTGTTCATCACATTTTAAAACATGAAAGGTTCAGCTTGTAATACATCCCAAAGTTCCACAAACAAAACAAAGAGTCTCAAGTTTTTCTTCTCAAAAAAGCAAATGATGAATCATGTCCCTAGTGTTTTTATTGATGAAATATGGTTGGAATATTTTTTTTCTTAGAGTTGGTACTCCTAAATCATCTCTTACTATAAAAATAGTGGTATGGGGGAGATAGAAGCTTAAAAAATATATGTGTTTGTAGTCAAAATCAGGGAGCAAACAATCACATTTTTGTGATGTACATAAATTTATGTCTAGAAAGTAGGATTAGTTTCACTACTTCACTGGAGAATTAGTAAAATGAAATCACATGGTAAGAACGGTTACATTTTAGCTCATGAGCTTATTTTCAGCAGTCCTGTGTATTCTTTTTTGCAGTACCTTTATTCCGAATTCAGTTTCCCCCAGTTCTATTTTCTTTGTCTTTATTGTATTCGATTATATTGGATTCATAAATTCATGCTTTTAAAACTTAGAGGTTCATCAGAGAGTAGAATGGTGGCTGCCAGGGGCTGGGGGGTGAGGGAAATGGGGAGAGGTTGGTAAAAGGGTACAAACTTTGAGCTCTAAGGTGAATAAGGCCTGGGATCTCATGTAAAACGTGGCGACCATAGTTGATAACGCTGTATTGTATCACTGAAATTTCTTAAGAGAGTGGAACTCAAATGTTCTCACCCCTCCCCCCCCAAAAAAAGAGGTAAATGTGAGAGAGAAAAGATATGTTAATTAACCTGGTGGAGGGAATCCTTTCACAATGTTTGTGTATGTCTTGGCTGTTGTAAATAGTGCTGCAGAGAACATTGGTGTACAACCTAAGTGTCTATCAATAGATGAATGGGGCTTCCCTGGTGGCGCAGTGGTTGAGAGTCCGCCTGCCGATGCAGGGGACACGGGTTCGTGCCCCGGTCCGGGAAGATCCCACGTGCCGTGGAGCGGCTGGGCCCGTGAGCCATGGCCGCTGAGCCTGCACGTCGGAGCCTGTGCTCCGCAACGGCAGAGGCCACAACAGTGAGAGGCCCGCGTACTGCAATAAAAATAAAAAAAATAGATGAATGGATCAAGATATGGTGTATACACTACTATATATAAAATAGATAACTAGTAAGGACCTACTGTTGCCTGTGCTAGAGTTCCCTAGCACAGGGAACTCTGCTCAATACTCTGTAATGACCTATATGGGAAGAGAATCTAAAAAAGGGTGGATACATGTATATGTATGACTGATTCTCTTTGAGTACAGCAGAAAAAACACAACATTGTAAATCAACTATATTCCAACAAAAATTTTTTAAAAAAGATGTGGTGTATATATACAGTGGAATATTACTCAGCCATAAAAGAAACAAAAAATGGAATCTCGCCATATGTGACGTGATGGATGGATCTAGAAGGTACTATGCTAAGTGAAATAAGTCAGGCAGAGAAAGACTAATACTGTATGATTGCATTGATATGTGGAATCTAAAAAACAAAACAAACAAAATAAAAACAGACTCAGATACAGAGAACAAAACAGGTGGTTGCCAGAGGGGTGGGAGTGGGAGCTGGGAGAAATAGACGAAGGGGATTAAGAGGGGCAGACCTCTAGTTATAAAATAAATAAGCCTATAGGATATAAAATACAGCATAAGGAATATGGCCAATAATACTGTGATAACTTTGTATGGGGACAGATGGTTACTAGACTTACTGCGGTGACCATTTCACAATGGTCAAATCACTGTGTGATAGTAAACGTCAGATCACTCTGTAATCCACCTGAAACTAACATAATATTGTATGTCGACTATATTTCAATAAAGAAGTCTGTTTATATCAAATCTCCAAGATGTACAATATAAATATCTTACAATTTTATATGTCAATTATACGTCAGTAAAGCTGAAATTTTAAAAGAATTCGAGGTTCTTTTTAATGATAATGCAAATAAATCATTAAAATAACATTCCTTATTTACTACTTAAAACGTTTGGCGGGCTCCATATGCGTATATATTATCTAATCAAATGCAAACACAGCTGGACATCAGGTATACTCCTTTCAGGGCTCACTATGTCAACAGCTTTTTTTTTCTTTTTCTTTTTCCTTTTTAATCTTTATTGGAGTATAACTGCTTTACAATGTTGGATTAGTTTCTGCTGTATAACAAAGTCGGGCTTCCCTGGTGACGCAGTGGTTAAGTATCCGCCTGCCAATGCAGGGGACATGGGTTCGAGCCCTGGTCCTGGAAGAGCTTGCATGCCGCAGAGCAACTAAGCCCGTGTGCCACAACTCCTGAGCCTGTGCTCTAGAGCCCGTGAGCCACAACTGCTGAGCCTGCGTGCTCCTGAGCCTGTGCTCTAGAGCCCGCGAGCCACAACTGCTGAGCCTGCGTGCCACAACTACTGAAGCCTTCGTGCCTAGAGCCCGTGCTCCACAGCAAGAGAAGCCACCACAGTGAGAAACCCGCTCGCCACAGCTAGAGAAAGCCCACGCGCAGCAACGAAGACCCGACGCAGCCAAAAATAAAAAAAATAAAATAATTTTTTAAAAGAGTGAATCAGCTATACATATATTCCCATATCTCCTCCCTCTTGCATCTCCCTCCCACCCTCCCTATCGCACCCCTCTAGGAGGTCACAAAGCACTGAGTTGATCTCCCTGTGCTATGCAGCTGCTTCCCACTAGCTGTCTATTTTACATTTGGTAGTGTATATATGTCCATGCCACCCTCTTGCTTCGTCCCAGCCTCCCCTTACCCCCCTGTGTCCTCAGGTCCATTCTCTACTTGTGCGTCTTTATTCCTGCCCTGCCACTGGGTTCATCTGTACCATTTTTCTAGATTCCATATATATGCATTAGCATGTGATATTTGTTTTTCTCTTTCTGACTTACAAGAGCTTTCATTTAAATCAAAATTAGGTGAAAATTCAGTTAACCCAGCAAGTACTAGTTACTCTGACCAATTTTTCTTTTAACCTGACTCGATTGTGAATGTCCTAGAGATTATCGTTGGCAGTTCTGAGAGCATCGCCTGAAGTCTTTTTCCTCCAACACGTTTAACAGAATAATAGTTTTAGAACTGCTAACAGTGGGCCACGTGATTAACCTCTAGTTTGAGTGACTAGTTGAACGACCTCTGTCTGCCCTGGAACACTGAGGCTCAGGCGTGTCGAGTCACTTAACCACTTAGTTCGTGGCAGCAGAGTGGGAACTTACTCAGTTCTCCTGTCTCTGAGTCCAGCATACTCTCCACTGTCCTGAACGTGCATCCAGGTTTCGCTGCACTGCGCACGGGATCGTAACTGTAACAGCAATACGAGAGCGCGTTCATGGTGGGGACGTTAAAGCTGAAACCAGCGTAGTTGACAGGCTGTAAGTTCTACCCTCATCCGAATACGAAGGCAAACGTGGTGTAGAAATCAGTGCATAAGGTGCCTTCAACTATTGCTATTGCTGTAGAGAAAATCAAATAAGGTAAAGTGATGGAGAGTAGCTCCACCTCAGTCCTGGAGCTCAGGGCTTCTTCGAGGAGATGAGTTTTGAAGTGAGACCTGAATGGTGTGAAAAGGAGGTAGCCAGGCTCATGTCAACAGGGAAAGCTTTCCAAGCCGATGAAGAGCAAGTGCAGAGCCCTGACGCAGGCACATGCTTGGCGTGGTCCGCAGATAGAAGGAAGGCCGGTGTGGTTGCAGCATGGCAGGGACAGGCCAGACCGAGGGAGATGAGGGCAGGGATGTGGCCAGCAGCCGCTTCTCACCGGGCCCTGCACATGATGGTTTTATCAGTTGCAGCGAGAAGCTATTAGGAATTTTTTTTTTTTTTTTGGGGCCGTGCAGTGCAGCATGTGGGATCTTAGTTCCCCAAGCACCAGGGATCGAACCCCATGTCCCCTGCAGTGGAAGCGCAGAATCTTAACCACTGGACCGCCAGGGAAGGCCCCCATTAGGAGATTTTAAGCAGCAGAGTGAGAGAAGTGAATCCATGCTTTCAAAAAGACCACTGGCTGCTCTATGGGGATCGGACCAGCAGCCCTGCAGTAAGTTAGGGGCTCTCGCTAAGGAGATCATGAGAGAGATGGTGAAGCTTGGCCGCTAGAGCGGACGGGACTCGCTGACGAGGTTTTGGTCTGGATCACAGGAGTGGGTAGGGGTTCTGTTCACTGCAGTGTGCAAGACTGCCGTGTCGGGGGAAGAATCAGTAGTTCCTCTGGAAGCACGTAAGGTTTGAGAAGGCTGCTGGAGAGCCATGGGAAGGTATCTAGTTGGTATCACGTCCAAGAACCTAGAACTCAGAAACTGGAGTATTTAGGACCACACCTCCCAGAAACTGAGAGAAGGAGATCCAGGAGTAGGAAATAATTATTCCTTCAACACAGGTGAGAAGTGGAAATTTCAGGAGGAAAACCCTTAACATAGCAAGATAAAGAAGGCCTGGGTTAAGAGGAGTGGGAAGTGGGACCAGAAGGGATAGCTCAAAACAGTGGGGAAAAAACCAACAGGTCATGTAACCTTCCTAATCCCCCCAGGACACACCTCACAGTGAATAATTCAATGACAGTTGTATTAAGGGGAAATACTGAAACATTCAGCATCGGACACTGATTCACATAGATGCGTTCAACTACTAGAGAAAATAACTTGCCATTTTTCCTTTTTTTCCTGAATTTTAAAAAAATTTTATACAATTTTTAAAGGTTACTTTCCATTCAGAGTTACTACAGAATATTGGCTATAGTCCCCTGTTGCACAACAGATCCTTGAACCTGTCCTACACCCAATAGTTTGTCCCTCCCACTCCCACCCCTATACTGCCCCTCCCCCCCCACTGGTAACCACTTGTTTGTTCTCTGTCTCTCAGTCTGCTGCTTTTTTGTTATATTTACTACTTCGTTGTATTTTTTAGATTCCATATATAAGGGATATGATACGGTATTTCTCTTTCGCTGTCTAGCTTCTCTTAGCATGATACCCTCCAACTCCATCCATGTTGCTGCAGATGGCATTATTTCATTCTTTTTTATGGCTGAGTAATATTCCATTGAATGTATGTACCACATCTTCTTTATCCATTCGTCTGTCGATGGACACTTAGGTTGCTTCCATGTCTTGACAATAAATAATGGTAGCAATTTTTCTTTTATCGTTATCCAAGGAAGGACGTTTAATGATACGGGAAGGGAGTTTCACTATGTTCAGTGCAGATTGTAAGTACCAAAAAATTACACACTATACCTTTCAGAGTCAGGTTCACAATGGAACAGATCCGCTGAGGGATAAAGAGGTCAAAGGGCCCCCCCAACACCTTCTCCTCCTTCCATTATTCCTAGAATTGTTGAAAGTGGCAGGCTTGACTTAAAGTTACTGTGGCTTCTCATTAATAACAATACTCAAGTGTTTTCAAGTATATCTTATCTAGTCATAGGGAAGTGGGAGGGGGGCTGCCGGAGAGAGTCCCTTTCGGTGCTTGTAGTCAGTTGGTTGTAATATGTTCGAAATTAACATGTCTCAGAAAGGAAGTTGTTCAGCCAGTGTAAATTCTTAACTAGTGATTAAGCCCATGGTATGGAAAAAAGACAGCTATTTTATCAAGGTGAAAAGAGGGGCCGAAAGCCCGCTGAGTTCTTCTCACTGCTAAATTTTTTATCAAATAAAAAGAGAAGGCCTTTATTTATTTGAGTGGTTCTGATTTAAATAAAGATTTCCCCCTCATCTGCAGTTAGATGAAAGTTGATAATGGATTACTTAGAAGAATAAAATCTGAAGGAGGAAATTCAATAGTACAGGTACTTGGGTTAAATAGTATAGCTTTGGGACAAAATTATTTGCTCTTGCTTACCATCTTCTCAGTCAGTAACCGATAGCTCTGTTGGAATTGGACCATGAAGTAAAAAAAAAAAAAAAAAATTTATTACTAACTCCAATAAAAATTTTTTTAAAAAATTTATTAGTACTTCTTAGGTGGAAAGAAAACTCAGTTGTCGATGTGACTATTTTCATTTTGTTTTTCGTTTTGGGGGGGTTTTTTGTTTACTCTGACATTTGGAATTGTTTGCTATTTTTACTTCTTGAGAAAACCATGTGTTTGGCTCTTATTAACAAAAAACACATTGTGAGGCTTAGAGCATCCACACACGCTAGAGATTTGTTTTGCTGTTACGATTCACTGTCTGGTTACATAATTATCCATATTTGTACACATATCATGGCCTTTTGTAATCAAAGACAATGCAGTTGCAGGCATAAGCTCTAAACTGGGGTGTGATCAAGGGAATTTTTTTTCACAGTCCTTGCCCGTTAGGTAAACAGTCTGGACTTTGAAGTTTGGAGTGGCCATTTGAAATATGTGACCTGAAAAACTCCGCATGGTTTTTTGACTCCTGGCAACAAAACATATTTATCCTTTGGCCACCACCTCCTCATCCAGAAAGGTCTGCTGCTGTTTTAAATTTGAAAACAACACATGGGAAAGTTGTCTCCGAATGAGGATTTGGTGCCGCTGAAGCTACGCCCCCTGCCTTTTCTGTTTACATAGACAGACAATAACAATTTGAAATACAAATGCAGCAATAAAAGGAACCTTTCTCCCGGAGGATTAGTGAGCATATGCCTCTTTAGTTATAAAAATAGCACTTGAGGAGCTCTCTGGTTGTAATGTCATTTTCATGAAGCTTTTTATCACGGTTTAGCAAAGGCTTGGAGGTCCAGCTCGGGGCGCGGTGGAAGGGGATTGGAAGCAAGTTTAAGGCAAAGTGTTCGGGGTGTGGGTGCCGGTAGGGACTGCAGAAAGCTCGGGTCCTTCCATCTGAAATCTGACGCCGAGCAACTCCAGGGAGAATCGTAGGATAACCGGGCACTAGGCTGAGCGCGCAGGGGCTGCTTCTGAGTTGCTGCAAAGTCACAGTGGTCTGCTTCTCCTGTCCCTCCCCTTTGCCTCTCCAGCCCCCTCGCCCGCATTCAGACAACCTGATTGGAATCTCACATCGTGTCATCTTGGGTCATAATTTAAAGTTCTTCACATCCACGGCGTTGACGCAAAGGGCACCTTCAAGTTACCCAAATTCCTCACTGTTGCCCTGTTGAGCCGGATAATTCTTTGTTGTGGAAGTGAGCCGGGCACCGTAGCATCCTTGGCTTCTACCCACCAGATGCCAGTAAGCTCCCCACCCCTCCCCATGTGGCAATCAGAAATGTCCCTAGTCATTGCTAAACGTCCCTGGGGGATGAAATCACTCCCAGTTGAGAACCAGTGAGTTATAGCAAGGAAAACTAATATTTATCTGGCATCTCTGATATGCCAGATATAGACTAGATATTTTATGTAATCCAGGTCATTATCGTTTGAAGCCTTTATCTCCTTTTTATAGATTGGAAACCTGAGGAATGGCAAGGATAGTGGTGGTGGTGTTTTTCAGTTTTATTTTTTGGGTCCTTCTTTATTTTCCAGTACCCAACAATGAAAATGGATTATAACCAGAGAAATTACTCACAGTTACTCCCGTTAATTTATACCTCAATTATCCCCATACCTGTTTTTCTTTCTCAGTAGTCTGTCTGTCATTGATGTCTACCCTGCTTCCTTAATCTCTTTTTCGGCTTTTCTCTTCATCCTCTTTCCAGAGATCACAAGAAAATATCCCTCAATCCCATTTTGAAAGCAAGAAAAAAGTTCTGTTTAATGTGTGAAAAGGATGCTATACCTGTAACAAGAAAATACTGTTGTTTTGTATTACAGAGTTTATAGATGCTTGAAAGGGCATTGAAATCCCTGTATGGTCCATTCATAACCTCCATCCTCATCCTTCTCTTATTCAAACCCCAGGTGTTTTTTGCTTGCCTGACATCAATGTTGGTTAGATATTTTTCCATTGTAGTGACGTTTTAGTGGCATTATATATTAATGTGGGGCAAGGCTTGGACAGCTAGCCATCATATATGCCATTGTCACAAAAGAAACTATGTTTCAAATTGAAAACTGGTGTCCAAGTATAATTTTCCCCAAATTTTAGACCATTTCTCTCAAACAGAGAATGAATATGAGCTAAAGTTTGTTTTTTTCTAAATGCATTGAGGGAACCAGCAGGATGGTAAAGTTCATTTAAAAGACTATGGGAGAGACGTAAGTACTTACAGCTATTCTAAGAAAGAATACTGGGCTAAGATTGTTAAATTAGATACACAACTGGTTGATGCTCTGCAGGACAATAAAATAATAATTTGGGTGGTTATCTTTTATACAGAAACCGTTAGCATTAGACAGATCCACGTCTGCTGGACAAATTCATTTGCGTTTCTATCAGTTTTCTACAAGTTAATATCTACTCTCACTAATCCATAGTAATTACTGAGCTAAACAAACGTTTCTAATTTCCCTCAAACGTTAGACAATCCTTGGTTGCCTGTTAAATGCTTAAGAAAACTTTTTTTGATGTTGGAAAAGTAATATAAGCCTATTTATTGTAGAAAGTTTTAAAAACACTAAGTTTTTAAAAAGGGGAGAAAATAACCATGCTCAAAACCACTACCCAGATGCAACCACTATAAATAGAATTCATATGTTTTCTTACAACTGTTTTTCTAAATATTTTTTAAACATTTTTAAAAATTTCTTTAATGTTGTATCTATTTTATTTATTCATTTTCGGCTGTGTTGGGTCTTCGTTGCTGCGTGCGGGCTTTCTCTAGTTGTGGTGAGCAGGGGCTACTCTTCATTGTGGTGCGTGGGCTTCTCATTGCGGTGGCTTCTCTTGTTGCAGAACAGGGGCTCTAGGCACGTGGGCTCATTAGTTGTGGCTCGCGGGCTTAGTTACTCCGCGGCATGTGGGATCTTCCTGGACCAGGGCTCGAACCCGTGTCCCCTGCATTGGCAAGCGGATTCTTAGCCACTGCGCCACCAGGGAAGCCCCTCTAAATATTTTTAACAGTAGAGTGATTATTGTGAAAAAAAATTGGCAGGCTACTTTTTTTTTCTTTTCCTTACTCTCAAAGATCATATCCTATAGCTATGATTTTAATATCTCCATAATGATTTGGCACTTTTTGCATCATGATTCTTTTCACTGTTTTTCCTCATTCATTTCTTTATCATGAACTTTTTCAGAATACAAAAGAGCGTAGACAGCAATATAATGACCAATGGTATAGATACAACCTAGTTTAAGAAATAAAATATCACTCACAGAGTTGCCCCCTCCCCCAATTAAATACCTTCCAAATGTACTCCTATCCAGATGGGACCGCTGCTCTGGGTTTGGTACTTGTTTTCATGTTTATCTTTATACTTGTAGCTCCTACGTAAAGTATATGGTATTTTTGCATATTTTCAAACTTTGTACAAATTATATCACAGGTTCTTAAGGTATTAAGGTTCTGCAACTTGCTTTTTTCTATCCCCCTTACGTTTGTGGAGAGTTATCTATCCCTGTAGTCACTTAGAATTCATTCACTTTTAGTGCTGGATACTGTCTACAACTGTGTTTATCCACTTTCCTGTTGATACACATTGAGGTTGGTTTCCATTTTTTACTATAACCCCCGTGTTGCTAGGGACACTGTACCTACGTCTCCCTGTGTACTTGTGTGAGACTTTCTCTGGGTACATAATTGAGGAGTGGGATACCCACCAATGGGAACTCACATATGCCCTCTGCAACATTCTGCTAAGTCTTTTACCTGACTGTACCAATTTATACTCCCACCAACAGTGCACAAAAGTCTGGTAGCCCTCCGTCAGGAGTTGGCAGACCTTCTCTGTGAGGACCAAATAGGAAAGCTTTAAGCCGTGGTGAGCTACATACATGTTCTCTGTCACAACTACTCAGCTCTGCTGTTGAACACAAAATCAGCCATGGACAATTCCTAAGTGAATGAGCCTGACAATGTTCTAATAAACCTTTATTTAAGGACACTGCAATTTGAACTTCATATCATTTTCATGTGTCCCAAAATACAATTCTTTTGATTTTTTTCCCAACCATTTAAAAATACGAAATACAGTCTTAGCTTGTGGGTTATGCAAAACAGATGGCTGGATAGATTCGACGCCCGGCCATAATTTGCCAACCCCTGCTTGATATCCTCTCCAAGGTCTGGAATTTTCAGACACCTTCAATGTTTCCACTCTCCTGGGTAGGAAATGGTAAATTGTGAATTTAGTTTGTACTCCTGATTAGTTGTGAAGTCAAGCATTTTATCATGTTTATTGGCCACTAGGATTTTCTCTTCAATGATTTATCTCTTTGTGGGGTTTTCTTTCCCCATATATATATTTTTTAGATTGTGGGTCTTTTATTTATTGACTTATAGGAGTTCTTTCTACTCTCTGGCTAGGAATCCTTTGTGGTATGGTTTGCAAATGTTCTCAGAGTATTGTGGTTCATTTCACTTTTGAAAGGTATCTTTTGATGAAAAGTTTTCAAATTAAAACTAAATGTATCAAAAAAAAAGAAGACTAAAGCACACGAAGAAACTAGAGGACATTTAAACATGTTAAACTGTGGGATGCTGCCTTTAAGGGTGGGTAGTAAATAGGAATCTTAAGACTGAAGTGACTGAGAGCCAGGAAAGGTTTTAACATCTTGTCTGGAGGGCTTCACTGTGACCAAGGACTGCTAATAGTAAGATAAGCGTAGTACTACAGCCGCAGGCATACCTAGTTTTATCCCACTTCGCTTTATTGTGCTGCACAGCTGTTGCATTGAGCAACTCTGTCAGCACCAGTTTTCTATCAGCGTTTGCTCATTTCGTATCTCTGTGTCACATTTTGGTAATTCTTGCAATATTTCAGACATTTTCATTATTACTATATTTGTTATGGTGATCCGCGATCTTTAATGTTACCATTGTAATTGTTTTGGAGTTTTTTCGCAATGAAAACTTTTTTAATTAAAAAAAACACCTAAATGTATCCAAGTGATACTTACTCCACTGTGAAAAAATATATATTCTTTTCACACACCTTGGGTACGTGAAAGGTAACCACAAAAGGAAGATACCACTCTCTTGGGTGCGAAAAGAGGAGCTATTTCTTCATTGGGCGGAAGTAGAATGTTCCTCACTTCTATTCCAGACTCTCTTTCAGTTCCACTCATTTCCTTGAAAGATAACAGTTTTGCAACCTGTCGTTCTCTAGTGAAGGCAGTGTCCTTTAAGTGCTGTCTTGAACAGAGCTGCCCAAAGGCACGCATCTGATATTCATGAAACGTTTCTTGGCTTTCACAAGTTTGCAGGCTTCTCAAGTGCAAGCCAGCTGACGTCATTCAGAGTAGAAAAAGCCCCTCCCACTTGCACTGGTTAATTGACTTTGATGGGCTCTTCTGCCTGGCTAAGTGGTTCTGGACCAGAGAGCACTGTTGTAATCTGAAGAACTTTCGAAAGTCACCCTGTCCAAGACTGCACACCCCCCAAAACAGCGAGGAAAAAGGAGAGCAGTTGCAATGCTGGTCAGCAAAACAAGACTTGGCTGCCTGGAGCTTCTGTTACTGAGTTCTTGCTCCTGTGAAGGCCTCTGGAGAGCTGGGCTCATTTGGAACTGGGCTGCTATGTTTGACAGACGCCTCATGTCTCCTCAAACTAAGTGCCTTCTTCCCGGGGTAAGCTTGTGGGCAGGGAGTCAGGCCAGATGCACGGTGCGGTGGAAAGAAAGCGGGGATGTACTGCCTTGTGAAGGGACTCGAGAGCAAATCACGTCGGTGGCTTCACTTTTTCAGAGCTTTTCTTAGCTTGCCAGAGATGCTGTCGTTCACAGGGTGAATACGTAAATGTCCAGGGAGCCGAAGCAAGTAAAACTGGAGCTTTGGTTTTAAAGTGGGTCTTACTGAGATCAACTTAGTAGCTGGGAAGAGAAAGAGGGAGGCGGGGAAACTTGGTGGAAATTGAAGATGCTTTTTCCAGCTGTCGACTGTCACTTGTTGCTTCGTGGACGGCCCAGCCACTGAGTTTTTTTTGTTTCTGAGGTTTTTCTGTGTAACTCAGAATGATGTGACTTCCCGTGGTGCTGTAAATTAAGATTTGATTGCTATTTGTCACAGTAAAAGTTTTTTTAATGTAATGAAGTACAGAAATGAGAGACTACTGTTTAAAATACTTAAGCAGAGAGCTTTACCTCACAGAGGTTGGATGTTTGCGTCTTTGGACTTGGTTTCGAACTTTTAAAGAAAGGATCCTATCATTATTGGTACCCTTCCAGGGAAGGCTCTGGGGGAAAAAAAAATTCTAGAAACCAAATGTAAATCGTAGCCTATAAAACTCATACAGTTACAGATATCTGTGCTATTTGGACACGGAAGTATCATTGTAGAATCAATAAAGTACAGCTTTTCTAAAAATTCTTTCCAGGTTACCTCTTTTGTTTCCAGTTGTACCAACCTGCACTAAATTTAGTTTAACAGAGAAAAAAATGCTTGCAGAGAAAAATATCTGTACTTTGGTAATCATTTGTTTTGGGTTAGATCATATAAAAGTATAGCACAGTCAGTAAATGGTGAGATGCTTTGCTTAATCTGTTGGATTTCAGTGATCTTTTATTATATTTCGTGTGTTTTTGTTTTTGTTTTTTTTTGGCTGTGTTGGGTCTTCATTGCTGCGCACGGGCTTTCTCTAGTTGTGGCGAGCGGGGGCTACTCTTCATTGCGGTGCGTGGGCCTCTCGTTGCAGTGGCTTCTCTTGTTGTGGAGCACGGGCTCTAGGCGGACGAGCTTCAGTAGTTGTGGCACATGGGCTCAGTAGTTGTGGCTCTCGGGCTCTAGAGCTCAGACTCAGTGGTTGTGGCGCACGGGCTTAGTTGCTCCGCGGCACATGGGATCTTCCCCAGCCAGGTATCGAACCCATATCCCCTGCATTGGCAGGCGGATTCTTAACCACCGCGCCACCAGGGAAGCCCTTGTTTTATTTTTTAACTTTACTTTATTGGAGTATAGTTGATTTACAATGTTGTGTTAATTTCTGCTGTACAGCAAAGTCACTCATACATAAATATATACATTCTTTTTCATATTCTTCTCCAGTAGCACAGGATATTGAATATAGTTCCCTGTGCTATACAGTAGGACCTTGTTGTTTATCTCATATATATATAAAATTTTAAATTTTCCAGAGACACAGTTTTCCTTGCTTGTGTTGGCCCCCATTAGACTTTGTATACCTCAGTTATATTTCTTTAGGCTCTGACACGGCTGGCAACATATACACTAATGATAAAGGATTTCGGGATGTTAGATACTTCACAAGTTTCTGAGCTTTTCAAGTGCCACTCAAGTTTAATTCAGAAATTGTTCAGTACCTCTTTGCTTTGAAGGACATGTGGAATCATCGTTTTCCATAAACTTGCCCACTTTCTAAGAATATTATCAGACACTAAATAGCTGCTACAGTCGTTTCTTCCGAGGATTTCTATTATGAATTCGAAAAATGTTTAATCCATAACCCAGACTGCCAGGTATTCAAACTGCCAAATCTATTCCACCCATCATTTTGAATATTTTCAGCCATGAAGCTGGGCACAAAAAATGTCACAGTTTTTAAAATTGGAATGTCAGTCTATATGATTCTAGAATAGCTACCTGAATAATTTATCCTTTAGTTAATTTCAGTTCAGTCTTGAAGTATTATGGAGAATCTGCACAAGAACACTTACCCTTTTAAGCTACCTCCTCTTTCCCAAATCTAGATTTTTATTTCCCAAGGCCTAGTCACTCCTCGTTTTAACTAACACTTGTGTTTGAATAGGGCTGATACATACATGGATTTTTGTTTTAATGGTTAAGGTGCAAAATAAGTCTGTATAAAGACTTTATTCTAGGGGATTAAGAGGTATTAAGTACCAGTTATAAAAAAAAATAAGTCACAGGGATATAATATATAGCACAGGGAATAGAGTCCATATTTTATAATAATGTTGTATGGTATATAGTCTATAAAAATATTGAATCTCTGTGTTGTACACCTGAAACTAATATAGTATATTAAGTCAACTGTACTTGAATAAGTAAAGACTTTATTCTGTCCCCATGTAACACTTTCATTTAGTCATTCGCAAAGTTCCCCAACGACAGAGACTTTTCTTTCAATTCGGACAATAATATAAATGAGAGAGAATTTTTTAAAATACACGTATGTATATTTATGTGTGTATGTACATGTATTATAGAATAATTTTTTAGGATGCTGAATAAATCTGGTGGTCTTTTTTTTGTTCTAATCACGTATGGTTTCAGTTTTTCTATCACTTGTACTTTCTGAAGTCACTGCAAACCCCAAATGCATAAAAAGCACATTTAGAAATTATACATTTAATTCTCATCTTGCATTAAAATAAAATGAATAAACCAGTGCAGTTTGGTAGAGGTAATTACTTTTTCATTGCCAAGGGCAAAAAAAAATATGACACTGTGAATTGGGAGACTGGGATTGACAAATATTCACTACTATGTATAAAATAGATAACTAATAAGAACCTGCTGTATAAAAATAAATAAAATAAAATTCAAATTAAAAAAGTATGACTCCAACTAGTATTAAGTATACTTGTTATCTTTTTATGCATGCTGGTAGTATTGCATTGTAAGTTTCTTCAGCATAATATCCTTTATGACTAAAATGTGTGCTGTTATTTTTAGACCAAGATGGCCACTCCCTCTGTCTCCTTTCCTTCCTCCAAATAAAAATGACCTCTCAGATTTGTGCAGGTTTTTCCATTTATTTAGTTCTGTTACCCATGATTTCAGCCTTTTCTGACTGTGATTAAGAGCAAGTGTTTGGAACTCTGCTCAGTACTCTGTAATAACCCACACGGGAAAAGAATTTGAAAAAGAATAGATACATGTGTATGTATAACTGAATCACTTTGCTGTACCCCTGAAACTAACACAATATTGTTAATCGACTCTACTCCAATATAAAATAAAAATTAAAAAATAAATAAATAAAAAGTATTAAAATGAAAAAAAAACAAAGCAAGTGCTTAGATACAGTGAGAACTGACTTTGAGTGCTACACCGTCCCCTTAACAACGCTCTGATTTGGCAAGTGTTATCTTCTCTGAGCCTCAATTTCATTATCTGTAAAATTAGGAAAATTGATATCGATGTTTCTAGATATTTGTGAGAATTTTTTAAAAATCCCAGTGCATATAGACTGCTTAGCATAACACCTACAGTTATTAAGGGAATGCACCTACCCACCTACATTTTCTGCAGTGGCTAGTAATAAAAGAACTTAGCTCTAAGATCCCAAACTATGACATCTAGGAGAGGCAGCAAGGGAAAGTTGTGCGTTGTTTCTCGTTTGCATATTAGAAGAAAGAAAGATTAAAGTAAATAACAACCCTGTGAAGTGGGACTCCTAACTGGATCCAGTATCAGAGGGCTGCTAAGGCAGATGGCAAGTATAAACCCTCCGGAACTATATGCACATATTTGAGTCTATGTGTATAGAGCCTTCTAGCAGCAGGATGTTCTCCAAGTGGCCCTCAACTCCCAAATGGTCAAGAACCAGAGCTCTTGAATGGGAATAAGCCCTAAAGAACAAAAAATAGGATGGAGGTTAAATATTCTAAGAAGTCTAATAATTTTCAAGCTCTTTATTTCTCTTTACCTTTATTTTGTTCATCAGTTTAGGGGGAGAAAAGGAAACTGACATGAGTCTGTGTATTCCCATGTATTATGAAACACATAGCGGTCTAAAGCTACAGGTTTCTGCACCATTTTTCAGGTCTCCCTTGTATGTAAGTGGATGTATAATGTTAGAAAGGCTTGGGGGCTGGTATAGGTACGGATTCTTTAAAGGGTGAACATGGGAACGTGTGCTTTATCACCTGGAAATGCCAGAATGTTTGCCCACATAAAACAATCAATCTGTGGAAATAAAAGCTTTCTGAAATACCGAAGAGATTTAGCCAAGTTATTTTTATTGCCAAGATTGAAAACTCTTGAAAGAGAGCTTTCCATGTCAAAGTAATTAATTAAAAGTTATTCGTATTAAAAATACAAGCAATGTTAAAGGCAATGTGCGTAGGAACACTCCAGAATCTCACCGCTTTGGGTCAGATACTTTTTCTTCTAGCAAATCACATCCCATTCCTTTTCCACAAGCATACATACTTTTATAGTTGTAACTACAGTGCACAGACTGTTTAGGATTCCGCCCTTCTCCTTCAGCTGTATTTTGAAATCACTTTTTTTTTTTTTTTTTTTTAGATGTTGGGGGTAGGAGTTTATTAATTTATTTATTTTTGCAGTGTTGGGTCTTCGTTTCTGTGCGAGGGCTTTCTCTAGTTGTGGCAAGCGGGGGCCACTCTTCATCGCGGTGCGCGGGCCTCATCGCGGCTCTCTTGTTGCGGAGCACAGGCTCCAGACGCGCAGGCTCAGTAGTTGTGGCGCACGGGCTCACTTGCTCTGCGGCATGTGGGATCTTCCCAGACCAGGGCTCGAACCCCTGTCCCCTGCATTAGCAGGCAGATTCTCAACCACTGCGCCACCAGGGAAGCCCTGAAATCACTTTTTAATCGCAGAACAGTTCAGCGTGGTGTGGATTTACCATCGCTCTTCCAAAGAGAGTGGGCATTTATTGTTAGACTTTTAGTTAACTCCGTAGTTTTTTATAGATAAGTAAATCTGTCATAACAATTTTGAGCATATGGTTTTTAACAAATAACTTCTTTAAGTTCTCGGATGTGGAATTATTTGTGCAAGTGAGTGGGATTGAATGTTCTTATGCTCTGCCTTTCCATCATTCTTTTCAAAATGTTTATATCAGTCGACAGTAAGAACATAGTGTTATTATTACGGTAATTTTGTCACAATACACCCCACATTAGGTGTTAAAATTGCCTTCAAATGTAAATAGCTGCACAGCATCACTTGAATTTCTGTTGAGTAGATTAACTAGTAAAGGTGTGTATTTATCAGAAATGTGTATATTCTTTGTATCTCTGTGTAAATTATTTTATTAGATTTCCTGTGTTTCGATTACAGTATTGAAAAGTGTGTCTTGTCTCACCTTGAGGGTCATAGATTTTGCATTAAGGACAGCAGGATTGTCAAGTTGTTGTTGATTCTGTTGACCTAAGGAGAAATGCACAACAGGAGAGTTGTGAGTTGAAGTTTTATTCGGGGACCGTACTGAGGACTGTAGCCTGGGAGAGTGCCTCAAAAGACAGCTTCAAAGAGGTGCGGAAGAAGCCAGTTTCTATGTGAGTTTTGGCTCAGGGATACATACAGTTAAGCATACATCTTGGTAAAAGATTACTGCTCGTCACAAAGAACAGGTATTTCCAGTCAATGACTTTAGTGCTTCACCTCCGTACGGGAAGATGCAGGAATCTGTGTTCATTAAAATTATCCCTGAAGGATACATCTAACTGTCCAAAGGGCCTGTTTTTCCAGAGCTCATGTTGCCTCAGTCTGTTTTTCGTCCTGAATTCTTCTCAGGGTGCAGCGTGGTCAGTCGGCGGCTGCAGTGGAAATGACGTAGTCCTCCTAGAACTTGGGTGGTGGGCAACGCTCTTCGTTTTCTTTGTTTACACATCAGGGCTGTCGCAGCACAGAAGGGACCCTGCCCCCGATAGCTTCCTTTGGGGCTTCCCCTTCCAGTGGTCATAAAGGGCCTCTCTCTCCCCCTCCCCTTGGGTTAGAGAACTGGAATTTTCTATACTCTTTCTTCGTAAGGGAAGTGTCTTTTTTTTTTTTTTTTTTTTGCTGTACGCGGGCCTCTTACTGTTGTGGCCTCTCCCGCTGCGGAGCACAGGCTCCGGACGCGCAGGCTCAGCGGCCATGGCTCACGGGCCCAGTCGCTCCGCGGCATGTGGGATCTTCCCGGACCGGGGCACGAACCCGCGTCCCCTGCATCGGCAGGCGGACTCTCAACCACTGCGCCACCAGGGAAGCCCGGACGTGTCACTTTGACCTTAATGTAATCTGATGTCCTTTGTGAACCTTACAAACGGTACTTACATGCCTTTATTTCTTTTATTTTTTATTGATGTATAGCTGATTTACAATGTTGTGTTAATTTCTGCCTTACAGCAAAGTGACTGAGTTATACATATATATCTTCTTTTTTTAATGTTCTTTTCCATTATGCTTTATCATAAGATTTTGAATATAGTTCCCTGTGCTATACAGTAGGATCTTGCTGTTTATCCATTCTATACATAAAAGCTTACGTCAACTAACCACAAACTCCCACTCCATTCCTCTGCCCACCCACTCCGCTGCTTGGCAACCACAAGTCTGTTCTCTATGCCTGTGAGTCTGTTTCTGTTTTGTAGATAAGTTCATTTGTGTCATATTTTAGATTCCATATATAAGTGATATCATATGGTATTTGTCTTTCTTTTTCTGACTTACTTCACTTAGTATGATAATCTCTGGGTTCATCCTTGTTGCTGCAAATGGCATTATTTCATTCTTTTCCATGGCTGAGTAATACTCCATTGTATGTATGTACCACCTCTTCTTTAGCCATTCATCTGTGGATGGACATTTAGATTGTTTCCATGTCTTGGCTATTGTGAATAGTGCTGCTGTGAACATAGGGGTGCATGTATATTTTTGAATTAGAGTTTAGAGGAGGCCCAGGGGTGGGATTGCTCTATTTTTAGTTTTCTGAGGAACCTCCATGCTGTTTTCCATAGTGGCTGCACCAACTTACATTCCCACCAATAGTGTAGGAGGGTTCCCTTTTCTCTGCACCCTCTCCAGCATTTGTTATTTAGTTACATGCCTTTAAGTCTCTGTCCAATTATATAGCAGTTTTGTTACCTGTTAGTGGCATTTTAGGCATCAGAAAAGAGAAAAATCTGACCCCCGCAGTCATATCTAAGATCCTTATCGTGCAACTAGCATGTGAAATAGATCTGCCACAGCCCAGAAGGTTCCCCACCCTCTGATGCCAGTGCCCCCTTTACAGAGTCGGTGTTGTCCCATGCTGGGTCTCCTAGTCTTCTTAGTTAACTCTAGGCTTTTGCTTTATCACCTGGAAAATGAAAGTCATCATTCTTATCTCTCCATCACTCTTTATGGGAGCCTCTGAAGGCCCATGGGGGGTGATGCTAAATTCTCAAAGCATCTCAGAACAGCTGTTTATAGTTTTGTCTTTCCTTTGAAGCCCTAGTCACTGTTTGAAGAATGTACTTTCAATATCAGTATGTATTCAGTCAAGTATTTTAACCTCAGGTCTTTTTCTTTGCATTTTTCTTTTTTTTTTTTCTTTTTGGGCCTCTCCTGTCTTGGTACCAACACAGTTGTTTCTGCAGCCTGAAACCTGATGAGCCCAAGATCCTTCCTGTTGGGTCCAGGTTTATGACCATTTTCATGACTTAGTTTAATAAGGTTTAATGCTCACTAAAAACATGTACATGCTTGGAACTTTCCAAGGCCAAGTTCCACACGAGCGGGTTCTGGGCATCCTTCATAGCTCTGCTTCCAAGACTTTTACAATGGGCTTTCACAGCAGGCTGTGAATAATGAATGCTAATTTGATGTTTGGGTATTTTTTTTTAAGTTTCCATATGCACTCATATATAGCAGTATGAAAAAGAAGTGACTTAATGATATTGAACAAAAATATCAGTCACCTACACATGGTATGTGTTGAGTACTACCCGGGGAGATTAAACGTGGTCTCTGTTGTTGGGGAAATTATTATTTATTCAGATAACATAAGATAAAAAGTATGTATGCCTCTGTGCAAATATTGAGGAAAAGAAACATATATCTCTAGATGATGGTCAGCACACATGTTTAGAGAATTCTCAGGGTCAAGGAGTGGTTGAAAATTCAGAAGTTACGGAATTCAGTTCAGTTTAACAACCATGCAAGAATAGGTTTGTCAACTGTCTCTTTAATATGATTTAGTTAAACTACGTAGAGCTAGAATACGGAGGTCCAGGATGATTACGTGGCTCAATTAGAGCTCAGTAGAAGTTTCTGTTTTAAACAGATCTCCCACCTGCTCCCTCTGCTTTGTCCCCAAAAGGACAGCTGTCATGGAGCTCCACATTAATAAGAGATAATAAGAGGTCATTTGTGTGAATGATAAAGGTTCCCCATTCCTGATGCAGTATCTGCTCTTGCGTTGAGAAAATATGTATTTGTTTAACTTCTATAGCCGAGTGAGAGTACTTGCCTTCTCTGGGACTGTTTTTCATTCTAGCAGCATCCACTTAGCACTCATAACGCCATGAAAGTCGAAGACATTATGCTATGGTAAATCAACCAGTGACAAGAGGGCAGATGCTATGCGATTTCGTTTATACAAGGTACCTGGAATGGTCAGACTGATAGAGACAGAGAGTATAACAGTAGTTGCCAGGAGCTGTGGGGAGTGGGCAATGGGGAGTGAGCGTTTAAGGGGGACAGAGTTTCCGATGATGCAGAAGTCCTGCAGATGGCTGGTGGTGATGGTTGCCTAACTGTGTGAATGGACTTAACGCCACTGAACTGTACACCGAAAACCAGCTCAAAGGGCACATGTATGTTGTGTCTATTTTACTACAGTTTTTAAAAATCAATTAAAAAAAGTCTTTAGTGCGTATGTATGTTGCGTGAGGCCAGGTGCTTTCTCTGTATTATCTTATTTAATCCTTGTAGCAACCTAGTGAAGGAGACACGTTATTATCTGTCATTTATAGATGAAGAATCTGGTCTGAGCACGGCCAGGAACGTCACGAGTCTAGGTCCACTCAGGGGACGGTGGTGGAAGCTGGGATAGCAGCCCAGTGGTCAGCCTGCCATGTACACACACACTTGTCTGTGCACGGCTTCCTTTTTTTCTTTTTTTTCCCCCTGTGATAATTGGGCTCTAAGTGTTCAGATTGACACCACTACTGCTGCCTTTCTTTAGGAAGAGGGGCCAGGGTTCTCGGGGCCCCTCCTTGACATTTGTGCCCTGAGTGTCCTGTGTCCAGGTGATGCCATTCCCCCCAGCGCTCCAGAATTCAGCCAGGCCCGACCAGCCTTTCCCGCAACAAACCCCAAAGCCAGCTGCGTCCTGGCTTCTTAGGCAGAATCCATGAAAATCACCCAATCGGCTTGCTCCCGAGATCGTTCTCAAACTGAACTTGTGCTGTGAAAATCACTTAACCCTCTCTAAACAAGCCACTTCTAATAAAATGGTGTTTTTTATCTTCTAGAAAGGTCCATTAGAATTTTTTTTTTTTAAGAAGAGCTTTTTTCCCCCCTTATCATATGTCCCAGCTACGTTTCAGAAAAAGAAAAAAACAGAGCATAAACTCATTTCCAAAAGGGAATATATGTGAAAGCCAAGTAAGGATATTTTCATAAAGAATGCATATTAGCATTTTTTTCCCTTTTCCGTTTTTCATTGCTGAAATCTGTGTTTCTAACCAGGTTTCACCTGAGGGGTTTTTTGGTTCATTTTTTTTTTATTATTTTGTTTCGATTCGTTTGTTTTGCAAGTGCTGGCTTTGGACCAGGTATGTTCTATATCCCATCCTCCTGTTGGATTACAGATTAGAAGACCATTCAGTGATACAATTAGTTTTATAAAACAAGGAATGAGGTGCTATGGGGAATTGGACTGAGTCAGAGATTTTGCTGATTCTGCTACCTACTGACTGTTGCCTCTTTACATTTCTCTACTTTTTTTTTTTTTCTTGGCCACGCTGCACGGCGTGCGGGATCTTAGTTCCCCAACCAGGGATCGAACCCGGGCCCCCTGCAGTGGAAGCGCAGAGTCTTAACCACTGGACCACCAGGGAAGTCCCATCTACCTATATTTTTCAGTTGGGCAAGGTGATGAACTTGAATACAAAAGAATAGGCCAAGATAATGAATTAAATCAAGTTCTTAATTACAGAATTAGGAAACTTTTTAACATCAAAGATTCCATGCTCATGTTCCTTTCAAAGTCGTTGAGTCGCTTGTAAAATGTGATTTCTACTCCCAGCTTTTTCCTGATGAGTTCAATTCAGCCAGTCAGAATGCTGACAGTTTCCACAAACCTGCGAAAAATACTTATGACATTTAAAATACAAAAACAGACACGCAGAATTTCACATCCTCTACTCCCCTGATGCTTTCTCAAGGCCAGTTCAGTTTCTCCTAATAAGGCGTTTGACCTGCTTGCCGAGCTCTGACAGATGATATTTTTACAGGTCTGTTCTTTCAGTGTATTCAGTGCAAGTCCTGAGCTGGACAGGCCAGATGGGCCTTATTCACCGATGGAGAATTCAGCCTAAAAGGACCATTTCAGCACCCAAGTCAATCTCATTATACTTCATTCTTACCCTTACGAAAGATAATGCCTCTTTATTTGGTATACATGTGTTCTTTCCAAATGACATGAATTGAGGTGACTTTTAGGCATCATGTCCCATTACAGAGCTCCTTCTGTGAAGCAGGGAAAACATGGCATCTGGGGCTGTTAATTCTTAACAACACCGGGAGGATGTAATTGGTTTATCACAAGGGACAGTGAAGATAGCACATGTCATCACTGTATGAATGCTCTTAGGTTATGGAATTTGGTCAGTGACTAACGTTATCATGGATGTGTACTGAAATAGCCAACAGTCAGATTGATAAATCGTGAAAGAGAAGAGAAGCCAGTAACAGTCAGCAAATGATAAGCAAGTACACGGCTTAAAAGCATTCCTGGAGTTTCATTTATCAGAACTCTTATTGACTTTGTGTTGCTCCCTGTTTGTTGCTGTGGAAGAGGTTCTCTTAATTATAGCCGTCATTTTTTTTAAGTATGTACTAATTGTTATACGAAGGACAAGGGGAAGCGTGGGCTTAGTTGCAGACCTGTATTTCAAGTCATACAGAAAGGAGCCATTTCTTCATAGCATTTCATAGCTGTTTTCAAGGGAGAGTGTTTACATGTAAGATTTAACACCATTTGAAATGATCAGCTAATATATTGGATATTCTCATCTTCTGAGCAAAAGAAGGAACATGTCCATTTGTATCAATAAAATCTGTCAATGGAATATGGGGGCATTTTAAAAAATATATCTTTATTGGAGTATAATTGTTTCACAATGTTGTGTTAGTTTCTGCTTTATAACAAAGTGAATCAGCTATACATATACATATATCCCCATATCCCCTCCCTCTTGCGTCTCCCTCCCACCCTCCCTATCCCACCCCTCTAGGTGGTCACAGAGCACCGAGCTGATCCCCCTGTGCTATGCGGCGGCTTCCCACTAGCTAGCTATTTTACGTTTGGTAGTGTATATATGTCCATGCCATTCTCTCACTTCGTCCCAGCTTACCCTTCCCCCTCCCCGTGTCCTCAAGTCCATTCTCTACGTCTGCGTCTTTATTCCTGCCCTGGCATATTTTGAATATATCAAACATATGAATGTCATCTCTAGTAAAGTTGTAAATTACAATAATATTTTAATAAGGTTATTTTTCTTATTCATGAAATATTACAAGATGTTCCGTAGGACAAAAATGTGATCTGTTCAGTTAAAAAAAAAAAAAAAAGAAAGAAAAGTCTTGTTTTTTTTAAGAGAAATATGATTGCTAAACAATAATATGGCTTACACTTTAATTCTAGGTGATCTTATGTTTTAAAATTAGCATTGGGCTTTAAAAATTTTATGATCGTGTAGGAAATCTCTATTTTTATGTTCTTAGAAAAATCTTCGTTAAGGGCATGACTCTTCTCAACTGTTTCTCGCTTAATAATTTTACGCTATGAACTGTGTAAGCATTTCTTTTCTTGACAGTTCACTGATCTGTGTTCCTTCAGTACAAGGTCCACATCAAAGTAAAATGAACCACAAAGACGTCTAAAACTAATTGAAGGGAAAAAGAAAGCAAATGCTTGGTGGGAGAGAATGTAATACTCCAGGGATTGTGAACTATTGACATTTCTTATTCACAGGAATCTAGATTGATAGTATGAGTTTAGATTTCCCACGTAGTTCTTAAGAAAAATCCCCTTATACTGCTCTGTGGAAGGTGAGGGCTTTGCGTTCATCATATTCATCCTAGAATGTCTGTCTGCTTAGCCTGTTAATTCTGACAACGGCCATTATCTTTTTCTTTGCCCAAAGGCATGATTATGAAATATTACAAGCATAGCTGTATTCCTAGGATAAGCAATAAATCTTTCTAGGCGCTGGTCAAACTCTTAAGGATTCTGGTTAATATTTTGGTTATTGATATTTATTAATACCAGCAAGCGGCTGGTAAGCTGGAATTCCATTACAGTGGAATTTATGTTTCTTTCAAAAAAGAAAATGGAATAGGCCTCAATGAGATGAGTGCCGCTGGACGCATTCCCCGGTATCTGTGACAGTCAGTTGCCTTATCTTTGCGATTGAAGGAATAATGATATGAGGCCTCTTGACCTCAAGGATCGAATCTAATATATGTGAAAACCTTGAAAATAGTAAAGCACAAACTTCCTGCCTGGAGATCTGACCTCTCTTGGGAACAGTTCCCTCCATAAAGTCCCATGACAACTTCCATTGTGCCTGGTCCCAACCCCCAATTCACCCTCCATCCCTTCTATCCCTCTACCAGTTCACTCAGTCTTTGAAAAGTCCCAAAAGCTGTTGAAAGGGTCCGAAGGAGAGAAGAATGGCGGCCACGACAAGACAGTTGTAATGGGGCCTGAGGGTGGACTGAACAGTATAACAGGGTAGTCAGCTGTGTTGGGGGCAACCGAGGCCACAGAGGATTAAGGCTGAAAAGAAAGCCAGAGTCATTCTGTTTATTTGTATTTTGCTGACGCTGTTAATGTTTAGTCATTTGTTTTGCAATTAGGGCCCCAGGGAGGAGGGGACCATCTTTAGAACTGTCTCAAGACACAATGGGGCCAAAGGCCCAAGAGCAGAGGAACGGGGTACTTAACAAGAAGTGAGGGAGAGCAAAGAGCAGGAACTGGCTTCTTTGAATGTGAACATAGGTTAGTTATCTGCATATTCTACACAGGGATTGGGAGAGTTCAGAGAGTGAAAATATAACACGACTGTTAGAACCACACGTGCTTTCTTTTTGCAGAAGTCACTTCTGAAGGGAAGATATTACAGTGTTTCACGGTGCTTAACGTAATACTTCTAACACCTCATGGTATTTGAACTTTCCTGATGTGGGGAGTCTGGATAAGGAGCTTTACCTTTTGTAAATCTCTCTTCTAGCTATTCATTTCTAGGTATGAATCTACTTAGAAAAGTCATTAGGTTAAGAAAAAAAAAGAAAAGTTTTAAAAAACTGGGGTTTTCACATGTCACTCACCATTTGGCATTAATTTTACATACGATCTGTTCTTGGGATGATAAGTGATATCACACGAATGAGTAGAACACTGGGATAAATGTAGCCTTGATTTTATTTCTTTTTATACTACAGCAGAGCCTCCACTCAAGCCAAGAGCTCTAGTTATAATCAAAGAAGTATCTGGTGCAAACCCAGCTACCGAGGCTCCCAGAGTCTGATCTGATTTTTTCTTTCTCTTCTGTGGTGTCTGAATTAACTAACTCACAGGTAAATTATGAAAAAGCAAAACAAAACAACCACCTTTCTGGAAGGTTTTCACAAGGTCCTTCCTGATCCTCAAATGAAATTCCTAGTTAATGCAAACAACAGATACAAAACTCGTAAACCTCAAAAAGTAATTATTTTTTTTATTCTGAGTAGCATTTTTTTCAATTTGTGATTGTGCAGGCATGTCCACTCTGAAAGACGGGATGAGGTAGTCACCTGCCTGCCCCTATAGGTAGGCAGCGTGGATGGGGCAGTTGTAAGTGCACATTAACAGAGGTGTGTGACACAGGTATGTGGCTATGGGAGACCACGGTTAACAATTCTTGGTAAAGTTCCAAACAAAAGCCAGTCTTCCATCGATTTACACAGTACTTTCATCTGTAGAAAATTCAGTATATTTAACAACTGTACAGAACTTTGTGCCTATATGCAAAATAGAGTTAGATTCTAGGTTCAGGTCACTTTATAAACAGATTTTTCACGTACCTGAACTCCAGCAGGACTGTCAAAAGGCACGAGGGATGTATACCCATTTTATTATTACACAGGACTGTTGTGCCCAATGCAGGGCATTTATATTCTTGGCCACTGTCCACAGATAGCCTGTAATGTCCCTCAATTGTTGAGACAACCAAACATGCTGCAACAGATTTCTGGAACGTTCTTTTTGGAATGACCCATCTAGACTCTAATCTCCACTGAGTGCAGGCACCATGTTCGCCTTGAACTGTAGAAGCCTTGACATCTAGCAGATGTTGTATATGATAGCAGCGCAGGACAAATATTGCAGGCAGGAATGAGTGAAAGAGTGGTTGGATGGATAAATGAAAGGGAAAACGTGCAAACAGGGAAATGCATTCATCCATTCAACTAATAAATGTTTACTGAGCAACTCATATATGGGCCAGGTGCTGTTCTAGGACCTAGGAACACAGCGGTTAATGAGACAAATGCCCTGCTCTAATGAACTTGCTCTGTCTCCATATATGGAACTACGTTATGACTGCAGTACACCTAGATATCCTATATGACTGTAACTTTGGTGCATCCAGTTTTCTCTAATTCAGAATGCTGACTACACACAGTTAAGTCAATTGAGGGAAGAAAGCTGGGTAGGGGATAAAAGGCAGTGGAAAGAAGTCAGGTTGGTGACAGAATTGTCAATATGGTGCTTGAGAAACAATCTAATAAAATGAGAGCCTGAAAATCACTTAGTTATCAAGGACCAAAGCATTTAAATCCAGAAAACGCTGTTACTGCTCTCATATATGTACAATAATAGAAGTGCTTTCAGTGCCTCTTTTCCCCTGCACGATACCTTTTACATAGTCAGTGTGTTAGACGCAGTGGATGTGCCTCCTTGAAATAAGGTTAAGTTGTAAACCTGAGTGTTAAAAGGCATCCATTTGAGCATTTTACTTTCACATTTATATAGTATTTGCTTTGACTCACCACTGTCCTCTGGTGAAGCAGTCACTCAGCAAGGTGGCAATCAGTCTGGGAGCCAAAAGGTACTGAGGGAGGTTGGCAATAGCTGAATGCGACTGTTAGAAGTTGAATGTTCTTGCTTGCAATTCTGGAAACTTCAGTGGGAGATGTTAGGTCAGCTTTAATATACTGTATGACCTAAAGGAACTGAAAAAAAAAAAAAATGACACAACTGAAAAGAAACATTTTGGGGGTCTTAATAACCCCTTAAAACTCTGGCTGCCGTTCCTTTCCTCACTTGTGGATTGTTTTAGACCTATTTTGCTGGAACCACCTACAACTGAAATTGCCAGAGCCCTTTAAGAAGCCTCCCTGCCCCACTGAAGGGTAGATGTCAGTTTCAAATGATGTTTGGAATTGACAAGTCACGTTCCCCTTAAACTGGCATGTTTCTTGGCTACAGCTCTTGAATTTTAAATATTATTCCCTGAATTCTTCTGATGCTGAGATTGACTTTTATGCTTCCTGCCATTGTGAGTGGCACTGAAGAGCCCAGGGTTGTAAATTTGAGTCTCCAGCACAAACGGCAAACTCAAGTCTTCTGTATTCAAAGGGAGCCATCAGTACCGGAACAGGATCTCACGCTGGGGGTAGCAGCATCGCAGGAGCGTGAAGCTGTGCAGTGCGTTGCAGGATGGGCGCTCAGCAAAGATGTATTACTTTAACAAATGGATCATGAGTCAACATTGGAAGGATAAGAGAATGAAAACTGAAATGTCTTTGATGTCAGTTCTCCAAACAACCTCAGAAACGGGTGGTATTTTTTTCTCCGTTGTATCAAGAAGGAAACTGAGGCTTAAAGAGTTTGGTTTTTTATTTTTTATTTTTATTGCAGTACGCGGGCCTCTCACTGTTGTGGCCTCTCCCGTTGCGGAGCACAGGCTCCGGACGCGCAGGCTCAGCGGCCATGGCTCACGGGCCCAGCCGCTCCGCGGCATGTGGGATCTTCCCGGACCGGGGCACGAACCCGCGTCCCCTGCATCGGCAGGCGGACTCTCAACCACTGCGCCACCAGGGAAGCCCCCAGGTTCTGTTTTTTCTTGCCTCCTTCTCTGGGAATAACTTCTCCCTCGTGGCTGGCTTTTCCCGCCAGCTACTAACTGTGAGTGTTCCCAGAAGTTTCATCTTAAACTCACTATTCTTTTATCTGCTGTGGGAACCTGTCTTGTGGAGTTCTCGTCTACTCCCTGGATTCAGCCATCACCTTTACATAGCCTGCCTTTAATAGAACTTAAAAAAATCAATCCAGTCACATAAGTGCAATGGCTTGTTATACATCTCTTCATGGTTGCTCCATGTTAGCGTGTTTGAGGTAAAATTCTTAATTGTTCTTTCCCAATAAGCTCCACTGAGTGCAGGAAGCGTACACTCAAGAATCATCCCAAACTGACACCGTTTCTAATGTCCATATTATTATTACTACATGTTTACCCAGGACTAGGTCAGTTTCATTAACAAAGAATGATCGGTTTGTCTGATGGTGGCTCACCTAGTGATTTACGCCTCTTTTTAAGAAGTGTTGTTTCTGTGTCCATCCAGGTACCCTCTTCTTTTCAGCCGTCTTTTGCGCTTGGAAGGACTTAAACTTGTTTGTTAAAAAAAAAAAAAATCAACTTAATTTGTGTTTCAGTAAAATACTGATCCAATTAGCACTGTGGGTATTTTTGTTTCGAATAACTCCTTAAAAGATGTTTATCTGAAGACCTTTTCTTCCAAATGTTTTGTTAGTAGCAATAAATACTTGTAAAATTCATAAAACTTTGACTAGTTTTATCTAATTATTCCTTTACACTCTGTGATGACAATTTTCTCCTTGTTTTTTTTTTTTTCCCCTAAGTGATTATATGAAGACTCTATTCTAGTCATTTTAGAGATTTAACACGGAAGTAGCCTTAAGGGAATTGATTAAAAACAATTTTTTTTAATTGAGATATATTTGACGCATAACCTTACATTAGTTTCAGGCGTACAGCATAACGATTACATATGTATATACTGTGAAATGACCTCCAAGGTAAGTCTAGTTAACACCCATCACCACACATAGTAACAATTTCTTTTTCCTTGCCGTGAGAGCTTTTAAGATATACTCTCTCAATAAATGGGCGAAGACATGGGTGAAGGGGGTCAAAAGGTCCAAACTTCCAGTTATAAAATATCTAAGTCCTGGGGTTGTAATGTACAGTATGGTGACTAGAGTTAAAAATAACTGCATTGTATATTTGAAAATTGCTAAGAGAATGATCTTAAAATTCTTGAAATAAAAAAAGCAAAAATAATAACCTGTGAGGTAGTAGATTTTAAAGTCCACAAAAAATAAAGTCCATACATATATACACTACCAAATGTAAAATAGATAGCTAGTGGGAAGCAGCCACATAGCACAGGGAGATCAGCTCGGTGCTTTGTGACCACCTAGAGGGGTGGGATAGGGAGGGCGGGAGGGAGGGAGATGCAAGAGGGAGGAGATATGTGGATAGATGTATACGTATAGCTGATTCACTTTGTTATACAGCAGGAACTAACACAACATTGCAAAGCAATTATAATTAAGAAATAAAGTCCATAAAAATATTTCTATAGCATAGGATTGCTAAATGTTGCTAAAATACGGCTAATGAGAATAGAATCTTCAGTGAACCCTTCATTAAGTGAGTTCATAAACTAGCTGCTGATTGGTTTTGCCAGTGAGGAAAAGGCTGCTGGTCTGAGTTCACTGCCCGTCCCCTTTCTTGTTCACATTCACACGTTGCTCCTTTCCTCCATCTGGTTTCTGACACATCTCAGAGTCTCCTCCCTGGCCTTTCTGCTTCGTGGGCCATTTTTCCTGGAAACAGCAGAATAGATTTCCTAAGTAAAGATTCTAATGTCTCAACCCCCTGTTTTAAAATCATGGACGGCTCCTTATTGTTCATAGGATAAATTTCAAGCTTAGGGTGGCACTCTGGGCTCTCGCCAGGAGGGGCGGCTCAGGCTTTTCAGATGTAATGTCTGTGGTTCCTATACAGACTTTAACTGATTGACTGTTTGATTGAATGATTGGCTACTACCCAGCAAGTCTATTCACTTAACAATATCTTGTACCGATTACCCTAGCTTTCTCCCTAGGTCTGGCTCAAATTCTATTCCTTCTTGGGATCTCCTCTGTTCGCCATGGAGGCCCATCCTATGATGCTGAGCTCTATTTACTGTTTGTCTCGCTAGTCATTTGCCTACATGTTTCCCTCTCGGGTTGTCAGAGAGTGTGTATTCTCTGAAGGCTACTGAATACTACTAGTACTGAGCCTGAGTACTACTAGTACTAGTAAGTACTAGTCATATAGTGTTTAAGAGCATGCTTTTATAAAAGATATAACTAGACAGGCAGCATGATATGGTTGCTCAAATATTTGAGCTAGAAAGTCTGAACTCACATCCTTGCTTAATGTACTCCAAGAACCTGTATGCAACTTTGGCTATGATATCTAAAACCTCTGAATATCAATTCCTTTTTTTGTAGAATAATAAGGATAATAATACCAAATGAGTACGTTTGGTTTAAGAACAAGGAAACAGTTTGGAGGAAGTATTATACAAGCTCCTTCATAAGCCGCTATATAGCGTTAATACTGGCAGTATTTTTGTTAATGCTATTTGAAATCAAGTGGCCTTCAGTGCAGTTTATTCTTCTGGTCTCTCTCCTCTTTCTGCCTCCTCAGCCTAATGTTTTCTCCCCTGCCTGCTCTACATACTGTTGCCTGTGACCTGCCTCTTTTTCCCAAGTGTGTCTACCTACTTTCGTCTCCTTGCTTTCTCTCTCTCTTTCTTCTTTCCCAGTTTTCCTTTCTGTCAAATCTCATTTCCCATGCAGTATTTCTTTCTTCTTCTTCTTTAGCTTTCTTTCTTGGCTGTTATGTAATAATAGGGTTTAAAACTGACCGGAGATTAAAGAATTCCCATAAAATCCGGAGGTCTTTACAGTTTTATTGCATGTGTGTGTGGGGGAGTGTGTGTTTGGCAATGACCTTTTATTTTTATTTATTATTTTTTTACATTCTTTTTTTATATTTTCCATTATGATTTATCATAGGATAATAGTTCTGAATATAGTTCAGAACTGAATATAGTTCTCTGTGCTGTACAGTAGGACCTTGCTGCTTATCCGTTCTGTATGTAATAGGTTACATCTGCTAACCCCAAACTCCCACTCCGTCTATATTGTTTTTTTACGGTAGCATTTTAGGCAAGTGCTTCTTTATTTGTATGCACAGAATTTTGGAAGGTTAGAGGTAGCCGGAGGGGGATAAACTCAAATCCAATCTACTTGGTTTAGGGTTGAAAGCAAATGTCCAGAGTTAAGTGACTTGCCCTGGATCTCAAAGTTAATTACCGATCGTGTTGATAGTTAAGACTGTTCTGGGAGTTCGGCCCACGCTTGTTTCTTTTCACTTTTGCTAGCCACTGTATTGTGCTTCCCATCCTAGAGTTTATTAAGGACATTATCTAGGGGTTAGTTTGTTCCCAGCAGGCAGTCTAGCTGATTGGCTTTGGAGAAGATACTTAACCTCCCTGTCCTTGAGTTCCTCGTCAGAGGACCATCTCCTCTTCAAGGCATCTTTATAATTCTCAAACTTCTTTCATCATATTTAACAACTCTCTGATGGCCAATTATTTACTAGTACAGGGTGAGTTGGATTCTTACACGTGGTTTGCTTTTGTGTTTCTTTCAATGCCACCCAAGATTGAACTTCTTTTGCGACATCACTGTATTTCAGTCTGTACAACCAATTAAGCTTGTCCAGTATTTGGTTAAATTATTTCTAATTAAAACGTGACAGCTTCCTTGGCAGAAATCCTGTCCTTGTACTACAAGGGTGCTTGGCAAGATGTGTGTTACTATTTTTCAAAAGCCTGTAGGAAAATGAAATGTTTTGTTGAAATATTTTCTTTGGATCATAAAGCTGAGACAGAACAGGGTGACATTTGTATCATACCTGAAAGGGGACAAAGGAGTCACTTTCTTCTTTGTTTAAGGACCAGTGAGTGTAGTATTAATCATTCATGGAGTTCTTTGTAAGCCTTCCCACACAAATTATTCACAATTTGAAGCAAATGCAGATGAAGAAAGAAAAGAAATGTATACAAGTATCTTTGTGGAGGTAAGAATGTGTTAGATAATTTGGTTTGTGCGGGATATAAAATCCAGTAAGTTACTAAGTCCTTTAATTTTACCCAAACTAACACTCAAATTTCCTTTAAATTCCTAGAAACTCTTTCTACTTCTTTTGTGTGTGTGTGGTTTCTTTTTTTTTTTTTTGCGGTACGCGGCCTCTCCCGCCGAGGAGCACAGGCTCCGGACGCGCATGCCCAGCGGCCATGGCTCACGGGCCCAGCCGCTCCGCAGCACGTGGACTCCTCCCGGACCCGGGCACGAACCCGCGTCCCCTGCATCGGCAGGCGGACTCTCAACCACTGCGCCACCAGGGAAGCCCAATATCTTATCACATCTTTTAAAAAGGTTTTTTAAAAAGTCCTTATAAGGCGATTTAGATTCTTTTAAAAAAGAAATTGATTTCCTGGTGAAATTGTATCTGTTAAACATAATTGAAAGTAATCGAATTGAGAATCTTTATATGTGGTAAAACTTTCTTTGGATCATTTATTTTTTTAATTTTTATTTTATGTTGGAGTATAGTTGACTTACAATATTGTGTTAGTTTTGGGTGTACAGCAAAGTGACTCAGTTATACATATATTATATATCTATTCTTTTACAGATTCTTTTCCATTAAAGCTTATTATAAGGTATTGAGTAGAGTTCCCTGTGCTATACAGTAGGTACTTGTTGGTTATCAGTTTTACATACTGTAGTGTGTATATGTTAATCCCAAACTCCTAATTTATCCCTCCCACCCCACTTTTTCCTGTTGGGAACTCTAAGTTTTGTATGTCTGTGAGTCTGTTTCTGTGTTAAAATAAGTTCACTTGTATCATTTTTTTAGATTTCTTTGGATCGTCTATAAAGAGTAAACTGATTCCTTAATATCTTGATGAATTCAGATGATAATTTGATCTAATTTTAGAAAGACGTATAAGCTCAAACTTAAGAATACCACAGTTTAACTGTCAAGAAATAACCCTGTATGAAAAAATTAGTTTTGGCTTTCTGGTCACTGTCCAAATTCCCTGTTAGGTGTGTGTAGGAGCACAGCAGAGGGAGGTGATTTCACTTCTTGTCAGATAGGGAGGAGGGAAGAAATTTCCCGAAAAGCAACTGAACTCTAAACGTAGCAAGTTGAAATCACACACTTTCCTATTTCGTGGGATTTCCTCCTTTCATCCCTCGGAATAGGATTCTTAACGATAGATAGCATTTCAGAATGAGAGTTGAGGGTTTTTGTTAGAAATTTCAAAATGGTCTTTTCTGATATGGCCATTACCTATTTATTTATTTATGTTTTTGGTACTCGGGCCTCTCAGTGTTGTGGCCTCTCCCGTTGCGGAGCACAGGCTCTGGACGCACAGGCTCAGCGGCCATGGCTCACGGGCGCAGCCACTCCGCGGCACGTGGGATCTTCCCGGACCGGGGCACGAACCCGTGTCCCCTGCATCAGCAGGCGGACCCCCAACCACTGTGCCACCAGGGAAGCCCTGGCCATTACTTTTAATAATAAAAAAATTATGTATAACATTATAAATTATAATACATAATAAATTATTATAAGTAAGAAAAATTATTTTTGTCTCTTGTTCTTTGCTCTCAGGTCACCATCCTAATAAGCAAGTTTTTTTTTTTTTAAAGACTGGGGTATGGCTTCATTCGAATACTCCCAGGAATTCAAAGTGGTTGCAAAGTTAAAAATTTTCAGAATGACACATGTGAAACTCCTACTAAATAAATAATGCAGAACTGCGTCCAGTATTGAAGAGTCACTTTCCACTGTTACCGTCTCCATTGCACGTGGCTCAGGCAGAATTTTCAAGCTCCCTAAGTGTTGCACGCAAGCATGTGCTGTCAAACAGGAAGCATATCTTGAGGAACGATGGTAACATTTTAAAGAAAGCATTCCTGAAAAGGAGTTCCGGGTTTTCATTATTCATTTAACAAATGAATGCAGAAGTTATTTCCTAGAATACACCCCAAAGAGTATTTTAGGAACATAAACATTCATGAATTACCCACCATGTATTTAAAATACACCTGTTGTATGTGATTATGCACAGACGCCAGTTTTTTCATGAATAATTTGCATCATTTTTTACATAATTTAAGAAACCGTATGCTCTACACTGAAGATAAAAACATTTAATGTATGCAGTCATGTTAAACAGTTACAGCATGAGTCACTCTATTTTTTTAAATGCTGCTCTAAATGTGACAACAGAGACTTAAAGGATATAATGCTCATTTGAAGTATGCTATTAATTTAAAGTCACTGTAAATTCATCACTTTAGGCTGTTTTGGTTATTGAGACCAAATTTGGAACATTTCTTGTGTTAAGTATTGAAATGTTTTTAAAAATCTGAAAACTAGATCAGAATATTCTTTGACTACTTAGATTTGAGTGTGTTTGTTCTGTAAGATGAGATCTACATAACTTATTTCAAAAATGGACCCTGGTAATTTTTCTAGGTTTTATAATTTGCCAGAACTGGTCAATTTTACTGAAGTCATAAAGAACAGTTATATGCATTAAAAAAATAAATTATTTTCCATTTATTTTAATTCCAAAGTCCTTCTGCTTTTCTCCCTGTGAGTCAAATATGCTGCCTGTGCCGCTAATATGGTTTTTTGCAGATGAGTCATTACTATTGAAAATGTTCTGTACTTTGTATTGTATAGGTAGCAGTAGTCTAAACTTTGATATTTTTAATGCATCCATATCAGAATTTTTATTTTTGTGAGAAAGTGATATTGCCATTTTCCTTTAAGACCATTGATATGGTGTTTTTTAAAAATTTTATTTTATATTGGAGTATAGTTTATTTACAATGTTATGTTAGTTTCAGGTATACAACAAAGTGATTCAGTTACATATATGCATATATCTATTCTTTTTCAGGTTCTTTTCCCATATAGGTTATTACAGAATACTGAGTAGAGTTCCCTGTGCTATACAGTAGGCCCTTGTCGATTATCTGTTTTATATATAATAGTGTGTATATGTCAATCCCAACCTCCCAAATGTGGTTTTATTTTTAATAAGAACCATATGTTAATAAGAAGTATATCTTAAGATGCTACATTTGAGAGGACCACCTGATTCAGGAAGGTATATTTCCTTGTCGTGTCTTGGTAGAGGTTGGAACTGGGGCCACTAGTGGAAGCTAGAGGAAGGGGGAAGGCGTGTCACTTTTCAGTTTAGAAAATAATAAGTGAACCCACTAAGAAATGAGCCACCAACTTCCCATTTCTAGGAAGTATTGTATCCTGCTTTTGTCATGCTCTAGCCAGTGCTGTTCAATAAAACTTTTCCTGATGATGGAAATTCTCTATACTGATGCTGTCCAATATGGCAGCCACTAGCCACGCACGGCTGTTGAGCAGTTGAAATGTGGCAGCTGAAGAACTGAACTTTAAGTAAATCTAAATGGCTTCTACTAGACTCTTTTCTTCTCCGAGTGTGCTCCGTGGACCAATTTTCAGCATCACCTCAGAGCTTGTTAGAAATGCAGAATCTCAGGCCCCACCCCAGACGTACTGAAACAGAACCCACATTTTAGCAAGATTCGCCGGGCGACTCATAAGGGCAGTATCATTTAGCAGAGCTGGTCTAAAAGGCATCCTTACACAGACTGGATGGTTAGATGACGTGAGCGTTCCAACTTCTTCAGGTCTATAATGCTTTCATTTCGGAGACGTTAATTACTGGCATTCAAAGAGAGGTTAAGAGTATAGACTTTGAGGTTAGACAAGAAGATGAAACCCAGCTATGCCACTTGTTGGCTTTAAGTGACTTTGGGTAAATCAACCTGTAGAAGGCTCAGCTCCCCTTCTGTAAGAATGGGATGCTCATGAAATGGTACCTGTCTGGCTGCCAGGAAGATGAACTGACTTAATGTTTGCAAAGTGTTTACACACAGAGTAAACCCTCAGTAAAGGGTGGTTTTAACTCGTCTTGTTGTTAATGCATATTACATAACATTGTGCCTTTCAAAGTAAGGCAGGCAGGCTAAACTTAGCAGGCTTAGATGATTGGGTATGTTGTTCTTCCAAATCTAAATTGACTTTGCAAAGTCTCAAATGGAGGTTACCTGTCTTAAAGAAAAGAGGGTCTGAAGTCTTGTGGTGTGATTTTTTTTGCATATTATATATTTAGGATTAAAGTGAGAACTAAATGGGTGTTGAATTTTGTCAAAAGCTTTTTCTGCATCTATTGAGACGATCATATGATTTTTCTCCTTCAGTTTGTTAACAGGGTTTATCACACTGATTGATGTGCATACACTGAAGACTCCTTGCATCCCTGGGATAAGGCAGAATGGGCATCATCAAAAAATCTACAAACAATAAATGCTGGAGAGGGTGTGGAGAAAAGGGAACCCTCTTGCACTGTTGGTGGGAATGGAAATGGATACAGCCACTATGGAGAACAGTATGGAGGTTCCTCAAGAAACTAAAAATAGAACTACCATATGACCCAGCAATCCCACTACTGGGCATATACCCTGAGAAAACCATAATTCAAAAAGAATCGTGTACCACAATGTCCATTGCAGCTCTATTTACAATAGCCAGGACATGGAAGCAACCTAAGTGTCCATCGACAGATGAATGGATAAAGAAGATGTGGCACATGTATACAATGGAATATTACTCAGCCATAAAAAGAAACAGAATCGAGTTATTTGTAGTGAGGTGGATGGACCTAGAGTCTGTCCTACAGAGTGAAGTAAGTCAGAAAGAGAAAAACAAATACCATATGCTAACACATTTATATGTAATCTAAAAAAAAAATTGGTTCTGATGAACCTAGAGGCAGGACAGGAATAAAGACGCAGACGTAGAGAATGGACTTGAGGACACGGGGAGGGGGAAGGGTAAGCTGGGACAAAGTGAGAGAGTGGCATGGACATATATACACTACCAAACGTAAAATAGATAGCTAGTGGGAAGCAGCCGCATAGCACAGGGAGATCAGTTCAGTGCTTTGTGACCACCTAGAGGGGTGGGATAGGGAGGGTGGGAGGGAGACGTAAGAGGGAGGGGATATGGGGATATAGGTATACGTATAGCTGATTCACTTTGTTGTACAGCAGAAACTAACACACCATTGTAAAGCAATTATACTCCAATAAAGATGTTAATAAATAAAGAAAGAAATAAAGTGAGAAATAATGACTCAGCCTCTTTGAACTATCAAAGGGTGCTTAAACGGGAGACCAGAACGTAGCAGCCGCTTCTCGGTTCCTTTAAAATTCCTCTTTGCTTTCCCCTCCTGGAGTTTATGGAGTCCCCCCAAACAGCCAGTAAAATGTCTTAAAAATTCTGCCCCCCTCTATAACTCATGGTTGGGGCCACAGCAAAGTGAAGTTCTGCCCTCCTGCTTGGAAAATGTGGAAGGATGTATCTGGCAGGCCTTCTTTGGAATATAGCCAGAATTTCCTTTTCAGCAAATTCTATTTTAAAAAGAATGAACCCAGGGTGAGCTCAAGCTATTAGTCACACGTTTTCATCTCTATTAAACAGAGCTTCATCAGCTAGTCTGAGTGAGGGTGGGAGTAGTCTGCTAGTTAAAAATAAAAGCTCATACTTATTTAAAATTCCCATCATTCTTTTGGCACTAAAAAAGTCATCCATGCTTATCGAATATAATTTTCAAAGTACTTTCTATAATTTAACCGTTCTCTCGTTGCACGTTTAGGTTGCTTTGCACACACATACACGGGTACGTATATGTAACACATGCGTGTGTGTGTGTGTGTATCATCCCATGGTGAACATTCTCGTATATAACTATTTTTTCTGCATCTTTATTTCCTTCACGTAGAGTCTAAAAAACAGATTTACTGAATATGTACTTTTAGAAGAGGAGTATGTCTTTCCAAACTGCTTTTCAGAAATGTTGCACTAATTTAGACGTCCGCCAACAGTGTTTGAGTTCATGTCACTGTAATATTGACTATCATTGTCATTTTATTTTTTTAATTTTTATTGGAGTATAGTTGATTTACAGTGTTGTGTTTCTGCTGTACAGCAAAGTGAAACAGTTATATATATACATATATCCACTCTTTTCTTATTCTTTTTCCATATAGGTCATTGCAGAGTATTGAGTAGAGTTCCCTGTGCTATACAGTAGGTCCTTATTAGTTATCTGTTTTATATACAGTAGTGTGTATATGTCAATCCCAATCTCCCAATTTATCCCTCCCCTCTTTTTCCCCCCGATAACCATAAGTTTCTTTTACATCTGTGGCTCTATTTCTGTTTTGTAAATAAGTTCATTTGTACCATATTTTTAGATTCCACATATAAGCTATATCATATGATATTCGTCTTTCTGTGTCTGACTTACATCACTCAGTATGACAATCTCTAGGTCCATCCACGTTGCTGCAAATGACATTATTTCATTCTTTTTCATGGCTGAGTAATTTTCCATTGTCTATATGTACCACATCTTCTTTATCAGACTATCATTTTTAAAAAGGTTAATTTGAAGCAATGGAATAATATTCATACATAAAAAAGTAGGAAATCCTGCCATTGGCGGCAACATGGATGGACCTTGAGGGCATTACGCTAAGTGAAATACGTCAGACAAAGAAAGACAAACGATCTCACTTACATGTGGAGTCTTAAAAAAACAAAAAACTGGACTCATAGATAGAGAGTACAGATCGGTAGTTGCCAGAGGCCGGGTGGGGGTGGGGTGCAGGCGTGGGATGGGGTGTGAAATGAGTGAAGGTGGTCCAAAGGTACACACTTCCAGTTAGAACATAAGTAAGTCCTGCGGGTATAGTGTACAGCATAGAGACTCTAGTTCACAATACTTTATTGTCTGGTTGAAACTGGCTAAGAGAGTAGATCTGAAAAGTTCTCGTCGCAAGAAAAAAATTGTAACGACGTGCGGTGATGGATGTTAATTAAACTCACAATAGATATGTATATGAAATCATTATGTGGTACATTTACAATGAATACGATCTTACATGTCAATTATGTATCAATTTTTAAAATAGATTGATGAAAGCGTGGTGGTTGAAGTGGACTCTGGAGCCATCTGGCCTGAGTTGAGACCCTGGCTCTGTCACTTACAAGCTGTGTGACATTTCAGGCACACTCACTTGACCTGTAAAACAGGGACAGTCGTAGTACCTCCCTGATGGGTTGTTGTGAGGATGAAGGTAGTTAATCAACATGTAAACCACGTAGGCAGTAATTTTGCACGCGGCAGATGTTACATGTTGGCTGCTATGATCGTAATCCCGGTCATCAGGGGCATGTACGGTCAGAAGCCCTACCTGACATTGTAGGAGTGTTGCCTTTTTTTTTTTTTTGATTTTGATTTATTGGACTGAAGTTGATTTACAGTGTTGTGTCAGGTGTACAGCAAAGTGATTCAGTTATACGTATATCCATTCTTTTTCAGATTCTTTTCCCATTTAGGTTATTACAGAATACTGAGCAGAGTTCCCTGTGCTATAAAATAGGTCCTTGTTGGTTATCTGTTTTAAATAGAGTAGTGTGTATGTGTCAGTGCCAGTCTCCCAGTTTATCCCTCCCCCCCCCCGAGGACTGTTATCTTTTTTTAAAATTTATTTTTATTGAAGTATAGTTGATTTACAATGTTGTGTTAATTTCTGCTGTACAGCAAAGTGACCCAGTTATACATATATATACATTCTTTTTCATATTCCTTTCCATTATGGTTTATCACAGGATATTGAATATAGTTTGCTGTGCTATACAGGAGGACCTTGTTGTTTATGCATCCTATATATACCAATTTGCATCTGCTAATCTCACACTCCCAGGAGTGTTGCCTTTTCCATGACTGCACACCACGCAGCGGGCGGGTGGGGTTGGGGGGGAGGGGGGTGTCTCCTAATGGGCTGAGAACTTTTGCTTTTACCCACCCTATGACGCATGAACCAGAAAGAAACTTCGTTAAATGAAAAGTTTCCCAATTCTGACTTGGTTCTGTGCAACTGACTTCAGAAATTCTGAGTCCCTCAGTGCTCCCGAGAC
This sequence comes from Globicephala melas, assembly GCF_963455315.2. NCBI lineage: Eukaryota > Metazoa > Chordata > Mammalia > Artiodactyla > Delphinidae > Globicephala > Globicephala melas. The sequence goes on along the minus strand of NC_083315.2, from coordinate 4,033,969 downwards.
ACCATACTTTGCTGTTATGATTCCCGAGGGAAGGAACCTGCCCGCGAGACCTCCAGCATCCTCTGCTACAGCCATCTCTTTCTTGGGAGCCGTTGAGCGCCCTCTTAACAGGGCCACCATCAGTCCAAATTGTGTGCAGCTCTCCCTGGAGGTTTTCACTGTGGATGGTGCAGGAAGCACCCTAGAGCCACTGGTTTGGTTTGGGGGAGGAGGAAGGGAAGGGGGAGGGGGAGGACGGGGAGAAAGACAGTTGCTATTTTTTGTTTTTTTGGGTTTTTTTGCACGGTACGCGGGCCTCTCACTGCTGTGGCCTCCCCCATTGCGGAGCACAGGCTCCGGACGCGCAGGCTCAGCGGCCATGGCTCACGGGCCCAGCCGCTCCGCGGCATGTGGGATCTTCCCGGACCGGGGCACGAACCCGCATCCCCTGCATGGGCAGGCGGACTCTCAACCACTGCGCCACCAGGGAAGCCCTGCTGCTATTATTAATGGAATGTTTATTTATAAGGCGTTGATTTAAGTGATTTCCATATATTAATTATTCAAAACAATTCTTTTTACCATCCACAATTTACAGATGAGGAAACCGAGTTTGGAGAGTTTAAACTGGTGCCCAAGATGACATAGCTAGTAAGAGGTAGAACCGGAATTCAAGCTTGAGTCAACCTGATGGCAAAATCCAAGCCCTCCATTGCTCTGTGCGGCTCCTCTCGTGGTTTCTCCATTTGCTTTCTTAAGCCTTTGGGGTTAGCCTATATGCTCCTTCAGATTCTTCCTTTTTGAAGAAAGTTTGTTTTGTTATATAATAGTTAAGGTGTTAGAATCGTTAAGCCAGTCGGTCTGTGATTTCCTTTGGGGGAAGTGTTTATCCCATAGAGCTCTAAGAAGTCCATGTGTCATTGGTACACACTCACATTGGTGTTCTCTCCAAGATGACACTGGTGTTCAACCCTGAGAGGAATAGAAGTGACTGTAAAAACTAAATAAATAATAATAATAAGTAGCCTCCCTCCTTCCCTACCCCCATTTTCATCTTAATGCCTGCATTGATTTAGAGAAAAAACAAATAATTACAGGTACATCAGGGTGAGTTATGACTCAGGATCGACAGAATGACAGAGGAAAAGGAAACTATATAGAGACACAAAACATAAAGTCATGTTTCAGTGGACATTAAAAGAGATGCAGAGATCACCCAGAATGCCTTACTAATAAGCAGGACAGTTGATGAATGAGAAAGGCTTGAGCACGCGATGTTATCTCAGGTTTCCAGAAGGTAGAGAGGGCTTAGGGGAAGGTCCATGGCTAAGAGACGCCAGGTAGAACTGGGGGGTAGGGGGCAGACAGAGTCACAAGATCACCCTTAACTGAGGGGTTAATCCTGAATCAATAAGGAAGGGAGATGTCTCCTTGGTTTGGAGTGAAGGAGAATGGGGTGGCTTGAGAGAGAAAACTGAGGCCACATCAAATTAGTCAAAGCTCATGAACTGCTGAGCTGTCTTTCAAAGGACATCCTTTGTCACCCAGGTAGGTTTTCTTTATTGTGTAAAGTGCTTAGCGCTCTCGATACCTCCCTTCGCCTTTCATGTCCTGTACAAGAAGAGCAGAGCAGCGCTGCATGGCACTCAGTTCCTGAGCACCTCTGCACCTGCACTGCCCTTTTCAAGTATTATTTAGCATCACAACAACTCTTTGCCTGGAGTGCTGTCTCCTTCCCATTTTCTAGATAAAGACACTCAGCCTTAAAGATGTTCTATAGCTTGTCCAACACCACCCAACAAAGAAGTATCAGATTTAACATTTGTTACACTGCCCCTTAAAGAAAAGTTCCTTTAAGATGAATGGATAAAGAAGTGGTATATATATACACAATGGAATATTACTCAGCCATAAAAAAGAGTGAAATCATGCCATTTGCAGCAACATGGATGGACCTAGAGATGATCATCGTAAGCGAAGTAAGTCAGAAAGAGAAAGGCAAATACCATATGATATCACTTATAAGTGGAATCTAAAATCATGACACAAATGAACTTATCTATGCAACAGAAATGGACTCACAGACATAGAGAACAGACTTGTGGTTGTCAAGGGGGGAGGGGGTGTGGGGGAGGGATGGAGTGGGAGTTTGGGGTTAGCGGCTGCAAACTCATATCTATAGGATGGATAAACAACAAGGTCCTACTGTAGAGCACAGGGAACTATATTCAATACCCTGTGATAAACCATAATGGAAAAGAATATGAAAAAGAATATATATATGTCTAATTGAGTCACTTTGCTGTACAGCAGAAATTAACACAACATTGTAAATCAACTGTACTTCAATATAAAATTTTATTAAAAAAAGGTCCTTTAGTAAAGACAGAAAGGCTATATCTCACAGGTAGCCTGAGGAGCAGTTCCTACTTTCCGTGATATTAGAGACTGAAAGTAATAGAGAGGTGAGTGTTCTGATGCATCCTGTTCTCTTTTATTTTGTCCTGTGATTTCACCCCTACCCCCCGTTGTGTATCAGTGCAGGAAAGGAGAAAGGTACCTTTATTAAAGTAAAGATAATCTCCACGTGCTAATGGGGATGAAGTCCATCGTTAAATGAATCATTTTCTAAATCCTCTGAGAGATGTTTACTCTTTGGATTCAGCTTTCAGAGCTGTGCACTGGGAAAATGTCAGGCAATTGAAATTAGAAAACGCAGCTTTTAATCGATGAAGACCTCAAACAAAAACTTTTTCCTCAGTATTCTAGCTCCTTGAAACTGGGAAATGGAAGGCAATATTTGTCACAAAATACTGCTAGTGAGCAAGTGAAAATTCAGTTCTCCTTGACCTTTAGTGGGGATGCACAGGGGTCCCTGCTCTGAGTGATGACCTTGATGTTCAGGGGCCTGGACATGATTATCAGTAGATGTGGGTAGTGAATGCCTGAATGAATGGTGTTGCCTGTATCTCTGTCTGAAGGATGCTTTCATTTTCCTGGTTTCTTAAAGTGCTGAAAACTACCATGAAGCTGCTTCCACATGCCTTGGACATGGATTTGGAGAAGAAAACTCTTTTCTCATCCACTGAAGTAGTCACTGGTTTGAAAACCACCTGTACTAAGATGCTAGTTTAAGTATAAATAATTTCGATTAGGGAATATCTGTAAAGGGCAGGACATTTCTTGTGCCACATAGATGTCCTCCAAAAATAAACCCTTCAGTTGCTCTTGTAAAAAAAATAAATAAGGAATTGGATTACAGAATAATTTGATTAATTAGGTATCACTACTGTTGCAAGCTATATAATTTTAAGCCTGGCGTATCCCGTAACACAGAAGCTGACTAACTTTCTGTAAAGGCCAGATAGGAAATAACCACTCAGCTTTGCTTTCCTAGCACAAAAGCAGCCTCAGGAAATGTGGAATTGACTGAGTGTGATTATGTGCCAGGAAAGTGTTTATTTATGGGCACAGAACTTGGAGTTTCATGTAATTTTCACATGTCATGAGATATTGTTCCGTTGATTGTTTTTAGCTACTTAAAAACATGAACATTATTCTTAGCTCACAAGGCGAACAAAAATAGGCGCGGGCTGGCTGGTCCCTGCTAGAATCTGTGTGGTTAGAGCCCTGAAGATATTTTTATATGAGGAAACGTGAAATGCTTTCTCCTTGAGCCTGGTATAAAATTTGGGAATGTACTATAGATGTCCCTCGGTAGATAGCTATTTCTTTGAGGTTTCTGAAAATTACATTTGCCAACTCAAACACCCTTTGCTCCTAATTCAGATGTTATGTGTCAGTTTCCACCCAGATCCGGGAACTGAATGAAAATGATGATTATGAAATACACAGCATCCTTGAACTCTTTTCTTTTGGCTGTTTGAATGGGTCATTGTCTTTATGTTAATTAGGATCCAGGGACACGATGCTTCCCCTGCTTGTGGAAGATATTCTTGTTAGAGAAATGGTCTAGTCAAGAGCGCGCGCGCGCAGGTGTGTGTGTGTGTGTGTGTGTGTGTGCGCGTTTCACGGCGGAGTGGGGATGTGGAGTGGTTGTGCAGGTGCAGAAACCTGGAAGGCTGAAATTACAGGGACCAGTGGCAAAGAAAACCCAGCCAATAATTATAGTAAACTTCCCTGTAGGCCTGAGTACAAATCCTGAAAAGTGTCAGTTTTTATATTTGAATTATTCTCCTCCACTCACGACAGCATACTTGGTGATATGTCAACATTTTAATTCTGAATGAGTGTTAATTGGGTATCTTAGTGCTGAAATTATTTGTTACCTAAAACACTGACACAACCCGAAGGTCTCTGATTTTTATAATTATACAGCACATGCAGAATTTCTTTCACTAGGTGTGATTGCTCTATGCAGAATGTATTTGAGGCCCACGCTTTAGATCAGTTACCAATTCAGAACCGTAATTATTAGATGCCACGGTGACTTTGGTAGTAAGAATCTTCCTGAATCAGTGTAGGAACCGTTGGAGGCTGATTGGAATTTCACACTTCAACTTAGAAAACAAAAAAATATCTCCCCTTCCTCCCTTCCCCTCCGAATCCCCTGGAAGAAAAAAGCAGAGAGCAGGCCTTGCTTTCCTGGAGCTGACTTTGGTGGGGGGTTTTTTGGTTTTGTTTTTTTATTGGCGTATTGTTGCTTTACAATGTTTTGTTCGTTTCTACTGCGCAGCAGAATGAATCAGCTATACGTATACACATACCCCCCTTTTTTTGGGGATTCCTTCCCATTTAGGTCACCACAGAGCATCGAGTAGAGAGTTCCCTGTGCTCTACGGCAGGTTCTCAGTAGTTGTCTAGTTTATAGAATATCTATAGTGTATATGTGTCAATCCCAGGAGCTGACTTTGTTATATGTGTGGGCTTAATAGAATTTCTCGCTCTCCGTCACTTTTGTTTTTAAGTTTGGAAGCTTAAGGGCGGATTCCCCTATCAGAAACCACGTTGGGGGTTTTTTGGTAATTTTTTTATTGTGGTAAAAATACACGTAACAAAATTTTCCATTTTAACTATTTTTTAAGTGTACAATTCTATGGCATTCACTACACACGAATTCCCCACCCCCTCTTGTCCCCAGCTCTTGACACCCTCCATTCGACTTTCCGTCCCTGTGGATGTGGCTACTGTTGGTACCTCGTGGAAGTAGAACCATACAGCACTTACCCTTCTGTGATTGGCTTCTTTCACTCAGCATAATAGCTTCAAGATTTATTTTAAAAAGAGAAACAAACAAAAAGCTGTGTTTTTACTTTTTTTTTTAATTTTTTAAATTAAAAATTTTAGTTTTAATTCAGTCGGGTTCAAGCTTTATCTCAAGAACAACAGTGTTCCTAATTCCTTTAAAATATATATATACATTTTAATGTTGACTGAATCACCAAGCCACATTTTCATTTTGTCTTTGCTTTAGCCAAAAAAATGAAAGGATTTATTGGTTGAAAACCCTTGAGTGTTACAACTAACTCTGAAAATCAAAGTTCACTCTTTGCGTGGGGGTCAAGAATGCTTTTGAGGATGTTCCTCTTTGAATTATTTTTCAAAGTAAGTGAGAAATGATTCATTAGAAAAACTAATTTTTGCAGGTTATTTTTAGAGGAAGACGCATCAGGCTATATTCTTAATGTTTTAGATCACTGAAGAAAAGATGAATAGGGAAGCCAAGAAATAATATCCCAACTGGGGGAATCCCACTTTTAGAAAATGTATAGACTTTTCTCCATGCAATCCAAATTTTATATTAATTAGCACATTTCCCTCTCATGGTGGGCGGCCTTACTTGTAAGCACCCCCAGGAGCCAGTCTGAGAATGAGAGCAGCGGGTTCTCTGAAAGTAGAAAGAAGTGAGATCAACAGAGCTGTTAATCCTCACTGCTAAGACCACATCTTCGGAGGCAGTGCCCACTGGGGAAATTATACTGCTGGCTGCTGTCCTTTGGTTGCATTGTCGGGAATAACAGGTAGGAGCCCTCACCCCTCCTCCCTAAGAGGAGGTTGGTTTTACTGTGATTTAATTGCCTGCAGAGGTTGGAACGTGGAGGGCTAGAATCATACTAGTCAGCCTGGCCTTCATGAAACATATACAGTTTACATGGACAGCCACGCGTTCGTGGTGGGGTCACCCGGTGCTCTGAAATCCTGCCGGCCTCAGGCACAGAGGCCCTGCCCATTCCAGGCATCTCTCTGCATACTGTGTGGAAACATTCTTTAGTGCTTCATGGACATCACAAAAGGATGACTTGCAAAGGATTGAACTTCCATTATGGAGTGAGGCTTTCGATTTGTTTGTTTGTTTGCTTTCGTGTATTTTTAGCATATGGTCCTCAAAAAAAAATTACGTACAAGTATAAATAATATAAAGTGGGGCTCTGATAGTAATTTGTGTTTTAAAGAAGGCCATTAAAGCCTTCTTAAAGCGTATTAAAGAAGGCTAAAATTCTTAGGGAAAGGAAGGAAGGAAGGGGGGAAGGGAGAGAGGGAGGGAGGGAGGAAGGAAGGGGGGAAGGGGAGGGAGGAGAGAGAAGAAAGGAAAGGAAAAGAAAAGAAAAGGAAAGGAAAGGGAAAAGACCATGTCCAGCCTCAGTCGATCTCCCGTCTTCTAGCATCTTCCAGATTTTGCCAGGTTTTTCAGGAGGATTGTCTCCCCTGATGGGCTTTGCAAATGCCTATCACCTCGGGAACTGATTTCCTCTCCGCTTACTGCAGTTTTCTCTTTTCTCTGCACTGAAGATTCCTTGTTGAGTTTGCTTGGTGTCTTTCCTCTGTGTTTTCTCAGACCACGGGATGGTGCAGCTGTTGTTTTACCCATGATTGGATGCCCCATTGGCAGGAACTATAGATGCGATCTTATTGGCTAAACAATCTTTGGAACATTTACCGAGGTCACAGAGGCTAACTTTGTACCTGTTTAACACCCAGTATCACCCAGAGTTTGATATGATAGACATACACTGTATTCATTTACCCAGAATAACTTGTTGAGCACCTGGTATGCACCAGGGTGAGTGACCAGTCATCAGCCAGGAGCGGAAGATCCAGATATTAACACAACAAAGTCCATGGCATTGTGGTAGACCGCCTCTGCTGGATGGGGGCAAGAGAGGACCAGCGGAGTGCACACCTTTCTAATGACTGAGGAGGCCAGTCTGAGTTCAGAACTGTCCTTGAAGTTCTCCGTGGGAACATGGCAGTGGGGAGAGAGCCAGCACACAGGCCCCATATCCCAGTGGGCTCGGTCAAGGTTCGTGATGTGAGTGGACAGCCAAGCCTATACGTTCGATCTCCCGTTCATCACTCCCCCCTCAGCAGACAGCTGCCCTCGGCCACCCCTGGGTTTCGGGGTGCGCACACGGGTGGGGAAGTATATCCTGAGAAGGATGAATGTGAGAAGAGGCCCAGGCAGTCCTGAGAAATGGGCTCATGGCCATCTGGCCAGAGAATCCCAGGGTCTCTAGTACCCAGACCACGTAGAGCTACCTTGTATGACATGCTAGTCATAAAATAATTTTTGTGTTATTTACCCGTGTCACATCTGTCTCCCTCACTGGAATGTAAAGGCCCCCAATCTTGTCTTCTTCCCGGATGTATATGTCACCGACTGAGGTTCTTGGCCTCCTTAATCAATAGAAATTGATAGGAGGCCAGACAAGAAATTCAGGCAAGGCTTTACTGGGGCTCCTGCTGCAGCAGGGGGGAGAGAGAACAAGTAACAGGTTCCCTGGCTCACTCTGTCCTGGGGGGAGGGGGGGCGGCGAGTGGGTTCCTTATAAAGGGTGAGGGCAGGGGCAGGTCCAGGGGTTGAGCTGCAGGGGCAGCTTAGGTGATTCGCCCACCCCTTTGGTGGTGGTGTGTGCAGGGGGCGTGCACAGTACCATGCTTTTGCACACCCTGCTTTTTGCTCCTGGATTTTCAGAAACGGCAGTTGGCGTTTTGGTCTTTTCGTATCTTGTCGTCCGTAATTTGCCCCAGCTGTACATGCACTCAGGTATTTTTAGCCCCTTATCGTTTCTTTGTGTTTTGTGGCTCAAGGAGGAGTCTGTCCAGGTGCAGGCACTGCAGCCAAGGGTCCCAGGTCCCAGCTTGTCTCACACACACCGGCGCCGAGGGTACAGAGGTGAAAAAAAAAAAAAAAAAATCCCTGCCCTCCTCGTGGACATTACATTCTAATGTATGTGTGTGTTGGAGAGGGAAGATAATAATATTTAACTGTCGACAATATTGAATGACTGTCATTTAAATGAAGTGGAAGACAGAGTCGGTTTAGCTTTGGCTTGGAGGGCCCAAGTTTGCTGTCTGTTTTAACAGTAGAAGCCTCTGGCATGTAGCATAAGCATGCGGTAGCATCTATGAAACAGTGTCACCAGGCCAAAGGTCAGGGGTCAGAGGCATGGCCAGCAGTCACCAGGTCTTTTCTAACCTTCACCAAACTGTCTTCTTACCAAACTGTCAAGCCGTGTGTTGCCCTGCCTGATAGAAGTTTTATCATCGTTGAAGTTCATTATACTTTTAAACTTAAAGCAGAGCATGTATTTCCACGTGTCTCAGTCCATTCGGGCTGCGATCACAAAATACCACAGACTGAGTGGCTTATGAACAACAGACATTTCTCACAGTTCTCAGGGCTGGAAGTCTAAGATTAAGGCGCTGGCAGAGAGTCTAGTTCCTGGTTCATAGATGGCCATCTTTTCATTGTGTCCTCACTTGTTAGAGGGGCAAGGGAGCTCTCTGGGGTCTCTTTTACAAGGGCACTAATCATACTCACAAGGGCTCCACCCTCATGATTTTTTACCTCCCCAAAGCCCCACCTCCTAATACCGTCACCTTGGGGATCCAGTTTCAACATATGAATTTGGGGGGGACACAAGCACTCAGCGAATGACACCATGTATTGAATATTTGCAATTAAAAAAATGCTTTCTTGGGAGTTGCCTGGTGGCCTAGTGATTAGGGTTCCAGGCTTGCACTGCTGTGGCCTGGGTTCAATCCCTGGCTGGGGAACTGAGGTCCTGCAAGCCACGCAGCATGGCCAAAAAAAAAAGCTTTCTTATTTGTGTGACAGGAAATATTACATAAATTGCTTTTTACCAACTGTATATGTCCAGTGTTTTGGGAAACATTCTGAATAGAGTCTGGATTTTCTAACAATAATATATTAATATAACCAACAGCACATCTCCAGCTAACCAACCTGAAATTTGCAGCATATTTCTAAACATAGATTTGTAATGAACCAAATTGTCTCTAGTTCTTAAATCACCCCCTGAAGGTAGGTTAGCTGCTTAAAGGATGCATTAACTATTTTAGGTCAGTAGGGTACTTTGTGGTGCTTTTATCACCAAGTGCTGCACGCCACCGGCCCTTTTCCTGTCAACTCCCTGATCGTGTAGCCTATTTTTAATATTAAATCTCTCTGAACCAAAGTCATATCTTTCTGGAAGGTTAGACTTTTAGAGCAGTATATTAATAATGTATTACCAAATTACTGAGTCATTTGGCCTGCTTAAGTATCTAACCTAGTACCAAAAATCATTTAACCAGTCTTATGAGAAAAGCCCAGTGTTTCAGTGGAGACTTCAAATAATCATTTTAATACATTGTCTACAGAGAAATGTAATACTTTAAAATGTTAACATTTCACGCCGAAGTATTTTTCTTTTAATTCTTGTTTCTTTCCTGATACAATTCCTGCATCAACATTTACTCTATTTCTTTTTTTTTTTTTTTTTTTGACTTGAATCAAGAGTTTTTCAGAAGATCCCAAGTTTGCTTCCCTTCCCCACAGGCAAAAAACTATCAAGGTTAAATCAAAAAATTAGGGAAAATATGAATCTGCAAACACTCTTTTTACAACACCAGAAGTATTTTCAGAGTGTTTTGTTAGACATTTCAATTGCAACAAGCATGAGCTTTTTAGTTCTAATCACAAAAATGGTAACATTACAGAAAAAAATTAAAATTAGTCCCCTGAATTAAAAAACAGTGAATCTAGTCCTCTATCTCCTGTTATTTTTGTGTACTCCTAGTATTTTTACATACATGAATGTATGTATTTATAGAAATGATTCAGGTTTTTTTTTAATTTCTTTCTTTTTTTTTTTTTTACCAAATACGATCATGATAAACATTTGCCTATAATGCCCTTTAGTCTCTGTAACTATTATTAAGGTTGTATAATAGTTTAAGTTTATGAACCATAATCTAAGAATTTTTTAAAGACAGGTCCCAGAAGTGAAATCATTAGCCTAGATACATATTAGTCTAGATACATATCTAGATACAAACAAAAAGAACTTGGTTTTCCCAAAAGGTTGTACTAAAGTAAAACTATGAACAAGATGTGAAAGCATTGGTTGTAACGTGTCCTCATAACATTGTGAATTGGCACTTTGCAGAGAGTACTCGTTTAATGAGGAAATGGTATTGTGTCTAATTTAGTGAGACTGAACATTTTTTTCCAGATGCTTGTGGGTAACTGATTTTTTTTGTGAATCTTGTATCCATAACCTTTGTCTGCTTATGTCTGTTGTTCTCTTGCTGTGTTTCGTATCAATGAGAAAAACTTATGTATATGGAAAGAAAATTTTAGAGGGTGAAATCTTTAAGGACTGAAGCCATATCCCTTTTCACAGCTCTGGGGTTCCCTGGAGGATACATGTGCTGACTGTCCTTTAATGTCTGTGGATTGATGGTTCATTGCCACCTGGGAGAATTCTCTCTGGAAGGCAGGATCCAAGGTTCATCGTTTGATTGTTCTGCCACTCAAGAAAAAGCTCGCAGCTGGACATATCTTTTGATATGATCTTTATTTAGTAGTAGAGAGCCTGTTAAGATGTTCCAGAGTTGTGTATTTGTCCAGTTAATAGGTGCTTTCCTTTTAAATATATGATCCAAAATTGCTTGAAGAAATATCTTCCTCCTGTGCTGACTTGATTTTTTAAACATTCCATCTTACTAGAAGTTATATGTACAGTCACGTTTTTTTTTCTGCTGTGAATTTAAACTCTATTCTCATAGGACCAGCAGGAGCAGTGTATGAGAAGTAACAGTCTGTAAACAGTCTATTTGAATATGTCATATTTACAATGTATTTTCCACCATCTGTAAGGAAATGCTCGAGAATATTCTTTCTGGTAGCTTTGATTTACTGTACTCATTTTGCAGAGGGGGAATTAGCCTGGGGAATATTTGCCTGACTTGCCTATGGCTACACAGTGAGTCATTAGCAGTGTTAGGATTGGAAATTTAAGTCCCTGGAATGAAGAAGTGCAATTAATGGGAAAAGAAGACGCTTTATAGAAAATAAGCTTTAATTACATTTTTAAAATGTCAAAATCTCTCTTACCTTTCTTGGAAGGGTGCTATATACATTTTAAGTGTAATGACTTTTCTTTTTAGTAGCTTGCTTGTTGTGGAACATGTTTATTTAATCATCAGACAGTTGACATTTACACTACGTTAATGAACTTGGTATTTATTGAGGTTTATGATAAAATACCAAGTATATCTTCAGGCTGATGTTTTTGTTTTATTCTTCTACTCATCATAGCAAATATTTATTGACATTAACTATGGGTAAGATTGCTGTTGGTGTTTTTTATTTTGTTTTTTGTTTGTTTGGGTTTTTTTAGTAAGGAAGAGACATGGGAATATTTAGGAATGTTTTAAGAATGTTTAGAAATGTTCAGGAATGCTAAGGAGGACCCTGTATAGCAGAATAGCTTCAGGGTCTAGGATGTGAGGAAGAAAAGGCTCTCTCTCTCTCTGGTAACCCTATTCATTCATTCAACACATGTTTATAGAGCATGTATTCTGTGCCAGGCACTATTCTAGGCACTTAGGATAAATGAGTAAATGAAACAGAAAAAAAAAATCTCTGCCCTCATGGATGTTATATTCTAGTGGAGGGAGGTAGACACTAAACAATAAACATAATAAGTAAATTATATTGTATACTAGGAGGTAAAAGCACTATTTTTAAAAAGTTGAACATGGTAAGTGAGATGAGTGATGCTGGAGGGCAGTGGGGATTGCAGTTTTAAATTGGATGGTAGAGGAAGTCTTCATTGAAAAGGTGCCACCTGAGCAAAGACTTGAAGGAAGTGATCATCGTGTGGAAATCTAGGGAGAGAGCTTTCCTTGGTGCCTGTGAGGAGCGTCAGTGAGGTTGGAGCAGAAAGAAGGAGGTTGTGTGTGAGACGGGAGGATGGAGGAGAGAGGTGGAAGAGGAGATCCCAGCCAAGCAGACTCCTCAGGAGCAGCCAGTGGGTAAGAGAAAGACCGAGAGAGAGTGCTTTGAGAAAGCAACTTTGAGTGAGTGAATAAAGGGTGGAGAGTGATATTAAACAACCAGGCTCGATGCTACCAATAGGTTAAGATGAGCGCTGAGAATTGACCCTGGAATTTGATTCATTGCTGATGACCTTGAGCAGTTTTGGGGACAGCGGTGGGAGAGAGTAGGCTTAAGAGAGATCCGTAGAGAACTGAAGTGAGCGTGGGCAACTTCTTATAGGCTTTTTTTTTTTTTTCTGCAAAGGAGAGCAAAGAAATGGGGTGAAAGCTGGCAGAGAAAATGAAGTCCAGGGGAGGTTTTCTCAGGCAGAGGGAAATAATAGTATCATGTCATCTGCATATAATGACAGTTTTACCTCTTCCCTTCCAATTTGGATGCCTTTTATTTCTTTTTCTTGTCTGATAGCTGTGGCCAGGACTTCCAATACTATGTTGAATAGAAGTGGTGAAAGTGGGCATCCTTGTCTTATTCTGGATTTTAGCTGGAAGGCTCTCAGGTCTTCATCGTTGAGCATTATATTGGCTGTGGTTTTGTCATAAATAGCTTTTATTATTTTCCTATTATTATTATTTTTCCTGTTATTTCCCTATTATTAATATTTCCTATTATTTCCCTGTTATTAGTTTATATTTATTTATCTATTATTTATTTATTTATATTGATTTATCTATTATTATTTTATATCTATTTAGCTATTATTTTATTAGATGTGTTCCCTCTGAACCCACTTTGGTAAGATATTTTTTCATGGATGGATGTTGAATTTTGTCAAATGCTTTTTCTGCTTCTGTTGAGATGATCATGTGGTTTTTTTTCTTTTGTAGATGTGGTGTATCACATTGATTGAGTAGGCAGAGGGAAATAATAATGTGTGTATGCTGAGTGGAATGATTCAGTAGAAAGACTAAAGGTAGTGATGCCCACTCAGAGTTTCTTGCTATATCCATACCCATCATGAATTCCTATACCCAGAATTTTCTATGTGGCTTCATTCACTCCTTTAATTTTTTTCAGCAATATTTTGAGAAAGTCCAGCTCTCCCAGGCCACTAATTTTCTTCTTCTTACCTGTTCATTTTTATTCTCATGAATGAAAAATAAATTTTTAAGAAATCATATTAGCATGAAAAAACACTTGTAATCTATCGCCATCAGTAAATATATATCATAGGCTAAAAAACTCCCCCAACATACACAAACACTGTTGTAATTGTGAAGGGAAATTATTTATCCTATGCTTGAAATCTAAAACTCAAAATAATGTTAAATTTCCCATCTAATATTAGCTTTTTCATAGTGGTTCTTTTTAACAGTGTCACGTTTTACAAATATTGGACTCTTCTACGAAACGTAAACATCCATCATACCCTCAATTCGAGGAATAGTTTGGTCATTACGGTGTTTTAATATATTACTCTTAAAAATATGTAAGTTAGTCACATCTCTGAGACTTGGACCTATCATTTCTACTCTGTAGTAACTTTAGTTTCAGTGCTGAAAACTAGCAACTGTTCCTATTGCACTGAAAGATTAGTCAGAAGACCCTTGAATTCCAGCCAGCTTCAGGCCAGAGTAGCTACCAAAGAGGCTGCTGAAGGCCAGCTTGCCACAGTTATGCTCATTTTCAGGGAAAAGGGGAAAACTTAAATACCTGCTTTCTTGACTTCCATTGTTTTCCTATTCTACTTACCTGCGTTCCATTGCAGATAAGTAAAAAAAGAATGCTTTACAACTGAGATACTCTGAATGAGGAAAATTTCAGGGTATCAGGCAACTTTTCACAAAACTGTGTTACACTGATGAATGAGAAACTATCTGGTTCATTGCACCTTCATTGTGCCTTTGAGGAAGATAAAATTTGAGAATCTGTGAAGATGTATATGTGTGGGGGGTGAGTGAGGGGATGGGGAAGGGACGTGGACAGGCAGAAAGGAAAGGAGGGGGAGGGTGCCAAGCTCAGCACAGATAGAGGTGAGAACTTGGGAGTCATCGTGACACATTACGACCTTTAGAAAAGTTTATACCTGTGCCTGGCAGACAGAAAAAGATGTTTTCTATAGCACAGGGTACTATATTCAATATCTTGCAATAACTTATACTGGAAAAGAATCTGAAAACGAATATATATATATATATATATATATATATATATATAGTGTGTGTGTGTGTGTGTGTGTGTGTGTGTGTGTGTGTGTGTATAAATAAACTGAATCACTTTGCCGGACACCGGAAACTAACACAACATTGTAAATCAACTATACTTCAATTTAAAAAAAAGAAAGAAAAATGTTTTTGATTAATAGAAACATCAGTTGCATGTAGGGATTTGTTCTGGCTTTTAATTTTCTGAACTGATGTATGCATGGAACTTAAATTCAGATTGCTGAAGGTTAATTCCTACCCCCATCGATTTTTAGCTCTGTAACCTCACTCAGGTAACTTAACTTCTCTATGTCAGTTTCTTCATCAGTGAAAAATTGAGAAAATTAATTATTAAATTATGTAACACTGGTGAATCAGCACCGTGCCTAGTACAGTGTAAGCATTCATTAAAAATTAGCAGTTATTATCACTTGTCTACGTAGTCTAGCCTTAATAAATTGATTGCTCGAATTAATGTAATATAGAACAATCTCAAAAATATACCGATGTTAGCCTTTAAGAGATAGCCCTGGATTTAGAAGGAAGAAATTCAGAGAACTGTGTTTAAACCCCAGAAGACAGGATTTTCCCAATAATGTGGAATTTACTGACAACTTAAATACCGCTCCTAATTAAGAAAATCAAACATGTAGAAGGAGTTTTTCTGTGAGGTGATGCCACATAAATGAAAAGGATTCCCAGAATACATATTCCAGGTGTGTCACCTGCAGAGAGAAAAAGAAGGGAAAGGAGAGAAGGCTTAAATAAGTACACCTGCAAGATAGCACGTTCGCCTCACTGATCTCTGTTCATTTCCTCAAACTGCGAAGCATTCCTTGTCCTCGGGGCCTTAGCATATTCCATTCCCTTTTCCTGTCTTGCTTTTCTCAGCACATCCAAAGGCTAACTTGTTTTTTCTTTATCTTTTGGGATATTTCAGCTTAAATATCATCTCAGATGATCATCTTGTCTTCCCAGCTAAAGTAGCATCTTCCCATCATCATTTTCTCGTCTCAGCCTGTTCACTGTTTTCTCAACTGTAATTATTTTTCTGATAATTATTTTAATTGGTCTTCTTCACTAGAATATCAAGCTTCATGATGGAAACTAAGTCATAGTCCCAGCATTTAACTTACAGTTGTAGCACTTATGGTTCCAAATTAGTAAGTACTGAATAGATGCACGTGGTGTGTGTTTTTGTTCAGTTTGGTTTGGTTTAGTTTCAGGGCAAAATTTAATCTCTTCACCAGTACTTATGAAACTTACACAAAGTTTACAAATTTTCCTATGCTCTTGAGAAAATTGAAGCTAATATGTTAGCTTTTACTTAATCATAACAGGGATGAACTTGGATGAACACCATCCCCACAACAGGGATGGTGATAGATTTATCACTGTCACCTCTGTTGATATTTTCAGGTTTCGCCAAGTGGCAAGCCAGTCACATCTGAGATTTTCGCGATTGAATGGATTTGAATAGTAATTTTGTGACATTGGCAAACCAGAGTATACAATATTAGTGAAAATGGGCTTCATCTGAATAGCCCGTGTCATTTTTGAACTTAGCATAGTCCTGTACACGAGGAGTCTTATGCATGAGTCCTATACCTTTGAAGTCTTGAGTATTTTGGATGGGACACAGCTTTGTCTAAAATTAAGGTAGCCTTGGGATACTATGAGAAATTGATTTTGCCCAAGAGCATTGCTTCAGGCTTCATACGAAGAGTTCCTACAGAAATGGATGACCCACTTGGGATCCAAGATGGTGGTCCTCAGTAGGCTGAGAGGAAGTACAAGAACATTCAAGAAAAACCGTCCTGGAAATAGACATGATTGAAACAGTAGAGAACAGCATGAAAAAAGCAAACATTATCGCTACAAAAAAAAAGTGTTAAAGGAAAAGCTTGATGCTTTGTGTGTAAATATTTGGCATAAATTGGAAAACGCCAGAAACTGAATAATAGATAGAAGCATCAGTTAATCCAATTAACTAAAGTCTCCAGTAAGCAAAGAACACAACTTGGAGTGAGACTCCTGAGGATAAAAATAAATGATCCCAGGTGAGCTATTGGTAGACATTAGCTGCAGGTTGCATTTTAGAACTGCATGATGAGGAATGAGAATATTAAGATGTGGAAAAGGACATCTGTGATGTACCTGCCAGGACAAATACTACAAAAGTTCAGCTAATCATATTGCAGGAACCCGAGAGATCAGGGGTACATCTTGTGCTAACCTTTTCTGGATTTACGGAAGTGACTGCCAGCTCTTCCTGATTGAAGGCTACTTGAGTCAGAATGACCCAGAAAGTCCATATGGTACCAAAGGCAAAAGCTTAATTAGATACACCACTTCTGACTGCATAAATCCACACTCCCAAAAGGAAGGAGATTAATTGTAAGGCACACGTTTGGAGGGTGACTTTCAAAAATGCAAGAACTCTGGAAGCTAAACAGCGCTACCATTTAATAGTGACTCTCTTTGGATGGGAGAATTTAAAGTAAATGTTATCTGTGTGCCTCTTGTCCTGTAACGGATACATGTAACTTCTACAATGAAAAGTATTTGGAAAATGTGTACTTCACATATCCAAGGAATGAAAGTCACGTGGACATCAGTTGAAGTCACACATCATATTGTCAAAGGTTAATATATTGTTGCAAGTATTCAAAAGATCATTGCTGTTATAAAGCAGAAACTAACACACCATTGTAAAGCGATTATACTCCTATAAAGATGTTTAAAAAATTATAAGAAAAAAAAAGATCATTGCCAAAACTCAGTGGAGAGGGGCTCTTAAACTGCTTAATTATTTCAACCTGGAAACAGGTCTCAAAATGACCGTGTAATTAAAAGCTACATCTGATTATGAGCAAAGGATTTTTTAAAGCTTATTTTGTTCAAAAGGGAATGAGATCACACACAATTGTGTGTGTGTGTGTGTGTGTGTGTGTGTGTGTTACTCTCTTCCTCTCATTATGGGCTTCTTAATGACAGAAACTTTGTATCTCACTGAGGCATGACCTGATCCTGTCAGGGTGACTGGGTTTAAAATGCCGGCACTTGTGACTACGGGGCATGATGTCTTTTATGGGATATAATCATGCTTCATGGTAATTTTCTGCTGTGCTATCCCTGCTATAGGAAACCCTCTGGGAAAATTAGGAATCCCCTAGCCTGTGTGTTGGTGTAGAAAAACCCGTCTCCCTTGTGAATTGTACTAGAATGAAAAACTTGCAATGCATTTCCTATTCCTCATGCATTTTACATTCACTTGATAACAAGATAAGTAATCTATTTATTGATTTATGTTATGATACCACAATGAGGGTGCATTTGATCTACAACATTTATTCTAAAGCCTCTATTCTGTATTTTCTGGTGTTTAAGTCATGAAGATTGGTCTTAGCCTAGAAATGAAAGGAATGGGGGTGGGGAGGGTTTGGAAGGGAGGGAGGGAGGGAGGGAAAGTAAGGAAGATTTTCATAAGAATCCTTTCTTTCATTCGCATGAGACTTTACAAAACAATCCCCACCAGGACACTCAAACAGAAATGTAGCTCGGAATGCAGTGATAGTATTTTATGTTTACTTTAAGAAACCTGGAAGTGTGTGCTTCTCCATAAACTTTCGAAAATGTAATTCCATTAGTAGTGGAAATTAATAAGTAAC
This sequence comes from Globicephala melas, assembly GCF_963455315.2. Lineage (NCBI taxonomy): Eukaryota > Metazoa > Chordata > Mammalia > Artiodactyla > Delphinidae > Globicephala > Globicephala melas. Next base: position 4,015,868 of record NC_083315.2, on the reverse strand, counting down.
TTTCTTTCCCAAGCCCCAGTCACTTTATTTGTAAGAAGAGTTTGGACCAGATTGTTCTGTGAATCTTAACGCCACCTGATAAATCAACCGAGCTTTGAAATTTCTTCGTAATTACGTGATAACAGTTCACACTGTTATTTATTCCAGTGACTTTATTTGGAAGGGTAGTTTCTCAGTTGCAGAAGCAGTTCGAAGTCACTTTGAGCTCCGTTAAACGCATTGCTTAGCGCTGTGAGTACTTTCAAGACCTAACGCAATGGGCAAATCTCTCGCATTTTGTTTAGGAAATCGAGAGCCGTCAAGAGCGGCTTGATACTAGGAGGGATGAGCACGATTTGATTTTGGTCGCCCATCAGTGTATATCGTATTTATTATCTACGAATTGTCCAGTGGCATAGGATATACTTTCTGCAGCAGATTAATGGAAAGAGATCCTTAAATGGAAAAAAAAAAAAGAGGGAGAGATTACACTTTATTTTTGAGAGAATGATCTGAAATAGAAACACGCCAAACATTACAGGTGCCTGTTACTATAGAAGCAAAAAGCCCTTTCCAGATGTTTACACTTTGGATGCAAAATGGCAATCTGACAGAGACTAACCATGTGATGTGAGCGTCTGCGTAAAAAGGCTACACACGGAGCATGCCCAGTGCGGTGAGCGCGTCCTCCGCCCTCCCCCTCCAGATCTCTGAAGATAAGGCTTGACCTTTGCACTTGCAAATGTCACTGCATACGTTTTGCACTAGGTTGGTTTGTGTGTGTGTGTGTGTGTGTGTGTGTTTTAAAGGCTCTCTTACAACTAATGTCTTTTAACGATCCAAGAGTCGGGAAGAGAATAGGGTAATAAGATGCATGAAGTTTAGGACGAGTTGATGCCTTTGGATGCACTTGAAGTGTTATCTTTAAAGCAATCGAAATCATAGGAGTGTTTGTTTCCCCTCCCCACTGGCTGGAATGGGAAAATAAGAATCTCCTTGGACTGGAGTCCTCCGGGCTAGGAAGTGAAAGCCCCGGAGGCAGAAAGGGACGGAGAGGAGGGGTTTGCCCAGAGCATGGACGGGAACAGAGAAGGGGTTCTGCGGGGCTCAGCGCGCACTGAGGATCGGTGCCCGGGGCTGCAGCTGCGGACGAGAAGGGCGCTGTCTGGCTGATGAAGGCCACCTGGGTCAGGCTTCTGAAACGCGCCAAGGGAGGAAGGCTGAAGAATTCGGACATCTCTGTAAGCTCCAGGGCTCTCGTTGAGGGGAGACGTTATTTTGTCGTTGTTTCTGCTGCTGGTACAGTGAGGATTGTCCGGGGCGCCCGTGATGAGTAATATGTTGATTGCTGGAGAGGGAACGGGAGAGAGTCCTGTAATCCTCCGAGCTCCTTTTCCTATTCTGTGATTTATTGCCCTAGGAGCTCTCCCGGGCAGGTGTTTTCCGTAGACAGCTTTGATGAAATATCTATTTAAAGGGATTGAAAAACAATGTGTTGCTTAAAGACTGAGGGAAGCTGGCGGCTATTGCATTACAGGTTTGTCAGAGGAGCTATCAGGTGAATACGGAGGTAGGTACAAAAGGATGCTTCACATGAAAGTGGGTGTCATCTATGGTAGAGACATTTCAGAGAGTTCAAGTTGGTAACTCGCTCGACTTTCCTGTATGTTTTATTAGCCTGTCTTCTTTCTAATTGGAAATTCTCGCTGTAGCTGTAGACTGTTCTTGAAGCTCTCCTTGAAACCCGCCTGTGCCCTGCGGCGCACTGCAGCACAGAGCTGGTTTGATACAAAGAACTTGTTCTGGCTTCCAGAAAGGCTGCTAACTGGCCCATAAGGTTTGGGAAGGAATGGTAATTTGGAAGGCACAGCTCTCCTAGTGCGTGGTCTGCAGACCAGAGCGCCATGTGTGGAGCTGGTTTGCCACCAGGTGGATTATTTTCTCCTCTTTTCAGGAATGGATAGCACAGTCTAGGAAGCTGACTGCCGTGTCAGTGAGACGTGGCCATTGCAGACCTCATAGATGCAATCTCTTTTATTTATTTATTTATTTATTTTGCGGTACGCGGGCCTCTCACTGCTGTGACCTCTCCCGTTGCGGAGCACAGGCTCCGGACGCGCAGGCTCAGCGGCCCACGGGCCCAGCCGCTCCGCGGCACGTGGGATCCTCCCGGACCCGGGCATGAACCCGTGTCCCCTGCATCAGCAGGGGGACTCTCAAGCACTGCGCCACCAGGGAAGCCCGATGCAATCTCTTTTAAAAGGTCGATTTCCCTCTCCAGGGTTCGGCAGACTCCTACACCAGCCGTCCCTCCGATTCAGATGTTTCTTTGGAGGAAGATCGGGAGACGGTGCGCAGAGAAGCACGACGACAGGCCCAGGCCCAGCTGGAGAAAGCAAAGGTAAAACCCTCCGTTCTCCGCCAGGCTCTTTGCAGGTCGTGCTGGGTCCGTGATGGGCCACCTGTGGCAGTTCCTCCTGAAGTGCACATGTGGTCTCTCTGGCGGAAGAGAGGCACAAGCAATGGAATGTGCTTTCTTCCCTTGACAGAGAAAGGCAGTGTGACATATGGGTGGTCTTGCCTTTTATGTTGTTTTATAATCCAGGCAACTTGTTTCCGTGGGTGGATGGTTTATTTAGACACGCAGAAAGGATCCCTGAATATGCAAAGAGGAAAAACTCCTTCTAATATCACAAGGATTTTACTTCAGTTTTTTCAGGAAACCATTTCTCTGCTCAGAAAAACAGACATTCTTCAAGCTAATGTTTATTCTCTTAGACAACAATTTTTCTCCCAAATTTTACTCCCTAGGTGTTTTATGATGGCATTTTTCTTATATTTACAAAATGGATTGCATTATGCTTTTCAAAAATAAAACAAGAAAGGATTTTATTCATTAAAATTGTTCCCTTGGAGCACTTTCTTCTCCATCCCACAGTAACAAAGTGCATATATATGGAAGGGGGGACTGGAAAAGACATATGAAACATAGAAGCACAGAATTCAGCTGAGACTGTTTCATTTCACTAATGGCCATGACTTGGATTCTTTTCACCATGCATTCGTTCAAATAGCAGCTATTTCTAAAGCATCGACTGTTGTTCATGTTCAGAGGGCCTTGGTGTGTGTGGTAACTCGGTAACTTTTAAGTGAACATATTTTAACACAGTCTTCATTGGTTTTCTTTTGAAAAAATGACTGCTTCGAAAAAAGTGCCGTGTTGATCTTGCTAAAAAAAAAAAAAGAAAGAAAATCGAGGGTAACTAACATTAGAATACTTCTGCTGGCTGCTTCATCTCTGAGATGAGTAAAATCTCTGTGTGTTGCTATGGGAATCGTGGCTTGGAGATGCTCGTTTGAACGCATGGACTGCCATTATGTAATATGCATGTGACCTGTAGCCCAGCTGCCATAGTAGTTTGCAGGGGAGCTGCCAGGAGACCTTGACTTTTAAAAAGAAAAGCAGGACTTCGGGACATCAAAACAGTGTTCTCACCTCAGCGAGCAGGGAAGTCATCTCCAGGTGCGACACAGTCTTGACTGTGAGAGGATTCATAAAGGGCAGAGGCAGGGAACTGATAAAGCAAGGTGTGGCCCAGTTGCCACCAACTAATCTGCCCTACCCAAGTGAACCATTTAAAACATTATGCTGTGACAATATGGATGAAAGTGGAGGGCAGATCACAGAAGGACAGACACTTTATGATTCCACTGACATGACGTATCTTAAGTAGTCAGACTCCTAGAAGCAGAGAGCAGGATGGTGGTTGCCTGGGGCTAGAGGAGGAGATGGGGAGCTGCTATTCCATGGAGAGAAAGTTTCAGTTATGTAAGATGATTAAGTCCTAGAGATCTCCTGTACAACGTTGTGCCTGCAGTTTACAATCTACATTTAGAAATTGTTAAGAGGATAAATTTCTTGTTAAATGTTCTTACTGCAATAGAAAAATTATGAAGTTGAAATTAAATAATGAATGTATGACTAGTGAAGTTAATTGCCCCAAATTTGCGGTGTAGCTAATATAAGTTGCAATTTAGAATCTGAATTCTACACTCTATATTTTGCACCTGGGTGAAAAGAAAAGTCAAGAAAAATAAATGAGTCTGTATTCCAGAAATAAGAGTGTTGTATTTGCACTCATTCATTGTGATTTTTTCACATACCAAAATTAAACAGTTTCACAGGCTCATATCACATCATCATACAACCCAGTGTCTTGTAGGTTTGCTTTTCACAAACCACAAAGTCTTTAGTTATCTGATTGGTGCATTTTTGTCTCTCACTGCTGTAAGTTCTGAGTTCAGTGACACAGCTGCATAGAACTTTTAAATATTTTTCAACCCAGTGTGGATCATAATATTGTTCCTAAATCAAACCAGATTCGTGTTATTTGTCATACAGACTAAAAAGCTTATAGTTACAAGTGAAGTAGAGATGAAAGAAAATGAAGAGAATTTAAAACAAAGGCAAAATAATTGAAGGGGTATATCGTATGTTTAATGAAAATAGTTTACCTACATCCATTTTTCTTCTTTAAAATTAGGCCCACATCTTAAACCTCTGATGTATTCAAATGAGTTACACTAGGGTGAGTGAGAATTGGAATATGTTCTGAAAGAAGATACAGAGAGCAGGATTTAAGTTTACTTTTAGTTAAAATCATGGTTTGGTAGGCCTGATTTCTTAATTCTGATATCTTTGAAGAAGGCATACAAAAGAAGGATTGTAGATGGGCCATTCATTAGGCTATTTTTACTCTCCTCTCCTCCACCAGTAGATCATTGTGCCTTTGTGGGACGTATCTCAAAATGAAACGTTAAAGTTCAAAAATATACGAAATCATTGTTTACTTTAAGAGACTTTCAGACACTTTTTCCATTCATTTTGGAAGACTCAAAACGTTTTCTCCATTTGTTTTGTAACTATGATAGTGTCCCTCGAACAGGAAGCCTTTCTAAGTGGGTGCTTTAACTTACAACCCTGCAGATCATGTGCCCTAAGTGTGTGCAGATGCCTGGAATAAACCTCAACAGTGCTTTCAGATCCTGGTAAATATGAAATATATTATCCATTAATTGCCAAGAATATGCCCATGAAATAAGGTGATTGGCAAGGAGTGAAACTAGAGCAAATACCTTTTGAAATTACGTGACCTACGTAAGGTTATATAACCAGGCCGTCTGTGATTCCCATAAAACCCAATAGTTTTCACTACTGCTTTAGTATGGCTTCTCTTAAACTAGTAAACTCTACAGTGAACAGATTAAATATTTATTTTGAGGCAAGTAACTGATATGACCTTGTCTTTCAACTTGGTGTTTTCTGATCCCAGATGCACATTTTGATCTTGTTCAGGTTTGCCGTACTTTGCAAAGCCTGCCCTATTTAAGCTAGTGCTCTTAAACACAAATGATATTGTCTTAAACACAAATAATATAGGAATTTAGTTTATTCCCACATTGATCTTTTTATTAGAACAGGTTTATTGAGATATAGTTCACTCATTTAAAGTGTACAGTGTGGGACTTCCCTGATGGTCGAGTGGTTAAGACTCTGTGCTCCCAATCCAGGGGGCCCAGGTTCTATCCCTGGTTGGGGAAATAGCTCCCGCACGCATACCACAACTAAGAAGCCCACGTGCCACAACTAAAAAAAAAAAAAGAAGATCGTGCGTGCAGCAATTAAGACCCGAAGCAGACAAAATTAAATAAATAAATAAAATTTTTTTAAAAAATCAAGTGTACAATTCAATGGTTTTTAGAATATTTAGCATGGTGCAGGCATCGCTATAACCAACTTTAGAAAATTTTCATTGTCCCCTAAAGAAGTCCCATGTTCTAAATTAGTGGTCATGTCCCATTCTCCCCACACACCGCAGCCCTAGGCAACCACTACTCGACTTTTCTGTCTCTGTAGATTTGTCTGTTCTCGTTATTGCATGTAAATGAAATCATGCAATAGGAGGTCTGCTGTGATTGGCTGCTTTCACTTATGTAACATTTTCAATGTTCACTCCTGTTACAGCATGTATTGGTACTCCGTTCCTTTTCCTTGTTGAGTAATATTCCATCGTCTGTATAGATCACATTTTATTTCTCCATTTATCAGTTGGTGGACGTTTGGGTTGTTTCCATTTTTAAGCTATTGTGGATAATGCTCTTACATACATTCATGTACACATTTTTGCATGGATGTTGCTGGTTCCTAAGATCATTTTTTTTCAATTGAAAGCATTTTTTTTTTCTTTTCCTTTTCACTCCCCAAAAATGATCCTTCCTGCCCTACGTGCAGAGACTCTGAGTTGGGAAATCTGGATGTGGAAGGCATTGGAGCAGAGATGAAATGGGTTCGGTGTGGTATTCTTAGCAGAATGGATTAATGTTAAATTTTAAGTCAATTGCTCTCTTATTAGTAAATGTCTACTATATTGAAGAAAGTGTATTGGTCACAGTTGGTGAGTAGGGAAGGCATTGCAAGACCAGAGCCACAAGAAAAAAACAGGCAGATATTTTGCTGTAGAAAACTTCTAGTATTTGTTTAGGGAGAAAAGTCGTGGCCTTAAATCACACTAATCAGAAGCAGAGGAGAAGTGTTTTAGGGGAGTAAAGAGGTCTGTGAGTCTCCAGAGGAACAGACTGCCCCCTTCTGGCAGAAACAGAAAATCCTTCCTGGAGGTGGTGACGGCTTCGAACTATACCTTCCAGGATGGAGTTTAGCTTGTAAAGTAGAAAGTGGGGAGTGGAGGAGAGGGAAGGCCTGATAAGTAATGTGAGTAATGGCTAACATTAGGAAAGGCTCAGCAGCCAGAAAACATGGAACCTTCCAGAGGAAGGTACCAACTGGAAGATGTCTTTATTGTAGCCTCACATTTAATTGCTAGTTTGGCTGGGTATAGTATTGATGTATGAAAAGCGTTTTTCTTCCGAATTTTAAAGGCGTTGTTTTGTTTTCTTCTGGCATCCAGCACTGCTGTTGTGATTGCCCATGTCATTCTGTCTCTGAGCTCGATTTCTGTATAATTTTCTCTAATATTTTGAGAACTGTTCTTCCCTTGGAATTTTGAACTTTCACCTTGGTGTGAGGCTTATTATTTCTTGTGCCCGGCTCTTCGTGTGAATGTTCAGTGTGAAGGGCCAGTCACTTCACTTCTGGAAAGTGTGTTATTTGTTTATTTGTCTCTTTATTTGGTTTTGATCGTTTCTTCTCCCGTTCTTTCCTCTTTTTTCTGGTTCTCTAGTTTTTCACGTGTCTGATTAGAGTTTTCTTCTCCACTCACGTTTCCCTACCGTCCCTCTGCCTTCTTGTTCTAGTCATCGAGTTCTTCTCCACTTTTAACCTACCTATTGAAATTTTATTTTTGAAAATGTCTAATTCCCAAGAACTTTCCTCTTGTCTCCCTTTTTATAGCTTCTTGTCCTTATTCCATGGCTATGATATTTTCTATCTCTTAAGATTATCTTTTAAAGATTTTTCTGTAGGTGTTTTTTAAACTTTTTCGTTGGATTTTATTCTTACATCTGGAGACTTTCTTCAAAAGTTTGACTTGGGGTTATCCATTCATGATTAAGAGCATGACATTCAGCTGACCGGAAGCTTCTGGACTGCTGGTCTTTTATAGGGTAGTGTGGGGGGGTGGCTTTTCTTTTCATCTGATTGGTGTCCCCAAACGAGTCCACAGTCTCTAGATGCTTTAGTTTTCACTCTTTCTACTCTGTGAATTGCCACTGCCTATTGTTTTCTCTACCCTACGTGTTTGTCTACTCCCATCTCATTTTTTGTTCTTTGCATCTATGGGTTTAGGCTTTAAAAGAAAAGAACTTTCAGGAGGAAGCATTTGTTCGGTTGACCGTGTTTTTATTCCCCACATTTATCAATAAACATACTATAAAAGAGGAAAGAAATGTTTCTCATATTACCTCAGTCCATAAATGCCTTAGACACTGGGAGAATCCTACCCAGTTGGAAATATTCCCCTACCTGACCTTTTCAGAAGAAAGAAGAAACAGGAATGTGGTTATTCACCTTCAACCCAAACATGAATTTTTATTTCAAGAAACATTAGACATGTTTTTAAAAATGAATCTTACTGGGAAAATCACGTGGGAGGTAGGAGAGAAGTGTGTATATATGCCTGTATCACATACTCACATACTATATCTTATCACATACTATACACATAGGGGGAAAAATAACACATTTAATTGGTAAGAAATAAAATCCAGCAGAGAGGTCTCATCACCAAAAACATGAAGTATGGGAGACATTCTTTGGAACATATTTTAGGCTCAAATTATTTTCCCATTGTTGATTTTAATGTCTCTTAATTTTTGCATTGAAACACTGTCAGCCCTCTTTTGCTCATAGCAACTACCTTCCAAATACAGCTAGAAAATTGGCAAAATACATCTAATTTCCAACGTCGTGAGTTCGTTTATTGTTGATATACATATTAACTTAGGTTGCATTTTTTTCTACCTGTAAGAAAGCAAAAGTATGTGAAAGCCCTGTGCACCCGTTAGGCTCCTGCGTAACTCATTAAATATGACTGGGTACGTAGAGTCATATACGCTGGCGCTGTAATTCCACCCATCTCCAGTGTTAATTGACAATAATAGTAATAACGCAGTACTGACAACACTTGCTGGGTGATTACTGTTCATGATAGCCAATTTGAAAGATAGAAGAGGAGAAAGCAAAGCTTTTTGAAATCTCTAGAGCAGTTATGATCATGCGGTACCTACAGCATCAATTCCTGTACTGTCTTTTACATCAGAACAAACTGCTCTCTGTTTAGTGGCTTAGGTCACGATGTTCTTCCACGCATCACTGGCCAGCTGGCAGGTGAGCTGGTGACTGGCTCATCTGGGATGGACTCTTGCCCGTGTCTGTAGGTTGGCAGCTATCAGCTTGGGTGGCTCCTTTTCCTCTGGGTGGTCTCTCATCCCCCAGCAGGCTGGCTGGCTCTTGCTCACACTGGTCTCAGGGTTTTTCTTCTCTACTGAGTCAGTTTTGTTGGGCAGGTCCTGGCTACAACATAAGCCTATTTCTACTACCTCTCTGGTTGTTCCTTTTCAATCTCTTCCACCGTTTCCCTCCACCAAAGTGTGGAAGTTCATCCAGCCAAATGCACCAACCTTGACCTTCTGGCTTTTATCATTGGAGGCATGCCTTTGGTTTTCAAACTGGTGGATTCTTGGGAGCTGCTACAGAGGCAGAGGGCTGTCCAGCAGCTCGAGTTCTGGTGCATTCTTCCTAGATGCAGACAAAACAGCTCTCTCCTTTTTTTTTTTTTTTTTTCTTTCTTGACATATTGGGACTTTTGTGTAAGCTCTCCTTTTGAATAGAGAGCTTCACGTCCATAATGAGTTTTAAACCACTACCATCTTTCCTTTTACCATCTAGTCCTTCTCACTGCTTCATCATCACATTAAGTCTAAACCTCTGCCCTTGGCCTCTCTCCCTAGTGTTAGTATCTCACATCTTCCTTTTTACGGCATCTCTATCAGTTCTGACGTTTAAAATGGAGCTCCGCACGTTTTTCCTTCAAACCCTTTCTTCTCTGCATTTTCTTATTTCCGTCAATGTGAATTCCATCCTCCCGCGCTCAAAGCCTTGGTCCAGGGGTCAGCAGGTTTTTTTCTGTAAAGGGTCAGATAGGAGACGTTTAAGGTGCTGCTGGTCACGTGGTCTCTGTCACAGCGACTCAACTCGGGAAAGTCTGGATTTGGATTCCATCTCTGCCGTAGTCTGACTGCTTGACCTTTTGATAAGTTATATGTGACACTCTTGGTTCCAGCGATAACTGCATGAGCTGTACACGTCCAGTCCAGAGTTCCCAGATAGGGGACTGGGATGGGCACAGGTGGCTGGAACACACTGCTCCTGCCTTCAAATTCAGTGTCTAATGGGGAGTCCGTATTAGAAACCATGAAACCACTATTTTCATTCCCTTTTCAGTTGTGCAAGGTCACCCTACACCATTATATATGGTTGTTACCAAACTCAGGTTCGACTGCTTGTTGCTCAAGAATCCAACACTGAGACACAAGTGTTGGGTAAAAGGAAAGATAGCTTCATTGAGGAGGCCAGCAATCCTGGGGAGAAGGTGGACTCACGTCCCAAAGAACCAACTCCCCATTGCCAATCGGGGGCAAGAGCTTTTCAAGGGGAGTTTCATGGGTGTGTAGGTAGAGGGAGGGGGCTTCATGCGGGATAGCACAGTCAGTTCTGACAGTCATCTTGTAGTTGATCGTGGGGTGGTCTGAGCAGCATCATCTTGATTGTTTCAAGTACAGTTAGTCTTCAGTTCCAGGGTTGGTTTGCTCCCATTTCTTTGAGACCAGCTCTCAGAATTGTGGCAGCTTATGTCATGGCTACAGTCTGGTCATCATGTAGTTAACTTCTTCCACCTGGTGGGGTTTCAGTATCTGCACAACAGCTCACAGGACGTGGCTCAGAATATTATCCATAGCCCTTGAAGAGGAACTAAAGGTCCTTGACTTTGTTTAATGACTAAACTATTATTATTTTGTTTTGTTTGATGGTTTTCCTTCGTATCTGCATTTTCTTACTTCTCTGATGAAACGTATTCTTTGGCTCAAGTTTTTCTACAGACAAGGCAGGTGGAGGACTTGGGGTGGGGGCTTCTGGGAAGGCCCCATAGGGCTCTGCTCCGTCACGTGGTCACTACTGTCTTGGAGTTGTTTCTGACTCGGTGGTGAGTGCTGGGTGGCACATCTGTACTGTCCAGTGACAGCTGCCCTGAGTGGCATTTGCACTATTACGTCATGTTGACAGCAGCTCATCGATCAGGTCCAATTGCACTCCTATCCGTCCCCGGGACTGAGGCGGTGTCCTGTCCCCTGCACTAGACTTTGAGCCCCTTGAGAGTAAAGGCAGGCTCTGTGCTTCTTAATCTTGTGGCTGTAGATTCGTGCGTCTGTTATCAAGAGCAAGTTAACACAATGCTCTCTTGCTCTTCTCACGGGTTCTTTTCTGAGTAACACCTGAGTATTTTAGGAATAAAATTACATATCGTTCCCTGTTTCCTTATGGTTATATTTATCTTGGCAGTCTACCCAGGAGTGAGTTTTAAGTTTCCAATGGATAAGAGTTAACATGTTTTAAAGGGAACCCAATACTCTAATTCAACACTCTCTTACAGTGGATTTATGGTTTTTATTAATGGGAGTTCTAGGGTGCTGAGGTTTGCCCACATTCAAACTGCACTCTTGTGTAAGAACCCTTTTAAGGACTGTTAATATAATACAGACTTCTGGCTGTTTCAAAACCATAAATGGATTGGGGAAGGATTATTATAAACTTTGCTGCTCAAGCCTTCTTTTTCATTGAGAGCTGTAACTGAACATCTTTGTGGTATCTTTATAAGCACAGCTATAAATACATGATTCTTCCCTCTTTTTCTCTCTACCGGATATGAACGGGGAACAACACAAAGATCTTTAAGCAGTTAAAACACTCAACCTCTCCCTGCTCTTGAGTTTTTGCCCCACCAACAACTAAAGGAAAGATGTTGAAAACTGTAAGACAGTAGAATTTATTCAATTAGCAAACATTTGATGGGTGGTATTGTGCTATTGAGCTAGGAGCTAGAAGAAGGAGTATCAAAGATCTGCTCGATGTGGTTTCTCCCTCAAGAAGCTTCTGGTCCAATTAATGATGATGCCAGACATGTGTGTCCTGACTGAGCATAAGGTGATAAGTGATAGACTAACAGCAGTGAGCCAAAGGCTGTAGGAATGGGGAGCAGGTGGATGGGAGGTACTGCTGGGGTGGGAGAGGGCTGGAAGACCAGAATCAGGGCAACGGGGATTATAGATGCCCCACCATGAAGTGGATGTCTCTTTGTGGATAGAGCCTTTGCTAGCCAGTGATGTGCTTTTTTCTAAGGTTATCAAGATTGCTAACTGAGGGTCCAACAGAGGCTGTTATTTTGGTTTAATTTTGTTTAAATCCCATCTAATTCCAATTTACCTTAAACTAACCACACCAAAGTGGATTTTATTAATGCTCTTAACCATTTTGAAGTGTACAGTTCAGTCATGTTGACTGTGTTCCGGTTGTTGTGTTGCACCTCTAGAACTTTCTCATCTTGCAAACCTGAAACTCTCTACCTGTTGGCCAATATCTCTTTGTTTCCTCCTCCCCCCAGTCCCTGGCAACTACCATTCTAGTTTCTGTTTCCATGATTTTGACTACCCGAGGTACCTCATATAAATGGAATCATACTGTATTGGTCCTTCTGTGACTGGTTTCTTTTACTTAGCATCATGACCTGAAGGCTCATCCGTGTTGTAGCATGTGACAGAATTTGCTTCTTTTTTGAGGCCAAATAATATTCCGTTATGTAGGTAGACCACATTTTCTTTATTCGTTCATCTGTTGAGGGACATTTGGGCTGCTTCTACCTCTTGGCTCCTGTGAATAATGCTGTAAAGAGTTTGTGTGTGTGTGTGTGTGTATCCTGGACTTCTTTTTAATGATGCTGTTAAGCTGTACCATAGCCATTAGTAGCTTATGTTTATGTAGTGTCTCAGTGTTGCAGCCCCCAGTATCCCAAAGTATAACTTTGCCTGGTCTTTGCAGCTACTCAGTAGGGAAAGGAGGGCAGGTATGGTTACCCCATTTTATGAAGAAATGGATGGTGCATATTGAAGAGTCTTGTTCAAGCTCATTGAGCTCTTAAGTGACAGAATTAGGACAAGGACCCAGGCTTCTGTTTGGTAGAATTCTGTCCTGCGTTCTTTCACCTAATCAGTGAGCCCCTCTTCGAAGGATAAACTGACAGTGTACTAACGCTGCCTCTTTCTTACATGTTCTGGAAGGATTAAAGGAATAAAACTTTTTTTTTCTTAAATAACAAAAGCAAAAAAAAAAAAAAAAACCAGCATGGCAACTATTAAAACAAATTTAAAAATAAAAACACCACCTCTGGGAAAAATAATCAAATATCTAGGAAACAGGTTGGATGAAGAATGCTGAAGAAATTGAGTTTAAGTAGGTCAAGGGAGGGAGAGAGGATTGAAATCACGATGAAACTATGTGAAAAGAGATTTCATAAGTGTTGTCTCCTCCTAAGGAAAAAAAATGGTGAAAGGAATGGTCTAAAAATTATAGCAGCCAAAAATGTAAAGTTAGATGTTATAATTGACTTGAGAGAGATGAGAATGTGTTGTAAAGAAAAACTAGGAAACTGCCTTAGTGATGGTTTTAAAGAAACTTGTGTGGCTTGAGAAAGTGTTCATTTATTTTAACTAAATCCTGTCTTGAGGAAGGAAGATGGATGACATTAGCTGGGAAAGTTATTTTTGATCTAGTGATTCCCTAGTAAGAATCCTTTCTACTGATATTTGCAGGATTAACATTGACTGCTTTAAAAAAAAAAAAAGTCAGTTCTTCTCCTCACTTTAAAAAAAAGTGAGGTTAATACTCTGCTCACCCTACCTCCCAAGATGGGACCAGGAAGTGTGTTTGGCAGGAAGGAAGCAAAAATGTCGGCAGTCAATCATCAATTAAGTTGTCCAGTCTTTCTGCTTTCTAGATCCATTCCCTGGATTTTAAACACCTTAACTCTTACTTTTGTCTTCTTAGAGGAACTGTGGTCATCCCTAGATGAAATATTTATTGGACCCATTGTAACCCTACATTTGAGTCAACCAGCACTCCTTGCAGATGCAAGTCAAGTTACACATTGGTTTACAAGGCAACCCTGTATCACACAGTCACGCAGAATTAAAGCAGATCATTGGCATATGCTACTAGCTCAGTTCTGTGCAGTTAAGTAATCTGAAACATATAATAATCCTATAATGGATATACACAATGAAGTATAAAAATCCTTTGAATAGAAATCTCCGCGTGCTAAATGAAGGCATTATTCATTCAACACACCTATATTTGATCCCCTCCCTTGCCGTATGGGTGATGCTAGAGGATATAAAATGATTAAGCCTTGATCCCTAATTATCAGGAGTGCAGTCTAAAAGGACATTTAACTAGTAGCCCCGTGGTAATGTACAATACTGTCTTCTTCACCTCCTCACTTTAAAATGAAAGAGAGAAGTTGATCACCCTGAAGCCCAGGTCCCGCAGCAGCTCCGGACTGTGCGCTAGAGTTTACGAGCCGCCTGATGTCTTGTGTCCATTTTACCACGTGATTTGCATCTGAGTCGGCATCTCAGAGGGCGCAGTACCTCAGCATCCTCTTAGCCAAGTGATCAACACTCTGCTAAAGGGATGTGTCCCAACCTTAAATATTTTATTTAAGCTTAACACATTAAGAAACGTACACTTCACTAATATTTTGCTATAATACCAAGGCCGGTTCTTGGAGCCTGAGTCAGCTACTTGAAGTCTCAGCTACACCCAGACAGCCATCTTCAGTATAGAATTTAGTCTGACGTTGGAGTTTGACCCTATCCAAAGGGATTTGGAACTGAAAAGGATTTTTAATGTTAAAACATAGTCATGCGGCTTCCCTGGTGGCGCAGTGGTTGAGAGTCCGCCTGCCGATGCAGGGGACACGGGTTCGTGCCCCGGTCCGGGAAGATCCCACATGCCGCGGAGCGGCTGGGCCCGTGAGCCACGGCCGCTGGGCCTGCGTGTCCGACAGTGAGAGGCCCGCGCACCATACAAAAAAAAAACAAACAAAAAAACATAGTCATGTTTATACCTCAAAACGATAAATTTCTCCGGAATACCTTAGTTTTACAAAACATGAACCATTTGTTTCCATTCTTATACTTTGCTAAATGTTTTGGTAAAATGAAAAAGCAGGCATTTGGTAAATTGTAGTAACTCTATAAAAAAGGAGTTTGAATTTTTTTTTCCCTAAAAATTCCTATCTACGTAAAATGTGTTGATATTAATAAAGGTCAGTCACACTTGTTAACTGTGGTCCAAGAAAAACTATCCATTTGACTTAGACAAATAGGGTACCTTGTAATCTTAGCTCTTGAAGTATTTTTTTATATTTCCCTGAAATATATATGGTATTTCCTTGGCTGAAAAAAAAATGTTTATTGTTAACATCATCAACATGGAACCTGTTTTTTAAGGATTTTAAAAAACTATTTCTTCATCTTTTCTGGATCATGAATGCCTTTGAATATATGATGAAATCTTCGAGCCTTTTCCAGAGGAACAGTCAGCTTATGTACCATCAGCAAGTAGTAACTCATGTTTATACAATGTCTCAGTGTTGAAATTCCTTGTGTTTTACTTTGCTTGGTCCTTACAACTACTTCGTGGGGAAGGGAGGACAGATATGTTTACCCCATTTTATAAATGAGGAAATTGATGGTGACCTTCATAGACCCCTGAAACAAATCCACGTACCCTAAGGGTTTACAAAATACAAGAACCTTTGTTAAGAATCCCAGTCTTCCTCCAGTTAGAATGGCTGATGCCTTAAAAACTGTGGGACGTTGCCCTAAATCTGCGAAGTGTTTTCCTTTGCTCTCAGATACTTGAGGCGATGACCACATACATTCTTCTTGGAATTCTTATTTCAGCTATAGTGTTTAGTCTAGTGTGGAAGTGGAGGTTGGGCAGATACATGATACTCTGTAAATACTTTCATGTGCTATATAGCCATAAAGGATGTTCTAGTTTAAACAGTTGTCAGTGGTGAGTGATTTCAACGTTGTGTTTTGTTTTCAGATTTTCCAATGGCCTGTATGAAGGGACTCAGAACTGAAAAGTCCTTTCAAGTTTAGCGGATAGTGGGAAGGAATCTTTCTGTGGTTGATGTACTGGTCTGTGAGTTTCTGACGTGCTTTGTCTTGTGTTAACTCTCAAAGTATCATCTACGTATTGGCTCTTGTTTATTCTTGCTTAGATTACCTGTTGGATTGGGATAACCAGGACGTTGACTAGATGTGTGGAGGAGACCCTACCTGCAGATTACAGAACATTAAGGCTCTCTGTTGCCTGATTGTCCTGTTTCCCTTGATTAGACAGACATCTCCTGCCATCTTTCTGGCTTCTTGGAAGAATAAAAGACATATTAAATGTTCCCAGGAGCAGGACGTTCTCCTGCCCAAAGATTTAGGATTCCATTGAGAGGTTCCCTTTTATTCAGCGGCTGTGTGCTCTGGTCTGGTGTGGTCCATTGCTCTGTCCCATCAACCCTCCCTGTGTCCTCACCTGTCACCTCCTGCCGCAAATAACTTGTCCTTGCTTCTTGAGGCCTTTATCAGACCATATGTTTCTCTTCTCCAACATGTAAACTGGGAGCAACTTGGACTGAGACTTACCCGGTTGACACTTAGCAATTTGGCTCCTTGGTAGAGGTGGGATAAATGTTTGTGGACTCAATGAATCACATGATCTACTGAGTGATAGGAAATGTGTGAAGGGAACCCTAAGCTTTGGATGTAATCACATTTTGCCACCTGCATCTTGTAACGTAACTATTCTATGAGGTTCTGTCTTGTCTCTACAACTACATGTGACCTCAGAGGGGGGAATCAGGATGTATAGTTCATTTCTGTCTCCCACCAGGTAGTATAGTGAGTGATATGAAGAATGACTTTGGGTTACTTTAGGGCAGTTTTCAGTAAATAACAATCATTGGTCTTGGCTGAAGATAACATGAAGAAGACGTTTCAGAAAATTTTCTGTTTCACAGAGAAACAGATGGGATGAAAGCAGGAACCACATCTGAGCAGAGGTGGTCTTCGCAGGAGAAAAGGGTCCCTCTCCGAAGCCAGATTCCCAACTAGCAGCTGCTCAGGCTTTCTGTTCCCTGTCTTGGGCAAGGGTGTATTCCAGCTCAGTTTCCGAGGAGCTGTCCTGTACTATAAATCGGGGTATCTTTCCTATAAAATGAGGTCTATATATAAAATCTACTGTGTGTCTTCCACAAACAGATGTCCAGAATTCTTGGTCCCTTTGAAGTCTAATTGTTCTCCTTTTTGGAGTAATTAGTGAAGAGGAAAGACAATAATATAAAGGACTCAAACATAAGACATTAAAATGGCTAAGTACTCCCATGTGCAGCCTATCAGATAATTCAGTTTGCTTCTGTAATGTGGGAATACAGCTGATGAAAAAATTACAATTATGTGACTTCATGGTCATTGGAAAGAGTTTGTCCCTTATGTACTGATAAGTATGCTCTAATTGAAGAGTGATATGCAATAGTGACATTTTTTGCAGGTGTTAGCTATAAATATATGATCATAAAATAAACATGTATTAAAATAGGACGTCAGATTCTCAATTATATTTTTCAATAAATTAAATAATAATATGTATAAAAGAGTACATACAACAGTAAGGTAAAAACTTATGTACCCGTGGTGTTTCTCATTCTCTTTCTTTTCATTGTATTTTGTCATATCTCTTATGTTTATATTCCATACAATATACTGCTTCATTTTTGTGTTTTTGAATCATTATTTAAATGGCATCCTATTATGGTGGTTTTCTGGTAACTTGCTTTTTTTCGCTCAAGGTTACCTACGTAAAATTCATTCATGTTGATTTTTGTCACAGTAAGTTTTTTTAAAAGTTTTATTGAAGTATAGTTGTTTTACAATGTTGTGTTAATTCCCGCTGTACAGCAAAGTGATTCCGTTATACATATATATCATTCTTTTTCATATTCTTTTCCATTATGGTTTATCACAGGATATTGAATATAGTTCCCTGTGCTACACAGTAGGACCTTGTTGTTTTGTCACAGTAATTTATTCACTTTTACCAATATATGGTATCCCAGTATAGGAATTGCCTGAGTTGATCTGTTCGCCTGTCAATGGACATTTAAGTGACTACAAACAGTCCTGCTGTGGAAATTTTTGCACTTGTCTCTTGGTCCATGTGTGCAAGAATTTCTCTAGGATATGTATAACTAGCAGTGGAATTGTTGGTTTATAAGGTATGTGTGTTTTTACCTTTCCTGGATAGCGGCAGTTGGTGTTTAAAGAGGTTGTCTTAATTTACAATCCTACCATTGTGGTAGGAGACTTCCTTTTGTTCCACATCCTCTACAGCATTTAATATCATCAGATTTATATATTTATTTTCTGCCAATGCAGCAGGTGAAAAATTAAAAGTCTCAGGGTGGTGTTATTTGTATTTCCATGATTACTTAGAAAATGGAATACTTTAAATATATTTATTGACCTCTGTTTTCTATGAAGTGGCTGTGCATAGCTTTGGACTTTTGATCAAGTTGTCTTTTTCTGTTCATTTATAGGAGTATTTTATACATTTGGTATCTGATTATTTTATTGGTTATTTATTTTGCTGAAAGATTTTGGCTTAGAGCTGCTCATCTTACATTTTTATAGCTTTCTTAATTATAATTGAGATTTATTCATCCTTTCTGTCACTGTTTGTGCTTTGGGGATCTTGTTTAAGAAATTCTTCCCTACCCTGAAGAATTCCTAAAGAATTCTAACTTTATTTCTAACAGTTTTGAAATTTTGTCTTTTCATATTTAAGCTCTTAATCTTTCTGGAATTAACTTTTGTATATGGCATGAGATAGGGATCTGATTTCATTTAAGACATCTGTTTGTTCCAGAGCTATTTATTGAAGAGTGTATTCTCTCCTTGCTGGTCTAAAATGCCTGCTTGGTCACAAATCAATTTTCAACATATGAGTAGGTCTATTTCTGGGCTTTTTTTCCTGTGTCAGCTCCATATTACTTAATTACTGTAGTGTTAAAATAAATATTGGGCATGTCAACCCACTAATATTCTTCATGACAGAGTTGGCTATTCTTGGACTTCTCTATATAAATTTTAGATAACATGTATGAAATTCAGCTGAAAAAGAAACGAATACAAACATACTCAACTGAGATTTGAGATTGCATTTGTAGATTAATTTGGGGTAAAATGCCTTTGTTATAATATTGAGTCATCTTATCCATGCATATGAAATATCTCTCCATTAACTCAGTTCTTGACTGTTTTATAATTTTGTCCATAAAGGTCAAAAGGTCCATGCTTACACTTTTTGTATTTGTTCCTAGGTATTTTTTTTTTTAGTCACTGTTACAGTCCCTTCGTCTCACATTTTCCCTTTCTCTCTCTCTCTCTCAAGCTATAGTTTCTGTTTGCTAATGTATGGAAATGTAGTTGATTTTCTATGAAAAATCTTCACATTCATCAGTCTTTCTAGCAATTAATAAATGCTAATAAATTTTCTATAGATTCTTGGGTTTTCTATCAGACATAGATAGGGCAGTCTTATCGTATGAATACTGAAAATTCTGTTTCTTCCTCCCCAGTTCTTTTAACTTTTCAATTTGTTCTCATCTTACTGCACTGACTAGACCCTCCACTGCATTGTTGGTTGTATTATACATGGTAATAATAGGCATCCTGGTGTTTGTGAGTTTTTAAAGGGAATGCTTTTATTTTACTGTTAGGTAAAATATTTGTTGTGGGTTTTCTATAGATAGACTTTAACAGGAAGATTTCTTCTGGTTCTAGTTTGTTGGGTTAAAAAAAATCATGAATTGGTATTTTTTTTTTTTTTTTTTGCGGTACGCGGGCCTCTCACTATTGTGGCCTCTCCCGTTGCGGAGCACAGGCTCCGGATGCGCAGGCTCAGCGGCCATGGCTCACGGGCCCAGCCGCTCCGCGGCATGTGGGATCTTCCCGGACCGGGCACGAACCCGTGTCCCCTGAATCGGCAGGCGGACTCTCAACCACTGCGCCACCAGGGAAGCCCTGGTATTGAATTTTATCAAATGCCCCTTTTTGCATCTTTTAAGATAATCATTATATGATATTTTTCTTTAAATTTCTCATAGTTAATTATATTAATAGATTTTCTACATTAAAGTGACTTTGCATACTGGGATAAACAACATTTTTACAGTGTTCTACCTATTTTAATATTTTGCTGGATTTAACTTTCTAAGGGGGGTGTGTGTGTGTGTGTGTGTGTGCATGCGTGTGCGTGTGTATTTGTTGTATGTGTGGTTGCAAGGGAAACACCCCTTTTTTTCCCTATTTTGTACTGTTATTATGTGTTTGAGATTGAAGTTTGTTACTCTCATGAAATTGGTTTGTTTTTTGGTGTGTTTGTTTTTTTTTAATTTCTCTTCCCTGGAAGCATGTATGTTATGTTCTGATATTTCTTCTTTGAATATTTTCTAGAATTCACTGGGAAAATTTCTACACATGCTGTGGTTTTTGTTTTTTGATGGGAAGATTTTTTAACTATTGATTTAAATTCTTTATTATAGAATATCTTTCTAATTAAAATTAATCTATCTTTTGTTAAAAAGAAACTTTCTAATTCTTTTTCCACTTCATCTGTGTTTTCAGATTACTTTAGCTATAAACTTATTTGTAATATTCTCATTATTTTATTTAATACCTGTAGTATCTAAAGTTACATTTTCTTTTTCCCTTTCACTTTCTTACTTAATTTCAGTAATAGTTATCTATTTGATTAATATTTTCAAAGAATAAAATTTAGTTTCTAATTCTATTTTCTATTTCATTAATTTCTCCCTATTAAAAAGTTCCCTTCTAATTTCTTCTTTAATTCAAGTCAGGCACTTAGCTCATTATTTCTCATCCTCTCCTCTGTTAATCATATATGCTTTTTACATTTCTATTGAAGAACCGTATTTTCTGTATTCCACAAATTTTGACATGTAGTATTTCATTATTGTTCAGTTTTAAGTGTTTTGATTCCTTATTTGAGCTGTGAGTTATTCAGAAATTTGCTAATTCCCACATATGTGCAGGTTATCTTACTGTTGTCCTTTCTCTGTCCTTTGATTTTAGGTCTATTTCAAATGGGACATGGCTCAGTTTTATTTATTTGGTTCAACATGACAATTTTTGTCTTTTTAAAATATAGCAGTTAGGCTTCCCTGGTGGCGCAGTGGTTGAGAGTCCACCTGCCGATGCAGGGGACGCGGGTTCGTGCCCCGGTCCGGGAAGATCCCACATGCCGCGGAGCGGCTGGGCCCGTGAGCCATGGCCGCTGAGCCTGCGCGTCCGGAGCCTGTGCTCCGCAGCGGGAGAGGCCACAACAGTAAGAGGCCCGCGTACCGCAAAAAAAAAATATATATATATATGTGTGTATATATATATAGCAGTTTATCTTCTTACTTTGAGATTATACATATTTATACTTATTTTGTACCACAGTCTTACTTTGTGCTTTTAGTATGTTTCAGTCTTCTATTTTATCTCCCATCTCAATATTTTTTTCTGTCTTTTGAGATGATTGAATTTCTTTTTTAAATCTGGTTTTACTCTTTACTAGTTTGGAAGTTATACATTATAGTTCTGTTTTTTTAGTGGCTACCTTGGAAATTTCAGCATGAATTCTTAAAATAATCTGAAGTTAATCAGTAACTTAGCCCTCCTTTTGGGCAATATATGGACTTTAGAACAGTTAAACCTGATAACTCCTTCCTGACATATTTCTGTTAATAATTTCATTTTATCTGCTTTTTTTTTTTTTTTTTGCGGTACGCGGGCCTCTCACTGTTGTGGCCTCTCCCGTTGTGGAGCACAGGCTCAGTGGCCACGGCTCATGGGCCCAGCCGCTTCACGGCATGTGGGACCTTCCTGGGCTGGGGCACGAACCCGTGTCCCCTACATTGACAGGCGGACTCTCAACCACCGTGCCACCAGGGAAGCCCCTTATCTGCTTTTTAATCCTACATAATAGATAGTAGTAGTAGTATTACTATTTATCTTTTAAAAACAATTCTGTATTTGTTTTGATTTATGCATTTCACTACTCCTGCCTTTGTTCATCATTTTCTTCGGGTATTAAGGATTCTTCTGATACCATTGTTATTCTTGAAGTTGATCATTTCTAAGTTTCTTCCATGAGAACATTCTTGATGGGGAAGTCTCTTTATTTTTCTGGGGGAAAAAAACTCATTTATGAAAGATAGTTTTGCTTGAAGACAATTTTAGGTTGATATTTTTTCCTAGCACTTGGATGGTGCTATCTTACCATTTCTTGGCTTCTGGCTGTTGAGAAGCCAGTTCTCAGCGTGACTGTCAATTCTCTGTATGCACTTTCTTTTTCTCCTCGCTGCTCTGAGATCCTCTCTCTGTCTTTGCTGTTCTGCAGTGTCACTCTGCTCTGTCAAGATGCAGATTTTCCTTCTTCTTTCAATTCTGTTTGGGATTCATTGTTCTCTTAAATCAGAGGATTCAAGTATTCTACTAATGGAAAATTCTCAACAGTTATCTCTAGAAAGTTCAAGAAAATAATAATTAATCTAGCATTGTTAGCTATTCTTTGGTGGAATGGTTGTCCAAATGTCAAGTTTGTCTCGTTGCCAGACTTGGGAGAAATGCTACATTATTACATCTGAATTTTGGTAAAATCCTCGTTTTATTTTATAATGATTTATCTGCCTAAACAGAAAATCAAGGATATGTTTTAAAAGGGTCCTAGTACCCCAAAAAAACGGGGAAAAAGAAACTGTTTCTTAAGTAGGTCAGGAGTACTATGAGCAGAGATCAGGCCTGCTCTGAAATGATCAGTCCAAGTCAGAGTAATCCATAAACCTGCCTTCGAACTTCCTAGTCGCACGGAACGTTTACACATAAGAGTTATTTGTTTAGTGGTTGCTGGTCACCTTCTAGAAGTATTTCATTAGAGTTCAGTGTCTCAACTGGCACTAGGCAGCATGAAGTGCTATGACCTGTGATCTGAGTTGTTGAGACATATTTCCAAACAGAATTGACCAAGAAGAGATGGAATTCCGATGTATAAATGAGCTGGGGGAGTGTGTTTAAGTACATACGTATTTGGTTCCTGTGTATCCCCGTGAAAAGCATTTATAAATTTGTATTTCATGTTAACCAAATGGAGAATTTAAGTAGATAATCTCTTAATCATTTATATCTGGGTTTGATCAGATGCTTCTATGTTTCTATGTATATGTGCTTGTGTCCTTTTCTGAGATTTTATATACTTTTAACAACCTACCATCAATGTCTTGTTTGCCTTCCCCATCCGTTTACATTTGTCTGTGGCAATAAAATGAGTCTGCTTCTATCCTGATGCCTGCAGTAGGCCCTGAGCTCTTTTTATCAATTTCCCAACACTGCCTAAAAATCCCATTTGGCCTTTTCCTAGGGTTATTGCTTCTAAGAGCAAATATATTCTATTTAAATCAGGAATGTACTTCCATGGAGTTAGTGAAAATGTCAACTTAAATACAGGCTTTCCTTCTGATAATCCATGATATGACAAAGAGCTAACCATGTTTTTTCCCTTTGCTTAAAAGCTTGACACATAAATAGCAATATTTTGCTCCTTGAAAAAGCCAAAAAGTCAAGGAAATTAACCGAGACAAAACTACTGTCTGTGCATCTGATAAAAGTCGAGAAACAACATGGATAAGCCCCAAGGATACTTTTGTTACTCCTGTAACATCTCCTTTCTATGGACATGTATCTGTCACAAGACCATTATTTATCTTTTTAAGGAAGAATAGATTCATTTTAGAAATAGCAATGTGATTCTAAGCCTTGTGGGGAAAAAAATGAAAACTCTTTAATCATCCAAAATGTCAAGCTACTCACTAGGACTTTCCCTTAACTCTGAAACTAGCCACACATTGAACAAAAATACCACATATATTCTATTTGAAGTCAGATTTAAAATTTTAAATATAAAAATGATCATTATTTGTCACCCCCAGAAGTTTCCTCTTGCTCCTTTTTCATCCTTCCTTCTTGCGCCTCCTGATACCTTATGCTTATCTTGATTGCAGTAGTTACATGTATTAGACACAAAAGTTAAAACTGGGGCTTCCCTGGTGGCGCAGTGGTTGAGAGTCCGCCTGCTGATGCAGGGGACACGGGTTCGTGACCCGGTCCGGGAAGATCCCACATGCCACGGAGAGGCTAGGCCCCTGAGCCATGGCCGCTGAGCCTGTGTGTCCAGAGCCTGTGCTCCAAGTTAAAACTTACCAAGTTGTACTCTGTGTGTGTGTGTGTGTGTGTGTGTGTGTGTGTGTAATTGTACACCACTTAAGCCTCAGTACAACTGTTAAAAACAAAAATATAAAAGTAAGTTTTCAAAAACAACAATTTCAGAAGTCTCTAGGAAGAAGAAATTCATTGGTGCTATGTTTCAAAAACAACAGGGAATACAACCAAAATAAATGTTTTAACAGCATTGAGAGAAAAGATGACCTGTGTCAACCTCTTCTTAATACTGTTGTCCAAACATCTCTTCCCTCTGGGCTACATGATGCTGTACTTGTTATTTTTTGACCTCATTAGAGTGTAACTGTTTAGATAATACTATTTATTTATTTTAAAAAAATATATGTATACAAAGACACACACACACATATGTGTATGTGTGTACATTTACCTATTTATTTGAGAGTCTATTTGTTACTAGGCAGTGTGCAGGGCTGCAGATAGATACAAAGATGATCAAGATAGTATATTTCATGCAAGGGGACCAGTGTGCCCCCAAGAGAGGAAGACTGGTTTTAGGAACAGCAGTTTAATATAACTGTGTGAGAGACCCCAAGAACCAGTTTTTTTGTAAAGTTACCCAACATTTCTCGTAACTCAATTTTATTGGAAACCGTGTGATGAAGCATCAGGGTCTGCATTGTGTAGATACCTCTTGGTAGTATTGTTGTGGTGATCAAGACCAAGCATGTAAAAAAAAAAAAAAAAGCTGCCGTTTTTACCACTCAGCAGCTTTGTTTGAACTGGGTTTGTTTATCAGAAAACGGGTCAAGAGTGGGAAGCATGTCTAAGGCTCCATAGATGCGGAGGCTGGCTGGTATTGATACGCCAAGCAAAGCCCTTTCTTGTGCAAATGACAGATGTAATCAGATGATGGGCTGTGAGTGGTATTTGTGGTTTAACTTTTAAGCTCATATAAATACCCACTGGGAAGAATAAATTTGTTATGGCAAGTTTGACACTTTCTAGCCTCAGGTTTTTTTCCACAATCAAAACTATTGTTTTTAATCCGATGTTTGTTTTTTTAGTAGCATGGAACGACTTGAAATGTAACTACTGTGTTAGAACACACTGTGTTACAGTATTCATATCCATTTCAACAAGAACTCTGGTAGAGTTGCCTGCCTGTAAAGCTTTTCAGTTAATTTTGAGCTTCCTCTGATAGGCACATAGAGTGTTTAATATAGAATAACCATTTTAAAACAGAGAACAATGAGCGTTTGGGCCATCAACTTGAAAAGGAAATGTTTTGAGGGGAGGTTCTTTTAATTCGTAGTGGGGATAGAGGTGGAGGAGGGAAAGAGATTTCCCACATGGTATGATGTTATAGATTTATTTAAAATAAATTCATAGTATCTTGCGTTGAGCATCAATTCAATCCTATCATGGTTTGGTCAAGAAAACAAAAACCACTTTAAATATATCATGGAGGGAAGAAGTTAATACAGGGAATTAAAAATTTACAAAATGTAAAGGAACTAAAGAAATGAAGTTAGAGAAAGCTACCAGTTCTCAGGTTTGCCTGTAGCTGTGGGAGAATTAAGGAATTGCTGAAATAGCAGAAAATCACCGCTGATGATTGCAGCTGCCTGAGACACCAAGTGGGTGATTCTCAGGACACAGCCCCGTTATAATCTTAAAAACTGAGCACCTCAAAGAACTTTTGTGTATATAGGTTACATCTATTGATATTGATTGCATTAAAAATGAAAAGAAAAATGTAGAGAGAAAGAAAACACAAATATACATTCCATCCCCATAGCCTTCAGAGGCGAGATGTCATCACAGGTCATGTAGCCTCTGGAAAATTCTGTTACTGACCCGGGTTCTTGGCCTTCCCTAATCAACAGAAATTGATAAGAGGCCAGACAAGAAATTCAGGCAAGGCTCCTGCTGCAGCAGGGGGGAGAGAGAACAAGTAACAGGTTCCCTTGCTCGCTCGCTCCCCGAGGGGGGTGAGCTGCTTCCCTATATGGCATGAGGGTAGGGGTGTGTCCAGGGGTTGGGCCAGAAGGGTGGCTTCGGTGGTCTGCCCACCCCCTTGGTGGTGTTGTGTGCAGGGGGCGTGCTCAGTATCCCACTTTTGCTCCCGGCTCCTCAGAAATGGCAGTTGGGGTTTTGGTCTTTTTGTATCTTCTTGTCCATAATTTGTCCCAACTGTGAATGCACACAGTTGTCCCTTTTAGTCCCTTACAGTTTCTTTGTATTTTTTTGCTGGAGGAGACGTTTGTCCAGGTGCAAGCACTGCAGCAAAGGATCCCAGGTTCCAGCGTGTCTCAATTCCACTGTACAGTGGGAAGAGGATGAAAGTGTAAAAAGGCAAATAATGTCTTAGTGTGGTTATGAAAAAGTTTTGACCTGTGGACTCCCTAAGAGAGTCTCAGGGACTTCTTGGGGGTCCTGAGCCACATGTTGAGAACTGCTGGCCTATTTTCCTGGAAAACCTCTCAGTGGCTGGTGGTAGAACAATAATACGGCTTCTCTCCTGCCTTCTGCGTCTCACACAAGTACCTTTCATTGCGGGAATCCAACCAGGTTCCTTGCTGGCAGAAGTTCTGTAAATATAATTCCCAGGCATCCATGCCCTTTGATATATGGGAGAGTATGGGGAAGGGCTGAATTGGCAACAGATAATCCAACACAACATTTCATTTTAAAGCCATGAAAATCCACCTGATTTGGCACTATAGCAGCTACGTGAAGGGTCATTTCTATGAGGGTAGGATCCTTGCTATTTCATAAATTTCCCAGAGTCCTTCCCAATTATTACCCTTTTGCATCAGTCTTTGACAGAAATAAAGATATGAAATAATGACCTAATAAATCTTTCACTGTTTTCACCAAAAATTTTCAGTAGATTTATCTCTCCTGAAATTTTGTTTTTGTGTGTACGTATTTGTGTATGTGCTGCAGACACACATCAAAATCACTGAGATCTGTTTAGAGCCCAACAAATTCTGGTCCTATTTCGAGAACCTGTAGCATCGGTGAGGCCAGAATATTAGCCCTTGTCCTGTAGGTTAGGCCTTGAGTGTAGAATAACTCTTTAAGCATCATAAAAATCTAGAGTGTTCTTAGATCATTTTTAGAGAATCAGTAAGGTTAATAAAAAGAGTATTTCAGAATGAAAATGAATATCATACCTTTGATGAAGAATGTTTCAAAGGATAAGAGTTAAATAGATATTACCTTGAAACACTGTAAGCCAGTTTCAATAAAAGCGTAAGGCACAGGTAGTGAATTAATTTACATTTTATGTTCATTGATGATTAGTCTACTAAAAAAAGAGTTTTCCTCTCTTTGGTAGAGAAGTTGAGAAATGTCTATTTAATTTCAAATTTGAACAAAATGTTAGAAACCATTTCACGCATACTCTGCTCAGCCAGCAATTTTGGCAGGAAAGTATAAATGTGAAACTTCAGGAATAATTTATTCATGGTGAACAAAGCAGAGACTAACTAATAAATAAAAACTAATTACCCAACCAAAACAGTGCTATTTCCTTTCTGTTAATCATTGCCTGCCCTCTACCAGTAAAGAAAAATTAGAACAGGATTTGTGGGTAACAGTTGGTCCTTGAAAGGGCTACTTAGACCATACACATGTGTGAATTAATTCTCTCTGACATATATGGCTTTATAATCAGAAGTACTGTTGCTTGCAAAGCAAATTTGGTATTTTTTAAACACAAAGGCACCTGACAAAATAATTAGAGATTCTTATACATACATAATGTTACTAGGTTCCCACTCCATGGAGATGCCAAAACAAATTGAGTTTATACAACTGAACAAAAATACATCGTGTTTATTTTTCCCGTATGCACTTAGAGAATTTGCAAAAATAAATGTTCAGAAATATAAATTTGCCAAAGATTACCCCATATGCCCTGGATATAAGATGAAGCTTTTTCCCAGAAAATTATTCCTCAGACAAGAGAGTCACCTTATATTTGAACCCTCACGAACTCTCCTGGTGGAGGGAGCACATTCTCAATTACTTTCTTTTGAATAACAATGCATTGTTTGCTGAAGATACATTGGCCTGAATCAGTCTTTTTGGGGGGTGTTTATATAAGTCACCTGATAAATTGGACTTAAAAATTTAAATAGAAATTTAACATTTACTTCTGGGAATATGACCTCACAATGATAAATATGGGCTATGGTGAACTTCAGGACTCCAAAAAGTATTGTTTCCAACAACTTGGATGGAAGTTTCCTCTGGAAAGGGATTAGAGGAGTCTGTGTCTCTACTGAGGTCCATGAGACAGGTGTAAAGTTTAAAAAAGGTTGTTTTATGAAATCTGAATAAGAGTTTGGAAAGATGAATATTTCTATATTTGTATATTTATATATAATGTGATATTTAAATAGTGTTGTGTGTAACTATATTTTAAGTAGACATTTCTGTTGGGACAAGTAATGCTATCTGCTCTAACAAATGATCCTAGGTATCTCATTGGTCTAACCCAGTAAAGGTTAGCTTCTCATGTATGTCACAATCCAACATCCACTGAGTGACTCTCCTCC
The DNA here is from genome assembly GCF_963455315.2 of Globicephala melas. Taxonomy (NCBI): domain Eukaryota; kingdom Metazoa; phylum Chordata; class Mammalia; order Artiodactyla; family Delphinidae; genus Globicephala; species Globicephala melas. The sequence goes on along the minus strand of NC_083315.2, from coordinate 3,987,387 downwards.
AAGCATTGGCATGGGGGGGCAGACTCTGTTTTGCAATACGGCCATCTTTTTTATTTTTTATTGAAGTATAGTTGTTTTACAATGTTGTGTTAATTTGTGCTATGCAGCAAAGTGATTCAGTTTTATATATATATATATATATATATATACACATTCTTTTTTATATATTCTTTTCCATTATTGTTTATCATAGGATATTAGATATAGTTCCCTGTGCTATACAGTAGGATCTTGTTGTTTATCCGTTCAATCAATATATATAATAGTTTGCATCTGATAACCCCAACTTCCCACTCCATTCCTCCCCCAACCCCCTCCTCTTTGGCAACCACAAGTCTATTCTCTATGTCCGTGAGTCTGTTTCTGTTTCGTAAATAGATTCATTTGTGGCATAGTTTAGATTCCACATATAAGTGATATCGTATGGTATTTGTCTTTCTCTTTCTGACTTACTCCACTTAGTATGATAATTTCTAGTTGCATCCATGTTGCTGCAAATGGCATTATTTCATTCCTTTTTTATGGCTGAGTAGTATTCCATTGTATATATGTACCACATCTTCTTTATCCATTCCTCTGTCAGTGGACATTTAGGTTGTTTCCATGTCTTGGCTATTGTGAATAGTGTTGCTATGAACGTAGGGGTGCATGTATCTTTTTATATTAGAGTTTAGAATATGCCCAGAAGTGGGAATGCAGGATCATATGGTAATTCTAAATTTAGTTTTCTGAGGAACCTCCATACTGTTCTCCATAGTGGCTGCACCAACTTACATTCCCACCGACAGTGTAGAAGGGTTCCCTTTTCTCCATACCCTCTCCAGCATTTATTGTTTGTAGAGTTTTTAATGATGGTCATTTCTGACCAGTGTGAGGTGGTACCTCATTGTAGTTTTGATTTGCATTTCTCTAATAATTAGCAATGTTGAGCATCTTTTCATGTGCCTATTAGCCATCTGTATTTCTTCTTTGGAGAAATGTCTATTTAGGTATTCTGCCCATTTTTCAATTGCGTTATTTTTTATTTTGTTGTTGAGTTGTATGAGCTGTTTGTATATTTTGGAAATTAAGCCCTTGTCTGTCGCGTTGTTGGCAAATATTGTCTCCCATTCTGTAGGTTGTCTTTTTGTTTTATTTATGCTTTCCTTTGCTATGCAAAAGTTTGTACATTTGATTAGGTCCCATTTGTTTAGTTTTGCTTTTATTTCTATTGTCTTGGGCGACTGATCTAAGAAAACATTGGTACGATTTATATCAGAGAATGTTTTGCCTATGATCTCTTCTAGGAGTTTTATGGTGTTATGTCTTATGTTTAGGTCTTTAAGCCATTTTCAGTTTTTTTGTGTGTGTGTGCATGGTGTGAGGGTGTGTTCTGACTTCACTGATTTACATGCAGCTGTCCAACTTTCACAGCACCACTTGCTGAAGAGACTGTCTTTTTCCCAATTGTATATTCTTGCCTCCTTTGTCGAAGATTAATTGACCATAGTTGTGTGTGTTTATTTCTGGGCTCTCTATTCTGTTCCATTGATCTGTATGTCTGTTTCTGTGCCATTACCACACTGTTTTGATTACTGTATTATTGTCTGAAGTTTGGGAGGGTTATACCTCCTGCTGTGTTCTTTTGCTTCAGGACTGCTTTGGCAATTCTGGGTCTTTTATGGTTCCATATAAATTTCAGGATTATTTGTTCTAGTTCGGTGAAAGAAATCCATGGGTAATTTGATAGGGACCGCATTAGATCTGTAGATTGCTTTGGGCCATATGGCTGTTTTAACAATATTAATTCTTCCAATCCAAGAGCATGGGATATCTTTCCAGCAACAGTGCCATCTTTAACACACAGCTTCCAGACCTGCTGTAAAGAAAGAGAAACAACTTGCAAGACCATGAGTTATTTTACTGCCAGGCTGGAAAACAGCAGACATCAATTCTACTCACATTCCACTGGCTGCAACTCAGTCACCTGGGCTCCACCTAACTACAAGGAAGGCTAGAAATGGAGCTGTTCAGATTCTGAGGAAGCAAGCGGGGGTCAGGGAACATCTAGAGTCTCTGTTACAGCATTTGACTGTCTTCTGTGATGCTAAGAGTTGGCCAAGAAGAGGTTTAAATTGGTCATTTGTAAACGTGAGCCCACACTTGGAGTCTCATTCTCTGGGCATTCCAGTATATGTATGTGTGTGTTGGGGGGTAGGGGGTGGTATTCAACACCATCAAGCAGTTAAATCAGCTCTAACACTATTTGCCTGGAGATGTCATCAGATCCCACAAGTTCAAGGCTCAGTCCTACAAGACCACCCAACCCCCTTCACATCAGATGCTAGTTGACCAAGTCCAGGTTGTCCCCTGTGCTTCTGACCAACAGGCTGTGGAGCAGAGGTTCCCACGCTCAGGTTTGATTAATCCGAAATAGTTGAGTTACTAGATGAACAGTTCATTACAAAAGGATGTAACTCAGGACCAGCCAGATGGAAGAGGTGCGTAGAGCAAAGGGTGGGGGAGGGGCTGGGAACGTCCGTGCTCTCCAGAAGTGCCGCCCTTTCCCAGAATTGCCATTTGTTCACCAGCCCCAAAACTCTTCAAACCCCATTATTCGGGGGGTTTATGGAGGCTTTATGACAGAGGCATGATTGATTAAATCATTGGCCATTGGTGATCGAATTTGGTCTCTAGCCCCTTTCCTCTACCTAGTGGTCAGGAGGGATGGGGCTGACTGGTTACCCTTGGCAACCAGTCTCCATCCTTAGATTTCCTGGGTCTTTCCAGAAGTCACCTCATTAACCTAACAAAGGCATAGTTACTGCTCTTCACTTAGAAAATGCTAAGGGTTTTCGGAGCTCCATGCCAGGAACTGGGATGAAAACCAAATACATATCAATATTTCTTATTATAAATCACAATATCTTTTTTATATAAATTTATTTATTTTATTTTATTTGTTTTATTTTTGGCTGCATTGGGTCTTCATAGGTGCACATGGGCTTTCTCTGGTTGCGGCGAGCGGGGGCTACTCTTCATTGCAGTGTTCAGGCTTCTCATTGTGGTGGCTTCTCTTGTTGGGAGCACGGGCTCTGGGTGTGCGGGCTTCAGCAGTGGCTCACGGGCTTCAGTAGTTGTGGCTCGCAGGTTCTAGAGCGCAGGCTCAGTAGTTGTGGCTCATGGGCTCTAGAGCGCAGACTCAGTAGTTGTGGCACGCGGGCTCTAGAGCATAGGCTCAGTAGTTGTGGCGCGCGGGCTTAGTTGTTCCGTGGCATGTGGAATCTTCCCAGACCAGGGCTCTAACGTGTGTCTCCTGCATTGGCAGGCAGATTCTTAACCACTGCTCCACGATCACATATCACAGTTGCCTCAAAACTCTCAAATCATAGAAAATCATTTATGACTAGGTTTTAAAAGGGTTTGTGTAATCAAGAGAAATTGACCTAGAACTAACATGAAAATGTAGTAAAACTGACTTTTCAATATAGTTGCATTAAACTATAATGAGTGAATGTTTAATTATTTTAAATTCTATTTTCAAAAAATAATTATTTAAGTTCCATATTCTTTCAAAACTGTTATCTGGTTTAATGACATCAAAGAATAGAATTTCAGAAGTGAAAGGGACATAGATCTACTCCAGTGGTTTTTAAACTCTTCTTGTTAGTATAATACTTTTTTTCCCCCTTCCGAATGAAACCTCCAATGGTAAACCAGGTAAGATGGCTGTACTCAGGGAAGAGGGCCTGGAGCCTTGTCCAGTTGGATTCCTCTCTCCATCTACAACTAAAGCATCCCTGAGCCATTGCCTCTGAGCCTTGGGTTCTGAGGAACTGGGTTTGACAGCCACTGAAATAGAGCAACCTTTCACTGAAGCACTGTTTACAATAGCCAAGACATGGAAGCCACCTAAATGTCCATCGACAGAGGAATGGATAAAGAAGATGTGGTGCATATGACTCAGCCATAAAAAAGAATGAAATAATGCCATTTGCAGCAACATGGATGGACCTGGAGACTATCATACTAAGTGAAATAAGTCAGCCAGAGAAAGGCAGATATCATATGATATTGCTTATATGCGGAATCTCAAAAAAATGATACAAATGAACTTATTTACAAAACAGAAACAGACTTAAAGAATGAACTTACCATTCCTGGGAGAATGGGTGTGGGGGAGGGATAGACTGGGAGTTTGGGATTGACATGTACACACTGCTGTATATAAAATAGATAACCAACAAGGACCTACTGTATATCACAGGGAACTCTACTCAGTATTCTGTAATAAGCTACATGGGAGAAGAGTTTGAAAAAGAATAGATACATGTAAGTGTAAAAATAAATAAATAAATACTTAAATTAAAGAAAAATTAAGTAAACGTTAGTAGTTTAAAAAAAAAAATCCACCTTGCTTTAGTGATGAGGGACCTGATGCCCAGATTGGTGGTGGGAGTGTGTGTTAGCTGAGACCCCACCTTCCCAGACCACCTGTGCACTGCTTGTGTTTATACTGTCCACCTTCAGTGATCCAGGCCAGTCATCCATCTGCTGTCCTGCCCCACATCTCTCCAAAAGGTCATGGCTTCTCCTCTTGGCCAGGGGCCAGGATCTTCTGGCAACAGTTCTGATAAAAGGTTCTGGTTTATGTACAGTGACGTCTGACTTGCTTTAACATAAACTCTTTGGTGCCAGTTCTCGCCCCTGTGGGCCTGTGGAGTGTATGATCCCCTCCTTTAGACCTTTTCTTTTCCAAGCTAAAGGTCCCCAGGTCTTCCTATGACATGTTTCTGTGCCCCTCTGCCGATTCCTGCTGTCTGAATGCGCTATAATATATACCGCTCGCACAGCAGAGCACACGCTGAATTAAGTACTTTTGTTGTCATCTGGCCAAGCACGAAATCAAATGGACGAGGAAGGCACGTGGATTGGTGAGGAAGTGAAGGTTGTTGGGGGAGGGAAAACCTTTCCTCTCTTAGGGTTACATTCTGGGGACCTGCAAATTAAACTAGCAAAAGACAGACTAACAGAAAAGTCATCCAGTTTTATTAATTTCACGTGCGTGAGAGTTCACAGAAAAGAAGTGAAACTCGAAGAAGTGGTCAGGCTCAAGGGCTTATATGCCATTTTCAACAAAGGAAAGGGGGTTGGGGCTCCCAATAAAATAGCGGCAAGTGACTAGGAAACAAATAGGGGACCCTAATGGAAGAGAAAGGCTATTTTAGTCAGGTTTGCTTGTGTGGACTCATCTTGGGGCCCAATCTCCATGTCTGGGGATGAGTATCTCTCCTGTTCCTGGCTTGGGAGAGGGAGACACCTTCACAAGGAGAATTTACACCCTGAGTCTGGGCAGGCAAGGGGAGAGCAGAGAGCTGGTGCTTCCGCACCTGCTGATGCGGGATTGCCTTCATATCAAGATAATCCTTCTGCCAAAGCGGCGTATGTTGGAGCAGCATCTTCTGATTCCCTTCAAGGTATAATTTGATGCCTGCTTCGCCCAGCCCCCACTCCAGTTATTCTGTACTGCTTTCCTCTGGAGCATAAGTGCCCAGCCTCTCACTACCACCTTCAGAATCGTGCTCTGAATCTCTCTCCAGATGGTCACGTCGTGCACGAATTAGGGTCCTGGAGGTTCTCTTGTTTTTACAGTTATAAATCGGCTTGCTTATTCAGTCATTCAGCTTCTGTCAGCTTCTCCACAAGGCTAAGAGGTCTCATCTGACACTTGACTGAAATGCAGACTCATTCATTCTTCATTCAGCTTAGTGTGTGCCAAGCCCTGCCCCAGTCACCAGGAATAGCTGTAAACTAAACAAAGTCCCTGCCCTCGGGGGGATTACGGTCTACTGGGGACAAGCAGGCCACACCCAAACATATACATCCATAGTGTGATCCAGTAGGAAGTGCTAAAAACCAAATTAAGAAAAGCCAGAGGGTAAGGAGTTCAGGGAATGATCAAAAATGACTTCTCTGAGGAGGTAGCACTTGAGCAGAAACCTGGATGGGGTGAGGGTGTGCGTGTGGGTGTGTGGCGGATGGTGTTACGGGCAGAGGGAACGACAAAGGCAGGCGGGTCACAGGTCACAAGGGGACTCGCAGGCCGCGGGGAAGCCTTCGGGCTTTCCTGTGAGCGTCCAGTGGAAGGTGTTGAGCAAGAAAGGGATGTGATTTGATTTAATTAGTAAATGTTAAGGGAGGGACGGAGGGAGGGAGGGAAAGGAAAGAGCAAAGCAAAGCGCTGGCTGTTTTGTGGGAAAGCCTGTGGAATTGGGAGCAAGTGTTGAGCAGGAAACAGTCAAGCATCGAACTCGTTGTCCAGACAACTATGGTTAGCACGTTCCTTGACCCACCAACTGCATAACCATTCAAAAAGAGAATAAGGTTTGCTTAGTGAGACTTGTTGTTCATCAACGTTTGCTGCCGCCTAGCAATTGTGATTTTATTTTCTAAGTACCTTCAAGCTAGTCTCCTCCTAATTCCTTCTGGAACATTCTGTGATTGGAAAACCAGTCCTCTGAATGAGGTGGGTGGACACAGCCAATGTGAGGGAGCAGGAAGGGCCCGCCCTTGCTGGCAGACACTCCTGGATTGAATGTGGCTCTTCCTTTTAGACTCAGTTTTCTTGTGCGTAAAATGAAGGTGACAGTGTTTCTCTGAGAAATAAATGCAATGCAGAAAATTTAAAAGCTTAAGTATATTCAGTGCCTGCAACTTCGGGGCTCAACAAATCTTAGTTCCTTTTCTACCCGTTTTTCTTTTACTGGAGCCTGCGTTTCACCTGACCGCGAGGTCTCAAGGGGGCTGAAGTAGGTCTTGTAGGTGTTTGTGTCCCCAGTGGAGTGGCTCGGTCATAACAGGTGCTGAACTCAGGGTGAATCGGTGAGTCTGTGCAGTTGGCCAGCATCCCAGCAGAGCAGAAGGAAGAAGGCATTTCCAGGTGAGAGGCACCGTGATGGCCAGCAAAGTTGACCTGGCGTCCCCCAGGCTCATTGGCAGGTGGACTGGGTGACCCCTGGGGCCTCGGAGAAGTGGGGAGTCACGTGTGTTACCAGCAGTGGCGCAGGGAGTCTTCCTAGCACTGTGTGTCTCTCCTGGGCTTCTGCTGTTGTTTGTTTGTTGTTTTTCCTGAACAGCCAAAGGGGAAGGAGTAGACCCAACTCTCTAGGTAGCCTTGAAGGGCATCAACTCATTTGAGTAAATATCGTCCTGGTGAGAACGAACATGCTCTTTATCCTTCCAAGAAAATTCGGTATAACATCCAAAGAGGCTGTTCTGGGGCTTCCCTGGTGGCGCAGTGGTCGAGAGCCCGCCTGCCGATGGAGGGGACGCGGGTTCGTGCCCCGGTCCGGGAAGATCCCACATGCCGCGGAGCGGCTGGGCCCGTGAGCCATGGCCGCTGAGCCTGCGCGTCCGGAGCCTGTGCTCCACAACAGGAGAGGCCGCAACCGTGAGAGGCCCGCGTACCGCAAAAAAAAAAAAAAGAGAGACTGTTCTGTCCCCCACCTGGGTGCAGGGAACTAACGAGATGATTCCGCTCGTGTATGCATCTCATTAGCCCAGGCCCTGGAAAAGGGTCCCTCTTCATTTCCCTGAGGTCCCCCGATGATCCCCGCGCCTTCCTCTGTGGCGCCTCAGACCTGTCGGATGTGTGGACACAAGCAGAAGAGCAGCGGACACTGGACACACAGAGGGAGTGGGCCCCCTGAAAGAGTTCATTCCTTGTGAAATGTTTCATTTTAAAACCCCATGTAAAATATGATACAAGTGAACTTATTTACAGAACAGAAATAGACCCACAGACACAGAAAACAAATTTACAGTTACCAAAGGGGAAAGGGTGAGGGGATAAATTAGGAATTTGGGATTAACAGATACGCACTACTGTATATAAAATAGATAACCAACAAGGACCCACTGTATAGCACAGGGAACTGTATTTAATATCGTGTAATAACCTATATTGGAGAAGAATCTGGAAAAGAGTAGATATATATAGATAGGTAGATATATAACTGAATCACTTCGCTGTACACTGGAAACTAACACAACATTATAAATCAACTGTACTTCAATCAAAAAATAAAATGTAAATGCCATTTGTAGCAACATAGATGCAACTAGAGATTATCATACTAAGTGAGGTAAATTGGAAAGAGAAAGATAAATACCATATGATATCACTAACATGTGGAATCTAAAATATGAAGAAATGAACTTATCTACGAAACGGAAACGGACTCACAGACATAGAGAATGGATTTGTGGTTGTCAAGGGGGAGGGGGAGTCGGGGGGATGGATGGAGTGGGAGTTTGAGGTCAGCAGATGCAAACTAGTATATATAGGATGGATAAACAACAAGGCCCTACTGCAGAGCACAGGGAACTATATTCAGTATCCTATGATAAACTATAATGGAAAAGAATATTAAAGAATGTATATATATATATGTATGGCTAAGTCACTTTGCTGTACAGTGGTAATTGACACAGCATTGTAAATCAATTATACTTCAATTCAGAAACTAATTAATTAAAATGTTTAATTAATATAAATAAATAAAACCCCATGTAAATTTTACCTTTACTCCAAAATGTGATTTAAGAGAAAAATATTTCAGATACTTAGCAGTTAAATTACTTAACATTTTAGTATTCTGGTTTTCGAGAGGGGGATTGTTAAGTGACTTGCTTAAAATCACACATATGGTAACTAAGTAAGCAGGAGTTGAATCCACGTGTTTGCCCCCAGAGTCAGTGCACTTATCCACCCTGCTGTTCTGGTGTGGATTTTTGGACTCTGTAAAATAATAACTACTTGACAGTGGTTGTTGTGAGAATTCAGTAAATGTTAGCGTCCTTTTCTCCTTATATTTCATCAATTCATATATAGATAGGTATAAATATAGATACATATATAATATGTACATATTATATATGTAAGTATGTATATTTATAAATATATATATTTGGAGGATGTATGTAATATGTAAATAAATATAGATTTACAGGATAAAGTGACAAATATACTGGCTGAAGTATTGGTGAAAGGTCACGGTGCTTGGAATCATAAATTGAGGGAGCAAAGCGTAAACACTGACGTCATGAGAAACAGACCAAAAAGAGCAGACTTCTTTGGACTTTTGTCTAACGGTTTAACTAAGTGTCCCTTGTTTGACCCTTTGTGTTTTAGAAAGACTCAAAACTCTTGTTGAACTACTAATTCCAAGTTTGGGGTTTTGTTTTTACCCTAGTATCTGTGGCTCGTTTGTTATATAACATTGAATTCGTCCCAGTTTCTCCATATCAGAAGCGTCTCGTGTAATGAGGATAAAGGTGGAATCACTTACATGTTTTGCCTCTGCCCATGGGGGTTTTGGTACAAAATAATCTGTTAACAGGCTTCTGTTCTTTTTCAGTTTAGTATCAAGTTTTATTGGGAAATTGACCCCATCCGATCCCTCTCAGGGACAGGAAAGGACATTGCCTAGCAGCTGGCACTCCGAGAACTGGTGCAAATTGCTGTGTCTGATAGTTTATCTTGAGCTATGGTGTTTACAGCTAGCAACAGAGCCTCAATTTAACAAAATTGAGGACTTAGTATTCAAAAGAGGCTTGCACTTGAAGGAAGAACGTGGAGAATTTTCTTTTCCATCACACGTGTTCTGGTCACATTTTGGTAAAGGGGTTTCCAGTGTCATTGGTTCTGAATTTAAGAGCGTTCCTTTCCTTTTCTATGGACAGATCATTATCATTTGATCCTTATTCCGGTTATTTCTAGAGCTCTCTGAACAAGGCACTGCATTAGATACAGCTGGGGAGATAAATATGTATGAGAGAGTTTATGTCCTTACCGTGCCTTGTTCTGAGGACAGTAGACAGATAGAGCAAGTGCAATGAGCACAGTGCTATGGGATTTCAGAAGGAGTAGTGACAGTTGATGGCGGGGGCATCAGGAAAGTTCCCAGAAGCGGCGGTGTTGTAGCTGAGCCGGGGAGAAGAGGTCGTGTTTGAGAAACTGCGATGTTTTTGGAGAGCTTCTCACCATACAGCAGGAGAACAGTGCGATCCAGAGCATGGATGTGAGGAAAGGTGAAGGTCAGGGTCCATATTAGATGAAACACAGAGAACTGAAGGATGGAGGGAGGGACAGGGTTGGCAAACAGGGGTTATCCTATGTTAGAAAGGACGGTGAACGTACTCTCTGTATGATGACAGTTATTCTTTAGTCTAGAGAAGACGTCGAACCAGGAAGTAAAATGATCTAAGTTGTACTTGAAGCAAAGTAATCTGACCTTAAAACATTAGGCTGCCTTGAAAGTTCAAGGGGATGAAAGTGAGATGATGCATTGCTTAAGTAGCAGAGGCCTGACCTCGGGAGGCAGCCACAGGACTGGGAATGAGATCTCTGCAAGGAAAGATCAACCAGCCTGGGCAAACAATCAGATATAAGAGGCAGAGACGAGACAGGTGATAAAGGTAGCCTTCCTGAATGTGTATTAGTAGATGTTCTCCAAGACACTACTTAGCATCACCAAAGAAATTAAGACCTTGCCCAAATCACGTTGCAGTTGCCTGTATGTTTTCTTCTCTGTCGCCTCTCTCAGAGCTTCTAATATGCTAACATGCACTACGAATCTCCTAGAAGAAGATGGCCTTGTCCTATCCCCTAAATTTATCTGTCCATAGAAGCATCTTTTTTTAATGGATTTGTAAAAACATCTTGCATTTTCGGAAACATTATTTTGGGACGTGCTCTACAACGTTTGGAGAATGGTGATGTGATTAATAAAAACTAGAAGATTGGAGTGAGAATTTGGTTGGACTAGAATGGTAAATAACATTGACATTAGGAGGTGTTAAATTTGAGGCGCCAGAGACCAAGCGGGTTGGAGGCATCTGGAAGCTTGCGTGTTTCCTGGAACTTCAGCTAAGAGGAGAGGTTTGGGTAGGAAGATGAATTTGGAGTTATCCTCTAGAGATGATCGTTGAATCCACAAAGGTGAGATCAGTACGGAAGAGACTTTCAAGGCTCAGGAAGTGTTCAGCAGTGTCAAATGTTGCAGAGAGATTGAGGAAGAAGGAGAGGTTTAATTTGGAAAATAAGTTACTGGCCTCGGAAAGAACAGTTTGACTAGAACGTGATAGAGATGGAAGCCCTGTTTAAGGAGTCTTGGAGTGACTTAAAGAGAAAGCATGAATAGAAAGTACATCATATTCCTTGTGTAGAGAATGTCGTCAATGAAATAAACATTTAATGGAAGTTTTAGGAGGAGTAGGACTCAGACTTTTCTCTAAGGATGTGGGAGACCTGAACATGGTTAAGTAGAAGAAAAGAAGGATCAGTGGGGGTGGGGAAATCCTTGCTTTACCAGTAAATTCCTGGGATCAGCAGTTCTTGAACATTGGCCTGCATCAGAATCTCTAGAGGTCTTGTTAAAAACACAGCCCTCAGGACTTCCCTTGTGGCGCAGTGGATAAGACTCCCCGCTCCCAATGCTGGGGTCCCAGGTTTGATCCCTGGTCAGGGAACTAGATCCCACACGCATGCCACAACTAAGAGTTCGCATGCCGCAACGAAGGAGCTGGCGAGCTGCAACTAAGGAGCCAGCCTGCTGCAACTAAGACCCAGTACAGCCAAATAAATAAATAAGTAAATATTTTAAAAGATAAAAATAAAATCACATTCTTTTTTTAAAAAAAACAAAAACAAAACCACAGCCCCCAAACCCTAGAGTTTTGGATTCAGTAGATCTGGGGGCTCAAGAATTAGCATTTCCAACAAGTTCCCACGTGCTCCTGATGCTGTGTATCTGAGGACCACGGTCTGCGAACCTCTGCTCTAGAGAAGGGAGAAGGGAGAACCCAGGTTGCAGGTGGGAGGTGAGCCTTGGGAGAGAGAAAAGACACATTTTTGTCAGAAAACGACCAGAAATGAAGGAAGAAACAGTGAATAAAGTCACATAAAATTTGAAGAAAAAGAAAAGACACATAAAAATTTGAAGTAGGGAAAGAACAGTGATGCCAGCTTCTGGAATTGAAGAATCCGTAGTAGAATCCAGAAAGCTGGCACTGTGGATCTTGAAGTTATGACCACGAAGATGGACTGGATAGAAGAAGATGCTCTGAGCCCAGTGCTGAAACCATTACGGAAGCTGGTTTAGGGGAGGGAAATCCTCCTTCCTTCCACTCTCCTAGGTTCTCCCACTGGGGCCCTATGAAATGAGGTTGACAAAAGACAGATTCACGAGAGGAAAACATGTGCAGTACACATCACAAGGGAGAAACCTCAGTGAAGAGTAACTCCAAGGGGTGATAAGAACTTAGGCTTAAATGGCATCTGAGCAAAAAACAATAGATTTTCAGAGAAATGACAAGACAGAGGAAAAGGGTTTGAGTTTCTAGGGTGACAAATTGTGGGAAGGTAAATATATATGGAAAGGTTAATGCAGTAAGGTTTGTTTGTGCAGGTCCATTTTGGCACCAACTTTCCATCATCTTCATGGCCCTAGAGCTTCCCTGGAAGAGGGGATTTACGGCGGCCCTATTTTTCCAAAGTTTCTACTTTTAGTCACTTCGGGGAAGCTCCAAGAAGGCATCTTTCTGCCTCTGTTGACTCTCATGTACCTCGAGCTCTAAGGAGCCCTTTTGCCAGCCTGACATATTCAGGGTGGCATATTCTGGTGCCCTGCAGTGGGCATGAGGGAAAGGAATGGGTCTTGTGTGAAATGGGCCGTGATCGTGGGGTCCTGTGGACTTAGGGTTGGTATCAGGGGCAGCAGAGACCATCCAAGCTCCTGTAGTTAAAAAGAATAAGAGAGCACACAGCCTTTACCACAGAAAGTCAGGAGGGAATTGATGTGCTCAGGCTAAGTCAGTGTTTCAGCGCAGGCGGAGTGAGAGGCAGGTCTGAGGAGGCGAGCAAGGCCTTCCCCCGCACTTCGCATGTATTAACTCTTCATCCTCACCGGGACCCTTTGAGGTCGGTACTGTTATACCCATCGTACAGTTAAAGAAATGAGGTCTTGAGAAATGAAGTAGTTTGCCAAGTTCACACGATGAGTAAATGACGAAGCCAGGCATGGAATCGAAGCGCAGTCTCTGGGGAGCTTGACAGAACCTCACTGAGCTGATGTGGCGGTTTGACTTTGCATCATCCTTTTGCTGGGCCCCTTCCCCAGGAACCAGCGCCTGATGAGAAGAATGCCCGCCCCAGGGGCTGGCTTTGGGGTGCACCCCAGGGGCTGCGCTCCATCTTACTGGATTGTTCCAGAGCTGCAGTTACTTGCACACGATTGGTTGTCATGCACCATCAGAGTAGAGAAGGGTCCCCTTGCAGTGTCACACTCCAGTGCCTGGGTCTGGGACAGGAGGCAGGTTGGGACAGAATGACTCATGGTACAGATCCAGGGCCCTCGAAAGGGCCGCTTCTCACCAGAATGGAAGGGCAGGGCGAGGGGCATTAGGTAGGGGAGCATTTCATCCACTCAGTGACACCAGTTCTCTTCAGTGTAAAAACGTCTGTTGTTTTCTCTGTCTGTTCCTTGCGTCTATGTACTTCTCAAGTTAAGCCTGTAAACTCCAGAACTGGACTGTTAACACACAACTCCTACAGTCCTAAGGAGTGACTGGCTTATAACACACCCTTGTGCTACATTTCTCTTTATATCTGCCCTTTTGAAAATAAAAGTCTGCCCTTTTGAAAATAAAAGTCCAGCGATACTGAATCACAGGGTTTAAATGGAGAAAGTGCTTCTTCCTACCCCGGGGCCAGCAGCGCATCGAACGAGGCTGAGAGCATTTCAGCTGGTAGTAGTTGAGAAGAGTAGCCTCTTTCACTACCTCCGTTCTCTCGTTTTCTTGCTGGATTTTTGGATGCATTTTTACCTCCTCACCTAAAAACCGGTGCTTTTAGGAATTTATTGAGAAAGAATACGTAGAGGATGCGGTGAGTCCTGTGATGAGGTAGCCCACAGAGTTGCAGCTGAAGATAGAATGTGGGTGGCAAGGGAGCCCCAAGATTTGGGTGCCCCTTCTCACTTCCTGTTATGAAAGCATTTCAGCGTAAGCAGGAAGGGGAGCAAAATAATGTTTTTTATTTGTTTATTTGTTTTTTAAATTTTATTTTTAATGAAGTGCACTTGATTTGCAGTGTTGTGTTCATTTCTGCCGTACAGTAAAATGATTCAGTTGTACACATATATACATTCTTTTTCGTATTCTTCTCCATTGGGGTTTATCCCAGGAGGTTGAATATAGTTCCCTGTGCTACACAGTAGGACCTTTTTGTTTATCCATCCTATATGCAATAGTTTGCCTCTGCTAATCCCACACTCCCAGTCCGTCCCTCCCCCAGCCCACCCCCGTTTTCTTTTTTTTTGAAGGGAAAAAGAATCACTCCTGGTACTTCAACATAGAAAATGGGACCTAGTTCTGCAGCTGTGGTAGCACAGAGTCAGGGAATCAATGGCAAATGTTGTCATCTCAATCATAAACGTGGTAAGAGATCATTTGTGTCCTGGATTCAATTTTGCAGGGGGTGGGGGGGATTCCCGTTGGGCAGGGATTTGAGGGATGAGTAGGACTTGGGAACATTTGAGCTGAGCAGTTCCTCCATCTTCTTGAGATTCTCCTTGCCTCTCATCCCACCCTGCTTAGTGGAGGAATCAGAAATGAAGAAGCAGCCATCTGGGTGGTTTAATCTTATAAATTTTCGGCTGCGAGGCTAAGAAATGGTTTACAGTCATTCTAGCGGGTCTAGCATTACTGAAGCAATTAGACCCAAAAGTTCCCACTTGTCCCCAACTTTGTTTCCAATTTTGTTTGTAGACGGTGTGGTCCTGGGTTGAGTGTTTCTGTCATCAAGATACATCCAATCTGTCATGTCGACTTAGCACTGTTTTAAACTGGATTGAGTAAGATTTGTTCAATGTGAAGTTTTCTTGATTCAGTATTTATTAAGAAACCAAATGGCTTTCAAACTGTGTTCTTCCACTAAAACACCTTTTCTTCCATAGAACAAGGGTGAAAGGCTCTTACTTGTGTTATCATTTGATCCTTATTCCGGATCAGTAAGGATCAAATGATAACACAAGTAAGAGCCCTTCACCCCGAAGTCTCCTCCACCTACATACTCTGCCTTGTCATAGCTCTGTCTGTCGGGGAAACATTTCTGCCCCTCACAACCACCGATGGCCGCCTAGTCCATTACCAGCACGACAGATACAGACAGGCTAGTGAAACCTACATTTTCATTGCATTTAGCTTTGAAGGCATGTATGTATCAAATAGAATACCAGGTCATAATGTCGTGGTCAGCATCCAGATTGGGCTCACTTTGTTATAGCATTTTGTGTTTTTTGTAGTCTGTTGTGGTTTTCATTTCAGCTTTTTAGCATCTGTATAAATTCAGGTCACCAAGGGTAAAAGAGGTGGTCCAACCTCACATCTGGCTTTACTGCCCCCTATCCCCACACACACATAAACACCTTTTTTCCAGCAGTACTCCCGTTCTAACCCCTGTATCTTAGTGTGTTTGGGCTCCTGTAACAGAATACCATACACTGGGTGTCTTATAGACAGCACACCTTTATTTCTTGCAGTTCTGGAGGCTGGGAGTCTGAGATCTCAGTGCCAGCATGATTAGGTTCCGGTGAGAACCCTCTTCTGGGCTGCACATGGCCATTTCCTTATTCTATGCTCATACGGCAGTAAGAGGGCAAAACAGTTCTCTGGGGTCGCTTATAAAGACACTAGTCTCGTTCAGGAGGGCTTCACCCTGACATCAGGCTCGGTGAGGGGACCAAGACAACCTAGTCAGAGACTGCCAGGTTTATCTTCTCTGTACCTTGGATTACGTTCAGGCCTTGGTGTTACAGAAATTCATACTTTGGGGAAAAGCCCAGCAGATCCCATATTGTGAAACAAAGGAAACCTCAAGAAAAAGAAGAAATGCCCTTTTCTTCTCTGTTCCTGTATCATAGACTACATTTAAAACAAACAAAAAATTTTTTTTTTGAAATTCAGCAGTTGTATACATTTTGCATGTGCACGTGAGCTTTTTGGTCAAACGGCTCAATAGTACCAATCTGGCAATGTTCCCTTTTAGGGAACAAAATCAAATCAAATCAAAACAGTGGTTCAACTGATGTTTCTCCTCAACCTAACATTTTCTCCAGTACGGCGCTCCTCAGAGTGTGGCTCCCAGACCAGTAGCCTCAGCGTCACTCAGGAACTTGTTACAAATGTCAGCTCTTGGGCCCCCACCCCAGGTCTACTGAAGCTGGAACTCCGGGGGTGAGGCCCAGCCCTCTGTGTTTTAACAAACCCTCCAGGGGATTTTAATCCGCACCGATGTTTGGGAAGCGCTCCTCTAGTGAAGTGACTGCCCTGTGTATCTTCTGGTCCTGGTCATCTTTATTGTGCAACTTCATCTCTTCATAAAATTCAACTTTAACTTCACCACCTCAACTAATTGAATTTTCAAATTTCAGAGTATTTTTTTTTAATCGCTTGCTTGCCTTTGAGATAGGCTGCTGCAAGTTTTGCAGATGATTTATTTCCCTAATAAATTGGTAAGGAAGTTATATTAATAGTTGGGAGGAGGGAGAAGTTGAGATATTTCTGCCAAATATTTAATTACCGCATTTCAGATAATCCCAGCCACTTAATGGACACATTTCTACTGATATCATTTAAAGACGCCATGTTTAACAGAATTTCCTTGTCAGAAAGTCCCTAGGATCAGGACAAAAGAAGTTTCCCTAGAATAAGAATGACTTTTTAGGGGGTCAGGTTGCTGTAAGAGTAATACTTAGAAGAATCATGGTGTCAATCAGGAAAGTCAACAAAATTTACATTTAGAAATCTACTTTCAAATAATCAGAAAAGCAAACAGCTTTATCCGTTCTCTTTTAGGATTAAGAGTTAGGAAGAAGGTGACCTCAGTAGCATACTGAGTAAAAAATATAACTTAAGACCTGGTGAGAAATTAAGAATTCATCTAATAAACTCTCTCACTTACGATTGAAGAGAATTCCGTCACGTTCGGTCAACTTGTATTGATGATCCAAATATACGTAAGTCCCTGCTTTGGAGAGTCTGGTAGAGAAGCCCAGAACGCTCCGGGGAAGTGCCCAAACCTAGACAGCCAAGAGTCTTTGTCTGAGACACATAAATATATCAACTCACCGGTTGGCTTATAGGGGGAAGAAAGATTGGCCGTGGCCAGGAGATGGGGGCAGCGGGGGTGTGATACAGGCCTGGGTTGAAATGCTGGCTGTGGCCCTGATTAGCTAAGTGTATGATTTGAGACATGTTACTTATTTTTAGATCCTCAGTCTCCTTATTTTTAAGACCAGAAAAATAATAACTATCTCTAGATTTTGGGACGATGCCATGACATAATGCTTCATCTGTCAGGAAAGTTGTGTTGGATGCTAGCTGTGTGTCAGGCAGTGTGCTAGGGATAAAACCGAGAATAAAAACTCAATATTCTGTAATAACCTAAATGGGAAAAGAATTTGAAAAAGAATAGATCCATCTATAGGTATAACTGAATCACTTTGCTGTCCACCTGAAACTAACACAACGTTGTTAATCAACTACTCTCCATTATAAAATAAAAATTTTTTTGAATTAAAAAAAACAAACACCTCATCTCGACAAATGTCCCTGCCACCACCCAGTTGCTCAGGCCCACAGCCTCCTCCATTCCTCTCTGTCCCCCTCCTCAGCTTGGGCTGGTGGCGTCCATCCACTTTTCTGCGTCTCACTGCTGCCACCCAGGCTAGAGCACGAGGCTAGCCTCCCACCCGGCCTCTTGCTCCCACTGGTGCTTCCCCCGGTCTTTTCTCCCCACACTAGCCAGAGGGAATTTCTTAACCCTCCAGCTGGACCTTGTCTCTGTCCGGCCTGAATCCTGCCGTGGCTTTCCACTGCTCCGAGGTAAGTCAGGACTCCTCCCGTGGCCTCCAAGGCTTCTGTCAGCCTGACCGTCCAGTGCCATTGCCTCTCAGCCCCTATATCACCCTCCGCGGCAGCGGTCTCCTGTCCCTGTCTCCACAGTCAGCTGCCCAGACTCTGTCCCTCAGGCTTGGAGTCTCTTGTCCCTGTCACACGGCCGGCTCTGTTGTCCTCTACGTCCCATCGAGTTGTTGCCACCTCAGAGGTTTCTTCTCCAGCACTGACTTTCCTCCCACCCTGTAATTTCCGCCACAGAACCTTACCAGGGTAGCTTATGATCATGTCCTGTGTGTGGCTCTCCCCTCCTTTCTCATCTATCTTGGTCCCAAGTAGGATGTGAGTGCCAGGAGGCCAGTGTCCTTTTTTTTTTTTACATGTTTCTTCCTTTATTTGATTTTTTTAATTTATATAATTTTTGTAAATTATGAAAGTAATTTTTTTCACAAATCAAGTAATACAGAGCTATGTAAAGAAAACTAAGCGGTGATTGCTGCCGGACCACCCTGCAATCGCATGGCTCTGGTAACTGCTCTGCCTCCGTCCACCTTTGCCACGGCTCACACACACCTGATACCTGATCCTCCCGTTATCCCTGCAGGGTTGGCGGCCCTATCTCTGTGTCATGGATGGGGGAAATAAAACCTAACGCAGTTGCTAGCTCTACGGAACTGAGCATTAACATAGAGGTCTCTTTCTAGAAACCATGCTGTTTTCATTGGGATAAAGAAATGTGGGTAGTGAAGATGCTTAAGGAGGCCAGTGTTCTAATGTGACTCACTTGTCACTGTCCTTCCAGGGCTGAGCCCAGCGCCTTTCTTAAAATAGACTCTCTTCACGGTCTCCCTTCTCTTGAAGTAAACAGAGGAATGAGGGGATGAAGTCCAGTGGGCAGTTGTAATATAGTGTGAGGGGTGCTGTGATGGGGAAAGGATACAGCCTCCTAGAGTGGCCTGGAGAAGCAGCACCAAATACTTAGGAGTGAGAGGAAGCTTCCGAGAAGGAAATGCTGTCTAGAGATTTCAAGGCTCAAAAATAAATAACTATATTGGAGGTTACAGCGTTACCAATGAATTTCTCAGAATATTTACAACAAAGCAGTGTTTTTCAGCCTTTTTTTCATTATCCCCTTAAGGAGGAGGCTTTTCTGGACAAATTGTTCCCTAATCACTAACTCCTCTTCCCACTGAAATTTTATACCACAAATATACTGTGTATCTGTTTATGTATTCTGTGTAGATCTATGCGTTATACAGAAAAAGAGTAATTTTTTTCATCTGCTAAGACCAAATTTTTACCCTCTCATAGGTGAAATTTCCCCCATTGAATGGAATGTAAAATAGTTGACTGGTGGGAAGCAGCCGCATAGCACAGGGAGATCGGCTCAGTGTTTTGCGATGACCTAGAGGGGTGGGATGGGGGGGAGGGGTGGGATTGGGGGGGAGGGGGGAAGGGGGGAGGGGTGGGATTGGGGGGAGAGGTGGGATGGGGGAGGGAGGCTTAAGAGGGACGGGATATGGGGATACATGTGGCTGATTCGCTTTGTTGTGCAACAGAAACTAACACGGTATTGTGAAGCAATTATACTCCAATAAAGATCTATTTTTAAAAATGTATGTATTAAACCATTTAATATAAATCATAGGACCAAGTTTTGAAGAAAATGCAGTTGATACGTCTTTGTAATACTTGCTCTTTAAATGTCCAACGGACTAGGTACTGTTTGTTTTTTTTTTAAAAAAGTGGGGTTTTTTTCCATTGGAGGACAAAGAGATGAAATTTTTTTTAAATGTGATATATGTGCTCATTGAAGTGGAAAGTCGCTGTTAAAATCATAACAAGCGTTCACATAATAATATCCTCCAATATATGAACAAGAGCGTTAAAGGCTGCATCAGAGGAACTTGTATTTTTAGGGAAAATGTGACAGACAAATGCACAGTGATCACAGTTTGGAAAGGAACACATGGGGGCTGGTTGAATCTGAGAGCCCTTCGCGATACGTTGGGAAGATGACTTAGTAAGAAGGTGTTGCCTAAGAGATGATTTAGAAACGGTAATTAAATTATTAGGTACATGAATGCTGCTCAAGTTACCTGGAAGAATTAGGGGTAGGAGAGCTCTGTGTGGAAGGTACATGGAGATAAGAAAACATTTTCAGAGACAGAGCAGGTAACCTGGCTTACACCCTCCTGTCACTATAGCTGGAGGTGAATTCTGTTTGGAACAATTCTGTTCATTAAAACAGGTAAATACCAAGTGGCTGTTCCTTGGAGGGTAAAGATTGTATAGCGTCATAGTGGCAAATGGTGGGGGAGGAGTTTTTAATCGTGAAAGTTAGCCCAAGGGCTAATTATATCTCAGCGCTTTCCACTAGCTTATCTTGCAGGAATTCTAAGAAGGTTGAAGCCTTAAGGTTGGTTAAACGGTGGAACGTTGTAGTAGGCTCCGTTTGTATTCTGGTTGTTACTTTGCACCTGCCAATGGATTCTGCTTCGTTCTCATAATAAGAAGGGCATAACCCCCAAGAAGTGATGGGCTTCTAATTCTGTCCCTTTAGCAGAATTCTTTTCATTAGCCAAGTGGAGTGGACTTTACCAATGTGCAGTGAGATGAGGCATGACTTAGCCTGATGGTGCATGAAGGGTGCTCAGCAAGGGCGACATTTAGTTCCTTTAAAGCTGATGTTCCTGTTTATACCAAGGATAGCTTTTGCAGTTCTCCAAGAGACAAGACACTTACTGGTTTTACAGATATATATGTCATTTGCTTTTTTTTTAAATTTATCTTTTGTTGAAGTATAGTTGTGTTATTTTTTATTGAAATAATGTTGTGTTACTTTCTGCTGTACAGCAGAGTGACTCAGTTATACATATATATATATATATATATATATACATTCTCTTTTTTATTCTTTTCCATTATGGTTTATCCCAGGATATTGAATATAGTTCCTGTGCTGTACAGTAGGACCTCATTGTTTATCCATTCTGTATGTCATAGTTTGCATGTGATAATCCCAACCTTCCAGTCCTTCCCTTCCTCACCCCTCCTCCCCCTTGGCAATGACAAGTCTATTCTCTGTGTCTGTGAGTCTGTTTCTGTTTCATAGATAGGTTCATTTGTGCCATATTTTAGATTCCATGTGTAAGTGATATCATATGGTTTTCATCTTTCTCTTTCTGGCTTACTTCACTTAGTGGGATAATCTGTAGTTGCGTCCATGTCACTGCAAATGGCATTATTTCATTCTTTTTTGTGGCTGAGTCATATTCCGTTGTATACACATACCACGCCTTCTTTATCCATTCACCCGTCGATGGACACTTAGGTTGCTTCAAAGTCTTGGTTATTGTGAATAGTGCTGCTGTGAACACTGGGGTGCGTGTATCTTTTCAAATTATAGCTTTGTCCAGATATATGCTGAGGAGTGGGATTGCTGGATCATATGATAGCTCTGTTTTTAGTTTTCTGAGGAACCTCCATGCTGTTTTCCTTAGTGGCTGCACCAATGTACATTCCCACCAACAGTGTAGGAGAGTTCCTACATCCTTTACTTTTATTCCATTTCCTACTGAATCAGCTTCCTTGTTGCCAGTTATTCTTCCTCTTCTATTTAGTGTCATCGTCACTTTCTGGACAGATTAATGTAAATCATCACTTAGGTGATGATTACTTCCTGCTAATCCATATTGCCTGCAGACTGCTAAACTCATTAAGTGGCGGACCCACGTTACTCTCTAATGAAGGTTTTCCTTTTCATTATTCTTTCCAAACACAAACGCTAAGGTCCAAGCTGTTTCTTTTCCTTAATGCCTGTTCCCTTTAGCTGTACCCCCAGTGTCTCCCCGATCACATGTTTATAGCCTTCCTACTGTTCTTTCTTCTAGTGCCCCGACTTCTGCCTTCTATTACTGGGCATATTCTATGTACAGATCTGGACTTATTACATATGTAATGAATCCTTTCATACTAACTTCAAAACAAAGTGAACACGCCTTACTCTGAGTTCTAGCAGGGCTTGAATTTGCAGTTGTCACCCTACTTAGTCTTCCTTTGATATTGTATAAATTAACCTCCTGAGTTCATTCAAGACTTAGCAAGTTTGGGCTTCCCTGGTGGCGCAGTGGTTGAGAGTCCGTCTGCCGATGCAGGGGACACGGGTTCGTGCCCCGGTCCGGGAAGATCCCACATGCTGCGGAGCGGCTGGGCCCGTGAGCCATGGCCGCTGAGCCTGCGCGTCCGGAGCCTGTGCTCCGCAACGGGAGAGGCTACAACAGTGACAGGCCCATGTACCGCAAAAAAAAAAAAAAAAAAAAAAGACTTAGCAAGTTTTAACACAACCAGTGTTGCAGCCCTTGGGATGGCTTGCTGCTGTGTACATTGACACACTAGGTATGTGTCGTGGTGGCTGCACTAAATAAATGGATGTTACATAAATCTCATTTGTTATTTGAGCACTTAACTAACAAATGAGAAACGACATTGGACCACAGTTGTTTAGATGAGCGTCTAGACACAGTATTTTGTCCCTTAGAAAAATTTTCCCCTTGCTTACAAGTTCACAGATTATTAACATGATGACTCACCTCTAAGAAGGTTTTCGGGGGAGGGAGCGGAAATTCCCTGGTGGTCCAGTGGTTAGGGCTCTGTACTTCCACTGCAGGGGGCGCAGGTTCGATCCCTGGTCGCGAACTAAGATCCTGCAAGTGGCATGGCGTGGCTGGAAAAAAAAGAGAAAAGAATTTTTTTTTCATTTTTCTATAATGTTGGGGGTGCAATTTTTTATTGTGGTAAAATATACATAACAAAATTTATGTTTTTAACCATTTTTAAGTATACTGTTCAGTGCCATTAAGTATATTCTCATGGTGGTGCAATCATCACCTCCCTCCATCTCCAGACGTTTTCGTGTTCTCCAGCTAAAACCCTGTACCCATCGAACACTGACGCCCCACTCCCCTACCCGCCCCGCCGACAGCCGACAACCACCATTCTTTTTTCTGCTTCCATAAATTTGACTATTCTAGATATTTCATATAAGTGGAGTCATACAATATTCTTTTGTGACTAGCTTATTTCACTTAGCATAATGTCTTCAAGGTTCATCCACGGTTTAGCGTGTATCAGAATTCCCTTCCTTTTTAAAACTGAATAATCTTCCATTGTATGTGTATATACCACATTTTGTTTATCCATTCATCTGTCAATGGACACTTGGGTTATTTCTACTTTTTGGCAATTGTAAATATTGCTACTGTGAACATGAGTGTACAAATATACCTCCGGGAACTTTTCAAGGAAACTCTATTAATTATATTCAGAAAAGTTAGGCTATCTTACCTTAGACTGTATGGCGTAAATTGAGTTCCTCCTACACAATGTAATGCCTCATTTTAAAACGCCGCTAGGTAACAGTACTTCTCAATTTAAATATGTACCAGCTTCCCTGGCAGAATAATTATCTTTTTCAGCCACTTATTTATAGAGTGGAAGAAAATTAGGGAAAAATGTTAGGAGAACTAAATATAAAAAACAACTTATTTTTAGTTGATTATATTGTTCTCAACACAGGCTGATTGTTTTAGTTAATGACCAATCTTGGACTACAAATACATTGCACTGAGTCATCAAACTATTTTTGAAATATTTTAATGATGCCGAAGGGAACCATTTTACCAATTCGGGAACTTTATTGGCTTTTATGAAGCATTCCCTTTAAGTGTGTACAAGCATTTTAGGCTGTGCAAACATTTACATTTAAAAATTAAAAAGTCCGGTAAGGTGTTCAGTTGCAGGCGAATTCATATCCTCCTAGACAGTAGCAATTCAAGATAAAATATTGAGCTCCTATTGGAAAATATTTGGCAAAACAAGTAAGTGTGTAAGTCTAGAAAACATGTGAAAACTTTAACCTAACAACCACTTTCATGTTCCACTACTCATTTGCACGTAAGTGAATTTCTACTTGTGTTGATTCTAAGTGGTTGTGTAAACTCCACAAAGATGGGGATTTGTCTGTTTTGTTTATTGCACACAGTAGGTACTAATTAGATCCTGGATACAAACCAACGAATTATCCTAGCAGTGTGATTTGGAAACTCTTCTGTAGACTTTCTATATGCCTTAAAGTGAAATTAATAAACAGAATTTTAAGAAATGTCCTATATAAGACCCCCCAAACTACAAAGGGCCTAAGTAATAATACCCATAAAATGGATTTTTTTCCCACTTTTTATTATCATCCTGTGATCACCAGCTAGTTCAAGGCCTACTCTTGCTCGTATGAAAGAAGTTAAGGTGAACTTTTACTAAGCTCTTTAAAAATGTTTTGCTCTTGATGGTAACTTAGCATTGCAGATTGATTCTCTTTATGAATTTTTATGTGACTTTTTAAAAAAAACCTGTAGTTTGGGCTTTTCTGAAAAGAGGGGGTGCTGCCTTAAATTCACACCTGCAGCTGTGGATACTAAAATGGCATACATTGATGGCATTAGGAACTTGAGACCAATTGTCATTTGCCCCTCCCAGCTAACTTTGCTAACCCTAACACTACTGATGGGCTCTTTCTTCTGCAGAAATGTCACTGTCCTCTGGAACAGTTCTAAAGGAAAGAGGTGGCCCAGATCATCCAACTGGACATGTACTTTTCTGGGCTCTGACCTTTTTATTAGAAGCGGGGGGCAGGCGACCCCAGCTGACAGATCACCTCTGTGCCGTGGCATACCAGATCCTCCAGGTTTTGGAGGGCCATGCAATAATGCTGCCAGTCCAGGAGACAAAGATCCTTTACCTGGGCAGTGTTCCATGACCAAGGTTAGAACGAAATTCACCAAACGTAGCAAATAATCTTTTCACCCTTTTACGTTGTTATCCATTTATTCCTAAGTTAAAATAGCCATAATATTCTAGACACTGTGCATGATAAATTGGGCAGTTCTTAGTCCCCAGCATTTTGTAAAATTAGAGTACTAACACATTCAGGGGTTCTTTTCAGAAAATCACATTTTATTGTGTGTGTAATATATATAAATAAAATATATGTATACGCACATGTGCATACACATATATACAGATGTACACATACACACATATACACATGTATAGATACACACATACATATGTCTTCTCTAATGGCAAATGAAATCACGGAAATCCCTAAGGCATAAAAGGAGGGTATGAGAGAAATCAGGAGTGTTGTGTTAGTTCACGTTTTACTTCCCTGTTTGTGGCTCTCGAAATATTAACGTAAAGCAGGTTGAGAAGAACTGGAGCTGGTCTTCTAGCCTGATAGGCTCGACTCTGCTTCCACATCTGTAGTCTTCATCTCAGTGATGAGTTCTCAGAGGTTGGGTAGAAATTAGTTCTGAGGGAAGGCTTTCCCAACTTCATTACTATATAGGATTTATGCAGTCACAGCTCTGATGTTTAAGTAGGACTGATTGTTTTTAAAAATATCTGTAGGAAGATTTCAAGTTATTCATCTTTTTTTCCTCTGGGAGTTCTGATGCACACACGTGTGGGGATTGAGTTCAGCCGTCATTCCAGGTAGAATTCTCTTCTCAGCAGATGATGATGTGTCTGAAACCCTCTCCTGGGATTGGACCCTCGTGGTTGTTCTACTTCTCGTCCCTAGAGTCCCTTCTCCAATGACCCTCATTTCTACAGACCACACCCCTCAGGGTGCTGGGGATGGTCCAGCCGTCTCCTCTGACCTTTGTCCAGAATGATGTTGCGGGTGTGGACATATTCCTCTCTGGATTGACCCCTTTTAAAAGTTTACTTCCTTGTCTGAGAGCATTCCCCCTATCTAGTTCCCTTTGAATCAAGTGCCCAAATTTATCTAATTTTCTAAATTAGATAAATTTAGATCTTCAGACGGTATGTCCTTGGTTTTCAGCATATTGATAAAAATCTCTGTTTTGGGGTCATGATACTTCTACACAAGTCTGGAACTCCTCAGACAGAACGGGTGGGAAAAGCCAATGGTCCCAATCTAGCCCGTGTCATCCCAGCAAGGAGTTCAGACATAGCTGTTCTCAGAGTGCTGAAATCTTCCTGGAGCTCTGGAGAGAGGGCTCGGGTTTCATTTTCTTCCCATCTGGGATGTTCACTTATTCCAGAAAGAGATACCTCTCCACCCTCACGGTCAGGAACTCATCCAGTTCTGGGGAATGAATACTCCATCTTGGCCATTTTCCACGTGTGGAAACCAGTAAGCATGAGATTCCCAGCAGCCTTTGATGGTACGGCCTTTTTCCAGAGCTCTGCACAACGTCCAAGGCTCCTGGGACAGGAGAGTCACAATAGGAAACTATGAGAATGTATAACAACAGAAATAGTTCCCACCCTGCCCATAAGACAGCAAATAAGAGCTCTTTATTAATTTAAGCAAAGATAGTTCACTTTCATGTAGTTCGAGATGATTTTCCCACCTCCTCTCTCCTCAGTCTTCTTACGCTCCTTCACTTTCAGTTTGGTTGTTTTTTTAATACTTCTCACTTATTTAGCTCATCCCTCACCGCACACCTCACTGAGAAAACACAGGTTCGCAGATGGTGACGCCGTCATCTTATCACCACCAGTCTCGTTCCGCATCTGTGTCTCCCTCCTTCCTTCCGCGTCCGTGTTTCCCTCCTTCCTTCCTGCGAGAACAGAAGAGGCATCTCTCCTGCAGTCAGAATCCTCTGGTCCTGTTTCCCACCTTCCGAGAACTTCCCGCCTTCAGCGTCTTCTCTGTCCTGCAGCATCCAGTCTTTCCTCTCTACTGGACCGTTCCATCCGTATGACGTGGTACGGAGGCGCCCATCCTAAATGTCGAAAACCCTGCATCCCAGACCCTCCGGCTACAGCTTCATATCTCCACCCCCCTTCCCAGCCAGACTTTCTCAAACCAGCGGTGTGCACGTAACCTCTCCCCTCCCCGCCCCTCACCAGTCCACACTTCACCCCCGCAGTGGCAACGACCCCAGCAAGTTGCTCCAAGCGAGGCCAGCAATCTCTGTGCTGTCGAACGTCATAAGCTCTGTTGCCTTTCTCAGGCTGTCAGCAGCCTTCAGCACGGTTGATCGCTCTCCAACTTGAAATGTCTGCTCTTGGCTTCTGTGACACCATGTTTTTTGGCCATCGCTTGCCAGTTTTCTTTTTTTGGGCGGTGGGGTGGGCCCCTCCCTCTCTTCTCGGCCTCTCAAGGTTGGAATTCTCCAGCACTCAGAACTTGCCTCTTTCTTTTCTCTCCGCTCTGAGTTCCAGTTGATCTTCGCAAGTTCCTCTATAGCTTCTCCACTTAACGTGTTCACACAGACCTCAGACTCAACTTGTCCACGTCAGAGCACTTGATCGCCCACCTCTACGGCCCAACGGGTTGCTCTCTCAAGTTCTCTGTCTCAGGAATGGCCTCAGCCCCCAGCATGTCCTCTCGTTTTCGTCTCTGTACCCTGCTTTACCACTGCCGCACGCATCCAAGTCATCGTCATCGCTCATCTCATCTCTCATCTGGGTTCCACTCCTATTCTTGCTCCTTTCCACCTTGTTAAAGACGTAAAACTAGAGAAAATTGGCGGCATCTGTATTTAAGCAGGGACAGTAGGAATAGGAGAGGAGAGGGATACACTAAATATATATATAATATATATATTATATATTATTAATATTTATTATATTTATATTATATTATTAAAAATAAAATAATTTATATTTATATAATTAATTGATGTATTTTATTATATTATATAATTATATATGTAATTATAAATATATAATATATTTATATATTATTAATTGTTATATTTATAATATATTATTATATTAATATTTATATGTATTTATTAACATATAACTATGTGATGCAATGAATATATATTAATAAATATATATTATGGTTAATATATTTATATTTCTATTATAAATTATATTTATCTTATATTTATAGTGTATATTATATATACTACAAACATTTATGTATATAAATATATATATATATATTTAGCCAGTGGGGAGTGGGAAAGAACTAAGAGGAAGGAGTCCAGGCTAAGGTGCTGTTAAGGAACATGGGGAAATTATGAAGGTTTTGACTAGATGACTTGATCCTTGGACATAACAAGCTGTGGATAAGCTGATGGATATTCTTGGAAGCAGTTGGATATAGACAACTAGAACCAAGCTTTCGGGGCTGAGTATACAGACATAGGAACCATCCATTACAGTTTATACCTAAAGCCATGGAAGTGATGAAATCACCTGGGGAAGATGTATAGATGAGAAAAAAACAGTGCCTGCCTGGCTTCTGAGCCTGTGGTTGCGTCCTTTTATCTCTCCTCTGTTTCTTCTTTCAGACCCAAGTCCCCATGTCTCCTCTCCTCCCAGTTGCACACCCCCTCCATTTACCCCTGGCTGTCCCCTCCCCAGGATGCGTGCAAAATGAAACACAGTGTCCCGTGTACCTTTCCAGCCTGTTATTCACAGAGATAAGCACGTACGTTCCCTTTCTTTATAAGGGTTTTGTTGTTGAACACTTTGGCGCTCAATCATCTTCAATTATCTAGACCTAACAGGAGAGTGACAGCACTTGACAAACAAATACAGTTACACCTCCCTCCCCTGGGGATGACTTATCTGACATTCTCGTTACCGTTCACAAAGCCAAGAATCTCGAAGCGGCAAACAAAACCTTTCAGCCGTCAAAGTAACTCTGACATCCAGGCACTAAGATGGGGTGTCTTTTTGTCCCTTTCGCCCATGTTCCTGATAAGCTTCATTTTGTGAGTATGGCTGCTAAGTTTTGAATTGTATGAAAGTCCCACGTGGAAGGTTCTATCCTGGAGTTTGGGCAGAAGGAAGAAAATT
Source organism: Globicephala melas (assembly GCF_963455315.2). Taxonomy (NCBI): domain Eukaryota; kingdom Metazoa; phylum Chordata; class Mammalia; order Artiodactyla; family Delphinidae; genus Globicephala; species Globicephala melas. Next base: position 3,958,602 of record NC_083315.2, on the reverse strand, counting down.
AGATTCCTTTGTAGCCACTTAATTTGGTCATCCACCATGGCTATTAGCAATTGCTGAAGGAGTAAGAGACTCACTTTAATGGGACTTCACAATCTTCATCTAAAAAGTCTCCGGTTTACTGGTGGTAGGGAAAGTTCTAGATCAACAACTATTAGAAACATGTTCATAAACGTAAATAAGTTTAAGTTTAAATAAGTCTTTAGGTTCTAAATAAGTCTTTAGGTTATTTAAGTTCATAAACTTAAATAAGTTTAAGTTTAATAAGTCTTTATTTAAGTTTAAATAAGTTTAGGTTTAAATAAGTCTAAACAAAACGTGGAATTTACGTAACATCCAAATAATGGTGACATCGTGTTTTAAGTGGGAGAAGATGACATAGAAAGGCATTCTTATTTTTTGGGAATCTGAAATAATCCATCCTAAATGGATTGATTTAGGAATCAGGAAATGATAAATTCACATTGCGATCTCCTTTGATCACAAACATCAAATCTTTACTGATGGTGGTCAGCACTCGTATTTAAACTTCAGTATTAGATGCTTCATCCTTGAAGACCATCCGTGTTCTCAGGGAGCATTAAGTCTTACGTTGAGCTCAAGAAATATTAACTGAGTGCCCAGCCTGTGCCAGCCACTGGGAACACAATGATGAAAAAGAGGTGGTTCCTACCTCTACAGCCTTACCGTCCGGTGCATTTACAGTCTAGTAAGACAAGACCTGCATAGAAGATACAGAGCACTACAAACAGGTCAGTGTCAGCTCCCAATGGAGTAACATACATATTAAATGCTACAGGATCTCCCAGCGGGGAGAATCTGCTGGGCTACGTAAGAGTGGTTGGGGAATAACTTATTCCACCCAGAAGCAGCAGCCAGGCGCCTGGGGGCCCTGTTCATTGGACTTCTCACCCCACTCAAGTGGCTTCACCTCATGGAGCTTTGCTATCAACCTGCTCCTCTTCTAAACCCCTCACCAGGCAGAGCTGATCAATCCCTTCTTGGCAACACTGACACCTCTGTTCGTTCTTTCTTAACTGTACTGAAGAACCTGGGATGCACTGCAGTTGTCGGCACATCTGTCTCTCTCTCGAGATTCGGATCTCATGGGGACTGTAGGTTTTGTCCTGTTCATCTCTGAAGCCCTCCTGCCCCATGTAGTACCTAGAATATTGTGAATGGCCCCCCAGAAAGTGTTCCTTGCCTGAGTGAATAGAAAAATGAATGAATTCACAAGATACAAGATGAGCCCTGAAGGAAGGTTGCAACCTTGCATTTTTAAATCAGTAAAACAAGGACCTTTATCAGGCACATGGTCGTCAGAAATAAAGAAAATTAAGTAGCCCATAGAATAGGAGTTCTCACATCTCACTGTGCCTCAGAGTTACTTAAAACTTTTAAATATATGGATAACATAGACTCACTCCAAACTTAATAAGTCTGAATCTCAAAGCGTAAGACCTGGGTATCTGATTTTTTTTCAAGCTCCCTACTTAGGTGATGTACTGCCAAGGTTGAGAATCACTGACAGACAAGAATATCTGATTTATGTTAATCAACAATATTCCAAAATAAAATTTAAAAATTTTTTAAAAAAAGGATATCTTACTTAGTTGACGTCTTTGGGAATGAAGTGTTCCATGCTGGTTTTATAGATAACTGGTCCTGGCGGCTGTGAACAAGCATATAAGTATTTTAAATTTTGATGGAAGTGTATGTAAAATTCCCTCCTGCCTTTTTAAGTAAAAAGTGCCTTGCATAGTTAGATCTTGCTCTTGGGAGTTCAGGGTCAGCACCAGGTACATCACCACTGGATGTCTTGGTTTTTCTCATTCCTTGCTTCATGTCAGTATGTCCGCTAACCTATCTCCTGACATCACTGTTATGTCACTAATATTTCTGCCTCTCTTGTGACATCTTACATATTGCTTTTTTTTAATTGAGGTGTAATTGACATATAACGTTATATTTTCGGGTATACACATAATGTTTGGATTGGTATATACTGCAAATTATCACCGTGACAAATCTAATTAACCTCCATCACCATATATTATATTGCTTTTAATGTGCTATTGGCTAGGACAACAGATAACCCAACGTGTTAGCAACTATATTTTGTTTTTATTGTTGTTTGTTTTGTTTTTTACACCCTCTCCAGTATTTATTGTTTTAATGCATTTTTTAGTTTTTTTGGTATATGGTGTGAGGAAATGTTCTTAGCAACTCTATTTTGAATGAAAATCAAAGTCATGGATTTGAGAGGCTTTTTTAAAAAGCTATTTTAGGTGCCCTAAGGCTCTTTTGCTTACTCTGGCCAATTTCCAAAACATACCCAAACCTAGAAGTCTGACCCTAAGTAGGGGCTTCATAGAATTACTTTAGAAGAGATGGCAAATAGTTTGGTTCTAAGCCCTTTATTTTACATTCAAGCAAACTGAGACATAGATTTAATGACTTTCCTAAGTTGGAGAATTACTGTTAATAAATCAAATTCAATAGAATTCTCATGGTTTGAACCAGCAATTACTATAAAATCTTAACTACATCCATGGAAGGAGTTATCTGGTTGCTGGTAAGAATCAGTTTAAGTGAGGATTGATTCAAGATGACGGAGTAGAAGGATGTGCTCTCATTCCCTCTTGCGAGCGCACCGGAATCACAACTAACTACTGAACAATCATTGACAGGAAGACACTGGAACTCACCAAAAAAGATACCCCACATCCAGAGACAAAGGAGAAGCCACAATGAGATGGTAGGAGGGGCGCAATCACAATAAAATCAAATCCCATAGCTGCTGGGTGGGTGACTCACAAACTGGAGAACAGTTATACCACGGAAGTCCACCCACTGTAGTGAAGGTTCTGAGCCCCACGTCAGGCTTCCCAACCTGGGGGTCCAGCAATGGGAGGAGGAATTCCTAGAGAATCAGGCTTTGAAGGCTAGTGGGATTTGATTGCAGGACTTCAACAGGACTGGGGGAAATAGAGACTCCACTCTTGGAGGGCACACACAAAGTAGTGTGCACATCAGGACCCAGGGGAAGGAGCAGTGACCCCATAGGAGACTTAACCAGACCTACCTGCTAGTGTTGGAGGGTCTCCTGCAGAGGCAGGGGGTGGCTGTGGCTCACCATGAGGACAAGGACACTGGCAACAGAAGTTCTGGAAAGTACTCCTGGGCAAGAGCCCTCCCAGAGTCTGCCATTAGCCCCAACAAAGAGCCCGGGTAGGCTGCAGTGTTGGGTCACCTCAGGCCAAACAACCAACAGGGAGGGAACCCAGCCTCACCCATCAGCAGACAAGTGGATTAAAGTTTTACTGAGCTCTGCGCACCAGAGCAACAGCCAGCTCTACCCACCACCAGTCCCTCCCATCAGGAAACTTGCACAAGAGTCTTAGATAACCTCATCCACCAGAGGGCAGACAGCAGAAGCAAGAAGAACTACAGTCCTGCAGCCTGTGGAACAAAAACCACATTCACAAAAAGATAGACAAGATGAAAAGGCAGAGGGCTATGTACCAGATGAAGGAACAAGATAAAACCCCAGAAAAACAACTAAATGAAGTGGAGATAGGCAACCTTCCAGAAAAAGAATTCAGAATAATGATAGTGAAGATGATCCAGGACCTCGGAAGAAGAATGGAGGCAAAGATCAAGAAGATGCAAGAAATGTTTACCAAAGACCTAGAAGAATTAAAGAACAAACAAACAAAGATGAACAGTACAATAACGGAAATGAAAAATACACTAGAAGGAATCAATAGCAGAATAACTGAGGCAGAAGAAAGGATAAGAGACCTGAAAGACAGAATGGTGGAACCCAGCAAGGATCTAATTCAGATTCAACAGAGAAATTAAAACCTTTACAGACAAGCAAAAGCTGAGAGAATTCAGCACCACCAAACCAGCTTTACAACAAATGCTAACGGAACTTCTCTAGGCAGGACACACAACAGAAGGAAAAGACCTACAATAACAAACCCAAAACAATTAAAATGGTAATAGGAACATACATATCGATAATTACCTTAAACGTGAATGGATTAAATGCTCCAACCAAAAGACACAGGCTCGCTGAATGGATACAAAAACAAGACCCAAATATATGCTGTCTACAAGAGACCCACTTTAGACTTAGGGACATATACAGACTGAAAGTGAGGGGCTGGAAAAAGATATTCCATGCAAATGGAAATCAAAAGAAAACTGGAGTAGCAATACTCATATCAGATAAAATAGACTTTAAAATAAAGAATGTTACAAGAGACAAGGAAGGACACTACATAATGATCAAGGGATCAATCCAAGAAGAAGATATAACAATTATAAATATATATGCACCAAACATAGGGGCACCTCAATACATAAGGCAACTGCTAACAGCTATAAAAGGGGAAATCGACAGTAAACACAATAATAGTGGGGGACTTTAACACCTCACTTACACCAATGGACAGATCATCCAAACAGAAAATTAATAAGGAAACACAAGCTTTAAATGACACAATAGACAAGATAGATTTAATTGATATTTATAGGACATTCCATCCAAAAACAGCAGATTACACTTTCTTCTCAAGTGCGCATGGAACATTCTCCAGGATAGACCACATCTTGGGTCACAAATCAAGCCTCAGTAAATTTAAGAAAATTGAAATCATATCAAGCATCTTTTCTAACCACAATGCTATGACATTAGAAATCAATTACAGGGAAAAAAATGTAAAAAACGCAAACACATGGAGGCTAAACAATACGTTACTAAATAACCAAGAGATCACTGAAGAAATCAAAGAGTAAATCAAAAAATACTTAGAGACAAATGACAATGAAAACACGACGATCCAAAACCTATGGAATGCAGCAAAAGCAGTTCTAAGAGGAAAGTTTATAGCAATACAATCCTACTTGAAGAAACAACAAACATCTCAAATAAACAACCTAACCTTACACCTAAAGCAATTAGAGAAAGAAGAACAAACAAAACCCAAAGTTACTAGAAGGAAAAAAATCATAAAGATCAGAGCAGAAATAAATGAAATAGAAACAAAGAAGACAATAGCAAAAATCAATAAAACTAAAAGCTGCTTCTTTGAGAAGATAAACAAAATTGATAAACCGTTAGCCAGACTCATCAAGAAAAAGAGGGAGAGGACTCAAATCAATAATATTAGAAATGAAAAAGAGGGAGAGGACTCAAATCAATAATATTAGAAATGAAAATAATATTCTGCAGACACCGCAGAAATACAAAGCATCCTAAGAGACTACTACAAGCAACTCTGTGCCAATAAAATGGACAACCTGGAAGAAATGAACAAATTCTTAGAAAGGTATAACCTTCCAAGACTGAACCAGGAAGAAATAGAAGATATGAACAGACCAGTCACAAGCACTGAAATTGAAACTGTGATTAAAAATCTTCCAACAAACAAAAGTCCAGGACCAGATGGCTTCACAGGTGAATTCTATCACACATTTAGAGAAGAGCTAACAGCCATCCTTCTCAAACTCTTCCAAAAAATTGCAGAGGAAGGAACACTCCCAAACTCATTCTATGCGGCCACCATCACCCTGATACCAAAACCAGACAACGATACTACAAAAAAAGAAAATTACAGACCAGTATCACTGATGAATATAGATGCAAAAATCCTCAACAAAATACTAGCAAACAGAATCCAAAAACATATTTAAAGGATCGTACACCATGATCAAATGAGATTTATCCCAGGGATGCAAGGATTCTTCAAGATATGCAAATCAATCAATGTGGTACACCATATTAATAAATTGAAGAAGAGAAACCATATGATCATCTCAATAGATGCAGAAAAAGCTTTTGACAAAATTCAACACCCGTTTATGATAAAAACTCTCCAGAAAGTGAACATAGAGCGAACCTACCTCAACATAATAAAGGCCATATATGACAAACCCACAGCAGACATCATTCTCAATGGTGAAAAACTGAAAGCATTTCCTCTAAGATCAGGAACAAGACAAGGATGTCCACTCTCACCACTATTATTCAACATAGTTTTGGAAGTCCTAGCCATGGCAATCAGAGAAGAAAAAGAAATACAAATTGGAAAAGAAGAAGTAAAACTGTCACTCTTTGTGGATGGCATGATACTATACATAGAGAATCCTAAAGATGCCACCAGAAAACTACTAGAGCTAATCAATGAATTTGGTGAAGTTGCAGGATACAAAATTAATGCACAGAAATCTCTTGTATTCCTATACACTAATGTTCAAAAATCTGAAAGAGAAATTAAGGAAACACTTCCATTTACCATTGCAACAAAAAGAATAAAATACCCAGGAATAAATCTACCTAAGGAGACACAAGACCTGTATGCAGAAAACTATAAGACACTGCTGAAAGAAATTAAAGATGATACAAACAGATGGAGAGATATACCATGTTCTTAGATTGGAAGAGTCAATATTGTGAAAATGACTATACTACCCATAGCAATCTACAGATTCAATGCAATCTCTATCAAATTACCAATGGCATTTTTTACAGAACTAGAACAAAAAATCTTAAAATCTGTATGGAGACACAAAAGACCCCAAATAGCCAAAGCGGTCTTGAGGGGAAAAAAAAACAGAGCTGGAGGAATCAGGCTCCCTGACTTCAGACTATATTACAAAGCTACAGTAATCAAGATAGAATGGCACTGGCACAAAAACAGAAATATAGATCAGTGGAACAGGATAGAAAGCCCAGAGATAAACCCACACATCTATGACAAAGGAGGCAAGGCTATACAATGGAGAAAAGACAGTCTCTTCAATAAGTGGTGCTGGGAAAACTGGACAGCTACATGTAAAAGAATGAAATGAGGACACTCCCTAACACCATACACAAAAATAAACTCAAAATGGATTAGAGACCTAAATGTAAGACTAGACACTATAAAACTCTTAGAGGAAAACATAGGAAGAACACTCTTTGATATAAATCACAGCAAGATCTTTTTTGATCCACCTCCTAGAGCAATGGAAGTAAAAACAAAAATAAACAAATGGCACCTAATGAAACTTAAAAGCTTTTGCAAAGCAAAGGAAACTACAAACAAGATGAAAAGACAACGCTCAGAATGGAGAAAATATTTGCAAATGAATCAACAGACCAAGGGTTAATCTCCAAAATATATAAACAGCTCACGCAGCTCAATATTAAAAAAACAAATGACCCAATCCAAAAATGGGCAGAAGACCTAAATAGACATTTCTCCAAAGAAGACATATAGATGGCCAAGAAGCGCATGAAAAGCTGCTCAACATCACTAATTATTAGAGAAATGCAAATCAAAACTACAATGAGGTATCACCTCATACCAGTTCGAATGGGCATCATCAGAAAATCTACAAACAACAAATGCTGGAGAGGGTGTGGAGAAAAGGGAACCCTCTTGCACTGTTGGTGGGAATGTAAATTGATACAGCCACTATGGAGAACAGTATGGAGGTTCCTTAAAAAACTAAAAATAGAACTACCCTACGACCCAGCAATTCCACTACTGGGCATATACCCAGAGAAAACCATAATTCAAAAAGACACATGTACCCCAATGTTCATTGCAGCACCATTTACAATAGCCAGGTCATGGAAGCAACCTAAATGCCCATCGACAAAATGAATGGATAAAGAAGATGTGGTACATATATACAATGGAATATTTCTCAGCCATAAAAAGGAACGAAATTGAGTTATTTGTAGAGACGTCGATGAATCTAGAGACTGTCATACAGAGCGAAGTAAGTCAGAAAGAGAAAAAACAAATATCGTATATTAACACATATATGTGGAACCTAGAAAAATGGTACAGATGAACTGGTTTGCAGGGCAGAAATTGAGACACAGATGTAGAGAAGAAACATATGGACCCCAAGAGGGGAAAGTGGTAGAGGGGTGGTGGTGGTGGTGTGATGAACTGGGAGATTGGGATTGACATATATACACTAATATGTATAAAATGGATAACTAATAAGAACCTGCTATTTAAAAAACTATAAAATAAAATTCAAAAAGAAAAGTAACATAGATAATCATAGTGAGAATGATATAGGAGGGATCATGAAATGTAGAGATGGAATTAAGTCAAGAAGCATTTATCTCCTGAATACCTTTGGTGTGCTTTGTTCTCCGCCAGTCATGGGGGAGGATTGAGAAACCAGAACATGACTCTTGCTCTTGAGCTTCTAATTTACTTGAGCAGATAAGCCATATATGGAGCAATTAGAGCAAAAATGAAGCTGTGAGTGTTGTGGAGGAGTTTATGAATTCAGTGAAGGAGTTGTACACTGGGGAAAGAACAGGCAGGATGGAGGGGGACTCTGGCTTAGATTTGAAGGAAAAGAAATTTATCAAAATTTCTAACGAATATTTCCTAGTATGGAAATGCCTTATTCCTTCATTTCACTTATTTATTCAGTAGTTTTTTCAATAACTATAGAGCGCCTTCTTAAAGAAAAAGAATCAGTTTACTGGTTGGTGCAGTTTCTCTCAATTGCCCATGTGCTTTATTAAAACCTCTTTCATCACCTCTGTGCTCACTGATGAACATTTTTTTCCACCCTGACAAGTCACAGGTATCTTGAGGTTGAGAGTCTGGGATCTGTTGATTTTTGTATGAGCCCAACAACTTCAGCATAGAATGTGCTTAGTGTTTTTTGCCTTGTCGTACTATAAAACCATTTTGCAGTCAGAAATGTACATGAATTAATAAATGAGCATTTAAAGTGTTCATCTTAGGAATTGCCACCTGGATATAAATTTATGGAATGCATTTTCTTTATTTCAGGAAGCTAGATGCTTACACTAGGCAAAAGAGTCCAGGCTTTTTCTTTTTTAAGTGTATGCAGGAGAAAAACTTCTGCTAAATTTTATGACTCTATGAATGGCCTTAACATAAATACAAAGTGTAGCTTAAAATTTTCAGTGAAAGGTAGCATCTTTGGGGGGTAAAATGCCAATGATACATCGAGGATGCTAAGTAATGATGTGAATATTCATCTTACGACTTGTTGGGTTTTGTTTTTTGTTTGTTTGTTTTTGGCTTCTCCACGCGGCTCACGGCATCTTAGTTCTCCAACCGGGGATCGAACCTGGGCCCTTGGCCGTGAAAGCACAGAGTCCTAGCCCTGGACTGCCAGGGAGTTCCCTGTTGGGTTTTTTCAAATGAAGGTTCAGTACTTTGTTTCATGTGTTTAAAACTGCCGTCTCCATTTCTGCACATCTGTGTCTATTATTTATGTATTATTTATGTATGTATGTGTACATTAAATATCCACTAAATATACATTACATTAAATGTAGACTTCTCAAATGTGGCACAGTAATATGGTTCAGAGTTTCTTCCTCTGGCCTTTTCTTCTTCTCTGAGCCTCCTTCTGTTTGTTCAGCAGATCCTGTGACCCTGTGGCCGCTCACTTCTTAGACTGATTTTCCCAAGCACTGAGCTCGTCTTCAGGGTCTGGCTCACAAGAGTCAGTGTTGGTTGAAATCTTTGCTGAATGCTGTTACGGAGGGTAGTGGCGGTGGCAGAAAGAAAAGATAACGGAAACGCCATCGGCCCTTAAAGGCACTCAGTCTGGTCGAGAAGTCCAGCTAGGAACTTTCACAGTAGGACGGACACCACTTCAAAGCCCCGCCCACATCACGTGGCCAACAGTAAGGTGTTAGGTGTAAGGATTGGAAAGTTGGTCAAATGAGTATTTCCGGAAGACCTTAAAAGTAAGGAATTCTTTGCACACAATAAAAAAGAATTGCCTTTTCCCTTACAAAACGTTATTAAAATATGTTTTGTAACGTCTTAACCATTTCTTCTTGTTAGCATTTATTATCTGCTGCAGGATAAGAAGCCGTTATCTGGCTATCACTGGTCTTTATGAAACCGCCCTTAGTTTAACCCTCTGCATTTTCCACTTCCTCTGGAGTGCTAGTTAGCAGAAATTATGGTGCACTGGAGTTGGAATTATGGGTTAGAATTTGATCTCTGCCACATCAAGCCATGCAATTTTAGGCCTGCCCTCTGATTTTCTTCATTTGCAAAGTGGAAGTAATAATACATCATTTACCCACCAAAAGCGTTTGACGTTCTGACTCAGAAGGGATCTTGAAGTTTGCGATTCACAATCGAGGCACAGAAGAAATGGCTGGGTACAGAGATGTGTGCAGTAAAGGATGAAATGGTAAGATGTCTTAGGAGTCCCAGTTCCTCTACAGACATCATATCCCAACATCATAACACGCGACACATTTGTTTTCTGCTTAACTGCCTTTGGAGTACTTCCATAACTGCTTTCTGTAAAGTAGAAATATGTCCCAGCCCAGATGTGTTAAACTCTAGTATCTCCCTGTTGAACTACCCTCTTGTCTCTGTATGGCTCCTTCACACCCATTGGCTACTACATCAGCTCGTGGATCTCAGATGTACTTGGTTTTTTGACTCTCATTTTTCTTTTGTATTTTTTACTTTTGTATTTTTTAATTTTTATTTTATATTGTAGTATATTTGACTTAGAATGTCATGTTAGTTTCAGGTGTACAGCAAAGTGATTCATATATATATATATATATATTTTTTTTTTTTTTTTTTTTTTTTTTTTTGGCCACACCACTGCACGGCTTGTGGGATCTCAGTTCCCCAACCAGGGATCAAACCCACGCCCCCTGAAGTGGAAGTGCGGAGTCTTAACCCCTGGACTGCCAGGGCAGCCCCATAACTGTTCTTTTTCAGATGCACTTTAGAAGTACACATTCCTCCATTTCCTTGGATGGAACAGACCTTCCTGGCTTCACTTCCTTTGCTACCTTCTTAAACCCCATGATTGACCAGCTGAGCCATTTTTGAATAAGGAGTTTCAATTTCTTTGACACTCAAACCATCCTTCCATTCCACCTGCCCCCCTTGGTTCTGTGATATCAGCACCTCCTTAACCTCTTAACACAGAGAGTGAGGGTGTGGGGAATTGACAGCAGAGCCTTAGCGACCTTGGTTTCAGTTAGGTCTGACACAGTTACATCTCCTTCATAGCCTTCTCGGTTTACTATCTTCGGTTAAATATTTAGAAACCATGTGGCCTTTTAGGAAACCTTCCAGAAAGTTTTCGTCCTTCAACTCCGTGTGCTTCTGAGTATTCTGTATAGCTTTGTTAAAAATGCAGGTTTTTAGGTTTGGGGCAGACTTGCCGTTTGTACTTTTACCAAGCCCCACCCCCCAGCAACTGAATCCGATGCAAAACAAAATTTGAGCGTCACTGCCATAGAATACGTTCTCTCTTCAAGTGGGGAGTCCCATCCCTGAACATGGGGAGATGGTAACATGGTAAAGGAGAATTTGCCTTGTGTTCTAAGGATCACATAGCTGAAGGTGTGTGAGGGTCAGCCACGGTGCTCTTAAAGGTCACTGATGGAAACTATCCGCGGTGTGGCTCCACCTGCTGGCAAGCCAGTGCAGTGGTTTTCAGGTGGGGTCCAGCACCTTTAGGTTTTTAAAAGTATCGGTATCACAGGTGATGCTGTAGGGCACAGGGAGATCAGCTCGGTGCTCTGTGATGCCCTAGACGGGGCGGGGTGGGGGGGAGGGAGGTCCAAGAGGGAGGGAATATAGGTATACATACAGCTGATTCACTTCGTTGTACGGCAGAAACTAACACAACATTGTAGAGCAATTTTACTCCAATAAAAAAATACAAAGAAAAAAAAATACCACAGGTGATTCTCTTTGGCATACTATGGTATGATACATCTTCAGTAGAAATAAATGCATGCTTGGGATAGCGGTATTCCAATTTGATTTAAGTTAATACGTTAGTAAATATAAGGGCAATACTGGAGTTGTTATTTAAAGGACGTATAGATGTAATATCTTACACAAGTCTATAGATTTCCTACCAGTTCTTTTTTTTTTTTTTTTTTTTTTAGTATTGCTACCACCAGTCCCTGAAAATAGTAGTTTATGTTTGTTTCTTCCCTCAATGAAGTCACATCTAAATTCAGAGTCACCAGTGCTAGTTTACATTCAGTTCAAGACAGCAAAGCCCTAAAATAGCCTTAATGACGCATGGAAAGCGTTTTCCTAGGAATAGATCCTGGACTTATTAGTTGTCTGAAGCTGTCAGTCAGTACTCATCCGGGGCACTGGTGTGTTAGGAAGTGATGCCAGAATTGTATGCCTTCCCTGTCAGTACAGAGCCGCATGGAGAATGAACACAGCTTGCTTTAAATAGCCAAAGTGGGGAAGGAGATTGACTTTGCAGTTGTTCCTGCTTCTTCAAAATACTTATCTTTTTCTGACTGTCAAATAGCAGTGGAAAACTACCACGTGAAGTTAAAAATCATCTCCTGAGGTTTCTCCTGTGTTTTCCATGTTGTCCTAACCGGAGCCGGGGTGTCCCTGGACGAGGGGCTCGGAGCCCCAGACGCAGCTTCCTGCCATGCGATGATCTGTGCCCTTGAGCGAGACCCCAAATTGCTGTGCTTCGTCTTTTCATTTTGAAAATGAGAGGCTTGGATTTGCTGGACAAAGGCTCTTTTAGCTCTAAACATCAAGACGAGGAAACATTATGTGTCAAGATATTTCACTGAAATTTCTCATGTAGAAAACGGGCCTTTGAAAAATATATAATGAGACTATCTGGGTAGGAAGGAGCTGTCGCGGAGGGGGAGAGGAACCTTGCGAACCTGCACCTGGCCACGGCTCGCGGGATCAGCTCGTGGTAGAACTCAGGAGCACCCACAGAGCTGTTACCCCACATACAGGGACATGAGGGACAGAGAGGCAGGGTGACAGCCAGGGACTGGGGACTCTTCTGTCCTCGGTTCCTGGTACCAGGCCAGGGGCTTAGTCAAGCTCGTGCACCGTGAGTCAGCCAGTGTGAACGGTCAGGCTGTACGAAGGTGAGGATGCCAGCTCACTCCGTCTTCCCCCTTCATGTCCTCTTACCCGGGGACTGTGCCACTGTCCCAGGACAGAAGGCCTGGGGCTGGGGGTGGGGGATGGGCTTGTAGCTGGGAAGCAGAGGGAAGCATCCGACGTCCCCTTTGGAAGATCAGACTCAATGCTGGCTTTGCTAGCCCAGTGGTGCCACTAAATGTTGGGGTGCCTGCTCAGCCAGGGACCACATTCTTTTTTTTTTTTTTTTTGGTCCCATGCGGCTGGTGGGATTTTAGTTCCCTGACCAGGGATCAAACCTGGGCCCTCGGCAGTGAGAGCATGGACTTCTAAGCACTGGACCACTGGGGATTCCCTGGTTCACATTCTAGAAGTAGGGCTATACTTATTTATTTTTAATTTTTATTTCATTTTATATTGGTGTCTAGTTGATTTACCATGTTGTGTTAGTTTCAGGTGCACAGCAAAGTGATTCAGTTATACATATACATGTATTCACTCTTTTTCACATTCTTTTCCTATACAGATTATCACAGAATATTGAGTAGAGTCCCCTGTGCTATACAGTAGGTCCCTGTTGGTTATCTATTTTATATGTAGTAGTGTGTGTATGTTAACCCCAAACTCCTAAGTTACCTCTCCCCCCCCTTTCCCCTTTGGTAACCATAAGTTTGTTTTTGAAGTCTGTGAGTCTGGTTTTGTTTTATAAATAAGTTCATTTATATCAATTGTTTTAGATTCCACATATGTGATATCATATGGTATTTGTCTTCTCTTTCTGACTGACTTCACTTAGTTTGATAATCTCTAGTCCATCCATGTTGCCACAAGTGGCATTATTTCCTTCTTTTTCGTGGCTGAGTCGTATTCCATTGTGTATATGCGCCACATCTTCTTTATCCATCCCTCTGTCAATGGACATTTAGATTGCTTCCGGGTCTTGGCTGTTGTGAATAGTGCTGCTATGAACGTTGGGATGCAGGTGTCTTTTCGAATTATGGTTTTCTCTGGATATGTGCGCAGGAGTGGGACTGCTGGGTATTTTCCGGTATCCATTAGGGTATTTTAAGCGTTTACAGTGAATGATAGGTGGCACGCTGGCACAGTCACTTGATTTAGAGCATGCGCTGCATGAGCAGTGACTTTGTTTACCCTCTCATAAGGGGAGGCTGTTAGCTGGGAGCCCTGCGATGGTGGCCTCCGTGTTTTAATCCATGTGTGACCCAGTTGGGAATCTCCTCTTCCCACAAGACAGGCAGCATCTGGATACAAATAGGGCTATTTTTAAGCTTGAGGCAGACCGTGGAATATGGGAAGGACACAGAGTAGAAGAAGAGATAAGGACCCCACAGTAGAAAAGAAAGACATTCTCTGGTTTCTGAGAAATTGGATCAGGTTTTGCTTTTGCTTTTTAAGAGAGAACCCTGGAAGGAAACACCTTTTTTGCATAAATTTGCTGAAATGTAGATTTATAGTGAACTTCAGACAGTTGCAGACAGGCTGCTGTTGTATTAAGGGGCCTTATAGACAGAGAAGAGCTGTCATCCTGGACAGAGATGTGTCAGCTGAGCCTAGACTTGTGGGAAAAGGCAGCATTATACTGGATCAGGATAGAAGATTTCTGAGCCATCTGCCCGTAGAAGGAATAAGTGGCAATTAATATCAAACCCTGAAATACACCATTTGTAGTTTACTTACATATAATCCTTCTTACGTTGCAACAAGATATGTTGGACATATTTTGCATTGCATAATGGAGACTCCGTTTTTCTTCATTCTTTCTTGTCTGTAGGAAGATCCAGGTTCAAAGTTCTCTGCAGGATTATCAGTAGCTTTTCCGGAGCTCATAGTGGGCCCACCCATTAAGAAGTACCATTTGGGGGTGAGGGGTGGGAGAAATAGGGAGAGGTTGCTGACAGCGCACAGACCTTCAGTTGCAAGTTGAACACGGCCTGAGGGTCTCACGTATAACATGGCGACTCTAGCTGACAACACAGTAGAGTTGAAACTTGCTAAGAGAGTAGAACTTAAATGTTCTCAAAAAAAAAAAAAGTAAATATGAGAGGTGATAGGTGTGTTAATTAACTTGATGGGGAAATCCTTTCACAGTGTGTATGTATATCAAATCATGGTGTTGTACACTTTCAGTATCTTACAATTTTGTTTGTCAACTATACCTCAGTAAAGCTGGAATTTTAAATAAAGAGGTGCTTAGAAAAGAAAACTCTCTTCAAGGCTGTTCCCTCCATGGGTGCACTACAAAGTACTTATTAGCCTAAACAATTATGAGAAACCTAGTACACCTGAATTTAAATCAAATGAGCAGGATACACAAAAGGAAAGACGTACTTTGTAATTTGTTTCTTCATGACTACGTCTCCCAAATTCTTCTATTGCACCCGGGAGGTGTAAAAAATCCTGTAAATCTATGACTACTTGGACGCTTAAAATTGCGGCTAATATTTAGCATTTCTTTTTAAACGTAGAAAGATGTAATTTTGTTGGATGGATAAAGGTATAGATATAGATGTAGATCTCTTTATATATGTATATTTCTGAAACGCTTTCCCTGATTTTTTTTCTGCCAGGAGTAAACACAGATAACCACAAGAGTCTGTGATCCCCTGTGCTGATAAATTTCTGCAGGCAAACCTGCAGTTCTTAATAAAAATTCCCAAGAAGACAGCTTTATGAGAATAAAAAATGAAGAAAACTTCAGGGACCCATGGTAGGGACTGACTTTCTCTCAAAAGGTGTTGACAGATTATTAGGACTGTGCTCTGAGGCAACGCTTGAAATACACAAGGGAGACTCATTACTTGAAGAGTCAAGCGTTGTTTTTCATTTTAAAAGTTTATCTCCCAGGTTGATCACAATCCATTAAACTTGGCTTTGAATGACTCTGGGTTCCAGATAAACTAACTTGTCCGCAAAGGAAAGTGAGTTATCAATATTTATGGCATTCAAAATAGTATACGTTTGATTTTGTTGACACTTTCGAAAATTGAATTTTAAATAATTTCAAACAGTGCAAGGAACCCTGGAATAAATGTATATTTTTTCCCAAGAATACCTTCTTGAAGGTGCCACAGCTAACTTGGATAGTTTATATATGCTCGAGTAGAAAAAAAATTACTCTGATTATTTGAGGATCGCAGCTCATTTTTTTATTTGTATTTTAAATATTAGAGGTGTGGGGTTTTTTTTTCTCTTTTGGTTACCAATCTGGTTACTAAAAGGCTGATTCTCCTTGACCCTCTAGCATAAGGTAAATCCTTCTGTTGAAGCGCTAACTGTGGTATGTACCATCACATATAATGCAGCTCCTTTCTAAAACTTACCACAAGTGCTGCGAATAATGTTGTTATTACTTCATTGTTTCTCTCCTGCTAGGGTATCAGCCTCACAGAGCAAAAGCCTTCTCTCTCTTGAGCTCCCGTAAAGAGGGCATATTGCTCATAGAAGAACTCAATAAATACATGATCAGTTAAGGAAGAAATTATTTGATTACTGAGCTAATTCTATGAAGTGTAAGTAGCTCAGCTGCAGATAACAAAACTCAGAATGTTTATATCTCTAGCCTATCATCTTGATTCCTAGAGCTTAGGATCTATAGTCAGGGCTACGAGGAAATGGATAATCTCATCCCCTGCTTCTGGGCAAGAGAATTAACACATCTTTCTGGAAGGAAATTTGTTAATGTGCATCAAATCTTTTTGGATATGAATGCCCCTTGATCTAAAACTGTATGTAAGGAAATAATTAAGGATGGAGTACTTTAGGTGTGTTCAACGGACTGAATTTTTTGTCCCCTCTCTCCAAATTTTTATGTTGAAACCCTCGATCCACAGTGTGAAGTGATTAAGAGGTAGGGCCTATCATCAAAATAATCGACAAACAATAAATGCTGGAGAGGGTGTGGAGAAAAGGGAACCCTCCTCCACTGTTGGTGGGAATGGAAATTGATACAGCCACTGTGAAGAACAGTATGGAAGTTCCTTAAAAAACTAAAAATAGAACTACCATATGACCCAGCAATCCCACTACTGGGCGTATACCCTGAGAAAACCATAATTCAAAAAGACACATGCACCCCAATGTTCACTGCAGCACTATTTACAATAGCCAGGACATGGAAGCAACCTAAATGTCCAACGACAGATGAATGGATAAAGAAGATGTGGTACATATATACAATGGAATATTACTCAGCCATAAAAAGGAATGAAATTGGGTCATTTGTAGAGATGTGGATGGACCTAGAGTCTGATATACAGAGTGAGGTAATCCAGAAAGAGAAAGACAAACATCGTGTGTGTGTGTGTGTGTGTGTGTATATATATATATATTTTTTTTTGTGGTACCCAGGCCTCTCACTGTTGTGGTCTCTCCCATTGTGGAGCACAGGCTCCGGACGCGCAGGCTCAGCGGCCATGGCTCACGGGCCCAGCCGCTCCGTGGCATGTGAGATCTTCCCAGACCAGGCACGAACCCATGTCCTCTGCATCAGCAGGCGGACTCTCAACCACTGCGCCACCAGGGAAGCCCCAAATATCGTATATTAACGCATGTATGTGGAATCTAGGAAAATGGTACAGATGAACCTATTTGCAGGGCAGGAATAGAGACATAGATGTAGAGAACGGACATGTGGACATGGTGTGGGAAGGGGAGGGTGGGACGAACTGGGAGATTACGATGGACATATATACATTACCATGCGTAAAAATAGATAGCCAGTGGGAACATACTATAAAGGACAGGGAGCTCAGCTCGGTGCTCTGTGACGACCTAGATGGGTGGGATGGAGGGTGGGGGGATGGTAGGGAGGTCCAAGAGAGAAGGGATATATGTATACACATAGCTAATTCACTTCATTGTACAGCAGAAACTAACACAACATTGTAAAGCAATTTTACTCCAATTAAATAAGTAAAAGGGCCTTTGGGAGTTGATTAGGTTATAAGGGTGGAGCCCTCGTGAATGGGATTAGGGCCCTTATCACAGGGACCACAGAGAGCTCTCTCGCCCTCTTTTGGGCCACATGAGGAAACAAGATGGCCGTCTGCCACCGGAAGAGTGCTCTCACCGGAAGCCACCCATGCTGGCATCCTGATCTCAGACTTCCAACTTCCAGTAGAGTGGGAAATAAATTTCTGTTGTTACAGCAGCCACCAGGGAAGCCCAAGATAATGTTTTTTAAACAGCAAAAAAAAAAAAGGTCTGCTAATAGTGTAGGTGCCTCTTCTGTACCCCTGGAGATGCTCTCAGCCTCACCTGCCTCTTGTTCCGTCCATCTCTGTGGCAGTCCCTCTGCATGGGCTCTTGCCATGCAGAAGAAGAAAGGACTCTTCCTGGTGTTCTCTTCTGTCCCCACTCCAGGTTGTCCCTTTGGATGACAGCAAGGTGTCCTAGGGTAGAATCATCGTCCTCATCATGTCAGGTCCATGGAACCACAGGGGAGTCACACCTCTAAGGGGCACACCTTTGACCAGTGGATGATCAGAGCAGTTAAATAGCCCCCTCCTTCTGACAGACTGTCCCAAGATATGGTAAAAGTGGCTTCTCAGAGGTCGGTCCAGAAGGACTGAGCAATCCATCATACCTAGTGGCGGCCAAGTCAATAATGGGTCCTCTTGTTTCGTTCTCTCCTTCTTTGCTTTACTCCGGTCCCTCACCTCTGTTCCCTGGAATTGCTCTCCTTTATAAACACTTAGCCTCAGCTCCTGCTTCCTGGGGAACTGAGAGGTTATCTAATGGGTTAAATAAGACCTATTATTTACTCAGTGGATTTTTACAGCCATTAAAAACGATGTGGAAAGACAACAGCTTTTGAAGTGAAAAAAACTAGTTACAAAATTGTACGTTTAGTATGATAGTATTTTTGTTTTTTAAAAAGCTTTTGTATAATCTCTAAAATGTTAGCTATGTGATTGAATTATAGATGACATTTACTTTCTTTGGTTTACTGTTTTGCAGTTACGTTTTTTAAAGCGAAAATTCAGTTGTGTATTTTTTTGGTAAGAATTTCAACTGGGAAATAGAAACAAATGTAAAAGCCCTAAGGAAGGAACACTGAATTTAAATTGAGTTATCATAAATACGAATTAGTGAAACTTTATGAGAAGTTACGAAATAAGTAAACTTTACAGTATTTCCATGGGATATTGGGACATATAATAGGATCTCAGGGAAAATTTAAGAATGAGTAGAAATAAATGAAAATGAAAGTGTTACAGAAGAGGCTGTGGTCTGTCTTGATGGCAGTACCGTGCCTGTAAGAACATGTGCTTTTGTAGCCAACAAATACCTAGATTGGAATCCTGGATCCTCACTTACTAGACTCATGACTATAGGGTTTTTATGGAGACTAAAAGAGACCTTTAAGCCCAATTGCTTCTATGTAGTAAGTATTCAATGAATTCAGGCAATTATTAATTATTATGGTCTGATAATATTTGAGAAAATAAGTTTGTTTACCAAGCTAAGCCATGTCTTTCTACTGCCAAATATATGCTCAAGTAAATCAAAGTTGATACTTCTTCGTTTGCACCCAAGAGCCAGCTGCTTTCTCTGAAACCTTGACTCACAGAAAGCCATCAGGAAGTTGGATATATCCCCTGACTTGCTTGAAAATGTCTTGAGTAGATATTTGAGGTGCCTTTAGTAAAGACCTTTAGAGTAATTACAGGTGCTAAAGTAAGTAAACCAGGAGGCATTAGACGGGGGTGTCTCTAATGCCTTGGTAAGCGACGTAAGCACACCAAAACCTAAGCCAGAGCCTCACACCTCTGAGTGCAGGCTCTCCCAGAAAATAAAATTTAAGAACACTCAATCACAAACAGCCAGCTAGGCTTTCCCAAACAAGGCAGCCACTAAAGCTGTAGCCAACCAGATAATTTCCTTGCTTTGCTTCTCTGTCTTCTCTCTAAAAGCCTTTCCCTTAGCTTCTGTTGATGGAGTGCCCCTAATCACTTTTGATTTGGTGCTACCTGATCTGATTCGATGTTTGCTCAAATAACACCTTGAAAATTTTGATGTGCTTCAGTTTCTCTTGTGACACAGGTTACTGTGAGAGTTTAATAGTAGGTGTTCAGATGATAACTTTTCATCTAAAAAGACAAGACAGTCAATAGTCAGCATTTCTCGTGATTAGAAAAATGTTCATCCGTTAAGCTGACTTCTGTGTGCCTTCAGTAGGAGCCCCTAGGACCCTGTTCTGCCCTCTCCAGCACAGTGCTGCAGTCGGCCACAAAGCTTTCCTTTGGAGAGTCTTACAGCAGTGAAGTACGGGTAGCAGCAAACATTTTCAAAGTTTCTAGAGAGTGATCAGACCGGGTCTCATGTTTAGAACTTGCCACCCACAGCTCTCTGAACTGCCAAAACATTTGGTTTCGGTCCTAGAGATTCTCTGCTCTGTTGTGGGTTGTTTTTTCTTCTTCTTCTCTGTTGAAGAGAAGCAAGAGCACAAAACAGGGTTGCATAACTTTTGATCCCTAGAACTGTGTGGCCCTAGCTAAAATCACAGCTGTTGGAGTGAAGATTGCAGGATGAAAACAAAATGTAACATGTCTCTCCTTGTTTGTCAGCCTGTACTTTGTAAAGGCTTTCCTTGCATTTGTTTAGAATGCTTCTTTGGAAATTCTTTGTAGTGTATAATTTTCTAAATCAGTACAGAATAGACATTTTTATAACATTTATAAGTTTATATTTATAAGTTTAAATGCAAGGACCGGGAGCTGGCTGGGAGCTCGGACAGGCCTGGCAAGCGCAGCGGCACTGAAGTGTAGCTTCCAGAGACCTTCAAGATGGCGGAGGAGTAAGACGAGGAGATCAACTTCCTCCCCACAAATATGTCAGAAATACATCTACATGTGGAACAACTCCTACAGAATACCTACTGAACACTGGCAGAAGACCTCAGACTTCCCAAAAGGCAAGAAACTCCCCATGTACCTGGCCGAGTGGCTGACAGGGTCTTGGTGCTCCGTCCGGGTGTCAGGCCTGAGCCTCCAAGGTGGGAGAGCTGAGTTCAGGACATTGGACGACCAGAAACCTCCCAGCTCCATGTAATATCAAATGGCAAAAGCTCTCCCAGAGATCTGCATCTCAACACTAAGACCAAGCTCCACTCAATGACCAGCAAGCTCCAGTGCTGGACAGCCTATGCCAAACAACTAGCAAGACAGGAACACAACCCCACCCATTAGCAGAGAGGCAGCCTAAAATTATACTAAGGTCACAGACACCCCAAAACACACCACTGGAGGTGGTCCTGGCCACCAGAAAGACAAGATCCAGCCTCATCCACCAGAACGCAGGCACTAGTCCCCTCCACCTGGAAGCCTACACAACCCACTGAACCAACCTTACCCACTGAGGGAAGACGCCAGAAACAACGGGAACTACGAACCTGCAGCCTGTGAAAATGAGACCCTAAACACAGTAAGTTAAGCAAAAGGAGAAGACAGAGAAACACACAGCAGATGAAGGAGCAAGGTAAAAACCCATCAGACCAAACAAATGAAGAGGATATAGGCAGTCTACCTGAAAAAGAATTCAGAGTAATGATAGTACAGATGATCCAAAATCTTGGAAACAGAATGGAGAAAATACAAGAAATGTTTAACAAGGACCTAGAAGAACTAAAGAGAAAACAAACAATGATGAACAACACAATAAATGAAAGTAAAAATTCTCTAGAAGGAACCAATAGAATAACTGAGGCAGAAGAACGGATAAGTGACCTGGAAGATAAAATAGTGGAAATAACTACCACAGAGCAGAATAAAGAAAAAAGAATGAAAAGAATTGAGGACAGTCTCAGAGACCTCTGGGACAACATTAAATGAACCAACATTCGAATTATAGGGGTCCCAGAAGAAGAAGAGGGAAAAAAAGGCAGTGAGAAAATATTTGAAGGGATTATAGTTGAAAACTTCCCTAATATGGGAAAGGAAATAGTCAAGTCCAGGAAATGTGGAGAGTCCCATACAGGATAAATCCAAGGAGAAACACGCCAAGACACACATTAATCAAACTATCAAAAATTAAATACAAAGAAAAAGTATTAAAAACAGCAAGGGAAAAACAACAAATAACATACAAAGGAATATCCATAAGGTTAACAGCTGACCTTTCAGGATAAACTCTGCAAGCCAGAAGGGAGTGGCAGGACATACTTAAAGTGATGAAGGAAGAAAAACCGACAACCAAGATTACTCTACCCAGCAAGGCAAGCCAGAAGGGAGTGGCAGGACATAGTTACAGTGATGGATGAGAAAAACCTACAACCAAGATTACCCAGCAAGGATCTCATTTATATTTGATGGAGAAATTAAACCTTTACAGACAAGCAAAATCTAAGAGAATTCAGCACCAACAAACCAGCTTTACAACAAATGCTGAAGGAACTTCTCTAGGCAGGAAACACAACAGAAGGAAAAAACCTACAATAACAATCCCCAAACAATTAAAATGGTAATAGGAACATACATATTGATACCTACCTTAAATGTAAATGGATTACATGCTCCAACAAAAAGACACAGGCTGGCTGAATGGATTCCAAAACAAGACCCGTATATATGCTGTCTACAAGAGACCCACTTCAGACCTAGAGACACATACAGACTGAAAGTGACAGGATGGAAGAAGATATTCCATGCAAATGGAAACCAGAAGAAAGCTGGAGTAGCAATTCTCCTATCAGACAAAATAGACTTTAAAGACTATTAGAAGAGACAAAGAAGGACACTACATAATGATCAAGGGATCAATCCAAGAAGAAGATATAACAATTGTAAATATTTATGCACCCAACAAAGGAGCACCTCAATACATAAGGCAAATACTAACAGCCATAAAAGGGGAAATCGACAGTAACACAATCATAGTAGGGGACTTCAACACCCCACTTTCACAAATGGACAGATCATCCAAAATGAAAATGAATAAAGAAACAGAAGCTTTAAATGGTACATTAAACAAGATGGACTTAATTGATATTTATAGGACATCCCATCCAAAAACAACAAAATACACTTTCTTCTCAAGTGTTCATGGAACATTCTCCACGATAGATCATATCTTGGGTCACAAATCAAGCCTTGGTAATTTAAGAAAATTGAAATTGTATCAAGTATCTTTTTCGACCACAACGCTCTGAGACTAGATAGCCATTACAGTAAAAAGTCTGTAATAAATACAAACACATGGAGGCTAAACAATACACTACTAAATAACCAAGAGATCACTGAAGAAATCAAAGAGGAAATCAAAAAATACCTAGAGGGCTTCCCTGGTGGCACAGTGGTTGAGAGTCCGCCTGCTGATGCAGGGGACACGTGTTCGTGCCCCGGTCCGGGAAGATCCCACATGCTGCGGGGCAGCTGGGCCCGTGAGCCATGGCCGCTGAGCCTGCACATCCGGAGCCTGTGCTCCACAACGGGAGAGGCCACAGCAGTGAGAGGCCTGCGAACTGCAAAAAAAAAAAAAAAAGAAAAAAATACCTAGAAACAAATGACAATGAAAACACGATGACCCAAAACCTATGAGATGCAGCAAAAGCAGTTATAAGAGGGAAGTTTACAGCAGAATTATCCTACCTCAAGAAACAAGAAACATCTCAAAGAAACAACCTAACCTTACACCTAAAGCAATTTAAGAAAGAAGAAAAAAACCCCCACAAAGTTATCAGAATGAAAGAAATCATAAAGATCAGATCAGAAATAAATGAAAAAGAAATGAAGGAAACAATAGCAAAGATCAATAAAACTAAAAGCTGGTTCTTTGAGAAGATAAGCAAAATTGATAAACCATTAGCCAGACTTATCAAGAAAAAAAGGGAGGAGACTCAAATCAATAGAATTAGAAATGAAAAAGAAGAAGTAACAACTGACACTGCAGAAAAACAAAGGATCATGAGCGATTACTACAAGCAACTGTAAGCCAATAAAATGGACAACCTGGAAGACATGAACAGATTCTTAGAAAAGCACAACTTCTGAGACTGAACCAGGAAGAAATAGAAAATATGAACAGACCAATCACAAGCACTGAAATGGAAACTCTGATTAAAAATCTTCCAACAAACAAAAGCCCAGGACCAGATGGCTTCACAGGCAAATTCTATTAAACATTTAGAGCAGAGCTAACACCTATCCTCAAACTCTTCCAAAATATAGCAGAGGGAGGAATACTCCCAAACTCATTCTATGAGGCCACCATCACCCTGATACCAAAACCAGACAAAGATGTCACAAAGAAAGAAAACTACAGGCCAATATCACTGATGAACATAGATGCGAAAATACTCAAGAAAATACTAGCGAACAGAATCCAACAGCACATTAAAGGGATCATACACCATGATCAAGTGGGGTTTATTCCAGGAATGCAAGGATTCTTCAATATACGCAAATCTATCAACATGATAAACCATATTAACAAATTGAAGGAGAAAAACGATATGATCATCTCAATAGATGCAGAAAAAGCTTTCGACAAAATTCAACACCCATTTATGATAAAAAAACCTCCAGAAAGTAGGCATAGAGGGAACTTACCTCAACATAATAAAGGCCATATATGACAAACCCACAGCTGACATCTTTCTCAATGGTGAAAGACTGAAACCATTTCCTCTAAGATCAGGAACAAGACAAGGTTGTCCACTCTCACCACTATTATTCAACATAGTTTTGGAAGTTTTAGCCACAGCTATCAGAGAAGAAAAAGAAATAAAAGAAATCCAAATCGGAAAAGAAGAAGTAAAGCTGTCACTGGTTGCAGATGACATGAAACTATACATAGAGAACCCTAAAGATGCTACCAGAAAACTACTAGAGCTAATCAACGAATTTGGTAAAGTAGCAGGATACGAAATTAATGCACAGAAATCTCTTGCATTCCTATACACTAACGATGAAAAATCTGAAAGTGAAATTAAGGAAAGTCTCCCATTTACCATTGCAACAAAAAGAATAAAATATCTAGGAATAAACCTACCTAAGGAGACAAAAGACCTGTATGCAGAAAACTATAAGACACTGATGAAAGAAATTAAAGATGATACAAACAGATGGAGGGATATACTATGTTCTTGGATTGGAAGAATCAACATTGTGAAAATGACTATACTACCCAAAGCAATCTACAGATTCAATGCAATCCCTCTCAAACTACCAATGGCATATTTCACAGAACTAGGACAAAAAATTTAATTTGTATGGAAACACAAAAGACCCTGAGTAGCCAAAGCAATCTTGAGAAGGAAAAACGGAGCTGGAGGAATCAGGCTCCCAGACCTCAGACTATACTACAAAGCTACAGTAATCAACAGAGTATGGTACTGGCACAAAAACAGAAATATAGATCAGTGGAACAGGATAGAAAGCCCAGAGATAAACCCACGCACATGTGGTCACCTTATCTTTTATAAAGGATGCAAGAATATACAGTGGAGAAAAGTCAGCCTCTTCAATAAGTGGTGCTGGGAAAACTGGACAGCGACATGTAAAATAATGAAATTAGAACACTCCCTAACACCATACACAAAAATAAACTCAAAATGGATTAAAGACCTAAATGTAAGGCCACACACTATAAAACTCCTAGAGGAAAACATAGGCAGAACACTCTATGACATAAATAACAGCAAGATCCTTTTTGACCCACCTTCTAGAGTAATGGAAATAAAAACAAAAATAAACAAATGGAACCTAATAAAACTTAAAAGCTTTTGCACATGAAACCATAAACAAGACGAACAGACAACCCTCAGAATGGGAGAAAATATTTGCAAATGAACCAACTGGCAACGGATTAACCTCCAGAATTTACAAGCAGCTCATGCAACTCAATATCAAAAAAACAACCCAATGCCAAAATGGGCAAAAGACCTAAATAGACATTTCTCCAAAGAAGATATACAGACTGCCAACAAACACATGAAAGGATGCTCAACACCACTAATGGTTAGAGAAATGCAAATCAAAACTACAATGAGGTATCACCTCACACCAGTCAGAATGGCCATCATCAAAAAATGTAGAAACAATAAATGCTGGAGAGGGTGTGGAGAAAAGGGAACCCTCTTGCACTGTTGATGGGAATGTAAATTGATACAGCCACTATGGAGAACAGTATGGAGGTTCCTCAAAAAACTAAAAATAGAACTACCATACCACCCAGCAATTCCACTACTGGGCATATACCCTGAGAAAACCATAATTCAGAAAGAGTCAGGTACCACAATGTTCATTGCAGATCTATTTACAATAGCCAGGACATGGATGCAACCTAAGTGCCCATCGACAGATGAATGGATAAAGAAGATGTGGCACATATATACAATGGAATATTACTCAGCCATAAAAAGAAATGAAATTGAGTTATTTGTAGTGAGGTGGACAGACCTAGAGTCTGTCCTACAGAGTGAAGTAAGGCAGAAAGAGAAAACAAATACTGTATGCTAACATGTATATATGGAATCTAAAAAAAAAAATGATTCTGAAGACATTAGGGGCAGGACAGGAGTAAAGACACAGATGTAGAGAATGGACTTGAGGACACGGGGAGGGGGAAGGGTAAGCTGGGACGAAGTAAGGGAGTGGCATGAACATATATACACTACCAAATGTAAAATAGATAGCTAGTGGGAAGCAGCCGCATAGCACAGGGAGATCAGCTCCGTGCTTTGTGACCACCTAGAGGGGTGGGATAGGGAGGGTGGGAGGGAGACGCAAGAGGGAGGGGATATGGGAATGTATGTATATGTATAGCTGATTCACTTTGTTATACAGCAGAAACTAACACACCATTGTAAAGCAATTATACTCCAGTAAAGATGTTAAAAAATTAAATAAATAAGTGCAATGCAGTAGTTTGGGAGGGATGCCCCTGTTGGTTCCTCTTAATTCTTTCATTCCTATCCTTGTCGTGGAACAAAAGCACTGAGCAGGACCATGATGGCGACACGTAAAACCACTTGGATTTAGAGGTTCTGGATGTTGCTGAGCTGTCCATTGTGGACTGAAGTGCTTCATAGAATGTTGTGCTTGGTCCCTGTTGAGGTGGTCGTACATCACCACGCTTTTTGTTTTGTTTTTAAAATTTTTGCACTTTCAGAAAAATAGAACTAGTATGAATTAGGGAAAAACAGCTAAGAAATGGGACAGCTATGTGTGTGAAATCTAACAGATAAGCAAAGAGAAAGAATGGAAATGTGAGGTTGTTATTCAGGACTTGGAAGCAGCAGCTGCACAAACGATGTCGCCACACAATAGCCAAAGAGTGTAAACACACCTGTTTGAACTCAGCCACCTCTTAGCTGAAGTTGTTTGGTCTGGTGTAGACATAAGCTCCCTGACTAGCGTCTCAGTGGGCTTAAGGAAGGAAACCCTGTATCCTGTAGCATCCTGTCCTTTGAAGTGTCCAGTGCTGGATTTTAAACAAAACAGATGCTAAGTAAACATATGTTAGAAAAAAGGAGTGAATTTTTATTGACTTGACATTTTCCTAATTTTCTCTGAAACATTTATAGGAATTTTGGATAAAGAAATAATCTTTGGTTGTGAATGACTTTGATATCAAAATAATATAGATTAATCCTGTGTTTTTCATTAGCAATATAGACCCATCATATTGATTTGGTGAAAGTAACTATTTTAGTCTACTTGGGCTACCGTAACAAAATACCATAGTCTGCGTGGCTTCAACAGCAGAAGTTGATACTCTCACAGTTCTGACCACAGTCTGTTTCTGGTGAGGGTCCGTTTCTGGTGAGGCCTCTCTCCTTGGCTTGTCGGTGGCCACCTTCTCCCTGCATCTTCACATGGACTTTCCTCTGTGTGCGCCCAGAGAGACGTCTCTGGTGTCTCCTCTTCCTCTTCTAAGGATACCAATCCCATTGGATTAAGTCCGCACCCCTGTGACCTTCTCTAATCAAACACTGAGTCCATAACGACGACTGAAGAAGAAAACACATCTGGGCTTTGGGGTTTTGTTTTGTTTTTACAGCACGCCTAAAGTAAACATTGCTTGCCCCTGAATTATACCATTAGCTCCTAAGTAACCTGAGACCTACTGTTATCCTGCTTGGTAAGACTAATCAGTAGTAAAATTAAATATAAACAGTTCTGTTCTTCTTAAGAGGCTGACTTGATTGAAAATGACGTCACCTTTCTTCTAAGGCAAGGAGACAGATATTCATAACCCAGAAGAAATAAAATCAAGCACTTTCTCGCCGTATTGGTTTCTTTCCCAGTGGCCTGGAAGAGTTGCAATGCCTTTTGAAGACACTGCTCTGGGGAGAGACAGCTCCACGGGGGAAATGAACCCAGTACGCTCTTGCTGAAAGAGAACGCTCTGCTAATGCTAAATGATAGCAGGTAGCACCAAAATCTCAGATAGTCTCTCTTCTTTGTATAGGGTTTCTCCTTTGGTAAATTTTTCCATGGATGCTTGCTTTCCCTGGTGACTGGTAATTAATCCTTTATAAACCTTAGTTGAAGACCTCAGATCCCAAGTGAAGAATTCTCTGATAAACAAATTGGAAGTGTGCTGTGTTTCTCTCTACATAGATAGATAGATCTATATGTCATTATTATTCTAATCTTCACGTTGCATGTTGATTCTGTAACTTTGAGTACTACCTTGATGTCAGCATTCATAAATGTTGTATTTCAATTCAGCTTTTTAAGGTGGGTATAATATTTTTTAAATTACCATTATTCACTCCCCAAAACACTTTCGTAAGAGCTTATCTACTTTTTAATCATCTACTGAAAAAGAAAAAAAAAAGAACAGATATGCTTATCTTTTTGCTTCACACATAAATTTAACTTATATAGAGATTGTAAGTCATTTCAGTAGCTTTTAGGATGATACTATTTCAAATTTTGTTTTAAATATTTGCTCCTTTGCTTGATTCTTAATTAATAGAGCTATTTTCAATTTCATAAATATATATGTACACTTGCACTTACATACATGCGTGTTAATCATATAAAACAAAATCCTGATGAGATCAACCTTACTACGGTAATAACTCAGCCATTCGATTTTTGTGGGCCCTGGAGCCATGGTAGCAGAACTTTGCCTAGAGTAGGTGCTGGATAAGCTCCTGATAATTGATTCCTCTAACTGAAACGAATCAATCCCTTGAATGAGTCCTTTAACAGTTATTGATGTATACCTAGCACTGTGGTAAAGGCTTGGAGGCTGACATAAAAAATAAAGAGGAGTATAAATCATTTACCTGAAAAGGGTTATAACCTGGTTGAGAGATCAATCAGGAAAGTAGGTTAAAATGCTCCCAAATATATAGACTCTATTTGTATCAAACTATAGAGTGTAATAGGCATTTCTATGAAATTGCTGCAGAAGAATCAAAGCAAGATGGAAAAAGGTAGTTTGAAGGCCATGATCTTTTCAAGCTGAAGGATGATGGCTTAACTCCGTTACCTCTCTGATGACGTTCCTGACATTCCCACATGGCGTGGCTGGCTTACTATAAATCCATGACCTTGACTCTCAAGAGGGCCTTTAATACTGCCGAGCAATCCCACCATACTTCCCTTGTTCATTTAATCTTCCGCACTCGTGGATGACTGTCTTGAGTTCTTTCCTCCCTTCTCAGCCTCTAAGACCTTCTTCCCTGTCTTTACTCCCACCTTCCTGTTCCACTGGGAAGGTGGACATTCCATCACCTCCATAGCTGGTATCTGCCCTTGTTCATGCTGCCTCCTTGCCTCCGTCTAAGGCCACGTCCTGTGCTTAAACACTGGATCCCACTGTCTCCCCTGCCAAAGCGGAAACGTTGCTCTAGCAGTTCTATCCACTGGTTCCTACACCATCGTGTTTTTTTCCTCTCTACTCATTCCTATCAGCTTCGATTTTTGTTATTTCTCCTACCTTTTTTTAAAATTAATTTATTTTTATTTATTTTATTTTTGGCTGCTTTGGGTCTTCATTGCTGTGTGCGAGCTTTCTCTAGTTGTGGCGAACGAGGGCTACTCTTCATGATGCGCAGGCTTCTCACTGCAGTGGCTTCTCTTGTTGCGGAGCATGGGCTCTAGGCACGTGGGCTTCAGTAGTTGTGGCGCGCAGGCTCAGTAGTTGTGGCTCACAGGCTCTAGAACGCAGGCTCAGTAGTTGTGGCCCACGGGCTTAGTTGCTCCGTGGCATGTGGGATCTTCCCAGACCAGGGATCGAACCCGTGTCCTTTGCATTGGCAGGCGGATTCTTAACCACTGTGCCACCAGGGAAGCCTGTTTCTCCTGCTTTAAATGAAAAAAATCTTGACTCATTTCTCCTACCACCCATCACATTTCTTCTTTCCCTTTATAGCAAAATTCCTTACAAGAATGGTCTATACTTAACCGTATCCAATTCCTCTCCTTTTAATCTCTTTTAACTCCAATATGGCTTTCATCCCCAGCAAGCATCTGAATGGCCTCTTGTCAACAGCGACCTCTAGGTTGTGAAATCCACATGGCAGGTGTCCGCCCTCATCCTCCTTGACCCATTAGCAGTATCTGACACAGCTGGCCGCTCCCTGCTCCTTGAGACACTTCCTGGAAACCACGGTCTTAGCAGTCATTCTCCACTCTTCTGTAGCTGAGGCTCTTTTGTAGTTGGAGTGCCACCACGTACGTTGATCTCCACGTCATCAACGTGCCTAAGAATTTACTACTTTATTTTTTTTCCATTTTTTTATTCCTTGGCCACACCACGTGGCATGTGGGATCTTAGTTGCCTGACCAGGGATCGAACCCGTGCCCCCTGCAGTGGAAGTGCAGTGCAGTCTTAACCACTGAACCGCCAGGAAAGTCCCTGACACCTTATAGCTTTAGCCCAGATCTTTCTGTCAACCTTTCAGACCTTGAGCCCTCTTCCAAATTCTACTTGGACGTTTCATAGGATCTCAGACTTTACATGTTCAAAACATGTAACATTTTTGTGTGATCTATAAAAATATCAGACCACTGTGTTGTACGCTTGAAACTACTATGTCGTAAGTCAACCATACTTCAATTTAAAAGAAAAGTAAAATTTTTTATTTTTGCCTTCTGAGCACTGTAGCCCTCTTCCCGCCCCCCACCCCCACCCCGTATCACTCGATGGGTACATCATCCTTCTAATCACTCAGACCCAGAACATTTGGCATCGTCGTTCACTCTCTTTCACGCCCTTATCAAATCTGTCAGCAAATTTGGTTGACTCGACTTTGAAAACGTATGCAGAATGGGACCATTTATTTTTTCCACCTCCATTACTGTCGCCCTGATTTAACCACCGTCATCTCTCCACGTGGGTCACTGTAAGCGTCTCCAGCTGATTCCCCTGTTTCCACTTCAAAGTCCCCAAAGCCTCTTTTCAGTTCAACAGCCATCATAGCCCTTTGAACATGTCAGACCACATCACTCCTCTGCTGGAAAGCCTCCAGTGAGTTCTCATCTCACTTAGAACAAAAGCCACAAGTCTTGACTCTGAGCTGCAAAGCCAGGCATCACCTGAGAGCTCTGACCTCATCTTTTGTTCCTTTCTCTGGTCCCCTCCACTCAGCCATTCTGACCCCCTTGTCCTCTCCCAGCCAGTCTGGCCTGCTCCCATGTTGGGGCCTCAGCACTGGCTCTTCCCTCTGCCCACAGTTCAGGCACCTGCATTCCCTCACCTCTCCATGCTTTTGTCCAAATGTTACCTCCTCAAGGCAAACCACCTCCACTCCCATGTGAAACTGTCCCTGCCCTGTCATCTGCTACTATGGCTTTCCTTACCTTGTTTTTCTTTTCCTTTTTCCACAGAATTTGTCACCTCCTAACATGTTATATACTTTGTTTATTATGTCTATTACTTATGATGTGTCTCTCCCGCTTAGAGTTAAGCTCTTAGAGGGCAGGGAATTTCAGTTTCTTTTGGTCACTGATGTAGCCCAACTGTCTAAAACAGTACCTGAAACATAAATGATGGATGGATGGATGGATGAAGAGATCATTGAGAACTCAAAAGAGGCTTTCCTTAAACACCCCATTTCACATTGCCAATCCATCCTTCACTTGTGGTTCCCCTCTACTCACAAAACTTTGTTTTACTTTATTCACTATTTGAAATTATCAATTATCTTACTTATATCTCCTCTACTAGAATATAAGTTAAGCTATGTGAGCATAAGAACTGGAGATAGTAAGCATGTACTTAATAAATATTCATTAAGTGAATCCATTCTAGACAAGAAATTTGAATTCCTCAAATCAGTTAACTGCCTGTATAAATTTTATCTTATGACAAATCTGTGACTATTTGCTTATTCAGTCTGATTCAGTGTTCAGTTAGCAGGATACGTAATTGGTTGTTACATTCTTTTTATCACCGTGGTTTTCTTTGGTTTACTATTAAAGAATTCTCAGACTACCCTTGACACTTTATAATAAATTAAGCAAAAATTTTCAAAAAGTTCAATGATTGGCAAGTATTAATATGTAATAAATAAAGCAGATAGCTCTGACCTTATTCCTGAAAGTACCTCACCTTCTCTTTCTCTGAGTATTTCCATTGTAAGACTCAATGGCTGTACTCTCATTTGAGTCATTTAAAATCATAGAAAACGGGCTTCCCTGGTGGCGCAGTGGTTGAGAGTCCGCCTGCCGATGCAGGGGACACGGGTTCGTGCCCCGGTCCGGGAAGATCCCACATGCCGCGGAGCGGCTGGGCCCGTGAGCCATGGCCGCTGAGCCTGCGCGTCCGGAGCCTGTGCCCCACAACGGGAGAGGCCACAACAGTGAGAGGCCCGCGTACTGCAAAAAAAAAAAAAAAAAAAAAAAATCATAGAAAAGCATAGCAAGTTTTATAGGAAATTATTATGTGCAAGAAAATGGATCAAAATCTCATTAGATTTTTAAGCTCTCTTTTCTGTAGTCTCTCATAATAGGAACCTGGGTCATTTAAATTCTTTACATTTTTCTTTCAGTTTCTTTAAGAAAATACTGTAAGTTGGGAGTAGTTAATATTTAAGACAATCCATTGTAGACATTAAAACAAATTATGGATTTTCCTTGTATGTTATTAGCTATTAATGGCCTCCAAATGAAAATGGAAAAACACACTTTGCTATTCAGCATATTAAAATGCACCTGTGTTAAGAAATCGATGCATGAAAATTCAGTAGCTATTCATCATGATCAGAATTCTATTCTTATTTGAGTGAATTTCATTTTGCTTTTTAACAGTAAGTATTCCATCATTCGTTAGCACATTTTTAATAGATGAAAGAAAGGTAAACATTTGTTGTATCCATTAAGATGATTAGCTTCCCTCTTAACTCATTAAGTCGTTGTTTAGGAAGAAAACTCGAGTGCCGTGAATTGGTGATAATTTGTTTTATCTTACTTCACGACCAGAAATTTTGGGCTTTTGTTTCGCTTTTGAGATTCCACATACAAGTGAGATCAGACAGGGTTTGTCTTTCTCTTATTTCACTTAGCATGATCCTCTCAAAGTCCATCCATGCTTTTTTTTTTGGCGGTACGCGGGCCTCTCACTGCTGTGGCCTCTCCCGTTGCCGAGCACAGGCTCTGGATGCGCAGGCTCAGCGGCCACGGCTGACGGGCCCAGCCGCTCCGTGGCATGTGGGATCCTCCCGGACCGGGGCACGAACCTGCGTCCCCTGCATCGGCAGGCGGACTCTCAACCACTGCACCACCAGGGAAGCCCCATCCATGCTTTTGCAAATGGCAGGATTCCCTTCTTTCTCATGGCTGAATAATAGTCGTGTGTGTGTGTGTGTGTGTGTGTGTGTGTGTGTGTGTGTGTATCTCACATCTTCTTTATCCGTTCATCTGTTGGTGGACACTTAGGGTGTTTCCCTGTCTTGACTGTTGTAAATGATGCTGCTGTGAACATGGGGTCTAGATGTTGCTTTAGCGTAGTGTTTTTGTTTCCTTTGGATATATGCCCAGAAGTGGAATTGCTGGATCCAAAGTGATTTTTTAAGTTAATTATCTCCTACTTACAATTATTGTTTTCTGACAGCCTTAGGTCTAGTGATTCTAGAAGACTGTGAGAAAATAAAGATAAAGTTGGTTCCTGCTATAAACTTCAAACGTATCTCTGACAGGAGCCTATGAGCTTCCATAGGCCGGGCCTCCGTGGTGCTGATGGAACTTCTTTGGGTTGTGAGAAATAGCAAGTCATGTGGCCCCAGAGCTGTCTACAAGCATCCCCCCCGAACTTTCCAGATGGGGTCCCCTGCACGTCTGTTAATGACCAGCCCAGATGTCCATCTCTAGGCAGAGTAGAGCAAGTGGCAGCGTGGTGAGGGTCAGAATGGGGGCTAGAGGGCCTGAGTCAGAGCAGAAACATAAGGAGAGTTTGGGAGGGTTCAGTGGGCATTGCTGGGCCAGACTATAGTGGTGCTGGAGTCAGAAGGAGGAGGGAGGTGAGGAAAGCAGGTGGTTAGCACCCTCGGCCACCTCCTGCTGTATTTATAAGTAAGTTCAGTCATCCATCAAATGAAGTCCATCCTGAGAACCATAAACCAAGAGTCATGAATGGACTAAGCCAACTTGGAATGTTCCCAAATAACTCTCAGGCTACTCAAAAACCCTTAAAGTTAGCCCACGAAACATTTCACCGTAAGGAGCTTGGAGTGACGTTTCCTCACCTTTTTAGGACTGTAGTAGCTGAGGGCTTTAATTCTCCCAATGCAGCAGCCTTGGTGGCATTTTTAGAAACTATGAAACCACGTGTATTTTACTATCTCAGCCCTCTTTGAATGAAAGGGAGCTTTATGTATTATGAAAAAGAGACGTGAAAAAAGAAAAGTCACATCTAAATAAATAAAAATCATGATTTGATATTGTTATGATTTACTGGACCACAAACCGATTGAAGGGCAAAGATACAGCAATACATGACCTTTATAATGCATGCCTGGAGTTCTAACATGTGACACTGCTCGTTGACTGTTTTACGTTTGAAAAAATGGACTAAATTAGGCTACAAGGCAGACTGAGGCCTACATTTTTACCTTTTTTTTGGTACCAAACAATTTGTAGAATTTTGTAAGTTATTACTTTCCAGTATTCACTAATTTCACACAGACATCTAAATGCTCAAACATTGCCATCCATGTACCCCTTTGAATGAAAAGGAGGCGAGGACTGCAGAAAGAACTCAGGCTTTCAGATGAGATAGTCGGATTTGAATATCCCCTCCATTGCTTGTGGCCCTGGAGGAGTTTTTCTGAACCTCAGCTTCCTCACTTGGGAGGAATGGTTGTTGCTGGGATTAAATTAAATGCAAAAAGCTGTGCATAATACCCAGCACAGCACTTCACAGACATCCAAAGTAGTAGCTTTTATCATTTCATCATAAATCGTGCCATGTCCAAGACGAAGAAGGACCTGGAGGAGGAGAGTGAGGATGTCTTTGGTCATCGTCACTCGGCTGTTCCATGACACGGCGGTCCCATGACACACCTGTGTCACTCACTCACTGCCTTCTTCTGAAATGTTACTTGAAAACAGACTGCAGACACCAAGGTGAAATGACACAGCCTTAGAGTTTTTAAAGCACTTTTGCATGACTGTCCGGATAACGAGATGCTTCTCTTCTATAAGTTGGTATTTACTGGCACTTGAGTCTACAAGTTAAGTGGCAGCGAGCGTTTAATTCTGTGTCAAAAGGTAGACTACCAAGTACAGGTAGGTGGTTTACCAACCACCCTGAGGCTACGTAGCGTATACTGGATGGGAGGTACCAGAAAAGGCAGAGAACCAATCTGTTCCCCTTTTCGTTGGCACAGGAGAGGGAGAAGCGAAGGCTGATAGAATCGTGTGCCTCTCCATCACGTATCCGGTCCTCCACGGCTACAAGACAAGTTAGCCAGGAACCCATGTAGAAGGAGAGAGCAAAATAGACTCCGGCTAGAGCACTGGCCTGAGAATAAGGTTCCCAGGATATGAAGGGAGTCGACTGAAAAGAAAGACAGTGGAATTAAGGCGGTCATATTGTCTCCTCGGGACCCTAATGATTCTGTGGAGTCAGATGAATCTAGATCTGAATCTGAATTTGGATTTAAGTACCATTCACAATAGTCAGTCCTGATGGGACCCTGCCTAGGGCTGCGAGCCATCTTTATATTGATGTTTTCTGCCTTTCTTCCCCTCCAGCCATGATCAGGCCTTTCAGACAAACCTGGGAAGCCCTGGAGTTTTAGAGGGAGAACAAAGGACCTCTTGAAGGGGGGGACCTATGACCTGGGGCAGAACCCACTGCTTGGAGCTCGAGGTTACTTTCAGTCCTGGGGTCTGGACCAACTTCGCTTCCCTCAGTGCCCAGAACACCTTCTGTGTCCCGGCACGTGTTAGAGCTCTGGTCAGTCACCACGGTCCACTCTGACCTGGTGTTCCCGTGAGGCCTCTGTAAGGACCCAAGGTTTCTGAGCTCTTAATTTGTTCTTGCTTCTCAGGACTTTGCTTTATCTTAATCAGGGAGCAAAAAAAAGAGAGTAAATGGCCACTGGCCTCAAAAAATAAATGCCCCGAGCGTCCGTGAGAGTCACAAATTGTTATGACGGACGACATGAGAGGGAAGTGGTCCCAGGGCCCTGATTAGAGAAGTGACACTGGAAAACCAAAACAGTACGGCAGGCTTCCGGACCGAACGTGAGCCAGGGAGGGGCAGCCACGGGGGAGAGCCCTGAATGACGGCAGGAAAGAGTCCTATGAAGACTTGAGCGTAGAGTCGGCCCAAAACGCAGATGTCAAC
Organism: Globicephala melas; assembly: GCF_963455315.2. Classification (NCBI taxonomy): domain Eukaryota; kingdom Metazoa; phylum Chordata; class Mammalia; order Artiodactyla; family Delphinidae; genus Globicephala; species Globicephala melas. Next base: position 3,921,913 of record NC_083315.2, on the reverse strand, counting down.
TTAAATCAGGATACGTGTGATAAAAAATAGTTTCATGGGATTAAAAATTCAAAGAGTCTATGAGGGATGTTCCCTTGGGACCTAAGGTTGGTTTCAAAGAAAAAGAAGCCTCTGTGTCTGAGGACTAACAAAGAAAATCAGAACTAGACAGATCGGACACAGCAAGTAGAGAGGATCCTATAAGCAAAATGAACATGGGAAACCTTACCATTTCTCATACCTGAGAGAACGTGAGAGAGTCCATGCTGGAGAGAACTCGTGGCTGTATCTCGAATGTAAGCGTGGTTTAGCATGCATCTCATGGCAGGCATTAACCTGTGTTAACTAGTCTGGTGTGAGGTGGGTTACAGTGCAGAGCACCAAGGAAACCACTGGTGCTGAGCGTTCATAGATGAGTGACTATTGGGAAACATTCATGTATGTACGGTCGTTCTTTTAGTCTAGAGAAAATGCTCATGTACTGAGCTCACTCTGTGTACCAAACAGTAGCCTAGCCTTGGAAACACACTCCATGAGATTAAAGGAATTTGTTCAGACTACGCTCCCTGTAAATAAATCAACATTCAAATCCAGGTTCATCTAAAACCCTCTGTTCTTGAACCCACGTGAGTGGAATTGATGTAGATAATATCTTCCATATCATAGATGTGCTGCTTAAGCTAGATGGAGCCGAAGTGAGTTCGGTGACTCAAAAATGACGTCGTCCATTGATCCCCCCTGGTCAGCATCCTGCCTCTTTCTCTCCAGCTGATAAGCCTTCTTATCTTCCCTCCACCCTGTCTGTTCTACATTGTAAGTTAGAAATATAGTTCCTGAAGTAAAGACACTGAGGGACGGGCTTCTGCTTGCTTCTGTCCTACCCGTATGCTCTGTAAAGCCGGTTCCTATATGAAGCTCCTTGTCTAAGGGGAGCATGGTCGATTATAGGAGGTGAGCCCAGAAGGGAATTCCACATTCTGAACTGAAGTCTTAATCTAAGAGCATAAAATCATTACCTGTGGCCCCGCTTATTATAGGCTAACTTTACCACCCCTTTATTTTTTTTTTCTCACTGTTCCCTCTTCCTACTCTAGTGTCTGAAAAGTTGGTCTTTGGATAAAAGACAAGAGATTTTCATGGGATACTCTTTAGAGTTGTACATTTAAAATTTATGTCTTCCAGTGGTTTTAAAATATATATGTGCTATATATATAGGCTACACTTAAACTCTGTTATCTTTTTAAAATTTTTTAAAAGGTCCCTGAGAGAGACGAGAGATCATGTCATAGAAAAAAAATCTTGGATTTATACTGTTGGGGTCAGAAACTCTCTTGAATAATGGATCAATATACTCAAGAAAATGCTATTTCTAGTAGTAAAACTGAGTCTGATTAAGACTGCATCTTATGGAAAAAGGCACCAACCTATACTGCTGCTTGCAGTTTAAAACAGTACAGCTCATCTGGGCAGTAGTTTGGAACAGAAGTTTAAAAGGTCTTGATAACCCATGGCTTGCTCATGCTACCTCTGGGAATGTGTCTCCAGGAAAGAATTCTAAATAGAGGCTTTTCATACAGAGATTTTTCAAAGCAGAATATTTATCATAGTGAAAAAAATTTTAAACCTAGACGTCACCAGAAAGTGTTGAATGGTTGAGGTCATTTTCTAAATGGTAGATTTTTAAAAGTCTATCATCTGTTAAAACCAGATGCATGATAAGTGGCTCTGCCCTGTCTTCAAAATATGCCCTCAGTTATTTTTGTTAAAAATAGAGAATGATGCCCTAAAAAAAATAAATAAAAATTTTAAAAGTGTACCACCTGAAAAACTGTGTTAAGAATTGGGTAAAAATTGGGTACGAATTGGGTAAAATATTATGATTATAGCTATGGGAATCAAAAATTTTTTTAATTTCAGGAAAAAATGGAAATACTATCACACAATCGAGAATTGTGTTTCAGTGGTAGAACTGTAGGCAACTTTTATTTCTATTTTTTTAAGTTTTGTATTTCCGTATGAGGAGCAGCCCCTCTTACATTTTTAATAAAAAATCGTAAGGGATGCCAGGAAATGCATTTCGTGTCTTCAGTCCACTTCCTGTCTACTGCGCCCATGTCCAGAACCTGGTCCTCCTTTCCCACTCTACATGTTGTGGATGGATCTGAGTAACTCCGTGGCTCTTATGAGCTCAGTCCTCAACCCAGACAGTAGTCAGCTAGAATGCATTAACTCTGAAGATTCGGAAGTGAAGATGGGTTCTTTCTGTTCTAGTTCCCTCTTGTCCTTCATGAGCAGTCCCGATGAAGAGCTCTTTGAATAGGAAGAACCTGCTCAGAAGAAATCCACATGCCCACAATGCAAAAGAAACACAATGCCAGTTAGAGCAATTCCTCTTTTCACCGTTTCTGAGTTTGCCTGTTTTTCCACCTTGTGATTAAACAGGTGTTGCCTAGATAGAGGACAAATATGTATCTGTATATTTGCAAAGCATCAAATAATGAAGGATAGCTTAATGAACGTTATCATCTTTAGTGGCTCAGTGAACTCAAGGAGGAAAAGTAATAGAATAAAAGGTCATTGCTTTCGTGATGCTTGGCCGCCACGAATACAGTGTTTGTAGTCATAAGATACATTCCGTGGTTCTTTCTTCATCCAAAACATTGTACCTTTTGGAATTATGCCATTTATTATTAATTAAAGTACGTGTTTGGGGTGGAGATGGCAGTGGCTAAGTCTTTTTCACTGAATGACAAGAACTGGGCATTTCAATCCTGTGTATTTTTCTTGAGTTCCATTTGCTACAAGCTGTTATGTTGTAAACTCCTATTTCAGTAGTTCCTCTTCACCTTCATTACTTGTTATGCTTTCAAAGAGCACAGTGGCCTTTTTCTAGTTCGGAAACGGGTAGTATAGCTGAGCGCTCGAAGGTTTGTAAATACTGATAAGCTGTTTTGTGATAAAGAACCAAAGTTGGGAAAAGCAACAACAGTGACAACAGTTATTCAGTGTGTGTTTGTACTTTGAGGGGGAAAGAGAGGGAACGCTGTTTTTTCTTTTTTTTCAATCTTTTTCTCCCTTCCTTTTCCCATTTTAGACAAAGCCCGTTGCATTTGCAGTCCGGACAAATGTCAGCTATAGCGCAGCCCATGAAGACGACGTCCCAGTGCCAGGCATGGCCATCTCATTCGAAGCAAAAGATTTTCTGCATGTTAAGGAAGTAAGGAGAATAATTGGAATTTCTATCCACATGATTTTTTTACCTTGAAACATCATTTCTTACTTCTCATTGCTGTGAAATAGCATGGCGTGTAGCTGCGGTTGGATAACATACACGTGAAATCAGTGCCTCTCAAGCTTTTCTAATATAAATATAACCTTTTTAAAGAAGAAAAAAGTCACAGGCCTCTTGGAATAACCTCAAGGCTCCCCTGGGCTCTGTGACCCAGAAATTGAGAACCACTGGGGCAGATGATCCTTTTTTTATACTTAACCTGTACTTTTTGTGTTAAGGTTTAACCTTGACCGTGTGTCATTTTCCCCTCGTGTCCCAAGTTTAACCATCTGGGGAGGGTTTAATAATAGTATCTAGAATTCATGATCTCTCCTGTCTGCTAGCAGGGTCTAAACTCAGGCCACTTTCGCCCATTCTCTTTCTTTGGTGGTAAATTTCTGCAGGGGAAGGGGGAATGGATGCAGTCACAGCCAACAAGGCAAGAACCAGATATCGGGAACATCCCTTTTCCACCATACCAAAAGCCTCCACTTTTTGTTAACAGTGACTCAATCTGTAAATTGGAAAAATTCACTCTTAATTAAGGTTTATTTTGAGTCAACATTTATCAAATGCCTGTTTTGCAGAACACTGTATGAAATGGCCAGAAATTCCCCTTACGTGTTCTAGGTGTGTGAGGTTTTCTTAAGCCTGCAGGAATTTACAATTGGAGCACTTCCAGCTGGGGGACGGCCTCTCCTAGGGAGCATTTGTAAAAAAATTTTTTACGGTTCTAAGGATTTTTTTTTAATCTTATTGAGGTATAGTTGATTTGCAATGTTGTGTTAATTTCTTCCATACAGCAAAGTGATTCCGTTATACACATATATATATTCTTTGTAATATTCTTGGAGAGGGAGTAGGGGAGGGAAGGAATGGGAGTTTGGGATTAGCAGAGGCAAACTATCATATATATGATGGAGCTTATGCCGGTTTAACTGCTCAGGCACTAAAGGCTGTGAGCAAGCGCTGATAACTGCCAATGAAAAGAGACGAGAGAATGTAGAGCCTGCCATTTCTTTAACTTTTCAAAAGAGCTGTTATTTCTGTTTGGCCAGGAAGGGAAGACAGAAAATAATTTCTGAAGTATGGCATGCCTAGAATCTCACTTTACAGCAGGAAGTTAGATGAATCTAGGCTCTCATCCCCAAGGGCTGATGCTTAGAGAAGAAGGAAAAGAAAAACAGAGTGGATACCCTTCTTTGAAATGTTCGAGAACAGGCTTGAAAACTACTTTTCAGCCGAGGGACACATCAAACCGTATCCTAAAGATTTAGGACAGATAGTCCAGGCACAAGAGAGAAACCGCCAACACCCACGTAAGTGGAGAAGTCATTTGTGAACGCCAGACTGTGGTCATTACACACCTGTTTGCACAAAGGTAAATTTTGCTCTGACATCAGATATCTCATGTCGATGTCAATATTTCTCACTCACTCTTAATACTTCTAATTAATCTGATTATATAAGAGGAGGACCTCTGTAACACTCCCTAGTTCCTGCTAGTCTCTTGTCAGGAAGACCCGTTCATCTTTGAACAAGAAGAGTTTATCCTACTCATGGTGCCAGCAGCTGCAGTGGAATTCAGGAAGGTCTCAAGGCCAGGAGAGTGAAGGCAGAGTCAGGCGGGAGAGGGATTGTTGAGCTCCCGGAAAATACTTTGCTCGTAGCACACACTCAACACGGGAACAGGGTTTCCTGACTTGCGATATTTGAGTTCGCTGTCACTGCCACCATACTTATCTCCAGTGAAAATGGTCAATGGGGAAGAAAAAGGATGTGAAGATTTGTTTAACTTCTGCACACTGATTTTGACAATTCTGATTTTCCGTTTAGAAATTTAACAATGACTGGTGGATAGGGCGATTGGTTAAAGAAGGCTGTGAAATCGGATTCATTCCAAGCCCAGTCAAGCTCGAGAATACGAGGCTGCAGCACGAACAGAGAGCCAAGCAAGGGAGGTTCTACTCCAGGTAGGAGCAAAGCACCGAGTGCTCGCGTCAGGGTCCAGACAGTACTGTCATGCGTGTACTGTCAGTTGCCGGATTCTACAGTCTTTGTTATGCGTTAAAAAGCAGACTGGTGAGAGCATCACAAATCCTGCATTTAAAACACTTCATCCAGCCTCTCATTTTCATCCCCTTCTGGAGAGAGTCAAATTAAGTATGACCGTGAATGAAAAGAGCTAAGGTCGTAGAGTATTAAATTCAGGCTTCAGTGCAGAGGAAATTCTGAAGTTTAATCTTTTGCTGAACATACCCTGGCATCGAGCAATCCCGGTGACTAATCCCGGTGTCCACAGCCGCCTGGCATGGCCGGAAGACGTTTCAGAAATGACCGTCTCAGATGTCAGCAAAGAGCAGCTCTCGTGGTCTTTTAATTTCATTTTCACTTAAGAAACTCAATTTTCAGTTCTGCCCCACTGCTCAGCACTTAAAGGGAAACTCAGTAAATTGTCACTGGAGGTAGCAATTAGATGAGTTATGTAATAGGCTGGGGCCAATTGATTGTTTCCCTAGAATTCTTGAGATTGTTTGCCCCTCGCTAGAATCATTAGAAGGGCTCCTCACATATGGAGTGAATATTAAATTGAGCCCCCCGCAGACAAGTCCAAGAACATGGTTTGCTTTTCCCTGTGAAAGGGTGTGTTACTGGCAAGTCTTTTCTTTAATGTGAATAGCTAGGCTTCTGTTTTCTGAAGCTTACATCTTATTTTTTTCCATAGTGATGCAAAATCCTTTGTCAGTGACCATATATCAGTGTTAGCAAGAATTTTTCCAAGTGCCCACAAACAAGTCAAATAGAAGATGCGGGCTTCCCTGGTGGCGCAGTGGTTGAGAGTCCGCCTGCCGATGCAGGGGACATGGGTTCGTGCCCTGGTCCGGGAAGATCCCATATGCCGCGGAGCGGCGGGGCCCGTGAGCCATGGCCGCTGAGCCTGCGTGTCCGGAGCCTGTGCTCCACAACGGGAGGGGCCACAGCAGTGAGAGGCCCGCGTACCGCAAATAAAAAAAAAACGAAGAAGATGCTTTGTGGTTTGGAACATCCATCTTCATTCACTAGTATTTTATAACTCTCAGGCTCTTTTAGTTCAGATGGATTCTTCCCTTTTGCAAGACCGCTAGCCCATATTTGACTTTTATTAATCCCTGGGTTACTGGGGACCCTCAGACTGTGAATGCATTTGGTCATATAAAAGTAGATGCGTGTAGACATACAAAGCCTGGGCATCTTTCTTGTAGGACGTTGAAGATCTGATGCCATTTTTTTGATTTCTAGTCTTATATTGGCTTTATTGTATCTTTTTCTATTCTCTGTATTGAGAATGGTTTCTTAATGCTAGTTAATAAAATCTTTCTCTGCTTCTTCATACACAAACTGAGAAAGGAAAACTACTTCTCAAGGAGTAGGATGGGAGACATTTTGCCAAATTGTTAAGAAGGTAGGGTTTCCTTTGCCTCCCAGCTGGGGATCCCTGGTCTAGCCATTAGCGATCAGCTCAGCTTTATAAGAACCTACAGGAATGGTAGGTATTTGGGCCTCGTCTTCGCAGATGAGGAAACAGGCTGAGAGAATTTAGGGAACTTGACCAAGGTTGCACAGCAAGTAAGGTAGAATCAGGATGTAACCAAAATCCATCTGTCTGTAGCTTGACTTCAGAGGCCTATGTGCTGTGAAATCGTGCAACCAGGGCCTGTCCAGGCAAGCACAGAACGAATCGTTATTATTATTGCCGTCTGTTCTTATCTACTGTATTAGCTGTGTTATTTTGCTATTGCATTTTTTCCTTAAAGAACTATAAATTATCTGTATTTGAGTAGTGTAACACCTCATACCTGTTCTAAGGAACTCGTTTACGTTTCCTGTAACCATATTCATTTTCCTTTGATTTTTCTGGATTTTATTTTGTCCTGTCTCTTTACCTAAGCTTTTGCCCAAGTAGGTGAAAATACTTCTTCTTGTTTTCAGAGGTTCTTACATCTGTCTCCAAACATTTTAAATACACTTATGTTTTGAGGGCATAACTTTCAGGCAGTATTATAAAACTCAGAATTCAGCAGTATTATAAAACTCAGATGTGTAAATTATAAAAAAAACCAGCAGAAATCAAAGGCAGTAGAATTGGAGAACAGCTCAAGAACGTAGCATTTTTATAGAATTAAACATGAAGGGCAAATTTGCATTCAGAACATTTTAACTCTTTGCAGTGTTTGTCACAATTTTACACAATTCAAATAATACTTTGACTGTTACGGAAATTTGAAGCGAATGTAAAACAAACCCAAGTTTGAACTGGAATTAGACTTAGCAGTTTAAAAAAAGAAAAAAAAAAACTTGTGGAAGAAAACGCGTTGGGCTTGGTAATGGGCATTCTTGTATAACTGCCAGAAATGGCTTCTCTAAATACCACATTTTATTACTTTTACATATCATCTGGTATCCTTATTAAACGTGCTGGGATATCTTTTAAGAACCTGAAAAAGATACAGAGGCCTCCTGGTCTTGCTTAAAGCTTTTGATGTTTGTCTTTTTTACACATTAAAATGCCAGAATGGTAGCAATAAAATTCAGCCTGTCACTGGTATTTTAGTGGAACTTATATTTTCATACTAATATTCATGAAATAGTAAATCCATGTAAATATTTACAGAATATTAATTATCACCCTTGGATGCATAGACACTGTAGCGGATTCTTTCCACTAGACCCTGGCTTGGCTATGACAATAAATATTTGGCCATGAGACTGTCTTGCTGAAATTCCATGTCACTCTTTTAAAATGTTCCTTTCTATCCACCTCTGTGAAGGGGCCGTGTGGTGTATTATTTAGCATGCTGGCCACTGGTAAAAACATAAATGCCACCGTTCTAATATTAACCCCAAAGTTTCTAAGACACTAAGGCGTGTCTTGGATTCATGATAGAATTTGGTAGTTCTGAAGTATACACTGTTCAGATGGTTCCTAAATGAACCAAGCTGAATCCTCCACGTTTAGCCATGCTTGAGGAATGTTCCAGATACACTCTGAGGGTTAAATCATAGAACACTTTCTCGTGTTCCCCCGTGTGTCTTAAAGGTTGGCAGATTTTAGCATAGGTGTGTTGTTGGGGATTTTTTTAATAGGTTGCTTGTAAAAACTTGAATACGTTCCATCTTGGTACACTAAAAAAGAAGCCAGCTAAGACAAAGGAGCAGAAACCCAACAAGAATTAAACAAGACGTTTGGCTGTTAGCCTGCAGGTTTGCACACTGCTTCTGAGTCTTGAAAATAAGAAGCAGAGGAAATCTTTGCTCTTACCTGTCTGGGATCCTGGCAGAGAATTTGAGGACTGCAGCAAATACCCAAGTTTTCTTCCATTCTCTCAGGGCCTTTTCAAATTAATCCCTGAATTTGCAACAGAGACCTTGACACGGCTATGTCGAGCACTCTAGGAGTCTCCACTGGGAAATTACTCTTTGCCTCCTTGGAGGCAAGACAGATTTAAAGTTCAATAAAAACATAATGAGTAAATCATGTTTATTGAGCATTACAGATGTTTTAATCTCCGAAATAAGTGTCAGTTGTAATATAAATTTTTGCTTTACTCCAGTAAATCAGGAGGAAATTCATCATCCAGTTTGGGTGACATAGTACCTAGTTCCAGAAAATCTACACCTCCGTCATCTGGTAAGTAGGTAGTAAGTGCTGAACGGTACATACTGCATTTCATGCTTTCCTCCGTCTTTACCTAGTTGTGTGAGTTTCCATAGACTGAATCACTAGGTTAACCCTTGAGGTGTTCAGAGGGATCAGAAATGAGTGTGGCCACCTGGAGTTAGGGACCATTGGGGCAACTTTCTTTCTGGCTTTGAAAGAAAAGAAACGGTGTCAGTGTGTTCACTGCTTAGATGATCAAAGTGGTGAGCGGATTTGACTAGCCCTGACCACCACCATGGTCCCCGGCAGTGTCATGGGCAGTAAATGGATGAAAGTCCACTACAGCCACGCTGGTAGGAAGAGTGAGTACTGTTTTCTTTCCAAAGTGCTGAAGAAGGACACCAACATACATGTGAATTTCAGATAAACAATGAATCATACTTTTAGTAGAAGTCAATATTGTACCAGACATACTTGAAAAATTTTTCATCGTCTAGCTGAAATTCATTAACTGAATTTGTATTTGCTCAATCTGGCAACTCTGCCATTCCGTGTTGAACTTGGAGTTCTATGTACACAGGAGACGAATTGGTCAAATTGGATGAAAACCCATGATCAGAGTCTTCGTTCGCTAAGAGGTGCAATTGAGAGCCAGAGTAACGTGATAAGGGGTGGCCAGTGGAGCTTTTGTGGATTTCTAGGAAGCTGGAAGTGGGACGAGGTCAAAGACAGAGAAGCACGCATCCGTGGAGAAGTCTAGGAACAACGTAGTTGCACTCTGACTGCCTCAAGAGCAGGACCCCCCTCGTTGCTGACGATCATGCCTTGTTCCTGGATGCTGGCAGCTTTCAGAGACGATGCCGGGCTTCTTAGGAAAAACTAGAGGACTTGTTGAGCGAGCAAAATCTGAGCACAGTCAGAAATAATTTTAGAAGGTGTACTGATTTCCAAAACCAGGTACTGACAACGAGCAATAATTCTAAGTTGCCCCAAACTAAGTCAAATGATATGTTTGAAAGGAAGCATCGAAATCCTTTAGGTACGGTGTGAGGTTGGTGTCTTCTCTTGATGGTGGCTGAGTAGATGTTCCCTGAGTGCCCAGGCGAAAGGGGGCTTATCTGTGCCCTTTCTCCAATGGGTGGAGTTGCAGGGATTATGATACAAACCTTATACTCTTCCTCTGTGTCTTCAAAACTGTCCCGGAGAGTCCTGAGGACGGTCACGAGGCTCCAGAAATGGGAAAACGCCAGTTCACATTGTGATAAAGTGGCAGCTCTGGCCCCAGACTGTCAACCCCACTTCCGTCAAACGGGAGGGGTTTTCCATTCCCTGTAACCGAAATGTAGCCTTCTCACCGTTTCGGCCACATCACGAGACCTGGCACGTGCTTCCTGAAGAATAAGTCAGTGTGTCTGGAAAATAACATTTCATTTTTGTAGCCAGATGTTAGGCATTCCTAAGCATCAAGTTCAATTAAGAGTTTCATATAATACAGATGATTTTTTTATTCAATGTCCTGAGATCAACCATAGTGGAAAAGAATATAAAAGAGAATATATATATATGTTTTATATATATATATATATAATATATATATATGTATAATGGAATCACTTTGCTGTACAGCAGAAATTAACGCAACATAGTAAGCCAACTATACTTCAGTTTAAAAAAAGACAAGTTAACTACGAAGTATGTTCTTTAAAACACGGATAATTTTTGTTTTCGGAAAACAATCTCTCCATCATCTTGGCCTTACAATGTGGAAGTGTTGACATGGTAAAAAAAATTAAAACCACAGTGTAAAGATAAAAAAGAGATTGTAAACTTCACTCCCTGAGTTTTATACAGAGACAGGACTTTGGAATCACTTTTCTGAATCCCAAGAGTAGAAAACACTGTGACTAAGTGAACAGGAAATTTTAACCAACTGCAAAATGTATAATGGGCCCCTCAGGCTCCTGCTGTAACTTTCGTAGCAATCCTACAACTTACTGAACTGAAGACATCAGAAAATTCTACAGAGAGAGTCTTCCACCCCGCCTGCAGGGAACCCTGCCTAATCTATCAAACGTGGATAGGTCCCCTATCATCATCGTCATCTTTGTTTCCCGAGGCCCTACCTACAATTCACCTCACTCATTGCGAGACTAAAGAACAGAAGCCTTTGCCCAGAGGAAATATCACTGGAGGTTCTCCAGGAGGTGGAAAAGGAAAAATTTCCACCTCACCCCGGGGAATGAGGTAGCAGTTGGTTGCACAGCGTGTACCGCATACCTACACGTGTGTGTCCGCACCCTCTGCCCCAGCATGCCACTCAACTCGACCCAACTGTCTAAGATTACATCTAAATTTAGAGTTCAAGAAATGTTCCCAAGGGTCTCTGCCCAAATAAATAAATAATTTTTAAACTAAAGCGTGCTAGTGAAGAAAAGAAGCTATTTTTTAAAGGAAGCGGTTTTTCCCAAGTAAATACTAAGGTTTGCCAAGGTATGCCAATGCAAGTATGAAATGAGAAAGGGGAACATCTCACCTCTCTCAGCACGAGGAGAACCATCTGAACCTAATAAAGTATATACAGAACTATGAAAAGAGTTGAAGGCGCCCCTTAACGCACAGTACATTTCTTTAACGTGTCCTGAAGGTAGCCAAGTGTTTTAGGATTCTGCGTCTCAGGACAAACCCAGATGCTTTTAGATTTCAGTTAACCAAAATCAGGACTAGTAGACGGCAAAGTCCTCAATGTAGGATTTTGAGCCCTTGTGTCCAAATACAGGTAAATTTCAAACCTGACTCAGGCTATGTGAGGGGGCAGCCGAATATCTGGGCAATGGTACAGCTCACCTTTTTACACGTTTCCACTCTTCCTTTAAATCAAAAACCCAATGGACAGATCATAAAATTCAGTTCACGAACTTTGCCATCATCCCAGGGTCCTGTCAACAGTGACAGGCCATTAGGTATCCTCAGTTTCAGAGAGGCTCTCAAGGGGACTGTCCCTTGAATGTGGCCTTTATCAGCCCCGTAAAAGACTAGAAAGGTAGGAGCATATGGGAATTGAGCACCAGAAGGGAAGCTTATTTGGTTTGACTTAAGGCATACTATAGGGATAATGAAAAACTGAGCCAGATCCTCTCCGTCTCACCCAGGAAGACGTGAATAACATGCTCCCTAAATTGAGATGCAGGGAAAAGCATCATCGGGTGGTATGCAAGTCAGCATCAGTTCAAACCACTAGGCACATTTCATAACGTTTCCATTCTACAACACGTGCGGAACCTCTTAGCTTATGCAAAGGCATAGATGGGGCAAAGAGAAAGGCATACCTACTAGGTATGCCTGACTATATACCTGAAATTAACTCATTGTGTTATGACTGTCACTGGAGAAAGAGCATTCTTACCTCATCTTCATGCAAGCAAGAGCTGACATTTGCAACACTGTGCTAACGATGTCAGGTGTTCGCTCCATCCTAGAGATTCGACCTAATCAAATGCAGAGGAACAATTCAACAGGAGAGCCTAGTTTTCGAAAGGCTGAGTGAATCATCTAATATCTGTAATAACTTCAACACTGAAAAATAACGTGATGCCTGTCAGATGATCTCCAGTCATTTGGAAAGGTTCCAGGCGGCTGTCAGGAGCACCAGGGCAGCTTATGTTTCACAGGGAATGGAAGCTAAGGTTTTGCAACACTGAGCCGTCCGTCCTTTCGCAATAGTAATTTTGGTCCTTACGTCTGAATGTACTGTGGTTTTTGTTAAGAGAGCTACATGTGTGATATGATGCTGTCCCGGGGCGAGTCGATTTCTTCCTCTCTTCTTCTACGTGACCTCACCTAAAGGACACAATAACTTCCTAGTGAGCTCAGCTCTGTAATATCTTCCTGAATCCTGACGCTGAGGACACGAGCCCACCTGGGAAGCTTAGGCAATTGGATGAGCGTACCGGGATTGTGGCGGGACCTCGGCCGGAGAGTCGTACAGCATCACAGAGGCAGAAGAGCTAGATTCCAAGTTTTCACCAAAAACAAGTCCCTTCAACTCTGAGAATTTCTTTTCGATCTTGGAAAGCAAGAGAGTTGCAGTTGATTTTCTCAAATGCCTTCCAGCTCTGATTCCACCGAGGATCGAATTCGCGCGTGATCGCGCGTGGATGCACAGTATAAACGTCACAGTGAGATGCTGGATCTTTTTTCACTGGAGACTTAATTCTCCAGGGCTCTGTTTTCAGGACCCGAGAGTTATAAAGTTGAAAACATGTGGAACCACAGATCGAAACCCCTCATTCTCCAGATGAGGAGGTCGGTGGCATATTCTCTCGGGTCTGCCTGCCCTTCTGCAACTGCCTCTCATGTAAATCCAGTGAGTTTATATCAAATCATCGGGAGGCGCCTTAGATCATTGTATGAGATTCATTTCATTTGGACATCATTGGATCCAGTGGTTTCCAATTAGTCTTCAATCAGGCCTGCCTCGGGGGTGCTCACATCATCGTGAAATCATTTTAATCTGGTCCATCCTGGTCCCTCCAGAATCATTTGCCTTGTGTATAACTTCTTTGTGTTGCTGGGTTTAGGATTTTCTATTCTCTCTTTCCCTCAAGTGCCTGTTGTGATTTCGGTGAACCTTTTCACACTGCCCTTATTTTCACACAAAACCAAGCGCAATAAGATATCAGAGGCACAATGTGATAAAGGTTTCCCATGTAGTTGCTGGTTATCTGAAAGCTGCTTTAAGCTCTGGGAAGAAGTGAAGGTGTTCTGTCCTGTTACTCATAGACAGTTGATTTGGAAAATATCATAGTATATTTGAAACAAAACTACAAATTAAAAACTTGTTTCTCTGAAAAATCTTACTCGAGAGATGTAGCGTGAAACTGATGTGTCCAAGCACACAGATATTATGAGAGCATCTTTCTGTTTGATTTGATTACATTCTTCATGTGCTTTACCTTGAAATTGTACTTTGTTTACTGTGCTGAGCACTCATGATAGATCTTTGACTGTGGTTAGTTTTGTTTGCTTTTCGTTTTATTTTTTTGATAACCGATTTTTCCTCTCCTGTCTACCTGATGATTTTTGAATTGTTTGTCTGTATATAGCTATAGACATAGATGCTACTGGCTTAGATGCAGAAGACAATGATATTCCAGCAAACCACCGCTCCCCTAAACCCAGTGCAAACAGTGTAACGTCACCCCACTCCAAAGAGAAAAGAATGCCCTTCTTTAAGAAGGTAACATGAACTTCCAAGCTTGCGTCTGTCCACGTGCCCAACTGCACTACGTCACACTTCTAGTCCTGTGGACTGTCTGCGTCCTTGATAAAGCCAATAACATGCATGCTTTGTTATTCTTTGTTTCTTTTCCATGCTGCTGTAGCTAAGCAGAAGCAGAAATCGGTAAGTTCACATTGACATAAGCTGTGTTTATCCTGCCCCTGGCATCATTAGCATTCAATCCCACCGTTTTATTCGATACGATCAGTTCTGTCCTATGAAAAGAACCTATCAAGCCGCTAACTGAGTCCATGCATTTCCAACCAGCTAAATTCGGTGAGTGACCTGTGAAATCACCATTGCAGTACTTAGCCTTTTTGATGGAATAATATCTACCCCCCCAAGGGCATTCGTTCCAACATTCAAGGAACGTCAAACGCTGACAACTCCATGGAATGCACCTCTCCTGTGCATGCTTCTGTCTCTTTCTCTCTCTGCTGCAGAAATTTAACTGATAATCAAGCCTATTAAAACCATCATTATATTCTGATTTAGGATATCCAGATACATAGCTTGTACTAAAACATTTTTTTCAATTCTTCAATTTTTAATTTAGTCAGCATTTAAACTTCTGATCCACTAGGAGCAAAATCTGCCGATGAACAAGACCGGTGGGAAACTGCAGGCTTGTTTTGGCGGTTTACTCTGAGTTTCTCCTGTTGTCATATGTAAACCCTCTCCCAGTGTTACTCAGACCTCAGCATCCCCCCGTCGGATGGCGGCACGGTGGCTGTGCGTGCGTAGAGCCTGTGCCGCTGGCCGACCAAGATGCTACCCAGTGATGTTTTTCGTCCCCTGACTGGAAACTAGGCTATTTCTGCGCTCCACTGATTCCAAAGTCTGTTTCCTCCAGCACATTTTGTAGCTCCAAAGCGTTATTTTCTAAGGATACCTCCCCTACAATCCCCTTCTTTCCTTCCCTTCTTTTACACACCACTGCCCACCGCCTGCTGTGCTGTGCTGTCTTTTAGAGTTATTCTTTGTGACGTCAGCAAAGTCCGGCATAACCTCTCATGACACTCAGGGGTGGAGTAGAATCTACTCCCCCTTCGACTGTCCACGCCCTGAGCTCTTCTCTGCGCACGAGGATTCTGCCCTGTGGAGGAACTCTGAGTCATCAGTGAGGTGTCCGATGCTGAACTGTGTTTCGTTTTATTTTTTAAGTAAATTATGGTTGCTTTCATCATGGAAGACCTAGCCACTCCAGCACAGACTAAAACACCTGGATTTTTGTGTGAACACCGAAAGCCCCAGCTGGATGTCCATCCACGACAGTGGGTCCATGTCTCTGGTCCTGTCTTCTTGTCACGGCTAAAACGTGCAGCCAGGTGACTCAGTGTTCAGAGCAGCAGAAACCTAGAAACGCAGCCTTGCTCAGCTGCTCTGGGCTTTACAGAACAGCGACAGGAACGAAAACCACGTTTGCTGATAGGTTTTTGAAGTTTGCTGACTCTTAAATTCCAGAACTTGAAAAATGTTTATCGTAGTTCTTCCACTAAATAATTGGAACACATTACACTTAGCAGGAAAGGATAGACGAAAAGGATGGTGTCATGATCCGTAGAGCACAGAGTACCAATATTCCATCAAATAAGGTCATTTCTGCTACCCTACTGATAAAAAGGCTGACTTACCAGCACGGGCAACACTTTGCTAGTTGGCAGTCACAAATCAAAGGAACCCAAGACCCGTCCAATACTGGGCCACTGCATATTTAAAGACCTGAAATAAAATTTCTTGGGAGCTGTTCCTAAAGTGCGTGCAACTTCTAACAGTGGAAAAGGTATTCTTAGACTGCATAGTTATAAGGACTTGGTTTCTAAACACTTTCAACATGATCTCAGGTGGTATAAATGCAATAATTTCATGAATGAATTTGATGAATGAATTTAATGTAATCATTTCACGAATATGCTTATGATGCCTTCGGCACCGGTATTCATTCTTCTTATGTTACTGATGACGTGGTCAGCTTCAATGTAGAGTTCAGAAACCAAAAGAAACAACCTGAGATGCAATGATGAGATTATTTGCCACGTTTTAAGTTGCTTGTAGAGTGGTGCTTGCGTGGCATTTGTGCTGTCACTGTATTATGTTTGTCTTGGTTTTTTTTTTTTCTTCTGTTTAAAAATGTCTTCCACCTTGATTGTGTCTATTAAAATTCACTTTGAAAAAAAAAGAAAAAAAAAATTCACTTTGAACACTGAAGTTTTCAGCAGTAAAATCTGACAGCCCAGTCACAGTAATATTTTCTCGCCTTGGATTAGATTGTCTGTGACTCTTGGCAAAAGCTCAGATGGAACCTTTTGAATTTGAAATGCTTTTTCATCCCCTCCCCCTTCCCCCCAGTGAGTTAAATTCGATCAAAGTCAGAAAGTTCGTGAAGGGCCATTTTAAGCAACAGTGACATGTTCTGTCATGCGACAGCCTGGTACACTAATGACGTTCACATTTGCGATTTGTATCAAATTCTCCAAATAGTTTGGAGAAGATTTTTCTTTGGGTCTGTGTGATTCTTAAAATATATATTTTTTCAGACACTCCTCAATGCAGGAAGATTCCTGTCACCATGATTTGTTTATCCCAGTGTCTCAGGCCATAGCTCTTTCTTCTACATTAAAAAAAAGAAAAAAAGTCATTTTTGGGGTCACTTTAACATTTTCTGCTATTAAAATAGGGAATTTTAAGATTATCAAACAAATGAGTTATCTAATTTTTGGAAAAAGCTTTATTTTCGTTATTTTATTGGAAGCAGGAGAGCTGAAAATTGTTGCAAGTTTTAGAAATTGCTACAAAATTAGGTCCTCCCCCTGCTCTTCTAAAAAAGAAATAAATTATTGTGGGAGGGCATGAATTAGTTATGTAACAGAAACACCTCCTAAACAGTTCTTAAGAAGCATATGAGATGTGCAAGATGACAATGAACCTTTTGAGGCCACGGAGGCCTGCTTGGATATATTATCACACACACAGAAACCACCTTCCCTCCAAGGCACGTAAACCTTACATTTCGAGTGTTTAAGTTCCAAGGGATAGAAACCAAAAATCTAAAAATGTGAGTCCCTCAGCTGTGAAGAGTGATCGTGATTCCCTCTACTGGAACAAGCATGCAGGCTCATCTAAACTCTCACAGCAAAACAGAAACTGTCAAGGATTTGGTAATGTTTTGAAATGAGGTTTTATCCAGGTAAGACCAACATCTAAGACCCAAATTCTTGTCCTTGTAATTAACCACGTGAGGTCTGATCACGCGACTCTTGAGAAAACTCAAATGCCACCTGAAAAGCAATATTAACCTCTAGTCAAGCCTAAGAGCACCTCTCCTGCATGAGGCATGTTTCTGTCCTACCAACTAGCTTCTGTTCAAAAGCGGCCCCTCCTGCTTTAGGAACGTGAGGAGCATTTTTTAAGGAGAGCCAGAAAACTGTAGAGAGCTCAGTCACTTCGAAACGTGAAGGAAATAAACCCACCCGGTCTTGGACTGGGTTTATTTAGAAAAAGAGGCAAGTGGAAAAAAAAAAAAAAAAGGAAGTGTCTGGAAAGGTAGTGCCTCGTATAGCAGAGTTGAGACAGAACAGTTTATACATAAAAGATTTGAGTTCCTTCTGCCTTTTAACCGTCTGAAGGCATCTCCTCTCTCTCTGCAGACAGAGCACACCCCTCCTTATGACGTGGTCCCTTCTATGCGACCTGTGGTCCTGGTGGGCCCCTCTCTGAAGGGGTACGAGGTAGGTAGCTGCCCTCGGGAGTACCCTGGACCTTGCATGCCGAACTGCTTTGCAACCCCACCTCCCTCTCCTGACTCTTGAACTTAGAAAAGAGCTGCGGCAGTAAAGCATGTTGTTTTCAAGCCATAGTGTACATTGCTACCTGTCCTGTTCTATTTTGTTTTCTTGGCTGTCGCCTTGTGAGCTACAGTTGACTCAGTCTGGAGAGAGAGTATCAACTGGAGAGTGACTGAAACCCCTCGCGACGTCATTAATTGTCACTCCCAGAGTTAGTCTGGGCAACTTTGTCTTTTTGATTGTTACTGTATCAGAGCTCAGCGATGGAAAACAGGGGCGACCTCACATGCTACTTTTTCCCAATGGAAAGCCCAGGTTTTCAGACATTCTTAAGGGTAGTAAAATTGTTTTATCATAATTAGTAATATTTTATTCTCTTATTGCTTACTCAATTGCAGGTCACAGATATGATGCAAAAGGCATTGTTCGATTTTTTAAAACACAGATTCGAAGGGCGGTGAGTATTTCAGAATTCTGGGTTTTGTGGATTTTTGTTGTGAAGATGATGAAACCTGGGTGGGACAGGCATGTGATCCCAAGAGGAAACTCACTTCTGAAGTCTCCGTGGTGACAGGAAGCAAGTTCCGTGCAGTTCGATCGGCTTCAGTCAGTATTTGTCCTATTTGCTTGGCACCTCCTCAGCTCTCTGTTCTTACACCTGCATCCGTAAGCTGAACTTGGCCAAACCCCTGCTGACGAATCTCACCCTAAATTCATGATCAGCTGGCCCTCAACGCTGCCCAGAAATCATACCCTGTATGCCTCTTCCATGCACTTCTCTACTCTTCTAAAAGGCTTTCACACCACTTCCTCTGTCATCAAACCCTTCTCCTCTCGAGCTCTCCCGGGAATTTGCTTCCTATTTCATTGAGAAAACAGAGGCGAACAGAGGAGACGGTCCAAGCGATCCCACCACACACCTATCCCCCCTTGTGTATTTGCCTGAATGCTCCGCCTTTTCTCCTGTTACTGTGAGCAATGACCCCTACCTGGGTGCTAGGTCCCAGTTCCCCATCCCCACACCAACACAGCTATCACAGCCCTTCCCTCTCTCCTCGGCAGTATTTCTCCTTCTAATGGAAACACCATCAGCACATAAAAATGGAGTTGTTACCCCTTTGGCAAAATTTGACCTCATATGCCCCTCTAGCTGTCCCGTTTTCCTTCTTTTCTTTATAGCAACTCTCCTTGAACAAGTTGTGTGTACTTGCTCTCTCCTGAGTCTCTTGAACCTACTCCAGTTACCTCCCCATCACTTACCCCAAACTAGTCACGTCAGATCACCAGTGACCTTCACGTTGATAAATCCAGGAGGGGATCCTCAGCCCTCCTCCTAATCAACATGGCGGACTACTCCATCCTCTTTTAAATACTTCATCTGCTTGGTTTCTAGAGCCACGCTTTTCTGGGTTTCTTCTATCTGACTAGCAGCTCCGTTGTCTCCTTGGCTGGCTCTTCCTCATCAGCTTGACATCTTGGAGAGCCCAGGGCTGTCCTCTGTCTTCTCTCCTCTATCCACACTCCCTCCTTTGGTGATTCCATTCGATGTCGGACTTTTAAACAGCATTTCTTTGCTGGTCTCTCCTCTGAATCCCAGACCCATACGTCCTACTGTCTGTGCAACATCATCACTGAGGTGTCTGACACTGAGGTGTCTCATGGACTTCTCAAGTTTGACCTTCCAACTCCCCCCATCCCTGACCTGCCCCTTTCCGTCTTCCACCTTTCCATCCATACCTCTTCGTCTCTCAGTCCAAGACCTTCCGCCCTGGAACATGGACTCGTCCTTGACTGTTCTTTTCCCCTTACGTTCCACATGCAAATGCTGTTGTCTGTCTCTTCAAAATATGTCAAGAATCTCCCCACTTCTCACGCATCCTCTGCTATCCATTTGGTCTGAGACACCATCGTCTCCTCCCGAGATTAGTGCAGTAAATAGCTTCCTAACTTGTATCCTTGCTTCGAGCTTTGCTTCCTTCAAGTCTGCTCTCAATTCACGACCCTGTCACACTGTGAGCTGGATCTCATCACTCCCTTGTTCGGATCCGTCAGGTGGCTTCTCTTCCCCTCAGTGAAAATCAAAGTCCTTCCGGTGGCCTGCACGGCCCTGTGTGGTCTGACCATCCACATCCCCACCCGCTCCCTCTCTTTGACTGCATCTCGTACTCCACTTCCCTTTGCTCATGCTCTTCCTGCCTCTCACTTCCCTGCTGTCCTGTGAGTGTTCCAGACAGTAGATGCATGCCCGCCTCGGGGCCTTCGCACTTGCAGCCCCTGTGCTAGGAACTTTCCCTCAGATGTTCTCCTTGGTATATGTGCGCGCGCACACACACACAAGCACACGTTCTCTCTTCCTTCCCTGACTTTTTCCCCGTAACTGTTTCATGAGTTTTATTTATTCATTTCCTTTGTTGTCATTCTCCCACAATTAGAATATAAGCTCCACGAGGGCAAGGGTTTTAGTCTGTTTTGTGAACGGTGGTCAGTTCTCAAGGCCTAGAACAGTCCTCAGCGTGAACAATGAATGGATGGGTGTCGAAAACACGTCTGCTGGAGGGATGCAGAGATGTGGAAGCCATTCACCGTGTCTGCCTGTGAGGAGCTCATGTGTGAACCATACACTGAGACCTTGAGCAGTAAAATATCAAGTGAATGAAAAGACACTGACTTAGGGATGTCAGCATCCAGGAAGGGTTTTTAAATGGTACCTAAGATTTTACCAGTGAGTTAGGAGGAGAAGGGCATGTCCAGTAGAGGGTCTAAAGTGTGTGCAGGCATGAAGGTGCATCCTGGACACCACCTAGAGGTCTTCAGGTGAAGTCCCTAGGGTAGGGGGTGACCGGTAACAAAGCCGGGCCCATCTTTAGTGTGTCGTGTTAATCAGCTTGGACTTAATCCAGCCCTTTGCCTCTCCATCCCTTCAGCAGATACTTCTTGAGCATATTCTATGAGCCAAGCATCGTGAGACGCAAAATCAGACGACAGCCTTGGCTTCGTGGAGTTTACTTAGGGTCTATTGAAAGGAAGCCTTGAATCGAATAACCAGTGGGCACCATAGTAAAGGTTAAGCCAACTTCTGAAGCACCAAAGATAGGACTGGAGTCTAACATGGAAACTTCCAAATTTAAACTAAGAATAGCTTAGCAGGGACCTGGGAGCACAGGGAGCGAGGGTATACTTCTGTATTTTTAATGAGACAAGTTGGGTGCCTCTCTTCTCCGCATTCCCTTTCTTCTCCAACCTGACAGTTACAAGGACAGTAGATGGAATCTGTAGGTTGCACTGTTCTTTTAGATTTCTCAGTTGAATACTCCCTTCCTTGACCACACAGGCTCCTACACGTGTTTCTGATTTATATTGACTTCTGGTCATGAGGTAGGAGATAGACAGGCCCCAGGCTGAGCAGCTGCAATTGGTCGCCCGCTGCCCTTTGACAGACCAAAGAGGGGCACAAGCAAGATGACTGGCCAGAGACAACCCAGAAAACTGCCCCCATATAAGCGACCTCAGCCACCCCAGTTGCACACAGCTCACGGCCAGTTTGCCCGTGTGCTCTTCCACACGTACTTTGCTTCTAATAAACACTGTCTCTTTGCTGAATTCTTCCTTCAGAGAAGACAAGGACCAAAGTCCTTCTTCCAGCTGTTCCACAGTGGGAGTCAGGAGGGGAGGCGGGCAAAGAGGGCAACTTTTATAGCAGGATAAGTATTGTTAGTCATCAAGCAAAGGACTGACAGAGATAGAAAACAAAAAGTAGAATCTATGTTTCAAGAAAAAAATAGAATCTATGTTTCAATAAAAGACTTTAGAATCAAAGTCTGCCTACCCAGATGCTCCTAATTGGATACTTTGGTTTTTCATAACTTTATGAACTATAATTTATTTCAGGCCAGGAAACACAGCTTGGTCCTTGGCTTGATCCAAGGCCATCAGGCTCTGGCCACGTATAAAAGGCATACCTCTAATCGGGCCCATGTAGAGCCTTCGCCTCTTTATTCTTGACTTTGTCATCTATCACCATTTGGAATTGTCTACACGAGCGTGCTGACCCAGAAAATTCTGCTCGAATAGGCACTTGCTTTCTGTGCCTGAGTTAGCCCACTGCCCTTTTCTAAATGCCAAAGATGGGGAAGTGAGGTGGGGTGTCCTGACTTACCACTTCTATTTCAACCTAAGTTTTGAACTTGGAAGATAGATTCCAGCCATAGGGTGTATCTTGGACCCATGTTCTAAAGTATCAGCCATCCAGATTGAGTTCATTTAAGAAACAAACAAAGGCAATATCTCAATGTTGTATCCGTCTTCTGTTTCTGGCCAGAAGTAAGTTCCATATGGCTTTATGGGTGGATCTGCCCTGGCTCATCTGAACTCATAAAACTGGGGTTCAACACTCTAGACCTGTGATCACCAAATAAACATCCTCAAAGGAAGCAACAGGGCCCATAAGGGAGAATTTCAAAAAGCCGTGCAAAACTTTAACTCCTTTACTCAAGGCAAGACACGCAGAGTTACTGAATCATTCGGTGTCTGCTTTTGGTCACCAGACAGCAGCAGAGGGTGGAAATTCATCCCAGGTATCAGGTGTGTCTAATTCCAAATAGACCTGTAATTCTAGAAGGGAAAAGTGAATGACTCCTGAATTATCTATTAAATAAACAACATTTATTTTTTTTTAAAAAATGTAAAGCCCAAGAGGGAGAAAATAGGAAAGGAAGGGCTGAGGATGAAAAGATTCTTGACAGGAATTCTTTTCCGTCTGAAACCCGGTTAGGTTCGTTTGTGGAAGCCCTGGAGAGTTGTCAGGGTCATGGTCCTGGTTGTTAAAATAGCACTAAGTGTGTCAGGTCGAAGAAGAGATGATGAACCGTTATCCTTTCTGTTATGTGCAGTAGAGGAGCCCATTTACAGTCGGATCCACCCTAAACAACTGTGTCATCCCGTGAACAAAGCAATCTTCCTGTTCACCTAGTAGCACGACAGGTAAATTAACAAGAAAGTCGGGGGCGAGAAGGAAAGCCACCATCAGTGATGAATTCGGTTGTCCTCTCCAGTGATTCTGAACATGTCAGCTCTCGACACAGAAGCGTTCAGAATGCATACTGAATTCTGTAGGGATGGGTCCATGACCTTGTGTGAAGGAATCTTCCTGGAAATCAGTCATCCTGGAAAATATTACATCACTTTGTCAGGTGGGAAATGTACTTAGACGTGAGACAGCTTCTTCTAAACCGGTGGTTATCTACCCTGGCTGCATATTAGAATCATCTGCAGAGGTTTAAAAACAAAAACAAACAAAAAACCCACCACAGACTTACATCCCACCTGTGACTAAGCGAAACCCAGTGTCTAGGATGGGACTTCGTGTAACTGTAAAATCTTTCCTGGCGACTTCGATACACCGTGAGGGTTGAGGACTGCTCCTCTACACTGAATTGTCCCCAGAATTTGGCCCTTAGGACTCTCAAGGTCTGTTTTTTTTGGCGGAACCTCTAGTAATGACTTAAGGAGTTGCAATAGAACCGTGGCTGTCTTCCACAGCCTACAGAGCGAACCACGTAAGCAGTCTGGTTTCACTTGGGAATGCCTTGGGAAGTCATAATGAAACTAAATATGTGTAAGTTGATGTGTTTAGTATCTCTTTTCTGGTTATCGTTTTTTCCACGTTCAGTAATCCTGTCATCAAAGTACAAAACGCTTAATCAAGTAGACTTACTTTTTGTAAATAGGAGTCCCGCTCCGTGATAAAAAGGAATGAACTATCGATACACACAACATCGTGGACAAATCTCAGATCCATTATGCAAAGTGCAAGAGGCTCAGCTCAAAAGGCTACGGTGATGCTCTGGAAAAGGCAAAACCACAGGGATGGAAAACAGCTCCGTGGTTGACAGGGGTGGGGTGGGGCAGGCGATGGAACTGTCCTGCGTCATGAATGTGATGGTGGATACAGGACTTTATGAATTGGCCCAAATTCAGGGATGTGTACACAGTAAAGGATGGATTTTACAGTATATAGATCAAGAGATCGTTTCCTTTTTTTTTCTTTTTTTTTGCAAAAGCCAGTGATTCCTTTCCACACTTTACTGAATGTCCTGCTCTCAGAGGGCAACTAGTTTTAACTCTTTTAACTGGATCTCTTGGTATTTATTCCTTGCCTCTAAATCGTGTGCTTCATTTGCTGCTTGAGTTTTCACTGCTAGGCATTATCTCTGGGCTTCCTGCCGTGAAGACTGTTTAGCGCTCTCGTGCATATTCCTCCTTTCGCTCTCACATACACGCACCTGCATCCGTCTCATCCTCCAGTCTCCCAACAGTTAAAGCATAATTTTGGCTGGTCCCGTATACTGGATGCATGATGACCATGTAAATACAATTTCAGTGAGCCATGTTGTATACTCACATTACTTTTTTCTTGTGTGTTTTCTTTGTGGTTTCTGTGCGATTAATAATTTTGCTTTTTACACGTGCTTAATTTTCTATATAGTGGGCACCAGTCAAGCCCCACATTCTCCCCTGGTTGTCTCAAGTTCCTCGCGATATATTCATACACATCCGATAGTCCCTCAGCTGTGCCTTTTTGAACCTTCTCTCCAGGAACGTTCTGCCCTGCTTGGGTCTGGATGGTGTGTCTCTGTGCTGAGTGCACATTTGTCATTCGGAGACATCTCATTCTCCTTGGGATGCCTTTCACCTTCTTTTGGGGTGTGAACCCGTTTTTCCTAGATCACTTGATCTCTTTCAAGGCTTACACCCATCGTTTCTGTCAAAAACATCCTCCAACAGTTTCCTTAGAAAGAGGACATTAAAACTTTTTGAGACCCTGAATGTCTTAAAGTGCCTTTGATCAACCTTCCCATTTAATTGATAGTTAAAATAGTTATGGAATTCTGATTAGAAAATTTTCCCCCAGAATTTTCAAGGATTCTTGCTCCATTGCTTTCTGTCTTCCATTGTTGCTGTGTTTTTTGTTTTGTTTTGTTTTCAGGTTTAATATTTTTTTATTGCAGTTGATTTACAGTGTTGTGTTAATTATTCTTGCTGTTGAGAAGCACAAGCATTTCCATTCCTGAACCTTTGTATGGGACCTGCCTTTTCCTCTGGAAGCTTTTAGGTTTTTCTTTGTCCCCAGCGTCATGAAATTTATAAGAATATGTCTGGATGCGGAAGTTTCATCCTTTGTGCTGGACTCCCCCTTTCCATTTGGAAAATCAAACTCTTAATTCTAGATTTTTTATTTTATTTTATTTTTTTTTACTTCTCTTGCGTTTTCTTTATTGTCTCTTTTCAGTAACTCTTGTTATTTGGAAGTTAAACCTCCTGGGTAATTCTCTAGTTTTTATGCCTTTCTTCTCTGATTTTCCATCAGTTTGTCTTTTCTGTTTTACTCTTTAGCAGATTTCCTTAACTTTGTCTTCTAAGCCCCTCTTTTGAATTTTCATTTCTACTGTTATATTTTTAGTTTCCAAAAACTCTTTCTTAGTCTGAGTCTTTATATAGAAGTTTGTTCTGGTTTTGTAGATATAATCATCTCATAGCTTTCAACTTTAGGTGTTAGTCATAGTTGATTTTTTTCTGTTTGTTTTGGTCTTTCATGTTAGAAGTTTCCCTAAGATGCCCAAGGAACACTGCTGTGCTCAAATTTAAGAACAGGGCATCAAAGGAAATTCTGTGCTGATAGGTACAGCTTGTCCCCTTTGGGTCTCCCTGTAGGACAACCTCACTGGACGATCTTCATAGGAAACCACCAAAGTCCTGATCTTTGGGTCTTTTCTGTTTGGTGGTCAGATTCCCCAGAGAAGAATCTTCCATTCTTGACACCTGGAGGATATAAACTTGGCTACCAAAATTCTAGGATGAGGAAGAGGGCTAGGGGCTCAACATTTAGCATCCTTTCTTCTCTCTGTCCCTGCTCTGTGTGGCATCCCCTGGTCAGATGCCCTCTGTTTTGTTGCCTAGAGAGACTAAACTTATGGTCTCACACCACACGGGAAAAGGATGGCCACCTTGTGGCTTGATGTAGTGGAGGGGAGGTGGAGGGATCTAACTGTGAAACAGACTTCTAACCAAATCTCTTGTTTTTAGTCCCCCCTTCACCTTCTTCTTCAGAGGTT
The DNA here is from genome assembly GCF_963455315.2 of Globicephala melas. Lineage (NCBI taxonomy): Eukaryota > Metazoa > Chordata > Mammalia > Artiodactyla > Delphinidae > Globicephala > Globicephala melas. Next base: position 3,895,851 of record NC_083315.2, on the reverse strand, counting down.
TTGTGAGTCCTCTCTTTTGCTCCGCACTTTCCCTACTGCTGGCTTGTTTATTCGGCTAAGTCTCCAGTCTAAGTCATCTACTCTTTCCAGCTCCCAGATTTTGTTGCTCTCATTTTGAGCCTGTCTAAAATGACCCCCACAATTCATGACTGTCTGTCACAGCACCCCCTGTGTCCTCTTCAGAACAGCCATCTTAACCTGTAATCATTTTATTAATTTCTTTTCTTATTTATGACCCATATCTGCTACTAGACTCTCAGCACTGAGGAAGACCTTGTTTGTCTTGTTCTTATTTATTCCTCATGGCTATCACAGCACCATACTGTGGGAGGGATTATAGCACAGGGCCTAAGAATATAGGCTCTCAGTAGTTCTGGGTTCAAATCCCAGCTTCACCACTTTTCATAAATATATAGCCACGGAGAAACAATCTACCTATGGGTCACTTTTTTTTCATCAGCAAACGTGGGAGGATATCCTCTCTGCTGAAGTTTTTGGAATGATAGGGCTCTTCTGGTGGTGCAGTGGTTAAGAATCCACCTGCCAATGTAGGAGACATGGGTTCAATCCCTGCCCCAGGAAGATCCCACATGCCGCGGAGCAACTAAGCCCGTGCACCACAACTACTGAGCCTGCGCTCTAGAGCCCGCATGCCACAACTCCTGAAGCCCACGTGCCTAGAACCCATGCTCCGCAACAAGAGAAGCCACGACAATGAGAAGCCCGCGCAGCGCAACGAAGAGTAGCCCCCGCTCGCTGCAACTAGAGAAAGCCCGCGCACTGCAACGAAGACCCAAGGCAGCCGAAAATAAAAACAAATAAATAATTTTTTAACAAAGTTAAATAGATAAAGTTTTGGAGCGATTTAATGAGGTGGTCTGGGTAATGAGGTAATGCAGGGTGCGTGCCTGGCACTTCATAAGCAACCAGCAGATGCTAAGTCAGGTAGGTGCAGGATTTTCAAAAAATGAATGATTAAGTGCCCCAACATTTTTTGGGTTGAAAATATGGTCACTGTGTATGTATGTATGTGTGTGTGTATGTGTGTGTGTGTGTGTGTGTGTGTGTGTGTGTGTGTGTGTATAAAATACTTGGATGAGTTTGGGGCATGCACTTCTGTCCCCCTTTATTCAATGAATAACCTCAGAGTCCTCTGTTGCTTTTTCCCCAACAGGATTTCCATCACAAGGGTCACCGCTGACATCTCGCTGGCCAAACGCTCTGTCTTGAACAATCCCAGTAAACATGCCATAATAGAGAGATCCAACACAAGGTCAAGTTTAGGTAAGTGTGTGCTTCGCCAGTGAGCTGAAGCCATTTAAACCCTTCTCTCCTGAGGCTGCTGGTGAGCAGGTCTAACTAGATAATAATTCCATGTGTCATAGCGCAGAGACACTACAGACACGTGTCACCAGTAGCCACTGCTGCCGTCTTAGTGATTTCATGGTATGGAAGGATTTGTTTTGAAAGTTTTGAGTTAAAAATTCCACAGGCTGTCAGCATGAGTGTTTTGGCTGTGTTTTCACGAACATGAGCCCTGGTGTCTGCAGACTCTAAAAACTCCTGGCTTTGCATCATTGTTACCACAAGCAATGTCATCAGCCTCTTTAAGGCCCAGTTTCTGGTACCGAACCAAACTTGGGTCCCCTCGCCTGCATGCAGTGAAGCCAGTCTACTGACGCCAGGTTGAGGTGAAGGAAAGTACCGCATTTATTGCAGGATGCCAAACAAGGAGAACGGGCAGCTCATGCTCAAAAGATCCGAGCTCCCCAATGGCTTCCAGGGAGGGGGCTTTAAAGGCAGTGTGAGGGAGGGGGCCCTAGGGTGTGTGATCGGCTCATGCACAATTCTTGGATTGGTTGGCATCAAGCTTCAAGCACCATCAACCTTCTGGTTTCAGCCTTCTCATTCTTGCTGTCAGCAGTTTTCATCCGGAGGGGGTCTGCTTCCTTAAAAACAACTAAGGGATGTGTGTCAGGCCTTTATCTCTATTTTTGAGGGAACTGGGAGTTTGATGACTCTGTGGTGGATTTATAGTCTAAATTGTTACCAGTTTTCCAGCCTAACAGCTGTCCTTTGTTTTCACATCTTGACATTCCTAATGATTAACTCTTGAGCCAGCCTTTAGAGACTCAAGGGAGGCCTGGAGACTGAAGCAAAAGCCTTTGACTTCAAAGGACAGGTACATGGGGCTTGTATACGGTGTCATTTCTTCATCTAAACAGCAAGAGAGAGAGAGTAGTAACTAACTGTAGGATTATTAGAAGGATTAAACATAGTGTGACTTCCATAAATAATGACTATGATCCCAAATCCCTTAATACTTGAATTATATCAAGAATTATAATTGTATAATATTGATAGCCATATTTTTGTTTCATTTGTAAAAACAATTTGGAGATTTCAGTTAACGTGTCTACAGGGTTGCGTTTGAACGCTGTGCGTTATCGCGCTCTGATTTGATCAAGTGAAAGAGCTTTGGCAACTATTTCATCCGTTTGGCACCTGCTTGAAGTTTTAGGTTAATCGCTGTTACACATGTAACTTACTGGGCATTAGGTTTCTATTCTTATAAATTTTTTCATGGTTGTGTGAGATCTTTGATCTTTGAGAGACTGGCTTTTAACGTCAAACTTTTTAGTTAACTCTGAAGTATATTGTATAAAAAAAAAAAAACTGTTGAAAACAATAACCCTTATCTGTGATGAGTATAATACCTTATAGAACCCAGTTTTGTTCCCCCAGCAGTCCCTCATTAACTCAGCTTCAGTCATCAAGCTTTAGAAGCATATTTGGGGGATGGAATCCTACATTTTGTTTAGAGTGATCTCCTGTCCTTATCGTCTGTGACCCTTAAAACTCTTTGTATACATTTTTGATGCTCACAGTAATCGTTACAAAATGCTCGTTCCATTGTTTCAACTGATGAACGAAGTCAGGTAATTTGTGTAGACTCATCGTTTGAATCAATGGCGTCACAGTTTTGTGTCGGTTGCCAAGGCTTTTGTGAAACTACCAACTATATATTACTGTTCAAGACTCTTGCACTCCATAGAGTGAGCATACACTGGACAGTGACTGTCAAAGTCAGGGAACAAAAAAGATGAAGGAGCTTGTAGCAATGAGGCCAATAAGTTGTCAGCTCATTGAAATGGAGGGTGACTGAGAAAGCTGTTCGTGCACTGCACTGCTTGGTGAAGACCTAAGGCTGCAGGGAGGCGTATCCACCAAGAACAGCTTCTCCAAGGAGCGAAGCCCGAGTTGAGACCTAAAACGGGATAGGGTTTAGCCAAGGAAAAAGGGCGAAAGAGTGAAGGGTATGATAGGGATTTCAAGAGCCACAGAGGCTTCTAGAAAACATACGTGCTTTACTTTGATGGAGTGTATGGTTTAAAAAAGAGAGAGGTGGGAGATGACACCAGAGAGATAAAGGGCGGAGACGGGGGCGGATATTAAGGAATTTGGGGCTCATCCTTAAGGCTCGACGGAACCATGACTAGATTTTAGGCATGTATTCATCCACTGATGAACACTTGAGAACCACCCATGTGCTGGGCATCAGTGTAAGGGCCGGGGACACAGACGTGAAGGACAGCACATCCTCACGCTCATACAGCTCTCGTTCCACAGCGGAGGTGTGGACAGAAGCTAATAGAAGTAGCTGTAGACAGATAACAGTTAGAGCTAGTCAGTCAGTGGTTGGTGAGTCCTGGTAGAAGCAGCAGGTAGAGAGTCAGCTGAGGAGGAGAGTGGGACCTTATATGGGGAGTCAGGCGAGGCCTCCCTGAGAAGGTACCATTTTAGCAGAATCTTCTGTGTTGTGAATTCTTTACCCTTGCAGCTGCCTGAGAAAAGAGAGAACTTCTGGGCAGAGGGCGCGATAGGTGCCAAGGCCCCGAGGTGGGATGCCAGTCTGGAAAGGTCAAATACGGTATGGTTCCATGTATATGATGTCCTAGAAAAGCCAAAACTCTAGTGACAAACAGCTGTGGTTACCTGGGGGGGGAGGGTGTGAGCACAAAGGAATAGCAGTTTGGGGAGCGATGGAATTGGAGGTTACACAAATGTTTACTCGTGCGAAAATCCATATAGCTGGATACCCCTCAAAAAGTCAATTTCACTGCACATTTTTTTTTTTTTTTTGGGTCATGCCGTGCGGCTTGTGGGATCTTAGTTCCCCCACCAGGGACTGAACCCGGGCCCTTGGCAGTGAGAACGCAGGCACCTAACCACTGGACCGCCAGAGAGTTCCCCACTACACATTAATTTTAAAATTAACATCAAAACATACTTAAAGCTGCTTCTATAGAATTGTGAGAAATGAGCATTGTAAGAAAAGCAGTTGGAGAAGAAGATTCACTTTTCCCTATCCCCTGCCAGCTTCTCAGTGTTTTGGTGCTATCATCTGGGGTTTTTCCTAAATTATGGATTTCTTTTCCATAATTAATTTAATTCCATTTAAAAATTTAAATGCCATAAAATACCCTGCCCTGACCCACAGAGTCCCTTCAGTGGCCTCGACCTCTCTCTCTGTCCCCACCACCCGGCTGAACACAGCCCCCCAAAATCTAAGTTTTCCAAACTTAGTGTCCCCATTTCAGTCACTATTATTCACTCTCCAGCTGGCTCCAAATTTGTTTATAAAGAAGTTACCAGTAACCTCCCTGTCACTAGTCCAGTGGACATACTGCAGTCTGTTTTACGTGACGTTGCAGTGACATTTGGAGGACATCTGTCCCCCTCTCCTTGAAGCATCCCTCCCCTTGGATTCCTCAACAGCACCGATTCTGGCCCTCCTGCCTTTCCTTTTTTTGCAGGCTTATGCTCTGTGGCTTTTGAATGTGAGTTCTTTTTTTTTTTTTTAATTTTATTGACGTGGAGTTGATTTACAGTGTTAATTTTGCTGTTCAGAAAGTGACTCAGTTATACATATATACTTTTTTTCATATTTCCATTATATTTTTTCACAGGATATTGAATATAGTTCCCTGTGCTACACAGTAGGACCTTGTTGTTTATCCATCCCATATATACCAGTTAGTTTGCAGCTGCTCATCCCACACTCCCGTTCCTTCCCTCCCCCACCCCCCTCCCCCTCAGTAACCACAGTCTGTTCTCTATGGCTGTGAGTCTGTTTCTGTTTCGTAGATAAGTTCATTTGCGTCGTACGTTAGATTCCCATAGAAGTGATATCGTATGGTCTCTGTCTTTCTCTTTTGGACTGACTTCACTCACTGTGATAATGCCTAGGTCCATCCATGTTGCTGCAGATGGCGTTATTGCATTCTTTTTAATGGCTGAGTCATATGTATATATACATACAGACCACATCTTCTTTAGACTGTGAGGGGTTCTTAACTGTCCCTCTCGGGTCCTCTCTCTGGTCCCTCTCTCTCAGCAAAACTATTCATACCGATCGCTCCAGTTACTTCCTATATGCAGAGAGCTCACAGTTTGTACCCCAAGCTGGACAGTGCCTTTCCACTCCAGAGTTACACATCCTACTTGACGGGGTTGCCTTGTGTATTCCTCAAACTTAGCACATGCTAAAGAGAATTTATCAGCTTTCCTGTATTCTGATAATTTCCCAGGGTTTCTTATCTGAGTCCTAACAGTCAGGATACTCATCTCCGTTTGGAGAACCAGGAGACTCTGTGGCCCTCTTGATACGTGAGCACCCGCACTTCCTTCCCCAGCACATCTCCAGGTCTTGTCAGTTTCACCTCATGAATTTCTGTCCCATCTGTCTCATCACATGCAGTGTTTACACCACTGCTCCATTCCAAGGGCCCCGAGGCACCGTGAGTACTTCACACCTATTTTGACCCGGATCCCTTAGTTCTTCATGCCACAGCCAAAGAAATCTTTTCAAAGAGCAGATCTGTTCCGGACACATCCCTGCTTCAAACTGTAAATGTCTCTGCATTGTTCTTGGACGACAGCAGAACTCCTCGATCTGGACCTGGACCCCGGGTGTCCACAGCTCTTAGCCTCACCTCACACTGCTCTGCCTCACTCCTTCCACTTCACGCATGCCGTCTGCACTCGCCTTCCACGGCTGCAGTAACAAAATCATACAGACCAGGAGGCGGAAACAAACTTATTTCTCACATTTCTAGAGGCTGGAAGTTCAAGATCAAGGGGTCAGCAGGTCTGTTTCTCCTGAGGCCTCTCTCCTTGGCTTGCCGACGGCCACCCTCTCGCTGTGTCCTCACGTGACCTCTCCTGTCTGCACCTCCCTGGTGTTTCTCTCTCTCTCTCTCTCTCTCTCTCTCTCTCGTCTTATGAGGACACCAGTCATACTGATGTAGCCTGCCCTATCCTACTGGCCTCATTTTCTTTGAAGGCCCTGTGGCCAAATACAGTCACATGGATACGAGCCCACCTGTAGGACCACATTTAACTTTACCTCTTGAAAGGCTCTATCACCAAATAGGGTTCCATTCTGAGGTACTGGGGGTTGGGACTTCAACACAGGAAATTTGGTGGGAGGGGAGACACACAATTCAATCCATAACATTGCCTTTCACTCAGTCCTTTGTCTGCCGCGGAGCCTTTGCACCTGCCGTTCCCTCCTCACCTGACTCCCCCTTTGAATCACGGGAAGGGCCGCCATGTTACCCTCACTGCGTGAGTGCATCACTGATGCCTGTCTCCCCCACTCGAAGATAAGCCCTGTGAGCTCAGAGATTGGGTCTCTTTTGGCTCATTACTGCTTCCCCGGTACACCCCACACTGACTGGCGCGAAGTAGGTGCTTAGTAAGAATATATGGGCTAAGTGGGTAGTCACACCTTGACACTGAACCTCTCCCCAGACGCGCCACACCTTGATTTTCTGTCCTCTGTGTTTATGCAGACTTGGAAAATGGCTTTGCATTCAGTGTTTGTTGTACATCACAAATCTGTATTTTCTCCAGGGAAAACAAGTTATCGTGGTATTCTTTTAAGCTGTAGTTGTGCTGACATTAAGGATATATTAAAGTTGGGGGGGGGAGAGAATTATTGCTGCTATATTGCCCCATAAGAGGATAAACTGTCTGTATTAAAGTATCAACACTCCAATCTTTGCTTTTATTGAAGTCAGTTTTTCTTACCCTTTAAACCAGTTTCTATGTAGCATGTTTTCCTCAGTCTGCACGATAAGTTCTCTGCAATGTTGCTTTATTTTTAAAGAGTATTAGCATTTCAAAGATCTAAGTCAAATTATTTTCCAGTGTTTGTGAACTGCTGGAAGGTGTATGCTGGAGGAAAGGTAAACCAGACACTGAGTTTGGGGGCAGAAACCACTGCTAAGAACTTATTCTTTCAAGCATTACTTATTATCCTGGAAGTTCTTTCAACCCAAGGGCAGGTAGGGGCAAACTGGGGGACTTTATTTTTTGTTTTAATATTTACTTGTTTTGGCTGCCCCAGGTCTTAGTTGCAGCACGCAGGGTCTTAGTTGCAGCATGTGCACTTCTTAGTAGCAGCATGCGAGCTCTGAGTTGTGGCACGTGACCTCTGAGTTGCGGCACGTGGGATCTAGTTCCCCGACCAAGGATGGAACCCAGGCCCCCTGCATTGGGAGCACAGAGTCTTACTGGACCACCAGGGAAGTCCCAGGGAGCTTACTTCAAAAGCATTGTTTTCTTGTATACATTTAGTAAAAAATTAAATTTGAGAAAATTGACCTCAAATTTAATAGACAAGATCAATTATAGCAATTATTTCTTTTATGAAAGGATGAAAGATCCTGTATATTGAAGATATCATTTGATAGGTAAAAATTTGCTTTATACATGAGATTTTAGAAAACTTTCATTGCATAAACAGAAGTATAGTATGTTGCATTTGGAGTTGATTATGCTAATGTACCACTGTGTGACATGAAGAAAAAAAACCTGAAAATTTTGTAGCTTTAAGTACATACTCAGGTTTTGGGAGTGGTACAGGACTTCCTTGCCTGTATGGATGTCTTTATATGGGCTCATAAAACTTCTCACCTTTTTTCTCAGTTGCAATATTGGTCAAGCATCATAATTTAAAATATCTACATTAGCTATGCACATAAATTACATTATAGTCTTAGAAGCAAAAATATTATTTAAATTAAAATAGTAAAGGGCCTGGTAATACAGTTATTTGCCAATTCCAAATCCAAACTTTTAAAACTAATAAACTCAGATACTTACTGCTTTATGAAATAATTCACCTCAGAGTTTCTTTAATCTGCCCAACTTTATACTGTCTGCGAACTGTGGCTTGGTTTTACCCCAAGCAATTTTCCAGGGACAAATCAGTTTAGGAAACTATGCTACATCTTTGCACCCGTTTGTACACAACTGTGCAGTTGTGGGATCTACTTGCGTCACACGATAGCAAAAACTATGTTCCGAAAGTGGGAAAATATCAGCAAATGAGAGTAAAGGAAGTGAAGCTAGATTTAGCCGTGCACGCGGCAACAGCTGTAACTGACAGTAAAGGAAGTGAAGCTAGAGTTAGCCGTGCACGCGGCAACAGCTGTAACTGACAGATAACACACAGGGAGCAGGGGAAGGCATTTACTTTGTATATTAGCAACTAGGTGGTAAGATGATAATGTTTACAGCTTGGTAAATGTTTTCAGTGCAATTGAGGAGTCAGCAGAGATAATTTGTTAAAAGTCTGTCTCTTTCACCTTGTCCTGATGGAACTGTTCTGTCTCTAAACTGTGGTGATGGATATAGGAACCTACACATGATAAAACTGCGTAGAGCTCAGTGTACACACACACACACACACACACACAGACACACACACACAGATGAGTACATAAAACTGGGGAAATCTGAGTAAGATGGGTGGATTGTATTAATATTAATGTCCTGGTTGTGATATCGCACTACAGTTTTGCAAGATGTTCCCATTGAGGATAACTGGGTAAAGGGCACAGTGTTCTCTGTTATTTCTTACAACTGCTTGCGAACCTACAGTTATCTCAACAGAAGCATCGATTAAAGGAAAGTTCATCACTTATGTTGGTAGCACCAGGGACTGTGGTACGGGGATGACACACCAGAGAGAGCACCCCTTATTTGGTCCTCAGGTGTGGTCTCCAAATCAACAGCATCATTATCATGGGGGCATTAGTGAAGACTGAACATTCTCAGGCCCCATCCAAACGTATAAAATCAGGAACTCTGGAGGTGGGACCCTACAATCTCTGGTTTAACAAGGCTGCCTGGTGATTCTACCATATGCCAGAGTCTGAGAACTACCGATCTTGTTCAAGCCCATCACTGTTCAGTGAAGGATCTGAGAGCCATAGGAAGTGAAGGGACCTGTGTGGTGTGGGTGAGGCACCTATTAACGAATAAAGCTAAGGCTAGACCCTGGGTGTCCCGACTACCAGTCCAGGATTTTGTCCATTGAGCAGTGTCGTGATGCTAATTACACCTCTGCTTTCTCTGAGGAAGAGAAAAAAATAGTTTATGGAGAATGAAGGGCGGATGATAGACTCTAAAACTAGCCTTGCAAATCGATGCGATGTGGAATTTACGGGACTGTTGATCTTTTGAATCTCATTTCTTCCCTCCTCATGACCTATCCATTACCAGCGTAGCTATGTCTGTCTTAATAAATTAGCACTTTTTATTCCACAAGATTGCTCCAATGGCCCAGCTATAGCAATATTTCTACCCAAAGGGAGTTCTTCATCTAAATATATTTTGGCAGTCAAATTCATTATTCATGTTTTTGAAGATTTATTTAATGAATTTTTTTCTACAACAGCTTCTACCTAATACATATATAGTCAATTAAAAAGGCAAAAAAAAAGTTACATTATATATATATTAAATGATTATATTTTTTCTTTGCCTTTTTAATTCATTCTTTCAACACAGTTTTTGAGTGCCAAGCGTGTACCAAGTACTGTACTGACAGAAGGAATGGAAGTAATTATGTACTGTTGCCAGTTTTCTGTCAGTTCACTGCCTGTCGGAAAAGTTTTCAATCATATCATCAAAATACAATGCAATAAATGTTAACAGAGGTAGGCACAAAGCAATACTTGACATTTGTTAAGTATTTACTGTGGGCCAGGCACCACAATAAATACTTTGCATGTTGATTCACTTAGTCCCTCATTTCCATTTTCCAAAAAAGAACACTTAGGGAGCTCCAAGAAATGAAGCCTGTTACCCAAGGATCACACACTCTATGAAGTGAGGAAGCCACTTTGGTGCCTGGGACCGGGTGCCCAGAGGCAGACCTCCCTGGGCCTGCGGAAAGGAAAAGAGGCTTAGAGAGGGCTTTACAGATTTCTTTTTTTCGGATAAGTAAGGAACTTGTCAAAACTAGAATTCTGTGCTTAGTGATTATGAAATGGCGTTGGAATTACCATTACATCACTGATACCAGAGCCATCGCAAGTCTTATTAATTCTCGACTGACCGCTTGGATGTCGTCCAACGCTAGCTACGAAGTGTAACAACCGCCTCTGTTTTTACAGTATTGTTCAATTATAGAAATGTCTTTCCAAACGAACGCACTTCCCTTCTTTCTCATCTTCCAGAAAACATGATTGTTTCTGAGCTCTGAGTTTTTTTTTAATTGAAGTACAGTTGATTTAACAATGTTGTGTTAATTTCTGCTGTACAGCAAAGTGACTGAGTTATACATATATGTACATTTTTTATATTCTTTTCCATTACGGTTTATCACAGGATATTGAATACGGTTCCCTGTGCTATAACGGGAGGACCTTGTTGTTGATCGATCCTATATACACTAGTTTGCCTCTGCTAATCCCAAACTCCCAGTCCATCCCTCCCCCACCCCCCCTCCCCCTTGGCAACTGAAAGTCTGTTCTGTGAGTCCGTTTCCTAGAAAAGTTCATTTGTGTCATATTTTAGATTCCACATGTAAGTGATATCATATGTATTTGTCTTTATCTTTCTGACTTCACTTAGTATGATCATCTCTAGGTCCATCCATGTTGCTGCAAATGGCATGATTTCATTCTTTTTTATGGCTGAGTAGTATTCCATTGTGTATATGTACCACATCTTTAGCCATTCATCTGTTGATGGGCATTTAGGTTGTTTCCATGTCTTGGCTATTGTTGAGTAGTGCTGCTATGTACATAGAGGTGCATGTCTCTTTTTGAATTATAGTCTTGTCTGTGTTTATGCCCAGGAGTGGGATTGCAGGATCATATGGCAACTCTATTTTTAGCTTTTTGAGGAACCTCCATACTGTGTTCCATAGTATCAGCACCAGTTTTAATTCAATGGCTGTTAAGTGATTGGGATTTGGACAGGTCAATAAGGCTTTTCGGTTTCAGAAATGAACATCAGCTGTCTTTGACATTTCTTTTTTGAAATAAGTTCTAAGCAGGATGTACTCTGTCAAAGAAAAACCACTAGTACAGATACATTTCTTTTTGAAGCATCATTTTTACTTGGAAGTTAAAAGTATTTTCTTCAGAATTTATTGGTCATCTTTTTTTAAGGTTTACTTACTAATATGTTGCACTGGGATTCTGAAAAAAATCTCCTTTAAATTTTTAAATATCTCATTTCCCCCCTTAATTTAAAAAGTGTTAAGATATTTGTGTACGTAAGAATACTAGAAGATATAAATATTTGCATATATATACACATATATACATGATACATATATTAAGCACTTGACATTTGTTGATAAAGTAACTTTGTATACATAATAAGATAATGGATTATTTTCTGTTTATCTGTTACTCAGATTTTATGCAATGAACAAATATTACATTTATAATCTTTTTTTTCATAGTACTCAAACTGCTAAGAAAAAGGAAGTTTTTTTAAGGTGTGGGACTCTGTGTGATTAACCGTTATTATTAACTGAGTACATGGATGAAAATCTTTGTGATCAAATTTCTTTTTTTTTGAGACATACCTGACATACCATTAGATTAGTTTCAGGTATACAACATGACTTGACCCATGTATATATTGTGTTATGATCACAGGAAGTCTAGTTACAAGTTTACGTACAGTTACAAGTTTTTTTCTTGTGAGAAGAACTCCTAAGATCCACTCTCTTAGCAACTTCCAAATATACAATATTAGTAACTATAGTCACCATGCTGTGCGTCACATCCGTGGGACTTATTTGTGCTTTTGACCACCCTCACCCACCCCCCACTTCCCACCTCTGGCTACCCCCAACCTGTTCTTTTACCTATGCTTTTTTTTCTTTTCCGATTCCACATTTCCGTCAAGATTCTATCACTGGATCACGTGGTGGTTCTATTTTTAATTTTTGGAGGAACCTCCACATCATTTTCCATAGTGACAGCACCAGATCACATTCCCACCAACAGTGCAGGAGGGCTCCCTTTTCTCCACATTATCACCACCGTACTTGTTATATTATCTTTTTGATGATAGCTATCCTAACAGGTGTGAGGTGATATCTCATTGGGGTTTTGATTTGCATTTCCCTGATGGTTAGCGATGTTGAGCACCTTTTCATATACCTGTCGGCCATCTGTATGTCGTCTTTGGAAAAATGTCTATTCAGGTCTTCTTCCCATTTGTTCATTGGACTGTTTGGTTTTTTGCTATTAAGCTGTAAGAGTTCTTTATATATTTTGGAAATTAACTCATCCTGTACAAGCATATCTCATTTTATTGTGCTTTTCATTTGATTGCACTTTGCAGATGTTGTTTTTCACAAATTGAAGGTTTGTGGCAGCCCCGCCTTGAGCAGGTCTATTGGCACCATTTTTCTAACATTGCTCGCTTCATGTCTTTGTGTTACATTCTGCTTATTCTTGCAATATTTCAAACTTTTTCATTACATTTGCTACGGTGATCTGGGATCAGTGATCTTCGTTACTACTGTGACTCTCTGAAGGGTCAGATGATGGTTGTTAGCATTTTTCAGCAATCAAGTTTTTGTTAATTAAGGTGTGTACACTGATTTTATAAGACAATGCTTTTGCACACTTAATAGACTACAGTTTAGTGTAAACACAGCTTTTATATGCACTGGGAAACCAAAAAGTTCACGTGACTTGCTTTATTGTGGTAGTCCGAAAACAAACCTGCAGTATCTCTGACGTACGCCTGTATATGACTTGCAAATATTTTCTCCCATTTGGCAGGTTGCCTTTTCATTTTGTTGATGGTTTCCTTTGCTGTGCAGAAGCTTTTTAGTTTGATATAGTCTCACTTGTTTACTCTGGGTTTTCCTGTGTTTGCTTTTGGTGTCAAATCCAAAAATGCATTGCCAAGACGAATGTCAAAGAGCTTACCACCTTTGTTTTTTTCTAGGAGTTTTATGGTTTTGGGATATACATTTAAGCCTTTAATCCATTTTGTGAGCTGATTTTCGTGTATGGTGTAAGACAGTGGTCCAGTTTCACTCTTTTGCACATGGCTGTCGTTTTCACCCAGCACAGTTCATTGAAGAGACTGTCCCTTTCCCCACTGTATATTCTTGGCTCCTTTGTCATAAATTAATTGGCCATATATGCACGGGTTTACTTCTGGGCTCTTCTAGTCTGTTCCACCGATCTATGGATCTGTTTTTACGCCAGTACCATACTGTTTTATTATAGTTTTGTGATATAGTTTGAAGTCAGGAAGCATGATTCCTCCAGCTTTGTTCTTCTTTCTCAAGATTGCTTTGGCTGTTTGGGGTCTTTTGAGATTCCATACAAAGTTTAGGATGGTTCTGTATCTGTGAAAAATGCCATTAGATTTTTGATAGTAATTGCAATAAATCTGTAGATCACTTGCGTATGGACATTTTGACAATATTAATTCTTCCAATCCATGAGCGTGGAATACCTGTTTTATTTGTGTCTTCAGTTTCTTTCATCGGTGTCCTACAGTTTTCAGAGTACAGGTCTTTCACCTCCTTGGTTTTATTTATTCCTAGGTATTCTTTTTGATGCAATTTGTAAATAATAGTTTTCTTCCTTCCTCTTTCTGGTAGTTCATTATTAGTGTATAGGAACGCAACAGATTTTTGTAAGCTAATTTTGTATCCTGCAACTTTACTGAATTTATTAGTTCTAACGGTCTTTTGGTGGAGTCTTTAAGAGTTTTCTGTACATACTATCATGTCATCTACAAACAGTGAGAGTTTTACTTCCTTTCCAATTGATATGCCTTTTGTTTCTTGCCAAATTGCTCTGGCTAGGACTTTCAATACTATGTTGAAAGAAGTGGTGAGAGTGGGCTTCCCTGTGTCGTTCCTGATCTTAGAGGAAAAGCTTTCAGCATTTCCATGGAGTGTGGTGCTGGCCGTAGACTAATCAAATTTCTTAATGCTTACAGTAAATATTAACTTAGATCGGAACTTGACTGTTGGGGATCAGTGGCTGTGAAAACATTTATAGGGCACAGAGAAGCAAGGTTATATTGGAAAAAAATTTTAAGGAGCATGAGAAAAGAGAGCAAATAAGAGTGTCAGTAATGTTTTAGAACACTATTATGAATGATTTCTAAAACTGTTGTTTAAGGAAATTCCAATATATATATGAAGTAAAGAATGTTATAGGAAACCTCAGGTACTCATCACCTAGTTTCAACTATCATCTATTCATGGCCAATCTTGTTTCATTTCCAGTCTTCCCCCTGCCTTCCTCTCCTGTCTCTGAATTATTTTGAAGCTAATCCCAGACATCATATGTTATCTGTAAATGTTTCAGTATGTATTTCTAAACATTGAAGACTCTTTTTATTTAAACCATATCACCATTATCGCCAGACCTTAACAGTACATCCCAAATATCAGGTTGCCACTCAGCCATGTATCATTTCCCAGCTGTCATGTATTATACATATACACACATACATCTTATATATATAAGCATTTATATATAAACATTTTATCCACTTACTTTATGCATTATAAATGTATCAATTACTATTTGTTTGAATCAGAATCCACATAAAGTCCATACATTGCGAATGTTTCCTAGGTTCTTAAATCTCTTAATCTTGTTTTCCATAGATCTTTTTTATTTCCTTGTTTTTTGAAGAAACTGGGTCACTTATTCTGCAGGGTTTTCAGAGAGTGAATTTTGCTAACTGCATTACACGGGCGTAGTTTATATATGTCTGTTCCCTGTATTTCTTATAAACTGATAGATCCAGAAGCTTAACGGGTTTGTTTTTTTCTTTTAGCAAAACTATGTCATGGGTGGTAATGTGACCAAATATTATTTTAAAGCCAGCATCTCAAGTGGTTTGGGCCCTGATTTTAAAGACACCCAGGTTAAATGAAAGGCCTCTAGTCATAACATATTGTGAGGCAGACAATAGTGACTTGCCTTTTCTGGAATAATGTACTAGTTAAAATTATCTCCAGGAATCTTCTGCATGGATGCAAATGCATAAGAGGAATTAAATGGTATTCTGTAGGTCTAGGAATCTCATGGAATTGGCCCTTCATGACTGTGGTGGGCACTGTAAAATACATATTATGCTTTATAGACCTATGATGTCTAGTAAAGTACTTTCTGGCTATTTAACTCTTATTTAAATTAAATTTCAAAAATTTATTCATTCATTCACATGTGCTACACTTCAGGAGCTCCACAGGCATATGGGGGTTGTGGCTACCGTACTGGACAGCAGTGGTACAGAAATGGAGAAGCAGATGAAATGCATGAAATTTCTTTGGCATTCAAGTAGATTTTTGGATGTTTATATAGTTTGTATTCCTGTAATGCTGCCTCTAATATATAACCGCCCTTTTAAAGCATGAATGTTGCAGGGCTGTTCTTTTGTTGGTGGAAAATATGAGAAGTGTGTTTTTGGAGAAGTTTGTTGTAACACTCTTAAAATCTCTCCTGTTTTCTGTTGTAGTTCAGCTTGGTAATAAGCATCTCTAGACTCTCAATCATCTCCAGAAGGCATACCAATAGGTGGCATATAAACACAGAGGAGCCCGTGCAGTGACAGGAAGGCTGGTGATGGGTGCTAGGCTAGCGTGGTCAGAAACACACACAGGGAAGACCTCTCTTCAAGTTTCTATTTCACAACATTTTAATGAAATGACTTCATAGAGTGAAGTTTTATAGCACCAAAAACGCGTCAGCACAGAGAGCCAGAAACGTTGACTCTCACAGACATTGTGTTAGATGTCTGGTTGAGAGAGGAATTCCCTAAATGCTAGAGGTATTATGAAGGAACGGCTCTCTCCAAAGGACACCTGTTACCAGCTCTCTTACCTGTAGACAGCAACCTCACCTACCTGAGTACCGTTTTACTTTGTCTCAATCTGGTTTAAAAATGCTGTAAAGTAATCAAACTCTGCTTAACCTTTTACAGCCGAAGTTCAGAGTGAAATTGAAAGGATTTTTGAACTTGCAAGAACATTGCAACTGGTGGTCCTTGATGCAGATACTATTAATCATCCAGCCCAGCTTAGTAAAACCTCTCTGGCCCCTATTATAGTGTATGTCAAGATTTCTTCTCCTAAGGTAAGTAGGGTGGTTACTGTTTGCTCTGTAATGGAACTAGTCTGCTTTCCAATTAGAAACGGGCTGTGTCTTTATCCATCACAAAGGGTCTGAAGAGAGACGTGGTAGCCGAGAATTGTTAAGATTCACATAAGCAAGCGTGATGATAAGTTTCATGGCTTAGGAGCGTGAGTGATTCCCAAAGTGGTCCATGGATTCCTGGTGGGGGAGGTTCTGAAACACTTTTTAGAGGGTCCATGAGGTCAGAACCATTTCCATGATTATTATCTAAGCATTATCTAATACTCAGACATCCTCCCCCTTTTTCACTGGTTTGACCTTTGCACCAGCGGTGCAGAAGCAGCACTGGGTGATGTCTAAGCAGGAATCAAGACCACAGTAGCAGTAGCAGCTGTGGCATTCTCCCTCCCCATGCACTCCCAGGTTAAAAAAAAAGCCACACAACCCAGTTTCACTTAAGAATGTCCTGATGTAGTAAAAATGCTTAAATTTTGACTCCAGTACAAACCTTTTTAATATTCTATGTAACGAAATGGGAAGTACACTTCAAGTTCTTTAGCTATGTACTCGAAGTCCGTTTTCTTGAGGGCAGGTACCAGTGTGTTCTTCAAGTCATAAACCAAAGTAGCCACTTTCGTCCTGGAACACCATTTTTATTGGAAAGAACAACTGACATGTCCTTCAAATTTCAGGACAGATCAGTGGAATTTAACGTGACAGAGTAAGGAAAGTTCATTGATAGGGATTTAGATATCACGTGAGAGCTAGTCTTTAAAAAGCTACCACCTGTCTACTGTAGTATCAAAGAAAGATACCCACAATTATCTGAAAAGGCTACTAATTACGTACCTGTAGGGGACTGGATTTTCTTTGCCTGTTTCAAACAATACACCGCAGCAGATTCACTGTAGAAGCAGGGCACAGCAGCTGTCTTCTGTGGAGCCAGGCGGTAGAGAAACCTGCAAATAACTTAGCTGTTTTATCAGAATGCATGACATGTTAACATATAAGAGGTTACTGGTCATTCTTAAATGAATTTTTCAGTTTTAGTTTCTAATATATAACTATTACAGTTCACATAAAAAGCTCTTGGGAGTTCTCCACAGTGTTTAAAAACATAAATCATGAGACAGAGTTTGAGAACTGCTAGCCTTGAAAAAAGACAAGACTCAGAAACATCTCCACGCTGGTGACTTACGAAACTTGCGACTGAGATTTATGTCAACGTGTTAATTTTGCTGACCATCTTGAAGATTGTTTTCTAGCGTAATCTATTTGTAAACCATCAGTGCTGCATGCAGAGGACACCGGAGAAAGGAACGAATAACGAACCTTGTTGTTCACCTGAGTGCAGATACCCCAGTTGAAGAATCTCGTCTTTTACAGGTTTTACAAAGGTTAATAAAATCTCGAGGGAAATCTCAAGCTAAACACCTCAATGTTCAGATGGTAGCAGCAGATAAGCTGGCTCAGTGCCCTCCGGTAAGTCTCTCTATGCAGTATAATCCACTTGAAGGCTTCACACCCACATTCTGTTAACAAAAACCAGACGGACAGGTAAACGCCTGTCCAGGGAGAACCCTGCCCATTAACGGTGGGTTTCCTCCCAAAGACGGGAACGGTAGAGTCTACCTCTTACCACGAGCACTTGTCTAGGTCATGGTCGTCGCTTACGAACAGCTACGGTGTGTTCCGTGGTGACCTCGCTTTGTTAATCTAACACCTCAGTAGTCATCTTCAGTGAAACACAATCATTGTTTCAAAACTTTGGTTGAAAAGATGGCTGTTTGGGGTTGGTTTATTATTCACTTCTACTCAGGGAGCGAGTTGCTGGCTCTTCATTACCGTCTAAGAAATTGATCTAAGACCATTTCTAAAGCACTCAGTAACCAGATTCTGACACCTGAACACATCCCTACCGCGAATCCCCTGCTTTGCATACCACGCTTTCGGCCTGTATGCTTCCGGCTTTTGTTCTGGCTTTGTTGTTTTTAATGAAGGTGTATCAGAAGCCTTAAGAACTGGGCTCAGACCCACTTCTAATTGCCGGGAGCACATTACACTTGTAAGAACTCTGAACTACTATGAAGTCTGGGCCACATCCAGTCAGTGGCTTCGGCTTCCTCACATCCTCACCTTGCCTCAGTCGTTTCCAAGGTTCAGCTTTTCATAGTCTCTGGCTTATATTCTCATTTTCTTTTGTACATCTCGCCCCTAACATAGGATCAATTCCTTTTTTTTCACTACGGGCAACTTTTCTCTGGTGCCCCTAGCAACTGTTATCACACCTGTTCACTCCTGGTCACTCACACAGCGAAGCGGTGAGGCCATAGCAGGCGGTCAGCCCCTGCGAAGAGAGGAGTCCGGCACCACGGCAGGGATGCAGCACGCAGCCCTCGGGCACCCTTCGTGCTCCTGGCGTGCGGGAGGCCCGGGGGCAGCACGGGCAAGGCGCCGTAAGCACGCCGTCTGCACTGTCTGCCCCTGCAGGAGCTGTTCGACGTGATTCTGGACGAGAACCAGCTGGAGGACGCCTGCGAGCACCTCGCCGACTACCTGGAGGCCTACTGGAAGGCCGCCCACCCGCCCTGCAGCAGTGGCCCCGACCCTCTCCTCAGCCGGACCTTGGCCACCTCGACCCTGCCCATCAGCCCTGCTCTGGCCCCCAGCTCACAGGTGAGCAGCGCTCCCTCCTTCGCTCGCGCCACTGGGGTCCAGGGCTCCGGGGCGGTGCTCGTTCCAGTCGGGCAGCCCTGTCCAGAATGAGACAGAACACCGAGTACCTTAAGTGTCTCCAGCGTGAGCTGTGCGCCTGTAAGAGGAGTGTAAACAGCATCCTATGAAGTACCGTAAGTCCCCCATATACGAACGAGTTCTGTTCCGAGAAGGCATTCGTAAGTCCAGCACAGTTAGCCTAGGCTGCCCACTAACACAATCGGCTATATAGTACTGTACCGTGACAGGTTTATTATACTTTGCACACAAATAATACAGAAGAAACAAACAAAAGATAAAACATTTTTAACCTTACAGTACAATCCCTTGAAAAAGGACAGTCGTACCCGCTAGGTCACCACTGCTTTTACGCTCGCTTCTGACCATCCTGAGCTTGAAATAAAGATACGGTACCACCGTACCCTATACGGTAAAGGGTAGAGGATGCACGCACGACAACGTACGCCAGACAAATGATCTAACTTAGTGATTTGACATGCGAAGCTATGTTTGCATCTTTTGGAAGTTCACAACCTGAAGGTCCGTATGTAGGGGACTTACTGTATTATAAACCGTAAAATCCACTCTCCCCATATTCTGTTCGGGCCAGGATAGAGGAACTTTCTATGTGGCCGGCAGCGCAGACTGTGGACTCAGACTACCTGGGTTCAATTCCCTCTCCTCTCCACCCCTTCCCAGGGGTTTAATCTTGGATAAAATCCTTACCTGCCCTTTGCCTCAGGAATACTAACGACCCTACCTTGTGGGGCTGTCATGGGACTTTTCTCATGAGATTGGCTTACAGGGTTGTTGTATTTAATCAGTCAGTATACGTGACAGTCTCATAACACTGCTGGTCTCACAGTAAGTGCCACTTAAGCATTTGACATTTTATCATTTTTTCCCTTAAAGCCAACATCCTAAGAATTTTTAATCTTCCCACCTGTATCCGAGCAGAGGTGGTTAAGTGTCCACCCATGTGTAGACAGATCTCAGGGACCTATATCTATATTTGAACCACAAGAGAACATATAAAAGAATGCCCTCCCTCCTTCCTTCATTTTTTAAAAATTTGTAAAGTTACTCTGTGCTGTTCTAGGCGCTTACAAATTAACAGAAAGTCCAATACAATATAAATGCTACTGGATGTTACTGAATACATTAAGCACCCGAGCGAGGTCAGATTTCATTTCAGCACTTTAGAGACTGTGAAAAGGGACTAGACACTTGCCTTTGCGACAGTTCCCCAGACCCCGACCTTGGCTGAGGCCTGTGTTTGCTCCTTCACCTCCAGGCTTCTCAAGGGGATCCGAGGACCGATCGCGCGGCTGCCACCCATTCTGCTTCCCAAGCTGAAGAAGAACCCTGCCCAGACCCAGTCAAGAAACCCCAGCACCACAGCCATCGCAGCGGGGCCAGCCGCGGCCTCTCCAGGCAGGAGACCTTGGATTCAGAAACGCAGGAGAGTCGCGACTCCGCATACGCGGAGCCCAAGGAAGATTATGCCCACGAACATGCAGACCACTGCGCCCCGCACCGAGATCACAGCCACAGAGAGGAACCCCACGGGGGTGGGGAACGCAGACACAGGGAGTCTCGGCACCGCTCCCGGGACCCGGATCGAGAGCAGGACCACAACGAGGGCGACAAACAGTGGAGCCGCCACAAATCCAAGGATCGCTGCTGTGACAGGGAGGGGGAAGGGGTGTCCAGGAGACGGCATGAGGCTGGGGACTGGAACAGGGAGGTTTACATCCGCCAGTGACTTTTGCCCTTTTGTGTCGTTGGTTTTCTTATTTTTAAGTAAGTCTTGTATACCACCACCCTCCAACTCAATCTTGGGGGGTCTACGTTGCAATCATATGTGATCTGTCTTGTATATTTTGTACTGCTGTTGCTTGGATAGCAACAGCATGAAATAGAGTATTAATATACTTTTTATTTTCCTTTTGTAAGTAAGTGCTATATAAATTCGCCTGGAAAGGCTGCAGTCCTCTGGTTGTCTACTGCACTTTGAAAACGGTCTAGGATCGCTGCCACTTGAACAATATCATCTGTTGCCATCCAGGTGGCATCAGGATTTTAAGAAGCATAGCTGATGTTTTCAAAAATGTGGTTGATGTATCCAGCGGGCCAGAATCAAGCGGCCCACGTAAAAAGTGGAACTTCTTGGTTCTCCCGACCTTTAATATGTAGGCGCCCGATTTGCATAGTCATCCGTGGACCACTGTTTCTCGCTTGTACCTCTGGCTGACTGACTAAACTTGGGGACAGACTGTCTTGCCTTACACCAAGGGGATCAAAGTCAGAATCTATTTTCTATGTACTAGCATTGTGTACTGTATAGACAGTTTGTAAATGTTATTTCTGCAAACACCTTCTTATGATAATTATATAATTATTTTTTATATATATATATATATATACACACACATATATATATATATATATATATATATGTATCAGTTTGATCGCACTATTTCAGAGTCTTAATGCCAAGCCAGCAGATCTGCTTTCTGAATTACAGGGACTAGAAATGCCCACCTTCAGGAAATTTGTAATAACGTCGTCTAGACACCTATTCCCGTTCTAGTAGAGAGTCTGTACATACTGTAAATACGTGTGACTGCCTGACTTGAAAAGGTTTGATTTCTGAATGTTCCTCCATCCCTGTACGTTAATCATTGTGACCATAAATTCTGGGAAATATAACCAAACTCCAAGGGTTGCTCCGCTCCGTGCCGTTCACACTGATTGTGACGGCCACGTCCTGCGTAGCCAGTGTCTCAGGTCACGGCCCTGGAGTCTGGGAGCCGCGTGCACACGAGCCAGTGACGGGCGTGCATGCTGACAACAGCGGCGGCCAGCCCAGGGCCGAGGCGTCCACCTGCCTGGCTCCGCGGCTCGCTGCGCCGCTGTGGCCCGCCGAGCCGTCAGGGGCCAGGAGGGCACGCGCCGCCAGAGGGGACGCCCCGGAGAGCTGCCCCCCGCTGGCTCCTGGAGAGGGGCCACACGGGCCACTGTGATGAGTGTTTCACTGGAAATGTCCGACGACCTCTCGTCTGAGAGAGAAGCGTTTACACAGATGCTCCCGACTCCCCCCATCTCCTCACCTCGCCTCGCCCGCCGTGCCCGTTGTGTTCCCCCCGCTCCGACACTTTCACTGTCCGTCACAACCTCGAAGTGCTTCTTATAACCAAAGCTTCTGCTCTTCGCAAGAAATCAGGGCAAAAGGAGGTGACTTGAAGTGAACGAGACGTTGAGGTTTTCCTGCGTCGGACACCTGCTCTGAGGGGAAGCCAGAAGATGCTGTGGCCCTGCGTCAGGGACACCGCCCAACGCGGCCCACGAGGTGGTGGTCACGCTGAGCCTGAAACCTTCCCTGTCTCTCCTAAGTGTCCGTCTGTCCAGTTAAGACTGGACAGGTAAGACAGACAGTATTAGGCGTGCAAGTACCTGGCACTTGAAGTCTGTCCCTGGAAAACGCCTGTCTTGACTGCCTACCTTCAGACCTGGACATTAAAAATTATTATTTTGTTAAATAAGTTAAGCTATTTTTTGTTTCGCTTCTTTGATTATTCCAGGTTCTTGCCAAATATATCTTGGACCTTTATAAGTACAACTGTTTCACATCTAACTCCTTATTCCTCTCCCCCAAAGAAAACTCAGAGTTGTAAAAATGAGTTAACATATACAGTGTTTTATCAGCTAATATAGGAACCATTTCCCTCAATCTCTTTGTTAATTAGCTCTGTGCTGTTGACATACCTTTATTTATTGAATATAAGAACAGTAGGCATAATATATAAATTTTTGATGTAAAATATTCACATCATTGGGAAACCGTATTCCAGCTAAAGTTACTTTTATAAAATACTTCCAGTCAGCTGTCCATCACGGTACCACATCAATGATCGCCAGCCCCGACCCTTCCTATACGAAGTTTCATCCCAGTTCATGGCTTTGGAATGTGTAGATTCTTGAAGTCTAACTGGTATGTATCTTCTTTGCTGCTACCATTAATCCCTTTCAAAGAATCACGCTAACGGATTCCATTTTTTAAATTCTGACCTGGACTCTTCGTTTCTCACTTTACTGTGAAACACACTAGTCCAAATCAGAGTATTCCGCAAAATCTCTGTTGCAGGATTTGACAAAAGAGCACGCTTATGTGAAAACTGTAGAGTGGGCATATGTGTAAACGGTGTGGACTAAATATGTAACTGAAGAAATAATCCCAAGGACCATGGGATATTCACTGACTTGTGGAATGTAAAATTCTAGTCTTTTCACACAGCAAAGGTTTAATCTTAACAGACTCAGTTGTAGAATCATGATTGTTGTAGTTAACCTAGAAAATGCTGGAAAAGTTCTGAATAGTTCTGTGTCTTTCTCGTCACACCCATTTCAGCCTTTCCTCTGCTCTTTCTCTACTGCTCACTTAAGTTACTGTTACAAAAAGGTGCTGCTAAACGTAGGATGTCTTAGTTATTCTGTACTTTGGGACAATGCCACATTTTAACATGGTCTGCTCTGCATTCATGTTAAACCTTCAACTGTCAGCTACACTGAACTGTTCAACAAGCCTGGTTTAAAGTCATTCATTCATAGCAAACAAATAAAGAGCTGGCTTCTGCACTGTCTACTATTAGTCGTATTAAGTGCCATTTTAGGAGTGATTCTTACAGCTCAAAGTATGTTAAATACTCACCTGCACTTCGCGTGTGGGGCACATCATCCTGGGGGGTGCTGCCCGTCACTGATGGGCTGTGGTCATCTCCCCACGACACCTGAAAAGTGACAGCTTCCGGCAGGTCAAAGGCCTCTGAAGGCCTGAGCACGGCAAAGCCAACTTTCTCCCACCTTCATCCTATATGGTCTGCAATTCTTGCCTCCGATTTTGAACTGTACTTTTCCTTTCTAAAATAAACTTGTCATCAGAATGGATCTTCAGTTCCTCGCCCTTTGCTCAGTGACACAATGCTGCTACTCCTGGATAATCTTACTAACACGTCAAGAGTCATGCTGTTGGAGAAAACCGGCAATCAGAGGGCTCTGGGTCAGTTGTTGAATCGTGTTATATTTTTAACTATTTGTACTTTACTGTTTAAAATGTGATACACGGTTTTGAAGTAAAATGTACTCACTGTTGAATTAAAATGCTTCTGTTTCACAGATACAACTATGGTAACATTAAATATGTTAAAAGAGAATATATTCATTCTCTTCCACATTTCCCTGATTTTTGTCCTTTTATCATATTTTTTCTTATATGTCTGTGTTCCTTAAGATTGAATGTTTTATTTTCCAATTTGTTTTATTTTTTGAAAGAAAAAAACCCACTGAAAAATGTCTATGTTAAAGAAACAAATTTTAACAATATTTTCTATTTGTCCTTACTGTTTTCAATATGCAAATATTTTTCTTTTGTTTTGCCTGCATTGCTTGTACTTTGATATTTATTGGTATTAATCAAAACTTTACACATTTGCTACTAGGCTCCTTCCCTACCATTTCCATCCCAGCCTAGCACCTAAGGCTCTGCAGAGAGCATGAGAAGGGATGGATTTTGTGTATTTTTCAAAAACATATTGAAAGTTCAAGGAAGTATGCCGAGCCCTAGAAGCAGAAGTACCACAGGTCAACAGCGTTTCTCTTTAGGCAGATGACATCTACTGGCTATCAGGCAGAATGAGGGACGGAAAGAAGTCAGTCACATGTCTGAATCTTAGGGAGCCTGATGGGGTTTTTCCCTCGTTCAATAAGCGTGTAACAATGATCTGCTCTGAAGCTGTACAGAAAGCACAGTCCTGCCTCCAGAATGTTCCCAAGCCTGGGGGCAGCGGTCCAGGGCATGCCTCGTACACTAGAGTGATGTGTCAAGTGCCGTGACAGGAGGAGACAGAGGCACGAGGGGTGTAGGGGGAGACACGCCCGAGAAGGGTGTGCAAGAAAGGCTTCCTCAGAGCAGAGGCCTCTGAGGATCTCACCTGATCTGAGATGCGATGAGCATTCTTCAGGGAAACAAGGAAGTTTCAAGAAGTTCCTAATGGAGACCTATGAAGGGAAAAAAATATATTAGGCAGTTGTCCGAGGCTCAGGCATTTTGAGGTGATTTGAATTAACAAAATAGATGTATTTAACACAACATGAGATAGCTTTTAAACTATGGCTGGGTATTTTAATATATTTTATCTAAAAAGCAGGTAGGATGAAAAGCAAGCCTACAGTTACACAGTTCATCTTAAAAAGGCCGCCCTCTTATACTGGCCGCCATGGGTGATGTTTGGTCACTTCTGCAGTTTGGGGGATTTCAGGTCTGATGGTGAAGTGGTCTTGTTTCGTCTTGACCTAGTCACAGTTGCTTGGTCTGGGGAAGGTGTTCTGTGGAGCTGCTTCTGTTCAGAGGGAGAACACCAAGGCTTAGCTGTGAGCGCCTGGCCACTTCCCAGCTCTCACAAGATGGTTTTCTCACCAATCACGTCTCTAGGAACTTGTATGTATTCCATTAGATGCTAAAAGGTACCCGAATTGTGCAATAGTCTCATTTTTAATCTACAGAGTTTAAAAAAATTCATTTTAGTTTTTAGTTTAAAATATGACAGAAGAAAAAACGTCAACATAGTGAAGGGAGACTGTTACTGGGAGTAGTCCAGAATTCATTTGAAAGAGGGTTGACTTACCAAATAGTAAACAGAAAAAGTCAGGTGAAATCCCCAGCTACGTTCCTGGCACTTGATAAATAAGTTATAGTTCCCACACCCTGAATTCTGAAGGAACTCAATAACGGAAAACGTGTTTTATAACCAAATTAAATACCACTAATTTTATTCCTTTTGTTAAATCCACTTATTTTAACATTAAAAATGACTTGCATTCTTTACAAATTAAAACAAAGACCCCAAATGAAATGTTCCAGACATCTTCAGGCATCTCCTTTTCTTTATACTCTGCTAAATCCATAAAGGAAAAGTATTTTAGACACACAAGTGCCCCCCCTCCACGCCCCCCCCGGCTACTTCCTCTGTGAAGTACAGTCTCTTGATTCCTGGTGGAACAGCCGGCAGCCTTTTCTGTTTCCTCAGCAACCACGGCATCAATCACGTGGCCTGACAACAGTTTTTGGTTTAAAAAAAACGGAAAATGTTTGGAACTTTCATTTCTAAGGATCCTTCTCCTACGTGCTTCTGCATTTTACAAATTTTGCAATGAAAAAGCCTATACAATCCTTATTTGCGAGCCAACTCGTGTCTTCTATCCTGGCGTCTCTGAGAGAACCAGTGTCACTGTCCTGTGACGGCACCACACAGGGATCGAATCGCTGCAGCCGTTTCAGTTGCTCAGATGACAGGCCAGCCCCCAGCATCCCTTCTCCTCCAACCTGTGGGTCCTGCTCGGGGAGACAAATAAACACAAACATCCTCGCGTTGGGAAGTCTGCCTGTGTACCATTTACGTAAAAGGACAAACTGAGCTGTAACTACCACCAATTCCAGAAACAGAAAAATGAGTAAATACCTTTTATTTTTGTGAAATGGACATGCTGCTTTTCCGGGTAGTAAAGTGGGAGGGTGGTACCATGCAGCCACTTGACGACTGAGTCCCTAGGATGGCCCTTATGCTTATCAAGGCCCACGACATGCAGGAGACCTGGGCTCCACACTCAGAAGCACGTGGATTCACATCACAGCTCTGCCACAGCTTAGCTGTGCGACTTTAGGAAAGTAACTTACCTTACCTGCTTCCTCATCTACGAAACAGGTGAAATACTCTGATCTGAGGCTTAAATAAGTAGGGTGGTATCGGGCCTGGCACAGAGTGGGCACTTAGCAAGTGGAACGTTATTATCAGTTACAGCAGGAGATGAAAACCCAGCTTTATTTGTCAGACTCCCCAAAACTGACAGGAGTTTCTTGGGCATCTGAAGATGCCTCTCTCTGGCCCACACCTATTGGATGATAAAAGTTCTCTTTTTTTGTTGTTGTTTTTAAATGTACTAGAATATTAAAAGAGACGAGAAAACTAAGGCTGCCTCGATTAGTTTAGAGGAATACAGAATCATAAGGAACTGAGTGATCTGTGCAAACCACTACTACAAAAGATGCATAAGCCTAACTTAAGTCACCATTTCACAAATGCTTGTGTTACTGAAGATATATGTTCTTAGGTTTATATCTGAAAACCTGTTGTTTATTAACCCATGTGTGTGGGGGGGAGTTCCATCTCTTTTAGGTAGATACTGAGTGTATATGTATATACACACACATCAAATTCAAGTGAATTCTCAAGTCTCCTTTTCATCTACAATGCGCTTATCTTAATTTCTGAGTCTAGAAACCATCTCTAGATTGCCTTCTGTCTGTGTATTCCAATTACTTACTAGAATTCTGTACTGGAACAACTGACATTAGATGTTCAGTTTATCTGAATGAATGTGAGCATTACCACAGATTTAAACCTAATCTCAAACATCATGGGCTAAAAAATCTAGTCATAAATATAGTTTTAATAAAAACCAGAACGGAAAGACAGTGCTAGGTAAAATAAAGTACAAGCCACCTTTTGAAATGTCCCCCATCTCATATAAGGATCCAGAAGGAAGCAATAACCCTGAGCCACTTCCCCCCTTGGCTAGTCTTCTGACATCCCAGTTATTAAAGCCTCTTTGGGCTTTGGTGTGATATTAGAAAACTGCTCAACATTTGCCCTATCAGAAAAGTTATAGGACCGAGGGGTGGAGGAAGGGTTTTAGAAACAAAATTCTGAGTAACACGAACAAGAGCCACAAGTCAAGTAAACATGTGACAGAAAACCCCTGAGCTCTGTGGCATCTTAACACAACCGCAGACAGTGACGGCCTGGAAACACTGGGTCAGGATGTGAAATTCCTCTAAGGGCGGTCTGGAACAGCTCTCATTAGAGAAACCTCGTGCACCGCGTCTCTTCACATCACTCTCTGTGTTTATCAACATGCTTAAGTTTCCACGACTTACCGGATCACCCAGAGACAACGGCAATGGCCCTCACCTGGCGCTGAAGCTGAAGGTGAGGAAATGTCTTGAGGGCCCAGGCGACCTGTTCTTCATTCTCTGCTAGGGTGACAGTGCACGTGCTATACACCAGCACGCCCCCCGGCTTCAGCAGCTCCACTGCCTAAAGACAGGTGTGATCGATGATGAGTATCGCAAGAGCAAGTGAACATTTTAAATATAATGTATATAAACAAATATATACATGAAATACATCTATAAGTGAAACGATTCTCACAGAACATCTACTGCATGAAAATGCAGAAGACCTCAGATTTCTAGAAGGGCCAGAAAACCTCCACATAACCAGCCAGGACAAAAGAAAAAAGAAAAAGAGAGAGAGAAAGGAATCAGGACTGGACCTGCGGCCCTGAGAGGGAGCTGTGCAGAAGGTAAGTTTCCTGCAACTGCCAGTATGGGGAGGTGGGGCGCTGGGTGCTGAAGCTTGGGCTTCAGAGACAGTCCCGGGAAAGGACCAGGGTTGGCTGTGTGAAGACACCTTGAAGAGGCTGGAGAATGGCAGCTGAGGCTGCACTCAGAAGAAGCCTGGGCCCATGAGAGACGGCAAGGCACCACTGTTGGGGGGAGGGGTGGGAAAACCACAGGGGCGTCTTTCCCTACACGCGCTCCAAGGCAGCAGGACACAGCCTACACAAGCACTGGGGGCGGGCACGAGCCGACACCACCATCACGGGCTCCAGAGGCAGGCACAGGCCACTACCACCACTAAGAGACCCACGAGCAGGCTCCCGTCGCCACCCCCGCTATCCCCGGGAGCACGCGGGCCGCTGCCACCACTGGGAGACACGGGAGAGGGTGCCAACGGCTGCCCCAGCCGTACCGGGAGCACGCACAGGCCACCGCACCTGCACAGCCCGTATCAAGTGGATAACGGCCAGCACACACTGAGGAGCGAGGCAGCAAGCATCCAGACTAAAAGCAGCCCTCGATTCCGGACGAGATGGCGGAGTAGAGGGACCTGACCTCACCTCCTCTCACAGAAACACCAACATCACACCGAAATGCTGAACCACCACCAACAAAAACAGATCAGAGCCTACCAAAAAAGACAGTTTGCTACAATATATCCACAGACGAAGAAGAAGCCACAACAAGACAGTAGGAGGGACACTTTCACAATATAAGCAAATCCCATATCCGCCGGGTGGGCAACCCACAAAATGGAAAGTAATTACAGCGCAAGGTTCTCCCACAAGAGTTAAAGTTCTGGGCCCCTGGTCAGGCTCCCCAGCCTGAGGGTCTGGCACAAGAGGAGGAACCTCCAGAGCATTTGGCTTTGAAGACCAGCAGGGCTTAAGTGCAGGACCTCCATAGGACGAGGGGAAACAAAGACTCCAGTCTTGGAAGGTGCACACAAGATTTCACATGCACTGGGACCCAGCGCAAAGCAGTGACTCCGTAGACACCTGGGCTAGACCTACCTGTGGGTTTTGGAGGGTCTCCTGGGGAGGCATGGGTTAACTGTGGCTCACTATGGGAGCAAGGTCACTGGTGGCAGAGGTCCCAGGGAATACTGATTGGCCTGAGTTCTCCAGGAGGTCGCCGTTTTGGCACCAAGACCGAGGCCTACCCAACAACCTATAGGCTCCAGTGCTAGAACACCTCAGACCATACAACCAGTGGGACAGGAACACAGCCCCAACCATCAGCAAACAGGCTGCCTAAAGCCATACTGAGCTCACAGCCACATCTAAACACACCACTTGACATGAACCTGCCCACCAGAGGGACGAGACCCAGCTGCACCCACCAGTGGGCAGGCACCTCCCCCCAGGAAGCCTGCACAAGCCCCAGGACCAACCTCATCCACCAGGGGGCAGACACCAGGAGCGAGAGGAGCCACAGTCCTGCAGCCTGAGAAACAGAGACACAAACACATACAGTCAGACAAAATGAGACAGCAGAGAAATATGTTCCAGAAGAAGGAACAAGATAAGAACCAAAAAGAAAAACTAAGTGAAGTGGAGACAGGCAATCTACCTGAGAAAGAATTTACAGTAACAATAGTAGAGATGATCCAAGATCTCAGAAAAAGAACGGAGGCACAGACCAAGAAGACCAGAAGAAATGTTTAACAAAGAGCTAGAAGATTTAAAGGACAAACAGAGATGAACAATACAATAACTGCAATGAAAACTACACTAGAAGGAATCAATAACAGAAAAAATGAGGCAGAAGAACAAGTAAGTGAGCTGGAAGACAGTGGTAGAAATCACTGCCACAGAACAGAATAAAGAAAAAAGAATGAAAGGAAATTAGGACAATTTCAGAGACCTCTGGGACAACATTAAATGAACCAACGTTCACATTATAGGGGTCTGAGAAGGAGAAGAGAGAGGGAAAGGGCCTGAGAAAATATTTGAAGAGATTATAGCCAAAAATTCCCTGACGTGAGAAAGGAAACACTCACTCGAGTCCAGGAAGCGCTGAGAGTCCCATACAAGATTAACCCAAGGAGGAACATGCCAAGACACACATTAATCAAACTGACAAAAATTAAAGACAAAGTAAAAATATTAAAAGGAACAAATAACATAAAAAGGAATCCCCATAAGGTTATCAGCAGATTTTTCAGCAGAAACTCTGCAAGTCAGAAGGGAGAGGCACAATATATTTAAAGTGATGAAAGGGAAAAACCTACTACAAGAATACTTTACCCAGCAATGCCCTCATTCAGATACAACATTCAGATTTGACGGAGAAATCAAAAGCTTCAGAGACAAGCAAAGGCTAAGAGAATTCAGCACCACCAGACCAGCTTTACAACAAATGCTAAAGGAAATTCTCTAGACAGAAAAGAAAAGGCTACAAGTAGAAATAAGAAAATTACAAATGGAAAATCTCACGGGCATAGGCAAACTTAAAGTAACGGTAGGAAATCATCCACACACAAATATGATATGAGGAGAGGAGAGTAGAAATGCAGGACATTGGAAATGTACTGGAAATTAAGAGACCAGCAACTTAAAACAACCTTGTATATATATAAACTGCTGTATCAGAACCTCACAGGAACCACAAACCAAAAATCTACAATAGACAAACCAAAAAAGAAAAACCAATCCAAACACAACACGAAAGATAGCCATCAAATCACAAGAGAACAAAAGAGGAAGGGAAGAAAAAAGACCTACAAAAACAAATCCAAAACAATTAACAAAAATGGCAATAAGAACACATTATCGATAATTACCTTAAATGTAAATGGATTAAATACTCCAACCAAAAGACACAGACTGGCTGAATGGATACAAAAACAAAACTGATATATATGCTGTCTACAAGAGAACCACCTCAGATCTAAGGACATATACAGACTGAAAGTGAGAGGATGGAAAAAAGGTATTCCATGTAAATGGAAATCAAAAGAAAGCTGGAGTAGCAATACTTTTTGCTACTTTTGTCATAACAGACAAAATAGACTTTAAAATAAGGACTGTTACAAGAGACAAAGAAGGACGCTACATAATGATCAAAGGATCAGTCCAAGAAGAAGATATAACAACTGTAAATATACATGCATCCAACATAGGAGCAACTCAATATATAAGGCAAATACTAACAGCCATAAAAGGAGAAATTGACAATAACACAATAATAGTGGGGGACTTTAACACCCCACATTCATCAACAGACAGATCATCCAGAAAGAAAATCAATAAACACAGGCCTTAAATGACACATCAGACCAGATGAACTTAATTCACATATACATAGAACATTCTATCCAAAAGCAGCAGAATACACATTCTTCTCAAGTGCACATGGAACATTCTCCAGGATAGATCATATCTTGGGCCACAAATCAAGCCTCAGTAAATTTAAGAAAGTTGAAATCATATCAAGCATGTTTTCCGACAACAACGCTATGAGATTAGAAATCAATTACTGGGAAAAAAACTGTAAGAAACACAAACACAGGGAAGCTAAACAATATGTTACTAAAACATCAATGGGTCACAGAAGAAATCAAAGAGGAAATCAAAAGCTATCTGGAGACAAATGACAATGAAAACACAACGATCCATAACCTACGGGATGCAGCAAAAGCAGTTTTAAGAGGGAAGTTTACAGCAATACAATCTTACCTCAGGAAACAAGAAACATCTCAAATTAACCACTAACTTTACACCTAGAGCAACTGGAGAAAGAACAAACAAAACCCAAAATTAACAGAAGGAAAGAAACCATAAAGATCAGAGCAGAAATAAATGAAACAGAGATGAAGAAAACAATAGAAAAGATCAATGAAACTAAAAGCTGGTTCTTGGAAAAGATAAAATTGATAACCCTTTAGCCAGACTCATCAAGAAAAAGAGGGAGGGGCTTCCCTGGTGGCGCAGCGGTTGAGAGTCCACCTGCTGATGCAGGGGACATGGGTTCGTGCCCCGGTCTGGGAAGATCCCACATGCCGCGGAGCGGCTGGGCCCGTGAGCCATGGCCGCTGAGCCTGCGCGTCCGGAGGCTGTGCTCTGCAACGGGAGAGGCCAGAGCAGTGAGAGGCCCGCATACCGAAAAAAAAAAAGAAAAAGAGGGAGAGGGCTCAAGTTAATAAAATGAAAAATGAAAAAGGAAAAGTTACAATGGACACCACAGAAATACAAAGAGTCGTAAGAGACTACTATGAACACATATATGCCAATGAAATGGACAACCTAGAAGAAATGGACAAATTCTTAGAAAGGTACAATTTCCCAAGACTGAACCAGGAAGAAATAGAAAATATGAACAGACCAATCACAAGTACTGAAATTAAAACTGTGATTAAAAATCTTCCAACAAACAAAAGTCCAGGATCAGATGGCTTCACTGGTGAACCTTATCAAACGTTTACAGGAGAGTTAACACCTACCCTTCTGAAACTCTTCCAAAAAACTGCAGAGGAAGAAACACTCCCAAATTCATTCTATGAGGCCACCATCACCCTGACACCAAAATTTGTATGGAGACACAAATGACCCCGAATAGCAGAAGAAATCTTGAGAAAGAAAAATGGAGCTGGAGGAATCAATCAGACACCCAGACTTCAGAACATGATACAAAGCTACAGTCATCAAAACAGTATGGTACTGGCACAAAAACAGACTCATAGATCAATGGAAGAGGATAGAAAGCCCAGAAATAAACCCCACACCTATGGAAAATTAATCTATGACAAAGGAGGCAAGAATATACTATGGAGAAAACACAGTCTCTTCAATAGTGGTGCTGGGAAAACTGGACAGCTACATGTAAAAGAATGGAATTAGAACATTCTCTAACACCATACACAAAAATAAACTCAAAATGGATCAAAGACCTAAATGTAAGGCCAGACACTATAAAACTCCTAGAGGAAAACAAAGGCAGAACACTGTTTGCTATAAATCACAGCAATATCTGTGAACCCACCTCCTACAGTAATGAAAATAAAAATAAACAAATGGGACCTAATTAAACTTCAAAGCTTTTGCACAGCAAAGGAAACCATCAACAAATCGAAAAGATGACCCACAAAATGGGAGAAAATATTTGCAAACAGAGCGACTGACAGGGGATTAATCTCCAAAATATACAAACAGCTCATGCAGCTCTGTCAAAAACACAAACAACTCAATCAAAAAATGGGCAGAAGATCTAAACAGACACTTCTCCAAAGAAGACATACAGATGGCCAAAAAGCACGTGAAAAGATGCTCAACTTCACTAATTATCAGAGAAATGTAAATCAAAACTACAGTGAGGTACCACCTTACACCAGGCAGAATGGCCATCATCAAAAAGCCTACAAACAATAAATGCTGGAGAGAGTGTGGAGAAGAGGGAACCCTCTTGCACTGTTGGTGGGAATGTAAATTGATACAGCTACTATGGAGAACAGTATGGAGGTTCCTTAAAAATCTAAAAATAGAGTTGCCATATGATCCAGCAATCCAACTCCTGGGCATATATCTGGAGAAAACTGTAATTAGAAAAGACAGATGCACCCCAATGTTCACTGCAGCACTATTTACAATAGCCAGGACATGAAAAAAACCTAAATGTCTATCAACAGATGAATGGATAAAGAAGATGTGGTGCATATATACAATGGAATATTACTCAGCCATAAAAAAGAATGAAATAATGCCATTTGCAGCAACATGGATGGACCCAGAGATTATCATACTAAGTGAAATAAGCCAAAGACGAAAATCATATGATACCACTTATATGTGGAATCTAAAAAAATGATACAAATGAACTTATTTACAAAACAGAAACAGACTCACAGACATAGAAAACAAACTTATGGTTACCAAAGGGGAAAGGTGGCAGGGAGGGATAAATTAGGAGTTTGGAATTAACATATATACACTACCATATATATAAATAGATAATCAACAAGGACCTACTGTACAGCACAGGGAACTCTACTCAATATTCTGTAATAACCTATACATGGGAAAAGAATCTGAAGAAGAATGGATACATGTATATGTATAAATGAATCACTTTGCTGCACACTTGCAACCAACACAACATTGTAAATCAACTATACTCCAATATAAAATAAAAATTTAAAAACAAAAAAAAATACACGCACTCCAGTGTTCACAGCAGCACCATTTATAATAGCCAAGACATGGAAGCCACCTAAATGTCCATCAACAGAGGAATGCATAAAGAAGATGTGGTATATATGTACAATGGAATATTACTTGGCCATAAAAAAAGAATTAAATAATGCCATTTGCAGCAACATGGATGGACCTAGAGACTGTCATACTCAGTGAAGTCAAGTCAGATAGAGAAAGACAAATAGCACATAGTATCACTTATATGTGGAAGCTAAAAACAATGATACAAATGAACTTATTTACAAAATGGAAATAGACGCACAGACATAGAAAACAAAGTTATGATTATCAAAGGGGTAACAGTATGGGGGACAGATAAACTAGGAGTTTGGGATTAACACACATACACTACTATGTATAAAATAGATAACCAACGAGGACCTACTGTATAGCACAGGGAACTCTATTCAGTATTGTTATAACCTATATAAGAAAAAAGTCTGAAAAAGAATGGATATATGTATAACTGAATCACTTTGCTGTATACCTGAAACTAACACAACATTGTAAATCAACTATACTCCAAAACAATTTATTAAAAACAAAAAGACTCATGGGTAGGATTTATAAAGGAGAAAAAGACCATGATTCCTTTATATTATTTATGGTTTATTTTTTAAATGGGAAGAGTAAGTCAGGCTTGTTGTAACACACAACATTTATAAATGTGTACAAAATAAAGGTGTATAAAGAAAAAAAATATACATATATGATACCTTTTTCAAGTGTCTGGGATAAATAAGTGATGGTCTGTATGACCAGGACTCTCTCTTTAGTTAGAGTGTTCCAGGCCAGATGCATTTCATTATCTTGTAGCTGTTTTAGTCCATCTGGACCAAGACTTTCCCAAATGTGCTCATTCAGTTTCACGGCTTTAGATACCATTTTTATACTGAAAACTCACCAATTTACATTTTTAGGTGAGACTCCTTTCTGAATTCTGTACCCATATGTTCAACTGCATTCTCAATATTTTTACCCTCAGACGTGACACGTCCCAAACTAAACTCCTACCTTCTTCCTCTGAACCCTCCTGGAGCCGGATTCCCGTCCTCCCCGGGGCGCAGGCCCCAACCTCAGATTATCCTTTATGCCTCTTGTTCTCACATTCCCCAGTCATCAAGCAAATGCCATCGGCTCTACCTTCAAAATATATCCAGAGATTGGCTACTTCTCACCAACTTCCGCTGCTATCATTCTGCTCCAAGTTTCATGATTTTTCGCCTGGATTATTCAGTTTCCTACCTGCTTCATTCCCTGCCCTCCTACCATCTATTCTCAACACAGCAGCCAGATCGGTGCTTTTAGAACTGTCTCTTCTCAGCTCAAAACCCTCCCATGGTGAGTTCCCTGGTGGCCTAGTGGTTAGGATCCCAGGCTTTCCCTGCCGCGGCCCAGGTTCAATCCCTGGCCGGGGAACTGAGATCCCACAACCCGCACGGCACAGCCAAAAAACAAAACAGAACAAAAAAGCCCTTCCAATGTTCCCGTCATCCCTTGGAGTCAAAGCCCACGTCCTCGAGTGGCCTTCGAGGCCCTGCGTACAGCAGGCCCCTCGCAGCCTTCCCTTCTCATGTGCCTGGCTTGCCCTGCTTGAGCGCCACCTGCCCCTGCTGCTCTGGAAGGTGCATGGCACACACCTACCTCAGGACCTCTGCACCAGCCCGGAAAGCTCTGCTCCTTCCCTGCAGTGCTCGCTCCCTCCTCACCATCCTCTTATCTTTGTTTCTATATCAGCGTCTCAGCAGCGCCCTCCCTGCCCAGCCCCTGTACAATTTTCAACTGTTCCAATCAGGCGCTCCCATCCCCCTTCCTCCCTAAAGTTTGCTTCATTGGGCACTGCCTTGGAATACAAGAAATCTCTAACTCAACTAGCTGTTTATTTTCCTCCCCAGTTAGAACAGAAACCCCATGTAAAAGGTCAGGGGTTGACTAGCATGTCATCAGCACCTAGAATTGTGTATTACATATAGGAGGTGCCCAATGAGTATCTGTCCAGGAAATAAGGTGTAATATGAAAATGAACTTGTCCCAAATAACAAAAGTTTCTCTTTTCAAATCCCCAAATTTTAAAAAAAAGTTAATAAAAATCTTAAAAAAAAAAAGCATATACTATGCTTTCTTAATGCTAGTACACGGATCAAAATTTAAACTTTGCCACTGGGTGCCAGCTGCTGTTCTAAGCACATTACACAGCTTTTCTAAACAAATCTTATAACCGCCATGAGAACGGTACCCCATCAGGGGGAGTTACCCTACCCACTTCTCCCATATGGAAACCCAGGTACCTAGAGTAACGTATGTGGAGGCACTGGGTCCACAGTCCCAACCCCTACCCTCACCCAGTGGCACACCCACTGGATCCTACACTCTCTCTTGCACACGGTCAGATGCTCCTTGTCACTGAGACCAACACATCTCCTCCCAAGTAGCCTCTTAAAATGTCTTTTCGCTATGAGCTAAAAAGAACAAAAAGCCATGTCTCTTAAAACAGGTCCTAATTTTACCCTCACATCAAACTGGGCTGCAGCTAGAAGCAAAGCTGCTTTTTTTTTGCTGCTTGCTGTTTTAACTTCCAGGATGTGTTCTCTGAAGACCATATACAATAAAAGTTTAAACAATCCACTCTTAGTGCCACTTTTGTGTAGGAAAGGAGACACCAGCAGTGCTGAAAAGAAATGTCCTGAAAAATAGCTTCAGAGATGGAATCATCAGAGCATACCCACTGTTGCTGTAGCTTGTGTATTTATAATTAGAGAACTGAGAGGAAATGGTGGGATCATCTCTGATAAAATGCTGTCTACATCCTATGGAATCATGTTGGCAAGACTGACAGAAATTCTCACATGTTCTATCTGGGCTTCTTCTGAAACATACTGTAGACCAGTTAGATTCGCTACATTTTTACTGTCCTTCTATATCTGACACTGGATGCTGTCACTTCCCAATCTTATGAATGTGTTTGCCTCTATTGGAGTTCCCACTTTTAATTCACTAAGATGATCCAAGAACCCTATAAAAAGGTAATTTATTTTATACCCAAATGTTTTACATCAATTAGCAACTATGTTAACAACCCCCCCTTTATTTTTGGCCACGCCGTGCAGCGTGCAGGATCTTAGCTCCCCGACCAGGGATCGAACCCGGGTCCCCTGCAGTGGAAGCGCAGAGTCCTAACCACTGGACTGCCAGGGAAGTCCCAACAATGCTCTATTTTTAAGACAGAGCAGAATGTTTGAAATTCCTTAAATGCCTCAGAGAAGAAATTCTATTATTGCCTGAGATGAAAGAGTGAGTCAACATAAAGGAAAACCAGGTGTTCTGTGTGTGTGGTACAGTGTATATAAAATTTACCATTTTAACCATTTTTAAGTGTACAATTCAATGGCATTAAGTACACTCACACTGTTTACAACCATCACCATTATCCCATCTCCCGAACTTCTTCATCATCCCATGAAACAGGAACTCCCCATTCGCTGTCCTGTCCCTCCAGCCTCTGGCAACCTCTTTTCTACTTTCCGTCTCCATGAGTTTGCCTATTCTTGATACTCATGTAAACAGAATCACACACCATTGGGTCCTTTTGTGTCTGGCTTATATAACTTAGCATAATGTGTTCAAAATTCATCCATGTTGTAGCGTGTATGAGAATTTCATTCCTTTTTAAGGCTGGGTAATATTCCATTGTATGTACATGCCACATTTTACTTATCCCTTCATCTGTTGATGGATACCTGGGTTTTTTCCACATTTTGGTTACTGTGAATAATGCTGCTATGAATACTGCTCTCAGTCTTTAAAAGATCAAACTAGTAAAGGTCACCTTTCTTCCACAGCAAAAAATTATCACATACCACAGTGAAGAGTTTTCGCTGTAATGGCTGATATGATGTCACTTCCTTCAAAGTCCAAGTACAAGCCATGTTTGGTCTCTGTCCCAGTCCACTGCAGGGAGCATCCAGAAGAATTCGGTCAAAAGATTCCGGTAAGAATGGAGGTTCTCCTATAAAGAGAATTATAAACATTATTTGCTCTCTGCCCTATTAGGACAGAAAACTCCTGAAACAGATGCAATTATCGGAATTTAACATCATCATCTAGAACAGAAAGTAATGCATAACAATTCCATCAGGTAGCTGGCTAAGTTAACTGACTTACAGGTAAAAGAGGTTAAAGATGTGATTATTATAGGATTAACTGATACAGCGCAAGCCAAGGCCTAATCAAACAAGACCGGTACCCCCAATGTCAGAAGCCACACTTCATCAGAGCTGGGACATGAAATTAACTGTAGTCATTCTAAGAGCTGGTATTTTTCTTAGTAAATCTTACTGCAGACAGCCCCAGAAAAAGAGACTACCTTTTAGTTTCTAGGCAAACACCCTGGTTCTATGGTTCCTCGGCTTCCTTGCTTCTGTGGCCATCAGCAAGGCTATGCTCTAGAATGAGTCTACATGGCCCCGAATCCAATCTTCCACAGGTTTCCCTCTGCATTTGCTTACATAACTTTCTCCACTCCAGCTTCTCATCTACTTAGGGTTACTGGAGAAAATCATGAAACCAAGCGGGTCTGCTCATATATTTATGGTATCTAACTGTAGGCAAGATATTACTGCAGACTGCTTTCATGCAAAGCTAGCTGATTTCCTACGGTGCCCACAGCAGCGTTCTGGGTCTCACCCCAAGATAACCTGCTTTTCTGACTGCAAAACTGTGAGACACAAGCTCTTATCAATTTAACTCATCTCCATCTACAACCATCCTTGCTTTCTTATCGACTGCCTCCAAAGAAATATCTTTCCAAAGTAAGCAATTATTTTTAAGGGTTTTAATACATACTGATAAAATCCTGTAGAAAGAGTATATGCAATTTACACTTCCAGTGTCATGAGTGTACTTTCCCCAAAATCCTCATCAAAGTTGATAATTATGTTATTGACCATTTGTATTTTTTTGTTTAGATGGTCACATTGTCTTTGCTGGTTTTCTACTGAGACTTGTCTTTTTTGTATTGATTAGAAGAGCTCTTTGTACATCAAAAATAGTCATCTCATCTTAACTATTTTACAAATATTTCCCACTATTTGCCATCTGCCATGTTTTTTTTTACATACATAAATGTTGAGTATTAAATTTATCTTTTTTCTTGAGTTCTAGCTTTGCTTTCATGCTTTAAAATCTTCCCCATTATGAAGTCAAATAAATGTTCATCTATACCTGCTTCTAGTTACTTTCCATTTAATTCTTGACAGTAAACTTTAATCCATCCTAAAGTTACTTTTGTGTATAAACCTTTCCCCCAGCCCTCCAAACAAAAAAATCATCTTAGAGCCATTTATTAATTTACTTTTCCCTCTAGGTTTGCAATGCTAATTTTATCATATACGAAATTTTAGTATACATTTGAACCTATTTCAAGGACTATCTGTTCTGCTCCAAATATGCTAGTTATTAAGCTATATTCTTCTGAGCTCCAAGTTTACCCACCTCTACTCTGCTGTGTGATGCTGAGGGGGGAACTCTGTGAACTACAATTCTCCTTTGCCTGTTGGCTTCAAGATTCACCAACAGGAGGCAGAGAAGCGATGGGGGTGGGAAGAGAATGAAAGATAAAAGGGGTAGAGGACAGGACTTGATCCTTCCTGATGGCTTGCTGTTTCTGTCAAAACAAGCCCAGTAGGGCTTCCCTGGAGACGCAGTGGATGCGAGTCCGCCTGCCGATGCAGGGGACACGTGTTCGTGCCCTGGTCCAGGAAGATCCCACATGCCGCAGAGCGGCTGGGCCCGTGAGCCATGGCCGCTGAGCCTGTGCGTCCGGAGCCTGTGCTCCGCAACGGGAGAGGCCACAACAGTGAGAGGCCCGCGTACCACAAAAAAAAACCAAACAAACAAGCCCAGTAACAGCCCTTCGCCTTGACAGGTACAGTTTCCAGCTTTTTCCCTTAAGTATCCGTATGAAGTGGACAGAGCCCCCTCTCTCAAGCTGGACCCTGCGCAGCACAGCAGCTAGGTAAAACCCCCTCCTTAGAGTTCTGAATCCCAGCTCCAGGGAGCCTCGCCCCTGAACTTCTGGAGAGCCCAGAAATAAATCCGCACACTTACAGTCAATTAATCTATGACAAGGGAAGCAAAAGTACACAATGGGGGAAAAGACAGTCTTCAATAAGAGATTTGGGGAAAACTGGACGACTATATGCAAAAGAATGAAGTCAGAACATTTTCTCACACCATATATAAAAACAAAATGAAAATGAACAAAAGTCCTAAATGTAAGACCAGAAACCATACACCAACTAGAAGAAAACACAGGCAGCACACTCCTTTGCAGAAGTCTTAGCAATTCTGTTTCACCTCAGGCAAGGAAAACAAAAGCAAAAATACACAACTGGCACCTAATCAAACCTAAAAGCTTTTGCAGTGAAAGAAACCACCAACAAAACCAAAAGACAATCTATAGAACGGTAGCAAATGATCTGCCTGATAAGGGTTAATACCATACCCAAAGTATATAATGAACTCACAAAACTCAATATCAAAAAAACAAAACCACCTGATTAAAAAACGGGCAGAGAACCTGAACAGGCATTTTTCCAAAAGAGACAGACAGATGGCCAACAGGCACATGACAAGACACCCAACGGCACTAATCATCAGGGAAATGCACATCAAAACCACAGGTCAGGGACTTCCCTGGTGGCGCAGTGGTTGGGAGGCCGCTTGTCAATGCAGGGGACATAGGTTCAAGCCCTCCTCCTGGAAGATCCCACATGCCGCGGAGCAGTTAAGCCCGTGCACCACCACTACTGAAGCCTGTGCTCTCTAGGGCCCGTGCTCTGTGAAGAGAAGCCACCGCAATGAGAAGCCCGAGCACCACAACGTAGAGTAGCTCCCGCTCACCGCAACTAGAGAAGAGCCGAACGAAGACCGAACGCAGCCAAAAATAAAAATAAAAATAAAATAAAAAAGTAAAAAAAAATAAAAAAAAAACCCACAGGTCATCAAAAAGACAGGCGTTGAAGAGGGTGTGGAGAAAAGGGAACCCTCATGCATTGCCAGTGGGAATGTAAACTGGTGCAACCACTATGGAAAACAGTATGGAAGTTCCTCATAAAATTAAAAACAGAACTACTACTAATGAAAAGAACAAAGAGGCAGAAGACCAACAGGAAACAGAACACTTCAACATTATAAACCAACTAGACCTAATAGAAAACACTATGTAACAGCAGAACGCGTATTCCTCTGCAGTGCACGTGGAGACAAACCATATGCAAGGCCGTAAGACAAAGCTGAGTAAATCTGAACAAGCTTAAACTCACACGTTTCTTCTCCCACCAAAATGGAATGAAAACAGAAGTTAGTAACAGAAAGAAATCTGGAAAATTCCAAGTATGTGGAAATTTAAAAACATGCTCCTAAATAACCGTGGGGCAAAGAAATCACAGGTAAATCCTAAAATGCTGTGACGTGAACGAAAACAAAACACAATGTACCAAATCTTATGGGAAGTAGTGAAATAGTGCTTAGAGGGACATTTACAGCTGTAAATACCTACATTAAAAAGAAAAGTCTCAGGACTTCCCTGGTGGTGCAGTGGTTGAGAATCCACCTGCCAATGCAGGGGACATGGGTTCGAGTCCTGGTCCGGGAAGATCCCACATGCCATGGAGCAACTAAGCCCGTGCGCCACAACTACTGAGCCTGCACTCTAGAGCCCGCGTACTGCAACTACTGAGCCCGTGTGCCACAACTA
The DNA here is from genome assembly GCF_963455315.2 of Globicephala melas. Classification (NCBI taxonomy): domain Eukaryota; kingdom Metazoa; phylum Chordata; class Mammalia; order Artiodactyla; family Delphinidae; genus Globicephala; species Globicephala melas. Next base: position 3,853,287 of record NC_083315.2, on the reverse strand, counting down.
CTGAAGCCCACCCGCCTAGAGCCCATGCTCTGCAACAAGAGAAGCCACCGCAATGAGAAGCCTGCACACCGCAATGGAGAGTAGCCCCCGCTCGCCGCAACTAGAGAAAGTCTGCACAGCGATGAAGACCCAACACAGCCAAAAATAAAAAGATAAATTTATTAAAATAAAAGAAGAAAGAAAAAAGAAAAGTCTCAAAGTAATAACCTAGGCTTCCATTCTTAAGACACTGAAAAAAGAGGAGCAAACTAAAAATGAAGCAGAGGAAGAAAATAATAAAAATTAGAGCAGAGAGGCTCCCCCGACGCCAGGGCCTCAGTCACTTCAGTTTGGCCTGTGGCTCTTAGGGGTAAAAGGGGCTCCAGAGGTGTGTCTCCAACCCCAGTGCCAACCACCCCACACCACAATCGTTGTGGGGAAGAGAACAGAGGAGTGAAGAAGGGTGCATTTTCCCTCTCACCTCAAAGCTCAGCTAGGGAAACCATGTAGCCCTGACCAGTGGGCTCAAGGCCCTACTGGAAACTGGTTCTCAGCTTGAGAGACGAGGAAACAAGAACCAGTAACAAGCACTTTTTTCAACTTTTGAGGGGTGTTGAGACAAGATGGCAGAATAGATCTTTAGCCAGACTTGTCAAGAAAAAAGGGAGAGGGCTCAGATGAATAAACTTAGAAATGAAAAAGGAGAAGTTGAAATGGACATCACAGAAATATAAAGGATCATAAGAGACTACTACAATCAACTATATGCCAATAAAATGGACCAACTAGAAGAAATGGACAAACTCTTAGAAAAACACAATCTCCCAAGACTGAACCAGGAAGAAATAGAAAATATGAACAGACCAATCACAAGTACTGAAATTGAAACTGTGATTGAAACCTCCCAACAAACAAAAGTCGAGGGGCTTCCCTGGTGGCGCAATGGTTGACAATCAGCCTGCCAATGCAGGGGTCGTGTGTTCGAGCCCTGGTGCAGGAAGATCCCACATGCCGCGGAGCAACTAAGCAACTAAGCCCATGCACCACAACTACTAAGCCCGCGCTCTAGAGCCTGCGAGCCACAACTACTGAGCCCACGTGCTGCAACTACTGAAGCCCGCTCACCGCAACTAGAGAAAGCCCACGCACAGCAACGCAGACCCAATGCAGCCAAAAATAAAGATAAATAAATAAATAAATCTATTTATTTATTTTAAAAAAAGAGAAAAGTAGAGGACCAGATGGATTCACAGGCAAATTCTATCTAACATTTACAGAAGAGTTAACACCTATCCTTCTGGAACTATTGCAAAAACTGCAGAGGAAGGAACACTCCCAAGCTCATTCTATGAGGCCACCATCACCCTGATACTAAAAGCAGACAAAAATACCACCAAAAAAAAAAAAAAAAAAAAAAATTACAGACCAATATCACTGATGAACATAGATGCAAAAATCCTCAACAAATATACTAGCAAACCAAATCCAACAATACATTAAAAGGATCACACACCATGACCAAACGGGATTTATCCCTGGGATGCAAGAATTCTTCAACATCTGTAAATCAATCAGTGTGATACACCACATTAACAAAGTGAAAAATAAAAACCATATGATCATCTCAATAGATGCAGAAAAAGCTTTTGACAAAATTCAACACCCATTTATGATGAAAACTCTCCAGAAAGTGGGCATAGAGGGAACTCACTTCAACATAATAAAGGCCGTATATGACAAATCCACAGCAAACATCATTCTCAATGATGGAAAGCTGAAAGCACTTCCTGTAAGATCAGGAACAAGACAAGGATGTCCACTCTCACCACTTTTATTGAACATAGTTTTGGAAGTCCTAGCCACAGCAATCAGAGAAGAAAACGATATAGAAGACATCCAAATTGGAAAAGAAGAAGTAAAACTGTCACTGTTCGCAGATGACATGATACTATACACAGAAAATCCTAAAGATACTACCAGAAAACTACTAGAGCTCATTAATGAATTCGGTAAAGCTGCAGAATACAAAATTAAAACATAGAATCTGCTGCATTTCTATACACTAACAATGAAAGTCCAAAAACAGAAATTAAAGAAACAATCCCATTTACCATCGCATCAAAAAGAATAAAATACCTACGGATAAACCCACCTAAGGAGACAAAGACCTGTACTCTGAAAACTACGAAAAACCGATGAAAGAAATCGAAGATGACACAAACAGAGGAAAGATATACCATATTCCTGGGTTGGAAGAATCAATATTGTCAGAATGACTATACAACCCAAGGCAATCTACAGATGCAGTGCAATCCCTATCCAATTACCAATGGCATTTTTCACAAAACTAAAAACAAAAAGATTTTAAATTTCTATGGAGACACAAAAATATCTGAATAGCCAAAACAATCTTGAGAAAGAAAAACAAAGCTGGAAGAATAAGATTCCCTGACTTCACACTATACTACAAAGCTACAGTAATCAAAACAGTATGGAACTGGCACAAAAACAGAAATACAGATCAACGGAACAAGACAGAAAGTCCAGAAATAAACCCACGCACCTATGATCAATTAATCTACAACAAAGGAGGCAAGACTATACAATGGAGAAAAGACAGTGTCTTCAATAAATGGTGCTGGGAAAACTGGACAGCTACATGTAAAAAATGAAATTAGAACATTTTCTAACACCATGCACAAAAATAAACTCAAAATGAGTTAAAGACCTAAATGTAAGACTGGATACTATAAAACTCTTGGAGGCAAACATAGTAAGAATACTCTTTGACATAAATTCAAGCAGTATCTTTTTTGATCCATCTCCTAGAGTAATAGAAATAAAAACAAAAACAAACAGATGTGACCTAATTAAATTCAAAAGCTTCTGCACAGCAAAGGAAACCATCAACAAAATGAAAAGATAACCCACAGAATGGGAGAAAATATTCGTAAATGATGTGACCGACAGGGATTATCTCCAAAATATAGAAACAGCTCATGCAGCTCTATGGCAAAAAAACAAACAACCCAATCAAAAAATGGGCACAAGATCTAAATAGACATTTCTCCAAAAACATACAGATGGCCAAAAAGCACATGAAAAGATGCTCAACATCAGTAATTATCAGAGAAATGCAAATCAAAACTACAACGAGTTATCACCTCACACCAGTCAGAATGGCCATGATCAAAGTCTACAAACAGGGACTACCCTGGTGGCCCAGTGGTTAAGACTCCATGCTCCCAATGCAGGGGCCCCAGGTTGGATCCCAGGTCAGGGAACTAGATCCCATATGCATGACGCAACTAAGAGTTCGCATGCCACAACTAAGGAGCCCACCTGCCACAACTAAGACCCGGCACAACCAAATAAATAAATTTTTTTAAAGTCTACAAACAAATGTCGGAGAGGGTGTGAAGCAAAGGGAACCCTCCAACACTGTTGGTGGGAAGTAAATTGGTACAACCACTATGGAGAACAGTATGGAGGTTTCTTAAAAAACTAAAAAGAGAACTACCATATGATCCAGCAATCCCACTACTGGGCATATATCCAGACAAAACCATGGTTCAAAAGGATACACGCACCCCAGTGTTCACTGCAGCACTGCTTACAATCGCCAAGACATGGAAGCAACCTAAATGTTCATCGACAGAAGAATGGATAAACAAGATGTGGCAGGGCCCAGGATGTAGAGTTGGCAGTGCCTGACGGCAAGTCTGACACAGAGTTGGGCGGGGTCGAGAGTAGGGGCAGCAGTCGGGGATGGCAGGAGAAGGAGGCAGCAGCGATCACTTATAAATGGCACTGAAGCAGGACCCGAAGCCTCAATTCCAGGAGGGTGAGAGAGTGCTGTGCTTCCACGGGCCTCTTCTTTATGAAGCAAAGTGTGTAAAGGTGGTCACAAAGGATAAACAAGTGTAATACTTTACACATTACAGTAGTCCTGTGTTCAGCTAACAATCCATTATGCATATAAAAATGTACGACTAAAAATAAAAATAATCTGGGGCTTCCCCAGTGGTCCAGCAGTTAAGACTCCATGCTTCCAAGGCAGGGGGCCTGAGTTTGAACCCTGGTCAGATCCCGCATGTCGCAACTAAGATCCCACGTGCCACAACCAAAGATCCCACACACCGCAACTAAAGATCCTGTGTACCACAACTAAAGACCCGGTGCACCGAAACTAAAGACCCGGCACAGCCAAATAAATAATTTCTTTTTTAATAAAAATACTTTACGGCTGTGAAAGCAATTATACTTCCCAAAGATGGCTGCCACAAGACTGTCCATTCCACACATTCTTACAATCTGACACTGACACTCACCACAGTGACACAAGAGGTGGGATGTAATATTCCTTCTCATTTATTCTGGGCAACAGCAGAATCGATGCTAAGTGACTTCTGGAATAGGTCATAAATGGGGACATGGCTGCTGCCTGGGGCTATTCCAACATTCGCCCTCGAAACCCACCCAACCAACACGCTGAGAGTATCCAGGACACGTGGAGGGGTCTCACCTGAGAGCCACCATCATTCTCCTGATGTGTATGTGAAAGAGAGCACCTTCAAGATGACATCTCCCTCCACTACCACATGACCACAACTGCACGAGATACTGCAAGTAAGAACCATGTATCTGAGGGTCTGGTCAGCCCCCAGAATTGTGAAGAATAATAATGAAATGATTACTGTTGTTTTCATCACTAAGTGGTGGCACGATGTGGATAACAACAGAACATAACCAGAACAAATTGTGTAGGAAAACTACCACATAGCATGATGCTAGCATAGTTACTGGGTCACTCCTTGCACCTTATACTATGCATCTCACTTACCCACTCAGAGGCTTTCAAGCTCTTTTACTTACTTTAAAGGGGGAAGAAAAATTTTACCGATGAATAAAAGAAAAAAATGGAAACAGTCACTATCTCCACTTTTTTTTGTTGTTTTGTTTTCTTTTTTTGTTTTTGTTTTTGCGGTACGCGGGCCTCTCACTGTTGTGGCCTCTCCTGTTGTGGAGCACAGGCTCTGGACGCACAGGCTCAGTGGCCATGGCTCACGGGCCCAGCTGCTCCGCAGCATGTGGGATCCTCCCAGACCGGGGCACGAACCCACGTCCCCTGCATCGTCAGGCGTACTCTCAGCCACCGCGCCACCAGGGAAGCCCCATCTCCACTTTTAATAGTACAAAGCTTTTGGCAGACTGCTATTTGTTCTTCAATAACAATTATCCTCTTCTTCTATAGAAATGGTGTGAACTGGGCACATGGCAACACAGCTGAAGACTACGTTTTCCAGCCCCCCTTGTAGCTAAGTTGATCAAACTACTAAGTTGTGGCCAGCGGGATATGCACCCCACTTCCAGGTCTTGTGCATCTCCCAGTCCCTTCCTACCCCCTGGGACAAAAACTGGAACAGCTGTCTTGGACCCAGAGATGAAGTTCCCAGCATTGGATGTCCACCTCTTTAACTTTTCAGTGAGACAAAAATAAACAAGAAAACCAAAAAACGCTTCTATCTTTTCTAAGTCACTGTATTTTGGGTCTCTCTGGTACAGCCCCCTAGCCTACACACTGATATAAACTGCAAACCCCTGGCTAACACTTCAGGGCTGACAAGCCACTGACCATGACACACTGTTGTCATGTAATCAGGCAATTCAACCCGACCTGCTCCCACTCTTCTTCAGGATAGTCCCTGTTTTTCTGGCAAGTATTCCATGTGCTTCATTTGTTTTGGCTTCTTAATCACGTGTGACTTACTACATATTAGGCAGAAGTTACAAAATAATTTCTTAAAGGTATGTGGATTTTCACATTACTACTGATGTAGCAGGCATTTTAAAAGTCATCATGAATCCTGGAAAAGAATAAATACATGTGTATGTATAACTAAATCACTTTGCTGTACACCTGAAACTAACACAACATTGTAAATCAAATATACTCCAATATAGGGGCTTCCCTGGTGGCGCAGTGGTTGAGAGTCCGCCTGCCGATGCAGGGGACACAGGTTCGTGCCCCGGTCCGGGAAGATCCCACGTGCCATGGAGCGGCTGGGCCTGTGAGCCATGGCCTCTGAGCCTGCGCATCTGAAGCCTGTGCTCCGCAATGGGAGAGGCCACAACAGTGAGAGGCCTGCGTACCGCAAAAAAAAAAAAAAAAAAAAAAAAAAAAACACAAATATACTCCAATATAAAAGAAAATAAAAAAATAAGTTAATTTTTTAAAAAGTCATCATGAATCAAATAGCATCTTTAATCAGTGAACATTCTAGAGAAACTAATGCCAACTACTTCATTAAAATATGCAAGTTTATCGAATACTTTATGAAACCAAATCAAAATAGAGACAAAGAGAGAGAAATAGAGCAATTTAACTACTGTATTATTTTATTCCAAAACAAGATATGTGGCAGTTTTTCCCTGCCGGCTCTATATCCCCAATTCCTAAAGAAAAATGAAGAATCATAAAACTGAAAGGTTTGTCTCAAATCTCAGCTTTCTGAGCTGTAATATGAAACTAAAACAAATAGGTTAACACTTAAAAGAATTGGAAAAAGAACAAACAAAACCTAAAGTCAGCATTAGGAAGGAAATAATAAAGATTAGAGGGGAAATAAACAGAGATTTAAAACAATAGAAAAAAAATCAATAAAACCAAGAGCTGGTTCTTTGAAAGGGTAATAAACAAGATTGACAAACCTCTGGCCAGGCTCACCAAGAAGGAAAGAGAGAGAACCCAAATAATCTAAACAAGAAATGAAAAAGGGACATAACAACCAACACTATAGAAATACAAAAAAAAAAAGGGAATACTATGAACAATTATATGCCAACAAATTCAACAACCTAGAAGAAATGGACAACTTTCTAGAAACATTCAGTCCACCAAAACTGAATCAAGAAAATAGATAATTTGAACAGACTGATCACTAGAAGTGAAATATCAATAGAATCTGTAATTTTAAAACTGCCTACAAAGAAAAGTCCAGGACCAGATGGCTTCATAGGTGAATTCTACCAAACATACAAAGAACAACTCTTACCGATCCTTCTCCAACTCTTCAAAAAAACTGCAGAAGAGGGAACACTCCCAAAGACATTCTATGAAGCCACCATCACCCTGATATGAAAACCACTAAAAAAGAAAATTACAGGCCAATATCTTTGATGAATATAGATGCAAAAATTCTCAACAAAATATTACCAAACTGAATCCAACAACACATAAAAAAGATCAAACACCACGACCAAATGGGATTCATCCCAAGTTCACAAGGATGGTCCAACATATGCAAATCAATGTGATACACCACATCAACAACAGAAAAAACAAAAACCACATGATCATTTCAATACATGCAGAAAAAGCATCTAACAAAATTCAACATGCATTCATGATAAAAACTCTTACCAAAGTGGGTACAGAGGGAACATATCTCAACATAATAAAAGCTATTTATGACAAACCCACAGCTAATATAATACTCAACAGTGAAAAGCTGACAGCCTTCCCACTAAAATCTGGAACAGGACAAGGATGCCCACTCTCACCACTTCTGTTCAACATAGTATTGGAAGTCTTAGCCACAGCAATCAGACAAGAAAAAGAAATAAAAGGTATCCAAATTAGGACGGAAGAGATAAAACTGTCATTATATGCAAATGACATGATTCTACATACAGAAAACCCTAAAAACTCCACACAAAAACTACTAGAACTGATAAACAAATTCAAGAAGTTAGCAGGATAAAAGATTAACATACAGAAATCAGCTGTATTTCTTTACACTAACAATGAAATAGCAGAAAGGGAATGTAAAAACAAACAAACAAACAAAAAACCAATACCTTTCAAAATCACACCCCCAAAAATAAAATACTAAATAAACCTGACCAAGGAGGTGAAAGACTTATACACTGAGAACTATAAAACATTAAAAAAGGAAACTGAAGATGATTCAAAGAAATGGAAAGATATCCCATGCTCTTGGATGAGATTTAATATTGTTAAAATGGCCATACTGGGCTTCCCTGGTGGTGCAGTGGTTGAGAGTCCGCCTGCCAATGCAGGGGACACGGGTTCGTGCCCCGGTCCAGGAAGATCCCACATGCTGTGGAGCGGCTGGGCCCGTGAGCCATGGCCACTGAGCCTGCGCGTCCAGAGCCTGTGCTCCGCAACGGGAGAGGCCACAACAGTGAGAGGCCCGTGTACCGCAAAAAAAAAAAAAAAAAAGGCCATACTACCCAAAGCAATCTACAGATTTAATGCAATCCCTATCAAATCACTCATGACATTTTTCACAGAACTAGAACACATAATCCTAAAATTCATATGGAACCATCAAAGACCCAGAATTGCCAAAGCAATCCTGAAGAAAAAGAACAAAGCAGAAGGCATAACCCTCCCAGACTTCAGACAATACTACAAAGCTACAGTAATCAAAACAGCATGGTATTGGCACAAAAAACAGACATATGGATCAATGAAACAGAACAGAGAGCCCAGAAATAAACCCACACAACTACGGTCAATCACACAGCTTTGACACATGAGGCAAGAATATACAATGGGAAAAAGACAGTCTCTTCAGCAAGTGGTGCTGGGAAAGTTAGACAGCCACATGTAAATCAGTGAAGTTAGAACACTCCCTCACATCATACTCAAAAAATAAACTCAAAATGGCTTGAAGACTTAAACATAAGACATGACACCATAAAACTCCTAGAAAAGATCATAGGCAAAACATTCTCTGACATAAGTCATACCAATGTTTTCTTTGGTCAGTCTCCCAAGGTGACAGAAATAAAAACAAAAATAAACAAATGGGACTTAATCAAACTTACAAGCCTTTGCACAGCAAAGGAAACAATCAATCAACAAAACGAAAAGACAACCTACAGAATGGGCGAAAATATTTGCAAATGATGCAACCAACCAAGGGTTTAATTTCCAAATTATACAAACAGCTCAAACAACTCAACAACAAAAAGAAAACAAACAACCCAATCGAAAAATGGGCAGAAGACCTAAATAGACATTTCTCCAAAGAGGAAATACAAATGGACAGTAGGCATATGAAAAGATGTTCAACATTGCTAAACTATTAGAGAAATGCAAATCAAAACTACAATGAGGTACCACCTCACACCGGTCAGAATGGCCATCATTAAAACCTCTACAAATAACAAATGCTGGAGAGGATATGGAGAAAAGAGAACCCTCCTACACAGTTGGCGGAAACGTAAATTGGTACAGCCACTGTGGAGAACAGTATGGAGATCCCTCAGAAACCTAAACATAGAGCCACCATATGATCCAGCAATCCCACCCCTGGGCATATATCCAGAGGAAACTCTAATCCAAAGAGATACACGCACCCCTATGTTCCTAGCAGCACTATTCACAATAGCCAACACATGGAAACAACCTAAATGTCCACTGACAGAGGAATGGATAAAGAAGATGTGGTACATATATACAATGGAATACTATTCAGCCATAGAAAAAGAATGAAACAATGCCATTTGCAGCACCATGGATGCAACTAGAGATTATCATACTAAGTGAAATAAGTCAGAAAGCAAATACCATATAATATCACTTAAATGTGGAATCTAAAATATGACACAAATGAACCTATCTACAAAACAGACTCACGGACATGGAGAACAGACTTGTGGTTGCCAAAGGGGAGGGGCAGGGGGAGGGATGGAGTGGGAGATTGGGGTTAGTAGATGTAAGCTTTTATATATAGAATGGATAAACAACAAGATCCTACTGTATAGCACAAAGAACTGTATTCAGTATCCTGTGGTAAACCATAATGGAAAAGAATATTTTAAAAAAATGTATATACATGTATAATTGAATCACTTTGTTGTACAGCAGAAATTAACAGAACACTGTAAATCAACTATACTTCAATAAAAAAATAAATAGGTTAAGAACAAAGAGTTTGACCAAGTCTTGGAGGTTTGATTCTGTATTAAAAACTTGATATTCAAAGATGAGATGAAAAGCAAGAAGACATCTATTACAGCAAAATACCTTAGATCCATGCCAAGGCCCTATGGATATTTAGGGGCTAGAACATAGGTAGCAAAATCTGACAATCTGTTTGTAAAGCCAATTATAAAAGCCTTGAAAAGATAAAATTTAACTCACCATCTGTGTCCTTAACCATATCAAGTTTAAGGGCCTTTGTTCCATCGAAGCAAAATGCCCTGATGGAATTTAGCCCTAACAATAACGCATTCTGCTTTATTTTTTCTACTTTGTTGGATATTTTATCCAGTGCTATCACTTCTCCCTAAAAAAACAAAACAAACACATAAAAAAGTGAAAATCCAAAGTAGTCATGAAAGTTATTAATAATGAGAAAAACGGACAATTACAGTCTTCCCCACTTTCCTCCTATCCCTAGTTTTAAAGCTGAAGCCATCATCCAAATGAATATCAAATTTACATCCAATACTTAAGTCTTACCTTTTAAAGAACCCAATCTTGCCAGATAATTTTCTTATAATACCCATCTACTTTTAATCCGCAAAACTCAAAAGCAAAAGCAGCGTTTGCAATCTTCTAAAGAAACTTTAGAATACCCATTTGAGATAAATATTAAAAAATCGCCAATTTGATGTGCCTTGCTCACCTCTGGAAGAGCATCAACTAACGTTCTGAGACATCTGCCTTCTGGTCCTCTGAGATACAGATGAATGTTACTTGTAAAAAATCAATCCTCATCCCAATACTTTCTGAGATACATACATGTAACAAAATTCACGTGAATTCTGACAACTAAAGACAGAAAAATAGAAGCCTGTATATCACAGCAAATGTTCTGCAGTGGTAGTAGTTCAAAAATAATTTTACATGGGAACACTTCGATTAAGTCAAAGTCAATAAAGACAAGAGGCTACAGTTTTGTGAATGAGTTGTGATAGTCACATGGTATTTTAAAACATACTATGAAATGTTCTGCAGAGATGGTGATGTAAACGTTTCAGTGTATTTTTTTTTTGCTTTTGTTCCTCCTTGTTGTGACATACGCATTGACTGCATAGACTACAATACTGAAGACTTGCTGATTGTGTTCTTGAATGTGACGCTAAGTTTAGCGGCCGGCATAGTTCCAGTTAATACCTCGACGGACGGGGAAACCATTTCGAGTGAGCTGAACTGGAAAAGTAGGCAAAACCCACCAGAATAAGGTTCCACTGCAACTACAGTGAAGGAGAAACTGCACTGGCCGAAGGTTGCTCTTACAAAAGTACAAGACTGGAAGCCTCACTTATACAAAATTCTGCTTAACTACAAACAAAAAAAATCAACAATGACAAAATGAAAGTATTAACAAAATCTGGGATTTAATTCTGGCTCAAATATTTCTGTTCAGGTTCCTGGGTGCTGGCCCGCTGCGAGATTGCCTAAATGGCCCCAACTCTTCAAGTCTCCATGTATCCCCACCCTCTGCCGTTGACCTTGCAACACCCGGCTGGTCCGAGTCGGACTCGGCCACCTGGTTTGCACTGGCTGATGGGATGACAGTAGGAGTGATGCAAGGAGAGATGCGGAACGCTGGCCTTGCTCTGCTTTGTCCTCTGCCACTGCTGACCCTCAGCTACTGTGCTCTGCTGTGCTAGTGCCCTAGTCCCACAGGAGGGCAAGAGATGCAGGGACCAGAGGCAAGACATTCCAGTGGCCTCAGCTGAGCCGACCTCAGCCTAACCCAAGTGAGTGAGCCCAGCCAAGGCCATGAGAAACTCCGGCCAACCCACAGGGACCAGGTGCCACAGTCAGGCTGGCGGCCATCGACTGAATCCCAGACTCCGGAGGGGATGCAGTGCCACCGAGGCTGTGTGGTTGTTTTCACACCGCGTTATAAAACCAGCAGAGAATGCACACACCTCTAATACCCAGCCTCTCTTTGGAAAGACTTCTTACTGGAGAGCAGAAAATACCTCTGAGTGAATATACTTTTAAGCAAACACAATAAATATCATACCGTAAGTGAGGGGGATAATTATCACTTCCTCAGAGCATATAATCCTTACATTTGAGCTTTCAGGAAAACTGAAAAATGATTTGCATTAAATACCACAATTCCATAAAATGAAACCTTCTGTTCCGTGTTCATTTTACACACTGGTGGTATTTAATGCATTTTCTTCCCTAAAGAGTTTTTTTTTTTTTTTTTTTCACTGTTACCACCTTAAATTCTTTTTTGACAAAGAGTAGTGTAAGTCAATAGGCAAGTGTATCTCCTCTAATGAACCACGGATATCAATTCCACGATATTTAAACGACAAATACCTTTTTCTATTGGAGATCTTTCTTAGATTGAAGGCTGCTCATTGAGGTTATATTAGTGCTACTGCAAGTGTCTATGTATATGCGAAGAGCATACAGTGTATGGATTTTACACACGCACATTTATAGTGCAGAGATGACAGGTTTAGGCCTTCAGCGTATTTACTGAAAATATAAAATTTTATATTTATATATTTTTATCCCCGTTTGTGACATTGTGAATGTTTCAGAAATTCTAATAGTGTCAAATATGAATGTGTAAGAAATGACAACTTTCATCAGAAGTCTTCGGACAATTAAAGTTATCTACACTAATGAAAGGGAAAAGTTATAATTTCATCCTTGACACAGTACAATTTCCAACTATTTTCTGTGCAAGATTGCTTGTAAATCCCTTGACAGTCCTAAGCGTCATCAAATATAGATCAAAAACGTATCACCTGATAAAAGTCCAACATCTGGCACTTGCGAGAGTGGGAAATACTGTATCTTTTATCAGGCAAATTAGCTGGAGCAGAAAGGCTTTTGCTAAATCAGCCTCATGGAGGTTTCCATGCCAGAAAGTCTTACCTCAGTAGGTAATTGTTTCTTATCTATAAATTAGTACTAGGAAGAAAACCGCTGAGTTTCCTAGGCACATAAGCATTTTTACTGCTGTATAAATCTGAGCTAAATTAGAAAAGTGACAACGGACACACGGCCCTCACTGTTCTTGTGTCCTTGCTCTGCTCTTCCCCAGCTGAGATTCTACGGCACGTTACACACACTCCCTTATATACATCCTCAACTCACGTGCGTCTGTTTCTCGCACATCCAAGGGACAAAAGCTCAGCTGTGATTAAACCCAGGCCTTCACCAACCTCCTGTCTATCCCCCCGACGCAGCCAAAGAGCACATCACTAGCCCAACTCATCTCACTCTAAATCCATGACTGCTGTACTCATGGGGCCCTGGCGCACAACTGAATTCTCATGACGCATCCGTAGGCCATTCTCACTCCTTATCCTAGATCGACACTTCCTGTCTTCTCAAATCCCTAACCCCCTGCCTTGCCCTTCCCCTTCCCCATCCCCATTCCCCTCTGAAGACCCTGCTTCCTTTTCAGAGAAAACTGGAACCACCAGAAGCCAACTCCCAGTCTCCCACCACGTGTACCAGTCCACCAACACCTCTGCCCATAGCCTCGGCCCTACCTCCTACTTCCACGGATAAACCGTCTCATGCCACCATCTAAAGCCACTGTGCATCAAATCCTGTCCCATTTCACCTACCCCAAGATCCTGTTCCAGCCATTTTCCCGTTCCCTCGGGGGTAACCAATTTCCCCTTCTAATCGCTCTTCTCCATCAGCATGCACTGCTATTTCCCTCATCTTTAAAGAAGGGCTCCCTGAGTCCACCCTCCAAGCGCTGCCCCATTTCTCTGCCCTCCGGTAAAAACGTGCCCTGCCCCCGCAAAGGAGTTGTCCTGATTCACTTTCTTCGCTTCCTCTCATTTTCCATCCAAGCAGGCGTTTCCACTCACCGCCATCACCCACGAGGTGATGAGTCCACGGGGAGGGGGTTCTCGGGCCTCCCCTCACTGGCCCCGCCGGGACGTTTCACCCAGCTGCTTGCTCCGTCCCCTTTCGACCCCTTCCTGGCGCGGCGCCCAGGGCATCACGGGCCTCTGTGGGCCTGCCGCATCGGTGGCCGTTCCTCCTGGTTCCCCAAGCCCCGAGCGTCGGCGCACCGCAGCCCCAAGGCTCGCCTTCCGGCCTCCCCTACTTCTCCCGCCCGCATCAGCCTCACGGCCTCGCATGTTTTATCCACGTGTTGATGACTTCCAGACCTCCATTTCCAGTCCCGACCTCTCTCCTGCACCCTGGACTCAACTACCCCACTGCCTGCTCCACGCCACCTCCTGGCTGTCTAATGGGACCGCACTGCAGTATAACCCAAACTAAACGGCTGATCTCTCCCTGCAAAACGTGCCCCTCCCGACCCGGCTGCTCCATCCTTCCAGGTCCTCTGGCCAAACACCCAAGGAGTCACGCTGCGCTGGGCTCTCATTTTCACAACCCACGTCCAATCCACCAACAACTCTTTGTTAACAGCCCCAGCTTCGAAACACACCCAGAATCCGACCAACTTCTTACCACCTCCATGACGCCCCTGAACTGCTGTCTCCTAAGCGGTCTCTCTGCTTCCGCCGCTGCCCTCTTGCAGCCTGTCTGCAACGCCGCGGCCAAGATAAGGAGCACGCAAGCTTATGTCGCTCTTCTGCCCCAAACCTCCAAGGACGTCCCATAGCTGGAGCGGACGTGAAGTCCCGGAAGAGCCTGCTAAGCTGCTCCGCCCATGCCCCGGCCCCCACCCCCACCCTGCTCCTCACTTATTCTATGCCGCAAAACTACCACGGTCCCTCCCCCGACCCTGGTTTCCCCAGCAAGTCGGGCAACGTCCAGCCTGAGCGTTTGCACTTACGTCTCCTCTCGCTGGTACATTCTTCCCACCTGTAAGTCTTCCCTAAATGCCACCTTCCCAGTGGGCTTCTCCCTTGCCACCCACTGCAAACTCACTCTCCCTTCCCCAGTGTTCCCAATCCCATACCCCTCCCACAGTTATATATGCCTTATCTTTTACTCACTCATTTGTTTCTCATCTGTGTCCTTTTACTGCAACGTAAGCTCCATGAAGAAGGAAACTGTGGTCACTATGGTTTATTGCTGTACGCCAGTACTTGGCACACAGTAAGAATAAATCAATATTTTTTTAATCAGTCCATCAATTAAAATCTGACTCCAGATCAAGAAATATACTGTAGGTGAAGCTACTAGCATGTGCAAACATTTTAGGAACCATTTGGTTTTACAGAATTTGAAACAAACGGGAAAGATAGCATCAACTGGCCATATCCTTCTCAAGCTGAAGAATCTCATTTGAAGCACAGAGTGGTTACAAGGCCACACAGCTTTGAACACAGATAAAACTAGCGCGCGATGCAAGAAAACACATCGGCAAATATGCATACATAGGAAAAGCAGTAACATTTGAGCTAAAGTTATCCAAGGACAGACTTCTCTTTTGTGACAATGAAGCAGGCTTTACTAATTAAGCCAAATCATGCTTTTTATGAACCCCAAGGCAAGAAGAACACAGACACATGTAGACGTTCAGTACGTGTGCATGTATTCTGTTGGCCAAAAACATCTTACGGAGAAACCCGAACAAACATTTTGGCCAACCCAATATGTTTATTATCATCTTTATATTTGCATATATATCAACAATATATATTTGGACACTTTAATAATGGGCTGCCAAGTTAACTTTCAGTGGTAGAATTTATTTGAATAGTTTAAAAAGTGTCAAGTCCTGTAATTAAGAACATGAAAAGATCTCTTAAATGTTTCATTTAGACTTAATCATTTGAGGGAAAAATTCTATTCCATAAATGTATTAGGCAAATCTGGGATTCAAGAAGGTCTTGAGATAGTCTTCACAAATGACAATGGTCTACTGAACTTAATATGTGATGAATGACATCACTGAGCGGCCTTCTCTTTGGTTGAATCGAAATCGACCAGATTATGAATGTCTGTACAATGTTCCGTAAGTCACACATACTTCCACCTCCATCACTGAGACACGCAGTGTATCAAGAGCAGCTCTGCACGAAGACGGCCTCACCTGATCATGCATCAGCGCTGCAATGTGTGTTGTTTTGCCTCCGGGGGCCGCACACAAATCTAGAATCTTCTCTCCAGGCTGAGGATCCAGAACATGACTTACTACAGCAGACGGCAAATTCTATAAGGAAAAAAAAACTAATTTGTTATCAGTGACTCAAGATCATTTTAAGTTTCAGAATCAGAGGACGAAAAGACACGACACATTAAAAACTGAACTCTAATATAAAGACACTAAAAGGGCTTTCCCGGTGGCGCAGTGGTTGAGAGTCCACCTGCCGATGCAGGGGACACGGGTTCGTGCCCCGGTCTGGGAAGATCCCACATGCCGCGGAGCGGCTGGGCCCGTGAGCCATGGCCGCTGAGCCTGCGCGTCCGGAGCCTGTGCTCCGCAGCGGGAGGGGCCACAACAGTGAGAGGCCCGCGTGCCGCAAAAAAAAAAATAAGATAAATAAAGACACTAAAACACATATGTGGCCACTGAAGATTCAGTGGTTCTCCATCTAGAGATGATAGTGATGCTTCACTCCTAACAAAGATAACGTTAATGTAATGGCCAAAGACGACAGCAATTTCCAATCCAACGTAATACGTTAAGAACCTTCTGGTATGCAATCAGTTGAAAGCATGAAATAGTCCCAGTGAAGAGGCTTCATTAAATATTTAAATGATGACAAAGTTTCCCTAAAACAATTTCATCTACTACCTTTCTCTACAGTATTTCTCAATCCTGGCTGCACGACAGAATCACCTGGTGAGTTCTGTCTTTTGTTGTTTTTAATGCGCAGTCATCTAGAATAGTTAAATCAGAATTTCTGGCAATAGGGCCAGACATCAGTGTTTTTAAGATCTCCCCAGGTGCTTCTAACATGCAGCTAGCTGTGCAACCTTGCTACTGCTACAGCCATTCTCAACCTTAGCTGCAAACTAGAACCACCTGGGAGAGCTTTTCAGCATCCTGACCCAGGCCCCACCCCAGCCAGACCAACTAAAGCCCATTCACGTGGTAGAGTCCAGGCAGCAGCATGTATTTAAAGCTCTCAGATTATCCAACCTCATCTGGCTTTTAAATCAATTATTTCCAAGAAACCAGGCAATGAAAAGATCAACTTTGGAGCACCACTTTTGATTCCAGATAACCTAGAATGCAACTAGAATATAACTGAAAACAGCTGTTGTAAATATTTAAGTATTAAACCTTTCACTGTCAATCATTTCAATCGTGAAAGACATCAAAGGCGTTTCTACAGTTCTGTGGATTGTGGTCAGACAAATCAGAAGTTTCCTTTGTGGTTTTGAAAAACCAAATAATACTGCACATTCGTAATTTTAATGATTGTGTGCGACACTCCAATTAACTTTATAAAGTACATCCTTGTGTAACTTCAACTGCTACATGAGAAATAATCAATTATCACCAGCCCTTTACAACCTCCTCTCCTCAACAAGGAACCCACAATGTGAAGCTTCCACGTTAGCTGTTGCAAACAAGTAACAGTACAGATCTGGGGATAATGGTTTCCAGAGAAAGGCCAAGGCAAGAGGCATCAAAAAAAAAAAAAAACCCACAAATTTCACCAGGGATTTCCCCAAGTATATAACTCTACCTCTCTGTAAAGTACCTTCAATAATCGCACAGAATGGACAAAGTATTAGTTGCCTAACTCTGGGGCTTACAAGGTATTCAGCCAATCACCCTATGAACTACCTCATCTTCACAAGTCAAGAACTGGTATCAGTGTTCTTCAGTTACAGCCAGTGCAGGCTTGTGATAATATATTCAAAGAGCCCAGCACAACACCACACTTTTTAAAAGGCTGGCAGGACTGCCCTAGTGGCGCAGTGGTTAAGAATCCGCCTGTCAATGTAGGGGACACAGGTTCGAGCCCTGGTCTGGGAAAATCCCACATGCCACGGAGCAGCTAAGCCTGTGCACCACAACTACGGAGCCTGTGCTCTAGAGCCCGAGCTCCTCAACAGGAGAAGCCACCGCAGTGAGAAGCCCGGGCACCGCAACGAACAGTAGCCCCCCTGCTCACCGCAACTAGAGAAAGCCCGTGTGCAGCAAGAAAGACCCGACACAGCCAAAGATAAATAATAAATAAAATAAATTAATTAAAAAAAAAGAAGAAAAGCACTCTTGGGAACTGTTTCTCTAAAAAAAATTTAAAAATAAAAATTAAATAAAAGATAGAAAGTAATAAAAAAGGCTGGCAGAGACTACTGAAGATTCTACGTAACCGTGTATGACTTTATATTAGGTTATGCATCCTAACGGCTTACATCATCACTAATGCAGAATCAGAGGACAAATGTAAATCTGTTTTTCTATTTGTTCACCCCAGAATTAACCTCTGGATTTATAAAATGACTTTTGGTTACATACTAATCAGAGTAGAAAGCAAATGTCATCTACGCTTAAGTTAGGGTACAGATGCTACTACCTACCCATTGTGCGACCTTATTCAAGAACCTGACCAGATCCGGCCTTCAGTATCTTCATGTTACATTGGTAATAATAATAAAATAATAAAAATGCCACCTAACAAGCAGACTGTAACAAATCATATGAGCTAATGTACATGAAAGTACATCATAAACTGGACAAGGGAAAATAAATTACTTGTTATATCACAGCAATCGATAACCATCTGACCAAAATCTGCTAGTAGTAAACCGTGTGAATCTCACTCAGACTTACACATGGAACACTTACATGTATAGCAAATGCATGCTTTATTTAGGGGTTAATAGTGGAAATGGAAAGCAATCATTACAATAAGCTACACTAAGTAGGTTGTTTTTTTTTTTTTTTACAGCAGTTAGACATTTTATAATAAGAAAAGTACAACCATATTTATTAAACTTGAGGGTAGGAAAGAGGAAGGAAAGCACATTCAGGAAGAAGCTCTCAAACTACAGCTCAGAACTGGTGCCCGAAAGAAATGACACAGACCCCGCCGTCTCACACGGTGGAGCCTTTCCTTTCCTAAGGGTGAGCCGGAGTCGCGGCAGCACCCTGCGCACGCCTTCTCACCCTACGTACTGTGCTTATTATCCTACGATAAGCACCGCTGGGCAAATGAAGGGAGAAAAGGTAGTTCATCACTTGAGAAAAAGAGAAAGTGCTTACTAAGCTTTTCCTTACTACTTAACCAAAGGTAGATCAGAAAACAGAAATACACTGCAAAAAAAAAAAGTTAATAGAAGCGAAAAAACAAACCCTTAGATTTCAAATAATTCGCTGAAGTATATTTCAGTGTCACTAAGTATTTTGCTTTTACAAATACTTACTTGTAAAAATAAGTAGCTAGGCAGTACGTTGTCAAATGAGGGGCTCAGATACACTGGGTCTGTCATTCTTACGCCAATGCCTCTGAAAAACAGGAAATCTAACATTACTCAGTATAAATTAGACGATCTACACAATCTCCATTTCTAAGAATATACGCAAGTAACAAGTCAAATATAAGATGTTATGCCTTTTTAAAACCTTTTTTACTCAACACCAAAATACTTTAAAGTATTCCCGCGAAGTGTTTCTGGATTTTTACCCACAGTAGAGTAGGCCACTGGAAGCACTAAAAAGGATAAAGTCACATAAATTTTCATTTGAGCACCACTGCATTCCTTTAGAGATCTGCACGGACTAAAAAGTGAAGACCATCTGAGCCTTTATTCACTGATGCATTCTCATCTTTCTGGTAACTGTGATGAGCCTTTCAATTCAACAAACATTTTGTGATCCCTTCAGTTTGCCAGGCACTATGCTCAGTACTTGTATGAAAAATAAAAACATATGTTAAGAATCATGCTGGTGATAAGCCATGACAAACGTGCCACACTGCTTCCCTCTCATCTCGTTAGGGAGTAACTGCCCAGTACTGACACCATCCACAGGATGACCTCTGCCACCTCTGTCCCCAACTGTGAGTGGCAGTGGACCTGATCGGAGCAGGAAGGGCCAGGGCCCAGGATGGCCTGGTGGACGGGGATCCACTGAGACAAACCTCGCAGTCAGAGAGGCTGTCCAAGGGGACAGGAGGTACACAAGCACACTGTTAGAGAAAAGCCAAGCGTGGCCAGCTGCACAGGCCACGAGAGCGAGCGAGAAGACGGGAAAGTCAACGTGCTGTTCAGGGATTACAGGGGCACGGAAAGGAGAACGGGGCCCGCAGACACAGCACGTAGGTAAGTTCGGAGTTTATGAACTGACCGTGGCAAAGAAGCACCTACACAGACGTGTGTACCCTACGTGACGTACTCACAACACTTCTGACACCACACGTGTGGGCTTCTCTCTCACCCACCAACTCTCCACCTCTCTGGACACCAAGTGGGTGTCCCACAATTCACTTAACTTCTGACAGACTGCCTGGGGTCATCATCAGAATCCACAGGTTCAACAAGACTGGCCCCGCTCCAGGTGCCAGCTGCACCTCCCAGGCTGCGACCTGGCCTTGTGACTGACTGCCTATGAATTTGGAGGCTCCTAGACTCCCTCCTCAGCTTCGACAATTCACCAGGATAACTCACAGAACTCAGGAAAACAATTTACCTGTCTGCCTACCAACCGGAAGCTTGGGGCACATGAAGGTAAATAAAAGGAAAGGCTATTAAATACGGGAAACAGTCACATGTAGTAACACTAATATATTTAAAAATAAGTCAACAGTAAACCACTGAAAAAAAAAAATATATATATATACACACACCCAAGATGGGCGTCTTTTGTATTAAGAAAGGAAGCATTGTAAAATAATTCTGAATTTGTGTTGGTTGTAGATTGAGTGTACTGCTGAAAAATATTGGGTTCTTGTTTTCTGTTCTGTTTTTTTGTGTGCGCATGCGTGTGTGTGTGTTTGGGTATTTTTTTCTTTAACTGACAAGCCATGTTGAGAGGTCTTGGCTCACTGCTTTTCCCCTATGTGAGTCAATACACAGTGCTGCTGCGTGTGTATATTTTGTGTGTGTGTATTTGCTAATTTTTATTAATTCTAGTTTTTCATTAAATAAGTTTGACTTTCTTTTCTGTAAAAAAACAAAAACAGAAACAAAAACTGATGACTTCACTTGCGGTCACCAGTTTACTATGAAGGATACAACTGAGGAGACAGCCAAACAGAAGGGATGCGTCGGGCAAGGCGTGAGAGGGGGCATGGATACACCACCCTCCCAGAACCTAGATGTGTTCACCAACCTGGAAGCTGTCCAAGCCCCTCGTTCAGTGGCTTTTAGGGAGGTTTCATCACATGGGCATGACTGATTACATCACGGGCACTGGTGGCTAGCTCAGTCTCCATGCCCTCTCTCTTTCCCGGAGGCCTGGGATGAGGCACACGTGCCACCCTCTGATCACGTGCTTGGCTGCTCCGGCCAACAGCCCCGTCCTGAAGCTGCCGGGCGGGGGTACAGAGGCACTCTTACCGCTCCTGAGATCCCAAGGGCTTTGGGAGCTGTATGCCAGCAACCCGGGACCTAGATCCAATTATTTCTGTATTTCTTATTATGCCACAGCAGAGTAAGTTTATGCTGACCCTTAAGAGTGAAATAATTTCTGCAGGCATTTGTGGACTGTCACTGCAGTGGGTCTGACTACCAATGTTAACTCCTCCTTCTTCTTCCCATGCCTTTTACCCTCACTCATCTGTGCAACACCGGGTGTCTCCAAATCTGCACCTTTCATCAGAGTTAAGCCTCGTCCTTGCTCCAGTCAGGGTCAAATCAAACCACTTCTTAAATAGTTCTTGCCCCTGAGTAGAAAATACACAAAAGAAACTTACGAAAATCACTGCCTCACGTTCAAAAGTCAGTCCTTTGTTGAGACAACTGGGACACTTACCTTGATCAACACCTTGCCCCCAGTGCAAGCATCTAGACCCACTACTGAATGCCTTGAATCATCGCTCAAGTGACTCTATCCTGCAGGGCTCCAGTCCTCTGCAAAATACTGAAACGAACACTTATACACCTGCCTTCCTAACCCAGTTCCCACCAGTGCTTCAAGCTCTGGCTCCCCTTGCACTATCTCCCTCTGGCCACGTCTACCAGCACAAGAGTATCCATCTGTACAGTATTTAATTTAAAGTAACGTGACAAAATAATTTAAGCCAGTTATTGTTCAGGTATGGGCTGACATGTTTCCTTTGAAACTATTTCTGTACCATGTATCTCCACATAATAATGTGAAATATAACACCCCATAGGATGAACAATCTGTTAGTAAACTAATCTATCTCTGAGTCTACTAATGATTCAACTCAGCTGGCATTCAAGAAACCAAAGGGCACAAATTCACTGACTGTACAAATGTACTGTTAAAAGAGTTGGTCCTAAGTTTTAAAAGAATATAAATAATAAACAGTGTCTAAATGCCACATTTCTTTGCTGTGGAAGCACACCTTTTCTCACATAGGCAGAGAAAAAAATCATAATGGCCTACCTGAATGCTGAGTTTAACAATCAACAGTTTCTTGGTTTCCTAACAAGATGGAGAAGCAGTAGGACCAGGGCTCACCTTCTCTCATGAAAACATCAAAATCACAACTAACTGCTGAACAACCATCAACAAAAAAGGGCCAGAACCTACCAGTAAAGATATACCACTTCCAAAGACAAAGAAGAAGCCACAGCGCGACAGCAGGAGGGGCACGTTCATGATACAATCAAATCCCGTACCCGCTGGGTGGGTGACACAGAAAATGGAAAATAATTATATCACAGAGGTTCTCCCACAGGAGTGAGAGTTCTGAACCCCATGTCAGGCTCCCCAGTCTGGGGGTCTGGCATCAAGAGGAGGAGAAGCCAGAGTATTTGGCTTTGAAGGCCGGTGGGGCTTGATCACAGGAACTCCACAGGACTGAGGGAAACAGGAACGCCACTCTTGGAGGTCGCACACAAGGTCTCATGCACACCAGGACCCAAGGGAAAAAGAGGTGACTTCATAGGAGCCTGGGCCAGACCTACCTGCTGGTCTTGGAGGGTCTCCTGGGGAGGGAGGGGGCAACTGTGGCTCACTGTGGGGACCAGGACACTGGTGGCAGAGGTACTGGGGAGCACTCAATGGCATGAGCTGTCCTGGAGGCCACCATTTTGAAGCCAAGATCTGACCCCACCCAACAGCCCTTAGGATATAGTACTGGGATTCCTCAGGCCAAAAAACAAACAGGGTGGGAATACAGCCCCACCTATCTGCAGACAGACTGTTTAAAGTCTTCCTGAATCCACAGCCACCTCTAAACACAACACTTGACATGCCCTACCCACCACAACCCAGCTCCACCCACCAGTGGGCAGCCACCAGTCCCTCCCACCAGGAAGCCTGCACAAGCCTCTTAGACGGGCTGCACCCACAAGGTGGCACACACCAAGAGGAACTACAATCCTGCAACCTGTGGGACTGCAAACACAGGGTTACACAAAATGAGACAGCACACGAATATGTTCCAGACAAAGGAACGAGATAAAACACCAGAAGAACAACTAAGTGAAGTGGAGACAGGAAAAGAATTCATAGTAGTGACAGTAAAGATGATACAAGATCTCGGAAAAAGAATGGTGACACAGACCAAGAAGATACAAGAAATGTTTAAGAAAGAGCCAAGAGATTTAAACAACGGAGTTGAACAACGAGGAAGAAGAATGGATAAGTGAGCTGGAAGACAGAATGGGGTAAAGCACTGCCATGGAACAGAAAAAAGAATGTTTCAGAGAGCTCTGGGACAACATTAAAAACACCAACATTCACATTATAGGGGCCACAGAAGGAGAAGAGAGAAAGAAAGGACCTGAGAAAATATTTGAAGAGATAATACCTGAAACTTTCCCTAACATGGGAAAGAAAACAGCCACCCAAGTCCAGGAAGCACAGAGTCGCATACAGGATAAACCCAAGGAGGAACACGCCGAGACACATATTAATCAAACTGCCAAAAATTAAAGGCAGAGAAAATATTAAAAGTAAAAAGGGAAAAGCAACAAATAAAATACAGGGGAATCCCCATAAGGTTATCAACTGATTTTTCAGGAGAAACTCTGCAGGCCAGAAGGGAGTGGCACAATATATTTAAAGTGATGAAAGGGAAAAACCTGCAACCAAGATTACTCTACTCAGCAAGGCTCTCATTCAGATTTGGCTACAAGAATTCAGCACCATCAAACCAGCTTTACAACAAATGCTAAAGGAACTTCTCTAGACGGAACAGAAAAAGCCACAACTAGAAACAAGAGAATTACTAATCGAAAAGCTCACCAGTAAAAGCAAACATAAAGGTAGGAAATCATCCACACATAAATATGATATCAAAAGCAGCAATCGTGAGGAGAGTACAAATGCCGGATACCAGAAATGCACTGGAAATTAAGAGACCAGCAACTTAGAACAATCTTGTATATATATATATAAAAGTCATGGGAACCGCAAACCAAAAATCTACGATACACACACACACACACAAAAAGCAATCCAAACGCAACATTAAAGATGGTCATCAAATCACAAGAGAAAAGAACAAAAGAAGGTAAGAAAAAAGACCTACAAAAACAAAACAATTAACAAAATGGCAATAAGAACATACATATCGATAATTACCTTAAATGTAAGTAGATAAAAACTCCAACCAAAAGACACAGACTGGCTGAATGAATATAAAAACAAGACCCATATATATGCTGTCTACAACAGACCCACTTCAGATCTAGGGATACATACAGACTGAATATGCGGGGATGGAAAAAGATATTCCATGCAAATGGAAATCATAAGAAAGCTGGAGTAGTGATACTCATATCAAACAAAATAGACTTTAAAATAAGGACTGTTACAAGAGACAAAAAAGGACACTACATAATGATCAAGGGATCAATCCAAGAAGAAGACTTAACAACTGTAAATATATATTCACGCAACACCGGAGCGCCACAATATATAAGGCAAATGCTAACAGCCATAAAAGGAGAACTCAACAATAACACAGTAATAGTAGGGGGACTTTAACACCCCACTTTCACAAACAGACAGATCATCCAGACAGAAAATCAATAAACACAGGCCTTAAATAACACATTAGACCAGGTGGACCTGATTGATCATGTACAGAGCATTCCATCCGAAAGCAGCAGAACACACGTTCTTTTCATGGACACATGGAACAATCGCCAGGATTAACCACATGCTGGGCCATAAATCAAGCCTCAGTAAATTTAAGAAAATTGAAATCATATCAAGCATCTTTTCTGACCACAACACTATGAGATTAGAAATAAATTACAAGAAAAAAAACTGTGAAAACACAAACACATGGAGGCTAAACAATATGTTACTAAACAACCTAATGGATCACTGAAGAAATCAGAGAGAAAATCAAAAACTACCTAGAGACAAATGAAAAGAAAAGCACAACAATCCAACACCTATGGGACGCATCAAAAGCAGTTCTAAGAGGGACAATCTTACCTCAGGAAACAAGAAAAATCTCAAATAAACAACCCAACCATACACCTAAAGCAACTAGAGAAAGAAGAAGAAAACCCAAAGTTAACAGAAGGAAAGAAACCATAAAGATCAGAGCAGAAATAAATGAAATAGAGACGAAGAAAACAAAAGGAAAGATCAATGAAACTGAAAGCTGGTTCTTTGAAAAGGTAAACAAAACTGATAAACCTTAGGCCAGACTCATCAAGAAAAAGATGGAGAGGGCTCAAATCAATAAAATTAGAAATGACAAAGGAGAAGTTACAATGGACACTACAGAAATACAAAAGATCATAAGAGACTACTACAAGCAACTATATGCCAATAAAACAGACAACCTAGAAGAAATGGGCAAATTTCTATAAAGGTACAATCTCCCAGGACTGAACCAGGAAGAAATAGAAAATATGAACAGACCAATCACAAGTACTGAAATTGAAACTGTGATTAAAAAACTTCCAACAAACAAAAGGCCAGGACCAGATGGCTTCACAGGCAAATTCTATCAAACATTTCCATAAGAGTTAACACTTATCCTTCTGAAACTCTTCCAAAAAATTGCAGAGGAAGGAACGCTCCCAAGTTCATTCTACAAGGCCACCGTCACCGTGATACTAAAACCAGACAAAGATACCACAAAAAAAAGAAAATTACAGGCCAATTATCACTAATGAACATACATGCAAGAAATCCTGAACAAAATACTAGCAAACCAAATCCAACAATACGTTAAAAGGATCATACACCATGATCAAGTGGGATTTATCCCAGGGATGCAAGGATTCTTCAACATCTGCAAATCAATTAGTGTGACACACCACATTAACAAATTGAAGAACAAAAACCATATGATCATCTCAATAGATGCAGAAAAAGCTTTTGACAAAATTTATGATAACCCATTTATGATAAAAACTCTCCAGAAAGTGGGCATAGAGGGAACCTACCTCAGCATAATAAAGGCCACATATGACAAACCCACAGCTAACACATTCTCAATGGTGAATAGCTGAAAGCATTTCCTCTAAGATCAGGAATAAGACAAGGATGTCCACTCTCACCACTTTTATTCAACATAGTTTTGGAGGTCCTGGCCACAGCAATCAGAGAAGAATGAATGAATGAATAAATAAATAAATAAATAAATGGAATCCAAAATAAACAAATAAATAAATGGAATCCAAATTGGAAAAGAAGTAGTAAAACTGTCACTGTTTGCAGATGACATGACACTACACATAGAAAATCCTAAAGATGCCACCAGAAAAATACCAGAGCTCATCAAGGAATTCGAAGTTGCAGGATACAAAATTCATATGCAAAAATCTCTTGCATTCCTATACACTAACAACAAAAGATCAGAAAGAGAAATTAACAAAACAATCCCATTTACCCTTGCAACAAAACGAATAAAATATCTAGGGATAAACCTACCTAAGGAGGCAAAAGACTTGTACTCTGAAAACTATAAGACACTGAGGAAAGAAACTGAAGATGACACAAACAGATAGAAAGATATACCATGCTCTTGGGTTGGAATAATCAATAATGTCAAAATGACTATACTACCCAAGGCAATCTATGGATTCAATGCAATCCCTATCAAATTACCAATGGCATTTTTCACAGAACCAGAACAATAAATTTTAAAATTTATATGGAAACACAAAAGACCCCAAATAGCCAAAGCAATCCTGAAAAAGGAAAACGGATCTGGAAGAATCAGACACACCGACTTCAGACTATACTACAAAGCTACAGTCATCAAAGCTATACGATACTGGCACAAAGACAGACTTGTAGATCAAAGGAACAGGATAGAAAGCTCAGAAATAAACCCAAGCACTTATGGTCAATTATTCTATGACAAAGGAGGCAAGACAATACAATTGAGAAAATATAGTCTCTTCAATAAGTGGTGCTGGGAATACTGGACAGCTACATGTAAAAGAATGAAATTAGAACATTTTTTAACATCATATACTAAAATAAACTCAAAATGGATTAAAGACCTAAATGTAAGACCTGATACTATAAAGCTCTTAGAGGAAAACATAGGAAGAATACTCTTTGACATAAATCACAGAAATATCTTTGTGGATCCACCTCCTAGAGTAATGAAAATAAAAACAAAAATAAACAAATGGGACCTAATGAAACTTCAAAGCTTTTGTACAGCAAAGGAAACCATAAACAAAATGAAAAGACAACCCACAAAATGGGAGAAAATACTTGCAAATGATGCGACAAGGGATTAATCTCCAAAATATACAAACAGCTCATGCAGCTCTATTTCAAAAAAACAAACAACCCATTCAAAAAATGGGAAGATCTAAACAGACATTTCTCCAAAGACGACATACCAATGGCTACGAAAAGATGCTCACCATCATTAATTATTAGAGAAATCAAAACTACAATGAGGTATCACCTCACACCAGTCAGAATGGCCATCATCAAAAAGTCTACAAACAATAACTGCTGGAGAGGGTGTGGTGAAAAGGGAACCCTCTTGCACTGCTGGTGGGAATGTAAATTGGTGCAACCACTATGGAGAACAGTATGGAGGTTCCTTAAAAAACTAAAAACAGAGCCACCATATGATCCAGCAATCCCACTCCTGGGCATGTATCTGGAGGAACTCATTCTTCAAAAAGGTACACACAGCCCAATATTCATTGCAGCACTATTTACAATAGCCAAGGCATGGAAGCAACCTAAGTGTCCACTGACAGATGAATGGATAAAGAAGATGTGGCACATATATACAATGGAATATTACTCAGCCATTAAAAAAAATGAAATAATGACATTTACCGCAACATTGATGGACCTAGAAATTATCATACTAAGTGAAGTATGTCAGACAGAGAAAGACAAATTTCATATATCACTTATATGTGGAATCTAAAAAAATTATACAAATGAACGTATTTACAAAACAGAAACAGACTCACAGACTTAGAGAATGCCCTATGGTTACCAGAGGGGAAAGGTGTGGGGGGAGGGAAAGATTGGAAGGTCGGGATTACCATGTACCCATCACTATGTCTAAAATGGATAACCAACAAGGACCTACTGCATGCATAGCACAGGGGACTCCACTCAATACTCTGTAATAACCTACACGGGAAGAAAGTCTGGAAAAGAATAGATATGTGTATACGTATAACTGAATCACTCTGCTGTCACCTGAAACTACCTCAACATTGTAAATCAACTGTACTCCAATAAAAAGTAAAATTTTTTTTAAACTCAACAGTTTCTTAAAAGATGGCTGCCTCCCACTCCCACCAACAAAGAAAACAGTACTCAGAAATCTGTGGACCCAGTTACTGGAACCACCACGTCAAATAAGAGGATAAAGCAAGTACCACTAATAACAAGCTGAAGGAAGCAGTCAAGCTGTCAACTCCCCATTACAGACCCAAAGGTTAACACAGCAGATGTATGCATAATCTTCAGAAGGCGCTCCAAGGAGAAGACAGTATTTGTTCTTGGCCATTTGGAAAGTACCGCTATCTCTAGGTGGAGAGAATAGCCTATTTCCTTAGAAGAATTAATTTCAACTATAAATCCAAACGGTTTTAATATAAAAAACTGCCCCAGGAATCAGGGATGTGGCTCTGTCCGAGCAGGATAAATTCACAGCTTTCAACTATAAACTAGAAATCCAAATTGCTTTAATATAAAAAACTGTCCCAGGAATCAGGGATGTGGCTCTGTCCGAGCAGGATAAATTCACAGCTTTCAGCATGTTTCCATCAGCTGTCAACTGTGGAGTAACAGAGCTGTCCACAGGATTCCTAAAACAGCCTGAAAACACGAAGCGAAATAAGACACAAATGAACCTACCTACAAAATAGAAACAGACTCATAAACATGGAGAACAGACTTGTGGTTGCCAAGGGGGCGGGGTTTGGGGAGGGGGTGGACTGGGAGGTTGGGGTTAGCAGATGTAAGCTATTACATACAGAATGGATAAACAACAAGGTCCTACTGTACAGCACAGGGAACCATATTCAACATCCTGTGATGAACCATAATGGAAAAGAATATAAAAAAGAATGTATAACTGAGTCACTTTGCTGTAGAGCAGAAATTAACACACTATAAATCAACTATACTTCAATTTTTAAAAATTATAAGAAACTGGACTGTCCACCAATTTAATTTATTCAGCACCTGTAGCAACTGGAGATGATTTTAACATAACTTGGATTTTAATTCGGTGTAAGTCCGAACATTAATTTTGGACCACAAGTATTCATGTGAGTACTGGCTTCCTGGTAAATTTTTCAGTTAAATATTTTTTCTCTTTTTAATATTAAAGCCATAAGCTTTTCTTTGCCCACAGACTGTTAAAAAAAGATCTGGAGAGGTGGTCTAATTCATCCTTTATCAAGATAAGCAATGTTTTCCAAAGATACAAAACTTTTCAACTTAATATACAATAGGCTCCTTAACCTGAGCATTTACTCTTTTACCTAAAAGGATATCTCCCCCTCAAAAATGGCAATATGGGTTAAAGTATTTTCCAGCTGAATTTATACTAAAAAAAAAAAAATCATTCATATAATGCAACTAGATAGATAGACAGATAGATAAATTTTCTTAAGGTCAGTGAAGTATATTTCCATTAACAGAAAACAGAGTTAAGGCAGTCACGTCTATATCTGGACTAAAAACCCCCTTGCTCATTCAAGTTTTCTAGATATATTTTTTACGTTGTTTTTCATTTTCTTTGAACCACAGGTGCTTATTTCCCCCAAATGGCATTTGCTGACATACTTCAGTTCAGGGAGCCTGCTGAAGATCTCTTTGCGGCTTAGTTCAGAAATCCCATTTCCAAGAAATATTTTTGTTCCATCAAATTCTTTGGCTCCTTTCTTACATTTGCCTTTAATATCAGAGTACACGGAAACAACATCTCCACCTTTCATAACTAGAGAAAGAAGAAAATCATATCACACTGATCTATCTGTACTGTAGCAGAATAGTGAAAATTCTTTAAGCTTTAAGTCTTCAAGCTTTAAGACTGGGGACGCCTAGGGGCATCAGTAGTGGGCATGAAGCAGACTGACCCATCTCACTGTAACCCCTAATAGAAAATGTAACTTTTTACTTTCAAACGTTTGCCAACAATAAATCGAACTGATGCTTTTTTTTCCCTAGGAAAAGAAAGATACAGAACAGTCTTCAAAACATCTGACCTCAGCTGGAAGTCTTTAGCTGAGCAGAAAAGGAAGGATATCTTCTATTTAAATTATTTTTCCCAAACCTAACATTCCCTAAGAGGGTAAATTAAGAATGCTAAGATTCATCCCAATATTTAAGATTCTAGGCTCCGAATGTTCCCCTCACAAATGACAGGACAGCAGCCTGAGGTTTTAGGGCAACAGAGTAAAGAATACAAAACAAAATTTCACTGACATCTTACGCTCTATTCATCAGTCCTGATCCTGTAAACATCATCACACACGTCCCTCAAAGGGAATAAAAGAAATGGGCACAAAACCCATATACGGATGCCTAACTTGTTAGTCCTTATCAGATATCTCTCTCAACCGGCTATACTAAATGCAAAACTTGGAAAATATCTTTATTAAAGTAAATCTGAAATGTATCTGAGTGATGATTTAATAAATTTTCCATTTGATGATACACATAAATTTTAGTGGCTGTTCTACAGAGAAACCTAAACGTTATACTCACATTTTGAGGCTGACACAATTCCTGGAACATAGACGTGGGCTCCTCGTAAGACTGCATTGCCACACTGGGCTCCAACAATAACTTCACAGGGCTGTTGTTTTATATTATTCCTAGGGATGCAAGATGAGAGAAAGTGAACAGTGATACACCTCCAACGCCTATCAACCTTTTCAGTTTCAATCTGAACCCTAAGTAAATAACCTCTTTGGTCTTCACCGTCCCATAGGCATGCCACTAATGAATAAATGAGAAAAAGCTGAAAAAAGATAAATACGGAAGAAATAGTTTTTTAAAAAAATTACAAAGAAGATGGACACTTGAGAAAAAGAAAACAGAAAGAGGATCCTATTGCAAGATAGTAAGTGGCACCAAAAACTGCTTCATCAAATACAACTAGTGAATATAACAAAAAAGAAGCAGACCCACAGATATAGAGACCAAAGTAGTGGCTACCAGTGGGGAGAGGGAAGTGGGGAAGGGCAAGAAAGGAGTAGGGGATTAATAGGTACAAACTATTAGGTATAAAATAAGCTACAAGGATCTATTATATGATACAGGGAATATAGCCAGTATTTTTTTCTTTATTGAAGTATAGTTGATTTACAATGTTGAGTTAGTTTCAGGTATACAGCAAAGTGATTCAGTTTTATATAGATAGATATACAGATATAGATATTTCTTTTTCAGATTCTTTTCCTATATAGGTTATTACAAGATATTGAATATAGTTCACTATGCTATACAGTAGGACCTTGTTGTTACCTATTTTATATGCAGTAGTGTGTATCTGTTCATCCCAAACTCCTGATTTATCCCGCCCACCCCCTTTCCCCTTTGGTAACCATAAATTTGTTTTCTATGTCTCTAAGTCTATTTCCATTTTATAAATAAATTCATTTGTATCATTTTTTTTAGATTCCACATGTAAGTGATATCATACGGTATCTGTCTTTCTCTTTCTCACTTCACTTAGTATGATAATCTCTAGGTCCATCCATGTTGCTGCAAATGGCATTATTTCAGCAAAATAGCCAATGGTATAGCCAATATTTTATAGCTATAAATGGAGCATAACCCTTAAAAATTGTGAATCACTATACTGTACACCTGTAACTTATATTGTACATCAGCTATACCTCAATTTAAAAATAATTAGGCAGGATTGAGGTCACAGGAAATGACACACAGGCTAGAACAGGAAAAGGGACCCCTTGGGGCCCAGCTCTGATGCGTTTCATGTTAGAATGGACATGATCAAGTGTTTCTATTCTAATCACCCAATGAAGCTTTATGTGGATTAAAATCACAACCCCCAAAGGAAAAAAAAAAAACTGCTTCATCATTTAACAAGCATTACTGTTTCATAACAGCATTAGGAGAGAAGAGAAATAAAGTCCCTGCCTTCAAAGACTAAAACAAACAACATACAAGGCATTCAAAAGTATTTCTAAAGTGGTAGATTGGTGCACAGTAAGTTATTAATACTTTAAACTAGACAAAGGTAAGTCTTCTTTTCTCCCTTTACTATCCAGCTTTTTTGAGTGCTCTCCAAATTCTCACCTCCCATCCATTCCTCAAATCACTGAAGCCTGGGTCTCACTTCCAACACTCAGAGCGGCCTTTTTCAAAAGTCAGGAGTGCCTATGTGATTACCCCAAACAAACATCTTGAGCACTGCATGTCTGATGGGCTTCCCTGGTTGGCAACATTTCACATGTGCTGTCATAACTCCTTGCTGGGGGAATTAAGTGCATTTTCTTCCCATGATCTCCAAATGATCAAACCTCAGTAAACTTCTCAGCTTTATCCTCCTTCCTGGTCCCACACTCACTGCCCATTCTCTAGCTATCTCTAGAAGAGGTTCATTCCCCCAGGTTCTAAAGCATGCCAAGCAGCTCATCTCACTCTGAATCCTAAACCTTGGCAATCTCATGATCTCAATAATCACAAAAATTACCCACATATTTTTTTTAATTTTATTGAAGTATATTTGATTTACAATGTTGTGCTAATTTCTGCTGTATAGCAAAGTGATTCAGTTATACACATACATATTCTTTTTCATATTCTTCTCCATTATGGTTTATCAGAGGATACTGAATATAACTCACTGTGCTATACAGTAGGACCCTGTTATTTTTCTTTAAACACTTTATCAACACAGCACATTTTTTTTCTATACAGCAGGTTCTTGTTAGTCATCCATTTTATACACATCACTGTATACACGTCAACCCCAATCGCCCAATTCATCACACCACCACCACCACCCCCGCCGCTGTCTCCCCTTGGTGTCCATACGTTTGTTCTCGACATCTGTGTCTCAATTTCTGCCCTGCAAACCGGTTCATCTGTACCATTTTTCTAGGTTCCACATACATGCGTTAATATACTATATTTGTTTTTCTTTCTGACTTACTTCACTCTGTAGCACAGACTCTAGGTCTGTCCACCTCACTACAAATAACTCAATTTCATTTCTTTTTATGGCTGAGTAATATTCCATTGTATATATGTACCACATCTTCTTTATCCATTCGTCTGTCAATGGGCATTTAGGCTGCTTCCATGACCTGGCTATTGTAACTAGTGCTGCAGTGAACATTGGGGTGCATGTGTCTTTTTGAATTACGGTTTTCTCTGGGTATATGCCCAGTAGTGGGATTCCTGGGTCATATGGTAGCACTACTTTGTTTTTTAAGGAACCTCCATACAGTTCTCCATAGTGGCTGTATCAATTTACTTTCCCACCAACAGTGCAAGAGGGTTCCCTTTTCTCCACACCCTCTCCAGCATTTGCTGTTTGTAGATTTTTCGATGATGCCCATTCTAACTGGTGTGAGGTGATACCTCATTGTAGTTTTGATTTGCATTTCTCTAATAATTAGTGATGTTGAGCAGCTTTTCATGTGCCTCTTGGCCATCTGTATGTCTTCTTTGGAGAAATGTCTATTTAGGTCTTCTCCCATTTTTGGATTGGGTTGTTTGTTTTTTTAATATTGAGCTGCATGTGCTGTTTATATATTTTGGAGATTGATCCTCTGTCCATTGATTCGTTTGCAAATATTTTCTCCCATTCTGAGGGTTGTCTTTTTGTCTTGTTTATGGTTTCCTTTGCTGTGCAAAAGCTTTGAAGTTTCATTAGGTCCCATTTGTTTATTTTTGTTTTTATTTCCATTACTCTAGGAGGTGGATCCAAAAAGATCTTGCTGTGATTTATGTCAAAGAGTGTTCTTCCTATGTTTTCAGGACCTTGTTATTAACCCACATATTCTAATGATTAGCCTTTCCAGACTGATTACCTGCAGGTAGCTATATATACATGTCCCACAGTTATTTCAAACTCAACAAGTCCTGAACAACGTTATGATTCTCTGACCCACTCCTCAAATCTTTGCTAACACCCCAATGCTTCTCATCCTCCTATGTTTCCAGTCTTGACCAAAGTGCCATTATCTATCTGAATAGCCAGACTGGAAAGCCTGGCATCATCTTAAATCTCTTCTTCCTAAAACTTCTAACATTCACTGAGTTACCAAGTGATGCCACCTCTAATTCTCTGACAGGTCTTCCGGGCCCATCCCCTGACATCAGACGTGCATCACCTCTTAACCTGATCACTGAGATAGCTTCCACGTTTTATCTTTGGTTGCTTTCAGATGCTCCTGATGTCTCTGGTGTTCTTAAGTTCCATTCTGAAGTACCTAGATATGGATTTATCTTTACTTTTGGCTTCAGACACTGTATTCCTTAAATCTGACTTTCATCAATTCTGGAAAATTCTTTGTCATTATATTTTTGAATATTGTCTTTCCCCATTATTTCTAATCTATACATCTGGGATTCACTAGAAACGTGTAGTGCCTTTTCATTCTTTTTTCCATGACTCAGTTTCATACTTTCAACTGCTTTACCTTCTTTACCTGCTGCATTCTGGGTAATTTCCTATGAGTCATCTTCTAGTTCATTAATTCTCTCATCTGTTGGGTCTAATCTTCAGTTTGGCTCATTGAATGAGTTTTTAATTTTAATGATATTTTTATTTCTAGAAATTCTTTTTCAATGCTTTTTTTCCCTCTTAGGGTCTTTTATGTTTTAGATTCTTCCTTTGTTTTTTATCATTTCAAGGAGACTGACTTTACAGTCTCTACCAGTTAGTTCTATTTGCTACAGTTCTGGGGGAATCTAATCCCTTCAGTTTGTCGTATACACTGGTCCTCAAAGGTGCATGGCCTGGGCTGACGGGTGTCACTCCAGAGTGGTTTCAAGCATCCCAGGAACTAGCTTAGGATCCAATTTTTATGTTAATTTCCCAAACTGCAGGTTTCCAGACCACTTGGGTGGTATGAATTTGAATTCCAAGCCCTTATAGGTATGAAACCCCTGAGTTCTGCATCTCAGAGATTTTTTTTTCCTCCAACTAAAAACTCCAAGGCAAGAGCGATCCAAATCCTAATTACTGCCTTGTACTGACTGCTGGATGTTTCTCACCTCCTAGCACCAGAATCCTCTTGTTAAAACCAAACACCCCCCAAGGGACTTCCCTGGTTGCACAGTAGTTAAGAATCCACCTGCCAATGCAGAGGACTGCATTGGGTTCAAGCCCTGATCCGGGAAGATCCCACGTGCTGCAGAGCAACTAAGCCCGTGCGCCACAACTACTCAGTCTGTGCTCTAGAGCCTGCGAGCCACAACTACCGAGCCCGTGTGCCTAGAGCCCATGCTCCACAACAGGAGAAGCCACTGCAATGAGAAGCCCGTGCACCGCAACGAAGAGCAGCCCCCTCTCACCACAACTAGAGAAAGCCCATGTGCAGCAAAAGAAGACCCAATGCAGCCAAAAATTAAATTTTTTTAAAAAGCCAAAGCCCCTAAATTCAGGGGACCAAGCATTTTCTCCCTCAAATCCCCCAACCCTTAATCTTAGCTCACACACTTACTGCTCTGTTTTCAGTTACTCTTCATTCTAACCACTGAATATTTCACTTACGTTCTTAATCACTCCACTGTGCATTTTATGACCTTTTAGTCAGTATTCCTAGTCCTATGTAGCAGAAACATCCTCAAGTTATCTAGTTCACTGTATTGCTGGGAATAAAAGACTGAATTGTTCCCTAACTTGGCTCCAGTTTTGCAATTCATCTTCTTTTGAAAAAAGTGTTTAAGCTTTTTTGGCTGTAACCCAGGGTAAGAAATGCACTTAAATCACATCCCAGTACACATGTGTATACACACACATACATTTATAGCAAACATTTCACAAAATACCTTATTATGTACAATCCAATATATTATAAAATACCCCATTTCTTTTTTTAAAAAAAGCCCATAGGGCTTCCCTGGTGGCACAGTGGTAGAGTCTGCCTGCCCATGCAGGGGACACGGGTTCATGCCGCGGTCCGGGAAGATCCCACATGCCGCGCAGCGGCTGGGCCCATGAGCCATGGCCGCTGAGCCTGCGCGTCCGGAGCCTCCACAACGGAAGAGGCCACAACAGTGAGAGGTCCGCGTACCGCCAAAAAAAAAAAAAAAAGCCCATAAAAAACCAATTACATTCATTTCACAACCTACTAATGGGTCATGATCTACATGCAGTTTGGAAAACATACCTTTATGCTACTACCAGTATTGTATTTCTAAAATCATGACTGTAATAAAAATTATTTGGCTCCTATATTCTATGCAAAAAACACTCCTTAGTTTAAAAGCAAAAACCCTTTACATTTCACATCTACCTCTCCTAACTACTTCAGCATCTTCTTTCACCAATCTGAGAACTGATTAGCCAAAGTGATCACTTTTGTCAGGAACCACCATCTATTTTCACACCTCTGTACTTTTTGCATATGTTCTCTATCTCACATACCCTTACCTACTTTATCTCCTCATCCACCTAATTCTTACTCACCTTCAAGGCTCAACTGAAGTTACATCTATTTGGAGAAAATCTTTACCCACTTCTTTGCACTCAGCCCTTCTTCTATGCTCTAATGGTATTTAATTCATACCCCTACCACGGCATCTATTGCATTTTGACTTGTACCAATATTCCCTGCTTTTAGAAACTATGTTTCATCCATCTTTATAACATCTTTGGGTCTCACACATAGCACCAATTCAAAACATATCTTGTGAAATGGAAGCCTGTAGTGTTAATCAGAAAGTTTTTATGAGAATAACCATTTCATGGCGAGAAGAGAATGGGAGACCACAAAGATGAGTCTTAACACAGGGGGCCAGAACTGCTATCCTTTCTTTGGAAGGCCTGGTGACAAGGCTGGTCCTCAGCTAGTGTTTTGGAACTTAGAATCAGGGGAGTTCCCACTATGAACTGATAAGGGTAGCTCACTGTGCCTACACTGTTTGTAACAATGTATTTGTAAACAAATAATATGGTCTACGGTGGACACTGAGTTTCCTTCTGGGAGGCTGGAATCTGGGTAAATACCAGGCAGGAGGTACCCACACAACCTGCCCTGAATGAAAATCCTGGATGCCGTGTCTCATTAGAGCTTCCCTGGCTGGTGACATCTCACATATATGTTGTCAAACTCGTTTACTGATGGAGTTAAGTGCACCGTGTATGACTCCGCTGGAAAAAGACCCTACAGCTTGCAAATGGTTTTCCCTAGACCTCATCCCATGCACCTTTTATTTTGCTGATTTTCCTTCAGATCTTTACACTGATTAAATCATAGGCACGCATATGATTATATGCTGAGTCCTCTGAGCCCTCCTAGGGAATCACAGAGCCAGGGAGCGGTCTTGGGGATCCCTCAACACAAGAAGTAATCGTATAAAAATGTAAGATAGCATATGCAAGTGTCAAGGTGTATGTCCGCTTCACGGAAATTTCAGCAAGGAAATGTAAAAGTTGACATAGGGCCATAAAAAATACTAAAAGCTTGATTTTTATTGAACTGTTTCTAAATAAAGGAGTGAAGCAACATTAAAGAAAGATGATTTTCCAATTGAACAGTAATAAAGATTGGAGGAAAAATAGTAAGAAGGTACTTAATTGCACACAGCCAAAAATAAAAATAAATAGTAAAATAAACATTAAAAAAAAATACTCGTATCAATGTAGAAAACAAACTTATGGTCATGGGGGGAGAAGAACGATAAATTGGGAGATTGGGATTGACATACACACACTACTATATATAAAATAGATAACTAATAAGGACCTACTGTATACACAGGGAACTCTACTCAATACTCTGTAATGACCTATATGGGAAAAGAATCTAAAAAAGAGTGGATATATGTAGATGTATACCTGATTCACTTTGCTGTACAGCAGAAATTAACACAACATTGTAAATCAACTATACTTCAATTAAAAAAAAATACTCTTGTGTTGGGAGTGGGGGGGAATGAATTAGGAGTTTGGGATTAACATATACACACTACTATATATAAAACAGACAACCAACAAGGGCCTACTGTATAGCACAGGGAACTCTACTCAATATTTTGTAACAGCTTATAAGGGAAAAGAATCTGAAAAGGAATATTTAACTGAGTCACTTTGCTGTACACCTGAAACTAACCACACACTGTAAATCAACTATAATTTGATAAAAAAAAATACTCTTGTATGAAGAAAAGTCTGGCATTTAATTTTCTCTAAGTTTTTCAATAAAGTTGACACTGATACCATCAAAATCAGCATTACAACCTTATGTTCAATCTAATTACCAGTGATAAAACCTTCCTAACATTAAAATATATTTGATCAGTAAATTAAACAGCATGTTAAATAAAATGAGGGAACCTGAATTTTATGGTGAGAAATTACTTTTTAAATTGTTTACTGCCTATAAATAGTTTAACCTATGTTTTGATATCTTAAATAACTGGATGATGTTGAGCTTCTAGTAAAAGATTAGTCAAAGAATAAAAGTATAAATATATTCCTTTTTCTAAAGCCCACAGAAATGGGGAATGAAAAACCTAAAAGAAAATTCCATTTGCAAGAAAACTAAGAAACAGCTATTACCCAAATGATTAAGAATAATTAGCTAACACAGTAAAATTTGGATTAAACCTAGTTCCTCAACAGGGTATGAATGCTTCTGAAAAGGAAAGGCTTCTGGGTGCCTAAACAAATATTTACTGCTTAGATCCAGGACCAGAGGGTCAGACAGAAAAAAGGAGAATCTGGGAGCATCTTGTCAGTGTCCTGTGCCCTGCAGATAAAGATGAAAGAGGACTGGACTGGCAAAATTGGCACAAGCAGACAATCTCTGTTTTCTGTAACAAAACTGGACAAACTGCCTAGAAGTAGCTAAGGGAAGAGAAGGGAAAGCGCAAGCAACTCTGTCACTCCTCCCCTGAGTTCACTAAGCGTTAACAAAAATTAAAGCCCCCAACAAAGAAGCTATGAGCCGGATCCCCTCACAGAGCCTTAGTCTTCTTCAGCTCAGCTCAGCAGGACTAGAGTTGTGCCACTAGGAAAGACCTGGTGAAAGTATCTTGAAAGACACATCTGGTGAGTTGTCCAGGTATACACTTGACCCGAAGTGCAAACTAGGTGAATCTGTGAAAGTTTTCATTGAAGGATTCACTCAAACTGGGAACTATGTGTAGATACACATGGCCCTGTCTACCCTCAGGTTCTGCCTCCATGGATTCAACCAACCGCAGATGAAAAAACATTTTTTTTTAATTCCAGAAAATTCCTAAAAACAAACTTGAATTTGCTGTGCACTGGCAACTACTTACATAGTATTAAGTATTGTAAGTAATCTAGAAATGCTTTAAAGCACACTGAAGGATGTGCATGAGTTATATGCAAACACTACATCATTTCATATGAGACCTGAGCCTCTGTGATTATTGGTATGTTGGGGGGAGCGGGGTATCCTGGAACCAGTCTCCCATGGATACCAAGGGACATCCGCAGTAGTGAACAAAGCTGTAATAAACAAAAGGCAGTACAAAATGTACAGACCAAAAAAGGGCAGAATTTCAAATAACCTCTGCATAGTTTCAAAGAAACTAAAAAGAACCTTAGAAAAGGGATATAATAACAACAACAAGATTAAAAAATACAGAACAAAAGTGAACTAGCCCAGCTCAGCAAGTAAAGGATAGTAAACCCTGTGAAATTCAAGAGTTAATGTAACAGGCCTGCGACAGCTATTCTTAGAAAGGCCTGCTGGGAAGGCTGGCCCTCGGCAGCATCTGGAACCTTGACTGGCCAACGGTTCCCAGCACTGACATAAAACCACCTCTTAAGAGTGAATTACTGTTCCTAAACTGTTCGTCCAAGCTGTGTGGTTATGCTGAACACCTGCTTTCCTTTTGGGAGCCTGGAATTCCATTACATGCCAGGCAGAGGGCGCCCAGATGACCAGCACCCAACTAAAACCTTGGGTGCTGGGTCTCTAATGGGCTCCTCTCATAGACAATGATTCTATACGTGTCACAACTGACTGCTGGAAGGATGAAGCCTGTCCTGGTAGCTCCATGGGGAGAGACGCCCAGAAGCTTGCGCCTGGTTTCTTCCAGACTTTACCCCGCATGCCTTTTCCCTCTGCTGTTTCTGCTTTTGTACCCCTTTCGCGTAATAAATCCCCGCCATGAGCCTGACTAGATGCTGAGTCCTGTGAGTCCCTCCAGCCCGTCACAAGACCCTGGGCTGTCTGGGGGTGTCCCAACACAGGGAGCATCTGTCCTGGAAAACCAACACATGGACCACCAGTGTCCTCCTAACAGATCGGGCAGGAATATGTAACAAAGATATTCAAAGAACTACGAGAAGACTTGTAATTTAAAAATTACATTGCATTTCAATGAAAACGAAGGAGAATAATAATTATTATTATAAATATTAATAACAATTATTATTATTATTATAAAGTATACCCCAGTGAAGTTTCTAAAGTCCAGTGCCTAAGAATCCCATAGATCTCCAAGTGAAAAATCAAGATTCTGTTGTAAGGGGGGAAAATATTTTTTGGCCTCAGATTTCTTCATAGCAACACGTGGGGCCCTAAGATTGTAGAAGCAGTGTCTACAAAGGGCTGAGGGAAATAACATGTGACTTGAAATGACTATAATCAGCCTATAAGTTGTTGTTTAAATATAAAGGCAACAAGCAATTCTCAAGCGAGAAAGGAAACAGAGCATACAAGAGACATACTTGGGGGAAGGGAAGCAGGTGCTGGAGACCTGCTACATGACGCTATTCGATCAACCAAGAGATCAATTAAGATAAAGAACTCAGAAGTAAACTACCAATAGGGCTACAAGCAAGCACTGCATTCATTTGAATTATGCTTGTAGAATAAAAATGTTACAAAGCTTTACATTGTTAAAAAACTAACAGTAAATAAAAATTGGTTGGTGGAGGTTTTAGGGCAAATTTAAGCATAAGAATTTCTTCAATTTTCATAGTGGAAAGTCAAAAGATACCTAATAAAAGTGATGATGAGTTTAAAAGACAAAAAAGAGCCGAACTGCTCCTTTTAGAAACAAAAGGTAGGTATATGAATCCACAATCCTAAAAGATTTCTTAGTGCTTTCCTGTAGTAACTCACCGTTTGTGTTTTATAGTTCACTAATGCTTTAACTTTTTTTAACTTTTTATTCACTTTCGGCTGCGTTTTTGGTCTTCGTTGCTGTGCACGGGCTTTCTTTACTTGGAGTGAACGGGAGCTACTGTTTGTTGCAGTGCTCGGGCTTCTCTTGTTGTGGTGCACGGGATATAGGGGCATGGGCTTCAGTAGCTGTGGCACACGGCTTAGCTGCTCTGCGGCATGTGGGATCTTCCCAGACCAGGTCTCAAACCCATGTCCCCTGCATTGGCAGGCGGATTCTTAACCACTGCACCACCAGGGAAGTCCCCACTAATGTTTTAATGAGTAATTTAGCTCACTACAAAGAACAGATGAAAGAATTATTACATAGCCAGTAAGAAGAATGAAATAGTGTTATATAGGATCATGGAAAACTACGGAGGCCACAGTACATTCTGAAATGAATCACAGGTCTCAAAAGACCTGTGACTGTGATCAACTGTAGTAACTAACTGGTTTAAAACTAGGAGATGAAAGAAATCAGAACACTGGTTTCCTGGTAGAGGGGCAGAATGCAGAGAATTTTCTGGGTGATGGAAATGGTGTATATCTTGATGGGGGTGAGTCTTGACTACACAGTTGTATGAATTTACCAAAACTCAGCAAATAGTACACTTAATTAGGATCTCTGCATTTCACTACTGCAAATTCCCCCTTAACAAAGAGCTAGAAGAAGGAGTTTACAAAATCGGGACTTGCCTGGTGGTCCAGTGGTAAAGAATCTGCCTTCCAATGCAGGGGATGCGGTTTCAATCCCTGGTTGGGGAACTAAGATCCCACATGCCGCAGGGCAACTAAGCCCACACGCCACAACTACGGAGCTCGCACACCTCAACGAGAGCCCGCGTGCTGCAAACTACAGAGCCCACGCACCACAACTACAGAGAAGCCCCCATGCTGCAACGAAAGATCCCGTGAGCCTCAATGAAGATCCCGCGTGCCGCAACTAAGACCCGACACAGCCAAAAAAAAAAAGGGGGGAGTTTACAAAATCAACTTTTTTAATTGCGGAAGTAATACGTGCTTATGGTTAAAAAAAAAAAAAAAAAAAAAAAAGACAGAAATATTACAAGTGAAAAGCTCCTCTTACTCAGTTTCTCCCAATCCAACTTCCTCAGAGTTAATCCCTGTCAACAGTTGGGTATGTTATACCCTCCAGACTTTTTTCCGTATATAAACAAATATATATATAAATCTGTAGTTGTGTGTGTTTTTTAGTCGCAAAAGAAATGTGATTTCCTACATTCCTACACAGAGCAACATGCTTTTGGTATTTAATTTATCGAGAACATCACCTTTTCTTTGTACATATAACTCTCCCACATTAAAGGCCATATAAAAATAATAATAATAAAGGCCATATAATAATCCACTGCGTGGATAAACCAAAAACCACTGCTCTACTGTTGACCACTAAATTACTTTAAAGCTTTAACAAAATGAGCATTTTTATGTTTATTATAAGTCTTAGGGGTATTAAAAAAATTTTATCACAATTAGGGATTTTCAATACAACACCCATTATAATATGAAAGCCGATTTTTTCAAATTTTAAACACATCCCACCAAACACATAGTGTCTGTTCTACTCAGAGAACAAACACAGTAATTTAACATAACTGTGAATTAATAAAATTTTACAAACATATCAATTATTAAAGTAGGAAACGTTGCTTTGTATTTTTGTTGTAGCTCAATAAA
The DNA here is from genome assembly GCF_963455315.2 of Globicephala melas. Classification (NCBI taxonomy): domain Eukaryota; kingdom Metazoa; phylum Chordata; class Mammalia; order Artiodactyla; family Delphinidae; genus Globicephala; species Globicephala melas. The sequence continues at coordinate 3,809,843 of NC_083315.2, read as the reverse complement.
GTTTTAATTGAGCAGTGGAATCAAGTAAACAAATGTAAAAGTAATTTTCTTACAGAATGGAAAAAAATCAATCACTGCACAGCAGAAACTAACACAACATTGTAAAGCAATTATACTCCAATAAAGATGTTTAAAAAGAAAAGAAAACATGATATAACACAGAAAAAAAAATCAATCACTGCACTAAACGCAAGTACAATGCATTACTCTCAAGGTATCTGGGCCCATTCCTAGTGTTCTTTTGTAATATTTTCCATGAAAGACTATAGAGTCAGCATTTACCAAGTTTGTGAATTCCTATCTTAATAATGGAGAAACTTAGTACTGTCACTAAACAGTAAAAAAGAACCTGTGACATTTTTATTTAGAAGAATACAATTTGAAAATGAAATAGTTACAAACCTAGGTCCAATAACAGGAATAAGTAAGACATCCTGAAGGTCTGGATGCTGAAGAATAGGAAAACTTAATCCATTAAACTGCTGTTAAAAATAAACACACAGGATTACAAAGCAATCAGTATATTGGTTAAATTTCAAGTTACAGAGCTTTTCAGTGTCATTACCTAGCAGAGCACGGTAACGAGCTTGACTTAGGGTATTTTCACTTTATTCCACGGGATACTATAAAAAATCAAAGACTTCAAAACAACAATGTTTTCTCTGTAATTTGATTCTTAAGTATCTTAACTTCTTTACAAGTAAAAGGCTCAATTTTGCTTACTGTTTTTGACTTTGGAAACACGAACCATTGTTGACCTTACGTGACTTACTCTGAAAACACGTATCCAATATAGGATTGCATGAATAGGACATTAAAGATTGAGATTACTAAACGCTATTTATTATATATTACCAACACTGGATGCCATGTCAGTTGGATGATGCTTCCTGGCAAAGGCTCAGGATTTTCAGTATCCTCTACCGTACTTGGCCTTCAGACTGGAAATAAGTGCAGGGCCAGTGGCATAGGTGTTGGGGCCAACTCCCAGTCTCATGGGAGCCAACTCTGTGCAGCTCTTCCCAACTCCATGGTCATGCTGGTAGCTTGAAATCGACCAGAGTGGGAGCGTTTACACCACAAAACTCAGCAAACACCACAACCAGCATTATTTTTCCCAGAAAGTGGGTTGTGCAGTATGTACCAGCACACCACCGTTGCAGGCGGAAGACAACCGGGCACTCCACACAGAACAGTGGACTGGACAGCAAGGGCTGTGTACCCTATTGGAGGGCAACACGCAAATACTGGAGAACAAGTCTGTGCCATGTAAGCTAGGGATTATCAACGCATTCATTTTCACATAATACACCAAAGAGCAGTGACCATAACAGATATTTGCATTGCCTTGTAGTATCCATACACTACCTACAGAAAACTTCCAAAATCAACCTATTTCTAAGTTGATGGAAAGAGAAAAAAAAATTCTTCAGATTTTAGAAATCTGACTATATTTCTACCAAGTCAACAGCTCTTCTGCCTTCTGCTTCCTCCAGGCAAAGGATACTGTGAACTAACCACATCCAACAGAATAGTAAGAAACCTTAAGGGCAAACTCATTCAGACAAACCTCTCTCCCTTTTTTTTTCCCTCTCTCCCTCATGTGCTCTCAGTTTGATACCTTACAGCATCCAGAATATGGATCCTTCCAAGGAGAAGAGAATGAATTTTGCCATTTGTTTTTGTTTTGCTTTGGAAGTACTATTTCTTTATACTATAGAAATAGTCTACAGAGAGCTCAATCCTCCTCAGGCCAAGGTTTCCCTTCTCTCCCTTTTTATCAGATATTAAAATGATACAGAAATAAAACTTTTATAAAACCACACGTCTGTAACTTCCATAAAACACCACAAACTTTTTTTTAAACCAAGCATATCACCTGCTTGTCTTTCTGTTTGTTTCTACCCCGTGCCCTTTTTAAAACAGCCTTAGTGAGGTTAATTTACATACCATAAAATTTACCCATTTTTAAATGCACAATTCAATGATTTTTAGTAAATTTACAGAATTGTGTGACCACCACTAAAATCCAATTTCAGATCCTGTCCATCAACACACTATGATTCCTCATGTCCATCTGCAGCCAATGCCTGTTCCCAGCTCCAACCCCAGGCAACCACTAACCTACTTTCTTTCTCTAGAAATCTGCCTTTTCGAGACATCTCATATAAACAGGATCATACAATGCAGACTGTCTTGTGTGTGGCTTCTTTCACTCACTATAGTGTTTCTGAGGTTCACCCAAGTGGTAGCATGTATCAGTTCACCACTCTCATTGCTGTACTGTTCCCCTGTGTGAACATACCACGTTTTGTTTTTCTATTCACCAGTCGATGGACATTTGCACAGCTTCTCCCTTTTGGTTATTATGAACAATGCTGCTATTAATGTTCATGCCCAAGCCTTTGCATGGACGTATGTTTTCATGTCTCTTGGGTAGACACCTAGGAGTGGAACTGCTGGGTTGTACAGTAAATTTATGTTTAACTTTTTAAGAGATCACCAAACTGTCTTCCAAAGAAGCCAAACCACTTGACTTTCCCACCTGCAACGTATAAAGGTCCGTTTCTCCACATCCCTCACCAGTCAAATGAAATTTTAAATGATTAAATTTCAATATGGGACACAGAGATATTTGGAGACAAAGCACCCATTACCGTTCAGGATATGTCTTTAGGACACACACAAGCTTGGGACATGGCAAAAGAAAGGAGATGTACAATCTAAAACCTCCTGCGAATCTCCTTTCCTGCTGCAAACAGGCACTGCTCAAACCACCAGATACTTACCTAGTGCCCACGACCCAACCTCCTCAGTCTTATCTTAACCTTCAAGGAAAGGGACTCAAAAGCCCAGAGTGACTTCGTCTGCCTGCTCTTAGATACAACTCCTGAGATCTTCTATTCCCATCACAGTGGGATCCTAGATTATCTAAGCTCTAGGAATAATTTCTAGAAAAGAAAACAATCTGGACCTGCCTGACTTATGGACACCTTACGGGCCTCAGAACAGTTTCCTTCATACTGAAAACCTACATGCATGACTACATAAAAGCAATAATCTTAGTTGCTTAGAGGAACTGCTTATATTTTATGCCTAATGCCATTACTCTCAATAAAATTACTGCTCTTATTAAAAATCAGATTAACCTTTCTCCAAGTCTTATTTAAAATTATTATACTAAGTTTTGTTCTCATACAGCCAGAAATCGTAGCTGGTTCTTATAACCTGGTCATCTCCTCACAACTGGAAGTTCATAGAATTGTTCTTAAAGAGAGTACAATAAACATTCCATAAATGTAATGAGATTAAAGACAAAAAATAAATGAATCAAACAACAAGGTCCTATTTGTACAGCACAGGGAACTATATTCAATATCCTGTAATAAACCATAATGGAAAAGAATATGAAAAAGAATATTTAGGGCTTCCCTGGTGGCGCAGTGGTTGAGAGTCCGCCTGCCAATGCAGGGGACACGGGTTCGTGCCCCGGGCCGGGAAGATCCCACATGCTGCGCAGCGGCCGGGCCCGTGAGCCATGGCCGCTGAGCCTGCACGTCCGGAGCCTGTGCTCCGCAATGGCAGAGGCCACAACAGTGAGAGGCCCCCGTACCAAAAAAAAAAAAAAGAATATTTATATGCATAACTGAGTCACTTTGCTGTACAGCAGAAATTAACACAACCCTGTAAATCAACAATACATCAATAAAATTTTAAAAAAAGAATCAATACCAGTGAAAATTCTCTGAAAATTTCTCTAAGTTATATCCAGAGTAAACTGATAACACAGCCTGTGATATACAAATCCAAGTCTTTTAAGCATGCTTACCTCTTCCTTTTCATTTAGGCAATTACGTAGAAATAGGTCTGCTGACACCCATCATGGTTATTTGTTAGAAGAGATTTAATAACTACAAAATACAACTTGACGTACCCCCTCCAAGCATCTGTTTTCCTCTATCTTACATTTCTTTGGAGGCAAGTGTCAGTACACAGTGTATGAAACACAAAATGCACAGCTTTGGGGTTTTCTTTCTGGTTTAAAAAAATTTTTAATACAATTTTCAAAGGTTACCTTTCATTTACAGTTACTACAAAATATTGGCTGTATTTCCCATGTTGTACAACACATCCTTAAGCCTGTCCTACACCCAATAGTTTGTCCCTCCCACTCCCACCCCTATACTGCCCCTCCCCCTCCCTCCCCACTGGTAACCACTTGTTTGTTCTCTGTATCTGTGAGTCTGCTTCTTTTTTGTTATATTCACTAGTTAGTTGTATTTTTTAGATTCCACATATAAGTGATATCATGCAGTATTTGTCTTTCACTATCTGACTTATTTCACTTATAAAATGTACAGCTTTTGGGGTTTCCCTGGTGGCGCAGTGGTTGAGAGTCCGCCTGCCGATGCAGGGGACGCGGGTTCGTGCCCTGGTCCGGGAAGATCCCACATGCCGTGGAGCGGCTAGGCCCGTGAGCCATGGCCGCTGAGCCTGCGCGTCCGGAGTCTGTGCCCCGCAACGGGAGAGGCCACAACAGTGAGAGGCGACGTGTACCGCAAAAAAAAAAAAAAAAAAAAAAAAGTACAGCTTTTGAAAGCAAATAAGACAATATAAACAAGAAAATTCCAATATTATTTTTCTGCATGGAACTTTAAAAATGCCATTTTATAATACTGTTTTCACTTACAGAAAATTAGTATTATGCCAAAACTATTTTATTGGTTGAACAAAAAAAAATTTGTGTTGTTTTATCTTTAAAACATATCTTTACATTATTTTCCTCCTTTTATTATATTTAATTAAATTATTATATTAAAATAAAAAATATAATCCTACAGGTAATCAGTAGGCACCTCCTTACCTCTGGGTTCACCTTGGCTACGTGACCTGCCCTCATGGTCGTTATATGCTGCTTATTACAATATCACAGACTTTTAGGGTTAGAATGGACCGCTTATGTATTTTAATGACGAAGCAACGGAGGCCCAGAGGGGTCGAGTGACCTATCCAGTCACTAAACTAATTCAGAATCAGAAGTACTAGGTTCAAGCTCTAGCACGAGCACTCACTACATAACCTTGAACAACATTCATGATCCTCAATTTCTTTATTTGTAAACTTGTAATAGTATATCGCTCACATGATATTAGTGAGGAGTGACATGACACAGATTGTAGAAATCTAATTCTGTACATAATGACAAAAATGTGCACGAACCTTCTGAAGCTCATCAAATAACAGACTTTTCACATGTTGTACTGAGGCTAGATGCGTATTTACTCTGACAGTAGTGAATGATGGAGGGTGGGACAACTTATGTAACAGAGTTTCAAACTTCCTTTCTGCTGCTTCTTTACCTAAAACAGATACAACCTGAAAAGAAAAGAACAATGTTTCAGTTTCATTATACAAACTAAAAATATTAAGATATATGTCTATACATTTGTTCCAACTAATGAAACATCATTCGGCAATTATTCGGTTCCATTTCACTTTTCTGCATTGTTTATGTGTTAATAACACTACGGGAATCGCGCTATTTCACAGGGTTATGCTAATAAACACATAGTGAAACACCAGACAAAAAGGGCTTAGAAAACGCTGCCTCGTGCTTCCCTGGTGGTGCAGTGGCTAAGAATCTGCCTGCCAATGCAGGGGACACGGGTTCGAGCCCGGGTTCGAGTCCTGGTCCGGAAAGATCCCACGTGCCACGGAGCAACTAGGCCCGTGCGCCATAACTACTGAGCCTGCGCTCTAGTGCCCGCGAGCCACAACTACTGAAGCCCACGCGCCTAGAGCCCGTGCTCCGCAACAAGAGAAGCCACCGGAATGAGAAGCCCGCGCACCGCGGCGAAGAGCAGCCCCTGCTCGCGGCAACTAGAGAAAGCCTGCACGCAGGAACAAAGACCCAACACAGCCAAAAAGCATTATTAACATATCTGCTACATTTATTCATATAAATTCAGGATTTCATTCTACTTATTTCTAAAAACATTAACTGTTACATCACTTCTGTAGAATTAGTTCCTTGCTAACCCCGTATCCTAGAGCAAATTGGTTAGTAACGTTTTAAAACACCAATACTTGAAGAGTAAGTAACACTGATACCGTCACCCAAAGAGCCCCCATAACATCAGCTTCTTAATATAGTATTATTAAATGTAAAAGATATTGTCCAAAAAAAGACAGGTAGCAAGATACCTGTCAGAAATAAAGTTATAAAGACTCAAACAACCGAGTTTCCTTGTAATTAACTAAAGCTTTTGAGACAAGTATTTCCTTTTTTTTGTCATCTTTGACTATACCCAGCCTCACAGAATCTTCATAAACCACTTGCCAGCCTAATAATCCACTAGCCTAAAAATATTCGTACTCTCTCAAGGTTTGTTTTTTTTAACTGAATATTCCATTACCTTTGATACTTTTTACAAAGGGATGGGTTTTCTTTTTGTAAAATCGTATAGTTAGTGGGTTTGCGGCAGAAGTGGTGTCAGACAGACATTTGAATCTTTTTTTATAAAACAGTGTTAACCATTTTAAAAACTGCTGTGAAAAAAAACTGCTGACTGCCTCTATTTCTCTTAATACGCCCCTTATACTATAAGTTCTTTGAAATCAAGAAGGTATTTTCTCTTTCCGTACTGTCTTGCCCCTTAACATAACCTCTGGAAATAAAATGTAGAAATCAAACCTAGAAGTCATGGCTTCACCAAAAATCTTTGAAAACGAGTAACATTTATGCGGCTTCATTTCGAATAGAAAATCAAAGAGTTGGAAAATACAAAATTGCCTGGAGGCGGGATGGTAAGGTGGAGAGAGCACAGGCTTGGCAATCAAAGACGATCAATATTCACTGAGGACTTCTGGGCTCGGCACTGCCAGCAGCGCACAGAAGGAACATTTGTGGAGGACCCATTAGGCGCCAAAACGATGCCAGGTGCTTGCACTTACGATTAATACGTTAAAACAACCACCTTGAAATTTTAGTACTGTTAACCGTCCTCAAATTTCACAGAAAAGGAAAGAAAGGTTAAGGGATGTGAAGTAACTCACTCAAAGCACTGGGATGCAAACCAGGGGCTTGGGGTCCCAAATCCATTCCTTTTCCCATTGGACCTGAGCTCTTTACCTTCACATTTCAACACTGTTACATGACAGCGGTGTCAATTTGATTCACTTAACGTCGCTCTTTGGACCCTCAGTTCTCTCATCTATAAAAATTGGGGAGGAAATCTCTACCAAAAAAAGACTGCGCAGATTAAGATGTAAAGGTCTGCGGTTCGTCTAGCACAACTGGTGGCATTTAAGCAGCACTCACGGAACGATAGTAAACCTTTCACCTGAGCGCCAAGGCAGGCGCTCTAAGAGTACAGGCGTTTCTTCTTTTCGGGACTTAAATTCTCGGAGACGGGGATCTTGTCTTGCCCCTTGTAATCCCTTCAGTGCATTCTTGCCGCCAGACACACAACCGCTTTTTACCCTTCCCTCCTTTCCCATTCCTAAATGTTAAAACATACACCCCATACACCTCTTAGCTCGGAAAGCATACAATAAATACCTGCAGAAAGATATTAGCATATTTTACATTCGGAAAGACGAATACTAAGAAACAACGGCTGTACACATTTGATTGCCTTTTAGATTATTTTTCTATTTCTCTAGAGCGTGTAAATATTTGAATTTTTGCAAATAGCATCTAACGTGTTTATCTGACCTACCTCCTCATTCATAAAGCCCGCTTTCAGATAGCTTTCAACCTCAAGTCTCAAAGATATTTTAGGGAAAATAGACATTTTCCTATCGCTTAGTTCTCCTCCTCCACGAGAAATGCTGGAAAACGGTGGTTTTTCTCTCTCCTAATTACACGGAGCGTCTGGGCAATGAATACCACCCACAACGTGCCGGGACCACCGATGCCCGGGAAGAGCGCGCTGCTCACGCCGAGTTAAAATGGGAAACGCGGAGGTACTTCCACGCCTTCTGGAGCTTGGCCAGTTTGCAGCGGCTTCCTCTCCTCCCAGGTCCTTCTTTAGCGACGCCCACGGAAATCACTGCGAGGCAACGCCACTCACGTTGCAGAGAAAAAAAAACAAAACAAAACAAAAAACCGTGAGGAGTGAAACCGCCGTGAACTGGGCGGAGATGTGGAAACCAGGCTGGGATCACCACGGCCTAACCTCCAGTCCCTCGGCCCCAGTTTCTCGGCAGAAAGCCGCTTCCGGCATGCGTCACTTCCGGCAATGCGGCCCACCCTTCCTTCCCCTGCCCTCCAATCCGCAGCCGCAGATTGCCGCTACGTCACGTCTCCGGCGTTTCCCAGCTCCGCCCGCGGCGCATCCACGTGCAGCGGGCCTGGGCGGGTGCTTTAAGGGGATGGAGGCGGAGCTGCCTCCGGGACCTGCAAACAGATCCAGCTGTTGGGCGGAGCTGGGCGGGCAGAGCTGGGTGCTAATTGGGGAGGGTTGGGTCGTGCTAACCTGAATCAGGTGAGAAGTCAATTAGTTACCTGCTGGGTGATCTCCAAAGCAAGAATGAAACCAGAATTTATTTGGGCCTATCATCCACCCTTTGATTTTCTGAAATTACCTTCCCTCTCTTAGGCTTGCTGGTCTGACTTCAGTTGTGAAAAAACATTATTCACATTTTTAAAAGCTGGGTTAATGGTCTTGTAATATCCATACATGCTCAGGTAAAACCTTAAAACGCACAGGTAGTTTTTACAATTAGTTGAATAAGACTAACAGGTTCCCTGTATGGGAGCTGATTTCTACTTTAAAGCTCGGGAGACCTTTGGCGTAATCTGTGTGTTTCAGGTGAGGAAAGATTCAAAGGGAGAAGGGACCTAATGAAAGTCGCTTAGTTTCCTGTGATTAAAATAGGAAACTAGAAATAATTCTTCTGTCTCCGAGACAGTGTTTTTTGAAACACACCGTTGTCATTAATACAGAACTGTAGGAAGTTTTTTCTTAAGTCTTTTTCTGTTTAAATCTCACACGGAGGTGTTTTTAGAAGTACGATACACTCTCTCACAATGAGTGAGAACGTCAGGATAAAGACCGTAGCCACCTGGCTTCTAAAACCAATACCTACTTTTTCCACCACGGCATATTTCTTTGGTAAATTTATGGAATTCTTCTGTGGCTAAATCATCTGAAAGTGATCAGGAAAATGTCTAGTCCAGCCATTTCCAAAGGAATTTTTGCAACCTCAAGATTGTGACCACAGCACCGATAATGTTTGGAATCGATATCAAGGAGAAAAGGGAGAGGAAGGAACAAGGTGAACTAGATTGTAAACTCTGAGAAGGTAGAGACTTTACCTCACTGCTGCAGACCCAGTGCCTACCACGTAAGAAGCACTCAAATATTGAAGGAGTAGATGAATAAGTGGATGGACAGCTCTGTAAACCAGAGAAAGGAAGTGCTGATAAAGCATATATTGATATTTGCTGGACATTAGTTCACTAGTTCAGCACTTGTGAACAGTGCTGAGGACATTTAGACAATCTTTGGCTAGACATCACTGAAGTGACGGTTATGTTGATGATGAGGTCTCTTGGTGTTCTAAAGTTGGTCCATATTACAGATCTGAAGTTGGCATACTAAATACATATTGTCTAAGCAAACGAAGACACCTATAACTCCACACTTCCACTGCTGGGGGCCTGGGTTCAATCCCTGGTGGGGGGGACTAAGATCCCGCATGCCGTGCAGTATGGCCTAAATAAATAAATAAAAAGAAAATGTAAGCTTTAAAAAAACGAGGAAGACCCCTATAAGAATACACCCATATAAGGGTCATTGGGGTTTTGTATTCTCGATGGGGTGATATGGCCCCCAATGTGGGGAGAGCAAAACAAAATCTTAGATATAATCATATAATCTTAATCTCAATTTGTGATGCTCCAAAACTTTCCTTTTATCCCCCCCCCAAAAAAAACATAAAAACCCTATTTCTCAATATTTAATTTCATGAAGAAGGCATGAGAGGATTTGGGAAAAAAAGTCTAGGAAAGGCTGGAAATCTATCAATCTCAATTCATCTGGAGACTAACCTCCATAAGTACATATTAACTCAGAATGGATCCTAGACGTCCCTACATGTAAAATCTATAACGCTTCTAGAATAAAACATAGGAGTAACCAGAGTTACCCTACAGCCAACAAGGTCAGAGGAGCAGTCAAGAGAACTTGACCCCCGGGACAGGATTATGATGAGGCAAGAGAGGCCCCTAGTGTGCACCGTTAAGGAGGGCCTCGCTCTCACGTGTGAGCCCTGAGAGCACCCCCTCAAATTTGTGACTGTCTCCCTTGGGCTCGCCATCATCTCCACACTGCATCTTTTGCCATCACTGACAGCTCCAAATCCATAAAGAAAGACAGATTGTATTGCCCAAGCAGCAATACAGCTTACATCACAGGCTGGACCTGCGATGCAAACCCCTTTTCTGCCAAAGGCCCAACTCAAATGTGGCCGTCTTCCACATCCCATGCTTGACGTGCTGGGTCAGTACTCGGAGTTGCGGGATGTATCGTCACCAGAAGCCAAAGAGACCAGCCAGATACTGTACTTCCTTCTTTGTAGTAGGGTGTGCATTATTACTGGCGGTGATGTCATCGTAATGGGGGCAAAAGTGGTTCTAAGGGGGCAAAAAATGTATACAATACAATGGTTTGTGGTCCTCCAAAGGCCACAGTAACCTCAACAAATATACAGTATACCTGTACTGTTAATATTCCATTATGGGGAAGTTGTTAGACAAAAAAAATACCTTAAAAGTTTCCTTAGCAGGGCATTAATGACAACAAGCTTGAAAATCAATGTATTGTAAGGGAAGACGGAACAAAAAATGACATCCCTTGAAAAGGATGTTCCAACATGCCCCTGACCTCTAAAGTATTTACTGAAGTGGTGGGTCCCAGAGTCTCGAAGAGCTTATCTCCCCACCCACCCCACCCCAGCACAGTAAGTGTCAGAAAACACCTGTTACACCAAGGGCAACTACTGTGCTCAGCTCGCCCGGATCCAGCCTCAGATCGGGGCCCTGGAGGAGCAGCTGTACCAGGTCAGGACTGAGACCGAGGGCCAGAAACTGCAGTATGAGCAGCCCCTCAACATCAAGGTCCACCTGGAAAAGGAAGCTGGGACCTACTTTCTCCTCATCGATGGAGATGATGGAGCTTGCAAGTCTGGAGGTTACAAATCGAAAGACTATGGACCTGGAAATGTGGGAAACCAAATTAGTGGTTAAGAGAGGTCCTGAGGAGGTTAGACCAATGCAGCAAAATACTTACACCAGGCTGCACTCCGTGGCAGAGAGATCTCAAAGCAATTAATGTGATACACAAGACAGAGCGTGTGCCAAATACTCTCTGAGAAGAGAAGGCGTTAAATATCTGTCTGGAAAAGTGAGCAAGTGTAAGAAAAAGGTCTGTCCTCTTGTCTTGCTGTTACCGAAATATAATCTCTATCTGGGCAATCAATAGCATTATCGATGGTAGCTTCCCATTCATCTGGAAGAATGTCACATACAATATGATGACCCATCTGATTACCCTACAGAAAATGTTGTCAATTCTTGGTAGTCAATAAACCTTCCTTTAGCAAATTAAAAAAAAAAATTGCCCATCACAAGCTGGGTTCTGTTAGATCCACCAAGTCATAAATAGACGTGAACCCAGCAGCAACCCATCATGAGATGGAAAAGGTACATCTGGGATTAAGCATGAACAAGAGTAATCTACATAAGGAAGTAACCTGTACCCCCATGTCACCCACCACAGTTGCACCCACCACAGTTGCTTCTGCCTCAGCTCACATCTCTGGCTCTATGGGGGTTTTCTACTACCAGCTGAATGAGAAAAAAAAATTTAGAGGTTGGTTTTCAGTTCAGTTGTCTAGGTATGTGGGTAGAAGACAAAACTAGATAGTGGTGGGACTACAGTCATAGTTAGGGGTGACCTTGAATGACAGTGTCAAGGGAAATTTTTCCTGATGAGAGAATCTGTGAGCAGTGTATTTGCTACCCACTTTGCATGGAGGAAGTGGCTCAGGATGAGAATATATATTGACTCCTGGGCGGCAGCAAATTGCTTGGCCTGCTCATCAAGGGCATGGAAGAAAATAGACTGAAAGGTCAGAGACAAGATCTTAGGCAGAGGCATGTGGATGGACATATGAAAATTTTCACATCACATGTAATTGCCTACTAGAAGGCATCCACCACGGAGGAAGCACTGAACAACTTAGTGGACAGAATGATTCAGCCCATTGATATTAGCCCACCTTTGTCTTCAGCCACCCCATGCCTGGCACTATGGGCACATGAAAGAGTAGTCGCAGTGGCAGAGATGGAGTCGCTTAAATAATTACCCAAAATACAGGTTAGGCTACGATGAAAACTAACATTAAGTTCCACGTCAGTCTTACTTACCTTTGTAGACCCAGCCTTAGGGCAGTACCTAGCACATATTAGGCACTCGGTATATATTGATAGGTGAATAACTGAACCTATAAGAATAGTTTATCCTTCATATCCAGCAAGTATTTATTTAGGGTCAGTAAGCAACAAGCATTGCATCGGGTACTCAGGCATAGGGGCCAGAGAAGACAGTCAACTGTCGTCATAGAGCTCACAGTCTATTTTGGAAGTAGAGAAAATTGTTAAGCAGTGAAAAATATGATGAATGTTAAAACTAGGGAAATATGGGATGCAAGGCAGAGGAAATGGCAAGAAAATCTAATTTAATCTCATCTAAAACTGAATCAAAGAGCACAAAAACCTCTCAGAAAGGAGACGTGGCCTCCCAGAAGAGATGGTTACATTAAAACCAGAAAGCTGACTTGGAGTTAACCAGGCAGGAGGGGTGAGGGACACTGGGGAAGAAGAGGAAAAGACCAAAATGAGAATATTCCAGGCAGAAGGAATTGTCATGTACAAAGCTGGTACATAGTAGGGGAGGGGTTGAGTGCCAAGAGTATAGCATGGAGAGAGAGAGAGAGCCCCAGCCCTATTTTTGAAGTTTCCTGTTAGCCCTGGTAAGCAAGGAAGAACTTCATCCTCAGGCCAATGGCAAGTCATTAAACAGTTTCAAAGCAGAAGAGTAACAGGCTCAGATTCATGTAACATTTTTAAAAGATCATGCCAGATGATTGTGGGAAAAGGTCTCCAACTGATGCAAGAACAGAGGCAGAAAAACCTATCAGAATGCAGTTCCAGTAATCCAGGCAGTGGGGTCGGAGGGAGGTGGGTAGATGTGAAAGACATTTAACACATGGAATTCGGTGGGACCTAGTGACTTAGGTGGATGCATGAGGACAGGGGAAGAAAGAACCAAGAAGTTCCAACTTTCTATGGACCCACCAGCATTTGCACCCATATTTCTGCCTTCCTACCTATCAACTTACATAAATTATGGAGATGATTTGTTATTGTAATCATTTTAATTCAACTCTTTTCTAGAGTTGTCTGGAATACTTCTGTCTTTGGGGAGCCTTATGCATTACTCGTTATCTTCCAGAATTTTATACTTGTGGTGTGTGTTTCTTCTGACAATGGAGTTCTATCCTAGGAATTAAATAAGATTATGTACTACATATGAAAGTTTTTGTAAATTGCAACAAAGAATGAGCTAGAGCAGAACTGTTCTCAAATAGGTTTATTTACAGTTGGAGGGCAATTTTAAAAAAGGACAAATAGGACACCAATGGAAAATTTACAAACAAGCCGTTTTGTTGGGTTACGTTTTTAGTGGGTCAGTAGTCAATCAATATTGATTATTGTTTCAGCTAGATGATGTGGTAGGTTGAATAAGAGCCCCCTCTCTCCCTCACAAAGATGTCCATATCCTAATCTCTGGAACCTGTGAATGGCAAAGGGATTTTGCAGGTGAGATTAAGTTAAGGACCCTTGAAATGGGGAGAACATCCTGGATTAACCAGGAAGCCCCAGTGTAATCATAAGGGTCCTTATAATAGGGAGGCTGGAGGGTCAGAATCAGAAAAGGTGATGTGATGATGGAAGCCAAGGTCAGAGTGATGTGGTCACGAGCTAAGGGATGCAGGCAGCCTCTAGAAGCTGGAAAAGGCAATGAACAGATGCTCCCCTGAGCCCCCAGAGGGAACACAGCCCTGCCGATGCATTTCAGACTTCTGACCTGCAGATTACAAACTATTAAATCTGTGTTGCCTTAAGCCACTACATTTGTGGTAGTTCCTTATGGCAGCAATAAGGAACTAATGCAGGTGCTCTTTAAAGCAATGTATCATCAACCTGGGTTCTTCTACGCACAACAGGTGATTTTGCCTCTAACCTACAGATAAGACAGAGGCAATTAATCGTGAGTTTCTTGAATCAAGAGCTCCTATACACCTAAAAACTTTGTTTGTGCATACATGTAACCTCCTTTTCAGCAAACTAAGAACTTCTGCTCTCTGAAAACTTATTCTCTTCACCTGCCTCTATTTTCTAACATCTCATTTCCACCTGTGTCTTCCTCCCTTGGTAATTCTCTCTCTCTCTGTCTCTCTCTCTCTCTCTCTCTCAGTCACTCACTCACTCTCTCTGTCTCTGTCTCTGTCTCTCTCACACTTGTATCTTCACGCTCTCCCTTTAAAGAGGTTCTACCCACCACTCTATAAACAGGTTCAAATGATAGTCACAGCAACATTTATGGAGCCTTTTCTAGGTGCCAGGCATTAGGCTGTGGTCTGCCTCATTACAGCATTTAATCCTCTGAGATTAGACTTTATGAGCAGTGGCAGATTTACTGTCAGACTAATGAAACTTAAACTTCAAAGCATTCGATTGTACAAGTCATCCAAAGCATGGTCTAATTTTTAATTTTTTATCTTTTTTTCCTTTTCTTTAAAAGACCCCCCAAATTGTATGAATTTCAAGGTCCCACAAAACCGGGATCTATGCCTGCCTATGAGGTAAATATTATTATTCTTATCCCCATATTACAAATAAGAAAACTGTGCTATCGTGAGGTTTTATAACTTGCCTAACATTATATAAGCAGTAAGTGGCAGAGGACTATTTCAACCTAATTATTCATGACTGGAGAGTCTAAACATTGATCATTTACTCATTCAATTATTCTTTCTCTTCAGGAATTTTCCTACCTTAACACACCGCTTCCTTTCCAACTTCAGTTTTCCTCTAGTTAATACTTTATATGCCTTTTTCATTTTATAATCCAAAGAATAATCTACACTTACCATCTTGAGTTCCTTACCTGTAATTTACCTTCAACTTGTTATAATCTAGGGACTTCCCTGGTGGTGCTGTGGTTAAGAATCCGCCTGCCAATGCAGGGGACATGGGTTCAATCTCTGGTCCGGGAAGATCCCACGTGCCGCGGAGCAACTAAGCTCTTGGGCCACAACTACTGAGCCTGCGCTCTAGAGCCCGCAAGCCACAACTACTGAGCCCATGTGCCACAACTACTGAAGCTCGTGCGCATAGAGCCCGTGCTCCATAACAAGAGAAGCCACCGCAATGAGAAGTACGCGCACCACAACGAAGAGTAGCCCCCACTCGCCTCAGCTAGAGAAAGCCCGTGAGCAGCAACAAAGACCCAGTGCAGCCAAAAATAAATAAATAATAAATAAATAAACTTTTAAAAAACTTGGTTAAAATAAAGCAATTGTTAACACAAAATTTATGGGATTAGGCGTCCACCATAGCCTGAGCTGTGTGCCTGTTGCTTTTGAGGAACACAAAATTGTAGCAGAGTCCTTGCACTTAATCACATATCACAACCAAAATATTTGCAAGGCAGTTTATCTCAAGAGTATTAAACACAAGTACTACTAATTAATTTTCATTATAATTCACTTTAAGATATATACGTAGAAACATCTATATTTAAGTTATATATACATATGTATACATTCCTACAACACAAAAGAGAAATTAAAAGGGTGATTAATCCCATTATAGAGCTCTTTTAAGCACAGAGCTTGACTGTGCATTAAAATACTGCATCTATAAAGAAAGTAATTTGCAAGCATTTCAGGAATCGTTCTCTTATATAAATTACAATGCACTTCCTTGTAAACAGATTTCTACAGAGAGCAGTGCCTTTTAATCAGGGAAAGATCCCTGAAGTAGGTGAGTTTTAGATGAATTTAAAGGACAGGAAACCTATGGAATGGTAGAGAGGGACTTGGGTAAATTATTCTGGATGAGGAAAATACCTTTTGTGGCAAGTCTAAAAGAAAACGAACAGTGGGGCTATGGTAGAGGGCCAGGGATGAAGGTCATTCATTTAAAAAAAGTTTTTAAAAATAAATTAACTTTTAAAACTGGGAAACTTAGGAAAGTTTAAGAGACATAAAGTATAAGAGACATAATGTTGGTCCCACTTGGAAAATTCTCCACAGCTAGATCATCCTTCCACCCCAAATTCAAAATGGATTAAAGACTTCAATGTAAGACCTGAAACCACAAACTCCTAGAAGAAAACATGGGAGTAAACTTCCTGACATGTGTTTTGGTGGTGATTTTTGGATATGACACCAAAAGCAAAGGCAACAAAAACAAAAAAGAAGTGGGACCACACCAAACGAAAAACCTTCTGCACGGCAAAGGGAACCATCAACAAAATGAAAAGGGAGAAAATATTTGCAAATCTTATCTCTAATAAGGGGTTAATATCCAAGTATATATATATAAGGAACTCATAAAACTCCATAACACACAAAAACAACAATCTGATTAAAAACTGGATAGACTTTTTTCCAATGAAGATATACAAATGGCCAACAGGTACATGAGAAAATGCTGAACATCACTAGTAATCAGGAAAACAAAAATCAAAACCATAATGAGGGCTTCCCTGGTGGCGCAGTGGTTGAGAGTCCGCCTGCTGATGCAGGGGACACGGGTTCATGCCCCGGTCTGGGAGGATCCCACATGCCGCGGAGCGGCTGGGCCCGTGAGCCATGGCCGCTGACTCTGCGCATCAGGAGCCTGTGCTCCGCAACGGAAGAGGCCACGGCAGTGAGAGGCCCGCGTAACAGAAAAAAAAAATATATAAAAAACCATAATGAGATATGGCCTCACAGCTGTTAGAACGGCTGACATCAAAAAGATAAGAGATACCAAGTGTTGGTGCGGGTGTGGAGAAAAAGGGAGCTTGTGCACTGCGGGTGGGAATAGAAATTGGTGCAGCCACTATGAAAAACAGCATGTAGGTTTCTGAACAAGTTAAAAATAGAACTGCCATATGACCCAGCAATCCCCCTTCTGGGTGTATGTCTAAAGGAAACAAAATCACTATCTCCAAGAGATACAAGCACCCCAGGTTCACTGCAGCATAACTCACAATAGCCAAGACATGGAAACAACTAAGTGTCCGTCAACATATGAAAGAATAAACAAAATGTGAGATTCTGTGTGTGTGTGTGTATATATGATATGTATATATGTATGTATATATATGATATCGATTTTTTTCTCTGCCATAAAAAAAGAAGGAAATCCTGCCATTTGTGACAACATGAGTGAACCTTAAGGGCATTCGGCTAAGGGAAATCAGTCAGACAGAGAAAGGCAAATACTGTACAATCTCACTGATATGGAGAATCTTAAAAAATCCAACTCGTGGAAACAGATGACAGATTGGTGCTTAGAGGCGTGAGGTGGGCGTGGAGGGGGTCAAAAGGTACAAAGTTCCAGTTAGAAGAAAAATAAGTTCTGGGGATGTGGTGTACAGCATGGTGACTGTAGTTAACAATACTCTTGTATATTTGCAAGTTGCTAAGGAAATGAATCTTAAAGGTTCTCATCCCAAGGGAAAGAAGTTGTGACTATGTGAGGCGATGGACGTTAGCTGAATTGACTGTGGTAATCATTTCACAATATACAGATATTTCAAATCATCGTGTTCAAACCCTAAGGTAATACAATGATATATGTCAACTATATCTCAATAAAACTGGGGAAGGGGCAACGTTGACCCTATTGGGGGCATTCTCCACAGCTGGATCACCCTCCTTCTGCACACTGCACCTCCACTTCCTCATGAGGCAGAGAGAGAACAGAAATTGTTCCCACAGCTACAAAGAGTGAATAACAGTTGCTCTAGGTTGACTCCGAGCGAGTATTTTCTACTCACCACCAAGACTGCCTTGTGCCTGTTTCCCAGGGGCGGGCTCTGGAGAAGTTAGCGACGCATCTGCATTCAGCGAAGGTCTTGGAAGAGACCCAAATCTTTACATTCGGAAGAGATCCAGGAACTCTGGGAAGCTGAACTTTCCAAACAGGGAGAAAGAACACAGTAATCCAGGATGAAGTGGAGCCTGGAAAGGAATCTAGTCACTGGAGGCATGAGTGCGGAAAATGAGCATTTTAAATTAAAATTGCTCAGGAATTCCAGAATCAATGGAGGGTCTATATAGTTAATGTTTGAAATATGCTTTTTTACAGCAATCCTTTCTGTTCGTTAAACTTCTTAAAACAATTCTAAGCAAGAGTGCTGACAAAGAAGAGGCTGTGGAAGTGAATGCTGGCTGATTCAGGATAATACATATCCCCATGTGGACACTTACCATATTCATAAGGAGTATATTAGTAACTAAAGGATGCTTTCTAAGGACATATTACACTTTCTGCAGTTTCACCATAATGCAGCATTGGGGGCACTTTGAACACATGGAGAAACGTAATATTAAATGATACATAGGAACTTTGGTAAGTATATCTTAGAAAATTCATTTTTAAAAGGAAGCCCACCAATCTCTGGCAGTCAAGTGGCTAAGAGTCAGCGCTTCCAATGCAGGGGGCGCGGGTTCAATCCCTGGTGGGGGAACTAAAATCCCACATGCCGTGCAATGCGGCCAAAAAATTAAAAAAAAAAAAAGAAGTCCACCAAAGGAAATTCTGACATATGCTACAACATGGATGAACCTTGAGGACATTATGATAAGTGAAATACGCTGGTCACAAAAAGACTAACACTCTGTGATTTCACTTACCTGAGGCATCTAGAATAGTCAAATTTATAGAAACAGAAAGTAGAATGCAAATGTTATATGATATCACTCCTATGTGTATTCTAAAAACAAAAAGATACAAATGAACTTATTTACAAAAGAGAAGTAGACCCACAGACATAGAAAACAAACTTATAGTTACCGAAGGGTAAAGGAGGGGGTAGGGATAAATTAGGAGTTTGAGATTAACAGACTATATATAAAATAGATATAAATAGATATATATATAAAATAGATAACCAGCAAAGACCTACTGTATAGAAAGGGGACTATACTCAATATTTTGTTATAACCTGTAAGGGAAAAGAATCTGAAAAAGTGTGTGTGTGTGTGTGTGTGTGTATACGTATATTCAGTTATATATATGTATAACTGAAACACTGCGCTGTACTAACACCGCATTGTAAATCAACTACCATTCAGTATTTTTAAAAAAAGACTCTAGTTTGGGGGAGGAAAAAAAAGTGGAGTCATGGTTGCCAGGAGCTGGGGAAGAGGGATATGGGCAATTGTTCTTTAATTGGTATAGAGTTTCAAAACTGCAAGATGGAAAGGTTCTGGAGATTTGGTTGCACAACAATGTGAATATACTTCACAATACTGAACCCATATACTTTAAAATGTTTATGAGGGTAAATTTTATGTTATGTATATTTTTCCACAATTAAAAAATATATATTAAGTAAGGGGGGGGGGAAAGGAAGTCCTCCAAGTACCCAGACTTTCTGAAAAGCAGTTGCAGAAGGACTGAATGAACTTTAAAAGTACATGAAATGCATTATTTTAAAGTATGCAGTTGGAAGAAAGAATAAATGGGCATTTGTTGGGTCCCCATACAGGTTCATCACTTCTACATATGTTGTATTAAATTCTCACAATAAACCTGAAAGTAGCTATTCTAGTACGGATTTTGACATGTTAGTCCTGAGGAAACTGGGGTATAGAAAGGACAAATATGTTGCCTAAGGTCTCACAGCTGCTCAGCAGCCTAGGCAAATAGAATTGCCTATTACTGGAAAAAAAAAAAAAAAAAAAAGAGGGTCATGACAACGAAAGTTTAGAGAATTAAGAGAAGAACTATTCTTCTACCTCCCCCACTCTGGTTTCACTTGTCTTTCTCATTTATGAATCCTGGGAAGAAATTTGAAAGCTAAGTTAGTCTAGCAATTATGGAGGAAATTACAGGGAAAAGCTATGAGAGTTTCTTGAGTGAATTAGCATAAACTTTTGGAGCTGGAAGTAATATCAAGGTGCCTGACAGAAAAGGGGGCCCTGAAAAAGGTCTCATGCACCTGACCAGGTGCAAAATGAGTCTCCAGGGGAAAATAAAATAAGGCTGGGAGCCGTGCACATTCTCCACATAGGTGGGCTTCAGTTTTCTTTTTGATATAAAGTGTGTCAGTCAGAACACCAGATTAAATTGAACTTCCGCCACTTCAATCCTTTTTATAAAATTTAACCAAGGAAGTTGTATTGTCAAGATCACAGCAGGAAACAGATGTCACGTTCAAACTGAGCACTTTGAAGGAAGTTTAAGAAGGGGTTCTTCGTGGAGGTGAGGGCAGGGCATGAGGAAACCACGAGGGACAGTGCAGTACCTTGGGGCTAGTGACCAGGATTTAACCACCCACCCCAAGGCCCCCGAGGAGACAAAGGGAGTGAGCTGTGACTGAAATGCAGAGAGAGGGCTGCCTGGCTGAGGCTATGTTCTTTGACCACTGGAAGCAGCCAGTTTGCAGCGACCCAGCAGGGAGAAGTTTCGGGAATTAAATATTCCCACTCCCACACTCTGTTTCTCCTTCTGCTCTTCTGTCAACGCTCCGCATTGGCCAAACATGACGTTAAGCCCCTTAAAGCGCAGAGCCTGGTGGGAGAGAATGGAGAGTGCATTCGGAGGGGCAAACGGATGGTATCCAGCATGGAGAAGACTGACTAATATTTTATAGGTCATGTGTGAAAATAAGTTTAAGGAAGAACTAGCAACTGGAACAAGTCCTCTGCCGCGGACCAGCCAGAGAAAGAGGATCTCACCGCCCAGGGTCAGGAGGGAAGGAGTAAGGAACTGAAGTAGCACCTACGGGTGGGGTCAGAAGGGCCAAGACAACAGACGGCTGCAAGGCAGATTTTATTGCGCTACAGTTGCAGATTATCTAGACTAGAAAAAGGGAGGTTGGTTGCCAGATGGTGGTTTACATTATGTACAGACTGTCCCGGCTCAAGGTTAACTTCCCTGGGAGAAAACCCATAAGCCCAGAATCATCAAAAATAACCTGCACGTGCCGGGGAGAGACAGCTTTGCTTGTCTCAGTTTACATTCTTTCTGATCTCTGGGCCCTGGTGGTTTATCTCCCGTGGAATGGAACAAGGAGGGGAACAAGTAGGCACAGTCCCTTCGAGCGGCGGCGGCGTGCCTGGCATGTCTGCAGCTTGCTCTCAAGGCTGACCGTTTCCCACAGTCCTCTGTTTTTCTGTTTGTTTTTTTCTTTTAATAAAAATAGAAAAGATACTACTAAATTTGGGGAAATGCATTCATCAGGTTTTGCTGTGATGATGCTGCGTCACAAACAACCCCCAGGTTGCAGTGGCTTACAATAACGAACACTCATTTCTCACTCTCAGGTCCACAGGTCAGTTCTAGTTCAGATACACTTGGCTAACTTATCTGGACGTGGCTCCAGGCTGAAGGTTGGGATCAAGCGTGCCTCCCGTATCTTCTCATCCCAGAGCTCAGGTTAAATGATCGGTGATTACCTAGAGCGCGGCAGGTGGTAGGAGCCCAAGGGGAAAAACGGTAAGCATAACATCTCTTAACTTGTACTTGGAACTGGGGGGCTATCACTTTCGCCCTATTGAATCAACCAGGGGAAGACTTTTGACCAAGTCCGATGTCAATGGAGTGAGAAAGTCAATGGACGGAGAGTGGAGATGGGTAGAGTGAATATTTTCTGAATAATAATTAATATATTATACTTGGTAAAACTGCCCCTGAAAATACGCTTTACATGGAAGCATCCAGGCATTATGACTGCAAATCGATTTTACTCCATTAACTGTTTCTAGGTATATACTTTTTTTCTTATTTAAAGTATCCTCTGGTACTGTTTGTACTTTCCCTGTCGATCACATTTGCCTTCTACATTACTAAAAAGTGACTGTAAACACTATTAACAGAAATACCAGCCTGAAAGCATATTGTATGTCCCTTCTTGTATAGGTATAGGCCTCTGCCTAAAGCATCTAGAAAAGATGAAAGCAATGAAAGTTCATACGTCATAGCCTAGTAACTTACTATTTCAAAGCTATCGCATAGCCTTTTCTAAATCATCAGCTGAATAGATCAATTTTTAAAACATATTAATGATGATTTTGAAAGATTTTTCATGATCAATGTTTCCTTGCTGCACAACTATAGTTACAATGTTTTTCCCAAGCTTTACTGAGCTAATTGACATATAACATTGTGTAACTTTAAGGTGCACAATCTATTGAATTGATACACTTACACACCTCACTATAATTACCACCACAGCCTCAGCTAACACCTTCATCATGTCACATGATTACCATTTCCTTTCTGTAGTGAAAATGTTTAAGATTACTCTCTTAGAAGCCTTCAAGTATATAATACAGTCTTATTAGCTATGAACACAGTACTGTGCATTAGATCCCCAGAACTTTCAACTGCCACTTCGTACGCTTTGCCCAACATCTACTCATTTCCCCCATCCCCCAACCCCTGGTGACCACCATTCTACTCTTTGCTACTACAAGTTTTTTTTGTTTTTTTTTTTTAAGGTTACACATATAAGTGAAATCATACAGTATTTATCTCTCTCTAAGAAATATTAATTTTTTTGTCTCTCTCATACGTTTTTTTCAGAGCATTAAGCTTTGCAGTTTTGAAAGGCAGACTAGTACAGAGGTTACAAGCACAGACCCTAGACTGCCCCAATTTGAATCCCAACTAGCATCTGACTTGACCTTGGACAAGTTACTCAAATGGCTTGGTTTTCTCCATCTTTAAAATGGGCATAATAAGAATCCCCAACTCATGTGGTTACTGCAAGGTTTAAACAGTTAATGCATGTAAATCAGTTCGGACAGAACCTAGCGCTGGATAATAGTAGCTATTAATATTAGTTAACTATTTTAATAAGTAATTCTTTTCTCTCTCTCTCCCTTAATATTCAGTTTAACATCCTCTTGATCAGATTGAATCTCTTGGCAAACATCCTTTTCAGCCTTAATAAAAATCACAGGGTAGGAACTTCCCTGGTGGCGCAGTGGTTAAGAATCCGCCTGCCAATGCAGGGGACACGGGATCGATCCCTGGTCTGGGAAGATCCCACATGCCATGGAGCAACTAAGCCCACGAGCCACAACTACAGAGCCCACGCACCACGACTACTGAACCCACACACCTAGAACCCGTGCTTCTCAACAAGAGAAGCCACCGCAATGAGAAGCCCGCACACCACAAATATAGACCCAACGCAGCCAAAAAATCAATCAATAAATTTAAAAAAGAATCACAGGGTTACTTTCCAGAAGTCTGTTGTTTTGAAACTACAGTAGTGGTTCAGGTAATCAGAATCTGATCTCGGATGCCGTCTTTGTAGCTTTCCGACTACAGAACACAGACAGGTAAGTCAGTTTCTCCAGGTAGCACAACAGACTGGAGAAGGTTGGCATCTGGAGCCCAACCATCAATGATGTGGGACAGACAGTGGAAGAACACATCCCTCCTCAGGTACTAGAAAATTCGGTCCACATTGAATATCTGTCATAATACCGTAGCACAGGTATTGTGCTAAGCCTAAAACCAGAGTAGGAAACAAGGCAGTCATCGCTTTCCCAGAGCTTAAGGCAAAGACCGATATTAAGTAATCGAAGGCCTGGGAAGTGCCCTAAGAGGTGCAGGGTTCCACGGGAGCTCGTGGTCACAGTCAGCAGAACCCAGGTGAACTCAGCATAGGCTGTCGAGACGGGTGGTGGCCCTCAGCAGTAAGGAAGACAGCAAGCATTACTCAAAAATACACCGAGGCATGCGGGGACTCTTTCTTCTGGAAGTCCTGGCAACCCAGGGACGAGAGCTTGCACACTTTTGCACACGAGGCGGTGGACCTCTGCCTGACGACATGCAGCCTCCTGGCGCTGGGGCACTACCCGCTGGAAGCTCGTGCTTCTCTCCCCCTTTCCACCGACTCGTAGCACCAAACAGAACCTCCGCCGGTGGGGAGAGAGCAGGCTTCTTCCAGCTACCGCCTGAACCCCAGTGGTCCACACCCACATCAGGACTTGTAACTAGCACGGCCTGTATATTTGCACCTCAGGGCACAAATGAAGAAATAAGCTTCCCTCTCCTCGCTCTGTCTCTCTTGCTCTCATTTTCTCTCTCTCCTGCTAGTTTAGCTCAAAGTCCGGCAACTTCTCCTTTTTTTAAAGTAAGTAAATAGCTCAATGTTTACTTGCCTTCTCCCTCATGTGTCTAAAGGAAATGATAATATAGCCCTTCATTTTTCTCACCATGAGTGATGTTTGCTGAAAGCCGGGTACTAGTGTTAGTGGGGGGCTGCATGGAAGGAATCTCTGCTGGGACCTCTCAGTGCGAAAGGAAGAGAGACCCCCCGTTCCTCCTGAAAAAGTAAAATACGCCCCTTTATCTCATCTAAGAGTTGTTTTTCTGTGACTGTGTTTCTTGTAATCCTGCCAAGATTCACTTTGTTGTCTTTTTAAGACTGTACAATTTTGGAACTCTATTTGCGTTAGAAAGAATATTTGCTTACAGTGCATAGATTACCTTTTTTGAAATAATTTCAGATTTATAGAAAATTTGACATTCTACTGTAAGGAAAAGCTTTCCTTCTCCCTACATATGTATGTGTTGACCTCTGTGTGGATATGTGGATTCCCATTTTATTTAATGTGTTGTCATCTGTTACTACCACTACTTAACTTTGATGCTTAAAATGATCCAGATTTGGCCAGTGGGGATCCCTTCAAGCTGGCTTCTGTTCTTTGACAAGTGTCCATGATTCTTTGAGCCCTTCCTTACTTTCTTGAGAGCCACAATCATCTTGTACTTCCTCTGCTTCAACCCTGAGGCCAACCATTTCCAACAAGTCCTGGTTCCTTTTAGTGGATGTTGATATTTGGAAACCAAGGTCTGGGCACTCAGAACGTTTATTTCTACTGGGCTGTCGTTTGTAAACCTCTCAGAGACTCGAGCTAGGAAATATCTGCATGTGTGCACACGGACCCACAAACACACAGACTCCACAGACAGCTATGTTTCCCTACCTCTCAGTGTGTCTATTTTTTAAACTCATTAGTTTACACACCAGTGCTTTCAGTTCCAATCCAGCACCTCAGGGTTCTCTTCAGCCTCTCTCCTTCCATATTTTTTTTAAATTAATTTATTTATTTATCGGTTGCATTGGGTCTTCGTTGCTGTGTGCGGGCTTTCTCTAGTTGCAGTGAGTGGGGGCCACTCTTTGTTGCGGTGCGCGGGCCTCTCACTGCAGTGGCCTCTCCCATTGTGGAGCACAGGCTCTAGGCATGTGGGCTTCAGTAGTTGTGGCTCACGGGCTCTAGAGCTCAGGCTCAGTAGCTGTGGCTCACGGGCTTAGTCGCTCCGCAGCATGTGGGCTCTTCCCGGACCAGGGCCCGAACCCGTGTCCCCTGCATTGGCGGGTGGATTCTTAATCACTGCGCCACCAGCGAAGCCCCTCTCCTTCCATAGTTGTCAGTCCCTTCTCCAACAGTCAGAAACGGTGTGTATTTATTTGCTCAATGTCCCTGTGTGTAATTGATCTGTCTACCATGCCAGCTGCCCCCTCAGCCTCAGGGATTCCATGAGGGAGGAGAATGGGTAGAAAGAGTGACAGAATTGGAAGGAAGGAAGGAATGGACGAATGAAAGAACGAATGAACAAACAAAAGAAGGAGGGAAGGAAGGAAGGGAGGGAGAGAGGGAGGGAGAAAGGCACTAATTCCATCTAAAGGCTTCTCACCTACAGATCGTTCAAAAAAAACCAAGGCTTACTCAAAGGGAAGGGTTCAATACTGTTTCCCAACGCCAAATAGGAAGAGAAATGGAGAGTCAACTGTCTGTGCTTCTTGCAGCGACGCAAAGCCTCTGTTCACTACAGTCTCAAGGAGAACTATGGAGGCTCTTCCACAGACAATGAGATTATGGTTGAGGATGCTGTGGCCGCTGCCACCGCAGTGTCCCCATTTGGGCTCCACAGTTACTTATCTCCTAATTCATACTCACGTGCTCGTCCGTGATCAACCACCCTGCCACCGTAGCTGTGTTCAAAGAAGCCTACACAAGAGGCCAAGAACAATGCCTCCCCACTGAAGCTTTTCTAACGAAAGCTCAGGCTCTTGGGGACCAAATATAAAGACAAGAATACCTTTAAAAAGGGTTATCAGGCCCTCATCCTCCCTAGGAAAGGTCTTGGTATTCTTTTTAGACATAAATAGTGATAGTTTCTGACTTTTTCAGGGTAGTGATGATGTATAACAGGCTCTGCAATTTACAAAATTCTAAAGGTCGCATAACTGCTTTTGAGGAAAGGTAGGAAATTACCTTAGAGACATGTGTGGAGTATGAATATTTGATTATGCTTGGAAGACCTCAGCAGAATTCCAATATATGAATAATATTCTTTACTTCCTCTTAGACAGAGAGGACTTAGCAAATCCTGATGGTAATCTGGATCCCTCCTTGGCTCACAGCTAATCTTTCATCTAAGCCTTCCTCAAACAATACCTTATCTAAGCCAACTTTTAGAAGTGTTTCTTTAAAGTCCCGAAGTCAAATTTCTGGGCCAAGTCTATCTAGTAAGTGATCAAAATGGTGCCCATCTGTCCACCAACAGCAGAATTGATAAATAAATTGTGATCGATTCCAGAGTGGAATATTATTCAGCAATGAATAATGCAACAACACAAATGAATCTCACAAACATAACCAAATATGAAAGTATACGTTGTATGATTCGGTTTCCATAAAGTTCAAACATAGACAAAACCAGTCTTTGGTGTTAGAAGTAAGGATAGTAGTTACTTGTCGAGGAGTAACTGAAAGAGGTTGTAATGAGGATTTCCAGAATTCTAATAATATCTTATTTCTTCATCTGTGTCTTGTTCATTTTTAAAAATTTCATCAAGATATACTCTTAAATTTATATATATATATACGTATATATATATATGTAGGTATGTTAAATTCAGTGAAGTAAGTATGACTCAAAAGACTCCTTGAGTGAAACACCATCGACCCTTAAGGGTATCCACAAGTTTTGAGGGACAAAAGACCATTCATAGGTCACTTGCTAACATATCCAGGAAAAGTCAGAATTCTTTATGTCCCCGGCTATGGTGGTGGTCTTTTCATCTGTCCCAATGTCAGCTTACTCCAGAAAGCCTTAGCTTTATATATTTGAATCAGATACCTCTGATACCAAGTGGCTACCATTCTGTGGCTAGAGCACTTTTGGAGGTGAGGGGCCTCCATGCTTATACCCATATTTTTGAGAAAACTGACCCAAGTCAAATTTGCTGATATGTGATTAAAAGCCCCCTGCTCACCCCAAGGAGGTGGTGACACCCAATGATGACAGGCGTCCACCGCCAGAAGGCAGGAAAAGTCAACTGTCTTCTTTAAAATGTTGAACCTTAGATTAAATTCAATCGTACTGAGATCCTGAGCTCGTATCCCATCTTTTAGTCTTACGTAGCAGATATTTTTGAAAGCCTCCCATTCCCCAAGAGATTCTTTGCCCCTTCAAAATGATGTGAGCCTGCAACCACACTTATAGCTATGGGACCTAAACTGGTGGGGGACATTTGGATTTTTGTCACTTTGGAGAAGGGGAAAAAGAAAAATGAGATTTCTTTCTTTATCTCGTCCTTTGCCACAGGATGCAAAAAATGTGAATCACAGAAAAGTTTTTGAACTCTCACTTAGCTTTCTAGGAAGCAATTTAATCTTAAGGTAACATGTACATAACTGTTCCCTAGATCCACACTTAATGGAGTTATGTGGCTGCTGATATATTCACAGCAGCACTGCTCTGTAATAAAGTGCTCAAGGTTGATGACTTATTCTTATCATTATTATCGTCACATTTATTTACACCCAGATTTTTTTTTTTTTTTTTTTGGGTGGGCGGCACGCAGGATCTTCGTTCCCTGACCAGGGATCGAACCCGTGGCCCCTGCAGTGGAAGCACGGAATCTTAACCACTGGACCGCCAGGGAAGTCCCCACACCCAGATCTTGCTCAACTGATTTAAAGAGACTTACTAACGTTTTTTCATTGCTACTCTGTCATCTTTGCAGCTCTTTTTCCGTTCATAATTATATGTAAACATGCCTTATTCTCAGCCCAATTCATAGAATTGCTATAATATCTAACTAGCAATTTTCATTTGTTCTCCATTTATTTCTTCCAAAATAAATCACAAGTTGCCTCTTCCATGGCAAGTTATCCAAGGTTTAACCAAGTTATATTCCTTCATTTTTGGCAGCGCAACCCTTGAATGAATATGTCTGAAACTCATTCCCAATTGCATTTTAATCAGGGCTCTCATAAAACAATCCCTATATTTGGGCAATAGATGATTTATTTGAACTTCCTTGAATAAAAAATTATATTTCGAATGGTACTATGATCTGCGTACATTTCCTAAGCGACTTCTTGGCCTCTCTTTGCTCATCCAGTGATCAATAATATGCACAAGTGTAGCTACCACCTAAGCAACCCAGGTAGTATTTTATAAGCCTATAAAAAAAAAAGTAAAGAGGGACTTCCCTGGCGGTCCAGTGGTTAGGGCTCCACACTTCCACTGCAGGGGGCACGGGTTCGATCCCTGGTGGGGGAAATAAGATCCAGCATGCTGCATGATGAGGCTAGAAAAAAAAAAAAGAAAGAAAGAAACCCTTCAGGATGTGTGTATATTTCCAAAATCAATAGATGAATGTGAAATGAAGCAGAATTTTGCTTAGGAATCAGGACTTGTCATTTTTCCACCAAGAACATGTATTATCCTTCTTTCTTCCACTTTTAATTTCTCCACTGCTGTGATTCCTCTCCTCATCTGAACAGCTTCTAAGCCCTTTGTTCTAAACTGACACTGTTTTTGCATTTCTCTACTGGTCTTACTACTCAGAATCTGCAAGTTGGGTTCCCCAAACATGGTATCCTCTGGACTCAGCTCTGTGTCAGCTGCTGAGGCACCCTTGTGGTTTCAAACCTCTACTGGCCCCTTCCCTCCATAGCCTCATGCCCTACAGTCTCCAGTTACTTCTTGCAACTGGCAAAGGGAACTCTTTCTGCTTTTCCTCACAGATAATGGCCTGTGATGAAAAAGGCAAGTGGTTTTGAAGCTTTTTCAAATGGGGAAAGCGATAGCACAGAAAGTTACAGTGCTTGCGTACTGTTCAATAGTTTACGTAGTAGTTTATGTGACAGTTAGAAATAAACAACAGGCCTCCTAATTCCTAATCCCTGTGTCTGCAAAGAATTTAATAGTATTGTTTTATTGTCATTATATTTAGTTTTAAGATAATCTTCTATCATCGTAATAAGTGAAACTGTTCTCTCATGAATGGTGGCAACATAAAGTCTCCCTTTAAAATAACATATTTAAGTAAAACTATCGTTTAAGAACATTGAAATATATGATAGTAAAGATGATATGAGGATATGGCAAAAAACTGACAATCAAATGACTGAAGTCTGTGAAACCTCACTCTCTGGGAAACGCTATAGAGACTGGTGTATAATTATGGCTGTGCTATTGAGATTCCACTGGCATTTACTCTGTTCTCTAATGGTACTTCCTGTGCCTCCTTGGGATTTAGATCTAGGTCACAATGGCAAGAGCCAATCCTACACTTTCTGTTCTGCCTTAATCCAGCCAAGGGCTGACTTCACCACCCTCTGTCGCTGGCTGGCGATTAGAGAAGAAATCCTATCACAGGTTTGCAACGGCCAGGGAATACATTGACAGGGGCCGAACTGGGTGACAGACTTCAAGCCCTGTAAAGGCCAGAAAATTAACCCTAATAAAGAAACAGGCAAGTTGGCCAGGATCAGGGAGTATAGATTCACATGCCACCTCACCCTTGGAACCCCAGTCTCTGAGTTTCCCTCTTTTCCGGCTCTTTCTAGAAGGTGTCCTGGGCAAGTGTACAACCGTGACAAAAAGAGCAGTGCTCTGGGAAACCCTGAAAGTCCACTAAGGCTACTGTAAGCTGGGGACCATCTTTGCTGGATATTTGTGTTACTGCTGTCATAGCAAGTATTAATCTAACTAAAAAATGATAAATAGCTTATTTAAGCGGCAGATAGTTGGAATGGTAATTTTGT
This sequence comes from Globicephala melas, assembly GCF_963455315.2. Lineage (NCBI taxonomy): Eukaryota > Metazoa > Chordata > Mammalia > Artiodactyla > Delphinidae > Globicephala > Globicephala melas. Next base: position 3,779,456 of record NC_083315.2, on the reverse strand, counting down.
TCTTGGCAAAGCCATAAGAGGAAAAGCCGTGCGGTGGAGGGGCAGGGGCAGGGGAGGGGCGCGGGGGGCACAGAGGTGGGGGAGATGGATATAAAGATCTGGCTGTAGAAGAGGAAATGTGTGTTTTCGTTTAAATTGTTAACAATTTACAGAACCGGAAGTTAGAACAACATTTATTAACCTTGGGAACGTCTTCAAACTTTTATAAGCTTCAGTATCTTCATCTGAAAATAAAGACAGCAGTGACTGAGCGACCTCACACCAGCTAATGTGTGGATTGCATAAGACTGTGCATATAAAGCACCAGGACATACTAGATGCTAAATAAATGTGACTTCTCCACGAAGCCGAAAGAGCTCAGGTCAAGATCTGAATCTTACTAGTTATGTAACCGTGGGTCAGTTTATTGGTTTATGCTCAAAGTTTTCCAATATGGACATGAGGCAGATTATAAGAATTCCAAATAATAAAACAATGCATACATTTTCAGAATCAGAGAAGATATAAATTAGAATAGAAAATCAAGACCAGGAGAGAAAATCTAACATAGCTGTCCACAGCAATAAGTACTCTACAAGTACTAATGTGGACCAACTACGAAATTAGCTCTGGGCCTCCTAGCAACCCAAAAGAAAATGGGGAAAATGTTCAGTTACAAAATATTCCTTCATTCTCCATGAGGGAAAAAAATATCAAATGCTCATGGCAAACACGTTTTTCAGGGCGTATCACTTCAACTGTCCAAGCTTTAGTCTCCTCATCTTGATAACAACAACAAAAATATCATCTAGCTTCCGGGGTAGACGTTGAAGGCTAAGTAGAATAATATATTTGGAAAAGTTTTCTTATAAATGTGATTTGTAAGTGTTACTTACTATTTTATATACCTTAATTTATCTAATAAAGAAGGCTTCTCACACTGTTGGATCTTCACTTATTTCTGAGCTAAATTTTTTTTTTTTTTTTTGCGGTACGCGGGCCTCTCACTGTTGTGGCCTCTCCCGTTGCGGAGCACAGGCTCCGGACGCGCAGGCTCAGCGGCCATGGCTCACGGGCCCAGCCGCTCCGCGGCATGTGGGATCTTCCCGGCCCGGGGCACGAACCCGTGTCCCCTGCACCGGCAGGCGGACTCTCAACCACTGCGTCACCAGGGAAGCCCTGAGCTAAGTTTTTTTTAAATTTATTTTATTGAAGTATGGTGGATATACAATGTTGTCTTAATTTCTGCGGTACAACAAAGTGACTCAGTTATACGTATATATACACTCTTTTTCATATTCATTACGGTTCATCACAGGATATTGACCTCAGTTCCCTGTGCTATACTGTAAGACTTTGTTGTTTATCCATTCTCTCTCTATATATAATCGTTTACATCTGCTCATCCCAAACTCCCACTCCATCCCTCCTCCCCCACCTCCCCTCCCCCTTGGCAGCCACAAGTCTGTTCTCTGTGTCTGTGAGTCTGTTTCTGTCTCATAGGCATGTTGATTTGTGAGATACTTTACATTCCACATATAAGTGATATCATCTGGTATTTGTCTTCCTCTTTCTGACTTACTTCACTTAGCATGCTAATGAGCTAAATTATTTTTACCATAGGAATACCTAGCAGGTCCAGGCACTATACTAATAATTTACATGCATTCAATTACTCCTCCTCGGAATAATAGTAGGTACCATCATTATCCCTATTCAGATGAAGAAATTGGAGCACAAAGAGGTCGAGCGTTCCCAAGGTTACTCAGAGCTAAGACTGATATCCAGAAATTTGGCCCCGAGTTCATTCTCTTTAACCATCCCAGTCCTCACATGCAACTAGATGTAAACTCCTACTTATAGAGCTTATGTGACTATAAAAAATACCAGTCTAGGGCTTCCCTGGTGGCGCAGTGGTTGAGGATCCGCCTGCCGATGCAGGGGACACGGGTTCGTGCCCTGGTCCGGGAGGATCCCACATGCCGCGGAGCGGCTGTGCCCGTGAGCCATGGCCGCTGAGCCTGCGCGTCCGGAGCCTGTGCTCCGCAACGGGAGAGGCCACAACAGTGAGAGGCCCGCGAACCGCAAAAAAAAATATCAGGCTATAAAGTGAATATACACCAAGCAATAAAACCAGAAAGTTTTAAAAGTTTAATTTAACGTGACAGATGATATTGTTTTCCTCATCACCAGTTGTAGCATGAATTTCCTCGTCACCAGGTGACGACCAGGTACTGTGAGATGACAATTCTCTATCACTTTTTTTTCATTCAAATCACTGTAAACCATTTATTCCTGCAGCCTGTTGTGATATTATGTGCCCTTCGCTTGGCATAAACGCATCATTTGCATGTTAAATCTGCTTTGGTTCTTTCTCATTAGCTCCCTGATTAAAATAGAACTGCTCAGTGCTAACTGAATTACAAACACAAACCCAAGACTAAACTTGCAGGGTAGCGCTTGGTTATAGGGAAATCATTTAGATGATCCAGAACCTGCTCATATTATCTTTTAAGTTATTATTTAAATGAAAATGAAAAATTTAAAAATTTTCACGGTGAGCTCACAGACACCAGAATCTCTAGTTTGAGAAATCCCACTACAGAATATTCTTTAAAAAGCAGGTGAGCAGATGACTTCTAAATAATCTGATGTTCAATCCTATCCCAGTCTGTTGCCTGACAGGAAGCCCTGGAGCATCTCCAGCTAGTAGGAGTGGAAAGTCTCCCAAGTACCACCCACACTCCTTCAAGGTTCCAGCCCTTTCTCTCGTGTACCCTTGGCTCTCTGGGGCACCTGGAGGTGGGGAATCCAGCTAGAGTGAGTGCTAGTTTGATACAGACCACCGGGGAAAGAGAGGAACAGCAGGAAGGGATACGTGTACAATACATCTCTTCTGATGGTACCAGTAGCCACATGCTGGCCCAAGGGGCTTGGGGTTCCCGAAGGCTCTTTGGGGTTCTTTTGGCAACAGCAAATTCCCAGCATCCTAGTCTACTCAGAGTCCCAATCCTAACGGGTTGCAGCTCTCAATGAGAAATCCCACCCCAGGGTATTCCTAAAAAAGCAGGTGACCTGAGGACCTCTCTGTACTTATTGCAACCCTATCCCTGTTAGTTCGGCCCCTATGCTTCAACTGGTCCAGAAGCACTGCTTCAGGATTGGTTCAAAGCAGAAAAGAATTTAGCCTTGTTTCCAATTGCATGTATCCCTCAAATTATGGTTTGCAAACTCAGGTTTGATGTACTGGTTTCCAAACATGCACAATGGACTCAGCAAACTGGTTTGAAAATACAAACAGCTTAAGATATCTGTTAGTGGACATTACATTTTAAGACTTGTATGATGACACTGAATATATTGCAACAGTCACTACAGAGAGGCCAAGACAGAGTCCATCATGCCAGCTTCCGGCTTAAAATTACCATAAATAAAGAGCTAATAGCACAGATCTTTACCAGCAGTTCTGAGAGTGAAGTCTGGACCCTAAAATAGAGGGACTCAACCCACTCTCCTGACGACCGAAACCTGATCTTGGCCTCGTCAACCTTTTACAATAACTCCTAGAAAAACAATCTCTTTAAAGAACCCTCAGTGAGGATCTATAGAACCCACCTGGCATTTCCTTCTGTTTGTGAAAATAGATAAGAGGTGAATGATGGGGGGTCAAATATTAAGGATGGTGGGACTTCCCTGGTGGCGCAGTGGTTAAGAATCCGCCTGCCAATGCGGGAGACACGGATTTGAGCCCTGGTCCGGGAAGATCCCACATGCTGCGGAGCAACTAAGCCCGTGTGCCACAACTACTGAGCCCACACGCCACAACTACTGAAGCCCACGCACCTAAGCCCGTGCTCCGCAAGGAGAGAAACCACCGCAATGAGAAGCCCGTGCACCGCAACGAAGAGTAGCCCCCGCTTGCCACAAGTAGAGAAAGCACAGCAACGAAGACCTAACACAGACAAAAATAAATAAATAAATAAATAAATAAATAAATTTATTTTAAAAATTAAGGATGGTAATATCAAATTTGTCCTATATATGGTAAGAACAGCCAACGGTTGACTGCCACCAGAGCTGTAGGTTTGTTTTTTTAAAGTTTACATAAAATGACCACATTTCCTGATTTACCCTGTATAATCCAGCCTGTTGTCCCAGTGCAATTATTGACGGTGCCATTTTTTTTTTTAATTTTACTGTTTTCTTTTTTGTTTTTTTTTAAAGAAGATGTTGGGGGTAGGAGTTTATTAATTAATTTATTTATTTTTGCTGTGTTGCGTCTTCGTTTCTGTGCGAGGGCTTTCTCTAGTTGCGGCGAGCGGGGCCCACTCTTCATCGCGGTGCGCGGGCCTCTCACTGTCGCGGCCTCTCTTGTTGCGGAGCACAGGCTCCAGACGCGCAGGCTCAGTAGTTGTGGCTCACGGGCCTAGTTGCTCCGCGGCATGTGGGATCCTCCCAGGCCAGGGCTCGAACCCGTGTACCCTGCATTGGCAGGCAGATTCTCAACCACTGCGCCACCAGGGAAGCCCGATGGTGCCGTTTTCACACTTTTTTTTTTTTTTTTTTTTTGCGGTACGCGGGCCTCTCACTGTTGTGGCCTCTCCCGTTGCGGAGCACAGGCTCCGGACGCGCAGGGCCAGCGTCCATGGCCCACAGGCCCAGCCGCTCCGCGGCACGTGGGATCCTCCCGGACCGGGGCACGAACCCGTGTCCCCTGCATCGGCAGGCGGACCCTCAACCACTGCGCCACCAGGGAAGCCCCCGTTCTCACTCTTGAAAATGTTCTGGGTTTTACTCTATCTGGTCACCCTTTCTGGCACTGTCCCATATTATTTTATGCCCCAGCTCCCTCTCCGGACACGTCTTCTCCCTCATCCCCAAGGAATCCCCTATCTTCTTTTTGTCCATTGGCTATCTTTCCCTGTTTGCCAAGTGTTCATTGCCCCAAAGTTAGCCCTGTCTTCAACATTCACTCCCATGTAACCCCATTCATTCAGCTCAGATGATCTTGGTAAATGATTAGGAAGCAAAAGAGCAATCTGATTATTTCTTTTAAAGTAGTTTGTACTGGGACTTCACTGGTGGTCCAGTGGGTGAGACTCCATGCTCCCAATGCAGGGGGCCTGGGTTCCATCCCTGGTGGGGAATTAGATCTCACATGTATGCCGCAACTAAGAGTCCGCATGCTGCAACTATAGATCCTACATGCCGCAACTAAGACCCAGAGCAGCCAAAATGGACAAATAAATAAACATTAAAAAAAAAAAGTAGTTTATACTTGTGATTTTACAAATGATTTAGAACTATAGAAGGGACAGTTCTTGCAAAATCTCTGCCCTTTATCAAGGCAGGGTGCAACTGTGTTAATTATGTAATCATTTCTGTCTGAGTTATTTTTGTGACTGCTGTTATATATACTTGTTCAATTATATAATAGGGATCTCTGATTTGGCACCCTTTATTCTGAAAGTTTGCCAACACAAAAAGAAGTACAAGGAAAGACACTGGAAAGAGACCCAAAGAAGCAGGACTGCAGGTGGTTAGTATGGTCTTCATTACACATTTCTACCTTTTCCAAATGGCTGGTAATGAGCTTATATTACTTTCACCATCTGGGAAAGAAAATAAATACAATGGAAGAGAATAATATGCAAGAAAGAGTAAAGGTCACTTAGACTATTGCTTATTTTTATCAATAAGAAAATCTGAAAGCTAGATTTGAGACTGGATAATAGTCTGTTGAATATAAATATATATTTATATTTATTTATTTACTTATTTATCTCACATATGTGTCAAATAATGATTCTTTCAATGGTCAAAAGATTGAAATGAATTATCAGACTAGCAATCCAGGTTTGCAAAAACTATTTCTCTTTTACTAGTTACACTTAATTAGCAAAATCAAGGCCCCTGCTTTCCACTGTAAGGCCCCGTAAGGTGTTAACCCAGCCAGACAGGAATAAGCTTTGTAAAAGCACATTTTCTGTAAGAGGTGCTGGTCTCTTCACCACCTACTCTGAGCACCAGAATTTTGATTGCAGTTGTCAGTTGAGGGTTCTTCAGTTCCCAAATCTAACTTATGACGGTGCCTATCGTGTTCTTTTAATGCTATACAATATAGACAGTAGGATCCATTAAGAATAACTGACCAAATATTAAGATACAATAAACCCCCTGTGTAGATTCTGTCGTTAACGTCCACCCTACTCCCTCCACATGAAGGACTCATAAGAATTCTTAGCTAGATAGAGCTAGGGAAATAATTTACAATTTGATCCTATTAAATTGCTCTTCCTTTGTCATCCTAGGCCTGAATTATTTGCTGACGCTTTTTTTATTCCAATAATGATTCATGTTCCATGACAGTGAATGGTCTTTCTTGTATGGAAGCTGTAGTGATCTCTTACAGAAAATTCTCGTCTCTCTCTCTATGATTGTCCAGGTTCATACTTTAATCCAGAGGCTTTACCAACTGTGTTTCTATTGCTACAGCTATTCCAGTCCCTTTTTGACCTCATAAATCTATGCAATGCTGAAATATTTTTAGTAAGTACGACATTTTTTTGAAGAGTAGTTGATTTACAATATTATATTCGTTTCAGGTGTACAACATAGTGATTTGACATTTTTATAGATTGTACTCAATTTAAAGTTATTACAAAATAATGGCTATATTTCCCTGTGCTGTACAATATACCCTTGTTGCTTATTTATTTTATACACAGTAGTTTGTGTCTCTTAATCCCTTACCTTTATCTTGCCACTCCCCCCTTCCCTCTCTCCACGGTAACCACTAGTTTGTTCTCTATATCTGTGAGTACGTTTCTGTTTTGTTATATTCATTCATTAAAGAAAATTTTTTAGATTCCACATATGAGTGATATCATACAGTATTTGTCTTACTCTGATTTATTTCATTAAGCATAATACCCTCTAGGTCCATCCACCGTGCTGCAAATGACAGATTTCTTTTTTTATGGCTGAATAATATTCCATTGTGTGTATATCGCATCTTCTTTATCCGTTCATCTATTTTTGGACACTTAGGTTGCTTCCATATGTTGGCTATTGTAAATAGTGCTGCCATGAACATTGGGGTGCATGGGTCTTTTCAAAATAGTGTTTTAATTTTCTTTGGCTATATACCCAGGAGTGGAATTGCTGGATCATATGGTAGTTCTATCTTTTAATTTTTGAAAAACCTCCATACTGTTCTCCATAGTGGCTGCACCAATTTACATTCCCACCAACAGTGCACTAAGGTTCCCTTTTCTCCACACCCTGGCCAACATTTGTTATTTGTAGACTTTTTGATGATAACCATTCTGACGTGTGTGAGGTGATATCTCACTGTGGTTTTGATTTGCATTTCTCTGATGATAAGCAATGCTGAAGTTTTAAGCAGTATGGTCTCTGTCAATGTATGATTTTTTTTTTTCATCAGTAACCTGCAGTCCAGGGTGGGGTGGGGCAGACAGGGAGGGAGTTCTAGACAGTCCAGTTTTTTAACAGCAAAAGGAACAACTTTCATATTGAATACTAGATGAAAAATTCCTTTGCTGTGTTTTTACTGTGATACTTCCAATACCATATACTACAAAAAAACTCCAACCTGGGGTTTTGCTGTTTAACCACTTCACTAGGTCCACAATAGGTCAGTTACCACAGAGCCTAGAATTCTGATAAGCCATACAGGAATAAGAAATCTGAGTGGCCCAAGACTTAGGGTTCATAAAATGAAGATGACTGCTGCTGATGGAGACATGTGCGTTGCTCTCAAAGAAGAATATAAGAAAAAGAATATTCAGAGAGGGAGTAGTGATGGAATATGTGGCTCTAGGACACTGTGTCAGCAACGTGGTTACAGGGAAACAAGTAGAAATGTAAGCTAACCATTTTTTTAAATTAATTAATTCATTCATTTTTTTTTGCCTGCATCGGGGTCTTAGTTGTGGCACGTGGGATCTTCGTTGCAGCATGTGGGATCTTTTTGTTGTGGTGCGGGGGCTTCTCTCTAGTTGTGGCACATGGGATCCAGAGCGCATGGGCGTTGTAGTTTGTGGCACGCAGGCTCTCTAGTTGAGGTGCATGGGCTCAGCAGTCGTGGCATGTGGGCTTAGTTTACACAAAGCATGTGGGATCTTACTTCCCTAACCAGGGATCGAACTCGCATCCCCTGTAATGGAAGGCGGATTCTTAACCACTGGACCACCAGGGAAATCCCAAGAGGACCATCTTTTTTTTTTTTTTTGAGAACCATCTTTAAATGAGAGAAATGGGTACTTGTCTTAGGCACTTGGATCAAAGAGATTATTGAATATTTTTTAAAAGAATTGTATCTGTCCAGCTCTTTTACAGTGTCTATATTCAAATTATCAGATCCCACTGAGACAGGAGGGAAGGGGGTAGGGCACAACCCTTAAAGAATGACACAGCCATTGAGAAAAATTGGATACAACAAAAAATGGTCTGAACAAATTAGGCCCAAGATGGCGGAAGTTTCGACTTCCAGAGGAACTTAAGCCTCATTATACGCTCATTGCAACACATCAGCACCTAAATGACACACCACAGGCACCATGATGGTTCCAAGGCTGATGATAAAAGGCCAAAAAGTGGGCAGTGGCCCAATTCCTGGAAATCCCCGCCCCTTCTCCAGAATAGTTGGAATACTCCTCCCACGCATTAGCCTGTGGAATTACAAAGCGCATAAAAACTACCCATCCCATATTTCAGTGCCGGTCTCACCTTCTGAGACAGGCTGCACTCTGTCTATGGAGTGTGTTTCTCTCTCAGTAAACCTGCTTTCACTTTGCTATGGCTCTCGCCCTTGAACTCTTTCCTGCACGAAGCGAAGGGCCCTCACTTGGCGGCCCACCCCAGGGGCTCACGTGAGACCTGGGACAGGACCATCCTCTCGTGCCCCGTTATCCTGCAAACTCTTTGCAATTGATACTAATAAATCCACTTCTTACCTATCAATCACGTTGCCTCTTGCTGAATTCCTTCTTCGCCAAGACATAAAGGACCTGAGCTTCAGTTAAGTCCTGACACCAGGCGAGTGATTTTAATTAAAAGACGGTGGGTGGGTTCGAGTCCCAGCCCATGGGTTCAAGTCCGAAACTGAGTTTTGGCTGGTTTCAAATCCCATCTGAGGCGTTCGGTTTCAGTTTCACCTTCACTCTGTTACACATTAAAATAGCTTTCTTTAATTAAGGGATAACATACAATAAAACACATTCAGTGCATGCATCAACGTACAGCTCAATCATTTTTACATATATGATATACGTGTACATATATGACACACACATGGACATAGATAAATTCATATCTCATAACTATGTAATCACAACCCAGATTAAGACAGATTTCTTGCATTCCCTAAAGTCCCCTCATTCTCCTTCTCAGCCTGGTACTACAAAGCATTTAAAAAGTAGATGAATATAGGGACTTGCCTGGTGGTCCAGTGGTTAAGGCTCCACACTTCCACTGCAGAGGGTGTGGGTTCAATCCCTGGTTGGGGAACTAAGATCCCACATGCTGTGTGGCACAGCCAAAAAATGGAAAAAAAAAAAAAGTAGATGAATTTAACAGAGAAGATACTTTGAAGATTACTCACACTAATTGTACTAGGAATTGCATTTAGTTATGAGGAAGATACCCCACAAAGCAGTGCTTTAAACAAATTGGTGGTTTTCTTTTTTTTTTTTTCTCTCATGTAAAAAAAGATGCAGATGGTAGGAAGGCTCCAGAGAGCCTAGCTTCCTTCTTTCTGTTCAGCTACCCTTGGCCTTGAGCTCTCCTCCCGGTTGTCAAATTAGAGCTCCTGACTTCACCCAGGTGTGGTGACCACACTCCCAGCGGGAAGAGGGCGAAGGTGATGAGCAAAAGGCACCTCACGCTGAGTCAGCCCCCTTCACAGGCTTTCTCAGAAGCTCAACCAATGGACCTCTGATTAAACCTCACTGTTTAAACCTGTGTGGGAAACACAGGTCTGGGTGGCAAATCCAATATAAAATCCAATTTTAGGGGCTTCCCTGGTGGCGCAGTGGTTGAGAGTCCACCTGCCGATGCAGGGGACACGGGTTCGTGCCTCGGTCCGGGAGGATCCCACATGCCGCGGAGCGGCTGGGCCCGTGAGCCATGGCCGCTGAGCCTGCGCGTCCGGAGCCTGTGCTCTGCAATGGGAGAGGCCACTAGCAGTGAGAGGCCTGCGTACCGCAAAAAAAAAAAAAAAAAAAAAAAAATCCAATTTTATTAGGAAGAAAGAAAGGGAGGATGGATATTGGTTAGTCAGTGAGCAGTCTCGGCCACACTGATGGTCTACAAACTGCTCCCGGGAATGACCCTTCTAGAAAATGCCACTTGGCTTGCAGTGGATGAATGCGATCTAAAGTCATCCCACAATGCGCAAAGAGATTTAAAGTAAACACTCTTAGCCTCTCTGCCAGAGACACATTCAAACATTTGGGAAAGAAAAGGTCTGGTGAGGTGCTGCTTTAAAATACTTTGCCAAAAAGGCATAACTTTCACTATTCCTTTTTTTTTTCCTAAATTGAAGTATAGTTGATTTACAATGTTGCGTTAGCTTCTTCTGTACAGCAAAGTGAATCTCACTATTCTTAAGGAAAATATGGGGAAAATCATAAGGGGTAAACTTTAGAGGATTTGTCCAAGACCGAACAAATAACTGAAGTAATTTGTTAGTACAGAGTACATTCATTTATTAGGGCCCACGAATGGAAATCTGACCATTTCCAAACTGTAATTTTGTTTATTTCTTTTTATTGGATATGTTTCCCTGTGCTATACAGCACGACCTTGTTGTTTTGTAACTCTGTTTATAATCATTAGGATTATGAGCTTTGATTTAAGCTAAGAATATCTTTTTTTGTCATTCTATTTATTTATATTTTTTCTTCCAGTTTTATTGAGATATAATTGACACACAGCACTGTATAAGTTTAAGGTGTATAGCATAATGACTTGACTTACATACATCATGAAATGATTACACAGTAATTTTAGTGAACGAACATCCATCTTCTATAAATACAAAATAAAGAATAGAAATTTTTTTTTCCCTTGTGATGAGAACTCAGGATTTACTCTCTTAATTTGCCTGCCACATGGGTCTGTATTAAGCAATCTGGCAGGTAGTATTCTCATACTTCCACTTCCAGATATATTTTCCCTTCTCTGAAATCATAGTCCTTTATTTCAGACAGACAGAATTACTTTTGAACTCTTTTTTTTTTTTTTTTTTTTTGCGGTACGCGGACCTCTCACTGTTGTGGCCTCTCCCGTTGCGGAGCACAGGCTCCGGACGCGCAGGCTCAGCGGCCATGGCTCACGGGCACAGCCGCTCCGCGGCATGTGGGATCTTCCCGGACCGGGGCACGAACCCGCGTCCCCTGCATCGGCAGGCGGACTCTCAACCACTGCGCCACCGGGGAGGCCCTGAACTCTTTTTCTTTTAACATAATTTTTTTCAAAGCTCTTACTGAGAGAGCCAACTTTTGGTTTGGCTCAACCCTCCTGAAAATAATAAAATTTAATATTCCACCTATAAATATCTACCACACATGAAAATATTCACTGTTCTAGGCCAGACTCAGGTAGGAAATATACAATTTGATTCTTAAAATATGGAAACCCTTGACAAAAATTTTAAAGGGTCATAAGAATATTTTTTTAAGAAACAACTGGAATGGGATTAAAGTCCACGGTTGCACAATCCCTTATCCACAGTCAAGGATTCTCCAAATCTTTGAAAACTGAAAGCTTCCTCGAAAGTTGTAGTATCTGTTTGGTGACAGAAGCTGACCTGATCTAATGTAGGGCTTCTTACGGTCTGCCTTTACCTCATTTAGTGTGACTGATCACATATTTCATTACAATATATTATTTTACTTGATTATGGGGTGATTATGATAATGCATCTATTACTATTTTTTAATTATTTAAAAAATCTGAGTTCCAAAACAAATCTTGCTTCCCCACACAGTTCTGAGAGGTAGAGATCTTAAAAACTGCATTACCTAATTGCTTCACAATTTGATTTGTTTAGAGATTCCTATTACTATCAAAGCTCATTCAAGGGATTACATACCATTGATTTGACCTACTTTTAAAGTCTAAGAACCTGCTGTTCTAAGTCTTGGAATCTGAGAAATTGAACACATTGTTTCTGCCTATGTGTGCATAGGATTTTGCTTGCTAACAACCAGTTAGTAAATTCAAAAACAATAACTGTTTTTATTCCAACTATATGAGTTAAATTCTGGCTTTAATAATGCTTTGCCTCATTTGTTTAAAAAGAAGTGTTAATTGAGCTTTGTTCAACTGATATGAAATGTGAGGTTTTTTGAATAAAAAATACCAGAATTGACACTATTAAAGAGAAGCACAAAACTGAGGCACACCGTTGCCTTATTTCTTCCTTTTGGTTTTACTAGTAATGTGTATGGTCTTAGAGATTTGTTTCTTGCTCATATTTCTTTATGAACATAGTCACAATCAATGTCTATAACAATGCAAATGAAGTGTGGATTTTTAAAAATATAATACCAAAACACCGCGATACAGCTATGTAAATTCAAAATTAGCGTGGAGGTTTTTTTGTCACTTCACCACAGCTTCGCTGGATCTTACCCACACTGAAGCCTTCAAACTCTCAAATTCCAACATTTTAGTCTCTAAATAAGATTCACTTTCTTCAATGTGGAACTCCTCTCTGTAACTTAAAAACTTCGGCAGGATGTCACTCCATTTCTGACCTCCTCCGATGTCATTTTCCCTTTCTCTCAACATGCTGCAGGGCCATTGAGCTCATTTTACTTCCTGGAATACTCCAAGCTCCACTCTGTCTCAGAGCCTTTGCACATGCTGTAACCACTTCCGGGTCTGCTATTTCTCATGCATTTTTCTTCTCACCCTTTGGCTCCTTCTCTTCCTTCAAGTCTATCATCAATGCCATGTTCTTAGAAATAACTTTCCTTATCCTCTTATCCATGTCTTTGCCTCCCTGTTATTCTGGAAGACTGCACTCTGTTTATTTCTTAGTAGCAATTATAATTTGCAATTATGTATTTGTTTACTTGCTTGTTTCTTTGTGTTCCCACGAGACTGTGAGCTTCATGAAGGAGAGGAACTTCCTGCTTGTCCATTAATGTGTATGTAGCACCAAGCATCACGCCTGGCACACCCTAAGCTCTCAAGAACTATTTGAATAAACAACATGAGAATTATTCATCCTATGTCTTTCAGTGATAATTTTTCCAAAACATCTCACTCTACATTTGACTTTTACCAAAACAAAAGATGCTCAGATCACGTGTATAATGAATATTGTCTCAAAAACTCTGAAGAAAATTCGGCCTTTGGGAAGTGCATAACTTGAAATATGTGTATTGTGGAAAATGCATAGAATATTCTAATCTACAGGTAATAAAAGTATATATGGACATGCACATCCATATACTTATATAGAGATGTACATACATACTTACATTTACATGTATAACTGTATGTATATATACATATATGAATCTCATGCATATGTAAGGGTGGGGGAAGGGATGGGAGAGAAAAGGACAGGGCTGGGGAGGTGGATAGACAAAATAGTATATAGTGAAAATGGCCCCTAGCAATTTTTTTTTCTGTTGGAAGGACAACCGTGTAGAAATTTCTCAAGAATTGTAATCTACTCTCTTCACTAGATGACTTCTTAAGGATGTTTTCCTGACTGATCACATAAATGTCGTTGAAATCGACTCTCATCAGGTAACTACTGATGAGATTACAGAATAAAACGTTCGAAAAATATCCTGGTTTAGACAATAAATTGTATAGTCACCCTAGCTATTGCTCTCTAAGAATGTTACCTGTTTTTTTTTAACATCTTTATTGGAGTATAATTGCTTTACAATGGTGTGTTAGTTTCTGCTTTATAACAAAGTGAATCAGTTATACATATACATATGTTCCCATATCTCTTCCCTCTTGCGTCTCCCTCCCTCCCACCCTCCCTATCCCACCCCTCTAGGTGGTCCCAAAGCACCGAGCTGCTCTCCCTGTGCTATGCGGCTGCTTCCCACTAGCTATCTATTTTCCGTTTGGTAGTGTATATATGTCCATGCCACTCTCTCACTTTGTCACAGCTTACCCTTCCCCCTCCCCATATCCTCAAGTCCATGCTCTAGTAGGTCTGTGTCTTTATTCCCATCTTGCCCCTAGGTGCTTCATGAATTTTTTTTTCCCCTTAGATTCCATATATATGTGTTAGCATACAGTATTTGTTTTTCTCTTTCTGACTTACTTCACTCTGTATGACAGACTCTAGGTCCATCCACCTCACTACAAATAACTCAATTTCGTTTCTTTTTATGGCTGAGTAATATTCCATTGTATATATGTGCCACATCTTCTTTATCCATTCATCTGTTGATGGACACTTAGGTTGCTTCCATGTCCTGGCTATTGTAAATAGAGCTGCAATGAACATTTTGGTGCATGACTCTTTTTGAATTATGGTTTTCTCAGGGTATATGCCCAGTAGTGGGATTGCTGGGTCGTATGGTAGAAAAATGGAGCTGGAGGAATCAGTCTCCCTGACTTCAGACTATACTACAAAGCTACAGTAATTAAGACAGTATGGTACTGGCACAAAAGCAGAAATATAGCTCAATAAAACAGGATAGAAAGCCCAGAGATAAGCCCACACACATATGGTCACCTTATCTTTGTTAAAGGAGGCAAGAATATACAGTGGAGAAAAGACAGCCTCTTCAATAAGTGGTGCTGGGAAAACTGGACAGGTACATGTAAAAGTATGAAATTAGAACACTCCCTAACACCATACACAAAAATAAACTCAAAATGGATTAAAGACCTAAATGTAAGGCCAGAAACTATCAAACTCTTAGAGGAAAACATAGGCAGAACACTCTATGACATAAATCACAGCAAGATCCTTTTTGACCCACCTCCTAGAGAAATGGAAATAAAAACAAAAATAAACAAATGGGACCTAATGAAAGTTCAAAGCTTTTGCACAGCAAAGGAAACCATAAACAAGACCAAAAGACAACCCTCAGAATGGGAGAAAATATTTGCAAATGAAGCAACTGACAAAGCATTAATCTCCAAAATTTACAAGCCGCTCATGCTGCTCAATAACAGAAAAACAAAAAACCCAATCCAAAAATGGGCAGAAGACGTAAACAGACATTTCTCCAAAGAAGATATACAGATTGCCAACAAACACATGAAAGAATGCTCAACATCATTAATCATTAGAGAAACGCAAATCAAAACTACAGTGAGATATCATGTCACACCAGTCAGAATGGGCATCATCAGAAAATCTACAAGCAACAAATGCTGGAGAGGGTGTGGAGAAAAGGGAACCCTCTTGCACTGTTGGTGGGAATGTAAACTGATACAGCCACTATGGAGAACAGGATGGACGTTCCTTAAAAAACTACAAATAGAAGAATGTTACCTATTAAATGCCAGGTGAGAATAGGGATACCAGACCGAGCGTGCATGCGTGTGTGTGTGTGTGGGGGGGGTCGGGGGAGGGATATGTAGAATGCAGGCAGTTGCCCACTCCTTTCTTCAGCCAATTTCTTTAAACCCGGTTCTACCCTTGGCTCACTAGAAATTTAGCTGGCAAAGAATTTTATACCGAATGTGTTCAATTAACACATGTATGCAGTATTTGACATATTTCCACATTTGCTGACTTTTGTGGCTTTACATTTGCAATCAATCATAGCCTAACGTTCATTTAACGTTAATCCTTTTTTAAAGTTTTCAACTTCGTTTTTATTTAAAAGCCCTGTTGCAACCACCAAATACCTGACTCAGCTCGCTGCTAGACACAGAGCGTCAAATTTCCCAGCCCACTTAATTTGAAAGCCTGCCAAGATAGGTGAAAGGCCTTATAAATATGTAAAACAGGAAGTTCAAATTACAGTCAAGTAAATCTCTGGTGATTGATGTTCTTTTCAAAACAGTTTTTTAAAAGAACTAATGAAAAGCAGCACATTTCTAAGACACCCCCCACCCCACCCCCGCCCCAGACCCCCAAGGCTTCACCGGAGTTCAGCCTGGACAATGTACTTTTAGTACTGTATTTATTTTGGATTTTTACCACTTCCTGGAGGCCTGGAGGAGCCACAGTGGGAGGATCCAAAAAAACTCAGTACCACAGCCATTTTGTTTGTAAGGCAGACTGGTAGAATTCTATCAGCCGGCAGACGTTTCTGAAACAATTTTTAAGAAGGAAAAAAAAAAAAAGTATGCCTATTGTTTGTAATGTAGCCGCTAAAAAGTATTATTTTATTTTTATTTTCTTTACAAATGCAAGTTGTTGTGGCTAAGCAATTCTATTTTTTTTTTTTTTCCCAAGG
This sequence comes from Globicephala melas, assembly GCF_963455315.2. Lineage (NCBI taxonomy): Eukaryota > Metazoa > Chordata > Mammalia > Artiodactyla > Delphinidae > Globicephala > Globicephala melas. Next base: position 3,763,053 of record NC_083315.2, on the reverse strand, counting down.
AGTTAAAGCTGCAGACGACATGAATTTTGTGCAAGGCTTCTTTGGGTACCTTCAGGACGTCCAATGGGGAAAAAAAAAATTGTTTGATGGGAATCATTTTTCACTGGCCACATTGGTATCCAAATTAGACATCGACGTCGGTGAATGACCATCTGCTTAAGAAAAGCATGCTATTCCCTAAAAACCCACATGCAAGAAATAAGAGCGTTGCCGGTCGTCAAAGGGACATTTTCCTGAGCTCACGGGCGGTCGTGGGCGCTATTGTTTTGCAGTGTCACTTCGTAGCGAGCTCAGACTTTGTCATTTGGGGGGCTGTGTGTTTAAAAGCCCAGTGTAAAATGGCACTCACACTGCATTTTTTTCCGAGCTGCAGGAGGCGGGAGGAGAGGGGGACACTGGCCTCCCAGCCAATCAGGGCCTGCCTGCTTGCCATCGCAAAGTTGTTAACCCCAGAGTCTTCTAAGGCTGCCTCGGCCTCCTCTGCTTTTAATCTTCCGCGGATATTTCTCCGATTTCTCCCAAACGCCCACAGATCCTTGAGAAGCCACCGCGAGCAGCCACCGATCAGGGAAGAAAGTATGACTTTTTATTTACCCAATATTGTGAAGATGTTGGAAGATCCGTGTGCCGCCTGGAGGCTGTTGTTTCTAGGGACACAAGTGTCCAGCCTATATTGTTACAATTCTTTTTCCAGAACTGGCTTCTTCTTCGCCTCCGCTGATGGTAAGTTTGTAATTTTAAACATTTATGTCATTACATCTTTGAACGAGCCGCCAGCTAAGAAGGATTTTCATTGTGTTTCTTCTAACAAAACCAATCTTTGTATTTTTCTTTAGCTTTGATCTCTGCACATTTCCAGCTAATCTTGTCTGGCTAATTTTTACCAGAAGAAAAAAAAAATTAGTGTTTTTTTTTTTTTTAACCCCATGACTAAAGCTAAATATTTATGATATAAATTATACTTTAATTACTGTGAGCTAAGGGAAACTCAGCTATTTCAAGATGGACTTGTTTTGTGCCAGCATGTTGGTAACGCCAAGTATGTGCATATCCTCCTTATAAAAATGATGTATTACCTAATTTGTCCAGGACTAAATGATTAGCAGGCGAACTATGGATGTAGTTTGGTTTGAAACAGGCCTATTGTGGTTTTCCTGATGGATTACTTGGATACAAACTACAGAAAAGCTGCCCTTGGTATAATGAAGGTGGAGATTGACATAACCGGGTTTATATTAAGTTATGGCTGTTACTAAATAGTGGATCTTTTATTTGCTGATCAGATCTAAACTTGTGTTCCATGATAGTAATTCTCTGAGGCTCCTCATTAGATAATCTTTGCAGATCTATCTTGTTTTTTCTCCAAAAATGTATATTTGGGAGACATTTTGTAATTTGGGGCATTTTTCTAATTTTTTTTTTCTCTTTTTGCACACGGTGGGCGATCTTTTTTGTTTTGCATGGATCTGTGCTGGTGGCGCTGTATAGCTCTCAACAATTTACGTCAGTTTCACTAAAAGAAAAAAGGAGGAAAAAAAAAAGAGGTGGGGCAAGATTTGATCTATTATCCTCTCCCTTTATTTCCTAAAAGAAAGTTCAATTTGGTCGGAGGAAATTATTCAGTTGTATTAGTTTAATGTTTTCTGTGAACTGTGAAGGGTGAGAACAGACACGTCGTCACAGCCCGTCCGGGGAGCAGCAGGGCCGAGCATGCAGTTTGCAGTTGTGTTTTTTCTGATCTGATTATCTCTAGATCAGAAAATTTTCGATAGTAAGCTGTCAGCTTACCCTCTCTTTCCTCAGTAACATTTTGCATTTTCCTTCTATTACAATATCATCCATTGCTAATGTCTTCAATTGAACAAAACGTTTTGCGTTTTAGCTCACTGAACGTTGTAAAAGTTGAATTTCATTTTGAACCTAGGAATTTCTTAAATAACTATTCTAAGTTTCTCCTGGGAATTTTCTAGGAGTTTGACATATAAGAATGCCGACGTTGTTGTTTGTTTTATTTTGAAGTGATACTTCAGTTGGATTTATGTACATCCTTGCTTTAAAAAGAGCAAATATTTTGGAATAGGATAATTTTTTTAAGAATATGGATACAACTGCTTTTAACTTTAAAAATATTGGTATTTGTATATCTAAATGCAGGGTAAATCTTTTCCATCTTTGTTCTTATTGGGAGTTATCTGATTAGAGAATATGGGATTTAGGCCCAAAGCCTCCCAAGAACAAAAATGTATATTATGATATGACATAGTTTTTACTGGTCCCTGTGAACATTTTAGTTGTTTATGAAGATAGTAAGTATGTCCTTAATTGAAAAAGAAAGTGGGAGAAATCAGTCATTGTACCTAAAAACACATCATTTTGCCAAATAAAACAAACAAAAAAACTGAAATAGTATCCTAAACCACCTTTTCATATGATTGTAGAGATGATTTCTTGAGTAAAAATTTCTGGAGTTATTATTAAGTGTTGTTATTCACTTTGAAATATGTAAATGCTCATTTCACTAATCATTAAAATTTTGAAGTAAAAGAATGTGTGAAAATGACTAGGAATAGTATTTCCAATTTCTGTGTCCCTATAATTTATTTATCTGTGTAGGACCCTTTCCTTGAACTTCAAAACTATTTATATATTATGCCTATATTTTGTTTATACTCTGCTATAAAAATTTGAAAATGTTCACTGTAACATTTTATCTCTTCATAAAATTTAAATGCCGCCATCAAGACTGGTTTTGACGTTATAGATTATTTATAGAATGGAATACTGCAGGTGTAAATATATTATCTAACCCCCTGACTGTGCTGGAGCTTAGTTCCCCAAAGTTAATCTACTGAATAAAATATACTGCCCAATATGTTTATTGCTAAAATATTCTGTTATTCAGCTGGTGACGTTTTTCATTTTAATTTGTGAAAACTAAAAATGTTTATATAATGTAGCCCCTCTTTTAAAAACAGACTGATGCTGTGAAGTCCATATGTAGCTATGCAATGTTCTTTGTTCTCCTATATCATTGACTATTACATCATTGATTATGAGTAACCATTATAGTTACATCTTCACTTTTTAAAATCACCCATAGATATTTATGTTAAAGATATTCTTCTATCTGTGACTCTTACATCACTAAATAAGGAGGTTTAAATCTATGAGGCAAAAACAACTCATTGTTTTATATTATTCTCCATTTTTAAATCCACCTTGGGCTTCATTTTAGCTCTTCATTCTTTGGACGTTAATTTTTTTTTTTTTTTTTTAATTGACAACGTTTTGTAGGCATTTAGTTTGAGTTTGGTGAGATTATGATTAGAATGATTATAATAAACTATGTTTTATCAGAAAAAAATCTTTATTTATTAAATTTGGTGTACAGGGAACTAACTCAGTTTTTCATAGTAACAGTTGCTAGATCAGGAACAATAAAGAATTATTTTTTTAATCTTGAAATGTCATTTCAGTCAACAGTTACACACTTATTTTTTCTTGCACACCTTTTTATCAGAGATAGTAGCAAGTAGCAAAATTGACTATGTTAAAATATCGTTATCATTTTTTTCACCCTGCCCATCCCTCTGAGGGAGGGGGAGGGGTCAATGAGTAGTGAAATGGCCAAAAAACAGTTTGCAGAAAGAAGAAATAAATAATGCCAAAGACACGGAAAATCTGTAAATCAAATTCCAAACAATAAACCTCAGAAATACGAACTTGAAATTATGAGCTTGGTCAATAATGGAAATAAACTGAAAATTTTATTAAGACTTCATTTAGTGAACCAACATAATTTCCTAATTTATTAATTTGTATGCATTAGTATTGCTAAAGATTGGGGAAATTTTCAGGTTAGCAAACCTATTAGGAAAGATGAAGTAACAAAGGGAAGAAACATTTGCAGTGATATCAAGATGACATCATAAAATGCTGAAAATATCAATTAGCCAGAACCAATCTAATACACCTTGGAATAAACTTTTTTAAAAGAAGGAAAGATAGCTAAAAATTTTGCCCTCTGAAAACCAAGTTCAATAGAGACCTGAAACTGTATATATTTCTAATTCCACCCTCTTTTTGTGCGTACTTACCTGTGCTATTTCTTGGACATATCATTACATGTTTTGCAAAGGAAGAGACGGGGAAAGAAAATAAGAGACCAAATGGGTGTTTGTGTTATGACTTTGTTTTTTATCTTTCCCAAAAGATTCTCAAATGGAGACTCTGAAGGGAAAGTAAAGCAAAGATAATGATTTCTTGAAGAAAAAGATGAAAGGAGTATCCTTTATACTTGATTTATTCAGCATTTTTTTCTTTTGGGGGTATGTTTGTTCTAGTTTTTCTTCCTATTATGTGCTATGATGCTAAAGGGCTGAGATACAATATTAAGACAAAGAGGCAAGGATCCCTGCTCTCAGGGAGTTTACAGTCCAATGTGGTTCAACATTTTAAAGATACTTAAATCTAAGATCTTGGATGTGGGAGGTTCCCATCTGAGAATAAAGGCAAAGTAAGATTTCTGGGGTAAAAACTTAAAAAAAATTTTTTTAATCTATTTATATAGGATTTAACAAGTGTCCTTCTGTCCTTCTACTAAAGGACCATTATTTGGGACACAGTGAGGGGAAGATAGCCCTCAGATTTTAGATATAGCCCAAACAGATGCTATATAAATAGCTGGTTAGCTAATGCAAATTCCTGTTGCAAAGTGAGAAATAAAATATTAACTTATTCGCTTGAGAAGAAAGGAGACGGGGATCACTCTGGTTGTAGGAATTTTGGATGTGTCCTTGTGAGGTCCATTTAATGAAAACTTTTTTTTTTAACGTGGTGAAGCCTCATTTTGTACATTTTGCTCTCCTTGTCATGAAATAAATGTCAATGTCAATAAAAATGGTGAGATGAAGCAGGGAAATACAATTATAGTGTTGAAGGATTACATCAGAATTAAGATATTTATTTTTATTTTGAAACCTGAAAATTTTAATGATATTTATGTAACAGGAATTTTTATAATAACCTTTTGTATTTTAATTTATGAAGGTAATATAATTAGACATTTAGCTAATCGGTAATTAGTTAAGTACATCAGATATGGAGCAGGAAAGTAAGACTGCTGTTATATATAGATGAATTGGAAGAGAAGGAACTCTTCATTAAATCTCTACGTGTGGTTTAAGATCACCTCCAGAATAAAGTCACCAAATTAGTTTGTCACACAGCCAATTAAGATACTAAATGTATTATATCATATAGTTTGCTTTTGTACTAACGTAGGATCCTACTGATAATGGTGTGAAAAAATGAGGAGATTTATTATTTCAACTAAATTAATAATCAGGAGGCAAGCCAGTTCTAGGTTGGGTTCAATAGCTCAACAATGTTATCAAGTTCCTTGGTAGGTTCTATTCTTTTACATTGCCGTAATGTCAGCAGTGTCTTTCCTCATAGTCACAAGATGGCTGCTGCAGCTCCAAGCATCATATCCTGATATTACAATTTCCAGAGGGAGGAGAGTTTCTCTTATGTATCTTTTTAGAAGGGAAGAAATTCTTTCCCAGAGGCCCACAGCACACTGCTTCTTACAGTTCTTTGGCCAGGTTTGTAGGAAATGCTCATACCTAAACCCTTCACTGACCAGGAGATTGAAGTTACCTTAATCAGTTTAGCTAGGGAGGATCTTTTGGAAAGGTGAACACCTGCTGAGTAGCCAGTGCTCAATGTGGCTAGCTCCCATTTGCTTTGTATAAACTTTAATGGCTTTGTAAAAACATTCTTCAACGATAAAACATGAATATCTGTTTTCATAGAGAGCAGACTGCTCATGGATGCAGCTAATTTAGAAAAAAATAAACATTTAATTAGAGCTTACTATGTCCCAGCCTCTAGGTTAAATGCTACCTTTATTAAATATCTCCTTAAATCCTCACACAAACTTTGGGGATAGGATAATTATTATACCCATTTCACAAATGAGGAAACGGAGGCTTAGAGAGGTTTGGCCCAGGTTACACAGTAAGTGAAAAAGGTGGAGTTTGAACCTGGAAAGCCTGAAATCATAGCCTGTATAACTACCTATTCTTCTATACTGTCACACTGGATATTTGTGAATTTATGTTCTGTAAATTGGCATATTTTAAATGCACTGTATGATACTCCTGTTTAAATGAATCCTCTAGTGACTAATTTTATAAATCTAATAATCTTTTCTTAAGATGAGTAGTGCTTACCTAATTTATCAGTTGTACATATCTGAATTTTTGTATTGAATTTGCAGAAGGCACATGTACTGCATCTCATCTCTTCAGGAACATCTCTGAAATTCTTTTAGAAGTTGCATTTCTATAGGGAAAAAAAGATCAGAGAGTAGAGAGTCAGTGAGGCTTTGTTGAAGTGGGTAAATTCATGATTCATAGCACTAGGTTGAAAGAGAATACTGGCTCCTATTTCACAACTTACAAGGTCAATTTTATGTACAAAATGTTTCCATCTTTGGGATGTATGGAAGTTTTCCCCTTGGGGGATTCAGTGTACCTCAAACTTGAGTGTGCACCGGAATCACCTAAAACACAGGTGTCTGGGCCCACACCTGGGGTTCCTGGATCAGTGGGTCTGGGGCGGGGCCTGAGAAGCTGCCAGCCCCCAGGTGCTGCCGATGCTTTCAGTCCAGAGACCACCCTTTGAGACGCTGCTCTAGAGGATCAGATGGTACCTGCCATGGTAAATATTCTGGCTTGAAATATGCCAAACTGTAAAGGATGTCATTTCATAAATGGCGAATATATGAATAAATACATATGCAGGATGAATAGGTGGTCAGGATATCCTGCTTGAGAGCTGAGCGATGACTTGAAGGAGGATTCCTCTTATCCTCAGCATGAACAACACATTTGAGACTTATTTTTCCATCAATTCATATATGTGTGTGTTTTTAACTTCAAAAAAAATTAGTCCAAAATTTACCAATTATTTTTAAAACCAAGTAAAAATAGAACTTAGTTGTACTCGGTAGCAAGTTACATCTGAAAAAGACTTGTGTATCTGTGGCATTTTGATGGTTTTTCTCAAGATTTTATCCCACCAGCCACTAAAGCCCCACTTTCATTAAAAGGACACAGTTTTGATGAGACTGAGAAAGAGAGGCCGTCATGCCAATGACCTATATTTAGCTCTGAAACTCAGGCCGCTGCCCCAATGCACTGGAAACCCTCCATCCTCCCAAGACAGAGGTCACAACCTCCAGCTGAAAAACACTCTCACGTGCCAAGGAGCCAAGAGGGCCTTTCCAAGAGTGTAATTGCTTCACTGCTTTGAGACATAAGAAACAAGTTAGGGACTTCCCTGGTGGCCCAGTGTTTAAGAATCCACCTGCTAATGCAGGGGACATGGGTTCGATCCCTGGTCCAGGAAGATCCCACATGCTGCGGAGCAACTAAGCCCGTGCGCCACAACTACTGAGCCTGCGTGCTCTAACTACTGAAGCCCACACGCCTAGAACCCGTGCTCCGCAAGGAGAGAAGCCACCGCAATGAGAAGCCCGCGCACCACAACACAGCCAAAAATAAATAAGTAAATAAATAAATTTAAAAAAAAAGAAATAATTTAGTTCTGAAGGCTTTTGCTCATTTTTCATTAAAGTCCAAGAAACAAACCTCCCACATAAATGAGTAAAAAACAGTCAGCCAATTCAATGTCCTTAACATTTCCAGTAGCCTGTGTAAGTGTTGAGTTATCCTTGTATCCACTGGAGGCCTTGGCAAGAAGCTGGGATGAAGTACCCCAAGGAGGCAGCTTTGTACTGGTTTTGTCCAGTATCAAAAAGCGTCACTTAGCACCTGTGTAATAACAGACGCACATCATTTAAAATGGCCAGGACTGCCAGAACTGTGCTGTCCAGGATAGTGGCCACTAGCCACACGTGGCTGTATGTAAATTTAAATTTGAAGTAATTAAAATTAAACATTCAGTAGCTACACCTGGCTGGTGGTTATTGGACAACAGGTTTGTGGAATGTTTCTGTCTTAATCGTTCAAGTTGCCGTCACAGAATATCATAAACTGGGTAGCTTATAAATGACCGAAATTTATTTCTCACAGTTCTGGAAGCTAGGAAGTCCAAGATCAAGGTGCCAGCAGATTCTGTGTCTGGTGAGGGTCCACTTCCTGGTTCATAGATGTGTCCTCGCACGGCAGAAGGGGAGAAGGAGCTCTCTGGGGTCTCTTTTACAAGGGCACCGATCCCATTCATGAAGGCTCCACCCTCGTGACCTAATCACCTCCCAAAGGCCCCACCTCCAAATGCCATCACATCGGGGGCTAGGATTTCAATATATGAATTGGAGGGTGGGGGAGGACATAAACGTTCAGTCTGCAGCAATGTCCATAGTTGTGGAAAGTTCTCTTGGAACTTCAGACCACGGTAGGCTCACAATGTAGACCAGTGGTTCTCAACTCTGTCTGCACTTAGAATCAACCAGAAACTCAAAAATAAAATGCCTGCACCCCATCCTCAGAGGTTCTAGCTGATCTGGGTGGAATCTGGGCGTAAGTATTTTGCAAAAGCTGTCCACGTGATTCTATCGATATTACATAGCCAGGGTTGAGAATTGCTGAGCGACACTACGGAAGAGAGACACTAAACCAAAAATTGGGGTGGTCAGTAGATAGTGTTGCTACTTCTCATCTCAATCTTTCAAAAGCTACAATCCATCTTCTAGGAAGTGAGGAAGGTTCAAACTGAAAGAATAATTGGACAGTCCAACCAGTTCTGTCAACATATTCTGATTGCCTAATGAACAACTTTAGTTGGAAGAAAAATGGATCAACTGCTAGTCTTCAGTTACAAGTTACTTGATGCTCTCAAGAGTGAGTCTTGTATATCGAAAGACTATAGATAGTCTTGTATATTGAAGGACTTTTGGTCTCACTTATATAAACACCTCCCAACTTTTTATATACATTTATACATTTACTACATCTGATTGCCTACTTTGGTACTTTAGCAGACATTTTTAAGTTAAGAAAGTCTTACCTGTCTCATAAATTGAACTTCTAAATATGTTGCTTCTTAAGTTCTCTTTAATGTTTATACTTCATATAACTTAGTAGGAGTTCTACTTAAATGTGTAATAAGCTAACCTCTTACTCCATTAGGTCAAATGTTTTGAAACAGAAAAATTACATAGACTAAGAAAACATTTCTGTACTTATCCTAAATCTTTCTGAAGTTAAAAGATTCTTACCTACTAAGAAAAGAGTTATCCTACCAAACAATTTGTGGTGTTGCCTTCTCAAGTTTATTTTTTGTCTGCCTTCTCAGCTAATTGAAGTTTCTTGATGAGCAGAGATTTTGATTAGAACACAATTAGATCCTTGTCTGAGGCACTGATGTGACACAATGAGCCTTATTTATGTTCACTGTATCAAAAAAAACAAAAAACTATTCTCAAAGTCTACTTCCCTGAGATATTGAGTCATATCTTTACCTTTTTTTTTCAAATCATGTCAGAATCGTTGGTTCCCGTACAAGTGGCTACATCAACTGACAAATATTTGGATTTCGCATTTCTTAATCTTTTAGAATATATAACTGTCCCTTAGAGACCTTTGAACTTGGCAGGCTTCTACATTCTTTGTGGGTTTTTTTGTTTTTTTTTTTTAGTTCTCTTAATAATTTTATCTTCTGTAGATACAAATAAACATGTTTCAGATTTAAGGATTTCAGTTTCCCCCGCCACATAAGAACACTCCCCATGGGGACAATCTTGTTTTACTTCCCATCTGCCAAAAATGGAATTTGATAATAGACGTAGCTCAGTAGAAAAGGCAGACGTTACTTATAACTATTCAATTACAATTATGAGAAAACTTAAGAGCTGGCTACTTATACCCATTCCTGTGAAAAATAACAATCATCACAATAATAGAAATAATAGCTACCATTTATTGAGTTTTACTGTGTTTCAGGCACTGTGCTAAGGGCTTAAAGTGAATTATGCTGTGTAACCCTCAAAGCCCTGTGAATACTACCGTCCCCCCAATTTCCAGAGAAGAAGAAAATGGAGGCTTAGAGAAGTACTGTCTCAAGAGCCACAGAATTAGGGAACAGCGGAGCCAAGGTTGCAAGGCAGGCAGTCTGCCTTGGAATCCCTGCTCTTAATCACTGCTACAAGCTACAAGCACTCAAAGAACTCAAATAGAAGTCCCTCCCGTCCCAGGTTATCTTCATAAAGCAGTATGAAAAAGTGGAAGATGTAAATGAAAAAGGCCAAAAAAACCTCCGGTTATCCTGTTATGGGGGGAAAACACAAAAACCCAAAAAACCCTATACTAGTTGATGTTACTTTTCTTTTTTTTTTTTGCGGTACGCGGACCTCTCACTGTTGTGGTCTCTCCCGTTGCGGAGCACAGGCTCCGGACGCGCAGGCTCAGCGGCCATGGCTCACGGGCCCAGCCGCTCCGCGGCATGTGGGATCTTCCCGGACTGGGGCACGAACCCGTGTCCCCTGCATCGGCAGGCGGATTCTCAACCACTGCGCCACCAGGGAAGCCCCCTTGATGTTACTTTTCTTAATCAAGAAAACAAAATGCCATAGCATACAGCTCAGAGCAAGTCATATAATAAAAATACCAAGAAACAAAATAAATAAAAATGTACATATAGCATCATTAGGCTCACTTTAGTCTAAACAAATATAGAACATTCAAGGAATCAATAATTCTTGCAGGCTCCTACATTCTTTCACGTTCTGTCTTGTAGGGCAATCAACTCTTGCAGATATTAACAGATTTAACTGACACTGAGTCTCTCTCATGGCTTTGATCTGACTATGTGGTCACAGTTTCCAAGGCGATTCTATTGACAAGGTTTTTTTTAACTTCCAGATAGCTGACTGGAAGTCTCTCCATACACATTTCTGTTGAAGACATTATGAGAACACTTTAAATACACAGCTTTGACCAATCTGAGTTCCTCGGTCTGCCCTTTACGACGTGTGTAACCTTTGGCCAGTTACTCAACTGTGCAGAACCCCAGTTTTCTCTTCTATGAATCGAAGGGATATTACTTACTCACCTGGCTGCTGTGAGATTACAGTGGGGTTCATGCATGTAAAGCACCTAGAATGGTGCCTGACATGACATAAGCACTCAGTGTGCACTTTAAGTTCATTTTTTCACAGTCACTCCTGATTTTAGGGATCAAAATCAGTCTTACTTGGTGTGATGGGAATTAAAAAGACCACTCTATTCAGGTATAAGGTTGTTGCAATATTAGAGAGGCTCCCTTTGTCCTCCCCCAGGTCCTCTACAAAAAGTCAGTGAATCAGCTATCCTCTCCAAGAATTAAGATTCCTTTGCTAACTGCTCTTCACTCATTAAATAAATCCTTATTGAGCTTCTACTACATTAAAGCAACAACTATATTGTGCAGGGCCTTAAAGGATTAAAGGGAGAACAGAAGAGAAAGATCTGGGAATTGGGGTAAACCTCGTGGACCAGGTACTTTTGACCAGAACCTTGGAAGGTGGGTAGGCTTTCAACATGTAGAAATTGAGAGAAGACATGCGGGTAAAGAAAGCAGTGTGAGCATAGGCAAGGAGGAGAGAAAACTCTGTGGCACTTGGGAATACCAGCTAGAAGTCCAGTGTAGGTAGACAGTAAGCTGTAATGCTTGGGGGCTAGAGACTGGGGGGAGATAGACCCATGATGGTAGCTGGGAAACAGCACAGGGAGGACTTGGGAACCTGGATGTTGGTCATTGCCCATCAAACATCAGTTCAAGTGCTTGTAACTGGCCAGAAAATGGTGATGGGTTAAATAGGGAGGAACTACTTCTTTGATATATAAACCTGTTTACGCATTAGGCTGGTAGAGGAAAACTCCAGTGGTCTGGATCTCCGGCCAGATAAGTTTTGGTGGGAAAAGTAAAGAAGTAAAATAGGTTGAAAGTTTGGGACAATTTTCAGTTAAGTGTGAACACTGGGCAGCAGGGGGCAGCAGGGGGCAGCACTGAAGAATTGAAAGAATGCATAAGGGATTTATTTGCTTTTGTTTACTATTTCTTGGCAATTATGAGTTTGTATCTATAAGGCTACTTGTATTGATAATAACTGAGTATTCTTTTTCCCTAAATGAATAAAAATGTAAAGAGAAAAGAAGAAAAATAACAGGCTAGCTGATGGCAGAATGACATTACTCTTCATTTGAGACCATAAAAATAGACGGTTGTCTATGTATTATTTCCTTTCAAATGTATGGGAACTCAAATTTCGTATAAAATTTAAAAGTATACATTTCAATTGGAAACACATCTTTATTTGACTCTTTAAGATTTTGTGCTGTTTTGGAAGCACACTTGTTCAGCCACACTATGTTAAAGGAACTAGTGAAACTGGGGGGGAAATCTTGAAAATAAAATTTGAGTTAAACAATGAATAGAAATTTTAAGTACACATTCTATTTGACATACCAAATATATGGAATTTCAAATTTTGTTTTTTTATGATTATGAAATTTTATTTTAAAACTGTTTATTCTTTAGATCTAAAATTCAAGATTAGCTACACTAAATTTCATAAGATTTTTCTGGCGTAATTCACCTCTTACTAAACTTTTTAAAAGTTTGGATGGTTAGTGATGTTAAGAGTGGAATATTGGAAATTTCCAGGTAGTTTCTTTTTAGCTCTGGAATTTACCATTGCAAATGCTACATTACACCCAACAGAGAAACTCTCTCTCTCTCTCTCAAGTGTGTGAGGAAGGTGGTATCACGCTGCTTCACACACGTGGGAAGGAACTTTCTTCTCTCTGTTCCTTCGTGATTCTCTCATTGTCTATCATAGATGTTTAGGAGGTCGTGATCCCTGTGTGGGTTCCTCATGTACTGCTCTTTGCTCCCTCGTTTCACCTTTGCTGTAGGTGCTTCTTTCCACGTACTGCCATAACACCATTGTCACTTTAATAGATACATAAATTACTTTACAAGGTTGTGTTAATTTCTGCTGTACAGCAGTGATTCAGATATATATATATGTATATATATATATATAAATTCTTTTAAAAATATTCTTTCCATTATGGTTTATCATAGGATATTGGGTATAGTTCTCTGTGCTATATAGTATGTGTTGTTGTTTATCCATTCTGTATATAATAGCTTACATCTGCTCACCCCAACCTCACTCCATCCCTCTCCCGACCCCCTCTCCTTTGGCAATCACAAGTCTGTTCTCTATGTCTGTGAGTCTGTTTGTTTCGAAGATAGGTTCATTGGTGTCATATTTCAGATTCCACATATAAGTGATATCATATGGTATTTGTCTTCTCTTTCTGATTTACTTCACTTAGTATGATAATCTCTAGTTGCATCCATGTTGCTGCAAATGGCATGATTTTGTTCTTTTTTATGGATAGTAGTATTCCACTGTATATATGTACCATATCTTCTTTATCCATTCATCTGTCCATGGACATTTAGGTTGTTTCCATGTCTTGGCTATTGTAAATAATGCTGCTATGAACATAGGGGTGCATGTATCTTTTTGAATTAGAGTTTTGTCTGGGTATATGCCCAGGAGTGGGATTGCTGGGTCGCATGGTAGTTCTATTTTTAGTTTTTCAAGGAACCTTCATACTGTTCTCCATAGTGGCTGTATCAATTTACATTCCCACCAACAGCATAAGAGGGTTCCCTTTTCTCCACACCCTCTCCAGCATTTGTTATTTGTAGAGTTTTTCATGATGAATAGTCACATAAATTGATGGTTGACTATTCCATGATGGTTGAATATTGATTTCCAACTTCATTATGGAAAATCTGAAATGATGAATAAACTTTCGGTTTAAGATAGTTAACCTGAAAAATTAGTTCTTAAATATCATGAAAAGAGATGAAAATAAACCACTTTGTAAAGTAAATTTATGAAACATTTCCAGTATATTTTATTTCAATCATTTGTAAATCTGAAAATATAAAGATATAAAATTATTTTAAATGTTCCTTTCAAACCAGGGTATTCCAGAATATTCACACAGGACATACCCTGTTTGTTTTTACACAAATTAAGTTCATTAAGGACAATGCCATCTTTTCCTTTGTATCTCCCATGGTTCGTAATACAATGCTTGCACAGAGATGGAGCCCCGTAAATGAAACAATGTTAGGAAAACTTATTAAAGTATATAAAACGTAACCTAGTTTTTTGATGTAAGATTTAAACGTACTCTTCATACTTTCACCATACTTTTCAAATTGTTATTGGTTACATTGTTACTATTATTGTTGTTATTGTTGCTGTTTGGTATTTTTTTCTCAGTGCTTGAACAATAATATTGTGTTAGTTACTTTCTTTATTACATAGAAATTCCCTGCACTTTTCCAGTGGTAATATCAGACTAACTGCAGACGTTTTATTACCAGACTTAATTATTTTGACCATTTCTGCTTCAGCTTTTGTTTCGAAGTTTGTATCTTTCTTTCCATATTAATTCTGAATATTTATTTTCCAGTTTTAATGATATATTTGTAAGCTACATGGATTTCTCAGACCACATTTGACCACACTTATGGCAAGACTACTTCTACTAAGCATTCTTTGAGAACTTTTTGTTTAATCATCAAGTGTTACTAATTACCAACTAACACAGTATAACATCTTGACTCACTCATTGAAATTACTCTCCCTAAGGCATATCTTCTAGGACTTTATTAGCTCTCATAACCTTCATAAGGGCCTTCTATACTATGTAAACATAGAGTCAGGAAATGCTGAAGGCATAGTTTCCATGGAAATCACATATCTCAAATTTAATTTTCTTTTCCTAGCGTTTTACATTTAGAAAATTTCATGTATCCCCATTTTTTTCGACCAACTACAGCAATGGGGAGATAATCATAAAATTTGAGTTGGAAGCATCGGAAGGGATCAGTAAGTCTTAGGCCTTTTTTTCAAAGTCGAAGATACTGAGGTCCAGGGAAATTAAGATCAAGATCACACAGCTAGTTGGTGGCAAAGCCAGGATTGGAACCTACATCTTTTACTTTTTTTTTTTTTTGCGGTTCGCGGGCCTCTCACTGTTGTGGCCTCTCCCGTTGCGGAGCACAGGCTCCGGAGGCACAGGCTCAGCGGTCATGGCTCACGGGCCCAGCCGCTCCGCAGCACGTGGGATCTTCCCGGACCGGGCCACGAACCCATGTCCTCTGCATCGGCAGGCGGACTCTCAACCACTGCGCCACCAGGGAAGCCCCTGGAACCTACATCTTTTAAAGTAAAATGCTAATAAATATTTAATACAGATGAGATAGCCTAGTGTGAATTATTTTTTAATTCATTGATGACTCAATTATAAAAATGTAACATGGCTTAAAAAGCTCTTTGCTTTTAAAAACTAGTCCTAAAAACTCACGTAATGGAGACAATATTATTATAAAATTAGACTATTTCCTGTATACTTAAAATTGTTTTTTTTTATTCCCATGGGGAATTAAGAAAGACCATTATATAGAATTTGTTAAAAATTAATGCTGAAGAATCATTGTTTCTCAAGGAGAGCATGAAAGTTTATTCAAAAAAGGCACAGGTTATGGAACAACCCAAGAAAATAAAGGCAAAGAGAATTCTCTTAAGGTGGAAGGAGGATAGGGGCTTCCCTGGTGGCGCAGTGGTTGAGAGTCCGCCTGCCAATGCAGGGGACGCGGGTTCGTGCCCCGGTCGGGGGAGATCCCACATGCCGCGGAGCGGCTGGGCCTGTGAGCCATGGCCGCTGAGCCTGCGCGTCCGGAGCCTGTGCTCCGCAACAGGAGAGGCCACAACAGTGAGAGGCCCGCGTACCGCAAAAAAAAAAAAAAAAAAAAAGAACATGGAAGGAGGGTAACGAGATGCTGGAGAAACACGCAATAGTGTCCCCTACAAGCCTGATGTGAAAAAGTGTGTGTGTGCATGCACGCGCACACAGGCACTGGTATTTTTGTGAAGGGAATGAGAAAGGATGGGGTTTGGAAAATTATTCAAGAGGGAACACTTTTTTATTTAGATAGCATTTCTTTTTTTTAAGGTTTGGGTTTTGAATGTTTTTGTTCAAGAGAAAGGAGGACTAAACAGCTAGTGTAAACCCAGTGTAGCGTTTATGTTGAAATGAAAGTAATTTGGACCTGGGTCACCCTACCTGAGCAACCAATTTTCCACCCTCCACTGGAAACTACTTCTTGGTCTATAAGAAAAACACTCAGGTTTTTTGTGAAATAATATCCAACACTTATTGAAATCTTACTATCATGACAGGAACTGAAGCCATTGTAAGATTTTGTAGGGATTAAATGAGATCGTGCAAACGAAGCACACGGGCCAAAGTAAGAACTCAGTAACTTTGTTTATGTGGCTTATTTGTCTATTCCAAACAATACTTGGAAGTATGCACTACCTCAGTGTAGTGTAGAAGTTAAGAATTTTATACAGGTTCACAGAGCTAGAAAAGAGCAGAGTTGAGATTCACACCCAAATCGTGTCTGACTCTGGAGCCAGCACTTTTAACCACTATATTACACTCTTTTAACAATTGTTCTTAAATCTCCTCCGTATCGTCATCTGCCAGAAACCTTGAATGCTGCTTTAAAGGTAAATTAGTGAAGAAAGTCAAGAAAACATTTTTATTTTCTGTTCTAAATGTGGGTTTAGATAAGGAAAAATTGAGAAAACTATAAAAATTTATAACCATAAAAAATATAATACAGGTACATTTTTTATCTCAAAATAATTCAAACTTATCATAGATTTCCTAAATTTTTATCTTGCGCTAGACACTCTCTCTAGAATAACTGAAAAAATATGGCAAGATAAATTAAAAGTGGTGAAAGAAAGACTATTGAAAAATAAATAAAGTGGGTGAATTTTGGTGTTGTCTTGAAGATTTCCTATTTAAGAAAATGTCTAAAGGGCCCTAGACTAGCGATAAAATCTTCTGTGATCAACTGCACGATTTGAACAGCTGACAGATGTTCTGTTTCATTGTGTTATTTGGGGGCAAATATACCTATGCCCTTCCTAACCAACTATGATGAAGTGGAAATTAAATAACATATTCTTCCTTATTATATGGCATTTTGCAATTGTCAAAGATTTTTCACAATACTATCTCTCTTTTTTTAACATCTTTATTGGAGTATAATTGCTTTACAATGGTGTGTTAGTTTCTGCTTTATAACAAAGTGAATCAGCTATACATATACATATATCCCCATATCTCTTCCCTCTTGCGTCTCCCTCCCTCCCACCCTCCCTATCCCACCCCTCCAGGCGGTCACAAAGCATGGAGCTGATCTCCCTGTGCTATGCAGCTGCTTCCCACTAGCTATCGGTTTTACATTTGGTAGTGTATATATGTCCATGCCACTCTCTCACTTTGTCACAGCTTACCCTTCCCCCTTCCCATGTCCTCAAGTCCATTCTCTAGTAGGTCTGTGTCTTTATTCCCGTCTTGCCCCTAGGTTCTTCATGACCTTTTTTTTTTTTCTTAGATTCCATTTATATGTGTTAGCATACGGTATTTGTCTTACTCTTTCTGACTTGCTTCACTCTGTATGACAGACTCTAGGTCCATCCACCTCACTACAAATAACTCAATTTCGTTTCTTTTTATGGCTGAGTAATATTCCATTGTATATATGTGCCACATGTTCTTTATCCATTCATCCGATGATGGACACTTAGGTTGCTTCCATGTCCTGGCTATTGTAAATAGAGCTGCAATGAACACACAATACTATCTCATTTGTTCTTCATAATGGTCTAAGAGGGAGGAGAAAAAGTGTTCTCTTAGATCAGGCATACAAGAAGCTCAAGGACCAGTAACGAAATCATTTCTATAGGCTCATGCTGCTGGTAAATGGTAGGCCTTACATGAGCATCTGGATCTTCCAACATGGAAGCCAGCGTTCCTTCCAGTACATTAATGCTGTGTCTCACTACACTATGTTGCTACTTTGAATGCAAAATGTTACATAGCATTGGACTCTTTTTTCACACAGCGCTCACCCTGAGAGAAACTGTAGCAACCTGTGCAGAGAGGCCCTGACCCCCTGGGGAGGTGGCTTGACCAGATTTGGAGATTAAGCAGTCACTGGGCAACCGCCTGGTGAATCAATTGGCAATGGGGGGAGGGGGTACAGCAGAGGTCCTTGTAGATTTCAACATAGGAAACAAAACTCCGAAATGGAAACGAAACGAAAAGATGAGTGTAAGAGTTTACATAGATTAGTTTATATATGTATCTCGGTCTCTGGTTTCATTTGAGGATTTCTTAGTTTTGTTTCCTTAGCTAAGAGTTTTGAAGCCTTTACAATGAATGTTATGTTTTAGACTATATGTACAAAAATAAAGCTCAGAAAAGTAGAATGACCTATTCAAAGGAATAGAATAAAAAATATCCTTAAAAAAATAGCTCGGGCTTCCCTGGTGGCGCAGTGGTTGAGAGTCTGCCTGCCGATGCAGGGGACACGGGTTCGTGCCCCGGTCCGGGAAGATCCCACATGCCGCGGAGCGGCTGGGCGCGTGAGCTATGGCCGCTGAGCCTGCGCGTCCGGAGCCTGTTCTCTGCAACAGGTGAGCCCACAACAGTGAGAGGCCCAAGTACCGCCAAAAAAACATAGCTCGTGGGGGTTGATCGTGACTTTTGTGTCAGGTCCCTGCTAAACTCTTTGCATTAATGATTTCATTGAATCAATGTAACAACATAGGTGATAGATTGTATCATGATTCCTATCTTATGGACGGAGAAACTGCAGCTCCAAGAGCATAAGTAAGAGTAAAAAATTAAATTAAATTAAATTTAAAAACCTCTCTGAATCAAAGTTCAACATGCCCTTTTTAGTGGAGACACTTTTGGAAGGAAATGTAGCTAGACATTTTAGTTAATTTAGTATTAAACACCAAATATATTGCCAAAGTATAGCAGCCTGCTCAGTTCTAGTGCCTGTCTTATTTGCACTGTTTTTACCAGGATAAAAATCTTAAGAAGTGTTAATAAAGATACATTTTTACATTTATAAGAACTTTATGTTTTTTCAAAGTTCACATGTGAGACTTCTTAAGTAATTAGATAACTTGATCAGATAAAACTTCTATTTCCTTGAATTGCCTAGGTTAGAATTTCCCAAGGTGTGCTTTTATAAAACTAAAGGTAATAATTGATAGTATATGTGTGGTAAGGGGTTGCAAGGTGAGATAACTTTGGAAAATACTGTTCTAAGTAAATAAATTTCTGCAGGACTTCTTTGAGCCTATACATTGTGAGCCTGTATGTATTTTAAAGAGAAAGATATAATAGGCAGTATTTCCCTCACTTATTGGTTTTATATGGAACTCTTTATGGAACTCTCATCTTAGAACATAACTTCTGGGATTAGTGTTTTATGAAACATATTTCTGAAAAAAACACTAAGCTAACATTTGGAAAGAATATTTAATGAGGTGGTACTATCTCAAATTACACTGAGAAGTGAGGACCACAAAATAATAGACAGTATTATTCCAATGTTATAAAATAAGAAAGTGAAAAACAGAAACAAAGCCAGAAAGACTGGAGGGAAAAAAAACATCAAAAAGTTAACTGGCTAATGAATAAATCTATTAACACCAAAATATATATCCAAATATATGTGTTACCACAGTGTCCTTGTGCTGCTTGTAGCTAATGAGCCTAGTGTTTGGGAAACCTAATTCAGAAGAAATTTTAAGATCTGGGTGTGGCGTATGCTCTTGTCAGTAACTCACTTCAACAAGTCAGGTTGGTCGTTGGTTTACTATTTCTGCAACTTTAAAGATGGAAGATGTGGTTCACTTCCTCCTGTCACCAGGATTTTGTGAGGACTCGAGAAATAACGCAATATATTCTCTTCTAATGGGTCACGTGGTGGCGCGGTGCTGCTGATGTGTCCCTAGCTGTGTCCTGAGGCTAAGCTGATTTCCTTGCCTTCAGGGTGCTCTCACTCCTGTGAGCGAGTACCTAGAAAAGTCTCGTAAGGAGGCACTTATGAGGCACTTGACCTCGCTTGACTTGCCTGGGAAATGACTGATGAGCACGTTTCAGGCACCACTCAGCCCGTGATTCCTTCAGTTTTCCGCCCACGTTGTCCTGTGGCAATCGGGATTGCTGCGTCTCCAGGGACCTCCTCATCGATCGCCGCCTTGAATAGTCATCTGGCTTCTCCCAGCCTCCTCTGCTCTTCTCCTGGCCCTGCCTCTGCTGTCTTCTAGATGTTGGTGTTCCCCACGGTTCCATCCCCAGCCCCTTCTCCTCACTCCATGAATCATTCTTCACACCCAAAACCACACTCCTCAGGTTTGAAACCATTCACCTGCCCTTCGCATCTCTGGAAGAGAGGAGGAACCGGACCCGGAGTGCTTATCTCGGCATTCGGCACAACGTTACTCAAACTGTCATAAAGAAGAATACATGTAGTGAAAGTAAAAGTTTTATTTCGCTAATATTACGTTTCAGATGAGTATAGCAGTAAGTTCCTTCCTTGGGTCATAGGAGCAAAGGCAGTTCACGCAATCTCTCTCTTGAATGCCTTCCTCCCTGTCAACGTTTCTTTGTCCATCACCCACTGGTAACTTTGACTTCAACCTTTCAACATGAATTTCGACTTCATTAAACAGTTTTTTTTCTTGTTCCTCTAAGTTCCATCCCTTCACCCCTCACGTACCATTTATACCATACTGATCTGTGTAACACTCAAGTAGTATGTTTCATATGCTCAAGACTGTAGGGCGCCTAAAGGTTCCTGCATTTCCCTCTCTCCTCCCTCTCGTTTATGTCCTTCTGCGCCTTACATTGGACCCACACGTAGGCTACAGACAGTGTCTATCAGTAAGTGCCAGTCACTGGATTAAATAAGGCAACAGTAATTTAAGGGGCTTCCCTGGCGGCGCAGTGGTTAAGAATCTGCCTGCCAATGCAGGGGACACGGGTTCGAGCCCTGGTCCGGGAGGATCCCACATGCCGCGGAGCGACTAAGCCCGTGCGCCACAACTACTGAGCCTGTGCTCTAGAGCCCCCAAGCCACAACTATTGAGCCCATGAACCACAACTACTGAAGCCCGTGCACCTAGAGCCAGTGCTCAGTGACGAGAAGCCACCGCAATGAGAAGCCCACGCACGGCAACAAAGAGTAGCCCCCGCTCGCTGCAACTAGAGAAAGCCCGCACGCAGCAACAAAGACCCAACACAGCCAAAAATAAATAAATAAGTATATTAAAAAAACACTAATTTAACGAAATCCAGTTTAAATACTACCAAATACATATTTATTTTTTATATTTATTTATATAAATACATATATATATTTATTATGAGCCTCCGGACGCGCAGGCTCAGCGGCCATGGCCCACGGGCCCAGCCGCTCCACGGCATGCGGGATCTTCCCGGACTGGGTCACGAACCCGTGTCCCCTGCATCGGCAGGTGGAGTCTCAACCCCTGCGCCACCAGGGAAGTCCCCGTTGCAGCATATTTAATGGGTGTCACAGAAGCAATATCTGAACTGCTGATTTCTCTACAGAGTTGATTTATGCATGGAATTCTGTACATACTATTTAAGAACTATGTTTTGTATAAAATAAAAACAGTTCAGAATATATCCAGAAACAGTCTGCCTCTACCTTAAAAGAATAAAAGGCGAGGGCTTCCCTGGTGGCGCAGTGGTTAAGAATCCGCCTGCCAATGCAGGGAACACGGGTTCGAGCCCTGGTCCCGGAAGATCCCACATGCCGTGGAGCAACTAAGCCCGTGCACCACAACTACTGAGCCTGCGCTCTAGAGCCCGTGAGCCATGGCCGCTGAGCCTGCGCGTCCGGAGCCTGTGCTCCGCAACGGGAGAGGCCACAACAGTGAGACGCCCGCGTACCGCAAAAAAAAAAAAAAAAAAAATGCTGCAACGCAATTTCAACATTTACTTTCTAACATACAACACATCATAAAGGGCTCCCAGTTTTTATTTTCCTAAATGTTATTTTGGAAGAATTATTTGATGCCATTTCTTTATAGCTTATTATGAAAATAAAAAGAAAGTGAAGGAATATGATTACTGCAGGCGAAGATATATTTCGTACTTTTGCACAATGCTCTCAATTAGAGCACTGTATCATTTTTTTTAATGTTGAGATCATTGTGCATCACACGTCTTGAAGAGATTAACTGCACATTTCCCAAGTAAATACAAGCGCGGTATCTTACTTTATTCTTAGCTCTGTGAGGCTACAGGGATCATGTCTTGTTTATTATTGTTCTTCTGCACAAACGGCTTTGCCTAGCTGTCTGTAACCACCCAGGAAATATTTGTTGAATGCTTGAAGGAGGGAAGAATCTGGACTCCTGCTACCCAAACTGGTATCAGGATTTATTATTATTATTATTTTTAATCTTTTGGCCCATCAGTGAGAGTTTATCTTCTTTGGAATTCTTCTCTGAGAGTTTAACCTCAGAGGAAGTCGGTCCTAAAGTTAATCCATTTACATGATTCTTTGCTGTCAGCAAACAAATATGCCCACGTCTCTCCCACCCTCAGAAACAACGCAATCGGTGGCCCGACACGTCCCGCTTTCCTCTCTCTGCCTCCTGCCCCGATTGCCAAGCCCCTCTCTCTCGGCTCACTCCCAGTTCATGCCTCACTTCACTTTATTATCTGGTTTCTGGGGCTCCACTCTCGAGTCAGATCCCAGGGATTCTGGTCTCAGCGTTGCCTCTCACCAGCTTTGAGAGGCAGAACTTGCAACCTCTCTTAACAGGAGGCACCTCATAGATATTGAAAATTAAGTGAGATGATGCATTTAAAATGTACTTCAGGGCTACCCTGGTGGCGCAGTGGTTGAGAGTCCGCCTGTCGGTGCAGGGGACACGGGTTCGTGCCCCGGTCCGGGAAGATCCCACGTGCCGCGGAGCGGCTGGGCCCGTGAGCCATGGACGCTGAGCCTGCGCGTCTGGAGCCTGTGCTCCGCAACGGGAAAGGCCACAGCAGTGGGAGGCCCGCGAACCACAAAAAAAAAAAAAAAAAAAAAGTACTTCTGCGCTGCCTGGCACATAGTAAATGTTCGATAAGTGGTAGTTACCGTTCTTGCTGATTGAACACTCTAATAGGAGTTCAGAGATAAGAAAGATTGACGAAGGCTTAAAAATTAGTTTGAATTCACCTAACTACTTACTCATTCTTCAGATTAGGAAATTAGAACCCAGAGAAGTGACGCCGTCAAAATTTCATGAAGGAAGATCACTGAGTTGCATTTTGAAGGATAACAGCAGTAGCTTACATCCATTGAATGTTTACTGTGGACCGGAGACCGTATGAATGCTTGATATGGATTGTTTCACTTGATCTTCAAAACATGCCTGTGAAGTAGCATTTCAGTAGCTAGAAGTAGATGGTCTGAAGCTGGACAGGGAGAACAGACAGAAAGGAATAAAGAAAAAACCTGGAGACAGGAAAGACTTGGCCGATTTCTAAAGCTGGTGATGAGATGTAAAATCCAGAGTGAAGAGCTTTTTTGTCTTACGCAGTAAGGAGAAATGATGTTGGAGAGAGTGAGGGAAAATTATAAGGCCTCGACAACCATGCCAAAAAAAACACCCACAAAACTGGCTCTATCTAATGAGCAAGATGAATCAGTGAGCTGGGGAAGGGAGGATACAGATGGAAGTGGGGCTTCAGGTTCACTGATTTGGGGGCCTGCACTGCACCATGAATGCCTGAAGGGCAGTCTGTTCTGTATCGTCATATCCCCAGGAATCCACAGCCTCAACAAGCCACCGTTGGTTCCCAGCAGCCACCGTTAGGAGAGCATTAGCCCCGTTGCCTATAAAGTAGGAGTTTCATCGAGGCTTATTGAAGGAAGGAGCGAAATCAAGGAGACTTGGACTTGGAGGTTGTTTCTAGGTGGGACGTGATGAAAGCTGAGGTGATGGTGAAGACAGTGGGAAAGGAAATAAGGAGGCAAATCCTAGAAACAATTTCAAAGAGCATTTAATGGGACTTGGGCACATACTGGGCATAAACTAATATCTAGAGCTGCATTTCAGGTTTATCATCTATAGCAAAGTGCAGCGTCAGCGCTCTAGCATTTGACATATTCTCGTTGTTGTTTAAGCAGACGTTTTGTATGTGAGATCAATCGCAATGAATCACGTTGCAAGGTGATGATCTTATGAGCGATTATTATTACCGTTAAAACGTATGTCTCTTTCCTTTCTACTCCTTCTCCCTCCACCCAGGTTCTTGCCAGTTTTATCTTATACCTGTGTTGTTATCATCTCCTACTGAACCCTGGCCAAGTCCACCTTCTCATCTCCACACACACCTGGCAGTAGCCTCCGCCCCGCTGTCTGTCCATAGAGTTGCCCTCTCCCATGAAGACCTTTTCCTCTACCATTTCACTCCCGTTACCAGTTGGAATATTAGCCATCCTTCAGAACCGAATCACACGCTATCTTCCCCATAATGTCTGATCAACCCACCTGGAACTGACTGCCTTCTTTCTGAACTCCCAGAGCACTGCAGGCCACCATCCTGCCTGGTCATGGTCATTTTGTTAACGGGGTGACCCCTTAGCAGGATCTTATTTGTATCCCCGCCATGATGGTACTGTGTGTTGCCTACTTATTCAATAAAGATTTGTGGCGTGAATCAAAACTGTTTTAAATACTGCAAGTCCCTTCCCAACCCAAAGCTTCCCTTTGGGGAAAGGCTAGTACATACAGCTTTACATTAGTATGTATCTTTTGCGACATGGCGAATGTCATCTCATTCTTGTTGTGGGTACTTAGAAAAAAAGGGAAGTTTGAGTTGGGAATAGAAAAAGTGAAAGGCAGTGCAAGATTAGCCATTTTTGCAAGGGACCTTTGGGTTGGATAAAGGATGCTGAGGAAAATTAAACCAGAGCCTTTATTGCTGCACTCCTGCCCCATAGGAGGGAGGGAAGTGAACTGAATGTAAGAGGCTTGGGACTCCAGCCTGTGGGTCTTTGGGAAGCAAGACCTACAAGTCAAAAATCCAGGGCATTGAGCTGGATGGGGACCGGTGGCAGAAAGAAAATGTCTCTCGGCAGGCAGATCACCTGCAAAAGGCAAGCTGAATTGGAAAGCATGTCTCTGAACCTGCCATGGAGGGTGAGCCTAGAATTTCTAGAGAACAGGAAATTAGTCGTATAGTGCCCATTATTACTTGTGTAGGATATGGAGAATGTTATCAATAGGCTCTTATTTTAATGCAAGTTATATATATATATATATTCACTTTCTTGGTGGTTCACTCATGACTTAAGACTCTATTTTAGTTCTTAGGTTCCTCAATCAACCGAATTCTACCACTAGGATTTTCAGAAGTCTAATATAGTAGGCTGGCGAGGACTACTGTACTAATATCCAGCCAGTACTTTCGGAACTGTTCAACCTGGCTAATTAAGAGTCATGGTCCACGGTGCGGTGAGGATCCCAGAATGTGACACGCCCACTCAGGGCTCTGGGTTTTCCCACGTGCTGCTCCCCTGGCCCAAGATACCCTTCTCCTCTTCATTTTTGCAACCTTGGCCCATACTTACCCTACACCCCGATATCATCTCCTCCAAAAAGCCTTTCCTGAATGCTTTCATTAGAGCCACTCACTCCCCACGGATTGGGTGCCACTTCTGCCTGGTTCCAAATAGCCTGAGCTCTCGCCCTCACACTTACCCCAGGTGTGGCAGTTGCCATCCGTCGGTCCTGCTCCCACCATGTAATCTCCTCCGGGAGTCCTGTGGGTGCTGAGTAATTAGCAGCATACTTAGAGGGCCGTGAAGTCTCAAAAAATATTTGCTCACTGAATGAATAAATGCATCGTCTTAGTATAGGACATGTAGATGAATGTCCATCTGCTGCATGGGAGGTGAGCTGTCAGTATTAGAGTTTGAGGATAATTTTGGCGACCTGCAATCCGTTTTCTCCCCACCCCAGAGGGTGGTAGCGAAGCCAGCCTGAAAGATAGCACTTTGTTTCTGTGCCTTAAGCCAATAACAGTTCCCATCCAATTCAGTATTTAAGAATAGTGATCATTTTTACTAGGTATCCCCCGGGGAGAAAAGTGGAGATACAGGACATTTTTGTATCTTGGCAAGTATTTGAAAATTTGCTGTCAAACCTATTAAAACCACCGCAACAGTCTTCCGGATTTTTAAAATATTCTACTGCAAAGAGCTCTCTAGATACTCATTTTCGTGTGTAATATAAGCCACATGGTAGCCATCACATCTACCTAAATCTCTTCTAACAATACATCTTTTCCTCTTTTTTTAAGTCTTCTTTTTTTGGTTTGACAGGAGCATTATAGTTCTTCATATAATTCAATTGTATAAAGTTTTTCAGAGGACAAATGATAAGTGTCAACCCATGGCTATGTTGAAGCAGCATTTTCTTCCAGTGTAGAAAAACCATCCGGCTCTCAAATTTTGAAGTGTCTTGCTTTAAAAAAATTTTCCCTGAAGGTTACGGTGTCCAATAATAATTATTCTCTTTGCTTCGATGACAATAAAAGAGTGCGGGTCGATAAAATGCAGAATGAAAAAAAAAACCCCACCAAAGCCCTACTTTGGAGCAACGTAGGACGCCTCCTGTTTACACGGAGCGCAATGATGGGAACTGACACAGGATCCACGCGGAGCCCATCAAATACAATCCAGAGTTTCGTTAGACGTAAAGATAATGGCTGGTAAAAGTTCCGGCAAAGTAGCATCCTGCCGCGAATGCCGTCTGCATTTTCGTCATAAGACCTGAAGCGCCGCGCCGGCCCGGGCTGGGGGCGCCCGCTCTCCCACTGCCGGGCCGGGCCGCCGGGCAGTGACAGGTGCCCGGGCCGCCGCCGCCGCCGCCGCCGCCGCCGCGCCGCGCCGAAAGCCGGCGCGCGAGGGGCGGTCGCTTCCCTGCACCCTCGCCTGTCAGCCAACGGCGCCGGGCGGGAGCGAGCGCGGGCGGCGGGTAGCGGGCGCGCAGGGCGGGGAGGTCGGCCGTGGCCCCCGGCGTCCGAGGGCCCCGCGCGTCCCGGCCCGGCCTGTTGGCGGCCGTGGGGGCGGGGGCCGGGCGGCCCGGCGCGGGGAGCGGGGCCGGGCGCCGGGGGTTGGCGGGACGCGCGCTCCGTGCCGGCGCCCGGCCTCGAGCCCGCGCCCCCCCCCCGCGTGCCCGCGCCGCTGCGCGATGCAGTGTGGGGAATGGCTGGGGTTGGCTGAAGAGCGCACAGTGGAGTTTTAATGTCCGCCATGTTGGCCATGGCGTATTGAGGAGAGCGAGCGAGAGAGGAGCGGAGCGGTTCGGCCTCCCACCTCCCGGCGGCTCTGAGTGCCCGGACGGCGGGCTCCGCGCTCCGCCCCTCCAGTCCCCGGCAGCGGCGGGCGAGTGGGGACCGAACCCCCGGTTCTCCATGATCCCGCTGGCCGGGGCCGTTTCCCCAGAGCGGAGAGGTATCTGCTGCGCCTGAGATGAGTAAACTGTCGTTTCGGGCGCGGGCGCTAGACGCCTCGAAGCCGCTGCCGGTTTTCCGCTGTGAGGATCTGCCCGACCTGCACGAATACGCCTCGATAAACCGGGCCGTGCCGCAGATGCCCACCGGAATGGAGAAGGAAGAGGAGTCGGTACGTGTTAACTCCCCTGTCCGACCCACCGCCGGGCCCCGCTCCCTCCGCTGCCTGCGGCGGCGGCGGCGGAGCGCAGACCCACACAAAATGGCCGCCATCTTCTCTCCGCCGCCGACTCCCGTCGCCGGCGGGGCCTTTACCTCGCCGCCCCCGGCCTCTCCCCCCGGCCGCGGCGGCCCGGCGGGGCCTCCTGTTGGGCCACCCGCTGACCCCGGCCCCTCGGACCCGGGCCCCGCGGAGTTCAGGCGCCCGCAAGGCACAAAGGGGTCACGTGACGAGGCTGCCGGCAGCCATTTTGTGGTCGGAGCGCTTGGGCTGGGCCTTGTGCATCCGGAGAGGGAGCGAGCGGGCGGGCGGGCGGCGGGGGGTGCGGCGGCCGGGCCGCGGAGGCCCCGCCTGCAGGCCTCTCCGCGGGCCGCTGGGTGGCGCTCTGGGGCCGGCTCGGCCTTCGCGCTCCGCCGGCGCCGGCAGCGCAGGTTCCGGGCGCTTGGGGGCCGTGCTCTCCCGGCGGCCGGGGAGGCTGGCGGGGCCGGCGCGGCCCACGTGGAGCCGCCAAGGGGCCGGGCGGGGGCGGCGGGAGCCCTGCCGCGGAAGGTCGCGGCTCCCGAGCCGCCCGGATCCGACTTAGGTGGTGCGTCCTCTTTGTGGGACTTGTACCTCCATCCCTTCCCAGTCCTACCTGGTCGGACTCCTCCTCCTGACTTTTCCTTTGATCCTTGAGAATATGTTGCGGGTTTTGGGGAGGGTACTATGTGGCTCTTCTGGAGCCTGTAACGTTATTAGTTGCTTCCCTAATAAAACCTGAGTCCGCCCGATGGCTGGGTTTCTCGAGCTAGGGGAGAAAGGACCCCATGTAAGCAGGTGTTAACAGATCTACCTGTTGGAAAAGGGCTTTCTTTCTTACCCGCCACCGAACTCAGGTTAAGTGAACCCCTTCCTAGAAATCTTAACCTGGAGGTGTTTCGGTTGGGTGGGCTTCGGCATGTAAGTGTCAACGGCTCCCGGACGCCGTACCGCAGCGGCAGCTCTCCCTGGTCGTGGAAGTTGGGCTCAGACCCACGGATAATAGGCTCTTCCCCTCGTTCCCCCAGGTCCTCGGCAGGGTCACTTGATGGCTTCTCACCCTAAGGAATTGCATACCTTGGTTTTCAGGTACAGCCACTTAAACAGGGGGCAGTGTGTTGACAGTTCCAGGAAGTCGAGGAGTCGCTGGATTGGTGCTACAGTTTTGTGGTGGAAAATCGTTCTGTCATACCTCTGTTTGGTGCTGTAAGAATTTTCTAAATGCAGAAATCCTGCTCTGTAATGTCGATTTCGAAAAATAAAGCTGTTTAAACTCTTTGGGTTGTTTGACCTTTCAAAGTCAAATAGTGGTGACCGTCGCGTGCTCCTTCCGAGAGTAGCGTCTTAGCGTGTGGAGTAGTTGAGATTGTCCAGCGCGGTCCTGACCTTTAGCACGTTGCCTGTGAGACACCACCTCTCAACGTTTTACTTGTATCAGCGGCAGAGTAGAATGGTGCCGCTTGTTTATTTTTAAATAAGTGATTTGTTTTTAAAAATTAAAGTACTTGTGACTGCAGAATCTTGTCTTTTGGTTTTATTTTTGTTTCCAAGTTTTGCAGGTAATACTTTCAAGTGGGGGTGTCGTCGTTACCACTGCCCTGGAAATTAATTGGTAGTTCCTGTTTTGCAGCCGAGGAAGGGGAGAGCTTTGATAAGAACAGATAACCCTGCAGTACACTTTGAAATTCAGTGAAGTCTTGCTCCTCGGAGCACATTGGACTGTCCCAAGGGCCCCAACCTGAAATCAGAGCTGAGCTCAACTGAAGTATCAAGGCTTATTAGGTTTTTACGGATCATTTCTGTTCACTGAAATGATTTTGACATTTTGTAGTTCATTGTTTTCTAACATGTTGAGTCCCTATTTTTGAGGGATTGTTTTTTTTTCCCCCTTCAGACTGACTTTTCCCATTGTCCGTGTAGAATTTGTTTCACTTCACATCCAACCAAAACTATGACCAGTGAAACATAGACTTCAGGAATAGACACTGAACTGAACAGAAGAATGTAAACAGTCCCAGGCAAACAGCTGCTGTCCAGTCCTGCGGCTCGTGCTGGCCGGGGGTGGGGGTGGGAGGAGGCTCTGTAGATCATAGGATTGAAAGTAGCATGTTAGCGCTGAAATGTATGCCAAGCACAATTAAAGGTAATTGAATTCCGGGTTAGCCTGAGGAGAAGAAACTTTTTGATAATTTGCTGAAGAATGATGTGCTTCTTATAAAGGCGAACTCATGCCTCCGATTGACATGTCAGGGTCAGGAGCGATCTAGAAACCTGAATTGAGTGTCTGATTTAGAAAATGTGTAATCCTATGTTGATCATGAAAGATAGGGCAGAATTAGATGAGGACAGTATTGTATGTATGTCACCTCACTAAGAAGGCATTTTATGATCAAATATATCTGGAAAATTGTCATGTGAACTGTACCTGCTGTTACCATATTTTGTTTCTGTGGTAAACGTGGCAGAAATGCTAGGTCTAAACATAGGGAAAATAACACTTATTAAAGTATTCCCATTTAAATTTAATTTAAGCTGAACGCACTGCCTTAATTAGGCATGCCTCTTAATTTTTAAGAAACAACTTTCAGTAGAAGTCCCCTCCTCCCCTCCAAACATGAATTATACTCAACTTTAGAACTTAGTTGTTAGTCCTTTTTTGATGAGGATTGAGAAATAACTCCAGATTGTAATAAACTGAAGGATTTGACTGCCAAATAGATGTTAGAGATTCAGTGTCTCAATCGGTATAATGTGATACATTGTAACTTGCTGTATCAAAAAGTAACAGTTGATAAAGGCTTTGATTTAATGAATAACAAGTAATTTTCAGATCATGGGAAATCAATAGGATGTCAGCTCTAAATATGAAATAAGTCCCTTAATTTAAACACATGGGGGTGCAGAGGTTGCACCATTTTAATTTTTTACCATTTTAATTTTAAGATTATAATCTTAACTTTAAGGTTAGAAATGTTGAAATATACTACTTAGTGCCATGGCTTCACCTTTAAATGAAAGGGTAGTTTTTCCAAGATATCAGTACAATTGAATGTTTTCGTTACAATTGGAGCTTTACGTTTTCCTTTATGGTTACTTCTCACTTCAGCAAAGACATTCTGAAAAAGTTGGTTTTAAAGTGATACTCAACAAAGTGGAGCTGCTTGGTTCCTCTAGTAGTTTAACCTTTTTCATTGGGATGCCAGAGTGTGTGACTCCATATACTGTAAGGGGTGGAGGCTTAACCTCTTCTCCAGCCGAGGAGAAGAGAAGGAAGTGTGACGGTAATTAAAACGTTAATGATGATACCGCCTTTAATGATGATACCGCCTTGTTACTGCCCTACGCAGCCACCTTTGGGACTGTTGGGTGTAGGGCCCAGCCGTCGCAGTCCAACACCTGGTTTTAATAGGGTTCTAATCAGACGTATAGTCCCAGACCCCTGTCTTTCCTCTGTTCAAACTGTATCCTTCATTAGTGGCCAGTATACAACGTTATGAAAACCAAGTTTATAAAGTAGACAGGTAGGTGTTTTTTGTTTTTAATTAGGGGTTAAAGTGGAAATATGTACATATCTCTGTTAAGAGGAAAAGTAGTTAAGCACTACATTTTCAAAACGATAAAAATCTAGTTTGTTTTATAAAAAGAAGCTTAAATCACTTTAAGTGATACGTTTAAAAGTCCGATTTTTCTGACAGAAACTAAGAATCCTTTCTTTCCTTTAAAATTTTGTAAACCAAGATTTCTTAGTCCTTAATCTAGATTCCTCCATTCTGTCCACCGCATTGGAAGTGAAAAGAAATATGTGAAGTCGCACCTGTACTAGAAGCAAAGCTTAATTTTTACAGCTAGTTTGAATTAGAAAGGAATTGAGGATATTTGGGGTTTTCCATTAAGTAGCAAATAATTTAAGTCAAAGATAATTGAGAAGCAATAATGAAGTCTAGTTCCAACTTTCTGTCCTGCCCAAGATATTTTTGAGTGTATCAGCTGGGTTCTGAGGGTTATGTGGAAATGATGCTAGAAGTAGTGAATTCCCATGATACGCATATACAGTTTTGTGACAGTATATTTTTCTCGGGAGAAAATTCATGTTTGTCATGAGTTTCTCAAGGTATCGATAAAGGCAGAAAACCCAAGGTTAAGATTTGCTGTTCTAGAAATTTCAGCAGTCATTTTGGTTTCATCAGTATGGAAGTTATTACATAGACTTAATCAGAGAAGAAAAATTAAAGGCAAAAATTAATCGGCAACTCGGGAAGACTGAGGGCTCTTACCTACAAAAGGAGCCTCTTGAAAACTGTAGGGCCTGGTGCCTAAAGTGTTAATATTAGCTCTTGTTTCGGTGTGCTGTTTGATATTTAAGATTTTGGATTAGTACCATTTGTACTTAGACTTCATTTTCTTATAAAACAATAATGAAAACTAATGGGCTTATGTGTCTAATGGTGTTTTGTGGGTGCTTGTGATCTGTAATGGAATTTATGCAGAACTACCTTTTCTTTCTGTTAATCAACAGGACTTAATTAAAAGTGCCATCTAAATACAGGAGAGCTTAAATCTTGTAAATAAAGAATAATAACCTGTGCTTACAGGTTCATGAATTTGTGGATAGGATTAAATATTAAACTAGCCATTCCTAATAGAATCTACGACTAGGTTTGGATAAACTGGAGGTGTAGGTTTTAGTTTAGTCTATATATTGCATTCGACCATATTGTGGTCTGTAGTAGTAGTAATGGGAGAGAAACAGATGGAAGATGTATGTGTATCTATGTACATACATAATGGCAAGAGATGAAGGTGTGGATTCTGACTATGTGATTCCATTTTTCTGAAAAGTTAAGGGTAGTTGTTATCAGCAATTGGTTAAAACGTAATTTTAAAGTAGAGGGTAGCATTTTATATAATGGAATGATGGTATGGTTTGTGATTCTATTTCTTAGAAGAAGACAACCCACAAGGAAATGAGAATTTTATATTGTAATTTGGGAGTAAAATGACTTCTGAGTCTCCAAGTGCAAAAGTAGTATGAAAGTATGAAATAAATACATAGGCAGAACTAGATAGTGTCTTTTCTTTTAAAGTAAGCTTTTGAACCCTTGAAGTGTGACTTATATTAATATGTTACAATAACTCCTCTGTAAGAATAAATCAATTTACAGGGAAATCACCGAGAAAAGAAGTGATTCAGATGTTTTAAACAACTTGCTAGAACTACTTTCAGTGAATTACTTGAAGCTTAACTGTTGACTTCTGCCCATTATCTTGGTCAGGTTTACTAAAGCCTCTGATAATAGTTAATGATTTTGAGCAATTTCGGTATTTTAAACAGAGTGGATACTTAACTTTTCACCTTTAAATATATGGATTGAATTTCATCCACCAGCCCCACTGTAGGTAGATGAAAATCAAAAACAAACGTGCTGTTCATAAATCTACTGTGACCCATGATCTTAGTTGTCTCTTTGATGAGTAGGGATATAATCAGTTCTTTAAAAGATAAAGCCCTTCTTCGATTATTTGTTGTCATGGAGGTTATCCTTAAGAAGTTGGTTCAGCTTCAGATACGCCTGGTGACAGTTTGCTGAGTTTTGCAACACATTATTAAAGCAAATCATTTTGGTTGAATTTCCTTCCGTATAGCAAGTGCTGGCTGAAGAAGTATGACGCAGCCTTAGGGTAAAGCCAGGGGCAAAGGTAAACTGAGGTTTGAAATATCCTGTGGGTGATTTACTAAAGGTTCAAATCTTCTTTCTATATTGGGATGAATTATTTTGATTATCTTAGAATCACAAGTACCAGTTGTATATCCTCTGAGAAGAATGTACTTTGGCATTTGTGGCCTTTGACAAGTCAGTTAAGCTTACTGGATGAACTTTAGTTTCTTCCTGTGCCAACGCTCTCCTGACCTACCTTATGAGGGAGGTATAGCTCTAGGGAGTGAATCAGACAGTATCCGTGAAAATGCTGTACACATGCATTTCATTATTACCAAATACTAAGTGAATGTTCACGATGGCCTTGCTTTTTGTTGCTGTTCAAAACTACTTACATTTGTACAATCCCTTGTATTTAGGATTGTCTGGTATAAATTTGTTAGATGTGTTGTCTATCCTCAGAGGATTGTATGATGTAGTTGTGAAACGTTGTGTCTTTAAATTTAGGTAATTATTAATTGGGAAGAGCATCAAGTTGGGAGTTACTAGACCTGAGACCTCAACCAGCTTCTGACTGTGTGTGCACGCGTGTGTGTGCGTGCACACGCATGCTTGCGTGCTCTCACACACCCGGATTTTCTTAACTGCAAGATGAAGTAGGGCCGTGATAGTTTCCTGTAGTAGTGAGCATATTATGTTACCAGTGCATTTAGGTCTGTTAACTCATGTATTTTATGTGTTTTTAGAGTAATCATTACATCTTTAATTAGTTGATGGCTTCATTTGCACTCTACATAAACACAGTTTACACAGAGGTAAAGGTAACCTGGGTGCGTGGATAATTGGTTCCAGTTTAGTCTAGAAGACTTGTGTTTTTTAAAGCACTTAAAGAATAAGTGCTGCAGTAGTCACAGAATGCTTTTACTGTTATGAGAGTTTGAAATTAGAATCAGAATATTGTATTGAAGGTGGCAAATTTGTGCTTTACCTATAAGATAATAAGAGTCTGAAGGGGAAACAAAATATAAATATGGCTGTTTTGAAGTCTAAAGCAAGAATTTGATCATTGTTCTAATGGCTAAGTGAAGATTTTTGAGGTATATTGTACAAAGACTAAGAAAATATAGATAAATCCAATTTCATTCACTTTTGTAGCAAATATTTATTGTGCACTTACAGTGAACTAAGACCTCCTGTGGGCTCTGTGGATCCCAGCAAACAGCTCCCTTTTTCATGGAGCTCACATTCTAGCACCTAGGCTCTATGAGGGCAGGACTTTTTGTTTGCTTTGTTCACTGGTGTTTTTTCAGCACCTGAAATAGTGCCTGGCACATAGTAAGTGTTCAGTGTTTGTTTAGTTGAATGACTG
The DNA here is from genome assembly GCF_963455315.2 of Globicephala melas. Classification (NCBI taxonomy): domain Eukaryota; kingdom Metazoa; phylum Chordata; class Mammalia; order Artiodactyla; family Delphinidae; genus Globicephala; species Globicephala melas. The sequence goes on along the minus strand of NC_083315.2, from coordinate 3,728,316 downwards.
GATTCTAATGGGAAAACAGAGACAAAAAGCGAATGAATGAAAGTGGCGGTGGATCAAGACAGTATAGAATTTCAGGTGGCAGGAGGAGGATAGAGATTTCTTTGTGCAGAGGGTCAAGGAACGCTGGCTCTGAAACTTGAAGTGGGAGGAGCCAGCCCTGCGAAGGCTTGCATGGAGAATGTGCCAGGCAGAGAGACTGCAGATGCAGGGAGCCCAGGTGAGGGACAGAGGCCAGTGTGGCCGGAGGGCAGCGAAGAGGGTTGAGCAGTACGAGGACCCAGAGGACCCAGTCAGGGGCCTGTATCTGGTGAGGTATTGCAGGCCTCTGCACGGAGCTGGGGTAGTTTTGAGGTGAAGTAACAAGCCTTTAGAGAGTTTCAGGCAAGGCAGTGACATGATCCGATTTATGTCTTTTCAAGGTTATTCTCTCTACCATGTGCAGAATGAGTCGTACCGGGCAAGAGTGGCTGTAACTAGGGTGGTGGTAGGGAAGAAGAGAAATGGATAAACTGGAGGTATGGTTTGAGGGTAGGACCAACAGAACTTGGCTGACAGATTAGAATGTACTAGACGGAGAGAAAGAATCAAGGATTAATCCCTGATCTTTACCTTGAGCAGCTGGGTGGATGGGTGATTAGGCCCCTGCTTCCTGATGTAGGGAAATTTGGGGGAGGGAGGGTTTATAAAGGATGGATTTATTACTCAGTTTGAAGTGCCTCTTACTCATTTGTGTCTAGCTGGGTACGCAAGAATGTAAGCATTAGAGCAATCTGCACTAGAGGTGCACAATTCAGAAGTCATGGGCTCTACGATAAATTTGAAGGTCTTTGGGTTACAGGTGTTTCTAAAGCTGTTCATTGAGGCTCAAGAAGAGGAGGAGCTGTTAGAAAATTAGGAAGAAAGTGAGGGTAAAGGTGTCTCAAGAAGGAAGGACATTGGTTAAGTCCGTCCACGGAGAAGATGAGTGAGGGGAGAGGGACCGTTTCATTTGATTAGATAAGATATGTGCCATCGGCCTATTTTGACAGCGTGGTGGGAAGGAAAGCCTGAGTGGAATAGCAGAAATGCTGAAAGATAAATAAAAGGGTCAGAGCAAGTATAGACGACTCCTTGGAATAGTTGTGCTGGGAAGAGGCACTGAAAAAATAGCTGGGGGGGATTGGGGGCATCAACAAATCATTTCTTTTAAAAATTAGTTACAAAGTTTAGGCAGACGCAAAGTAGGGAAGCAAAGCTGAGTCCTCCATTGCCCAGGCCGCTACCTAGAGAGTTTCCAGGCTACAGGCACAGGTAGGGGAGGCCCCAGATAGAGCCTGCCAGCCTCCTGGAGTTGAAGAGGCAGAGAATTCAGTTTGGGGAGGCTACAGTGGCTTCAGGGCTAGGTACCAGAGATGCACCGAGGTCTGCAGAGAGGTCCCCTGGAGTCTCTAGCCAAAAACTGGTCTGAGCCTGTCTGGGGGTGGGGGTGGGAAGCACCTGGAAAGAAGTAGGAGGGACATTTCTGGGAGCTCACACAGGGCTGGGAATATGTTATGTCCTCAGTGACCAGAGTGGAAAGACCTCCTAATGCAGAGGGCATCAGATAAGAGTTCTCAGAGGGTCATTTCCTTAGTGGTAGGGCCAAATTAGCTCTAGACTAAACTGTTCTGGACTTACCCTAATAAAGACTAAACACTGGCCTCAAAAGGAGCCAACTAATTTCGGATAACTGTGTCCCAGAGTAAAGCCCCACAGCGTTTAGAGGAATACTAAAAGATCCTACGACATAAAACTTAGTGCTCGGCATCCAGTTAAAAAAGAATCACCAGGTATGCAAAGATGCTGGAAAATCTAACCAATAACTAAGGGAAAAGTTAATCAACAGAGAGAGATGTAGAAATAACCCAGGTAATAGAGTTAGTAGACGAAAATGTTAAAATGGCTATTACAAATAAACAAGTTACTAGAACTAGTGTAATCGTTGGAATGATGTCATTAAAAAGGATGAAATAATCCTATTTCCTCTCCTACTCGAGGACTTTGTTCCTAAAAACTGTTTCCTATTTTTTCCTGGATTGCTTTCATGGAGGGCTTGGTCACTGATTTAAGCAGAAGTACTTTTTCCTTTTTAGAAGTAAGGAAGGATATGATATGACCAGTGGTAGAGTTGGCAGTGGGAGGGTGGGGTATTTATTCTATGATTCTATTGCCTGTATGCAGTATGAGGTGATGTCATCACCTGAGAGCAAGGGGGGGCCTTGAGACGAAGGTATGTGTGGGAAGCTCACCTACTAGAGAAGTGTAACAGGACTGATGGGCTAGCTGGGGGCTCAGGGTTTGTGATCATTTGAAGTGAGACCAGTCTGCTCACTTGGGCAGTTGAATGCAAGCATTCAACTTGAGTTCAAGAATAAAACAGGTATATAATAAGGTCTTTCTAGGGTTGAGGTTTGCCCAGCAAGTACAAAGGGGGGAAAGAGGGATGAGGGCATTAAAAGTATGTGTGAGGTAGATGATCATGATAGACCTGGATCCAAACTGGTTAAGCAGGGAAAGGAAGGCCTCAGGGAGCTGGTGTGGACCGGGGAAGTGGTCGGACACACCGGGATGGCTCTGCGGGGGAGGGGTGCCGTGCTGGAACAGGGGAGCCTGAGCCAGGAGGGTGCCAGTTAAAGAGTGAGATGCTTGAGTTTCGATTTCAGTGGTGTATCGTCCACGTAGACGTCGTTACTCAGGGTGATGCCGAAGGTGTGGGAATAGTTGAGAAGACGACCGTGAGCTCTGCCTGAGCAACAGAGTGGATACGGCAGCTCCGGGGAGAGGGAGTGAGGGTGTGAATAGCTGAGGGGTTAGGGTTTCTGAAAGGACAGTGGAGAGGAATGGTGTGGCCTGGCAGTGGCGGGCAAGGAGGACACTTAGCCCATCTGTAAGTGTGTGGGATGTGGGAAGATACACAGCTTCTCCTTGGAAGGGCTCCGGGAGTGCTGCTTCTGGAAGACACTGCCAGGCTTAAAATAGAGCAAGGGGATGAGGGAACGTTGAAAGAGGCTGAGACTGTGGAGAGGAGTTTACTGATACGTCTTATTCTAGAGAACAGAGTGGAAGTGTGGGGGAGGGGGGAAGACCAGAAGATTGGGTCAGATTAGGGGACGTTGGGTCAGAGTGGTAGTAAGAGCTAGAGTGATGCTGTCAAGTCGTGAACTCTGGTAATGGGTGTGAAGAACAATGGGATTTATCCGGCCAACCTCAGATGCACAGATGGTTCAGAATCCCTTCCTGCCGCTGGGGACGGGGGGGGCGGAGAGCCCAAAGGAGGGGCGGGCCCACCAGACAGACACTGGCCCGATGACCTCCGAGGCCTGTCACTCCTGCCGCTCAGGTGTGTAATAATCTGTACAGAGAAGAGCTTTTGTACAGCGCACCTGTTTCAGGACCCAGGAAATGGGCCTTTACGGTTGTTACTGAGCGCCTGAGAACTCTCCCTCCTCTGCAGTGCTTCTCAACACTGCACCAGTCGCTCACCCTCAGAACATTCTGGAAAATGGGGGGGTTTGATTGTCACAGGTTTGGGGGAGGTGCTTTGGGGGACAGAAACAATGCAAGTGCCACCACGCAGAGCACAGCCCGGCAAAACAAAGAATTGCCTGTTTGACTTTTTGACTGTCCCGCAGAACATCCCAGTTGGTGAGATTTCCATTTACAGATTATCTGAGTCAAGAACCTAATTCCATTTTACTTGTAAAGTGTTTTTTGTGTAGTTTTGGTATACGCTAAAATTTCCAGGGCTGCAACTGTATATAAAGTAAGGGAATGTTGTACTTTATGTTGTAGAGAACTTTTGCAGTCACTGTTACCGTTTTGGAAATAGTAATAACTTTATCAACACTGTTAGTGGTATTTGAGTCAACAGTAGTACAGGCCTGCAAAAAGTCTGGTTTTTTAGCTCTCTGTAGACATCTCAGCTTCTGTAGTTACTTCCTTTTGTCTTCCTGGGTACATATCCCAATTATTTACATGTTGAAACACATAGTATTTTATTATAACTTACTTTCCTTTAATTTCCACTTGGTTTTGCAGTTAGATCTTTGGATTGATTATATTAAAACGTGCATAAATAGAAGAGTGGAGTAATTTGAAAAAAGGGAGCATTGGGTCTGACAGGGTTGAAAACAGCTGTTCTGCTGGGTTCAAAACACGAGCTAAGTTGTGGTCTGTGTTACTTACATTTGCCCCAGGTCTCTCTAAGTGTGGTATGAGAATGAAATGAGCCTGTGTAAAGTGTATAGCGTGGTGCTTTACTTACAGTAAGTGCTTGGATCTTTTTTTTTTTTTTTTTTTTTTGCGGTACGCGGGCCTCTCACTGCCGCGGCCTCCCATTGCGGAGCACAGGCTCCGGACGCGCAGGCTCAGCGGCCATGGCTCACGGGCCCAGCCGCTCCGCAGCACGTGGGATCCTCCCGGACCGGGGCACGAACCCGTGTCCCCTGCATCGGCAGGCGGACTCTCAATCACTGCGCCACCAGGGAAGCCCGGATCTTTTTTACTTATTATTTTAGTTTAATTTTTGTCCTTGAAGGATGGAAATGTGTTTTTTAGGTAGGATTTTAAAATTTCAACAGATTTCCATCATAGCAAATGATTTTTGATATGGAGTGTTTTGATAGAGAGTGGGTATGTTTTTTATACGTATCTAGTTGTATTTATGTCAGAATGTGAGATAATAAGCAAGGTATCAAAAAACAAGGTCTTAAGTCGTGTCAAGGAAGTCAACTCAAATGGATTATTTTCTCAACTTAAATACATGCTTGGTTTCCCAGCCTCAAATGTATGAAATGTGTTTCAAAGAATTTGCTGGAAAAAAATGTTTTCTGTACTTTTTAACAGGTTCTGTACATTTTAGTGATTTTTGGTTCTGTTTTTAAAAGATGTTTAAACGTTTTTAATCAATTTTTTTATTGAAGTATAGTCGATTTACAACGTTGTGTTAATTTCTGCTGTACAGCAAAGCAATTCAGTTATATATATGTGTGTGTGCGTATGTGTATATACATAAATATATATATACACACACGTACACACACACATTATTTTTTAAAATATATTCTTTCCCATTATGGTTTATCATAGGATATTGCATATAGTTCTCTGTGCTGTACAGATTTTTAGTTCTGGAGGCTGCTCTTTCACGTACATCCGTGCGTTTGGGTCTAAGAATTTCTGTTAAAAGATTAGGATGTGCTCTAATTCTGAAAGGTTTATAATTGCTTTTTAACCGGTCTCTGTACTCTAGTTTTCAATTTTACGCCCCCCTCAAAGTTGTCAGGATGATATTTTTGAGTCTGGTTGTTATTTTGCTATCTAAAATTCTTAAATTGCTCCTTTTTCTGATAGAATAAAATGCAAAAACCTTTCAGTGGGGTTCCCTGGGCCCTGCAGGATCTGACCGCTGCCTCCATCCCCAGTTTTTCCCCTTTCCCCTCCTTCAGCCCTGTATTCGTTGTATGTTGCTGCATAACAGATTACTCCCAAACTTAGTAGCTTGAAACAACGAACACTTAACTTTCTCACACGGTTTCTGAGGGCTAGGAACCTTAGGAGCAGCTTATGTGGGTGATACTGGCCCCGGATCTTTCACAGAGTCCCAGTAAAGTTGTTGGGACAGCAGCCCAGTAGGGCTGCAGCAGGCTTCCCCCAGAGGAATGGGTCCAAAAGAGAGAGAGAACACACAGTCTTCTGTGACCTAGTTTTGGAAGTTACACGTCGTCACTTCTGTCTCTTGCTGTTGGTCACACAAACCAACCCTGGTAAGTGTAGGGGACGCCTCACACGGCTGTGCATGCCAGGAGACAGGGATCATTGGAGGCTGGCTACCACAGTTGACCACATGCAGAATACTCTCCCTCCCTCCCAAAGCCCCCAAAAGTCTCGTCCCCTTACAGCGTAAGGATCTCATCCAGATTGGTTTCAGGTACAGCTGAGGCGTCTCAAATGTAGTTCATTGCGTATAGCTTCTCAGGTACAAATTCCTCTCAACCTGTGAAGCTAAAGAGACATCTGCTCCCACCCTCTGCCACCACCAGTATACAGTATTGGGTCAGGCTTGGGATAACTGCTATAAAACGTTCCTATTCAAGGGGAGTTCTTGGTCCATAGCATTTCTGAAATCCCGCCAGGCAAATGATGGTAATTCCTTGGCTGAGTGTCAACTCCTGGGTATAATTCACGCAAGCTGTCAGTTTTGCCCTTTGGGCATTCGGTTCACCCTTCCTTTTTCACAAAGGTAGAGCCTAACCTGTTTGCTACTGGGTTTTCTTAACTTGCTTCCTGCCAGCAAAGCCCTTAACTTGTTTTTAGGACTTTGAAGGCCTCTTCTCATTTTGTATTGTCTCTCATCTCCATTAGTTCAAGCTGGTAATGTTTCTGTCTATATAATTCTTTTAAAATCTTTGTGGGTCTTCCATGCGTTGTATTGGTCTTCTATTTAATTTTATTCCATTAGCCAAAAGCCACGCCCATGAACCTCTTTGAGGTAAGCCTTTTACTACCTCGAGCTCCTGCTGAGACAACGCCCTTAAGCTTCCTCACAGCCTTATTGTTTGAGTGAGAGAATCTTTGAAGCACACAGTTCTGTGTAGCAGCCTTTGGTCTGACGGAAGAGTACTCTGAGACACCATCTTGGATCTTTCTGAGGTCTTACAGAGGACTTCCTAGTCACTCCCTCAGCGTAGTTTTTAGGCCGTGTTTGTCTGTCAGAGCCCTGGATTTGATCTTGGGTCAGAATCCATTCCTGAATTTGAGCACCGTCTTCAGTCTGGTGAGACTGCAAATCGTCCAAACCTTCGCGTCCTGGCTCCTCTATAACGGTTCTTCATTTCATCTTCTCATTTTTTACCATATATGGCAGAAGAACAGGGCAGCACTTGCAGCTCTCTGGTGGAAAGCCTCCTTAGCTAAGTCACCCAGTTCATTAGGCAGATTGCCCACTTTTCACACACCTGACGGGGTCGGTGTCAGTAAACCGTCTGCTCCTTCCTGACGGGGATACCCCTTCCTCTGGTTTCCAGTAACGTTCGCCTCACCTTGTGAAACACCGCAGGGCTTTTACTAACAGCTTCTTCGCTGACAGTGTCCTCAGAGACCGGGGCCCAGTGCCAGACCATTCCAACAGCTTAGGGTTGTGTTATTCAGTGAGGACTCTCCGTACTCACGTATGTGCGCGTTGTCCGTTGCTGCATGACAGCTTATCCAGAGTTGCGCCGCTCACGACCGCAAACACTGATCCCGGCTTCTGAGGATCCGGAATCTGGGAGCGACTTTACCGGGTGGCTCTTGTCGGCAGAAGCTGTTGGCGTTGCAGCCATCACCGGGCCTCTCTGTGACTCCCTCCCGTGTGTCCACACAGCCTGACACCTGCACCCCGCCCCCCCCAGCAGGCCAGCCAGGAGCAGGTGCGCGCCCGCCCGACACGGGAGTGCTCTGGGCGTGGCCGCCATCACCTGTGCCACAGCCCTGGGTCACACAGGCCAGCCCTGGTACGTGCGGGAGGGCCGCCCCAGGCTGTGAGCACCAGGGGAAGGTGCCTGCATCGCTTGGAGCCTGGCCGCCCGCCGCGAGCCCGCTGCTCGGTAAGGCGGGCTCCACGCCCTCTCAGCTCTCGTAGCTCCTCTGCCCGCGCGTGCTCGCTCCACCCCCCTGACCCCACGTGCCTTTCCAGGCGCCATGTTTAGTCAGCTTTTCTGAAGCCCTTCTTGAGTTAGCCTCCCCGAGTGACATCACCGGGAGTTTTGGAGAATAAATTCAGTTATATGATTGTTGCTTTCACTGCGCTTGAAGCCCTCTGAAAGCAGAAGCAGTGTTGTATCTCAGAAACTTAACACTGTTCTGGCACAGATGTTTCTTTAATCAGTGTTTATATAGTTCTGGAAAAATCTAGGTACTTTATGATTATCTGCACTCTAAAATGGTGGTCAGTTACCTGCTTTACCTGCCTTTGAGCTTTTGGAGCAGGCTGGTAAAAGTAGGATTTAAGCTATGGCTTTGCATGTTTTTCTCTGCGATCGCGAGGGACATGAGACATTCTAATAATCCAAAATTTTAAGCCAGAGAAAATGTCTTGGCCTTTCCAGTGGTAAGTTTTGTGAAATGCTCTGCTAAAAGCACTTATTTTATATGGTGTTAATGTATCAAATATTTGTAAACTTACACTTACAAAGTATAATGCTAAGTATTGTAGGGTCCACAGACATGTCTTTTCCTTTAAGGAGCTTAGACTTCATATGGTAAATAAACCATAATCTGAGGCAGTCGTTTTAAGTCCTGGTTGTAAAGATCAGAAATGTCTATTTTTACTTTGGGTAAATTTGTACGTTATCACTCAGAGTCTAACAAAACTGTGTAAGCCAACTTCTAACGTTGAGTTCCTGAAAAGTCATCTCTTTTCTCGCCCCCCCCATTTGAAGTAAATATAGGTAGAATCATGCAAAAATCAAAATCAATTATTTTACTGAAAGTTTTTACATTAACATTTTTACATTAAAGATTTTTACATTAAAAGTAAGTTTTTACATTAAAATTCTTTCTGATCTGAAAGTGGCTTGAAAACCAAAATTTTGGTTGCAGTTATGTTTTTATCACTGTCTTTGAATTTTCCTTTTCATCTGTCATAGTGGTATCTTGACACTATTTGTGAAAATTCTGTATGAACTTTTTTTGCCTTAGTGAATTTTTCCTTTGTAATGCAATTCCAATGAAATAAAAGCCATCTTTTTTTTTCTGTCTACCAGGAAATATCAGAATCAATTCCATAAAAATATGTTCCTTGATTCCTTTGTCTTGAGATTTTCTATGCACCACTTTAGAACATCTGTTGAGTTCTACTTTATGTATCGTCTGAACTTTTATGCTGTGATTTTGTGGAATATACCTCAGAAATTCTTCCTATCTTTTTGTAGTGATGAAACATTTTTGTTCTGTTTTTTTGAAGATGGACAGAAGAAAGAAATGCTTGTGGCAGGATTAACTTTTTTTTTTCCCTCATGTTTCTATTTTTAGGGCTAATTTATTTCCATATAAAATTTCTCAGTTGAACCTTAACTCTTATTCATATCTAAAACTGTTTCTCAGGGGTGCCTTATACATTGTATCACTAGCCAGAGGCCAATTTTAAAACTATAATGTCCCTTAATTTCTGGGCCCAGCCATTTTAAGTCCTTCCTGGAATAAATCTTACATTTGAACTTTTAAAATCTGTGATTTCTAAGATTCTGGTCTAGAAAGTTTTCAGTAAGTAGCCTGCCTTACCATGTGGGAAGCAATGGAATATACTATGTGTATCTTTTTAAAGTGTTCCTGGGGTCTGTTGGAGAGGTATCTTGTGATATAAATGTGTTATGCCAGCCATATCATGTTGGTGTCATGCTGTCCTTTCACTCAGTTTAATGTATTTGGGTTTACTGTGAATCAGAGTGGAGAAATTAGAGAACTACGATAAAAGTTCAGAGAGGCTAGCAAGAGTTTAAAATATCTTGAATAAAAATTCCAGTGTAGTGGTATTTAATTCCCTAAAGAGTTCACACGTTATCATCTTCAGTGGCACTTCCCTAATTCAGGGTACTAACATCTCTTGCCTAGGTTTCAGTACCTTCCTAACAGGTCTTCCCAAGAGTACAGTTGCTGCTTCCCTGACATTCTTAGCACAACCAGGGGTCCTTTGAAACCTGAAATCTCATTGTGTCACTTCCTACGAAAGACCTGTAAAGGGTTTCCACTGCTCTTCAAGTGGCTTATCTGTGAGGCCTTACATAATCTGGCCCCTGCCTCCATTTTGTTCCTCCAAAGCCTTCAGGTTCCCTCCAGCAACAGGATCATTCCTCATTTATCCCATGTACCAAAACGTTACTCCCCTGCGGGTTGGCTTAGTGCTCTCCCAGTGATCCCTCACATCTCCTCTCAGGGTCACTTGCTGAGATATCTACCCATTAAGATAGGTCGGTTACATGCTCCCATAGTATCATTCTTAGCAATTTACTTTTGTGAGCTTCCGGTCCATTTATGGAGATGTTTGATTAGTCTTTACCGCATGACTCGGAGCTCCCAGTACCTTTCAGCATTGGAGCTTAATGCCACCATTACTTGTTGAGTGAATGACTGGATTGGCCTATTGCTAATTTATTCATATGTTTCTAGTTCAGTCTATCCCAGAACTGTGTTTAGAGATTAGAACATAACTCACTCTGTAATTTAGAATTCCATGAGGATAATGATGGTTCCATCAAATTCTTGTACCGTGTGATCACTCTGTGATCAGACAAGTCACTTAACGGTAGACCTCATGTTTATCAGTTGTAGAAGGAACCTGACATAGTTGATCTGTAAGTTTGCCTCTGACTCACGTGTTCAGTGGCGTTAAGGGTTTCCCTCCATTTATCAGACAGGGTAGGCAGGGTTGTACTGTGAACACACAGCCGTGAAACCTTAGTGGCATCATAACAAAGATTGGCTTCTAACTGCACTGTCGCCTGGGTTGATTTGGGGGTTCTGTTTTATGTGCCCCCATTCCAGGACCCAGCTGACAGGACAGCCTCCATTCTGAACCTTGCTGGGCACTATACTAGAGGGAAGAGCTCTTGGAGGTCTCCTGTCTTGTATCAGTTACTCACATGCTCTGGCCAGAAGCCAGACACGAGGGTTTCATCACCTCAGCTCACAACTCATTGGCCAGAGCAAGTTACATGGCTCCACCTAACCGTATCTTTGACCAGGAGATACAATTCTGCCATAATGACCAGATGGCAAAGAACAAAAACATTTGGCAAACAGCAGTTAATGACAGACCTGCCCTTCTGGTCAACCAGAGATTTGCATCACTGTCGTTCCCACAGACAAAGTGTACTCATCTCCCCCGCAGTGAACCCAGCCTGAAAGAGACCAGCTAGACAGCATCAAGCTTGGAATATTAGGATTTCCAGGTGATACACATATTTCCCTAGATCAGGTTTGGATGTGCTTCCCTTTGACCTGGAGATCTGTGAGTGAAAATATTATCTGCCCCCCCGCCCCCCATGCAGTTTACTTTGGAAAAACAGAGGCCTGATCAACGCAGTAATGCTCCCCTTTGGACAATGGAAACAGCAGTTCCTGATGCATAGCAACTCAAGACTCCCACCAGGCTGGCTTTATAAGGGTCTCCTATCCCTGGATGTGAGGAATATTCTTACGTAGGTACCAAGTGCAGGCTCCTTGGAGGGGCTCCCAGTCCACTGGTTTGTGTGGCTCTTGGCATTGATACCCAGGAGATGCTTCCTTTCTTTCCATCATCTTCTTAGCCTCATCTGAAGTAGGTATTGGGGGCCAAAGCCCTTCACAGCCTGCTGCCTTCCTCTAGAAGCTAGGAGACCTGAGGGTGCTTTTAAATCAATCTGGGCTGTTGATTTTTGCTTGTTTGTTGGCAGCACAACATTGTAGGCTTGTAACGTGGTTCCGTTTAGCTCAGTGTGCAAGATGGCCTGTCCTCTCAGTTCTTTACAGCTGTCTGTCTGTCTCCTAAATGCTAATCCCAGAAGCCTGTTAGCTTTTGCTGGAAGAGCTGCATCCTTAGTGTCTGTCTCTGTCTCTCTTTTTTCTCTGAGCATTTTGTTCAACTGAAAGCACTTAACTGTGTGTCCAGTTTTATCTGGGTCTCTGCTCTGAGACTCTAATCCATTCGTGTGTTTTAACCGTGGGTATCCGGGCCATACCTTGGTTTGAGAGGACAGGCCATCTTGCACACTGAGCTAAACGGAACCACGTTACAAGCCTACAATGTTGTGCTGCCAACAAACAAGCAAAAATCAACAGCCCAGATGATTTAAAAGTACCCTCAGGTCTCCTAGCTTCTACAGGAAGGGAGCAGGCTGTGAAGGGCTTTGTTAGTCAAAGGCCTTCTTGATTTGTTAATTTACGGGTTGAGTTGAGAAGCACTTTTCAAGCACTGCAAATCCTCAAATATTTGGCCTCTTCTCTTTTATTCCTCCTTACAAACTAGTCAGTTTTTAAAATTTGTTTCTTTCTTGTAATATCAAACAAAGCAACCAACACACCATTTTAATATCCAGGTTTTTTAACCTCTTCTAGAGCTACAAGTTTATTAATTACATGATCTTTCCAAGATCATGGTAACTGACTTTTACCAAATATTTTGTACTACCTACTATGGAATGCCACCCTTTCAGCCTCTTGAGATAGTTTCCTTGCTGCCTGACCCCCAAGCTAATGACATGTATTTTAGTCTTTGTGTTATAATAGTACCCCACTTCTGGGACCAGTTTATGTCAGTCAGGATAGCCAGGTTATGATGAGTGATTACAGACAGTCTCAAAAGTTTAGTTCTTGTTTGTGTCTTGTTTGTTTATCATGGATCAGCTGGGCAACCAAACTAATGCAGCAGAGGTCTCAAACATGGTGACAGGTGGGAGGAGCGCTTTGAAAACGTTGCATCTTCCACCGGCAGTTAAATACTCTGGTCCAGAAGTAACGTGAGTCGCTTTGACTCATAGCTCAATGGCCAGCATTAGTCACCTAGCCCCAGCACCTACAGGAGGCCAGAAACGATTTGGGGACCAAAACTAAAGGCTGTCTATTACACGTTCAGTGTTCACCTTTGAAGATGAAGAAAAGAGGGTATTTATTGTAAATTACATCCTATAACTCCCTGCATTTTTGTCGGTGTGCTGGCTTCTCATGTTTAGAAGACATTTGTGAAGACAGAGGTGTAACTTCAGCAGTTAATTTGCCTTTATAGGGTTTAAAACAAACACACACACACACACACACACGGTAAATTTGGAATTCGTCTTATTAATTGATTCATGTATATAGCTACAGTAAAATAATTTCTATTAATAATTTAAGTTGTTATTATAATTTGCCTGTTAACAATAATAATACCCCAGGGCTTTATGGATATAACTTCATTTAATCCTCAGTGCAACCTGATCAGGTAGGTAGCTTTTTCTGCCCTTTACTAGTAGGAAAAAAGGTTAAATTGGTTTCATTATTTATAGTACAAAGAGCTAATAAGTGGGTGCTGGGTTCTGTGTTAAGAGGTTTCTCTCCATGTCTTATCTCATTTTATCCTTATAATGGCAGTTACCTCATTTCACTAATAAGGAAATTAGAATTTAGAGATGTTAAGTCACAATTAGTAAAGGGCAGGATTGGGATTCTAATCCAGGTTTCTGACATAGAAAAATGTGTGCTCTTAAATAGTATGACTTCTTATATGTCTTTTTTTTTTTTGATAGAGTATTCTTTCCTTTTTTTTTTCTTTTTTGGGCTGTGCCGTGTGCCTTGCAGGATCCCGGTTCCCTGACCAGGGACTGAACCAGGGCCCCCTCCAGCAGTGAAAGCACTGAGTCCGAACCACTGGACCGCCAGGGAATCCCGAGAGCGTATTCTAATAAAGTCAATTTTTTTTTCTGTACAGTATGTTTTATATAAGAAAATAATTTATGGTACCAAATAACATTAAATTAATCAAAATCACTTGAAATTATGAAATATTTATTTTCGTCTATCAATGTGTTTGTTCCTTTAAATAAAGGAGGAGTGAGTTTAAGTGAGGGAAACAAACATTATTAAACAAAAAAGTTTTGAGATTATCAGAGCCCCTTCTATTTTTTAGCCACTCTAGAAGACACAACTTCAGAAATTACACAGGAGTTTTATGGTTTTGGTAAAACCAGGGGACTTGATTTCAGTTAAGAAAAGGAAGGAAATTTTGTAAGATTATTTTTAGCTTTGGTCCTAAGTGAATAATAAGTACAACATATGAACTATCACCTCTTCCCGTACTAACCATGTTATAGTATTTTCCACAATTACCTTAAACTTGGACAAATCTTAGCATTCCTACAAGCCCTAAAGTAGTTTTACATATGTTTTTTTAAACCATTTTTTAAGTTGAAGTATAGTTAATTTAGTTTCAGGTATACAGTAAAGTGATTCCGTTTTGTGTGTATATATATATATAATGCATATACTTTTTCAGATTCATTTTTATTACAGGTTATTACAAGATACTAAATATAATTTCCTGTGCTATACAGTAGGACCTTGTTGTTTATGTATAGTAGTGTGTATATGTTAATCCCAAACTCCTAATTTATCTCTCTCCCCTCTCCGCTATCCCCTTTGGTAACCATAAGTTTGTTTTCTATGTCTGTGAGTCTATTTAAAGTTTTACATTTTTGATGGGTAAAACAGAGTATTAATAAAAGTGTATCAACAGCCGAGTCTTGATTGCTACATTGACTGGTAGGAAACTACAATAGGTAAATCTGTTGTTTTTGATAGAATAACAGGGGATGGTGCAGTGTAGTCTAAACTTGACTTTATTTCAGCCTTCTTAGTTCATCACAGAGTCCTTCGCTCTCTGGAGTGGTAAATCATTTGGTATCCTCTGACTATTTTTATAGTAGATTATATAATAGTACCTAAATAAAGTACTTCTAAAGCCAAGTGAGTCCTTCATAATTTCCTTTTAACTAAAAGCTGATTCCCTTCTTTGAGGGAAACTCATATTACTAATTATTTCTATAAAAAGAAGATTATTTTGGCTCCGCAATTGGTGTATGTGGTGTCGAAGATACAGTAAGCAAAAGTGTTGGAAGTCCAGGGGAAGAAATAACAAATTTTAATGCTTTTTCTATTGCCCATACAGCAAGATAAAACAATACTTACTAGAGAAGACTATACTTTACCCTTTACTATGAACCTCCGTCTTTGTGGGCGATTAAGAGTAGTTAGTTACACAGGGGAGCATATGTACCTGGCCTAGGCTCTCCTGTGACGTAATCTTCCTCCGCTCCATCCTGCATATCCAGGTGCCTGGGTGTTGTCAGCAGTTAAGCTTTATGAGCTGTCATCTAGTAAAGTACTCAGAAGAGAATCCTGCAAGAGAAGTGAGGAAATCTGCCCTTACTTCCCTAACTTACCTGGTTGTAGCTTCCCCACGCTCCTTGTACCCACGATGCTGTCAGTCATTTCTTCAGCTGTTTAAAGTCCTTTCTGCGTCTCTCTTAGTATTCTGAGTCCTCCCCTGAGTACCAACCAGAGCTCAGCCATTCATGGGAAAGGCAAAAGAAGGCAAGAAGGAGGAATTAAACTACAGTAGAAAGACCGTGGGGTTCTGGAGTCAGACCTCAAGCCAAATCCTACTTTCACCACTCGGACAAGTGACTTACCTTACTGAGCTTCACTTTCCCTGCAAAATAGGTATTATAATAATACACCTTCAGAATGAAGATTAAGTGTCTAATGTAGGGTCTAATATAGTGATTTTTTTTACTTAATGAGCTTCCCTCTTTTGTCATGTTCATCGTGTAAATAGCAGAGCGTGCTCTGTGTGTGCCAGTGATCCGCCAGACTGCTGAATCTCAAGCATTAAACAGCGTAAATAACTGTATCTGCATGAAGAGTCTGCAGACTTTCTGTGGACAGTCAGATAGTAAATATTTTAGGCTTTGCAGGCCTTACAGTCTCTGTCACAGCTCTTCTGCTGTTACGGAGCAAAGCAGCCGCGGGCAATATGTAAATGAGCACGTGCGGCTGTGTTCTAATAAAGTATTTACAGAAACAGGTGGTGGGCCAGATTTGCCTCGCCGGCGACAGCTTGCCAAACCCTAGTCTGTATTATTGTCCGTACAAGGGAGACCTATTGCCAGAGATTTCATAGTCTTACATCGTAATACAGCCCTCCTTTTTAAAAATAAATTTAGTAAACTTACCTCACTGTGAGTTGAACAGTGGAGTCAGGAGGTTATATTTCTCCAAACGGATAAAGTCTGTTATTGTAGAAGAGAGTGTTTCCTGTACCACTGTTTAACTGCAACTTTATTTTAATGTTTGCCTTACTCTTTCTGTTTTTTGAATTTTATTTTATTTATTTTTCTATAGCAGGTTCTTATTAGTTAGCTGTTTTATACATATTAGTGTATACATGTCAATCCCAATCTCCCAGTTCATCCCACCACCACCCCTCAACCTTACTTTTTAATACTGAAAATTAAAGGCTTGGTCCCACCAAACATTTATATAAATCACACTAACAGTGGTCAGTACATAATTAGGAAATGTTGACTTCTATATTACTCATTTGGAAAATCATGGTGCATTTCAGCAAATGCAAAACCACTGAGGATGCTTCTGTAAAGAAACTGTTCAACGTTGTCTGTTACTGTCTGTGCGTTTTCCAAAATTATTTAATCACAGAACTCATAGAACAGCTAATTATGTCCCTAGAACTATATTCAGAAGACGGTATTCTGAGGCTCTCTGGTCTCACTGACTTAGGAGATCATGCAGTTACTTAGCAATTCTGGAAGCAGAATTTACATCTCTTGCTCTTGAGTATACAGTCTACTATTTCCCCCCTCACCATTTCGTTCTGCTCTTAGCTTAAAGAAAACAACTATTACAGTTGACCCTTGAACAACATAGGTTTGCACTGTGCAGATCCACTTATACATGGATTTTTTTCTATAAAAACTACACCACTACAGGCCTTCCCTGGCGGTCCAGTTGTTACGACTCTGCGCTCCCATTGCAGGGGGCACGGGTTCGATCCCTGGTCAGAGAACTATGATCCCACATGCCGTGCCGAGTGGCCAAAAAAAGACTACACCACTACAGATCCGTGGTTGGTTGGATCCATGGATGCAGAACCGCAGATGCAGGGAGCCCACTGTAAAGTTATACTCAGATATTCGACTGACGGGGGGGCAGGGTCTATGCTCCTAGCCCCCGAGTTGTTCAAGGGTAGTCAGCTGTATTTGGAAATAATTTCAAACTTACAGAAAAGTTGCAAGAAAAAGAGGAGTACACCCATATATACTGATTGTTACCATCGTGTCCCATTTGCTTTGTTTATGTTTTTCCATACACCCATTCTGTCATACATACACATGCACACGCATGTATTTTTTTTCCCAAACCATTTGAGATTAGTTGCCTATATCATGGCCCTTTACCCCTAAATATTTCAGCAAGTGTTTCATCTTTTATGATGTGGACATTTTTAAAGATTAGAGTCCCTTTGGTTTTTTTTGAATAGGGTGATCCCATTTTGGGTTTGTCTCATGTTTTCTCGGTTACATTCAGGTGTTGCATTACCAGCTAGCACATTATATAAATGATGTTATATTCTCATGGCATCACATTCAGAGGCACATATATCTCTCTGCCCCTCATTGGTAATGTCCTTTTTTTTTTTTTTTTTTTTTTGTGGTACGTGGGCCTCTCACTGTTGTGGCCTCTCCTGTTGCGGAGCACAGGCTGCGGACGCGCAGGCTCAGCGGCCATGGCTCACGGGCCCAGCCGCTCCGCGGCATGTGGGATCTTCCCGGACCGGGGCACGAACCTGCGTCCCCTGCATCGGCAGGCGGACTCTCAACCACTGCGCCACCAGGGAAGCCCCGGTAATGTTCATTTTGATCACCCAGTCAAGGTGTGGCCCAGTGTCTCCACTGTATCTTGCTAGTTTTCCCTTGAATTCGTAAGTAATCTGTGGGAATCTACATCCTTTTGAGAGTCGATGTAGTAAAGTTGATAAGAGCTTATACTCAAGTCACAGCTGGGTTCGAGTCCAGCTAACTCTATGAACACAGGCAAGTTTATGATCTGTGAAATAGGGGAGGTAGTTGCCATCTCTTTGTCTGTCTATTTATGAGCTTTAAATGAAAAAATGAAATAAGAATGTGAAGCTCAGGCCTGGCATGTAATAAATGCTTCGCAAATGTCAGCTATTATTTTAGTTCTGGAAATACGAATTAGTAGGCATAGTAGTAAAGCCTAAGGCTTTATAACCCAAAGCTAAAAAAGACTTCCCGAAGTCATTTCTTCCACGAAGATTAACATTTTATCCAAGATGAATGTGTTTTTAAAGTATCTTCTTACTGAGTTTGTTCTTTGTCTTGGTGTTCTTTCCTACCTGCTGTACCCTGTCCCTTCTGGTATGTGTGAGACAGGTAGTTAAGGGGTGAAACCACTGTCAGGAAATATTCTTTCTGGATTCAGAGTTGTTTGGTTTCCAGTTTCATAAAGATCTTAATTGAACAGACAATTTAAAAATCAGCTGTACCTGTTTTCTGTGTTACTACCACTGTGATAGTCTCCTGTAACTGTCGTCAAAGACTTTCTAAAAGAGGGGTAGACATGCTAGTAGAATTAGAAAGAAATGAGAGAGGTTTAGATGGACTTAAAACACAGGGAGCAGCCTCACATGTAGATATTATTAGAAGGTGCCACTAGGTGCTCCCTGTGGCTGGCGTGTGAAGTTCAGGGTAGAAAGTGGTATGGTGGTGGACTGGCAGAATTAGCTAGAGCTCGACCATCAGGGACCCCATTTTGCCACGCCAGGATCGTAAAGGCAATAGAGAGCCAAGGATTAAGTGTGAGAGTATCGTGATCAGACTTTTTTTTTTGGCCATACCATGTGGCTTGCAGGATCTTAGTTCCCTGACCAGGGATCAAACGTGTGCCCCCTGCAGTGGAGTCTCAGAGTCTTAACCGCTGGACCGCCAGGGAATTCCCCATACTTTTTGAGGAAGACCACTGACGGTAGCTACAGAAGGGAAGTGGAGAATAGTGTGATGCTAGAGGTGAGAAGGCTAGCTGCAGCCTGGATGTGACAGTGGGATGAGAAAGCACTGAATAATTTCTAGACATGAAGGAGAAGTTTATAAGATCTGGTGCCTGATTTGGAAATGGGGACGTAGGAAGCAAAAGGGAGCTGGAAAAATCAAGGCTTCTGCCTGGGTGACTGGATGTACGATGGTGCGATTCACTGAAATTGATAAGACACAAGGAGGAACAGGTTTGGAGAGTCGGCAGATGGGGACGTTGATGTTAACACGAGATATGTCAGTGGAATATAGAGTAAGAGGTCTTTCTACATGTGCCTAACGTTCAACAGAAATCTGTGCTAGAGAGTAAGATTTTGAATTGTGTCATCAGCGTGCAAATGGTAGTTAAAGCCATGATAGTGGATGAAATTGCAAGAGTGAGTATGTGCAGGGCTAAGGACTAAGACTTGGTATAGCATTTGTTTGTATTAGCCTATAGAAACATGTTTAGTTTTCGATAAGTTTAAATTAGATGTTCAGTTTATTCAGTGCTGTTGCTTTAGGGTCTAACCCCCCAAAATGAGAAACATGTTTGTATTTTATTTGACTGCATGGGTTAAAAGGTATTAAATAACGGCAGATGACTAGCTCTCTGGGGTACGTTGGAGGTGCAGAAATCCTCAGCATAAAGATTATAAACAGAAACAAGAGCTTTTTGAGCTGTTTTAACTTTAATTTTTAGGGAAACATTCTGATTAGATTGTAATTTTATGAGAGTAGAAAGAAACTAATTTCAGTCCCTTCCCTTTCACATTGCCAAACATCACACTGGGCAGGCAGACTCTTAATAAGCACAGCACTAACAGCCCACGTCCAAAGGGATGTCAGGGGTACAAATAAGGGACATGAGAAGGTGAGGATCAAAATTAAACTGAAGGGCTTCCCTGGTGGCGCAGTGGTTGAGAGTCCGCCTGCCGATGTAGGGGACACGGGTTCGTGCCCCGGCCCGCGAAGATCCCACATGCCGCGGAGCGGCTGGGCCCATGAGCCATGGCTGCTGAGCCTGCGCGTCCGGAGCCTGTGCTCCGCAACGGGAGAGGCCACAGCAGTGAGAGGCCCGCATACCGCCAAAAAAAAAAAAAGTAAAAAAGTAAACTGAATTTTGCCTAGGGCTGCCTTTCCTGTGCTTCTTAGCAACTTTAAGTCCTGAATATGTTATAAGTACCAAATTGACAAATACTTCACACTGACGAGAAACAAGAAGACTGGACAGTTTTACCCATACCTTAGCAAAGGTCTTCCTTTACTGTTTTATAGTCTAGAAGTAAAATAATTTCAGAGTACTGAGCTTTAAGTGAGAGGAGTAGAGAGTAATAGAATCTTTTACCATTTATTTCTTGTAGAAAATATAAGTATCGAACTGCTCTTTTTCTTGCCAAGTAGTCTAATCTGTCTTCAGCTATTTTAAGTGTTTACCCCGAGTATTTTAAGCACAAAAGCAAAATGCGTTTGTCTTTTTTTATTTTTTGCTTTTATGAAATTTAATCGTATTTTCTTTTAAGGAAGTCCATTCCAAACCAGAACAGTTTGTGGACCTTAAATAACTGTTGTAGGGCTTCCCTGGTGGCTCAGTGGCTGAGAGTCCGCCTGCCGAGGCAGGGGACACGGGTTCGTGCCCCGGTCCGGGAAGATCCCACATGCCGCGGAGAGGCTGGGCCCGTGAGCCATGGCCGCTGAGCCTGCGAGTCCGGAGCCTGTGCTGTGCAGCGGGAGAGGCCACAGCAGTGAGAGGCCCGCGTACCGCAAAAAAAAAAAAAAAAAAAAATTGTTGTAGTTTCACTGGCACATTTGTTCAACAAACATTTATTGTATACTTGTATGTGTTAGGCACAATACTGGATCTGGGGTAGACAAAGCAAAAAAGAATTCCTATCCTTCGTGCATCTTACATTTTGGGGAGAAGAGACAGACGATGAACAAAACAATAAGTAAATTCAGTAGTCTGTGAGGAGGTAAGTGCTACCCAGCAAAATAAAGCAGGGTAGTGGGATAGAACAGGGTTGAGGGGGAGAGATTCCGTATTTTTTGCAACATTTTACTATGAAAAATTTCAAACGTACTGTGAGGTTGCAAGCATTTTATAGTGACCACCCATGTACCCCGTGGCTAGACTCCACCATTAACATTTCACTCTACTTTGCTTTATCACACATCTGTTCATCTCTGCATCCGTCAATCCTTCTTGTTTTGATGCATTTCTAAGTAAATTACAGACATCAGTGCATGTTTCCCTAAATACTTCAGCATACATATCATTAATTAGAGTTCAGCATTTATTTACTGTTTTTTTTCTTCTGAGGTAAAATTTACATGCAAAGAAATTCACAAATACTTGGTGTATATTAGCTGGATTTTGACAAATTCGCCTACTTGTCTAACCCATCCCCCAACAAGATATGGAACTTTACCATCATCCCAGAAAATTCTTTCATTCCCATTCCAGTCAATCCTTGCCCCCAGGCCTCAGAAGCAGCTACTGTTTTTCTTTTTTCTTTCTTTTTTTTTTTTTTACCGTAGATTAATGTTGCTTGTTTTGAAACGTCACATAAATGGACTCAGAGTGTGGACTGTCTTGTGCAGAGCTATTTTCCCTCACCCCAGTGTTTTGGGGACTTGCCCGGGTCATGCCATGCGTAGGTGATTTGTTCCGCTGTGTTGCTGGGTGGTCCTCCGTTGTGTCACCGAACCGCAGTTTGTGCACCAGTCCTGATGATGGACGTTCGGGCTGTTTCCACTTTGGGGCTATTACCAATAATAAAACCGTATGAACATTCTCATTCAGGTCCTTTTGTGGGCTTGCATCCTCATTTCTCCTCGGTAAATACCTAGGGGTGGGATTGCTGGGCCCTGTGCAGCGTGTATGTCTGGTTTCATGAGATCCGCCGCCCCTTTTTCTCACTAACCGTGTCTGAGAGTTGGAGTTGTTCCTCATCCTCAGAGTTGTTCGGTGTGGTCAGCCTTCTCAGTTGTAGCCATTCTGGGGACCGTAGAGTGGAAGAGCTGGTGAAGAATGCTCTGTCTGCAAAGGGGACTTTTGAACCAAGATTTGAAGAAAGTGAGGAAGCGCAAGCCATTCTGAGTTTGACGGAGAGCAAGGAATCTAGTATGACAAGAGCAGAATGGAAGTAAGGGTTGCCTGGGCACAGCAAGGAAGGGGAATGTGCACATCCTGTTGGACCTTGTAAGCAGTTTTAAGAACTTTGGCTTTTATTCTGAGTGAGATGGGAAATAATTGGAATGTCCTAACGGAAGAATGGCATGGTCTGACTTGTATATTAACAGATTACTCTGATTATTGCATGAAGACAGACAGAAATGGAAGCAGGGAAACCAGTCAGAAGGCTGTCGTAATGAGCCAGGCAAGAGCTGGGTGTTCGGATGCAGAACCTGGGAGCCCTTGCTGGAGCACTGTTCCTGAATAGGCATGGCTGTCTGGTTCTCAGGAAAGTCGTCAGGAAGCAGCCGAGAAAGTGATTCGGCTCAGCCCTTCTGTTGTGGTGGCAGTGGAGTCTAGCCCTCCCTGCATAAATGAGCAGGGGTTCAGTAACTTCTTAGGTGGCTTTTTACAAATTAGTCCTCACTTATTTACCCATAAGAAATCTTATACAATATTGTTGCTTTCAATAACCTGTTTTTAATTCAGTAACCCAAAAGGTCTAAATGTGGTCTTAATTGTTGCTATGGCTGACCGTTAAGGCCATTATTTTCTTAAATAAATATACTTAATGAATAAGTTGATATAATTTAATCTTTGTTTAGGAATTTGCCCAGTATAACCTTGAATAACTCTTTCTGGTTTGGTAATATTTATTAGAACTTACTATAGAGCAGGTAGAAATACCTTTTTCATTTTTTTCATTCAATTTAGTCTTATCCTTATTTTTCTATAATGATATTTTTTAGAATACTGGGTACCTGCAATAAAGGAAAACATAGTTCTAGCTGCTAAGTAGATTACAAAGATAATCTTGTTTATCCCTCATCCTTAAAAGAATTGAGAGTCCCCCATACTACAAGAGAATACATCTTTTAAAGGAAAAGATATAAAGGTTAGTTAGACATAGGATCTAATCTTAAGGAGCTTAACATTTTGGAGATCAGTATGTAGACAAATAAATGATTACAGCACGATTTCTTACGTAGAGGATGTAGTGCTGTAAAAGCACAGATAGGGGAAGCAGAGGGAAGATCGTTTTATTTTATTTTTTTTAATAGATCTTTATTGGAGTATAATTACTTCACAATGCTATGTTAGTTTCTGTTGGCAAAGTTAGTTTCTGTTGGCAAAGTTTCTATGGCAAAACGAATTAGCCATATGCATACATATATCCCCGTATCCCCTCCCTCCCACCCTCCCTATGCCACCCCTCTAGGTCGACACAGAGCACCAAGCTGATCTCCCTGTGCTATGCAGCTGCTTCCCACCAGCCGACTATTTTACGTTCAGTAGTGTATATAGGTACATGCCACTCTCACTTCGCCCCAGCTTCGCCCTCCAACCCCATGTCCTCAAGTCCATTTTCTGTGTCTGTCTCTTTATTCCTGTCGTGCCCCTAGGTTCTTCAGAACCTTTTTTTTTTAGATTCCATATATACGTGTTAGCATAGTGTATTTGTTTTTCTCTTTCTGACTTACTTCACTCTGTATGACAGTCTCTGGGTCCATCCACCTCACTACAAATAACTCAATTTCATTTCTTTTTATGGCTGAGTAATATTCCTTTGTATATATGTGCCACATCCTCTTTATTCATTCATCTGTCGATGGACACTTAGGTTGCTTCCATGTCCTGGCTATTGTAAAGAGAGCTGCAGTGAACATTGGGGTGCATGTGTCTTTTTTTTTTTTTTTACAAACCCACAATTTATTGTTATATTGTTGCTTTAAACAGTCACATGCATTTTAAGAAAAGGGAAACAATCTTTTATATTTACCCATAATTTGGTTCTTTGTTCTCTCCTGATAAATCTGTTTCCATCTGCTATTGTTTCCCTTCCATCTGAAGAACTTCCTTTAGCATTTCTTTTTTTTTTTAAATTAATTTATTTATTTTTGGCTGCATTGGGTCTTCATTGCTGCTCACGGGCTTTCTCTAGTAGCGGTGAGCAGGGGCTACTCTTCGTTGTGGTTCGCGGGCTTCTCATTGTGGTGGCTTCTCTTGTGGAGCACGGGCTCTAGGCACGCGGGCTTCAGTAGTTGTGGCGTGTGCATGTGTCTTTTTGAATTATGGTTTCCTCAGGGTATATGCTCAGTAGTGGGATTGCTGGGTCGTCCGGTAGTTCTATTTTTAGTTTTTTAAGGAACCTCCATACTGTTCTCCATAGTGGCTGTATCGGTTTACATTCCCACCAGCAGTGCAAGTGGGAATTGCACTGCAATTACATTCCCTCTTCTCCACACCCTCTCCAGCATTTATTGTTTGTAGATTTTCTGATAATGGCCTTATTGTGGTTTTGATGTGCATTCCTCTAACGATTAATGATGGTGATGGCAGAGGAGGCAAGAGCATACACGGGAGAAAAGACAGCCTCTTCCATAAGTGGGGCTGGGAAGCTGGACAGCTGCCTATAAAAGAATGAAACTAGAGCACTCCCTAACACCAGACACAAAAATAAACTCCAAATGGAGTAAAGACCTAAATGTAAGGCCAGACACTATCAAACTCTTAGAGGAAAACATAGGACAAACACTTTTTGACATAAACCACAGCAAGATCTTTTTTGACCCACCTCCTAGAGAAATGGGAATAAAAACAAAAATAAACAAATGGGACCTAATGAAACTTAAAAGCTTTTACACAGCAAAGGAAACTATAAAGAAGACAAAAAGAAAGATCATTTTAAACCAGACTTTGAAGAACAAGTGGGAATTTCCTTGGGAGTGGGGCTGGCGTATGGTCCATCTGTGTGAGCAAAGGCACACAACAGATGTTTAAGACACAGTACTGTCCCTTCAGATGGGTCTTATCTACCGATACCTAATGTCACTCTTAATCAATAAAAATGATATTTTCTGACTTCTCAAATTTGTGATATGCCCTGTTTATAACCAGTTAACCATTTTGCATTAATTACCAATGTTTTTATCAAAGAGACCATTACCACCTGAAAAGGCAGAAATTTTCTAGGGGTAAGCAAAAATAACAAAGGGGAAAGTAAAAGAAAAAACATTAAGTGCTGGAAAGAAAAGAGGGAAAGACGGGTAAGAAAAAAAAGAGATATGTATATAAAACAAATAATAAAAATAAGTAGCAGAGTGACTTGCTGGACTTAGGGTCTGAGGAGGAAGCTAAGATTCCTGCCTGGGTCTCTGTCTCTAAAGCCCACGCTCTTCCAGTGCGCCCGGTGGGCTGAAGTAACAAAAGTGAATATTTGGAGCCTGCGATTGCAGGGTTCATGGGGACACGAAAGTGCGCCTCTGAACTTTCCGAAGATCATCGTTCAGTCTTTTCTGATCCTCTTCTTTATTGTTCACGTTGCTATGTATAGAAAACATTATCATTACTTGCAGCGCAAGAGGCTTTTAAAGTAAATTGCCTAATCGTAAGTTACGATTCATCTGATTCCATTTTATGTAAGGTTGGCTATCTTAAAATTCTTTAGATTATTTAATAGTATTTACTTTGTTCCCTGTAAGATCAGATTTGAGAGGGTATACCTTTGTTATTTTATGAAAAATGGGAATTGATCCTGGTGTTTTGATGATTAACTCTTAAATTGCACCTGAGCCTAGTTATTATAAATATTCTATGATATAAAGAAACTTTACCCTCCCAGGGTGTCAAGCTAGTAAGTGGTCTTCACACACAGCTACTTCCTTTTCTTAAAATAATCTTTTAACTCCTGTTCTAGCTTAAATGTCACTTGGCACTAGTGAAAGTGATACTGTCCTTGAAATCCCTTTCCTATTTATATTTCCCATTAACACATTGTTCTTTTCCTTCACAGCACTTATCACACTTTACAGTTTATTTTTAGGGCTGTTTTATTAGTGTCTGTCCTCCCTACTACAGTGTCAGGAACCGTGCTATTTTATTTACCATTGTGTTCCCAGGAGAGGCACATAGTGGGCAGTCAGTAAATATGGACTAAGTTAATTAATGAGAAGCTTAAGCCCAGCTGTTCTGCCCTGTATCTCCAGTTGTTGTCCTATACCAGCATTTCCCAAACTGCATTACAAAAGTTCTCCATGAGCTATTAATGGATACTTTCTGAAAAAATGATTCTGTGGTCATAGATTTGGAATGACTGAACCCTCTGTCATGAGCAACCACAGTTTACATTGCCGTGTTAAAAGCTTTCATTCCAAAAGTTTAAAAATTCAACGTTATTTTTTTTTTAACTGTCAAACTCATTATTGGACTACCTATTGATAATTTGAAATTAAGTATTCCAGTGAACACAGTTTGGGAACGCTGGCTTATTCAGTGCTGCAAGTAGATGTATTTAGAAGTTTCATTGACAGATATTATCTTCCAGGAACATCTGGCATTTTATATAATTGTAATTTAGGATCGGATCATCTTAGTTATTTAGTCAAGGCATTCAATAAGTAATTATTGAATTGAATTCATAGCTCATCTTATTCTAATTTATTTCATGTATTACTTGGCTTCACCATTTCACAGCTTCCTACTCAAAGCAAAAATTTCATTTTCACTTATAATTTAATGTTACTTTAATATAATTTAATGTTTTTTTCTTGGAAGTAGATGTATATAGTTTGGGGTTTTAAAAATACGTTCTTTACCTGGAAAGCTGCAAGTGTAATGTTTTACTCTGGAACTAAACCTGACTTAAATGGGAAGGGTTTTACTGAACTAAATAAATTGTGTCTTTCAGAAATTACCTTTGTTTTAGAAAATCATGTAGTGAGATGTACTCAAATATTTTTTGTCAAAAAGAATTACAAAGAATTTTAGAAAATAAGGGAAATAAAATTATAGAAGAGTATTTCAAAATTATATCACCAGGAGGTGATCTGTTAACTGGTGTACATACTTTGAAACTTGACACATATGTGTGCCTGCTTGCATCTGTGTGGTATGTGTGTGTGTGTGTACATACACAGATACCTACATACATATTCATTCAACAGATATTTAAGCACCATGCTTTGTACTCGGCACTGTTTTCGGGTGGTTATTTAGCAGTGAACAAAATAGACAAAAATCCCTGCCCTCACGATGCTTAGATTGCGGGGGGGAGGAAGGGGTGACAACAGTAAACAAACCAAGGATATGACATGTCAGAGGACTGTAAGAGCTTTGGAAAAATATAGCAGTGAGAAGAATAAAGGAGCATAGAGAGAAGGATTGTTACGTGTTCAGCTGCTTTTAGACTTTTTCCTACATTTGTGTGTGTTCAATTATGTCTTTTGCTTTTAAAAAAGATTAAATACAAATATCCTGAACATACAATTTTCAGATCTGTCTTTTTACTTAATAAATTGATGGGTTTTTCCATTTCATTAAATATTATTCTGAACCATTTAAAGGCTATGCATGTTCCATTTTCTAGAATATGGTCCGTTTTCTAGACAGCAGCCAGGCTGATCTTTAAAATC
Organism: Globicephala melas; assembly: GCF_963455315.2. Classification (NCBI taxonomy): domain Eukaryota; kingdom Metazoa; phylum Chordata; class Mammalia; order Artiodactyla; family Delphinidae; genus Globicephala; species Globicephala melas. Next base: position 3,701,113 of record NC_083315.2, on the reverse strand, counting down.
CTTCAGCCACTGTTGCTCTTAGTACAAGGACAAGTCCGTAACATGCCCCATGTCCCTGCATGATTTGACCCTGACCCCCTTTGCACTCTCACCCCCCTGTGCTGCAGCCACACCGGCACCTGTGTGTGGTCTCCTTCCCATCCTCGAGTCTTTGTACACACACAGGGCTACAGTGAATAGGAAGGTGTAAGGCTATAGTTACACACCAGTTGTTGAGGAGTGATTTTTAAGGCTTAGAAGAACATATTTGTTGTATATTGTACATATCTTGGCTCCTTACGTTCCTTATGAGGAAATTTTGTCGAATATTTTATAAAACAAGAAAACACATGGAAGATTTTTTTAAAGCAGTATTTACTATAATATTGATAAAAAGTTTGATTTCATGATTCTAGGAAAATGGATATAAAGATAAGGAAGTCTTTCTACAGAATGCTGTTAACACTAGGAAGAATAGGAATGGTAACAAGCATATGGTAAATCTTCAGCTTCTCTAGTAATGAAAGGTACACATTTGCTACCATGTTTTAGGTAGGTAGTGTGTCTCAGCCATTTTATCTTAACCACAATCCCATATGGTAGGTACACAGTATACATTTATAGGTAATAAAACTTGCTGGTATGAATATCTTGTCCCGAGTCCCAAAGTCATGGAGCTAGTAAACCGTGGAGCCAACCTTCCAATCCAGAGCGCTCCCGATTACAAATCATGTTCTTAAGCACCACACTGCAGTGCCTGTAAAAAATCTAAAGCCCTTAGGGGTCCCATTTCACACCTAGAAAGTCATTTTCATTGTGGTCCATCTAGAGAAGTGAATGAAATAGCCAGGAAATTTCTGAAAAAGAATCATGAGGAGTGGATTTAGTAAACTAGTCAGCACTAGATAATAAAATGTAGTCTGCGGCTGCACTTTGAAAAACACGTTAAATACTAGCAGAGGAGGCAGTTGAGTAGAGGAGGGCAAAAGAACTTGGAAATACTCCCAAGTGCAAGTGGAATTCTGAGAAAGGCACATTTTTAGTCATTAAAATAGGGAATAGGTGATTTTTTTGTTGTTGTTGTTTTTTTGCGCTACGCGGGCCTCTCACTGTTGTGGTCTCTCCCGTTGCGGAGCACAGGCTCCGGACACACAGGCCCAGCGGGCATGGCTCACGGGCCCAGCCGCTCCGCGGCATGTGGGATCTTCCCGGACCGGGGCACGAACCCGCGTCCCCTGCATCGGCAGGCGGACTCTCAACCACTGCGCCACCAGGGAAGCCCGGGAATAGGTGATTTTATGCATGACGTTCCTATACCCTTCGAGATGGCTTGCTGTCTCTCCGTATACAAAAAAATAAACCGTCTCTCACATGTTCACCTACACAGAGAAATGATAATGGATTAAGGACAAAATGCAAATGAAGAATAGTGTGCCTCGCTCCCCCGCTCCCTCCTTGAGTTTGATGTAAGTAGGGGGCATAGGTCACAGAAAATTTCTCTTGCTCTTTGAGGGTATCTGAGAGGAGAAGAGTACACCTGTGATTGATTTCCCCCCTGGGGCTCAGAAGCACCCTGTGTCAGAGGGCACAAGGGCCAGTACACACGCCCATAGGCTGTTCGGAGTCACCCCTCCCCCCCTCACACTTAGTTTCTACCAGCTCCCAGGAGCCACAAGGCAGCCTGAATCAAAGATAAGTTGAGTTATAAAAATGAAAGGTTTTGTTTACACACCCTAGTTTGTGACTATACGATTTATACCTGTTACTAAGGATGACAGAATCATAAAGGAAAAGGTTAATAAATTTGACTAATAGAACTTTCCTGCGTGGAAAAAATCCTCTAAACAAAATCAGAAGTCAAACTTCAGGAAAACAGTTGTCAGTTTTATTACATGGGGGCTAATTTCCTTAATATTGAAAAGGAAAATAATCCACATATTTAAACATCAATGAGAAAAAGAAAAGCAGCACTTTTGAAAATGAACAAACAGCAACACGTAAGGGAAGAAAAACTCATTGTAAAGAAATTAACCTAAAATAAAATGGGTCATTTTAAAATTGAAAAGAGATGTTAAGGAGTTACTGCAAGGAGTGGTAGGAATGTGTGCTGTAACTTCATATACCCTTTGAGCGCTTCCGTCTCTTGTCCTACAGATGCTTTCACGGGCTCACAAAGGTGTCTCATACATATAGTAGTACAGGATTGGTGTTTGCAGCGCTCAGGGAGAAGGATAGGCATTTAAGTTGCTTCCAGGGTTTTTTCCCTATCAGTTCGTGTCTGGTTAAATAAGTTACGGTACATCCACATAGTGGAATACAATGCAGCTGTTGCAAAAATGGTAGTGAAAGTATCAGTATGGAAAAATCTCCGAGGTATGTCAAGGGACCAAAGCCCTAGGGATAAAGCTCTGTATGTTGCGCAGCAGAATCCTAGGTGTGAATTGATATATACGTATATGTAACATTAACAGAGGCTACGTATGAAGACTGGAATTTTTTGTTTTCATACTGTTGGAATGTTTTTCATCCTTCAACTTGTATTTTATATACAGTATTTTAAAAACTAGCTTAAATTTAATGAAATGTTTATCAAAATTCAATGATGATGGGGTGGGTGAGAACAGATATTTCTGTGGCAGCTGGTGAAAATCTTTCTGTGTGGCACCTCAACCAAAGCTTATTTTGAGCACCTGTAACTGCCAAGCATTGTACTAAACATTTAATGCGCATTTAGCTTACTTAAATCTCCAACCATCCGTGGAAGATTCTATTTTTCTTTTCCTGGAGGAAACAGATTTAGAAGAATGAAGTGTCTTGCCAGGAGTCACAACCTCTGGAGCCTTTGCCTTCAATCCCTATACTTTACTACCGTTCAAAAAGGGCTCCAGAAATTCAGAAGAAAGGTTATTACTCGAAACACAGACCAGGTTTGAATCTGTGTCAGCTTCGTGAATGAAAAATGGAGACAATAATCTGTACCCTTCTTTGGAATGATCATATTAGTTGATTTGTATGACATTTATGAAACACTGTATGAATAAGCAATTAGAATCGATAAAATATTTTTTATACAAAGCCTGCTTTCGTCATACAGTACGTTCGAATGTTTTAACCCTCTTTTTAAAACAGTCTCATCTGTAGAATGCAAACTTCTTTTTTAAAAATAAATTTATGTATTATTTTTGGCTGCGGTGAGTCTTCGTTGCTGTGCACGGGCTTTCTCTAGTTGCAGCGAGCGGGAGCTACTCTTGGTTGCGGTGCGCAGGCTTCTCACTGCGGTGGCTTCTCTTGTTGCGGAGCGTGGGCTCTAGGCACGCGGGCTTCGGTAGTTGTGGCACGTGGGCTCAGTAGTTGTGGCTCGCGCGTTCTAGAGCGCAGGCTCAGTAGTCGTGCTGCACGGGCTTAGTTGGTCCGAGGCATGTGGGATCTTCCCGGACCAGGGCTCGAACCCGTGTCCCCTGCATTGGCGGGCGGATTCTTAACCACTGCACCACCAGGGAAGTCCCTATAAAATGCAAACTTTAATAACAGTTTTAGTCAGTTTTTGGAATCTTTTGTATAATTTAACTCTCAATTTTGGTGTAGTACCTTTTCTTAAATTGAGGAAATAGGGCCCCGGTCCGGGAAGATCCCACATGCCGCGGAGCGGCTGGGCCCGTGACCCATGGCCGCTGAGCCTGTGCGTCCGGAGCCTGTGCTCCGCAACGGGAGAGGCCGCAACAGTGAGAGGCCCGCGTACCACAAAAAAAAAAAAAAAAAAAATTGAGGAAATATACAGTGTATCTGACAAAATCTTGTTTCTATTCAAAATGTTTTTACCACAACTGTATTGTTAGCATCCTTGCAAGGCTACTAAAATTCCTCTATTTTAAAAACAAATGAAAACCTCTTCATGAGGCTACATGTTCTGTTTGCTAGTTTTTTAATACGTAACTTACCTCTTTTTCCCTCTTTTTAGGAACACCATCTTCAGCGGGCTATCTCGGCACAGCAGGTGTATGGCGAGAAGAGGGACAACATGGTCATTCCAGTCCCGGAGGCAGAAAGCAACATCGCTTACTATGAGTCCATTTACCCCGGGGAGTTCAGGATGCCAAAGCAGCTCATTCACATACAGCGTAAGTAATTCCTCTTCTGGTAACTGTACTGTGCATTCTCTTCTTCTGTAACTCTCGGCAGGTTTTTATCAGTTCGGGGCCATTTTCAGTACCCACTTCACTGACCAGAATCAGCTTGAGAGTTATTAGAGCCCATTTTCACCTTTTATAATTGTGCTTGAGCTCTCTGCCTGACAGAAAAGATAGCATTTTCATCCCAGATTTTTGGCTTCATCTCAATATGGGACCTTATGCTACTGTAGATGAGTAGGATAAAGAATATACCTTAGATGTAGAGATCATTTTCTTACTCTTCAGAAATAGTAATGTTAATTGCCTTAAAGAATTTCTTAATAGAAGTCAGAGGTCAGCAAACCTTTTCTGTAAGTATTTCAGGCTTTGCGGGTCATTCAGTCTCTGTCACAGCTATTTTACTCTGTGTTCCAATAAAACTGTATTGACTAAAACAGATGGCAACCCAGTATTGGCCTACGGGCTGTAGTCTGCCAACCCCGTCTGTGTTTCTACTAATATTTTTCGTTTTTTCTTTTTTGGCCGAGCTGCGCGGCTTGTGGGATCTTAGTTCCCTAACCAGGGATCGAACCCAGACCCTTGGCAGTGAAAGTGCTGAGTCCTTACCACCTGACTGCCAGAGAATTCCCCTAATTTTTATAAATATAGCATTTTTAATTGGTAACTTGTCTCACTTGGTACTGATAGGCTCTTCATTGGAAATGATCCTTTGATAGCTAATCACATTTGATGATGAACAGCTGAGAGCTTGTAGACTTAGGCAAATATATTTCATTCACTCAGTCCCCACATAGTGGACAACTTAAACAGATAATTGAAAGGTTACTAAGGTAAAATTGCTACAGCTTTCATTGTGGTCTTGCTGACCTTTATGATCAAGAGGTTTTTCCAGGGGCCTGTTTCAACTTTTTCTCAGGACAATATAAATCTGTTTTGTTCTTATTGTTCTTTCTACGGACATAGAGAAACTAGCTTTAACCAGTTTCCAGCTTATTAACTACTTTTCTGACTCATTTAACCTCTCTCCAGATGATCTAGTTCCTGTCCTGGATTCTAAGCATTTTTTTTTTTAACTATTTCTTGAATATGAAAACTAAAAGTAGACATAATGCCTGTATTGACTCTTATCAGTTCTGTATTGGCGTTTGATAGTTTTAACTTGTAATGTTTTTTCATCTTTACCTCTGACTTGTACCTAATCTTCCTGACTTCCTTTAGAAAAAAAAGAAATTTTTCCAATTTATTAAAGGCTACTTTGAAGTGAACCAAACAAGCAGCATGTGTTTTCTTGCCCACTCACATGTTTAATAACATGTCAGACACACATTCTAAACAATTTTGACCAATATTAGGACCTAAAAATTAGTTCTCTGGAAAATCATGTCAGTGTGAAAGTACCAGAACTGATCCTTCCTCTACACGTGAACTAGAGCCACACTGCATTCCATAGCCACAGGCTGTATTATCTCACGAATACAGGCTTTTAGGTTGAAGCAGCACTGAGCAAGATAAAATTACATTAATCAATTTACATTATCATTACTATCAGAAAAAAAAATTTGAATGCATGTTTTACAAATAGTTGCTTATTGATGACCAAAATTCACAAACCACATTTTATTTGTAGCTCATGGATTAAATTGTGGTCAGAAGAGTCAAAAGGGACTGTATTTAAAAAGGAATTGACTTTGTTGACATTGTAATCAAATAATAGTAATAAAATGGGAGCAGAATTGTGAATTATTTTGGGAAAAATTTTTTTGCATCAGTACAAATTTGGAAAGATGTATTACATTGGAATGTTAATAAAGACAGCTAAATTAGTGTTAGCTGCCTTTGGATTTCTTTTAACATTTTGTCTTGGATGATTATAGATTCACAGAACATGTGAAGCCTTGTATAATCACCACCACAATTAAGATAATTGTACCATCACCCAAGACTCCATCTTGTTGATCCTTTAAATGCACCCCTAGCCCCGGCAACCACTAGTCTGTTCTCCATCTCTGTAATTATGTTTGTTGATGAAGGTAACATAGATGAAATCATGCAGTATATATCCTTTTGAGACTGACTTTTTCCTCTTAGCATAGCCTCCTTGACGTTCATCCAAGCTGTTGCATGTATCAGTAGTCCTTCTTTCCTCTTGCTGAGCAGTCTTCCGTGATCCATGTGCACTGCATGTTTCACTGCTCACCCACTGAAAGACATTTGGGTAGTTTCCAGATTTTAACTATTGATATTTCAAATAAAGCTGCTATGAGTGTTCATGTACAGATTTTTGAGTGAACATAAATTTTTATTTCTCTGGCTTAATTACCTTAAGAGTAGTTGCTGGGTCATACATTTTTAGTTTGACAAGAACGTCTACACTGTATCCCAGAGTGGAGGTACTGTTTTACATTATCATCAGCAGTGTATGTGTGATCCAGTTTCTCCTGTATCCTTGCCAGCATTTGAGGTTATCATTTTTTAATTTTAGCCATTCTAATAGGTGTGCAGTGATATCTCATTGTACTTTTTTTTTTTTTTTTTTTTTTTGCGGTACGCGGGCCTCTCACTGTTGTGGCCTCTCCCGTTGTGGAGCACAGGCTCCGGACGCGCAGGCTCAGCGGCCATGGCTCATGGGCCCAGCCGCTCCGCGGCATGTGGGATCTTCCCGGACCAGGGCACGAACCCATGTCCCCTGCATCGGCAGGCGAACTCTCAACCACTGCGCCACCAGGGAAGCCCTCTCATTGTACTTTAAATTTGTGTTTCTCTAAATGGCTAACATGTTAAACGTCTTCTCATGTGTTTGCCATCTATATATCTTATTTGGTGAAATCATCGCACAGGTCTTTTGCCCATTTTCTAATTAGATTGTTTATTTTAATGTTGAGTTTTGAGGATTTTGTTTTGTTTATATATTCTAGACACACGCCTTTGTCATATGTGATCTGGAAATATTTTCTCCCAGTATATAATTTGTCTTTTCATTCTCTTAACAGATTTTCACAGAGCAGAAGTTTTTAATTTTGATGAGATCCATTTACCAATTTTCCTCTTACAGTTCATGATTTTGGTATCAACTCTAAGAATACTCTTTGTTTTGCCTGGGGTCCAAAGATTTTGTCGTATGACCTGTTCTGGAAGTTTCACAGTTTTACATTTTACATTTTTTTTTTATTTAATAAATTTATTTGTTTTTGGCTGCGTTGGGTCTTCGTTTAGTTGCAGCGAGTGGGGGCTACTCTTTGTCTAGTTGCAGCGAGCGGGGGCTACTCTTCGTTGCTGTGCGCAGGCTTCTCACTGCGGTGGCTTCTCTTGTTGCGGAGCATGGGCTCTAGGTGCGCGAGCTTCAGTAGTTGCGGCACGTGGGCTCAGTAGTTGTGGCTCGTGGGCTCTAGAGCACAGGCTCAGTAGTTGTGGCTCACGGGCTTAGTTGCTCCTCGGCATGTGGGATCTTCCCGGACCAGGGCTCGAACCCGTGTCCCCTGCATTGGCAGGCGGATTCTTAACCACTGCGCCACCAGGGAAGTCCCTTCCTTTTACGTTTAAGTATGTGATCAATTTTGAGTGTGAGGTTTAGGTCATGGTGTTCCCCCTGCCTCCATTCTGGGTATCTAATTGTTCCAGCACCATTTATTGAAAAAGTGATCCCTCCTCCATTGATTGCTTTTGCTTCTTGGCAAGAAATTAATTATGCATGTTGATGAGTCTCTATTTCTGGCTTCTGTTCATCCACTATTCCACTGATTTCTGTGTTTATCCCGAGACAGTACCACTGTCCTGATTACTACAGCTCTATGATAATCCTTAACATCAGGGAGAGTACTTCCTCCTTTATTTTTCTCCTTCAAGATTGTTTTGGGTATTCTAGGGCTTTTCCCTGTAAATATTACAATAAGTTTGTATCTGCAAAGAAACCTGCTGAGGTTTTGATAGAAATTGCACTTAACCCTATAGATCATTGTAGGGAGAGCTGACATCTTTCCTGTGTTGAGTCTTCCAGCCCACGACCACTGTGTGACCCTCCAAGTATTTAGGTCTTCTTTGATTTCTTTTATAAAGTTGAGACTTTTTAATTTTCATCATAGAGAGCCATGGTTTTTTAGTACTTTTTTAGATTTATACCTGTTTTCTTTGGAACATTTGAAAATGGTATTGCACTTTTGATTTTGGTTTCCACTTTTTCATTGTATACAGAAATGCAGCTTAATTGTATGTTGAGCTTATGTCCTGTGGCCTTAACTGAAATTACATATTAGTTCTTGGAGATGTTTGCAGATTCTTTGGGATTTTCTGAATGGAAAATCATGTCGTAGTCTGCAAATAGAAATGGTTTTGTTTTTCCTTTCCAACCTGTATGTCTTTAATTGCTTTCTTGCCTTAGTATAGTGGTTAGAACTTGAATATGATTTTAAAATAAGAATGGTGAGAGCAGACATCCTTGCCTTGTTCCTGATCTTAGAGGGAAGGAATTTAGTCTTTCACCATTAAGTATTATGTCACCTGTAGGGTGGTTTCTTTTTGTAGTTGCTTCTATGAGATTGAGGAAGTTCCCCTGTATTCCTAGGGTACTGGGAGTTTGTATCATGACTGTTGAATTTGTCAAATGCTTTTTCTGCAATGACATTGCAGAATGACAATGCAAATGCTTTTTCTGCATTGACGTTGACATTGATAAGGCCATGTGATTTTTTTTTTTTCCTTCTTTAGCCTTTGATATGATAGGTTGTATTGGTTGGTTTTCAAATATTGAACCAGCCTTGCATACCTGGAATAAATCCCACTTGGCTGTGGTGTATTATTTTTTTCATACATTGTTAGGTGCGATTTTATTGAGGAGTTTTGCATCTAAATTCATGAAAGATATTGGCCGGTAGTCTTTTGTGTTTGTTTGTGTGTGCTCTGCCTTGTCAGGTTTTGGTATCAGGGTAATACTGGCCTCATAAAACAAGTTGGGAAGTGTTTCCTCTTATTTTCTGGAAGAAATTGTGTAAAATTGATGTTAATTCTTTAAAAATTGGTATTGGCTTTTAGTATACTACAATACACAAGAAAAGGCTAGTTATACTGTAAATTTCTGCAAAGTTAAAATTGAATCTTGAATGCCAGGTGGTCTAAGAAGTTGCTTATGAAGGGTACATTGCCTTGAATTATGTATGTAGACCGGTTCATTTCAATTCTCATAATTTCTATTTTGTAAAACTCTTAAACTAATTTACACAAACTGCTCCTTGGAGTTTTAAAGATGATAATTAGTATTGCCTAAAAAAGTAATGATAAACACGTTTGAGAATTATTGCCTGTTATATTCTCCTTCCACCCCCAGAGTTACAATGCATATTACTTATAGGCTCTGGGAATCTCACAGTTAAAAAAGAAAGTTTCTTTTAACCCAGCATTTTCAAAATATATTCATTACATGTTATCTGTTAACATTTCATTGAACATTTATTTGGAAAATCTCAACGTTTTCCTTGTCTTTTAACAGGCTTAGGAAAGAGAGCATAATTTTCTCCTATCAGAGCTGTAAAGGAAGAAACCTGTATTAAAACCATCATCCCCTTCTTATAGTTCCAAACTGTGGTTACTTTTCTAAACTATTTCAGAGTGCTATTCAGCATCTCCTGCTCCACAGGGTCTTAATGCTGTTTGTCTTTTGATTGGTGATCTGGAAGCCTTCTAGATTGTACAGCTAGGACTTCTCCTTTCCTATTCATACTGGCAGAAAGGACAAAAACAGTTCTGACCAGGATAGGCAGGAACAATTCTCTCTCCCCCTTCCCCTTTGCACTCGGGTCTCAAGGTTCTCTCCTGTTAATCCTCAAAGGAAACCTTTTTTATCAGGCAGTCTTGGTGTGTATTTGAATACGTATACATGTGTGTGTAGATACAGATCTGTGCATTTCCGGTTCTGTCCACTGGTAGAGCCAAGAAGCAAAAAATACTCAGTAGCAATAAGCACACCTAGCACCTATTCCCTGATCTGTTCCCTGCTAAATAGGGCCAAGAATATGCAGAGAAATGGCTGATCCCAGGGCTGGGGCAGGGTGAGTACAAGATAACCCTGGAACATCTTGTTATGCCAGAAATTAAGAACTCACAAAAATGGCAGAGGCATATTCCACTGGCTAATTTAGGGACATTTTAAGCAGTGAAATAGTTGGGTACAGTGAACGACTTACAAACATGGAAAAAGTAGGAATTCATTATCACCACACTGGTAATAAGCCGTGCTAAATGGGGGCTTATTACTATGACCAGAAGTGTAGTCTCGTGGTTTTACAGTACAGAATGTCAAGAGCTGAACGGTGCTGTGCGAAGAGACTGCTGGAGAATCATCTTCGCACTAAGTGCGACCGAGATTGAGCCACACGAGAATCGCCAGTGTGTGCTCTCTGTAAGGGGAAAGTCTCATGAGGGTCAGGACATTTCCATGGCCTTAAACTCTCCCCACAAACTGCTCATTAGTTACGGCGGCAGGTGGGGGCGGCAGTTATACGGTGGGGTAATGGGGCAATATCTTGACTGGTGGTCACAGTTACCACCACTTATGAGAAACAGATGAACATCATGTGCCTCTAGGTGTGAGACCCTGGGAAGGACTAAGAATAAAGTCGAGTGGTGTGGCAGCTAAGAGAGTATAACCTAATCACAGTGGGGAAAATCCCATAGACACAGAGTGAGCAACCTGCTAGTAGTGGGAATGGTAATACTCCTGAAACAGACATCATCAGTGTCCTAAAAGACAGCGAAAGGCTGTGGAAATGTTCCAAAGTAAAGGAGGCTAAAGAGACGTCAGGAAAAATAATACCTGATCCCAGAGTGGTCGTGTACTGTAGTGGGAAATGTTATGAATTATTGGATCAGCTGGCAAAAGTGGAATATAAAGTTGATGACTGTACTGTGATTATGTGGAAACACACTCTGAAGTATTTAGCAGGAAAGAGCCATTATGAAGGTAATTTACCCTCTGGTGGCTCAAAATAGTGTGTGTGTGCGGTGTGTGTGTGTGTATACACATGGAGGGGGAGAGGACACACACATGCAAGTGACAAAGCAAATGGAGTACAATTTTAACAGCAGGTGAATCTGGGTAAAGGATATGCAGGTGTCCCTTGTGCTGTTTTTATTTGGAGGCTTTTATAAGTTTGAATTTATTTATAAATGAAAAGATTTTTAAAAAACAGATCTTTATAGAGCCTCCTTTTGTTTATTACCTCTCAGAACAGGTGTGTCCTTTCTTTATGCCCTGAATCTGAAAGATTACATTTTCTCCTTCCCTTTCCCCATTATTCTTCTGGTTTTACTTTCTCACAGATAAAATCTATAGCATCAACCAACCGTGCAGATATAGCAGAACTTTAACTACAAAGGACTTCATATGTAGGATTTCAAATCTTTCAGATCTGGGATTCTCTGTTTACTGTCCCCAGGTACATTCTAGAAGTGACTCAGTAGTTTATAAATATAAAGAAGTTGAAGAATTTCATGATCTAGCTAGCCAGTGATCGCTTTTGTCTTCTTAGGTCCAAGCAAGGATGTCAAATACCTACCACCGCACAGTAAATACCACTATTACGATGGTCTTTTCTGCTGCCCAGAATTTATTCCAGGGTCTTTGCAAGTAGCTGTTACCAGTCACGGGGAGCTAGTGCTTGAGCGGAAACCTGTGTGCCCTCCCTGCTGTGGGAGGTTTCTCCTCAGCCTCGAATACTGTGCCTTCTTTTCCATCAGGAGTTCTATTCTGTTCCCAGTCTACGTTTTGTGCCATTTTGGGGACCCAAATACCCTTTCACTATTTGCTTCCTGTAATTTAAAAATGCTGCTTGGAGTTATGGACATACCTACCTGTGCACACTTAGTATGAGCTGTAATATGGCATTTGTTACATAGACTTTTGTATGCATTTCACCTTTACTACTGGACTCTAAGCACAGTGGTTTGTACCACTTTGTATCTCCTTTAAAATAATCTAATCAATTTACGTGTACTGTTGTGTTCTTTTTATTAGGTTTATTTTCTATAGAATTTTCTCCTCCATCTCTATAGAATACTGTATTTTGTTTACCTGTGTACATATCTGGGTTTATCTCTAGCAGAATGTTTTAAACAGAGTCAGCTTCTACTGTATGTCTCCCATAGTTAACAATTATTGGCTAACTAGGGCTTACTGTAATTGGTAGAACTCAATTAGAAGAGGCAACTCATTTGCCTGTTTCTCTTTAGACCTTGTTTTTTGCACTCAGTAACATGGCCCAGGAAATTTGAAGATATTCCTGTTTCTAGAACCATGATGCATATATGTTACATTTTTTTTTTTTTTTTGCGGTACGCGGGCCTCTCACTGTTGTGGCCTCTCCCATTGCGGAGCACAGGCTACGGACGCGCAGGCTCCGCGGCCATGGCTCACGGGCCCAGCCGCTCCGCGGCATGTGGGATCTTCCCGGACCGGGGCACGAACCCATGTCCCCTGCATCGGCAGGCGGACTCTCAACCACTGCGCCACCAGGGATGCCCCATATGTTACATCTTTATCAGCTGCAGCTGAGCTGTCAGTTGGACATTTGGCTGAAGCCAAATTACACTTCAATCATTGGCTGTGGTTTTTTGGTCAAATGAAATCCTAAAGTGAGATTTTACATGTTAGCTTTTCTCTAGGGTTTTAATATTTTATATCTGAACAAGATTTGGTTCTCCTCATATTTGAAGGTCTTAGATGTGTTTGCATTAACTAAAGAAAAGCTTCTGGCACAGGCAAGAGCAGCCTCTCAGGCACTTGGTCACTTCAGTGGCGAAGACATAGAGCTCCCTAGGGCGGGAATCTTCCTTTCCCATCGCCTTAATTTGTTGGATGTGACTTGTCATTGATGATATAAGGTATGCCAGGAGTATGTCAAGTGTATCTTGATAATGCATAAGTAAGGTGATACTAGGTAGGCTTGTTTAGTTTTTATGAATAATTAAGCTTTGTAAATGTGATTTGCTCTAAAAGAAAAATAAATTTTATAGTGGAGGGTGCCAAAGCAATGTATGAATGAGACCCTACACACGTATAAAGTACACCCTTAAGTAGGCAGAACACTGATAGTTGGGCCCTATCAGTTTGGCTTTCTGGATTATCTGGATCACCCTCTTTAATAGAACTTCCAGTGATGATGGAAATGTTTTTATAATCTGTAGCGTCTGGTAACAGCAGTAACCACTAGCCACATGTAATACTTAGCACTTGAAATGTGGCTACTGAATTTTGCATTAAGTTAATTTAAATCTAATTGGTCATACGTGGCTAGTGGTTACTCCACAGATGTGGATTTTTTTGGTTAGGGACAAAACAACAAGTGTGTTTAATCCAACAGTTGGGTTTTTTTTGGTTTTTTTTTTTTTTGCGGCACGCGGGCCTCTCACTGTTGTGGCCTCTCCCTTTGCGGAGCACAGGCTCCGGATGCGCAGGCTCAGCAGCCATGGCTCACGGGCCCAGCCGCCCCGCGGCATGTGGGATCTTCCCGGACCGGGGCACGAACCCGTGTCCCCTGCATCGGCAGGCGGACTCTCAACCACTGCGCCACTAGGGAAGCCCATTAATCCAACAGTTTTAAACCACTTGGGAATCTCCAAAATCTCTGTTTACATTGCAACAGCAAACAGAATTAGATGGTGGAAAATCATTGAAGGGCTGATGGTGCAGGAAACATGGGTGCAGAGAGGGTAACTTATAGATATTTTTATGAAGGATCTGAATGTTCATTTATTTTAATTAGGAATGTTACAGAAGTGTGATACAGGTCAAAATGAAAATGAAGCATAACGTTATAGTTGCACAAATAATTCGTTGGGTTCCTATGGGCCAGATACTGTGTCAGTCTTGAAGCAGGGATGGCACATGTGGGGCAGGCAGGGTCCCCCCCCCTTGTTCCTGTCACAGATGTCACCACGCTGACTGCAGATGTTTTCAGGGTTTTTTCCCACTTGAATAGAGTCAATATCCAAATGCTTTTCAGTAGAGTACTGCGTGCAGAGTTGGTGTACAAGATGAACATGTTTACTGCCTCTGCACTGACGTACAGAGATGGATAAGACACAGTGCTTCCTCTCTGGGAGATCAAGCACATTCGAGTGCTTAACAAATAAGATTGTAAAGTAAAAAGGGGAGTGATCTAGAACAGGCTTTTTTTTTTTTAATTATTTGTTTATTTATTTAAATTTGGCTGTGTTGGGTCTTTGTTGCTGTGCGCGGGCTTTCTCTAGTTGTGGCGAGCGGGGCTACTCTCTGTTGTGGTGCACGGGCTTCTCATTGCGGTGGCTTCTCTTGCTGCAGAGCACGGGCTCCAGGCGCCTGGGCTTCAGTAGTTGTGGCATGTGGGCTCAGTAGTTGTGGTGCACAGGCTTAGCTGCTCTGCGGCACGTGGGATCTTCCGGGACCAGGGCTTGAACCCGTGTCCCCTGCATTGGCAGGCGGATTCTTAACCGCTGCGCCACGAGCGAAGTCCCTTCTTTCTTAAACTTTAAGTGTGGGAAGCTTAGATTGTTTGTGAGTCTGAAAACACAGTCTTTCAAAACTCTTTCCTGTTTCTTTAGAGATTGTCCAGACACCCGCGAGAGGCTTTGCCCGTGTGTTCACACAGTAAACGGTTGCTTGTGGTTTTTTCTGTCAGCTTTTAGTTTGGATGCTGAGCAGCCCGATTACGATTTGGATTCGGAAGATGAAGTCTTTGTGAATAAACTGAAGAAGAAAATGGACATCTGCCCACTGCAGTTTGAGGAGATGATTGACCGTCTAGAAAAAGGCAGTGGTCAGCAGGTACAGCTTCATTGTATATATATTAAGTGTGTGTATATGTCTATATAAATCTCTCTTCCATATGGAAACAGTGTAATGCTGGGGAGAGGGTAAGCAAGCAGGCTCCGGACAAGCATGAGTTCATGTCTTACCTCTGCCCGTTACTGGCCTGTGTAATATTCAGCATGTTTAAATTTCTCTGTGCCTCTCTTTCCCCATCTGTAAAATAGATGGATAAACATTGCAGGATTGTTGCAAAAATTAAATAATTTATATACAGCATCTAGCTCATGGTCTGACATGTACAAGGTGCTCAGCATGTCTGTTGTTACTGCTGTTGTTTTGATTATTGTCATTTAAATTTGCAGGTACTTTTGAGCCTTTTATTTGTATTATGTGAAAATGACGTAATGATTTTACATTTAGCCAGTCAGCCTGCAGGAAGCCAAACTACTGCTGAAAGAAGACGATGAGTTAATTAGGGACGTTCACGAGCACTGGGTCAGACGGAGAAGAGACTGCCGAGGGCCGGCCCTCATCCCAGCAGTGAAACAAGAGAAGCGGGATGGCTCCAGCACAAATGACCCTTACGTGGCCTTTAGAAGACGTACCGAAAAAATGCAGACTCGAAAAGTAAGAGAACCTGGGGAAATTCTGTAGTAATGTTTTTGATGTAAGAAAATTTATTTATAATTATCAGTATCTCAGTATCTGAAGGCTGTGTTTTAATTTGTGTTTAGACAGACTTTCTATATATTGTAATGAAAAATATTAATTTAAAATGTCAGCCTTAAAATTCATTAGAGTTATTAATGATATATTTTAATGTTAATCCATTAAAAACCATATTCAAAATTGATTTCCTGGTAAACCGTGTTCCATTTCAGTGTCTTTAAATTCTAATCTCACCCTTCAAATATATATATTCTTATATATCACTAGCTATACTCAGAATGCCAGTAGTCAGAAATGCTTATTGACATTAAACAAAGCAAATTCACATTTACAGAATCGTAAAAATGATGAAGCCTCTTATGAAAAAATGCTTAAGCTACGTCGAGATCTGAGTCGGGCTGTTACTATTCTAGAGATGATAAAAAGAAGAGAAAAGAGTAAAAGGGAGCTATTGCACTTAACACTGGAAATTATGGAAAAGAGGTAAAGTATATTTTAATAGCATTAGCAGCGTGGTACCATTAGAATTTTGTGTAGAGTTAATTTATGTCCTAAGCAATTATCTGTAACTCCAGAAATATATTCTTTTAATAATAGAGACTACTGAAATGTGTGCTGTGGTATGCTTAGCATATTTTTACATACGTCCCTCTCCTGATCTTCACTTCTAAGTGACTGGGTTCAGTAAAGTTAAGGTATTAAGTCATGCCAGGTAGTTACGTTTTGGAGTCATATTCTTTTGCCCTTACTTGAGTTGTGTGCAGGGCTGTGAGGGAGAGAACATTTGTCACTTCTAAAGCTTT
Source organism: Globicephala melas (assembly GCF_963455315.2). Classification (NCBI taxonomy): domain Eukaryota; kingdom Metazoa; phylum Chordata; class Mammalia; order Artiodactyla; family Delphinidae; genus Globicephala; species Globicephala melas. The sequence goes on along the minus strand of NC_083315.2, from coordinate 3,684,758 downwards.
TATTTTATTTACTAGATGGTACTGAATTTTTTCTTAACACTTAACTGAGCTTTTTAACAGGAAAGTATAAAAAGGGGAGAGGGCAAGGCCCATAATCTTAACACTCAGGTAATCCTTTAGCAGGGAGCACAGTGAAAACTTCAAGCCTCACTCCCCTATTTCGTAGTCCCTACTCCCAAAGAAAACCACTAATCAGTTTATTGTGATTCATTTCAGAAAAGTTAGTTTTATAGCACAGGCAACTCAAATTAGCAGAAAGTTCCTCCGTACCATTTTAGGCATGAATTTCAACATCTCCACCGAATCTTTCGCCAAAATTGCTATGTTAAAATTTAAACCTTTGTTTTCTTTCCCACAGTTACCTATTAATGGTGCCAAGATAAAGCTATAAGCCAAAAAGCAAAAGAAAGAATAGGAATTATGTAATCTTTAGTTTTAATAAGCATTCAGCAAATAGTTTACCTGTAATGTTACCTTAGGTCTAATCAGGATTTATAGTTATAGCTCAGTTAGTTATTAGTCATCACGAGGATGAGTACTTCCTGAACTAACGTTTTCAACTTCCTTTCTTTGCCATTTCAGATATAGTCTGGGTGACTACAGTGGCGAGATCGTGTCTGAGGTCATGGCGCAGAGACAGCCCATGAAACCTGCTTACTCCATCCCCGTTGTCCCCCTCACCAACAGCGGCCAGTTCAAACACCAGGAAGCCATGGACGTGAAGGAGTTTAAAGCTAATAAGGTGATAAAAATTTCTGTGGGCGGTAGTAGCTGATAATGTTGAGTGGTATTTTATCACTAGATTCAGAGTGAAAAAGAAAAAATATGTATATAAACTCTACCGTGAAAGCCAGCTTTTGGTTTAAGACTGGCCTTTAGATAGAGCAGTAGAACTTGTAAAGAGAGATACCTTATAGTTGAATAATTAACTTTTCTTTAAAAACCGTAATGCCATAAACTGCATAAATCTTGGTGTAAATATTTATGTCAGCCGTGATACCTGCCATAATCTTTTTCTTCCTAACAAATATCATTTCTGCCTCTGATCTTTCTTGCCTGTTGCCTGTACCTCAAATTCATACCTCTCCTAGCCTCTGCCCTCACCTGCCACACACATTTCTAACATGCACTGTGTTCATTGCTCTGTCACTCTTGCCTCTGTGTTTTATTCCCGTGTTGTTTCCCTATATAATGATTTCATATCTTTATCCTCTAAAACTGCTCGCAATTCTCTCTCATTGTTTAGCTAGCAAGTCCTTACTACTCTTTATTTTTTTAATATCTCAGCATTATGGATTTATTTTTCACTATGTTAACAGTTATCTGAAGTTTGCTTTGTGTATATGTTTCATTATTACTTTGCCAATATTGATTTGTTAATTCTTTAGAATAAAGACTAGACATCCCTTTTTAAAAATGCTCCCCTAGAATTTTCATAGAAAACTAAGAAACAGATACAGGAGCCAGCAGTAAATACTAATTGTTGTTCAAGGATTTCAGCAGCTGGAGAACTTCTGTTCTCTTCTTTTACTTGATTATGATTATGTTTAGGTTGTAGAAACATATTCCTGTTTTCACAGAGACCAACCTCTAAGACTTTACAATAGAAGATGACAGAATGTTAAGGGTCTTGTATCTCTTATGAGTGGGAATGCCTTCATTTTAGCAGTAAACTTATTTTTAAAACTCCCCCCAAACTTTCAGTTTGTTGAACATGGTTTCTAGTGTGTAATTCATGACTGTATTGCAGCAAGACAAGGCCGAGCTTATCCGACCTAAGCGTAAATATGAAAAGAAGCCCAAAGTCTTACCTTCGTCTGCTGCCGCCACTCCTCAGCAGGCCGGCCCCGCCGCGCTGCCTGGCTTCAGCGCTAAAGACCTGAACCAGTATGACTTTCCCAGCTCGGACGAAGAGCCTCTCTCCCAGGTCAGTGTAAGCATTTCTGATTTCTCATGAACACACACGAGGAATGTGGGAAGGCACATGTTCTGACGCACTTCCTTTTATTTAAAGGTTCTGTCTGGCTCTTCGGAAGCTGAGGAAGAGAATGACCCCGATGGTCCTTTTGCTTTCCGTAGGAAGGCAGGCTGTCAGTACTATGCTGTAAGTTTCGGGTTCTCTTTTTAAGTAACAGACTGTTCACCTGGAGGCGACAAAAAAAATAATCCAGATTTTTCTTTTTAAGCCTCACTTAGACCAAACTGGCAACTGGCCTTGGACTAGTCCTAGCGACGGAGGATTAGGGGATGTGCGATACCGCTACTGCTTGACCACCCTGACCGTGCCCCAGAGGTGTATCGGATTTGCACGAAGACGGGTTGGGCGCGGTGGAAGGTAAGGCACTTCTGTGTTCCTAGCAGAGGGATGTTTTAGATGGTGGGCAATGGGATCTAAAGCTTAAAGTGAGGTGGTCCTTCTAAAGAGCTCGTTTTGTTCCTGTCTGCTATTCTTAACTGATTTTTTTGACTGAGATACTTCACCACTTTGTTACCTGTTTCTTATACAACCGTAGCTTTTAATGCATAACTAATGGTTCCCTAACGGATCTGCTTTTCTTCCCAAGATCGAAAGCCTCCGAGATAGATGAAGGCAAGTGTAAATCAGGATTACAAAAAATCGTTTTAGGAGTTCTGAGAGATATTGAGAAAAAGGATTAAATAAGCTCAGAAGTGTCATATAACTGGTACACTGAGTTAACTCGCCAGTGGAAAGGCTCCAGGGCCCATGCAGGACCTGATCTTTGTTTAGACCTGATAGAGCCCTTCATACTCTGGGTGCCTTTATGTGTGAAGTTGTGTGTGGGAGGGGGGAGGAGTTGCAGAACACATGAAAGGGAAGGAAAAGAAAGGCACTCGTATAATATTAGTGAAAAAAAATTAAAAGGCAAAACAGGTAAATCATCAAGGTGCTTTGAGGAAGAAAGCTAAGGGTATAATTTACAGTCAGTTAATGACTTATACACATTTCTTTCATTTTTGAATCTTTTTTTTTGTTTTTTGGTTTTTTTTTTTTGCGGTACGCGGGCCTCTCACGGTTGTGGCCTCTCCCGTTGCGGAGCACAGGCTCCAGACACACAGGCTCAGCGGCCACGGCTCATGGGCCCAGCTGCTCCGCGGCATGTGGGATCTTCCCGGACTGGGACACAAACCCGCATCCCCTACATTGGCAGGCGGACTCAACCACTGCGCCACCAGGGAAGCTCTCATTTTTGAATCTTGATTGCAGTTATTATCACTTCACCGTTAGTTTAGAATTATCCAGTCACTAAAATACATTTTATTAAGTGCTTTTTCAACCCCATCATTATGTTTACATCATAGTAGTGAAAATTCTCTACATTGGCTATATTTTATTTGATACTAGCATGAGTCAGTTTTAACATCCTAAGATGGAATCATTTATAAGGTTTATATAAATAAAATGAAAATATATCCTCTCGAGTGGTAGCTTCAAATATTTTGTCTATAAAAAATTTTAATAGTGTAAAATATCCAAAGATCACATACCTTTTACTGCTTTTCTCCTACCCACCCCCTCGAAAAAAAAAAATGAAGTTTTTGCTTAAATAAAGAACAGATATGTTAGCAATATTTCATGAATGTTTTGGTGCTTTATAATGGAAGTGAAAAGTCAAATTCGCTTGTATGCAGTAAAGCCAAATGTAGAACTGTTAGAAGACTCCAGCTGTGTAAGATGGGTCGTATACCTTATTCTCTAAGGCGGATTACTTTCTTCTTTAATCGAATCATTATAAAGTGAAAGAACCTTAACAGAAATTGAGATTTTAGCCCATAGAGCCAAATAACGAAGTAATCAAATTTATGGCTCTTAAATGTTCAGTATGAGGTGGCTTTGGGGGACTTGGGGGAGTAGCTGTTTTACATGTCTGTTTGTGCCTTTATTTTTAACAGGGTCTTACTGGACAGAGCTCACTCGGACTATGACAGCATGTTTCGCCATCTGGATTTGGAAATGCTTTCCTCACCACAACATTCTCCAGTCAATCAGATTGCCAATACCTCAGAAACAAATACCTCGGACAAATCTTTCTCTAAAGACCTCAGTCAGATACTAGTCAATATCAAATCATGTAGATGGCGGCATTTTAGGCCTCGGACACCATCCCTACGTGACAGTGACAGTGATGGAGTCTCCTGTAGAAAATGGTATCGGAGTGTAAGTCGAACAGCAGCAGCACAGCCCGGGACCCAGACATGCAGCGCCTCTGCGCAGAGTAAAAGCGGCAGTGGCTCAGCGCACTTTGGTATGTTCATTCGTTACGACGTGCGTTTCTGTAGAAGCACCGGGTTCATCAGTTTTTGGAATATGTGGTCTATTATACTTACAGCTAAAAGTCCTTTTCTCTTAAAATAGAACTTGTTAAAAATCAAGGTTTAAGTATTTATTTGAGTCCTGATTGTACGTGTGTCTTCATTTAAACATTTCCACATACGTAAGATGTTTACTGCTATTTAACATATAATATTTGTTTCCTGGATATACTTTGTGAACTGCCAACCAAGACCCAACTATTATGTTTCAAATAATAAAAAAAGAAAATGGACCATAAGTTGATAGTGTTTTATATTTGGACACTTTTCTGGTCTTTTACTTAGACTGCTTTAAAGTAAGCCAGCAAGTCGATAGATATACAAGCTTTCTGTGCTTACACATTCATTCAGAATAACTTGTAAGAGGGAAGCTAATTTTTCAAAGAACAACGTTTGTGTAAGGATTATTTTAATAATTTTGGAAACATTTTCAGGTAATACCTACTTTAGCATTAGGCCTACATTGTGAAATGTGTCTAAAATAAATGCCATCTACTTAAAATATTCTTCAAAGTTTAGTTTTCTGTTTTAAAGCAAATATCTGTTGTTTGAGGCTTGTAGATTATAGAAATTCACTGTTAAAATTGTCATACAGATTTTTATAAAGATGTTTATTCTGTCCCCCTAATTATCTGGTAAGGCTACAGTTAAACCTAATAAATATGAAAATGTGCTTCTTATTCTTGAAGACCTTCAGAAAAGGTTCCATAAACTAATTTACTTTGTGTTTAGAAATAAAGTACTTCTGCGGAGCGGAAGTCGTTCAACTCATAAGAAAAATAATAACATTTCAGAAATCAAGTAGAAGATAATCTAACTTAGTCTGAGGCCTACCTAACAGATTATTTATAATCCCATTAATTTCAGAGTCTATATCATGAAGAGTCAGTTTCTCTCTGCTTTTATAGTCTTAAAAATCAAAATGAAGAATTTTTCAGTATGAAGGAGGACATATATTGGTGTGAGTGTAGAGATTTTAATAGTATAAACTTGTAATATGTTTCCCTGATAAAGATTTTTCAGTTGTTTAAAATTCTTTTGAGACTAGACGTAGAAAATTGGCTTGTTCTGTCAATTCCTCGTCTTCTCCACCTCTTAAAATAAAGTCATATAACTATCCTAAGGCTCTTACAGTGATTTTTTTTTAATGTAAATTGTTTGCCATACTACCTAAGTAAGCGTTGATACTGTAAAACTTACTTGATTTGTGTTCGCCGAAGCATATTAAAAGGTGAGCATGGAACAGTAGTATTACCAAAAGTATAGCTGGAAAAAATCTTTAATAACCGTATAATTTTCTTTTTAATCATTTCCTTCCCCTGTATATGTGATAAAATTAAATGGGTTTATCAGTTTTTTCCTGTTGCATCTGATTGTTTTCAATTTTCCCTTAAATTTTACCGGATCTTCCTGTATAGTTAGAGAATAGATACCTGCAGGTTGCTTTAGGGCAGTGCTTCATTCTTTCATGTTTGTGGATATTCCAGAAACCTAAAGCTTTTCTCTTTGTGCTCTATAAAGTATGTAACAGTGGACTCATATCATGTGTAGCTTTAACTTAAGGGAATTCAGCTATAGGCCCCTGGGGAAAAAATTAAAATTTTAGCAGTTCAGATATTATACAGGATTCTAAATAGAGTTGAACTAAAAGAGTGAGCCACGCTGGGAGCGGGAGAAGTGAGTCTATTACTGTTCCTCTTGCAGCGTCAGTGCCTGCATTGCTGCCTCGCTCTGTTAAGCATCTCATCTTGTCGATGTAATTGTAGTTTTAAAGATTTTTTTTTTCATTTGGTGTAGCCCCCAGATACAAACCAAACTGCTCCGTCTGGCATTCAGCCACAGAAACTCTGATCTAGCGTGATGCCAAAGGAAACGCGGCTGTGTCGGACTTGTTGAAAGGAGGAGATGGACCCGTCGTGGTACACGCTAAAGGAATTTTTAAGGCTTAATTTTTACCACACTGACTTTAGAACTTAACCAGTCATTATATGACCTACGAGTCAGCTGATACACTTGCCTGCCGCCTAAGCCAAATATGTGGGTTTTGATTTAGCCATTTTTGATTATTCTATCATTGTTTTAAACATTAATATTTATGTGTATGCTGTGACATAGTGATGCCCTCTGGACTGATTGTCCCTTTTCTAAATAAGCCTCTCTAAGGGCCTGTTCTCACTTTGAAATAGGAAATTCGAATGAGGCCGTCAGGAGCCATGTTTTTGGTAAAGGCCTGAGTTCTAACACGCCAGCTTTCGTAGCCTCTGTGTCAGCTGCTGCTTGGAGTCTTTTTTGCTTGCTTCCCTGTCTTGACCATTTTGCAGAGTTGTGCAGTCAGACCAGTAGCCTGGTTAGTCAGTGCTAGAGTGCTTGGGCCTCTGGGTACTGTACAGCAGAATGTCACAGTGTTAGAATTTTTAGGACTGGATTTTAGTACGTAAGAATAAATTGTGTATTTTAAATAATCTTTAGTTAATATGTGATTTGGACAGTTTCCAAATACATTTTTCTATTTTTTTTTTATCTACAAAAATATCTTTGGGGAATTCCCAGGCAGTTCAGTAGTTAGGACTTTGCACTCTCTCCCTGCCGAGGACCCGGGTTCAATCCCTGCTCGGGGAAGTTAAATCCCACAAGCTGGGCAGTGCAGCCAAAAGAGAAAAGAAAAAAAAAAACTTTATTAAAAAAATCTTTGAAAGCTTAGTGTTTGTTCAGTGACTATTCATTTGCATGTGTTTGAGGGGATATCAGATTCAGAATTAATATCTTTTTTCACAATTAGGAAGGACTCTGTAATTCAGAAAGACTGAAAACAGAAAAGTGATTTTTTTTTTTTCCAGAAAAGTGATTTTAAAACCATTATATGTTCAGGATTTGAATTCCTAGTTCCCAGTGAAATTTCATCAGCATTTTAAGTCATTTTTCCAAACTCCCATATCTACAGTATAGATTTGGATTATTTTCATAAGTCAATAAGAAATTGTAGCAAGAATGATAGGTTCTAATAAGTCTCAACATCTGTAGCTTACTCAGCAGTGCGGTTTACTTCTATTTGTAGCATAAATTTTTAAAACATTTTTATTGGAGTGTATAGTTGATTAACAATGTTGTGTTAGTTTCTGCTGTACAGCAAAGTGACTCAGTTATACATATACATATATCTACTCTTTTTTTTTTTTTTTTTTTTTTTTTTTTGCTGTCCGCGGGCCTCTCACGGTTGTGGCCTCTCCCGTTGCGGAGCACAGGCTCCGGACACGCAGGCTCAGCGGCCATGGCTCACGGGCCCAGCCGCTCCGCGGCATGTGGGATCTTCCCGGACCGGGGCACGAACCCGTGTCCCCTGCATCAGCAGGCAGACTCTAAACCACTGCGCCACCAGGGAAGCCCCTATCTATTCTTTTTTAGATGCTTTTCCCATATAGGTCATTACAGAGTATTGAGAAGAGTTCCCTGTGCTCTACAGCAGGTCCTTATTAGTTAGCATAAAATTTTAATATTACGGTAAAAAAGGAACTCTAGATTTGAACACTGAAGATTTTCATTGTTAGATTTTGTAGATTTGTGGGACCTTATCCTTACCTGGATGTGTTTCAAAACTCAGAATTACTTCCTCAGCAGATTCTGGAGTAACACCCATAGTGAAATACATTAATAGTTCTACAGTCGTGTACTGAAGTGCGAGAATAGTCACACTCAGTGGAAAGTTTGACCACAAATAACCTCACGTTCAAGATGTTTGCAGCCAAATGAATTCAGGTTTGGTCGTGTTTTGCCGTCATATGAATTACAACAAACTTTTGTTTTCAGATTGGATGTTTTAGGTAACTGATACGTGCTCACGAACCTCCAGTCTGTCAGTTCAGGCTTACTGATGAGGCGGTCGTACTGTAGTACTGTCTGGAGTCATTTCAGCTTCTGTTTATTTCTTTATAGTTACCCTTCTCTCCTGTATTAAAATAATTTTCTACCTGTGTACTGCTCAGAGAAATTTCTAATTGAGGAGTATCTTTTAAAGCAGGTGTTTGGGTTTGTTGGTTTTTTTTTTTTAACAAAATATACATTTTGGTAATCTAGAATCCATCTTCTCAAACTGAATTTTCAAATTGTTTACTTTTTCCTAAGTACCTGTCACCTTCCTCCCCCCACAGCCCTGCCGCCCCCGGTCATTCCATTGATCTGCTCCAGCTACAGGAATGTGACTTAAAGGCCAGCAGGCTGAGCACTAGGCCATTCCTGGCGCTGGTGTACCTACTGCATGATAGGTCCTTGCATAGGACGTGGACTTGTAAAGTTTTAGATTATTTCATCTAAATTCCTACCCCAGAGGATTGTTAGAGGCTACCCACAGAGCGGTGGTTTCTGGCCTCTGCCTCGGTACCTCTAGGGACAGATTAAAATTCAGCAACTTTCTAGATCAGGTTATTCTGCAGTTGGGAGTCTTGTTTAGAAAGTTTGTCCATATATCGAGCAAAAGCTGCCTCCTTAAATTTAAATCCGCAGGTCCTGTTTGCCCTTGGAAGCACACTGAGTGCGTTTTCTTGCTCTCCCACATCATAGTGTCCTCCAGATATTTGAAGTCCTGTCGTGCTCCTTCCCTGTTCTCAGCTTTTAATCTTGTCCCTCCCGTGACTCTGCTCCGCTCCCTAGACCCCCGTCTGTCAGATGCTCTATAGATGAGATTTCTTTTAAAGCATGATGCACACTGTTGGTACCTAAAAAGTTTGATTATTTTTTGTAAATCATATTAAATCTGAAACAAACTTTTGTCTATTTCTTTTTATATTTAAAATCTCATTGGTTTGGGGGTAGTTTTATTTCCCCTTCCACTACTAAATATCTTTGTGACCTCGGATGAAAGTTTCTTCATCTCTAGTGTGAGATTATAGAAGGAAATCACCAAGAATCCCTCCTGATCTAAAATTTTTTGGTCCTTTGAAATGATTCTGATTCTAGGTCTGGTGATCTGTCCACAAAACCACCTTGTCCATCTTTATGTGAATTGCAAACTTGACTACCACACAATATCTGGAGGTAGACATACAACCTAAAAACTTTACCTTGATAGAGATACAGGGAAATATGCTCATTTTTGTTTATTTCCACTTAGCATTTGGTTAGACTTTGCTCAGTTTCCTGGGTAAGTAATAGTGCAAAACCCAGCTCAGATTTTATTTGCCCAAATTTACTGCCTTACCTTTGTCCAAGCTTTCCTACTCATTCATACAGCCTTTTGGATTGGAATTTTATTTCTCAGAAGAAGTATAAAATCTTAGCATCTCATGGCTTGAAAAGGACCTTAATGATGACCTAATTTAATCTCGTGTATTTCAGATGAACATACTGAGCCCCAAATGATTAAATAACTTGCTCAGGTGAACTCAGCCAGTTATGACAGAGCTGAGAATGAAAGAAAAATCGAGACCTCTTGGCCCCTAGACCCATGGTTTTTATTACCATCCTTCTAGCTTATGTTACTCTGTGCGTTTCTTCTAGAACATCTATCAGAAATGTCCAGGGGAAATTTTTATAACTAGACTCTGGAGTATAGAGATATGTAAGAAATAGGCTAACGTAGGGATCTCAATGAGCGTTAGTGATCTAAAATGTCAGTTGCATTTTTATTTCTAAATCTGTATTTGGAGGAAGTTAACAGTTGTTAAAAAAAAAGTGAAATTCACAAAACCCTCAGAGACTGAGGACTGAAATGTTGATATAAATAGGGAAAAAATATTTGGAACCTTTATTCAAATCGATTTCCAATTTAATATTGCCAATGTTTAAATTAAAACAAATACCAGCAGAATTCTGCAAAAGAATATTTTCATTCATATAAATGGAGTTTTGTATATAGATCTTTACAGTGAATGCTAAATTATTGTTTTCTAGATGTGTAATGACGTGACCTTCCAGAAATGGTCCTTTTTTTTCTTCTTCTTCTTTTTTAAGTTTATTAATTATCTCCTACCAGGAAATTCAAGGTTTAGGCAACACACTTAAGCTTAGGAAATTAAAGTAGAAATCACAGAAACATATTAGCGAACCTGTCTAATAAATTAAGGATCTTTAGTTTTAAACAGTTGCTTTTATGGATTTTTTTCCAACATAGAGATATTATTTTAATTATAATCACTCTTTCAGGGCAGCTTTTTTTTTTTTTTTCAAGTTCTGGTTTAACACGTTTCTGTTATATGGAAATGGTCACGTTGACAGAAAGTTTATGTCAGTATTTAGGGATTATCCTATTATCAATAAAAGCTTTTTCCGGTAGAATTCAGATCTGAGAATTACAAACATAGTAGGAAGAGAAACTCATCAAAGGACATATATCAACTAAACAGATTTGTAACACCCAAAATAAGAAAATGAAAAGTAGAATTTTTCCAACAAGAAATTATTTTTTGCCTTTGTAACCCAAGAAATTAGTTCAGCGCAAGTATAAAAGCCTGTGTAAATACTAATAACTTCTGAGGTTTTCTTAAACATTATTTCACAGTTTTCTGATGCGTTCAAAACGTGGTAGAATTTCTACTTAACATCTATCTAAGCATTTTGTAGGTGTCCTAGGCAGAAGCTGTATCCTGGGGGATAAAGATTCTTATGAGTTATAAGTGAAAATTGCAAAACTTGATGAAGTAATACTCTAAAGAAATTTTCAAAATGTCTTTAACTAAAGACAACAAATTAGCTGACAGTATTTTGAAAACATTAAACTTTAGATTGAGGAAATATGCATGATTTATAGATTCCCTAGTACCCAGGGATGCATGATAACCCTTTTTTTTCTGTTTTAAATAGTTCTTACGCAACCATCACAGGCTTCTTAAAAGAAGCCTTAAAGTCAGATGTTGTGATTGTATGTGCTTTTTTTTTTTCTTTTTTTTAAATTGGCAAAAAAAAAAGGAAAAAGAAAAAGGTTTCCTTTTTAAAAACTGCACACACTTTTTGGGGGAGTAATAAATGAACATTTTTTTGTTTGTTTTTTTTAGAACTGAGCTCTCCATAGACAAACATAAGTAGCATAACACAGTGTCTTTCCTCAGACATCATTCTGTACAGTAAACCAACATAAACATCTCCGTTCTTATTGACTGGATTTTTTCCAGGTGGGTTAATTGGGTGGGGAAAATTAATTAACCTTTGGAGCCTCTTTTCTTCCTGTTAAACTTAAAGGATGGGTTCTTTAAAAAAAAAAAAAGTAATAAACCAACAACCTTATATTTCATATGAAGGAAATTTTTGTAATGACTAAAATTAGAAAATATGTAGAACAATTAGTATTTCTACACAGAACTGCTAGGGATCATCTGAATGCATTGGGACAGTAGTATGAATAAACTAGAAACTAAATGGTGATTATCAGATTTCTTCTCAAGCTCAGTGCAAAGTTGAATTTCAAATAATGCGGATGAAAAAAGCTGGTATTACCTTTTACACTGTCTAGCACAAGTGTCACAGCTTACAAAAAGTAATGGTTTTGAAACTTGGGAAGTGAGCACTTCTCTTTCCTATGTGCAGCTCGGAAAGTTTCATTTTGTTTTTCTTTAAACTCAAGCCACTCTCGTTAAGTGTGGTTATAAAAATGCTGAAATTTTCATTCGGAAGTGATCTTTAACAGGATGCTAAAATGCTTTAATTCTGCGCAAATTTTTTCTTAAATGCTAAAATTTGTTTTCGTGTACTGTATGATGCGTGCGATAGCTGTGCCTTTTTGTAAAGTGTTTTCTCATTTTATGTTCAGCATTTACAGCCGAACAATACCAGCAACATCAGCAGCAGCTGGCACTCATGCAGAAACAGCAGCTTGCACAAATTCAGCAACAGCAAGCAAGTAGTAATTCCTCCACCACCACGTCACAGGTGAGGGATTTGTCTGTCTTATGATTATCCCTCATGGTTTCCCACCAGAGTTCATCTCTAATTACCAACTGTTGTCATAGAGCCTTGCATCTAACCAGCAGGAAAGTGGCTTTCACCTGAATCTACATCATAGCCATTCTGTACAGGGTTTAGAAAGAATGTTCCAGGTGAGTATAGAAGCTGTTGCCCTCTGCTACCTATTTTAAAAAGTAAAACTAAAAAGCATAGTCAGATGAGATGAAGACCCTGTCTTCAAGTCTGACCTGTAGTCTGTGAATGTACCTCTTTAATATACAACCCCACCCAGCTCTCTATGTGGAGAGTTTTAATTATTATTAAAATTTATGCTAAAATAACCTCTTTTACTATTAAATCACTTTTGAACTTAAAGCATGATAAATGTTTGCCACTTAAACATATTTAAGGCTTAACTAAAGGCTGAGATTCGTGTCTCTAAGCATCTTAGAGGAAAAATTCATTAAAAAAAATTCAAGACGCTTCTTAATTTCTAGGCTGAGTTAGAATGTGATGTTTTGTTCCTTCTGTTCCAAAGGGATAGTTATCTTACTGTCCCAAAGGTGCCTTTGGTCACGTGTGTATATGTATGTGTAAGTTAGATGAAGGAAGTTTTACATACTTATTCAGATTATATGAATTGATTCATTCATTGACTCATTCATTGCAAATCACTGAAATGTTTTACTAGCATATTTCGTGTCCAACACTTTGTGTTGGAGGTTTACTGTTTCCACCTTATAAAAGGTTTATTTTGGTAATTCCATATTATATATTGTCACATAAGAAGATCAAAATTCATAATCCTTGAGTTATAAGATGATTTGAACATTAATCCAATTTATGCCTGTCAGAGAGATGAAGATATTTCAGCGGTTTGCAACTTTCATTTATATTCAGACTGATTTTGGTAACCTGTGTAGCTTTAGTAATAATTTGAGACTAAGTGATGCTGATTAGATTTGTGTTGTATTTTCTTTTTAGGGTTTTGTTTCCAAGACTTTGGATTCTGCCAGTGCTCAATTTGCTGCTTCTGCTTTGGTGACATCAGAACAACTGATGGGATTCAAGATGAAGGAGGATGTGGTGCTTGGAATCGGGGTGAATGGCGTCCTTCCAGCCTCAGGTAAAAGGATAAAGACGTTTGAGGTGTTTTGATAGTGTTTGTAACGTATGTCTGTAGTAAACAAGGAGCAGAGTTGCGGTTGTTCAGCTGCTGCTTTCCTTTTCCCTAGGAGTATACAAGGGCTTACACCTCAGTAGTACTGCACCCCCGGCACTTGTCCACACGAGTCCGTCGACAGCAGGGCCAGCTTTGCTACAGCCTGCGAACGCGACGCAGACGGCGGGTTCCCACAGTGCACCGAGTCACCCAGTGACTGCTGCCAGTTCTGCAACAACTCAGGTTCTGATTGGGAACAACATCCGATTAACTGTACCTTCATCAGTCGCCACTGTAAACTCTCTTGCCCCCATAAACGCACGACACATACCTAGGACTTTAAGTGCTGTCCCATCGTCTGCCTTAAAGCTGGCTGCCGCAGCAAACTGTCAAGTTTCCAAGGTCCCGTCTTCATCCGCCGTAGATGCAGTTCCACGGTGAGTAGTTATTTAAACCCAAAGTGTTTGAAAAATATGAAATCTGACTTAAATTCTGTGGCATTGCTCTCTACTTATTTCTTTGTGTTTTTTGCTCTTTTCCTTATATACATTAAAAATGTATAGATGAGAATTCCTTATTTATGTAAGAACTAAACAGATAAATGTTGTAATTCAATATTGCTGAGAATTTGAACTTTCAAGGGAGTATAGTGAATATTGCATGTATGATTGGGACATGACTTAGTATAATAAGAGCTTATAATAGTCTCACTCTTTATTTCACCTTTGGATCGAAGGAGTTCTCTTTAGAATGTTTCTCTTGCTTATGATTTCTTCCACAGCTTCTCACATAGAAGTGATAAAACCCGCCATGGCTAGTACACTAATTAAGCCTCTCTTAATAGTGTAAATAATGTGAAGGGTTACAGTATTCATGCCGGGTCAACTTTTAATCAGACCGTTATTTTCTATGCTAACTTGTTTTCTTAGGTTTCAGTAGACAGTTTAGAATGTTTGCTCAGGCTCTATTCTGTTTTAAATATTAACGGGAATTAAAATCTTGCTGTCTACTTGAGGGGAAACAAAAAGAGAAAGACAGGAGTTTTCAGTTGAGTTAGAAGATGAGCATAAAAGTGTGAAAAGTTAAATAATATTAATTGTAAGTAATAGGTAAAAATTGTTCTAGAGGTATCACAAAATATAATATGCTTGTCAAATTAGCACGTGTAGAGTGTGGCTGTAATTTCCATATAAGAGATATTTTTTACACCAGGGATATTCTGGGAATGTTCTACCAAAAAAAAAAAAATCAGATTTCATCTTGGCTGGGCAGAAGGGAGGAAGAAAAGAGTTGGGGAAATACGTATGTGTTTCAGAGGTTACCAAGTAACCTAGTTTGTCTAGAGATTTGGGAAGATTAGTGGTAGAGGTTGGAGTGGTTGGCGGCCGGACTGTGAGGCGTCTTGGCTGCCGCTCTGACGCGTAGACTTCCTCAGCTGGCAGTGGCCCAGGGCAGGAGCAGGCTTCGTAGCAACAGACTGCAGCTATTGGTTTCTGGACCCGTGCATCCCTTCTGCTTCTGAACTTATGTGGTAGTCACATCTGCTCAGTGCTTATCCATTCTTAATATTCTGGGTCTAGTCATAGCTAGCCAAACAACTATAGCTCTTACTTAAATATATAATACGTGGTTTTCATCACGACAGAATTATATAACCACGGGAGACTCGAAGTGTAAGGGAAACGTTCGCATCACTTACTTTAGCCCCTCTGTTTAAAGATGAGGGAACTGAGTTTGCAGGGCAGAAGTTGAGACACATGTAGAGAACAAACGTATGGACACCAAGGGGGGAAAGCCGTGGTGGGGTGGGGATGGTGGTGTGATGAATTGGGCGATTGGGACTGACATGTATACACTGATGTGTATAAAATGGATGACTAATAAGAACCTGCTGTAAAAAAAAGTAAATAAGTAAGTAAGTAAATAAAGTAAGTAAGTAAGTAAGAACTGAGACCCAGAGGAGGAACTGAGCTCCCAGAGCACGTCAGCAGTCGAGGGGCAGGGGCAGCGGGGACCCTGGTCTTCTGATTGCTCAGCTCCACGTAGAGAAAAAACTCGGACTTAAAAGTCCTGACATAAATGACCTTCACTCACATTGTTCCTTTTTAAAACTCTTAGGAAAGGTTTAATAGAGGAAGAGATTGAAACTATAAACTGAAGCTTGGTTATTCTTTATGTGTTGGAACATCTAGCTTGCTTGGGTGCTACTACAGGTTTGTTGGTAATGTAGCTGACCATGGAGTGTGCAGCGGACCCAAGCCTGACTTCCGGTTGTGTGTTCCTAATAATAAACCGTAAAAGTTCAATTCCTCTACTTGCTATCCTGTCCCAAAAGAGTCAGATCTCTTTCTATTATTAAAAACATGTAAACTTTTTATTAGGAAGATCCTCTTGATTTGTTAGATTGATTGCAGATAAGTAATTTATGGAACTTTTTTCAACAGGGAAAATCACGAATCAGAAAAGCCAGCACTAAACAACATAGCAGACAATACAGTAGCGATGGAGGTGACGTAGCTTCCTCGGGATGGAGCCGCAGCCTGGGGACTTGATTAGGTGCTATGCATCAGTAGCATTTTGAATGCAAGGGATGATGGAATGCAGCACATGCGTTTCTGTGGCAGCTGTGGGGACTTGACAGCAATGCTCATCTCTCATGCTTCAATTTTTCTTTTCTTACTGTTAATAGGGAAAAAAATCAGCATCTGTAAATTAAGAATACAGCAGTTATCTGTACAGTACTGCATATTTGTAATACCCTGTATATATGTTACTTGAATACAGAGATGTCCATTTGTGATGCTTTGCACTTGGGGGTGGGGGGGAGGGAAATAAATTGCAACAAAGAGTGTGAGATGTGAGAGTGTGTGGAGATGGGGTGTCATCACATCATGTGCATGGTGCAGAACCTGCTGTTTTATCTATTTATTGTGCCGTGTTTACAGTTTTGTACACTGTACCTTCATTGGTTCCTGTGCTGTAGTAAATGTGTTAGGTAGCTGTGGACTCCTTGGTATTTTGTAAATGGTATAACATAACTTGGTTCCCCTCTGGGTCCCTGAGTTTTCTGTGTATCATGTGAAAAAAAATGGTGACATACATACAGAATTTTACAAAAAAAAAAAAGGCATCAGTTTTTAAAAAATGGGGAATGTACTGTTAAATGGGGATCTTCCTGGTCTACTATCATTAGGACAAGTAACGAGCTAAAAATGAAGTCTCTTGAATCTTCCCATCCCCACCTGCCCACAGAGCTGTGGGCAGTTTCTGGTACTTAAAGCACTAATGTTATGTTGCTGCTCTGCAAACAGCCCAGTAGTCCCATTTCCTTCCACACCAGAAAGTGTTAAATCAAGTATGCAAATGGAGTCCTTACAACTGGAGTTTATGTTGTCTTGCCCTTTTTTTAGCACAAGAAAAAAAATGTACTTTTTTATTGTCGAATTGTTTCAAAGACTTCATTCTTTACTTGTTCTTACAAAAAGGATATAAGGGAGAAGAATGCAGTAATTGCTGTACGTGTATCATCATTCCAGTTTCTAAAAACAGCCAGCCAGCTTTTTTCCTTCTAAGATTCTCCAGAAGGCTGCGAGGCCAGAACCACAAATATCGGGTGCCTTCCTTTGGAAATATTTGACCTCTCTTCTGTGAAGAGAATGGTACTTAACAGACTACTACTAGTGCTTTGTCAGTACCGAAGTCTGAATGCCCAGTCCAATGGCATACATTATCCTTAAGGTTTTTAATCCCACCTGGAAAAATTGTGATAGAATTCTCACAAAATAAACCCAGGGCATTACATGTTGACAAACTAATGTGTAGTGGTCGTTTGCTTTTCTTTTCAACCCAAGAACTTTTGTGTGACTTTAACTAAAATCATTCAGTAAAGGCGGGGGCAGGGCCGGTCATGGGAACGTGAGCAATTACTTTCCAATTCATTTTTTCCAACAATTATTTATTGAATGATTACCCAGTATGCTTGGGACTGTTTTAGGTCCTACTACAGTGAAAAAATTTCCTGCCTTCATGGAATTTATAATTTCATTGAGTGATAAAAACAAGATGAAGATGTAAAATTTAAATTGTATTAAGGTAAGTATTTGGGGGGAAAGTAAAGCAAGGAGAGGGGAGAAGCCGTGCCAGGATGGGGTGGAGGTTGCCGTTTCCGGTAGGGGTAGGGTGGGCAGAGAAGCTCCCACAGAGATGATGGGGAAGGGGGGGTGGAGAGGATACATACAAGGGTCGGGGTGTGCCTGGTTTGCTGAAGGAACAGCAGTGTGGCTCTGGTGCACAGGCAAAGAGGAGAGGAGTAGGTAAGGTAGGTCAGAGGGCATCGGGGAGGCTGCTCGTGGCGGGCCTGATAGGTGACTTTAAGGACTTAGGATTTTGGAGCAGAGGAGTGATGTGGTCAGAACAGGCTCACTCTGGCTTAGGTGTTCAGAATACAGTAAAGGACCAAAGTTTCTCCAAATGTGATGAAGACAATCCACAGACCTCAGGAAATCAACGAACCACAAGCACACACACGAAGAAAATCGGTTAAAGCATATAATCAAATTGCTAAATGTCAATGATAAAGAGAAAAATCTTTAAAATAACTAATTTTTAAAAAGACGTATTACAGAGAAAACTAAGAGTGACGGCAGATGTTCACTGGAAGACATGCAAGCTGAAAGGCAGTGGAGCAATATCCTTACTGAACAAAAAAACTCTCAACCTAGAATTCTAAACCTAGCAACATTGTTTTTCAAAAATGAAGGTGAAATATTTCTTCATACATACAAAATCTGACAATTCATCACAAGCAGACGTCCGATACCAGAAATGTTAAAGGATGTCCTTGAAGCAGATGAACATGGTATCAGAGATCTGGGTGCACACAAAGACCATCAGAAATGGTAAATATATGTGTACGCATTAAAACTCTTTTCGTGATCTTTTAAGTCTTTAAAAGATAATCAGCTTTTTGAAGCAAAAATAATAAAAGTGTATTATGGCATTATAACACAAGGAGAAGGAACATATATGAGAACAGTAGCACAAAAGTCAGGGAAGGAAAAGGGCCTAGGGGCCTGATCCTACACTCAGAATGGTATAATATCCCTTGAAGGTAGACTGTGCTAAGTTAAGGATGTATACTTAAGTCCTAAAGCAACCACTAAAATCACAAAAAAGAGGTGTGGCTAATAAGCAGGAAAGAAAATAAAGTAAAATCGTAAAAAATATTCTATTGACCCAAAAGAAAACAGAAAAAGAAGAAAAAGGAAATGGACAGTTAATAGAAAACAAACATGAACGTGGTAGATTTAAACCCAGCCACATCAATAGTAATATTAAATGCTAATGGTCTAAACAACCCAAGTGAAAGGCAAAGATTGTCAGATGGTATAAAAAAAGAAAAACCCATCTATATACGGCCCTCAAGAAACCCACTGCAAATCTAAAGACACAAATAGGACAAAAGTAAAAGGATGGAGAAGGATATACCATATTAACACTCATCAGAATCTAGAGTGGCTATATTAATATCAGACAGTACATTTCGGAGCAAAGAATATTACCAGGAATTTTAAAAGGTCATTTCATAATGATAGAAGGATCACTTTATCAAGAAGACATAACATTCTTAAACATTCATCTAATTACAGAAATTCAAATATACGTAAAACAAAAGTGATGGAATTAAAAGGAGAAATAGGCAAATATGCAATTAAAATTAGAGGTTTCAGTATCCCCTTTCCAATACTTGATAGAACAAGTAGACAGAAAATCAGTGAGGGCTTGAACCACGTTATCAACTAAGTTGCCCTAATTGACATTTTTAGAACATTCTATCCAACAAATGCAGAATACACATTTGCTTCAAATGCACATGAAATGCTTAGCAAGGTACACCATACTGTGAGCCATAAAGCAAACCTCAATAAATTTAAAAGGATTTAAATCATACAGTGTGTTTGCTCTGACTAGAATAGGATTAAGTTAGTAGTATTAACAGAAAGATCTAGAAAGCCCTTAAATATTTGGAACCTAATAACAAACTTCTAAATATCATATGGGTCAAAGCAGAAATCAAAAGGGGCATTAGACCATATTTTGAACTATGGACACTGAAAACTATGGAAAATGGAAGTATACATATCAGCAGTTGTGAGATGTAGCTAAATCGGCACTTGAAGGAAATTTATACCAAAAATTAAGACATAAATCAATAACCTAAACTTCTACCTCCTTACAAAACTAGAATAAGAAGTGCAAATTAAACCTACAGCCGAAGAAAGGAAATGATGAACATCAGAATGGAAGGAAAATTTAAAAAGTGAAACAGAGAAAACCAATGAAACCAAAAGCTGGTTCTCCGAGTAGATCAATAAGATTGATAAACCTCTAGCCAGACAAATTAGAATAAAAAGAAGATACAATTTACCAGTATCAGGAGTATAAGAGGAAACATTACTACAGATTCTACTGAAATTCAAATACAAGGAAATATTAAAAACTATATGCCAATAAATTTGACAACTTAGGTGAAATGGAAAAATCCCTTAAAGGACACAAATTACCAAAGCTCTCTCCAGAAGAAAGACTTAAAAACAAAAAAAACTACAACAAAAGAAAACTACAGGTTACTGTGCCTCGTGAACATTGACACAAAAAATGCTTAACATTTTTTAGCAAGTCAGTTGCCACAATATATACAAATGATACGACATTATGACCAGTAAGAATCAAAAATGACTGTGTGGCATATCTAGGTGACTAATGCCTGAGATAACTACATAGTTTCTCATGGTCCAGGAGTGGCATTGTAAAGCAGCTGAAATTTACCCCATGCTTCTAAGGAGGTGTGGATAGAGCTTACTTAGACGGAGCCAGAGCTGTAGAGAGTCAGCAGCGGAGGACAAGGGACACAGTTCTGTATCAGCAGCCAAGGATCAGATGGGGCACCACATATCCTAGCATGTGCCAATGTGTGTTCAGATGACAAATGAAGCCCAGGCAGCTCTAGTTCAAATTCTGGTTGTACGCCTAACTGTGTGACGTTGTGTAAGTTACTTAACCTCTCCCAGTGTCTTAATCTCTAAAACGAGGAAAATAATAGCACCTACATTGTTGGGAGATTTAAATGAGACCATGCAAGTACAGTACTCACTCAGGCCAATGTTTAAAAAAAAAAAAAAAAAAAAAGAATGTAGTCCCTGTCCCTAAAAAGAATTAAATTTCATTTTGTCAAGATGATGCAGTCAGGTGGGAACTGGGAAAATAACTCACAGCTTAATACTTGTTCTGGGGTTTTGTTTTTTGTTTTTATTTTTTACGAAATAAGTTGACACGCAGAGGTACCCTTCGTTTCTTGCCCTTCCTATTATTATGAGAAATTAAGTAAGTCTCTCAATTTACTGTGGCCTAAATTGCAAAAGGAAAAGACCCATGAAAAGTCGGGACAGTAATACGCTGGAGCCAGCTCACATTGACTCATGAGAATCAACTGTTAAATTTTCGGGAATTTTATGAACTGGTTGTTAAACAGCCATTATTAGAAAGTAAATTACATAAACTTACAAGTAAATAAATTATACAAAGATAATGATACAAAAAAGGAAAACTACAGAACAATATCCCTGATGAATATTAATGCAAAATCTTCAACAAAAGATGAGCAAACAGAATTCAATAGCACATTAAAAGAATTATACACTATGACCAAGTGACCTGAAATGCAATGAGGGTTTAACATACAAAAGTCAATCAATATAATGCACCACGTTAACAGAATGATGGAAGAAACACATGATCATCTCAACTGATGCAGAAAAAGCATTTGACAAAATGTGACACTTTTTCATGATACAAACACTCAACAAACTACGAATAGAAGAAAACTATCTCAACATGATAAAGGCCTATAGGACAACCTCAGAGCAAACATCGTACTCAGTGGTGAAAGACTGAAAGCTTTTCCTCTAAGATCAGAAACAAAACAAGGATGCCTGCTTTCACCACTCCTATTCAACATAGTACTGGAAGTCCTGGCCAGAGCAATTAAGCAAGAAAAAGAAATAAAAGGCATGCAAATTGGAAAAGAAATAGTAAAACTATCTCTGTAACAGATGACATGACCTTATATAGAGAAACCCCTAAAGATTTCTCAAAAACACCTGTTGGAACTAATACACAAAAGTAGCAAAGTTGCATGATACAAGATCAAAACACAAAAATAAATAGTGTTTTTATACACCGACAATGAACAATCTGAAAAGGAAATTGAAAAAAAATTCCATTTACAATAGCATCAAAAAGAATACAATACTTAGGAATAAACATAAACAAGGAAATGAAAGACGTACACTGAAAACTACAAAACGTTGCTGAAATAAAGACATCAATAAATGGAAAGAGAGGCTGTGTTCATGGATTGCAAGACTTAATATTGTTAAGATGTCAGTTCAACCCCAAACAACCTACAGATTCAAAGCAATCCCTATCAAAATCCCAATGGCAGTTTTTGCAGAAATAGAAAAAATCCATCCTAAAATTCATACAGAATCTCAAGGAACCCTGAAGAGCCAAAACTATCTTGAACAAAGTTATAGGTCTCACATTTCCTGATTTTAAAACTTACCACAAAGCTCTGTGATCCAGCAATCCCACTCCTGGGCATATATCTGGAGAAAACCATAATTCAAAAAGATACATGCACCCCAATGTCCATTGCAACACTATTTACAATAGCCAAGACATGGAAACAACCTATATGTCCATCAACAGATGAATGAATAAAGAAGATGTGGTATATATACAATGGAATACTACTCTGCCATAAAAAAGAAGAAATAATGCCATTTGCAGCAACATAGGTGGACCTGGAGATTATCATACTAAGTGAAATAAGCCAGAGAAAGACAAATATCATACGAGATCAGTTATATGCGGAATCTAAAAAACTGATACAAACAAACTTATTTACAAAACAAACAGACTCACAGACATAGGAAACAAACTTGTGGTTACCAAAGAGAAAAGGTGTGGGGGGGAGGGATAAGTTAGGAATTTGGAAGTAACATATACACACTACTATATATAAAATACATAAACAACAAGGACCTACTGTGTAGCACAGGGAACTCTACTCAATATTTTGTAATAACCTATATGGGAAAAGAATCTGAAAAAGAATGGATATATGTATAACTGAATCACCTTGCTGTACACCTGAAACTAACACAACATTGTAAATCAACTATACTTCAATTAAAAAGTATTTTTTAAATAAAAGAATATATAGAGAACTCCTATAACTTAACAACAAAATAATCCAATAAAAAATGGGTAAATGATTTGAATAGACATTTCTCCAAAGAAGATTACAAATAACCCCAAGCGTATGAAAAGGTGCTCAACATGCCTATAACCATTAGAGAAACGCAAACCGAAACCAGAATGAGATGCTACCATCTCATACCCATTAGGATAATGACTCAAAACAAAAAGAAAGAAAAAAACAGAAAATAACAAGTGTTGGTGAGGACACAGAGGAATTTGAACCCTTGTGTACTGTCGGTGGGGATGTAAAGTGGTTCAAATGCTAAAGAACAGTGTGATAGTCCCTCCAAAGACTAAACACAGAACTACCACATGACCCAGCAATTCTACTTCTGGGCACATATGTATAAGAAATTGAAAGCAGAGTCTAGAAGAGCTCTTTGTACACCCACATTTACAGCAGCATTATTCACAATAACCAAGAGGTGGAAACTACCCCGTGTTCATCAACAGAAGAATGGATAAAGAAGACATACTATAGACATACAGTGAAATACCATTCAGCCTTTAGAAAGTAGGAAATCATGTCATATGCTACAACATGGATGAATCTTGAGGACATGCTAAGTGAAATAAACCCGCCACAGAAAGACAAATACGGTATGATTCCACTTACATAAAGTATCCGAAGTAGTCAAACTCATAGAAACAAAGTAGAATGGTGGTTGTCAGGGGCTGGGGGAAGGGAGACATGGGGAGATATTCTTCAATGGGTACAGAGACTGGGTTTTACAAGATGAGAACAGTTCTGGGGCTTGCACAGCAATGTAAATATACTTAACGCTACTGAAATAAATGGTTAAGATGGTAAATTTTATATCGTGTTTTATCACAAAAATTTTTTAAAATCAAAGATAATAAACAGACCTCATCATTTCCTAGTTACTTTGCTCTATCCAGTTTACACTCTTGAGCTTACTTCTGCTGTGTTTATGAGGTAGACATACTATGTACAGCTGGGCCTCTGCACATCACTTCCCAACTCGACGTTCAATGATATCTCATTGATAGCTTGGAATCGGCCATGATGGGAGAATTTACCCCCGCAGAAACTGGGAAACACTAAAAATTGTTTGTTTGTTTGTTTGGAGTGCTGGTTGCTGAACATGTACCAGCCACCACTAGGCTCAGCATAGATGTTGGTCTCAGTCCTGTCTGCCACTGAACGATAAACTCACCACTGGCACAGTTCTCGGGATAATGAGGGTGAGTGTCGAGACATGTGAAGAGCTTTGCTTCTGCCACTGGCCCCAGGGGAAAGGGATGTAAAAAGAAAAAGATCACAAGGACCTGATGGGGAGAGTGTGTCGAGCCTGCAGTTCTGTGTCTCAGCCTCTACACAACTGCTGCATTGCTCACAGTGGCCTTGCTGCGCAGGACAGCCCAGATCAAACCCCTGCAAACGGGACCAAGCCTGCACACCCAACTCTATGCAAATAGATCTCTCTATTGTCAGCAGAGAGACAGCCCAAAGCAAGTGGTTCTGGATTCACCCTAATGCCACCAAAGGCAAAAAGATCCAGATCGTTGAGGACATAGGTGGTAAAGTCCGGCTGATAAGGTGTCCTATGCCTCTTTCTTCAAAGACTTGCTACTTGTTTGCTAATTTGGCAACTTTGACGAGCACTATTATTATATTAGCACTAGGAGGAAGTCACTGGTGCCCCCTTGTGGCAAACTTTGCAAAAGAGCAAACCCCCAACTGCCCAGAAGACGCGGAAAAGGAAAGGTGACAACACCAAGCGCAGAACAGGGCGACCTGCTGCTCTGGCACTTGTGTTATGAATGGGGGCAGTGGTGGGACGCAGGTCTACACTGTCTCTAGGAATGTGCTGAGGCAATGTAACGCTTCAGAAAATGTTTTTAAGAAATAGAGGCAGCTTGTCCTTGTAGAAGGAGGATTGCACTGCAAGTGTTAACTGAAGCTGTACCAGCCTCACCTGGGCATGTTTCTCAGAGTCTGGTCCTCCATCCGACTGCCTGCATCATAGTTCCCAGTACGCTGATAAAAAATCACATTCCCGGGACTTCCCTGGCGGTCCAGTGGGTAAGATTCTCGCTCCCCATGCAGGGGTCCGGGTTCAATCTCTGGTCAGGGAACTAGATCCCACATGCATGCTGCAACTAAAGACCCCACACAGCCTAAATAAATAAATAAATATTTTTTAAAAAATGCACATTCCCAAACGTCACCCAAGCCCTACAGATTCAGTTTCTCTTGGAGTGAACGTGCTAAACCAGCTCCCCAGGTGTTTCTTATGAACACTGATGTTTGAGAACCACGTGAATTCAAAGATGAGCAAGAAATTCAAGCGGGTTGTTAATGTTGTCATAGCCACCTGTCACTGAAGGGCTCTCATTGACTCTGTCCCTGATCAAAGGAAACTGAAGGGGCAGGACAATTAAGTATGATATGTGCTCCTGGATGGATCCTGGTCCAGGAAAAGGGTATTCGTGAGGCAACTGATGACATTTGAAAAATGTCTGGGGCTTCCCTGGTGGCGCAGTGGTTGAGAGTCTGCCTGCCGATGCAGGGGATGCGGGTTCGTGCCCCGGTCCGGGAAGATCCCACATGCCGCGGAGCGGCTGGGCCCGTGAGCCATGGCCGCTGAGCCTGCGCGTCCGGAGCCTGTGCTCCGCAACGGGAGAGGCCGCAGCGGTGAGAGGCCGGCGTACCGCAAAAAACAAACAAACAAACAAAAAACATCCAAACCGGGTGAGTAGAGTCAGCGCCACCTAGAATCCCGCCTGCACAGTTTCACTTCTCCCTCCCCCCTGCCCCCATCAGGAGACCTCACATTCTAGAACCCCGTTCCCAAAGGGGAGGGCTGGGCTGCTTTTGGGGCAGAACTACAGCAACAGTTCTCACACTGCTTTGCCTAAGAATCATAAGAGGTAATCCTCCTAGTTCTTGGGCAGGATCCAAAAAGGAGCATTTAAAAAAAAATTTTTTTTTTATTAGAGTCTAGTTGATTTACAATGTTGTGTTAATTTCTGCTGTACAGCAAAGTGACTTGGTTATACTTATATATACACACTCTTTTTCATATTCTTTTCCATTATGGTTTATCACAGGATACTGAATATAGTTCCCCTTGCTATACAGTAGGACCTGTTGTTTATCCATCCTGTATATACTAGTTTGCATCTGCTCATCCCAAACTCCCAGTCCATCCCTCCCCCACCCCACTCGCCCTTGGGAAATTCTCTATGTCTATGAGTCTGTTTCTGTTTTGTAGATATGTTCATTTGTGTTGTATTTTAGACTCCACATATAAGTGATATCACATGATATATGTCTTTGTCTGACTTACTTCGCTTAGTGTGATCATCTCTAGGTCCATCCATGTGGCTGCAGATGGCATTATTTCATTCTTTTTTATGGCTGAGTTGTATTCCATTGTATATATGCGCCACATCTTCTTTATCCATTCCTCTGTCAGTGGACATTTAGTTTGCTTCCATGTCTTGGCTATTGTGAACAGTGCTGCTGTGAACATTGGGGTGCATGGATCTTTTCGAATTAGAGTTTTGTCCAGGTATATGGAAGATGCATTTTTAATAAATATTCCCAGGCAGGTTGGCTGAGGGGCGTCTGAAGAGCACCCTCTAGGAGCAGTGCTTCTCAAACTTCAACATGCACTCCTAGGGAATTGTTAAAATGCACATTCTGATTCAGTGGGTCTGGGTGGAAGGTCCTGCATTTCCAACAAGCTCTGAGAACATGCAGATATTGCCTGACACAGAACCTGCTCAGAGAAGCAGGTTTCCCTGGTTTTCAGTGTTGGTCTGTTGTACCCCTGACTGCTGTGTTCTCTGATACCCTGATACCATGGGCTTTGCTCTGTTCTAAGCTTCCTGAGTTCTCAAAACTACAACTCAATCTAGGAAAGCTATGACAGTAATTTTGTGTAGCCTTCTCCCCGCTAAAAAATAAAGTGTTGTGCGGTGGCTTGAACTTAGATAAAATTGCGTTAGACGACCAAACAGAATGAGATCTTGCCAGTCAGCTCAGAATGAGCCTATTTTTGAAAGCCATATAAAATTCAATAGAAAGTCTGCTGGGACCAGGTGCCTTCCGGTCTTTGGAGACAAAACTGCTAATTCAGGCTCCAGCTGCAAACATAGTTTTCTTCTTAATTTTTCTTTCCCTCTTGGGAAAAAGGCTTTTCAGTTCAGTGACAGCGGAGCTCCAGAGCACATTCAGAAAGAACTTAAACGGTTCTCTAGTTTGCTATCTGCTGAACTGTGTGCCTTCCAAAGGCCCTAGTAGGGGGGCACCTTCGCTGTGTCCATGGCCGTGGGAGAGATGGCACCTTGGCCTTGGATGATCACACAGAATCAGGGTTTCAGAAAGGCCGCAAGAGGCCCCTGAGCTTCTTTAGTTGTTAAGGTTGTTGGAGATTTTCCTCTTATTTTAAAAAATTTTTACATTTTTAATTGTCGCAAAATATCCATAATAAAATTTACCATTTTAATAATTTTTTTAAGCATATAGTTCAGTGGCATGAAGTACATTCACATTGTTATGCAACCATCACCACTACACAGCTCCAGAACTTCTTCATCTTCCTAAACTGAAACTCTGTACCAATCAAATGAGAACTCCCACTTCCCCTCCCCCCAGCCCCTGGTAACCACTGTTCTACTCTCTATCTCTATGAATTTGACTACCTAGATACCCCATATGTCTTTGTCAGCTCAGGCCACCATAACAAATGACCACAGACTGGATGGCTTATACAACAGACATTGATTTTCTCATGGCTCTGGAGGCTGGAAGTCTGAGATCAGGGTGCCAGGATGGTTCTAGTGAGGGCTCTCTTCCTGACGTGCAGATGGCCACCTTCTCACTATGTCCACATCTGGTAAGGAGTGAGAGAGGGAAGGAGAGAGAGAAGGAGAGAGAGAGAGAACTATCTGGTGTCTTATAAGAACACTAATCTTATTGGATTAGGGCCCCACCCTTATTACCTCATTTAACTTTTTTTTTTTTAAGGCCACGCCATGCAGCATGCGGGATCTTAGTTCCCTGACCAGGTATTTAACCCATGCCCTCTGCATTGGGAGCGTGGAGTCTTAACCACTGAACCAAAAGGAAGTCCCGTTTTTTCTTATTTTCCCCCTCATTTAACCTTAATTACCTTCATCAAGGCCTCATCTCCAAATACAGTCAGATTGGGGGTTGGAGCTTCAACACGAGAACCGTGGGAGGACTCAGTTCAGTCCATAACATCATGAAAGAGGAATCAGACAGTATTGTCCTTTTGTGTCTAGTTTATTTTGCTTAGTATAATGTCCTCAAGGTTCACCCGTGTTATAGCATGTATCAAAACTTCATACCTTTTTAAGCTCAAATAACATTCCATTGTATGTATATACCACATTTAGTTTATTTATTCATCTTTTTAAAAATATTTATTTATCTTTGGCCGCATTGGGTTTTTGTTGCTGTGCACGGGCTTTCTCTAGTTGCGGCGAGCAGGGGCTACTCTTTGTTGCAGTGCGTGGGCTTCTCATTGCGGTGGCTTCTCTTGTTGAGGAGCACGGGCTCTAGGTGCATGGGCTTCAATAGTTGTGGCACACAGGCTTCTGTAGTTGTGGCATGTGGGCTCAGTAGTTGTGGCACACAGGCTTAGCTGCTCCACAGCATGCGGATCTTCCCGGACCAGGGCTTGAACCTGTGTCCCCTGCATTGGCAGGTGGATTCTTAACCACTGTGCCACCAGGGAAGTCCTATTTATTCATCTGTTGAGGGACATTTGGGTTTTTCCCATCTTTCGGCTATTGTGAATAATGAACACTCTGTACAGGAATCTGTTTGAGTCTCTGCTTTCAGTTTTTTCTGTGTATACCCAGAAGTGGAACTGCTGGATCAAATGGTAATTCTGCGGTTATTCTACTGAGAAACTGCCATATGTCCTTAGACTCCTGAGGATGGGCACATGTTGACTTGTGGTTCCAAGGCCCCATCATATCACCTCAACCCAGGGCTGACCCTGGCAGAATCATAATGGGAGAATTTTATCCTTCTCTCTCTGAAATGTGTTCAGCATCTCTAGTGCTTCGTAGTTGTTTGGGGTCTAACCTCTGGTCCCCGACCTTCCTTCAAGGCACTCAAGAAGGCAGCTAGTTACTTGTTATTGTTGTTCATTTTTTTTAAGTCTTTATTGAATTTCTTACAATATTGCTTCTGTTTTATGTCTTGGTTTTTTGGCCATGAGCCATGTGGGATCTTAGTGCCCCGACCAGGGATCAAACCTGCACCTCCTGCATTGGAAGGCAGAGTCATAACCACTGGACCATCAGGGAAGTCCCTTTGTTCATTTTAAAATGGAAACACGCACTTCTTATTTAGAAGACAACGTGACAACGTCTCTCAAAGCTGGAAACTCAGGAGGAGTGCAACCCAGTGATGCCATTTCTTTCACTGACAGGAATATTGTGCAGGACGTTTCACCCTCAGGCCTGTCAGCCTTTCCTTTTTGTCTTATGGGTTTCATCTTTCTGGAAAAGTGCTTTCCGTCCCCAAGATTCTACATTTTTTCTCCAACAATTTTTCTAATATTTTTATACTCATTTTACCAACTCTTCTGGAGCTTGCTTTACGTAGGGATTTGTTTGTTTTCAAATTGATACCCAAATGTCCCCCAAACAATGTATGGAATGAACCATATTTTCCTCACTGATTGAGGTGCTATCTTTGTCACAGACTAAACTCCCTCATGTACCTGGATATGAAATGACAAAAGTGAAGGAGAAGAACCCTGTCTGTCAGGTTTGAATGGTATATCAGTATAAATTCATGATGTGTGTGTGTGTGTGTGTGTGTGTTATTTCCCAGCTCTGTCCACAGAAAGGGTCTAAAAACAACAAAATTTCAGAACATTGAACATATCTAATGTCTAGCTCTTGGTTTCTATACCATTGCCCATTGGAAATAATTCAGGATCTTTGGAATTCTCCAGCTGATTCCAAAACCCAAGTCAGGGAAAGTCCAAGGTAACATAAACAAGGTAACATAAAACATCAAATGAGATAATGTCAAAGGGACATAGAAGTCAGTTTGAAGGAGATCCCGCAAACCAAATCTGAGACAATCTGAGAAAAAGAAAAGATAAAGAAAGAAAGAAAAAAGAAAAAAAAGTTAAAGTTATGGATTATAATCTATTGAACTTTAAAGGTCCAGGAGTCCATCGTGATCGTCACAAAAGAGATACAGAAAAGAGAAGGAAAGGAAGAATTTTTCTTTTTTCTTTACTGACATCCAGCTAATAAAGGTAGAAGAAAGGATAAAATAGAAAATCACCACTTTGTAACTCCCAGTGTGATATCAGTGGATGCTAAAACCATCAAGTAAAAAGTTGAGAAACAGGATTCACGTGGCTTCAAAGACTCATCCCCCACATTATGTATTAGTACAAAGGAAAAAGATGTGTCTTATGGTAGATTGTTTCCACATGACCACTATAATCCCCCTCCCTGTATTCAACTTACACTGCCGCTCCCCTTCCACGCAGGTCCTAAGCAGAGGCCCCACCCCACGCTCAAACGTCACCCCCCCACCAGCCTAGGTCCTGCCCTACCTTAAACCCCACCCCTGCCTAAGTTCCACCCCTGCCTAAGCTCCGCCCCCATAGCCAGGGCTTTTTTTTTTCCCTTTCTTTTTTCCTCTTTTAGATTGGGGTTCTATTTTACCTTGTTGATTCATTGTTGTTGATTCTTTTATATTTTTATTTTTCCTAATAAATCTTTATTTTTCTAACTTTATTTTATTTTTTATACTTTGTTAGTGATCTCTCCTTTTGCTTGTTGCCGGACTCCCTCCTGGCTCACAGTGGCGCACTAGCCCCTTCAGGCTCTGTTCATGCAGCCAGTCCTCTCCCTGCGCTCCAACTGAGCCTCAGCTCCCAGCCCCGCCTGCCCCGGCGAGGGAGCAGACAAGCCTCTCGGGCTGGTGAGTGCCGGTCGGCACCGATCCTCTGTGTGGGAATCTCCCCGCTTTGCCCTCCACACCCCTGTGGCTGTGCTTTCCTCCGCGGCTGCGAAGCTTCCCCCCTCCGCCACCCGCAGTCCCCGCCCGCGAAGGGGCTTCCTACTGTGTGGAAACCTTTCCTCCTTCACAGCTCCCTCCCACTGGTGCAGGTTCCATCCCTATTCTTTTTTCTCTGTGTTTTCTTTTTTGTTTTGCCTTACCCAGGTACGTGGGGAGTTTCTTGCCTTTTGGGAGGTCTGAGGTCTTCTACCAGCGTTCAGTAGGTGTTCTGTAGGAGTTGTTCCACGTGTAGATGTATTTCCGGTGTATTTGTGGGGAGGAAGGTGATCTCTACGTCTCACTCCTGTGCCATCTTGAAGGTCTCCCCAGGGTCTCAACTTTTAAGAGCTCATGGAATTAGATTACATTCATTCAGATAATCCAGTTTAATCTCCCATTTTAAGGTCTTTAACCTTAATCACATCTGCAAAATCCCTTTATCCATATAAGGTAACATATTCACAGGTTCTGGAGATTAGCATTAGGACATCTTTGGAGGGTCATGATTCTGTCTGTCACACAGAATATATTTCAAATGTTCAATAACTGTCTTTTTTTGCCATAATTCTTTACAAGTGTGAGAGTGTACCACAGTGGGTCCAGTTCACTAGGAGAACTGTTATGTCAGTGACCACATGTTAAACCCAGATAGAGCTAAAGCCAAGAGGACTTGTTTCATCTATTCAAGCTATCATTCCAGAATTACAATCTAAAATCTATGCACTAAGAGAAACACAGAGAAGCCCTCAAATGTCTGGTGGTAAAGAGAAGTACTTAGATATTCAATCAAGATGTTTAAATGGTTAAATTTGTCCATTTTAACTGAATTGTCAACTTTTATTTTTAGCTTTGTGTAGAGATGGGCAGTGACTCCAAACAGGTACTGGTTCACATTGAAGCTTTTGGTTTTTCCCAGTGTCCATCCAAATCAAAAAGAGAAAGTCATTCTGAAAGATAGCTTTTTTTCCTCTGAGTTAATATGCATGATTGGATGACTTTGCAGATCACCATAACCTGCAGATACATCTGCTCATCTGAACAACTTGAATTGATTCCTACGAAGCAGTGGTCCACAGGTGAGGCAAGGTGTACACAACGGCCCGAAAACTGGACCCAGGGAGGGGCACTCTGACTACGGTGTGCTTGATTCCTCTTGTTAGTTGACCACATTGGTTTTGAACTCAGCCCAAGTTCAAATCTCAGATCTTGCTGAGAAAATTTTGAACTAAAAAGAGACTCTAACAACTTAATAAAAAGAGATTCTCACAAGTGTTTTTCCAGTCCCCTTGGCAGCCTCAGGTGAATAAGGAATGTGTTTTCCATCA
The DNA here is from genome assembly GCF_963455315.2 of Globicephala melas. Classification (NCBI taxonomy): domain Eukaryota; kingdom Metazoa; phylum Chordata; class Mammalia; order Artiodactyla; family Delphinidae; genus Globicephala; species Globicephala melas. The sequence goes on along the minus strand of NC_083315.2, from coordinate 3,652,711 downwards.
CTTTGGGCGTCATGACCAAATAACTCTACACAAGTACAAATTTTGGCAATCTCTTCATGTGGCTTCTTTTAACTAAAATTTGTTGAACAAAAATCGCTTTCATCACTTTTGTTAGGAACTGTCAAAAGAGTAATTATATGTGATCACCTCTCAAACTATGAATGCACGTGAATGAGAATTCTTGGTGCAAGTTTACCTCAAAACTGAAACATTGCTGTAGATCCTTATACTTTTTTCTTAAGCTATGAGAAACTGAGCTGAATATTTATTTCCTGACTGATCTTAAACACTTTTCTTCTTCTCATTGGAGAACATTTTGACAAATTGATTAAATACACGTCTGCTTATATTACGTGGCTTATTTCTTTGTTTGTTTATGGCAAGTGATGCTATTTTTTCACATGTGGTAGTCATACACATTTTTCTTTTAAAATACATTTATATTAGTAAACATGAGTCAAATTAAAAAAATGTATACATTGAAATTTGGGAAACACTGACAAAACAAAATAAAAAGTATTGGGACTCCCCTGGTGGTGCAGTGGTGAAGAATCCACCTGCCAATGCAGGGGACACGGGTTTGAGCCCTGGTCCAGGAAGATCCCACGTGCCTTGGAGCAACGAAGCCCGTGCGCCACAACTACTGAGCCTGCGCTCTAAGGCCCGTGAGCCACAGGTACTGAGCCTACGTGCCACAGCTACTGAAGCCTGTGCGCCTAGAGCCCGTGCTCCGCAACAAGAGAAGCCGCCGCAATGAGAAGCCCGCACACCGCAACAAAGAGTAGCCCCCGCTCGCCGCAACTAGAGAAAGCCCGCGTGCAGCAATGAAGAACCAATGCAGCCAAAAATAATAATAAATATTTTTTAATATGAAAAAATAAATAAACAAATAAAAAGTATTTACCCAAGTGCCTGCAAATAGTAAACACACAATGAAAGGTAGCTACTATTTTTTAAACATTTTACCTTATGTTTTTAGTTAAATTATGGTGAACTTATACATTTATACTATTTATTTACAATTTAAAGTTGACCCAACAAATAGATATTGCCTGCCCGTAGCGTGCCAGGCCATGGGAATTCAAAGATGAAAATGAAGGAGATAACCCCTGCTTTCAAGAGGCTTTCGTTTTAGTGGAGAGAGAGATACTAAACAACTAGTGACGTCACAATGCTTTATTTCTTATTATGGACTATGTACTCTGAAAGGAAAGTACAAATGGAGTGAGTATTGGCAAGAGAGCTCTCTAAGGCGGACCCAGGAGGCCATCGAGAAAACGTGACCTATGCGTGTCTCAGGAGGGATGGATGGAATCTGACCTTTTGACCTGGTGAGGTCATCCAGAACCTCTGCCAGAAACCCGACAACCTATCAACTTATCAGACACTTACCCTAAAATAATAACTCATGACAGTCTTCCTATTTATCAGACACCTACCCTAAAACAACTTGTGATTCCTTAAGGATAATGTATTTTTTGACTTACGTCACAGTCCATCACAATTATTGTCAGGCAACTTTTAACAACTTTGCGGCTTTTTGCCTTTATAAGCTCCTGACTCTTTCGCTTCCCCAGAACACTCTTGGGGTTACCCGGATCTGTCTTCCGAATTGCAGTTCTTAAGATCCCCAGGAAACTCTTCTGATTTGCAGCCTCCCGCGTTATTTTTTTGGTTGACATTACAAAGGGCTATAGGAGCACAGGGGAAGTGGGTCTGCCGGGGGGTCTGGAACTCTCTCAGGAGGAAAGCAATTGAGCAGAAAGGTGACTAGAAGCAATGAAGTTTCTGGACGGGGACAGAGGGGATAGAGGCTTCGCAGGAAGGAACCCTGAGGACCTAGCGTGCCAAGCACCACATTTTCGGTTGCCTCATTGTGGCTAGCGGAGAGCCGCTGAATGATTTTGTTCTGGGAGGTAAAACAATCTGCCTGTTAGAAAGCTCACTCAGGCAGGAGCCATGTGGAGAAACCACTGGAGGGAACGAGGCTAGAAGCAGGAGTGGCAGGCAGCTGTGTAACAGCCCACGTGGGAACTGATGCGGCCACACCAGGGCAGAACGAGGAGAGGGTGGGCAGATGGCGCGCTGGGCCAATGGAAAAGCTGGCTCCGTGGCGCCTGGGAGATGCAGGGCAAGGGAAGGCCCTCTTCAGCGCTTCCCACAAACCTACCAGATTTCTAGAGACTCCTGCAGTCAGTGCCGCTTTCTCTTAGTCAAAGCAGAACAGCATTCTTCGCAGCTACAGGATGGCACTGTCATGCAAAATAACAGGAACTGTTTGGTTTCCAAATCAGGCAACTGTTGATTGCCTTGTCTTTGGAAATCAGTATTCCATTCACAATACTGCAAATGCCTGCTAATGAATGTGACTTGAACAGATGTTAAAATAATGTTTTGGGCAATGAGGGTGCTCTGTGAACAAGGTTAGAATCTTCCCATTACAATTTTCCAACACCACACACCTGGCATCTTTGCTAATTGAAACTGCTGGATATCATTCGCCATGAATCTTCCTCATAGGGCTAATGTAGCATGAAATTATGCCAATCGAAGCAAAACAGAACGCATAATAAACACTGGCAAAACCAGTGACTGTGACAGCAGCTTGCATATGGAGAATAAAATCAAGTTTTCTTCTTGGAACACGTGGCCAATTCTTTTTTTTTTTTTTTTGCCGTACGCGGGCCTCTCACTGCTGTGGCCTCTCCCGTTGCGGAGCACAGGCTCCGGACGCGCAGGCTCAGCGGCCATGGCTCACGGGCCCAGCCGCTCCGCGGCATGTGGGATCTTCCCGGACCCAGGCACGAACCCGTGTCCCCTGCATCGGCAGGCGGACTCTCAACCTCTGCGTCACCAGGGAAGCCCTTTTGTTTTTTATTAAGTAAAATGCACAAAGCAAAATAAGGAATGTTTACTAAATTGCATTGTAAGGTAAAAATTCACTGGTTATGGAAACAGCAATAGGATCACAAAAAGGATTCTATTCAAGATTTTCTCTGGTTTCTGGAAGATGTTTGTGACAACCTGGTGCAGCTCTTGCACGTTAAATACTCAAGGCAAATCTGGCTGTTTAGGGTCCAATCACCAAAGACATACAACTCTCCCATCAGCTGCAGTGCTTCTCTGTTTCTTTGCCCTCACCTAAGGGTCAGGTAAACCTTAATAATAATAATAGTAGTAGTAACATATTTACTGAGTGTGTGCTATGAGCCAGATATGGCCTCAGAGCTATGCATATATTATCTCAATCCTCTAGACAATCGTATGAGGCAAGTACCATTATTATTCATACTTTTTAGCTGAGGACACCAAGGCACGGAGAAGTTTACTAATTTACTGATTTGCTGAAAGTCAGACAGGGCAGAGTCAGGACTCAGACCTGGGGACTCCTGACTGCCTTCTGCACTGCCTCTAACTGAGAGGAGAGCTTGGTGTCATATCTTGGGTTTATACCTTAAGCAGAGTCTCCTGCCTGTGAAACTAGAAAACCTATCACACAGTCTTCGTGTCAATGAAATACAGCTAAAAGACATAATTGTAAGGTAAGATTTCATTCGCAGTGATGACCTTACTGCCACCAAAATAAGACTGAAAATACTTGGGCATTCATGTAACTTAGGAACCAAGAGAGCTAATCAATGAAAACTGCAAAATCAAAGTGGAGACTTCTTAACCTGAGTCCATCCTCATTAGAGTATTTAAAAATATTTAATATTCTTTCTTGTTTTTTGCTGGATAAACCTCATCACAAATTTATAAAGTTCTAGAAAACATTCTTTGAGAATTTTAATTAAAATGAATACTACAAAGAGGAAAATCACGTCTTCTCTCGGTATCTGGAGGGATTGGTTCCAGGACCCCTCGGAGATACCAAAATCCATGGATGATCAAGTCCCTGATATAAAATGGTGTATGTTTGCATACAATCTACATACATGCTCCCTGATACTTTACGTCGCCTCTAGATTCCTTGTAATAGCTTATACAATGTCAATGCTATGTAAATAGTTGTCAGTGCGCAGAAAATTCAAGTACTGATTTTTGGCATTTTCTGGATTTTTTTTCCGAATACTTTCAGTCCACAGTTGGTTGACTCTGTGGATGTGGAACCTGAAGATACGAAGGGCTGACTGTACTTTAAAATCACAATTAAAACTAAACAAGGCTCTCCAGAAATTAACTTCAACCATTACTTGGATGTAGGGAATTATAAACCCAGGAGTACCACAGCAGAGGGGAAAAGGAAACTAATAAATACTGTTGGAACAAGTCTACAGCTGGGTAGCAGATGGACAAATCTGAGTCCCCAAACTGCAAACTATTACAAGTGGATTTAAAAAAAATTTAAAAATATAAAATCTATAAAGCACTAGCACAACCAGCTGGAAAAGATAAATAAACTTATGAATGAATAAGTCAAAGTCATCATCAGTTCTAAGATGTTTGGATATTTTAAAAATTTATAATCGCATAACGGAACATATTTTGTACATGTCAAAAGGAAAACAACAGTCAAGAAATTACATATGTGAGAATACAAATGACATAAGTGTCTGTTAAGTACATGCAAATAACAGAAACAAAAGTATTTATTAAATGTCCATATTTCATTCCAGGAGTGATTCAAAGTAGATGAATTCAGAGTGTACAAGGAGGTAAATCAACTATACTCCAATAAAAATTTAAAAAAAAAAGTGTACAGGGAGGGAAACAGAAAGATAAAATCAGTACTAAGTAAACTATAAGCATACATTTTACTTTTTCATAAGATTTAGGTTTTTTTAGTTTTATTTTATTTATTAATTTTTGGCTGCGTTGGGTCTTTGTTGCTGCATGAGGGCTTTCTCTGGTGAGCGGGGGCTACTCTTCATTGCGGTGTGCGTGCTTCTCACTGCGGTGGCTTCTCTTGTTGTGGAGCACGGGCTCTAGGCGTGCAGGCTTCAGTAGTTGTGGCACGCAGGCTTCAGTAGTTGTGGCTCGCAGGCTCAGTAGTTGTGGTGCACGGGCTTAGTTGCTCTGCGGCATGTGGGATCTTCCCGGACCAGGGATCGAACCTGTGTCCCCCTGCATTGGCAGGTGGATTCTTAACCACTGCGCCACCAGGGAAGTCCCTCCAGGACTCTTTTTAATCCATGCAGACGTACCTATGAAAGCAGATTGCTGACCCAAGACCCAGCCACGTAAGAATCAATTCCATAGGACTGAACTGAGGGAAATCTCACTCTGGTGTTTTGTTTAGAATATTGCTGGTATTAGTTTTAATACTCAATTTCCATGCAAAGACTAGGAAGTCCTGTCTCTGTCTTTTTAAGTTATAGCTCTCAAGTTAGTATCCCATGCTTTGGTAAACTGAAACATTTGTACATTTTTATTTTATTTTATTTTATTTTTTTAAATATATTTTCATAGATCCAGGGAGATTTTTTTAAATTGATTAATTTATTTATTTATTTTATTTAGTTATTTTTGGCCGTGTTCGGTCTTCGTCTCGATGTGTGTGGGCTTTCTCTAGTTGCGGTGAGCGGGGGCCACTCCTCATCGCGGTGCGCGGGACTCTCACTGTCGCGGCCTCTCTTGTTGCAGAGCACAAGCTCCAGACGCGCAGGCTCAGTAATTGTGGCTCACGGGCCTAGTTGCTCCGTGGCATGTGGGATCTTCCCAGACCAAGGCTCGAACCCGTGTCCCCTGCATTGGCAGGCAGATTCTCAGCCACTGCGCCACCAGGGAAGCCCCATTTGTACATTTTTAATGTACAAACTTTTGTACATTTTTAATGGTATCTGATTCTCACTCACCGCTCAGAATTCAGAAAACACTTTTACTGAATCACCTCTTTTTACACTATCATTATTTGTATAGGTTTAATAATAATTTGTCCTCCTTTTTAGCAGAAAATAATGGAAAGCTCACTTGTGCGATCAGGATCTTATCCAGAGTGCTCTATTTGAGAACGATTCTGATTCAGTCAGGTCTAAATAGGTGTTGCTGGTGAAATCTGGTATGTAGAGTGTCTTAGGAGTGGTAGTTGCCCAGTAGTGTATGGTTCTGGGTTGCAGAGTAAACTCAAGTTGGCCTGACAGGTAATTAATGTTCTCGCTACACGCACGTAAATAATTAAGCCAAGCAAATCTAATGAGACCAGCTTTCTCGGATGGAAAACAATCTTTGGCAATTATTTCTGATTGCAAGTGAGGGAAACTGTCAGAATATTTATGCAAAACTTGGAAACAGACATAAGAGATTTCTGGGTGTTCTTTCAGTGCAGTGCTAGGTTTGCCCTTTGATTTTCTTTCTATTGATTGGGTTGTTTTGCAACTCTTTAAAGGTTAACCTAAAGAGGTCTGGTAGTGATGCAAATAATCTGGTGGAAGAGATAATCACGGGTTCCCCGTCTATTGCCCTGTAGCATATTAAACAGTTTTTAATCTAACCCAGCAATTTCATCCTAAAAATCCTTTATTAAATTGCCTGTAAGTGCCCCACTCTGCAAATGCTCCTGGAGCCATTATTAACATCTTCCCGGATTCTTCATTAATTAATGAATTGGAAAAAATCTTTGAAATGTGTTTTTATATATTTGCATTAAGGTCATGATTTTACCTATTTTAGCAGAGATTCAAAATGTTTGTTAAATAAACGCACAGCCCCACAGATGAAGAGTCAAGCTGTGCACTTTGAAGATGGGAGAAACGAGCTGAAGTCTAGCCCAGGCTCCCACCACTAATCCTGTTCCCTGTCATGGGGCTGCATCCATCCACAGGAAACGCATCTTTTTCTTACACAAAGGTGTGCCTCTGGGGATGAACATATACACACTACTATATATAACATAGATAAACAGCAAGGACCTACTGTACAGCACAGGGAATTATATTCAATACCTTATAGTAACCTATAATGGAAAAGAATCTGAAAAAGAATACATATATAATTGAATATATATATACATACATATATATAAAGCTGAATCACTTTGCTGTACATCTGAAACTAACAAATAAACTGTAAATTAACCATACTTCAATTTTTTTAAGAAAAGATATGCCTATAAGGCTGTTTTCTCCTAATTTGCACAAAGGCACCGATAGGCCAGTGGTAGCCCTAAATGTATCTATCAGGGTAACAAAAATATTTTAAAACCCAGTGAAGTAGGTACTGCATGAAAACTAGTATAAATAATTTGCGGGTAACCTGGAAATATTTTCATTCTCTGAAAGGAAATCGGTCAATATGTAATAAGCTATGAAACTCACTATAACTTAACTCAATGATTCTATTTTAGGGTATATAGATTAAAAGGATGGATTCTCCCCTACCCTTCTCCTCCTCAAATAGATATGTGTAACAATGAGGTACCACCTCACACGGGTCAGAATGGCCATCATTAAAAAGTCTACAAATAATAAATGCTGGAGAGGGTGTGGAGAAAAGGGAACCCTCCTGCACTGTTGGTGGGAATGTAAATTGGTGCAGCCACTATGGAGAACAGTATGGAGGTTCCTTAAAAAACTAAAAATAGAATTACCATATGATCCAGCAATCCCACCCCTGGGCATATATCTGGACAAAACTATACTTCAAAAAGATACATGCACCCCTATGTTCACAGCAGCACTATTCACAAGAGCCAAGACATGGAAGCAACCTAAATGTCCATCAACAGACAAATGGATAAAGAAGATGTGGTACATATATACAATGGAATACTACTCAGCCATTAAAAAAAAGAATGAAATAATGCCATTTGCAGCAACATGGATAGACCTAGAGATTATCATATTAAGTGAAGTAAATCAGACAAAGACAAATATCGTGTGATATCACTTACATGTGGAATCTTAAAAAAATGATACAGGGCTTCCCTGGTGGCGCAGTGGTTGAGAGTCTGCTGCCTGCCAATGCAGGGGACACGGGTTCGTGCCCCGGTCCGGGAAGATCCCACATGCCGCGGAGTGGCTGGGCCCGTGAGCCATGGCCGCTGAGCCTGCGCGTCCGGAGCCTGTGCTCTGCAACAGGAGAGGCCACAACAGTGAGAGGCCCATGTACCACAAAAAAAAAAAAAAAAAAAAAAAGATACAAATGAACTTATTCACAAAACAGAAATAGACTCACAGACATAGAAAACAAACTTATGGTTATCAAAGGGGATAATGGGAAGAGGAGAGATATAAATTAGCAGTTTGGGATTAACATATACACACTACTATATATAAAATAGACAAACAACAAGGACCTACTGTATAGCACAGGGGACTATATTCAGTATCTTGTAATAACCTATAATGGAAAAGCATCTGAAAAAGAATATAAATACATATGTATAACTGAACTTTGCTGTACACTTGAAACAAACACAACATTGTAAATTAACTATACTTCAATTTAAAAAACTAAAAGAAAAGATATGTGTACATAACAGCACATTAATAACATCAAAACATTCCAAACACTATATGTAGTTACACAATGGACTGTGTCAATGCCTAGGAGTGTTTCTATAAACCAATAGTACATGAAAAAGAGTAGAATAAAAAAAAATGCAGGGGCTTCCCTGGTGGTCCAGTGGTTAAGACTCTGCGCCTCCACTACAGGGGACGCAGGTTCTATCGCTGGTCCGGGGAACTGAGATCCCATATGCCGCAGGGCGTGACCAAAAAAATAAATAAATAAATAAAATAAATTACTTGATGGCAAGATCCTGTGGCCCCAGCCCTACAGCCCCTGGCACCTGGCAGGCATGGTGCTCCGTGATAATAGAATAAATTTGTACGGGATATACACACTAAGGAGAGCATTGTAAAATTATGATGTGTGTGTAACAATCCAACTCCAACGAGGCTGGAGAGGATTAGAGCTGTGTTGTCAAGGCTGATACCAGACTGTGGCGTTTGAACTTCACGCTGTGTCTAAGGAGAGCTGCAGAATGTTTTTCAAGAAACAGTTTGATGGCAACAGTATTACTGGAAGTCGTGGTGAATGTGGGATAGAGTTGGCTCCAGCATTCCCAGTCTTGAAAAGTGGCAGAAGATTGAGAGTGAATGATTCTCCATTTATACAGTAAAGGGGAGTTTAAAGTAATGTAAATAGCAACAAGATTGACGTTGATTCTTTTTCTGTAAAGTTGAGTAAATTTCTAATTAATCTTTTATATATATATATTTATTGAAGTATAGTTGATTTACAGTGTTGTGTTAATTACTGCTGTCCAGCAAAGTGATTCAGTTATATATATTGATAGATAGATTAGATAGATAGATAGACACATTCTTTGTTTAAAAAATAAATTTATTTATTTATTTGGCTGCGCCGGGTCTTAGTTGTGGCACATGGGATCTTTAGTTGCAGCATGCATACGGGATCTAGTTCCCGGGCCCCCTGCATTAGGAGTGCAGAGTCTTAACCACTGGACTACCAGGGAAGTCCCCCCTTTTTATACTCTCTTCCATTATGGTTTATCATAGGATATTGAATATAGTTCTCTGTGCTATACAGTAGGACCTTGTTGTTTTAACAATCTTAATTTAAAAAAAAGCAACACCTGGGTTGACCTGGTTCTCTGTTCAAGTGGCCTTGCACGGGATTATCGCTAGAGGGCAACCTCATCACATGCACTTGACATCTTTAGAGCATGCCTGGTCTAGTGCAGCCCTCGGACCAGCAGCATTAACCCCATCAAGGTGCTTATTAGAAGTGCAGGCTCTGGGGCTCCCCCGAGACCCACAGAATCAGAATCTGTACTTTGACAGGCTCCCCGGTGGCTGGGGTGCACGTCAGAGCACGAGAAGCCCCGCCCGGGGCACACAGGTCTCTCCCACCTTTTTGTTAATGGTGTGCCAGCCTCAGTCACTCGTTTGCTTTATCTTTCTCATCCCTGCCCTGTGCCTCCACGCTTTCCTGTGGCCTTCGTCCACGTTCACTTTTATCCCACAAACGGTGGCATATGTCCACGGAAAAGCAGGACAGGAGCAGGTTTAAGAGCTGAGCCAGCAAACCCCACAGCTGTGCAGCCCTTTACGAGGACCAGCGCTTTTTTAAGGCCAACACAGAACAGCTGTTTCCACCCTCTTGCATTTCTGCGGGATAAGAAGATCAATTCTGTTTTTGATTTACCAAAACAGAAATAGACAACAGCTGCCTTTTAAAGCGTGTTTACCACGGAGGTCACATTTTAAAGTCAGATTTAGCTCTTGAAATCCGGAAAACCAAACAGCATCATCAGCCAACCCCCCACTCTAAGGGCAGGGCAGGAAGGGGTCTATCTCTGGATGGGTCGCGACTGGGTCTCCGTGCACGGGAGCCTCACGTGGGACTGGCTCGAGGTGTCTCTGCCCTCGTTCCTCTCCACCAGAAGCTGCCAGGTTTAGGGCAATAAGGTAACTCTTGGCTCCATGTCCGCCTCTTATGCTAGTGGAATCCTGCCAGCCCACATCCGTGTTTCCCCGCATCTTAGCTCTCAAAGAGGCAGCCTTGCCCTCAACGCAGGGACGTGGCCTTGCAGCGAGGGGTGGAAACAGCACGCTCCCAGGGCAGCAGCTAGAGCCTTGGCCTGTTCCCTCCGCTACAGTTCAACTCCATTCTCAAAATGGAACACAGCAGTTCTCAAACTTTCCAGGGCATCAGAATTCCCTAGAGGACTTGTAAAAACACGGGTTGCTGTACCCTACCTGCAAAGTATCTGATTCAGTGGGACCTGGTGCATTTCCACCACGTTTCCAGACTGGCGATCACACGTTGAACACCTAAAGAATCTTTTTTTTTTTTCTTGGACCCATCTCTTGGTTTGTGGGATCTTAGTTTCCTGACCAGGGATCCCACCCGGGCCCCCGGCAGTGAAAGCGTGGAGTCTTAACCACCAGACCGCCAGGGGAGTCCCCGAGATGCTCTAAAGCATCCCAATGCACTACTGTATGCTCCTGCAGAGAGCTGAAGATTGTTGGGTCAGGCCTGGGGGACGCGGGTAGACACGAGCCAGCAATTCTGGCTTTTGGTCCCCACTGAGAAGCCCATTTAAAACTCTCTATAAGAAATAGAGACACAGACGCAGAGAACAAACGTATGGAGACCAAGGGGGAAGGGGGGTGGGAGGGAGGAATTGGGAGACTGGGATTGACACCTATACACTATTGATACTGTGTATCAAGTACACAACTGATGGGAACATACTGTAGAGCACAGGGAACGCTACCTAATGCACTGTGGTGACCTACATGGGAGGGAAGTCCAAACGGGAGGGGATATCGGTATGTGTCTGGCTGATTCATTCTGTTGTGCAGTGGAGGCCAACACAACAGTGTAAAGCAGCCATACTCCAATAAAAATTAATAATAAAAAAAAGATCACCACTAAAACTGTCTATAGAACTAAGTACAGATCCACCATGACCGGATTTAGCCCAAGCCCACCAAGGGCAGGGTTACTCTCTGAATATTGGGCTTTTTCCAGGCAAACAGGCCTCCTGCTAAAGAACCTGCCTCTGGGGCTTCCCTGGTGGCGCAGTGGTTGAGAGTCCGCCTGCCGATGCGGGGGACACGGGTTCGTGCCCCGGGCCGGGAAGATCCCACATGCCACGGAGCGGCTGGGCCCGTGAGCCACGGCCGCTGAGCCTGCGCGTCCGGAGCCTGTGCTCTGCAACGGGAGAGGCCACAGCAGTGAGAGGCCCGCGTACCGCAAAAAAAATAAATAAATAACCTGCCTCTTGCCTCTCCCTCCATAGCCCACAAGGTGGGACTACTGGGCTGCCACAAAGAAGGCTGGGAAAATCCCCATGATTTGAGGGCATCCATCATGGTTCTAAGGGCACCAAAGGCATCTTAGCTTCAGCTTACAAATGTAACTGTTTCAGGTTACCCTTAACCAAAGCACAGTGTGACTCCAAGAACTACTGATGGCCCTTCTTGCATCAGGAGAAGGGTAACTGAGTGATCTGAGGTCAGCAGTCTCCCCAGCATAATTACTTCAAAGAATATTTTCCTAAAAAAAAAAAAAAATATATATATATATATATATATTCCTGCAAATACGGTTAGCTCTTAAACCTGAAATAAGCATTGTCACCAGTTAATGCTGAAGACATTGTGAGATAAACAGACATTTAACATTCAGTAAACAGTGATCACTCCTCCCGTGCAGAGTTATATGCCTGGTACTGGCTGGGGCATAGCTTTAGACAGTTTTCCCACCTAAAAGCTCTTTGCTGCCCACATATTTGCGTTTGCCATGATTTGGGACACAAACAAATAGATTTATATTTACTTCAGCACATTAAAAGCCACCATGTATTACAGGTGGGGAGAACCCAAGAAATCTTTTAAGGTATGAATTCGTCCGAGTAGGTTTTAGGCCAAAAGTCTGCCATCTAGTGGCATGAATGATTAGTGCAGACACAGCCAAACCAGTTGTAAGAAAAAGAAAGGGAACTAAAACATTTTAAGGGCCTAGGTTTTGCCAAGCATTGCGATAAGCAGTTCATTTCTTTACATCTTCCAGTCTCCCCCAGTCTTCTTTGTTATGACTATGTCACTGCTGTAACTTGTCTTCACGAGCAGAGGATGAAAAGCAAAAGAGGAACTTCTTGTAAATTTATATGTAAGTAGAAGAGAGAAAAAGCAAGAGAGGGATACAGAATTAGGGAGTTCAAAGACTCGCAGATGTGAGAACCTTTTTCCATGACCATGTAAATTAAATGAATTAACAGATATAAACATTGTCTGGAACATAAGAACTTCCCAAAGGGTAGCTATGATGTTGATGATGTTGGTGATGATGATGAATGATGGTTCTATAATAAGCTTCTTTTTTAATACAAATTTATTTATTTATTTTTGGCTGCGTTGGGTGTCATTGCTGCGGGCGGGCTTTCTCTAGTTCTGACGAGCGCGGGCTACTCTTTGTTGTGGTGCGCGGGCTTCTCATTGCGGTGGCTTCTCCTGTTGCGGATCACGGGCTCTAAGCACACGGGCTTCAGTAGTTGCAGCACGCGGGCTCAGTAGTTGCGGCAAGTGGGCTCTAGGCGTGCAGGCTTCAGTAGTTGTGGTGCATGGGTTTAGTTGCTCCGCAGCATGTGGGATCTTCCCCGAGCAGGGCTCAAACCCGTGTCCCCTGCATCGGCAAGCAGATTCTCAACCACTGTGCCACCAGGGAAGCCCCTAAAATAAGCTTCTTGAGGTAGAGACCACATCATATATGATTGCATCCTTTACTCTCCTCCCTTGAGCCTAAGCAAGACAGGTGTGGGTTTTCCTCTTGATAAACCTTTAGCTGAAAGTCATTTCTTCCCTGACCTACTCACATTTCCAGCAGATGCTCAAATGACGAGGCTTTCATCAGAGGGAACAGTGCTTATTCTTCAGGACAGATTTCTGGGGAATTTTCTTCCTAAAGTCACTATTACTGTAGCCTTCTCCTTCCAAATCAAAACCAGAAATTACATCACAGCCTACCTCCCTGTTGTATATTTAGCTACTTTAGACATAGATATTTGAGATGATTTAATCTAGTTTTCTCATTTTACAGGTAGAGAATGAAACCCTGAGGTTAACTTAACTCCAAGGTACCACAACTTATCAGTGGTTCCTGCCTCTGGGCCTCCAGCTTCATGTCCTGCCCTGTAATCCACACAGCCTCCCCTGGGATGGTAAGAGCTGGGATGGAACTGCTATCCCGGGCCTCTCTCCCTGGTACAGTAAGAGGGTTCTGCTGCATCTTGATTATTTATTGATGGATTTGGAATCTTTAGGGGTAAAACTGTAATGGACCTGGCAAACGTCCATCCTGGAAGCCAGGATCCTAAATCCCTTTGACTATGTTTTTTTGGAGCATAGATTTTTAAAAAAGGTGTTTGAAAAGGGTAAATTAAAGGAAAGAAGGAGCAAAAAAATCCAGGAAAATAAAGTCAATTAGTTTAACCTCAGGAGCTGGGGAAATAAGATATTGATTCTGGAATCACCTTGACAAGAACCACATGAAATGAAGGAGACAGCATTTTCCCAATTAGACGATACATCGTGTTAAATTAACCAGATTTCTTTGATAGGATTACAAAGTACCGCATAGAGCAGCGTAGAACAGCATGTTAGATACTGCACTCCTGTACGTGGTGGATTTCAGAGAAATGTAGGCGATTCTCATCTCATGGCATGTGGATTTCAGCAGGTGCCTCAACTCAGACCTAGATAGGAATTGCTTGTAATCAGATAATCCTTCAAGTACAACCAGGTGGCTGCCCCCACCCCCCAGGGTTAGGTTAGTAAGTGATTGGCAGTGAGGAGGCCGGCCTGTCCTGGGCTGGGCCCCGGAACACCATTTCTGTGGCCTTGTGGCCACAGTGGGAGAACTAACTCCTCTTGTGCCCCTGCCCCCAGCCCTGCAGGGGCTGCCTGAGCAGTAGCTGAGTCTGTGGATGTGAAGTTTCCAGCTGGCATCTTTCTACCTACCAAGGGCTTCTCTCCTAGCAACCATTTGGGTTCCTCGTCCTGCAGTTCCCTGACGGGCTGGTGTGGGTCACCCCACGTTGGGAAGGTACTTTTTTTTTCTTAATTAATTAATTAATTAATTTTTGGCTGCGTTGGGTTTTCGTTGTTGTGCGTGGGCTTTATCTAGTTGCGACGAGCGGGGGCTAGTCTTTGTTGCGGTGCGTGGGCTTCTCATTGCGGTGGCTTCTCTTGTTGCAGAGCACGGGCTCTAGGCTCATGGGCTTCAGTAGTTGTGGTGCATGGGCTCAGTAGTTGTGGCTCGCGGGCTCTAGAGTGCAGGCTCAGTAGTTGTGGTGTGCGGGCTTAGTTGCTCCGTGGCATGTGGGATCTTTTCCGAGCAGGGCTCGAACCCATGTCCCCTGCATTGGCAGGAGGATTCTCAATCACTGTGCCACCAGGGAAGCCCGGGAAGGTAGTCTTGATGCAGGGAATGCCGCTGGAACCCTTAAAGGTAAACCACGTGTGATGCTGAGCCAGGCAGGCTCTTTATATCATGATGTTTGGTCGTCTGCTTCCCAAGTCTCACAGGTAAATACTCAATGATACACTCTGAGGTTTTCATTTACCAGAAGCAATATGACTGCGGTTCCTAGCTTTTCTTAGGTTCCTCTGTTTTTTGGCCGCGCACACGTCTTGTGGGATTTTAGTTCCCCGACCAGGGATGGAACCCAGGCCCTTGGCCATGAGAGGGTAGAGTCCTAATCACTGGATGGCCAGGAAATTCCCACAGGTTCCCCTTTTTGATATTTCAAAGCGAAAAAGATCTCCCCTCAGGAACCTTAAATTCATATCATTAAGTGAAAGAAGCCAGTCGGAAAAGGCTCTATCCTATATGATTCCAACTATATGATGTTCCTGGGAGAGAAGAAACTATGGAAACAGTAGAAAGTCCAGTGGTTGCCAGGGTTTGGTGGGGCAGGGATGAATCGGTGCAGCACAGGGGACTTTGAGGGCAGTGAAAATGCTCTATGTGATGCTATAATGGTGGGTACGTGTCATTATACATTTGTCCAAACCCACAGAGTGTACAACACTAAGCGTGAACCCTAATGGAAACTATGGACTTTGGGTGACGGTGATGTTCAGTGTAGGTTCATCCTTAGTAAAAAAAAAAAAATGTGCCTGCTGGTGAGTGACGTTGATTGTGGCGCAGGTGGCACGTGGGAAATCTCTGCACCTTCCTCTCCGTTTGGCTGTGAACGTGACACTACTCTTCAAAAAAAAGTAACCCCCCCAAAAAAATAATAATAAAATAAATAAAACAGAACCTTCCTCGATCCCAATTTCCCCCCAAATCAGGTGCCTTCCAGGAAGCCGGAAATGAAATCTGATCGTGATGGATAATCTGCCTGTTTCCCGCGTCCCTCGCTCCCTTCTCACCACCCGGTACATTTTCAGGCTGGTTCCCTGGGCACGTGGGGACCATCCCCGCAGACCAGCCCGGCAGGTTCCCCCAGGGCCGCATCTGTGCCGAGCTCTGTGCTTCCCTCCGGCCCACGGGTGTGCCCAACACCAGGCTCTCAGATTCCCTTTCCCGACCCTGGCGGGACCTCCCCATCTCACACTCACGCGCACACACGCGCACACACGCGCGCACACAATCCGCAAACCCCAGGGGTCCCTTACACACAAGTTCCCTAGACAGGGCTTCCCTGCGAGCCTTGCCTCAGAGTTAAGCCCAGCAGCGACCCTCAGCGCATGGCGGGGCGGGGGGAGGGGGGATGGCGAATAAACACACCACCTCCCCCAGCCCTGGGGGCGGGAGGTCAGTTCTCAGGCGTGGTCCACAGCCTCTGCAGCGTCCCCAGCAGTAGGGCGACCACGTTGCCCACAGCGGCCCTCCGGCCGGTCACTGCACCCGGATCCTCGTCTCAGGGCCTGTTTGGGGGGAAACTCAAACCACAGTGGGCCTCCCCCCTCCTCCCCAGACACCGCCCAGTCCCATCCCTCCCGCCTGCGCCTCGCATGAGGCAGAATCTGGCCACGGTCACGTGCTGTCCCCTCTCGGGACCCGGCGGGAGTGTCCCCTCCATCCTGAACCCTCAGGTCTCCTCCGAGGGGCTCCTGTCCCTCAGCACCCGGCTAACAGGCCCGCAAGACCGTCTCCACACGGGTGCTGTCAGTCTGTCAGCTGCAACCACTTGGTGTGCCGGCTCCACCCGGACTTACTGCACGTACTGCCTCCTCACCGGCTCGCTTCCCAAATCTAAAGCCCATCTCCCTTCCCGCTTCCTGGAAGCTGTTCCCTTGCAGGAGACCTTGGGGTCACCCAAATCCTCCCTCTGGGTCATATTTCCCCTTGATTTCTCCACATTCTTTCAAAAGTCGACGCTCCCGGGATGTCCCTGGCGGTCCAGTGGTGAAGCCTTCGCCTTCCAGTGCAGGGGATGCAGGTTGGATCCCTGGTTGGGGAGCTAAGATCCCACATGCCTCGTGACCAAAAAACCAAAACACAAAACAGAAGCAATATTGTAACAAATTCAATAAAAGACTAAAAAAAAAAAAAGTGGTTCACATCAAAAAAAAATCTTAAACATTTTTTTTAAAAAAGAGCTGATGCTCCCACTTTTCTTACAGGCTCTCCTTTCTCGGCCGGCTGTCCCCGCTCTGCTCTCTCTCCATCCCCCTCTCCTTTCCTGCATCCTCGAGTTCTTCCTTCTGTTTCTCTCCAGCTGTGTCCCCCAGGCCTGTCCCTAACCCTCCTTCCTCATTTCCTGTGGACGTTCCCCGCTGTGTTCTCTTCCTTCAACTGTCATCTTTCAAGGGGCGACGCCCAGTTCGGTGAGGCTTGTCTGGTGCCGGGATCTCTCTGGAACTCATCCCTCTGTCTGCATCTCCCTGCAGGGAGCATGCGACCCTGTGCTCTGTGGGACCCCGTCCCCAGTGCTTTGGGGGCAGCAGGCAAGGTCATCGGGCGGAGCTGGGACGGTGGTCCAACTGCCCTCGGGCTCCCCACGCTGGACAGGTAGGCGGGGGTCTCCACTGAGGGGCTGTGATTACACAAGCCTGGTCTTGGCTTCCCCCCTTCAGTTGGGGGGGTCCAGGGGCCTGACCTGGGGGGCTTCCTCTCTGGGGACAGTGGTGGAGTGTGGGTGGGACTTCCATCCCCAGGGTCACCTCTGAGTTGCTCCCCAGAACCAGCCTTGGAGGGCTGTCATTAGATGCCTAAACAGCCCCTGGGTTTACAGCCCATCCGAACTCTTCTCTTCTTCTCAATACCCCCACACGAGAGCGCCTTCTGCCACACGTATGCTTTTGCCCAGGCGTCAATTCCAACAGCAGTTGCAAAAGCTCTCAAATTTGAATGATTTGGGGCTCACTCCTTGCTGCCCGTATCCAGTCAGTTGGCAAGACCTACTGGCTCTGCGACGGTTCCCTCACATCCATCACTTCCTCTCAGTAGAGCCAGGTGAGTGCAGGGTCCACAGGTAGACTTTGACCATGGCTTCCCTACTGGGCCGCCCAACCCCTGCTTCTCTCTTCCTCTTCGATCTCCCCACTGAGGGTCGACTGTGGGGTCCCTGAGAAAGCCTGCAGAAAAAAGCACCGATTCCACTGCTTGGCTTTCAGCCTCTTTGTGACCTGCCCCCCAACTGCCTTTTCGGGGTTTCTCCTTCTTTCTGTGAATCAGACTAAACCGCTCACTTTACCTTCTTCCACATATCTTCTCAGCCTACTCCTTTGGCTTCGCCCACCTCTTTCTGTTAAAAGCGTGTTCATCTTCAAGGCTCAGTGGAAACCTCACCTCTTCCCTGAAGCCTTTCCTGACTACATTCTTTTCTCTTCTTAATCCTTAAATGCCCCAAGTCTTAAATTCTACCTTACACAGTAGGCATGTGTTTTGTCTCCCCGACTAGACAGTATGTTCCTTGGGGTCAAAGACTTTGTTGGTAACTTTGCATCCCACGTACTAACTTAATGCAAACAAGAAACTCAGTAAATTTCCCTGGAACAAAACGCCCAATTGCCCAGAGATAGATCTACTCTAAGAAGATCTATCACCAACACCAAAGCCCAGAGACTAACACTTGTCAGTGTGACTATGTCTCGGGTTTTCTTTTTGTCTCTTCTCTGCTGTGATCAGCGGCTTATAATAACATTGACGTGTTAAGCCTCCCTATCGTTGGGTGGCTCTGGTTGGTTTCTATGAGGACTGTCAGTCAGCAGCTCTGTAGTTAAGTACAGATCACATTCTTTTTCCGCATCAGTCTCTGGCCCCTCCCGCTCCCCTGGGGCAGGAGGTGCTCACAAGCTGTGGCCAGGAGACTGTTCAGTGTGCGCACATCACGGGAGAGGCTCTGGGGCTTGGGGCTGTGTTGATGCTCAGAGACAAGATGTGGCCTCCAAGGAGACGTTCTTCATCCCTGTGTTTGCCTGCAGCGTTCCCTGTGGTTCTTGTGCCTACAGTGTATGCCTGCTGAAACACCCCTGCCTCGACCAATGGGCTGCCCCCTGCTTCATGACCTAGACTGTCTCTAACCTGGGAAGGAATCCCCGTCTCCTCTCCCCATGTGTTGCTCTTCCATCCACTCCACTGACAATAAAAACTGAAAGTATTTCATTCCATAATTGGAGATGACATTGCAAATACCAGCAAAGCCATCCAAGCCACATGGGTTTTTCTAATTGAAGTACAGTTGATTTACAATGTTGTGTTAGTTTCTGGTATACAGCAAAGTGATTCTTTTCATGTTCTTTTCCATTATGGTTTATTACAGGATATTGAATATAGTTCCCTGTACATACTATAGTTCCCCTGTGGTATGACCTTGCTATTTATCTATTTTATATATAGCAGTTTGTATCTGCTAATCCCAAACTCCTAATTTATCCCTCCCCCGCTTTCCCCTTTGGTAACTGTAAGTTTGTTTTCTATGTCCGTGAGTCTATTTCTGTTTTGTAAATAAGGTCATTTGTATCATATTTTAGATTCCACATATCAGTGATATCATTTGGTATTTGTCTGACTCACTTCACTTAGTATGATCATCTCTAGGTCCTTCCATGTTGCTGCAAATGGCATTATTTCACTCTTTTTTTATGGCTGAGTAATATTCCATTGTATACATGTACCACATCTTCTTTATCCATTCATCTGTTGATGGACACTTAAGTTGCTTCCATGTCTTGGCTACTGTAAATAGTGCTGCTTTGAACATTGGGGGACATTATCTTTTCAAATTAGAGTTTTCTCCAGGTATATGCCCAGGAATGGGATTGCTGGACCATATCAAGCCACAAGTTTAAACTAACACTATAGTGCTAACTACTGAGTGCAGGCAAGAGATGGGCAAAGAGTCTGGGGTACCCAATCCAGTCTTTGCTGACCTTGTCGAGAGCAACATATGTCATGTTTCATGGCCGGGCTAAGCAAGGGTGTAACTGAAGGAGAAGTGGTCAAAGTGCTTCAGAGACCAGCTTGGGGAGGACCAAAATACGGCCAGGTGTTAACTCCTGACCGTTAAAGCAAGACCATTCAAGCTTCACCTTGCGGGCAAAGCTGTCCTTCCTTAACACCCTTCCATTCATGGCTGTCCCCGCCGCTCAGGGTCTGTCTCTCTGATCTTCCTCATTCTCTGCTTCTCTCTTGGGAATTGGCTTCGGGCTGGACATTGCTCCTGCTCTCACCTGAGAAGGGTGAGCAAACCTCCTGGAGCACCGCCATCCCCAGCCGCCCAGTTTTCAAGAGGCTCCACACCCTGCCCCAGCCCACCCCTAAAACACACAGCGGGAAGAGAAGAGGCCACGCAGATGCCGTCGATTCACCAACAGCCGCGACCCTCACCACACCCTCATTCCCTGCGACTCAGATACTTGATGGGACAGCGCAGTCGCAGGTTTTAGACAAGATTCTGTGTGGTTTTGCTTGTGAAAGTCTCCAAGGACTCAGCTTACTCCGCCCTCTGAATACCCGTGGCTTCAATTCTTTCAGAAGCCGGAACTGGGAGCCTGGACTCCGGGATCAGACGCTCCTGAGTCTGAGTCCTGATTCCCGCACTTGCCGTCTCTGTGACTAGGCAACGGACGAACCCACTCAGTTGTTTTTTTTTTTTTTTGTGGTACGCGGGCCTCTCACCGTTGTGGCCTCTCCCGTTGCAGAGCGCAGGCTCAGCGGCCATGGTTCACGGGCCCAGCCGCTCCGCGGCATGTGGGATCTTCCCGGACTGGGGCACGAACCCGTGTCCCCTGCATCGGCAGGCGGACTCTCAACCACTGCGCCACCAGGGAAGCCCAAACCCACTCAATTTTATCCTCTATCAAGAGAGAAGAAAATGGCACACACCTCCTTCGTTTGTTGGGAGGATTGAATTAAATAATCCATTTCGGAGCTCGGCACAATTCCTGGCACATGAGAAGCACACAAAGTATCTTCCTTATTATATTATTTAGAGAAGTAGATTAACCCACATTTTTCTTCAAATTTCATTAAACCATATTCATTCTACCATCCCTCCACCTACCCAAGCCCGGGCCCCACCGAGCAAACCCAGGAATTGTTGTTTGTTTTTTCTTGAATTGAAGTGTAGTTGATTTACAATGTTGTGGCATTTTCTGCTGTACAGCAAAGTGACTCAGTTGTACATATATAGACATTCTTTTTTTGTGTGTGTGTGGTATGCGGGCCTCTCACTGTTGTGGCCTCTCCCGTTGCGGAGCAACAGGCTCCGGATGCGGAGGCTCAGCGGCCATGGCTCACAGTCCCAGCCGCTCCGCGGCATGCGGGATCTTCCCAGACCGGGGCATGAACCCACGTCCCCTGCATCGGCAGGCGGACTCTCAACCGCTGTGCCACCAGGGAAGCCCTAGGCATTCTTTTTTTAATATTCTTTTCCATTATAGTTTATCCCAGGAGATGGGGTATAGTTCCCTGTGTTCTACAGTAGGACCTTGTTGTTTATCCATTCTAAATTTAATAGTTTGCGTCTACCAACCCCAAACTCCTGGGAATTGGTTTTGAACCCAGTTAAGGTCCTTGACGTCCTGTATGTTCCCAAAAGTGTGGTGCAGAACTCTTTTGAAATTTTGTTCCAGTTTCTGCTTTTTCTGGTCATCGGGATAGATGACCACACACAGGTGGCCTTGTGTTCTTTCCCAGGAAGCCCACGGGCCAGTGTTGCAGTTACAGGTTTAGGTTCTCTGGGGTAAGGTGGGGTTGGGCACCTCTGGGGAGCTGATGCTGGCTGTAGCATCTCCTCTTTTCCAGGAGGTTCCCTCAGGGCTGATCCAGCTCTGTTGGAGGGTGGGCGAGTCTAGAAGAAACATTTTTAGGAATTCCCTGGTCATCCTGTGCTTAGGACTCTGCACTTTCACTGCTGAGGGCCCGGGTTCAATCCCTGGTCGGGGAACTAAGATCCTACCAGCTGCGTGTGTGGCCAAAAAAAAAAAGAAAAAGAAGAAACATTTTTGAGATTGTTTATGTTGTGACCTACCTGAGACAAATTGGCCATTCATAACCATCAGGCCCTTGTAAGGATTCATGGTTGTGGGTCATCACACAAAGACAGAGGTAGGTGAGTTTGTTCCATAACACCATTATCTATCAAGCAGGTGGTTACAACAAAGGCAAGTCTCAGAGAACTGTCACACCTACAAATATTTACTAGCGAGCTGGCAAATCCTGGTCGTGGAGCCTGTTCTGTCAGTTCCATGAAATGGCAGCTCTGTTTTCTGAGACATTCCATCCAGGACCTTGCATGAGAAGTTTGCCTAAGGTGGGCTCCATGATATCCTAGCAGGAGGATTCGGCAGGCGTGGTCAGGACCGGGTGTCTGGAAGCCTGGACACAGGACTGCGTCTGGAACCTGGGGCTCTGTTCCAAAGTACGCAGCAACAGGCTTGCAGGGGCAGGAGGGTCCCAGCAAGGCCACGATGTTGGAAGCCGTTCCACGTGGCTTCACCCCAGTCATTTCACCAAATTCAAGTCAGTTATAAAACCCATTATGCTAATTATCAAAGCCCCACGGTGATCAGAGAGAAAGCTAACTGAAAGGCCTAGAGATTTCCTCTCTGGAATATGGGCTTCTGATTAGTCTTTCAAGCTAAATAAACACCCCTCAATTGAAACCCCAGTTAAGAATGGTGAAGATCAGGGACTTCCCTGGTGGTCCAGTGGTTAGGACTTTGCCTTCCAATGCAGGGGGTGTGGGTTTGATCCCTGGTTGGGGAGCTAAGATCCCACATGCCTCGTGGCCAAAAAAACAAAACATAAAAAAAACAAACAAAACAGAAGCAATATTGTAATAGATGCAATAAAGACTTTAAAAATAGTCCACATCAAAAAAATCTTTAAGAGGGCTTTCCTGGTGGTGCAGTGGTTGAGAGTCCGCCTGCCGATGCAGGGGACGCGGGTTCGTGCCCCAGTCCGGGAAGATCCCACATGCCGCGAAGCGGCTGGGCCCGTGAGCCAGGGCCGCTGGGCCTGCACGTCCAGAGCCTGTGCTCTGCAACGGGAGAGGCCACAACAGTGAGAGGCCCGCATACCGCAAAAAAAAAAATCTTTAAGAAAAAAAAAAGAATGGTGAAGATCAAAATTCACACACACACACACACACACACACACACACACACACACACACCACCTTTGCTGAAGTACTTAAAAGTAAATTACAGACCGTATAACAGCTTACAGCCCTTCAAATGCCTTTTGTTGAAAATTTGTTTTATTGAAGTATAGTTGAATTACAGTGTTGTGTTAATTACTGCTGTACAGCAAAGTGACTTGGTTATACACATATATACATTCTTTTTCATATTCTTTTCATTATGGTTTATCATAGGATATTGAATATAGTTCCCTGTGCTCTACAGTAGGACCTTGTTGTTTATCCCAAATGCTTTCTGTGCTATCCAAATCAGAAAAAAAAAAAGGCACTGCTTACATTTAGCTACCAATTAAAAGAACTAGCCACAAAATCAGAGAATGAAGGTCACATCTGGGCTCAGTCTTGTGGCCAATAAGGTAGCTGGCTGCCTGCATGACCCTCATCACTCGGTCAGCTGACCTGCCGTCTCTCCAAGTGTCCCCAGAATGACTACACATTAAGATGTGGAAAACTCTAGGGGCCTTTGAAAAGGTAGAGCTTGGGGCCTTGACCATCTGCTGCAATGGCTCATGGGAAGCTGATGGGGGAAAGGTCCTGAAAAAGGAGCCTGGGGGAGATAGTCCCTGCTCACGGAGGAGTCATGAATGAAAAGAGGAGGCTAGAGCTAACAAATTCGACAACCTAGAGAAATGGACAACTTTCTAGAAACATAGAGCCCACCAAAACAAAATCAAGAAGAAATAGGTAACTTGAACAGATCAATCAGTAGAAGTGAAACAGAAGAGGGGGCAGCCTGGCAAGACAGAAAGCTTGCAGAACGTGACCACTCAGTTCCAGCCAAACACCACAGAGGAAACTGTGGTTTCACCTTCACTCCCACCAGCAAAGGCTGAGTGGGGAGCCTAGACTACTACCCCTCCCGGGTTTGGGGTAATCAGACACCTTCTGGGGTGGTGTCAGAGGAAGCCCATCAGAGAGTCAAAACTTTCACCCCTGCCCAGAGGTAATGAGGTCACCCATCCTGGTCTCATTAGGGGACACACAGGGAGAGTAACAAGGCATCCCTGTGCCTCCCACCCAGGGTGGTATCAGGGAGGACTAGCGGGGGCCTAAACTCCCACTCCTGCTCTACAGTAACAGGGATCCCCTCTCCCCTAGGTATCAGGGGAGAAACAGTGGAAAACCTGAACTTCAACTCCAGAGCAGTGTCAGAGGGGCCTGCTAAAACAGAAGATTTAAATAAGATCCAATATTACTCAGCCATAAAAAAAGAAAAGAATGAAATAATGCCATGTGCAGCAACATGGATGGACCTAGAGATTGTCATACTAAGTGAAGTAAGTCAGAAAGAGAAAGACAAATATCATATGATATCACTTATGTGTGGAATCTTAGAAAAAAATATATATACACACACACACACAAAAATAAGATCCAGAGTTTCCCATCATAATACCTAAAATGTCCAGGCTTCAGTGGAGAATCACTCTTCATACCAAGAACCAGGAATATCTCGACTTGGATGAGAAAAGACAATCAACAGGCCAATACCAGCTTTACACAGACGTTAGAATTATCTGACAAAGATTTTAAAACAGCCATCATAAATATGCTTCAAAGGGCAATTACAAACATGCCCCAAATAAATGAAAAATAGTCTGAGTAAAGAAATAGAAGCTATAATGAAGAACAAACTGGAAATTTTAGAACCAAAGCCACAATTACCAAAATGAAAACCTCATTGAATGGGCTCAACAGAAGAATTCAGGGACAGAGGTAAGAATCAGTGAACCAGAAGGTAAAACAATGGAAATTACCCAATCTGAACACCAGAGAGAGAAAAAATGAACAGAGCCTCAAGGACCTGTGGGAAAACACCAAAAGATTTATGTCAAGCAAGTCCCAGGAGAGGAGGAAAAGGATGAGACTAGAAAAATATTTATAGAAATAATGGCTGAAATATCCTCAAATTTGGCAAAAGACATAAACTGACAGATTCAAGAATCTGAGAGATCCCAAACAGGAAAAACTCAAAGAAATCCACACCAAGACACATTACAGTCAAACTTCCGAAAACTAAAGACAAGGGGGAAAATGTGAGAGCAAGGAGAGAGAGAAACACCTTACCTATAAGAGAGAAACAAATGGAGTAACAGCAGATTTCTCACCAGAAACCATGGAAGCTAGACGAAAGTGGTACCACACTTTTCAGGTGCTGACAGAAAAGAACCGTCAACCCAGAATTCTATATCCAGTGAAAAGTCCCTTCAGGAATGAAAGGGAAATCAAGACATTCTCAAGTGAAAGAAAACTAAGAAAATTTTAAACTAGCAGAACTGCTCCAAAAGCAGGGCGAAAGAAAGTTCTCTAAACAGGAAGTGATAGAATATTGGAACATCAGGAAAGAAAAGAGAACAGAAAGAGTAAAAATATAGGTACATATCATAGACTTTCCTTCTCCTCTGGAATTTTCTAAATTTTGTTTGACAATTGAAGCAAGAAATATAACACTGTCTGATATGGTTCTCATTGTATGTAGTGGAAATATTCAAGACAATTCTATAATGGGGAAGAGTAAAGGGAAGTAAAGGGAGGTGAAGTTTGTACACTTCACTCAAACTGGTTAAATCTTGATATCAGTAGACTGTGATAAGTTATGCATATAAAGGAGTAGCACAAGAGAGATTTTGTAGTGATTAAATACTTCTATATCTTGATTGCAGTGATGATATGAGTCTACACATGTGGTAAAATGACATAGGACCACACACATGCACATTACAATAACGTAAATATTCTGGGTTTGATATTGTATTGTATTGCACTATAGCTACAGAATATGTAAGCATTGAGGAAAACTGGGTGAAGGGTACACAGACTTCCTTGTACTATCTTTACAACTTCCTGTGAATGTATAATTATAGTTGCCCTTCGGTATCTATGGGAGATTGGTTCCAGTACCTGCTGCAGACACCAAAATCCATGGATAATCAAATCCAGTCATTGGCCCTCAATATTTGGGGTTCCACATCCTCAGATTCAACTAACTGTGGAAAGGGTAGTACTGTACTTACTATTGAAAAAAACTGCATATCATTGGACCTGTGCAGTTCAAACCCATGTTGTTCAAGGACAGACTGTATTTCAAAATTAAAAGTTTTTTTATGAAGTGAATATAGGACATCATGATAACATATGAATGGAAAGCAGTAGACATTCTTAAAAATGAGAAGGTTATATCTTTTTTTAACATCTTTATTGGAGTATAATTGCTTTACAATGTTGTGTTAGTTTCTGCTGTATAACAAAGTGAATCAGCTATATGTATACATATATCCCCATATCCCCTCCCTCTTGTGTCTCCCTCCCACCCTCCCTATCCCACCCCTCTAGGTGGTCACAAAGCACCGAACTGATCTCAGTGTGCTATGCAGCTTCTTCCCACTAGCTATCTATTTTACATTTGGTAGTGTATATATGTCAATGCTACTCTCTCATTTCATCTCAGCTTACCCTTCTCCCTCCCCGTGTCCTCAAGTCCATTCTCTATGTCTGCATCTTTATTTCTGTCCTGCCCCTAGGTTCATCAGAACCTTTTTTTTTTCTTTAGATTCCATATATATGTGTTAGCATACGGTATTTGTTTTTCTCTTTCTGACTTACTTCACTCTGTATGACAGACTCTAGGTCCATCCACCTCACTACAAATAGCTCAAATTCGTGAGAAGGTTATATCTTAATCAGGACTTTTGGGGCTGTAAGTGACAGAAATCTGAATCCAGCCAGTTTAAGCAAACCAGAAATTTATTAGCTCACATAACTTCATCTCTTAGTTTTTCTTCTCTCTGTGAAGTGGTCTCATTTTATCCTGTAGTAGCCAGCCTTCCTTCAAGCGACATGACTAAAGAGTAACCATCTTAGAGCTGTAGATCCAAGAGACAAGGGGCTCTGTCTGTCTGTCTGTCTCTCTCTCTCTCTCTATCTCTCTCTCTCTCTCTCTATCTATTATCTTTACCTATCTATCTACCTATCTCTATCTGTATATCTATCATCTATCTCTATCTATCATTTATCTCTATCTATCATCTCTATCTATCTATCTATCTACCTATCTATATCTGTCTATCTATCATCTATCTCTATCTATCATCTATCTCTGTCTATCATCTATCTCTATCTCTATCTAGCTAGCCATCTATATCTATCTATATATCTACCTATCTAGCTAGCCATCTATACCTATCTATCTACCTATCTATATCTATAATCTATCTCTATCTACCTATCTATACCTATCTATCATCTGTCTCTATCTATCTCTATCTACCTATCTAGCTAGCCATCTCTATCTATCTATCTATCTAATCTATCTAATCGATCTATCTACCAACCTACCTGTCTATCTACCTACCCATCTACCTACCTATCTATTTATCTACATAAATGCAACACCCCAGGAAAGGACCCTGACTGACCTGTCCTGTCACATGCCCATCCTGGGCCCATTACTGTGGTCAGGAGGAGGGCTATTGTGACTGACAGCCTGCCCCTCCCCTTCCCCACCCACCAAATGGGAGGGAAATGCTGTTAGCAGAAGGGAGAAATTCTGGGTGGCAAATATATTAGATGTCCACTACAGAGTATCCAGTTGTCTTACAGGGATTATAGAAGTGAGGGGATGGTAAGGTTTTGAAAGGAGAGTAAATAGGGTTCCTGGACCTAATTCCGTGTGTCTGGAGGCTTACCCACACCAGCAAGCAATTCGTGGATGCCAGCAGCTTGTCTGAGAATGCAACAATTCTGACACCATCTACCCTGGGATAAAATCGGATTTCACAGGTAAGGGGCTCAGTCCCACAGGACCACCCTCTATTACAGATGCTGTTGCAAGCTTGGGTTGTTACCTGTACTTCTAACCCACTGGTTATAAATCAGAGGTTCCCCCGACCCCCTCTTTGGGTTCAATTAATTTGCTAGAATGGCTCATGGAACTCAGGAAAGCCCATTTACTGCCTAGATTACTGATTTATTATAAAAGGATGTTGAAGGATACTAGTCAACAGCCAGATGAAGAGATCCATAGGGTGAGGTCCTGAACAAAAGAGCTCCTGTCCTGGTGGAGTGTGAGGCCAGCACGGTGGCACGTGGAGGTGCTCTGATTTCCCCATGTGGAAGCTCTCCAAAAAAAAAGAGCCAGAAAACTGTCTTTGGGTTTTGTTGTGGTTTTTTTTTTTAATGGAGGCATCATTACATTAGTCATAATTGACTAAATCATTGGCCACTGGTGATTGATTCAACCTCCAGCCCCTCTCCCCTCCCTGGAAATCAGGGAAAGTTCCAACCGTCTAATCACAGGGTTGGTTCTCCTGGCAACAAGTCCCCACTTAGATGCTTCTAAACATCACCTCATTCACATGACACGTTTATCACTCTCAACACAGGAAATTCCAAGGGTTTGAGGAGCTGTAAACTAGGAACTGTGGCCGAAGACCAAACATAGATGAAAAACATATTTTTGTCCTCTGAATGACCAAATATATATTTTTTTATAAATCATAGTATCGCAGAGAGAAAGACCACAAAAGACATAAAACAGGGCACAAAAGAGGTAGGAGGGTAAATATCAGAAATGGGAAAGGAAGCAGCAGGGCTGGCAAATGGCTCCAGGTCAAAGGTCCTTCAGGCCCAGGACGGGAACCCATCCAGCTTTCAGGGAGGTATTTGAGATAAGAGTCAAAAGAGTTCCTTGGAACTTTGAAGAATTTTTGTGAATTCTCTTTTGGAATTCAGAAACCCAAGCAAGTTGTAGGCAGACAATAAATGTGAATGATTTAATTTCTGGTTAGAGGAAAGTCAAGGTAAAAACCATAGGAAACTTTTTGCTTCATGGACCAGTCTTCAGATAACACAAAGCTGAGAGCCAAGTCAGATGGATAAACAGGCAGAGAAATAACAACAATAAAAGGAAGAGAGCAGAGGGGAGAGGGTGGAGTGATGTGAGCCTGTGTCACTGGAGGAAACATCGTGACGGCCACCTGATGTGAGTTTAATTCTTGCATCTCACAGTTACTTGTATCAGAGAAAGAAGATGCCCCTGGACCGTAGATCCCACAGCCTCTAAGGGGAGGCCGGGTATACAATACTCCTATTAAATGACTTGGCTGGAGGGTTCGACACGCTTTCCAGGAACTCCCAGGTGTTCAGGGCTTCATTGTGAAGAGGTGGCTATAAAACCCCCCACCCGCATGAAATTATAACCGGCAGGATCAACGACTTCCTCTTCTTTTTTGTTTTTTTGGGGTTTTTTTTTTTTTGGCTCTGAACTATGTGTTTGCAAACAGAAGTATAAATAACAATCGCCGGCCTTTTCTCTATGCCTACCGTGCCAGAAATTTTCATCTCGTTGGATCACTCCAGCAGCCCTTCGAAGTGGGTCATATGATTATTGCCACCTGCAGAGGAGGGCACTGGGGTGGAGAGCCCGTATTCAAATGCGGATCTGATGCCAGAGGCTGCCTTCTCAGCTTCCTCCCCAAGGCTTTCTGCTGAAGCGGAATCCTCGCTATTTTCCCCCAATGCACGTGAGCCTGCTTTTTCACCTGTACACAACTGGCACTTTCTAGAGGCAGGGGGTCAATTCAGGAACACTTTGAGATGCATTAGGATATTTTCATACCAAATAGAATGATTTGCTGTTGTTATCAAAACAGAGATGAACTGTCTGAGTCATACGGTAATTTCTTTCCAACTTGGCTTCAGCGCCCATTGCTAAGTAATTTCCAAAGTGGGCCAAAGGCGTGAGAATGACTTGAGTGATGTCATGATTAGGCAACACGATTACCACCCTGGGAGGCTGAGACCTGGATTCTAACGTGGCGCTTACTTCTTGCCACCCCTCCTCCACCCACCCATCCAAGTTCAGATTAAGCGAGTTGCTCCCCGTTTTGTGGTTTTTATCTCCTAGCCTTGCAGCTGCCTGACACACTCTCATCTTTCAGGCCGAGCTGCCAATTTTCCATTCCGGGTTCCAGAATTCAGACAAAGAATCACCCTCCAAAATGATGTCGGAGGTTTTTTTTTTTCTCTCTCTCGGCATCAGTGTTTTTAATGGAAACCTGATTCACTTGTCACCAAAAAAAAAAAAACCAGAGTGCTGCATCAGAGGATTTGGACAAAACCTCTGTCCTGGGATCCTATTTCTGGGCACACAGCTGATCACCCTGTGTGCTGAGAAGAAGGCGTCAGAGAAAAGCCCAGAAAGGCAGCGTTTCCCAGGGGTTGGATGGAGGTTTTCTGAGGCCCCAGGGGAACGTTCTTGAACAGACGATGTCCTGACACATGAGAGCACCTAACTGTGTCAGTTCTGGGAGGTTCACCATCTCTAGGATGAAACATCCACAATTCAACAGTATCAGATACAACAATATTCAGATTCAAAGTGTTCTGAATACATACATACCACCTTCTTGATTGTTCTCAGAGATGGGCTCTGCCACTAACCAGCAGCTGGTCAAACTATAAATTGGGAAAGATTTTAGGAACCTCTGCTTCATGGGTTTTAAATGAGAGAAGGGACGTGGATCAGAGATCTGGCCCACAGAAAGCAGTAGAAGGAGGTAGCTCATGGTGGGAATGCTCGTTCCAATTATCTGCATCAAAAATCTGTTTCTACCATTTACTAGGCAGGTGAGTAGAGTTAGTGACTCGACCTTTCAGTTTCCTCATCCAAAATGGGGTGGAAATGATAACAGTAGCATCTCCTCATAGAGCTGTTTTGGGTATCCAATGAGTTAATATGTGTGAAGCATCTAGAACCATCCTAAGCACATAATATGTCCTTTATAAGTGTTTTCTACCGTTCTCATAGGAAGTGTCCAATAGATGGTTTGTAGAAATGTATTATTTGGGGAAGAGTGGTCCCTTTTATGTAATTCTATACGTGGTCTTTAACCCTACAAGTTAGCATTGATTTTTGAAAAAGATAATATTTCTTTTCTTTTTTAAAAATTTATTTATTTACTTACGTATTTACTTTATTTATTTATTTATTTATGGCTGCGTTGGGTCTTCATTGCTACGCGCGGGCTTTCGTTGCGGCGAGCGGGGGCTACTCTTTGTTGCGGTGCGTGGGCTTCTCATTGCGGTGGCTTCTTTTGTTGCGGAGCACGGGCTCTAGGTGCACCAGCTTCAGTAGTTGTGGCACGTGGGCTTAGTTGCTCCGCGGCATGCGGGATCTTCCCGGACCGGGGCACGAACCCGTGTCCCCTGCATCAGCAGGCAGACTCTCAACCACTGCGCCACCAGGGAAGCCCCCCACGTTAGCTTTTTATTATTTTTTAAATTTTTATTGGAGTATAGTTGATTTACAATGTTGTGTTAATTTCTGCTGTACAACAAAGTGGATCTGGTATACATATACATATATCCACTCTTTTTTAGATTCTTTTCCCATATACGGCATTGCAGAGTATTGAGTAAGAGTTCCCTGTGCTATACAGTAGATCCTTATTAGTTATGTATTTTATATAGAGTAGTGTGTATATGTCAATCCCAATCTCCCAATTTATCCCTCCCCCCCATCCCCTCGGTAACCATAAGTTTGTTTTCTACATCTGTGATTCTATTTCTGTCTTGTAAATAAGTTCATTTGTACCATTTTTTTAGATTCCACATATAAATGGTATCATATGATATTTGTCTTTCTCTGTCTGACTTACTTCACTCAGTATGACAATCTCTAGGTCCTTCCAGATTGCTGTCAATGGCATTATTTTGTTCTTTTTTATGGCTGAGTAACATTCCAGGTTAGCATTTTAGATAGGTACCTACAGATGGCCTCAGATAGACATGGTCATCTTTGCCAGTACATAGAATAAGCACATGGCTACAAGGTCAGAGTTCAGGGGAAAAAAAAGATAAATAATATTTACTGAGCATCTACTATGTGCCAGATACTTCACATGTATAGACTCAATCAATCCTCACGACAACTCTGAAGGTAAATGTACTATAGGTGAGAATAAATGCACTGAGAAGTCACTGACTGCAAATCGTAAAGCAGGAAGCAACAGGCCAGGATCTGAAGACCATCTGACTCTGAAAGTCCACGTCTTCCCCCACCTCCTGCCTTGGGAAGGAACTCAGACCGAAGATCTATCACCCCCTGCTCAGTGATGCCCCACTTCACTTTTAACAGGAGGCGGTGTCCTTCGCTCCACATTAGAACATTGAAGAGGCAGACACGCCTGCTGACAGTTCCCACTGAAGTGTGAATACCTGATATGAGGTCCTTTCCTGATACCAGATTTGGTATCAAAAGGGCACTGGTCCCAGAAAAGGGAGGCCAGATCAAATCTACCTCACCACTTCATACTTCCCTGGTCAGTGCTGCTTGCTCTGGAAATCTCTAATTTTTAATGTCTGCCACTTATGGGGTTGGCAGACTTTAAAATATCTATTAGTTTTTAGTATAAGTATGTCCCATGCAGTATTTGGGGCATACTAAAAAATTACTTGTTCTTTAATCTGAAATTGCAGTTTAACAGGGTAGCCTGTATTTTACCTGGCAACCCTAGTTCTTGGACCTGAAAGCTTTCCACTGAGATCACACAGACAGAAGGGATAAAGATACCATCACAAAGCGTCCTGACATCAGAGAAAGAGTCCCAGTGCCTTCCTAACCCACAAGCTTAAAATGAACTTTGAGCTACACTCATGAACGTGTACACTGGGCTTGGCAACAGCCTGTCCCCAGGGTCCCCAGACCTACTGACCAAGGGAGTGGTTACCAGGTGGTAGTGCGGGCATGAGGAGGAGGGGCAGGATGGGTCCTCACACTCTGCGCTTTTTTATTTTTATTTATTTATTTATTTTTGCGGTACGCGGGCCTCTCACTGTTGTGGCCTCTCCCGTTGCGCAGCACAGGCTCCGGACGCGCAGGCTCAGCGGCCATGGCTCACGGGCCCAGCTGCTCCACGGCATGTGGGATCTTCCCGGCCCGGGGCACGAACCCACGTCCCCTGCATCGGCAGGCGGACTCTCAACCACTGCGCCACCAGGGAAGTCCTGTGCTGCTACTCTTGACCCTCGCTTGGTGCTGTTCAGGGGGAGATGGAACAGGCGGCCCCAGTCACTCTCCAACCCAGCCTCCTGCTTCTACTATGGCAGTGATTAATCAAAGCCTTGACTCTGACTTTCACTGTTACTTTCAGTCCTAATCGGTTACTCCAAAAGACACCTGGCGGTCCAGCTCTCTCCAGCTCAGCAGAGCTCTCTCATGCGGGACCTTAGCTCCCCGACCAGGGATGGACCCCGAGCTCGCTGCAGTGGGGGCCTGGAATCCTAACCACTGGACCGCCAGGGAAGAGCCCCTCCAGCCCAGCAGAGCTCTTGACAACACCGGTCAGCCCAGTGGTCCTAGAAGCAACATGAGCTACACGACTCATTCATTCATTTATTCAGTAACATTTATTCAGCACTGTAATGGGTGGGGCTCTGGCTGGGTGCCGGGTGTACACAGATGAGTGAGATCTGTTCCATCACTGACAGGAAGGTTACACTGCTGTTGAGGCATGTGGCCCATGAATTATGACAGTGTAGTTAATTCTCCCATCAAGTATTTGCTGAAAGCTTAACTTCTCACTTGAGATCTCATATAGTCCTCAGGATGACTCTTTCAGATAAATTTTATGATTATCTTTATGAATAATTAAACCAAGGCTCAGAGGATGAAATATTTTGCTCAGGGCCCCACAACTGCTCAGTGACAGTCAGGATGCAAACTCAGGACCT
This sequence comes from Globicephala melas, assembly GCF_963455315.2. Classification (NCBI taxonomy): domain Eukaryota; kingdom Metazoa; phylum Chordata; class Mammalia; order Artiodactyla; family Delphinidae; genus Globicephala; species Globicephala melas. Next base: position 3,618,906 of record NC_083315.2, on the reverse strand, counting down.
CATTTAACTTCAGTGCCCTCGCTCCTTCATCCCAGCTAGAGATATGTCCTCTTAGGACACATACGACGGAGCTGATTCTTCTTGGGGTTAAAGAAGGAGAGGAATGCTATAATACCTCAGGACTTTGAAAAGATAAAGTGCTGTGTGTGATGGTTACTGCTACATCATCATCACAATTTACACTCTTAGTACTTCTTTTTTAAAAGTATAGTTGATTTACAATGTTGTGTTAGTTTCAGGTATACAGAACAGTGATTCAGTTTTTTATATATATATATATATATATATTCTTTTTCAGATTCTTTTCCATTATAGGTTATTACAAGATATTGAGTATAGTTCCCTGTGCTATACAGTAGGTCCTTGTTGTTTATCTATTTTATATATGGTAGTGTGTGTCTGTTAATCCCAAACTCCTAATTTATCCTTCCCCTCCCCTTTCCCCTTTGGTAACCAACCATAAGTTTGTTTTCTATGTCTGTGAGTCTATTTCTATTTTTAATAAGTTATTTGTATGATTTTTTTTAGATTCCACATATAAGTGATATAATATTCATATTAGAGTTTTTGTCTTTTCAGGATATATGCCCAGGAGTGGGATTGCTTGATCACATGGTAGCTCTATTTTTAGTTTTCTTAAGGGCCCTCCATACTGTTCTCCATAGTGGTTGTACCAATTTACATTCCCACCAAGAGTGCAAGAGGGTTCCTTTTTCTCCACACCTTCTCCAGCATTTATTGTTTGTAGATTTTTTGATGATGGCCATTCTGACCGGTGTGAGGTGATACCTCATTGTAGTTTTGATTTACATTTCTCTAATGATTAACCACGTTACTTTTAGTACTTTTAATAAGTAAGATAAAATAAAAGGTCCAAGTCATCTGTAAGCCATCATGCAAAGACCTGCGTCCTCCCTACAGTGGAAAGTCCCCTGCGGTCTCTGTCACCCACTGACCTCATCCACAGTCAGTTGCTCAGAGGCTGTACTGAGGACACAAATATTCAAGACAGTGGTGCAAATGGCCTTCTTCAGGAGGGATTTTGGAAAGTCCGTCTTTACATAAAGACCCATTAAACTCAATGACTCTCAAAACACGCTTTCTCTTTAGTGAGGTCCTTTAAGGATCAGACTCCTCTCTGGACATAAAAGAATCCATTTAACCCATCTCACCAGCTTGAAGGGAAAAGCAAAACATGGGCGTTGGCAGAACGCAGGGTGACAATACAGGGCGGAGCCCTCAGAGCCAGGAGGAGGGCAGAAGCCAGCATGAGGTAATCGCCTCCTCCCTAGAGCATCGCCTCTCAGTTTCCAATGAGGGTGAAGTTGTTGGCAAATATTTCAGATAAGTGCTATCGTCAGGGTCCATTCACTGGTGCTCTAGAGCGTGTTGGGGCAGAGACGGATGCCACGGGGCCCAGCCCTGGCCTGTGCCCTCCAAAGGTGGCGTCGGAATCTCACTGGTTTACTCCACCCCGACCTCTCACCCTTCTTCCCTTCCAGGCTGAAAAATGCAGCCGTTCACACCAACTCTGGAGGCCTTGCCCCTTGGCTTTGTTTCTGCCCCTGAAACATACTGCAGCCACAGAGCAAATCCAATGTTCTTTTTTTTTTATTGGAGTATAGTTGATTTACAGTGTTGTTAGTTTCAGGTGTACAGCGAAGCGAATCAGTTATACATATGCATATATCCACTCTTTTTCAGATACTTTTCCCATATAGGTCATCAAAGAATATTGAGTAGAGGTCCCCGCACTATACAGTAGGTCCTTATTAGTTATCTATTTTATATATAGTAGTGTGTATATGTCAATCCAATCTCCCAATTTATCCCCCCGCCCTTATCCCCTGGTAACCATAAGATTGTTTTCTACATCTGTGACTCTATTTCTGTTTTGTAGATAAGTTCATTTGTACCCTTTTTATTAGCAAATCCAGTGGTCTTGTCTCAGGTCACCCTCAGATGGACGTAAATCACTTGGCCGCAGTGACCGTGACCCTTTTTCCTCTTAGATCTCAGTTCCGAGGTTCAAGGTACAAACAAAAAAGACTGAATTTTATTCTGCCAGGTTCGATGGTAGCCACATCATAACCTCACTTAACCCAGCCTTCCCGGTTATCAGATAAGACTAGTATGTGCATTTATCGCCTGAAATTTTATAGAGTACTTTGTTTATTGCAGAAGGCTCCTGGAGGGCTACAGGCTGTCGTGCTGCTCTTATTGGCTATAGAGTAGTAACAGCAATCATTGGAATCCCCATTCATTTGCATTCCTTCTCTTAATAAACATCTATTGAGCGCCCACTGCATGCAGGTCCCTCTGCTGGATACCCACGGGGTACAGAGACACAATCTCTGTCCTTCCAGAACATACCATTTCCTACTGAAGGCAAGCCAGGCAGAGTACAGGAGGGGAGGAAACTAAGGTCCTGGGTGGTGTGTCCTATTGGTTCCACAAAACTTGACACTGTGAATAACCACACAAGGCTGTTGCTGAGGCAGGTCCCTCTTTAGCCATGTGAGAGGCAAGGCCCTGGCAAGCCCCGAGCCACCCCTCATTGGGCTTTAATGCATGCAGGTCGTTTGGTGTCTGCCAAAGGCCGACAGAGTTATTGCAGGGCTGTGGGCACTCTGGGGCTTCAAGTGCAGTCATTTGAAAGTCATGAGAGGCCAAGGAGAAAGAGCTGGGCCCCCAGCCTCACTGGGCGGCCTTACTGACCCCTTACTCGCGAGGGATCAGAGGAGCCGCGCCCTAGTGGGGCTGGGGAGAGCGATGACTCACCCCGAGCCATTAGGCAGGGCAGGAAACAGCTGATTCTAGGCGGGGCCTGCGTCCCCCGGTGGACAGGTTGCATTAGGATCTTGGCAGGAGTTTAACTGCAGCTCTCCATCTTTCCCGGGTTCTTCCTGGGAATTTGGGGAAAGAGAGTTGAGCGTTAGGATGTGCTAAGCTAGACAAACAGGAAGGAAATGTGGGGGTTTGCCAGCCATCACCTTAGAGTAGGTGACAGCAAATCTGAACTGCGGAGCCTCTCAGGGAGATGAGTGGAACCAAGAGAAGCACAGGACAGACAAGTAACCCTTTCCACCCCTTTGGCTTTGGAGCTCAGAGCACCTGGTAAGAACCCCCAAAGTTGTGGTTTTCCAGGAACTGCCAGCAGCCTGGAGAGACCCTCTTGTGTGAGTTCCATGGAACCTTGGCTTGGCCATGGTGACCTCAGCTTACTTCCATTCTCTGCATCTCGAAAATCCTCATTTGTATAATGAGGTTCATAACATCAGCCACCTATTGGGTTGTGTGTGAGGGTTAATGAATAAAACGTATGAGACACCTAGAACAAGGTACAGCTCAGAGTAAGGGATTAATCAATGTTTGTCTCTTTTGAGGGGATCAAGAGGAAGGAAGGCATGGGTCAACACCGGCAATTGGTAGGGACGTTGATTGTTAAATTATGGCTGGAAGTAACCTTACGTTCTTCCTGGTGTTAATAAGCCACAGTAACACATCTTGCTGTAGGAAGTGACCCTGCACCTGGTAAACCCAACCTGGATACAGTTCTCTCCTTGTTCTAAACCCGAGGCTGTACTTCCTTCATTGTCTAGAGCAATGCATCTCAAAATGGAATGGTGCATAAATCACCTGGCAGTCTTTGTAAACTGCAGATTATGACTCAGTAGATTTGGGGGTAACTGAGACTCTGCATTTCTAACAAGCCCCTGGGTGATGCCACTGCTGCTGCTTCACAGACTTTGAGTCCCCAGGATCTAGCTAGCACAGTCCAACAGAACTTCCTGTGATGGTGGAAATCTTCTGTATCTGCACTGTTCAATACGGTAGCCGTGAGCCATAATCATATTTTTCTGTGGGGCACTTGAAATGTGATACTGGAAACTGAAGGTTGAAATTTAACTGAAGTGTAAATAACCACAAGTGGTGAGTGACTGCAGTAGGGATCAGCACAGCTCTAGACCCTTGTGTCCAGGAGGTCAAGGTCATGAGTTGGATCCTTGTTAGAGTCCCAGACAAGGCTGTGTTCAGGACCACATATTACGTATTGGATGACAGTGGGAACTGAGCAAAAGAGGAAAATAGCTCTACCCAGACTGCCTGTTACTGAACCAAACTGGGGTCCACTCACCTGCTGCCTGGCAAAGCCAATCTACTGACACTGGGTCGTGGTGAAGGAAAGTGCAGCGTTTATTGCAGGGCGCCAGGCAAGGAGAATGGGCAGCTAATGCTTAAAAGACCCAAAATCCCCAATGGCTTTCAGGGAAGGGTTTTTTGGTTTTTGGTTTTTTTTGGTTGCGTTGGGTCTTTGTTGCTGTGCACAGGCTTTCTCTAGTTGCAGCAAGCAGGGGCTACTCTTTGTTGTGGTGGGTGGGCTTCTCATTGCGGTGGTTTCTCTTGTTGGGGAGCATGGGCTCTAGGCACGCAGGCTTCAGTAGTTGTGGCTTGTGGGCTCAGTAGTTGTGGCTCGCAGGCTCTAGAGCACAGGCTCAGTAGTTGTGGCGCACGGGCTTAGTTGCTCTGCAGCATGGGGGTTTTCCCAGACCAGGGATTGAACCCATGTACCCTGCATTGGCAGATGGATTCTTAACCATTGCGCCACCAGTGAAGTCCCTGGGGAAGGGTTTTTAAAGGCAGCATTTGGGGTGAGGGTTGCAGCTTGTTGACTTTCTTCTGATTGGCTGGTGGTGAGGCAACAGGGCAATGTTTCAGGAATCTTAACCATCAACATTCTGGTTCCAACCAGTCTGGGGTCTGTGTGCTTGTTGTCAGCATGTAGTCAGCATCCTCCACATGGGTGGGAGTCTTAGTTTCTGAAGAACAACTCAAAGAGATGCATAAGACTGATACATATATCTCTTGAGGAGGAACTCTGTTTTAGGTATCATTACTTTTTTTGCTCACCTGCTTTTCCTTTGTTTCTGCAATCCCTCACTTCCCTAATTAGTAACTGCTTGAGTCTGTTCTTTGGAACTCAGGGAAGGCCTAGGAGACTAAAGCCTTTTTCTACAAACAAGAAATGGGGGACACAGAGGGGCTTTTGTACCCGGGAGGGCCCCCACAGTGTCCTCCTCGATTTCAAACCTACACACCCAGAAAATACAGTCAAAATATATGCTCTGGCGTCTGTAATTGTTGGTAAAAATAACCTTCCTATTTGAAGACAAACTTCCTAGCAGAGTTGTCTGATCAACTCCCTTCCTTCACCTCTGGACCTGGGGCTAGAACCACTGTTTATCATCTTTGTGTTGGTAAAGAAAAAATAAAAAGAAGGTACTTAATTAACATTGAATCAGCGATAACCTCAGCTCCGTCATTTTAAATCCTTAGTTGTTTTTCCCGCATGTCTTCAGTGGGTGCCCTTGATATCCACACACATAATAGAAATAGACATTCTCTGAACTTAAAAAATGGAAAGTTGAATGAAATTAAATAGGTGAAAAGATCTTTCTCTGACTATATTGATAAATAATAAGGTAAGAACTTGGAATGTTTAGTGAAGAGGAATTTTCTTCTGGTTAAAAATTACATCCAAGTCTTCAGCTTTCTTCCAGGGTGTTCCAAATAACCTTTGATTTCTGCCAGCACTCTCTTGGATGTGGTTCACTGGTCAAACATCCTGGATAAATAGTGATGAGACTTTCACCCATATCGGTGACAAAAACTGACTCTGATCCGGAGCACGGAGCTGGATTCTGAATAGATACTTTGAAATGGATATGATAGGAAAGGCAGCTCTGTGTTTCAATGCGTCTTTATGAGAAATGTGCCCATGCTCTTACCTGCCTGGGATGTGACATGGAAGAGATCAATTTCAATTGTCTCCGAGTCACAGTACTGATTTTAGAAATGACATGGCATTTTTTGGACACTTTGCATTTTTAGCATGTGAATATTTGGAACTATAGGCAACACTTTATACATACGTCAAAGTAAAGAGCTATTGTATTAACTATAGTTATATGTTATCTATAACCACAATTATGAGAAATCCCTACCGCAAAAAAGAATACAAAATTGAATTTAATAACAACTAGGCCTTTAATGCTTACCTTTAAAATTTTTTTTTACTGAAGTATAGTTGATTTACAATATTGTGTTAATTTCTGCTGTATAGCAAAGTGACTCAGTTAGACACATGTAGACATTCTTTTTTGTATTATTTTCCATTATGGTTTATCATCTTTTATTTTATGATACTAGAAAGTACTTTCTATACCTGCATTGCTTTTATTAAACATGTTATAGGAATGAGATATATTGAGAGACTATCCAGTATATGCCCTCATACTATGCTACCAAGATATGTGTGTTGAATAAGAATGATTCTTTTTTTTTAATAAATTTATTTTATTTATTTATTTTTGGCTGTGTTGGGTCTTCACTGCGGTCCGTGGGCTTCTCATTGCGGTGGCTTCTCTTGTTGCAGAGCATGGGGTATAGGCACCTGGGCTTCAGTAGTTGTGGCATGTGGGTTCTGGAAGGCAGGCTCAGTAGTTGTGGTGCATGGGTTTAGTTCCTCCATGGCGTGTGGGATCTTCCCGGACCAGGGATTGAACCCATGTCCCCTGCATTGGCAGGCAGATTCTTAACCAGTGCACCACCAGGGAAGCCCCGATTTGATTCTTATTCAAGAACAAAACTGAGTTTCCTGCTGTAGTGAATAGTGAAATGGGGACCTTTACAATCAACATCACATAGAAATTACAGTGGGATTAAACATTAAAATGCCTTAGAAATGGACTATAAAATATAGGAAGCTTGAACATTTTGTTTATTATGACAGAACACCTACTAGATGAACTCTCAGATGAGGAAGAATTCTAGTGGTCCAAGGAATAAAGGTGCATTTTTCTCTTTTCTTTTCTCTTTTTATTGCCTCCCCTGTCCTTAATTTCCCTTTCTAGCTATCTCTGTTCTTCAGCTGTTAGAAAGGTTTTCTTTATTTCTTTGTCTATCCAATATTTTCTTCCACTGGAAAGATGTCTCCCCTTAACTGGCCGTCAGATGTACCCATGCAAGATGTGACAGAGAGCTATAAACAACACACCCAGGATCCCTTCCCACAGGCAATTTAGACTGTATCTGGGGAGACAACGCTGCATGTACGAAGCGATGAGCAGAAGTAAATATGTGATTGAAAACCACTCACATAGAAAAGCTGGATTGTTTGACCACAAAAAGGAGAAGGGAAAAAAATCTCCGTGAGGATTCGTGATGTAAGGCTAAGGGCTGGGAAGTAACTGCAGGAAACAAGGCCAATATACTGAGCGTCTGGGAGAGGCTAAGCCTCTAAGACTAAAAGTTTATTTGGCAATAATAGCTCATTTAGGCAGAAGCAGTCTGGGCACAAGGCCACAAATGTGAGCGCTCCTGAAAAAAAGCCCTTGACAAAGCTTGTATTGTACACTGTCGGGTATGGACAGGCTAGTTCTCGCTCTTCAGTGATACCTGGACCTACGAATGACAACCTGGACAACTGCTTAGAAGAATTAGAGAAGTACTTATAGGGATCACAAACTCTGGAGTAATGCAGGGACCTGGGATCTGGTGCCTGGACCAGAATCAGGCAGAGCTGGGTCATCAGGATCTCATCCAAGCTCTTCTGTGTCATTTGAAGATGCAAGTTCCTTTTGTTTCATTAATTGCCTTTCAGGGAAAGTGCTGGGTAATGTTTGGCCGGGTCTAAGTAAGGATACTTCTTTGACCATCAGCCTTGGGGAAAAGGTTGGACTAAACCTATGGTGATCTTTACATAGTACTTTTGGAGTTGTATCTTGGCATTGTGAGGTGCATTCTCGATAAAGTGTGTTCTCAAAAGCATGTTGCTGAGGGTAAGAGAAGAAGACAGAAAATAAAAGCCCATGAACAGTCAAGGTCTTAGGAAATGCTACAGGAACTGACGAATAAGAAACAAGAGTTTGGTCTTGACAAATAATGAAACCGTAGAGAATAAACGAGAGAAAAATATTGAATGCTATGATCACTTAAGAATTTTTTTAAAAAATTCACGGCTATAAGTTAATGAGATCAAATCGAAAATGACCCATGTTGAAATCTACAATAGCAGAGATAAGAAGATACAAAAACATCTTCAAGTCTGAGAAGTAAGGGGCACCAGTGACATTGTGTCTGCATGGCAACACAGATTTGAAAGGTTAAAAATTCACACAAACAATTATTTTCTTCACTCATGCAGATGCCTAGATTGCTGCCTTTCCCACTGCATTGGTGAATAGGCCTTTGTCTCAAGGGTCCTTGAGACTCAGCCTTTGTTGAGAATCCCTGGGGAATGGGGAGGAACAAGTCGGGGCAGTTTAGAAGACAATCCTTTCTTTTTTATGGAACAGATTTTTATTTTTTTATTTTTGCGGTACGCGGGCCTCTCACTGTTGTGGCCTCTCCCCTTGCGGAGCACAGTCTCCAGACGCGCAGGCTCAGCGGCCATGGCTCACGGGCCCAGCCGCTCCGCGGCATGTGGGATCTTCTCAGACCGGGGCACGAACCTGTGTCCCCTGCATCGGCAGGTGGACTGTCAACCACTGCACCACCAGGGCAGCCCTGTATTTTTTTAATGTTATTTTTTTAAGGTTTCTAATCAGTTGACTTTATTTTTTTCATTAAAATTTCTTTTTTAATTTATTTATTATTTCTTTTTATTTTTGGCCGTGTTGGGTCTTCATTGCTGCGTGCGGGCTTTCTCTAGTTGGGGCTACTCTTCATTGCGGTGGCTTCTCTTGCTGTGGAGCATGGGCTCTAGGCATGCGGGCTTCAGTAGTTAAGGCATGCGGGCTCAGTAGTTGTGGCTCGCGGGCTCTAGAGTGCAGGCTCAGTAGTTGTGGTGCGTAGGCTTAGTTGTTCCGTGGGATCTTCCCGGACCAGGGCTTGAACCTGTGTCCCCTGCATTGGCAGACGGATTCTTAACCAGTGCACCATCAGGGAATTCCCATTAAAATTTTTTTAAAATTTTTACATTGGAGTATAGTTGATTTACAATGTTGTGTTAATTTCAGGTGTACAGCAAAGTGATTCAATTATACATATACATGTATCTGTTCTTTTTCAGATTCTTTTCCCATATAGGTTATGACAGGGTATCGAGTAGAGTTCCCTGTACTACAGTAGGTCCTTGTTGGTTATCTGTTTTATATACAGTAGTGTGTGTATGTTAGAAGACAGTACTTTTTGTTAGAGTCCCAGGATATGTCCCACATTATGGAGCCCTACCCAAGCACACTTTTCAGAAAGGATCCCTGGCTCTGTGTGACCCCCACAGCTGAGAGCTCTCTATGGACTGTCCACCCTTCCCATATTGGGGCTGTTTGTTACTCTGCATTCCCATGGCCCAAGGCCATGAGTGGTCAACGTGATTCTCTAGCCGGGTGAATATATTTGAAATGTGATTAAACAGAAAAAAAAAGAACTGAAAAGGTATCAGCACTTGGATTTAATTGTTGATTAATGAGAGAAAACAATGATACTAGACTGATCAGGAGTATATTATCCCCAACTCAAACTAGCTAAAGCTAAGAGAAAGTTGTTCCAGGGTACAAGTGTCTCATAGAGCCCGAGGAAAGAAACGATGCTGGGTCTCAGGGAGGAAGGGATCCAGGCTCTCAGGTCCTGGCAGCATCCTGCTCCTGCTTGGTGAACATCTACCCCTTCCTTCCTTAACTCAGCCAGCCAGGTCCTGGATCCTACCCTAATCACGACCTCAGGAGCACAGAGGTCCCCTGCGGAGGTGAGCCTACTCTGTACCTTGCCCCAAAGACTTGAGATACATAAAGTGTACTACATCCTAATCTCTGCTGCCTTACCTCTCACCAGGAATCCCAGGAACCTGCAAGGCTTCTGACCACACCCCAAAGGCATCTCAGGGCATTTGCTTCCTCTGCCAGCTGGGACCCTAGTCACCCTTCAGGGACCAGCTGAAATCTGTAAAATCTTGCCCAACTGTTCTACCCCAAACTAGCCTTTCCTTCCTTTGTCTACACTGAGAAGTATGTTACTAATCTTTTAAATTTCTCTCCACGGTCAGCCTTGGCCCCTAGTAGTGGCTTAATAAGTATGTACCACGTTGAACCAAACCAACACATCTGATCCGGCAGGTCCGTTCTTCCCAAGGTGGACCGCCAGCCCTCCTGGACACCTCACATGAATCATCATGACACTGACAGGTCTGGGGGTCGCCACAAAGAGCTTGTGCCCAAGTCAAACAAGGAGATAGCTTTGACACATGAGACTCCATCTTTGTAGGTAGAAAAAGACGTAAAGTAATGACTCAGAGGAACACTGAAAAGACAAAGTCGTGTTACGTCTTCTTTTCAACGTTCCCACTGTCCCTGTGTTAAATATCTAAGCACCAAGTTTTGTCCTTGAAATGCTGTACTGGCTCCCAGCTTGGTGACTTTTTTTTATTGAAGTCTAGTTGATTTACAATGTTGTGTGAATTACTACTGTACAGCGAAGTGACTCAGTTTTTGACTTTTTAAAATGTTCTTATCCACGATGGTTTATCACAGGATATTGAATATAGTTCCCCATGCTATACAGTAGGACCTTGTTGTTTATCCATCCTATAGATAAAGTTTTCACCCCTATGTTCATAGCAGCACTGTTCACAATATCCAGCTTAGTGACTTTAAGGTGCCGTTTGATCCCAACTTGATCAAGAGCCACCTCCCTCTTTGTCCAACTTCAAAGAGTAAGTAGGATGTAGGAAAAAGCATCTTTTTTTTTTTTCCAAAATTTCTTCCTTTGAAATTTGTTTTCCTGTGACACTTGAGGGTTTCTAGTAAGAAACAGTAAGTCAAATAAGACAATCACAGAATCGAAAGCTTAACCCCCATTAAGTAACAGTACAGGTTCACATGTATTCCTTGTGTTGTGCTGTATTTTTGTAAGTAAAAACAAAGAGACAATCAGCTCCAGTCTTTGCCTTCAGAATCCCCTCTCTTGGGACTTCCCTGGTGGCGCAGTGGTTGGGAGTCTGCCTGCCAATGCGGGGGACACGGATTCGAGCCATGGTCCGGGAGGATCCCACATGCCGCAGAGCAGCTAAGCCCGTGTGCCATAACTACTGAGCCCACGTACCACAACTTCTGAGCCCGCGAGCCACAACAACTGAAGCCCGCACACCTAGAGCCCATGCTCCGCAACAAGAGAAGCCACCGCTATGAGAGGCCCGTGCACCGCAACGAGGGGTGGCCTCCGCTCCCCACAACTAGAGAAAGTCCACATGCAGCAACAAAGACCCAACGCAGCCAAAAATAAATAAATTTAAAAAAAAAAAAGAAAGAATCCCCTCTCATCATCTGTGCTTATCCGAACAGCTAGTGCTGTGTCTGTCCTCTTTCTTCTGGCCCACTTCCCATACACTCCCACCCAGACACCAGCCTCCAGCAGGTCAGCCAGTGCCCCGTAAGCTTAAAAGATTCATGAAAAAAGATAGCCGTGTACTCTCTCCCCTTGTCGGGTTGGGGGGCACTTTCCCTGGCAAGGACTCCCCAGGGTCGTGTTACCATCCACTTTAGCTACGATCGCCATTGTTCAGCCATGGTTCCCCTACCAAAAGCCATGGAGCAAAAGGACTCGCTTTCCCATCTGGGTGCGCACCAGGGCCTGGGTCTGTCAGTTCTCAGGGCTCCCTGGCACCGAATGCTTCGCCTAGGGAGGCGGTGCCTCTCTGGTGGGAAGCAAATCCACCACTTGGCTCCTGACGCCCGACGCCCAGAGCATCCTGGTTTGTCTCGGTGTCTAACAACTCGAGTTAAATTGCGTTTTATCCCTGAGACAACACTTTCAATATCATGGCAGATAGTAAGTAAGCCCAATATAAACAAAACTGCAGCAAAGGGACATTTATGTTTTCATTTGGTGGAGTGGGTTTTTTTGGGTTTTGGTTTTGGTTTTGTTACTTTGGTTTAACCATAGTCCTCCAGTATTTAGAAAAGAACAAAACGGAGCAGTTTCCTGATCCAACTGATAAAAACCTCTGGGCCTGGGCTCTCTTCCATTGTCCATGGGATTGAGTTTTAGAGCCAAAACACTAGGTTTGAGTAGAAAAGAATGCGTTGAAAAAAGGCAAAGCAAGTTTCTATTTTTAAAAATGAAAGCTGAAATGGGACTTGAAAGAGATTCCATGTGTAAAGTTGTCTAGGGAAAGTTTATTGAATTTTTATTCTTCATTTTAGTTTTGTTTTGGGCAAGAAGCAGTCCAGAATTCTCTTCAGAATACGAATTTTGATACCATTAATAGCTGGACTCTGCATTCTCTTTCTCCACCAACAAGCAGTCTTGTTTTCTGGATGGTTATAGCTTATTTGTGTAGGGAACATGTTTTGTAGAGACCTTTGCTTACCAAGCAGAGCTCAAGAGTACTCACACTGTGTTTCTGGAATCCTCTTTTCAAAAAATTTTTATTATCTATCTACCTATGGTCCCACCACGCAGCTTGCGGGATCATAGTTCCCTGGGATCCCAGGAATTGAACCTGGGCACCTGGCAGTGAGAGCGCGGAGTCCTAACCACTGGACAACCAGGGAAGTCCCTTTAATGTTTATTTTCGGTTGGAGTATAGTTAATTGACAATGTTGTGTTAGTTTCAGTTGTACACCGAAGTGATTCAATTATACTTAGACATGTATCTATTCTTTTTTTTTTTTTTTTAATGTATCTATTCTTTTTCGAATTCTTTTCATGTCTGTCATTACAGAAGACTGAGTAGATTTCCCTGTGCTACAGTAGGACCTCGTTGGTTATCTGGAATCCTCTTGTCTTCCTTTTAAGGCCTGCTTACTTCAAATTTCTTTTATACTGACTGTTTATTTCATGAGAAATACATGTTCATCAAAGAAAAAAATCAGAAAGTACAGGCAAGAAAAATCAAAATCACCTGTAAACCCACTCTTTAGGTAGGAGGATGTGGTAGGTATATCCTTCATATTTATAAACAGAGTAAGTGTTATTTGTTTGTTCTCATTTAAAAAAATTTTATTGAAGTATAATTGCTTTACAATGTCATGTTAACTTCTGCTGTACAGCAAAGTGATTCAGTTATACATATACATACAGTCTTTTTTAATATATTCTTTTCCATTATGGTTTATCACAGGATATTGAATATAGTTCCCTGTGCTATACAGTAGGACCTTGTTGTTTATCCATTCTCTATATATAATAGTTTGCATCTGCTCATCCCAAACTCCCAATCCATCCCTCCCCCACCCTCCTTCCCCCTTGGCAGCCACAGTCTGTTCTCTGTGTCTCTGAGTCTGTTTCTGTTTCACAGATATATTCATTTGTGTCGTATTTTAGGTTCCACATATAAGTGGTATCATATGGTATTTGTCTTTCTCTTTCTGATTTACTTCAGTTAGTATGATAATCTCTAGTTGTATCCATGTTGCTGCAAATGGCATTATTTCATTCTTTTTTATGGCTGAGTAGTATTCCATTGTATATATGTACCACATCTTCTTTATCTGTCATCTACTGATGGACATTTAAGTTGTTTCCATGTCTTGGCTATTGTGAATAGTGCTGCTATGAACATAGGGGTGCATGTATCGTTTCAAATTATAGTTTTGTCTGGGTATACGCCCAGGAGTGGGATTGCTGGATCATATGGTAGTTCTATTTTTAGTTTGTTTTTTTTTGCGGTATGCGGGCCTCTCACTGCTGTGGCCTCTCCCGCTGCGGAGCCCAGGCTCTGGACGTGCAGGCTCAGCGGCCATGGCTCACAGGCCCAGCTGCTCCGCAGCATGTGGGATCTTCCCGGACCGGGGCACGAACCTGTGTCCCCTGCATCGGCAGGTGGACGCTCAACCACTGTGCCACCAGGGAAGCCCTAGCTTTTCATTTTTGCCAAAACTTAAAAACTTTTAAAATAAAATCTCTAAAGATAAACAGAAGTAGAAAGAACAGTATAATTAACTCCCAAATATCCATCCCTCAGATTTAAGAGTTATAAATGATGTCTCATCTATCACCATCTACTCCAACAAGCATTTTAAAGCAAATTCCAGACATCACATCATTTAGACAGATGATAGGTAGGTAGGTACGTAGATAGATAGATAGGTAGATAGATAAATAGGTAGATATCTTAAAAACAGGTATATTAGTCTGCTCAGGCTGCCGCAACAGAATATCACAGACTGGGTGGCTTAAACAGAAACTCATTTTCTTACCGTCCTGGAGGCTGGAAGTCTAAGATCAAGATGCCGACAGGTTGGTTTCTGGTGGGACCGCTCTCCCTGGCTGGCAGACGACCTCCTTCTCACTGTGTCTTCACATGGCCTTTCCTCTGTGCATTTCTGGTGTCTCTTCCTCTTCTTATAAGGACACCAGTCCTACTGAACTAGGACCCCATCCTTATGACTTCATTTGATCGTAATTACCTCCTTAAATGCCCTATCTTCTCATGGAAGTTAAGGCTTCAAGACAGGATTTGGGGGGAACACAGTTCAGTCCAAAATACAACGATTTTTTAAATATAAACATAATACCATTATCACACCTAAAAATAGTAACAATAGAGGTACCAACTACTATGTAGAAAATAAATAAGCTACACGGAAATATAGCCAATATCTTATAATAACTATAAATGGAATATAACCTTTAAATATTGTGAATCACTATGGTGTACACCTGAAAAAGTTATATAATACTGTACATCAACTATACCTCAATTTTTTTAAAAAAGAAAGAAAAAATAGTAACAGTAATCTCTTAATATCAAACATTTAGTCAAAGTTCAACTTGTCCCAATTGTCTTAGAAATATATTTTAAAATAGCCTCAAAGTTGTATCTCATTGATAGCCTATGGGAATATCTTGTTTTTACCTTTAAAAATCCATCAAGAAGTGTGCATTTACTGAACACTTACTATGTACTTGGCATTATTCTAAGCACAGCGAGGAGCTAAATGCCCATGTCGGGAAATGGTTAGCAATGAGGTCAAGGAGGTTGGATGGGGCCAGATTACAGAAGATATTAAAAGTCATAGCAGTGGTTAAGAATCTGCCTGCCAATGCAGGGGACACGGGTTCGAGCCCTGCTCGGGGAAGATCCCACATGCCACGGAGCAACTAAGCCTGTGCGCCACAACTACTGAGCCCGCATGCCACAACTACTGAAGCCCGCGTGCCTAGAGCCCATGTTCCGCAACAAGAGAAGCCCACGCACCGCAACAAAGAGTAGCCCCTGCTCACCACAACTAGATAGAGCCCATGCGCGGCAACAAAGACCCAGCGCAGCCAAAAATAAACACATAAATACATTTATTAAAAAAAATCATAGCAGAGGAGTTCCAACTTGACTTGCTTGGAAATGGAGAGCCTTTGAAGATTTCTGAATTACGAGATAGCAAAATGAACTTCAGCTTCTCCAGTGAATGACCACTGGACAGTGGCAATTTCCTTCACTTCACATAATGCCTGACTCCTAGGATAGTTGAGAGATCAAGTAAAATAGTGAGCATTCTACACAGACCTCAGCTGTGATGATGAAAGTATAAAGATTCTATTTAGTTTACAGAAACTTGCCTTTAATCGTCAACTGATTACAATACACATATTCTGCAAAGCAAGGGATATATATATAAAGCTCTATTTCAACACTCAGTAAGAAGTTTGGTTTTTTAAATAAATTTATTTATTTTATTTATTTGTTTAGGCTGCGTTGGGTCTTTGTTGCTGTGTGCGGGTTTTCTCTAGTTGCGGTGAGCAGGGGCTACTCTTCGTCGTGGTACGTGGGCTTCTCATTGTGGTGGCTTCTCTTGTTGTGGAGCACGGGCAGGCTTCAGTAGTTGTGGCGCACGGGCTTTGTTGCTCCGTGGCATGTGGGATCTTCCCAGACCAGTGATTGAACCCGTGTCCCCTGCATTGGCAGGCGGATTCTAATCCACTGCGCCACCAGGGAAGTCCCTCGGTAAGAAGTTTTAATTAAAGGTGTTAAAATTGTAAAATAGCCATATACATAATATCAATAAGAGCATCCCTGATGGCCAGGAGAGATTGAGTGAAAGAAATTAACTTTGAAGACTTAGACATTAGACTTTTTCTAAATATACCTTTAGGTTTTTTAATTGTAGGCTTAACTGATACTATTGATATAAGAGCTAAGTATAGAGACAAATATTGTATAAAGGAAATTTAACTCATTATTTTTAACTAAAGGGATTATAAAATAAACCTAAGACCTCATTAGAGGCCAAGTTTTTGCAAAGATAGACAAATTAAGCTATGGTTGGCAGGGATGCATGTGATACAATTTTGAAACACTTGTAATCTATGAGTCAGTACCTCTGGAATGTTGGAGAAGAAAGAATGGCAGTAATCAACCCAAGAGGACACAAAGGTATGTGCTCTGTGAGCTGTTCCAAGTCTATTTTAGCAAGTGCACATGTCTGCAAAATGAAAGATACTCTCCAAGTGGTCAAATGGCATCTGAATCATATAGGTTTGTTTTTTTAAGTCTTTTAAAATCATTTCAAATCTAACCAGACTCTAAAAATCTTCAGTAAAACAAACAATTTTCAAATTTTAGAAAGGGGTTTAAGGGAAAAGATATATTGGGATTACAGTTTATAATTTATAAATATTGCCATTATCTGTTTTTAGTATGATTAAGTCACTATATTCCATAAAAACACATGTCTCTGATCACTAAAAAAGCAGAAAACAGACCACAAACTGTTTCCTAAAACTTCAGTGACGTATAGTTGATTTACAATGTTGTATTTAATTTCTGCTGTACAGCAAAGTGACTCAGTTATACATATATATATATTATTTTTCATATTCTTTTCCATCATGGTTTATCACAGGGTATTGAATATAGTTCTCTGTGCTAGACAGTAGGACCTTGTTGTTTATCCATCCTATATATAATAGTTTGCATCTGCTAATCCCAAACTCCCACCCCTCTCCCCCACCCTCCCTCCCCGTTGGCAGCTACAAGTCTGTTCTCTATGTCAGTGCCTCTTTTTGTTTCGTAGATATGTTCATTTGTGTCGTATTTTAGATTCCACATATAAGTGATATCATATGGCATTTGTCTTTCTCTTTCTGACTTACTTCACTTAGTGTGATAATCTCTAGTTGCATCCATGTTGCTGAAAATGGCATTATTTCATTCTTTTTAATGGCTGAGTAATATTCCATTAAATATACATACCACATCTTCTTTATTCATTCATCTGTCCATGGACATTTAGGTTGTTTCCATGTCTTTGCTATTGTAAATAGTGCTGCTATGAACATAGGGGCACATGTATCTTTTCAAATTATAGTGTTGTCTGGATATATGCCCAGGAGTGGGATTGCTGGATCTTATGGCAACTCTATTTTTATTTTTTTGAGGAACCTCCATACTGTTTTCCATGGCTGCACCAATTTACATTCCCACCAACAGTGTAGGAGGGTTTCCTTTTTCTCCACACCCTCTCCAGCATTTATTATTTGTAGACTTTTTAATGATGGCTATTCTGACTGGCATGAGGTGGTACTTCACTGTGGTTTTGATTTGCATGTCTCTAATAATTAGTGATGTCAAGCATTTTTTCATGGTGCACAAACTGTTTTTGAAGTTAGTAGAAGACTGTTTTGTTTGGTGACTCACCAGAAGAATTCTTAAGACTCAGTGGCAGGTTACACTCATGGCTAAAATGTATTACAGCAAAAGCAGCAGGGAACAGATGTGCATCCGTGTGTCCAGAGAGGTTCAATACAGGCTTCTGATGTCTCTCCCTGAAGATCACACAGGACCACTTTCTCTCTGGCAGAGCTGTTTGGGATTATGTGGAATGTCCCTGTCCCTTTATAGGGGGCAGGTCACATAAGTATATTCTGCTACACAACCAGCCGTGACAACCAAAATCAAGACTCATCAACACAGGTGCACATCATCACTCTTGAGATCTGTGCAAAGCAACCTGACCAGCCAGTATAGCATGATCCATTATCTCTAAGCATATATAAGAACATTATCAATGGCTAACATAAAGAAGATTCCAGGGGTCGCATTCCTAGGTGTTGGTCAAAGGTCAATCATGGTTCCTTTGGAGACATGTAAGGAGTAAGCATACAGACCTGCTGTGAGGACTCTTCTGTCAGTGATATTTTGGAATGAACCAAAGGGAGCAAGCCCGCAACATGGTATTACTGCTGAGAACATGGCTTGTCAGCTCTATCACTCGGCCTTCCCAAAGTTTCTCCCCCGGCAAGACTGTCCTCTGCTTCCTCTCCTGTCCTCATTCCTAAGTCCCACATCCCCTTAAATTCCCAAGGCATTGGTTGATGACCCAGGGACCCGTGCCCAGATGGAAGCCATCATTTGTGCACTCAGGTCCAGCAACCTAATCGGTGGGATCTGCTGAAAACATGGAAATACTTGGCCCCTTGTTCAAAAGTCCTTAAAAATTTCAAGACAGTGACAGCAAAGCATTAGACCAAGAGGCCTTTCCAAGCACAGAGCCCTGGGGAACTATACTGGTTATATACCCATGAAGCATGTCCTGAGTGCAACGATAATGTTCTGGAGGTTGGCCTCTCCCAAGAGACCACGTTACTGATCAAAAGGTGACTTGGTGAGCCTAGAGTCAGATAGGAAGTTGGGTGTAGCCGAGAAGCTGTGCGTGTCCCACTAACTTAGGGTGGTGGGATTTTCTGGCGTATGCTAGACAGCTAGGGGGTGGTGGAGAGGAGTGTTGTTGTGAAGTCAGATCACTCGTAGTTTGCTCCCCCCAAGCAGTGTGACCTTGGAAAGTCACGTAGCCTCCCAGCCTCCATTTCCACCTCAATAAAACAGACCTGATAATGGCACTGAGTTTATGGGGCAGTTGTGAATGTTGAAAGAGATAATGTACGGGAAGCCACTTCGTAGACTAAAGCACTCTGCAAGCGTTATTAGCCTTGTCTCTGGAGGTATCTCTATATAGATAACGAATATTCATGTATGATTTCCTCTTCCCTGGACAGCACTGGAGTCAGGCAGGTAAATACTTTTCTTTTCCAACTTTTTTCCCCAGACAATAATGCTTCTGTCATTACGGCATTACAACACAGCCTCGTGTTCTCGTTCCCCAAGTCACAAATAAAGTGACTTTATTTCAGGAGAGACTGATACATCCGTATCATGCAGGTGGAGTAACTTCTATTGATGGCTAATCTTATGCACTTTACGTTTTGTTCGAATTCACTTCAAATTCAGAGAATGTCACTGTCAAAACTTGTCCCTAAATTGTGGGTTTGTCACACTCTATAATTCCTGCTGTTACCTATGTACAGAATACATTTTGCTCTTGTTAAACCTGTAGCTTCTTAATTACTGCTCTGTGCACATAAAGATCTTGATAAATATTTGCTAAGTCAATGAATTAGTGAAGGAATAAATGCAAGGAAGAGAATATCATCATCTGGAGATACCAAAGGATTAAATGCTGAAACTTGTTTCTGAAACAAACACTATTTCTTTGACGTCTGAAATACTAGTTCTCCTGCTAGCTCCCTAAACACTCCGAGTGCAAGGAAACACACTCTCGGCAGGTGCAGTATTGATCCCAGGAAAGAGGCGGTGCCAGTGTGAGCAGCTGCCTGGACTCATGTGAGATAGAATGGAATGAGATGAGCCTCCGATCAGCTTTCCCTGGATGGGAAAAGAGCTCCAGCCTTGGGGTTCTGAGTCTGTTTCAGTGTGGTCGAAGGGGTCCTCCAGGGACCAGATCTGGCGTTCAAATCCCTCCAGGAAGGGCCTGTCTGGATGTCTGTGGTCCTTTCACTTCCTGATTTCCCTCCTTATGCCGCATCTCCCCTTTCTTTTTCCTCCCACTGTATAACAAACACACAATCAGGGCCACTGCTGATATATCCAAGGTCAGATTCAAACCATGAGTCATCATGAGGACTGACCCCGTTCCCACGGAACACTGAACAGTTGAACTGGTCCTCTTAGAAGTATTGTACTGCGTCCTTGGCCTGAAAGACTAGGCTAGCTTTTGGAGGTGTCTTAGAGGAAAGAAAAAAATGGTTTTCATCTCCCAACCTCTATTTCCTAAATATGTTTGGGCCAGGAGTGTCCTAAAGGCTCAATAAGTGTGTATTGACAGGCTGAAGAGTTCCCCCTGTCTAGGCTAGGCAACCCACAGCAATGGAAGCTCACAGTTGAGAATGTGGCTGTGATCTCAGTTAGTACCTGATTCCACGTCTTGGGGCAAGAAAAATCAGGATGGTTTGGGGACATCATGTTTTGCCAAAAAACAAGAATACCTGTAAGGAGGCCAGAAACAGAGCTGAAGTAAGTCACTTGTCCTGAAGGCTGGGAGACTTCCCAAGAAATGCCAATGGAAGTAAATTTCCTGCTCTAAAAATGAAAGTGTTCAATTTTTAATGTAATGAAAGAGACATGTGACTGATTCAGAGCGTTCAGCCTTTGGATAACTAAGAAACCCCAAATTAAGATGACACAAAGCCCTTAAATGAGAATTGAGAACCGTCTGCAAAACATTTGCACAAAGCTAAAATTTTCATTGCTTGTGCCCCCAAGGTCCCTAGAAAACAGAGGGAAAATCATTTAAGCTTGGTTATGGTGACACTGACAGCGCCCATGGGCTGATTTTGGAGATGATCTTCGGCCCCAGAGAGTTCAGCATGCTCGAGTTATGGCACTGGTTTAATTAAATAGGGTAAGAAGTCAAAATGGATGATTTGGGAGGAGCTAACGTTCCCCAGGAGTGGTTTTGGCAAATTGAATTTTCAGCAGTTAGAATGAGATTTTCCTTCTTGTCGCTAAGGAATGGCTTTTCTTCACTATACAAAGATGAAACTCCCTTCTGAGAAGAAAAGGAAAGTATAGTAACAGATGTAAAGATGGAAAAATCATCATGGACTCTGGTTTAAAAAAGACATATATTTTCTAGCTCTGTCACAATTAAATCTGGTCCCACAGCAATGGCAGCTTATTTATTTACTTAATCACAACTGTTGGGTCCTAATATTACTCTCTACTAATAGGAGAAAGGAATCCTGGAGGGTACCAGATTCTGTGTGTTGGGACAAGAGAAATCAGGACGGTTTTGGAACATCATGTTTTGCCAAAAAACAAGGATGCCCTTAAGGAGGCCAGAAACAGAGCTCAAGGGCAAAGCAATTTGCTTTAAAGAGTCTCCCACTGTGAAAAGAGTCTCTGGAACAATACACTTTATCCTTAATGTAGTTAGGCCAAGTTGATTCCAGGAAAGACCACGAGTTCAGGATACTCGCAAAGAAACAGCAACATAAATTATACAAAAGGTAATTGTAGTACACTTTCCAAGGACTAGGTAGTTGCATTTTATGGCTTGGCAAACAAGAAGAATGGCGATTCTGTATTCAGAAGTACCTCCTTCCGCCAGATAAATAAAGCCATTTCTTAGGCAGTTCTAAGGGACACTGCACCCTGACTGGTGGTGGCCGCAGGGCAGAAGTGACCTGTTTCTCCTCTAGGTCAGCTTTACTGGTGGAAACGCTGCTAAACTTGGGGCAGCTTGGAGATGGATGCTGGAGAAAGGAACGAGGAATGTGGGGCTGGGGCTAGAGGAGAGTGAAAGGTCAGACCACCAGGTAATGTTGCAGGCAGAGTTGTGTCCCTCTCAAATCCACAGGTGAAGCCCTAACCCCCAGGACCTCACAGTGTGACTGTATTTGGAGATGGGGTCTTTAAAGAAGTTATTCAGTTGAAATGAGGCCAGAAAAGTGGGCTCAAATCCAATCTGACTGGTGTCCTTATAAGAAGAGGAAATTTGGACACACAGAGGGACCCCAGGCACAGAGGAAAAGCCTTGTGAAGACACGTTGAGAAGGTGGCTGTCTGCAAGCCAAGGAGAGGGGCCCCAAAAGAAACCAACCTGCTGACACTTTGATCTTGGACTTTGGGCCTCCAGAACTGTGAGAAATAAATGTCCAAGTCACCCAGCCTGTGATACCTTGTTATAGCAGCCCTAGTAATCTAATACAGGTAGGATAGGCTATCAGAGGGCCTCCAAGACCACAATTAAAAATGAATATGTAGGGCTTCCCTGGTGGCGCAGTGGTTGAGAGTCCGCCTGCCGATGCAGGGGACACAGGTTCGTGCCCCGGTCCGGGAAGATCCCACATGCCGTGGAGCAGCTAGGCCCGTGAACCATGGCCGCTGAGCCTGCACGTCCGGAGCCCGTGCTCCACAATGGGAGAGGCCACAACAGTGAGAGGCCCAAGTACCGAAAAAAAAAAAAAAAAAAAAAGAATATGTATCTAAAATTAAAAAGGAATGAGGAGAAGTGTCACGATCACCAAAAACAAGGAAAGTCTAAGAACTCGTCACAGTCAATAGGAGCCCAAGGAAATATGACGAACAACTGTCATGTGGTGTTCTGAATGGGATCCTGGAACAATAAAAGGGTATTAGGTAAAAACTAAGGAAACCTGAACAAAGCATGAATTTTAGTTAATAATAATGTATTGATATTGGTTTGTTAATTATAACAGATATGCCAAATTAATGTAAGTTGTTAGTGATGGGGAAAATGGGTCTGGGGTGTATGAAAACTCTTTGTACTAGCTTTGCAATTCTTTTGCAAATCTAAAATTTTAAAGTTTATTTTTTAAAGGTAATGGGAAGCTGGGGCTTCCCTGGTGGCACAGTGCTTGAGAATCCGCCTGCCAACGCGGGTTCAATCCCTGGTCCAGGAAGATCCCACATGCCGCGGAGCATCTGAGCCCGTGTGCCACAACTACTGAGCCTGTGCTCTAGAGCCCATGAGCCACAACTACTGAGCCCCCAAGCCACAACTACTGAAGCCCGCGTGCTCTAGGTCCTGCGTGCTGCAACTACTGAGCCTGCGTGCTGCAACTACTGAGCCTGTGTGCTGCAACTACTGGAGGCCATGTGCCTGGAGCCCGTGCTCCACAACAAGAAAAGCCACTGCAGTGAGGGGCCCGCAAACAGCAACGAAGAGTAGCCCCCGCTCACCACAACTAGAGAAAGCCCGCACACAGCAACAAAGACCCGACGCAGCCAAAAATAAATAAATAAATAAAATTAAAGGTAATGGGAAGCATTTATATAAAATTCTAAGAAACTATAGTGACAGAAAGTCCACCAATGTTTGCCTAGAGGAGCAGGTAGGGAGAGGCACCCAACTACAGAGGGGCAGTTGGTGCGTTTTGGGGGACTATTGTGATGGTGGTTACACAATTACCAAAATTCGTCAAATACCTTAAAATACATGAATTTGACCGCATGTAAGTAATACTTTCATAAAAGAAGATGTTGAAAGTCTCTTAAGTTGCTGTGTAAGAGTCTGTGGAACATTATTTCAGCAGCAGGATGGGGAATGGCTTGGTGTGAGATCAGCAAGGAGGCTATCACAGGAACCCAGGCAAGCACAGGCCAGAATCGGAACAAAGAGCTGGGGGTTGAAATGGGTGACTTCAAACTGCACCAGAGAAGGGGGATGGTGATTGAAATAGCTCTCATTCACTCAGTGTGAACACCCATTGTCTCTTTTAACCCCCACTCAGCCCCTGAGAAGAAGAGGATATTATCCCTGCTTCACAGAGAAGAATTGACTCTGAGAAGTTAGGAAAGTCCTAGGAGCCTGGAGAGATGTCCCAGACGGGACTGCTGTCAGATATCAGGACCCTTCTTTTCCTGTTAGAATTCATTCCACTGATTTTCAGGTATTAGGATCTTTCTTGGTCATAATGCTTGTTTATATTATAGAACGAGTTAGTTACATAAAATATGACAGGATTAGCTATCAGGCAGTCTTCCATGTTAAAGTTTACAGACCATAAGTCTCAGAGATGAATAGCAAATTGTTCATCAATCTCCTGACCTAGACTATACACCTCACATCCACAGGAAGGGAAAAGAAACCCAGAACATGCCCCAGTCAGACATTCATAATGGCTTATTTTTAAAAGCGCCTGATACCTGAAAGCCATGGATTTCATGCTTTCCTCTATCTCCCATGGTGTCCAGCCCTGGGCATTATTCTTACCTGAAGTACAATTATTTCTTGGTTGGTTGAACTTGACTAGAGTATTTGTTTGAGTTGGAAAACCATGAAGGCATTTCTCAAATTGGAGCAGACTTACAGTCACCACAGAAGTTATATTTTTATAGATGCCTCTGTAAGAATGAAACATCTCATGGGAAATGGGACTCATTCCCGTTCACATGTATCTGCACACACATGATGGAGGGGATGGCTTCTTATATGAATGTGGAATGGCTCCAACGTTTACTAGATGCCTATTTGTGCAAGTGTTTGTTTTAAAGCCTGCCCTGCTCACTAGAGGGGAGAGTGTCTCTTATTTAACGTGGTTCCTGGCACGTTTAGAAATCAATAACCAGCGGTTGACAGAGTGTGCTTGGTGCTACATAATGAGGTCGGCATTTTGTGTGTGATTTCATTGAACCCTCTCAATAGCCCAAAGGGTATGAATCATTCTCATTAGACAGAGGAGTAAACTAGAGGGTTGCAGTGACTTATTTAAGGTCCTGCAGCAAGTAATTAGCTTCATCCAATAGGAGTTTGAAACCAGGGCTACACAGCCCTGTAAGCCTGAACTCTCTCCATTGATTAAGAGCAGGGAACCTCCCAGGAACCACATAAGGGCCTGGAGACACTACTAAACCCTCTATTCTTCCTACCCTTCCCTCTCTACCCCGCCTAAAAAAAGACCCACATACATACTGTTTTCAACCACCCACTGGATGATAATTGTAATTTCACGTTTAGATTTTCTTTGTTGTTGTTTTTTAAATTAATTTTTATGGGAGTATAATTGATTTACAATGTTGTGTTAGTTTCTGCTGTACAGCAAAGTGAATCAGGTATAGATATACATGTATCTACTTCTTTTTAGATTCTTTTCCCATACAGGTCATTACAGAGCATTGAGTAGGGTTCCCTGTGCTCGGTTCTTATTAGTTGCCTATTTTATTTAGAGTAGTGTATATATGTCAGTCCCAGTGTCCCAATTTATCTCTCCCCTACTCCACATTTAGATTTTCTTTAACCCACGAGTTATAAACCAGTAGGCGACAAACCGAATCTGGTCCAGCAACAAGTCTTGTTTAGCATGGTGATTTTTAAAAACTTGAGCTTGAATTTTTACACAGCTTCCACCAGACCCTGTGGTCTTGGACTAGGCTGTTTTGCTCACTTGTTTTACATGTTACAGGCAGCCCCGTAGAGTCTGAATTAAAACTGAATCCCAGTTAAAGTGAAAACACCCCTTGGGGAGGCTAATACTTCAAACTGTTATTAGTTTGTACCTTATTGTGACTAAGCTTAAAATTCTCTACTGGGGACTTCCCTGGTGGTCCAGTGGTTAAGAATCCGTGCTCCCAATGCAGGGGGCCCAGGTTCGATCCCTGGTTGGGGAACTAGATCCCGCATGCTGCAACTAAGACCCAGTGCAGCCAAATATATATATATATATATATATATATATATATATATATATATAAAATAACATAACATATATATATTATAACATATATATATATATATATATATGTTAAATAAATAAATAAATAAAACCCTCTACTGAGGAGAGGTTTTGAAGGGGAAGGAGAGGAGAGGGTGGGAGCTTGGGAAATCTGTGTCCTTCCATACTTTTCCCATAATTTTTTCTGTCTCCCTCCATGTCTGAAAGCTCTGCTTTGTTTATCTGCCTAACTCTCAAGCACAAATCCCTAGCCAATAGTTTCCCAATAGGTAGCATTCATTTCTCTGAAAAATTAACCATGATAACTAGACAATAAGGCAATAATATTCTGTAATAGTCTGTGCCTCAGATATGCCCAATGCCTCAACCTGGTAAGAGTTCACTTCCTTTATGCTGAAATGGGAATAGTCTGAGCTTCCATCCTGTATCATCAGTGAAAGTCCAGGATTCTTATTATTAATAATAATTAACTTTTATTGAGGACTTATTATGTGCCGGGTACTTTGATCTTAGTTTAAACAAGGACACACAGACACACATATACATCTGCATGAATACTCAGTAATTGTCAAGGACAGAAAAGAGCAAAAGCACATTTAAGAAAGAAACTGAAAATGGATAAAGGCGACCTCCTTTTAAATGCGGCCGGGAAAGCCCTGAAGGGGGCGCACTCACTCATCGCAGCTTATGGACCCCACCTTCAGTGCAGCTGCCCACCACGTGCAGCAAATGAAAAACCACCCCAGGCCTCCCCAATTTCCACTTCTGCCTATATGACCAAGCCCCTCTCCTGTGTTCTCCCGCCGTGTCTATGGTTTGCCATTACTTTTCTTATCCCAAATTACAATTCTCTGCTATTCCTGAGTAAACTCATTTTGGTGGTTATTTTACCAGCATGGTTCTTTTGGTCAACATTAAATTATCCTAAAGAGGGACTTCCCTGTTGGCACAGTGGTTAAGAATCCACCTGCCAATGCAGGGGACACGGGTTCGAGCCCTGGTCTGGGAAGATCTCACATGCCGCGGAGCAACTAAGCCCATGTGCCGCAACTACTGAGCCCACACGCCTAGCGCCCGTGCTCCAATACAAGAGAAGCCACCGCAATGAGAAGCCCGCACACTGCAAGGAAGAGTAGCCCCTGCTCGCTGCAACTAGAGAAAGCCCACGCACAGCAACAAAGACCCAACGCAGCCAAAAATAAATAAATAAATAAATAAATAAATATTATTCTAAAGAAATCATATTTCTTTATAGAAAAGAATGGAAGGACTCAGATTTGCAGGGATGTAATGCCCACATTGAAGACAAATGTTGGAAATATCAATATTACTCAGAACAGTACAGCTCCTCATTTTCTTGGATCTTTTTATTACAAAATAGGATCTTTCTTTACCAAAAAGTCCATTAACATGTTTGTCCAAGAACAGGGGAACAAGGGAACAGTCTGCCCTCAGAGTTAAGTTCAAGCCTCCTCCTCTGGCGATGTGAAACTGAATCTTTGAAATTACAAGTATCTCGCAGTTTTAAAGATCCCAGGGACCCAGATAATCAGGGTAAAGTTATCTGAGCTCACCTCCTTCCAGTTGGTCTAGAATCAAGAGAGCTTGGAGCATAAGCTCCATTTACCCTGACCCAGCAAGTCGTCAAGGTCCCAACT
This sequence comes from Globicephala melas, assembly GCF_963455315.2. Classification (NCBI taxonomy): domain Eukaryota; kingdom Metazoa; phylum Chordata; class Mammalia; order Artiodactyla; family Delphinidae; genus Globicephala; species Globicephala melas. Next base: position 3,591,757 of record NC_083315.2, on the reverse strand, counting down.
ATTTCATTTTTCATAGTCTTAACAGGAAATTACTTTAAATATCAAAAATTCTGAGACGTAATTGAAAATTTCAGTTGTGGTAGCAGTGAAACTATAACCTTACTATAAAATTATAATTTTTAAAGTGTGGTATTGTATTTAGGGAAAAGTGTACTGATATCTGCAATTTATTTGGAAGTACACCAACAAGAAGAAGGATCAATGGATGGATGGATGGAGTAATGGACAGCTGGACGGGTACATAATAAAGTACAGCAAAGTGTTTGTAAATGTAGCATCTTGATCGTAGCTATGCAGGTGTTCACTATACAATTCTGTTGACTTTGCTGTAAGTTTAAATTTTTATTTTTATATTTTAAAACTTGCTGTAGGGCTTCTCTGGTGGTGCAGTGGTTAAGAATCTGCCTGCCAATGCAGGGGACATGGGGTTGAGCCCTGGACCAGGAAGATCCCACATGCCACGGAGCAACTAAGCCCGTGCGCCACAACTACTGAGCCTGCGCTCTAGAGCCCGCAAGCCACAACTACTGAGCCCATGTGCCACAACTACTGAAGCCTGTGCACCTAGAGCCTGGGATCCACAACAAGATAAGCCACCAAAATGAGAAGCTTGTGCACCGCAACGAAGAGTAGCCCCCGCTCGCCGCAACTAGAGAAAGCTTGCGCACAGAAACGAATACCCAAGGCGGCCCAAAATAAATAATAAAATAAAATAAATAAATTTATATAAAAAAAACTTGCTGTAAATTTAAAAATTAAAGGCAAAGGAATACACAAATAGATCAATAGAATCCTTAATCATAGAGAGCCCAGAAACGTACCCAGGAGTATATGGGAACTCAGCGTATGACTAGCAATATAAAGTAGTGGGGAATGATTAACTATTTAATCAATGGTGCTGTGAAAAGCAGTTGTCCATAAAAAAATGGATCCCCACCTCAATTATCCCCATGGTCTAGTCTTTTGCACTGAACTGCTCCAGGCCTATTTTTTTTTCTCTGTGGTAACTCCAGGGCCTGGTGTCTACTAGGTGGTGAGTAAATATTTGTTGAATGAAGACCTCAGTCCTGGGAGATACGCTGTGGATCGGAGGATTTCCATGATCCGTGCTGTTGCCGAGGTTTGGAGCCAGGGAGCTGAGTCCCGAGTCCACCCTCTTTTCTGTTCCTCATCAGCTGAGCTAATGCAACCGTCACACTGACTTCTGACGGCAAAGAAACAAACTCAATGATGAGTGATGAGTGATGCGAGATTATCCTGACTTCATTCAGTGGCTGACAGAGCTCCCTTGAAGATTTGCAGGAACAGAATTTGTGGCTGTTTGTTCTTCCTAAGGTTATTACAAGTGGGACAGGGAAGTAGGATTTGAGGGGGTCAAGGAGGAAATAAAAATGTAGAAATAAATGATGGACCCCAAATTACAGATTATATGCACATAAAGTATGCATCACAGATACGTGTGTAATAGAGAAAGCCCGCGCGCAGCAACGAAGACCCAATGCAGCCAAAAATAAATAAATTTATTAAAAAAATAACTCTTCCCTTTATTTTAATACATAAATCTATATAACCTTTAGAATAAATCAAAGAAGATGAAGAGTTGCCAGTAAAAAAAAAAAAGCTTAATGCCAGAGATTCCTCCTACCTAAAATCTTTGTTTTTACTGTTGATTTGAATGAAATGACACATTTTCCTTCTAGTGGTTTCCTCATTCATCTGTAGTAGAGTAGCTCTTTATCCTCATGAGCATGAGAACTACCAACTGCAAATGGGCTGAGTACAAATCACCTTTAGAAACTTCAAACAATCACGTCCATTTAAATGTTGTTGAATAAAAGGTTTGAAACCTGAGAGGTTCCTCCAGCCAACAAGCTATTCTAATACTATTTTACTGCGACTTGATTTAATTACCACCCGTACAGGATATATTTACCATCCCGGATCTTGAAAAAGACCATAACCCTTATAAAGATTGTATTTATACAGCTTTGTACTTTAGCTTGATTACTTTGCGTATTTGTACAGGTGAAACCCAAAGGTAGGACACTCCTGCAAAAGGTTTAACCGGAATAGACATGCTACAGCACGATCAGGATTAGGGTAAGAGATACGTCATCTTCTTGACTTAAAGATTCTCCTCGTTTAGTCCTGTCTGTAACTAAGATGCCTACGATAAAATATCAGACTCTATTCTTGATCATTATCATACTTCAGGGCCTCCAAAATTAGAGAGAAGTTTTCATTACCTGTCCAAATAGGCTTTGTCCTGACTTCTAGTCTTGTGGAGTGACAGTCATGAACAGAATCGAAAGGCAGGTGGGCAGTGGTGACACATCAAGGTTCAAGGTTCCAAAGGTTCTTCAACATTAAGAAACATACTTGGAAGGAGTTGATTCTGCTGACCAGTTAGAAAACCTGGAAGTATCTGAACTCCACGAAGGTATTCACTGAGAATGGATTTCGAGTTGTCTGCCTTGTAATTCAGCTTATTCAGACATTTGTTTTTGTTGTGTTTTTGATAAAGAAAAGAGCAGTTGATGGAAGGGCACAGACTGACTGTCCTTACTATGTTAAAAATCAAGTCTTTAACAGAAACGGACAACATAGAGACTTCCTAAGTGACCCGAGACATTGGTGTAGTGGATGCTGTGATGTACCATCCAAACTCCCGAATTTCCCATTCTTGCCTGAGGGTGACGGTGGCTCAGCACATCTGTGGGAACTGCCCTCCACAGAGGCAGCTGCCTCACCTAAGATTAGGCCCCCTCCCCAGGGGCAGCCAACATCCAATGATCAGCCCTTTGTCTCGATTAGAATAACTCCCTGCTCCAAAGCTTTGCCATAAAATCAACTGAGGCCTGTGCTGCAACAGCACCCCAGGCCAACTCCCCTTTAAACCTGCTTCCCCCACTCCCTTGCAGGCAGTGCTGTCGAGAGCACTGCCCAATTTACCTCCTGTGAATAAATTTCTGCCTCAGAGACTTTCCCCCATCAAACCCAGCTAAGACATAAGGCAAAATTCTTTGGTAGGATTAGAGATAACCATTTTTATGTCATTGCAGATTATTACTCAATTAAGCTGAATGGACTGGCTGCAGTTAAATTCCTGATGGCTCTCCTGTGGATTTGTTCTGCCTACTCCTAGGGGTACAGACTTGGTTGTATATATGTTCATTTGAAAAGGAGTCTGCAAAAATAAAAAATTGTAGAATATATACAAGTCTGGTTTTTAGAAAATAGAATTAACAAGCTTGTCAAATCACAGTAAATATATGAATGAATAGGAGACACTTTAGTTTCTACTTTCTCAATTATGTGTATTTTCCTTATAATACAATTAATTGTTAATATGGAGTGACTCTCTGAAAAAGAATGAGACCTTGGGCATTGAAGACATGACCAAGATGTACCTGGTCAAATCATGGTACATCCAGTCCAATGTTCTGGCAGATTTTGTGAAAGATCTTGACAGTCATCCCTGATATCAACTTCAAAATGTCAGGAAGGGGCTTCCCTGGTGGCGCAGTGGTTGAGAGTCCGCCTGCCGATGCAGGGGACACGGGTTCGTGCCCCGGTCCGGGAAGATCCCACATGCCGCAGAGCAGCTGTGCCCGTGAGCCATGGCTGCTGAGCCTGCGCGTACGGAGCCTGTTGCTCCGCAATGGGAGAGGCCACAACAGTGAGAGGCCCGCGTACAGCAAAAAAAAAAAAAGTCAGGAAGTTTACCCCAAATACCCATTCTTTGTGCTGTTGTGGCACTGCTTTTACAGAACCTATCCCTGTGATGTACACTTATTCTAATTCCCCCACTAGACTAGGCCTTCCTCAGTGGAAATTATGCACATCTGTATCCCTCTACCTCTTGAGCGTAGTAATTAATAGGCCCTTACTGAATTCCAGTTTCAATCAGTAGAGGATTTATTAGCACTTATGAGATCTTGGGCACCAAGCTAAACATTGTTTGAGAAAATGAGTCACAGTTACTACCCTCCAGGAACATGTTATATTCCTGGGGTTATAACCCACTTAAACAGCTAGAGACCATTTAAGGGTGGCCAATTACATATGATAACCTAAATATTCACATTTATCTTTGATTTCCCCTGATGCTCCACTAAAGTAACAGTACAGAATTACAAAACTCCTAAAGCCATAAGTGTAGAGAAAACTTGAGAAAAGATCATCAGCAAACAGGATTTCAGCAAAACGTTGGAAGTGTGTAACTGCCTAAAAAGCCCCGAGGTTGCTAAAACCTAAGCTTGCAGGGCGGAAAGCCAGAAGTCAGTCAATTCTCCACACAGAAACCCAGAAAGCTTGCAGACATCAGGAGGCGGGCGTGCAGGGTAGAGCTGAGAATAGGAAGAGTTAGTTGGAAGTTTATATAGGGAGCTGTTAAAATGCAATTCCCCCGACCAAAGCGCCAGAAGATTGCAGCTTCCCCAGCACAACACGGGGAAGGAAGCTCACTGTGGAGAAGTCGAACCAGAAAACCTGTGGAGTCTGGGACACCAGACTCTGCTGAAGAGAGGGGTGAGTTGCCTGACTGAAAATAGGGAGACACAATAAAAGTATACAAACTGAATGTCGACATCACCCAAACCTACTCACCTCAGAGAAAACTGGCCACGAGACTCATGTTCACCTCCCAAGAAACTGGAGAATTCCTCTCTCAGGAAACTAACCAGTCCAAAAGAAATGTCTACGTAAAATGACAGCTTAGAGTTTCCCTGATGAAATTGCTAGGTCCTGCCCAATCACACAATGGTGAAGAACATCACTCTCCAAACCCTACTCACATGTACAGAGCTTCTAAGTGTTTAAGTTTCTCACTCAGCGTATTAGGACACCAAGGGCCACCACACGTTTGAGAAAATCCTCTAACGTGAGTGACAGAAACCAAAACAAACCACAGAAAAAATTCAGAAAATTAAAAAACAAAATAGAGCCTCAGAATAAGAGAAGATATTGTTCTATGAAGCAAGAACCAATTTCACTAAAAACTCCATTCAGAGAATAAAAATTCAGAAAGTTATATCTATATAAATATATATATATATATACACACACACACACACACAACAGAAGAGTTGAAAGTAAAGTTGAGAGAATCTCTCAAAAAGGAGAACAAAAACCAAGGAAATGGAAAATAGGAAAGAAAAGAGAAGTATAGATAAAATGATACTAAAAGCTGCCTGGAAGAAAAATGCAGATCACGCACAAATGATCAGGACTCAGGGGAAATCAGACTTCTCCACCACTGCAGTAGGAGCTAGAAGACAGTGGACAAATGCCTTCAGACTATCAAGAGTAGCTTTATTCTTCTAATGAAGATTTGGAATGTGTCAGCAGCAAACAACTGGGGGAAAGTGAGGCAATTATTAACTCCAGGAAAAACAAAAAATTGTACAAGATAGAAAATGTAATCATAGTACATTACATGGCTAAGCTGTGAATAACGATTATTTAGAATGTAAACACTGTACACTAATTTTAAAATGGTGATAGAAATACATTGGGAAGGGACTGCTCTGGTGGCGCAGTGGTTAAGAATCCGCCTGCCAATGCAGGGAACATGGGTTCGATCCCTGGTCCGGGAAGATCCCACGTGCTGCAGAGCAGCTGATCCTGTGCACCACAACTGCTGAGCCTGCGCTATAGAGCCCGTGAGCCACAACTACTGAGCCTGCGTGCCACAACTACTGAAGCCCATGTGCCTAGGGCCCATGCTCCGCAACAAGAGAAGCCACCGCAATGAGACGCCCGTGCACCGCAACGAAGAGTAGCCCCCGCTCACCACAACTGGAGAAAGCCTGCATGCAGCAGTGAAGGCCCAACGCAGCCAAAAATAAATAAATAAAAAATTTAAAAATAAATAAATAAAATAGATAACCAATAACCAACAAGGATTTACTGTATAGCACAAGGTATTATTGAGTACAAAAATACTCAATATTTAGTAATAACCTATAAGGGAAAAGAATCTGAAAAAGTATACACACACACACACACACACACACACACACACACACACACACACACACACACATATATAGCCGAGTCACTGTGCTGTAACCCAAAACTAACATGATATTGTAAATCAACTATACTTCAATAAAGAAAAAAAAATAAATGAAAGCATTTGGCAAAATCTAAAATAAAAAAAAAAAAGAGAAAGAAAGAAAAGAAAACAAATATGAAGGGAAATACCAGAAGAGATTGCTCAGAGTTAAAGTGATTGCTTTAAAAAATAGAAATGGGGATTGGACTGGGTGGAGGAAGAACTTCTGTTTTTCACTGTTGTAATTTTACTTTTAAACTAGAACATGTTGTTTGTTTGTTTGTTTTGCGGTACACGGGCCTCTCACTGTTGTGGCCTCTCCCGTTATGGAGCACAGGCTCCAGACGTGCAGGCCCAGCAGCCATGGCTCACGGGCCTAGCCACTCCGCGGCATGTGGGATCTTCCCGGACCGGGGCACGAACCCGCGTCCCCTGCATCAGCAGGCGGACTCTCAACCACTGCGCCACCAGGGAAGCCCACATGTGTTATTTTTATTAAAATATTTTAGGGACTTCCCTGGTAGCACAGTGGTTAAGAATCCTCCTGCCAGTGCAGGGGACACGGGTTCGAGGCCTGGTCTGGGAAGATCCTACTTGCTGTGGAGTAACTAAGCCTGCGAGCCACAACTACTGAAGCCCACATTGCCACAACTACTGAAGCCCGTGCACCTAGAGCCCGTGCTCCGCAACAAGAGAAGCCACCGCAATGAGAAGCCCATGCACCGCAACAAAGAGTAGCCCCCGCTCTCTGCAACTAGAGGAAGCCCGTGTGCAGCAACGAAGACCCAACGTAGCCAAAAATAAATAAATTAATTAATTAAAAAATTTTTTAAATGTCCTAAAGAATTAAACTATGATAGTAAATACAGTACAGGGGTTTTCTGTCTGATCTGTAAAATAATTCTGTGCTGAAAAACCATTTGCAGATGGGGAGACTTGACCAAAGATGGGTAGGATTTGGATGACACAAGGGAGAGACATTCAGGGTGGGATCAACATGACCTTGAAATTAGCACATTATAAGGGCGGGGGTGGGGGGGGCAGTCAGTGAAATGGCCAGTTGCCAGGAGTCAAGAAAGTAAGTTGTGGAACAGTGGGAAAATCCTGCTTACATAAGGGGAAGTCAGATGGAAGGACTTGGGATTTAAGTAGAGGAACTTGAACTTGTTTGAGAAAAAAGGGACTTGTAGATTCTTGAGAAATGAAATTATGTAATAAAAGCAGTATTTTAGGAAATTTAATCTGAAAATTGTATGCAACTAGTGGATATGGGAGGCAATTGTTCAGTCATCATTACATCCCCAGCACCTATTGGGTGCTCATAGGAGCTCAACCTGTATTTCCTGAATGATCAAATGTGAAAGAGGCTGGGAGGTGTTGGAGGAATATCAGCATGAAGTAGTAGGGCCATGGACCAGGAATGAGTAGTGGCAATGGAAAGGAACAGGTATTTCCTGAACACATTTGAAAAAGAGAAATACTCTAATTTCCTATTCAAAATGCCCATTTTTTAAAAAGTCACTTCACATTAAATATGAAACAAATTTTCTTATAGTAATGTTACAAACAGTGGTTATGTTCTCAGACCCCCTCCAACTATTTATAATTACTCTAAAATACAGTCCAACCTAAATACACCTATTATACATAAGTAACATTTTATAGGATTATTTCCAGGAGATAAATGTTAAGTTCCAAGTTGTAGGTGATTATTCCAGTTATCTATTGCTATGTAACAAATGTTCAAAATTGAGTGCCTTAAAACAATAACCATTTTATTACAGCTCATGATTCCATGGGTCAGGAATTTGGGCAGGCCTCAGCTGGGTGATTCTTTTGCTCCAAGGGTACCAACTGGGATTACTCACTGGTACTAAAGCAGTGGGTGTGCTGGTCTGGACTGTACAAGGTGGTTTCCTTCACAAGTCTGGTGCTTGGGTGGGGATGGCTGGAAGGCTGGGATCAGCTGGGTCCTATTGACTCCAGCATGGTGTTCTCAGGGTAATTGGTCTTCTCATGTGGCATTTCAGATGCCCCTGAAGGAGTGTTCCAAGAGAACTAAGTGGAAGCTACAGGCTTCTTCTCACCCAGTTTCAGATAGCCCACAGGATCACACTTCTGCCACCTTGTACTGCTTACAACTGAATAAAAGGGCCAGCCAAGAGTCAAGGAGAGAGGCTACACAACAGTGTGATCCCAGTAGGCATGGTTTACTGGAGGACATGCTTTGGAGGTTAACTTGAACAGTGGAGACTTAATGTTCTAAAACTGTATAGGTGGGGCTTCCCTGGTGGCGGAGTGGTTAAGAATCCAACTGCCAATGCAGGGAACACGGGTTCGAGCCCTGGTCCGGGAAGATCCCACATGCCGCAGAGCAACTAAGCCCGTGGGCCACAACTACTGAGCCTGCGCTCTAGAGCCCGTGAGCCACAACTACTGAGCCCATGAGTCACAACTACTGAAGCCCATGCACCACAACTACTGAAGCCTGCGGGCCTAGAGCCTGTGCACCGCAACGAAGAGTAGCCCCTGCTTGCCCCGCTCACTGCAATTAGAGAAAGCCCATGCACAGCAACAACGACCCAACGCAGATAAAAATTAATTAGTTAATTAAAAAAAAATCTGTATAGGTGAAAGTACCACTCACATTTTCATAAGAAAAAGGTTACGTTGATGACTCTCAAACTATACCCTCAAGGAAACCTACTGTTTCACTGCTAATGTTGAATAATGGTGGTCTTTTCTATATTTGGAAGAAAAACTGAGATGAACCATTTTAAAAAAATCATTCTTTTATTTCCTTATGAAAATATTTCTTAAACCCTTTTGCCTGATAGTCCTCACTCGTGTGATAGGGCAATTTTTAGAAATACTTTGGTTTTGGGAATTCCCTGGTGGTCCAGTGATTAGGATTCGGCGCTTTCACTGCCAGGGCCTGGGTTCAATCCCTGGTCAGGGAACTAAGTTCCCGCAAGCCACGCGGTGCAGCCAAAAAAAAAAAAAGAAAGAAAGAAAAAAGAAAAAGAAAGATTTTGTTTCTCACATAGCCTTCTTCTCCTTCCTGGTTCTCTGCAGTCAGGCACTCTGTGCTCCCTCGCACAGAAGTGTGTATGTCAGACACGAAAGCAGAAGACTCTTGCAGACACTTCCCTTTCTGGATTTTGTTTTCATAAAGCCTGAGCTTCCAGAATCTGTCGTGCAGGAAGAGGGGAAAGGTGAGAGTCAAAAGGCAACAAAAGGACCTTGAACAGCAGAGGTTCCCAGAGCTTCACGGCTTAGCCTTTCCATCCACCTCCATTCCCTCACCAGACCCGTGAAACCTCCTGAGTCACTTCTTTGGATCCTCTACTCCATGGAGCAGAATCTGAAAATCACTGCTCTAGAACAATTATTCCTCAGCTCTTCTGAGTTGGGGAACAGTCGGGACTGGTGGAATGGAAGTTGAGGAACTTCAGATACACAGATTCCCATGTTTCTCTTCTGCATGTATAGGGGATGAAGGAAACATTGGAATGACAGGTGCTTGGGACTTTTTAAGCCTGGGAGTATGGAAGAACGCTGATGCTGGTCATCAAAAATGGAGAGCTGAGTAGTTGCACTCAGTATTTCCAGGGAGCAGAGGATAATTAATTTCATCTCTGGAATGCTAAATTGGAGGTTAAGGTACAGCATTCTAAAAAGGTGGCCTAGAAGCAGCTGGTGAGATGGGAATGTCACACAGGTGAAAAGGTCAGGGCTGTAGATAAGAGATTCCAACAACTGTTGAAGAAGGGAGTTCGGAGAGAACAGAGCAGAGGGCTGAGAACAGAAGCTTTATGAGGCCCTGCTACGAAGGATGAAAACTGGTGACCCACCTGCCACGTCAACCTCCTTGAGTGACTGTTGCTTTCTTACTGAAAACATTGTTCTCTAAAATCACAGACTATCAGAAATTGCCCATTGAAAGTACATCAGTAAGAAGAAAACATCCCACTCTTGCCGCAGAGTCTCAGGCACAGAGAGGCAGCCCTGAATGATTTCTAAGCCAGGTGCAGAGCTGTGGGTAAGGGGTTTCTGGAGACAACGTTCCACATCTATCTTAACCTTGCAGTTCCAAGGAAACGAGACTTTGGGTCCACTTGTAGTCCAGACATGATGCCACTCACAGCTCTGCGTTGTTGGGACCGATCAAAACACAACTCATTTAAATTTTACCTAAACTCCGCACTTCCCCGAAAGTCCTGTAACAACTCCATCTTTTTCTGTGTTTGGTGAGATGCCCCAGGGCTCCTAAGATGCGAACTCTCCCCCATTACCGTGGATCAATAAACCTGTCTCTGTGGACTCTAGACTCATTTCTGGGGGTATTGGGACGATCGGGCGAGGACAGAGAGCATCGGAGGCTTTCACAGTACACTCCTCCACTTCACAGACAAATCCTGGGGACCAGGAGAAGGGTTTCTAGTTGTCTTTGCAGTTCTTCCGTCTTTACACTCCAGGTACCGAGACTGACGAGTTCCATAACGATTATTACGGGGTCACTGGGACCCCCAGTTCCCCGAGGGCCTTCTGTTCCACATTTCTTCAGCACCTTGTATTACTCAGACGAAATCTCCTTTTTCTTGCTAAGTCCTGTCTTCCCAACCCACTTCTCGGGAATGAGCGACCGCTTGAATCAGAAGCCAGGTACCGCCCTTCATTCAAATTTTCCTTTTTCTGGCAAAGCGCTCTAAAAAGGTGGGCTAGGAATCAATGTATCTCCAGACCAAATAGAAAGCAAACACTTCCCAAGAGGAATATAGTGTTTTACTTAAACCACAACATCAAGCAGTCTTAACGAGTCCCTTGTACTCTAAAGGAAATAAAGCTAGCGCTTCAGCCAACTCCGGCGAATCCTCCGGCGGGATCCACAGGTCCCTCTGCGCGTGCTCGTCGGGAAACTTGGCCCTGCGACCCCGGCGCGGAGCGGCGGCGCGGGCGCGGATTGGTCGCCGGGGCGCCGGGCCCGCCGCGCGTGCGCAATGCTCCTCCCGCCCCGCGCCGCCCCTCCCACCGCCCGTCGCCCGTCCGCGGAGTCTGGAATGAGTAGGCGGTAGCGGGCGAACCGGCGAGAGGAGATCAGGGTGGGCCGACGCTGAGCGCGGCCTGCTCTCTCCGAGGAAGAAAGAGGAGGTCGTGTTCCCGGTCTCCGGGATCCCCCAGCCCCGCACCCTGCCCCGCCGGCGAAGGAGAAGCTGAGGAGCCGCCGCCGCCCGGAGCCGCCGCCGCCCGGCGCCGCCGCCATGGCTGCCATGATGGGTCGGAAGTGAGCCTGCGGGCGACGGTGCCGGCGCGGGCGCTGCAGCCCCGGTCCCGGCCGCTCCGCCGGGGAAGCGCGACGCCGCGGACCGCGGGCCCTCGGCCTTCGCGACTCCAGCCCCTCGGCTCGGCCCGTTTCCTCCAAGACTGAGCGGTGGGGAGTGGCTCCCGGCCTCCGGCCCCGGCAGCCAGGAAGATGGCGGACCCGGCCGAGTGCAACATCAAAGTGATGTGTCGCTTCAGACCGCTGAACGAGTCTGAGGTGAACCGCGGCGATAAGTACATCGCCAAGTTTCAGGGAGAAGACACGATCATGATCGCGGTGAGTGCCCCCAGCCCCCTCTTTCGGGCCCGGCCGCTCCTGGAGTTCAGGGAAGCGGGGAGCGAGCTTTGGGGGCCCCGATGGCCCGGGGAGGGGCGCGGCGCCTCCTCGGGTGCTCCTGGGTCGCCCCGCCCTGGTCTGCGGCGCCGGCGACGGGAAGCACCCGCCCTGGGTCCGCGGCCCTCCCGCACCTGGGGCGCGCGCGGGAGGGGCGGGGCGGGGCGGGCGCGGGTTGCGTGCGCTTGCGGGTCCTGGTGCAGGTGCTGTCGGGGGGTCGCGCCGCCGCCTCCCCACGACTTCCTATTCGGGCGCGTTGAGCTCTGAGACCTGCCCTCCGTACCTTAAATAGTCACGATGCGTGGTCTCGGGGAAAGCCGTATGCGTTAGACTGCATCGTCTCCCCTACGGGGAAAGGGAAACTGCACCTAGCGCAGTTGGACCGGTGCCCTCGGTGGTCGCCCAGCCCGCCTTCGGGTTTACAGTTACACACGGCGAACGGGGAGGGCTGCGAAAAGAAGTAGGTGTCTTTTGAACTCGGAGCAATCGACTTCGTTTCGTCTTGCATCGGATCTGGCCGATTCGCTCTGGGTTATAAATGAGTCTCACTCTCATTGGGTTTTACGGGGTAACGGTATGGGAAAGAGTGTGAACTCTTTCGTGTGTATATCAAAGTATTATAACAGAAAAAGGGAAAAGAGAAAAAGGTAAAATTGGACCAGTTTTTTGAGAAAAAGGTAAAATTGGGCCAGTAAACTAGGTTTTTTTGAGAAAAAGGTAAAATTGGAGAAAAAGGTAAAATTGGACGAGTAAACTAGGTTTCTTGTTAGTGTCAGCTTCCTACGTCTACGGTGAGGAGCTACCTTGAAGAACTTGATAATATGCCGAGGATGGTGAGATACTGTCCTTCGTAGTATAAACCATGACATGACTAGGCTTGGCGGATCATTGTCAACTTCTGAGAACCAGAAAGTAAGGTGGGGTTGGTGTCTGTCTTTTTTCGTTTTTGTTTTTTTTTGAGGTCTGATCTCTGGTATTGAAAGGTCTCTGAAAATAACATCCCCAGCTCAAGGAGATTAAAATGGGTGGCAAGATACTGCCCACAGAACGGTGAACTGTGACTGGAAATGAAAGTCATCTTTCTTGGTGATGCCGTTTGACAGAACTTGCTTCTACATGGCTGTCATGCTACCCAGTGTTAACGTTGACTTTTTCTCTAGTGGTATTCCACATTTGGCATATGTTTGGATAGTTAATTTGGAAACCAGACAAAGGGATCACGGGAGATGGAACGTTGAAGATGAAAAGCATTGACATGTAAGACAGAACTCAAGTTCTTTAGAGTTTTTATGTGAACGTTTCCAAAGTTCAGCTCTAGAATATGGATGTCATAGCTCCACGTAGCTCAGGAGGGCTTTGGCAAACAAGTCGTTAGGTTCCTAACAAGTGCCAGCTACTACTGTGTGAGGACTGTCAGGCTGGTTCTTTGTTAACAAGTGCACAGAAAAACTCAGGCTATAAATGACATCGTGGTGAGGCCAAGAAGTTAAGCACGAAAGTAGTCATCCTTTTCGTTTAGGGTGATACATTGTGCGTGCGTGGAATCAGAGGAGGCTTGCAAGGCCTGGGTTGTTAGTTGGCAAACACTAGTAGGCTGCTAGTTTCTCAGAGTTTTTATGGTTATTCAGCCTCTCAACAGTGGTTGAACATCAAAGCTGTCTTCCTTTCAGATTTGTAGTAAGAATGTCTTATTACTTCAGATATTTTTTTGTATGCGTATTTACACAAATCTATAAGTATTATCAAGATTTATGTTTTGGAATGATAGAATTTAGGATTCACAAAATGTTTTATGATTAGGTTAGAAGGCAACCTTCTAACGCAGGCCAAATGTAACATAAGATACGAGGAAAGAGTTAAAAGAATATAAACAATTACCACAGGAAGCATAACGTTTATTTTAGGTTGTTTCCTTTGAATTTCTTTACTTAGGTTTCCTTAGCATTTAAATAAATTTAAGTGATAATATTAGAAATCATGGGTGAGTGATTTGAGTTGTGAATCAGTAATGTAGAGTTGGCCTTTAGATAAACTGGTAAGCATTTTAGTCGTTTGTTTTTGTTTAAGTATAAGCAAAAATACATTAAACTGAGTGTGATACAGCTTTAAAAAGTGTAAGGCAACATGTTTAATTCATTATTTTCTGAAACCAGTGTTTTGCATATAGTAACTCATTAATTACTCTGAGGTCTTCCCCCCCCCCAATTTTTTAAAGTGCTTTATTTTATCTTTTTAAAAAGTTGTCTGGGAATTTATAAGGGCAGCTAGGAGGGGTGGAATTAGAAAATCTCCAGGTAAAAGTCATCCCATGGTTGGTTTTGTTCATTTTACTGGATCCTGATCCTGATTCAAAGTAAATAGTTTAAGAAGGAATTGCTGCAGTGCAGCATTTAAAATTAAATTATCTTAAACAATTTTACAACATTTTGTACACAGCTTTCTGGTTAAATCAAAATTAAAAAAATAAGTATTTTAGTTTACAGTGTTAACTGAATTGTACATGTAATCAGTGCTCACGTAGAAGATAATTTTTTAGGATTCTGATTTTCCTATAAATTCAGTTTCCAATATTTTGTCCAAACTTTTTCCCTGTTACTCATATAATCAGTGATTTTAATGTAATGTGACCTCATGGCAATGTAATCTTGTAGTGTTTCTCTGTGCTTTACAGCCTTTGTACAGATTTTTTTTTGTAATTACGTGCTCAGTGAAGTGCTATAAATATCACATATTGAATGAAATAAATGCATTATTTTTTTGAACAACTTTGAATGATACAGATAGAACTATTTGCTTTAGATATGCAAACTTGTTATCCACAAAAACTGGGGGACCAGGGCAACACCTGGTTGTATAGTTCAAAGGAGCCTGCTGAAAACACCAAATAAAAAAATCAATAGAAAAAGTTATTCGCACATTTATTTATGCATCGTGAAAGTGGAACGTGTATATTTGCATCGTTAAGCATCTTTACTAATCATCGTTCCTTATGTGGTATACTGTAGAGGACAGAACCCAAAACAGGCTGTTGTAGTTCATTGAAGTTAGACCCAGTTCCTTACCTCTAGCACAACACGATTTCCCCTTTCAAATGTATGATGATTTGGTGTTTGATCCTGATTACCTTAAATACGAAAATTAAAAGAGAAGAAGCCATCATAATATACCTTTACAATTGTGGAATGTTCACCCATAATCTATCTAAGGAATCTAACTAAGGAAAATCTAATATGATGTAATCCCATGTTATCTGAAAATCACTATTCAGAATTCCAGAGAAAGACATATTCCTGCCAGAGGGTGTCCTTTGTAACCAAATTTGGTGTTCAGCCTGGTCCGTGCAGATTCAAATAGGAACCACTTCAGTTAAGAAATCTAAGGTAAGGGCTTCCCTAGTGGCACAGTGGTTAAGAATCCGCCTGCCAATGCAGGGGACACGGGTTCGAGCCCTAGTCCAGGAAAAACCCACATGCCGCGGAGCAGCTAATAAGCATGTGCATCAACTACAACTACTGAGCCTGCACTCTAGAGCCCACGTGCCACAGCTATTGAAGCCGGTGCGCCTAGAGCCCATGCTCCGCAACAAGAGAAGCCACACAATGAGAAGCCCGCGCACCGCAACAAAGAGTAGCCCCCGCTCGCCACAACTAGAGAAAGTCCACGCGCAGCAACGAAGACCCAACACAGCCAAAAATTAAACAAACAAAATCTCCCCCCCCCCAAAAAGTATTATTTGCCTTATTTTGGAGAGCTGCATTTGTCACACTATTACCTGTTTTTTGTTAACTTGTTTCTTGCAAGTAAAATTAATCATGAGTGCTTCCCTGGTGGCGCAGTGGTTGGGAGTCCGCCTGCCAATGCAGGGGACATGGGTTCGTGCCCCAGTCCGGGAAGATCCCACATGCTGCGGAGCGGCTGGGCCCGTGAGCCATGGCCGCTGAGCCTGCGTGTCCGGAGCCTGTGCTCCGCAGCGGGAGAGGCCACAACAGTGAGAGGCCCGCGTACCGCAAAAAAAAAAAAAATAATAATAATAATAATCATGAGTTCTTTAACCCTAGAAGCGGTCTCCATTTCGATTTAGTTAACATTACTTGATCACTTATATTCGATCCTAGTATATAGCTGTTTAACTTAGTATTCAAGAATCTATCCAGCCTTATCCTCTATTATTCTTTGAACCCTACTCTGTACTAATTAGTATCATTTCTAAAATTGTTATTCATTTACAATATCTGATACCTTATAAGGTGCTAAATAAATGTTTGCTGGATAAATGAATAGGGAAAATTACTTTCTTTTTGATAGAAAAAATATTAGTATGGTTTATTTCTGTTATTTTGACTGTACTTGTGTTTGTTTTCACAATTGTTTATCTTGAATACATCTTGTACAATCAGTGAAACAATAGATTATCTTTTATTAGCCACACCTGTAGATTAGTTAATGTCTCAGAATCTTAGCAAAAGGACACTTTTATGTATGTCGTAGCCAAAGAATAATCAGCCATTGAGATGCCTACATTTAATTGATGCCAAAGTGAGGTCATCTGAGTATATCCTTCAGGAATGCTTTCAGCTGCAGAGGGAAAACAAACTAATAGTGGTTTAAATAAATAAGAGGTTATTTTTCTCACATAGGAAGTCTGGAGATGGGCCTTTAGTTCTACTTGCTGACTCTGTTACCCTCTGTCATCCTAAGTTATTGACTTTCCCTTGTCGTATTTGTCATGTTTGCAAGATGGATGTTCCAGTTCCAGACCTTCATTCCAGAAAGGAGAAAGGGTAGCTTCAGCTGAGGCGGTCCTTTTTATCAGGAAAACAAAACCCTTCTCTGAAACCTCCCAGCAGACCATCACTTCATGGTATCTAGAGCTGGGTCATGTGGCACTACTTGCAAGGAGACTCCGCTAGCAGGTGGTTAGCTTCCAGCTTGTCTGGTGGGAGGCCAGAAGGGGACAGGGAATTGGGAATGGCTTTGGACAGGTCTTTAGGGGCTGTTTGCGTCATCTTTATTGCTGTTCCAAGCTTTAGGGAGGGGAATTGTGGGGTAGAGTTTCTAAAAAGTATGGTCTTTTTCAGCTGAGACCTAGGAAGTATTCGATAATGTTAAGGATTATTTCTGGGGTCGTGATTGTTTATTTTGGGGCCCAGCTCCCTTCCTTTACTTTAGAAGAGACTAGAGAGCCGTCATACACTTACTTTCAATACCAGAATCCCCTTGCTCTCTCTCTCATCTTTAGATGCTCACTTTCTCTCTTAGAGTACTAGATTGTTCCTGCCAGCATTTAAACTTGCTCACGTCTTGTCTATCTTAAAAGACAGCTTTCTTTGAGTCACAGCCAGATTTCTATTCAGTTACCTCCTATTCTTTTTTCAACCTTTTCCAATCTGATCTTTGCGGTGGTTGGATACTTTTCAGTTTTGCTTTGTCCTCGCAGCTGAATTTGACACAATCACTTCCTCCTTGAAAATTCTTCCTTGACTTGCATGGACATCATACTCTTGATTTTATTCATTTCATGTCTCTGGCTCCTTCTCAGGCTACATCAGCAGTTCTCTAAATGTGTCCCCAAGATCCTTTAAGGGGCCCACAAAATCAAAACTTTTTAAAATAACACTAAGATGTTACTTGCCTTTTTCACCGTGTTGACATTTGCATTTGATTTTTGTATCCTTGCACTTCAAACTTACAACATCCTTTGGTTTCTTGAATGCTACAAGTTCCCTTCAGCCTCTCCTGTTCCCAATGCCTGGAGTACTTCCCCATGCTCACCCTCCCTCATGAGTAACATTGAAGAGAATGACGGTGAGCTGGGTGCTACTTACTCTTGAGTTCTTTAACATCCCTTCTCCAGAGTGTGTCTCTGGCATTCTTCTGCCTTCCCCAGTCTCAGGTTCTCCTCTAAGTGCTCTCATAGCACTTTCATTAGCACTCCGTTGTGCCCGTCGGAATTCTAGTCACTTGACCATTTGTCTGATGTCTGCCCCACTGTTACTTAGGTTCCACTAAAGCAGAGAATGAATCTGTCTTGGTCATCATTCTAGCATGGTGTCCGGCATAATCGGCACTCCATAAATACTTATTAAGTGGATGAATGGTTGAAATGCTGTTGCAGTAAACTGAAAGCTGAATGGAATAGTGGAAGGAGCCCTGAACTGAAAGACAGGAGATTTGGGTTTGAATTTTAATTTTGTCATTTACAACTTTTGGACCTTTCACGATTCTAATTCCTTATCTGCAAGATGATGTTAGTATTGAAAATAGGGTCTCAATATCTGCCAGAAAAGATATGCATTAAATAAAAATTCACTCAGCAATATGATTGCCCACCACAGTAGTGCTAATTTCTGTGCTAGGTTCTGGAAATACAACAAAGACTAAAACAGACATGCTTGTTTTTGTGGAGTTTATTCTAGTGGATTTGTTCTTGGGCCCTAAGGTCCTTTCTGCAAAGATTCTGTGACATGAAGTGAGGCATAGTAGGTATCCTATTTTGAAGGTTAAATATATGATGACATCTTTAAAGGAGCTTAGAAATGTCTGTTCTCCTTTAATCTGTGTAGTTGAAACCCTTGTTTCTGTTTTTCAGTCCAAGCCTTATGCATTTGACCGGGTGTTCCAGTCAAACACATCTCAAGAGCAAGTGTATAATGACTGTGCAAAGAAGATTGTTAAAGGTAAATATATTTAACCTGCTGAGTTGTTCCAGCAATAAGTCAAATTTTGTTTGTGATCTCTCCTGTTTACCCAACGTTCTCTTTTTCATTTTACCTTCCCTTTCCCTTTAGTTAATTGCAGCGGTTGTTTAAATAATGAAAAGGTCAAATATAGTTAGTAAATCTATTGCTCATATTCCATGAACTAATTTATATACAGTACCTTTTAAAAGGTGTTATGAGAATTATAGTGTGTGTACATTCCAGTTAATACTATTAACCTATACTAAGGTATTTTTCAGGTTTATGTTTTCTAAAACCATAGAACCTTAGAGCTGAGAGGGTGTTAAGTGATTATCTGGACTTACTTCCAGTTACTGCAGAAATATCTTACATCAAAGGGATCTTATGATTAAATAGCCATTACTTCGTGAAATGCTTTATAGCACTTTTTGACAGGTCTAATTGTTAAAGAGTACTTACGAGATTGAGGCAACATCTGTCTTCCTATAGTGTTCACCAGCGTAGAGGGGTTGGGATTCAGTATCAAGTGGAAGGTTAGGATTAAGTAGGAGCACAGACATTTCATCTAGTGACAGGAGGAAACTGTAGAGTTTATGGATAGAAGTAGGTCCATTCGTGTGATGGCGGGAAAATGTACATGTTCTTTTCATATTAATTCCAGTGTGTCTCTGATGTAGGGAGCGAAGTCATCACAGAGAGTGAGGATGGGAGAGGAGGTTCTAGGAAAAGGTACAGAGTCTTCTAGCAGTGTGGAAGTGAATGGATTAGGGAGGTGTGGCAGCATTGCCAGGCAACGTTAAGAGCCCACTTGTGGTTAGCTGCCAGAGAGCTGAATTTACCCAGTTGTATTTTGCCAGGCAAGTACAAAAGAGGGAGGGAAGGGCAAGCGATGTAGTCGAGAGTGCTGCTAATGGTGAACCCTGGAATCTAAGCTGCCTGGGTGGGGGAGGCAGGATTTAAGGGACAGTGAAAAAAGGTGGTAAGGTTAGTGTGTTATAGTCTCAGTGGAGTCAAAGGTTTTTTGGAATCAGGGTAATAGAAGGAGTAAAAGGAAGTGGATACTTGGTGTTAGGAAGGCAGTGCAGTTAGTAATGAAAGGTCTAGAGTGTGACCATGGACTTGGCATTGGAAGGAGAAAAGGATAAGATCATGGAGAAAATAAGGTTCAAGGACCTAGAGTCCAGAGTATCATCTAGTACATGGACGTCTAGTTGTGGGATCACCCACTACGTGGACATGAAACCACCAAGAATTACAACAGGTATGGAATTGGTGAGAGACAGTGGACTGGAGGGAGAATTAATGGGTGATTCTGTAAACGACTGCAAGAAAGAGGAACAGGCAGTGTCATCTTTTGTTGTAAGCATCAAATAGTTTTCCAGATGGATCTGTCATGGAACGCAATTATACTGCATTCTTTGATTTTGACTTACTTTTGTCGTCAGTATAGCAAAAGATTGCTTTTTTAATAACATGAAGTTGTTGATTCATGAATTCATGGGCAGTTTAAATGTATGAATCTTTTTCACATCTGCTGCAGCCAACGGTAGACCCCAGTCCACACTTAAATATTGGCGTTTTTCCATCAGGCATAGGACCAGCATTGCGTATTGTTTCATCTGGCATCTGCACAGGCCTTTAAAGTGCAGATTCCATTTTGTTCATTTTAGCTCATAATCCTATTTTGAGTTTTGTTTTTACAGTTGTCTTACAAGGGATCTGAGTTGGCTATCAGCATGTTTTAATGTCTGTTATGGTGACAAGGATATTGAAGGCTTTTTTTTAAGATCTTTATTTACGCACAGTGGAGTTTGGAAAGTATTACTATGAATCATTTATAAAGCACTTAATGGGCCATGGTTCTTAGCCTAATCTTCTAAAAATGGAACAAGTTTGTTGGCAGTTATTAAATCATACTTGGTATTTAACCAACTTCAGATTCTCTTACCTGTACAGTTGTCTAGTTCTTAGCTTACCAACGTATCCATAAGAATATGATGAAAAGCTTGCATCCTTCTGTGAAATCATGGTGCATGACTCTGGTGTTCCCCCAAAGTACTAGTTGAGTGACCCAAACAGGAAATGAGATTAGTTCAGCCATAGCTTTTCCTCAGTGAAATTTTGGTACATTTGTCTGAGGTTCCCAGAATCGATTGACTTTTTGCTTTTAGAAAACGAGTGTAGCATTTACAAGTTAGTCGTCTTTTACCTCCATTCCCTGTGGCTTTTGTGAAATTTTTATCCATGGGATGTAATCCTCTTACAACTAGAAACTTGGGCTCATTTAAAGCCATTCTTTGGCCATCCTACCCACCTCAGACCCGAAGCCGCTCTCAGCAGTGTTTTTTCTATTGTTCATTTTGCAGATGGTGTTGCAGAAGACGGTAATACATCGTTTGTTGACATAGTCACCTTTTCTAGGCAGTGCAGGTCTACTCACTTCTGAATATTTTAAAAGCTCTCTTTAGGGCCTTTTTTTAATTTTGTTTTGTTTTTATAAGACTCACTTATCCTGGGCTTTTACCTTTCTCATACTGTTCTAGTGATTTTTATCTCTTGTACATCTTCGGTTATGAAGCCTCTTAACAATAGGCTCATACCTACCTTTCTCAGAACTCTGCAGTCTGTGGTCCTGACATCTAGTGTACTTGTTTCTACTACCTTTTATACTGTTTCATTACTATTTACAACTCTGAGATGACATCATTCTTTTTTTGAAATCTCTCTCCTTTTCTCAACATTTTGATACTTTTTACCTTTTACCAGCAGATTCCTGCTTTACTGTTGGGAACTGAGTTCTGGATAGCAGTTCCCTTCTTTGCAGTATGGTTAAGAGCATAGACTTTGGAATCAGACAAACCTAGGTTGAAGTCTAGACTCTGCCACTTTCTAGCTTGTGACTTGTAGCAAGTTCCCCAGCCTTTCTAAGTCTCCATTTCCTCTGCTGCAAAATAAGGGTACTGTGAGGATTTTAAAAGATGATTCATGAAAAAGTACTGACTTGCCCTGGATAAGACACAAACGTGGCGGAGTTGCCAGTAAACACGTAGCTTTAAGGAGAGTGATGGGGGTGGGGGCTAGGTGAGGTGTCAGGGCAGGAAAGCAGTTAAGTACGTGGCACGCTGGACTTGGGCTATTCACTGGCACACAGGTCAAGTGGACGGCCATGGTAAGAAACTGGTAGGCAAGAACTGGCAAAACGATGGGTGGGCTGGTATTTCTTGTGAGACGTGGATTCGATGAGCAAGCTGCCGGGACTGAGGTGAGAGCAGCTTGTGTGCTCTGGGCTCCTGACAGCCCACCGAGGTTGCATTGTTTCATAAATATCTGTACAAGTATATAACTTACGTATAGGGCTGTTACCTTTTCCTTTTTGTAGATTCGTCAGATAGATTTTTTTTGTTTTCTTTTGAGCATGCTTTATCCACTTGTATTCTCTTGAACTCTGAACCCGAGTGATGTCTACAAGTTGGTTTCCCTGGTATAAAGTAATTGTCATTTATTCAATATTTGCTATATGCCAGGCATCTTACCAGGCCTCCAGGGAGTCCCCAGTTTCCCACCATAGCTTCCTGACCTGGACTGTGTGCCACTGTATCCACCTTAATTTTTCCAGGTGTAGCCTGCCATGTATTTATTTTGGTTCCTCTGTTCCTTGAGAATATAATGTAGTAGTTAAGAGCTTGTCTTTGGAACCAAGACTGTCTGGGTTTGCATCCCAGCTCTATCTTACTGGCTGTGGAACTGTAGGCCACAGTTTCTCAGTTTCCTCATCTATAAAATGGGACTAAAAATAGTACCTTCCATAGGGTTTTGTGAGGATTAAGTACATTCATATATGAAAGATTATCAGAGCCTGGCACATAATGCTTTCAAATGTTAGCAGTAATGTATATATTTTAAAAATTTATTTATTTAATTTATTTATTTTTGGCTGTGTTGGGTCTTCTTTGCTGTGCGCGGGCTTTCTCTAGTTGTGGCGAGCAGGGGCTACTCTTCATTGCAGTGCACGGGCTTCTCGCTGTGGTGGCTTCTCTTGTTGCGGAGCGCGGGCTCTAGGCACGCAGGCTTCAGTAGTTGTGGCTCACAGGCTCTAGAGCGCAGGCTCCGTAGTTGTGGCACGTGGGCTCAGTTGCTCTGCGGCATTTACCGCCACCAGGGAAGCCCAGCAGTAATAATTTTATATGATGACTTCTAATTCTCACAGCCTTCCCCTAAGCAGACATTCTGCCGATAAGGAAGCTGAAGTTCAGAGAGATTAAGTGACTTTTAGAAGGTGATAAGCTGTTCCTTCACTTGCTAAATACGTTTTTCTTGTTTACAAAGTATGAAAGTAATATTTGTCCATAGTTCCACCTCTGTCTGTTTCTCACAAGAAAGGCAAAAGTATATTATAGAAGGGGAGGGACGCTTTAGAAAGATGCTGTATGAGTAATAGTAGTAATCATTCAGCAAGCATTTGAGTTCCTACTAAGTGCCAGGCACTGTGCTAGGGGTTAAACACAGCCCTGGCCTCAAGGATTTTACAGGCTAGTGAGGAAGGCAGACAAGTAAACTGATGGTTGCAATACACAGTGATCAGTATTATGATTAAATGCAGATGCTACAAGAACACCTTGGGACTCTTTCCCAGATTCGTTTGGGGGTGGAATTGGATTGGAGAGAAGTAAAGCCTAAGCTAGTCTTAAGGATGCACAAGAGTGGGAGGGAGAGTGAGGGATTTACTCCAGACAGAGAGATGCATGTGGGCTAACTGAGGCAGCCCACATGAGAAAAGTATCACCTCTGTAGGGAAGAACATACATTATGATATGACTGTGACGTTGAACCGTATTAAATTGTCAGAGTCAACCATTTTTACCAACAAAAACAGCAGTGTGAGGGGAAGGATGATGGGAGATGGAGCTGAATAGGCAAAAAAGAGCCAGTTCCAAAGGTGCCTAATTTTATCTGATTACAGGTGTGTGCTTTCTGGGATTTTCAAAGAGATGAGTATTATATTTGTGTGTGTGTGTGTGTTTAAAAGAACTGTAATTTTAAGATATGTGCATTTCATTGTATGTAAATTTTATCTCTGAAGAATAAAACTGCAGAACACTGAATTCTAGCCAATGGTGTATGCATGCTGGAGTATTTAGGTGGAAATGAAGTCTGCAGTTCACTTTGAAATGCATTAAATAAATAAGACAGATTAAGATGATTAAGGCAAACAGTAAAATGATAAGTTAATGATAGAATCTTGGTAGTGGTTATAGGGGTGTTCACTGTAAAATTCATTCCGTTTTTCTGTATGTTTAGACTTTTTCATAATAAAGTGTTGGCAGTTAAATCACTATAGAAAGCAAAGGTCAGGAATGGATTTGAAGGTAGGCAAGAAGGGATTATTATTTTCCTAATTAATAACAGTTATTACTTTAATTATAGCCTGGTGCCTCTAGAAACCACCTAGTCACTGTTACATCCCTGCTCCCAGAACAGAGAGCCTAGGTCGTAGTGCTGAGCAAATACTTGAACATTGACTATTCCGTAATCTCTGTAATCATATAAAATTTTTAAGTTTTGCTTGAAGTCCCAAATACAGACATGTGGCATACATTGATTATCCTATGAGCCCTCATATGATGTATTTCACCTAACACAAAATTACCGTAATATCCTATAGACATATGCTACTAACATGATCTTGGGAAGGTCACTTACTCATTCACCTACCAGTATTTATTAAGTACTTATTGTGGTAGTTGCTAGGTAATTGGATCATATCATGAATGAACCTTTCATGTATAGATCTAACAAAATTAGGTTTTATGTGATTGATTAAAAGATCTTAAGCAGAGGGTATGATACCAACAGGCTGAGAACAATTATATGTAAAGGAAGTGGATTGGAAAGGGTCTGGTGCTTTTTTTTTCCCCAGGTGATTGCTTCAGAATTACAGAAATATTGTAATCTTATCTATTTTATTCTTTTTTAAATTTTTTTATATTGCTTTGGTAATTGTAACAAATGTACCATATTTTTATTTATTTTTGGCTGCGTTGGGTCTTCATTGTTGCGTGCAGACTTTCTCTAGTTGTGGCTTGCGGGGACTACTGTTCGTTGTGGTGTGCGGGCTTCTCATTGCGGTGGCTTCTCTTGTTGTGGAGTATGGGCTCTAGAGCGCAGGCTCAGCAGTTGTGGCTTGCGGGCTTAGCTCCTCAACGGCATGTGGGATCTTCCCAGACTAGGGCTCGAACCTGTGTCCCCTGCATTGGCAGGTGGATTCTTAACCACTGTGCCACCAGGGAAGTCCAGTCTTATCTGTTTTAAATGTGATTCTTGAAGTTATTTTGCTTCCCTTCATAAAACTGAAAAGATTTTGAATGGAAGTTTCAAATGTTTGAAATCTCCTAAAATCTTCCCAGGGAAGTAAGAAGTACTAATACCTTCTTTTCCTTATTAAATATTTCTGTAGCAAATCTGTTATCTAGTTAGCTGTGCCCAACGTTGGGACCTTTAAAAATTTCTTTTCTTTTCTTTTTTCTTCTTCCTTTTTAAAATAATCAATTAAAAAAAAAAGACAAGAATTGACTTGCTTACTGCAGGTTTACTTTCCACTGTTAACATCTGCTATTTCCAACTGACGTTTCTCTTTTTACTTTGGCTTCCTCTAAAATAGAATGTAAATATATATATATATAAATTTATTTATTTATTTTTGGCTGCGTTGGATCTTCGTTGCTGCGCACAGGCTTTCTCTAGTTGTGGCGAGTGGGGGCTACTCTTCATTGTGGTGCGCGGGCTTCTCATTGTGGTGGCTTCTCTTGTTGTGGAGCACGGGCTCTAGGTGTGCAGGCTTCAGTAGTTGTGGCTCGCAGGCTCTAGAGTGTAGGCTCGGTAGTTGTGGTGCACGGGCTTAGTTGCTCCATGGCATGTGGGATCTTCCTGGACCAGGGCTGGAACCCATGTCCCCTGCATTGGCAGGGGGGTTCTTAACCACTGCGCCACCAGGGAAGTCCTAGAATGTAATTTTATAGTACCTTTCTTCTTACCAAAACAAACAAAAACAAAAACCAAACCAAACCAAACAAAACATACTGAATCCCTGAAAACTGGAAATTAAAAGGTCACCTTGTTCACTCACATCCCTCCCAACCCCCCCTTTAGCCTAGTAAAGGAAGATGCTTAAATGTTAATGGTAGGCCTTAGGATACACAAAGGTCTAGAAAAGTTTTTCGCTGTTTTTTTTTTAAATTCCACGGGACCTCCCTGATAATCGGTTTTGAAGTAGGACTGGGCTTGTTACACTTGGTATAAGGAGGTATGTTGTGTGGGTTTGTGAGGCTTAACCACCAGTTAACCACCAATCAGTCCTACTTCTAAAAGCTATTTCATATCTGTATGCAAGCTGCCAGAGCACTGTTTTTCTTTTCGGTCACATAAAGCTTTGGAATACAGGTGTAATGACGTCTGAGATGTACATTGACAGGAGAGATGATTATAACCAGTGGAATTTAAAATTTCCTTCTTCCTGACAACAGAAAGTGATCTGGGCTGGAGAGAAAGGAATTCCTTAGGTGAATCATCACTAAGAGGATTACTATTAATATATTCTTGTTTCCTTTAATGCCTTGCTTAAGGGGAAAAAAATCCCTAATGTATAAAATCTCTGATTTTTTCATAGATGTGCTTGAGGGGTACAATGGAACCATATTTGCATATGGACAAACCTCCTCCGGGAAGACACACACAATGGAGGTAACATCTCACAGTCTGTACTTAGATGTAGTTTGCTGTGCACAGGGCACTCATTCGTTATTTGTGACATCGTTTTACCATATGCTTAAACAGCTTTATTTACTCTGTTGCTTTGTCTCATACACGTTATACATGAGTAACATCGTTGTTGCAGTCTAATCAGTTCCTGAGTTTGAATGGTGAAACCGTATATTTGAAATTATATCTAGCTTTGTTTTATCCACATAACCACAAAATTATGAATGTTTTAGAATTAAGTAAGAATTCTCTGTCACCTTATAATGGGAAATTTTTAATGTTTGTGTACTTTCAGTTCTATTCAGAGCACTTAATTTTTTCCTCCTCTCCTTGGTCGTGTCCATGTGTCCGTCCTGTTTCCCCACCCCCAGCCAAATACTTGCCCCTCTTCTCTCATAAGAAGGTCTCCAAAATTATCAGAGCTGCTGTTAATAATAAATGTGAACCTGCTCAAGCTTTGCTTCTAGAACACAGCCTGTAATTTTCTGCCACTGCTACAGAGTATCTGCTTTTATCATTTATCTGAGCATTCCATATAAAGTAAATGACTGGCTTATTTTAGTGTCACTCATGTTACTCATTTCCATAACGTCAGAGAACAAGCACATTCCTAGCATTTGGATGAATTTGACTTGAAGTAGATGCAACAATGCAGATTTATATGCCGAGCAACTAACAGACATTTTCCTAGAATGTGTTCATTTACAAATGTGCATAATCTGATCTAACAATTAAATAAAAGGCTAAGATCAGTTGGTAACCCACATGGTTGGCATATATTATTTATGTGTAACTTACGAAAATATGTAACAGTTAAATTAGGTTTTTTTAGGTATTTTGTACAGCCACATTTTGTTTCACAAAAAATTGCAACAATTAGAATTCCTATCCTCTGTTGACTGTAAATTATAGATTAAAAGTTTTGATTTTTAATTTGTATGTTACAGTTTGTTTAAGAACTGGTTTTGTTTTCTGTTTAGGGTAAACTTCATGATCCAGAAGGCATGGGAATTATTCCAAGAATAGTGCAAGATATTTTTAATTATATTTACTCCATGGATGAAAATTTGGAATTTCATATTAAGGTAAAATCATTGGGGAAAGGTTGTATTTTATTTTATTCCTAGAATAATTCTGTTCAGTACTTTTTCTTTTAAAAAAGTATTCTTAAATATTTTAAAAATTATCTTACAGGCAGGTGTAGCTGAAAGATTATTAGAATTAGTAAACTCAGATCCCTCATCTGCCATGGTAAACAAGTAAGCTGAGCCTCTCTTGCCTTAGCTGCCTTCTCTGTAAGATAAGGGAGTTTGGCTACAAAGCTCAAAAGTTGTGACTAATTACACCTAATTGTCTAATTTTAGGAGAAGATACAGAGTGGAAAATGTACTTTAGTTACATAAGGGGTTTGGTGGATTTAGGGCTTCTCATTAGAATAAGAGCTGTGGCTGAGTTGTCCCTGTAGTCTAGATGGTACCTGGAACTCAGACCCCAGTAAATATTTAATGAATAGGTGAATAAATTACTTTGTAATTTTAAATGGTTGATTTTTCTTTTCCTTTATTCCCTCTGCCCTTTAGGTTTCATATTTTGAAATTTATTTGGATAAGATAAGGGACCTGTTAGATGGTAAGTTAAATTCTTG
The DNA here is from genome assembly GCF_963455315.2 of Globicephala melas. Taxonomy (NCBI): domain Eukaryota; kingdom Metazoa; phylum Chordata; class Mammalia; order Artiodactyla; family Delphinidae; genus Globicephala; species Globicephala melas. The sequence goes on along the minus strand of NC_083315.2, from coordinate 3,563,963 downwards.
CTCTTCGATCGTTTTTCAATATACCACATACTGCTTTTTTTTAGTAGTAAATGTGAGACCATTTCTGAGTAGCCTATATGAAATTGACTTAAATTATAGGAAAAAGTTTTAATTGAATGCCTTTGGACTTATTGAAAGCATATATTGTGGGCGCTTTGTAAGTAGTAATTAGCACATTGGACTAGAGTCCGGGAGCCTGAGTCTTGAGTGCTCATCATCTGTCAGCTGTCAGTCAGAGACACTGTCCTTGGCAAACCATTGAACCACTCCAAAATATGGGTGGCAGACGTTGGCCTGGACCTAAAATTCTATATTACTGCATTGGTTTCTATATAAATCTCCTACTGTTTCTATAGGCTTTTGCTTTTGTAGTGATATCTACATATTTTTGAAGTTTATGTATTATTATTAGGCTGCTTGGGGAGAGAAACAGTTGATTGACTATTTCACAGCCAGTGTTAGAGTTTAGGGAAATGTTGTTAATGTTATTTATTTTTCTTTTTCAGTTTCAAAGACCAATCTTTCAGTTCATGAAGATAAAAACCGAGTTCCCTATGTAAAGGTATGTATAATACAGAATATTTAGAAAAGCCCTACAATAACATTTTTTTAGGATAGTGACATACTTTAAACATTTGTTTTACAGGGGTGTACAGAGCGTTTCGTATGTAGTCCAGATGAAGTTATGGACACCATAGATGAAGGAAAATCCAACAGACACGTAGCGGTTACAAGTAAGTAGCCTATGTATGAACACTAGTTAACGTACAAACTGCCTTAAAATATCTATCAAGTTGATTAATTGTAAGATTTTTCTTAGGTGAAATAATGCTGTAGAAATTATTAGTAAGGGAGAGCCGTGTTTGTTGATAGTTGTTTGTGTGATTTCTTTGCAGATATGAATGAACATAGCTCTAGGAGTCACAGTATATTTCTTATTAATGTAAAACAAGAGAACACGCAAACGGAACAAAAGCTGAGTGGAAAACTTTATCTGGTTGATTTAGCTGGTAGTGAAAAGGTAAAATCTTTATATTCTGATAGATATCTAAGCATTTTTACGAACTTTAACTCAGATTTGGGCTTTTGCATTATTTATTGTTATATATTGAAAATGTATATCAAAATTGAATTTGGTAGCATTTTTGAGAGTTACAAGCATTTATGCCAATGCTTTGTCATTACAAATTTACTGTCATTTGAGCCACAGTCCAGTTCAACCAATAAGTGTTATCCTTGACTTAAGATGTGTACTTTTATTGAGAATGTGTTGAGTGTATGTCATTAAGAATTTTACTAGGTATCCTTTTCCTAATTTTTAGTATCTATTTTATTCATATTGGCAGTGAGCTCTCTCTGAAAACTGGTAACTATCCATTAGTCCTTTCGGATTTTGTTGTACTTCTTTCTTTCCGACGATTATTTAACTATTCCAGTCGTATATAGTCTGATTCTAGTTTATGTCAAAATCAAAATAAGTTCAAATGTTTTAATATTGACCTACATGTGAAACTTTTTTGCTGTTCTGCTAATCTGTTGTTTCTTCTGATTAGAATGACATACCTGTTCCCTTCTACGCAAAGTCTTATACACATACTTCAAAGCCCGTCTCTAATTTTGTGAATACTGAGAGGCTGTTTTTTCAGCCATCATTGCTAACATATTATTCTATTATCTTTAATATATATTTTATATTTTTCTAATAGAAGCAGATTTGCTTATATAATATAAATTTGGTCTCTCTCTTTAACAGTTACAACATCAACATTATGCTTCAGTAAATTTTTTAAAGTTTCTCTTTAAAGGGGGTTAACAGGCCTCCCTGGTGGCACAGTGGTTAAGAATCCGCCTGCCAATGCAGGGAACACGGGTTCGAGCCCTGGTCTGGGAAGATCCCACAGGCTGTGGAGCAGCTAAGCCCGTGCGCCACAACTACTGAGCCTGCTCTCTAGAGCCTGTGAGGTACAACTACTGAGCCTGCGCTCTATAGCCCGTGAGCCACAACTGCTGAGCCCATGAGCCACAACTACTGAAGCCCGCGCGCCTAGAGCCCGTGCTCCACAACAAGAGAAGCCACCGCAATGAGAAGCCCGCGCACCGCAACCAAGAGTAGCCCCCGCTCGCCGCAACTAGAGAAAGCCCATGCGCAGCAGCGAGCATCCAATGCAGCCAAGAAAAGGGGGGGGTAACAAATTAGTAAACTACAAATGTACGTGTAAATTGGTTAATTTCAGGAGCACACCTAAAAATAAAATTTGGTATCTTCTTAATCCCATTTTTGTCATGCAGCTAGTTACTTGACCAAGGTCTCAGAAGAGTCATACTCAATAAATAATGATAACTTACAGTAAATGCTTGGCAAATAAAATCATGAAACTTTCCCTTTTCTTTTTTACTAGTTACTGATGACCTCTGAGCTTTTTAGAAAATCAAAGAAAATCACCTAAACTCGTAATTTTGTTTCGTTTTTTTAAATCTTATGTATAGGTTAGTAAAACTGGAGCTGAAGGTGCTGTGCTGGATGAAGCTAAGAACATCAACAAGTCCCTTTCTGCTCTTGGAAATGTCATTTCTGCTTTGGCTGAGGGTAGTGTGAGTATACTTGTCTTCTATTTCCCTGTCGTTAGTTAGTGGAGAATTACAGATAGATACCTACATGTGCATGGATGTGTGAGTGAGAGAGGGATTCACTGAATCAGTATGTATGAATAAGTTGTCTTTTAGGGATTTATTTTATAGTATTAGTATGTATATCCTAGTTTCCATCTTAATAACTAGCATTTAAAACAACTGAAATCATTTTGTAGTTTATTGTAAAAATATATTTCTACAACAAATTTTATTACATAGAAATCCATTGGTCCTCTGTTTTTTTTTCTTGTTTGTTTGTTTTTGTACATAGACATATGTTCCATATCGAGATAGTAAAATGACAAGAATCCTTCAAGATTCATTAGGTGGGAACTGTAGAACCACTATTGTAATTTGCTGCTCTCCATCATCATACAATGAATCTGAAACAAAATCTACACTCCTGTTTGGTCAGAGGTTTGTTGTTAAGAAAATGCGGTCTATACCGCCTCCTTCTCTGCTGCGATTGCTGCTTATCTTTTTTAAAAAATGTGTTTATTGAAGTATAGTTGATTCATAATATCATGTAAGGTATACAGCAGGCATACAGCATAGTGATTCAGTTTTATATATATATTCTTTTTCAGGTTCTTTTCCCTTATAGGTTATTACATAATATTGAGTATAGTTCCCTGTGCTGTAAAGTAGGTCCTTGTTGGTTTTTTATTTTATGTATAGTGTCTATATGTTAATCCCAATTGCTTCTTATCTTGTTGTAAGTGCAACAGAAGTCTTTATGTGATTGATACTATCACCCATATTTTAACTCACTGGTTTATATTTTTGTCTCCTCTTCTGGACTAGAATCACCTGAAAACCAAGTATTACATTTACATACCCTCTGTAGAAAATGCTTGTTGAATTAAATAAAATTGAATGGGATATCAAGAAAAGAAAAGAAAATGCAGTCTAAATGTAGATAGGCCTTTAGTTTATTAAATCTAGGAAAGTTTCAGGTAGATATTCAAATCAGTGTGTATTGTTAGTGTGCTAGACACAGTTTTTTAATTGAGAGGCAGATAGTATAACCAAGGTCCATCTTGTAGGCTGCTTGGGTTTGAATTAAGTTTTAGTACTTAAATTTTAGTACTAAAGTTAGTACTATTAAGTACTAATTTTACTACTTAAGTTTTAGTACATTACAGTCAAATGTTAACTTGAGTCAAATTTATGTGAGAAGCTTCAATTCAGCATTAAAGAAAACAAACATTTGAATCAGGTAATAAAGCAAAACCTGACACATAATCTCCTATGTTAAGCCTGTTGACATATGTGACCTGTTCACGTAGTGAGATAACCATATATGAGATGGCTAGCCTGGGAAAGTCAATAATGATGACTCTGTCTCTGACCATCATTGATAATTGCTTTTCTTAATTCAGCCTTATAAATGAATTGGAGAAATGATGGGCTCGTGTTTTTTTATACTCATCAGGTTTTGTTGTTGTTGTTTTTTAATCTATTTACAGATGTTGGGACTGACCCAAATTTAATGGATTGTAAATAAGCACCATACTAATTATAGCTCTTAGGATTTAGTCAAAGATAACTGGACAAGAATAGTTAAGTTAAATTACCAGCCACACATGCATATATGACAGAAATGTAGATACCAATTGAAAGTAATTGTCACATTCTTCCCCCCTCCCCTTTCCCCAACTAATTCTCTTAGGGCCAAAACAATTAAGAACACAGTTTGTGTCAATGTAGAGTTAACTGCAGAACAGTGGAAAAAGAAGTATGAAAGAGAAAAAGAAAAAAATAAGACCCTGCGGAACACCATTCAGTGGCTTGAAAATGAACTCAACCGATGGCGTAATGGTAATAACTTACGAATTTGTTGTTTTGAGTTTGCTGAATCCAGATTTAGACCTGTTTTACAAATTTAAAAGGCATTAGGGATCATCAGATAAAAATGAATAAAATCTTTTACCTTAAATTCTGATTTTACCTGAAATAATAAATAGAGGCATAAAGGCCAACTAGCTAGCTAAAGAAGTCTCAAGATGGCAAGATGCTTAGCTTAGGGTGAAATCAATTAAAATGATATGATTTGGTGACTGGCTTTCGAAGATGGGGGAGAGTCAAAGGTAATTCCAGGGCTTCCCTGGTGGTGCAGTGGTTGAGGGTCCGCCTGCTGATGCAGGGGACACGGGTTGGTACCCCGGTCTGGGAAGATCCCACATGCCGCGGAGCGGCTGCGCCCGTGAGCCATGGCCGCTGAGCCTGCATGTCCGGAGCCTGTGCTCCGCAGCGGGAGAGGCCACAACAGTGAGAGGCCCGCGTACTGCAAAAAAAAAAAAAAAAAGGTAATTCCAACTTTTCATATCTCGGGGACTGAGCAGATAAAGTTGGTAAGAGCTGCTGAAATTGAGTAAAATTGAAATTAGTTTTAGACAGGTGGGTTTTATTAACCATTCTGTTGTCTTATTTTAGGAGAGACAGTGCCTATTGATGAACAGTTTGACAAAGAGAAAGCCAACTTGGAAGCTTTTGCAGTGGATAAGGATATTACTATTACCAATGATAAACCAGCAGCCACAATTGGAGTTACTGGGAACTTTACTGATTCTGAAAGAAGGAAGTGTGAAGAAGAAATTGCTAAGTTGTACAAACAACTTGATGACAAGGTAGGTATTGTTCATGTTCAATTCTGTTTTAGAACATTTTTGATTTTTTTTTTATGTTCTAATTTTTATGTTCTAATTTCAATATTATGGGTCCTTGTGACCTATATACATCTTCCTAGATTTCTGTTAACTTTTTCAAGATCATTGTATTAACAAAAAATATAAAATCACAGTCTCTGTTTGTATGTAGAAACTGTATATGAGGCGTATCTTTTTTTCCCTTTTCTTTAAGCTAAAAGAACTTTCAAAAGGAAATTTGGCATGGGTCCTCGGAGAGCCTTAATGAAATGTTCGTAGAATCAGGGATCTGAGGGCTCTAATAATAAAAGTGGTGCAAGAGATTAGACAGAGGGAACAGAATTGAGTGGAAATAATATCTTATGCTTTGATTATATCAGTAGTGTGAAAAATAGCACAATTTTGAACCAAGTAGAGAGGGTGGGAAGAACAACAGTAAAGAGACCAGAAGAAAACTTTTCTGGCTTTGTTTTTGGTTTTTGTTGTTAGGTGATGTTTTTATTGTATTTTAAACAGAGATGGTAGGTAGGTTTGAAGTGGCTACATGGCTTTATTTTCAATACAAAGCTTTCAACATGTTTATTACTTTTTAGCATTTAAAGTATTTAATGAATCGCTTTCATAAACATAAGCCTTTTTTTCTTATTGTGTGATAAGTATGTTACTATGATTGATAATTGAAATTCCATCTGTTTCAACGCCGTCCTAAGATAAGAGATTGGAATAAGCTATGTTGAATTTGGAGAAAATGACTTCGAAATATTGGGGGGTGGGAAGTAATCAGAATTTGTGTTAGGAATCAGTTAGAACCAGGTTGTGAGCTACTTTGTTAACCTGTTACTAAAAATTCTAGGATGAAGAAATTAATCAACAGAGCCAATTGGTAGAGAAACTGAAGACCCAGATGTTGGATCAGGAAGAGGTAAACTGAATACCTGTCACATTGCTTCCAGAAAAGCTTTATAGTCTGTCTTTGTCACTTAAATATAAAAGATGGAGGCACCTACACAGCTCGGAATATACTCGAGTACATTTAAAACAGTTTTGAATATGTTCGTGCTTCACTGTGGGTATCCTATGAGACCAGTACATCATACAGACTGAAGCAAAGATTGACTTCCTCTTAAGGTTTTTGGGACTTGGGTTTTTTGTTTTTTTTTCAGTTTGAGTTCTGACTGGCGGGGGGAGGATGACTTTTTTCTTTTTAACTCTGTCTTCTTTCCTTATACAGTGCTGTTTTGTCTTATTTTCCCCAAAACATTTCTTTCTTTTTTAAAAAATTTATTTATTTAATTTATTTATTTTTGGCTGCGTTGGGTCTTCGTTGTGGTGCTTGGGCTTCTTGTTGCGGAGCATGGGCTCTAGGCACACAGGCTTCAGCAGTTGCAGCACACAGGCTCAGTAGTTGTGGCTCGCAGGCTCTAGAGCGCAGGCTCAGTAGTTGTGGCACACGGGCTTAGTTGCTCCGCACCATGTGGGATCTTCCTGGACCAGGGCTCGAACCCGTGTCCCCTGCATTGGCAGGCGGATTCTAAACCACTGTGCCACCAGAGAAGCCCCCCAAATCATTTCTTACTGATCCTTGGGAAAGACTTACTACACTGAGCTGGAGTAACCTTAGATTCCCCCTCCCTTTATGAAGCATATTTCGTCATGGAAATGATGAGGGAAGGAGTATAAAAAACAGTTAAACACAGATATATGTCTAAAGGGATTATTAAAGAAAATACTGATTTCTGAATTGTATTGGCTTTGATTTTAGTAATTTGTAGTTCAGGGTATGACTTTTATCGAGGAAATGAGAATGTCAGTGAATAAGATCATTTTTTACCCCTTCACCATTTCTACCCTCATCTAACTTGTTGTTCATTTCTGTCATCTTCACTTTCATCTTATTTCTTTCAAGTTCCTTCTCTCTAGTTTTTCACTTTGGACCCTCATTTCATCTCACTTGGCAGAATGGGGGGATAATTGAAAAATGGTCCTTTGTTTAAGGTTTGTTCTGGGGATGGGAGCAAAGACTATACAGCTTCAGTGAGAGATACCCAGCATCAGTGAAATTAATCCTGGTCAGATCATCTTTATTCTTGTTTGACCTCTCGCATTGTTTCTCAAAGGAGCACTAGTAACATTGCATAATTCTCCATTTATATGGTTCTGTCCTGTACATTATAGTAGGACAGTGGGCATCCCTGGCTTCCACTTCGAAGTGCCTTTGGCATTCTGCCCCATTAGAAATACTCCTGTACATTTCCAGATGCCCCTACTTAAAAGCCACCGACCCTGGGTGACTACAGTATTCTCCTAACTAGTCTCTTGGCTTCTTCCAGTTCAAATTTTATTTACTGATAACATGTTTCCTGAGGCATGGCTCAGGTGCCACCCTCTGCCCAAAGAAAATCTAAACTTTTAAAACATTACTGATTTCTTTCTTTTTCTGTGCCCACTATTGTGAGCCTTGTATTCCTTTTTCTTTCTGTTATGTTAGTTTGTACATGACAGAAATCTTCCTGTCATAGCCACCTTCTCCATGAATACCTGTCCAGAAATATCCCCCTCCCCCGTTTCCTATACTACCAAGCAGTTTGTCATGTCCTACCTCCTTTATGGCTCTTACATTTCATTTTGTATTGCATTTATTTGTGTACCTGTCTTTCTTCTACTAGATTCCTCAAAGGAATCTTTGATTTCCTTTCCATCTCCCACAGTGTCTAGCACAGAGCCTGCACATAGTAGGCATTCAGGAAATCGGTTGAATGAATAAATGTTACCGTGCATAATAACATCCACATTTCATTCCCGTTGTGATTTGCAAATGATAACGGAAATAGGTTATTTTTGGTTTGTATACATTTTAAAAACCTGTGTACATTTAAAAACCTGGGTAAAACAGTTATTTTTATTCCTTTGTGTAGCTTCTGGCATCTACCAGAAGGGATCAAGATAATATGCAGGCTGAGCTGAATCGCCTTCAGGCAGAAAATGATGCCTCTAAAGAAGAAGTAAAGGAAGTTTTACAAGCCTTAGAGGAACTTGCTGTCAACTATGATCAGAAGTCTCAGGAAGTTGAAGACAAAACTAAGGAATATGAATTACTTAGTGATGAGCTGAATCAGAAATCGGTAGGCTATAGTTTTCTTTCCTAATACTATACAACAAGTATTCTTAATTGAAAAATTACCTAAGTAACTTATTTCTATATAAGCTCAAGATTGATAACGTCAGTTCTTAAGGAACTCAAGTGTCAACTTTATTTCCTCCCATAATGAAGCCTTAAAGGTGGAGGGAGGAGGGTTATCTTTTTAGTTTCTAAACATCTATTAATACGTAATTAAATGCTATTTTAAAACATATTGACTATTCCAAATATTATTCTACTGTTAAAAAAGTAAAAGTTGGCTTCTAGTTGCTCAGTAAAGTTATTAGCTAATTGTTCAAACTAGAATTTAAAATGTGCACGTAAAAATAAAATAGCAGGATATGTAACTTCATGTAACTTATGTTTTGTTCACTGTTACGTTTCCAGCACTCGGACCAGTGCCTTCCTAGGACAGTGTAGTTGGATCTTCCTTGTGATTCCCCAGGGGATGAGGGTTTTGTTTTCATAGCTGTAAGGTGGGAATTGCTGCCCCCCAACAGTGATGCCAGAAATAGTATATAGCTGTGATTGCTGCTGCAGTATTTTGAGTATCACCATGGATGAGCTCTTTTTCTTAAAAGTTTTCTTGTTGTTAATGCTAACTTCTTGTTTAGGAATCACATTTAGAGTTGGACCCAGGATCACTGCTCACTATTTATCTCCCTATCCGTGTCAAGTGTCTAAAGGAAATCAGTCAACACTATGAAATGGCATTTTTAAAAGGCTTCCTGCCCCTGGAGAAGTTCCTTTTCCCTTTTTAACCTCCCAGCTTACAGTTAGCTTGTAGTTACAGTTTAATACCATGGAGATCAAGACACCTTTATAACTCTTAACTGAGTTGCATTATTAGCAAACCTAACTTCTGTTTGGAAGAACAGTAGGAGTCTCTTACAACTCTGTAAACTGTGAGTGGGTCCTTGGTCACTGATTTCAGTCTTTAAGACAGTTCTGTGTCCCAGTTTATATATCAGCACTGTATTGGTAAGGAGTTAGAAACCCCTAGAGTGTTCTGCTTCTTTTTATATGCTTACAATATTGCTGTTCAGCTGCCAGAGAAAATGTCTGGTAATTTAGACCTGGTATTACACTGTAGGTCAAACTGAGTGAACACACAATATACCGCTATTCAGATACTTAAGGAAATGAGCAGCTGAAATGATACTAAAAGATATTGACTAAAAGTCAATAACCTACATTTAAAATGCAGTATCTGATCTGTGATATAATGAATAGTTTTACAGCAACCAGATTCGGTTGGGTTTTCAAAACTGTGGTGACTTTGTTGCTTGTAAGCCAGGTAGTGTTTTAAATTTATAGTTATAGTAATTTAACTCAGGTAGTAATGCTGCTTTATCACTCTCTCCTGGATAATTGCTTGTATCATAGTACATAGTAGTAGTAATTATCAGGTGGATTCTTTTCAGAAGCTAAGTAGTATATAAAAAGCAGATGAAGAAAACATACCAGCCATCTAGAAGGCTGTGAGTTGCATTCTAACACTTATTTTCTCAGACTCAGTTTCCACAAACATACCATACTATGGTCATAAATGAAAAGCAAATATAGTTAATTTGGAAGTTTTCCATTTCTAAGTAGAAAACATTACCCAATCTCAAAAATGAGTGAAATAATACAAACTGTTTGCCCTTAATGCAATTACAATATAGCTACTTTACATGGTCTCTTAGGCCTAAAATATTTTTTAAGTTTGAGCTGGGAGCTTTCGCAGAACTCAGTAGAGAATTCAAGAAAATGAAAGCAGAAAATAATGGTTTTGTGAGTACTAGGTGAAAACTTGAAATACCTGTCAATATTTAAATTGATCTTTCATTTAATAGATTTAACAGTACCTTTTGTTTTGGTTCTGTTAGGCAAGTTTAGCAAGTATAGATGCTGAGCTTCAGAAACTTAAGGAAATGACCAACCACCAGAAAAAGCGAGCAGCGGAGATGATGGCATCTTTACTGAAAGACCTGGCAGAAATAGGGATTGCTGTAGGAAACAACGACGTAAAGGTAACTGTAATTACCAAATATTAAGCATGATAATCTTTACACAATTCATACTTTCATTTTTCACAGAGTTCTTTTCATACCCATTATCTCCTCCTCACAACAGCCATTTGTAGTAGATGGTATTAACTTAATTTTAAATAGCCGAGGAACAAGGGGGAGAATAAGGGGTGCTTGGGGAGACATGCTCGGTAAGTAGCATTTATTTGGACCCCATGTTTGTTTTTTTCCTCTTTGTAAAGGTTTTGTGCTTAGAAGTTATGTTAATAGATTACCACACAGGAGGTATGTAATTGAAACAACAGTGAAAATTAGCTCAAGGAGTAAACTGTGAATTAATTTGATTGCTTTAAATATTTAAAAAGATGAAAGGTGAGCACTGCTAATTAATGCTCGCTCTCTTTATTTTGAAAAATTTCAAACATATAACAGTAAAGAGAATAATATGAACCTTAGAGTTAATCAGTAATCAAAATTTTGCCACACTTATTTTTTCTTTTCTAATAATCTTTTTCAGGGTGCTAATACTGGTTATATTAGCACTAGCTTGTGGTAAAAAAAAAAATTTGTGACCTGGTAGATTTTAAAACTTAGACCAAAAAACCAAAGACTCTTAACTGCAAAAACATACACATAACGTGAAAGATTTGTATGTTGTAGTAGGTATTTGTTTAGACTTCCTTTTTTGATTAAAGTCTAGTTATAGTAACAAAGTAAAGTCTAGTTATAGTAACAAACCCAAACTTAAACTTGGGTTTATAGTGAGAACCAACTAAGCAGCCGTTTAACAAGAGTTGGAAATGAAATAAAAGTTTTCGCTGTGGAGCACACGTTCCTTCTGTTAGATGTTATTCAGAGCTACTGTTTGTTGATGGAGGCAGGCCTTCGTTCTCGTCATCATGTCATTTTTTTAATGCTGGCTCACCTCATCGAAACAGAGCAAAGTGTTGTTATTAAATGCTGGATGACGTGGCTTGCTCTTTCTTCCCCATCAGTCTGAACATCCTGTCCTGTCCTGTTTATGGTGAAGCAATGTGAGATTGATCGAGCTCTGTGGGAATCTTCTGGGATGAAAAAGTAGATTTCCTTCATATTACTGAACACTAGAAAGGTGTTGTTCAAAATTTGCTTTGTAGATTTGTGACTTGTTTTTAGAAAAATCCTTCCATTTCATGTTCAAATAATCTTAATTTAAGTGAAAAAGTGGTAAAGATAGAGAAAATAAAGAGTAAGACTGGCTTATGTCTAGTGGCAGAGTGATAATAGTACAGATACCCTGACACCTAAACTGCTTCTTTCACTAAACCATTACAGTATTTTGAAAACAAGTCAGCCTTGCAAATAGGTTCTTTAAAAAAAAAAACAAAAACCAGGATCCTCGATATTTTTGTGTTTTGCATGTAGTTCTTGTCCTGTTAATAAACATCAGTAAGTGCTGCTTGAGCTCTACTTGTTTTGTGTTTTTTACATTATGGTTCACTAGATCATATGTTAAGACTATGTTAGCTTTGTAAGAAACTCCCAAACTCTCTTCCAAACTGGCTTATATAGCATTTTTTGTTCCATCCAGCAGTGAATAAAAGTTCTGTTAATTCACATCCTTACCAGTATTTGAGGTCATCAGTTTTTTTAGTTTGAGCCATTCGAACAGATATGTGATATTATCTCGTTGTGCGGGTTTTTTGTTTTAATTTATTTTTTATTTTTGGCTGCCTTGTGTCTTTGTTGCTGCACGTGGGCTTTTCACTAGTTGCGGCGAGCGGGGGCTACTCTTGGTTGCGGTTCCCGGGCTTCTCATTGGGTGGCTTCTCTTGCTGCAGAGCACGGGCTCTAGGCGCGTGGGCTTCAGTAGTTGTGGCACTCAGGCTCAGTAGTTGTGGCTCGCAGGCTCTAGAGTGTAGGCTCAGTAGTTGTGGTGCATGGGCTTAGTTCTTCCACGGCATGTGGGATCTTCCCCGACCAGGGCTCGAACCTGTGTCCCCTGCACTGGCAGGCGGATTCTTAACCACTGCACCACCAGGGAAGTCCTCATTGTTGTTTTAATTTGCATTTGGTTGTTGGTTTTCTTACCTTCAGTTTTAAGAGTTCTCCTTGTATGTTTTGGATAATAGTCCTTCATCAGGTATGTGTTTTGCAAATATTTCTTCCAGTCTGGCTTATCTTTTCATTTTTTTAAGTGTCTTTTGTAGAGCAGAAGTTTTTAATTTTAACAAAGTCCAACTTACCAATTTTTTTCTTTCGTGGATTGTGGTTTTGGTGTTATGTCTAAAAACTCATCTCCAAGCCCATGGTCACCTAGATTTTCTCCTGTGTTATCTTCCAGAAGTTTTTTAGTTTTGTATTTACATTTAGGTTTATGATCCATTTGGAGTTAATTTTTCTGAAATTAAATTTTTCTGTATTTACATGTGGATGACTAGTTTTTCCAGCACAGTTTATTGAATTGAATTCCCTTTGTCAGAGATTAATTGACTGTATTTGTGTATGTCTATTCCTAGGCTTTCCATTCATTTCTAATGACCTATTTTTCTGTTCTTTTTTCAATACCACATCATCTTGATTACTAGCTTTATAGTAAGTCTTGAAGTTGGGTGGCATCAGTCCTCCAGCTCTGTTGTTCTTTAATATTATGTTGGCTATTCAGGGTCTTACCATTTAAACTTTAGAATCACTTTGTCAATATCTACAAAATAACTTGGAGGGGCTTTGATTAAGATTATATTATATCTATAGGTCAAGTTGGGAAAGACTGACATCTCATTATTGAGTCTTCTATCCATGAATATGGACCGTCTCCCATTTATGTAGTCCTTCTTTGATTTCTTTTGTCATCTGGATCTTACACATACTATGTTACATTTAAACAACCGTGTCATCTGCAGACAAAGACAGGTTTATTTCTTCCTTCTCAAGCTCCTTATTTTTTTCCTCTCTTTTTTTTAATTGAAGTATAGTTGATTTACAATGCTGTGTTAATTTCTGCTGTACACCAAAGTGATTCACTTATATACACACACACACACACATTCTTTTTCATATTCTTTTCCATTATGGTTTATGACAGGATATTGAATATACATCCCTGTGCTACAGTAGGATCTTGTTTTTCCGTTCTACATATAATGGTTTGCATCTGCTAATCCCAAACTCCCACTCCTCTCCCCTCCTGCGCCTTGGCAACCACAAGGGGATGCCTAAGAGTGGGATTGCTGGATCATATGGCAACTCTGTTTTTAATTTTTTGAGAAACTGCCATACTGTTTTCCATAGTGGCTGCAGCCATTTCCATTCCCACCAGCAGTGGAGGAGGGTTCCTTTTCTCCACACCCTCTCCAGCATCTGTTATTTGTAGACTTTAATGATGGCCATTCTGACCGGTGCGAGGTGGTACCTCATTGTAGTTTGGATTTGCATTTCTCTGATAATTCATGATGTTGAGCATCTTTTCATGTGTTTTTTGGCCATCTGTATGTCTTCTTTGGAGAAATGTCTGTTTAGGTCTTCTGCCCATTTTTTGATTGGGTTGTTTGTTTTTTTGATATTGAGTTGTGTGAGCTGTTTTGTATATCTGGGAAATTAAGCCCTTGTCAGTCACATCACTTGGAAATATTTTCTCCCAGTCCGTAGGTTGTCTTTTCATTTTGTTTATGGTTTCCTTTGCTGTGCAAAAGCTTTTAAGTTTGATTAGGTCTCATTTGTTTATTTTTGCTTTTATTTCTATTGCCTTGGGAGATTGACCTAAGAAAACATTGGTACGATTTATGTCAGAGAATGTTTTGCCTATGTTCTCTTCTAGGAGGTTTATAGTGTCATGTCTTATGTTTAAGTCTTTAAGCCACTTTGAGTTTATTTTTGTGTATGATGTGAGGGAGTATTCTAACTTCATTGATTTACATGTGGCTGTCTAACTTTCCCAGCACCACTTGCTGAAGAGACTGTCTTTTTCCCATTGTATATTCTTGCCTCATGTGTCAAAGCTGTGTGATTGACCATAGTTGTGTGGGTTTATTTCTGGGCTCTCTGTTCTTTTCCATTGCTCCATATGTCTGTTTCTGTGCCAGTATCATGCTGTTTTGATTACTGTACTTTGTATTGTCTGAAGTCTGGGAAGGTTATGCCTCCTGCCTTTTTCTTTTTCCTCAGGATTGCTTTGGCAGTTAAGTCTTTTACCTGCTTGGTCAGGTTTATTCCTAAGTATTTTAATTTTTTGGTGCAATTTTAAAAGATACTGGTTTTTTTACATTCCCTTTCTGGTGTTTTATTGTTAGTCTAAAGAAATGCAACCAATTTCTATATGTTTATCTTGTATCCAACTACCTTGCTGAATTCCATTTATCAATTCTAGTAGTTTTTGTGTGGAGTCTTGAGGGTTTTCTGTATATAGTGTATATCATGTCGTCTACATATAATGACAGTTTTACCTCTTCCCTTCCAGTCTGGATACCTTTTACTTCTTTTTCTTGTCTGATTGCTCTGGCTAGAACTTCCAATACTGTGTTGAATAGAATTGGTGAGAGTGTCTTGTCTTGCTCCAGATTTTAGCAGGAAGGTCAAAAAGCTCTTATTTTTTTGCCGTGCTGTGCAGCTTGCAGGACCTTAGTTCCCTGAACAGGGCTTGAACCCATGCCTCAGCAGTGAAAGTGCTGAGTCTTAACCACTGGACCACCAGGGAATTCCCCTGAGCTCCTTATTTTTGACACTGAGTATTATACTGGAATTTTGTAATGAAAGTTACTAAGGAATGTACACTGACCACAGTTCCTCCTTGGAGAACTTAAAAGTCATCATTTCCCTGCCACCTAAACATCATTATTTGTTAAGTTTTGAACTGGACATATACATGATTAACAGTGAATTTACTGTAGCGGGCCTTTGAGGAGGAAATCCAAAAATTGAAAGAGGCAGGGTTCATTAGTGTTGTTTGTTTGTTTTTACGCTTACATCCATCTTCCTTGTAGGCATGTATTAACTTTAAGTTTTAGAAAGTAAGGAAGGCAAAAATCAAGCTCTGCTTTACTCACCCTTTATTAAAAACAATATTTAATAAAAAATTCCAGACTTCCTACAAATGTTGAGTAGTATTAAAATATTTAATTTTGTTTTAAGATTTTAGAGTCTAATTGGGTAAACACTAACTAGACATTTCTGTCTTTCATTTCTGTTTCCCTTTTTCTCACAGCAGCCTGAGGGAACTGGCATGATAGATGAAGAGTTCACTGTCGCAAGGCTCTACATTAGCAAAATGAAGTCAGAAGTGAAAACCATGGTGAAGCGCTGCAGACAGCTAGAAAGCACACAGACTGAGAGCAGCAGAAAAGTGGAAGAAAATGAGAAGGAGTTGGCGGCGTGCCAGCTTCGCATCTCCCAGGTACGCGCCGCAGAGCAGGGTCCTCATTCCTGAACAGCCGCGTGTAAAGTTTATCTATTGTAAACATGTTACTAAAAATGACCTTCCGTAGGTTATTTTGAGTAACAACATTAAGAGGTTAATTCAATTAGTTTTTCTTACTCTAGCTGCAGTAAAATAACATGCATGATTTAAGTGGGTCATATTTGGTAACGTGTATGTTACGTATGGGAATTTACTAGAGAGCTGTGACTGATGTGACTATTGAAGAATCTAGAAGGATTCTAGGGTGAATAAAAATGCGGGGCTGATTTTGTGGCTTTGGCAACTAAATGGGTGAGACCATTCACCAAGGTAGGAATTGTAGCAGGAGGGATGAGGGTAATAATGTTAGTTGGAGGTAACAGTAAGAATATTATCTCATATGTCAGCCTTTAGTGCCTTATTTTATAAGTGTTAAAAACTTGTACACATGACCATTTCATTGATTAAATTCTTTATCATTGTAAATCTTGCCCCTGAACATTTTAGGTTTAAATATCTTATTCTGTAAATGTATTATATGTTTAGACAATGTTGATAAAACTTGCTTACTTTCAAATATTCTGGACAACAAAGTATGTGTCAGAGATTTTATTCCACCTCATAGCAGTATATTTTTCCCAAAAGCATGAAGCCAAAATCAGATCATTGACTGAATACCTTCAAAATGTGGAGCAAAAGAAAAGGCAGCTGGAGGAGTCTGTGGATTCCCTCAGTGAAGAACTAGTCCAGCTTCGAGCACAAGGTACTCACTTCCGGTTATTTATGAGTCATATCTCTGTTGTAAGTTATTACCTACTTTAGTATAATTGTAGTCAACATTCACACTGATAGAGATTAGTAGGAATACAGGTAACTTGGAATAGTAAACAAATAACACATTTTAATGTGGCTTTGAAACATATTTTTGAAATCGTGTTTGAATATTCAAGTGGCCAGTCTAGGAATTTCCCACAAAGTTATAAAGTGGGTGTGTGTGTGTGTGTGTGTGTGTGTGTGTGTGTGTCAGGCAAAGAAAGTAAAAGGAAACACAAAGAATATAAAGTTACAAGTCAGTATGTCTTGAGCATAGAGAGCAAGATTTACCGTTTGGCATTTGGATAATTTAAAGTCGAGTACTGTTAAGGAACATAGCCTCATAAAACCCATTTGCCCCTTGGTTTATATCAAGAACTCTAAGGCCCATTTCCTCTCTTCTGTTTTCTCTCCCCACCCAAACAGAGAAGGTGCATGAAATGGAAAAGGAGCATTTGAATAAAGTTCAGACTGCAAATGAAGTCAAGGCAAGTTCGACGTAGCATTGGATCCTCACAGTTTTCATTCATCCTTGTTAATCTTGAGTAATCTGACGTAATATCTTTCCCCCAATGATTTTAGCAAGCCGTTGAACAGCAGATCCAAAGCCACAGAGAAACACATCAAAAACAGATCAGTAGTTTGAGAGATGAAGTCGAGGCAAAAGAAAAACTTATCACTGATCTTCAAGAGTAAGTATGCTTTCCTCTGAGATGGCAGAAACTACTGGTGGACAGTATATCCTTATTAGAAACCTGCATTTTTCTTTGAAACAATTTTTGACTTGAAAATGAAGAATCTTTTCATTTATGAGTGGAACTTCTAAGTTCCATAGGAAATTTTGGAAAAATGTCTTAGGTCTTTTGATGAAATATTCAGTAAAAAGTAAAGAATTCCCAACTTCAGCCATTATTACAAATAGATACTACTGTCTCCTCCGAATCATTTCCTTAACTTTTAAAAAATATTCTTAACTGAGAAAAACTTTATTGGAAATTGTGGATTTTAGAAGTGTGTGTTTTAATAGGAGTTATCGTCTCCATTTTTCTGGGACACATTTTCCTACTTCCAGAACCATATGCGTATAGCACAGAATTTATAGAAATTTGAGATCTGTGACCAAATCATGATTTGAGTAGGAACCAGAGGAGAGTAACAAAAAACGATGGCAAAGTTTGGGACATGGGGCTTATTGTTAATGGATTTAGGGATAAGAATTCAGGGAGATGAAAGATACAAAATCAAGTTATGGTTTCAAACCAAAGTATAAAAAGTACTGTGGGCTGAACGTAGCCCAGTCCTCTTTGCTGCTGGGGGTCACATCCTAACAGAGGAGGCCTGCCATGTTTGAATGGTGAGACTGTGGAATTGGAGAGTTGGAAAGCTTTAATGGGAACATCTAGAAGATGGGGATGTTGATGCTGCGAGGTTTTTACTTTGTCAGCCAGAACCAGAAGATGGCATTAGAGCAAGGGCGCCTGAGAGCGGAGCACGAGAAGCTGAAAGCTACGGAGCAGGACAAAAGCAGAAAGCTACGTGAACTTACGTGAGTAGAGCCTTGGTTCAAGTATAAAAGTGAAAGCTAGATGCGAGAGTTACTGGCAGTACTCTCAGAAATATCCAGTGGATAAAGTTTTCACTTCGTGTAGGCTAAAGGGTGTTTTCCTTAAACCCTCTGAGTTGGTTTGATTTATATCTAAAAACTTGCAATACTTTCTTGTACTTTAGTGAAAGCCAGGTCTTAATATTTCACTGGCAATCACCTAAAACGTGACATTTGGTAATTTAGAAGATTTCAGGATCTGCCACAAAAACGGAATTTTTGTCAGATTTGATCTTGCATAAATAAAAGACCATTATTGTTTTAGCCTTGCCTTTTGAACAGAGGTTTTTGCCATTTATTATTTTTTTTATTTACTGACTAAAAGTATAGTCAACACACAGTTTTCTATGATCTGAGCAGGTAGAAAACTCACGATTATAACTTTCACATACCTTGAATTTATCAGAGACAATTTATAAAGGAACAGTTGGTTAGGATGGGCACACCCACAGGACCAGCTCAGAGTTGATTTTTTTTTTTTTTTTTTTGCGGTACGCGGGCCTCTCACTGCCGTGGCCTCTCCCATTGCGGAGCACAGGCTCCGGACGCGCAGGCCCAGCGGCCATGGCTCACGGGCCCAGCCGCTCCACGGCATGTGGGATCTTCCCGGACTGGGGCACGAACCCGCGTCCCCTGCATCGGCAGGTGGACTCTCAACCACTGCGCCACCAGGGAAGCCCCTCAGAGTTGATTTTTTAACAATTCTGCTGAATCTCAGCCATAATTTTGTTTAGAGTAACGTTAACTTAAAATGCATAAAATGTTTTAGTCTGCAATAATTTATAATCTCCGTAATTTTCAGTTAATCAGAATTATTTTGGATAAAGATCAGTATGCTATATGATAATGCATATTCTTAAAATATAAAAAGAACCTCTCCTTATTACTTGAATTCTGCCATGTTTTCTTTCATCGCTTCCATTGCTATATTAGGACAGTTTTTTTCTAATAAATCATAGATTTAGAAAATGACAAGGCATATAGAAATTTCTTTGAAAGACACAACATTGGTAAGCTGTTTTTTAAAACTATGATGATCTTTTTTTTTTTCTATGATAATCTTTTACTTATTTGTAAGCATTGATCCTGTCAGATAAAAACATTTGATTCAATATTTCTGCTAAATATAGAATTTACGGACTCAAAGTTGAAAATGTATTTGTATATTCTTCCACTGTTTAGGGTTATGCAAGATAGACGAGAACAAGCGAGACAAGACCTGAAGGGTTTGGAGGAGACGGTGGTAAGTAAAACTTGGATATAAATAGGATTGGGGAATATTTAATGGGTTCTTCCCCTAGTTACTCAGTTTGAAGACCTACTTCTAAAAATACTGCTTTCTTAATTCAAGGCGAAGGAACTTCAGACTTTACACAACCTGCGGAAGCTCTTTGTTCAGGACCTGGCCACCAGGGTTAAAAAGGTAATAAAATAATACTGGGTCGGTGTTACTGTGTTTACTGTGTCTAATTGCATTCTGAGTGGAGTAGCCTCACACTGTCATAAGAGTGGGGAGGTAAGCGTTGCCCTTACTTGGTCTCATAGCACTTGCCCGTCTTCTCTAGAGCGCCGAGGTTGATTCGGACGACACCGGAGGCAGTGCTGCTCAGAAGCAAAAAATCTCCTTTCTCGAGAATAATCTTGAACAACTCACCAAAGTCCACAAACAGGTAACAAGGAGAATGTTTTGTGTTCGCTGCAATAAAATCTGAGGAGTGGCATGTATCTGAGTCTTCAGAGTCCTAAGGATTTTCATACCCTGAGCCATTCCATTATTTTATCACGCAAATGTAGAAACAAACAACTAGCAGTTTTTATGGGAGTTAATATTCCTAACAGCCTTTAGCAAGAGGTCAATGAAAACGTGTTGTTTTCTTTGTAGGGTTTCAGGTCTGTTAGTTTTCTTAATTTATTCATGGTCATTTTTAAATCTCTGGAAGACAAGTCTTTGAGTTAAAATACCCCCCCCCTTTTTTTTTGATCTTTATACATTTAATGCCCCAGAGTCTGACATACTACAATAATGAGGGAGTTCATATTTTTTTTTTAAGTAATGCTTACTGTGGGGTTTTTTGCTTATTTTTTATTAAGGCTTGATATGTGATTCAGTTACTTACTTCTTAAGTTTCTTGGCATACTTTATTGTATGTCTTTGTTACTAGAAACCTGATGTTTGCAGTAGAGTGAGGTTAAGGGAATTTTAGCCTTTCTTGCTTGCAGTGCTTATTAAGGGACTTGCCAAGTTTATGTGTAATTGTGGATCTTGCTGTATCTAAAAAGGTATTTGTTTCCACCAGATTAGTATCTTAATGAAGAGACCTAACACAGTGTTGTAGCATATTGTCATAGGGAAAAAGAACAGTCTCCCCAATCCCCCAGTATTGAATGAAGTTATATTTTGGGGAGAAACATATGTGAGGATGATATTTATGGGTATATGTATTCTTTGTTGCTGTCTAAATTATTTAAATTAGCTAAGTGAGAAAAACCTTAGTATAAAATGTAGTTTTTCTTTCAAGAGAAATTATGAAATGTTTCTGTTTTTTCAAATCATTGTTAAAGTCAGAATCCTTATTTTTCCTATATACCTGTAGCTGGTACGTGATAACGCAGATCTTCGCTGTGAGCTTCCTAAGCTGGAAAAGCGACTCAGAGCTACAGCTGAGAGAGTGAAAGCTTTGGAGTCGGCACTGAAAGAGGCCAAAGAAAATGCATCTCGCGATCGCAAACGCTATCAGCAGGAAGTAGATCGTATAAAGGAAGCAGTCAGGTCAAAGAATATGGCCAGAAGAGGGCATTCTGCACAAATTGGTTAGTAGGACACAATAAAACCTTTAAACCAAAAAAAAAAAAAAAAACCTTTAAACCTTGCTTTGGTTTGAATATTTTTATTTACTTGAGAATGTAATCTGATTGATTTGTTATGTGATGTCACAGTGGTTTTTGTCTGTATTTTCTAATTTACCAGAGTGGCATTGTTGAGAATGCAGAGCATTGAGGAATAGCCACCTTAATTAACAGGACAAGGAGATAAATCAGAACTAGACAAGCAAGACTGGTCAGGTGTAGGAGCAGCTGTGTAGAGCGATGTTATGAAAGCAAGAAGAGACTTGCAAGAAAATGTCCTGCACGGTATTTCATGCTTTAATTGCTAGGCATTGATGCAGGAATAAGGTTTTTAAGAGGCTAAGGATTGTATAGGTCCTGGAGAAAAGGATGTAACTGAAAAAGAAAAAGAGAGATAGAGGGATTCACTGAGAAACAAGAAGGCAAAGAAAAACAAGACATTTGGGAATTTGTTGTAAATAAGAAAAGACACTTAACGAGTCATTGGGGTTGTGTATTATTTGTTCTGAAGTCAGTGTTTGTTTTTCATCCCAGCTAAACCTATTCGTCCTGGGCAACATCCGGCAGCTTCTCCGGCTCATCCCAGTGCAGTTCGTGGGGGAGGCGCACCTGTGCAGAACGGCCCGCCGGCGGCCGTGCGAGGCGGAGGAGGTGAGCAGGCGTGGCCTCACGCGGCGCCCTCGGGTCTGTGCTCTCTGGCTGGCTTCCGAGTCGCAGCTGTCCGTGGGGATGTTCAGCCGTTGGTGGCTAAGCAGTGTTTTGGATTCTCACAGTAGTGTTATGATTTCTTCATAATGTATGGGATTATAAAAGTAACTTAGCATGATTTCGTCTAGTTTTTTCATAGTTCAGATCATACTATATGTATATTCAAATTTGTGCTCTTACTGTTTTTAACGTAATATTGGGTCATTTTTCAAAGCTCTGGCTATTGTCTGATGAATATACCATGGTTTATAACTTTTACTGGACATTTAATTATGTCAGTTTTTCCATACTTGAAATTTTCCAAAATTGAAATTTCCATGTATGAAATCTGAAGTATGAAACATCTTTTTATACCTCCGCACTTTCAGATTATTTCCAGAAGATTCCCATAAGTGGAATTATGAGAAAATGAACATTTTTAAGACTCTTGACACATACTAACACACTGCTCTTCAGAAAGACTGCACCAAATTGTATTTAGCCAAGGACACTGCATTTTGTTGCATCTTTGCCAGTATTGAGTATTAATAGTTTTTAAGTTTCTAATTTAATAGGCTAAAATAAGCGTCTCATTGATTTATTAATGAATTTGGATTTTTTCGTATATTTATTGGCCCACTTATATACGTATGTTTTTTATGAATTATTTCTGTGTCCTTTCCCATTTACCTGTTGTGAGTGGTTTTTCTAACTGATTTATGAGTTCTTGTTTGTTTCTTTCTAAATACAAGTAATATCTGTTCCCTGTAGGGGGATGAGGAATTTTCACAAAGATAATTATCAAGAAGATAAATGTCATCCAGAGACACCACCCAATATATTGTATATATCCTTCTGGAGCTTTCTTTACATATTATAACTTTTAAATTAGAAAGTTTGAAGTGTCTAGTAAACATTCTAATATAACATAGTACCAACATACTACGCTATTCTATATATGTTACTTTGTAGCCAGCTTTTTTTAACTTGGCAGTATATTCTGAACATATTCTTATACAGCATGACTGATTATAGCTGCCTAATATTTTATCATATGACAGGAACTCAGATTAAATTCTTCAGCAAATCCCAAGTGTGTAGGTGGTTTGGAAACTAAAAGCAGTAGATAACTCTGAGATAGGGACTGGCTTTGTTTCTAACAGTACTAAAGTCAGTTTATTTTAATCCTGCTTTTTACTTTGTCACTTTTGCATAACATTGGCTCTCAGTTTGAGTGGAAAATTATGCAATATTCTGGAGGAATCATATTTCCATAAATTTAATATAGTTTTTTGTCCACACGGTAGAGGATTGATACAGTGAAAAGAGTACAGATATTGGAGTCCCATCTAAGTTTGCATCCTGATTTTTCTACTTTTATGAGCTTGAGCAAGTTACTTTTTAACAGTTAATTTGTCTCGTTTTGACTCCTTTTAAAATTCTTTAAAAATTCTTAAGTGTAAAAGTAAATTAAGGATTTATGACCTATTTAATGTATCTCTGAAATAAAACATTTTTCTACATACCACAATAACATTATCACACTTGACAAAACATTTCTAGTATTATACCAATCCATATTCAGATTTTTCTAATTATTTATTTGTGGTTAAGTCTTCTACAGCTGGTTTGTCTACACCAGGGAGTAACCCAGGACTGATGTTTACATGCGGTTATTCCCCTTAAGTCTCTTGTAATCTAGAGTAACACCCCCCCTTTTCTAATGACACTGACTTAACTGAATAGACTAGGCCAGTGTCCTTGAGCATATGCCTCCTCGGATGTGTTCGGTTGTTTCTGTGTGTAGTTGCCTTGTTCCTCTATTCCCTGTTTATTAGAAGCATTTATTGGATTCTTTCAAACATGTTTACAGACTACACCGTGGGTGATACGTGTTTAATATTGTGTCACATCAGCAGACATTACAGGAGTTTTCCTGCCAATTAAGAGATGGCCTCTGTTTTTCCCCCTTTGGATTAATAACTTGTTGAGCCCCTTTACTAATAAAATGAAAGTCATTCTTGAGAATTACGCAAGTTAAGATGTCATTACCTAGTACAGCACGGGTGCTGAGTAGATGTGAGCTGCCTTTTCTGGAAGTGGAGCTGGGCAGTTTTCAAAAGATAATTATAAATACAGGTAAAAGTTTATCCGTTTTGGATATTGTCCTCACATTAAAATTCACATGTGAACTTGGAACTCCTATCTCATTTGCAGAGAGGATAGTCCATGGCCTTTGTTAAATATAGCTAGGTTTTAGCTTGAAAGTAGAATGCTGATCGCAGTGTCACGACAGCACTTAAGCACATGAGGGAGATGGCTAACCTGGCTAACCCAGGTTTTCAAGACTTGAAGTAACTATAAAAGTATAACCACTTACAGGTTTGTTTCATTGCTGGTCCAAAGGATAATGGTTATTATTTTTTAAAGTCTCGCATCGATCATTCTTAACCCATGATTGAGGAGTATATGATCTACATAAGTGATAAATTGTTGAAAAAATTAGATACTTTGTAGAGATTTTTAAATTATTTTTTAATTATTAAGAAAAACATTTCAAAACACTGGGTTTATTTTGGGAAAAGATGGCAATGTATGAATGATACTGATACTTGCAGTACCCAGTTTTACATGGCTGGTTCTTCTAACTGTGTAATGCTTTGGACAGGTGGAGGTTTTCTAATAAACACGGAGGCAAATAGGCAGCTGAACACGGGATGCCTCTAGGTGACACCTGCTGCTGGGGTTGTTTATTTTATTTTATTGGCCACACCCGCTCGGCTTGCAGCTGCTTAGTTCCCAGACCAGGGATTGAACCCGGGGCACAGCAGTGAAAGCACCAAGTCCTAACCACTGGACCGCCAGGGAAGTCCCTGGGATTGTTTATTTCACTGTCACTTTCCCCACCACATGGACCTCTTGCTTATCCCTACCCGACCCCGTTTTGTTTCTTACAGCTACCATGTGTGTAACATTGCTAGTTAGTTAGTGGTCCTTGGCTTCGTGTCACTGCCACTGCCTACTGGCTGCCATTTTATTAATCATCTTTTTCTTTTTTAAAAAAATCTAACTTACACATCCGCTCACTCATAGCTCTTGCGGGGAGTAAAAACATGCAGGGTGACCTCCTTTCAATATTGTACTGTCCCTAAATGGCTCTGCTTAGGAGGCATATAAAAGGAAAAATTCAGTCATTTAATGTTGCCATCTTTTCAGTTTTGGGGAAAATGGTCAAAGCTGTTGGCTAAATGTTTTTAAACTCATTAGTATATTTTATTTAATTCTTTTCATGATTATCTCAAACACAAGTTTTGTATAAATAAAAATATTTTTCTCTGTGCTTTCTTCCATCTTCAGGTGTTAAAAGTAATTGAAGTATGAAGAGGACATTATATCAATGACTATAGCCTGTATCCCTTGGGAACTTTAGAATTATAACCTTTTTTTAGTGTATAAATTGTACCTGGCCTGTACAGCTGTTTCCTGCCCTCTCTTCTCGTAAACTCTGCTGCTTCCCAACACAACTAGAGTGCAATTTTGGTGTCTTAGAAGGGAAAAACGACAGTTTACAACTGTGGCCCTATTTATTACACAGTTTGTCTTTCATGTCTTAAATTTAGTCTTCACTGTGCCAACCTAACTGTGTCATACAGGACTGTGCTTTTTGTACTTGTTTTTTTGTGTTTATTTTTTAATCTCAGTTTAAGTTACCTAGCTGCTACTGCTTGTTGTTTTTCTTTTCTTATTAAAACAATATTTTAGGGGAAATGGAACCTTTAGATTAAATGTCTTAAATTTTACCACTTATAACACTACATGCCCACAAATTATATCAGGTCAGTACTGTACCTTAAAATCCCTTGAAATGACTTCGGAGTTAAAAATTATCTGTATCATCTCTGAAGTTTGCTTCTGAAAACTACTCTTTGAGCACTGAAACCTTTAAAACTGCCCAACTAGACATTTGAGACTGAGCAAGGCTACTTACTTATCTCATGAAACGACTGTTCTTGAATTATCCTGAATAGAAATACTTTACAATATCAGAAGCAAATCTTCTGCTTTTGTTTAAGAAGGAGAGTTTGGAAAAGGAATTTATTTCTGTTCTTCCCAGTGCTTTAATCCACATAGATTGATGGAATGGAAACACCCTGCTTTGTTTTGGTGAGCCCACTAATTAATAGAAGAATTGGATGGATAATGATTTGTCATCTTACTATAGTGAAGTGAACTAAGATATTATAGGATTAAACATAATTTTATATTGTTAGTACCGTATTGTTTGATCTAAATTTATAGCCTATGGAAATTGAGAAAAAATGTGGAAGGACAAGACAAATATATGGTAAATTTATAAATATATAGGTTAAATTTTGGTCTGAAATCCCTGAGGTTTTTTTACCTGGTACACTAAGTCATAACACTATAATTTATTTCTTGTTTAGTCTAGAAGTAGTAAATTATTTGCAAGTCACTAACAATCCTCAAATAAATTATTTTGTTGGCAGTAGCTGGTAATTTTGTTGTTAAGTGTACCTGTTCTTCTTCCTCAGATGATTAAACTAAGTCAGCAGTTTGTTTTAGAAGCTATAAAAGTTAACAGGGGAGGAGATTTGCTTCATCAGTTGGGGGTGGGTAACTGCAACTGTGTTAGCAGAAATTTGCAGAGAATGGGGATTTAAGGTTACTCAGAAGAGAAAGTTGGAAAGTTCTGTTAGGATCTGGGTGGCAGAATTAACTTTTCGAAAAAGTTTTATATACAGATATTTGTATTAAATTTGGAGCCGTAGTCAGAAGACTCAGATCATAATTGGCGTATTTTTCTATTTCCTTAACTGTTGCAATTTCCACTTTTATAATAGTTTTGATTTAAAAGATAAATTTATTTTTTTAACAGTCAAAAATCCTTGCTGTTACGATCTGCAACCTTACAAATGATTGTATTGTTTTTAGGAATGATCAAAAGAAACACTCCAGAAATTGAGATGAAACCTTGTAGAGCAGCAAGATCGAAGCAGGGCAGTTCACTGAGAGAAGTGCTGCCTCCTATTTGTGATGATAGTTTTCTAAATGGAGAGATGTTTGGCTGCATTCACATAGACATTTGTATTTTGTTTTCAAACGAAAGCTTGCTTTTTGGGCAATATTCTGAGATGAAGCAGAATTTTTTTTCTCTCTTTTGTCTGAATATGGTAGTTCCATTCTTATAAGATACATCATGGTATTGGTACTATGTAACAAACGATGAATTGTAACTAGCATGTGGTTCAGAGTATACAGTGCTAGGGTTTTTAAAATATCTTAATGGTTCTTTTCTATTTATAATTTCAAACTTTCACAAAATGTACAGAGAATTTCCTAAATTTGTTTTCACTGAACTGCTTTTGCTATGGTAGGTCATTAAACACAGCATTTACTCTTACAAATGAAAATTTCTGATCATTTGGAACATTGACACTTATTTCAATTTGCAGTGTCTTTTATTTTTGACTGACTATATTAATGTTCTTCTGAGTGGTATTGATAAATGGTTCAGAAGAGAAACTCAGTGAAATAAAAATATTTATTCATGGTGATCAATTAAATTATTTGCCTAATTTAAGAAAACTACTGTGCATAACTCTCAATTTGACAGGAGGTGATAGAAAAGAGTCTGAGTCCACCTGTGGAATGTGTTGGTTTCTTTTCAGTGCTTGACGATACATTCAAAGATAATTGGTTTGGGAAGGCGCCGTGTAATTATAGCTAACCTGCATGCTGTAAATGTCTTCTGTGTTCAAATAAAGAGGAAAACATTTTTTGGAATGTCATGACTTTCTTAAACTCAATTCAGTGACGTATTAGGTTGATTTTACATGACCAAGTGGCCTTCTTTCTTGACAGAACAGTGACTAATATGTCATTATATTCATGTGTACTTTGTCTCCTAATGTATTGCATACGCTTTGGACATCAAGTATTAAATATGTAGGCTGAAGAATTAAGAGCTAGAGATGAACCATCAGCCTCCCTTATGTTATTTTACATCAGTGTAGCCTGATACGTGATGAGGACACTTCACCGTGTTATTCTTCCCCCAAAACTATTAACCCCAGTCTGATCGTGAGAAAAACATCAAACTAACCAAATGGAGGGACATTCTACCAAATGCCTGACCAGTACTCTTCCGAAGTGTAAAGGTCGTGAAAAACCAGGAAGACAAGTCTGAGGAGACTTGGCAGCCCGACGCAGTGACGCAGGGCGGTGTCCTGGGTTGGACCCTGGAACAGTAGAAGGACATCGGGGAAAACTGGTGAAATCTGTTAGCAGTAGTGTGCCGGTTAATTTCCTAGTTCTGACAAAGGTGCAGTGGTGATGTGAGATGGTACATTAGGAGGGAGAGTATGAGGGTGACTCCCTGTATTACCTTTGCTACTTTTCTGTAAGTTAAAATCATTCTGAAATAAAAGGTTTATTTACTAATTTATAAGGCAGCAAGCCACAAAGAACAACAGAGGAGACCACAAGCAGGAAAGCAAAACTCAGCAGACACCTGACTCAACCAGCAGTGGGGAACGCCAGGGAGCAGCTCGGTATCCCCCCCAGAGCACCCCTAAATGGTCATGAATGTGACCTTCGTACCTCTGGAAGTCGGAGTGGAAGGAGGCTGAAATAGGACTAGTCGAAAGTCTATCTAGACCTTTCCGTTTGACCCGCAGATCCCTTCTTCAACGCTGCACAGCTTGCCAGCTGCCCCTCTCACATCCCAGGGTGAGCCTGTGTATTCTCTCGGAAGGGTAAAGCAGAGGGTCTCCAGATGCGAGTGCTGGTGGCAGCTGAGGGTGGGGTGACGTGCTGGAAACGAGGCGTGCGCCCGTTAGCAGTGTCTCCCCTCATTGCCACAGCTCCCCTTTGGCGCTGCTAGGGGTTGAATTGTGTACCCTCAAACTTCCTGTGTTAAAGTCTCAGTCCTCAAGAATGTGACCTTCCTTGGAGGTAGGGCCTTTTCGGGCGTAATCAAGTTAAAGGTCCTCAGGGTGGCTCTTGCCAATGTGACTTGTGACATAAAAGAGAAATTTGACAGGTGCATGGAGGGAGACACAGGGAGAAGATGGCCATCTACGAGCCATGGAGAGACGAACAGTCCTCCCTTCATAGCCCTCTGACGGAGCCAACCCTGCCAACACCCTGTTTTGGGGCTTGTAGCCTCCAGAACTGTGAGACCATCCATTTCTACTGCCTCGCCTAGTCTGTGGTGCTTGCGTTCATCAGCCCGAGCAGACCAGTGTGATTGCCGACACTGGCAGCGAGCTGGGCCCTCTAAGCATTCCTCCTTTCTTTCCTTCGGTTTGCGTCTTGTTAATACCATCCAGTTGTCAGTGGTGTGAAGGGGGCCGGTGAGGGGCACCAGGCGTACACGGTCCCTTAGTGAGCAAAGAGCCCGGGCCACATGGCCACCTCTCCAGCAGCAGGTGGCCTCCCTCTGGGAGCCTGCCCTTCAGCCTCAGAGAGGAGCTTCCTGCCCACCTGATCTATGGTGGTGGGCGGGGGAAGGGCAGCCTTGGCCCACTAGGATCCAGTGAGGTGTTTCCTCCCCACCACCAGTCCCAGCCAGGGTCTCGACCTGGGCTGCCCGCACCCCAGAGGGATGCTTCCCGCTCACCTAGTGATTGGACCAGCTCTAGCCTGGGAAACCTAGCAAGCTTCATCATCCATTGGGCGGCAGCCATGCCTTTGCAATGAGATCCGAACCCCAGACATGGGGCAGGAGCCCCTTCCAAGTCTGTTCCTTCCCTGGGTACTCTCCCTTAGCCCTAGACTATTCTTGAAAGTTCTCTGTACCCATTTCTAGTTCATCCCCTCGGACCTGGCCTGATACAGAGGGTAATATGAACGTTTGCAATCAGAATACTTAGAAGCCCAACCTTCTTCCATTGCTTGGTCACCTGAATGCTGGCAACCAGGCTTATGCTTTCCAGCCAGGAGATGAGAGGACTTCGGTGAAAAGTTTGACAACTGATACAAGGAGTACCCCAAGAAGCACAGTTTCAGAAATGCCACAGTCAACAGTCCTACTCCTGTGAACCAATTGCTTCCAGTCAGCTTCATCGTGTCCCCACCTTACATAGGTGCAGACAGCCAAGGATCACGAAGCATGTGAAGAAAGCCTTTACGATGACAGGATCAAAACAGAAAATAATTAATAATAATATGGAGGAAAGTGGAACTATGAAAGGGGAAGAAAACATTTTTAAAAACATACTAAATTTGGGGCTTCTCTGGTGGCGCAGTGGTTGGGAGTCCGCCTGCCGATGCAGGGGACGCGGGTTCATGCCCCGGTCTGGGAGGATCCCACATGCCGCGGAGCGGCTGGGCCCGTGAGCCGTGGCCGCTGGGCCTGCGCGTCCAGAGCCTGTGCTCCGCAGCGGGAGAGGCCACAGGAGTGAGAGGCCCGCTTACCGCAAAAAAAACATACTAAATTTAATACCTTTCACTTCCACCTTGAAGAGCATGGGTATTAAAGTGCTAATATAATTACCTTCCCTAGTATATCTTTTTTACTTTTTCTTATGTATAAAAAACAACTAAAAACATGCACGGTTTGTGAGGAAATGACAAATTTCAGAAAATTCAGAATCTGAATACACTCTATACATAGCTTCTAGATAAAGACACAAAATTACCAGATACTCAGAGGCCCCCTGGGCCCATTCTAGTGACTCCCCTTAAGGTTTAATATTGTTCTGGTATCTAACAAAAAGATCACTTTACCTGTATTTTATATAAATGTTATGACACAGTATAACCACTTTTGGATTGGGCTTTTTTATTCCTTATGTTGTCTGTGAATATACCTATATGCTTGCCTGTTGTGATCATGCATTGCCACTGTTGCATAGGATTCCATAGTGTAAACATTTAACAATTTATCCCAATGTGTATTACAATATGAGTGATTTTCAGTTTGTGTCTATTGAGAATAGCACTGGTATATAAATTCTAGAACTTGGGGAAAAAAAAAAACCTAATAGTAAGAGCCTCAAGATTTTGACATAGTGAAAAAAGAGTTTGTCTCCACTAAACAAAACAAAAAACCAAGGGGTCATAAGAAAGAAATACTGAGAAAACAAAAAAGTCTTGAAAATAGAAACAATAGGAAGGTTAGAAGATGAAGTTGAGAAAGTTGCCGA
The DNA here is from genome assembly GCF_963455315.2 of Globicephala melas. Lineage (NCBI taxonomy): Eukaryota > Metazoa > Chordata > Mammalia > Artiodactyla > Delphinidae > Globicephala > Globicephala melas. Next base: position 3,533,042 of record NC_083315.2, on the reverse strand, counting down.
CAAAGTCATACACACAAAAAAGTCAGAGGGCTTCCCTGGTGGTGCAGTGGTTAAGAATCCGCCTGCCAATGCAGGGGATACGGGTTTGAGCCCTGGTCCAGGAAGATCCAACATGCTGCGCAGCAGCTAAGCCCATGCACCACAACTACTGAGCCTGTGCTCTAGAGCCCACAAGCCACAACTACTGAGCCTGCACTCTAGAGCCCATGAGCCAGAACTACTGAGCCCGCGAGCCACAACTACTGAAGCCCGTGCACCGAGAGCCCATGCTCCGCAACAAGAGAAGCCACTGCAATGAGAAGCCCACGCACCACAACGAAGAGTAGCCCCCACTCGTCACAACTAGAGAAAGACCAAATGCAGCCAAAAATAATTAATTTAAAAAACAATAAAATAAATGGTCATTTTTTTAAAAAAGTTGGAAAATAGGAAAGAAATTAGAAGACCACAACACAAGGCTTCAGGTCTGAATAAGTTAAATAAGAAAATGTAACTGAAGGCCATCTGTTGCCAATGCCCAGAACAGTGGATAAAAATAGAACCACACTAAGGCACAGTACAAAGAAAACCATAAAAAAAAAAAACAAAAAAAAAAACATTTCGTACAAAGGTCTGAGAATCTGAATGTATCAAACAACACTGGAAATTAGAAGAAAATGGATCAGTACCCTCAAAATTCTGAGGGAAAGTGATCTCAAACCTCAGTTGGTATAAAGGTAGGTAAAATAAGGTTTTCAAACACACAAGTTCTCAAAAAATGTACTTCTTATGTATCATTTATTGGGAAGCTATTGCTCAACCAAGTGAGAAATTAAACTAAGAAAGAGGAAGATGTGGGACATACAAAAGAAGAGACCAACAAACGAAGGGAAGCACCAAGGTGACGGCGTCAAAAGCAACCTGTCCAGATGGGAGTCCATCAGTCAGAAGACTGCCAGAGATACGTTTCCAAGACAAATCAGAGTGATTGATGTGTGAAGATTTTGAGAAAAAAATTTATATAACTGAAGATGAGTTTAGGGTTGACTAAATGGTACATAAAACACTAAGGGAAAAAAGAATTACTGAGGGACTTCCCTGGTGGTGCAGTGGTTAAGAATCCGCCTGCCAGTGCAGGGGACACGGGTTCGAGCCCCGGTCCGGGAAGATCCCACATGCCGCGGAGCAACTAAGCCCGTGCGCCACAACTACTGAGCCCGCGTGCCACAACTACTGAAGCCCATGCGCCTAGAGCCTGTGCTCTGCAACAAGAGAAGCCACTGCCATGAGAAGCCCGCACACCGCAACGAAGAGCAGTCTCCACTCGCTGCAACTAGAGAAAGCCTGTGCGTAGCAACGAAGACCCAACGCAGCCATAAATAAATAAATAAATAAATTGATTTGTTTTTTAAAAAAAAGAATTACTTATTCAAAAAAGAATCCGGGGGTGGTGGTGCTGTGATGAATTGGGAGATTGGGATTGACATATATACACTAATATGTATAAAACAGATAACTAGTAAGAACCTGTTCTATAAAAAACTAAATAAAATTTAAATGATAAAGCAGAAAAAAAAAGACTCCTAAATATAACCCAAAAAAGTAGACTCACAGATATAGAGAACAAACTAGTGGTTACCATTGTGGGGGTGGGAGGCACAAACCATTGGGTATGAGATAGATTCACGGATGTGTTGTACAACATGGGGAATATAGCCAATATTTTGTAATAACTGTAAATGAGAAGTAACATTTAAAAATTGTATTAAAATTTTTTAAAATAAGTGCCAAAAAAAAGAATCCTAAGATAAGCAAGAGAGGAAAAGTCACCATAGTATATTACATGACTCAGCTGTGATTGGCACATTTCATCGTAGTAATGGAAACATGGATTGGTAACTAAACTTACAACATGACCTTATTGAGAGGAAGAGGGGTTGTGTCTATGTGTTGATGGTGGTGAAAGAGGGTTCAATCCTCATCTTCCACAGAATAAGACAACTGGCTCCACTTAACCATGACTAATCAATAAGTAGCAGAGATTTGGAGATGAAACAAAATGACAGTGGCTGCTTCTGGAGAGTGGGAAAGAGGTGAAGTGGGGCAGGGGACCGCTGTTTTGTTTGGGGTAGAAGGAACCACTGTTTTTGAAACAAGTTTTCTAGAGCGTGTTTGACTTTTCAGGGCTCAGTTTGTATCCTGTTGTAGGGTGGCTCTCCGAGGATGGCTTCAGAAGCATGTCCCCGGTTCTTGACCCAACCTAGAATTCAACTTGCCCATTTGCAGAAAAACACTTGAAAACCTCGAGGTGACCCTTAGGCCTTTTGTTCTGTAATTCTGAGATGCCAAGTAATCTGGTCTAGAGTTATAACATCTGGTGCTCGCTTCAGCAGTCCACATGCTAAAAATTAGAACAAAACAACAAAGATTAAGTAACATTGCCCCTGCACAAGGATAACACACAAATTCGTGGAGCTGTTGCCTACTTTTAATTAAATGTCCTCTGCGTTCAAAAATATATATATATGTAGATCACATCTGAAAGGTTTGTTTATTTTAAATTAAGTCTTCAGGGACTTCCGTGGTAGTGCAGTGGTTAAGACTCTGCGCCCCCAAGGCAGGGGGCCCAGGTTTGGTCCCTGGTTGGGGAACTAGATCTCACATGCATGCCGCAACTAAGAGTTTGCATGCTGCAAAAGAAAGAAAGAAATTAAGCCTTCATAATCACTGACTTTATGTGGAAACAAATCCACAGGTCTCTCAAGCTGAAGTAAGCAGTTCTCGAAAGTACTTTTCTTTTTTTTTTTTTTTGGCCGCACAGTGCTGCTTGCGGGATCTCAGTTCCCCGACCAGGGATTGAACCCGGGCCTCAGCAGTGAAAGCACTGAGTCCTAACCACTGGACCGCCAGGGAATTCCCAGAAAGTACTTCTTTCTTCATTAAATGAATGCTTCCAAATTTTGAAGATTTAGAAGAGAAGTGGATTTTTTTAAATTGTGCTAAAATGCACATAAAATAAAATTTACCATCTTAAGCTTTTTTAAGTGTGTTGGAAGAAAAGTGTTTGCTTTGGGGGTTTGTGTGTGTGTGTGTACACAGAAATTAGCTCAGGACTGGAAGTATTTGTGTCATGATCTACACCAAAATATTTATTTAATGTTCTTCAGTTCATATTAGCTTGATGGAATGATGTTATTAACATTATAAACTTTCAGATGTTTCCACTGTAGGTAAACTCAGAACTGAGGACAACTATTTAAAATATTCAAGAAATTAACCATTTTTTCACCCACTTAACAGTCAAGAGCCAATGGAAATGAAAAATCAGAATACTGTAAGTAAATCTGAGAAATCCCAAATAAGTGCCCGTTGTTTCTTGAGAGACAGACATCACTAGTATGAGCTCCAGGAAACACCCACGTTACCATCTCAGATATATTCTTTTCTTGCCGAATAAAAAGTTAGGCACACAGCTTTTCTATACAATAAGTGGAATTGTGCACAGCCGCCCTGCATACCGTTCTGAAAATGAACTTTTGTTTTATGCAAATGCAGGCGAATTAGAATGAACAAAAGGCACACATTTTAAGGCTGAGAACATTCAACTGAAAATGAAAAACGGATTTTTCTTCTGATAGAAAACCAGCTGGAAAAATTTTGCAGCAGGCCGGTTGGGGGCAGACCTGAGGCCTCTCAGCAGTCCGCTCTTTGCAAGGCGGCTGCCCACTGGCAACGACTTTCTAAATGCCCCGTCGGGGGTCCCGAGGTGGCCCCTCTGCAGGAATAAACAGGAAGAGGCGGGGCCCTCTCTCTAATCCCCCCGCCCCGTGGGGGGGTGATGAGGGCCAGCTCCTCCCCGCACCCACCGCTGGAACTACCTGCTCACCCCAAGGTCCAAGCCGCCTGCTGGACAGCGGGGCCCACAGAGGTCTGACGGGGCTGGGACACTGCTGCAGACCCCTTCTTTTTTTAATTTATGTAATTGAAGTATAGCTGATTTACAGTGTTGTGTTAATTTCTGCTGTACAGCAAAGTGACCCCATTATACATATATATATTCTTTTTCATATTCTTTTCCATTATGGTTTATCACAGGGTATTGAATATAGTTCCCTGTGCTCTACAGTAGGACCTTGTTGTTTATCCATTCTCTCTCTATAATAGTTTGCATCTGCTCATCCCAAACTCCCACTCCATCCCTCCCCCACCCCCCTCCCCCTTGGCCACCACCAGGCTGTGCTCTATGTCTGTGAGTCTGTTTCCATTTCATAGATAGGTTCATTTGTGTCATATTTTAGATTCCACATATAGGTGATATCATATGACGTTTGTCTCTGTCTGACTTACTTCACTCAGTATGATCATCTCTAGGTCCATCCGCGTTTCTGCTTCAGACCCTTTAAGAGGACTTTCACAGGAGAGGAAGGAGGGCTGGAGACCCCTGCTTCGGAGCCTGATGAAAGGATGCTTGGTTATTCAGGAATGTTGAGGTCCTGGTTCCTGAGCCTGGACACAGAGGCAACCATCAGAGAGCCTTGCTACTCTGCCCGCCACACACACTCCAGGGTCTGTTTTCACTCTGCTGTCTAACAATCGCTCCATTGAGAACTCTGCGGCTGGCAGCTCCACTGCCATGTCTTCACGGCTGCAGCCTTGGGCCCAGCCCAGAACGAGGGCACCTCTGCCCTGTCCAATTCACGCTTTCTTTGCCACTCTTCCCTCTGTCCCTTTCCCCCAAGAACCCCATCCATTCCTCGGATTTAGATGTTCCCATCACTCTTCTGGCAGAACATGCCTTCTGACGTGTACCCTCATGACTTTAAATATTATCTATATGCTGATAAATCCAAAATCTGCTTTTCCAAGCCTGATTGCTCCCATAAATTCCTAACTCATGTATCCAAATGCTTACAGGCCATTTGCACTTAAAGACCCCACAGGCACGTGCACTTCAACACGTCCAAAGTGAACTGAAAAAACCCCTGGCATCATGTGCGTAAAGTCCACAATTGCTTACTTGAAATCCTTGGGGACAAATGTTTTATGGAATTTTAAGTTCTTCAGAATTTAGAAAAGATAATACATAGTATATATATAACAGCACCAGTGAGGTCTAGGCCAGTACCATGGAATCAAACATGATTTTTCTCTTCAGCAAAATGTACCACTATTCACATTAGCGGAATATGCAAAGGCTGAAAAGTGTCATGTCAGTTGAAGTCATGTTTTATTATCAAAAGAGTTGCACCAAACTCACAAAAAACTTAATTTTCAGAGCCTCTTAGCTATTGGAGTTGTGAATAAGTGATTATTGAACTTTGTCACATATGACATTAAAGGGCTAATATCCCTAATATACACAGAGCTCTTAGAAATTAACAAGAAAAAGAAAGATGAAAACCCAGGAAGAAAATGGACCAAGGAGGGGACTTCCCTGGTGGTGCAGTGGTTAAGACTGCACTCCCAATGCAGGGGGCCCTGGTTCGATCCCTGGTCAGGGAAGTAGATCCTACATGCATGCTGCAACTAAGAGTTCACATGCCACAGACTTCCCTGGTGGCACAGTGGTTAAGAATCCACCTGCCAATGCAGGGGACATGGGTTCGAGCCCTGGTCCAGGAAGATCCCACATGCTGCAGAGCAACTAAGCCCGTGCACCACAACTACTGAGCCTGTGCTCTAGAGCCCACGAGCCACAACTACTGAGCCCACGCACCTAGAGCCCGTGCTCTGCAACAAGAGAAGCCACCACAATGAGAATCCTGCACACTGCAACGAAGAGTAGCCCCTGCTCGCCGCAACTAGAGAAAGCCCTCATGCCACAACGAAGACCCAATGCAGCCCAAAAATAAATAAATAAAATAAATAAATAATTTTAAAAAATGAGTTAACACGCCATAACTAAGACCCGGCGCAACCAAAGTAAATAGATAATTAAATATTTAAAAAAAAAAGAAAAGAAAATGGACCGAGGACATGAATAGACCATTCAAAGATAACATTTTTAAATGTTCAACCATACTAATTGCAAGTTGCAAAGAAATGCAGCTTTTTGCAATAGGAAGATGTTTTCTGCTTATCAGATGAGCATGGATGAAAAATAAGTTAGCAAAAGTATAGAGAAATAGGCACTCACATATATTAGTGAGTTGATATTTGGGAAAACCTTAGGCCACTTGCCTAGTAAACATATAGCAAGCTTTATATAAATGTTAAATAAATATTGCTGGAAGTTTTTATTGATACAAACTTTTTCAAGGCAACTTATCAAAAATCAACATCTATTAAAAATTTATATGTCTATGTCCTAGCCTCCAGAACTTCCAGTTCTAAGAATTTATTCTACCAAAATACACCAATGTGCAAAGATACATTGTGTAGAAAGATGTTCACTGAATCACTGCAGTGATGAAATTTGGAAACAACACCCCATCTTCAGTGGTGTGTTTCTTCTGCTCGACAGACTGATAGGAAGATCTCAGCATCATATTCAGACACAGTAATATCCAGAGGAAGAAGACAGTGTCTTCCTGTGACTCTCTTTTAAGAGTGGAAAAACTTTTCCCAGAAGCTTCCCAGCAGACTTTCTCTTCCATCCACTGGACAGACCTGGGCTACATGAACATTCCCAGGCCAAAGGGAATGGCATTACTCTATCTTGGGACCCATTTAGGCTCTTAAGAATTAATAAGAACCCCAGAGAGCTTTCTTTTCCCCTTCGGTTAGCTAAAATGTTTTATTTTTAATTTAATTTTTATTCTATATTGGAGTATATTTTATTTACAATGTTGTGTTTGTTTCAGGTGTACAGCATAGTGATTCAGTTATACATGTACATATATCCATTCTTCTTCACATATGGCAGAAATCACATATGACCTCTTAACAGATGCTTTTGCCTGATCCTTTGTGTATTTACCTACTTTTGGTCATAAGAACATAAATATTATCTTATTGCACCAACCCCAGTGTATTAGTTATCTGTTGCTGTTTAACAAATTGCCCCCAGATTCAGTGGCTTATAGATTAAAATGTCGATCTTTCCGTTTTTGTGGGGCAGGAATCTGGGCACAGCTGAGCTGAGTTGCATGAAGTTGCAGGCGAGCTGACGGCCAGGTCTGGGATCTCATCTAAAGACTGGACCTGGGCGGGGTGGGGGGTGGGGGGAGGAGCCACTTCCAAGCTCACACACCTGGCTATTATCAGTCTCAGGAAATCGGCTTCCAAGCTCTCTCACCTGGGCCTCTCCATGGGGCTGACTCACAACATGGTCGCCGGCTTCCCCAAGTGAACCAGGCAAGAGAGAGCTGGAAAGAGAGCGTCCAAGATGGAACCTGCAGTCCTTTGTCACCTAATCTCTGCATCGAGGCCATCGCCTCTGCCACGCTGTCTTCTCTAGAAGTGAGTCACTAAGTCTAGCCCACGTGCAAGGGAGGCGGGGATCAGAGGGGGATGATTTCAGAGGCTCCTGCCGCGACCAGAATCAGCCTATGATGACCTTGTGGAGAGGAAGTAGCGAGTTGCGCTGTTATTTTTGTCTGCTTACTGTCTATTTGGGAAAAGACCTCTTCCTCTTCCTCAGTCTGTGTGGCTCTGGAGACCGAAAGCTCCCCTCACCCTGGCTCTTTGGGGGGTGGGCAACTTTGTGGCCGGAGGGAGTGATTCAAGGATGAGCCTTTCAGAGCCTTTTTCAGGAACTGACAGGGGTGCCGGGAGAAACAGGGTCTCCTAAGATCACAGGTGCTGTAAAACATGGAAAACTGGAATTCTTCTGGCTTCTATGTCTATATATAGGATTCCTTTGCTCCATGTGAAAAAATTCTTAGTAAAACAGAGCTGAGAGGAGCAGGGTGAGTGAAGCACACCAAATCCTCGTAACATCTCCGCCCCTCCGTGCCCAGCTTTGCCTGAAGTCAGGCTTAACTTTTCTTTTTGAAGTTAGTTTTGAATTGGGTTTTCATCACTTACAACAGCAATAGAAAAATGGTTCTAACATATGTTAGAACCATTTGGGACCCCATCAGTAACATGGAGGGGGTCCCAAATACTCTATCTCCCCTTAATAAAACCATCATAGCAGTACCTTTTGTGGAATTATCTAACTACTTATAGTATATTTAAAATTTTCAACCTTATCAGCATAATGCTTGGAAAGTCAAGCTCCATGTTTTTCCTATTGTGTGAACCGTTTCCTTTATTCACCTTAAATTTACTTTTCTCAGGATTCAGGAGATGTCTTCTTGTTCCATTTAAGTTCCCTAAGAGCAGGGAGAAATGCCTTCTTAATTATTATTTCCTGTCCAACTTGTAGCGCAATAGCAGGCCACATAGCAGATCCTCAGTAAGTGTTCAATGAACGAATGAGTAAACGAATCTTTTAAGCATCCTTGAGGTTACTGTTCCCTAAGTTCAAGACGTAACTTTTGCCCATATGAAGACCCGTTCAACATTTTCACGTTAACTTCAGGTTATTCCTATATACTTAGGCTTTTCATAATCACTGCTCCAAATAATTCACGAAAGCATTAAGCAAGACTAATCATAGGAGAATGCCAGTGTTTACACGTCTTCCCCCAGGAAATGTCCTAAATCCTAAACCATTGTTCTCATCCCTGGGCAACTTCCCTCTACGTCACCCCAGTCTCCATTGTACCACGAGGACTCAATTTTTAAAATAGCCTTTTGTGTGGAACTTTGTGAAAGGCTTTTTGAAAATCTTAATAGATGCCATTCATGAGCTTTTGTCCATACACATATGCACCTCCTACAAGAGCTTATTAGATCGATGAGGCCTGATTTCCTCTTGGAAAACCATACGTTCCCTCCAGCTCCTTCCTTGCCTCCCCCAGGTGAATTGGTGTACAATTGTCTTTGGGGGAGAAGGGCTCAGATCTTCTCTGTGGGTCTGCTTTGACGGGTCTTTGATCCTTGTCAGGTATTGTAGAATCATATAAGGTGGAGAATGTCAAAATCAAACTCTCCTAAAAAGGGATGAATAACTATGGTTACGTTAGCATGTTGAGGTCAGAAACAGGGCTATAGGGACTCAGGTGTGGTCAATATGGGCAGAAAAAAGGAAGTTAGTTTAGAAATATAGGAAGTTGGTGGTTGCCAGTAGAGGGTCAGGAATGTCTCAGGTCCTTTAGGAATTTGATAGTGTCGTTGGTTTCCCCTTTCTTCATGCTTCCATCCTGCCTTGGAAAATGTTCCTTCTCAGTCATTCCCTGGAGGCTCTTTTTGTCTCTTTAATGTGGTTTTTCTCCAGGTTCTGTCCTTGGTTTTATTGTACCTCCCTCTAATGTTCTCCATTGTCAATGTCATGTCCTCCCTTGGAGTAAGGTTGTCTATTTATTCTATAGACTGATAGAAATGTAAGTCATAACAACGATACATAGATGTGTAAATTTCAGGCACGCACTTCTTCTCTGAGCTTCAGGTAAGTCTATTCACCTGCCTAGTGGACATTTCCATGTCGATAGCCCATAGATGCTCCAAACCTGTGTCAAAAACCAAAGAACATCTTAACATGTCCAAAATCAAATGCATTATCTCTATATAATTTAAGGCCTTTTTTTTTTTCCCCTTGACCACACTGCACGGCTTGTGGGATCTTAGTTCCCTGACTGAGGATTGAACCCATGCCCCTGCAGTGGAAGTGTGGAGTCCTAACCACTGGACCACCAGGGAATTCCTGAGGACTTTTTCACTATAGATGACCAAAAACAAACAAACAAACAACAACAAAAAGAAACCCACCATATTTCATGGAGTCTAAGGAGAATCTGAACAGGATAGCAGTACAGCTAGGATCAGAAAGACCTGGAACCAGGACCTAAAATCCTGATGATTTCTCTCTCCAAATTATACCTCTACATTCCCCCATGTATCTGTTTCATAGCTCCCCTTAATGCAGACTAAATTCTTCTGCTTCTCTATCTACCTGGTGGGAAACAGAGAAGATTTCCATTTTGCCTGCTTCAGTCATACAGAGCAAGACTGACCTGATTCTTTCTGGGTCTTCAGTTCAAAATCCCAAAGAAGAAAGTCATTGACCTGGCCAGGGCCAAGGTATCCGCCCATCAATCAATCAACTTTGGCCTCACATACAGGGTTACAATGTACATAATTTGAAGCTGTGCTGTAGTTCACTGATGCTCTGCTCATTTTGCATTCAACCTTTTTTCCCTGTGTTTCATTCTGGAAAGTTTCTATTACTATGCATTTCTACTCTTTTCTTCACTTGTGTCTTAATCTGCTACGAATCCCATCCAGCATATTTTTCACTGGAGAGATAATATTTTTTGTGTCTAGAAGTTGCTTGGTTTTTTACTTTATTCCATTTCTCTACTTAATGAGCTTAATCTTTTGTTTGGATCCGTAAGCGTATGGAATATATAACCATATATAATTATTAATATAACAGCTGTTTTAACGTCTTTGTCCACTGATTCCATCTTTGTCTAATTTGATGTCTCTGTCATCCCTGGGTCTGCTTCTATGGATTTCGCTTTTTCTCCTCATTATTCAGTGTACCTTCCCGCTTGTTTCCATGCCTGGTCATTTGCCACTGGAGGCCAGGTGTTGTGAATTTTACCGTCTTAGGTGCTGGGTATCTTTCTATTCCCATAAATGTCTTCTTGAGCTTTATTCTGGGAAGCAGTTAAATGACTTGGAAACAGTTCAATCGTTTCAACGCTCCTCTTAAACTTTGTCAGGCAGGATGAGAACAGCCTTTATTCTGGAGCTCATTCTGCCATTCCACTGAGGCAATGCTCTTACGCATACTCTACCTGATGCCCTGTGAATTACAAGGTTCTTCCTTCCAAGATTATTCCCTCTGACCCTACCCTTGAGTAGCTTCCCCACACTCAGGTGCAGATCAGTACTCACCTGAAGACTTTCGGGGACCCTGTGCAGGTCTCTGGGGCTCTGTCCCTGGGCCGTGCTCCCCGCCCTGTGATGCTGCCTGAGATCTCCATGCCAGGACCTCCCCAGACACCCAGGCTCCACACTGGCTCCCGTTCTCTAAAGTGCCCCCTGGAGACGCTCCGGGCAGGAAGCTGAGACAATCACGGCGCTCATCTCATTTGTCTGCCCCCTCTCAGGGACCATTGTCCTCTGCTGCCTGGTATGCAGTGTCTGAAAACACTTGTTTTCTGCATTTTTCCTCCTTTGGAAATTGTTTCAGAGGGAGGAGGGTAAAGCCAGTCGCTGTCACTCCATCTTGGCCAGAAGTAGAAATCCAGTTGAACCTTTTGGAACTATTTGCAGCTTCTAAAAACTCTGGGCTCTTGGGGCTTCCCTGGTGGTCCAGTGGTTAAGACTCCACACTTCCACTTCAGGTGGCACAGGTTCAATCCCTGGTCGGGGAACTGAGATCCCACATGCTGTGCAGCGCAGCCCAAACAAGTAAAAAAATAAAAGATAAAACTCTGGGCTCTTGAATGTCTGTGCACTTTTATGTCCGCTTGAAGTGTCCTTCCTTTCCACCCTGTCTGCCTGGCAAGACTCAGTTCTGGCATTAGCTCCTCCCAAACCTTCCGAGTGCCCTGACGCCTGCACGAGCATCCTTCCTCTGTGCTCCACGACATCATTCGCACACCATGCAGGCTGGTCCCCTCAATGAACTCCAAGCCCTGTGTGCACAGATCAGAGCTAATTCATCTTTGTAGCTTGGAATTTAACACAACAGGTGCTCAACATATGCTTGGTGAAAGGAATTGAAAACTGTATATAATTACACCCAAACAGAGAACAATCTTCGCTGTTTATTTCACAGTATTTTATAAGCTGTTACCTGCAAAAATGGGCTATCACTTAAACATTCCTCTATTCTGAAGTTCTGATATTACATGTCTTTGAGTCAAGTGTGTCATTAGCAAAATTCTCAGCCATCAGACTGAGGCGATTCTCCAACAGAGTAGTTTACTTAGAAGCGTATCTCTCAAGCCCTCCTACTGAGGAGGGTGGCAGACGGCTGGCATATGTCTGTGCATTTGGTTTGTTACTTTTGTTGAACATGAGATATTTTCAGTGTGTCACAGATTTTGAAAAACGGCTTGTGTATTTACAGCCCACGCTGAGCAGACTGCAACCGCAAACTCCAAGCGAACAACCTCATCATTTGCTTCTTCATGTGGTGAAACACTTCCTTGACTCAAGTCAAAGTCACACCACCATCTCTAGCAGGGCTTTAGAGCCTATGGAGGTGCAGTGGACACTCAGTGGAAATAGATGCTAAAGTTTGACATTAGATTTGTTGGGAGTTAGACCTCTGAGATCCCATCATGTGTCCTTCCTGGACTACACATGTTCTTGTATGGTAAAATCCCCCCCACATCTCCCTTCCCAGACCTCTAGCACACTGTGTAGTTTGAGCTTAAACCTACTTGAGGCCTCAGTGCTTTCTTTTTTAACCTAAATAAAAAATTTACCGGGGGAACTTCCCTGGTGGCGCAGTGGTTAAGAATCCGCCTGCCAATGCAGGGGGACACAGGTTCGAGCCCTGGTCCGGGAAGATCCCACATGCCACGGAGCAACTAAGCCTGTGGGCCACAACTACTGAGCCCACGTGCCACAACTACTGAAGCCCGTGCGCCTACAGCCCGTGCTCCACAACAAGAAAAGCCACCGTAATGAGAACCCTGCGCACTTCAACAAAGAGTAGCCCCCGCTCGCCGCAACTAGAGAAAGCCTGTGCGCAGCAAGAAAGACCCAACACAGCCAAAAATAAATTAAAAAAAAAAATTACTGGGACTTCTCTGGCGGTCCAGTGGTAAAGGCCTCATGCTTCCACTGCAGGGGGCGAGGGTTCAATCCCTGGTGGGGGAACTAAGATCCCACATGCTGCACAGCGTGGCCACAAAACAAAACAAAACAAAATTTACCTGAAAAATAACTGACATAAATAGGACATGTTAACTGTAAAAGAAACAAAATATGTGTATGAGCAAGTAAATAATAATCACCTGTCATCACACCACTCAGAGTGTATTATATATCACATATTATATATCACAAAGTGTATAATATGTGTTTTTTTTAATTTTATTTATTTATTTATTTTTGGCTGTGTTGCGTCTTCATTGCTGCACACGTGCTTTCTCTAGTTGCGGCGAGCGGGGGCTACTCTTTGTTGCGGTGTACGGGCTTCTCATTGCACTGGCTTCCCTCATTGTGGAGCACAGGCTCTAGGCACATGGGCTTCAGTAGTTGCAGCACGCGGGCTCAGTAGTTGTGGCTCTCGGGCTCTAGAGCGCAGGCTCAGTAGTTGTGGCACACGAGCTTAGTTGCTCCGCGGCATGTGGGATCTTCCCGGGCCAGGGCTCGAACCCATGTCCCCCGCATTGGCAGGCGGATTCTCAACCACTGCGCCACCGGGGAAGCCCTATAATATGTATCTTACATCGAACCTGCTATTTTGTAAATTGTAATCTCCTCCCACCCTGTATCTTTCCAAGTCAACTAATATCTTTTCTAATTCTCCAAAGCAGTAAAATTTAAAACAAAGTCTTCTACAAACATTACTTTTTGTTATGCACCCTCTCTCTTTCTCTCTGGAGTATCTGCATTTTAATTAAAAACTCTTCATTTGCAGCAACATGGATGGACCTAGAGATTATCATATTAAGTGAAGTAAGTCAGACAAGGACAAATATCATATGATATCACTTATATGTGGAATCTAAAAAAAGGATACAAATGAACTTATTTACAACAGAGAAATAGTCTCACAAACTATAGAAACAAACTTATGCTTAGTTACCAAAGGGGAAGGGGGGCAGGGATAAATTAGGAGTTTGGGATTAACACGTACACACTACTATATATAAAATGGATAATCAACTAGGACCCACTGTATAGCACAGGGAACTCTACAGTAAGTCCTTTACATTTGAACGAGTTCTGATCCGAGAGCGTGTTCGTTTAAGTCCAGCAAAGTTAGCCTCGGTACCCAACTAACACAATCAGCTCTGTAGCACTGTACTGTAATAGGTTTAGAATAATTTTCACACAAATTGAACATAAAAAACAAACAAACACAAAAATAAAGAAAACATTTTTAATCTTACAGTACAGTACCTTGAAAAGCACGGTAGTCCATTACAACCGCTGGCGTCCAGGGGCTGGCATCGAGTGAACAGGCAAGAAGAGTTACTGACTGGAGGAGGGAGAAGAGGTGGGCGATGGTAGAGGTGAAGGGTCCTCAGCAACAGGAGACGAGGGCAAGCTGCCGTTTCACTCAGGCCAGACATTGATGGAACGCACGTTCGCACCTTTGAGTGTTCTCAACTTTCTCTAGCCTCAGGCCGTTTCCTCATGTGCTGATCACACACATGAAGACCTGAGGGGAACCCTCCGCAATTCCCAAAAGCTCTCTTTTGTTGTCTTCTTTGCTCTCCAGTACTCCTCCCTGCAAATTCTAACCGCTTTCATCTCAATTCTATCCTTTTCAACTCTGTTTCCTGGACTCAAAGAAGCCCTTGGGCGTCATTTGTGTTTCTCCTCCTTGAGCTACAGCCTGGAAAGTGCAGACAGTGAGCTGGGACGATGGTAGAGCTCCCCTCACGTGTTTCCTTCTCTGAGGAAACACTGTCTTTTTTTTTTTTTGGCCACACTGCCTGGCTTGCAGGATCTTAGTTCCCAGACCAGGGATGGAACCCCGGGCCCCGGCAGTGAAATCCTAACCACGGGACTGCCAGAGAAGTCCCAGGAACATTGTCTTAAGATTCTTGTGGGCCAATATCTGTGAACCAGTGTTTCATCTATTTTGTCCAGTTTCTTAGTTAAGGTAAGAGGGTAAATCCAATTCCTATTCCATCACGGCTGGAAGCATAAACCACTTGATGCTTTTTGATCCCACTAAGTGACCTTACTCATGGTGTGATATCTAGTAACAAGACAAACAGGCCCAGGGAATTCCCTGGTGGTCCAGTGGTTAGGACTCTAGGACTCGGTGCTTTCACTGCTAAGGGCCCGGGTTTGATCCCTGGTTGGGGAACTAAGATCCTACACGGCATAGCCACATAAAAAAGAAAAAGAAAAAAACAAAACAAAACCCAAAGAACAAGAAAAACAGGCCTATAATTCGACTGATACACTCAGTCAATTATCTACTGTGTATCAGGGACATTCTGTTTCATGGGCTGACAAAGAAGCTCCCTGTAAAGTTTTTGTAAAGACTAGTCTCTTCAGTTTTTTTGGCGCCAACTTTTTATTTTTAAAGATGTGAACCTAAGGAAAATTTGAAAACCTTGAACAGTGGAGTCCATAGCCCTTCATCTAGGGTCACAAATGATTAATATTTTGCTGCGTATACTTCATGTCTCTCTATTTTTCAACCAATTAAAAGTAAGTGTTACACCTAAATATTTATCCTGCATGATTCAAGAAAAAGACATTCTCTTACACAACAGTAGCGTTATCCTCCCTAAGAAATTTAACACTGATACAATAATATCGGCTCCGATATAGTTCGTATTCAAATTTCTCTAATTACGCTTCCTTTTTCCAGAATCACAGTCCAGTCAAGAATCACTCACTGCCTTTGGCGATTATGTCTCATTAAGCTCTTTTTCTCGGAAACAATCCCCCTGCCATTTTTGTCTTTTATACTGTTGACGGTTTTGAGGTGCTCAGGCCTGACATCTTGTTGAATTTAGATTTTTAGAAATTATAATTGTGTTAGTAAATTTTATGACAACTTGGGAAAAAGAAACGCCTCATTATTTTGGAATGATATTCATCCTGTCACTTTGAAGACTATGTTGAATGTTGCCTGTGAATAAATCTCACGTTAAGAACTAATGTATCTGAAAATTGCTCAGTGACTCAAGTGTGCTATTACAGACTTAGAAGTGGAAGCTATCTCATACTGTATTTCTCCCTGGTGAAGGGAAAGGCAATTGAGACATTTTAGCTGTTTTGTTTTGTCATTTTTCTGTCTTACAGTCACAAGATTACTTAAAAATGTGGTGCAACTTTTTCACAAGCACTGTTCTTGTGATCATCATGGAAAATCAACACTTTCATCTCTTGAGTAGCTGAACTTGTTGCTTGCTCCACCACCCCCCACCAAGTGAAATGGAATAGAAAAGTGCTTGTCATTTTATTATTTTTTTTAACTTTTTACCTTATATTGGAGTAGAGTTGATTACCAATATTGTGTTAGTTTCAGTTGTATGGCAAAGGGATTCAGTTATACCTATACATGTATCTATTCTTTTTCAAATTCTTTTCCCATTTATGTTGCTACATAATATTGCGCAGAGTTTTCTGTGCTATACAGCAGGTCCCTATTAGTTATCCATTTGGTCCAGTGGTTAAGACTTTGCCTTCCAGTGCAGGGGGTGTGGGTGTGATACTTGGTCGGGGAGGTGGGATCCCACATGCCTCGGGGCCAAAAAACCAAAACGGAACAGAAGCGGTATTGTAACAAATTCAATAAAGACTTCAAAAATGGTCCACATCAAAAAATCTCTTAAATGAATAAGTAAATAAATATAGCAGTGTATACATGTCAGTCGCTTGTTGTTTTAGAACCCCAGGGTATGCAGGAGAGAAATGAATGCATTTTTCTCCCGATGAAAACTACTTGACTTTACTTCCGGAAATTTCAAAACTACCATCTGGTAGCCAACCCTGTTTTTCCACCAGATGGCAATAATCCATAATGGCTGAGCACGATGAATGGAATGTACACAAGGGCGTGAGCATTAAAAGGGCTGTGAGCTCTCAACGTGTAACGTAAGAAAAATGATAAGCCCCAGGAGAAGAGGATAAATGACGGGTTGCGACGTCTGGCCCACTGGGGGCTCACACAACCATCGTAAAAGGGATCCCGTCATTCATCTTTAACTTATTAGTGTCAAATTATAGAAGGAAACAATCTGCACCATTTCTTTTTTTTTGTTTCCAGAATCACATAGTAAAGGAAAGCTGACAGAGTGGAGAGGTTGTTGATATTTATGTAGAATTAATCACATTCAGGGCCCAAAAGATGTTGCATTTTCCCTAACAGAAGTTACAAATTCAGAAAGGGTGCTTTAAGAAAAAGGAGGAAGAAAAAAAAAAAAAAAAGGAGGAGGAAAGGAACTTGCAGGAACGGCTGATGCAACCTGTGAGCCAGTTCTCTGCCTGGCTGATACGCCTTTGTTGGTCTTTCAAAATCTGTGCAGCTAGTATATCTACTTGGTTTCGATTTTAGGTGGCATCACAAAAATCCAAGCCAACACTACACAGTCTCACGCAAATATATCCGTGATGTGCTATCATCCAAAATCATGGTACACGGTGGGATAGGGAAGATGGGAGGGAGACACAAGAAGGAGGGGATACGGGGCTATATGTATAAGTATAGCTGATTCACTTTGTCATACAGCAGAAACTAACACAACATTGCAAAGCAATTATACTCCAAAAAAGATGTTAAAAAAAAAAAATCATGGTACAATTCTATTCCTTGACAGGCCTTATGTGGAGGGACTTTCCCCCTCCCACTGAATATCTGTCATTTTCTCCTCCTCCGGGTTCTTTGTTTCTAAGTACTGGATAGGCCTCTGATAAAGGCCATGCTGTTCTTTTTTGAAGACTAAATAGTACCATCTTTTATCATTGTTTTTACCATTTTCCTTTTTTTCTTTTTGAAAAATAACAATATGGTCACAATTAAAATTTAAAAAGAAGTTCTAGCTTTGAGGGAGATGAGAATTTTAGAGTTCAAAGTAAACTGGAAAGAATTAAAACAAAGCTGTGTTTTAGGGCACATTCATACAAAACTTCTAAGGAAACTGTTAGGGACATTTTGTTTTGGTTAATAGATCAATTATCTATCTATTTAATATAGGTTAGGATAGTATAGAAATCAAAAAGAAAGAAGTAATAGTTATGAGAGATGCGACCCAGGGAATTCAGTTTTTCTTTCAGACAATATATTTTAAAGGGGACTATATGATGAAAAATGTTAAGCTTTTATCTTTTTTTTTTTTTCTTTTTTGGCCGTGCCACACAGCGTGTGGGATCTTAGTTCCCCAGCCAGGGATCAAACCCACGCCCACTGCATTGGAAGCCCGGAGTCTTAACCACTGGACTGCCAGGGAAGTCCCAAGCTTCTATCTTTTTTAAAAAATGCTTTTATCATTATAAAAAGTCCTAAGTGATCCATATGAAATGATTGAAAATACAGAAAAGTAAGAAGAAGAGTTACTAATCTGAAGACAACTCCTATTAACATTAGTGATTTCTTTTATTGTTTTCTAGAAATAATTTTTTTTCATCTTTAAGAAAAAGCTATTTGTTTTCATGGTTTTTATGACCTAATTTCTCACATTACATGATAACATATGTATTTTCCTATGTGGTTAGAAACAATTTTAATTGCTTCACAATATTTTGGTCAGGACAAGTCATACCTAATTAACCTATCATTGGACATTTATTTAGTATCTCCTTCTTGGTTTAGCAAACAGCCCTATGATGAACGCATTGCTATAGACAAAATGGTTTCCATATTTGGACTTTCTTAGAATGGATTCCCAAGAGTGAAGTTACTAGTTCAAAAATCATAAAATATTTTAATGCTTTAATTTTGATTTGCATCACTGCCAATTTTCTTTTTAACAGAGTTAAATCTGTTTCCACTGCTCCTAGCCATGGGCCAGAAAGCATCTTTCACACTGATTCCAGTGTGAGTATTATCATAAACAACAAACAACCAAATGCTTCGCTAAATGCTCTCTCATTAGTGTTTTAATTTGCATATCTTTGATTGCTAGTGAGATGGAATCTTTTCCCACTGTTTGTCAAACAGCTGAATTTCCTCTTTTGTGAACCGTTTACTTATGTCCTTTGTCTGTTCATATCTTGGAGGTCTTTGTTATCCCTACTTACAAAGAAGACTTACAAGCACTGCCCAGAGAAAGGCCTTCTGTCTGCAACACTGTGAATTCCTCCCCTTCAAAGTCATTTCAGACTCAGCATCTGAACAGTGAGTGAAGGGGAAACTGGGAAGAGTAGGAAAGATAAATGATACATTTTCTTTGCTACACCAGGGAAATGAAAGTTCGTGTTACCGTGATACAAAGGCTCTTTTCCTTCACTAAACCCAGTTCTCATTTTAATACTGCATTCTACACATGTTCAAATATCACGGTATATATATTATAATAACACCAGGAACATGTCTCAGCGTGAGTCACTGTGAAGCCATGGTGGTGCCACAGTGTCACCATTCCAAGTAGATCTTTAAATGCCTTAGATGTTATTTAATTTAATTTAACTTGGAGTAGCATCCTTTATTTTGTAACCACTTCCTGAAAGCCTGGCATTTCCTTGTATTTTTCTTCCCTGGATGCAACTAGAGCAAGTACAAGACAGGGATTTAAATACAGACTCCTTGGCTTTGCAGTGATGGGCCAGGAGCTGAACTATTTATTCTCACCTTGACCTGGTGACTACTGAGAGCCAGGCTCAAAAAATATGCCTCTGGGCTTCCCTGATGGCTCAGTGGTTAAGAATCCGCCTGCCAATGCAGGGGACATGGGTTTGAGTCCTGGTCCGGGAAGATCCCACATGCCACGGAGCAACTAAGCCTGTGTGCCACAACTACTGAGCCTGCGCTCTAGAGCCTGTGAGCCACAACTACTGAGCCCACATGCCACAACTACTGAAGCCCGTGCGCCTAGAGCCCGTGCTCCACAACAAGAGAAGCCACCGCAGTAAGTCCGCGTACCGCAATGAAGAGTAGCCCCCGCTCGCCGCAGCTAGAGAAAGCCCGCGTGCAGCAACGAAGACCCAAAGCAGCCACAAATAAATAAATAAATTTATTAAAAAAAAAAAGAAGAAAAGCCTCCGATCGGCAATGACAGCGCTTTAAGACCAGTAAAAGGGACTCAAGTGTTGATAATGACTCTGAACTCCCCAAATTTCCCCATCTGGGAAATGGGGATAATAATAGTTCCTCTTCTTATCCAAGGGGTATTTTAACGATTACATTATACAAGAAAAATATTTTGAGGTTGAAAGGAAGAATAAATGTTATTATATTGTAATGTTATTTTAAAACTTAGGTCAAGACCCCAAAATGATTTTCTTTGTCAAATACCTTGAGGTCATAAAGAGAATCAAGGAATATTGGGGATGAATCGGATCTTAGAATCATCCCAGCCAACTCTCTCAGTTGACTGAGGAAGAAACTGAGGCTGTGAGAGGAATTACCCAAGATGACACTTGTATAAAACGACACTGCTAATTAATAACAGAGCTGGAATGTTAATCTAGGAGTCCTAAATTCCCTCAAGAAATCTTTCTACTGTCTTCCCCTCCCCCAGTGTGTAGAAAGTTACTAAGCGTCAAGTAAAGAATTCAATTTGATTTCCTTATCATCTTTGATAGACGCTGTTTCCAGCTCCCTTTTTATTTCTACCAGAGCTAAATTTTTGTTCATAGTAAAAATAATTACTTCACACAGGCTAAACTATGGATATAAAGATTTCTGATAACAGAATGTGAATTTATGTAAATGTAAAACATTATATGTCTAACTTTAAGAAACAAGCATCAAAGAGCAGAGTTTAATCAAACTGAAGCTTCTTTTGAGACTCCCACTGGCAAGGCACTAGCCTTCCCTATCAGCCTGTGCGGGACTGCAAACACCCAGGAGAACGAAGGTCACTGAAATGAAGTGGAACCAGTTTGGCAGAGGGTAAGGCAATCTCATGCCACCAGGTTGACTAGGACAAGGAGAAATAAATTTGTTAGCTCCTCCGGAAGAGGGCTCTGGGATCTTTGTGATTTAAGAAAATACCTCCTTCTTTTCAGCTCATTGTTTAAGGAGAAGTGTGTGGACTCTACAGGAATGATGCGGATTGCCATAAGGAAACTGAGTGTCAGTACATCAGAGAATCTTCTTCATCAAAGACTGGGTGAACAGGCAGCAAGCCGGTTTATTTGTGTGACGCTATGGGACATTGTATTAGCAGATCCACTCAGATGGTCAAGAGTTCAGACACGTGGTGCCAATGGAGCCACGTGCTCAGATGGGGAGCCGAGACCATCTGTCAAATCAAGTTTTTTTCTTTTTCTCTCCCAATTTCTTTAACTATTAAAGAACTTTAAAATTTTATTTTATTATTTTTTTAAATTGACGTACAGGTGATTTACAATGTTGGGTTAATTTCTGCTGTACAGCAAAGTGATTCATTTATACATGTATATACATTCTTTTTAATATTCTTATCCATTATGGTCTTTAAAAAATTTTTATTGACGTGTAGTTGGTTTACAGTGTTGTGTTAATTTCTGCCGTACAGCCAAGTGATTCAGTTTTTTATATATATATATATATATATATATATATATATATATATATATTCTTTTCCATTATGGTTTATCCCAGAAGATTGGATATAGTTCCCTGTGCTCTACAGTAGGACCTTGTTGTTTATGCATTCTAAATGTAATAGTTTGCACCAACTAACCCCAAACTCCCAGTCCATCCCTCTCCTTCCCCCCTCCCCCTTGGCAACCACAAGTCTGTTCTCTATGTCTATGAGTCTGTTTCTGTTTTGTAGATAGGTTCTTTTGTGCCGTATTTTAGATTCCACATATAAGTGATGTCATATGGTATTTGTCTTTCTCTTTCTCACTTAACTTCACTTACTATGATAATCTCTAGGTCCATTCAACTATTAAGTAACTTGTGCTTTCTATCATATATGTTTTCTCCATCCTAAGTAAGATTTTATATATATATATATTTGTCTGCACAGGCTCTTCATTGTGGCGCGCGGGCTTCTCTCTAGTTGTGGCACATGGGTTCAGTAGTTGTGGTGTGTGGGCTTAGTCACCCCGTGGCATGTGGGACGTTAGTTCCCCGACCAGGGCTCGAACCCGCATCCCCTGCATTGGAAGGTGGATTCTTAACCACTGGACCACCGGGGAAGTCCAATATATATTTAGATATACAAAATTCTCTCCTCTCTTGGTCTGTGCAGGCATACACACTCGTGCAATAGTATGAATGTGTCAATCAAACTGAAAAAAATGGTGAGAAAGTCCTACGTGGCAAGAACTTTTCTGGTGATTTTTCAAAGTGACCATATTATTTGCCTATTTCTATTGCTTTTGTTAAAATAAGTCTTTTGAATTTTGCACAACATGGATCCACTAGATGGTTCACTCTGATCTCACAGACTTTGCAGAATACTATGCAAAGCATGGCGACTTTACCACGACTCTGGATTTGAATTTGGTAGTCCTGACCATTTTAGATTCTGTGACGTTATACCAGGAAATGAAGACAAAAAATACCTCATTTTAGCCATTAGTTTCAATCTTGTCTCTTGCTTTCAAACAAAACTGGTAAGGCAGCAAAAAGAGCTGTTTTACTCTCTTATTGACCTTGCACCCAAAAGATGAAAATGAAGAATATGTTGTAAATATGTTAAAAAAAAAAAAAAAGAAAAAGAAAAAAAGGAATTCCCTGGAGGTCCAGCAGTTAGGACTCGGCGCTTTCACTGCTGAGGCCCGGGTTCAATCCCTGGTCGGGGAACTAAGATCCTGCAAGATAGGAGGCACAGCCAAAAACAAACAAACAACTACAGAAAACACAACTGCAGCATGTCATTAAAAAAATATATATGTTTGCCTAAAAGACAAAAAGAAAAGTAAAATCTGCCCGTTGGCACAATGTGAGAATTTGCTTCAGAATCAATGAAAATCCACTTTACAGGAATATGTAATGAAGCCAACACCCTGCTCTTGTGTAAAGTGTCACAGATAACACAGTGGCTGCATTTTATGTGTCATATAAGGGTGCCTGTACAACGCTGAGTGAGGGCTTTGGTATTTTCCTGACTCACAAGGACAGGAGTGTGCCACCCGCTGATCATCCTCCTTGCTCCCTGGGGCGCCTGGGTGTTCCGAGACACTAATGGAAGATTAAATTCCGGTTACCATGACAGCTACCTAAATGCTGTCATGATAATATCAACAGATGTAGTGCAGTGTTCCCTGGAAGTTGAATTTTTTTCCCCTTTCAAAACCTCAATAATTCAATCATTGCAAGTGCTTCAATAACTAGGCCGAGTTGATCTAAAGAATTGGAAGTGACTTTTTTCTTAACTAGCTGTATTCGGATACAACTCATCTCTTTACTTAAAATGTGTTCCTTCTAGCGAATGGTGATTGACATATGATGGTGCTTCATGTATTTTTGGAAATGAAAATGAGTAGTATCGGAGTAGAAATAAAAATGAAAAGTGTAATCAATTTTCTTAAAGTTATAGAAACTGAAATTTGAGAGAACAAATCTGAATACCTAGAGCATTAGCGAGCATCTTGTGGGAATGGGTTTTACCTGTGCCAGAGCTGATGATGTAAATTGTTACATGTAAGGACCTGATGGTGGAGATGTGCTTTTGGGGGTTTTTTTTGTCTTGTGTTTCTAACATTTATTTATTTATTTGGCTGCATCGGGTGTTTGTTGCGGCTGTGGGCTTCTCTCTAGTTGTGGTGCGCAGGCTTAGTTGCTCCGCAGCATGTGGGATCTTAGTTCCCCGACCAGGGCTCGAACCCGTGTCCACTGCATTGGAAGGCAGATTCTTAACCACCGGACCACCAGGGAAGTCCTGAGACTGTGTTTTCTGTAGGAAGAAGTTCTGTCCATCTCCTTCCTCCATTCCGATAATTAGAGCCATTCCTGAGAGCAGAGAAGCAGCTGTAGAGCTTCCTAGCGAACCTGTATTTTTATTAAAAAAACCTCCCTTTGGGGAGGTTTACAATATCTTTTAGGAGGATTGCTGTCAAGCTTCAACTACTCAGGAGCACTTAGAGTCCTCCAAATAAACATCATAAAACATCAGTGACCTCGAGCGTTCTCGAAAAGCCTTTACTAAATGTTTTCCAAACAGCTTGAGCACTAGTTGTTTTTTTTATTCCCCTGCTTTTTATATAGTGTTTTCTCCTTTCATTTCACTCGTCCTCAGGATGTTGGTTATTATTATTTTCGCTTAAGTATTCCTTGGAATCCTAATTTCAATGGCACAACGTATTACCAAAGGCCTGTTATATTTGTTTTTGTCTTCTTTTTTTTTGGCTGTCCCACATGGCTTGAGGGATCCCAGTTACCCGACCAGGAACCGAACCCGGGAGTGAAAGCCCAGAATCCTAACCACTAGGCCACCAGGGAACTCCCAGGCCTGTTATATTTCTAAACTGTTGCTGGTGAGGAAAACAACCAAATGTATCAGCCAGAGTCTCAGGAAAAGGTCCAGCTAAATGAATTTAATGGAAGCAGATTCAACGATGGAACTATTCCCAGAGATGGGGGCAGGGATAAGGGAACTGATAAGCGGGTGGTGAGGCCTGCAGACATCAGTACAGCCAGGAGCCCTTCCTGGGCCTGGGTCGCTCGGTGGAGGAGGAAAGACCAGTGTTCCAGAGCCTGGAGAGAGCAGGAACCGTGACAGAAAGGCTTCCTAAGGGAACTGCATTTGTGGAGGTGAGCAGCTACCTTTCCACCAGAACCTTCGAGGCAGGGAGTAGAGAGGAATGAATACCCTGACCTTTCTCTCTTTCCACCCTCTATCCTGTGTCAGTGCCTTCCAGCCGAGAGCCACGGGGGGGCAAGGGAGCCTGGTTGTGATGCAATTCCAAGGAATTAGCCTCCAGGACATAAAGCAGGACAGAGAAGGGTGGAGAATGCATCTGGGAATGGTGGTTGGGATGGAGAATAACCAGCCTGTTGAACTCAGAATTTTGGATCAAGTAAAAGTTTTGTGCATGAACTCTGTTCCACCTCAGCGCCAACTCACCATTTTTTTTTTTCTTATTTTTTGGTTCTCAGCTATTTGGGTAGTCTATATTGCCAAGATATCTGATTTGTAGTTGATCTGACTTACAGTTTTGTAGTCATATCATCACATTTGGATTGATGCTGGGAAACAAAACGGTTATACTTTATGTAGCAATAAAGATGACAATGTGCATTTTAATATTCTAATATTTTTAATATAATTCTGACAGCACAAAAACATTTTCTTTTATTAAAATTTTTATTTTTTATTGGAGTAGGTTGATTTAGAATGTTGTGTTAGGGCTTCCCTGGTGGCGCAGTGGTTAAGAATCCGCCTGCCAATGCAGGGGACACGGGTTCGAGCCCTGGTCCGGGAAGATCCCACATGCCGCGGAGCAACTAAGCCCGTGTGCCACAACTACTGAGCCCGCGTGCTGCAACTACTGAAACCCGCGTGCCTAGAGCCCGTGCTCTGCAACAACAGAAGCCGCCGCAATGAGAAGCCCGCACACCACAACGAAGAGTAGCCCCCCGCTCGCCGCAACTAGAGAAAGCCCGCTCGCAGCAACGAAGACCCAACACAGCCAAAAATAAATTAAAAAAAAAAAGAATGTTGTGTTAGTTTCAAGTGTACAGCAAAGTGATTCAGTTATACATATACCTATATCGATTCTTTTTCAGATTCTTTTCCCATATAGGTTATTCCAGAGTATTGAGCAGAGTTCCCTGTGCTATACAGTAGGTCCTGAAACAAGTATCATACAAGATTATAAGGGTGAATTGGAAGTACAAAGGTTGCAAGCAATGTAAATGTCACAGGCTCAACTAAAAGTGGCCAAGGCGCCTGCTATTGTGGGGCTGGAGGGCACATCCTGGATCTTCAGGAAAATACGATTATGATGGCCAGCTCCATGTGCACATATGTTTTGAAAATCCCACAAAATCAAGTATGTATTTGAGCTTAGGGCTGCTCAGTTTTATTTGAAAATGAAAGAGAGGTTATTCTTTCCAGCTCCCAGAATTTCCCTAGTGGGATTACCTCCAACTGCCTGCAGGCTGGATTCAGCACCCTGGATTAATTGCCTTCTTCCCTATCTCACTTCCTCACTCCCAATACTGGTGCTTCCATCACCTCCCAAATAATCTTGCACTTTAATCTCTGCCTCAAGGTCAGCTTCTGGAGGAACTCAAATTAAGAAAGAGGTATACTTTCATCTCCTGTGTAAATCTGTCAAGGTGTGTCTTTCACGACTTTATAACAAATTACTCTTTTACTAAGAATTGAAAAAACTCTACAGAACTTGTTTTATCCTTTGCTGACCACCTACCAAATGTCAGATGGCACCAAAAGGGCTAGGTGTTTTACCTCATTCAATCCTCCCAGCTGCCCTGGGAGGATTTTAGTAAAGTGATTTGTTTGCATGTTTTATCTACTGTACCAAATTACATAAATTTACATAAAGTATTATCTGCAAATTTACTTATCACCAGTTACTTGCTAGAACCACCAGTACAATGTTGACTGGAAGTGGTGAAAGCAGATATCCTTCCCTCGTTCCCAAAGTTAGGGATGTAGTTTTATTTTTAAATCAAGAAATATTGGGATTTCCCTGGTGGCGCAGTGGTTAAGAATCCGCCTGCCAATTCAGGGGACACGGGTTCGAGCCCTGGTCCGGGAAGATCCCACATGCCGCGGAGCAACTAAGCCCGTGTGCCACAACTACTGAGCCTGCGTTCTAGAGCCCGTGCGCCACAACTACTGAGCCCGTGCGCCACAACTACTGAGCCCGTGCGCCACAACTACTGAAGCCCACGAGCCACAACTACTGAGCCTGCGTGCCACAATTACTGAATCCCGCGCGCCTAGAGCCCGTGCTCCGCAACAAGAGAAGCCACTGCAATGAGAAGCCTGTGCACCACAACGAAAAGCAGCCCCCGCTCGCCGCAACTAGAGAAAGCCCGTGCACAGCAGCGAAGACCCGTTGCAGCCAAAAAAAAAAAAAAATTATTTCTACCTTAGCTATGTTTCACATTGAAACATTGCACTACTGTCTAGCTGTGGCAAATATTAAAGGTTGTTCATGCATTTAAAGTGGTTTAAATAATGAATTTTTTTTTAAGTTTCCATGGAGTTAAACTTCCTTTTTCTAACTTTCTTTTTTCATCTCTGTGACCTGTGGGAACAGGAGGCAGGTGACATTACAAAGTAGGTGAGTGAACAGATACACACAGAAAAACGTGCCTTCGGTGTTTTTTCTCAACCTTAATTAGGAGATGAACAAATGGTCCATACAATTCTAATTTTATTGTTTAAGACAGAGGGTCCAAGTCGTTAAAACTTAAGGCCCCACTTTAAGAAAAATAAAGCACTCTTGAAAATGTACCTATATTTGATACGATGTATACTAAGCCTCAAACTGAATGTAGTGACTGGATCTTAAATTATTAGAGTAAAGAACAGATATTTGAACTTAACGAAAATAACTCAATTTTTAAAAAAGTTTACCTGGTATGTGTAATAATTTACCTGATATTCTTATTCTCACCAGGTAAACTTTGATAAAATAGATGAAGCCTGAATGTTTTAATAACAAAGATACCGGAAAATTTTTAAATTAAACATTTTAATTTGTTTGAATAGGTAAATCCTTCTCACAGTTTGATTATCAAAAAGTTTAAATATGAACACAGTGAAAAGTCCTACCTATGCCTTCCATCCACAGATTTCTCATACCTCGTTACTTTGTCTCAGTTTAATGCATATACAAGCCAATACATTATTCTGTTCCATTTTTCTGCTTTTTTCATTGAACAAAAAAATCTTGGAGAGCTTAATATTAAAACATGTTAACAGCTACATAGTGTTCAAATGGATGGATATATCATAATTCAACTAGTGTCTTGTTGATGGATATATTTATCATTTGCTACTCTCAGGGAAAGATAAGAAATACCTTATCATTTCTCATGTGTGTAACTACATCTGTGGGCTAGATCCCTAGAAGTGAAGCTGGAGGTTCAGAGTAGGCGTGCATTTGTAATTTTGATAGATGCTGCCAAATTCCTGTTTCTCTATATTTTAGCCAAAGCAGTGATGCCAGCTATAATTTTATGCTTTTTTTCATTTCATTCAGAAATGCACAGTGAAAAGTGGGTCACCTATTAAAGAATAAGGAAGAAAGCAAGGCAAGTTTATTTGGCAATTTACAGAGTATATTTTCACTCAAAAATACATTCAACAGAAATTTATTGTGCATCTACCGCATGCCAAGTGCTTTTAGGCTTTTGGACACACGTATCTAAACAAATCAAACTCAAATCTCTGCCTTTGTGGAGCTTACATCTTGGAACTCTAGGCTACTTCTTAAGAAGCGAGTTAAATGTCAATATCCTGAAAATGATCCGTTGCGATCCTGAGCCCTGGCGCCAGACATACGCTACCAGTGTGATTTAAAAACTAACTAGAGGCAATGCTGCATATGATTTCATAGCTTTCCATCAGGTCCTTTTAAACAACACACTTGGGCGAGAGCTCTTTTTATCTGACTCCATCTGCTGTCGGTAGTGATCAGCATGCTGTGGGCATTGTGGTAGCATCTGAGATTAGGTTGTGAAATAGGAAGCGGGGTTACAGGCAGATCAGCAAGGATGAGCAAACTGTTTAGTTCTATCTCTAGCTGGAACCAAGGGTGCCCAACTCAGGCTTGGGGCGTAGGGAAGATAGGGTTATCAGCACATTCCCATCAGGGCACAGTTTCCTTATTGCTGTCTGTTCCTGTTTTGGTTCTACAAAGAGATCACAAGGGATTTTATGGAAAACAGTGTCAGAATCATACAGCAGCAATACTGTGTCTGCTGAACAAGGGCATGGAAAAGATGACTTGTTAGAAACTGAGGGAGACTGAAAAGACCGTTGATGCCAAGGAAAGGGGGTATCGAGTGTATTGGCAGAGATAGTATGGTTTCAGGCTTATGTATCTTTTCTTTCTAAAAGGAGAATATCGTTCAACTTTAGACCCCCATTAGATCCAGATCCAACGGCATCTTCAAGCGTGAGGTGAAGAATAGAAAGGAACCAGTTCCAGAGAGTGTCTCTTGAATCACAGCCTGGCCTTTTTCCTTGTATTATTAAAATTTCATCCCGGCCATAATAGATACGATCAACAACTGGTTACTAATGAATGGTTTCTGCAGTCCTAATACACATCAGTTAGTTTTCTCAGTCGGTGAATCTTAGAGTTTAGAAGGAGCCTTCGGACTTGTCAACATGCTCCTCTGACAGCTGAAGCGAGACGGGTGAAGTGACAATGGCAGAAGCCAGGTCTCTCTCGATTCTCAGGCCAGCACAACTCCCGCCCCCGGATCCCCACGGGAAACCTTTTCACGCCTCTGACTTCCGGAGTCTGTGCTGCCATCCTGCAAGCGCTGCAAGCTGGGGTGACTTCGGGCAATGACACCGTGGCCCCCCGGGGCCTGCACACTGCAGGCCAGTGGACGGCGGGGCGCGGGGTGAGCGGTCAGGCCGCCCTGGCGCCGGCCGCCCGCCCGCGGAGTATGCGCGCTGGCCCCGCACTCTGCCCGGGTGGTCCCGGCGAAGGACAGCTTCGCAAGGACCGGGTCAGGGATCAGGGCCTCCAGAGTTGCGTTCCGTCCCGCTGAGGTCGCGCGAGGACTCTTCCCGAACCTCCCCGCGGGATTTCCGGGCGCGGGAACGGCTGACCGACGCCGGGAGCGCTCCCAGCGTGCCGAGGAACGGGGCAGGCCCTCCTTCCCTGGGTCCCACTTCCGCCACGCAGCGCTCGGGCCGTCTCCCGTGGGCCCGTCCCACGTTTTCCCCACGAGCGCTTCCTCAGCGTCTCCCACTACGCATGTACAAGGCGCCACCGCCCCCCTCCGCCGGCAGCTCCGCGCGCCGGCCGCGCCCCTCCCTTGGCCTCCCCTCCCCCTCCCGGCTCCGTGCCGCCGGTTCCCCCCGCGCCCGCCGGGCCGTCACGTGGCCGCGCCCCGCCCCCGTCACGTGGCCACGCCCCGCCCCGCCCCCGCGCCGGCGCGCTCCGACGTGCCCTGGAACTCTGTCTCACCGGGAGGGCAGCCTGCGGGGACGCGCCGGCCGCGGCCGCCGCCGAGTGAGCGCCCTTCGGGCTCGCCTGGGCGCCCCGCCGCCGCCGCCGCCGTCGCCGCCGCCGCCGCCGAGCTGGGCCAGGAGGGAGCCGCCCCCCGCGGGGCCGCCGGGCCCTCGGTGAGGGGAGGGCGGGCCGCGGGCGGGCAGGTCGGGGCGGCGCTGCACAAAGGCGCCCGGGGCCGGGGCTGCGGGGCTGGGGGAGGCGTGTGCGGGCGCGCGGCGGCGCTGGGGTGCGAGAGGTGCGGTCGTGGGCGCGGCCGGCGGAGTCGGGGCGCGGGGCCGGCGCGGGGCCGGGGGCCGCTGCCGGTCGGTCGGCCGACTGGGGCGACGGGGTTTAAATGGCTGGAAGTTGCGGCTCCTCTGCCCCCCGGGTGTCCTGACTTCCTGTGAGAGGGCAGTGCCCGCCGCCCCGCCCCCAGGAAAGAGGGTGTTGGGTTGTGTGTGTGTGTGTGTGTGTGTGTGTGTGTGCTTGTGCGTGTGTAAAAGGCCGGCGGTGCCGCCCTCCTTCCTGGCCTCCCGCCGCCGCCGTGCCCGCTTCATCAGCGCTGCCGGGGCTGCAACCTCCCTCCCCCAGGGCCTCCCCTCGAGGGCTGTTGACCTCAGCACTGGGCACGCGAGGCCTTGCAGCCCTCAGAGGTGCCCCGCCCCTGCTCGATGGGCTCTTGCTCCTTTCCAGCCCTTCTGCGAGGAATCTCCTCCGGGTCCTTGAGTTTAAAGAATGCTGTGCACTGTCCTCGGGGGTGGTGGGTTGTCTTATAAGCATGACTGTCTTTGACGTGTTGCGGCTGAAGGTACCGAAGACCCTTTGAGACGAAAAGGCCACAGGGTCATCAGCCCTGAGAAGGGCACGGCCTCCTGGCGTTCTCGAGGCGTGTGGTGTTTTCTTTCTGACTGCAGCCGCAGTTTTCAATGCACTTGCGAAGGCGAAAACAAAAATGTTCAGAGCGTGGCTTTATGAAAGTTCTGATGTCTTTCCAAGTAGAGTGTGTGTGGTGGGTAGAGCCAGTTAACACTCGTGCTGCCTTATGGTTAATCATGACGCGATGAGGTAGACTTTATTGAGCAGTTACGCACATGCTCCTAAGAGGAGGTGACGTAGAGAGGAACGAGCTTTGAATGAGGAGTCGCTCGGGTTCAGATTCCGCCCCCCGCGTCTGAAGGCGAGACCTTCAAAGACTCTTGAATGTTACAGTGAAAGGTGGTTAAAACAAGTGTCCAGTTCCTAGCCCCGCCTCTTTCCCACTTAAACGCTGGGAAACGGAGGCCTGGAGGTGTATGTTGGTCCATATCCAGTGTTCTTTCCTGATCCGCAGGAGGGTGCGTTACAGGATGGGGCATCTTTGTCTGTCTTTTGGTCCCAGTAGACAGTCTGGCTGCTGGCTCCAGTATTTTCTCTTTATCTGTTTTAAAAATGCCTTGCAAATGTTTCACAGCAGGGATTTGGGAGCCCAGAGTAGTGAGCCGGGCTCTGAAGACTTGACCCTGAGTGGGGCACCCCGAAGAGCCAGAGAAGCTGGGCATGTAGGTGTGACCCGTGGTTGCAGGTAGTAGCTCTGCTGCTCTGGGGGGGCTCTCTGGGAAAAATGAGTTAAATACAGACTAATATACCAGATTACGTGCGCATGCCGCAGTACTGGCTGATAGGTTTCTATTTATACTTGATGAACGACAGACGTTGGAGAAGATTGCTAACTCATTGATTCTTTTTAAAAAATTAATTTATTTTTGGCTGCGTTGGGTCTTCATTGCTGCGCGCGGGCTTTCTCTAGTTGCGGCGAGCGGGGGCTACTCTTCGTTGCGGTGCGTGGGCTTCTCGTTACAGTGGCTTCTCTTGTTGCGGAGCACGGGTTCTAGGCGCGCGGGTTTCAGTAGTTGCAGCACGCGGGCTCAGTAGTTGTGGCTCGCGGGCTCTGGAGTGCAGGCTCAGTAGTTGTGGCGCACGGGCTTAGTTGCTCTGCGGCATGTGGGATCTTCCCGGACCAGGGCTCGAACCCGTGTCCCCTGCATTGGCAAGCGTATTCTTAACCCCTGCACCACCAGGGAAGTCCTTCATTGATTCTTAATATGATGCCCTCTGTAGAATAGTTGTCCATATATAGTCAATATTTTACATACCTTTAGATTTTTCAAATTACTGCACTAGTTGTGAGGCACAAGTGAAAATATGTAAATACTGCAGAAAAACAGCGTGTTATTTGTAGTCAGTCATTTGGCTTTTCTTTCATTAATTAGAAAGTATCTGCTGAGTGGTTTTTTTAATAAGTTGACAGAAAATGGGTTTTACGAATGTAAATTCTTTAAGTAATGCAGTTGACATTTCTGAGCACAAAAGGGTAATAAACAGTTTAAATTAATTCAAACAGTGAATGTGGTGATGTGTAAAATTACTAAGTGGTAGTACTGGTTTTTGCTTATCTGAGAAAATTGGTACTAGGAAAAAGCAGCTAAAGGTAAACCTGCCTAAAATGGGCAGAACAGTTTTATAATAGTGGGAGAGAAAAGTGAAATTAAAAAAAAAAAAGTGAAATTAAACGTTTATCTTATCTTATATTTAACAATTTTAGTCCTAATTGCAAATACGCACTGCTTTGTAGAATGAATCAGATGTGAAAAGGCAGGATGGTACCACATAGCATCATTGTGCTTCAAATCATGCTTTTCAAATCATTCTCTTTTGAGGAACCCACTGGGCCACTGTCTTCGTGTTTTCTTTCCTTCAGTTGTTAACTGTTCTAATCGTGCCACACCCTCATCTGTGGATGGCTTTGCAGTGATTCAGCCATTTTCTTATTATATTGACTTAGTATTTTGCAGTTTCATTTTGCAGTTGAGCAGCTTTTCATTTGAACTGAACTGCCAGACACTGATGTCTGTGAGCACCCTTCCCCTGTTGATAATCTGTTCCTTCTCAGATTTCTTTGTGCATGGGAATCACCTGAACTTCTAACAAGCCCCCGATGATACCGATGCTGCCGGGACTTCAGACTGCTCCTGTCCAATAGAAATGTAATGCCAGTCACCTGTGTAATTCTCAGGTTTTTAGTACTCACATGATAGGTAAAGTTAAAAAGAAACCATGAAATAAATTTTATCATCATTTTTGTCTACATGGCATCTTCAAAACCCCATATGTATTTGACACTTCCACACGTCTCAGTTTAGATTAGCCGTACTTCACATGCTCAGGAACCACGTTTGCCTGCTGTGTTGAGCAGCATGGTTCTGGAGTCTAGAATCCAGATCAGTACTGTTCTCAGTGTGTGTTCACATTGGCCCTATCAGCAGCCCTTGGGAACGTGTTAGAAATGGACATTTTAGGGCCCCCACAAACCTACTCTCCTTAGAATATCTGGAGTCTCAGTAACTTGCAGCATATGACTACGAAATGTATATGTGATGTTTTGGATGGGATCCCAGAACAGAAGAAGTTCATTGGGGAAAGACTAAGGAATATGGACATTATTAGGTATCAGTATTTGTTCACTGAATATGACGAATGTACCATACTAAGGTAAGATGTTTGTAGTAGGGGAAACTGTGGACAGTGTGTATGGGAACTCTGCTATCTTTGCAGTAATTCTGTAAATCTAAAGCTCATCTAAAAGAATGTTTTTTTGCTTTTTTTTTAAAAGAAGCTCTCCAGGTGATGCCGTCTTTCACTAAAAGTGAGAAGCAGTGATCTAGATCGCTAATGTGACCTGCACTGTAGCAGCTTGGGTGGGCAGGATGGAGGCTACTGTTAGGTCTCATAGGGTAATAATGGTATTTTTTTTTGGGGGGGGGCACGCCTCATGGCTTCGGGGATCCTAGTTCCCTGATCAGGGATCGA
This sequence comes from Globicephala melas, assembly GCF_963455315.2. Taxonomy (NCBI): domain Eukaryota; kingdom Metazoa; phylum Chordata; class Mammalia; order Artiodactyla; family Delphinidae; genus Globicephala; species Globicephala melas. The sequence continues at coordinate 3,499,319 of NC_083315.2, read as the reverse complement.
ACCTAGGCCCCCTGCAGTGGAAGCTCAGAGTCCTAACCACCGGACCTCCAGGGAATTCCCAATAATAGTATTTTTGTAATAAGAGCTAAAACTTATAAAACACTTAGCTAGGGATTATGCCAAGTCCTTTACACATATTTACTCATTTAACTCTCCCAATATGTGATATGTACCATTAGTTAGCTCCTTTTCACAAATGGAAAAAATACTGAGGCTCAGAGAGGTTAGGTGACTTGTCTTAGGTAGCAAGAGGCAGAAACAGGGACGTTTGAGGAGGGACTAATTTAAGAGCAATCAGTTCATTTGTGAGTGTTTTCCTTCTCTACAAGTTTTGCTGCTTTGAATAAGCACTGATTGATGTGCGTGTTCTGTATCATGCCTCGTAGTTTACAAAGTACTTTTTTGTCTTTCCATTTTCACAAGGATCTTTTGAGGTTTGTGGTGTTTCTTTTGTATTACAGATAGTTGAGGTGCTGAGGGCCTGAGAGCTAATACATGGCAAATCCTGATTTAAATTTCAGTCCTCCCACCCTGAGTTCTCTGTTCCTTTACCACAGGAGAATTCAGAATACATTTACCAGTTAGAGTGATATCTTTAAAGTTAGTTGAAAATTACCTGTATTTTGCTGTATATTACTGGTTTGTTTTAAAAAAAATCAGTTTTGAGTTAAAATATACATACAATAAAATAAAACACTCAACGATAAAATGGGGTGAACTGCAGATACATACAAAGACATGAATGAATCTCAGAAGCATTGTTCTAGGTGAAACAAGCCAGACATGAAAGGCTACATACTACATGTATATATGCTTTTATCTCCATTTGGCTTCCTTGAGTAAACTGTGATTAATGTGAAGCTTTTTATCACGCTTTATAATTTACTAAGTACTTTTTCATGTTTTCTCTACCCATTTTCACAGGGATCTTCTGAAGTTTGTATTGTTTCCTGTTTTACAGACGAGTGTATCACAGTTAGTTTAGGCATTCACCAGTTGATAGGCCTCTGGGTCATTTCCAGTTTCTGGCTGTTATGAATAAAGCTGTTATGGATGTTCATGTAAGGCCTTTTCAGGGATTTATGGTTTCATTTTTCTTGGGTAAATACCTAGAAGAGGAATTGCGAGATCGTATGTTCAACTTTATAAGAAACTGCCCCAGTGCTTTCCAGAGTAGCTGTACCACTGTGCATTACCACCAGCAGTGAATGAGAATTCCTGTTGCTGGTATCCTTACCCTACAAAATATCCTTTATATGTATGTAAAGCCATTCTAAATATATATAAAGTTGCTCTGGGGCATGTGGGATCTTCCCCGACCAGGGCTCGAACTCGTGTCCCCTGCATAAAGCCATTGCATTATAAGGGTTTTGTCTTAACAGCTTTATTGAGGTATAATTGCTGTAAAATAAACTGGACATATTTTAAGTGTGTAGTTTGATGAGTTTGGACATATGAATCATCACCGTTATCAGGATAGCAAGCATATCCTTCACCCACCTCCCCATTTCCTTGAGCCCAAAGGTAATTTGTTGCCCTTGTTCCCTGGTAACTATTGATCTGCTTTCTGGCACTATGTATTACTTTGCATTTTCTAGGATTTTATGTAGATGGAATCGTACAGTATGCACTCTTTCTTGTCTGGATTTTTTTCACTCAGCAAATTTTTTTTTTTTAACATCCTTATTGGAGTATAATTGCTTTACAATGGTGTGTTAGCTTATAACAAAGTGAATCAGCTATACATATATCCCCATATCTCCTCCCTCTTGCGTCTCCCTTCCACCCTGCCTATCGCACCCCTCTAGGTGGTCACAGAGCACTGAGCTGATCTCCCTGTGCTATGCGGCTGCCTCCCACTAGCTATCTGTTTTACATTTGGTAGTGTATATATGTCCATGCCACTCTCTCACTTCGTCCCAGCTCACCCTTCCCCCTCCCCATGTCAAGTCCATCTTCTACATCTGCGTCTCTATTCCTGTCCTGCCCCTAGGTTCTTCATAACCATTTTTTTTTAAATTCCATATAGATGTGTTAGCATACGGTATTTGTTTTTCTCTTTCTGACTTACTTCCACTCAGCAAAATTATTTTGAGATTCATCCAGTTTGTTGTGTGTATCAGTAGTTTGTTCCTTTTATTGCTGAGTGGTATTCTATTGTGTGGATATTACACAATTAGTTTATCCGGTCGCCTGTTGGTGGACATTGGGTTGTTTCCAGTTAGGGACTATTACAGATAAAGCCACTGTGAACATTCACATACAGGTCTTTGTGTGGGCATGTGTCTTCATTTTCTTTGGTGACTACCTAGGAGTAGAATCCCTGGGTCATATGGTAGATGTATATTTCAAGCTTTTAAGACTCTCTCCAACTTTTCCCAAAGTGGTTGTACCATTTTACATCCCCACCAGCAGTATTTGAGAGTTCTGGTTGCTCCACATTCTCAGAAATACTGGTATCGTCAGTCTTTTAATTTTAGTCATTCTAGTAGACGTGTGATGTTATTTCTTTGTGTTTTTAATTTGCATTTCCCTAACGACTAAAGATGTTGAGCATCTTTTCATGGGCTTATTTACCATCTATAGATCTTCCTTGGATATGAACGCTTGTCTGTTCCTATCTTTTGCCCTTTTTTAATTGGGTCATATTTCTTCTTAATGGCTTGTACAGTTATTATATATTCTAGATATGAGTTCTTTGTTGGAGATAAGTTTGTGTCTGAGACATTTGTGTCTATTTTCATGAGGGATATTGGTCTGTAGTTTTTCTTTTTTATAACGTCTTTGTCTGGTTTTGGTATGAGGAGAATGCTGACTTCATAGAATGAGTTGGGATGTTTTTCCTCTGTTTCGATTTTCTTTAAGAGGTTTGTGTAGAATTGGTATTACCTTCCTTACATTTTGTAAAATTCACCAGTGGAGCCATCTTGGCCAGGAGTTTTCTTTGTGGGAAGATTTTTAAAGACGGATTCAATTTATTTAATAAATATAGGACTATTTAGGTTATCTGTTTCTTCTTAAGCTTTGGTAATTTGCCAAAGGAGTTTATCTGGTTCACTGAGTTGTTGAAGTTATCAGCATAAAGCTGTTCATAATATTCTCTTATCTTCCTTTCAGTGTCTTTAGGATATGTGGTTATATCTCCTGTCTCATTCCCGATACTGGTAATTTGTGTGTCTTCTCTTCAGTTCCTGATCAGTTTGGCGAGAGGATTGTCAGTGTTACTGATCCTCTTGAAGAACTACCTTCTGGTTTCATTGATTCCCTCTAACATTTTTCTATCTTTTACAGCTTTCTGCTCTGACCTTTATCATGTCCTTTCTTCTGCTTGCTTTGGGTTTAATTTGCTCTTTATCTAGTTTCTTAGAGTGCAAGTTTACATCACTGATTTGAGACCTTTTTCTTTTCTAGTTATGGGCATTTAGTATATAAATTTTCTCTAAGCACTACTATAGCTGCATCCCACAAATTTTGAGCTGTCACCTTTTCGTTTTCATCCGGTTCAAATTTCCTGTTTGATTTCTTCTTTGACCTCTGAGGTATTTAGAAGTATGTTGTTTAAATTCTAACAGCAAATTTGTGGGTTTTAATATATCTTTTTATTAATTTATAATGTAATTCAATTGTCAGAGAACATTCTTCATATTATTTCAGTCTTTTTAGATTTATTGAGATTTGTTTCATGGTCCAGAATATAATCAACAAAAAATGTATGCTTAGGGACTTCCCTGGTGGTCCAGTGGTTAAGACTCCATGCTCCCAATGCAGGGGGCACGGGTTCGATCCCTGGTCCGGGAATTGAAGATCCCACATGCCACACAGCGTGGCCAAAAATAAAGAAAAAAAAAAAGAGAGAGAAAGAAAATGTATGTTTATAAGAAACTGAACTGCCTGCCTATACCATTTAGCGTTCCCACTAGCACTGAATGTGTGTCCAGTTGTTGGTATCCTGGTCAGCACTTGACATTGTCTTTGTTTTTTAAAAATAACTTTATTATAGTTGGTGGATAGTGATATCTTGTTTTGGTTTTAGTTTGCATTATAGGATATTTAATGGTTTGTAAAATAATTTAAATGGAATAAAGATGAATAATCATGGAATTTTGTGGGTTTTTTTTTTCCCCAGTAGAGGACAGAAACCTCTAGGGGATTGGTAGCAGTAGTAGTTCATCATTGTCTGTGTGCTACAGAAGTGCTACTTTTCAGTTTTCTAAAAGGTTGAATGTTTATTTGCCTTATAGTATTTACTTTGAAAGAGAATCTGTAAAAGCTATGTGAGGATTTTAGTGATTTTTATGGTTTTGGAATAGACAGGTATAAGGTGATTTAAACTGCATTCTCCATTTTACATTTCTACCAGCAATGCATAAGAATTCCAGTTTCTCCACATTCTCACCAACACTTGTTATTTCTGTTGTTATTTTTACAGTAGCCACCCTAATGGGTATGGAGTGGTGTATCACTGTGTTTTTTTGTTTTGTTTTTATACATTTATTTTATTTTTGGCTGCTTTGGGTCTTCGTTGCTGTGTGTGGGCTTTCTCTAGTTGCGGCGAGCGGGGGCTACTCTTCGTTGCGGTGCGTGGGCTTCTCATTGCAGTGGCTTCTCTTGTTGTGGAGCACGGGCTCTAGGTGTGCAGGCTTCAGTAGTGGCACGTGGGCTCAGTAGTTGTGGCTCGCGGGCTCTAGAGCACAGGCTCAGTAGTTGTGGTGCATGGACTTAGTTGCTCCAAGGCATGTGGGATCTTCCTGGACCAGGGCTGGAGCCTGTGTCCCCTGCATTGGCAGGCGGATACTTTATTTATTTATTTATGGCTGTGTTGGGTCTTCTTTGTGGTGCATGGGCTTCTCATTGCAGTGGCTTCTCTTGTTGTGGAGCACAGGCTCTAGGCGCGCGGGCTCAGTAGTCGTGGCACGCGGGCTCAGTAGTTGTGGCTCGTGGGCTCTAGAGCACAGGCTCAGTGGTTGTGGCACACGGGCTTAGTTGCTCCGCAGCATGTGGGATCTTCCCCGGACTAGGGCTCGAACCCGTGTCCCCTGCATTGGCAGGTGGATTCTTAACCCCTGGGCCACCAGTGAAGTCCCTGGCAGGCGGATTCTTAACCATTGCGCCACCAAGGAAGGCCCTATCATTGTGGTTTTGATTTGCATTTGATTTGCTTATTGGCCATTTGTGTATCTTCCTTGGAAAAACGTCTATTCAAGTCCTTTGCCTACCTGACTGTCCTTATCACAATTTAATTTGAAGTAGATTGGCATAATTTAAGCATTATAATGAGTACTTATTTCTTTTTTTAAGTAAGTTGCTGATGTCTGACTAGAACTTTGCAGTGACCAGACCGTAATGATCACTGGACTTGTAGCTGTATTTGTGTTTGTTTTGTGGACTGTATCTTTTTTTAAAGCATGGGATTAGGTAAACATTTGAAAGTGGTTGAATGTAAATAGTCATCTCCGAGATTAAGACGGTAGCATGTATAGTTTCAGAGGAATATCTGAATGGGTTGGGCTGGTGGTTAATGCTTGGGTAGCCAGTGGAGTTGTGAAGTGAATGGAGTTTTTCTTCTAAAGTGAATTGTTAGAGGATTGGAAATCCTATTAAACTGCTTAAAGACCAAGATTATGATTTTCTCCTTAATACATAACAACTTGTATAATGATGTGGACTGAGACCCTGGGCATGGGGTTGTTACAACAGGTAGGGTGGGCGAGATGCCACAGAGGCAAGAGGAAAATTGTGTGAACTGTAAAAATCTTAATTTCTTTCTTCTGGGTTTTTTTTTTTAACTGATTATTTTATTTTAGTTATTTATTTTTTTGGCCAGGCCACACGGCTTGCGGGATCTCAGTTCCCTGACCAGGGACTGAACCCGGGCCACGGCAGTGAAAGCTGGCAATCCTAACCACTAGATCACCAGGGAACTCCCTTAGCTGATTATTTTAGGAAGTTCTTAGTGAGAAATTAAAATATGGGACTCAGGTGATGAGGATATAGGAGGAAGAATCCATTGACTAGAGTGCATGTAGCAGGAAGTAAAGAGCTGAAGAATGTAGAGGCTAAGTGAAGATCGTAGAAGGCTGGTTTTAGAGGTTGATGTGGAGCTATTGTTGGTATAGGTGGCTTTTGATGACACAGCATATGAAGGAAAGGGAGGTTTAACCTTTGGTTCAAGAAAAAGTTCTTTTTGTTCCTTAGACTTTTTACTGATTATGTGTTTTTTACCTTTAGGCTATCTTCTTGGTATCCTGCATCATCACATAGCACAGGGAGATCAGCTCGGTGCTTTATGACCGCCTGGAGGGGTGGGATAGGGAGGGTGGGAGGGAGGGAGACCGCAAGAGGGAAGAGATATGGGAACATATGTATATGTATAACTAATTCACTTTGTTATGAAGCAGAAACTAACACACCATTGTAAAGCAATTATACTCCAATAAAGATGTAAAAAAAAAAAGTCTTAGTGTGTGCAAGTGAATCCGAGGGGTTTAAAAGCCAGTTTAATAGTTTTTGGTCTGAAGGGCTTGATCAGGGCTGTTTTCCTAAAGTACTGAATTTGTGAAATTTTTTGGATACAGTACTCTCCTCACTTTCTACCCTATATCAGTTGGGTCAGTAGTTAGATTTCCATGTATAAGAAGAGATCATTTTAGAATGATTTTGAAGCTGTAACAACCAGTGATAATGGAGAACTCCTAATACCTCTTAAATACTTGTAATTTGTATTTTGATGAGAAAAGCAGTGTGTAAAAGTAAAGAACAAAAGAAATGTAATTTTGTTTAACTTATTTAAAGGTGGGACAGCATAATGTAAGATATGTTAATAGGAATATCAAATATGCATGATACCACTTTTAATTTGAGTTACTGTTTAAGAAGACAGTGTCTAATGATAGGAAGCATTTAAATCAAGTACGTAAAAACCAGGTGGGGAGAATGTGTCACTACAGGCTCCAGGCTCACCTTGTATATTTCCTGCCCCAGCCCTTGAATCAGTCATTTCTCCAAAGAGCCTCGGTTCCTTTATTTGGAGAATGGTATTAGAAACCAACTCTGGGTGCTAGGTGTGCTTGTTGCTGCCAAGGTGTCATTTTTACTGACAGCAAGGATCTGTGTATGGTGTACTAAGCAGTGTATAGACATACACCTGTAATACTTCTTTATGTAATCATCTGTCTGTGGTAAGCTCAAAGTGAGTTCATATTTCTGTCTCCAAGTCTAATGTGTTACCCCAGGACCATTCTAGCCTTCTCCCTTGCATGTCTATAAATTCGTATTCCAACATTGGGAAACTTGGTGCCCACATCTGCATTCTGTGTACTTAATTATTCAAGTCCAGTGTGTGTACATGTATAGCAGTATCAGAATTTTTAATTCATACCCCATGGGGAATGTTTTTTATGTGTTAGAACACGGTGCTTATGTGCAGTTCCTTTATCTGTGTTCTTATAAACCTCACTTATTTCCAGAATGAGTGAGGTTAACCTCTCCCTCCATCCCCTCTCCATTCAGTGAGGTTGTTCCATGTATGTGTAATACCGTTAGACTATCTTGTCACATCTGCTTTCCATCCTGGGATTCCCCCGACCTCCTAAATGATTGTTTAGAATTTGCAAACATTGAACTTCATGCTTGTGTTGTAAAGATTAATGGGTTTTGACAAGGGCATAATGTCATGTGTCCACCATTACAGTATCATACAGAATAGTTCATTGACCTAAAAGAATCCCCTGTGCTTCATCTATGGAATCCCCCCCTCCCTTCGTCCTAACACCAGCAATCACTGTCTCTATGGTTGTGACTTTGCCAGAATGTCATATAATATAATCATTCCGTATGTGGCTTTTTCAGGCTATGTTTTTTTCTTTCACTTAGCAAAATATATCTAAGATTCATTTCTGTCTTTTCGTAGCTCGATAGCTCTTTTCTTTTTATCACTGAATAGTATTGTAAGTCTGGCTGTCTCGCAGTTTATCCTTTCTCCTACTGAAGGACATCTTGGTTGCTTCCAGTTTTGTGCAGTTATAAAGCTTCTCTGAACATTTTCATGCAGGACTTTTTGTGGAAATAAGATTTCAACTCATTTGGGTAAATACCTAGGGATGTGATTGCTAGATTGTATGGTTAAGACAACATTTAGCTTTGTATCAATAGAAACTGTTAAACTGTCTTCCAAAGTGGCTGAACCATTTTGCATCCCCATCAGCAGTGAATGAAAGTTCCTGTTGCTGTATACTCTCATCAGCATTTGGTGGTGTCAGTTTTTTTGGATTTTAGACGTTCTAATAGTTGTACAGTGGTATCTCGTTTTAATTTGCAATTCCCTAATGACAATGTTGAGCATTTTTTCATGTGCTCATTTGTCACCTGCATATATTCTTTCATGATGTCTCTTTTCAGATCATTTTCGATTAAAGAATTTGGTTCTGGGGCTTCCCTGGTGGCGCAGTGGTTGAGAGTCCGCCTGCCGATGCAGGGGACACGGGTTCGTGCCCCGGTCCGGGAAGATCCCACATGCCGCGGGGCGGCTGGGCCCGTGAGCCATGGCCGCTGAGCCTGCGCGTCCGGAGCCTGTACTCCGCCACAGGCGGAGTGGGAGAGGCCACAACAGTGAGAGGCCCGCGTACCGCAAAAAACCAAAAAAAAAAAAAAAAAAAAGAATTTGGTTCTTTTGCGTTTTAAGAGTTCTTTGTATATTTTGGATAAAAGTCTTTCATCAGATATGTATTTTACAAATATTTTCTTCTTGTCTGTGGTTTGTGTTTTCATTCTCCCAGCATTATCTTTCACAGAGCAGAAGTTTTTAATTTTAATAAAGTCCTATTTAATTTTTTCTTTCATGGATTATGCATTTAGTGGTATATCTAAAGACTAATTGTCAAACCCAAGGTTATATTTCTTCCTTTTTAAATTGGAATATTTTCTTCACTCTTGTAACAATCCAAGAAAAATTTCTTACGTCCACCTCATTTCTTTCTTTTTTAAAAAAAATAATTAATTAATTAATTAATTTTTGGCTATGTTGGGTCTTCGTTGCCACACGTGGGCTTTCTCTAGTTGGGGCGAGCGGGGGCTAGTCTTTGTTGCGGTGCGCGGGCTTCTCATTGCAGTGGCTTCTCTTGTTGCAAAGCATGGGCTCTAGAGCGCAGGTCAGTAGTTGTGGCACGTGGGTTCAGTAGTTGTGGCACGTGGGCTCAGTAGTTGTGGCTCACGGACTCTAGAGCACAGGCTCAGTAGTCGTGGCTCACGGGCTTAGTTGCTCTGTGGCATGTGGCATCTTCCTGGACCAGGGATCAAACCTGTGTCCCCTGCATTAGCAGGCAGATTCTTAACCACTGCGCCACCAGGGAAGCCCGCAAATATCATTTTTATTAAAATCTGCTTGCTCTCCCAAGTACTTCTTTTGTTGTTTCCTCATTTTTGTTTCATATTTCAATCTGGGTGTGAATTTCCTTTACCAGTTTGTGCTTGGCTGAGTTTTCTACTGCTTTCCAGTTACCTGATTATTTCCTGTCTCCTTTCTGGTGTTCCTATTTTTGCTATTTCTTTATGACCAGAATAGTTTATAGTAGCAATGAGTATATTTTGCTTCTGTTCTTTAGGCCTAAATATATATCTTATATTCTATATGTTTTTATTCTTAGAAAACAGGGATCATGCATTAAGAAAAAAACCTTAGGTGCCCTATCATGGCCTGTGATTTCTTGTTAAGTGTACAATCTACAAAATTATTTGGTGGAATAATTTCTTATTGTGGAACTTATGCTGGAGTTGTTTTTAACTTTTTTGTTGTGCTCATTAAGTTTAATTGATTTCTTTAGTAGAGGGCTGTTTAGGGAGTGTTAATTTTAAACAAGTACTTTTAAAGCTACTGGAGGACTTAGTGTCAAGAATCGGTGCTTAAATTGTGGTATTTTTAAGTGGGTTAATATGTGTGTGAGGCTATATTAGCATTTTGTTGTTCATGGTGTTAGAATTGCTAAGTATGTTGTACATGTATGTATCAGACTTAAATTGTAAGGTCATTAATTATGGATACAATTATCCCAGTCCTCTTAAGACTTTGTTTACTTGTTTACTTTTTGATGTACCTGGTAAGGATCTCACGCTGTGAGATGTAGTTGATTAAAGCAGATGTCTTGGGGGGGGGAAGATAACATTTGCTGGCTGTGTAATTTGTGCTAGGAAAGAAAATGAGAAAAATTGGTAGACAGAAAGGAGGAGTCCATTAGATTTTAAAATAGCCTGGTAGAAATGAATCTGACTTTGGTGGGGGTGGGGAAGAAATAAAAGTTGTAAAACGTTCTGTGTCTCTGGGTGTGTCTGTTCTTGTTGAAGCTTGAGGAAGAGGACCACTGGTAAGAGGCTTTTCACGCCTCAAAGAAAAGCAGTGGTTGTTACCGAATAGTAGATGTGCAAAAACTCTATCCTCGTGGTTGGGTGCTTAGTAGGTGTGTGTGTGATGAAAAAGGGTGGAGGAGTGTGGTGATAAGTGTAGAATATGTTTCAGTTGGAGGAGTGTTGTGCTCAGAGGGCGTCGTAGTTGAACAAGATTCTAATCGAAATACTTGAGAGGTTAAGATAGCAGGATAAACAGTGCTCAACCTAATCTAAAGAGAAGAATACACAGTGTGGGGAGGGATAAATTAGAAGTTTGGGATTAACATACGCAGGCTAGTCTGTATAAAATAGAAAATCAAGGGACTTCTTTGGTGGCGCACTGGTTAGGAATCCGCCTGCCAATGCAGGGGACACGGGTTCAAGCCCTGGTCTGGAAAGATCCCACATGCCGTGGAGCAACTAAGCTTGTGTGCCACAACTACTGAGCCCGCGAGCCACAATTGCTGAGCCCGCGTGCCACAACTACTGAGCCCGTGGGCCTAGAGCCCGTGCTCCGCAGCAAGAGAAGCCACCACAGTGAGAAGCCTGCACACTGCAACAAAGAGTAGCACCCACTCACCGCAACTAGAGAAAGCCCGTGCACAGCAATGGAAGACCCAACACAGCCAAAAAATAAATAAACAAAATAAAATAAAAATTAAAAATAAAAGAGATGATCACTCTTAATTAAAAAAAAGATAATCAAGAAGGATCTATTGTATAGTACAGGGAACTATACTCAATATTATGTAATAACCTATAAGGGAAAAGAATCTGAAAAAGAATGTATATATAACTGAAGTGCTGTGCTGTATACCTGAAACTTACATGATATTGTAAAACAAGTATACTTCAATAAAAAACTTAAAAAAAAATCCACAGTTTGGGGAATAGACGAAGAAGCAAACCAAAATTAAAACCACAAACATTTGTTTTAATGCAGCTTATGTTTTTAAATAAAAATAGGCAGCAGATGTTATTCACATATATGCAGATAAATTTCCCTTAGATCCAAGTTTTTAGAGCTACCCCACAATTATTTTAATTTTATTTGAATCTGTAGTTTATAATAGGGCTTTTCTCTTCATATTTATTTTATCTAACTTTTCCTAGACCTTGGATTGTGATACATAATTCCTGCTACGTGACTTTCTAGAAGTTTATTATTTCAGTTGTCTCGGGCTTCCCAGTTCGTTTCCCACCCCCATCCCCGTATTAACTAGAAACCTGTTCTCAGGTCCTGTTACCCCTGTGCTCACTCTTGCTCATGTCATCTGCCTTGTATCAACTACCTGTTCTATCTGGATGTCTTTTGACTGCTTCTCCTCTTTCTTGTCCTCCCACTTCTTATTTGCTTTACAGTACTGAGAACTTTAGTTTGGGTGTCCCATGTTGAGCGTGGTGAAACTGACTTCCCGTTTTCCCTGGTTCCTCTTCCTCCATACCTCTGCGGTCGGTGGGGAAGGTGTGGTCGTAAAGCCTGGCAGTGAGAGGCCCGGGCGTGGACGCCGCTAACCTGTGCTGCACTCCACCCCACGGCCCCTCCCGTGCTACCAGGAAACCATGCAGTTTACTCCTTACTCTTCATACTTTCCTTTGCTCCATGCCCGCGGATCAGTGTCTGAGCAGTTCTGGTACACCTGAGCTCCTGTAGCCTTATGTGTATTCCCTGACTTGTTTCAGTATCTTCAGAGATGTTTCGTAAGTTATTTCATTACTTCCTGGAAAGTAAAAGAAAAAAAACATCCCCTGAGGATAAGTATTTCAATGTGGAGTTTTGAAAAGTTGTAGTGAAAACCTTTTATGTAGGTAAAAGGATTAAGGTTCATAGTGACTAATGCCCTGGTAATGCGTGAAAATAAAGGCTGATTGCTTTGAAGCTTAGAATTTCTATTTACTGTGTGGGGAAAGACCAGGCAGATTGGGCGGGGTCGGGGTGGGGGGGGTAGATTTTGGGTATGGTTAAGTTTTAGGTACCTGTTAGGACACTGAGTGGATTCAGTTGTTGTGTGTCAGTAGTCGCCTTTAATCTAGAAGAATCTCTCTCTCTCTTTCATTTTTCATGAAATTGAGTTTTTGAAGAGTTCAGGTGTGTTTCTCATGGAATGTCTCACATTCTGGGTTTGTTTTTTACTAACGATTTTACAAAAGTTGTTACTCATGTTATTAGAAGTTTGAAAAGATATTTCTGTCAGGATAAAAACTAAGGGCGAAAATGAAGTTGAAACGAAGTGGAAATGAAGTAGAAGGGGCAGTGGTAAAGTGTGCTTTGTTTGGAGGGCGGTGCTGGATGCAGTCGTGATATGTAAAATTGTACTGTGTGCCTTATAGTTGTTGTAAAAAAGTTATGCTTCTAAAACCGCGAGCAGCATTGCATTCTTAGCCTTCTTTAAGCAATCTCGGTTAAAGTTAATGAACTTTATTATTTTTTTTTCTATAGGTTTAAATGTAAGACTGGCTGTTTAGTTCTCCTTCTAAGGTAAGTTTTTTATTTTTATTATTTTTTTTGAAACAACATTACTACATTAAATTTATTATTCAAGTAGTTTGTCTAGAAAGTAAATTTTAGTTGCTGAAATTGTATGCCTAACTAGTTATCACCTGGGCTTTGTCTGTTTCAGAGGATGTTTTCCGCAGGGGCGTGGTGGTTACTGCACATATAGTGTAAATAGTTCCGCGCCGGTACTTAGGTGCTGAGGAAAATTGGGAGGCTACGCGACCTTGTAGGAACATTTCCGGTACATCTCACTAGTCAGAGTTACTCTGGTTTGCCTGAGGATCCTGGAGTGCTGGGTTGAGTGTGTTTTCCTAGGGCTGCTGTAACAAAGTGCTACCAGCTGGGTGACCTAAAAACTACAGAAACTTACTCTCTCACTGTTCTGGAGCCAGAGGTCCTCTGTGCTCCCTCTGAAGGCTCTCGGGGAGAATCCTTCCTCGCCCATTCCAGTTTCTGGCGGTTGCTGGCATTCCTTGACTTGTAGCTGCTTCACTCCCCATTTCTGCCTCTGTCTGCACGTGGTCTTATTCCCTCCGCGTCTCCTCTCCTTGTCTCCAAGGATTTGGGGCCCACCCTAATCAATGTGAACTCATCTCAAATTGATCACATCTGCCAAGACCCTAGTTCCGAGTACGGTCACGTTCACAGGTCCTGTGTTAGGACTTAGACATACCTTTTTGGGGAACACAATTCATCCCACAGTAGTTGGGGCTCGACTTGAATTGTAGCAAAATCGAGATGCTGTGATCATTCTGAAGCTTGAATGCTGTGTTTTATGAGGTACTAAAATATTTGGAATTGTAACAGTGAATCCTAGGTTTCTCAAGCCATTTTAGGGATATTTCTAGTAGACTTTGCATGGTGTGTGTGTGTGTGTGTGTGTGTGTGTGTGTGTGTGTGTGTGTAAAATTTACAAATAAAAAGACTGGTTATTTGCTGGGATTTGTGGGATTCAGCTAAGGAGGATGTCGTCGTCCTGGGGTGGATGTAAGAGGAAACAAAAGTAAACTAGCAGATTCTTTTCTCTGTTTGTGTGTATTTTGCCTAAAAATAACAATGCTGCTTTTTAATCAGTTTATATTAGAAAATGAAACATATATTTGGATAACTTTTTTCAGCTCACTAATGCACTTGATCATTTTAGAAAATAAAGAATACAGGGTCAGTGAATGAAATTCAGGGTCATTGAAATTCAGCCTCAGCTTCCAAGAGGGTTTTTGATAAGGCATACAGTGAACCTAGAGCAACGCCTGGCCTTGGTAAGTGCCTAACATGTATTAGTGATTGTTAGTGAGCCTTTCTAAGAAAGTGAAGGAGGTTTGAGGTAGTCATGAAAGGAAGGAAAGTTCTTCTCACCTCTTATTTTTGATAGTCGTACGTCTGGTTGGTTAGTGTATTTACCATTCCAGTCATTGGTTCAGTTTTGGTCATAAATGACTGAAAAATGTAGATTACAGTTAGAATGAGAGTGTTTGTAATGCAGGACCATACATACAATATTAGACACATGTTTAATTTCTGGGTTTGAGATTTGAAGGTAATGTTCTTTATTCTATGATGCTTGTGAATGAATATTAAAAATCCAGACTATGTTAACTTTTTTCTTCATTCTCTTCCTTCATTTAAATAAAAATAGCCGTATCGATCCAACAAGCCACAGAGCCATAATGTGGCAAAGCATCCTTTTTGAGAGGTGAATATTACGGAATGAAAATGGCTGACAGAGGTGGGAAGATTGTTCCAGGGCAGGTGTATATTGAAGTGGAATATGATTACGAATACGAAGCGAAGGACAGAAAGGTCGTGATCAAACAAGGGGAGCGATATATCCTGGTGAAGAAGACCAACGATGACTGGTGGCAGGTGAAGCTGGATGAGAACTCCAAAGCGTTTTACGTGCCTGCCCAGTATGTGAGGGAGGTCGGCCGCAGAGCCCTGATGCCACCTGTGAAACAGGCAGCGGGGCTGCCGAATCATTCTGTGAAAACGATGCAGAGTCTCCACCTGCAGAGGTCCACAGAAAATGTGAGCAAATTGCCCGAGCTTTCAAGTTTTGGAAAGCCGTCGCCGTCTGTGCAAGGAACAGGTCTTACTCGTGATGCCAATCAGAATTTTGGACCCAGTTATATTCCAGGTCAGACTGTCAACCTCAGCCTGGACCTGACCCATAATAATGGAAAGTTCAACAGTGACTCACATTCTCCCAAAGTTTCTGGCCAGAATAGGACACGGTTATTTGGTCACTTTCCTGGTCCGGAGTTCTTGGACGTAGAGAAAGCTGGCTTCTCCCAGGAACAGTCTTGTGATTCAGCAGGAGAAGGCTCGGAACGGATACATCACGATTCAGAGTCTGGTGATGAGCTTAGCAGCAGCTCCACTGAGCAGATAAGGGTAAGACTGAAAGTGGACGATGGAACACTTGTGCCACCTTCATAACCGTTTAATTATAGGTGTTACTATTTAAAATTTTTTTTTTTTTTTGCGGTACACGGGCCTCTCACTGTTGTGTCCTCTCCCGTTGTGGCATGTGGGATCTTCCCGGACCAGGGCACGAACCCGTGTCCCCTGCATCGGCAGGTGGACTCTGAACCACTGCGCCACCAGGGAAGCCCCTTTGTGTCAATTTGTCAAGTAAAGTGAAGTAATTTTAAAAGCACATGCGTGAAACTGAAATATGTTTAGAAAAGTTTAATTATTAGTGAATTTGATAAATTTTGGGCCTAAAGCTCTGTTGTAAGTTTTATTCATCAAATTCAGTCAGTGAGGCTGCTCTTAAGGTGTGTCCGATTGTAATGGAACTAGTATGTTCTTTTTCTTTTATAGGTTTTAATTTTTCTTGTGACATTTTGAGTGGAGACAGGAAAAAGGGAAGGTTCTCTAGAAAAACTTCTGATGCTTGAGATCAAGGCAGTTGCTGTCAGTTTATCATCATTCGTCTTAGTCTTTTCTTCAGTCCTTACGTGATACTTTGATGTAGAATATTTCTTTCGTGTGTCCTGGAATTTTTCTGCATGTGGCTCCTTATGTATTAGTTGGACTTGGGAAAGACATGTGTTTTCTCTTCCATCTGGCCATCACCACTGTTTCACACCTGAAATTACGCTTTATGTGTAGGTCCACTAGCAGCCCTGTGTTCTCTTCATCGTGCTCATCTTAAATTCACTACGTGGAAGGTCATGGCTCCTAACCTCTCCTGGACTATTTGGAAATCCTGTTCGATTTCTCTAGCCAGACCTCGTCCTAGCTCTTTGTGGCAGCTGTTTCAGCCCTTTTCCGTTTTATTCAGTTCTCTGATTCACCTGCTTTTCCCTGCTGTCTTAGCAGATAGTCTTGTTTCATGGCAGAAGTGAAAACTGTGGGGTGGGAACTGCTTCTGCTTGGGGAGGACGTATGCACAGCAGTTAATCGAGCTGTCCTTAGATTTGAATCCGGGTCCATATCTCTTGCCGGCTGAGTGATAATTGGGGCCAGTTACTTAACTTCTGTGTGTCTCAGTTTCCTCCTCTTGACATGGGGATCACGAGTGGGTTCCTGTATACCTAGCGTGCCTGGCACTCAAGCAAGTAGAGTAGGTATCTACTGCTGCTTAATAAATTACCCCCAGATCTCCTGGCTTAAAACAGTAAACATTTATTATGTCACAGTTTCTGTGGCTCAGTCATTCAGAAGCAGCTTAGTTGGTGGTTTTAAAGGCTTAGGGTCTCTCACGGGGTTGGCGTCTTACGAAGTCTTGGCCGGGCCGGAGCAGCTGCCTCTAGGATGGTCACTCCCGTGGTCCTGTTTGGGCCTCTTTGCAGATGCTTGAATGTTGTGACTAGCTTTCCCCTAGACAGAGCCATCCAAGAGGGAAGAGGGTGGAAGCTGCGTTGTCTTTTATGCCCCGATGTTGGAAGTTGCGCCCTGTCATGTCTTAGCAATCACACAGCTCAGCCCTGCTCTGTGTGGAGGTTACAGCACAGAGTGTGAATGTCAGGCTACGGGACATTAAGGGTCACCTCGGGGCTGGCTATCGCAGTACGCGTTCGGAACCACAGAGCTGTCATTACGGTTGTCGTCGTCGTTTCTGTTACAGTTATTCCCACCATGAAACCTACAGGTGCACCAGTGTCATCAGTGATCTCCCCCCAGTACAGGCAGTGCAGGCGTGGCAT
Source organism: Globicephala melas (assembly GCF_963455315.2). Lineage (NCBI taxonomy): Eukaryota > Metazoa > Chordata > Mammalia > Artiodactyla > Delphinidae > Globicephala > Globicephala melas. Next base: position 3,482,294 of record NC_083315.2, on the reverse strand, counting down.
CTTCTATCAATGAGTGGTCTCTTCATGTTTGCTTTTCCCTCTTTTTCACAAACCTTTTGCTAAACATTGTGTAGCGTTGTGCTCGTATGGCTTTAGACTCATTATTTACCAAGTTTTTTCCCTCAGGATGTACATTTGCTCATGTTTTCCTGTTTTAGTAAAGCTCTTCAGCAATACCTTCCCTTCCGAGTATCACCTTATCACTCTTTACTGGCAACTTCTGGAAAGAGTTGCACGTATTTGCTTCTTTGTGTTCGCTCATTTCCTGCTCATTCCTTAACCTGGTCTCCTATGGCTTCACCACCCCACCTAAACAGCTTCTGCTAAAAGCTGCCCACGGTTTCATTGTTGATAAATGTACAGACAGTTAAAAAAAATTATATATATAATCATATCATGGTTACAGTGAACAAGGTTAATAACCAAAAGGCAACTTAAAATAATTTTTCACTGAGGCATAGCATATAATCATGTGTGTAAATTGTACTAATCTTAAATGTATGGCTTGATAGATTTGTGCTTGTGTAAAGCCATGAGCCCCTTCCCAGTCAGTATCTACGCCCTCCCCGCCGTGTCTCTGCTAGGAGATTTTCATTCTTCTGACATGGTAGTACTGATCAGTCTTCTTTAACTAAACTTCCATTTTGAGATGATTGTAGCTCCATAAGCAGTGGTAGGAAACCATAGTGAGGGGTCCCCTGTGCCCTCTGTCCATTTACCTCCGTTGTAACGTCTTGCCAGACTGGACTGTAGTATCACAGTCAGGGTGTTGATGTTGGTACAGGTGAGATGCTGGGCGTTTCCATCAACACAACGAACCCTTATGTTGCCCTCTTAATGGCCACACCCGCTCCCCTCCCACCCCCAACGCTGCTTAACCGCTCACCACCACTAATCTGTTCTCCATTTTTATAATATTGTCATTTCAGGAATGTTATATAAATGGACTCACAGCCTATGTAGCTTTCTGGGATTGGCTTTTTAAAAAATATTTATTTATTTATTTGGCTGTTTCAGGTCTTAGTTACGGCACGCGGGGTCTTTGTTGCAGTGTGCAGGCTCTTCTTTGCGGCACGTGGGCTTCTCTCTAGTTGTGGCTCACAAGCTCAGTAGTTGAGATGCGTGGGCTCTCTAGGTGTGGCGCGTGGGCTTATTAGTTGTGGCATGTGGGCTTAGTCGCCCTGCAGCATGTGGGATCTTAGTTCCCCAGCCAGGGATTGAACCTGCGTTCCCTGCGTTGGAAGGTGGATTCTTAACCACTGGACCACTAGGGAAGTCCCTGGGATTGGCTTTTATCATTCCACACGATTCTCTGGAGATTGATCCAGGTTGTTGTGTGTATCAGGGTTTGTTCTTTTTGTTGTTAACTAGTATTCTATGGTATGGATGTACCGTACTTAAAAATAATTCACCCGTTGAAGAATGTCTGCGTTTCCAGTTTTTGGCTTTTGCAAACAAAGCTGCTACGTATAAACGTTTGTGCACAGGTTTTTGTGTGAACGTACCTTCTTTATTTCTTTGGCATAAATGCCCGTGTGTATAATTGCTGTTTAACTTTTCAAGAAAATTAAGCAGCAGTTACATGGCAGTTGCACGTTTAATTTTTCAAGAAGCTGCCAAGCTGTTTCCTAGAGCGGCTGCACGTTTTACACTTATGTCAGCAGTGCTTGTGGTCCAGGTCCTCTGCATGCGCACCCGCATTTGGTGTTGTCTCTTTTTTATTTTAGCCATTCTGATAGGTGTGTAGTGATTGCTCCTGATTTTAATTTCCATTTCCCGAATGGCTAATGATGTTGAACACCTTTTATGTGCTTATTTGCCATCAATAGATCCTTCTCATTGAAATGTCTCTTCAAGGCTTTTGCCTATTTTTAATTAGACTTTTGTACTGTTGAGTTTTAAAATTTTTTTATTTTATTTTTTTACTTTTTATTTTTTTAATCTTTATTGGAGTGTAATTGCAATTTACAATGGTGTGTTAGTTTCTGCTGTACAACAAAGCGAATCAGCTCTATGTATACATATATCCCCATACCCCCTCCCTCTTGAGCCTCCCTCCCACCCTCCCTATCCCACCCCTCTAGGTCATCACAAAGCATCAAGCTGATTAGAGAGTCTCTTTTTAGTATAGTCTAGATACTAGTCATTTGTCAGATATATAATTTGCAAATATTTTCTCCCAATGTCTTTTTGTACTCTTAACAGTGTCTTTTGCAGAGCAAAGGTTTTTAATTTTGATAAAGTCCAATTTATTAATTTTCCCTTTTATGGATCAGGCTTTTGTGTCAAATCTTAAGAACTCGCTATATAGCTCTATTAGTCAGGGTTCTCCAGGGAAACAAGCAATAAGGCGTGTGTGTGTGTGTGTGTGTGTGTGTGTGTGTGTGTGTGTGTATGGAGAGAGATTTATTTTAAGGAATTGGCTTATGTGATTATACAAGTTGGCAAGTCCAACACCTGCAGGATGGGATGGTAGGCCGGAGACCCAGGGGAGAGCCAGTGTTGAAGTTCAGATCCGAAGTTTGTCTGCTGGCAGAACTTATTCTTGCACGGGAGGTCAGTCTTCCGTTGTCTGAGGGCCTTCAACTGACTGGATGAGGCCACCCACTCTATTGGGGGCAGGGGGCAAGCTGATTTATTCAGAGTCCACCAATTTAAATGTTAATTGCATCCAAAACACCCTCACAGAAACATCTAGAATAATGCTTCACCAAATATGTGGCCCAGCTGAGCTGACACACAAAATTAACCATCACAGTAGGTTTAGATTCTAAATATTTGCCTCAAGTATTTTTTTTCCCCTAAAAGTTTATAGTTTTACATTTGAATCTGTGATCCATTTTTAAAAAAAATCAATTTATTTATTTATTTATTTTTAGCTGTGTTGGGTCTTTGGTTTTGTGCACGGGCTTTCTCTAGTTGAGGTGAGTGGGGGCTACTCTTTGCTGCGGTACACAGGCTTCTCGTAGTGATGGCTTCTCTTGTTGTGGCGCATGGGCTCTAGGCACGCGGGCTTCGGTAGTTGTGGTGCACAGGCTTCAGTAGTTGTGGCACGTGGGCTCAGTAGTTGTGGTGCACGGGCTTAGTTGCTCCGCGGCATGTGGGATCTTCTCGTACCAGGGCATGAACCCGTGTCCCCTGCATTGGCAGGCGGATTTTTAACCACTGCTCCACCAGGGAAGTCCCTGTGATCCATTTTGAGTTTAATTTTTGTATGAGGTTAAATCAGGGTTCATTTTTTTTGGCCTATGGGTATCTGATTACTACAGTACTGTTCGTTGAAAAGCTATCTTTCCTCCAATAAATTGCTTTTACACTTCTGTCAAAAATCAGCTGGCCACACTTGTATGGGTCTGTTTCTGGGCCATCTCTTCTGTTTCACTCAGAGACATTATGTCCCTCCTCTAATACCACACAGGCTTCATTACTCTAGCTATATAATAGCCTTGAAATTGAGTAAACTGATTCCTCTTACTTTCTTCTTTTTCCAAGATATTTTTGCTATTGTAGGCTGAAGAGGGGAAGAAGGCCTTTGCAGATATGATTAAGGTAAGGATTTAGAGATGAGGACATTATCCTGGACCCTACATGCAACCACAGATGTCCATAGAGAGGCAGAGGGGCACCACACAGAGGGAAGGTGTGAAGATGGAGCAGAGGCAGGTTTGAAGATGCCAGCTGGGATTCTAATAGGGATCATCTGTAGGTTGATTTGGGGAGTAATGCCATCTTAACAGTATTAACATTTCTTGCAGGCAGGTCTGCTAGTGCTGAATTCTCTCAGTTTTGTTTGTTCAGGAAAGTGCTTCACTTTGACGCATGATTTCTTTAGATACAGAGTTCTTGTTGGTGATTTTTTTCTTTCAACACTTGAAATATTTTTCCCACTCTTTTTTTGTTTGCATGGTCTCCAGAGAGGAGTATGCTGTAACTCCTATTCTTGTTCTTCACTAGTTCAGTGTTTTTGCTTCTGGCTTCTTTCAAGATTTTCTCTTCATCTTTGGTTTTCTGCAGTTTGTGTGCGTTTTTTTGTACTTTGGTATTTGTGTAAGTTTTTGGTATTTATCCTGCTTTCAGTTTGGGAAATTTCTGTTGACGTATCTTCAAGCTCATTGATTCTTTTCCCAGCCGTGTCCAGTCTACTGATCATCACATCAAAGGCATTTTCTCTTTTCTGTTACAGTGTTTTAATTTGTGGCATTTCTTTTTGATTCTGTCTTAGATTTTCCATCCCTCTGCTTGCATTACTCATTTGTTCTTGTATGTTGCCTACTTTTTCCTTTACAGCCCTTAAAATATTAATAGTAGTTATTTTAAATTCCGCCTGATAATTCCAACATCTGTGCCGTATCTGAGTTTGATGCTACCTTTATCTCTTTAGATGATTTTTTTCTTGCCTTTTGCCATGCTTCGTAGTTTTTGTTGAGAGCCAGACATGTTTTATTGGGTAATAGGAATGGAAGTAAATAGGCCTCTAGCGTGCAGTGTTATGTTCAACAGGCTAGAAATTGGACTGTGTTTAAGGTTTGATGTAGTTGTAGGTACCAGACAGAGGCTTTAACTTCTTCAAGTACCCATGTTTTTGGCCTTCTCTGAGAGTTCCTCATTAGTGCCTGGCTCCCCAGTACATCTCCCTGCTGCCTTCCTGACCGGGGCGGGGGGTGGCGGCAGTGCTTCATTCCTTGGCCCACATGCCCTCCACCGATGTGCTGGTCAGAGGATGGCCTCCTTGCTGCTCGGCGGTGGTGCAGGTTCTGAGTCTCCAGTAAGCGCCCTCTGTGTGTATGTACATAGGTTGGGGGGTCTTGTGACTGTCTGGCAGTGACCTCCCTGGTTGCCGCCTCTGCCTTCTCTGACAGCACCCTGGCGGGGGTTGTAGGGTGCCTGTTATAGCCCTGCTTGCCGCCGCTGGTGGTCTGTGGGTGGAATCGGTGGTTTGTTCTGTGCCATTTGGCTGGACTAGTGCGGTAATATCCAAAACCTTTCAGCCTTGCTGGTCTTCCCCTTTTCTGGATCTTCTGCTAGATGTAGAGCAGGGATTTGTTGGGGCTTTTTTGGTCTGTGCCTGTTGGTGTTTCTGGGTTGCTGACTTCCCTCTTTTTTTTTTTTAATATTTATTATATTTTGGGTGCACCTGTTTTTAGTTGCAGTGTGCGGACTTCTTAGTTGTGGCATGCGGACTTCTTAGTTGCGGCATGCGGACTCTTAGTTGTGGCATGTGGACTCTTAGTTGCAGCATGCACGTGGGATCTAGTTCCCCGACCAGGGATCGAACTTGGGCCTCCTGCATTGGGAGTGCAGTCTTACCCACTGGACCACCGGGGAAGTCCCTGACTTCCCTCTTCAAACCTGTGGTGTATGAAGCCACAACTAAACCCAGGGAACTCACCGGTTTGTTGTTCATTGGGTCCTAAGGTCACAGTTGGTTTACCTTCTCTCTGCCTTTCAGAGTTGTCTTCTGTTTGTTTTATATATTATGTTTTTATTTATACCTAGTGTGAAGAATAGGATAAAGTACATTTCCTCCTTTTTCCCAGAACTGGAAGTGATTGGTAAGTTTTTAATGGTAGTTTTTAAGTACTCATTGTCTTGACCTCTTAACAGTCTTGGTTAGAGGATGGCCTCTTTGCCACTTGGCAGTGGTGAAAGTTCTCTGGGGGATCCTCTCACCACAAGCTTCCATCATGCCCTGTCTTTTCCCTTTGCTGTACTCATCACACTTATGATTGTTTTCTTTCTTCTCACTAGTCAGTCTGTGGTCTCCGAGGCCAAGCTATCTACCATGTCTTGATCTCTCTGTCTGTCCGGTGCCTAGCATAGTACCCTGGTACATAGTAGATGTGCTAAATGCTTCTGTAATAATGACCAGTGTTTAGCCACAAATACATGGAAGGGGAGACCTAGATTAATGTCCCATCAAAGATGCATGTTTCTGCTTGAAAATCAGCCATCCAGCAGTGCTGTGACCTTTGACACAGCATAGGCTCTATGAAGAATGGTATTAGAGAGGTGAAGTTGGGGGTAGAAAACTGTAATGCAATAGAGAGATTCCAAAATTTGAGTAAAAATAAAATCATAGGGCTTCCCTGGTGGCGCAGTGGTTGAGAGTCCGCCTGCCGACGCAGGGGACGCGGGTTCGTGCCCCGGTCCGGGAAGAGCCCACGTGCTGTGGAGCGGTTGGTCCCGTGAGCCATGGCCACTGAGCCTGCGCGTCCGGAGCCTGTGCTCCGCAACAACAACAAAAAAATCGTAATATTCAGTCTCCACCACCCCCCCCTTAAATTGGGTACATCATATGCAGGGTCTTCATCAGATCAAGTTTTTAGGTCATTTCAAAGTTTATACTAATGGTTGATATGAAGATGAAACTGAAAAATCAGTGTTCCGAGCTCCAAACCTTAGAACAGCCTTAAAAATTATACACTTTGCTCCTGATGCCCTATTTTTCTCTCATGATCTCATTAATATTCCTTTAATATGTGTGTCTTACCAGCCTTGAGTATCAAGTTTCCCGGTTCCCTGTAGTTAGAAAGTGAGGTCTAAAGCTGGAAAGTCGAGATGGTAGACCTTCATCTGTGAGGCTGACAGGATGCCAGAAGAAGTGATGACTTTAGGAAGAAGGCCAAAATACTGTAAAGCTGAGAATCATGTTATTTTAAAAATACAATATGAATGTTTATGATGACTATGAATCTAGAAATGTTTATGTTCTATACTAGCTTTTTTATATTGGCAGATATATTTATAGAAAGTTTCTTCATTGACATTGCTAAACTAACGTATTTCTGGTATTTGAAATCTAATATTAAATTCATCTGGAAAATTTTATATATGGAACAATTCGTCAACATTTCTAGGTGTTATCATAGTACACTAGGTTCACAAAATCAATTGTGTAATTTTTTATAGATTGAAGCTTTGTTTCTAATTGAAGAATATTTAAATATTTCTTTTTAGTCTTTATTCCCATATTATGTGGACTGTTAATACAGATGTTTATTGTATTTAAAAATACAGATTTTAATTATACAGTCATAAATATATCTGTGTATTTACAAAGAAAGAATCATACTGTATGTGCAGTTTCACCATACGGAGTATTTTCAAAATATCTGTTATGCAAACAGAATATTTACTAAACAAAGAAGAATGCTGAGAGGTGTAATTTTTCAGGCTAATTAGATTTTCTGGTTAATTCAGGATTAGGTATAAAAGGTTTCAGTGTTTGTTAGAGATTTTCCTAAATCTGTTTCCACAAAGATGGTGCTGAATCTAAAAACAGACATAAATTAGCTTTGTGTAGCGGCAGCTAATAATGTCCCCTTTCGTCCAGATCCTCGCTCGCTGTTGGTAGGCCCTTTTGTGAAGTCCTCCCCTGCCCTGCTGCTGGAACGCGTGGAGTCATTACTTAGCTTCCTTAAAATTCTCTGAAATGCTGCTTTGCCACCTGCTCAGACTCACCACAACTTCCTGTTTAATTTCTTTATTGCTTAGAGCAGCTCCCAAATTAGGAATTTTAGGAGATTTGGGTGCTGATGGCTTATGCTATATAATGGCTTGAATAAGTTTTAGTGAATTTGTCTGAAAACCTAATCTTCAGCATTTATATCATGATTTTCTTTGGTAAAGTATGGATGAAGTTCAGTGTCTTATTTCAGAGCAGCTGGAATTGTCTCTTGAGTGCTGGTATTGTTTATTTTACTTTTTTGTTGTTGTCTTTTGTGATTTGCTCTCAAATTATGTCTCTCTCTCTCTTTTTAAAAATAAATTTATTTATTTGTTTATATTTATTTTTGGCTGTGTTGGGTCTTCGTTGCTGTGCCCGGGCTTTCTTTAGTTGCGTCGAGCGGGGGTTACTCTTCCTTGCGGTGCGCAGGCTTCTCACTGCGGTGGCTTCTCTTGTTGCAGAACACGGGCTCTAGGTGCACGGGCTTCAGTAGTTATAGCACAGGGCTCAGTAGTTGTGGCACACAGACTTAGTTGCTCGGCGGCATGTGGAATCTTCCCGGACCAGGGCTCAAACCCGTGTCCCCTGCATTAGCAGGCAGATTCTTAACCACTGTGCCACCAGGGAAGCCCTATTTTACTTTTTAAATTTAGGGCAATGTAGTGTCTGAACTTGAGTTAGGACAGATGTGGCTTTTAAGATTTGGGATCTGCTGCTGTGTAGCTGTATGTCCATGGACAAGTCCCCTAATCGCTGAGCCTCAGTTTTCTTACCTCTAAAAATGAACTGAGAATTGTTGTTATATTTAATGAAATACTGTGTGTGGAACTCCTTGTGTATCTGGCACAAGGGAAGCCCCAAGCACGATACTAGTTCTATTCTCTCCAAGTCTTGTAGTTGCTGGCAGTCTTAGAGATTAGAATGCCCAGGCACAGTATGTTTAAGGGTTTCACTGCTCTTTCAGAACCCTTAGTTTTCTAAAACCTGATGTTTTAAGTTTATATATATATTAAAAATCACTAAAATCTTTCTTAGACCTTGAATCATAGGAGATGAACATTTTAAGTGGTTCCTGGATTTTTAAACAATTTTCAAAATTATTTTTAAATGTTTTTATAAAGTAGAAAGCTGTACCTTTACTTATTTGAGTGTGAACTTTGTATTCCTTTTGATAATAATTATTAGTAGAATTGGTGGTATATTTTTTGGCACAGAAACTGGAGTGATTAATATCTCTACCAAATTTCAGAAAGACGATCTCATGGGTGGCAGATCTACTTAATCAAATCAACTGGCCGGTATATTTAGTGGCTTTGCTTTCGAAGGCTGGCCAGCCAAATTACCGTCAGATTCTGGATTTTCTATATCCCCCTGCCCAGAATGCATAATCTAGTATTAACAGTACTTGACTCTTGAAAAATTAGTTAAAACAGTTGACTGTTTTGAGACAACCAAGATAGGTGTATCTGGTGGCTTAATCGTTAGAAGATAAAAGCGAAAAAGCTGGTAAACCGGAGCTGACGTTTCATTTAAATATACGAGCAGATGCACACGAAGCTGGACGTATTTGTAGTAAGCCCTTAACAGTCTCTGCCTGTGTTGAACAGGAAATGTATTAATGTGAACTCTGTAGGTGGCATAATCAGTAGTTTTTCTCTCTCCCCTCGTTAATCTTTTTTTATTCTTTAAACTTACTTTAGCAAGTAGTAATTGATCAGCATTTCAGTTCCATTCCAGTTCTTGGACTGTCCTTTGCTTGAGCATATAAAGTACTAAAGGGGTGGTGGGAAGTAAAGAAAAGGGTTCTGATGGTCTGCAGAAATGGTCATCATCGCCACATACGGAGAGTTGTTTGTATTAAGCTTGAATCTTCTTTCAGTAATATTTTAATTCGTGGCATCCCTGGGAGTGATGAGATCAGCAGTGCTCTTCTGGGTGGTTTTGTTAGTTTGTCCTTTAGCCTTCCTTTCTTTGTATTTTCCTCCTCTGAATAGCATTTGGGAAACTATCTTCTGTTTCTGCTTTCTAGGATCATCTTCTTGTCAAATCTTTCTACTAAATCAAAACGGGAAAGAATAAAGTTGTTTTGATTTTATTTAATTGACTACGTACATATTTATAAAGTCACAGGATTTATATGAAAAATGCAATTTGATGAAAAATGCAATCAGAATTTGGTGAAAAATGCAAACTCCTCTCTTAAGAAATGCACATTTACATCAAATTTTGCTTTAATTTCAGGGTATCCAGAAACCCAGATTCTTAAAGTGAAAGTTCTGGGCAAGGTAATTATGGAGTGAAAATTGATAAATCTTTAAGGAAATTTAGGCATAAATGTCTAATTAGATGGAAATTTGGGAGAGGAGCTAGATCTGCTTGAAATTACATTTGGATCAAACCTGAAGGCAGAATGAATCGAGATCTCTTAGGATGACTGTTCTTACTTTCTTTGGCATGCCTTCTCTTCTCCGTGAGAAGAGCACCTTGTTCTAACTGCTGCGGGTCTTTTCTCAGAAACTCTTGATATTAGAAAGTAAATGCTTTATCATCTATCATTAACTTCCTCCTGGAATCAAGAGCCTGCTTTAATTTAGCATCGATCTGTTTACCAGGCTCCTTTCCGAGGATCTAGTGACAGCCGTAGACCATCTTTTCAAGAAAATGCCTGCACGTGTGTTCATGCATATGGTGCCGCTGGGCTCACAATCCACATAAATCTCTTTACATCCACCTCTCTCACCTTTTTCCTGCCCTTTTCTCACCTTTTCCTTTTCTAAGACACGTTGGTCTCTTCTTTACCTTTCTTATAAACTTGACCTGTCCTTCTGCCTCATGATCCTAGATGCACTTGGCTTTATTTTACCCTTTTCTGCTTTAATTCCTGTCTGTTAGTCAGGACTTAGTGGTAGAAACCCAACTGTGCCTAGTTTAGGCAAAAGGGAATTTACTGGCTCATGTAACCAAACTAGAGGAAGGGTTTATTCATGTAGGCGTTAGGGGTGATTGGAACTAAGGCCTTCTCACTGTCAGGATTCCTTTTATCCTTTCTCTCTCATCTCTCATTCCCCTTCCATGACTCTGTCGTTCTTCCACACAGACTTCTTCCACGTGGCTGTAGACAAGTTGCTGGCAAGTGCTAGGGTCACATCCTTAGTTTTCCTATTAGAGCGTCTATTAGAGCATCTGTTTTTCCTCCCTTAGTTATAATTCAGAAAACCTTGGAGAGAGAATTGGCTTGGCTTGGATTATGCTTATGCTATGACCAGGGGCACGGGTGGATCGTACCCAGACTGCGTAGCTGGAATTTGAGTAGAAGCAGTTCCCCCACGGAAGGAGCAGACATGCTGTTCCCAGAATAAGGGAGAGGAGCCAGGCAGGCAGATAATAGTTGTCGACCCTATCTTCTTCTTCTGAGGTCTTCCCACTTCACACCCATTCTGTGCCAGGCCAGTTATCAAGTGCCACGAAGGCCAGGGGAAGAGCTGGCCAGGAGAGAGTTATCAGGCTGATTCCAGTCCAGCGTAGGAAGAGCAAAGTAATATTCCCTTTGTGCACGTCCTACTCTCTTCAGACTGTAGTCTTTAAAGCCAAAGATTGTATCCTACCCATTTCTGCCAGCAAACTTCTGACAACAAATAATAAAGAATCTGTACAGTGAAGGCAATACTGATGAAAAAAAAAGCAACTTAATATGCTTAACGTGATACGTCTGCAGTTGATAAGAGGTGAACTTGTGATGGTTAATTTTAGGTGTCAGCTTGGCTGGACCATGGCGTCCAGGTACTTGGTCAAACATTATTCTGGATGTTTCTGTGAAGGTGTTTTTTGGATGAGATTAACATGTAAATTGGCGAACCTTGAGTAAAGCACGTTGTCCTCCATTATGTGGGTGGGCCTCATCCAATCGGTTGGAGGCCTTAACAGAACAGAGACTAGAACCTCCCCTTGGTAAGAAGGAGTGCTGCCACCAGACCGCTCTTGAACTTGAACTGCTACGTTTCCCTTGGTCTCCAGCCTGCCAGGCTGCTCTGTAGACTTTGGACTTGCCAAGCCTTCACCATTGCATGAGCCAATTCCTTAAAATAAATCTTTTTCTATATCTGTCTATCTATCTATCTCTCTGTCTGTCTGCCTGTCTATACACCTCTTCTTGTATCTGTTTCTCTGGAGAACCGTAATGTACAGGTTACAGCTGCTGACTGCTCCACGCTTCTATCATCACAGTTAGATCCAGAAGAAAGACCTGAAGTTTGTATGTGAAATCCTTTGCAGGGACGGCTCACCTTAGCTTAATTAAGTCTTGTGCTTGTCTCTGGACCAATTCCTCTGGTAGGTAGGTTGAGCACTCTCATGCGTCAGCACTGTATTTATTGCCAGCCCATCACAAAGAAGGCATGAGGTGTGCAGGGTAGTATGATTGGCAGTACCACCAGAGTCCCAGCTTTCGGGGGAGGGCAGATAACCAAAGAAAGGGCCGCGGTGGTGCTCGCACCTGAAACGAGGGCCTGCTGGGCAGTCAAAACAATACATGTTCATATGGTACAATTATTTGCTACACATTGGAATATATCTATCTTTTGGAATATGGAATGAGTGTATTCTTTATGTTTTAGAATTCTTGGACACTGTGTAACATCAATTGCATATAAATTTCTTCACTTCTGTAGACCAGTTCTGATGGACTTTAATGCGTGAATTTTCCAGTTTGTGATTTGAAGTCTTAGACATGTTTAAAGATTAAAGTCACAGTGTCAGTTGACTTGAGATACTGGAAATTTCTCTGTCTCTTTAGATGTATGTATTCATATATGTATGTATGTGCGTAAGTATGAGTGTATGCATCTGCACAGACGAGTGTACATATGCATGCGTACGTACATGTATGTGTGCATGTGTGTATGCATGTGTGTGCATGCGTGTGTATGTATGTATACACACATACATAATTTTAGTATGATTGTCATAGAGTAGCAGTAGAAAAAGATGGTTGGAAAGATGACATAATTTTAAGACTCATTTAAAAATGTGTTCATTAAAAATGTTCTGTGTTTTCACCCTGTTTCCTTCGTAGGAAAGAATTTGCTAATCTAGGTGACATATCAACAAAAACAACAGATGTGAAAACATTTTTGCATTTTTGTTGAGAAAAATCTCATCTGTATGCATAGAATATCTTTAGCAATTGCTTCAGTAAATGCCAGACAGATGGTTTAAACTCAGGATGACTCCTTGAACAATTTTATCACAACAATTATTTTGAAACGTGTTATAACAACATTTGAGCTCACATTTCTGGAGAATCATGAATGTAACTTGGTACATTAAAGGGAGAGGGAAAGGACTAGGCTTCTAAACCAGAGAAATTTGTGTCTCGGAGCCCTTCTACAAGATGCTTGACTTCTGAAGCCCTCTTTCCGTAACCTATGGTTGAATACTACCTGTCTGTTTTTCTGTCTCATAGAGAGGAATTCAGTAACTTAAAAGTGGTTGGAAGGTAGGTGAGTGACAACTTGGTTATAGAGGAGAAATAGAAAAATGAAGAACTAGAGGGGATTCATTAGTATTAATAATATAGTGAGAGACAGGATGATGGAAGGAACTAACCATGGTTAGTCGAGCGTCTTTGCTGTGTCAGGCACTAGAATAGATGCTTCCATATGTGGTTGCTTCACAGCTGCTTTGTAAGGCAGGTAGGGATAACTTTCTTTTTACATTGAAGAAACAATTGCATATTCTCAGTTTATGAAGTCAAGGGAGTATTTATACCTTTAAAAATACTTAAGGGCTTCCCTGGTGGCGCAGTGGTTGAGAGTCCACCTGCCGATGCAGGGGACACAGATTTGTGCCCCGGTCCGGGAAGATCCCACATGCCACGGAGTGGCTAGGCCTGTGAGCCATGGCCGCTGAGCCTGCGAGTCTGGAGCCTGTGCTCCGCAACGGGAGAGGCCACAACAGTGAGAGGCCCGCCTACCGCAAAAAAAAAAAAAAAAAAAAAAAACCACTTAAAAATAATTAGATCAAAATTCTGACCTTGTTTGATTTTTAAAAAATATTTATTTATTTGGTTGTGCTGAGTCTTAGTTGCGGCAGGCATGGACTTCTTAGTTGCCGTACGTGGGCTCCTTAGTTGCAGCTCACAGGCTCCTTAGTTGTGGCATGTGGGATCTAGTTCCCCAACCAGGGTTTGAACCCAGGCCCCCTGCATTGGGAGTGTGGAGTCTTAACCACTGGACCACCAGGGAAGTCCCCTAACCTTGTTTGATTGAGCTGTGAGTTTAGCCAGTTACTTTTTTAATGGAACACCAATTTTACTTGAAAGAATGACTGACAGACTGCTTATTCACAGCAGGGCATTTGTTGGACATTTTCTCAAAAATGAACAAAGTAAGGCCATTGCTTTAAAAAAAATTGATTTTTGTTGCAAGTGATAAAAATCAAGCTTTCAGATGAAAATTAGAATCTTGAAAACTTGTATCTGCTGCTGTGAGCTTATAGTTTTTCAATCTCAAGACTTTCCTGATAAAAGCAGTGGTGATGTTAAAGATTTTGTATTTGTTTTTTGTTTTTGATACTGTGTAGTGAAATGTTCCAACATTTGGAAAATAAGATAAGCCTAACTCAGTGAATTATTATTTTTCAAGTGACCAATGCATGATGGATACAAGAGTCATTCAGAGGCAAGATAGACCAGTGGATTTTAATGTGACAAAGTACAACTCGTTAATTGTGATTTTAGATTCCACATTGCAACTAATCTTTAAGAAACCGCTACTCATTGAGTTTTGGAGGAATGTTAAAGAATGTCCACAATTATCTGAAAAGCTTATTAAAATAATTCTCCTTTTATTGTCTGCCTGTCTGTATAAGACCATTTATTCTATATGTGCTTCAGCCAGAACAACATATTGCAAGAGGTTTAATGTGGAAGCAGGTATGAGAATCCAGATGAGGAGATTTGAAACTGCGAGACAGTGCTGTTTTCCTCACTGTTGTTTTTGGGGGAGGCTGTCATCATTTTTCTAAATACATATTCATATTAACATGCAACAATTATTTTTAAATAAATTTAAAAAATAATATAAAAATTTCCTAGTTTTAACTTCTAATACTAAATATCAATAGATATGATATTGAACAGGAACAAGAGCTCTTTTGTATCCCAGGTAATTTTTAAGAGGGTAGAGGGGCTCTGGGATCAAAAAGTTTGAGAATGCTGTTTTGGTGAAAGGGTCTGCATTTAGCTAAGGGAAAGTAGTGTCTGACTGAGGCCTCACAAGGTTCTTCTCCTTAGAATCTAATGTCTTTATTTATAGGTTCAGGGTGTATGTTAGTGTTTGATGATGATAACATTTTTTTGGTAAAATGTTATAAAATTTGGCCAGAGACATTTTGGCTAAACTCTATTTCAGTTAGAGAGATGAATTCTTTGTTAAAATCTATTATCAGTTAATTTGGTAGGCATATAGTCAGTGGTGTTTTAACAGTACATCGAATTAAATTTATTTTTTTTGTTTTAAGCATATAGGCAGTGTTATGAACTATAGTAATATTAAAATGTTGGAAATTTCTTGCATTAGAAATTCTTCATACTTAATATAAAATATTATATATAGTATACATAAAGTCCCATCCCCATAAGAAGGGCACAACATGAACACACTCAGTTTCAAGATCTGAAAACCTTGACTATGCAAAAACAGACATGACAAGCAGTGAAAGACGTGTGTCTCTAGTAAGGATGGAAAAGAGGAAGATTTCCCGTAGCCAGACTGTTTTAAATATTTTTTTGTGCTGAAGTTAGAAAATGGAAAGCTTATCAAAGGGGCTGGGGCGGGGGGAAGTCTGCCTTCTGAATCTGTTCTTCCTTAGGCAGAGTGAGGGACGCCTCAATCAGTGCCGGGACTGTTTTTCAGTACTTTCATATAAGATGAATTAACACCATTTCTCTTCTTTTATCTGTTTAGCTTGTTGAACTAAAATTTGAAGCAAGTTCAGGCAAGGAGATAGTTAATGTGAGCCTTAGGGAGTAAATAAATATGTACTTTTTAATGCACTGACACCTCAACCAGTTTTTCTGGGGGATGGAAATTTTTGCCTAATTGAATATCCAGTAGCTATGTTTCATTCACCACCTATTAAAGGTTTTCTATGTGCTAGAAGAGATGCCACATCTAGTCTGGTTTCTGCCTTTAAGGAGCTCATAGTTTAGTGTATTTCACTCTGCTCTCCAGCAATAGTAAAGCTAGCATATGAAAGATTATTGAACCTTCCTTCAAAGAATCAGACGTTTGTAGCCATCATTATTATTACTATTAGTTGTCTGTATAGTACATAGTATATTTGTTAGTTCATAGTGTCTCCAGGACATACTCAGTGTTACTTTTGGAGGAAAAAAAATAATTGTACTGTCAGGTGTCATTTGTCTAATTCTGCTAAAGTGAAAATGTTGAAAAATTCCAGGTAACAGTTTTGGTTAGATAGGCTCTAATTACTGTAATTTTTTTTAAATGTATATGTTTACTTTTCTTTTTGTCTGATTAAAAAAAATACATGTAAACCAAAACACTTGTTTCTCCTACTCTGTGATCTCTTTATCTCTGTGTGCATTATTCTGACGTTCACTTAAAATCCTGTGGATGTGGACTTATTTTGGTGACTCTACCCTCTGAATTTTACTTATCATTCTTGGCCTCTTAATGAGAGCCCAGAGCATATGTCTGTCCTTCTTTATCTCCTTTTTTTTATATATATATAAATTTATTTATGTTTTTGGCTGCGTTGTGTCTTTGTTGCTGCACGCGGGCTTCTCTAGTTGCAGCGAGCAGGGGCTACTCTTCGTTGCGGTGTGCGGGCTTCTCATTGCGGTGGCTTCTCTTGTTGCAGAGAACGGGCTCTAGACACGCGGGCTTCAGTAGTTGTGGCTCACAGGCTCTAGAGCGCAGGCTCAGTAGTTGTGGCTCATGGGCTCTAGAGTGCAGGCTCAGTGGTGCACGGGCTTAGTTGCTCCGCAGCATGTGGGAATCTTCCTGGACCAGAGCTCGAACCCGTGTCCCCTGTATTGACAGGCGGATTCTTAACCACTGTGCCACCAGGGAAGTCCTGTGGCCTTTTTTATCTTTTTGTCTAATGCTTCTCCACAGATGAAGCCCAGAGTTGTGTTAGTGAGAATCTCATAAGTACCCAAGCATGTAATCTAGTGCAAGGTTGTCAGTGGGGGGAGTTCAGCCTCCCTGTCTCTTTGGGAAACCAGTTGAGCTGGGGCGGGTGTCCCATCCCTGGCTCTGGGAGAGCAGACAGGTGTGGCACTTGTAGGCAGAAATGTTTGTGAAGGTCATTTAAAAGAAAAAATGGTGGGTGTGTCTTGGCAGTCATTTTATAGTTCCCAAGTGATTGTGATTTTTTTTGTTACTTGAGCATACTGAAGAACCATGAAATGAACCTTGAGGATTCTTTTTTCACTTAAAATTACCTAGTGTCCCATATTTACAGGTGCTCGGTGACTTGGGGTATTGAATCAAGGAATCTGTTTCCTAGTCGAACACACTTGCCCACTGTTAATCATCCTGTTTTATTTTGCATTGCAAACTTAGCTGGAGAGCTGGCAGCATTTTGAGCTTGGAATTTTGGTAGTGTCACGGTGAGGCAGCCGTACTTACCGAACCAAAAGTCACAACATTTGTTCTGATGAGTGTAAGTGAGAATGTACTTCTGGGAACGCGTGGGAGGTAATATTTGAAATCTGAACTGCGTCAAACGGTTGCCGTGCTCATGGAGAGGAGAGCATTATTTATTTAGGTAAGTATTTCTTGCTTACTTTTGTTGTGACAGGCATGATTTAGAAATTACAGAACAGTATTCTCAAATCTTTCACTGGAAGATAGGCAAAATGAAATTAAAGTGGAATAACATAGCACTTAATATTTCTTGTTAGTGTTTTTCTGTTTGTAACTTTAGGGAGAGAGAATGTGCCAGTTCTTAAATTTGAAAATATTTTACACTGTGGTAATAAGAGTATTTATTAAACACAGCTGTAAGATGATTACTGTTACTTGTACTTGGTAGGGACAGTGTAGGTAGTGAGTAATAGCCTGGACTTTGAAATCAAACAGACCTAGTTTTAAATCTTGGTTCCGCAACTCCCTTGTGAGGAGGGAGGAATCATGAAGCTCCTGGGTGCTGAGGACACTAATGACATGAGAGAGTCAAGTGCCTCAAACAGAGTATATGCTTAGTAAATAGTCATTGCTATGTAGTATTTTTTTATTGCTAAAGTAAAATTTTATTTAAGAAAAGACAGTTCTAAACTCTGTGGGTTTCTATTTGAGACCGTTCAAAAGAGATTTTCTAACTTCTAAGGACGCAAACAAAAATTTAAGAAATGCATAGTTGGCACATTGGGTTAGAATCAGTTTATTTGGGTGTGTTTTATGTATTTTGTATACTATATTGGGCCTCTTGTAACGCATCTGTGGGCCCAGGGCATTTATTCCCGTTTCTCAGCCTATAGGGATAATGTTGTTCTCTTAGACAGGTTTTTTTTTTAACATGACATTAGTCACTACATTTATATATTATATTTGATAATCCTCTGTCAGTTTTAATGTTCTTATGGAAAGCTGACGTGATATAGTTTTGCGGGGAGAGCCTATGATGTAAAGTCTGGGAAATACACTTCACTGCTTTGAGCCTTGCTTCCCATTCCTGAGTTGCAGAGCCTCTCAAGGACAGGGATTTGTCTGTTACTTTTTTCTATCCTGTCAATCAGGATGTATTGAACATTTCTTGAATGAGTAAGTGAATGAAGGAGAGCATAAAAGGCTCTAGTTAAATCAAAAGACATTAACGAGCGTGACTTCTCAGTTCTGTTTCTTAATTAACGTTGTGTTGTCAAACAGAAATCTTATTCACTGGCACAAGCCCTTTTCATGTTTTTCCAATTTGGTCAATAATGTACTTCCAAAGAAGACATGAATTTTTGTGTGGTTTACTTTTTATAGTTCATAACTAATAACTCTTTCTAAGAATTCAATATTATAACTTTCATAAAAGTTTTTCCCATTAATCAAGTATAGAGGCAGCATAGTATAAGAGAGGCAAAGAGCCAGGTTGCCTGGGTTCAAAGTTCAGATCGATCACTTTCTAGTTGTCCACACCTGGTCAAGTACCCAAACTTTTCTGGAACTATTTCCCCATCTGTAAAATGGGAATAATAGTAGTACCTATGTCATAGGTTTTTATGAAGATTAGTTGGATTTATATAAGTTCTTAGAATAGTGTCTGGTCCACAAATATACTGCTAAGTGTTTTCTATGTTTATGTGTAGGTGTACTCTTATTACTTTGATCTCAAACATACCCATAGAGCTATATATTTTTGACATTTTAATTAAAAATAGAAGAAAAATAGCAAAAGCCTATTTTAATTATGTAGGAAATAAAGTTTACTTAGTAAGTGAATGGCTGAATGTATAAGTCATAGGAATATAATTAT
The DNA here is from genome assembly GCF_963455315.2 of Globicephala melas. Classification (NCBI taxonomy): domain Eukaryota; kingdom Metazoa; phylum Chordata; class Mammalia; order Artiodactyla; family Delphinidae; genus Globicephala; species Globicephala melas. The sequence goes on along the minus strand of NC_083315.2, from coordinate 3,463,357 downwards.
CTGTTGATCAAAGTATTAAAGGTAGAACTTAATTACTGTGGTTATTCGATGTAGATACTTACATGTGTATCTACATTTGGTTCTTTTCCATGAAGTGATGTAAGGCTATGTTTTCTGGATAAGCATTTTTCTGAGACCATAAGTCAGGATATTTGAAGATAGAATCTGCAGTGTCTTCCCTGTATTTCAGAGAGGTTTGGACACGTCAAATTAAACAGTAGTTTTTTTCTTCTCTTCCAGTTGTATCGAGATGCAATTGACATACAGCACTGTGTACGTTTCTGTATAGCATAATGATTTGACTTACATACATAATGAAATGACCACAGTAAGTTTAGTGAACATCCATCACCTCGTGTAGATACAAAATTAAAAAAAAGAAAAAAAAAAGAGTTTGATGAGAACACTTAGGACTTACTCTCTTAACTTTCATAGGTAACATACAGCAGCATTAATTATATTAACCGTGCTGTTCATTGCATCCCTACTACTTGTTTATCTTATAGCTGGAAGTTTGTGCCTTTTGACCCCCTCCATCCGGTTCGCCTTCCCCTCACAGCACCCTCTTCCCGCCTCTGGTGACCACAAATCTGATCTCTTTTTCTATGAGTTTGTTTTTTGGAGTATAATTGACCTACAGCACTATGTTAGTTCCTGGTGCACAACATAGCGACTTGATATTTCTATACATTACAAAATGGTCACCACTAGGGGCTTCCCTGCTGGCGCGGTGGTTAAGAACCTGCCTGCCAATGCAGGGGACACGGGTTCGAGCCCTGGTCCAGGAAGATCCCACATGCTGCGGAGCAGCTAAGCCCGTGCGCCACAACTACTGAGCCTGCGTTCTAGAGCCCGAGAGCCACAACTACTGAGCCTGCGCTCTAGATCCTGTGAGTTACAACTACTGAGCCCATGTGACACAACTACTGAAGCCCGTGCTCTGCAGCAAGAGAAGCCACCGCAGTGAGAAGCCCGCTCGCTGCAACTAGAGAAAGCCTGCATGCAGCAACAAAGACCCAACGCAGCCAAAAAATAAATAAATTAATTAAAAAAAATAATCACCACTAAACAATAGTTTTTTAATACCCACTGTGAGCTATTGGCTTTAATAGAACTGTTAGATTTTTTTCATACATATTTGTTAAATATTTTAATCATTTTTTATTTAGAAAGGAAAACACTGATGGAAAAGAATAAAACAAAACAAAAACCGTAACTGTAGATTTAATGGAATAATTAAATAATTCATGCATTCAGTAAATATTTGTTGAGCACCAGCTGTGTACCTTGTACCGTGCAAGGCTCTGGGGCTTTGATGGCCAGCGCGGAGCATATCTTTTAATAGAGCCCTACTTGATGAATGCACACAGGATACCTATGTAGAACAGTGGCTCATTTCTGTTGCTTCCCTATTATCTCCCATAAGAAAATTTTAATTGGACATTCCCTGACCTCCGGGGGTTGTTAAAAGTACCTGCAGAGAATTGCCGGCAACCTTGTAGAAGTGTGTAGGTGCCGTTACTGTAACCGTGGAGGAGCTGTGTAGGAGATTCTAATACGGCTCTGATAGTGTAGGTGGTGGCGATTTTAGTTAAGGAATTTATTTGATATAAAAACTGCCAGCCTAGTGTCAGTCTCTTAGTCTATATTGGCTGCTTTTAGAACTGGAGCCAGGGCTTCCCTGGTGGCGCAGTGGTTGGGAGTCCGCCTGCCGATGCAGGGGACACGGGTTCGTGCCCCGGTCCAGGAGGATCCCACATGCCGTGGAGCGGCTGGGCCCGTGAGCCATGGCCGCTGGGTCTGCGTGTCCGGAGCCTGTGCTCCGCAACGGGAGAGGCCCCAACAGTGAGAGGCCCGCGTACCGCAAAAAAAAAAAAAAAGTGGAGCCAAACGTGAGCGTGTTAGGTGCTTTGTGGGGTTGCAGGTAATTAGTAGGATAAGGCAATGAACTAGGTAATACAAGGTCAGAGGTCAGAGGAAAGATTCACGGGGAAGGATAAGTTAAACAATAAACAAGAAAGCTAGAGATTCTGCACTTACTTTTTGTGACTATTTGACTTAGGCTAGGTTCTAATAAAGTTATATTTTTTAAATAAAATTTTCCTTTTTTAAAGGAAACCACTGAAGTTCTCTGTGGTAGGTGTTTATTTCCATAGTTAAGGAAGAGAAAATTTCTTATCTTTGAAATAGGTATTAAAACTAACATGTGAATTAAGAAAATCAGTTGAAACTCACTGTTAACATGGAAGTGACACTTGTACGTAGCTGAAGATTGCACTTTCTGTCCATCCTTTTTGAGGTTTCTAGAGAAGGAGAATGTCAAGGTTGAAGGAATCTAAAGTTTGTAATTATTTGAAGTAATTGCTTTGGAAGAATGCAGCACAGTGCATATCTATCTAATTTTTGTGTGCTTGGTTTTAATAAAATCTAGCTTAACTTGAAGAGGGCATTTTCTTTTTTCTTTTTTTTTTTGCGGTACGCAGGCCTCTCACTGTTGCGGCCTCTCCCGTTGAGGAGCATAGGCTCCGGACGCACAGGCCCAGCGGCCATGGCCCACGGGCCCAGCCGCTCCGCGGCATGTGGGATCTTCCCGGACCAGGGCACAAACCCGTGTCCCCTGCATCGGCAGGTGGACTCTCAACCACTGCGCCACCAGGGAAGCCCAAGGAGGGCATTTTCACAGGAGTTGGCAAACTTTCTCTTTAAAGAACCAGAGAGCAAATATTTTAGGTTTTGTGAGCTATATGGTCTCAGTCACAAGTATTCAGTTCTGCCATTTGGCATTAAGCAGCCAGAGACAGTGGGAACAAGGGCGCATGGCTGTGCTTCAGTCAAACTTCATTTACACAAACAGGCAACAGGCTGCATTTGGACCATATCTTGCCTGTCCCTTTACTATAAATAGGGAGATGCTGCAGTATTTTTTTTTCCATTTTCATAGTTTTACCTTATTTTAAAAAGTGTAAGATTCAATAAAATACTCAAATACAAGACTGCAGAAGCATTGCTATACAGAGAAATCTAAGGCTTCTGAAACAGAATTGTTGCCATTATTTGCTCAGAAAGTTCAGCAGCTGGTATAAGACAGTTCAAATTTTATGTATGAAAGGAAGCTTAGGAGTTTGATTTTGAAACTATGGAAGTGCAAGATGTTTAAAAGTTAAAAATTCTAAGCAAAAGGTCACAGCCTGCACCTATTATGATTACAGCTTCATCGGAGACATCAATAGGTTATGCTTGAGTAGTTTTCTGGAGGTTTTTTTTTTTTTTTTCCTTTTTAATTCTAGTCTCTATTTTCCGTTTTTTAATAAAAGGAAGATAGATTTTGTGCAGGTTATTAATACATCACTTTTCTAGCCAGCAAAGTGTGGTTTCAAAGTTTTATCAGTTATCTGCAAAATATCTCCCTTGAGTATGTCAGGTTTTCCTTTACTTGATTTATTGTGCTTACTGTAGAAAAGCATTGAGAAAGACCCATGTCATGTGGATGTTACTGCTAAATATTCAAGTAATGTGACATATACATAGAGATGAAAACCTTTTGTTTTTATAGAAAAACCATCTATTTTATGTTTTAGTTAAAGTAATTTTTCTCATGGACAGTTTTGTTACTGTAATTTAAATGAGTTTATGGAGAAAAACAATCAGTTTATTCTTCAGTTACGATAACTTAATCGCCAGCTGTTAAAGAACGGGTGACGTAATCAAGTGGGGAGGAATGTGACCTTTTTATCTCCTTAGCTGCAGCTCTAAAGATTTAAATAGGAATGAATAAATCTCAGTGTTCCTATAAAAGCTAAATATGCTGTAATTAGAAAAATGGTATGGATACTCTTAAAACAGTTACTTGCTCTGACACATACGTATCATAGATTTTATGTTAGTGCGTTCACCGAAATAGAACGTGGAGCCTGAAAACTGTGATAACCAGACTTGTTCCTTCCTGTGGCCAGCCTTTTCTTCTCTTAAAAGGAACCAGGCATCTTTATGCCACTTTCAGTATGTCTCATTCTGAAGAGCAGCAGTATCCCAAAAGGGCAAATTGGGCAAGAAGCTAATACAGAATTTAGGTCTCTGCCGCAGATGTTCTCTAGAGACTTCGGAACCCTGAATGAAAACCTTTTTATTTCTCCTGTGAATGTTCAGATACCTGATAAAAAGGAACAAACATATAAATAACTGATTTGGGGGACTTCCCTGGTGGCCCAGTGGGTAAGACTCTGCGCTTCTGCTGCAGGGGCAGCACAGGTTTGATCCCTGGTCGGGGAACTAAGATCCCCCATGCCTTATGCCCAAAAAACCAAAGCATAAAACAGAAGCAATATTGTAACAAATTCAATGAAGACTTTAAAAATGGTCCACATCAAAAAAGTCTTAAAAAAAAAGCTGCTTGGGAACAGAGGGAGCCACCATGTCTCAAGTGAGCCTTGGAACGGGGTGGAGTAATTGTGAGTCTTTAGATGAGGATTGGGGTTAATTTGACTTATGGGAAACATGTCTTTTGTATTTAGGAATCTTTTCTGAAAATTCTGAACTGAGAGCTAGCTGTAATGAAGAAGAGAGGTTGGAAGGGGCTCTAAAAGGAGACCAAGGATCTTGGAAAACAAACTGCAGCTTTGACTAGCTTAACTCTCCGTTGACCTGGAGTACATTTGTGAGGTGGATTTTGTTTCCTGCACGTTGAAATATAAGCAGAATGTTTTATATTTTTCTCCGTGGGAATGGGGCTATATGAGGAGGTCAAGAGGAGCAAAAACAAATTGCTTTTAAACTTAGCTGTGGATTGATTTTCCCCTCTCTTTTGGATTAATGGTCTTCAGTGTGCATAAGATGTTGGGAAGCAGAAAACGTGTAAAGCATCAGTGCTATTTTTAGATAATGACGTCTAAAGGTAATGGTAAGCCTTCCTTAAGCAGTTTCAAAAGAAAAGGGCTCTGGGTATAAATCTATCGGTCAGGGTTCTCCAGAGAAACAGAACCCACAGGGTGTATGCAGATACATATCAGAGCATAGTTGTTACAGGAATCAGCCCATGCTGTTCTGGAGGCTGAGAAAGCCCACAGTGCGCCGTGTGCAGGCTGGGGAACAGGAGAGCCAGTAGCGGAATTCAGTCCAAGTCAGACACCCTGAGACCTGGGGCGGGGGTGGGGGGAGGGGTACGTCCCGTGGTCCAAGGCCCAAGAACCTGGAGAGCCATCGTCCTAGGACAGGAGCCGTGGATGTCTCATCTCAAGTTGAGAGTGAATTTGCACTTCCTCTGTTTCGTTGAGGCCCTGAACTACTGGATGATGCCCGCCGCCACTGGTGAGGACAGTCTTCTTTTTTTGTTTTGCAGTACGTGGGCCTCTCACTGCTGTGGCCTCTCCCGTTGCGGAGCACAGGCTCCGGACGCGCAGGCTCAGTGGCCATGGCTCATGGGCCCAGCTGCTCCGCGGCATGTGGGATCTTCCCGGACCGGGGCACGAACCCGTGTCCCCTGCATCGGCAGGCGGACTCTCAACCACTGCGCCACCAGGGAAGCCCGAGGACAGTCTCCTTGACGCAGTCTGCTGATGCAAATGCTAATCTCTTCTGGAGACACCCTTACAGACACATCCAGAAGTAATGCTTTACTGTCTATCTGGGCATCCCCTTAGCCCAGTCAAATTGACACATCCAGTCAATCACCACAATACCCAAAGGAATTGAAAGCAGGGACTACAACAGATATTTGTATGTCCATATTCATAGCATTATTCATGATAGCCAAGAGGTGGAAGCAGCCCAAGTTCCATCAGCAGATGCATAGAAAAAATTTTGGGTGTGCATACATACAATAAGATGTTTTTCAGGCTTAAAAAGAAGTAAATTCTGACATATGCTACAGCATGGGTGAATCTTGAGGATGTTATGGTAACTGAAATAAGCCAGTTACAAAAGGACAAGTGTTGTGTGATTCCACTTATATGAGGCACCTGGAGTAGTCAGATTCATAGAAACAGAAAGTGGAATGTTGGTTGCCACTGGCTGGGGTAGAGGGGGATGGAGAGTATTGTGTAATGGGTACAGAGTTTCAGTTTTGCAAGATGAAAAAAGTTCTGGAGATGGATGGTGTTGATGGTTCTAAAGAAAGAAGGGCTGGGAACGATTACCCAATGTCTAGACAGGTCTCAGCTTGTGAAACTTTAAGATGAACGGCTCAAAGAGGCGCTAGACTTTTGATCACTGTCATTATAGAACAATCCCATTCTGCCTACCCTGCTTTATCTGTTAGCTGCTTGGAGAACTTGCTAAAGGGAACTCTATTCTCATTGTGGCTTATCATGAGGATCATAATTCTAAGTTCAGTGGCTACATTTTTGGCTTAGAATGAACTCAAAATATCTATGACCGTGAACAAGCCCTTCCTCCTTGCCTGCTCTAGACTTGCTGGGTAAACTTGAAGTTTTGAGTATTGACCTCCATAGATATCATAAATGTTCTTGCCTTTGTAGATTAGGCTATAGAACTCCCTAAAGATCATTCCAGAATTGTTTCGTGGGTTTAAAACTAATGGGCTTTTTTTCCCACAAATTTTTAATCTTCAAAATAAATGTGCTCCTTGAAGAATAAATTAGAAAATACAGGACTTCCCTGGTGGCGCAGTGGTTAAGAATCCGCCTGCCAATGCAGGGGACACGGGTTCGAGCTTGGGTCTGGGAAGATCCCACATCCATGGAGCAACTAAGCCCACGCACCACAACTAGTGAGCTTGCGCTTTGGAGCCCGCAAGCTACAACTACTGAGCCCACGAGCTACAACTACTGAGCCCACGTGCCTAGAGCCCGTGCTCCGCAACAAGAGTAGCCACCGCAATGAGAAGTCCGCGTACCGCAATGAAGAGTAGCCCCCACTCGCAGCAACTAGAGAAAGCCCGCGTGCAGCAACGGAGACCCAATGCAGCCAAAAATAAATAAATAAATAAATTTAAAAAAGAAAGAAAATACAGATAAACAAAACCAAAACCAGCCATAATTCCATGAAATAAATTGCAAAATCTTATGTAGTGTGTGTGTGTGTGGTGTTTTTTTTTTTTTTTTTTTTAATTTTGCGGTACGCAGGCCTCTCACTGTTGTGGCCCCTCCCGTTGCGGAGCACAGGCTCTGGACACACAGGCTCAGCGGCCATGACTCACGGGCCCAGCCACTCCGCGGCATGTGGGATCTGTCCGGACCAGGGCATGAACCCGTGTCCCCTGCATTGGCAGGCAGACTCTCAACCACTGTGCCACCAGGGAAGCCCCTGTTTTTTTTAAAAAATAAATTTATTTATTTATTGTATTTTTGGCTGTGTCGGGTCCTCGTTGCTGCGTGGCTTTCTTTTAGTTGTGGTGAGCGGGGGCTACTCTTCTTTGTGGTGCATGGGCTTCTCATTGCAGTGGCTTCTCTTGTTGCAGAGCACAGGCTCTAGGCACGTGGGCTCAGTAGTTGTGGCTCATGGGCTCTAGAGCACGGGCTCAGTAGTTGTGGTGCACGGGCTTAGTTGCTCCACGGCATGTGGGATCTTCCCGGACCAGGGCTCGAACCCGTGTCCCCTGCATTGGCAGGTGGATTCTTAACCATTGTGCCACCAGGGAAGCCCCTTACGTAGTGTTTTGATCTTCTTTCATGCATGTATGTATGTGTGTGAAAGTATACACATATTTTTATATGTATAGATTCATACTATATGTATTTTAATACCTATTTTGAATATTTTTTAAGGAATTCAGGGCTTAAGTATTTTTTGCTGGGCAATCAAAATGATGGTAAATCATCAACTTTTTATTCACTTTGTATACTTAGACCTTCTTTCAATATAGCTTTAAGGAAGTAATGCTTTAAAACTTATAACTAACACTCAGTTTGTAATTAATATAACAATAGATTATCCAAGGAGTTGTATTACAGTGTTCTCATGCAGACTTGTTAATGAATTAGGACATGTGGTAGGTTAGAAACCCATTCATTTAGTTGTATTTTTTCGAAATAACAATTTATAAATTATTTTACTTAGATAATGAAAGTTTTTCAAAATATTTTATTTCCAGAATCTTAGTTTTGAAAAGCAAAAAGGAATAGTTATTTGTCAGAAAATTAGAGGAAAGATAGTATGTCAGCCCTTTAAATGTATCCCATATTACTATGGATTAATTTTGTATCTTTTTGAAATTATTATATTTTTTGTTGTTGCCAGATACCTCAGCTTCTAAGCTTAGATTTGTACATGTAGTACATGCTTTCAGTAATTAAACACAGATGCATTTGTTTTTCCTTTGTAATTGTACCATAAACTTTTACCTTCTAGAAATTTCAGCAACAGAGTATTCTTTAGTCATCCCCTGGATGCTGATCCTAGAGTTACCATTCAAGTTCCCAGGGAGGGAGATTTGTAATAATGAATGGCAGTGCACCAGGCCATTGCACTGTTGCTTCATCAGCATAAAATAGTAACTAAGTCCTGTTATCTCAGCATTATGTCGTGCTGAGGAATTTTGTTTGCTTAACTGACCAACGATGAGCATCTCTTGTTGAATACTTTTAACACAGATTAATAATGAGGTTTCATCAATAAATATTAGTATCTAGCAGCTATCCCCATTACCTTTCTACTTAAAACATACTATGGACTGGGAAAGCAGTTACTGGGAAAACAGAAATCATTAGAGTCTGAGTCAGGGCTTGAGAAGGGATCTTCAGTTCTAGACTTTGAAAGCATATGATGATTAAGACGTGGTCTTGCTCTGAACTCTTCAGGGGCCTACAGTTTACTGGGAGGCAGAAGAACAGCAATTAATTACTGTGGGGTGTGCTGGGGACAGTTAGTACAGGGGAATATGAGGTGCTGCCAGCTGGCCCTATTTGGTCTAGCGGCCGCTGGCCAAGTGTGGTAATCGCACACTTCGAATGTGGCTAGTGAGGCCGAGGAAGTGAATTTATTTTATTTTATTTTATTTCAGTTACTCGAAGTTAAAATTTTAAAACTCCTACTTGATTCATTTATGGGAAAACTTTTAAGACTGTTTGGAATCATTTGAGTCTGTGAATCTATTTTTCAACTGTAAATTTTATGAAATCCGTATACAGATCAAGTATTTTTGATGAAAGTTTAGGATCTGAATTGAGGTATGCTATGAAATACATGCTGGATTTTGAGGACTTAGTCCAGAAAAAATAAAATATCTCAATAATTTTGATATTCATTATACAGTTAAATGCTAATATTTTGAATATTAGGTTGAATGAATGAATATACTATTAGAATTCATTTCACCTCTTTATTTTTACCTTTTTAATGTGGTCACTGGCAAATTTTAAATCACCTGGCTCGTGTGATATTCGTGTTAGCGCTGCTCTAGAGGCACAGGAAATCTACGAATTCTGCCCTTGAAGAATAGAGGGGCACCTCAAAGAGAAAGTGATCTTTGAACCAACTCGTTATGGTTTATATGTGGTTCACGGGTTGGTGGTTGGGAACAGTATGTTGTAGATAGAGGGATAATGATTTGAATGTGTAAAAAGGGAAAATAGCATGACATTAATAGAATTGTGAGTAACATGGGGGTTTTGGACAAAGAATGTAAAAACAGTCGCAATAAAAGGCAGAAAAGATTGTTTGGGACTGAAGTTTTTAGGAGCCTTCAATTCTCTGCTGTGATATTTGAACTTCTACAGTCAGTGAAATATTCATTGATGTTTTTGAAGTGGGTGAGTAACGAGATCAGATTTGTTTTTGGAGAATAACTCTTGGGACTGGAGGGTCAGTTCGACAAGGTGAAGAAGTGGGACTTGTCCTCACTTATTCACCACCTCGATTAAGGTGGTTGTCTTGGGATAGGAGAGGAAGGAATTCAAGACAGAGTAGGGGGAAGAGTTAGTAGAAGCTCATTGGGGTGAAGAGAAGAGACACAGGGTGACTTTGAGATCTCCCCCTGAGGAGCTCGTGATGCCGTTGTTTGAACTGGTGAGGATACTAGGATAGTGTGTTACGGACAGAGGTTGAGGCCGAGGAGGTGATGAGTCTGAGCATCTGGAGGGTCCATGCCAGGAGGTCTTTCACAACACATCTGCTGTGCAGGGGAGGGAGGTGGGTGTTTGAGAGAGAGTTTGATGTTTTTGAAGCAGTGGAGTCAGTTAAGATTTCCCAGGGAGACTGTAAACACAGGAGTAGGAAATTAACTTTAGTGCATGGATTTCCTGATAGCTTCTTTAGTTCTATAAAGGTAATTTTCCTTTAAGAACATCCTGAGTGTTTACCGTGCGCGAGTGCTGTGCTTGGCGCCAAAGACGAAGCGAGAAACCAGGCAGACATTTCTGCGTGAAAGGCGATCAGGCTCCAGAGGGAAAGGCCGGCAGCCCATGTGGGATGACACTGCGGTGTCGTAAGGTCCACGACAAGCTACAGGGTAGTTGGGCCCAGGAAGGACCCACGTGAGGACAACAGAAGCTGACACTGGAGAGCTGTGGGCTTGATCTCCAAGGGGAAGTTTGTCACTTGTCCCTTTTTGGCAGATCTTTTACTTATGATAAACCTCCCAACTGTACACACACCCCCTCACGACTATGTATGTGTTGGGCTCCAGGCCCCTGGGCTCTTCACTTGGTGTCTGTCAGCTGCTATCTACCCACCGTGGAGGTCCAGAGTCCTGAACCACAGCGATTTCTGTTGATGGCGTGGCCCGGTTACTCTGTTGGCAGCGGTTACGGCAGGTTTGGTGGCACAGGAATGACTCCAGTGTGTTTGTGTGGTTCCCAGAAACGAGCATCCGTCAGGTCTCCGCGCCTTCCCGCCTGGGACCTGCCTTGTTTATGTCTGTTGGGGAGGAGGCGTAAGTGATGGACCTGTGATGACGTGAAGGGCTCCTTCAGGTCGTTGGCCACGGTCCGCGGAGCAGGGGGAGGACAGAAGCCAGGTGGAATGGGAACCTTTAGTAGCTGAATGTGAGACAGCAAGCCCCGGAGGAGTTGGGCAGCCTTGGGTTGCAATAACTAGAAAACCAGTAAGAAAAAGAATTTATTTACCATGAAAATAATATCTGTGAAAGCTTTTCACAGCACTGGATTCACTTAGCTACCAGTTATGTTTCATTATTGAAAGACTCTGCTTCATTTCCTTGTGTTATGTCAGCTTAAACACTAAGACCGTGAGTGTTCTTGGAGGGTCCTCACCGCTTCCTGGCGTCCCTGGCTTCCTCCTGCTTTCCTTAAAGATGCAGTTAAACCTGCCGGGAGCCTTTTCCCGAGCACCCCATCTCACCCTCTTCTCTCTGTTTATTGCTGCTTCTCTGTATAACTCTCAGCTCCTGTCCCTGGAGTCGTGTTCTGCCTGTCTCTTCCTCTTTTCTAGGCTGCTGGCCCTGAAGGACAGGGACTGTCTTATGTTCATCTCCCACCTGGCTCATAATTAGTTCTTAAACGATAGTTAAATAAGTGAGTTGCAGAAAATATCAAGAGTACTGTACAGAGCTTGAAATCTCAGTGCAGCCATGCTTTAAGATATGAACACTTCAACTTGCAAGTGTTTGTATTTAAAAATTATTAAACAGAGGGTAATATATTTCCCTCCTCCCCCTAAAATTTGACTTTAAGTGAGAATATTGTCTTTTGGAAAGTTGCATTTTCCAGTTTAAAGTTGATGTCCAGGGCTTCCCTGGTGGCGCAGTGGTTAAGAATCCGCCTGCCAATGCAGGGGACACGGGTTTGAGCCCTGGCCCGGGAAGATCCCACATGCCGCGGAGCAACTAAGCCCGTGCGCCACAACTACTGAGCCTGCGCTCTAAAGCCCGCGAGCCACAAGTACTGAGTCTGTGTGCCACAACTACTGAGCCCCGCGTGCCTAGAGCCCGTGCTCTGCAACAAGAGAAGCCACCGCAGTGAGAAGCCCACGCACCACAATGAAGAGTAGCCCCCACTCGCCACAACTAGAGGGAAGCCTGCATGCAGCAACGAAGACCCAATGCAGCCTAAAATAAATAAATTTAATAAATAAATAAAGTTGGTGTGCAATTTTCAGTTGTGAAACTGAAACAAATTTCAGTCCTATTTTAACTAAATATTGGCTTTTTGACCATATTTTTTCTTTTTGTCCTCCTTCTGTTAACTAACCCGATGTTATTATAATTAGCAATTATGGTAAAGCAGAGTTTAAGCAGGTAAATTACCAAAGGCACATAAATGTCATTTTTCCACATGAATTAAAATAGAGTTTAAAAAGTAATTAGAATTCCGTTTTGGAGTTTGATACTTTGGTATATGTTTTTTTCCCCATAAATCTAAATCTAACGGTATGATTATAGGCTGCGGGGACTGATTATTCCGTAATATAAATTACTGATTATTCAGTAATATAGATATAATTTGTCATTTATGGTAAGGTAGATAAAATACTTAAGTATTAGTACAGATTAGCATATGCTAATTAAGAAACAAGAAGTGTAGCTAATATGTATTCTCCTGTTCTCTGAAGTTTATTTTAGAAACAGTGACTGAATGTCAAAAGTAAAGAGGGCCAAATCTCAGTATTTTTGGTATGAAAGTAAGAATTCAGGTACAATCGAAGTTTAAAGTTACCTTCTTTATATATGGCTCCCCAGTTTTTCCTTTCTGTGGACAGTGGGAAGACTATTTTCGTCTGCATATAGATAGAAGTGGAACAGGCCAGGTCTTTTTTTAAATATTAAATTGGGTCATGTGCAGAGGTACTGGTCCCAGTTCAGTTGTTAATTAATGACAGATATGACCCATAAAATTAACTTTGTTTCTGTGTTCTCCTTTTAAAGGTTTTTTTTTTTTTGGTATGAAAAATCCACTCATTTTTGTTCGTGACAGTTCACGAACAAGGCTGTTTGTTCAGTTTAAGTGTGTAATACTTAAGTCTTATAACTGAGAACTAATTTTTATTTGATTCATATATTGGAAGTACTTCTTGTTGCTTATTCTTTTAAGACTTCTTCCTTTGAATTATCTGCAGAGTAAGAAGCTGGTGGTATGGACTTAAGAATTGTCTTTAAGTTTTTTATGTTTTTTGTAATACAAGTGTATTGGACCAGGGGCCCGGTTTGCCCTAAGTTCATTCAGAAAGATTGAGTATCTTCTGAATAATAGTATACATGAAAATCACATAGGGTACTTAGAAATACAGATTCTTGACCCCCACCCCTATTACTCTCCACCCCCAGTAACAAGACTTTTAATCAGCACCCCTAGATGAGTCTGTTATAGATGATCCATTGACCATCCCTTAAGAAACTAGTTTGTATAGTGTTAATACCATTGCTGTCACTTTATGAGTCCGGTAGACTAGACAGATGCCCCAGATTCTTGTCCTAATCAAACTCTATGGGTAGTAATTCTCATTGTGATGAAATTAGGTAATAAAGCACATAGAAAAAAATATAATTACATTATGCAGAGAAAACTGATTTTTTGGCCATGCCTAGTGGCTTTGGGGATCTTATTTCCCCGACCAGGGATTGAATCTGAGCTCTCAGTAGTGAAAACGCCAAGTCCTAACCCCTGGACCACCAGGGAATTCTCGACAAAACTGATTTAAAAATTTTTAAATTTTAATTTAAAATTTTTTCTTCCAGTTTTAATGAGATATAATTGCCATACAGCACTGTGTAAGTTTAAGGGGGACATTATGATGATTTGGTTTACATACGTCATGAGGTGATTATCTCAGTAAGTTTAGTGAGCACCCATCTTCTCATATAGATACAAAATTTAAAAATAGAGAAAAAGTTCTTTTTGGGATGAGAACTCTTAGGATTGACTTTCTTAACAACTTTCATAGGTAACAGACAGCAGCGTTAATTATATTTAACATGCTGTACATGGCACTCCTAGTACTTCTTTATCTTATATACCTTTTGATCACCTTCATCCAGTTTCCCCCATGGCAACCACAAATCTGATCTCTTTTTCAATGAGTTTGTTTATTTGTTTGTTTTTGAAGTATAATTGACCTACAACACAATAATAGGTCCTGTTACACAACATAGTGACTCAATATTTCTATCTTTTCTTCCCTTGTGTGACTTCATGACTATCTTTATTGCTGTGTTTGGATTTCTTTCTCTTTTTTGTGTGTATCTATTATAGATTTTCGGTTTGTGGTTACCACAGGGTTTATATCTATCTATCTATGATTATTTTAAGTTGCTGATCTCTTAAGTTCCAATGCATTTTAACAACGCTGCATTTTTACTCCCCTCCCTCCCAGGTTTACTGTTTTTGACGTCGTATTTTACACCTTTTCGTTTTTTGTGTCACTCACTTACTGTGGATAAGATGATTTTACTACTTTTGTCTTTTAACTTTCCTACTAGCTTTATATATGGTTGATTTACTACCTTTACTGTGTATTTGCCTTTACCTTTCATAATCTTCGTGTTTCTAGTTGTGGCCATTTTCGCTTAGAGAAGTCCCTTTAACATTTCTTGTAAAGCTGGTTTGGTGGTGCTGAACTCTTAGCTTTTGCTTGTCTATGAAACTTTTGATCTCTCCATTAGATCTGAGTGAAAACCTTGCCAGGTACTCATAATGTTTTAGCTTGTTCTTCTTCATACTTTAAAATTTTAAGTTGGAAGTTAGATGCACTTTTATATTTTGCTTTTCTCATTAACCTCATAATTTTTTTTTTTTTGGCGGTACGTGGGCCTCTCACTGCTGTGGCCTCTCCCATTGCGGAGCGCAGGCTCAGTGGCCATGGCTCACGGGCCCAGCCGCTCCGCAGCATGTGGGATCTTCCCGGACCAGGGCTCGAACCCGTGTCCCCGGCATCAGCAGGCGGACTCTCAACCACTGCGCCACCAGGAAAGCCCATCCTTGACTTTTAAATACCATCTTTTCCTGTCAGGCTGTTTACTTCTGACTTTCTGTTTCCTTTACTGGATCCCCTTACTTTGCTTAGTACCTTAATTATATTAATTGCATCAGTAGTTGTAATAACACCACCAGAGGTCATCGTGCCAGACCTCAGGCTAACTTCATGCCTGTTTCCTCACTTTACCTTGTAACGCAGCTGCGTGGTGCTCCCCAGGGGCCTGTCCTCCCCCACCCCCGCCCTCTGTGTGCTCCCTTAAGGTCTGGCCCCACCAGTATGCTGATGACTTTTATGTTTTTAGCACTGATTCTGTACTGAGCTCCCAATCTGGGTACCTGACAGTCTGAGCATTTCCACCTGGACTTGAAAAGGAGTTCCAACCTCCTACAATCTAAATGGAACTTCTCTGTGTTCCTCTCTTTATCCTGTTCTTCATCTTGACATTATTTAACCCATGGTTAAAGACACACACACCAAAAAACATGCTTCACATAAACAGACATACAATCTGCATGTTAATGTAACTTCTAATTGTTTCCTGCATCTGGCCCTGCTTCTCTATTCCTACTCTTCTTGGCCTGTTGCCTCTCTCATCTTCTGTCTGTACCGACCTCCTAACTGATCGCTGCCTCTAATTGTGTTCATCTAAAATCTGCAGTATTTCAAAATTTTGACTCAGAATATACTTCCTGGCTTAACTTCTCCAGTTATTCCCTAAATGCTGCTGGGTAACGTCTGCTTTTGAACATGACACACAAACTCTCCTTGTTCTGGCATTTGCTTCTCTTTACGTCTTTCTCGTGCCTCTCCTCTCACCTGCCCTCTGAGTCGGCATCCTTCCCTGAATGCACTGTGCTTTTCAGACGTTTGTTCTTCTGCCTCCTGTGTCCCCTGCTTTGACCTGGCTAATTCTGATGTATTCATTTCTGAGGCTTATTCCTGTGGTTCCAAGTCTCTTCGATTTTGCTCCTACACTGTCCCATGTGTAGCTCTAGCATGAGGTCTGTTATGCATTTAAATGACCTTTGTTTCACGTTCTTTTACTACATTATGAGGTCCTAGAAGACGAAGACTCATTTTTTAATCATATTCGTAACCTTAGCACTGCTGAGGGTTTGATGCTTAGTCCACTTTTAGTCCTGTCTTAAATGGTGACACAGTTGTCCATCCTTGTTCCCAAACTAGAAATGTGAATGATTTCCTAGTTTCCTCTCTTTATCACATGTAACCGTTTCCAGGTCCTTCAGTTTTGCTTTTACTTGGGTATATATGTTTGCATTCTTTTGTTCACTTGTTTGTTCATTCAACAAATTTCCTTCAGTGCTACTGTATGCAAGGCTGTGGACTAACTATACTGTGTGCCAAACATTGCATTGAATTTGTAGAATGTATAGATTAATTTTATGAGAAGGAACACAGTTACAAAATTAAGGAACAACAACAGTTTATCTAGAAGTATTCCTCATTTTTTTTAAGCTTATTTTTTTAAAGCTTTTTGTTAAATTTATTAACTGTGTTTTAACAGTTCTTAGTATGAATGAGATTTTAAAAATTCTGTTACAGTTTCTAACTTGTCATTGCTCATGTATCAGAAACTGATTAAATGATCTTTTTATCTGGCCAACTTATTAAACTTCTAAGTAGTTTTCATGGACTTAGATTTTCAAATATTCATTATGTCAGTGACAAATATCAGGGTTGTTTTCCTACTGGGTATTTATGCGTTAACTCATTTTTCGTGTCTCAGTACATTTCGTATCTTAGTATTGCACATTTGTTGAATAAAAGCCGTGATACTTGGCATGCTGGGATTTTTCTTTTTTCGGCTGGGCTGTGTGGCTTGCGGGATCTTACTTCCCTGACCAGGGATTGAACCCAGGCCCTGGCAGTGAAAGCGCCAGGTCCTAACCACTGGACTGCCAGGGAACTCCCCCTGGAATTATTCTTGACTTTAATGAAAATGCTTCTATCAGTGTCTTGCTGAGTATGATGTTTATTTTGAATAATAATTTAAAAAATCAAATTAAGGAGGCATCACCTGTTGCTCACTTGCTAAGAGATTTATCCTGAATCCATGTTGAATTTTATCAGTAGCTTTGTTGGTGTCTGTGGAGATGATCAAGTTAATCTGTTAATGTAAAGAATTACAGTAAGAGATTTCCAGAAGACAGACTCCCTTAATATTTCCACTTTTTCCTGATTTATTTAATGCATTGCTAGATTTGAGTGCTAATGTTTTATTTAGTATATTTTCATTTATATTTATAAGTGACATTGGTTTGTACTTTTCTTTCATTTAATTCTCTGCTTTTGTTTCAGAATTATGCTAGCCTTATAAACTTTGTTAAGGCATTTCAGTTTTTTTTAATTGGGAAAACTGTTTAAATTTGAATTGTTTAAACAACAGGAATTAGTTATTTCTTAAAGCCGTAGTACAGTGTGTCTCTAACATTGTTTAGAAAGTTGCTGTTTCTTGGTGTCTTTATTTCCCCAAGTCTAGTGAAGTATCAGGAGCAAAGAACTTTAACACTTGTTGAATTTTCTAGATAAGGTCCTGGGAAATGATTTACTATATAGAATTACTTGTTATACTAACAGGGTTGGTTTTAGTCAGAGAAGCACTGTTATCTAGCTAAGTCATCAGGATATGGAATTAGTCTGGAAGAGAAACACATGGAAATCTGTCTTCATGGATAGATTTTCTTCATAGAAAAATGCTGTTTGGTGATAGTCTAAATTCAAAGCTAACATTTATAGGAAAACGGTCTAATTTGTATCACTGAGTACAATATTTACATAATTACCATGTTTAAAAAGACCAAAGGTAACCATTTTATAAATGTATTCAGGTCTCGGGTTAGTTTTACTATTTTCTTTCATTTTTATTTTTCTATTTTTGGCTGTGTTGGGTCTTCGTTGCTGCACGCAGGCTTTCTCTAGTTGCGGCGAGCGGGGGCTACTCTTCTTTGCGGTGCACGGGCTTCTCATTGTGGTGGCTTCTCTTGTTGCGGAGCACGGGCTTTAGGCCTGCGGGCTTCAGTAGTTGTGGCTCGTGGGCTCAGTAGTTGTGGCTCGCAGGCTCTAGAGCGCAGGCTCAGTAGTTGTGGTGCACGGGCTTAGTTGCTCCGCAGCATGTGGGATCTTCCTGGACCAGGACCCGAACCTGTGTCCCCTGCATTGGCAGGCAGATTCTTAACCACTGCGCCACCAGGGAAGTCCCTACTGTTTTCTTTTGTAAAGCTTATTCTGTAATTTAGATTCATTATAATTAATTTATAGGCAAATAATATTTTAGCAGTTAAAGTACTTTAATTTCAATAAAACTGATTCAGTGTATCCATCCACATTTCCCTTTTATAAAATTTTTATTAGCATATAGTTGATTTACAGTGTTGTGTTAGTGTCTGCTATACAGCAAAGTGAATCAGTTATACGTATACATATATCCACTCTTTAATTTTAGATTCTTTTCCCATATAGGTCATTACAGAGTATTAAGTAGAGTTCCCTATGCTATGCAGTAGGTTCTTATTAGTTATCTATTTTATATCTAGTAGTGTGTATATGTCAATCCCAGTCTCTCAATTTATCCCTCCCTCCCTCTTCCCCCTTGGTAACCAAAAGTTTGCTTTCTGCATCTTTGACTCCATTTCTGTTTTGTAAATAAGTTTATTTGTACCATATTTTTAGATTCCACCTATAAGCAATATCATATGATATTTGTCTTTCTCTGACTTACTTCACTCAGTATGGCAATCTCTAGGTCCATCCATGTCACTGCAGGTGGCATTACTTCATTCTTTTTCATGGCAGAGTGATATTCCATTTTGTATATGTACCACATCTTCTTTATCCATTCCTCTGCTGAATTTAGGTTGTTTCCATGTCCTGGCTATTGTGAATAGTGCTGCTATGAACATAGAGGTGCGTGTATCTTTTTGAATTAGAGTTTTGTCTGGGTATATGCCCAGGAGTGGGATTGCTGGATCATATGGTAGCTCTATTTGTAGTTTTCTAAGGAACCTCCATACTGTTCTCCACAGTGGCTGTATCAGTTCACATTCCCACCAGCAGTGCAGGAGGTTCCCTTTTCTCCACAGCCTCTCCAGCACTTATTGTAGATTTTTTGATGATGGCCCACATTTCCCTTTTTTAATTCAGTGTTTTCAAGTGTTCATAAAACTATGGGTATATTATAGAAGTAATTGAACATCTGAGTCATTCTAGGACTAATATGGCAAAGGTTCTCAACCAGGGGCAGTTTGTCCCCATGAGACATTTGGCAGTGTCTGGAGACTCTAATTGTCACAGTGAGGGGAAGCCACTGTCATCTGGTGGGTGGCAGCTGGAGATGCTAGTGAACATCCTACAATGCCCAGGATAGCCTCCCACAAAAAGAATGATCTCTTCCCAAATGTTAGTGGTGCTGAGGTTGAGAAACCCTCTTGTAAAAGGAAAGATGTATACACAAATACAAACACACAGTATTAAAAAGGCGTTCTCAGATGTGCACTTTTTCTTTCAGCAATTATAATTCTAACTTAATACAGTTTACAACGTCCTTATGCAAAGTGTATGAAGAGTATTCTGCTCTTGACTGACATCTAGTGAGACATTTAAAAATAAAAAGTAAAACTGAAGGTTGAGACTGAATAAGCATGTAAAACAGAGTTACTACTAATTGTTTTTCCAGGCTTAGGAAATTCACAAATAAGTAGACTAGGAAGAGAGGAAAGATTTGTTTATGGCTACTGAGAAATTACAGCTGAGAAGTAGTATGTGGTAAATTCTTACCTGAAGTATTGTATCTCCTTTGTCTTTTACTTATATTCTTGATTTAATATTAGAGCTTAGGATATGAAATCTTTCTTTTGGTAGTTTTCTGAATAAATGCTGAGTTACCTATATGTAAGACTTTTTATATTTTGAAAATTGCCTAAAATCATAGAATTTTAGAGCCAATGGGGACTAGGTGGTTTAATCCAGTTTCTTCACTTACAGAGATTAAAAAGTTCAGTTTCAGAGATATGAAATGATCTTTTTTGTTGTCTTACAACTTGTTAGGCCAGATCTTGAACTGGAACCCATAGCTCCTGACTTCTAGTCGAGTAGTCTTTCAGGGTGAGGGGAAGTAATTAAGCACGCTTTAAAAAAAAATTTATTTATTTATTTTTGGCTGAGTTGGGTCTTCGTTGCTGCGCACAGGCTTTCTCTAGTTGCGGCGAGCGGGGGCTACTCTTCGTTGCGGTGCACGGGCTTCTCATTGCGGTAGCTTCTCTTGTTGCAGAGTACAGGCTCTAGGTGCACGGTCTTCAGTAGTTGTGGCATTCAGGCTCAGTAGTTGTGTCTCGTGGGCTCTAGAGTGCAGGCTCAGTAGTTGTGGCTCACGGGCTCAATAGTTGTGGCTTGCGGGTTCAGTAGCTGTGGCTCGCAGGCTCAGTAGTTGTGGCTCGCAGGCTCTAGGGCACAGGCTTAGTAGTTGTGGCGCACGGGCTTATTTGCTCTGCGGCATGTGAGCTCTTCCTGGACTAGGGCTTGAACCCGTGTCCCCTGCATTGACAGGCAGATTCTCAACCACTGCCCCACCAGGGAAGCCCAGGCACACTTTGGATTCTCTTTAAAGCTTATGTTTGTTTTTCAAACTATGAATATTAAAACTGTTAAATTCTTATTTCCTTATAAAGAATATATACACCTGTATATATGTTTTAAAATGAATTAGTATTTATGTTTATAAATCTCATGTTTAATTTATAAGCGTTATGCCAGTTTAAACATGGATATTTCACATTTTTCACAGGCGACAACACCTCCAAATCAAGGGCGGCCAGATTCTCCTGTCTACGCTAACCTGCAAGAACTGAAAATATCCCAGTCGGCTCTCCCCCCGATCCCTGGAAGCCCAGCAATTCAGATTAATGGAGAATGGGAAACTCATAAAGATAGTTCAGGGCGTTGTTATTACTATAACAGAGGAACACAGGAAAGAACTTGGAAACCCCCTCGTTGGACTCGAGATACAAACATAAGCAAAGGAGATTCCCAGAGTCCAGGAGATCAAGAGGTATGAGGAGTTAGGGGGTCAACCAGTGAGTTACCGAGCTTTTTCTCTTTTTGTTCCTCAAAGAAGTGAATAGGTTTGCTTCTAACCCTTGACATCTCTAAGATACTAAATCTTTTTTCCACGTTTTATTATATTACTGCTTGTCGCTTACTAATCTCTAACTAGTGGACAGTGTCTAGCCTTGTAGCATGCTTACTAGTTCCAGAATTAACTGGGTTAATGTTGCCTAGTGGCAGTAGTTTCCCTCATGCGCTAGAAGATACTAATTCAATCATTGTTGTTGCCCAAGGAGTGACATCTTTTAGAAAAAGGAGAGAAAATATGTGATATGATTTAGCCAAACAAATAAAAACAAAGTTATTTAATTGACACTTTTCTTTATGGTTTGGTGGGGCTAGCAAGATACTTGTCAGTTTTTGTTAGAGATACAAGATCACTTTTTGTTTCTATGTAGGGGAAATAAGTATAATTCCTTTGCTGCGAACAAAGGACCACCCTCTAAGTCTGACAATTCACTCTATATCGTTATTTTCTCTAACATGTGTCCATACTGTCTCCCCACCTGCCTTGGTTTCACTTCCCTCCCACCTCTCAAAGGGTGGTGAGGTGAATTGGCCAGCAGCGTTTTGAGAAACACTTATCTCTGAGGCCTGGAGAGAGTCCTTGGGACTGTTCAAGTGTGCAGGAGAAGCTTGGGTAGCGTGGATAGAATGGAGTTAAATCCTGCTGTTTGGTAGACGGCGGTCCCCGCACCTGCACAGGACACCTGCTCTTAGAGAGAGCAGCTGGCTTGTACAGTAAGAACAGAACTCCAGTTATAGGTAGGAGCTGGAGAAATCAGGTAACACATCCTGTATCTAGCAGAATCTGGAAGCTTTTTATAGTTAACGACCCCTCGTCTTATCCTGTTTTTCATTTGGTTATTTATAACTTTGCTTTGGTGGTAACTTGTACTTTTAGTATTCAGGAATGAGGTGGGAGGATAGTGAGAAATTGTTCATGTGTTACTATA
The DNA here is from genome assembly GCF_963455315.2 of Globicephala melas. Lineage (NCBI taxonomy): Eukaryota > Metazoa > Chordata > Mammalia > Artiodactyla > Delphinidae > Globicephala > Globicephala melas. The sequence continues at coordinate 3,441,458 of NC_083315.2, read as the reverse complement.
ATAGGAAAATGTTAGAAAAGTGATTTGAATTTGTGTGTCCAGAAAGATTTGAAAATAAGTTGTCCTGTGTATCAATAATAAAGTAAAATCATATAATTTGGAAGAATTGGGGTAAGGGCTAAATTGTAGAATAATTTAAAGAAATTTGAAGTATACATGGGAACTTTAACAGCCCTTCTTAGCTTTCTATTTCAGTGACTAGATGAGAGTGATTAGTGTTTCAGAATCTGCACTCACACCACTCACTCTCTGCAGGTATTGTGTAAAGTAGGTATTTCCAGAGTGGCTGGAGCATATCTTCCAGTAACTTCTTGAGAAAGGTTGTGCATGGGAGGTAACATTGAGACTTTGTGTGTGAAAAGGTCTGTATTCTGCCCTCCTATTTAATCGATAGTTGGCCTGAGTGAAGAATTCTAGGTTGGAAATCATTTCTTCTCACAGTTGCAAGGCATTTTGAACTTGACTTTACGTCATTCTCGGTCAGCTGCGTGTGGGATGTCTCCAGTGTTGGAACCATTCGGTCTTCCCTTTCAGACTGACCCGTCTCTGCAGAAGTCTTAACGCCTGGGCAGTAAGGGCCGCCTGGGTCTTGGTACCCGGCGTTTAGTTTGCACATAGTTCCTTAGTCTCCCCTCTTTCTGTTTGGTACCTGCGTCCCAGTCGTGCCTGTTGTCTTCCAACTCAGAATCCCTCTTGATAGGGAGTAAAAACCAACACTTGGGCTGGAATAAGGGAGGGGTGCACACCTAGTGGCCAGGCATGAGGAAGGGGAGTCTGGTGATTTCAGTCCTCAGTTCAGTACCCTCGGTTCCAGGAGGACCTAATACTGTCACTTCCTGGGCCGTTTGAAGATTTCGCGCTGCAGACCTGTTGCATTTCATCTTCCCTCCCCGGCACCCATCCCCCCCACCAGTTTAGATTCTGCTTTCTTTGCGGATAATTTAGGGGTTTGTTCATCTGCTTCTCAGCCTCCAGAGTTTTGTGGCTGTTGTGTCTCCTTGTGTTCTCCCTGTTCTCGGCGGTTCAGGTCTTTTTAGGCTTGTTTCGATACTTTTATTTCAGTAGGGTTAGAGAGGGAGCAGATGCTCGCCCTCTCATCCTAACCCAGAAGTTTGTTATTTCAGTGGTTGCCCTAGCACAGTGGTCCTCACGTGGGGCAGTGTTGTCTCCAGGGGGACCTAGGCAATGTCTGGGGATATTTTGGGTTGTCACAACTCAGCGAGGGCTACTGGCTCCTCGTGGGTAGAGGCCGGAGAAGCTGTTGAGCATCCTGTGGTTCACAAGACAGCTCCCACCGCGAGGAACAACCTGGCCCTAACTGTCCACCGTGCTGCTGATGAGAAACGCCTCCTCAGGAGTTGTAACTGACGCACTTATCAAAGTCTGCGGTTAATCAGCTCTTCTTGCTCCTTTTGAAACCATACAGGAACTATACGTGCAGCGGTGCTATTGTTGTTTATTTTATTTCTATTTTTTAGCTCCCTTACTACTTGTTCTACATGGTGGCTCAAAATTTATCCTCATACGTACCACTTTCTTTTTTCACATTTCTTAGGCAAATTAGATTACCTTGGATAACTTTATACTGTCCTAAGTACCTACTTTAAAATTTCCTTAGTGAGCCTCTGTTAGTGATAGAATCTTAGTTCTCATTTGCCTGGAAATTTGTTTTTCATCCTTACTTTTGAAGAGTATCTTTACCTGGTGCACAGTTCTAAGCTGATGGCTTTTTATTTTTCCCTTGTTTGTTGAAGACTTTATTCTCATGTTTTCTGGCTTCCATTGTTGATGTGGAAGATTCAACTTGTAGATCCCTTCCTGTGGGTGGCTTTGAGGATCTCGTGTCTGTAGTTTCACTATGATGTGATTCGGTGAAGTTATCTTTTTTATTTCCTTCCGGGGCTTTGTTGGGAATCCCAAATTTGAGGCGTTCCATCTTTGATTAGTTCTGGAAAAACTCGTAGGCATTGTCTTTATACAGCTCCTGTCCCATTTTCTCTTTCCTCTTGTTTTGGGACTTTGATTAGATGAACAGTTAATCTGCCCGCTCCGTTTATCATGTCTCTTGATTTCCCTTATACTTTAACATTTTATTGCTGTGTCTCTCTCTGCTTGTTCCCAGTCATTTCCAAGCCAAGCTACTGTTTGCTCTTTTTCTCTTCATCATGTATGTTTGTTTGATATTAAACCAACCCTTGAATTTAAAAAATGTGTTATTTTAAATTTGTTTGGGGAGCTTCCCTATCTTAATTACTTTGAGAAGTTTGAAACATACAAAAAAAGTAGAAAGAATAGTATAGTGAGCTGCCAGGTACCCTTCATCTGGATTTACAAGTTGTTAACACTTTACCACATTTGCCTTGTTACTTTCTGCCTCCTTTTACCCTTCTAACTCTGCAGTAATTTTTTTCTCTGAATCATTTGGACCAGACAACATAATGTTTTATTCTCTAAGTATAAGGACTGTTTCCAGCAAAATCTTTTTTTGTGTGTGTGAAAAATACTTTATCATACCCAAGAAATTTAATATCAGTATATTATTTAATACAAAGGTAATGTTCGTGTTTCTCACTTGTCAACTCATATCCTTTATAGTTTTTTTCCTGCAGTGAAGGATCCAGTGAAGGATCATATATTGCATTTATTTGTCATATCTTTCTTAAGTCTTATTTTCTACTTTATTTTTGCTAATTTCAGTATATAGTCTTTAAGAGTCTGAATATGCTGTTCTTCTGCTGACTCTCACTCATGGTGTTTGTTTTACATCGTGTGTGTGTGTGTGTGTGTGTGTGTGTGTGTGTTTTTGGGGTTTTTTTGTGGTATGTGGGCCCCTCACTGTTGTGACCTCTCCCGTTGCGGAGCACAGGCTCCAGACACGCAGGCTCAGCGGCCATGGCTCACGGGCCCAGCCGCTCCACGGCATGTGGGATCTTGCCGGACCGGGGCACGAACCCGTGTCCCCTGCTTCGGCAGGTGGACTCTCAACCACTGCGCCACCAGGGAAGCCCTGTGTGTGTGTTTTAATGTGAGATTATAGTTGTTGGAAATTCATATATAGCAAGTTTAATGCTAGGGTTGAAAGTTGGTTCCTTCAGAGAGGATTTGCTTTTGTTTCTGCCAGGTGCCTGGGGAAACTAGTATGCTGTGAACATTTGAAACTAAATTTTCAGTTTGCGTTTTCACAGGCCACCTAGGTAGTAGTAATTTTGGATTGCACGAAGAGTGGCTTGTTGCGTTCTCCCCCAGTTTCCCCTGATTAGTCCTGTGATTTTCCTAGCATGGAATAAAGGGCCAAGATTTGTTTCTGATTCACCCCGTAAACTGCAGGTATAATTCTTTGGGGTCCCCTTTCTTTCTTGTGGGACTCACTGCTTTAGGTTGTTCCGAGTCCTGTTCCCCAGCACTTCTGCATGGCCTTGAAAGCTAATGTTCCAGTTCAGGATTTGGCAAATGCCATCAAGGAGAAAGCTGCCTTTTTATTGTACTTACCTTTCTGGATTCTTCTTCTTCTTCTTTTTTTAAAATAAATAAATTTATATATTCATTTATTTGGCTACGTTGGGTCTTCGTTGCTGCACGCAGGCTTTTCTTTAGTTGCGAGCGGGGGTTACTCTTTGTTGTGGTGCACGGGCTTCTCACTGCGGTGGCTTCTCTTGTTGCGGAGCATGGGTTCTAGGCACGCGGGCTTCAGTAGTTGTGGCTCGCGGGCTCTAGAGCGCAGGCTCAGTAGTTGTGGCACATGGGCTCAGTTGTTCCGTGGCATGTGGGATCTTCCTGGACCAGGGATCGAACCCGTGTCCCCAGCATTGGCAGGCGGATTCTTAACCACTGCGCCACCAGGGAAGCCCTCCTTCTTTTTTTTTTTTTTGATGGTTGAATAATATTTTCCTGTACAGATTGCCTTCTTTTACTCTGTTTCTAAAAGATTTTACTGTACCTCTCCTATATGAGCTTACATTTTAAGTGGTCTCAATTAAATTAAAATAAATCCTGATTTTTGAGTTAGGTTTTTCATTTTTTAAAAACGTTACTGTTACAAAACATGTATAGCTCACTCTACGTAAGACTTCTGTTGTCTATGTCAGTTTTTGTGAACATGTTGCTAACATTAGGATGTTTACGTATGTTACTTCTACAGCACTGAGAATCTACATCTTAGTGTTTCAGACCAAATTATGGTAGAAAATCCAGTCTGATTGAGTAGATTTAATTGTAGAAGATATTTTACCTGAACGTGACCCTGGAAGGGTCATTTGCACATTAGAGTTAGCCTAGTAAATATTACATACTGAATTTCTTAATCTTTCTGTATTGTGTTTGTATTTTCTCAATATTATTTTTTCTTCTTTCAAAGTGTAGTTTTGAATAGTTTTAAGAAGCATTTGGTTGAGTGAGTTAGGAAAACTTGACAATAAATTAGAACATAAAACATAGTGTTACAAAGCTAGTGTCTTTTCTCCCTCCATCTCCATCCCACACGCTTTAAGAAAATGGTTGAACATATATTGAGCACTTTTTGCGGGGCATTTGGCTAGGAACTTGCAATAAATCGGTGAGAAGTTTCAAGAATCTCAGTCTACAGAAGTGCCCTCACTTCCTGCTTTGCTCACACATGGATGTGTGCACACACACACACGCACCCCTGTCATTTCTTAACCTTATTTCAGTTCAAAAGCAGCATTAAATAGAAGGTAGCATTTGATCTCTCAGTCTGAAAACATTGTTCTCAATTTCATTATAGTAAATTTTTCTAGGCTTGCATTAATGCGATAAAATAACTTACTAATTTCACCTTACCACTTACAGTATACCATTAAAAAGACTAAACAATTTGTTTGGAAAACTAAATATTTAAATATATTCAAGATATATTAGTATGTGTAGCCAAATAAAGTCAATTGCTTAGATTTTCAACTGCTGCGCGCACACACACACACACACACACACACACACACACATATGTTCAAAGAAGAAAAATCCTTATGTTTCTGACTATTTATAGCTTCTTTCATCAGAAGAAAACTACCACAGCGTTTGTTACAGCCAGTCAGATAGTCAGTGTGGTTCTCCTCCAAGGGGTTGGTCAGAAGAGCTGGATGAACATGGGCATACCTTGTATACCAGTGACTGTACCAATGAAAAGGTACTTTCTTTTTCTCTCATCTAGTTTTCTTGGCAGATTCCTCTCATAAAATCATTATGTACTGAAGCTTTTTTAGTATTTTTAAAACTCATGAAAATATTTTCTTGTAGTTCTGTAATCATGTCAACTGACAATATGAAAACTCAGTGTAACTACTTATTCATGGTTTTAAACTGCTTCCAGTTACAGTCATGTTTGTGGTGTCAACCTGTTTAAGACAGACCCTTTGAAGAGAAGACCCTTTGAGTGTCAATCTGCTTACACTTCTTCAGTAAACATATTTCTTTGTGTTTTTCTTGGGGAATAGTTTTTTGGGAATAGTTTTTTCAACATGCTGTTATGACATACCACCTTACTTCCTACACTCCTTTTTCTTTTATAACCAAGTTACATAAAACAAAAACCATGAATCTAGTATTTTATGATTCATCAACCAGTTTGAGAATGCATTTTGAAATTTTATGTGTTTATCATCAGAGAAGGTAATGGGTTGTTGTGCTAGTTTAAAGAATAAGACCCTTGGGAATAAATGGAGGTATGCTTTTAAAAAAAAAATCAATTAATTAATTAATTAATTTTGGCTACATTGGGTCTTCGTTGCTGTGTGCGGGCTTTCTCTAGTAGTGGCGAGCGGGGACTACTCCGTGTTGCGGTGCGCAGGCTTCTCATTGCGGTGGCTTCTCTCGTTGCGGAGCCTGGGCTCTAGGCGTGCGGGCTTCAGTAGTTGTGACACATGGGCTCAGTAGTTGTGGCACGTGGGCTCTAGAGCCCAGACTCAGTAAGTTGTGGTGTGCAGGCTTAGTTGCTCCACAGCATGTGGGATCTTCCTGGACCAGGGCTTGAACCTGTGTCCCCTGCATCGGCAGGCGGACTCCTAACCACTGCACCACCAGTGAAGTCCCTAGTTTACTTATTTTTACCAAACTTAAAATGCAAGTCTGTTAGTATAGGTTTTGTTATATTTCTTTTGCAATGGTCTTGAGCAAGTAGAATAAAATTCATGAGAATGTCATCTAATATCTCTGGTTGTATAGACTTAAACTCAATTTTATGTACATTTAAAATATAACACCTGTTTTGTCTTTATAGTGGCTCAAGCATGTTGACGATCAAGGTAGACAATATTACTACAGTGCAGATGGATCTCGGTCAGAATGGGAGTTGCCAAAGGTAATAAACATTAACACTGGATTTCTGTTTAGAAATAGTAGATAAAATAATATCTGAAAATGGTTACAGCAGATTCACTTTTAAATTTTTATTCAACTTCTAAAAAGCAGCAAGACTAGTTTTTTCAGAATTCATCGAGAATCCTTTGGCTAAATTTTTCTAAGATGTGCATTATCTTATAGCTATATAATACTGATAATCCCTATTTAAAAATTCTTTTGGTTTAACTTGAAATCAGTTTTTCATTGTTCCTGGATACAGTGTCCCCTTCAGTGCCAATAATGCCAGTAGTTTCCTTGAATATATTGCGTCTTCTACATGAAGTTGGTCTTATATTTTTTTTTAAAGAAAGAAAAGCAACTCAGTATTCAAGTTTATTCTTGTATGTAGATGTGTGTTGTAATTGAGTCAGTCATTAGCAGCTTGTGGCAATGAGATCTAGGGTCTCATTGGCTCTCTCTCTTTAGATAAGTGCACCAGGGCTGAGTTTATCTAAAGCAGTAGGTTTCATAGTGGTCATATACTTATCACTACTAGTATTCAGATAATTTTAAGTGAAATCTGAGCAAACATTTAAACTTTAATTGGTACATTATTTTAATGTTTTAGAAGGCAAGTGTAAGTAGCAGACATATCTGTAGTGTCAATTACCAGATAGACTTTAGTTTTCTTTGTCCCGGAGTAAGTCAGTTTAAAGAAAAATATTATTAGTATAAAGATACATGGATATAGAAAAAAAATCATTGAAATATAAAGTGCAGTGGATAGTGTAAACTATAGACAGAGGGCCAGGAAGGTAACGAATATTAAAGTATAGTTAGGAGAAATGGAAGATGGGTGGGAAGTTTCCTACATTCATATATCAGGAATTCTAGAAGAAGAAGATGGAGGAAATGGTAGAGAAATAGTATTGGAAAATATAATTTCTGGGAATTTTCTAAAACTAAAGGAAGGCATGCACTTTTTATTTTCTATCATTTTTTTTTTTTGTGGTACGTGGGCCTCTCACCGTTGTGGCCTCTCTCGTTGCGGAGCACAGGCTCCGGACGCGCAGACCCAGCGGCCATGGCTCACAGGCCCAGCCGCTCTGCGGCATGTGGGATCCTCCCAGACTGGGGCACAAACCTGTGCCCCCTGCATTGGCAGGCGGACTCTCAACCACTGTGCCACCAGGGAAGCCCCAGGCATGCATTTTTAACTGGAAAATATGCCCTCAGTACAGACCAGGAGAGAGAAAAAGAAATACACGTGTTGACAGATTTTACTGGATCTATGGAAGCTCAGCAGAGGAGACAATCTTAAAAGCCATCACAGGGTAGACAACCAGATTACCTGTGGTGTCAGACTGCAGCATTGGACCATTCCTTACCCACTCCTGTATCAGTGCTGTCTGCTGTGTACCTTTGTAGTGGCCTCCCGCTGTGATGGGGCGTATTGTCCTGCTGTTACCATCATGACTGAATCCAGTCTAGTCATGTGACTTGCTTCCATTGGTGGGACATGAGCAAATGTGTCACAAACATGGTATTGAAATGGGCTTGTGTGCCAGGGCTTGCTCTTCCACTTCTGCCACTGCCATGAGAGGCATGCACCAGGCTAGCCTCCTGGACCCAGAAGGAGTAAATACATTTTAGGAAAATGAACAGAGCCTCAAAGATCTGTGGGAAAATACAGAAGATGTAACATTCATTTCATCAGAATTCCAGAAGAAGTGGAGAAAGAGTGTGAGGCTGAAAAATATATGCAGAAACAATGTTTGAAAACACCCAAATGTGCAGAAGACAAATCAACAGGTTCAAGAAGCTGAATAAGTACTAAACAGGATAAACTCAAAGAAATCCACATCCAGATGCATTGTAATCAAATTTCTGAAAATTAATGAATTCCCTTTTTCCTCCTCCAAAAAAAATCTTGAAAGCAGCTCAGTGAAACAACATAGTACCTGTAGGGTAATAATGATTTGAATGGCATGGATGTCTTATCAGAAACCGTGAAGCCAGAAGGAAGTGGTGTAACATTTTACAAATGCTGAAAAAAAAACCTGTCGACCCATAATTGTACATCCAGCAAAAATATCCTTCAGGAATGAAGGTGAAATGAAGACATTTTCAGATGAAAGTAAACTAAGAGATATATTACTAGCAGTCTTGTTCTCAAAGAATTGCTATAGGAAGTCCTTAAAACAGAAGAGAAATGATAAATGAAGATAACTTGGAACATTATGAATGAAGAAAGTACAATGGGAAGCATGAATATCTGAGGAGAGTTTTAAAAATTATGTTTGACCTTTAAAGCAAAAATTATAACATTTCTGAAGAAGTACTCATTGTAGGCGGAGATGATATTTAAAACAACTATATCATAGAGAGGGGAGAGTACTATGATGTAATTGTTGGTAAGGTTTCCACATTTCACTTGAAATAGTAAAATGCTGATGTTGGTAGACTGAGAGAAATTAAGTATGTACATTGTAATCCCTAGAGCAAGCACTAAAAAACTGTAACAAGAGATAGACTCAAGAAACTACAGGTAAATTAAACTATAATAGTAAAAACTCCTCAGGGTAGTCCACAGGAAGGCCAGAAAGGAGAAACGGGAATGATAAACAGAACAGAAAACAAATAAAATACACTTAAATCCTAACATATAAATAATTACATTAAGTGTAAATGGTTTAAACACAGCTGTTAAAAGATTCTCAGAAATGACAAAAAACCATGACCCAACTATATGTTTCTACAAAAAGATCACTTCACATGTAATGATATATTACATCATGCTAAAGGTTATTTATCATATAATCAACAGTAAATCTCATACTTCATGGTGCGATTACAGAAGCTTTGCCAATAGAGTTAGGACCTAGACTGTAACTTTCCCATCAGTGTTTCTATTCAACAATAAAATAAGAAAAAAAAAATGAATTGAAAGATTCAGTTCTTTTGATTATTAGAAAATCAGGAGATTCGGCAAACTGAAGAGTGATGATATTAAAATCAACCTAAAAAGCACCCATGTCTCTAATAAAAAGTCAATTTGAAAATGTGATAGGAATAAAGATCTTTTTTACATTAGAAGCAGCAGCAACACTAAGAAGAGTCATAACTAAGAATACGCCTGCAGGAGGTTTGGTTTGTAAGATCTTAATGAAGAAAATTTCAGAGCAGAATTGAGGGACATAAAAGTTGACCTGAAATGGTGCAATACACCATTATGACCTTGGGTTGGGACGCTTAATTTTATAAATGTCCCCATTGATCAGTAAGTTCACTGTATTTCCATTTCCTGTTGCCGTCCCTACCTTTTCTTTGTCTTGAACTGATGGTAAATTTTATTTGCAAACAAAGGTCTATGAAGAACCCAAATGTTCCTAAGTAGGGAGAATCTGGGGGTAGGGATGGGGTTCCTGCTGTAGTGATTAAGTTGTGGGCACATGTGTAGAGAAATAGACCAGCAGAACAGAATAGGAATCTCAGATGTGGCATCACAAATTAACAGATAAAGCGTGGGCTGTGCAATAAATGTTGGGAAGATTATTGGTTATTCACATGAAGAAATGAAATAAACATAGATCTTGACTTCACACCTAGTAATTAATTCCAGGTAGATGACAGTTGTCAACGTAATAAGCAAAACTTTAATAGCTAAAGAATATGTCAAAGAATATCTTTGACTTAAGAATGGGAAGGATTTCTTAAACAAGACTATATAAGGAAAAATTATAAAGGGAAAGATGGACAGATACAACTACATAAAATTCAACAGAACACCTTTTGATACAAAAGATACCATACACAAAAGGCAAGAGATGAGCTTCAGATTCGGAAAAGCTACATTCAACTCACATAGCTTACGAAGCCTTAGAAGCCTAAATATATAAAGAGCCTCTTGGTTCTTTCTGTACACACTAGTGAGAGAGAGAACCCAGTCAAAAACAGGCAAAGTATATGACTAAGCAATACAGAGAAGAGGAGATTCATGAAATAAGTATATGAAAAGATGTTCAAATTTATAAGTAATCAGAGAATGCAAAAGATAACATTTCACTCTTCTAATAGAATTTTAAAAATTTGTGCACGTGTGCATACATTTATTTTTTATACACAAATGCATATAAGTTCAACAGTACCAAGTAGGGCAGTCCAAAGTATTATGTTCTGCCGGTAGAAGTGTAATTAGTACTACCACCTCGGACATGTCCATTTACAACAGAATGGTTAAATCGTGGTGTCTGCATATAATGTAGTGTTACACAGAAGTGAAACACAAATGAGTTCGAGCTGCATACTCACCGATATGGATGCAGGCTTTTTTGTTTTAATAAAAACATGTTGAGTGAAAAAGCAAGTTGAAGATTGATGCATGTGATATTCCACTTTTATAAAATCTAAAAGCTTACAGGTACTGTGTATTTACAGATACACACATATGTACTAAAGTGTAAAGTGCGTGAGAATGGTGAGCACTGAACTATATGGTACTGTCAGGGAGGGAGGGAGAGGAATGGAATCTGGAAGATGTCTTCAGAGGACTCTAGTATTTTTTTTTCTTTAAAAAAAAAAGGTACCTGTTTTATGTTAGATATGCTGAAACTTGTGGTGGGTTTTTTATTATAGTCGCTGTTCTTTTGTATGTTTGAAATAATTCAAATAAAATTGCAATTAAAATTCTTAAAAGAAAAAAGGTGTTCTAAAAAGATTTCTAAAATGTTGTTTTAGCCATCTTGTTTAACTATACGTGTGTGTGTGTGTATTTTAGCTGTGGTGTCATCTTATTTTTCTTTTCTCTGATTATGTGACACTTTATTTTTGTCTTCTGTCTACACTAGATTTTATATGACATTTTATTGGTGCTTTATTTGCTTTTATCAACATACTGTTGCCTAATAAAATTACCAGCACCTTTTAAATTGTGAATATTACCCAGTTAAATTTTACATTATTTTTCTTGCCCCTTGGAAAGGATTTCTAAACAACTGTAGTTATAAAGCTCAACAGCTAGGGTAGGTATCCATTAAAGTTCATACACAAGCTTCCACGCATCTACACATTTTAATTATTGCTAATGATGATTGTCTGGAAGGAGCTCTGCTTAATAACTCGGTCTCTCTTCACTTAGTGATTTACGGCGCAGAATTTTTGGGGGGGAAGCCTTTAAGCTTCATCTTTGTTCATTCTAGAAGTGATCCCTGTGTTAACTTCTGTGACAGATTTTACGATGGCAGTTTGTTAAGCAGCAGTGAATGAAAAACATACACACATGTGCTTGCTCGGCTTTGGCAAGTTTTTAATGTAAAAAACGAAGTAACGGCTTTGGAAACAGTTTGGGGGACCTGTCTGGACTCATTTTGGAAAGTGAAGAAATGGCATATTATGGAGAAAGATGTTGGAAGGTTTTTAAATTTTAAAAACAATATAAATAATATATTACTGAGATTTAGTAGTGTAACATATAATAAGACATTTCACTGAAATTACGAGTCATTAAAATTTAAGATTTACTGGGCTTTTTAGAGAAGTAGATATTAGGTATCCTTTGGTTTCAGGAGAAGGATGTATCCCTTAAAAAGTAGATGAATTTTCTTTTGTCACTTTATTATAATTTATTATTTATAATTTATTAAAACTGCCTGTATAAAACAGCATAACTCTTAAACCTCGCATTTCTCAGATGTTTATGCCTGGTGGTCTGCTTGACATTTCAGATAGTCACAAGACCTAATACCTTATTGATAATGTGTTCTTAATTTTATATTTCATTTTCAGTTGGTAGTTATTACTTATCCTTTGTACACAACTGGTATGTTCAGGATTGGTGTTTGGAAGGAGTACCGTCTCTGCCTTTTGACTCGGTTATGTTTCACCACTTCAGAGAAACAAATAATAGTGTGTTTGGCCTATATGTGGAAAGTAAAAGTAAAAACAAAAACTCCTTTAAATGTGAGAATACTGTTGTATATGAAAGCATCTTTAAAAAAACCTAAACCACAAATTGAATTCATGTGGATTTTCGAAGTAGAAGGAACCTTAAAAAATTAATTTGTCCAGTGACCTCATTTTATAAATTACAACTACTAATATTTATTGAGAACCTATCAGGGCTACATCTGGCACTTTTTATACTGCTTAATCCTTAGAACCCTATTTCCATTATATCTGTTTTATAGTTGATGAAACTTAGCCTTGTGGAGATTAAGTGTTTTGCCAAAGATAACATTAACTTGGTCTCTCCAGTACCCAAGTCTGTGATCTTCTTGATTGTGTCACAGTGCTGGTCAAAGATGAGAAAACTCAGGTTAGTGTCACGTGGTGGATTTTGCCTAACACCATGTGTCACTCGGAGCCAGCATGTTTAGATTCCACTTTTGTTTCTATTATTTATGAGGTATAATTTGTTTTCTTTAGTATAATGCCTCATCTCAGCAGCAAAGAGAAATTATTAAAAGTAGGAGTCTGGACAGGCGGCTGCAAGAACCAATAGTGCTGACAAAGTGGAGACATAGCACCATTGTGCTGGACGCCAATGACAAGGTAGGACCTTCTGAGAACATCTGCTGCGGACTCTGCCAAGTTCTTTCTGCTGTACTTTCTCCTCAGCTGAACCTCATACCTTGGTGATGACTGGTTTATCGTATGTCATATCAGTTTGTCCTGGAGTGGGGTTTGGTATTGAAGTTTTTTGAGTTTTGCACAACGGACTGACTTACATGTGGCATAACGATGTGTTCCATGATACATTTGGGCCTAGTAGGTGACAGGTTTTTTTTCATAATCTCTTTTTAAAGTCACATATCCGTTATTGTTTGTCTTCGGTCTCTAGGAGGTTTAACGGTAAAGACGTTTAACTAACTTTCCCATCCCAGGGAAGATTGGAACCCTGCTCCTCCTGTTTCCCTAAGTGCTATTTGCACAAGTGCTTCTGAGAAGTCATGTTCTCTGTTTCAAATAGGGAATGGATTTTTTTTTTTTTTTTTTTTTTTTTTGCGGTACGCGGGCCTCTCACTGCTGTGGCCTCTCCCGTTGCGGAGCACAGGCTCCGGACGCGCAGACTCAGCGGCCATGGCTCACGGGCCCAGCCGCTCCGCGGCATGTGGGATCTTCCCGGACCGGGGCACGAACCCGCATCCCCTGCATCGGCAGGCAGACTCTCAACCACTGCGCCACCAGGGAAGCCCCAGGGAATGGATTTTGATGCAAACATGAGATTGGAAAAGCCATGAAGTTTTGAATTTCCTTGTGAGTTACATCTTTACATTGTGACTTCATTTTGGGGATAGAATAGGAAATTAGTACGAATTTGTAGAACAGCAGACATACTAATGTTAAAATCTGAGGGTGGTGGAAACACCCTAAAGCTAAAATATTGGTCGCTGGGGACTCTGTTATTTTACCACCAGGCTGCTCCTTTGACATAATTAATGTTTCCTGCATTTTTAGGTAGTTAGTGAAAACAGGATGAACTCTCCTGAGGCGTATTTCTCTGTGTTTGTATGCTTTCAGTCCTAAATTCCTTTCTAAATTATCTCAGTCAGTCAGTCAGTCAGACAAGTACTTCTGATTTCTGTTTGTAAGGATGTGATGTGGTTGAATGTAGGGGGCATATTAAAGGAATGAAATTTTGGAGTCTGTCTATTGAGGAATGCTTGAAAATATTGGGTTGGCCAAAAAATTCCTTTGGGTTTTTCATAAGCACTTGTGGGAAAACCGGAACGAAGTTTTTGGCCAACCCAGTATACTAGCATTGAGGTTAACCTGTGTAGGTAAGAGTCCTAGAGATTTTAATAGAAAAATTCATTTAACTCCAAGAACCAGATTACAGTTCAGTGTATACAGAAAGCTCCTACTGTATGTAATGAAAGCTCTAGTGCGAAAGCCATTGTTGAGCCAACTCTACTGCCTCTTCGTACTAGAACAAAAGGGATGGTTATTTTAGTGAGGTAGACTTAAAATTTGTTACTCCCTTATAATCTTTCTTGAGATTCATTTTCAGTCTATTATTAGAATAACCTGCATGAAGTTCTTATTATGTATCCTTTTTCATCTAATTGTTTCAGCATGTGATAACGTGATTTTCTTGAGACCAGAGCTCTACTTATTTTTGGTAGACATGTCCCCCCCCCGCACCTTTATAAATGGAGTCATAGATAGCTACTTCACCAAGTAAACTCTTCTATTTATCATTACACAGTATACACGATTTTAAGATTTGAGATTATAAAAGAGGGACTATACCAGAACAAACTAGCTGACTGATATATGATAAGGGGTGAAATGCATATAACTTGAAAGGTAATCAGAGAAACCTAATGCTATGTAGTGAATGTTGTTATGATGATATGGGTCCTAATTCGGTTGCCAGACAACCTTGGTGGAGCTAGGGGTGTGTGCGTGTGTGTGTGTGTGTATGGATACATCTGTTTGTCTCTGCCTGTGTATGATTTTTACCAAAACCTGCTGCTTGTAGACATTAAGATGTATTTATATGTGCATATACATTTATAAGTATACATAAACAAATGGGTAAATGTAAAATTGATTATAATAATTATAATTGTTGTGTTTACATTATTACTACATTTGCTATGGTTTTCATTTCTGTAGGACTGATAATGCCATGAAAAATAAGTTGTAATTACCATTCATTTTATTCAATTACTTATTTTACAGTTTATGGGTCATCAAATCTTTCCTCTTTTTCTCAGAGTGTTTTAATATTAGACGCTTTCAGAAGTCAAGAAATTGAAAAGTAAAACATCTGAAGCTGTTAGAAAATATACTTAAATGAAGCTAAACTGATATTTGGACATTACATGTAATTAATTTTTATAAAGATATATTTGATAATGATTTTAATGTTTTCTCCATTTATAGTGTAGGTCTTGGATTTTAAGGTCGTTACCTTCAAGGATTTTCCCTGTACAGTTTCACTGCTACCTGGTTTCTGTATTTACAAATTGTACAGGATATAAACCTGAAGACTTTTTTCTAAGTGAATGGATTTTATTAATGGTGTTTTGTATTGTGATTTAATACAAATTCCCAGGCTTATCAACAGTACGTTATCCGGTTTCATAAGTATAGTAAAGTAGATGATACAGATGCGAAGATGAATGTCAAGTAAATTATTTGGTTTTATAGGAAAAATAATAATAGACATTGGCATATGATTTTCCTAATTCTCGTTTCCTGAAATTATTCAGAGCTTCTAGGAGAACAGAGAAAAATGGAGCTTGGTAGATACCATTGGTACCATTGGGTACCAGTGGCTCTTGGTACCAAAAAATGTTTTTTCAGTCTTATCCTCCATGAATAGTTTTACAGATATCTGAGGTAGAAATCACATACCATGTTTTAATATTAACAAAGCAGAATTGCTTTAAAAATGCACATTATTGGTTTGCTCCTATTATATATTCTTGTAGGCTTAGACATTAAAATATTTTTTTTTCCTGGTGAGTTATTAATCTGTAAATCTGAGGTTTCTTCTTTGCATTTTAAACAATCTTGCTTATTTCTAATAATTGGAAAGTTAGCTATAAATTATATTAAATATTAATAGCAATTTAATTTCTTAATACAAGTTCTCATTCTGGCAGTTGCCAAGTAGTTCCTGTGACTATTCCTTGCCTAATCCTAAATCCTAAACCAGGATTCATACCAAGAGCAAGTTAGTATGGGGACTGTTACATTTTTATCCGTAAGTGTTTGGATTTTACTTATTTTAAATATGGTTAATTTAAGCTGATGCAACATCATGATTTTAAGGCAACATGCATCATTTCTTTTGAGTAATTCCGTATGCGGTATTTAAATTTACTGTAATTGGTATAAAATATGCCGTATTTCATAAAGTTTATGATATCTGTAGTTTTCACATCTGTACCATATTAGTTCCGTAGCTGAATATAGAAGGGAAATAACTAGGAAAAAATTTTTCTTAGCGTCCCTTATTAAGCTTTCCCACTGTCAGTAGAGGGAGAAATATAATTATATGAAATAGAGTAACATTTTTCATTACTTATTTCTTGTAGGAATCTCCAACTGCCTCAAAACCCTGCTATCCTGAAAATGAGTCTTCTCCCTCTTCACCAAAGAACCAAGATACAGTTAGTATGATAGCAGCTTATAGATAATATAGTCCAATTACTTCAATCAATTTCAGTAAATTAATTTTCTCTAAGTGTAATGTTTAAAAATACCTCTTGGGCTTCTATTAAAGTTCATTGGTCTTTCAAAAATAATCAGATAATAGGTTTAAATTAAAAATCAGATTTTATTGATTTAAAAATTCCCCCTTTTATGTAAAATATGGTATCTTCGTGATCAACTTATATACCATATTTGTAAGCAGTGAATTTATGTTTGGCTGTTAAACATAAATATAAAAATCCCTGGAGAATACTGTCAAATTACACTTCACCCTTCCTTCCTCAGGCCAGCAGTCCAAAGGTAAGAATCATTTCCGTCCTTAACGAGCCTTAGATGCCTTCCCCCCCACCCCACCCCCCGCCCCCCCGCTAAGCTGTCAAATGCATTGCCCAGCCTAGGCCAGGTAATATTGGCGATACAGTGACTTCTCTTCAGTTATTCATTCATTCATTTATTTGCTGCCTTGGGTCTTCGTTGCTGCGTGCGGGCTTTCTCTAGTTGTGGTGAGCGGGGGCTACTCTTGGTTGCGGTGCGCGGGCTTCTCACTGCAGTGGCTTCTCTTGTTGTGGAGCACGGGCTCTAGGTGCGTGGGCTTCAGTAGTCGTGGCACGTGGGCTCAGTAGTTGTGGCTCACGGGCTTAGTTGCTCTGCGGCATGTGGGATCTTCCCGGACCAGGGCTCGAACCCGTGTCCCCTGCATTGGCAGGTGGATTCTTAGCCACTGTGCCACCAGGGAAGCCCTTCTCTTCAGTCGTAACTTTGGAGGAATCCTACTTGATCTTGGTGTTTGCAGCACCCCCGTCCCCAAGTCTAGCCTGTGATTTGCCCCTCCTGCTCTTCCCCTCCAGCGGCTCTTCTTTCATTTTAGAAGGAGGATGCAACTTCGTGACGAGCTCTGCAACACTGCGCCTGTCCCGGGTCCTCATACCCCCTCCTTGCCCCCACTTGTGTGTTTTCCTGCAGCCCTGCTACTCTCCTCTCTGCAAAGGAGCCTGCTCTTCAGCTCCAGCCCCTTCACTCACTGAAACCCATCTTCCCCGACGTCTTTGCCTGGTCAACTTCTGGTCATTCCTTAGAGCTTGGTTCAGGCTCGGAATTTTCTTCAGATCCTCTAGATTTGGTCAGGTTTCCCTGTGATACTCTTAATAACATTTAATTATATGTTATTTGATTCCATAAAATCGAGTAACTCTTCTCATTTCCTATTTCTTATAGGAACTTCCAACCCTCAGTTAATGTCTTCCCCACTAGACAAGGAAAAGACTCCTTAGAGCAGGGCCAGCGTAACCCCAGCGCCATAGAGCCGCTGTTCTGTGGGGTTTTGCTAAAAGGAAGAAATGAAACTTTTAAAGCTTTCCGGAAGACAAACTTTTATTGTTACTGCCTTAATTTTAAGAAACTATAACAGACTCTTGTTCATTAGGGTACTTCTGGTTTTCTAGAGGCACGGGTTTCTCACAGATGCTGTTTTCCTTGTCTGGCTCTTTTCTCCATCCCCTGAGCAATCAGGTCTTTTGGTTCCTATCACGTGTTGTCCACCCGTCCTGCTGATATTGCACAGGTGGTTTCCCTGCCTACCGTGGTCCTCAGCCTCTCTGCACCTACAGTTAATCTCGTGCTGACCAGTGGGATGACCCCTTAGGGCCTGCCCACACTAACCTCAGCATAATAGCATCTCTTCTTTTTCTTTGAGCTCTCAAGTCACTGATGGTGTTAATGGTGTGAAAGTTACCTCATGTGCCCCTCAGCTCTCTGCTAAGGGTTTAAACTTTGAAGGGACTCAGAGAGATAGAGAGGGGCTGCTTTCTAATACTTTTTATCTTTTGCATTATTTAACACAGTCCTGGGTGCATGAACATTAAATAAAGATCAAAGTGAACATGATTTTAGTGGTATTGTCAGGATTTCCTGTATGAATGTAAGGTGCTATTACTGCAGTATTCTTAATCTATCCATCCATCTAGAAAAGAGGCAGAAACGCTTTTTAACTTATTTTAAATATGGGTAATATGTAACTTCTGAGAAGACCTTTTATAAATTATTTACATTTTGGTAAAAGGGAATTTCTTGGTAATCCTGGAAACATGAGTTTATAAGTGTTCGCATGGGAGTTAAAAGGACAGTTTGCAAATTATTCCCCCAGGCAGTTACCCCTTTCACAAGAGTTTGCCAGTCACCTGACTGCCCCAGACTCAGGGTCCCCTCTGGTGGCCACGGCAAGGAAGTGCCTCAGCAGGGTTCTGTTTCGTTCTTCATTTACCTTTGGGTGGAAAACAGGAACGGCTCTGTTAATTCTGCTGAGGCTGTTCTGTTTCCCTGTAAGTGTGCAGCGTCCTTCCCCCCAAGCCCCAGTCTGGCCCCCCCGGGCTTCTGCTCCCCAGAGTCTCTTCTTTCCTCCTGCAGCCTCTGCTCCCTCTTCTCTTCTTGCCCTGTTTGAATGGAGTCTTTTGCCTGTCTTTCCCACTCTTACCCAGTTAATACAAGCAGATTTCTTTTTTTTGGTTCTTTGTGAGTTAAAATCTGGTTGGTGTAAAGCCTTAGTGGTAAGAAAAAGAAACTGACATCGTAATCAGTGTTAGTTACCTCATGGCATCTTTAAATCTCTGCAGATTGCCTATTGAATCTCTCTTTTTTAATTTTTTTTTTGTTAAAACCGTATTGAAATATGACTAACATACTACACCGTTCACCCGTTTAAAGTGTACAGTTCATTGGTTTCTAGTATGTTCAGATAAGTGCAGCCATCAGGACAGTCATTTTAGAACATTCATCACTTCAAAAAGCAGTACTCGTTGCTGTCACCCCTCTGCTTCCACATCCCATCAAGCCCTAAGCAGCCAGCAATGTGCTTTCTATCTCACTAGGTCTGCCTCTTCTGGACACTGCACATGCGTGGAGTCGTAGAACACATGGTCTTGTTGGACAGGCTTTGTTCACGTAGCATATGATGCTTTCATTCAGTCTCCTCCAATCAAACCAGATTAAAATTTCATCCCTTAATCTAAATTTTAAACATGTTCATTTTTTCTTGTCTTATTTCCAGTTTTCAAATGCATTGTTATTTTTCATAGTCACTTCAAGTCCTGTTTTTTTTTTTTTTTTTTTTTTGCGGTACGCGGGCCTCTCACTGTCGTGGCCTCTACCGTTGCGGAGCACAGGCTCCAGACGCGCAGGCGCAGTGGCCATGGCTCACGGGCCCAGCCGCTCCGCGGCATGTGGGATCTTCCCGGACCGGGGCACGAACCCATGTCCCCTGCATCGGCAGGCGGACTCTCAACCACTGTTCCACCGGGGAGGCCCTCAAGTCCTTTTTTGAAATAGGTAGTGTATACGTTTTTTTAAAATTGGTATTTCTCTAAAATACGACTGCCACACGTGGATTAAACAGGAGTTTGTAGGCTGATCTAAGAACCTCGTCTCTGTTTGTCCCAGTGTGCCTATGAGGATATGCATTTTAAAGTTCTCATTTACTGAATACTGAATACAATTTTAAGTATATAATTTGGAAACTTGAACTTTTGACCTTGTGTTTCCAATTATGGTATTAAAATGCTTTACCCACTTTGGAGAAAAGGGCATTTCAACACGTTCGTTACCAAAAGGGTTTAGTGGACAAATCGGCTAATTTTTTTTCATTGAATATTACTATTCTAAAACCTTTTTTAAAAACATGATTTTAACAATTTTTTATAACACTGGTTCTTTAAACATTTTTTTTAATCGAGGTGAAATCCACATAACATAAAATTAGCCATTAACCACTTTAAAGTATATAGTTCAGTGGCTTTAGTGTATAAAATGTGTGTAGCTGTCACTCCTGCCCAGTTTCAGGACACTTTCATCCCCTCAGAGGGAGCCCCCTACCGTTAAGCGGTCACTGCCCCTTTCCCCACCTCTCCTCCCCTCTGCATGGCAGCCTCTAGTTTGAAGGTCTGCATGGATTTGCCTGCTCTGGAAGTTCTGTCACACTGGTTCTTTTTCAGCGTATCACAGGGCAAGGTTACTTACTCTGCAGAGAAAGAATCTTTTTATTACATGATTATAACATGATTGAAGATAAAGATTTTAATGGGAGGTATTGATTTTGATATATAATAATTATTAGCCAAAATTGGGAAATGCTTATCTTACTAAATGAATAAAATCGATTAGAAATTCTGGAGCCTGCAAAGTGATTATGAACCTGTGGAAGTTTTCCCAGATTACTCAGTAGGACTGACATTTTATTGTTTTCTTGCCTTAATTAGGATAGGACAATCTTACTACAATATTTTTGGTTAAAATTTAACCATATTTTGCCAGTTCATATTAAAACATTCCTGCTTATTTTCAACACGAAGTTTCCCTTAGAGTATCGACATATTTGGACTAAGAAATATCATGTGTGAGTATGGGCAGTTTTTAAAGGACTTAACAAGGTATTTTTATGAAGTTATTTTAGTAAGCTACACAAAAACATTGGTTGACTTTGAATCATATTAAGTAGAGAAGAGTACACCAAACAGTATGAAATGGTAATCTGCCTAAATTCCCCCCTGAAATCTACACCTGTGTAGCCAAACCTGTATCTGCCTGCTTGTCACTTTGATGTCAAATTCAGAACTTCAGTGCTTAAAAGTTTTATTTTCTCCATCACTGACCTTCTCTTACATTTCTTGGTAGTGTGATAGCACGGCTGCTTTGTTGGTTAATTACTTCAACACACATGTGTTGAGCCCCGGCACCATGCTAGCCGCTGTGCTGGGCGCTGTCATACATGGTGAGCACAGCAGATGTGGTCCCGACGGACAGCCTGACAGTAGGTGGCGAATAAATAATACGTAATTGTGCTTTGCATTATGTGCGACGAAGGAAACAACCTGGGGGCTGTCGTCAGTCATTGGAGGGCAGAGGAGCTCCTACCGCAGGGGTCAGGGACGGCTCCTCTAAAGCTTGTCGTTGCAGCTGAGGGCCCCCAGCTGCTCAAGCTTGGGAGTCTCCCCGATCTTGCCTCTTACCTCCCGGCCTGTCCCTGTCAGTCCTGCCTTCCGAGTCGCTCTCACGTGTGGCCCCTCTTCACCCTCTCAGGCCTCTCCGTGGGCCAGGCCGTCAGCACCTCTTGCATTGATAGGAGTTATCAGAACACCGTTCCGGTGGCGCTGCGTCACCTGCTCCCGCCTTGCTCGTTCCGCTGCCCCCCCCCCCTTGCTGCTGCTCTGCTGCACCCCGTACGCTGAGGGAACCTAAGCCGCGTAGAGATGATGCGCTTCCAGCTTCTGTGCCTTCGCCTGTCCGTCGCTTCTGTGTGGCCGACTCCTGTTGCTCGCTCCTGGGTCAGGGTCTCCGGGAAGCTTCTCTTCCTCCCTGCTCCCCTCTCAGGTGGAGTTAGGTATGCCTTCCTCAGAGCACTCTGACTTTGCACACCGCGTGGTAATGGTCATTGTGTTGGTACGTTTGGGACGTGGCACATTTTGTTCTTATTTTATGTTCACGTTAGAGTGCTTACTGCTTAGAGCATTAGTGCTTGGGCCTTGGTCCCTGTGAGAATTTCATGGGAGCTCTGGGCCTTTCCCTTGAGTGGTGCATGTACACGCACGATTATGTGCGGTGTTGGTCCAGCCATGACTCAGGTAAGAATCCCTGATCCAGAGCGTCTCTTTCCCCCGTAGGCTTTGGCCGTCTGTCACTGGGGCTGTCCCTTCCATTTTTCTTCCTGTTTTGATGCTGGCATTTCCTTCCTGTGTCTGCTTTTTCACCCTGCATAGTTCCAGCTTTGGTGTTTTTTAATAGGCTATTCCCACCTCCGCCCTTCGAGTTCCTGTGCTCACATCACCAGCGCCCATCCTCTCAGATTAATGTTACTTAGTTCCTGGATCATTGAAAGTTTTTCTTTCCCTCCCTGCTTCTGATGGTAAATTGGGAAAGTTCTTACTTAACATCCTGTGCATACTTATCACTGTGTAATTGATATTTTTATTGAGAGGCAACAGAGAGCTCTTATGAAATGTATCAGACTTGCATATCTAGGAGATCCAACCTATGCTTTGTGAAAAAATTATAGTAATATGGATATTTCCCAAGTTCCCAGTATAACAAAAGTGAATAACATAATAGTTTGTCAGCTTTGTCTATAGATGTGAGTTATTATCAGACCAGGCAAAACTTTCAGACATTATCTTTTAGACATTAGTGAGAAAATAATGCTATGTTTATCTCTCATACAAGAAAGTTTTTTTTCTAATTAAAGTACATTGAGAAAATAGCTGAGGTAAATAGTTAGAAATAAATTCTGCATTGAGACTATTTTTTCCTCTGTGTGTGTGTATTGTGTGTGTGTGTTTTAACTGAAGGAAAATTGACTGCTTGGTCATTTTCAGACAGTGCTCACTAATGGATGATTGCTGTGGGCACAAACGCATTTTGATTAAATTCATTTGACTATAGAAGGCTAGAGCAATGAGAAAGTGCTTCTTCAGTTCCACCTGGAAGAATTTTAAGATAACATTTAACTCGAGCACAGTGACTTTTGCCTTCCTAGGGTTTGATGATAAAGCTGTGTCGCTGTTTTTTACGTCAGCTGACTAATAGATCTAGTTTGTCCAGAGCTCAATTTGCCATCTGATAATATGTTTAATGAAGCAACATATTGAATTCTTTATGCCACATTAAGGCCAGTTCTATGCATAGTGCCACTTACTTTTAAGTAATTTATTAAATACAGTCACTGCATTTGTTCTACCTACTTATTTTCACATTCTGACAAAGTAGGTTAGTATCTTAAATAATTTTCAGACTACGCTGTTCTAAAATGACAGCAAAGTAAACAGTTCCTTTTTTGTGGTATTTATAGCATCGTATCACTTGGTTTGAACAGGAAGTCATAAATCATTTTTCCAGTGCTGATTTGTAGCGTTCATGTGGAAATTTAATTTGATTTTACCTTATGGCTGCTATTCCTTGAGAAGACCAAGTGTTTTTTTGTTTTTGTTTTTTGCGGTACGCGGGCCTCTCACTGTTGCGGCCTCTCCCGTTGCAGAGCACAGGCTCTGGACGCACAGGCTCAGCGGCCATGGCTCACGGGCCCAGCCACTCCGTGGCATGTGGGATCTTCCCAGACCGGGGCATGAACCCGTGTCCCCTGCATCGGCAGGCGGACTCCCAACCACTGTGCCACCAGGGAAGCCCAGACCAAGTGTTTAATTACAAAAATAACTGAAAAAAACTTTACAGAAGTATTAGGAAATTATATTCTTAAGGTAGTCCAGAACTAACCGTATTACACACTGACTGATCTTTTCTTTTAAGCTAATATTTAGAGTACCAGATCATTTTGATTCAGTCCTATGTAAGAATTTGGACTTCACTGTCTGTATGAATGATCTATAAACAGTAATACCTCTGTTCCATATCATAGGGTCAAGAGAAATATGGATTATTAAATGTAACAAAAATTACTGAAAATGGGAAAAAGGTTCGGTAAGTACACAGATCATTAATGTTCTCACATTTCATCTGATTGATATAAATAAAAACTGAATATAATTATATTCTAGGAGAAGTGATTAACAGGTTCAAAGAATTTCAAATGTGTTTTCTAATATGATGGATATAAGATTGTCAGGAAGTAGAGGAAAATTTTTCTTTGTCTTGACCTATTTCTAAAGGTAAGATTAAATTCAGAGGTGATAAGGCGGAGGATTCTGAGCAGGCATTAGCTTTATTAAAATTTTTTTCAATAAGTAATAAATGCACATGGCAAAATACAAACATACACAAAACATGTGGTCAGAAGTCAGTGACCAGCCATCAGTTTCCCTCCCCAGAGGTAACCAGTTATGTCTAGTGAGGTGTACTGTCTTCCTCCAGAGATAGAAAATAGATACATTTACATGTGCATAGATTAATTTTTTTAACACAGTCTTTTAACAGTTTATCTTGGAGATGGTGCATTTCATTGCATGTACAGCTGACACATAGTTTTTAACTGCTGCATAGTTGTATGTTGTATGGCTGCATCATAGTTTATTTAACTGTTATTTATTTGCAAGTGTGTCTATTGGTAGACATTTAGGATGTTTCCATTTTTTGCTATTACAAACAGTATTACCCTCAGTGTCTTGCACGGTTCATTTTGCAAGTATGTAGATATGCCTGTAGAACATATTTTATGAAAGTGGAATTGCTAGGCCATATGCAGTTGGACATTTTCATACAATTCCAAATTGTGCCCTAAGGCCCTCAGTCAGTTCCAACCTCAGGAGCCTTGGATTTCTCCATGCCTTTGTCCATTCAGTACGTTGTCAAACTCTTTGATCTTTGCTAATAGAGATTCGAGAGAAAATGGTGTTTTTACTTGCGTTCCTTTTTAGTGGGGTAGAGTACCACAAGCCATTTTTATTTCTTTTTTGTTGTTGTCCTCGAATTATCAGTTTATACCCTTTGTCTCTTTTTCTGTTGGGTTGTTGGTTTTTTTTGGTTAATAAATTAAGGAAATTAACTCTTTGTAAGGTAAGTTCCATTTTCCCCAGTTTTAAAAAACCGCTGAAATGCTAGGGTTTTATAGCCAAAGTGAGATCAGTCTGTTGTTTAAGAAAGAGTTTAAAATTTACATGTAGTTGAGTTTTTTAGATTTGCTTTAATTGAACTTTGTCAGATTTTGGTACTTGGAAGTTTTTCTTTTAAGTGCTTTGAAATAGCTTTACAAATACTGCAATTACCTGTTCCTGAAGCTGTTCCTTGGTAGAAGTCATGTGAATTGGATCTTTTTTTCTTTTCTCCCTTTTGGGCATATGTAGTGCAGGTAGGTCTTTCCCTGTTTTCATTGCTGTCATTTTTCCTGTGATAATTAGTTTTTTAGATTTTCTACTTACTTTGGAATGCTTTTTGGAATACTTCTCCTAAGAATATCATCCATTTCATTATATTCAAATTTATTTATATAGAGCTGAGCACAGTGGTATTTTAATTTCCTGTATTTTAGTGTTTATCAAACATTTTGTTCTGAGGACCTCTTTAAACTCTTAAAAATTATTGGTTAGTGCAAAGAACTTTTGTCTATATAGTTTATCTAGAATTATTTACTGTAAAAAATTAAAACTGAGAAATTTTAAGAATCTCTATTAACTCTTTTAAAACTAATAACCTGTTACATGTTAACATGAATAACATCTTTTATGAAGAAAACCCCCTGTATTTTCTCATGCCGGAAACTTCCATGAGAAGCGTGGCATTGTTTTATGTTTTCAGAAATCTTTACTATTTGGCTTAATGGAAGACACCTGGATTCTCATCTCTGCTTGCAGTCGGTCTGTTGCAACATATTATTTTGGTTGAAGTATATAAAGAAAATGCTCCTTTACATAGATAAAGTTGGAAAAGGGAGGAATATTTTAATAGCCTTCTCAGATAATTGTGCGTATTTTTCTGCTACACCAAAACGCCAAATGTTAGTTGCAATGAAGATTCTGAAAAACTCTCCTTGAACTTTTAGTACAATTACATTAAAATCCATGGGCCTGTGTTGCATTGTGAATCAATCTTTACCTATGCATAATTTTGTAGCATCTTGTAGGTAATTTGGAAAATACTGGTTTACTAAGTTTGCCGATTTTTCAAATGTTGGCACATTTTATTTTACAATATCAAAGAATCATAAATCATTAATATCATCATCAAAGTCACTAAGTTTTAGAATATTGTCAGCCTCACAGTGGCAGATGTGCCAAGTTTTCCAGAATTCTGCTTTCTGTTTGAAAGCTTTGTTATTGTGAACATATACTATCATTTATTTTCCTTGAAATGAAAGGCTCACTTCATTTATTTTTGAGATAATGTCTACCTGCCAAGTAGTCAAGTCTAAATAATCAGTGTATCCGTCAGTTGTTTGTTCAGGAAAAAATTGGTTCCATGAAAAAGGTGTGACTAATTCTACCTGCAACTCAATATTTGGATACTGTCATTCATTCAGTATCCAGATATTCAATATTTGTTCTGAGATACACATTCTACATTTTTTTTTATTTTGAAAATTAAACTCAAAAAGTTTATTTAAAGTGGAAATACATATATATATATTTTAAAGTGGGAATATAGTTTAGCATTTTTCAGCATAGAGAAGTTAGATATTATCTAAAGAAATATAAGATGGAATATAAAATAAATTTACCAATGAAAATAAATCCTTCCAAAATATCTTGAGGTCCACACAAAACAAAATAATAAAATAAAATGAAAATATAATAAAATGATGACAGAACAGGTACCAAACATATGTGTCGTATCAGTATAAATAAATGTAAATGCACTATATTCATCCGTTGAAAGAAAAAGGTGCTCAGACTGGAACACAAAGCAAAACCCAGTTCAATATTACATACAAAAGAGACATCTGAAAAACGATTCAGAAAAGTTAAAACAAATAACACATATCAAAGGCATAAAAAAGTAAAGCAGGAATAGGGATCTTAATAGCAGACAGGTTCAACTCAGAGGGAAGGCACTAAGCATCTTTAAAATGATAAAGCACTGTGGATCAATCCACAGTGAAGATCTCATCATTAGAAATAGCCATTCACTGAGTAAGTGATGTTAATGACCATAAGCAAAACAACAGGAAATAAAAGGAAAAATAGAGATTCAGTAGGAGTAAACTTTATTTCACTTTTCAAGTTCAAGTGGACATAAAAAGTCGTAAAATAATCAAGTAGGTCAAATTGGTAGATATTAAATTCTACATTCTGAATATGGAGAATAAACCTTCTTTTGAGTGCCTATAAAGTTTTCACGAAACTGGCCATATGTTTGGCTGTAAGGCGAGCCTTAATAAATTCCTGTGGAAGATACATTTGACGTTCGTTTTAGCCTGCCAGCAATTAAATTGCCTTATAACGTAAACACTGGTTACCTCTGGAGAGGCGGTTGAAGGAGAAGAAAGGGGGCCTTTTTCTGTATACATTTCTACGTTCAGAGTTTTGATATAGTTTGTGTGTTGATTCTGTAATTTAGGAAAGATTTTTTGAAAGCCTCATTTTAGTAGTAGTAACCTTAGTTATCAACCAGCATGTAATTTATACGATCTACCGCTTACCTGGTATAGCCTTATTAAGGGAAGGAAGATAACTAAGAGATATAAAACAATCTGTATCTACAGAGAATTACGTAAGATGAGCATGTTTGTCGAATTTTTAATTGTGAATAAGAATTCTTGCCAAATGCAGTGTGCAGTTCATGTGACTCTAAATTAGTGTCCTTGATCACAGATGTGCTGGATTACCCCCATGTGCACATAGTTAGGTGTGTGGTTATTTTGATAACTTACATCTCTCGTTGACCTCATTAGTTTGGGACCATAAAATGATTGTAATTTCCATTAGAATTATATCCCCAGTAAAAACAGTTGGAATGTCAGTATGACTGTACATTGTGGACAACATTGATAACAGCTAAGTAGGTTTTAAGTTTTTAAATTTGGGGGGGAAAACTGGATACGGAGCTTTAATTGGCCGTCTTTATCATTACAGAAAGAACTGGTTGTCTTCTTGGGCCGTGTTGCAGGGTTCATCTTTACTGTTTACCAAAACTCAAGGAAGTAGCACAAGTTGGGCAAGTATTTCTTTTCTTTGGAGGCTTTCTACATTTAAATTACGTGGAAGGTGTTGCACCTGAACTTCACAAAGTATTCCAGAGTCCTCCCAGCTACCGCTAGCTTGCAAATAACAGTAAATGAGGTTTTCTTAGTTAAAGATGCATTTTGACTCACAAGAGAAAGAAAAGGGCTACTTAGAAAAGTCTGACTCATATGGTTAAAACCAACCAATTATATTTTATGCATTGAACTGAAAGGTGACCTTACTACTTGGGCATTAGAGAACATATATTTCTTGGTCTGTTTTCAGGATGCCAAAGCTTTCCTGTGTCTGTGACTTGGCTCTTTCAGATATTTAGTCAGAAAATAAGCAGTCATGTGACAAGCCCCACCTTGAATTGTGATCTGACCCTTGGATACTAGTCAGGTTTCCGTGTCTATATATGACATCAGCCAGCTTTGAGAAGAAAAAGAAATGTCACCATTACCTGTGGGACTTTGAAGCTTTTTGTATATTTGAGTGTTTACTATCGCTACTCCTTGGTTATTTGTAACACAAATACCAAAAATTATAATTTGTGACCTATCATAATAGCTAACATTTTTTGAATGCTGAAAATATATTAGGTACTGTTCTAAGTGTAGAGGATGGTATATATATTATCCTCTTAACTCTGGGAGAGTACTGTTTATCATTCCCTCTCCCCCTGTTGGAGATGAGAAAATGAAGTATAAAACAGTTCAGTGCCTCGCTCAAGGTCTTACAGCTACTAAGTGACAAATCTGGGTACCATTTTGGCTCCAGAGTCCATGCTCTGGGTATTTCCAAAAAGGTTTTAAAATGAAATTAATCTAATGTTTTTAGTCTGCTTTATATCCTGCCTTAACCAGTGTTTCTTACACTTACGGAGTTGATTTAAAATTAACAGGACCTATGGACTTTACGTTTGATAAAAGAGAAATCCATGTGTAAAATTCAAGCAAATTTTAGTCCTCTGCGTTTACAGTGCAGCCATGTAACATTGTTCTGAGCCAGGAGTGCCACAGAGCGTATTAGTCCTCAAATACTCTGCTATGGCAACCCCCCAGATCTGCTGGATTGAGCATGAATGTGAACTTTCTGGAATGTTTCTTCTCTTTTGCTTCACTGATGCTTTGATTTGCTCTCTGGTCAGCCAGTGCAGTGGAACTGACCTGTGATATGCTTTCCAGATTAAAAGACTGAAATTTTTATTTGACTTGTCTTAAAGTAAATTGATAATTATTTCTCCTTTTTCCCCTGAGGTGAAGCATATGATACTTTTTTGTTCATATTAATGCATTTCTAGAAGAAGATACAGTTATTTCTTCTTCCTACTTGTGGCTCAACTTTTATTTGACACTGAGTGAAGTGAATGAAAGAAAAGGAATGGAGAAGCAATTAGAGATTAAAATAACAAAAAAGTTCCTGAAGAAAGCTGGATAATGGTCATTTATTTGATAATTACTGACCCCTAAAGATTGAAGGTTGTGGTATATACAGATAAAGCAAGTACATAGATCATTGTGGTAAGTGAGGCATCGTTGAGGTAGGCAGATATGCATGTGATTTAAAGAAAATGAAATTAAAAAAAAAATTGAAGATGTTAAGTGAATACCCTGGCACAGAACCATTAGTACAGTCTGGTTGCATTTTATGAAGGTCTCTTGGGGACCTTACATAATTCAGAACTCATGATTAAAACTAACGCCGACAGAGGGTGTGGGGTATTTCTGTTTATCAGCTGAAGTTGTGTTATAGCATTACCATGTGGTAATAGCAGAAGCGTAGCTTAAAATTCACTGAGCTAGCCAATTTTGAAATTGAAGAATTCTTAATGGAGTTTTAACTTTAGAGATTCACTCTTTGAATTTTTGCCTTTAAATGAAATTTTATTAATATGTTGTTAATAATACAGTACATTATGGTAATCATTTCAGGTTGGTATAATTAAATAAAACATAGTCACACGGTGTTTTATAGTCTTAAAAACTAAACAGATATGATAAAATGCTTGGCTGTACAGTCAATTCTTAATTTTTATTTTATGGCTAATTAAAAAATCTCAGACTGCCTTGCTTTTTCTTCCCATATGTAACACATATTAAGGGAACGAAAACTAATTTAAGTGGCCTAAGTAAAAGCTAGTAAGATTATTCAAATAAAAAGCATGTAAGTGTGTGTAATATATTTTGGCATATACAACACTCATGAATATTTAAAACTGATGAAATATGCAAGATGCTTCTTAATTAACCCAGTAATTAGGATTGTTCAAAAAGGGTTTGAAAGAATCCTAGCTTTATTTCCCTGCTCGGTCACCAGCTAGATCTTCCGTAGGTAAAATGTTACCCTGTTTATACAGTGAAATCACACCTAACCTGAGGCTAACACATAAGCCCAAAGGACAAAAATCACCTGTAGTGAAAATTTCCCTTGAGTGTCTCTCGGGAAGATGCTGTGAGAAGTCAGTCTCTCGCAGAGCCAGTTTTTTCCTTTGATGTTAGAAGAGATTGCTTTTCCTTCAGTTGGGTTCAGATGGTTTGTTCCGGGGCCATGCTGGAGAAGTATGGTTCTTTACAGATTAGTGTCACACTTGGTGCAAAAACCTATACCGAGATCCCCTGGAAGAAACAGCCAGTTCAGATCTTCCAGTTTACTCCAGCATGTACTCATCGACGGGATGCTGAGTAAAACCAGCCATACTATTGGAAGCTCTGTTTTTAGAAAACCATTCATGCTTCGTGTTTATTTTTGGTTTCATGCGTAGTAAAAACTGAGTAAATGAAATGCGCATATGCCACACGCAGCTCCGCTGTAAGATGATTTTACACCAGTGCTGTATCATCCAGAAGCCACCGAGCCTTTCCTTCTCCTCGGGATAGGTAGACGTCACTTGTTTTCCGGAAAATATTAGTTATCTCCCGGGTTGTTGTATCAGTAACTTAAATTATACTTTCTCTTTTCTTACTTCCTTCACCTCATTTGTTCAGCAGACATAAAAGCCTGCTCTGTTCTGGGCCTGGTGTTAGGCTTGGGGGTTCAGAAGTGAGTAACGTGACCCCTGTCTTCAGAGCTTACACTGTAACAGGGGGACCAGCCCGTGCACAGTCACAAGACGACACGACATACACTGTGTTCACTGCAGATTTAAATACTCATATTCCTTGAGTATTTCAAAAGTCACCCCACAGATATTGGTAGTTGTTCAAATTCATTTATACGATGCTTTCAAATTTCTAAAAACAGTGGCTTCTTTGGACCAGATAATACTTTGTTGTGGGGACTGTCTTATGCATTGGGGGGTTCAGCAGGTAACAGCAGCACCCCACCTCCAACTGAAAGCGTCTCCAGACATTGCCAGATGTTCCCAAGTGGCAGAATCGCCTCTGGTTGAGCTCCACTGTCCTAGAGGACGGGGAGGGCAAGCTGGGTGGCAGGGCCTCTCCCGAGAGAGGACGCGGACAGGGACCAGAGGACAAGGCCCGCAGGCCATAGGAGGGGCTCAGGGACTCCTCTCCATTCCCCCAAGGCTTCCATTGTGAGTATACGGGAGAACAAGTTAGCTTAAAGTAAGTTGTATAAAGCATTCATCTTAAAAATAAAACATGAATTTATAGAATAAATTCAGAAGTCAGAAAATACTCTGAGATAAATTCTAGGGCCTTTGAAAAATATTTTGGAGATGCAGCTTGGCCTGTGTTACCTGCTTACGGAGTCCTGTTTTTGTCCTCTCTGGTTCCGTTATGGTTTTCTCTTGTACGTCATTTTGCCATTGTGCACTGTAATGACATCGTCATTTTCTTCCCTTTTCCCATCAAGTCATTCTGCCGGCAGGGCTCAGTCTCTGAGCTCCTGCTCTCGCTGCTTTCTTCTTGGACAAACTCTGTCAGCCGCCGGCCTGCTGTCGCATGTGTAAAATCTGCTCCCGTGTCCGCTGTCACTGTATGTTTTCTTGTTGCATGTCCTTTGCCACGGTCGTTCTGTTTTCTTTGCCATGAATGTATTGGAGCGATGATTACAGTAGAGAAAAGCAGGACTAGATTTTGAGAAATACTGGGGAACAAACCCAAAATTTCGCCAGCCACACTGGAGCATTTCTGTAGCATTCCATGTTACGTGATTGTATTGACATTTGTATTTGGTTGCTATAACTTATTTGGTTGGCTACTTATATCTTACCTTGTAGTTAACTATCTACAGAACATGTCATGATGACAAGTTAAATTAAGTTGATTTCTATCATTTTGTTAAATGTGTCCATTTAAGTTTTGTGACTTTTGAGATATATCAAATTTGCTCAGAAAGTTATCTGTGCCCATCATAGCTTTATGATTAATTACATGTCTTTTGAATGACAAAAGGTACTAAGGAAGGCAAAGGCTTTGTAGAATTGTTGAAATTTTTGTTGTGAATTTTATTATGATGCCACTAATAAAATTCCATGAAATACCCTAAATTTTGTTTTGATTCCACTAATAAATTCAATATAACATCCTAAGTTTTGTTTAGTTATAACAAGTATATTATTTAAGTCCACACTGAAAAGATGAAGTAAACGGGAACAGATGAAGTCAAACCGTTTTTTAAATGTGAAACTACGAAGTAGTCATTAATGTTATGAATAGCGGTAAGTTATCACAGGATTGGGGGGTAAGATCCATTTCCAATGACAAACATAATTTGAAAATATTTTAGCAAATGAAATTTCCTGTAACAAATCTTTATGACCTTAAAGATTACAATTCATTAGCCCTTAAAGATTTTAAAACCCCCAAACCCTACACTAACATAGGAATTCTATTTTCTATTCTCAGTTAACAGACTAAACAGAAATTTAAGTTATGATGGCAAGATACAGAATAGGTCTATATTTAACATAAATTTTCTGATATTTTCTAATCTTTTCCTTGTCTGGTTAACAAAATATAATAGTTAAGTGCTGCTTCTTCTCAAACCACCTATGTCAACTGTTTTCCTCTTCTGTTCATGGTTCCTCATTAAATTGCTGAGGCTTTAGAGCACCTGGCTCTAGCTTTTATTTCTAACAAAGGCTGAATAGAAGAACATGGGGCTTAGGATGTTGTTTTTACAAGTTATTGTTAGTTGTTGACAACGTAAATAGTTGATAAGAAAATAACCCTTGAAAGCACGAAATCAGGTTTAGAGAATATTTATTAGGTGGAAAAGAACTTGTTTTTCTGCCAGATATTATTTATACGTATGTAAGAATATCGCCTTTTGAACACATCATTTCACCTAGTCATAGATATTTAGAATAAATTCCAAAATATAGAATTGTTGAGCCAAAGGATACATGTCTTTATAAATTTGTAAATACCGTATGAGCAGCTTTTCTTCTCTAGGAGTTCTGATCCATATCCTACTTGCAAATGAGGGCCTGTTACTCTGTAGCCTCACCAATGCAGTTTTTCATCGAACTTTTTTTGTTGTTTTTGCACTAATGGGTGAAAAAAGATTTTACTATGGCTTTATTTTGTATTTTTCTTATAATGATGGAGGTTGAGCCATTTTGTTTCCTTTTCTATGAACTATATATAATCATGTCTTACATTTTTCAATTTCAATTTAAAGTAGGAATTGTTATTTTATAATACGAAAAGAGAAGAGGAATTTGAGGTGACCACCTTTTTGATTTATTGTTAACAATATAAAATTGGCCGTATTCTTTTTGGATACACACATGTACATGAATATAACATAAAGGTTTTTCCTTTTTTCTAAAACGAAGTTTGGGAGTAATCAGTCCAAACCAGAGTTCACGGTGGACCTTAAGGGGGCAACAATTGAGATGGCTTCAAAGGATAAATCCAGCAAAAAGAATGTATTTGAGGTAATAAATTATTCTCTAAGTATAATCCACATTCTTAACCATAGTAGCTTCATGTTCTGTTTTGAGTTATTTCGGGAAATGGTCTTTCAGTGTGACTAGTTGAGGCAAAGTTAGTCATTAAGTTACTTTGATTCATAATTTAAGGAAAGAAGCTGGTGTAAAGATCTGGCTTCATTTGCAGAAGTCACTGGATCTCCGAAGATGTATTACAAGCCTTTGTTCCACAAGTCGTGCCTTTCCCCAGCAACAATAAAAGGGTGTGGTTCCCTTTGCCTACCAAATCTAACATTAAAAAACAAATTAAAACTTTCCTATTTGCCTTAAAAGCCCTCCGCAGTGACGCGCGATCCTGTATCAGTTTCTTATTGCTGCCTAACAGACCATCCCCAAACTCAGTAGCCTGAGGAAAGAACCGTTTTGCTTGTTTGGTTTGGCCTGTGCAGAGCTGAATGGTTCTTCTGGTCGCACCTGGGTCCAGTCACCCGGCTTCAGTCATCCAGTGGCCTGACTGGGGCTGGACGGTCTAGTTCCCCCCTCCGGGTTGGTGCCAGCTGTTGGCTGGGCTCCCGGTCACCATCTCTCCTCCTCAAGGAGGTGACCCCAGGCTTCTTCACATGTCAGGGTTCCGGGGGGGCCAGAGCGGGAGCCGCAAGCCTTCTTGGGGACCAGATGTAAGAGCCAAACAGCAGTGTGTTCTGTGGCTTAAAGCACGGCCCCCCGCTGGTGGGGGGGCAGCAACACTGCCCAGGGCTGCATACGCAGAGGGCAGGGGGCGCTCGGACTGTCTTTGCAAAGAATCTCTCCTGTCTCAGGGCTTTCCTGCTTGTCGTCTAGGCAGATCAGAACAGTTGATATTTCCCAAGTGGAACCCGGGTTTTCCTGTCTTGATGGTTTTCGCTCCTGATGGATCTGCCTTTAATACCAACGGTTGCTAGTCTCTCCTTGTCAAATGTTCCCTCTCTTCCAAGACCCACAAGAAACATTACCATAGCACAGATGCTGCTGCTCTGTGCTTTTAATGTAGCGCTTGTTCTCATGCACCTGGGGCTTTCCTCATCTGTAAATTATTCCCCCGCTAGATTATTAAAAAAATTTTCTTTGCAAGCAAAGAGACTGCATGCTTTTCCTTACTTTTACAAAGTGAGACCCTCTAACAGAGTATCTTGGCCCACTTTCTAGAAGAAATGCAGGAAAGGAAGTCACTGTTACCTGAGGTAGCCTTGTTTCATTCCAGAATGAAGAAGGTCCCATGGTCAAATAAATTTGGGAGAAAGTATATATTTTATTCCTCTGTTAGGAAGTCACGGTGCACCCTGGAATAGCAAAACTCTGAGAAGTCTTGAAGGATAGAGTCTTGTTTAGCTCTTTTCAATCTAGCACTTCCCAAATTAACATCACATAATGAGTTCTTTATTTTTTTGAGGAATGCCTTTTAAAACATTACTTCAGGAGCTGTTTGAGGAATATATCTCAGAATGTTGTTTGGGAAACATTGCCATATGTTCCTCTAGGAAAAAAGAAAATCAGACACTTACCAAACAGAAAATAGAAGGAATGATTTCTATAAATACCTCAAAATTCTTCCTCAGTCAGGTGTGAGAAACTTTGAACCCAGGAGATCATACATAAATGGGTTATTGCGTTCATGTAGAATCATATATCGTGTCCTTACTTTAGTTAGTTCATGATTTTACAATTTAGTGATGTTTCTGTCCAGAAGGCTTGTGATGTATAATTTCCTATTAAATAGTCAATATCGAAAGTCTAACTCTTGTATATTCTCTTTCTCTATATATTTTTTTAACCAGAGAGAGAAATTCTCAAACTTATGTTAAAATATTATAGATTTTATTTCTTAACAAATTATGTTTCAATTCTCATTTAAAATGCACAGCGTAGGTACTTGAAGTTATTTTTTAATGATAAAGTATTCTAGATTCCAGCAAGTTTTATGTTGTTTGTGTGACGGAGTTTGGGATCCTAAATTATTAGATTTTCATTGAGAATTTACTGTGAGAAAAACGTCATGTTTTATAAAATTATCCAGCTGGTATTCTTTTATACTAAAATAAAAGATAATTCCATCACTGTGGAGTACTGTAACCTTTCCACCATTAGTATGATATATGGCATCCAATCTTCTGGTGGTTTTGTAGACTTTGAATTAAATGTATTTATTTACTTCATTGAAAGCACTAACCATGCTTTTTTTTTTTTTCCTTCTTATCTCTAAAGCTGAAAACCCGTCAAGGGACCGAACTGCTGATTCAGTCTGATAATGATGCTGCTATCAATGAGTGGTTTAAAGTTCTTAGTAGCACTATCAGTAATCAGGTATGTGTTTGACTCAGGTAAATGTTTTTTTAACTTTAGAGCTGCTTCTCTTGTTTTGTTTTTTGGCTTTCTAACTGGTTATTATATATCTAGTTTCCAATTTATATTAAAAAATACTTTTAAAAAATACATATTTTGAAAGAGGTAGGAAAGACAGTGATTAGTTTAGCAATTCCCAGGGGCTGATGAGTGATTTAACATTGGCATTTATAGGATTTTGCCACCAGTAGATTTCACATAACTTTCACATGAGGCATTGGTTCAAAAAGAAAATAGCTCAGGAGGTAGGGACGGTCTAACTGTGCCTAGTATGTAGTATTTATTCATGGAGTGAATGCTTTGGAAATCATCCTATTTGGTGGAAACAGATCCTGAGCAAAATGGTGAGATGCATGAAGCTGTCGTCTTGTCATTTGTACTTTTTCTTTCCTAGTGACCTTTCTACTCAGAGTACCCTCATGTTCCTGGAAAATTTCTTCTCATGTGTATTACAACCAAAAAGAACCTCGCATTTATATTCTGAAGCTGTGTTTGTAAGAGCAGTGATAACCAACTAGAAGCTGTACTTTCTTAGGCTGTACTCTTACCCCCTCACCATATGGGGACATGGTTCCTGATTAAGGATCATGTATCAGTGACAGAAGTGAAATGAAAGTGAATACTTACGGGAGTATGTAATACAGGTTTTAAACTAAATGGAGACAAAAAAAGTTTGGGAATCACTGGCTTTAGTGGAGATGGAGATGTCTTTCAGAGACTTTATAGGTGACGCTTCATTATTAATAAGGTTTGTGATTGTATCAAGGTGTTCTCCTTCTGTGAGTCTCAGTTTTTCTACTCAAAAAAAACAGAGAGATTGCACTGGATTGTCTCCAAGTATCCTTTTAAGCTCCAAAATTTTATGATTCACCCAGTTCAAATCACCCAGATTTGGAATCTGAGTATTCTTTAACTCTTCCGCCTCCAACTTTTACCTCTTCTAGCAAATTATTTACCAATCTAGATGTGAATTCTTCCTTTGCAGTTTGTAATACTGTGTGATGTTTCTGAACCTTGTCCCTTTCTTTCCATTTATTCCTGAAACCATGGGCAGGCCTTTAAATGTTGATATTAAGAGTAACCTCCTAAACAGTTTTCCTTATTTCATCTCATCCCCCACCAATGCATTGTTAATGCCACTACTGTATGAAACTTCCTGATGTCACTTTTATAATCCTCCCCTGCACAGAAACCTTACGTGACTCCTATTAGAATTCAGCAACCTGAGCCCAGTCTTTTCAAATGTACCTTCTCCTCTACCCAGTACGGACTTGCAGGTCTAGTCACTGTAATGTGCTCGCTACCCCTTGAAAGCAAGGGTGGCCGCGTCCATCTCACACACATGTGAGTGCCTTACGCACTGGGGTATAGCAGCGTGCAACCGGATGCTCACCTAATGCGTGGAGCTTACAGTCAAAGACAGAAGGTTACTGAGGACAGACAACTGAACAGTTCATATAATGAACTATAAAAACCCTGATTAAGTAGGGGCTAATCTAGTGTAGGGATCAAGGGAGGCCTTGCAGAGAAAGTGGCTTTTTAAATTAAGGCCTAAGGGTTCAGGGAATAAGCCAACTGAAAAGAGAGGAACATATAATTGACTCTAAAAATTTTAAATGTGTACTGTTTACAAAGTGGCAAAAGATACTGAGGGCAAAGAGATGGGCAAGATTACAAAACTTTATCAAGAGACATTGACAGAAACTTAAATGAGAAGTATGTCCATGGATTAAAAAATTCAATTATGTAAAGATATAATATTCTTCCAAATGGCTTATAAATTTGTAGGTTTGAGATTTTTGAATCTCATTCAAAATCCCAGTAGGTTTTCTGGGGGAACTTGACAAACTTATTCTAAAATTCATATAGAAATGCAAAGGGCTAAGAATATGCAAGACACCTTTGAAGAAGACTTGCTGTAGCATATGTCAGGCAGGACCTTATAAAGCTGTGTATCCATAATGGGATAGATATACAGACCTGTGGAACAGAATAAGGAGCCTGGAGACAGACCCACGTACCTTTGGACACTCTGTGCCAGGTAGAGCACGTGCTGGGTCAGCTGGATGTCTGAGAAGATGGAGCCTTTCCTTACACTGTGCACAAAAATAAACTCTGGGTGGAGAGAGGACCTCAGAGTAAAAGGCAGAGCAGTGTTTTTAGCTTTGAGAATTCAGTCTGCTTTTTAACTTGTAAAAGTGACCGTAGTTAGGCTGTAAATGAGTTCTAGGATTTCTTTCAATTCCTGATATCCGTAGGTCTGTGAGTAATGAGTGATGTCAATTAACTGTTGACACAAAGTGCAATTTTAAAAGATTGTTGGTGTGAAGCAGTTAAGGTACCATTGCTAGTTAGCTTTATCTGTCCTATCATCAACAATGTACCATCATCCTGTTCTATCACCACAGATTATATAGCCCAACCTTTTAACTGTTATTACTTGTCGCTTGATCAAAATGTGGCAAGATAGCATCACCATCAGTACAAGCGCATTATCCTTGTGAATTATCAATAATTTTTTCTTTATCGAAATTCAGTTAATGCCATCATTGGGGGTAGGGGGAAGAGTATTTTTAAAGATTTATCAAATAGCTAAATCATATATCGTATATACTAATTGGTTCCCTAAAATCATTTGGAAGAGTTGACTACTGATCATTCTGAGAATTACATCTAAAGTAATAGCAAAAGTAATATGTGTTTGGAAAATCTCTAACCAACAGACAGTAGAACCCGATGAAGCGATTGAGGAGGACGTACCAGATTCACCAGGAATAGAAAAGCACGATAAAGAAAAGGACCATAAGGATCTGAAGAAATCGCGTTGTAAGTTTTCTTTCCCGGTGTTGCTAGTGGTTTGAGTGAGCTTATTCTCTTAGCAAAGGTTTAGAGTAAATATATGAAAGCTGAGTGGACTCTCCAGTGTTGCAAGACTTCTAAGATTCAGGAGTTGCGGTCTCAGTGGTTCAGTGTTCTCTCTCCTCGTTAACTCATAATCTTTTTTTTTTTTTTTTTTGCGGTACTCGGGCCTCTCACTGTTGTGGCCTCTCCTGTTGCGGAGCACAGGCTCCGGATGTGCAGGCTCAGTGGCCATGGCTCACGGGCCCAGCCGCTCCGTGGCATGTGGGATCTTCCCGGACCGGGGCACGAACCCGCGTCCCCTGCATCGGCAGGCGGACTCCCAACCGCTGCGCCACCAGGGAAGCCCAACTCATCATCACTTTTCAGCCTAATCGTATGCACCCCGATGGAATCACATTAATTTTAAGATGTTATGATACCCTTCCAAGAGAAAAAAATGCGCACAACAGAATGCGCTTGTGTTGAGGCCTCTAGGAAGCTGAACTTCATTGATTGGAAAATATATAATTACTGTTTAAGATTCTAGATAGACCCTTAGACATTAAGAAGTCAGAAGTCACGGGGTATGTACCATAGTTCCCTGTTGGATGCCAGGCAGCCGCCTCTAGACTGGGCTATGTCTGTGCATTTAGTCTCCAGACCACATATTATGTTACAGGACCAGAGAAACGCCAGCGGTTGTAAGGATTGCATTTTCTTTTCTTTCCTTTTTTTTGGCCACTCCATGCCGCATGAGGCATCTTAGATGGAACCCGTGCCCCCTGCAGTGGAAGCACGGGAGTCCTAACCACGGGACCGCCAGGGAAGTCCCAAGGATTGCATTTTCTAACACAGGCCTCTTGTGAATTATGTGC
The DNA here is from genome assembly GCF_963455315.2 of Globicephala melas. Classification (NCBI taxonomy): domain Eukaryota; kingdom Metazoa; phylum Chordata; class Mammalia; order Artiodactyla; family Delphinidae; genus Globicephala; species Globicephala melas. Next base: position 3,401,472 of record NC_083315.2, on the reverse strand, counting down.
TTTAAATAGGCCATTACCCGTGACTTGAGCCTGCTTAAATCTATTTTAACAAATCCACATTTAACTGAGAAATTTTTGGTCTTCACATTAACTGAATGGTTAGAAAATCAGTTCTCCTTTTTTTCTCCCACATTCTTATGAAGTTTAGGCCTGTTACTGACACTGTCACTGTATGATAGTGTAAACCACGAAACTTTTATTGTTTTAATTCTTTGCTAATATATTGTTTGTGCTCTCAACTTTCTTCAAATATGGTTATTTTCAAGAAATTTACTTCCTGAATTTTTATTATTGTAACCCAAAGATAAATCAGGTCTGCAGGCCATGTGGAAATCCAGGTGGTCCCATCCTTAGCTCGGAGTAGAGATAGTTATGATGAGTCTTAGCTTGAAGTACAAATAGTTGTGATGGATATTTATACATATATATCCCCTGACTCCTAGTTCAGTGAGTATGGGGAAGGGTAGGGATTTTGTTTATGTTTTATGGGTTGGTTACTTTATTTTTTGCTGGTCATTTTACCGTCTAAACCTGATGGAGAGTCCAAGACTGTATCATTTGTGAAATAATGAATATAAATTAGAATGACTTACAAATGTCTTGGCACATATACTAAAGAAGGCACAGTTTGCGGTCAGTGTTTAGTGATAAAAATGAAATGTTTCATTTGGTTTGTCACTTTGAAATTGTGTTAGTGTTTGATTCTTCATGTGTTACTCTTAAACCGTATTAAAGTTAGAAAAACTGAATTTATATACTGTGATTTTTTTATATATGAGATTAATATGTTTTGAGTACTAGGTGGAAAAATTTTCATCAAAAAAGCCTTTATTTTATAAAATGCTTAATATCTATCTGTCTTAAGCCACGAAGGTATCTAGCATAGATTCTTCAGAACAGAAAAAAACCAAGAAAAACTTAAAGAAATTTCTTACACGACGCCCCACTTTGCAAGCTGTTCGTGAAAAAGGTTATATTAAAGGTAGGTAGAAATGATGTTTATAATAATGAACTTTGGCCTAAATCGGAAATAAGACATTTTACATTAAAAGCTGAAAATTTTCCAAACAGTAAAAATGTCTCATTCTTTATTCATAAAGTTATCAGGTTCAGTGATTAAAATACATTTGAGTAATTAAAATTGATTTTTTAATGCACATGAAGAGTTTATTTTAACTAAAGCATCAAACAGACATAAATACCAAATCAGCTTTTTAGAAACCCTGTACCAGAGGAGCTACATGGATGTGATGGGGTGGCGTGGGAGATTTTCAGAATGACAGACTTTTAGTTTTGAGATGCACAGATCAGAAGAAATTTCAGGTAATCACTAGCTGTAGAAAGAAAAGATAATGTACAATTTTATTCTTGATGGTTTGCCTTCAGTTCTCATTTAAGGTAATTTTAAAATTAGGATAAAGTGTTTTTTTCTAACTAATTTTTACATTTTATTTTCATGTATAAGAACCATAATGTACTAACAGAATATTTTCTTAATAGGAAAGTATTCTTTAAAATCACATATACTTGTATATATATACCTTTAGTTTTTACAAGCATGTTTAATTCCAAAGATAAAATTTTCTAACACATGACTCAAAACAGAGACATTTGTTCATAATAAAACTATAGGAAAAGGTAACATAATTTATACCATATATATTAGAGCTGTCTTTGATTATGAAGTTTCTAACAAAGACCATTGCAGAAACATCTGTTATGCAAAGCATCTAGATTAAAATACACAAATGAGTTTCATTAAAAAGCTATTTAAAACTTCTAGGAAGAGTTCAGCTAATTAAGTGATTCAGATTAGCAGCCTTAAAGAGTTAAGGGTAAGCAGGCACCCCCAGATAATGCACGTGAATTTAGCATGTTGAGCTTAGAACCTTCAAAAAAGCCTCACAAATAAATGGATAGAAACTGCTGCTCATTCTTCGTCAGACCTTTTCAATGAGAAATACAAACTTGCCACTTTCTGGTGTTGTTCATCCACTTCAAATACTGTATTTTATTTGTTTTCCTGAATATTTAGCACTAATGTGGAATTTCAAAACTGTTGGGTTGAAAGATTACTAGAACGGACTTTGATATATTTTGTGAAATCAGATGTTGGCACACGAAGGGCATGTGTTTTTTTTTGTTTTTTTGAATTTTATTTTTTTATACAGCAGGTTTTTATTAGTTATCCATTTTATACATATTAGTGTATATATGTCAATCCCAATCTGATGGGCATGTGTTTTTTTTTTTTTTTTTGCGGTACGCGGGCCTGTCACTGCTGTGGCCTCTCACGTTGCGGAGCACAGGCTCCGGACGCGCAGGCTCAGCGGCCATGGCTCATGGGCCCAGCCGCTCCGCGGCATGTGGGATCCTCTCGGACTGGGGCACGAACCCGTGTCCCCTGCATCGGCAGGCGGACTCCCAACCACTGCGCCACCAGGGAAGCCCAGATGGGCACGTTTTAATAGTTTAAAAAATATTTGAGTATTTGCTAAGTGCTGGACTTGAGCCTCAGTGCTGGGAATAACTATTGGCATTCAAGAATGAGAGGGTCCCTGCCCGCATGAAACTTCTATAAAGATGAGAGACAGACAAGGTAATTTAGAATAATGGTGACTTACCTGAAGAATCTGACATAGTGATAAAACAGAGAGTGACTGGAATTGGGCTGCCTTAGGATGGTCAGAGGGTTCTTAAAAGGAGGTGGCATTTTAGCTGAGACCAGGAGTGGTGAGAAGGAGCTCCCTTTGGGGGAAGGTTGATCTCCGCACAGGAGGGGAAGGTAAGAAGGGAGCCAGGCAGGAATGAAGGAGGGTGTTCTTGGAGCTTGGAGTCGGAAGAGGTAGGCGAGTGCAGATCAGACAGGCGTGCGTTGTGGTGAAAGTGTCTGCATGCAGGGGTATCTTCTGTTGCACTGTGAATCATTTAGCCATTTTGTGAACTAAAGTTTAGCAAGGTGACTCATTTCTTGACATCTCTTTCAGATCAGGTATTTGGAGCCAATCTTGCTAATCTGTGTCAGAGAGAGAATGGCACCGTGCCAAAATTTGTGAAATTGTGCATTGAACATGTTGAGCAATATGGTAAGAAAATGAATTTTTTTTAAAGTTAAGCACACCACCCATTGTTTTGCCATCAAAATCTCTAGGATTTTTATGATTTTGAGTGTTGCAACCAAAAGTTCTTTATAGTCATAAGTTGTCAAGAAAAGCATCTTTTTTGCAAAAAACCATTTTTTTTGCATTGTTTCAAATTAAGGCCTTTGCAGTCATCTATTGCATGTTCAGTACTTAGGGTTGATTCAGCGTATGGTATTCCTTGAAGCCATTGGGAGTTGTTGGCATTTGCTTAAAATGGACGTGGTGATTGTGAAACTGTGTTTATTAAGAAATGATCCAGCAGTGTAAGAGACAGGAGGAGATAGTGTTTACTTACTAAGGGGAAGTTTCTTCTGTTTATAATAAAAATGAGATGACATTCCCAAACTGCTAAATCAACTCTAAAGTGTGCAAATAGACAAATCCTCTTTATGTCATTTCCTGTACTTCTGAAGACTTAAACTAATTTCTGTTTTGGTTAATTTTAACATGTTTATAATATTTATACTAGCTTTTAAAATAACAGTATCTTGACTGCAGTCCCATTAACTTATATCAGTATATCATCAAAAATATCTTGTGTAATTAAAATATTTGCATAAAATGTAATTTCTGCTAGTCACAGGTCTCTGACTCTCAGCCTGACAATAGAGACGCCATGCTCCTTGGCTTTACTGGAACTTAAATGAGTAGCACGTTAGATAGTGTTAAGTGTGTGCATCATCATCATTTAATGAATATATGAATTTTTGGGCTTCATTGCGTGAATTTCAAATGATTCTGTTTCGTATGTAAAAGAAATGAATAACTATCAAATTATCTGTTGTTATAGAACCATTATTTTAGCTGCTGGCTTGTATTAAGTTTATTTATTACAAGCACTTAATATGACAAGCACTTTGATTCAGAGAGCACCTTAATATGTACATTTACACTCTCAAGTGACGTGCCGAGAAACGGGTGGGCTGATTTTATCTACTGGCTTCCTTTACTCTTTGAATTATCTTCAGGTGTTTGCCGAAGTTTATCTTAAATTGCTAATATTTCAAGTTTGAGATGATTTCCTTGAGATGGTGATCCACGGTCTGCATGATAAAGTAGACTTGTTGCTGTTTACCAGACGATGCAGAGCGAATCCCCACCCCCCTCTCACTGCCAAGCATCTATAAAAAGCCATTTAGAGGAAAAGAGTAATTTTATTTTAGGCTAATGTTAATAAATAAGAATTCTAAAACATGAAAGCATCTTTAGAAGACGCCAACAAGAACTTTAAACATAAAATTATTGTTATTTGTCTCTTAGGGTTGGATGTTGATGGGATTTATAGAGTTAGTGGCAACCTTGCAGTGATCCAGAAGCTGAGGTTTACAGTCAATCATGGTAAGATCATGTATTGTTATATACACAATAAATAACTCACGACTGTTAGAATTGGTTTAAAATAATTTCAGAAACTTTCCCGTTCCTACTGTTTTCCAGATGAGAAATTGGACTTGAAGGATAGTAAATGGGAAGATATTCATGTCATCACTGGAGCACTGAAAATGTTTTTTCGAGAATTACCAGAACCTCTCTTTACATTTAATCATTTTAATGATTTTGTTAATGCAATTAGTAAGTATGTAATTAACTCCACTCGGTTTTTTCCCTAGATGTTGAAAACCCTCTGTAGCTGCTACAACACTGCTTGATATTTTAAACAAGTTTTTTCAAAGGATTGTTTTACTCCAGAAATTTTAAATGTAACCACCAGGTGTCACTGTGTATTACCAAATACCAGGTTCCAAAATAATGTCACTGCTTTCAGTTTCATGCAAAATCTCCAGTCATTGTCTTTTTTCAGAACAAGAACCAAGACAGCGTGTCTCCGCTGTGAAGGATCTAATCAAACAGTTGCCAAAGCCTAATCAGGACACAATGCAGACTCTGTTTAGACATCTCAAAAGGTAAGAGTCTCACCACAAAAGAGAAGGAATAATTAGGGGGAAAAAGAAGGTCGGAGAAGTGCACAGGTATGAGATGTGGTGTAGGACCCCCGGGGCCAGGGCCACGCAGACCTAGGTTCAGAGCCCCGCTGTGCTGCTCGCCTGTTTGTAACATGAGAAAGATGACTTCTCTGAGCCCCAGTTCCTCGTAGGTAAAACGGTTCGGTATAAAGAACACACTGAAGTAGATTTCATATGTGAAGCATTTATATAATGCCTAGCACGTAGTAAGTGTTCAGAAATTGTTGCTAAAAGTTAATTATGATGAAGATGAGATTGGTTAAGTGAGGAATATTCAGTTACCTTGAAGTCAAGGTAATTAGGTCTAAGTTACTACATAGTCACTCTGAAACTTCTGATACAAAGAACACGAGATTACTAAAATAAGTGATCACAGTATGAGAGATTTTTTTAAAAAATAGCATAAAATGAGTAAAATTCAAAGTTTAATCTCTGTGCCCTAATGATATTTTCCCCGTCACCCTAGCGGAGGAATCATTGTTACCTGAATTGTAATAGGTATTCAAGTCTATGTCTTATTTTTAAAACTAAGCTGAAATATCACACATTTAAAGTTTGTGAGAATATGTATACCTTTCAGCTGTGTTTATGCAAAAGAAAGCTTTACGTGCTATTCAGACTGAATTCTATTTGGTTAAATGGTTTATATGTACCTTAGGAAAATGAGCATTATTTCTCTTTTCTAAATGCAAGCTGTTTATAATATTTTTTGAAGAATTTCCCCTATTTAAAAATTTTCTCTTTTAACTAAAATTTTTGTTCTTCCTCTTAGAGTGATAGAAAACGGAGAGAAAAACAGAATGACGTATCAGAGTATAGCAATTGTGTTCGGTCCTACTCTGTTAAAGCCAGAGAAGGAGACTGGCAACATAGCAGTTCATACCGTCTACCAGAATCAGATTGTAGAGTTAATTCTTCTCGAGGTAAATTCCATCTTCGGACGTTGACTCTTACTGAAGAGAACCTGTGGAATAGAAGCCGGATTTCATCAGATTCCAAGTCCTTACACCTGATGTATTTTATGTTTGGACCAAGCAGTGACTCTTTGATTTTGCACTTTTCTGAGGGACCGGAAGGGAATGGGAGAGTCCAGATGTGTGATAGGCCCTCATATTTGCTGCTCTGTTGCAAGTTGATAGAACTGTGTGTACGTTTGAATTAATTTTATCCTGAATGTTTGCATTTCATACTCTGAATTCCAGTAAAAATCAAAACTTGCGATTCTAACCAGTCATATACACTGGATAATTCGGTAAGAATACTACATTTTTTCTCCTCAAACTGGATGACGTAGAATTTCTTCTCATGATTCAATAGGTTGATCACTCGATAGAACAATACTTACTATCACCTATTTTGAAAACGCTCCTGGGCATTTTAAACAAAATGAAGTATATCTGTTTTGAAACCTGTGTTGTTTTTTTTCGGGGTTTCTGCATGCAGTGGCAGTCTGATTGCTAGGACCCATTATAACCCAGATGCGATCCCTCGATGAAGGCTTGCTGTCTTCACGGAGTAGCACAGCAGCATACTAACAGCACTTAAAACACTGTGATATACTGGAGTTTAATTTAGCATAAGCCGGTTCAGGGTATTTTGGGGCTGTCTGTGCTACACTGACTTGTAGCTAACAGTCCTAATCTACCTAGTGCCATACTGAGTTCTTGGTATGATCCTGTGGAAACCAATGTTGTTTGATGTAAATACAGGCTAAAGACTCACTGTCCTTTAGCTTATGTATATAATTGTGTTATATAGTCTCAGAGTACATTCTAACCTCTCATTTCTAATCACGATATTGGTAATTCTCCGTGAATATTAGGGTTCCTCCAGAAATAGGCCGTTATTTGAGAAAGTTAACTGTGTGCACTTTTAGATTTTAATTACATTTACAGGCAAATCACTGTAATGCAAATGGTACTGGAACAATGCTGAATAGACTTGCTAAATGGTAAATGCACTACAAGAGGAACCTTTTAGATTATTTAATATGTACAGAATACATTAGAAAAAATTTATTACAGAATTCTAACTGCAGTACGAATAGTGGAAACCCATATGTAAATTAGAGGGAAGTCAGATCGAAAATGACATGGCTAAATTTGAGAATTTCTTTTTGCATTACTATTGTAGATTGGTTTGTATAATAAAACAGGGTTTGGAAGGTTTTGTTACAGAGAGCATGGTCTGCTGAAGATTTTTTAAAATGTATTTTTCTAGATTAACTGCTGTATATGAAATGTCTAATCCGAATAAAGAAAACTATAAGAGGTTTAGAGATTTTTCCATTGGAAATGTGTATTTTGGTTTATAATTTTGTTTTGTTTTTGCATTTACTGGCACACTCTTATAATACCTCATTTTTAAAAAATCAACTGAATCCAGTACTTCCTGTGGCAAATGTTTTCCTCGTTTCACACCTTTTGTGTTCCCTGCCATGCCAGTGCCTCTGCCACCCACCCCTCCCACCCCCTCCCACCCCCTCCCACCCCCTCCCACCCGCTCCCACCCCTTCCATCCCCTCCCACCTCCTCCCACCCCTTCCATCCCCTCCCACCCCCTCCCATCCCTCCACTCTTTATTTTTTCATCAATATTTGAAAGTGAATGATTTGTAACCAAGATTCTTTTTCTTAGGGTTGCATCTATAATTTACAGATTACTTTTCTTGGGGACAAATATTTTTTGTATGACCTGCGTAAAAACCTCTCACCTGAGTTTTGTGGTGAAAATGTTGTTTGTTGTTGTGATCTTGTTAAATTGATAACAAACCAAGCTACTTGACAGCAATGGGAAAGTATTGTTTTTTGGGTAGGGAGAAAAAGCTCCCAAATGAGAATGTTTGTATTTGCCTAAAGATGTCCTTAACAATATACAGTATGCTTTAGGCCTGGCCTATATAGTGATTGTAATGCCAGGAAAACAATTAGACTCAAATCAGTGATGTTCTTTCTCTTGGTAGTTATGACATATCAAAGATTAAAATTGTCCTGTGTTTCTTGTTTCCAAGTACACCTGTGTGTATGTGAAGTCTTGAATGTTTTAATAGTCCACAGCTAATCAGCTTATTGTAATATTGTATGTATAATGAGATCAATGTCTTGTGTTTTCATCCTTTGTGAATTAAAAATTCTCACTTGTTTTCTTGTCATAACAAAACCAGTAATATTTTTCTGTCTTGACAGCTTGATTTTTAGTAGAAAATATATTAAAGGCTGAAATAAATTGTCAGTGGAATTTCATTTACTAATAGGCGTTCCTTCAGAATGTCATTAAAAAAAGTAGTTGGAAATTGAAAGGAAAAAGTATATTCAAGTATGTTGTTACAATCCAATAGAAGTAAAATACTTATTTAAATGTTACAGCAGTAAGAAATTTTACCTTTTACTCTAGAAAAATTATGAAATATTTCTTGGAAGACGATGTTACCTTTTAGATAGAGGCAAATGTATAGATTTTTGTTTTTCTTATGTGAAAAGTACAGATGGAATAATTCAGCCGAACTTTGGGCCTAGGCAGTTGTGTTATATACACGTATGCACATATATGTGTATGTGAATGTGTGTGTGTATGTGTCATTGCTTACATACAAATGAAAACTCATCAATAATAATCATGGCAGATACCTGGGGACCTTTGTACTATTTTAGTTTTATCCTATGGTTCTTTGTAAGCCTGTAATAATAGATATTAAGATAGCAGTGAGAGGAAATTTTTCCTAGTTCGTGGGAGAGGCTTCTAATTAAATGTTTAAAGTAAACATGCAGTTTCCCATGACACTGATTTCTCCAGCATCTTTAAGCATTTAAAAAAATATACAGAGGAACCTACAACATGTCATTTTAGTAAAAAATAAGCATAGTCAAATGGGTGTCATCCTCTCACTGATCTTAAAAAGTCAACTGTTCAAATACTGCATCTGTATAGAGTTGAAAATGGTAGAATATAAGATTTTATTGAGTTTACTGGTCTCTGAACTCCAGCCGTCAGCTCTAACGATTCTCTTTTATAGAAAGCACGCCTCTAGTTTGAGACAGAGGTGTCTTAATTAGCGAGTTCAGCCTGTATGTTACAGTCCTGGAGGTGGGGCATCATTTCTGTTTTTGTTTTTTTTTTAAACAGTATTCCTGTATAACTAATACAGTCGTGTTGAATGCAACTTTAGTTTGAAACCAAAAGGAAAAAAAAAAAGGCAAAGGGGCTGCAAAACCTCATCAGCAGCCTTACAATGATAGTGATTAGACTCTGCTGGAAATTCACAAGCCGTGAACCCAGGCCAGGCAGAGTCACACTTAGCCTTCTAGAAAAGGGGGAGGCTCAGAATGCTAATGAAACGTTCCCTAACTGCTGAAGGCCGGGAGTTCTCCTGAAGAATCTCAATTAGCCTTCTCAAGTGAAGTTTTGTGGGGCAGTGCTGGCCGTAAATGTGTTCAGCTGCTTTGAGCTTTTTCAAATTAGCCTTATGTGAATATGGCACTCAAATGAACTCTTTCATTTCCCTCATTGCTTCCCTTCTCCCACAGGAAAGAAAAAAGCACTTCCATGGTCCTCATAAACAGAGCACTTCCAGGACAAGGTAACTGTTTAACAAATCACTACAATACGAATTTAAAGAAGTTTGGTTTCTTACTTTTTCTCATCAGCCTGCCCCTCCCTCTGTTTCACTTGCTCTCTCCACGTTTTCAGAAGAGCAGTCTTTGGTAAAGATTTTAACCGACAGCCAGATCTTCTAGGTAGTTCTAATCCTTGTGGCTCGCACTGCAGGTAGCACTGAAACTTGTAAATTGTCGTGAACCTTGTAACGTTCATGGAACCTGCTGATACCAGAGTGACAACGTCGTGGAAGCTCTTATCAACAGAGCCCTTGCGGAGGTAGAAGTGAAAACAGCCGTCCGGTCAGGGTCATGACTAGTGCGGGTTCCGCATGGCCTTCAGGGCCGCCTCCTGGGCATTTGGAGAGATTGTTTATATATGTAGTCAAGAGAAATGGGTATCTTAACAGTCAGGTAAAACGGAGTCTCACTGATTGATAAAGCAGGCCAGAACCATAGGGACTCTCACACTCACAGTCTTATGTTATGGAGGCCCAGAGTGCATGTGAGTGCCTACAGCCTGATGGCTGGTTAGCGGCTCAGAAGCCTGAGGGATGTTGGTTAGTTATGTTATTTCAGTTTAAAGTTTGTGACAGGCACTTCCTCGGCGGTCCAGTGGTTAAGACTCCACACTTCTACTACGGGGGGCTCGGGTTCAATCCCTGATCCTTGCTTGGGAAACTAAGATCCCGCATGCTACACGGCGTGGCCAAAAAAAAAAAGTTTGTGATGAATTTAAGTAAAGCATATTGTGGCATGTTCACATAGTATCATTTGAGGAGGAAGCATGTAGCTTGTCTACCTATTGTGGACATCTGTTTTCAAGCTAAATTTTTATTTATGGGGCATGCTGAAACTTCTGTTTTCTTGCTTTTATATGTTGTGTACATCTCTTATGAATCTGGAGGTGGCCTGCCTCAGCAGTTGCTGTTTGCCTTGGACAGTCAGATGTGTGGCTACTCACACAGGCCGTATTGGGGCTTGCCGAGGTCCTTGTGTCCACAGTGGACTTAAAGAGGAATCAAAGACTTAAAGAGGAAAGGAATCAAAGAGGAATCAAAGGCCTCTACAGAAGCCAGCACAGCTGCGTTATAAAGGGGGACAGTAGCTAAAGATACCAATATCTTTAGTTCTGACTATGAGGTTCCCTGAATTCAACGCCTTACGTTGGGAACCAGATCAGATGTGGTGTTTCTGACACCTGGCTGCATCTTATAACGGCCCTGTTTCCTGGCCTGTTACATTAGCCAGATTGATTGCCTGAGCACTGCCAGTACCAACAGCTCAGCCTCCTTACCCATCTTACCACACTCAGAACCGGCTGGAGCATATTCAGTTGGCATCAGTGGTTCCACAAAGCCAGCATCATACAATATGAAATTGCTGTTTTAAATAACAGGTAGTACTGAAACATCCCCCACTGAAGAGAGTTTAATATAAACAACCTGCTAGGATCCCATTTATTCATTCAACAAATTCAGTGACGTTGTATTAGGTGTTTACGCATGGTGTTAACCTCTGGGGATATAACGGTAAGCAAAACAGAAGCACAGAGTCTTAACCACTGGACCACCAGGGAAGTCCCATTTTCTGGTTTTGAGATTGGTATTATGACAGCTGGTATATATTTAGTTCTGACATAAACCCTTATTGAGTGGGTGAATTGAAATGGTCAATCTCAGTAGTTTTATTATAAATGTGCCTTCCCAGTCAGCTACTAGTGGCCAGGCCAGGTTGCTGAGATTGAACTAAGATTTATTGCTACGTGATTGGGTATGAGTTGAGAATGACATAATTCTTGAGTACTTGTGGAGTTGAAGTTAGGCAAGTTTGTCAAATAAATACAGGAGATGTCAAAGACTTTGATGAAGCATATTTCAATGGATGAGGCCTGGTTTTAAACAGCAGATGGATCATCGTGGCATGAAGCAATAAGATGTGAAGTGGGACATTCTCAACTGAAGTGTCAGGAAAAGCATGGATTTAACCACATTGTCAGTGGTCACACAAGTAATCCACATCACACCTCCTGTATGAAAATTAATATATGGAAAGGATTCCTGGGAGGTAGTGGTGATGGCATAGTTCTTCAATTCCCATGTTAGAACAACAGCATGATGACATTGACAGCAAAGCTAGGTTACAAGATACCCTCACAACTCCCAAAATACGAGCAGCTGGGGATAAAGCACCACCAGCTCCAAGATCTGGAAGCATACAGCATTTGAAAGAGGCAGTAGGGTAGCATCTGGTAAACGCGAGGGCAGGAGAACCACAGTATAACCACCAGGACTGAAGGGGCTGAGTCACTGTCACCCCAGGAATTCTCAAAACCAACTTGCCAGAGATCCCTTCCAGGCCAAGGCCTCACACTGAAGAAAAGTTGCTGGGAGTAGAATCAAAATTGGGTGGGATAGGGACAGTAGATAAAGGAGGTTGTCTAGTTCAAGGTGGGCAGGGGAAGTAGAGCCAGGAAGTCCCAGGAATCAAGCTGCCATACTTTTTAACACAATGCAGAAACAACACAAGAATGAATCTGTGAAGTTAACAAAGCTTTCCTGACTCCTTAGTCCATAAGTTCAGGAAAATCAATTGTACATGAAAATGAGCAAAATAATAACATCAAGGCCAAATCCCATATGAAGTTATAAGGAAAAAGAATAAGCAGAATAACACCCCTATGGAAAATGGGAGCATTCCAGAAACATGTGCCCATAAAAGAAAACTAATTTTTTATTGCAAAATGAGCTTTTTAAGAAATAGTATAAGACATGAAAGAACATCAAATCAGAATTATAAGATGGCAGAACTCAGGAAAGAATTAGAAATAAAACACTTTAGGATCATAAATAGCAAGAGCTATTAAATAAAACATAATGAGAGCAGATAAATAAAACATAATGCCTTAAAAGAAATAGAAGGTGTAAAAATTTTAATAAAAAAGACTTAAAGATTTTTAAAAGATTAAAAAGTGACATTGGAGATAGGTAAAGAAGGTCAAACATAGTACCAATAGGAGTTCATAAGAAAACCAAGGCAAGAAAAAGACATTAAAAATATTTTAGGGCTTCCCTGGTGGCGCAGTGGTTGACAGTCCGCCTGCCGATGCAGGGGACACGGGTTCGTGCCCCGGTCTGGGAGGATCCCACATGCCGTGGAGTGGCTGGGCCCGTGAGCCATGGCCCCTGAGCCTGCACATCAGGAGCCTGTACTCCGCAACGGGAGAGGCCACAGCAGTGAGAGGCCCACGTACTGCAAAAAAAAAAAAAAAAAAAAAAAAATATATATATATATATATAAAAGAAACACTTCCCTGAAATTAGAAATTATGTATTGAAAGAGCACACCAGATAACTAATATTGACCGAAAATAACCATCAATAAGACGTACTCTAGTGAAATTACTGGACTGTAAAGAGGAAATTACTAGATTATTAGAATTTTCAGCTGTACTATTTTATACCAGATGCAGGTGGAGCAATGTGTTTAAGAGTCTCAAGAAAGTCAAGGATTTCCTATCTAACAAAACGACTTTGAAATATAAAAGGCACAAATTGTTATCAGCATCATTTAAGAATTCAAGAAAGCCTCTTCTCATGATCCCATCTTTAAGAATTGATTACAGAAGTTTACAGATTACAGAGTTTCAGGCTACCAAAATGTCTTGGAGACATCTGCATAAGGACTGGTGGTTGAGTATTAAATATTTAGTTACTTATAATAGAAATAAGACTAAATGAGGGCCAACAGGGAGGAAAGATAGTCCTTAATGACTACATACACCCTTCCAAATGAAGATTCAGTACCATTGTTACGAAGAATGGGGAGGACATACGCAAAAATTCAAAAATATTTTTAGTAATTGTATTGGTGGTATTATTCTGGTTGGTGTATATGTAACAGGAGACTAAACAAATGAACACTAATTCTGTCATCCCCTGGGTCCCTGAGAATCAAGATTCTCCAGCTGAGAACAACTGGAAAACCTGGTAACATTTGAAAATCAACGTTATTGAGGTACAATTTACAGACAATAAAATATGCCCATTTAAGTGTATAGTTTGATTAGTGACAGATGTACTCACCTGTGTAAACCACTAGCACAAACAAGACAAAGACCATTTCCATCACCCCCAGAAGTTCCAAGAGCCCATTTTGGCCAATATCTATTCTCCAGACCTGGTCCCAAGCACAAATACCGATGGGCTTTTCTATAACTCTAGATGAGATTTGACTCTGCCAGAGATTCATATAAGTGTAACCATTATGCAGATACTCTATTCTGTCCAACTTCTTTGATTCACTGTAGCGTTTTGTGATTCACCCAGGTGTTTGTGTGTCTTTCTATTGCTGCGTGGTATTCCATTGTGTCTCTATTGCATTTGTTTATACATTCATCTCTATATTTATTTTGTGGGGAGAGGGAATTTATTGGGAAAGAGGCCCAAGGAGTGACAAAATGTGCCATATTTTGATAGATGTGGGGTGTGTATTTGTCAAAGTTATCAAACTATTCACTTAAGATCTTCACATTTCCCTGCATGTAAATTATGCCACAATAAAAAAGGGGGGGAGATGTGTTTAAAACTTTTAAAAGAAGCTTAGCCTCACTGTGGGACCAGAACATCTAAGTCACAATTTTTCATACACAGTGTTTGGCATTAAATTAAAACAAGACAAAACAAAGCAAAAAAGCAGAGAATAAAAGCAATAATTGACCAAAATCAATAGAAAAAACAGACAATAGAAATAGTTACACATGAGTTCCAAATATTGGAATTGTCCTATTTTACAAATGCTGTGATAAGTATGTTTAAGACATTGAATGAAAAGATCGAGAATTTCAGCAAAGAACTAGAAATAATAAGACTCAAATGGAATTTCTGGGACTGAAAAATACAGTAGTTGAAATTAAGAACTCCATAGCTGAGCTTACAGATTAGACATAGCTAAAGAGAGAATTGTACCAGAAGATAGCTCAACAGATAATATCCAGATTGAAACCTGGAGAGACAAAAGGATAGAAAATAAAGAATTGAACATAAGGGTTATATGGGAAATGGTGAAAAAAATTTAACATCCATGTAGCAGGGCTTCCAGGAAAGGTGAGAGAGAATATGGTAGAAGCACCATCTGAAGAGAGAATGGCTGGGAATTTTCCAAAAATAGATTGAAAATCGACAAACCATAGATGGAGGGAGCTCTCTGAATACACAGGATAAATACAAAACCCCCATCATTGTAGGGATGTCATAGGGAGAGCACCAAACAGTGGGGACAAAAGAGAAACGCTACCTTCATAAGCAATAATAAAATTGGCTACTGACTTCTCAACAAAAACAGTAAAATACTGAAAGCAAACTGCCAACATAGAATTCTTACTTGCGTTATTGTGATTTGTAAGAAATATATATTTGGTCATTCAGATATATTTTGGTCATATATATTCAAATATATATAAAATTTTTTTTCTGTATGTATTTAGTATTTGTCTGCAATTCCTGGCTCACAGCTCCCAAAACACTTGGAATTTCCTGAGAGCCTGAGAGGTAAGAGCAGTGGGAGTATCTTTTGTTACAATATTTGGTCTCTTGTCCTCAGTTCCTGGAAATATCAAAGCCATAAAAGTGAAATGTCTCCCCCTCATTTTCTGGTCTTCTTTTGACTCTAGTAGTTTTCAATATTTCACTTCTCTTACTGTAACTATTAGCTATATATTCTTTTACTATTTTTTTTATGATTAACAAAATAGACAAATCTGTCATAGACGAAGAAATAATCTCCGTAATATTTAAAGAACTCTTAGAAATTAGGAAGTAAAAGACCAATAATCCAGGAGAAAAATGAACAGAAGAAGAAAGAGAAGAGCAACCATGAAAGTAATAAGGGATTCAGGCAAGAATCGTCAGTAGATGCTGAACTGGCAAGTGGAGGATGAATGAGATATGAGGTGTATTCCTCCCTCTTCTTTCAATCATACCTCACACTGCAAGTGCTGTGTGATCTGTAGACTCTAGCCCTCGCTACAGCTTGATTATTTTTTTTTTCAGCTTGATTATTATCATTACTACTATTACTCCTCCTCCCCTCCTCTTCCTTCCCTTCTTTTTAAAAATTTTTTTGTTTAATAAATTTATTTATTTATTTTTGGCTGCATTGGGTCTTCGTTGCTGTGCGTGGGCTTTCTCTAGTTGTGGCGAGCGGGGGCTACTCTTTCGTTGCGGTGCGTGGGCTTCTCACTGCGGTGGCTTTTCTCTGTTGTGGAGCACGGGCTCTAGGTGCATGGGCTTCGGTAGTTGTGGCCCGTGGGCTCAGTAGTTGTGGTTTGCAGCCTCTAGAGCACAGGCTCAGTAGTTGTGGCGCACGGGCTTAGTTCCTTCGCGGCATGTGGGATCTTCCCGGACCAGGGCTCGAACCCATGTCCCCTGCATTGGCAGGTGGATTCTTAACCACTGCGCCACCAGGAAAGTCCCTTTTTTTAAAATTAAAAAAAATTTTTTTTTTTATAAATTTAGTTAGTTAGTTTTGGCTGTGTTGGGTCTTTGTTGCTTCGCGCAGGCTTTCTCTAGTTAGGGCGAGCGGGGGCTTCTCATTGCGGTGGCTTCTGTTGTTGCAGAGCACGGGCTCTAGGTGTGTGGGCTTCAGTAAGTTGTGGCTCTGCGGGCTCAGTCGTTGCAATGTGCAGGCTCAGTAGTTGTGGCGCATGGGCTTAGTAGCTCCGCGGCATTTGGGATCTTCCCGGACCAGGGCTCGAACCCGTGTCCCCTTCCTTGGCAGGCGGATTCTTAACCATTGCGCCACCAGGGAAGTCCTCCTTCCCTTCTTACATCAACCCTCAGTGTCTCTGTGGTAGAACGAGCTAGGCTTGACCTCATGAAGCCTTAGAAACTGCCCTTTACCATCTTTTGGCCTTGATGTTCTTGAAATGACTATCTTTCCGCTTCTAAGAAGACACTATCTTCAGACTGAAGATTTTCTTGGATTCTCAGCTGCTTTGTTTGGTGACTGGTTATAAGGGCTACAATGGTAAAATTAGGAACATTGAAATTACATTTGAAGTGTAAGGAATCTACATTTTTCCAAAGTTGTATTCCACTATTTTTTTTTTTCAAAACAGAGCATTGGGAAGAAAAATTCCCCCATATGACAGGAATATTTGTGTGTGAGGCTAATCTCAAACAATTTACCTGTTTTTGAAAACTCAATTTCTGAAAAGTCTGATAGGCAAGGCTAACTGTTAAGACTCTTTTCATCATTTTTGGATGAATTTATACCTGGGCTTAGGGCACCAGAGCATGTGTGACATTTATTAATATATCTCATATTGATGTAAGATTTTCAATAACTTTGTCATATGTTACTTTGGGTTGGGGTAACCAACACAGAATTGTCAACTCAGTTAAAAAATGACTACATTTTACGTGACATTCAAAAGGGAAGGAGAAAAACATTTTTCATTTAGTGGCTGTGGAAGTTATTTGTGTGGAGAATGCCCTGTTTCCCTGCATTTCTAAACCGAGTGATAAATCTGCATGGTTTTCCAGCTGTCACAGTGATCATCAATAAAAGGCACATGGTCCCTTTGTCCAAGTAGCTGAGTCTGCTTGAAACTTTAATAGTACTATTTTATTAGCCAAACAGCTTCAAGTCTTTCTCTTAGAGAACAGTTATATTTTATTGAGAATAATTGTGCTGCCAGGTAATGGAGAATAAACACTAAACACTGATGCTATCATGCTCTTGACTTGTCTAATTTTCCTGGTTCATAATGCATTGTGGCTAGACTGATGAAATCAAACCGTTAATGGTAAATTACCTGTCAGACTGATTTGTCTACTCTGTTCATTTTCTTTGGTGAAAATACGGCTCAGGGTGTGTGTGTGTGTGTGTGTGTATGTGTGGTGGTTTAATTTCCTTGAGCTTGAGGTAGGAGTTGGAAATGTCTCTTTGCAGAAAGTAAACTTAGTATGTTTATATTTAAAATAAAATATCTACCCACTCATAACCTACATAGATGTAGGCATTTACTGTTTGGAATTGTTCATAGTAATTAATTTTAGGGTCCTAGAAAACAATAGTGGAAACTCTTCTGGTTGTCACTCTTTAAAAAAAAAATTAAAAAAAATTTTTTTCTGGTTGTCACTTGTTACCCCCAAGACGCACTGAATGCAGAGGGTTCTTCTGCTCCTTGGGTGATGGACATTGAAAAAAACTTTGCCATAAACACAGGAAGGCCTTCCAAAGAGCAAAATGGAAACTAAACTGATTCCAAAGTGGACGAGGTGTGGTTCTGTTCAAACTTAGGAAACAGGGCTTTTGGATCTGGAGACAATGGCAAAAATTGAAAGCTGGTTTTTGTCTTAGGTTGAAAAATCACTTTTAGAAAACCTTTTGTAAATTGAAAAAGAACTTCCTTTGGTATCACCGTCTCCTTGCACGATCTTTTAGACACTCAAGGGCTGCTTGAACACGCCTGTGAGTGGAAGGCAGGGTGAGTGATCGTGAACTGAAGCAGATCTGGGGCGACCTGAGGCCAGTGGCCCCCTTCACCAAAGTCAGGGAGATGCTCTGCAGACCTGGGTTTCCCCAGGAGATCTGGGTTCTTGCCCAGCTGCCCTTATACTGGGGAATGCTGTGCTCTGGTGACTACACTTCTAGTGAATTTGGGAGGGACATGGAAAGCAGAGACCCTCTGGCGTTCCCTCCTTGATTCCAGCCAACTAGTCAGTTCCAGAGCAGCTCTGGGCGAGGGGGAGCTTGGAGAATACCCCGAGGCTGGGGGTCAGGAGAGTGCAGGCGCTGGGATCAGAGAGACCTGAGTTCCGATCCCGTATTTCTCAGCTGGAGTCAAAGCAAATTTCTTGAACTTCTAAGAACTTCAATTTCTTCATATATAGAATTCAGACAATCACACCTTCTTTGCAGCTTTTAAGACAAGGATTAAATGAGAAAATGTCTTGGAAGCACCTTGCATAGTGTCTGGTTTACAGTAAGTGCCTAATCAGTGTTAATCACAGAGCAAAATATGATATTACTCCAGCTGCAATCCTGTAATAAAACTTACATTTTTCATATATTGCATTTTATTTGGTCCTTATAAGAACCCCGGGAATTGTGGTGTTTAACAGACATCCTTGCAGTTTAAGATGACACTTTTAAAATAAAATTCTCTGCTAATGATAACTTGAGCCCTGCCACTCCATGGAGACCCGGCAGGACCTGTAGGATCTTATGTGCAATTGACATTTTCTATTGCAATTTTGTTCCTGTTTATTTTTCGATTTTTCTTTTTGTTTCACTGGAGAGGAAAGATGACACTCAGTTTTAAATGTTAAAAGAGTACAAGTTGCTTTGCTACAATAAAACTAAATGTGTACACACAAATATAAGTCACGTTATTCCATTATACGAGAAGGGAAACCAAATTTCAGAAAGATCAGTGGCTGACGAAGGTCATAAGACAAGTGGCAAAGTTGGGACAAACCCCAAGTCTTCTGAGCTATTTGTTCAAAAACAATTTTGAGTCCATCCAATGTGTTAGACACTGGAATTATGATGAATATTACCAGATATATTTCCTGCTGTCAGGGTGTTTATAGTCTAGTGAGGGATAGAGATATTAATTGAATGATCCCACTAATAAAAGTATAATTCAAAACTGATTTAAGTGCTCTGAAAGCAAGGAACCAGGTTTATAAAAGTGTATTTAAAAAGGGGTTTAGGCTTGGGGTCAGAGCAAGCTTCCCTGAGGAAATGCCTTTGGGGCTGAGGTCAAAAGGATGAGTAGGGTTGCTGGTGGCAGAGAGAATGTCCAGCCCACGTGGGGGCCAGGGCGAGAGAGCAGCGGACTCCCAGGAAACGGGAGGAAGCAGAGCTGTGACGGAAGAGGGAGAGGGGTCAGAGGGGGTATGGAGGGGGTGATGGGGAGGCCGTCACGCTGGCGGCGTGGTGGGCGTGGCTGCTAGCATACCTTGACCTGTACCTGCGGAGCAGGCCCATCTGGGACCCTCTGACACACATGCTTGGCTCGAGTTTCCCTGTGAATCTAGGCTGTAAATTCAGTCTAGCGCCAGTGGCCAGGCCTGGGTCGTCCGCTTTCCTTGCCAGCTGCCAAGGCCATTGTCGCATGGGCCCCGTGGTGAGTGTGCTTCCGGGGGTGGAGAACGGGTGCAGCCCCGGGGTAGGCCTCCCTGCGGAAAGGGTCTTCTGCTGGGCGCCCTATCACGGTGTGCGTGGGGGAGGCAGGCTTCGGTTTCTGTTTCTTTGCCCCAAGGGGCTGTTAAAGCTAAAACCCATCAGTTTGCCCATTTTAGCAGCAGCCGTTAGGGTAAAAGCAGCCGAGATGCTTGGAAATCTGTCTCCTTGCAGGAGTCAGAAGTCCACCCGACGCTCTTGCCGGCTGCCCCACTCCCAGCCTGTGGACGCCTGCAGCAACCTGGGAGTGATGCGGGTTTTTTTCCGCTGCAGAGTTAAGTAACTGAAGAATTTTTTTTTAATTGTGGTAAAATATACGTAAATGGACCATTTTAAGTGTACAATTCAGTGGCATTAAGTATATACACAATTCTGTGCAACCATTACCACTATCCATTTCCAGAACTTCTTCATCATCCCAAATAGAAACTCTGTCCCCATTAAACAATAACTCCCCATTCCCCCTCCCCCAGCCCCTAGTAACCCCTCTGGGTTTCTGTATGACATTGACTACTCCAGGTGCCTAGTATAAGTGGAATTGTATAATACTTGTCCTTTTTTTTTTGTGGTACGAGGGCCTCTCTTTTGTGGCCTCTCCCCTTGCGGAGCACAGGCTCTGGACGCGGAGGCTCAGCGGCCATGGCTCACGGGCCCAGCTGCTCTGCAGCATGTGGGATCTTCCCGGACCCGGGCACAAACCCGTGTCCCCTGCATCGGCAGGCGGACTCTCAACCACTGAGCCACCAGGGAAGCCCTTACTTATCCTTCTTTTTTTTTTTTTTTTTTTACTTATCCGTTTTTAACTGGCTTATTTCATTTATCATAACCTCGAGATTCATCCATGTTGTAACGTGTGTCAGAATTTACTTCCTTTTTATGGCTGAATAATATTCCATTGTATATACACCATCTGTTGTTTATCCATTCATCCACTGATGGACACTTGGATTGTTTCCACCTTTGGCTGTTGTGAATAATGCTGCTATAAACACGAGTGTACAGGTGTCTGAGTCCCTGCTTTCAATTCTTTTAGGCATATGCCTAGGAGTGGAATTCCCGGGTCATATAGTAATTCTGTGTTAACTTTTTGAGGATCTGATCATGTATGTTTTTCATTGAAGTATAGTTGATTTACAATATTGTGTTACTTTCAGGTGTACAGCAAAGTGATTTCATTTTACATATATATGTATACATCTATAGTCTTTTTTTCAATTCTTTTCCATTATAGGTTATTACAAGATATTGAATGTAGTTCCCTGTGCTACACAGTAGGACCTGTTGGTTATCTATTTTATATATGGTAGTTTGCATCTGTTAATCCCAAACTCCCAATTTGTCCCTCCTCCCTCCCCTTAACTGTGAGTGTGTTCTCTATGTCTGTGAGTGTGTTCTCTATGTCTGTGAGTGTGTTCTCTATGTCTGTGAGTGTGTTCTCTATGACTGTGAGTGTGTTCTCTATGTCTGTGAGTGTGTTCTCTATGACTGTGTGTTCTCTATGTCTGTGAGTGTGTTCTCTATGTCTGTGAGTGTGTTCTCTATGTCTGTGTGTTCTCTATGACTGTGAGTGTGTTCTCTATGTCTGTGAGTGTGTTCTCTATGACTGTGTGTTCTCTATGACTGTGAGTGTGTTCTCTATGTCTGTGAGTGTGTTCTCTATGACTGTGTGTTCTCTATGACTGTGAGTGTGTTCTCTATGTCTGTGAGTGTGTTCTCTATGACTGTGAGTGTGTTCTCTATGTCTGTGAGTGTGTTCTCTATGTCTGTGAGTGTGTTCTCTATGACTGTGTGTTCTCTATGACTGTGAGTGTGTTCTCTATGTCTGTGAGTGTGTTCTCTATGTCTGTGAGTGTGTTCTCTATGACTGTGAGTGTGTTCTCTATGACTGTGTGTTCTCTATGACTGTGTGTTCTCTATGTCTGTGAGTGTGTTCTCTATGTCTGTGAGTGTGTTCTCTATGACTGTGTGTTCTCTATGACTGTGAGTGTGTTCTCTATATCTGTGAGTGTGTTCTCTATGACTGTGAGTGTGTTCTCTATGACTGTGTGTTCTCTATGTCTGTGAGTGTGTTCTCTATGTCTGTGAGTGTGTTCTCTATGACTGTGTGTTCTCTATGACTGTGAGTGTGTTCTCTATGTCTGTGAGTGTGTTCTCTATGTCTGTGAGTGTGTTCTCTATGTCTGTGAGTGTGTTCTCTATGACTGTGAGTGTGTTCTCTATGTCTGTGAGTGTGTTCTCTATGACTGTGTGTTCTCTATGTCTGTGAGTGTGTTCTCTATGTCTGTGAGTGTGTTCTCTATGTCTGTGAGTGTGTTCTCTATGACTGTGAGTGTGTTCTCTATGTCTGTGAGTGTGTTCTCTATGACTGTGTGTTCTCTATGACTGTGAGTGTGTTCTCTATGTCTGTGAGTGTGTTCTCTATGTCTGTGAGTGTGTTCTCTATGTCTGTGAGTGTGTTCTCTATGACTGTGAGTGTGTTCTCTATGTCTGTGTGTTCTCTATGACTGTGTGTTCTCTATGTCTGTGAGTGTGTTCTCTATGTCTGTGAGTGTGTTCTCTATGACTGTGAGTGTGTTCTCTATGTCTGTGTGTTCTCTATGACTGTGTGTTCTCTATGTCTGTGAGTGTGTTCTCTATGTCTGTGAGTGTGTTCTCTATGTCTGTGAGTGTGTTCTCTATGACTGTGAGTGTGTTCTCTATGTCTGTGTGTTCTCTATGACTGTGTGTTCTCTATGTCTGTGAGTGTGTTCTCTATGTCTGTGAGTGTGTTCTCTATGACTGTGAGTGTGTTCTCTATGTCTGTGTGTTCTCTATGACTGTGTGTTCTCTATGACTGTGAGTGTTCTCTATGTCTGTGAGTGTGTTCTCTATGTCTGTGAGTGTGTTTCTTTTTTGTAAATAAGTCCATGTGTACTACTTTCTTAGATTTCACATGAGTGATATATTACATTTGTCTTTCTTCATTTAGTATGATAATCTCTTGGTCTATCCATGTTGCTGCAAATGGCATTATTTCATCCTTTTTTACGGCTGAGTAATATTCCATTGTATATATGCACCACATCTTCTTTATCCATTCATCTGTTGATAGACACAGGTTGCTTCCATGTCTTCGCTATTGTAAATTGAATGATATATTTCTTGAAGTCAGTTTTTCTGACTTGAACTCCATGCCCTGGGCTCCTCCTAGCACAGCTCCTCAAGGCTGATCCTCTCTGCAACAGTGTCCTGCCTGTGTGGTCCTGTAACGCCTACACTGGCCCTGTGACCACACAGACTTAGGTGCATCTCCTGGGGTTTCCAGCAGGGCGAGGTCTGTGTCTACTGGACACGGTGCCTGGCAAGCTGAATGAATTCTCTTTGACGGCTATTTTATACTCTCCCTTTCAAGGGTTGTGGCTTTGGAACACGGCCTCTGAGAACTGTTTCCCCGTCAACTAGACTTAGTGCGGACGCAGCCTGATCTGAGTGCTCTGAGCTCAGCCCTGCCCTGACTCTGGCCCCATGGACACGGCAGCCTTGGGTCTGTCCTGGCTTCTAAGGGTGCGGGCAGAGGGTGCAGCAGGGTGCCCCGAACTGAGGCACGTGCCGGTGCTGGGCACCACTCGCTGGCCGGGGCTGGGAGCTCGGCTGGCCTGGCCCTCTGGGCTCAATGCTGCTCCAGGCTCCTGGGAGCACAAGGGCTTATGCCATCTCTCCAGAGGCCAGATCTGGAAACAATGGACCAGTCTTCTCTTTATTCCCCTTAGGGGTTTTCCCCATTTAAAAAATGATGGTAAAGTTCACAACATAAAAGCTACCATTTTAACCCTTCAGTGTCCAGCTCAGCAGTGTTAGTGCACTCACAGTGTTGTGCAACTTTCCCATCCGTTTTGGAAAGATCTTTATTTGTGCTCAGTAGAGGTTTTGCCTTTCTAAATGCTAAAGGGTTTCACGTGAAGGAGGCAGAGTGCCTCCCAGAGTGTGTGGCTCACTGGGCTGGTGAAGAGAGCATGTGGGCCACAATGGGCAGGGCGCCTTCCCTGGGCTCCTGTCACCCAGTCCTTCCTCCCCCCCACACACACTTTGTTTGCACAGTATTGGAAGTCGGTGTTCACCTCCCAAGGCTTCAGCATCGTTGAGAGGCTGCAGGAACAGTGCTGCTCTGTGAATAGTAGTGATTAATTCCCACTTTTGTCTGCAGGAGGTGGTGAGGGTTAGTTGAGCCATGGCAAAACTGAAGAGCTGGAGCTGAACGCGTTCTCATTTTTACCAAACAGTCACTATTTTAAGCTGAAAACCCGTTAGCTTTTATTTCAGTGTCATTGTTTCAGAGCGCAAGGGCCATTTCAGAAATTAAGCCGCCGCAAAGCAGAGCCTTGTTGCCTCGGGCTCTGGGAGGCCACCGAGGCGCCTGGGTCCTGCTCGCAGCTTCATCCTTAACCTTGGGCATGTGACATCTCTGCAGCTCAGGTCTCCTCTTCTGCAAAATGCAGGAAGTAGGCTCAGTGCCTGCCGGGGTCTCTCCCCGCTCCGAGGTGCTGGGACCATCTTCCTTCCCACCATCAGGGGGAATCTCTGCACAGTTGTGGACTCAGAACTGGAGGAGCTGGAAGGGTCAGAAAGGACTAATCCTGAGCCCATTTTGTAGATGAGTTCATTGTGGTTCTCGGGGAGAAGTGCCTTTTAGCTGCAGCAGATGCAGGAGCAGAAGCAAACGCCCAGAGGGAACAAGCACACCTTCTCCCTGGCAGCTGCAGGACTGTCTGCACCAGGTGGGGCAGCTCTGGGCCCAAGTTGGCTGCCCTAGGGATTCTGTTACCAAACCGAACTTGGGTCCGCTTGCCCTCGGCACAGCAAAGCCAATTTACTGACACCGGGTTGGGGTGAAGCAAGGTATAGTATTTATTGCAGGCATCAAACAAGGAGAATGGGCAGCTCATGATCAAAAGATCCAAACTCCCTGATGATTCTCAGGGGAGCGTTTTTAAAGGTCACATTTGGGGGGAGGGCTGCAGGATGCATGACTTCCTTCTGATTGGTTAGTGGTGAGGTAACAGGGCGATGTTGCAGGAATCTCAATCATCAGCCAGTTCCAACCAGTCTGGGGTCTAGTGCTTGTGGTCAGCATCCTCCCCTTGGGGGCAGGGTGTCCTTAGTTCCTAAAGAACAACTAAAAGGTACCCACCAGATTGTTACCCACATCCCTGGAGGAGGAACTAGGACCCTGTTTTGTTTCTTTTTGGCTGCGCTGCACAGCATGCAGGATCTTAGTTCCCTGACCAGGGATTGAACCCGTGCCCCCTGCAGCGGAAGCACGGAGTCCTAACCACTGGACCGCCAGGGAATTTCAAACTAGGACTCTGTTTTATCCCTGAACCATTGTTGTTACTTTTCTTTTTTTTTTCAAATAAATTTATTTATTTTATTTGTTTCTTTTTGGCTGCGTTGGGTCGTCGTTGCTGCACATGGGCCTTCTCTCATTGTGGTGAGTGGGGGCTACTCTTCGGGGGCTACTCTTCGTTGTGGTGGCTTCTCTTGTTGCAGAGCATGGGCTCTAGGCACTCTGGCTTCAGTAGTTGTGGTGCATGGGCTTAGCTGTTCCGGGGAAGACGTGGGATCTTCCCCAACCAGGGCTTGAACCCATATCCCCTGCATTGGCAGGCAGATTCTTAACCACTATGCCACCAGGGAAATCCCTGTCATTACTTTTCTTGTTTAACTGCTTTTCCTTTCTCTCTGCATTCCCTCACCTCTCTAATTAGTAACTGCTTAAATCTGCTCTTTGGAACTCAGGGAAGGCCTAGGAGACTAAAGCCTTTTTCTACAAACAAGAAATGGAGGAGCAGAGGGGCTTTTGTAGCCAGGAGGGCCCCGAGGGGTCCTGCTTGTTTTCAGTCCCGCCTTTCCTTTGACACTCCTCTGTCCTGAGGGGAGCTTGTGTAGGACAAGAAGGGGAATAAAGTTTTGTATAGAGAGGGTAATCATGAACACAGCAGAGGAACTCCGTTTTAGGGGGACTCGGGTTCAGTTCAGAGCCCCGGGATTCTCCCAGGGGCTCAGGACTGGGAGACTGGGGACCCCTGAAGTTCTCACTCCACCTCTGCCCTCAGGGCCCTGTTCTCAGTGTTGAAGGACAGCCACTGACCCCTTCTTCCTTTTCCCCGTCTTTTCTTAGGCAGGAAGCCTGTTTGGGCCCCCGGTTTGCAGGAGCCTTCCCAGGACCTAGGCCTGATGTTGATTTATGGGGACACGGCTCCCCTGTGTGTGCTGGGCAGCATCCCTTAACGGGATCTGTCACCTTCCCTAACCGCCACGCATCTGGGGCCAGAGCAGCTGCCTCTGTGCCTTTGTCTCTGCTCTCACCCGCCCAACAGCAGTGGCCCCTCTCCTCCCGCCTGCCCGGAATGAGAGCTCAGGGCCCTGCCCACCAAGTGCTCGCGGTACACACAGTTTACATGCTCACGGTACACACAGTTTACAAGAGTGACGGTAAGCAAGTGTCCTTTGTAAACAGAGAGTCGTGGGTGGTAGCATTAGCTCTTCAACATCATAATCAACTCTCCTGGTGGCCTCTTACATTTGTGTGAGGCTTTTCTTCTCCATGAAATAGGAGGAGGCCCCAGAGCTGGTGAGAGTGGAGAGCACATGTGTGGCCTTTGGTGCCTCAAACTAAAGTGCAATCCCTAGCTCGGGCTGCTGAGAATCTGGGTCCCCCTCAACACACACTTGGACGTGCACTCACAGACACACACATGCACACACACACTGCCACACACACAGATGCATACATGAACACACACATTCACATATGCACACACACACGCACACACACACACATTCACACATGCACACCCCACACACATGCACACACATGCAAACACACACACATTCGCATATGCACACACACATTCACATATGCACACACCCACATGCACATACACACGCATTCACATATGCACACCCCACACACATGCACACACATGCAAACACACACACATTCGCATATGCACACGCACACACACTCACACATTCACATATGCACTCACACACACACGCACACACACATTCACATATGCACACACACCCACAATGCACACACAATGCAACACCCACATTCACATATGTACACACCCACCCACACATGCACACACCCACACATTCACATATGCACACACACACACTCACCCACACACATGCACACACACATTCACATATGCACACACACATGAATACACCCCCCCACATTCATATACGCACACACTCATACATGCACACACCCACACACGTACACATACACACTCCCTCGCGTGTATCTCAGTGGGCTGAGCTGGGGGCCCAGGAAGCTGGTTCGTCAGCCACGTGGGTTCATGGCAGACTCAGTTGTATTTCCCTGCATCCCGGCCCCCTCCTCCTGTCAAATCTCAGAGGAGATCAGGTATGGACTGGGAAGGCCTGGTCCGGGGACTTCGGTGCTCGCAGCCCCGCCTGGGTCTGGGTGGGGAGTGAAGTCCCACCAGGGGGACGGGGTGTCTCTGAGAGCTATGTGCCCAGCTGCTGGCCCCGGTGGCCTCGTGCCACATAGGCCGATCTGCCCCGTCCTCGGTGGGTGCCAGAGTGTACCTTGGGACAGAGTTCACGACAGACACCCCAGTGACCTGCCTGCCGACTGGTCGGAACTCCAGCTGCACTGCCTCAGAAATGGACTGCAGGGTCCCCAGACACACACGTGGGGCTCGCAGGTCCAGCTTCCCACTTCCGGGCTGTGAGGCGTCGGGCAATTTATTTATTCAGCTTCCCTGAGCTTGTTTCCTCATCTGTAAAAGTGAAGATGAAAGAGCCCACCTGGCCCGGGCTGTTGATGGGATTAAAGGGCAGCACGTGTGTAAAGGGCCTGTCGTCTGGGGCTCAATACCCTGCAGGTGCAGGCAATAACATCTTCAATTCCTCGCCTCTCTGGGCAGAGGCTTTGCCCCGCGAGCAGGCTGCCGGGCCCAGCGCTGGTTTCCGCGGCGGGGCCCATGGAGCCTCAGCTTTTAGGTGAGAGTCTGAGAGGGAGCAAGCCCAGGCCTTGGGGCGGGGGCGGAGACGGCACCCAGGGCCCCCGGCTCACCCGCTTTGTCCCCCGGTCTCCGCGCTCCGGTGGGCGCGGGGTCTGAAGCCACCGGGATGTGCGGTCAGTCCCGGGTCACCCCAGGGATGTGCGCTGGGCCCGTGCCAGCCCTGGAAGGCCTCCCAACGCGGAGGTCAGGACGGAGGCCGGGGGCTCGCACCGGCTGCTCCAGGCCACCTGGGCGGGAGGCCAAAGCCAGCCCGGCTGGAGCGGGGGGGCAGGCGGGACCGAAGGGCTGAGCAGGCCCGGCGGGGAGCAGGGAGTGTGGCACCGCAGCCCTGGGCCAACGGCCTAATGTTCCCCAGGTGCTGGCGCCTCATGTCTGCGTCGGTTGTGAAGACCGTCTCTCTCCTGACCCAGCACCCAAACCACGTTGTCGGACATGCGAGGCCACGACGTGAAGTCTGGTGAGGTCCCCTTGGAAGAACCGTGTTAGAATAACACAGGTCGTTGCTAAGACCAAGCTGACAGGCAGTCTACCGCCGGGGACAGGGCGGGAAGCTGGGAAGTGGGCCGCCGCCCTGTGCTCGCCCTCCGCCGGCACCTGGTACCCGGCCGGGCTTCGCGCAGCTCCTGGCTCACGGCCTGCCCTCGTTAAGCCGAGTCCTGACTGCAGCCCCCCATCTCCCATCCCCCAAGCACAGAAGCACAGCTCTGCTGCTGTGTCCGCTCCCTCGCTTCCAGGAGGACGTGGGCACCCCGCACCCACTTACCTCGAGGGGGCAGGCAGACACAGGTGGTGACAGCGTGAAGCATTTGCTCCCTGCCGTGTACGTGAATAAATGTCACGTGTGTGTATACACTTTTTTCGTTTTATTTTAAAATTTATTTTATTTTTATTCATTTATTTTACGCCAGTGTGTCATTTTCATTGGCCCATTTCTGAACTTCACGGCCAGTAAAGTGGATCCCTTGGTTGGTATGGATGTCCCAGGGGTCCTATATGTCGTGCACAGCTGTTCTAGATGCTGAATAGTGGTTTTTTGCATTGCTCGACAACTCGAGTAGGCCTTTTATAATGTCTCCCACCAGCTACGATGCTTTATGGACCGCATGTGGCTGCTGTTCCACCACACTGCATTGCTGCTCTGCCCCTTCCACAGCTGGGAACAGAAGCCCAAGGGTAGTCTTATTACTTTGCCATTGCCACAGGCCTGGGCCAAACCCTTCCAGGTAACTGGCCATGTCCAATTCACAGGCCTGTCCCTGAGTTAATGTCCCTAAAGCCTGTGTCTGTAGTTGTTTAGGGCTGGTGGCTTGGGAGTATGCTTGTCCTTCGTAGATAATTCAGGTCCTTGCGTTCTGTCTGTGTTCACCAGCCATCCCCGTGCAGTCAGATGAGCCACGAGGATGGGGCTTCTACTTTTAAACTGGAAAGAGACTGAGTTTAACAGGATATCATCGATATTATATAGGTGATTTACAATGTTGTGCTCGTTTCTGGTATACAGCAAAGTGATTCAGTTATATATTGATATATATATATTCTTTTCATATTCCATTATTGTTTATTACAAGATATTGAATATATCAATAGTTCCCTGTGCTATACAGTAGGACCTTGTTTATCCATCCTATATATAATAGTTGGCATCTGCTCATCCCAAACTCCTAATCCATCCCTCCCCCACCCCCCTCCCCCTTGGCAACCACAAGTCCGTCCTCTATGTCTATGAGTCAGTTTCTCTTTCATAGATAAAAGTCAGTTTCTCTTTCATTTGTGTCATATTTTAGACTCCATATATAAGTGATATCATGTGGTATTTGTCTTCTCTTTCTGACTTCACTGCGTATGATAATCTCTAGGTCCATCCATGTTGCTGCAAATGACATTATTACATTCTTTTTTATGGCTGAGTAGTATTCCATTGTATATATGTACCACATCTTCTTTATCCATTCATCTGTTGATGGACATTTAGGTTGTTTCCATGTCCTGGCTATTGTGAATAGTGCTGCTTATGAACATAGGGGTGCATGGATCTTTTCGAATTATAGTTTTGTCTGAATATATGCCCAGGAGTGGGATTGCTGGATCATATGGTGGCTCTATGTTTAGTTTTTGAGGAACTCCATACTGTTCTCCATAGTGGCTGCACCAATTTACATTCCCACCAACAGTGCAAGAGGGTTCCCTTTTCTCCACACCTTCTCCAGCATTTGTTATTTGTAGACTTTTTAATGATGGCCATTCTGACTGGTGCGAGGTGATACCTCATTGCAGTTTTGATTTGCATTTCACTAATAATTAACAACGTTGAGCATCTTGTCATTGGCCATCTGTATGTCTTCTTTGGAGAACTGTCTATTTAGGTCTTCTGCCTATCCTTTTGAGTGGGTTGTTTTTTGTTACTGAGTTGTATTAGCTCTTTGTATATTTTGAAAATTAAGCCCTCATTGATTGCATCATTTGCAAATATTTTCTCACAGTCCATAGGTTGTCTTTTTGTTTTGTTTATGGTTTCCTTTGCTGTGCAAAAGCTTATAGTTTGATTAGGTCCCATTTGTTTATTTTTGCTTTTATTTCTATTGCCTTGGGAGACTGACCTAAGAAGACATTGGTATGATGTTATGTCAGAGAATGTTTTGCCTATGTTCTCTTCTAGGAGTTCTATGGTGTCATGTCTAACATTTAAACCTTTAAGCCATTTTGAGTTTATTTTTGTGCATGGTATGAGGGTGTGTTGTAACTTCATTGATTTACGTGTGGCTATCCAGCTTTCCCAACACCACTTGCTGAAAAATGTTTTTTCACCATTGTGTATTCTTGTCTCCTTTGTCAAAAATTAATTGATCGGGGCTTCCCTGGTGGCACAGTGGTTGGGAGTCCGCCAGCCGATGCAGGGGACCCGGGTTCGTGTCCCGGTCCGGGAAGATCCCACATGCCACAGAGCGGCTGGGCCCGTGAGCCATGGCCGCTGAGCCTGCGCATCCGGAGCCTGTGCTCTGTAACAGGAGAGGCCACAGCAGTGGGAGGCCCACGTGCCACACACACACAAAGAATTAATTGATCTTAGTTGTGTGGGTTTATGTCTGGGCTCTCTGTTGTGTTCTGTTGATCCATATTCTGTGTTTGTGCCAAGACCATGCTGTTTTGATTACTGTGGCTTTGTAGTATGGTCTGAAGTCTGGAAGGGTTATGTCTCCAGCTTTGTTTCCTTTCCTCAGGATTGCTTTGGCAATTCTGGTTTTTTATGGTTCCTAAAATATAAATTTTAGGATTATTTGTTCCAGTTCTGTGAAAAATGACATGGGTAATTTGATAGGGATCACATTAAATCTGTAGATTGCTTTGGGTGGTATGGCCATTTAACAATGTTAATTCTTCCAGTCCAAGAGCATGGGATACCTTTCCATTTCTTTGAATCATCTTGAATTACACTTTTATATACAAAATAAAATTATTGTGTATATCCTGTTTTTGAACCTGATCTTTTCCATTTAGCATATTGTGACTCTGTTTCTGTATCTTTGTATATAGTCTTCTATAACATAATTTTTAAAAACTGCAAAGTATTCCCTTGTGGTCTCCAAAGTGAGGCACATGCAAGACAGTCCCCTGGGGTGAGGGAAGAAAATGTTGCAACTTCCTCTGCTATTTATTTTTATCCCCAAATAAGCTGATGTCTGGACTCACCATGGTGCTGCATGCAGTCTGTGAGCCTGATGGTACCAGGTGGTGCCCATGGTCCTGGGGGAGGCTGTTCGGGGTGGGGAACCCCACAACTTTCTTTGCTTTTAGCAAACTGCAATTTACTGCAGTTTTTGATTTTTGGTTAGAGAGATCTCCAGATCATACTCTTTAATAACTGTCACAAAATGGACAGATGGCTGAAAAAGCTGCCTGCAAAGAAAATGTAGAAAGTGAGAGGAAAACAAGAAGATAACAGAATAGGTTCTTCAGTGTCTGGTATGAGCTTGTCATAGTTCTTGTTAGATGTAAGAACACCACCAACATAAACAGACCTGAAAATAAGTCAGCCTCAAACGTATCAACGTTTTGAGAGAATAATGGATATATTAGCCATTCCGTTTGTAATGGCCTTACTCTAAGTGTACCTTGAGAGCTAATAAGAATATCACCATAGGCAGGACATTAAAAAAAAAAAGGCATTGAGACTATAACGACAAATTTCACCATTTTCCACCGATGTTTAAAGACAAGAAATATTTCTGAACTTATACGTTTTGACTCAACTACTACTAATAAATGTTTAGAAGCTTAAAAGCCACTTACCAGGGTAAAACTGGCCAAAATAACACGTGGGGAAAATGTGGGGATGAACTTAAATGTAGTTTTTGCCAGAAAATACTACTGGATGATGCATAGAAAGCAGTTGCTGAATATTTGGAGAAACAAGTATTCGAACACACAACACAGTGTGGAAGTTTTGCTCTAGAGGTGGATGAAATCTCACACGTTTTCAACATGATTCGGTTACAGCATTTGCTGAGTTCTGTTTCAAAAACAAAACACATGAAGTATGTTTTTGTAAGCCAGTACAAGAAGGATAACTGAAGGATATATAGTCTCAATATTAAATACTGTTTGCGATAATGGTTAAAACAGCAACAACAAATGTTGTTCTTAGACATAGGTAAAAGAGCAGATAGAAAATAGAGCGCCCGCTTTTTTAAAAAAAAATTCATTTATTTAATTAATTTATTTTTTGGCTGCATTGGGTCTTCGTTGCTGCTCGCGGGCTTTCTCTAGTTGCGGCGAGCGGGGGCTACTCTTTGTTGCGGTGCATGGGCTTCTCGTTGGGGTGGCTTCTCTTGTTGCGGAGCACGGGCTCTAGGCACATGGGCTTCAGTAGTTGTGGCAGGCAGGCTCAGTAGTTGTGCCTCGCAGGCTTTAGAGTGCAGGCTCAGTAGTTGTGGCGCACGGGCTTTGTTGCTCCACGGCATGTGGGATCTTCCTGGACCAGGGCTCGAACCCATGTCCCCTGCATTGGCAGGTGGATGCGATTGTTATGGCAGGTGGATGGCAATGTTATGCAATTTTATTGCTGGAAAAAATGCAGTTATATATAAATACTCTCATATTTGCTCAGTTTAAAATGTGGAAACAGAAATTTCTAACTCGTTGAAAGATTTTCCCATGAAAGTTTTCGTGTTTTGGATGCCTTTGTTAAAAGTATTAAAAAAATGTAGGATGGATTAATTGACATCATAGAAATGGAAAATTTACTTAGCCCCATTCCAGAACAAATCTCTGTATGCTTAGGAGATGAGAACGAAAAATTAACTGATTTATTGTGTGCCCAATTATGCCTTCCTCCTATTTGTATCTGCCTTCATAAAAGATTACTTTCAATCATGGCAGCTTTATAACCAAGCAGAGAAATATATTGAACTTTCAACAGTTGCATCACAAAGTGGTAATTACGACGATTGAGCATGTCCCAAATCACTTGCTCTCTCAAAGCCTAAACATTGCTGTGGTATTAATGAATAAAATAAAAATTAAAATATTGCTTAGAATGCCCATATTGTATGTTTTTAAATGCACATAACATGTGTAGTACCACAGTACCCATACACAACTTATTATAAATAAATACACATTTATTTATCAGGATGTGCTCTCAAACATTATGTTTGCTAGGGGTCTGTAGCTGTTGACTCAAAGTAGAAGAGACCATTCAATCCTCTCTGATTGGGCACGTAGGTTGTTTCCCATTTTTTCTGTTTGCCACATTCCTGGCTTATTTTTCTGGGGATGGATTCCTAGAACTGGAAGTGCTTATTCAGAGACCCTATCCATTTTCAGGGAGTATTTTATATTTATTTATTTATTACAAATTGCCGGCAGAGACGGAGGAAATCCACAGTATCCGATGTGCCCACAGGCACCCGTGAGAGTGTTTCTCCCCAGCCCTGGTGGAGGAGAGGACCGTGGTCTGTCTCAGGCAGTCGTGGAGCCCAGGGGCCCCAGAGAAGGCAGCTCTGGGCAGGGAGCCTGGGTGACCTCAGACAACGGCCACCGAGAGCAGCGTTTGCCTCAGGCCTTTCCTCTCTGCCAGGATGAGCTTCCTGGGGACTTAGCGGTCCAGCTCCAGGTGGTCAGGGGGGCGGGTGCCGGCTGGTGCGGGGATGCGGTCACCTCCCTCAGAGGCGGGAGTGGGGTCAGCCAGTGAGGTTCTGTTTCTGGAAACTGTCTGTGGGATGATGACTGTTTACACGCTGCGGTGTCCAGGGATCAAACGCAGGGGGAAAGAAGCCTCCTGCACTCAGACCATGTGGAAAGCATTTCTCCCTCACAGGAGAACAAAAGCAACCTTGCCGAGGACGTGGGGCCCTGTCTGTCTGTCTGTCTGTCTGTCTGTCTCTCTCCCTCCCTCCCTCTCCCTCTCTCCCTCTCCCTGTCTTTTTGCCAACAGAGCAGAGTGGGACTTCCCACCAGAAACCGAAAAGGCCGATTTCGCAAGCAGGGTGGCCTCCCGGCAAAGTGCTGGCATTTTCTTCTCCGTTTCTGGGTAGCCTAAGTCGGCACATTGCTCCACGTCAAGCTCGTTTCTCCCTCTGGAGGCCCAGACCCCACGAAGGAACAGCCGGTCCGACGCAGGGTTCCGACCAACGTATTGAAAGCGGCTCCTGGTGGAAGGTGTCAGCCTCACCCATGGCAGGCGCCTGGTGGCCTGGATCCCCTGCGCAGGGGCAGCCTGGGCCCTGGGGGACGATGGCGCGGTCAGGGAGCCTTTGGCACCGACCCTCAGCACTCTGGCACCCACCTGTGTGCAGGGAGGGTGCTTGGGGATCCAAGGGCCAGCCTTGAGGTTGGGATGGGGGTGGATTCTGCTTCCACCTTGTCTCTGGCCTCACGGGGAGCCCTGACCTGGGGTCTCTGCAGCCACACCCCCTTCTTCCTTCCTGGGCTCTCCTAACCCCGCTGCGGCTAGAGGGGACATCTAGGGATGTGGAAAAAGCCTGGGCTCCCAGAGCGGGCTGGATGCAGTTGTGGGGTCTGAAGAGAAGGCGATTTATCTGCCCACTGGGCGCAAAGCACCTGGGGAGATTTTGACGCTTGCTTCGGGCCATTTACGTAGCCTGTCTCCAGGCAGCCAAAGAGCCTGGAAGGCAGACTGAGCGCTGTCCCAGAATAAGCAGGCGGCGCTTAAGAGGTGAGATCAATCTCTCCGCTGGGGCTCTTGACCCATCCCTCCTCCCCGGGGACCCTTCCCTAGCTACCTCCAGCGCTCCCTCATTCTCTCTCTCTCTCTCTCCCTTCACACGTACACACACACACACACACTCTCTCTCTCTCCCTCTCTCTCTCTCTCTCTCTCACACACACACACACACACACACACACACACGTTCCTGCCAGCCAGCCATCTACTTGCTTTTTCATTGGTTCATTCAGCAAACATGACGATGGTTTAAAGCAGAGGGCTCCAATCCACTCACTGCTCACAGGACCTCACAGGCGGGCAGGACTTTGGACAGAATCTAGTTCATAGCTTTGCATAAGAGGTTGATTTACAAACCTGGAGGCCCAAAAGCAACACCCCAAGCTAGACTGGGTGGGATAACCGTCCCCTCCTGGGGCAGATTAAAGTGCAGGAGGGGATGTCTACTCAGGCGGCTGCACGGAGTTCTTCTCGTGCCAAGAAGATTCCTCTCTGGATAATGCTACAGGAGCCCCAGGGCAGGCAGAGCGGGGTTTACAAATGTAAATCAGGTCATGCCTCTCTGCTGCTGAAACCCCCCGCAAAGGCTCCCGGCGGTCCAGTGGTTAAGACTCTGCGCTTCCACTGCAGGGGGCGTGGGTTTGATCCCTGGTCAGGAAGTCTTGCATGCCTCGAGGTGCGGCCAAAAATAAATAATAAAAATTAAAAAATAAAGAATTCATTGTACTTAAAATTCCAACTCCTCTGAGTACGAGGCTCTGGGGGATCTTGCCCTGCTTGCTCTGCGCACTTGGCTTCAGCCATGCCTCTCTCTCTGCTCCTGCACCATCCAGCCTGAACCCTTCACGCTGTCCTGTGCCGGGAGCCCAAGCCTGCGCGCTCCGTGAGGCCTGGCCTTGCCTATCTCCTTCGCCAGTGTACCAGGGCCGGCACAGAGCAGGTGCTCGAAGTGTTGTTTAAATGAACGTGCAGTGCCCGTTAGTGACAGGGTAGGCTCTGCTTTGAACCGGGTGGTAAAAGATTTTGGACTTTGTAGGGTGGAAAAGGATGCATCTTATTTTATTTTTCATTTTTGTTTTCTCCTGGAGTCTAGCTGGTTTACAATGTTGTGTTAGTTTCAGGTGTACAGCAAAGTGATATATATACATATATCTATTCTCTTTCAGCTTCTTTTCGAAAGGGATGCCGTTTAGCCCTTTGCCTTTTGTTCTTCTTCCGTTCCTCCTACCCCGCCTCCTCCTTTTGGCTAGACATCACCATCACCTTGCAGCTTTTATGCAGATGGTGAACCAGTCTGGCTGACTGCTGTGTGGCTGTCTCAGAGCAGCCCTGGACAAACCAAGGAGGCACCAGCTTCCTGGAGAAGCTGGATTCCAGGAATTAACCAGAAAACTAGGAGAAACCACGGGAACCCTGGGAAGCGTTTTGAATTGGCGCATGTGATGGGAAGGGAAGAGGCTGCAGCCCGGGTCAGAAGGTGGGCAGAGGCAGCGGGGCAAGAATAGACCTGGAGGCTTCTGAGATTCTCCCCTTGTCTCATGAGTGCTGAGATTGTACTGGAGTTCAAGAAACACCTGTTGCTGGGGTAGAGGAGGTTGTCCGAGACGACAGGGAATGAGGTGGGTTTAGTAAAATAAAGGAATGTATCCTGGGATGGCGGCAAGACTTTGCAGGTACCAAACCCAGTGGATTGTGTTTTGTGGATTTGGGAAGTAAGAGGATCTGCTATACTGCTGAGCTCCATCACTCTGATCTTTAAGGCTTCGAGAGTTTGTGAAAGCAGTTGCAAGTCCTGTAAACCTGAAGCCTTTGTGCTGCAGAATCACTGGAATTTTCAGAGTTTCAGATTGTGGCCAAGTTAAAGGCAGCCTCTTCCTTCTTTTGAAAAGGAATGCACCAGAATCTCAGCTTGGTCCTGGCCTCTGAGGTTCCAGGGCTGGACTGTATGTTGCCAGTTATTACTGGACAGTGTGCAAGGAAGAGGAGGAAGACGAGGGGAGGCACAGCAAAGGGGGGTCCCCGAGTTAAGCAAGCGGCCAGAGCTGTC
This sequence comes from Globicephala melas, assembly GCF_963455315.2. Classification (NCBI taxonomy): domain Eukaryota; kingdom Metazoa; phylum Chordata; class Mammalia; order Artiodactyla; family Delphinidae; genus Globicephala; species Globicephala melas. Next base: position 3,364,308 of record NC_083315.2, on the reverse strand, counting down.
CACGATGGTGTGGCAGAAAGGACACTGATTTCCACCTGGCCCGGACAGCTGGGCAGCCTTGCACAAGTGCCCTAGCATCTCCGGGCCGCACTCTCCTCATCTGTAAAGCCAGGGGGCTGGACGGGATTGTTTACGGCCGCTGTCGGCTCTGGCATCGGACACTTCTATCAGTCCTCAGCCCAGAGCAGTCCCGGATCTCCTCGGCTTAGATGGGAAATTAATCTCCCTTGCAGATTAAACACCTATCGATTTTTTTTCCTCTGGCAAAGGGGAATGAGACAGCTATTTCTTTTCCTGCAGATAGAAGCAAAGAAAAAAAAGCAAAATTAAATCAGGCTCCCATTCAGTGCTTTCCTGTTCAAGTCTGAACGCTAAGCATCATTGGCTCCCCCCCGGGGGCGGGGGGTGTAACTCAGACTCTGCAGCTCAGAGAAATATGGAGTTGGAAGGGTCCTGACAGACCATGCAGTCCTTCTCTCTAAGCTGAGGAATCAGAGACCCCCGGATGGGAAGTGACACGGAATCAGGTAGTGATGGAGCCTGAACTCCCGTCTAGAGAGACAGACGTCCAGGATCAGCACAGTCTGTTGGCTCTTCGCACAGACACCTTTCCAGGGCCGGTTACTAGGAGCTGCTCGGACTCTCAGATTGCTCCCTTACATATGGGCGATTAGATAATCTTGCTTGCTTTTTGCTTCTCCAATTGAAGTTTACGTTGACCTCAATTAAGCCATCAGCCTAGGTTTCGTGTACAGAGCGCGGTTTCTGGCCTGAGGGGTCTCTCCACTCTTTGTAGGGAGACGCGGCCGGTGATTGGTGGCTTCGGGGAGCGCCGGGGCGGGCGGCCAGTGGGGAGCGCAGGGAGGCGGGGCTTCCCGGGGCGGGGCGTGCGCGCGGTCGCCGTGGTTATCGCTCCCGCGGCGCCGCGCGGTGGACGCCGGTTCAGTCTCCGCCCCGGTGCCGGGCCGCTTGCAGGAGGCTGAGAGCTCCTCAACGCCGCCCGGACTCTGCAGTGGTTTTAATTTCACGGCTCCGTCCTCGAGTCTGTGCGAGCGCATCTGCATCACGTGCAGGGCTTCCCGACGGGACTCTGATGGTTGTGGCTCGAAGGGAGGCTGCTTCCTCGCAGGGCTCTCCCACCACGGGCCTGGTGGGAGAGCCCTGCGGCGCCTCGGGTGATCCCTGATGGAGCAGAAACACCACCGCTCCCCATGCGAAGGCCGTGGTCGCCCACCGGGACGCCTGCTAGGGATGCGGGGTGGGGCCTCACCTCGAGCCCCGCCCCCACTGCCTCCGCCTGTGCTTGCCACGCCCACCCTCCCGCGCGCAGGTGGGCGCTTACTGTCCCGCTCCCCCGGGGGCGGGCGCTGGAGGGACTTGAACCCCGCACCGCGCCGGGACTGAGGCAGTCTTGGGTATTTATCACCCTGCTGACCCCCAGGGCGAGGGCCGCGTCGTCAGACCACCAGGATGCTAAAGGTCAAGGCAATGAACATTCCTCAAGAACGTGGCTTCACAGCTCTTGTTCTCGGGACAAAACCTGGCAGTCAGTACTTAAGGAGAGTTTCCCTCCTATCTTCCGGCCACTGAGAGAATAAAAAACTGAAAATAAAAACGAACCTGTAAGTAGAGTGTAGACGTCAGTCTCCTGTCATCTAGGACCTGTCTTGCATCCTGAGTGAGCACTGATGTGAGGGGAGTTGGTCTGCATCCTTTGCATTCAGAGTTTGTTTTCCCTCAGATTTTTAGAGAATTCCATTTTTTCCACAAGCTCTCATGACACAGTCTAACTTATGAATTGCACCAAGTAGAAAATGGACCCGTTTGACATACATCAATTTTGCAGTTTCAAATTTCACGGAGCTGGAAGGCCAGGAACAAGGTGTGTGAGCCTTTCAGGGCCTTGAACCTCCTCTCGGTCCCACCCTGGGAAAAAATGTGCTTTCATCATTACTTCTGTGCTCGAAAACCTAAGCTGATGCCCGGTTTGGCCCTCAAGTACTAAGAACACTAAGGGCTGCCTCTACCACCTGAGGCTCTAATGAAACCAAGCAGATGTGCTGTGTTGTCCCACGTCCAGACTCAGCCCCGCCCGGAATCCCTTCCTTTCCTCATCTGATTCCTCTCCACCCTGCAAACTCCCCCTTCTCCATCCGCATCTGGTCAGTCCCGCCCTTAACGGCCTTTGCCTCATTAAGTACTGGAAGAAAGGGCCTTTCAAATGGGAGGGCTGGTCCAGTCCTGGCAGAGGGCCTCCTGTTCCCACAGGGGCTGCCCCTGCCCTTCGTGTGGTCCTGGGTTTGTGGGGCAGCGTGGGAGGGGTCGAGGAGAGAGGGGTCCGTTTGGTGTCAGTGAACGGGGTGTGAAGGTGAGGTGGGAAAGTCGAGAGAGGTGTCAGCACAGGTCAGCATCCCTAACTGCTGAGACCTGTTTGGGGTTTGTCCCAAGCTCCACAGTAACCCTGGACAAGACACCAGAAGAATTTGGAGAGCTGGGTTCTTCCCTGTCAGTTTCTGACTGGCCGCGTCTGGCCAAGGAAAAGGAGTTCGAGGGAGAGCGTGCCAGCAGTGATGGGCCACAGGCTCCGCCACTAAGGCTGACTCTGAGACCCAGGCAGGGCCAGAAATTGCAATTAGCTTGCAAGTGATGATCATTTCAGGAAAGAAAAAGGCCCCAGCGCTGGTTCCCTGTTGTCTCTCCCCTGCGCTGGCGCCCACCCAGACGGCCCTGGAACGGCCCCTCGGGCTCGCACGGACCTGCTGCTCACCTGCTGCCGCGGGGAACCACGCCCTCAGGCTGGGGGCAGGCCCCCCACGGCGGCAGGAGGAGGGCCTTCTCCCCCGGGGTCCTCGTACTTTCGGGCAGCATTTGTAGCCGGCCTCCCAAGGAAACCCTGTCGCCAAATCGTGCAGAGTTTAAAACAGGGTCGGAGACCATTCACCACCTGAGAAGCAGGTGGTCTCCGTGAGAAGGCTGGGGCGCTGAGCTAACGTCAGAGGACACAGAGCTTTTCGCCGTTTTTGGCGATGGAGAGGATCGGGTGTGTTTTCGCCTTCATCCTCATTTTGCTTGTAGGCTGTGGGTGGAAGGGCCTCCGTGACACCTGCTCTAGGGATGCCGTCCATCACTTGACGGCTCACGCGGGGCGCATGCCCTGCACGCCTCGCACCCCTCTCCTCCATTAAGTACCGGGGTCGCAGGTGATTGTGAGTGGACCCTGGCATCCAGTCAGCTTAGGGAGCCCCCCCCAGGAAGGCCTCCCCTAAGTCCAGGAAGAGAACGAGGTAAGGGCGTGGGCGGAGAAACAGGCTGGGAGGAAAGCGAGGGTTCTCTCGGGCCGGCCCAGACGCCCGGCGGCATCATCCGGGCGGGCACTGCCTTCTCCTCTGGCGGGGCTGCCGGGGGTCCTGGCGCAGGTACCGCTGCCTGCCCAGCCCATCAGGTGTCCCCGGAGACCTGCCAGGAGGGACCTGTGGGCCCGGCACAGAGAGCCGGCAAAGCCAGAGGCCATGCGGCGGGGCAGGAAGGGCTCCTGACCCGGCCGGGCTGTGGCCACAGAGCGGACGCGTAGCGTCCCTGGTGCTCCTGGAGCCTGTCCAGCTCTCGGCCGCCGTTTAAACTGTACAGGCTTCTTGTCCCCAGATGATGGGCCACCTGGGGCTTGGAGGCAGACAGACTGGGGTGAGCCCTGGCTCCAGCTTTAGGGTCTGTGGGATGTTGGGCAGGTCTGTGTAACATAAAATGTGGAAAACGAGGTCTAAGGAGACAGGGTCACCCTGTGGATTAAATGAGATGCTGCCTGTGACGTGCCTGGCGTTCAGGGGGCCGGGGGGCCCCAGCGGAGCCCCTCAGGGTCACATGCAGAAGACCGAACGGTGCTCAGGAGCTCCCTGGAGAAGGCGAGGAGCCAGCGGGGCGTCTGGAGACCTGCCTCTGGCTCAGTGGGTCACGGTCCGGGCGCGGCTGCCCCGCCTGGAGACTGGTCTCTTGCAGGTGGTTGGAGGGGCTTGGACTCCGTGACCCTCTCGGTGCCTTCCAGCTCCAACATCTTGTGATTTGTGACTCGGGGCAGAGATCAGTTTTAATGGGGTGCCACTGAAGGCTGGAAATAGCAGCAAGGGCCCGTCGGACGTCACAAAGGGGTTTCAGAGGATTTCCCCAGAGTTGGGGGGCGTTTTGTGTCAATGCACTCTGCCCTTGGAGGAGCTGTTGGTTATTTATTTTATATATATTAGAGTGTATATTTTAATCCCAAACTCCTGATTTATCCCTCCTACCCTTTCCCCTTTGGTAAGCATAAGTTTCTTTTCTATGTGACTCTATCTCTGTTTTGTAAATAAGTTCGTTTGTATCATTTATTTTAGCTTCCATGTATAAGCGACATGATATGACATTTGTCTTTGTCTGGCTTACTTCACTTAGTATGATCATCTCTAGGTCCATCCATGTTGCTGCAAATGGCGTTATGTCAGTCTTTTTTTTTTTTTTTTTTTGCGGTACGCGGGCCTCTCACTGCTGTGGCCTCTCCCGTCGTGGAGCACAGGCTCTGGACGCGCAGGCTCAGCGGCCATGGCTTACGGGCCCAGCCACTCCGCGGCATGTGGGATCTTCCCGGACCAGGGCATGAACCCGCGTCCCCTGCATCGGCAGGCGGACTCCCAACCACTGCGCCACCAGGGAAGCCTTATGTCTGTCTTTTTTTATGGCTGAGTAATATTCCATTATATATATATATAAACAACATCTCCTTTATCCGTTCATCTGTCGATGGGCATTTAGGTTGCTTCCGTGTCTTGGCTATCGTATATACTGCTGCAGTGAACAGTGGGGTGCATGTATCTTTTCGAATTATGGGTTTCTCCAGATGTATGCCCAGGAGTGGGATTGCAGGATTGTATGGTAGCTCTGTGTTTCGTTTTAGGAGTCTGCATTTTGATCAGTCCCCCACCCCCCTGCAGGTGATGCTGACAGCTACACAAGGGCACACCTTTGGGACCCCCTGGAGCACCATGTCTGAGAAACAGAGGACACACTCTCCCAAACGTCTTAGCAGCGGGACAGAAATTGCCCCTGAAGCGGCCTTTGACTCAGAGTGTCCTGGCCAGACAGACAGGAGGGCTCTGTGACCAGGTGTCGTGAGCGCTTAGCAGAACTGGCTGGGGGAGCGCTTCTGTGGGACAGCACCAGTGGGGCAGAAGGGGCTGTATGCGTTCGCCAGGGTGGCTGTTACGTAGTAGCACCGGCGGGGGGCTTAAGCACAGAAATCTATTTCCTCTCAGTTCTAGAGGCTGGAAGTCAGAGATGGAGGTGTCGACAGGGTAGCTTTCTTCTGAGGCCTCGCTCCTTGGTTTGTAAACGGCCGGCTTCTGCTGAGCCTTTCACATGGTCGTCCCTCTGTGAGCATCTGTGTCCCAATCTCCTCTTCTTTTTTTTTTTTTTTTGTGGTACGCGGGCCTCTCACTGTTGTGGCCTCTCCCGCTGTGGAGCACAGGCTCTGGACGCGCAGGCTCAGCGGCCATGGCTCACGGGCCCAGCCGCTCCACGGCATGTGGAATCCTCCTGGACCGGGGCACGAACCCGCGTCCCCTGCATCAGCAGGCGGGCTCTCAACCACTGCGCCACCAGGGAAGCCCCCATCTCCTCTTCTTATAAGGACACTGTCGTATTGGATTAGGGCCCACCCTCATGACCGTGTTTTAACTTGATCACCTCTTTAAAGACCCCGTCTCCAAATACAGTCACATTCTGAGGGGCTGGGGGGTAGGACTTCAAGCTACGAACTTTGGAGGGACACTTCAGCCTGTGGCAAGAGCACCTGGCGGAGAGGTGGGGCAACGTCACACTCCCTCCCAGACTTGTCCCGGGGCCCACCCGGCCTCTCCTGTGCCCCGGCCTCTGAGGGCCCACCTTTGCTTGGAAGGGAGCCCTGGGCTTGCTGGAACCCTCTCCTAGTTCCTGTCCCATTTGCCCTTCACAACCATGCTGTGAGCGGGCAGGGCACGTTTATCTTTATTTTGCAGGGAAACAGACGTTCAGAGAAGTTAAATGGATCCGAGGACACCACGATTGGCGCCCGGAATACTGTTCTTTCCACGGGTCCACTGGGCTCCTGCTGTGCCTTCTGCGTCCTTATCCTTGGCTTCCAGGGACTTGGGTGCAATGTCTGAGGACAGCTGAGAGCTGCAAGGGGCCCACGGGATTCCATTTCTCTTTTGCTTTGATCACCTCTCATGCTCTTGTCTCTAAAGGAACTCCTGGGAGAATTAAGCCCGTTCTGTGTCTGTAGCTAAGTGTTTTTCCCTTTTTGCCCCTATTAAAAGCACAGGGCTTGTCTCGCTCGTTAAAAAGACATGTTCCATTTGCCGTGGCGGGGATGCCGAGATAGCTGAAAAGCGGAGGAGACCAGGCTGGCTCACGTTGGGCTGGGCCGCGGGGCAGGGCCTCAGCCAAGCTGGGGATCAGTGAGCCACCTGGAGGACTCGTCCACTCCACGGGCACTGAACACGTGCTGTCCTAGGCCGCAAACAAGCACCGCCGCTGCTGCTGTCCTCGGAACTAGAAGCGGAAACCGTCAAGCAAATGGACGAGGACGTGGCAGCGTAGTGAGCAGAGTGCTGAGATGCGAGCATCAAGGTCCTCAGTAATGGCAGCGCACACAGGGCAGCAGACGGGGAGGACGGGGGAGTCAGGGGATAGGGAAGGAGCTGGGCAGGGAGTGATGCCTTCCTCAGCTGTGTGTGTGTGTGTGTGTGTGTGTGCGTGCGCGTGTGCACGTGTGGACACACACGTGCGCACACACTGGCTCTTGTGATGTCCTAGTCTGCGCTGTGTTCCCTGGAACCCGAGCCGTGCAGAGGGGAGCTCCGTGTGATTCCCAGGATTCCCAGGCCGCCCAGCTGCCCTTGGCTGGGGCTGGGCTTCTTGGAGGCCAGCTGGAGGTGCTGCAGGCAGCAGGTGGCCAGTGGGGGAGTGACCAGGACTGGTGCCATAGGGCTCCCCACCCTGTGGTCCCCTGGTTGACAAGCTCCTCTGCCTAGGAGTTCTCCCGACACATCTCTGAGTCACCGGGGGTGGGAAGGAAGGTGGAGGCATGATCTGCAAAACCCAGAAACCGGCAGCAAGTGGGCAGGCGTGGTCCCAAGCCACCAGCCTGTGCAGGGCTTGCGGGCAGCGTGACCATCTCTACTGTCGCACCCTGACTCGGGGACTTCCCCAGAGGCACGTCCTTGATGGCCTGGGCCCTCAGGACAGGGCTTTCTCCTAGACAAGGGTCCCACTAGTCACTGGGGAAGGGGTTCGCGCAGTGACAGGGCCTGGAGGTCACGTTCGGCGCCACGCCGTCAGCAGTTGCCTGGAGAGATGCAAAGCCCAGGTTGCCCAAGAGTCTTGGGCCACAGAAAAGTCCGGGCCCCTCAGTTTATAAATCGCTCTCTCTGGCCAGGCCAAGGGCAGACCTGCTTGCCTGTTGGCTTGTACACCCTTGTGCTAATCAGGGGGCGATGACAGACTCTTACGCTCTCCCAGCCAGGATCATAGGATCGGGTCTGGATCCTTGATATTGGTTTCCTCCAAAAGCCAATTCCCCATCCCAGGGCCGAATCCCCGCCCCCTGCTTCCCCATTTGGTCCAGGCTCTTCGGCCAAGGGCAGGAGAAGAGCTGCCGGGCTCAGGGGCTGCTTCTTCACCAGCCGCCAGGGAGGCTCCAGGCTGGTGACGTGGGGGGGCCCTCGCTCATCTGCCGCTTGCGTCTCCAGCCCCGCAAAGCCCCCATCCCTGCGTCAGACCAGGCTGGATGGGACCCTGCCCCCAACCCCCCCACCCGGGCGCTGGCCGGGGCCCAGAGCTGCACGTCAGGGAGAGGCCCGAGGCGGAGGGGGGCAGGGGACCGGGCAGCCTGGACGGCCGCCAGCAGACAGCTTTGTCTGTATGCTTCTCCTACCCCAGACGCCAGCTGAGGGGGAGGGGAGGGGAGACAGGCAAGAGCGGGGCGGGCTGGGCACAGCTGCGGGGTGGGCCCGCTCGGAGCTCCTGCGTCCGCCCTCCAGAGCCCGGGGCCAGGGGAGCAGATGTCTCGCCGGAGAGGCCCCCCATCAAAGCCCCCCTGCCGGCCTCCCCGCTCCCCGCAGCCCAGCGGGGCAGGCGCCGGCCTGAGGGCCGGCCTGCCAGCTGTTGGCTCCCTCGGGCGCGGGCCTGGCCCTGCCTCGTGGGTGCCAGGCGGCAGGTGCTGGGCAGGGGCCGCGGGGTGGAGGCATCAGGGATGAGGGGCTGCTGGCGGGGCAGCAGGTGGTGGGGACGAAGGGCAGCTGCTTTCTTCAGGATTCAGGCCCGGAGGGGGTCCGGAAGGCCCCCCGCCAGCAGCAGCTCCGACGTGCGCTAAATGCCAGGTGGACGAGGGCATTAAGTCTTGGCCTAAGCCTAGGAAGCCACGCCATTCCCTTTTCACTTGGAGAAACGCCCTCCAACCGCGGTCTCCCCCGCAGGCCTCAGACTTTCCCAGGACAATGCGACGCAGAGGAGGCAGCGCGTGGGTGCCGGGGGGCATTTCTCAGGCTGGTCAGGCACAGCCGGCTCTGAATCGGCCCCTGAAGCCTGCCGGGAGCCGCAGGAGAGGCTGAGCAAGTGGCCAGGCCTCTGCTGGGACCGCCCTGGCCGGACCTGCCTCAGGAGCCCTTCAGACACCTTCCCGATGGTGGGCACCGCAGCAGCTGCGGGCCGCGAGGTCGCCATGGCGACAGGCGACAGCCTGCATCCCCCCACCCCGCAGGCCGGCTCCCAGCCTCCAGCCCACCGGCTGCCTCGGGGCCTCTTTGCAGGACAGCGTTCCCTCTGGCAGCATCAGTGCAAAAGCAGGTTCTAAGTTGAGTCGCAGGGGCACAAAGGTGTCTCTGAAGGACTCTAAGCCTTTACAGATGTAAGCTATTGTCCCCGTGCTAAATAAAACCAAACTCATTGCTCAGGAGGCAATAAACATTATGATGTTACAAGGAAGCTCGCCTGGTCCGAGCAGCTGCTCTTCCTCCTGAGGGTCCCCAGGCCTGGCGACTCATGCGTTTGTTTTCTGGTGTCCTGCTGAAGATCGTTCACTTTCATTTTGTCTTCCGAGGTGAACAATGACCGATAAGCTCCCTTCTCAGAAATCTTGAGCTGTTTTAAGGCCAATCAAATCTCCTCTTCCTTAAGCTGAGCCACCCCAATTATTCTGGCTCGGGCTTTTAATGACTGAACATCTTTTTATTCTTTCAGGAGGATATTGACGTATCTGCTCAGTAAATTAACATCAGCTGACTTTTTGGGCGCTTCCAAGTCCTCCTGCCCATAGGAAAAAGGGAGAGGACGAGAGGATTAGAGGAAAGGGTGGGGGAGCCATCTCAACATTTATCAAGGTAAGAGGACCGGCACACATTTTTAAAAAAACGCATTACTTTTATCCGTTTTTTGAGGGTCTATTGCTCATATCTTTAATCATCTCTATTGCTCTTCCCTGAATCCCTTCTGGTTCTCAACGTCCTTTTCAAAGGATGTTCAGCAAAATTCCCCATTATTCTGGTCAGGGCTCAAGGAGCTACATCAAATCATGGAAGAATTACTTTCAAACCTCTGTAAGTCATACAAGCGTCCTTTATTATAGCCCAGGTATCAGGCTAGCTTGCTTTCTTTGCGTCTAGTAACACTCACTTGTTACTTCACGTGCAGCTGGTGGTCCACGGGGGCCCCTGGATTTTTGGTTTTGTTTTCTCTCTTCTATACCTGTGCCTAACTAGCAAGGATTTTTGTGTTTGTATGATCTCTCTGCCATTTTATTTAAAATAGTTTCACTGAAGCAGAATAAACACATGCAGAAGTGCTCATATAAGTGTACAACTTAAAAAGTTTTCACAGACAGGAAGAGCCCATGTAACCAACATTCAGATTAAGCGACATTACGTTGTCAACAGCCCAGAAGCCCTTCCTGTGGTCTTTTACCACCTTCACCCCCAGTCCGCCTGTGTTAACCAGTCTGCTGATTGATAATGCCATAGATTGATTTAGCCTGTTTTCATTCTTTATAAAATGCCGTCAGTGTGTGCGCAGTTCTGTGTCTGGTCCACTCATGGTGCCCTCCGTTTCCGCTCTTTTATTAAACTCACCCTTTTCATTTGTAGGCCTAGGAGGATCTAGGGACTTGAGGACCAAAGCATTTTAGCCTCAGACCTGTCAGTGTTGGCTGCAGCTAACTAAATTAGTCCCTGTGACACACCAGAGTTCTAAGTTAGTCCCTGTGACAGGCCAGAATTCTAATTTAAAATTTTACTTTAACCATTTATTGGTTATTTTATCCCTCTTTTTCCTCAAATCAACCATCTCCTCCCAGGTCATACTTTTATGTCAGGGTACTCTCAGAAGACATTGTGTGTGTGTGTGTGTGTGTGTGTGTGTGTATGTGTTACCATATAAAAAACACAGAAGGGGGTTTTAGCCCTATGGGGAATTATTTCTGCTACTATGAAGGAAATGAGTATAGAGAGCTGAGGCTACGTTTAGGGAGACCCTTAGTTCAGTGGTTCCATTCAGCGTTTAGTCCCTAGTTGTGGTTTCTCTAATACACTGTAGGCATGGCAGAGGTCGAGGCAGGGAAATGAGGGTCCTCAGTACCTTAGGGCAAAGCTTCCCAACCTTTCCCACAACACGGCACCACAGAAAATACTACTACTTACATTGCAAACTGGGCACATAGAGGAGATGTTTTTGTAGTGGTGGGTCACAAAATGCAATACAGTGTTTTACACCATTCAGATATTTACAACAGTTACATTTACGTGTATATTTATATTTAAATATATTTAGTAAATGTATGTAACATATGTATTTCTATTATTATATGGATTTATCTTTAAGGAATCGAATAACGCCTCCTTTTTCATGCCACATATAATGTTGACTTTTGTGTAGGTGATGATGTGAGTAGAATTTCAAATCCAAGCTAATTTATGTCCCATTAACCATTTTATTTTTTAAATTTAAATTTTAAAATTAATTATTAATTATTTTTGGCTGCGTTGGGTCTTCATTGCCGTATGTGGGCTTTTTATTGCGGTGGCTTCTCTTGTTGCGGAGCACAGGCTCTTGGCGCACAGGCTTCAGTAGTTGTGGCACACGAGCTCAGTAGTTGTGGTGCACGGGCTTAGTTGCTCCACGGCATGTGGGATCTTCCCGGACCAGGGTTCGAACCTGTGTCCCCTGCATTGGCAGGTGGTTTCTTAACCACTGTGCCACCAGGAAGTCCTGATACTATTCTAGAATAAAGCAGTTCTAATTTGCAGAGTGAACATGCCTTATTAGAGCGATGCTTCATCAGTTAGCTTAGACATGACTCAAAGGCACGTCACCCAGAATTGCAACAGAACTGTCCAATGTAAGTGAAGCTGGAGGTTGAGCTGAGCCTGCCCGGAGCCCCTGCCCACCCCCACGGTCCTTCTCCAGGCACATGGAACACAGGGTCCTCCAGCAGCTCATGGGCCCCTTGTCCATGAGCAGCAGCTGCAGACTTCGTGGCCTGCTGCCCAAGTCCAGGGCCAGGTGGTGGAGCCACGGGTGCGGGGCGTTGCTCTTGTGTGTGTGCCTGCACGACCATGCAGCATGCCATTGGACCCCGCTCCCCCTGGCCGCCTGCCCAGGAGCCTCTGGTGAGGTTGCTCCAGCTGCCCTGGAGGTTGGGGTCCTCTCCCGGGTCATTCCCGGAGCTCATTTGCAGCACACTCCAGTTGGCTCACCATTTGGGACCTTCTTCCTAAGATGTTTCAGTGCTCCAGAACCCTTGACCCAGTCTGTTTGGGCTCCTGTAACATCTACTCCATAGATGGAGTAAATTTTCTTCTCAGAGTTCTGGAGGCTGGAAGTCTGAGATCAAGGTGCCAGCACGGTCGGGTTCTGGTGAGGGCCTCTTCCAGGTTGCTGACTGCAACTTTTCGTCGTAACCTCATACGGCGGAAAGAGAGGATCGCGCTCCTAGGAGTTTTTTGGTAAGGTCACTAATCCCACTCATGAGGGTACCACCCTCACGACCTAATCACTTCCTAAAGGCCCCATCTCCAAATATCATCACGTTGGGAGTTAGGATTTCAACATATGAATTTCGGGGAGACACATTCAGTCTGTGGCACCCCTCCAGCAAGCAAGCTAGTGTCTGAACCAGCTGAGACCAGTAGAGCCCTGTTGGGCAACTTCTTGATCATCTATTCAAAAGCTGGTGAAAAGGTGTCTCAACATGCGTTGGGCTGAAGACCTTTACACAGGTTGCAGACAGGTGAACCATGGATTTACTTCATTGGAATAAACGCTCTGCTGCACTTTCTTTGCACTTAAAGAACGTTTTTTTCCTTGTCTCAGGCAACATGAGGTCTATGGTAATGAATAAGGCATTCTGTAGGGAATGATGGTGCTGGCAGTGTCTTATGATCGGGGAAGCGAACACTTATATAGACTATGCATCTATTCATACAAGGGCAAATCACTGCCCCCACGGTGATGGAAAGGATTCAGTGTCATCAACCTGTCACCAGGTGATTGGCTATTCAGCTCAGGGAATAATACCATTTTGGGAGTCTATTCATATATTCTTCCGATCAATCTTCCGATCTCATTCTTTCTAAGTCCTTGACTAGTTGGCCAACCCATTAGTCTCTGCTCATGAAGCAGTAGATCCATACTTCAGTCGTTTCCCCTGTAATGGGTCAGAGCAGCAAACCCAAGTATGGTGTATGTTATCCCCCAAACCCACAGGTCTATCAAATACTGTATCTCTTTCTTTGTATTAGGAAGTGCATTTTCTCACTCATTCCTGACATCTTTCAGACCCCTGGGTGCCTAGAAACTTTGCAATATGGAATGCCTCTAAACTTTCATGGGGTTTGCCTCCTGTTGCCTGAAATGCATGTATCTTACTAAGACACCTAAAATATTTGCTACTTCCTGGTCACCAGGTCCAATTTGTACAGTGTCATGAATTAAATACAGTAATGTTCTCTGAGAATCAAGATGACCAAGTTCTCGTGGACTATAGTACAACAGAGAACAAGATAGTCGATACAGCCCTGATATAAAGCCTCAGGTGAAAGTGTACTGTTGTCCCTGCCATGTGAAGGCCATCAGCTTAGCTGCTTGGAATTGAAGAAAAGCTACCTCTAGGACTGTAGCTTCATAGCAGGTGCCGGGGGTGTTTTTGATTTGTCCTAGTAAAGATATCCATCTGGAACTGCTGTTGGACTTGGCATCAGCACGTGACCAAATTCTCTATCATCTATACTCATTCTCTATGATCTATCTGGTTTCTGCCCCAGTCAAACATGAGTTAAATATTAATGTGGTCAGAATCACCACTCCTGGATCTTTTAAGTATTTGATGGTTACACTAATCTGTGCCATTCTCCCAGGGTTATGATATTTCTTTGGGTTCATTATCTTGGTAGTGGGGGGAGGGGGAAGTTCCACTTGAAAGGAGACAGTTTCCCACTTGGTCCTTCCTGCCATGATGGGCTGCGTTCCGTGGGTCAGGGAGCCACTGTGAGATTCTGTGAGTTACTAATGTATCTATTACTATTATGTATTCTGGGAAGATAACAACAGGATAGAGCTTCAGTCCTACTGAACCCACTGTAAGACAGACCTGATTTCCATGAGCTCATACTCTCACTGTGGGACCACTATGGAAATTTGAGTCTCCTGTGGTTAGCATGAGTTTAGAAACGGTATCTACTAGTCCCTGGAAGGTCTGGGTATTTCCCTTTTCCTGTTCTGTTCAACGGAGCCAGGTGTCTTTGGGGGAGGATTGGGGGAAGATTCATAGACCTATGGCTGCATTGCAGGCATGTGCTCAAAGAGACCCCTACCCCCACGCCCCACCCCAGCTCCACCCCCCAAGTCAAGGGATTCTGGGCCTTTGGGTCCGAACACTGGGGAAGTTTTGATTCTCTACTATGATTTTGCCCACCAGGCCCAGAATTTTTCTGCTTATATATGTCAAGCAGCATCTTAATAGTCCGTACATCTACTGCAGGCATAGTGACCCCATGATCAGGTAGCCAGGGCCACAGATTCCTAGAGGCCCAAACAGTCCAACGACCGCTCCAGTCTTACGTTATTGCAATGTGCACATTGTGTCTTTGAGACACCTGACCCCTCCTCTGCAGGGATCCCACTTTTTCCATTAACACCAGAGACCCTAATTCTGTTGCCGTCTTTCCCACTATCATTTCCTGCCTACAGAAAACAGCCAAGAAGAGCTTTTCAAGGAGGCCTGTGAACACTTGACAATGGAATTCTTCTGGCCTCATGAAGGGAGTTATCCTCTAGCCCTCTCAGGGAGTGTGGTTAGGTGTGGCTATGATGTTGTACAGAAGAGACCCCTCCAACATTCTTAACTACCTGAGCCTTCAAATTTCCTCTCCTTCAGAATGTTAGAAAAGTCCTCCTTCACTGCCAGCCTCTGTTGAGTCCAGCATAGCTCTGAATGCCCCTCCCTGGGGTTCACGCCAGCACATGAAATCCCGAATCTTCAGCGAGCATGACTGTATCATCAAATTCTCTCCGACCCAGTTTTAAATTTTGTCCATCTCCATCCAATGCCCTTGGAACTCCCTCCAATGAACACGCCATGATTCCTGCTGGTTTCCCTGTGAACCTTTTGGCGTACAGGCTCTCTCCTCCTGTACCAGACTTTGTCCTTCTCCATCTGGGCTATCCTAGGATACAACTCTGATTATGGGCCTGGAGACACTAAGTGTGTGGGATGGGTCCCGAGGCAACTTGGCAGCCACATCTGTCTCTGCTCCAACGTTCCAACCAATGAATCAGGGTCCCACCCTTGCAACCAGTGGAAAACATGAGAAATCTGGTGGGGTTGAAAATCTAATTGACTCTGTATGTCTGTCACCTTGTCCCCTTTATAATCAGTCCCTGGGCATATCTGCCCAGCAGGAGATCAGTAACTCCCTCAAGGCTACCATGGAGGATTTGGGGGTTTCCACCCATGTTCTGAGTTGGGCATTCAGGACCTTCACTTTGTCCCTTCTTTGTGTAGGTGTAGTCTCTGGGGCTGTCAGAAAAGCCATCCACACCACAGACCTGTAATCAGCATTGTCAGCACAGCCAAGCACTCCATCTGCCAGCATCTTGCCTTCCTTTTGCACTCTTCCAATGCACTGCTGGTGACGATTTGAGCAGCTTTGATGCCACCGTATTTTATAGATTACCTGTGTTCTATCTCCCTCTGGTAAGGGGGTTATCCCTGTACATCTCCAGTATGTGAGCAACCCCATCCTAGAACCTCACATGAGAGTTATTTTCCTCTGGGGCCATCTCTGGTACCGACGAGTTCATCAGTCAGGGTCCCAGTGGGAAAGGGAAAGCACAGTGAAGTGGGGTAACTGAAGAGGGTTTTTACAAAGAGAGATTTACAAGGTGTGAGCAGGGTAGCACCCTGGGGCTGGAAAGAGCTGGGATCCCTTGTCTTATCTAGGTCTCAGTGGTTCCCAGAACCTGGAGAGAGAGCTGTAGGTATAGGAAGAGGCCGCAGAAGAGGATCTGTGGTCTTGGGAAGGGGAATGCTGTTACTGGCAATCCTCAGCTCAAAAGGGTGAGAGCCTGGGAGGGGGACTGCGATGTTGTCAGGCCCGGGCTGGGGAGGGGAAGGGGAGGGAGAGGGACCAGCCTTTCGTCTGCGTGCTCTTCCGTGGGTACAGGAAACCTAGGGGACACTCATCAGCAAGTCACCCTGAAAATCCTCAAACTCTGTCTAGACTAGTCACCTCAAAACTGGTAGCGCACACTTCCTGATTTAAAAAAAGAAGTCACCTATTAAAGACACTTGGGGGGAAATTGGGGAAATTCTTATTAGGTAATGTTGAAGACTGAAGTCATTCTTCTTCATTAGAACGTCTTAAGAAGATGTTGAAGATGTTTTGTTAAGTGTGACGATTTCTTGTGGATGGTAGGAAAATGTCCAATTTTTAGGTGCAGTTTAAAAAATGTCATGTTGTCTGTAACATATGTTAAGTTGGTCCAGCCAAAAAGGAAAATATGTGGATGTAACATAGATGCTGCAACGCTAGCAGCTCTTTATTCTGGGTGGTGACTCTGTGGGTGGTCATTGATGTAGTCTTTTTCTGTATGTTTGAAATTTTTCAAAATAAAAAGTCAACAACATGGTAGGATTCTGTGGCCTCCCGTATCCTCAGAGAAGTGGTAGCAGATGGAAGCATTCGACAGCTCACAGCTGTTTGGCAACACGGGCGGCAGCATCGCTCACCGTGAGGTCACTGTATCAGCCTGTATACGAATAACAAGGGAGCTGGATGAAATGCAGATTCCTGGGCACCGCCTGCCTGAATCAGGTTGTCCTGTGGGTGGGGCAGAGGCATCTGCATACGGAACAGATTCCCTAGAAGAGAAGCATAAGTGTGGTCAGTTACCAGTCCAACTAAGGGTCGAGGGCGAAACATTTGGATTCTGTTTCCCACTAAATGGCTGTGTGACCTTGGGCAACTTGCTTAACTTCCCTGGGCCTCAGTGCAAAGTGGTGACCTTACATAAAAGCTACCTAACCAGAGCTACCTCGCTGGTTAGTTTAATTCCATATTGTATTTTTCTTAATGCTCTCTAAGGTGCTTTCCAGGTAAAGGTGATAAGCTAGGCGGTCAGAAAGAGTAAGTGTTGTTTATCACATACTCATTATGCGTATTTGTAAGCATGGTACGTACAACACTGGGTCTGATGCTCAGAACAGTGGGAGAGACAATGGTGACCCTCTCTTTCCAGATGAGGAAATGTGCTTGTCTAGGTTTGTGTCAGTTTCCTGCCGCTGCTGTAACAGATTACCACAAACGGAGTGGCTTAAAACTACACAAATTTGGGACTTCCCTGGTGGTCCAGTGGTTAAGGTTCCACGTGCCCAGTGTAGGGGGCGCAGGTTCGATCCCCAGATGGTTGGGAAACTAAGATCCCGCATGCTGCACAGCGTGGCCAAAGAAAAAACGACACAAATCTGCTCTCTTACAGTTCCGGAGGTCAGATGTCCTAAAATCAAATTCAGCAGTGCTGTGTTCCTTGTGGAGGCCCTGAGGGAGAATCTGTTTCCTTCCCTTTTCCAGCTTCTAGAGACAGCCGGCATGGCTGGCGAGGGCCCCTTCCTGTATCTTCAGCCTGGCAGCGCAGCATCTTCACATCTGCCTCTTGCTCTCTCTCTGACCTTTGCTTCTATTGTCACATCGCCTCCTCTGACTGTGACCCAGCTTCCCCCTTAAAGAACCCTGCGATTACACTGCCCCTGCCCCCCGAATAATCCAGGATCGTCTCGCCACCTCAAAACTCTTAATCACACCTGCAAAGTCCCTTTTGCTGTGTAAGTTGCATCATATGCTAGGCTTACACTTTAAAATCAAAATGTAAAGCAAACATCGAGGACAGGTAAAACTAATCTTGAAAAAAATCCTTAGATCAAACTTAATTCATTAAGGCCACGGGAAGCTCAAAGCTGAGAATTAACCATTAGTAGGTCTCTTTGTTTTTCAGCTGTGGCTTCTTTCCCCAGGGGAAAGTGGGGAAAATATGGTTGACTAGGAAAGGTTAATGGAACAAATAGACATTTCCCTCCCTCTTTTCCTTCCTGTTTCGCTTCCTCTGCATCCCCTCCCCCCCCCCCCTTCCTTTCTCAGGTGTAGTTAAATGCACATCCGCTCCATATTAGATCCTTCCCCTAGATGGACGCTCTGAGGGGTAATTCCGAGACTGTCCGCTGGGGGCATCAGCGGGGCATCAGTAATGGCATCTCTTCCCATTACTGTGATGAGCATGGTGTAGGTGCAGCCTGAGCGCGCCTCCCCCTGGTCCCTAGATCCCTGCCCTGGGGCTCTTCTGAAGCCTCGGCATGGGCGGCTGCTGCAAGCTGCTGTCACCCCCAGGTGTGCGATCTGGAAGCGTCGTTGTCCGGGAGGCCACTTGGATCTGTGGCGACGAGAGCCACTGGGTCACGGCTTCCCCTTCATGCCCAGGTGGACACTTGCAGAACTGGGTACCGGCATCCACCTCAGGGGACTTGATGACACATCCTCGGCCTGGCTTCCCTCCTTCCCTGTTTCCCATCCCGTGTCCTGCGCTGCTGCTTCCTGGGATCACCCCCAAGTCAGCCGTCTCGGGCTCTGCTTTGGGTGAGACAGGCGGGGACCTGGGACGCGGGACCGTTTGCTGCAGTGCTTACAGCTGGACAGACGTGTCCTCCAGCAACAGAACGCAAAGAAACTCTACGGGACGAGAAATAACTGCACACAGGCGCAGTCAGGGTAATTACGAACAGTAAGATTCAAAAAGGCCACAGGTCGACTGCCACTTCTGAGGGGCTGGGTGCACAAGCAGGGGCGTACTGCGCACGATCCTCACCAGGGCACCACCGAGGGGGTGGGCCGACCAGCTAGGCCACGCCTCCGGCCCCACCCACCGATCTGTCTCCACCCTCACCTTCTTTAAAGGAACCAGCCCGCCCTCCTACCGGCGAGCAAGGGCACGCATTACTTGCTTTCACTCCCTCCTGCTGCAGCAGGAAAGTCATGCCCGAATTCCTCATCTGGCCTCTTATCAACTGCTGTTGACTAAGGAGTCCAAGGACCCGCGTCGGTAACACGGGGGCACTGAAGGTAAGCCTCCAGGTGCGCCCCGCTAGCAAGGTGCCAGGGGCTCTTATCCTCCGTCTTAGTACCGCGAGGATCACCCTCTTCTAATCTTCACGCACCGTTACGCAGAGCAAGGGAAGCTCAGTGTTGTCCGAGCTTACGTGTCTTTGACTACCAGTGAGGCTGAGCATTCTCTTTCCGTGGAAAGATTTTCTTCCATGTTATGTAATTCCTTCTTTTATGCTTTAATTATTGAAAGTATACTTAGAATTCTGGGGTTCTGATCTCACTGTGGATTGAGAATTATTTTTTCATACATGTTGTAATTTGGGTCACGTACCCTGTTATCTGGCTACTTGGGGGCCCCTCAGAGCAGTTCTTTTTTTTTTTTTTTAACGTTTTTTGTTTTTAAACATCTTTATTGGAGTATAATTGCTTTACAATGGTGTGTTCGTTTCTGCTTTACTCAGAGCAGTTTTGCATCTGTTTCTATCAGACAACAAAGGGGGATTACCATTCTAGGGCCACACTGTTTGGAGGTCTAATTGACACGCAACATTATATCCGTCTCAGGTGTGTGACATAATGGTTCGATATTTGTATACATGTGGGCTGATGGCCACAGTGAATCTAGTTCTTGACTCCTAACCCTACCTCTGACAACCACCGATCTCGTGTCTGTAACTATGAGTGTTTTTTTTCATTTGGTTTTTAGATTCCACATATGAGTGAGATCATATGGTATTCATCCTTTTCTGTTTGATTTATTTCACTTAACATGATGCCCTCAAGCTCCATCCATGATGGTGCAAATGGCAAGATTTTCTTCTTTTTTATGGCTGGATAATATTCCACATTTTCTTTAGCCGCTTATCTGTTGATGGACACTTAGGTTGCTTCCATGTCTTGGCTATTGTAAATGATGCTGCTGTGAACATTGGGGGGTTATATATCTTTTCAAGTTAGAGTTTCTTTCAGATAACTAGCCAGAAGGGGAATTGCTGGGTCACATGGTATTTTTAATTTTTGGAGGAACCTCCATACTGTTTTCTACAGTGGCTGCACTATTTCCATGCCCACCATCAGTGTAAAAGGGTTCCCTTTTTGCCACATCCTGGCCAGCATGTTGCATTTCCATTTGCACTTGTCTCAAGAGTTTTAAGTTCTTCTTTTGATTTCTTCTTTGACCTGTTGGGCGTTCAGTAGCGTGTTGTTTAATCTCCATGTATTTGTCAATTTTCCAGTTATCTTCTTGCAATTGATTTCTAGTTTCATACCATTGAGGTTGGAACAGATTCTTGATACAATTTCAGTCTTCTTAAATTTATTAAGACTTGCTTTGTGGCCTAACATATGATCTCTCCTGAGAACATTCCATGTGCCCTTGAGAAGAGTACATGTTCTGCTGCTTTTGAATGGGAAGTTCTGTAAATGTCTGCGAAGTCCCTCTAGTCTGGTGTGTACTTTAAGTCCATGTTTCCTTATTGATTTTCTGTCTAGATGATCTGTCCATCGCTGGAAGCAGGGTATTGAAGTCCCCTGCTATTATTGTGTTTCTGTCTGTTTCTCCCTTTAGGTCTGTTATCAACCCCTTTAGAATGTAAGCTCCATGTAGGGAGGGATATTCTCTCTTGTGGTCATTGCTGGGGCCATAGCACCCAGCTTGGTATGTAGTCTGCACTCGATAAATATATGCTGAGAGAGAGAGAGAGGGAGGGAGGGAGGGAGGGAGGAGGGAGGGAGGGAGGAGGGAGGGAGGGAGGGAGGAGGGAAGGGAGGGAGGGAGGGAGGAGGGAAGGGAGGGAGGGAGGGAGGGAGGAGGGAAGGGAGGGAGGGAGGGAGGGAGGAGGGAAGGGAGGGAGGGAGGGAGGGAGGAGGGAAGGGAGGGAGGGAGGGAGGAGGGAGGGAGGGAGGAGGGAAGGGAGGGAGGGAGGGAGGAGGGAGGGAGGGAGGGAGGAGGGAAGGGAGGGAGGGAGGAGGGAGGGAGGGAGGGAGGGAGGGAGGAGGGAAGGGAGGGAGGGAGGGAGGGAGGAGGGAAGGGAGGGAGGGAGGGAGGAGGGAAGGGAGGGAGGGAGGGAGGAGGGAAGGGAGGGAGGAAGGAAGGGAGGGAGGGAGGGAGAGAGGAAGGAGGGAAGGAAGGGAGGGAGGGAGGGAGGAAGGCAGGCAGGCAGGCAGAAATGGGAGTTCCCTGACGGGGGTTCAGCATCCTCAGCTGTTACCCTGGCTCCCCAGCTTCCTCTCTGTCTCCAGCCTCCCTGCCTCCATCAGCCGCCCATTCTCCTCCCACACCACCTTCAGGTATTCTGTGTTCTCTGCACTTTTGCTGAGTCCACCAAACGCACCTCTGGGAAGCTTCAGGACCAATCACTGTCCTGTTAATATCATGCTTGGGGCTGAAACACATAAAACCCAAAGTTTGCTGTGACTTAACACAGTAACAGTTTATTTTTCACTCACATTGTCATCCAGTGTGGCCATGTTTGTAGGTGACTGTAGTGAGTTGAACCACAGCCTCCAGAAAGGTGTGTTGAAGTTCTAACCCCTGGTACCTGTAGATGTGAACTTGTTGGGAAAAAGGGTCTTTGCAGATGTCATTAAGTAAGGCTCTCGAGATGAGAGCACCCTGCATTAACTGGATGGACCCCCACTCCAATGACAAGTCCTTATAAGAAGCATGACAGGAGGGCTTCCCTGGTGGCGCAGTGCTTAAGAATCTGCCTGCCAATGCAGGGGATACGGGTTCGATCCCTGCTCTGGGAAGATCCCACATGCCGTGGAGCAGCTAAGCCCGCGTGCCACAACTACTGAAGCCCGCGAACCTAGAGCCCACGCTCTGAAACAAGAGAAGCCACCGCAGTGAGAAGCCCGCACACCGCAACAAAGAGTAGCCCCCGCTCGCCGCAGCTAGAGAAAGCCTGCACACAGCAACAAAGACCCAAAGCAGCCAAAAATAATAAGTAAAGTTTAAAAAAATTAAAAAAAAAAAAGAAACACAAGAGGAGAAGACACAGAGGAGCAGACCACGTGAAGATGAAGGTAGAGAATGAAGTCATGTAGCTGCGACCCTAGGAGCACCCGGAGGTGCAGAGGCTGGAAGTTTCAGCGAGTCCCCTCGAGAGCTTTAGGAGCGCGTGCCTCGGTTTTGAACTTCTGGCCTCCAGAGCTGTCAGACAGCAGATGTCTGTGTTTTCAGTCATTAGGTAAGTGGTCCTTTGTTAGGCAATCCTAGGAAACTAACACGGTGACCTTCCTTGTGGTCTCCCGGGACCCAGGCCCCTTCCTTCAGGGGCTGTGCTTTTGTCTAGCTACACAGAGCTGTCTCATGCTGCCCGCGCCTGGGGAAGATGACCATGCAGAAGGCGCCTTGATGTCTTAACCCCTGTAGCTGGGAGGGGGCACGCAGCCCACCGGGTGCAAGGCCGTCTGGAGAACATAATTCCC
Organism: Globicephala melas; assembly: GCF_963455315.2. Taxonomy (NCBI): domain Eukaryota; kingdom Metazoa; phylum Chordata; class Mammalia; order Artiodactyla; family Delphinidae; genus Globicephala; species Globicephala melas. The sequence continues at coordinate 3,342,229 of NC_083315.2, read as the reverse complement.
TGCTGGGCAGCCACTTTCCAGTAACTGCTTGTCACCATGAAAGGCCAGCACAAATCTTTGGTGGCATATTTATTGTACGTTCAGATCAGTGTTCAACCTTGGCCTCAGCCGTCTGCCCTTTACTATTTAGCCTGATTGGTGTCTGTCCCCCATTAAGGGAATTGATGGTAGCTGCAGGCAGATGGGTGAGGCAGAGTCCTTGAGGGCTCCTCCTTTGGCCTCTGCGATGTGAAGAAGATAATGGGTTAGAGCAGTTTTCAAAGACAGCCTTCAAAGGGGAAAGGGAGCATCTCAGAAGCCCACCTGAGCGCGAGAATTTTGTGAAACGGGAAGGGGAGGACAGCCTCGCTCATGTGGGTCCAGGGACCATGGTCTGGGCTTAATATCGCTTCCCCTCTTACCAAGAACTGAAGTCCTAGCGCTGCTACAGGGGACTCAGGGCAACTGCTGGGACCCTTCCCGGCCCCGCGCTTAGCATGGGAGGCGTGTAAGACTCAATCATTCCCGGCACCTCCTGGGCGCACCTCCTGGCCTGCCCACAGCCGCGGTCGTGTAACCCGTGTGTTCACGGGCAGGACTTGTGGGTGTGTTCACAGAAGCAGTTCTGGTTTTGGCCTCCCACTGTCCCTCTGAACTTGCTCACAGCCGCTACCCTCCTGCTGCCCTGAGTGAAAAGTTCCGGTGGGTGCCCTGACTTTTCTGAGCACTGTTAGATCATTAAAATTGCCGTGTGAACTTAAGTCCCAGACATAGCCTGGGTTCAGTCACTCCTAGAGAAGACCCGTCCAGACCCAGAGCAAAACTCCATCTTCACCCGCAGGTCACGCTCTGCTCAGCTCCCTCAAGAGGCCTCCGCTGGCCGCAGGGGAGGTCGCCTCCATCCCAAAGGCCTCCTCTTCTTTTTCCTTAGTTTGCACATCTTCCTTCCCCAGCTCGGTAACCTCTTCTGCCCTCTCCGAGGCCGTGAGGGGGATGAAGAGAAGGGGACCCAGAAGTTCTTAGTCCGGTGGTGCCTCTGACTCGCTGACACCGCTGCCTTGGCTTTTCCAGGCTGGAGTCGGCACCAGCCCTGCGCCCCCAACTGCAGGGACACATCAAGCTTCCTGACGGTCCCCTCGAAGCCTCTCCCAAGGCAAAGGGCAGAGACCTCCCCGCTACAAAGCCACCCTTGAGATGAAGGTGGGACCCACAGCACCCAACTCTTGTTGTGAGTGAAGGGGTTCGAGGTTGGGTCACCAGTTTTCAATGATCTACTTCAAAATTCTGCAAACGGCCTCAGCTCTCCATTATAACGTAGCAGTTACTATAGCTTTGGTGCCTTGGCGGAAACGTCCAGTTTCACATTCTACTACGATAAGCACCATATCAAGGTGCTACGCTAGGGGTTTTAGGAGCTTTGATCTTCACAGCCAAATTTCTAGGTGAGTGTCGTTATTCCCAATTTACAGATGAAGAAACTGAGGCCTGGTTCCTGAAAGAGCCAGTGCCAGAGTCTGAAGCCAAGTGTCTCCTGCTACGTGTGCTCCTTGCTGTGTCACACCCCTTAAAAGTGGTTGGGAGGAGGACCGTCCCCTGCACCCCTCTCTGAGGAAAGATGAAATGTGCTTGTCACAGTTGTCCTTAATCATTTATGTAATCATTTGCTGATAGTGCATTTTCCCGCCAGAATGTCGGCTCCATGAGCTCCAGACCCCTGGGTCTGTCTTGATTACAGCTGGTTCCCCAGCCTGGTCCAGCACCTGGCACCAGTGAGGGCTGCAGAAGTGTTTTTTCTATATCAGGCAGGTAGGTGCTTGGAGTGGAGATGGGCAAGGGTGGGTCTATGTGGGACATTAAGGAATCGGAGGAAAAGGGAGGAAGTAAGAGAAGAGAGGGCATTGTTTTTGTTTGTTTGTTTTGAATTTTATTTAGTTTATTTTTTTATACAGCAGGTTCTTATTAGTTATCCATTTTATACATATTAGTGTATACATGTCAATCCCAATCTCCCAATTCATCCCACCACCACCACTCCACCATTTCCCCCCCTTGGTGTCCATACGTTTGTTCGAGAAGAGAGGGCGCTGTTGTGTGAGAAGGACAGAGGGGAGGAAAGTTTAGTTTGCTTGCAGGAAAGGATGTGTCAGCAGCAGAACCATGAGGCAGAGCCTGGAGAGAAAGGTTGCAACGAGAGTGGGAGAGGCCCTCGTTCCAAGGAACTGAGGCTCAGATGGGACACCCCAGGGTGGGAGCATGGGTTTCCTGAGATGGAAACGCTTTGAACTTTTCTCTGGGCTCTACAACCAGTAAGAGTGAAATCAGCAGCAGACAACCAGGGCATCCCATGATTTGTAGAGATTATTATCTCTTGGAGGTCCCTGAATGAGATCTGCCCTGATTTGTTTTTTTTTTTAAGACAAAAAGCCTATTGAGGGCCAGCACCAGAATTCTTCTTAGGGAGGAAATTCTTTTTTGTTTGGGAAAATATCTGGACTAAGCTCTTTGGGACACAAAACGAGACTATGAAAGGCACATTTCATTTGCACAGCAAATGAAAGAGCTGTTTAAACTGGACTGCAGGAGAAGATGAAGAGAACTTGATCTCAGTGTGAGAGGCACAGAGAGGAGGGGAGAGGACACATAAGTTGGTGAAAGGCTGTGTGGCCGCAGGAAGCAGGAGGTCTCTCAAAGTGGCTGAAACCTGGGAGCTTAAATGGTCTCACATGAGGAGTGTCCTGAGGTCAGGGGTTCCGGAAGACCCAGGCTCTTCCCATATCTCTGCCCCACTGGCCTTGGCCTGGGGACTCTCCCTCCTGGTTGTGCCGTATCTGTCCAACTCTGGGAAGATGGTCCTCATGTAGCTGCATTCAAAGGCAGGGCAGAGGGCTTCCCTGGTGGCGCAGTGGTTGAGAGTCCTCCTGCCAATGCAGGGGACACGGGTTCGTGCCCCGGTCCGGGAAGATCCCACATGCCGCAGAGCGGCTGGGCCCGTGAGCCGTGGCCGCTGACCCTGTGCGTCCGGAGCCTGTGCTCCACAACGGGAGAGGCCACAACAGTGAGAGGCCTGCGTACTGCAAAAAAAAACAAAAAACAAAAAAAAACCCAGCAGGGCAGAAAGGGGAGTGGAAGAGAGCTTTTCCTTTCGTATCTTATTATTTTTACCAAGAAAGAAAATACGCTCCAGAAGCTTCTAGGAGACTACTACTGGCTAGCTCTGGTGTCCTGTGTCCACAGCTATTCCCATCCCTGGCCAAGGTCAACGTGAGGGTCGCTCAGGCACATGGTTCACCCCCTGGTCCCGTCAAAGGGCTCACCTTTGAGAAGCAGGGCCCCACGCTTGACTAAAAATGAGGTTTCATTAGATGGGAAAAGGCAGGAGGTGGCTGTTAGGGAGACATCTAATGGTGTCTGACATGCGTGAAGAGCTCGTGAGGTGGGCGCTGTGATGGGGGCGTAGCCACAGTGAATCTTCCAGTGAGAATGATGATATAAGATCGCTTGGTACACAGATGACCCTCTTCTGGGCTTTCAACAATTTGTACAGCTCCCTGTCCTCGCCAGGACCACGTGTGTGTGCCTGTGGGCACTCTGCCTGCTGGTGTTCATCTGGTAGCCGTGGTGGGCTTGCCCCGACGTTAACGCTGGCATCTACCTGATCGTCAGTGCCTGTGCTGTGTCACCCTGGGTGTGTGTAAGTCAAGGATGGTGTGACCGTCGTGTCTTGGTCAGAAAAAAGTGAGTCCAAGATTTCAGAGGTGGAGGCAAAAATGACATGACAACTGAAGCCCCCCAACGCACGTGTGAGATCTCCGGGAATGCTCTGAACACCTGCGAGTCATGGAGAAGAAGGAGAGCCAACCTTATCTAGATCTGAAGGGACGCGAAGGTTTAGCTGACCTGCAGGTCATTGCTGCTCACCACTGAGGAGGAAGTACAGGCTCACGGCCATTTCAGAGAAGACTCCAATGGGTTTCCCAGGTGTACTGTTAAGCACGCCTTCCGTGATCTGGATTCTTCTTGCTCCTTCTCTTCAGAGACCATCAAGTTTGGGGGAGGTCTGTGCAGCTTCAGCCCCTCGAGTCCCCCCCAGCCCCCCCAGCCACAGCTTGCAGAGGAGTGGAGTCCCATTTCCCTCTCCCAGCTCTGGAAAGGACAGTGGGAGCTTCCACTTGGAAGGACCCTCTGAGAGCATGGAGGCAGGAGTCAGAGGTCCAAGGCTGGGAGGATTCTCTTGAGGTTGTCAGACAGGGGTCCCTACACCAGCATATTTCCCACGAACTCGGCTCCTTCCCTAAGAGGAATTTTCGGGCACATCCTTCCTCCCGTATGAGCTTCTGAGGCACAGCTGCATTGGATTCTTGCACGTAGAGCCAAGGAGTTATTTGACGGCAATTGTGAGGAGCTCTGAACAAAACCTACAAAGACAGTTATTAAACGAATCCAGGACAAAGGCAAGAAGGGGTGTTAATTGTACCCGGCTTGACACCAGCCTAATTTCTCTGGCATCATTCTACAAGTTGAAAGTGGGTAGGAGGTCCAGCTGATACAAAGAAGAATGGCATCTAGTTATGCAGAGCAGGTGACAGCTGCTCTGAGGAACCAGACTCCTCTCCTAGCAGGCAGGAGGCAGAACCTCCCCTGAGGAGGCCAGTGCTGGGCCCCCACCTTCCAACCTCTTCTCCTCTTTGGTGGCCCCAGATTCACACAGTGTTTGGGGGAGTTGTGCTCACCCTAAGGTTAGCCAGCTCCGTGGGCTCCTTATATCTTACTGCTCCACTGTGTTGGGCTCTGTTTCCCAAGTTTACCTCATGGCCCAAGATGGCTGCTTCAGCTCTAGCACTCACGTCTGCATTCCAGCCAGCAGGAAGGAGAAAAGGGGAAGATACGGGCCTGTCTCCTCCTTTCATGACATCTGGAAATTGTACACACCACTTCTGTTAATATCCAATTGGCCAGAACCCAATCTCATGGCCTCGCACAGCTGTAAAGGAGGCAAGTTTGCCAAATGAGGCAAAGAGGCACCTGAGAGTAAAAATTATAATAAATGACAAAGGAGTCAGGAGCAGTACGACAGAATAAGCACAGGGCCTTAGGGAAGAAGGCAGCAGGGGCTCTGGGCTTAACACCAGCCTGCCCTTGGCCCATCCAGACCTGGCCCTGGGCTTTCTACAGGCCTGGGAAGCAGAAACTGAGGCATGGAAGGTATTCCCTGCCAGAAATCGGTGCCTGACATCAAGGGTGGGTTGGCAACACCTCTTTCTGCGGATTTCATGATTAGAACTTATGAGGTAATAGCATATAATAAGGTTAATCATATAAACACTGTTTTGTTCTGATAATATTTCGTCATAAATGATCATGTCACCAAGTTCAAGCTCATACTGCTGACCACATGAGAGGCCAATAAATCGGGAGACAAGTTGTTGGGGGAATGAATAGCAACTTTCTTCAGAAAGCCAGCAGACTGAGAAGACGGGGGACTGCTGTCCCAAAGACCCATCTTACCCGAGTTAGAATTCAGGTTAGAATTCAGGCTTCTCTTATACTAAAAAGGGGCGGGGTGTGGCTGCTTGTTGCAAACTTCCTGGTGCCGGAATCCTTCGTTCTTGCAGCTGCCCATGTAGGTCAGGTCATGATGTTCCTACAAACCTCCAACAAGACACATGTTATTCTCTGTTCTGCAACGTTTTATCTCTATATGAATGGAAAGGTGTTATGCCTTTAAAGGTCAGGACCTTGAGGATGGGCTATCCTGTATATTTCAGGCAATAGGTAACATTCTTAACTTGTAGCAAAAGCATAGAATACAAAAGTTAGAGTGAAAGAAACAGATCTAATATGGAGTCAGATTTGTTCTTCCCTGTCACAATAATGCTACTGGCAACCAAGTTATACCCTTCATGGTGTACGTCACACTCAGGATGCAGAAACATAAAGAGTTGTTTCCAGAAACGTTTAAAGTTTCTGTTTCCACTTCCTCTCACAAACTCCACTCTCAGCATTAGTCCATCTGTCGCCAGGGAAGTGTGTGTGTGTGTGTGTGTGTGTGTGTGTGTGTGTGTGTGTGTGTGGTGGGTTTGTGGGTGGTGCAAGTGTTGCTAGAAGGATCTCACTTCTTTAAAGGCTTCACATCTACTCTTGATTATCTCCACATGATGCTCTAATAGTGCTGCATTTATTTATATTTTTGTAAGTATTTAAAGTGTTTGTTAACTGTTATTATATTTAAAAAATTGCTTTGGCCTTTCTTAATTTTTTTTTACATGGAGAGGCTCAAAAATGGAAGTGACTCACGTCTTCCTGTGTCCACCCTGCTGGGTGTATCTTGGCATTTCCTCTCTCTGCTCAGCACCACTGATCAGTGATCTGGGTGGTGTACCGCCCTCTCTCCAGCCTTGCTCACCCTGCACCAAAGATTCTCTGCCCTTCCCTCAGCCATTTTCTTTCCACCTTCATTAGATTTTGGTGTCAGGGTTATGTGATTTATTAAGTAAATTGAGTTACTTTCCTTCCACTTTTTTGTACCCTCTGGAAAAGTTTATGTGACATAGGAGTTACTCACACATTGACAATTTAAAGAAATCTATCAGGAATTCCATCAGAGTTCCAGGTCTGCTTTGAAGGTAGTTTCTGCATAACTTTCTCAGATCTTGTTCTTTTCATGCCTTCTACGCGTTGTTGCATTGCAAAAGCTTTGGTTATTTATATTTACTAGGAGAAGCATTTTGGTTTTTGTTAGAGATTCCCAAATTTAATACCATAAAATTGTGAATAGTTTTAATCTCCTTTGTACCTTTATCTCAGATGTTTATCACTTTCTCATTCTAATTTATTAATTTTTTGTTAAAACTGTTTTCTTTATTATATTTGCCAAATGTTTATCAATTTTGTTTGTTGTCAAAGAACCAGGTTTTTAATTTACTTATTTAATTCATTTTTCTACTAATTTATTTTTTTCTGCTTTTATGTTCATTTTTAATGTATTTTCCTTATTACATTTTTTTAAAATAATAAGAATATTTAAGGCTATGATGTTGCCTTTGAGTTTAACTCTTTGTAAAAAGACTTTATTCTTTAGAGCAGTTTTAGGTTCACAGTAAAATTGAGTGGGAGGTACTGAGATTTCCCATAACTCCCCTCGCCCACACATGCATCCCTCCCCCATTATCAACATCCCCCACCAGAGTGGTATGTTTGTTACAATTGTCCAGCCTACACTGACCCATAACAGTTACCCAAAGTCCATAGTTTACATTAGGGTTCACTCTTAGTGCTGTACATTCTGTGGGTTTGGACAAATGCAAAATGACATGTATCCATCATTATAGTATCATAAGGTATTATCACTGCCCTAAGATCCTCTGTGCTCTACCTATTCATCTCTCCTCCCCTTTTATATCATCTTTGAGCCCAGCTGGTTTCAATAGTGATCTCATTATTATTATTTTTTTTCAAAATAACCTGCCATTATATCCTTCAATTTCTTCTTAAACCACTGCTACTTTGAAGAGTATTAAGGGTACTTAATACTTCTTAAACCATTGCTACTTTGAAGAGTATTAAGGTACTTGCTACTTTGAAAGTATCCCTAATCCATGGGATTAAGGTTTTAGAAATCATTGTTTTAGTGTAAAACATTGAATTTTGGATTTTTTCGTTTAAGATGACAGATGAAGGACTGAAAATTTTATGACCAAAATTTAATTAGGAGATTTTATTTTTCTTAATTCACATTTCATCAATTTTATAACTGTTTCACATAAACTCCAAAAGAATGTGCATTATGTGTTTTTAAGAGCCATCAAATAAGTCAAAATAATACCATAGTGGTCAGAAAATACACTGTGTATTATTTCAATCCTTTGATATGCATGGAGACTTATTTACTGCCCAGTTTATGGTCTACTTGCTGAATGTTTCATGTGCACTTAGAAAGAATGTACACTATAGACTTGGGAGTTGTGTTATAAAAATATTAATTACGTAAAGCTAATTGATCATGTTGTTCAAATAATCTATATTTTTACTAGTATTTTTCCCCATCAATTATTGAAAGAAGGATGTTAAAAAACCTTCCACTATCTTTGTGGCTTTGTCCATTCTTCCTTTAGTTCCTTTGATTTTTAAAAAATTTTTAAATTAAATTAAATTTTTTTTTATACAGCAGGTTCTTATTAGTCATCAGTTTTATACACATCAGTGTATACATGTCAATCCCAATCGCTCAATTCATCACACCACCATCCCCACCCCACCGCAGGTTTCCCCCCTTGGTGTCCATACGTTTGTTCTCTACATCTGTGTCTCAACTTCTGCCCTGCAAACCGGTTCATCTGTAACATTTTTCTAGGTTCCACATACATGCGTTAATATACGATATTTGTTTTTCTCTTTCTGACTTACTTCACTCTGTATGACAGTCTCTAGATCCATCCACGTCTCAACAAATGACCCAGTTTTGTTCCTTTTCATGGCTGAGTAAAACTCCATTGTATATATGTACCACATCTTCTTTATCCATTCGTCTGTCGATGGGCATTTAGGTTGCTTCCATGACCTGGCTATTGTAAATAGTGCTGTGGTGAACATTGGGGTGCATGTGTCTTTTTGAATTATGGTTTTCTCTGGATATATGCCCAGTAGTGGGATTGCTGGATCATATGGTAATTCTGTTTTTAGTTTTTTAAGGAACCTCCATACTGTTCTCCACCAATGTGCAAGAGGGTTCCCTTTTCTCCACACCCTCTCCAGCATTTGTTGTTTGTAGATTTTCTGATGATGCCCGTTCTAACCAGTGTGAGGTGATACCTCATTGTAGTTTTGATTTGCATTTCTCTAATAATTAGTGATGTTGAGCAGCTTTTCATGTGCTTCTTGGCCATCTGTATGTCTTCTTTGGAGAAATGTCTATTTAGGTCTTCTGCCCATTTTTGGATTGGGTTCTTTGTATTTTTAATATTGAGCTGCATGAGCTGTTTATATATTTTGGGGGTTAATCCTTTGTCCGTTGATTCGTTTGCAAATATTTTCTCCCATTCTGAGGGTTGTCTTTTTGTCTTGTTTATGGTTTCCTTTGCTGTGCAAAAGCTTTGAAGTTTCATTAGGTCCCATTTGTTTATTTTTGTTTTTATTTCCATTACTCTAGGAGGTGGATCGAAAAAGATCTTGCTGTGATTTATGTCAAAGAGTGTTCCTCCTATGTTTTCCTCTAAGAGCTTTAGAGTGTCTGGTCTTACACTTAGGTCTCCAATCCATTTTGAGCTTATTTTTGTGTATGGTGTTAGGGAGTGTTCTAATATCATTATTTTACATATAGCTGTCCAGTTTTCCCAGCACCACTTATTGAAGAGACTGTCTTTTCTCCATCGTATATCCTTGCCTCCTTTGTCATAGATTAGTTCACCATAGGTGCATGGGTTTATCTCTGGGCTTTCTATCTTGTTCCATTGAACTATGTTTCTGTTTTTGTGCCAGTACCATATTGTCTTGATTACTGTAGCTTTGTAGTATAGTCTGAAGTCAGGGAGTCTGATTCCTCCAGCTCTGCTTTTTTCCCTCAAGACTGCTTTGGCTATTTGGGGTCTTTTTTGTCTCCATACAAATTTTAAGATTTTTTGTTCTAGTCCCATAAAAAATGCCATTGGTAATTTGATAGGGATTGCATTGAATCTGTAGATTGCTTTGGGTAGTATAGTCATTTTCACCATGTTGATTCTTCCAATCTAAGAACATGGTATATCTCTCCATCTGTTGGTATCATCTTTAATTTCTTTCATCAGTGTCTTATAGTTTTCTGCATACAGGTCTTTTGTCTCCCTAGGTAGGTTTATTCCTAGGTATTGTATTCTTTCTGTTGCAATGGTAAATGGGAGTGTTTCCTTAATTTTTCTTTCAGATTTTGCATCATTAGTGTATAGGAATGCAAGAGATTTCTGTGCATTAATTTTGTATCCTGCAACTTTACCAAATTCATTGATTAGCTCTAGTAGTTTTCTGGTGGCATCTTTAGGATTCTCTATGTATAGTATCATGTCATCTGCAAACAGTGACAGTTTTACTTCTTCTTTTCCAATTTGTATTCCTTTTATTTCTTTTTCTTCTCTGATTACCATAGCTAGGACTTCCAAAACTATGTTGAATAATAGTGGTGAGAGTGGACATCCTTGTCTTGTTCCTGATCTTAGAGGAAATGATTTCAGTTTTTCACCATTGAGAATGATGTTTGCTGTGGGCTTGTCATATATGGCCTTTATTATGTTGAGGTAGGTTCCCTCTATGCCCACTTTCTGGAGAATTTTTATCATAAATGGGTGTTGAATTTTGTCAAAAACATTTTCTGCATTTATTGAGATAATCATATGGTTTTTATTCTTCGGTTTGTTAATATGGTGTATCACATTGATTGATTTGTGTATATTGAAGAATTCTTGCAACCCTGGGATAAATCCCACTTGATCATGGTGTATGATCCTTTTAATGTGTAGTTGGATTCTGTTTGCTAGTATTTTGTTGAGGATTTTTGCATCTATATTCATCAATGATATTGGTCTGTAATTTTCTTTTTTTGTAGTATCTTTGTCTGGTTTTGGTATCAGGGTGATGGTGGCCTCATAGAATGAGTTTGGGAGTGTTCCTTCCTCTGCAATTTTCTGGAAGAGTTTGAGAAGGATGGGTGTTAGCGCTTCTCTAAATGTTTCATAGAATTCACCTGTGAAGCCATCTGGTCCTGGACTTTTGTTTGTTGGAAGATTTCTAATCACAGTTTCAATTTCATTACTTGTGATTGGTCTGTTCATATTTTCTATTTCTTCCTGGTTCAGTCTTGGAAGGTTATACCTTGCTAAGAATTTGTCCATTTCTTCCAGATTGTCCATTTTATTGGCATAGAGTTGCTTGTAGTAGTCTCTTAGGATGCTTTGTATTTCTGCGGTGTCTGTTGTAACTTCTCCTTTTTCATTTCTAATTTTAATGATTTGAGTCCTCTCCCTCTTTTTCTTGATGAGTCTGGCTAATGGTTTATCAATTTTGTTTATCTTCTCAAAGAACCAGCCTTTAGTTTTATTGATCTTTGCTATTGTTTTCTTTGTTTCTATTTCATTTATTTCTGCTCTGATCTTTATGATTTCTTTCTTCTGCTAACTTTGGGTTTTGTTTGTTCTTCTTTCTCTAGTTCCTTTATGTGTAAGGTTAGATTGTTTATTTGAAATTTTTCTTGTTTCTTGAGGTAGGCTTGTATAGCTATAAACTTCCCTCTTAGAACTGCTTTTGCTACATCCCATAGGTTTTGGATCGTCGTATTTTCATTGTCATTTTTCTCTAGGTATTATTTGATTTCCTCTTTGAGTTCTTCAGTGATCTCTTGGTTATTCAGTAATGTATGGTTTAGCCTCCATGTGTTTGTGTTTTTTACGTTTTTTCCCTTGTAATTCATTTCTAATCTCATAGCGTTGTGGTCAGAAAAGATGCTTGATACGATTTCAATTTTCTTAAATTTACTGTGGCTTGATTTGTGACCCAAGATGTGATCTATCCTGGAGAATGTTCCATGTGCACTTGAGAAGAAAGTGTAATCTGCTGTTTTTGGATGGAATGTCCTATAAATATCAATTAAATCTGTCTGGTCTATTGTGTCATTTAAAGCTTCTGTTTCCTTATTTATTTTCATTCTGGATGATCTGTCCATTGGTGTAAGTGAGGTGTTAAAGTCCCCTACTACAATTGTGTTACTGTTGATTTCCCCTTTTATGGTTGTTAGCATTTGCCTTATGTACTGAGGTGCTCCTATGTTGGGTGCATAAATATTTACAATTGTTATATCTTCTTCTTGGATTGATCCCTTGATCATTATGTAGTGTCCTTCTTTGTCTCTTGTAATAGTCTTTAAAGTCTATTTGATAGGAGAATTGCTACTCCAGCTTTCTTTTGATTTCCATTTGCATGGAATATCTTTTTCCATCCCCTAACTTTCAGTCTGTATGCATCCCTAGGCCTGAAGCAGGTCTCTTGTGCACAGCATATATATGGGTCTTGTTTTTCTATCCATTCAGGAAGCCTGTGTCTTTTGGTTGGAGCATTTAATCCATTCACGTTTAAGGTAATTATCGATATGTATGTTCCTATGACGATTTTCTTAATTGTTTTGGGTTTGTTTTTGTAGGTCCTTTTCTTCTCTTATGTTTCCCACTTAAAGAAGTTCCTTTAGCATTTGTTGTAGAGCTGGTGTGGTGATGCTGAATTCTCTTAGCTTTTGCTTGTCTGTAAAGCTTTTGATTTCTCCATCAAATCTGAATGAGATATTTGCTGGGTAGAGTAATCTTGGTTGTAGGTTCTTCCCTTTCATCACTTTAAGTATATCATGCCACTCCCTTCTGGCTTGTAGAGTTTCTGCTGAGAAATCAGCTGTTAACCTTACAGGAGTTCCCTTGTATGTTATTTGTCGTTTTTCCCTTGCTGCTTTCAATAATTTTTCTTTGTCTTTAATTTTTGCCAATTGATTACTGTGTGTCTTGGCATGTTTCTCCTTGGGCTTATCCTTTATGGGACTCTCTGCACTTCCTGGACTTGGGTGGCTATTTCCTTTCCCATGTTAGGGAATTTTTGACTATACTCTCTTCAAATATTTTTTCTGGTCTCTTCTCCTTCTGGGACCCCTATAATGAGAATGTTGTTGTGTTTAATGTTGTCCCAGAGTTCTCTTAGGCTGTCTTCATTTCTTTTCATTCTTTTTTCTTCATTCTGTTACACAGCAGTGAATTCTACCATTCTGTCTTTCAGGTCACTTATCTGTTCTTTTGCCTCAGTTATTCTGCTATTGATTCCTTCTAGTGTAGTTTTCATTTCAGCTATTGTATTGTTCATCTCTGTTTGTTTGTTCTTTAATTCTTCTAGGTCTTTGTTAAACATTTCTTGCATCTTCTTGATCTTTGCCTCCATTCTTTTTCCGAGGTCCTGGATCATCTTCACTATCGTTATTCTGAATTCTTTTTCTGGAAGGTTGCCTATCTCCACTTCATTTAGTTGTTTTTCTGGGGTTTTGTCTTGTTCCTTCATCTGGTACATAGTCCTCTGCCTTTTCATCTTGTCTATCTTTCTGTGAATGTGGTTTTCGTTCCACAGGCTGCAGGATTGTAGTTCTTCTTGCTTCTGCTCAGTTCCTTTGATGTTTTAAATGTGTTTTCAAGATCTCTTATGAGTTGCATGCATTTGTCTTATTGAGGAATTAATCCTCTTATTATTAGGAAGGGATCCTCTTTAGTAATACTCTTTGACTAGTAATACTCTTTAACTTAATCGTCTTTGACTTAAAGAGTCAATACTCTTCAACTTAAATACTCTAGTAATACTCTTCGGCTTAAAGTCTACTTTGTTTGATAAGTATATAGCCATACCAACTTTCTCATGCTTAAAATTTGCATGGTATGTTTTGTTTTCTACCCTTTTATTTTCAACCTGTCAGTGTCTTTATATTTAACAGTATATACTTCATCTTGCTTCTGTATTCAGTCTGTCAAACTCTGACCCTTAATTGGAATGTTTAGTCCATTTTCATTAAATGTCATTATTATATGATTGGATTTATGTCTCCCAATTGAATTGGTTATTATCCATCTCATTAGTTCTTTATTCTTTTGATTCTTCTTTCCTAACTTAAAAAAACATTTTATTGAAATATGATCGGCATAGAAAAAACTGTCCATATTTAATGTACATACTTTATGAGTTTGGAGATAAGTACACATCTGTAAAACTGTGACCACAATCTATGCCTTAGACCTATCCATTACCTCCAGAGGTTTCCTCTTACCTTCTCTTTTCTTCTTCTCCTTTTTTCTTTTTTCTTCTAGGACCACTTAACATAAGATCTATACTCTTAGCAAATTTTGAAGAATACAATACGATATTATCAACTGTAGCCTTTATGCTATACAGTAGATCTCCAGGATTTATTTACCTCACATAGCTGAAACTTTGTACCTTTTGACTAATACCTCCTTGTTTCCCCCTCCCATATATTTTCTGCCCTTTTTGGGGTGTGGGTGAACTGTGTAATTGTTAGTATTCCATTTTATATCCTGTATAGACTTTTTAAATCTTTGTGATATTTCTTGTAGTGGTTGCTCATGGTCAACCTTCTAATAATACACTACTTCATGAGCAGTATAAGAATTCCATTTGCTCCAGCCCATATTTTGTGTTCTTATGCTATAAAACCCACAGTACATATTATTATTTTTGGTGTAAATGGTCAATAATGTTTTAAAAATTATTTTAAAGTATTATACACATGTATGCACATGCATATATGCATTACTACAAAGATGAAGTCTTTTATTTTAACTATTAGCATGGATATTTACCCTTCCTGCTGGTCTTCATTCCTTCCTGCAGATCTGGGATTCAATCTGTTCTATCTGGTGTACTGTTTCCCTTCAGAAAGAAATAACTCTTTAAGTCTGAAAAGTCTTTTAGCATTTCTTGCAATGTAAGTATGCTGGAGACAACTTTTTAAAGTTTTTATGTGTCTGGAAATACCTTCATTTTGACTTCATTTTTGAAGCAACTTTGTATGGGGTATAGTATTCTAGGTTAACAATTTTTTCTTTCAGTGTTAAAAAAAAACCCATACTATTGCATTGCCTTTTGCCCTCCATTGTTTCTGGTGAGAAATGACATGTTCTTTTTCTCTGGTTGCTCTTAATATTTGATTTCCAGTAGTTTGATAGTGATGTGCTGAGTTGTGGTTTTCTTTTAACTCATCCTGCTTGAGATTTGCTGGGTTTCTTGGATTTGTGGATTTAGAAGTTTACTGACCATTATCTGCCCAAATATTTTTCTGCTCGTTTCCTTCTGTCCTCTCTTTCTGAGACTCCAATTACACATACATTAAAATGTTTGATATTTGATATTGCCTCACAGATCTCAAATTCTTTGTTTTGTTCTTTTCACTCATTTTTCCTTTTGTTTCAACTTTAAAATTGCTATTGCTCTGTCTGTAAGTTTACTGTTTTTTTCTTTGCTGAGTCTAGCCTGCCATTGAGGCCATCAATTGAGTACTTTATTTGTAATGTACTTTTTAATTTCCAGCATTTCCATTTGATTCTGTTATAGTTTCTATGTCTCTAGAAATTCCTCATCTCTTCATGCACGTTTTCCACCTTCCTACTAGGTCCTTTAGCATTTCTATCATAGTTATTTTAAAATCCCTGCCTGAAAAATTTTAAATCTGTTTCAGAGATGACTGTCTGTTTCTATTGACTGTTTCTTCTTTTGATCATAAATCATATTTTCTTGATTCTTTAGGTGTCTTGTAATTTTTTATTGATGCCAGTCATTTTATATAAAATAACAACAGAGAGTGAAGTAAAGAATGTCTACCTCCAGGAAGGGGTACTAGAATTGAGGGGCTGAGTTAAAATTTGTGCGATTGGGTCTGGGTTTTATTTATTTATTTATTTATTTATTTATTTATTTATTTATTTATTTATTTATGGCTGCATTGGGTCTTCATTGCTGCACATGGGCTTTCTCTAGTTGTGGCGAGCGGGGACTACTCTTCGTTGCGGTACGCAGGCTTCCCATTGAGGTGGCTTCTCTTGTTGCGGAGCACGGGCTCTAGGTGCACAGGCTTCAGTAGCTGTGGCTTGCGGGCTCTAGGGTGCAGGCTCAGTAGTTGTGGCGCATGGGCTTAGCTGCTCTGTGGCATGTGGGATCTTCCTGGACCAGGGCTTGAGCCCGTGTCCCCTGCATTGGCAGGCACTACCTCTCAATCACTGTGCCACCAGGGAAGTCCAAAATGACAGATATCAGATTTTTAAAAAAAATTTTAATTTTTTGGCCACACCATGCGGCATACAGGGTCTTAGTTCCCTGACAAGGGATTGAACCCGTGCCCCCTGTACTGGAAGCGCAGTCTTAACCACTGGACCACCAGGGAAGTCCCTTGGGTCTGGGTTTCATTGCAGCTTTATTTGATTGGCAAATAGATGAAAATGTTTTCAGTGTATAATCAGGACTTTCCCTTCTCTAGGCCTTGGGGATCTGAGTACTGATAAGATTCTGAGAATTCTTTGTTCTTTACAGCTTCTTTACAGGTTTCTCCCACTGCTTTATAGGTTATCAGAATTTTGAGTTATGAGGCGTCCCCCTTGCTCTCTGCTCTTGCCCCAGGCTTTTTATTCTATATAGAAAGGTTTTCCCAGAGCAGTTTCTCTCAGTTACCCTTCCCTGCCTTCGTCTCTTGGCAGTTGGAAATCCAGGGCACCTCAGACTGATTTTTCTCAGCTTTCCTGCTCTGCTCCCCACTTCCTTCCCAGATTGGCTGCCTTGAACTTGGAGGGGGCCCCACATACTTCAGGCGATATCCTCCGAGATCTCCTGTCCTGCCTCTCATCCTTTGGCGCAGTGCTCTGAGGACTCAGTGGAAGCATCGGTGGTTGGGAACAGACTGACTTTGTGGCTGGGACTCACACATGTTGTTAAAAGGCTTCTGCAGTTTCAGCTGGGTTCTCTTTATCCACAACTCTGGAGGATTCTCCCTCCTCCTGACTCTTTCCTAGAGACCAGGAGTGAGAGCAGCTGTAGGTGTCTTATCTCCCTCAAATAGCTTCTTACTTTTGGTGGTTGAACTCACTTAGGTTACTTTGCATCCTCAGCTCCAAAAAACTATGGTTTTGTAGTTTATCCAGGCTGTTTTGGTTGTTAGGGTGAGAGTGAGGCTCTCTTGTGACTTTTACACCCTAATCAGAAGCAGACTCAGCACAATATATTACCATTATTGTTTAAATCTTTCGATTTACTTTATCCACTATTGGTATATCACAGATCCATTGAAATATCCCCTGGCAATTGTGTTTCTGTCAACATGTATTTGTAGTTTTCTTACATTATGTGATTTTTGCCATATTTGGCAAATAAACCTTTTGGTTATTTTGCTCAGAAAGCAATGGATTGAATAAATAAATCCGAGAATGGTTCTTTGGCACACCCCTAAACAAACAAATGAAAACCCATAAAAACAAATAATTCTCTGGCAAATTCAGTTGATTTTACCTTTGACAATATAAAATTATTTGATTCAATGATTTGTCTTAAATTCTACTTCTTCTGCTATATCAATATTGCCAGTTCTGTTTTCTCTGTATTCATGTTTCTTTTTAATCTTCATGACCACAATCTTTTTATATTTAGCACTTTTGGGCCATTTATTTATTTTTAAAATTTTATTTATTTTATTTATTTATTTTTGGCTGTGTTGGGTCTTCCCTGCTGTGCACGGGCTTTCTCTAGTTGCGGCGAGCGCGGGCTACCCTTTGTTGCGGTGCGCGGGCTTCTCATTGTGGTGGCTTCTCTTATTGTGGAAAACGGGTTCTAGGTGTGTGGGCTTCAATGGTTGTGGCACATAGGCTCAGTAGTTGTGGCTTGCGGGCTCTAGAGCGCAGGCTCAGTAGTTGTGGCCCACGGGCTTAGTTGCTCTGCGGCATGAGATCTTCCCGGACCAGGGCTCGAACCCGCGTCCCCTGCATTGGCAGGCGGATTCCTAACCACTGTGCCACCAGGGAAGTCTGGGGCCATTTCTTTTATATTTTAGGTACAACTCTTATAAGCAGAAAAATTTTAGATTTTGTTTTTCAATTTAATCTGAGGCTTTGGAGAAATTTTAGCTGTTTATGTTTATTGTCATAATTTGATGCTTAGCATGACTTTATTGATGTATTTATCAAATATTTATTGAACACCTTTCTGGAAATAAACACATGAACAAAGCAAAATCCTTGCATGTGGGGAGATCACAGTCTAGTAAGAGAGTGTGGTAACCACCACTAACAATAACTTTAACCAGGGAACATGAAAGAGTGATGTGAAAACTGGCGCGTGAAAACTTACTCCAGAGAAAAACTGATTTTAAGTTCTAGTATATTATTCAGTCGAAATGATATGAGGATACAAAACATATGCTTGTTCCTTGTTTCTTTTTATGGTTACACGGAAGACTTTCTTCCCTATCAAGTAATATGTCGTATATATAAAGGAGTTTTCTTGGATCCTGTACTTGGCGTACCATGTTTCTGGAAGAATAATTTTATCTTTGCAACCATTGGATCAGTTTAATGTTATTTCAATGTAATTTTTGCCTAGAGGTTGAGGATAAGATATGTTATAGAATACTATTTTGTAGGCCAGTGGAGTGTTTCTGCCCTAGAAAAGAAGAATCTTTTTCATGTGAATGAACACATTTCCATCAAACAGTTAAGGCCTTTCTGATTCTGGGAGGGTGGTCTGAGGAGAGAAAAGTTAAAATGTAACTACTTCAGATAATTTGCCTCTGAAGATAGAAGAAGTTGTCTTTTACAAAACTGCTGGCCGGCTGGGTTAATGGGAGGCCTAGAAGGAGATGGCATCTGATCCTCTAGCCTGCTCAGGATGGGGCAAGAGTCTAGAGCAGTGGCTCTGTCACTGTGTCTGTTAGAAGGGATGATGGAGAATGCCTTCGGCCTGGACCTTTAGACCAAGAGCCAAGGATGAGTGAGTGTGGCATCCCTGAGTCTGTCTTCTGATAGACACCCCAGAGGCTGGCTTGGAATTCCAAGCTCTGGACTCAGGACTCTGCTGTGTTTTGCAGCTGGAGAGAGGACGCTGGCAGAACTCAGGTACTTTGCTGAGAGCAGCTGGCAGCTCAGACAAGAAAAGGAACCTGGGTTTCCCCAGTCTGGAGCAGAGCCCCCTTTTCTGGGATGAACAAATCCCCGTTCTCCCCATTCCTGACCCCCGCATGGCTGTCAGTCAGGCGTGGTGGCTGCACCGCGCCTTCATGGCCGTCCTCAGCCCCTTCCACCCATCAGACGTAGGGTCACTCAGGTGTTGTACTGAAAACGAATGGACGCCCAACATTGGAGCCAGCACCGGTTTAGAGCTCACAGTTCACAGAGTGACCAAACGTGCCAGTTTGCCTGGGACAGTCACCCTCTACACTTGGTGTTTCAGCATAATTATTAATAGCTTTCCTTTTCACTCTCAGCCGTGTCCACATTTAGACAACAAATGATATGGGCACTTTAACCGCTCATCTGTGACGAGCCCCGTTCTTTAGCTTATACTGACACCTGTAGGCATGCAAAACGGCTTTGAAGAAAATGCAAACGTGGCAGGTTTTACCCATCCTCAGTCTCCAGGATTTCTGCCCACCTCCTGAATATACCGAGAGCCCTAACTGAGGGGCATGTTCTAGAAAGTGGTCCAGGCAGGGAAAGACGTCCACTGGAAGATGCTGCACGCTCCACTACTGTGAGCGTCCAAGGGTGTACTGACACTCGGAGTAACGTTTTGATCACTCCTATTGGTGACAGGAGTCACCCTCAGCTTCAGGTGAGAATATGAGCCCAGATGGCTCTGTGAGCCGCGACAGATGTTGCCCGGGTTGGGAGGTGCGATACGTGGGGCCGGTGAACCTTGAAGCTGCAGGTGTTCACAGCTGGGGAGGCTTGAGAGGAGAGTGTAGGCAGGTCGGTTTCAAGGCCCCCCGCTCCTCTGCTGGAAATCAGGTGACCCTGGGTCTCCCTGGACCAAGAAGACACGCACAGTGGAGCGCGGATGTGAGCTGTGGTACCCGAGGGCCTCACATTCTCATCTCCCTCAGGCCCCATCATGACACCTGGATTCCAATCTGAACATCAAAAACAACACGATACACTTAAAAAAAATTAAATTCCGAGGTCAGGACAGCTTCGGGCAGGCCTAATTTGTGTGCTTGGCTGTCATAATGATGGATCTGAGACAGATTAACCTGTGGGCTCCTGAGCCTAACAGCCCTGTAGGGCCCCCTCTCCCTCCACGAAACTGCCTTTAAGGGGGGCCCCTGTCCCCCCGCCCCGAGGCCACCCCTCCCGCTGCCTGACAGCCCTGAGCCAATGGCTCCTGCGCCCGGAGAAGTGAAAATAGACCGTTGTCGAGATAAGAAAGGAGGCTTAGCAGGCGTGTTTGCCCTACTCAGAGCAAATCAGGATGGGGAAGGGAAACACAGGATGTCTGACTTCCAGCTATTCTTGTAGGATTTTACTGCAGTTCTTGTTTTTGTCTTCTTCTTATTTTTTAAATGATGTTGTAAAGTCCCTGGCAAGACAGAGACCTTGGGCTTCACCAACTTCCTTCGAAAGGGCTGGCGCTGGATTCTTCCAGACTCTGAGAAAATCTTGGCCGTGCCCCCTGACCCGCATCTTGGGGATGGTGGCGGCTGAGCGGCCTGCCTCCTGGCTGTCGCTCGCTGAATGAACAGACCATAATGAGTCAATTCTCTGCCGTCTGCTATTTAAAACAACGGGTTCCTTCCTGTTTCCTACGCGCTGACTGAGACTTCTTCTGTGTTAGGGGAAAAAAAAGGAATTCCGGGATAAAGTGGGCCCTCTGCGACTGAATGAGCCATACATCTCGGCCCGCGGCGGCACAAAAGCTCCTAACTGTTTTATCTGTACAGATGGCTCTAATTTGGTGTTGGTGGCATGACTCCGTGAGCTAATTTTCCAAATACTTGGTTCATTGAAGTGGAAGAAAAAAAAAACACAAAGCCCTTTAAGCCAAACGAGACTCCCCCAGAAAACACAAGTCCTGAATGTGTAACTGCAGCGTTGCTTCCGACGGCGCAGGAGGGGGAGTGAAAACCTCCAGGCTGCATCTGAGGGCGCCCTGGGCTCCGGTTCCTTTGCCCGCCACCCCGGGGAGATCCAGGCACCCACTGGGAGTGAGGCCCGCCCCCACCCCGCTCCCGCCACGACCCGGTCCCCGGGGGAGCTGGACCGGAGAGGGCCGAATGTGGCCTCAGATGATGGGCTGGGGTCTCAGCGATGCCACATCAGGGCCTAACTCGGGCTGCTGCTCTCTTTCTCCGGCCAAGTGTAAGGATGTAGGAGGGGCGTAACGGTGGTGAGTCTCAGCCGTACCTCCCGCGGCCGCTGCCTGGCCGCTACTGCGGCCCAATGGGCACCGACACCGTGCCGCTCCGGCCGCCCGGGGGCTGGGACTTCCTGGGGGCGACAGAGAAGCTCCGGGAGTGCTCGGAACACTGCGGGGACCTCCGACCCCTCGTGCATGCAGCAAGCGCGCTGGGCCCCGTACCGGCCGCGGGGGCTTGAGATTAGTGATTCCCACCCCCAACCCGAAGGGGCAGTCATCTCACCGCCCCAGGCAGGAGGGTAGGAGTTGCACCAGGGTCTTCACTTGCCCAGGAAGCAGGCGAGGCGTCACAAAGGAGACGCTGTAGAGCCGAGTCCTGAGGAAAGGGGGTGGGACCATATTAGGTGGAAAAGCACAGAAAAGCTGTGTGTGATATGCTTAAGAAACGGGGGCTTCCCTGGTGGCGCAGTGGTTAGGAGTCTGCCTGACAATGCAGGGGACACGGATTCGAGCCCCGGTCCGGGAAGATCCCACATGCCGCGGAGCAGCTAAGCCCGTGCACCACAACTACTGAGCCTGCGCTCTAGAGCCCGTGAGCCACAACTACTGAAGCCTGCCCGTCTAGAGCCCGTGCTCTGCAACAAGAGAAGCCACCGCAATGAGAAGCCCATGCACCACGACAAGAGTAGCCCTGCTCACTGCAACTAGAGAAAGCCCGGGCGCAGCAACAAAGACCCAACACAGCCAAATATCAATCAATCAATACATTTATTTAAAAAAACAAAAAACAGTACCTACTTTATAAGAAGAAAAAGAAATGGTGACAGTGTCAGTGTCGTCTCCCAAGTGTAAATAATCGCACATGTGAAGGAATAGATGGCCGCCGTCTACATACATGTGCGTGTGTGTGCACGTGGGTGTTCACGGGGGGGGGCAGGGGGAGGAATATAGGACACAAGGCTTTGCCAGGTAGGCTGGAACCAGACTGAGAAAAACCTGTTGGCAAAGAAAAGCCTAGAAAAGTTTTCAAAGTCTCGAAATAGGTAAGAGTTGGCTAGAAGGAAACAACCAGACAGGTATTTCTAAAGCTCATCGTGGATACTGTCTGGGGAAGGGCTGGAGGGGTGCAGATGAGAAGGTGGCCGCTCGGGCTGAGGGGAGGGCAGTGGCCGTGGAGGCACAGCTAGCGGCCAGGCTGGAGCTGGACAGCAGGGGCAGCAGGGAAGGCAGGGGTCAGTGACCCTCAGACCCCTGGTTCGGGCAGAGGGAGGGGCTGGACGCGCACTGGGTGCTGAACACAGGAAGCAGCAGGGCAGGGCAAGCAAGTGGGTTCAATGTCGTTGAATCGAGGTTCACAGGGGCAGCGGGACCAAGCCCATCCCGGGGTCGCTGGGCTTGTAAACCTAGTGGAGGGCAAGGCAGGGCCCTGGAGGCAGGGCAAGGTCTCAGCAGCGGGGAGGGGAGGCCAGGAAGGAAGCCGGAACCGCCGGAGGAGACAGATGCTGGGGCCGAGCGGGGCGCAGAGCCCGCCCGGGGGTGGCGGCGGGGGCACGGGCTCCCAGCCACGGCCACGCGGCCCTCCTGCTTCTCCGCTCAGGTTTGGGCATCTGGACTCAGGGGGCTGGTGGGAGGGCGCAGGCACGGGGCCAGGGGCGGGCACGGGGAGGGACGTGTGTCCCCCCGACATGCTCACCCACACTCGGACCCCGAGGCCAGGTCCACATCCCGGGCCTGAGCTCTGGCTCCTGGTTTCAGGAGGGTCCCCCTCAATGGGGTGGGAGTGAGGGCTGGAGGGCCCAGTCTCCAGGGAAGGGCGGGCACTTTCTACCATGACTCTCTCAGGACACAGGGCTCCCCCCTTTTCTCAGGGGCGTGGAGCGCAGGGGGCAGGTCCTCACAGGGAGAGGAAAGGGGAGAAGATGGTAGTTTGGACAAAGCAGAATGGCCCGAACCAGGGGGAGCTGGGAGCCCCCGCTGCGGTGGGAGCACGCCCTTCCTCTGGCCCCACTGAAGGGCCACAGGCCTTTGCGAGAAAGGGTGACCTCGGAGAAGACTTCAAAGAATAGAAGGAGGACGGGCACCCTGGCGGGGTCTCTGCTCCCTCCCCTCCAACAGCCGGATGGGCCGCCACGTCTGGATGAGGCCGGACCACCTACTCGAGACAGGGGCAGAGTGGGTGCAGGGCTGCTCTCCAGCTGGGATGGGAGAGAGAGGTGCAGGGAGGCCACAGAGGACTGGAAGGTCAGGTCTGAGCCACCCTGGAGGCGTCTCCGGCAGCCAAGAATGAGGTCGGGGAGAGGCCGGTGGCCAGGTGGCCAGGAAAGTCCGAGGCGTGAGCCAACACCCAAGGGTTGTGTGCACAAGGAAGGGAACAGAAAGCCAGTCCTGGGATGCAGCTGTGGGCGGGAGGCTGGCGGTCAGGGTACCCCACTGAATTCACCGAGAGCCACGATCACACGCCAGTGGAGACGCTGGCCTCCTCCGTGGTCGGGGAGAAAAGAGCAAGGAGCTCTAGCTCGGTCTGGGGGATGAATAAGGGTGGAGTTAGAATGAGCTCAAAAGAGCAACGAAGCTGGTCAAGCCATTAGGCTGGTGCCTCTCGGCGACACTGGGGGCCCTCACTCTCTGATGAGAGTAGCTTAGTCGCCTACAGGACTCACTGGGCACACGTGCTCCCTGAGGAATTCCCTGCACGACGGGGGGACCTCTGCCCCAAGCTTGTGGTCTGAAGGAGAAACCCTGGATCCCTTCAGAGAGGCTGGGGGAGCCTCCCGCCCCAGGGGCCGGCACCCAGTAAGGAACCAGCACTGCTGAGGCCCCCCCAGACTGCTTCACACGTACAGGAGCCAAAAGGGCGCCCACATTTCAGGGCCTTCTAAGCCGTTTTGTGTGTGTACGTGTGGACCACTGGACCGCTTTGTCAGTTTGGTGAAGCCTATAGATATCTTCCCAGAAATGTGTGTGTTTTTTGAAAAATAAAAGGCATCTTTTGTGTGTGTGTGTTATTTTTAAATGGATAAACTAGAACACTAGATTAAAATTCATACTCAAATATAGTTATTAAAGTATAAAAATCGTGATAATTTAATATGTACACCTCTTAATTAACCCATTATTTAATAAGATATAGGGGGAGGTTTCATAACCACCATCCTTTTGAAGTAGTGATGAGTATAAGTGATATTTTGATATAGGCAAAATAACTGTATTATGATGTGAAAATATCTGATTTCTTTTACAAATACTGCCAGTACTGATGTGACTTATTGACTACACTTATTATTGAAGAAAGTGCTAAGTTTAGAGAAAATAAAGATGTAAATGTTTTTCCCATCCAGGTTCACAGTGCTCTTGAATTCTATCTAAGGCCCCTCTGGGGATGCTGGACCTCTATTAAGAGCCTCTGTTTATCGTATAAAGCCGTGGAGATTTGGGGGTCCGTATGTTCCAACAGCAGCGATAACATTAATTATCCTAACACATCCGTTGGTCTTATTTGGCCTGGAAGGGGCACCATCCCTATACAAGGAGCTCGACCTTCACATCATCTTATTGTGGAGGCTGAATAATGCCCCCCAAAAATGCCCATGTCCTCATGCCCAGAATTATGAGGATGTGACCTTATATGGCAAAAGAGACTTTGCAGCTGTGATTAAATTAAGGATTTTGAGATGGAGAGATTATTCTGGATGATCCAGATGGGCCCAAAGTTATCACAAGGAGACCAGGGACCCCCCTCCTGGTGGTCCAGTGCTTAGGACTCTCTGGGTTCAATAATCCCTGGTCAGGGAACTAAGGATCCTGCGAGCCGCGGGGCGTGGCCAAAAACAAAATAAAAAAGAAGGAAACTGGACAGGAGTGGGGATGTGATGACGGAGGCAAGAGGTTGGAGTGATGTGAGAAGAGGCCACGAGTCAAGGGACGCAGGTGGCTTCTAGAGGTTGTGGGGGGCTCCCTGAAGGCTCCAGAAGGAACTCAGCCCTGCTGACGCGTTGGTGATAGGCTTCCGACCTCCAGTACCATCATAAATCTGGGTCGTTTTAAGCCACTATGTCTGTGGTAATTTATCACAGCGGCAGGAAGCGAATACGCTTACATAAGACGCATCATCCCAAGACATTTTGTGGAGGTGCCCTGTGTGCGTGAAGTGCTGTGGTCTCACTCACAAGCTGAGCGACTTTTTACACTTTCTACTCTGTGTAGCCACCCCGGAGCCAGGATATGGAGCAGCGCGGCTCCCAGAAGCTTCCCTCAGGGTCCCTCCCGGGCAGCAGCCCCGTGGACCCCTCTTCTGACCTCAGTTCGTCTGCTGGTAAATAGGTGGAATCGTGCCTCACACACTGTCTGCTTCTTTCACTCAGCGTTGCATCTGCGAGATGCATCTTCGTTGCCGCTTCTCGATGTCCGTGTTCAGTTTAGTCCTTTTATCAGCTTGGTAGGAAATTATTTTATTTATTCATTTATGTTGAAGTATAGTTGATTTGCAATGTAGAGTTTTAGGTGTACAGCACAGTGATTAAGTTATACATACATGTATATCTATTTCTTTCAGATTCTTTTCCCTTACAGGTGATTACAGCACACTGAGTAGAGTTCCCTGTGCTACACAGTAGGTCCGTGTTGGTTATCTGTTTTATACACAGGAGCGTGTATATGTTAATCCCCAACTCCTAATTTACGCCCGCCCCCCAGGAAATTCTTACAACCTTGCCCCCAGAAAAAGGTGGAAATAGAGACACTGTCCTCTACTTCCCCAGTTTCATGGCTGCCCTGAAATGGACTCCAGCCCTCAGATCGCGTCCTCGTTCCTCCCCCCAGAGACCAGGGCCTTGCTCAGCGGCCACAGGGGTAGCTATCTGGACTTGGGTTTGTCTCCCTCCAGGACCCCTCTGACACCATTGCCTGAGCTTTTTGTGGTGAAGGTTGTCTTCAACACCAGAAGGTCCTGGGGACCTTTTATGTTCTCTGTCCTTCCTGCCGCCTCTGACCTTTCACGTAGGGTAACCCTACCCAACCCCCCGGAACCACCCTGCACTTTGTCCCCTTCTCTCTGTCCTCCATCTGAGCCCTCCCCAGGGAGTCCCCTAGTCCCTCCCCACTTTGGCAACATTTCTTTAAGGCAACAGTCACCCTGACCTTTCCAAGAATCCACCCAGAGGGTCCCTCACTCTGCGAGGTGACATCTTCATTGTATACAGCCAGGGAAGCCTCACGGTGGGGGGGGGGGTGGCCCTTCCTGCCCCCTCGCCCCCGCTCAGGGTCCCCTCTGGCCTCGGCTCTGCCTGGAGAGGGTCCTCGCTGGGCCATGGGCCCCCCAGCCTGCGGCTTCCGGTTGCCAGAGCGACTCAGTGTGGCCGCGCTGGGGGTTGGTTGGCGGGACAGCAGAAGAAGACGTTTCCGGAGCCGCAGGGCCTGGGCCCGGAGTCCAGGGGGACGGGCCTGCTGCCGGACAGGCAGTCACCGCCCTCAGCCCCCGGTCGGCACCCTCGCCCACTGGCAATTCGCTGCTTCTGTTCTTAAGATCAAAATATCCTATTCATTCCTAATAAAGCTGATGGGTGAATTCGGCCCTCGATCTGCAGTCAGGAGGGTTGCCAGTATCCCTCACCCCCTAGTTTATTTTATTGTTTAATTTTTATTTTGTTTTGGGGTACAGTTGATGTACATGTTGTGTTAGTTTCAGGTGTACAGCAAAGTGAATCGGTTATACACATACACGTATCCACTCTTTTTCAGATTCTTTTCCCAAATAGGCTATTACAGAATATTGAGTTCCCTGTGCTCTACAGTAGGCCCTTGTTGGTTATCTATTTTATACGTAGTAATGTGTTTATTTTATTTTATTTTGTTTTAAGCTTATTTATTTCTTTTTATTTTTTCCAGACGCGAAATCCAGTTTTAAACCATTTTTTTATGGCAGTGTACTTGATTTGCAACGTTGTGTTAGTTTCAGGTGTACAGCAAAGTAATTCAGTTATACATACATATATATACCTATTCTTTTTCAGAGTCTTTTCCATTATAGGTTGTTACAGGATATTGAATGTAGTTCCCTGTGCTCTACAGTTGGTCCTTGTTGTTTATCTATTTTACGTATAGTAGTGTATTTCTGATAATCCCAAACTCCTACAAGAAATCCAGTTTTAGAGCTGTGGCCGTAGAGAATTTTGCATTATTCCTAGTGTTTCTCAAGCACTTTTTTTTTATGTCCAGCATTGACAAGAGTCTATTTTTATTTGTTTATTTTCTGGCTGCGCCGCGCGGCTTGCGGCATCTCAGTTCCCTGATCAGGGATTGAACCCAGGCCACAGCAGTGAAAGCCCGGAATCCTAACCACTAGGCCACCAGGGAGCTCCTATTTTTAATTTTTAAAATTTTAATTCCATTTTTAAAGGTTACTTTCCATTTACAGTTATGACAAAACATTGGCTGTCTTCCCCGTGTTGTACTGATACAGTAGTCCCCGAGCCTGTCTTACACCCAGTAGTCTGGGCCCTCCCCTCTCCCACCCCGTGTTGCCCCGCCCCCTCCCCACTGTAATGGCTAGTTTGTTCTCTAGATCTGCCTCACTCCCTCTTTTCATTGAACTGACTCCCCGCAAACTTCCAACCGGCCCGTGTGAGAAAGAACTACGGCCTGTGATTTGAGAATACGGGTCACAACCCAAACGGGGAGACGCAGGGAGAGTCAGGGGGGCCTTTACGAGTTTTATTTAGGGGATGACGGGGGTAGAACAGAAGAAGGGAAGCAGCTCTACCCGTGGGCATCTCCCCCTCCCTCTAAGAAACTCCCCCGCGCCAGGACCACGGACAAACCCCTCCCTGGAAGACAGCCTGCAGGGTTCTGTTTCACAAGCCGCTCCCAGGTTGCAGAGGCAGGCGCCTGCCTCCTTCTGCCGTCCTCGCCTCCTGGGAGTTCAGGTGCCTTGGCCTCATCAAGGTTTCAAATAAGAAAGATTTGTCGTCCTTGCCCTCGTTAGTTCTTTTTTTTTTCTTAAAGAAAAATGAGCTCAAGAAAGAGAAGTCTGTGCATAAGAACGTCTCTAGGCCGGGCTGGAGAGGCTAGGAAGGAAAGCTACCTAGGATTCATTCTTATAAACATCATAATAAATAACACGGATTTCAACAGACGGCTATAAATAACATCTAATGTTTGCACTCAACAGTTTCAGCTCTCAGGTGATGGCCTGGGACAAGTGGCCGCCCGGTCCTGCCCTGCTGGCTCGCCGCCCGGTCACCTAAGCCTCCCTGTTTTCAGAGGTTGTTTTCTGCATCTCTCTCAGAGACTGTAGGCGCACCAGCCCCTCCCTCGCTGCCCCGGGCGATCTTGGGGACCTGCCCCTTGGTGGGAGGACATCTGACAGGGAGGCCACTGGGTTACCGGTTTCCTTCCTCAGCGACTCACAGGCCCGCAGCCTCGCAGATGTGCTCCCTGGGTTTGTTTTGATAGCTTGTTTAAAAAACAGTTCCTATCCACCAGCTGTTCAGATAATCAGATTCCAAGTGGCAACCAACTGGGATTACTATGGCGGCTGTTTACCCTGACCAGCATGGCTCAGCTGGAAGATATGGGCCTGGGTTGGGGGTCCCCTTTCTTGTGCTTGTGATTGCTGCCCAGATTGGCCGTAAGGAAGCCTCCTTTTCCGCTTTCCTCCCCTGGGAGCCCTGCGTTCCCCGGGGAGACAACGACGAGGGGCAGGGATCTGAGGGAAGCTTCGGGAACGTGGGTGTTCTTGGCATCGGTGACCCTCACCCCATATCAGACCGTTTCACCGTCAGTACTGGGACTTTGTGTCCCCACTTGTGCAGGGTTGGAGGGAAAGCCTGGCTCAGAGGTTGAGCGTGTCCTCTGAGCTCTCCCTCCGGTGCCCCAAACCTTCCAGGCCTAAAATCAAACTTCCCACGTGCCCACCCAGCCCTAGCACCCCTACCCTCTTCCCTCAGCGTGCAGACGGCACCCACTGCTCCCCACGCACCCACACCAGGCCTGCTGTCCCCCCGGCTTTCCTGTCCCTTGACCCCCAAAGTCAGGGATTTGCCAAGCCTGGCTGAGTTTCCTGGGGCCTTTTCTTCCTCTGCCTCTATGCCTTCTTTCCCATCTCCACTGCCTCTGCCCACAGGTGCCCCGTCACCTGTCCCTTTCAGGTGCCCCGTCACCTGTCCCTTTCACCGTGGCAGGAACTTTCCATCACTGTCCCAGCCATCTTTCCTCCTCTTCAACTGCACCCTCCCACCACTGCTAGGCCCGGCTTCCTAACGCTGCCCTCTGTTGTCACTTACCTGCTCAAACCCCCTTAGCCCCTGCCCGCTGTGTGCAGCTTGGAGCGACGGGACCTTGTCTGCCATCCCAGGCCCTCGGCACCCTGGTTCCAACCTCACCTGATCTCCCTCTTTTGCTCGGTCCTGCTCTCTCCCCCTGTCTTGTCAAGCTCACATCTGTGCTTTCCAGCAGGGCTGATTCCAGGGGCTGCCCCTCCCTTGACAGACTCCATGAACGCACTTCCTGGAGTTGTACGGCCTGTGTGACAAGGGGGCCTCCGGGCCTTTGCCCATGCTGCTTCCTTGTTCTGGAGGGCCGTCCTCCCCCAGTTGCCTGTGAAAGCCAAACAATTCTTCAAATGTCACTTCTTCCATGAAGCCTTCGGTGATCATCATTGCTTGAAAGGGTAGCTCATGTTCACGGATCTCTGAAAAAAAATGTACCTTACGCTTATAATTTTCTTTGTATTTCAGATTTTGCTTAGAACACAAACCTCCATAAAGACTATTGATTACTTTCCTGTATATCGTTTGCTGTGCCTAGCGCTGGGCCTGGCACATAGTAAGTGCTCCGTAAGTTTTTGTTGGACGAATGAAAGAATGAATGACTTATGTTGGGCTTGGCTCCACCCCAGCTCACTGTTCACCTCTGGTTGCATTTAAATTCAGGTACATGGCCTCTCCTCGTGCTTATTTACTACTAGAAGCAGAGAAGGATTGAGTCGAACCCTAAAGATGGTCCCTCCATTACCCAGACTCACTTAATGCGAAGCAGCGATTCTCAGGCACGTGAGTCCACAGAATACTAACTGGTCCAGTGCTTTGCAAACCATCGCTCAGAACGCTGGGCCCCAGGATATGTCTCCAGGGCACGGGGGTCCGGGGGGCAGAGGGCTGTGGATGAGGGAGCGTTGTGCCCCTGCCCCACTTCAACAGGTCAGCTCTACTTGTCTCTGTGTCACACCTTGAGGTCTGGTAGAAGCTCTATTCAACCAGAGGCCCCCCGAAATTTTTTTAGGAAAAACAGAAACTAAAAAATATATATATGTAGTTCAACCGGGTAGCCATCTTACAAGAAGTGCCTGTCCAAACGTATTTGTAAGGCCCTTAAAGCACATCCCGCAGTATCCAATCCAGAGCAGTCCCCCACTGCAAAGAGTCATCGGGTCCAAGTGGCCCCTTTGTCCAGGGAAAGAGCAGGAGGGTGGGAATCAGTGCCAGGCCTTAGCTCGGCTCTGCCACGAACAGGTCGTGTAACTTACACCAAGTGCTTTCCCTCCCTAGACTCTGCAGCTCATTTACAAGTGCAAGTGGGGGGTGGCCCCCCTTGGGAAGGCTGGGCTGCACAGTGGTTAGGGGGCGTCCCGGGTGAGCCTGATGGGGGCGGGGGCCGCTGGGAGAGGCGCACCAGGGCAGGAGTGCCAAGTGCTGGGCGCCCCGGTCTCCGGCGAGCCTGTGGATCTGGGAGGCCCACTCCAGCTCTGTCACTGAGAGACTGACTCAGCTGGCAGCCGTAGGGCCCGGTTGCCGGGGGAAATGCTGTCGGCACATTTATTCTGGGTTTGGATATTTAAAGAGCTGGGTGTGTGGCACGACATTTCGGAAGTGCTTGGGGAGGGAGGGGTTGCGGACCAGGGCTTTTTTTTTAACCGTTAGAGATATCCTGTCCTGATCTCTCGGGTCCACAAAGAGTGATTTTCTTCCCTAAGAATCGGACGTGGGTTCTGCCCATTGTGTCTACCTGGCTGTGCAGCCTGGCAGGAAGCAGGTGGCCCAAGGTGGGACCTGGCTGCCGTGGGTCCCCATCCCAGTGCCACCCTGCCCCCTGGACGAGAAGCCTGGCAGTGGCCCCCGAGGTACCGGGAAGGAGGTAGAGCGGTGGTCTGGTTCCCCAAGGGCACCTGGGCAGCGCCATCCTCCACCTGGCGTGACACGATGGAGTGGCCTGGGCCCTCAGGAGTCTTGGGGCCCGGGTGACAGCACAGGGCCCCCGGGGACGCTGGGAGCGCGGGCTTCCTCTTCCTCACGGGCTGTTTGCACTGGCTCCGGAAACGCTGGCTGAAAGCTGGGACTTTGCGTCATTTTTTACTATTTGAACGGCCTCTTTGGGCTGCTTTTAGGAAGGTGGTTCTTTTGTCCCTTTTCTCACTCAGGATGTTGTTGCCAATAGATTTCCTCACAGACGCTGTCTGCTGCCTTTGTTTTCCTTTCCAGATGCATATGGAGAAATCTTCCAGAACTGAGGCCCCCGTCAGCAAATTGCACCTGTGGTGCAGTGAGTGGCACAGGGTAATGCTTCTCTCATGACATTTATTGTTTTCATTTCTGCTCACAGAGGTCATTTTGTCCACATGCTCATGGTAGCACATTTGAGAAACAGAGGAAATAAATATAGGTGATATAGGAGGGAAATTAGTACCATCTGTAGTTCCAGCCAGAGATCTACGCTTGGCAATCTGGCGTTGGTTTTTTTTTTAATTGGGCTCGTCCTGCACACAGTGTAACGGAACTGGCGTCTCACGCCCCGCACTGTAGCGTCAGCAATGCACCCTGCCCTCGGAGCCTTGTGGGTGCAGATTACAAGCCTCTGTGGCTCTCCTTTAGCTCTGCCACCAGCAAAGCAACATCCGAGACGTTAGCCCGCGTTAAGGAGGAAGGAGGACAGGAGAGCCGCCCCGCGTGATCCGTGTTTGTATGTAGAGCTGAGACGGGTGGGATTGCGGGTGACTTTTATTCTATCATCGTTATCTTCTTTCTCTTCTAGAGTTCGCACGTTTTTCTGTAACAGACCTGAGAGTAGAGGCAGGTGATGTGATCCGAGGTGCAAGCGCAGTCCTGCCTCCCAACCAGGTGAGTTTCTTGGCTGCCCTGGGCCTCAATTTCCTCACCTCTAAAGGGTGGACGCTGATGCTACCTACCTCACAGGTACATTTTGAAGGTCAGGTGTAGGTGAAATGATGCATTAGAAGCCCAGTGAAGGCCCAGGGATGGGAACAATTGTGGCTTTACAGTATAATCCTACAAATTCTAGAAGTTACAGGATTATAGGCTGAATTATGTCCCCAAAACATTCATCTGTTGACGTCCTAACCCCTAGGAGCTCAGAATGTGAAAGGATTTGGAGACAGGGGTCTTTACAAGGGTAATTACATGAAAATGAAGTCCCTAGGGTGGACCCTAATCCCATGTGACTGGTGTCCTTAAAAGAAGAGTTGGTTAGGATGCAGACGCACATGGAGGGAAGACCACCTGAGGACACAGGGAGAAGACGGCATCTCCAAGCCAAGGAGGGAGCCTCGAAAGGAACCATCCCTGCCGACACCCTGACCTTGGACTTCCAGCCTCCGAACGGTGAGAAAATAACTTCTGTTGTTTAAGCCTCCAGCCCTTGGTCCTCTGTGATGGCCGCCCACGTGAACTGACCACAGGTCCTTAACTGGAATATCGGTGTCACCGTTGTTCATTGTCTGAATCTCCACCCTGAGGTCCTTACCATCTAAGCACGCTGCTGAGAGAGCTCGTCTGAGCAGGACACGGCCCCGGCCCCCTTCCCACTCCTGGAGCCCCTCATCTTCCCAGGGGCCCTGCTCTCCTTCTTCCCAGGACCGTCTCTCCCAGGTGACGGCTCTCGACGCCCCTGGAGGGAATTTGCTCCTTGCCCTTTCGGGAGCCTCACTCCGCCGTTTCCCGCCCAAGATGTCCCTCTGGAGGGCACATCTGCCCTTCAATGAGGTGGATTTAAAACTCTCCAAATACCAACAGGAGACTGTGTTCGAGCCTGCTCCACTGGGATCACCAACACGATGGTCTCTTAGGGTGGGTTTTTTTTTTTAATGTCTAACTTTATTTATTTATTCTTAACTTTGAAAATGTTTGGTGTGGTAAGAACACTTCACATGAGATCTACCCACTTAACAAAATTTTGTTTTTGTTTTTGATTTTGTTTCTTTGGCTGCACGGCACAGCTTGTGGGATCTTAGCTCCCTGACCAGGGATTGAACTCGGGCCCCGGCAGTGAAAGCTCTGAGTCCTAACCACTGGACCACCAGGGAATTCCCAGCAAAATTTTAAGTCTATAATCCATCATTGTTTTTTTAAATTTATTTTAATTTTTATTGACGTAGAGTTGATTTACAATGTTGTGTTACTTTCTGCTGTACAACAAAGTGCTTCAGTTATATATATATATTCTTTTCCATTATGGTCTGTTATAGGATATTGGATATAGTTCCCTGTGCTCTACAGTAGGTCCTTGTTGTTGTTTATCTATTTTTATCTATAGTAGTTTGTATCTGTTAATCTCAAATTCCTAATTTACTCCTCCACCACCCCCCTCCCCCTCGGCAACCACAAGTCTGTTCTCTATGTCTGTAAGTCTGTCTCTGTTCCGTAAATAAAGTCATTGGTGTCGACACGTATCGTGTATCATGTAAGTGACATCATCTGGTTGTAATCCACGACTGCTGACTATTGGTACAGTGTCGTACAGCAGATACTTAGAGCTCGTTCATCTCATTTGACTGAAACTTTATGCCTATCGATCAGTAATTCCCCATAATTCCCCTCTCTTTCCAGTCCCTGGCAACCAGCATTGCACTCTGATTCTATGAATGTGACCTTTTAATTTCAGATACCTCATGTAAGTGGAACCATGTCTTTCTGTGACTTGCTTATTCACTGAGAGTAATGTCCTCAAGGTTCACCCATGTTGTCCCATTTTGCACAATTTCTTTCTTTTTAAGGTTTGAATGGTGTTCCATCGTACTCCTCTATCATATTTCTTTATCTGTTCACCTATCGATGGACATTTAGGTCGCTTCCGCATCTTGACTATTGTGAGTGACGTCATAATGAATACAGGAGTGCTAATACCTCTTTGAGATCCTGAATTCAATTCATTTGGATAAATACCCATTAGTGGGATTGCAGGGTAGGATTCTGAAGATACAGAGAGGAGATCCCTGGAGCTGTGCCTGCAGTGCTTCCTCAGGTTACAAAGGCACCGCTAGCCCTGCGCTGGGAGCACAGGAAAGTGGTTGGGGGTGAGGTTATTTTTGTCTTGCAAACTGCAGGCCAGGTCTTTCTCCTGGGCCAGGGAGTTAACCAGTGCACCTCGTCTGCTAAGTCATCCCCTGTTTTCTCAGGAGACAGTCTTATAAATCTGGCTAATAACTCCCATTTCATTTCCCCAAACTCCGTTAGAGGCAAGTTATAATGAAGCTCAAATACTCGCCAGGTTATTCACGGGAAAGACCTTTGGCTTTTAAAAAATGCATTTTAGGTGGCCAGATTAATCTAGCGGCACATTACAGTGCAGCCCTGCTGAAGTTCTGCGGGAGATCCCTGGCACCCGGCATTGTACCTTGCACAGTGCTGCCAGGAGCGTGAACTATCTTTACAGGAAGAGGCGAGAATTAATATGTCAGATGGAAAAGACCCACTGGCAGCACCCGATGAAAACCCAGGACCCTCGTTCCTTGTCAAGGTTCTTCAAGGTTAGAGTCATAATCCCACGACTGAGGACCAAGCACCCTCGGCCGGCCGCTCCCCGAGAAGGGCACCGGGCAGAGCAGCAGAGAATTTACGCGCTGCCTCCCTCCATCTGGCCCTGCTCGCCTACAGCCTTGGAGAGAGGCACCTCCCTAGATGCGTAACTTACGGCAGCCACGTGGAAAACAACATGCTGATCTCATTCCTTTCATTACCTCCCTGGCAGAGCAAGTTAATCAAAAAAAAGGTATGATCGCTGCTTTGTGTTCACTTAAGAGGTTGATTTGCAATGTAAATATATGCATTTGTATGGTATATACATCAATATAAAAGTAATAATAACGATGATGGTATCTATCACTAAATGAGCTCCGGACCCTGGGGAAGGATAACTACACAGATTATCTATAACCCCACGAAGCCAACATTATTCAGTTCATTTTATTGATGGAGAAACCGAGGCTCAGAGTGGTTAAGGAACTTGCCCAAGGTCACACAGCTGCTATGTGACGGGATTCAACCTAAGTTATAAGGTAGTATTTGTGGCAGGGTGAACCAAAGCTTCTCTCTGAACACTCGGCCCCAATCCCACTTGATCCCCACCAAGGTCAAGGGAAGAACTTGGGCATGAGAGATAGACAGGCCCCTGTTCATTGTTGTGTATATGAGGAAGCTGAGGACTGTAATGGGGAGAAGATCATATCTGCCTCCAAGAAATGCAATGTTATTAAGACACAAGTAGGTTAAGAGTGAGAGGATGAAAAAAGCTATGCTATGCTAGTCAGTAATCAAAAGATAGCTGGAGAGAGAATATTAGTATCAGACAAAGCAGATTACA
Organism: Globicephala melas; assembly: GCF_963455315.2. Taxonomy (NCBI): domain Eukaryota; kingdom Metazoa; phylum Chordata; class Mammalia; order Artiodactyla; family Delphinidae; genus Globicephala; species Globicephala melas. The sequence goes on along the minus strand of NC_083315.2, from coordinate 3,306,781 downwards.
GAACAAATAAAATATCAGGAATTAAAAAGTCATTTCATAACGATAAAGGGATCAATTAAGCCAGGGGACATAACAATTCCAAATGTTATGCACTGAATAACAAGGCTTCAAAATACACAAAGGAGAAATGAATAGAATTGCAAGAAGAAACAGACAAACCCACAATTACCGTCAGAGATTTCAACACCACTCTGTCAATAATTAGTAGAACAAGTGGACAGAAGATCAGCAAGGATGTAGACAACCTGGGCAACCCTCCACCAACTCAGCCTGATTGACGTTTATAGATCACATCACCCAACAACAGCAGAATACACATCGCTTGTTAGTGCACACGAAGATTTACCAAGATGCATAATACTCCGGTCCATGAAACAAGTCTCAACACATCGAAAAAGATTCAAGTCATGCAAAGTATGTTCTCTGACCACGGTGGAAGTAAATCACAAATCAGTAACAGATATTTGGAAAATCTCCAAATAATTGTACATGGACTAATACATTTATAACTAACCAATGAGTCAAAGAAGAAATTATATGATCATCTCAGTAGCCATAGAAAAAGCATTTAACAAAGTCCAACATTCGTTCCCGATTAAAAAACAAAACTTTAGTAGTAGAAGGGAACTTTCTCAGCTGAATAAGAGGCAGCTACAGAAAAAAAAAAAAGTATAGCTAACATAATGAATGGTGAAAGGCTAAATCCTTTCCTTTTCTAAAGATCAGAAATAAGACAAAGATACCTGCCTTCACAACTTCTACTCAACATTTTACTGGAGTTTCTAACCAGGGAAATTAGGAATGATTTTGTTTTAAGGGACTTTGGGTCACTTGCAAAAGTAAGCCCATGTTGCAAAAGTGAAAATGTGCTATTATGTACAATTAAAAAGAAACCTTACTGACCATGAAGATGTTTCTAGGAGCAAACTTATAGCATTGTTGCTGAAATGCATGCTGTCCTCCAAGAGAACTTGTTTATTTGGAATATCACTTCTGAAGAGATTGTTTGTCAAACAAAACCAAACAAAAATAAGTCAACTTCCTTTAGACCTAATCTCTCCCGTCTATCTTCAGTGGGTCATGGGGACTCCTGGGGGCTTCTGTATTCTTATGACTTCCTGGAGAAAGGCCAGACTTTGGCCTCAAATAAATCAACAAAAATGTGTTGTGCGCCCAGCATGGAGGTGCTGATGGAAGCAGAACATTGGCTTTATCCCTGGAAGGGTTTCAGGACTCAGTGACCAGTTTCTCCTGCAAATAAGTTCCCATCTCTTGTCAGTATGACAATTAATTACCAGGCACCTGCAGGCTACGCTTAACAAGAAGTGCTGCATTTCTGCTAACGTTTTCTTTTCCAAACCTTCATTCATTTACTCATTCGACAGATATATACTGGGCACTTCTCTTGTGCCAGGCAGTCTTCTAGGTGCTGGAGATACAGGATTGAAGAAAACAGACAAAATCTCGCCTTCATGGTAGCTTGCATTCTAGCGGGAGAAACATATGACAAGCCTAATATAAATGAAGTAGATGGTATGTAAGAGGGTGATAAGGGCTCTGGAGGTGAATGAAGCTTGGGGAGGGAAATAAGAAGTACCTGCGGGTGGGGGAGGATTTGCAACGAGGGAAAACCTCATGGAGAAGGTGACGTTCAAACAAGGACTTGGAGGAGGTGGGGAGTGAGACGTCTGGATCCCAGGGCAAGGACAGCCGGGCAGTAGTAATGGCCTTGAGCTGGGAGGGCTCCTGGTCTTTTCAAGGGACACCAAGGAGGCAAAGGAAAAGACTGTCTGCACGAGTGAAGTCCTAGTCAGGTCAAATAAAGACGAGTCTTGCAAAGCGGGGTCCTCCAGGGAACCACCAGACAGCTACGGGAATAGGGTTTTGACCCTCTTCTGCCAGACGGCCGCTTTTCGCTGGGATTGAAGGCTGTTGGTTTTCAAGGCTACTGGGGAACTGGGGAGAGGGGGGACGAGAGTAAGGCAAGTTACAACACCATAAGGCTCACGGTTCTTCCTGAGATTCTGCCTTTTCCTTTTCCTAGTAAACACTCCCCGGTTGCTGCAAGCCTTTGGTTCATTTTCTGAATTCTGCAGAAGTTGATGGTGATGATTTTTGCCACAGTTCTCAGAGAGAACGTTCAGAGGTCTTTACGCCATCCTTCCCGCCGACACTACTCTAGAAGGGACACTTGAGGCTGGAAATGGACATAAACGGAGTTGACTAAGCAGGGTGCACCCAGAGTTTTCCGTGTGTGTGCAACTGTGAGAGGGGAGAAATATTTCGTTGGCCCAGGGGCCCCAGGCGGCAGGACAGTGGGAATCAGGCAGGATGGGTAGCTTGGGGCCATATCCGAACTGGCATTTGAAGCTTTTGAGGAGATAAGTGAACATGAATCTTTGAGGAAGATTAAGCTGGCAGTGGGTCCAGGAGGTGAGCTGGAATAGACGGAAGAAGACCAGTCACTTTAGGCAGAAGGGAATATTGTGTGCCTGAGAGAAGCAATGGTAGCTTGGATGGGAGAGCATCCCCAAGGAAGCTTTGGTCGATGATGGGTTATTGCGGGGTGGGGGGGGGCTTCTAAGTACTGTTGTTTTTTGGAGTTATTGACAGTGAGACACCCCGGGCCCTAAGTTTCCCTCTTGCCGTCCCAGAAATTATGTAGCTTCCAGTGGGGCCCTTTTGGCCTCACCCTCTTATACTGCTTGACCCCATTAAGGACCCTCACGTCTTGAATATCTTGAGTATCTTGCAGTTCATGGCCAGTAATTCCCCCAACAGTACTGCTCCTGTGTGGGGAAGCACAGCTGGGTCCGCATAGCCAGGCTCTACCGTAAACACACAGGAAGTTCTTGAACACTATGGGGGGCCCTCATTTCAGGAAATCAGTACGTTTGTCATCCATTTGCTGGTGGGGTCACTGTGCAGAGAAAAGAGGGGCTTGGCGCTTTGCTTCGGGGATCCCCGATAATCAGACCCTCTCTTGCAGGTACCGTGGCCCGAACGTCAGGGTTGGGGGGGAGAACACACGAGACCCAGCTGGTGCTGAGATTGCCCTGTGCCGCCATGTCTCCCAGGTAGTAGGTCCAAATCCTTCTTCAGAACATCTGGGTCTTTTCAGACAACCTGGGAAAGACCTCCGGTCCCAGGCCAGCTCCGGCCCACAAAAGTGGAAAGAATGATTTGGTCAGACACTCAGCGTTTCCCCAGGTGTGTCCCATGGAATTCTGGTCCCACAAGTGTCTCCTCACAGAGAGGTGTGACGAGTGAGAAAGTGCTTCTTCTCCATTTCTTTCTAGAAGCCACGCAGTACATGTGAGCACATCAAAGCTCGGAGAAGTCCTGCAGTAAAGGAACTCAGTGTATTTAACTGAGCATTTCCTAGTCGCCACTGACCCTGGGGCTGTTTCTCCACCCAGTTTGGGGTGAGGCCTTTAACAAGGGCCTCTTCGCCTACCCTGTCTTTCTCTGGTCCTACAGATACGGCCGCCCTCTCGCATTGATGTCCGAGGGCTTCCATCAGCGCGGGCCCCTTGAAAAAAATGAGGATTTCAGTTAAGTACGTAGCAAGTCACTCACCCAGAGGTCACAGCCCCGCTCTGCTTAATTGTCCCCCCGAATCCTGAAGGGCTTCCAGTTGCTCAGAAACTTGGAAGGCTCTATCCGCCGTCCTCCCTCAGACCTTCCTCCATGGAAAGGGGGGTAAATGGTACCAGCACTAACCTCCCAGTATCGTGGAAGTTACCTAACACGTGTTCACGCAGGAAACGTGCTCGGAACAGCTCCTGGCACCCAGCAAGCTTTCTACGCAAGGAATGCCCACGCTTTAGCCGTTATCGGGAACTTACTATTATTCTGTGATGTTAGCGTGTGGCTCTAGTATTGTTTTCTTTTTTTTTGCACAAATGGTCAAATAGTCCAAAGCAACAAGACATGACTGCAGGATGTGGGCAAACTCCCCGTCTCTGTCTGTCTGTCTGTCTGTCTTTTTATACACACACACCCACACACACTCATTTACTCTGAATTCACCGACTCCCGTTCACCTGTGTCTCAGGCCTGGGGGCCCAGTGACAGACCCGCTGAGGTATGAACTCAAAAGATGACCGAAAGCAAGAACAGAGGCTCTTTGGGGCAGATACAGAGGGGGAAGGGGCGGGGCCTGCCACCGTGCAGGACTGTGGTTCAGGGAAGGTCTCGACGGTTTTGCGGGAACAGCTCAGTGAGCTCTGGGCCAGCCCTGCCCATCGAGGGGAAGAAGCCCCTGGTCTCCCTCAATGTCTGGAGAATGAGGTGTGTGCGTTGCCTTTTAGAAAATACTGCCCCACACAGGAGGGAAAAGGATGTAAGCTCGGGAAGGACATTCTCCCTGGAGGTAAAGGCTGGGGAAGGCCGGGCTCCCTGCCTCCGGAGGAGAGGAAAGGGCAGTTTGGGAAGTGCCCAGCGCTCCCACCCTTCCCCACCGCCCCTTTACTGGAAGCCGAGAGCTGGCTTTCCCCTGTAAAGGCACCGCAGGACGGTGGGCCTTCTGCCTGTCACCAGCTAAAGAACATTTCTGAGAAAGCACAGCCTCCTTGAGGAATGGGAGAAGGGGGGAAGCCCAGGAGGCCAGGTCGAAATTTCCAAACAGAAAAGGCGTGTCCGTGACCCTCAGAGAGCAAAGAACAGGGCTAGCCGAGGAGCAGCCTGGGGAGCCGGGCTGCAGGGCAAGGCGCCCTTGTCTGTGCGCGCTCGGGACGCCCGCCCCCTGAGCCTATTTCATGACAAACGCTCCCCCCCCCCCCCCCCCCCGCCATGACGCTTCCACTTCCATTGTCACCAGCTTACGAATTAAAGATGACAAAGGAAAAACATACTTCGGTGGCTGGCCTCTCTCCAGGCAAGAGGGAAGCTTCAGTTGGAATCGCTCTGCATGGGAGGTTTCCTCTTCCTTTTACCCCGTCCCCAGGACAAGTACAGCGCCTCTGACCCTCATCAATGCCGGCCACCTAGGCCTGGAAGTTGGGCAGATGCCCATCACCCTGCCACCAAACAGAACGCAAGGGTGGGTCCCCTGTGAGCACCTGATGTCTCGCCAACAGAAAAGGGACACGTCCAGTTGACAATGGGTCACCGTCTCCGTGCCCAGGCTGGGCGGGGCAGCAGTGCCTGGAGGGCGGGCCCCATGCCGGGGAGGCTCGGCGCTCTCGAGACGCCTGCATGCCGCCGCGTTACAGCCCAAACCCTGCTGTGGTGCCCAGGGGCCTCTGGAGGTGCTCCCCAGCAGGCTGCCAGGTCTCTCACTGCAGGGCGGGGGGTGAAGATGAGCTCCCAGCTACCTCTGGGTTTACTGCTGCTCTCAGGAGGGCTTGGAGAGGACCTCAGACTGGACCCTCACTGCATCTCACAGCATCTCCTGCAGCCAGGCCCCCCCCCCGGAGCTGGCCCAGTCACCCTGGCGCCTCCAGAGAGCTGGCTGGCTCGCACGCTCTGCCCCGATTTGTGTCATTTGGTTCTGTTGGGGGAGCCTGTCCTCCGCTGAGGCTTCTGCTGGGCCGGGGCAGGGGGGATCCTGCAGTGCCCCGCACGCCCCCAGCCAGTCCCAGGGCTCTGCTCACAGAGGCTGCGTATCTCCCATCTGTTCTGGAAAAAGTTCCCGCAGGCAATCTGGGCCTGCCTGGGAAGCCAAAGCCCGGGTTTCCAGGATGGCTGGGGTCTGTCACAAAGCTCAGCTCGGTCTCTGCGCCACGACCGGGAGGCATGTGGACGCCAGTTCTTTGTGTCCGCTGGAAGAGACCGAAGGCCTGTGTGAGGAAGGGGGCCGCCCGGCTGGGACAAGCCATTTCATCTCGTCTTCCTGGAGGGTTAGGCAAGGCAGGACCAAGCCCTGGATCTTCCAGCACATTCTGTGCCTGGTGAGCACCCAGAGGCCCCAGCCACGTGGGGCCCGAGGCTGGATGCAGGGGGCCCGGGCTGAGCCGTGACCTGCGGGCCGGTGGCTTTTGTCCTCAGGGCTGGCTGACCACCTGCAGAGCTGGGCATCCACGGGCGTGGTGGGCGCCCACCTGCCCCAAGCCCAAAGCCTCCAGCGCCTTTGGTCCATATCACCCCTTATAGATAGCACTCACCTAGTCCAAGCGCTAGGTTAGACTAGGCTTAAAATAGCCACACAGGCAGCACCTGGTTTACTGCTCCCGGTCACTCACAGCCCCCTCATTGCTAAATGATCATTTTCTGTGGCCAGGTCCGCTCTTTCCAAAGCTCTCGTGCTTGAATCACACCCAAAGCTGTTTCTCTTTGGGGCCAGCTGTCGTCACGTGCTAGTAGGCAGGCCTCGTGCAGAGCAGTTTGGGAACTGTTGGCACCTTGTGTGTAAGCCTGCGTCTCCGCACTGAGTGGCCCCGGAGACGGGAGAGCTGCCGTCTATTCCTCTTTGTCCCCGGCCCCTCCCCTGGACCTGTCCCTCGGGGTTCACAGTCACGACCTGCTCTAACTCCTGGCTCTACCCCCCGTAACCAGAAGTCCCAACACTCGGGACTTGGTTTCAGGTCAGCCTCCCCACTCTGCTGGGGCCACAGCACCGGGCCTGTCAGCCACGGCGGGGTAGCGGGGGCCCCGTGTGCACGGCTGTACTTGGGTTTTCAGCAAACACTGATTCGGTGTCCGCTAGGTGTCAGGCGGTGTGTTATGTGCTGGGGACACGAGGGAAGAGCCATGGTTCCTGCTCGTGAGGCGGGAGGCCTTGAACAGAAGAGGTAGAGCTGGTCCTTTACGCTTGTTTATTATTCATTCCAGCTTTACTAAGGGCCTTTCAGGTACCAGATTCAACACGAGGACGCTCCAGGTCCGACAGGGAGTGAAGCTAATCCCTACCCCACAGGAGCTTGCAGCCCATGGGCAACGTTAGATTCAGCAATGCATACGGCCCAGGGCACCACGCACAATGGCAGAAATGTTCACAGTGGACGGGGGAGGGGGGCACCCAGGGGTCGTCTGCCGCAGAACACTCCGTCCGGAATTCTGGACATGATGCTGGAGTGGAGTTTTCAAGGGCAATGTGGTAAATCAGAGGTGGCCCCAGGGTCTTTGCACTTCCGTCACTGAGACGTAGCCTCTGTCTGTCCTAGAATCTTCGCGGGGCTAATTCGCTTGACCAGTTGGATGCAGCAGAAGTGATGTGCCGGAACTCCCAGGGCTAGGTGAGAAAAAGCCTTGCAGCATTTACTTCCAGGCTTTTGGAACTTGTAAGCAGTCTGACCGTGCTGGGGAGGTGACATGTAGGGGCTCTGACTGGCAGTCCTCGCGGGGCCTGTCCTCCCAGCCAAGGCGCCAGACATGCGAGTGAAGCCATCCGGGTCTCTCCAGACCAGCCCATCTGCTGGCTGAGTAACACTGAGTGATATCACTGATACCAGAGGAATGGAAGAATCGCTCAGCTGAGCCCAGCCCAAGTTCCTGATCGGCAACATGTAAGGTGTAAGTATGAGGCCTCGGGGCCTGCACGGCGGTGGCTGGTACCCCTGTGGTCATCCTCACATAACAGGGGCAGGGAGGGGGCTCTCCTGTCTTCCTGATCGCAGGGCTAGCACAGCCTGCGCCTCGGTTCTCCAGCCTGTCCTCACATAGGTCACCACCCTCCCTACTCCACAGTTTGGCATTCTTGCATTCACTGATTCATCCTCTGATTTGTTTGGAAGATAATAGTTTGATGTCTATTCATTACACTAAAAACAGGTATTAACCACTTGTCAGGCCCTGGGTTCAACACGTACGTGAATTATCTAATGTCATCCTCAGGACATCCCCCCATGAGGTCGTTAGTATAGCCAGTTCTGCTATAACACTCGTTTTAAAAATGAGAACTTGTTTCGACGTAATTAATATACTAGGGAACACCTCGAGCATGGTGTGAATTTTGCGTTTGCTTCCGTGTGATTTTGTCCACACGCACCCAAAGCTAGGTGAACGCAGAAGACTGCACCCAGCCGCCCTGAGCTGCACGGGGATACAAGACGCAAACACACACAGACCCCCGCCAACACCTCCAGTTACCTGGGTTCACGGCGAACAGGGAGCCACGCCCCTGCACACCAGGTGCTACTACTTTCCGTCCGATTTCAGGTAATCCTCCCCCACCTCACAACAACTCACTCACCGACACCCGCTTCCCAAGCAACTTCAGGTCTTATTCAAGGTAAAGCGCCAGACGTATTCGCAGTGGTTAGGAATTTCTAAACCACGGAACCTGTGTAAACCAGCGCTGTCATTTTTATTAGCTTTGGGTGTGTCCCTAGCCCCATTTCCCCCGTAAGCCCTGTAGTTTTAATCGTGCGATTTTGCGTAGAGGGGTGATTTCCAGGAACGCCCCTGTCGGATTGGGGCAGAACCGACTGTACCCTTATCTCCACTTTAAAGTTGAGGAAAGTGAGATTCCGAAGAGGCTGGTCCACGCTGGTAAACGTAGGACCCCAACTCAAATTCCTGGCTGAGAAGCTGGACTCCGACTGGCCCTGTGCCCCTTCCCCCGCCCCCAGGTGTTCAGCATCCTTGTGATGGGAAAGGCCAGGTGGGGGAGGAGCGCTCGGGACGCTTTCCTCACGGGTCCTTGCTCCCGGCCCCGCCCCCGGAGCAGAGGCCCCGCCCACCTGGCCGCACACCTGCCAGCACCTCCGGCGAGAAGGGAGGGCTGAGCGGCCTCTCTCCCCTCGGGCTCCTCGGCGTGCCGGGCGGGGCCTGGCGCCTGCCCGGGCCTCCGAGATGCTTCTGGAGCCCGACGGGCCTGAAGGCGAGGCTTGGCTGCGGAGAGCCGGCAGGCGGAGCCAGGCTCTCGGGCAGCCCCGCGGAATTCCAGGCACAGTCAGGACCCCCCACTTCTGATCAGAAGCCGGGAAGACGGTACCCTGCGGCCTGAGGCCATGGTAAGCTCCCCTAAGGGGAGAGTCAGACGCCGGCCCCTCCCGGCCACTCGTCCTGGATCTAAAGCTCTTCACCCTCCTTTGAGGGCTCTGTCAGGACCCCGCTTCCCTTTGACAGCTGAGCGCACACTTCCTGGGCCTCCAGGGAACCCCCTACCCCTGCCATCCGCAAGACCCTCTGTGTCGTCAGGCTCAGTGCCCTGTGCTTTCCATGCTCCTTTGGTAATGAACCGTGTCCCCTTTGTGATGACTGGGCTCCCGCGCACAGGCAGATGCCAGTTACGCACGAGCTGTGTTCTCAGGCCAGTTGTAAGTGGGCCGCTGCAATCAGAACGCGTGTTCCCGTAGAAGCTCTTAGGATGGAGGGTGGGGCCCCAGGTGAACGTCTACAGGCCTGACAACCCATAACGCGGCCGAGCGGGGCCAGAGCGCGGCTCTGAGTGCCCGGGCGCGCAGGACGGGGAGAGGAAAAGAGTTGCTTCTGCCTGAGCGCAAGAGCAGCTGTCAGAAGAAACCCAAAACATGGGAAGGGGAGGATGGAAGTGCTTCCATCTCTCCTGTAGCGTCTTCCCATTTTCTGTTACCCTCCGCGGCCCCGGGCCAGTTTTGACACATTTTCTGAAGAAATGAAATGAGAAGCGGTCGGGAGTTGTCTTCAAGCAGGCCTTCAGCTACCACGTTGAAGGGGCTTTCGATTTTTTTCCCTTTGCGTCGTAACGGACAGACTTTGGGGGGGAGACAGATTTAGATTCAAATATCTGAAGGAAGTTTATTGTTTTTTTTTAAAAACTGAAGTATAGTTGATTTACAATATTATGTTAGTTTCAGGTATACAACAAAGTATGTGTATATATTTTTTCCAGATTATTTTCCATTATAGGTTATTACCAGATATTGAATATAGTTCCCTGTGCTATACAGAAAATTCTTGTTGTTTATGTGTTTGATGTACAATATTTACCTTGTATGTGTTAATCCCTTCTCCTAATTTAGCCCTCCCTACCTTCCCTTCCCCTTGGGTAGCCATCAGTTCATTTTCTATGTCTGTGAGTCTGTTTCTGTTTTGTATGTAGATTCATTTCTATTATTTTTTAGATTCCACATGTAAGTGACTTCATAGAATTGTCTTTGTCTGATTTAGTTCACTTATTATGATGATCTCTAGGTCCATCCATGTTGCTGCAAGTGGCATTATTTCATTCTCTTTTATGGCTGAGTAACATTCCATTGTATAAATATACCACATCTTCTTAAACCAATTGTCTGTTTTGGTTTTTTTAAATAATTTTTTTAAAATTTATTTTATTTTTAGCTGCATTGGGTCTTTGTTGCTGCGCGCGGGCTTTCTCTAGTTGAGGCGAGCGGGGGCTACTCTTCGCTGCGGTGTGCGGGCTTCTCATTGCGGTGGCTTCTCTTGTTGCGGAGCACAGGCTTTAGGCGTGCGGGCTTCAGTAGTTGTAGCACGCGGGCTCAGTAGTTGTGGCTCGAGGGTTCTAGAGCACAGGCTCAGTAGTTGTGGCTCACGGGCTTAGTTGCTCCACGGCATGTGGGATCTTCCTGGACCAGGGCTCAAACCCATGTCCCCTGTTTTGGCAGGTGGATTCTTAACCACTGCACCACCAGGGAAGCCCAAACCAATTGTCTGTTGATGGACACTTAGGTTGGTCCCTTGTACTGGCTACTGTAAATAGTGCAGCTATGAACATTGGAGTGCACATATTTTTCCAAATTAGAGTTTTCACCTTTTCTGGATATGTGCCCAGGAGTGGGATTGCTGGATCATAGGGTAGCTCTATTTTTAGGTTTTTAAGGAACCTCCACACTGTTCTCCATAGTGGCTGCACCAATTTACACTCCCAACAACAGTGCAAGAGGGTTCCCTTTTCTCCACACCCTCTCCAGCATTTATTGTTTGTAGACTTTTTCATGATGACCACTCTGACTAGAGTGAGGTAATACTTCATTGTGGTTTTGATTTGCATTTCTCTCATAATTAGTGATGTTGACCATCTTTTCATGTGGCTGTTGACCATCTGTATGCCTTCTTTGGAGAGATGTCTATTTAGGTCTTCTGCCCATTTATTGATTGGGTTTTTTTTTTTTAATTGACTTGTATGAGCTGTTTGTATATTTTGGAAATTAATCCCTTGTCGGTTGCATCATTTGTAAATATTTTCTCCCATTCTGTAGGTTGTCTTTTTGTTTTGTTTATGGTTTCCTTTGCTGTGCAAAAGCTTTTAAGTTTGATTACGTCCCATTTGTTTGTTTCTGCTTTTATTTCTGTTGCCTTGGGAGACTGATCTAAGAAAATATTGCTACAATTTATGTCTGAGAATGTTTTGCCTGTGTTCTCTTTTAGGAGTTTTATGGTGTCATGTCTTATATTTAGGTCTTTAAATCATTTTGAGTTTATTTTTGTATGTGGTGTGAGGGAGGGTTCTAACTTCATTGATTTATGTGTGGCTGTCCAGCTCTCCCAACAGCACTTGCTGAAGAGACTGTCTTTCCTCTGTTGTATATTCTTGCCTCCTTTGTTGAAGATTAATTGACTGTAGGTGTGTGGGTTTATTTCTGGGCTCTCTATTCTGTTCCATTGATCCATATGTCTCTTTTTGTGCCAGTACCACACTGTTTTGATGACTGTGGCTTTGTAGTATTGTCCACAGTCTGGAAGGGTTATGCCTCCAGCTTTGTTCTTTTTCCTCAAGATTGCTTTGGCAATTCTGAGTCTTTTGTGGTTCCATATAAATTTTAGGATTATGTGTTCTGGTTCTGTGAAAAATGTCATGGGTATTTTGATAAGGATTGCATGAAATCTGTAGATTGCTTTGGGTAGTATGGCCTTTTAAACAATGTTAATTCTAAATATATGAAGGAATTTTAAATGACCCCCGAGCTGTTGGAGAACAGCATGGGCTTCCTTCAAAGATGGTGATGCGTCCCTCATGGCTGCGTGTTTGGGAGGTGCTGGAGGCTGAGGGTCATCAATTGGTCAGAAAGTGAAAGCAGTGAGGGAATGTTTTGGTTGATGGGATGTTTTGGTTGACCCACGTGGTTTAAAAAGTTTGAGCCAACATTAAAGTTTGGGAGCTTATACATAAAATATCAGATTTCTGGTGTCTGCTGAAAAATTAGAAGATCTGCCAACATGAAGCCCTCTTTTCTGCATGTTGACCAATCAGCCAGAGCTAGTGGTCTCTTTCCCTTGACCCCAGGCTGCGTCCTCTAATTCCTCAAAGTCTTTCCCACTCCGGCAGTGCATCCTCTTGACCAGGTCGGTTTAGCTCATTTCCATAGCCTGCCTGGCTAGTGCAGGCCTTGGATTTGACACCCCTGCTGTAGAGCTTCCACTACAGCACCCGCTCAGCCTTACTAGCCCTGCTTTCTAACGGGAACTGCCCACCCAGAGCCCCTGCGGCCAAGACGGCTGTGTTTTGTGTTATGTTCCACCACTTTGGACTGAGCAGTTTGGGTTGACACCGGATCCCAGGGCTATCAATTCACTGACTGATAGTGACACGTAATTACGTCCATCATGGGGCCTGGCGTGGGAAAGTGTGCTGAGCCAATCAAACTTTCCCTCTCAGCTTTCAAAACTGAGAAGTACAGTGTGAACCAGAAAGTTGGCAACGGTTTGATGTCAGGGAGAGGCCAGAGAAGTCACAGAGGGCCACGAGTAAGCTGAAAGTGGGAGGCGGTGGGAAGAAGGGGTTGGTTTTGGGAGGGATGGGAGGGAGTGTATGGCCTGAGAGGCAAGTCTAGTCACTGGTCCCCAGAGCTGTCTTGGTTCCTTAGAGGTTTTCAGCTTCAGACCCAGTTGATGTGTTTTTCTATAATAAGCTCCTATGCCCTGCACTCAGGATAAGCTCATCAGGCCACTGTTCAGGCCTCTGCTAACTGGAGAGTCTGTGGTTCTACAAATTGAGCTTAAGGGTTTACCTCCATGGTATGCGCCCCACACTGTAGGCGCATAACACGTGGTGGACAGACAGCAGGTGCATTAGGAATCGATCTCTAAGACTATTTCCTCTCCTTTGTCTTCAAGTTGACTTTTATTTTAAGTTGAAATATAGTTGATTTACAATGTTGTGTTAATTTCTGCTGTACAGCAAAGTGATTCAGTTATACATATATGTACATTCTTTTTTATATTCTTTTCCATTATGGTTTATCTCAGGATACTGAATATAGTTCCCTGTGCTGTACAGTAGGACCTTGTTGTTGATCCATCCTATAGATACTAGTTTGCATCTGCTAATCCCACACTCCCACTCCATCCCTCCCCACACCCCCTCCCCCTTGGCAACCACAATTCTGTTCTCTATGTCCATGAGTCTGTTTCTGTTTCTGTTTCGTAGATAGGTTCGCTTGTATCATATTTTAGATTCCACATATAAGTGATATCATGTGGCATTTGTCTACTTCCTCTCCTTTTGCGTCTGCAGCAAAGGTATGCATACGATTTTCAAGGCATAAACATGCAAGCATCTTAAGATCTAATTTTATTGCATTATCATATTCCCAACAAGAAAAAAAAAGCGTGTAGGTAAAGCTGCTTGTTATATACATCTGTCAGCCCTAATCAGACAAACCCCGCTTAAGTGATAGAAAACTATTCAGAGGTTGTCATCATTCTTGTGAACCTGAAGAATATTTAACTTGTTGATTAAGTGCTTAACATTACAAATGAATGCAAAACTGTCTGTCAGTTCTGGTGTGATTATTTTGGAAATGGTGTAAGTGTTCAGGTTGCCGTGACAATGAATGACCTCTGGGATATTTCAGGCTGCCGTGTTGCATCACCTTTTCTGTGGAGTTGCCGTGCGGGTTCCAGGGAGAAGAAAGGAATGATGCGTATTATAATTCATCATAAAGTCGCTGATTTGTCTTCTTTAAGCAACTGCTGTTGAAATGAGATAACGAAGAACTTCAGGCCGTAGCTGCCCCAGCGAAGGGAACTGAGGAAGGGTAAAGACAGCGTGTCACTGGGGAAAGCTGCGAGCTATGGTGGCGTCTCCCTGGCACCAGCCGAACAATCTGAAACCTGAACAGCCACGTCGATGGGGGACACACAGAGACAGAACAGCTGGGGAACTGAACGAACTTTCCACTTGGTAGCCTAGTCTCTTGGCGTCATAGAGATTAAGATTTTACTGATCTCACTGGACAATTGTTCAAACCTTTGCCACGCTCTGTTTTCGCAGATACTCGTTTCGCGTTCCCGGGAAAAAAAAAATCCACACCTGCTTAATCATTTCAAACACAATAGATAGAGGGCATTTATTACAAATTAGTGAAAAAAGCGGTCTCCCGTTTTTTGCTAGAATTTCAAAGGTTTCCTCTGTCAGAAAACCATGGCTTGGCAATTTCTAAGGATAAAGACAAATTAAAAGGAAAAACTGAGAGAGAACACATTTTATTCTCTTTTTACATTTATTTTTAATTTACGTAAAGTGCAATACAGTAAAATTTGCCCTTTGTGGTGTACAGTTGTGTGGGTTTTGACAACTGCATATGCCCACGTATTGTGTTTCCACGAGCATAATCATATGGGAAGAGTTCTACCAGTCCCAGATTCCCTTTGGAGGAGTAGCCCTTCCCTCCATCCCCACCGCTGCCAGCAGTGATCTGTCCTCTGCCTTTATAGTTTTGCCTTTTCCAGAACGTTATATAAATAGAATCATACAGTGTATAGCCTTTTCGTTTATAGTAACTTAATTTATTAACTGACTTTTGCTAAAGTTCTACCCGATATAATGTTCTGTGCAGAGAAGAAAAGTGGGAAAAATATTTGGGGGGCTGGGGGAATCTTGGAAGACAAGAACGAGGAAGTGGGGAAGTGGCCACCAGCCTCACCCACAGAATTATCTTCATCTGTGCACAGAATGTGTCTTCAAGGAGGTGAGAACCCACTGCAAAGATTTGGACACCCCAACTTAGCTCCTGTGCAGAGCTCAAAGGAAGAACCCGTGGGCTTAGCCTTTGGCTGTCTGTAACTGCTGGGATCTGACCCGGGGCTGGGTAATTAACATGTGTAATTAGCTCCTGTTTGGTTATGAGGGCAGTTGTGGTGTAGGCAGCATCAGGCTGGTGGAGAAAAGCGCAAATGAACTCTGCGGTTGTGCTCCGGAGCGGCCGCCCTTGTTATGCTTTATCAACACAGCAGCTGGATTAGCCCCGCATTCAGTTTGCTTTGCCTCATTACGATAATTGCCTTGTGAACAATGGCATGTTTCAGCGTGCTCCTCCTTACCAGGGGACAGGATTAGTTTGTACAAGTGAACCTGCTGGCGGGAGGGGCAGCTGGCTGGGCTAATATGTGGGTCTTGAGGTCGATATTACTTTTTTTTTTTTTTTTTAAGAAAGCGTTTGAATTCAGGGCTGAGTTTGGGAAGGTGAGTTTATATCAGAACTATGTTCTGCCCTCCAGTCATGCGATGCACACTGGTTGCCTTCCTGTTGGGAATAACGTGGTCAGTTGCATGATGTCCGGGGTCTGGGGCTTAGGTTCCGACTCTTCCATGCATGTGCTAGATGGCTTTAATCCCTCTGCTCTGTAGTCCTGAATTTTTATTTCTATTTATTTAAAAATTTTTTTTCATTGAGGTATAGTTAATTTACAATGTTGTGTTAGTTTCAGGTGTACAGCAAAGTGATTCAGTTACACACACGCATATAAATATATGTTCTTTTTTCACATTCTCTTCGTTATACGTTATTACAAGACATTAGAGTTCCTTGTGCTATACAGTAGGTCCTTGTTGTTTATCTATTTTATATATGGTAGTGTGTATCTATTAATCCTGAAATCCTGGTTTATCTCCTCCCTCACCCCCTCGCTATCCCCTTTGGTAACCATAAGTTTGTGTTCTATGTCTGTGAGTCAATTTCTGTTTTGTAAACAGGTCCATTTGTGATAATTAAGTTTTAAAAATCAAGTTAGATCTGCTCTACTAGAGATTCTTGGAAGGCTCGCTATACATCTAGGCCCTGTGCTGGATGTATCCACACACTCACATACGATTAGCCCCATTTTTCAGAGGAAGAGATCTATGTTCCAAGGATTCCCTTCCAGCTTTTCTGCCCCTCAAGGTTTCCCCCGTGTTTGTGGTCTCTTGATGATACTGCCCTTTCAGGAGCTTTGAGAGACACCTTACGAGATGGTCACCGTGGTGACCAGCTTCTACTCAGAGATGATGACACCTTCACAGGAGTCATACACTATATTTTGTCAAAATCCATCCTCCCAGGACACCTTCTGAGAGCTTCACAGCCACCCTGTGAAGTAGACTAAGGGCAGGGAAGCCACATCACTTGAGCTTCTTAGAGTCTCCTTAGAATGGCCGCTGCCCCAGCCTCTCCATGGGATCCTCCAGCTGTGGCTTGCAAGGAGGTTTAGGAAAGACGGCCGAGCCCTCCACCATCCTAACACACAAGGGAGTGGTCCCACCTCAGACTCTCTCGAGGGGACCTTGATCCTCACAGCAGTGAGTGAGCCACTGCCTGGAGGTGTGCTGTCCTGTGGCCCCAGCAGTGTCTGAAGCCCTCGTTAGTCTCTTTGCAAGTGGTTATTTCATGAAGACTGTGTGTGTGTGTGTGTGTGTGTGTGTGTGTGTGTGTGTGTGTAAAGTGGGAGGGAAGGTGCAAGAAAAGGGGAAAGACAGTGTGGTCTGTTCCTTGGAAAGTTTGTTGGGAAACAAAACCATGGTCATCTCAAACATGGTGACATTGGTCCTTAGGATGGACACATCCCCACTGGGCCTGATCCTTGTAGGAGTGGTGGGGCTAACCTGGCAGGAGACAAAAAGCACAGGGTCTGGGGTCAGGGAACTGTCGCCTCAGTTTCCAACTTCCACTTACCTGAGCAAGTTTCTGTGAGCCTCAGCTTCCCCATCTGTAAAATGGAGCGTGGTATGAATACCCTCGTAGGGTTAGTGTGATAAATAAAATCACACCCCTAAAGCTAGTCAGCTGAAGACCATTTGACTCCAAAATCCACGCTCTTAGGCACTAGATGGATACGAATGATTTCGTGTAATTGTATTAGATAGATGACCCTGTGGGCTCATGGGTTTCTATGACGGTGAGCTCAGCTGAGAACGAAATCCATCGAAGTTTTTTCAGTTCTGAGGGGCCGAGGATAAAGCCAGGAGGCAGCATGTGGGTGTGTAAGCGTTGTTAAAAACTGCTAATAAGCATTTCGAGTACAAGACAGCATCTTGGCTTCAACGAGGCTTCCACTTAGTAGGGCCGAGAGAGAGGTGGTCTTTTGGAGCTTTGTGACTAAGTGGTTTCTACCCAACCTCAGGCAGCAAACGGTGAGCATGTAGTGATCTGGACTGAGTATAAAAGCCTGATTATGGAGGGATCATGTGGCCTGGTTCCAGCCAGCTATTATCTAGTGGGTTTATTTATGGTTAGTCAAGTGAGAATGACAACACAGACAGCCACCCTGGGTGTGATATTATGTGAGCAGCGTGGTGTGATCCGAAACCACGTGGGCACCTCCCATCCCTCGGCTACACTGCAATGAAGCGACATAGCAATAAACAACCACAAACAACGTACACGTCCTCCCTAAGCCGTTACCCCCATGCCTGCCAACAAAACCCCTAAACCGTGGGTTTTCAATACCTGTTTATAAGAAACCTGCCAGGTGCTCTTTTAAAAAAGAATATTAAAAAATTACCTAAGTTATATGTGTTTACTATAGAAAGATGGGAAAATACGGTTACGAAAAGGAACTATAATAATAGTCGCCTTTAAGCCCCCTCCCCCTCCCCGCGAGGTAGCCGTGGCTAACATTTCGGTGTGTGTCACTTCGGGATCTTTGAAATGTACGTGCACACGTACGCAGCACATGGAGAGCCACGTGCGTATGTTTATTTATCGGAATGCGTTTGCTCCACACGCACGGTTTCTAAGCTGAATGCTTCACGTACTATCTCATGGATGTTTCCCAAGTTAGGAAGTCTTTGAGGTCCTGTGTCTCTTTATAAGGGGAGCTCCCTCCAACATTAGACATCGATCGTGTCCCTACAGAGCGTAGCCTTCCCGGCCCCCGAGTCTACCCTTTGGGTGGAGTGTGAATTCAGGGAGCTTGCGTTGGCTCTTGGAGCCCCACGTGCAAGAAGTCAGCTTCCACAGACACTGAATCAGAACCAGGGCTCTCGTGGCTGCCTCCTAAAAGTGGACTGGTCAGCTCAGCCTGCAGACACCCTGGGCCACATGTGCACATTTGCAATCCAAATAAGGCATCAGACCCTGAGCAGAGAATGGGCAGCATAGCCTGCGAGGCTGGGAGATGCTTCTTTGTCACTTCTTTGGCAAGGGACCCGGTCTTCTTACCTCCGACCTACCACAAACCTGCATCTCTATTCCCTCCGCGGGAAACCTCCAGCCTGTGGACCCAACTCGAGCGCGACTTACTAGCAACCTCTGTGTTCCTTTGCTCTTTTAATTGAGGTATAGTTGATTTACAATATTATGTTAGTGTCAGGTGTACAACATAGTGATTCAGTAGTTTTGCAGATTATACTCCATTATAGATTATTACAAGATAATGGGTGTAATTCCCTGTGCTGTAAATATATCCCTATAGCTTATTTATTTTATACAGAGTAGTTTGCGCCTCTTAATCCCCTACCCCATCCTGGCCCTCCCCCTTTCCCTCTCCCCACCGGTAGCCACAAGATTGTTTTCTATATCTATCAGATTATTTCTGTTTTGCATATATTCATTTGTATTATTTTTTAGATTCCATATGTAGTAATGTCATACAGTATTTGTCTGGCTTATTTCACTAAGCATAATAATTTTCTCCAGGTCCATCCATGTTGCTGCAAATGGCACTACTTCATTCCTTTTTATGGCGGAGTCGTATTCCATTGTGTATATGCACCACATCTTCTTTATCCATTCGTCTGTTGATGGGCATTTAGGTTGCTTCCACGTCTTGCCTATTGTAACTAGTGCTGCAGTGAACATTGGGGTGCATGTATCTTTTGAATTACGGTTTTCTCAGGGTATATGCCCAGGAGTGGGAGTGCTGGGTCGTAGGGTAGCTCTAGTTTTGGTTTTCTGAGGAACCTCCACACTGTTCTCCACAGTGGGCTGCACCCATTTACATTCCCCCCAACAGTGCAGCAGGGTTCCCTTTCCTCCACGGCCTCTCCAGTGCTTGATATCTGTAGACTTTCTGATGTGAATTCCTCTGCTCTCGAGGGCTGTCGTGCCAGGTCAGACCAGTGAGTCTTGGTGCCTTGATTCTGACACGAGCTAATCCTTGAGGTTCAGTAGAAGAGGGTTCTGATGTCATTTCGAAAGGAAATGGATGGAATTAACCACAAGTTATCAACCTGCAAAACCTAGAGATTTCAAAAGTGCTCGCCAGCAGGTAAGGGTGGACTGTTTCTGAGGTGTGGGCTGTCTTCCTGGCTCCTTGCAGGGGTTCCTCCAGCCTCCCCTGGGGTTGGGCGGGGGGCTGCCTCTCAGCCCGCCGCTGAGCCCCAGCGGTGGGCGGGGCTGTTCTCTGCTGCCACCTGGCCGTGTGCTCAGGGCTCTCGGTGGCAAGGGATGCTCGGCCGAAGCCGCCGAGGCCTGAGGAGGAAAGAATATACCGGAGGCTTCGTGCACTGGAGCCCCGGGAAGGACGGTGGTGTGGGCAGGCCCCAGGTGGCCTCGGGGCTGGGGGCCCGCCGCCCGCCTCCTGCCTCTGCTGTTCCCCGAGGGCCCATTTCATTCTCTCCGCGAGAGCATCTCTGTAGCTTCTGCCAACAGGGCCCTCGGGGCTGGGGAGGGGTGTCCGGCTGGCCTGGTTGGGGTCCCACAGCCCCGGCGGGTGGGCACGGGTACCGTGACAGCAGCCCCTCTACCGCCTCGTGGATGGAATGCAGGGAAGGGTCACCGAAAGGCAGTGGCCCTTTCTCAGAAGCGGGCAGATATAAAAGGAGATAGACTCAAGCCTTCCCAGCCAGCTTTATTTTTCAGCTCTGTGAGACAAAAGCCGCCCTCACCCTGGTCTCTCCTGGGTCCCCTTCATCCCCTGACCACCTCTGGTCACTTGCTCTTGCCTATGCTGGTTCCCAGGCCCAAAGGCCTCCTCCCCTCCCCGTTTATGCAAATCCCGCCCGGTACCCGGTATCCGGTACCCGAGGGCTGCATCTCATCAGGCAGTCAGTTCTCCCCCACCTCTTGCAGCCTCTGTGTGTCTCCTTGCCCCACTTGGAGCGACAAAGTGCCTCGCGTTCTGTTCCTTCTCCTGTTTCCCAAGCCCATCTCATCTGCACGGCCCTCGCTTGGCCCCTTGCAGGGAGAGCTGACCCCTTTCCAGCTCTGCTTCCTCGTTTCCACGACAACTTTAGCCCGTCTCACTCTGGGAGCTCTTCCGCTTCTCCTGCACACTCGCCCCTGGCATCCATCCTCCCCACCGGCCACCTCTTGGGTTTTATCTCACTCGACCTTTCAGAAGTTCAAGTTTTCAATGAAAAGCTAACCACTCTTTCTGTCTTAAACACTCTCTTCTCTGGGATTTCATGACACCAAGCTCTCTTGTTTCTCCCCACTTCAGATACTCCTAACTCAGTCTTTTTAATTTTTTTTTTTTTTTTTTTTTTTGCTGTACACGGGCCTCTCACTGTTGTGGCCTCTCCCGTTGCGGAGCACAGGCTCCGGACGCGCAGGCTCAGCGGCCATGGCTCACGGGCCCAGCCGCTCCGCGGCATGTGGGATCTTCCCGGACCGGGGCACGACCCGTGTCCCCTGCATCGGCAGGCGGACTCTCAACCACTGCGCCACCAGGGAAGCCCAGTCCTTTTAGTTTTTAAAAATATTTTATTGGAGTCTAGTGGATTTACAATGTCGTTTTAGTTTCAGGTGGACAGCAAAGTGATTCAGTTATACATATACATCTATTCATTCTTTTTTAGATTCTTTTCTCACATCCGTTGTCACAGAATATTGAGCAGAGTTCCCTGTGCTCTACAGCAGGTCCCTGTTGGTTATCTGTCTTATATATAGTAGTGTGTGTATGTTCATCCCAAGCTCCTAATTTATCCCTCCCCCGACACTTCCCGTTTGGTATCCATAAGTTTGTTTTCAATATCTGTGAGTCTGTTTCTGTTTTGTAAATAAGTTCATTTGTATCATTTTTAAAAAATTAAATTCCACGTACGAGTGATATCATATGACTAACTCGGTCTTCTTTAAAAAAAACCAGATTCCTTGTCTTCTATGACCAAGGCTCCTGCCCTCTTTCTGTCTCTTGCCGCATCACCATCACCAGTTCCATGCCAATTACGTGCCCTTGACTCCCAGATTTGTACCTCACCTGCCTCTCCTGAGCTCCAGCCATATATACCCTGCTGTCCAGTTGACGACTCGACTTGTGTGTCTCACGAAGTGTTAGCGCGATAAATAAGATCGTGTGCTAAAGGTAACCAACTGATTAACGTGCCAATCTCCAAGTTCAGACGTCCAAAAATGAACTAATTCACCAGAAATTTGCCTCTTGTCCAGGCTCCCCTCTCTGAGTAATGGTGCTTCTGTGTCCCCAGCTGCTCGTGCCAGAGTCCGGTTTGACACGGTCCTCCCCTGTGCTACCCGAATCCATCACCAGGTCCCAGCTCTGAGCTGCATCCCGCTCGCCTCTTTCTCTCTGTCACCACTGACACCTCTCATTCTTCACCACCATCCTCTCACTAAACTCTAACTCACCTGTTTTCTTCCTAGTCTCCCTTGCCATCCAGTAGCCAGGGATCTCTTCCCATCCTCCCTCTGCTCCAGGGGGGAGTTACTGCTCTCAGAAGAAAATCCCAAATCCAAACCCTGTCCTGTTCAGAGCTGATGAGATGCCAACCTCCTTCTCCAGCTTGATTTCCACACCGGCCTCCTGCCGACACTCCCAGCCGCACCGACAATCTTGTGTTCCTTCGGCCTCCCAGCCCCTTCGGCCCTCGGCCCCTCCCATGGCCTCTCCTATGCTCCTCAGTCTGGAACTTTCTTTCCTCACTCTTTTCCTGCATCTCTCAGGTCACAGCTTAGGTCACTCCTAAGAGAGGCCGTTCCCGCCCTTCCGCAAACTAAGCTGAGACTATGTATGATTCTGTGTCACAGTACTTCTCCTTTCCTACGGAGCATTAATGACTTTTTGTTCTATGTTACTTGTGTGATTGTTTTATTATATATTACTTGTGTGTCCCACTAAACGTCCCGCTTCACGAAGGCAGGGGGTCGGTCTTGTTTCCCCAGGAACGCGGTGTCTGCGCAATAAAAAAGTACTGAATGAAGGAATGAATAAATAAATACAACTACATTTTAGTATCCCCCCCAGGGACAGAGTGGTTTTTCATTGTTTTCACCCACAGCCAAGAGTTTAATAAATACTTATTGACCTCGATACTGTATTGTGAGGAAAAAAAACAAAACACAAGAGTAGCAACAACAAGAACAAGGGAAAGAATCACAGCGTTAGAAGTCTGTGTGATGGAATGAAAGTCATGGGCTCTAATATAATTAGTCTTGGCAAATGAGGGACAGGATTACACCCACAGGATCCCTGAGTTTGTGAAATAGCAATGTGCTTAATAATGTAAGTTTATTATGTTTGGGAATAGCAGATGAATTGGACGCACATCTGGGTATCTGGCATCGTGTAGACAAAAACATCTGGATGATTGGCCAAACGCTTCAACTTAACTAATGTGTTTTGGAGCTGTGTAAACAGTCGCAGAATGACTCTGAAATTATATTTCTTGGGAGGTGGCCACGTGAATAAGTGGAGAAGGAGAGTTCTCTTTCCAGAAAGATGATGGACTAAGAGACCTGAACTCCCTCCTGTCCCAAACACACAGATGTTCTGGGTAGGTGTGACCCTTGAAAATTGCACAGCTGAGATCGTGAGTCTCTGAAACAAGGAGACTGAAAATGAGAGCAACGTGGGCCCATGAACTGACCTGGGAGTTTGTTTTCGGTCCTAGTAAACCTGGGGGCTTGGGTTTGAGTTTGTTTTCGGTCCTAGTAAACCTGGGGGCTTGGGCTTTAACACGCATTTGAGGACAGGAGACAAGGTCTTGGAATCCTGAGAAAGGTCTATGTCAGGACGTTTGAAGAGCTGAACTCTCAGTGGAAAGGGGGATTAGGAGAAATCTGGCTCTTGGCACAGGGAGGAGACAAGGAAGCTGCCTCAGCTTGAGTTGAAGGAAACAGTCTCCCTAGAGAAAATTAAGCCCTGGGCTTGCCCTTGGGTTTTGGGTCCAAAACATGTCTTTACTCCACTCAGAAAACCTGCAGATATCTCTGCAAGGCTCAGGAAAACTGTGAGCAGAGAAATAAACATGCAAATCTGTCCCAGAGCGGACACCCCTGGAACGTCTACCATACTAAGTCACCCAGCAGAGGTACTCTGACAGCACTGGCCTCACTGTGCCTTCTCAGAAAATAAGCCTCATTAACGGTGAGCTCATGAGTTTAAAAAATTAGGAAACATAGAGTGAAAGAATTTGCTGTGAGCAAGAGACAGCAGACACAACAAACAGCAAGATTCCAGTCCCATGAACTCAAGCTAATAAAGGCATAATCAGAGGGGGAAAAAGGTATGGTAAAAATGCTTAAAAGCATAATAGATGGAATCAAGTCCTGGAGGGAGGATCAAGATGCTGTAAGTAAGGAAGGTTTGCAAAATAATGAAATAGGCCTTCTAGAAATGTGAAACATATTCATTGAATGAAAGTCTCAGTGGATGGATGGGACCCTGAATTAGCTCACTGGAGGAGAGAATTGTTGAACTAAAGATTAGAGGCTATGACCTAGAACACAGCACAGAGATAAGATGGCAAACGTGAAAGGGAGTTTAAGATAATGAAAATGTCCAATACAAAGCTAATAAGAGTGCTGGTATGTACTCACTGGTGGTATCTCTTAGCTAATAAGACCTAAACAGAGAGAAAGAATCAGAGGAAATATTTGAGGAGAAAATAGATGATTCGGAACTGATTAAAGACATGAATCCTCAGTGGAAGAATTCCAAGAATTCCCAAGCTGGGTAATCCCACACCTAGAGACTTCCTTGAATAACCATTAAACACTAAATAAAAGGAGAAAATCTGCAAAGCAAAGAGAGATATAAGATCACATACAATGTACCAGTGATTAGAATGACAGCAGACTTCCCAATGCCAACAGCAGAGATCAGAAGACGATAGAATGATACCTTCTTAGAGTTATACTATTAATCAAGAGTGAGGGGAAAAAATGAAAACCGTGTTAGGTAAAAATCATGTAGAGAATTTGCCACTCACAGACCTTCATTAAAAGAATGATCAAAAAATGTGTCTAAGAAGGAAGTAGATGGAAGGAAGGATAAGCATTTACTGGGTAAAAACAATAATGAAGACTTATTTGGGGACTGTTACAACGAGAAGGATTGATTCACGTGTTTCAGTGATTAGAGTGGACATCTTTGGAGGCCACTAGTCTGCCTGTCATAGTGTGCTTGGTACTTTTACTTTCAGCATCCTCGTGGGCATGTCACCGGTGGTATCTCCTTGTGGTTTTAATTTGCTTTTCCCTAGTGACCAATGATGTTGAGCACATTTTCATTTGTCTATTTGCCATTTATATATTTTCTTTTGTAAAGAGTCTGATCAACTTGTTTCCCATTTTTATTGACTTATTATCTTTTCTTTAGTGAGTTTTAAGTTTTCTTTGTATATTCTGGATTTAAGTCCAGAACAAATAAAAGTTTTATGAATATTCTTCCCAGTCTGTGGCTTGCTTTTTAATTGTTGAACACTGTCTTTTGAAAAGCAAAAGCTTTAAATTTTGATGAAGTCCAATTTTTCAAGGATTTCTTTAATGGGTCTGCTTAATTTAGCCTACCTAAAAGGTCTTAGCTTAATTCAGAGTCATAAACATTTTGCCATATGTTTTCTTCTAAAAGTTTTATAGTTTTGGGTCTATATTTAGGTCTGTGATCCGTTTGAAGTTAATTTTTGTATAAGGTGTAAGGTAAGGGTTGAGTTTCATTTTCTTGCATATGGCTATCCAATTATTCCAGCACAATTTGTTGAAAAGACTGTCTTTTCCCATTCAGTTATTTTGGTACTTTTCTCTTAAAATAATTGACCATGTACGTATGGTCTATTTGGGAGTCCCTATTCATTTCATTGTCGATACCACACTGTCTTATTTACTAGACTTTATTAGTAAGTCTCTAAATCAAAATAGTATAATTCTTCCAACTAGTTCTTTCTCAAAATTGTCATGGCTACTCTAGATACTTTGCATGTCCGTATAAATATTCAAATCAGCTTATAAATTTCTACCAAGAAAAACTCTTCTGGGATTTTATTGGCATTTCCTTGAATTCACAGATTAAATTCAACAGGAACTGACAGCTTAACAATATTGAGTCTTCTGATCCATGAACATGGCATATCTCTCCATTTTTTTAGGTCATCTTTAATTTCTCTTGGCAGTGTTTTGTAATTTTGGGTGCATTGGTCTTGAACATTTGTTGTTGTTGCTGTTAAATCTCTCCCATAAAACTTTGTACATTTTTATGCCATTATAAATGGTATTGTTTTTCAACTTCAGTTTCCATCTGTTAGTTCCAGTATTTTGTATGTTGACCTTCGTTTCCAGCAGCTTTTTTGTAGATTCTTTAGGTTTTCCTCCGTAGATGATCATATTGTCTTTATGCATTTTATTTCTTTTTGTTGCTTAGTTTCTTTGGCTAGGTACTCCAGTATAATGTTGAAGAGAAGTAGTAAGAGTGAATACTATTGTCTTGTTCCCAATCTTAGGGATAAAGCATTCAGTCATTAAAGGTGATATCCATTGTAGGTTTTCATATATGTCCTTTATCAGGTGGATAAAGTTTGTGTAGAATGGGTACTGTTTCTTCCTTTAAAGTGTATTAGAGTTCACCAGTGAAGCCATCTGGGCCTGGAATTTTCTTTGTGAGAAGGGTTATAACTACAACTTTATTTAAAAACAAACAAATACTGGGCTGTTCTGCTTATCTTAGTTTTTGAGTGGGCTTTGGAAGTTTGTATATTCCAAGGAGTTTGTCTATTTGATTTAATTTGTCTAACATATTGGTGTAAAATTGTTCATAATGTTTCCTTATTGTCCACTTAATGCTGCTGGATCTATAGCAGTGGCTTCTCTTTCATTCTTGATATTGGTAATTTATCTTCTTTTTTCTGACCACTTTGGCTAAATAATTGCCAATTTATTGAGCTTTTAAAATGACCAGCTTTTGACTTTGTTTTTCTTAATTGTTTTTAAGTTTCCTTTTTATTTCTATTTCATTGATGTTTGCTTTTTTATTACTTCTTTCCTTTCGCTTATGCTGGGCTTAATTTGCTCTTTTTTTTTTTTTTTTTTTTTGCTTTCTTAAGGTAGATACTTAGTTAGCTGACTTGAAACTTCTCTCCCTCATGAGAGCATTCAGTGCTGCAGACCTCCTCTGACTGCTGCCCTGGCTACACCTCGTAAGTTTTGTTACGCTGTGTTTCCATTTTCATTCAGTTCCAAATACTTTTTCTTTGACTTGTAAGTTACTTAGAAGTGTGTTCTGAAAATCTTGAGTATTTGATCCTACTCCAGATATATTTCTGTAATTGATTTCTAGTTGTGTGGAATTACATTGTGTTCAGATGAAGCGCTTTGCATGATTCCAATCCTTCTAAATTTATTGAGACTTACGTTATGGCTCAGAATTTGGTTTATCTTGGAGAATGATCTGCAAACCCTTTAAAATCATGTGCGATCCTGCTGTTGTGGGGAGGCGTATTCTCTAACTGATCAATTAGGTCCAGCTGGTCAATAGTGTTATCAAGTATTCTAGATAATTACTGATTTTCTGTTTGTTCTAACAATATTGAGAAAGGAGTGTTGAGATCTCCAACGATGATTGTGTACTTGTCTACATTTCCTCTCACTTCTACTAATTTTGGCTTCATGTATTTTGAAGCTCTGCTATTAGGTACATTCATATTAAGATTTATTATATCTCCATGGTGAATTGACCTCTTTATCATTATGAGATATCCTTCTTTATCTCATATAATCTCCGATAATATTTCTTTCTCTGAAATCTGTTTTACAATAACATAGCCCCTCCAGCTTTCTTTTATTTTTTTTCAAGTGAGAGAACAATGTATTAAACAGGATCTCATCCATGTGAAATTGGCAAACCAAATCATTAACATGGTATATCTGGGGGGAAAGGAGACAAAAAAGGGACTTTTGTTTTGACTATATATTTGTTATTGAATTTGAGTGTGGAGCCAGGGGTGATTTTTAAAATATCTTTTCTGTATTTTCCAGATTTCCTACAATAAACATATATTAGTTTTGTAATAAATGTCACCCTTTTAATAGTTGAAACCAGTTCATTCATCACCAGTTCACTCATCTTTATACTTCAAAGCAGCCACAAGATTAATCAGCTGAATGTTATGAGTTTATCATTTAGTCCATAAGGGAAATGGCATATACTATTATTTATAGAACGTGGTTCTCCTCTTCTGCTGTTTATCAATGTTTGCCTCACAATAACTTTTTTTTTATCGTAAGTGTATGCCTACTATTATTAGCCAGCTGACTTTTTTTTTTTTTTTTACGGTACGCGGGCCTCTCACTGTTGTGGCCTCTCCCGTTGCGGAGCACAGGCTCCGGACGCGCAGGCTCAGCGGCCATGGCTCACGGGCCCAGCCGCTCCGCGGCATGTGGGATCTTCCCGGACCGGGGCACAAACCCGCGTCCCCTGCATCGGCAGGCGGACTCCCAACCACTGCGCCACCAGGGAAGCCCGCCAGCTTACTTTTGATTACTGTTTGCATGGAGTATCTTTTCCATCTTTTTATTTTTATTTATTTATTTATTTTTAATATAAGTTTATTTATTTATTTTTGGCTGCATTGGGTCTTCGTTGTTGGGTCTTTGTTGCTGCACGTGGGCTTTCTCTAGTTGCAGCGAGCAGGGGCTACTCTTCGTTGCAGTATGCGGGCTTCTCATTGCAGTGGCTTCTCTTGTTGCAGAGCTTGGGCTCTAGGCACGCAGGCTTCAGTAGTTGTGGCACGCAGGCTCAGTAGTTGTGGCTTGCGGGCTCTAGAGCACAGGCTCAGTAGTTGTGGCGCACAGGCTTAGTTGCTCCGCGGCATGTGGGCTCTTTCTGGACCAAGGCTCAAACCCATGTCCCCTGCATTGGCAAGCAGATTCTTAACCACTGCACCACCAGGGAAGCCCCATCCTTTCATTTTTAACCTGTCCGTGTCTTTTCTAAAAATTAATTAATTAATTTACTTATTTATTTTTGGCTGCATTGGGTCTTCATTGCTGCGCATGGGCTTTCTCTAGTTGTGACAAGTGGGGGCTACTCTTCGTTGTGGTGCGCAGGCTGCTCATTGCTGTGGCTTCTCTTGTTGCAGAGCATGGGGTCTAGGTGCATGGGCTTCAGTAGTTGTGGCACGTGGGCTCGGTAGTTGTGGCTTGCAGGCTCTAGAGTGCAGGCACAGTAGTTGTGGCACATGGGCTTAGTTGCTCCACGGCATGTGGGATCTTCCCGGACCAGGGCTCGAACCTGCGTCCCCTGCATTGGCAGGCAGATTCTTAGCCACTGCACCACCAGGGAAGTCCCTCTCTCTGTGTCTTTACACACAAAGTGGATTTCTTGTAGACAACATATGGTTGGGTCTTGCTTTTTTCCCCCCCAATATGACAATCTCTGCCTTTTAACTGTGGTGTTTGGAACATATGCTTTTAATATATTTGATTATGTCATTGGATTTAAATCTATCATCTTACTATCTCTTTTCTGTTCATTCCATCTTTCCTATGTTTCTTTTTTCTCCTTATCTGTCTTCTTTTGGATTAGGTATTTTTAATGATTCCATCTTATCTCCACTTGTGGCTTATAACGTATGCCTCTTCTTTTGTGTGGTTGATCTAGGGTTTAAAATGTACATTGTTAACTTATAACTGTCTATCTTCAAATAATATTAAATCACTTCAAGTCTGGTGCAGGACATTTATAACATTACAGTCAGGTTTCCCTTGCCCACCCTTGCCCATCCTTTATGCTGTCGCTATTCTTAATTATCCTACATAGGTCATAAACCAAACAATATACTGTTATTTCTTTTATTCAGTCAGTCAACTATCAATTAAAGAAATGTTAAACATGAGAAAATCCTTTTAAATTTACCCATTTTCCCCATTATGGCCGCTTCATTCCTTTTGTGTAACCATCTGCTGTCTGGCGTCGTTACCTTCTACCTGAAGAACTTGTGTTGATGCTTCTTGTAGTATAGGTATGATGACAATTCTCTCAGCTTTTATTTGTCTCAAATAAGAATGAATGCAAGGAAGAATGAGAGGGATAAATGTAAACCTAAATATTTTACTAATTGTGATACATTTTAATATCATTTTGATGCATTTTGTATCAGACTGGATTTTTTTTTTTTTGATGTGGACCATTTTCAAAGTCTTTGTTGAATTTGTTACAATATTGCTTCTGGTTTTTTTTTTTTTTTTTTTTTTTGGCTTTTTTGCCACGAGGCATGTGGGATCTTCACTCCCTGACCAGGGATCAAACCTGCACCCCATGCATTGGAAGGCCAAGTCTTAACTACTGGACCACCAGGGAAGTCCCCAGACTGGATTTTTAAAAATCGTGTTCTGTGCTTTTTACAAGAAACATACCTAAAACATAATGACACAGAAATGTTCTCAGTAAAGATACATACTAATTAAACTTATGAAGCTACATTAATAACAGATAAAATACACTTTAAGGCAAAAAGCACTATTAGGAGTAAAGAGGTTTGTTACATAATGATCAAAGAAAAATTCAGCACAAGACATAAATCTGAAGTTTTAAGTACCTAATAATTTAGCTTCAGATCTTATAAATAAAAAATGGACAAAATTATAAGGACACATTCACAAAACTACAGTTTGGTAGGAGATTTTAACACCGTTTCCCTAGTTATTGATGAAATAGGCAAAAAATTTAAATGATATAGGGATTTGAATAGTGTAATGACAAGGCTTATATGTTGAATATAAATCTATATCTATATATCTATCTATATGTAGAGAGAACCTCAGATCCAACAATTAGAAAATACACATCTTTCATTCATGTAATTTATAAAATTTATAAGATTTATAAAAACGGAGAAAACTTTTAAAATGTTAAACATTTAATATCCCCCATGTTCTCTACAATGGAAAAAAGGAAAAAAAAATAACACAAGAAAACAAAAACCAACATTGGTAAAATTAAAAACCCAGTTCTAAATAACTAATGGTCAAAGAAAGAATCATAATAAAATTTTAAAAATTAAATTAAACTTGTGGGATACAGCTAAAACAGTTTTTAAAAATAAATCTATACCTGTAAATGAATATAATAGAAGTGGAGAAGTATAATTATTAATAAAAGAGCAACAGATTAAGTAGAAAGTGTAAGAAAAGAAATAATCAAAATGAGAACAGAAATTCACAAAATAGAAAACAAAGATAGAATTGAAAAGATTAACAAATCAAACAGCTGTTTCTTTGAAAAGACTACAAGGATAAAAATATCTCTAGCAAGGTTTAGCTAGGGAAAAAAATAAGGATACTTAACATATATATGATTATGTATATACATATATATAATCATATATACAATATATACAAAACATATATAAGCAAATTCTGTGAACAAGAACATGACAACTGAAATTAAATAGACAGTTTCCTGGGAAAATTTAACTTATAAAAATCTACCCAGTGATAGAAAACCTATCTGGGTCTATAACCCATAAAGAAAATGAAATTGAAATTAAGTATCTGCTTGATTTCTATCCTTTGTAAAAACAAAATCCACTGAGTTCTGGCAACAGTCTAAGGGACAGATACTTTCTATGTTATGCCAGTTGTTCACAGAATATTAAAATAAAGGGAAAGTCCCCCTCCAACTCATTTTATGAGATTAGTGTAACCTTGGTACCAAAACTCAGAGAGGAGTAATAAGTAAATCATTGACAACCTCAATTATGAATATTGATACAAAATTCTACATAAAATATTAGTAAAATAAACCTATCAATATACAAAATACATTATTATCAAATTCTTGGGTTTTCTGAGAATACAAGAGTCACCCACTTTAATAAATTAATCATTTCAGTAGATGCCAAAAATAAATTTTATGTAATTTAAAACCCATTCCTAACGAAAATCCTTAGTACACTGTGAATAGAAGTGAACTTTCTTAACCTAATAATCTACCAAAACCCTATGGTAAACATTATACTTACTGGTGAAATATCAGAAGCATTCCTTTTTTTTTTTTTTTTTTTAACATCTTTATTGGGGTATAATTGCTTTACAATGGTGTGTTAGTTTCTGCTTTATAACAAAGTGAATCAGTCATACATAAACATATGTTCCCATATGTCTTCCCTGTTGCGTCTCCCTCCCTCCCCCCCTCCCCATCCCACCCCTCCAGGCTGTCACAAAGCACCGAGCCAATATCCCTGTGCCATGCGGCTGCTTCCCACTAGCTATCTACCTTACTGCGTTTGTTAGTGTGTATATGCCCATGACTCTCTCTCGCCCTGTCACAGCTCACCCTTCCCCCTCCCCATAACCTCAAGTCCGTTCTCTAAGAGGTCTGAGTCTTTATTCCTGCTTTACCCCTAGGTTCTTCATGACATTTTTTTCTTAAATTCCATATATATGTGTTAGCATACGGTATTTGTCTTTTTCTTTCTGACTTACTTCACTCTGTATGACAGACTCTAGGTCTATCCACCTCATTACAAATAGCTCAATTTCGTTTCTTTTTATGGCTGAGTAATATTCCATTGTATATATGTGCCACATCTTCTTTATCCATTCATCCGATGACGGGCACTTAGGTTGTTTCCATCTCCGGGCTATTGTAAATAGAGCTGCAATGAACATTTTGGTACATGACTCTTTTTGAATTCCTTTTTAAACCAGGATAAAGATGAGGCTATCTGCCGTCACAACTTATGTTTAACATTAATCTTGAAGTTCTAGCAATAAGAAAAAAGAACTGTATTGATTGGAAAAGAAAAAAATCCTAACTAGTAATAGTTCAAGATTATACGTTTATTTGCAGATAAACTATTAGTTGAGTATGAGTATCTAAGCTGTTTAGACTATTAACTAAACTGCGGACAAACTAATGGGAGAATTCAGCAAGGTTGCTATGTAAGGCTTACGTACAAAACTTAATAGTTCTTCTATATACCTGCAATAAACTCTTAGGAAATGCAATTACAGACAATATTTTCTATAGCAACAAAAAATAGCAGTAGGATATGATGTGACAAAATAATAGGTCTTTATAAAAAATTATAAAATGTATCAAAAAATATCAAACAAGACCTAAATAAGTGAAGAGATACTGTCATGACGGAAAGGCTCAATATTATAAAGTTAATAGTTCTCCTAAATTAATTTATATATGCAGTGCAATTCCACTACTGACTGGGAATTTTCCAAATTGATCCTAAAATTATTATGGTAGAGTGGAAAAGGCCGTGAATAGCAAAGGTAGTTTTGTGGAAGACGAATGGTGGGCCAAGGTGGGGGATTGTTGTAGATACCAAGACATTGTGAAGTTATGACAATAAAGACAGTAGAAGGGGTGAGGGATGGACGAACAGACCAGCGAGACAGAAAAAGATCCCATATTTGGTAAGTAACTTGGCATTTGACAGAAGTCTCATTACCCATTAACAGAGAAGACATGGACTCTTCAATAAATAGTGCTGGGACAATTGGCTCTCTAGAGAAAAAGAAAAGTACGTTTTTATGTTACTTCAGTCCCAGATCACAGACTTGTATGAAAAGCTATAAAACTTTTAGAAGAAAACCTGCCAGAATACTTCTATGACCTCAGGGTAGGGAAGCTGTTCTTAGGATAAAAAAAAGCACAAATGACACAGGAGGGGCTTGGTCATTGGATCAAATTAGTGTTAATCCTGCATCACAAGTGAGACCCTAGACAAAAAGACACGCCACCGAGAGGGATAACGTATCCGCAGTCCCCGCGAGTGACAAAGGATGAATCCACCCCGTATAAAGGAATCATATTGTATAAATGAGTACAGTTAAGACAAATGCCTCCACAGAAAAATGAGCGAAGGATGTGACCAGACCACTCCAGAAAGGAAACCAGAGTGCTCAATGTGGAGATCTCAGCCATAGTAATAATCTGGGAAAAAAATTAAAATGGCAACAAGTTATCATTTATACCCTTCAGAAAGGCAAAGGTTAGAAGTCTGATAAAAACTGGCAAGGATGTGGGGGAATGGAAATCCCAATAGCCTGCTGGTGGGAGTATACATTAATACAATCCCAGAGGGAAGTGGGGTGCTCTTGTGTTTGAAGATGTGCATATGCTACGACTTGGCAATTCTTAAAGGAGCCATGAGCAAGGCTGTGCATGGCAGTCAGCCCTCTGTGTAGCAGAGTCATTTCACCAAGGATAATACCACGTGGTGTTTAACCTGAAACACATGGTCTAAATTACCAACCACGCTCCCCACCCCCAAATACACACTTCTTATCCCCTTGTCTTCCTTAAATGTTCTCCTGCGCACTTACCACTGCCTTAGTATATTTTTCATATATACAATACTTCATATAAATCAGAGTATATATTTTACTTATCTTTTTTATTGTTCATCTCATAGAATAGGGGTTTTGTCTCTGTCCCTTTTTTTTCAATTTCAGTACCCCGAAAGTTGCCTGCTTTATTGTAGGCACCCTATAACTATTTGTAGCAAAAATAAATAAGTGAAATTGCAAAAACATAATATTGAGTAAAAAAAGAAAGAGGCAAAAGGGTGTGGGTACCACACATGTAAATTTGAAAACACATAAGAGCACAAAGTTTGTGGCTACCTTATGTGTATGTATTAAAAAGAATTAAAACATGCATGTTCACTTCAAGATAGTAGCTCTCTCTGGGGAGAGCATGTTGGGGAGGCTTTGGAGTGGGACTTTGGTCCCATCTATAACATTGCATTTCTTAGCGAGTCCAGTGACCTGATGCAAATGTGGCAAAATGTGAACTTCTGTTATCTCCGGTGTCGGAAGCATTTTATATATATTTTTAAAGTTGCAGGTAAATAAAGAAAGAAGAGAAAGGTTATCTCCTTGTATTAAGGTTGTTCCTGGGGTTCTGACGCTAAGGCCGCCTTGGGTAGATGGAATTCTTCACGTTAACCCCTCTCCTGAAGGTCACAGACGCCACCCTAGGCCATCACGAACAGGTGTTTCTGGTTCTCTTCATGTTGAAAGATCTAATTCCGCCGTGTCTTATTTAATCAGGGCTCTCTTTTCCTGTGAGGAGAGGCCATCAAGTAACCGGAAGTGAGCCCTTCCTCGCAGTCAGCCCCAGCGGCCTGTCCCCCTCCCTAGGGCGGAAGAGCAGACACAGTCACCTCGTTGATCAGATGATGGGTGTCTGCCAGCGAAACAAGGCTGGAGCAGACACAGACATTTATTAACACAGATAAGTTTTTATTGCATTAAGAGGGAGTACTTAGAAGGCAGACTCTAGAGAGTAAAAGGATTAAGTCATCTTGAAACACTGTTCTCCTGTCACGGGGGCTAGTAAAGCATCCTCGTGGCCATCTGATTCTGACTCTGATTCCGATCCACTCAAGGGCGTGGCATGGCAGCCAATGGCGGCAAAGCAAAGCGCTCACAGGCAGTTTCCAAGGAAAGCCTCTGTTGGAGAGCGTCAGAGATCACCTACCTACAGGACAGTGCAGTGACCAGAGTATCCAGAGAATACACTACTCTGATTCCAGAGGAGGGTGACATGTAAGGTACCAGGATTTATTTAATTATTAAAAATACAATTAGAAGTGTCGATGTACTTTCCTTCCTTGATCAGTTTCTATCAATAAGGTTACACGATATTACATAAAATGTCCACCATCTTCACCGTGTCGTGGTCATTATCATCCTCATTGTACAGAAAGGTGTGAAGCTCCAGGGAGGTTAAATACTGCTGGTCGTGGAGCAGGGGCGGGACTCCGGTGCCAGTACTTCCACCCCTTTCCGCTGCTTCTGCCCCTCCCCCTCTCGCCTCCCCACCCTCCCCGACACAACACAGATCTGCGACTCTTCGATGACCAAGCGTCTTCGGCTCACATTGTGAACATGAAATTGTGTGTGAGGGATGGTTGAACATGTACTGAACTCAGATAATACTGTATAAACTGCTATTCCAGTGTTCATTTCTCTTTTCCAAGATTTCTAATTGGTTCTCTTTCCCTGTCCATCTTTTTTTTTTTTTTTTTTTGTCTTATAGACCTGGTTATTTATTTAGTCCAGGGCCCAAGCAAGGTTTACACATTACGCTGTTTTTTTTGTTTGTTTTTTTTTTAACATATTTGTTGGAGTATAATTGCTTTACAGTGGTGCGTTAGTTTCTGCTGTATAACAAAGTGAATCAGCTATACATATACATATATCCCCATATATCCTCCCTTTTGCGTCTCCCTCCCACCCTCCCTCTAGGCGGTCACAAAGCACCGAGCTGATCTCCCTGTGCTATGCGGCTGCTTCCCACTAGCTATCTATTTTACATTTGGTAGTGTATAAATGTCCATGTCACTCTCTCACTTCGTCTCAGTTTACCCTTCCCCCTCCCTGTGTCCTCAAGTCCATTCTCTACATCAGCATCTTTATTCCTGTACTGCCCCTAGATTCTTCAGAACCTTTTTTTTTTAAATTCCATATATATGTGTTAGCATATGGTATCTGTTTTTCTCTTTCTGACTTACTTCACTCTGTATGACAAACTCTAGGTCCATCCACCTCACTACAAATAACTCAATTTCGTTTCTTTTTGTGGCTGAGTAATATTCCATTGTATATATGTGCCACATCTTCCTTATCCATTCATCTGTCGATGGACACTTAGGTTGCTTCCATGTCCTGGCTATTGTAAATATGCTGCAATGAACATTGTGGTACATGACTCTTTTTGAATTATGGTTTTCTCAGGGTATATGCCCAGTAGTGGGGTTGCTGGGTCGTATGGTAGTTCTATTTTTAGTTTTTTTGAGGAACCTCCATACTGTTCTCCACAGCAGCTGAATCAATTCACACTCGTACCAACAGTGCAAGAGTGTTCCCTTTTCTCCACACCCTCTCCAGCATTTATTATTGGTAGATTTTTTGATGATGGCCATTCTGACCGGTGCGAGGTGATACCTCATTTTAGTTTTGATTTACATTTCGCTAATGATTAGTGATGTTGAGCATCCTTTCATGTGTTTGTTGGCAATCTGTATATCTTCTTTGGAGAAATGTCTATTTAGGTCTTCTGCCCATTTTTGGATT
The DNA here is from genome assembly GCF_963455315.2 of Globicephala melas. Lineage (NCBI taxonomy): Eukaryota > Metazoa > Chordata > Mammalia > Artiodactyla > Delphinidae > Globicephala > Globicephala melas. The sequence continues at coordinate 3,270,488 of NC_083315.2, read as the reverse complement.
GGGCTGTTTGTTTTTTTGATATTGAGCTGCAAGAGCTGCTTGTATATTTTGGAGATTAATCCTTTGTCAGTTGCTTTGTTTGCAAATATTTTCTCCCATTCTGAGGATTGTTTATTCGTCTTATTTATGGTTTCCTTTGCTGTGCAAAAGCTTTGAAGTTTCATTAGGTCCCATTTGTTTATTTTTGTTTTTATTTCCATTTCTTTAGGAGGTGGGTCAAAAAGGATCTTGCTGTGATTTACATCGTAGAGTGTTCTGTCTATGTTTTCCTCTAAGAGTTTTATAGTGTCTGGCCTTACATTTAGGTCTTTAATCAATTTTGAGTTGATTTTTGTGTATGGTGTTAGGGAGTGTTCTAATTTCATTATTTTACATGTAGCTGTCCAGTTTTCCCAGCACCACTTATTGAAGAGGCTGTCTTTTCTCCATTGTATATTCTTACCTCCTTTATCAAAGATAAGGTAACCATATGTGTGTGGGTTTTCTTCTGGGCTTTCTTACCTTGTTCCTTTGGTCTATAAGTCTGTCTTTATGCCAGTATCATACAGTTTGTTTGTTTTTTTTTAGTATCATACAGTTTTAATGACTGTAGCTTTATAGTATAGTCTGAAGTCAGGGAACCTGATTCCTCCAGCTCCATTTTTCATTCTCAAGATTGCTTTGACTATTCATGGTCTTTTGTGTTTCCATACAAATCATGAAATGGTTTGTTCTAGTTCTGTGAAAAATGCCAGTGGTAGTTTGATAGGGATGGCGTTGAATCTGTAGATTGCTTTGGGTAGTATAGTCATTTTCACAATGTTGATTCTTCCAATCCAAGAACATGGTATATCTCTCCAACTGTTTGTATCATCTTTAATTTCTTTATCAGTGTCTTATAGTTTTCTGCATACAGGTCTTTTGTCTCCTTGGGTAGGTCTATTCCTAGGTATTTTATTCCTTTTGTTGCAATGGTAAATGGGAGTGTTTCCTTAATTTCTCTTTCAGATTTTTCACCATTAGTGTATAGGAATGCAAGAGATTTCTGTGCATTAATTTTGTATCCTGCTACTCTACCAAATTCATTGATTTGCTCTAGTAGTCTTCTGGTAGCATCTTTAGGATTCTCTATGTATAGTGTCATGTCATCTGTAAACAGTGACAGCTTTACTTCTTCTTTTCTGATTTGGATTCCTTTTATTTCTTTTTCTTCTCTGATTGCTGTGGCGAAAACTTCCAAAACTATGTTGAATAATAGTGGTGAGGGTGGACAACCTTGTCTTGTTCCTGATCTTAGAGGAAATTGTTTTAGTTTTTCATCATTGAGAATGATGTTGGCTGTGGGTTTGTCATATATGGCCTTTATTCTGTTGAGGTAAGTTCCCTCTATGCCTAATTCCTGGGGAGTTTTTATCATAAATGGGTGTTGAATTTTGTCGAAAGCTTTTTCTGCATCTATTGAGATGATCATACGGTTTTTCTCCTTCAGTTTGTTAATAGGGTGTGTCACATTGACTGATTTGTGTTTATTGAAGAATCCTTGCATTCCTAGGATAAACCCCAATTGATCATGGTGTATGATCCTTTTAATGTGCTGTTGGATTCTGTTTGCTAGTATTTTGTTGAGGAGTTTTGCATCTATGTTCATCAGTGATATTGGCCTGGAGTTTTCTTTTTTTGTGACATCTTTGGTTTTGGTATCAGGGTGATGGTGGCCTTGTAGAATGAGTTTGGGAGTGTTCCTCCCTCTGCTATATTTTGGAAGAGTTTGAGAAGGATAGGTGCTAGCTCTTCTGTAAATGTTTTATAGAATTCACATATGAAGCCATCTGGTCCTGGGCTTTTGTTTGTTGGAAGATTTTTAATCACAGTTTCAATTTCAGTGCTTTTGATTGGTCTGTTTGTATTTTCTATTTCTTCCTGGTTCAGTCTCGGAGTGTTGTGCTTTTCTAAGAATTAGTCCATTTCTTCCAGGTTGTCCATTTTATTGGCATATAGTTGCTTGTAGTGATCTCTCATGATCCTTTGTATTTCAGCAGTGTCAGTTGTTACTTCTCCTTTTTCATTTCTAATTCTGTTGATTTGAGTCTTCTCCCTTTTTTTCTTGATGAGTATGGCTAATGGTTTATCAATTTTGTTTATCTTCTCAAAGAACCAGCTTTTAGTTTTATTGATCTTTGCTATTGTTTCCTTCATCTCTTTTTCATTTATTTCTGATCTGATATTTATGATTTCTTTCCTTCTGCTAACTTTGGGCTTTTTTTGTTCTTCTTTCTCTAATTGGTTTAGGTGTAAGGTTAGGTTGTTTATTTGAGATGTTTCTTGTTTCTTGAGGTAGGATTGTATTGCTATAAACTTCCCTCTTAGAACTGCTTTTGCTGCATCCCACAGGTTTTGGGCCATCGTGTTTTCACTGTCACTTGTTTCTAGGAATTCTTTGATTTCCTCTTTGATTTCTTCAGTGATCCCTTGGTAATTTAGTAGTGGATTGTTTAGCCTCCATGTGTTTGTATTTTTTACAGTTTTTTTTTTCCTGTAATTGATATCTAGTCTCCTAGCATTGTGGTCAGAAAAGATACCTGATACGATTTCAATTTTCTTAAATTTACAAAGGCTTGATTTGTGACCCAAGATATGATCTATGCTGGAGAGTGTTCCATGAGCACTTGAGAAGAAAGTGTATTCTGTTGTTTTTGGATGGAATGTCCTATAAATATCAATTAAGTCCATCTTGTTTAATGTATCATTTAAAGCTTGTGTTTCCTTATTTATTTTCATGTTGGTTGATCTGTCCCTTGGTGAAAGTGGGGTGTTAAATTTCCCTACTTTGATTGTGTTACTGTCGATTTCCCCTTTTATGGCTCTTAGTATTTGCCTTATGTATTGAGGTGCTTCTATGTTGGGTGTAAATATTTACAATTGTTATATCTTCCTCTTGGATTGATCCCTGATCATTATGTAGTGTCCTTCTTTGTCTCTTGTAATAGTCTTTATTTTAAAGTCTATTTTGTCTGATAGGAGAGTTGCTACTGCAGCTTCCTTTTGATTTCCATTTGCGTGAAATATCTTTTTCCATCCCGTCACTTTCAGTCTACAGACTATGTGTCCCTAGATCTGAAGTGGGTCTCTTGTAGACAGCATATATACAGGTCTTGTTTTTGTATCTGTTCAGCCAGTCTATGTCTATTTAATCCATTTACATTTAAGGTAATTATTGATATGTATGTTCCTATTACCATTTTCGTAATTGTTTTGGGTTTGTTATTGTGGGTCTTTTCCTCCTCTTGTGTTTCCTGCCTAGAGAAGTTCCTTTAGCATTTGTTGTAAAGCTGGTTTGGTGGTGCTGAATTCTCTTAGCTTCTGCTTGTCTGTAAAGGTTTTAATTTCTTCATCGAATCTAAATGAGATCCTTGCTGGGTAGAGTAATCTTGGTTGTAGGTTTTTCCCTTTCATCACTTAAATATGTCCTGCCACTCCCTTCTGGCTTGCAGAGTTTCTGATGAAAGATCAGCTGTTAACTTAGTGAGGATTCCCTTGTATGTTATTTGTTGCTTTTCCCTTGCTGCTTTTAATATTTTTTCTTTGTATTTAATTTTTGATAGTTTGATTAACATGTGTCTTGGTGTGTTTCTCTGTGGATTTATCCTGTCTGGGACTCTCTGTGCTTCATGGACTTGATTGACTATTTCCTTTCCCACATTAGGGAAGTTTTCGACTATAATCTCTGCATATGTTTACACAGTCCCTTTCTTTTTCTCTTCTTCTTCTGTGACCCCTATAATTCGAATGTTGGTGTGTTTAATGTTGTCCCCGAGGTCTCTGAGTCTGTCCTCAATTCTTTTCATTCTGCTCTGTGGTAATTATTTCCACTATTTTATCTTCCAGATCACTTATCCGTTCTTCTGCCTCAGTTATTCTGCTATCGATTCCTTCTAGAGAATTTTTAATTTCATTTATTGTGTTGTTCATCGTTGTCTGTTTGCTCTTTAGTTCTTGTAGGTCCTTGTTAAAGGTTTCTTGTATTTTCTCCATTCTATTTCCAGTGGATCATCTTTACTATCATTACTCTGAATTCTTTTTCACGTAGACTGACTATTTCCTCTTCATTTGTTTGGTCTGGTGGGTTTTTACTTTGCTTCTTCATCTGCTGCATATTTCTCTGTCTTCTCATTTTGCTTAACTTACTGTGTTTGGGGTCTCCTTTTTGCAGCCTGCAGGTTTGTAGTTGCCATTGTATTTGTTTTCTGCTCCCAGTGGGTAAGGTGGGTTCAGTGGTTTGTGTAGGCTTCCTAGTGGAGGGGCCTGGTGCCTGTGTTCTGGTGGGTGAGGCTGCACCTTGTCTTTCTGGGGGGCAGGACCACATCCGGTGGTGCGTTCTGCGGTTTCTGTGAGCTTATTATAATTTTAGGTAGCCTCTCTGCTAATGGGTGGGGCTGTGTTCCTGTCTTGCTAGTTGTTTGGCATGGCCTGTCCAGCACTAGAGATTGCTGGTCATTGAGTGGAGCTGGGTCTTAGTGTTGAGATGGAGATCTCTGGGAAAGCTCTAGCTGATTGATATTATGTGAAGCTGGGAGGTCTCCGGTGGTCCAGTGTCCTGAACTCAGCTCTCCCACCTCAGAGGTTCAGGCCTGACACCTGGCCGGAGCACTGTCAGCCACACGGCTTACATGTAGATGGGTTAAATTCTCCAATCCAGAGGCACAGGGTGGCCGGCCTTCTGAGCTCCTCTCGGTCCTCCAGCCGGGTGTTGTCCTCCAGGCCTGGGTGATATGGACAGCCTGCTCTGGATCCAGGTCCAGCTGCATTCCCTAACGTCCAGAAGAAGCAGCTGACACCCCCATCCTCCCCTATCCCTGCCTCAGTTCATCACGATCCTGTCCATCTTTTCTTGTTTCATTGCTTCCTAGTTTTGTTTCAGAAAGTCTTGTTAATGTTCTTGCCTGGCCCTCCTTCATGTCTTCAAGAGCTAAACGTGCTCATGTAAATGCCTTTGGAGAGAGTGCTTCTATTCCATGCATTTGCACAGAGGAGGTTTCTCTGTTGATCATTGCTTGTGGGAGCCCTTTCTTGGGGCTCCATTTCTGGCATTCTTTAGAACTTTGTTTGCAGGGTGGCCTGGACTGGAAATTGTTTCTGATTTCTCTCTCCCTGGTTTTATGGTTGCCTCCACCGTCCACCTGAGATGGCCCGTGTCCCTGACTTGGGGCTCTGTTCCTTGGTGGTAGGAACCCAGGTGAAGCTCTCTGTGATTCTTCCTCAGCTGTGAGCATGCTTTATGGTACCAGCCACGCTCTGCCCTTCCTGCCTTACTCCCTCGAGCCAGCTCTGGTTTCGCACCAGGAAAGGGAGGCCTTCAAACCCATTCCCCTGCAGGATTGAGTTTGGCTTCCTCTGCCTGGAGCCCCACAGACCTGTGACATCAGCATTCACCACTGTGTGTCTGTTCAATTTCTAGTCCTTGTTTCTTTTGGTTCTAATCGTGACCCTGTCTTTTTTATATAAAGAAAAATTCATCTCTAAGTGTCCTGCTTAGAGAACAGAGGGGACTCCAAGGGTAAACTCACAATATCACTTTGACCTGCAGGCCCAAAGCTGCTATTAATTTCTGTTTTATTTTTTGAACAGGAATGAATGTTTTGTTTAGCTGTTTTTCCTGTCTCCTTTTATTTTTATTTCACCTAAAAGGAGAATGCAGAACATACTCCACTCCCGGTGGAAAGTCTCGATTTCTGAGGGTATTGGCAGGACGGTGTGGATTTTTTTTCAGCGTTTTATGGTAGCACATTCAGCTGCAACGGGTGGAGTCTGGCCCATTCCTGTATTAAGAGGGCTAAAAATTGGAGGAAGGGAGGGAGGGGATGAGAGCTACATTCCACGCCTTATCTTTAGCATTTACAAGAACCATATAAATGTATTCAAAACCCCTCAAGCAGGAAGAGAGTAGTAAAACCCATGTGTTCATAGGAAATTCCCGGGCTATTTGCTCTGCAGTGGGGTTTGGAAAGAACCAAGAGGTAAACAGCCAGAAGGGAGGTGGCCTGGGGGCCTAGAGGGGCCCACGGTAGCTCCCCCCGGGGCCACCATGCCGGGTCACCCCTCTCCAGCTTCTCCTGGGTCCCTGTGGATGCAGAGCGACATTTGTGAGCCAGGATGGGTTGGTGGCCTGCTCTAGGCCTGACGCCTGCATCCTTGTGTCTGGATTTTAAAGGGTCTCAGGGTTGAGCAGTTGGGGAGACTGTCTTCATACTTGGCCGCCCTCCACTTGCCACAATAAAATAGACAAATATCTGAATCTTCAGGCAGCATGGCGCAGAGCTCGAGAGCACAGACCCAGGAGTCAGGAGAACTAGGTCAGCCTCGCAGCCTGGCCACTCACTGAGCTGTGACGCTGGCTACTCAGTCTCCCTGGATCTCAGGCCCCTTGGCTGATGGTAAAATGGGGCTAAGTAGCTGGCTCAAGGGAAACCTCTTGTGAAGATTAAAGGAAGGAATGCATAGTAAGCACTTAGCATAAGGTAAATTGCTCTTATTTGCATTATTTTATCATCTGGACTCAGAAAGGCATGGCAGGCAAATTAGAAAGCCAACATTTTTGTTCCTGGGCCAAGTTCCGAGCACTAAACTCTCCCTCCCCCGAGTCCCCGCCCCAGCCCTAACCGGGATGCTCTTTCAAATGAATCTTGTAATTCTAATTGCACGTCTGTGTCTCTTAAGGCTTATTGGGTCTTGATTCCCGTTCCCAGTCTACCCGAAATGCCACTGTTTCCATTAAAGTCAATGAAAGAACACATCTCCCCAGGGACTCAAAAGCCTGCTTGCCCGGCGGCCGTGAGGGCCCTGAGCCTGGGTGAACCCGAATCTCATCACACTCCCGCCCCCACCCTCAGCCCACTGAGAAAAGACACTGTCCAAAGGAAGCACTAGTGACCACTCGGATCTGTGGGTCCCGTGCTGCAGTGCTGCCCGCCCCACAGCCTCCACCCTGGAGGAGCTACGTGGAAGGTGAGAAATTGTTCTCTCCACAAACTGCAAAGGGCCCTGTGCCTCCGTTTTCAGCGTGAACCATGTCTGTTGAGGAGAATCACAGAACTGCCTCTAATATGACTCCTGCTGTAATGGAAGCGAGGGCGAGAATATTTGTGCCTGTTTTCAAGCACATTATAGCTAGACTGTTTGTGCTCCAGGAACGTAAATATGGTTAATCTTCAAAATAGGGTTAATCTTACTTATTTATTTATTTATTTATTTTGCGTTACGCGGGCCTCTCACTGTTGTGGCCTCTCCCGTCGTGGAGCACAGGCTCCGGACGCGCAGGCTCAGTGGCCATGGCTCACGGGCCCAGCCGCTCCGCGGCACGTGGGATCTTCCCGGACCGGGGCACGAACCCGCGTCCCCTGCAGCGGCAGGCGGACTCTCAACCACTGTGCCACCAGGGAAGCCCGCATTTTGGCATTTTTAAAGAATTGATTCCAGGGCTAATTTGTATATTCCTTTGGCTTTTTTTTTTTTTTTAACTGGAGACAGAATCTCATTCATAAAATGGAGATAAAAATAATACTTCTATTGTCCTGATGAACAAAGGAAAACTATGTAGGATTTACTTGGCAAAGTGTAAAACAATAAACAAATCTTATGTTTTAAAAAATTCTCTGAGGGTGGATTAGAATTTTTAAATGGCTCCAAATCATCATGAATGAAAGCTATTAAGCTAGATGGATAATCAAACAAGGTAGTGTCGTGTAAGTGGTCCAAAACTAGGAGTGACTAATGCAATGGGGTTGACTTTCTTGGTGGTTTAACCTTGACTCTGAACGCAATTCCAGAAGGATGGCTTTCAAGATTAGAATAATGCTACAAGGCAACGCCTTTTTATTTTTTATTTATTTATTTTTTTCTGCTGCAGCATGCGGCATGCAGGGATCTTAGTTCCCCGACCAGGGATGGATGGACCCCTCGCCCCCTGCCTTGGGAGCACAGAGCCTTAACCACTGGACTGCCAGGGAAGTCCCCAGGCAGCACCTTTGAAAGACACCACTGGTGGACATGCTCTGCTTGTTAACATTGTAGCCCCATTTCCGGGTATGGGGCTTGGAGAGTGTGGGTCCCCTAAGGCAGTGACCATCCCTAATCCTTGCCCCCAGAACCTGGCACGGCAGCTGGCAGGAGACAGGTAAAGAACAGATGTTGGTTGAAAATAAAGCTTTTTCAAGGCTAAGTATGTACATATTTATAGAAATATTGATTTTTAAAATATTTTTATAAATAGCAAACAAGATTTGAAACCTTTATTTCCCTCATATCTTTGCTCTTTGTCTCAGGTTTTCAGATGACCCAGAGACGCTAAGCGCCTCACGCATAGTCACACAGTAAGCACATGGCAGGGTGAGGACCAAACCCGGGGCTGCTGCCTCCCGGCTCAATGCTCCTTGCATCCTACCTTGTTGCCCAGGACCCAGGCCAACTTCCTGGACATGTGGCCTGTGCATTCCCCCAGGGCCCCATGCTTGGTTTAATAATCTGCTATGCCTGTCTTGATATTTTTAATAACTTTCAAAAAAGGGGCCTCACCTTTTCATTTTCCTCTGGGGCCCACAAATCATATGGCTTGTCCTGCCAGGACCTTTGCGGGTATGATTTAAGGATTCCTCATGTCTCCTTGGAGGACTGTGTTCCAGAACCACGACTTTCTAATGCTCTACCTTGAGGATCAAAGACAGAAGCTGACAGCAAAGGAGGATGACCCAGGGCTCGCTCTCCTTGGCCTTGGCTTCCCTTTGGTGCTCTATTCATGGTAACTGCTTACCGGCGACGTCTTCCAGGCCAGCTCTTCCTGGGGCACCTCCCTGTGCCGGGAGGTGGCCTGGAGCAGATGCCAGCGTCAGGGTAGCTGGTGGAACAGTGAAGAATCCTCTCCTTAGGCACGAGCACTGGCTGTTTGGTATACTGCCAAGGGAGTTTAGCTATTGGTTGTGTTTATTTTCCTACTGACTCAGCTGATTTTGCAGTGAAATTCCTGAAATGAACCGTTGTTCTCCACGTTGCGTGGGGACAGCTGTTGCTTTTTGTTGTACAGGGTTGGTTTCTTTTCTGGTGGGATCGCGCCAGGTCATAGGCTCAGCTGGTGTGACTAAGCGTGGAGCCTGCTCATAAAAGCTAAGTTATCAGCTTAACCGTCTTCTTCCCTCCAAGGCTGGTCCTCGGCAGTGCTAGGAGATGGATAACGCCTGTCCACACTCTCCCCTTTCCTCTGGGCATTCCCTGACATTCTTCCTCATACATAAAGTGCCCACACGCTCAGGGCCACCACCACGGCCCCGCCTCGGCCTAGGACATTGCTCTGCATTTTCAGTATTGCTTCCCCATCGGTTTACCTGTGCTGGTCCTTATTTCCTTGGAGATCGTGCTATCTGCTACCTGACGGCGAGTGATCTGCAGCTGATGCCTTTATCCCAGTGCCTGTCTGTGTCGGCACGAGAACCACCCAGGGGCTCACCGGTGACCGTCCTCTGGGTCATCGTTGGTGGGTGCGATGCTCTTAGGGAACTGGACTCCCCAGAATTGACACATAGGACAGAGGCCACACTTCTGAGAACAGAGAGAACTTACGCATCAGAGGCCAGTCATCACTGTAACTGAGCAAGGACAGGTTGGCCTCTGGGGACACGGACCCACAGAGGTCTGTGGCAATGGCGAACAACCATGGAGTTCCCAGGGGCAGGAGAGACAGGAAACCAGTGGGTGTTGCTTGACCTATAGCAGTAAACGAGATCAGGGGGTACTAGGCAGAAGGTGATGGCGACCACGAGGTGGACATGGCCATCCCTTGCCCAGCGTCCGGGACTAAGCCTGTTCTCAGACCCAGAAGCCAGTGAAAGGGGAGGCCGGGCTTCCAGAGGAAAGACCCTGCCGCACCAGCCAGGTGTGCAGCGTGGATATCCTCTGATCTGTCCCCAGAGGAGCCGATGGCTATTCCAGAAAACACACACTGGAAGAAGGGATCAGTCAGGGTTTTGGAGGGCTTTCGGACCCATCACTCTCAGATGCATCAGTTACCTGTTGTGTCACAAGTCACCCAACACTAAATGGCTTAAAATGACAGTTATTGTTATTATGTCGCTATTTCTGTAGGTCAGGAATTTGGGGGCCTTGTGAGGCATTATTGCCAGGAAGCAGCCCTCGGCCGGGGATGAACAGGAGCTGAGCCTCAGGGGCCCGTTGGGTAACCGCGCCAGGTGCTGGCTCTCTCCCTTCCAGCCCCGTGGGCCTACTTCCTGTTGGTACCTCCTGAGATATGCCCCCCACACACTCGCACCCCTGCACCCAGCCCAAGATGCAGGCCCTCGCAGAATAGGATGAGGGCCACTCTCTCACCTGCCTGTCTTTGGGGCAGAGGAGGGCAAACCTGAGGACAGGCTGCAGGAAGAGCCCCTGGGTTTTAGCTGCCCTTTAAGGAAAGTAGTGAAAAATCAGCCCTTCCCGGGATATGCTGCTACTCAGAGTAAGGGACAGCATCGCTGTCACCCTCACCGCAGGAAACAGACCAGGGGTTGGTGACTGACTCAGAGACAGTGATGCCACAGGTTGGACACTTCAGAAGTGGATGGTACTCCAGACTGTGTGATTATGCTGACAGATGAGCCCAACAGATCCACTGTCTGGGAACGTAATGCTGGGCAGACAGAGAGGGCAGGTCAGTGACTGTGTCTGGCTCCGACTGCCCAGCAGGTCTGTGGCACACCGCAGGCGGCAGTGCTGCACATCCCATCACCTAGGATGTGCTGGGCACCTGCTGGCCTTGTGACCTAACGCGCCACCTGCAACATCAGCATCTTTCCAGCCAAGGTCTGAGTGACGTCCCAGCCACAGTCCCAAGGCAGCATCGCCCCTTGGGTCCATCAAGGGGTAGCACAGCCAACCCTCCCTCTCTCCAGCCAGGTGGCCTCCATGGTGCTTCTCCCGTGCAGGACTCCAACTCCAAGGGGATGCTCTGAGCAGGAAGGTAGGAGGCCCAAAGCTCCAAGTCCACATTGCTATCCACATGTTTTCCTGCGGAACCCGGTGCAGTGGTTCTCAGCTCGGCCCACCCAGTATTCTCATTGAGGGGCTTTTAGAAAATATATATTTGCCTGGGTCCCACCCCTAGAGATTTTAACTACATGTCCTGCTTTGAGGCACAGGCATTGCCGAGTTTTAAAAGTTCTTCAGGTGACTTAAAAAGAAGACTTTATTTTGGGATTTCCCTGGCGGTCCAGTAGTTAGGACTCCGCACTTTCACAGCCGAGGCCTTGGGTTCGATCCCTGGTCGGGGAACTAAGACCCTGTAAGCCGGCAGCGAGGCTAAAAAAAAACCCCAAACTTTATTTTGAAATAATTATAGATGCATAGGAAGTTGCAAAAAAAAGTCCAGAGAGGTGCTGTTTCCTCTTAACCCAGCCTCCCGAGTGGTAACATTTTGTGTAACTACAGTAAACTATCAAAACCAGGAAACTAACACTAGTACAACGCACAAAGTGTGTGCAGATGTCACTGGTTCTGCCAGCATTCTGCGTGTGTGCCTGTGTGTGTCTGGGCGCATCTCTGTGTGTGTAGACCACCTTGCACCAGCTAGCCTTCAGCTCTCCGCACTTCAGTTCCATTGTTTATAAAACCAAAGAGCTCAGTTCTGTTGTGTCTGAGGTCTCTTCCAGGTCCGTTGGTGAAAATCGGGCAACTTGGGTTTGGTTGCTCTGAGTCGCACGGGTAGAGCCCTGGGGTGGGTGTGGTTGGGGCATCTCGAGGGGCCTGCCACTTGCCGGTGGTGGCCTAGAAGCCTATGACCTTGACCAGTTGGTTCCTCTTGACCAAAGGGACCACAGCCTCATTGCTCATTGGCTTTGCAGGTAGAATCTTGCTTGGCAGCCTCTTGGGTGGAGGTTAGGTGCCCCCGGTAAGAAACCAGGACCTGAGTCACAGGGGCTCCAGGGAGACTCGGGAGTGTCCAGAGATCAGGAAGGCGGAGGGAGCTCCCAGGCCTTCAAGGTCAAAGGTCAAGAGTTGAGGTGCGAGTTTCAGCCCCCTCCCTGGGTAGAATTAACATTGGAGCTTCTTTGGAAACGACTTAGAAAACTGCTTTTGGAGTCAGGCCAGATGTCACTCTTTACTAGCTCTGTGACCTTGGGAAAGTTGTTGCATAGCCCTGGGCCTGTTTCCTCGTCTCTAACGGGAGGGTGACAGTGTCACTCACCTCCTGGAGGAGCTGGGGCTTAGGCAACATATAGCCCCAGTGCATGCCTGGCGTAGAGCAAGTGTCCTGCATGAACCACGTGCTGCCTTCCTCCCCTCCCCACGCTGTATTCTGATGCTTTGACATCTGGGGTCTTGCTGACCCGGAGGGACTGCCCCTCCCATGCTTAGCCAGTTCCTAGAGACAGTAAACAGCCTGGCTGCAAGTGCAGTCTTCAAATACAGACCAGCCAGTCCAGAGCCACACACCCAGCCACTTTCTTAATCGGCTCCTGCACTCGGGGCTGCTCTCGACCTGCCCTGATCACCCCGAGGCCAGGTACCAGGCAACTGGGGCAGCCCCTATGGCTCAGCCTGCGGGAGTGATGCAAGCCAGCCAATCCTAAGCTGCTTGGCTTCCCTCACCCTCCTTCCCACGGGAACCACAGTAAAGGCTCCGCCCACATTTCCCCTCCCTGGCTCTGTCTCCTGACAGGTGCTTCCCTGTGTGACCCCATGGCCCCCCATGGCACGTGTGCATCCTCTTCTTGAGAACTGTGACAAACTGTCGTTTCACCGGCAACCCCTCCTGATCTATTGGCCTGATCGTACTTCAAATTTTCTATTAATACACTGCTTTATTAGACTTTATTTTTTAGAGCAATTTTAGGATCACAGCGAAATCAAGTAGGAGGCGGAGGTCTCCCATATACCCCCTTCCTCCATACGTGCATGGCCTCCCCCATTATCAACACCCCGACCAGAGCGGTACCCTTGTTACAGCTGGTGAGCTACACTGACACATCCTGATCAATACACTATATTTTAAAACATCTAAAAATGCACACTACTAATGCTGCTTGTGTATACTTGTTTGCGTTGGTTCGTTTGTCAGTGTATTCGTCTAACCTTCCTGGGATGACAGACCCCAAAACAGAGGTAGTCCCCGCCTCGGAGGCATTCTGGGTCACCGATAGTTGGAAGCATTAGGGGATGAGAGCAAAGTGCTGGGACAGAGGCAGAGCAGGTGAGCGGCTGGCAGCCCTTCTGTAGCTCATTTTTCAAGGAGAGATCGTCAGAGATGATCAGTTTACCGGGAAAGTATAACAACTCGGAATCTTTATGTGTCTGTTTTCACCTACCAGCATCACCTTCAGATACCTAAAGCAAAAACTGACAGTCATAAGGAAAAGTCGACAGATCCACATTCGTAATGGGAGAATTCAAAATATTTCCCTCACAAAACGGCAGATCAAAATACTACCAAATAATTGGCAACAATAGAAGATCTGAACAACACCATTAGTCCATATATAGAGAGAGCCCTTTACCCAATGCTTTAAAAATAAACTTTTTTCTTCAAGTGTACATGGAGCATTTTCCTTTTTTTTAAGTTCTTTTTAAATTTCATTAATTTAATTTTTTTTCAGTTTTAATATTTTTAAATTGAAGTACACTTTATTTACAATGTTGTGTTAATTTCTGCTACACAGCAAAGTGATTCAGTTACATGCATTATATGCATTCTTTTTTATATTCTTTTCCATTATGGTTCGTCATAGGCTATTGCATATAGTTCTTTGTGCAATACAGTAGGACCTTGCTGTTTATCCATTCTGTATATAATAGCTTACATCTGCTGACCCCAACCTCCCACTCCATTCCTCCCCCAACCCCCTCCCCCTTGGCAACCACAAGTCTGTTCTCTATGTCTGTGGGTCTGTTTCTGTTTCTTAGATAGGTTCATTTGTGTCATATATTAGATTCCACATATAAGTGATATCATATAGTATTTGTCTTTCTCTTTCTGACTTACTTCATTTAGTATGATAACCTCTAGTTGCATCCATGTTGCTGCAAATGACATTATTGCATTCTTTTTTATGGCTGAGTGGTATTCCATCATATAGATGTACCACATCTTCTTTATACATCTGCTGATGAACATTTAGGTTGTTTCCATGTTTTGGCTCTTGTGAATAGTGCTGCTATGAACATAGGGGTGCATGTATCTTTCTGAATTATGGTTTTGTCTGGATATATGCGCAGGAGTGGGATTGTTGGATCATATGGTAGTTCTATTTTTAGTTTCCTGAGGAACCTCCATACTGTTTTCCATAGTGGCTACACCAACTTAAACTTCCACCAACAGTGTAGGAGGGTTCCCTTTTCTCCGTGGAGCATTTTCAAAAGCTAATCACACCTGAGGCCACCCACCCACCCTGATAAATACTAACACTTCTGTACCATCCCAGCCATGTTCTCTCAATACAGTGCAATGCAATGAGAAAACAAGATGGGAGGGGAAAATCCCCACATTTTCCATGTATTTGGAAATGTTCAAGCACTTCTAAATAATTCACGATCAAAGAAGAAATCACTTGGAAAAGAAGTAGGAGGGAGAGAAGAGGCAGACAGGTGAGGGGTCAATGGGAGCAGGTGGCTTGGGTGAAAATGGCCATGGATGAAAGAAAAATGGATTTGTGATTTGTTGAAGAGGTAAATTTGGTAGAAAGAAAGCGCACTGTGGCTCTCTCCCATCTTCCTGACTAAAGCATGGAATCTCCTTCCGATTTTCTGTGGCATGTCGGTCAGGCCTGGGGAGATGCTGGCCCCCTGGCATCTCCAGCATCTCCAGCTCAGTGTCTGGAGGCACTGAGCACAGCCTGGATCTCTCCTTCCCCCTGCCCTGCTCTGCACGGGTGTCTGTACGTTTTCCACGGCTCTGAGTCTGGGAAATCTGGTGTGTGTGGCTGAGGGACACGAGCTCCACTCATCCCCATGGTGCTTTCCTGGAAACCTGATGAAACAGTGTTATAATTAAGGTCACATCCTGACCAAGGACTTAGCAGCAGATAACTCATAGACCTGATGCCCCACCAGGTAAATATTAATGCAATGGTTATAGAATTCAGAGATCACCTAATCCAACCTCCTTAATTTACAATTATACTAAATGTTCCATAAAGATAACCATGCCAGAGTTGCTCACCACTATATTTTCAGGACTAGCACAAAGAGTAAGATACAGGTGTTCTAATTGTGTTTTCTTAGATTCTGTCTTTGTCTGCTTGACATCCATTCATCACTGGGCCAATTATGTTAACTATATTTTCTCCCCCCAGCTTTATTGAGGTATGATTAACAAATAAAAACTGTACATATTTAAGGTATACAGTGTGAGATTTTGATATACCTTGGGAAATGATCAAGCTAACTAACATATCCATCACTTCATGTAGTTAGTTTTTATGTGTGTGGTGAAAACATTTAAGATTTACTTTGAGCAAGTTTCAAGTATACAATAGAGTATTTTAGTCACCATATGGTGCATTAGATCTCCAGAACTTATTCCTCTAGCATAACTGAAACTTTGTGCTCTTTGACCAACATCTCCCCATTTCCCCCACCACCCACCTGCCAGCCCATAGCAACCAACATTCTACTCTCTAGTTCTGTGAGTTTGACTTTTTTAGCCCCACGTATAAATCAGACCATGCAGTATTTGTCTTTCCGTGCCTGGTTTGTTTCACTAAGCCTAACATCCTCCAGGTTCATCCAGGTTGTTGCAGATAAAAGGATTTCCTTTTTTTTTGTATGGCTGAGTAATATTCCAGTGTGTGTGTGTGTGTGTGTGTGTGTGTGTGTGTGTGTGATATCTTTTATCCATTCATCTGTTGATGGATACTTGGAATGGTTCCATATCTTGGCTGTTGTGAATAGCGCTGCAATGAACATGGGAGTGCAGATATCTTTTCAAGATAGTGATTTCGTTTTCTTCAGATATATACCCAGATGTTGGATTGCTGGATCCTATGGTAGCTCTATTTTTAATTTCTTCAGGAACCTCCATACTGTTTTTCATAGTGGCTGCACCAGTTTACATTCCCACCAACAGTGCACAAGGGTCCCCTTTCTCCACATCCTTGCCCACACGTGTCACCTTTTGTCTTTTGATAATAGCCATTCTAACAGATACAAGGTGATACCTTTTTTTTTCTTTTTTTTGGTTTTGATGTGTATTTCCCTGATGATTAGTAATGATGAGCATTTTTCATGTGCCTTTTGACCATTTGTATGTCTTCTTTTGAGAAATATCCATTCAGGTCCTTTGTCCATTTTTTACAGGTCATTTTTTTCTTGCTATTGAGTTGTTTGAGCTCCTTGTGTATTTTGGATATTAACTCCTTATCAGATATGGCTTGCAAATATTTTCTTTTATTCCATAGATTGTATCTTCACTCTGTTGATTGTTGCCTTTGCTGTGCACAAACTTTCTAGTTTGATACAATTCCATTTGTTTATTTTTGCTTTTGTTGCCTGTGCTCTGTTTTCATATTCAAAATATCATTATCTACACTAATGTCAATAAGCTTTTTCTCTATTTTTTCTTCCAGTAGTTTTATAGTTTCAGTTCTTAACGTTTACGTCTGTAATCCATTTTGAGTTGATTGTTGTATATGGTGGGAGGCAAGGGTCTAACTGCATTCTTCTGCTGTTGATATCCAGTTTTCCCAGCACTATCTGTTGAAGAGACTGTCTTTTCCCCCATTGTGTGTTATTGGCACCTTTGTTGAAGATCAATTGACCATAATATGTGGATTTATTTATGGACTCTCTATTCTTTTCCATTGGCCTATGTATTCGTTTTTATGTTAGTATCATACTGCTTTAGTTATTATAGCTTTATAGTATATTTTCCTGCTAAAGATTGCTGTGGCTATTCATGATCTTCTGTGGTTCTATACAAATTTAAGGATTTTTTTTTAATTTCTGTGAAAAATGTCATTGGAATTTTGATAGGGATTGCCTTGAATATGTAGATCACTTTGGGGAATGTGACTATTTTAACATTTTGATTAATTCTCTAACATGGGATATTTTTCCATTTATTTGTGTCTTCTTCAGTTCATTCTATCTGTGTTTTATAGTTTTCATTGTACAGATATTTCACCTCTGTGATTACGTTTATTCCTAAGTGTTTTAATTTTTTGATACTTACTGTAAATGGAATTTTCTTAATTTCTTTTTCAAATAGTTCATTGTTAGCATATAGAAACAGAACTGATTTTTGTATGTTGATTTTGTATCCTATAACTTTACTGTATTTATTAGTTCTAACAGTTTTTTGGTGGAGTCTTTAGGGTTTTCTATATACAACATCACGTCATCTGCAAACGGAGACAGTTTTACTTCTTCCTTTCCAATTTGAATGCCTTGTATTTATTTTTCTTGCCTGATTGCTCTGGGTAGGACTTCCAGTACTATGTTGAATAGGAGAGCATCCTTGTCTTGTTCCTAATCTTAGAGGAAAAGCTTTCAGCTTTTCACTATTTACAATGATGTTAACTGTGGGCTTGTCATATGTGGCCTTTATTATGTTGAGGTACATTCTTACTATACCTAATTTGTTGAGAGTTTTTTTTTTTTAATCATGAAAGCGTGTTGAATTTTATCAAATGCTGTTTCACCACCTATTGAGATGATTATGATTTTTATCCTTTCTTCTGTTAATATGTTGTATTGTCACATTGATTGATTTGCGTATGTTGAAACATCCTTGAATCCCAGGGATAAATGCCACTTGATCATGGCATATGATCTTTTAAATATGATGTTGAATTTGGTTTGCTAGTATTTTGTTGAGGATTTTTGCATCTATCT
Source organism: Globicephala melas (assembly GCF_963455315.2). Lineage (NCBI taxonomy): Eukaryota > Metazoa > Chordata > Mammalia > Artiodactyla > Delphinidae > Globicephala > Globicephala melas. The sequence continues at coordinate 3,252,644 of NC_083315.2, read as the reverse complement.
TCATCAGGGTTATTGGCCTGTAATTTTCTTTTCTCATAGTGTCCTTGTCTGCCTTTGGTATGAGAGTAATGCTAGCCTCATAAAATGAGTTTGGAACTGTTCCTTCCTCTCCAGTTTTTTGGAAGAGTTTGAGAAGGATTGGCATTAATTCTTCTTTAAATATTTGCTAGAATTCACCAGTGAAGCCATCAGGTCATGGACTTTTTTTGTTGGGAGGTTTTTTGGTTACTGATTCAATCTCCTTACTCACGATTGGTCTATTCAGATTTTCTATTTTTTCATGATTAAGTCTTGATAGGTTGTAGGTTTCTAAATGTTGATCCATTTCTCTAGGTTAAGCAATTTGTTGGCATATAATTGTTCATAGTACTCTTTTAATCCTTAGTACTTCTGTGGTATTAGTTGTAATATTTCCTATTTCATTTACAATTTTATTTATTCGAGGCTTCTCTCTTTTTTCTTGTCTAGCTAAATAGTGGTCAATTTTTTTTTTTCTTTTTAAAGAACGACTCTTTGTTTTATTGATCTTTTAAATTGTTTTTCAAGTCTGTTTATTTCTTCTCTGATCTTTATTTTCCATCCTTCTGCTAACTTTGGGCTTAGTTTGTTCTTTCTTTTCTAGTTCCTTGAGTTATTAAAGTTAGGTTGTTTATTTGAAATCTTTCTATTTTCTTATAGTAAGAATTTATTTCTATAAACTTTCCTTTTGGAGCTGCTTTTGCTGCTTCCCATAGTTTTTGTATGTTGTGTTCCATTTTCATTTGTTTCAAGGTAATTTTTTTTTTTTTTTTTTTTTTTTTAGCGGTACGCAGGCCTCTCACTGCTGTGGCCTCTCCCGTTGCAGAGCACACGCTCCGGATGCGCGTGCCCAGCGTCCATGGCTCATGGGCCCAGCCGCTCAGTGGCATGTGGGATCCTCCCGGACTGGGGAACGAACCCTCATCCCCTGCATCGACAGGTGGACTCTCAACCACTGTGCCACCAGGGAAGCCCTGTTTCAAGGTAATTTTGATTTCTTTTTAAATTTATTCTTTGACTCATTGATTATTCAGATGCATGCTATCAATTTTCCATGTTTGTGAATTTTCCAATTTTCCTCCTATTATTCATTTCTACTTTTATACCACTGTGATTGGAAAAGATACCTGATATGATTTCATACTTCTAAAATGTGTTAAGATGTGTTTTGTGGCTTAACCTATCATCTATCCTGGAGAGTGCTCAGTGTGCACTTGAGAAGAATGAGTATTCTGCTGCTGTTGGATGGAATGTTCTGTTTGTCTGTTAATTCCATTTGGTCTAAAGGGTAGTTCTAGTCCAATGTTTCCTTAGTGATTTTCTGTGTGGGCCATCTATGCATTGCTGAAGTGAGATATTTAAGTGCCCTTTTATTATTATATTGCTGTCTATTTATCCTTCCAGCTTATTAATATTTGTTTTGTATATTCAGGTCATTCAATGTTGAGTACATACACATTTACAACTGTCATATCCTCTTAACGAATTGACCCCTTTTTCATTGTATAATGGCCTTCTGTCTCTTATGACAGATTTTTACTTAAAGTCTATTTTGTCTTGATGTAGATTTGTCTGGTCTGCTCTGTTTTGGTTTCCATTTACATGGAACATCTTCTTCTATACCTTCCCTTTCACCCTATGTGTGGACCTAAAGCTAAAGTGAGTCTCTTGTAAGCAACATAGAGTTAAACTGAGTTTTTTAATCTATTCGTCCACTCTGTGTCTTCTGATTGGGCAATTTAATCCATTTATATTTAAAGTAATTATTAATAGGTAAGGACCTACTATAGCCACTTTGTTAATTTTAAAAATTGCTTTGTAGTTCCCTTGTTGGTTTTTTTCTTTATGATTACCATGAGGCTTACATAAAGCTTCTTATAACATTTATTATAGTCCATTTTATGCTGATAACAACTTAACTTACAACCACATACAGAAACTCTACATTCTTTCCTCTCCTTATCCTACATTTTATGTTTGATGTCACAGTTTACATCTTCTAATATTGTATATCCATTAACAAATTATTGTAGCTATAGTTTAAAAAATGCTTTGTCTCTTAACTTTTATACTACAGTTAAAAGTGATGTATGTACCACCATTACAGTACTAGAGTATTTGAATTTGACTATATTCTTGCCTTTACAATGAGTTTTATACTTTCATATGTTTTCATGTTGTTGGTTAGTGTCCTTTCATTTTAACCTGAAGAACTCCCTTTACAACTTCTTATAAGGCAGGTCTGTTGGCGATGGACTTCAGCTTTTTAATTTTTAAATTTTTTTGGTCTGGGAAAGTCTTTATCTCTTTTTAATTTCTGAAGGACAGCTTTGCTGGGTATAGTAATTTTGGTTGGCAGTTTTTTCTTGTGACACTTTGAATGTATCATCCCACTCTCTCCTGGCCTGTAAGATTTCTGATGAGAAATCCACTGATAGCCGTATAGGAGTTTCCTTGTATGTGACAAGTCACTTTTCTCTTGCTTCTTTCAAAGTTCTCTCTTTGTCTTTAACTTATGAGAATTTGATTATGATATGTTTTGGTGATGATCTCTTTATGTTTAGTCTATTTGGGGTTCTTTGGGCTTCATGGATCTGAAGCCCAGATCCAGCCCATGGATGTTCATGTACCTTTCCAGATCCAGCCCATGGATGTTCATGTACCTTTCCAGATCCAGCCCATGGATGTTCATGTACCTTTCCAGATTTGGGAGGTTTTCTTTAATTTTTAAAAATAAGCTTTCTGTCCCTTTCTCTTTCTCTGCTTCTTCTGGGACTTTAATAGTATCAGTAAATTGGTTTGCTGATGGTGTCCCATCAGCAAATTCTTGTAGGCTTTCTTTTTTTCCTGCTTCACTTCATTTTTGTTCCTCTGACTTAGTAATTTCAAGTGACCTGTCTTTGAACTTGCTGATTCTTTCTTCTGCTTGATTGAGTCTCATGTTGAAGTTCTCTGTCAAATTTTTCAGTTCAGTCACTGCATTCTTCAGCTACAAAAATTGTTTGGTTATTTTTTATCGTTTCTCTTGGTTAAGCTTCTCATTTTGTTCATGTATTGTTTTTCCGATTTTGTTTAGTTTATCTGTGTTCTCTTGTAGCTCACTGGGCTCCTTTAAGATGATTATTTTGAATTCTTTGTTAGGCACTTCATAGATTTCTGTTAATTTAGGATCAGTCATTAGTGCTTTATTTTGTGCCTTTGGTGGTATCATGTGTCCCTTATTGCCTTCTGTGTATTTGAAGAAGTAGTCACTTCTCCCAGGCTTTACACACTGGCTTTTGCAGGGAAAACTCTTCACCAGTCAATCTGTCCAGAGATTCTGGGCAGGCCAGCTGATGGGTTCCATAGGCTGGCTTGCTGCTGGATGGAGTCCTTAAGGGGCTGGCCTTTTGCCTAGGCCACTGGGTGGGTGGGCCTGGCACCTGGGTCCATTGGAGCAGCCTGGTGCCTGGGTCTTCAGGGGTGTACCTGGAACATGAGTATACTGGGATGGGCCTGGAGACTGGTCCACAGGTGTGGGCTGGGATGCTGGGTCCATGGAACTGGCCTGGTTGCTGGGGTCCACAGGGTCAGGCTTGGAGACTGGGTCTGCAGGGATGGTCCGGGAACCTGGGGCTGTGGGGGCCAGCCTGGAGCTGGGGTGGGCTTTGAGCCCGAGTCCTCAGGCCAGTTTGACATTGGGATGGGCCTGATGCCTGGGTCTACAGGGATGGACCTGGTCCTGAGTCTTTGGGGGCTGGCTTGGTACCAGGGCCCGCAGGAACAGGTATGGAGCCTGGATCCATGGAGGCTGGCCTGGTACTGGGTTAGCCTGGAGCCTGAGATCATGGTGACGGGCCTGGAGCCTGAGTCTGTGGGGGTTGACCTGGGGCCTGGGTCCATAGGGGAAGTACTGGAGCCCAGGGCCTTACATGCTGGCACAGCACCAGGGTTCACTGGGACAGGCCTGATGCTGTGGTCCACAGCAAAGATGGGTGCTCATTTTACTCTCCTTCCTCCATGAAGTGGGTATCTTTTTCCATGCTGCACTGTAAGGAGTTGGGGGAGGGCTGGCACAGAGCCTTATTCCATTCAGGCTGCTCTACCAAAATACTATAGACTGAGTGGATTATAAACACAGAAATTTATTTCTCATGGTCCTGGAGGCTGCACACCAAAATCAGGGTGCCAGCATGGTTGGGTTCTGGTGCACTGCAGAATGCTGACCTCTCTCTGTGTCCTCACGTGTTGGAAAGGGCAAGGGAGCTCTCCTGGCCCTCTTTTATAAGGACACTAATCTCACGCATGAGCGCTCTACCTTCCAAAGATCTCCCAAAGACCCTACCACCTAGCACCATCACAGGGGACATTAGGTTTCAACATACGGATCTTGGGAGAACACAGACATTCAGACCATAGTACATGGGTGATGTGAAAATGTCCTTCCTACCATCTTCATTGCATCTTTTCTTATTTCTCTGCTCTACTCAGGTGCTGTAAACTCTCACCTGGATTCCTCAGCCCTTGTGAAGGTATTTCCACGTGTGGATGCCTGTTCAGATTGATGTTTTTTGAGGGACAAGGGCTGGGAACGATTTTGCCGTCTCGCTGGTGTCACTCCTAGTGAGTACACTTTCCTACTTTATACATTCTTTTTTAAAAATTAATTTATTTATTTGCGGTACGCGGGCCTCTCACTGTTGTGGCCTCTCCCGTTGCGGAGTACAGGCTCCGGACGTGCAGGCTCAGCGGCCATGGCTCACGGGCCCAGCTGCTCCGCGGCATGTGGGATCTTCCCAGACCGGGGCACGAACCCGTGTCCCCTGCATCGGCAGGCGGACTCTCAACCACTGCACCACCAGGGAAGCCCTTTTTTTAATTTTTAAAAAATTTATTTTATTTTTGGCTGTGGTGGGTCTTTGTTGCTGCATGCGGGCTTTTCTCTAGTTGTGGAGAGGGGAGGCTACTCTTCGCTGCGGTGCGTGGGCTTCTCTTGTTGTGGAGCAGAGGCTCTAGGCGCGTGAGCTTCAGTAGTTGTGGCATGTGGGAGTTGTGGCTCTCGGGTTCTAGAGCACAGGCTCAGTAGTTGTGGCACATGGGCTTAGTTGCTTCGCAGTATGTGGCATCCTCCCAGACCAGGGCTCAAACCCATGTCCCCTGAATTGGCAGGCAGATTCTTAACCTCTGCACCACCAGGGAAGCCCCTATTTTATGCATTCTTGATACTCTGGCATTTGGGGGTCTTATAGACCCTGGGCGAGACTGCCCTTCCCAGAACTAGCCAGTTCTTAGAGCTAGCAAAGGCCTTGGGCGGGGGCACACCTTTCCCAGGCAAATCAAACAATCCCAAGTCTATCCTCAACCAGCGCTTTATCTAACTCTCACACACCAGGTCAATATTTTCTCGGCCCTGAGCCATCCCGGGGCCAGGTACCAGGCAACTAGAGACCACCCATATTGCCCAAAGCCCACTGGAATTATTCAGTCTAGTCAATCCTGAGCTCTTTATCCTACACTGCTTCCTGCAGAAGCCCCAGTACAGGCTCTGACTCGGCTTTCCCTCACTCCCGTCTTCGGCCTCCTGAGCATCCGAAGTTTCCCCTGTAGCCCTGCTTGGAGTGGTGTGTTCCTTTCTCTTGGGAAAGGTATGTAATAAACTCTTCTCTCAATGGCGTTGGCCTCTCTGTGTCTCCTCCATCAATTAAAATCCCACAGTACATTTCAGAACAGAAGGTGCCTAATAAATACACGACTGTCTCAATGAATGAAAGAGTGAACGGATGAATTGAAACTAATGTCCACAGATCTCAAGTGGCTTGTCCAAGGTCACCCGGCCAGGCAACAGTCAAAATCTGAAACCCTCTGTCTCTCAACTTTTATTTGTTGCTGCCTTCCTTTGGGACTCAGAGTACTTGCCCTGTTGGTGAACAAGGAGCTGGCATATCTAAAGAATACACACAGTCAAAACAAAACACAACTCTATCATATCGTAAATTTGATCTCTCGAAACCATTTTTTCAGGCTATCGCAAAATGAAATGTGTATTTCCTTCCTAACTGTATTTGCTTTTTCAGAATTTAAGAGGTTTTTAGGGATGATTCCTATGTTTCTTTTTAAAAGCTGTTTCGGATTCTTGTTAGTGTCCTTTGATGCATAAGAGTTTTTAATTTTGATGAAGTCCAATTATCAGTTTTAATTTATTGCTTGAACTTCTGTTGTTATATTTAAGAGACCATTGCCTAATCCAGGGTCATAAAGATTTATCCTATATGTTTCCCTCTAACAGTTTCACAGTAAAAAATTTAACATTTGTGTATGCCAGCTGTAGTGCTGTACTACTGTACTTTTCAGGGTACTGTACTATAAGATTAAAAATGTTTTCTTTAAAAAAAATTTAACATTTGGAAAATAAAATAAAATAAAGCTGTTTCGTGGAGAGGTGAATGGAGGCCCTCTTTTTCTTGCAGTAAGTTGCCCCACAGCAAGCAGAAGCTTCTAGAACTGTCCCACCAGTGAATCTTCTCAAAGGCAGTTCTTGCATCTTCCAAGTTTTTGAAGGCATTGCTATGGGACTTCAGCTGGGAGGGCTTGAAGAACAGGGTCTCTGGAATCTTTTTCATGTTGTTTCGGTGCTTTACCATCTTCTACTACCAAGGGCAGCCTGAAGGGTGAGAGTGAAAGGGAGGCAGCAGAAGCAAAGGTCTTAGAGATTGAAGACCTTCTCTTGTGACCTTTCTTCCCCTCATTGCTGCCCGACTGCAAGAAGCCCTGCAGGTTAAACCAAGGAATGACTGTAGGCTTTGGGGAACTGCTGTTCTATGAGATGATCTGAGTGGCGGAGGATGAGAGCAGGGAAATGCAAGCTAGAGACCAGGGGCTGTCTATATACTGTGACGGCTCAGAGAGGAGTCCTCACGCCAGTCAGACTTGGGTTTGAATTCTACTCGTATAACCTTAAATATGCTGACTAAGCCTCAGAACGTGCATCTGTATAATGGGACTTACAACACCCACCTTCCCCCCTTATTTTCAGAATTAGATGACATAGTAACACAGAATCAATTAAGTGCTCACCAAAAGGAAGCTGCTGTTGCATTTCTTGGGCAGATCTACAGGGAAGAGATAGTTTCACAGAAAAGGTCTTAAACGTTTGATGTTGATGTGAGCGTGGCTGGTATCTGCCCAGGGCCAGATCACCTTAAATGCCCAGGCTTGGAGACTTCAAGGCGGGGGAGAGAATTGCAAATTTGGACAGACTCGCAGAATCACTCCTTCCCGGAGCTGGGAGATCTGCCAGGGGAGGCCCAGCAGTTGCTGATCTCATTTCTGTGTTCCCTGTGTGCATCCTGGGACAGAGTTTGGCTGGTCCCCAGCTCGCACCACAGTTAATGGGATGTGCTCAGTTCTAGGAATTTGATAGTCAACACTGGACAGGCGTTACCGATCACCTATTGTGTACAGTGTGCTAGGCTTACAGAGTCTATTCTTGTCCCTCCTCATGAACCAAATGAGAAGCTGAACTTTCCTGGAAGCAAACAGGCTGGAAACTACCTGCTTCTGTCCAGGGCTGAGGTTGTCCAGAGCACTGTGGAAAAGAGTCATTGTTGATCATAAAGTCAGTGGCTCTTTGTGACTTTCCAGTACAACTTAACCAAAGGTCATTGCAAAACTTCAGGAGGAAAAGGTAGAACAAGGTGATTTTCAAAGCTGTGAGTTTCTGAGAATTAAAAAAAGTAATAATTCAAGGGTAATTTTTCAAAGATAAGTATCATCCTATTGAATTTTTTCTTATTTGCATAAATGTTGATTTTTAAACTTTAAAAACAGTGTATGCACTCTTACCATATGCAAAAATTAACTCAAAATGGAGCAAAGACCTAAAGATAAGAGCTAAAACTTCTTTCTTTTAGGAGAAAACATAGGGGGAAAGCTTCATGACATTGGAGTTGGCAACAGTTTTTTGGCTGACACCAAAAGCACAGGCAATAACAACAACAACAAAAATAGACAAACTGGACTTCCACAAAATTAAAACTTTTGTGTATCAAAGGACACAATCAACAGAGTGAAAAGGCAACCCATTGTATGGGGAAAATATTTGCAAATTATATATCTGATAAAGGATTAATATTTAGAATATATAAGGAACTCCTACAACTCAACAACAAAAAACAATTTGATCCAAAAATGGACTTGAGAGAAAGGACTTGAATAGACATTTCCCCAAAGAAGATATTCAAAGAAGACATAAAATAACCAATAAGCACATGAAAAGATGTTCAACATCATGAGTCATTAGGGAAATGCAAATCAAAATCACAAGATACCACTTCACACCCATTAGGAATGGCTATTATCAAAAAGTCAGAAGATAGCAAGTGTTGACAAGGAATGAAGAAATTGGAACCCTTGTACTTTGCTGGTCAAAGTGTGAAATGCTGTGGGAAACAGTTTGGAAGTTCCTCAAAAAGTTAAAACTGGAATTACCATATAATCCAGCAATTTCACTCCAGGTAATATACCCCAAAGAACTGAAAGCAAAGACTTGAACAGATACGTGCACACCAACGTTAATAGCAACATTATTTACAGTAACCAAAAGGTGGAAACGACACAAATGTCCATCAACAGATGAATGGATAAGAAAACATATGGTATATATATTCAATGGAATGTCATCCAGCCCTAAAAAGAAATGAAATTTTGACACATACTGCAACATGAACGTACCTTAAAGACATTACACAAAGTGAAGTAAGGCAGACACAAAGAGACAAGTATTGTATGAGTCTACTGGTCTGAGGTACCTGGAGTAGTCAAACTCCTAGGGATGGACGGAAAATGAAATGGTGGTTTCCAAGGGCTGGGATCAGGGAGATGGGAAGTTAGTGTTCAAGTGGTACAGAATTTCTGTTTGAGAAGATGAAAACGTTCCGGAGATGATGGTGGTGATGGTTGCACCACAGTGTGAATGTACCACTGAACTGTATACCTAAAAGTTATTAAAATGGTAAATTTTATGTTATGTATATTTTAACACAAAAAGAGATGAAATTCTGATATACAGGATGCAACACGGATGAACCTTGAAAGCATGCTAAATGAAATAATCCGGACAGGGACTTCCCTGGAGGTCCAGTGGTTAAGACTCTACACTTCCAGTGCAGGGGGCGCAGGTTCGATCCCTGGTCGGGGAACTAAGACCCCACATGCCAGGTGGTGTAGCCAGAAAAAAAAAAAAAGAAAGAAAAGAGCCCATGGTGTCCGACAACACACACAGTTGGGGCATAAATGACACACGGGCAATCCAGATACATTTCATTGCCTAAGATGCCATCGGCTTAGATGCATATACAAAAGGACAGATATTGTAAGATTCCACTAACATGAGGCAATGAGCATAGGCAGATTCGTAGAGACAGAGAGTAGCACAGCAGTTACCAAGGGCTGTGGGGAGAAGGGGTGCTGGGAAATTATTGTTTCATGGATTTCTGTTTGGGATGATGAAAAAGTTCTAGAAATGAATAGTGGAGATGGTTGCACAACGTTGTGAATATACTTAATGTCACTGAACTGTACACTTAAAATGGGTAAAATGGTACATTTTAGGTTGTTTCTATTTTACCACAATAAAAAAAAGTAACACGTGCTCAAGTTAAAACCATCGCACAATACAAAATAATATCAAATGAGAAGGGGACACCTTGCCTCCCTTCCTCTCTCCCCTCCTTTTACGTGTCTCTCGCGGTTCTCTCTGTAACTCTGAATCACCCGTGTATGTCTCTGTGCCTTGATTCTCCCAGTGTAGATGGTGTCTGGGCCTCCTCTCAAGGATGGATGAGGGACTGAGAGTACTTCCGTTAACTCCCATCCACCCTCTGCCTCTATCACCTGATTGTGGATATTTACACTATACTTTTGGATATTCTAGTGATTAATTTTTAGCTTTAAATAACACACTTAAAACTTTATCTTCTAAAACTTTTTTATTATGAAAATTTTCAAACATATGCAAAAATAGAAGAGTGTAGTAAGTCCCTGTGTATCTGGGACATAGCTTCTACTTGGAACCCATAACCAATCTTATTTTTTCCATATCCTCACTTACTTCCCTCTACCAATTATTTTGAAACAAATGTTAAGACATTGTATCATTTTACCTGTAAATATTTCAGTATGTATTTCTTTTTTGTTTCGTTGTGTTTTGTTTTTTTGCGGTACGCGGGCCTCTCCCTGTTGTGGCCTCTCCCGTTGCGGAGCACAGGCTCCGGACGCGCAGGCTCAGCGGCCATGGCTCACGGGCCCAGCCACTCCACGGCACGTGGGATCTTCCTGGACCGGGGCACGAACCCGTGTCCCCTGCATCGGCAGGCGGACTCTCAACCACTGCGGCACCAGGGAAGCCCAGTATGTGTTTCTTCAAAGTCAAAAAGATACAACATAATTGCAGTGCCATTACTGTACCTAAAAAAAAAAAAAAAAGGGAATAATTCCTTAATAGCCAGTTACTGTTGATATTTCATTCTCAGTTTTTTTCAGTTTGTTCAAATCAGGATCCAAATGAGGCTCTTACATTGCAATCGCTGGACACGTCTCTTTAGACTCTTTTAGTCTGTAGCTTCCTTACTCCTCTTTTGCTTCCTCTTGCAATGCAATTTGCTGAAGAAACTGCGTTGTTTGACCTGTAGAGTTTCCACAAGTCTGGCTTTTGATGATTGCATCTCAGTGATGTCATTTAAGTTGTTTTTCCCTTGTATTCCGCACCCCCCCTTTTTTTTTAAAGAATTGGCTTTTAAAATTTTATTTATTTATTTTTGGCTGTGTTGGGTCTTTGTTGCTGCACACGGGCTTTCTCTAGTTGTGGCAAGCGGGGGCTACTCTTCGTTGCGGTGCGCGGGCTTTTCATTGCGGTGGCTTCTCTTGTTGTGGGGCACGGGCTCTAGGCATGCGGGCTCAGTAGTTGTGGCACGCAGGCTTCAGTAGTTGTGGCTCGTGGGCTCTAGAGCACAGGCTCAGTAGTTGTGGCGCATGGGCTTAGTTGCTCTGCGGCATGTGGGATCTTCCCAGAACAGGGCTCGAACCCGCGTCCCCTGCGTTGGCAGGTGGATTCTTAACTGCTGCGCCACCAGGGAAGTCCCTCGTATTCCCTTTTATTTCCTATAATCTGGTGATTACAGACTTGCTCAGACTGAGATTTGATTTTATTGCAAGAATATATATAGTTCTGTTAACTTCCACCAGGTGGTACATCATATCTGGTTGTACCTTTGTAAATGATTCCCACAGCCACCGATGACCACTGCCTAGATCCTTCGATTCCTTAGGGGTCATGTTGATCTCACGGTCCTTATTCACTTGGTAGTAGGAATGCTTCTATAAGAAGAAATTTCCCCTTTGACTCTTTGGTTATCCTAAAACACAGGAAAAGCAGAAATAATTGATTGACTCTTTTAATTACTGAAAAACTTTTTTCATTACCAGTTTTGAAAATGTTGAGTGGATTCCCGGCATCCTCTAATGGTTACCTTTGAGTGCCTTTTCCTTTCAGGATCATGAAGAACCCACATTGGATTTGTTTCAAGCCATTGCATTTCAGTTCTTACTGATGTTCAAACTGTCCTGCCTTTGGCCCATGAGAACCTCTTCAGCTTTGGTCCTGAGTCTTCTTGGCCTGATTCTAAGGCTCTTTGGTAACTTCCTCATTTTCTAGGATGAGTAGATGTCCCAGGCTCCTGTGATACATTTGCTGCCCCAGGCCTGGATTAACCATTTCTCTTTTAGTAGAAAATAGTATTTAGAGATCACAGTTTGGGCATTTGAGTGCTCATTCCTACTAGTTTGGTTATTGTTAAATCTTTATTTCTAAATCCATAAAATCCAGACCATATTTGTTAACTCCCTTCCCCAGAGCCTCATTCCCAAGGGGCCTACTTGTTTTCTTCAACCTTGTCCATTTCTGTCAGTTATAAAATGACGTTTACACATCTTCAAGACTTGCAGCCTTGACATCTGCTCTGAGACTATGATTAATCTTCCTCACTTTGTCTGTAGACTGATTATAAAAACTGGAAGCCAAAACCCACCATTTGCAAAATTATAATTACGTAAATATCATCTACTGATGAGCCTCAAAACAGGATGATTAGATCTATCACAAAGGAAAATGTGTTCCTATTCCACTATGCTGGAGCTCTGGAACGAAATCTTTGCAAACTTCACGGCTGAATGGATTCTTTTTTTTTTTTGCGTTATGCGGGCCTCTCACTGTTGTGGCCTCTCCCGTTGCAGAGCACAGGCTCCGGACGCGCAGGCTCAGCGGCCATGGCTCACGGGCCCAGCCGCTCCGCGGCATGTGGGATCTTCCCGGACCGGGGCACGAACCCGCGTCCCCTGCATTGGCAGGCGGACTCTCAACCGCTGTGCCACCAGGGAAGCCCTGAATGGATTCTTTTTATAATTACAGTCAATTGCTTAATGTCATGCTCAATGTCACTTTTTATTCTGATTCATGTTTGTACTATGATGTTGTACGGCTATTTTCCCTGGAATTTCTAGCTGTTTTATTTGTTGTTGTGTTGAAGAAAGAAACATATACGCTTTCATCTGATTAAAAATTTCTAGGTTCCTAATCATAGAATTATGTAATGGAAGTCACTTGCATTTTGAAAACTTACATGGTGGAGAACTTTGGTACTTCTCATTTTAATTTTGACACACTGTTTTTCAGGCCTGTTGCAGAGTTTCAAGCTAAGATTTATTTCAGTTGCACTCCTGAGTTAACTTCACTTTTTTGTGGATCACAGATATTCCTCTCTCTCGGATTCCTATTTGCTGTGATGGCATGCATCTTCAAATACTTTTTTGTTTTTTTTTTTATTTTTGAGGTTTATGGAAGATAAACTTTCTGATTTCTTCCCACCTGAAACTATTTGATCTCCTCTTTGATCGATAGTTTGGCTAGGTATAGATTCTTAGGTCTGAAATATATCTCTCCTAGAATCGTAACTGAATTTCGCCGTTGCCTTCTAGCATTTAGTGTTGTCAGTTATAAATCTCATATCTGTCTTTGTAGCAGCTCTTGGTAGTAGACTACTCACCATCCAGTCTTCCCTTTTTCCTTCTTACCGAACCCTGATTTTGTCCAAGTGTCAAGACCATTGTTTTGCCTTCTTCCCCAACCCCAGGGGGGGACTCATGATTTATTTAAACCAATCATGATAAATCCATTCTTCACATCAGAGATTGATTTAGTAATAGGCTTTTGAATGTCTCTGCTTGAGGATTTGATGATTCTAAATTGTTGCAGCCATCCTGTGACCATGAGAACAGAATGTCAGAGACAGAATAAAAGACTAAAAGAATCTGAGTTATTGATGATGTAATCACACAGTTGAATTTACCAACCCTAAAACTATCTAACTTGATGCTTGAACAACGCGTCGGTCAGTTAGGAGCACCGACCCCAACCCCATGCAGTGGATTATCCATGTATAACTTTACCGTCGGGCCTCCCGTATCCGAGGTTCCACATTTGGGGATTCAGCCAACTGCAGATCGTGCCGTACTGTAATATTACTTAACCAAAAAAAAAATCCAAGTATAAGTGGGCCCACACGGTTCAAACCCGTGCTGTTCAAGAGTCAGCTGTACTTTACACGGTCAGAGTTTTATTTGTAAGTAGATTTTAGACTGTCTCTTAGTTTGAGGATCACTTTGCCTCTTGAAGAGATCAGATTTGTTACTGTTCATAACTCTTATTTTGAATCTTTGGCACCTCAACACGGCTGATTTTTGTGTTCAACATGAGGCATCTCAGGCCTAATGTTTCTCCGACCTCTTCTTCATGGAGGGATAAGGAACTTAAAAAAAAAAAAAGTAAAGCGTCCGTACAATAAATGTGATAGGCTTGCAGAACTGAAGAGGCTGTCGAGAGTTAATTTAGTCTGCTGCCCTGACTCTAAGCAGGTCTCATGAGAAACTACCCCGTAAAATTGCTTCATATGCTTTTCATAGACACAGAAATGTCATCACCTCCCTTTGCCGTGGTGCATTCCAGTGCGTTGATGCCAAAGAAAGAGGCACGGTTTTAGAGTTTCACCGTGAAAGAAATGGGGCGGCATTTGTCCTAGTAGAACCAGTTGTTAGTCTTAGCATGTGGAAGCATTTCTTGTTGCAAGAAAACCAGCTCATGTGCAAATTGATAACATGGAAAGATTCAGGGAAGTGAGAGTCTGAACTGCAGAAATGACTTGGTTTTGCGACAGGTTTCCTAGAAGGTTCTTTAAAACACACAGCTCACCAAATGGATTAAAAATGGAACTTCATTTCGAAAATAAAAATCCCAATTACTGCCTGTCTAATGGAGCGTTTGTTTTAAGTGACCGTGCCGTCAGATTTACAGCACCCCTCTATTAAGCGGTAGATGTGGGGAAACCTCTATTTTGGGAGTAGCACTTGCCTTTCCCCACGGGGGACTTTCCTAGGGTGGGACCTGCTCGGCTACCCTAATTCCTTCCACATGGAGGCTCCGCTATCTGCAGTTGTAAACCGTGATTCTCTGACACGCAAATCCCAGATGGTGCTTTGAATTTAAGGCCCATATTGCCTGCAGATTTCCACCACATGTGGTTTAAGTTTTTTCTGCATTGTTGCTCAATGCTTGCTCGTTGAGGGGGAAGAAAAGTAGATAAATATGTAACAAAAAGAAAAAACTCTCATAGCTCTATGATTGTTAATATTTTGAAACTGATCCTTCTAGAGGTTTTCTAGGTATATTCATTAATATGTATAACTTTCTTTTTCCTTTTTTTAATTGAATTTTTATTTATATTATAGCTGATTTACAATGTTGTGTTAGTTTCAGGTGCACAGCAAAGTGGTTCAGTTATGCATATACATATATCCATTCTTCTTCAGATTCTTTTCCCATATAGGTTATTACAGAGTATTGAGTAGAGTTCCCTGTGCTATACAGTAGATCCTTGCTGGTTTTCTATTTTATATATAGTAGTGTGTATATGTTAATCCCAAACTCCTAATTTATCCCTCCAAGTTTCCCCTTTGGTAACCATAAGTTTGTTTTTTGAAGTCTGTGAGTCTGTTTCTCTTTTGTAAATAAGTTTATTTGTATCATTTTTTTAGATTCCACATAGAAGTGATATCATATGATATCTGTCTTTCCCTGAGTTACTTCACTTAGTATGATAATCTCTAAGTCCATCCATGTTGCTGCAAATGGCGTTATTGCATTCTTTTTCATGGCTGAGTAATATTCCACTGTATGTATGTACCACATCTTCTTTATCCATTCCTCTGTCGATGGACACTTAGGTTGCTTCCGTGTCTTGGCTATTGTGAATACTGCTGCTGTGAACATAGGGGTGCATGTATCTCTTCAAATTATGGTTTTCTCTGGATATATGCCCAGGAGTGGGGCTGCAGCATCATATAGTAGCTCTACTTTTAGTTTTTAAAGGAACCTCCATACCGTTCTCCATAGTGGAGCTTTATTTTTCCTTACGAACACGGTGTTGGGCCCTGCCCTGCTCAGGGCTGCTCCCATCCTGCGTGTCACACCGTAGGCACTGCGGCTTACAGGTGACCTGGATGTACCTGTCACGAGTTACTGCTCATGAGCTGCTACTGGGCAAGGGTCCACGAGCCCATCATAGTCAACTGTGTTTATCAACATGAAGGAAAGAGCAAGGGGGCCATTGCACCCCAGAGCTACCATGTATTAAGTGCCTACTGTTTGCTCACGGAGACTGTGCCTGCGTTACCTCTGTTTCCCAGACTTACCTGAGGGAGAGTTGGTTCCCACCTCTTTGCAGATGAGGACACGAGACTTGGCTGTGTCAGGATTTAGACTCAGATAGATTTGGCCCCAGCACCTCTATTTCCTGGGGTCCCACAGTGCGTCCAGCTGGGCAGACCAGCGGCATCTGGGGTGAAGGCGGCAGGGAGGGGAAGACGCTGTCCCTGGAGGAGGATGGAGGTGGGGATGGTCTACACTTACCTGTGACGGACTGAGCGGGCGCCCGGAGGCTGCCTTCTGCTCAGCGGGAGGGGCCGCCAGTGACCAGAACTGAGCCTCAGGGGGAGCGTCTAGGGTAGGTGAGTCAAGAGGCAGAATGAGTTCTTCTGGGCAGGGTTGGCCTGGGGAAAGCCACAGGGCTGGGAAAGCTTGGTTTGCACCCATCTGCAAAGCCCTTGAGCTTGCCCAGTCCCTGAAGGCCCGTCAGGGGCCCCAAACACCATGCCTGCCTCTCTGGCCTCCCTGGGTGAGCCTCTCCCACAGTGTAGGTCTCCTTCCTGTCACGTCAGAACTTGGTGTCACGTGCGGCAGTCAGTCTCTCAAAAGGCTTTTCCTCCGCTAGAGTTAACTAAGGAGGTGCACGCACACTGTTGGGTTAATGGATATTATTGGCTCAGTATTGCTTCTCTCTCCCAAATACTTGCACTGGAACAGCGTTGCTGGAAATACAAAGATGAAGCTGCTACCTCCTCTTAAGCAGCTCATTACAGTGGGAGACATGACACATATAGTGGGCAGGACACGGGTACGAGGGGATGTGATAGATGTACGTGCCAAAGGTTATGTTGCTTTGTTGTTCTTGTTCTTGTTTTT
This sequence comes from Globicephala melas, assembly GCF_963455315.2. Lineage (NCBI taxonomy): Eukaryota > Metazoa > Chordata > Mammalia > Artiodactyla > Delphinidae > Globicephala > Globicephala melas. The sequence goes on along the minus strand of NC_083315.2, from coordinate 3,236,020 downwards.
TGGTTTTTGCCCCTGGAGAGAGGTGGCTGAGGACAGCCCTGGAAGGACATAATTGAGTGGGGCTTTGAGGGATGAATAGGAGCTGTATACCAGGCTGAGGGGTCACTGGACTGGGAAAGCAGCTCACCCAATGCCTGGACGTAATAATGGCTTCTGCCCCAGCTGGCTCAAGTAGGCAGAGGCCAGTAGGCTGGGCCAGACTACAGAGAGCCTCGTGTGACATCCTAAGCCGCCGGGGTTGTATCCCGTGGGCAGCTGCCCCATCAGATTCTAAACCGTTTTAATCAGGAGAGACTTAATCTGACTTGTGTTCTGGAAAGATATTCTTGGCAACAACGAGGAGGCTGGATGAGTCACCTGGAGAAAGCGAGGCCGTATTGCAGAGACTTGGGTAATCTGGATGCTTTCAGCAGATGCTGAGAGTGCGTTTGGGTCAAGCAGGCTTTGTCCCGGGGTTCCAATGAGAGGAGACCAGCTCGGGCCTCAGGGAGAGAAAGACAGCCTCAAGGACATGTGGGGGTGGCGGCAGGTCCCCAGGGAGGTAAGTGGGGCCGTCACCGCCACCTCAGCCCTCAGCCCCTCTTCCTCCCTCTGGGGGGCGACAGGGCCCTGACACTGCCTTCACAGTCCCTCAAAGAAACGAAGGCCTCGGGCATTCATGAATCGCAGTAAATCCTGGCCGGGGCCAGTGGCAGGCCCTGGATCCCTTCCCTGTGTTCATTTTTAATGGCCATCAAGCTTTGTGAAACTCTGTTGCCTCCGGAGGTGGGGGGCAGCACAAGAAGCAGGCCCCGAGCTGGGCATGGGTGTCCGGGTGGGCAGAAGGGCTCCGGCCCCAAGAGACAGCCAGTTACAGAGAGTGGGGAGACTTCCAGGCCAGGAGAGCCAGGGTGGGCAGGGTGTGCTGTGCCAGGTGCCTCCTGGGCAGAATAGTTGGTTTCAAAATGCAGTTACAGAGACGGTGGAGAGTCTCGGTTCAGAGCCGGGGCTGTGGAGCCAGACTGTGGGCTCAGATCCTGGCCTCGCCACTTCCTTGCCGGGTATCCTGGGAAAGCCACCTCTCTCTCTGTGCCTCGGTTTTCTCGTCTGTAATAGGGGGGCGATAATGATACCCACATCGCAGGTTTGTTGTGAGGATGAAATGAGTTGATACACCCACAGCGTTTAGAGCAGGGAGCCCCTTGCCCAGGGGCCCATTTGCTTTTCCAGAGACCCTCCTGAGGCAGGGCTCTCAGGAGGCCAACCACCCAGACCGACCCTGGCTCCCGGCTCTTCCTCCCCGCCCAGGTAGGCGCATCTGCACCCCGAGACACCACCTTCCCCCGCCCCACTTCCTGCAGATCCAAGGACCAACTGATGCCCAGATACACCCGGTCAGTGGGCGGGGGAGGGGTGGCGTGGCGCTCCCACCCGGCCGTGGAGCCTCGCCCGGCCGAGTCCCACGCAGCCCAGCCCGTCCAGCCGTACCTGGACCCTCCCCCATCCCAAACTCACCCGTCGCCTGGAACTTCAAAGTGGTTTATTCTTTTCCGTTTGCATTTGGATTCCAGGAATATTTAATGGGGCGTGTTAGAGGGAACGGCCCTACTTGCCGTCTTCCTCTCGAGATTAAACAGGTGCTCGGGCCTTCTTTAGCCAAGCTCGTCAGCTGCGGCAGCTGAGGGCCCCGGGGGCCTCTGTGGCTTTGGGGCCCCCCAAATGCTCCTCTCTCTGTTCGGGGCCTCCCCGCGACTGCCCCGCCGGCCTGGCCCAAGCTGGGCAAAGGCATCTCAGCTGTGAGGCACAAAGGAGAAAACAGGTTGCTGTCAGCAGGCACCTTTGGGGAGGGGAGGGGGAGGGGGAGGGGAGGGGAAGGGGGAGGGGAGGGGGAAGGGGGAGGGGAAGGGAGAGGGAGGGGAAAGGGGGAGGGGAGGGGGAGGGGAAAGGGGGGAGGGGAGGGGAGTAGCCAGGACCCCAGGGCCTCAGGCCCAGTACCGCTGAGCCAAACCCTTGGCTCCGTGATGGGGCTGGACCTCGAGGCAGGACCTAGAGGCTGGAATCCCCTTGGTCCCTTCCAGAACTGCCAGCCCACGCAGAGGCGACGGGGTGAGGGCTCTCCCCACCCACCCCGTGCCCCCGGGACCACCTGCACCAGGGAGCCTCTGGGAGCTGGCTCGGCCTCTGGGGCCTCCCAGGCAGTGTGTCCAAGTGAGTAGGAAACTTCCAGAGCCCAGAGATGAGCCAGCAGGGTCAGCCAGCACGCAGAGCGCTGCCCTCAGAAGACCTCGCTTCTCCCTGCCCAGGCAGGACCCTCAGGAGCCTCTAGTGGACCCTCGAGGGCCACAGGAGATCGGGACTTGCCTGCCATGGTCCCAGCAGTGTCTGTGGACTTGGAGTGCTTCCTACTGGGGGTAGGTCCTGTGTCGGCTTCAAAGCTGTCTCTACAGCGAGAGAATTCCAGTCTAGGAGATGTCAGCCCAGGCAGGATCCCCAAGGGGCACAAGGAGGCTACCTGGGGACACAGTTGCCCCTGACTGTGGCTCTCCGGACGACCCTCCCAAAGGAGCGGCCAGCCTCCGCTAAGTCCAGATGCTCCCCTCCCTTCACCTCCCAGTTCCTCTCCCCGACAGCGTGTGAGGAGGGGACGCGGAACGTGAGGACGCTGCCCGACACGTGTGCTCACACGCACATGTGTGTGCAGTCACAGTCCCTGACAACGTGACCACACTGCAGAGCACTTAGGAAACAGAAGGAGGAAACACCCCCAGTGCTGCCAGGATCTCACCTAAGAGCTGCTGACCAATATCAAGAGTATTTCTAAAGAAAGCAATACAGGTCACTAAAAATGAAAAAAATTTTAAGTGTCAAAAAAAGAGTATTTCTACTTACCCTTTTTTTCTTCTTTTTGTTTTTTTATTTTTCTACTTACCCTTTAAAAAAATTTTATTGACGTATAGTTGTTTTACAATATTGTGCTAATTTCTTCTGTATGGCAAAGTGACTCAGTTATACATATATATATATATTCTTTTTGTATTCTTTTCCATTATGGTTTATCACAGGATATTGAATTGCACAGATGCTATACAGTAGGACCTTGTTGTTTATCCATTCTGTAGTTTGCATCTGCTCATCCCAAACTCCCAGTCCATCCCTCGCCTACCCGCACCCGCCCCTTTGGCAGCCACAAGTCTGTTCTCTATGTCTGTGAGTCTGTTTCTATTTTGTAGATAAGTTCATTTGTGTCATATTTGAGATTCTACATATAAGTGATATCATATGGGGTTTTTCTTTCTTTCTCTTTCTGACTGACTTTGCTTAGTACGATAATCTCTAGGTCCATCCATGTTGCTGCAAATGGCATGATTTCGTTCTTTTTTATGGCTGAGTAGTATTCCATTGTATGTATGAACCACGTCTTTTTTATCCAGTCCTCTGTCAATGGACATTTAGGTTGTTTCCATGTCTTGGCTATTGTGAATAGTGCTGCTATGAACACTGGGGTGCATGTATCTTTTAGAATTCTACTTACCCTTTTTAATATGCAAATACTAATTTAATATGCAAATACTAAAACACAATTCAGTCATTCTTCCCCTGATCCGTGGTTTCAATTACCTGCAGTCAATCACAGTCTGAAAATATTAAATGGAAAATTCCAGAAATAAACAATACATTTTAAATTGCATGCCATTCTCAGTAGCGGGATGAAATCTGCCCAGGACATGCATCACCCCTTTGTCCAGCACATCCCACCTGTTGGTCACCTCGTAGCCATTCGGTTGTCAGATACACCGTTGTGGTACCGCAGTGCTTGTGTTTAAGTGACCCTAATTGTACTTAATATTGGCCCCAAAGCACAAGCGGAGTGATGTCGGCAATTTGGATGTGCCAACGAGCAGCCGTAAAGTGCTTCCTTAAGTGAAAAGGTGAAAGTTCTCCACTTAATAAGGAAGGCAAAAAAATCATATGCTGAGGTTGCTATGTATGGTAAGAACGAATCTTCTACCCGTGAAATTGTGAAGAAGGAAAAAAAATTCCTGCTAGTTTTGCTGTCACACCTCAGACTGCAAAAGTTACAGCCACAGTGTGTGGTAAGTGCTTTCTTAAGGTGGCAAAGGCATTACATTTGTACAATAAGATGCTTTGAGAGAGAGAGACCAGATTCACATAACCTTTATTACAGTGTATTTTTATAACTGTTCTATATTATTATTAGTTATTATTGTTAATCTCTTACTCTGCCTAACTTATAAATTGAACATTGTCATAGGTATGTAAGGGAAAAACATAGCATATACAGGGCTGGGTGCTCTCACAGGCATCCACTGGGGTCTTGGGACGTATCCTCTTTGGATAAGGGGCGGGGGATGACTGTAGAAGCTTTACTGTTTTTCTTTTTTCTTTTTTTTGGGGGGGCTGCGTTGGGTCTTCGTTGCTGCATGCGGGCTTTCTCTAGTTGCAGCGAGTGGGGGCTACTCTTTGTTGTGGTGCGTGGGCTTCTCATTGCGGTGGCTTCTCTTGTTGCAGAGCATGGGCTCTAGGCACGTGGGCTTCAGTAGTTGCAGCACTTGGGCTCAGTAGTTGCGGCACGTGGGCTCAGTAGTTGTGGCACATGGGCTTAGTCGCTTGTGGGATCTTCCCAGACCAGGGATCAAACCCATGTCCCCTGCAGTGGAAGCGCGGAGTCTTAATCGCTGGACTGCCAGGGAAGTCCCTGTTGGAAGAATTTCAGATGTAGAGTCTTAACAGGTATCACTTAAAATGAGAGATTAATATTCCAGGAAATGGATGTACAGTGGATAATAGTCCACATGTTGTGTTGGGCATTTAAGAGAGTTCTGTTTTTTCGGGGCTCCAAGCTTGGACCACATTTTAAACGGGTCTCTGGGAGAGATGAACCACAGCCTTCACGTTTCTTGTACGAGTCCAGCACCACAGACTCGGGCCACCGTCTTTCATCCCTGGGCTGAGAGTGGGGGTGAGTCAGTGCAAGCCCAGCACCCCTGCTGGGTCAGCGCAGCTGCCTCTTGGGACGGACGTTAGAGATTATTGTGCCATCTCGGGCAGGGGACACTTTCTCTCTGTACTCCCCCACCTGGGGGCCCTCTTTGTGGTCCTTGAGCTAGCCCTTCCTGCCGGCATGGGACCCTCCAGCTGTCTGTCTCCTCGATAGAGCGTGAGCCCTTGAGCACGGGGACTACGTTATGCTCATCTTTGAACCCCGCATGCCTGGGAACAGGACGTGGTAAATTCTTTTTTTTTTTTTTTAACTTTTTATTTAAAAAGTTATAGGCATATTCCAAAAAAATCTGCAAACAACAAATGCTGGAGAGGCTGTGGAGAAAAGGGAACCCTCCTGCACTGCTGGTGGGAATGGGAATTGATACAGCCACTATGGAGAACAGTATGGAGGATCCTTAAAAAACTAAAAATGGAACTACCATACGATCCTGCAATCTCACTCCTGGGCACATACCCAGAGAAAAACATGGTCCGAAAGGATACATGCAGCCCAGCGGTCATTGCAGCGGTGTTTATAATAGCTAGGACTTGTAAGGACGTGGTAAAGTCTTCACAAATACCTGGGCTGGAAGGAAGGAGGGTGGAGGGGAGGTGGGACAGTCACTTCCTCTTGCATGGTAATCGACATTTTCATGATCGAGTGATCGAGTTTTTGGGGGTGGTGGGGAGCTCTGTTTATAGCTTGCCAAGCTTTTTTCTTTTGAATTGGAAGAGTGATATAAAAAGCAGTCGCAGACAAGCCTGTCTTCACCAACCTGGGAAATGGAGAGACTGGAGGACCTCTGCACTTAGCCCCGCGGCCGCAGGAATCCCAGCGAATACCATCCCCAACAAAGGTATGTTTCTCGGGCCTCTCCCTCTTAGAGCCTCAATTTCCTAATGTGAAAATGTGAATAATAAAATCGCCCACCTCGGGGCTGTCAGTGCGGATGAACTGAGCTGCTCCCTGTCGTTCACTCAGAAATCCTGGGCACATACAAAAGGTCCAGCCCATCTGAATTGAACCAAAGTCAAAATCTGACCTTAACCCCTGTAGGACCCCAGCCAGCAGCCGTGAACAATGGGCCATGATGCGGCCATGGACCGGTTGCTGAGGCATTGCACTTCTGCCCCCATGCTGTCCAGAAAGGAGCTGTGGGAGACGGCCCTTCGAGGAGGCTGCTTTCCTTTGATCTGCACCTTCTAATACCTCTGAAGCACTTTGCCATTTTCTGCCTGGGTCTGTTCAGGGCTGTCTCCAGGTGACTGGATCCTTCCTGTTCCTGGGCAGGGCCGGCTGCCTCAGGCCATTGGGAACGAGACCTCCGGTGGGACTCCCTGGGTGGCGTTTTTTGTTTTTTTTTTTAAACATCTTTATTGGAGTATAATTGCTTTACAATGGTGTGTTAGTTTCTGCTGTATAACAAAGTGAATCAGCTATATGTATACATCTATCCCCCATATCATATCCTCTCCCTCTCGCATCTCCCACCCTCCCACCCCTCTAGGTGGTCACAAAGCACCGAGCTGATCTCCCTGTGCTATGCGGCTGCTTCCCACTAGCTATCTATTTTACATTTGGTAGTGTATACATGTCCATGCCACTCTCTCACTTTGTCCCAGTTTACCCTTCCCCTCCCCGTGTCCTCAAGTCCATTCTCTATGTCTGCGTCTTTATTCCTGTCCTGCCCCTAGGTTCTTCAGAACCTTTTTTTTTTTAGATTCCATATATATGTGTCAGCATACGGTATTTGTTTTTCTCTTTCTGACTTACTTCACTCTGTATGACAGTCTCTAGGTCAATCCCCCTCAGTACAAATAACTCAGTTTCGTTCCTTCTTGAAGCCTACGGCGGCTCCTCTCGCTGTGGGCTTCGGCCCCGAGGAAGCAGTAAGAACAGTCGCGGCAACAAAGGCCCTTTCTGACCAGTGGCGTCTCGTGATGCCTTTGGGTTGCTGCCCTTGGAGGATGCTGCGGCGTCTCTGAACTGACCGGCATGGAGTCCGGCGACATAAACAAGAACTCTACAGACTGTGATGTCGCGGGACGCTGTTGAGGATGTTTGCAAGGCAAAAATATCTGAGGTTTCAGCAAAGAGAATGCGCCGTGCTTCCTCTAAACCGGGGGTTCGCTTTTGCCCTGTGAACACCACAGCTCCTGTTACCTGATGCTTTCACTCCTTGCTTAAGCTGCTGGGGAGCTCACAGCCAAAACTGTGTCCTGCTTCCCTGCACCCGAGGCAGGACATTGAGTGTGCCCTTCTGTGAGGTCATCTAACCTTTATTTTCCCATTCATGGTCCTCTTCAGTCCCTCGAAGGTTTTGATGGCCGTTATCCCCAATAAAACCGGTTGGTACGAGGCTCACAGGATCATTTCTCGACGGTCAGCAGCCAGAACAACAAGCACCCCAGCGTCTGTCCATCCCACTGTCCGCAGCCCAAAGCGCTCGGGTTGCTCGCGGCGTATTGACATTCATTTAAAATCCTGCCCTGTCGTTTATTCCCTTTCAGTCCCACGTGGGGCTGGGCTCATTTTCACAGCTCTTCACAGGACTCAACACCGGCGGTAAAGAGGACTGAAAGGGGATCTGTGTGCTGGGCACAGTTTTGCTGAGTCAAACCGATTTTCAAAAGAAATCCTCTGAGCCTTCTGACAGCCCGTTTCTAAGATCTTCCTCCCGCCCTCTCTTGTTCCTTTCTTCTCTCTGGCCCTTCTTTCCTTCCCCTCCACACATATGTCCCCTAGTAGCTGAACACGTTACTTCATTTATTTGAGCCTCAGTGGTTTTTTTTCTTTTCATCCATGAAAGAGGGATATTAAAAAGTCATAGGATGATTAGGTGGATTAAATGAAATCATTCCTGTAAAACCCTGAGAAGCAGTAGAAGTGCAATGAATGTTAGCTCTATTCATTTAACAAACATTTATGAAATTATGTTAAATGCTGGACACACACAAACATTTCTCAAGGAAAAAGAATTCTCCGTATTTAAATGCGTGCACGAGCACACACCCATCCTCCGCCCTCCACCCCGCACAGCAGCCCAGGGGCAGCGAGGGACGGAGTTCCTGCTCGTGGTGAGGATTGTTGGACTTCTGGGACAGGCTGGGAGTGGCACCCTGCTCTGTCCTCCTCCAGAAGCCTTCAGGAGGCTGCTTTCACTACTTCTCATCTCCTTGCCTCACCTGAGTTTATGGCATCCCCCTCCTTTTTGCCTGTGAGACCCGCCGTCTCTGGTCTGGGGCTCCCTTTAAGGCCCCAGCCCTGGGCCACACGTGAGGCCGGGGAATTCCCAGGCCTGAACCCCACTGTCCACTCCCACCTAGGTGACTTCATTGTCACTACCTTTGTGCAAATCAGCCTAAAAAGGATGGGTCTCAGTGCTTCGTTTGTCCCTTTTTTCCCAATCCTGGCCCAGTGACTTTCCGTTTCCCTCTCTGCTTCTGTGGACCTGTTGTCCCTCTGGTCCCACAGGTGCTAAACGCCCTCCATCCAGTGACAGTCGGAGTGACTGATCTGGAGCTCGTTTCCTCCCGTCTTCCCCAGAGCGTGTGCAGGGCCCACCCATCAAGATGCCCGGATAACTGAAGCCATCCACCTCCACTCAGGGCCGTGCCCGGGCAGGGGCGCGGCCTGGACATCTGCGCTGTTGCTGTAATTACTTCCTGAGCGAATCCCCGGGGCTCCTCCCTGCCGCCTGCAGGGCCTCATCACCTTGACCGGCGTCTCTGTAAAGGCCTCTCTTCTCCTCCCCACCAAGACTTTAATCCTAGACTGGCCTTAGCAGTCGTTTCACCCCTGACCCTAAGAAGAGCTGTTTTCACTGAAGAACCAGACGGACGGAATCAGTTCAACTGCAGTTTGAGGGAGCTGAGTTGGCTGCTAGAAAGAACTTTCTTCCCTGAGACTCGAAGAAACTGAAATAGACTACTGACAGTGGTGATGGGATCTTTCCAAGAGAGCTCTAGGGAAGGGACTCAGAGCGGACCTCTCTTGAGACCTATTAGAGAATTGAACATCCTCCCTCAGCCCCTCCCCAATCTAAGGAGAGTTCTTGCACTTGGAAGAGACCTAGCAATCATCTATCCCAACCTCCCTCTCAGTGCCACGTTTGGGATACCTTCTCTTAGCATGAATCCTCCTTAATTGTTCATTTATTCATTCAGTCACTCATTTCACAATATCTGTGACTCACGGCATCCTATGCCCAGACCTCCAGTGTCCCAAGCACAGGGTGGGCACAGGTGACAACAGCAAGGTAGTGTCCGACTAACCCAGAAGGGTGAGAAAGTTGGATAACCGTTGTCTCCAGACTGTCAAGTTAATCAAAGCAATAAACCTCCTCGGTTGTTTTAGGGAATATTCTGCAAGAAAGGCTTTGCATTCGAGGGGACATTCTGTCTTCCAGCCAATGCCAATCAACAATGGCAACGAAACGAAGAGGTATAATCACTGCCATGAAGAAACCTCTCACGTGTGTAGCCCTGGAAGCGTGCACCGTGCAACAAAGGATCTGAAACCCTGAATTAATCTTGGTGAGTAACTCAGAGCCCAGAGAATCTGAGGCAGTCATTGCCCTTTGGGACCGTCTGCACATCAAGACATGCAGTGTGTAGCTGCCGCACTTGGAATTCAAGTCGCCCAAAACACGGCCTCAACTTAACGTTCTCCTGAAAGGCTGCGTTAGACCTTCGGAGGACCTAGCCGCTGGTAGTGCCCCCTCTACCCTCCAAAGAAGGCGAATATACAACACTGTTAAAAACCATAACACAAGCATAAGGAAGTCCAACTCCGTTCCGATTTTTCCCATAATGTCTTCTTGATGCTGTTTGTAAAATATCAAATAAGAAATTCTTGAACAAAAATGGTGGGCGTCCTGGCCGTGTTGATGGCCTGGGTATGTGCTCAGTTTGATGGAAGGTAAGCAAGCGTTGTCTGTTGTGTCCCCGTGAGAACCCTCCATTCAGTCCAGCCTGATCGTGACCCCAAGCTCAGGACCTTGCAGGCTCTTGGACTTCTTTGCACCAAGCATCCCTCTCTCTTTCTTTTCCTCCATTGTTCTTACTTTTCATCTAAGGCCCCCACTCACCTCCCAGACCAGTAGCGCCACCAACCGAGGAAGCCTCGGCTGGTTATTCCCACATGGGCAAGGCTCTCCCGCCTCTGATCTCCCGTGGAAAAAGCGTTGTCTGCGTCACCCTATATCACACCACGTGTGCCACGTCTCACATTCTTGCTTTATGCTTATAATTAACTTTTCAAGTGTGCTTGTGGTGTTTTTCTAATGAACCTATGAATCTTTGAGGGCAGGACTGAGGTCTTCTTTTCCATCTAGTGCCGCTAGGAACAGAGACAGCTCTCACATTTCAAAGATGCTTATCCCTTGAGTCAGTCCTTTCCAATGTGAGGGAGAAAGGGACTCACTTTAGAAGCAGAAATTTTCTGAAACACTGAGCATACATTTCACTTATGAAATATGGCACTAAAGGTTGGTGATTACTTGGCGCCGATGGGATGGTAAATTGAAACACACCATCAAGCACAGATTAACATGAAAGTGAAAATAAAACCTTAAATGTCGTAAAACTGTTTAGAATCTCAGTAATACGTCTTTAACCCCATTCCTGCCCCCCATCCCCTTCCACTGTAATCCACATTTGACAGTGTTATCACAAGAGCAAAATGACTCGCCCATTACCACCTCAACTCCAGCTGTTTCCTGAGATGAGTCAGCCTCCCTCTGTGGGGCACCGGAAGAGCGGGCACAGGGCAGTTGCATGTTTATGGGATGAGAGGAAGGTTGAAAGAGTCGAGAGCTTTAGATCCCTAGTACCTTTAGATCCTGGTACCACTTCTGCAGGTCAAGCTTCTCTGTGTTAAGAGCAACAAGAACCAGGAGGAAAAGCCTCAAGAGAAGTGTGAGTTTCAAGACAAGGTGGTTGCTGATGCCAGGTCTGCAGACAAGCAGCACGAGGCTAGCAAGTGGGCGTGGCTTGCAATGCTCATCGGGAAAGAGGGAAGGGGGCGGGGAGCCAGGGCACGCAGTAGATTGGGTGCGACGTGGGAGGTGAGAAAATGGAACTGGCGAGAGCAGAGGGGACAGGGACAGAAGCTTCTGGATCCTTTGCTTATTTATTCAGTTTTGGGATGGGGAGATGAGCATATTTGTAACACGACTGAAGGTTCAAGAGAAGTGATGCGAGTGATAAAACAAGCATGGCCAGCGTGGGGACTGAATTGAGGAGGAACTCAGCCAGAGACAGGAGGGAAAAGCAGCTTGCGTTATATAAGGGGCCTTTGATTATAAGTGAGAGAAACAGCTTGCGTTATCTAAGAGGCCTTTGATTATAAGTGAGAGAAACCAATTTATTCTTTATTTTTATTTAAAACAATTTTATATTGGAGTTGATGTACAATGTTGTTAGTGTCAGGTGTACAGCAAAGTGATTCGGTTATACATACATACACCTATTCTTTTTCAGAGTCTTTTCCATTATAGGTTATTACAGAATATTGAGTAGAGTTCCCTGTGCTATACAGTAGGTCCTTGTTGATTATCTATTTTATATACAGTCGTGTGTATATGTTAATCCCAACCTCCTAATTTATCCTGCCCCCACCCAATGCTTTCTCCTTTGGTGACCATAAGTTTTCTAAGTCTGTGAGTCTGTTTAAGAGAAACCAACTTAAATCAGTTAAGTTAAAAAACAAAAACAAAACAACAACAGAAGCATGGCTGGGCCTCAGGAGCTTCCAGAATGTTCCAGACTCTCCCTACTTGGCTCTCAGGCCCCCTCCGAATCCTCCTCATTCTTCTCTTGGCCCCTGCAGGTCCTCGGCTTCTTCAGTCTTCGTGGGAAACAAGGCTGAGGCTGCAGCCACAGGAGAGGCACTAGACTGACCCTCTTGGCCCCAAACCCAGAATTCTAGGGAAAGTTTCTCACTGGTCCATCCTGAGTCTGTAGGAATCCAACAGGGGTCAATAGGTTGTGCGAGGCTGTGCAGAGGCGGCCGGACGTGAGCACGTGCCCCTGTGGGGACCACGCAGATGGGGGGAAGGAGGGGCAGTCTTCCCTGAAGAGGGGCGTCTGTCGATCCGTGTAGTTCAGAGGTGGAGGGGAGTTTAGAAAGTCTGACAGGTTCGCATCTCAAGTTTGTTTTGTTTTTGTTTTTTGTTCTCAGGGAAGTTGGGGCACCTGGCAAGAATCGGGGGTGGATGGGGATTCGGGCTAGGGAAGGTTTGGAACACTACCCTGAGAAATGAGAAAGCCAGCAGGACAACAGAGCGATGTGGAGGAAGCAGTCGAGGGTAGAAAGCCTAACTGTGCAATGGGGTCCACCCAGATTTACTCACTCGAGGAACATGACTGATCACAATCTCTATTTAATCTCCCAGCATCCTGGAGCCAGTACCAATAAAAACAGATGGTTGGGCTGATCCAACGCTGGAGAGTGGAAATGCAGGTGCTTCAGGTACAGGGGGCAGAGGAGCAGAGGAGGGGGCAAGGGCTGGGGTAGGTGGAGACCTGTCCACAGAAGGGGGCACGGGGACATCATCAGGGAGGGGCCGACACTGTCGAGTCTCCGTGGTGTCCTGGTCATGGCCCTTCCCAGCGGAGATGACCCCTCAGGTTAGGTGAACGCATCCTGGTTTGCTCAGGAAAGTCCCATGTAATTATCCACGGGGCCTCTTCTCATTACGGACAGGTCCCGATTCGGATGCTGGATCGCGTGGTCAGCCCACCCCGGCCAGGCCTGAGTGACTGGGGATTATGGCCTCCTGGGGATGTCACTTCACTGTGGCTTCCAGGCCTGCTGATCTGGAAAGAGTAAGTCCTGGCTCTCAACCTGCATCACTCCTGTGGATCCCACCCAGGGAAATGGAGACTTCTGGAAGTGTCCAGTGCCTGCAGTTATGAGGTCAGAAGAGAATGAATCAGAGAAGGAAACACAGCTGCCCTGGCCTCTCCGGCTGCTCACGGGAGGGAGAGGCCCCATCAGCAGAGGCCAGAGGAGACAGCTCCCTTCCTTGTTGGCAGCAGGCTTGGAAATACCACCCAAACCCCAGCTGATTTCCCCGAGGCCACCTGATACACCCGGGCGCCTCAGGGCAAGAAGTCCCAGAAACCACGCACAGTTTGTGGCCTCCCACTTCAGCGTTTCTTGGCACAGAAGTGACAAGGGCCGTGCAGGAATCAACTTTGTTTCTGCCACAGTGGGGACTGACGTCTTGCCCGAAGTAGATTCCTCACACGTACTCACGTGACTGAGTGGATGTCTTCTCCAGCACAGACTGGAGCTGTCCTGTCTCAGAGGTGCCTCCGTTGGTGGCCGTGAACTTGGTTTGCGGACAGAAGTGCAACACTGCACCACAGGAGACGGGGCAGGTGAGGATGGGTTGGGGCAGGGTTTTTTTCCTGACCCCAGCTGGTGATCCGCTTATATCCTAAAGCAGGAGGATTAATAACCAGGGTAGGTGTATCCCTGTTAGACTGTAACTACAGATGTGGGCTTGCTGGGTGAAACAGCTAATCCTTTCTACATGTGGCTCACTCTGGAAATACGATGCCTGGGGTCGGCAAAAGAGCTCTTTGCACAGGGGCCTGCTGCTGGGTGTGGCCTCTCTCTCCTGGGCCGCGTGGACAGCTGGCCGGGTGCGTCTGTGCTCTTACCTCTCGGGTGAGCTGACTTCTCACTGGACTGGTGATGGATGGGAAGGCACGAGGCCTGTGTGTCTGTGGACCTGAAGCGGGGCAGGGTGTAGTTGAAGGAAAACGTCAGGTGTAGGAGTGGGTGGGTGCACGGAGAGCCTGGAGGGGGAAAAAAAACTCTTGGAAAAATCAAGGATTATTGCGACTGCAAGTCCCTGAGTCTTGAGGCAGCAGGAGGAGGGAAGCCAGATCGGAGCCAGCAGGCACCCAGGGGTTTACAGCATGGTATGGCTGGAGGCTGCAAAGCCACGAGACACAATTCATCAAAGAGCTGCTGCTGCTGCTAGAGCAGAGATGGAAGGCTTTCCAGGCCAGTCGGTGATGCACTCGGAGCTTTCCCCGGGGCAGCCACCTGCGGTGAGTAACAGGAGACACGTCTCCTCCCGGCGCTGAGGCCTGCGGGTCCAGAGCCCCCGGCTGCCCGGGGAGGAGGCATCCGGGAGCCCTGGGGAGGTTGGGAGGTGGGCGGGGCCTGGGCGGGGGCGGGGCCCCGGTGAGCAGGCGCACGTGACCGCCCCCTCCCTCCCCGCGTAGCCGCCGGGCGTGGCTGCGCCGTCCCGGGGCCGGGCCTCGTCCGTGACCCCGGCCCCTCCAGGGCCGCGCAGGAGGCCCCGCCTGCCTGCCCCCCGCCTTCGCGGGACCGGCCGGTCGCCTCCCCCTCCTCCCTCTCCTCACCCCTCCCGACTTTTCAGTCTGGACTGCGGGGGCCGGAGGTTAGCGCTTCTTTCCTGAGTGCTGCGTTCCAGAAACTTTTACAGATGCCCTGGCGTTCTTGGAAGACGCTGGGAGGAAATCGGAGCGTCCGACATCCCCACCCAGACGCTCCAGAACCAGAGGCGGCATCTGCCCCTGGACCCGAGGGGGCTGGAAAGGGCAGAGCGGCCAGGGGGCTCGCAAGCAGGCCTTCCTCCCCTTCCCTCTCACCTGGGTCCGTCGTTGACGCCGCCCTCCCCCACGCCGCGACCCTCTCCAGCGGGCGGGGGCGGGCCGTGCTGGGGGAGGACTCGGCCTCCCGGGCGGTCCTGGGGTTGGGAGGCTCGCATCGCCATGGCAACGAGCTCTTCCCGTGGGAATACCGAACTCCTGAATGTGCCGCAAATTGGAAAGGGACCCGCTGAGTGCCAGCTGGGGCTCTAGGCGGGCGGGGGCAGGGCTGTGTCTGCAGGGAGGCGGGGCGCGACCGAGCCTGGATGCTGGGCTGCGCGCGTTTCCTCCGAGTCAGCTGGGGCCACACACGCAGGACACGTGACGCGCGCTGCGCGCCCCCCTCCCCCCCACCGCCCGGCCTCCGGGTCGGCTGGCTGGCTTAGAGCCGCCCGGCCCAGCGTCGGCCGGCTGAGGAGGATGCCTCCCTTCTGGGGGTCTGCCCCAGTCCCCTAGCCGATGAGACCAGTAGCTCCTGATGGGAGGACAGGCGGGGTTGGCTGTGGAATTCAGTTCTACGTGGCTGAGGCCACTGGCTTCTCTTTACAAATTTTTTTTTTCAGTTTTAAAAGTTGTATCAATCATTAAAAAAGCATAATTCATTTTCTTAGTTCAGAAAGGTGTAAAGAAGGAAATGAACATGAGCCGCAATCCCCGTCTTTCCAGCCAAAGATGACCAACCACTGTTAACATTCTGCTGTCATCCTCCAGATACGCCCACACGGTCACCTAGGGAGGTACTAGTGACAAAAGTAGATTCCATGATGTTTTGTCGCCTGCGTTTTCACTTAACTTACCAAAGACATAGAAAAATCTGCAGTTATTTCTAATGGCAACATAGGGTTACTATAACTTATTAGCCAATTTGCTGTTGCTGGAAATATAAATCGCTTCCCCATTTTTACTCTTCTGCATGATGACAAACGTCCTTCTGCATACATTTTTGCACCCAGTCTGTTAGTTTCCTTAAGGTAAACTTCTAGAAGTAGGATTACTGGGTCAAAACATATGGGCATTTAAAATTTTGATGCATATTTCTGAATTATGGGTCGTGAGTGTGTGGTTTTTTCTTTTTTGAGAGCTGGTGGACTTTATTCTCGCCCCCCGCCCTGCCCCAATCGGTCTTGGGAATAACAGGGAAAAATTCCTTATACAGTCTGTATTGCCCCCTCAAAGCAAGACCTGAAACAGAGTTTGGGTGTGAATAGTTCCTTCCAGGGGCCATCCAGGAAGCGCTCTGAGGGTCAGTAATGAACGGGGAACTGCTGGGGGCCATGGGGTCCAATGCTGCCGGGGACCCTCTGGGCGACCATGCGGAACACCCCAGACTTGACCCCCATTCGTTTCTGCAGGGCATTAACTGTCCAGATGGTTTGACTTTCCCCACTGTTATTTGGAAAACGTCTGCGGGTAAATTCTGAGGAAGGCCCGGGGGTATGGCTGGAGCACCTACAGCCTCAGTTACAAATGAATGATCGCCCCTTCCCCCGAACCCAAACCAGGGGACGAGGTAATCCAGGGCAAAATTGCAAAATGGGTTAAGATTTCATCAGCCCCGCCACCTTCCCTCTCTGCTCCCTAAACCATCTCTTGGTGCCAACCGTGCCCCTGCCCCAGGCTTCCGAGGTATTTGATTCTCCAAGACACATCAAAGAGGTCTTCGAATGATTTTCTCCGCAGTATTAGAGACAAAGGCTGTTGGTTACCCTTCCAAGCATGTTTACATTTGAAGACAGGTACCAGGAACTCTTCACCAAAGGAATTGGTGATAATGTTGGCATTTCAGGCACGGTGGCAGCGGAAGCCTTTTCTGGCGGAGCACCCAGCCTGAGGCCGGTCCAGCACAGGAATTCTGCTCGTCCTCTCCTGACCTACGGCAGGTGAGAGGCAGCAGGAAGGCGGAAGTGGAGGGGTGGGGGGAGGGAGGGAAGAGTCCAGAGCCTTGCTTTGCTCACATGGATGACACTCCCTGGCATGTGGATTTCATTCTTTTTTTAATTTTTGAACTTTTTAAAAAAAATTTTTGGCCACACCATGCGGTACGTAGGATCTTAGTTCCCTTGCCAGGGATCGAACCCGTGCCCCCTGCATTGGAAGGTGGAGTCTTAGCTACTGGACCACCGGGGAACTCCCTGGCCTGTGGATTTTAGAAAATGAGGCAGGAAAGAGGAAATCAGGCTGGATCTGTTGCTGGAGGGGAGGGGAAATAAGTGAGCCGCCAAGGCAAGCGGGGTGAGACCGTTGTTAAGAAGAGGACTGAGCAGGCGAAGAGGATGAAGACTCATCTCCACTGGCTGTGGGTGCGATGAGGCACTTGAACGAGGAGCTCGTGGCCACGGTCTGCATCTTCCCTTCCTCCGGTGTGTCTGCCCTCCTTCCTCCCTGGCTGCTGCTTCTCGTGTCCATCAGGGGCTCCACTTTCTTCTGCCTGTCCCTGCAGGCTGATGCTACCTAGTGTTCTGTCCTGTACCCCTTTTCTTCTCCAGCTGCACACGCAGTCTGGGCAGTCAGCATCCCTCTGTGGCTTCTGCTGCCGCCACCGCATGCAGACACGCACAGACGCTGGCCCAGTTCGTCGGGAGCTCAGGTTCCGACTGTCCAGAAGTTGAAAGCATTCGGGGCAGTGGGAGGAATCTTGGGCCAGACACGTACTCCCTTTGGTGTGTGGTCTCTGGTTGTCACATTCGAGAGCTAGTGTCCCCAGTGGAGTTGTGAGCTGCGTGAGGACAAGGGCCTTGGATTTGACTTCCCTGATTAGCCTCCTGCAGTGCCCACGGTGGAACGGCCCTCTGTAGGTGTAGCCTGTAGGGAACGGCAGAAGAAAGCGGACCCCCTAAGGGACACTGAGAAGGGGAGCCAGAGAGGAAGGAGGGCAGACACACCGGCGGAAGGGAAGATGTAGACCGTGGTCACAAGCTCCTCATTCAAGCGCCTCATCGCACCCACAGCCAGTGGAGGTGCGTCTTCATCCTCTTCGCCTGCTCAGTCCTCTTCTTCTTCTTCTCCTCCCCCTCCCCTCCCCTCCCCTCCCCTTCCCTCCCCTCCCCTCCCCTTCCCTCCCCTCCCCTCCCCTCCCCTCCCCTCCCCCACCCCTTTCTTGCCTTGACGGCTCACTTCTTTCCCCTCCCCACCAGCACCGTTGTGGGGACCTGAGAAAGATGGGGTCCAGCACCTTCCTATGCAGCACCTTTGTTTTTTTTTTGTTTTTTTTTTTTGCAGTACGCGGGCCTCTCACTGTTGTGGCCTCTGCCGTTGAGGAGCACAGGCTATGGACGCGCAGGCTCAGCAGCCATGGCTCACGGGCCCAGCTGCTCCACGGCATGTGGGATGTTCCCGGACCGGGGCACGAACCCGTGTCTCCTGCATCAGCAGGCGGACTCTCAACCACTGCGCCACCAGGGAAGCCCAGCACCTTTGTTTTTAACGACGAGCCCCCTCCTACGGTCCACAGCCCCTAGGAACCCTCCTCTCACCACGTCGAGTAGGTTTCCTCTTCTCACTCTCTCTCCTCCCTTTGCAGTGTCTGGCGCTGTGTCCCACCTCCACCATCTTGAAACTATCCTTCCTTGGCCTCCATAATAACAGCACACCCGCTCCCCGTCCTTCTGTCCGGTGAGCTGTGTCCTTCGTCTCCTAAACAGAGTTCTCCCTGAGACTCCATCCTCTGGAGCGGCGTGAGATAGTGGAAAGAATAGAACGCAGGTTTGGGAGCCAGAGTGACCCTCTGATCCTGGGCTGTATCATTTATTGTTGGGTGATCTCTCTGAGCCTCCACTTTCTCAACTGTAAAGTGCAGATTAATCCCAAGGGTTGAAGGTACTGTAGGGAAAGGGCCTGACACAAAGTCGTGGCTAAATGCAGGGCAGCTGTGGGTGTTCTCTGCGACTCTGTCAGGCATTACACAGGCCCCTGTTGACTCGCCTCTCGCCTCTCACCTGGGGGAGCCAACACGCTCTCTCCAGCCCTGAATTCTCTCCCACATCTGGTCCCCAGTTCCACGTATCTGTAGGTGTTTCCACTTTTGACGTCCTGTCATGACCCAAGTGGTAGCCTGCATAAACCAACCTTGTCATTCTTTTTTCTCCAGAGCTCTTCCTGCTGGGTTTTCCCTGATTCAGCCGTCCACGCCGCTATTTCCCAGACTCTTGGGATCCAAAAGCTTGGGAGTATCTTTCATTCAGCTGTCGCTTTGGCCTTTCATGTTTGGAAATCGCCATGATTGTTGGTCCAGTGACTTCACATGCATCTGTGACTTCATCTCAACAGGATTTTGACATCGGCTGTTACAGAAATGAGGCCTGGAGACGCAAAATCATCTGCCCGAGGGGTGAAAAGGAGAGCGGGACTCGACTCAAAGCCTGGGCTCATCCCATTTCTTGGAGGCTCCCTCCCCGGCGTGACTGGTAGCCTGGCTGGTCTCACACCCCACTAACTCAAAATGCTGAGGTCTCTCCATCTTAAAGACAAACTGATGAACCTTTCCCAGTGCCTGTCTCCAGCTCTTAGCCCTCTCCTGCTTCCCCCTGTACATACCCGCAAGCCTGCCTTACACTCTTGGGTTCCTCAGTCACTGCAAGCTAGTGTCCGCCTCCCTGGCATGGCCCCCACCAAGTTCCCTCTGTCCCCAGGACACTCCGTGGCCCTGGCCATACCCGAGTCCTGTCTAACCCCATCACAGCCCCTCTTCCACCCAACGTGCCTCCCCTTAGCTTCTCTCCTGATTTCCTTCTACCCCTCCGGCCGTCCTGCCCTAGTGCCCTCGGCCTCTCCGGCCATCCTGCCCTAGTGCCCTCGGCTCAGCCCAGCACCTGGATGCTGCACATCCCCAGGTTTGGGGTCCAGGCCATCTGCTCTTGACAAACCCCATGTTCTCCTTGGTTGGCTCATTTCCTCATGTGGCTTCAGTGACCACCACCATGTTGACAGCTCCCCAGCCTCTCTCTCTAGCTCAGATATTTCCCTGTAGCTTGAAATCTTCATATCCCTCTGAACGTGGAGTTCTAATCCTGAATCCACCACATCCCAGCTGGGTGACTGCGATGGTTAATTTTGTGTGTCAACTTGACAGGGTGCCCAGATATTGGGTCAAACATGATTCCAGGTGTGTCTGCGAGGGTGTTTCTGGATGAGATCAGCATTTGAATCCACTGAACAAAGCAGGTGGCCCTTCCTAATATGGGGGGGCCTCATGCGATCCAAGGAATACCTGAAGAGAACAAAAGGGCTACCCCTCTGTGAGTGACGGGGGTCCTCCCGCTGACCGTGGAGCGGGGACATCGGTCTTTTTCTGCTTTTGGACTTGGACTGAAACAGTGGCTCGTCTTGAGTCTGTTGGGTTGGAACTCACACCATTGGCTCTTCTGGTGTCAGAACTTCAGACTCAGACCAGAGCTGTGCCATGAGATCTCCTGGGACTCCGGCTTGTTTTTGTTCTTGTTGTTTAAAGGTGTTTTTTTTTTTTTTTTTTAATTTATTTGTTTATTTTGGCTGCGTTGGGTCCTCATTTCATGAGGGCTTTCTCTAGTTGCGGCGAGCGAGGGCCACTCTTCATCGCGGTGCGCGGTCCTCTCTTGTGGCGGAGCACAGGCTCCAGATGCGCAGGCTCAGTAGCTGTGGCTCACGGTCCCAGCCGCTCCGCGGCATGTGGGATCTTCCCAGACCAGGGCTCGAACCCATGTCCCCTGCATCGGCAGGCAGATTCGCAACCACTGCGCCACCAGGGAAGCCCTAAAGGTGTTTTTTTTGACGTGGACCATTTTTTAAAGTCTTTATTGAATTTGTGACAATATTGCTACTGTGTTATGTTTTGGTTTTTTGGCCACGAGGCATGTGGGATCTTAGCTCCCTGACCAGGGATCAAACCTGCAGCCCCTGCACTGGAAGGCAAAGTCTTAACCACTGGACCGCCAGGGAAGTCCTCTGACTCCAGCCTGTTGACTGCAGGTCTTGGGACTTCTCAGCCCCCAAAATTGGTAAGCCAGTTCCTTATAATAAATCTTTTAGATATAGATATATAATAGATAGATAGATAGATAGATAGATAGATAGATAGATAGATAGATAGATAGATAGATAGATATAAATAGATACATCTCCTATTAGTACTTGAGTTTTCTTACTATCCTAGGGTTTACTCTATAGATCAAGGAACCAGTGAGATTTCTGTCAACTTCTAATATCCGTTCCCATTGTGCATTTGGGAAGCAGGAAAATGACCACAGGTGGGATTGTGGACCACAGTGAGGCATACATGGATTGGAGCCCTTTATTACTAGATCATCATACAACTCTAGTCTAACAGGGGCCGTAATGGTACTTTGGGTCCCCATCATTTCAAAGCCTGTATCCAACAGTCCTCAGAAGATCTGGGCAGTCTCCTTTCCCCACTGTATGGGTATCTGGGTAAATGGTCATAAGTCCCTTTGGAGGAAAGAGTGAGGTATCACGAGTGACCCAACCTTTCCTTTAGTTGATGGATGTGGGTCTGAAAACGGGCTCAGATCTGGAAACTGCGAAAAGGACTGTGACTTTGCACCGGGTCTCCTGACATCCTTGTGCTTGTTATTCTCGGCCTCTTTTGCTCACACATATGTACCAGGCAGTGACTTTGCTGCCTGTCCATCTGTCTTGCCTCTGGGAGCGCCATGTTCTATTAGTCACACCCACAGCTCCCCGCAGGTCAGGGTCTTTGGTTGCCATTCTGCCTTTGCTGCCTGTTACAATAATTTTATCCTGTTTCTCATGGTTAAGTGCTGCCACTGGCCTTTGATATTCTAGGGTCCAGTATCATCCTCATTACCACCAAAAAGCCCAGACTAAACCACGTCTCTTGTCATCGGCCCCGGACTACAGAGGGGTCACCACTGACTGAAGCATCTTAATGATGGTGGTGCTCTCCCGGCGCTCTCTCCTCAACACCTGCGCGGATGCCTGTCCCTCAGACCCTTCTGAGGGAGGGTCAGCTGGTGTGTCCGGCCTAACGGTAGATTAGTCCCAGTGCATCCATGTCTGTAGCCTTTTGACCCCTCCTTCCATGGTTGAGCACAGTGATCCTGATATTGCTTTTTCCAAGCTTGTAAGAGCCATCAGGACTTTCCTCTCTCATCCCGCCCCTAGGCCCTTGCCCATCATGTGAAATGCTTGTTCCGGGAGAATAGTTCCGTATTAATGAACGTGCCCTGACTCGGACCCTTCCCTCCGTGAGCCGGCGTTCTTCAGACGCGCCCCCAGCACACACTTGCAGCTCCTGCCCTTGCACGGTCACCCAGTCCTGCGGCTCCTCTGGTATAGAATGCTTCCCCCTTCTCAGGCCCAGTGACGGAGCCCTCACCCGGGTTCTCCTGACCCTGACCCTAGTCATTGGTCCGGTGGCCAGCAAGAAGGGGAGGGGGAGACCCTCAGAGCGCAGTCATCATTGTGGCGGCTTTTGCCTCGTTGGAGGCTGGTGCAGAATGTACGAGGAAAGGCTGCTCTCCTTTAAGGAGGTGGAGGGGCCGCTTCTGCAAACTCAGGAGGTTCAGGGGAATCTGGGGGCTTCAGGGCTCTCCAGTGCATCCACCCAGAAATACCCACTCCCCCCTTTCAGTCCCTCAGTCCCTCCCAGTCTGTATCAGGCCCCGACGTGGATGGAAGAGAGTCGCTTTTCTGAAGGTCTTGAGTTTGGTTCTCAGCTTGGTCTACCTTCTGGCTCCAGGAGATGTCTTTTAACAGTGCCAACGAAGCCTCTGTCTCTCACAGAGGCCTTGGATTAGTCATTGATTTCCCCCACGCCTGTCCTTTTCTCTTTTCAATGCCTCAGCTGATGGTCAGCAATGGCCACCAACCCCACCATCCTTTAATGACTCTTTGCCCCGTACCTCCCATGTGCCAGAGATATTGCAGTAAACTACATCTCTTTCAACCTGTATTCCCTTTCAGCTCACCCCCCAGTGAAGGTCTCAGCAATTACTCTGCTACATCAGGCCAGGGTCTTTCAGTACTCCCACTCGACCACCCGTGATGAGGGTCCTCATTGCCAGCTAGGTGGCAAGTGGTCAACTCCGGAATCACAGTTTCCTCTGGAGTGTACTCTTGGTACCAACGGTCTTAGGTAAGCATCCTTCAAGCAGAGTCTGAGACAGGGATTTGGGTTACTGTGATTTACTGAGGGAGGACTCTTAGGAGAAAGGGAGTGTAAGGGAAGTAGGGTGAGCGGGAGAGGACAAAGGCATGGAGGGGGTCTCACGTGGGACCCAGATGCAGCTTGATCTCTTGGGTAGCCCTGGGGCGTGGCCTGCACCACAGAACCAATCCCACCTTGAAGCAGAGGAGCCAGGCTTTTGCACCCTCGTGTCAGCTGGTCATTAGCTGCAGATTTCTGGAGTGGGGTGGGGCGTGCGACTCCCTGTGTAAGGTGGCCCCTGGCTCCCGTTCAGCTGAGGACAATTTTCTGGTGGTTCGCAGTTAGGTTCGCTGGCCGTGGAGTCATCCGGGCAGGACACCAACAAGTCCTAAGACGATTTCAGTAAATAACACCCAGTCCATCAGTTGCTCAAGCCGGAAAGCTGGGACTTATTTTCGTCTTCTTCCTTTTCTTCTGTTCTCAGTCCAATCGATCTCCAAGATACGTCTTTAATTTCCTAATCACCCCGGTCCCTTCTCTCTGTTCTCACTGTCACGACCCGAGTCGACACCACCGCCATCTATTGAGTATATTCCTGCAACAGCCCCGAACGGGCCTCTGGCTTATCATCTGCAGGACAGCCAAGTTCAGCTCTCTAGAATCCCCGTCTCTTCATATCACTTCCTTTATTAACCCTTCAGTGGCTCCCATCACTCTTATGATAATTTTAAACTGCTTCATGTGGCTTAAAATATCCTGCCTGACCTCGGTTCTGCTCTCCTTTCCTGGCTCAGCTCTCAGTACTTAAAACCTCAACAAGCTGACCCAAACGGACCTCTTTTAGTTATATTCAGATATGCCACACACTGTCTTTACTCTCTGTCTTTGCACGTATTTTTTCATCTGCCTAGAACACCTTTGCTACCTCTCGCTTGATTACCTCACGTGCACCTTTAAGACTCTGCCAAGTTACACTTGCCCCTGAGAAGCCCCCGAACACCTTGTACTCCAGTATCATCCCCTGCGTCATGTGGCACTGCAGTGGCCTAGATCTCCTCACTGCTGTGCTTTTCCTCTAGCACCCCTTTCCTGAATGTTTAAAGACAAGTTTCCTTCCAGTTTTCTCTTCTCTAGTAGTTTGGCAGTAATACATCCAACTTCTATCTTTAATGGTTTAGCACGAACTCACGTCTACATAAATCTCAAGCTCTGTGGCAGCAGGGATGATGCTCACATTACTTACTGCTGTGTCATCAGTGCTTGGTGTATGGATGGAGCACAGTGTGTTTGTTATGTAAAATAATAAATGAATAAAAGTATCTCATGTCCTCTTCAACTGCTGCTCTAGATGCCAGCACCTGCAACTGTGCCTTGCAGACAGTAAGTGCTTAATAAATATTTGTTGAACTCAGTGGTGAGCTTAGCTTTTTCCTTTCCATTTGTAGGACAGCTGTTCTGCCTGATTCAGGTTCTCAGCACCTGTGTCCAGAGTCACGTAGCAGAGAGTGACATCAGCAAATTGTAGACCAGGAAGTTCCAAGTTCTCATTTCCCCACAGAAACACACACACACACACACACCCCCAAACAACAGCAAAAAGAAATGGAAGCTGTCTTAAACAACTTTGCAGGAGCTCTAGAAAACAGTCAAATGTTTACAGCAACCAAGCAAATGCCCTCCAAAAAAAATCCATTCTCAAAATGGTGGGAAAATGATGTGATATTTTTACTCACTCTAGCTCCAGCCCACGTCACCCCTCCCAGCACAATGGTGATTTTGGTCTTAAGAAGGTGGCAGACCTGTTTCCAGTTTTCTTCCTCAAGCCAGAAAGGGTATACCTGGAGGAATGATGCAAGTCACTAGTCCCTGTTCCACACAACTTGAAATGCAGGCGGGTATAGCTTGTAAAAGCTACAAGGCAACTACAAACTGAAAGATATCTGGGTGGAGACATACGGTGGACCATCTAAGGTCAGGAGGAGAAGCTGAAGTTAGATGCTTTTGGAAATTAGGACATTTAAAAGTAGCCTTGTGTCCAGGAGAATTTAGAAACACATGTGCGTATTCAGGGAAGGTACATGCTCAGAAAAACCCTGAGAAGAGCTTAAGCATTTACATTGGGCTGTTCCTTAGGCTCAAAGGAAGCCTAGGTAAGTGGTGAAGGAGTGTCCCTAGAACAGAGCCAGTCTGCAAAGGCTAGGAAAGGTGGCTGTTCTCTCATTTGGGAATCTACTTTTGGTGGTTTTGTTTGTGTGTTTGGTTGAGCTCCTGGCATTTCAGGAAATCTCTGTCAAGATCCTAGCTGAACACAAGCAGAAGAAATAGAAACTTCAGTGATTACACGTGATAAGGCATATAATCTTTGCAAAAATATTTTGGAAAAGTATCATAAATGTACTACTATAGGCTTCAACAATAACCATAGGAAGAGAGGGAAGAAGGAAGGAAGGAAGGAAGAGAAAGGAGAGAGAAAACCAGCAAACCCTGAGGAAGGGGAAGAAGTAGAATCTGATTTCCAGAGTTACCACATTATAGTAGTCAAATGCACAGTTTTCAACAACAAAAAAAGAAATCACAAGGCATAAAAAGAGTCAGGAACACATGGCCCATTCAAAGGAACAAAATTAATTGACAGAAGCTGTCCCTGAAGAAACCCAGGCATCAGAATTACTAGATAAAGCCTTTAAACCAACTCTCTAGGGAAAACATGGGCAAAGAACAAAAGGAAATTAGGAAATCCATATGTGAACAAAATGAGAATATTAACAAAGAGAAAGAAATTACAAAAAGGAACCAAACAAAAATTTTTGAGCTGAAAAGTACAATAATTTATATAAAAAATTCACTAGAGGGGTTCAGCAACAAATTGGAACAAACAGAAAAAACAATCAGTGAACTTGAAGATAGAATGATTAAAAGTATTGAGTCTGAGGGCTTACCTGGTGGCGCAGTGGTTAAGAATCTGCCTGCCAATGAAGGGGACACAGGTTCAATCCCTGGCCCGGGAAGATCCCACATGCCACAGAGCAACTAAGCCCATATGCCACAACTACTGAGCCTGCGCCCTAGAGCCCACGAGCCACAACTACTGAAGCCTGTGTGCCTAGAGCCCATGCTCTGCAACAAGAGAAGTCACGACAATGAGAAGCCCACGCACCACAATGAAGAGTAGCCCCCGCTCGCCACAACTAGAGAAAGCCTGCGCACAGCAACGAAGACCCAACACAGCCAAAAATAAAAACAAATAAATTTATAAAAATATATAAATAAAAAAATAAAAGTATTGAGTCTGAGAAGCAGGGAAAAAGAATGAATAAAAATGCACGGACCATAAGGGATTTGTGGAATGCCATGAAATGCAACAACTTATGCCTTATGAGAGTTTCAGAAGAAGAGACAGAGAAAGAGGCAGAATGATTATATGGAGAACTAGTGGTTGAAAACTTCCCAAATTTGACAAAAGACGTGAATTCAAGAAGCTCCATAAACTCTAAGTAGGAAGAGCCCAGAGAGATCCATCCTGAGACACATAATCAAACTGTCGACAGCCAGAGACAGAATCTTGAACACAGCAAGAGAAAAGTAACTTGTCACATACAAGGGATCCTCAACAAGATTTTTAGCTGATTTATCATTAGAAGTCATGGAGGTCAGAGGCAATAGTATAATTTGTTTAAAATGCTGAAAGAAAAAAAAAATTGTCAACCAAGAATTATATATCTGGCTAAACTGTTCTTCAAAAATGAGGGAGAAATTAAGACATTCTCAGATAAACAAAAGCTGAAGGAGTTCATTGCCACTAGACCTGCTCTACAAGAAATTCTGAAGAGAGTCCTTCAAGTTGAAATGAAAGGACTTTAGACAGTAGCACAAAGTGATATGAGATCCCCAATAAAGGTAAATATATGGGCAAACATAAACTTCATCGTTATTGCAATTTTGGTTTGTAACTCCATTTTTTATTTTCTATCATATTTAAAAGACAAACACTAAAACTAATTATAAATCTGTTACTGGGGACACAACATATATAATAATAAAGTTAATAATCAATATCAGAGCTAATCGGATGCCCACTGGGGATCCAGAGCCAGGAAAGAAAGCAACAGAGATCAGGTTACGTGGTGCCCGGGGCTCCGTTCGCTGTGAGCTGAGCCTGTCACAGAGAAGTATGGGATGTGCTCTTCTTTGAGTTTCAAATCCCAGACAAGCTGTCCATGGCAATGGCTGCTTGTTTTATCTGTTAGGAACCGTGCACACTTTCCTTCTCCCTGGTTGACCATTCACTCCTGTGTTTGTTTGTTCACTCATTTGTTCATTTGTTGCTATCATGCATTTAGAATAAAACTCAAAGTCCTCATCACGGCTTTTCAGGCTCCTAGCTGCTCCTCCAGCCTCATTTCGTACCACTGTTCCCTCAGTCTGGCCTCCTGTCTGATCTTCACACATGTCAAACATCCTTGGGCCTCAGGGCCTTTGCATGTGCTAGGATGACTAATCTCCATGCATCTCTCACCTTCCAGCAGGCTAACCTGGGCTTGCTTTCATGCTAGCCTAAAAAGTTTCAGAGAGAAAGAGAGGACAAGGCCTCCCAAGGCCTAGGCTGGCAACTGACAGTTGGTCACCTCGGCCACCTTCTACTGGCCAAAGCAGGTCACAGGGCAAGCCCAGATTTAGGGGATGGGGAAAATGCCGAAGGCTGTGTGGTGGAGAGACTTCAGGGTGGCTGCTGGGACCCCTGCCTCCTGGTGTCCATGAGCTCGTATGATGCCCCTCTGAGGGTGAGCAGGACCTGTGCTTCTATCTACAGAATATGATAAAGGTAACAAAACATCGCTCCTATGATTAGGTTACATTACACAAGACTCCCTCTTAGCAAACAGGGGCTAGAGACTCTCCTTATGAGCTTAATGAAAGATGCAGCCGTGTTGGAGAAGCTCGCACGTCAAAGAACCGTGGGCAGCCTCTAGCACCCGGGGGTGCCCCCAGCCAACAGCCAGCACGGAGCTGGGCCCTCAGCACAGCCGAGCAAAGGAAGCCTGTCAAGACACTGAATGAGCCTGGGGGCAGATTCTTCCCCAGCGGAGCCTCCTGGTGAGGACTCAGTCCAGACTCCTGCGCATGGAAAGTCTGAGATAATAAGCCCATGTTATCTTAAGCCATTAAGTTTGTGGTAATTTGTCAGGCAGCGCAGAAAATGAATGCAGCCTGGGTTCAGCTGATAAGCAGTAGCTGAGAAATGGAGCGTCCTTAAAGGAGTCTGATGGTTCCTTCCAGCTTTACCGGGGAACCCGGAGCCCTCAGCAGGTGAGTTGCGATGGACCATGTTTGCCTGGTACTGGCTTTCTCACGTGAACTGACCTACCTAAAATTCTAGAGTGGGAACACACAGAAAGACCGTATTGATGGATGGAGCCCAGCATGGCCATTCCCTGTAGAATGGGATGTTATGAGGTCCAGACTGGTCCTCCCTTCCCACCCACAAATGCACTCAGACCCAGTTTCCAATGGAATTTCTAGGGGTGATGTGACTGGGATACCGTCTTAATCCCAGTAACCTGGAAGGCACGAGAGGAAGAGAAGCTGGTCTCAAATTTGTGATAAAACTAAATAAAAAAAGATTTCAAAATAAGTTCTGTCTTGTCACTTGCAAGCAATTAAAAGAAGATGCAATGGTTAACGAATTCTTGTTAGACTTGCTTTTATGATTAGGGAAGCACCCTTTGTAATTAGCATATTAATTGCTGATATTCATATGAGAGCTTGAAGATTTCAGTTAAAAAAAATAGATTAGGGTTTCCCTGGTGGCGCAGTGGTTGGGAGTCCACCTGCCGATGCAGGGGACACGGGTTCGTGCCCCGGTCCGAGAAGATCCCACATGCCGCGGAGCGGCTGGGCCCGGGAGCCATGGCCGCTGAGCCTGCGTGTCCGGAACCTGTGCTCCGCAACAGAAGAGGCCACAGCAGTGAGAGGCCCACGTACTGCGGAAAAAAAAAAAAAAAAAGATTAATATTATCACAATCTTCTTTATATTATCAGTTTGTGTTTTGAGAAAGAGAGATGGTGCAAGGGTAAACAGCATAGCCCCTGTTTCAAATCACAAACGTCAAATGGGCTGGATACAGATGATCGAATTTTTACTCTATGCTCCAGTGGCCGGCCTGAAGCTGATTTTGCCACCCAAGTGACAGACGAGGAGGCCATGATCGTGTTTGTCCACTGAAGCCACGGGAACAGTGCTTCCCCTACGACTCCATTGGGCTGCCTGCAGTGGTGGGATTTAACGTTTTGCCTTCTCCCGTTGGAAGGCTCTCGAAGAACAGCCCACAGTCCACGTAGGATGTGGGATCCTGGGGCACCACATGGCATCGGTTAATCAGATTCTTTCCAGAGAATTTGAAAGTGTGATGCAAAACCCAAGTCAGGGAATGTTGGCAGTTAGAATTACGAGGTTGCATTGCTTGATGAAGACAGACAAGCAGGTGCGGTCCTGGATTCTGGGCCTTTGTTTCCTCCCTTCTTTCACTGTCACTCCAGAAACCTGAGCCGATGGGGAGCACCCCAAAAAGCCACTGCAAGGAGGGAGCAAGACTCTTCCCTCCAGCACCCAAGGCAGTTCCTTCCACCGGAGAGGGGGCCAGGCCTTAACACCGACGGCCAGAATGGCAGCCGAGGGGCTTGACGTGAAAGAGCGAAAACTCAGGTTTTGCTAAAACTCACCCCAGGACTGCCTTTCCTCCAGAAACTTGACCCCGGGGCTCCCGGTGCGGCCCTGGGAGGAGGACAGGCTGCTCATATCCCGAGCTGTCTCTCTTGCAGCCAGGCCTCTCTGCCATGGAGGTCCTGCGGCCAGAGCTGAGTTCAGCACCGCGCAGGGCCGGGTTCCAGTCCAGAGGTCCGGGCCTGGTGCGCCCGTCACCTGCTGTGTGAGTGACTCACCTCCGTGAGGCTCTGAGCGGCTCTGGGCTTCAGGCTGCTCTCCCTCCTGTGGAACCCGGTCTGTTCCCGTGTCGTCCTGGGTGTGGCGTCACAGCAGAATCTCATGACCAGGAGGAAGTCTACTTTTTCTGTGTCTTACACGAAGGAGGGTTTATTTGCTGCACGTAGAAGACTCCAAATAATAGTAGCTTGAACAAGACCAAAGTTTCTTTCCCTTTGACGTCGAAGCCTGGAGGAAGGCGCTTCAGGGCAGTGTGACGGCTCCCGGGCCTCCCTAAGCCTGGCTCTCCACGACCCTGCTCAGCTGTCCAGAGGGTGTGGTTTTCAGCCTCAGGGTCGAAGGTGAGCTTCTGCTGGCTCGTCCACAACCCCAGAGCAGGATGGAGGATGCGGGAAGGAGATGCACGACCCCCACCTTTAAGGGATCTTGTCCCAGCAACTACAAACGTCCCTTCCTCACTCTCTATATGCCGGCCGTCAGCGGGCTGCAGGAAGGCAGAGAAACGTGGCCTCAAACCCAGCTAAATATCTGCGGATCTGTTATCGTGCAAGAAGCAATACATGATTACTGAGGGAACGGCACTCGGCCTCCGACATGGATTTTTCTGTTCTCCTTTTCTATACTGATTTTTTAAAATTTCAAAATACTTGCTTACAACGCATCAGGCAGTACAAAGATACATAGAGAAAAGCTCTAGGCCTCCAAGGAAACCGGACAGTGTGATGTGTATTCTTTCATGTCTTTCTTGAGAGACATGAAAAATATACAAACCTTTCTGTCTCCCCAACCACTTTTAATTTTTTTTTCAACAGAACTACATTTTAGAGATAAAATATTTTTTCTGCAATTTGCTTGTTTCCAATACATAACGAATCTGTTTACCGGTAACTGTATGTGGCTCTAACCTGTTCTTTGTGATAACTGCATAACAGCTCAAAGTATGGATTTCATAGTTGAATGCACGGTAATTTCTTCTACCATTCCCCAACAGAATATGTAGGTTATTTCCTTTTATTGTCAATAACGTTGCAAGAAACAACCTTGTACACATATCCTCAGGTATGTCTGTCTGTAAGATGCTTGATCAAAGGGGTTGTACAATGCAAGCCGCAGTCGGTTCCACGTGGTCACTTCCTGAAGACTCAGGATTCGCAGGTGGATCTGGGACCCCTGCACCACGCCCCTCGCTGCTGGAAGGAAGAGGAGAAAGGCGAAGACGGGGTGGGGGGGGGGCAGAGAAAACAGCACGATTTCTGGGAACCCGTTTCCAGGTCCAGTGCCCTGAACGTGCTTCATTCTGTCTGCTCTTGGGGAGGAAACAACGAGGCATCGTCCCTCCCGCTGCCTGAGCAGCAGATGAAGTCACGGTGCCCGCCCCACGGGGCAAACCCCCTGCTCTGGGGAGGCTGAAATGACGCTTCACAGCGTGAGGAGAACGGCCTGGGTGCCCCACGGAGGCACGGGGACCTTCCCAGCCCGGGGCGCACAGAGCCGGGGGCTCGGCGGAGGATCAGGCTTCGCCCATCCTTCCTGGGACCCGCCCAAACACCCCCTTGCCCCCGGCCAGACAAGGAGACCCAAGCTCGGGGGGCTGCGGGACCAGGCCAGGTTCGCGGGGGCAGGGTCTGGGGACCCGCGCCCACGGCCCAGCACCCCCAGCGTTCCTGTCCCTCGTAGTCCTGCCCTGGGCCAGCACCTCCGCCCTTTGTTTGGGGCTGTCCTACGCTCGGTCCAGTCGAAGGCCGCGGGGCGGCCACACAGGCCCGTGACTGATGGGGGGCGGGGCGCGGGGCGCGGGGTCGAGGAGGAGGCGGGGCCGCAGTGGGGCGGGGGCGGGGCGGGGCGGGGCGGGGCGGGGCGAGGCTCCGTCGGCTTCTCCGCGCAGCCGGGCCTTCTCTGCGGGCTGAAGGCCCCGGCGCTGGGGGGCGGGGCCTGGAGGGAGGCACCGGGCCGGCGGGGAGGGCCAACGTCCCCCACCCCCACGCCGGCCAAGGCAGGGAGGGGTCGTGCCGCACCCTCAGCCCCCTTTCACAGACGGGGGACTGAGCTGCACACCGCTAGCTAGTGAGTGACGAAGTGGGACCTTGAGCTCAGGCACTGGCCACCCCGCAACCCGCACCCTCGCTTCCTCTCGCCCGCTGGCGGCTCCTGCCTCTCCGCGGAAAGGGGAGGGGCGCCGGGGACGGCGGGCTAATTCTGTAGCCGCGTGGGCACGTTGCGGGCGTCCTGTTCTCCTGTTGGGGTGTGAACACCCCCGTTGGTGAGGACGGGTGACCGTAGGTCAGAGGGGCAGCCGCGCCCCTTCACAACCACCCAGTGCTTCCTGGATTCCTGGGATCCCCCCTCGCACCCCACCCCCACCTGAGGATGCGCACGATCGTGCCCTAGGCCTGTAACAGGCACTGACCGTAGTCTGTGCATCTTGTGTCTTCTAGCGAAATAAGTGTCACTATTGTCCACGGACAAACCAAAGTTATTAAGTGTGAATAAGGCCAGTTCAAGAAACGGCCTTCCTCACCCAGGCCTGTCAGCTCTACCTGAAGATTCTCAGCACTTCTCAGCCTGGGCTTAGCGCTCAGCCCCGCCCGGCCCGCAGAGCCGGGAGCGGGGCCAGCGCCACTGCTCCCTCACCTTTTATGCGCAAGTGGCTTTTGGATAGGAGTAAACCTGGGACACCTCGTTCCCACCAACCTACCGTCTGTTCCTCAGGAGCTTATATTTAGCTGTTGCTTTTCTCTCATTTTGGGAAGTGCTGACGTGGTGCTTTTCAGGGTGAAGACAGAGGCCTGAAGCATCTCGTATGTTTGGCTCGGCAGTTGGAAAGCTGTCGCGTCTAAGGATGTTTCTGAGTTTGGAAAAGGAGGGGAACAGGACTCTGCAGGATAGCCCTGGATGGGCGGGGCAGGGCAAGAGCTGGGGCCTGTCTTCTCCTTTGAAGTAACGAGATCGTGAGCTCCCTGAAGGGCAGTGGCCGTGTCTTATTTCTGAATCTCCAGCACCGTGCAGGGCCTGGCCCAGAAAGTGCTGGAGAAGTAGGACTGGGCAAATGCAGACAGAAGCTGAGCTCACAGGCAGGTGCCAGGCCAGGAATGACTGGGCCCAGGAACCCAGTGTCTTGGGGGTTTGGGGATCCAAGGGCGGCTGCAGCCCAAGCAGGAGGGGACCCCATGGTACCACAGCCCTGGAGCAGGCTTCTGGGGGAACTGGGGCATCAGCGGCATGTTTGTACCATGGCTTCCCAGGCTGGGCCTCCCTGGATGGGGAGGCTGCAGGCTGTGCCAGGTGAGCAGCTGTGCCCACGGAGGCCCCGTGTGCTCTGGGGCGGTGGGCAGGGAGCCCTCCTCCTGAGAAGCTGTCTGGGCTGTTTATTTCTGCAGCACCAGTTCTGCACCAGGGGCTGAAATCCACTGGTGGGGCTCACAACAGTCACCAAGATAAGCAAACAGCAGAGGAAGCCTGGGTCACAGCTGGCTCCCTTCTGGGGATGGCCCTGAAGGAGGTGTGTCGGCCCCCAAAGGGTGGTCTTATGGGAATGGGTAGAGGCAGGGAGCCGACAAAGGACCCTTGGGGTGGCTGTACACGCAGCGATTCGCGCAGCCACTTGTTATGTGTAATTAGATTGAGCTAATTTCCTTCTGTGACACAGAGCCGGAGACCCAAGCTTCCCAAAAAACACTGCCTCATTTTGCGTAAATGTCGTCGCGGCGCGGCTGCCCTGGGAAGAAAGAACATTTCTGAGATGTTCCTGGGCCCCTACATGGATTGTGTTCCTTTCCTTCGTCGTTAAAGTCAGTCTAACGCCAAGGTCTCCAGGAGCCCGCGCGGAGGTGACGCTGCATTTACGTATCAGTCCACAGATGCACAGGAAGGTGATGTTTGTGGATAAATCTAACACCTGAGTGAGGGAGGCTGAGGGCTCAGATGAGGGAGCCCCCGGGGCCCCAGCATCTCTGCTCAGGAAATTGCCACAGTCACTGATCTAGGTTTGTCCCAGAGGGGAAATGACAGAAACGGAGAAATAAACCCAGGGCAGCCGAGTTCCACTTTTCTTTTTTAAAAAATTAATCATTATTATATATTTTAGCATTTATTTTAGTTTATTTATTTTTGGCTGCGTTGGGTCTTCGTAGTGGTGCACGGGCTTCTCATAGCGGTGGCTTCTCTTGTCGTGGGGCACGGGCTCTAGGCGTGCAGGCTCAGTGGTTGTGGCTTGCGGGCTCTAGAGCGCAGGCTCAGTGGTTGTGGCGCATGGGCTTAGTTGCTCCACAACATGTGGGATCCTCCCGGACCAGGCTCGAACCTGTGTCCCCTGCATTGGCAGGTGGGTTCTTAAC
Organism: Globicephala melas; assembly: GCF_963455315.2. NCBI lineage: Eukaryota > Metazoa > Chordata > Mammalia > Artiodactyla > Delphinidae > Globicephala > Globicephala melas. The sequence continues at coordinate 3,202,026 of NC_083315.2, read as the reverse complement.
CACTGCACCACCAGGGAAGACCCTGAGTTCCACTTTGAGTCACCGTCCTTGAGTGACTCTGTGAAAGTAGGCAGCCCTCCGAGACTGATAAATGTTGAGGAACAAAAGAGAATGACTGTGCACTTTATTTTTTACATCTTTATTGGAGTCTAATTGCTTTACATTGTTGTGTTAGTTTCTGCCTTATAACAAAGTGAATCAGCTATACATATACATATATCCCCATATCTCCTCCCTCTTGCGTCTCCCTCCCACCCTCCCTGTCCCACCCCTCTAGGTGGTCACAAAGCACCGAGCTGATCTCCCTGTGCCATGCGGCTGCTTCCCGCTAGCTGTTTTACATTTGGTAGTGTATGTATGTCCATGCCACTCTCTCACTTCGTCCCACCTCACCCTTCCCCTCCCCGCGTCCCCTCTTCTTTGCAAGATGAGAATATGGCACAAAGACCATATTCTGGACCCCCGGGCAGGCAGCGGCAGCCTCCCCACCGTCCTGGCTCCTGCAGGCCTGGCCTCACCCTCCGCGTAGTCTCTCTTCTCCAGCTGTCTGGCTGCTGTCATCACGGGGGACCAGCTGTTGTAGACGCTCGGGTGTCCCCCAGGGCAGTGTGTGCCTGTGTCAGGCTCCCTAGAAGAATGGCCTGGCTGGAGGGACCGATGGCCGTGCCGTCGCCGGAGCCCTGCCCTTCCCCCGACGGCTGGACGCTCTGATGGCCCCTCGGAGCCTCTGTTCTTACTTGTCTGCCCTCTGGCTCTTGCAGTGACTGTGGGATGCCTGCAGGTTGGGCTCCGAGCACAGCGGCCTCCCACAGTCCTCTCCCACGTGTAGGTTTCTGGAGGTGCTGCAGTTTGCTGTGCTAGAAAGATGGATGATGGATTCAGATCTTAGGAGTGAACAGGCCAATAGGAAATGCCCGCAGCTTCCCAAGGAGGTGTCTCCGTGTCTCGCATACTGAGGACCACACACGTCATTCTGTGATGTGCTGGCGTTTCTCCACGTGACAACATTGGCCCCTGTGATGGCCACGTGCTTGTATCATCAGGAAGATGGCCTGTGGCCGTCCAGCTCCTTCCTCCACTGTGCCGCCCATGCCCCCTGCCAGGTCATCACGCCTCTGTCCTCTCCTAGTCTGGATTTCACAGAAACGTATGCATATGACTTAGGACTGGAAGGGACCTCGGGAAGTAGCTGGTATGCCTGTCATGTTACTAGTTTTACGTTGCCTTCATGTACATTTTCTCATTTCCTTATAAAGACTGTTGTCCACCCCGTGGACAGCACGGACATGGACACTGACACCAGGGTCTGGGGAGCACCAGTGACTTGAAGGTCATGCTAACTCCACTCTATGCCCTCCTTGGAGTTGCAAACCCCTGGCCCTTCTCATCCTCTCCCTCCTTGGATCAGCTCCAGCCTCCGGTGTTAAATGCCTCACCACACCTCGGTCCAGCCTTGGCCGTCCCGGGATAGGGCTGTGGGAGCAGCAGTCTGGCTCGAAGCCTCCTGACTTGAACGGGAGTTTGCGTAGCAGCAGCTGGTTCTCCTGAGCCCCGTCCCGGCTGGGAAGTCTGGAGGCCTTTGCATAAATGCCCCACCATGGGGTCCAGGGCAGGGGCAGCCCAAACGCAGACGGTCTGGAATCGTCTTTGGCCACGGGTCATCCTTGTTGAGCCTGAAACCGGCTAAGCACACGTGAAGCCCTGGTTGTAACCCTAAGTATGGCTAATGATTTCATTTTGAAATCCTCAGTCACTCATTGGCACATGTGTCCGATGGCCCATATGCCCGGGACTCTGACCAGCCTTCTCACACACACAGACTCTCCCACGGACCTCGGCTTAGTGAGGTCCGTGTGCTCGGGACACCCTCCCTGGACAGTTTTCCAGTGTGAGGATGAAATGCCCAGGACCCGGCAAGGGGAAAGGCCGTGTCTTGGGACTCTCCACTGTGGGTGTTCACAAACTCAAGATGAAAGGAAGGTCCCTTGTTCCCCCAGGCCAGGTCATCACTGACCATCTGCTCCCCGTGGTCTGACAGGGATTTAGTTCAACCTCAGGAAGTCAACTCTGCTGTCCCCCGCCCCCTGGGAGGCCAGATAAATGGTGGCAGGAAGGGCAGAGTCCAACCTGTGTTTGAAGACCTGGTCAGCCAGGAGGTCGCAGATGAAGGACACTGGTTTGTGGTGTTGCTTCCTGACGCCAGTGGGAGTGGGCCGTCTGGTGGTGGACGGTGACTAGGGCTAGCTTGGGGGTGTTAAATTCCTGGGGGGGCAGCTAAGTGAGCTGGGGGAGAGAAGCAGTTGAGGAGTGAGGCGCTTCTGCCAGCCTGGGAAGGGGTGGGGCAGTGGGGTGTGCCTCTCTGGCTGCAGAGAGCGAGGAGGGGCCGGCAGGGGGGCCAGCAGGGGCCTCAGACGTGGCTCGAAGGGAACCCGTGGGCAGTCTAAGTCGGGCGGGGACATCCCGGCCGTGCCAACACCACGCTGAGCTGCTGATTGGCAGGAGGGTGACGAGGGTCCACTTGCAGATCTCTGGCAGAGCGCTGACGCCCAACCCTCAGCCCTCGATTTACAACAAATGAGAGGAGACATCGTTGCTCCTCCAGGGCAAGGCGTCTTTGCCCAGAGCCAAGAGACTCAAGCTGGCCTTCTCCCCACATGAGAAGTCGGTGTCGTTACGGAGCCAGATGCTCTGGTCTACAAAACGTAGCCAACCTGTAGGCGGCGGGGACGCTTCTAGGGGGTTATTGAGACGGGAGACGCTTTCTAATCGTGTGCTGATGGAGAGATTCAGCTCTTCCTAACGGCTTGCAACAGCAGGGTTGGAACTCTGGCCGTCACCAGTGGCCCCTGTGTTCACAGCTTTGTGGATGGGCTTTGGAACCAGAAGGATGCTGAGGCTGGGGGAGGGGGGCCTGGGGCGGGGGAGAGACTCCTTTATGCATCAGTGGGCTGGGTGCTCCACGGAATACCTATTTCAAGGTTTCAGATACACAAGAACCTCCGCCCTCGCCGTGCCCCCCCCCACCCCCCCACCCCCCCACCTAAATCCACTCCTGCACTTGTGACCTGAGAGGCTCTGGTTCGGGCTAAGCCTTCTTTCGCTGATAGATAGTAAGGTCCCGGTGAGGCCGTGGGTTAGATCCATTTCACCTGCCTTCACTAATCAAGGTCGTTTCAAGGCTCCCTTGACCTCCAAGAAGCACGCAGCCTCAAGAGTAAGATGTTTGCCCGAGGTGTTTCCCGGGAACTTGGAGTCAGCTGACTCATCCGGCTCAGTTTAGTTGCAGCTGAGCTGGTTAAGATGGGGTGGGACCGCCGTCCTCCCAACTGGGCCTGCGCGCGCAGCCGCTCTGTTACCGTCTGAGGCTGGTAGCGGAGTTACGCCTGCGCAGAACGGCCGTGTCACACCTTTTCCTGATCACCCTGATCACCCTTTCCTCGCTCCCTGCGCAAACTCTCTGCTGCCCACTTAAGCCTCGCAGCAGCCAGGCGTGCTGTGCCTCGGACGAACGGACCTGGCTGGGGACGCCAGAAGTCCTTTCTTCCCTCTCACGGGCCTTCGCAGCTTGGAAGAGCTGGTACGAAACTTTCCAGGTGAGCTTCTGTACGGTGAAGGCGCCAGGGGGCTGGATGCGCGAGGGAAGAGGTGGCGGTCCGCCGAGGGGGTGGGAGAGCGGAGAAGGGCCACAGCCTCCACGTGATGTCCATCTAATCTCCATCGGCCTCACAGTCTGTCTGGGCTGACCTGGGCCTTGCCATGTCTCTCCTTAGGCCCAGCAGAGGTGGGATGGCATGACCCCGGGCCTCCTGCTAGACCTGCCTACACCTCAAGCCCCACTTGAAACCCCAAATGGTAAGTTGTTCCAAGGAGACCGAGGCACAGACCGTCCTCGGCTTAGGGCCGAGGTGTGCTCTGAGCGCCGTTTGTTAATGAGGTTACTTCCCTGTAGAAGCAGTGCTCTGCTCGGGGGTGCTCTGGGGTCTTGGGTCCGCCCGCAAAGGCTTGACTGAGCCACGAGGTGTCCGGTACAGTTTGGACAGTGGTCCTGGGCCCCGAGCTTTCCTCAGGAGCTCAACTCCATAGGGGCAGGAGCAGGGCCCTTCCTGGGGAGAGCTTGGGCAACGGAGTGGAGGGAGAAGGGGAAGGAAAGGGCAGGGTGTGTGTGTGTGTTGGCTGGGGTACGGGGTTGGGGGAAGCCAGTCTCACAGCAGGTGCTTGGGGCTGCTCCAGGGACAGAATTGGGCAGGATCGGAGGTGGGCCCTCCCCAGAAGGTACAGGGCAGCTCCCAGGGCTGCGGGAGGCCTGTGCCCTTCAGTGCTTCGGGATTTGGTGTCCCTTTACATCTGGTGATGATTCTTCCTACTTCAAAAAAAAGTTATAATTCACATACAGTAAAATGAAACGTTTTAAAAATTGAAGTATAGGTGGTTTACAATGTTTTGTTAATTTCTGCTGTAGAGCGAAGTGATTCAGTTATACATACGTACATTCTTTTTTTAATATTCTTTTCCATTATGGTTTATCATAGGATACTGAATATATTTCTCTGTGCTATACAATAGGACCTTGTTGTTTATCCGTTCTCTGTATAATAGTTTACACCTGCTAACCCCAATCTCCCACTCCATCCCTCCCCATCCCATCCCCCAATCCCCCTCCCCCTTGGCAACCACAAGTCTGTTCTGTATGTCTGTGATTCTGTTTCGTAGATAGGTTCATTTGTATCATATTTTAGATTCCACATATAAGTGATATTATATGGTATTTGTCTTTCTCTTTCTGACTTACTTAGTGTGATAATCTGTGGGTCCATCCATGTTGCTGCAAATGGCATTATTTTGTTCTTTTTTATGGCTAAGTAGTATTCCATCATATCAGTATATATGTACCACATCTTCTTTATCCATTCATCTGTTGATGGACATTTAGGTTGCTTCCATGTCTTGGCTATTGTGAATAGTGCTGCTGTGAACATAGGGGTGCATTTATCTTTTAGGATTATAGTTTTCTCCAGATATATGCCCAGGAGTGAGATTGCTGGATCATATGGTAACTATTTTTAGTTTTCTGAGGAACCTCCGTACTGTTCTCCATAGTGGCTGCACCAATTTACATTCCCACTGTTGTGTAGGAGGGTTCCCTTTTCTTCATACCCTCTCCAGCATAAAATGAACCCTTTCAGTGGACAGTTCTGTGAGTTTTGATGTAATGTATACAGTTGTGTAACGATGATCACAATCAAGAACATTTCATCACACCCTCACTCCAGGTACACAATAGTTTTTGTAACTGTTATGAATGATTTTACTATTTATTTCTAAATTGGCTAACATAGGTGAAGAACATTATATTAAATTTTGTGAGTTAATATTTTATCTTGCAGTATTGATGAACTCTCTTATTAGTTATAATTCCTGTTGAATTTTCTAGGTAGATTAACCATCTGCAAATAAAGACAGTTTTCTCTCTTCTCTTCAGATTCTTTTAGCTCTTATTTCCTTTTCTTGTCTCAGGATTGCCAGAGTCTCCAGATTTATATTTAGTCATGGTGATGGGAGGCATTTCTAAACTTTAAGGGAATATTTAGGCTTTTCTATTAAGTGTAATGTTTTTCTTGACTAAATATGTTGATTTTTTGATATTTAGATTTTGTGAAAATAAGAAAGTACTTTTATATTCCTAGCTTTTTGAGATTAAAAAAAAATCATCCGTGGGTGTTGAATGTCATCTGATACTCTTCTGCATTTATCATCATAATAAGCTGATATTTTTTTGCCTTTAATTCTTGGTACCTTAGCCCTTAATGTTACTGCTTTCCTGATCCTAACTTATGCTTAAATTTCTAGAATAAACTTTTCTTGCTGCTGTTGCATCATCAGTACCTATTGGATCTGATTGTCTAATATTTTGTTAGGGTTCATAAGTATAAAGGACTGTTAGCTTTTCTTGTACTCTCCTTATCCAGTTTCAGAATCAAGCATATGATGGGGATTATCTATTCCTTGGAAGTTTGGTAGATTGCACCCACGATACCTGTCTTAGTCAGTCTGGGCTGCTGTAACAGAAATACCATAGACTGGATGGCTTGAACAACATTTATTTCTCATAGTTCTGGAAGGTGGGAAGTCCAAGATCAAGGTGCCAGTGGATTCAGTGTCTGGTGAGGACCTGCTTCCTGGTTCATAGACCACTGTCTTCTTGCTTTACCCTCAAATGGCTGAAAGTGAGTGAGGGAGCTCTCTGGGGTCTGTTTTGTAAGGTCACTAATCCCATTCATGAGGGCTCCATCCTCATGACCTAATCACCTCCCAAAGCCCCACCTCCTAATACCTTCACATTAAGGGTTAGTTTCAACATATGAGTTCTGGGAGGACACAAACATTCAGTCCATAGCAATACCCTTTGTGTCTGGGTACTTTTTGGAATGTTTAATTCAATTTCCCTAATAATTATTGGTCTATTCAATATTTCTCTTTTTTCTTGTGCCATTTCAAAAGAATTTTTATTGAGTTAAAATGGACATACAACATTATATTATTTTCCGGTGTACAACAGTATGATTTGATATTTGTATATATTGCAAAATGATCATGATAAGTGTAGTTAACATCTTTCACCACGTAGTTACAAATTTTGCTTGTGATGAGGACTTTTAAGACCTACTGTCTTAGCAGCTTGTAAATATGCAACACAGGATTATTAACCGTAGTCACCGTGCTGTACGTTATTCCATCACCAATGATTGATTTATTTTATAGCAAGAAGTTTGTGCCTTTTGACCCCCTTCATCCATCTTGCCCACCTCCCATTTTTTTAATCTTATATTTTTCCAGAAATGTATTTTGTCTAGATTTTCTACATTTGTTAAAGCTGAGTACTTAATATTTTTACTATTATTATATCTCTGTTGTGTCATAGTTGATCATCTTTTTATTTCAGCGTTTATTTGATTTGCATTATCTCTTTTTTTCTTGAACAGTTGTGCCAGAGGTATATATACCTGATTAGACATATTTATATTTTGATTTGTTCCTAATAGCCAAAGCAGATCCAATGTTCCTTAAAAATTAGCCAGACCTTTCCCACCTACTGGTAGTTCTTGTTCTCTTTTCAGTTTTCAGTTTGGGGGAATTTTCCAAAAATACTTCTAAGTTTTGGGCAACTTTCCAAACCAGATAATTTCATGGGCATCACATTAAAAGGTTTGAACTATATAAATTAAATGTGGTTTAATATACTATATGATAGAAAAGATATACCAAATTCCTTATCTCACCATCCATCCCCATAATTCAGGGAGATTAGGATCCAGGGCAAATCAGGTTACTATCAAATAATCACATGGATATGAAAATTACAGCAGTGGTAGGATTTAAGGAGTGGGGAAAGGCTATGAGAGGTGATACAGGAAGCACTGACTCAATCACGACAGTCAAGGAAAGATTCTCTGAGTAAGTGATAGGAGTTAACCTGGTGAGCAGGGGGAGGAACAGCATTTCCTATAGAAGGAACAGCATGAACAAAGGTCCTGAGGCCAGGAGCCAATGAATGAGGAGAAGGACTAAATAAATAAATTCCAGGATTCCTGCAGTCAAGTCTGAAACAGTGGTGTTGGTTGTATATTTAGACAGAGAAGTGTTGAGAAAAAGTCCTGTGTTATAAACTAAAAGGGATATGCATTAAAGTTGGAAAAAACCAAAAGACAAATTGAAAGATAAAAAATCTTATTTGCATCCTGAGAAAAATAACTGCAAAGAAATATTTTTTGGAGGAGAAAAATCATTTCTTTATTTTTTAAATTTGTATGTCATATTGGAGTATAGTTGATTTACAGTGTTGTGTTAGATTCAGGTGGATAGCAAAGTGATTCATTATACATATACGTGTATCTGTCATGCCCTCAGGAAACTCTCCTCTTTCACTCACTACAAATGCCATCACAAAAATGTCTCTGGAAGGGTTAGAAATTGTTCCTACATTGATCTGAAATAATCAAAACTCAAAACGTTGCAGGTTAAAATTAAAAATAATTTAAAATGATTCTTTGGGATGAGTTAACCCAAGGTAACATGTTAGATCCAGAGTAAAATTTGTCCAGCTTTCCCATCGTTGCATATTGAAGATGAATATATTTTCAACTTATAAAATAGTATTTGATTTTCATTTAATTTGAGTAAAGAAGAACTGATTAGTTAAGTTTCAAAATGCAACAACCAGCCTTCCCCAAGAGCACAGACTCAGTGGTGTGCATACACGGACACTTCTGTCTGCATCGTGCCATATACCAACTTTTTGGTTGAAAGATAATATCCACAAACACTAAATATCTCTTGACATGAGTAAGCTTCAGGTTTGCCTAAAGGATACAAACTTCAGTTGCCCCTGAAGTGGGCAATATGTGAGTGTCTGCTACAAATCTGAACCAAAAAAGAGGCAAGGAATTGAGATGATGTAATTTACAGCTTCTTTTCCAAAGAAGTCGATGCAAGATAATTTGTTCATCTTAATGGCATTTTAGTAGATTCTTTCCATGACACATATTGCAAACCAGCACATGAAACACTGAAGAAGCCTTATTAGGACTGTGGATTTAGCAATGTGACAGACAAATTGCCTTGGTTATAAAACCTGAGATTGCTTCATTTGGTTTTGCAACATATGGAATTCTTCTCGGCAAACCACCACACATGCACCATGCCTTTGTAATTAAAACTAATGATTCCCTTTGTCACCATTTATTCCATCATTTCCTGGTGCAGAAACCTTCATAGCATCCTAGGATAAAGGCCAAATACCATAGTCTGAAATACAGCTGCTCCACGACTTCCTTCCTGGTCTTGCCATCCTTCAGGTTCTTGTAGGACCCTAATAGATAAACAGTCTATATGCTTTCCCTGAATGTAACTTGTGCCTTCCTACCTCTGTAGTTTATGAAATGCTTCCTGGAAAGTTCTTTCTTTCTTCCGTCTTGGCCTGCTGAAATCCTTGCAATTCCTTCAGAATCATCTCAGATGCACCATGCATTCTGGAAGGTTTACCTGGTCTTCCTAATTACAATATGCCTCCCAAACTGGGTTTTTCGGAACACAATTCTGTGATCGTATAAGGAGGCTGCTTCCTGGAGAGTCACAAAACAAAAGCAGCATCTTAAATGCTCTGAGAAGTTGTATAGTTGTATAGTAACAGATGGAAGCTGAACATCTGTTAATTTCTGTTCAGCTCAGCAGTTCCTAAACTTATTTGACCATGGAATTTTTTCCCCCCCAAATGGCATTCATTAACATCCCAGCGAGCTTTGAGAAATGCTAGACTGAGTTCCCAGTTCTCAGGTCCTTATTTATTCATTCACTTAGTCAAAAAATATTTATTGACAATCTACTAAGTGTAGAGAAGGCTAAAATAATGACTCAGGCTTAGAGCCTTGAGGGAAGCTTAAAGTGTAGTAGGGGAACTAAGACAGTAATGGCCGTCCAAGGTCAGCTGTGTCACATGTGCTGAGACAGGCACTGATGAGATGCCATGGAGTCTCAGGGGATGGAAAGTATTCTTTCACCCCAGGGAATATGTCCGTCTGGGTTCTTCAAGAAGCAGATTCCAAGACAGGACTAATTGTGCAAGGATTGATTAGGGGGTATCAGCTCTGAGAAAACAGGGAGGGAGCAGAGAAAACCTGGGAGAGCCACCAAGCCCACCTGCAGCCCGACCCCTGAGTGAAGGAAAGAGGAATTGAGGGTTGAGAGGAAGAGAGGGCAGCCCAAGGAAGTTCTGGCCCGGCCATCAGGAGTCCTCTACCCAGCGCCAGCCTCAGAGCTGTCCTGAGGCTCCTGTCACACTCAGTCATGGCCGGGAGCAAGCCAGGGGCAACGTGGCCTCCACACGGGGACGGCAGTGAGGTCCCGAGTGAAGCCACGAGTCTGGAGGTCAACCCTGTCATGGCGGGTGCGTGTGGTGTGTTCCCACGGCTGCAGCTGGGAATCGGGGCGGGGTGTGTGTGTGTGTTGGGGGGGGGCTTTGTTCACAGGCTGGTGCTGGTGCTTGACCTTGCTGTAGATTTAGAACTTGGGGATGGGAGGGGAGAGTGTTCCGGGTAAGATGAGCAGTAAATAACACAGAAGCAGGAAAGTATGGAATTGCCCACGGAAAACAGAGCATTTCATTTATGATTAGAATTTAAGGTATGGGACAGTTATCAGCGTGGATTCTGGGGTCAGGCAGCCTCGCTAGACTCTCAGCTGCTCCCTGAAGTTGGATAAGCCCCTTAACATCTCTTTCTTCCAAACGTGGGAATAGTGATGGGGTGCTTGTGTCATTCCAACAACAACCAATTCTCTGATCCTCTGAAATCAACTAGGTACCCTGCAATTCAATTCGATTCTGCCAGTGATGACCCCGAGTGAGCACAGACCCCAAAGGTGAGGGCTCCGTACCACTTAAGCGACTGCCCACGTTAGGAAGGCAGCTGCCAGTGAGGTCCCCAGGCAACTTGTATGTCTGCCCAGCTGGCTGTAAATTCAGGGCTTTCCACACTCCGCACTCAGCTTTGATAAGTCACTAGAATAACTCACAGAACTCAGAATGGAGCTTTACTTACAATGACCACTTTTTTTTTTTTTTTTAACAAAGGATGCAACTTAGGGACAGTCAAATGGGAGAGATGCATTGGGCAAGGTTTGGGGGTAGGGTGGGGTACAGGGCTGCCATCCTTTCTGCAGGCACAGCTACTCTCCCAACATGATCAATACGTTTACCAACCTAGAAGCTCCTCAAACCTCATCGTTCACTGTCATTGAAGCTTCGTTACGTAGGCAGGATTGATTACATCGTTGAACGTTGGTGACTGAACTCAACTTCCAGACCAACACCCCCACTGGAGGTCAGGGCATGGGGTGGACGTCCTAGCCCTCTAATAGTGTGCATGGTGGTTCTGGCGTGGCCAGCCTTGCCCTTGAAACTACCTAAGGGCCCACCTTAAATCACCTTGTTAGTATAAACACAGGTGTGGATGAAAGGGGATTGTTATGAATAGCAAAAGACACTCCGATCACTCAGGAGTAATGTAATGTTTATGTAAAATACACATAACATGAACTGTTCCATTTTAACCATTTTTAACCGTACGGTTCAGTGGTGTTAAATACATGCACATTGCTGTGCAGTCATCCCCACCCATCCATCCCCGTAACTCTCTTCAGCTTATAAAACTGAAACTCTACACCCGTGGAACAACTCCCCTTTCTCCTCTTTCCCAGACCCTGTCAACCACCATTATATTTTCTGTCCTTATGATTTTGATTAAGTAATTCCTATCAGTGGGATCATACAGCATTTGTCTTTTTTGTGACTTAGCATAATGTCCTCAGGTTCATCTCTGACATGGCATATTACAAAAGTTATTTACTTTTTAAGGCTAAGTAATATTTCATATGTATCGACCATATTTTGCTTATCCATCATCTGTCGGTGGACACTTGGGTTGCTTCCATGTTTTTAGCTGTTGTGAATAATAGTGCTATGAATGTGGGTGTGCAGATAACTCTTTGAGACTTTGCTTTCAGTTCTTTTGGGTATATGCCCAGAAATGGAATTGCTGGAACTAATGGTAATTCTATGTATAATTTTTTGAGGAACCAATATACTGTTTTTCATAGCGGCTATACCATTTTACATTTCCACAAAGAGTGCACAAGGGTTGCAGTTTTTCCACATCCTTGCCAGACTTGGTATTCTTAAAAAAAATAGTAGCCATCCTATTGGGTGGGAGGCGATACCTCGTTATAGTTTCTTTTTTTTTTTTTTTGGTACGCGGACCTCTCACTGCTGTGGCCTCTCCCGTTAGGGAGCACAGGCTCGGGACGCGCAGGGTCAGCGGCCATGGCTCACGGGCCCAGCCGCTCCGCGGCATGTGGGATCTTCCCGGACCAGGGCACGAACCCACGTCCCCTGCATCGGCAGGCGGACTCTCAACCACTGCGCCACCAGGGAAACCCTCGATATAGTTTTGATTTGCATTTCCCTAATGATTAGTGATGTTGAGCATCTTTTCGTGTGCTAATTGGCCATTCACATATCTTCTTTGGAGAAATGTCTTTTCGAGTTCTTTGCTAATTTTTGAATTGGGTTGTTTGTTGTTGTTGAGTTTTAGTAGTTGTCTATATATTCTGGATATTAATCCCTTATCAGGCATATATTTGCAAATATTTTTTTACCATTATGTGGTTTGCCTTTTTACTCTGTTGATTGTGTCTTTTGATGCATGAAATTTAACATTTTCACAAAGTCCAGTTAGTCTATTTTTCTGTTGTTACCTGTGCTTTTGGTATCATATGGAAGAAATTGTTGCCAAGTCCAATGTCATGAAGTTTTGTCCTGTGTTTGCCTCTGAAATTTTTATTTTATTTTTTTTAACATCTTTATTGGGGTATAATTGCTTTACAATGGTGTGTTAGTTTCCGCTTTATAACAAAGTGAATCAGTTATACATATGTTCCCATATCTCTTCCCTCTTGCGTCTCCCTCCCTCCCACCCTCCCTATCCCACCCCTCCAGGCGGTCACATAGCACCGAGCCGATATCCCTGTGCTATGCGGCTGCTTCCCACTAGCTATTTACCTTATGTTTGTTAGTGTGTACATGTCCATGACTCTCCCTCGCAATGTCACAGCTCACCCTTCCCCCTCCCCATATCCTCAAGTCCGTTCTCCAGTAGGTCTGTGTCTTTATTCCTGTCTTACCCTTAGGTTCTTCATGACATTTTTTTTTCTTCTTAAATTCCATATATATGTGTTAGCATACGGTATTTGTCATTTTCTTTCTGACTTACTTCACTCTGTATGACAGACTCTAGGTCTATCCACCTCATTACAAATAGCTCAGTTTCGTTTCTTTTTATGGCTGAGTAATATTCCATTGTATATATGTGCCACATCTTCTTTATCCATTCATCCGATGATGGGCATTTAGGTTGTTTCCATCTCCGGGCTATTGTAAATAGAGCTGCAATGAACATTTTGGTACATGACTCTTTTTGAATTTTGGTTTTCTCAGGGTATATGCCCAGTAGTGGGATTGCTGGGTCATATGATAGTTCTATTTGTAGTTTTTTAAGGAACCTCCATACTGTTCTCCATAGTGGCTGAACCAATTCACATTCCCACCAGCAGTGCAAGAGTGTTCCCTTTTCTCCACACCCTCTCCAGCATTTATTGTTTGTAGATTTTTTGATGATGGCCATTCTGACTGGTGTGAGATGATATCTCATTGTAGTTTTGATTTGCATTTCTCTAATGATTAATGATGTTGGGCATTCTTTCATGTGTTTGTTGGCAGTCTGTATATCTTCTTTGGAGAAATGTCTATTTAGGTCTTCTGCCCATTTTTGGATTGGCTTGTTTGTTTTTTTGTTATTGAGCTGCATGAGCTGCTTGTAAATTTTGGAGATTAATCCTTTGTCAATTGCTTCATTTGCAAATATTTTCTCCCATTCTAAGGGCTGTCTTTTGGTCTTGTTTATGGTTTCCTTTGCTGTGCAAAAGCTTTGAAGTTTCATTAGGTCCCATTTGTTTATTTTTGTTTTTATTTCCATTACTCTAGGAGGTGGGTCAGAAAGGATCTTGCTGTGATTTATGTCATAGAGTGTTCTGCCTATGTTTTCCTCTAAGAGTTTGATAGTTTCTGGTCTTACATTTAGGTCTTTAATCCATTTTGAGCTTACTTTTGTGTATGGTGTTAGGGAGTGATCTAATCTCATACTTTTACATGTACATGTCCATTTTTCCCAGCACCACTTATTGAAGAGGCTGTCCTTTCTCCACTGTACATTCCTGCCTCCTTTATCAAAGATAAGGTGTCCATATGTGCGTGGGTTTATCTCTGGGCTTTCTATCCTGTTCCATTGATCTCTCTGTTTTTGTGCCAGTACCATACTGTCTTGATTACTGTAGCTTTGTAGTATAGACTGAAGTCAGGGAGCCTGATTCCTCCAGCTCCGTTTTTCGTTCTCAAGATTGGTTTGGCTATTCGGGGTCTTTTGTGTTTCCATACAAATTGCGAAATTTTTTGTTCTACTTCTGTGAAAAATGCCAGTGGTAGTTTGATAGGGATTGCATTGAATCTATAGATTGCTTTGGGTAGTAGAGTCATTTTCACAATGTTGATTCTTCCAATCCAATAACATGGTATATCTCTCCATCTATTTGTATCATCTTTAATTTCTTTCATCAGTGTCTTATAATTTTCTGCATACAGGTCTTTTGTCTCCTTAGGTAGGTTTATTCCTAGATATTTTATTCTTTTTGTTGCAGTGGTAAATGGGAGTGTTTTCTTGATTTCACTTTCAGATTTTTCATCATTAGTATATAGGAATGCCAGAGATTTCTGTGCATTAACTTTGTATCCTGCTACTTTACCAAATTCATTGATTAGCTCTAGTAGTTTTCTGGTAGCATCTTTAGGATTCTCTATGTATAGTATCATGTCATCTGCAAACAGTGACAGCTTTACTTCTTCTTTTCCGATTTGGATTCCTTTTATTTCCTTTTCTTCTCTGATTGCTGTGGCTAAAACTTCCAAAACTATGTTGAATAAGAGTGGTGAGAGTGGGCAACCTTGTCTTGTTCCTGATCTTAGTGGAAATGCTTTCAGTTTTTCACCATTGAGGATGATGTTGGCTGTGGGCTTGTCATATATGGCCTTTATTATGTTGAGGAAAGTTCCCTCTATGCCTACTTTCTGCAAGGTTTTTATCATAAATGGGTGTTGAATTTTGTCAAAAGCTTTCTCTGCATCTATTGAGATGACCATATGGTTTTTCTCCTTCAATTTATTAATATGGTTTATCACATTGATAGATTTGCATATATTGAAGAATCCTTGCATTCCTGGAATAAACCCCACTTGATCATGGTGTATGATCCTTTTAATGTGCTGTTGGATTCTGTTTGCTAGTATTTTGTTGAGGATTTTTGCATCTATGTTCATCAGTGATATTGGCCTGCAGTTTTCTTTCTTTGTGACATCCTTGTCTGGTTTTGGTATCAAGGTGATGGTGGCCTCGTAGAAGGAATTTGGGAGTGTTCCTTCCTCTGCTCTATTTGGGAAGAGTTTGAGAAGGATAGGTGTTAGCTCTTCTCTAAATGTTTGATAGAATTCGCCTGTGAAGCCATCTGGTCCTGGGCTTTTGTTTGTTGGAAGATTTTTAATCACAGTTTCAATTTCAGTGCTTGTGATCGGTCTGTTCATATTTTCTATTTCTTCCTGATTCAGTCTTGGCAGGTTGTGCATTTCTAAGGATTTGTCCATTTCTTCCAGGTTGTCCATTTTATTGGCATAGAGTTGCTTGTAGTAATCTCTCATGATCTTTTTTATTTCTGCAGTGTCAGTTGTTACTTCTCCTTTTTCATTTCTAATTCTATTCTTCTCCCTTTTTTTCTTGATGAGTCTGGCTAGTGGTTTATCTATTTTGTTTATCTTCTCAAAGAACCAGCCTTTTAGTTTTATTGATCTTTGCTATTGTTTCCTTCATTTCTTTTTCATTTATTTCTGATCTGATGTTTATGATTTCTTTCCTTCTGCTAGCTTTGGGGTTCTTTGGTTCTTCTTTCTCTAATTGCTTGAGGTGCAAGGTTAGGTTGTTTATTCGAGATGTTTCCTGCTTCTTAAGGTGGGCTTGTATTTTTTATAAACTTCCCTTAACACTGCTTTTGCTGCATCCAATAGGTTTTGGGTCGTTGTGTCTCCATTGTCATTTGTTTCTAGGTATTTTTTTATTTCCTCTTTGATTTCTTCAGTGATCACTTCATTATTAAGTAGTGTATTGTTTAGCCTCCATGTGTTTGTATTTTTTACAGATCTTTTCCTGTAATTGATATCTAGTCTCATGGCGTTGTGGTTGGAAAAGATACTTGATACAATTTCAATTTTCTTAAATTTACCAAGGCTTGATTTGTGACCCAAGATATGATCTATCCTGGAGAATGTTCCATGAGCACTTGAGAAAAATGTGTATTCTGTTATTTTTGGATGGAGTGTCCTATAAATATCAATTAGTCCATCTTGTTTAATGTATCATTTAAAGCTTGTGTTTCCTTATTTATTTTCATTTTGGATGATCTGTCTATGGGTGAAAGTGGGGTGTTAAAGTCCCCTACTATGAATGTGTTACTGTCGATTTCCCCTTTTATGGCTGTTAGTATTTGCCTTATGTATTGAGGTGCTCCTATGTTGGGTGCATAAATATTTACAGTTGTTATATCTTCTTCTTGGATCGATCCCTTGATCATTATGTAGTGTCCTTCTTTGTCTCTTTTAATAGTCCTTATTTTAAAGTCTATTTTGTCTGATATGAGAATTGCTACTCCAGCTTTCTTTTGGTTTCCATTTGCATGGAATATCTTTTCCATCCCCTTACTTTCAGTCTGTATGTGTCTCTAGGTCTGAAGTGGGTCCCTTGTAGACAGCATATATAAGGGTCTTGTTTTTGTATCCATTCAGCCAATCTGTGTCTTTTGCTGGGAGCATTTAGTCCATTTACATTTAAGGTAATTATCGATATGTATGTTCCTATTCCCATTTTCTAAATTGTTTTGGGTTCGTTATTATAGGTCTTTTCCTTCTCTTGTGTTTCTTGTCTAGAGAAGTTCCTTTAGCACTTGTTGTAAAGCTGGTTTGGTGGTGCTGAACTCTCTCAGCTTTTGGTTGTCTGTAAAGGTTTTAATTTCTCCATCAAATCTGAATGAGATCCTTGCTGGGTAGAGTAGTCTTGGTTGCAGGTTTTTCTCCTTCATCACTTTCAGTATGTCCTGCCACTCCCTTCTGGCTTGTAGGGTTTCTGCTGAGAGATCAGCTGTTAACCTTATGGGGATTCCCTTGTGTGTTATTTGTTGTTTTTCCCTTGCTGCTTTTAATATGCTTTCTTTTATTTAATTTTTGACAGTTTGATTAATATGTGTCTTGGCGTATTTCTCCTTGGATTTATCCTGTATGGGACTCTCTGTGCTTCCTGGACTTGATTAACTATTTCCTTTCCCATATTAGGGAAGTTTTCAACTATAATCTCTTCAAATATTTTCTCAGTCCGTTTCTTTTTCTCTTCTTCTTCTGGAACCCCTATAATTCGAATGTTGGTGTGTTTAATGTTGTCCCAGAGGTCTCTGAGACTGTCCTCAGTTCTTTTCATTGTTTTTTCTTTATTCTGCTCTGTGGTAGTTATTTCCACTATTTTATCTTCCAGGTCACTTATCCGTTCTTCTGCCTCAGTTATTCTACTATTGATCCCATCTAGAGTACTTCTAATTTCATTTATTGTGTTGTTCATCATTGCTTGTTTCATCTTTAGTTCTTCTAGGTCCTTGTTAAATGTTTCTTGCATTTTGTCTATTCATTAAATGTTTCTTGCATTTTGTCTATTCAATTTCCAAGATTTTGGATCATCTTTACAATCATTATTCTGAATTCTTTTTCAGGTAGACTGCCTATTTCCTCTTCATTTGTTAGGTCTGGTGGGTTTTTATCTTGTTCCTTCATCTGCGGTGTGTTTTTCTGTCTTCTCATTTTGCTTATCTTACTGTGTTTGGGGTCTCCTTTTTGCAGGCTGCAGGTTCGTAGTTCCCGCTGTTTTTGATGTCTGTCTCCAGTGGCTAAGGTTGGTTCAGTGGGTTGTGTAGGCTTCCTGGTGGAGGGGACTAGTGCCTGTGTTCTGGTGGATGAGGCTGGATCTTGTCTCTCTAGTGGGCAGGTTCACATCTGGTGGTGTGTTTTGGGGTGTCTGTGGCGTTATTATGATTTTAGGCAGCCTCTCTGCTAATGGGTGGGGTTGTGTTCCTGTCTTGCTAGTTGTTTGGCATAGGATGTCCAGCACTGTAGCTTGCTGGTCGTTGAGTGAAGCTGGGTGCTGGTGTTGAGATGGAGATCTCTGGGAGATTTTTGCCATTTGATATTATGTGTAGCTGGGAGGTCTCTTGTTGACCAGTGTCCTGAAGTTGGCTCTCCAACCTCAGAGGCAGAGCCCTGACTGCTGGCTGGAGCACTAAGAGCCTTTCATCCACACAGCTCAGAATAAAAGGGAGAAAAAGTAGAGAGAATTAGTAGAAGTATGAGGAAAGGAAGAAGGAAAGGAGGGAAGGAAGGAAAGAAGGAAGAAAGAAAGAAAGAAAGAAAGAAAGAAAGAAGGCAAGAAGGAAAGAAAGGCAGGGAGAGAGGGAGGAAGGAAGGAAGGAGGGAAAGAAGAAAAAAAGACAGAAAGAAGATACAGTAAAATAAAATAAAGTATAATAAAGTTATTGAATTAAAAAATATTTAGAAAAAAAAGGGACAGATAGAATCTTAGGACAAATGTTGGAAGCAAAGCTATACAGACAAAATCTTACACAGAAGCATACACACACACCCTCACTAAAAGAGGTAAAGGGGGAAAAATCATAAATGTTGCTCTCAGAGACCACCTCCTCAATTTGGGATGATTCGTTGTCTAAAGGAGGGAAGGAAGGAAGGAAAGAAAGAAAGAAAGAAAGAAAAGTATAATAAAGTTATTAAAATTAATTATTAAGAAAAAATTTTTTAAAAAAACCATGGACGGATAGAACCCTAGGACAAATGGTGGAAGCAAAACTATACAGACAAGATCTCACACAGAAGCATACACATACACATTCACAAAAAGAGGAGAAGGGGAAAAAGTCATAGATCTTGCTCTCGAAGCCCACCTCCTCAATTTGGGATGACTCGTTGTCTATTCATGTATTCCACAGATGCAGGTACATCAAGTTGATTGTGGAGATTTAATCCGCTGCTTCTGAGGCAGCTGGGAGAGATTTCCCTTTCTCTTCCTTGTTCGCACAGCTCACAGGGGCTCAGCTTTGGATTTGGCCCCGCCTCTGCGTATAGGTCGCTGGAGGGCGTCTGTTTTTTGCTCAGACAGGATGGGGTTAAAGGAGCCGCTGATTTGGTGGCTCTGGCTCACTCAGGGCGGGGCGGGGGGGGCGGGGGGGGGCGGGGGGAGGGAGGGGCACGGAGTGCGGGGCGGGCCTGCGGCGGCAGAGGCCACCGTGACGTTGCACCAGCCTGGGGCCCGCCGTGCGTTCTCCCGGGGGAGTTGTCCCTGGATCCCGGGACCCTGGCAGTGGCGGGCTGCACAGGCTCCGCGGAAGAGGGGTGTGGAGAGTGACCTGTGCTCGCACACAGGCCCCTTGGTGGCGGCAGCAGCAGCCTTAGCGTCTCCCGCCCGTCCCTGGGGTCCGTGCTTTTAGCCGCAGCTCGCGCCCGTCTCTGGGGTTCGCGCTTTTAGCCGCGGCTCGCGCCCGTCTCTGGGGTTCGCGCTGTTAGCCGCGGCTCGCGCCCGTCTATGGAGCTCCTTTAAGCAGCGCTCTTAATCCCCTCTCCTTACATACCAGGAAACAAAGAGGGAAGAAAAAGTCTCTTGCCTCTTCGGCAGGTGCAGACTTTTCCCGGGCTCCCTCCCGGCCAGCCGTGGCGCACTAACCCCCTGCAGGCTGTGTTCACGCCGCCAACCCCAGTCCTCTCCCTGCGCTCCGACCGAAGCCGAGCCTCAGCTCCCAGCCCCGCCCGCCCCGGCGGGTGAGCAGACAAGCCTCTCGGGCTGGCGAGTGCCGGTCGGCACCGATCCTCTGTGCGGGAATCTCCCCGCTTTGCCCTCCGCACCCCTGTGGCTGCGCTCTCCTCCGCGGCTGCGAAGCTCCCCCCTCCGCCTCCTGCAGTCTCCGCCCGCGAAGGGGCTTCCTAGTGTGTGGAAACTTTTCCTCCTTCACAGCTCCTTCCCACTGGTGCAGGTGCCGTCCCTATTCTTTTGTCGCTGTTTTTTCTTTTTTCTTTTGCCCTACCCAGGTACGTGGGGAGTTTCTTGCGTTTTGGGAGGTCTGAGGTCTTCTGCCAGCCTTCAGTAGGTGTTCTGTAGGAGTTGTTCCACGTGTAGATGTATTTCTGGTGTATCTGTGGGGAGGAAGGTGATCTCCGCGTCTTACTCTTCCGCCATCTTCAAGGTCCCCCTCTCCTCTGAAATTTTTATTGTTTTAGGTCTTACAGTTAGGTCCTTGATTCATTTGTAGTTGATTTTGTATATGGTGTTATGTATGGGTCCAATTTCATTCTTTTGCATGTGTTTATCCAGGTTTTCTAGCATCATTTGTTGAAAAGACAACATTGAATGGTCTTGGCACCCTTGTCAAAAATCATTTCACTGTATATGTGAGAATTTATTTCTAGGCTTTCTATTTTATTCCATTAGTTTATACATCTGTCTGCCTGTACCACACCCTTTTGATTACTCTAGCTTTGTAGTAAGTTTTGAAATCAGAAGGTGTGAGTCCTCCAGTTTTGTTCTTCTTTTTTGAGACTATTCTGGCTATTTGGGGTCCCTTGAGATTCCATGTGAATTTTAGATTGGGTTTTTCTATTTTTGTAAAAAAAAAAATTGCCGTTGGGATTTTGATAGGAATTTCTTTGAATCTGTAGATTTCTTTGGATAATATGGAAATCCATGAACATGAAATGTGTTTCCACTTATTTATATCTTCTGCAGTTTCTTTCAGCAATGTTTTGTAGTTTTCATTATACACGTCTCTCACCTCCTTGGTTAAGTTAAATCCTAAGTATCTTATTCTTTTTGATACTATTGTAAATGGAATTGTTTTGCAATTTCCTTTTTAGATTGTTTATTGTTCGTGTGTAAAAATGCAACTGATTTTCGTATGTTGACTTTGTATGGTGCTACTTTGCTGAATTCATTTATTATCTCTAATGGTTTTTTTTGTGGAATTAGAGTTTTCTATATATAAGATTGTATCATTTGCAAACAGATCATTTTACTTCTTCCTTTCCAAATTAGTTGTTTTTTATTTCTTTTTCTTGCCTAATTGATCTGCTATAACTTCCAGTATTATGTTGAATAGAAGTTGTGAAAATGGGCATCATCACCTTGTTCCTGATCTTAGAGGAAAAGCTTTCAGTTTTTCACTGTTGAGTATTTTATTTACTGTGAGCTTTTCATAAACTGCTTTTATTATGTTGAGATAGTTTCCTTCTATTCATAGCTGTTTTTTTTATCATGAAAGGGTGTTTTATTTTGCCACATGCTTTTTGTACATCAATGGAGATGATTATGTGGTTTCTTCCTTCACGTTGGTGATGTGCCATATTGCGCTGATCAATTTTCATATGTTGAACCGTCTTTGCATTCCAGATGCAATAAATCCTATTTGGTCATGGTGTATAATCCTTTTAATATGCTACTAAATTCTGTTTGCTAGTATTTTATTGAGGGTTTTTGCATTAATGTTCATAGGGATATTGGTTTGTAGTTTTCTTGTAGTATCTTCGTCTGTCTTTGGTATCAGGGTTAAACTGGCCTCATAGAATGAGTTAGAAAGTGTTCCCTCTTCTACAATCTTTTTGGAAAAGTTTGAGGAGAATTGGTATGAAATTATTATTTAAAAGGTATTATAGAATTCACTACATGAAGCCATCAGGTTGAGAGCTTTTCTTTTTTGGGAGATTTTTTTTACCACTGACTCAATCTCCTTACTAGTTACGGGTCTGTTCAGTTTTTCTCTTTATTCATGATTTACTCTTGGTAGGATTTGTGTTTCTAGGAAATTTTCCAGTTCATCTAAATTATCCAATTTGTTGGGGGTACAGTTGCTCATACTACTCTTATAATCATTTTTATTTCTGTAGAATTGGTAATAATGTCCACACTTTAAATTCTGGTTGTAGTAATTATTTTCTTAGTTCATCTAATGGTTTATCAATTTTGTTGATCTTTTCAAAGAACCAACTTAAAAATTTGTTTTTTATTGAAATATAGTTGATTTCCAATGTTGTTTTAGCTTCAGGTGTACAGCAAAGTGATTCTATATATGTGTGTGTGTGTGTGTGTGTATTCTTTTCCATTATAGGTTAGTACAAGATATTGAGTATAGTTCCCTGTGCTATACCATAGGTCCTTGTTGGTTGTCTATTTTATATATAGTAGTGTGTATATTTAAATCCCAAACTCCTAACTTATCCCTCTCCACCTTTTCTCTTTGGTAACCATAAGTTTGTTTTCTATGTCTGTGAGTCTTTTTCTGTTTTGTAAATAAGTTCATTTGTACTATTTTTTAAGATTCCACATATAAGTGATGTCATGTGATATTTGTCTTTCTCTGTTAGTTCATTTAGTATGATAATCTCTTGCTGCAAATGACATTGTTTCATTCTTTTTTATGGCTGAGTAATATTCCATTGTGTACATGTACCACATCTTCTTTATCCATTCATCTGACGATGGACATTTAGGTTGCTTCCATGTCTTGGCGATCGTAAATAGTGCTGCTGTGCACATTGCGATGCACGTATCTTTTCGTATTATAGTTTTCTCCAGATATATGCCCAGGAGTGGGATTGCTGGATCGTATGGTAACTCTATTTTTACAAAGAACTAACTTCTAATTTCATTGATTTTTCTCTATTGTTCTCCTATTCTTTATGTCATTTATCTCTTCTCTAATCTTTGTTGTTTCCTTGTTACTCTTAGCTTTGGGTTTAGGTCTTATTTTTCTAGTTTCTTAAGTTATAAAGTTAGTTTGTTCGTTTGACATCTTTCTTGTTTTTAATATGTTTATAGCTATCAGTTTCCCTCTTAGCACCATTTTTCGCTGCATCCTGTAAGTTTTGGTATATTGTGGGTTTATAAAAATAATTTAAACAAAATTAAAACTTACAGAAAAGTTGCAGTGCTTCCATATATTCTTTTAACATATTTTCACCAATTATTAGCATTTTGGCACATTTTTCTTTTTGGGGGTGTTATTGAAGTATAATTGACTTACAATACTATATTAGTTTCAGGTGTACAATGTAGTGATTCAGTATTTTTGTACATTACAAAATGAGCACTGTGATAAGCCTAGTTTTCATCTGTCAGCATACGACGTTATTTCAGTTGTAATTTCTTCTTTTTCATTTCTGATTTTATTGATTTGGGCCCTCTGTTTTTTTCTTGATGAGTCTGGCTAAAGGTTTATCAATTTTCTTTATTTTTCAGAGAACCAGCTCTTAGTTTCATTGATCTTTTCTATTGTTTCTTTTTAAATTTATTTATTTATTTTTGCTGTGTTGGGTCTTCGTTTCTGTGCGAGGGCTTTCTCCAGTTGTGGCAAGCGGGGGGCCACTCTTCATCACGGTGCGCGGGCCTCTCACTATCGTGGCCTCTCTTGTTGCAGAGCACAGGCTCCAGACACGCAGGCTCAGTAGCTGTGGCCTACGGGCCCAGTTGCTCCGTGGCATGTGGGATCCTCCCAGACCAGGGCTTGAACCCATGTCCCCTGCATTAGCAAGCAGATTCTCAACCACTGTGCCACCAGGGAAGCCCTCTGTATTGTTTTTTAAGTCTCTATTTCATTTATTTCTGCTCTGATCTTTATGATTTCTTTCCTCTTACTAACTTTGGGTTTTGTTTGTTCTTCTTTTTCTAGTTCCTTTTAGATATAATGTTAGATTGTTTATTTGAGATTTTTCTTGTTCCCTGAGGTAAGCTTTTATTGCTAAAAAAATTCCCTCTCAGAACTGCTTTTGCTGCATCACATAGATTTTGAATTGTTTCTAGTGGCCCATTGGTTGTTTAGTAGCATATTGTTTAGCCTCAGTGTGTGTGTGTGTGTTTTGATTGTTGTTGTTTGTAGTTGATTTCTAGTCTTATACTTTTCTGATCTGAAAAGATGCTTGATATGATTTAAGTCTTCTTAAATTGATTGAGAGTTGTTTTGTGGGCTAGCATGAGATCTATCCTGGAGAATGTTCCATATGTACTTGAAAAGTGTATTCTGCTGCTTTTGGATGGAATGTTATCTATATACCTATTAAGTTCGTCTGATTTAATGTGTCATTTGAGGACAGTGTTCCCTGATCGATTTTCTGTCTGGGCAATCTGTCCATTGATTTAAGTGGGCTATTAAAGTTATTATTATTATTTTTAAAGTTATTATTATTGTGTTACTGTCAGTTTCTCCCTTTATATTTGTTAATATTTGCTTTATGTATTTAGGTGTTCCTACGTTGGCTGCATGTATATTTAAAATTGTTATATCTTCTTGTTGGATTGATCCCCTGATCATTATGTAATGTCCTTCTTTGTCTCTTGTTACAGCCTATGTTTTAAAGTCTATTTTGTCTGATATAAGTATTGCTACCCCAGCTTTCTTTTCATTTCCTTATGTATGGAATATGTATTTCCATCGTCTCATGTTCGGTCTGTGTGTTTCTTCACATTTAATATGAGTTTCCTGAGTGCAGTGCATTATTTGGGTCTTGTGTTTTTGTTTTTTGTCCATTCAGCCACTCCATGTGTTTTGATTGGAGCATTTAGCTCATTTACATTTAAAGTAATTATTGATGGGCAGGTACTTATTGCCAGTTTGTGAACTGTTTCCAGGTTGTTTTTGTAGTCCTTTTTTGTTTCTGTGTTTTAATTTTGTTCTCTTTCCTTGTGATTTGATGACTATCATCAGTGTTACGTTTGGATTCCTTTCTCAATTTTATTTTTGTGTATTTTTTATAGATCATTTGTTTAAAGTTCATATTTACATATATAGTATAGTTATGCAATATATTACATATAGCATATATGATTATTATATATATTGATTTTATATATATATATATAAAATAAGTTGCTGATCTCTTAAGCTTGAATGCATTCCAACAAGTCTGCATTTTTTACTCTCCTCTCACCATGTTCAAAGTTTTTAACATCATACTTTACAACTTTTTGTTTTGTGGACCCTTAACTACTTATTGTGAATACAGGTGATTTTACTAGTTTTGTCTTTAAACCTTCTGCTCTCTTTATAAGTGGTCGATTTACTACCTTTACTTTACGTTTGCCTTTTCCCATGAGGTTTTTGTTTTTATAATTTTCACATTCTAGTTGTGGTCTTTCTTTTTTGCTTAGAGAAGTCCTTTTAATGTTTCTAGTAAAGCCAGTTTTAGTGGTGCTGAACTCTTCTAGCTTTTGCTTGTCTGTAAAACTCTTGATCTCTCCTTCAAACCAGAATGATAGCCTTGCCAGGTAATGTATTCTTGGTTGTAGGTTTTCTCCTTACATCACTTGAACTTATTGTGCCACTCCTTTCTGTCCTGAGAAGTCAGCTTATAGTCTATGGGAGTTCCTTTGTATATAACTATTTGCTTCTCTCTTGCTGCTTTTAAGATTTTCTCTTTTTCTTTAATTTTGCCATTTTAATTATAATATGTCTTGGTGTGGACTTCTTTGGTGTATCTTGTCGGGCATTCTCTTTGCTTCCTGAACCTGTTTGTTTCCTTTCCCAGGTTAGGGAATTTTTCAGCTATTGTTTCTTTAAATATGTTCTCTGCCTCTTTCTCTGTCTCTTCTCCTTCTGAGACCCCTATAATGTCAATGTTAGTATGCTGGATTTTGTCACAGAAGGCTCTTAAATTATTCTCATTTAAAAAAATTTTATTGGAGTATAGTTGATTTACAATGTCGTGTTAGTTTCAGGTGTACAGCAAAGTGATTCAGTGTTACATATACATATATTCATTCTTTTTCATATTCTTTACCCATATAGGTTATTACAGAATATTGAGTAGAGTTCCCTGTGCTATACAGTAGATCCTTGTTGGTTATCTATTTTATATATATTAGTGTGTGTATGTTAATCACAAGCTCCTAATTTACCCCTCCCACCCAGGTTTCCCCTCTGGTTTGTTTGGCTTTGTTTTTGAAATCTGCGAGTCTGTTTCTGTTTTGTAAATAAGTTCATTTGTATAATTTTTAAAAATTAGATTCCATATATGAGTGATATCATATGATATTTGTTTTTGTCTGACTTCACTTAGTATGATAATCTCTAGGTCCATCCATGTTGCTGCAAATGGCATTATTTCATTCATTTTAATGGCTGAGTAACATTCCATTGTATATATGTACCACATCTTCATTATCCATTCATCTGTTGTTAGATATTTAGGTTGCTTCCATGTCTTGGCTGTTGTAAATGGTGCTGCAATGAACATTGGGGTATGTGTATCTTTTTGAAGTATGGTTTTCTCCAGATATATGCCCAGTAGTGGGATTGCTGGATCATATGGTAGTCCTATTTTTAGTTTATTAAGGAACCACCATACTGTTCTCCATAGTGGTTGTACCAGTTTACATTACCACCAACAGTGTAGGAGGGTTCCTTTCTCCACACCCTCTCCAGCATTTATCTTTTGTAGAGTTTTTTTTTTTTTTTTTTTTTGCGCTATGTGGGCCTCTCACTGTTGTGGCCTCTCCCATTGCGGAGCACAGGCTCCAGATGCGCAGGCTCAATGGCCATGGCTCACGGGCCCAGCCGCTCCACGGCCTGTGGGAATTTCCTGAACCAGGGCACGAACCCATGTCCCCTGCATCGGCAGGCAGACTCTCAACCACTGCGCCACCAGGGAAGCCCTGTAGATTTTTTGATGATGGTCATTCTGACTGGTGTGAGGTGATACCTCGCTGTAGTTTTGATTTGCATTTCTCTAATGATTAGTGATGTTGAGCATCCTTTCATGTGTTTGTTGGCAGTCTGTATATCTTCTTTGGAGGAATGTCTATTTAGGTCTTCTGCCCATTTTTGGATTGGGTTGTTTGTTTTTTTGATATTCATCTGCATGACCTCTTGTAAATTTTGGAGATTAATCCTTTGTCAGTTGCTTCATTTGCAAATATTTTCTCCCATTCTGAGCATTGTCTTTTTGTCTTATGGTTTCCTTTGCTGTGCAAAAGTAAGTTTAAGTAAGTTCCATTTATTTGTTTATATTTTTATTTCTGTTACTCTAGGAGGTGGGTCAAAAAAGATCTTGCTGTGGTTTATGTCAAAGAGTGTTTTTCCTATGTTTTCTTCTAAGAGTTTTATAATGTCTGGCCTTACATTTAGGTCTTTAATCCATTTTGAGTTTATTTTTGTGTCTGGTATTAGGGAGTGTTCTAATTTCATTCTGTTACGTGTAGCTGTCCAGTTTTCCCAGCACCACTTACTGAAGAGGCTGTCTTTTCTCCATTGTATCCTACTTTGTCATAGAAACTATCCTCATTTTTTTAAATTCTTTTTTTCTTTTTTCTGTTCAGCTTGGGTGATTTCCACTACTGTCTCCAGTTCACTGGTCCATTCCCCTGTGTCATCTAATTTACTGTTGATTCCTTCTATTGTACTTTTTAATTTCCATTATTGTGTTCTTCAGCTCTGTTTGGTTCTTCTTTATACTTTCTAACTTTTTTAAACTTCTCACTGTGTTCATTCTTCTGGGTTCATTGAGCATCTTTATGATCGTTACCTTGAACTCATTGTCAGGTAGATTGCTTATCTCCACTTCACTTAGTTCTTTTTCTCATTTTTGTCTTGTTCCTTCATTTGGAACATACTCCTCTGCCTCCTCATTTTGTCTAATTCTGTGTTTATTTCTGTGTATGTGTAATCCAGTTATGTTTCCTAATCTGGAAGAAATTGCCTTATGTAGAAGACGTTCTGTGGGGCCCAGCAGCCCACTCCCCTCTGGTCACCTCACGTAGGCTGTGTAGACTGTTATGTTGGGGTTGGTTTGACTACTGTGGGCACACTGGTCGGTGGGCCTGATCCCTGGCCCAGTTGGCTGCATGGCCCTAGCTCATGTGGAGGCTCCTGGCCTGCTCTTAGGTGGCGTGGGGTCCTGGCACAGCTGGTTGCATGGCATGGCGGGGGCAGAGCTGGTGCTGGCCTGCTGGTTGGTGGAGCCTAATCCCTGGGTGGCTGTCTGCCAGTCCTGAGGGGTCCTGGGACTGATGCCAGCCCACGGGTGGGTGTCCTGGGGCTGATGTCAGTCTGCTGGTGGGTGGGTAAGCCCCTGCTGCTAATAGGCTGGAGGGAGGATTCCAAAATGGTGCTCGTTAGCACCAGTGTCCTGGTGGTAGAACGAGCCCCCCAAAATGGCTGCTGCCAGTGTCTGTGTCCCCAGGGGGCACCAGTTGCCTCCTGCCTCTTCATGACCAACAAGTGGGTTTGACCCAGACGCCCTTCAGGTTACTGCCTCTGCGCTGGGACTTGCACTGTGTGAGATTTACTGTGTGCCCCTTATGAGTCTCTGTTTCCTAGATTCCTCCAGCTCTCCCATGCACAAGCCCTGTTGCCTTTCAAAGCCACACGTTCTGCAATCTTGTTTTCCTGGTGTAGGACCTCCAGGCTGGGAAGCCTGATGTGGGGCTCAGACCCCTCACTCTTTGGCAAGAACCTCTGCAGTTGTGATTATCCTCCCATTTGTGGGTTGCCTACCTGGCGGGTGTGGGTCAGATCATCGTGTATCTCTACCATCCCTAACGATCTCATTGTGGTTCCTTCTATGTGTCTTTAGTTGTGGAAAACCTTTCTGCTGGTCTTCAGGTTGTTCTCATAGATAGTTGCTCTGTCCATAGTTGTAGTTTTCACATGCTCGTGGGAGGGGCTGAGCTCAGGGTCTTCCTACTCCACCATCTTGGCCCCACCTCCGTCGTGTTCTCATTTTTACTCATCTCTGAGTATTTTCTAATTTCCTTTGTGATTTCTTTTTTTTTGATCCATTAATTGTTTAAGAGCGTATTTCTAAAATTTTGTGAGTTTTCCAATTTTTTAGTTACTGATTTCTAACTTTCATCCAGTTGTGGTTAGAGAAGATCCTTTGTATAATATCTATATTTTAAAATGTATTGAGACTTAACCTGTGGCCTAACATATGGTGTATCCTGGAGAATGTCCTATGTGCACCTGAGAAAAATATGTATTCTGTGGTTGTTGGGCAGAGTGTTCTGTATATCTCTGTTAGACTCGTTGGTTTATTGTGTTGTCTTCTGTTTCCTTCCTTATCTTCTGCCTGGTTATTCTATCCACTGTTGAGAGTAGAGTAGTGACGTCTCCAGCTATTATTATGGAGCTCTCTGTTTCTTCCTTCAGTTCTGTCAGTTTTTGCTTCATTTATTTTGATGGGCTATCATTTGGTATATAAATGTGGGTAATTGCTGTACCTTCTTGCTGTATTAAACGTTTTATAATAAGTAATGTCATTCTTTGTCTCTTCTAAGCTTTTCTGATTTAAAGTCTGTTTTGTCTGATATGACTATAGCCCTATCCCCTGCTCCCTTTGGGTTGCTGTTTGCACATAATATCCTTTTCCATCTTTTCACTTTCAACCTGTTTGTGTCTTTGGATCTCAAGTGATTATCCTGTAGACAGCATATAGTTGGAACATGTGTTTTTATACACATGCCAGTATCTGTTTCTTGATTTGTGAATTTAATCCATTTATATTTAAAACAATTACTTATGAGGAGGGGCTTACTTCTGTCATTGTTTTCTATATGCTTTATAGCTTCCCCCCCCAATTTGCTACATTCTTGTCATCTTCGTGTTTAGTTGATTTTTTGTAGTGAGATGTTTAAATTCCTTTCTCATTTCCTTTTATGTATATTCTATAGGTATTTTCTTTGCGGTTACCATGGGGATTACATTTAACATTTTAAAGTTATACCAACTTAACTTTATTAACATACAAACACTGCTCCTTTACAGCTCTGTCCCCACCGTTTTTGGTTGTTGATGTTACAGAATTACATCTTTATACATTGTATGCCCCCAAACATAAACCGATAATTATTTTAAATGCATTTATCCTTTATATTATGTAGAAAACAAGATTTGGAGTTACCAACCAAAGTTACAGTAGTATTAGCTTTTACACTAATAATTTTTTCTTTAAATGTGTTAATTTCTTAAACCATGTAGAAAATGAAAAGTGCAGTAACAAATCATGGTTACATTAATACTAGCTTTTATAATTTCCCATCTGTTACTTTTATTGAGATATTCATTTCTCCATGCAGCTTCAAGCTACCACATAGTGTCCTTTCATTTCACCTTGCAGGACTCCCTTGAGCATTTATTGCAGGGCAGGTCTAATGGTGAAGAACTCCCTCAGCTTTTGTTTATCTGGGAATGTCTTAATGTCGTCTTCATTTTTAAAGACAGTTTTTCAGGGTATAGGATTCTTGGTTGACAGTTTTTTCTTTTAGCACTTTGAATATATCAGCCCACTGTCTTCTGTCCTGTAAAGCTTCTGATGAGAAATCTGATAATCTTATTCAGGGTCCCTTGTATGTGATGACTTGCTTCTTTCTACATGCTTTCAAGATTCTTTGTCTTTGTTTTTTGATAGATTGATTATAATGTGTCTTGGTGTAGGTCTCTGAGTTCATCTTACTTGGAGATTACTGACCATCTTGGATGTTTATACTCATGTCTTTCATCAAGTTTGGGAAGTTTTCAGCCATTATTTCTTCAACTATTCTCTCTGCCCCTTCCCTCTCTTCTCCTTCTGGGAATCCCATGATGCATATTATGTTGGTCCACTTGGTGGTGTCCCACAGGTCCCTTAGGCTCTGTTCACCTTTCTTCAATCTTGTTTCTTTCTGTTCTACAGACTTGAAAATTTCTGTTGCCCTATCTTCAAGTTTGCTAATTCTTTCTTCTGCCTGCTCAAATCTGTATTAGAATGCCCCTGGTGAATTTTTAAACTTGTTATTGTTCTTTTCAGCTCCAGAATTTCTTTTTGGTTTCTTTTTAGGTTTTCTATATTTTCATTAATATTTCCATTTTGTTCACTGTTTATTTTCTTGGCTTTCTCCACATCATCCTTTAATTCTTTGAGTATCTTTAAGACAGTTGTTTTAACATCTCTGTCTAGTAGATTTGCCATCAGGTCTTTTTCAGGGACAATTACGTTGATTTATTTTTTCTTTTGAATGAGCCACACTTTCCTGTTTCTATGCCTTGTGATTTTTGCTGTTGTCATTGTTGTCGAATACTAGACATTTGAATCTAATGATGTAGTAACTCTGGAAATCAGATTCTCCCCTTTCCCCAGGGTCTGCTCTTTGTTATTGTTTTATTTTTATAATCTGTCTCTGAGACAGGGATTGGTCTGAGGTGTAAACTTAAGGTTTTTCTCAAGTCTTTTCTGAGCCTTGTCCTGGGCATGTGCAGTCACTTTCTAATTTTCCCCATATATTAGTTGTTTTTGAATGTCCTCATATCTGGCTCCTAAAGTGAAAAATGAATGGGGGATGGAAGTCACTTCATCCAGAAGGAGAGGGGCTTGTGACAATTGGGGGAGGAGTAACAACAGTACCTGCCGCCTCTGTGATCAGAAGCAGGAATCAGCGAACAGAGCACAGGTATCTGCTATTTGGAGCACAGCGTTCTTTTTGTCCACCCTGGATCCTGCACACTGTGTGCAAGATACTCCAGCGACATGCGTGCAGGTGCCTTTCACAGGCTGGGGTTGGGGGATAGGTAGCTGCTCCTGTTGACCAAAAATTAACTTTGGAAATTGACCAAAATTAGCTTCAATTTACTCTCCAAGTGTTCCCTTGGACACTAGTGCCCAGGGTACCAAACGAGTTACATCAGACATATTCTGCCTATCGGTAATTGTTGTCTAGGTGGGGAGACAGAGCCTGGCGCTGCCTACTCGACCATCTTCCCACAATCCTTCCCCAATATGTACATTCTTATTATGCCACAGGGCCTATCTCACAGTGCCATTATGAGGATTAAACAGGTTATAAGTATAATACAAGCATCCCAGTGTCAGACATAAAGTAAGTGCTCAGTAAGTATGAGCTACTAATTATATTAGTGGAAATTCAGGTGTAACTGCTAAGGAATTTGGCTTTTACTCCATAGGCAGTGGTCACACATGAACAGGGAGCTATAATCAGAGCTGTACTTAAGGAAGATTAATGGGCAGTATGTGAAGATGAATAGTTAGGAGAGAAACTCTTCTATTAAGCACCTACTACGTGTGCATATGCTTGAAACATTTGTACACATTTTCTCATTTAATCCTCACGAGGGAGCATATTAAATACATTTTATAAACGAAGAATCTGAGAAGTGATTCCTAACATTCTGAGATTTAAACCTAGGTCTGTCTGACTGGAAGAAATAAGTATTATGTATCGGAATAAGTATCATCAAAACAAAATAACAAGTGTTGGCAAGGACATGGAGAAATTGAAATGCTTGTGCTTTGCTGGTGGAATATAAAATGGTGTACCACTGTGGAAGACAGTTTGGTAGCTACTCAAAAAGTTTAGCTTAGAATTGCCATTTGATCCAGCAATTCCACTTCTAGGTACACACCCAAAAGCATTGAAAGCAGGAGCTCAAAGAGATACTTGCAAGTCAGTGTTCACAGGGGCATTATTCACAATAGCCAGAAGGCGGAAACAACTAGATGTCTATCAATAGATGAATGGATAAACAAGATGTAACATATACATACAATGGACTATTATTTAGCCTTGAAAAGGAATGCAGTTCTGATACATACTACAGCATAGATGAACCTTGAGGGCTTTATGCTAAGTGAAACAAGCCAGACACAAAAGGACAAACACTGTGTGATTCCACTCATATGAAGTATGTAGAGCAATTCATAGAGATGGAAAATATAACAAAGTATAATAGAGGTTAAAGAGGCTGGGGACAGGGAGGGATGAGGACTTTTGGGTACAGAGTTCCTGTTTGCGATGATGAAAAATGGGTGGTGGTGATGGTTGTGCAACATTGTGAATGTACTTAATGCCAATGAATCGTACACTTAAATATGGTTCAAATGGTAAACTTTATATTGTATATATTTTACCGCAATAAAAAAGAATATACAAGCCCCAAAGTAATAATAATAGAATATAGCGTTTTCTGAAGCTCCAGATGATTTTTAAAAAATTCTAACTTGCAATTTGCCTTGAATATGTCTGCATTTAAGAGATAGTCCCCTTCCCACCTTCTAGTACTCTAAGACTGAAAGAAGAAACCTACTCCAATAATAGAAATACTGAGTTACTGCAACACAACTCAAATATATACTTAGAACACAAGGACAGCGCTTACTACCTGTTGTTTTGATCTTTTAATTAATAAAGGAAATGGAGGCTTGGCAGCAAAAAGGATACTTTTTACAGTTTTTACAGAGGTGTATCCCCGTGTGGCCACCACACTTCCTGTTATACTTTGCATATCTGCTTTTCAGGTTCATCCACGTTGTTATATGTTACTTATTGCTTATGTGTTACTTGTTCCCGTGTATGGAAATTCTGCAGTTTGTTTAGTTGTTCCCTGGTTGATAAGATATTTGGGTTATCTCCAGTTTGGCTATTATGACTAAAACTGCTATGAACATGTTAATGCAGTTTTTGAGTGGACATATATTTTCATTTATCTTGGGTAAATACCAAGGAGTGGGCTTTCAAGGTTGTATATTAAGTATGTGTTTAACTTCATAAGACACCGACAAACTGTCTTCTAAAGCGGTTGTACTGTTTCAAATTCCCA
The DNA here is from genome assembly GCF_963455315.2 of Globicephala melas. Lineage (NCBI taxonomy): Eukaryota > Metazoa > Chordata > Mammalia > Artiodactyla > Delphinidae > Globicephala > Globicephala melas. Next base: position 3,168,648 of record NC_083315.2, on the reverse strand, counting down.
CCAGCAATGTAGGAGAGCTCCAGCCGCTCTATAGCCCGTGCGGTATTTGGTGTTACTGAGAGTCTTAAATTTTGGCCGTTCTCTTGGGTGTGTAGTGGTAGCACATTGTGGCTTTGCTTTGCCTCCCCTAATGCCTGATGATGTGGACCATCTTTCCATGTGCTCACTTCCCATTCGTATGTCTTCTTTGGTAAAGTATCTGTTCAAATCTTTTGTCCCATAAAAAAAAATTGGGCTGTCTTATTAATATAGATACATATATTTTAACAGTTTTGTTGAGATATAATTCACATACCATAAAGCAACCCATTTAAAATGTACAATTTTATGGTTTTTGTATATTCACAGAGTTATGCAGATATCACCACAATCTAATTTGGAATTTTCGACTGTCCCCAAAAGAAACCCATACCCGTTAGCAGTCAGTATCCATTCTCTCCCCACCCCCAGCCCTAATCTACTTCCTGTTTCTTTAGATTCGCCTATTTTGGATATTTCCTATGATGGAATAACAGAATATTTTATCTTTTGTGACTAGCTTCTTTCACTTAGTGTAAGGTCCTCAGGGTCCATCCATGTTGTAGCATGCATCGTACTTCATTCCTTTTTACTATGAAATAATATTCCGTTGTATGGACATACCACATTTATCTATTCATTAGTTGATTGACGTTAGGACTGTTTCCACTTTCTAGCTATTGTAAGTAATGCTGCTATGAACATTGTGTACAGGTTTTTGTGTAGACACGTTTTCATTTCTCGGGTATATAGATATACGTGTGCAAATATTTTCTCCCTCTTGAAGAAGTCTGTGTCTTCCCTCTTGATTTTCTTGACAGTATCTTTTGGAGAGCAAAATTTTAAAGTTTTCATAAATTTTAATTCATCAATTTTTTTCCTCTATGACTCATTCATCCTTTTTGTATCTTATCTAGGAAATCTTTGCCTAATCGAAGGTCACAAAGAATTTATGTTTTCTTCCAAAAGATTTATACTTTTAGCTCTTATATTTAAGTATGCAATCTATTTTGAAACAATTTCTGTGTCTGGTGTGACTTAAGGATCGAGTTCATTTTCCTGCATATGGTTATCTATCAGCAGTACGTTTTAAAAGATGATCAATTAACCATTGGATTATCTTGGCACCTTTGGCAAAAATCAATTGACTATGAATATGTGGATCTCCTCCTAACTTTTAACTCTGTATTCTTGATCTGTATGTCCATTCTTATACAGCCCTCTATTGTCCATTCAATACAACCCTGTATTGACTACTGTAGCTTTATAGTATCACTAGAAATCAGGTAGTCTAAGTCCTCCAACTTTATTCTTCTTTTCCAAAATTCTTTTGCTTACTTGAAGTCTTTTGCATTTCCATATAAATGTTGAATAAGCCTGTCAGTTTCTACAAGTATGTGGCTGCAGTTTTCACTGGAATTGTGTTGAATTAATAGATAAATTTGGGGAGGATAGGGACTTCCCTGGTGGCACAGTGGTTAAGAATCCACCTGCCAATGCAGGGGACACAGGTTTGATCCCTGGTCCGGGAAGATCCCACATGCCGCGGAGCAGCTAAGCCCGTGAGGCACAACTACTGAGCCCGTGTGCCACAACTACTGAAACCCACGTGCCTAGAGCCCTTGCTCCACAACAAGAGAAGCCACAACAATGAGAAGCCCATGCACTGCGACGAAGAGTAGCCCCCCGCTTGTCACAACTAGAGAAAGCCCACACACAGCAACGAAGACCCAACAGGCAAAAATAAACAAATTTTTAAAAAAGTAAAAAAAATAGATAAATTTGGGGAGGATTGGCACAGCAATGACATTGAATCTTCTGATCAATAAGCATGGAATATCTTTTCATTTTCATTGCACCTTTAATTTCTTTCAGCTGTGTTTTGTATTTTTCAGTGCCTGGGTTTTGCCCGTAGTTTGCTAAATTATCCCTAAATATTTCATACATTAAAAAATTAAATTTCCATTTTACCCTTACTATAAGAATATGATAGATTTTTGCATAATGACCTTATATCCTGTAACCTTGCTCTCACCTTTTCTAGATTTTTTTGTAAATTCCTTTTTTTCGACACAGACAACCAACCTGTCTGCAAATAAAAAGTTTTACTTTTTTTTCCCCGATCTGTATGCCTTTCATTTTTCTTGTCATGTTGCACCTCGTGGGACCTCCAGTACAATGCTTAATAAAAGGGTGAGAGCAGATATTATTGCCTTGTTCATAATTTTAGGAGGAAAGCATTTAATTTTTCAAAATTATTAACTATGGGGTTTTTTTGCAGGTGCCCTCTATCAGGTTGAGGAAACCCCCTTCTATTCCTAGATTGCCAAGAACGTGTATGACTTGGTGTAGAGTTTAGTCAGATGCTTCTTGTACACTATTAAGATGATACAGTTTTTCTTTTTGCTCTGTAAATATGATGTAAATATGTAAAAACTGTAAATTTTTGGTTTACAAGGTGGTGTTTGAATGCAAAAACAACCTTGCAGTCCTGGGATAAATTCCACTTGGTTGTAATGTACTTTCCTTTTGATAAACTATTCAAAATGATTTCCTAATATTTTGTCAAGGATTTTTTTTTTTTTTTTTTTTTTTTTTGCGGTACGCGGGCCTCTCACTGTTGCGGCCTCTCCCGTTGTGGAGCACAGGCTCCGGACGCGCAGGCTCAGTGGCCATGGCTCACGGGCCTAGCCACTCCGTGGCATGTGGGATCTTCCCGGACCGGGGCACGAACCCGTGTCCCCTGCATCGGCAGGCGGACTCCCAACCACTGCGCCACCAGGGAAGCCCCATTGTCAAGGATTTTTGCACCTACATCCAGGGAGCTGTTAGTGTGTAGTTTTTGTTTCTTGTAATATCATTGTCTGGTTTTCCTATCAGGTTAATGCTGCTGCTTCACAGACTAAGGCGGGAAGTGTTTTCCTCTTTTATTTTCTGGATGAGTTTGTGTAGAATTGGTACAATAACTTCTGTAAATTTTTGGTAGAATTCACCAGTGAAGCCATCTGGGCTTGGAGTCTTCTTTGTGGGAAGATTTTTAACTAGAAATTTCTTTGTGATTGGACTAATCAGGTTATCTATTTCTCCTTTAGTGAGTTTTGGTATTTTGGACGTGACATTTTCATCAAAGTTGTCAAATTCATTGGCATAAAGTTCATACTACTTCCTTTTCATCCTTTTACCCTGTAGAATCTGCAAGAAGATCTTCTCTCTCATTCTTGGTGATTTGTCTCCTTTCTTTTATTCTTTGATCTGTCTGCCTAGAGGTTTAGCAATTGTATTAATTTTTTCAAAGAATCAGATTCTGATTTCATTGATTTACTCAATTGTTTTGGTTTTCTATGCCATTGTCTTCTTTTATTATTGCCTCCTTTCTGCTTGGTTTGGGTTTAATTTTATTCTTTTCCTAATTTCTTAAGGTGGAAGCTTAGATGACTGCACCTTCTATTTTCTAATAAAAGTTTAATGTTATAAATTTTCTTACATGCACTGCTTTACTGCACATTGCAACTTCTGATGTTGCATTTTCATTTTTACTTAGTTCTTCATAATTTATAACGGTCATATTTTACCTAGAAATGTGTTGTCTAATTTCCAGTAGTTTTGCGGAGGGGGGTAGATTTTCCAGATGTATCTGTTACTGATTTCTAGTTTAATTATTTTGTAGTCAGAGAAAAACCACTTTGTTTGCAATTCTTTTGAATTTGAGGGTTGTTTTATGGCCCATAAGATGGTTTCTCTTCATGAATGTCCCATGTGTTGTTGGGGAAAAATGTGTATTGAGTGGAATGTATTTGTTCACTAGAACAGAGGAATTTATGCTTTTTTTTTAGGTTCAGAAGACAAAGACCATATTGTGGTTGTTCTAATTGATCTTAAGAGATCTGTTCTGAGTTTGCATTTTCACGTTTTCAGGGCTAATTTTAAGTTTGCACACAGATTTGAAAAACCCTTGCCCTTGCTTTTCTTTTTCACCATGTTATAAAATGTATATTGGCCTTGCTGACATTTTCTACTCATGTTACTTAAGACCAGGATTGAGTTTAAATGTAGATGGTGTAAGCTGCTCTTAAGTGAGATGTGAGGCAGGCTAGTTGAGGGCATGGCTCTTAGAGTTGGGTGGACCCATGTTCCAGTCTTTATTCTGCTACTTAATATGTCTGTGTTCATGGGCACATGGTCTTTCAATCTTGCAAGGCTTTTGTGAAATCAGCTTTGACAACAGCAGTGAAGCACCTGTGTGCATGGTACAAGTCAGGGACAAATGACACTCTTGCTGTTACGGGGCTTGGGGGAGTAATGGGAAGCATTCGCGCGGTTTCATTTTCAGAACCTGTCTGATGAACCTGGATCCCTTTCTTAGCCGTTTACCCGTATGTATCGAGAACTCTGCCTTCTTTGAGCTGCTCCTTAGTGATTATGGCACCAATGTCTCCTAAGAAGGGTTATTTACTCTTATTTTCTAACCCTATACAATGCATTTGTTTATTGGGTAGCTCTTCTCAGTGACGGGAGAAATGAGGCACCATGCTGATAGCGATCACCTAGGAACATGAGGCCGTAAGAAGGGGAGGGTCGTCCCATCAGTTCCTACCAGAGGCCTTGAATGCCTGTGTCGTGTACCATTGGGTTAAGCACCAGAAAGACGACACCTAGAAATAAGCTCGCAAATCAGAGGAGAAAGGCGACGGGAAAGGTATAGTTTACAATTTGTCTGCTATGTCGTGTTCCGTAGGGCCTGAGTAAAAAAATTATTAAATTGCTGAAATCACTGAACATACATAGAAGCAAAAGAGTAGTAAAGACAGACACAGCTGAGCCCTGTTAACGTGCAAATTATATTCTCGTTTGACCAACGTGGCGGCATGCACTTGGGCCGGGCACTCTGCCGGGCGGGTGACCCAGCGGCCGACACGGCCCGTCCTGGTGGGCGGCGTGCGAGCCACAGCATAAGGGCTGAGATGACGAGGCAGGTACAGGGGCTGTGGGAGCCCAGAGGAAAGGCACCTAATGCAGGCTTCCCGAAGGGTGAGAGGCCACGGGGTCAGGAGTGAGGGGCGAAGGGGTTCGGGAAGAGGAAGCAAGCTCTGGGGAGGCCGTTCGTTAGTTGTCACCTCTGACCTTCCCAGAAACACCCAGCCGCGGGGAAATGCACGATTTAGCAGGGAACGTCTACACCGTCCAGTCTCCCCAGACCCAGCCCAAGATACACCAAGCACAGGATGACGGTATAGTACCCCCATGTGTGTTACAGAGTTTTCCAGAGAAAATCTTGATAATGATTAAAAGAATGACCGCAAGTAAGTCAGGCTTGTTGATGCATTTTATTGTGAGATGGGGGAGTCTGGTAAAAAACTAGAAAATGACCATGGTGTAACAAGGAACTTAAAAATGAAGAGTCAGGTTTGTAACTTACATACATGAATACAGGAACAAATTGGCACAAAATGTTAAACGTTGTTCCCAACACTGTTTACATAAGGTCGCCCTAGCTTGGCTTGTAAGGAACGAGACTTCATGGTTAGACTAATCTCTTCATAAAACCGCAGAGCAGCATGCTGTTAGTCACACAGTGAATTTCAGAATTTAATAGTTTTATAGTAAAAACTGGGTAAAGGTAAAATGACTTGATTGTAGTTGTAAAACTAATACATTCCCATTTAAATTCTGTTCTACAGTCCAAGGCAAGTATAAATGTTAACATAACACTGTTAAATCAAATCTCAATGCAAGAGAACCAATTGCATCTCTACTTTAAATCTTATCAACTTTCCAAATTTTCATACTAAAATATATTATTGTATTAATACAAACTACAGTATTATACACTACACTGTGTAATAAATAAAGAAATATAAAAATAAGACACATAAATATAAAAGTTTTCTAAAACTAAAAGTACATGTCAGTTAAGAAGGGTATTAATACTGCCAGGTTTGAAGACATACAGTACAAAAATGTTGCACAGATCTATAAACTAAAAGAAATAAAATAATACTGATAGGTAAGAATCAGCTAATGTTGTTAATAAACTGGGTCCATAATAACTAACATTTGGAAACAATTATGAGCCAAATAACAATGGCAGGTCCATGTTTGAAATGCAAGTACATGGATAAAGCAGATTAGAAAATTTCCCTTTCATTTCTGTAGAGAAATTCTGAAAGTCAATTAACGCAAAATGAATACGGAGGAATTATTAAAGGGTGAAATGTCCCAGTGTTTGGCTTCTCTGACAGAGTCAGTGGTTCTGAGTTTTATTTTAGAATTTCGATACAAGAAACAAATCAACAAATGCTAGTTATTGTAGGCCACGCATGAACGGAGGCTGGTCAGAGCCTTGAAAATACTGATAAATGGCACTTAGAGCACACAGGTCTTGCTTAAGGCCAAAGGAGATACAAAGCTTCATATCACATCCTTCATATTTGTTTACCACGTACTCAAACACAATTACGAACACCGATCTCTGCTGTCCTCACCAGTATCAACACTGTTAGTCCCTGCAATCAGAGCTCAACGGCAATCTTTTCAACTCCATTTAAACCACATGAGTAAGAAACTTCAGCTCTTCTATCGGCTGCTTTCTTAAGGCTAACGATACACTTTAAATGAGAATACGCTCTACTATGACAGCTAAATATTAGAAGTTACTACCTTCTAGACTGAATTTAGAAATGGTAGTTAGCACGGTTTGGAACTGCATTATACTTCTCCGTGAAGGGAATTTTGTAGTGCAGAAGTTCTCACATTTTAAAAAACATAATAAAATACTGAAGCGGATTTAGCATATGTTTACCAATAAAAAATTATAAAATTTCTCCCAATTGTACAGCTTAAGAATAAACCAACGTTAAGAGTGATAATTAATACTGATAAAATGAAACAATGCCAGATGCTTGTCTAAGTAATCAGTTTCCTTTAACCTGTTGCATCTTTGCTTTCTGAATCATTAAGTTTTCTAATCTGCTTCATGTTACAAACTTGTTCCTAACTTTGAAAAATGCATGAAAAATTACTAGGTCTGAGGTTCAGGCACACCCGGATTTTTTTTTGTGTGTGGTTTTTTTTTTTTTTTTGGTATTTTGTATTTTTTTAAATTTTTACTTTACACAGTAGTGAACAGAAATCACAGTATACAGGTTACTGTGTTTCCGTGAAAAGCATGTATAACATAGAACAAACTTCATTACCAATTAGAATTTTCTTTCTTTCTAGAAAAACGATCAGGCTTCATTTGTTTTCTCTTCAGACACCTGCTCAGCGCCCTGGCTGACTTTGTGTTCTAAGCTGTGGGCTGGGCTTCCAGCTCCTGCGCCCTCCCTCGCACCTTCTTCGGAGTTGGCTCGCCCCTCCCCCTCGCGCCCCTCCCCCTCGCGCCCCTCCCCCCCCTGCGGTCCTCCACTTTCCTTTTCCTCCTGCAGGTCTTCCATCTCCCTCTCCTCCTCCTCCTCCTCCTCCTCCTTGTCACTGTCCTCGTCCTCCTCCCGCGTGGAGCTCTCCCTCTCGTCCGAGTCGCCCTGCGAGGGGGAGGCGCGGGCCCCCGCGTGGTGCGTGGGCGGGCCCCCAGGGCCCGCGGCCCCCGGCTCGGGCCCCTCGGCCTCCCTCTTGCAGTAGGAGTAGCGGTGGTTCATGTGCTGGGAATAGGAGCCCGAGTGGGAGAAGCGCTTCCCGCACTTGTCGCACTGGTAGGGCTTCTCCCCGGAATGCAAGCGCGTGTGCTCGATCAGGTGATGCTTGTGTTTAAACGCCTTTTTGCAGATGCCGCACTCGTGAGGTCTTTTACCTGAAAATAAGGGCACAGCTATGAAATAAGATGGCATTAAGCCGACAGGCTTCGGGGCACTTCAGGTTGGAAATGGTTATAAATTTGTTTTTCCAAAACTGCCAGGTTCACGAGCATACATACCTGTGTGTTCGTATTTATGTCTCAACAACGAGCTACTCTTCTGGAATATCTTGTCACACAAATCACAAGCATACATTCCATTTTCTGTCTTCCGCATTTTCTTTTTGGGTGGCGTGGAGTCAGAGTCGTTCTGATCTTCTACATTGGATACTCCTTCGGAGCTAGTGTCTTGCCTTTCATCCTAGAGGAGACGAAGAAGGAGGAAAACTTCCTTTAAAATTACAAGATAAATGAGAGACATAAACAAAAGCACAGATTAAAGAACGACTGTGATGTACACTTTCCACAACTTGACCAAAGCAGGCTCCAAGGGGAGGGCCAGGTGACAGGTGGGGCTGACACAGACAAAAGGGAGGGGCGCTACAGCCGCGACCGCAGCAAACCCAGGGCCAGCTGGCGCCGAGAAGGAAGGACACCAAAAAGAAGTAATACAGAACGCAGTACTAACACAGTCCACCTAGTTCCGTATGAATCGTTACTTTATGAGAAGTTGGCAGAAAGTTTTAACTTACGAGTTTGCGGAACAATCACAGGTTCGTGACTGCATCACTTACCTTCACTCTTTCATTCTGGGTTTCACTGAACAAAAATTAAGATTCTGTTTTTTAAAAAAGTGGTCTTTAAATTTTATCTTCCAGAACCTTCGAGTTTTGTGAACTAAACTCCATTGTCTCCCTATCACTCTTCTAAGGAGCAAGATGGAAACAATGTAGGAGGGTCCACATCTCTAAACAAGGACACTCGCTAGACAACGCATCTTCCGAGTTTCGGGTTAGGGATAGGGTTGGGGCCTCCTGCCGGTAGAATTCTTCTTCAGGGAGCCTGTGGAGGGATTGGGCCCCTAAGATCCTGTGTCTTTTCTGCAGTCTTCCATTGTAAACTCACAAATTTTCTACAAGTTCAAAGGTTTTCCACGTTTCTCACGGCTTTGTGAGGCGGGAGAAGCGCCGACATATTTCTGGCATTTGCGAGCTGCTAACGGTGCTAAAGGGACTCGATTTTCAACGTTATTTGATCTAGTTGGATGATTAACTGAAATGCTTGTGGTTCCCTGTTTATTATTCAAAGGCATGAAGAGTGTTTTATATACCCAAAATTTAGACTTAGTGAGAAATTTAGCCGTGTGAAAACTTTTTCAAGAGAGAAATTTAGCCGTGTGAAAACTTTTTCAAGAGTTACCACAATTACGGGAAGCCCATTGGTAGCAATAGTTAAGGAGGAGAAAGCAGCAAAACACGAGTGAGCAGGATACTGTAATTATTTTAGCTGCACCTACTTACAGCAAATATTTGGAAAAAAGATTGAATCAAATGAATACTAGAGATAAATTCAATCAGAAATTGACGGAAAGAAATGGAGAGACATCAAGGTCAGTGACATAGAAAAAGCCCGGACAGTGAGACACACACAATCACACACATTGGTTCTATCAAAACCGTCATGGATTTGGGGGGAGTTAAAGAGGAAACTGCAAACATAGATTCACAAGTATATTCCCTCATATATCATTACGATTGAACACTATTTAGTTTACAGCTTACAAAATCATTGGTAAATTCACTAGATGAATTCTTTATATACTTAATTTTTGTTTGTTTAAAGTTTTTTTTTACAAACAGAGGTGTTAACACATAAAAAGTGATAGCTAAGTTTGCCGGGTGTGAAATGTCTGTGAACAAATTCTCATTTACGAACGATCATAATCGACACAGAACGTTAACGAATTTTGGGATCTGACTAGAAAACAGAAGTCTGATTAGTAAGCATTCCAGGTTTACTTTCCTCTTCTGTCTCTAGTTTCAAACAGTCAATATTTAGCTGAGACTCATCGACCCTTTTCTCAGCAGAATAACAAAACTGCCGTTGAAAAGTACTAAGGCACACATTCATCTACTTCCTTTCAGAAATGACAGCTTAACCAGCTGCTTGGCTCTCTTGGGACTGATTTTTATTAGAAAAATTCACTGAAAAAAGTCAAACGAGCACTTGACCAGTAGAGGCCGAGGGTGTGGGCATTCTTTACCTGATTTCCGTTGGGCTGGGCCGCCCTCAGGGCTGCTTCCTGGGCCGCCGGGCTGACTGCAGTCGAGTACGTGTAGGCGACCTGGGGGATCAGCAGGGTCTGCTTGTTGGCCGCCAGAGCTCGCAAGCACGGAACGCTGTTCTGGTCGGCGATGGCCACGATCGTGGGTAACTGGGCAGTGACTGTAGGTATAGCAATATTTATGGGGTTGGCACTTGGTGGGATTACATTTACAACTGGTTCTGAGTCTGTGACACAACTGTCCTTTTGTGGCTCCTTTTTTGCACAAGACAAGTTCAAGGGTTCTTCCTGGACAGAATAAACACTGTTCTGGTAAACACTAGTGATAGTTGACCTTTCCAATAACTCTCCCTGTTGCTTTGGTAGTGAAAGATCAAGAGGTTCGACCTGTGGCTCCTCCTGTGCCCCTTCTGCCGGGTACGAGTAACCCTGTGCGTTTCCGGAGGAGGAGAGGTTGAGGGGGGATGGGGACGATGCGCTGCCTCTGGAACCGTTGACCGCGGAGCCCACTGGTAGGACGGGGGAGCCGGTTATCTTCAGAGGACTCTGGAGATTCCTCGTGCCGTCCTGGGATTCATCTGCGTTTGTGGGCTGAGGCTGGTCATCGTTCTTAGCAGGGATGTTGGCTTTGCCTGGCTCGGGAGAAGATGCCTCAGAAGACTGCACTGACGTCTGTCCCGTCTGCATCTTTTCAAACCACTTTTTCACTACATCCGGCGGTAGGTTCACTGAGTCAGCAATTTTTGAGAGCTCTTCCGCACTTGGCTGTGCATTCAGAGCATAATATGCTTTCAGAAGAGACAGGAGGTTCTTTAAAGGTGGCTGGCTGGGAGACAGGCTGCCGTCTCCGGACCCCGAGGGAGCAGAGGCCTCGGGCTTGGCACCTTCTGGCGCGGGGGGCAGATGGGGCTGGGCGGGCTGCTTCAGGTCATAGTGCTTTAGCTCCGGAAGTGCGCTGATGTCCCCTGGACAGTCGTCACACAGGAGGCAAGTGCTGTCGTTCCCTCCTCCTTCAAAGCTTTTGTCCTTCTCAGATTTAACAGTAAGATCTTCTGGTAACTTTTCACTTTTGCAACTGTTGGTGGGGACTGGATTTTCTTTTTTTAAATTCTGAGGAACAACTTGAAGTTGGCTAGGTTGTTCAAGACTGTAGTTAATGATGATTTTGGTGGTTCCATCTTGATCCACCAGAGGAAGACTGATGGCTGAAATAACAGAATGGCCACCTTGCTGGATGGATGAAGCGCTGATTGTTTCTTGTTCTTTGGATGCAAGATTGGCTTGATTATTCTCCAAAACTTGCCTGATTACATTACCATCTACTGCCACTTTAAGTACATTCTGAATATCACTTAAATTGATACTGATGGGGGACACCAACCCCACCGTTGGCAGAACAACGGCTTGCACCACACCCTGAGGAGTACTGGTTGCCTGCAAGGGGCCACCACCACTGAAAACCCCATTCTGTAAAGGGGTTGAACAGTTGATTCCTGAAGCAACCACTATGGGCTTGAACTCATAATCCACAGGCTCCGTTTTGATTTGGTTTACGGAAAGTTGTTCTTGGAAGGGCTTATTCTCTATCTTCTGCCGTATCTGTGGTCGCGTGGGACTGCCTGGTGATGCCGAGAGAGATGGTGAGGGACACTGCGAGGTCTTGAGCCCTGTTCGTGGTCGCCCGTTCACAGGCATCAGGCTGATACATTTCTTACTGCTTATGTGTGAGCTATAGGAACCGGAATGGGAAAAACGTTTCTTGCAGTTTGGGCATTCATATGGCTTCTCTCCTAAACGACAACAAAAAATTACATTCATAAATTTTTACGTATCCACGTTTTTCCTAAAACAAGCAGTATCAATTTCAAAAGAGGTTACCATGTATATTTGTAATATAATTTTATTTAGAATCATCACTTTACGTTCAAAACCTACGTAGATGTCATAAACACCAGTAAAACGTGAGTCTGAACTACGTGCTAACCAATTAAAGAATCTTCTCAGCATATGTGTCCAACATTTCTGCAAACTTTTAAAAGTTCAAATCATTCTCAAATACCAAAAAATTATATCCTACTCTTTGAAGTAATTTTTTTCTTATCCTGTTTCACCAATTTATGTAATTTTCTATACTTTATTCTACTTAACCATCTGTAGGAGAAATTAATATTAGAGGAAAGAAAAGTAAATCTCCCATAAGGCTTAGCATGCATGAACATCTCGCCTTAACTGTGTGAGTCGTGAAGATCTATCCTTCCCATATCCACAGGTTTCCTTGAAAATATCTTTTTCAATGGGAAGAAAACTTGAAATACAAGGTATTGTTAGAAGCCGTGGCTTATTAAACTGGGGTGTATGTACTTCTGGATGTATCAGGCAATGTTTTACTGGGTATGAAAAGCATCTTACAGTTTCAATTTAGCGATAGTGGTTATGGTAATTTAAAACATGTAAATATTAAGACACAGATTAGACTGTGTTGCACAAATGCAACGTTTCTGTGAAACGTTAGGAAAAAAACAAAGAAGCTTCCTGCTTACAGAGGCCTCCTTTAAGTTGCTTCCCTAGACCTTCCAGGGCACAAGGCATTTATTCTTCTTGGCCAGTAGGGATACTTGGACAGAAAATTTTGAGAAGCACTGAGCTACATGAAATATTTACATACAGCCTATTTCTTTTTTCCTTTTGCTTTAACTTATAGTTCATCATTTATAATTTAAAAGTTACTGATGCCCATTTTCAGGGAGGTAGCAAACTCCAGGTGTTGTGGGCCGTTTACCTGCACCTGTTACAGTGCAGCTCAGCAGCTCACAGAGATGCTCTTTAAAAACCTTCTTTAGATGAATGAATGGCTAATTATGAAAATTATGAAATGTGACGATGCTGATTATCTACTCAGTAGCAAAATTAAAGCTCTTTATCTCCCCCCCCCCTTTTTTTGATGTTTATAGCCACTTTATTTTTTTTAATTGATGTATAGTTGATTTGCAATGTTGTGTTAGCTTCTGGTATATTCAGCTTTATTCTTTTTTTGAATTTTTGAAATTTATTTTTTATACAGCAGGTTCTTATTAGGTATCTATTTTATACATACTAGTGTATACATGTCAATCCCAATCTCCCAGTTCATCCCACCCCACCCCCAACACATTCCCCCTTTCTTTTTAATAATTAAAAGGAAAGCAGCAGGAAAGTCAATGTAAGCTCTGCTAGTAATGTAACTTCAATGTTGTAAACTTTAAAACAAGTGCATTATATTTTCATAGAAATTTATATCTAAGAAATCAGAACTGGAAGGAATCTAATAAGCCCTCTATGTAGCCTCCTTCTCAATGAAGAGTTCATTTTGTATCATCCTTGACACTGGCTCATCTCTGCTTAACCTCCTTTATTAGAAGGAGTCTCCTGCCGCTGGACAGCTCTGTGGAGGACAGTCTCGTCTGGCTCTGCTGAGGACCGTGGGTCTGGGTTCAGATTCTGGCTCTGTCGCAGGCTGTTCTCTTAACCTTTTTAAGCCTCAGTGTTTTGGTGCATAAATGTAGGTACATCCTCGCTGGACTGTTGTAGCAGTTATGTGAGATTATATAGCAAACCTCAGTGTGCTCTCGAGAAGTGTTAGTGATTCCTTCCAAAGGCGGTGAGACAGAGGCTCAGTACTAAGCCAGAGTCCGCTGCTTGGAGCGCCTACTTCCCTGCACTAGTTTGCTTCTGATGCCACAGAATTGGGTTAACTTTTCTTCCACGAGCCAGACTTCCAAACTGATGAAGAGCTGTCACGTGTATTCTTCAATTTCCCTTGTGTACGTTGAACATATCCGGGTCTTTCACGCGTTCCTCGTGGGACGTGGTTTTTAGAACCCTTACTCGCTTGTTAACTCACCTCTGGAAATTCTCCAGTTTAATCAGTATCTTTCCAGTGGGATGCCTGAAATATGATTCATTACTCAAAATGCATCAGATAAAAATTTCCAGTGGGGGTAAAATAAGGGATATGTCCTAGTATCTCTCCTATTTTAACATTCTTAATTATTCGGTGGCATTTTTAGGTGAGCTACGCTTGTTCTCCTGCTCTCTAGGAAAATAAGCATATGTAATACAGGTTACTTCTGTCTTTACAAACAGGGAGGTAGAAGAGCACAGTGGGTACGGCAGTGGCTTTGGAGACAGGATGCCTGTGTCAGAGCCCCAGCTCTGCCATGTCCCAGCTGAGTGACTGTGGACAAAGCTAAGCTTGCTGAACCTCCATTTTCTCATCAGTTTAAAAAAAAAAAAAAAAAAAGAGGAAACGGTAGCATCCACCTCACAGGGTTATTGTGAGAACTATATGACTTAATGCATGCAAATAACTAGAGTGTGGCTGTACAGAGTTAAGTGTTCAGTAAGTGCTAGTTATCATTATGCTTATTGGGAATCACCCTGATACTTTACCACTCCTGCAAAGAAAGTCTGCAGGACAATTATTCTAGAGCCAAAGTCACTACGTTTGTTAGAAAAACTCTTGTTTCTAACTCTGACTTCATAGCTTACGGATGATAGATGAAGCACATCAGCTCGCTTACCAGTCGACCTGGGTCAGTGTTTGTAACCACTCAGCCCTGCAGGTCGTATCAGGAGGGTGTGCTGCTCAAAGTTACATGTACTGCGAACACTGACTTGCTTTTAATGGCTGGGTGGGTGTTCGGGTGCACCTGATGTAAAGGTTTTCCAGGCTAAAATGACTGTGAGGCCGTGGAACAAACCCAGGTTACTTGCTGGGAGGATCCCAGCCCAGGTGCAGGGGCTCCTTTGCACCCCCGTGTGTGGTGTGGTGGCCTTCTCACAGCTCAGTTCCCACCCATGTGTGAAGTTCACATGACGCGTGACACACGTCTCTGCATAGGGTTCATTTCATGGGTATCAGAAGAGACCAACTATCCGGGCAATTTTAGGGCATATAATCGAGGACCCTGACCCTCAAGGCCTTATGAAAACTCAGCTGAGAAAAAAAATTACAGAGGATTCCTGAAGGATATGCAGTTCATTCATTACTAGATACTCTAAACAGTGCTTTCAAAACCATCTGTGGTGAAGGATCATTTGTTTTTTCATTAAAAAAACTTTCCAATCTCCTATGGACCAATATTGTATAAAATACAATGAAATTGTCACAGCACTGTCTTGGTATACTAGTTTCTCAATGTATCTGCAATGACACTGAGTAGCCCTGCTTGAACTCTCCCCTTGGAATAAACCATCCGGGAGCCGTAGACTGGGACGGCATCCATCGGCCACCCTGGGACAATGCTTTTTCTGAATTGCACTTTGCTGAAATATCATTGGCCTCTATTGAAGAATCTTATTTTAGAGAGAAAACACTATCAAATTCTCTGCTGTATTATTTTAAGGATATTTCTCAGGATATAAATATTTTGTTCTTTATTCTTTTTTAACTTAATTTTTAACATCTTTATTGGAGTATAATTGCTTTGCAATGGTGTGTCAGTTTCTGCTGCATAACAAAGTGAATCAGCTATACGTATACATATATCCCCATATCCCCTCGGTCTTGCATCTCCCTCCCACCCTCCCTATCCCACCCCTCTAGGTGGTCACAAAGCTCCGATATGATCTCCCTGTGCTATGCGGCTGCTTCCCACTAGCTAGCTATTTTACGTTCGGTAGCGTATATATGTCCATGCCACTCTCTCACTTTGTCCCAGCTTAACCTTACCCTCCCTGTGTCCTCAAGTCCATTCTCTACGTCTGTGTCTTTATTCCTGTCCTGCCCCTAGGTTCTTCATAACCTGTTTTTTTTTGATTCTATATATATGTGTTAGCATATGGTATTTGTTTTTCTCTTT
Organism: Globicephala melas; assembly: GCF_963455315.2. Lineage (NCBI taxonomy): Eukaryota > Metazoa > Chordata > Mammalia > Artiodactyla > Delphinidae > Globicephala > Globicephala melas. The sequence continues at coordinate 3,152,837 of NC_083315.2, read as the reverse complement.
CTGACTTACTTCACTCTGTATGACAGACTCTAGGTCCATCCACCTCACTACAAATAACTCAATTTCGTTTCTTTTTATGGCTGAGTAATGTTCCATTGTATATATGTGCCACATCTTCTTTATCCATTCATCTGTCGACGGACACTTAGGTTGCTTCCATGTCCTTGCTATTGTAAATAGAGCTGCAGTGAGCATTGTTGTACATGACTCTTTCTGAATTATGGTTTTCTCAGGATATATGCCCAGTAGTGGGATTGCTGGGTTGTATGGTAGTTCTATTTTTTAGTTTTTTAAGGAACCTCCATACTGTTCTCCATAGTGGCTGTATCAATTCACATTCCCACCAACAGTGCAAGAGGGTTCCCTTTTCTCCACACCCTCTCCAGCATTTATTGTTTGTAGATTTTTTGATGATGGCCATTCTGACCGGTGTGAGGTGATACCTCATTGTAGGTTTGATTTGCATTTCTCTAATGATTAGTGATGTTGAGCACCCTTCCATGTGTTTGTTGGCAATCTGTATATCTTCTTTGGAGAAATGTCTATTTAGGTCTTCTGCCCATTTTTGGATTGGGTTGTTTGTTTTTCTGATATTGAGCTGCATAAGCTGCTGGTGTATTTTGGAGATTAATCCTTTGTCAGTTGCTTCATTTGCAAATATTTTCTCCTTTCTGAGGGTTGTCTTTTCATCTTGTTTATAGTAACCTTTGCTGTGCAAAAGCTTTGAAGTTTCATTAGGTCCCATTTGTTTGTTTTTGTTTTTATTTCCATTTCTCTAGGAGGTGGGTCAAAAAGGATCTTGCTGTGATTTATGTCATAGAGTGTTCTGCCTATGTTTTCCTCTAAGAGTTTGATAGTTTCTGGCCTTACATTTAGGTCTTTAATCCATTTTGAGTTTATTTTTGTGTATGGTGTTAGGAAGTTTTCTAATCTCATTCTTTTACACGTAGCTGTCCAGGTTTCCCAGCACCACTTATTGAAGAGGCTGTCTTTTCTCCACTGTATATTCTTGCCTCCTTTATCAAAGATAAGGTGACCATATGTGCGTGGGTTTTTCTCTGGGCTTCTATCCTGTTCCATTGATCTATCTTTCTGTTTTTGTGCCAGCACCATACTGTCTTGATCACTGTAGCTTTGTAGTATAGTCTGAAGTCCGGGAGCCTGATTCCTCCAGCTCTGTTTTTCGTTCTCAAGATTGCTTTGACTATTTGGGGTCTTTTGTGTTTCCATACAAGTTGTGCAATTTTTTTGTTCTAGTTCTGTGAAAAATGCCATTGGTAGTTTGACAGGGATTGCATTGAACCTGTAGATTGCTTTGGGCAGTATACTCATTTTCAGTGTTGATTCTTCCAATCCAAGAACACAGTATATCTCTCCATCTGTTTGTATCATCTTTAATTTCTTTCATCAGTGTCTTATAGTTTTCTGCATACAGGTCTTTTGTCTCCTTAGGTAGGTTTATTCCTAGGTATTTTATTCTTTTTGTTGCAATGGTAAATGGGAGTGTTTCCTTAATTTCTGTTTCAGAATTTTCATTATTAGTGTGTATATAGGAATGCAAGAGATTTCTGTGCATTAATTTTGTATCCTGCTACTCTACCAAATTCATTGATTAGCTCTAGTAGTCTTCCGGTAGCATCTTTAGGATTCTCTAGTACAGTATCATGTCATCAGCATTACTTCTTCTTTTCCGATTTGGATTCCTGTTCTTTTTCTTCTCTGACTGCTGTGGCTAAAACTTCCAAAACTATGTTGAATAAGAGTGGTGAGAGTGGGCAACCTTGTCTTGTTCCTGATCTTAGTGGAAATGCTTTCAGTTTTTCACCATTGAGAATGATGCTGGCTGTGGGTTTGTCATATATGGCCTTTATTATGCTGAGGTAAGTTCCCTTTATGCCTACTTTTTGGAGGGTTTTTATCATAAATGGGTGTTGAATTTTGTCAGAATCCTTGCATTCATGGGATAAATCCCACTTGATCATGGTGTATGATCCTTTCAATGTGCTGATGGATTCTGTTTGCTAGTATTTCTTTTTTTTTTTTTTTTTACGGTACGCGGGCCTCTCACTGTTGTGGCCGCCTCTCCCGTTGCGGAGCACAAGCTCCGGACGTGCAGGCTCAGCGACCATGGCTCATGGGCCCAGCCGCTCTGTGGCAGGTGGGATCTTCCTGGACCGGGGCACGAACCCGTGTCCCCTGCATTGGCAGGTTTACTCTCAACCACTGTGCCACCAGGGAAGCCCTAGCCTTTATTTTAAACTCTATTTTGTCTGATAGGAGAATTGCTACTCCAGCGTTCTTTTATTTCCATTTGCATGGAATATCTTTTTCCATCCCCTCACTTTCAGTCTGTATGTGTCCCTAGGTCTGAAGTGCACCTCTTGCAGACAGCATATGTTTCTGTATCCATTCAGCCAGTCTGTGTTTTGGTTGGAGCATTTAATACATTTACATCTAAGGTAATTATTGATATGTATGTTCCAATTACCATTTTCTTAATTGTTCTGGGTTTGTTATTGTAGGTCTTTTCTTTCTCTTGTGTTTCCTGCCTAGAGAAGTTCCTTCAGCATTTGTTGTAAAGCTGGTTTGGTGGTGCTGAATTCTGTTAGCTTTTGCTTGTCTGTAAAGGTTTTAATTTCTCCGTCCAATCTGAATGAGATCCTTGCTGGGTAGAGTAATCTTGGTTGTAGGTTCTTCCCTTTCATCACTTTAAATATGTCCTGCCACTGCCTTCTGGCTTGCAGAGTTTCTGCTCAAAGATCAGCTGTTAACCTTATGGGATTCCCTTCTGTGTTATTTGTTGCTTTTCCCTTGCTGCTTTTAATTCTTTGTATTTAATTTTTGATAGTTTGATTAACATGTGTCTTGGTATGTTTCTCTTTGGATTTATCCTGTATGGGACTCTCTGTCCTCTTGGAGTTGATTATTTCCTTTCCCATATTAGGGAAGTTTTCAACTATAATCCCTTCACATATTTTCTCAGTCCCTTTCTTTTTCTCCTCTTCTTCTGGGACCCCTGTAATTCGAATGTTGGTGAGTTTAATGTTGTCCCAGAGGTCTCTGAGACTGTCCTCAATTCATTTCATTCTTTTTTATTTATTCTGCTCTGTGGTAGTTATTTCCAGTATTTTATCTTCCAGGTCACTTATCCGTTCTTCTGCCTCAGTTATTCTGCTATTGATTCCTTCTAGAGGATTTTTAATTTCATTTATTGTGGTGTACATCATTGTCTGTTTGCTCTTTAGTTCTTCTAGGTCCTTGTTAAATGTTTTTTGTATTTTCTCCATTCTATTTCCAAGATTTTGGATCATCTTTACTATCGATCACTCTGAATTCTTTTTCAGGTAGACTGCCTATTTCCTCTTCATTTGTTCAGTGTCGTGGGTTTTTACCTTCTTCATCTGCTGTGTATTTCTGTCTTCTCATTGCCTAAGTTACTGCGTTTGCGGTCTTCTTTTCACAGGCTGCAGGTTCTGTTTTTGGTGTCTGCTCCAAGTGGCTAAGGTTGGTTCAGTGGGTTGTGTAGGCTCCTAGTGGAGGAGACTGGTGCCTGTGTTCTGGTGGGTGAGGCTGGATCTTGTATTTCTGGTCGACAGGACCGTCCGTGTCCAGTGGTGTGTTTTGGGGTGTCTGTGACCTTATTATGATTTTAGGCAGCCTCTTTGCTAATGGGTGGGGTTGTGTTCCTGTCTTGCTAGTTGTTTGGCATGGCCTGTCCAGCACTGGATCTTGCTGGTCACTGAGTTTAGCTGGGTCTTAGCATTGAGACGGAGATCTCTGGGAGAGCTCTCGCCAATTGATATTACATGGGGCCAGGAGGTCTCTAGTGGACCAGTGTCCTGAACTCGGCTCTCCCACCTCAGAGACTCAGGCCTGACACCCAGCTGGAGCACCAAGACCCTGTCAGCCACACGGCCAGGTATGTGGGGAGAGTCTTGCCTATTGGGAAGTCTGTGGTCTTCTGCCGGCATTCTGTAGGAGTTGTTCCATATGTAGATGTATATCTGATGCATTTGTGGGGAGGAAGGTGATCTCCTCGTCTTACTCCTCCGCCATCTTGAAGGTCCTCCCTGTTCTTTATTCTTAGTGATGCTTCAAGGAACAACTTTCTCTATGGACTTAGTATCAGGAAGGGTTGTGCTTTTTCCAGCAACTGATTCTTTTTACTTACAGTCAGTCTGGGTCTTGGTTACTAATTGTAGTTTTCTTACTTCCGAAACCTTAGGGTCTAATTTGTGGTCACTTCTAGCATGTGCAAAGGATTTTATATATTCCTTTTGTTCTCATGTTTACTTCATGCCTGTCTTACTTTCTTAACTTTATTTTTCTTAAATGTTTTTAAAATTTTTGCTGTATTGAATGTGTACAAGCCTCATAGTAAATAATTTTAAGAATAAGAGACATAAATACATAATGAATGGAGAGCAGAGCACAGTGGAAGTTTTGGTTCTACGATGTGGCCTAAATTTGCCTTATCTTTTAAAGCAGCAGCATACTGTTAGCTTATACAAAGCTCTTCACCATCGAAACTCCTAAAGTTTTTCTGTAGGTACTACAGCTACTAGCTCCCTACTTGATTGAGGTTGATTTTTGAATATCAACGTAGGATTCTGTGATTATTAACTTCTTGTTTCTAGACTTATATTTTAATGTTTGGTGTGATCTGTGCGTCCCAACTGCGTATCATCTATAGATCTGATAAGTCCTCTTGTATGACTGCAATAGGACCATATGACATTCACTTTGTAAGTGAATCTTACTTTAGGAAGGGATGCTTCTGAACTCATTCTACAAGGCCAGCATCAGCCTGATACCAAAACCAGACAAAGACACTTTATAAAAATCTACAAACTCACAGAAAAAGAGATCAGATCTGTGATTACCAGAGGCGGGGGGTGGGGGGGACCTGGATGAAGGTGGTCAAAAAAGGTACAAACTTCCAGTTATAAGAAGTTATAAGGTAAGTAAGTACTAGGAATGCCATGTATAACATGATAAGTATAATCAACACTGCAGCATGTTGTATATGGAAGCTGAGAGTAAATCCCAAGAGCTCTCATCACAAGGAACGTATTTTTTTGTATAATTTTGCGTCTGCATGAGATTATCACAGTAAGTTTAGTGAACGTCCATCATTTCATGATGTACGTAAGTCAGATCACACTGTACACCTTAAACTTATACAGTGCTATATGTCGATTATAAGGCCGGAAGAAAAAAGGACAGTGGTGTAAGAGGAGAAAAGGTCCATTTAATATATATATAAATATATGTTAATATATATGTATAAAATTGATGAAAACTGTTCAATGGCACAGGAGCTGAGAAGCTGAGAAACAGGATCCTATTCCAGGCTCTAAAAGACAATCTTTACTTTCCAGACACATTATAATGTGTAAAAATTTTAAACTGTATTTGTATGAGTCTTGGTTTAAGTGGTAACTTTAACATTATTTAGCCCTCAACAACCAATTCAGCACAACGTCTATAAATGCAATTCCAAAATAAAACACAGATATCACCAAGCAGCCCTCATAAGGCCACCCAACTCTACTCTTCTTGCAGGACATTTGTGAAATCTTCACAAAATAAGCGTGTGCAGACACATAATTTCCCACTCATGAGCTAACCACTGTTTTTCATTAAAATTATTTAAGTCTTAAGTAATACATCAGAATTAATCAGGAGACGAACAGAGTTCATAATGCAAATGTGGGATACTTTCTAGGTTTTGAGAGCTTTTGTGGAAACAAGTTTCTAAACAGACATAACATTTTTACCATATAGTAATGTTCATTCTGTACATAAAGCTGCAGACAATGACTAGAAGGGAAGGGTGAGAGGAGGGCGGAGCTAAGTCCCCCTTCACGCCTCAGTCCGCGCCCTGCTGTGCTGCCCTCTCCCGCTGACTCCACAGCACCCACTGCCACCTCCTGCCTCGAGTTCCATTTCTACTTCTCTCAGGTAGAGTGTCTTCATCTCCTCCTTTCCTTGTGCACATGGTACCCCGTACCCTTTATCATTCCCTTGTTAACTGTGCAGACATTCACCAGAAAGCTGAAGTGTTTTCAGGTTGTATGTCTGGTTAATGCATGCTATTCTGATGAGGAAATTTGGAGTATGTCCTATTGACTTGCTATACTTTAGTATACTTGCTATACTTTATACTTGCTATACTTTAGTCAAAGATTAAGATTCCAGTAAAATACCATTTACAAGCAGAAGATTTCTCCAGATTAGTCTTTATCCTAAAAGAAAAGCAGCATTTCTAATCGTGTGTGTAGATCGCATGTGATACTAATTTATTACCGTAATTGCTATGATATTCACCATAGACAAAGAAAACAAATATTTACCACTGTGGATTCTTAAGTGCTCTTTTAGATGGTGTTTGTATTTGAAAGCTTTTCCACATTCAGTGCACTTGAATTTACGATTACCCCCAGACTGCGTCACATGTCTCTGTAAGAAAGAATTGGTGTTTTATTTATAAAGCAAAAAGGCTTTAGAGATAAAGAACATCCAATCTACTAAAAGTAAGGTTTTGGTGATTCTCAAATTTTAACAGTCACAAAAATCTAACACTAGGAATATTACCAAAAGGAGGTTGATCATGGCAACAGAATTTTGACGTAAAGGAAAATCTCCACTTCCTAAAGGATCAGAAGTGTGAAGCAGCACAGCATTAGCACAAACACTACGCACTTCGCTAGGAACTAGAGGCCACGTCGCCTGCAGTCTGACTCACAGATAACGGAACTGCAGTCGAGAACATCCGTCATCTGTCTGTAGCACAGTTACTACGCAGAAGAAAAGGCCGGGCTTTTTCAGCACCGTAGCCTGTCTCTAGTAAGTTTGGTATTTCCAAAGTGTGCCTTAATCTGATGATTTAAAAAGCGCCCCCATGTTTTTCAGCCAGCATGGGTGGTTGTACTAGCTTTCTGCCTGGCTCACCAACCCCACTTCTGTATGCTTCGAATCTATCCTGCACCCGCTGTTACTCTCACAGAAGCACCACTGGAATTGACTTACTCAACAATTCTGCGCACAGATTTCTAGAGGATTCCTCTCCACCCCTGAACCCAGATTCTACTACTACGGACGCCAGGTTCATAGCCCCTGAGTTTCCAGGCTTCTTCGCCAGTCCCCTCTCAGGAGCCTATGTCCCAGTCGTCCAGTGGGTCCCAACCTCCTGCACATGTACTGCTCTTCGCCTCCTTGCTCTGATTTATACTATGCCTTACTTCCTGGCTCTGCTTCCCCTGAATTCTGACAGTTAAGATTCTACCCATCTGTCAAAGGCTCAGGCTCTGCTTGCTGCGTGCTCTCCCTCACTGGACTCTCCCTTCTTCTGTCCTTCGTACAGGAAGGACAGAGAATGAGCACGCACCGTGCTCTACTTCACCCAAACCCCTGGCTTTGAAAGCGAACATACGGTGACAACTCCCAAACGTCTCTCGCTCGACGTCTCCCATCCCCTCAATGCCAGGCCCTCGCAGCCGGCCGCTCCCTCGATGGTCCCCACTGGGAAGCAACTGGCCACTGTCAACAGGCCTGCGGTGACGCCTGCATTTCTCTCCTGAAGAGTCGGCCCTCCCCTCGTGTGTCTCTTACCTCTGTGAATAACCCCCTCATTGATCTGATCATCATTTAAGCCCTGAACTTCGGAGGAATCCCTGATCCCTCTCTTTCCCTCAGACCCTTGTTCAATCCCGCAGCAAGCCATCCCGCCCCCACGGTCCCTCACGATGTTGCGTCTGCCACACCGACCACCTCTGGCCTAGACCACAGCCTCTAAGTGGGCTCCCTGCTTCCTTCTTGTCTCTCTGTCTACTTTCCACCCAGGAGCCCGAGCTGCCTTAGAATTTAAAGACAAAATGCAGTATCTTTCAGTGGCTTCCCTATCACACTTATTCTCAGAAAGGTCTCCCTACCCTGTAAAAAAAGAAAAACTTTCTATCCTCTTACTCTTATTTTTTCATCATTCTACCTGCTTTTATAGCTTACATTTCGGTCACCTACTAATTAATACACGCCTTCTACTGGCAGGGACTTGGCTCATCTTTTTCACCATTGTGCCTTTAACACCTACAACAGGCCTCATACAGAATCGAAACTCAGACACTTTTCAAAGGCCAGCAAGGCAGATGGTCTGCCCTTTGGTCCTAACCTAAATTGTTCCCAATTCTGTTTCTCACATTATTACATTTATCACAGCTCCTTTCTGACGTTGGTCTGACTACATACTTCACATATAAAACCGACTACCTTTGCAAAACCCATCAGACAAATCCTCACAGAAAGTGGCCTTCACCCTCATCAGAGATCTTACAATTTTATAGCAGCATCTCCTGCTTTCCCCACCAGTTCCATCTGTCCTCTGAAGGTCCCCTCCTTTGACAAGGGCCCTCAGGGTAGAGGATGTGGGGCAGCAGAGGCAGGACGGAGCTGCTCCCCAAACATCACCTGGCAGGCCCTTTCCCCAGGGCTTGTCTATAGCATGGTCATGTCGGGACACCAGGGTGGCAAGAGCATGCGTCTGTATTGTCCCTGACAAGACTCGTGCGGGGCAGATGCGAACAGATGGGCTTTGTCTTCCGTGTGTCAGTTTTCTCCCCTCCTGGCGCTCGCTCCACCCCAAGTGCCCTGCGTGGACTGACCCACCTAAGGAGAAGCTTGGTTCTTGCTCCCTGCCTGCCACCCTCCCACACCCCTTATCTTAGTTCGTGAGTGTTGTCCCCAGAGTCCTGAGAGGACAGGCTGACCCTTCTCATCATTCTGTTGCAGTTTTCTGGTTTGGGGTAACTTGTCCTCTAGGGGATCTGTGACTTAGGTGCACACAGAGCAGACTCTCATGCACTCAGGTGGACAGATGTTCACATCCTTGGATATAAGAAACTGGACATAGCCTCAACATACCCTGTGCAGCTGAATATTTACTTGACTTTTAAATCTAGAATTAAGTAGCTAAATTTCATTACTTGCAGTTGATAGTTATCAGGATCTTATAAAAGGACAACTGGCAAAAGCTTCTTTAACTTTAACCTGTACTTAAGTACAGAGCCAACAATTTAAATATAACTTACACTTACAGGATAGTCTTGGTCTATGCTTCTAGAAATTGAGGCAAAGTGAAACAAGTAGAATAAACCATATGAAAATTGAATCTTCAGATTAAAAATGGTTTAGACTCTGAACTTTAGATTTTTAGAGGCATGCAGTTTATGTAATCAGTTGTTTTCTCTACACTGAACATTCCAGTAGTATGTATTCTGAAATCCTAAACGTAAGAGAAATATTTGTTATGGTATAAGCAAAACAATTAAATTGAGATGAAAGGGACCTACCTGAAAAAGAAAACTTAGTTACCTCTAACATAGTGTTCATATGTGCTTTTAAAATCAGAAATGACCAGATAATCCAAATGAATAATCACTTTCCTTTTCATAAGGCTGTAGACCAGACACATCCCCTAAATTTTTCAGTATATTAAAACCCTCGCCTTCTGTGGAGGGGTGAGTTTTCAGTGTGGAAATTTCGTGAATGCAGTCATTCCACTTACTTGATCTCTTCCTGATTTGTGGGAGGTCATGTGACGTTCGAGCTGGGTTCTGTACGCAAAGGTGTAACTGCACAGGGAGCAACTGAAGTTGTCTTCGTTCTTTTCATGGCGATATTTAATGTGTTCTTTCAGAGAGGTAAAGCGTTTATATCCTCTGTCACAATATGGGCAGGTGAGTAACTGGGAAAATGCATCTGGTGTTCCTGTAAAAGAAGGATCATATATTTTAAAGTTAAAACGTTAAAAAAATATTGCCAGGACAGACTGTCAAGATGGCGGAACAGTAAGACGCGGAGATCACCTTCCTACCCACAGATACACCAGAAATACATCTACACGTGGAACAGCTCCTACAGAACACCTGCTGAATGCTGGCAGAAGACCTCAGACCTCCCAAAAGGCAAGAAACCCCCCCCATGTACCTGGGTAGGGCAAAAGAATAGGGACGGGATCTGCACCAGGGGGAGGGAGCTGTGAAGGAGGTAAGGTTTCCACACACTAGGAAGCCCCTTCGCGGGCGGAGACTGCGAGTGGCGGAGGAGAGCGCAGCCACAGGGGTGCGGAGGGCAAAGCGGGGAGATTCCCGCACAGAGGGTCGGTGCCGACCGGCACTCACCAGCCCGAGAGGCTCGTCTGCTCACCCGCCAGGGCGGGTGGGGCTGGGAGCTGAGGCTCGGGCTTCGGCCGGATCGCAGGGAGAGGACTGGGGTTGGCGGCATGAACACAGCCTGCAGGGGGTTAGTGCGCCACGGCTGGCCGGGAGGGATTCGGGGAAAAGTCTGGACCTGCCAAAGAGGTAAGAGACCATTGTTTCCTGGTGCGCGAGGAGAGGGGATTAAGAGCGCTGCTTAAAGAAGCTCCAGAGACGGGCGTGAGCCGCGGCTAAAAGCGCGGACCCCAGAGACGGGCGGGAGACGCTAAGGCTGCTGCTGCCGCCCCCAAGGGGCCTGTGTGCGAGCACAGGTCACTCTCCACACCTCCCTCCCAGGAGCCTGTGCAGCCCGCCACTGCCAGGGTCCCGGGATCCAGGGACAACTCCCCCGGGAGAACGCACGGCGCGCCTCAGGCTGGTGCAACGTCACGTCCGCCTCTGCCGCCGTAGGCCCGCCCCGCACTCCGTACCCCTCCCTCGCCCCGGCCTGAGTGAGCCAGAGCCCCCGAATCAGCGGCTCCTTTAACCCCGTCCTGTCTGAGCGAAGAACAGACGCCCTCCAGCGACCTACACGCAGAGGCGGGGCCAAATCCAAAGCTGAGCCCCTAGGAGCTGTGAGAACAAAGAAGAGAAAGGGAAATCTCTCCCAGCAGCCTCAGGAGCAGCGGATTAAATGTCCACCATCAACATGATGTACCTGCATCTGTGAAATACCTGATTAGACAACATATCATCCCAAATTGAGAAGGTGGACTTTGGGAGCAACTGTAGACTTGGGTTTGGTTTTATGTTTATCTTAGTTTAGTGTTTAGAGCTTGTTATCACTGGGTTTTTTTTTTTTTTGCGGTACGCAGGCCTCTCACTGTTGTGGCCACTCCGGACGCGCAGGCTCAGCAGCCATGGCTCACGGGCCCAGCCGCTCCGCGGCATGTGGGATCTTCCCAGACCAGGACATGAACCCAAGTCCCCTGCATCAGCAGGCAGACTCTCAACCTCTGCGCCACCAGGGAAGCCCACTGGTAGATTTTTTATTGATTTGGTTGCTCTCTTCCTTTTAGATATTTTTCTTTTTCTCTTTTTGTGAGTGTGTATGTGTTTGCTTCTTTGTGTGATTTTGTCTGTACAGCTTTGCTTTACCATTTGTCCTACGGTTCTGTCTGTCTAGTATAGTTTTGAGCACTTGTTATAATTGGGGGATTTGTTTTATGGTTTGGTTGCTCTATTCTTTCTTTCCCCTTTTTTTAAATTACTTTTTAATTCATTTTTAATAATTAAAAACTTATTTTAATAACTTTCTTTTCTTTTTTCTTTTTTTCCCTCCCTTTTCTTCTGAGCTGTGTGGCTGACTGACAGGGTCTTGGTGCTCCAGCTGGGTGTCAGGCCTGTGCCTCTGGGGTGGGAGAGCTGAGTTCAGGACACTGGTCCACCAGAGACCTCCCGGCTTCACATAATATCAGTCAGCGAAAGCTCTCCCAGAGATCTCCATCTCAACGCTAAGACTCAGCTCCACTCAATGACCAGCAATCTCTAGTGCTCGACAGGCCATGCCAAACAACTAGCAAGACAGGAACAACCCAGCCCATTAGCAGAGAGGCTGCCTAAAATCGTAAGTAGAGAGGCTGCCTAAAATCATAAGTCCACAGACACCCCGAAACACACCACTGGACATGGTCCTCCTGCCCAGCAGAAAGACAAGATCCAGCCTCATCCACCAGAACACAGGCACTAGTCCCCTCCACCAGGAAGCCTACACAACCCCACTGAATCAACCTTACCCACTGCGGGCAGACACCAAAAACAACGGGAACTACGAACATGCAGCCTGCGAAAAGGAGACCCCCAAAACAGCAAGTTAAGCAAAGTGAGAAGACAGAGAAACACACAGCAGATGAAAGAGCAAGGTAAAAACCCACCAGACCAAACAAGTGAAGAGGAAATAGGCAGTCGACCTGAAAAAGAATTCAGAGTAATGATAGTAAAGATGATCCAAAATCTTGGAAATAGAATGGAGAAAATACAAGAAACATTTAACAAGGACCTAGAAGAACTAAAGAGCAAACAGACAATGAAAAACAGATAAGTGACATGGAAGACAAAATAGTGGAAATAACTACCACAGAGCAGAAAAAAGAATGAAATGAATTGAGGACAGAAGAAGAAGAGGAGAAAAAGAAAGGGATGTCCAAGAAAATACTTGAAGAGATTATAGCTGAAAACTTCCCTAATGTAGGAAATAATCAAGTCCAGGAAGCGCAGAGTCCCATACAGAAACATGTCAAGACACACATTAATTAAACTAGAAAAAATTAAATACAAAGAAAATATATTAAAAGCAGCAAGGGGAAAACAACAAATAACATACAAGGGAATCCCCATAAGGTTAACAGCTGATCTTTCAGCAGAAACTCTGCAAGCCAGAAGGGAGTGGCAGGACATATTTAAAGTGATGAAAGGGAAAAACCTACAACCAAGAGTACTCTACCCAGCGAGGGTCTCATTCAGATTCGATAAGAGAAATCAAAACCTCTACAGACAAGCAAGAGCTAAGAGAATTCACCACCAAACTAGCTTTACAACAAATGCTAAAGGAACTTCTCTAGGCAGGAAACACAAGAGAAGGAAAAGACCTACAATAACAAACCCAAAACAATTACGAAAATGGTAATAGGAACATACATATCTATAACTAGCTTCAATGTAAATGGATTAAATGCTCCAACCAAAAGACGTAGACTGGCTGAATGGATACAAAAACAAGACCCATATATATGCTGTCTACAAGAGACCCACTTCAGACCTAGGCACACATACAGACTGAAAGTGAGGGGATGGAAAATGATACTCCATGCAAATGGAAATCAAAAGAAAGCTGGAGTAGCAATTCTCCTATGAAGCAGACACAAGAGACAAAGAAGAACACTACATAATGATCAAGGGATCAATCCAAGAAGAAGATAATAACAATCGTAAATATTTATGCACCCAACATAGGAGCACCTGAATACATAAGGCAAATGCTAACAGCCATAAAGGGGAAATGGACAGTAACACAGTCACAGTAGGGGATTTTAACACCCCACTTTCACCAATGGACAGATCATCCAAAATGAAAATAAATAAGGAAACAAGCTTTAAATGATACATTAAACAAGATGGACTTAATTGATATTTATAGGACATTCCATCCAAAAACAACAGAATACACTTTCTTCTCAAGTGCTCGTGGAACATTCTCCAGGATAGATCATACCTTGGGTCACAAATCAAGCCTTGGTAAGTTTAAGAAAACTAAAATTATATCAAGTATCTTTTCTGACCACAATGCTATGAGATTAGATATGAATTACAGGAAAAAAAAAACCATGGAGGCTAAACAATACACTACTAAATAACTATAACTAAGATCACTAAAGAAATCAAAGAGGAAATCCAAAAATACCTAGAAACAATGACAGTGAAAACACAACGGCCCAAACACAACGACCCAAAACCTATGGGATGCAGCAAAAAGCAGTTCTAAGAGGGAAGTTTATAGCAATACAATCCTACCTCAAGAAACAAGAAACATCTCAAATAAACAACCTAACCTTACACCTAAAGCAATTAGAGAAGAACAAAAAAATCCAAAAGTTAGCAGAAGGAAAGAACTCATAAACATCAGATCAGGTATAAATGAAAAAGAGATGAAGGAAACAGTAGCAAAGATCAGTAAAATTAAAAGCTGGTTCTTTGAGAAGATAGGCAAAATTGATACACCATTAGCCAGACTCATCAAGAAAAAAAAGGGAGAAGACTCAAATCAATAGAATTAGAAATGAAAAAGGAGACAAGTGACACTGCTGAAATACAAAGGATCATGAGAGATTACTACAAGCAACTCTATGCCAATAAAATGGACAACCTGGAAGAAATGGACACATTCTTAGGCACAACCTGCCAAGACTGAATCAGGAAGAAACAGAAAATATGAACAGACCAATCACAAGCACTGAAACTGAGACTGTGATTAAAAATCTTCCAACAAACAAAAGCCCAGGACCAGATGACTTTACAGGCGAATTCTATCAAACATTTAGAGAAGAGCTAACACCTAACCTTGTTAAACTCTTCCGAGGGAGGAACATTCCCAAAACTCATTCTACAAGGCCACCCTCACCCTGATACCAAAACCAGACAAAGATGTCACAAAGAAAGAAAACTACAGGCCAACACCACTGATGAACATAGGTGCAAAAATCCTCAACAAAATACTAGCAAACAGAATCCACAGCACATTAAAAGGATCATACACCATGATCAGTTGGGGTTTTTCCTAGGAATGCAAGGATTCTTCAGTATACGCAAATCAGTCAATGTGATACATCCTATTAACAAACTGAAAGAGAAAAAGCTGTCGACAAAATTCAACACCCAACACCCATTTCCCTCCAGAAAGTAGGCATAGAGGGAACTTACCTCAACATAATGAAGGCCATATATGACAAACCCAAAGCCAACATCATTGTCAATGGTGAAAAACTGGAACCATTTCCTCTAAGATCAGGAACAAGACAAGGGTGTCCACTCTCACCACTATTATTCAATATAGTTTTGTAAGTTTTAGCCACAGCAATCAGAGAAGAAAAAAGAAATAAAAGGAATCCAAATCAGAAAAGAAGTAAAGCTGTCACTGTTTGCAGATGACACAATACTATACATAGAGAATCCTAATCTAAAGATGCTCCCAGAAAACTACGAGAGCTAATCAGTGAATTTGGTAAAGCAGCAGGATACAAAATTAATGCACAGAAGTCTCTTGCATTCCTCCCATTTACCATTGCAACAAAAAGAGTAAAACACCTAGGAATAAACTTACCTAAGGAGACAAAAAACCTGTATGCAGAAAAGTATAAGACACTGATGAAAGAAATTAAAGATGATACAAACAGATGGAGGGATATACCATGTTCTTGGAGAGATATACCATGTTCTTGGATTGGAAGAATCAACACTGTGAAAATGACTCTACTACCCAAAGCCATCTACAGATTCAACACCATCCCTATCAAACTACCAATGGCATTTTTCACAGAACTAGAACAAAAAATTACACAATTTGTATGGAAACACAAAAGACCCCGAATAGCCAAAGCAGTCTTGAGAAAGAAAAACGGAGCTGGAGGAATCAGGCTCCTGGACTTCAGACTGTACTACAAAGCTACAGTAATCAAGACCGTATGGTACTGGCACAAAACCAGAAATATAGATCAGTGGAAAGAAAGAACAGAGATAAACCCATGCACATATGGTCCCCTTAATTTTCATAAAAGGAACCAAGAATACAATGGAGAAAAGACAGCCTCTTCATTAAAGTGGTGCTGGGAAAACTGGACAGCTACATGTGAAAGAATGAAATTAGAACACTCCCTAACACCATACACAAAAATTAACTCAAAATGGATTAAAGAATGTAAGGCCAGACACTATAAAACTCTTAGAGGAAAACATAGGCAGAACACTCTATGACATAAATCACAGCAAGATCCTTTTTGACACACCTCCTGGAGAAGTGGAAATTAAAACAAAAATAAACAAATGGGACCTAATGAAACTTAAAACTTGCACAGCAAAGGAAACCATAAGATGAAAAGACAACCCTCAGAATGGGAGAAAATATTTGTAAATGAAGCAACTGACAAAGGATTAATCTCCAACATTTACAAGCAGCTCATGCAGCTCAATTTCAAAAAAACGAACAGCCCAATCCAAAAATGGGCAGAAGACCTAAATAGACATTTCTCCAAAGAAGACACACAGATTGCCAACAAACACATGAAAGGATGCTCAACATCACTAATTACTAGAGAAATGCAAATCAAAACTACAATGAGGTATCACCTCACACCAGTCAGAACGGCCATCATCAAAAAATCTACCAATAATACATGCTGGAGAGGGTGTGGAGAAAAGGGAACCCTCTTGCACTGTTGGTGGGAATGTATATACAGCCACTATGGAAAACAGTATGGAGGTTCCTTAAAAAACTACAAATAGAACTACCATATGACCCAGCAATCCCACTACTGGGCATACACCCTGAGAAAACCATAATTCAAAAAGAGTCATGTACCACAATGTCCATTGCAGCTCTATTTACAATAGCCAGGACATGGAAGCACTAGTCTCAGTGTCCATCGACAGATGAATGGATAAAGAAGATGTGGCACATATATACAGTGGAATATTACTCAGCCACAAAAAGAAACGAAATTGAGTTATTTGTAGTGAGGTGGATGGACCTAGAGTCTGTCCTAGAGTGAAGTGAGTCAGAGAGAGAAAAGCAAGTCCAAGTACAGGAATAAAGATGCAGACATAGAGAAGGGACTTGAGGACACGGGGAGGGGGAAGGGTAAGCTGGGTGGGACAACATGAGAGTGGCATGGACATATATACACTACCAAACGTAAGGTAGATAGCTAGTGGGAGGCAGCCGCATAGCACAGGGAGATCAGCTCGGTGCTTTGTGTCCACCTCGAGGGGTGGGATAGGGAGGGTGGGAGGGAGACGCAAGAGGGAGGAGATATGGGAACGTACGTATATGTATAACTGATTCACTTTGTTATACAGCAGAAAGTAACACACCACGGTAAAGCAATCATACGCCAATAAAGATGTTATAAAAAAATTACCAAAGCTACCACCAAGGTCCTCTGGTATGTACCAGACATTATGCTTTGTATTTGATCCTCAAAACAACACACTGATCTCCCCCTCTATTTTATAAAGAAAGACCGTGAGGCCCAGAAGAGGCTAAACAACTTCCAGATCACACAGCAGTAACGATGGAGTCAGAAGTCAGACGTGCTGTGCGACTTCTTCACTAAAACGTATTTCTTCTCTTCGTTTTCAAGGTTAATTAGAGAAAAACGACACTCTAGTTATAGTCCTTGGAGAGTAAGCAGCACATGGACTATGTCTCTAAGACTCCCTTGCAGGTAGGTGTGGCCCTGTGCCCGCGTTCAGACCAAAAGAGTCGGGGCCAGACCAGGCCTGGCCCCCTGAGACGCCCCCTGCACGGCTCTTCATGTTCTTTTTCCTCCTGAAACACACCAGCACATTTTCTGTATAGTTTTAGCTGGGTGACTATTACGATAGCTTTCAGAAAATAAGGGCATTATGGATGAACTGTTGTTTGTGGAGTGAACTAGATACTTTTTATATATGGAACCATCTAAGCCTGCCAATTCTAAAAATGTAATACTTCTTTGGCCAATTAATATTTAACTAAGAGTAGATTTCCATATTTGATGTATTTCTTCAAAGAAATAAGTTCGTAAGTGACAGCTTATTGTAAATATCATCTTCCCTTCATTTTGGATTTCTTACAGAAAAAGACCACCAAAGAAAGTTTCGGAACATTCTTCAAATGCTTCATAAACATGTGGCCCCATTATTGAAATTCAAGTCTATGTAAATTAAAAGTCTTGCTTAAGGGCAGGCCTGCAAATACTAAGCTGAGCACCTGACACTACACAGCTAAATACGCCGAAATATGTATCAAATATACAAATAAAATCACACAACCAAGACCCCCATGGTTTATGCTGTTTTTTGCAAGTCACCTGGAACCAGAGTTTTTTTCTCTTAGTGATGACTCTGGCATGACCCCCCCTTCTTTGGGGACTAGAGTAGCCACATGAGGACATTTTGGGGGGAAATCAAGTTATATTTTGTCTAGTATCAATTTCCTATTTGTACAGACAAGTGGGAAATCAACATTTGGGACACTCTCCTTGCCAGACTGTCTGTCTATCCTACTGGTCTCAGCAGCTAATGTCAGAGTCCACCGTTACAGGTGTTTGGTCATCAGTACCACAGTCACAGTGTGATTCCATGATTCAAGCTCCTTGTACTCCTGGGTCATAAGCGGTCTGCTTGCATTATTCTATTTTCTTCTTTACCTTCATTAATCCTTCCAATCAATCAGTAAACAAAATATCCATAAAATGACAAGTTTATCATATTCAAATAGCAAGTTCTTTTCATAAATCAGTATCTATTGAATGTTCATACTCATAAACCAGCACTGGAATATTATTTTTTAAAAACTCACTTTTTAGCAATGAAGACTTGTCATGTAAGGAAAAAAATGTTTCTTTTTAGAATTCCTATAATAAGCTTATGGTAGCAGTTCAATACTACTAAAAAAATCCAACCTATATCTGACCATTTTTTGAACAATAATTTCTTTATGTATCTGTGACCATGCATATACTTATTTAAAAAACATTTTAAATTTCTGTATCTTAAACTTCCTTTAGTAGGCAGACTGATACAAAACCTGTGAAAAATTTCCTGATTTGTTCCCCACTGAACCAGAATTTGTGATAAATCCATCTGTTGAAGTTTCCCTGTTTACAACTTACGACATGCAGACGGTATGTTTAATCTGTTAAAACACTAAAAACCTAAGTGCTTCTGAAGATAATCACTTTTTCTATGTAAACAGATGTTGCTGGTGTGACAGAAAATCTACTGTGAAATACTGTGTTAGCAGTTAAATTAGATTATATACCTAAAAGTAATGAATTCCTGAATTAAAAACATATTGAATAATAATTAGACAAAGAAAACAAAAAATGTTTTACTAATTCAGAACAGTTAAGGCCTCAATTTTTATGGGATTTTACTGCATTGATTTGTAACAATGGACTTTACAAAGTTTAACCTTATTTGATCTATGCAATGGAACATTTCTTTAGTTTTCATTATTTTCTTTCACTGATACTTTCTGAAACCCTCTTTGTTACACAGTTATACACATCTGCATTTAAAATGTTCTATTTCCCTTTCATATCTATGGTAAGCTACTGCTTCTTCAGGTGAAATGTTATCACATTTTCTTTAAGAGAAAAAAAAAACAACCAAGAAACAAAAGTAGAAAACGAAGGCCCAACAGGATTATAATGCCAATAACTACGGACTCTGCAAATACGCAAACAGATCAACAGAACGCATATCATTAAGCTGAAATGCAGTGTCCCCGGGGGTAATTACTTATAGTTTTCAGAAACGTGTCCTTTTGCCACACTGCAGGAAACAATTCCTAGAGTACCCTACTTCTTTTTCCTTTGTCACCAAATTAGTTACAGAAATCCTATCTATTCTGGAGTGAAAGTTCTCTTTCTGCTCTTTTGCATAGCTGATTCCTGATTTAAGGAAGGTACAGTTGACTCTTCACAATGGAATCTGTTTTGTTTTCTGTACCATCCTTCTCGATTTCATTCAAACATTTAAAAGTTGATTGATACAACACCATTTACACTAGCACCAAAAATACTTAGGCATAAATCTAACAAATTATGTATAAGATTTATTTGAGGAAAACTACAAAAGTCTGATGAATAAAATCAAAGAACTAAATAAATGGAGAGATATTCCATGTTCATGGATACTCAACATTGACTCAATATTGTCAAGATGTCAGTTCTCCCCAACTAGGTCTACAGAGTCAATGTAATCCCAATCAAGTCATTTTATGGATAATGACAGACATTCTAAGTTTATACAGAGAGGCAAGAGACCCAGAAGAGGCAACATAACATTGAAGGTGAAGAGTAACGTTGGGAGACCAACACTATCTGACTTCAAGGCTTACTATGTAGCTATAATAATCAAGAAAGTGTGGTGTTGGTGAGAGAACAGACAAATGGGTCAGTGGAACAGAACAGACAGCCCAAAAAGCAAAGGCAACTGGACATCCACATACCAAAAAAAAATGTAAACACAGACCTTACACCCTTTACAAAACTCAAAATGGATCACAGACAACAACAGGAGAAAACCTATGTGACCTTGGGTATGGTAATGCCAGTTTAGATACCAAAGGCATGAGCCATGAAAGGGATACTTGATATGCTGGACTTCATTAAATGAAAAAGTTCTGTTCCATGAAAGACAATAACAAGAGAACTAGAAGAGAATCAGAAGATAAGCCATGGACTGGGAAAACTGTTTTCAAACGACACATCTGAAAAAGGACTAGCATCCAAAATATACAAAGAATTCTTAAAACTCACTGCTAAGAAATCAAATAATTTAATTTAAAAAATGGGCCAAATCATAGCCCCCTTCCTCCTCCAACTTCATGACGGAGAATCAGGAAATCAACACTGGAACTACTGAGTTCAAGAATACATACTTGAGATTAAAGTAAACCTGGAGGACAAGATGGTGGAGTAGAAGGACCTGAGCTCACCTCCTCTCACAAAGACAGAAAAATCACAACTAACTGCTAAACCACCATCAACAAAAAAGGGCTGGAACCTACCAAAAAAGATAATTCTACTTCCAAGGACAAAGCCACAACGAGATGGTAGAGGGGCACATTCGCAATACAATCAGATCCCATACTAATTATTTTCTAGTTTGACCCACAAACTAGAAAATAACTATATCACAGAGGTTCTCTCACAGGAGTGAGAGTTCTGAGCCCCACGTCAGGCTCCCCAGTCTGGAGGTCTTGCATTGGTAGGAGAAGCCCCCAGAGCATTTGGCTTTTAAGGCCAGTGGGGCTTGACTGCAGGAACTCCACAGGACTGGGGAAACAGAAGCACCACTCTTGGAGGGCACAAATAAGGTCTCATGTGAGCTGGGACATGGGAAAGAGTAGTGACTTCATAGGACCCTGGGCGAGACCTACCTGCTGGTCTTGGAGGGGTCTGCTGGGGAGGTGAGGGATGGCTGTGGCTCACTGTGGGTAAAAGGACACTGGTGGCAGAGGTACCGGGGGGTACTCATTGGCATGAGCTGTCCTGGAGGCCGCCATTTTGACACCAAGACCTGGCCCCACCCAGCAGCCCTTAGGTTCCAGTGCTGGCACGCCTCAGGCCAAACAACCGGCAGGGTGGGAACACAGCCCCACCCATCAGCAGACAGGCTGCCTAAAGTCATCCTGAGCCACAGCCACCTCTAATCACACTCCTTGACACGGCCCTGCCACCAGAGGGACAAGACCCAGCTCCACCCACCAGTGGGCAGGCACCAGTCCCTCCCACCAGGAAGCCTGCACAAGCCCCATGACCATTCCTCACTCACCAGGGGGCAGACACCAGAACCAAGAGGAACTACGATCCTGTGGTCTGTGGGACCTCAAACAGAGAAAGTGAGACAAAATGAGATGGCAGAGGAATTTGTTTCAGATGAAGGAACAATATAAAACCCCAAAAGAATAATTACATGAAGTGACAGACAATCTACCTGAAAACAAATTCACAGTAATGATAGTAAAGATGATCCAAGATCTCAGAAAAAGAATGGAGGCACAGACCAAGAAGATACAAGAAATGTTTAACAAAGAGCTAGAAGATTTAAAAAACAAACAGAGTTGAACAATACAATAAATGAAATGACAAATACGCCAGAAAGAGTCAATAGCAGAATAAATGATGCAGAAGGATGGATAAGTGAGCTGAAGACAGAATGGTGGAAATCACTGCTGCAGAACAGAATAAAGAAAAAAGAATGAAAAGAAATGACAGCCTAAGAGACCTCTGGGACAACACTAAACGCACCAACGTTTGCATTATAGGGGTCCTAGAAGGAGAAGAGAGAGACAAAGGGCCTGAGAAAGTATTTGAAGAGATAATAGTTGAAAACTTCCTTAACATGGGAAAGGAAACAGTCACCTAAGTCCAGGAAGTGCAGAGAGTCCCATAAGGGATAAACCCAAGGAGGAATATGCAGAGACATGTTAATCAACTTGACAAAAATGAAAGATAAAGATAAAATATCAAAAGCAACAAGGGAAAAGCAACAAATAACATACAAGGGAATCCCCATAAGGTTATCAGCTGGTATTTCAGCAGAAACTCTGCAGGCCAGAATGGAGTGGCAGGATATATTTAAGTGGTGGAAGGGAAAAACCTACAACCAAGAATACTCAGCAAGGCTCTTGTTCAGAGTCGATGGAGAAATCAAAAGCTTTACAGACAAGCAAAAGCTAACAGAATACGGCACCACCAAACCAGCTTTACAACAAAGGCTAAAGAAACTGTTCTAGGCAGAAAAGAAAAGCCCATG
This sequence comes from Globicephala melas, assembly GCF_963455315.2. NCBI lineage: Eukaryota > Metazoa > Chordata > Mammalia > Artiodactyla > Delphinidae > Globicephala > Globicephala melas. The sequence continues at coordinate 3,130,563 of NC_083315.2, read as the reverse complement.
AGAGAAAACAAGAAAATTATGAATGGGAAAGCTGACTGGTCAAGGCAAATATACAGTAAAGGTAGGAAATCATCCACTCACAAACATGCTATCAAAACCAGCAATCATGAGAAGAGGAGAGTACAATGCAGGATATTTGGAAATGCATTTGAAATTAAGAGACCAGCAACTTAAAACAATCTTGTATATACATATATAGACTGCTGTATCAAAACCTCATGGTAACCGCAAACCAAGAATCTACTTATAGACAGATCCAAAACCTATGGAGTGCAGCAAAAGCAGTTCTAAAGAGGGAAGTTTACAGCAATACAGTCATATCTCAGGAAACAAGAAAAATCCCCAATAAACAACCTAACCTTACACCTAAGCAACTAGAGAAATAAGAACAAAAAAACCCCAAAGTTAGCAGGAGGAAAGAAATCATAAAGATCAGAGCAGAAATAAATGAAATAGAGACGAAGAAAACATTAGAAAAGATCAATGAAACTAAAAGCTGGCTCTTTGAAAAGATAAACAAAATAGATAAACCTTTAGACAGACTCATCGAGAAAAAAAGGGAGAGGGCTCAAATCAATAAAATTAGAAATGAAAAAGGAGAAGTTACAATGGACACACCACAGAAATACAGAGGATCTTAAGAGACTACTACAAGCAACTATATGCCAATATAATGGACAACCTAGAAGAAATGGACAAATTCTTAGAAAGGTACAATCTCCCAGAAATGAACAAGGAAGAAATTGAAAATATGAACAATAATCACAAGCACTGAAACTGAAACTCTGATTTAAAAATTCCCAATAAACAAAAGTCCAGGACCAGATAGCTTCACAGGGGAATTCTATCAAACATTTAGAGAAGAGTTAACACCTATCCTTCTGAAACTGTTTCAAAAAATTGCAGACGAAGGAACACTCCAAAATTCGTTCTATGAGGTCAACATCACCGTGATACCAAAACCAGACAAAGATACCACAAGAAAAGAAAATTACAGGCCAATCTCATAGATGAACATAAGATGCAAAAATCCTCAACAAAAAAAAATACTGGCAAACAGGATCCAACAATACATTAAAAGGATCATGCACCATGATCAAGTGGGATTTATCCCAGGGATGCAAGGATTTTTCAGTACCCACAATTATTCAGTGTGATACACCACATTAACAAATTGAAGGGAAAAAACCATATGATCATCTCAATAGAAAAATCTTTTGGCAAAATTTCAACACCCATTTAAGATAAAAACTCTCCAGAAAGTGGGCATAGAGAGAATATACCTCAACATAATAAAGGCCATATATGACCAACCCACAGCTAACATTATACTCAGTGGTGAAAAGCAGAAAGCATTTCTTCTAAGATCAGGAACAAGACAAGGATGTCTACTCTCACCACTTCTATTCAACCTAGTTTTGGAAGTCTTAGCCATAGCAATCAGAGAAGAAAAAAAATAGCAGGAATCCAAATTGGAAAGGAAGAAGTAAAACTGTCACTGTTTGCAGATGACATGATACTATACACAAAAAATCCTAAAGATGCTGCCAGAAAACTACGGGAGCTCGTCAATGGATTCAGTAAAGTTGCAGGACACAAAATTAATGCAGAGAAATCTGTTGCATTCCTATACACTAACAACGAAAGATCAGAAAGAGAAATTAAGGAAACAATACCATTTATCAGTGCATGAAAAAAGAATAAAATACCTAGGAATAAACCTACCTAAGGAGGCAAAAGACCCGTATGCAGAAAACTGTAAGATGCTGATGAAAGAAATCGAAGATGACACAAACAGATGGAAAGATATACCATATTCTTGGATTGGAAGAATCAACATTGTCAAAATGACTATACTATACCCAAGGCAATCTACAGATTCAGTGCAATCCCGATCAAATAACTAATGGCATTTTCTGCAGATCTAGAACAAAAACCTTAAAATCTGTATGGAAACACAAAAGACCCTGAATAGCCAAAGGAATCTTGGGAAAGAAAAACAGAGCTGCTGGAGGAAGCAGGCTGACTGATACTATAAAGCTACAGTCATCAAAACAGTATGGTACTGGCACAAAGACAGAAATACAGATAAATGGAACAGGATAGAAAGCCCAGAAATAAACCCACACCCCTATGGTCAATCTATGACAAAGGAGGCAAGAATATACAATGGAGAAAAGATAGTCTCTTTAATAAATGGTGCTGGGAAAAGTGGAGAGCTACGTGTAGAAGCATGAAATTAGAACATTCTCTAACAGCATACACAAAAATAAACTCGGAATTCATTAAAGACCTAAATGTAAGTCTGGATACTATAAATCTCTTAGAGGAAAACATAGGCAGAACATTGTTTGACATAAATTGCAGTAATACCTTTTTGGATCCACCTCCTAGAGTAACGAAAATAAAAACAAAAATAAACAAATGGGACCTAATTAAACTTAAAAGCTTTTGCACAGCAAAGGAAACCATAAAGAAAATGAAGACAACCCACAGAATGGGAGAAAGTATTTGCAAATGAAGTGAACGACAAGGGTTTAATCTCCAAAACATACAAACAGCTCATGCAGCTCAATATCGAAAAAACAAACAACCCAATCAAAAAAATGGGCAGGGCTTCCCTGGTGGCACAGTGGTTGAGAGTCCGCCTGCCGATGCAGGGGACGCGGGTTCGTGCCCTGGTCCGCGATGATCCCACATGCCGTGGAGCGGCTGGGCCTGTGAGCCATGGTCGCTGGGCCTGCGCGTCCGGAGCCTGTGCTCCGCAACGGGAGAGGCCGCAGCAGTGAGAGGCCCACGTACCGCAAAAAAAAAAAAAAAAAAAAAAAATGGGCAGTAGATCTAAATATACATTTCTCCAAATATATATTTACATTTGGAGAAGTGTGTATTTCTCCAAATATACAAATGTATGTTTATCTATTTTGTTTATCTTTCAAAGAAGATATACAGATGGCCAAAAAGCACATGAAAAGATGCTCCACATCACTAATTATTAGAGAAATGAGAATCAAAACTACAGTGAGGTATCACCTCACACTGGTCAGAATGGCCATCATCAAAAAATCTACAAACAATAAATGCTGGAGAGGATGTGGAGAAAAGGGAACCCTCTTGCACTGTTGGTGGGAATGTAAACTGATACAGCCACTATGGAGAACAGTACGGAGGTTCCTTAAAAAACTAAAAATAGAACTACCATATGATTCAGCGATCCATCTCCTGGGCATATATCCAGAGAAAATCATACTTCAAAAAGGTACATGCACCCCAATGTTCACTGCAGCACTATTTACAAGAGCCAGGACATGGAAGCAACCTAAGTGTCCATCGACAGAGGAATGGATAAAGATGATGTGGTGTATATATATAGGTATATATACACAATGGAATATTACTCAGCCATAAAAAAGAATGCAATAATGCCATTTGCGGCAACATGGATGGATCTAGAGATTCTCATACTAAGTTAGACAGAGAAAGATAAATATCAAAGGATATCATTTATATGTGGAATCTAAAAAATAGTACAAATGAACTTATTTACAAAACAGAAACAGACTCACAGACTTTGAAAACAAACTTACGGTTACCAAAAGGGAAAGGCGGGGGAGGGATAAATGAGGAGATTGGGATTCACATGTGCACACTACTATATGTAAAACAGACAACCAACAAGGATCTACTGCATGGCACAGTGGACTCTACTCAATACTCTGCAATGACCTATATGGGAAAAGAATCTGAACAAGAATAGATATGTATATGTAAAACTAAATAACTTTGCTGTACACCTGAAGCTAACACAACACTGTAAATCAACTAACTCCAATATAAAGTTAAAAAAATGGGCCAAGGACTTTGTTACCTCATCAAAGAAGATATACAGATGACAAATAAGTGTGAAAAGATGCTGCACATAATGTTTCATTAGGGAAATACAAACTAAAACAGCAAGATACCACTACACACTATTAGAATGGCCAAAATCGGGAACACTGAGAACGTGAAATATTGGCCATGACGTGGAGCAACAGGAACTCTCATCATTGCTGGTGGAATGAAAAGTGGTGCAGCCACTCGGGATGATAGTTTGGCCGTTTCCTCTAGAACTAAGCATACCCTTATCATATAATCCAGCAATTGTGCACCTTGGTATTTACCCAAAGGAGCTGAAAACTTATTTCCAGACCAAAATCTGTGCACGAATGTTTACAGCAGCTTCATTCATCATTGCCAAAACTTGGAAGCAACCAAGGTGTCCTTCAGTAGGTGAATGGATAAATAAAATGCAGTACATCCAGACTATGGAATATCATTCAACGTTTAGAAGAAATGAGTTATCAATCCATGAAAAGACACAGAGGAAAGTTAAATGCATAACTAAGTGAAAGAAGCCAATTTGAAAAGGCTATATGACTATGTACTATATGACTCCAACTATAAGACATCCTGGATAAGGCAAAACTATGGAGGCATAAAAACATCAGTGGTTGCCAGGGCAAGGAGGAGGGCAGGATGAACAGGCAGAGCACAGAGGACTTCTCGGGCAGTGAACATACTCTGTGTGATACTATAATGACGGATACTTGTCATTGTACATTTGTCCAAACCCACAGAACGTACAACACCAAGAGTGAACCCTAATGCAAATTAAGGTCTTTGAGTGATTATGATGTGTCAGTGTAGGTTCATCCTTGGTTAAAAAAAAAATTACCGCTCTGGTGAGTGATGTTGATAATGGGGGGGGGGCAGGGGGAATATGGGAAATCTCTGCACCTCTGTACAATTTTGTTCTAAATATAAAACTGCTCTAAAAAGTCTTTTAAAAAAGTTGATTATTGAGCTCTTAAGCTAAATCTATCCATTAAACTGGGAACCCTGGAGAAACCAAACCAGATTTAGGATCTTAATACTTCAAATATCCTCAAACATTCCAAGCATCTTCCTAGTTCTTGGTACAGATACTGTGTAAAATTTCTTACAGGAGTATTTTCATCTGTTTCTAGTGCATGGAAGGCAGAATGACAGCATCTTTCTTTTCAGGAGAGTATGAACGCATTATTATTGTATTTCACCACTCTTTATATACTGGCTGTTCATATCAGAGAGGACCAAAGTAGATACAGGAAAACCATCTGTCTCCAAATCAGTATGTTTTGAACCAGACAGCCACGCTTTTCTTGCCAGAACAGTGGAGAATAATCAAAGGGCACTAAGGGTCACCCTAGTTCCCATTTCTACTACTTGCTACCATGTAAGTGAATGGAAATCGATGTCCAGGCACTGCCCTAAGCATTGCACATGTGGTGGCATCACACTATATACACGAGAGGCCACTGACACAATGCTATACTGTTACCATGGACAGTGTTCCGCTCGTTAAAGAGATCGCTCTCTACAGCCCCCTGCAATAAATGTTGGTTTTCAAAAGTGTTCCCGCTAGTAGAGTGGGTTCCCACATAGAGTAATGGAAGCAATAATCCTCTGGAGATGAGAACAAAGCGGCCGTGATGCTTGTTACCGTTTTCATCGTGCCCGCTGGCCTCCGGCGTGCCCTGCCTCTGGTCCTCCTCGGGCGCCTCGGGGTAGATGACTGCAGTGTCTTGTTGCTGCAGGAACTCTTCAACGTTGGGATCATGGTTTTGTTCATTTTCTGCATCTGAGTCGCATTCATCATCTTTTACTAGAAGAAACGCATACTCTATAAAAACCAACTTCACCACCAAGTTGTTACACAGTTTTCCTAAATAAGAAATTGTTTATCTTGGGAGAATAAATCTGTTCTTGAATTTGCAGGAAATATTTACAGAACATTAAAAATTTACTCGTTCTGTTCTAAGCTATTAAGAAGTCCGTTTTCATAAGTTTAAGATGTTATAAAAGTCTTGACATTGTCACGATATCCCTTGAAAGCTTTAGGGTTGTACTTCCATTCCATTTTACTGATGAACAAGACACAGAGAAGGTTGGCTGAATCCTTAGTTTCTGAATCAATGATAAAGCAAGGAAAACAGGAAAAGAGAAAAATGTAGTTCTCAAACCTCAGTCCTTCCTAGCAACCTACTGTTCATATTTAGTTGGAGTTGTGCTTGAAATCTGAACCATTCTCTGAATAACGAACTGCTCTGAAGTTCAGTTCAGTTATGTGATTTCTCAGAAAATAGCTTTAATAGTTCCCTACAGTTGGAAAGACTTCTAATAAGAGTCAAAGAGTATCAAATTGATAAAATTGCTTCCTATCTACCCTGGTATTCAGATACAGGCAGGGCTATTCTTTCTGTGTTTCTTCCTCAGTAAATGTTAATTGTGGGGTGAAGGAGAGGCATTTTCCCTGAGTCAGAAGGTTCCGAGCATTAACAGCACGTCTTCACTTGGAGAAGGCAGCCCAGAGCGTTGCCGTGTTTGCAGAGCGGGACTGGTATCCTGGGGTTCCCGTCCGTTTCCTCCCGGAGGAGGGTCTGCTCCACACTGCTGCTAACTGTCCTGGGTCAGGGTGGCCCCCGGGTGTCTCATGGCTGACCTCTTCACACACTTCAGACTGAACTCAGTTCTAAATTTATAAAGTAGCAGACTGAACTGGTGCTTAAAATGGTGGGACTTCCCTGGTGGTGCAGGGGTTAAGAACCCGCCTGCCAACGCAGGGGACACGGGTTCGAGCCCTGGTTCGGGAAGATCCCACATGCCGCGGAGCAACTAAGCCCGTGCGCCACAACTACAGGGCCTGCGCTCTAGAGCCCGCAAGCCACAACTACTGAGCCCGCGCTCTAGAGCCCGCAAGCCACAACTACTGAGCCCGCGCTCTAGAGCCCGCAAGCCACAACTACTGAGCCCGCGCACCTGGAGCCCATGCTCCACAACAAGAGAAGCCACCGCAGTGAGAAGCCCACGCACCACAACGAAGAGCAGCCCCCGCTCGCCTCAACTAGAGAAAGCCCGTGTGCAGCAACAAAGACACAGCACAGCCAAAAAAATTAATGAAGAAAAATTAAAATGGTAAATGTAAGGGCATCCTTTTGTTCGACAGTTACCAAAGCAGTCTTGCACAGGAGCAGTAACCCAACTCCTCAGGGTGGCTGCTATTAACAGACTTAGAGCCGATGACATAGTAATCATGATGACTCGTCATTTTTTCCTCCTCTTCAATGCAGCCAAGAGCTATCAATTATTTAGTATCTGCTGTACACAGCTGACCCCTGAACAACATGGGTTTGAGCTGAGTGGGTCTACTTATACTCGGATTATTTCAATAGTAAATACTATGGTACTACATGACTGTGGTTGGTTGGATCCGTGGATGTGGAACTGTGGACACAGAGGAACCTCGTGTTGCAAGGGCTGGCTGTAAATTACACACAGATTTTCCACCGCGGGGAGGGTCAGGTGCCTCTAAGGCCTGTGCTGTTCAATGGTAACTGTACTGAGAACCGTAGTTTTTAGTTGACGCCTCTGAGCCACCAAACCAGGGTTACTGGATCCGGTGGTGTGTGCGGTGGGGGGGGAGGGGGGGGAGGGGAGGCTCTTTTAAAGGGAAGCCAGTACTGTTGGTTTAAATGGAATCTACTTCCAGATCCTCAGCTTCCATGCACGGTCCTTCCTAGAATCCTGAAGGTTCTTCTTTCTACCCCTGCTTTTCACAGTCCTCTGCTCTGACTTCAAAGAGGCAGATCCCTCCCCCTCCATCCCTTACGTTAATACCGTGCATCGCCTCGGAGTGTAAAAAGCCTCCAGGTTGCCGAAGGAAAACGATTCAAAATACCGATTGGGGAAAACCTTCTTTGTTGATCAGTCAGGGCAACATAAGAGCGCTCTAGGCGTCCAGCCTTTCCTGTTTACATGGATTTCTATCAGGGATAAAGTGTGGCAATTGAAATGGGGATTATTTTGGCCCTAGTTACAAAGCTCTGAACTCAGCTATATAATATATCCAGAGGGAGTGAGAGTAATTTTCCTTTAATGATCTCACCTGTTTCATTCCCTATTATTAAAACATTCACTGCTATTCAGGAGGCTGGTGAGAGCAAAGCAAAGAGTATTCTCGAAAACCCTTCCCAGGATCTGTCATTAGCTAGAACAATAAGCACTTCTGAATAACTAAAGCAGTGCAAGTCTGTGTTATTAGGTCTTTTCAATGTAACTTCAAAGTTTCAAGTTAAACTAGATTAAACTCATGAATGAAATTTATATTTTATGTGATTTCCTATACAGAAATATAGATTTGACAGGTTACTTAAAAATATTTTTATCAGATTATATTAAAAATATTTATCTCAGTTAAATAGTCTCCACTTTTAAAATGTTTATATTTTCTATAGCCTAGTAACTATATATATGCTAGATGATGGTATGATGAGGTTTTAAATAGTATATGTTTTTCAGAATTATATAATCTGTATTTTATACACAAACCTTTCATCTTCAGTAAGTTATAAGTTTATCTACACACTGGTTGTAAAGGTACCCATTTGGAGACCAAGATTTTTATAAAGCATAACGATTAGATTAGATCTAAATAATCTTAATCTCATTACTGAATAAGCTATTTTAAAGATGTATTTATTTATACTTTATATATTCCTCATTATTTGTAACATATATTTTTCATAGAAAATATTTTATAAAATCCCTCAAAATGTGTATCGATGCATTTATTTTAATTAGAAAAATGAAGACGCCCTTTTTCTTCTGAGAGAAAGTCTGATTTGGCTGATTGGTCTAACAGTGATAACTGGTTTTACTAGTAAGGTTATTAGGTACAGATTTTCCAGAAATTGAATGAACTAAGTCTATAGCTCTAAGGTATTGATCAAAATATAGTTAATTCACATGTTAAAAGGATTTTTATTTAAAAATGTACTGACAGAAGGTACTAAAATTAGCAAGATTTCAATATCTCCAACCATTTCTGAATATATTAAACAAGGTGCCTCAAAGTGAGGGGAAAAAAGTAAGAAAAGCCAAAACAGGTATCATTAGTCCTTTGATAAGTAAGTATTGGTAAAGCCTTTTGGCATATGTCCCAGGAAAGGAGGGAGTCAATGATTCTGGTGACTGGGAAACAAATCCTTTAGGAAATTAAGTGGCTTTCCATGTTTGCTTTCAACAAAACTGAAGGAGCATTTAATAGAACTGTCAGTTGACAAGACATCAAAATATTTTTATTAATAGATAACCATAATTCTTTGCAAATCTGAATATGTAAAGAATCGAATAAATCATTTATAACAAAAATGTATTTCACCTTTTTATTTATGAGAATAAGGTTATCTCAGTGCTAAAGAAAAAAAGGAAACAATTAATGCTGAACACTTATTCTTCTAGAATAAGCAACATTGAACTACTGATATATGGGCTAATTGAAGAATACTTCAGCTCCTTTAATCTCATTTCCAGTAACATTTTTCTTTAATCAGTAGTTGACCCCTGAACAACACAGGTTTGAACTGCACAGGTCCACTTACACTGGGTTTTTTCAATACAGTAAATACTATCGTTCTACACCATCCATGGTTGGTTGTGGCCACGGGTATGGAACCGCGGACAGGGAGGGGTCCTGTGTACGGAGGGGCTGCGTACACGGGAGCACTGACTCTCAGTTATGTGTGGACTCTGACTGGGCAGAGGGTCGGCGACCCAGTCCCCATGTTGTTCAAGGGTCAACCATATTTATTACAATTTGTCATGTATGCTGTGATCAACTATGTAGGACTAATAATCATAGGATAAATCAATCCATAACGTTTTTTTAATCTTAAGAGCCGTATGGTTCCTGGGAACTTAAGAGAAACTTAGATTTCAATTTCTGTACATGTTTTTCTTGCAAGGAAATGAGAGTTGATCAAAAATATCTTCGAACAGGAAATATACACTATGTTAGCATCAAATTCTATGGGCTACATAGAATGGAAATATGAGTTCAAGGGGTAAACATTATGACATAACATTTCTGACTCTTAAAGAAGAGCTTATTCATATTTTAAAAATGAATGGTATTACACTTCTTTGGATTTCAAATATAAGAGTGATGTTAGAAATGTCATTTTTAATATGCCAGAGATTAGGCTGTAAGTACAGCTGACCCTTGAACAACTCGGGGCAGGTTACTGGTGCCGACCCTCCATGCAGTCCAAGGTCCATGTGTAACTTAGCGTCGGCCTCTGCGTACGTGGGTCTGCATCCTCGACTCAGCCAAGGCCAGACTGCAGCACTGCCGTGTTTACTATCGGGAAAAATCTGCATGTAAGTGGACCTGCACTGTTCAAACCCATGTGTTCAAGGGTCAGCTGTACTTACACTTAAAATGAAGAACTTTATATGTCCATCAGAAACTTGGGGAGTAATACACGATCCATGTGTATAATATAACATCTGGAGAATAATAACAGCACCTCTTAGGGTAGTTGTGAGAATTAAATGAATTACTACAGTATGTGCTTAGTATTGCACCAGGCACACAGTAAGTGCTGTATAATTGTCATCTATTTTCCTCAAAGCAGTCCTGGTAAGGTGAACATTAAATTGGAGCAGATGATTCAGTATTAGGAGTCTGCTTTCAAATTCTGGCGTCTTTCCAACTAAAGTACACTGTCTCCACGAACCTGCATTTACCAAGCCAATTTCAAGCTAAGACCAGACATTCCACAGTTTCACCCATAAAATTTAAAGTGTTGGGAAGTGCATGTTGTGAAAAGGTCAATTATAAAGCAAAATTCCTCGTCCTAAGACTGATAACCTTACGTGTTTAAACATTAAAGAGATGAGCAAACACAGAGAAACACATAATGATAATTTGGTTTTCTTTCAGGTGTGACAAAACTCAGAGCTAACTGTCAAAGTATAGAACTATAATCATTTGACGAAGTGCAGAATTACAGGGTTATCATCGCAGATTGGAGAAAGCAAGGAGAGAGAGACAAATGTTTAGTGTAAAGACTAAATAACATTTTTAACGTGGCCATCAGTATTTCACTCCCATCAGAATAAAGTATCCTATCTTTATCCTCCAATTTTAAAACTCTGCACAATATCAGCTATATAAACAGAAGAGGGATGCTTAGAAGAACAAAGCCTGTTTTGGGTGATTTTTCACTCTCTGAATACTAAGCTGAGACCATAGTTCTCTTCACTTCGTGAATTGCAGAAGGAAGTCAGCTACAGAAAGAAGCTGACAAAGTTCTAAACTAATGATGGTGACCTTTGTGCCAGGTTTTTGTTGACTCTGTCAGCACATTATTCCCTAGAAGTCAAGGAAGTAACAAAAGCGAAGGCGAAACATAGTTTTAAAAGTTTAACTGCTCAATAGTCTCAAACGTCTAATTTCCATCCTTCTTTGCTGAAAACTGCACTTGTCGGGGTTTCACTAAATGTCTGTCTACTCCTAACTCCCCATGTTCCAAGGAAATAATGCACAGGACTCATCGTCTTGTGGCAGAGGGTCCTGTGTTTCAGTGGCAGCTCTGGCTGATACACAGTGACTGTATCTCCCAGATGTGACTGTTTTGGCGGGGGGAGGGAAATTATGTATTACTCAGTACTTCAAACTGAAAGAATTCATTCATTTTCGTAGTGAAGAGCAAATTGTGAGGTAAAATACTGTAAACTTGGAACTGTAAATGTCTTTTTTGCTGGCATTTTGCCTAAAAGGGCAAACGATCTTTTACAGAATAACTTATATTACCCTGGTAATGTAAGTCATCAAATTTTAACATTAAATAAAAGAGTAATGAACAGCATTCTTTTGTGTTCATTCACACTATTTTACTAATAACAAATACCTCGTTTAAATATTTTATATAATGTGTGAGTTAGCCTGACAAATATTTGATAACAAGCATACCTGAATACATTATTCATGCAAGTTCAACATAACCATATTAAAGGCAGAATACAAAACCTTTGGCTGCAGGCACCATAAATTATCACATACTCCATTATTATTTAGTTAATCTGGAATGCACCTTCAGGAACAGTACAATGACTTGCTCTTTGTTTTATAGAACTGACAAGTAGGGGAGGGCTGACGCTTATATTATGGATGAAAATCTATTTTTGACACATTACTATAAAACACACTCATCTTACACAACACAAGGTAATTTATAAGGCTCTGTGGAATACTCCTAAAATGTACTGCAAAGAAAAAAAAACTATAAACGTTAAACCAAAGGAAAAAACCAAAATTTAATTAAAACTATATGATAGAAATATCTAATTTATGGTTGTATATACAGAATACAGTTATACTACTTTTAAGTACAGAATTTTGAGGAAATGTTTTAATAATCTGGAATTTATTTTTGAAGTTTACATTCTAAGACTGACTTATGAGACACAATAATTAAGTGCCTACTCTTATCATATGTAAGATCTGGATTTAAGATTTGCACTTATTCTTTTGCTTCTTAAATCTGATTTGACTCCATTACAGAGGAATAGCCTTAAGTCTCAGAGAGTATGTACTTTTAGTCACCTAGAAGCAATTTTCAACGTCATTTTGGCCTTTTTCAATCACAGTAATTACAAGAAAAATGTTTATTCTCTTGTTTGCTGTGACATGTTCACTCATCAGTGTCCATGATTCTCAGTCTGGTTTCTGGATAAGCGATTATATCTGCTTATTTTTCTCTCTCTTGTCTTGTGGGCAATTCAATGTAGAGCCTTGTAACTAATAATGAAACTCAAAATAGTTAGATCTGTATTTCTATAACTATGGTAAAAAAATTTGACAGAAGTTTAAATTATCATTCAGATACTTATTTGGGGATTATCTGTAGATTACACTTGTCATCCTGATGGATGGAAACCTGTATTACATGAATCTGTAAGCTTACGCTGTATTTGAAGAATATAGAGAGCTAACTTTCCATACAGTGTCCCACACGCCTAGGTATTTAAACATTTAAAGGGGACAAGATAAAGAGTAGGAAACAGACTAAATTCAGGACTCACAGATGCACAAACCAGTGACACAAAAGGCCTTGTTCAAGGACGACAGTGTGCATGAAAAAGGCAAGAGTTACCTGTACCTCCCACTTCATCTGCCCGAGCTTCAGGCCCCAGGATTTCTTGTCCTTCCTTTCCTGCTAAAATCAAAGAACAAAGCATTAAAATAGATCCACCTCTCACCAACATTTTAACTTCTAGAAATCTGAAAAGGAAACTTTCAGATTATATTTGGTTTGGATTTTTTCCCTTTTATAAGTATAGTAATATCTCCTAGTAAGGAAAAGCTTTTTAAAGAAATTAAGCAGATAAGTTTTACAAAACTCAGATATTTTAGTGAAGCAAAATAAGTGAAGATGTATATGTAATTCTGAACGCATACATGTCTTAGAATTACAAGCATACTAGGATTTTAGCATTTTCTTTTAGGAGAGGAGACCTACCTACAGGCAGCAGGATTCGCTTTTGCATCTCCTTCCCGAAGCACAGATTGGTACGTACTGGGCACTGCACTAGATGCCTTATCAACTCATTTCCTTTAATCTTCATAACTACCTTCTTATAAATTTAAAAATCCCACCCAAACATGAGGCTTTAAGAGGTCAGACCACCTGCCTAAGGACACACGTTGCTGGGTCGTGGAGGCGGGACTTGCGTGCAGGTCTGGCGGCTCCAAAGCCTACTTGCTACCCCACCTTGGCCCCCTCGCGAGACGGAGTCCCGGGCAAGCAGAAGGCAGGCTGGACCGAACTGCAGTGTGCCCAGAGCAAACACCTGTGGACGACACTTTTTCTTTCACTGTATTTATTCTTCTAACTACTGACGAGTAGTAATAAATGATAACAGTGTAGGTACTAATAAGCATTTTAGGTGTCTGTTATCTGTCTCTGCCACCTACATATGTTTGTAATGAACTCATAAGATCAGAGTAGATATGCACATTATTTAGGGCAAGCAGAAAGTTGGCTTTATATATTTAGGTACATTTTATTCATTAAATAGTGCACATACAAAAGATAAGTTAAAAACTGCTTTCAGAGTATGTATCATAATTATGATCAGAAGACTTACAGTCATATTAAAACACTGTGTAGTTATCTTCACTCCAATCAATCCCATTGAATATGTCAGTCAAAAATCTTGATTTACATTTCCCCTAAGTTTGATAATTGAATTGAGAAATAGAGCACTAATCAAGTAAAACGTGCTCACATTAAAGCATGTATTTCCTTAAGTGTCCCGGATTGTCGGGTGGATTTACTCAGCGGATTATCTATACTCGTTAACTGTTATGTTACTACTTAAAGATGATCATTATGTGAAAAACAGTTAAAACATGCACAGACCTCTCTAGATCAGCATAAAGACCACTGTCTAAAGTGGATAACGATGAGACTAACTTCTGCCGAAGAATTCTCATTTTGTATTTGCCATCAGCAAAATGACAATTTAAAAATCTCTGGTCAAGTGTTAACAATACTGTAGGATAAACACTAGTATTTGGTAAGTGTCTGAAAATCTCTAATGTCTTTTATTCCTCTTCCTCCAAAGCATCTACTTAAACTAAAATAAACAGTGTGCCAAGTGGGCAATTATATGATAGTAATACAGGTACTTATTATTGCATATGCGCATTCTCTATTTCTCCTCAAATGAAGATCAAAGCAGGCAGAGTTACGACTTGCTAAGGTGGAAGATAACACTGATGTTAAAGTTTAAAGTGATACTTTGGACCTTATTAATTTTACTACTTACAGTTATTATTATAGCTAATTTAAACACTGTGTGCGATTCAATTAAATTATTCACTTCTTCATTCCTTCTGCTGGAATAAAATCTAGGCTGCTTAGATGAGTACGCGGCATGTCAGAATCTGGTCCCACACTCACCACAATTCGAAACCCGGAAGTGTCCATTCTTTCCCTCATTACTGGGGCTGGAATTTTGGTTCAATGACTAAAACCATGTCAACTAATGAAAACAGAAACGGTGCTGATGCTGGGCTGTAAGGTGGGCACACTCCTCTTGCTGCAGACTGCTACCTGGGGCAGCCCCCCTACCGCCCACTGCTCTGTCCAGGGATCAGCACGAGGGTGTCTTGGAACAGGGGCTGTTCTAAATATTTCTCAAGCAGCGTTCTCCCTCATGTGTTCTGATCTTACTTCTAGTTTTAAGAAATGTATGAGGGGTAAAGTAGTTGAATCTACTTGTATATAAGACTTTCTCTCCTGTAAGACTTAATGTCAACACATTATGACTGACCCACCTAAATGCAACTCAGGAAGGAAAACTAGAATGCTGCTGAGGCTTTGGCTTTTAGTCTAAATTCCAAAGCAGATACATAAAGGAAAAACTCCTCAGTAACAAGACTTTAGTTTTTTAAAAAGGGTAAAATATAGCTGCAATAAGTCATAAACTACGACTCAGCAACAAAAAGGAACAAACTACTGATACATACAACTTCAGTGGATCTCCAAGAAATTACGGAGAGTGAAAAAAGCCAATCCAAAACGTTACATACTGTACGATTCCACTTACATAACATTACTGAAATGACAAAATGACAAAAATGGAGAAGAGCTTCGTGGTTACCAGGGGTTAAGGGTGGGGTGGAGGGGAGGAGAGGGTGGGTTGTCTGAAGGCAGGTAGGGAGCCCTGTGGTGACGGAATGCTCTGTATCTCACCTATGTCAGCGTTAATATCCTGGTGATGATACTGCACCACAGTTTTACAAGATGCTACCCCTGGGGGAAACTGGGTAAAAGGTACAAGGGCTCTCTGTATTATTTGTAGATCTAAAACTGAACTATTGGTGAATCTGTAATTATTTCAAAACTGAAAGCTTAGTTTTAAAGAAGTCAAAGGCAGATAGCACACATTTGGATCAAAATAGACAGCACTTGTGCATTCTGCCGGAGGGTGAAATTCCTAGCAAGTAAAAGTAAGAATGACAGATGCAATCGATTCTAATTAAAGATCCAGAAGCTTACCATCAATGGCAAGATAGAACAGTGCAAAGTACAGGGCTGATTTAACACACGCTCTAAATCCTAAACCTCGCATTTCTGAAATTCATACCAGGGTGTTTCTAACCATTTCACATGTTTCTGTGGGAACACTTTGTAGCAACGGCTAATAAGGCACAGTAAGTGGCTAAATGAATCAGATTTTCCTTTCCTGCTTTTGTCTCTTCCTTGATGACACACATCCACATATGCCATGCACATTTATACCTGCTTCTTCTCAAGCTGTTTTCTCTGCCACAGTGCTGTTACCCATTCATCTGAGTAACTTCTACTAATCTGATTCTTTAAAGATCAGTTCACATGTCTCTCATTTTGTAAGTCTTCCCTGACCCTGCTCTCTGCTATCCCCACCCCGCTGTTCCTATTATAGGAATACTATCCAAAAAGCAAACGCCGATAGTATAGTATAGTATAGTATAGTATAGTATAGTATAGTATAGTATAGTATAGTATAGTGTAGTATTAGTATAGTATAGTATTAGTATAGTATAGTATAGTATAGTATAGTATAGTATAGTATAGTATTAGTATTAGTATTAGTATTAGTATTAGTATAGTATTCAAACTTTATTTAGGGGTGAAACATTTGTTTCATTATGTACTTTTTCAGAACCTTTCCAGACAGTGCCATCTTCCCTTCTAATATCCTTTAGGTTCTACATATGTATTAATATGCTTTTGGTATAACTGCCCATCAATGTCACAGTAAATATAATTCACAACCTCCATGAATACCTGTTAACTTAGATAATGGTAAAAAATATATATATACATCTGGGGTCAGCTTTGGTTAAGATGGAGATAAACCACCTGTGTGTCCCACTGGATGCAGCTAGAGCACCTGGGGGGATGCAGGCAGGGGCAGTGTGAAGCCTCTGGAAGGCGAACCACAGCAGGAAGGCAGGCAGGGGAGGAAGACTGGGCCACTGAGCTGGAAGTGACCCCTCCCACCCCAGCCTGGGTTCAGGGAGGCCCAAAAGCTGGACGTCAACACTGAGGCACGAAGAGCGTGCTAAGAAAGCCCTCTACTTTAGGCTCAGGGAGCAGGAAGGGGCTCAAAGAAGGGAGAAATATGCATTTTTCCCTCTTTTGTCTTGTGTCCCAGCCCCCAGGTCATTCCACGGTGGTGGGAGAGGCCATGGGGACAGAAGGGGCCTAAGGGTACCTAAAACTCCAAGGGAAAGGGACCTTCTTCTCCAGTCAGAGGACCAGAGCCTGAAGACGGTGCACAAATGTCCACTGAGTTCCTCCTCCCTGTCTTCTCGCGGCCCTTCTTCTCGCAGTCACAGTTGCAGGAAGTACGCATCAGGTACGGCAACAAAGTCCCAGGTTTTTGTCAGAAGACTGAACAGGGGAGTCCCAAGGAACTGGAAATACTGAGGAGACGGTGGAGAGGGAGGGGCGTGGGAGAGAGACTGCACAAAGCTGTCTGTGAGCTCCAGGGTGCATCCCAAGCTTCTCATATGTGGATCTGACCACAGACTCTGAGAACTGAAGTGTGGGATAAGATCACTACTCATGTCCCAGACTGGCCACTGCATGGCACAGATCTGAAAAGCACTGCAAAGGCTTGAAAACTGAACTGATGTTGGAACCACAACCCACAGAAAGCTGCTTGGAACTTACAGCCTGATACACTGAATTGCCTGCTAAACCAAAAATACAAAAATTCTCCACAGGATTTAAATAACAACAAGGGTCTCATAAGACAATACTCAGAATGTCCAGAATACAATCCAAAATTACCCAGCGCACAAAGAACCAGGAAAATCGCAGCGCCTGTGGGAAAAGGTGATCAAAAATGGCAACACGGAGATGACACAGATGTTGAAATTATAGGACAAAGACTGTAAGCCAGCTACTGGAAAGGTGTTCCAAGAAGTAAGGCTGAACACTCCTGAAAAGAGTGGAGAGATAGAAAGTCTCAGCAAACTCTCATCAGCAAATAGAAGATATAAAAAAGAATCAAAGGAAATTTAGAACTAAAATTACAGTGACAAAAATGTAAAAAAAAAAAAAAATCACTCGATAGGCTCAATAGCAAAATGGAGATGAAAGAGGAAAGATCAGTGAACATGATGATAGAGCAATGAAAAAAAATTATCTAATCTGAAAAACAGAGAGTAAATGATTAAAGAATAATCTTGAGATGTGTAGGATAATAATAAAGTATCTTTCATGCCACGTAAGTCCCAGAAAGAGAATGACACAGAAAAAAATATTTGAAAAAATAATGTCTAAAAACATCCCAAATTTAACAAGACACAAATTAATAGATTCTAGAGTTTAACCGAATCTCAAATAGGGTAAAGCCCCCCAAATCCAGGCCCAGATCATGAGTCAAACTCTGAAAACTAAAATTAAAAAAATCTTGAAAAGAGAGAAAATGTAGCATGACTATAAAGGGAAGAATGATTCAAAAGACGGCATATTTATCATTAGAAATTAAGGATTCCGTAAGAAAGTGGAACATTTTTAAAGCGCTAAAAGAAAGAAAAGCCTCTCAACCCTAAATTCCACATCCAGTGAAAATACACTTCAGAACTGGAGGTAAAATAAAGAGATTCTTAGATAAAAGAAACCTAGCAGAGTTCGTTGACAGGAGACCTCATCTAAAAGAACTGCTAGAAGGATATCTTCATAAAGAAGGGGAAATGCTATTAGAGGGAAACTTGAAATGTCAGGAATGAAGGAGAACATAAGAAATGACAACTACATGTGACAACTACAACATGAAGGAAGGAGGGTAAAGGGACCCAGTGGGTGCAAGGTTTCTATATTTCACTTGGTAAAATAATGATTCTAAGTAGACTGTGAAAAGCATGTAACATTCAAATCTATAGAGCAAAGTAAGTCAGAAAGAGAAAAACAAGTATCGTATATTAACTCATATATGGAATCTGAACAAATTGGTATAGATGGTCTTATTTATAAAGCAGAAATAGAGACACAGACGTAGAGAACAAATGTATGGATACCAAGGGGGAAAGGGGGGGCGGGTTTGGGATGAAGTGGGAGATTGGGATTGACATATATACACTACTGGTACTATGTATAAAATAGATAACTCATGAGAACCTACTGTATAGCACAGGGACCTCTACTCAATGCTCTGTGGTGACCTAAATGAGAAGGAAATCCAAAAAAGAGGAGATATATGTATACATATAGGTGATTCACTTTGCTGTACAGCATAAACTAACACAACATTGTAAAGCAACTATACTCCAATAAAAAATTTTAAAAAACAGAGCAACTACTAAAAAAAATCTATACAAAGAGATAGTCAAAAATGAAATAAATAAGTGAAAATGTAATACTAAAACATATTCAAATGGTCCAAAAAAGACAGGAAAAGAAGAAACAGAAGAATGAAAAAACAGTGAACAAATAATATGCAATCATAAACCTAAACCCAAACACCAAAAGTTACATTAAATATAAATGGCCTAAGCAAGCCAATTAAGGGACAGAGATTGTCAGAACAGATTTGAAAAACCAAGCTCCATCTGTAGTTCTCTACAAATAAGTTATCTCAAATGTAGTGATACAGGTATGTTAAAAGTAAAAGGATGGAAAAAGATATACCATACAAACGCTAATGAAAAGAAAGCTAGGGTGAGTATTTTAATATCAAAGTAGGCTTTGGAGCTAAGAAAATTACCAGAGATGTAGAGAAACATTATAATGATGAGGTCAATTCACCAAGAAGACATAACAATCTTAAATTTGTATGAATCTAGCAACAGAGCTTCAAAATAGGTGAATGAGAGAACAGAAAGCAGAGGCAAATCCATGATTATAACTGGAGACTTCAATAGTCCTCTCACATTAATTGACAGAACAAGCAAACAGATAAAGTCAGCAAGGATATAAAGAACTAGGCAACATTAACAACTACCAGATCCAATTGACATTTATAAAACATTCAACCTAATCTTTTTCAGATGCACATAGAACATTCATGAAGACAGATCACATCCAGGATCATACAACAAAACTTAACAAATTAAAAAATATATATAATACAAAGTATGTTCTTACCATAATGAATACAAACTAGGTATCAGTAGAAGAAAGAGGAGAGAATCTCTAAACACTTGGGAAATTAACACACTTCTAAAGAATCCATGGGTCAAATAGAAAAATGAAAAACAATGTATCAAAATTTGTGGAATGTACCTAAAACACTGTTTAAAGGGTAATTTACATTATTAAATGCTTATGTTATAAAATAAGGACTCAAATCAAAATTCTATGCTTCCATGTTAGAAATGGGAAAAGAGGAGAAAAATAAACCCAGGGCAAACAGAAAGGAAGAAGTATTAAGATCAGAAATCAATAAAATTCAAAAAAGAGTAACAGAAGAAAACAATAAAACGTTCTTTGAAAAGATCAATAAAATTGACAAACCTTAAGTAAGACTGACAAAAAAAGAGGGAAGCCACAAATTCTAACATCAGGAATGAAAAGGGGATATCACTGAAAAGCCAGAAGATATTAAAAGGGTTATAAGGGACCACTATGAGTCCAAGGAGTAAACATTAAGATATACATTTCTGACTCTTAAAGAAGAGCTTATTCATATTTTAAAAAAATGAATGAAAGTATTAAATGAAGGTATTAAATTGCTATGGATTTCACATATAAGAATGATGTTAAAAATGTCATTTTTAATGTGCTAGAAATTAGATCGTTTTTGTAATTATTTACACCTAAAATGAAAAATTTTGTATGTCCATTATGAAATCTGTGAGGCAGTACATAATCAGTTTACAAAATATAAATTTGGAGGATAGTAACCGTACCTCTTAGGGTAGTTGTGAAGATTAAATCAATATAGTATATGCTTAGTACTGTACCAGGCACATAGTAAGTGCTATGTAATTGTGAGCTATTTTCCTTAAAGCAGTCCTGTAAGGTTAACATCTCTAACACACATGAATTTGAAAACTTTGAAATGGACCATTTCCTCAAAAGCCAGAAACTACTACAAGTCATCCAAGATGAGATGGTTAACTTGAATATTCCTATAACTGTTTTAAAAATTGAATTTGGAGTTTAAAACCTTCCCCCCAAACAATATAAAATTCTAGGTCCAGATGGTTTTACTTTAAATTTTTCCAGACAGTTAATGAATTACACTAAATTTAAATAATATTTTCAAGAAAATAGAAGAGAAAGGAAGACTTTCCTACTAATTTTATGAGGTCCACATTACCCTGATATCAAAATAATGTAACAATATTGCAAAAAAAAAACCCACCTATAGACCAATATCTCTCATGTACATTGGCACAAAAATCTTCAACAAAAAATTACCAAGTCATATTAAGCAATATATGAAAACACAATGACTAAGAGGGGCTTTCTAGGGAATCAATCTAAGGCCGGTTCAATACTGGGAAGTCCAGTAATGCATTCTACTGTGTTAACAGGCTAAAACTGCATGATCATCTCAATTGATGCAGAAAAATCATTTGAAAAAATTTCACATCTCTTCATGATGAAAACTCTCAGCAAACTAGAAATGAAAACTTACTCAGTTTGATAAAGAGCATCTACAACAAAGCTACAGTTAACATTAGATTTAAAAGTAAAAGATCAAATACTTCCCCCTCTAAGATTGGGGAAAAGAAAAATGTCCACTCTCACCACTCCTGACATCTTTTAATAGAAAGAAATAAAAGTTATACAGATTAGAAAGGAAGAAAAACTGTCCCAATTTGAAGAGAAGACTGTCTACATAGAAATCTCAAGGAATCTACAAAAAATTTCTAGAACTAGCAAGTCTGCAGGATACAAGGGCAACACACAAAAATGAATCATATTGCTTGCTATATAACAGCAATGAACAAATGGAAACTTAATTAATAACAAAACATTCACAATAGTTTCTCCCTTCAAAAATGAAAGACATAGGTTTTAAGTCTCTCAAAACATGTTAATGACCTGTTTTAAGTCTCTCAAAACATGTTAATGACCTGCATTTTGAAACTACAAAACACTGATGCAAGAAATCAAACAATACCTGTGCAGGACAAGAAAAAAAATCAACATACAAAAAATCAGTTGCATTTTTATATACTAACGGTGAACTGCCTGAAAGAGAAATAAAGAAAACAATCTGTTTACAACAGTGTCAAAACCAATAAAATACTTAGGAATGAATTTAACCAAGGAGGTAAAAGATCTGTACACTAAAAACTGTAAAACACTGATGAAAGAAATTGAAGAAGACACAAATAAGTGGAAAGATATCTTCTCTTCATGAACTAGAAGAATTAACATTGTTAAAATGTCCACACTACCCAGAGGTATCTGTAGATTCAATGCAATCCCTATCAAAATCCCAGTGGCATTTTTTACAGAAATAGAAAAAAAAAATCCTAAAATTTATACAGAATCACAAAAGACCTTGAATAGCCAAAACAATCTTGAGAAATAAGAACCAAGCTAGAGGCCTCACATTTCCTGATTTCAAACCATATTACAAAGCTATAGTAATAAAAACAGTATGGTACTGGCATTAAAAACACAGACTAATGGAAAAGAATCAAAGGCCCAGAAATAAACCCACGTGTATACAGTCAACTAATATTTGACAAGGGAGCCAAGAATACTCAATGGGCAAGAGATGGTCTCTTCAATAAATGGTGTTGGGAAAACTGGACAGTCACATGTAAAAGTGAAACTGGACTCCTATCTTGTATCACTCTCAAAAACTAACTAGGAATGGATTAAAGACTTCAACGTGAGACATGAAACCATAAAAATCCTGGAAGAAAACATAGGGAAGAAACTCCTTGACACTGGTCTTGGCAGTGATTTTCTAGATATGACACCAAAGCACAAGCAACAAAATAAAAAATAAACAAGTAGGAAGAAATACATCAAACTAAAAAAGCTTCTGCATAGCAAAATAAATGATCAACAAAGTGAAAAGGCAACCTATGGGGTGGGAGAAAATATCTGCAAACAGTACATCTGAAAAGGGGCTAATATTCAAAATATACGAGGATCTTATACCACTTGACAGTAAAAAAAATAAATAATGATTTAAAAATGGGCAAAGGACCTGAATAGAAATTTTTTTCAAAGCAGATCTACAGATGGCCAAGAGGTACATGAAAAGGTGTTCAGGATCACTTACCATCAGGGAAATGCAAATCAAAACTACAGTGAGGTACCACCTCACACGGGTCAGAATGGCCATCATTCGAAAGTCTACAAATAATAAATGCTGGAGAGGGTGTGGAGAAAAGGGAACCCTTGTGTACTGTTGGGCATGTAAACTGGTGCAGCCCCTATGAAAAACAGTATGGAGGTTCCTCAAGAAAATGAAAAATAGAACTACCACGTGATCCAGGAATCCTACTTCTAGGTATATATCTGAAGGAAAAGAAATTACTGTCTCAAGAAATATCTGTACTCCCATGTTCACTGAAGCATTATTTACAATAGCCAAGACATGCAAACAAAGTGTACATCAAGAGATGAATAAAGAAAATGTGGTATGTATACACATACACACACACAATGAAATAGTATTCAGCAGCAAAAAAGCAGCAAATCCTGCCCTATGCAGCAACATGGATGAAACTTGAGGGCATTATGCTGAGTGAAATAAGTCAAAGGGAGACAAATACTGCGTGATCTCATTTATAGGCAGAATCTTAAAAACATAACTCACAGAAACAGAATGCAGATTGGCGGCTGCCCAGGGCTGGGGAAAATGGGAGATGGTGGTCAAAGGGTACAAACTCCCAGTTATGAGTAAGTTCTGGGGACCTAATGAATGGCATGACGAATGTAGTTAACAATACTGTATTACAGTTCGAAAGTACTAATAAGAGAATAGATCTTAACTGTTCCCGCCATACACACAGTTGTAACTATGTGAGGTAATGGATGTGTTAACTAACCTTATTATGGCAATCATTCCATAATAAAAACATATATCAAGTCATATTGTACATCTTAAACAATGTTACATAGCAAATACATCTCAATAAAGCTGGAAAAAATAAAGATAGGGACTCCTCAACATAATAAAGATGTTAGTTCTCTCAAAATTCATCTACAGATTTAACACAATTTAAATAAAAATATCAGCAGGATTTTTTTATATATATATAAGATTATGTTAAAATTCACATGGAAAGGCAAAGAAACTATAATAGTCAAAACAATTTTTAAAAAGAAAATTAAAGGTGGAGGAATGTCATTGCCTAATTTTAAGACTTAGGATAAAGTCATAGTAGTCACATGATGTGGTACTGGCAAAGGGACAGACCCACAGACCGCCAGAACAGAGTCCAGAGACAGAGCCTCACAATATGGACATTAAGTTTTGACACAAGTGCAAATGCAATTCAACAGAGAAAGGACAGTCTTTTCAACAAACAATATCAGAACAAATGGACAACCATATCCAAAAAAATGAACCTCACCTCAACCTTGTCTCTTATAAAAAATTAACTGAAAATGGATCATAGAGCTGATAAATAAGTGAAGGACACAAAGGAGAAAATTCCAGTAATCTTGGGGTAAGCAAAGAGTTCTTGGACATGACACCAAAGCATGATCCATAAAAGGAAAAACTGTTAGAGGACCTCAATGGATCTAAGAGTTTTGCTCTGTGAAAGGCTAGGATAAGAGAATGAAAAGCTATAGGCTGGGAGAAAATATTTGCTACAACTAAAAGGATCACTCAAAACTTACAACTAAAACCCTGTTTATATAAATGCACAAAAGACACGAACAGACACTTCGCTGAAGGGGATATCCAGATGGCAAACAAACACATGAAAAATGTTCAACTTCACTAGCCATCAAGGGAATGCACAGGAGAGCGACACATGATAAAGACACACTTATTACAATGGCTGAAGTAAAAAATAACCAGTAAAACCAAGCAGTGGTGAGGATGTGCAGAAACTCCATCTTCCTGCATTACTGGCACTTTGACATTTTCTTAAAACATTAAACGTACACTTAACATTTTATTCAACAATACCACTACAAGTTAGCCTTAGAGAAATGAAAACTGTTCACAAAACCCCACACATACACCAGTGTTTACAGCTTTATTAATGATCCCCACAAACGGGGAACAGCCAAATGTCCTTCAGTGGGTGAACGGATAAACTGTGGTGCGTCCATACAATGGAACACTACTCTCCAACGAAGGGTACAGTATTTATCCTTGCAACAGGATGAATGGATCTCAAAGGCATGCAGCATGCAGGAAGCCAGACACAAAATGTGTTATGCTGTGATTTCATCTATATGACCTTCTCAAAAAACCAAAACCACAGTGACGGAGAAGAGGCCGTGGCCGCCAGGGTTTGCAGTAGGAGGAAGGTGTGACTAAAAAGGGTACAGTGAGGAGTTCTTTGCTGATGGAACTGTCCTGTGGGGTCCTTGGTCCCACAACCAAAAGGAACTGATTCCACCAATCTCCAAATGAGTGAGGAAATTGATCCTCTCCTAGGATCTCCAGAAAAATACGCAGCTCTGTCAACACTCAGATTTTAGCCCAGTGAGGTCTGTCATGGGCTTACAGCCAACAGTGCTGTAAAGCCATACATTTGTGTTGTTTAAGCCATTGAGTGTTCTGGTAATTTGTTATGGCAGCAACAGAAAACCAATCAAGTGGTTAAATAGTCTTAGAGCAAGGAGAAGAAAGAGGGTAACATCTATTTGCTGGCTAGCCAAGAAGAAGATTGTGATGTAGGGTTCGATATCAGATACCGTAGGCCTGAAAACCAAGCATCATCTAGCAATTACTAGGTCCTGGCCTTGCTGGAGGCCATGGGAATGTTTATAGTCTAGAGGGTGGGCCAAAAGGTTCCTTCAGATTTTAAGTAAAAATAAAAGACACACTTTTCATTTTCACCAAGAACTTTGTTGAACAACATAGTCACCTTTTTGTTCCACTACCTTCTGCCATTTTTCAGACAACTTCATAATTCCATCTTCCCAGAACTTTCTCTTGAGCAAAGAACTGTTCCAGGTGCCTTTTACGGTCTTCCGGGGAATTGAAATTTTTTCCATTAAGAGAATTTTGTGAAGACCGAAATAAATGGAAACCTGAAGGTGCAACGTCTGGTGAGTACGGCGGACGAATCAGAACCTCCCAGCCGAGCGGGAACAGTTTTTGCCTGGTCGTCAAAGAAACATGCGGTCTTGCGTTACCCACATGGAAGATTGTGCGTCTTCTGTTGACTAATTCTGGACGCTTTTTGTCGAGTGCTGCTTTCAGTTGGTCTAATTGGGAGCAGTACTTGTTGGAATTAATCATTTGGTTTTCTGGAAGGAGCTCAAAATAGAGGACTCCCTTCCAATCCCACCATACACACATCACCTTCTTTGGATGAAGACCGGTCTTCGGTGTGGTTGGTGGTGGTTCATTTCGCTTGCCCCATGATCTCTTCCATTCCACACTGTTGTACAGAATCCACTTTCCATTGCCCGTCACAATTTGTTTTAAAAACGTAACGTTTTCATCATGTTTCAGTAGAGAATCACATGCAGAAATATGGTCAAGAAGGTTTTTTTTCCGCTTAACTTAACGTGGAATCCAAACATCAGAGCAATTCACATAACCAAGCTGACGCAAATGATCTTCAGCGCTTCATTTGGATATTTTGAGTATGTCGGCTATCTCCTGCGTGGTGTAACGCTGACTGTTCTCAATTACTGTTTCCATTTGATCGCTATCAATTTCAACCGGGCTACCCTGGAGCACCGTCCAGCGAGAAATCTCCAGCATGAAACTCTGCAAACCACTTCTGACGCGTTCGGTCGCTCACAGCACCTTCTCCGTACACCATACAAATCTGTTTTTGCATTTCAGTTGCATATAATAAAGCATAATATGCAGAAAATGTTGCTTTTTTCTTCCATCTTCAATATTAAAATGGCTACACAAAACTTCACCAATTTTGATAAGTTTTTTTAAAAATGCATACTGATATGACAGCTGTCACAATACAATCTAACAAAATTGTTTCGAATGAAGTTAAAGACAACTATGCACTGCTAGAGCAATCTTATGGAAAAAACCGAACGCTCTGGCCAACTCAATGTAACTTGCCTATGAGAAGAAGGGAATGAAGGCTTTTATATTTAAAATATAAAAATGAAATACAAACAGATATATGAAGGAAACATAAAGATAGAAATTTAAAATAAAATTAAGATTTGGAGGTCATTAAGTCAATTAGAAAGGGGAGCATGAAACAGAGAAGAGTTCAGTGCTGACAGAAGCACCACAGAAGAGATCTCTATGGATGTATCCTATGATGAAATTACATCCTGTTCCTCTATACATGTATGTCACATATGATGTTATATTCAACGTATATATATATTTTTCTGTTGGTCTATAAGGAAAAGAAAATAGCATACTTTTCAGTCAAATAGATTTGGATTTAAATCTTGGCTTTCCATATTTAATGTTTCATCTTAACAAGATACTTAACCTTTCTGAGGCTCAGTTTCCTTACTTGTAAAATGGAGCTACTACGCTATCTCACAGAGTTGTTATAAAAATTAAAGAAAATGATGTTTGGGAAAGCAGTCAGCAGCAGGCCTGTACAGGTGCATCCACCCGGTGTTACTTCTCTGTGCTGATGTGTGGAAGTTGGCTTTACAGGTGAATGTTCATGATTGTGCCAGCCTTCCCAGCCCTCCAGTGTTTTTCAGAAAAGATGCATATCTCTCCAAACCCAAACTAGACCCGAATACAAAAGCCCGGATGAAAGGCAGAATGAGCCTGACTCATCCTTGCCCCCAAAGTTCCAGGTATGGAGACCAGCTCTGGGATAAGGCTGCCGGCAACCTGGAGCAGACCGGGAGGACAGTGACGGCCGTGCCCGAGGCCTTCAGGGACGGGACATCAGACATTCTATCAGACAGGCTAAGGCAGGGATGAAGGCCAGGGATCTGGCCAGAGATT
The DNA here is from genome assembly GCF_963455315.2 of Globicephala melas. NCBI lineage: Eukaryota > Metazoa > Chordata > Mammalia > Artiodactyla > Delphinidae > Globicephala > Globicephala melas. Next base: position 3,102,630 of record NC_083315.2, on the reverse strand, counting down.
CGACAGCACATGCACTCTGTAAGCTGAATTATTACTATGTTTCAGTGTTCCTCCTTTTGTTCTATTATTGTTTATTGAGAAAAATCTTTTTGAAAACTCCAACTTTTTTTTTTCAGATATACTAATGAAACTCAAAGAAAAGGGGGTTTTGCTTCATTTTGACCAGGATTAAAAAAAACCTTTTTGATGGATTAAAGACCTAAATGTAAGGTCAGAAACTATCAAACTCTTAGAGGAAAACATAGGCAGAACACTCTATGACATAAGTCACAGCAAGATCCTTTTTGACCCACCTCCTAGAGAAATGGAAAGAAAAACAAAAATAAACAAATGGGACCTAATGAAACTTCAAAGCTTTTGCACAGCAAAGGAAACCATAAACAAGACCAAAAGACAACCCTCAGAATGGGAGAAAATATTTGCAAATGAAGCAACTGACAAAAGATTAATCTCCAAAATTTATAAGCAGCTCATACAGCTCAATAACAAAAAAACAAACAACCCAATCCACAAATGGGCAGAAGACCTAAATAGACATTTCTCCAAAGAAGATATACAGACTGCCAACAAACACATGAAAGAATGCTCAACATCATTAATCATTAAAGAAATGCAAATCAAAACTACAATGAGATATCATCTCACACCAGTCAGAATGGCCATCACCAAAAAATCTAGAAACAATGACTGCTGGAGAGAGTGTGGAGAAAAGGGAACACTCTTGCACTGCTGGTGGGAATGGGAATTGGTTCAGCCACTACGGAGAACAGTATGGAGGTTCCTTAAAAAACCACAAATAGAACTACCATATGACCCAGCAATCCCACTACTGGGCATATACCCTGAGAAAACCAAAATTCAACAAGTCATGTACCAAAATGTTCATTGCAGCTCTATTTACAATAGCCCGGAGATGGAAACAACCTAAGTGCCCATCATCGGATGAATGGATAAAGAAGATGTGGCACATATATACAATGGAATATTACTCAGCCATAAAAAGAAACGAAACTGAGCTATTTGTAATGAGGTGGATAGACCTAGAGTCTGTCATACAGAGTGAAGTAAGTCAGAAAGAAAAAGACAAATACCGTATGCTAACACATGTATGTGGAATTTAAGAAAAAAAAAATGTCATGAAGAACCTTGGGGTAAGACAGGAATAAAGGCACAGACCTACTAGAGAATAGACTTGAGGATATGGGGAGGGGGAAGGGTAAGCTGTGACAAAGCGAGAGAGAGGCATGGACATGTACACACTAACAAACGTAAGGTAGATAGCTAATGGGAAGCAGCTGCATAGCACAGGGAGATCAGCTCGGTGCTTTGTGACCACCTAGAGGGGTGGGATAGGGAGGGTGGGAGGGAGGGAGACGCAAGAGGGAAGAGATATGGGAACATATGTATATGTATAACTGATTCACTTTGTTATAAAGCAGAAACCAACACACCATTGTAAAGCAATTATACTCCAATAAAGATGTTAAAAAAATATTTCATTCATTTTCTTCTTGTTGGTTTGGTTTCTGACGAGAAGTTGGCTGTAATTTTTAATTCTTGTTCTTCTGTATATAAAGTATTTTTCTCCTCTGATTTTTTTTCAAAATTTTACCTTGCTTTTGATTTTCTACAGTTAGAATATGATATGTATAGGCATATTAAAATATTTTTTGTTTATTTTGTAAAAAAAAAAAACCTTTTTGATTTAAAATAATTTTAGGCTTATAGAAAAGAAAAATAGCACTGAGTTCCTGTATACCTTTCAACCAGTTTCTCACATAATCACCATACTATTACGACCACCATTATAATAACATTAATGCCATACTATAACTCACGTACAGATCTTATTTGACCTTCGCCAGTCTCCCCCCTTAACGTCCTTTTCTTTTCTGGTTCAGAAATCAATTCTGGATCCCACAGTGCATTCAGTTGTCATGTCTCCTCGTCTCCTCCAAAATTTGACAATCCAGTCAGTCTCCGACAAGTCTTTGTTTTTTATGACACTGACACTGACAATTTTGAAGAGTACTTCAAAATTGCTGAGTTTAAAAAGTGATCCCACTTATTTTGTAAGATGCCCTTAATCTGATTTCTCTGACGTTTTCTAATGATTGGATTGAGGAAATACATTTTGAGCAAAACTGTCTCTGAAGCGATGTGCCTTTGTTAGTGCCTCTCACCAGTGGTGTGTGGTGTCAGCGTGTGCTACTACTGGTGACAGTAACCTTGATCACCTGGTTAAGATGCTGTCACGTTTCTTTATACTAGTTATTATGCCTTTCTTATAATTGTCTGGTGGGGAAATACTTTGCGGTTATGCAGATACGCGCTTTTCTCATTTTACTTGTACCCACTAATTTTAGCGTTCATTGATGGTTCTTGCCTGGAACAATTATTACCAAGGTGTTTGCCAAATGGCGATTTTCCATTCCCCTAATTACTTCTTAATTTACAACTGGAATTACACTGTAAGGAGGAGCTTTCCCTTCTCCCCCATGTATTAAGTATTTATATCAATATGGATGAATGGGTATTTTATTTTATAGATTATAATCCAATACTATCATCATTATTTTGCTGCCAAAACTGTTCCAGATTTGGCCATGGGGAGCTCCTTCAAGGTAGCTCTTGTGTCCTTTGATATGCCTTCATAAACTTTTTAGCACTTTCTTACTTATGTTCCAGGCTTATCTCATTTTCCCCCCCCTCAGTTCTAGAATCATTCATGCAAGGAGCCTGGGTACAGTCACTCTGCAGGAGATGGTATGCGAATCCCAGGTCTGCACACTAGATACACTCACTGCTACTGGCTCTCACTGCTTCCATGCCTCCTCAGCAGACAGAGCTGGGAGATACATATACGTACCCTAACACCTGCATATACCCATGTATAATTTTGTATTTATCTTTATAGACATAAAGAACGATGAGTTCACTCTGGTACCTCTGATTCCAATCGGACACCACAGCGTTTATTCTAGCCTCCTTTCTTCCGCTTGTTTGTAACTTCTTTCTGACAGTGAGCAATCTGGGTCTCATCATCCTCAACAAACTTCTTTGTTCAATTCCAGGGTACACTTTACATATAAAATAGTCTCAAAATAATGCATACCTCTGTGAGTAGCATTTTTATTAACTAGGGGGAAAACAGGGACGGGGGGGGGAGCGTGACACTCGTTTGAGTGTATCTTTCTGCACAGTACACCTTTACAGCCACGACAATGTCCCTGTTCCCCGCTCCACCCCCCCAAAATAAATCACTCAGCAGACAGAATAAAAAATGAAATACAAACATCAACAAAGGAACCTAACTGTATTATAAATGAATGACATCACACACTGAAGGGGGTGGGGAAGACAAGAAAGAACCTAAGTAACTTGGAAAGCAGTACTTGGAACACGCGCAGTAGAGCTGATGACAAAGGAGCTGCACACACTGCTCTCCAGGCAGCTCCTGTGTTTGGCTGGGATTTGCAGGAGGGCAGAGGGCACGGCTGAGGCTCACACTGTGGGCACAGCCCAGGCTCCTCCGCCAGGGCTGTCTCTTAACACTTAGGTATTTAGAGGCACTTAAATACTACGGTTGCATATTAGCGCAAATGGAGTGGGATCCCCTTATAAGCAGAGCTGAAAAGTACCTCCGTGGTCGTCTGGCCCAGTCTTTTCATTTTACAGACGCAAAAGAGGCGCTCGAGAGGCACAGAGTACAGTGACGACACGGAGCCGCGGGGCGGCTTTGTCCACATCGCACACCATCCTTGGTTGAAAAGTTTCCAAAGAGTAGGTCAGGCTGAATCTTGAGACATGAGGATAATTTGGCTCGATAATGCGTTATATAGTGATTGATGCACTGTTTGCACAGATTACTTATTTTATTACAACTTGTATTCAAGAAAGCCTTATTGCTATGGACTACAAGATCAGAATTTCAGATGTTTTTATTTTAGAGAAGTTTTCACTGACTTGGCATTTTTGTAAACACGTACATTTCTACAGAGTTTAAAAAACTTCAACTAGAAAAATGGTTAAGTCGCTATTACTTGGGATCACTTTTTAAACTCAGCCATTTTAAAGCATTAAGAAATAGCCAATCTATTAAACAATATTTTATACTATTGGATTAGTTTCATATACTTTTTAAAAGCTAAAAAAATGAGGGGCCTATAAAACAGGTGTCCCAAAAGTTAAGAGTGTATACATTTAAGAACGTTTAACTGACACAAGCAGGAGAATTTTTGTCTGAACCACAAGAAACTCTTGTCAGATAAGTACAACATGTTGGAACACTGCCAGGTTACACTATCTTCCCTACAAAAAAATGTCAAGTTTATAGTATTTTAAAACAACAGGGCTTAAAGAACCTAGAAATTTCGTTTTTAGAAGTGAACATGTCCTAGTTAATTTAGTATCTACAAAGACACTGTTGTGTCTCTATAATCTAAGAACTTGCGATTTCACTCCCAGATAAGAAGAGATTCTTAAAGGCGCTTACTGCATGATTAACATCTCGATAGCATATATTTTCCAGTATATTTAGACCCTTGATTTGCACTCTGCTGCAGCTGTGTATCAGTTTCATGTGCTGGTCTCTGGCACAGCTAAATGGCACTGACTGCTTTCTTCTTTACTGCTCCCCCTTTTTCTTAAAAGTCTTTAAAGTAGCTGATTGGCGTAGATGGTGTGGCTCCTGTGGCTTTCCTTCCTTGTTTTTGTTGTTTGTTGTGTCACACTGGGTAGCAGTTTATTAACAGGATGCACCAAAAAAGGAAAGAACACAGACCAGCAGTGGAGCTGGGATCCTGAGAGAAACGGTGACCAGGCAGGGGGACTGTCTGCCTCTGGGAGCGAGCTCCACTGGCCGTAACTCACGTGTTCTGCTTCTGCTCCAGGATCAGGCTGGTTTGGTCAACCAGGTCCAATTCGACAGATAATTTTTCAAATTCAGCCACAAGGACCGCCTTGAGGAGCCATAAAACAGTTCAAGGGTAGAAGTGCTCTGGACCCGAGGTCTCATTACATGAACTTTCATCTGAAGGCATGATTAAGGGCCACAATGGTAGCCAACTGAATAAACCAGTAACCGTTACTAACCTGGAACGTCATGAAGTTAAATTAATTTATTTATTCTGAACCAGTATTCCAGCACAAAGTCTTGGTGGCCTTGCACTGCTGGGCAGTGTTGCAAACCTGCTGCGCCCCTTTTCACAGATGAAATTCTGAACTCCAGCAGTGGGAAAGGGTATCTTTACGTGGTGGAAGGCCAGAGTTATCCAGACTGGAGGTTTTCAGTGGCTTATACCGATTCTTCACTTTGGTCAAAACTATTTGTCAAAAGAACGGTTTTATGTTTATTGGTTTGTTCTACTTGGTCAGGCAAGATTGTTTTGAACATGGTGTGACACACATAAACCTTTATTTACTTATTTAATTAGCTAAGGTAAAGCCTAGAAATTAGCCCTTTATGTTGGTTTAGAAATACAGTTTATTTATGAAAGGAATGTATCTCCAAATTGAGGGATTTTTCTTCAGAGGAGTTTTAAGTAGTTTTCAGTGTCTCTTTAACATACGTTCTCTAAACAATGCATGTTGAACAATAATGGCTCAAATGAAAATAGTTATGTTCAGGTAGGAATTAACGTGTAATTCTCAATACCCTATGACTTGAGTATCAAATTTACCATGAGATTTGGTCAAACAGAACTTGAGGTAGCTTGTACACAATACAAATGAGAAAGTATTGATACGTACTCTGTCTCATTAATTTTTCCTACCCACACTCATGTTGTTTGCTTTGTCATCACACGTAATTGGAAAATCCAGAAGAGGATATTCTACTGCATGTAGTCATACGTTCACTCTTGCCTTTGCGCTTTCTTCCTTCCTGATGTCCCAGGATTTCTTTTCTATCACTTCCTTTCTGTTCAGAGAGCTGCTTTTAGCCATTCATTTAGCGTAGGTGTGCTGGGGACAAACCCTCTTCGTGTTTCTTCATTTGAAAGTGTCCTGATTTCTTCTGCATCCTTGAAGGATCTCTTTTCAGGATACAGAGCTCCAGGCCGACAATTCTTCTCTTCAGCAGCTGAGGTGCCCTGTTTCTGGCTGGCTCCATGGTTTCCTATGAGCAGTCTGTCACTTAAACTGTTTTCCCCTAAAGGTAAAGGCGTCTCCTCTCTCTACCTTCAGGATTCTTTCTTTGGCTTTAGTTTTCTGGAGTTAGCCTACGATGCATCTTGGCCTGGGTTTCTTTGGATTTATCCTGTTTGGGGTGTGGGTGCGTGTCTTTTGCCACATTTTGGAAAATTTCAGCCATTAATTCTCTGAATACTTTTTCAGGCCCTTCCTCGTACTTCTCTGGAATTCTGATGACAGGCACAGCAGATCCAAAGAATTCTGATGACAGGCACAGCAGATCCAAAGAAGTCGCTTAGGCTCTGTTCTTTTTGCAGTCTGTCTCCTTCTGTCGTTCACGCTGGACGACTCTCCTGTTCCAGCTGCAACCTCGCTGATTCTCCTCGCATCCTTCCATGCGGCTACAGAGTCTGCGTGCTGAGGTTCTGAGTTTCAGTTATTGTATTTTTCAGTTCTAAACTTTCCGCCTGGTGCTCCCTCGTACTTTGTTTCTTTGTGAAGACTGTATCTTTTAGCTTGAAGCATGCTCACAATTGGGAGTTGAAGCACTTTTATCACGTGACTGCCCACGTCAGATAATTCTAGCATCTTTGTCACCTCAGTGCTGGTGTCTGTTGATTGTCTTTTCTACTTCAGTTGAAACTTTCCTGGTTCTCAGTGTGACAAATGAGTTTTGAATGACACCTAGATATTCAGCTATTCTATAGGGAGACGGAGACCCAGGATCTCCCGTGGGGAGGCGGGCACGCTCCCATCCTGGGCCGTGGCGGGGGAGGTGCGGGCTCCTCCCTCAGCCTCTGTTCTGCACCTGGGGAGAGGCGCTGCTCTTTACGGCTGAGCGGGTGGGGTCCAGGCCCCGGCCAGGCTCTCCTGATCCCGCTCAGGCTGTGAAGGGCGAGGCGCCTCATCACCGCGCTCCGCTCCACGTGGCTTCCGCTGGCCCTGCGGGCGGGGGTGAACGCCTTCAGTCTCCACCAGGCTTCCTAGCACGAGCGGGTCACCACTGCGGGCGGTGGGATGGAAGGCCAGGCTCCCGCGTAGTTTCCACGGTTACTGCTGCTGAGTGGGGACCCAAGTCCCAGCTCCCTACTTGGTCTCTGACATCACCATGGGGGGAGGTTCCTTTCAGCGAGTGTGGAAGGCTGGGCTCCCCACTAGCCTCTGCTGGTGAGGGTGGGCAGTGGGGCTGCCGTCTTCCCGTGGCTGGACTAGAGCAGGTAGTGTCCACAAGCCGCCTGCTTACCAGGTGTTGAGGTTCTGATCCACGAGGGACACATGGCTGAGAGAGAGCCCAGGGGACTCACTGCTGGGTTGTTCCTCAGGACCTGAGGCAACGAGCCTGCCTTCTTCCCTCCACCTACCTTCCAGAGTCTTCTTGTTTACATGTAGTATCCACAGGTTTTGGCTGTACTTAGCAGAAGAAACAGGGAAAAGTATATCTATTCCATCTTACCAGAAGTCTCTATAGTTCTTTTTAAAACAGTTGATAAAGGATTAAGTGATTATCTTATTTTACTACTTCCTAGATGCCTTATACATGGGCCAGCCAAGAATACTCCTTAACCTCTATTCATATTTTATATAAGAAAAGTTTAAGAAAAGGAAGAAAGCAAAGTGCCACCCAGATGGAGCTTCCAGGTTGCTCAGATTTCAAAAGTAAATTTACAAAGAGCAGAAAGAATGTCACATAACCAAGGATGAATACAGGAGTTTAGACAACATAAGGTCCAAATAGTGTCAGGAAGATAAAAAATGGAGAAGAACTAAAGCTCTCAAAATGTTAAGGAAAGCAAGGAAGGGAAAAACATTTTCTTGAAACTGATGGTATAACTGATGAAGATTAAAAATAAAAGAAGGAAAACGTCTTACGTCTTAACTCATTCACTCACTTGCAGGAGATTTCTTAAGCATCTAATACGTACTAGGCGTTAATGGTCACAGACAGAGGTCAATATGATACAGTGTGTGGCCTCAGGAGTGTTTGGTGGAACAGAGTGGTCAGTCAGTCACAGCACGATGTGGGAGAGTGACAGACAGACGCAGCTTTGCTGACACTTACTGTGTCTGCGGGGGTCAGACAATGTTTCACAGAGGAGGAGACAGACAGGACAGAAGGACGCCCAGGAGAGGGGACAGGATACGGAAGCTTAGAGGAACGGGCTGGACACAGGGCGTGGTACCACTCCAAGCCTGGGAAGACGTGGTGGAGCTGGGCCGTACCGGCCCTGGTCTGTCATGTTGCAGAGTCTGGATTCAAATCCCACAGGCAGCCAGGAACTAAAAGAATTAGTTTTGATCTTCTCTTCCAGAAAGTATGAAGTTCAAGAAGCAAAAGAGAATCAAACTCATGATAGATACGTCACTGTACGGGAACTCTTGGTCTCCTGGCTCATACAAAATTATCTTCAGAAAATATAGAAGACTTTGAAGATAAATCACTGACCTGATCACTGGTTATGATCTGTGAGTAACAGTGGAGATTAGGAGATATGGACAAAGTCATTCAATTTGCATAGTCTACCTTTGACTTTCTTTTGTAAACTACAGATCAGAGATATTTAACTTCCATCCTGAGAATGTTTTCTAGAATAGATTATAAAGGTACTATGTTGTCTGCACTTAAGAAGAAAAAGAAAACATTGACCACTAGCATTTGGAATGGGTTCAAAGAAAAAAAGTCATATAAACTGGCCTCATATCCATTTTTTAAAGTATTACTAGGAGGCATGATCTCATATGATATTTATTTTTGAAGACATGGATGGATTAAAAAATGGTTGAATAAGTTTATTTAAAAAGTGGTGGTTTAGAGAGTGATGACAACAGAAGAAAGCTAGTGCCACTAGGTGTGTCGTTGGCCCTACTCATCACACTTCTGGATGACAGAGGGAAATGGACAGGACAAAAGACAGAATCAGACTCAAAAACAGATACAAGTGGGACTGGTTCCAACAAGATTACGAGTAATAAATGTGTCATAATCAGCTCCCTCCAAACCTAACTGTAAAATGGAAGAATCCATGGGATCATCTTAAACCCCTCTTCCTCTCACAATCCTGATATAATCCATCAATAAACCCTAGTGACTCTACTTTCGAAGTATAACCAGAATTTGGTACCCCTCACCACCTTTACTTCTACTGTCCTGGTTCAAGTCACTGCCCTGGAGTATTGTAATAACTCTGTGCCGGTCTTTGTGTCCCTACCCCTGACCTCTAGGGTTTATTCTCAATACAGCAGCCAGAGTGCTCCTTGTGAAATGAAAATCAAACCACACCACGTCTCCATTCAAATTCTTCTAATGTCTCCTCATTTTAACAAGAGTACGAGTGTGTCCAGTAGCTTCTAAGACCTCTCAGTGCTCTGGCATCTCACTGCCTCTCTGGCTTCATGTCTGCGGATCCCTCCCTCCCTCCCTCCCTCTGCCCATGAGCCTGCTGGCCAGGCTCCTCAGACGCCAGGTTAAAAATCACAGTGATTCCGGGACACAGACACACTACTAAATGTAAAATAGATAACTAATAAGGACCTGCTGTGTAGCACAGGGGACTGGGAGACTCTACTCAATACTCCATAATGGCCTATATGGGAAAAGAATTAAAAAAAAAAAAAAGAATGGACATATGTAGATGTATAACTGATTCACTTTGCCGCACACCCAAAAGTAACACAACATTGTAAATCAACTATACTCGAATAAAAAAAGACTTTACTACGTTATTCTCTGAAAAATCCCACACCCTCAGTCTAATTATGGAAAAATATCAAGACAAACCCAAATTGAAGGATGTTCTGCAAGTACCTGACCAGTACTCCTCAAACTGTCAGGTCACGAGAAACAAGGAAAGATGAGAAACCGTCACAGACTGGAGGAGACTAAGGAGACCAAACCAAATGCAATGTGTGCCCTGGACTGGACCCTGGAACAGGAGGACATGAGTGGGAAAACCCGTGAGATCCAAATAAAGTCTGGAGTGTAGGTAAAAGAAGATGGAGTCTTCTGACCCATGGACATGATACACTGCTCCATGCGCTGAGGTACTTGCTAATGCCTCTGATAAGGGCTTATAATTTGTTCGTGTGCTCTTCCACATCTATTTTCATTTTTTAACTCTTGCTGACGTATAAGGATGACTTTAAATTCAGTATATCATTTGTAGTCAGCAAATTTGTCAAATTCTCTTACTAGTACTAATAATTTATCTGTAGGTTCTTTTTTATATACACAGTTGTATTATCTGTAGATAGTGAGAGGTGTTCTTTCCTTCTTAACTGCGATCTTTCTGTGTCTGTTCTGTCTTACTGTGCTGGCAGCACCTCCAGAAGAAGGCTGAGGAGAGCGGTAAATGTCCTAATCACCAAGGAAATGTTCTCATCATTCTGTCATTAAGCATGATGTCTGTGATAGATTTTACATAGACATACTTCCTTCGATCAAGGAAGTACCTAATTCATTAGTTTTTATTATATCCATTCACAGGTACTGAGTTTTAATAAACACTTTTTTTCCGTGTCTGTTGAAGTGAATTTCGAGTGTTCTCCTTAAGTCTGGGTTAAAGTGGTATTTTTAAATTTTTATATTTGTAAAGATATTTTTTTGATGTGGACCATTCTTAAAGTCTTTATTGAGTTTGTTACAATATTGCTTCTGTTTTATATTTTTTGGTTTTTTGGCCACAAGCCATGTAGGATCTTAGCTCCCTGACCAGGGATGGAACCTGCACCCCCTGCATTGGAAGGTGAAGTCTTAACCACTGGACCACCAGGGAAGTCCCTAAATTGTTTTAAATGTTACTCTGACCTTGCATTTCATACACGTACATGCATGTATACTGTATCGCTAATATCTTGTTTGGGATTTCTGTGTCTGTGCTCTGAGCAAGTCTGTAACTTTCCTTTCTTATACTTATCTGGTTTGGTATCAAGATTAGCCTCATTTAAAGAGTTGGGGAATCTTCTCTCTTACACTAGTCTTTGGAAGCACTGTCTAAAATTCTAATTATTATCTCCTTGACTATTTAGAAGAATTTACCAGTGATGTCATTTGGGCCAGTTTTCTTTGTAGAGGAGGAAAAAATTTCTCTCTCTATATATACATACGTACACATATCAAATTATCATGTAGAAAAATTTACTGTTTTTTCTTTTGGTGTACAGTTCTATGAACTTTAACACATGTAGACTCATGTGACCACCACCACAAACAGGACGCGGAGCAGTCCCGTTATCCCCGACACCCCCTGGTGCCGTCTATCCCTTCATGGTCACACTTTCCCTTTAGCCCTGGGCAACTACTGATTTGTTACCCAGCATACAGTCTGTCTTTTTGAAAATGTAAGGTATGTGGACCCGAACAGTATACAACCTTTTGAGATTGGCTTCTCTCATTTAGCATAAGGCCTTTGGGATTCATCCAAGTTGTTGCTTGACCAGCAGCCTGTCCCTTCTCATCACTGAGCAGCATTCCATTTCACGGATGTACTACAGCTTCCTTACACTTTCACCTGTTGAAGGACAATGGGTTGCTTCCAATTTTTGGAACTTATGAATAGAGCTTCTAACATCAGTGTACAAGTTTTCCTAGGGAAAATACCCAGGAGTGGGATTGCTGGGTCATGTGCTAAGTGTATACTTAACTTTATAATAAACTGCCAAGCTGCTTCCCCGGGTGGCACAGCATTTGCAATCCTACGAGTCTCAGCTGCTCCATATCTTCACCACTCCTTTGTGGTCAGGTTATAGAACTATTCCTGTTTTCCAATTCTTCCTGAGCCAGTTTTGGCTAAGAATTTCTAATATCCTGTCCCACATTTCCCCTGTAAACTTGTTAATGTCTGTAGTATCTGTAGTTATGTCCACTCTTTCATTCTTGACTTTAGCTATTTATATTTTATTTTTTCCTTGATCAATCTCATCAAAGGTTTGTAAATATTAATGTTTTCGAAGAATAAAGTTTTGCGTATGTTGATTTTTTGTACTGTAGGTTTATTTTTTTTCAAAAAAAATTTTTTTTTGACATGGACCATTTTTAAAGTCTTTATTGAATTTGTTACAATATCGCTTCTGTTTTATGCTTTGGTTTTTTGGCCGCAAGGCATGTGGGATCCTTAGCTCCCCGAACCAGGGATCGAACCTGCACCCCCGGCATTGGAAGGCAAACTCTTAACCACTGAACTGCCAGGGAAGTCCCCTGTAGGTTTATTTTCAATTTTATATTACAGTTGATCCTTGAACAACATAGGTTTGAACTGCACAGGTCCACTTACACGCTGACATTTTTTCAGTAGTAAATACTACAATACTAAGCTATTTGCAGTGGACTGAATCCATGGATGAGGAACTGCACCAACGGGGGGGACCTGCATGCACTGAGGGACTGCAGGCATGGGGGGACAGTACACATGGCGGGGACCACACACGTGGTTGGGGGAGAACTGCAAGCACGGAGGGCTGACTAGGCTGCAAGGAGGGTCGGCACCCTGACCCTCACATTGTTCAAGAGTTAACTGTACTTATTTTGTTTTCTTTTCTTTTACTTTCAAACAACTCAGTTTGCTGTTCTTTTTCTAAGTTCTTAAGATAGATGCTTATTAGTTCATTAACTTTTAGCCAGAAACTTTCCTAAAATATGTACTTAAAGCTCTAAATTTTCCTCTAGAAACTGCTTTAACCACATCCTACAAATTCTGATATAGAATATTTTTACCATTCAGTTCAAAATATTTCCTCATTTTCATTATGATCTCTTTATTGATCCATGAACATACATTCAAGTGTATTCCTTAAAACTCCCAAACATAATATTCTATGTATCTTATTTCATAGCTTAATTGTATTGTGTTCAAGGAACATGCTCTGTATGATTTTATCCTTTGAAATTTGTTGAGATTTGCTTTATGACCCCGTATATGTTCAATTTTTACAAATATTCCAAATAGCTTGAAAAAATACTTATTTTGCAATTACTAAGTACACTGTCCATATATCTTTTCAAATCTTCCGTATCCTCATTGGTTTTGTGTGATTATTCCATCAATGACTAACCAAGGCATGTTAAATCCTCAGCAATGACTGTATATTTGTCTTTTTCTCTTTGTAGATTGTCTATTTTTTCTTCATATATTTTTGAGGCCTCGTTATTAGGTACAAACACATTTAAAATAATATCTGATCAGTGAATTTAATCTTTCGCCATTATAAAATGATCCTGTTATCCATAATAATGCTTCTAACCTTCAAGTCAACATCATCTGAAATAAATTTAGCTACACCCGTTTTTTTTGTGAGTATTTTCATGGGAAATACTTCTTTTTTTTTTTTTTTTTTGCCGTACGTGGGCCTCTCACTGTTGTGGCCTCTCCCGTTGCGGAGAACAGGCTCCGGACGCGCAGGCTCAGCAGCCATGGCTCACGGGCCCAGTCGCTCCACGGCATGTGGGATCTTCCCGGACCGGGGCACGAACCTGTGTCCCCTGCATCGGCAGGTGGACTCTCAACCACTGCGCCGCCAGGGAAACCCGGGAAATACTATTTGTTTATCTATCTTTACCATGTACTTGTCATTTTCTCTGTTCTTCTTACACCTCAGACCTCTAACAAGGATTTCTCTCTTCACGCCTAAATAAGGGTCTACTGAGAACACATTTTCTGTTTTCATTGCCTGAAAGTTGTCTGAAATCATCACCTCCTTTCTTAAAAGATATCTTGTGAAGTACAGAATTCTGTATTGGCGGGCATCTTTTCACTATGTTTGGCTTCCACTGTTTTTACAGAGAATTCAGCTGTCGGTCCAACTGCCACCCTCTCAAACATAATCTGAATTTGGGGGGTTACTTTTAAGAGTTTTATTTTTGTCTTGGATAATCTGTAATTTCACCATAATGTGACTGGGGATAGATTTATTTATCCTTCTTGAGATCCACCGAACTTCTTGAATCTGTGGTCCGGTGTCCTTCATCAAGACTGAAGAAAATCTAAGCCATTATCTCTTCAAATACTGCTGCTTCCCTGTTCTCTCTTCTCCTAGAATTAAGAGTAGAAGAAACTTCTATTCTATCCTTCATGTCTCTTATCAGGATTTTTCTATCTGTCTCTCTGAGTTACATTTAGTATAAATTTCCCCCTATATTCCAATTCATTAATTCTTTCTTCAGCTCTGTTTACTTTAATGTTAAACCTATCCTTTGAATTTGAATTTCTATTATTCTATTTTTTTAATTTTTAGAAGTTTTATTTGGTTCTTAAAATCTGTTGATTCTACTGTATTTTATTCTACCACAGCAGGTAATTTCAAGTTTGCATGTGTTTTCTTTAAACATGACAGTCATTTTATAATCTGTATCAGATAGTTAAAGTCCTTATGGGTCAGTTTCTGCTTCCTTTTGTTTCTGGTAGCTCTCACTCACACTGCTGTCCTCTTGCTGAATTATCTGGGAAACTTCTACAGTGCTACGATGAAGGTATGCTCCTCCAAAAGATCTGGCTTTGCTTCTGCTTGGTGTCTATGGGTAGGGCAGCAGGTCCACTTTGGACTCAATTATGGCTTGAACTTTATCAGGCTGCCCAGTGATGTGAATCTGAGCTATAAATCAATGCATGACAGCTTGTGGTTACTGTTTCTCAGAGACAATCCTCCATTCCCCCAATCCCTAGTCAAGGCAATTTTGTTTGCTAACTCCTGAGGATGGTAGGGGTGGTAGAGGGTTTGCTTTTAGTTCATCATAGTCAGGATGTAGTCCATACTAGGGGAGGATCTGCTACTAACTCTTTGGTGGTCCAAGGCTTTGTTTCTTCTCAGAGGCCTGAAAACCACATCTTAGGTTTACCCTTGTGAGGCAAATGTCCTCGAGGCCGAAGAGTCTTCTATGCTGTGCTCTGCTGACCTCTATGGCTTCCTGTATCCACTTAGATATATAATCTGTTAATGTCTTACTATCTAGTTAGCTCTTTAAATCTTTCAAGAAGATTTCTTTCTTTATTTAAAAATTTAATATCATTAGTTATTTTCAGTGAGAACGCTGGTCCAAATAATCTATCCGAATGTATTTTCAGAAACAGAACCTCTTCATTGATTTTTTCATCTTTCTTTTTACCTCTATCTCATTCTCTTGATCTCCCCCTTTTCCAGACAAATCATTTCCTTCTTGCTTCTGTATTAAGACTTCATATCAATGACACCAATGGATCAGTTCTGGCTACCAACAGTAAATACTTAAGCAACAGCTGCTCCCCAAATTTCTGAGCTCAGTATTACAATTTAACAGGTTATCAGCCCTGCTGTTAACCAACTGTGATAATGAATAAGCAAGTTAACTTCTCTGGGTTCTACTTTCCAGAAACCTGGGAGTTATGTCAGCCTTTCTTTCTCAATTACACAGAATTACATGGAATCAACCAAATTTAATATATTTTACCCCCTACGTTTCTGTCAAATCTCTCCCTTTTATTCCCATCCCAAGGCCCACTTCTTTAGTTCCAAAACTCTCATCACTGCCTGAACTATTAAGCCTCTTTACTGAGGACACTACCTCCTGCCTCTAGACACCCCTGTTCCCAGGATTCTTTTTCCATATTGCTACCAGACTTATTTCTAAAGTACATATCAGTGCTGTTATTCTCATAGCTTCCACGATAAAGTTCAAATTCCTTGACTTAGCACATGATGCCCTTCATAGTGTTTCCCTTGTTTACTTCTCTGAGCTCATTTTCTGCCAACCCCATTTGTTCAAATCTTTGTGGTTCCATGTATGTCGTGCCTTCTGCTGCAAAACCACCTCCTGTGCCTCTCCTCTGCCTGCTGAACCTCTGCTGGTCCTTTGTAACTCAAGCCCAGCACTGTTTCACTCGGAGATCCTTCTAGGACTTCTCCTCTCTCAGGTGTAGGTGTTCCTTCCTCGTGTTTCCACATAACTCTTAAATTTACACCTACATCGAACTATAATGACTTTGTGACTTACTTCCCTCTCCCACATTAAACTGTAAGCACTTTTCACACAGAGACAGTCTTACTCCAGTTTGCAATCCCATTCCTGCAGAGCTGCTGAATGGACAGATGAGTAACGCCATAAAACAAGGGGCTGATTACGTGATTCCAGAGGTCCTCTGTTAGCTATAAAACTTGTTAACTCCTGTCACCCTGTGCCTACTCTTTGGACTCTTATCTCAGCTTCCACATTTGGTCACCCAGATTCTTGGGCCTGCATACCTGACCCATTTCCCCTGACTGTCTAGCCTGAGTTTTGATATCCTGTTGAGATGACTTCCCTGCGTTTGAATCTTGCTGGGCAGCTTCTCTTTGCCTGACCTTGAACTTGGTCCCTTCACCTGCTCCTCTCTGCCTCGGTTGATGCCCCGAGCCTGACCCCCGATCCCTCTAATTCACAACAGCTGCCACGCCCACATCCTTCTCTTTTTATCCCACTGTTGCTTAAATTCTCACAAGACAGGCTAAATAGTTTACTGGGAAAAGTAGAAAGGAGACATTTTAGAGCTGGAAGAAAAAGCACCTTCATCTGACAGATGGGGAGGAAGGTTAGACACAATGCTCACTCACTGCAAGGGCACTAGTGGGGGCTCCTGGCTTTCACAGCTCCTTCCACTCAACCATGCTTTACTTTTGTAAAGGGTTCACTCGGGGAGAAATTTAAAGCAAGTGAAAGAACCATGAGAGAGAGACAGAGAGAGGGAGGGAGGGAGAGAGAGAGGGAGGGAGAGAGAGGGAGGGAGGGAGAGGGAGAGAGAGAGAGACAGAGAGAGAGAAAGAGAGAGAGACAGAAAAAAGGGAGAGAGAGGGAGGGAGGGAGGGAGGGAGATGCTTACAAACACTAACAATATTCCCATGATTTACCTGCATTTGGGATTTTTGCACACTGAATTACCTTATAATGTTACTATACCAAAATATACTTTGTTGGTAGATTCTTCATTTGAGGTCACAGTATGAAATTAAAGATAGGTTCAATTACGTCAACAGTATAGGGAAAGCTTGATTCTGGTTTTTGAAAAACTACCAAAATTCAATATATTATATGGATCAATATATTACATGCACGTTATGGTCAAAGTAACTTTCATCTCTCCTAATAAAATAGCAATGCATCATCAAGTTTAACACAATGAAGGTATTTTCAAATTGTCAATTAGGCCCATGCATTTCCTATTAATCCCACACTGACTTTAGAATGTACTTTTTGGTAAGTAGAAGGAGACGTTCTACTGATTAACAGCAAATAAGTTACAGTTCATTTCAAACTTTTCATCCAATTTATCGTTTCAGTTAATATATTTTTTAAAAGAAGACGGAAGAGATGTGGAACATATGTATATGTATAACTGATTCACTTTGTTATAAAGCAGAAACTAACACACCATTGTAAAGCAATTATACTCCAATAAAGATGTTTAAAAAAAAAATCCAGAGAATAGAACATTACCAGAAAAACTGAACTCACCATCGTCTTCCCAGCAGCTCTTCACGTCCCCTTCCCTTGCGCTGCTCCCAGGCAGCACTGCCTGGTCTGTCGGCAGGCCGTCTTCTGGGGCGCCACCTTCACAATCTGCCGCATCCGTGATACTTTCTTCTTCCACAATGTGGAGTTTGTCTTCATCGTCTGAATCTGAATTTGTTTCTACCACAGTATTATAGTTTGTAACTGTAATACAAACAAGAAACAAATAATCAAAACCAATTAGTACAAAAGCTGGTTTTCACACCTTAGTACAAAGAAATTTTAAGAAGTACTTAAAACATTGGTGTTCAGTAATAGGTTTAGACTGTAAAATGTAAGCAGCTAATTTCTTTGATAACATGCACGCACACAGCACTTCCTAGATACCAGGTGGACAAAAAGGCAAGTAACAGTAGCCACGCTTATTAAATGCTTAGCTACGCGCACGGGCGTTTTACGGAGAGTAACTCGCCAATTCTTCCAAAAACCTTTTAGCAGTCCCATGACCACAGGATCTACCTACCGCCTACTGCTTATATCCCTGTTCTACAGAAGCGGAAACCAAGGCACAGGGAAGGTAAGTATCTTGTCCAAGACCACACATCTAGGAAGTGGCAGGGTGGGGATTTGAACCCTAGGAGTCTGGTTCCATATTCTGTGTTCTTAACCACTACATCAAACATCTTCTCCAATCATAATGAGTTTATATGACATGACGCTGCTTATGTAGAACAAGGGCTTCAAATCTTTAAAGCATTGCAATTTAAGAAAAGAGTTCATCTCTCCTAATAAAATAGAAATGCATCATCAAGTTTAACACAATGAAGGTATTTTCAAATTGTCAGTTAGGCCCATGCATTTCCTATTAATTCCATACTGACTTTAGAAAGAATCAACCAATTTAACCAAATTTCCACATAATTAAGACATGATTTAAGTAATGTTTATACGTAAGTCCATCATTCTGAAGGAAAAAAGACCATGACATTTAGTTTTCAAACGGGCACCCTTTCCACATTTTTAATGAGCTTCAATAAACTTTAACACACCAGTATTATAAAGACATATAATAATTCTGAATAACTACAGCTCACAGAACCAAAACAACTTATATAGTACAGTCAATATTTCTTCTTTAGAGTCCTTGTAGTAGTCACTCTAATGCGATAAATTATTTAGAACCTCATGGGGTATGGTCACGGGAATACCTCTTTTCAACAATTAGCCGGGTGATTCTTACTTGCTAAGATAAGTGTGAGAGGAAGGGGGAAAAAGAAAGCTTTGTTTGCGTAGCTAAGCAACAATCACTTCCAGTTATTCTTTCCATTTCTTCCTTAAATTTTCCAAGCTTTCTTGAAAGAAGATAATCACCTAAACGCTTAAAACAACATGTGTGTGTATATATATATACACACACACACACATATATATATATACACACACACATACCCCTTCTCATACACACACACACACCCAAGAACACAAAAGAAGAAACACAATCAAAAGCATGGATGTGTATGTCAAGGTGAGAACTAATAACCACGTCTCCAAAACTGCTCTGACAGACCCTGGGAAAAGCCCTCTGTCCAAGAGAGTACTGGAGTTACTCTTTTGCCCACACTGGGAATTCTTCCATATCTGAAGAATAGTGTCAAGTATTGTTGTGTCTGTAATACTTCAGTGTGAATACAGTTTCCCAGATCTTGCCCCAAGAGCAAATAGTTTTCTCTCTAGTTTTAATGTAAAAGTAATACATGTAAAAAATTCAGACAATACAAAACATGTAAAATTAGTAAAATCCCCCTCTCGCAATTTTTCCTTCCTCAACTCACTCTTTCAAGGTAACAATAACAGCAAGGTTTATTAATTACTTTATGCACTAGGCAGGCATGATACTAAGCATTTTACATACCTTATCCTATTTAATTGTAACACAGACCTCACCTTATACACATACATATCATTTAATATCAATCCTATATATAAGTGTATGCGTGCATACTTAAAATACACACACATGGGATCACATTATACTGTTCTGCCACTTAGTTTTTTGCCACTTAATTACATATCCCGGAAGCTTTTCTATGTGAGCATCTGTGGAGCTTTCCCATTTTCCTCTGGATGGGTACAGAGCATTTCACTGTAACAGACAGAAACTAACCAATCACCTGTGGACAAAATTTAGTTTGTTTCCAGTGTTTAAGTATTGTCAATAACATCATAATAAATTTTCTTGTAAATGTATCTTTGGACATTCCTTAAATACATTTGTCAGATACATTAGTAGGGGTGGAATTGCTGAGTCAAAGGAAAACTTATTAAGTAGATATGGAAACACGGGGAATTCCTTGCACTCCAGCCACACCAGGAGCAATGTAAATTGTGAAACTGTGTGTGTGGGTAAACAGCGTGATTCTCAAAGGACAGTCTGCAGTTGGGAAAGGGTTTCCCACCGAACCTTTAACTGAGAGTAAGATAGAGGTGTGTGTGTGTTTGAATGAGGGAAAGGGTTTCCCACCGAACCTTTAACTGAGAGTAAGATACAGGTGTGTGTGTGTTTGAATGAGGGAAAGGGTTTCCCACCGAACCTTTAACTGAGAGTAAGATACAGGTGTGTGTGTGTGTTTGAATGAGGAAAAGGGTTTCCCACCGAACCTTTAACTGAGAGTAAGATACAGGTGTGTGTGTTTGAATGAGGGATCTTACCGGCAAATGATGCGCAATGCTATTAGCTTTATTTTTACTGTCAAGGGCTCCTTAGTAGTAGCCTACTGAATGACTTACTAAAGTCACTGAAAGTTGGGACAGTATATAAAGGCATTTCTATGCCACAAGCTAAACTTAGAACACAGCTAGTGTTTCCTCAGGGTTAATCGATTCTGTATTCCACTAGACCTGGATGCCACGGAAGGTTCGGCTCACTGCAAAGCTCTCATCGCGCTTGGACATTCACAGACAGCTGAAATTCCTACTATTTTCTGAAGGGAGGTTTCAGTGCTTCTTCAGTGTCTTGAGTTGACCATGGGTTTATATTGGTGCTATTCTTGCCTTTTAATGAAGTATACTCCAGTTTAGTTTTATCATTATCAATTTTGTTAGCTGTAGGTTTTTTTTTGTCAACCCTAGATATTTACATGCACACTTAAGAGTATTCTAGGCTTGAAAATTTTCCAAAAATTGGGCTTTAAGACATGTATGCATTATGGTTCAAATATTTACTCGCGTGCTTCATAGTTTTCATTGAGTTCTTTTTACTCTGAGCTGTTTTATTCTGTCTGAGTCAACTGTAGCCTGAAGTCCTCTGAGAACACCTGTCACCGTCCAGGACTCTAGCAAAACTCCCTCCTGTCCCCCAGTGCAAGCTGCCATTGTGGTATGGAAGATTATAAGCCAAATGACCAAAACACAGAGACGGCAATATATTTTACTATTATCTTGTGAATTTTCCTAGAGGATGTTTTGAAGAAGTGGTATAAAACTTGAAAAATCCAGAAGAGCAATACATTTTGCTGGCTAAGATGGAAAAAAGACCGATAACTATTTTTCCAAGACTTCACACTGTCTTCTGCTTCAAAGTCACTTAGTGGAGAGAAAAAGTTGTGCAAAAGTAGTGCAAAACACTTACATTAATTATCGTAACTCAGATAACAGGCAAGCCTCCCCGTGTGTCTGGATCTATCCTGTGGTGGATCTACAGAGCTAATCTCAAAAGTACAGCCCCAGCACTAAAAAGCAAAGAGAATAATACAGGACCTTTATCAATTCTGATAGCCAATGAGAGTGTCAGTGATCTCAACTGTGCCCATCTATCTCCGTATCTCTACACTGTTGCACCCTTTGGCTAAAAAAGTAACATCTAAAGAGAGGAATATTATTAACCATCACAGGTGATCATCACCTCTTGCTTCTGAGTTTTCACTGAAATAACATTTTAAGAAAGAAAAGACAAAGGAACAGAAAAGGTAAACAGCTTTTTAAAATCTTTAAATATAATTTATAATACACAATACGAATTTAAATTTCAATAAAAATAGTAACATTTTCAATGCATTCTAGAATGGGACAAGGACACGCTGACTCTCGGTGGTGATTCCTGTTCGTGCCATTTGCTACCATCAACGCCAGGTGTAACAGCGTCTCCCGCACAAGGCGGCTGGGAGGAGCTACTGACTTAGAAACGCGCTGTGCTTATTAGAGCAGCACCTCGTAGGCAGTAAAGACTGCAGAAGTGCCTGCTGTTACCATCAGCAGCAGCAACATCTCACTGAAGCTTACAACAGTTCCTAACAAGTAGGTACTATTACAGCTTCCTTTCATAGACAAGAAAAGTAGCTGAGTAACGTGTCTGAGGTTATGTAGCTACTAAGTTGAAAAGCTGGACTCCAAACCTGGTCTGCCTGATTCCACAACCCATACACTTTTACTGCTACATACAAAGCCTGCTGACAGAAGATGGTTGCACTAATCATAAATATTTTTAAACTTGTATTTTTGTGTCTAGCCTATTCTGGGGCCCTGTAATCCCAAACTTAACAATTTGGCACTAAAAACATTTGCAAATGACTAAAGAATTTTAACCATTAGACTCTCAAAATAATATAACAAACAGTATATACCACGGGGTAATATCATCATTATAATCAATAAACTTTAAAAGACTAGCACATAGCGTATTATTTCTAGTACTGATTGCACGTAGCACCACATCAACTGTGCTAAACTCCTACGTACCTGTTTCTTAAGTAATGTACAATAATACAAGAACTAGCTAAATTAGACGAAGACAGTTCAAGAAGAGAGCAATACAATCTCAACTTCCATCACGAAGATATCTGAAGGCTTTAAAAATAGAGACCCCACCAGACACTGTCTACAGTTGCTCTGAACAGCAGGTTGGGTTCCTGCACGTTAAGCGGGAGACTAGGGGTGGGTAGGGGAGTGGGCGGTGGTCAGGTCTGACACAGGTTTTCGGTTCCTGTCCGGTGACAGCGGTGGCATGTGTCGGTTAAAGCCACAGGTAAGGCCACGTTTCGACATATTTTTGGATGTACAAAGGTGTTTTTCCTTCCAGAGGAGGGGTATTTCATGCTTAACTATGTCCCACTCATTCCTACCTAACCCCCAACACACACTCATCCGCACGGCAGAAAAGAGAGATAAAATCTCTCTTAGAAAAAGACCTAAGACTGGTCCTTAAAAACTAACAGACTCCTTCTAACAAACTCTTCCATATACATCAGTCTAACCTACTGGTATAATTTAAGAAAGACCTAGAAAAAGAGGTACACTGCACGTCTGCTCAAGATCATAGCTGGACTGGGGAGCAGAATATTTTACACGTGTCTGCACTAGGCTGAGAACAATGTGACTTAGGCGTGAGTGCATGAAACGTGGAGAGAAAGGCGGAGACCAGCACAGGTGCTTCCATTACCCCTCGACATCACTGGGACGGAAATGATGTCACGTCACGTATTTTTCTTGTCCTGAGCAGAGTCCCTGGCACACTCACTGCCTTCCACACGGTAGGTACAGAATTATTTGCTGAACTGAATCTGAGGCCACACTTTTCTTCTCAGTGAAGTCAGTGAGTATATTTAAGTGTTACTGATAATTCAGGAAAATGAAGACAAAGCTGCAGTGACAACCATATAAAGAAACTTGTAAATTAACACATGAAATAGAAAGGAGAGGTTATTTGACAATTCATAAGGTTATAGAAAACTTCTGCAAATACTACTCCAAGAGAGAGGAGCTCACGCTGTCCATAAACACTACGCTCAGTCTACACCGTCAGTATTTGTTAATCTGGCTTTTGACCTGATTTACAGATAAGATTAACTTACTATCTATATTATTTACTGCATAAAGTTATGATATAATATGCATATTTAATATCACATACAAGTAATCCAGTAAATAATGTACAATGTGTATATTATCTAATTTTATATTTAAGTCCCTTAAAAATAGGCATCACAGTGACTGTAGAGCGCTCCAAGCCCTATGAACATGTGAGGTTTTAATAAACACTAATGGTTCAGCCAGTTTTGCGGGAAGTTATTTCAATTCCTCTCTAGGTAAAATCTTTCTTAACTTAGGGTATCTAATGAACAATAATCATCGACTCTTTTTACATTTTCAAAATAATTTGAAAAACATAACTTCAGTGAAAGTCAATGATTCTGAAGTTGACCCCATGCAAAAGGGCTGGTGGTTTTCAATGCCTCCAGATACCAGCTATTAATAGACTGAAAGCTGACTTGTCTTCTCCCCTCTCTCATCACACAAAAAATACTAGGTTTCCATGGGATCCGTCTTTGGTCCTCTCTCCATCCTTAATCTGGCCCTTCCCCCATTCTCCACGGGTCCGCTGTCTATGGCCCCCAACAAGAGCCAGCCCAAGTGACCTTCCCCTTGTCCTGCCGTATCAAAACTCCCACTCATCCAGGGAGCTATTGCAGCCAGTGTTAGTACAATTCACAAAAAGGTTGGTGGAACAGTTAAACAGCAAAGTTCTCAGCAGATTAAAGTAAATTCAGTCTCACGAACAGGTGAGGAAAATATATGGACTAAAATAACTCACACTAAATTATTAATAACTAATATTTCCTTCATAGGTTAATTCTACATTTATAAAAGGATGCTTTTTAATTTACATTACTTGTTACCTCTGGAACACAGGCAGTATGACAAAATGCAAATAAAGTGTGAAAAAGAAATTAAAAATATAAACATGGAAATTATTGAGTCAAAAAGTAGAGAAGCCATATAATTGATAAATCAATCCAAAAGCCAGATCTTTGAAGTATCAGTAAAATAGACAAGTCACTAGCCCACTTAACACTAGAAAAAAATCGAGAGGCACAAATATTCGATATTAAAATGCAAATAGAGAAGTAACTCCAACTAAAAGTAATTTAAGCTACTTCCTGTATAAATATTTTGCACAAATCTAAGCAGGTAAATGTGTAAACATGGATGAAGTAACTTTTCTGGACACTGTAAATGCTTATAGCTACATCTGATAGAATTTATAAAATTATGGAAGAGAGACCAATGGTAGACAGACCATAGAATAAATTTAGGAAGTTATCAAATAGTTAACCAAAAAGTGCCAGATAAGTTTTCCCAGGTGAACTTCAGATCTTCAAAGGACTGATAATTCTGTTGCCTTTTAAAAAGACAGAGGAAAATGCAAAGAGTCCAAATTCTTTCTATGAAGCCGCATAGTAACAGTCAACTAGAATCTGAGGAACAGGGACTCCCCTGGTGGCACAGCGGTTAAGACTCCGCCTGCCAATGCAGGGGACACGGGTTCGAGCCCTGGTTCAGGAAGATTCCACATGCCGTGGAGCAACCAAGCCCTGTGCCACAACTACTGAACCTGAGCTCTAGAGCCCATGAGCCACAACTACTGAAGCCCGTGCACCTAGAGCCTGTTGCACCCTATGCAACAAGAGAAGCCACCGCAATGAGAAGCCCGCGCACCTCAACAAAGCAGCCCCCGCTCGCCACAACTAGAGAAAGCCCACGCGCAGCAACGAAGACCCAACGCGGCAATCAATCAATGAATGTCTGAGGACGAGTACACACATGCCCACTCATAAAATCAGTCTCACTGGTAATCACTGATGTAAAAACTCCAAATAAAATATACTCAACATTAAGAAATATATGAGAGTTCACTACATTAACACAGTAAAGGAGACAATATGACTTGTATAGAAACCGAAACGCTTTTGAAAAAAATCACTATTCCTTGCTGATAAATGCTTTCTCATAAAAATAAAACTGAAGTCAGTATCATGATAAACTATTATGTATTGGAGGCAATTTTAAGATAAAGATGTTTAATGTCATTAGAAGTTAGCAGTATTCTAAAAGAACAAGCTGATTTTTTAAAAGAACAAAAGAAAAAGCACAAATACTGGAAAAAATAAAGCAAAATTATTATTTACAGGTGATATGTTTCTGGAGAATGCAAGAAAAAAATCATTAAAAAACTATTAGTAATTAGAAAAATTGGTAAATGACTAATTATGAATTTAACAGAAAAAAATCAATAGCTTTCCAATAAACCAACAATAACCTGCTAAAGACATAGGAAAATAAAAATTCTATTAATAATAGCTACTCAAAGGATAACACATGAAGGAAAAAAAGAAGCCTGGAGGACAGTGGGGAGCTTGCACACCCCCACTGCGTGTGGAAAGATATGGATGAATGAAGACATCCCTCTTGGGGGTGGAATGATTTCATATTGTAAAGATTCAATTCTACCTAAAATAATCTACAAACTCAATGTAATTCTGGTCCAAATACTAACATGATACTTTAGATTCTAAATCTAGATGATTTAGACCAAATGATTCTAAAGTTTACAAGGAGAGCTAGGAGCTCAGTCTCTGGAGCCAGACTGCTTGGTTCAAATCACAGCTTCCCCACTTACTGGCCATGTTACTCAACCTTCTCATGCCTCGGTTTTCTCATCTCTAAGATGGGAATGATAACAGTATGTCCCTAACAGGGTTGGCATAATGATAAAAATAATTATATATGCAAAAAACTTAATGTATTGCATATGAGTGCTCAATACATGATGTTAGTAGTATTATTTTCTGGGAAAATAAACACAAAAATATTCAGGGAAATTCAGAAAACTAATAGTAACGGTGGTGGTAGAAGAACATGGACTAGCCATACCAGATAGGGAAAGCATCTCAAAGCTATAGAATGGAAAGACATTTTTACAGGCACAGGGACAGGCAAACGATCAATGCACTTGCATAGAATCCAGAAACAGACCCCCAAACATATGGCAGTCTTGCTAATCAGACTCCCACCTCACAACTTTAACCAAAATGAAATCTGCATGAATCAAAGATTTTAATTAACACTAATGAAACCACAGATACAACAGAAAAAAGCACAAGCAAGTCCTTCTACAGACTTGGAATAAGGAAGGCTGTTACAAACACGACGTGAAACCCATGATTATATATAGAAAAAATTCAAGTCGAAAGACAAATGACAAACTGAAAAATATCTGCAATGCATGTTATCAAAGGCTGACTTCTTTATTATACAAAGAATTCTTAAATGTCCATGAGAAAAAAGATGAACCACCCAATAAGAATATGCAAAGGTAATTCACACACACAGCAATATGAATGGCCAATAAGCATGTAAAAAAGACATTCAACCTTGCCAATTAAAAACATACCTACTTTAATCCTACATTGTTATAATATCATTACTTCTTACACACACCTTTAACTCTCCTGCCTTTCTCCGACTTCAAAGCCCCTATTCTGATTAAATCTCACTTTTCCAGACTATACCTCAGTCCCTGTTCCCTGCAAAGCCTCCTGAAAACACTGCCTACACTTGCCTCCAACGTTTCTTCCAATTTGCTCTTATCTTGTGGCTGTGAAGGATGTTTACATTGCTAAATCCATCGACAATCGTCAGGCCTCATGTTACACGACCTCCTAGCAGCATCTGACATCATCCATCACTCTATCCTTGTCAAAGCCCTCTCTTCTTTTTTTTCTTTTTCTTCTTATTTAATTAGTTTATTTTTATTTAAGAAAATGACCAATCCCAGAGCCTATATACAATAAGGAAGTAACGTGATCTATGGACATAACATGAACAGCTTGCATTTATGTAGCTTTGACTCTCCTGGTTTTCCTCCTAACCCCTTGCTGCTTTTCTGTTTCTTTCCTCCACCTCCGGGCCTCCATCTGTCTCACGGCCCCAAACCTGCTTCATATCCGAGTCCCGTTTCTCCTCGGAACTCCGGACCTGGGCGTCCACTGCCTACCTGACGCCTCCACCTGGGTGACCAAGATGCAAACCTGCTGTGTCCCAAAGCCGACCCCTGGGCCTCTTCCAGTCCCCTCACTTCAGTAAATGGCAATTCTGTTCTTCCAGTTGCTCAGGCCAAAAATCTTGGTGTCAGTTTTGACTCCCTATTTTCTCTTATATTCCACGTCTAACCTAGAGGGGATGTATCTTAAAACCCATTTGGCATCTGACCAGTTTCTGCACCCCCCTGCCCCCCCGAATATCGTTAACGGGCTCCTCTCAGGCCTTCTTACTGCTTCCTTTGCTTCCCTACGGTCAGTTCTTGGGATGGCAGCCAAGCAACCCTTCCACCACATCAGGGGGACCCTGTCACCCTTCTCCCAACTCAGCCAGTGGGTTCCCACCTCATCCACTGCAATCCATAGGCCCTTCGGGAGAGGTGCCCGCCGCTGCCGCCGCCTGGACTCCACGTGCGCCCTTGCGCCCGCTCCCTGCCCTCCGGATGCTCTGGCCAAGGCTTCTGCAGACTGCCCTAATTACAGTTACAGACCTCCTGCACCGCGAGAGCACGCCCCGCTCCTGCGACTTCTCTCTTTTTCAAGTACTTACTGCCCACTGCCGTAATACTTTACTAGTTTTTAATTGTCTCCTCTCACTAGAATGTAAAATGCACACGGGCAAGATTCTTTGGTTTGCTCACTGCTGTGCCCCCATGCATGTGCGATACTGCCCATCAGTACTAACTGTTCATTAACTCACGGTACACGCAGGGGTTGAGGAAACAGATACACGCTTTCACGTTGTTGTGTCAATTGGGCAGTGTTTTCCAAAATTTAAAACGTTTACCTGCTGATCCAGCAATTTCTTGGAATTTACCCTTTAAATGAACTTACACAGGTGTGCACATACGTATACATACGTTTCTCTGCAAACTTGTTTTTAATTACAAAAAACCTGAATAGCCACCCGAGGTATATCCATTTGTACTAATATAGAGGAGTCCTCCAAAACAGTCTGATCCCATTCCGGTAGAAAATACACAGAGTACATATACATGCACCTAAATAATGCACGACACTGCCTAGAAGGACACACACATGAAGCAATGGAGGAAGAAAGAGCGACCTGTTTTTTTTCTATTTTATTCCTTCTATAAGACTGTTTAAATGTTTGTATTACTTAAACTTTTTTTTTTTTTTTTTGGCTGTGTTGGGTCTTTGTTGCTGCACGCGGGCTTTCTCTAGTTGCGGCGAGCGGGGGCTACTCTTTGTTGCGGTGCGTGGGCTTCTCACTGCGGTGGCATCTCGTTGTGGAGCACGGGCTTCAGTAGTTGTGGCATGAGGGCTCAGTAGTTGTGGCACACGGGCTCAGTTGCTCCGCAGCATGTGGGATCTTCGGGGACCAGGGCTCGAACCCGTGTCCCCTGCATTGGCAGGCAGATTCTTAACCACTGTGCCACCAGGGAAGCCCTACTTAAATTTTTTTTTTAAAGATACAAGTTTTAAATGTGCAGGGAGAAAGTCTGAAATAATATAAGCATACTGTTGCTAGTGGTGAACATCAGAAAACTGAACTGGGGGGCTTCCCTGGTGGCGCAGTGGTTGAGAATCTGCCTGCCAATGCAGGGGACACGGGTTCGAGCCCTGGTCTGGGAAGGTCCCACATGCCACGGGGCAACTAGGCCTGTGAGCCACAACTACTGAGCCTGTGCGTCTGGAGCCTGTGCTCCGCAACAAGAGAGGAAGTGACAGTGAAAGGCCCGCGCACCACGATGAAGAGTGGCCCCCGCTTGCCACAACTAGAGAAAGCCCTCACATAGAAACGAAGACCCAACACAGCCACAAAAAACAAAAAAAACCCAAAAAAACAAAAAAAAAGAAAACTGAACTGGGATCAGGGGAAACGTTTTCTTAATATTTCTGTTACTTGAATTTTAATAACAGTAGATAGGAGGGTATGATTAGAAACAACATGAAGTGAAATCTTAAAAATAAAGGTTAAAAATAATATTTAGGAAGAAAACAAATAAGTTGTAAATATACATCCTGTAGGTTTTGAAATAAAACAACTTAAGTTCTTATTAGAAAATAACAGCTCTATTTGTCTTACATATGTGAAAGACGGCTGCCTGCTTTACAGTAAGAATAACATTCACCTTTTCTATCCATAGCTACCTAAAAGTGTGACATCACGCAAAACGAAAAAGGAAAGTGACGCTTGCAGAGAGACGTAAGTGACCACCCAGGCCTGTGCCTCCTGACCTTCCCGCCGGTGCCGGTGCCGAGGGCAGCTGCTCTCGTACTCCGCAGGCGCCCAGGGAGGCCTGTGGAGAGCACTCGCTTCGCCTTGTCAAAGGCAACTAATACTCCCAAAGCACAGGTTACAGCAACACACACACCCATCCACACAATCATATGTTAGTAGCTTCTACTGCAGGAGTTGGCATGATTCTAAGTTTTCCTCGATTTACAAAAAAGTTTTAAGACATATCTTGTCATTTACCAATCCCAGAAGGCACTTCTTCCCTGACTGGTTTTGAGACTCACCGACTTGTGGTTGAACTGGTTATGAAAAATAAGATGAAGGCAGAGGACGAGAATTTTATTCTAAATCTTTTCATGTGAGTTTTTCACGTTCCCTTCAACTAGTATACAGTGTGTTTAACTGAAAACTCCTGGCCGTGTGCTGGACACCACTGCTCACAGCTGGAAAGGAAGTCAGGAGAAATGGAACGAAACAGATTGTAACCCCAAGGATGGGTGGTCCCTTGCTTCCAGGGGGGGCAGCACACAGTAATCAAGCAGGGCTCAAGGCACCACTGGGGGACCTCGTCTTTGAAGCATTCCTGAGGGCACTGCACGTACTCATTCCCCAAGTCTAGCCTCATAAAGGAGCTCTCTTCACTTCGTTATGGACTCATCACAGAAGAACAAGAATCACAGCAGTAAGATCTGAACTGGAATTTATTCTTAATGAAGCATTAAAAACAATTTAATAGGTAACTAGATATTAGTTTTACTGAGATCTTCTAAACATTACATGTTACAAGCTTGTGAGTTATCAAAGTAGAATGAAGACTTTAGTTCTGACCTAAGTGCTCCAGAAGGTGGGAGGATGAAGACATATGTGGTCTACAGTCTCTGCTTCCGAGATGCATGCAATACTCACAAAATATGAATGATATATGTTGAATATTATGATGAGAATGTGACAGTAAATAAATGCTAAGAGTGACGTAGAAAATAAATACTATAGGATTCCCTACCTCATTGTGTCTAATCTTTTACACCTTGTTAATATGCTACAGAAATAAAATTTTGAATACTTTGGGTTTTTAATTTGAAATACATTGTCGAGAAGTTGAATGTATTTGAACTTTGTACTAAAGAATTTCTAGTATTTTCCTGTACCTGATTTATCTGAGAAGCAGTTGGAATGGTAACCATCTTCGGACAGAACCTATTCAGAAAATAAACAATATCCAGTAAACAAGATCACGTGAACTCACCACACCTAAGTTTTCATATAAACTTTATCTTAGCGAGTAAATGGCCTTCGTGGTGAAAGAAGTGGAGAATCTTGGAAAAACACACATCAATGGAAACTTTAATATCATAGACAGAAACAGACAGAGAAAGGAGTATTTTAAAAGTATTTAAAAAGACATTATGACCTACTGAATTTCTACTACTGGTGAAAAGGAAAGTTAAACTAATCAATGCCACTTACATAGTTTTGCACCCTGCCCCAAGAAGTACTAAGTATTCTATTTTTTAATTATTTATTTATTTTTTTAACATCTTTACTGGAGTATAATTGCTTTACAATGGTGTGTTAGTTTCTGCTGTATAACAAAGTGAATCAGTTATACATATACATATGTTCCCATATCTCTTCCCTCTTGCGCCTCCCTCCCACCCTCCCTATCCCACCCCTCTAGGTGGTCACAGAGCACCGAGCTGATCTCCCTGTGCTACGCAGCTGCTTCCCACTAGCTATCTATTTTACAGTGTTTTATAAGCACTGAATCAGTTAATCCTTACAAGAGCCACATGAAGAGCTACTAATATTCTTATTTTATAGATAAGGAAACTGAGACTTAGGTTATGGAACCGCCAAAGGAGACCAGTTACACTGGAGCCAGGACCCCAACCCAAGCCCACGTGGCTCCCGAGGTCCTGCCTGAGCCTACGTCTACTGTGCCCTCCCCGGAGCAGAATGCCAGGGCCAGCGAACGAGCCACACGCCCTCACAAACAAACCAGGAAGAGAGAGAGGGTCACGATGAATTATTAGACACTTCACTGACAAGCACTTAATCAAGCCTTTCTGACCTCAGAATCTAAGAAAATAAAACTTCAAATGTCCTTATTATTTGTCTTTACATCAGAATGACATTGGAAGACACAAATAACTACAAATCTCAGTTCAGAGACTGTTTTATTCTCGATTTAAATTTCCATTGCATACACCATGAATTCCAAAATCCTATATGCAGCAAATAAGGGTCTGTAGACTGTGAACATTACGGCCTCAATTACCTCTTTATCTTCACCCCTACCACTCTGCCCAAGGTCTTCTATTCCCTAGGCAACTCTGTATGTTCACGTTCCCCTTCGCCCCTTTTCCTCTACTGCCGAATTCATACTCGTCTTTCAGAGCTCACATCCAAGCCATCAACAGATCCTGTTGGTCATGCCTCTCCACGCCCTTCTCTGGATCCTGTAAGACCTACCTCGTCGGTATCCCTGTCTGTATTTACCAGTGGCAGCTAGAACGATCTTTTCAAAACATAAAAGCAGAAGATGCCACTCTCCTTCTTGAAATCTTTTAATGGCTCTGCAGCGTTCTGTCATGGCCTGCATGTTCTGCAAGTTCGGGCCCACACCTTCTTTTCCCCTCTTCTTACACATTCTCACTGGATGATCTTGCACTTGGCATGTGTCCAGGCTTCCTGCACCCCCAAGCCCTTGTCCCCGCCCTCCCCTCTGCCTGGAGTGATGCTCTGCTCCCAGCTCCTTCCTCACTGGCTCTTTTCTCCACATCTCCACCCCAAGGTCACAGTGTCAAATGATCCTTCCATGGCCACTCAACCTAACCTGCTCCACCGGGGTTCTCTCACATCATCCTATTTCCTTCACAGCATCCAATCCGTAAATGTCTAAACTGTTCAGTTACTTGTTTATTTTCTTTCCTTTATATTAGTTTTCTGTTGCTGCTGTAGCAAATTCCCACAAACTTAAGAGGTTTAAAATAACACACATTCGTTATTTTACAGTTCTGAGGTCAGAAGTCCAAGACAGGTCTCACTGGGCTAAAATTAGGGTGTTGGCAGAGCTGTGGTCTTTCTGGAGGCTCTGGGGGAGCCTATTTTCTTGTGTTCTCTAACTTCTAGGGGCTTCCCGCACTCCCCGCAGGTGACCCCCTTCTCCCTTCACAGCCAGCGACGGCCAGCTGAGACTCTCTCACGTCACATCGCTGACACTGACCCTCCTTTTGTCTCTCTCACCTCCACTTTTAAGGGCGCTTACCCCTGGGCCCAACTGGATAACCCAAAATATCTCCCTATTTTAAGTTCAGCTGATTAGCAACCTGAATTTCTTCTGCTACTTTAATTTTCCTTTGTCGTGTAACGTAATGTACTCATAAATTCTCCCTACTATACTTTCCCACTAAAAATGTAAGCTCCACGAGGGCAAAGACATTGTCTCGTTCGCTCCAAGAGCTTAGTTCCAAGCAGTACAGGGCCTCTTGAAGGCACTTCAGAGACCTGTGAATTCATTAAAATGCTACTGCTTTGGTGGAGCTCTTCTTGCCTCGTCACGACTCTTGTTTCAATCTTTGTGCTCCTTTACAAACTCTTACATTCTCTGCAATAGTGCATATCTCATGATGTTCTCATTATGTTCACATATCTCATGATGTTCTCATTATGTTCACATGCTTATATTAGGTCTTTGGTCGAGTGTGAAGTGTTCTGACAATATGTCAATAAAGGATTAAGTGCTGTGAAAGATGTCTACAATCAATGAATTTTAAAGTGAAAGAGACTTTAAAAGGTTTCAAAAAGTTTGTTAATGATTCTGTAACTGTTTTTACGGTTTCCTAATAAAGTGTGGAATATTCTAATAACGTGTCAATAAAGGATCACCCTGCTGTGAAATATATGTTAAATTAATAAATTTTAAACCTGGAAAGGATTTGAAGATTAAGTTTCAGTCCCATATTTTACACTTAAAACCCAAAGAAGCTAAGTAATTTGCCTATTTACACAAAAAAATTGTGAACCTGGCAAAAGATCCAGTGGACCTTCTATAAAAATCTACCTCCTGAGGTTGCCATGAAGATTAAATAAATACATTTAAAAGCACACAGGGACTTCCCTGGTGCTGCAGTGGTTAAGAATCCGCCTGCCAATGCAGGGGACATGGGTTCGATCCCCGGTCCGGGAAGGTCCCACACGGCGCAGAGCACCGAAGCCCGTGCGCCACAACTACTGAGCCTGTGCGCTAGAGCCCGTGCTCCGCAACAAGAGAAGCCACTGCAGTGAGAAGTCTGCGCATCGCAACAAAGACCCAACGCAGCCAAAAATAAATAAATTTACTAAAAAGGAAAA
Organism: Globicephala melas; assembly: GCF_963455315.2. NCBI lineage: Eukaryota > Metazoa > Chordata > Mammalia > Artiodactyla > Delphinidae > Globicephala > Globicephala melas. Next base: position 3,068,624 of record NC_083315.2, on the reverse strand, counting down.
AGCACATAAATGCAGTACCTCGCACAGAGCAAGTGCTCTATAAATAGTAGGGTCAGTAAGATGCTCTTATTGGCATGATCATTATCATAAACACTATATATTTCCAATTTCTCAACGATGAAAATAACTTATGCAAAGTAGATATTCAATGAATACTTGAGGTAATGAATGATTAAAATGTAAAATACAAATGAACATGGTTAAACGGTTTTTTACATGTTAACTGCTTTCCTACTCACTTTTTTTTTTTTATGGGAAAAGGCAGGTAAAAGACAAGCAAAGCAGAGCACGCATATCACACTGACCTCTGTCGTGATGCCTTCCCCAACCTGTCCTTGTTAAAGGTACCTTCCCTCCTCCCTCATCGTCTATACCAGCAAGGTCAAAAGCGTTGCTATAGTACTACTAAGATGCTACATTATTTGCCTTATTTACTACTCTTTTGACATTCTGCACTGATGCAAAGGCAGTGGTGGGTAAAACTGTTGGTTTTGTAGCACAATTCAAAGCAATGGCAACAAACTGTATCCTTGTATCCTTTACTGCCACTCATTTCCAGCTTAAAAATAATTGCCATTTCACCTAATAATGCCTTGATGGGGGCTTCCCTAGTGGCGCAGTGGCTGAGAGTCCGCCTGCCGATGCAGGGGACACGGGTTCGTGCCCCCGTCCGGGAAGATTCCACATGCCGCGGAGCGGCTGGGCCCGTGAGCCATGGCCGCTGAGCCTGCACGTCCGGAGCCTGTGCTCCGCAACGGGAAAGGCCACAGCAGTGAGAGGCCCGCGTACCGCAAAAAAAGAATGCTTTGATGAAGTAGTAAAAATTATTTTATTAAATCTTTATTCATTAGAACATGTCTTTTAAATATTCTGTGTGACAAAATGGGATGTACACATAAAACATTTCTGCTGGATATCAAAGCATGTAATTGTTTTGAGTTGCCAGCTAAACTAGCTGCTTTGCTCATGGTACACCAATTTTACTTGAAAGAACAACTAATTATGTTTTTTCAGACTTAAGAGTTTGAGAAACATTAAAAAAAAAAAAGTAAGCCTGTCACTTAAAGGAAAACAAAAGCCCAAATTTGTTTCCAATGATAAAATTTGAGCTTTCAAATTCCAAAAGTTAGAATTTTGGAAAACATGTGAGTTTCACAGCTTCCCAATTTTAAAGACTCTTCTGAAGGGACTAGGGCTAATACTGATTTTTTTGACATGGTAAAATGAAAAGGGTCAACATTTGGAAGATCTATACAACTCAGTGAACCAATATATTCCAAATGAGTAATGCATGATGTTACAGACTCATGACTGTACAGAAGATCCATTTAAAGTTCAAGATAGACCAATGGATTTTCATGTAACAGACTACGAAATCATTATATGGTTTCCTGTTCCACTCACACTGCAACTAATGAGCTGCTGCTTGATGAGTTTTGGGGTAGTAATCAAAGAATACCCACAATTATCTGAAAAAGCTAATTCCAGCTACATAACTGTAGTTGTTCCAACTACATAACTGTGAGGCTATGTTTTAACATACTTCAACCAAAACAAATTACAACAGATTGAAGACAGAGCAGATACGTGAACCCAGCTGCCTTTACTGTTATTAAGAATCAATTAATATTTTAAGTGTTTTCAGTTTTAATTTTGAAAAGAATAAATATTAATCAACAAACCCAGATAATCAAAAGCACTTTGAGGTCTTAAAGGATTCTGAAGAGTGCAAAGGTGTCCTGAGATAAAAAAGACTTTGAAAGGTGTGCTGTTTAGTAAGGTAGCCACTAGTCACATATTATTCTTCACATTAAAGTTGAGTAAAATTATAAATAAAATATAAAGTTCAACCTCATTCGTCCTAGACACAGCTTAAGTGCTCAATAACTACATGTGGCTAGTGGCCATTAGACAGAATAGATATAGAACATTTCTATCATCACAGAAAGTTCTATTGGACAGTGCTGATCTATAAGTACACTTGGGAGGCAGTTAATCAGCATCTTACTAAACATCACTGGTATAATATTCTTTCAGTATTTTCACACCTGTTTTTAACTCTCTAAAAAGAATATATGCCTTTTGAGGGCAGGAACTAAAACACTAATATCTATACGACATGATAATGTTTTATACACATATATATTTATATTATATTATAGCCCATGACGCCTTAAATATACATTACTAGAAATAAATATGCTGAATAAGATACCTGCTGAGCCGAGTACTTACTCAGTAAGTATTTATTGAGGGTTTTACATAAGACAGACCCACGTGATTATGTTTATCATCTTTCATGTTTCAATATATTCCTGCCCAAATTTATAAGCATTGGGTCTCCACTTTTTCTCTTCTTATGGGTTTACAATAAACTACTTTGTCAAGGGTCAAGTTACGTTGTTTCACTTCATTTGCATAAATAAGTATTTAAAGACAGTCTTTTCCTTTTATTATCTATTGCTTATACTATATAGGTCTTGCAGTTCATAATCATGAACTACTAATTATGACTTTCAAGTCTTCCAAAGACTTGTGGGTGAAAAAAGGCAGTGTTTTTAAAGTTATATTAAAAGTTATAATAAACAATAAAATGATTAAACTTGTTTTGAATAAATTAGTATCACCTGGGGTTTACAGAATGCTTTTATTTCCTGTATAGCCTTGTAGGATTCCTAACTTTTTAAAATTTTAGCGTCTAATTATTTTGATTTGACAATCCTTATATCCTACTAAAAGCAGGGAATGGGATTTGTGGAAGCATATTAAAGTTAAAATTTTAAATAAATTTTGTTTAAATACACTTCTGAGATTTTTACATGCCAAGATAATTGCAAAGTACTTAGGGATACCAAAGAGCTAGAGCTGGCCTGTATTTGCCCTCTGTTACTCCTCACTTAGTAGTTAACAGATTTATAGTGTAGAGTGAACATTGCTTCCTCTTTCCTGTTTAGTTTAAAGCAGTGCTCCCTGGCAGGCATAGGAAGGTGAACAGGAGAGATACACAGGCTTCTGGCGGGTAGGTACGTCTCTGCTCAACAACCAAGATCTGTACCTGGAGCTAGGGGAGCGGTCAGCTGCTTGCACCCATACAAAAGCCCTCTGCCAATTTAGGACTCTGCATCAGCCCCTCCATACACCCCCTGAAAGATTCTTTTGGGAAAAAGAAGACAATATTTTTTCTTAAATCTACTTTCTGGGTGAGAAGTAAAAACATGATCCATAAAACTAACATACTCTTTGTACAGCGCGGAGCAGGTACTGATTTGGGGGCCTTACACAATCACCCCTCCTCCATGCAAAAGAATGTGTACCATAAGTTGAATCACAAGAATTTTTCAATAAAAGCAAATAAAAATAATTGCTATTAAATGAAGTAATTTTTGTAAACTGTAAACTTTATACTATGCTAGCTTCTAAAGCCTCTGTTTTCAATTTTGTCTTGCTATGTAAGTTCATTCTAAATAATGTTCCTGTAATTAGAAAGGGTTATGATCTAAGTAAGAGTTAACATATTTTCATAAACTGCTTTATTTTCCATATAAAGTGTTTGTGTAGCAAATTATTTTGCAAGGAACATTATAGCTAAGGGCAAAAATGTGACACTATATTGGCAGTGGTAGAAATTTTTTAAAAAGTAAAATCAGAGTTTATGGTTCAAATTGGCTTGTTAAATTTTAATATGGAAAAATTAGGAAATTTAGATAAAAGTCATATGACTACTTAAATAATTATTAAACTGAAAAAAGAGGCAATTTTTAGTAAATTCACATCATGCCACTAAATAGTAGCAATCTAAGACACTATACTAAAGGGCAGTATTTGGTTCACGTAAGGAGGCAATTCATTCATAAAAGCCATAAAAGTATAATCTAACAATGTAATAGAGGCTTTGGGGTCCAGCTGATTTGAGTTCAAATCATGGGTCAGACACTCAATGGCTGGTTGTTCTTGGATAAGTTTCCTTCTTAAGTCTTGGTTTCCTTACATGTAACACAATAATAACCACTTATAAGAGTGTTTTAAGGACTGAATTAGGCAATTTCTGTAATCTGCTTCACACAATAAAAGATGCACGGTAAGCGATTAATAAATGATCCTACACACCACACACACAGTTTCCCGAGGACGCAAATATATTTACAAGCATTTCACTTTGATTCATTTTAGTAATCCATACCTGAAATAATATGCTATTTAAATTTTTTTTTTTTTCTTTGCGGTACGCGGGCCTCTCACTGCTGTGGCCTCTCCTGTTGCGGAGCACAGGCTCCGGACGTGCAGGCTCAGCGGCCATGGCTCACGGGCCCAGCCGCTCCGCGGCATGTGGGATCTTCCCGGACCGGGGCACGAACCCGTGTCCCCTGCATCGGCAGGCAAACCCCCAACCACTGTGCCACCAGGGAAGCCCTATTTAATTTTTTTTACTTTGTCAAGTATCACTGGGAAGTTTAAATAAGAAATTAAAAGATTTAGATTTAAAAATCATATGCAATTGCCTAATAAGTGTATCAAAAACAGACCCTCAGAATCCTTTGATTCACTTTCCCTCAAGTAAGAATTCTGTCTACAGTATTCCTGACAGATTTGTTGACTTTTAAAGCAACTAGTTCAAGTTTTTTATATTGCAGATAGGGGATAAGGGGGGAGGGGGGAAGGGGGAGGAGGGAGGGGGGGAGAGAGAGAGAGAGAGAGGGAGGGAGAGAGAGATCCCTCTAGAGGAAAGAGAGAGAGAATGAGAAAGGAGGAGACTGAGATTAAGTCCTGGTAATATAGTTTGAGCCCCTGGATGGATCAATACCTGAAGTCATCACCTCTTGTACTTTGAAGTTATACAAGCCAATAAAATCCATTCCCTGCCCTCCTCCCCTCTTTTTGCTTTTGCCTACTGATTGAGTCAGATACCTAAAACTTACAACCCAAACAGTCTTTGTCAATACACTAATTATGGGTGAGAATACAGCAGGTAGGAAAACGGAGGCTTTCTTTCCACAATATCCAGTAGAATTCTTTAGTAAATGATGGATTTAGCACATTCATACTAAGGTACTGATTCCAGAGCCTGTGCCCTCAATCACATTGCTGGAGTAAATGGCAGCACTGTTACATATACCCCTGAGATGTAACAATGGAATTCCTTTCTGAATTAAGACAAGGTTGCACACACCTATAGGCATCTGTTTTGTAACCATACACTTTGACAGTTCGTAAAGAAAATCAAACAGCAACAGAGAATACAAAGATGCAAATGGTATTTTCCTATTCTCAGCAATTTAGACAAGAAGATAATTAAGACATTCTTTCTTTTTCCAGAGGTTTCTGCTACATTCATAGCAAGAGGTGTACAATTGAAAACCTATTTTCTCAGTTATACAGAAAGACTACAGCCCTGTGTTTGTACTTTAGATATGTCTCCCATCCAGATCAACGGGAAGTGCTCTGCAAAGTGTGACTGCAGACTGAGCTAAGGATTATTTAATTATATAATCTTGCCTTTTTGAGCTAAGAGACTCACCTACAAAAGGTGTTTGTATAGGGAGAAGGTAAATAAACACGCAAACTAGAGATTTCTGTTGCAGAAGGTGCTATACAATCTGGCATTAGAATTTCCAGGCATCCATCCAATTATTCACAAACAGGATATGGGTGGGATTAGCTAGTGCACCAGGAACAGTCAGATCACAGGACGTCCCAGTTGTAAAACTTCAACAACACGAGGGTTCTCTGTACTACTCCCAGGTTATAAAGTTAGACTGACTCTATAATCATAATATCTTGGTATAGTCTAAAGACTCTGGAATGAGTTACAGACATAAAACTGTCTTTCAAGAGAAGTGCTTCAGAAGGCCAAAACGAACTAGAAGTCAGTGAAATCCATAGAGAGCTCCCCAAACTGTCCTGTTTATCCCAAGTATCTCTTAACTAAGAACAGCTGTCACCCTGAGTCACTCTGGGGAACAGAGAGTAGAGACTCATGTTTTCTCTAGGTCACATGTTTTGTGTTTCAGCTGGAACCTTCAGATTGACAAGGAGTAAAACAACCCACAACGTCTCCAAACCTTACAACTCTATGCTGCGGTTTATAAACGACAAAGCACTTCAACCAGAACATCCTTAGAACAAAACAGTGAGACTGGAGAGCTGGTACTCTCATCACTTTTTAAGGAAAAGGCGTATGAAGTATAGTGAAGTTAAAAGCAAACTGCTTAAATTCACACAGAGAGTAAGTAGGAAAGTAAGGATTAAAAGCCGGTCTCTGGAGTTCTCTCCAAAGTTCCATGGTATTCCAGGAATAAATATGTCTCTTGCTAGGTGCTTTGAATTTCACATTTAACTTTTCACAAAACCTCTGTGCTGTCTATATGCATGCATCTACAACTCTGTTTGATAACTGCAAACAATTATTCCATCCTTTGGTAAGCATCTGTATTCCAATTTCTCAATATGTGGGTAGATGTTCAGCTCTAGAAAAATACACCCTTAAGTGCCATGAAAATGCAAGCTGCTACAATAATTTTTGAGACCTGCAAAAACGAAACAAGGGGAAAAGCAAGTGAAAAGTAAGCTTCAAGCCAGACAGTTTAGAAGCTTTCAAATAGGCACTATTTATATAATTCAAAATTCGTGTGAGACTGATGCTGTAGATCACCACTGAGGAAAGCGGGTCAGGTGAAGAGTTATTTAGTGGAGGAAGTCTGTCATGCTGAGAAATGTGGGGGTTTTGGGGATTTTTTTAGATTAAAGAACTTCTCAGGTTTACTGAGGAATACATACGTAGCAATTTTTCTGATGATTTCCCTAGGCTTTGTTTTCTATGAGGCCTGATGGTCCCTGCTGCACTTCTGTCAATCCCACTCTTTCTAGAAACCTCACCTCCTGGCTGGTAGGAATCACTGAGTCGTCCCATTAGAGTATATGTCAGTGCACCTCCGTGTTACCAAATGACAAAGTGCTCTGAGTCTGTGAGGATGGTGGGAAACTCATTCGGTTAATTACTGGCTTACTCAAAACTACTTAAAATCTATTCAAAATTTTAAAACACTTTCCTACAGATCCTTTTATTCTTAAATAAAAATACTGTCTAATCTAAATCTGATTAATTCAAATTCATGTCTTCTGGTCTCTGTATTTACAATTAATAAAGGTTTACTGAAACACCACCAGAAGAGGTACACAACTCTTCTTTTTCGGATACATTGTGCTTTCTCAAATTTCTTCGGGAGTACTGACATTCCTCCCAAACTAACAACTGCTGAATATCAACCTTCCAAATGTTTTCAAATTTTCTGTAATAAAAGGTTTTTTTCCCATTAAAAAAAATTAAACATTGGTTGCATTTATTGTATAGGAAAGTTGCAGGTAGAAGGCCAAGGCCGTGCTTAAGGCACAGTCCTCTGTCTGTACTGACCGTGTGATTGATAACCTACACTAAGGTTACTGTTATGAAGCATAAAATGTTGATTCATAGGCTGAAGAAGATTTAAAACATAAAATAAATCAATAAAATACTATGATTTGGTAAACCACTTTAAAGAGAAAAACCTACAGAATATATTATGCCAATAACCCACATGTCAAAAAAGAAATTCCCACCTTAGAAAAATAAAGTCCATGTGAGCAGCGTAAACGTTCTAACACGAGTTTAGCTGTCAAGTTCCAATAACCTGTCATTCACACCTCTTTAATCACTGCCACAGAGTCGATTATAAACAGCCTCATACATTTTAAAATAAGGTCATTCTGAAATGAAACAAAGAAGGTAGTAAATATTCTTGTACATAAGGAACTCAAATTCTAATGCACCACAGAACTGTGACTTGCTCAACGTTCAATCTAGAGAAAGCTCAACCACACCTTTTATTAACTATGTCAACTGTGCGCTCTGCGTAGATTCAGTGGAATAACTAAATTGCAGCACCATTTAAACCCAGAAGTTTAAAAAAAAATCCCTCCCCAACAAATTTCATTACTGAGACCGAAGGCGTTATTCATGGTATAATAAAAGTAAAATATAATAATCAATTTGTTGATCTACCTGAAACAATGCTATGCAAACTCAGGATGAAACGTCTACAAGGAAACTGTGTAGTTTCACTGAGGACACTGCTGGCTACTAATTACTCCACACAACTGATAACCTGAATGTACTCCTTCAGTGCGACTTTATCTAAACATGTGTTAGAGAAGAAGGTATAAAATATTTTAACAGAGTGGCAGAATACTTTTCAGAAAAAAATTAAAATTGAGAATAAGGAGATAAAGTACCACTTAGAAGGCAAGGATCTAAAACGATAAGCTGAAACCAATAACTGAAATGAAAGACAACAGAAACAAAAAAAACAGAAGTAACAATTTGGAATTGTATCAAGTGTCCTTCATAACAACTGGTCATCACAGAATTACTAAGTAAAATCTAAAGCATCCCCGTTACTCCAGAATGGTGCTCCACCATCACTGCACCTGCTGAAACGGGAGCAGTATGTTATTAAAATCCTGCATTTGAGAACTTTAAAGACTAACAGAATCAAAAGACTGGGCCCGAAGAACATTTGATTCCAAGTAACTATTGATACAATCAGGTTTGCGTTTAATTGACTTTTTTTTTTTTTTTTTTTTGCCGTTCGCGGGCCTCTCACTGTTGTGGCCTCTCCCGTTGCGCAGCACAGGCTCCGGACGCGCAGGCTCAGCGGCCATGGCTCACGGGCCCAGCCGCTCCGCAGCATGTGGGATCCTCCCGGACCGGGGCACGAACCCACGTCCCCTGCATCGGCAGGCGGACTCTCAACCACTGCGCCACCAGGGAAGCCCTAATTGGCTATTTTAAGATTTCCCATGAAGTTTTCAGACTAAAAATCCTAAAGTTTTCTGGATGAACAACTCTCCCGCCCGCCCCGCCATTTCTCCATTTCTTCATTTCTTCCTACAAGTGTGCCTGCTTATAGATAAAAATTACATTTGGGGAAGAGATACATTGGAGATTGGTGACTACTCAGTTCCTGAACACTGATCCTTATACATTTACATTATGCAGTAACACATCCTTTTTGGAGTATACCTACTGCATAAACTCTTGTTATCAGAATAATCTGAAAACAAGAAAGAAGTTAGAAAAACTTTTTACAATCTTAAAAAATTCCATGCATGTCCCAATTTCTACTGAATCATTAATTTCCTTCACCTGGTTTTAGAACTGCTAGCTTAAAAACATTATTTCTTGCCTAATATAAAGTCATTCACCTTCCGACTCTGTTTTTCATCCAAAACAGATTCATTTTTAAACAAAACTTTTAGTTAACTGTAGTCAGATACCTTACCTCTGACAAGGTAAGTACCCAGAGAAAATGGCTGACCATAGAGAAAACCGGGAGACTGCTTTCTGCCAATATTCCAGAAGAAGAGCTACATAGAGCTTTCTGAAATTAACTCGGCATTGTTATCCATATCAAATTCTCTTAACTCTATACTCCTATGATACAGCCATCAACATTGGATGGAATTAATTCTCACATTAAAAAGTACACTTCTGATATGGAGGTGATGTTCTTCCAAGGCCGTATGTCTAATAATGCTACTGCACTATCTTTAATGCTGCTTTTCAACAGTAAAATATATAAGGATCTTCAGTAGACAATAATCTAAAGATACTGTGACTTAGCTCTCTCTGTTAAGTATGAATATAAAATTAGTTTCCTTAGTAGTCCAAATACTATACAACCCTCAAATTCTTCTGCATTTACAACCTTAAAAATATAGTGTATATTTCAAAATTTGGGGATTTCCAAAGATAATCTTTAGTCTATCCCCCAAACCTACGGATGCTGGCATTGTCGTCCCTGCTCTTCTATTTCATATCCTCGGAAGTTCACCCGAGTGTGAAGAATTATACTGAAAACCCTTGTCTAGTGCTTCACCCTGTGCCAAGCACTTTAGTTCCCACACTTTCTGGGGTGACTGAGGGCTTCAAGACAACAGGCTTTGCCCAGCCATAACATCTTTCTGGAAGACTGGTCTTACGACTTTAAAACATGCTGGTCAGTAGCGGGGAGGGGGAGGGGAAAAAGCCGAGAACTCTATGCTAGAGTAACCAAACTAGCTCCAGAAAGGCTGGCTAGTATGTAGTTCAAATACATACCCATGGCGCCAAGTAAAAATAGGGTTATCAGGGTCACTGTCTGTATCTGAGGGAACCAGATGTGGTCACTTGAAGTCATATGGGTGGAAATATTGTGACCTGGGTTGGGGCAATGACTGATTCATCCATTTATTTAAAACATTTATTGAGCATTTGTCATAGGTCTGACACTATAGTTAAGAAAATGAATAAATCAATTTATATCACCAAGGATCTCACGAGTAGGGTAGACTAACATCTTAAATAAATAAGCTATAAAACATCACGATGGGCGTACTTGATATAAACATGTATGACCTGATAGAAAGCAAAGAGAGAAGAAGAGGATGGACAATGGGGCAGGTTTCGAGAAATGAAAATGCTTTAGCAAGGAGATGATAATGTCTAAGCTTTCTTGCTAAGCTGGTTCTTAATGGATAAACCAAGTAGATAAAAAAAGAGAGATGAAGGTCATTTCAGAAAGTGGCAAAAGGAACTGCTTCTTTCAGACAAATTCCACCAAGCTATTCCTAAGTTAGGGCAACTGCAGAGGACTGAAGGCGTTAAGTTATACACAGTATACCCGGTTTTGCTAGAGGACCGAAGGCTGAATTCAGGTGCAAATGCTACACTTAAAACGTAAGAATGTGTTTCCAGCAATATAACTTGAAATCATTGTGGGTTAATAATAACACACAGTTGCCCCAACGCACTCATGTCTGGCCCCTCTCAATAAAAGCCATGAGCGCACCCACATTCTTTGAAGGTGCCCGGGCACTCCAGGGCAACACTCCTCCATGGCTCCGTCTTCTAGACCCCCTGCACAACTGCCTAGCCCCTGGGCTGGTCAAGTTTTCCCAACCATCCTCAGGGTTCTCGCCACCATCCATGCACAGCTTACCCTACCTTGAGTGGCGGGAGCTGTAACCAATCATGATAAGATAGGGATCTTCCCCTCTCTTCCCAAATGGATCCTAGAATGGCAGGAAGTAGTATAATAGATAGCTTTTGTTTTATTCAATATCCGATAAGTCTGTGTCGTTCAGCAAGTGATTGGAAAGAAAAGAACCTGCTCTTAGTTTTGTTTTTAGGAGAAGGAAAATGGTCCTCGTCCAGTGGAAAACAACAGATACAGGGTCAAGAAACAGGCTGGCTGGCTAACAGGATGTTCTGGAAAATGTGAACATTTATGGAATGGATGAAGAGAATGGAGAAGGAACCATCGAAGATGTGGAGAGGCTAAGAAGACCACGCCTTGTGGGCGGCCAAGAGACTGGAGAAATTCACAGAGGGGCAAGTGAGGCAGGCAGGATTCTGAGTGACTCCCCTGTGTGAACCCTGCTGTGTGCGTGTGGACGGAGATATCACTCCCATTATGATACCAAGTTACATGATGAATGTGAAGGGGTTTTGCAGATATAATGAGGGTCTCTAATCAGTTGACTCTGTGTTTATCAAGAGATTATCCTGAGTGGGCCTGACTTAATCAGATGAAACCTTTCAAAGAGGGCTTAGGCCTCTGCTGAGCTCAGAAGCTCAGAGATTCAAAGCAGTGGAGACTTTCTCTCTTCTGCTGTCCCTGAAGAAGCAAAAAGCCATGTTTTAACTGCCCATGGAAAGGAGCAGCCTTCCGACAAGGACAAGGAAAGGAATTCCGTCAATAATCTGGAAGAGCTTGGAAGACGATCCTGAACTCCACGTGGGAACGTGGCCTGGCCCAGAGAGGCTGTGCCTGGACTCCTGACCCACAGGAACTGTGAGATAGTACATATGTGCTGTTTAAGCCACGACATTTGTGGTAATTCATGCAGCAATGGAAGGCTAGTCCGTTAAGTAGGGTCCCAGCTTTTCTGAAAGTGAAGGAGAACTGGAATTCAACCCTCAGGCTGTCAGGTCCCTGACACATTAGGACTTATGAGGGACTGTATCTTCAGCAAAAATATTCCAAGTACAAACCTAGTAGTACAGGTTAGAACTAGTAGGGTCTCCTGGTTCACCCAGGACATTGCAGATCCTGAGGGTGGGACAGCCAGGCTAATTCCACATGGCATCATTTGACAGGCACGAGGCCAAGCTACTGCTCATTCAGCTCGGGTCTGGCTAGCAGAGCGGCGGTCACCTGCCGGCAGACGTCATGCCTGTCTTATACACGATTCCGTATATTCAGCTCCCGGCCAGCACCAGGCACGTCTCAAACACTCAAATGTTTGTTGAATGAATGAACGACTTTCACACTGGCCAAGATGAAGAAGCAAGTCAAAATATCTGAAGCTTTATGAGGAAAAATTAGTACAAGTCAGCACCACTCTTTGTGACTTCTTAAAAATAGTCAATTTAACTCACGGTCGAAGTATGAATTATTTGAGATGTTACGACAGACAGTGATCCAGTCATCACGCAGTAAGCCCACACACACCTGCTGCGCCCGACGCTGGGCTCAGACTGAGGTCTCAACTGAGGTCTCCGTGTCCATCCTAGCTGTTCTCTCGGCCAGTTTCTACACATCACCCAGAGCAATCTTTTTAAGACAAATCATCTCGTTTCACTTCCCTGTTCAAAACCTTGTAACGGCTTCTCACGATACTGAGGATAGAAGCCCAGGTCCTCAGTGTGGCTCTCCATCATCTGGCCTCTGTCTCCCCCTCGAGCTTCTTCCCTTGTGCATATGCTACACCCCTGCCTGGAACCTTCTGCCTTTGCCCACCTCCTCCTCATCCTTCAGACCCCAGCTTAAGCTCCTACTTAAATGTCACTTCTTCAAAGCGCTCCCGATATAAATTCCCTCTTCTGCACATCAGTTATCACACAGCTCGCGTGATTCCCTCCACGACACTGGAAGCTCCATTAGGTCAGGGACTCTGTCTGCTTTGCTCAGAGAAGTACCACCAGTACTAAGCATAATTAGTACACATACTGTTGAGTACATAAGAGTAAAGGCCTAGGAGACTAGCAACCACAAATCACGAAGGCTACTGCCACCACCAGTCAGGAGCCCAGAGCCCTACCGTCACTGGAGAACGCGATTCTGAACCTCAGTGTGGGGCGGAGGCAAGCAACGGAGACAACGCCCAGCAGCCCGGTGCTCCCACAGACGCAGCAGAACGAGCCTGAAAGCACCACAACTGGAACAGAGAACTTCTCCTTCTGTCTGTCTGTAACATACTGAGCTAGAAGTTTTAAAATTTAAGAATTCCACTGCTAGGAAAACCAAAGTTTTAAAATCACTGATTTAAGGGATCTAAAATGCTTTTTTCAAAAGATGTTTTTAAGAGTAAGAAGGTATAGAATAACATTTTTAAAAATCTGATTAGTATAAATGGGAAAAAGAAAGAATCTAAATTGGGCTTAGAACAACGCTGGTAATTAAACAGGGTCACGTCATCTTTCTTTAGCTTAGAACCTGTCAGTGACTCCCCACTGCCCTCCCGACAGAATGCCAGCTCTCACCAAGGCCCGCAAAGGCTGCCCCCTTCACAACCCGGCCCCTATCAGGACCATCCCCTCACCACCTCCGGGCTCTGGCCTCGGAGACTACTTCCCCCGTGAGGCTCTCCGTTCACCACGCTCCCTCCCCAGGAGCGCTCTGGCTCCTCTGTCCTGCAGGATGCCTTCTACTCGCCTGGGCTTAGCCAGCCCTTCCCCTCAAAGGAGCTCCAGAACTTCTACCCGGGTAAGGTTAGGGGTGGCACTCTGGAGGGAGAGAACCCTGGAGACTTGTCTTACAGCTGTGTTTGCAAAACGACACACACCGTACTTTGATGGTCAGACTCAGGTGGTATAGTTTTGGGGTCTGAAGGAGAGTCTCGGGGACTAAACTGTCTTCATTCTCTTCTTGGTGCTGACACTGCTTCTACTGGAAAAGTTTGCTGGGCAGCCCAGCCCTGTCCAGGTACTACACATCACTGTGTATTTCCCTCGATCAGAGAACTTACACTGCATTGGGGTTGTCTGTCCACCCGTCTCTTCTGCTAGCTCATGTACCTGCAGGTAAGAGCACAGACTATGTTTTCATGGCTCTAGTACTAAAGTCCTATGTCTTGGCACATGGTAGATGCTCAATTAAAAAAACAGTTTTGTTTTTTTTTTTGACAGAATGAATCAAGTGTTTTATGAAAACCTGTTTGCACAAAGTACCCTATTAGGTGTTCAGAGTGGGGAACAGAGATACTGCCTGGTTAAAACTAGGAAACATAAAATATTTACAATAGCTTCAAATAAAGAAACTACCAGCAAATATGAAATAGATGATAAAAACTAGACATTTCTATTAACCAGTATTCCCATACAACTGAATTTCTAAGTGAAACACCTGCTATATAATCAAAGAGGCATTAAAGACATTGCAGTACAGTATATTTTGTTATGATGTGAATTTGACTGAAGAGTGCTGTGCACTGTCAACCTATGAAGAAAATGTGATAACCCACTAATTAACTAGAATACTCAATTTCCTGATATTGCTTTCAGAATCCAGAATAAAACGATGATCCAGATTGATGACTAAACCCAACCTAAACCTCAAACCTCACCAGGTACTTCTGGCTGTGTTTTTAAAACTTGTAAGGGAGGAAGAGGAAGAGGACGAAACACCAAGAAGTGGAAACAGACACAGACTGTGCTGAGAAGAAACGTGACCACGAAGAGACGTGTACCGAACAGCAAGAATAAGTGAGACTCGGACAACTTTGAATTCTAGGTTGAGTTTAGTTTTGATTTGCTAGTCAGTTAAGGACTATTAACACTCCTAACTTGGGAACGGAAGATATAAAAACATTGCTTAAACAAATGCATGGCACATGGTAGGTTCTCAAATGCATACGGAACAAACAGATTGAACGTATCAAAGTCTGAGCCAGGGCGAGACTGAGGCACGGATCCCAGCACGGAAGATACGGTAAACTAGGTGTGAAAAGATGAGAGTCGGGGCTGTGGCAACAGCTGCGGAACTGGACAATAATGGTTTTGCAGATTTTCTAACCGCCCAAACGTTTGCCCTGGAACTGATTTCATTAATCAGAGTAATGCCACAAATAGAAATTTCTAGGCTGTTACGGTACAATCAAGAAAATACCTGCTTCCTAGAATCATGTTATTTGGCAAGTACGTGCCGTGTTGCTGAGCCCTTGGATTAACTGTAAAATACGTAACTGAATTCATTCTTTCTATGTACTCCTGTGTTTCTCTCCGGTGCTCTAAAAATAAAATTTAGATACACCTGTAACATCTCCCAGTTTGTAAGGGGCTTTGACTCTTTGGTCAAATAATATATTTTAAAATTTGACTCAATATCCTCTAGGAAAAATGACTAAACAGTTCACAAAGAATTCAAATTCAACATTTTTAATTTCTTGTTTTCCATTTTAAGCAGACTGGTGCGTTACCATCATACAGATAACTCTAAGCTTACAGCAAGACTAGAAAATATACGTCACCACATCATCACGTGAGAATAAGAAATAATACTATATTTCTTGAATATTTTTCCTGGAATTTGTTTTTATATTTTAACAGCTTTACTGAGGTATCATTGCCATATAAAAGTTACATGTAGTTAAGCTGTACAACTTGATGTTTTTTGTTTTATTTATTTTTGGCTGTGTTGGGTTTTCATTGCTGCGCTCGGGCTTTCTCTAGTTGAGGCGAGCGGGGGCTGCCCTTCGTTGCGGTGCATGGGCTTCTCATTGCGGTGGCTTCTCTTGTTGCGGAGCACGGGCTCTAGGCATGGGCTTCAGTAGTTGTGGCACGTGGGCTCAGTAGTTGTGGCTCACGGGCTCTAGTGTGCAGGCTCAGTAGTTGTGGCGCACGGGCTTAGTTGCTCCACGGCATGTGGAGTCTTCCCGGACCAGGGCTCGAGCCCACCTCCACTGCACTGGCAGGCAGACTCGTAACCACTGTGCCACCAGGGAAGTCCCTGATGTTCTGATATATGAGAAGATCACCGCATTCAAGCTGAAGTATTCAACACCTCCACATAGTTACAATTTTGTGCCTGTGTGCGGTAAGATTTAAGATCTAACTTCTCTGCGAATCTCAAGTATACAATACAGTACTGTTAACTATCATACCCATACTGTACATTAGATCTCTAGAACTTACTTGTCTTGCATAATTGAAACTTTGTACCCTTAGACCTCCATCATCCCACTTCCCCCTACCCTCAGCTCCTGGCAAACACCATTCTACTCTCTGCTTCTAGGAGTTTGATGATTTTAGATTCCACATAGATGTGATATTTCCTTATTTTTTAAAACCTGAATATTCCATAAATAATATTCCATTTATATATTCCAATGACATTCCATATATGTATGTATTTATAACATTCCATTTATATATGTAAACATTCCGTTGTGTGTATATCACATTTTCTTTATCCATTCATATGCTGAAGAACATTTAGGCTGTTTGCATATCTCAGCTATCGTGAATAGTGCCGTGTTCAACATGGGAACGTACGGGATCTCGTTGAGATCCTGACTTCATTCCTTTGGGTATATATCCAGAAGCGAGACTGCTAGATCACATGGTAGTTCTATTTTCAAATGTTTAAGCAACCTCCATATGCTTTTCCATAGTGGTTGTACCAATTTATGTTCCCACCAGCAGTGCACAAGGGTTTCCTCTTCCTACAACCTCACCAACACTTGTGTCTTCTCTTTGTGGTAACTGCCATCTTGACAAGCGTGAAGCAGTATTCTTGGTTCTGACTTGCATTTCCCTGATGATCAGAGATGATGAGCATCTTTACATATACCTCTCAGCTGTCTGGGTTACTTCTTTTGAAAAGTATCTTTTTAAATTGGGTTATTTGTACTTTTGGTATCGAGTTGTATGAACTGATTGCTCACGTATTTTGAGTATTAACTCTCTACTGGATATGTGGTTTGCAAATATTTTTCCCATTCTGTAGTTTGCCTTTTCATTTTGTTGATTATTTTCCCACTTCCAATAATGGATAGAACATCCAGCAGAAAATTAATAAGGAATTCTTCCTTTGCTGTGCAGAAGCTTTTTAGTTTGACGTAACTCCCCTTGTCTATATTTTGCTTTTGTTGCCTGTACTTTTGGTGTCATAGCTAAAATAATTAGTGCCAAGACTAATGTAAAAGAAGCATTTCTCCTATATTTCTTCTAGGAGTTTTATAGTTTCAGGCCTTACTTTTAAGTTTTAATCCATTTTGAGTTGATTTTTGTGAATGGTGCAAGATAGGGGTCCAATTTAATTCTTTTGCATGTAGATAACCAGTTTTCCCAGTACCATGTGTCGAAGAGACTTGTCCCCTCTCCCCATTGTGTGTTCTGGGAAACTTTATCAAAGATCAGTTGACTGTAAATGCATAGGTGTATTTCTGGGTTCTCTATTCTCTTCCACTGGTCTAGGTCTAGATGTCTGGTTTTATGCCAGTCCTCTACTATTCTGATTACTAATTTCGTAATGTAATTTGAAGTCAGGCACTGTGACGCCTCCAGCTTTGTTCTCCTTGTTTGAGACTGCTTTGGCTATTTGGGGTCTTCTGTGGTTCTATATGAATTTTAGGCTTGTTTTTTCTATCTGTATAAAAACAAAATCATTGGGATTTTGATAGGGATTGCATTAAATTTGTAGATCACTTTGGGTAGTATAAACATTTTAACAATATTAGTTTTTCCAGTCCATGAATGTTGAACGTCTTTTCACTTATTTGAATCTTTGAAAATTTCTTCCATCTACGCTTTATGATTTTCAGCATATACCTTTAACCTCTTTGCTTAATACCTAGGTGTTTTATTCTTTGCATAGCTATATGTGAATGGAATTTTTTTGGTAGTTACTTTTTCAGATAGTTTGTTGTTAGTGTACAGAAATGCAACTGATTTTTTTAATGCTGATTTTGCATCCTGCAACTCTGAAGAATTTATTGGTTTTAACAGGATTTTTTTGTGGAGCCTTTAGGGTTTTCTACACGTATGATGTCATTGCAAAGAGGTAATTTTACTTCTCTTCTGATTTGGATGCCTTTTATTTCTTTTTCTTGCCTGATTACTCTGGTTAGAACTTCTATTACTATATTGTTAGCAATATTGTCCTGAGACTTAGAGGAAAAACTCTGTTTCTTCCCCATTGATTCTGATGTTAGTTCTTTGTTCTTCTTCTTCATATATAGCCTTTGTTGTATTGAAGTACATTCCTTCTATATCTACTCTGTTGAGAGTTTTTAACCATAAAAGGATTTGGATTTTGTCAAAAATTTTTTCTGCATCTACTGAGATTGATCATGTGGTTTTTGTCTTTCATTCTACTAATGTGGTAAACCACACTGGTTGATTTTCGTATGTTGAATAATCCTTGCATCCCAGGGATAAATCTTATTCAGCCATGGTGTATGGTCCTTTTAATGTGCTGTTGAATTCAATCTGCTAGTATCTTGAGGAGTTTGCATCTATGATCATCAGAGATACTAGCCTATAGTTTTCTTTTCTCGTGCTATCTTTGTCTGGCTTTAGAATCAGGGTGATGCTGGTCTCGTAAAATGAGTTTAGGAATATTCTCTCTACTTCTATTTTTTCTGGAAGAGTTTAAGAAGGGTCGGTATTAGTTCTTCTTTGAATGTTTGGTAGCATGCCTTCCGTGAAGCCATCTGGTCCACAGTTTTTCTCTGTTGGCAGGTTATTACTGATTCAATCTCTTTTTTATTGGTCTGTTCAAGCTTTCTATTTCTTCTTGATTCAGTTTTGGTAGGTTGTATGTCTCTAGGAATTTACTGATTTCTTCTGGGTTATCCAGTTGTTGGCATATAATTGTGCCTAATAGTCTCTCATGATTCTTTTTAGTTCTCTGTAATGTCTCCTCTTTCATTTCTGATTTTATTTGAATATTCTCTTTTCTTTCCTTAAACTAGCTAAGGGTGTGTCAATTTTGTTTATCTTTTCAAGAAACCAATTCTTACTTTCATTGATTTTGGGGGTAATGTTTTTATATTCTCCACTTCATTTATTTCTGCCCTAATATTTATTATTTCATTCCTTCTGCTAATTTTGGGTGTAGATTGTTCTTCTTTATCTAGGTCCTTGAGTTGTAAAGGTAGAATGTTTACCTGAGATCCCTCTTCTTTATTTTTTTAATTTTTAATTTATTATTATTTTTTTTAATGGCTGCGTCGGGTCTTAGTTGCAGCGCCCAGCCTTCTCTCTAGTTGTGGCGTGAGGGCTCCAGAGCATGTGGGCTCTGTATTTGTGGTGTGTGGGCTCACTGAGCTTCTTCAGGACAATTATTTTGCATTCTTTTAGGCATTCTGTGGCTCTCCATTCTTTGGGGGTAGGCTAATTGGAAGTTTATTCAGTTCCTTTGGTGGCGTCATGTTTCCCTGATTTTTGGTGTTCCCTGTTTCCTTGCACTGGAGTCTGTGCATTTGAAGAAGCAGTCACATTTTCCAGTTTTCATAAAGAGGCTTCCATAAAGAAAGACCTTCACCTGCAAGACGGTCTAAAGAGTAGGTGTGTGAGTGCCACTGGAAGGGTGTGCAAGAGTGCACTGCTGCACCAGGTCTAGTTGTACACAGGACATCGAGTGCAGGGGTGTATGGCAGCTCCAGGTTTCGGGGAGGGATCCAGTGGTGCAGCAGCTGAGGTCATCAGTGGCTGTGAGGGCTGGGGTCCTCAACAGTGATTCCACCCACGTCCAGTAGTGAGTGTCCTTGGCTAGGCAGGGGCTAGGGTTGGCTATGAATGCATGCGTAACCGTTGGAGTCGGCTGCAGGCATGCATGTGGCAGCGGGGGCCAAGGCCAGCTGTGTGCAGTTGTTCTGCTGTAGGGGTCATCCACAGACACACGCTCAGTAGTGGCAGCCAGGATGGTGGCAGGGGCCAGACAAGGTCGTGAGTGGGTGTGTGTAGTGGCGATGGCCAGCTGAAAGCACCTGTGCGGGGACAGAGTTGCAGAGTGTGTTCGCAGCTGTGAGGACCGACCACTGATGCACGCGTGCCAGTGAACACTGAGGCTGGAAGCGGGAGCTGGGCTGACCATGCTTGGCAACGGAAGCCGGGAGCTAGCTTTGCGTGTGTTACGGTAGCAAAATATAATAATGAGGGCGCTCGGCATGTTTAGTTATTCCAATTTTGGCTTAGAAACCTACATCACAAAGGAGAAACAGATTAAGAGCCTACCGATAGGTATACCTAAAACTAAATTATCTTTTTTCTTTTCCAAATATATGAAATATTCAATTACAACCAATCAAAAGGAACAAAAATATTTAGTCAAGACAGTCTTTAAAACTATGTATTAGTAGTAACCAGTACACCATATTTAAAATCTGGAAAAAAAAATCAGTCCTCAGATAATCACACCTCTACATAGGACACAAACTGTAACAGAGGAAATAACTTCAAACATTTCAACACATTTTTATACCAACAACGGTAAGGTGAAGCAGAAAGCCAATAAGGCATTAGCATTTATATCTAAGGTGATTACAAGTGAGTCCGGCCTTGATTAACAATTAGGTGTCTCATGCTCTGAAGCCCTCTTATATTTCTGAGTGTCAGCTTGGGTAGCCCTTAAAACACTGGGTAATTCTACGTTAACTTTATCGTTCGTGTTCACAATTGAAGAGAAATCAACACTTGTTGCCAATAATCATTCACAAAGTGTTATGAATCAAAACAACCGATCAAGATTAGTGATTCTAGGTTATCTTTAGAAGGCAAAAAGGGCAACGGATATCCCAAATACAGGTTTTACATTCAAATAGCAACTTCACTTTTCTATATTCAGAATCCCTCAAACTGTATCTACAAAACTGTTGAAGTGTCAAAGTACTGAGTAAATGGTAAAGGGCTCTCTATCAATGTCAGAAATGCAACCATAAATGGAAAATGACTGATGATTTAATGAAGTCCAATAAGACGGGACTCTCACTTTTTAAAATAAAAAAAATTTTAAAGTACAAGAGAATCTAACTTCTACTTGAGAAAAATTAAAGGTAAGGAAAAAGACGTTAAAAGAGATGTGATCTCACCACCCATCATGCTTTCTGCCCCCCAACCCCGTGAACAGAGACCTTTTTCTACACTATTAGTGTAGCTATGCTAGTCCTAGTAGTGTCAACAGCAGCCAGGATGATTAAGGTATCCTTGTCTAATTTACATAATATACATGGGCTAAATACTCCTGGCACTACTTCTCAGAAATGTAATTTCTTTATACACATGTATCACGCCAGCTGTCCTTAAGAACTTTTTTGATATTTAAGTTTCTAGAATTAAGTGAGCAAGGTAAAACAAATCTCTCTTTATAGGACCATGCTGTCTTTTCACAGAAATCATGTTCTCTCTCTTGAATAGTAATTATATTGGAAACACAGACTTCGTAGTCCATTGCTGACACTTCAGCAATGCCGACCGAGTCAAAGTTCTTTGTAAGGATGATGGGGGCAGGCAGAGAGAACAGTAAAATGATTCTGAATGAAAAACAATACAGAACTTATAAAACTGTACTGGCTAAAACCTATGACTCTGTTTCTCAATAATCTTGTTTGAATAAAGCTGGTGCGCTCATGTTAAGTTTCAGTTCCAATCTTTCATCAATGGTTAAGTGTTATGAAGTATGAGCAGTGCTTTTATCATTCTTTGCGATGTGTGCTCAGTCACTATATCAAAAACTCTAGTTGACAATGCTGCTACTATTTATAACCAAGTGAGGACTGAATTTTTCTTTGCTGAGGGATCTTGAAAGACAGAAGGGAGATAGTTGTGACAGGTAAAGCCTTGGTATAAATGTGATGAAGCCCAATATGATGTCAAGATGACAGGGATATCATGACTCAGATCATCTATATTACAGGCGGGGACGTGCAAACATTCATTCACAACTTCGAGAATCACTGAGTCATCGATGGGGATATGGAATTAGAGAGGTTGCCTTAGTCTCAGGAGCAAGTAATTTCATAACTAAAATTAGAATTAAGTATACCCTGTCTCATGTAACAACCCCTCTCACTAATTTTCAAACTTACTTTAAGATAATTACGATTTTATGGGTCCACTGTAGGACAGTGATGCTATATTTTGTTATGCCCCAATTAACCTTTTAAAACAAGTAAGGTAAAGACAGAACACTTGATAATCTATCTAATGAGAACACATTTACACATAATCCACTGTATAAATGCGAACCAAAATTTTGGCAAACACAATTCATTTAAAATTTTTTCTCTAAATTCTCACATTTTCAGTAGAGTTATGATTACCGGTCGATAAGAGAGGAAAAACAAATAACATCTGCTGACAGAAGCTCAATGACTGTGTGCTATGAACTATGCTGGGTGCTTTCAAACATTAGCTCATTTACTTTTGAAAGAGCCAATAAAGTTTTATTATCTCCATGTGACCTATCAAAAAACTGAGGTGCAGAGAGATTAAGTCACCTGCAGAAATCATATCTAGGACTGAAAAGGGTTAAGGGAAGAGAGAAAATAAAAAATGACTCACAGTTTGCTAGTCCTTGGGTACACCACTAGGAGGAAAAGGGAGTCTGGGAGGGGCCGGGGAGGAGCCTGTAGCAATGGACACACTGACGCAGAGCAGGCGACCAATGGAGCTGTTTTAGGGGCAGCTGGAAACACGGACTGGCACAGAGACCAAGACATTTTGCCTGTTCACGGTTACGAATATCAAGCTTAACGACTATAAAATTATAAAGATGTTCCGTCTACAAAGTTAAACTGTAAACAAATCTCAGTTTAAAGACACAAACCACCTCTGTATTCGTAGCAGCAGTCAGAAATGTTACAGGCAGCCTTAATTAGAGGCTGTGCTTCATCTCTCTCAAACTCTCTGTCCTGAAGGGAGACCCACAGAGGTGCCTGCTGGTGAACGACACTGTCGCTGAGCCCACCAGCCTGCTTCTGCCTCCGCTGCCTCCTCAGCTGCGTCTGTCTGTCCCGGTAAGTTTTGTTTTTGGTTTCTGCACCAGCACAAGCCCGTGACCTCTGACTCCTGAAGCAGTGCTTTCCACCCTCTACACCTGTAATCACAATGCCTGTCCTCTTTCACTGCACTTGTCAAAAGCACTTTTCCCATCATCTATACACCAACCATCTACAATTCCACCTCCTATGTAAAGTTTTTTGAGGCTAAAGCAAAAGATGCAATTTTTGCTAGACCCTTCCAGCAGAATCCAGGGTTTATTACCTGGGAAGCCCAAAATGCACTCACCACTCTGTTCTTTGATTTACGCTACTGGTCTAGTTGTTGCCTATCTTCCACATGCCTATGTTGATGCTGGATGTTTCAGGCTTATGATGGGCAGACATATATTTAACTTCATTTTTACAGGTATTAATTACCCTGTACAATGTCATGAAAAAATAATGCTTCTAATGTTGTTTATCGTCTATATAATCTAAATATGTAATCTTGTAATTATGGATAAAAATAAGTGAAATAAAAGAATTCTTGTCCATAATTTAGACTCTGTAACTTAAAAAAAATTATTAGCTCTATGACTGTTTAAAAACCTTCTCTTGCAACGTACGGCGAGTCAGCTGACTTTAGGTTGGTTTCCGTCTCTTAGTTATACTTCCAGGATGTAGAAGAGTTTCAACACCTTCACTAGGCTGAGAGCAGGACCCCTGCTTAAACCTTCAGCTTGATGCTTCCTGACAGCTGTTTCAGGATACTTTACAAACCCAGGAAAGACTTTCCTAAGGACTAATACATTTTCGACGGAAGCCAAGGAGATCTAAAATCGACCCAGTGAATCCTTAAAATTACATAAGAAGGAGTCTTAAAGAAATGTATTTTGTCCATTTTAAAATAAAAATTCCGCAAGTGTAGTCACCCTACAATGAAAATTTTGGTATTCCCTCCTCTAGCTTTAAAAAGTTAGTTCTTAACTATGTTATTGGACACTTTATAAAAGTGAGCACGTACTTTTTCTCCATCTGCAGAGAAGCCGCAGTGTTACTCCGCCCTTCTCCCCCACCTACAGCTTTTTCACAGTTTTGCTCCTAAAAGAAAGTACAATCTTATTCTAATTCATGTGGTTTTAAATATAATGAATTCTGGCTGAGGTCTGTGAATGGTTAATTCAACTTTCAGGAAATCTTATATTGGTTCACTCAGTTTGCAAGGATCCTTATGAACTGAGGCAATCCCGTCCCTCACCCATTACGCCACAGGATGACAGAACGCTCAGCTGAAAGAATGTAAAGAAAGGTTGGTTTTATGTTTTAGCTTGGTTATGCAGTTAAATGAAATCAGCAAACTTGAACAAGGAAGAGATCTGGAAAACGAGTGCAGGTGTGACACAAAGCAATATCTTCCATCTTAAATAGGCAAGTACTATGTCACTACCAAATAAAAGAAAGACACTGACAGAGTTCCCTAAAAACCGTAGTATTTGGGATTTTGAATTTCTAAATTTTCATTTCCAAAATCTTTTAAAAATAAACTTTACAAGCACTATAAAGGCAAGAAACCATCACCATGTTAGACATAATAACAACATTCAAAGGAAAAAATTACCAAGTAATAAAGTACTACACTGAGTACAAAATATCAGGCTTTACGGGTGCAGGAAAAGACTACTATGGTCTGCATAAACATGCAGTAGGTTAATTCAGGAATAAAATTCTGTAGTTCCAATCATTGGTACTTCTCAAACTGTGTATATTATGTATTTACTTGGCAAAGTCTCTACTGGAAGTCGGGCCATCTTTGATATGTCTATACGATCATTCTAACAAGCTCCTAATCTCCCTCTGCCCAATTCTCTGTTAAGTGGCTGGAGTACACAGGTGCGCACACGCAATCACTTTCAAATTAGGCTCATCTTGCACAAGTTTTCATGTCTGTAAGTCAGCCTTTTAAAAACAATCCCTATCCTGGCACTGGGAAAAGGAATGAAGAGCCAAGAATGCAGCAGAATCTCTGCTTTTTTCTCTTGTTATTTTCTGTTGCAGGATCAGCGACAGAAATTGGGAGATCCAGTGCAATGAAAACGCAGGGACCCCTGTTTGCAAAGTATTTGAAGACGGCGACAGCGGAGCATTCAGCCCAGGGCACGGCCCCTCAGCGTGCTTGGCCCCTGCGACCTTGCCCTCGCTTCGCACCCTCGCCCAGTCTACTGCCGAAGACTCACCTCCTCTCCGGTCAGCCCCTCCGCCCTCACCTCTTCCCGCCACCACGAGGCTGACTGGCAGACCACATTCTCTCTCTGTGCTGCTTCCGCCTTCAGACCGAAATCACAAAAGGAGAGAGGCAAAGGGCAAGGTGCACGGTTTAAGGTCAAATGGCCTGTGAGTGATTTTAATTGTAACCTACACTTTATAGGATAAGAACAGGATATAATAGATGCATAAAAAGATCAACTCGCTAGACAAACTATACAAAGTGCAAAGTAATACTTGAAAGCAAGCAGATGTAAACTTAGAATGTGGTCAAATATATATATTTTTTCCCCTACGAAGGTAAACCGCTCAGGTTGAGGTATGCATTTTGCTTTTAACCGGAGTATTAATCAGTTAACAGCATTTAAAAAAATATTCTCAAGGCCACAAAGTTGGTAACATTTTTAGTAAATTAATACTTGCATAGGTAAGTGCTCTGTACAGACAAGTAAAAAAATGTATAAAGGCAGATAAACAGAAGCCTACATTTACTATTAACAAAAATAACCGTTTATCCCTTCTGAAACAAGAAAGAGAATCACTATAATAAAACAGACTTTAAGAAGAGTGAAAAATGAAGCGGTTGTGGAAGAGGGTACACACAGCAATCAGAGAGGCAATGATTCACTGTATTAACATACAGCCTTCAACTATAACCGCAATCATAACATGAATTTGTTATCTCAAACACATTGTTTCTGTTCTGAAAAAGAATGAGTTTTACTATTTTTAAGTGTCCAAAAGGATAATATACTGGATCTTTCATAACTTAGGTGGAAATTTAATATAGTAAATATAGACCAATCTGTCCATAGTCAACACTTCCATATTTTATCCCTTAAAGACTTTGTGAATTTTCAGCAGTAATTTGCCTTTCATATTTTCTCCATCTATTTTAAAAGGTACTTTTATTATTTCAGAAAAGAAGACTTCTGCAAAAACATGACAGTTTTAACCATTACCGTATCATCAGCATTATCAATCTGTGTTCCTAGTTAAAGCAAAGCATAAAAGCTGTTAAGAAGTATCTAAAGTATATTTCTGAAATTTTAAAATAAATTTCATGAAAGCAAAGCTGAATATGTAATATAAATAACAGGCCAGCAAACAATCTTGAATGCCCGCAATACTGGTGACCTTTTACAGGAAGCAGGGTAAGAAGGATTCTGTAGCACGCTGTTTCTGTTATTTTGTCAGATCTAGCAGATCACTAGTCTACTCTTACTTTCAAAAATGATTTTTTATATTAGTCTCAGAAATAATGCCATTTTAAATGCAAAAAACAGAAAGGAAAGTCATCTTAATTTTACACAAATAATTCCTCTCTAATTTACAAAAGAGTAATTTTGGTGTTTAAAATAGCAGAAGAAATTAGTTCCAACTCCTTGGAAGAAGATCATTATTTGTCACTATGGTATAACCTGGTAAAGAAAGAGTCATGAGAGCCTTGCCTGGTGGTCCAGTGGTAAAGAATCTGCCTTCCAATGAGGGGACACGGGTTCGATCCCTGGTTGGGGAACTAAGATCGATCCCACATGCCGTGAGGCAACTATGCCCGTGCGCCACAACTACTGAGCCCATGCGCTGCAACGAACGAACCCACAAAGAAGACCCCGCGTGTCGTGTCGCAACTAAGACCTGACACAGCCAAAAATAAATAAATTTTTTAAAAAAGTCATGAAATTACCCTTAATGCATGCAATTCAAACATCACTAATTTTTAACTCTTTGGGGGGTAAACTAAAGCTATTTTGTTATTAGTTAAGTGTAGCGGTTCTCAAGGTCCGGTCCCTGGAACAAGAGCATCAGCACCGCCTGGGAACCTGTGAGAAGTTTCTTGGAAATTCTGGGGCCCCACCCCAGACCTACTAAGTCAGAGACGATGGGGGAAGGGTCCCTCAACCTTTGTTTAAACAAGTCCTCTGGGTGATTCTGATACAGCTGAAGCTTAAGAACCAGTGGTTGAATGTTTTCAAAACGGATTATAAGGTATTTGAGATAAAACTGTCCAAATCTTGGAGGAAAGATGACGTGAAGACAGGAGATGGTCAACTATAAGCCAAGGAGAAAGGCCTCAGAGTAAACAACCCTGCCCACACCGTGACCTCCCAACTTCTCGTCTCTAGAACTGTGAGAAAACTTTCTGTTGTTTAAGCCACCCAGTCTCTGGTACAGTACTTTGTTTTGGCAGCTCTAACTTAGAACGTAACATTAAAAAATGTTATTTTGGTGGGGAAAAAAAAACTGTCCAAATTTCATGTATGGTTTATGGATGAAGTGTCCCTAGACCACATGAATAGTGTAAGTGCAACTTAGAAGAAACAAGAAATCAATTTTACAAGTACATTAAATCTACTCTCTTCAGCAATGATGTAATCAAACTGTAAGAGAGAGCAATTAGGACTGAATGCAATGTCTTGGTCAATAACAGGTAGGAAATTTTTTAAAAGCCACCCCAAATGCTTTACGTAACAGCTGTATAATGTATCTTACGCAATGAGAAGCGCTAAATGCGCAATACGACTGAGCTGGCACCGGGTACGAAGTGCAACAGAGGAAAGAGAAAGCAATATGCCTGCTCCTTAAGGACCCTGGGAAGAAAGGCATCCATCTGAACACGTAGTTACCTTTCTTCGCTTTGAAATCAATTCCTGCATAAAATAGGTCCTCTGATCACATCAATTGGCATAAATAATATTTCCATGTTTTAAATTATTCAAAATGTATTTTCTCTTGAATACAAACAAGTCTTTCTGTTTCGCTTACAAAATACAAAGCATCAGGGTCTTTTTAAAATTTCCTTCTGATTTTTCATCTTTTCCTCTTTTGTCTTCCTGACAAACGTCTTTCTTGATAAACCAAAAAGTCATTTTCATCCATATTTTCTTATTAGTTTTGAAGCTCATGATATGTCTATATGGTCACTGTTCCCTCACTTATTACTCTTCCTTCCTCCATATGTATCCGAATAAAGAACTTTCTAGTATAAATCAAGTCAGTGAAGCACATCTACTTTTTTCAGATCCCTGAACAAAAAAAAGTTCCTAAAAGAGGCCACTGAGAAGCACAGGAACCCTCCTCTAATTAAACACCTAGGGCAGTTCTTCTGGCTCTGGCGTCAGAAAATAATAAATTTGTATACAGTATGACAATTCACTGTTATAACATTATAGAATACAATCGGTAATTTTTAAGGAGAAGAAAATTAGCGCTTCTGATTCCCAAAACATTTTACATTATACGACCTAAACTCCCTAAAAAGTGCACTTCTAGTAATTTTATTGGACTACCGTCTGAATCTAACAAATGTTTCCACAAAGGCAGCAAAAGACAGAAATTTATAGGGAAGAAGCATTTCTTTAAAAATAAACATTATTCCATCTGAGACTTGAATATGCCTAAGCTCTAGAATAAGAATTTTAAAAATTAATTCTTTAGTTCTACCAAATCATTTAAGCTACCAAAAAACTGAATATTAGAAACCCATGGTGTCTTTCTCCCTCCCTCCCTCCCTCTCTCTCTCTGTCTGTCTGTCTCGGACTCTGTCTCTGTCTCTGTCTCTCTCACTCACACACACACACACACACACACACACACACACACACACACACACACGATCCTAATTACAGGACAGGAATACAGAATAAGTACTTAATACAGGCAAGATTTTGAAAAAGTATTAACTAAGTATATATTATAATAGCAATAGCAATAACTGTTACTGATAATCGATAAAGGTTAGTGTTCACTGAATACCAGGCTATACAGTTAGTACTTCACAAACATTCTCTCTGATCCTGATGACAAGTCTGCAAACTCAGTACTGCTATTCCAATTTTACATAGAAAGAAACTAAATCACCCTCTAAAATCAAGCTTTTCATTGCAATTTGCCTAAGTTACATAGCTAGTAAAGTAGTAAAACTGATAATTGAACATGAAATGACTAATTCCAAAGCCTGCTCTATTCTCTACAGGCTACTGCTTTCTCCATAGGCTAGACTGTATTTATCACATATACTTTATGTATATACTTATATGACATTATTATATTTGTATTGCATTACATTATTCCAAATAATTTATTGGGATTTATGGTGGCTAAGATAAATAAGAACCCCAAAAGTATGTATTAAAGAAAACTCCAGAATGTTTTTTCAAAGTTTGGCCTTAAATCCAATCTTCTCTGTTCTAAATTTTGATCCATAAGAAGTTGCTCCTGGCAGAGAAAGACAAAATGCAGTGGCAGTTCTGTACTTCCTGTGTTGAAGTGTTTTGAGTATTACGGAAAGTTTCATCTCCAGCAGACTCAGGATTGGGCATTTTACGCTTTTTCATTTCTTGTAAGCCAAACTTTTTACAAAAGGGCGCTAGAAACCAATGAGAAGAAACAGTAACGGAGTTCAGATGAAACAAAAGACACAGCAATCATTCCAAAGTTGGGAGAGACTTCAGCCACCACCTAGCAGTGGCCCAACACTTGCTTCACAAGTGAGAAAGCTCAGAGCCAGAGGAGTGACCGGCTGTCCATGGTCCCCACGCGATTAATCAAACACTGCAACACTGGCCTGTCTCAGGACACAAGCCAGTGATGGGTCCACTCACAGTGAGGCTTCCTCATAAACTGAGCTCATCATTTCAGGAGGACCCCCTCCTCCAACTCAGAAAGTCCTTCTTCCTGATGCTCTATTCTTTTCCTTGGATCACTACTCCTTAGCCACTAAGGATAATACTTTGGATCAATCTTGGACAAATGTTTATTTTATATCCTTTTTATCCTACATTTATGGGAAGAGAAATCCTACTGCTTATATTTATACTTTCTTTTCCATTCTTACTGCCACCTCACTGGACAGCAACCTCTAACAGGAGGAGAATACTTTATTACTAATGAACATCAGCATTCAAAGAAATTGACAGATTTTCCATGCTCTTGGACTGGAAGAATTAATGTTAAAATGACCATACTACTCAAAGAAATCTACAAATGTAATATGATCCCTATCAAATTACCCATGACATTTCCCACAAAACTAGAATAATCCTAAAATTCATATGGAACCATAAAAGATCCAGAATTGCCAAAGCAATCCTGAAGAAAAACAACAAAGCAGGAGGCATAACCTTCCCAGACTTCAGACAATATTACAAAGCTACAGTAATCAAAACAGCACGGTATTGGCACAAAAAGAGACATATGGATCAATGGAAGAGAACAGAGAGCCCAGAAATAAACCCACACATCTATGGTCAATAATCTTTGACAAAGGAGACAAGAATATACAACAGGAAAAAGACAGTCTCTCAGCAAGTGGTGTTGGAAAAGTTGGACAGCTGCATGTAAATCAATGAAGTTGGAACAAACCCTCATCACACCATATACAAAAATACACTCAAAATGGCTTAAAGACTTAAACATAAGACTTGATACCATAAAACTCCTAGAAGAGATCGCAGGCAAAACATTCTCTGACATAAACTGTACCAATGTTTTCTTAGGTCAGTCTCCCAAGGCAATAGAAATAAAAATGAAAATAAACGAATGGGACATAATCAAACTTACAAGCTTTTGCACAGCAAAGGAAACCATAAACAAAACGAAACAACCATCTACAGAATGGGAGAAAAAAATTGCACATCATACGACTGACAAGGGCTTAATTTCCAAAATGTACTAACAGCTCATACAACTCAACAACAACAACAAACAACCTAAACGAAAACTGGGCAGAAGACCTAAAGAGACATTTCTCCAAAGAAGACATACAGATGACCAACAGGCATGTGAAAAGCTGCTCAACATCACTAATTATTAGAGAAATGCAAATCAAAACCGCAGTGAGGTACCACCTCACACTGGTCAGAACGCCCATCATTTAAAAGTCTACAAATAACAAATGCTGGAGAGGGTGTGAAGAAAAGGGAATCCTCCTACACTGCTGGTGGGAATGCAAGTTGGTGCAGCCACTGTGGAAAACAGTATGGCGGTTCCTCAGAAAACTAAAAATAGAATTAGCATATGATCCAGCAATCCCACTCCTGGGCATATATCTGGAGAAAACTATAATTCAAAAAGATACCTGCACCCCAATGTTTATAGCAGCACTATTCACAATAGCCAAGACATGGAAACAACCTAAACGTCCATCAACAGATGAATGGATAAAGATGTGACACATATATACAATGGAATACTACTCGGTCATAAAAAAGAATGAAATAATGTCATTTGCAGCAAGCAACATGGATGTAACTAGAGATTAACATACTAAGTGAAGTAAGTCATAAAGACAAATACCATGTATCACTTATATGTGGAATCTAAAATATGACACAAATGAACCTATCTATGAAACACAAACAGAATCGGGGACATAAAGAATAGACTTGTGGTTGCCAAGGCAGAGGCGGGTGAGAGAGGGATGGATTGGGAATTTGGGATTAGCAGATGCAAACTGGTATATATAGAATGGATAAACAATAATGTCCTACTATATAGCACAGGGAGCTATATTCAATATCCTGTGATAAAGCACAATGGAAAAGAATATGAAAAAGAATATATATATGTATAACTGAGTCACTTTGCTGTACAGCAGTAATTAACACAGCATTGTAAATCAACTATACTTCAGTAAAAAATAAACAAAACATTCCAAAAACGAACATCAGCAATATTATTACTCATCTACAAAGATAATGATGAAACATGCAAAACTGGATATCATACTTTAGAAACAAAATGAAATGCATCTTATGACTATAATTATTTAAAATTGTTATGCATGTAGTCAAGACAGACAATAAATATGGAAATTGGAAAACAGCAGTTATTTGGTGGTTTCATGATGGTTATTAAAAATCATTATCTAAAAAAGCAATAACTTTAACAAAAGCTATATTAGTAGGTCGACTTAGTATCCGTGTTATGCTTTCTGAAGCTTATAAACTTACAAAACATAAAATAAGGATCCTAGGGCTTCCCTGGTGGTGCAGTGGTTGAGAGTCCGCCTGCCGATGCGGGGGACACGGGCTCGTGCCCCGGTCTGGGAAGATCCCACATGCCGCGGAGCGGCTGGGCCCGTGAGCCATGGCCGCTGAGCCTGCGCGTCCGGAGCCTGTGCTCCGCAACGGGAGAGGCCACAGCAGTGAGAGGCCCGCGTACCGCAAAAAAAAAAAAAAAACAAAAAAGGATCCTGAAGAGTACAGTATGTACTATCTTTATAACTCTTCTGTAAATCTAAATTATTTCAAAATAAAAAGTTTTAAAAACAAAAAAATTCTTAGTATTGTACTAAATGACCAACACTTTTAAAGACAAAAAAATTCTTTAAAAAAAATTCCACATTGTAGCATACTCAAATAACGATCATATGTAATTTCAAATAATATTTTTTTTAGTATTCTACACTTTAAAATTGAATAAGTAAATGGTCAAAACCAAGGACCTGTTCAAAGAAGCTCTACATATGTTATAATATCAGTATATACAGTCATATTTCTAATACCTTGGTTCCATGCATGTTGTTCACTGAAATGCTTGAGTGTTTATTAAATCACCTCTGAACTACTTTTAATTTGGAGGCTATTTTTTATTTTATTTATTTATTTATTTATTTTTTGCGGTACGCGGGCCTCTCACTGTTGCGGCCCCTCCCGTTGCGGAGCACAGGCTCCGGACGCGCAGGCTCAGCGGCCATGGCTCACAGGCCCAGTTGCTCCGCGGCATGTGGGATCCTCCCGGACCAGGGCACGAACCTGCGTCCCCTGCATCGGCAGGCGGACTCCCAACCACTGCGCCACCAGGGGAGCTCTGGAGGCTAATTTTTAAACGGCATTCATTCGTTTAGCAAATATTAACCGAGCAGCGTATAACATGAACCAGGCCCTGAACTTCTATGTGCTGAGGACAAAGCAGTGAACAAAAGCAAACAAAATCCTTGCCTTTACATTCTATGTGGAAAAGGCAGAAAATAAACAGGAAAAGTAAAATCTACAGGATGGTAGACAGTAGCAGGGCTCACAAGGAAAGAACCATGAAGGGGCAAGAAGAATGGTGATGGAGAGAATTTGCAATTTTACACTGAGTGGCTGAAGAAAGCCTAAGCTGACATTTCAGTAAAAATCCCCAAGTGATGAGGGAATGAGCCACAGGTAACAGGGAAAGAGATTTGCAGGCAGAGAGAAGAGCCACTGCAAATCCTCTGAAGCAAGAACTTGCCTACACGGTCCAGGACGAGCAAAGAACCAGTATGACTAGAGCAGAGGGAGGGAGGGAGAACAGGAGCTGAGGTCTGGGAATATGCAGGCGCCTAGAGGACGAGCCTGGTAGGTGATTTATCGGGTTCTAGCTTTTCTTCTGATTGAGATGAGAAGTCAGTGGAGGATTTTCATCCAGGTGGTGACATAATATGACACATTGTAACCTAACTGCTCTATGTGCTGTATTCAGAACCGACTGAAGTAAACCACAGGCAGGAACAGGTAGACCCACTGTAGGAGGCTTCTGCAATAATACAGGCAAGACGTGAAGGGGACCTGGATCAGAGACGCAGCAGTGGAAGTGGTGATCTGTGACTGAATTCCGGATATTTTTAAGGGTGCGGACGACAGACTGGTGACAGACATCTGGGGGATGGTCAGACACGGGATGAAAGAAAGCTAGGAATCAGAGGGGGCACCAAGGCTGACCGGAAAAACGACACTGCTTTACTGAGACTCGGAAAACTCAGGAGGACGTGGTGAGGGGGCTAAGATAGGGAGTCTGGTTTACTGCAGTACGTTCTGAGCTCAGAAAATGACTTCTGCTCATGAGCAAATCGATGGTCATCTAAAACCATGGGGCTGGGTGAGGTCACCAAGGGCGTAAGTGTGAAGAGAAAAGAGGTCCAAATTCCATATGTTGATGCATTCCCAGTTTAGAGGTTGGAGAGGAGAGAAGGACCCAGCAAAGGAGACTGAAACAGAGGCCAGAGAGGTGAGCGCAGCATCTGGAAGCCAGATGAAGACCGCGGTCAATGCTGCTCCCAGGTCACGGGGGCTCAGGGCCGCAAAGCCCACCACGGGGGTCAGTGAGAAGGACGGTTCTGAAGGGGTGGCAGAGGCTACACAAGCTGAATTCCCAATGTGCGGGCAACTCTTTCAGGGAGGTTAGCTGCAAATGAAAGGACCCTGGGCAGTGACCGAAGGCAATATTGGGAACAGGAATTATTTTTAAGGTGGGAGAAAAAAACAGCATTATTTGTATGTTGATGGAAAATATCTAGTAGTGAAGGAAAAATTAACGGTGCAGGAGATGGAAGTCAGGTGTTTGATTTAAAACATTTTAAGTCAGGAGAGGAAGAGCTGTTTTTATTAACATCTTCTGGATTGTCAGACCCTTTAAGACTGATAAAGTCAACGAGTCTTCCTCCAGAAAAGATATACATCTAAACTTCTGCTCTCATTTCAGAGAGATCCAGCCTCACTGAAGCCAATCCACAGATCCCAGGGCAAGATCCTCTGAACTTAAACAGTGTAATCACTTTGTTCCTTCAGGTAATTTCACAGATAAAATCTAAATAATTACACATAATAACAAGTAAAACCTAAGTAATTAACTGATGACAAGTAAAGTAAAATTATACTTACAGATAATCTAAAAATCAATAATCCGTGTTGTTATGTCTGCTGACTTATTGAGCAATTCAAATCCTACTTACCCATCAAGACCTAAAATGAATTCTACCACATCCATCATTTCTTCTGATATCATAGCCCATAATTTTCCCCCCCTGGATTCAATGCTTCTTCAACACCATTCAATCAGTTAATCCTGTAATAATTTGCATCAACTCACTGTTTCTGTATGTTCTGAGTTTCCCAACTAGAGCACTAGTAACAAAGTCAGAAATACTTCTTGGCATCATCGCCTTCAGCTATAACACTGTTGTAAAACATGATATATATTTCATAAGTATATGTTAAACAAACTAGTTAACTTCAATGGCTTCTGAAAGTACTGGTCTGATTTCACTAGATCAATGTCGATTACAGGCAAAAATCTGAAGGAAAAAAAAAAAACCCCATGAAATGAAATGGAGTGTTTATTTTAAAAACAGTACCATCTACTAAGTGACAGAGCCCAAAGCTGGGTAAAACTCTATTAACTGAAAATCGTGATCGTGATTGCTTAGGTTTTTTTTCGCTGACATGATAAACTGCCTTGATTTTAGTTCAAACTTTATGGTCTAGATACAGCAGTGAATCCTGATTGGTGTAACAGGGGTAAACGGCCACGTCTACTTGGGATTCCACTGTCAGTGCTATACCTATTACTCCTCTTCCGGTAAAGTCTCCCAAGGGGACACCCAGTCCCGGCAGCACTGTAAAGGAGGCAAAGTTCCTTGCTCACAATTCCTATCCCACCCTTTGGCATTCCACGCTGTTAAGATCAGGTTCTTTTGTCCGTGCTCTGACACCCAGGGCCTTCCCCGTGGCACCTGCCATGGCTTGTGCTCAGGCGGCAGGTTTCACAGCATTCTCATCTTTCTTTCCTTTGCCCTCCCAAAATTTAATGAACATTTATTTCAGTCATGTTAAGTCTTGCCAAGAAAATAGGTTAATCATTTCACAGAAATAAACGCACTTTAAGGGGTGCTTATTGTGCTAATTAAAAAAAATTATGACAGAAACCTAATTTAAGCTCCAAAATACACAAACAGCTCATGCAGCTCAACACCAAAAACCAACAACCCAATCCAAAAATGGGCAGAAGATCTATAAAGACAATTTTCCAATGAACAATACGGATGGTCAAAAGGCACATGAAAAGATGCTCAACATCACTATTGATGTGATGAGAATTATTAGAGAAATGCAAACCAAAACTACAATGAGGTATCACCTCACACCAGTTAGTCTACAAATAATAAATGCTGGAGAGGGTACAGAGAAGAGGGAACCCTCCTGCACTGCTGGTGGGAATGTAAATTGGTGCAGCCACTATGGAGAACAGTATGGAGTTTCCTTAAAAAACTAAAAATAGAGCCGCCATATGATCCAGCAATCCATCTCCTGGGCACACATCCAGAGAAAATCATACTTTGAAAAGATACATGAGCCCCAGTGTTCACTGCAGTGCTATGTACAATAGCCAGGACACGGAAGCAACCTAAATGTCCAGCAACAGATGATGTATACGATGTGGTACATACACACAACAGAATACTACTCAGCCATAAAAAAGGATGAAATAATGCCATTTGTAGCAACATGGATGGACCTACAGACTATCAGACTGAGTGAAGTAAGTCAGAAAGAGAAAGACAAATATCATATGATATCACTCATATGTGGAATCTAATTTAAAAAATTATATAAATGAACTTATTTACAAAACAGAAACAAACTCACAGATTTCAAAAACAAACTTATGGTTACTGAAGGGGAAACATGATGGGGAGGGATAAATTAGGAGTTTGGGATTAACAGATACACACTACTATACATAAAACAGATAATCAACAAGGACCTACTGTAGAGCACAGGGAACTCTACTCAATATCTTATAATAACCTATAATGGAAGAGAATGTAAAAAAAAGAATATATATATAGGTATGTATAACTGAATCACTTTGCTGTACACCTGAAACTAATCAACATTGTAAATCAACTATATTCAATAAAAATTTTAAAAATCCTAACACACACACACGCACAGAGCATGAAGGCATTACAATGCCTTTCATATCATGTATATAAGAAAGTGTAAGTCTGCTTGCATATGAAATTAGCACTATTTTAGGGGGGGAGTTTTATAAGATGTGACAAAATCACTCCTACAAACACTTAGAAAGAGTATCTGATGAGATTTAGAAGTGAAGAAAGACAAGATTTACAACATTCCCTATGCAGAAGAGCTCCTTGTTACCACACTATTATGAATGAATGTAAAGTCATGCATTCACTCAGTTAATCAACTGGTATTTTGTTGTATGAAGCAGACCTATCCACAGTACCTCACACAGATCGGATACTGAATTAATTATCCCCCTCTATCACTACAACTCAAACAACAATCCATTCCCCTCAAGTGTGAGGGCTTAAAAAAGGGACCACCATCCATTTCTGCCCAAGTCGGAAACCCATGAGTTACCCTTGGTGTCTCTGTATTCTTCATCTTCTCATCTAATTAAGCCCCAGGGCCTATAAATTCTGATTCTTAAATCTCTAATACGCCCACTTCTCTTCATCCTCACTGTCACCACACTAGTGCAAACCCAAACTGACTGTGAAGCTTACAACGTCACATGTTTCCTTCCTTCCTAGGGCAGATGTGGCAGTCTCAGAAAGCGCAGGTCCTGTGGCACATCGTAATCCACATGACAGAACACACAGGGCCGTGAGAATGACCGGCAGCTACACTCAACAACACGGATGACTCTCGCAATTGTTAACGCTGCGTCTGGCTTCTTTCCTTGAAATGAGCGGAGAGGGGATGCTCCCATTTCTATAACATAAGAAGAAGAAGGTGGGGGACTTCCTTGGTGGCGCAGTGGTTAAGAATCCGCCTGCCAATGCAGGGGACACGGGTTCGAGCCCTGGTCCTGGAAGATCCCACATGCCGCGGAGCAACTAAGCCCATGCGCCACAACTACTGAGCCTCTGCTCTATAACCCGCGAGCCACAACTACTGAGCCTGTGTGCCACAACTACTGAGGCCCGCGCGCCTAGAGCCCGTGCTCCGCAACAAGAGAAGCCACCATAATGAGAAGCCTGCGCACTGCAAGGAAGAGCCCCCGCTCACCACAACTAGAGAAAGCCCACGCGCAGCAACGAAGACCCAATGCAGCCAAAAATAAATAAATAGAAAAAGAAATACTTTAAAGAAGAAGAAGATTGGCCAGAGGTCTCCTTGGGGGCATGGGGGGGGGGCAACACTGACCAGAAAGGAAAGGTGAGACGGGACTTCTGTTTCTTCACCCGGACGATGGTCTCATATGTGTATCGGTTTGTGGCGATTCATGGAACTATATACTTAGGATAGGCTCACTCTTCTAGATGTGTATTAGGCTTTAATTAAAAGTTTTAGAAAAAAATACTAACGTGATGTTCAATGTCTTCCGGCTGCTCTTAGCTAAAGCCCCAAATCTAATGTCTAATACCTAATAATGACCTGAAATATATTTCACCTTCCCCTCCCTCCATAAGCCTCTGTCTTCAACGTGCTGGCTCTCTTTCTTCCTTCATGGCTTTCACATATGCTTATTCTGCCTTCCCATTTTGTTTGACTAACTCCTAATAATGCTCAGATTCAGCTAGAATTGCATTTTTGCCAGTGAGCCTTCTCTGACTCGAGATGCACTGCTTCCCTCTGCACTGCTCCACCACAAATCTGTAGGAGACTGTACATTCTCTGAGGGCAGGGAATGTGTTTTATTTCCCACTCTATTCAATGAGTTCTTTATATATGTGATAACTGGTTGAATACATTTATTTCCTATACAAGAACATGGTAGGTAGTGGTGGCAAAGTTTCAGTCCATGAACTGCAGTATAAACAGTGAAATTGCTAAAAGAGTTTTCAATACAGGAACTTAAATGAAGTAAGAGTTAAATGCTAAATTGTTTATACACAGCAAAGACGTAAGCCATGCACGTGGGCACAGAGAGAGAAGCCACTTTTAATACAGTTCTTAAGTTTATTCACAAGTTCTACTTTAAATACAATCTATGATAATAAACTTCTGGGATAGAATTGACCATAAATAAGCTTTTACTGTCTGCATTCAGATCCCGATTATTTTTAATCTGCTATGAAAACCAAGGCTCCACCGCTGAGTGAACTGACTGAGTAGGTCAACTGTTTCAGTTTCTTTGAACACAAAGAGAATATTTAATATCTGTCTATCTCAATTTAAAAAAAAACTATAAATATTTGCAATTGTTCCTAAGAAGAATTTGAGCTTTTCTATTTTAAACACTAAATGATTTGTTGAATGAAAAGTAAAAATTTAACTCCTTATTTGTTATAATTACCCATGGTAAGTAATATAGGTGGCCTACTGATTCACAAACTGTTCTTCCTGGAAAAAAACACATTCTGGCTTTCTGAAAAGGTTACTGGCTATAAAGGCCGACAGCATAAGTGATAATCGCCTTGAGTGCTAATGCCCAAAGGAGAGAACAAAACAACACAAAACAAAACGGTCATCTATTTTGGAAATCAATGCCATTTTCTATAATGAGCTTTATGCTACAAATTTTAGAATCTTTAAGTATAATTAAATTTAAATAAAAAATACAGGTAATATCCTAAGTTGTCTTACTTTTTTCTATTCCTTTTGGGAAATAATTGCTTTCTGTGTATCATCCCTCAAGTTTCTTTTTATTCTAATATTCAGTTCATTAAAATTCATTAAATTCATTAAATCTTGAATCAGACAGACTTTACTGGCCAGTACCAGTACAAGAAAAAGATACTTCCTTTACTTTGAGAAAGAAGTATTAGTTTCCTTAATTAATATAGGCCTTACTTATCATTTCTAAAGTACTACTGTAATTTTTTTTATTTTATTGGAGTATGGTTGATTTACAATGTTGTGTTAGTTAAAAGCATCTTACAATAAAAAGAATAACCTTAAAATACTCTATCACTGAACCACAACTTGAAGCATACACAGTCTACTACAGAATTTCTTTAACCAGGGCTCAGAACCAGAAGGGGTCCCAACAATGCTCTGTGTGATGTTTATTAAGGCAATTAACTGCTTATTTAAAATAATCTGAAAATAACAAAAATAACATTCATCTATTTTTTTGAGTTTTAACTCTTTTTGAAGGGAGGATTTGAAAAGAGAAAAATAGGATTTAAATGATAATAGACAGTTCATTTTTTCTTTACTCCATCTTCAGGAATCTACCACACAGTCTCATGTACTTTACTGAGGAGTCATTTTCATGTGATGACTGGCACAGACTGCAGTCAAAGGGGGGAACAGAAGAACCTACTAGCAAGCTAAATGCTCCCATTTAGGCTGGTATTTCTCAAGTTTAATTAATTCAAGTTAACTCTTTTTCCTTCTAAAAATAAGTACAGTGTTTCTTAGAAATAAACTTTAGTTTTTATGCGTATTAAGTTTCAAACGAATGAAGGCAAGTAATATATTTTTTGAACCCCAGTTTATCAGCGAAGTGATAATGTTAGTCCAGGTCAGTGTTTGTTAACCAAATTTTTTGTTACAAAAACCCTTCAAGAATATGATGAAAAATACAGACATTCTTCCCAGCAAAAAACACATACATACAAAATTTGATTATAATTTCAGGGTGTTTACAGCCTCTCTGGAGCTCATCCAAATACCACTTGGTAAAAAGGGAGCTAGGTTATATTTAAGGTACTTTGTAGCTTTAAATTTTGGTTTCAGAAATGAGGTTAAAGTCTTTAAACAAAAGAAAGTCAGTCTTGAGAATGTGAAAACCCAAATACAATTCATTAATTTACTCACTGCTGTTAAAGATATTAGCTTGGAAAGGCTGAACACCTTATCTACATATAGATGCAGGTGTTAATTTGACAAAATAATTCATACTTTAGACATCAGAAGTTAGGTGAAGTAAGATTCTTATGTAAAGCTAGGGTATTTCTAGACATGGAAATGTGTGACATTCACAGCTTTCAAATGACAATAAGCTGTCTCCTTCCAACCCTCCCCATCACCATGTTCAACTCCTTCTTAGAGTGAGGAAGAAAAATATTACATAACGTAGGCTATATTTGAGATCTTTTAGGTGACTGATTTGAGGGAAAGGGAATACTTTCAGATCCTTAAATTTCTTATTTAAAAATAACTGTTGGATCACTGCCAGAAAAAAGAAGAAAACTTACCTGTAATTCTTGTTCTCTGAAGGAAATGCAGTAATTTTAAACACATCCACACTCTTGGGTACATTCTCCTAAGCGTGAATGGATTTGGAATGCGCCATGGCTTACACCCAACTGCTAAACTGCCAGACTGCACTGGCAGTGGCTCTCCCTGCCTGGCTGGGAATGAAGTGGAGATGTCACCTAGTCATTCACCCTGGGAGGCAGGTGCGCCCCCTAGAGGGAGTGTGGAGCTGGTGTAATTACTGTCCTTAGAGAACACGAATTATGGTCTCTTCTCTACAGCTTAAGGGGGATGGAGCCACTACTAGAGAAGTTGTTACCTGCTTCAAAAATGCCACTAAAATATGAACACTAAAAACTGGTAAAGAGTAAGAATGGAAAGCTGTTCCTATGTAAAAGAAGCCCTGAGGGGGAGCGAATGAAACTGGTATAAGAACTGACTGGTTGTTGACCAGGTTGGGATCTACTGGTCAGCTCCAGAGCAGGGCATCACAGGTACTTAAATACTTTCACCTTGGCATTTAGCAACCTAGAATTTCGTGTTAATGCTTGCCAACTTGAGAGTTATGTGACAGCTGCAGTGGAAACCAATGGTAAGAAAGTAACTCAAAACAGCCAGGACCCTAAAAACTGCTGAGATCGTCACCAAGGGTGAATTGTTTTTCATACGGTCTGATACCAGTAATGTGCTGTTAGACAAGTTCTCTTTTATAAACTCAAGCAACTAATCATTCAATTTATAAAATTTAATAAACCTTACAGTTTAATGTGATAATTTAGATTTTAAATGTTTAACTATATAAGGACTGAGTCCCTGTCATACACGCCCCTCTTTTGTCTCTTAAACATCTTAGAGAATTAGGAAGAAATGGGCTACAAATAGTTCCGGGTTGCATACTGATTTTCAGAGGGCTGTAAAACTTCTCCACAGAGGAAAAGATTCTCTATCCTCTAGTCCTGCACGTTTATAGGCAGTCTGATGTCTTCCACTCAGTGAAACCAGGGTAGGACTGCCAGATAAAATACATGACACCCACTTAAATGTGCATTTCAGATAAATATTTTTTTTTTAGTTTATACTAAATATAGCATGGGACATAATTGCTCTAAATTATTTTTTATTTATCTGAAATTCAAATTATGCTGGGCATCCTGAATTTTTTTTTCCCCCCTGTCTTCTGCTAAATCTGGACACTCTTAACCCAGGGGAGCTCACAGGGTTACCATGGACATCAGCATGGAGGAAGCTAGAATGGGCCCTCGACTCTCAGTCTTTATCTGTACCAACACGGTGGCCACAAGCCACGTGCGGCTATGGAGCGCTCGAACTGTGGCTAGTCCAATATTAAATGTTCTGTAACTGTAAAAGTCACACCAGATTTTGAACGCTTAGTATTGAAAAAGGTAAAACATCTCATAAATTTCTGTACTAATTATATGTTGAAATATTTTAGATATATTAGATTAAATAAAATATAATTAAAAGTAACTTTGCCTGTTTCCTTTTACCTGTTTCATGTGGCTACAAAGAAAACAG
This sequence comes from Globicephala melas, assembly GCF_963455315.2. Classification (NCBI taxonomy): domain Eukaryota; kingdom Metazoa; phylum Chordata; class Mammalia; order Artiodactyla; family Delphinidae; genus Globicephala; species Globicephala melas. The sequence continues at coordinate 3,025,959 of NC_083315.2, read as the reverse complement.
AAACCCTTAAAATTACACATGTAGCTTGTATCTGTGGCTTGCATTACATTTCTACTGGACGCTGCTGGGCTGCACGGCTCCAAGGAGAGGACTGGTCTAGAACTTCCTTGCTGTTCTTTCTCTAAAAAAAATCAATATTGGTAAACACAGGACTGCCTCTCTCACTTGTGTCCTGCTCTTAGAGTAGGTAGGGAACATGACCACACCAAGGAGACAAAACTTCTAGCAGGGCTGTTCCCACGGATTGGCTATTATGCTTTAAAAACAAAAACGAAACATGGCATCCAAATACTAGTGAGAGACAAATCAGAAACTTGGTCTTTGATAAGGTCTTATGTAAGTCAAAAGAAGAAATAAACCCTTGTTATGTGCGTGTGTGTATGACTAAGTATGTGCAGGTATGTACAAAAATAAAATCTCCGGGATCCCAGTCCCAGTGGAAGAATCTCTCAGTACTCTCATGTTGGGTTTTCACTCCTATATATTATCAGAATCATAGAACAATAATTTATCTTGTTGTCTAATACAAATTGAGATGATACAGTTATTAATAAGAATTATTGGGAAAAGATCTGACTTATGATGCTCTAGATACTGAAGGCAAGACCCAAAGGTCCCCAGTTTTTGTATTCATGCTATGTAAATGATGTGATATTAGACCACTGGTTCTAGAACGATGAAATAAATTTTTCTATTTAAAAAGTGTGTTGCCAATACTATAGTAAGATAAAGCTCATTTTAAGAAAGACGGGATGGGGGAGGGGGTCTTTTTAGATTAAAAAAGTTTCAGTTATAAAAAAGCTTTAGCTTAGGTAAAAAATAATAACCTGGTTAGTTATTTTTATACCCCACCTTACATTTTCAGTAGGTTTGACTTTCAATTCAAATTTTTTTCTCAACTGGCCCAAAGAGTTAATACATTTGTCTATTCTGTTCCATGCTGTTATAAAGGTTAAAAATATTCAACATGCTCTCAAATTAAAAATTCAAAGAAAATTATATATAGAGATTTTTCCCAAATACTTAATAATCTCCATTTTCACTAATATAATCTATATCATATCTACTTTGGAGATTGAAATCTTTTAAAGTCACCTGCAGTTATAATAAGCAAGACTGGTTCCAACTCCTCAACTGTATAACATACAAAAAAACTGGTTCTCAAGGTTTTTCATAAAAGGTCTCAGTGGTATTTTTACTCATTCTAACAGCAAACACAAGTGTACTTCTCCTTCTTAATATCTTTTATTATACAAATATAGGAAAAACTGCTTTGAAAAGAAAGTAAAATTATCATAAACCAAAGATAGGGCTACCAGACAAAAATCAGATTTTTCCCAAGTTTAATAGTTCATAAAAATTTCGCATCTTTTAACGTTTCCAAGATCACTTTAAGAGTTTTAATAAAAGATGAGTAAAATTGGATATGGACGGACTTAATTTCTTCATCAGCACTTTAAGTCCTCACTGACAATACAAATGTCCTGGTGATTATAATCTGAAATGTTCCATAGACATTTGGTCTCCTGGTGGTCAATTAGGATCTGACGAAAATTTTATGACCCTATACCTATTAAAGATTAAGAAGACGTTCGCCTTCACACTTTCTGAAGCTTAACAGAGATTTAAAAAATGGTTTGAGGGACTTTCTCTGAAGTAAAGGTAAGCTTCAAGAAGATCATGAAAAGCAATTCTTCAAAGCTGGTTATACCAATTTAAGCTATTAAGTCACCAGATTGCTTAAATGCTGTCCTCATGTCAAAATTCTTGAATGCAAATCTTAATACATCCAAGAAGAGGTTTTGATGAAGGATCAACTGTGGTAGTTATTAAACTGATTTAAGTGTAGACTGAAGTGGAAGACAAGTTTTACTGTAACTGGAATTTTTAAAAAACAAAACGAAACAAAAAACACCCGTACATCTCCAGGACATGTGGACTTCTCAACAAGGAGAAGCATCTCTTCCTGATGGGTGTGGGTGTCCTGCCCACAGGTGCTGCCTACGTGCTCTTCTACGAGAGAAGTAACGGTCTCCGAGCCACCATGGAGCATTCCAAACCCAGTCCTGCGTGGAGCCTGGCCCTGAGCGTGCGCTCGCTACTCGGAGCTTACCTTTAGAGAACAAGGAGGCTGACAGAAAGGGACCAAGGGCTCACCGCCCACACCTCCAAGAACACTGAAAAAGACCCGCAGCGCTCTCCTGGTGCAGGAGGGACCTCTTTTTAGTCTTCTGGTGATGGAAGTTTAAGATTTTCCTGAAGAGGAGAGAAGAGTCAAATATTACACTGAGACCATGTCATGTGGTTCAGGTTTATGTATCTAGAATACAAATGGTAGGCGCTGAAGAAATAAATTAGATAAAATCATGAGTCTTCCAAAAGCCATATTCTCTTCTTTCACAAAAAGTATCTTCCCTAAAGGATACTGCCTGCTTCAAACATTCCTCTTTAAACTCCAAACCTTAAGTGACTAGTTCAACTTCTACATTTGCACTGAACTAATAGTTGGAAGTTGAGAAAAATACAGAAAAACTCTGGGTTGCCAAATGATTATAGTTGTAAATGCCACTAAAAAAAATCAGGAAAGCTAAACTCACTGAAAAGCAATGAGTTAAAAAGAACAAATAGAAATTTTGTCCTGCCTCTATCTCTCTTTAATGACATGCATTTCCTGACAATTAACAGAAAAGTAGCCCTTTGAGTTAAATGCCACATAATCATATATGAAGCAATCTACTAAGTGTAAGCTCCTGGGGGAAAAGAATTTTGGGTGCGTTTTCTTCCTTACACAGATTATCTGCAGAGCCTTAAACAGCTCCAGGCACATACTAAGCACTAAAAAAAATCTGATAAGTAGAAAGAATATTAACCAATTAGTCAATATTCTCAAGGTTGAAACTTACACAGAACGAAACAATTAGAAGCCTACAAATGTTCCAAAGAATTTGAAAACACGTTACTTAAAAATACTATTAACAATATCAACCCCTAATCACACATCAAATAACTTGAGAATATAATGTTTTTAAAATGCTATACCTTAAAATATTTATGAGACAATGCTATAAATATATTATTTCAACCCAAATTCCTGAAAAGGAATGGAATACCTTGTTAAGGTCAGGAAATCACACATCGTACCTTCAAAACATATTACTAAATATCAAACATAAGAATATTAATGTAGAGAAAAAGAAACATGCCTTCTTAATGCTTCAGTATTAATTATTTTTCATCCTCTGAAGAGTAGGTCTACATAAACCAAGTGCTAATACGGTTATCTATATGCATAATTCTGCTTAAGTAAATCATTACCGTATTTTAAAACTGAAATCAGAAGATGCCATTCTATCGGTATGATTTTCATATATATTTTAAGTAAATCTTCTTCAATCTCAAAAAAGAAAACGTAAACAGGAAGTGCTGGATATTATTCGCTTATTTGCTTTCCTATAACTTACAGACTATTACTAAGAACAGAGATTGATTTCTTCCAGGTAGTTTTAACGACTCTTTCCAAATTTGATAAATTAGGGAGAAAACGAAGAAATGCTGAAATCAGTAACATATACAACAATCCTATTGATAAAGGAATAGCATGTATATGTTTTTTAAGTCCAAAATGCAAGGCCACTAGAAGAACAAACTATTACGAAACACCTGATTTCATTTGACCCCAAATTCCACAAATGTGGAACTGGTCCTCAAAACACACTGGACGGTGCACATGGGCATCTCATCTCAGAGCACAGGCAACCATTTAATGTACGGTCAAAACCACAGTCACACAAGACAGGTAGGAAATCTAGGATCGATGCTGACTCTGTATCAGTAAGACAATGTTTTAGCTGACAGATTACGCCTTAATTATAGTAGTAAAGAGCTTTTTGTATTTCACAAAGAGTTCAATTTAATATCTCATATCAGGGAATCAGGATTAAATGTGAAAATGAGGAAGAAATTTTAGAACAAAACTTTAGAAGCTCACTTAATTTAGAACAATTTTCCTATTTAGGTACCTTGAAAAACCTTCGAAACTAACTTTGGAGGAGAGGGGTGAAAACAGCTATGAAGAACTAAGTGTAATATGTCAAAAAGAGCTTAAAAGGGGTAAAGGAAAATACAAAGTCGGAAATTTTGCTGAAAGAAAAAGATTCCGCTACCTGGTTGAATCCCCAGGCTCAGGAGGGTGAAAAGAGGAAATCAGTTCCCCGGACAGAGGCACTGACTAGGAGGAACTCCTTTAAAATCCTGGTTCCCACTAGTGGGTAACGGATCCTTTGCCTCATTTCCACTGGCAGGAGGGATGACGTCTAAGTTGACCACATTCAGAGATTTTGTGTTCTACTCTGATTTCACTTGCAAGTATAGATTGTTAACCTATAGTAACAAGTGATTTAAGTTTCTTACACAATTGCCCTAAGCAATCTGCTTTCCCTTTTTCATCCTGACCAGTGTTTAACATAGTGGAGGACGGTTTTTGGACCCATGCTCACGGCCTACTGCTCATAGCTATTACTCAGCTCAGACCACATGGGGCTTTCCAGGCAGCTTCCTCCAATGAGATAAAACAGGTGATGTGCTTGGATGACACAGAAGCATGACACTGCTGTGAAAGGTTCTAAGCAACTACTGAAATTGAGAGGACGCAGTGAGTCGTGGACAGTATAGCCATCACTACTCCACTGCCCACACTTCATGGAATGCTGATCCGGGTTAAAAAGTAGTGTCTTCTGATACTATCCCTTATACTTTTTTACTGGCTCGAATTTCCAGTTCTCACTCATTTGTGCCCTTCGAAATCTACTGATCAGTTATCAGGGGCTGGTTCCAGTATATCCCTCCCATCAGTTCCCTCTGCAGCACTTACAACAGAACATTCTGCAGTGGTCGATGTTCTGTATCCGCTGTCCAAACGGAAGCATTAGCCATGTGTGGCTACCTGAAATGTACCAGTGTGACCGAGTGACTGAATTTTTTATTTTACTTAAGTTAAATTAATTTGTGTTTAAACTGTCACATCGGGCTGGTGGCTACCATACTGAACAGCACAGTGCGGAGTGCTGCGTTGTTTTCACTTATCTTCTAATCAGCATTTTAAAAAATCACCCATTTCCTTCAAACCTAGAACAAATATTTTAACTGTGGATATCACTTTCCACATGTACATATAGGTATATACACACTTGTAATCATGGCATATAAACTTACTAGTTTATTTTCACTCACACCTAACATTTCTCCACATTTCTAGAACTGCAATGCCCAGTAATGTGGCCACTAGCCCCACATGAGTATTTAAATTTAAATGCTGCTAAATACAATGAAAAACTCAGTTCCTCAGGTGCCCCAGCTACACTTCAAGGGCTCAGCAGCCACGTGTAGCTAACGGCTATGATATTAGTACAAATAACAGGATATTTTCATCCACACAAGAAGTTCTACTGGACAGTTGTTCTAGAGTCCTCAAAACTAGCCATTTAAAGACAACATAATATTTACACTGATGTTCTATAATTAGTCTCTAAATTGGGTACCTTTCTCTCTCTCTATATCATTAGCACAATATATATTTCCTAAATTCCTACTAGTGAAATATCTAAACATTGCTGTGACTCAGAGCATTTTTGCCTGTATCACTTCCCAGAAGAGTTTGGTATCACTGCTTATCTTGCCAAGATTAGATTTCTTTTAAGAAAATTCAGCCCCTTTAATACAATGAAAAACCTGTATCTCTAAGTCGTAATTTGCTCAAATTTATTGCTCAACTTATCAAAGTTTTTTGATAAGTGCATGGGTAAATATTTCCCCTCATATTTATTTATTTTCATATTCTTAATCTGTCATACTTTTTCTCATACGTTAGAATCCTGAAGCCTAAATTTGCATATTCTGCAATAACATAAAACTGCCACAGCTATTATCACTTCCTTTGTAACTTCTGATTTAGATATTTCCACAATCTTCAGTGATCCTTTGAATTGCAATATTTTAGTCTGACAAACATTTTTAATATTCAGGTGTATCTTTACCTTGCTGAGTTCTACTAATGCTTCAAATATGAGATGTAAAGGCATTTTCTATGCTACGTTTTAAAAAATTCCTATGGTGGTATGAAATACGGATGAAAGCCTTTTTTTGTCTTGTCACTTCTGCAGTTATACCACTATCTAATACTGGTGAATGAATATTGTTTAAGTGGCCTCTCCTATAGGGAAGGATATTAAGCTGTTGTAAGTAGATGGGACTAATTTTGGACTCCTCATAACACTCCAGTAATCCATGTTTCACAAGACAGGAAAAAAGTTTACTTTTCAGAACTCCTCTTAAGAAGGCAATTGTATTAATTTAGTAAAGTGTGTGAACAGAAGTGGGGTGAGGGTGTGGATGGTGATGTTTTGCTCAAAGGCTAAGAAAAAATTTGCTGATTATAGCACCTACTCAGTTTCTAAACCGACAAAATGCTAAATTTTTAAAAACTAGTAGAAGGGGTTGATTTCACATCTGTATTGGCACTGGCAAAAAACAGGGTGGGCAGAGAAGCAAGAAACATGAGCATTAAGTGAGGGACAGGGATCTGCATAAGTCACAGGACGAAGGGTATTTCTCTTAATTCTCACTGACCAGGAAGTCAGGGGTTCAAGGAAAATTTCTGTCTAAATCTCCAAGGAGCAGAAAAGTCTCCTCTACTATCTGGGTTACCCATCTATTCCTGCATCATTACCACTGTTGCTGCTTTAGAAAAGTTTCTGGTATGTAGTAGGGTGAGACTTCCCCTCAGTGTAGAATCACTATAAAATAAATCACTAGAAATTCTTAAAGTTAGAAGTAAACTTAGAAATCTATAAATTGCGTATAGTCAAATAATTTGCCAATATTCTCAAGATTCAGAAACAGTTTCTCTTCATTTACTTGAGTCTTAAAATGTTCTCAAATGTTTTAATAATTTCTTTCTAAAGGCTTAACATTTTTCTCAAATTTATTGTTAAGTATTATACTTTGTTACAATTCTGAGTGGGGTCTTTCTCCATTATTTTTTCAGCTGGTATAAAGATATAGTATATCCAGAACTTTATTTTTATTGTTTCTAAAAATGGCTCTAAAGCTGACTGCCATAGATTTTCTTAATCAATCATGTCATCTAAAAATGAAATATTTGTTTTATTTTTTCTTCTTATTTTGTTCATTAACAGTATTAAATAAAAATGGAGTTAGTGGTGGTTGTTGAATAAACTAATAATAAAAATGGTAATTGTTTTGCTCCTGAATTTAAGTTTATTAATCTGGCAATATTAAATCATCCCCTATATGCTACCCACCTATATGCTACTACTCTGCTCCGTGGTACTGTTCAGCTTGCTGACTTAATGAAGCATCTTATTCCTTGAAGTTCAACTTGTCACTCATTACTCAGTGGAAAGCAATATATTTAACCAAGTAGGACTTGGTAGAAAAGGTTCCCAACTCCTAAATGATCAACACTGTATATGCTGACTATATAAAGTTGTCCTAATACTGACAATGTTCATGACAATCAAATAAGAAATATCTTTATTCTATAAAAATCCTATAATTACATGGGCACTTCAGTGTTGTATGCTCTTCGTACCTAAAGTTACTCTTGGATAGTAAACTAGGTATTTAAGAGATGGTACTGAAAGTACCAGGTTTCTTTCTAGGATGAAATACTTCAGGGAAATCAAAAAGCCACAGTTTATGAGGGAAATTTCTTCTTTATAGAAATTTCAGTAATAAATAATATTACTTATTACTTTCAGTAATAAATGTAGATGGGGTAGCAGATTAAAATATTCGTTATCTTGCAAACCCTGATGACAGAACTGATTCAAAAACAATCAGCAGTGGGACTTCCCTGGTGGCGCAGTGGTTGAGAGTCCGCCTGCCGATGCAGGGGACACGGGTTTGTGCCCCGGTCCGGGAAGATCCCACATGCCGCGGAGCGGCTGGGCCCGTGAGCCATGGCCGCTGAGCCTGCGCGTCCAGAGCCTGTGCTCCACAACGGGAGAGGCCACAGCAGTGAGAGGCCCGCGTACCGCCAAAAAAAAAAAAAAAAAAAATCAGCAGTGGATGAAACCACAGAGGAAAGGGGGGAAAGTCTCCCTGGAGAGACTGGTCAGCACTGACTAATTCTAGCCTCGCAAAGAGTGCGACAAGCAGACATCACACGCTACATGACGTGATCCAGTGTGAAGGCACAGCCTCACGTTCGAAGTATTCCTGTCCACCCCACCACAAACCCAAAATCAAAGCGGAACCTGGATCTAACTAGGTCTTTTGCGCTAACTTCTAATTTGCGGGAAATTTAGAGGTCAATGGAATAAATAACTGGGAAGCCACCGAAAAAATCCAGAATAGGGGCTATTCTATGGGACAGCTTACTCAGCCTCTTTAATAAGTCACGAACAGGAAGGCAAGAAAGACGAAGAGAAGAAGGGAAGGAGGGAGGGAAGTAGGTAGTGGGGAAGAAGAGATGTTGCAAATTATGCTGCAGAGTCCAGACAACCAAGCACTACATGGATCTTGCTGGGATTCTGAACAAACAGCCCAAATGTGACGGGACAATGTTGAATCAAAAGCGGGGGGGGCTGAATAGGGAGACAGTATCAGGTGATAAATAAATGTTGTTAATTTTGTTTGATGTGATAGAGGTATTATGGTTATATTTAAGAAGTCTTTCTTTCCCTACTGTAGAGCACAGGGAACTATATTCAATATTCTGTGATAAAGCATCATGGAAGAGAACATGAGAAAGTATGTGTATATATGCACATATATGTAACTGAAGCACTCTGCTGTGTGGGAGAAATGAACACAACATTGTAAATCAACTCTACTTCACTAAAACACATCTTTTAAAGTCTTTTTTAAAAAAGAGATGACTACTGAAGAAGGCAGGAATAAAAAGACTTGAGGTCTGGGATCTGCTTTAAAATAGCTGAGAAAACAGGAAGTAGATGAAGCAACTGTGGCAAAAATGTGCTAATTGTTAAATCTGGGCCACAGATAGAGGGAGTCTCTCTTCCTTTACATGTTTGAAATTTTTCATAATTAAAACAACTCAGGCCCCCAGAAGATCATCTATTAAGCCAAACATGGTATGAGTAAAAATAGAACTATTATCTACTACCCTGCCAGACATCAAACCTTCTCACCCTGTACAAAGCAAGGGCGCAAAAGATATGACAGACTGCCCTGTGGTTGGCATGGATGTGCCCACGTTGTAAAAGATTCATTTTAAAATTAAATTTGACTTGCATATATTGTTACTGTGTGTATGTGTATTTGTAGAGAAAAAAATGGTAAATTCTAGTCCAACAATACTTTAGGAAACAAAATATCAGAGAAACAAAACAATTTGTACCCTCAAAACAAAAGATACTATGGCTTGTAGGGTACACTGAACCAATCAATGCAAAGTAAATTATTTTGCTATCTTACCTCCTTCATATCTCAATAAACTCCTGCTGCCTTCCGATTTTAATGGTACATATTACTTAGGTCTATATTTTCAAAAACTATCCCCTGATTCAAATGCCGCCCCCTTTAACCAACTGATACTCTCTTCTCTGCATGTGGCTGACTGGTCTCACCTAAGCGACAGGAGGTTGTGTGTTACAGCCTCACTGTGCTAAGTATAAAATAGCATAATATTTTACACACAGCAGGTACTCAGGTATTCAATTGAAAGAAAGATATAAGTTTAACACCCACACAGATATCTGGATTTATATGCTCCTCTTAAACATTTAAATGACTCTCTAAGGGTAAAGTATGTGGCAGAGATCCCCTGAAACCTGCCCCTCATATGTTCCACCACAGAACCTCAGTCATCATTTATCTGTCCTCACATAAAAAGTATTCTACAGCTTAAGAGAGAATTATCTACTTATCTTGTTTTCACAGCAATTAGAAACGTTTTTTTTTTAAGGTTTTGGCTGCACTTTTACTATTAATGATTGCTTAGTGATGGATAAGACTTTTTTCCACTTGATACCACAGTAAGCAAATCCTCCAAAAAAAGTTCTTTGTTAATTTTATATTCTTATAAACTTCAGTCTTCTTTCATATGATTGCGTGTTAATATTTCCTCCAGATAACTCGTAAATTTAAGTACTATCCTTGTCCAGAAATTGTTTGCATTTAATGCCCTTGTAAGATTTTCACATTTTAAATGTAGTAGCTGACAATACAGGCATTCTTAAATCTTCTATTAAAGTCTATAAAAGGCAGCTATTTTAACTCTTTGATTTTTTTAATATGAAGAATTATTCTAATTATGACTACAGTAGCATCTAGTAGTTCACTAGGCGTACCAACCAATTTCCTATGTTCACTTGGCTCGGAACCCATCGGGGCCCAGACGCCTGCCACACTAGAGCAGAGCTGGGCGATACAGGGGCCTTCAGTTAGCAGCTCCTAGCCACTCCACTCTCCTTTAGCAGGAGTAGGTGGTCTTTTATAGGATTCAGTGAGATCATCTGGTAAAGCAAGTAAGTGCATATATATAAAGCATATATAGATCATGCTTGCTTATGTCTTTTCCCTTAAAATGCTATAGTCTACTTGAATTAGTAAATTACTCTGAAAACTCATGACACCATTTATACAACTATAAATGCCCTATATTGTTGCAAAGGGCAGAGTTGGTAAGAACTGCTGTAACTATTTAAAACTGGTTTATAAAAAGTCCAGATGTGTAAAAAATAATAATTTGGTACCTGTTTGAAACGTTTACTAGAAAAAAGTTTTAATCATGTAACAAGGAAATGAGTTTGAAATTAGGCAGACTACAGGAATTTTACACTTCCCTTGTGAAGTTATGGAACAGTATGTAATTTATATGGGAATATTTGAGAGGCCCTGAAATAGTATATGTAAAAATCAATAATGTATTTTTACTTGAAGGCATCATGTAAAATACCTTGTAGAACAGAATTCTTTACTCAGTATATTTAAACATTAAAAAACGTAATGAATTCTTAGCTTTTCATTTCAATTTGGAGCAATAGCATGGACTGGATATATACCTACTGTGTGTGTACATATGCACAGACACGTGCACGCGTGCACACACACACACACACACAAATACATAACACATACATATAAAAGGAGGCGACTGAGAGCTGAGACAGCCGCATAATTCTAACAGGTTCATACATCTGAGATCCCTCTACTTATTAGTGGCAGAGCAGGAACTGGGTCTCAACTCTTCTGCTTGATGTCTAAGATCTTTCCATGGTTTTAGTCTTCCTGAGGCCTAAGCACAGTGACAGCATAATTCTTCTGGCTACCATGACACTACTGTTAGCAAGTGCTAGGTAGCTTAGTAAGTTCTCAATAACTTACTAAGTCGATTAATTCTATTCTGCTCTATTCTATTACTTATTAATTCTATTCAGCTAATTGTGGTCACTGGAAACGATACTTGTAGTAGTGAAATAATTTTCTCTCATTGAGATCTTACAATGGAAGAAATATTTCTGTATTGTAAACAAAAATAAAGACACTAGGTTATGAAATTCCTATTTTAGATTTAATTCAAATACTTCATCTGAAAATGATTCATTGAAGTACTTGCACTTATTATAATAATTAAATTGAATTAATCCACAAATATAAAATTTTTCTTTGTACTCTTTTTATCTCCATTTTGCAGATGAGGAAACTGAAGCACAGAGGAGCTATACAACTTCCCTAAGGCTGCAAAGCTTATAAGTATCTCAGTTAATACTCAAGCCCAACCAGTCTGACTCTGGAGCCCAACCTCTTAACCACCGCAGTTTGGAAATTTTTAACGTAAAACTGCTTCATATAATTGTATTAAATGATCTGTGTAATGTACAACATACAGGATAGGCTTTATGAGTTTGCTCTGCTCATATTCACATTTCTTGGTTCCTTAGAAACTTGAAGATTTTCCCACAGTAGTTTCTTGCTTTAAATAAGCTGTACAAAAGCCAAGACTATATATCAGTCCCCACTAATTTCTGAGATCCATCCTCAAAGAGTCTCTGTCCAATTTTATGTCAAAATGAATAACCTCATTTCATGAGGAAAGTAAACTGACTGAATGATGAGCATACTACAGATCAATTCTCAAGGTATCCTGAAGAACGGACTGCTTTGTTTTTTTAATGTCACAACTTGAAAGGGAGGTGGGTGTCCTTCTTTTGAGTGTATCTAGGAAAAACTTAATTTAGAAGTCATTGCAAAGACTGAATTCAACGTAATAATCTGGAGGAAAAAATTAACAACAGACAATTTGGATTTTTGCCACTTGAAAAATACTTACATTTATTTAATATTTTAAATAGCTTACATATTTTAGTAGTAAATTAGGGAAAGATCATTTCTATTATAAAAGTAAACTTTTTTGATTTTAGGTTCATACTAAATAGTATACTCTGATTCAATCTGTTTATACTATCAGCTGAATAAAGAAAAGCTAGTCCTTCCATGAGAGTTTTTTTAAAATGTTGACAGAGCAAACACAGAAAACAACTAACTTCATCAATTTTCAAACATCACTTCCCTTAGACAAGATTCTCTGTGTCCTACAGAAAAAGCGTAAACATTTAGGCATCCAAATGGTCTATCATATGTATTTTCAAAAATGTAATAAATATGTTTTAGAATAAATTATAAAAGAAACATAAATTTTATATTCTTTTCTTTCAAAAAGGAATAAAAGTTGATTAAGGAAATCATACTATCATTAAAAAATGTCTGCATGTAACAACTCAATGATATAAAGTGAGTGATGGCCTGACACCAGAATGGAAGAGGTGCTAAGGAGGACAGTGGTTATTTTATGATTGACATACTTTAATAAACTTAAATTCGGTTGAAGAAATCAGGGTCTTCATTCACTGCATGCAATCCTACAATGTTAAAGGATCCTATAAGAATTCTCCCCAGAAAATGAAATTCTCACATAAAAACACTACTTTGACAAGACTTTGTTGTAAATTCTTAAGAAATCTAAGAAAATAGAATAGTAGCATAAAAAAATTTCTCTCTCCATGGTTGGAATTTAGTCTTTCTGCATGTTTCAATTAGAAGATATTCATTTAATAAATGATAAATTTTAAAAGTTCAGAAGACAAGTCATCAGTTCATCTTAATACATAAATGTGAGCTCCCTGCTTTACTTACATGCCAGCCATACTGCTTCTACTCTCACAGCTACTTACACTTTTCCAGAGTGTTGGTTCCAGTTGCAATTTTACATTCATCTGTGTAATTTTATCTACAGTGTAATCACTGTCTACACTGCAAGTTCAAGAGCAGTCAGGAAGCACCTCTGTTTGGAATCGCACCATTTTCTTCTCAGCACTTGGCTGAATGGCTGGCACGGAGCAGAGAGTCTATATGAACCTGAATTACTAAGCAGGCGGATTAAAGGACAGATGCTGCCATCCAGAGTACTTAGTTCACTGTCAGCGTGTGAATGTTTACATGATGACAGCTGCTGTGCAGAGGTGCTTGTCACACGTGCTATTCCTGACATGCTTGTTATTAAGCTCTAGAAAACAGTTAAGAATATGGTCACATTCAACTAACATCATTTTGACACCTCTAATCGCAAAAAAAAAAAATTCAAACTATGTCAATCTCAAAAATTGTAAGTTTGACAACAGAATACAATCTACTATTAATATCTGGCCTTCATCACCATTATCCAGTTATCACAAAGCTACTATGTCCACAGACGCTAGAGTAAGCTCGGATAAACAGTGCTTTTAGACTTCAACCTTTATAAGATACTAATTCCACTCCTGTCCAAAGTTAATATAACTAATCATGGATCTGATAAGACACAGACGTCCAAATAAAGGGATATACAGGAACCAAACACAAGGAGGATAAAAATATTAAGTTTAAGGTCACCTGAAAGATATAAAAATGCAGCTAAATTTGAACTTTTTTCTCAGTGCAAATGTGTGTATGGCAAGGGAGAGATGTCTGATTTTATCAGTACAATTTGATACTGTGCTATATTGTGAACAGCTACTCTATTTTGGCTATACAAACATCTTAAGAATCTAATATTTTTCACAGAGGTATAGTAATAATGGTACATTTTAAAGGCCTAATGTTAAACTAAGTCTATTTTATTATTAGATATTATACATTCTTTCTTCTTCCCTATCACTTTATAATGGAAGTAAAAAATGAAACAGGAATCAACAGACTACTTTTTTGCAAAATTTATGACATTTACTGTAAATGAGAAACAGCTATGAAACTAACAGATAAATTCAGTTTGGTGAAAACTTTACTGAAGCAACACTGAAAATAGGCTATTTTTAAAAGACGATTAACTACAGTCAAACCACAAAAAACTGAACCTGTTAAACTGATTTTCACACTTAATACTGTTTTCTTATCAACATTAAGCATATAAAATCTTTCATAAAACGACTCCTTGCATTTATTTCATTATAAGTTCACCAATAAGCAACAGACATAGAAATTCAAACACTTGGCATTAATTACGTCCTAGATTTTAAAAGCTCTAGAATTTTAATTCAAATACAACGTGGGCTGGTAAGCTTTACACACACGCACTCGCGCACACGCTGAGTTAATGGGAAACTCTTACCATGGGTTCCCTTTGGGCAACTCGTCCCTCCACAGCTCTCTGGGTAGGCCTTCCTCTGTCGAGCAGACAGTAGCGAAATCACAACACGGCTTTTGGACGCTCCTGTCTTCAGATGGGAGTTTTCGGCCAATTGCCAGGTGAGAATTTAAACTGAAACTAAATTACCCAAACTTTATTAAGTTGCTTCCACACCCACCAACTGATAATGAACAAAGACTCTAAGCTGGAGAATTAAGTGAGTTGAGTTTGATTCACCTCCTTCCAAGCAGTCTTAACATGTTTAAGAAGTAATGCTAGGGCAAAGAAAAAAAAATCTCTTCAGAGAGCAGTTTTAAGTAAACTTCATTTGCTTCCAAAAAAGTTCCCTCAATTATTCTGTTAACCCAAGTTAACACACGATAAAGATGGTATTTATTCAATGATGTATCTATAAACTATAGAGTCACAAACTTAAATTCTGTCAAACAGTGACTCTACCTGAAAACTATTTGTAATGTTGGGAAACACTTTGACAGTATCATCTGTAGTTATAAAGTATTTATTAAATCATCAACTACTTGCAGTCCGTATCATAAGAAGTTAAAGGTTACATGCCCTGCCTGCAAGCCTCATCCTCTGTACTGAGAAGAAAAAGTATCTGGCTACCACTTCCAACAATAGTGCACAAACAACTCGGGCCCTTTTCTGCACCAGCTTAGGCTCCTTTTTTCTTAGTTATTATACCTAATCTTTGCAGTGCCTGTCAGCTACATATGATCTTCAACCATCAGGCTTTCCAATTAGGTTTTTACAGTCTCTGTCTTGACACTTCTCAAGTATTCGGCATATTACATTGCTCCCAGATGTCGCTGAGGTATACCCCAGAGTCCCAACAGCATTTCTGCCCAGCTAGAAGTTGGCCCATTTCAATAATTATTTTTTCCTATTTACAGCTTCAGCAAATACACAATAAAGCTAAAATGAGGACAGGAAAGAAAAGAAAAACACGGTCTTATTTTCCTAAAGTATTGTGTTTACTACTGATTAAAAATTGTTTCCGAATGTCAACTATAACAGGTCCGAAACTCAGTGCGCATAACTAGACAGTCATGCAGACTCAGATCGTTAACACTGACCGTGACGCGTCGCCCATCCACATTCCAGACCCGCCCTCCTCTCACATGCACATGAGGGCGTGTGCGCGCGCGCCTCTATCCCTCCTACATCCTGACAACTCTCCCCATCAGTAACCTGACACTGAGGCATTACATACAAGAGAATATAAGGTGAATAATCAATTTATGGTTAAACTAGGAGAAACTGACTTCAGAACACAAAGCCTAAAGCTTGACGAAACAGCAGTGACCCCA
Organism: Globicephala melas; assembly: GCF_963455315.2. Classification (NCBI taxonomy): domain Eukaryota; kingdom Metazoa; phylum Chordata; class Mammalia; order Artiodactyla; family Delphinidae; genus Globicephala; species Globicephala melas. The sequence continues at coordinate 3,009,981 of NC_083315.2, read as the reverse complement.
AACAGTTTGACATCCTAGAAACAGGCTTACTTCATTCTATCCAATAATTTTAATCCCAAATCCTCAGTAGCAATAACACTTATGAACTATTCAGAGACTAACAGAGTTCTTTCCTGGGTACTACGAGATACACAGGAAATGTTAAACTCCTTTCTCAAGGAGTTTTGTAATACACAGCTGAACATGGGGGTTAAGGAGGAGAAAACAGCTCATGAAGACATATGAATGGCTAGACTTGCAAGAAAGAAACAAGCACACAGTGGCAGCTTACATTGTTTGAAGAGACTTGTCACATGGCGGTTGATCTGAGAAGACTTTGTATCAAGAAGCATTTTTAAAAACAGAAAATATACAACCACTTTAGTTAGCCTGATGAAGCCCACAAAGCAAAACTTGATTAAATATGGACTGTGACTATGGAAGTATGCACGTCCTCACTCTGGAAAAAGATCAAGGATAAATTCCTTAGCCAATTGAAATTACACAACACGAAAATACTTGAAAAATCATGCATTCAGGATAAGAGAAGCAAAAACTCTAAATTTGTTCATGTCACTCATCCTAATGATTCCGATCATCATGGCAGTAATTTAATTTTCAGTACAAGAGACGTAATTCTGAAAAGTTACTATCAGAGTAACAAAATCATGAACCAAAAAGCAGAGAATGCAACTCTCTTGGTGTGAATAACATTATCGGTAACACACCTACACAACAAAGCTGTTTCACGGGCTTCCCTGGTGGCGCAGTGGCTGAGAGTCCGCCTGCAGGGACACGGGTTCGTGCCCCGGTCTGGGAAGATCCCACATGCCGCGGAGCGGCTGGGCCCGTGAGCTATGGCCGCTGAGCCTGCGCGTCCGGAGCCTGTGCTCCGCAACGGGAGGGGCCACAGAAGTGAGAGGGCCGCGTACCGCAGGAAAAAAAAAAAAAAAAAAAAAGCTAGTTGGTTTCACATTCTAGCAATGACGACTTGCCAGTGTGTTTATGTGCTTGCGTATAATCTTAAATATATTCAACTAGTCCACTTATAACAGTTTCAACATGTGACACCACGCTTCATTTTAATGAAGAAACAGGTCCAGAATAAGAGGACATTATTTGCCCAAAGTCACACAGCTAGTCTGCAGCAAAATCAAGACCCCTTAAGAACAAATGCTTCTTTTATTATAATCAAGGAAAGAAACAGTTATGCCTCAGAAGGAAATACAATTTTATTAGGAAGATTTAAACCTTTTAACCTCAATACTAAATCTCAAACATACACATCATTAGCCCCAGAAAAAGGCAAAGAATCAATTCGCAAAGTTAGGGGAAGAACAGTGTATGATTAATTTAAACCTGATACTCCCTCTTTATAAGCTTTAAGGCAGGCAATTAGTCTTACATCCAACTCTTACAGACTCAGAACATGGGTCTAAGGAATACACAAAATTTTATCAAAAGTTTCTATACAAAAGACAATTCGGTAGATTTTCCCCTGGCATCACATCTATTTTTATTTTACCTCCTGGCACTCTATTTATCCAGTTTTTCTTAGGATTTAAGCAATTAAATCCTAAGAAATTCTAGCAATTTAAGCACAGCACATGGACAGCATTAGAATTGAAAAGTCTTATCTTGACTGCTTGATATAACTCATCCCAACTATATATAAATCGGCAGTAAGAGAAGTTCAGAAAATGTGTAAATGGGAAATATAGAAAGAAATAGTCAAAAACTGCTTAGATTTAGTTGTAAGGATAAAAGTTGGCCACTAACTCAATTTAGCTTTGTAAAACACAGCACACTTTTTTTTTAAGTACAACTGGTATCCGAAGCCAGAGTGCTCATTAGGCAATACCTAAAATCAATCACCAAAACTCTTAGAACAGGTAACGACACCAACAAATTAGTTCCACCCACCAGCATGACACACTTCCCCTGACCAGAGTCTGGGAGACAGCCAAAGAGCGTGAAATACTCTCACCATTTATTATTAAAAATAGAATAAAATATTCTAGAATATAAAATCCAGATCTATCTTATGCTATTTAAGCAAAAAATATGTGCTTAAGGAGTTTTACTTATATTCCATTTGGTCACAAAATAACATCTCAGTATATTATATGTATCAATATATACACGTGTATATGTACGTCTATATTTATAGTAGAGAGCGGTTGAGTTGTGTCACAACTAAGACCCAACGGAGCCAAAAAAAAAAAAATTCATGCGAGTTTATTAGAATGTGTAATTTTTAAAAGTCTTCCTCAACGTGCTAAGTTTGTGTGTGTGTGTCTACTTTTTCACCAAGAATTGTGACTGGCCTCCTTAAAGCAACATAGGGTTATCTATGTTTAGGTCTAGCTGTTGAAGTATTCTATATAGGGTTAGGATATTGATATACCAATACACGTAAGAAGAAACAGCTTCTTTATATCATTCACATTATTCACAGCAATCTTTGAGAGAATAGGATTTTTTAAACCAACCAAAGAAATATGCCTCATCCTTTTCATAAATTTACCATGTTTATAGGAAAGTCATCTGGGGGGCAAGTTATTTGACTTATCTCTACCTGAGTTTCTCCATCTGAAAAATGAAGCTAACAATAGCATCTCACCTCACAGGCTTGCTGTGAACATGAGGTAAGTTAACAGCTGTCCACCGGCTGAAGGACTGCGCCAGGCACACATCAGCCTTCAAAGCCGTCACAGCCATGGTAAGCACCATGACCACCACCATCACCACCTTTGGAAGCACCTTCAAGGAGTCTTAGTAAGAAAGCAGACTAGGCCACACTCCCAGAGATCCTAATTCAGGATCACACCAAAGTCTGAAAATACGGCATTAAAGAGAAAGCAAATAAATACGCGAAGCACTGCTTGTACCGATATGACATCATGAAGACAGTATCCAGAAGCAAAATACTTTACAACAGGAAAGGCTCCAGCTTTAAGAGTCCAGTAATAGTGTTACTTCCTTCTCTAAAACACACAGAACCCACCCCCAAAGCCAAGCGTTATTTTCTAATAAGCCAACTGCTCTACAGGGTAGACAGGAATGCAGAAGTAAGTAAGGGGTCCTGGGTTCAACAAACAGTTAAAGAAGCTTAAATACTTCATTCCTTCTTGGGTACAGAGTTGCAAGCAATTTTACAAAAACTTCCTGTGAGTAAGGCAGTTACCAAACATTTGCACGCTCACTTGAGGTGGTGTTCTCTGCTAGGTATTAAGGGGGATAGAAGCACGAGATACGAAGCGTTACTGGAATCTCAGCAGGAAAATCACCTCTCATCACGGAAGTCCGGCTCCAGCTCATGAGTAGTATGTGCTCGGAGCTCAGAGAAGGGATTTTGATGGGGAAGGCTTCATAGAAAAGATCTTTGCTAGACCTTATAACAAACAAGATTTTTACAGGTAGAGATAAACTCCATTTCAGGTCGAAGAAGTGTGAGCAGGAAGCAGAAACTTGGAAAACCACCGCTATCCCAGGACAGCGCACACACCGCAAAGCACCTACACTGCACCCCGCAGAGCCTGATCATCTACCTCACTTTCTCTGCTCAGAAACCCAACCAGTCCTTCAGAAAGCTTGTATTGGCAACGGCGTGCGTAACGGGGTATGTTACGACAGTCCAACCCTGCTTTTGAAAAGGGACAGAGACGGGAATCGAAAGGGTTATTTTAATCCATCAATTGACGGTGAGGAACAAAACAGGTACTAAAGATGGTTTAAGTTTTAAGTCGGGTTTTTCCAGCAACTCTCTGTTCTGCCCTGTCAGCCTAGGATGAAGGAAATGGTAGACAGCAGAAGCCGTGGAAAGCGGACTTGGGGTGGTCTTGGCGGCAGGCGGTGAGGACTACCCCGTGGCAGCAAAGGCAGAGCAGCTCCAGCAAACACTTGGAAGCCTGCTCCGGTTTACCAGAGCCAAGCGCTCACAGCTGCTTTTTCTTGACGACACTTCAAAAGGCCTTAAGGGTGTGACTGACGAAGAAAGAAAAGGAACAACAGTTTGAGACACGGAATGCCTAAAAATGTCGATCATCTGGTCTAAAGATTATGTTCCCTATATTTAGTAGGGCACACAAACGCATTCTACTACAGTTTATGACACAGTCACAAATTCCGCCTGCCCAACAAAAACGGATCAACAGTAAAACTGCTTTATTCAGTACAAATAAACGTATCAAGTACTTGTGAACAAACCTCAATAATAAACAAAGCTCATTTATTTCACTGGAAGTGAGAATTTTTGCTTTGTTAGACTGGACTCACCTTTAAATTTCATATCATTATTCCTGAACATAAGAAAAATATAAGTCATATGTGATTCTCATTTAAACCCTACCTCACCCCACCCTCCGCCCCCTGGCCTTTTTTGGAAAGTTGTTCATAGGTAACGTTCGTAGACATCCATGATATCACATGTCTGGATCTTCTCAGTCAAGCAGGTCACATCACTGAGATGGCTCCTTAAAAGCAAAGGCTGTGCTTTTCTGGGTTTTGTCTATCAAAACTCAATGGCACTAGGGGACTTCCCTGGTGGCACAGTGGTTAAGAATCCGCCTGCCAATGCAGGGGACACGGGTTTGAGCCCTGGCAATTAGGAAACTAACAAGTGCCCAGCTCTATGTAAATACTTTTAGAAAATTATAAAATTATTTTTACCTATCCCTGGCTTTTAAAGAAAAGTGCTATATATTTTTTTCTATATTTTCTTAATTGCCTACTATGACTGTGTATTACATGTGTTACTGGGAGGAGAGGATTTAAAACATCGGAATGTACCAAACAATTTGACATCTTCCTGATCATTAATATAAAAGTTAAATAATGCTTTCAATATAGTAATGCTTTCAAGGGTCCATGACCTACTCAGACTGCTCTTTTCTTATACTCTGAGTTTTCTCTGACATCAACTGTGTCTTGTTTCTGCTGTACTTTGCTGGGAACTGGTTAAGAGAGAACCACTAAAAACAAAAAAAAAAAAAAAGAGAGAAAGAGAGAGAGAACACCAGACGCCCATCTATATAGCTCACTGGCTCCCTGCTCCCCACACATCCCGCTCTTGACTTCCCAGTTAAGCACATTCAGACAGCTGAAGCTGCGAGAAGCGTGCTCTGAAGCACAGATGAATTATTCTGGTGACAGTGAATCTCTTTTTGAACTTAAACTAAAAATCAAACCTAGATAGTTCTGTACTTTATATAATATAAAAAAAATTCCTCATTTCCTCTTTCCTTTTCTTCTTTCTTTCCTTCCTTCTCTTGGCATTTACTTTACCTAGAAATAATTCTGACCTTTTATCTTTGTATTGTGATTGCAGACCTCTATAAAGCAGAGGCTGTAACATGAAGGCCTGAGGGCTAAATATATTCTACCGTCACATTTTTCCCTGTAGTGATGGTTTTAAAAAACATTTGAGGGCTTCCCTGGTGGCGCAGTGGTTAAGAATCTGCCTGCCAGTGCAAGGGACATGGGTTCGAGCCCTGGTCCGGGAAGGTCCCACATGCCGCAGAGCAACTAAGCCCATGCGCCACAACTACTGAGCCTGCGCGCCACAACTACTGAGGCTGCGCTCTAGAGCCCGCGAACCACAACTACTGAAGCCCGCGCGCCTAGAGCCCATGCTCCACAACAAGAGAAGCCACCGCAATGAGAAGCCCGCACACTGCAATGAAGACCCGACGCAGCCAAAAATAAATAAATAAAAATAAAAAACATTTGAATTAGTTACTAACTAATTTACACACAAATCTGTATTTCAGGATACTTTTGAAAATCTGGAAAATGTGGGAACACTCAGCCTGAACACTCGCATGGCCACGATCAGGTGGAAAAGAGTACTAGCCGCTCCCCACCCCCTCACTTAGAGGAGCATAAACTCCCAAGAACCCCAGGCTCCAGATCATTTCCCTAAATGCTCTAATTCTTCCTGTCAAAGCTCTTACAGATATTTGTCTATACGACCCCGATACAACAGACTGACAGAAGCCGTAAGTACACAAAAAAATACTGCTGGCTAAGAAAACAGAGCAGTTCGTAAGGCATTCAGGCAAGCATGCTTTTAAAACTTTTCCCTTCTGAATCTTCTAATTTAATTAGGAGCCTATTTCTAGAACCAATGAGCCAACTGTAAATTCTGATCATTACAAAGGAAAAAGTGTTTCTTAATAAAATGCTATTTGAAACAAAATGGTTTAAATCTCAGTTTCAACCAACCAATCAGCAATAATAAAATCCTAAACATTCAGTCACCTTTCTAATCTGATGTTGATTAATAAGTGAACCAAGTAACATGCACTACATGGGTCCACATCGTGTACGTACAGAACTGCTTACATGCTTCACCATATAAAGAAGATGTAAAATTCTCTTTTAAACTAAGTTCTCCATAGACTACTTAATGGAATCCACCAAAGAGTAACAGGAATTAGCTCAATACACAAGTTATTTTTAAGGAGCAGTGCTTTCTCAATTACATTCTGTGTCACAGTCACTCCCTGGCATTGAGCGCAGGTCACTCAGAGGATTCTGGAAGCGACCTACAGACGGGACAGCGACAGGACTAGTGCTGCGGCCCGTCAAATCCCTAGGCCTGGTCGAACCTCCCACAGTTCACAAAGCTGCCCCTCTCCCTCCAGCTCAGCTGCTGGACCCATCATCTCCAGCCTGGTCTACGGCAGCAGCTTCTAACGACAGGCTTCTACTTGCACTGAGGTCAGACTCAATGGTTTTCAAGTGAAAACCGAATCAGGTCACCCCTCTGCTTACAACCCTTCCATGCCTTCCAATATCCTTTAGGAAAAAGGCCGAAGTCCTGAACAAGGTCGCATGATCTGCTTCCTGAATTCCTCTCCACCTTTACGCGTCCTCTTTCTGATGCTCAGCCGCACTGGAATCCTTTTAGTTCTTCTCTTGCTTTCGCAGAGGCTATTACTGCTGCCTGCAGCGCTCTGACTCATGCTGATTCCTGACAACCTCAGCCTAGAGGTAACTCGCCTTGTCCTTCCCTGACTTGCCCATCAGCACTGCCCACCACCAGTCCAGGCCGGGTTAGGTCTGCCTGCTACATACTCTCCTATCACCTTGTGACTTACTTCTCCCTTAACGCTCATCTGAGTTGCCGCTACTTTGGTCTTTTCCAAAGTTGCTGGTTTCCTGAGGACACAGACCTTAACTTCTCATTTACTGTCTTACGATATCATTTAACAGAATGCCTGGCACACACTAAGAGCATTTAGTAAATATGTGTTGAATAAATGCACCTCACTAAATTTAAGTTGAAAAGGTGGCACAGTACAGTAGACAGTACGCGCATCTGGACGTCCTGAGGAGCCGGTACGTAATCCCAGAGCTACCGCTCACTGCGCCACGAAGTCTCAAACCCTCAGATTCTTTGCCTCAGTAAGAGCAGTGTCCAACGCCCTCTCTGTCCTCCTTACGTAGTTGGGGGGAGGGAAAAAAGGAATAGTCTGTTTTCGAAATTTTACAATGCATGTATTTTTCACTTTAACACTTTTCAAATCAAGAGGAGTCTTACAGTAGACGTGAAAAGAAACTTGCCGGTTGTTACACGTCATAACACCTTGTCGCTGCCTATCCATGTGTGAACTTGGACATGATTAAGAATATACCTTTTATCTATCACCTCAATTATCTGCATTGATAGAACCACATACAGTTGAGTTTTAACTTAATGTTAACTCCCTAATTACCTCTTAAAATGCCTTTATAAAGATCGCTATAATGCAGCACTGAAATAAAAAGTTATTGTACATGCAGAGCTGCCTGTAACATGTGGCTAATTTATGTTCAGTGAAGATTTACTAAGTGATAATTCTGAGCAGGTACCAAATACCTGTCTGTGAAATTCTCCTGGATGACTTTCAAGAGAAGTTACTTAACTTCTAGTGATATGTAATATAACTACTAAAAAAAACAAAGCCACAAGCTTAATTAAATAGGAAATGGAAGCGAAACCAAAGTAATTCCTGGGTGTGCCTCAGAATTATGCTATCGACCTGAAAAGTGCTTGAGGTCAAGAGCAGCACCCCTACAGCTGAAAGAAATTCAGAATAATCCTTAGATAGAACGCTCCTCCCCCCTCCAAAATAAGTGCTTGATTTTTTCGAAAAGGAGAGTAAAAAATGCACTAAAATCAAAGGATATGTCTTACAATCGTCGTCTCTCAGAATCAAAAAAAGTAGTAATATGCATGAACATGCTCTGCAAATTAAGTGCCACAAATAGGTAATTTTAAAGGCACCCATTGTGTGCCGTGTACAAAAAGCAGTGCTTTCCATAAAACTTAGAAGCTTCTGCCATAAGTCACTTACAAAGTCAATGTTTAAAAATAAGAAGGTGAACAAGATTCCAATGTTATTGATTTTTTTAGAGGAAATGAAACGTTCCCTCTAACGTTCAAAAGACAAATACACTTGACGAAACTAAGTCCACTTCTTTTGCCCTGTTCGCACTTTCAGCACTTTCCACGTAATCCATAACCCTATCATACGTTCAATTCTTTAAAATATTCTCCTGGGAAATCTATTCTAACATCTAATGGTTATCACTGTCCAAAAGTTCTTCCTTACATCTATCTCCATTCTTCCAATTGTCTACTGTATTTAATATAATATTTTATTTGGTTTTATCTTTGTAGATACTGTTTAAAGCCAAATCAATATCCTCTTCAACCTGATCCTGAACAGCAAAAAGCAGGACTTGTGCTTTCACTTATTTTTTATAAGTGGCACTGATTTTCTGACTCTCTTACCTGGTGACCAAAACTCTGTAATGACAACATGACAGGTTGGTGGCACTGGTGACTCCCAAGACTAGAACAAACAGCCGACTCAAAGTGAATCAATCTTTGACTGTTAGCACCATGGTATCAACCAAAGCAGCCAGTATTCACATCCTTCATATAAATGGCCAGTGGAAAATGACGTATCTCTTCAGACTTCTTCCTCTGATTCGGTCTGGTAAGCCCTACAGCAAGGGACTTGTCAATCAGATCATAAACAAATTCTGGCGACCTGAAAAGACGGCGTGGGAAAGTCACACGACTTCTCTGCAAACTGGAAGGCGGATGGAATGCAGAATGATGGCAAATGGAAACAGCCGATTTGCTTAAACACTTCGACCAACCAGCAGCCCCCTACAGTGGGAACAGTCTGTACAGAACAGTTATAAAGAACTTCTGCACGAGGTAGATGCTTACATTAGAGCTATCCATTAGATGACTACTGTAAACTTTATTCAGATTAGAGCTAGCAAAATACCTTGATAAGACGGATAAGACGAGATGAATTATCACTTGTCATTTAAAAAACATACTTCCAAGGACCCTCATCACAAATACAAATATTAATCAAACATGCAGGACAGGGGAAAGGGACGTGCTGGGAGCAGCTGGTGCTCCAGCACGCCGCCGCGCGCCTCCACACAGCCATCTCATTTAACTGTCGCATGATCCTGCGGGGTTGACACTACTACTGCCCCGCCGAGAACATGGCCGCGAACAGCTGTTCCGTGATTCTCGTGTGGAGCCAGCACACGCCCCACACGTGCCCGGTGACGCCAGCTTGTGACACGTGGTAACAACGAGAGCCTACGTCCCACGAAAGAAAAGCTCGACTCCCCTGCGGTAGTCCAGGTTCCCAAGGAGGGCTGCGACAGCGCCGTCGCCCCACCCGGCAGCGGAACCACCCCCCGCCCCCCCTTGACCTGAGCTGGCCTCGCGACCTCTTCTGGCCAACGGAACGCGCAGGAATGGCTCCGGGTCGCTCCAGAATCTGGGCCTTCACCTTCCGGGGCCCTCCTCCCTGAAAGCCAGCTAACCAACTGGGAGAAGCCCGAGAGGAGCCCCCCCCCCCCGGAGAAGCCGCCCCCGCTGCAGCCTGCGTCCCGGCCGTCCTTCGAGCACCGCGACCACGACCCCGAGAGGCATCAGACTCGGCCGGGCAGCCCTCAAGGGCACGAGGGATGAGCAGCCACTGTCGCGTTAAGCCAGAGCCTCAGTGGCGTTTGCTGCGCAGCAACTGATCAGTGAAAGGCGCTCTGTCCTCTCAGGAACGCGCTTCAGCGATACAGCATCAGCACGTAGAAGGCCAGTGAAACCCCAAAATATTTGGTCTCTGGGACTAGTGAAGTAGAATTGTGAAACACCACAGTAAAGCCTAAGTTTTAAGAATTACTAAGGATCACACCTAATTTAGATCAAAAAAACCCAACATGGTTCAGCACTTAAAGTCAGTGTGAATATCACAATGTTTATGAATAAAGGTAATATTGACTGAATCTCCAAGTCCTAAAATAAGCAAATAAGAAGGTATCGCTTGAAGTTTGAAAAAGGCAAATAGGTAACACGGCAAAGTTTGGTTACATCACAATACAGCATCTAAATCAGCTTTATCAGCCTACACATTATGGATTACTGTCATATGGAGAAGAGCACACGATAAAATATGTAACACTGAATTACGCTAAACGTATTTATCTTACTTAAAAACTTATTCAAGGATAAACATTTCACTGGTGAAGTATCAGTACACTACAGAAGCAGCAAAATATCAACTAATAAATATTTCCAGTTGATGGAAGTGTGGATTACAGTCTAATATCTTACTTTAAATTTCCATCACATAAATGTAAAGTATTATTACATCATGAAATGTGCTGAATATACACAAGTTTGAAGAAATATTTTTGGATAATCTCTTAAGATATCCGGATACTAATTTATTACAAAAAATAAGTATGCAGTTGATTTATGAAAGATAGCCACCATCTCCAGTGGTGTCACCGACCAAGAGGCTATCGGGCTGTGGGAGAAATCGCTTTGATCCAGTAAAACACTGAGTCTCTTACGACTTAAATAGCAGAGAAAATAATCTAGCATAATTCCTACTTTGGTGCTGTAATAAAAGGTAGAAAAATGGAATTTCACATAAACATTTAATATTATCTTCATAATTCTTAGAAAATAAAAAATTCTCAAATGGCATGTAAAGAATTAAAACTCTGACAATGTCACAGTCATAGTGAAAACGTTTCTGAAAAACTAGAAGAAATGCAATGATTTACTCAATTTTAAAATTCAACTTTGTCTTGAGGCAGACACTATGAAAGATACTAAAGCCAAAAAGAAGAACGTGTTTTGCTAAAGAAAATGCCCCAGGCAACTTCACCTAGGGTAGGGTCTGACAACGTGTAACTACGACAATGCATAACTTCTCTGCACCTTTCTAGCCGCTACGAGAGAATATACATTTAAGACAGATTCCTCCCTTTCTCTGGTGACCCCAGTTATGCAGCTAACACTGAGGCCGCAACCATGCCCGAGCCCTTGCACATTCACACAAAGTTACTCTTTGGCTGTAAAGGATCCTTTTAAAAGAGAGAAAGCGAATAATGGGGGAGAAAGGAACTGGGGAGAAAGAAAAAGCCGCTTTTGTGCCATATGAATTATTTATTCAGTCAAGCAATGAACTCACTATTTCTACCGCTAACAGTCCATCAGGGAACTCTAAATAGTGAACTCAAAGACTAACAAAGTTTAAAAACTATCACTATTCAGTAAACTTCTGCTTTTTTTCTACTTGAAAACACTTTTAACACTGTAAATTATATTTTTCTAATTTATAAATTTTATAAATCAGAACAAAACTGTCAATTTTAAAACAGACCAGCAAATCAGCTAAAAATTTTCATCACGGGATATTAGAAACCAAACTATTTTTTGTTATTCTTAATTGAGGAAGCTAATTACAAAATGCTCATTTATCAATCTTTTAATTTTTATCATTATTTGTGTCCATTTAATAATTAAACGTCTTAAACTGGTTCAGGAAAACCTCTCTCCACTGGTGACAGTGTCATCGAGATTTACTTTACAGAAGTCTCTGCTGGGTAGTCCCGGCACTTGATGCGCACAGCCAGGCTACGGGTCAGGTTTCTCTCACAACTCTTAATGATGTCTGGTTGCCTAAATTATTAATAGAGCTTAAGTCTTCTTTGAATATAGGCAGAGTTAAGGTGGTTGCTTCTTGAAAAGAGAAATAACCAGGTTTATTCTCTGCCCAGGTCCCCTTTTCCTACATATTTGAGATCACACACAACTTCTGCCCCCTTTCTCATCACAGAATGAATAATTTACTCTAAAAATATGAAAATAGTTTGCCTTTGTGTGAATATCTGAATCTTTAACAAAATTCTCTCTTTTTTCTTTGGCTTCGACTGAGTCATTTTGTAACCTACAACCTACACAGGACACAACTTCCTTCGAAAAGTTATGTACATGTCTCCTTATACTTTCATTCTCTACTTAAAATTATTTGAAAATCCTTCTGTCTCAAGAGAAGTTGTCTACATGATGTAATTAGACTGGATCCCATTTTTCTTCTCCCGCTAAACCACCTGAAGAGTGAACCACACGTCTTGTTCCTTCGGCCCGGTGCCCTCCCTCCTCCAGGTACATCTGATACTCCCTACTCCTGCCTCCTTCCAGACAGATCACCTGGTCAGATGCCAGCACTCGTCCTCCCTGTTCAAACCCGTTTTGTAATAGAATGAGAATTAGAGCTGGGAGAGCACTTAGAATTCATCGAAGCTTATGGTGAGGAAACCGAGGCCCACACAGCTCAGGTAACTAACTCAGACATCTACATTAGCACGTGGCGGGACAGAGACTAGAAACCATGCTTCCAGACACCACCTGGTGCTCTGTGCTACGCGTCCTCACCAACCTCTCAGGAGGATTCCAAATTCATACTGGAGAGTACCGACTGACGAAGCCTTTTGCAAAGAGCGTTAGCAATATGTATTAGGAGGCTTAAAAGGGTCTGCCCAATAATTTCACTCCTGGGACTCTATATCCCAGGATAAACTGTCAAACCAACTTTATATACAAATATTCATGTCAGGTACTTATAATAAGGAAAACAATTTTCATAACGTATGTCCAATAAGAGGAGCCAGTATATCCACTAAAAGACCTATAATGGAGTAATCTGAATTGTTTATGAAAGTTTTATAAACTTTATAAAAGGTGCTTTCCTATGTTAAGTGGTATATGCGTGTGGAGGGGACAAGTTAAAAAACTCATGAATGTTTTCAAACAAATGAACCCTCAGCTCTTCACTGAGTGAGATTCGATTACATTAAGACTGACAGAAATAAGAGAAGAAGAATCTTATTTTAATAAGAGGAGGTTATGGGGGGGAGGGGAGGGAGGGAGCGAGAGATCTTCCTCTAAGAAGTACATTTGTTTTTTTTAAATCGGCATTTCACAATTCATTTTCTTTCTCTAGCACTTTATAAGGAATAAAAACCTGCCCTCATAATCACTTTAGAGTAGAAATAAAATGAGTTTCCTAAACCCTGACTAAAACCTCAAAAACTTCCTTATCTAAAGCTGAACTGCATTTTACTTAGAACCAGAATAAATACCCTCCAAGTGTTTGGAAAATTTTTAAAGTTCTCTTTTAAAGCACCAAATCTCACTTATCAAAGCTTCAAACAATCCTCAGTGGTTAGAGGCCTTTCAAAAATCACACTCTTAAAATTCTGTAAATATTGTCTAACCTTAACTCCAAGGAAAGGGCTGAATGAGCAAAAGTACAGTGTTAGGGTAGAAAAGTATTTTGTGCATCTATTAAATGGGCAGAGCAGAAAAATGTGCAAAGAATATTCACATTATTTAAGACTCAAAGGTCTGATAACACATTTACTTATTCTGTAACCTACAGTGAAAGAAAGACCTGATAACTGACATCATTAAACATGTATGGTTATACCTGAAAGACAGAAAATAGGACTTATGTGTAAGTTGACAAGATTTATTAAGTTCCTTTTACACAATAAAGAATAACCAGACTAAAAGACAGTGAAAAACTTTATCTTTTCTCTGACAGGATTTTTTTCTATGTTAGTTACTATTTCATGCCTCTCTTCAACAAGTGGTCTGTCCTTAACTAATCAAGACATAATAGTAACATTAAAATGCTTTATCCACCTCCAAAAGCGAAAAGAAAAGGGATACATGAAAGTTGTTTATATATTTACTTTTTGTTAAAAGAAATACTATTAGTCCCAAATCCATCTAATTCAAGATAAATTGTTAAGGGCAACTGTTAAAACATCTCAAAAAGTTCCTGTTTCATTCAAATTTTAAGTACTAAACTCATATAATTCTGCCTTTATTTTGGGTCTAGGGTTTCCATATATCAACAACTCTTATATGCTTTTGTCTCCCTAAAAACTATCCAGTTCCTAGAAATAACCCTAATGGAGTTGAAATACTCAAGTCAGCAAGACATTTCCCATAATTCATGTTTGTACAAAGGTCAGTCTTTCACACAAGTCAATGAATAGAGTTTTACTTCTGAAACAGTGTATAAGGAACAGTGAACAAGCTGTAAAGGTAACTAGTAGTCCTTTTGTCATATGATCCCCTATAACCTCCTCACATTTTAACAATGACTGTTCACACTTTTACCAACCAAACCCAATGAGGAAATGGTACTTTTGGCTTCAAACTAGCTCTATGATCTACACACCAAACCACCTAGCTTTCTGACGTTCTCAGAAAGATAGGTAGACAAATTCCTATCTATAAAATGACCAAATCAGCTGGATTTGTTTAAGGACCTTTCCAATTTAAAAATCTGTATTTCATTTCTCTCACTCTTTTTCAAACCCTTTTCAAAAGTGATAGTAAAAGAAAATGTTCTCACCTTTTTCTGTTAGTCTGCACAGAAAAGTCTTCTAGGATCTCCCAGCATCTTCAAAACCCTCCTTAAGATCTAGAGAAGCTGATTTCCTTACAAGATAATGATTCTCATAAACGAATGAGGCTTCTCTGCTAACAGCCTCCTTTTTTTTTTTTTTTTTTGGCGGTATGCGGGCCTCTCACTGTTGCGGCCTCTCCCGCTGCGGAGCACAGGCTCCGGACGCACAGGCTCAGCGGCCATGGCTCATGGGTCCAGCCGTTCCACGGCACGTGGGATCCTCCCGGACCGGGGCACGAACCCGTGTCCTCTGCATCGGCAGGCGGACTCTCAACCACTGTGCCACCAGGGAAGCCCAACAGCCTCCTTTTTTGATCTCCCTCCCTTTAGACTACTGGTCCCCTCGGTGTTCTGCTTAGGCAAGACAAGTCACATAACCCCCATCAGGGTTTCTCTCCCATAAAAGGTGTTAGGATTGGGGTTTTTTTGTCTTTACAGCTTTATGGGAAACATCAAGGCTTCTGGAAAGTAGTTTTGTGCAGCTGGACAACTTAGAGCATGTAAGGGTCTATATTCACCATACTGGCCAAAAAACTGGATGAACTTAGAGAAAAAGAATTAATTCTAGGTTGCTAGTCTACCTTCCTGCCACCACACAATTCTGATGAGGGAAATTAGTGCTCCTGTTTTAAGCAGCTTTAATAATAACACAATGCCCTCCCACAGCTGTTTTCATCTATCGCAATGTATGCTTTAAGCTTCAGCTAAACAGACTTAACTAAAGGAAACGACTTCAGAGCCCTGTGAGTGAAGAAACTCGTCAACAGAGATGCTGCGAACACAAGTGGCTCAGTGAGATGCTACAGGCTTGGATACTGAGCACGTCAGTGGTTAATCTGGGCTCAACCACCTCTTCAGCTTCCTTCCCCTACTCCAAAATGTTAAAATCAGAAAAACCTCTTCTGGTAGAAAATGCTTTCTTCTAGTCAAATCTTATTATCTAGAGAAATCATCAAATATTTTGATTTTCTATGTTCTCTCATATCAAAATTATTCAAGATCTCCTTTTATGTTACTAGTTTTCATTAAGTTTCAAATCGATATTTATTAAGTCTGTTAAAAGAGCTTTAATCACTAAACAACTGATTCAGCAAAACAAGAAAAAATGAGTTAAGTTCTGAACCATTCTGAGACTACGGTTCAATATGTTCAAAATAGCCCTGAACAAGCCGAAATGTCCAAGTTAGCAAGAAATCGCCCACAATTCTTGTCTAAAAGGAGGAAGAGTCTTTTCACCCAAGGCACTGAATAGAGCTTTTCTTCTGAAACAAAGTGTATGAGGTACAGCGAACAAACTGTAAAGGTAACTAGTTCTTTTGTCATATGGCCCCCCTACAACCTTTTTATATTTTAACGATTAGTGACTATTTGTAGCTTCTAATCAACTATCACCAATAAGGATGTAGCAGAAGCTTCTGCTACTGAAAGTCATGCGAGCCTAAGTATATTCTTAATTTTCAAACAGATTATCAGAACCTAAATCAGAAAGTTTAAAAGAGTAAGATTCAAGAATTTTCAATTTCATTATTGTAAAATTAAAATACTAATTACTTAACTATATTTATATTTAAGCATTTTACACTTAACAGTTGACAAACTGGCATAATTACCAGGCTTACAAAAATCCTCACAGAAAAACACACATATAATCTTTTATTATATATACTATACACATACTTGGACACATGAAAAACCTCTTATGCTATTAACTACTGTGAGGCAATCTAATCTAGCTTACTGATAAGGGAAAAGGGAGATGCCCCCAAATACAGTGCCTTGATACAGAATCCTTAACGTGTTTATGATAAAACAGGAGTACCTGGGTCAAATGGGAACCACAAATACCAACCAGCAGCCCTGGTCTGCTCTCCATTAGTGTATGGAAAGTATAGAGGAGAGGACAGCAAGCCCACCTACACTTGGCTTGCACTTCCTCCTCTGAAAGGACCATCACCCCATCCCACAGCAAGCCTCCCTAACAGAAAAAGATAAATGGGGTGGAATTATGGCAAGTTGGCTCCAAGCTCTGTTCTCCTCCTCAAGACACGTTCAGTAAAAGACTGGAGCGCACATCTGGTCTGACAAGCACTTAAGCTTACAGAGGAGGTAAAAGTGAAATCATACGTGGGGCACTCCTGGCTTCTGGGTCAAAGGTCGCTTAGCAGTATTTCAGCTGCTGCTTACTAAGACCCAAAGTAGGCCAAGCACAGAGAACCACAAAATCATGGTACATCTGCTCCAAAAGGCACCTTTGGAAATCATGGGCTCCAACCTTTTCGTTATACAAACATATTGTATAGCATATTTGATTAACTCTGAATTTCCTAAGAGCTATTACTCATCTGTCGAAAGACACACACATACATAAATAAACAAAAGGATAGGCGGGCATAACTGTCCAACCACAAAATGAAAAAAGTCTATAAATCAAAAGCTATGATTTAAATTATGTAATAAATAACAAAAATTTAGGTTTAACACAATCCTGTAATAAATTACTGGGGTTTTGTATTTTTCTAAAGGGAAATATTCAGGACAGAAATAACAATGCTATGAAAATAAATTAAAGCCTTTTAAAGCAGATGAAATATCAGGTCGAATAATCTTTTTAAAATGAACCAGAATTGACTGCTTAGGTTTACTGAAACATGCTGAAAACGTTCAACTGAAAATGTTAACTCTAATTCAGTGCTAAAATAAATTTTGCTTTTTTCTGTGCCGCCAGTGTAATGTAGAAAGCTCTCAAGAGCTTTTTGAAACAGAAGCATTCAAAGGGCCTTGGGGGAGGGGCAGGGTAAAGGGCCAGCAGGGAACTGGGGACAAATGGCCATCCACTGGGCAGTGCCTGAGGATTAGAAGAGCAAGTGCGTTTTGTTCCTGCCATTCTTGGGATGTGGACTCAACAGCCACCAAACAAAAATCCCTGATGCTACAAACACAAAAAAATTGCCCTACTACTATAAAAAGCGAGGTAGGGGTTTTTCTTTGCAGGGGAGAAATGCAACATTCAGAATTCATACTTTAAGTATGGCTGGAATGTGAGGCCAAATTTACAATTTTTGTATTTTTATTCTGAGTACTTTTGCAGCTTTCCCGCAGGACTGTCCACGTGCGGGAGGCAGTGAAGCCAATCTCTCCCTGTCTCTTCAGCAAACCAGCTCTCACCCTTATGTCCAAAAGCTGGGAGTCAAAGAAAGAAAACGGCACTCACCTCTCCACCCTCTGCGGCCCCTCATCTGCACAGAAGGGCGCCTCACCTACTGAGGACTGGGTCACTCTCTTCCTTGCCATCCAAACGTCTGCAGAGAACATCCTCCACTCCACTCCACTCCGCCCCCGAGACCTGCCCCTTGGTCACCACCCAGAACAACCCACCTTCACCTGCAACACCTAACTCCCTGACCATCCCTCCTCTCTGTCTCTCAGGACTTGGTCCCCACCACACGTCCTAGACAGTCCCAGAACGCCTCCATTCTCTACCAGCTCCGGGTCTCGGCTCACTTCCTTCCCTCCCAGCTCTGTCACTGAAGAGCATGAGTTTCTGAATCTCTCCTTGCCCAGCTTCCACCTCCGTAAAATGGGAAAGATAATATGTACTTCGTATTCACTCATTTATTCAACGAGTATCTGAGCACATTCTGCAGGTCAGGCACCGAGAATACAACTCCTGTCCTCATGGAACTGATGCTATAGACTCTCCTGGGACAACGATGGTTGTTGTGAGGATTAAATGAGTGGATACATATAAAGAATAATGCACAGCACATAATATGCAATATTTGCCACAGCTGATCATCTCAACTGCTCTAACTCCAGCACAAGCGTTTCCCCAAACTCACAGCTTTCCACTGTGCCAGAATGGTGAAAGCTCAGTCCTGGATCAATGCTACATTCTGACCTCCATCACTGGTTTAGGCTAGAGAGGGCATCACAACTGTATCGATCTGTTCTGTTAAAAATGTGGCTCACGTTACCAGTCTCAGGTGGACCCTCAGGCGGGCTCACTGATTACTTCATTTGCTCTCAGCTGATTCCTTCTCTCCTTTGTGGGGCTCCTCCTTCCCTGCTTGACTCTGAAACACTGAGATTCCCCAAGAGCCCGTCTCCTGCCCTCTTCTACGTTCTCTGCGCACAGGCGCTCCGCGCAGGGGCTCGTGATTTCAACGGCCTCTGACACGCTGGTTCTTCCAGCCCAGGATCCTCAGCCACATCCCACAGGGTCAGATTCAAAAAGCCAACTGCCTTGTTAGACCCGAAACTCAAAATGCCCCAAACTGGCTCCCTTAGCTTCGAAACTGGTCCTTACTCATCATGTATTCGCTCTGTTTGGTGTCATCACCACCCACGCAAGCACCCGGCAAGAAACCCTGGAGTCAATCTTATCTACTCCTGCCCACCACCTGCCCCGCCATTCCCAAGCATCAAGTCCTACTGAATTTACTATTAACCAAGAACAAACGCACAGAGTCTGAAATCTGTTCCCTCTTCCCCATTTCTGTTAACACCGCCCTAAAGTCCTCATCAGCTCTGATTAAGCCAACCACCTGGCCTCCCTGCCCCCCATCTTTTTCTCTTCCAATTACCATCCACGACAGCTATCAGCGTAACCCATTCATCTTGCCTGCAATCGAATCAGCGCCTGCTTCAAACTCTTCGATGGCTTCCCGAAGCCCAGAATGAGAGATGAGTTCAAGCTCCTACAAATGGCATAAAAAAGCTTTCTGTGATCTGGTTCCATAGCTCTCCACCCTCTCGGTCCCTTACTTATACTCCTACCAACACACACACCTGCGTGCACTTCCAGAACACATCTGCTGTTTCTCACCAACATGCCCTCACTCCTCTTCTCCTATTCCCTCCCCCCCACCTCCATTCTCATACACACACAGACACGTGCACAAATGCTAATTCTCTCTCTCTGATCCTTTAATATTCAGTTCAGACATTATCTCTTCCAGTAGTGCTTTCTTTGGCCATTCTTTCCATTTCTCTGTATTACAGTGACTGTACTGTATCACAAATATCTGTTTTTGTGACTCTATCCATTGTCGACTGTGAGTTCTCCTAACTGCAGGACCACAGCTCTATCCATCATTGTAACCCTAGCAATTAGCACAGTGCCTACCACACAGATGGAAATCATTAAACGCTGGTTACTTACACTGTCTAGTCTCATATCAAGAACAGCAAGTAAGTCATCAAGCGCCAGATTGTCAAATCATATAAAACTGCAAAGGAGAAGTTAGGTGATTTACTTCTCCTTTCTGAACGTTACGTGCTGTTACTAAAATGTTATGAACAAGGCTTAAAGATTAGCTGCAGCTCCAGTCAACAAAAGTAAAAAAAAAATCAGACTTTTGCGATAGTTTATCCTCCAAATGGTTTCAAGTCTGTACCAAAGGAAAAAGTTAACAATTCATACAATGTATCCCTCAGTGTTTTGACATCTGAAAGAAAGAGGTCTTGTGCCCAAAGCAGGATGTGCCTGGTAGGGGAAGAGTAAGAACATGGAGTTATAAAACCCTTGAATTTATATTGCAATTTCCATAAGCTAATATCAGATTCTCAAAAGGGTGTGACCCTCAGTGGGTGAAGAACTATCGCTCTGAAGGATCTGATTCTTCTCTCTTTACCTCTGGTGCCTTATTTCCAAATATTACTACTAGCTTCTTCACAAACCACTTACAATTGCCCAATTCTCTCTATTCACAGTCTAACTCTACCTGATTATAAGAATTTCCCAAAAGTATCATCATGTCAACATCCCTGAATCAATATTGCTGTCCCAAATTTACACATGCTACCATTAAACTTTCTTATTTTAGACTATGACTCCATCAACTCATCTTCAGAAAAAGAAAGAAAGGTCACTACCACCATTTGTGCACGTGGTCAGACCTGCAGTTAGACTACCAGGTACTTTGACCCATCCACTCTTCTCATCTCATGAATACACGGACACAAGTTTCATTTAGGAGTAAATTTAAGCAATGGCTGGAAATATATCATTTACTCATGTTACTTTTCACATTCTAGATAAAAGAAAGGGAATTACATAGTCTCATAGTCTGATAACATGCTGGCAACCTTCAGCAACAATACCCTATTTATTAAACAATGTTGAAAATGCTGGCATGTTCCCCTTAGAGATCTACTTCACATGAGCTTTTGTAGCTCAGTGGTCTGGAGCCAAGCTGCCAGGCTTTCAGGCTCACTTACTAGCTGTGTGACCTTAGGAAACAGCCTCTCTGTGTCTGTGTCCTTGGCTATAAAATGAGAATAACAATCTCCTCCTCACGGGATTTTAATACAGATTAAATGAGTTACTATTTTCTAAGTGCTTAGAATAGTGCCTGACACATAAAACTATTAAGTGTTTTATAAATAAATAAAACAAAACGGTAATATTGAATGCAAGTGCAATTTGCACCCACAAATGCAACCGCAGGAATAAAAGACATCATACATGTTTTAAGTTAGAAAAATATAAGGTAAGGCAAGGCCTTTCTCAAACTTCTTAAAATGCAGTCAATAAGTGGAAAACATATGAAAGTAGAAAACTACGTAAATTCAATGCTTAGAAAAATGTAAAAGAATTAAAGTTATCTGTACCCCTTGAAATAAATGACTACATGTTGGATGGAGTACCTCACAACCAGCATTAGAAACTGTTATGCTCTATTAGACACAAAGATCATATTAAAAACTCAAGATACCCAAAAGGATTCACTTTTCTGTTTCCAGTTACTATTTTCAATTAAATATTGACTATCAGTGATTAATTTTATAAGTAATTATTAATGGGAAATACTAAAAAACATTTCCATAAAATAAGTTTAAGGTATAAAGAATAATACAGTACATATGAGTATTCACCATCCAGTTTGGGGAAAAAAAAAAAATTACCCTTACCTCTTATATTTACTCTGTGTCCTCCCCCAAAGTAATGTTATTCACTTATCCCAAAATTCTGTATTTATCATTCCCTTTAGAGTTGTACTACGTTGGTATCCTTTAACAGTATATTACTTCACTTTGCATGTTCTTGAATTTTATATGAATGCAACCATGCTGCATATTCTTCTACGATTTGTTTTGTACCAACAGTACATTCCTCAGATGATCTAAGTTGTTGAACACAGCTATAACTCATCCATTTTCAGTAATGAACAGCATTCCATTGTATGAATATACCACTTTGCATCCTACTGTGGATTTGAGGGTTTTTTTGTTTTGTTTTGTTGTTATGAACAGTGCTGTATGGACAACTAGACACATGACCTGATATGTCTATAGAGAGATTTCCCTAAAACATACTTGGGAATGGAGACACTGGATCATAATGTATGTGCGTCTGCATCTTTATTTAATATCACCAAATTTTTTCTAGTGGGTATTTTTTCTAGCAAGTGTTCTAGTCACTCCATATTTACATGAACAGAAATATCATTTGGCTTTTAATCTTTGAGAATCTAGGAGAAATGAAATGCCTTCTCATTGCGGCATTTGGTTAATAATATGGTTTTAATATGCACTTCCCTGATTACTCATGAGGTTGAATATCTTATAATATGCTTACTGGCCAAATGACTTATTCTTTTATGAAGTACACATTTAAATCCTTTGCCCAGTCTTCTGTTACCTTTATTCCACTGCGTGGCAGATCTTTATTTGTGAATACTAATCCCTATTGTCTTTAGATATCTATTAGTGAAAAGAAATTGTTAATTTTGATGTAGTCATGTTTGCTCACCTTTTGCTCTACTTATGCATTTTTACCGTATTTATTCAGTCATTAAAATACTCTGCTCTGTTATCTTTAGAAAGTGGTGTGGTTTTACTTTAACTATGCCTTCACCTCACCTACAGATTTAGATCTATAATCCAGCCCAAGTGATTTCTCTGAATATTATGAGGTGATGCTCCAGCTCAACTTTCTTCCACTTAATTAACCAACTACCCCAATTTTTTTTTTTTTTTTTTTGCAATACGCGGGCCTCTCACTGTTGTGGCCCCTCCCATTGCAGAGCACAGGCTCTGGACGCGCAGGCTCAGCGGCCATGGCTCACAGGCCCAGCCGCTCCGCAGCATGTGGGATCTTCCCAGACCGGGGCACGAACCCGTGTCCCCTGCATCGGCAGGCGGACCCCCAACCACTGCGCCACCAGGGAAGCCCCCAACTACCCCAGTGTTTGAAAGAGCCATCCTGTCTCCACTGACTGGCAATACCAATGCTGTTACTGATGATCACGTTTCCTTAATGAGCATCTCACTATTACCCCTTGGATATTTTGTAGAATTTTCTAGTAACCTGTGTGGAGCTAGTATTTTTGAGAGAGTATTTTTCCTTTATGTTTTAAGAACATTCAGTTTTCTATCCCTTCTTGAGCCAATCAATATGAGATATATTTTTCTAGGAATTTGTCCATTTGATCTAAACTTTCAACTACAGGAGCATAAAGCTGGCCATTCCCGAAACAGCTATCGGAACACACCCCCTTCTTCATTCCAGAAGTATGCTGCTTTGTGACTTCTCTCTTCCCTTGACTAATCTTGCCAGCAGTTTTCAATTCTGTTAGTCTTTTCAAATAATCTACTTTTAGTTGCATTGTTTTCCTCTCTGGTTTACTTTTGTTTTCTATTTCACTAACTTGCATTTATTTCCTTTTTATGTTACTTGAAGTACTTTTATTCTTCTTCTAATTCTTAAGAATTCAGTTATTTTTCAGCATTTAGTCCTGTAAATAAGCATTAAAGTCTACAAGTTTCCATAAAGTACCACTTTAGCTATATCACACAACTTCTGATATACAGTATTTTATACTGTTAAATTATAAATATTTTCTAATGTTCTTTTTGAGTTTTTCTTTGGCCTAAGAGTTATTTTGTAAATAATACATCTGAATTCCCAAATATACAGGGAAATTATGTTATAGTTATTGTTATATATATTGTTATGTACTTATAGTTAATGGCACTGTAAACAGAGAATGCAGTGATGCCAATATACTGAAATTTGTTAAAACTGGCTGTATTTGACCAGAATATTATCAGTTTTTAAAAATGTTCCCCATGTGCTTGTAAATGCTATTATTAAAATCTTCTATATTTTTGTTGATTTTTCTCTGCTTATTCCAACACTAATAAGCAGAGAAATTATTTTAAATTTATTAAAAATCAATTTAAATCTCTCTTTAGTAAGGGGGACTGTTTTTAATAACTTACAAGGCTGATGGATTTGCCTGTTTTTTCTGTGGTCCTACTGTTTGCTTAATATATTTTGAAAGCATATTATCAGGTACACAGCAATTTTAAATTACCGTTCTTTTTATCTTTTTGTCATTATTTGGTGACCCTCACTGTCTAGGATACTTTTTTTCTCCCAAAGTCAACCTTACACCATATTAACATAGCCACGTAACAGAACCTTTCTTTAGTATTATCAGGCATGTCTTATTTTTATCCTTTTTATTTTCAAGTTTTTATATCCTTTTTAAAGGTATGTTTCTTATAAAGAGCACATAACTAGATTTTGTTATTTTATCCAATCTGACAATCAGCTTCTGTTAACAGGAGCATTTTTCCAATTATATGCATTTAATTTCTAATATATTTGCATTTATTACTACTACTTTATTTTGTGCTTTCTACTTGTATCCCCTTTTCTATGTTTCTTTTCTTCTTCCTTGTCTTTTTAAAAAAATTGAGTATTTTTTCTCATTCTATTTCCCTCCTCTACTAGTTTGGAAGATACACATACTATTTCTAGATTTTTATTCCTTATCTCAGAAATTTTAACATGAATATATAACTTATCAGGGTCTACAGCTTATCAGTAATTTTACCCTCCTCCCAAATTTTACAGTGTTTGTCTAAACCTACCCTTACTTATCATTTCCTGGGTTTTCTATCCTTACATCTCAGACCTTCCATCTGCAACCACCTTCCTTACCCGTGAGACTACGGTGATCAGAAACTCAGAGAACGTAACGGTGGAAGTATGACCACGACTGATAACTGACTGCTGCCTCAACCCAATACACTAAGGACAGGTGGCAACCCCAGGCTCTCACAACTCAGGTGACCATGAACAGGTGGGGGTTAGTGTGGCCCTGAACCCTGAAAATAGCCAACACCTTGCTTCCCTCCCCACATGCCTAAGGTACTTCCGAAGAACAGACTGCCGAAGTCTGCCTTCCTGCCATAAACCATTGCTGAAGTTAGTACCGTAAACTCCACACTCGTCCACTACGGATAAAAAGGAGGCGGCCGCTCCTCACTCAAAAAACCAGCTTGACGTGGTAAGAGCTAAAATTACGAAGCACTTTACAACAGTTAAGTTTTACTAATGTCACACATGGTATTACGTTTTATTGTTGTCACACATGGTAAGTTAAACATATAAATAAGGTACAAAAGGTACAAATGAATACTAGTAAGATGAGGTTAGTTTTCTAAGTTTTGATTTAAAATACAGTTTAACATATAGAGCGCAAAAGCCCCTTAATTAACATAAAATTAGGTCCAATGTGAAATACTTAGAAAACATATATAAATAAGATGGTATTTTTTACGTAAGAATTATTACCTTAGTGGATGAAACATGACAAAAGTGTGCTTTCTCAGCACGAGGTCTAGAGAAAGGCACTAGTTTTCATCTATCCTGCAGCATACAGTGAAATTTCCCAAAGAAGCCTGATTTTTGTTCGTTTGTTTAATAAGAAAAACACACACCAGTCCTACAGCTATTCTGAATCAGAAACATTCAGGTAAACAAATGTTATTTTATTTGGAATATGGAAGTTTTGTAGATGCCTAGTTATTTCCATGTAGACAGTAAAAGAGCCAGCTCACTACCAGCCTCGTCTAACATAGGGAAGCAGGTACTGGATCATGCCAGCCAAGAGAACGGCAAGCATCATCTACCTTATTTTACTAGATACCTATGGTAGGGAGCCGGTGACAAAGTACATATAACAGGTTCACGAGACAGAGCTCTACACAGACCATTAAGGAGTGCCAGGAACGATCCAGAAAACTGTCTCGTAATAATAAACGCAAAGGATTTTACATCTCTGGAGAACCATAATTCATGGCAGCAAAACCATCTTATTCCATAGGACTGTAAGTCCACAACACATTTGCATTGGTTGTGATTTACTGATTTGAAAAGAGGAAACAAATAAAAATACAAAATCCCTCCAAATAGTGCAGAGCTCAGAAGCAGCCAGCTTGGGGCACAGACTTTAGCAGTCACCTCCAACCAAGGCCACTTCCGCTTCTAGTGAAGTAAGCCTTTTATTCATAGATGCAAAGTGGTAGTGGTGACAGTCATGATGGTGGCCACACCATCAGAGCAATTACTGTGTGACTCTCTTAGTGTTATAGTATACAAGCAAAAACTCGGGAACACAGGAAAAATCAGTGTTTACTTTTATACTTTTCCCACTTTTAGTAAAGCAAGCGTATATCTTCTTGGATTTTTAATCATTTAACTTTTTTTTTTTTACTTTTTTGCGGTACGCGGGCCTCTCACTGTTGTGGCCTCTCCCATCACGGAGCACAGGCTCCGGATGTGCAGGCTCAGCAGCCATGCCTCACGGGCCTAGCCGCTCTGCGGCACGTGGGATCTTCCGGACTGGGGCACAAACCCGTGTCCCCTGCATCGGCAGGCGGACTCTCAACCACTGCGCCACCAGGGAAGCCCTAATCATTTAACATTTAATACATAAAGAGGATGATGAAGTATATAATCGTTGTCACTCTCTGCTTCAAGACCTTTGGCAATTCCCCACCACTTCCAAGATAAAAAACGATCATGGCAGTATAAAGCTTTCTTTTCATTTGCTTCCCATCTAATTGTTTAGCCTTATCTCTAGCCATTCCTCCACTCACCCTACAGAGTTTGCCCAAACATGACTTGCAGGTCCCAAAATGTGTGTGTGTGTGTGTGTGTGTGTGTGTGTGTGTGTATGTGTGTGTGTGTCTGTGTGTGTGTGTCTGTGTGTGTGTGTGAGAGAGAGAGAGGGAGAGGGAGAGGGAGAGAGGGGAGGGGGAGGGAGGGGGAGGGGAGGGGAGGGGGGGGAGGGGAGGGGGGGAGGGGAGGGGAGGGGAGGGGAGGGGGAGCGGAGGGGAGGGGAGGGGAGGGGAGGGGAGGGGAGGGGAGGGGAGGGGAGGGGGAGGGGAGGGGAGGGGGAGGGGAGGGGAGGGGGAGGGGAGGGGAGGGGAGGGGGGAGGGAGGGAGGGAAGGAGGGAGGAGGTGCTTTTGCACATACAATACCCTGTCTGGAATATTATTTTCCACATCTTTACTAAGACAACAGACACACATCCTTTAAGACGTGGCCATCCCCTCCATGTGTATGGGACAGAATATCACATCAGTTACCAAACTAAATTCTTAAGGTTTGTCTTCCTATGTTTCTTCCCTAGTACACTGGAAGCTATTCAGGGCAACATACTGTATCTTTCATCCTAAGAGTCTCACTGCCTTGCACACAGTAATCCATCATGTTCATTCTACAGATGAACACACTTGGGCCCAAATAAATTGAATTATTTTCCCAATTTCATAGGCCAATTAATGGCAGATTTAATATTAGAATCTAAGACTTCTATCTTCCAGTTCAATGCTCTTTCTGTAAGTGCACCAAAGGATACCAGATCAGAAGGAATTATGCATTAATATCTATAATGTTCAAGCCAGACACAGAGCTAAATGGAGTATAAAAAAGTGAGACCTTTACGAACAAAAATAAGATACAAGTTAGTTATAAAGAATTTTCAAGGAATAGGGATAGGTGATAAAAATAAACAGAAAAGTTAGATAGAAAAATACTATCTTAAAAATAAGAATCACATAGGAGTTAGTCCAGTGACATATAAACATTTTAGGACATGAAAAAGATAAATAATAAGTAAATAAATATATCTGTAATCAACTTCAAAGTAACTAAACATTTCTTTCCTTAAACAATATAAGGGGTAAAGTATGTAGCTAAAAATCAACAAGATCAAGCATTTACGCCTCGGTAAAAGGAAAGTAGCCTTATTTGGTGTATAAGTTACCTTTTATGGGAAAAAACTTACAGGAAGCAAGATTTTAACTTAAATAAAAAATCACCAGTCCAAGAAGAATGAACTGAAAAAAGCTCTCAATTGAGTAAAAATAATATTAACCAACTCAGATGTATACGCTTTTAAATATTATAAAATATATAAAATTTTTATCTAGTCTTTCAAGTTATCCTTGGGGCAGAGGGGAGCAGGGCAATAAAATTCTTCTCCCAGGGTTAACCTTCATTCAACACGCACTGAATGCCCACCATGTGCCGGTTCACTGAGAGGCAAGAAAGGGCGCTGGCTACAGGAGTAGAGACTCTAAATGGATTCAAATCCCGCTTCTACTGCTTATCAGCTGTGTGAACTTGGGTAAATCACTTAATCTCTTTGCCTGTTTGCTCACCTACAAAAAGGGTCTAAAAACCGTAACAGGATCACTGTGAGATGCCAATGAGCTAGTCAGATGTAAAGCACCTGGCACGCGGACAGCAGTGTAGATGCGGTAGGGCTGTGCCTGCCACATCATTACTACCACTCGACTACCCCCTGGTATGCCAGGGTGAGGAAGACAGTCTCCATCCTAAAGGAAACCAGGGTCAGATAGGGAGGATGACACAGAAACACACCATAACACAGCAGAAAAAGCACAATAATACAAGTATAAAAGATGGATCCGGGCTTCCCTGGTGGCGCAGTGGTTGAGAGTCCGCCTGCCGATGCAGGGGACACGGGTTCGTGCCCCGGTCCGGGAAGATACCACATGCTGCGGAGTGGCTGGGCCCGTGAGCCATGGCCGCTGAGCCTGCGCGTCCGGAGCCTGTGCTCCGCAACGGGAGAGGCCGCAACAGTGAGAGGCCCGCGTACCGCAAAAAAAAAAAAAAAAAAAAAAAAAAAGATGGATCCACCGGTGTAACAGAAGAGAATTAACTTTTTCTGACAAATGGAAAAGGGATCACAGAAAGCATTTCAGATGAAGAAATACCTGAGATGAACTCCTGTCCACCTTGCAAAACATACCAAAACATATGGGGTAGTGGGGAAAAAAGTGTGTATTAGGTAGAGAGAACAAAAGTACCTCCAAAGACACGGAGAAAGACCCAGACATCTGTAGGTCGGAGGGGCCACCAGAGAGAGGAAAGAAACAGCAGGGCAGGACCATAAACCAGGGCCTGGGATCTCATGCGAAGGATCTTGGTTTTGTCCTGTAAGTTAATAAAGATCCAAGGGGGGGTTTAATTGGGGTAATGACTGAATCAGACTTTTTCCACAGAGATAATTTTGGCAGCAGCCTGCGTGACAGACCAGAGGAAGGAGAAGTAACTGGCTAGTGTAAGAGTGAAGTGCTAAGCTCACTGACACCACACAGGAGTAAGAGGCCATCAAGAGAACATCCACACTCAGCTCAACTCCGGCTACTCTCTCTCAAGCATCCTTCCCGGAAACTTTAGCCTTGAACGTCTCCATGAAGTCAAAGTGTGTTCAGGACACAGAAAACTTGAAAACGCTGACTAGACACAATGGAACTGTGCTGTTTAAAAATGTATAAAACCAGGAAAGCAGGATTTGTGTTCCTCTACAATCAAGAGCGTTGGTTCTTCGGTTCTGAAAAATATTCTTAAAAACCTGCAACAGAAATTCTCATACTGAATTTTGATGAGTAAGATCAAGTTTTTGTCTCTTGCAAACTACTCAAGGCTATCTCAAGCAGGGTTGCAGATGAAGATCAAAACAAGGTAGAGACAAAAATTAACCTGAAATGGATCACAGACCTAAATGTTAAAGCTATAAACTTAAACAAAACATAGCAGCAAATCTTCCTCAACTCGGCAAAGATTTCCTAGAATACAAAAAGCACAAAGCCTAAAAGAATAAAATTATAAATTCGACTTCATCAAATGTGGTACAAGCCACAGAAAGGGAGAAAATATTTTAAATATCTATATACAACAAAGAACTTGGATCCAGAATATAAAAAGAACTCTTGCAACTCAATAATAAAAAGACAAGCAACCCAATTAAAAGTAGATAAACGATTAGAACAGATATTTCAGAAAAGAAAATACAGAAGTGGCCGTTAAGTACATCAAAAGATACTCCAACATCATTAGTTATCAGTGAAATCCAAATTAAAACCAAAAGGATACTACTACACACCTACTGGAATAGCCTAATTTATTTTTTAACATCTTTATTGGAGTATAATTGCTTTACAATGGTTAGTTTCTGCTGCATAACAAAGTGAATCTGCTATATTCCTACGTATATCCCCATATCCCCTCCCTCTTAAGCCTCCCTCCCACCCTCCCTTATCCCACCCCTCTAGGCAGTCACAAAACACCGAGCTGATCTCCCTGTGCTATGCGGCTGCTTCCCACTAGCTATCTATTTTACGTTTGATAATGCATATATGTCCATGCCACTCTCTCACTTCGTCCCAGCTTACCCTTCCCCTCCCCACGTCCTTAAGTCCACTCTCTAACATCTGCGTAGTTATTCCTGTCCTGCCCCTAAGTTCATCAGTACCATTTTTCTTTTAGATTCCATATATATGTGTTAACATACAGTATTTGTTTTTCTCTTTCTGACTTACTTCACTCTGTAGGACAGACTCTAGGTCCATCCACCTCACTACAAATAACTCAATTTCGTTTCTTTTTATGGCTGAGTAATATTCCATTGTATATATGTGCCACATCTTCTTCATCCATGGAATAGCCTAATTTAAAACGTGGACAAACGTTTGCAAGGACTGGAGCGACTAGAACTTTCATACACTGTGAAAGGTGAAATGCCACAAGCACTTTAGAAACTAGTTCGGCAGTTTCTTGCAAAGTTAAACGAACACTTACTACATGAGCCAGCAATTCTACCCAAAGAAACGTAAGCATATATTCACAAGAAAAATTGGATGTGAACACTCATATCTGCTTTATTCTACAGCAAAGGACCAGAACCAACTCAAATGCAGGCATACCTCGATTTATCGCACTTCACTTTACCGCACTTCGCAGACACTGCGGGTTTTTGTTGTTGTTTTTTTTTTTTTAACAAATTGAAGGTTTGGAGCAACCTTCTGTTATCAGATGATGGTTAGCATGTTTCAGCAACTAAGTATTTTAATTAAGGTATGCACACTGTTTTTTAAGACAATGCTATTGCACACTTAACAGAGTACAGGACAGTGTAAACATTTTATATGCACTGGGAAACCAAAAAATTCATGTGACACACTTTATTGTGATATTCATTTTATTGTGGTGGTCTGGAACCAAACTCCAAGGTCTGCCTGTAGGAAGCCCATTGTAGATGAACAGAGAAACCAATTCCATCACACAATGGAAGACTACTCAGCAACACAGAAAGAATGAACTACTGATACATGCAACAACACGATGAAAACGTTATGCTGAGCAAAAGAACACAGACAGCACATACTGTACGATTCTGTTTATATGAAACCCTAAAGCAGTAAATCCACCTTCAGGGATCAAAACCAGATCAGTGGTTGCTTGGGCAGAGGCAGGGAGGATTGACTGAGATGAGGTACAAGCAGGAAACATTCTGTATCTTGACTGTGGTGGTGGTTACACTGGTAGCCACAGGTATGTCAACACTCACCAAAATGGTACATGCATACTAGTGTATACATACAGCCTTCCTCAAGCTAAAAAACATATACTAATAGCTATAAGATGAAGCTTCAGTGTAGAATGCAAATTATACCTCAATAAAGTTTATTAACACACACACAAAACATGGTAGCGTTTTAACTTTTGTCTTAGGATTGCCTTGATCCACAAGCACAAGAACATACTATGTTTTAGGAAGACATACAACTGTCTTCTTCAATATATTCCAAACTAAATGAATGAAACCATGAAAAGTTGTGGATGCCACATTCATTAAGCTACTCAATTTTTTTTTCATCTTTTTTGGAGTATAATTGCTTTACAATGTTGTTAGTTTCTGCTGTAAACAAAGTAAATCAGCTATACGTATACATATATCCCCTTATCCCCTCCCTCTAACCCTCCCTATCTACCCTCCCCAGGTCAAGGTTCTTTGTTTTATGCAATTGAATAATACTGGGACATTACCCGTGAAGTTCAGGTCAATATTATACATAAAGTAATATGGTGAGGTCTCTCTCAATATAATGCTCTTTAAAAAAGAGTTCAAGGCCGCCTTCCTCAAGCTAAAAAACATATACTAATAGCTATAAGATGAAGCCTCAGTGTATATTACTATTCTATTACTGATTTAACAGACAGCCTTGTTCTTAAGGCCAGAACAACTAAGCAATGTTTAAGGTCAAAGTTATAGAAGCAATGAATAAATTTTATAACAACATCCTTTTAGATGGCAGTTATGTCAGCTAAAGTTAATTGTGGACAAGAGAGTAAGGAATTAGGTGTCAGTTGATGCAAGATGCATTTAAAACGAACATAATCTAATAATATAAATAAAACTTTAAGCAAACATTTACTGAATGCTTAAAACTGTGCTAAGCGCAGTGCTTCATAAACTCTAAGGTTACCATCCCCATTTTACATATGGGAGAATTCAAGCATACGGAGACTAAGTAACTTGGCCAAGGTGACTCATCTAGTAAATTACAGGATCAACCCAAACCCTTAACCACTACGTTTGCTCCCCTTCAGAAAGAAACACTATATTCAAAAAATGAACTCCAGATTCACCAGAGACCTAAATATGAAAGGTAAAACTACAAAACTATTAGAAGAAAATCAAAGAAAATATTTTTGCAATTCATGGATTAGGAAGGACTTCTTACTACCCACAAAGTCAAAAATTTGACAGATGTAAATATATTAAAATTAGGGATTTCCATACCACAGGCAAAGTCAACAGGTGATTGGGATTACTATCTCAAATACACAAGGAATTCTAGGAAATCAACAAGTAGAAACCGAGCCAAAAAGGAGGGCAAAGAGTATGAATAAGCCAGACATGGAAAGGGAAACTCAGATGGCTAGCAAGGATATGAAGAAATAATCAACCTCGCTAGTAAACAAGAAAATACATATTAAAGCAACTACAATATTCTATTTAACAACTGTCAAACTAGCCAAATGCAGATGTTGTACAATACCAAAAGCTGACAAAACTGTGAGAAAATAGGAATTTTGATGTTAACACTGGTGAAGGTAAAAAGTGGTGCAGCCGTTTCAGAAATAATCTGGCAGAATTTAGTGATATTAACTATGTGACTAACCTATAACTCAGCAATACTGTGCCTGGATGTATGTTCCCTAAGAAACTCTTCCACAGCCATTAGCAACATGTAAAAAGATGTTTTTTACAGAATTATTTGTACCCAAGAGTTGGAGTCAACCTAGGCATCCATCATTAGGGGAACTGATGAGTAATTGACAAGTGCTGACACAAACCATGAAATACTGCACAGCTGGAAGCAATGAACTAGATGTACTTGCAGGAACATGAACAGATCAGATCTCGAACAACACTGGTGGCGAAAGTAAAATATACAGCAAAATATCAGGTATACAGATGCAAAACACACAAAGAACTAGATAATTTTACAAGGAAAGAGACATAGCCAAGGACGTATATAAAACACCCTAGACTGGGTGGAAGTGAGGGTTGGGAAGGACAGGGTGGGACAGGGTGAATGGGAGTTGAGGTAGGGAATGAAGAGGGAAAGTTACAATCCAAATAATGGGAGCATATGCCTCTAAGCAGACCAAACCTACTCTCTGCACCCGAAATGTTTTAAGTGGTATTGGCACATTAACTGTTAAATTTGATGGATTTATGGGAATAGATTAGAAATCCATTTTTATGAGATGATTGAGTATTCTACACAATGCATTTGGTTTTTACTTTGACAAATTGGAAAATTCGCAGCTTATACTTCTTCATTGTTATCATCATAGATAAAACGGTCTAACAAAGGAACACCGAGCTACCGGCCTGAGAAGCTGTAACTTGGTCCAAGCAAACTAGTAATAGAACTTGGCAAAGTCCTTTTACCTCTTTGAACCTGTTTGCTTATCTGAAAAAAATGGATTTGGATGACTGTCCCGAATCCCTCCAGCTCCACAATTTTTATTTTCTTTTTTTAAATTTTTATTTTCTTAATTTTTATTCATATGAAATTATTTTCTCTCTGCTCCAACTATTCCCTCCCCTGCAATCAAAAAAAAATAAAAGAGTATCAAAAGAGATTTAGAAAAGTGATGTAGCAATAGGAATGAATAGCAACTTCATTTTTTAGGGTAGAAAGGAGAAAACATCAGAGATACAGTGATGTTCAGAGAGCCTTGGCAAGTACCTAAGTCAGAGTGACGTTAACTTGAGCCCAGGTTCAGACACTCTGTTCCGTTAAGGATTTTACTACCCACTATTCCACGCGTCACCACTGCCCCTTCTCAAAACACACGTTATAGTCTCGTATGGAGTTTCTACTTGAAGGCCCTAAATTTCAGCTTACCTATATCAATTTTCAGATTAAAAATGATGAGTCCCTAAAAGCCCTTCCATATTAAAAATGTAAGATTCCAAGAGAATGATGAATTTTTTAATCAACAAACTGGTCCCCTTGAGCATTTAATAAAAAACCAAGCATTCAATTAGATCTGTGGATTAAATGGATATAAAGACATTAAAAATAAGGGAAATTAGACTATATTGTGGCTTGGTGACCATGAATAGTAACTGAGGTATCTAAAAATTAGTGGTGTCACATTTTATAAAAAGAGAATTGATATCACAATATTTAAAATATCTCAAAAAAGCTGGAATTAGAATATACCTAAAATCTTGAAACTGGAACATTTTAAAAGAGAAAAGAGATGTCTTGCAATATTTTTAGAATACAATAATAAACATGAGAAACTGACATCATTCCCATATTTATCTTCATTCACACTGAAGTTTAAATATGGATGGGGAAGGGGAGGGGGAAGGGGAGGGGGAATTAAGAGGTCACGAAACATCTGTTCCTAATAATTCCAGCACAGATGCAGTTGTTGCAGCAAAATCGAGGATGAAGGTCCTCCAGGCTGCCCTGCTATGAGGTCTTCCACCAACAGCTACAGTGCAGACCCCAAACCCTGCACATCAAGTCCCAGGAATACACAGAGTTGACTGTAGGAGAAAAATGTATGTGTACATGGACAATTAACTGCATTCTCTATGTCTCCAGAGCACCTGTATTAAATAACAAGGAAACGTCTGACGAAATAAACGAGAGGAAAACAACTTCTTAGAGAATGAAAAATAAGAATCTAATAAAACGTTTCATAGCTTGGACTTGAATTCCGCTTTTCTGGCTGTTCCTTCTGGAATCTTTGGATTTATCTACACCTAAATGATATACTCCAAAATACGTTTTAACAAAATTAATGAAGTGAGTTGTAAAAACTAAATTTTTTTCTCTGAACACAATCCACAGGCAAACTTTACTCATTAGAGAGCACCGTGCTATTGAAGTATGTTGCCGAACTTCCAAGAAACTCCGTTTCACGTTAACAAGCAGTATAACCCATCCCATCACGTGCACAGCATACTGAAAAACTGTATTTGGTAAAATCCACGTCCTAAGAATGCTTCCTTTGCAGATACAATTCTTCAAACGCTGTCCCATAGAGATGTCTGTCAAAGGGTACAAACTTTCAATTATAACACGAATAAACTCCGGGGAACTGATGCACAGCACGAGGACACTAGTTAACAGAACTGTATGCTGTATGTGAACGCTGCTATGAGAGTAGTTTTAATGTTCTCACCATGGCGACAACAGAGTGTAATTACGTGAGGTGAAGGGTGTGTTAACTAACCTTATCGTGGCAAACATGTGCAATATACACATGTATCAAATCATCACACTGTACACCTTAAACTTACACAATGTTGTACGCCTATTACATCTCAATAAAGTTGGAAAAACTTAGAAAAAAAGCCACTGTCCCATCCAAAGGAAAGATTATTTCCTATAGCAATGCTTGTATAACAGATCACATTTAATTTTAACCAGGGTTGCTACAGAACTTTTCCTACTATGTGTATATCCATTTATTTTCTACTTTTAATATAACTAGTTTAATGATCATTTAGCTAGTTATAGGCACAACATACAGCCTTTTAAAAAGTATTTAAAAATACATTTTATTATATTTCCTAATCAGGGTATCTTTCTAACTTAAAATATTTTACTTCTCTTTCAACAATGAACTTTTGTTTTATTTAGCTTATAGCTCTATTTGAGATGGACATACATTTCCCCATTAAATTAGTGATCATACTGCAAGGATTAAGAAGCCTTTTTCAGTCCTAAATACTATTTCTACCATTTCACCAAGTCCTCTAACCTCTCATTGCACTTTCGCACACCAATGTGTATCTTCTTCTGACATCTGCATGACTTTTCTTCTCCTCCATTGCAATTCACTACAGGTAGTTAAGAGTAGCTAACGATATAATTCCACGATATTGCATCTGTGTTTACATCTGCCTCTAATCACATGCTTAGTAGTGATTTATACAGGGGAAAGCAAAAAAGGAGGGGAAAAAAACACAACTATGAGAAACAAGTTGTTATTTTAAATGTATCATTCCCAACTTGATATAACTTTCTCACCACAGGCTTCAAAGTTACTGAAATTGCAAACATAGGGTATGGCATTTCAAAAACACTGGATATAAGAAAGAAAAAAAAGTACTAACCAAATATTTCATATGCTTTTATGCTAGGATCATTTTAACAAGTGATTGGTACCTTCAATTTGTAAGACAGTTTAAGTTTTGCTCCATGCTACAACTGTATATGTCATGGCTCTGTGGTAAAGTTCCTCAGTTCATAAAAAAAATAAGTTGATAGTAACCAAACTTATTCACTACTGAACTCTAGGAATTAGAACACCACACTCAAGAACTGTGTCAGGAAATGTAAAACTATATTTACACACACACACACACACAAACACACACTCTCTCTCTCTCTCTCGAAGAACTATGACACCCTAAAATGAGAAATTCACACAGGTTTACCTGATAATTCACATAATTGCTACTTATTTCAAGATAAAGAGTATTACTGTTGCATTATGGTACTGGTGTTGGTGCATTTACAGAAATACCATTAAAAAAATATTTAGGTAAAAATACCTAAAAAACATTAGGGAAGTAAATACTTCTAACATTTGACCTAATGAAAGGCTTCTAAAAGTTTACAGTAACATTAACATAATTATATAGACACAGGCCAAAAAGACATAACTAAATACATTAAACCTCATGGAATATAAGTTACAATACCAATCTATATTTGCTGAAAAGAATTCTTTGAAAACAAGCACACAATAATTAGTAAACTACAGAGACTCTTAAATGCATTTAAAACTTCAAAACAAGTTTCATTCCTTAATTTATAATTGGTAAATTTAAAATTTATACACTACCTGATTCTGAATCTTAATCAGAAGCGGAAGGAAAAGATAAAAATCGCTAACATCTGAGTGACCGCTGTTAAATACCTTCTTCAGTAGTTGTCTGCCAACCCATGTATAGTTTTAAGTCTATCTAAGTTATGAAAAAATAATTACACAATATCACCAATTAATTTCAAATTTTCTTACCATATCCAACCATTTACATTTTTTAATGTCTAAAAATATATATTTCCAGGGATCTTACCATGAATGAAAAAGGAGATTAAAAAATATAGTAAGAATGCAAAACAAATACGGACCGATCATTACATATTCTTCTCTAAACCTAACAACATAAAACTTTCTTTAAAACAGCAGTAATACAACTGGTCTACAGCAAGACTAAATTGACAAGCAATCTCAGCTGCAAGATTTAAAAAGACCAAATTTATACAACTGTTCAAGCTAAAACAATCCTACTTCTTTCCAGTCCTAGCAGACTAGAAAATGCTTTTGCCTAATTTACCCAGGGCTAGTTTTAAATAAGGGTAAGACCCGGAATTATACTGAAGGTCCCTATCAAAGCAGAGGTCCCAAATCAACAGGAGATAGACAGATTTATGGTATACTACACCAATAATAATTTTTGTTAGCATCCTCTACTGGTGGTTTCCAAAGACAGCAAGTAGAAATGCAAATGACAGAAGATATGTACCTGCCAGTCCATCTAGAGTGAATTAATCAGTATATGGTCATTAGCAGCTAGAGTACATTTCTCAAATAGATAAATAAATAAGTAACCACAAAGAGTAGAAGTGGAAAATGAGAAGGCAGATTTTTAAAATACAGCAAACAAAGCATTACATTATAAACGGTAAAAAAAAAAAAAATCAATTTAAACCACTAACATCATCACCATAGAGTTACTACATAAGGTTTCAGGCTTTGGCCAAACCTTGCTCAACTGTTTTACCCCTGTCAAGTTACATTACTTGATGCTCCCATTAACATCCTACTCTGCAGATATATTCCAGAAAGGAAATTAAAATGTTTTACTGAAGGCTTAGCAGAAAATCTGCATGCCTTATTTTAAAATGAACAAAAAATTACTTACATATAAATTACAGTATAAAGTATCTCTATGACCACCTCCCACTGTATACATCATTTATTCCTTCATTAAAAAGATTTAAGAGTTAACATTTTCCAAGCGATTCTCTCCAATAAACAACTGCAACTTAAATATGACTGCGTTGCTAAGAAATCTTAACCAGCACCTATCATGAGGTTTCACAACACAATGGCATACAACTTCATTTTTAATTTGCAAATCATGAGGCTTAATCAAATAGCGTGGCTGTAATAATCAGCAATGGATGAAATGCATCTGAGAACAAAAAGAAATACAAGGACAGAGCCAACACTGATGAAAATGGAAGATACCTGTAATAGCACAGTGCTATCTGAAACACCTTTTGTTTTCTGAGAGTGATGCACACTGCAGACGAGACATTTTGTGCTAAACAGCCCCAAATCTGTTTCTCTAATAGTAAACACAAAGGAAAAACACTGACAGCAAGCGCGGTAAATAAATCGCTCCCTTGAGAATGAAAGCAGCAGACTGGAGGGGCTGACACGCGCAGGGGAAAACTAAACACCATCTTTTTCTACCTGCGCAAGTTGCCATTTGCTGCAGCCGTCCAGCAGCTCTCTTTCCTCCTGATTTCAAGTACCTTTCGGGATCGCTTTTTCCCCCTAAGTCAGCTGTTGATATGCCTTATGGGTGTAATATTCGTATCACAGGATCTTTAGGAGGAAAATCCATCCTTTCCTGCTCAGGTAAACATGTTTACAGCAGCTGCACAGACGCTGGGTGGTTCAGACTCACATGTCACACACATGTCGTCAGCAACAAGAAAAGCCCCTTTCTCTGGCGACGAACATTTTAAATAAGGTAAAACGCGAACAGCCCTTTCCAAACCAACTTACCTTTCATAAAGCCACAGCAGCAACAGCTCGATATAGCACACACACTATTTGACGCTAAAACAGGAAATTAAAATTGCAATAGCCTGTGCTCCGCTGCGGCCGTAACAAGTCATCTCTCCACAATGAGGACGCCCAGTATTAGTTATCGATCATAACTAACGGAGGTCTTTAAAATACAAACGTGTATTTGGATAACTAACACCGTTCATGAAAGCGGTGATTCTAATGTCGACTCGAATATATTAAAATTACGTTTACGATTGGAAGGAAACATCTTGAAACCGCCTAAAACCTTCGTATCTGCTTCGAGACAGGAAATCCCACACAAAATCTGAAATTGCCAGGAAAGGTTACAAAACCTCGCGTTTCGCATCCCAGAGGGGAGGGAGAAAAGGGGCCCAGGCGTGGGGGTGGGGCGAGCGCCGGGTAGTTCTGACTTAAACCCGCATTTCCTCATTTTCTGGCGGACACGGCGATCCCATTTCAGGCGCCTTTATTTCCCGACTCTCAGAAACTCGTTTTAAAAATAACGCAGGAACCCACACGAGCCCCTCGGTCCGCTAGGTCCGTGCAATTCCTTATATAGACTCGGCCTCAGCCGGCGGCAGGGCCGTTGCCGCCCATTATTCTCCAAACAGGTACCGGGCGGGCGGGGGCCGCGCTCCAGCCTCGGCCCTGTCGCCGCAGGAACTGTCCAGACAATACCCACCAGCAGACGTTCGTTGCCGAGCGGTGGGCGGGCGGGCGGGCACAGCGGCGCCCGAGATAAGCAGACATGCAGTCAACTTACACCGTCTCTCCCAACTGCAAAAGGCGACTGTGCAAACCACCACCACATGTTCGGGGCTCGCGCTCGCTCTCTCGTCATTATTGTTATTTTTCTAAACTCTCACGCCAGGCAGGGCGGGTGTGCGTCCCCGGCGCAACGGCACTCATCAGTAAACACCGCGGCCCGCAGCGCAGGCAGCGGCGCCCCGCGTCCGTCGGTCCGGCCGCCCCTCCCCCACCCTCCTTCCACCCGAGACCCGGAGCGCCGTCCAAGCTCCGTTCGCCGGCTTCACGCCCCGCGCGTCCGGCCCAGGTAACAACTTCCCCAAACCGAAAGAGCACAAGGGAGGCGCACGCTCGGCACCCCATCCCGGCGCGGAGGAGGCGTCCTCCCGGGCGGGGACCTGTCTGCGGTGCTTCCCGGTCCCGAGACCAGGTAACAACTCCGCAAACCCGCCGGCCCCCGCGGCTCCCGCGGCCGCAGCTCCGCGCCCGCCCCGCCCGCCCGCGCCCCCGCCGGCTCCCCGCGGGACGCGGACCGCGCTCGGGGCGCGGCGGCGGCCGCGGGCGCGGGAGAGGAAAGGCGCTTAGGCACCCGCGTCCCGCGCCGCGAAGCCCCGTCCCGCGCCGAGCGCGCCTCGCCGGCCGGTCCCAACTTTACCGCCGCCGGCCCAGCCCGTCCGCGCGCTCCGCGCCGCCCGCGCACACGCGCGCACGGACGACACGCAGCCCGCGGCCGCCGCTCCCGCCGCCGCCCGCCCGGCCGAGCCGCGGGGCCCGAGCGCCGGCGCCGGCGGGGCTGGGGCGCGCGGAAGCCACTCTACACAGGCAGCGCCGGGCACAAGTTAGTTCCTCGGCTCCGGGGCCTCGGCGCCGCGGGGACGAAACGCCGAGGGCGCCGAGGAGGAGGGGAGGGGGGCGCCGAGGGGCACAAGAGTGGGGAAAAGTGCGGAAAGAAGCAACAGACGCTCCCCCGGAGCCCAGAAAAGTGGACGCCGTGTCCCGGCCGCCCGCCTGCGCCGGGGATGCGGCGGCGGCGGCTAACGGTCCAGCGAGGCGGCAGGGGCGGCGGGAGCCGCTAGGCGGAGAGACCAGGTAAGAGACATAACGGTTCAGGGAGAGCGGGCGGCCGCGGCGCGGCTCCCGAGGCGGCGGCCCGGAGGGGGGCAGAGAGCACTACTTTCTACTTTCCCACTCCACTTGGCCCGTCCCTACCCGGCCGCCCCCAGCCCGGCTCGCCCCCCTCGCCCCCGGGGGCGCCCCAGCCGCCCGGCTCCCCCTGACTCCGCCGCTCCCCGGTCCGCTCCGCCACTCACCGTTATTGCGCCGCGGGTTCGCCTGCTTTCTGCGCTTACACCTGGGGCCATCCGCCATGATCCTCTCGCTTGTGTCTAAATGCTCGAGTCACCTCCTCCCCCTCCCTCCCTCCCCCTTCCCCCCCGCCCCTCCGCCTCCACCCCTCCCCCCTCCCCACCGCACCTGGTTTACGACACTCGCGGCTTTACGACATCACCTTCCTTACACCTAGAGCCGCTCGCTCTACGGCCGGAACCTTGTTGCTAGGGAGAGGACGGTTTGCGGCCGCTGGGGGAGCGGCCGAGTTTGCATTGAGGGGCGAGGGAGAAGTTTCCCCCAGGTGTCGCGGGTTGGGGGCGGGGGCGATGGGGATCGGTGCGGACGTGGTCCGAAGGGCGACTGGCCGTCGGAGTGAGAAAGGTAAAGTAGGAGGCTCTGAACCGGCCACACCCGCCGCGGCCGCCAGGGGCACGATCGGGTCTGGCTGATTCTCCCCGGGATCCGGTGTCCTCGGAGCTGCCCCCGGAGTCGCCGGAGCGACCTGTCCTCCCTCCTCCTCACGGGGGGCTCACGCACCCCGGGCCGCCCGGGGACGCCCCGGGATCGGGGCAGGCAGGTCCGGGGAGCGGAGAGGGGCTAGTTCGGGACACGCGGTGCCAGGGGAGAGGCCACCTGACCCCCGCACGTCTGCCTCTCTGCCCCTCCTCGGACGCACGGTTTTCCCCCGCGCGACCCGGGATGGGAAGTGACTTCAACGAGATAGAAGTCCAGCTGGAGCGACGGAGGGGCGAGGAGTTCCGCTTGCGAGCCACCTCGGCGGTAACGCGGCCTGAGTAATGCCCACGCCGGCCTGTCTCACTTCCTCCTCCGCGCCGGGCGCTCACCTGCTGTCACCTCGGCCGCCCCCGCCCCCGGCCGGCCAGATCCGAGGCTTCCAGACTTAGAGCTGAGGTTATCGACAGGCCGCGATTTAGTACCTAGACGGGCAGCTGTGGCTGCGAAGGACCTTCCGGCAAGAAACGAGGGCCGGCGGGGGCGGTCTTGGGGGCAGAGCGGTTGCGATCTTCTCTGAGTTCTTTGTACAAGTTCGGGGACTTCTGAAGGGCCACGTAGATAACACCACAAATACCAAGAAAGTCAGGTCTTAAGTGCTCGGTAGGGACTTAGCTTTCCCCTCCTCCCCGCCTTCAAATGAGGAAATGTCTTTGGGACCAACCTTACGGAATAAATGAGCCGGGCTGCACTTCGAATCGTGCAGTTCCAAGTGAACACGGTAAGAGATGACAGAGAAATTGAGGAGACCGGAGCGTGACGAAGTATGAGAAACAACCCAGTCACCTAGCACAGTGCTGTCACAGTAGGTGCTCAATAAATTCATGCCTATAATTTCTGCCGTGCCTATGGCTGGACTTTTTTATTATGTTAATCTTCTAAACACTCTCCAGACTTTTAGAAGATTCATTAATAATCTCTTCACACCTTTCAACTGAAATTTACAGCTGAAGTCTGGTAATTTAAAATTAGAAAGTTTAATCCTGAATATAGATGAAAATTCTCTCCCACGTTTGCTGTGGCATTTTGAGAAGTGAATGCATTATTTATTGGTGCGTGAAATGTGACTGTAAATATCCTTTGCTATACATTATGTCTATATGTCTGCTCCCTTCCTCAAGGCCACAACTAGAATTATCCGTCTTAATGATCATCTTAAGTACAGGCAGCCCTGCCTTTCCTCAGCACCATGTTAATTGACCTTGTACATGTGAGGACCAGAACCATGTTGGTGCTTTGCTTGGTTCAAGTGGTGCTTTTTCCCGACCCTCTTAAGAGCTGTGTGATGTTCTTCAATTTCCTTCTGCATCAGCTTGTAGACTTTATCCTTTGCTGGCATCTCCCCGCTCCCCCCACCCCAGCACACAGGCAGACACACGCACAGCTTTTTTACAGCTACCCTAATTTCCAGTCCGAAAGGAAAAAACAGAATAAAACAAAACTTTCTAACTCTAGTGCACGTTTCACGTACTTTTAAACTTAGAAAGTGTCCAACGTCTTTCTGAGGTGCCTGTCCTGACCCCCCGACTAGGCTTTCTTCGTTGTTCATCCTTACCTTGAAGTCAGAGAGACCAAGTCAAGCGATAAGCCAAGTGGAAGTCATCTTCCTTACTTTAGTGGTTACTGGTTTAGTTAGTTTGGGCCAGACTATTCAACTTCTTGCGGACAGGTACCTTTTTTGCGTTTTGTTTTTGTTTGTTCATTTCTGTGCCCTTAGCACTTAGCAGAGTACCTAGTCACAGAGCAGATGCTTGGTAGGTAAATATTTCTTTTAAAAGTGAGTATCGTTGACTTTTTCTGAATCTCTTCTTGGCTCTAACATAAGGGTTGTTTATCTGCCTTCATCACATTAGTTCTTAGGAGCAGTTGAAATCATGAATGTGAAAGCCATTTTCTGTCGTTTATATTCTGCCTTATTTTGCGGCTAATTGCTCTTGATTTTAGATTCTCCATAATCATTTCTCCCAAATGATTAATCCCGATCACTTCTGGTTTTTAAATATGCACAGGAAATATTGATGTTCCAAATTGTCTAATACAGAATTTCAATTTTGTAAAATCCTACAGTAATTAGATATAGATTATAAATTTAATATGTGGTTAATGCGCTTTATTTACTGTAATGTTCCCAAAATTATTGAACGCTAGACTGGAAAGAAAGCAGGCAAAAGTAAATCTCAAGATAGATTGCTGCTTTAAACCTGATGCGTATGTGATGGTTGCTTTCTCTCTTAAATGTAACTAAAGAATTGGAAAAAATCTTGAGAATAACTTTAGAAAAGGAATTTCTAAATAAATGTGTTAAACTTTAGGTTTATTTAGTCAATTATACCTCAATTAAAAAAAATTAGGCTCACTTTATTCAAACATGGTGGGTATACTAGAGTTTAGCATGTGTCCTGTATTGTTGTTGGTTTTTAGTAATCGTAGTGTCATTGTACAATATGTATTCAATATGTTCTCCTAGCTCTAATGTCACTGAAGTGGTAACCCTGCTTCCAGGGAGTGCTGGGATTGCACATGTTGAAGGAGAGGTAGACTGCTAAAACTGAATTCCTGTAATCTTTTCTAAATTCACAGGGAAAATGTAAATGGGTAGAACATTTTCAATATTGAGTTTTTTCTATAAATTTTTCATAAACCCCTTGCACCTGCTGTTTGCGTTTCATGTAAGATTCATGTATAAGCTAGGATAAAATTTGACATAAAATTATTTTAAGTTTAAAATGTACATACTGCACAGTGTTCCACGTGGAGCATATGATTTCCGTGTACCTCACTTCCTGAACACATTTGAGAAGTAGAACATAATGTGATTCTATAATCTTTGTTAAAGTAAGAAATCGGTTATTTTCACGGCAAGTTAATATATGTATTTCATGAAATAAGTTGACTTCGCTAACTTGTCAGGCTTTAATCTTAAAGTCTTG
This sequence comes from Globicephala melas, assembly GCF_963455315.2. NCBI lineage: Eukaryota > Metazoa > Chordata > Mammalia > Artiodactyla > Delphinidae > Globicephala > Globicephala melas. The sequence goes on along the minus strand of NC_083315.2, from coordinate 2,965,194 downwards.
AGACATGTTGTCCATCAAAGGACAGCATGGAGAAGCCCCTGGAGAGCGGCCCCGCAGTCCGTGCTCAGTAGTGACTCTGGGTGTACATGGGTCACCATGCGTTGCAAGAGGGCAGTTCACCAAATTCTGTGTCACCAGATCAGGAAGGAAACAAGGCTACGGGGTGGCACAGAACCAACAGTTGTCCTGAGGACCCACACATGCTTTTCTAATGAAGCCTCCCGGGAGGTAATAATAGGGACAGGTGTTTTCCCCAAACCTCCCTGTGATTTTATTATATATTGCATCACAAAACTGTTTTTCCCTCTCTGGGGAATAAGGCTCCTATTTTTAATATAAGTCCGTGAGATGTTAACCCATGGAGCTTCTAATCTGGGGGACAGTTTTTTGGGAACATGTCTAACATAGAGAGATGTTGAATATAAATAAACGTAGAGAGAGAGATGTTTGAAGGCTGTTAATGAACATCCAAAAAGTAAAGCTGATCTTTCCGTAAAGTCATAGTGATTAAAACGATTGCATTCAAAGGCTGCCTCTACAGAAGATAGAGTAGTTTCTGTTATTGAAATCACTTGTGAACGTGAGTGGCATGTTTTTTCTTATACTTAACAACTATAGGTAGGTAATTTGTACTAGAGAAAGCAACATGCATATTTTGGATTTGAGGGAATTTTAAGAATCTACCGTGGTATCAGGGGTCTGATATCAGGTTTCTTATATTGTTTTGCTGTTTTTTCCCCTTTGTCTCAATGCATTTCTTTTCTCTGGCATCTTGGCTTATTTTTAGCAGCCGACTGGTTCTGCTGCAGAGTATTGCTATTTCTTTGACCTACAGTCCTAGCCTTCTGGATTCCACAGACCTTCAGTCATAATCACTGCCACTATTCAATCCTTTGAGTATACATGTTAAAAATATTTGCAGTCAATAACAGGTTTTAGATGTCCCACCACCGTGTTAAACTCACGTGGAAAAGTTGGCAATGAGAAACACACTGTGTTCAGACATAGCCACAACTTTAAGGCCCCTGGTCAGGCCCTTCAGAAGTTCTTTCGTCTTACGCCTCCATTTTTCTTCGCTCACTCTCTTTATCCCACTTACATTAGTAGAGCACACCTGGGCCCCTCTCTGCTCTTTCACGTTTTAATCATTCTCTTCCTCCATCTTTCTTCGTCCCAGGTCTTGCCCAGATCTGTTTGGATCGATTCCCTTTTTCTTTTTGTTCAAGGCCTTTTGAACCATCCCCACCCTGTGAAATATCAGTACTTTTCCATATTATGCTGGTTATATCCTCTGTCCCTCAAAGTCCAGTCTCTGCCTTTCTGTGCTCTGAAAGGCTGATTCCTGTGGACCACATCACCCAGGCTCCTTTGTCCTTTGGTTTCTATTTGATTTCAGCCCATTTGGAGGCATTGGCAGATGATCAGAGGAAGGAAAGAGAGAGAGGTCAGGATATTAATTTCACCTTCCCCCACACTCCCTCCTGCCTGTCTGTGGCTTTTGGCAGGCGCCTGGCTCCTCTACCTAAGGCCGTGGCTCGGGTCAGACAGTCCTGTCCCATGGCTACAGGTCTTGGCAAGTTCCAGAAACCGTGCCTTCCCTTTGTCCTTTCAGGCCTAGAGAGGGTAATGGTTTCCTCCTGCTGTGAGTCCTTGGGTACTTCATCCCTTATTGGTTCCCCTAGAGCCTGCCCACGTCCATGTAAGTAGTCTCTTCATCAAACTCTCTGCGATTTACCCTTGGGGCATGCCATCTGCTTCCTGTCAGGCCCCTGAGTAGTACACATCTAGAAATAAAATACGTTTTTAGCCTTACTTCTTTTTTTTTTATGATTAAGCATTTTTTAAAATTTTATTTATTTTTGGCTGTGTTGGGTCTTCGTTGCTGCGCGCGGGCTTTCTCTAGTTGCGACGAGCAGGGGCTACTCTTCGTTGCAGTGCACGGGCTTCTCACTGCGGTGCCTTCTCTTGTTGCGGAGCACGGGCTCTAGGCACACGGGCTCAGTAGTTGTGGCACACGGGCTCAGTAGTTGTGGCGCATGGGCTCTAGAATGCAGGCTCAGTAGTTGTGGCACACGGGCTTAGTTGCTCCGCGGCATGTGGGATCTTCCAGGACCAGGGATCGAACCTGTGTCCCCTGCGTTAGCAGGCGGATTCTTAACCCCTGCACCTTATTTCTTATTAGTCAAGAATTCTGTTTCCATCGATTACAACACTAGAGTTTGAATGTGATGTCATCACTGACAGGCATATACTCATGTTCTAATATGTGTACATGCAAAATCTGGCAGAGCTTAGGAATGTGCCGGAGCCAATGCATCGTAATTATTCAGTTACTGGTTTTGTAATGAGGGCCCCTGCCTTGGTTGACCTAAAAGTAGGAGAGACTACTTCTATATACTTAAAGCAGTGAGTGGGAGGGCATCACAGCACTGCAGTATTAAGGTAGAGGTGGCTGGTTGTCCCCATAGGTTTCTTCCCCTTTTAATAATGGAACCCGCCACACTTGTCACGTGGCCCCTGGCATGGCCGTTGCACGTACCTCGCTGCTGCTGTGCCTCTCAGTTCTGGCCCGTGAGATGTGAGTGATGCCCTGGTTGGTGAGGTCCCTCAAGAGGGAGCGGTTCACCATTCCTCAGAACTCCTCTTCTTGCTGGCTGGGATCAGACGTGCCGACGAGCGCTCCTTCAGGTTAAGGGAGGCACAGCAGCAAGACTGAAGGAGCCCGAGTCCTTGATGGTGTGGGAGAGCATTACCAGCCCTCGACTTCTGCTGCCAGAGCCCTGTTCTGGAGAGACAAGTAAACTTCGATCTTCTTTCAGCCGCCACTGTCTTCGGTTCTGTCACATGGAGCCAAGGTTAACCTTGTCCGATGTGTTGTAGGTATTGTAGGTTAGTTTCCTGTTGCTGCTATAAAAAAAATGACCACCAACTTGGTGGCTTAAAGCAACACACACGTATTATCTTACAGCTCTGGATGTCAAGAGTCCGGAGCGGGTCCTGCTGAGCTGGAATGAAGGTTTTGGCAGGATTGGGTTTTTTCGGAAGGCTCGAGGGGAGAACCCGTTTCCCGGCGTTTTCCAGCTTCTGAGGCCGCCCACGCTCCTTGACGCCTGGGCCTCCTCCATCTTCTAGGCCATCAGCCCGGGGCCGAGCCCATCAGCCCGGGGCAGAGCCCATCCCGTGCTGCCAGCTTGCTGGCTCTCTTTCTGCTCGGCTCTTCCAAGTCTGAGGGCTTTTGTGGTTAAATTAGGTCCACCTGGATCATTCAAGGTATCGTCCATTTCAGTGTCAGCTGATAACGATTAGTGAGCTTAATCCCATAGGCAGCCTTAATGTCCCTTTGCCGTATGACCTAACATAACACACAGTCTGTGCCCAGGGGATTAGGGCATAGACATCTTTGGGGGCCACTATTCTGCCTACCAGAGCATGCAAGCTCTCAGTTTCGTGATTGAGAAACATGTTTGTATCGATTAATTTGTTCATCTTTAATTGATAAGCAGCTCTAAAGCCTTTTGCTAAGTGGTCATTACGTTTTATATAACATTGAACATTGTGCCACATGGAAGTTCTAATAGTAATTCATTGGTTCATCTATTCACCTAATATTCTAGCATTCTAATGTGACAGGCACTGTGTGGGGCTAGGAATGCCTAGTACGGTCCCTGACTTCAAGCAGCTCACAGGTCTGTGGAAGAAACACACTGACAAAGAGCCTGTTACACAAGGGTCAGGTTGGTATAGTGCACACAGGAGAGACATCTGAAGTACCCTGGAGTCAAGGAAGTCTTTCTTGAAGAAGTGATGGAATTTGTCGGGAGGAGCAGGGAAGAGTGTTAAAGGCAGAAGTGACAACAGAAGTCTCCGGATGAAGGTCCTGTGCTTTGGGGCGGGGGATGGGGGGGCAGTAGGGGGTGTGAGGAGGTGGCAAATCCCATGGAGGAACCACAGCAAATAAAACCCCGCGTGCTCCCGAAAAGGCCGCAGAGGTGGGTAGGCAGGAGCCAGATCCCGGGAAGGCGCTAAGGTTTGGGGACCTTATACTGACGAATTGTAAGCCACGGAAAGGTTTTTGTAAAATCAAGGGTGTCCACGTTATATGTGTTGATTAGTGTCGTGGGTGCCGGGCATGGGGAGCGGGTGAGCAGAGCAAGCGTCAGGGGAGCTGCAGAGGTTTCTTCCTCTGGAATAATCGGTCACTGAGGAAAAACTCAGCAAGTAAAGGTGCACGTACGAGCTGTGACGATCCACATGAAGCACAGGTGAAAGAACATTTCCACAGCAAGTAGTGTAATCCTGCTGTGAAAAGCAATGCAAAGCATCATCACTATTGAGTATTTACATTATTAATAGAGTTGTTTCAGTTTGTACATTCTCACAGTGCTCTCACCAGCTCCCAGTACTGCAGTAGTACACGGCAGACCCTCGAAATTGTATACTAAATGAATGAATATTTTAAAAAAGGGTCTCCAATGTGTCTTTTAACACTTGCTTTTCTTCCCCAGTAGTATGTTTACTACAGCCTAATGCACAAAAGCTAACATCCTCCCCGTCCAGATTCTGCGGTCTTCCGATTACCTGACATATTTCCAGGGAGGCAGGATCGTTTTCTTTCCGTAGATTGCACATTCTCTCAGCAGTTTTCTGATACAACTTATCAGAATTCGTGGGAATTGGGCAACCAGCCCCACATAGCTAGTAATTCCCTCACACCCTTCAGAGCACTTCCTACCTACCACTGTTGTAGCATTTACTACCTTTACTGGGTGATTGACATCTCTCTCCTCCCAGCCTGAGCTTTTCATCTTTGTATTTCTGATACCTAAAGCAATGTCTGTCTAATGGGAAGTCCACTCAGTTAATTATGGAAAAGAGTGAAAGTTCCTGCCATTTGTGAATCATTCTGGTGGAGGGGTTTTGTGAAGAGCAAATGAGAATACTGTATGTGAAGTTTACATGGTACGTGGCACATGGCCAACAGTAAATGGTAGATAATACGGCAAAGGTAAATTCTTGGGCAAAGAGCAGAGTCAGATATTAAGAGCATAATCCACTAGAATTCCTACACAGTGCCTTTCTGTTCAGGATAAAAGCTAAGGTGATTTTTATCCCTGAAAATGTCACTTCAGGTATAGGTGGAATGATTCTAATTAAAAGGCAGAAAGAAGAGATGATATTAACATGCTGTTTGTTTAACATTAGCTGGAATATTTGTTATATTGTCTAGAGATACTGTTGGCTCCCATTAGCTATATTATCTATGGAAAATCTATCTACACAGTAAGTGAACTTCCTTCCCTAGTATGAGTAACGCTGTTTGCAATGCAGTTAGATGACGTGTGGCACTTTTTAAAAATACAGGTTAAAAATTACGAAAGGAATGTAAAAACTCTCTTTGTTTTGTTTTCTGGTTTGTGTGTAGCAGACACCAACTCAAAGTGGCCCAAGCGAAAAAGAGAGGGATTTTTAATAAGGATGTAAGTGTGTGGGCTTTTGGCCATGGAATCCGAGAGCAGGGGGGCAGCCAGGTCTCAGGAGGGAGGAGCTGGAACACCTGTAGACCTGCAGGTGGTGTCCCTCCCTTTCTCACCTCTGCGTCTCTCTTGCATCCGATTCATTTTCTTTGCAGACCTCCTGCTGGGCACGAGGGTGGGATGGACACAGGAGAGGTCTATTACGCAAGACTTGGGGTGAAAGCAGTCATCCCTACTCCTGCACCATGTTGGGATTATTCACTTTTCACATGTAGTTTATACAGTTATAATAATGCCTAGTTTTTGCCATATTCATATATAAGAACCGTGTATAATTTAGTAGTATTATACTGTTTTCACTTAACAAACACATTTTCCCAGGTAGGCACAGAACCTTTATGCTTGAATTTTTTTTTTTTTACTTAACTATAACATTCCTCAAATTGATATACTATAACTTACTAAACCAGTTATATATTGTTGAACATTTACATTATTTCCAGTTTTTTTGTTTTGTGAAGAATGGACACTATTGTATGGTTTTTGATCATTTCCTAGGGAAATATTCTCAAAACTGGAATTATTTTGTCAGTGGGAATGAACACAGTTGTATCTTTTTAAACCTATTGTCAGCATGCTTTTGAAAAGGGTTGTACGAACGTATGATGCCGCTAGAAATATATAAGAATTTGTCTCACCAAGATAAAAATTTTTGAAAGTTGGTAGCTTATTCACACTGATTGGAAACATACGAATCACTCTGTGTTTTAGAATATGTATACAGGAAGACACTTAAATGGACTAAGGAAGAACATATATGACTATATAGTAAATTCCATACTGGATTGAACCATTAATAATTCCAGCCCTGGACCTTGAGACCTATTCAAGCCCTCTCATACCTAGTGTTTTTAAAATATATGTATGTTTATTTATTTGTTTATTTAAAATTCACTTATTAGTGAAAGAACACTTTGTATTTTAGATTCTAATTAAGCTTATCACTGGATTTTTAAATAAATGTCTAGTAAAATAACAGTATTTAGAATTTTTGTGAGTTTCACATTCTCACTTGCTCTTATGAAATAATCAGTTAACTGCAAGTATCCTTTTTCTATGGGATAGCAAAGGTTAGCAATTTTGGAATACTTGAAAAAGTATACTTGGCTATCAAATAAATTAGAGCAGGGGCCTCCCTGGTGGCGCAGTGGTTGAGAGTCCGCCTGCCGATGCAGGGGACACGGGTTCGTGCCCCGGTCCGGGAAGATCCCACATGCCATGAAGCGGCTGGGCCCGTGAGCCATGGCTGCTGAGCCTGCGCGTCCGGAGCCTTTGCTCCGCAACGGGAGAGACCACAGCAGTGAGAGGCCCGCGTGCCGCCAAAAAAAAAAAAAAAATAGAGCGTAGTCCAAAGGAATTCCTAGGAATACTGTGCCATCACTTAAAAAGAATGAAGCAGCCGATCTGAAATTAAAGTCAGATAAAATGGCATGATAAAGGACAGCGTGAGTGGTTAGCTACCATTTATTGTATACACACAATTATACACACACACGGCTGTGTAAGCTAGAAAGATGACGATACTCAAAATCATGATAAAGTGATTCCATTAAAAGCTGTAAGGTAGTGATACAGCCAGCTCTTAGCCGTAGGCATAGCATGGTCTGACAGAACTGCAAATCACTGTTAGCCAATATTTTTACTTTTTATCCACATCTAGACTGTACAACTCTGGCCAGTTTCCCATTTTGCTGAATTTCCATGGCGAATTCTTAACTCAGGTGGTTTTTCTTTCTCTGTCAAGATTGCCTTCATCTGGCAAAGGGAACTTAGGGAAGGAAGAACGTTAGCAAAAGGTGGATGAACGAGTGAATGAATAAATGAATGAGATTTGAGAGTCCACACTCAGTAGTTTACTGTAGGCATAACCTTGGGCAAGTCACCTCACTTCCTTGAGCCCAAGTTCCTTCTCGGTGGGATTAAGCCTAATTTCCCTACATAAACCAAAATTCCCTACATATTCACAGGGTCTTGGTGAGTATGACGTGAGATCATGTGTGTGGACGTTATTTTGAAAACTGTTAAGACATCGAATTTTGAAGTTTTACTGTACAAACCTGTATCATTATAAAAAATTCTTCCTAAAGCCAAATATTAATGAGTTTTGAATAATTAGCTCCTTTGTATTTTATTTGAACCTCTGTAGTATTAACTCATTTCAGCAACATATACTGAGTTATTTTTAATTTCTTTCGTTTCTCTTGCTCACCCTCTAATGGAAGTGCCTTTAAACAATGAAAAGGTCAAAAACAAAATAGATGCAAAAGACAAAGTAACAAGAGGTCTGAACTAAAAAGGTGTATCAAATACTTGACGATTATGTCACAACCACCCTGATAAACTTTTGAAAAATATTTGCTTTTTATTTCTGAAGGTATTCGCAAAGGACTGGCTTTGGTTTTACGACCAGTTTTGTCTCTGAAATTGCCTGCCAGGATTTCAGCCAGCTGTCAAATGCAATTGACTTTAGTCACGTTTTTCCTTCTAGGTTACTTTATAAAGTGTTCCTACAGACCATTTTAAAAATGCCCACAAATAACACAATTATTGTTTACTCCTAACTTTGAGATTGTTTTACATTTTTGTTGTATAACTTTAGAGAATTATGTTTTTTTACCTTCAGTAGCAATATTTTAGTTATAGGTAAAGTCATTCCTATTTAAAATAGTATGGAACGCATGCACATTTGGAATCAACGTTATTCAACGTGTTTTGCTGTTACTTACAACTAGCAATTAATACCATTTTAATGTAAGCAGTTGTGGAGTTTAGTCATTTTATGTACATTGAATTAATTAGTCATTAAATAAGTATCTTTTCTCTTTAGTGGCTCAACTAATTTCCTGATTCTGCCCATCTGATATGTGCTTTTGATTGGGAAAGTCACTGACAGATATCTGTTATGGTCTTTCGGATACTGTTACAGTGATATGAAAGATCTTCTGGCAGATATCTTTATTAGCTAACCGGTGGCATATTTAGTAAATGCCAAAAGGTAATATATGAATATAAAACATCCAGTGCTCAGCAGAAACCTTATAAATGGCAGAAATGGTGACTAGGAGAAATCACTCAGAAATTGTTCGCTACCAGAAAAAGATAAAAAAACATGGACTATGTGAGAAAAATGTAATTAGTCTCGTGGGATGGTCGAATAAACTGATTCGTTCTTCCCTGTTTTATTTTATTTTCTGTACCTATAGAAGTCGTAGTAAATCAAGAGAACATATGGCCTGAATTTTTGTTTTCCTTATTCCCTAGTTTACTTATATTTTTGTCCTCCCTCGAACTTATTTTCTCCAGACTTCGGGTATGTTATGGACGTAAATCAAACCACTACAATCCACTTTGGGGGTTAATGTTGGTTGTAAAGCCCGTCCTCGTTTGCATCTGCTCCCCTTCCATTGCTGGTCAGCATCGAACTGACCAAAATATTATCAACCAGACAGAAGCGCTAGATGTTGGACAACCCATTAGCTAGAAACCCATCCCCTGGATAATTCAAGATCTATTGAAGCTCTTCCCCATATACAAACTTGTGCTGTAGTTGCATTCATTGTTGCAGTTTTCCTTTGCACAGCCTTGGAAAACACAGATCAGTGGGGTAGCAGCAAAAGACATCGTGATACCAAATAGGGAACGAGCTTAACCTCTTAATTTCCAGGCCACTTGATAGCAGATACAGTTCATTACACAGGAAAATTGCTTGATCTTGGGATAAGAGGGTGCTGGAGGTGAGGGAAAATGAGTTAGTCACCAACACAGTTCACCTTGCAATTCAGTCATTTAGATCTAACTGGAGAATGATTGCTGTCGCATTCCAGGTGAAGAATGAAAGCTTATTTCCACAATAAAATGGTGAATCATGTATCCACTGTGTCTAGATTCGAGAGCAAAAAGGAAGGAGGGAAATATCCTACGTACGCTGATGCACACTTACCAGCATAATAGAGAACGTACAATTTGTAGAGCCTTTGTAACCTATCACGATGGTTTTATCTGAGCTTTGTTACAGCACTAATAGATATTATTTCCGTCTCATATGTGTGGAAACAGAATCAGACAGGCTACCGTCACCTAGTTGATGATAGTCTAGACTGGAATTCCAACCCAGATTGTAACTACAAATCCTACGTTCAAATTCTCTTGTACTCGATAAACATTAAAGCATATCCAGGGCTTTGCCAAAACAAAGTTCTAAAGCATAAAGGAAATGTTAACATTCAGAAAAATAATTAGGAGCAGAAATATTTTGGTGAACATTTTGTTATACATCAAGCATTTCTATAAGTTTTCTCATGATGTACAAAATTTTGAATGACTTGTAATTCTTTCTCTATCCCCTCTTCTCTACTTGAGCAGTTCCATGAACACGAGACATTCTCTCTTTCTCTCATGTTTCAGAAGATCCTTTTTCCCCCCATCCGCATCCCTCCTAATCTGCTTCATTGATTTCTCTAGTCTCCAACAGCAAAGTTTTTAATCACCTTTATTTCATAATCAATTGTTCCCTGTCTTCTCTCTCATGCTCCATTATAAACTCTTTTATGATAGAGACCATGGCTGATAACTCCTGTTATAGTTGATGACTATGTCTGGAACGTATATGTATTTTTAAATATCTTCTATGATAGATAACAACCATCAATGGCTGGTATAAGAAGAGGGTCCTGATTGGAAGCTGATACAGAAGGACCGCACAACTTGTCTCAGAGTAATTGACCTGAACTTAACCCGATAGGAAGCAAAAACCTGGAAAAGGGGCAGCCCTTTTAAAATGAGCTACTGGGGATGAGGCATCACATTTTATACCATTACATGTGGTATTAGTACATCTGAATTCTGAGAGCCAAGGAGGAAAAGATTCGTTTGGGGAGCAGACGTCTTTGACATAACTAGACCAAAAGGAGGAAGACAGCAGTCAAAAGTTGAAAGATATCCATCACCGAAAACAACTTAAATTCTGAATTAGAATTTAGGAGCCCTGGAATAGAAAGGGATCTAGATTGTCCATGAAAGTGGGGACACATGACAATACAGCTTGGGAGTTACGGAGACAGAAAAAGTCAAGAATATATCTTCTAGAGTGAATACTTCTAACAGGCAAAACTAAGAGTTTGGGGGAAAAAATCTAACATCCCATTGTTGCTAGCATAACCCACAAACATAATACAAAGATTCTTTTGAAACATAATTTTAGAGTTTTTATCTTAATATGATACCTGGGGCCAAGAGTTCATAACTATGGTAGCTCCTCTTGGACCAAAAGAAATGGCCAACCGGATAACAGAATTAATTGCTGGGACTGTCGAGGTTCTGTGCCTTCAATGTGTACATTTTAAAGTAGCCAATAGAAAAATTAAGGACTGGCAGAAATACAGATGTCGGGGAGGAAACGTTTTTTCAGATAGCACAAGATGCTTCAGTTGTCATGGAAGGCAACTCCAGCAGCAGGGCCAGACCTCAAAAACACGCACCACTCGCAGCATCCTGTAACCTACTTTTTCAAACCAGGGCTCTCTGTAGGCAAAAACAAATGACTGCAGAGTAGGAAGAAATCTCAAAAGCCTACCCCCAAACAGCTTTAAAGGTAAAAGTCAAAATGTTTCGAAGTAATTGTGTCTCAACTAAGACATTACTACAAGAATAAAGATGGTTTTATATAGATGCACATACACGTAAGATGTAATGATTAAGGATTTGACAGAGTACAATGAGATAATGTATTAACTGGATGTCTAAGAGTAATGATAAAAAGATAAGGGTCTAGTCACACTATCCAAGAAGAAAATTTGGAACAATATAGATACAGGCGCCAGTAATTTTCCGCAAAGAAACATCAGCAGAGAAAGAATGCCTTTTAAAAGTCATCCAAGTCATTAACAAAGGTCTTAGAACAAAAGAAATCATAGTGAAATAGAAAGATTTCTGGGTGGAGCCAACTATTGGTTTAAGGCGTAAGAATTATTGTTCTCTCAGTATCAAGAAGGTCAGTGTGGTAAGCTCAGTACAGGAAATACTGCCGGATTGTTTTTAGAAAACTGGACAGCGCCGTGCGCCAAGTAAGATAAAACAGGTCAAATATTAAGCCCAAGATGTCAAAACATGCCATTTAACCTTATACATCTACCTTGGGACCAAGGGAGAGTGTCTAATCTTTTTAAAGAGGGACACTTAAGAAGAATTCATTTTTTTTCATTCATTTGACAGATATTTATTGATCTGCTTCTGCGTGCCAGGCACTGTTCTAAGTTGCTGGAGACGCCAAGGAACCAGACAGACAAAAATCCTTGCCCAGGAGAACTTAAGCGCTAGTGGAATGAGACAAATAATAAGCAACGAATACAATAAGCAAATTGTATGACGTGTTAGAAGAGGATTAAATGCTATGGAAAAGGAGAACGGGGTAAGAGTAGTTGGAGACGCAGAGCGGTCATGATTCCCTCTGGTAAATTACTGAACAGAATTCCAGTGCGCTGGTAACACGTTCTCAGAAAGGTGTGTGCTGGTATGGCCAGGAGGGTGTCGGGAGAGCCAGGCAGGTAGGATGTGTTCAGTCCACGATTGCTTGATTTTAACTGCTTGGTAAGTCTCGTTTGGTTCAAAGCAAGTGTCAGAGCAGAACATGTAAGGTGCGGAATTCTCATAAGAATATATAGTTTGTTACAAATGCTATAATGAAACCTGTGGTGTCTCCCATTAATTGACTCCCTAACACCTGTTCTCTTTGTTTACTTTTGTTTTTCATTATGTTAGATACCATTTCACTACTGTTTTAAAACAAAGTAAGTGAACATATGTGCAGTTTTCCTTATAAAACGTTTACCTTCTTTCCATCAGTGTTAATGATGATATAGTTGCCTGTGTTCGTGTGTTGACGAAAATAGGGCTAATGTCTTTAATTGCCGAGACGGAACATGTAGAGCTTCATCCATTTGCACAGGGCCCTGGAGAACGTGGAGGAGTTTGCTGGCTTAGGCCAGGGGCCGCAGGCTTCATGTACCTTTGCATGGCTCTTCTAATGTCATCCAAGTACGTTATCCGTGACACTAAAGTCCAAACCACATCGATGTGGGGACTTCTGCCTCCTTTCTCAACTCTTGAAAGATCATTAGAATTAGGAAGCTGATGGATTATTCTTAAACTAGTCATCATAGTTCAAAGAGCTTTAGGCTTTGACCACTGAACATCTCGCTTGATCCTGATAATAACATCATGATGTCAGGAACATTCGTTGGGAAACTGAGGCGCAGAGATGTTGTTTTCCCAAGGTCCCTCACCTAGTGGGGTGGACGTGGAGAGCACAGTGTGTGAGGCCCAGATGAATACTACACTGATCTTAAGAAGAAGAACCCCGTTAAGTTATTTAGGGTTAAGAGATTTGGTTTTGTTGTGAAAACCGGAGCAGTATTTAACAGAGCTTACCACATCTGGGTGCTGCGACGCCTAGGTGAGCCTCGTCCTTGAATGACTAAGCACCTTTCCCCGCTTTGTCCACAGTTGGTTCCTGTTTCTCAGCAGCTCAGCTTACCTCACCCCACCCCTCCTTTTCATCCCCGGGGAGCAGGGTGCGGGTAGGATCAGGACTGTTATAATCTCTAATAAAGGAAGCAACCAAGTATGCACGAGAACTTTAGTTGGCTTCTTTTAATGTTATGGTCACCTAGGATACAAACTCTAGAATTTTTTTTTTTTTTTTTTTTTTTTTTAACTTGGCCGCACCATGGGGCTTACAGGATCTTAGTTCCCCAACCAGGGATTGAACCCATGCCCTCGGCAGGGAGAGCACGGGGTACTTAACCACTGGACCGCCGGGGAATTCCCCTAGAATTTTTTAAAGAATGAAACATCTCCTGTACAGTCATTCTTAACAATTCACGATTTTTTTAAGATTGAAAAAAGTTTCAAACTGGATATTGTAAAAAATTAACATTTGCAAGTCAGTGTTTTGCTGCTTTGTATGTGATGTATGGATCGAGCCAAGATTTTAGAATTTAAATGTGTGGAATGTTCCAGTCTCAATACTCGTGTTAGTACAGAAGCCGACCTGCTAAACCCTGGGTCATTGTAGTCCTTTACTGTGTATTAATACACGTCTGGAACGTCCACGGCCATAGGCTTTGCCTCAGGTCTCTATTTCCAACTTGGTCATGAAGCTTGCAAGAGAATATCCTACCCCATTTTGTTTAGGAAACAGTGAAAAAAAGAAAAAATACTCTCCTTGAACTCTAAAGTTTTTTTCCCCGTGCTGTTCAAAAATGTTCTCAGAGGGTGTGTGTGTGTGTGTGTGTGTGTGTGTGTGTGTGTGTGTGTGCGCTCTGCTGAGGGATTGGTAAACAAGTTTAATTGCACATTGGATAACGGGATGAAATTTAACATTATCCAGCAGGAGTGCCCGACCCCACTCCCAGGTGCAAAGCATTATATTATTTATGGAGCGTCTCTAAAGATTGAAGTAACTCCCCCCGGAAAGGAGACTTAGGACCTCATTCCAGACTTCTACAGGTTTATTAGGATATTCTTCCGTATTGCTCACTGCTTTGTGTTTTTGCCTTTTCTTCTGGTTTCCTCCTTAACTGGCAATAAGGCCAGAACCAGACCCCACTGCGTATGTACTGAACCTCGCAGCCTCTCCTTCACCCAGGGACGGAAATTACCCCCTCTCCTCTGCATCACGTCCCCTTCAGCAACACAGCTGCTGCAGCATCGTGAGAGCCGGAGGTTACTTCTCAGTCCTTGTGGCAGCAGAGCTCACGGCTGACCCTCTGTCCTCCCTGAAAGACCTCCTGCACTTGGCCTTTACGAAGGCACACTGGCCTGGATTCCCTCCTGCTTTTCAAGCGACTCCTTCTCAGTCTGTCTGACTTGTTCATCTTCCTCTCTCCAGTGTCTAAATATTAAAGTGCCAGGGGTCAGTCCACGGACATCTTTCCTTCTCGGTCTGCATGCCTTCCTGAAGTGATCTCCTCTGTGTCCTTGGCTTTAGTTCTGATCTCTTGGCCAGTGGCTCCCAGATAAATATTTCCAGCCTGGCCCTAATCTGTGAACTCTGGGCTTACTTGGCCTCTCCATCTGGATGGCCAGTAGACAGGGCTGCACACTTAAACTGCCCCAAACTGAGCCTCTGGTATCAATCCCCCTCCCCCAGCCTGCTGCTCCTGCGGTCTTAATCTCTTATTTCACACAACAATAATCCCATCCTTCTAAAAGGCTCAGGCCTGAGTTAAGCTTGAGTTAACCTTGGAGTTAATCTGGACTCCCCTCATTCTTAAACCCCTTGTTCAATTTTTCAGAAAATTCACATGTTCTCCTTTCAGAATACATCCAGAATTTGACCACTTTGCATCAGTTGCCCTGCTGCCGTCTGGGCCGAGCTACCGTTATCACTCGCCTGGACCATTGAAGTCACCATTGTCCCTCATGGGGTTTCCCCTGCTTCTGCCTTTGTCGCCCTCCGGCCTGTTTCAGTAGGAGCGGTCAGAGTTACCCTGTTAAAACAAGTCAGCTCACGGTCTTCCCTCCAGCCCTCCAATGGCTGCCCCTCTCGGTAAAGTCAATCCAGATTCCGTACAGTGGGCTTCAAGGTCTGCAAGATCCGCCCACACCCCGCTCTCCAGCCTTACCCCTGCAGCCCCATCTTCACTCCTTTCCACCACACCGGCCTCCTCAGTGGCCCTTGTATGTGCCAGGCGTGTTCCTGCCCTAGAGCAGGGTAGAACCAAGGTCTCAGATTCCAAAGCCTATTCGTAAATCTAAATAATTTAATAGAGAATCTCCAGAAATCCTAAGCAGAATGTTCTCATAGAGACATAGTACCTAACTCATATACTAATTTTAAATGCTTTTGTTGAAAGGAATTCTAAACATACGCTTCATTGTGCCGGGCTGTTTCCTAACATGTGACATAAACAGTTATGGGACTGAAAAGAAAAAGATCTAACAGAGTTCTGTGATGTATGATATATACAGTCTAATTAATATAAAAGCATCTAAATGCTATCAACAAATGTTTAGTGTCTATTAAGTGCTAGCACCTACGATGCCACCATGGGTATTAAGCCCCATCTTGGGGGAGATGCAATGGTGAATGAGAGAAACAGACAGAGACAGAGAAGGAGGGAGAGGAACTGGAGAGGCCCAGGTGATTTTGCAAAAGGGACTGTCAGGTACCTTTGTCCAAAAGCGAATAGGACATACGACTGTTAAAAGAATCTGGGAATGCACGTCTTATTCAATATTATATTATCAGTTAATGAATTCATCATATTAACAGGTTGAAAGATAAAAATTGTTAGATACTCAGTAAATGCAAAAAAAAAAGCATTTGATAAAATTCAGCATTCATTTGTGATTTCAAAAAAACCCCAAACTCTCAGGAAACTAGAAATAGAAGGAAATTTACTTAATCTGACAAAGAGGACCTATAAAAATAGCTTATATCGGTCGTTGTATTTATTGATGAAAACCTTCTCACTAAGATCGGGGTGAGATAACCATGCCCATTGTCAATGTCCAATCAATATTGTGTTGAAGGTTCTTGCCAGTAAGGCAAGAAAGAGACATGAAACACAGAAGGATAGGAAAGTAAAAAGTAAAGGACATTGTTCACAGGTGATATGATTGGGTCAAAGAAAATCCAAAAAGATCTTCAGGTAAATTTTTAGAATTAATTAGAGTATTAGCAAGAAGGCTGAGTATACAATCAGTATACAAAAATCAGTTGTATTTCTCCATACCCAACAGTAAGTAAGGCCTAGAAAAAAATTAAAGATACCATATAGCATAGTTTTAAAAGCATCAAATGCCTAGGAGTAAGGTTAATAAAAGATGTACACCTCTACATAGAAAAACCATAAAACATTCTTAAAAGCAAAGCATAGAAGACCCTAATAAATGTGTGTGCATCGGAAAACTCAGTGTTGTAAAGATGTTAGTTCTCCCTAAATTCAATGAGTTTCATGTAATGAACATATTCAGACAAACCCAATAAAAATTCCAGCAGGTTTTTATGAAACTGACAAGCTGATTCTAAAATTTATATGGAAATGCAAAGGGCCGAGAATAGCAAAGAATCTTAAAGAAGAAAAAGAAGTATGGAGGAACCATGATTTACGTTAAAACAAAGTAATTAAGAGTGTGACCTGGCAAAAGGATTGTAAAAAGACCAATAGACCAGAGAAGATACTTCACAACTAATACATATACGTATATGGACTCTTGTGTTGTGACAGGTGGCATCTTTGATAAATGGTATTGAGTCAGTTGGCTACCCATACGGTAAAAGATGAAACTGCACCCTGGCTTCATACCATACACAAAAATCCATTACAAGTAGATCGTAGATATAAATATGGAGCGTTAAACATTAAATCCTGCAGGAAATGAAACAGAGGATTATCGTTAGGGTATTAGGATAGGCAAAGTTTCCGTAAACAGAACACAAAAAGCACCAACTAAAAAGAGTGATTGATACATCACATTAAATAGATTACATTCAAATTAAGAACTTACTAACACTCAGAGAAATAGAGAGTGAAAATGAAAGCCACAGAGTAAAAGGCAATATTTGCAACCTGTATAACCAAGAAAGAGCTCCTATCCAGAATATGTAAAGAACTCTTAGACATCAATAAGAAAAAGATAGATAACCAAAAGAAAAGTGGGCAAGAGACTTGAACTTCACAAAAGAGGATATCCAGATGGCCAATAAAGATATGAAAAGCTGACACCACTGCCCTTCAGGAGAATGGAAATTAACAGTTACTTCAAATCTACCAGAATGGCTAAAATAGAAAAGCCTGGCAGTACGACGTGGGGATGTGGAGCAATAGGTACCCCTATGTTGCCTGTAGGAGCGTAAATTGATACTGGTAAACTAGAAAACTATTTTGTACTATCTACTAAAACTGAGCAGAGTCATACCTTATGACCCAGTTAATTCCACTCCTTGGTGGAAATGCATACACATGTGCACATGCACCAAAAGACATGTATAAGAATGTTCATAGCAGCATATACGTAAGTAACAGTGTAAGATGTCCATTCAAGCAATGCAAATGAACTAACCGTTGTTATTCCATCTATATAATGTTAAAAATAGGTAAAACTAATCTATGGTGATAAAAATCAGAATATTGATTATCTTTCAGGAGGAGGGAGGATTTAGAAATGGAGAGGGACCAAGAGGGGGATTTTAGGGTGGTGGTAATGTTCTATTTCTTGACCTAGGTGGTAGTCATAAAGGTGTTCGCTTTGGGATAATTCACTGACATATATTAAAGTGAGTTTTCACTTTAGTATATGTCTGTTATACCTCAGTAATTTTTAAAAGATTTTTTAAAATTCCCACTGCAATATAGCAACTATTACTTATTACGTACCATTTTTACCGATTTCGTCAATTGATTTATTTCTGTTAACAATGTCCTGCAGTTCTCGGGAACAGCATTATATGAACTAATAAATATAATAGCACCTCAGGAAATTATACCCTTGGCCCGAGAAATGACTGGGTTATTTTACTGGATATTTTGTGTTAGCAAGCATGGTTACAAATAAAATTTTAAGAGGCACTTATCAAGTTAACACTTTTTCAAATAATATTTTAATTCCAAAGTAATACATTGTTCTATGGCTCCACAATTAGGCCATGCCTGTGTTTATCAATACATGTAAAATACATACGGTTTTTAAAAAATGAAATGTGATCATAACTTACATACCGTTTTGGGGTTTATTTGTGTACCTGAAATATACATGTGAAATCATTCTGTTCATTTATTTATTTTTATAAAGTACATGTTGTTATTCAAACTCAAAAAGCTATAAGAATGAAAAGTAAATCCCTCTTTACCCCTCCCCTCACCCTTCCCTGCTTCCCAGAATTAATCTTGTTCACACTTTCGTTTTTTGCATCTTTCCGTAAATTCTCTGTGTGTATGCCAGTGCAGTTTCTTTCTTTTTTTTTTTTTAACAGAGTTTGAGACCATGCTCTTCTGCAACTTAATTTTTTCATCAGTATAGTTTTAGCATATTTATGTGTTTGCATATCAGTGCATAAATAACCTGCTTTTAAATATATCTTGTTTTAAGTATAGATAACGTCTGTATCGTATTTTTAATGGTTACATAATATTCCAACATCGGGAAATTTCGTAATGTATTTAGCTTTTCTCCTACTAATAGGTATTGATATCACTTCTAGTTTTTGTTATTACAGAAGTGTTACAAGAAATATGTTTGTGTGTGTGTATGTGTGTCTTTATGTGTCTGAGAGAATATATGTATAGGAATTCCTAGGTCAAGAGTATAAATATTTTTTGACATTCCAAATAACCAGAACCACACTTTTGTGAGTAGTCTTTGAGAATTGGGTACAGCAGCATAGCAAGACATTAATTTCATCAAGAATTAAAGGCACCAAAATGGGAACCAATGAGAGTCATTTAAGGCAGGTAAGACATGTTAAATGTTAGTGGTACGAGGTTTTAGTGGAAAGGAAGACATGTGGCAGGTAGTGTTCCCTGCCCCAAAGTCACAACCACAGGCCCCATCTGAATGTCAACTATAGAATGTCAAACAACTTAACACGAATCTACAGCCAGTACTCACAAATGGAGATTGTAATACAACATAATTAAATCATCAATTTATAGTACCTAATAGTCAAGTAGGGTATTTCACTTAGATTCCTTAAATTTAGAAATTGTCTTCTCAGAGTCAGGCTACATTTGCTCTAAAAAGCCATCAGTTTTGAGTCATGCTGTTCTAAGAATTGAGTTTTTCTTCTAATGGAAAACTGTTGATCGTTTAAGTCTGTACCTACTGCTGATAGCGGTTCTTAGTTTAACACCAGGAAATGAAGGTATCAGAACCTGTTAGAAATGAAGCAGCAGACACTATATGTATTAATGTGCTCTGAAAATTGTTGGATTTAGAAAAGAATAAATAATATTTCTTCTTTACAGCTAGAAAATTCGTTCCCCGGCTCTGTGTTACTTACCTACACTGCGCGTCAAAATGAAATAAAAGGTTGTTAATTGTAAGAGAACAGAGGACATGGCGGACTCTATATACCTGGATGATGTTAGCCTTTGTGGATAATCACAGCTAATATTTGAGTGTGTGCCATGCTTGGTGCACTGATAAGTGCCCATCGGTGTCATTCCACTTACCTGTCGTGACAGCCCTGTGAGTTGGGTGTTACGGTAAGCACCGTTTTGCAGATTGGGAATAGGAAGTGTAGAAACGCTATGCCAGGCAGGAGACCAATGAGTAGCCGACCCAGTGTTCAGACTCAGAGCCCCTCCCCCTAACCGTTTCACCAGAGCTGGAGTCTCATCTGGTCCCGAACTTGTGAAGCCCAAGGCTCCACATCTTTCCTGCCTTTGCAGCACACAGCCTCAGTGGTCATGAGATTTCCCCCTGACATTGGGAAGGGGAGCTGGACAAGGGCAGAGGTTTCTCTCTCTGTGTGTGTGTGTGTGTGTGTGTGTGTGTGTGTGTGTGTGTGTCGTTTGTAAGATGGGTGTCTTCACCTTGCCTTGCCTTTTAGCATGCCTTGTTATTTTTTTGCAGAAAGCCAGATATGAGCCAACTGGCAATAGGAACTGGGTTAATCAGGCTTTTAGTGTGAGGTGTCAATCTGGCCAGGAGCTGGGCCAGGGGCTTCTGTCTCCTCTAGGGTTTTTTGGTTTTGTTTGTTTTGTTTTGGGTGTTGTTTTTCCCTCCCCTGATGTCTTTAGGTTTCCCTAAGGGCTCCTTCTTAAATAGAGCCTGTGTCTTGCAGCTCCCTTGATTGTAATCCACTGATATTACACTGGAGCCTTGTTGACGTGGTGGTTAGCTATGGGGGAGGGAAAGTGTGCTATAATCTTAATGATTAAGTCTCTGCCACTTCTCATGGAAAATTGCATAGCTGTATACTGTAGACCTGATGGTATCTGAATGAGGTGACGGCAATGTCCAGTCACACACATAAGCTGTGGTGGTACCTGGTAGGCCTGGCATGCCTGGCTGTGCCCAGTGGACCCGGCAGTGCCCAGGAGGTGAGGTGCCAACTAGTCAGGGGGCCATCGGAAGCAAGAAGGTGCTAGAGCCTTACACGATGACTAATTCTCTTCTTCGACTCTAACCTCATGGTGAAAACTGACCAGACTTGTTAAGGAGCTCGTGTGAGACAGCCCTTGTGAACTTCCAGAAGCCCTTCAGGCAGATTTGCAGAGACCTAGGGTGTTGTATTAGCAAGTGACAGAAAGATCCCCCAAAAGCAGGAGTGCCGCAGTTAGCTAGAGGTAAATTTTTAACGTTAGTATTAAAATCCATAAAATAAGAACTCTTAAACATTCTCTTATTTTTGTCTGTTTTTGCTCTCTGAAAATCCTTATTTGCCATTAATCCAGTTCTTTGATGCGACTGCAAACCTGCAGAGTAGATAGTTTAATTATCTTGGTTCAGAGCTCAGATCTGCACTAGAAGCCCGTGCAGAAGGCAGCCAAGGACGTACCTCCAGGACTTGGAGCTTCAAATGCAAGCACAGGAAGTCTCATCCTCTTTCAAAGCTCTTGGCTCAGTGGGGAGCAGGACAGGCTGAATTTTTATTTATCTTTTCTTCTGCCCCTTCCCTAAACTCCATCCAGGCTCAGTATCCTGTGGTCTTGTTAAAGGTAATGGATGTTGAAAATGTGATGTCAGTAAATGATGTTTGCAGCTATGCTTCCTTAATTTTCCCTTTGGGAAAGTTTCTGTCGTTTGTTCTGAAATAATTGTGTGTTTTGTTTTGTTTTTCATGATTGTTGACTTAGGAAGTCAGTGGCTATGTGTGGTTGCCTCCCCATCAGCCATTATTACCGTAGTTCCCAAATTGCACTGATGTGCTCTGGGGCACCACAGAGAACTCACAGGAGCACTGTGAGATATTTGACACTTTCAAGGGAAGCACTGTAACGTTTGTTGAATGCTGCATGAACTACAATTATTAAGTTGTTTGGACCTGACTACTTAATAATAAAAGCAATAAAAAAGGATCTGTAGATTCTTTCTTTTGACCTAGAGGCACCATGAGAAAATTACTGAGGCACTAAGGGCACTGTGAACAGAGGAAGTTTAGCACCTCTGCATTACCTTCTTCCCAACAACTCTTTGGGGATCCATGTGAATCTGAGACATTGGATACACCACCAGATTTGAGGGATGGTCGGCATGATCAAGCTAAATTAATCAGTGCGGTCTACCTTCCAGGCCTTCTGAAGAGGTGAATATGTGTCCCAAACCAGCCCAGTCAGAGTAAATCTCAAGTCTCGTACAATCTCCATCTCAATCTCCCTGTCTCTCTCTCTCTCTCTCTCTCTTTCTCTCTCTCTCTCTCTCTCTCTCTCTCTCTGTCTGTGTGTGTGTGTGTGTGTGTGTGTGTGTGTGTGTGTGTGTGTGTGTGTGTGTGTCTTTGGCTGAGAAAGCATGTAGCCGTTGGAGCTATTGACAACCATCTTCAGACTGCAGTGAGAGCCAAGTTTGAATGAAGTTGACACTGCATAAGATAGAGTGGAGAAACTGAAAGAAACTGGGTCCTTGGTAACATTCTTGAGCCCCTGGATCAAGCCTTGCATGAAGCCTGCTAGTTCTTTTCATTTAACTTTTCTTGCCTTATTGCACTAACTAGGATCTCTGATACAATGTTGAATATAAATGGTAGTATTGGACATCATTGTCTCATTCTCAGTCTCAGAGAGAGAGCTTTCAATAATTCACTAAGTGTTATACTTGCCGTACATTGTGTTTTGTTTTTGTAAATACTTATCAGATTAACAAAATTCCCTTTTATTTCTTGTTGCTAAGAGTTTATATCATGAATGAATGTTGAATTTTATCTTTTGAAGCAGCAGTCATTGCTGGACCTGCTGCCTCTCTCCTGGATTGCCCAACAGTGCTCTGGGCCTAGAACATTCTCTCATCTGGAGGCAGGGTTCCAAGTTGTCACTTGGCCCTTGATTCGTCTTCTTTATTAAAGAAACCTTTCCCCTGTTCTGGGTACACAGTGAACTTCCTTTTATTTCTTAAATGTGTGTCACATGGCACGTGGATAATCCCACCAATGTATCTGCCCCTTCTCCTTGGGAAGGGAGTGAGGTCTCCACCTGCAGCATGAGAGAGGTGCCTGAAGTCCATAGCCCTGCACTGGCTCTCAAGAGGGACATCCTGGCCATGGGAGACCAGCACACTCTGCAGATACTGATTTTGCTGCGTGTATTCTCCTTTCTGTGAGTAAAACATTGTTCCAACCACTGCCTTATATGCTGAGTCCTTCTTGGCGGCTTCCAACCCATAGAAGGTGGAGTAGGTTGAGGTCTGTGGGCTCCTCCTTCTCCTGGTCGGCGTTGTTATGATCTTTGCTGTCCTCCCCTTGGTGGGAATCCTCTCTGGGGATTGGTAGCTGCATCTTCCTGCTCAACATTATCAGATGCTTTTTCTGCATCTACTGAAATGACCATATCATATTTTTTTCTCCTTTTTTCTCTGTTAGTGAGGTAAATTATATGAACTAATTTTCAAACGTTATACTACCCTTACATTTCTGTAATAAACTCCACTTAGTCATAATCTAATGCTGTTTTTATACATAGCTGGATTTGACTTGCTATTATGTGCTTTAGGAATTTTGCATCTGTGTTCAAGAGAGAGATTGGTTTGTGATTTTCATGCAATATCCTTGCAAATTTCGATATCAAGATTATTCTGGCCTCATAGAAAAGTTGTGATTCATTCTGTCTTTTCTTGTTCTCTAGAATTTGTTTATTTGCGACATTTCTTCCTTACAGTTTTTGGAAAACTTTACCAGTGAAGCCATCTGGCCTTGGAGTTTTCTTCATGGGAAGGTTTTCAAAAACATGGTTAATTATTTAACATATATACGTGTGTGTGTGTGTGTATGAGTATTCAGATTTTATATTTATTCCCTTGTCAGCTGTAGTAAATTCTATTTGTAAAGAATTTGTTATTTCATCCAAACTGCCAAATTTCATGGCATAAAGTTGTACAGATTAATACCTTAATACATTCTTTATGTCTGTAAGATCTGTAGAGATGTTCATTTTTTTATTCCTGGTGTTGTAATTGTGTGCTTATTTTTTAATGATTGGTCTTGATAGGTTTTCATCAGTTTTATTTAGGGGATTTCTAACCTCGTGTTTATTATTTCCATTCTTTTATTTTTCTTAGGCTTTAAATACTTTTCTTTTTCTAGCTTCTTGATATTGAAACTTAAAACATTGTTTTCCAGCCTTTTTTCTTTGCTGATAAGTGTGTTTAAGGACATAGTTTCCAAAGTAAACCTTTAGCTGCATCCCATGAGTTTTGATATATTATTGCTTCATTATAATTCAGTGCAAAGTATTTTATATTTATTTTAATTTTCTTTTTTTCCGTGAACTATTTCATAACATAATTTTGTTGTTGTTTTGTTGTTGTTTATTTGTTTGCAGAGAGTTTGGGTTAGGATCTATTTCCAGCTGAATTCCATTGAGGTCAAAACACATCTAAGTGATTTCAGTCTTGTAAAATTTATTGAGACATTTTGTGTGACCCAGAATATGGTTGAATTTGGTAAATATTTCATGTACATTTAAAAAGACTGTCAATTCTCTCCTTCTTGGTGTATTAACTAGACCAACTTTGTTAATTATGTTGTTCAGATTTTTCTATAGTCTTCCTAAGATTTGCTTACCCTGTCAGCTACTTAGATGAGGGTATTAAAATCTACCCCTTTTATTATAATTTGGACCATTTTTGTCTTTTAGTGCTGCTAATTTCTGCTTTATATATTTTAAATCTTTGTCTTTGTGTGCAAATAGACTTAGAACTTTATATTTCCTGGTGGACTGATCCCTTTATCATTATGAAAAGTCCCTCTTTATCTCTGATAATGCTTCTTGTCTTAAAGTCTATTAATCTGATACTAGTATTACTAAAGCAGCTTTTTCCATACTTTTACTTTCAACCTATGTCTTTATATTTAAAATGTATCTTTTGTAATCAGAATGTAATTGAATTGTTTTTGTTTTTGCCCTGTGAGTCTTTTACTTGGAACGTTTAGCCCGCTTACATTTACTGTAACTGCTGACACTGTTGGGTTTAAATCTATCTGCTTCCTGTTTTCTCTCTTTGACTCACTTGTTTCATATTCTTTTTTCTCTCCTTTCTTGCCTATTATTGTACTAATCAGTTTTTTATTATTTTGTTTCTATGTGTTCATTTGTTAGGTAGTTATCCTTTAACTCTTCTTTTGTAACTACCCTAGAGATTACAATTTATATCCTTGTTTTATTACAAGATAATAAAAGTATTACTTTTGATACTTCCCAGGTAATCCATTTATCCCCCTCCTGCCTTTCGTACTATTCTTATATGCATTTTAGTTCTTTATATAGTTTAAACTCTGTAAGACATTATCACCATCGTCGTTTTGTACAGTCAATATTCAGTTGTATTTATCCAAAATGTTTACCCTTTCTCTAACTCTTCATGACTTTATGATATTTGGTGTTTTCATCTGTGATAATTTTCCTTCTCTTGGGCTACTGACAACAAATTATCTCAATGTCAGTTTTTGTTTTCTAAAAAGTCTTTATATCACCATCATTTTTGAAGGACTTTGCAGAGTACAATTCTAGATTGGCAGTTATGATTTTTCACCAGTCTTATTTATGTCATACTAACACTATCGTTTTTTGGTTTCCATTATTTCTGTTGAGAAGTTACCAAACAATCTGTGGATCCTTTTAAGGTAAATTTTTCTCTGGCTGCTTTAAATATTGTCTTTTTGTCTTTTTAAAGGCAGTTTTATTCTGGTGTGCCTGTAATATTTATCCTTTGTATTTTTCCTTTTTGAGGTTTAAAGGCCTATTGATCTGCATTTTGATGTCTTTCATCCTTTGGGATCTTCTTCTTTATCTCTTCCTGTTTTGTTTCACTCTCTCTTCCAGCTCCTAATGAGACTCCACTTACATGACTGTTGAACCTTTTCACTGCACTTCACGTGCATTTCATATTCTTGTTTCTTATTCTTGTTGTCCCACTCATTTTTTCCTCTGTTCTTTAGTACTGATGTTCTACACTGACTTGTCTTTGAGTTTACTTTTCCTTTTAATCTCTGTAATCTGTTGTTAAACCCATATGTTGAGTTCTTAATTTCAATTCTTGTCTTTTTCAGTATTTTAGTATATTTTTGTCTTTTTTCTTATATTTCATTGAACATGTTAATTACAATCATTTCAGAGCTCTTGTCTGCTAAGTCTAGTCACCAAATCTCAGAGGTCTTTTTTATCTCTTGAGTTTGGGTTGTATGATCTTTTTCTTGGCATGCTAAGTAATTTTGTATTAATTCTGGACATTGTGTGATAAGAAATCATAGAGGCTCCAGAT
Source organism: Globicephala melas (assembly GCF_963455315.2). NCBI lineage: Eukaryota > Metazoa > Chordata > Mammalia > Artiodactyla > Delphinidae > Globicephala > Globicephala melas. The sequence goes on along the minus strand of NC_083315.2, from coordinate 2,939,245 downwards.
TATGTAATCTTTCTCCAGAGCAGTTCTACCTTTTCCTCTGCTGGGCAGAGAGAGTGAAGACTGACCATCTAAACCCAATCAAGGACTGTGTGGTGTTCACAGGAGGTCACAGTCTCCCCAGATTCCTGGTGGAGGCCTCCTGTGTTCACCAGAGCCTCTCCTTCCATCTAGTCCCTAACTTTCTTTTCTTTCTTTCTCCTCAATCAGAAACTCAGATCTGATTTTTGCAGTCTTTTTTGTTCTTAGATTCTCAGTTTCCCACCTCTTGCAGCTTCAGAATTCAGCAGATGTCCTGGGGAAAACCGACCATGTGCCAACGCTGGTGCTTCATGTGCCCCTGCTCTGACTTGTTAAATTAACTTTTGTTAAGCTTCCCACGGGGTGCTGGCGTGGTTCAGCAAAAAGCCACAAGAAATCAAAATAGGGAAGTTTATCACTCACAGGTCCTGGAGGAAGTTCATGGTACGCTTTGAGGGGTTACACGGGGAGGTCAAGGCAGGGGGCAGGCAGAGAAAGAGGCAGGACCTGGGCACATGCCTTTATTAGGGTCTGTGGGCAGAGTGCTTTGGGGTTCCTGGGCTGAGATCAGATTGGTCAATTTAAACCAAAAAGAGTAAGGTTTGGTTAAGCTCCAAGGGGCACACAAAGAAGGCCTTGAGAGGCAGAGAGACTGCTGGTGGGGAAGTCATATCAGGAACTCAGGTTGCTTGTGACTCTGGGGCTGTTATCTAGGGAATGCTCTTGCACGAGGGGCTAGTGTCAGTGTAAGGCCCCTGCAGGCCCCTTGGTCAAACCAAATGTCCACGGGGGCAGTGATACCGTGCAACAGCTAAGCTATACTCTCAACGGTCCCTTTTCAGTCGAGTACTGGCCCTTCAAGTCTCTGATTTTGTGTCCCAGTGCTGCAAGCCCACCCAGAACTCTGCTGGTGTCTCTCCCCAGTAGCCCTCTGTCCAGGCAATCCTCAGACTCTAGGATCCAGCATTGGCAAAGTTTCCCAGGGAAGAAGCAGCTACAGACTCTCACCTGCTCTTTCCCTGGTTGTCCCTTTTCCAAGAGCTTCAGAGTCTCGGCCTCCCTTCTTCCTGGTTCCTTCCATTGGTCACTGATGCATTTAAATAGATGCGTGTTTTGTGCATCTCATTTTTTTCTATTTTTCTGTTTTTTCTTAGTGGGAACATTGATATACTCTAAGGTACCCCATCACATCCTGAAATGGACGTTGACTTATTTTTTCACATTAATCTTTATAACTGAACCGTGTTTTAAGGGATCCAAGCTAGCTTTGTGTTGCTGAGTGAGGTCAACTAACACCATTACTTAAGTACTAAGCACTTATTTCAGATAAGTTTCACGTACTTTAGAAGGAGTCTGGAAGTAGTTCTTACTTAAAGGAAATATTACAATATTTTTAGTGTTTGTAATCCAAACAGGACATTTCAAAAAATGTTTTCGAAATTACAAATAATTTAAGAGAAATCTCTGGACGTTTTGGGAAGGAGGTGCTAGTCAACAACATACAGAATCTGCATTATCTCTTTTCTTCCCCGTGATACCCCCTAGGATTAGGGACAGGGAAACATCTGACCCATATCAGAAAGACAGCAATTCTGCTGACTCACAGGAATTGGTCTAATGGCCAGTATCAGAAAAGCAGACTGAGAATTTTCTATCATTAGAAAGAAAGAGCCAAGAAGATAGAATTCCTCCAAACAAAGACCAAATAGGCAATGAAGGATACGCTACTGGGCTACACCACCGATCTAGGGTTAAGGGTCAGTAATAAAGGTTAGGATAAGCTGTCGCTAGCATATGTGAACAGCTAGAGAGAGAAATATAGTAGAGATCTCCAATTTGCCGTGAAGGTTATCTTTCTGAGTCTAAAGGGATCCTGTCCCTCACGTCACCCCCATCTTAATGTCCCCAAACACACATTGATATTTAAAATCAAGGTACTACACGTTTCTGGAACCACCCTGGACCTGGTAGCAGAGAGGAAGGGATCTGAGGCTGTTAAATCATCAACTTAATAGTGTCCAGTCAGTCAATTCTGCAGTGATATCCCGGACTCCCACCTGCTTCTCCCAGTTACTGATCCTTCTTTGACATTTAGAAGCCTTTCCAGCCTACTTTTCTGGCCTTACCTTCTCCTGCTGCACTGCTGGTCCATATACTCCAGCCACATGGGACCGCGTGCGTTCTGCAGATACGCCCTGGATTTGTTACACCTCTAAGCCTTTGTTTATTTGGTCTGTCTTCTTCGAAAATAGCCTCTCGTTTCATCCAACCCCTGTGCTTTCCTTCTTCCAATCTCTCTGTTTGTGGTGATCTGACTTATTTTTTAGTCCCCTCTCCCATGACTCTTTCCCAGCCAGATGTGACCTGTTCTACCTTTAGACTGCCGGAACACTTTGCTCAGGTCTCTCTTAGGACTTTTTTTTACTGTCTGCCTTGAAGACAAACTTGGTGCTCTTGTGTTTTCCTTCTTATTAGACAGTCTGTCCTCTGAAGAACAGAACTGTGATTTTTTTTTTTCAGTCCATAGAAGGGCCACTAGATTGTTACAAATACTAGTCATTGATAAATATGTGTCCAGCTAAATATAGGTGGCATGTGGTCCCCACAGCCAGCGCACAGTAGGATGTTGCCTTCTTCCAGGCCAGCTGAAGCGTGCTTCTCTGACTCCTCACAGGCCTTTAAAGACCCGCCTGATTAGGTAAGACCCACCCAGGATAATCTCTCTTCTGATTACTCAGAGTCGACTTTTTTTTAAAAAAAAACTTTTATTTTATATTGGAGTAGAGCCGATTAACCATGTTGTGATAGTTTCAGGTGTACAGCAGAGCGACTCAGCCATCCATATACATGTATCCGTTCTCCCCCAGACTCCGCTCCCATCCAGGCTGCCGCATAACACTGAGCAGAGTTCCCTGTGCTATGCAGTAGGTCCTTGTTGGTTATCCTTTTTAAATATAGATATCCCTTCCCTCCACCCTTCCCACCTGGTAACCATAAGTTCATTCTCTAAGTCCGTGAGTCTGTGCCTGTTTTGTAAATACGTTCATTTGTATAATTTCTTTTTAGATTCCGCATATAAGCGATATCATACGATATTTCTCTCTCTCTGTCTGACTCACTTCACTCAGTATGACAATCTCTAGGTCCATCCATGTGGCTGCAAATGGCATTATTTCATTCTTTTTTCATGGCTGAGTCATATGTCATTGTATATATGCACCACATCTCCCTTATCCATTCCTCTGTCAGAGTCAACTTATTATTACTTAACCATGGCAGTGATATCTCATCATATTTCCAGGTTCCATCTGTACTCAGGTGGAGGGGCACAAAGATAATGGGGGCCATTTTAGAGTTCTGCCACCCATATGCCCCTCCCTTTTCTGCATCGTTTTCTTTTTAATTTATGTATTTATTTTTTACTGAAGTATAGTTGATTTACAATGTTGTGTTAGTTTCAGGTATACAGCAAAGAGATTCAGTTATATATGCTCATATATATATGTGTGTGTGTGTGTGTGTATATATATATATATATATATTCTTTTTCAGATTCTTTTCCCATGTATAGGTTATTACAGAACACTGAGTAGAGTTCCCTGTGCTACAAAGTAGGTCCTTCTTGGTTATCTGTTTTATCTGTGGTCGTGTGTGTCTGTTCATCCCAAACTCCTAATTAATCCCTCCCACCCCCCACCTTTCTCCTTTGGTAACCAGGGCTACTTATACTTCTAGAATTCTCGTGAATATAATTAGAAAGGATTAAAACATGACGTGTAAATTGTGGAATAAGCCGTCTGTGTATATGCTTGCCTTATAGAAAAGGTAATGCAGTTTTCTTCTTCTTTTCACCCAGTTGAAAGGGCTTCAGACTTCAGGAACTATAAATAATGGTGGTGTCAAAATGGCGACCTTTGCTTTAGAACCACCTACCTGTGACTTAGAATCTCCACAGTGTTGCACAAGCTTTCAAACTTCACAATGCATTGGATGAATGGAAACGAGGCTTGAAATATCATTTTACCCAGAAACTCAGAACACTGGGAAATTGATGTAGCACAAATATTTATTAAAGTAAATTTAATTCAGAGTCAAAAATTCAGAAAGGAAATTTAATTCAAAACCTGTTGCCAATTAGGGGGAAAAAAGAAGAACCCTACATTTCCGAGTAGGCTTTTTCCCAGATCTTCATATCCCCTACATCGTCCCGTGCCCCAAAGAAGACCCGTCTCCTGCCTTGGAATCCCGCTACTCACACACACAGGGGAGAGCTCTCAGCCTCTTTGGAAATGCTTTTTCCCTCTCAAAGTGTGTTAGTTTTCTTCACTCTTTTAGGTATATGTTTTCATGAGCCTCCGTTTTAAGGCTCAAAAGAAAAAGAAAAAATCAACAACTAGTTTCAAATCAATTGCCAGTAATCTTAAAAATGCTTTATTTGGGCTTCCCTGGTGGCGCAGTGGTTGAGAGTCCGCCTGCCGATGCAGAGGACACGGGTTCGTGCCCCGGTCTGGGAGGATGCCGCGGAGCGGCTGGGCCCGTGAGCCATGGCCGCTGAGCCTGCGCGTCCGGAGCCTGTGCTCCGCAACGGGAGAGGCCACAACAGTAAGAGGCCCGCGTACCACCAAAAAAAAAAAAAAAATGCCTGCAAAATTTGCCTGCATTACATCTTTTCCTTCCCATTACTTCCCGTCTGTGCACCACCCAGGTGGGGACAACCAGCACATGTGTCCGTGACTCTCGCTCCTTTCCCAGTTCCTGCTGAGTAATGAGCCTGTCCACAGTCCCTCAGCCTTCAATGTTTACTTCTTTCTCAAGTTCTTCTTTCTAACTTACTTGCTATTCTTTTGCTTTTCGCTCTTTACTTCTCTTCCTCTTACTAAGTATCTCTCATCCTTAAATTTTCTGCTCCTTTTCTATCAGTCTGGGGCATCACAATCAACTTCCTAAATTCAGATTTTTTTTTTAAAGAGCAGAAAACTGTAATCTTTAACCATCAGATCGGAATCACCTAGTATGGCTCTAAAAGCAACTTCTTAATGTTAGTAGCATCTCTGATGAAGCTACCTACTCAGGATGAGCCCTTCTTAAATGTATTATTTTATGTGTTTATCTTTATACATGAGCATATTTACATCTTTTGAAATTAAAAAGCCTCAAAGTTCGAGCACCTGGAAATAATATATTTTTATATGTCAGTTATACCACAATTAAAAAAAAAACAAGCCCTGAAAGTCTTGTTGAAAACAATCCCCCTCACTGTCCCTCTCCACCTCCCAGACTGAGGATCCCAGGGCAGCCAAGTTCAGTCCTTTTACCTGCTTCTCCACCTTGTAAGTAATATACTTAGAATACAGTTCCTTGGTTTGTGAATTCTAGGCAGCGTCAACCTGCTGTTTTGTAGATGAGGCTATAGTTACAGTCTCACCCTCCCTCCATCACCCCGCCCCCCCATCTTCCCAATAGAGTGAAATTTCAATTTGTGGCTAAATGAGCAGTCACGGTTTACATTTACAGGACTACATAAATCTTTTCTGTTGCTCATACAGGTAGTGTACTTTGATTGTTTCCTTCTTTGTACAAGTTTTTATTCTTCCTAGAGTTCATGATTGCCCTGTTTATATTTTTATTTGCTTAGTTTCTGTGTATCTGTCGCTCTATATATTTTTTCTAATGCTGTAACATACCTGTCAAACAACTAAAAATTAACTTTTCCAAATGCCACACATAGCAAATCAATGAGTTCCCTTTCCCCCCTCTCTGGAGATTTCTCTCCCATGGCTTTCCATCTTGCCCAAACATGGACCTGCTGTCCAGGGCTGCCACACAGCTGTCATTCCGGAACATTCTTTCAGTGCCCCCTGGGAATTTCCATAGTCTCCTAAATCCTCTGTTTCCTGTATCACACGTCTTCCTTTTTCTTCATTTACTTCCTCTTTTTTTTGTGGAGCAGATGCTCTAGTACTTTCCTGAGAAAGAGAATATATAGGAGGTAAAATTTTTGAGCCTCTAAAATATTGGAGATACAGCCTCTAAAATATCGTAAAATATTGGAAATAATTAACAATTTGTCTGGGAGTAGTGTTTTAGGTGGGAAAGAATTTTGCCTCAAACCTTTGAAGAATCTTCCCCATTGTCCTCTAGTTTGTCCTGTGTTGGCAGTTGGATGCTATTTGACACCTGACTCTGCAAACGGTGTTTGCTTGCTTGTCCTTTGGGGTTAGATTTTAGGATCTTCTCTTCTTTCTGATTTTCCTAAATTTCACTGGTGCTGTGACTTGGTGTGGGTCTTTTCTTCTTTGTTGGGCTGGCCTCTTCAAATGTGGAAACTCTTTTTTTTAAAAATTAATATTTATGGCTGCATTGGGTCTTTGTTGCAGTGCGCGGGCTTCTCTTGTTGCAGAGCACAGGCTCTGGGGCGCACGGGCTTCAGCAGTTGTGGCACGAGGTCTCAGTAGTTGTGGCTCGCAGGCTCTAGAGTGTAAGCTCAGTAGTTGTGACGCACATGCTTAGCTGCTCCGCGGCATGTGGGATCTTCCCGGACCAGGGCTCGAACCCGTGTCCCCTGCATTGGCAGGCGGATTCTTAACCACTGTGCCACCAGGGAAGCCCCAAATGTGGAAACTCTTATCTTTTAATTTGGGGAGAATTATTTGTTTATATTTTCCCCTGTCCATTTTCTCTGTTGTCTCTGGGACTAGCAAATAATTTCAGTTTCTAATCACATCTTTATAGAACTGTTCAGACCATAAGGCTCATTTATGGCAAACAGTTTTCATGACTACCTATTAATTTGGAGAATGAGGCATAGGGGGAAGAAATCAAGTGTACATCTAAAGAATGTTTAGTTTATTCAATTTTTTTCTTACTCAGTTTTTCTTATGTTTCTCATTTCTCTTACTTAGTTTTTTCCTATATAAATCTTGCTTTTATAATTTTTTAAAGTGAAGAAATTCCTGTTGTTTTACTTCCTTTCCTCGTTAAACGTGAATACTTCTAACAGTGATAATGACATTGTGGTGATTGATGGTAACGGCTCCCGTTGTGGCTATCATCATGACTCAGGTTCCTCACTGTAAAATAGGATCACAATAGAATCTGCTGTCCCTTAATGCTGTTGTGAATATGAAGGGAGTGTCACACATAAAGTGCTTGGGCCAAACGCTGAACACAGTGAGTGCTCAGTAAGTAGTAGTTAACCTATTTTTATCACTATTCATGATCCAGCTTCTGTAAGGCTGGTATTGTCCCCATTTTACAGAGGAGGAAGCCGAGGCTCAGAGAGGTTAAATCACTCGTACAAGGTGACACAGCTAGCAGGGGCTCTTCCCATTTGGCTGTGTTACCAGTGGGGAGGCCTTCTTGTCTTTGCATCCATGTCCTTTTTCTACTCCCTTATACAACGCACTCACCTGCCCATCCTAAAACCCAACAGTGTGCAAGGTCAGCATTGGATCACCAAACGCTAGCGTCAGCAGACTTTCTTGAAGGCACTCAAGAAGCACGTAGAGAACTTTGCCCCAAATACGTCCAGTACCCGCTGTGTGGAGGCAAGGCCTGGAGCAAACGTTCTCCACACGTGCTGTTCCGTGACATCACGGAAAGCCTAGGGTGTGTCTCAGTTAAGACCGTGAGGATTTCCCCGTTGGTGCACAGGGTAGGATACCTGCAGCACGTGCTCCACAAGCAAGACACGGATGGCATCCTCTCCAGGAGAACAAACAGACTGGCCATCCATGTTCTTTATGACACTTCCCAAAAGAAAAGGTTCCATGTGTGACTATATAGGCAGTGACCACATTTTCCCAGTCAGGCACACAAAGTCAGTCCCTCAAACCTCACCTGAAATATCCCCACATTGTGGCCAAGCGCACTGGGGGCTGAACACCCTGCTCACCGTCAGACCTCGCCCTGGAGAGCCAGCTCCACCCCGGGCCCAGGGGCATCCTGTGTGCTCAGCACAGCTGACTGCTGTGGGTTGCCTTCTAATTTTGGAACTGGACAATGTTCTTTTTGATAAACGTGGACCCACTTTTGGACAGGCCCATTGCACTAGGCAATTTTTGCACTAGAAATAATGTAAATTAGTATGAGATGAAAAGTACCCTTGCCTCTCTCCCCATTCAAAACCTCTTAAAAGTTTTAGCAAATGGAAAAAGGAACCAGCATCGAAGGAGGTGATGGGCTGTGTTATTGTGATCCTGAAAGGAATCATGTGTCCTAGAAAGGAAAATTCCCGGGACAAAAAATTAAAGTTGCTGGAAACACAAGAAACAAGAACACACAACATTCTAAATACTGGTCCATCCATTTCCTTATCCTACCCCATCCTTTTCTCACTGCAAATCCAGTTCCTCAGGACTGCTTTCATGGTTTTGACACTAATGAAACACCCAAGAGTCTGGAAGCCAAAGAATCAGGCTGAGAGGAAGGCCATCATTTCTGGCCTCAAGGTTTGCCTTCGTGAAAATGACGGGCCACTGAGCCAGAGTGAATAGAGCGGAGAGAAGGGGCACCAGCGGGGGTCCCGCCCGCCTGGACCCCGTCCCCACACGTCCTCCTCAGTTCCTCAGCTCGGTGAGGTGGTCATTTCTGTTCTCACATTACATGTGAGGAAACTAAGGCGCTTAGAACTCACCCAGAGCGTCTAGAGGAAGAGCTGGGATTAGTCTCATGTGTAGTTTTCCAAGGACCTGCAACCCAAAGTCAGAATACTAGCTGAGTCCCTCACGGGAAAAGATCACATTAAGAAAAATGCAATCCTGAAGGTAGGCAGGGGGATGGAAAGAGCTTTTTCCATTTCGAATTCTAAATGCCACACAGCCATCCTAGTCTTAATTATAGGACAAATAATCATTATTTGTTGAAATTCTTCTGCGAGTAACAGTTCGTTAAGGCTTTTGAGGAGAAATTATTTGGGAAGTGTGTTTAACTCACTTCTACTTAAAATTCACATCAGAGCAACTGTTTTAAGTACAATGAAATGCCATTTTAATAATTTCATAATATGTTTTAGTGATGGATAGCTACTTTAAATTTACATGCCAGCGACGTAAATGGCCGTAAGTGATTTTTTTGTCATCCTAAATGAAAGGATGGTAAGTAGCTCGAGATACCAATGTGAGTATGACGCAGGCGTGCCATTTATAGTTGATTAGACTAAAAGGATGCTAATCCGTCTGTATATTTAAAACAACACCCATTGGGGAAGGAGATTGATTTGCTAGGATAAAAAGTTATTTTTTAGAATTAGAATGAACTGTAACAAGGACTTAACTTTAATAAGTATATTTGCTAAGGATTCTTAGTTTCACCTTAAGAAATGATTGTACCCTTAGAGCTGAGTGGAGTGAGATCTGGGGGGAGTCTTTGTAGGATTTCCTAGTAGACAGACTGGCAATTTCTTCTCTTCTCTGGCATAAATAAGACACTCATGAAAGCATCAGCCCTGAAAATCAGTGTTTGTATATTGACATCTACGCTCCACACTATCTTTGGTTTTACTTTTTTTTTTTTTTTTTTTTGCGGTATGCGGTCATCTCACTGTTGTGGCCTCTCCCGTTGCGGAGCACAGGCTCCGGACGCGCAGGCTCAGCGGCCATGGCTCACGGGCCCAGCCGCTCCGCCGCATGTGGGATCTTCCCGGACCGGGGCACGAACCCGTGTCCCCAGCATTAGGCAGGAGGACTCCCAACCACTGCGCCACCAGGGAAGTCCTGGTTTTACATTTTTAAAAAAGGCTCTTCACAAAGCTTTACTATTAGAAGTAGTGACATCAAAGCAGAAGTAGTTTAGCCTTGAGCAAGCAGCAGTGCAGCCTTTTAAAAATCATTATTTGTGAAACAACATGAAATTCTGTTGACTCTTCTCGCGTAAAAAAAAAAAAATTTGGCTGAAGTCTTTAAGTTACCTGCAGTGACTAGAGATGAATTAAATAACATTTTTAAAGTAAATCTGTTTTTTCACACAGCTAATTTTTCCAAGGAATGCAGGATAGATGTACAAATTGTTTTGGCCGGGTTTTGTCAGCAAAGAATCGGGTTTGTTTCAGTGGAGGATCGAGCTCTTTGATGCATATTGATTACCTTTTATGGAAGACATATTTGCAGTTAATTGTTATAGCAATATTTTAGCTGATTTGGAAGTTGATAACTTTTCTTGGGAAGAAGAAAGGATAATTTTGGATGTAAAATTAGTTTAAATGTTAATCCATAATTTATCCTTGAGTGTATTACTTTACAATTCTATGATACTTTAAAAACTGGAAAAAAAACAGAACCCAAAGCATTATCATATAGGTACCATCTTTAAGAGTCATTTCATTTTGTGTCCTTTCTGCATTTTACCAACGTTAATTGTAGGCCTGTTATGATGTGTGAAGGACAAACCTGGCAGAACATAATTTTGTCTGATGTCATTTAAAAATTAAAAGTATGTAGGATTTTAAGCTTTTAAATACTTCTCTTGGGGCTAACATTACACATATATGGATTTCATTTATTCCATCTTCATCCCAATAAGCAATAAGCTACTGAAAGCTTATTCCATATAAACCACTGAGCTGAGTCATGATGAGGTTACAGAGAGGAATAAATACAGCCCCTGCTGCATGGGGAGTGTTCATTAGGCTTATTACGTAGCTGCTGTAACAAAGAGATCCAAAATACAGTGGCTTAAATAGGATAGAGATGTATTTATTCCCCCTGTAGCAACCCATAGGTGAGTATGTCCAGGGCGATGGAGGTGTTCTGCCGCCCTGAGTGTGTGGCCTCCAAGGGGCATCCAGCCACCAAGTCTTCCAGCCAGCAGGAAGGAGACATTCAGGACAAGCAACTTGCCATTAAGGGGGTGGCTGGAGCTCACATAAATTATTTCTTCCCACTTCTGTCACCGGAGTGAATCTAGTTTTGCGGCCACACCTGAGGCGTGTAGTCTCTAATCGGCAGTGGGAACCCAGCTAGAACTTAGGGGACTCCGTCACTGAAGGGGACTCAGTAAGTAAAGGGGTCAAAATATCTTTGTTAATTGAAGTAGAGTTGATTTACAATGTTTTTTAATTTCTGTTGTACAGTAAAATGATTCTGTTTTTATATATGTGTGTGTGTGTGTGTATGTATATATATATATATATATATATATATACACACACACACATTCTTTTTTATATTCTTTTCCATAATGGTTTATCTCAGGATATTGACTATAGTTCCCTGTGCTCTACAGTAGGACCTTGTTGTTTATCCATCCTATATATGAGTTTGCATCTGCTAATCCCACACTCCCAATCCATCCCTCCCCCTTGGCAACCACAAGTCTGCTCTCTATGTCTGTGAGTCTGTTTCCATTTCATAGATATGTTCATTTGTGACGTATTTTAGATTCTACATATAAGTGATATCATATGGTGGTATTTGTCTTTCTCTTTCTGACTTACTTCACTTCGTATGATAATCTCTAGGTCCATCCACGTTACTGCAAATGGCATTATTTCGTTCTTTGTTATGGCTGAGTAGTATTCCATTGTATATATTTACCACATCTTCTTTATCCATTCATCTGTTGATGGACATTTAGGTTGTTTCCATGTCTTGGCTATTGTGAGTAGTGCTGCTGTGAACATAGGGGTGCATGTATCTTTTTGAAGTGTAGTTTTATCTGGATATATGCCCAGGAGTGGGATTGCTGGATCATATGGTAATTCTATTTTCAGTTTTTTGAGGAACTTCCATACTGTTTTCCATAGTGGCTGCACCAACTTACATTCCCGCCAACAGTGTAGGAGGGTTTCCTTTTCTACACACCCCCTCCAGCATTTGTTATTTGTAGACTTTTTAATGATGGCTATTCTGACCAGCATGAGGTGATACCTCATTGTAGTTTTGGTTTGCATTTCTCTAATAATTAGCGATGTTGAGCATCTTTTCATGTGCCTCTTGGCCATCTGTACACCTCCTTTGGAGAAATGTCTGTTTAGGTCTTCTGCCCATTTTTTTCAATTGGGTTGTTTGCTGTTTTGTTGTGGAGTTGTACGAGCTATTTGTATATTTTGGAAATTAAGCCCTGTCAGTCACATTGCTTGCAAATATTTTCTCCCATTTCGTAGGTTGTCTTTTTGTTTTGTTTATGGTTTCCTTTGCTGTGAAAAAGCTTGTTATCTGGTACTGTTTTTAAAGTCAAAAGGGTTTGCTGCTGCCTTTGGGGAAGAGACATCACTTGTGCCCAGCAAAGGGGCCTAGAACTGGAGGGTGGGTTAGCATCCTCTGCCCTCACCCCAGTCCCTTCTGAGCTGCCTTCAGGCAACTTCCCTTCTCCCCAGATGCTTGTGAAGGTCCCTCAGGGCCCCATCCTTAGCAGTAAGTTACTCTTGTTGAAAAAGTGGTTTGAGAATGGGCAATGGATGTCCTCCCAACTACCCCGCTCCCACTCCGTCCTGCCAACCCCCAAAACTTAAGCTCTTGTTGGACCAGCATTAATACCCTGGGCCCTGTAAGCATCTCCAGTGGATCTGTAGAGGGAATCGCCTCGTTTTTTGACACGCCGTGAGCCTGAGCGTCTGGGGTGATCATTTCACGTTCAAGAGAATAGACTGTGCAGGTCTGGTTTTCCTTCTTCTTCAAAGGACTTAATGAGAGCCAGGTGGAAAGTTTCTGGCCTGTGATGCTGAGCTGTACACGGGGGTCTAATATGTGCAACCCATACCCGTTCTTTGTCGTGATGATTATTCTGGGATGTTCTGAGCTTTGGGTTGGTCCTTGTCTGACCACAGAATTGCTGCATGCCCTTCAGAGGTATTTTACTATGCTCCCCCGAGCCTAGCTGTACTAGTGTTATTATATGATATCAGATTTCTCCACAAAATGCCGTTGCCATTGGCTATTCGTTTGTGCACAACAACAAGATGATTTTACTGTGCTGAGTCCATTTTGTAGTATTTGGTGACCTTCACCAGAAGTTCAGCGTTCTTGGCAGGCATCTTTCCCCTTGGCCACAGAGGAACCCTGTACTTCCCTGGATCCTTCCAAGAGATGGGAATGCAACAGCAGCAGCTGAAGATATGAAAATGACTAGGAGCAACACAGACACAAATTCAGAAAAGTACTGGGAAAGAATGGTCAGCTGAAGTAGTTCTCTTTTGACCCCGAACATTCTGTAGGAATCATTGGTAGGTTGGCTGTCACACAGCAGTTTTTTGTTTGTTTGTTTGGTGGGTTGGTTTTTTTGCGGTACGCAGGCCTCTCACTGCTGTGGCCTCTCCCGTTGCGGAGCACAGGCTCTGGACGCGCAGGCGCAGCGGCCATGGCTCACGGGCCCAGCCGCTCCGCGGCATGTAGGATCTTCCCGGACTGGGGCGCGAACCCGTGTCCCCTGCATCGGCGGGCAGACTCTCAACCACTGCGCCACCAGGGAAGCCCACACAGCAGCTTTAAACAGGAGAAAAACAACTGCCTGTGTCCTGACATGTGATTTCATATTTTAAACACAGATGATAGAGTTCTGACTACAGATTTGACTCTTAGGCCCATGTGAGTGACTACCATTATATGCTGAAATCCATGAAATAATGAGAATCTAACAGAAACTTCTAATATATATATTTTTTAATTCTGTTGAAGTATAGTTGATATAAATGTTGTGTTAATTTCTGCTGTACAGCAAAGTGACTCAGCTATACATCTGTATGTATTCTTTTTCATATTCTTTTCCATGATGGTTTATCACAGGATATTGAATATGGTTCCCTGTGCTATCCAGTAGGACCTTGTTGCTTATCCATCCTATATATACTGGTTGGCAATTGCTGACCCCAAACTCCCACTCCATCCCTCCCCCAGCCCCCTCCCCCTTGGCAACCACCAGTCTGTTCTCTATGTCTGTGAGTCTGAGAAACTTCTAATATATTTTTAATCAGACACAAATAAAACTTTAAGATTTCCCAAAAAGAAATGAATCGAGTGGGTGGATGATGTCAGCACCTAAATTTCTCTCAATGCTTTCAAAGTGGGCTTTTTCTTAATGTTTAACAACAACAAAAAAATGTTCCACTGATTGGAAAGCCAGCGCTTACTGAGATACACAGTGCCTTTGAGCGAGCGTTCCAAAAAAGTGTATACATCCTTCTGGCCTGGATCGTCCTCTCCTCGGCGTTCCCAGCTGACACAACCGCATTCCTCCAGTTACATGTTCTGTTACCCTCGAGACTCCGGCGCCGTCCCACCCAAAAGCATTAGCGTTGCTCTATTACCATAAAAGTCCGCCCTGTGAGTGCTGTGTAAGAGACAAAGCAAATGGGCTGCACCGACACATAAAAGCAGCCCCCCCTCCCGGATTGAAGAAAACGCGCCCTCCACACTCTGACTGCTGGAGTTTCTGTCTTCCCGGAAGGATGATGGCTCCTCGAGTGCAGAAAGCTTCGCCCCAGCACACAGGGATGGCCACGACCTCTGCTTCTGTTTCTCGCATTTTCCCGAAGGTATTTTAACGCACCAAATCTTAAATCTAAAGCTGTGTTTGAGATCAAGAGAAATATTTATAACATTTATGCGTTCAGTTCGTGATTCAGAGATTTATTTATAAGACCGTTGACTTGGGGACACCCCACTCTTGCCTTTAAACGGCCGAAGTGAGTCATGTTTGTACGAGGTAATTGTACCAGAAGGTACAACTAACTTGTAAGCTTCTCTTTAAGATGTCCACTCACAACCTACAATCGCTGTAAATAACAGGCTGCCAGGAATTTTGCTCGGTTTTATGGCCGTGTATCTTTATTATGCGTGCATTAGGCGGTACCCAAACAGACTTTTGTCACAGAGGGGTTCTTGGAGGAGAAGCGAGTCCCTTTATTGAAGTATCAGTATAGAGTCCTGAGGGTGTAGGACTGGAAAGATGCAACATCTCAAGGTCTCCCTCCCATGACAGGGAACGAAGCCAAGGAAACAGCTGGTGCAGAAGAGAAATAATAGATTCCGGTCGGTGGAAGGTGTACACGTACGATTCGAGCATCATTAAATCGCAGCTGCAACCCACTGTCATCATGGCGGGCGCTCCCCTCTTTAGCACCTCAGTGCCTCGTGCTGGCTGGGTCTGTGTCCTCCTGGGAGGCTCTCTGACTCTCCACTGAGAGATTGATGAAGCCCACGCCCATCTGACCCCCAGCACAATGGGAAGCTTCTTGTGGCCACAACGCCAGAGTTTCTGAGAACATCCTGCCGTTCGAATACCCATGACTTAGGAGGAAGACCTCACCAGCCAGAGCTGGTGTTGCACGAAGGAGAAAGAGTAGGAGGGGATTTGGTGTCTGAAGTCAGCTTGTTACACAACGGACAAAGGCCCGCTCTGGCCGCGTCGAGGTTTCACTGTGCCCTCGCTTCACCTGCGTTCGACTCAACCTTGCTTAGCACAGACACCTCAGCTGTGATACCGAGGCCTCCCGGTCTCCCCTGAAGCTCCCTTGACTCCTGAGCCAGACACACTTCTTTGGTGGGTTTGAGACTCAACCGGCTCTATTACCAGCCTCCTCAGGCTGCCTGTGACCCAGCCTGTTCACATTCATTCATTCATTCGTTCATCCACTCATTCTTCACTCGTTTACTCACCATTCATTCAATAATGATTTACTGTCTCCCCTGTGTGTGTCAGTCATGCTGGGTCCTGGAATGTACCTGAGAGCAAAACCCAGCCCCTGTCTTTGAGGAGTGTCCTGCCTGGCTGGGGAGATAGCCGTGAAAAGTGGCAACTTCAAAACCACATGATAACTGCTACGTAGGGGTGAGTGGATGCTACGGGGACACATCAGAAAGGTGTCCTACCTGATCTTGGGGAGCCGAAAGCACTTCCCATGAGAGCCCACGTTTAAGCCAAGCTGGGAGGGAAGAGCAGAAGACAGGCAGGAGACCTAAGGGGGAACGAAGATAAGGAGAGAAGGTACAGTATTCTATGGGGAAGGAAAGGGGCAAGCCAGAGCCTGTGAGGGCCAGGCAGATCCATGTCAGAGAAGTGTGAAGAGTTCACAATGCGGGGCGGGGAGCAGAAAGGAGAACAAGTAGCGGAGAGACGACAGAGGAGATGACGGTCCGGGGGAACCAGACGTGAAGGGCCGCATCTGCCACGGTAAGGCGTTGGAGGTAATTGGGATCAGTCAGGGGATGAACCCCATGGACCGTGTTTCCATCAGAGCAGCCGTTTCCTGATTTGTCATAAGCTCGTATCTAAGCACGCAGGCTCTATCCTGAACAGGTTAGTGGACTCTAGCCATCTGGCTGGCTTTCATGCCCTCCTGTCTTTCCACAGTTAACCAAGGCTGTGACCACAGCTCGCCCACTGTTTGCGTCCCCTGACTGGTGGCCTCGCCCAGTTTGTTGTGCCTCCTATGGTCACACGCTCTGTGCTCCATCTGGGCCCACGACACACCTACAGTGCTCCTATTTTATGCACTTTCATCAAGATGTCTCTCTTAATTTTAACTCACATTTAAATCTGAAACGTGTAAAATTATAGGAGCTTACCATTCCTTCCACAAATATTAGCGTAACTACTCTGTGCACGAGAATGCTCTAGGAGATACAGTAATGACTAAAAAGGACTCAGCCTCCAGCTTCGCGGGGTTGCAGACAGACAAACAAGACAGCAGAGGGTGACAGGTGTTACGTAGAAAATCGTTAGGAGATGATGCTTGTTCTGTAGAAAACTTAAGCAGCAAGGGTTGCTGGACCATGCTATTTTTCTGTAGGGTTGTAACATATACACACAATAGAAAAGACAGGCTACCATTACTGTAAGCCTGTCTCAGGAAGTTTTTTAATGACCTCAGGATTCAAAAATCAGAATTCACGTAACTAGTTACAAATCATAGATTTGGATAGTAATGTTATTGTCGCTTATCAATTTCAGTTTTTAAGAATCTTTCTGATTTTAATTTTATTAAATTCAGTGTATGATTATAATTTTAGCCTTGTAGTGGCATAAACAGGATTTTGCCATAATCTTATGGTCTAAATGTCCCTGATTTAAATGCTGTGACTCAATGCATTTCTGAATTAGGATTTTGCTTTAAGCAAATAGTAGTTAAGCACTTCACTGTTTATCTTGTATCTTAATTTTCCACTTGGAATGATGGGGAAACATTAGTGGTACAACCCTGTGGGCGATAGTAGGGACTTTGATAGGGAGGGACACAAGTCCTCCAATATATGCCCAGTAGGGGTGACAGGAAAGAGGACTGGAGAAGCAAGATTTGAAGAAAGAAGAGCTGAAATTTTCCAGAATTGTAAGACAGCATGAATCCTCAGATTAAAGGGACAGCCAGTAGCAAGCAGGAGGAAGAAAAATAAGTACAGTAGAGAGGTTGAAGAACACCAAAAATAAAGAGAAAAACTGTAACAGAGAAGAACAGATCTGACTCCATATTAGATCTGTTTCTTTTGCTTTAACCTCCGTGCTCCATTGCCTGTGCTTAGTCCTGCAGGCTCTGTGCCATTTTAAAAAGAATGTTGCCTGTAGCCTGAAATACATCCCATTCTCAAGGCTCTGACCTTTAAAGGTGTAACACCTTTCTGTTCATATAGAGATAAAAAGTTGTAGAACAGAGAATCACATGTGTGTGGCTGGAGGTTTACAGGAACATCGTGACCTGATCTACGTGGACAGCGGCAAAAACAAGGGATTCCGGCACCAGGAAGTTTGCAACAGCTAACCACGCCCCTCCCTCACCTGGCCTTTAATATGCTTAGCTGAGAGTTTGGGGTTTTGGGGGCGCAAGCCACCTGTCTTCTTGCACGGCCCTGTGATAAACCTCTCTCTGCTGTAGCTGTGACGTTTTGGTTTCTTTGGCCTCACTGTGCGTCAGCACACAAACGTGGGTTCGGTAGCAAAAACTTTAAAACTATCAGAGACAAAAAGCAGATTCCACGCAAAGGAGCACTCAACAGACTGACAGCAGACGTGTCATTATTACAACAGATGTGGGGAGACAGTAATGTTCTCATCACCTGAGAGAAATTAACCCTCCATCTAGCATTTTAGACTCTGCAAAACTATTAAAAATGCAAAAATAGACATTTACATACTTACAAAGATTTAGAAAGTTAACCAATCATAGACCCTCATTATAGGATATACTTTAAAAAAAAAAAGAACCCAGGAAGTATGGACCACAAGATAACAGCAAACACAGATGTTGATAGAAATAAAAGATAGTATATCAACTATTCCAGTCCCTGGGAGCTCCATCTCAAAATCAGGAGAAAGTCAACATTCTTATCAAAACAATCTATTGTAAAGACAACACAAATCAGAATGAAGCCTTTCCGATGTGGACCCAGCTGCCAGGAGGGATGAGCATTGGCCGGCCTGTGTGGTGACCCTGGGGCTCATGGTATAAGAGGTCAGGCTTGGGAGGAAGCCAGCACCTCTCAGCGGCCTGAGGGTGAGCGAGGGCCCTGTGTAACCATCCGTTTATCTTTTAGTCTTTAATAGTACAATATGATTATTAGAAAAGTTTTTGGTGTTATATTAGATGAATCTGAAGTTCTAAATAACAGTATGAAGTATTTAGTGGGAGAAGGTTAAATGCTGACCAACTTTAGACTTGGCATTAAAAACATAGGGAAGAGACTTCCTTGGGGGCGCAGTGGTTGGGAGTCTGCCTGCCGGTGCAGGGGACACGGGATCGAGCCTTGGTCTGGGAAGATCCCACATGCCGTGAAGCAGCTAAAGCTCGTGCGCCACAACTGCTGAGCCTGCGCTCTAGAGCCCGCGAGCCACAACTGCTGAGCCCACGTGCCACAGCTGCTGAGGCCTGTGTGCCTAGAGCCCGTGCTCCGCAACAAGAGAAGCCACCGCAATGAGAAGCCCATGCACTGCAACAAAGAGTAGCCCCCGCCCGCCGCAACTAGAGAAAGCCCGCGTGCAGCAACAAAGACCCAACGCCGCCAAAAATAAATAAATAAAAATAATTTTTTTTAAAATAGGGAAGAATATATTTAAAAATTTTAACAGTAGTCACCAAAAGAATAGAATCTATAGCTTCCAAAAAAGTAGCAGGGAGAAACAGGAAGACCGAAAACTTTTATCAGTCCAGCAGAAGACAGAAAAGGAGAAAATTGCAAAGGAACATGATAGTAAATTAAAAGTAGAAATGTTATGAATATGCAATGAAGCAGCAATCACAATAAATATGAGTGGATTAAGCCAGGAGTTGGCAAACCTCTTTTCTGTAAAGGACCAGATAATACTTAGGTGCTGTGGGTCACATACAACTTCTGCAGTTCTTTAAAAACCTTAAAACCATTCTTAGCTCGTGTATGGCTTGAAAGCCATACAAAAACGTATTTCAGGCCAGATTTGCCCCTTGGGAGTAGTTGGTCAACTTGTGGATTAAATTTTTATCAGACAAGAAAAGTTTTTCCATTTATATTTATTTATTTGCTTAATATTGAAGTATAGTTGATTTACAATGTTATGTTAGTTTCAGGTGTATAGCAAAGTGATTCATACACAAATATATATATATATATTATTTTCCAGATTCTTTTCCCATATAGATTATTACAAAATATTGAGTATAGTTCCCTGTGCTATACAGTAGGTCCTTGTTGGTTATCTACTTTATATATAGCAGTGTGTATATGTTACTCCCAAATTCCTAATTTCCCCCCCCCCACACCTTTCCCCTTTGGTAATCATAAGTTTGTTTTCTATGTCTTTGAGTCTGTTTCTGTTTTGTGAATAAGTTCATTTGTATCATTTTTTTAGATTCCACATATAAGTGATATCATATGATATCTGTCTTGCTCTGTCTGAATTGCTTCACTTAGTATGATAATCTCTAGTTGCATCCACGTTGCTACAAATGGCATTATTTTGTTCTTTTTATATGGCTGAGTAGTATTCCATTGTTTATACGTACCACATCTTCTTTATCCATTCATTTGTCAGTGGACATTTAGGTTGCTTCCATATCTTGACTATTGTAAATAGTGCTGCAGTGAACATTGGGGTGCATGTATCTCTTCAAATTATGGTTTTCTCTGGATATATGCCCAGGAGATGGATTGCAGGATCATATGGTAGCTCTGTTTTTAGTTTTTAAAGTAACCTTTGTACTGTTCTCCATAGTGGCTGCACCAGTAGTGTAGGAGGGGTCCCTTTTCTCCACACCCTCTCCAGCATTTATTATTTGTAGACCTTTTGATGATGGCCATTCTGACTGGTGTAAGGTGGTACCTCACTGTAGTTTTGATTTGCATTTCTCTAATAATTAGCAGCGTTTAGGTATCTTTTCCTGTGCCTTTTGGCCATCTGTATGTCTTTGGAGAAATGTCTATTTATATCTTCTGCCCATTTTTTGATTTGGATTGTCTGTTTTTGTGATATTGAGCTGTATGAGCTGTTTGTATATTTTGGAGATTAATCCCTTCTTGGTTGCATCACTTGCAAATGTTTTCTCCCATTCTATAGGTCGTCTTTTCATTTTGTTTATGGTTTCCTTTGCTGTGCAAAAGATTTTGAGTTTAATTAGGTCCCATTTATTTATTTTTATTTTCATTACTCTGGGAAATGGGTCCAAATAGACCTTGCTGCAATTTATGTCAAAGAATGTCATTCCTATGTTTTCCTCTAGGAGTTTTATAGTATCTAGTCTTACATCTAGGTCTTTAATCCATTTTGAGTTTATCTTTGTGTATGATGTTAGAGAATGTTCTAGTTTCATTCTTTTACATGTAGCTGTCCAGTTTTCCCAGCCCCATTCATTGAAGAGACTGTCTTTCCTTCATTGTATATTCTTGCCTCCTTTGTCATAGATTAACTGACCATAGGTGCATGGATTTATTTCTGGGCTTTCTGTCCTGTTCCATTGATGTATATGTCTGTTTTTGTGCCATTACCATACTGTTTTGATGACTATAGCTTTGTAATATAGTCTGAAATCAGGGCAGCTGATTCCTTCAGCTCTGTTTTTCTTTCTCCAGATTGCTTTGGCTATTCAGGGTCTTGTGTGTTTCCATTCAACTTTTAAAATTCTTTGTTCTAGTTCTGTGAAAAATGCCATTGGTAGTTTGATAGGGATTGCATTGATGGGGATTGCAATGACTGCACTACCCAAGATTACCTTGGGTAGTGTAGTCATTTTGACAATATTGATTCTTCCAATCCAAGAATATGGTATATCTCTCCATCTGTTTATGTCATCTTCGATTTCTTTCATCATCATCTTATAGATTTCACAGTATAGGTCTTTTGTCTCCTTAGGTAGGTTTATTCCTAGGTATTTTATTCTTTTTGATGTGACGGTAAATGGGATTGTTTCCTTAATTTCCCTTTCTGATCTTTCATCATTAGTATATAGAAATGCAGTGTATTTCTATGTATTAATTTTGTATCCTGCACAGACAGAAGTTTTCAGATGGGATTTTTTTTTTTAAAGCTGGCTGTGTGTTTCTCACAGGATAAGAGCCTTTAAAAACACATAAAATATTTATAATAAAGGGTGGGAAAGATACTCTATGCAGCTGACCCTTGGACAACACGGGTTTGGCCTGTGCAGGTCCAGTTATATGTGGATTTTCTTCAATAGTAAATACTACAGCACCACACGATCCCTGGTTAGTTGAGCTGAGGATGCGGAACCACAGATAAGGAGGAATAGGGAATAGGAGAACCCAACTATAAGTTAAATGTTGTCATTGTGCACTGACCCTCTGCACAATCAGGTTCACCCTGGCATCACTCACTCAAGGGTCAACTGTATTAAGCAAAAGAAAGCTGGTTGACAGACCTGGAAGCAAGGTTCCAAGTACAGATTGTTTGGGAGGTGATTCCGGGAAACACAGGTAGGGAGAAGGGAAGAGAAGGAAGCCAGTCCGAGATGTTATTCGCCACTTAGCACCATGGCCACTGGAGCTCCGCCCCCCGAGGGCTCTGAGAGTCAGAGCAGGATGTGGCTCCAGGCTTCCACCTGAGGAGCAAAGGATCTCGAGCGCTGGCTCTGGGGACACTGGCTCTTCGGCTGTCCTGTCTTGCCTTGTGGGTGAGTAGAGTGTCCTCCCATGGCCAGAAATGAAGCAGCCTTTGCACACAGAGGTGAAGCTCAGGGACTCTGAGTGGGGCAAGGAGCGCCT
Organism: Globicephala melas; assembly: GCF_963455315.2. Classification (NCBI taxonomy): domain Eukaryota; kingdom Metazoa; phylum Chordata; class Mammalia; order Artiodactyla; family Delphinidae; genus Globicephala; species Globicephala melas. Next base: position 2,917,115 of record NC_083315.2, on the reverse strand, counting down.
TCAGCTACGCCAGTACCGCAGCATCAGTATGAGTCAAGACTGAATTCAGGGCAAAGGGCACTACTAGGGATAAAACGGGAAATGACCTAAGAATAGAGGAGTAATCCACCAAAAACCAAACCAGTCCTGAGTTAGCTCAAGACCTAGCATCACAGTAGGCAAAGCAAAAAGTGACAGAATTACACGGATACATTGGAAAGTGCACAGTTAGAGCTGAAGGTTTTAAACAAACTCTATTAATAGACCAAGCAAACCAAAACGAGTAGAGAAAGCAGAAGATACCGTGGGAAATACTAAATTGTGATATAACTCAAACTAAGAATGAAAATGGGGGAACAAGTTCCGAGTCAAATGGGTTCCGCTGGGCTAACACCCAGGTGTGGGTAGGGCTGCATTCCTTCAGGAGGCTCGGTGGGGGAGACCCACTGCCTTGCCTTTTCCAGAGGTCACGTGCGAGCCCCTTCCTCCATCGTCAAAGCCAGCTGCTAACACCTTCCAAAAGGTGCTGACTCCCTTGCCTTTCTTTTTCACTTCTGAGGACCCTTGTGATTACTTTATCCTATTGGCCAAGTCCCTTTGGCCATGTAAGGTACCATATTCACAGATTCCAGGATTAGCACGTGGACTTCTTTGGGAGGGTCACCATTCTGTCTACCACACAAGCTATGTCAGCTGTTGCAAAATGTATATTCAGAGACAAAGAGACGCATCAGTGTACTCTTGAGATCAGGGAAAACATAGGAAAAGGAAACCATAGACCCATTTTATTTATTCTGAATAAAATAGTAGCAAATTAAATTCAGCAGTGTTTATGTTCAGGTTGGGTTCATTTCAGGAGCAGAGGGGTGATTTCAGAAGGGATTCCAAAATCTTTTGATGTAATATGCTGCATCAAGAGATTTTAAAAATCTCTCTGATCATCTCAGTAATTCCATGATAAGCATTTGATTTAAAAAATCAGCATTCAGCATGATTTTCTAAAGTCTTAGCAAACTAAAAAAAAAATAAATAAATCTTAGCAAACTGGAAATAGAAGACAACTTTCTATACCTAATATCCAAAACCTACAGCAATCGTGTATTGATGAAACTTTAGAAGCATTCTCATTAAAGTCAGGGACCCCCCCCCCAAAAAGGATATTTCATGTCATCGCTCCTTTCAGTAATGTACTGAAGGTTCTAGACAGCCCAACAGATGGATAAAAACATAAGATCCAAGTACTGGAAAGAAAGACATGAGGCGTATTTACATACTACAAAACCTAAGAATTCGTATTTTTCCTAGTAATGAACCCATACAAAATTCTAAAACTAATTTGAAAGCTGGTGCATATTTTTGGATAAAGCTGAGCCTAATAACGTTCCTAATAATCCATTAGAAAAGCAATACACAAAACATACTTTCTGCAATGACAACAAAAACGATAATTTACCTAAGACTAAATCCAACAAAGATGTATTTGATAATCAAAAAGAAAATACAGGGCTTCCCTGGTGGCACAGTGGTTGAGAGCCCGCCTGCCGATGCAGGGGACACGGGTTCGTGCCCCGGTCCGGGAAGATCCCACATGCCGCGGAGCGGCTGGGCCCGTGAGCCATGGCCACTGAGCCTGCGTGTCCGGAGCCTGTGCTCCGCAACGGGAGAGGCCACGACAGTGAGAGGCCCACGTACCCCCACCCCCCCAAAAAAACAAAAAAACAAAAAAGAAAATACAGCATTATTGAAGTAATGGAAGTCTCAAATAAATGGAGAAGTGCTAAGTAAAAACCGTGTTTTTGGATTGGAAGTTTTACTATAGTAAAGATAGCAGTTTGCTCCAAATTAATTTAGAAAATCAGTTTAAAATGTAATTCCATTTAACGTATCATCAGAGTTTTATATACAATTTGATAAGTGTCCTTAACATTTATATGTAGAGGAAAGGACAAGAATAGCCCCCAAAAAATCTTTAAAGAAGAGCAAGGTAGGGAAGAGATCAATACTTTTTGTAAAATTATAGTGATTAATACAAGGTGATTTTGGCACAGATATGGAGGAGGTGCCCAGTGGAATAGAATACACAAATAGAATATTTGTCAGGAGTGGCATTACTGATCAGTGGGTTAATAAAATGGTGGTGGGAACATTAGTTATCTGTATGGAAAAGATAAAATTTAATTCTTACCTCATTCCCCTGGCTGGATTAAAAACTCAGTGTGTGGAGCAGTATTTTAAAAATTCAGAAGATAGCATAAAACAATATTCTTAAGACCTGAGGATGGAGAGAGAGCATTCTTAAACAATATACAATAGCAGTCAAGGAAAGAATTGATAAATTTGACTCCTTTAAAATGTTAAACTCCTTTAAAATATATATTTTTTAATGCTATAAATAAAGTTAACATAAAACACAGACCAAAAGAAGACATTTACAATGCACATAGTTGACAAAGGATTAGTTGTCAGAGTATGTAATGATTGCCTGCAAATTAAAGAGAGAAAGAACTGACTTGATAAAAAAAAAAATAGGCAAGGTTTCTTTTTTTGGAGTGGAGAGAGATGAATAAACGGAACACAGATGACTTTTAGGACAGTGAAAATACTGTCTGACACCATCATGACGGATACAAGTTGTCATACATTTGTCCAAACCCATAGAACGTACAACACCAAGAGAGAACCCTACTGTAAACTATGAACTTTGGGTGATAATGATGTGTCAGTGTAGGTTCATCAATTGTAACAAATGTACCTCTTTGGTGGGGATGTTGATAATGTATGCTTGAGGGCAGGGGGCATACGGGAAATCTCTGTACCTTCCCCCTATCATTTTGCCGTGAACCTTAAACTGCTCCAAAAAAAAAAAAAAAAGTCTTACTTAAAAAAAAAAAATTAGGCAAAGTTATATGAGGTTGCAGTTTATAAAAGAGGATTGCCTAATGACCAATAAACATGAAAAATTGTTTCATTTTTACTGGTAATCAGAGACATGTAAAATAAAAAAGTAAGTTGCTGTTTCACATCATGAGGTTAGAAAAATATTTAAAGCCTGACAATACCACATGGTGACTTGAATGTGGAGCAAGGAGAACTTTCAAATATTTCTGTTGGAAATGTTAGTTAGTACAAAATATTTGGAGAATAATTTGACCATGTCTCTCAGAGATGAAACTCGGCATTCCCTGTGTCCCGGCATTCCAGATCATTCCTGAAGGAATTCTTGCAGATTGTTGCACAGAGGCACTTGTACAGGAATGTTCACTGTAGCGGTGCCAGTAATGGTAACAGTCTGGAAATCGTGTGAATGTCCATCAATAAGAGCATGAATAAACAAACTGTGATACAAGCAAGGGAAAAGGAACCCTACACAACTTTAAAAGAATGAACTGGAACCACGGGTAGCAACCTCTGAAAAACATGATGTAGAAGGAAAAAAAGTTGTAGAATGATACGTAGAGTATGGTGCCACTTATGCAAAGCTATAATCCTTCACAACAATGCTATATAGTGTTATGGAACTCCCTAAATAGGTAGTAGCAAAGCGCAAAAACTTACATGAGAAAGATAAATGCCAGATGACTGACAGCAACTATCATTAGGGATAGAGAGAGGGGAACAGGATCCAGAAAGGATACACAGGGGTTTCCGCTTTGTCTGCAGTATTTAATTTCACAAAAGAAAAAATGTGGAGCAAATATGGCAGTATGTCAACATTTGATGAAGCGTGGGGGTACCACTGCGCTTTCTGTTTTGATTTATGTACTTCTCAGTGCCCATTCTTTCAAAATGAGTATCTCGCATGTGCCAAACACTGTTTTAAGAACTAGGGATAGAGCAGAACCCACCAGCCTCGTAGACTGTATATTCGAGCGTGTTTAAGATATTTCCTAATTTTTAAAGGGAGAAGCAGAGCAAGAGAAAAATGAAGACGTGAAGATGAGTTTTTTGAGAAAGATTGGTTGGAACTGTGTAGATTCAGTTGTGCTTGTTGGTCATCAGTCTGTAGTCACTGGGGTTAAGCAGTCTGCTCAGTAACGTGATTTTCTCCCGTGGGATCCCACTGCCTAATTGCAGGCGGGTAGAAGAAGAGCAGTTGGGTTAGTTCAAAGGTTTTTCCAGGTAGGGAAGTGTAATTACCAGGCCGAGGTTCAGAGAGGGTTCTGGGAAGGTGACAGAGGAGGGAGCATCAGGAACCTGTCTCTGCACCCAGACAGCAATTGCACTGGCGGACTCCGTCCAGTGTAACCATCTTGGAACTCTGGAGTCCAGCAACTGCTAGTGGAAGGCTTCATGGTAAATTGTGGTTAAATGCAAATCAGTTTCAGCGCCCAGCATGGTAGCAGCTGTCCATCCTCCGTCTCTCCATCCCTCCCCCATCCCACCCCCACCCCCGGCAAGCAGCCTTGCATGTGTTCCGGGAGCAGCTCGTGTAGCTTCCGGAGCCGGGGGATCTGTGCTCTGACTGCTGGTTGCTGCTTTGATCATAAAGGTGCAGGTGAAGAGGTGAGCAGGCATTGTTGCAAGCCCGCCTCCTCTGGCTGAAGTGACTTCCAGGGCATTCAAAGGGCTGGTACCTCCTCCCTTCATTTTTCCCTTTGTACCCTTTTGGGAGCTGGACACTGAAGACTAGAATGTTCAAAAGCAACTGCATATATGGGACAATTAGAAAGTTACCACACATATCCAGGGAAAGGGAAAGGTACAGACTCAGAAAAGACCTGAGAAGACCCTAAGTTTACACCTCAGGCTGATCCTTAGCATGGAAACAGCCTATAACAACAGACAGAGAGGGGAGAGAGAGAGAGAGAAATCAGCAAACCTTGGGGAAGGGGGAGAATCTGATTTCCAGAGTTAGCACATCATTAGATGCAATGATGCATTGCATAATTGCAATGCAATTAGATGTGATTTTCTGATTTTTAAACAGAAAATCACAAGCAATACTAAGGAACAGCGAAGTATGGCCCATTCAAAGGAAAAAATAAACCAACAGAAACAGGCCCAGAGAAACACCAGATGGTAGACTTACTAGGCAAAGATTTAAAGTAGCTGCCTTAAAGATGCTGAAAGAACTAAAGGAAGATGAGAAGGAAGTCAAGGAAATGGTGTATGGACAAAATGGAGATATCAATAAAAATATATAAAATGTAAAAAGAGAGAGAGAGAAATCTGGCCAACATGTGGAAGCAGAACAAGTGTCCAGATAAGCAAAGTGTGGTATATATGTGTGTGTGGTGTAAATGATACCATGGAGTGTTATTTAGCCTTAAAAAGAAAGGAAGTTCTGACAGACGCTACAACATGGATGAACCTTGCTAAACGATGTTACGTCAGTCTGGAAGTTCAATGTTGCTCCTCTTGCTCAGTGATTTTAAAGAAATTGAGCAGTTCCAGTGTGATTTCTTTCTTTCTTTTCTAAGCTGCATTCCTGTTCCCACCTAAGGCATGCCTCTATGTACGTATCGGCTACTATGGTGTTTCAACGTGTTTGAGACATTGAACAGCATCCCTTAATTCTCTATGTTATTTGTCAGAACTGTTATTTAAAGAACGAAGTATGTGTTGCATGAAAACACGTGATTTTTTCCCTTGGTTTAAATAAACTTCAAGATAACTGGAAAAAAATTATTATAGTGAAATACGCCAGTCACGAAAAGACAATGCTATACGATTCCGCTTATGTGAAATACCTAGAGTACTCAAAATCATAGAGACGAAGGAGAACAGTCATTTCCAGGGACTGTCAGGAAAGGGGAATGGGTATGTGTGTGTGTGTGTGTATGTGTTTAACGGGTACAGAGTTTCAATTCTGCAAGATGAAAAGAGTTCTGGCGATGGATGGTGGTGATGGTTGCATCATTGTGAATGTACTTAATGCCACTGAATTGTACGCTTAAAAATAAATAAGATGGTGAGTTTTATGTTTTGTGTATGTTACCACAATAAAATAGATGGCAAGGGCTTCCCTGGTGGTGCAGTGGTTAAGAATTGCCTGCCAATACAGGGGACACGGGTTCAAGCCCTGGTCCTGGAAGATCCCACATGCCGTGGAGCAACTAAGCCCATGCACCACAACTACTGAGCCTGCGCTCTAAAGCCCGCGAGCCACAGCTACTGAGCCCACGAGCCACAACTACTGAAACCTGTGTGCCGCAACTACTGAAGCCAGCATGTCTAGAGCCTGTGCTCCGCAACAAGAGAAGCCACCGCAATGAGAAGCCCGCGCACCGCAACGAAGAGCAGCCCCCGCCCTTCACAACTAGAGAAAGCCCGCGTGCAGCAACAAAGACCCAATGCAGCCAAAAATAAATATATATATATATATTTTAATGGTGAAAAACAAGCAAAAGTACAAGGGCCAAGGGAGTTTAGTGTCCCTGCAGGAGAGTAGTTGAAATAATGGGCCATGGACTCCAAGCTGGCTGGGAGGGATGTCATGAAAAGGAGGACGTGGAGGGGTCAGTGGATGGAAGTTTCACCAAGGCTACAGGGGACCGGGTGTTTGTAGGGTTTCTTGCGCAGGCCAGCAGGAGGGACAAAATACTGCTTGGAGAGGTTTGGACTGGCGATGATATTGGAGGGGGGCTTTTCCCGCTCCCCCGCATACATCATGGATGTTTTTCCGTTTCAGAAGTCAGAGTTCTATTATGTGCATTTTAACAGAGCATTTCATTGTATAGACGTGCCATAACTTACTTAACCAATCTCTTACTGTAAATCATAGTCACACGTTGATTATTTAAGCTAATAAATTACAGTCCTTACAGAAATCCTCACCAAGCCGTCTCTGACCTTCTTGACTTGACCAGTGGAAGAAACCCTGGCGCTCCAGAGAAACTCAGGACCAAAGCTACCGATAGGTGTCCTCTCCACGAAGATGGTGGGCAGCCCAGATTCTCTGCACACTTAATCACGTCAGAGCAGAGATCAGGTTACTCTAACTTGCTCATTGATATATATGAATTAGTTAATTGATTAACTAATTGATATATATGAATTGTGTATTGATATATATGAATATATATGAATTAGTTAATTCAACAAAAATTAACTGAGTATATATGAATTGATACATATGAATTAGTTAATTGATATATATGAATTAGTTATATATGAATTGATATATATGAATTAGTTAATTCAACAAAAATTTACTGTGTCGCTTCTGTGTAAAAAGAACTGTATCAGGAACTGGAAATGTGAAAGTGCTCTCAAAGATGGAAGGCATAATTAGACGAGGATGTAAATTACTGTAAGATCAAGTTCAAGCAGCGGCAGATTTAGCATGAAGTGTGTGGTGCCTGGGCATCAGTGCCCCTCACTCCTTTCCGACCCCAGGGAGAGACCCTATCAATTCACTTACCTGGCCATACATTTTGGTAAAATTTGAAAAAGTTGAGTTTTTGTTTTTTTTTTCCACCTGTGTCTCCCTTCTTGCTTTTCCCCATTGCTGAAAAAGCCAAGGATATTTTTGAGATCCAGCAAAGGAGAAGTTGTGCTGAGGACACATCTAGCTGGGTTTTTTGAAATGTATGAGTGGGGCTCCTGGACACTGCATTGTGGAATGAACCACTTCCCACTTGCACCGGTGCAGGAGTGATTTCTAGAAACATCTCACCCCCCCCACCCCCGTGCTGATGCAGGTGCCAAGCAGTGGCTTTATCACGACAGGAGCAGGCCCCGTGGCGCTCAGCACAGGAAGTGGGTGGGCACGGAGGAGACACCAGCTGTAAAGTAAATGGAACCCAAAGCGAGTTGGTGGGAAATTCTTCTAATCAGACACATAAACCTGCAAACAGAAGATTCAGTTCACAGCAGTGCCTGGTCAAAATAGAACTTTCTGAAGCCAGGAATGCTCTCGATAACACAGCATAAATAGTTACAGTTATACACGCATCATACATTTTCTGGTTGTTGATGATGTGTAGGTATCGAGGTACAACCTGGTGGCTGTAGGACAAAGAGTGGGTACTGCGCCTACATGTGAAGTTGTATGTTTTATTTATTCCAGTTATTAACAATAGTAAAATTGTGACCAACCTTATAGAAGAAACACTGAATTATCTTTCCATTTTCTCTATAAAAAATAGTTAAGTAACTCTGACAGGTACTTACTTCATGAAAATGTGAATTTTCTTCTAGATTTTGTAATGTTTGTTTTATTCATTAACTTGTTAAAACTTGATTTTGTTGTGATTTCTTTATTTTAAACAAATAATCATTTTCACATCTAATTTTTACTAATTACTGTGATTTAGTGAATTTTAACTAATCACTTATAATTATTTTCCCCAAGGAGGTGCCCCCCCCAATTGTTTAAACTTTAGGTCCTGCAGAACTGGATCTACCCCAGGACAAATTAATGAGTGTGATAAGAGAAAAAGATAAGAGGGGCCGGAGGGCGGGGTATTGAAAAGGAAGAAGTTATTAATGACAGACGATAGAGGAAGGGTTTCAGCTAAGCTATGATTGAGTGGAAGACTTTGAATTCAGAAACATGGCGAATGGGGTTCTAAATGAAGAAGGGAATTCTTCATAGCTTTTAGATAATGTCTATCCCCAGAACCACCCACTCAGATATTCTCAGTTTGTTATTGACATATCTTCTCTACCTTCACATCCTTTCTGATTCCGCATCCCAAAGCCTTTCCGTTGATGTTTTGTGCTGATGGCTTCAAGTAACAAACTAGTGTGAATTTGGTGGGTGTGAAGGAAGAGACTTTCCCAGGATGGATTCTGGGTAGGAGTTCAAACCAAGAAGTTGGTGACAGTTCCGCATTGCCACCCAGACCCTATGACATGAATGATGCAGAAACAAAGCAGACTTTCTCCCTGCTTTTCAACTGTGGTTCAATTTGTGAACAGGAGTCAGAAACAGAAAAGCCCTGTTTTTAGGCTCTAGGCCGGAGTCGCCTTCCTTCATGAGAAGGAAGCAATAGTGATATTCAGAAGCCACGGGGAAGAAGCGTTTTCATGTGGGGCCGTGGGGCCTGGATACCGTGACACCACATCCCTGACTTGTTGAGGTCGTGCTTGTGCATGTGTGTGTGAGAAAGCAAGAGACACAGAGAGACAGAGCCTGAGACCAACCGTGTCCTGCGCAGGCTCGGGGCCCCTGAAGGAAGGGCCACTTGTCCCACCGGCAGCTCAGCCTTCACAGGTCCGGTGACTCGCCGAGCACCTCTGGGGGCCCTGGACTTTGCACGACTCAGCCCCGAGCGAGCTCACCGTGCACCTAGCTGACGTGAACCTAGCTGATATCGGCGGGGAGAGACAGCATCAGAGACACAGAGGGTCAGGGAAACGAGGCTAGAGGCAGGTGGAAACCGCTGAGGAGTTGCTGAGTCACAGGAGGAAGAGCTGAGAGCCGCGACGCCTGGAGATGGGGCTCTGGGAGCAATGACTTGGGGCCAGGACTTCCTTGCTTCGGGGGCTGAGGCCGTGGGTCCTGCTGAAATGCAGCAGCGCTCTTGTCATCCAGCCCGAGGAAAGCTGGTCATGCTGTGCTAATGCTAATGACTGTCTTGCTCTTCCAGCCCCTCGGGACTGGGGGCTGAGCTCCGGCCGTCCCACGCCAGCTCTGGCCGGCTCAGGGTTGTGTGTGTGTCACCCGGGCCAACTCTGGCCGCTCAGGGTTGTGTGTGTGTCGCCCGGGCCAGGCGTCATCCTACTGCTCCGGCAGCCTCCAGGGCATCGTCCTCCGGTGGGAATGCAGGAGACACACACTTAGCAACCGTTTGCCAGGCGTGAAACCTTAGAGTTGGGACTTTTGTATTTGCATGTAATGCAATTTCCTTCCGTACAACTGTCCTCCAAGACGGGTACAGCTATCCATTTTCCAGGTAAGTGAGCAGAGACTCAGAGGTGGTACCTTGTGTGGGTCCCATCGATGATCAACTTCACTCTGGGTTTATTCCTCTTTATCCTACTTTCATGAAATGTGCTTTCATTCATCAGAACTGGGGAGAATAATATCTACGGGATTGTTTCGAGGATCAAATGGAATCCTCACTACGAAAGTACCTGCCACGCGGTAAATACTTAAATAACAATTTCCTTCCTTCACCCTAACCTGACTTCTGCCTGGAAAACGAGCTCCGCTGACAGAATCTGGGCTTGGCGCATGCCGAGTCCAGCATCAGAGTATGTAGTGGGTTGTAATACATGTTGGATGGATGAATTAACGGTTAGTCAGTGGAAGCATTTAGGGTTTGCAAGCACCTGAAGACCATCCTTTTCCGCCTGCACTGGGCTCCTCTTGGGTCTATAATCTGAACATCAGACCTGCTCTCTTGCTGGATTTCTCTTCACTTGCAGCTGAACCTCCTCGCGCATCCTCACCGGTTCACGAGAACATGCTTGTCTGTTTTGCACGTGCCTCACTGCCGGGTCAGAGGCTCTCCTAGCTTGCCTGTACCTTTTCTTTCCGAGTTGCCATCCTGATGTTCTGGACTAAGGAGGCTGGACCAGAGAGGATGTGTTTAGCTGAGCAGGTGGTCCCGCAGGGGCAGGTCTCGTGTGGATGCAGGCGGCCCTCGGCGCTTCGACCGGGCTGAGCCAGGCCACCTGCTAGCTCAGCACCTTTCCAAATAATTAGGCAATCTACCGAGAGCCTGGAGCTTAGAATCAGAGGGAAGAGCTTTGGATGGAAGTACAAGCAAGGCTTCTGTAGAGATGCTTCCTCCTCTAGCCAACAGTTCCATTAAGGAAATTTATCACAGTGTTTTGGCAGCCTGAAGATTTTAGTTCAGTCACGGAGACGTCCAGTCATCGCTGTCGTCAGTCAGCAGATTCAAAGGCGGCTCAGAGGGGAAAAGGCAGGGCCCTGGGCCATCCGTAGGACCGAGGCACACCTGCAGCCATGCCAGGGAGGGGATGCCTGGTCCTCTGTTGAGCATCTGTTCAGGGTCGCCAGAATGATACCTGGTCAAGGTAAAAACTGCATCTGGAACTTGATTAATCTCCAACATTCATTAATCTGCAATTCTCCAAGAATTCGGAAAGGAATAAAGAAATCCACAAAGGTAGTCGCTGAAGAAGGATGTGGCGACCAGGGAATTCCCTGCTCTCGAAGCCCTCGTACCCCACAGCTGGGACCTCTTAGTGATTACCTGGAGGCTCCGCTCTGCCTCGGGCTCTGTGATCAGGTCAGGGAGAATGGAGGAACCGTTTAGGTATCAGTTTGGGGGTTCCGCATCAGGTCAGCCGTGCTCTCACGCCTGCTCTGACTTGCAGTTCAGAGTCTGGGAAGCGGATTCTCACCTCATGCTTTTTGATCAGGCGCACCTGTGAGTCAGAAGTTCCAGGCCTGCACCCTTATCTGACCCTTGCATACCTGAGCTCCTACCTGCCTCGGCATTTTCCGGACTGGAAGCTTGCCTTGCTATCTCGAGAATTTGCAGGAAGTAGACTCCTCTGTTGGTTTGTCAAGCCTAAGGTCGATTTAGCTTACTCGGAGCTGAAATCTTCCAGGACAACCTGCTCTAACCCATTGGATCAGCCAAGTTTTGTATCACGGCCCCGTCACAACTCCATGTGACCAAACCTGATGTTTGACTGCCCTCTGATCATGAAAGAGTACAGTTGGGTGGATTAACCCATCCACGCCCAACTTCTCTATCTGCGTGTAGAATCCTGGGGCGTGGGTGGAAGTAGCAGGACATCCGGGAGTCCCGAGGATATCACGGAGCATGAAAAAAAATGAACACTTCTACTTCTGAACCAAATCCTACCAACCATTCCGGGAAGCCTGGCTTCTAATTCTGCATATGTCATTCACGTCAACCTTGCAAGGTTTGGGTCCTTACCGTATGCCTTCATTTCAAAGAACCAGCCAATTAAGGATCTTAAACTGCCATGAAGCAATAAAAATTTCCCTAAACATTAACCGTACAGAGGATCACTTCCAAGACTGAGATTTTGTTATCTCATTGCGGGCATTCTAGATTAAGCCCTGGAGGAAAATCTTACTGCTAATAAGTAATCACTTGTAGTAATATGCGTTATTGCTGAGATAATAGGCTCAGTATCAATATCTTCTCATGTCGTTGTAACTGGGAAGTAAGATGGGAGAATACTGCTCTGTGTCACAGGATTGAGGAAAACCAAATGTTAATTTTCAGAGTGTCATGTTTGGTTTAAATTATCTATTCTAAAATAAAAGCATGTGTTCACCTTCAGTGCAGTGAATTCGTTTGTTACCCAGCCACATGTGATTTCTATCAAATTTCTCTCCAAAACAATTCTAAAGGATAGGACACAGAAGAACAAAAACCGTCCACAACTTATCAGTTGACAAATAATACACTGAAATTCACTAAAAGAGTGTTGATGAAATCTTCGTATTTTAAAAAAGGAGCTTCATAATAAACTTGACAATTCATATGGTGAAAGGTCTAAAAAATCTTAGATTCTTGTGTGTTTTTTCCACGCAGAGCAACTTTTCAGAATGTGTTGGTTTTTGAAAAATCCTGTATGTTGTATATATTCTGATATTTAGATATTGTCAAATCTTCAGGTGGAAAATCGCAGTCTCTGATTGATCTCCAAGGTTTGAGTTTTTAATTCACCAGAAGGGATTGCTGAAAACTGAACTGTTTTTTTCCCTGTGATTATTTTAAAGCTTACTTTAAAAAGGCATTTTTTCAAAAATAAATTTGGATGGAATGAGACTCATGAAATAATGAATCTAGGAGAATCTATGGCCACTCCAAGACTTTTGTTTCCAAAAGACTTATGGAAACAAAACTTATGATCAAGCCCCTAAGGCCATATAACTTGGTGGGGATTAATAGGGAGTGAGTCGACCATAAGTAGTCAATTCAAAGAAAGCAACTTAGTACAATGATTTTAAATCCAGGTTCACAGTTTTCCTGACAATGGATAGTCCAGGGAGATTCACAGTGGCAAAGATATAAATCTCCACTAAGGAAGCGTTCTAAAAGAAACACTAAACCAACTATATTCTGGAAAATGGGATGTTAAATAAAAAGAGCTTGCGTTTGCTGATCGTTGTAATCGTGGAACAGCATTAGTCAATGGAATATAACCCTAAAAGTATTGGATTTTCTTTTCAAACCACGGAGTAAATTTGGCTTCTGTCACTGACCAATGATCCTACCAAAGTGTCCGGGACTTGAAGGACCAATATCCCAGAGAAAAGGGATATTGCGGAAAGCTCCACATTTGGCGTCGTTTTCCTCTGACCCTATTGAAGCTTATGCTGTACAGGGCAAAGTCTAGGAAGCTAAGCAGAAAACACTGAAACACAGTGTGGAATTGTCAACAGGCTCACGGTCCTTGGGAAACAAACGTTGGATTTCAGCATCTGCCAGAAGGGGAGGGGGCCCTAGTGACCTTCCCCTGGAATCTCTGGGTTTTACGCTGAGCCTGTGGGTAAACCAAGCCTTACAAAGGCCACAAGTCCGCCTCACGTCCCCTCCGTCCTGGTTGGATTGAACTCATCTGATTCCGTTCCATTCTGGATGCCTCACAGAGGGCAGGGGAAAAGCCTCTTTGAAGAAAAATAATGGCATCCAAGGCCATAAATTTTTAAAATCACGATGTCTAACATTAAATAAAATACCAGGTGGACTCATCTGTGACTCAGCTATTGGTCAGACACATACTTAAAAATAATAAATGTTATTATGTTAAGAAACATTGAAATCAAGATAGAGAATTTTCCAGAGTACTAGATCTTTAAAAAATATCAAATGGAAATTCAAAACCTGAAAACTATAATAATGTAAATTAAACTGTAAACGGATGTATTTTATAATTAATTATATACAACCAAAGAGAGGACTAGGAAATGTGAATGATGTGATAAGCAAAACTAACCTACGTGACAATGCACCTAACTGATGGAATGTACTTTTTTTTAGAAAAGTCAACTTTTTAAAATTTTATTTATTTTATTTATTTATTTTTGGCTGGGTTAGGTCTTTGTTGCTGCGTGCACGCTTTCTCTAGTTGCAGCCGCTCCGGGGGCTACTCTTCGTTGCAGTTTCACGGGCTTCTCATTGCGGTGGCTTCTCTTGTTGCAGAGCACGGCCTCTAGGTGCACGGGCTTTAGTAGTTGTGGTGCACGGACTCAGTAGTTGTGGCTCATGGGCTCTAGAGCGCAGGCTCAGTAGTTGTGGCGCACAGGCTTAGTTGCTCCATGGCATGTGGGATCTTCCCGGACCAGGGCTTGAACCTGTGTCCCCTGCATTGGCAGGCAGATTCTTAACCACTGCGCCACCAGGGAAGCCCCAGAATATACTTTTTTCAAGTCATACATGCCAAATTTTATCAAAATTGATCATTTGCTAGGTCGTAAGTCTCAACAAATTTCAAAGGATTGAAATCATGTTCTCTTACACAGCGAAATTAAACTGAAAATAAGCAAACAGAAATAATCACTAGAAAATTCTCAAATACATGGAAGTTAAACAATTCATTTAAAAATAAACCTTAGGTCAAGAAAGAAACCCCAGTGGAGGTAAATGATACTTTGCACTGAATGAAAATGAAAATATGGCATATCAAGATATGTTGAGTGCCACAAATGTTGTGCTTATGGAAAACTGTACAACCATCAAATCCATATGTTAAAGAAGAAAGTTTAAAAAACAGTGATCTCACTATCCAGCTAAAAAGCCTAAGGGAAAAAAACCCCACAAACTCCCAGCCAAGTAAACCCAAGAATATAGGTGGAAGGAAATAATAAAGATAAGAGCGGAAATTAATGAAATAGGAACTCTAAGCACCATAGAGAAATATCAACAAAGCTGAAATTTGGTTGTCTGAAAGACTAAGTTCGTTTTCTGAAGACTGAAGAAGGAAAAAAAGAGAGCCCTTATAATCAATATCAGGAATCAAAGAAAAAGACATCACTACAGATCATATAGACATTTAAAAGATAAGAAGAGATACTGGAACTAAATTTAGGCAAGAAATTTACAACTTTTGATGAAATGGACAAATTCCTGAGAAAGTACAATTTACCACAACTGTTACGAAAAGAAAAATGGAAAATCTGAATATCCATTTAAAACTTAAATATGTAATTAAAACTTAAATTTGTAATTAAATACCTTTCCACTAAGAAATCTCAAGGCACAGATAAACTTCATTTGTGAACATTTCCAAACCTCAAGTAATATATAACACCACTCTTAAAAAAACACTTCCGAAGGGCTTCCCTGGTGGCGCAGTGGTTGAGAGTCCGCCTGCCGATGCAGGGGACACGAGTTCGTGCCCCAGTCCGGGACGATCCCACATGCCGCGGAGCGGCTTGGCCCGTGGGCCATGGCCGCTGAGCCTACGCGTCCAGAGCCTGTGCTCCGCAATGGGAGAGGTCACAAAAGTGAGAGGCCCGCATACCGCAAAAAAAAAGCACTTCCCAAGTATAGAAAAAGAGGAAAAAAATCCCAATTTATTTTTATGAGGCCAGCATAATATTGATATCAAAGCCTGGCAAGAATAGTACAAGGAAAGAGAATTATAAGCTGGTTCTTCTCATGAACAATCGAGGCATGATCCTAAACAAAATATTAGCAAATTGAATTCTGCAATTTATAAAAACAAAACCAAAAACACGTCATGAAAAGTTGGATTTATTCCAGGAATGCAAGGTTGATTTAACACTATAAAAATCAATGAAATGCAATTCACCAGATTAACTGAATAAAGGAGAAAAATTGATTATCATGTCAGATGCAGAAAAAGCATCTGATAAAATTCAAATTCCAGTAATGATTAAAAAGGAAAGAATTTACCAAAGTGGATATAGAAGGGAAGTTCCTTAATGGGATGAACAAGTATATATAAAAAACTTAGAGTAAGCTTCATACTTAATTTTGGTATGTCAGAAGTTTTCCTCCTTAAATCAGGAATAAGACAAAGATGCCTAATAGCACCATTTTTTAAAATAATAATTATTCTTTATACAGTGTTATTTATTTATTTATTTATGGGGCTGCGTTGGGTCTTCGTTGCTGCGTGCAGGCTTCTCACGGCAGTGGCTTCTCTTTGTGGAGCACGAGTTCTAGGCGCGTGGGCTCAGTAGTTGTGGCTCGTGAGCTCTAGAGCACAGGCTCAGTAGATGTGGCGCATGGGCTTAGTTGCTCCGCGGCATGTGGGGTCTTCCCGGACCAGGGCTCGAACCCGTGTCCCCTGCATTGGCAGGCGGATTCTTAACCACCGTGCCACCAGGGAAGTCCTAAATCACCATTTTTATTTAATGTTGTAATAGAGATCCTAGACAGTACAATAAGGCAATAAAAAAGTAGAATGATTAGAAAGGAAGAAATGAAGCAGTCATTATACATAGAATATTCAAAATAATCTACAAGCTATTTATAAGTTAATTTAGTAAAGATGCTAGATAAGAGAACAATACAAAAATCTTTATTTCTGTATATTAGCAATAAAGAATTAAAGGTGAAAAAATTAAATCTACCGTTTATAATAGCATCAAAAATATCATATATCTAGGATGTAACTCATGAAAATATGCAAGAGTTCTATGTAGAAAATTATAAAACATCATGGAAATAAATTAAAAATACCTAAATTGGGCTTCCCTGGTGGCCCAAAAAAAAAAAAAAAAAACCTAAATAAATGAGATTTACACCATGGTCATGGATTGGAAGACTAAAATTATTAAGATAAAAGTCTCCACAAATTGACTTATAGAGTAACTGCAAACTCAATCAGAATTTCAGCAGATATTCTTTTGTGTGGAAATCAACAAACTGATTCTAAAATTTGTGTGAAAATACGAAAGTCTAGAAATAACCAAAGTAATTTCGAAGAAAAGCTAATTTGAACTTATACTCTGATACATTAAAACTAATTATGAGGTTATCATAATAAAGTCAGTGTGCCATTCACACAAGGAGAGACAAATTGAGAAATGAAACATAACAGAAAGTACAGAAACAGACCTAAATACATAGTCATTTGATTAAATGACAAAGATGATACTGACGTGAATGAGAAAACATGGTCTTTTCATTTAGTGGTGCTAGACCAATTGAATATCCATATTGAAAAACAGAAATCGTACTCAAAATCAACTCTAGGTGGATTATATATGTAAATAAGGAAGGCAAAACCAAGAAACTTCTGGAATAAATCACAGGAGAATATCTTCATGCTTTTGAGGTAGGGAAAGACTTTTAAAAGGCACTAAATGTAATGGATAAACTGGACATAATAAACAAGTAAATAATACATAATAATTGATAAATAGGGCTACACAAAGCTAAGAAACTGTTGATCTAACAACATTAGGAGAGTGAAAAGGCAAGCTGAGAAGTCGGGATGTGATTTTTTGCAATACATGCAACCTGGAAAGGACACATATGTAAATGTGTAAAAAATATATGAAAAAATATATAAGTAAAAAACCTCTTACAAAGAAAGAAAGATAGTAGAGAAATGGACAAAATATATAGACAGATACTTCACAGAAGAAGCTATCCAAATGGCAAACAAACATATGAAGAGGTGCACAAAATCATTAGTTATCAGATAAATGCAAATTCAAATCGTAAGATACCACTGCACACCTACCTGCAGGGCTAAAATAAAAAGGACAGACAATACCAGACATCCTTTTGGCAAGGATGTGGACCAACCGGAACTCTCATATACTGCTGGTGGGTATGTAACTTGGTAAAAACCACTTTGGAAAACTGTTTAGCATATCAATAAAAGTAGACTAGACTTACACCCTAGGGGCCAGCAATGTCCCTTCTTAAAGTATTAATCAAATTGATAAATACCTAGCAAGGCTGATTAAGGAAGTAGACACTAACCATTATTACAATCAAAAAGGAGACATCAGGCTTCCCTGGTGGCACAGTGGTTACGAATCCGCCTGCCCATGCAGGGGACACAGGTTCGAACCCTGGTCCGGGAAGACTCCCGCAATCCACAGAGCAACTAAGCCCATGTGGCACAACTACTGAGCCTGTGCTCTAGAGCCCACGAGCCACAACTACTGAAGCCCGCGCGCCTAGATCCTGTGCTCCGCAACAAGAGAAGACACCGCAATGAGAAGCCTGTGCACCGCAACGAGTGGCCCCTGCTTACTGCAACTAGAGAAAGCCTGCGCGCAGCAACGGGGACTCAACACAGCCAAAAATAAATAAATAAAAAAATAAGTAAAATAAATAAGTGTATTTTTAAAGGAGACATCACTAGCGATATTTCAGAAATTGAAATTAGTACTTCAGGATATTGTGAAAAAAATTTATGCCAAAAAAATGAAAACTGAGGTAAAATGGACAATTTTCTATAAAAACACAGCTTTTCAAAACTCATATTAAGAAAAAATAGAAAATCAGAGTAGTCCTGTAATTAATAAAGATATTAAATCTGTAATTAAAAACTTTCCCACAAACAAAACTCTATGCCACATGATGTCCGTATGGCATCCCAAGTGAATTCTACCAAACATTTATTATTATTTTGAGCAACAGATAGAATTAAGAAAAAATCCATTTGATCTTACATGATGCTAGCATATTGTCTTTTAAGGCGAATGGCACTGTGCTTGTGATCTTGGAACAAGGGAGAAGGAATTTGGCCCTAGAATAAAAAATAACTATACAACCATGATAAATAGTTTATTGATTTCCAGTATTAGAATCAATCTATAGGCAAACCTCGAAATATTTAACTATTCTATCAGTAGAGGCAAAATGTACATAACATCAGCCTTGACCACGTAAAATAGGATCTATCAAAAGTGGAAGTTTAAGGGACTTCCCTGGTGGTCCAGTGGTTGAGGCTCTGCGCTTCCACTGCAGGGGGCGTGGGTTCGATCACTGGTCCGGGAACTAAGATCCCGCATGCCGTGCGGCACGGGCCCAAAAAATAATAATAATAAGTAGAAGTTTAAAATTTGTAGGAAAGGATAGAGACAGTGATATCCTCATATTGCAAAGTAACAAATCAAGGTACACCATTGCAAGTTGATGGAACACGAAAGGGAGGTTTAGATGTAGCATTTTAATTTACAAAGGTAACCAAAAGAGAGGGGAAAATTAATGGTAAAACTGTCAAATAGAGAGGAGGGAAAGGAGATAAAATAGTAAAAATGCACTTGAATTTGCTGCCCTCTGGCAACTCTTTACGTAGCATTCACAAACATTTACATAGCATTTACCTTGTATTAGATCTTATAAGTAATCTAGAGATGATTTAAAGTATACTGGCAGGCTGTGCGTAGGTTATGCAAATACTGCATCATTTTTTTATATGGGATTTGAGCATCCTCGAATTTTGGTACCCACAGCGGTCCTAGAACCAATCCCCTCCAGATACCGAGGGAGGACTGGATGGCTTTAGCAGATGAGAAAAAGATACAAATAAACATATATGTATATATACTTATAGGGTGGTCATGAGTCTTCAGTGCAATGAAGTATATAACAGTGCTTGGCCAAGAGCAGGCTTTCAGTGCGTGTCAGTTTTTCCTTTTTATTGCAGAGTCTGAACACTGATTTGGTCCTTTGCTGTGTTCTCCCTCTTTCCTCTTGCATGGTTTGGTCTGTTACCATCACATTTTTGTATTTCTGTATAGTAAGAATATTTTAACTTTCAATGAAAATTGCCTTTATTATTAAACGGCTTGCCTATTATTTTTAGAGAATTCCCGTTACTTTAAATAGTTCAGCGAGGACTTTAGGAGAGGAATCTTCTCAGGTAGAATCGTTGCCAGAACGCCTCAAAGTATTCCACGGAAGGAGTTGCTTTCCTTCCCATGGAAATAAGATCAATGCTCTGTTGCTATGGTTACTCTTCTTCTTTCATTAATGCTAAAAATCGTAGCATTAATGAAAGTAAGGAGATGTGCTGATCTTTAATGGCACGAATGTGTCATTGACAGTTTCCAGGCTACTTTTACTTACGGCGCTATTCTTTGTGTAGTGCGGCCAGTACTGTCGGACTTAACACGTAAACTCCAATTTTCAAGAGTTTCTCAAACAGCTAATATAAACCTCCATGCTTGGCAGGAACTTCCCTTAAGACGTGCCATCCATGGGCATCTTTTCTAAGTATAGGTGATCATTTAGCCTATGGCCTTCAGATTTCTACTATCTACAGCACATGAAGTAGGACCCCTTTCTTCTGGACGTTTACCAGTTTCTTGAGATTTTCACTTAATCATATGGGTTATGCTGCAGCCTGGAAATGTCTGGCTCGTATCAACTTTCTTTTCATTCTTACCTCATTACAATGTTGATTACCTGGTCATTTTAAGTGAGAACTGACAGGTACATTGGGAGGGTACCTGAGGGGATCAATCTGGACATTTACACACTAGGTCGCGAGTTGGTACGTGCGCAGCGAAGGACTGAAGGCTGATGAAATGCTGCCACTGCGAGCACATCAAGCACTGGCCTCATACAGAAAGCCAAGAAGAGGGCAGGAAAGAGAGAGAAAGTGTGATCCCGTTTATGAAGTTCAAGTTCAGGCGAAAGCTCTCTCTACTGATGATGGTCAGGTGGGCTCCCCCTGGCTTTTCAGTCCTCTGTTTAGAAATCAGCACAAGCCTAATTGTAGTTCTTTTGTAAGTGACCTTTTTTTCTCTGGCTGCTTTTAGGATCTTCTGTTTTTCTTAGGTTTTCCTGTGATTTTTCAGAAATTCATCCCGGTTGGAATTCATGGGGCTTTACTGCATCTAAGGATGGACGTCTTTCAACAACTCTGAAGCTTTCTCTGTTTGGACAGTGCCTTGTCCACACCCTGTTTTCTCCCTCTGGAACTCAAATTAGACATATGTTAAAGCTTCCAACTCTATCCCCTTCCCCCGTAAACTCTCTTTCCCATTTCCCATCCCTCTCCTCTCCAGATCTTTTTCATTTCTTTGGGTTTATCTGCCATTCACAGTTTCCTCTCCGAATCAACTGCGTCTAATCTGCTACAAAGGCAGTTCATTGAGTTTATTATATTCACTTTAAGCCTATTAAATGAGTTATTCTGGGCCAGTTATTTTCAATATCTAAAGCATTTGGGGACTTGTTTCTGTTTTGTGTTGTTTCTGGTGGATTTCACCTGTGACGGCTTCTTTCCTCAAGTGTTTCGTGAATGTTGCCTGATGGTTTGGGAAAGTTACCTGCGCAGGAATTTTCCCGGCTGGATTGGAAGCCGAGCTCCTCTGGAGAGGATTAGCCCTTGTTCCTCAGAGCCACCAACCCTGGACCATTTTAAATTAAAATTTCAACCTGAGTTTTCTGTACCACCCGGGTAGGGTGGATTTAGACTGCTGGCTTGTGGGTACGAATTCTCAGGGGGAGGAGGGGCATTTATTTTTCCCAACCTTCAGTTCAGAGTGGAGCCAAGTTTCCCTTCTGTTCCCTCCTGAATCTCAGAGTTTCCTTCTCACTCGTCCTTCCCTTAGGACTGTGGCCTAGAGGCTTCCGGATGACTAGGGGTCTCCTATTAGATCCCCCTCGGGCAGCCCTCTGCCTTACCTTCTGTCCTCTGATAGCAGAGACCATCCGAGCAGCGACTCAGCATCTCTAGGGTTTGGCCACACCCCTTCAGGGCATAAGTGGGATTTGGTGTCGGCCCACCTCCCAGGATGCCCGTTGTCACTCTCTGTAGGATTCTGCACATTCCTTGATTCAGTGCCAGCTCAGCAATGCCCCTAAATGAATGGGGTGTATCTTTCAACATTTAATCTAGTATTTCAGTTTTTAGTGCGGGAGGTCCTTCAGGGTATCTTATCAATCACACCTGTGGAAACAGAAGCCCCAAAGCCTGTTCTGTCGAGGTTGATTGTTTCCTGCTAGGTGCTAAGCCTGGAGTTGCTACAGGGCTCCAATTTCATGAGTGCATCGTTCTACAAGCAGCATACAAGTTACTACTAGAAGAAATGATTCTTTCTTACCTAACCTCAGACCTTAATTAGGCAGGTGATTGAGACTTATTTGGGGGGAACGTTTGAGTGGCAGGAAGCCTCAGGAATATGGGAGCGACATCTTCACATCTTCAATCAGCCCAAACATGCTTCACTGTTTCCATTGTTGGAACAGTGGGAAGCTTGGAATGGGGTTTATAATGCAATCATTCTTCCAAATGCATAACGTGGCACCAGTCCGAGCACTTGTAACCATCTCCAGAACGAGCAGAATGAATCCAGATTCTACTGCAACTGTCTGGCTGGTGGGAAAATGATTTGTTGATTTACAGGGAAGGATAAAGCCCATTAAAGTTATTGTTTGAGTTTGTTCTGTACATTGTCTTTCCTTTCTCTCCCTCCTCTTTATTTCCTACTTCTTCCCACAGTACATCATATTTTTATAAAAGTCACTGGTTTCAAAATTCCATTTAGAGATCGATAACAGCATTCCTAAGTCCAGCAAGATGAAACAGTACATCCCAGTTAGCTATTTTCCGGAATTAGAATCTTCTCTTTTATAAGGAATCTGTTTCTAAACAATTATTCTATGATTGTAAGCCTGGAAGGCATTCAGATTAAGAAAAAGGAAAAATAAGTATTTCGTAATAATTCTCTTAAATGGGAAATGCGTAAGACATAGTTAATGTCAATAGCATTCTGTTAAGATATGTTTTCTTTTTAATTCTTTGGGACACCTGTGAATTCACTGCCAAGCCATTATTTATAACTTACCAGTGTTCTACTCGCCCATCTCGTCCCCTTACTTCCCCACTCGCCCAAATCACCACTATCCTGGATTTTGTGTTTAATCTTCTCTTGACGTTTTTAGTTTGTAGTTTTTATCAAGTACCTTTGTATGTTTGAACAATGTATTGTTTAGTTTCATCCGTCCTTGAACTTTATAAAAAGGGTATGTAATGTTCTGAGACTTGCTCTCCAGTGGTTGCAAAGATCAGTCATGTTGTGTGTATCATTCATTGTCCCTGCTGTAGAGTATCCTGCTGTTTGAAAATACGATTCCCTTGCCAATGGTCACTGGTGTTGCTTCTAATTATCTTTTGCTATTTTGAACAGTGCTGCTAAGTACATTCTTACATCTGTCTCTGGACGCACGTCAAAAGATTTGGGGGAGTTCTTATCTAGAAGCGGAATTGTTGAATCGTAAAATGTGTAAATATTCAACTTTACAAAATAATGCCAAATTGTGTTTCAAAATGATTGCGCCAATTTCTGTCCTAATCCTTGGTGTGTAAGCGATCTGGTTCCTCTGCATACCCTTCAGTATTTGGTGGTGTTACACTTAATTATTTTTGCCGGCGGAATGGGTGAAAGCAGTCTATCCTTTATGGTCTTGATTTGTATTTCTCTGACTCTTGAAAGTTGAGCATCACTTCATATGCTTATTGGCCTTATACATTTGGTGATGTGCCAGTTCACATCTTTTGCTCAGTTTTCTATTGATTTGTTTGTCTTTTCAGTATTATTTTTTGTTGCTTTGTAGAAGACTTTAATACAGTCTTCATAAGAAACCTTTCTTTGTTATGTGTGGCAAATATAGTCTCTTAGATTGTAGTTTGTCTTTTCATTTCTTTTAAGTAATAATCTTCAGTAAACAAAAAACGAGCCCCCCGCCGCCCAAAATGTGAAACATGCATTCACCAGACAGTGAGCATTCATTTTGTGCCAACTGCTGCTACAGGCCCCAGGGATGTTGCTGGGAGCACAGCAGACCAGCACCTTCCTTCTGTGGAGCTGACTTTGGGGAGGTCCACTTTTGACTTCACCGTCCAACAATGTGTGGGAACTTGCAAAGCTATTTCAGTTTTTGTCTCTATAAATGGAGTTTGTGACTCTCAGCGCTGCCTTCCTGATGGACAAACCAGAGGCTCCTGCTGACTTTGGTGGAGGGGGCAGGACTCGCCCTCATTGTCTGTGCGTGTGGTGCGTGTCTGTGCGTGTGTGTCTGTGTGTGTGTGTGTGTGTGTGTGTGGTGTGTGTGTGTCTCTGTGTGTGTCTGTGTGTGTGTCTGTGCATGTGTGTGTGTGTCTGTGTGTGTGTCTGTGTGCGTTTGTGTGTGTGTGTCTGTGTGCGTGTGGGTGTGTGTGTGTCTGTTTTTATTTTATTTTTTATTTTATTTTATTTTAGAGTATAGTTAATTAACAATGTTGTGTTAGTTTCAGGTGTACAGCAGAGTGATTCAGTTACACATATGCTTGTTACCTATTGTTTTTCGAATTCTTTTCCCATTTAGGTTATTACAGAGTATTGAACAGAGTTCCCTGTGCTGTACAGCATGTTCTTATTAGTTATCTATTTTAAACATAGCCATGTGTACATGTCAATCCCAAACTCCTAGTCTGTCCCTCACCTCCCACCCTTCCCCCAGGTAACCGTAAGTTTGTTCTCTAAGTCTGTGAGTCTGTTTCTGTTTTGTAAATAAGTTCGTTTGTATCATAAGCAATATCATATGGTATCTGTCTTTCTCTTTCTGAATTACTTCACTTAGTATGATGATCTCTAGGTCCATCCATGTTCCTGCAGCTGGCATTATTTCATTCTTTTTTATGGCTGAGTAATATTCCATTGTATACATGTACCACATCTTTTTTATCCGTTCATCTGTTGATGGACATTTAAGTTGCTTCCACGGCCCACATTGTCTCATGGTGCCGTCACAGGCCTTTCCTTGGGGTGCTGTTCTCGTGTTAAGGACCTTATTCTGCCTTCTAGCTCCCCCAGGAAAAGCATGAGCTATCTTACAATGAGGTCCGATTCTTTGCCATGCACCACGGGCAGTGTTCAAAGAAAACAAATACCCTTAGATAATTTCAACCCAATACTCTGAGTATTGTTTCAATGTTTGCTGAACATTCTCTCGTTGAAAAAGTCTCATTTAACAACCTGACGGTGGCACAACCACAGGTGACAAATGTGACATCTCCAGGCTCTGGCATCCCCCCATCATATACGGGCATGTGTGCGCTCCAGTGAGGTAAGATGCTGCCTGAGACCCTGGGGCCGGCAAGCAGGAGCCTTAGAGTTCTCTCTTTGGAAAGATCGCCGCGTTATTCTGTAGGAAATGTCTTCTTGGCACTTACCTTGAGGATAAAAGGTGATGCTCCTCGAGTAGCTTGGGCATCAGTGAACTTTCCATATTGGATTGAATTCACCAATGGTCAGAGGTACACAGGGATGACTGAGTTCCTCCTGAGTTCCTCCTGAGCGAGATCACCCCCTGCTACAGCCTCCGCCGATAGTAAACATTTACTGAGCGTTTACCTGTATTCATGGGTATTCAGTCTTTCTGTTTTCACAGCAACCATACGAGGCAGCTGTATTTATCCTCATCCTACAAAGGGAGAGGTCAAGGTCAAGCACTTTGTCATCTTAAGGCAGGAAGGACCCCCTGCTCCATCTTGTGTCCATTGAGGGAAACCATTGACACTCCCCCGACAGTTAATCGCAGTTGGACTCAGCCTGCGAGCGGAACATCATGGCCAGGAACTTAGGCAGCATCTCAGGGGGGTGGGCGAGGGATGGCATAGCGGCAGGATGCTGCCGCGGACAAGTTATCCGATGCCAGGGGACCGCTCATCGCGGGATGGACGCCTGACCCCCCCAGCCTCACCCTTCTCCACCCTCTGAAAGGTGAAAAGAGAGACAGTGACCAAGTTTTTTTTAATTGAAAAATTTTTTGAAACCTTTTTTCAACTGGATTCTAAAGAACTCAGGGCCTTGCAAGCGTGTCCCAGGAGAGCAGGTGATGGCTGGGCTGGGAGGAAACGGTAACACGAATCAGCCTGGTAACGGCGCTGATTGGCTGTAACGGTTTCTGAAGCGCTCGCTGCCCGGGCCTTTGCCCCGCCCACTCCCAGCCTCATTAGCCTGGTGGCCTGAGCAGCGGTGCCCGGCCACCCTGCGCCCCGCTCCCTGGCCGAGCCTCCCCGCAAAGGCATAAATTCAGGGGCCCCGCACAGACGCTGAATCACGGCCCCGTAAGCGCCTGCCGAGGAGCTGCCGTCAGCCACTTGCTCTGGAACACGCTGTGTCATCTTGAGGGCTTGCTTAGCGCTAAGCAGGTTTACTGCAAGGCAATAACCACGAGGGAGCAAATGAACCTTTCCTGGACGGAAGGCACGGAGAAACTCCCCCACTTTCCTTCTTTCTGTTCGTCCTTTAGGTATTGCCATTATCCACTGCGAATAAGATTTCCTGTCGCCGCCGGCAGCCGGGAGGCCAGGGTCTCCGGCTTCTAACTGGTTTACCTAAAAGGATGCAACGTTCGGACTCTTGTCAGTTTTAATGCCTTTGGCACCGAGCGCTAGTTCCCTCTGAAACGTACGCTTGACGTTGCGGCCATAGGAAGGTGCTTTCACAGCGAGGCCAGGAGTTCTGCAGGGCTTTCCCTTTGGGTTTACTAGCATCGTCATCCGAAGTTTATGAGGTCTGTCTGTACGTGACGCCGCTCCAGATGTCACCTCTCCCTTCCACCTAGGAAGAGGTGCCAGAGTTTCTCCTCTGGGATCCTCTAATTTGTAAACGCTTTGCTGAAGATACTAACACAGGAGTATGCCAACAAGCAATGGAGAAGGTATGGCCGATAGAAACTGTTGAACTAATCGAGTGCGCTGGAGAACACATTAGGCACATAACCATCCGAACCAATTTGCAAAGAACTGGAGTTCCAGACATAGCAAAAGTGTGCCAGAGATCACGTACCCATTCGTTGATGAAATCAGGAAACGTCTGAGGAGCTGGTGAAAGCAGCTCTTTTGGCGCCCGAGGGGAGCTGCAGGGCGGGCTGACAGCGGAGACAGTGATTGCTCAGAGCTTAAGGGTGCCCAGCAAGGAATAATTATTTGATGGGGGAGTTTGGAGAAAAGCGATCAATCATGGTAGATTTTATAATCGCCAAGAACAGGATGTGGTATGTAAGCCATTCCAGGAAACGGGGTCAGAGTCAGAGCCTGGGCTGACCGTCGCAGGAGGGCAGGTATCCAGGGCTCCCAGGGAAAGAAAGGCTGCAGGGGGAAGCAGCAGAGCAGCCTGGGCCGCAGGGAACATGTCACGAGGAGAAGGCAGCCCGGATCGTTAGGGGGGCTGCCCCGTGAGCCAGGCTCCATCCAGATCCTGAGGACTGGAGGGGGCGGCAAGGGCCACAGTCCCGGATGAGCAGGGACACTTGGACGGGTTCCAGGACAGAGATGCAGGCACGAGGGAAACTTGGGCTGGGGAACGGGCATTGCCGGGGGAGAACGATTTGATGCGGGATGCCCGAGGAGGGAGCACGTTCGAGAAGGGGGCCCGGGAGGAGCAGACGCAAGAGCCCCAGTGAACGCACGTCCTCTCCAGGACGCTGAGGGGTCAGCCTGACTCGGGGTGGGGGCTTGTGCCGCGTCGAGCTGCTGCCTGAACTTCCCCCAGCCGCGGTGGCAGGGGCTTTGCCCGGGAGCCTCGGCTGTGGAGACTGGCAGCAGTAGGGGCAGGAGATGAGGCAAATCATCACAGAGGAGAGAACACCCGTCACAGGAGCAATGGGCTCCCCAGTCCCCCACCCCCCAGCACTGCCAACAGCCCCCTGGGCACCGTCTGAGAAAGACTGGAGCCCCGATGAGGCCCCCAGCACGCGGACCCAGTGAGGTCCCCAGAGCCTGGAAGTGAGAAGGTGCTCAAAGAATGGTGGAGAAATGTCAAAATGACCCAGGGGCCCACCTGCAGTGGCTCCCACTGGCCAAATCTGGGATATTTTGATCATCAAAATATATAATGATATGAACAGATTATAACTCAGTGAGTAAAAACAAGAATGTGTGAGTCCACTCACATGAGTAAATAATCAAGGCACAAGGGAAAGCCCTCCTTACAAGCAAGTGCTGATGCGTAAATGCAGAACGAATGATGGGTTTAGGAGAGTCACCGTTTGCCAATGATCCTAGTGATGACTGATTCAAGCAAGGATCATCCAAAGCTTGATGAGGTAGAGGATACTTACAGCATCTCAATGTGTCTCCCCCCAGATTCCTTGTTAATTACAAAAGGGAAAAGTAACATCGTCCCGGGGGAAACCTGATGGACTGCACTTTCACCAAGGCACCGGAGTTCGCACACTCTGCCTCCAACCCGACAGAAAATCCTTCAAACCGTATCCCGGCAAACCACCGTCGTCCCCCGCGGAGGGATCGCCGATCCCCTCCCCACTCGTGTCCCTGCTCCCCGCCCCGGCCCGTGCACCCAGAGGCCACTGTCAGCACAGCAGCCCAAGGGGTCCTGTGAAAATGGGAGTCAGATGGCGTCACTCGTCTGAACAAACCTGCAGCCCCTCATCTCACTCGCAGCCGAAGCCCAGGTCCTCAGAGTGGATGAGGGTCGGGTGCTGCGTCTGCAGCCTCCCACTGCCGCAGCCTTCGGTGCCTCAGGTGCACTCGCATCTCCGGGTCGCGGCCCTGGGGGCTGCCGCCGCCACGATGCTCTTCCCTCGACAAGCAGGTGCCTGTCGAACCTGCTCCCTCGCTCCTCCAAGGCCTGGCTCAGCCCAAACCTCTGTCGACACCGCTTTCCATGGACACTGTTTAAAATGGCAATTCCCTGCTGCCCACCCTGGGCAGTCTCCCCTGCTGTGCATCTGCTGACACTTTCTGACACACCGTGTGTTTAGTTATGTACTTTTGCTGACTGTTTCCTACACTAGCATTTGAGCTGGGAGCGATATCTCCCCGCAACCCAGAGCACAGTGGACACTTAACCCACACTTGCTGAGATGTTGAGTGGTTGCATCCCCACCGTGTGTCACCAGGGCTGTGCTCAGCGTAGCATGGGGCACAAAAGAAGAAAACCTGAACGAAACTAAACGAAAACCATTTGCCCCGGTCTCTAGCTCTCCAGAACCTGACAGTCCCGCTGGAGCAGTGAAGCGGGTCCAGACTAGCATCAGCGAGGCATCAGGTGTTCAGTGCTTGGTCCCTTGTGGCGCGCAAGCCGGCTTCCAGGAAGGGAACGTCCCGGGGCTGGCCTTCTAGACTGGGTAAGCTGGCTGCGTTTGGGGGAGAGGCAGGGAGAGTGACACCCCAGACCCAAGGAGAGATGCTGAGGTGCTTCTTCCGGAGCCCGTGGTGAGGGAGGCCACGGGGAACACAGGTGCCGGGTGGCAGAGTGTGGGTCAGGCCAGGCCGCAGAGGTATTGCGGCTCCCAGGGCCCTTCACACTCCCCACAGCTCGGCCCAGCCTGCTGTCCTGGGCCGGGATCCTCCTTAGTGTGCATCTCCTGGGAGCACACCTGCGACCGAAGAGAGGCTAGTGCCGCGTTCCTGGAAGCCATCCCAGGAGAAGTGAGCCAGGCAGGAGGAGGAAGCTGGTGCTGGTGCCACCCGAGCGGGGTACCACAGGGCACCACGGCGGCCAGGGGCCCAGCCTGCAGCAGACTAGGCTCTGAGGGCTCTCTGCTGGGACGCGGGAGCATCATGTCCCCCGGCACCCCCAGCCCGAGAGGCAGCCGCGGCTCAGAGAGCTGCAGGTGACGGGGCACCCAGAGGGGCAGCAGCAGGGACCTAGAGGCCGGACGTGGCACCAGAGCGTCAGCGCTCGTGCAGTCCACGCGTTCCACAGTAAGGAGGTGCGTACGCCGTAGACCCCATAGCAGGATTTTGGTTTGATAGAGGGGAGTGAGAATTCTCCGTGCATCACACAGTGCCTTTTGCCCAATTTAGAATTCCTGTGAAACCTGGTCCCTGAAACTTTTTTATAAAGACACGGAAAGAGCTGGCCCATCCAGTAAGGCAGACAGAGGGGACTCAACCGTCCTTCCAGCTAAAGACTCTGTAAATCAGGATCAGCATCACGGAGCCTTGAAGAGGCATTCTCCCCCGTGGTGACAGAGTGTGGAGCGAAGAAATCACGCGCCAGTAACCCCCAATTCATTCACAAGGGCAGTGGCGCTTGTAATTAGTATTCAAGTTCAATTCCATAATTTCCCGATACCAAGGTAAAGCAAAACCCACATGGCTCCTGGCTGACTGTCCATTTTCGAGAAGATGGAGAAGCAAGATCACAAGGCCGCGGGCAGCTCAGTGCCGCGGCCGCTGGCTTCCTGTGGGAATCTTGGCACAGAGGCGAGGAAAGGGGTCTGCACGCGGCTCTCAGTGTCCTGGCCGGCAGACCCTGGGGGCAGAAGCTCGGACTCCATGAGAGCCGTGTCTCCAAAGGAAGACGGGCCAGCACTCAGCCCTGCGTGCTGAGCGGGAAACGCCCTTGAACTCTGGAGGTCCGTCAAAACCATTTCCATCCGGAGCGGCCTCCCTTCCACCTGCTGGTAACTGGAGAACGCAGAGGCCCTTCTTGTTCTGGTGGATTCTTCTTGATTCCTGGACCTGCCGGGAATGCGGCTGTGGGGGCGGCCAGCCGGGCCCGAGGTGTGCGAGGCTGAGGCATTCCGACAGCTGCTCTGGGGCGGGGGCACCAGCACGTTTCAGTTGTCTCGGGGCAGTTGCTGTAGAGTTGAGTTCCCCCTCTAACCTTTAAAGCGACCCTTTATAATCCTGTTTGGGAATCCTGTGAATGAGTCAATAATCGGGACCATTCACTTAATCGAGGAGGAGGGAGGAGCCACCGTTTCATCCTTCCCTTCAGGGATGCTCTGGGAAGCTCTGTCCAGGGATCTCCCGCCTCTCTTTGGAGCTCTGTGTCCAGGGTGCCCGGAAGGAAACACTCTACTCCTTCCCCGCAGCTCTGGGCACAAAATGGGCTCCCCGATGGGGATGGCCCAGCGATGCCTGGCGGTGTGCATCAGATGTGGGCCATGGCTGGGGGCCCCAGGGGGCTTCTCCCCTCCAGGCAGCCACCCGACGCCCCAGGGCCTGGGCTGGGCTCTCCCCGCCTCTGCCGGCCTCCGTGGTCTTGGTATCGTCCATCTCAGAACCTCTGCTGCCTTGCCTCTGCCTTCACATTCGTATTCAGACAGGCATCCTCTCACTGGTCCGCACGGAAGCCCTGGGGCTGGTTCCATCAGGGAGGGCAGTGAGGCACAGAGAGGTTGCAAGTTGGCGAGGGACACGCAGCTGGCGGTGGAAGAGCTGAGGTTCAGAGTCGGGGCTTCTCTCTCCGATCCCAGGGCGCTTCCCATTTTACTCCAGGGCCGCCGCCAAAGTCTCCCAGAGAAACAGCCACTTAAAACTGCTGTCACGTATTAACAGGAAAGGGATGGGTGTTCCCCTCCCGCGTCCCTGTACGGGTCGTGGTACCCGAGGACGATTCCCACGCGGTAGGGGTGGGGGCTGGTTCCCAGGTGGAAAGATGCTGAGGGCAAGGGTAAGGGCAGCATCACTGACCAAGCTCCCATCCCAGAGCTCAGCGAGGTAGAGGCATAAGCGCTTTCTTCGGATTAGTCCTTTGCACAGCCCTACGGCTTCAGTAGTATAATCATCCCCGTTTACAGTGAAGGAGCCGAAGCGTGCTTAAACACCGTGGCCCTGGGTCCCAAAGTGGTACCAGGGGATGCAAGCCTCCAGGTCCTGCCACCCCTGAGCTACCGCTGGGGAGGTACAGGGAGGTGCAGGGCGCGGTCCTCGTGCGTGCACACGCTAGCGCAGCTCCAGCCGCTCAATGCACGCCGCGCCGTTTCTCCCCATTTTACAGGCAGGCAGCCTGAGGCACAGAGTCTCAGTAACTCGCCCAAGCGTGCAAGCCGCCAGGGCGAGCTGGGGCCCCGGCGTCGTGGTCTAACCACTCACACTTGTTGCTCCTCTGTGGACGTGGCAGGTCACACCTCGAGGTCAGGGGTGAAGGAGGATCCGGTTCTCTCGATGCCCTGTTCAGAAACCAGGTCCTGTTTGGATTGTTGATGGTGATGATTTAAAGCAGAGGGTTCGCTGTGGCAGGAACTTGAAAGAGCCTCTGCCTGTCCCGCCTCCGGAGCCGCTGAGAAGCTCTGTGCTTCTGGAACTGGGCTGGAGGGCGGTGTAGACAAACTCTCTGCTCACGGCCCCGCTGGCAGGGGGCTCCATGGGGCCGTCACCTTTAAAGAAAAGGTGAAAATGAGAGAGAAAATTGACCTGCCTCCATTTTTCTAGGGGCGTATATTTCTACGTGCTAGTTGACAAACAGAATGGCCCTGGGTCAGTGCAGTGGTTACGCGCTGACTGCTGGATAAGTGCCGTTCTCAGACGATGCTTTGGACCTGAGCTGCTCCCTACCACGGTGGGAGAGGCAGTGCCGCTCTACCTCGGTACAAAGCTCCTCCTGAAAAAAGGCAGTGGCTTTCACAGAAATCAAAGAAGGCATTCACCAGCAGCATCAATAATTAACTTCTGTTTCTTTACTGTCATCCCCCAAGGAGGGCGCTTTTAAGGGAAGATGGTCAAAAGACAACAAAGAGAGCTAGATGGTGGTGACATTACAGGAGTCCGGGACCTCCCTGGAGGAGGTGCCCCTTGCGGCCGAAAAGACATTAGTCAGGTAGACCAGCTCCAAGATCACACGATCAGTATTTGGTAAGAGCTGAAGCTGAGGCGTGTGAAGCGAGGAAGACCTCATCCTGCCCACCCGCTGCTGAAACAGCACAGAGGGCCGCGGCCAAGCTGGGTACGCCGGACAGGGGCTCAGCTGTCCTTAAATCCACCCACCCATTCCTCCCGTCCGTCAGGAGGCTTACTCAGCTACGCATGAGGCACTGCTTAAGCGCTGGAGGTGTAGCGACGAGCAAAACAAAGCCCCTGCCCGGATGGCATTTATATTTTAGTGGGTGAGAAAAAAAAGATACACGTACATAATACACTTACATACATATATAATATACTATGTTAACATACAATGTGATTAGTATATGTGACACTAATGTATCATAGTATACATTATTCTATACAATTTAATACTATTGAATGTGTTTATTAAATATTAAATAAGTATTGAATCTAAATTTAATGCAAATATTAAATGATATCTATGTTTCCTATATATGAAATCTCAGCTAGTGGTAAATGCTGGTCAGTGTAAGTGACACGCGGAACAGCCCCGCTCTACGTGCCTCTCCTGGATCTTACCGTGGAATAAAGCGGGGGGGCAAGCAGGGGTGCTACTGTTTCATGATGGATGGTGTCCGGGAAGCCACTGGGATAAGGTGACATTTGAGCAGGGACCTGAAGGAAGGACGGGAGGGCCGTGCTGATCTGGAGGAAGAAGTCTTCAGGCAGAGGCTCCAGGGGCAGAATCTCGGAGGCGGGAACAGGCGACGTGTGTGTCTGAGGGGCCGGGGGGAGGCCCCGAGGCTGGAGCAGAGGGAACGGGAGAGAGGTGTCAGCAGGTGACGGCAGGGAGGTGATGGGGCCACCATAGGCACGTCGTGGACCAGTGTCAGGATCCTGGCTTTTACCCTCAATGAGCTGAGATGCCTTGGAGGGTTATATCCCCCGAGGCGAGACAGGATCCAATCCACTGAAGATGAAACGACACAGGAGCGCTCGGACTGCCGAGGAGAAAATAGACCCAGGGCAGCAAGGGGAGCTGGGAGGCCGTTTAGGAATATCTGGCGATCATTCAGGCCAGAGATGATACCAGCTGCTGCCAATGGGCCAAGTACGACGTGACGGAGAACTGACCCCTGGGTTTAGCTGTGGGGAAGCCCTGGTGACGTGGCCAAAGGCAGTTTCAGGGGTGAGGTGTGGATGCAAGGCTGACTGGAGTGGTCCAGGAGAAGATGGAGAAGAGGAGGAAGTAACAGCAGTGGGGACACAGGGACAAAAGAGTTTGCTTTTAGAATGGGGAATAGCAAGGTGTTCGGATGCTATATTCAGGAGAGGATCCAGTAGAGAACGGAAAGGTGACTTCACGGGCACAGAAGGAGACAGATGCTGGAGAGGTGTAAGGGGACGGCTCCTCTGTCCCACTGGGGGGGCAGAGCTTAGACGCCGCCAGAGATGGTTCGCAGTTATGGAAGAGAAGGCAGTGTAGACACGCGGGGGCAGACGAGATGGCGGGGTGTGAGGAAGCACTCCTCTGACTGTCTTCTCTCTCAGTGGGATAGGAAGTAAGGTCATGTTCACGCAAAATCAGTAGAGGGTGAATTTGGTGACTTGGAGAAAGAGGATTTGGAGATTTCCAGAGAGAATAGAAATGGTGAAATAGTCTCCTAGGAGAGCGAGAGGGTGAGGGGACCACAGAATCCTCGTAGGGCCACAAAGGTCCTTCTCGAGTTTGACGTGAAACCAGTCAGGTTGGTTGTGTGTTTTTTTCCAACTACATTCAGCCCGCAGGTTCAAGTACAAAATCGGTGGAGGGCTGGATTCAACTAGAGCTAAGATTTTGCTCGGGACAGGACACAGGGAGTGAGGTCACGGGCTGTAGGGTCAGGGGACTGTAGGTCTTCGTGGGGTCAAAGCGTTGCTGGAACTGGGTAGTAGAGAGTAAACTGTAAAGACAGGAGAGTGGGTTGCTCGGAGGCAGCATGACCTCACTTGCTAATGGAAGGAAGGTGTATTGGCTTCCTCTTGCTGCTGTAGCAGGTTATCAAAATTTATTGGCTTAAAGCAATACAGATGTATTATTTTATCATTATGAGAGGTCAGCATTCTGGAGTGGGTCTCGCTGGTCTGAAATCACGGTGTGGGCAGGACTGTGTTCCTTTCTGGAGGCTCCAGGGAAGAAGCCACTTCCTGGCTCTTTCCGGCCCACAGAGGGGTCACCCACATTCCAGGGCTCAAGGGTGTCCTCCTCCGTCTTCAAAGCCACGTTCTCACGTAGCATCGTTTTCCCGTCCTCTTCTCTTGCCTCTTCCACATTTGAGAACGCCTGTGGTTACATTAGGTCCACCTGGGTACTGCAGTATACTCTCTCTGTTTAAGGTCAGCTGATTAACAACCTTAATTCTGTCTGCAACCTTTATTCCCCTTTGCCATGTAATGCAACATATTCATAGATTCTAGGGATTAGAGTGTAGACATCTTTGGGTGGCAGGATCATTACCTACACAGAAGGAGTGTAGTTACTGGTAAAGACAAGGTCTAGGTATGACCGTGGGAGTGAGTGGCTTAAGTGGGGTAGAGGACAAATCATTGGAGGAGAGAAGGTTCGGGAGATGAGAGGCTAGGGTATTGCAAGGGGTATCTGAGAGAGTACTGATATCACCAAGCATTAGAGCGGGAATAGTATTGGAGAGAATGAGAGTCAATCAGGAAATAAAAATCACCAGTGAATGGAGAGTAATGACCAGGGGATGAAGCAATTTTCATTGACAAGCTGTTGGGTGAGAGGAGGTATTGATAAAACAGATGCAGCTGAAGTTGGTGTCAAGGGAGAAGACATTTTCCAAGCTCTGCTTTTCTGGAAGATTCTTAAAAGGTAGTCAAATGACAGAGAATTTCATCAGTGCAGACTTCCTTTATTCCATGTCTCAAGGTGAGCTCTCATACTTGTACGGTATTGTTTTATATTTTTCCAAACATTTAAACATCTATTATCTCCATATATGCTCAACTGTGAGATGGAAACAGACAAGCCACGTTGTCCCTCTTTCTTCGTTTGGAAAATTAGGGATTCACTGGTAGCAAATAAGTGGAAACATTAGATCGACCGTGTGCCCATTCAGTTACTGAGCTGAGTTATTGAAGATACTGTGGAAAATACAACAAAGAATAGCATCTAGTTTCTGTTCTGTTGGGTCAAAAATCCTCTGGAGAATCTGATGAAAGATAAGAAATTCTGCCCCTAAAAAAGCGCATACACACAAAATTTTACTTACAAGTTCATGACATCCCCAGTTTCCCTGAAGTCTCAAGGGGTCTGTGTATCCCAGGATAGAAACCTCTTATCTAAATGCTGGGGTAAAGCCATACCCAGTAGAAATGGACCTAACAGCATCAGGTCACAAGGGAAGGTATGGTTAGGCACCAATTAGTGGTACAGAAAATAGGAGTTCTGAGTCCTGAAGAATAAAGCATCACTGAACTGGGCAGCAAGAGGGAGAGGAGAGAAATTGGAAATTAGCTTGGAATGTTTGGGAGACAGTCTGACCATCTGTGAAATGTGGGCAAAATGACTTCTAAGGAATATTTGTGAAAGAGAAAACTCTCGGTGAAAGCAACCTCCACCCCCCAAACATTATTAATATGGTAGATGGATTTGGTCCAGGATGAACAGTGCATAAAATTATTATTGTGATTGATTCCGTAGGGATTTCTAACTGTGTGGTAAACACTTATAAAAGGCCTCTCTATCTTTAAAAGAAAATGTTGAAGCAGAAAAAAGTAACTTTCTCCTATTCCAAGTGAGAAGGTTCTCATAAGAGCTCCTTGAATATTACGTTTTTTCCTGTGACTTTTATGTACCTTTTAAGTGTTTGTAGCTTCTTCTGCAAAAGTGATTTATGAAGACCAAACAAAAGCCTTTGTTTATAACTGGGAAGAAGGCTTCCATTGCTCCAAGAGTTGGTGTAGGGTCCCAAGGTCATCTTCTGCTTCTCTTTCCTCCAACTTTCTTTTACTTTCTACAGAACAGGAGCGGCCATGTGGCAGGGAGGAAGTAAAGTGGTTAGTACACTGTGGCTACTTTAATAGCATTTAAAGAGGAGTCAGATCTTTGCAGAACACAATATCAAGTGAAAAACAGAGGGACGGTGATTAATAATTCTAGCTAGAGCTCTGAGTTGCCGCCCTGGAATCCAGCTCTGAGGTATCACAGGGAAAAATCCTGTGCAGGACTCATCAAGGGACTGAGTTACACCAAAATGAGATCCAGGTTAGCAACGTGGAGACCGTGGAGAAACCCCCTAAAAGCAGATTCTTCTGAGCTAAATTCCCCCTGGCAGCATAGCCATCGAGAGTCATTATGAGCATCGCAGAATCATAGCATGTTAGGACCGGAAGGGATCTCAGTGTCCTCCAGTCTGACTCCATAATTGATGCTTGAGGTTCCTCTCCAGCACGGCAGCTCCTCTCTGAATAGACGTATCTGGAGACGGGCAAAGTCAGTGGTGTGCTGGTAGGTGCTTAACAACTGGATCCCCAGAGAAAAAAGAAAGACTCTGACTGGTAGCATTTGCCAATTTCCATGGCGTATATGCTCCCTCCATGGCCTATTTGAGCTTCCAACAAGACATCTCCTTACGTCGTATTTCCACCGTATTACATCCGATACAAGTAAATAACCTTAGGAACATAGGTAATAGTAAAACACAGTAAAATAATTAGAAAATGATGAATTTGGAATATTTTTACCTTTTTATGGAAGTATAATTTAATAATGATGTTGTAGGATTCAACTTATAATAATGGCTGTATGTAATAATTTGGCCAGGCTGGCTCCATCACACCGCTGACAACAGCCCTAGAAAAGGACCGAGTTCACCCTCCCTAGGAAGGCCATCAGCTGGTTCTGATCAGTGGAGACACCACCCAAGCACTCTCTTCTTGGCCTGTTCTCTC
Organism: Globicephala melas; assembly: GCF_963455315.2. Classification (NCBI taxonomy): domain Eukaryota; kingdom Metazoa; phylum Chordata; class Mammalia; order Artiodactyla; family Delphinidae; genus Globicephala; species Globicephala melas. Next base: position 2,879,825 of record NC_083315.2, on the reverse strand, counting down.
TGCCCCACTCCCACTTCTCTGTAGTTTCTTCCAACAACAAACACCGTCCACAAAAATAAACTCCAGCTGGATTAGTGACCTAAATACAGAAGTGAAATCTTAAAGAACTAGGAGATACATAGATGGATACTTTTATAAACTTGGGGCAGGATGGACTTAAGCATGATATAGAATCCAGAAACTATGGAGGAAAAAAAAAAGAAGAATGAGCAGACTTGATTTAATAATTTAAGACCTTTGTATAAGAAAATATTTCATTAGAATAAAGTTCAAGGGAATTCATAGAATGGGAGAAAATATAAGTGCCGTATCTAGCAGGTTAGTAGCCTTACTCAATAAAAAAGCTCTCAGAAACTAGTCAGAAAAGGTATATGCACCCCTGTGTAAATCACATCATTATTTACAACAGACAAGATATGGAAACGACCTAAGTGCTCATAACGGATGAATGGATAAAGAAGATGTGCTATATATATACGACAGAATACTACTCAGCCATAAAGATAAAATCTTGGCATTTGTCAAAAACCTGGATGGACCTTGATGCTATTATGCTAAGTGAAATAAGTCAGACAGAGTAAGATGAATACCATATGATTTCACTCGTAGGTGGAATGTAAAAGACAAACAAAATAAGTGAACAAATCAGACCAAACAAAGACAAACAGGTCGATACAGAGAACAGAGTAGTGGTTACCACAGAGGAAGGGGTCGGGGGTGGGATGGCAAAAGAGATAAAGGGGGTCAACCGTATAGTCACGGCTGGAAACTCAAATTTTGGTGGTGAGCTCGCTGTAGGGTACACAGAAGTAGAAATGTAACGTTGTACACGTGAAACTTACCTAACATTATAAACCAGGGTTACCTCAAAAAATTATTTAATTAAAAGCTCTTAGAAATCAAAAAGAGGACAAAAAATGCAATTGAAAAATGGGTCAAGGATATGAACAAGTAGAAACCACAGTAAAATGGTATGGCGTCTAACAGATTAGTAAATGTTAAAATGTTTGACAACCCCAGTGTCAGGGAAGCCATGGGAAACAGGCATTCACACACTGTTGATAAGAGTGTAAATCAAAGCAATTAACTTCAAGAGGGAAAACAGTAATATCTAAAATAGAAAAATAAGTTAAAACGCATATACCCCTTGACCCAGCAGTTCTGTTATGAATTTATTTAAAACTTTTAAACTGAGGGACTTTCCTGGTCGTGCAGTGGATAAAATCCACCTGCCAGTGCAGGGGACACGGGTTTGATCCCTGGTCCGGGAAGATCCCACATGCGGTGGAGCAGCTAAGCCCGTGCGCCACAACTACTGAGCCTGCGCTCTAGAGCCCGTGAGCCACAACTACCGGGCCCGCATGCCACAACTACTGAGACTGTGCTCTAGAGCCCGCGAGCCACGACTACTGAAGCCCACGTGCCTAGAGCCCGTGCTCCGCAACAGGAGAAGCCACCGCAGTGACAAGCCCACGCACCGCAGCAAAGAGTAGCCCCTGCTCGCCCCAGCTAGAGAAAGCCTGCCCTCAGCAACAAAGACCCAATGCAGCCAAAAATGAATAAATAAATAAAATTTTTTTTTAATGAGCTAAGTTCTGTGTACAAAAACGTTTGTCATAGCATGGTTGTACCTGTGTAATATTAGATACAATAAATGTTCTCTCATAGGAGACTGGTTGGAAACCTATGCGGTGGCCACAAAATATAAGGCAGTTAAGCTGTTACTTAAAGACCTTGTATGTGCAAATAAAAATGTCTCCAAGACTATAGCATTACGTGGGAAAAAGGTTCCAGGCACAGTGTTTAGAATTATTCCACTTATGTAAATTTAAAAGGACATGTGTATATATTTGTGTAGTCATATCTTTTTCTGGAAAGAAATAAAGGACACTGTGAACAGGCATTACTGTCAGGTAGAGAGACTAGAGGTTGGGAGGTGAAAGATGTTTACCTTTCATTTTCTATCTTTTTATACTTAAAAAATACCAGGTTCGTGCATCACCTTTATTCAGAGAAGAAACTCTTTTTTTCCCCCAGAAATAAATCAGGGTGTCTTAGCTTTGGCTCTCCAGAAGCAGACACCAGGACAGAGATTTGAGCGTGAGGGTTCATTTTGGTGGTGAACTTGAGAAACATGGGCAGGGAATGGAGGAGGAGAAGAGCTGGTAGGAAAGGGAAGGCTGTCGATCAACAGTGTCTGTCAATCAGGTTACCACTGAGAGCAAAGGAACGCCGAGATCCAGTGAAAGACTCAAAACGCAGTTAACCCTCCAGCGGGTGCGTGTCCATTAGCTCCTGTGGGTCACTGATTGAAGTCTGCTCTGGGGTGTTCGTTCCATGGCTCACACACAGACAGAGCAAGGTCTGGTGGCTCTGGGAAACCTCAGGCAAAGAGTCAGGACAGCCTGCCTGGCAATGGTGGGTGGCGGGATGTAGGTGAGGCACTGGCCACACCTGCTACAGAGACCACAGCCGTCGTACCAGATTCTAATATATCAATGATATGTGCATATGTGCTGACTTAGGAATCAAGTCTAGGAATGTCCCTCCTGATATACACTAACCTACCTGGGCCCTGATCAACAATATATATAGGAAGACAGGTTTTATTACAGAATTGTTTTCGATTTTTTTAATTGAAATATAATTGGTTTACAGTGTTGTGTTAATTTCTGCTGTACAGAAGTGATTCAGTAACATATATATATATATATATATATATATATATACACACACACACATATATATACACACACATTCTTTTTCATCTTCTTTTCCATGACGGTTTATCACAGGATACTGAATATAGTTCCCTGTGCTGTACAGTAGGACCTTGTTGTTTATCCATCCTATGTATACTAGTTTGCATCTGCTCATCCCAAACTCCCACTCCATCCCTCCCCCACCCCACCTTGGAGACCACAAGTCTGTTTCTGTGTCTGTGGGTCTGTTTCTGTTTCATAGGATAGGTTCATTTGTGTCATATTTTAGAATCCATATATAAGTGATACCATATGGTATTTGTCTTTCTCTTTCTGACTTACTTTGCTTAGTGATAATAATCTCTAGGTCCATCCATGTTGCTACAAATGGCATTATATCATTCCTTTTTGTGGCTGAGTAGTATTCCATTGTATATATGTACCACATCTTCTTTATCCATTCATTTGTCGATGGACATTTAGGTTGTTTCCATGTCTTGGATGTTGTGAATAGTGCTGCTGTGAACATAGGGGTACGTGTATTTTTCTGAATTAGAGTTTTGTCTGGATATATGCCCCAGAGTGGGATTGCTGGGTCGTGTGGTAGTTCTATTTTTAGTTTTCTGAGGAACCTCCATGCCGTTCTCCATAGTGGCTGCACCAACTTACATTCCCACCAACAGTGCAGGAGGGTTCCCTTTTCTCCACACCCTCTCCAGCATTTGTTGTTTGTAGACAGAATTGTTTTTAATACAAAAAATCCAACGCAAATGTGAACCAGTAGGTAATGAATCGAACACATCGTGGTGTGTCCTATGGAAGAAACCAAGAGAAAGAGTAAGGTGTATCTTGTTAACTTTCATGACAAAAATCTCTGAGGCGCATTACACTGTATAACGATGTCTGTAGCAGGTGTCATTTTTATAAAGGAAAAAACAAAACAAGCAGGTGAAAACACACACAAACTCCCAGTCCAATATATGTGCCCTTATGTGTACACAGAAAAAGATCAGGAAAGGGCTTCCCTCGTGGCGCAGTGGTTGAGAGTCTGCCTGTCGATGCAGGGGACGCGGGTTCGTGCCCCGGTCTGGGAAGATCCCACATGCCGCGGAGCGGCTGGGCCCGTGAGCCATGGCCGCTGGGCCTGCGCGTCCGGAGCCTGTGCTCCGCAACAGGGGAGGCCACAACAGTGAGAGGCCCGCATACCGCAAAAAAAAAAAAAAAAAGATCAGGAAAGATAAACAAGTTGCAGGAGTAAATGCAATTTAAAGTGTATGTTGTTGTATGTTTGAATGTCTTATTATATGATTTAATTTACTGTAAAACCCACACTGTATTGCAAGGGGGGCCAGAAATCATACATATTTCATAGATTACTGCAGAGACTAGCTGAGGTGATACATGTAAAATGTCTAGCACAGAGAACCACATGCATTCTATGTTCAGTAAATGATTGGTATCAAAGGAGACCGCTTTTCCAGCCTGAAGAGCCCTTGGGTGTAAAGTGAGGCGGACGTCCTTCATCTCCTCCCACACCTCTTGACTGGTCCATCGTTTGCGAGCCTCCTACCAGCCAGCTGTGGGGGATTATTTAGGGAAGAGGACCAAGTCCCACCCTCGTGAACTCACATTCTGCCAGGCAGGCCGTAATCAAATAAATGTGCGACAGGCCATGAGGTATCAATGCTCTGGAGGAAGATGAAGTGGGGGTGGGGTGGGGTGGGGGGAGGGGAGAGTCGTGGGCAGGGCTGCTGTTGTTTACAGATGGTCTCTTATAAAGTGGTGTTTGAGACTTTGAAGAAGAGGAGAATACTTGAGGTATCAGCTCTCCGAAAATAGGGAAGAGTGAGTGCAAAGGCCCTGAGGTAGGTGTGCTTGGCCAGTCTGAGGAAGAGCCAGGAGGCTGACGCAGCTGGAGCAGAGGGGACAGGGGAGAGGGGCCGGGTGGTCCCACAGGCAGCAGGCTGTGGGGCGTGGGGGTCTGGGCAGGCTCACGGCAAGGCAGGGGCTTCACTGAATGAGATGTGAGGTGATTGCTGGGGGTGGGGGCGGTTAAGCGGCCTGGATGTCTCAACATCACTGTGGCTGCAGTGCAGACAGTGGATGGGGAGAGGGGCAGGTGGGCAAGGGAGACGGGAGGAGGTCCTCCTTTACAGGTGGGAGAAAGAAGACCCTGGGTATGACCATGCAGTGAGGGCGGGGAAGGAGTGGAGGGGGTCACGTGAAAAAGAGTTGAAAGGTGAAAGCAGCAGAACCTGGTAATTCATCAGATGTGAATTATGAAGGCGTGAGGCCGAGGTGACGCTGAGACTGCTGAAGGTGACAGCTATGAGTAAGTCTTGAGGGAGGGGGCTCCCAGGAGCCCTTGCGCACTCAGAGCCTCCAGCCTCTTGCCCAGCCAGGTCCCCTTCTGCCTGACGCACACTTGAATTCTCCAGCTGCACCAAGTCACTGAGTTATCCAGAATGCCTCTGCCCTACTTGGCTGCTAGGAACTCTGCTTCGTCCTTCAAAACCCAGCTCAGGCATCACCGCCTCTGGGTGGCTTCACGCCACAGCTCAGCTGAATCGTGTGCTTTCCTGCATCACTCCGGGCCTCGTGCACCGTCTAGCGCACAGCTTCCCAACCAACGTGACGTAGCACGTCGGGCACGCAGATAGATCCCGGGCGCGCCCTCGGGCCTTGAGGTGTCCAGTTGGGCCTAGAGTAGCTGGAGCTCCTGGCCAGTCACCTCCAGCTGCCAACGGCACATCCGCTGACCCTAGAGGACCACACAGATGCTTCCATTTTCTGTACATGCGACGCCCTGGGGGGAAGAGGGATGCGCTAAGGTTGCTAAATTGGAACCTTTAGTCTCTGTTTCAACTGAGGCCACAAGCAATAGCTAAGATGTTCCAAAATGAGCTGCAAGCTTTGCAGGGAATGCTCGTGAAGACCAGGTTTCTGTACCTTCAGCCCACCACCCACCTCCAGACTGTACAGGGTGATGCAGACGCCGAGGAAAGAACTGCAGTGCTCAGGAGAGAATTAGGGGGAGAAGGCTACGCGGCGGGTCCCACCCGGGAGAGAATTGGGGGGAGAAGGCTACGCGGCGGGTCCCACCCGGGAGAACGGGGTGACTCCCTCAAAACTGTACACAGGGGCTTTGAGGAAGTACTGGAGGCTTAGCCTATGTCCCTGAAGCTGGCGGGACACAGTGGGCTGGAGCCTGGCTGAGTCTGGAGGGAGAGCCTGGTGGGTCAGCCACCCTGATGGCCAAGCAAGGAGAGGCGGCCGCCCGGGGACCAGCTTGCGCTCAGAGTTGGTGGGCAGGGGGCTCACAGCGTTTCCAGATGGCGGGATGAGGCCCATTCAGCAGAAGGAGGGAGCAGGGGGGCCAGGTAGAGAGTGGGGCGACCCTAGTAGGACGCGACCGTAGAGTCCAGGAGCCAAGGCAAGAGTGGAGAGTGGCCAGCCAGAGGGGATGCACCCAGCAGAAGGGGCTGCGGTGAGACCCCGGCTGGACTGGGGCCGAGCTGGGGACGGTGGGGGGGGGCGGGCTGGACGGTCTGGGAGAACCACTGAAGGCATCGCACGAGAAAGAACCTGCTGGAACTTAAGCGGGGCCGAGAGAGAGGCCGATGCACTGCCGCTGGTGGTCCTGGAGCAGCTCCCGGCTCCCTGACCTTCTCCCTCATCCCCGCTGCCTCACCCCTCTCCGCGGTAGGCAGGAATCCGAGCCACAGCTGGGGGTGGGCCAGCTGGGGGGCACCTCGCCCCTGCTGCCCTCAGCCCGCGGTCCGTGCCAGGGGGAGGGGCGAGCGAAGTTTTCCTGTGCAATGAACTGTGGAGCTTTTGATTATCACACTTGCCTGGCCACAAAAATCACCGAAATGAGCTGGTGTTCTGAGATTTAAATGACTGGGACGTTTCTCACGTCTAAATGTGATCAGGAAAGTCACGGGCCCCTGATTTTTCCCCGCTGAGAGCTCTAAGGGGAGGCTGCAGGGAGAATGCACGTCCCCGCCCGTTGCCCGCTACGGTCCGAGCTTGTCCGTCCTCACAGGTGCGCCGCTGGCCGCGTCCTCCCCCCTCTGCATCCGCTCCTTGAGGGCAGGAGCCACACTCACACCTGTCGGCTCCTAGGATTTGGGGCAGCGCTGGGCGCACAGGGGGCACCGTGGAGCTTGGGGGACGGACCCAAATGCCATCCCGTGGCGCTTCATTTCTGTTTCTTTGTCCCCAGTTTTCTCAGTTGGAGCCCCTCGCCTCTGTGCCTGGAAGGAGTTGCAGGTGTGTGTGAGGAGAGAGTGGTCACCCACAGGGCTCCGGCACAGCTCGGGGGGCCCTCAGGTGAGTCCGGCGGGGCTGACAGCCAACACCGGTTCCCTTCATCCGCGAGCACCCCTTCATCCCAGCGGCATCCCTCCCACCTCCCTGCTCGAAGTAGTTTTTTCCAGTCTCTCCCCCAGCGGACACCCCGCTTCCCCGTCACCTTATGCAGCATCACCTCTTTCTTACCTGCGCGAGTTACATTTGACATCGCTTCTTCTCCATCTTCGTTCACTGAGAATTCCACACACGTGGTGATACCGGCGTCCCTACGTCTACGTCACTACGCCTGTGTTACAGGCATCACGGCGGAATGAGGATGCAGGGACCGCCACCTGGCTTCCTCTGAACCACTGCCACGTGCGTCGTCCCCATGTCGCTCCAGACTCTGGGGACGGCCGAGCTCCGGGACCAGTCAGCCTCCAAGGTGGGACTCGATTTAGCCACGGGGCAACAGCTAAGTCATTTTGCTGAATACCCGAAACTAACGCCACATTGTAAATCAACTCTATTTCAATAAAAGCAAGTTAAAATAAATGATGGCGACAGAGTTAGGAGGTGAGAAAAATTGTCTGATGCCAAAAAGCACCTGAGCTGAACTGGAAAGAAGGTGTTTCTGAGGAACTTGGTCAGAAAACGTGGCAGGCAGTCTTCGGGCTTGGGTTGTCTGTCTGCAGCTGTGACACGTGGTCCTGACCGCCTGCACCATTATTTGGAGACTCAGGCAAGACTAAAAATGTCTAATAAAGTGTGCTTCACGTTGATAAGACTCTGGAAGCAAGAAGAGAATTGTATTGTTTAGTCTGGCAGAAATGACTAAAGCAGTCATAACTGAAAACCATGCGCCTGCTTCTTTGAGCTTTGTACACAAAACGCTCTTAAGTCCATAGGGTTTGGTAACGGGGCGATTACTTGCAGTATGTGAATGGACTGATTTCCTCTTGGCCAGAGAATACACGAGGCAGGGAGATTACCCGCCTTACGGAGTATTTGCTGTGCCCCCCTCTGTGGATGGGCCCACCGCTATCCCTTCACTTCCTCTATCGAATACAAACCCTGTCACACACCTTGCCAACCACTCCTCACCTGTGGCATCGTTCCTCGGAGGCACGCAGAGGATGGCCCAGCCGGAGGTGGGACCACAGGAGAGGCAGGAACCCCCAACCCACTCTCTCCGCATCCCAGTTCCGGGATCCAGGCCAGGCAGCACAGGGGCTCTGCCTGTGGCCCTCTCCCCTCTCAGAGGGAGGACAGGTGCGGAGTTGAGAAACCGAGGGCTACGGGCGCTCCCCTTAGCTTCTGCCCTGGCGCAGGGCAGGCACCGGGGTGCCCTCTTCCACTTGGGGTACCTGCCAGGGATTCCCAGTCCCCCCCAGGACTGCAGTCTTCTCCTTCTTCAGGCCTCGCACGGTCTCTGCTTTCCCCCAACAGAAGACCTCGGCACCATGACCTCAGGGCCACGCAGAAGATGCCTGCCCTTCCAGATCCTTCAGTGGGGGGCACAGGCTTTCATTCCTGCAGCAGAGCTTCCCCGCCTCTGTGCCAGTTGTCAGTGTATCGACAGACGGGTGCCCTCAGGTGTCGGGCACCTCGGCAGGGCCCGGAGCCTCCCTCCTCTTCGCTCTCCACGGTCCCTGAGATGTACAGGTATTACCATTCCCTGTGACAGCCATGACGTGCAGACAGTCTGAATGCAGCAGAGCGTCCTAGCGAGGAGATTCTGGTGAGGATGGGCCCAGTTCCGCCGGAGGCATCTCTGCCCCTCGGCTTTTTAGCCAGAGCATCACTACACGCCGGAGGGGCGGCTGGGTGCAGGGCTGGGGGCTCTGCCCCATGCCCAGGGCGCCGGGCGGACCTGAGCCCTATGGTCCCCACTGAGCTTTTGAAGTGGAAGGTCCCCCATTCTTCTAACCACTCCAGAATATCCTCCCTGTGGCCGCTTCTCTTTTTCTCCAGTTTCACCCAAGGGTAGAGTTGCCCTCAGCCCATCATGCCCTCGCCCTTCTCTGGCCCTGTGCTGGGAACTCAGAAGCAGGTGTGGGAGCCCGTGGCTGTGCCCTTAGCCCTGGTCGCAGGGGACACGGCCTCCCGTTAGCACGCCGCAGGAAGACTCCAGAACTGACACCCACACTCGGCTTTGGGGGGTTTACAAAACACATCCTGCCCCCCAGAATTGCAGGGATATTTTAAAATTCAAATGGGTTATATTTTCTAAGCAAGAGCTACATCGCTTTCCCCAAAGGAGTTTTCAGGCATTTGAAAAACGTTAGCTGGTGAGTCAGAAGTCTCCTTTTACTCCTTCTGTTTTCTCTGGCTCTGAAAATATATACGTATGTATACATAAGCACACGTCACGCTTGGAGGCGTATCTTCTAGGATGTAAGAGTGTGGCTGTTGGAATCCTGGTGCTTGGAAGAGATGGGTCTGTGCTCTGCATCCCAGCACAGCGTTTAGCACATTGTGACGTACGGAGCGTCTGTTCCGTACGTGCACCCTCGTCTTCCCCTGTGCTCGCTGACCTGACCCGCGAGGCCGCTGGGCTGACTTCCCGCGCTCGCGCCACGTGCTTGGAGAGTTCCCAAGGCCGGCAAGCCAAATGTTGCGGCCAGGTCATCGCCTATTTCCAGCAAAATGAGTTCATATCCATTTAGGCCCGTTTTACTGCTCTTTGTTATAACTATTGCCAAGGAGAAACGAGCAGGTTTGGGCACCACAAGGCAAAATAATATTTGAAATTTTAACATATGCTTGTTTCTTAATATTGTAAGCACCCTATTGTGACTTGGGGACTTTTTGTGTTCGTCTTCGATCCTTCTCCCACAGAGTCCGGGAGGACTGGGTGCCCTGGCCTTGGCCTTGGGATGCGTGGTCTCACTCCCCGTGCACAGAGGCGGCGTCCTTTGCGCCCGGCGGGGCTGAGTGGAGGCTCCAAGCTCGTGTGGCCTGAGACATTCCATCGCAGAGGCTCTCCTAGCAACATGGCAACGCCAGCAAACCCAACAATGACCTTTTGTCGTTAGCTCTATAAAGCCTGTGGCATGAGTCTCGCCAGAAAATTCAAAGGATATTTTGCAAGCGAAGAGCGATTTCCAGCTGAAGCTTTGAATCGGTTGCTTTTCCTCCAATCTGCAAATATCAAACTGGACCGGCACCAGATGGTCGCTTCAAGAGCAGGACGGACCCAAAGAGGTGAGTCTGCACCGTCCCAGTCCTGGCTCTGGTTAGGGAAGCACCTGTGTACCACCGGCAAGTCACTTAACTCTCTAGATCTCCACGCATGAGCAACTGCTCCTTGGCAGTGCAGGGTACTCGCTAACCGTCCAGATTCCTGGGCTGACACCCGTTCTCCTGCTGCATCAGAATCTCTGGGGCTGTGCTCCACAAACGTGACTTTCAACCAAAGGCAAATAGATGACATTGCTGAACAATCGTAAAAGTGCTTAGGTAACTAGCTTTCTAATTTGTTTACTTGGCATAAAGAGGGCCCACGCACCCTTAGAATTGGCCTGTTGTGTATATGGTAGGGAGCGTGTTTTTCTCTAATAGATTTTATAAAGGACTAAACCAACCCATTTTCTTTGCTGTTTCTGATTAGCTATCCTCTATAACAGACTATAAATCATGCACCCCTATCAGGAAAACACTTTAGAGCATGTGTTTCCAATATTGGCACTTTCAAAATATTGAATATTAATATCTGTATTTATTTATATACTGTATTGTGCTTTAGTAGGGACATATTTGAATATGTTCCTAATATTAAAAAAATGTTTTTAAAGGAAAAACGTTGAAATAAGCTTTAAGATTTTGATCAGTGAAATTTTTGGTTTAGTACTTTGCGATACAGTGAGATCAAAACCAGTTTGTAAACAACAGAGATTTACTGTATAGCACAGGGAACTGTATTCAGTATCTTGTAATAAATTATAATGGAAAATAGAAAAAGAATATATATATATGTATGTATAACCGAATCACTTGGCTGTACACCTGAAACTAACACAATATTGTAAATCAACTCCAATAAAACAAACAAGAAACAAATTTCTGATGTTGGTTTTGAATTCGCTATCTTCTATTACTTAGTTATAATAAATGAAAACATGCTTCACAAAGATACATAGATTTAAGTGGAAGAAGCACCCTTTTTCCTGCACTTACTAAATTATGATACTGATCTTTTAATTCCCTCCGCTAATTATCCCAAGGTTTCTTATGTGCTAGTAAATTTCCACTTTTTCTGAATGTCAAATTGATGTTGTTGAAAATTAGAAAGTGTGGCACTGTTTTACATTTCTAACAAACATATTTAAAACGTGATAAAATTCTTCATTTGGAACAACTGGGGGCAGGTTCGAAAATTCTGTTTCCAGAGTTTTCATGTTTGCAGATATGAGTTTTTACATGGTTTGTGACAGTAAAAGCCGTGTAAATCAGAAACATTCTCAAACATCCAGTTTCAAAATGCTCTTTCCGTAGCATGAATTTCTTTCAAAAGTTATTCCTTCCTCACTCATTTTAACATCATTTTCGCAAATGGACAGATTAAACGTATTTACTTTTTGGAAATGTCTGCCAGACTGTGTGTCAACCCCTTATAACCACACCCCCAAAAAGCCAGCACATTTGGAACATTTGTATTTGTAAAAGAATAATGACCATTTCAAATTTAATCACGTTTTTAAGCGCTTTGCCATCAGATATCTTACAACCATCCGAGGGCACAAGAGATTTTCATGGTCATTCCCCTATTTCTTTCTTTTATGACATCCGGTAGCATTTGGGGGGTCTCTGGTTCAGTGTTTTTGCTGCAGTGACATCCTTGTGACTGATGCTGTCAACGAACGTCCAGGGAGGGACCAGTTCTGGGCGTTTTCCTCGGTGTCCTTTCTTTTTTTTAATTCTGCCAAAGCTGCCACTCCATGAGTGATTATACTTATATGGATACCACCCCACTCCCACTTCTTTTTATTTTCTTTCTATCTTTATCTTCTCCTTCCAATTTTATTGAGATATACTTGACATACATCACTGTGTAAGCTTAAGGTGTACGGCATCATCATGTGACTTACATCCATCATGAAAGGATAATCGCAATAAGTTTAGTGAACATCCGTCATCTCCTACAGATAAAAAATCAAAGAAATAGAAAAACAATTTTTTTTCCTTGCGATGAGAACTTGTGTTAGGATTGACTCTCTTAACAAATTTCCTATATAACGCACAGCAGTGTTGATTCTACTTATCATGTTGTACGTTGCATCCCTAGGACTTATTTATCTTAAAACTGGGAGTTTGTACTTTTTGACCACCTTCATCTAATTAAAGAAGCCATACTTTGATGAGCACGTATCTTTGTCTGGTGCGTCTTTTCTTTGGCAGCCCATATGAAAGCACTTCTGCAGGTATTTCATTATTGAAACAATCCAGCCGCTCAATTATGGAGTCGTGTTAGAAGGCTTTCAACGTTCATTCTTGCGGCAATCAGCCCACAGTTTGTAATTTTTTCTAACACTTTGCTTGTGTCTTCTAAAGGGTTTTCTAACTAAAGAGAGCGCTTTCATTTTCCATTATTGCTTTATGTAAATTATTTCTCTGCTGCAGTTTCTCTAACAGTGTATTTGCTATTAGATAAGAAATCTCAAAAGTAGCTTCTAAATATTATAAAAATTTCGTAAATTATTTTAAAATCCTGGATGGAGAGTCACACAACCATACACTTCAAACAAAACAAGAGGCTTAGTTTTTTATATTCTGGAATTTTGATTTTAAATTGCTTGCTAACCATGATAATTTTGTTCTGTCATCTTCTAATATAGCAAAGGAACGCTATGCACTTAGGTCAGTGTTCATTGTTAACAATAATAGGTGTAAAAAGCTGTATTTCAAATAGACTTTTTGTAAGAACTCTTTAATTTGAGAGAATTTTAGATTTACAGAAGAATTGCTAAGATAGAACGAAGAATTCCCATATACCCTTCACTGCAACTTCCTGTAATGTGGGCGTCTGACATAACCATAGTAAATCCATCAAAACTAAAAAATTAACACTAATAAGGTATTATTAACTATAGACTTTATTTGAATTTCTCCAGTTCTTCCATTATTGCCCTTTTTTTCTGTTCCAGGATACCATGTCACCAAAAGAGTCAGCAGCCAATGCCACGTAATAATTTTGTGAAGATTTGTTTAGTTAAAACTAGATGATATTATTTGGCATTCCAGTTCATCAAGAAGAGCTCACTGCAAGTGTTACAAGATGCTGAAAGCAGGGGTGGCTTTGTCCCTTTCTTTCCTGCTGTGGAACCAGGACTCTGTTTTCCACTGGACCGGAAATAAGGTTGGTCTAGCTTGTCGGCCGAATTAGGGGCCAGCCTTCGTATGTTTATTAAATATTGGGGAAACGTTACTTCTTCCTTGCCTTTCCTTTTTAAAGACAAAAATTTGTATCTGTAAAAATTCTCAAATTTCCTTTCTATAGCAAATGCCCCTGCTATAAAGAGAGGGCCAGGGTCTTCTGTACCCCCTGGAGCACCCACATCCCATTTTGGGGAACACGGCTCTATATTATATTCATGCTCCTTTGGTGGTCCAGAGAGTCAGCCCTAAACTTGTGCTCATGTTCACAAGGGCTAAACTGGGAAAACTGGACACTTTCAGTGTCTTGTTCTGACATGTGCCTGAATTATGGTCTATAATAAACAATTATCGAGTAACCTATTGAGGCAATGAGTACACCCAAATAAATTTCTCCAGGAAGCACCTCTTAGACCATCGCTCAACAAATCGTTAAAACTTCTGGTACTTGTGGCAGGGTGGTGTGGGGAAAACCCGGGGGTGGGGGCTGAGGGCCGATAGCCCTGGGGCACCGTGTCAGTCACACCACAAACTTGTGTGACTGGAAATTGAATCCTCGATAGCTATGTCATTCACTTACTGAAGGAACAGATAATGTCGTGGGTACTGTTCTGTGCTGCCTGATCCCCCTTCAAGAAGGAGCGACTTCTCCCGCAGCTGCTGGGGATGTGCTAGAAGGCCCTTACCGTCGACCCCCTTTGGGGATTGCCTCAGCTGAAGAAAACTGCCTCACCCCAGGCCCGCCTCCTCCCAGGACCAGCCAGCATCCAGTGCCCGATCGATGGGGCATGAAGGCCTGGCTCCTCCTCCCATCTTGGAGCAGCTCTGAGGGGCCATCCAGTTTCTGACTCCCCAGGGGTTGGCTTTGCTGGGAATCCGTCGCAGACCAACTTCTCCCTCCATCCAATCCTGCTTCCCCCCTCGCCTCCACAGGAGCACCCCCTAACAGATGTTCTGTACACGAGTCTCAGCTCAGAGAATCTGCCTCCCAGAAGACCCACCTGCCACACAGAGAAGTCAAACAAGCCAAAACAGTGTGCAAAGGAAAATAAGCACACCTGTGCTTGCGGATGCATCCAGAGATGGTCCTGAGTGTGTGAATGTGTACGTATAAAACAAAAATACGTGTTTTGGGACTTCCCTGGTGGCACAGTGGTTAAGACTCCGCACTCCCAATGCAGGAGGCCCAGGTTTGATCCCTGGTCAGGGAACTAGATCCCACAGGCATGCCGCAACTGAGAGCCCGCCTGCCGCAACTAAGGAGCCCGCCTGCCGCAACTAAGGAGCCCGCCTGCTGCAACCAAGACCCAGTGCAACCAAATAAATACTTTTTAAAAATGTGTGTATGTATATATGTGTTGGCCATTTTCTTAGAAAAATGGTAGCATCTTATGCTTTTTTACTTATATCATATTTTAAAATCTTAAAATCTATTTTTACATAGTGATACATAAAGTTTTAAAATCACTCGGGCTTCCCTGGCGGCGCAGTGGTTGAGAGTCCGCCTGCCGATGCAGGGGACACGGGTTCGTGCCCCGGTCCGGGAGGATCCCACGTGCCGCGGAGCGGCTGGGCCCGTGAGCCATGGCCGCTGAGCCTGCGCGTCCGGAGCCTGTGCTCCGCAACGGGAGAGGCCACAACAGTGAGAGGCCTTCGTATCACAAAAGAAAAAAAAAAAAAATCACTGCCTACTATGCCATTGTATGGACACACCATGTAATGGCCACCGTTTGAGTCCGACTGTTTGCTGTGCACTCTTGCACCCTCTTTGTATTTATTCAACACGTATTTATGGAGAGCCTGTTATGTGGAGACACTCTTCTAGGTGCTATTCTCTCAGGCTTCACTTCAGCCTTAAAAAGTAGCTCCTGTGATTATCCTGATTTTACAGAGGAGAAAACTGAAGTTTAAGCAACTTGCCCAAGGTCACAGGATTAGTGAATTCATAACCAGGCAGCTGGTCTCCGTTGCTTCAGCTTTTAACCCCCCCACTAGCCCCCTCCCCAAGCCCCCTTCTGATGGGTAGTCAGGCTACATGCAGCTGGCGGCTGCTATAAGCAATGCTGCAGTGAACATCTTTTCTCATGTGTCTCTGGGTGCCGTTTCCCCACTTGTAAAAAGCGCTGAGAAGGGAAACAGGTGAGCTCATTATCTTCCCGGATATCTGTTAGCAGTCCCAGGTCATTTTAAAAGGTGCCTTTCTCCAAAATTAGGGATTTAAGGAATCAAAAAATACTACGTTCCATTCTTAATATGAAAATCTTGGGTTAAGCCTTTGAAATACTTCCATGCTGGCCCTGCGTGTTGGATGCATATTTGCAGATAGGGTAATACCTGGATTACCATCACCAGCATCCCTGGTGGGAAATGGAATGTTTTTATTAAAATTTCTCTTGTTTGCGTTTCAGGAAAGAAATGAAAGCGGATCCACAAGCCAGGTCTGGTTTTAATCAGAGCCTAATCTTTATGAGACAACGCAAGGCTGAGAATTTTTTAATCTGATATTTTGAAAGAAAAATCCGTGTTCCAAAATGATACAAACCAATCAGCCTTAGAAGAACGATGGAGAAAAGAAATCTCTTGCATAAAAGAGAAGCAGGAAATTCCAGAGAAGTTTCACAGGGAGGAGGGGAAAACCCAAGGTCTGTATCGCTATTTATGGTCTTACTTCTTCGTACAGGGTAATAATCTGGTTTTGTTGAACAACCGAAATTCAGTTGAGAGGGAATCACAGCATTCTGTCTCCCTGAAGTGAGAACATAACTGAACATATTACAAACCCACTCTGTGTCCCATGATCCATCGGCCCTTTAGATAAATATTTCGTCCTCTTCAGGGACTCTTCCCATTGTGGTCACAGATCCATCTCATATTAGATGATTTAATACCTTAGTGATTTGGAACGTCTCTGTAGACATTGCTGAACTTTTTATATTTTCATGTACCTTCCACTGATGGGGGGCAAAAGTTCCGATTGGCAGGACTTCAGGGTGGGTTGTTGAAATTTATAATCATTTTCATATAATGCTCGGCTAGAGTGGGGATAGTACAATCTCTATCTTCCAATAAGCTGCAAAACTATTAATGGATTTCTAGGTCATGTTGTTCAGGGTTAACACTCAGTGGAATATATTTTCCATTAAATATGAAAGTGCTCCAAGTACGTTTTATACGAGGTGTGTTAACTTTACTGTTTCCTGGAGTGTCTATAATTTCAAAATTAATCAAGTCTTCTTTTATGTGCTTTTGCATGAATTCTGGCTTTCTTTTGAACAGTCATAATGACTCAGAGATGGAGACTAAAAATTGGCAAGAAAAAGCCAATAAAAGCATAAAGTCCAGAGTTTCAGAGAAATGAGATTTACCAAATGATATACAGTATAGTTCCCTCGACCGGAGCTTTCAACGTTATATTTATTTGAAAGTGCCTCCTTTAGTGTTTATTTTTGCCAGTTTCATAGCAGGAATCAGATCACAAGGATTCAACGAGCAAATCAAACACCATTTTAAAATTCATCCTTGGAGCATAGGCGTGTCTCTTCTTATTCCATTGTCTTATCTCTTTCCAAAGCAAGACATTTAAATTTTTATGTGACTAAAATCGTCACACGTCAGAATACCGTAGGACCTAAAACTCCAAATGTTTTGGCTTACACATTTCAATTTCCTAACTCCACTGCAAAAAGAAAAAGAACACTGGATAAATTAAAATAGCTGGTGTCTTCCTATCGTTAGTCTTCATTTATTCCTCTTTGCGTACATCATGCGTGTTTACTCGGATAAATACAATTGCCTTTTCTTCGGTTGCTTAAATCTCTTTGTCTATGAAAAGTAGAAAGAGCTCATCCATTATTTAAGTTACTATTTCTGTAACTGAATTAATACATACATCTACCCGAGCAAAGAGGTTGGCAGAGTGAAGGTCCGCACAGAGGTTCCGCTTGAAGTCCCACCTGATCTCTGTATGGATACGTAATAGTGAAAGCACGTTGCCAGAAATACCAGGTTTTAGTGCTATGATGATTCCGTAAATGATACTGTAAAAGGAAGAGACCCTCAAATATTTTCAACATTTAAAAGGACGTTCTCCTAGTTTAAAAGATGCCTCTCTTACTCTCTTAATTCTCCAGGGCACAGAGCAGGAAGTCAGAGCTGTTACATTCTGCTTTGTTGAGTGTAGGTCAGGCTGATGTATATCGATTGCCCTGGACTTTTCAATATAAAAACTTGGAGTTTGAGCTTTCCTTCAAGTTATCAGTCCAACCTCACTCTGCCACTGCTTGGGTTCCCCCAACTTCAGTTTCCTGGCTGTGACCCCCAAGATTTACACTGGCCCCAGTGGCTGCCTCTGTGAAGGGAGGACGTGAAGCGGAAGAGAATTTCAGGGCAGCCCCGGACAGGGAGTCAGGGGAAAAACGTGAAGTTTGCGGGAAAGTAGGGTCAGGCCCTTGCCCCATAGGCCTCCACAGCTGAACCTGCGTTCGTGTATTTGTTTCATAGATGAATTGACATACTTTAAGGGAAGATGTATTCTCTTCTGAAATAGTGCCTTGTACATTGCAGCTCATGGAAGATGGCCCTCTGTAGTGGTAAAGTGAAAGCACACACACACCTGAGCTGTTGGCAACGTGTATTTTTAAAACAAATACATGGGGCTTCCCCGGTGGCGCAGTGGTTGAGAGTCCGCCTGCCGATGCAGGGGACACGGGTTCGTGCCCCGGTCCGGGAAGATCCCACATGCCGCGGAGCGGCTGGGCCCGTGAGCCGTGGCCGCTGAGCCTGCGCGTCCGGAGCCTGTGCTGCTCCACAATGGGAGAGGCCACGGCAGTGAGAGGCCCGCGTACCACCAAAAAAAAAAACAAAGAAAACCCAAAAAACCCCCACAAATACATGGTAGGGGGAATGTGGGAAAGAGACAGAGAACAGAAGAACTGCTCAGTAACAGGCGTCCTGCTGAGAGAGGTTCATTTAAGGAATTGGCCCATGTGATTGTGGAGATGGGCACGTACAGCGTTTACAGGGCAGCAGCGGGTAGGTTAGGCTGGGGCTCAGGCAAGAGTTAAGTTGCGATCTTGAGTCCAGAAGCCGCAGGGCAGGCTGGCAGGACTTGTGTGTGGAGTCTTGAGGCAAATTCCTTCTTCTCCCAGAACCCTCAGTGTCTGCTTCAGCTGATCGGATGAGGCCCACCCACATTACCAAGGGTAACTCCCTCCAACGTCAGCCGCTCGTAAGTGTTGATCGTATTGACAAAGTATCTTCACAGCAACATCTAGACTAATGTTTGACCAAACAACTGAGCCCCATAGCCAGGCTGACACATAAAATTAACCCTCGCAGTATTTTCCCCCATTATAAAGGAGGAGACTGGGGCTTGAAGAAGTTAAGAACTCGCTCGAGGTCAAACCACGAGAGTGAAATAACACTGTGCAGCCTCAGTGCTTATGCTCGTAATCACAGACCCTGGCTGCCTGCTTAGGTTACTTGCTAACTTAGGGAAGACGCTCTAAAAGAGAGGCACTTGAACCTGGTAGGTTTTGATTTAAGGCAAGGGTTTGAAACACAGGGCAGACAAGATAGGGTAACAAGGACCAGATTTACCCTCTTGCCTGAAATGACTGGAAACAGAGATAATGTATGTGAAACAAGAGTCTGAAAGACCCTGGATATCGGGTAGTAAAGGATAGCGATCCTTGAGAGACGAGAAGCAAACCGGGGTTGGGGTGGGGGGCATCCCTAAAGGAGGGTTTCCAAGCAGTGGGGCAGAGGAGGGCACCCAGGCAGGTCCCTGTGATCTCCCTAAGTTGAGGAGACAGCTGAGAGTCTGGGGAGGCCAAGGTGGCTAGAGTTAGCGGGAGAAGAGGGGGCCATGTGGAGAAAGCCTCCAGAAATGTCCAGAGTGTCTCCCCTGAGGCTTCAGCTGACAACCTATCAGCAAGCGTGTGTGAGGAAACCCCCGAGGCTGGGGAAAGAGCCACCCAAGAGATAAAAGTAAATAGTCTCCGGAGATAACACAGGGCCAGAGCAAAAGAGGCGTCGTCATTCATGGAGATCCAAGTGTGTGCCTTGGTGGTGAGGCAAAATTAGACCTGGACCACATTCTCTGTGGTTCTGCCCAACAAACCTTCACAGCAAACTTGAAAGGATTGAACCATTTCCAAGTAATTTAACTGTGCTCCGGAGTTCGGAGTTCAAGAATAGTTCAAGCAATACAAAAACAGGTAGTACCCAGCAAGGTAAAATTCACAGTGTCTGGCATCCAATCTAGATTACTAGGCATGTAGAGCAACAGAAAATTTTGACCCATAATCAGAGGAAGAAATAAGCTCATGGAAACTGATACACAGATGCCATAGGTGATGGAATTAGTGGACAAGGATATTTAATAGTTACTATATCTGTATTCAGTGTGTTCAAGAAATTGGAGGAAAGATCACGCATGATTAGCAGAGACATGGAAAATATAAGATACAAACTGAAATTCTATGAAAACTACAACATCTGAGACTAGAAACACACTGGATGGGATCAGAATAGATTAGACATGGCAGAGAAAAAGATTAGTGAATTTGAGGACTTAGCAATAGAAAGTAAATACAGTGAAACATGGAGAGAAAGACTGGAAACAATAAACTATCTGTGCACTCTGGGACAGCTTCAAGTGGTCTGATAATGTGTACTTGGAGGTCCTAGTCTCGGCAAACTAGGCATCGAAGGGAATTCTACTTGATAAAGATTATCAAAGGAAAATGTATAGCTAGCCTCCTACGTGTGGTGAAGGACCGAACACCTTCCCCTGAAGATTAGAAACAAGACAAGGATGTTCACTCACCACCTGTATTCAGTACTGGAGGTTCTAACCAGATCCACTGATAAGGCAAGAAAAAGAAAGAAAAGCCATCTTAATTGGAAAAGAAGTAAAACCTTTTTTATGCGTTGATGACATTATCATCTGTATAGAAAATCTTATGGAACCTGCGAAAAAAGGCCAAAAGAACCAATAAGTGGCTTTAGGAAGGTTGCAGGATGTAAAATCAATATACAAAGATCTGTTATTTCCAAATACTACTAATGAACAGTTCGCTATTGACATTTTTTTAAATTCCACTTACAATAGCATTAAAAAGTGTTATATTCCTAGGGATAAATCTGGCAAAACGTGATTAAGGTCTGCACATTTAAAACTATAAAACATTGCTGAGAGAAACGAAAGGCCTAAATAAATGGGGTGATTTACAGGTTTCATGGGTCAGATAACTCAATATACCGAATATGTCCAATTTCCCCCAAATTCATCTGTAGGAAAAAAAGCATTCCCAATGAGAATCCTTTTTGTATAAACTGACAAGCTGATTCTGAAATTCATTTGGAAATATAAAGAACCTAGGGAAATCAAAACAACTTTGAAAAATAGGAGGAAAGCTTTCATACTACGTTACTTTGATATTTATTATAAAACTACAGTAATTAAGATACTGTGGTATTGGCATCAAGATAGATAAGTAGATCAATGGAACAGAATAGAGTAATTAAAATAGTATGATACTGGTGTCAAGACAGACAATAAGGTCAATAGAAAAAAATGGAGAGTCCAGAAATAGACTCACATCGATAAGGTCAATTTTTTTTTTTTTTTTTTTTTTTACCTAATCCTTGGGTTTAAAGTTCAGGGCTGCAGGTAAGGGGCAGAGTGGCAAGGCTGGTACAAATGGTAACAGTGGCAAGGAACCCAGCTGTCATTGGCAGGAGCCTGTGCCAGGGTGTTGCAATGCCTGTGTCTTGCTATCCTGGCTCTCTCTTTCTGGTTTTCTTTCTTTTGGTAGGTGTCCTGTGGGATACACCAGAGACAGGTGTCAGCAGTTCTCAAAGGTCAACTTGTCTCATATGTCTCTTTACACAGGTGTAAAGGTAATTCAGAAGAAAGTACAAAGTTTTCAACTAACGCAGATGAAACAGTTGGATATTCTTATGCAAAAAATAATTCCAGTCCAATCCTGGCACTTATACGAAAAGTAAGTCAAAATAGATTGGAGATCTACCTGTAAAAACTAAAATTATAAAATTTCTAGAAGAAAACATAGGAGAAAATCTTTGTGGCCTCAAGTTAGGCAAAGATTTTTTTACATTCAACGGCAAAAGAATAATACACACACATACAAAATTGATATATTGGACTGCCTCAAAATTAAGAAATGTTGTTCAAAGGGCACTGTTAAAAAGTGAAAAGATAAGCCAGAGAGTAGAAGAAAATGCTTTTAAATCACATATCTGATAAAGAACTGGTATCCACAATATATTAATAACTCCCAAAACTCAGCAATAAGAAAACAAACAACTGTATTTTTTAAATGAGCTGAAGATTTGAACACACAATTCATCAGAGAAGATAAACAGGCAGCAAATAAACACATGGAAAGGTGCTCAACATCATTATGCACTATGGAAACGTACACTCAAACCATAGTGAGATACTGTTGTGTGCCTATTTGTACGTCTGTAGTTAAAAAGACTGACCCTGTGAATTGCTGGTTAGGATGCGAACGAACTAGACCTGTGACACACAATGTAAAATGGCACAAGTACCTGGAAAACAGTTTGATACTTTCTTAAATAGTCATAAACACACACTTTCCATAAGATCCAGGCTTTCTCCTTCTGGATATTTATCCAGGTGAGATAAATGCCTCTGTCCATACAAAGACGTGTATACAAATATTTGTAGCAGACTTGTTTGTAATAGCCTTAATTAATTAATTAACTAATGAATTAAAAGGAAACCAAGCACAATCGAAATGGTTGTATCATTAGGTGAATGGATGAACAAATTGTGGCACATCCTCACAATGGAACAGTACTTAGCAACGAAAAAGGAACGAACTGTGGACACATGGAAGGACGTGGATAAAGCTCAAAGTAATCATGCTGGCGAGGAAGCCAGAGAAAAATCAGCACAGACTGTGTGATCCCATTCATACCATAAACTGACCTCTGGGGACAGAAGGCAGGTGCGTGGTTCCCTGGATTGGGAGCAGGGGGTGGGAGAGTGATCGCAAAGGGTCAGGTGGAAAGTTTGGGGGGCTGGGCATGTTGGTCCCTTTGTGGGGCGGTTTCGTGGATGTACACGTATGTTGGCATTTCAAATTGCACACTTTTTTTTTAAAGAATTATTTATTTATTATTTATTTATGGCCGCGTTGGGTCTTCATGGCTGCGTTGGGTCTTCGTTGCTGCACGCAGGCTTTCTCTAGTTGCGGCGAGCGGGGGCTACTCTTCGTTGCGGTGCGCGGGCTTCTCATTGCGGTGGCTTCCCTTGTTGCGGAGCCGGGCTCTAGGCGTGCGGGCTCAGTAGTCGTGGCTCACAGGCTCTAGATCGCAGGCTCAGTAGCTGTGGCTGGCGGCTCTAGAGCGCAGGCTCAGTAGATGTGGCGCACGGATTAAGTTGCTCTGCGGCATGTGGGATCTTCCCGGACCAGGGATCAAACCCGTGTCCCCGGCATTGGCAGGCGGATTCTTATCCAATGCGCCACCAGGGATGTCCCCAAATTGTATACTTTTAAAACACACCGTGTACTGTTTGTTCATGATACGTGAAGCAACGTGGTGTTGGCCCTGCGACTGGAAGAGGCGAGACTGAGGCAGGAAGACCACTCAGGAAGATGCTGAGAAATCCAAATCGTCCTTACGCCTAGAACCCGCCTTACAGCAACCAGATTTACATAAATAACTCTAATATAAGCATAAGATCCTGGTCTGTTAGGGGTGAATTCATTTGTAGGAAAATAGGAGCTAGTAATGAGTTAAGTAAAGCCTAAGCCAGTACATTAGGGGCTTTGGTGCTCCTTACAAAAGGACCCCTGGTTCCTGCTGCCCCGTCACCCGTCACCTGGGTGCCTTTGTGCAGTGCACAGGCCGCACAGCCATCCACGGCAGCCCTGATCCTATAGACCACGTGGTGTGATAGAAACAGCCCTGACCGCCGAATCTTGGCTCTGCCATTAACCATACGGCCTTTGGTGAATCACCTAGAAGTCGTCATACCTTAGCTTCTTCATCTTGGATTCTGGCCCTGTGGGGCTTGGTTGAGATAAGGACTGTGGTTAGGCTTTCAAAACAGGCATGGGCCCATCAACCTGTTCTGACCAGAAGTGAGGGGAGAAAGGCTGGTCTGGAGTTCACCCAGAGAACATCCCCGGGCTCTTTATTCATCTTTATTAAGATGCGCATTAAGCTACTAAGCAGGGCTGTCTTGGATCAAACTGTGAGAGCCGCGTTCCCACTTCTGTCCCCACTGCTACCTTCTGGGGCCTTTTGTGATGAACAAGCATCACACCCGGTTCCCCGTGTCACCCCCTCAGCGGCCCAGGGCCCACTGGGAATTCCTTCCCAGAGAGGTTTGCTGCCCTGAATTCCCGAGTCAATCCATTCCTTGCTTCCATCTTCCCGTCCTTTCGGTGTGTAGATCACAGCTGGGAGGAGTGAATGTTACTAAATGGAGTCATGCTCGGGTTGGTATATACGACTAGGGCTATAGCTCTCTTAACCTTAACCTTTCAAGAGACACTTATTTTAAACGAGATGCTCATTTACTCCAAAGAATGACTTTCTAATGGTGGAATTTGGTATCAAGTAGCTAGCTCTTTGGGCATGGGATGGAAGGGGTGTCTCTCGAAACAAATCTCCACGTTTAGTGCCGCCAGATCTCCAAAACGATCTCCAAAATGCTCAGCCATTTACGCTGACTTTCCAACACGATAAGTTTCTTTCTGTATAATCATGTTTATATCTATTTCTATATATCTGCTACAAACTCTGCACGGGAAATAATGGAATCAAACGTGGATTTTTTTAATGTAAGAAACTGATACACTGATTGAAGGCTGCTGTCACAGTGTCTCAGATGCTGCTCGTGGCTGAAGTTCAGGTTGGTATGTTCCAGTCATGTAGCTCGATACACTTGTCAGTGGTCTAGAGGATGAAGTGAATGGCCGTGTGAAAGAATTTGCTGATGACACAAAAGTGTTCAGGTTGGTAAGAGCTAGGAGGGTTGTGAGGACCTTAAGGTGGCTCTAATAAACTGGATGACGGAACAAACGTGAAGACTGATAACGTTTTACAGAGAAGGCCCAAAGGCAATAGATACTGAAAGAAATCATTTAAGCTCTACATAATTTAAGCAGTACACACCGATGGACTTAGAATTTATGTTAGTTTCAAAAGGAAAAGACTTGCTGTAGGAATCAAATTAATAAAAACATTTCAGGAAAGCCATCTAATCTGCAGTGGTCCTGAAAAAGGGGCCAAAAGAGTCTAGGTATGTACTCAGAAAATGCAGGGAAAGATACAGGAAAGCATGAGGTGGTTGGGACTGGGTACCGACCTAACAAGCCCCCTTCTGCCGACTTGGTCCTGATGTGTTCCTCCTGTTACCCTCAGAAAATGAATCAGGACCTGTCTAAACCAATAGTCCCCAAAGTATGATCCCCAGACTGGCAGCAGTGGGATGACCTGGCAACTTATTAGAAATGCAAATTTATTAGGCCCCATCCCCAATATACTAAATCAGAAATTGTGGTGGAGGAACACAGCAATCTGTATTTTAGTGAACCCCCCAGAAGATTCTGATTCATGCTGAAGTTTGAGAACCACTGGTCTAAACCAGTTGTGATAAAATCCCATTCCCCTTTTTTGCCAATGAGTACATGAAGGATAAGAATGAACTCCCTTCAGGTCATTGAGATACAAGTGAAAGTCTGCTGGAGGATTTTAAGAAAGGTATTTCTCTCGGATGAAGAGAGTAAAGACATTGCAGCCTTTGGCCTTAGTTCCGTGAAGATGTGATGTTCGGAGCTTCAGCATCCATCTTGTGGCTATGAGGAGGCATGGCTGAGGACCACAGAGCAAAAAGATCATGTTTTTGTGCCACTGAATTAGCCAACCTTCCCATGACTCGACATCCAGGATGTCTGGCTATGTGAGAAAATAAACCTCACTTTTGGTCAGATATGCTATTCCTCGCATCGGAAAGCATCCCCCCAAAAGCACATGCCTTTCTTCTCCACTGTGGTAGAGAGGAAGCAAACCTGAAGAGGTAAATGTTCAGAAATAGTGAGAAAAAAAACAACAACCCAGATCTCAGCCCTCTCACCTGAACACGAGAGAGCTACGTTCCCTAACCTTAAAGCAAGTGTATTATTGAGCCTCTCCGCTCTTATATACTGTATTAATATAACAAAGATTTACTTTTCTCATAGTTATCTGTAAAGCATCTTTAGTAATAGAGCTATGTGCAAACATAAAAAATCCCTCCTGGGGTCAGCATACCATCCATCCAGTTCAGGGCTGTGTGACTGAAAGATACACTGGGAGGAAAGTTGGAAGGTGTGATCGTTCTTGATCGCAACCTTGGAAAGTTAAAGTTGCACACAGTGCACTTTCATTTCCCCCGCATCCCGTTACGAATGACCATTTATGGATCTGCTCAGCTCTTCATGTTGTTAGTCCTACTAGGAATGAAGAGGTCACGCAGTGGACGCACACCTCAACCCAAGGACCGCTTTCATGGGAAATGAAATGCCAAGACAGATGTATGGGTGGAAACCTACACTTAGAGGAGGCAGAAGGTATCTCCTGCTGACTGTGTCTTCACACCTCGGCAACACACATTCGTGGGCCTGTGAGCAAAGTCACAAGGAAGAGTGCAGAGTGCGAGACTCAGCCCAGTGAGTGCATCCTTTTCTGTACCATCCAGCTTAACCTCTGACACACTCTTAACAGTGAAGCCCCTCATGTGACTAACTGCAAACACAGGTGGGATTGTCATCATGTCCTACAGGTCAGGAAGATTGGGCTTCACAGGACTGACAGCAGGAGTTGTTCCAAAATCAACTGTCCTCCTCGGAGAATTCCCTGTCAGCTGTCAGAGAAGGCTGGCTCCGTTGAATTCAGCCCTCGAAGCGTGCAAAGGGGAGAGAAGAGCTCTCAGAGACGAAAAGCAGACCCCGCAGGATTTTACGGCTTAAGACCAATACCTTCCCCTGCCCTCGGAGCCATTAGGGAAGCCAGCAGCATCTGGGGCCCAGATGTTCTGAGCAGATCTCCCTCTGGGCAGAGGCTGGCCTAGTCTTCCCTGGAGCTCAGAGCAGGTCACGAGAGAAAGGAGTCTTGCCCCGGCCAGGGAAGTGGAAGGGCAGCTCCTGGCCACAGTCTTTTATCTAGGCTGTAGCCTTGAGTTCAAGGTTTCTCCCATTTCCTACCCTTGGAAGGCAAGGCAATTCCTGTTGCCTGGTGGAGGGGAGATAAAATGGGACAGGGGATGGGAAGAGCACTGACTGTGTGGCTTATAAAATCCCTGTGGCAGAAAACACTGTTGTGAACTCACCCAAAGCTATTTCTCAGACTCCTTGGTAGCCAGGTGGGGTCATGTGACCGAGTCTTGGCCAATGGGATGTAGGTGGAAGTGAGTGACGTGCATCACTTCTGCGCCTGGCCCAGAAAACACACCTGGGCCGTCTCGCAATCCCACTCCCCGGGCTTCTGGTCACGTGCATAGGATCCGCAGACAAACCCCCAGCTGACGGGGATGGGGGCCCACCCGATGGAAGGAGCTCAGTTCCCTCATCAGCTGCACAGAAGGCCACCTGCCTAGTGGTCTCAGATGGTGCTGGAATGCAAAATAGAGCTCTGACTGTGCTCAACCGTCTCAGAGTTTGTTGTCCTATCAAGCACTGTTTACCCTACTTAATGCAGGCTCGGGATGTGTCCCAGAGAAAGCAACTGAGAGGGTGACTGGAACCTGGGGCAGGGGTGGGGAGCCAGGGGCAGCAAATACGTTTAGAGAGATGGCTCACAACGTCCAGGTGGCATGTGGTCTGCCGCTCACTTAACGACCCTCCCTTATCAATGCTTTATGCTCTGGATGAACCTCTGTGAGGCTGCCCGGGGGCCCCTCACCTCTGGCTGGCTGTCAGGATCTATACAGACAGCCAAGGAGGCATATTAAACAGACCTCAGGCAGTTCAGGATCTGAAAGAGATTAGCCCAGGCAAATCACCACCGAGTACATTTTTCTTTTCTAGAAGACAACATTGGCGAACACAAGCCCCACCATCTCCTGAAGCCTGTGTGTTCACTGCCCTTGAACGCATCCATGTGGATGGCTGACAAGTGTAAGGACGGCTGGTGCACGTACAGCAGGTTAATAGCAATCTTCATTGGCTTGGTAATTAACCTGGGAGATTTTTTTCTATGTGAGCTCTACAGTGTTCTTATTCCAGAGATGGCAATCATTTTAGATAAATTTTTTTTTTTGCGGTACGCGGGCCTCTCACTGCTGTGGCCTCTCCCGTTGCGGAGCACAGGCTCCGGACGCGCAGGCCCAGCCGCCATGGCTCACGGGCCCAGCCGCTCCGCGGCATGTGGGATCCTCCCGGACCGGGGCACGAACCCGCGTCCCCTGAATCGGCAGGCGGACTCTCAACCACTGCGCCACCAGGGAAGCCCTAGATAAATATTTTCATGCAAAAGATTCTTCCAGATATTTTTTATGCGTGAATAACCTGATCTGAAGAAATGCAGTTCTGATGCTCAGATACTACCTCCCTTATTTTGGTATTGTGGCAAAATATACATAGCATAAATGTACCATTTTATCAATTCTTTTTTTTTTTTTTTAAAGACCATTGTTTTATTTTATTTATTTATTTTTGAGGTACGCAGGCCTCTCACCGCTGTGGCCTCTCCCGTTGCACAGCACAGGCTCCGGACGCGCAGGCTCAGCGGCCATGGCTCACGGGCCCAGCCACTCCGCGGCACGTGGGATCTTCCCGGACCGGGGCACGAACCCGCGTCCCCTGCATCGGCAGGTGGACTCTCAACCACTGCGCCACCAGGGAAGCCCCCATTTTACCAATTCTTAAGTGTACAGTTCAGCGGCATTCATTACATTCACAGTGTTGTACAACCGTTATCACTGTATATTTCCCAAACTTTCTCATCATCCCAAATAGAACCTCTCAAAACAACTAAGTAATATTTCCCCTTCCCCACTTTCTCCAGCCCCTAGTAAACTCTGATCTATTTTCTGTCTCTAGGAATTTTCCTGTTCTAGATATTCCATGTAAGTGGAATCACAAAATATGTGTCCTCTCGTGGCTTATGTTACCTAGCATAATATTTTCAAGGTCTGTCCATGTTGTATCATACATCAGAACATCATTCCTTTTTACAGCTGCATAATTTTCCATCGTATACATACACTTTGCTTATCCATTCATTTGTTGATGGACATTGGGTTGCTTCCACCTTTTGGCTGTTGTGAGTAATGCTGCTATGAAGATGGGTGTATAAGTATCTTTTCCAGTTCCTACTTGCAATTCTTTTGGGGATATACCTAGGAGCAGAATTGCCGGGTCATACAGTAATTCTACACTTAGCTTTTTGAGGAACTACCAAACTGTTTTCCATAGCAAACCTGCAAGATTTAAAAAACCCAGATTAAAGAAAAAATGTAGTAGGCTCTTGTTATGCCATGGGGATGCCTGCGTGATGAGTGCCAGCTGCGTCTGGAACCCTCATTAGCACAGAGCACAGTACCTCTTGGACCAGCTCTCTCTGGGCAATCGCATTAAAGGCTTCACACCTGAGTGACTCCTCTATCCAGAGGTAAATTGCCGAGCAGCTGATAAAGCTAAGCTTCGGAGCCCCTCACTTGCCCTGACTCCTTCCAAAGCCCTGGGAAGGGCCCTTACCATATGGTAATTTGTTTTGTTTTGTTTTGTTTGCAAAAGTAAGAGATTTGAAGCAAAATCCGTTAAGACCACTGTCTCTTTTCACTCTAACTCCCCCTTGAATTGGGTGGTGTTGGGATGCCCGTGGGCATCTGGGAGAATGTTGATGATTTATTCTGGAAGCCACTGGAAGAAAAGACTCCCAGTTTTTGAGTCAAGTAAGTCTCCAAATAGCTATTGAATGACACTGCAGGGAGCTGGGTTAAAAGAGCTTAAGATGGTTGAGACCTGGCTCCCGCCCTCCGGGAGATTCCAGACTCAACCGGGATGGGAAACACACATTAACACTTACAATAAAAGTCAGAACTTGCAAAATGCCATAACAGTGTGTGATGGGTCCAAAGCAGGGAGAGACGGCATTGAAAGTGTCTGTGAGTGGGTCCACTTGGGATGGACCTGGAGGGTACATTTCCCCCAGCAGAGAGTGGACTAGTGGAAATCAAGGCCCTAAAGGCAGGAGCGCCCAGGCTCTAAAGACATGAAACTGCAAAAGGAAATATGGGACCACGTTTTAGAGCAGGGGTCAGCCGATGTTCTCTGTGAAGGGATAAATCGTACTTTAGGCGTTTCAAGCCACGTGCTCTCCGTCACGATGACTCAGCTCCGCCGTCAGAGCATGGACGCAGCTGTAAACAATATGTAAATGAGGGGTGTGGCTGCGTGCCAATAAAATTTTATTTACGCAAACAGGCAGCAGGGCCAGGGCACCCAGCTACGGAAACTCCAGGCCGTGAGAAGCCGCTGGAAGTCTGTGAGCAGGAGAATGACATTGTAACACGACCCGAGGTGTGTATTTGTTTGTTTTTGTTTGTTTGTTTGTTTTGCGGTACGCTGGCCTCTCACCGCTGCGGCCTCTTCCGCCGCGGGGCGCAGGCTCCGGACGCGCAGGCTCCGGACGCGCAGGCTCAGCGGCCACGGCTCACGGGCCCAGCCGCTCCGCGGCACGTGGGATCTTCCCGGACCGGGGCGGGAACCCGTGTCCCCTGCATCGGCAGGCGGTCTCCCAACCACTGCGCCACCAGGGAAACCCCAGAGGTGTGTACTTGGAAAAGAAAGTTGGTTATAGGGTAATCCTTGAATCGGAGGACGTGGAATTGAGTGTGGAGATCATTGCTGAGAGGCTTTTAGAGTGTCTGGGGTCAGAGGCTGGCATTGGGGCGTTGAAAACAGGAACCAGAAGTCCAGTTTGGTAGGGCAAGGGATCTTATTCGGTGTAGAGAGAAATGGAGAGAGAGCTGGATTAAAAACGGGGCCTGGGGGGCCGGGATTTAGGGAGTCTGCAGGGAAAGCTTGTGAGCGATGAGGGGCTGTCGGGTTGGATAGGCCCCTGGATGGTCTCTGCGCTCTGGGTGGAGTCGTTGGGCAGCTGGCGCCAGGTGACTGAGACCCCTTCCTGCCGCCCAAGGCCACGTGGGGCACGGCTGCCACGGGCCCCTGTGTCACTCCCAAGGCTCCGAGCAGACAGCGCCTGGCACTCCGTGAGTCTGGCCGAGCCTGGGCTCCGGGCGAGCCACGCCCTGGATCGCTGGGCCACTAGACACCTCTGAGGACAGCCAAGGCAGAGCCATTGCCGCCCCGCCAGAGGCGGGCGGAGGCTGTGCGGAGCGACCGTGGCTGCTGGGTGGGAGGGCCCGGCTGCTTTCTCATCACACGGTGCTCCAGACAAGACAAGGCTGTGTCTCTTGGAAAGCATGTGTGCGGGGTCAGGGTGAGTCCAGAGGAGGTCAGGCCTCGTGGAAACCGCAGCAGCCAGTGAGGTTACAGAGTTCCTTAGCATCCCGGGGACTCTGTGTGCGACCCAGCGGCCCGGCAGGCACACGTATTCCGGAGACTCGAACGCATTTAAAGAGAGCAGGGGGTTCGGAAAGAAAATGTGCCGTTTCACCGCGAAAATCTCGTCATTTCTCCCAGGAACGTAATATAATACCCTCCTGGAGAAATCATCTGAAGTTTGGGTTTTTGCCTGGGTCCCGTAGCAAACCCTGTCCCCGCTGCTCTGCGTGCTGAGACAATTCAGTGGAAGAGGAGCCGCCTTAGAATTTGCCACATTTATGTTTGACAAGGAGGCACTTTACTCACTCGTTGCATGCTTTCTTGCTGAGATGCGAGCGTGAGGTTGGCAGATACTGAAAATGCTATTTTGATACGTTGCGCACTTTCTTGGGAATTTATTTTAGAAGCAGAGTAATAAGAGAAATCTTACGACGCTACCGCGTGCGGTTATTTATTTCCGAGGCAATCAATGAGGAAGTGTTAGGAAACACATTCAGAGGGATTTCAAATCTGATTCCAGTCAAGTGAGTAATCTTTCCATTTTCTTTCCATATGTTATACGATTTCTTAAAAAGATGAAATGCTAAAGAACTAAAAGGCACTCCGGAACTCAGACCCTAACTATGGATATAAGATTGTACATTTTTTCAAGGAATGAAATGGCTTTAATTATGCTGAAACACATGTTGATAGTGAAACCAAATACTGTGCATTGTGTTCATAGGCACAATATTTTATGTTATTTTAAAAATTTATTTTATTGAAGTATAGTTGATTTACAATGTTGTGTTCATTTCTGCTGTACGGCAAAGTGATTATATATATATGCATTTTTTTTATATTCTTTTCCATTATGGTTTATCACAGGATATTGAATATAGTTCCCTGTGCTGTACAGTAGGACCTTGTTGTCTATCGTTCCTGTATATACTAGTTTGCATCTGCTAATCCCCAAACTCCCACTCCATCCCTCCACCACCCCCTCCCCTTTGGCAACCACCAGTCTGTTCTCTATGTCTGTGAGTCTGTTTCTGTTTTGTAGATAGGTTCATTTGTGTCATATTTTAGATTCCACCTATAAGTGATATCATATGGTATTTCTCTTTCTCTTTCTGACCCGTCAATACTTTGCTTAGTATGATCATCTCTAGGTCCATCCATGTTGCTGCAAATGGCGTTATTTCATTCTTTTTGATGGCTGAGCCATATTCCATTGTATATATGCACCACATCTTCTTTATCCGTTCATCTGTCGATGGACATTTAGGTCGCTTCGGTGTAAATAAACTGTAAATAGACTGTTATAAGTAGGCTACTGTAAATAGAATAGGCACAATACTGTAAAATACAACTGGTGATTCCAGGCCTTTGGGCAACTCTTGCAGTTTTTTCAAGGTGAAGAGTCAGCCAGCTGGGATCCAGTCCCTTCAACTTGGTCCCAGGTGGTCTAGACCAAGTACATCCCCAGGCGTTTCAGCAGTTGAGTTTCCGTTGTACGTACACACCATGGGCTCTGCCTGTACTTGTTGGCAAAAGGGTTAAGAAGTGATTATGAGCAAAGGTTACGTGCGGGTCCTTTACGTTTCGTTCCCACCAGGGCCATCAAGGAGGAGAACAGACGAGTAGAGGAGCTTGCCTCGCTAAGTCAGGGAAGGGAAGAGGGGGGAGTGAGCTTGGTCTTCTTTCAGCCCTCTTTCTGATAAGATCCTCTTCCTGGACCGTGTTAAAGGTTATTTCGGCCTTCTGGAGGACCTGATGGAAAGGGCCAGGTGGTTGGAGATTGGATCTAGAGCAGATGCTGCTTTAATATTACTTCTCCCAATTTGGAGACCCACGGGCCTGTGGATACCTGCCCTTGAAGGCACGTCAGGAGCAAAGGTTTGGAAACCCATGGCTGCGTCCCTGTGTCTATAACCAGGTGAATGGGAGCTGGATCTCGCGATCGAGTCAGCTCCTCCCGGCTCTGCTGGGGGCAGGGTGGTCAGCAAAGTTCAGGGTGAACCGGACACAAAGGCAGCTTTGTTTGCCGTTGACCTTGGTGTGGAGAAAAGTAGCTTCCCATCCACTGAGAGCTCTCACCCACAGGCCTGCTCTGCTGATGCCGAGAGAATAACCCACCGATGCCCAGGCAAGGTGTGGCGTAGGTGAAGTTGTCTTCCTTTCTCTGCGTGTCCCTTCTGGTGCCCTTCCAGATACACTTTTCTTTTTTCTGGGACCCACGGACCGCCTGTTCTTGACCACCCCTTTCCCACCCCCGCCACCAGCTTCCTTCAGAGCTTAACCTCAGGCAAGAATCCGCACATCATCGAAAATCTCGTGGGATGTTTTCCACAGGCATCTTTTCCTCTTGGCAGAGGCCTTGGCTCAGATGGTAGAATTAAAGATTTCGTTTCCTGTTTGAGGTTTCAGGCAGCAAACTGGCAGAGGAGGACATATGAGGAACACGTCTGCACACAGATGGCCACCCAGGTTTGGCCCCAGTGTATCCACACCCTGCGCACACACGCTTGGCAATATCTGGAGACACAAGATCACAAGACAGAAACACGCTGATTCTTAGAAAAGAAATTTGGATGCAAAAATCTAGTTCATCTGTGCAGATTTCAGTGAATTACATGGTTTGGACCACAGTGCATGACCTTTAGGAACTGAAGGCAAATGGAGATAATCCCCAAGTCACTCTCAGCAGAGAGGAGGTATCTGTCTCTCTGTGGATCACAGACGCCTCCAAACACACCCCCTGGTTTTCCTCCAGTTCTGGTTTGGCCTACTTTCCCAGCCCCAGTTGACACCGCTCTTGTGGCTGTAGCCTGAGAAAGGAAGTGACCCTCTGAGATGAGAGGGTTCCCCGGTGACATCCATCCAGCTGGCCACAGTGTGGGCTTGTCTGGGGCCCACACAGGCGGGCTGTCGGAATGTGCCAAGATCAGCAATGATAAGGTCTTTGCACAGAATTCCTTCATCGTGAGGGGCAAAAAGGCTGGACTGAGTGACATATCTGAACCCAGCCCTTGCTTCTAACATCTTTGGCCAGTGGAACCAGACTACACTCAGAGAATAGTCTGGTTCAAGAGACAAAAGAAGAAATAAAAAGAAGCGGAAAGCCAAGGTCATGGCTGGAAAACTTCGCGTATTTTGCAAATCAGACCAAAGCAGCTCTATCAGCTAAAAGGTCAAACATCTTATAGATAACTTCCAAATGGCTTTGATGCTGGAAAGTGGCTCCTGCCAGAAAGCTCCACTGGGATCTATGAGCGAGGGCTTTTTTTTTTTTTTATCTATTTAGCCCTGCACACTCCCGGACTTTATCCTTATTCTCTTCTAATTGGTCTTGATGCCAAGCTCAGGGACCTAATGAAATTAGCCAGAGCAACTCTGAAGGGAAAGAAGAAAACCAACTTGTGTCTGGCATTTGGCAAAATACCTGCCCTAATTGGATACGGAGCTCCGGACCTGGTGTTGCCGGATCTTCCCACAGTGGCTCTGTAGCTGGGAGGTGGAAATTCCCATCTGATGCCCACGGGGGCTCCTTGGGCTCCCCCAGAACAGATGGTGAAGGCTTGAATCTAGTGACCTCAAAGAGGTGACTCTCCACCTGCACCTCAAACTGTCCCTACTTGATTAGCTTCAAGAAACACACGACCTGCCTTTGGAAGGAGAAATATTTGATGGGGCTGGAAAAGTGGGGAAAGGTTTCTGCTCACTTAGGGAGATGGGCTGTGCTTTCTGACGTTTATTGTTACAGAGAGCAGGGTAATGACCCCTCGGGCTGGAGGACCACCCAGGCTGCCCAGGGATGCTTGCTGACACTCCTCAACTAGTTCTGTCGTCACAGGGACCCTCCACCAACTTGTTCTAGAAGCTGACTGTCCTGACTTGCTATTCTCAGTCTCCACACTGGTGCCCTGGACCATTTGTTGTAGCTCGGATTCTCTGTGCGTGCATTAAAAAAAAAAAAAAAAAAAAAGCCACCTTGCCTTCTGTTAGTGCCCTGCTGTACGGAAACAAGGACTGAGAAAGTTGGAGGAGTTGAAGAGTAGCTTTAACTTGCACAACAGATGTTTTTGCATTTATTTTCCCCCGGGGAGGAGAGGAAATGCACGTTGTTCATTTGAGCAATTTCCATCCTTTTGGATGGCCCCTATCCCCTCGCTGTAAAATGTGCGTAGCTTCTCAACCAAATTGTATGGGATCATCTTTCTGAAGGGAGAAAACCTAGTTTGCATACTTCAGATTAGAGGGCTGCGTTCAAGTGCGTGGAAACCAGAGACTCACACTGTCCCCAGTCACAGCCGACTCGGGCCCTTAGGGAGGGTGATGCTTGACGCTTAGAGGTGGTGGCAGGAGATCTAATGACACTTGTGAAAAAAAATGTATAGCTCATTACACAATGTTTTGGAATTCTCAGTCTTTCTGAAATTTTCAGATCTTTCTTCTGCAGGTATACCAGGGATGAAACTTTCAAAGCCTGCCTCTGCACACAGGCTGTGCTCAGGCCAGCTCCCTCGCTCGTCTCAAGAAAGGGGAAGGAATCCGAATTGGGTTTTCTTTTCCTCAGCATGAAACTACCTCTGCGGCCAAACAGCTGGCGCTCGCTTCCTCAGCAAGTTCAGTTTTCCCTGGAACTCCGAGGCCAGCAGAAAACTCCGGAAACTGAAACCATGAAACCTCCAGGGTTCCCAGAGGAAACTGGACCACCCCAAACCTTTCTAAAACGGATGATCACCGACCCAATTACAAGTCAGGAAAATGGTCTCCGGGGGAATGAGTTTTCTGAGGTCTCAGAACGTTTTCCCTGCACTGAGAACATTTGGACTCAAGGTCTTGGGTTTGCATCTGGAACGGGAAGAATGCTTGGTGCCATTCTCTCCTCGGGAGGTCAGAGCACAGTGGCCCACGACCGGCCCTGCGGGCCCCAGGGCAGGCGGCAAGGCGGGGCGCGCTCCCCAGTCCTGTACCAGCTGCTGACGGTGCTCCATCCCATGACTCTCTGCAGCCACTCCAGCTGGGCAGCCACGTCACCAGCGTTTACCGCTGGGCTGGCCTTCCAGAAGCTCAATCCCATGGACTCTCGATGACAGGGATTTTCAGTGTTTAGCTAGTCAAGTTTCACTGTTTTTCTCCGGTGGATAAAAAGCCCTGACTTCCTTTGTTTCTAATTAAAGGCAGATGGGCAGCGGATTGACCTGCTCCTTCGTTTTCCCTCCGTGTGAGAGTATGGCCGAGGGCAGCCCACTTTGCCTGTCACCAATCTGTCGGGCACTTTTAAACAAGTCACCTGGTCTCTCTGCAACGCGAGAGGAACACACACTTCTCGGTTGGGGTGCTGGGCTCTTTCCCTGCTGAGTGATGTTCAGCGCTCATAAAAGCGCCCTCGAAGCAAAGCCCTGGGTTGTCCAAAGGCCCATCCGTCACCATAAGCAGATTTATCCCATAACACTTCAGGTCTTTAGAACTAAATGGAATAACTGCAAAAAATCTCTTTGGAATGAAAGGGAGAAGGCTCAAGTAAGAGCCTGAGCCGCGCGGTGAGTTAATGACCCCCCGGGAGCGCAGTCTTTTCCTACTTGGCAAAAGCTTTAACTCTGCTGGTGCAAGAAGCACAGCCTAGTAACTAGGCCACCAAACGGCAAGCTATTTGCTCGTCACTCTGTGCCTTTTCCCCCCGAAATATGCATCAACACAAGTCATGGTTCTTGTACCGCAGCTGTGGTTAATGCCGGGTCTGTCTTTCCAAATGAATCGGTGTTTAGTGAACATAAACTATGGGTTTCAGAGCTATGGGCCGGGAATGATATAACTGGAGAAGGAGTTCGCGTTTCCCGAGCACGTCCTCTGTGCTGGATACCGTGCTGACTGCTCGAGGGTCAGCTCACGAAATGCACACAAACCCGTGGAGCAGGTGACTCGGCGTCTCCACGAACCTGGACCGCGTGACCTCAGGCTGCAGCCTTCACACACGCTACCTGTCTCCAGGTGTCTTCAGCTAGTCCGATGGAGGGGACCTGCCCACGTTAGAAATCTGCTTCACTGGCTGTTCATCGAACCGGAATCCAGCGGTCGCTTAGGAAATACTAATTCCCTCTCCCGTCCTTTCCCGTCAATCCCATCTTACAGCCGTCAAGGAGGATGTATTTGGAAGAAAGACTCTTCTCCGGGTCGGGAAAGAGCAAGAGAACAATCTGTTTAAGAAGATCTTTTCCTCTACGTGGGGATTTTAAAGAGTAGGGCCTTGTCAGTTACATCTCCACGAAGCTGGGGAGAAAATGGAGTGCCTCGCTTGAGGTAAATCAAAAGAATAGAGAAATGAAAAGTAAGAGGGTAGAGCCTTTCCGTGTTTATAAAATGTGTGCGCTCCAAAATGTTGATGGCAGGTGCCCTAGGGATTCCGGTAACGATCCTTATCAGAGTCTAAAACTGAGTCACCCCCCTCAGCATGACTCACCAGCAATGTGCTCAGAGCGTCTCAGGTTTCACACACTTGGTTGGAAAAGAGCTCATCCACCTGCTGCTAAGAGAAGCCCCCTGAAGTGGTTCCCTGGGGACGCAGGGGTGACTATGTTGCTCTGCCTTCCTGGAAGCGGCTTTTTGCTCTTCTCTTCAGGAAGGAGTTCAGAAGCCAAGAGGAAGTGCTTTTTCTGCCCTAGAACACACTGAATCAGGACTGAACCCTATTCCCATTCCAGTCCCTCGGACCCATGTCCCCTGGATGAAACTATGCCAACGGTCAGCGGACGGGCTCCACGGCTGGAAGGGCGGAGGGGAGAGGTGTTGGCAGGGAGGGGCTAGAAAAGGGACTCCTGCACCGTCACACACCGGGCTTGGCCAGGTCCTTTGCAGGTCAGCACCGAGAAGTTGTTGCTCTGGGTTTTGGCCATCACTCACGTCCGTCAACCTGGGACACGTGTGGCTTTATCAGGGTACACGCTGTGTTTTTCACGGCCTTGCTGATGTCTGTACATACTCAGAAGATCCTGAAAACCAAGAGCTGGCCGCCCGCTATGAGAACTGCCCCAAATCCCAGTTTCCACTGAAGGAGATTAAAGCAAAGAGCTGTTCGGGGGCTGTGTGTGTGTGTGTGTGCGCGCGCGCGCGCTCTTTTGTTTTTTCAAACTGGTTAGCACTGTTCAAAGCGTCTGTAGGAGGCTTTTTGCTGGGAGCTGGCCCTGCAGACCGCACACGGCCACTGCACCACATCCTGCCCGTCTTTCCCAGCTCCCGGAGCCAAGCTGGGAAGTCTCTCACGACCCTGAGGCTTGGCCTGAAATTGCTACAGCTGCCTTTCCTGGGGCCTGCAAAGCACACTGATCCCTGAGCCGGGGCTGCTCTGCTCGCCTATTCTTAGCCTCGCGCCACAGACCTCTCTGAGGGCTCAGGACGTGTTTCCATCGGGGCCGCACCCGGAGGAGACCCGTGTGCTGCCAGGTCTGTGGGACACCTGCACGGGGATCCCAGCAGCAGTTCGGTGTGGTTTGTTTCAACGGCCAGAAGAAGAGAAATAAACGCCCGCCGCCGGCTCCCTCCCTGTGTCCCGAGAACAAGGGGCTGAGTTTTCTCTTCCAGCTGAGCTGAGGCCCTGGAGGGCGGCTGCGGGTGGACCGTGGTCACGCCGAAGTGCCCGAGGGGCGGGAATGGCACACGCAGGACAGCCACTCACGGAGCAACGGGTCAGGCTTCGGCGCGGAGCTGCCTCCCGGCCTGCCCTCCGTGCACGCCCCCGATCTGACCGTGCGCCACGGGCTCTGCAGAGCGGTGCTCCTGGCTTCTCCGCTCTGCGTCCTCAAGCCCCCGGGCAGACGCTACCACAGGCTCCATCACCTTGGAACGGTTGCTCTGTGGCTGTCACCCTCACCCGACGGGGCGACTTGAGGGACAGGGAACCACGTCTGTTCACTTTATCTGCATGTGTGCCTGGTGGTCCATGTATGAGGGGAGGGGGTGTGGCCATGAGGAAGGAGGCGTGGTTTGGGGTCGGCTTCCGAGGCACCGCCTGTGACACCCCCCCCCCACCGCAGGGAAAGCCGAGCAAATGAACCCACGGATGACGCGCTGCGAGAGGATGTGATGATTGAAGGTCAAAACCCAGCAAATCGCCACAGTTAGCAAACATACAGCAGCTAATTCTGGTTTTACTTGTACTTTTCCAGCTTATTTGGGTTTAAGTAAGACTCTCTGGAGTGACCGCATTCATCCATTCAGGAGACCTACGGACCCTAAACCCTGGCTGGCCGGCCCAGGCTCTACATACGCAGCCTTACGTTGTAAAACGGTGAACGCACCATCTCTGACTCGTCCCCAGTGTCAGCCGTATTCAGGCCAGAACGTCATGTCCAAAATAATCAGGCGTGACGCTAGCAATGAGAAACAACACTCAGCCGTTCACGAGCTGAGGCAGACCGTTGCCGGTCACTCAAGAGTGACGGTCCTGCAGCGACTGTGCGGTGTTCGGACCGGAGCTTGGCCACACTGACTGCTGCACGGGGCAGAGCGGGAGGGCGGTGCCCGGCCCGGCGGGGCTGCGACCCTTCCGAGGCCTGCTTTGCGCCCAGGCCTTTAACTGTCCCCGCCCCCCACCCCCCACCCCCACCCCGCGCTCGGAAGCTGCTGTCAGAGCCCGGCTCACCCTCTCTGTTTACCTTCCTCGGTGGCGGGGCCTCCCTGCCCAGCACCTCCTCTGAGCTTTGACACTTCCCTAAATGCCACTTTTCTGACCTCTTCGGCGTCTCCACGTTCCTCAGCCCACAGAGCCAGGTGCCCTGGGTCCCCACGGCACTGAGAAGGGGGCTGAGACAGTCATGAGGTGTAACCTCAGAGCCAACCCCAGAAGGCGGGCTTTCGGAGCCAGGGAGGAGGTCAGGGGACCAGGTAAGCTCAGCACAAAGGGGTGCTCCCGGCCAGGGACAGACTACAGCAGAGATGCCCCAGCCAGAGTCGGCATGAGAGCAGGTGGCCGGTGCAGGCCCGACCCCGTGCCCGGGAACAGGCCCTCGGGAGCCCGTGTTACCCCTGGCCCAGGGCAGCTCCTGACATCTTGGGCCAAGAGGGGCTTGCGGACCTACTGCCCCACGAAAAGGAGCTGATTTCTACAGAGTTCTGGAAAGATCACTAGACCAGTGGTTCACCACCCAAGGGTGTAATCAGAACTATCGTAGGAGTCTTGTTTTTTCATAATCCACACGCCAGGGCCTCTCTCTGGACCTGGCAAATCCAAATCTCGGACGAGTCTGGGGTGAGAAGAGCAGACACATGTGACTGCCCAGGTGACTCGGATACAACACCTGCCCCAAGGGGGACGCCTTCCCAGCCGGGCAGTTTTGAGGCCAGAGACCATGCCTTTTCGAGGTTTTTAAAATTTACTGAAGTATAGTAGGTTTACAATGTTGTGTTGATCTCTGCTGTACAGCAAAGTGATTCAGTTATACACATGTATGTATTCTTTTTCATGTTCTTATCCACGATGGTTTATCACAGGATATTGAATATAGTTCCCTGTGCTCTACAGTAGGACCTTGTTGTTTATCCATCCTATAGATATGAGTTTGCAGCTGCTCATCCCAAACTCCCACTCCTTCCCTCTCCCACCTTCCCTCCCCCTGACAACCACAAGTCTGTTCTCTATGTCTGTGAGGTTGTTTCTCTTTCATAGATAAGTTCATTTGTGTCATATTTTAGATTCCACATACAAGTGATATCATATATTTGTCTTTCTTTGACTTACTTCACTTAGTATGATATTCTCTAGGTCCATCCACGTTGCTGCAAAATGGCATGATTTTGTTCTTTTTTTATGGCTGAGTAGTATTCCATTGTATATATGTACCACATCTTCTTTATCCATTCGTCTGTCGATGGACATTTAGGTTGCTTCCACGTCTTGGCTATTGTGAATAGTGCTGCTGTGAACATAGGGGTGCACGTATCTTTCAGAATTAGAGTTTTGTCTGGGTAAGTGCCGAGGAGTGGGATTGCTGGATCATACGGCAGCTCTATTTTTAGTTCAGAGACCATGCCTTTTCACCTTGCACTTAGTACAGTTCCTCCCACGTAACAGACCTAAAATTGTCTTTGTTGATTGATCGAATGAATGAATATGTGAATAAATGAATAAACACTGCCAGTGACCAAAAGAATTATTGATAATGCCAACACATCAGCGAAAGAATAGAGTTTCCCACGGTGGCTTTTAGCCCCAGCTGTAAGTCAGTCACCAGTTCCCCACTCGGAACAACAGCTAAATATGACGACATGGACGTGGATCTTAGGGGCTTGTGTGGTTCGGCAGTATACAGTGTTGCTGCAGGAAACGAGGATTTGTATGAACGTCGCAGAAGAGGGCATACAACGAAAGAGGGCACTCCACTTAGCTCACAATTAATCGTATCATCTGAGGTTTCGTTCTGGCTCTGGAAACAATGGGAACCGTAATTACATGTCTAAAGCCCCAAATGGAATCCCACAAGTGTTTGACAAGGAGAACAGAAGGATGATGGAGTGCTTCACCCATCAGCCTGACCACAGGGCAGCCCTGGTGAGTCACGCTTTCAGGCCGCGGTAGGATTTCTCATTACCCTCCATTCTTCTCCCTGAGTATATTGAGCTCATAGCTGTTTGATGGATGTGACTCTGTTTGTGAATCCAGGCTGGCCTGCTGTCTTCCTGGATCTGACCCCTATGGAAGAGCCATGTAAATTAGCATGGGCCTTGGGCCAGGAAAAATGAATCCAGGCCTCAATGCAATCAAGTAAGAGGTGTCAAAGGGCAAACAGAGAGGGAAGTGTGACTGGGGCCAGGGATGCCCTCTTTTACAGGTTTCGCTACTTACCACCTGGTGATCATTTTTTGTTTCTGTTTTTGTCACTAGAAAAGTCGCAAAATGTAAGAGGAGCTGATGGAAGTCTTTCCAAATCTGTATGGGATGAGAAAAGAGTTCTTGCTGAAAGTGGGATTAAGGCATTCAGGGAGGGCTTCCCTGGCGTCAG
Organism: Globicephala melas; assembly: GCF_963455315.2. Taxonomy (NCBI): domain Eukaryota; kingdom Metazoa; phylum Chordata; class Mammalia; order Artiodactyla; family Delphinidae; genus Globicephala; species Globicephala melas. The sequence goes on along the minus strand of NC_083315.2, from coordinate 2,837,921 downwards.
GTCTGAGTGGGCCTACAGGCCGGGACCCCTCGCCTTGACCTCAGCACCCAGGCCATGCCTGGACAGCGCTCGCCACACTGGGTTGTTTATTCACGTGTTTTGTGGTGTTCGTCTGTCTCCCCCGTTGGACTGAGTTCCAAGGAGGCTGAGAATCACGTCTGTCTTGCCCACCTCTGACCCCAGTAAGTGGCACAGGCGTTGCAGGAATGCACAGAGATGCCAGATGCTACCCAGCCTCCCTCTAACGAGAGCAGGCTCCAGGGTTGGCCGTGCCCACGGTTCGCTGTGCGCCTGTCCTTCACAGAACCCCCTGCTGGCTGGCAGCTCTCACGTCCTGCTTGGGCGTGGGATGCCTTGAACACTCATCAGGTTTTCTTCTAGCTGCCCTGGCGAGCTGCCTGGTGAAACACCACCCAGAGAAACAGAGACAGAACGTAAGGAGCCCTGGCAAACTGGAGAAGGGAAGGCAGGGGCTGGGGCGAAGGGTGGGCTGGACCCAGAGAGTAGCAGGTCGCGAGAGAGCTGGGGGCCCAGAGGGGCTGGAGGTGGAGGGCAAGGCCACGTGGAGGGCAAGGAATCAGTGTAGGCTGAGCACGCTGGGGCGGAGACCCAGGCGCAGCAGCTCCCCGTGTCACAGGACCCCACTTCTCCGCCTGCAGAGCCCGTGCTGAGAGCAGTAACAGTAACTGGCATCCACTGAACTCTCACTCTGTGTCCTCCACAGACTCTCCCCGTGGGAGTGACCGACCCAGGCTGGGGACGGGAAATTGTCAGAGCTTAGAGGTCACAGAGGTGAGGCTTTGACATCCGGGATGGTATCGTCGTTCGGGAACTAGCAGTGTCCCAAGTCTCTGTCAGTCAGTCCCCCTCCCCTGAGGTGTGATTGTGTGTCACCGCGGAACACCTGTGATAGCACGCAAGGAACAGTGGCAGAATGGCATCCCAAACACAGGGCCTTGTGATATCCCAGGGACCCCAACACAGCGCTCACGGGTTGAGGTGGATCAGAGCCTGCCATCTAGACTGACGACCACACAGACACGAAGACCTCCTCCCCCGCAAGGAAATGTAAATGATAGAATTAGCGAGTTAGGACCCTCTGTAGGGAGAGAACAAGCACAGGCAGCCAGCAGTGTCCTGGACGAGGTGCGTCAGAGGGGCCTCTGCCTGGGAACACGCCCTCGAAGGGTGGCGGCCTCTGAGCCTCGCCATTCTGTTGGAAGCTCTTCCTTGGAGGACAAGGATGTGTCACAAGGAAGGGGCCGGGCCAGGGTGCAGGTGGACGGGCAGAAGCAGGAAGACGCGGGAGGGGAACCGTCTTCCCCTCCAGCAGTCGCAGTAATAGTAATGATGATAATAAACATTTAGATGCTATCTGCAGAGTGCATCTAAACGTGCAGTTTAACCTATAGGATGATCATGCTGGGAGCTGTTCTTTGCCTTGAGATAAGCACATTGCTTTAGTGACCCATCCGAGACCACAAAGCCAATAAGTAGCGGAGAGAGAACTCAGTACCACCAGCGTAACGTCCACCACGTGGTGACCGAGTTAATCTCGCCGGGGAATGGGATTTGGATACAAGGGCAGACCTGACGCTGTGCCCATCATCCCAGCCAGGCCCTCTCCTTCCTACCACCCGTCCTTGCCAAAGCATCTTCCTTGCTGACTCCCAGTAGAGGAAATTCTCTGTCTGGCTGTACCTTTCCAATTTATAATTCTACGTAATTTAAAATCTTTCCAATGATGGATCAGCTCTTAAAGGCAAGTCACTAGTATAGGATGTATGGCAGTAAGCACCATCTGAATGTATTGGTAACTCGCTGTGCGCAGAACGGCACGTCTAGGTGCTGGGATGGATAGAGCAATGAAATGGGCCTCAGAATATGACTGTTCATTACAACAAAAAGATGTCATTTCAAGTTCCTGAGAGAAAAGATGGACTTTATAATAAACAATGATAGAATAACTTGTCTGTTAAAAGAAGATTCAGTTGGCTCTTTGCTGCTTACCATCAACATATAGATGCATCAAATATAAAAATACAAAGCCACAGATGTCCTGGATAAAAGCATAGATGACTATTTTTATCATCTTGGAATGAGGGACTTTTTCATCCCAACATTATATTGATACAGCACATAATTTTAAATTTCATACAGCAGAAAATTACAAATAACATTTAAAGAGAAATAATAAACTGGGAAAAATATTTGCAAACTGTATAACAGACTAAGAGTTAATATCCTTACTGATCACAGGTCTTCTACAAATCAATAAAAGGAAACAAATAGCCCAATAAAAATGGGAAAGGAAACACATAAGCTTTTTACCAAAGAAGAAATGCCAAACATATAAAAATATACTCAACTCTTAGTACTAAGTATAGTGACACAAATGACTATATTGTTGTGTGTGCGTGTGTTTACCTACCAAGTACAAAGAATAAAGAGACTGAGCAAAGAATGTTGCCAGCTTGCTGGGAAATGCTTATTCTCCTGAACTGGTAGTTGGCGCGTAAACTGACATAACTTCTGGAGGAAAGTTTATTAACATATACCCAAATGTAAAATATACACACTTACCCTTAGCCCAAGAATTTCAATTCAAAGAATTCATTTATTTTTCTTGTGGTAAAAGACAGGTACTATAAAATTTACCATTTTAACCATTTAAAAATGTACAGTTCGGTGGCATGAAGTGTATTCACGTTGTTGTGCGCCCATCACCTCCATCCACCTGCAGAACTTTTTTCTCTTCCTCAGTTGAAACTCTGCACCCATTAAACACGAACTCCCCATTCCCCCTGCCCCCCGCCAGCCCCTGGCAACTGTGTCCTACTTTCTGTCTCTAGGAATTTGACGACTCAAAGAATTAATCTTAAGGAGAAAATTGTCTAAGAGCAACATATACATCCACGAAAGATGGATTCATTCAAAAACCATTTCCTGAGGACCTACTGTATGCTAGGTAATAAACAAGATAGACCAGGTTACCTGATTTACGCACAAGTCGTGATCAAGAGAAGGTAGACCGTGAACAAACGTGTAAGGAATAGAGCATTGGGTTGCCATAAAGACTCTGAAGAATAGAAACAGATTTATGTGACAGTGATTTTGGGGGGTGGGTGCTTTAGATAGGGCAGTAAGAAACAATCCTCTCAAGCACTATTTATAATAGCCAACGAATCAGAAAAACTAAGCATCCAGGCAACACCCCTGCTAAGGCGGAGAATACATCTGGCCAGATGTCAACATGTGCCAGTTCATTATAGGCCGCAAGAGACTTTCTCAGAACGAACTCCCTTAATTCAGTGTGTCTTCTGTAGAGTATTTTCCTGGAGGGCAAAAGTTTCCAACATTTGGGGATAGAAAATAATTTAGCAGGGGCGCACGCCAATGCTGCTTTATTCCGAGAAGGAATGTGTGGATGACAGTTTCAAGTGTTTGATGTCCAACCCCTCCTAAAACTGTAAACTAACAGCCAGACGGGGAAGAGGCTGATCTAAATCTTCTTTCTGTGGTTTTACGTTTGCTCTGGCAGGCTGAGCAACACGAAAAAAATTACAGTGCGTGCATGGGAAACATTCCCCCCTTTTTCTTGAGTAACTGACATGTTGGAGGGCGGGCGTGAGTTAGGGGCGATGGCGTTGCTGTGATACACGGACGATCGAAATAGCATCAAGGGCCCGGCCTATCCTGAGCCCAGGCAGGAAATTCAAGGGTAATATAACACTTCACCGTTAAGTAATGCCATTGGAATAAAACCATGTTTGGGATGACTTTTGGCTTTCACTTGGAATTTCTGTTTCATTTGCTTCCAGAAAGAACTTTCCCCCCTAACGTTCTTAACTTGCATTTCAAAAGTTTTTGTAGCTTTATAAATAGGATGTATACGAACTGGCCTTGAATTAAAGCTGTATGTCACAGAACATGCTGAAAAACAAATCCAATCCAGGACCTCCGTTTTCACTATGGGCTCCAGGGCAGCAGCTTCAGGAAATGGAAAGCGTAAGTCACAGGTTAGAGACCTCACTCTGCTACCTATTAGCCGGGTGACCCCGGGTGGATTCTTTGACCTTGGAGCCTGCAGTAGAGGAATAACAATAGTACCCGCTCAGAAGGGTTTTGTGAGGATAAAATGCAAGAGCATGAAGGCCCGGTGCTAGCTAGCAATACAGCGCTTTCCTTCTTTCCTGGGCTTCAAAACTGAGTCGGGCATGACTGCCACAGAGTAGAAAAAGACTAAAATGGAAAATCAAAATTTATTTTTGTCTGAATAACTTGGCCGTGGTTTGCTTTTCCCTGTTGGTTTTAAGCCATATTCCTCCCGTGCTGCCTCCTAGGCTGAGTTTCTGCATGATTGAAACACCATCTTCAGTTTCAAAGGAGCTCAGATGCACTGGAGCATCTCCAGATACTCGGATGGTGCAGGAGACTCAGACCCACGGCAGGAACTGGTGAAGGATCTGCAGGTATTTAACTGGGAGAAAACGCTGAGGGGACATGGGAGTTGCCTCCAAATACCTGAAGGGTAATATCATGTGGAAGAGAAATTAGATTAATTCCGCCTCTGGCTCCATAAGTGGAGACAGATTCTAGTTTTATGGATCGAAAACCTTAAAAAAAAATCAGATTGTCAAGGAAACATGCTATCTTTTTTTTTTTAACATCTTTATTGGAGTATAATTGCTTTACAATGGTGTGTTAGTTTCTGCTTTATAACAAAGTGAATCAGCTATACGTATACATATATCCCCATATCTCCTCCCTCTTGCATCTCCCTCCCACCCTCCCTATCCCACCCCTCTAGGTGGTCACAAAGCACCGAGCTGCTCTCCCTGTGCCATGCGGCTGCTTCCCACTAGCTATCTGTTTTACGTTTGGTAGTGTATATATGTCCATGCCTCTCTCTCACTTCGTCCCAGCTCACCCTTCCCCCTCCCCATATCCTCAAGTCCATGCTCTAGTAGGTCTTTATTCCCGTCTTACCCCTAGGTTCTTCTGATGTAGGGAATTCCTGAGGGATCCTATCCTGCACTTCGTGGGAGTCCTACAGGGAATTCTGCATCAGAAAAGGCTGGGTGAGCTGCCCTTTGAAGGTTCTTTCCAGGTCAGGGAGGCTGCAATTCAGGTAGCTACATAAATGCAACATTTTGCAGCAGGAACTTAAGGAAGAACAGCCCGGGGAGGTGTAAGGCACACACAGGGGCACACACATTGTGCGGACGCGCGAACTTTAGCCTTCCATAACAAAAGAACGTCATGCCACGTTAGAAAAAAAGGCCTTTAACTGCGAGAAGCGAAAACGTTCATGGTTTAGCGGATCATATTTTACAGGTTCCTGTAGACACAGGGGCCAAATGAAACCGAGCCACGGTCTTAGGCATCAAATTACACTTCACTTTTACCTTTTCCCCATGTGATTCTGACATACGTGATTAAAAATGAACCCGAACCTTTGACCTACCCATTTGGGTTTAGGGTTCCCCCTCCGTTTATTTTCTCTGTTCACCTGCAAACCTTTGCTGGTCGTTTCATAGAGACTTGGTCAACTGCTTTCAACAGCTTAACATTAAAGCCACTGAGAGCATAAACAGGAAGCTGGTGTTTAGGTGGGAGTTCCTAGGAATTTTATACCACCGACCACAGAGGCCAAGAGAGAAAGGAAATAGGAAAAACAGTGTAAATACCTGGGTGACTAATGACTTAGCGCAGCTCAGCTGGCTTTTCTGAACACTTAGCAGGAAGTCCTTCCAGGGGAAACACCCTTCACATTTTTCAGGACCCCGCAAGGCACCGAAGGGCCAGATCGGGGCGTTTGCTGGTTAGCCTGCAGACTCTGCCCACGTCTCCAAAACGCCGGCTCTATTTGCATGCGCGCTGCAGACCGCTCGCCGAGCGCCTGGGCTCCAGGCCTGGGGCTGCAAAGGCTCGGAGGGCCACCCCCTTCCCGGTTCACACGGCGAGCGCCTAAGAGGATTTAGAATCAAGTGGGCACGTTTGCAGGCCTCGCTGTGAAGAGGCAGCTGGAGCGCGGCGCAGCCCCCCGCGCCCCGGGGCTTTATTGTCCTCCGAGGGGCCGCCGCCGGGGCTCCTTTGTGCGCGGGGCCGGCCCTGTCCTCCCGCCTGGCGCCCCCGCCAGCCCCCGCCCCCCCGACGCAGACGGCTCCCTCCGGCCGCCGACCCGCCGGCTGCCGCGGTCCCCGCGCGGAGGAGCGGGCAGGGCGGCGGGCGGGCCATCTGCACGGAGACTGACGGCGGCCCCGGAAGGTCAGCGCCCCGACGACCGTCGTCTGAACAGCAGGCCACCCGGGCCTCCCAGCAACACAGGGACATCTGCTCCCCTTCATTCGGAGTCCCGGTTCCGATTTCACCAGAGGGCCCCCCTCCCGCCGACCCGGGCTCCGCGGAGGCGGGGGAACGGGGACCCCCGAGGGGCCAAGCAGACGCGCCGCCCGCGCCCCCCCCCCCATCTGGGGCCGAGCGGCTGAGTCCGGCGGGGCGGGGGAGGGGGGTCGCCCACGTGACCCAGGTGACGTCGTGCGGGGGAGGGGCGGCTGGCCGAGTGGGCGCGCGGGTCTCCGAGCTCGCGGCGCGCGGAGGCGTCCCGGGTCTGCAGACGGGGCGGACCCGGATCCCGCCCTGCGAGGAGGAGGGGTCGGGCAGCCCCGCGGACAGAAGGGTTTGGGGCTTTCCCACTTGCGCTGGGAAGAACGGCGAAGGCGCGGGAAAGTTCATAGCGAGCAGAGAGGGGCATCCATCAGGGTTCCTCGTGCAGGGCCCCGGCGGGCAGTTGTAAAGCCAGCTGTCAGCGGGCGAGGCCGGAATCTTGCCTGGACGGCTGGCACCCAGACTCGTCCTGCCTTTCCTGCTTCATATTTTGGCGAAACGATGGAAGGATGAGAGGACAGCGTTTCTGTTGAGTTTCCACCCCTAGATCATAAGCTCCCTGAACACAGACGCTGCATCTTATTCATCATTGTCTCCCCGCCTCACACAAATGTTTGGACGACGCTAGACTAATGTGCGAAGGGCTTGGGGTGTGGTCCTTGTGACCTCCGGGTCCAACTGCTGTCGTTTCCCATTTGACTGAAACCAGGGCGTTGTGGAGAATGAACTTGTGGCTGCAGGGAGGTGTTATTTCATCGCTTTGCACCCTCTTTCCTTCTTCCCTGCTTTTCCACAGACGTTTTATGGAGTGGCTCTGTGAACGAGGGAAATAAAGAAACAGGACACCCAGGCCTCAAGGTGTGGGCCGTTTGCCAGGGATGCTGTGCAAAAGTAAACAGCTAACCAGGACTCTGGGTAATGAGTGCTATTGACAGGAAATGGGGGGGGGTCCCTAAAGCCAGCTTCTAGGGAGGGAAAGGGTCTAAGCAGAGGTGGGAAGCCGGGGTGGAAGTGTACCAGGAGAAGGCCTGCTGCTGACGCCGTTCCCTCTGCATGGATCCCCCCCTCCCCAGATCGGTTCATCTCCTGTTCATTCTTTAGGCCTCGGGTGAAATGTGACTTCCCTGGTGCCTCCGTAAGAGAAGGTCTTCCTATTAAGTGATTCTGTAGCACCTGGCACTTTTTTTTTTTTTTTAAATACTCCTGACCGGTCCAGTTGGGCAATGTTCATCACCCCTGTTCTACTGTAAGCTCTGGATGCAGAAACCGGCCTTTCTGTTCGTGAACAGAGTCTGCATACCCAGCCCGGTGTTCCCTAAATAATTTGTTGGGCTGATGAATAATCAGGCTTTCCTTAAGTTAACGAGCTGCTCGTTGCTAGAGTTTCTGTTCTGGGCATGAGGGCAGGCGGTGAGCGTTCCACGCCGGTCCCCCCGGGGGGGACCACCTGGAACAGAGGAGCCGTGGTGCAGCATGTATTATTTTCGTGGTCTCATGCAGCTCGGTGATCTCAGAACTGTTTTCTGTAGAACCGTCGTGAGGTCGGGTGCTATCATGAAGTGAGCCTGAGGACAGGGCTTGAGGCGGGACAGACAGGGCTCTGCGCTGCAAGGAGTTTAGAGCCTTGACGGGCCTGCTGCCCTGTGTCCCGGCCAGGAGCATCTGCGTAACACTTCGCAGCTGGGGGTGTGGATGGAGCTAAATGGTAACTTCGCTGCCCCGGTTCCCCCATCTCTTCCTGGGCCCCGGGGCTGGAAGGGCCGGCCATGGGAGAGCCAGACAGGATTAATTTGCCCCCATCAAGGTTGGCTCCCTCATCCTGGCCTCTTGGTCACATCCTGGGACAAATCCCTCCCTTGGTTTTTGGTGATAAGGGGAGAATCGAGGTCGTGGAGTAAAGAGGCAGACCTCAGTGGCTGGTGTTGCCTGACTTAAACTCAGCTCTACCACTGCTTAGCTGTGTGACTTTGGAGGCCTTCCTTAGCCTCTCTGTGCCTCAGGCACTTTGCAATGAGAGATAATAGTATCGAATTTATGTGCTGTTATAATTTTTAAAACTCTGGTATGTACAGCTGTCCCTTGAACGACATGAGTTTGAACTGCGAGGGTCCACTTATATGCAGATTTTTTTCCCCAATAAGTACAGTACCGCACGATCAGCAGGTCGTTTGACCCGTGGCTGCTGAGTTGTGGATACAGAGGAACCTCAGTTACGGAGGGCCGACTATAAATTACGCTCGGATTTTCACGGAAGGTCGGGGCCCCTAACCCCCTGGGTAGTTCAGGAGTCAACTATATTAGAATTCTCATGATAAGCGTACATTTGACTTAAACGCTAGTAGCTGATTAATTAAACTTTGAATAGCCAACCTCCATTAGGTTAGCGTGACTACTTAAGTCAAGTGTCAGTAGAACAGATCACAGAGGACTATGGTCTGAGAGATGACATTTTCTCCGCCATTGCCTTTGGAACTCAAATGATGCCTTCTGCACTTCATCATTGCTCTTCCAGCCAAAAGGATTCTAATTCTTTTTTTTTTAATTTTTTAATTATTTTGAGATTTTTAATTGAAGTATAGTTGATTTACAAGGTTATGTTAGTTTCAGGTGTACAGCAAAGTGATTCAGTTACATATATATGTACATATATGTATATGTGTATATATATTCTTTTTCAGATTCTTTTCTCTTATAGGTTATTGCAAAATATTAATATAGTTCCCTGTGCTGTAGAGTAGAATTCCAATTTTTTACCCGTGTTGGCTGAGCTCTCCCTCTAAGTAAATTTAGTTGTGATTCCATTACCCGTTATTCTCACAGAGAGGGGCAGAGCAGCTGTACATCAAGATTCAGACATTTCGCCCGCAGTCCATTTCCCAGGACCGGTTAGTAGCCCAGTGCTGAGTTCCTCGGCCTCAGGGTGGTGATCCAGGAGACCACACTAGTTTAAACAGCAGAGACCTGCTTACAATGAAAAGTAAATAGGATCTTGCCTTGTTTGTTGCAGCTTAATTTGACCATGAAAAAAGTCAGGACTGGATTCTCAGAGAAGAAACGTTTTCAGGGGTTGTAGGTAAGAGGACAGTGGGACAATTCACACTGTTCTAAAATTGCATTTAAACCAGCCAGCCTAAAAGAAAGCTGCTTCTGGAAATTCAGAGGTGGTCTGAAAATGAGTGTAGAAATGGCTTCTTACCCACATGCGTAATACGAACAGTTTCACTCCTTCAACTGTTCATTTTCTGCAAAGGACGTTAACTTGTGCGGAGTTTGCTAGACAAGATGTTTGGCGTAAATCTGGTTCCAGATATGATCCCCGATGCATTCATGAAGCGTCAAACTTTGAAACAGGAAACAAAGGACATACTTTTCAAATATTGGCTCTATACGTAAATAGAATCTCAATGCCCAGAATGGTGTGTGGCTCAAATATCCTCACATCACATAACTCTTCCTGGCAGGGGGGGCGGGGGGGTCACTACTTAGGGATTTCTAAAGATCAAAAGATTTTCTCTAAGGTGCTCTTTTAAAAAAAATATTATTGAAGTCTAGCTGATTTACAATGTTGTGTTAATTTCTGCTCTACAGCAAAGTGACTCAGTTATACACACACACACACACACACACACACACACATTCTTTTTCATATCCTTTTCTGTTATGGTTTATCACAGGATGTTGAATATAGTTCCCTGTGCTCTACAGTAGGACCTTGTTGTTGATGCATCCTGTACGTAATAGTTTGCATCTGCTAATCCCCAAACTCCCACTCCATCCCTCCCCCACCCCCCTCCCCCTTGACAACCACATGTCTGTTCTCTATGTCCTTGAGTCTGTTTCTACTTCGTAGATAGGTTCATCTGTGTCGGATTTTAGATTCTACGTATAAAATATGGTATTTTTCTTTCTACCAAGAAGATGCTCTTACAGCAGAATCCAGTTTTAGACCTGGAGTACCTCGTGGGTACCACCTCAGTGCCTTCGGGCATCTCTTGTCCTTTATTACAGCCACTGAGGCAGGCTCTGAGCCGCTTCCTACAGGGGCCGCCTGACAGGGCCGTGCCCTTGCCCACACCTCACATCTCTGCTGAAGCTTCCAGCGTCTGCCGCGGAGCTTCTCCGGAGCCACGTGGGGCCCATGCGTTGACTAAGCCAGAAGCTCTGGGGAGTAAGTTTTGGGGGCAAACCTTTGACTGGTAGGGGCATAAGCGCTAATGGATAAACGCTTTCCTTTGGTCCCCCAGCTGCTGGGAGCGCTGTCAGATGATGGCCCTCAGCTGTTAGCCTCTGGGGTTTGCTGCAGCTAAAGGAATCTGCCTGGTGATCTGAAGATCACACCTCCTTCTAGTGACAACCTGCTTTGAAACGCCCTCTTGCCCTAATTTGGGACAACTCTAAAAGGCTGCCCCGGGTCCGGAGCTCCACATGGGCTGGCTGATGACTGTGTCACTCTCCACTTCTCCCTTTGTCTAATTCTGCTTCCCCCTTTCCCTTCACAAGTATTGAGCCTGAGAGCAGTCCTCAATCAGCTACTTCCCTGGGAACACGACCTACAACAGCCCGTGAAACTTGGGTCGTGACCAGATGAGATAATTTGTATTCATAGGCTGGTGAGGTCAGTGAACGACAGAACTTGGGTTATGAAAAGTGCTCCATCTTATTCATACCAAACTCTAATTATGAGCACCTTGCTAGTTGTCAATTGATTTTTTTTTTTTAGTTGTCAATTGATTTTGGTTAAAATATACATACAGGGAGCAAAGGGGACTCTTTCTGAGAGTTCCCAAATACTTGCAGCCTGGACACACCTCACTTCAGATGCCAGATTTCCAACTCTGCTTGCAATTCTCAGTTTGGATTTTAGCCATTTCATAAAAGAGAATGCATTTCACAGAGCTAAGTAGATGCAGACATTCCCTGGAGTTTTGACACATGGTCAGAAACTGTAGGACCTTTGTGGATTCGTATATTCATGTCCGGAATCCTAAGGTTCTCTGCCTCCTTTGCACGTATGGCTTGTTCAATCCGTTCTTGAAACGGAACCGTCCCGATCAGGTAGATGTGTAACATAATTCAGATATATGCCAAGGTTCGCATTCAGTGGGCAACTGCAGAAACTTAAAAACATTAATTTTTATAAACCTCTCTGAATATTTTCTTGACTTATGACTCCGTATTTACCCAATAGCAGCTCTGTGAATTCTGTGGAGGTGTTGGGGAACTCAGGGTTGATCAGAAAGGTAGAATCGGTGTCCCAACCTGCCATCTGTTTGCACACGAGTCCACTTAGGTCTGAGTGCCTGGACAAATCAGCAAGGCACGTTTTTCTTCCTCGACCCTTCAAGTTCAGCTCTCGTCTCATCCGCAAGAAATGTCTCATCCCATTTGGGATCCTTTGGGAAAAGAACAAGGTGGTTCCTCTGAGTTCTTTCATGACCGAAGGTTATTGATCTGAGGAAGTAGTTTAGAAACCTTCTCCGACAAGTTCGTACAACTCAGCACTGATTATACTAATTCCATACTCCAGTGCCTATTCTTCTGTACAGCCTCAGCATCACAGAGGGGACCGGTATAAAGAAAATGCCCACACGATCACTGCTGATACATGTGATGAGCCTGAATGGCCATGTCCACAGGCTGGTTCTGACAAGGATGCTGTGGAAGCTGGGCTCACCCCTTCTTTTTTTTTTTTTTTCCTTAAATTAATTAATTAATTAATTTTTGGCTGCATTAGGTCTTTGTTAGACCCATTAGAAAGCCTGCACACGGGCTTTCTCTAGTTGTGGCGAGCAGAGGCTTCTCTTGTTGCGGAGCGCGGGCTCTAGGCGTGTGGGCTTCAGTAGTTGTGGCACATGGGCTCAGTAGTTGTGGCTCACGGGCTCTAGATCGCAGGCTCAGTAGTTGTGGCGCACGGGCTTAGTTGCTCCACGCCATGTGGGATCTTCCCAGACCAGGGCTCGAACCCGTTTCCCCTGAATTGGCAGGCGGGTTCTTAATCACTGCACCATCAGGGAAGTCCTCACCTCTTCTTAGGGCTTGAGTAAAGAGCTGAGAACTTCTCCCCTTTTCATACGATCCTTCTGAGGCAAGCAAACTGGCTTTTCCACTTGATATCAAGCTTCTCAGATCTTTTACTGGAAGGGGCATGAGGGCTAATTCGTGGAGGGATGCTGACCTTGCACATGGTCCCGGTGAGCCCCACCTCCCATCTTCCCTCCCCACCCTCCTCCATGCGCAGCTCTGCTCTTCATGGTGTGCACGATCCTATCAGCTCTAAACGTCTCTGGTTAGCAGGACTGTAAGAATGAACCCCCTCACGCTCCCCAGCTTTGAGGGTTGCCCTGTGTGCTGCACTCCCGCCGTCACAGGGGCGGCAGAGGCCGGGAGCGGCGGGCGGACCGGACAGGAGAGGCCAGGAGAACAGAGCAGTTCAGGGGAGTGACGAGCCCAGGAGCTGTCAGAGCCCGAGTCAGAGCTTGCTTCTGCTGGGCCCTGTCGTTTCTCAGTGAGGTTAGGCCGTCTCCCAGGGAGATGGTCTATGGGAATATTGAACCCAGTCCTCCTGTCGGCCTCATCAATGTACATTTGGATGCCAACATACTTGCAGTTGTACTTGTGTTTGTCCTTTCCCTTGGACTTTTCCATTGAAAAAGCCACTGTTGAAAATGATAGTAGACTTTTCCAGTATTGGCACCTCTGTCATTTCAGCTCTGATGGGCCATTGTGTGGACCAGCTGTGCCCTCTGGTCAAGCCGGATTTAGCTCCTCACATAGTCACAGGTGGAACAAGGCAGCAGCCCCCAGCTGAAGTCTCTGACTTGACTCACATCCAGAACAATCTTCCTTCCTTTCTCCAGGTTGGCTGTGCATACGTGTCTAGAATGGTTCCTTGTGGCCTGTGTGTTCCAGACGATCAGGGGCATGGTTTATGTTTTCCACCGCTGTTTCCTTGGCTACTGGAACAGTGCTGGCACAGGTGACCCTCGGCTACTCTTGGCTCAGTAAATGAAGTCTGCTTCAGGTTCAAGCAGCAGCCTGGCAGGCTCCGGGCTGGGCTCTGAACGCACTACAGGGCGGAGTGACTGCATAGATGCAAGAGATCAGAGTTGGGGACGCGGGGAAGTGGAGAGACTGATGTCTGAACAGATCAGTACAGCATTTTTAAGTGCTATGAGGCTAGGGGTGGAGATCAGGGAAAGTGACCCAGAGTCCTGAGGACAGTAGGAATTGATCAATCCATCCACACTCCTCAAGCTAGCGACAGGGGCCATTTGACATCTGTTCCCCTTCCTGCACTTATCTTTTTTTTTTTTTAAATAAATCTCTTTCTTTCTTTCTTTAATTTATTTTTGGCTGCGTTGGGTCTTCGTTGCTGCGCGCGGGCTTTCTCTCGTTGCGGCGAGCGGGGGCCACTCTTCGTTGCGGTGCGTGGGCTTCTCATTGCTGTGGCTTCTCTTGTTGCAGAGCATGGGCTCTAGGTGCTCAGGTTTCAGTAGTTGTGGCGCATGGGCTTAGTTGCTCTGTGGCATGTGCGATCGAACCCATGTCCCCTGCATTGGCAGGCGCATTCTTAACCACTGTGCCACCAGGGAAGTCCCCCTGCACTTATCGTTTTAATCTAAGTTCTCCTTACTTCCCAGCCAGCCAGCCCTTCTGTGCCAGGGAAGCTGATCTGCTTTCTGTAACCCCCAAGGACTGGCTGGATACTGTCTGGCCACTTGCGTCCATGCTAGCCTTTCACTGTGAATTTATGTTCGTTACATCCCCAGAGGTTTTGCTCAAACCCAAGGGGACAGCCTTCCCTAATGAACTCTCTTCTGATTCCTTTATTTCCCTCTTACGCAGAGCTTATGCTTCTGTCTTGTACAATCACACCGGCACAGAGTGTGAGCTGGATGTCTACAGATAAAAATCGTTCAAAGAAAGGTGTCAGGATTCTCCTCAGGTATTTTTATAAGGACAGGAAAGGTAGAGCTTGTGCATTGCATTTCAATGCGGAGATGAACACCGTGGGAGGTGTCCACCTCCTTTTCCAGAGACTCCTACCCTCCCTCCCATCAAGACATAGTTCTGTATGTAAATTTAGCACTGTTTATAGATATGAATATTTGAGGGGAAATCTGGAGGGGAAGTGTATTAAAATGGGCTTTATAACCACTATCAAATTTTTCTATTTGACTCCCAACTGAGTTATAGTCTCTTTAAGAATTTATCCATCTTTGTATTCCTATAGGAGAACAGTTAAGGAAACTAATAATAACAACTTTATAATTACGTAGAGGGCGTTACAGTCCACATCTCAAGTAGATGTCACCTCCTCTGAGAAACTGTCCTGAATCTCCAGGACTCTACTATTCATTGAAACAAATCCGCAGATTAGTGAACCTGCACAGTCTGAACCTGTGTTGCTTTAGGGTCAACTGTGATTTACGTTCCATGCCTGACTCCGTAGCAGACAGACTTCTCCAAAGGGGAACTTGGCCTTTTCATTTGCAGGCTTTTGTGATCTGGCTCATGATACATAAATAAGATAAATAAATGAATGAACGGATTAATGAATGAATGAATGATATTCCCGGATTAATTATTTGATTATGATAGAAAAAAGAAAAAAGCAGATAAATCGTGCTAAGAACGGTGGGGAAAATGTTTGTGGGAGAAAGTTTGGAGTTGTAGATAAAAGCCAGTCTCTAAATTTTCCTGAGTTCCTTTATCCCTAGAGTAGATGAGAGTTCGTGGAATTAATCCGGGCCAGCACTTCCGCGGTGTTGTGAGACTCATTTAATTCCGTCCTATCTTTCCCTAAGACGTAGGAAAGAGAAAGTTCCAAGATTCACAAAAGTATAGAACCAATAGCTGCCACGTAAATGACAGAGTATCAGGTGCTTCTCTGCGTATTTTCTCCTTCATGCTTAAATGTGAATCTCTGAGTTATGCCCTATAATAATAGATCCGACTGAAAACGTGTTTCTGGAACTAATGCATAAAATATGTGCATGCGGTCTGAAGACTGAAAAATGGTTCATTCTTGGGGGGAAAAAGAATGGTATGAAAGTTACTACCACTCTTGGGAAACAGAACGTGATTCTCTACAAGGTTAGCTGATTTTATATACTGATTGCCAAACTGTTCAATAAAATATGAATACTTATTATGGCAATCCACATCACTCGTTACATATCCTGTTTCGGGGGTGATGGGCGCCTTCTTGAAGAAACGTACACTAACTGGGTAATGTCAGACATTGTGAAGTGAGTGGAAATTGAGCCTGAGGTTCTTCCTCCCTACTGGTGGCCCAACTAGACTTGAACCTCTAGGAAAAGACTAAAACTATAAACAATTCTTAGTATCCATGGTAACATGCATAAGAAGGTAATTATTTTTTCTTTACGTTCTTGAATTTCAGAGTTTAATAGCATATTATATGCGTTGCCTCAGGCCCACAGTTCCTCCAGTTGGTCATTAAGTATCAGGAAATGCCCTCCCTACCAGTCATTGTGGCTTAAATAAAGTGCCGCTTACAAGCCCGCTGAACAAAAGAGCTACAGTGTCAGCGGCAGGCACACCTTGAGTGTTTAGCGAGTTGGTGTAGGAAGCGAGGACCCTCAGAGCACCTGGCCCGGGAGCCCGGCAGTGTCCTGAGAGCAACATTCACTAGGGAACCTTTTCAGTTACGGTTAACTGGACTCAAGAAACAGCTCCATCCTTCAGGTGAACCCACCAGAAGACAGGTCCCAAGCCCACATTCTCATATGGTCACTGACTGCAGGAGCAAAGCATTCTGGGCAAATCCAACCAATGTACATTAATTCCACGTGACTACGAAGAACTACTCTCTGATAGGCCAATTAGGAAGTTGTGTTTTGTACTATTTAGCTTTTTTTTTTAAAGGAAAATTCATATTCACAACAAATCAGATAATTGAGAAGGTATAAAGGCAGAATTTACTTAGCAAAATCTATCTGATGTGAGTTCTACACAGGCAGAGTGATGACAGTGTTTTAAACGAATCCAGAAAAATCCAGTCCAAGTTGAACAAACTCCTTTCTTGATTACGGAGGCTCCTTTTTCCTTGGCCCCTGGGCACCTGGGTGTCTGACTCCAGACAGGTGCCCCGTCATGGCTTTGGTTTGCCTGCAGAGACGGCCTCAGTAAACCCGTACCCAGATGACTTGTGCAAGCGAAAGGAAAAATACGTGCTGAAAACCGAGAGCTAATCTAGGAAGTTCTAAATTTAGATGAGACATTTTCTTCCAAGAGTTTGTTTGTAAATCAGTCTTTGGAACGCAAACATTTTCCCATAAATGTGGCTGTGTAAATGTCACCCTAATGGAAATGAACAAGTACACATTAGCAAAAGCATCTTGTATCAGCTGCGTCTTTTTTCACTCTTTTCCAGCTGCGTTATGGATTAAGCAGGCCATTTTTGTGGGCTGCTCTGGGAGCTAGACTACCATGTGCAATGGTTTCTATGGGAAATTACTCCAACTCAAAAAGCTGGACGAGAGGAACTCTCCTCCCGCTGCCAAAACTTCACAGAGAACAGGAATTCTCTCCCGCGGTTCTGATAACGCCGCCCACAAGCAAGAAGGAGCAGCCCTTTTGGTGTAAGGGACATTCATAAATTGGGTGTTTGTACTTTGGGAATTGCCAGAACTTAATTTAGAAAGTACTACAGCTGTAATTGGCTGGAGTTGAACTTCACAGAGTTTAGACCAGGAAGTTGAGTAAGAAAACATAAACAGTAAAGCAAAATATAGAACCAAGATCTGAACAGAGGTAAACCCTGGAACGAAGAACTTCAGAGCAGGGCTATGGGCAAGACCAGTGTTCCTGGGCCAAACAAGGCAATGCATGCATCTCTTTACTAGGAAAAAGAGAGGAATTCAAGGGTAGCAAAGTGACGGATTGCGATGCGGATAACACCAACTCGGTTCTTCTTTTGTCTCTGTCTGTGTTGACTGTAGAAGTTAGTAAGTCCTGAACAGGCTGAGCTGCCATGAAGTCCTGTGGCCACTCTGCTCCCCGTCTGTGACCCACGTCCCAGCTGCTTGCCCCACCCCAAAAAGCTGTGAGCAGCCTAAGCCCTCCTTCTAGACAGTTCCCCAGTTGGTTTTGCTTCCAAATGACAAGCATGATAGAGAATTGTTTTTTCAGCCAGAATGAGGGGTGAGGCAGGCTGGGGGGAGGGGAGCAAACGATGGAGCCGCAACCCATGAGAAAGATGAGTTAAGAGACCGCCAGGGCCCGGAGTCCTTTTGGAAGACAGGGAGTGTAAGCCTGGGGAGCGGAGTTAAAGCAGAGCGGAAGCAGGAAGGCAGAGGAGGGCTGTGTGCGGGGCATGAAAGGATGCTTGGAATCTTCCAGAAGAAGAACAGCAAAAAGGAAAAACGTGTGTGATGAGGTCACATTTCTCGTGGTAGCTACGAGGGAGCGGAATGTAAATTCCTGAGCCAGGGCAGCAGCTGTGAGGCTCACCAGGGACTCTGCAGATGGCCGTGGCTGGGAGTCTGTGCCCAGATAACCTCAGATCCAAGGTGCACAGAGATCTCTTCGTGCTCCTGGGGAGTAACTTGGCTTCTCTCTTGTTCACCCTCCAGCTTGGGCAGCTCTGGGAGCTTGAGTTTACGCTCCCAGCTCTAGCCATGACCCCGAGGAACCACACCAGCTGGGTTGGGGTCCAAATCCCCTATGATTTTGAGGAAGTGGAGGGGGGTTCAAACACTACGTCCTTTGACATCACCTGTGTCCTATCATTTGGGGCAATTTACTCCAGTTGCCACCAAGAAAACAAAATGGCGGATGAGAGAGATTTTTCAAAGCTGCTTTTTTTTTTTAACTGAAGTATAGTTGATTTACAGTGTTGTCTTAATTACTGCATACAGCAAAGTGATTCAGTTACACATACATGCATCCTTTTTTATATTCTTTTCCATTATGGTTTATCACAGGATATTGAATACAGTTCCCTGCGCTCTGCAGTAGGACCATCCAACAATATAGGATGTTGTTTATCCATCCTATATGTACTACTTTGCATCTGCTCATCCCAAACTCCCACTCCATCCCTCCCCCAACCCCCTCTCCTTTGGCAACCACCAGTCTGTTCTCTATGTCTGTGATTCTGTTTCTGTTTCACAGATAGGTTCATTTGTGTCACAGTTTAGGTTCCACGTGTAAGTGATATCATATGGTATTTGTCTTTCTCTTTCCGACCTACTTCACTTAGTATTATAATCTCTAGTTGCATCCATGTTGCTGCAAATGGCATTATTTCATTCTTTTGTTATGGTTGAATAGTATTCCAAAGGTGCACCACACCTTCCTTATCCATTCATCTGTTGATGGACACTTAGGTTGTTTCCATGTCTTGGCTATTGTAAATAGTGCTGCTGTGAACATTGGGGTGCAGGTAACTTTTTGAATTAGAGTTTTGTCCAGATTTATGCCCAGGAGTGGGATTGCTGGATCATATGGCAACTCTATTTTTCATTTTCTGAGGAACCTCCATACTGTTCCCCATAGTGGCTGCACCAACTTCCATTCCCACCAGCAGTGCAGGAGGTTCCCTGTTCTCCACACCCTCTCCGGCACTTGTTACTTGTA
This sequence comes from Globicephala melas, assembly GCF_963455315.2. NCBI lineage: Eukaryota > Metazoa > Chordata > Mammalia > Artiodactyla > Delphinidae > Globicephala > Globicephala melas. The sequence continues at coordinate 2,818,925 of NC_083315.2, read as the reverse complement.
GAGGTTTTAGTGATGGCCATTCTGACCGGTGTGAGATGGTACCTCATTGTAGTTTTGATTTGCGTTTCTCTAATAATTAGCAATGTTGAACTCGGAGCTGTTTGGAAATCACTTCTCGGCGTCAGTTAAGAAAAGGCCCACATAATATGCTATTTCCACTGCACCAAGACACAAAAGTGGCTGTATGCAAAGATGCTGTTGGAAGAGAAGGGGAGATAGCAGTCTGATGGTTCAGGTAGATTGAAAGCATAAGGTAAAATGCTTCGATGATAGGAGATTTTTCTGCTCCTTTGGACCTGGAATTTTAAGCATCTGTGGGACTGGTCCCTGTCTTATTTTTCAGTTTAGAGCTTTCAAATACGTTAATTTCAGAAAAACGCTTCTTGCTACTTAGTTCAAATAATTCCTCCTCAGATGAATGAAGAGAAAAGGAACAGGAGAGTCAATTTTAAAAATCCAGGACATGGAAGCAACCTAAGTGTCCATCGACAGGTGAATGGATAAAGAAGATGTGGCACATATGTACAATGGAATATTACTCAGCCATAAAAAGAAACGAAATTGAGTTATTTGTAGTGAGGTGGATGGACCTAGAGACTGTCGTACAGAGTGAAGTAAGTCAGAAAGAGAAAAACAAATACCGTATGCTGACGCATTTATATGGAATCTAAAAAAATTGGTTCTGATGAACCTAGGGGCAGGACAGGAATAAAGACACAGACACAGAGAATGGACTTGAGGACGCGGGGAAGGGACAAGTGAGAGAGTGGCATGGACATATGTACACTACCAAATGTAAAATAGATAGCTAGTGGGAAGCAGCCGCATAGCACGGGGAGATCAGCTCGGTGCTTTGTGACCACCTAGAGGGGTGGGATAGGGAGGGTAGGAGGGAGATGCAAGAGGGAGGGGATATGGGGATATATGTACACATGTAGCTGATTCACTTTGTTATGCAGCAGAGAGTAACACACCATTGTAAAGCAATTATACTCCAATAAAGATGTTAAAAAAAAAAAAAAGATGCGTCCCAAGGTAATGAGATTGTTGGAAGTCTGACTTGGTGGGAAACCCTAGCCTCTGGGCCGTGGGCCACTGCAGCCGTGCCCTGTGGCACAGCGACTTCTCAGCTTCACGATGTTTGGACAGCACAGTTTGGACACACGCATCATCAGAATATATTATTAGTCTCCTGAATATTCCACCCAGAAAGTTCACGGTTAGGGGAACCCCGCCCTTGACATCCGCCTCAGAAGGGCTTCATCAGAAGGGGTCGTTCTATGCTCTTGCGCATTTCAAAACAGGATTTGCGTCGGGCAAAAGGGATTGTATTCGCTATCCTGTCCATTATTCCTAAACCTAATTGTGTTTATTAATGTATATTATCAGAGTAATTTTTTAAGTCCTCACTGATTCGGATAGGCTGGAAGAAGGTCTTTCTGAATCGCCAGTGTCTGGGTGATGAAACCATTTAGAGCCCGCATGGAGTCTGGTTGTTTTAAGTAGTTCCACTTGACTGTTATTACACTTCCATAAGCAACAGTGACTGAGGACGCTGCGTCAACGAAAGAATGTGACTTGTCTTGACTCATCCATCTTTTGCTTCTACTCCACCTGTGCCCTTGAATGTGCCTGGGTTGCCTTCTCTGCCTCTGAGAATCATCAAGAGATGGAAAGGGGGCGGGGACCATTTGGTCAGGGGCTGGCAAACTTTTCTGTAAAGGGGCAGAGAGTAACTATTTCCACCTTTGCGGGCCCTATGGTCTCTGTCACAACGACTCAGCTCTTCCCTTGTGGCAGGAAAGCGGCCACAGATAATACAGGAACAAATGAGCAGGGCTGTATTCCGACAAAACTTTATTTATAAAAACAGGCAATACGCAGAATTTGCTGGTGGGTTTTAGTTTGTTAACCTCTGATCTAGTCCAAATTCCTCACTTTACAGATAAGGAAAAAGAAACCCGGGAAGATTGGGAATTTCCCAAAGTCACTAGATGGTTCAAAGCAAAGGTCCCAAATCTAGACATTGAAACTAGAATCCAGCTTTATTTCTACCATGCTGTATCAGTCTGTCTTATTTCATGAAGCTGCTTCTGCCCTGTAGATGGCATAGGTTTGAATCAGAAAGTGGTATTTGAGGAAATGATGCTCTGGTAACATCAGTTATTTAATAAAAAGTACTTTGAAGGAGAGATTTTTATGGGAGATTGTCACTAATTATTGACACTGCTCTCGTGTGCCACTGTTATGTTTCAAGATGGCATCAAGGGCTTCCCTGGCGGCACAGTGGTTGAGAATCCGCCTGCCAATGCAGGGGACGCGGGTTCGACCCTGGTCTGGGAAGATCCCACATGCCACGGAGCAACTAAGCCTGTGCACCACAACTACTGAGCCTGCACTCTAGAGCCCGCGAGCCACAACTACTGAGCCTGCATGCCACAACTCCTGAAGCCCGCACGTCTAGAGCCTGTGCTCCGTAACAGGAGAAGCTGCCGCAATGAGAAGCCTGCGCACCGCAATGAAGAGTAGCCCCAGCTCGACGCAACTAAAGAAAGCCCGCACGCAGCAACGAAGGCCCAACGCAGCCGAAAATAAAAATAAATAAATAAATTTTAAAAAGATGGCGTCAAAGGAGTGAAAAACTGAAAGATTGTTATTATGTCATAGGGTCTCATTTTAAGAAGGCTTTTCACTAGAGTTGATTTGAATAAGGCTAGAAAACTCGAGGTTCCCATTCACCAAAGAACAACCAGCCCCCAAAGCAGAAGTTCTTAACGTGGGATTCAGGGGGGTTCATGAAGCTCTGAAATTCACGCACTAGTTTCTGTGCGTGTACGTTTTTTTCTCAGGACAGGATACACTGTTTTCTTCAGATCCCCGAAGGGATTTGTGACCCGCCGCCAAGTTACAGGATTCTAGATGGTGAAAGATTCTTGTCCAGCCAGCCTGCCTGAAGAAAGAATAAGGAAGCTCTGATCAACCAAGTTCCTTCCTTCACATGTGCCCTCAGCGGCTGGCTCTCCGGAGGGAAGTTAGCAGGCCACCAAAAGTGTTCCAGCGGGGAAGGGAAAAGTAGTCACGATCCAGTCAACACGTGTGGACGCACAATATAATCAGTGGGGTGAATTCAGCATCAGAGGTCCCGGGAGCAGTGACACTCAAAGTTAGCGGACAGCGGTGTTGTAGGCAGGTTAGCGGCTAGCTCAGAGCAAGCCCTCCACCAGGGACTGACACGCGGAAGGCGAAATTCAACCCCCAGAGGCTGGTACGTGGGCTCAACTTCTGGCAACATGGTGGAGTGTGTTGACTCATCCACTCCTTCAGGCGCAAATACAGTGAGATCCTGGATGGAATAGAATCTTTAAAAAATTGTTGTTTAATGCAAGTTGAATTTAAAAAAAAAGAAATGGAAACTCTCATACGCCAGAGGCAAAGTGAATTCCAATCAGAATATGGTCCACTCGAGCTGAAGCCACATGGCTAGAATGTAATTCCCGCGCACAGATGAGAAACGTGGCCCCGAGGCTACTCAAAAGTAGAAGGAAGAGAGGTTTCAGCTGAAAGCCAGGACTCTTGAAGGGCTGCTGGTTTATGAGAAGGGCTCCAGGAAACTCCATCCAATGGCCCAGACAGGTATTAAGAAAGCATTGTGCCCTCTTCAGAGCTCTGAGTAGGAAAGACTGTCTACTGTGAATAATATTAACAGCCAAGGGCTTCCCTGGTGGCGCAGTGGTTGAGAGTCCGCCTGCCGATGCAGGGGACATGGGTTTGTGCCCCGGTCTGGGAGGATCCCACATGCCGCGGAGCGGCTGGGCCCGTGAGCCATGGCCGCTGAGCCTGCGCGTCCGGAGCCTGTGCTCCGCAACGGGAGAGGCCACAACAGTGAGAGGCCCGCGTACCACAAAAAAAAAAAAAAAAAAAAATTAAGAGCCAATCTTGCACTTCATATTCAGGGATGGAATCTGAATTTACATGACACACGTGGATTGGGACTCTCTAGCTGCAGAAAATATTGTCCAAACTGGAGAATGCCGGATGCCCAGTGGATACCTGCACAGAACCAGGGCACGGATCTCAGCCCATGGCACACAGCCTCCCAGAGGACGATGCTCTCCACTGAGGATGAGCTTATACAAGAAGATTACACACACACACACACACACACACCTGAACCACCATGGGAGAAACAAAACCTGAAGACGACTGAACAATCTGGAAGAGACTCTAAAGTGAACATTTAAAAAATATAAAATAAGATGTTGAAACTATTAGGAAAGAAGAAATGAATAACAACAACAAAGGTTTGAAAAAGAACCAAACAAATGATAAAAATGAGAATCATAATCACAGTGAAAACCTCCATGGACCTGGAACACAACAGTCTCTATCTAGCTGAGGCAGAAGGCAGACCTGAGGGAATCTCTCCGAATACCCCGCAGAAAGTTAGAGGCATGGAAATCTGATGTGAGTCCGCAGAAGCCCAGGGCCGCTGGGCCATGACGGCAGGACCAGCTCCAGACCCATCCAGCAGCTTCCTCCCTTCCACCCCAGGGCTAGGGGTCCTGCTGAACCGGTCAGAACTGCTTCAGGAGGGAGGGGGGCCTGAGGCTGAAGGTCTGGGGAGCTCCCGGTGCGCAAAGCTTGGGGAAGGGGGCATCTTCCTGTCGGGCCTGACGCACCTGCCATCACCTGCCCACCCAAGGTCGTCCTGTCCCGAGATTAGCTCCTCTCTGGAAAGGATGAGGGAATCATCCAGCTTCCTCTGGGTTTTCCTTACCAGGCCTGTGGTCCTCCCTCCGGCTGAGGAGAGCCTCGCCGGGGCCTTCAGAGCTTCACAGATGGTTTTCTAAAAGCCATGCTGCTCAGTGCAAGGACCTGACCCCACGGGGTTGTTGGGGGACAGTCACCAGGCCTGGGATAGATCTTGTTAGGAGCCTCCCCTGAGCAGGGTGCCCCACGAGAGTATGAACTCAAGTTCACTGACAGCCTCTCTCTGTGGAGTCCCTGGGCCAAGAGTCAGTCCCTGACCTACTGCCGGCCCGACTCCTCCACCCTGACCCCACTGACCCCTCCTGGTTCGGCCCTCAAATAGCCACCCTCTCCTGCCTGCCTCTCCCAGGCCTGGGACCACCTCGGCTTTGGCCCAGCCCCCGGCCCTGGCTTGGTCACACCCTGAGTACGACCTTTGCATAGCCAAGCAGGGTCTTTCCAGAAAGCGACCCCACTCTTTGCTTCTGTTCCTAGGTGTCCATTCTTGTTCTGAGAACCTCTTGACATACAGGACAGCATTAGAGGAAACACACTTACCCCAGGGGTCCCAGAACAACTGGATTTGGAAGTTGGAGGTGAATTTTCACAGGCTCATCGCGCAGGAGAGCCCCAGAGAGCTGGGCCGATGACGCCCACTAATGGCCCGAGAAAATAACACCATTAGCGCCGTAATGGTGCGGCGTCACCTCTGTCCTCAGGACTCCCGTTGACTGGAGAGGGACCCAGCCACCAGGTGATGTTAAGATGCCCTCTGCCCCTTTCCTTGTTCAGCGTGTACTGGTTCCAAAGTGAGTCAGCAGTCTGAACTCATCCTGGAACAAAATGAGGACCTTTGTTATCTGAAACTACTTGTGCCGTCTAACTCCCTAGACAAAGCCAAATGTCTCTTAATCAGATCACCCTAATTTCATAAGTACGTAGCACATTATCACAGCGAAGATTTTATTAGGCTACCGGAAGGTACCCTCAGAGACTGTTAAAAGGGGGGCACAAAGCATGTCAATTTAGCAGGGGGGAGGCTGAGGGTCCAGTTTCCTACCAGATGCTAAAATCCTGACTCTGGCTATCTGAACAGACCTTCCTACGAAATGATATCTCAACCCTAAATCTGTGGTCAAGATAGTCCTTATAATCCAAAATAAAATCCCAAAGAAACCTTCCCTAAACAGGCTGCTTCTGTCAAAGGATGATGAGAATCAAATGTTTCAATTCAGTTTTTGCTCCTATGTAAAAAGTCACAAGGAAACGGTGTCTGTAGTCAACAAGAATGTTCTGCACAGTTAAAAACTTGTTTGGAGGGTAGGTCTCGTATTGAATAATCTTACAACAATAACACAAAACAAAGCAAACAAAACGCGTCACAAGCAAGCAGACGGCCTGTTTCAGCTCCCTCCTCCCTCTTCCCCATCAACCGGAGCCAGTGCATTCTGGGCCTGGCCTGCACTCTTCACGTGTGCACACGACATGTTTTCCGAGGTCTTTTGGTAGGAGTGGAGCCAGAGGCCTGGACCATTTGGAGGATGGGTGGGATGCAGGGAATAGCAACGCCCTCACTGGCGAGTGCCTTCTAAGGAAGCGGTGAGGACGGAGACCCGGTCCTGCCCTGAATGGGCTGTGTGACTTTGGGCCATCGCTTAACCTTTCTGCGCCCTGGACGACTCATCTGGAAAATGAAGAGAATAGTCTATCTCAGAGTTGTTTGAAGGGTCAGTGTATAACACCTGTAAAGCACTGACCTTGTAACCAGCTACTTATTAGCGAAGTGGGCCTCCCTTCGTTGCCAGAGTCAGTACGTAATACCCCACAGCTGAGAGAGGGGTCCCCACTAAACTTCATGTGCAGAGGAGATCCGTTGTGGCCACTGAGGAAGATACAGACATTTCCAAGAATATTTTGGCATTCGGAACCAAAAGGACATATATTATTAATCAGGGAACAGGATTCTGGTGGATTCGGGTTGTAGAATATCAAGTAGGGACTGTTTAGACTGTCCTAAATGCAGGTTCTTTTTTTTAATTGAGTCGAGTTGATTTACAATGTTGTGTTAATTTCTGCTGTACAGCAAAGTGATACAGTTATACATATATATATATACACACACATATATATACATTCTTTTTTATATTCTTTTCCATCGTGATTCTAAATGCAGGTTCTAGATTAGCACCGCACTCATAGAGTTATCGAAAGCTAAATACGGTGGCCCATGTAGAGGCCATTAGCCCAGGGCTTGGTGCAGCAAAGCTCTCCGTACACATCGGCCGTGTGGTGTCCTGAGTCAGACTTACCCCGGTCCACCGCAGAGTGCGTCTTCACAGGCAAGGAATCAGGGGCCCGCGGCCATGAAGGGAGAGTTTACAGCAGACGCTGGGGTCAGCGCGGGCCCCAGGGCTGCGGGCTCCCTGGCCGGCGGGTCGCACAATAGGCCTCTCTGTTCTTCCCGTGGTATCCTGAGAGAGTGAGGGCCTTCTGACCCAGTCACAGGACGTGACTCCCTTATGGGGCAGGACTTTTACTGTGCGGCCTCCTCAGCCAGCAGGGTGGCCGGAACCTACCCGAGTAACTCCTGCCTCTGGGGACTCAGGGATGCCCTGCTGGGGGGCTTGCCCACAGCTTTTAATGATGGAGTTTTCATTTCTTTTCTTTTTTAATTAATTTATTTATATTTTACTTATTTATTTTTGGCTGCGATGGGTCTTCGTTGCTGCACGCGGACTTTCTCTAGTTGCGGCGAGCGGGGGCTACTCTTCGTTGCAGCACACGGGCTTCTCATTGCGGTGGCTTCTCTTGTTGCGGAGCACGGGCTCTAGAGCGCAGGCTCAGTAGTTGTGGTGCACAGGCTTAGCTGCTTCGCAGCGTGTGGGATCTTCCCAGACCAGGGCTCGAACCCGTGTCCCCTGCACTGGCAGGCAGATTCTTAACCACTGCGCCACCAGGGAAGCCCTGATGGAGTTTTCTTCTCCTCTCTCTCACCTGCTGCTCATACATGGAATTCATTAATTCCTGTTCATTCTTGCAAATGACCGCAGAGACCGGTGATGTGGTGTTTCTCACTTAAGAAACTCAAAGACCTTAATGATGACAGGATCCAGCCACCTGGCTTTCTTGTTTTTCTAAACAAACAAACCAAAAGGAACAGGAGGCAGGGAGGTCCCTAAAACCTATACTTAACCTGCACGTGGATCTTGGCATTATTAGGAGAAAAATGCTGATGAGCATAGAATTATGGTTCCGTTTGTTGATGAATCCGCCTTTGAAGTGGCGACTGGCATTGTACCGTTCAATTTAGAGAGGATTTTCGTGAGCATTATTGCACGTGATTGTACCAAAACCCTGTGAAGTTGGTAGGAGATTCTACAGATAAAGAAATGGAACCTCCGAGAGGACGGGTGACTTCCCAGGTACAGAGCTCAGCGGGTGCTCTGACTTTTGGTCCATCACCCAGCACCCCAGCACAGCAGAAAATGTAGGCAGTCCTGCATCCCAGCAGCCCCCCGGAGAGAGATGCAGTGAGAGCCTGGGCAGGTTATTAGAACACAATTTGAGCAGCTTGATGGGATTTAATTGTTTGGAAGTTATTCAACACGCTATTTCCAAACGCAAAAGGAGAATGCTGGAGACTGTTTCCCCAGATAATGACGCTGCCTTCATTTCGGAGAGTGCTTTCGTGTTTACAAAGCACTTTTGCAATTTTCTTATTTGATTCCAGATGCAATCTGGGATTGGCGTGAAAGGTTTCATTTTCATTAACAGTCGGACAACGTATTGGAAAGAAAAAAGATGATGGGGGTGAACAAAAGGGAGAGAGGAAGGCCTTTTTACATCACCTCCCTCCCTGCTTACCTGCACCTGCAGGCCAGGTGTGCCGATGGGCAGGGCACGGGGCCCAGAGCTGTTCTTCCTGCTTATAGGCACCACCCGCTTGCCTCTTGCTGAGGAAGCTTTCTGACCTCAGAGGGAGCCGCGTTTTGCTGCCTGCAAAGGTGTTATTGTCCACAGGGGCTTGTTTGAAACAAGCTTATGGGTGAGTCAAGGAGTACAGACGCAGCTGCTAGGAGAGGGTCTGCGGAATGCGTTGCAGGCCTGGGGGGGTCTTAAGGCCTGAGGTAAGGGTCCTCCCCCAGCTGTGGATTTAAAGGACCCCCAGGTCTAAAGCTAGCTCTTTTTTTTTTTTTTTTTTTGCGGTACGCGGGCCTCTCACTGCTGTGGCCTCTCCCATTGCGGAGCACAGGCTACAGACGCGCAGACTCCGCGGCCATGGCTCACGGGCCCAGCCGCTCCGCGGCATGTGGGATCTTCCCGGACCGGGGCACGAACCCGTGTCCCCTGCATCGGCAGGCGGACTCTCAACCACTGCGCCACCAGGGAAGCCCAAAAGCTAGCTCTTTTTTAAAAGAATCTTTAGCTAAGGGGATACCCTCCCAGGCCTTGGTTGGATGGATTTAGCTGCAAACGCTGCTGAAGCCTTCACACCAGGAGGCTCTGAGAAACAAGTGGGAAGAGATGGGGCGACTGCTGGGGCCCCAGCCGGGGCAGAAGAGCTCTGAGGGCCTGAGTGTGAGACGGGGAAGTGACGCCGTCTGCCCTCAGCGTGTCACTGTCTAGCCCTCCCACAGCCAAACTTGGTTTGGAGGTGGTGACCCCACCATTCATCCCCAGGCAGGGCTCTCGCTGTGGTCACACCCAGATAAAGGGGAGGGTGTCTCCATCCCCCCTCCCGGCTGCTTCGGACCACGTCCACTATCACTGACAACTGTTTTCTTGCTATACGTTTTGGGGACACAGACGAGCATGACTTGGTGTTTCAGAGCACACGGCAGAATCCGATTCGATTTTAGCAGATGGACACTAAAGAAACGTGCTCCATCTTGTTCCAACCAGAAGAAGCTCTCTGGGAGCGCACGCTTCCCTCTGGGTTATTGCACAGGCTTCTGGCTGGTCGTTCCCCTCCCTGTGCTTGCTCTTCTGCGGTCTGTTGTCACACAGCAGCCGGAGGCATCCTTTGAAGCGGGTCCTGGCGTCCCACTGCTCCAGCTGGTGTGACAAGCCCGCCCCCCCCCCCGCCCCCGGCCCCCCCCCGCTCGCCCATCCCCGCCACGTGGCCTCCTCGTCAGCCCTCTCACTCCATTTGAGGGGCTTTTGCTCCAGCCGTAGCCTCTGCCTAGAATATTCCTTCCCCCTGAAATTCACAGCTCCTAATGCAGCCCTCCCCATGGGCAGGGGCATCTCTGCTGGCCTGTGGAGGTGTCCCCAGGGCCCATGTCACGTCTGCCACACGGTTGCCATTCAGTTAGCCTTGGTTGGGTAAACGGATGGCATCCAGCAGGCTGCCTGCAGACGGATGGTCCTCGGTGCCCAGTGTCCCCCTCGTGTGGGAAGAGGACTCTGCTGGACACTACAAGGGGCCACATCAGCCTCCAGGCTTCTGGAGGAAGGGCCAGAAATGCTACCCAGAGGGCCTGGCTGTTGTTTCACACGGACCCGAGGCTCCGGGGGCGGGAGGGGGCTCTGGGGGCGGGAGAGGGCTCCGGGGGCGGGAGGGGGCTCCGGGGGTGGGGGAGGGCTCCGGGACAGGAGGCCAGTACCGGCCCAGGGTGGGGCAGGCAGACTCGCTCTTAACCCCTCCGCTGCAGACATCGTAGCCCGCGTCACGGGTGGCTGGAGTGCTCAGCGGGCTTGTCCCCAGTCGTCAGGGCCAGCGGGGAAGAGATCAGGGCCAGAACCTGTTATTACACACAATTTGTAGGGATCAGAGTCCAAAATAAAAATATGGGCTGGCCTCTTGTTAGGAATGTATTCAGGGGCTTCCCTGGTGGCGCAAGTGGTTGAGAGTCCACCTGCCGATGCGGGGGACACGGGTTCGTGCCCCGGTCCGGGAGGATCCCACATGTCACGGAGCGGCTGGGCCCCGTGAGCCATGGCCGCTGAGCCTGCGCGTCCGGAGCCTGTGCTCCGCAACGGGAGAGGCCACAGCAGTGAGAGGCCCACGTACTGCAAAAAAAAAAAAAAAAAAAAAAGAATGTATTCAGAATTTCAAGGTGCCGACAGCCCAGCATTAAATTGGGCTCAGGGCCCTTCCGAGGACAGACCACGCTCACAGCCTTTCACAGATCTCTCTGGGGAAAACTCCCCTCGGCAAACGTATATCACTGGCGCCAAGGTGTGCAGCCTCCTTCTTTGAGGAAGGAAGCCCAAGGGTGCAGTGGGGGACAGTGGGGGACAGTCTCAGAGAAAACCTGAAGGTACCAAAAAACGGTATGCCTGCAGTGCACAAAAGGCCCTGAGGTCACGTTGCAGGCGGGGGAGGGGGGTGAGGGTGGCAGAGCAGGTGACATCAAAGTGGCATCCGGGGCCAGACAGGGCTGATGTCCATGGACAGCCAAGACCCCGGATCATTCTCCTCTCACAACGGTGCTCCGTGTTCAGTAATGGGCGAGAGGAGCGGAAGCAGAAGACGCAACCAGAAGAAATGAAGCAGGATTGGGTCGTGCGGTGCTGGCTTGTCGGGCTGGGAAGCCCAGGCCTCTCCCCGCGGCCGCTGACGGGGGGCGTGTCCTTACGCGCCTGACAGCGCTCAGCGGGCATCCGTGGACGCTGAGGCAGGCACTACCTGCTTCCATTTGGAGGACGTGTTACAGTTTTAAAAGTGCCTTATGTGATTTCAGTGGACCCTCTCCGTAAGCCTCTAGCTTAGCCGAGTGTCGGGAAGGGCCAGAGAGGATGCTGGAACTCGGTTCTCCTGGTGCTGAATCCAGCACTTTCTTCCTTTCCTCCACGATGCTCCAGCCCCTGCTGGCTGCCATCTTCCCAGAGTCCAAGGCCAGAGACAGATGCAGGCCAGGGCATCACAGGCACATGGCAGCACGTCGCTTGATTGCCTCCAAAGTACCAATGACCTGCCAGCACAGCCAGAGGGATCTGTTGGTGACGCAGAAGACTAACCCCGCCCACAGGAAAAGGTAGACTTTCAGAAGGATCGGATGTTTCCCTCTTACAGACATTACGGGAGCTGCTTTCCGGGGTCATCCAGTAAATGTGAACGGCAGATTACGTGAACATGAGTAAAGGGATGCTATTCTGAGCGAGCATGCATTTTGAAACGGCCCATTAACCTCTTATCAGGAAGGATTCCTTCCTTCGAAACGTTGGTGGTTTCCTGCACTAAAAGCTGTGAGGATGATTTGCCAGATCACGTTATGATGTGCAGCTAACGGCTTTGCCGAAACTGGTACCCACAGATGTGAAGTCAGGGGGTTGAGTTCCATACCTCAGCCACTAACGTCTCCTCTAAAGACTGACAAGTGCAATTAGCCCGTATTAATGGAATAATCTCCCCAGGAGTTTTTTTTTTTAATCTGAAACTCCATTTGAATCACACAAAGAGAATATGCACCTTCCAATCATTTCCGTTTTAGGACAGGCACATGTTAAAAACAGCTGGCCTTATTTTTCCCCCTCTTCAAATTCTGCCAAATTCACTCCCAGGTTTCCTTTCTAAGCCAAGTTTCAGAGCTGAGCACATTTTTATGGTCTAGTTATAAACCCTAGAAAAACAAGGTTTATAGGAAATGTTGACACAACCTTAACTAAAGTGGTGCTGGCTGACACCTATTTTCAATTTGGGGATTTCTACTGGGAAAATATAAACGCTAATTCAGCAAAGGAAGCCAACGATAATAAAAGTGTTGTAGTCTTCCTGTTCACCCCACGAAGCTCGGCTTCAGGAGATGCCAGGGCGGCGTGGAGGGGAGTTAGAATGAGGACGCTCAGTTTGCGAGAGGCACCTGCAAATAGCTCAGCCCCCCAACTACTATAGACCTCGCCTGGGAATGCATGACCTCACCGTGAGTCACCGCTGCGCATGGCGGCCCAGGCGGAGGGGTGGCAGAAGATTCCGGATCTTTACGTCAAAGGTGCCTACCATCCTCCTGCGACTCACTTCCAAAGCTACCCTTGAGCTACCTTGAGGCACACCGGATTTTTCATAGGCCAGTAAGACCAACCTCCAAACATGCAGAGAAGCCCAAAAAGATGAAAGTTGGAGAAAAGGCAGGCCCCAGAGGTGGATGTTGAGTGATTTCGGCCTCAGGCTGGGGCCAGTAGCAGTGCCAGGGGGACCCAGGTGGGAGGGCAGCCCGAGACCCGGGGACAGAGGGCCAGTGACAGTTCCCGTTTCCCCAGTCCCGCTCCACAGCCCAGCTGAGAAGCACATGTGTTCCATATTTAGGCTTTGGGTGTTTTTTTGTTTTTTTTTTTTCTTCTTCTTCTCTCTTCTGAACCAGGAGGTGGGAGAAAGGAGTGAAGTTTGACTCAGGTCCAGAGATAAAGACTGACACACACAAATGGCCCATAATAGGGGGCAAAGCGAGTTAAGCCGGAGTCAATGTTTTCAAATCCTCAGCTAAGTAGACTAAACAGCACTGGCCGAGGAGCCGGCAGGGACAGCTGCCGGCCAGGCGCCCCCAGCTAGGAGAGGGGCAGCCTGCGAAGCCCCCCGGGTCCCCCTTTGTCATCTGTACAATGGGGGCCCGCATCCGCCCAGCCGTCTGGACAGTGCAGAGAGTAAGGCCGGTCCCCGGTCGGGCTCTGCAAAGCTGCGAGGCGAAGGGGGAGTGTTGCTTGGTGTTGCTTTATTCCTACTCTGGAAAACTACATTCAGAAAATAGAAGTGTTTTCAATCGAGGGAGCAATCCATCAGGATAAAGGAGAGAAAACCTCTCCCTGGCATATTTGTAATTGCTTTTTGTTCATCCTGGGGCTGATCTGGGGCTGCGTCCGCTGCCGATGACTTCGCTTTCCTGTTCGGTCTAGGACTCTACTAACGAGGCCGTTTGGGTTAATGCCCCAATTACCATCACGTATTTCTAGCCTTGCCCAGCTCACAAGGGGCCACTCACTTACATATCTTCATGGGCACAAAGTATTTTTTCGGATGATTATTTTTTTCCTCCTCAGCTTCTAAGCCTATTGGCAGAATTTTCCCAGAGTGTTTTCAAAAGCTTTCACAAGATATCCTCATAACATTGGCAAAAAGAAAAAAAAAAATAGGAAGCATACTTCAATGCTTAACTTCTGCAGGCCCTGATTTGTTTTTTTCAGGTTGAAAAGGAAGACTGAGTTTCTGGATGTACCTGTCAAGACTAAATGATTGTTCATTTCCTGTGAATTGAAAATCACGTAATAGCATGCAGCTGGGGAGCTAGCCTGGGTTTCTTGCTTCTTCCTCTTCCAGAAGCGGGGTCCATTACCAGCTGGGAAGTATTACTGTACGAATGTGCTGAAAAACTTAAGGGAAGTGAGAAGGGGAGCGTTCTCGATGTCAGCAGTTTGATGGTCTTACCTGTACCCACCAGAGAAGATTTTAACAGCAAACGTACAGAAAGATTAATTTAACTAGAAATGAGCTCAGGAGAAAAAAAAAAAAGGATTGACAAAGCCACAAAAATCTTTCTCTAGCATTGAGCTGATTAGAATGAGCCCTGCTAAAATGATGCTTGCTAGTGATGGGGTGAGTTGGAGAGAAACCATTTAAGATAATAAAATGTTTTCACCCAAGAGAAAAGGATTACTACGAATCAACATAGTCATGTCTTGCTAATGAAGTTGTTACCTGGAACCAAAAAAAAAAGAAAAAAAAAAAACCCCACATAATTTCAATGCTGAGTTTAAAATTGGAATTCAGCAAAATGTCATCCCAGACACTTACTTGAAATGCATGCCTATATCTTTTTGTATAATAAAGTTCATTCTGTGTTTCATTGCCATTATACTACTCATGGTGATTGTGTCAGACGTTAGCTGCTGAGAGATGGAGCGGACATTTACTTCAGGTGGCTCCTATTCCAAGTCATCATAACAATTAATTAGAGAAAGAGGAGGTAGGATGGGAGCAGAATTGATGCTGGGAAGGTAGCTTCTCCTGGGAAGGTAAGGAAAAGAAGGAGAGGCCAGGGCCAAGCAAAGTCACTGCCAGTGGAATGTTACAACATCGCTGCCCATTGCACCCAGACGTGTGCTTGGGAGAAAAGAGATCTGGGGTCTGAATGGAGTGTAGGGTTAATACAATGGCCCTGAATCACCTGGTGTGTGGTTCCCAACCCTGGCTGAGCAACAGGATCGCTAGTGGAACTTTTAAACATAGAACCCACTGGGTCCTGTCCAGTCCTGGGCTAAAGCTTTGCATGACTTCTCTATGTTTAAGAAATGTTTGGGGGCTTCCCTGGTGGCGCAGTAGTTGAGTCCGCCTGCTGATGCAGGGGACGCGGGTTCGTGCCCCGGTCCGGGAAGATCCCACATGCCGCGGAGCGGCTGGGCCCATGAGCCATGGCGGCTGAGCCTGCGCGTCCGGAGCCTGTGCTCCGCAACAGGAGAGACCACAGCAGTGAGAGGCCTGTGTACCACAAAAAAAAATGTTTGGGTGTTTGTTGTTGTTTTGTCAGTACATAGTGAAAATTTCATTTTATTTTTTCCAGTTTTTAAAAAAATTATAGTTGATTTACAATGTTATGTTAGTTTCCTGTGTTAGTTTCGATGATTCAGTTATACATATATGTATAAAAAGAATATATCTTCTTTTTCAAGAATGCATACATGTGTATAACTGAGTCACTTTGCTGTACAGCAGAAATTAACACAACATTGTAAATCAACTATACTTCAATAAAAAATTTAAATAAAGAAGGTATATTCTTTATCAGATTCTTTTACCCTATAGGTTATTGCAAAAGTAGAGTAGAGTTCCCTGTGCTGTACAGTAGGTGCGTGTTGGTTGTCTGTTTTATATATAGTCGTGTGTATATGTTAATGTCAGCCTGCTAATTTATCCCCCCACTCCCCGCCTTTCCCCTTTGGCAAGCATAGGTTTGTTTTCTATGTCTGTGGGTCTATTCTGTTCTGTAAGTAAGTTCATTTGTATCTTTTTTTTTTAGATTCCATATGATATCACTTATAAGTGGGATCTTCACAAATGTATGTGTTTAATAAACTAAAACCTACGATTAATTCTGAGTGCTGAGTCAGGGTTGAAAACCATGGGTAGGTGGAGGCTGGAAATAAACCAGAAGGTGAGTTTGACAGTATTGCACTTTATCTAAATCTCTCTTTCATCTTGTTTGAATCCAAGAAAGAGTTGTATGTCCTGAAGTTTATCAGATAGACATAAGATGATAAGGATGACAATAAAAGAATACCTCGCACTGGCTCTCTGGGGACTCTTGCCCTAGCTGCCAGAGCGCTTACACATGCGTGATGTCATTTCTCTCCCCTCCTCCCCTCCCTGGATGCTGCAAAGCAGGCTGTGCAAGAATCATCACCCCATCTTACAGAAAAGAAGACAGGCCACATCCAGCCGAATCCCCCAACAGTGCTAATGAGTGGGCTGAGTCCTCTGCTCTCAGGTGGCTTAATGCTCGCGGAGCAGAAAAGAGAATCCAGCAAACACTCAGCTCCCACGTTCACTGCAAATGGAGAAGTGCTCTGTGCCTTGCTTTTACCTTAAAGAGTTGGCTGGACTTCCCTGGTGACTCAGTGGTTAAGAATACGCCTGCCAATGCAGGGGACACGGGTTCCAGCCCTGGTCCGGGAAGATCCCACATGTTGTGGAGCAACTAAGCCCGTGTGCCACGACTACTGAGCCTGCGCTCTAGAGCCCGCGAGCCACAACTACTGAAGCCCGCATGCCGAGAGCCCGTGCTCTGCAACAAGAGAAGCCACCGCAAGCACAAGCCTGTGCACCGCGATGAAGAGTAGCCCCCTCTCGCCGCAACTAGAGAAAAGCCCACGTGCAGCAATGAAGACCCAACGCCGCCAAAAATAAATAAATAAAATTATTTTTTTAAAAAAAGAGTTGGCTTACATCCAGTGTGTGTGATAGATTTTTGGCTTCCCCTTTTACACAAATCCTTTCCTTAAGTGAACACCTCATGCCTCCCAGGTCTCTTCCGTTGCTTCCTGGGGTGCAGTAGAGACAGGAGACAGGGACACAGGAGGGACAGTAGGTAGCCTGCCCCACACCTGCCCCCCAGCTTCTTCCACATCCCAAGAAGGAGATGGTCCCCAGGTTAAGGATGGCAAAGAAGCTGAGAAGTCTTCCAGTCCTGTTTGGGTTATTTCCCTGCCACCTGTGTAAGCTCTTAGTAGCCTTGGGCTTATGGTTCAACTATTCCAATGGAAAGAAATAATGATCACAGCATTTGAGGCTGTTGATGTTTAGAGCCGGAAGTTACCCTCCTCTGAGGAAGGCTTTTCTGGGAATGGACTTGAGGATAAAGATGTTACAAAGCATGACACTAGAATCTAAGCTTTTGCTGATACAATTTACCTAATAATCAAGTTACTTTGCAGTTTATGATAACATAAAAAAAACCTTCCTAGATAAGATTATTTTTTGAAGACGATTATGTTTTCGTGATGTTATGATAGCTACTGCCATGGCAAAAAGTGCAGTGTTAAAGTGTGATAGATAAACAACAGGGATATATTGTGCAGCACAGGGAATTATAGCCATTATCTTGTAATAACTTTTAATGGAGTACAGTCTGTAAAAATACCGTATCGCTATGCTGTACACATGAAAATAATATAATATTGTAAGTCAACTATACTTGAATTTAAAAAAGTATGATGAATCGATCTCCTCTCAGATACTAATATTCCACAGATCAATAAAACTTAACTGTGCTTACGGGTTTACTCCATTATACAAAAATATATTTATAAAAGGTATCACTCAGGTTTTTATACATGAGTTGGCTGACCATTTTATCATATTTTATCTTCTACATGTGTGAGTTTAAAAGATTGGTGGTGTTTTAATTATGTATAATCACATCTGGTTTCCCAATAACCTATTGAGAAACACTTTTGACAGTCATAAAAAGAAATTTTCTAGAGAGCTGAATATATGGAACGTAGCTAACTTTTAAAACCAGGTCTGTAGAGCTATCTTGGGGGACAGGAAGGGCAACTATGTTTCACCCAAGCACCGACCCACTGGCCTATCACTGAGGTGTTATCTCTGGAAAGCTGGTCTGGGCTTAGCAAGCAAGTATGCCGAGACTGACTAGTGACGCCTGCCGGGGAAGAAGCGAGATCCTGGTACCATGTTTGCAATCTCTGCTGGCGGGGAGAAAGGGAAAAATACTGAAATACGTAATGAATGCCCATTTCACTGGGAACAGAGACTGTTGAGATATGTAAAGAATTCTCCCAATGGCACAGTTTTTGCCAGAGCCGAGCCCCAGTCGATAGTCTCAAATAGTTTTAGATATAAGAGCATTATTTAAAATGCTTAATGCATATCTGGGTGTCTAAAAGAGTAAGGATTATTCACTTTTCTCAACACGCTACACCGTTATGTGAAATTCTGGAATTAAGTCTGTCATCGTCACGGCGGTGAATGTCAGTCAGGATCTTCCAACTATTTAAGCTGCTCACAAATAAGGCTTTTTCCGTGAATTCCATCAGCGCTCAAGAACGTGTCAGCCTGGTCAGTTTCATTAATGTGTCGTTGCCATTGCACCCAAAGCAGTTGCCGTCTTTTCCACCGGCGATAATGGTGCCCATGTGTGATTGTGGCGCCCACAGGGAAGTCATAACGCCCATCATATTTCTGAATTCCATCTTACAGTGTTAGCGAGGATACTAGTCTAGTAATGTGGTTTCTTTCCTGTAACAAAGTGGTAATAATCCCTCTGGAGAAACTCTGAGCTTAAGATGATTAACGTTGCACAGAAATAACTTCCTTAGTGAATAAACGGTCCTTTCATCAGAGTGACTTGTCTTAAATTGCAAAATTTAATTTCAGAGGGAAGAAAGCACTCCTCAGTTATATGGTAAATACTGACATATGTAGACACACATCTTTAAGCACGTTTTCTACCAAAGTTATCATTTTAGATCACCTTCATTGTGTGTTTCTTAGTCGCAGATTATCCCTCTTTTCAAATGGACGGGCACTTAGTATTATCTATTGATTGGTCCTTGAAGACATGGGTTGACTTGGAAGGGGTTGGTGCTGGTTATTTTAGACACAGCCAGGCGGGTGGGCAGAAGCCTCTGGGAATTTGTCATTCCTTTCTATATACTCTTCCTCCTCTTCTCTATGAGCCATCAAATCCATTTTCTGGGACCCCGATCCCCACATCGTAGTTCCATATTTCCAACCGCCATTTAAACGGGACCTTCGATCATCTTGCCACGTTCTCCAAACCCGCGAGAGCCCAACCTGAGGTCTCTTGACTCATGCCCTCCTTTTCACTGAAGGCATTCTTCATACGGGGTTTTGTGTGGTTTGTTGGGGTTTTTTTTGCTTTAAATTATGAAACTAGTTTGCTTGAGCTACAGGAGGAAGCAGGGCATGATTTTTCTGAATTCATACATTACCTTTTCTGTATCCATGTCTCATTGGTCTTTGGGGGTCTCTGGGGACTGAATGCCTTTGTGGTCATGTTTTCAGAGGTGGTTGTATTCACCAAAAAGGAAAATTTCTCCGAACTGTGTGCAGAACCTCGGGCAGAATAGATGTGGGGAATATTTGGCCTTTATTCAACCCCAGAGGGCCAGCACAGAAGGTCCCCCTGGCAAACAGCCTTCGTCTCATATGGAGATATTCCAAGCTGGGTGAGCAGAAAGTGGTCGTTTGCTTTCAGCCCAGCATTTGAGCAGAGTCTTCCTTTCGAGTCTGTGTCAGGACTGCTGGTGCCTCTTCAGATCTACCCTCCCTTCTTACCAGCAATGCGCCCGATGACAGAACTCCATTTGCTAGCCTCCCTGCAGGTGGGGAGGGCAGGGGGGCACAGAGATGGACGCCGACGTTGGGGGTGGAACTTCTTCTGACTGGTCCTCAACTCCCTCCTTTCATCCTCTGTCAGCAGATTGCTGAGCCCTTAAAACTCGTCTCAGCTCACATCCATCCCTGCAACTGTGAGGCTTCGCCCTTCCAGGGGGCAGTTTGATGAAGGTTGTTAGGAGATAGAAGGGGCGGGAAATCTGGTCGCGTTAGTGCCACAGCCTATGAAACAAAAATGCAAAGGTGTCACTGAGGATCGTACTAATTTAAATCTGATTACAAACACATTGCGGAGGAAAAATTTAGGTATAATAAATCCAAGTGGGGAGATTCCATTTCACCATTATCTGCATTAACAAGGATAGATCTGTTAGCTTAATAGTTACCAGCAATAGTGCTAAGAGATGTGGTCTGGGACTTTCTGGAGTTGTCAATCTAATGGGGGAAGGCATATAAAACAGGCAGTCAGGGTGAAGATGTACAGCTGCACAGGGTGTGCACTGGCCAACTTCAGGGGACATTATTCCCATAGACTATGGTATAAATGGCCCCCCACTGTAAGGTGTGACCTGTCCAACCGTAGATGGTGACCCTTCAAGCAAAGCTGTCTAAAGTGAGCTAAGTAATCCCACTCCTGAGCATATACATCCATACAAAACTATAATTCAAAAACATACACGCACCCCATGTTCATAGCAGCACTATTGACAATAGTCAAGACATGGAAACAGCCTAAAAGTCCATCAACAGATGAATTGATACAGAAGATGTGGTACATATATACAATGGAATACTACTCAGCCATAAAAAAGGAACGAAATAATGCCATTTGCAGCAACACGGATGGACCTAGAGATGATCATAGTAAATGAAGTAAGTCAGAAAGAGAAAGACAAATACCATATGATGTCACTTATATGTGGAATCTAAAATATGACACAGATGAACCTATCTACGAAACAGAAACAGACTCACAGACATAGAGAACAGACTGGTGGTTGCCAAGGGTGAGGAGGATGGGGGAGGGATGGAGTGGGAGTGTGGGATGAGCAGATGTAAACTAGTGTACATAGAACGGATAAACAACAGGTCCTACTGTAGAGCACAGGGAACTATAGTCAACATCCTGTGATAAACCATCATGGAAAAGAAAAATAAAATGAATAAAAAATAAAGTGATCTAAGTGAACAGTGATAGGGGACATGTTGTGCACCTGACCCAGCCGAGGAAGTGGGTTCTTGGGGTAAAGGACATTACTGTTGGGACGTAAAGATCAGCCCCAGTTAGCCAGACCAGAAGGAAGATGAGCTGTCCAGGCGAGGGAGCAGAATGTCCAAGACCGGGGACAGGGGCTGTGAGGCTGAGCTGCCCGAGGAATGAGCAGGAGGGGCACCGTGGCTACTTCGTCCTGCTGGCTGTCTGGAAGCCTTCTTGCTCTGCCTTTCCAAATCCAGATCAGCTGCACCCAAACTTGATGGATTCCAGAAAAAAAAAAAAAAGGAGGAACTCCTCACCTTCCAGCTCTGTTTTCTGACTGTCTCAGCAGCATTTGTCCCCTACAGTGCGGGTGATTCAAAAGCTTAGACTAAACGCAACACTCGGGGAAGATCCCCTGCCTTCAGACAGATGGGGCCCCGAGGCTGGCTCCGTTCCCGCCACCTGTTCAACTTCATCAATTGTCAAGCCTTTTGACTCAGACAAACTCCTTCAACCTGACGGTGACACTCCACCGCTTAAAGTCTCCTATTTTAAGGCTGTGGGCATTTAAAAACAAAATGAAACATAAAAACATTTTGAGGGATAAAGTTCCAAATTCTTAGCATGGCTTACATGGTAGAGTCATCTCACATGGGGCAGGGACCCTTTCTATCTGGTCCTCTCTACTGTGCTCTGTCGTTGTATCGAAAGCAGCTTGGGGGACAGTGGCCTTGGTGCGAATGTGGTGGTGAGTCTGGAAGAGAAGCAGCTGGGTCCCCTCACACCAGACGATCCAAGCAGTACTTTTCCACGGCTGCCATTGCCGGGAACACGGCAGAGTCTCTATACATATTTGTTCTAAATAAATAAATAAATGAATAGAACATTTAAGATAAATTATATACTCAAACCACGTAATTTTTATTTTCCCATAAAGTTTCTCTTCCTGAATTGGGTGATGGTATTTCAACTTCATCTCCTTGACAGTTGATATAAGAAACATCTTCACAAAACTCATTGAGAAAACCATAATTCAGAAAGAGACATGTACCACAATGTTCACTGCAGCTCTATTTACAATAGCCAGGACATGGAAGCAACCTAAGCGTCCATCGACAGATGAATGGATAAAGAAGATGTGGCACATATATACAGTGGAATGTTACTCAGCCATAAAAAGAAATGAAACTGAGTTATTTACAGCGAGGTGGATAGACCTAGAGCCTGTCATACAGAGTGAAGTAAGCCTTTTGAACTTTTAAAGGCCACCGGGACACATCATGTATCACTCGGTGTCTTCTTTATGAAGGTCCACAGGGAAAAATTCTTTCTCAGTAGCATGAAGAGTTGTGTTTTACGTGGCTGATTCAATGGTATATTTAAGCAATTAATTAAGTACAATAATTAAGTGATTGACAATGTGATCAGAGTTCTTTTTTTTTTTTTTTTTTTTTTTGCGGTACGCGGGCCTCTCACTGCTGTGGCCTCTCCCGTTGCGGAGCACAGGCTCCGGACGCGCAGGCTCAGCGGCCGTGGCTCACGGGCCCAGCCGCCCCGCAGCACGTGGGATCTTCCCGGACCGGGGCACGAACCCGTGTCCCCTGCATCGGCAGGCGGACTCTCAACCACTGCGCCACCAGGGAAGCCCCAGAGTTCTCTTTTTTTGTATGCGTACCTGAAAGCTTGGAACCAAGTTGTGGCCCATCTTTGGCAAATGTATAGGGACTCCTACAAATGGTTTTTGTGTATTATTTCAACAAATACTGATTTTGGACCAAAACTTACTCATGGGTTAATCTTACTTTTCTTACCCTAATTCTCTTGCCCCCTGCTCACAACTTATTTTCTCTTCCAGTATAATATACATTTTAATAGATCACTTTATAGTTTTGAAGTATGGTGGAGTATATATAAATTGGTTGTTGTTTAAGGCTAAGGATGGTAACCTTGAGCTATGAGTGAACACCAGCCTGGAGCCTCACATCCCCAAACATTCCTCTTCGCCTCTGCCCTGATGCTCACACTGTTTTCTTCTTGATCTTCCAGGAGAGTCTTTTGTTTTTTTTTAATTGAAGTCTAGTTGATTTACAATGTTGTGTTAATTTCTGCTGTACAGCAAAGTGATTCATTTATACACATGTATATATATCCTTTTTCATATTCTTTTCCATGATGGTTTATCACAGGACATTGAATATAGTTCCCTGTGCTCTACAGTAGGACCTTGTTGCTTATCCATCCTATATATAATAGTTTGCATCTGCTAACCTCAAACTCCCAGCCCTTCCCTCCCCTTTGGCAACCACAAGTATGTTCTCTATGTCTATGAGTCTGTTTTTGTTTCATAGAAAAGTTCCTTAGTGTCATACTTTAGATTCCATGTATAAGCGATATCATATGATTTTCATCTTTCCCTGTCTGGCTTACTTCACTTAGGAAGATAATCTCTAGTTGCATCCATATGGCTGCACATGGGATTATTTCATCCTTTTTCATGGCTGAGTAGTCTTCCATGGCATGTATCTACCACATCTTCTTTAGCCATTCATCTGTCCATGGACATTTACGTTGTTTCCATGTCTTGGCTATTGCAAATAGTGCTGCTGTGAACATAGGGGTGCATGTATCTACCACATCTTCTTTATCCATTCCATCTGCTGGTGGGCATTTAGGTTGCTTCCATGTCCTGGCTATTGTTCCACTGGAGTCTTTACCACATTTTATGGCAAAGATGTGCTTGGGGGCCTCGCCTGCCCTGAAGCAGAGCATTTTGATTCATCCCTACTACTGTAGCCTGAAAGTAAACTCACTGTTAATTACCAAGGATCATGGGCAACCAAGCCCCCTCTCTTATTTCTTCTCCAACACCCGCCATTGCTAATTGTGGGAAACTTTCACTTTCTACTTTATTCATTCCCATCGGCTTGTAATTTGTATGGGTACACTCTCTTTATCATCAGAGGGAAAAAAGAATAAAGATGTAGGAACATCTATATCTGGGTTAACCCCTCAAATGTTTTAGTCTTGTCTTCCCAACCCTCATCATAGTGGAGTTTTAGAATTTTAACCAAGACATGTGCACACGACAGGGAGTACCAAAAGGACAGTTAGAAATTTATTTAAGTTTGGATTTGAGAATAGAAGATCCTACTGTGGACAAGTCATTCCCTCCCTCTGATGTCCTGTGTGTACTTAATAAGGACAATCAAATCAGAAAGGATACCAAAAAAAGCAGGAGTGTCCATATCAAGAATGGAATGGCTTCCATTACTAATCAGCTAAATCTGTTTATTACTAGGAAGCAAATGCATTTGACCACTGCAGCTTTAAGGGGGAATCAGAGAATCTGATACGTGGACCGTTCCATGTTCATGTGAAACCAAGAGAGTGAGCACACCTCTTATTGAGAATGATTGACGGCCCCTGCTGTGATGAGCAAGTGTGGAAAACACATGCTGCCTGGTTTTATGCATTTTGGCTGCCAGATGGTGCCTAACACCCCCCCACCCCGGAACCGTCCCTCACCCCACCCATGCCAATCCGGCCTTACCC
Organism: Globicephala melas; assembly: GCF_963455315.2. Taxonomy (NCBI): domain Eukaryota; kingdom Metazoa; phylum Chordata; class Mammalia; order Artiodactyla; family Delphinidae; genus Globicephala; species Globicephala melas. The sequence continues at coordinate 2,794,617 of NC_083315.2, read as the reverse complement.
CAAACCCTCATCCTTCCCAGGCCCCGAAATCCATCCCCCACCAGAAGCAGGGGCTGGGGGGCACTGATGTGTGAGGCCCAGGTATAAAATACAGATATCTCTTTTGCATAGTATTAGGTAAAATAAAAAGCTTAAAGTGGAAGAGTTTATTTTCTAGGACATATGTTGACAGCATCTGAATGTCATGTACCTTTTCTCTCCTACGAGAAGCTTGTATTTCTGTCTTCATCGCCAAGACAGTTCCCGGAGCGTAGTTCGTGGAACATTTACGTAATTCATGTCTGTTCGATGAATGAGCGAACGAATAAATAAGTGAATACATGATCAACCCATATAATAACCCAACAAAGAAGGAAATGAGGGGAATCTGGCATAATATGGTGTCTGTAAACCCAAGCTTTCTCCCAGCGTTCTCATCTACGCAATAGGCTGTCGTAGAATTTGTTGGAGACCCACATCAGTCTTCTCATTTCGTTATCTCTGAACTGTACCATTTTCGCCCCTTGGAGAGCTGGGACACCACTTCTCTTTTTCAAAAGATACCCGCGATGGAATTGTGATCACATTGGCAATCACTTTTCATTACCCAGATTATAATTCACCTGGTTTTATAGGCCCATCTCTCTTCAGGCTACATAGTCGTTTATCGGGCATCAAATCCTCTTTTTTAAAATATATAAAGATACACATTCTTAGTACGAAAGTCATGTAACCACCTTACCAAAAAAAGTCTCAAAAGTAGGAATGAAGGGAGGAAAAAAAATCGCCGTAAGACTAACCCTCTAATACAGCCACTTGTTAGGATTTCGGTAAATTTCCTTCTGCTACTTTCGCCCGTTCCCCATCTGCTTTTACGTAGCTTCATACGGTTGTTTCTGTATACGTGTAATTCGATTTCCTAATTTTCCGAACTAGTCGGGAAACTAGAAACAACACTATTTAGCAGAGAGAATTTAATATAAGAAATTGGTTAAACAGGTATTGGAGAACTCCAGATGTATAAGGCAGACCCTGAAATAAGAAAGGAATAATAAGTGCAGGAAGCAGCTTCCGTAACCAGGGGCTGGAGGAACAAAGGGAAGAAGTGGGTGTCATCAGACCTAGAGGCTTGGGGGAGGGGCTGCAGAACTGGGACCTCCTGGAGGGGACAGCAGCAGGGCCAGGGCTGAAAGCTCTGAGGGGAGGGGTGATGGGGCTGCTGCTGGGTGTGGGGAAAGGGCCAGAGACTGGGACCAGCTGCTGGTGGACTCAACGGCCAGCGTCCAGGTCCAGAGGGAGGGGCCCTGGTGCGTAACTGGCAAGCCAGGAAGCAGGCAGGAAGGGGCCTGCTCCTTCCCCCGACCCCTGCCTCCGATCTCCCTCTAGTGCCCCCTGTTGGTGGAGCCTAATCGGGAGGCATCCAGCAGAGCAGAAACTGAGCGTGCTGAGTTCCAGCTCCAGCAGCACAAAGCCGTGGGGGTTCCAAGATGGGGGCCAATGGCTTCACAACCAAGCCATACCTTAAGCTTTGCTTGGGGTGTTACTACGCTGCCTGCATTTTTGGTTGTTGTTGTTTTGGGGGTTTTTTGGTTTTGTTTTAATTGAAACATAGTTGACTTACAATGTTGTGTTAATTTCTGCTGTACAGCAAAGTGATCCAGTTATACAAATATGTTCATTCTTCTCCTTTTTTTTTTTTTTGCGGTACGCAGGCCTCTCACTGTTGTGGCCTCTCCCTTTGCGGAGCACAGGCTCCGGACGCACAGGCTCAGCGGCCATGGCTCATGGGCCCAGGCGCTCCGCGGCATGTGGGATCTTCCCGGACCGGGGCACGAACCCGTGTCCCCTGCATCGGCAGGTGGACTCTCAACCACTGCGCCACTAGGGAAGCCCATTCTTCTCCTTTTTTAAAAAAAAAATATTTATTTATTTATTTGGTTGTGCTGGGTCTTAGTTGTGGCTCGCAGTTTCCTTAGTTGTGGCAGGTGGGCTCCTTAGTTGTGGCACGTGGGCTCCTTAGTTGTGGCATGCACATGGGATCTTGTTCCTTGACCAGGGATCGAACCCAGGACCCCTGCATTGGGAGTATGGATTCTTAACCACTGCGCCACCAGGGAAGTCCCATGTACATTCTTTTCCATATGCATTTCCATTATGGTTTATCACAGGACACTGAATATAGTTCCCTGTGCTATACAGTAGGACCTTGTTGTTTATCCATTCTCTCTATATAATCGTTTGCATCTGCTAATCCCAAACTCCCAGTCCATCCCTCTCCCATCCCCATCCCCCTTGGCAACCGCAAGTCTGTTCTCTATGTCTATGAGTCTGTTTCTCTTTCATAGATAAGTTCATTTGTGTCATATGTTAGATTCCACATATAATTGATAGTGTATGGTATTTGCCTTTCTCTTTCTGACTTACTTCACTTAGTATGATAATATCTAGGTCCATCCATGTGGCTGCAAATGGCATTATTTCATTCTTTTTTGTGGCTGAGTAGTATTCCACTATATATATGTACCACATATTCTTTATCCATTCATCTGTCGATGGACATTTAGGTTGTTTCCATATCCTGGCTATTGTAAATAGTGCTGCTATGAATACTGGGGTGCCTGTAACTTTTTGAATTAGAGTTTTGTCTGTGTATATGCCCAGGAGTGGGATTGCTGCATCATATGGCAACTCTATTTTTACTTTTTTGAGGAACCTCCATAGTCGCTGTACCGATTTGCATTCCCACCAGCAACGTAGGAGGGTTCCCTTTTCTCCACACCCTCTCCGGCATTTGTTATTTGTAGACTTTGTAATGATGGCCATTCTGACCGGTGTGAGGTGATACCTCATTGTGGTTTTGATTTGCATTTCTCTGAAAATTAGTGACGTTGAGCAGCTTTTCATGTGCCTGTTGACCATCTGTATGCCTTCTTTGGAGAAATGCCCATTTAGGTCTTCTGAACCAGAAGATGTTGTATATAAATGCAGACACACCGTATGTCCACACACATAACACCTACAAGTTGTGCACGCATGTCTACGTGTATATTCACAAACTATTCCTTGGAGGGCTGGATTCTGCTAACACATGAGCATTTCTACTTCCTTTAATTAACTTTAAGAGGACAGATTTCTTGTAGCAGCTTGTTCTATTAAATCCAGGCAATCTCTTCTTGGTTCCCAAATTTATGATCTCTAATTTCAGCACACCTCATATTTATCAAAACCACGAGAATGAGGGCCCAGATTTCACGGTGACTTAATGGTTGTTGTAAAGAGATTTTCTTTGTTTTGTCCTCGGGCCAGGCAAGGTCGATGGAAGTCCGCCGAGCGCTTTTCTTTTTTCTTGAAGGGGATGGAAGGAAGCAGAGAAGACCAGCCACAGACCTTCCTCAGCGTGAGAGGAGTGACAGCGTGTGGGGTGTGCAGCTGTCGCTCGCTATTTTACGGTCCTTCCCAATTTACGTGCTAGTCCACAGCTGAGCCCGGGAGAAGGAAGAGGGGCCGACTCTGTGGCCGGCATCGGGTTTCAGAGCTGATGACTTTATGCCTTAAAGATAAATAAGTAGAAGCAATGTTTAAAGCCAGTTCTGAGGGACGGTCACAATTCTGCAGATATGGCGTCGATAGGAAAGAAGGGTCGTGGAAGAAAATAGAAGTAAATTCACAGGCACGCCCCTCAGAGGCCTGGAAGGAGCGGCAGATGCCCTAGAGCAGGGCTCTGGGAGGCGGGTGGGAGAGCAGAGGGGCAAAGCGGGGGTGACGCAGATCTAGGAGGGAGCCCGACTGTGCCCCTCTGTTGACAGAAAGGACGCGTTCTAGTGACACGCCAGGTTGTCAGAAACATGGGCATCGGAAGGAAGAAAAGATACAAGGAACTTAAGAACGTCCTTTGGGATGAGAGCAAAGAGGATTATTTAGAAAAAACTTCTCGAATGCTCTGGAAACATAATCGAACGAGTTAAGATGTGTAGCGTGTTTGGATAGTGAATACAATGCGTTTGCCGTTTTATTCTCAGCAGCAGCACGTGGGCCGTATGAGGAAGGGGACCGTTCAGAGGGAGGGCAGGAGGCAAAGCATGGAGCACGAGTGTGTCTGAGGTTTCGGGGCTGGGGTGGAACGGCGTGCTCCAGGCCACAGGGCACGTCCATAAGAACATGAGCCAAATACGTGCAGGCACTGGAAATAGGGTTGGCAGGGGCCCGGGCAGCCCTGAGCTGCTTCTCCTCCCAGACCCTGGAGGAAGTGGATCAGAGCCTCCCAACCTTTTCAGAGCACTCACTCCGGTGGTCCTAAAAGGATAACCAACCCCCCTGCAGCACACCTGGCCTTAGGCAGCCTCACCCCCTCTGTCACCCAGCCCTCTCCCTCCTGCCTCCCATCCTTTTAATTTGGGACCCAAAACAGTAACCGGCACACAGACCTAGAGAACAGACCTGTGGTCGCCAAGGGGGAGGGGGGACGGACTGGGATTGTGGGATGAGCAGAGGCAAACTATCATATAGAGAGAGAATGGATAAAGAGCAAGGTCCTACTGCAGAGCACAGGGAACTATAGTCAGTATCCTGTAGCAAAGCATAACGGAAAAGAATATATGTGTGTATAACTGAGTCACTTTGCTGTACAGCAGAAATTCACACAATGTTGTAAATCAGCTATACTTTCAATGAAAAACTAAATTAAAAAAATAATTTGGGACCTAAACTTTTGTTTCACACCTGAAGGTAAAACATATGAATATAAAGTATATTAAATGTAAATATTTTACATTTATATGTTTTATAAATTAAAAATATAAATTACATCTGTATTGAAATATAGATCCTGAGAGCAGGGCCTAAAACTTACATTCCCTGGGTGTAATTAATCCATCAGCAGCTGTAACCCATTCTCATTAGAACCTCAGCAGAGTGGTCAAAAGCCTGGGCTTTGGTGTCAAACAGACTTGGATTTAACTCCAGATCTGCCCATTGCCGGTGACCTTGTGCAAGTTGCTTCACCGTTACGAGCCTCAGTTTCCTCATCTGTAAAACGGGAATAATGACATCATTTACCGTGGGGATCGTTGCAAGGATCCTACCATGTATTACGAGTAAAGGAGTTAGCACAACCTACGACTCCATACGTGGGCATAGCTGTTGCTGCTACTGTTCATAAGGTGAGTGGTTTAGAAAGCAGGATGCTGCTGGCCACAGAGCGGATCAAGGGGTGAAGACAAGAATAAAGATCCTGGATGGGCGGGAGGTTAGCATGTGCAACTTCCGCCTTGTACGACAGCACCCTGTGAACATAGAGAACTTCGGTCGTTCAGCTACGTGATGCCCAGCACTGTGGCTCACGTAACTTATGCTCTCACTGTTGTTCGCGTAATGTCATTTTAAGGGAGTTTTGTCCCCAGAGGCATCCTTCATTGATGTATGGAAGCCTGGGGAAGGGAAGGGGCTGGAGATTAAGTTTTGAGCCTGTTTACTTCAATCTCAAACTTCCAAAGGTCTGTGTGAAGTCTCTGAAGAAATGAGAATTCCCTCCCAACCCAGATTATTAAATAGTGTAAATACTGCCCCTCAGAATACCTTAAGCAAAGTCATTTGCAAAGGCCTTCAAACTGGAAGGCCCATCCCCACCTCCTACTGTTGGCTCTGATCCAAAAGGCGCCCGGCACCCTCCCCGTGCTCCCAGGCTGCATCCTGAAATATTTGCCTCGGTCCGTCTTGCTGGCCACTTCCCTTCCCCACCTGGTCCTGACTGGCCAGGTCACAGCCCTAGACCTGTTTCCTGCTCCTCTGACCTGTGGTCTGATACTGCTGCCGTCAGGCTGACCTCTGGCTTCCTTCCTTAGCTGCACTGTTCACTGGTCCCTTTGTCACAGTGCTTCATGGCTGCTCGGGCCCGGGGTCCAGCCTCTCCCTGGTGCCAGTTGTCAAGCCAGAGTGCCTGCCGTCCAGGTCCACTCTGCTTCTGGGAGTGGACAATAGACCCACGTCACCTTTGTATGAAAGAATTTTGGAGCCACTTTAAAGAACTGGCTGACATTCAGACTTTAGAATTTGGTCAGCAATGAAACATCACTGTGGATCGTATAGCTGGAAAGGCCGTGTGTATATGAGAATTGACCCTCTAGGTGTGGGTGTTGTGAGCACCAGACCTCACCCATCTATAATTTTTACAAAAATTTTTGACGTATAGTTGATTTACAATGTGTTCATTTCTGCTGTACAGAAAAGTGATTCAGTTATACACATATATACATTCTTTTTTCATATTCTTTTCCATTATGGTTTATCACAGGATATTGAATATAGTTCCCTGTGCTCTACAGTAGGACCTTGTTGTTTATCCATTCTCTATATAATAGTTTGCCTCTGCTAATCCCAAACTCCTAATCCATCCCTCCCCCACCCCTCCCCCTTGGCAACCACAAGTCTGTTCTCTATGTCTGTGAGTCTGTTTCTGTTTCATAGATAAGTCCATTGTGTCATATTTTATTTATTTATTTTTTTTTTGCGGTATGCAGGCCTCTCACCGTCCCGGCCTCTCCCGTTGCGGAGCACAGGCTCCGGACGCGCAGGCTCAGCGGCCATGGCTCACGGGCCCAGCCGCTCCGCGGCATGTGGGATCTTCCCGGACCGGGGCACGAACCCGCATCCCCTGCATTGGCAGGCGGACTCTCAACCACTGTGCCACCAGGGAAGCCTGATTGTGTCATATTTTAGATTGCACGTAAAAGTGGTATCATACGGTATTTGTCTTTCTCTGACTTAACTCTGCTTAGTATGATAATCTCTAGGTCCATCCATGCAAATGGTATTATTTCATTCTTTTTTTATGGCTGAGTAGTATTCTATTATATATATATATACACCACACCTTCTTTATCCATTCATCTGTTGATGGACACTTAGGTTGCTTCCATGTCTTCACATGGCTATTGTGAATAGTGCTGCTGTGAATATTGGGGTGCATGTATCTTTTCGAATTATAGTTTTGTCCAGATATAAGGCCAGGAGTAGGATTGCTGGGTCATATGGTAGTTCTATTTTTAGTTTTTTAAGGAACCTCCATACTGTTCTCCATAGTGGCTGTATCAATTTACATTCCCACCAACAGTGCAAGAGGGCTCCCTTTTCTCCATACCTTCTCCAGCATTTATTGTTTGTAGAGTTTTTCGTGATGGCCATTCTGGCCAGTGTGAGGTGGAACCTCACTGTAGTTTTGATTCGCATTTCTCTGATAATTAGCAATGATGTCATTCATCTATAATTAAAGAACAGTAACACATGGTAGATCTTTGCATGTACAGCAGTCAATCCACTATTCAGGGAGAACTTTTAATTGGTTGCTTAGAAAAGGACAACTTAAAGATGATTTTAATGACTCCACATCAGGTGATGCAGTGCCCCAGCCATGCCTTATAGTGACTTTCCAGGCATACTGTCCACATACCGGAATATGCAATATTTTCTGAGATCATCCTCATTTACAGGTGGGGAAAGGGAAGCACAGAGGCTAAAGACATGCCCAAGGTCACAGCTTGTAAATGTCGGAGCTGGATTTGAACCTAGGTAATTGGGCTCCAGATTCCATGCTCTCAACCCTGACATTAGGCTACCTCTCAAAAGAAGAATTTCCTTCAAACATCTTGCAGTAGTAGTTATTTTTATTTGCTTGCTTTATACAATTCTTCAAGCTGGGGGTAAGTTTATAGAACAAGTGGAGCTGCCTTCTTCAAGGTGGTTACTGGCTGTTTCCAAATGCTAAAATGAATGAAGCTTTAAGGAACCATAAATACCAGGAAGTGAGATTTTTAAATCCATTGATCCAGGCATGGGACCTGCAAGCCATGAAAGACTAAATGTTACCTCAGATGTTCAATAGTTCAGGGTTCTAAGTTCTTATCCATGTTTGGGCAACTAGATATAGAAAAACCTAGAATTATCTGCTCCTGGCTTACCAGAATGCTCAATTATTGAATTTATTTTTCTTTACCGGGTCTTTTCATAAAGTGGTCGCTCTCAGCAAAATTCTCCTAGAGCCCAGATTGGTTGGTTAGTTATGTATTTATTTATTTAAGAGCAACTTTTGGTGGCCACCTGAGTTCGAACAACTTTGACCCAGTCTCCATCCAAATAATCTTTAGTGTGAGGGACCACGAGGTGCTAGCACAGCTTGCATTTGGCCCTTTGGACCGTGTTTACCGAGTCAGGAAAGTGGCCATGGGTGCTTGATGGGTTCCTAAAAGCACTGGCTCTGAAGAAAAATCAATTCCCCCAAATTTCTGGTTGAATACAGCTTTACTATCGATCAAAATGTATTCTTTTCTATTAGGACAATTACTGAGAAAAATATTTTGTGTACCTTGTCTATATTGAGTGTTATATGCACAGGGGTTGCCATGGGCATTGCGTTTGTAAAGTCGTTCCATAATTTTAAGAGAGCACCCAGGTTAGAAGCGCTCAGCTAAATGGTATATAAAGTCAGTTGAATTCTAACGACATCTACTGAGCCCCTTTGGTGCAGGATGTGGCTGGGCTAGGTGAGATGAGTTACTCAAAACTGTGTAAGATAGAGTTTTCCAGATGACTACAATATAGGTGACTAGAGCACAAAGCAAACTAAAGAGCTGCAACACCATGGAGCTCATAGAAATGATCTAACTCGAAAAGGCAACTACCTGGCAATACACTGCCACACCCCCTTCCTGTATCCAAGACAGACATTATCAATCAATCACACACTCTTTCCACTGAGCCCAGAAGCAGCCTTAAGGAAAATCATACCTACAATAAATCTCTCTCGTATTCACTTGCATTTCCTTCTTGAAAGGGACAGAAAGGAGTGGAATTATAGCTACCAAGCTGGGAACACTCACTGGGTTATGCATGCAAACACAAACATTAAACTGTCACATGTTACAGCGGTAGAGAAGACTGAGTTTTTTTTTTAGGGGGGGGTTGCTGTTTTTAAGTATCCAAGTTTTTATTATATTCACTTTAAACATTTTGGTGGCTTCATTTGCCCACTTTTGGTAATTTTAGTAAGAAATTATAGCGCCCCTCCAAACTCATTCCAATTTATTGGGGACACCTCTGTTGAGAACAGCTGCTCTGAAGGATTAAACTCCCAAGACTGTTCCAGACCAAGGTGAAAGAACAAGCTAATTAGGTCAAGTCACCTTAACACGTTGAGAAGTCACTAACCCCGTCCAAAGCAAACTTTCCCTTCCCTCCACATTCCTGACAGATGTGCATGGTCTTCCTACACTTCGATGCTTTCAACTCTTGGTCATCAAGTCAATTACAAGTCAGAGCCAGCACGTTGCGTTTATCCTTTGCAGACACCCCTCTGAAACGTGAGGGGGGCAGGCATGGCCGTGCTCCCTGGCACCTCTGTGCCTCGACCCCGTGCCAGCCTGGACAACATCTCAGAATCCTTCCCTACCCTCTTCAGGAGAAAATGCCCTCCACAAGGCAATGAGCCCCTTCACGGAGGGTTCTTGAGGGCCGGTGTCTGCCTTGTCTCCAGCATCTAACAGAGCCTGGTGCACAGCAGTGCTTAGGAAAGACGTTTGAATGAATGAATGAATGAAGAATCAGTAACACTTGCCTTATATTGAGGTGCTCCTATGTTGGGTGCATATACATTTGCAATTGTTACATCTTCTTCTTGGATTGGTCCCCTGATCGTTACGTAGTATCCTTCTTTGTCTCTTGTAACAGTCTTTATTTTAAAGTCTATTTTGTCTGATATGAGTATTGCTACTCCAGCTTTCTTTTGATTTCCATTTGCATGGAATAACTTTTTCCATCCCCTCACTTTCAGTCTGTGTGTGTCTCAGCCATAAAGAAGAATGAAATAATGCAACATGGATGGACCTAGAGATAATCATACTGAGTGAAGTAAGTCAGACAAAGACAGATATCATATAATATCGCTTATATGTGGAATCTTTAAAAAGATGATACAAATAAACTATACTTCAATTTAAAAAAAAAATCAAGAAAAGTCCCCATCGTACATCTCTGGTCCCCTTCCAGAGCTTCTCTTCAGCCACAGGCGGCCTCACCTTGCTCTCCTTACTTGCCCTTCATAGCTCTGGGCCAGCATCTCCTGCTTCCGGGATCTCCCCGCACCCTCCCCCCCTCCAATATGTCCCCTTCCCAGGCAGAGCTACCGCTCTTTCCCCAGCCCAGCATCTTCACACCCATCACCTCCCCCTAAACGGTCCCTTCGGGATCCCCCCTTCCTTCAAAAACAGCCAGAAAATTGTGAATAACAAGGAACGTTTCCCTCTCACAAAAACACTGTTCCCATCACGCACATATCTGTCACATTCCTGCTCCCCAAAAGGAGTAAGCTCTTTAAAGGCAGGGACCTCGCCTTTCACCTATAGTTCTATGTGCTCCGCGTGAGTGTGTGTGCGTGCGGAAGGGGCACTATTAATGCCAAACTCTTCGGATGTTCTTTGATTCTCAGAACAAACCTTAGTCATGTTAATACTGTGTTTGAAAATGAACGTGTTGGCAGTTAGGGGAATTAAGTTCTTACCTTGTTTCCCAACAGAGAGAAGGCCTCTTAAGACACGTGGGATTTCATGGACTTTGAGTAAGGAAACGTAAGTTTTCTTTTCTTAAGACCATAATCTAATGAGTATAAACACATTCATTTAGGCAGACTTTGTGACAGCTCTGTAATTCTTTCCAGTAACATTCAAAAAGAAAAAAGAAATTCCTATTTCACTAGCTCTTTTCTCTTACCTCTTTCTTTCTTTTTCTTTAATTTCTTTATTTCTTTCTTTATTTTTGGCTGCGTTGGGTCTTCGTTGCTACACGCGGGCTTCCTCTAGTTGTGACAAGCGGGGGCTACTCTTCGTTGCAGTGCGTGGGCTTCTCACTGCGGTGGCTTCTCTTGTGGAGCACGGGCTCTAGGCGCACGGGCATCAGTAGTTGTGGCCCACTCAGTAGTTGTGGCACGCCGGCTCAGTAGTTGTGGCTCGCGGGCTCAGTAGTTGTGACATACGGGCATGTGGGATCTTCCCAGACCAGGGCTCGAACCCGTGTCCCGTGCATTGGCAGGCGGATTCTTAACTCCTGCGCCACCAGGGAAATCCCTCTTCTACCTCTTTCAAATGTTCTCCGTCCCTGTTCCCTTCTCTTCCCTTCCCTCACCACGCCCGCCCACACACACACACACACACACACACACACACACACACGCAGAGGGAGAAGCAGAAGGAAGACGTGTTAGAATTGCAGAAAGAGAATTCCACCAAGTCAAAACTATATGATTTACAGTTGAAAAATCTATTTTTCTGTAACCATTTTCTGCTTAGAAAACCAGTTCCAATAATTCAGCTCCTTTTCAAATGGACTTTATGTTGTTTATCTCCATTCCGTCCCCTGGAACTTAATTTTTATTTGATTTTATTGACGCTGCTCGATTGGAATGTGTATTGCTGGAGCCCCCATGGAGAGCCGAGCAGGTGTGAGTAAAGCAAAACATCTTTTGTTAATAGAAGTACACCCTGGGAGTTCATGGAGACACTGTAACTTCAATTGCTTTTATGAAAATTCTGTAAATTCCCATGTTGTGAATTTCGAACAGAGCTTGGGAGACCAACAGCCTTTAATACAAGCCAAAGATACGGTTATTTCTGTGACTGAAATGAAGGTTCTGCTTTCTTTCTTCCAAAAAATTAAAGCCAGGTATTTAATTAGTATGTTGAAACTGGTAGAAAATCATATTAACTTTGAGTTTGGCTCTCGTGGAGAAAATGGAGCTCTTACTGTGATCAGCCTACAGAAGGATGACTTGGAGTTTCCCAGGTAACTTCTCCAGGTGAAGGAGAGCTCATCCCACCTTCCTCGGGCGTCCAGAATGACTTAAGAGGATTGCCCATTCCCAGCCCAAATCTTCACACATATTAATGTTTAGAAACCAAGGGAACAGGAACAGATTCCCCAAAACTCTCGGCTTAAGGGGGTGGTGTATGGTTTCTCCGTCTGCCTCTTGGACCAGCTGCCACAGAGGACCAGGGGTGAAGCCAAGCCCAGCTTTCTTCCTGATTTGGGGCCAGACTCAGACGATGTTGCCTTCTCCCGAGCTGGAAGGAAAGACGTAAGCTCGGTCTATTACAAAATTGCATGTGTCATTAGAAAAAGATGTCAGAGTGCTTTATTTAAAACTTTGTTTTCTCAGGTTGTATTGCCCAAGTGTATCTTGGCACAGACGATCTCAGCTTCAAAAATTCCAAGATATATAAAGAGGTTCACATAGCTGAAGCTATTATAGTTGGTTATATGCCACTGACACCTTTCCCCCCTTCGTTCTTGCAGAGAAGTGAAGTGATGACTGAATTTCTACTAAAAAATTTGTTCTCTCCTCCTTGCAACCGTAGGATCTATTCTTGACAGAATCATTTACTTGTTCCAAAAAGAAAAATGGGGAGTTCATAGGGATGTGGGGCCCTTGGGGATTTCTTGGACAAGACCTGCAGAGTCAAAGATTTCCACCATTCTTTTAGAAGAATGATCTAGCAGCCTGTCCTGGTGAGCTTGCCAAATTGCTCATCCTCGGCTAAGAACCACAGGCCCTTGAAAGGACTTTTTCCCCGTAGAACAATAGAGCATCACTTGACGGAAGGTAAGCACACTTGTGTGATGTCTCTGGGCGCTTTTATGGGCTGAGGATAAGCTCTTGTAAAGGGCCTGTACCACCTGCCAGGTTGACACATTCACATCCACTTAGGCTGAAAAGAAGATCACTTGTGAAGAAGAACAGACGTGCCTTTTTAAAACACAAGCCTTGCTTGGTTTTCAATGCTATTTGCTAAGTAGGTGGAGAAATAAGAAGGGCTTTGATTATTTTTTCCCCAAACTTTAGAGTGTTACGGGGCATGGCTATTCTTAAGTGGAAAGTTCTGATAGACTTGAGGACGCTTCTGTGCAACACATAAACTTCTCTGGGAACAGTCCTTCTGGGCAGGGACTTTGTCTGTCTCTTAGGAAGTCCCCAGCCCTGTTGATGACCTCAGCACAGAGAAATGTAACCAGGCTGAGTGTAGCCACGTCTGTCCCCAGGACCTCACTGTATTTCCAAGCTGCATGGCCTCAGCTTCTCACAGTTACCACAAGTAATGTTGGAATCTATTTTTGGTCCCCTTGGCCGCACTAAGAACATTTGCTAGAAAATAACAAACAGGGGTCCAAAAAACGATGTTCAATAATCTGTCAGCGGAAAGTAAGAGATCTGCCATGTTGCTTCCCCCAGGGCTTAAGATCCTGCCACCAATGCCAATTCTGAGTTGTGATTTTAATATGCCAATAAAATGGAGTGATGCCTAAGAGAAGCCATCTGGCGATGTGCGGAAGAGCAGGAAGCTATTCCCGGGCCCAGCTGTGCCTGGTATACAATTCTTGTGAGTCAGATGCTCGCTTTCTGCCCAGCTGGAGCCAAACAGCTCAGGGATAGATGGAAAAGAAGGGGAACTGCGTTAGGAGTTAGGACCCGAAGTCAAGGTGCAGAGCTGCCCTGAGTGAGTCCTGTGCCCTCAGGTGAGCCACGTTAATCCTCAGAGGCGCCCGCTCTCTCCAGCAAGATGAGAGGCTCTTCTGTCCTGCGATGCGAATCTTCCGCATCTTCCTTCGGGCTGTACCGCTCAAGGTGGCTGACCCGACTCTCCTTCCCAGCCCAGGGAGCCCAGGGAAGAGGCTAGCGGGCCCAGTGGTCAGTGTGCTGGGCTCCTGAGAAGGGCCAGGGAGCTAGGGCTTCAGAGAACACCCACACGGCACAGGAAGCCGAGACTGGGGCCTGGCTCCACCTTCCATGCAGGAAAGGAAGCGATGACCTCTCCTATCGTGGGCGTCCCAGCTGCAGGAACGGCACACCCAACCCGGATCCTATGCTGGTAAGAGTTGATATTCTCCTTACAGCACCCTCCAGCTCCCGCCTCTCTCCCCTGCTGCTGGCAGAAATGCTGGCTTGAAATGTTTGAAAACCACATGAATCGCAGTCATTTGGGGAAACATTCACAATGACGCCTAATTACCAAGTAGCACAATAGCGATTGTGTGCGTTAGGGACGTTGTAAGGGGAATGAGATCTATTCAGTTATAACCCTATGCACGGCCTGTGCGTGGATGTCCAGTCTTCAGAGTTCTGGGAAATAACTGGGCAGTTGTTCCCATTTCTCATCCAGGCACCCAGATTTCTAGAGGACAAAACCTAAGCCAGGGGTTCTCCGGTATTAACATGCAGAAGAATGGGAAAGTTTTGGAGTGGCTGTTACTATGCTGATTCCAGGGCCTCGCCACCAGGGGTGCTGGCTTAGTAGGTCTGGGGGAGAGGCTGGGGGTCTGCCTTGTCAACCAGTACACCAGGTGAGCTCAGTGCTCGTGGTCGGAGGAGATTCACCTGGGGAGATACCGACCCGAAGCCCACCCCTCTGCCGGCTGCCGTTACCTGAATGCCCGTCTCCCGTTCTAGAGCTTGCCTGGTTCTTCCTTCCTCCAGGCTCCAAGCTTAGTGAACGCCAGCTTCCTGAGCACCAGTGTGGCCGCAGAGCCAGACATCATGCCTGGTGGCTCAGGAATCACCTCCGATAAGCGAGAGCTCCAGTCTTTCCCGTTACATCCTTTAGCTGTCCCTTCGGCCTCATCACTTCCTGTATTGAGCTAAAAGTGGTACCCAGCATGTTTCTACTGTTACATTATTTGTGCTTATACACCCTAAAATTTCCTTTGGGAGAACGCCTGCTGGTTCTAACGTGGGATTCCAGAGTCTCTTTTCCCAGAGCAAAGACCCCCTCAGTCGCCCCACACATCCTGGACAATGGAAACAGGGTCCCCTCACTCCCAGGACGCAGTGAGCGGTTCCGAGGGAAGGGGCTGCCCCTGGAGGGGAGTGGCGTCTCTGTAGGCGCTCAGCCTCCAGACGGCAGTCCCCTGGGCTGCTTTTTTGCCTGAGGTCAACTAATTCTTTTTTTCCCAAGAATTCTTGGGTTTGCCCCATGGCTTTGATTTCCACCGCACCCACCTGTTTCTTGGGGTCATGGTTTTCATCCTTCTCTTGCTTCTAAGCCTTGGGATCAGCCATAAAGACCCTCCTGCTTTCCAACTCCTGAAGTCAACCACAATCCGTTCATCCTTTTGAAGTTGGAAACAGCTGGAAACAGACGGAGGGTAAAAAGAGCTGACGGAGACCCACAGATGTTAAGAGCAAAGGCTCCCAAGCAACTCTGTCCCTCAGCCTCCTCGGCTTGTAACCGGAGCCGAGGCCGGGATCATGGTCTGGACGCTCTCGGCTCTTCAGAGGCGCCTCCCTTGATGTTCAGATGGGGGGGGGGGGCTGGTCGTCCCCGTCCCTCTCTTCAACAGCCCTTCCTATCTCAATTTGTTATTTACTCATTTCGTGCTCCACCCCCCCAGTCCCAACCTCCCCAGGAGAGAAGGAAATGGGAAAATGCTAAAGATGGATTTTAGGACTCCCAAAGATCCCCTCGTACAGTCATCCCTCATCACTCCTGGGGGATTGGTTTCACGAGCCCCGCCAGTACCCAGATCCACGGATGCTCGAGTCCCTTATATAGAACGAGGTAGTATTTGCCTAGAACCTACGCACATGCTCCTGTACGTTTTAAATCACCATGTAGGTGCTCTGTCAATAGTTACTGACACAGCAGATTCCAGGTTTGCTTTTTGGAACCTTCTGGAATTTCTTCTTCTGAATATTTTTGATCTGTGGTTGGTTGATTCTGTGTATGGGGAACCCACAGATACTGAGGGCTGACAGGATTAGACATCGTCTAAGCATTAAGCCTTATTATGATGGTTTGGCCTTCATCTACCTCACTCACCGTGCTTATGTCTCAGTTTCCCTCCAGGATCCCCAGCACTTTCATTCAAACTGTAGCTCTCTTTCCCACAGCCAGAAGCAACCTGTTTCTTAGCAAGTTGCTTTGTAATTTTTCTAAAAACGTATCCGATTTAATACCATCTTGATCACATTAGATGACCCACAGTGCAAGTTAACTCCCATGCAATTGATCACTAGGAAAGGAGATTAGCAGGACCTGGAAACATGGGTTCACGATCTCTTCCTGGGCAAGGGGCACTGTTACCACAGCAACAGAATGATAACCTGTAGCAGAGAAGGAAAAATTAAACAGCCTGATTACCACCCTAGCACTAGGAACCTATAACCTGTACCTTTAAGGAAATAGATATCGTGGGCCTCTGGGAGACCCTCCCCTAGAAGCGAGGCACAGCCTCTGTGGCCCGCGCCTTGGGGCAGTAGCAGGTCCTGGGTCGCCCACCTTCACAGCAGCCCACAGCCTCCCCGATCTGTGCTGCCGCGGCCCTGCCAGCTCTGTTCTGATGTAAACGTCACCCGGGATGCCACTCACTCGTTTGCTGTGGCATTTTCTAGACTCCCCGAGAGCTGCCTAACTGGGCTCTGGAGATTATTACTCCGGGAACCAATTTTTGTTTTGATACTGCTCTGGTTACAAGGTTGCATAGTTTAGAATGGCCTGCTGTAATCTCATGTCTTCATAAACTCAGTTCCTTCAGTAAATCATTTTGCAGGGCACAAAGCTTTGTAAGGAAACACATCACCTTAGAGCCGAAACACCTGTCTTATCTTTACCTGGAAGACACATGTCAACACTTAATTTCGATGTGTCTCTATGATCTCTGTAAACGGATTGCAAGTCGTTATTTTAAGTCTTGAAGTTACCAAAAAGGTAACGTAGAGGTTCATTTCCTGGAAATGAGATGCTGTTCTAATGCCCTTTCATCCAAGGTAGCCTGGATTCAGTGTTGACTAGTTTCTAAGGTCAGGTGTAGACACCACGTAGCCTTCAGTTTCTAAGTTGCACGTTGATATCTTTATGAAACCATTTTATTTTTGTGTCCTATTCATTCACTCTCATAGTCTCTCTCCCTCTCTGTCTCTGACTTTCTCTTTCTCTCTCTCGGTCTCTCCCTCTCCCTCTTTCCTTCCTTCCTTCCTTGTCACTCTGGGAGAGGAGGGCTAATTTTATTCAAGGCTGTTTCTTAGTGACTGGTTCGTTTTCGGTTTTGTCAGTATGATCCATCATGCTAAGATAAGGGATATTTTATATTCTTGGAAAAAGAAATGAAGAAAGAAGATACACCGTATTAATAATGAACTTAGACAGATCTGTCAATATTTCGCACAGAAGGCCTCAGTTACCTTGTCATGCGACGTGTGAGTTATTTGTCCTTAGTGCTGGTGACGTCAAATCAGAAACATTTAGTTGGTGTTCATATATAATATACCACTTGCCATGAAATACATACAGGTCAAATCGTTGTTTTAACATTTATTGACCACTTATCATTTTCTTTATATACATTAGTTAATTTAAAAATCATGATAATATCTAACACATTGCAACCAATGTTGTTTTTTAAATTTATCTTATCGGAGTCTAGTTGATTTACAATGTTGCATTAATTGCTGCTGTACAGCAAGGTGATTCAGTTATACATATACATGTATATACGTATACATTCTCTTTCACATTCTTTTCCATTATGATTTATCACAGGATGCTGAAGCAGTCAATGTTGTTTTAAGGCTTGTTACATGCCAAGTATTCTTCTAAGCATTTCAGTGGTTTTAACTCATTTAATTCTCCAATCATCCCCTAGAAGATAAGTACTCTCATTATACTCATTTTTTCAGGAAAGGAGACTGAAAATGGTTATTGAGTCTAAGGTCAAACAGCTGGGACGTGGCGAAGCCAAAACTGAAAGCCAGGCATTCTGACTCCAGAGCCTGCAGGGCAGATATCCCCCCAGCCGTCACCATGCTGGCCCAGAGAGGAAAGAAACGTCATTCCCATTACACAGCTGAAGAAACTGAGGCTTGGGAAGATAACCTTGTCCAAAGTGGCAGATGTTCAGGAGTAGGACAGGGATTTGAACTAAAAACTTAAGCCCTTGACCACTTCAGTTCTTTCTGAATTTTTCTGCTTCTCTGTAATCTTTGTCTCCTGTTCCGCCATTAGACCCCCTTGTCTTTTGACTATTTTTAAGACTTCATGGGGAAAAGCCTCAGTGCTTTTCATTTATTCCTTTTGAATTTGCATATTTATCATTTATTTCTCAAGTGTATGTAGAAATAAGACTATCTGGTTTAAACAGGAAGTCTTTAGCAAAAAAGACATCACTTCGAAGGCATTCTCAGAAAAGTTCTCAAATGTGCAAACACTTTTTCTTTTCCTTTTAAAAACTCTTCTGAATTAACTTGGCAGAAGACTGGCCATTCCTGATAGCTTTGAGAATCCTCCCAATTTCTCTTTAAAATTCCATGGAAGATAAACAAAAGGATTGGCAGTGGAAACTAAAGCTGAGAAGACTGTATACAGAAGACCAGCCGGATTCTCCACGCCTGGTATCACTCCGAGGGTTTTATAGGGGAGCACGCTCTTGGATGAAGAGGCACACACTCCGAAGGCTGAACCAGAACAGGACAGATGCTCCCCAAGGGGACCGGACAACCTTCTGACTCATGCGTTCTGTTACTGTGATACATCGGGTTGGCACCAACAAGAAAAACAGACATAGTCCCCAACTTTTGAACATGTGAGAGCCACACTTCTGCCTCACATCTACCAATGTCTCCTTCCTGTTTTTGTCAGTTTCTTCAGCTACTCACCTATGGCTGGAATAGGGGTAGAAAATGGGGTGGAGGGGAGGGGGTGGGGTTTTGGAGAAACAGTTTAGGAGGTCCCAGTGGAAGAACCACTTGCAGATAAAGGGGTATGTCGTTCCCAGAAGAAAACAAAATAGGGTTTGGTGACGAAACCTAAGTGGGGTCCAGGAGATCTACCCTCAGGGAATACTAGACTTGATGAGCTGAGCTGGGTTCTACACACCAATTATAATCGCCAACCTGGAGAGGAGAGACGTGCTCGCCAGTGTCCAGACCCCCATCCCCAGGCTGGGGTATCCATCCTCCAGGTGCTGTGAGCTGAGCCCTTCTCCAGAGTTGATAGGAGCTGCCTCACCTGGAAAGGCAGGGACGATCCCACCCTCCCCCCAGGTCATTACATTCAGCCAACAACCTGCATTGTGCAAAAGGGCAGCCCCTTGTTCAAGGTGGGACAACCAATGGGACTGTTCACGCTCCAGAGCTCCCCGTGGGCTCAGGTTGAGGTTGGGCTTGAAGCTGAGTCCACGTGTTCACCTGGCTTCTTCCTCAGTCCCATCCTGGACCCCTCGGTCCCTTGCAGGTTTTACCTGCAAACACTCTCACTGAATCACTGCAAAACAGTCCCCATCTCAGGCTCTGCTTCTAGGGACACCAACCTCAGAAAATCTCCTGAACTAACGAATAATCATGTAAGTAAAGCACCCTGAATATGATGGAAATAGAGGTGACACAAAAACTTTGACACCTGTAGTTTTTTTCTAATTGTAGAGATTCCAAATTCAACTCCCAAAACTACAGAACCAGAATAGTCTGTGGCTCTTCAAAGGCACTGCCAGATTCTTTTTTGGGGAAGCTGTCCCGACTGTACTAACCTCCAACAATGTTTCAGAGCAGAGATACTAACACAGCAGCCAGCTCTCGGAACCAGCATCATTCCAGGCTCCGAAGCTTAGCGTTGTGGCTTTTCTCTGTGTCTCTTGGATTGCTAACGAGGTGGTTACACATTTCCCCGTATCTGTTTACTCATTGTAGCCCTTTCTTAGGTGCATTTCCAGTCTGAGAAGAAAATTCCATGCCAGGTTTCCAAAGGTTTCAACGCCACGAGATTAATCTCGTTGCGTGTGAGGGCTTTTCAGCTCCATGTAAGACAATTCCAAGTTTAAAAACCGGTCCAAGTCGTCAGGACTGTTTTTCCTGTGGAGAAAGGTTAAAGCAAAGCAGATGTGCAACGGCCTCCCACCTCCTTTCTTAAGCTGCATTGTTTGTCAGGGAGTGTTAACTCTTGAACCTGCACGCAAAAGAAGGCTGAAGAAATCATTTAATGATCGTTAAAATGACTTTTCATGTCATTTTCTTCATAAAAACAAGGGCACTGTATAGCCTGAGCTTCCCTGAGATAAGCGACCTCGTTGGCTTTCCTCCCTCAGCTCTCCTGGCAAACCCCCTGTTTTCCTCAGGACCTTCCTCCTTTTCTTCTCAAGTGCCCTGAATGTATGTGTTCCCCCCAAATTTCTGTCCGTGGGCCTTTCGTGGCTCCCCCTTCACCTTTTCTTTGGGTCATGAATTTGCAGCATGAAATGAATCCATCTGGGGTGGTTTTTCCTGACCTTTCCATTGCACTCAGGAGTCCAGTGGAATTCCTCAGGGTGCTCTACAAACCCAGCAGTGCTCTCCCAGCGACGGGGACCTTCACGATGAGGACACCTGGTTCGCCAGGGAATGCCACAGAGATAACATGGGTGTTTCTATGTAATTCTCATGCCACCACCTGGCCACTGACCTGGGGTGAAAGACGACTTGCTCACCACAGTCTATGTGCTTCCTGTTACGGGCACAAAACAAGTTGTTGACAAACCGAGCCCAGGGAAGTGTGTTTCTAGCCTGTGTTAAGACTTTAAGTTTCTTCGCAAGATCCAAAAATTGGGAGATTTCATATCTGATTTCTAGCTTCTCTTAGAGAAAAAGATATGCTAATATTAGACTCCAAATTCCTGCGTGAGTAGAATCGACAAAAGCCTGGTAACGGCTCCAGGTTAACAGTCCAGGTTAACACAGCCCCCACCCTTCCCCATTGCCTCAGACCTCCTCAGACTCCTTTGCCTCTTTGCTTAATATCCATCCTCCCTCATTCTGTCCTTCCATCCATCCATCCATGTATCAATCCTTCCTTCCATCTTTCCTTTTTCCTTTCCTTCCTTCCTGTACTAACCCTTTCCCTGTCAAAGAGTCTCTCCTCTCATGCTTCCTTCAACGTACCTCACCTCTTCTGTAAAGGTTTTCCTGACTGCCCAGTATCCCCACCTCCTAGTTAATCAGTGACTCTTCTCTAGCTACTCTCTCAGACATGCATATCTGCATGTATTTATCTACACATATTGGACAACCAAGATGTCTATCGAGAGACTAGCATGCAGTAGGCACTCAGCGAGGGGCTGCACGTATAAAATCAAATACAATATGGTCCTGGGCAGCATGGGGTGCACAGTGTGTGGCAAGTGTCAGGATAAAAGGTCCACAGAGTGTGGTGGAGAAGTGAGGAAAGGGCCCTCCATCTGGACCAGGCTCTCCAGAGCAAGGGACTTCCTTGATCAGAGATTTGAAGGACAAGGAGTTAATGGCTTAGCTAATAAATTGAGGAAAAGTGAATTTTAGGAAATCATAATCTGAGAAGGCACAGAAGCATAAAGGGAATTGCAATCAGCTCTATGTTGTTACAGAGGTACATTTCCTGAAGCAGCAAAAAAATGAGGCAAGAATCATTTTAACCTACTCTTTGTTCAAATCCATGGTTTCCTTTCACTCCATTTTTTTTTTTTAAGAAGATGTTGGGGGTAGGAGTTTATTAATTTATTTATTTATTTTTGCTGTGTTGGGTCTTCGTTTCTGTACGAGGGCTTTCTCTAGTTGTGGCAAGCGGGGGCCACCCTTCATCGCGGTGCGCGGGCCTCTCACTATCACGGCCTCTCGTTGTGGAGCACAGGCTCCAGACGCACAGGCTCAGTAGTTGTGGCTCACGGGCCTAGTTGCTCCGCGGCATGTGGGATCCTCCCAGACCAGGGCTTGAACCCGTGTCCCCTGCATCGGCAGGCAGATTCTCAACCACTGCGCCGCCAGGGAAGTCCTGACTCCATTCTAAGTGGTAGAATTGATTAAAGATCATGGTTAAAATACATAAAGGTGATTGTATTTTAGAAGAGAGACTTAATTTTTAACTTAAGAGACCTACATTTTTCATCTTAGTTCTGTGATTTTATGTGACTGTGGAGCCCGCTCTCGAGCTTTCTTTGGAAGCTAGAGTTTGGAAGGGATTTTGGAAACGGGAACACAATACAGGCCATTTTTAACACGAAGACTATCATGCTGCTTTGTTCTCACAAGCACAGATAGAAAGATTAAAGAGAAGAGGTTCACAAATGGTCATGACAATTGGATAGGGCTGTACAAGGACAGCTCACTTATTGGGGGTAAAATAAAAACTTGTTTTACCCCAGATTTTTCCAAATTATTTTTGGAAGTTACAGCACAATCAAATTTGATTCCCCAAATCTTCTCCTGGGGATTGTTTGGCAAATATGAAATGTAAGTGAGGAAAAATTTCCTCCCAACCTTCCAAATGGAGTTTTCTGTCATCATATCAGGAAAATATAACCTGAATTTATCTTGCAAGCAGACTAGATGTTGTTTCACCTTTTATTTTCCCCTGAAATTACTTTCAGGGATTAAGTCAGAAAGAGAAGGGCTTCCCTGGTGGTGCAGTGCTTAAGAATCCGCCTGCCAATGCAGGGGAGCATGCGTTCGAGCCCTGGTCTGGGAAGATCCCACATGCCGCAGAGCAACTAAGCCCGTGAGCCACAACTACTGAGCCTGCGCTCGAGAGCCCGGGAGCCACAACTACTGAGCCCGCGTGCCTAGAGCCCGTGCTCCGCAACGAGAAGCCACCGCAATGAGAAGCCCGCACACTGCAATGAGGAGTAGCCCCCGCTCGCCGCAACTAGAGAAAGCCCGTGCGCAGTAACGAAGACCCAACACAGCCAAAAATAAACAAATAAAAATAAATAAATTTATTTTTTAAAAAAAAAGAAGAAAGAGAGGGATTATTTTGTACCAATAATGTGTTCTCTCTATAGCTGGATTTTAGTTATCACCGCCTGAAGCATACTTAACATTAAGCACACTTTAACATTGGTGTTTAGTGCTTAAAATTTCAGGTTCCACATACAAAGTTCCAAATATATCTGCCAAATACGGCAAACCCCCATGAAAGTTATTCATTTTGAAAGTTTGAAGTAGTAGTTTCCTTGATGTTCTAAAGATAAGGACCCCTGCATTCTTTAGCCAAATACCTTGTCTTCTGATAGCTAATAAACTTCAGAATTGAACATAAGAACTTTGTCGTGAACATTCAAATATTCACAAAGGAAGGCGTGTGCTCTAGCGCTTTTCATGGGGTTGGCTACCTTGATAATGACATGAGTAGTCCTCATAGACTGCTGGGCAGGGTTTTAGATGCTCACCAGTGAGTAAATCTGATTTTTTTCCCCTGCTGAATTCTTCACCGTGAATCCAGTGTTACTGGAGAATCATCCCTGCACATTCCAATCCATTTTTTTAAGCTCATTTGTTCAGAAGAATTTTGAAAGGGCTTCAAAGATATTATTGGTTTGGTTGTAGCCCCCAAGGCTTGAGAAACGGCTTCCTTACTTCCACACCATCTTTAACCACAAGTCACGCATAAAGATAAGGTGTAACACAATGTTCTTGAGGATAATCATAAGATTCATCAGACTAAGGGGAGGAAAAAGCCAGGATTTGAGCTTTTGCAAAACTTAAAAATGTGGCATCAGCAGATAAGACCTTCTAATTCCTGACTATAGAATTCGAGAAAAAAATTCTGGAATAGCTTTGAAATATCCTCTCAAAGAAACTTTTGGGAGCCCTCAGAATGAATTGTTCCCCGAGAATTTCTCCAGCGTTGTGAAGTTTGGTCCTCCAGTGATTAAAAGGGATACTTGATACAAAATCTTTACAGCCATTACAGTTTTTCTTAATATGTTCTAATATTGTTTAATATTATATACCACAGAGAATTGCACTCTAGTAATAAGATCGACCCGTATAAAAATAAGGTTTGTGTGAATCCAATTTAAATGCCATGATAAATGAGGAGTTTGGGATTAACATATACCCACTACTCTATATAAACTAGATAATCAACAAGGACCTACTGTATAGCACAGGGAACTCTACTCAATATTCTGTAATAACTTATATGGGAAAAGAATCTGAAGAAGAATGGATGTATGTATATGTGTAACTGATTCACTTTGCTGCACACCTGAAACTAACACAACATTGTAAATCAACTAGACTCCAATATAAAATAAACATTAAATTAAAAAAATAAATAAATGCCATGATACCCACGGTGGGAACGACATAGTTCCTTTGATCCGTGTACTTAGGCACAAAAAAGTTGAACGCTTGTCGTCTGCGATAACCTGCTTCCAACCTTGACATACAAGTGAGCCTCATCAGGTTTGTGTTTTGGCTGGCATCTTCAGTTGCCTTCTAGAAAAAATTATTCCTTCTTAATGAGGAGTGTTTCCAAGAGTGCCAAGCTGGTTTTGAAGAATAAAGCGATGCTGATGGCAGAAGACGACCCCCTAGTTCCCCCTCATACCTGAGCCCAGGAAGCAAAATATTTGTTCGTTTTGTGTGTTTACCCATGTCGGCCTAACACACGCCACCGTTGAATGGAGACTTAGACAAGATTTAAAATAGTTTTATGATTCTCTGACTTTATTTGCTGTTGGGCTAACGCCATTGTCAAACAGTACAGAGATATAAAAAGAGAAAAGAATGATTCCCCTTCTCTTACCAATTCATCCTTCTGAGGTAAGTCAAGTTATGTACCCATCCTCTTCTTCATATGCTCCTGCAAATACATCTTTATATTAACACACAAATACATAGTGTTTTTACCTTATAAAAATAGCGTTATATTGCACAGTTTTCTGCAACTTGCTTTATCACTTACCAGCTTCTCATGGGGGAATCCCCCTAGACCATACAGACAAATTATTCATTTTCATTTTAAAGAACATCAAAAACTTAAGATTCTGATTCACTTTGCATTAAAATGTATTAAAATGGGGAAGGAATTTTTTAAATCATACTGTATTTCTATCTAGTAACATAAGTTTTCATTTATTGAGGTGTTTTTAGGGTGTTTTTTGTTTGTTTTGTTAGTTTGTTTTTTGGCTACACAGCTTGTGGGATCTCAGTTCTCTGACCAGGGATTGAACCTGAGCCACGGCAGTGAAAGCTCAGAATCCTAACCACTAGACCACCAGGGAACTCCGTTATTGAGGTTTTATTTACATCTTTCAAGAGGAAAAAAAGGTTTTCATGTAGCTACTGTAATTCTTTGTTAAATTTTTTTTTTTTTAGATTTTATTACTTTCATGAAAAAGCTTTTATTTTCCATTTATGTTTAAGTGGTTATCACTAGTATGGTAGATTGTACTATTCGTCATTATCTACTTCCTCCATGGTAAGAGAGGTCTGCTTGTTGGACATCATTTGCAGTACCTTCTTAGAGATGAAGCACCCATCCATCCTGTCCCCATTTGTGTTGGCCATGTGACTTGCTTTGGCCAATGAATATATGACATAAACACAGCAAACCGAAGCTTGAAATTCAAGTGTGTGATAATACTTGTCCTCTTGAGCTCCTGCTCTCTGGCATGAACATGGCCAGGTTGGGGCTACTTCTTCAGCCTAGATCCTGGAACAAGAATGCTCGTGAAGCAGACCTGCAGCCAACCCGTAGCTTGGAGCAGGGTAGCTGCCAACCATCAAGACCTGTGAAGGGTGTCATAATTTACTTTACTTTCAAGTTAAGACATTCATTTGCCCATTGCGTGGATGCTGACAGAAGACACAACTCCTAGACCAGAGACAAAAGACGGCAGCCAGAGTGAGTGTCAGCACGTTTGTGTTGGCTCCCTGAGTCTTCATTCCCATGGTGGGGACCGGATACATGCCTGAACACAAAGTCGGTTGCATCACAGGAGAGGGACAGTGAACTTGAAATCCCATCACGTCATAGCAAGCAGTAAGCAAGCCTGCTCTTTGCCCCAGAGGTAGGTATTACCTTCTCCCTCAAGGTTGCTCACTGCATACTCAACCCTGAGGAATGGCTGGGTAAAAAAAATGATCAGGGTTTTGAAGGCTTAGCATACCCAGCAGGACACATAGGGACACAAGAGGCTCATGGAAGAGTATCTCCCACCACCAACCCTCAGGCCTCATGGAATGTCAGTGAGAAATAAATGTTTGCTATTGTATCAGGGTTGTTTTGCTACAGAACAAAGTTAACTGGTGCAACAAGTACAGAGAAAAATCCATTGACATCTGTGTATTTATCTTACATCTTGCCACCATACCTTAGTCTCTTATTTAAAAAAATAATTTAGTATAGTTTCTTGAGTTCTCTAAGTATAACAACATCTTCTGCAAATAAAGTGAATTCTCGCTGCCCTCCCCCAGTATTTATGTTGATTGTTATTATTTTGTGTTCTTACCTTCAGCATTAGCCTAAGTTTCTAATTTTTGAATAATAATGGTGATAGCAAACATGCCACTCTTCATTCCAAACCTAACCTTTGATGCTTTGCTTGTGATGCTGGGGCTGGAATTTAGCAGACCGTGTTTTTGCTTTGCAAGGTGGCTGCCTGTTAAACTGTGCTGATGAAGAGTTCACTGGCAGAGAGCTCCCAGGAAGGAGAAGGAAGCAGGGATTGTTCCTTACTGTTTGTTTTCTGGTCACTTCTTATTCGCTCCCTGTTCTATGAGCGTCAACCTACCGATGCTGCTTCATCTTGACAGAGCAGTTCCTTCCCACAGCAGCAGGACAATCCCATGAACAGTTTTCTAACATGTGTAGGAACCGCCTCTTTGCACCCCCAACTCAGAGATACATGACATCTGCGTTTCATTTCCTCGAGGCCTTTCTCTAAGCTTCTAAGCTTTAATAACTCCAACTTCTCTTCTTGATCCCACTCCATCATATAGTGGTAGCTGTTTTCTGCAGTTGCTACCTCTGTGATCCCAAGTTCTCTTTTTGTTTTTAAGCTACCTTGTGACGTTGACACCTAGGTAATAATTCCTTATATTAAATTCTCTCTGCTAAAATAACTGGTGAGGTGTCCGCCTCTTGACTGACCCCTGATTGAGAAAGTAGCTATCCCTATTTATTTTCTGCTTTTAATGATGACGCTTTACCCATTTGCCTTTTAGCCCTGTAACTGCTGGGTTTTGGTTTTTGGTTGATTGTTATTGAAGTTTATCAAGTGTGTTTCTTGTATATATTGACAAATGCATTTTTTCTTTCTTGTTAATGTAAGAAACTAGACATTTTTCGCAATGTTGAACCATCCTATTCCATATTTCTGGAATAAATAGCTAATAGTTAACACATTTGTAGCACTTACTACATATGCTCCAGGCATTTTATATATATAAATTCACGTAGCAAACCTCCTTGGTCATGGCTCCTAATTACATTGCCAAATGTTTATTTAGAACTTACATTGATAACTGAAATTCAACAATATTTGGAGTTTTATCTCTTGTATTGATATGACTTGTTCCTACTATCTTATCACCTCTATCGAACTGAAAGAGCCTTGAAAATCAATGTCTTCCTATGCAGTCAGTACCTCAGTATCATGCAAGAGCGTGTGTTGATGTTTGTTGAATGATTAAACACACTTAATAGACCTAAAGTAAGTCTACCTTGTGAAAATTAGCATTTATTCTGTAACATAAATTCTGATTTCACACATTTAAAAATATTTGTAAGTAATCAAAATACATAAAAATGGATACATTTAATATTAAACTAGACTTTTCTGGGCATATGTATGCATTTCAGAACGCTAACATTTTAAGAATTATTGCTTATCCTGTCTCCTTAAATGTCTCTTCATAGAGTTTTAAAATTCTCCAACATTTTGTTAATAGCAATAATTACTGTTGTATATTTTTGAGTTACTGCATTATGTTTTGTGATGTAGATTATATCAAAATGATTCCTTTTTCCAGAAGATTAAAGACAAATTAGTAAAAGATATGCATCAAGGATTCTTAATGTATGAAACCATTTTCAACAAAATGTTTTTTATTTAAGTCAAAATTGGATTTCCACGGTTTAGGGCTTCAGGGCTTCTAAGCCATTGCTCCCACAGATTTAAGACTTGAACTGGACATCAAAGGTTATCGTGCGGCCTCTTCAAGGCACTAGCTCAAGTTTTGGTAACCGTTTTCTGTGGTTTAGCTTTGCTTGAATCCTTCCCTTCAAAGCAGCTGTTGCTATGTCATTGAGATTAAGTTTAAGGACAAGATGTGTTATTATTTATTTGTATGTTTTTTTCAGTTGTATTTTAAGGACCTTCTGTGTGCACAGGAAAGTACTGGCAGACGGGTAAGTAAAGATGTTATCGTCTACCACCAAGGATTGTGCAACATAAGGACCCACATGCAGACCCACATTTTATATAGAAATAACATTGTGGGACAAACTTTTTTTTGCAATCCCAAAGCAATAGGAAAAAGAAAAAAAAAACCTATCATAAGGAGAGGAGCACAGTGCTATATTGGCACCCTGAGGATTTTTTCCTTATTTGTTTTTGCTATTGTTGTTTTAATTCTAGGTTCTGATTTTATGTAGTTTGGGGGGTAATGACTGGGCATTTATGATCACAATCACAAAGGATCTTTTTCTCACACCCTTTCATCATGTTTGGAAGCAGTAATATAAACCATGGTAATAGAAATTATTTTACTATTATTTATTTTTTCACCTTCCCTAATACCCTAAAGTTTATAACTCTAATTTTCATGAGTAGGAATGACATATGTATGTGTGTGTATACACACACACACACACATATATATATATATATATATATATATATACACACATACATATATATCCTTTTTACTGAAACACAGTAGTTTTATAAAGCTTGGGCTGGATTTATTTGAAAAAATACTCTATTTTAATTCATTATGTAGCCTTTTTAATAAAGTCTAACTTTATTAAAGTGACCTAAAATTCATTTTATCAGTTCAATTCACTTATCTCAGCCTATGTGGTTTCTGTGTGTGTGTGTGTGTGTGTGTGTATCATCCACCTGATGGTGGCAAAAATGCTACACAGTTTTGAAAACTACAAATATAAAGAGCTATTTTGATGATCATCTAATTTTAGAAGCAAATTATGGCATAGAACTACAGTTTAATTATATTAAGTATAGTCTCCATTACTGTCCTATATTTTTATCTCAGTTTTCACTTTACCTCTGAACATAGATTCTTCTTTTCATAGGTTTTCCTGAATTATGATTTAAAGACAAGGAAATAAGAAATGCATATAGTTTATAGTGTGTTAAGTGACAGACACGAGGATCTATTTCAGGAAATTAAAATGGCAACCTGGGGGAATTTGCTTTCTATAAATTAGGTTTATTAAGAAATACAAATTTTCTCATTCACATCAATTACATAATATTTAGAAACACTAGAAAGTTGGTAGTTTAAAACTTCACACAATTGACTTAAAGAAGAGGTTTGTTCAGAGTTTTTCACCAACTCTCTGGAATGCCAGTCATAGGATAAAACATAAGACATACTATCTATTTTTTTCTGGTGCTAGCAGCCCCTTTATTGGGTGGCTTAAGAACTGTTCAGTTTTCTGTACAGTTTTTGATCGCTTTTTAATGGTTTTTTTTGTTTCATTCTTTTTAAAATGTTGATACTATTTTCACAGAAAAAAAAGAAGCATAGACCAAAATAAGAAAATTATGTTGAGCAAATGTTAATGGAAATTGACTTAGGTTTCAAAACTGAAGTGGACACTTTTGAGCTGTGAAGTTCTGAGTTTTGTTTTATTTTCATCAAAAATTCTCAGATTTTATGAGAGCAACTGAAGTCAGGAGACCATCCTGAAGGAAAAATTGGGGGGGAAAAGGTGAAAATAGAATATTTCAGTTGCACAGCAACATCTTTGCTGTTTTGAAAATAAATCTTTGCAGGTGTGTTTCCGATCTGACTTTCTTGCTCAAGGAAGAATGTTTATCATTTTCTGAATTTACCAGCAATTGGTGTGCACTGAGGGCTCATTTATTTCTTACAAAATGTCGCTAACTCACTCCTGTCCTCTTAAATTTAAAACAGCTGCTAGCCACTGGCAGGATCTAAATCTTAACAGAGACAGAATTCCAGACTCTCTGGATGCCTGTATTACACTTTTGTTAATAACGATCTCTGTCCATCAAGGTGACGACAGGACAACGTGGGGCTATACATGTTTTCTCTGTCCATATGTAAAAAGCTAAAGCTTTTATTTTGTTAACAAAAGCCCCATGATTTCATGAAATAACCCCTCTGATTATTGGTGTCATTTGATGAAGCACTATAATTTAGTTTTGCTTGAAGCCCCCTAACTTCCGAAGTTGTTTCCTTTCTAGGCAGTTATATTTTTAATGTTATCTGGGAGTTAGAGTAGCCTTATTTACTGGAAGTAGCAGAGGGATCCAAACTCAACTTTAAAAGGTGAGGCAAATTTGGGAAAAGAAACATATTCTTTAGTTTTCAATTGTTTAGAATTTTATTTTCAGATACCATTTTCACAATGTAGAATTTATAATCTCAACATTTCCTTGTAAAGAAGACAATAATTTCAACTTTTCCAATGACTACCTCACTGTTTAAAATAAGAATTTTGACATAAGCCTTAAATACCGGGATTTTCAGTCAAAGATACAATACTGCTTACTTTACCAAAAAGAAATCATTTTGTTTTTCTTAGGTTTTCTTGCAGAATGACTGTTCAAGTTCTATAAAGATAGATTCATCTGTTGTGAACAAGGCTGAAGATTATTTTCATGCATAAGATAAATCACTGGAAGAGACAGTAAAGCATTCAAAATGTACTTTATGTCCTACCAGAGAAAAATCCAAATCACTCTTCTCCACAGTGAATTCATGGTTTCCTGCAAGATAAGATCTCATCCTGTTAAGGACTTCATCTTGGAAGAAGAGAGAACATCATCTCTCAAGGGAGCTCCAGTATCATAATTCATAAAATCAAATATATCAATAAACACAGCTCTAATTTTAAAATAGCCATCCAAGTCTCTGGAACCTAGAGCCTAAACACTCGATGTTAAACTGTAGTATTTTATAATAACATAAATTTGTAAAAGAGAACAAATAATTGTTTAATTATTTAAAAGTTTTCATTCTCATGAATAAAATTTAAATGCTCAGCAATCCTTAATTACTACATTTGGAATCCCTTCCTTAGTGATGAGAATTAACTTTGCAATTTAATTTGCCGCTTTACCATGTGAAAAAGAAAGATAAAAAATAAGCCTCTTGGGAACGGGAAGAAAATTTCCAGTCTCTCACCAGCCAATCCAGTTTTTAATCAGCACTTTCTCTCTCTCGACATTATTGGCATATTCACCCCCATTCCTCCCCCAGTTCTGGTTTACAGACATAACTAACTGTACAGATCTGAGGTTTGGATTTCATTTCACCTTGAAGTGTTTGCCTAGATTTGTTTTACTGGTCAACATGGTAGTCCAGAATGCAGAAAAGATTTTAAACAAATTACAGACTCTGCTAAAGAAGATACATGATATTCTAGGTATAAGATATCAGGAAAGAAGTATAGCAAAAATTTCCAAATGTTTACTACTTTTTCTTAGAGTGTCAGGCTTACCTCTAGGTGGTCACAAAGCACTGAGCTGATCTCCCTGTGCTATGTGGCTGCTTCCCACTAACTATCTATTTTACATGTGGTAGTGTATATATGTCAATACCACTCTCTCACTTCATTCCAGCTTACCCTTCCCCATCCCCGTGTCCTCAAGTCCATTCTCTACGTCTTTATTCCCGTCCTGCCCCTAGGTTCTTGAGAACCTTTTTTTTTTTTTTTTTTTTTTTTAGATTCCATATATATGTGTTAGCATATGGTATTTGTTTTTCTCTTTCTGACTTACTTCACTCTGTATGACAGACTCTAGGTCCATCCACCTCACTACAAATAATTCAATTTCATTTCTTTTTATGCCTGAGTAATATTCCATTGTATATATGTGCCACATCTTCTTTATCCATTTATCCAATGATGGACACTTAGGTTGCTTCCATGTCCTGGCTATTGTAAATAGTGCTGCAATGAATATTGTGGTACATGACTCTTTTTGAATTATAGTTTTCTAAGGGTATATGCCCAGTAGTGGGATTGCTGGGTCATATGGTAGTTCTATTTGTAATTTTTTAAGGAACCTCCATACTGTTCTCCATAGTGGCTGTACCAATTCACATTCCCACCAGCAGTGCCAGAGGGCTCCCTTTTCTCCACACTCTCTCCAGCATTTACTGTTTGTAGATTTTTTGATGATGGCCATCATGAATGCATTTTAAAGTATTTAAATGAATGAAGTTTTTTACAAGGAAGTTTTAAGTGAACTGAGAAGTTACCAACCTAGTCTCTTAATTAGCTGAGAAAAGCTTCTTGAGAAAAATGGGGTTTAAGGAGTACAAGCTACAGAATATCTGGATCTTCTCCTTCCTGCAAACTGGGGGGTTCTTGGAGTTCAGCTGCCATCTTGGATGGAGAGGTGACTTTGAGAATGTAGATCAAGCATTGACTGAGCAACAAGATGGAAGGAGCCTGAATCCCTGGCACCACTGTGGGCGAACTTGTCCTGGACCACATATATCCAGACAGTTTTACGCATCGAGAAATAAACTTCAAATTTGTTTAAGCCTGTTATCTCAGGGGTTTTCTGTCACTTGCATCCAAACCTTATCTTGACTAATGTCAACAGCAGTGCCTAAAGTATGACTAGACAAGAGAATCTCCCCCAAATAACAGACTTATTAAATACCCACATTCTATACAGCCTCGGAGCTCACTTTAAAGTATAATTTAAAGGTGATTGAGTCTACCATTTGTGGTATAGAACAAAACGGAAACGTGATAATTAACAGGATAATTAACTTTCCTTCTCCCATGTTGTTACCTGAGAACAGAGGCCAAGGGAAGGAGAGAAACTTCTGTGACTCTCTGCTGGGTAAGCCTGTGTGCTCTGTGAATGCGATCCGTGCAACACGCACATAGGCCTGGCCATACTGTGCATCCAACCTTCTATATTGCACTTCAATTTTTCTTAAGTATTTTTCTTTTTTGTTTAAATACCAAAAAGCAATATCTTATTGGAAAAAATCTCAAATGCACAAGAAGTTTATTCTCTAGAAGACAGACATAGAAACAGTGAAAAATCTATCTATAGGGCAAAATGTAACTATTGAAAATCATTACTTCACTTAGAGCATTAGTGGATTTCTGAGCAAAGCTGTTTATTTTGCAGGTTTTATGATCCTTCTTAAGCTAGAGTCTTAAATGATCCAGCCCTTCACTCTCAAGGTCCATCATAAACTCCAGTGCCACGTGGGTAGCTTAAATAGCCCCCAGGTGGGGTTATGGGAAAACAGGGAACATCTGTGTCTCTGAACCGGGCAGCTTCACTCCAACGATGAATGCCCTGGGTGAAGAGGGGGGCTCACATCATCAGAGCCGCTGATATTTGGAAGAAGCCAAAATACTTGCTTTTTAAATGTTATCTTCTGATATTCAAGAATTTAAAAACACAACGTGGACCAAATCGAACACCTCAGTGACCTGAGCACCATCTCTAGCTTAAAGTCCAGGTGCAACTGGATCTGACCTTGCAAAATCAGATTTTAAAATTTAACTTTAATTTGGCCTCATTATATTGCTTTAACTGATTACAAACTGCCTGAACCCAACATAAAGGGTAAACAATAAATGACACTTTGTCAAGTAGAGAAGAGACATGCCGAATTAATTACCAAGGGGAACCTTCACATACCTTTAGAGCCAAATAGAACTCAACTGGGATAAAACTCAGAGAAGTTGTGACTTTGTTTTCCCAGAACAACAGGGCTTTGCGGATAATCAAAGAGTTTGGGTGATGACAGTGATGACTTTTGTCTCCTAGGTTGCACCCACCTGTCACCTGTCAGGGAGATGACATACCCTCCTCAACTGAATTCAAGAAATTTGCCCGATGCCTTTCACATTCCGGGAACTGTGTTAGGTGCTAAGGACACAAAGTTGAGCGAATCAATCTCCGTCTTCAAAGAATTCGTAGCTTAGTGGGGAGAAAGACGTATAAGCATTTATAAAGCAGTATACTGTGTGCTATTAAATCAAAGATGCTATCTGTGATAAGATAAATCATTATTGTTTTGTAAAACGAAGAAAATAATTAAATTATGTTATCCTTTCCATTTTAAGATGCATTCTGATTTGAGAGATATTTAAATGTCATGTGCTATAGAAGTTTCTTTAAGGAGCAGAGGGAAGAGATGGTTTCACCACCTGGGCAAAGCAATGAGCCCCAGGGTAGTATTTAAGGCTGAAATTGGGAGTCAGATAACTTTAAGCTACGTGACCTAGGGCAAGTCACTTAACATCACTTTTTCTCTCATCTGTAAAAGACATAAAAATAGTAGCTACTCTGAAGAGTTGTTGTGAAGGTTAAATAAAGATTTCACATAGAGCGCTGATCAGTGATTTAGATCTAAGCGCTCAAAAAAGTTGGCTGTTTTTAGCAGAGAGAGTTAATGATAGGACTTGAAGAAAGACTAGGTCTTTTCCAAGAGATAAGGGAGAAGATAGATCCCACGGAGGAAGAACAGAATACACAAAGACTTCAAGCCTGTTTCTGGAACGTTCTGCTTGACTGCGGTGCTGTGGTAGGTGAGGTTTCTTCCTTGAGGAATTCTGGATCTTTCTGACACCTTCTTCTTTCTCCTGCACCTTCTTCCCCTGCCCTCGAATCCCAACACACCCACAAGGCAGCTTGGTTCCTTCAGCTTTTCACTCAAAAGCATGCACCTGGCCCTTTACTCAGTCACGGACTTGGCCTCTCAGAGCCACACCACTGGTGACTTGCTTTCCTTTTCCCTCCTCACTCCCCCACCCCACTCTTGCCTTTGGGAGAAGCCTTTGTCCAATATCCTTTGTCTGAAAGGATTCACTGCTGTTCCCTAGTGCCTGTCAATTTCTTTCCAGGGACTTCATGCAAATAAGGGTGCAGGTGGCCTGCACTGATTTCGCAGAGTTCCCTGAGGGCTAACACCCTATTAGGGCTTTCACTCTGAACAACGTTCAGTGATCCTAATCCCCTCCGAAGCTTGGAGAAGTTACTGGATTTCTCCAAATAACTGGGCACAGAAGTACCCAGGCAAGCGGACCCTGTTCAGGGTTTTGCGATATTATGCTGCACCATCCTTCAAACAGTTATTCCTCCTAAAGGATTTTTCTTCTCGGTATTATTTCTATTAACACGGTGCCCCCTGTTTAGAAAGCAGCTAGTATCCTGAGTAAGAAACCAGCCAGTGTGTGGATTTGAGGTCATGTATCCATCCGTTCATTCCTCCACACATCTTTAGTGAGTACCTGCTCAGGGTAGGGTCCTCAGGTACCAGTAAACCTTTGAGGTTGAACAAGACCAATATTACCCCTACTCTCACAGAGCATACAGTCGAGCAGGGGAGGAGGTGAAAATCATTTCCAAGGCCCAGAGCAAAGGCAGTTTAGGCAAAGCTTCTCGGAGGAAGCTTCTGCAAAGGAGAGACCACAGGATGGGGAGAATTAGCTAAGTAAAGGGATGAGAGAAGAGAGGTGATAAAATGAGATACGAAATAGAACTTTGCAAACCGTGTCACAGCAGCCGTAAGATTGTGGGCTTATGAACATACCTCCTTCTGCAGCCCCCCAATCTCTGTCCCCAGTCTTTCTTCCACCAAGCTACCCATCTCTGCTCCTTTCTCATGACAACCTCTCTTTTTTTGGGTGTAACTCTTGTTTTGTGGCTGTTTATCATGTTGTCATTATTACAATCTTGGTTTTTGTCCTGGAGACAAGAGCCCTTCTGGATGTAGAAGTGACCTGGTTATTGTGTTGATTACCTCGACCAGATCCTGGAGCTGGGAGGGATGCAAGGGGGTTGGAATGGGATTTGGTTTGTCTTGATCTTGATTCTGAATGATGAAATATGCATAGAAGTCAGGCAAGTGGTGGTTATAATAGTGTTTCTGAAACTTTTTGAATTGAGATCCATGGTAAGAAATACACTAACATAGCAACTCGGAAAACACACACGTTACCGAAACAGTAGTTTACTGAAGCTTGTGTTTTGGGAACAATTACCCTTATTGCACGGGATACAATTTGATATTTGGGATTCTGATTAGTGTTTTTCAGGCTGGTAATCCATTAATGGGTCACAAAATCAATTTACTAGGTCACGATGAGCACCTCAAAAATGGAAATAGAAGTGCGGAGACAGGCCAGGAAATGGTGAAGAAGATACCCCTACACTGTGGTCAGTCTTTAGGAGCTAGAATTTACAGATCTTGCACTTTCCAAGTCCCTGTTTCTTGCCTTGTTACTTGAAACTCAATACAGATCAGTGGTTATGGCTGCAGATTCTAGAGTATCTTGACTCTGTTACTCAGAGGCTGTGAGACGTGTGACACTTGGTCTCCTGCACTCTGCTTGCCCCGTGTGTAAATGGGAGATAATAACAGCACTTTCCTCATCCAGTTGCAAGGATTAAATGAATTAATGCAGTGTCTGGTGCATATAAACACTCGACAAATATTAGCCATTATATTTCAACCTTTTGTTTTCCCCTAGTGTTAAGGTTCAGCTTTTCGCAGTTTGCCAATAGGACAAAAGGAACAGTTATGAAGTACAGGGCCCTGGAACCCAGCTTGCTAGGGGCAGCAGATACCAAAGTGAAACAACCACCAGGGGAAACTGAAACCCCAAGGGCCAGAGTGAAGGAAGGTCCTTAGTCCTTCCAGTGCTAACCCTTGAATGTCCAGAGATTTGTTTTGTTTTTGTTTTTCCTTAAAGAAAGCAGTTCTCCTAACAGTTCCTCTCTCTAATATCAACATACATTTGACCCCAGCTCCTGGCTACGTATCTAGATCAGATTCCAGTCTGTTACAGAAACTTGACTGTATCTGATCATGTATTTCCTCCAAATTTCTACTTGATATTCCCTGAGGTTCCTCTCCTTGTTTGGGTACGCTTCCTGCCTGTCAATCTTTTGTTGGCCGCATTACTTCTTTCCTGCATCTAGCGAGACAGGAGGCTTTTGTTTTTGTTTTGTTTTGTTTGAAAATCTTGGGGTATCAAGAGAAAAAAATTGCTAAATAATAAGATGAGAAGAAAGGAATGTCTTCTGTCATACCATCTTACAGAGGCAGAAGTATTTTGTATTGAAGAACTTTTAATGCATTTGGTGTATACTTCTTAACCATTTCCATTCCATAAAAGGACAGATGACATATACGATGTGTGGGACGCTCCCATAGGAGTATCTAGAATCTCCTTAAAGAAGGATTCCAATTTTGGGGATTTTATAAGCATGTAAATAATGAAATTTACAATTTAAAGTTTTCTTAAAATTGTTGTTTTGCAAGGAAAATATACTGTCATTTGTTCAATATGCAGAAGTTTTAAAAAGTGCTTATTTTTCTATAACTGCTCCACAGAACAAAAACCTTATTTTTGTTAAAATTGTTATCTACAAACTCTAAAAATTTCTTATGTCATTTGATAATGATCGTTAAAACCTTGTATGATATATTAAGATAAAATGTACGAATAATATCCAAATCAGAAACTTCTCTAAGCTTTAATTACTTACGTGGATTTTTCCTGAATAATACGTTTATTTCTAACCAGCCCAGATATCAGGCGTTAAAGGCTAACATTCCCCAGCATCACTCTTTCCTATAAAAATACTGCAGTATTTTCAGTGAGAGTGTAAACAAACAATTGTTTCAGGTTTTATTTACACTGGAGCTGCCGGGCAAAATTCCCTGCTTCATCTAGCTATTTGTCGTGATTCCAAGTAAGTTTTTAAAAGTGATCCTTTCTCTCTTCAGTACTTCCTCCTTAGCGTCTATTTCCAAGGCCTGTTTTTCCCATTCTTTATTTTTCAAGACATATTTGCCTGAGCCACTTTTAAGCATCAAGTTTTTTTTTCTGCCTATAAGAGTAATAATATAAGAATCCAACAAGTCAGAAATAAATGTTTAGTATATTGCTGTCGGCTTCTCGAGCCTTCCTTTTTCCTTCCACTGAGCCATCTTTGAACCAGCACTCTTCATTTTTAAGAACACAGGAAAGAGCCTAAAAAGGGGCAGAGACCCGTGGGACGGGCGCAGGAAGGTGTCGTCACGCGAGGAGGAGGTGGCGGAAAGTTTACAAGAGCGAAGAAGCGAACATCCTTGTTTGTACAGATCATCGCCTGCTAAGCTTAATAGAGGAGAACGGTAGTCTGCAAGTCGTCTCACTGAGCCAAAGCGGGAAACCCAGTAGGAAGGGTAGAGGCTAAAAACTCAAGTAATAAGGCTAGAGGAGCCGCCGGGACAGGGTGGGGCCGCCGGGCGCCCGCCTAGCCTCGAGCGGGAGCCGGAAGGGCGGGCCCTAGGGGGCGGGGCCGAGCCGATGTGGGCGGGACCAAGAAGGAGCAGGTCCGGTTGGGGCGGGGCCTGGGGCGGGGCATAATCAGAGTGGGCGGGGCCAAGCCAGGGCCTATCCAGTTGGGGCGGAGTCTCGAGGGGGCGAGGCAGGAGCAAAGGCCGGTGGGGGAGCTGACCCTGCCCGGCCGAGGGGCTCGTGGCACCTGGTGAAGAGCAAATGGCTGTTTCCTCATGTGGAGGACTTTTAAGGAACACGTGAGGGAGGGAAGGCAATGTCTGTGGAAAATCTACCTCACAACCCTGGCGTCCTGCTCCAGCCCCCGGGCGACAGCCCGCTTGCTGTGTTCCCAGGGTCTTTGCAGCCACGTGGGCCGTCTGCGCCTGCGCCCGCGCCCAGGGCTCCGCGGCGGGGCGGGGCCGCTGAGGAAGGGCGTGTCTCCCGCCGGCGCGCGGGGGGCGGGGCCGTGGGGGGGCGGGCGGCGGCGACCCGCGGCCTGACCTGCCCGGGCGCCGGGTCTCATGACGTCACCTCGCCGTGACGCGCACGCGGTAGGAAAACTGTAAGTTTCTGAGGATTCCTGCAGTTTCCCGGGCCTGCGGGGCTAGCCCGGCTGCTCGCACCCCCGGAGTCGGTGGTGGCCGTGGGTTCTGCTCCTGGGGCGGTCCGGGGAGCCGCTGAACGCGGTGACGGGACAGGTGCCCGCCCGGGCGGGGAGCGCGCCCTCCGCGGCGGGAGGGACGGGCGTGCGAGCAGGCGAGGCCGCGCCCTGGCAGCACCGGAGCGTCTCCCCTGGGGCCGATATCGAGGCCGGGGAGGGGGGAGTCCGGGGGGGAGAGGCCCCTTTCTTTCTTCCCCGATGGGGGCACTGGGTTCCCCTCTGCACATACTGAGTCAGGGGTGCAGGGTTCCTGCGGAGACACCCCGCCCCCCCGCCCGGGCTTCCTCTGGGGTCCCGCGAGCGACCAGGTGGCTGAGGCGGAGCCACTTGCAGGGATGACCACTTGCTGCCTCAGTGCCCTTTTCGCGTACACTGGAGGCGAAGCGGCCTCCGGCCTCCCTCCGAGGCAGCCCCAGGGCCGGGCGCGTCGTGAGAGCACGCGAGGTGACACTAGCATGTGACCGCGCCAGGAGAAAGCGTACAAAGGCAGTGGGCTACTCTGCGAACGTGAGGACCCGCAGCCCTCTGACAGAGGTCTCGTGGGCCGGGGTCCTTGCCGCAGGTCTGCCTCCCGCCTTCCTCCGCCCGCTCTGATCCTGGACCGCCCTCGAGCCCGACGGCCGATCTGAACGTGGTGGACGGGGGCCAAGAAAGAAGTCGCTGGAAGCGTCACCGCAGCGCTCTCGGCGATTATGAGGCCCCGCCGTGCGGGTTTGCAGAGAGAACTCTGAGCGCCCCGGAAGAGTCGCGGGGTGCTGCCGTGTCCCCTTGGAACGCCCCGCCGTCGTAGCTGCCTGCCCGCCCGGGCTTGGTGCGCCGCCGACGCGTTAGTGCTGTGCCAGCATCGTTCTCAGATGCAGGGCAGGTGCTTGTCAGGAACTTCGAAGGGCGGAGGACCAGGCACCCCCGGTGTATTTATTCAGGAGACTGAGAGATCACGTTTCCGTAGAGTCAGCTCCAGGGCCTAATACTCTTCCATCCTAGTTTGAAGGGCCTTAGACTGGGAACGCAGGGGTTCGAACCTTTGTTCTGCTCGTTACTAGCCTTTGCGTCCAAAGATGAGTCACCCAAACTTGGAACTTGAGCCTTCTCCCTAAAATGGGAGATGATGGTATGCGTAGTATCGCTCTCCTGAGGTTCAGCTGTGGTCATGAAGGTGAAAACGAGAGTACGGTGTCGTTACCAAGAAATTCACGCCGGTTCCCTAACCTGGGGAAGAGGTGTGTTGTGCTCTCAGAGTCAGGTCCTGGGTCAGAAGCGGAACTAGAGCATCAAATGAGATGATATGTCCAACCTAGTGGAGCTCACGTTCCGGCGGGGCACTGGGCAGCAAAGAGCAAGGACGTGATGTTATTTCAGACGGCGGTAAGTGCGGTGAAGCAAAGGAAGACAAGGCCAAGAGTGGGAGAGCAGGGCAGGTCGTTTCAGAGGGGGTCTGTCTGGGGACACCTCTCAAAGGGGGTGGTAGTTGAATGGATTGACGGGAGAGGAAGAGCCTGAGGTAAGAGCATGTCAGGCAGGAATAATCATAGCAGTGAACCTTGCCTGGAGCTTACTGTGTGTGAGGCCCTCGTCTAAACGCCTAATGAAGTTTTTACAGCCTTCTGAGGTCTGTATTACTATCTCCATTTTTATCGATGGGGATAGGGCCCTTGTAGGCGTGGGGCAGTGAAGATGCTCCTCGAAGCGTGATGGAAAGCCACAGGGAGGTTTGCATCACGGGAATAGCGTCTGACTTCAGTGCTCTTGGAGAGTTAGCCGGAGGGTCGTGGGGCGGGGAGTGTTGAGAGTGGGGAGGTGGGAGAGTCTGGCTGCCCCCTGGGGAGAGACGGTGGGCGCCTGCACTAGTGAGGTACTGGCGAGGTGACGGTACGTGGGCAAAGTCGTGGAAAGCTTCTGAAGCCAGGAGTGCTGGTGTGGACTTGCTAGTTGGAGGGTGGGGAAAAGGAAGAAGTGATGACTTCTCAGGTTTTAGGCTGGAACAGCTGGATGGATAGTGGCGCTGTTTCCCGAGACGAGAGAAAGGGGTTTGGGAAGAAAACCGTGCATTCTGTTTTGGACGAGTTTTAGATGCCTGACATAGTAACAGCAGTATTGGCGCTAGGAATAACAGTAAGCACCGTGTAAGCGTGAACTGTGTGCCCGATGGGGTTTTAAACATGTTTACACATGTTAATTCATTTAATCCTTATATCACAGCTGTGTGTGCCAGGAGCCCTCAGGGCCCCCACTTTACGCGGGAGAAGACAGAGGCACAGAGAGGTTCAGAGTGACCCGCCTGCTGGCACCCAGCTGGGCAGTGATGGAGCTGGGATTCAGACCCCAAGCCGTCTGACTTCCAAGCCCATGCAGTTTATCCCTGTAACGCCCTGCAAGTCGACACGTTGAGTAGGCCCTTGGGTGTATGGATGTGGAACTCAGGGGAATGGTCAGGGCTGAAGACACACGTTTGTGTTTCTTAAGAGAAAGCCCTCTTTGGTTCCTCATTAAGCCTTGATTGGCAAGGGGAGAAAGGAACACAGGCAGTTGGCGCTGTGCTAACTGGCCTTTCATTACTTGATTCCGTTCAGGCAGCCAACATCCATCCAGGCTGAGGTTCGTATCTCTTCTACTTCTCTGTCTCTGTCCCGAATCTGGTGCTTGCCATGGAGTAGATGTTAGGCATGACTTTATATGCAGGATATTGGCTGAGGTTTGGGGAGTTCAGAGATGAATAAAACATAGCTCTCTTTCTGGAGGAGCAGAGTGTGAGGAAGGACCCGTGGGGATAAAACTAGAGTGGACAGAGCGCACACTAATGAGCTCATCCTGGCCTTCTTGCCGCCCCCGCTCTGCCCCGCACGCTTGAGGGGTGGGGCGGGGCGGGGTCAGAGGAGCAAAAGAAGGCCTGAGCGGTCGCAGGATGGATTCGAGGTTCCCCAAGAGTCCTTTTCAAGAAAAGAATGACTCAGAGCCTTGCCTAGTTTACTATATTTGCATTAGTTTTATTTGGCAACCGTATAATTTTTCCCAAGTGAAATACAGTTTGATATTTGAATATCATGGTGGAGTGATGAGTTTTTCCAGTTCTGTTACATCAGTGTTGACAGGGCCAGCTGGTGAAATAAGGGAGTTGCCTTAAAATGTTGCAGCTTGCATAATAGAGGGCGATGGAGGGGTTGTGTGAAGTGTTTAGGCAGGTTTCCGCCCGGTTAAGTGAATCAGGCCAAAGTTCCACACATCGGAATGAGTTTGAGTTTCTCTGCGGATCATCCCGTTAACACTGAGCTGTATTTCTTGTCAGAGAAAGAGGATCTGGTGATATTTGTCATGAGTGGAATTGTGTGGAACAATGTGGAAACACAGGAACTTGAACCATACATACAAGAATAGGTATGTTATTTCTGTGGGTTTCTTTCAGGGCGTACTATAACCTCCATACATTTAGCACAATTTTATTACTTCCTAATGTGAGTATTTCACATCTGAACCATTGCAGATTATATATTGATAAATTTATGCCATTGTAGATTTCATGATTAATTTCAGAGCTTTTCCCCTACAACAGATAGCAGTTATATTTTGTTTAGCTTTTTTAGCTTTCAGTGGGAGAGTTGATCTGAATAACCAAGTCCCAGGACTCTAAAACAGGAATCCTCTGCAAGTGTAGAAGTGGAGATGTGCTGTCTCATTTTGCAGTTCACAAAATCTTAAATCTGCTATTGTAGCGTCCCTAAATTTAATGGAGTTGAAGTGATTATCACTATTTTTTTTAACCACAATTGCAGTTAGCTTCCTTAAGAACATTAGATATGGTATAAAGTAGAATTGCGTCTTAAGTGGCCTGTTGATGACTCAGGCTTTGTCACTTTTTAAGTTCAGGCTCTGGGACAGCAGGTTGACGATTAATTGTGTCAGGTAGCTCCCGGCAGAGGGGCAGTGATGGTCAGCCGTCCTGTTTGAAGACAACAGAAGCCACTCTTTCTAACACTGACCAGGTGAAATATAGCATCCTAGATAACTTATCCGAATTGCGTTTAAAATTTATATTTACCTAGGCAAATTTAAAAACTACCATGTTAAGAGTACCAGTGTAAGTACTGATATTATGGAAATTGTTTCTTGTAGAAAACCATGTGTCTAGCCCAGTGATGGAATGTAGTAGGCATTAAATGTAATGCTTAAAATTCTACTTCGTATGGTTTCTTTTATTTTTGCACATTACCTTCAACATATATATTATATATTTACAGTAATAGCTGAATACTAATTTGGGTAATTTTACTTAATATTTTAAATGTTTAATTTTAATAATTTAAATAGCTATGGAACACTTAATTTTGATTAATTTCATATTTGGTTGCTTAGAAATTAAAACGTCAAGGCTTGATTTTTTTTTTCTTT
This sequence comes from Globicephala melas, assembly GCF_963455315.2. Lineage (NCBI taxonomy): Eukaryota > Metazoa > Chordata > Mammalia > Artiodactyla > Delphinidae > Globicephala > Globicephala melas. The sequence continues at coordinate 2,751,306 of NC_083315.2, read as the reverse complement.
TTCAACGTAAACACTAACGAATAAGAATTAGTAAGTCTGGGTGGAGACTAAGCTTTAGTGACAGGCTAACCAAATTGTTAGCCCAAAAAAACTCCCAAGAAGAGAATTCTTAGAGAGGATGAGGCAAAAACAGCATGTTGATGGAAGAGATAATTGAACCATAACTCCCTACGGTACCTGTAATTCTTCTTACGACGTTACTGTCTTACAGACAGCATTCTTTTCTTGAGTTCTTATGTTGCAAAACTGTTAGTTTTTCAGACTGCATTGTAAGCCACCAGTCTATAGGGAGAGAGAGAGAGATGTAAGATAAATACGACTGGAAGGTAGTACTATGGCTGTAGCTCAGTGGATCGCAACTGGGGATGATCTTGTCCCCTCCCCAGCTCACCCTGGGGACATCTGGCAATGCCTGGAGACATCTTTAGGTGTCACAGCTGTGTGGGAGGGGTGCTGCTCTGCGCATCCAGTTGGTGGCGGCCAAGGATGCACCTACATACCCTACAGTGCACAGAGCAACCCCGACATTGAAACATGATCTGGTTCAAGTGTCAACACTGCTGCTGTTGAGAAACCCTGCAATGTATAGCTTTCTTCTTTTCCTTTTTTTCCCTGATGCTTTAGAAATTGAAGGGGTAGTTTTAAGTGGCAGACACCCAACTCGAACAAAAGATTGTGTTGAACTGCTTTTAGTTCATTGGAGAGCTGAGCCAATTTGGTGCGTTCATTGCGTGGAAAAGAATTCTTGTAGCTAATGGCCGAGTGGTTGCCAACGGGTCTGGTGTGTCGGGTATGTTCTTAGGTGTGAAATGTTTTTCTTAGTAAAGTTAATTTAATTGGAGCATTATATAATCCTGGGTTGTAACAAGTTTGTTCGTATGAATCCTCTTCATTTTTGTGGGTGTGGAATTAATTATCTCCCAGTCAAAACTCCCAGGGTTTCTCTATATTTGAAAAATCCTTTTCACATTGTCATAAATACCCCATGACGTGTGTAGGGTATGCGTTACACCACTGTTTGACAGATGAGGAAACCGACTTAGATCAAATGACTTGTCATGTGTATTATAGCAAGTTAGTGACAAAAGTAAGTCTAGGACTCAGAGGTCTGATGCTTAGGACACTTTTAAAGTTACTGTCTATCATTATCTCTTTTAATCTTTCTGACAGTCCTGTGAAATAATTCCTATTTTATAGACGAGGAAACAGGTTCAGAGATATTAAGTAACTTATTCAAGGTCACCAAACTCATAATGTAGTTTTGACTGTTTCCTCTGAGCTATACTGCCCTCCATGGATTCTTCTCTAGAAATAAATTCGACAGTTTCTGTATGAATTCACCAAATCTATGCCTAACCTAACTATGTAGGCCTCTTGGCACTGTAGGTGAGGGAAAATTCCCATCTACCCTCTCTGGGTCTCTAGCTGGGCCTGAGAATTAAACTGACATAAAACAGATTAACAGGAGAAAAACATACACATTTTATTAAACTTTTACATATGCATGGTAGCCTTCACAAGAGAATGAAGACCTGAAGAAGTGACCAGAGCAGGAAGCTTCTGCACATTTTAGACAAACGATAACTTTGTGAAGAGTTGACAAGACAAAGGGGTGTGGGCCAGGGGCAGTGAGTGGTGAGGAGGTAACAGCAAGACAAGGGTTTTACTGTAATAAGGTTGGTTTGTACAGATTCTCAGCCCCCAGTTCCCCGCCTCCGCTGATAAGAACGTCTTCCTCCTGGCACAGAGAGAGTGCCTTTCACGTGGGATTTTTATCTCTTGCTTTCAGGAGGGACAAAGGGGACTCAGCGTGGCTTTCTTGTACCTGCTGTTTCTTAAGTGCCTTTAATTCAAAATAACCAACATGCCAAAATGGCAGATCTTGCGGTGACATTCTGGTTTCCTTTAACACCTAGTCAAATGTTCATGTTAACTTGAATCAATTGGTAATTCAGTGTTCGTAATCCTACTCTGACTGGACTCGAGTGGAAACTTCACGGAGCTTTGATAAACCGTAAGGTAACACCACTTGCCATTTAGAATTTATTTTTTGAGAACGCTAAGTCCACAAGCCGTCCAAAACGTGGCCCTCAGCCGTATCTGAGTGTACTTGGGTCAGGCAGCCCTCTCGCACGATTCACTTTGCCAGTCTGATAGAGGGATTTATATTTGGGATAGGACTCCCATTCATTCTAATTTTCTAATTAGAACCTGTATTACTCTCTTCAGCCATCTTTTATGTCAAATTGAGACAGTTTTTCTTACTTTTTTCCATGCTGACCTAAACCTCAAGCTGAGTTGACTTTAGCAACAAACAAAATAACATAATGGTTGGGTTTTATTTGCCTTTCTGAAACATTTAGAGTTCATCTTACTCTAAATGAGTACATACATCATTTTTGTGAGGTGGTAGGAGCTGGTGATGGTCGCTTTATTTTCTAGACTGAAAAATTTAAGAGGAGATGATCAGTTTACCCAAGTAAACCAATCTCAAAGATAGGATTTAGAATTTAGGTTTTCAGATCTTAAAAAACCAAGCCACACTGTCATTTCTATTAGGTCAGAAAGAGTATCTACTTGAATATTTGCTCAGTTACCATATTCTTTGAAGACTATTTGATGACACTCAATTCTTGATACAAGTTCCAGTAATTGGAAATTTTAGTGTTTCATATGGTACATCCATCGGCTGGGTTTGGACCATTGATAGTGTGAGGTGTGGGTCTGGGGTTGAGAGGAGAAGGAAAGGGACCCCTTTGTTAGTGCAGCTGTGTATTGGGCTAGAAGGATTATACTTAGGCTTAAAAGGCAAAGACTCTCAACTTTCCATAAAATTGAATTATTATAACAAATATTTTTCTTAGCTTCATGAAGAAAAATGCTAATAACCAAGTAACCATAATATTTATCGTATTATTGAAGGAAGAGACCACCACTCCAGTGTAGCTAAATCGAAGCTGAATTTCATACTTGCTGAGCAAGGGGGAATCATGCCTGCAGAATATGGTCCTCACAACAGGCAGAGATGTGCTTAGGTGGGATTTTGAGGAAGCATGGAGTTTCAGGATTTTTTTTTTTCAAAAGTGAGACAATTTAAGGATTGGTTGACTTTAAACTTGGAGTTTAGGGACTGGCCAGCTTTGAGGAGCGAAGGTACTGAAGGGGGGGCAGTTCCTGATTGGCGTACTTTCTCAACTGCGTACTTAAGTGGAGATATTGAGTAGAGTTGAAGGATTGATTGATTGGGGCTTATTTAAAACCGGTTCTGTGTTTACTTGTTCCCAGCTTGGGACAAGAGCCAAGGAATAATCTTTTCCTTTCTTGAAGTTGAAGAACAGGTACTTTAAATTTTCCATGTTTATGTCAAACCTTTGTTAGCAGTGGTGCTAATATAACACTTTGATTTTGCTTTTCTTCTGAAACTTAAAAGAAAAAAAAAAAAGAGTGCAGTGAGTATCATTTGTTTCCTACCCAGTAGCCTCAGGATTCTATGATATTTGGGACCCAGGCTGTTTCAAGGATTATTTTTATATGTAGTTAAAAAGGTAATATGTGATTTATGGAAATACTTTAATGCCTTAGACATTACGGTGAAAGCTGTGTGACTTCTATGTTTACCTTTCTCTCTTGTGGGGGTGTGTTGTGTCAGATGCCTGCCACAGTTCGTCCTGATGGAAGCTGAATTACAGATCTAAAAGCTTGCTGGGTTTGCTGTTGTTAGAGGTACCTCCAGAAGTGATCTCCTTTTGAAAGCAAACTAGCAATTTTCCCTATACCAACATTTTAGAAGTGTTCACGATTATATTGCATGTCTTTTATATAAGGGAGGCTGAGTCACGTTAGTATCTGTAAATCAGTTTACCACAACTATTATATTAGAGTACCATTCATATAAAGTATTTTGGTTTAGTATTTATTTTGAAATATTTTTATGCTTCGGAATGAAATAAAGAGCTATTTATGACTATTTCTCGGAACTGTGCCAAAATGTTGGTCTTTTTCTAAATTGATCTCTCCTAGTAAGAGTTTAGTTTTAAAAATGTTTTCCTCTGGAGATGTTAAAATCAACTCAGAGGGCATTATTTATCCTAGAAGTTCAAGAAGGCAAAATGAGTTGTTGGTGTACTTTGTGTTTTGAATCGAAATTTTATTTAAAATAGCATACATGCTGTATTTACACGAAATAAGCTCATAATATTTAAAAAAGAATGGGTGCTGGGCTTCCCTGGTGGCGCAGTGGTTGAGAGTCCGCCTGCCGATGCAGGGGACGCGGGTTCGTGCCCCGGTCTGGGAAGATCCCACGTGCCGCAGAGCGGCTGGGCCCGTGAGCCATGGCCGCTGGGCCTGTGCGTCTGGAGCCTGTGCTCCGCAGCGGGAGAGGCCACAACAGTGAGAAGCCCGCGTACCGCAAAAAAAAAAAAAAAAAAAAAAAGAATGGGTGCTGTATACGTTGTGTTTACAGGCTTCTCCTACTCCCTTCCCTTTTTTAAAAAAAAATATTTAATTTATTTATTGTTTGGCTGCGTTGGGTCTTCGTTGCTGTGCGCGGGCTTTCTTTAGTTGCGGTGAGCGGAGCGGGGGCTGCTCTTTGTTGAGGTGCGCGGGCTCTAGGCACGCGAGCTCAGTAGTTGTGACTCGCGGGCCCTAGGCACGCGGGCTCTGTAGTTGTGGCGCACGGGCTACGTTGCTCCACGACATGTGGGATCTTCCTGGACCAGCGCTTGAACCCGTGTCCCCTGCGTTGGCAGGCGGATTCTTAACCACTGCGCCGCCAGGGAAGTCCCCCTATTCCCTTCCTTAACCTACAGCTTTTGTGTCTTACCTCTGCCTTCCAGATGGATATCATCATCCAGTGCTAAAGCTATAGTTGTGATTTAGATAAAGCATTTTTACGTGAAAGCTCTTTGAAACCGTGAAGCCTGATTCTCGTTTTTATTTACAGTCCAAGTTTCTGACCTGCTATGAGAGTTAACCTTAAGAGGTTAATCTTCATCTAGTAGCAAAATTAATGTTATGATGTTCCTTATGAAAGCTGTTGATTACGAAATGATACTCAAGCATATTCAATCCTCAACATTTCATTTTTACAAATTTATTCTAAATAGGTACTTAAGTTTTCTAGAAAAAAGTCTATGATGCCTGACCATGGTTACTGGGATTATTCCTGTACTACCTACTGTATGAAGTTATGATTTGAAGTGTGGTTTTTCTCTGTGCACATGCAGTGAATAGTTGGGCTTGTATTGCCTAGTGGTGTGATGAAAAAAGAATCTTAGGCTAGGTGATCTTTTGTAATAAAATGGAAAAATACAGGGTTATATGCACTTCAATAAAAGCCTTGTTTTCTGGACTTCGCTAATATACAAGATATAAAATGGTATCACGTAGGTTTAATTTGCATTTCTTTGATTACTAGTGAGACTCAGCTTCTCTTCATTCACTTGTTAGCCACATGGATTTCACCTGTGCTTGCCAGATTTAGAAAGTAAAAATACAGGACATTATAAAATTTGAATTTCAAATAAACAACAAATAATTTTTTAGTATAAGTGTATACTGTGTAGTAGTCAGGCCATGCTTATACTGAATTTTTTTCATTATCTATCTTTAATTCAGAGTTAATGGGGCAGCCTGTATTTTATCTGACCACTTGGATTTTATTTTCGGTGAATTGTCTGCTTGTCTCTTATCCACTTTTCAATTGCACTTCCTGTCTTTTTATTGTTATTTTTCAAGAGTCCTTGGCATACAATGGCTATTAAATCCCTTGGTTCTTTTTAGATGTTGCGAATAGGTAGTCCCAGTCTTTTGCCTGTCTGTTAACTTTGTCTAGAACGTCCTTTGTTGAATAACAAGTCCTTAATTTTGAGGGCCTTGTTGTTATTACTTGTTAAATTCCATCAAAATTTCCCCATGGCCAGGTAGAGCTGCACTTAAAAACACAGTCTCAGCTCCCTTACAGCAACAAAGGTTGATTTCTTCCTCATGACATGTCCGTGGCTCTGTTCCACATCGTCTGTTCCACTAAGCCAAAGGAATAGGCTTTTTGGAGACATTGCTGTTCTGTGGCAGAAGGAAAAGGATGTGGCAGAATCAGGTGCTTGGACGTGGCATGTGTGACTTCTGTTCATATTTTATTGGCCAAAGCAAATTAAATGGTTGAGCCTGAAATCAGTCAGACGGGAAGAACCGTCTCAGGTCACGTGGCCTGCCTGACATCACTGGGGTGTGGTGGTTTCATCCTCCTGTCATGAGTCAGATGACCTCAAGGTAGTTCACCTTGAATTGAGGGAAAGATGGGTCTGCCACAGAAGCCAGCAAGTGAAGGAGGAGAAAAGACAAGCTTAGTATCTATGACGGGACTGTCTTTAGTTGTGGTTGCTTTCATGTGGTACTGACTGAAGGCAAACAGACCTGTTGAATTTTTGAGAGGTTTACATTGGCAAAGATGCCACAAGTTTGGCTTGTAAAAGCCTGTGGTGGGTGTGACATTGACACCTAAAGCAACCCTTGACCCCCAAATTGGCACCAGCTGTTTGCCACGTCTTTGGAGCACATAGTTTTCCGTATCCACTTCACATATGGCTAGAAAGGATGATGGAAATTAAAAAAAAAAAGAATTTTCCAGAGGCAAAGCCAGGCTCCAGCAGACAAACTGATAAAGGAGATCCCTCCCCTTCCCCCCACAGGACAGGACTGAGTTTAACCAAGGGTCTGGCTTCCTTGGTGGAGGGGGGATTCTTCACCTTTCTTTTCCAGCTGTATCTCATCATTGGTAAGAATGTGTATTTGCCATTCTTTTCTTTTCAGAATGGGAGACTTAACTGCATTCATCTTATTTTCGTTTCGTTGTATTTTGGTTGCTATGGTGGTGGTGGAGAGCAAAAGGTTCCTGGTCTGTTAGTTTGTAGGTCACTGGGCTGGGATGGAGCCACGTTGATATCTGTTGCAGAGATTGTGCGTTGCCCAGAGATCGTAGACTCGGAGTGGAATCCAGTGATTGGATGGGCGCCCCTTTAGGAAGGAGACGACTCTTCCAGAGTCGGGAGAAGGATACCCTCTCACCTCTGACATTTAGCTCGGCCTACAGAGAAATTGTATTTCTTAGGCTCCTTGTAGGCGGATGAGGCCACATGTCTAAGTTTTGGCCAGTGGGTGGGAATGGAAACGATGAGTGCACCTTCTAAACCACATTTGTATTCAGATCTGCTGTTAGTCCTGTTCTTTTCCCCCACCCACAAGAGCAAGGTGTTGTGAGCCAGCTTCTGTCCTGCAGACCAGGGCAGTGTCCACAGGGGGTGGTGGGACAAGACAGAAGGAACCTCAGTCCCTGGACCTTCCTGAGACCACCTGTCTGCCCCCGAACTGTTACATGGGAGAGAAACAAACTCCTCTTTCATTTGAGCCATTGTATTCTTGGTTTTGTCACAGCAGATTGGCCTATATCCTAGTTAGTACAGATGGCAATGAGGTTAGCAGGAAACAAACAGGGAAAGTTAGAGTTGAAATTGTTCTTAGGGATTTTTTTGTCCAGTTGAAGTTTTTCACTTATATAGTCTTTCTGTGAAAATTTATTTTTCAAACTGCTTAGCCAAGAGTTTAGAAATAAGCTCTTTTACTGGAACCTCACTCTGACGACAATTATGATATATTCCTTTTTATTTCATATGTGTGTGTTTTACGTGTTGGTATAAAATTTTGTAGCCTGATATTTTCATGTGACACCCATTTCCTCTGCTGCTTTAGAGTTCTTGTACTTGCACAGTTAGTGTTACATAACATTCAGCTTTACCATGCTTTAATTAAAGTGCAGTTACCGTTGGCTGCTGTGGACTGAATTGTGTCCCCCCAGATTCACGTCGAAGCCTTAACCCGCCATGTCACCGTGTTGGAGATCGGGCTTTTAAGGAGGCGATTAAGGTTAAATGCGATTATGAGGGTGGATCCCGACCCTACTGGTGTCCTCACAAGAAGGGGAAGAGACACCAGAGAGCTTTCTCTGCCATGTGAGAACGCGGTGAGAAGCAGGCTTTCTGGATCCCAGGAAGAGCGCTCTGACCAGGACCCAACCGTGCTGGGCTGCCAGCCTCCAGAACTGTGAGGAAATGAAGTGATGCTCTTGAAGCCACCCAGCCATGGTGCTTTGTTACAGCAGCCCACGCTGACTAAGCCCAAGCCCGGGCTTGTAACTGCTACACCACACAGAGAGGCTTTTCTCAGATCATACAGTAGATAGCAAAGCAGACTGCCAAGAAGGGTCCAAAAGAGTCAAGCACCAAGAAAGAATAATGCCACTGAAGCCAGGAGACAAGATGTCGATGTTCAATTGACAGGTTTAATAAATTCGTAGTGGATTTTCAGCTCAGCGGTCACGTGTGTTTTGGAGAGAGCAGTTTTGTGTTTGCAGGCAAAATCCAGATCTTAGGGGGTCGAGCAGTGAATTGGGAGTGGGGAAGCAGAACCGTGAAAATAGTGAGTTCAAGCTGTCTTACGAGACACTTGGCTGCGAAGAGAAAAGGGAAAAGAGGACAAAGGCAAGAGAGAGACATAATGTCTGGGGCAGTTGTATTAGTTTTGTTTGTTCATTTGTTTTGTGATGGGAGAATTTGAGCCTTTGCGTGCAGTGGGGCAGAAGCCTGATGAGAAGGGGAAGGGGAAGATGGGGAAGGGGCAGGTGGACCCGTGACAGGGTAGATCCCTGAGGAGGTGGGCTGCCTCGCGTGCCTTCCAGAGCTCTGGCTGGGGTTCACTTCGGGCAGGAAGAAGGACATCCGCCCTCCGCGCTGCCAGGAAGGAGGTGAGAGCGGGCGTGTGGTCGGTGATCGGAGGGACGGAGGAAACGGAGGGAGTCTGACCTAATGACCTCTCTTGTTCCTGTGGAGGTGATGTTGCTTACGGAGTGTGGGGGAGGGGAGGAAGCGTGAAGAAAGTGATGGAAGCCTGGAATTGTTTCTGTCGGCTGTGAGAGAGGGACTGGATTGAGAGCCCTAAAAAAGATGGATGGGCTCCTGGTGCGGGACCGTGTGTTTGCAGAGTCCCCCGTCGGCACAGCTGGGGCTTTTTATAGCAGCGACCTCTGGGTGGCTGCGGTGTGCGAGTGAAGAAGTAGATCCTTAGGCTGGTTGAGGGGAAGGACAGGCCGGCGAGAAAGTTGAGAGTTTAGGCAAAGGAGTGATTGCAAACCTGGGTGATCAGATCCTAGGTCACAGTGGACAAGAAGTAAAGCTGAGCGCGTGGTTGATGGATCAGGTACGAAAGGAGAGGGGTTTGGGGAAAAGCTGGAGGCCTAAACGCCTTTCAGATCACGCAGGACTGATTCATTCACTCATTCCATAAATGGTGAACATCTGTCCTCCAGGCACTGTTCTCAGTGGTCTGGCTCCCAAGACCAAAACAGTGATCAAAAGAAAGTCCCCGCCCTGGTAGAGCTTCCTCCTAGGCGGGGAGGCAAATGGCAAACAGGGAAAATTTCAGACAGTAAGAAAATGTTAAAGAGAAAAATGAAGAAAGGTCAGGGGTCAGAGAGCGATAGCGTGAACAGGAAGAGGCGACCTCGGAGCAGACTCGAGCGTCATCAGGACACAGCAGTGCACGTGGGTCCGGACGCAGCCCGGGCAGAGCCCCGGCCAGGGCTCGGAGCACGAGTGAGAGGAGAGAGGCATGGTGTGTCCAGGCTGCCCTGAGGAATTAGGGTTTGGTTCAGGTGTCCTGGGAAAGACACCCACCAGTCAGAGGAGTGACGGTCTACTTTCTGACGGTTCATGTTGGCTGCTCTGTGGGAGGCTGGTTGGCAACGGAGGCCAGGGATCTGGGGAGCAAGAAGGAGAGACTGGGGCCAGCAAGCGGCATTTTGGAGTTGAAGGTTTGAGCAGTTGAGTGGTGCTGGGTGAAGGAGCCCAGGCTGTTCCTTTAAGCAGACGCACCCACTCCACAATAGGCATTCTTTTCAGTGGATAAAGGCCTGACCCTGACCCCTGGCTTATTCCACACCCTTTCCTGTTTTTGACTCTGCTCCCCACCGGCTTCATTATCCATTCTCCCCTTTCTTCCTCACCTCGTCTTTCAGATCTGATGCACATTGTTGTCTGCCTGGCCAAGACTTCCTCTAGTCTTAAGGTTTTCAGACCTTTTCGTTGCAGTCTGATTTCAGTCTTCAGAAAGTGTCCGTGGAGGCCCAGTACGTAAGACAGGTGAAGTGCAGTGCTCTGCCCACTTACAGCTCTTCTCTGATCCTCCCGGAGCAACCCTGAGATGCCTCCAGGAAACGCCTAGCCTCCCAGGTCACAGTGTGGAAAAGGCCCGCCTTGAACTGGGGTGCTGCTGCTTGCAGCCGGCGTCCCTGGGGTCACCTCAGGTCATGCTCCCCCAGCTGAGCTGTGCCTCGTAAATCCTTAGGCACCTCTAGCGAAGGGAGTGTGGGAACCTCCAGTTACAAAGTGGCGTGCTGAGGGCACTCAAAACTAGGAGGCGGGCATGTCTTCCCCAGCGTTAGCTTTACTTGCTGGCTGTCATTTAATTTACTAATTTTGCGTGGTAAAGAGGGATGAGCAATGAGTTACCGATAAGCCATGAGTTCTGTCTTTCCTTCTCAACAGATTCGTATATTGACCCTCATTAAGAATGGTAAATTTTTTTTATAACAAAAGAACATAGATGTATTATAGTTTAGAATATAACATTGGTGGGAACTCTTTAAGAGAACAAACACCAGTCTAAGAAATTTTAAGTTTGCCTGGGCCCGTTAGGGCTGGGCCTTCAGTCTTCTGAGGATTATTTGGTCCCTCTGCTCTGTACTAGGAATGCTTTGATAGACAAGGTTGGAACTGCCTTTGTAAGTTAGTGAATTTTTGTTCTGTATTTTTGTTTTTATGTTTAATGGAGCTAGTATAACTTTTTTTTGCTCAGCATGGAGTAGGAACTGGCCAGGATAGAGACTCAGGACCTTCAGGTTTTTCTGATTAAAGGTAAAACTGTGAGTATTTTCCTCTTCTAGTCAAGTTTCATTTTGACAAATGTCATTAAACTAAGCACTGCTGTATTATAAAAAGGATTTACAAGAAGCAAGGGATGGCCTATTAAGGCCAATACTCAAAAACAAGGTCGTCCTAGGCCACAAAATAAGTTTGGCACTTCGGATTTTTTGAAAAACAGGATATCGCCTACATTAAAATCTGTGGTGTTTCATCTGAGTTGAGGGTGGATCTTTAAGCATTAAGATGAAAAATTTCTTTCTTTGGATTGTTTGCTATTAAGAAATTTTTTTAGGGCTAGGGACTTTGCATAATACTGCCAAGTTATCAGACTAATGAGGGTAAGGATTTGGTTATGTTCAGGAACGCATCCTGAGCTAGGAGTCAAACAGTGCCTGCGATGTAACACTTCATAACTATTTTTTCCAGTGAATGAAGGAACCGTCTTTTATATAACTTGGAAATAACATTGTCTGATTATAGATACAAGATAGCGTCAGAGTTGAACTGGGGGAGACTTCGTGGACGTTCTGCTGCAGTGTCATCAATATACATTGATAACAATGTATATTCATAACAATGAATGAATATCAATATTCATTCATCTTTAAATGAATAAAACCAGGAGCACATCTGTAAGCTTACTTTTGAGTCAACCAGTTGTCAAGTCTGTTTAATGACATGCCAATTCTGTCTGTAAAATGGGGATACCAACACGGCATCTGTTTATTTAGTGCAAGTAGCTGCACTAAGATGAGATGAGATACACAGAGTGGGAGAAAATACATAAAAATTATATATCTGATAATGTACCTGTATCTAGAATTTATACAGAACTCTTACAGCTCAGTAGTAAAAAGGACAAATGACTCAATTAAAAAATGGGCAAATGATCTGTATAGACATTTCTTCAAAGAAGACTTACAAATGCCTGGTGAGCACATGCAACGATGCTCAGCAGCATTCGGCATAGGGGTGGGCAAGTCGGAACCACAGAAGGTAGCGTGCATAGCCACTATCCGGCTGTAACAGCATTCGGCATAGGGGTGTGCAAGTTGGAACCACAGAAGGAAGCGTGCATAGCCCCTACCCGGCTGTAACAGCATTCGGCATAGGGGTGTGCAAATCAGAACCACAGAAGGTAGCGTGCATAGCCACTACCCGGCTGTAACAGCATTCGGCATAGGGGTGTGCAAGTCAGAACCACAGAAGGTAGCGTGCATAGCCCCTACCCGGCTGTAATCAAAGATGGGCAATGACAAGTGTTAGCCAGGATCTGGGGAAGCTGGAACCTTTATACATCGCTGCTGGGAATGTATAAGGGGGCAGCCACTTTGGAAAACAGCTTGGCAGTTCTTTAAAAGGTTAAAAACGTCAAGTTACCATGGGTTACCTAGCAATTCCATTCTTAGGTATATACCCCAAAGAAATTAAAACATACATTCACACAAACACTTGTACGTGAATGTTTATCGCAGCGTTATTCCTAATAGTTAAAAAGTAGAGACAGCCCAGATGTCCATCAAATGATGACTGGATAAACAAAATGTAGTGTATCCGCACGGTGGAATATTATTCAGCAAGGAAAAAGGAATGAAGTGCTGACATATGCTGCAACATGGATGGATCTCAAAACGTTATAATACACTGTATGATTCCATTTATATGAAATGTCCAGAATGGGCCATTCCACAGGGACAGAAGTAGATGAGTAGGCTGGGGGCATTGGAGGCGGGGGGATGGCGAGTGACTCCTGATGGGCAGGGAGCTTCTGTTCAGGATGATACAAACAGTCTGAAATGGCTTTGCTGATGGTTGCACAACTCTGTGAATATACTAAAAGCAATGCATAGTGTACTTTAAAAGGGTGAGTTGTATAGTAGGTGAATTATATCTCAGTAAAGCTATTAAAAAAAGAATATATGAGGTAATATGTAGGGACATACTTTGAGCTATTTGAGAAGATCCTAGTAATATTATAGTTTGACTGTAAGGCTTTTAAGTAGTAGCAGGATGACTTAGATATGTTTCCTTGCTTGCAGGCCTGTGATTTTATGCCATGACTCAACTTTATAAGGCTGTAACTCAGCAGTATAAAATACTGAAAATGTTGAAACATAAAATGAAAACTGCTTGGCTTACTATTTTTATCTAATAGGATTTTCTGAATCAGTTAATTAGCAACAAGTAGAATGTGTCATTAAGGAGTTAGATTTTAGAATCATAAAATTTTAGAGCTGGAAGAAACTTTAAAGTCATCTATTTGAGGTTCCCTCATATTATTTTGTAAGTGAGAAAACGGAGTCCTGCAGAGGTTAAATATGATATCTTAGGTCACAAAGTTGAGTAAACTCTGGAACTGAGTCAGTGTTCTTTGGGTTGATTACTGTTGGTTTTAGTGCTGTTAATAGTATTAGCACTGACAGTACCACCAGCAGCTATTTAAGTGCTTCCTGTGTACCTGGCGCTCTGTTAGGTACTTTATGTGTGTTATCTTGGCTCATCTGCACAGCAGTCTAAGGGTGATTCGTTTCACCTGTGGATGAGTTTCCTGTTGCTGCTGTTACAAGTTAACAAAAACTTCATGCCTTGAAATAGCACAAATTTATTACCTCACAGTTCTGGAGGTCAGAAGCCCCAAATGGGTCTTACTGAGAGCTGGTAGGGCTGCATTCCTTTCTGGAAGCTTCAGTAGAGATGCGTTTTCTTGTCTGTTCCATCTTCTATAGGCTGCCCACACTTCCTTTGCTCGTGGCCTCCTTCCACTGTCCGCAGTGGCAGATTGAGTCTTTCAGATGCTGTTTCTCTGGTTCTGATTCTTCATCCCTCTTCTCCCATTAAGGACCCATCTCAGTAATCCAGGATACTCTCTTTTTTTTTTTTTTTATTTTTTTGCGGTACGCGAGCCTCTCACTGCTGTGGCCTCTCCCGTTGCGGAGCACAGACTCCGGACGCGCAGGCTCAGCGGCCATGGCTCACGGGCCCAGCCGCTCCGCGGCATGTGGGATCTTCCCGGACCGGGGCACGAACCTGCGTCCCCTGCATCGGCAGGCGGACTCTCAACCACTGCGCCACCAGGGAAGCCCCAGGATACTCTCATTTTAAGGTCAGTTGATTGGCACTTGCAATCATAAGTCCCCCTTGGCATGTAACCTACCATATTCACAGATTTCAGGGATTTGCACGTGGATATCCTTGGGGGAGGGGTCATTATTTTGCCTCCTGCAATCTGTTAATGAGAAAGATTGAGGTCCAGAGAGGTTAGCTAAGTTGTCCAGGGTCGCAACGTTAGTAAATGAAAGAGCTCATAGTTTAACCCAGGTCTGTTATTTAGCATATCTTTCGCAATGATGCGATGTTTTCTACAAATGCCATTTGATTGTTGTCTGGAAGAGAGAGTAGGATGGTTGGCAGTATTCAGATGGTAAATAGCTATTTATTCTTAAAGTAAAATCACATTTACTTTAATAATATCAAGAAATAGGCTATGGGATTCCCTGGTGGCGCAGTGGTTGGGGGTCCGCCTGCCGATGCAGGGGACACGGGTTCGTGCCCCAGTTGAGGAAGATCCCACATGCCGCGGAGAGGCTGGGCCCGTGAGCCATGGCCGCTGAGCCTGCGCGTCCGGAGCCTTGCTCCGCAATGGGAGAGGCCACAGCAGTGAGAGGCCCGTACCGGAAAAAAAAAAAAAAAAGGCTATATTACTGTGAAGTAATTAAAAGCATGGTAGAGAATTACATTTATTGATGTGGGAAAGTGTTTATGACTCCTTGAGACTTTCAGTTCGTTCCTCCCCCCCATTTCTCTCTATTCATGAGTTCCCCGTGGTCATCAGTTCCTTCCTCATCCAGGCTTCTGGCCCAGTTCCAGTTACTCGCCTGCAGACTCCCCCACCCCTTTGCACCCCTTTGATCTCCTGCCTGGCGAACACTCAGGGCTGGACGAGCCCAACTACCTGCGTGTTGGTTTCACGTTAATGGTACCTACACTCTGCAGCCTCAGAATTGCCGGTAGCCTCCCCAGGTGCCTTTTATCTCACTCCCCACAGCATCCCGCCTCCGGGCTTTCAGACCTCTCACCCCGCCCGTGTTACCTGGCGTCTCAGCAGTCCTCCGCGCAGTTGACCGCAGTTGCCCATTGCTTCATTGCGGGAACCCTCTGCTCTTGGCCTTTGTCACCCCACCCTTTCCTGGCTGCTCCTTTTCAGTCTTCTGTGTCGGCCCCTCCGCTTCTGCCTGACTGCTCGGTGAGGAGCCCTCAAGGTCTAGTCCTCTTTTTCTCCCCTCGCCCTTTTGATTTTAACTATGATCTATTTGAGTCAGTCTCCCGTGTTCATGTCTCTCGCCCACGCTCTCTCAGCCTCGGCACTAGTGACGTTTGGGGCTGGATGACAGTTTGCTGCAGGGCTGTCTTGTGCATTGCAGGATGGTCAGCAGCATCTCTGGCCTCTACCCACTAGATGCCAGTAGAACCCCTCTGTCCCCGGTGTGACAACCGCAAGTGTCACCACTCATTGCTGAGTATCTCCTGGGGGGCAAAATCACCCCAGTGGAGACCCACTTGCCAAGCCTGAAGCTCCCTTCTGAGGCTCTAAGGATAAGGCCTTTTGGCAGCTCCGTCTGCCTGTCTCCTAACAAATTTGACAGAACCAAAGTGGACTCTTGCTCTTTCTCCCGACTCGCTGCCCTCCAGCTTTCCTCTTCCACATCATGCGTGACCTTGCAGGGCACTGGAGGTACTTCGGCTTTTATTCTGAGTGAACTAGGGAGCTGTCAGAGAGTCTGGGGCTAAGAAATGATAGGCTCTCATTTAGGTCAGGTCTTTGTTGAGAACATACTGTAAGTTGGAGGGTTGAAGCAGGAAGACTAGTTAAGAATACTGCGGTGATCCAGGTGAAAAGGTAGGAGGAGCTTGTACCAGGGTGGTGGTAGAGGAGGTGGTAAGGAGTATGGTATCTTTGGTTTACGCCTTAAATATAGGTATCCCTGAGAAGAGGAATGCATGGTGGCATCATGAGATTAACATCTTTGTGTGATTTGTTTATCAAGTATTTTCTAAGATCTTGAAGGAAGCAGGATTTGGTAGATCAGAGTGAGAAGAGAGTAGCCAAAGCCGGGACCCTGTGGGGATGTTACTTGAACGAATGCAGGCCAGGTTGGGTGGTGAAATGAGAGACCCCATGGGGGAGGGTAAGCAGGGCATCCAGTACAGCCAGGCCCACCTCACAGTCTTCTCCTGGGCTGGCCCTCCCACTCTAAAACAAGTACCTATGCCAGGGCAGGTAGAAGCAATGGAAGTCAGGAGACGTGTCTTCACCAGACCTTGTGAGCAGGTTGTGGGCTGTAAGGCTCTCAGCTGAAGTGGGGTGGCAGTTGGCATTTGGGGTGGGAAGGTGGTTGTCATACAGGGTGGCCCTGCACGTTGTGGAACACTGAGGATCCCTGGTCCCTCACTGAGAGCAGCGTGTGTGTGCTCCCTCATCATGACATCTAAACCATGCCCCTGCCCTCTAAGTTCCACATTCCCATGGGGGTCGGTCACGTTCAACTGCAAACCACCACAGACTAAGCCCTTTTTATTTATTTATTTATTTAAATTTGGTAATTTATTTTCATGAATTTTTCCCTTTAAAAAAAAATTGGAGTATAGTTGATTTACAGTGTTGTGTTAGTTTCACGTGTATAGCACAGTGATTCAGTTATATATATATATATCTATATATATACATATGTAAACATATATATCCTTCTTTTTAAGATTTTTTTTATATGGACCCTTTTTAAAGTCTTTATTGAGTTTGTTACAGTATTGCTTCTGTTTTGGTGTTTTGGCCGTGGGGCATGTGGGATCTTAGCTCCCTGACCAGGGATCGAACCTGCACCCCCTGCATTGGAAGGCGAGGTCTTAACCACTGGACTGCCAGGGAAGTCCCTATATATCTATTCTTTTTCAGATTCTTTTACCTTATAGGTTATTACAAAATATTGAGTAGAGTTCCCTGTGCTATGCAGTAGGACCTTGCTGGTTGGTTATCTGTTTTATACAGAGTAGTGTATGTATGTTAATCCCAAACTCCTGATTTACCCCTTCTCTCTGCCGCCCCAGTAACCATACATTTGTTTTCTATGTCTGAGGGTCCGTTTCTGTTTTGTAAATAAGTTCATTTGTATTTTTTTTTTAGATTCCACATATAAGTAATATATGATATTTGTCTTTGTCTGACTTACTTCACTCAGTACGACAATCTCTAGGTCCATCCATGTTGCTGCAAATGGCATTATTTCTTCTTTTTTATGGCTGAGTAGTATTCCATTGTATATATGTACCACATCTTCTTTATCCATTCATCTCTCGATGGACATTTAGGTTGCTTCCATGTCTTGGCTATTGTCAGTAGTTCTACAATGAATATTGGGGTGCATGCATCTTTTTGAATTATAGTTTTCTCCAGATATTTGCCCAGGAGTGGGATTGCAGGATCGTTTGGTAGCTCTATTTTTAGTTTTTTAAGGAACCTCCATACTGTTCTCCATCATGGCTGTACCAGTTTACATTCCCACCAGCAGTGTAGGAGGCTCCTTAAGCCCTTTTTTCAATTTGAAAATTGTCTTCCATAACGTGAAGTCAAAGGGCCGTGGCATGGCAGACCCTTAAAGAAAACCTAGATATTTGATTTCTAGTTTTAGGGGCTTAGAAAGTATAGCAGTGAATATTGCCGCCAGTACTTTAAAATTAGCATCCCTTAAATGTTTTCTGTCCCCAATAGGTACCTTAAAATATTCATTCTTAACTCTTCTGTAGAGGGTGTGGGTGTCTCAGGGCCACCTCTAAAGATAGTGCACAGGACACCTGTTCCAGCTACTGCCTTCCCAGCCTTGAAGTGTGAGGGAATTTGAATAAAATAAGCGAGGAGTTGGGATGAAAGCAAATTCCCTGGCTGTATCTTAGGAAAGGGGTGGGAGTAGGGTTGGAAGAGGAAGGTTAATGGCTGTGTGTGAATGTTTATGCACGTCATGTGTTTATCAGGTCTAGCTGCTATCCAGAGCGAGGTATTTTTACAATCACATTTTAGACAGAGTAGTAGGAAATACAATGTACGACTCATCAGATTTGTGAAAGTTTGATAACTCAGAATTTGGAGCAATGAAAAACTCACCAAAGAAAAGATCATCAGTTTGGATATATGAAATTGAAGACTTGTTCACAATGGAAAAATACTATAACAGACTGGGGGAAATGCTCATATCAAGTGTGACTGAGGGTTAATATCTGTAATACCAGAGGAGTTCTCTCAAACTTAATGAGGAAAAAACTGTCAAGATTTAGGACATAGGTGGACAGAGAATTTTAGCAGGTAAGGAATACAATTAGTAATAAAAATGGGTAATCAAAGAAGTGCATTTTAAATCAGCCTTCTCTCAGAAGTACTGGAAATTAAGATAATTCCCGATTCCAGCGAGGTTTTAAGGGATTGGGGCCATTTTCTGTTTTCTGTTTCTTGTGCTGTAGCTACCCCCAGCCGCTGCCTTTGTCTCAACATGACATATGACTCTTCTGCCTCGTCCATATTGCGTCTTTCACCTCTTCCTCCTGGGCTCTGTCTTCTCTCGAGAGCAGCAACCCGATAGGAGCGGGGCATCCCACCCGACCCAGCGCTGCTGCTGAGCCGCCCTCTGAGTTGACCCCGCACCATACTGTGGTCTTGGGTGTATGAGTCAACCCCTGCCACCTGTCTGGGGGGTTCCTGAAGTTAGGGGTGGGCGATTGCGCCTCAGAGCCTGGCGCACAGAAGCTGTTCAACCACGTGGGCTCTCTCAAAATTCATAGCTGTACAGCTGAATGTCTCTTCTGAAATTCTGGCTGACAGCCAACGGTTAGAGGACTGAGTTGGACTAAGAGACCACTGCCGTGTCCCAGACAGGAGGGGGTGGCTTACATCAAGGCAGTGATGGCAGAAATGGGTGGCAAGGAGCATGTTTGGGACAGTTTCCTGTGTAGACTTAATGACAGAGTTGATGTGTAGGGGTAGGGAGAACGAGGAGTTGTAGATCGATGTTTCTTAACTTTTAGTGTGCATATGAATCGCCTGGGGATTTTGTTTAAAGGTAGCTCCTGATTCAGCAGGTCTGGGGTAGGGCCAGAGACTCTGGGTTTCCAGGAGATGAGCCGCACCGTTGGTCTGTGGACCAGTCTTTAAGTAGCAAGGGTGAGATAACTTGAGTTTCAGGCTCCAGTGCCTAGATGATGATGTCTATATCAGAAATGGGAAACACGGGAGAAAAGAAAGGGTGGGGAGGACCTGGGAGATGGAGTGAAGTCCTTGTGGGACGTTCAGGCTGAAAATTATAGACAGCTGCACACTTGGATCTTCAACTCAAGAGAAAATCAGGCCTAGAGATACAAATTTGGGACTCAGCACTTCATCAGTTATAGTAAGTAAAAGCCACAAGAATGAATGACATTACCTGCAAGAAAGAGATAAAGGTATTATTAGAAAATGTGCTTATTCCTGCTTGCGAGAATTTTAATGTTCCATTTAAGTTACTTTGTAAACCAGCAGTATGGAGGAAATTGGATAGGTGAGCCCCTGCATGTGAACAAGCTGTAGGGATAAATCCAGAAGTGGAGGAGTCTTCTTTGGAAAACCCCTTGAGTCCTTGGTAATGACCATAGATCAGGTTAAGTATTCCATAGATCAAGTTTAAAAAGCATTGGTGTACCTTCTCTTAGGAAAGTTCATTCATACAAACAAATATGTATTAAACATCTTCAAATGCCAGCCACTCCTCTGATCTCTGGGCTTAAGATAACACATAGAATGTATCCCCAACATGGCAGAGATTATGGGGGAGACTGGCAAAGTGGGTTCCATGAGTGTGATGCATGCTGTCATGGGGAAGTGGGGCAGGGCCACACGACTCAGCATGGGGACAAGGGACAGCTTTCTTGTGGAAGCAGCATGTAAACCGAGACCGGAAGTCCGAGAGGAGGTGACCACGAAGAGGACGGGAAGGGCTTGACAGTGACGACTTGGAGGGGACAAGGCTCTGCAGGTTGAAGGAGGGTGGTATGGCTGGACCACAGAGTGTGGGGAGGGAGAGTTGTGAGGGATGAGGCTGGAGAAGGGAACAGAGTCCATGATGAGGCCCTTTCCCCCCGGGACCTGGTGGAGGGTGGAGGGAGAAAACAATGTATTTTCCAAAGGAAAAAGTATTATTCTGCCTGGGGGTAGTTCAAACAATAGTCCTATGCATGTGGTTTCATAAGGCTTTTATGGACTGGCCTAGTAATGGAATGACTCATAGTAACATTGTTTCTGTAGGAAAATGTTTTGGGCTTCAAAAACTTACAATTTAACTTCCAAAAAAATTTTTTTCACCATTTCGGGACTGCTTGGATGGGCATACAACTCTAGTGCTTTTTGTTATTTGTGCTCCAATCATGCTTTCTCTGGTGTTTATCTGTGTGGCTGCAGTGTTGATTTTCCACCCTCTGATAGGAATCAAAGGAATCATTCCACAGACGGAGGAACAGGTTTAGAAAATATGTGGAAATAAAAATAGAAATCTTTTTACAAGTTGTTTTGTTTTCAGAGTGTTTGTTCTTTAAAGTTAAGGATTACTCCATAAACTATATTGTGGTGTCGTGTTGTGTACCATGAAAGTATGGAAAATGAAACTGACATGGAAATTGTAAACGGAAAGTAAGAGAGAGTGGCAGGGTTTCACTATTGAAGTCAAATGGAATGCTGAAGGTAAACTACACGGATAAAATACCTCCTTCAAAAAGACTTTAATAACCATGAGCTTAGCTTAGCCCCATCATAATTATCATCATCATTATCTTCATTACAACTATTGTTATCATTAGAAATACTAGATTTTTTTTTTTAAGCAGAAAAGAACTGTTAAGGCCAGTCCCTTTATAAAATAGAACTACATGAGCTTCATTTTGTTTAATAAGTGGAACTTTAGGCTGAAACTCCTTCAAATTCCCAGGTCTCCAGTAGGCCAAGTTAATTTCATCCACACCCATCTCGTGAAAATCTTTCTTTCTGTGTTAGTTAGAATGCTTTCCGCTGACAAATAACTGAAGACTCAACTGTGAACAACTTAAATAGTAAGTAAATTTAATGATCTCATATAACTAGAAATCTGGAAGAAAGATGGTTTTATAGTTGGTTCACGTAGCAGCTGACTGCTGTCATTAGGCTCTTGGGATCTTTCTGTCTTTCTGTTCTGCTGTCATGCTGAGTGAGCTTTTGTCCTCAAGCTTGTCCTTTCCTGGTCTCAAGATGGCAGGCAGCTTTAGCTCCAAGATCGACATCCTCATATCAAAGCACCCGAGACTGTAAGAAGAGGTGTCTCTTGTCTTGGTTCGGGCTGCTATAACAAAATGCTGTATACTGGGTGGCTTCAGCAACAGACATTTTATTTCTCACAGTTCCGGAGTCTGGGAAGTCCAAGATCAAGGTGCCTGAAGATTTGATTTTTCACGAGCTTGCAGACAACTATCTTTTTCCTGTTTCCTCGCACGGCAGAGAGAGAGCGCTCTAGGCTCCTATATTATAAGGACACTAAACCCATTTTGGGGCTCCATGCTTCTAACCTAATCTAACCCTAATAGCCTCCAAAGACCTCACCTCCAGATACCATCACATTGGGGATTAAGGCTTTAACATAGGGTTTTTGGGGGGCACAAATATTCAAGCCATAGCATCTTTCTTATGTCTTTTTTCAGAGAGAAAAAGAAGCCTCCCAGAAGACTTGACTTCACTAGCCAAATTTACACGATATATCCCATTTCTAAACCAGTCAGTGGCAAGGGATATAGAAGTCCAGTGATTGGCTTTGGCTACTCAAGATTCATGGCCCTCCAGCCTCCTCTCAGAGAAGAACGAACTTAGGATTCTGGTATCCAGGACGGAGAGTGGACTGGTGAGGCCAGCCACTCGTGTCCACCACCCCTTCCAAGGCCAGCTCCTCTGCCTGGGCTCTGAATCCTTTTTTGCACTTGGAGGACTTTATTCTGTTCATCATTTTTTCTCATCTTTATTTTTAGTCTGTCTCCTCTTTCTCTTCAAGCTTATTGAAAGAAGGGTCTGTGCGTGCTGTCTCCATTTCTTTTCCTCCAGATTATTCCGTAGATCTCCTGTAACCTGGATTCTGCTGCCCCTAATAGGAAACCTCCCCTTCTGTCATCCGCGCCCACCCAATTGCCTGGGCCTTTGCCAGTATTACCGCTAGTGTTTGGCAAGACCGGTGCTTCTCCAGGTTTAGCGTGTGCACCAGAATCGTTTGGAGGGTGACTAAAATACAGGCCCTTGGGTTCCATCCCCAGAGCTTCTAAATCAGTCAGTCTGAGCTAGGGCTTGTAGAGCTGAGCTGACTTAACCTCTCTGCGGACATTTGATATTGTTGATTTTACTACCACCTTTCTGAGTTCCAGAACTCAAAATTACTCTCAAACCTGCACTTGTTCCTTTTGTATTTTTTTTTTAATTGATGAATGGCAGTGTCCTTCTTCTCACGTAAGAAACCTGGAACTCACCGTGATTCTTTATTCTTCCTACCCCCATATACAGTCGATTTATGTTGCACACTCTGAATATCCCTCCAGTGCATCATTTCATCTCCATCCTTATTGTCTCCGCTGTAGTGTGAGCCCCATCTTTTCACCCATATTGCTGTAATGTTCTTTAAAAGTGCTTGTCCTGTCTCCAATCTCAGACTTTCTCTTATTTATACTTCATACTGTTGCAGAGTGATTTTTTTTTTTAATGCAGGTCTAATCACATTATTCCTGAGCTCAAAATTCTTTGGCCTCCTACACCTTCCAGATAAAATCCAGACTCCCTCCCACGCAAGCAGAGGGCTTCAGACCTGGGTCTCTGCCTGCCTGGCTAGCGTTTGCTTCTCTCACTTCTCTACTTTTCCTGGGCGTTAGTACCTGAACCTGCCATGATTCTGATTCTCTTGAGCTTTTGAGCCTTTGCATGTTTTCTCTTTGCCTGAAACACTTCTCTTTCTCCCTTCACTGCTTATCTTCCAGGACTTAGCTCAGGGATGCCTCTACTATCACCCTGCTTCCCTGGTCCCTTTTCTGTCCCTGGGAGTTAGATGCTCCTTTTCTGTACAGCCATGGACGTATGTAAGTTGTACTCATTTAGCTCTTAAACACACTGCTCGATTCTGGAGGTTTATTTGGTACTTATCCTCCTCTAGACTATAATTTCTTTCAGGACAAAGACTGTACTTTCCATCTGTTTCTTAATATAGTTCCTAACATAATTAGTCATTGTTTGTTGAGTGATTGAATGTTAAGGACCATTTTTAGTGATAGAAACTAGTCATAAAACCCAATCTGGAGGGCTTCCCTGGTGGCGCAGTGGTTGAGAGTCCGCCTGCCGATGCAGGGGACACAGGTTCGTGCCCCGGTCCGGGAGGATCCCACATGCCGCGAAGCGGCTGGGCCCGTGAGCCATAGCCGCTGAGCCTGCGTGTCCGGAGCCTGTGCTCCGCAACGGGAGAGGCCACAACAGTGAGAGGCCCGCGTACCGCAAAAAAAAAACCCACAAAAAACCCAGTCTGGAGAACTGAGGGCCCAATCTGGAGAACTGAGGGCCCAATCTGGGGAACAAATGGGAGGGCGACAAAAACACTGTAGGCTTTACATCTAGTTGGATTTGTTCAAGATTCTGGAGGAATTGGTATTTCTTAGAGACTGTGACAGGGCAGGGATTGGAGTTGGTGATGTATTATAGAAATCACTTTAGTGATATTCAGACTAGGTGGCCATTTTCATTTCCTTGATAATTTGGATGAAATTTGGAGATATGACTGTGAAATTTGGAGATATGAACATCCGATTCCAATGTTATAGCATATATAACGTATACCATATATACCTATGTCTATATCTATATTTATATCTATATGTAGATATAGACATATTGGTTCATTTGGTTGTTCTTTGAGAAGTTTATGCAAACTTAAAAAGCAAATTACGGTTGTCGCAAAGCTGCCATCTTTGCGATATGTAAATTTTATTTAAAAATTTTAAAGGTTAGCTTATTCATCCATTGTTCTTGAAAAACACGTATCTGCCAAGCATTTGATAGCAGTTGTATGTTCCAAGCCTGCACTGGCCATGTGCTAAATAACCACCAGCCACGTGTGGTTATTTACATTTGAATTTAAATTCGTTAGAATTAAAATCAATGAAAAATTCAGTTCCTCAGTCGTGCTGGCCACCTTTCAAGTGCTCAGTAACTGTATGGGACAGTGCAAATATAGGATATTTCCTTATTATATTGACAATAATTTAGTTAGATGATAAGCATATAACCTCAAATTCCTGTTTTTAAAAAAATCCAAAAATGTTCCTTAAAAAGTGTTTTTATTATAAAATAAAACAAAGGTATGAAAATCACCCAAATCAGATATATGATTTAATGAACTATTACAATGCCAGTAGCACCCAGGTCAAGAATTAGACCTTCATGAGTCACCCTTGAAATTCTTCCTTGTGTCCTGTGTCAATCACAGCCCTCTCCTCTCTCATAAGTAAGCGTCATCCCAAATCTTCGTAGTAATCACTTGCATTTTTCTTTTTATAATTTATGGATCCAGTTTGTTTCCTTCAACACTATCGTTTGGTTTTAACCACAGTAAAAACATTTTTATTCAGATACAATTTCCATGCTGTAAAATCAATCCATTTAAAGTATACAATTCAGTGGTTTTCGTGTCTTCTCAGAATTGTACAGCCATCACCACAGTCTAGGTTTTAGAACATTTTTGTCACACCAGGAAAAAACATGTGCCCCTTAGCAGTCATTCCTCTTCCCCACCCTCCCAGTCACCCCAGGCAACCATTAATCTATTTTCTGTCTCTATAGCTTGCTTATTCTGATTTTTCATGTAAATCAAGTCACACAACATGTGGTCTTTTGTGTCTGACTTCTTTCACTTAGTGTAACACTTTTGAGGTTCATCCGTGGCATAGCATATATTAGTATTTTATTCCTTTTCGTTGCTGAAGACTATCCCATTGTACGGATATGCCACATTTTGTTTGTCCATTGATCAGCCAATAGACGTTTGGGTTGTTTGCACTTATTGGCTGTTATGAATAATGCTGCTGTGAGCATTTACATACAAGTTTTTGTGTGGATGTATGCTTTCATTTCCCTTGAATATATACTTAGTAGTGGGAATTGCTGGGTCAAGTGGTACTCTATGGTTTAACCTTTTGAGGAACTGCGGAACTGTTAGAAAAACAGGCGACACCATTTTGCGTAACCAACAGCAATGTAGAGGGTTCCAGTTTCTCCACATCTTCAGCAATATTTGTTATTATCTCTTTTTCATTATATCCATCTTAAAGGGTATAAAGTAGTATCTCATTGAGTATCTAATTGACTGTAAATGTATTATGGTTTTCTTTTTTTAATTTTTTTAAAAAAATTATTTATTTATTTATTTTTGGCTGTGTTGGGTCTTTGTTGCTGTGCGCGGGCTTTCTCTAGTTGCCGCGAGTGGGGGCTACTCTTTGTTGTGGTGCGCGGGCTTCTCATTGCGGTGGCTTCTCTTGTTGCGGAGCACGGGCTCTAGGCGCTAGGGCTCAGTAGTTGTAGCACGCGGGCTCTTGAGCGCAGGCTCAGTTGTTGTGGCACATGGGCTTAGTTGCTGCACGGCATGTGGGATCTTCCCAGACCAGGGCTTGAACCTGTGTCCCCTGCATTGGCAGGTGGATTCTTAACAACTGCGCCACCAGGGAAGTCCCTGTATTATGGTTTTCATCTGCATTTCCCCAGTGGCAAATGACGTTGAGCATCTTCTTAATGTGTTTATTAGCCATTTGTAAATGTTCTTTGGAGAAACATCTATTCAAATCCTTTGCTCATTTAAAAATTTTAAATTATAGTTATAAAATAATGATAATTTTGATTATATAATTGTTTACCTTTTTATTAAAGGCTTACAGAAGTTCTTTATAACTGATACCAGTCCCTTTTCAGATATATGATTTACAATTATTTACTCCCATTCTGCGTTTTTTCCCCCGCTTTCTTTATATTATCATTTGCAGTACAAAATATTTTAATTTAGATGGATCCAAATTTATCTATTTTATCTTTTGTCACTTGTACTTTTGGTATCATATTTAACAAACCATTGCCTAATTCAAGACCATAAAGATTTACTGCTCTGTTTTCTTCTAAGAGTTTTATAGTTTTAGCACTTACATTGAAGTCTCTGATCCATTTTTAGTTAATTTTTATGTAAGAAAAGGTCCAACTTTATTTTTTTTGCATTTGGACATTCATTTGTCCCTGCACCATTTGTTGAAAAGACTGTACTTTGTCAATTAAATTGTTTTGGATGGCACTCTGTCAAAATTGATTATAAATGTAAGAGTTTATTTCTGAACTCTTAATTCACTTCCATTGTTTTACATGTTTGTCTTTGTATCAGTACCATAATGTGTTGATCACTGCAACCATATAGTAAGTTTTGAAATTGGGATACGTGAATCTTCCAACTCTGTTCTCCTTTTTAAAGATTGTTTGGCTATTCTGGGTTCCTTGCATATCCGAATGAGTTTTAGGATGTTTTTAAATTTCTGCAGAAAAGGCAGCTTGGATCATTATAGTAATTGTGCTGAATATGTAGACCAATAAGGGGAGTATTGATACCCTAACAATATTAAGTCTTAACAACCCATGAATGTAGCATGTTTTGTCTTTAATTTTTTCCAACGTTTTATAGTTTCCAGTGAGTGAGTCCTGTACTAGTTTTGTTAAATATTGAATATATTCCTGAGTATTTTATTCTTTTTGATGTGATTGTAAATGCAGCTCTTTTCTTAATTTCATTCTTTTATGTTTGGGTTGGTCATTGCTGTTGTATAGAAATAGAATGAATTTGTATGTTAATCTTATATCCTGCAACCTTGTTGAACCTGGTTATTTGTGTTTAATAGTTTGTTTTTTTTTTAGTTGGTTCCTTAGGATTTGCTATAAATTCATATCATCTATGAAGAGATAGTCATACTTATTCCTTTCTGGATGCTGATTTTGTTTGCTTGGTTTTCTTTCTTACCTGATTACAATGGTTAGTTACACCTGCAGTGAAATGTTGAGTAGAAATGGTAAGAAATAGAACATTGTATTCTTTTTTTTTTTTTGCGGTAAGCGGGCCTCTCACTGCTGTGGCCTCTCCCGTTGCGGAGCACAGGCTCCGGACGCGCAGGCTCAGCGGCCATGGCTCATGGGCCCAGCCTCTCCGCGGCATGTGGGATCCTCCCGGACCGGGGCAGAAACCCATGTTCCCTGCATCGGCAGGCGGACTCTGAACCACTGCGCCACCAGGGAAGCCCGAACATTGTATTCTTGTTCCTAATTTTAGGAGTGATCCATTCAGTCTTTCACTATTAAGTATAATATTAGCTGTGATTTTTTTTGTGTGTGGATGCCCTTTGTCTGGTTTAGGAAGTTCCTTTCTATTCCTGGTTTGTTGAATGAGTTTTATGACAAGACTGTTGGATTTTGGAAAATGCCTTTTCTCAATTGATATGATCATGTGCCTTTTATTTTTTCTTTTATTAATTTGGTTTGCTAATATTTTGTGGAAGATTTTTGCATCAATAGCTATAAAGAATATTGGTCTGTAGATATCTCGTGATGTCTTTGTCTAGCTTTGGTATCAGAGTATTACTGGCCCCTGGCCCCATAGAAGTATTATCTCCTTTTTTTTTTTTTTCTTTCTTTCTTTTTTTGGAAAGAGTTTGTCAAAGATTGGTATTAATTCTCATTTAAATGTTTGGTCGAATTTACCAGTGAAGTCCTTTGAGTCTGCACTTATATCTGTTGGAAGTGTTTTTAATCACCAATTCAATCTCTTGCTATAAGCCTTTTTAGAGATTCCGTTTTTTCTTCAGTTTTAGTAGTTTGTATTTTTCTAGGAATTTGTTCTTTTCCTCCAAGTTACCCACTTTGTTGTTGTACAGTTGTTCATAGTATTCCTTTATAATACTTTTTATTTCTGTATAATCAATAGCAATGTCCTTTTATTCATTTGTAATTTTTGTGTTCCCTCATTTTTTCCTTGGTCACTATAACTAAAGGGTTGTCAGTTTTGGGGATCTTTTCAAAGAAACCATTTTTGTTTTCATTGATTGTCTTTTGTGTTTTTCTGTTCTTTATTTCGTTTGTTTGCATTTTAATCTTTACTGTTTCTTGCTGCTTGCTTAGGTTTAGATTGCTCTTTTTTCTTGGTTCTTAAGATGGAAGTTCAGGTTATTGATTTGAGATCTTTCTTCTTTTATAATATAGGCATTTACAGCTATAAATTTTCCTCTAAGCACTGCTTTCTTTAGCTACATCCCATAGGTTTTGGTATATTTTAGTTTTCATTCATCTCAAGGTATTTTCTAATTTCCTTTACGATTTCTTCTTTGTTTCATTGGCTACTTACCAGTGTATTGTTTTATTTCCATGTATTTGTGAATTTCCAAAATTTCCTTCTGTTCCTGATTTCTGATTGCATTCCATTGTGGAATGGATTTTAGTCACATGATTTTAATCACTTTAAATTCTTGAGGGTTGTTTGTGGCCTAGAATATGGTCTCTTTTAGAGAATGTTTCATGTGCACTTGAGAAGACGGCCTTGTGTTGTTGGGTGGAGTGTTGTATAGATGTCTGGCAGGTCTAGTTGGCTTACACTTTTATTCCAATCTTCTATTTCCCTGTCGTTTTTTTCCTGGTTTTTCCATCTAGTGTTGAAAGGGGATAAGAAGTCTATTATCATTTTTGAATTGTTTATTTATTCTTTCAGTTCTTCTTCCTCCGTTGTTCTTGTAGCTTTACCGCCCATTTTGGCTGCTTTTCTTACAGTTGCTGTTCCATCGTGTGTCACTTTCTATCCTTTTACTTTCAACCTATTTGTATCATTGAACCTACCGTCTCCTGTAGACAGTATATAGTATATAGTTGGGTTTTTAAAAATACCCTCTGATAATCTCCGCCTTTTGATTGGATTGTTTAGTCTATTCACATTTAATATTATTGATATGGTTGGATTTACACCTGCCACTTTGCTTTTTGTTTTCCATAGGTCTTATGCCTTCTTTTGTTCTTTTTTTTTTTTTTACTGTCCTCTTTTGAAATAAGTGAATCTCTTCCAGTGTGGTATCTTAACTCCTTTAATAATTTTTAAATTATACATTTTGAATTAGTTTCTTAGTGTTTGCTCTAGGGCTTACAATATAGCTCTTAGCTTAAGAGAATCTACTTCTGATTTTTACCTACTTTCAGCAAAATTAAGAAACTCCTCTCCTGTATAGCTCTATTTCTCTCCTTTTTTTTTTGCTACTACTGTTATCTATATTACGTCTATATATTGTAGAAACCCAACAACATATTATTATAGTTTTTCTTTTATGTAAGTCTTTTAAAGAAGCTGAGAGAAGAAAGGAGAGCAGGTGCACATTTGTGGGGTTAGTTATGTTAACTTCTCTACTCTTCACCCACCTCATATATTCTGTGGGTCTCAGTTACCATCTGGTGTTATTACCCTACTCCAGCACAAGGCAGGTTTGCTCTCATCTGCTTCCTCTGTGTTACTATCATCAAATATATAAAATTTTACATGTTGTTATTAGCCCAACAATACACTTGTATGCATACTGTTTCACTGAATTGCTCTGTAAATCAGTTAAGAGAAGGGGGAGAGATATGCAATGGTAGTCTCTTTTGGAATTATGTACATAATTCTTGGCAGTCTGTCTTTTGTGTGCATTCAAACTACTGTTTGGTGTCATTTGCTTTCAACCTGAAGAACTCTTTTCAGTATTTCTTATAAAGCAGATCTCCTAGCAACAAATTCTCTCAGTTTTTGTTTTTCTGGGAATGTCTTGGTTCCACCTTCGTGGTTGAAAGATAGTTTTGCTGGATGTAAGATTCTTAATTCACAGTTTTTTATCTTCAGCATTTTGAATATTCAGTCCTACTACCTCCTGGTTTCCTCTGCTTCTGATGAGAAGTCAGCTGTCAGTCTTAT
Organism: Globicephala melas; assembly: GCF_963455315.2. Classification (NCBI taxonomy): domain Eukaryota; kingdom Metazoa; phylum Chordata; class Mammalia; order Artiodactyla; family Delphinidae; genus Globicephala; species Globicephala melas. The sequence goes on along the minus strand of NC_083315.2, from coordinate 2,721,272 downwards.
TGGGGTTCCTTGTATGTGAAGAGTCATTTTTCTCTTGCTGATTTCAAGATTTTTTTCTTTGCTTCTCAACATTTTGATTATATTTTGTCTGGGTGTGGATCTCTTTATATTTATCTGGTTTGGAGTTTGTTGAACTTCTTAGATGTGTAGATTACTAATGTTTTTCATCAAATTTGGGGAGATTTCAGCCATTATTTAAAACTTTGTTCTGTGCCTTTCTCTTTTTCTGTGGTGCTCTGTTCATGTTTCTTCATTCTTCTTTTCTCCCCATTCTTCAAATTGTATATAATCTCTATCAATATATCTTCAAGCACTCTGATTCTTTCTTCTTCCAGTTCATGTCGACTCTTGGGCTCCTATAGTGAATTTTCCATTTCAGTTATTGTACTTTTTCAGTTATTGTACAATTCCAAAATTTCTATTTGCTGCTTTTTTTCTGTAATTTCCTTATCTTTATTGATATTCTCTATTTGCTGAAACATTGTCATTATACTTTTCTCTAATTCTTTATCCATGGTTTCCTTTAGTTCTGTGAACTTATTTGGAATAGCTGATTTGAAGTCTGTCTCTGTTAAGTCTAACATCTGGGCCCCTTTAGAATCAGTTTGTGTTGCCTGCCTTTTTTTCCTGAAAATGGGTTTGCTGCTTCTTTGCACATTTTGCAATATTTGTTGAAAACCGGGCATTTTAAATAACATGTAGCAACTCTGTGTAGTGATCACCTTGGGAATGGGGGTTAATACTGTTTGCTTGGTTATTTATATATATTTTTAGTGACTTGGATGAACTGACTGTGTGAAAGCTGTTACCTCCAGTGGACAACATTGGATGTCTCTACTCAAATTTATTTTCTTGTTTTTTCTTTTATCTTTACTACCCAAGGGTTACCCCTTGGTCAGATAAGCCACTCATTGGTTAAAGGCTGTGCTTATACCCTCCTAGCCAGTTAGAATTTTACTCTTTACCATTAGACGTGCATGTGGCTTGAAGAGTGCTATCGCAGTTGAAAGAGTTTAGGTATTACCCAGTCATACAGTTCATAAAGGAAAGGCAGGATAAATTCTTGAGCTTTTTCTTTGATTTAATAGTTTTTAAGAATGATTAATTGGTTCTCTATCATCTCTTGAAGATGACCAATTATTAAAAAAATTTTGAACTCTTAGAATTAAACGTTTGATGGGTTTTAATCCATTTCAGTTATTATCATTAATGAAGCTCAAATTATTCCATCTTTGGCCAGTGGGAGCCTTTTGAGATGGGCTCCTGAGTCCTAGAATTAGCCATTTCTCTAAGCAGCTCTGGTCTCTAAGGGATGCTCAATGATGCTGGATTGGCCTTTGTTTGTAGGCCTTTTCTGTAATCAGAGTTAAGAAATATATGCACATATTTAAGATAAAATAAAATACCTCACAAGGTCATATTGATGCTTCCAGTTACAACTCTAGACTACAGCGTATTTGAATCTTCCTTCTATATCTCCTTTTCTCTGTGCCAAGAGTCCTGGTTTTTCAAAGACACAAGTGATTATAGAATTAGAAAATCCCATAATTATTCATTTATTTTTATCCCGTATTACACATGCAATAGTCTCAGAATGACAACAGTAATACTACTGAAAACATTAAAAAGCATACTTTTGCTTATACTCTCACCATCTTTACAGCATTTAGGACTGGCAGTGTCTTCTGAGACACTGTTTGTTTAGCAGAATGAAATGTTTGCTTAGCAACATTTTAGAGCACCTTCTCTTTCTCAGACTCCCTGCTACAAAGGAGGAAGAGACACAACCTTGTTCTCTAAAAGCTGGGCTGTTGGGTTACGTGGTGTCATTCCGGTACAGGAAGGCATGGCCCCAAAATCTGGGTTTTTCTTCTTCTTTAAAGGTACTGTTAATGATGTAATTGCATACTTCCTAAAATAAAACTCTTTCATTTTCTGCTCTTGTCAGGGAGCAGCTTCCATTGGGTGGAGATGCTTGATACTTCCTAATCTCTGTTACCTAGTGTATTAGTCAGGTTGTGCAGAGAAATACAGCTAGCAGGGGATATATCTATATATCTATGTATGCTATCACGGCTTTTGTGGATGCACTATAGATAGATGGATGGAAAGACAGAAAAATAGGATATACTAGCTAGATAGATAGATAGGGAGAGAGAGTAGTTTTTATGTTAAGGAACTGGCTCACATGATTGTGGGAGCTGGCAAGTGTGAAATTTGTAGAGTAGGCCAGCAGGCACAAATTTTAGGTAAACGTTGATGATGTAGTCTTGAGTCCAAAATTTGCAGGGCAGCCCAGCAGACTGGAAACTCAGACAGGTTTCTGTGTTGCAGTCTTGAGGCAGAATTGCTTCTTTCTTGGGAAAGTTCAGTCTTTGCTCTTAAGGCCTTCAACTGATTGGTTGAGGCCCACCACATTATGGAGAGTAACCTGCTTTAAAGTCAACTGATTGTAAATGTTAATCACATCCACAGGGACTGTCACAGAGACACATAGACTAGTGTTAGACCAAACAGCTGGGCACCGTAGTCTAGCCAAGTTGACACATAAAATTAACCACCAAGGTTAGGTTAACCATTTAATTTAGTGCCCAAACTGAGATTCCTTTGAGAATAAGAATTACTGAAAAATAATAAAATTGTATAATTTTATTTGTTGACTAACAGATTTATTTTTATTGTATTTTAAAAACAAGTTTATTTCTGAAAAACGTTAACATATTTCCATGTTAATATTTAAAAAAAACCCAAAACATCACAACAAACATCACAACAAAATTATTTCATACTGATTTTTTTCAACTTTAAAAAGACCATAAATAGAATTCTCAGTAGAAGCCCATATACATTATTTAGTTTCTTAGTCATAATTTGTCTGTAGTACTGGGTCTCTGTATGTTTCTGAAAGGAATGTAGTTTTGAAACACAGTTGTATTGTTTTTAATTGTTTCGTAAAATTATAGTCTTCAAAGTTTCATTTTATGATTACTAAACTTGAAACTTGATTCTTTTCAGTAGTTACTAATTGCTGTAAATCATAATCTTTAAATTTGAGAATATAATATCTGTATAGATACTAAGGTACCTGGTAAGTTCAAAGCAAATTCTACTAAATTGAGGTCATTCTAAATTTTGATTTTTTTTTAGTAGTTTAACAGGGAAATATTCCAGCCCATATATTTTCACAGGTACTGTCTTTTTACTCTATTTAGAGTATCTTTATTCAATGACATTTTTACAAGAGAAAGCTTGTCAGATAAGTTGTATTTATTTAGAAGTCTTCTGAACATTTTACCAGATTTTTTTTTTGTTTTAATTTTTAAAATTTTTATTCATTTATTTTTGGCCACACTGCATGGCATGCGGGATCTTAGTTGCCTGACCAGGGATCGAACCTGCGCCCCCTGCAGTGGAAGCATGGAGTCTTAACCACTGGACTGCCAGGGAAGTCCCCCATTTTACCAAATTTAGATGCTGCTAGATTGTAAGCATTTGGAAGTCCATTTCATCCTGGTACAAAGTATAAACTTATCTAAGTAAAAAAACTGGTTCTCTGTATAAATTAAATCTGAATTAAAGATTTCCAACTGACTGAACAAAATGAAGCCAAGATTTAGAGTGCTCGGCTGAAAAAATTTCAATGCTATTGATGATTTTACTAAGTGAGTCTTAAAAGCCTCCAAGATTTCTAAGATATGTAGCAACAAGAGAAAACAGGTACTGCCATGTGGAGTAGTATTTTTTTTTTTTTTTTTTTTGCGGTACGCGGGCCTCTCACTGCTGTGGCCTCTCCCGTTGCGGAGCACAGGCTCCGGACGCGCAGGCTCAGCGGCCACGGCTCACGGGCCCAGCCGCTCCGCGGCATGTGGGATCTTCCCGGACCGGGGCACGAACCCGTGTCCCCCGCATCGGCAGGTGGACTCTCAACAACTGCGCCACAAGGGAAGCCCGGAGTAGTATTTTTTTTTTATTCAACATTATCTTTGTCACATGAGTGACAGTTTCTTTGTGTGTGTGTGTGTGTGTGTGTGTGTTTAAATATTTGTCAGTTGTGATTGTTAGACTGTCACATCTTTGGTGGATGTAATTGTGGGACGTGTTTGCTTCTACTTTGGTCATATTTTGCCGTTCACATGGTATCTCTTGACACTGATAGAAAGCTGGCATGACTTAAGTGTAAATTTCTTCTGCTAATAGAGCCAACAAAATAACAGCTGCCACTTGATTTTAACTATGTAAACAAGACACTTTGTAATCAGAACTGAGCAAGATTAAAGACTAGTCATTTGATCTAAATGAAAAGTCATGCTTTATAGAATAATATATAAAACACCTTCTTCATCTGCTTTTCTGAAATTGGTATCTTCGAGCTACTCATAGTTGGGGCAGCAGCATTTTGAATATTTTTTCCACCTCCACCGAAGACTGCAGGATTTAGCTGTCCCTCGGCCTCTCCTGTCCAAGTGCACTTCCTTTTTCTGCCCATGGTTTGGGTGCTGACTTTGAGAACGAGGTGTCAGTTATAGCCCATCCAGAGAGAGGTCTTTCACGTTCAACCACAGGTTAAATTGACAATTGGATTCACTGTGCGTGTATCTCACAGCACTCACCAAGATCCGGGCACAGCCTGGAAGTAAATGTTCCGGCTTATTATAACACTCCCGTTAAAAAAAATCGCTAGAAAGTGGAGAATCCAGGACAAATAATAAATTGCGGGGGTGGGGACACTGTGACAATGGACCTAAGTTGAGACTGTCTCAGTCAAACTGACACACATGTTCGCTTTACCAGACACGTGTCTTTTCAAAAATCTCCTAACCCCAAATTCCTGATTACTGTTTTCCCCTCACAAAGGCTGTGCCCTCAATGTGATTCACTTGTTTGTGACTACTTAGTAATTTCCACAGCATTACGCACGTGGAAAAGAATGTGAAACATTCTTATTAGTCAGTTTTATTCATTGTAGCACTTCCTTCTTTCTAGAACATTTTCTGTTTATCTTAAAACTTGTATTAAATTTTGCATGCCTTCATTTTTAAACATTTTTAAAGACATGTAATAAATTTATGGTATTGTTCTTCCTTAAATTAGTTCTTTTGTTATCTTAATAAAATATCATACAATAATTTTTAAAATTTGGGAATGAAAGGAATACAGTTGTTAACATATATTTGATAAAAATGGATTATCTGAATATGATTATGATAATACTTTATATTCTATTACAGGATTAAATTAAAAGGATTTACCATACATCTTATGACTCTTTACTGGAGCCTTGGGAGATAGGTAAGTGACAAGCATTTTTTGAAGAGAGATATTTCTGAAACATTAAATGATTTGATCTCATAGGTTCCTGACAAAGTAGACAATGGAGTATATCTTACTTCAGTGATTTACCTCTTTTTCTCCTCAGGAAAAATGGTAGAAATACCGTGTTTACATGAATGTAAGGTAACATTCTCTGGTATCCAATAAATCATATTTTCCAGGGAGTTTTAGGTTTATTTTGTATAATAATTATACAGAGAACATTGTCAATAAGAGAAACAAGTTAGGCATATTTCAAAAGTTAAAGCCCTAAAAAAATCGTTAAATGCAAAGTGGTGTCCTGGATTGTATCTTAGAACTGAAAAAAGACATCAGTGAAAAGCAGGTGAAATCCAAGTAGAGTTTATAGCTTAGTTAATAGTAAATGAACCAATGTCAGCGTCTCAGTGTTGACAAATGTACCGTGGTAGTGTAAGATGTTAACTTCAGGTGGAATTTGGTGAAAGGAATACAGGAACTCGGTAATACCTTTGCAACTCTTCTGTAAATCTAAAATTATTCCAAAATAAAAATTTTTCTTTAAAGCCAAAAAAAATCGAGATTTATTTGAAAAGTATAGTTTAGAAGTAGCTTTTCTGTGTAATACTTTGAAAACTCAAAATAATTAATTACCTTTAGAAAAACCCAGATGCCGTGCATTAGAGATGCAGGGAAATGTGTGACGATAGGTTTCACTTTTCAGTTCATGGGAGGCGTGGGATTTCATTTTCTTGACATTGGCCTGGTGCCCATGAACATCTCCTTGAGCTCGGTTACAGACCTGCTCTTTGACTCCTTTAAGGTACTTGTGTGTTCTTGGGTGGTTTAGTACTGCTCTTTCTGTTAACATAAGCAGGCCCTTCCCACGGTTCCCAGTGCACCACTTTTTTCTTTTTCTTTTCTTTTCTTTGATGTACTGTTAGGGGCAAAAAGGCCAGTGATGTGACTCCGTGGTTTGGAGTTGAGACCCTTTTAGGGTGGTTTTGTTCAGTCACATCTACTTGAGCTTCTAGGTCAGGCGCTGGACTCAGCTGACCTCTCGTTAAAGAGCCATTTCTGTAGTTGAGCTGAAATAATTGATTGCTGTCAGATAATTGAAATTGTCAGTTTCCAAAATGAACTCTGGCAGTATAACTCTTTTAAATTTCTATAAATATTAAAAGACTATAAGAAGGGACCTCCGTAGTTTGCTGAACTATTACATAACTTGTCATTAATAAAAGTAAAATAGCCCTGCCGGCCTTTAAATGGTCTCCTGCTGCTGCTGCCAACTTTAGTGATTTTAGTTAAACTTAAATTTCATGAAGGGAAATAGAAGTAGATTCTACTTAAAGGATACAGGCGTTTAACACAGCAGACCCAGGCCTGGATGACTTCTGCAGGATAGTTGTTAGGCTTGGAGAGTTCTGTTTTGCTTGATGATATTTGTTCAGAATTGGTGTTGTAAATTCTATTGGCATGAGATTGATATCTTTACTTCTTAGTGATGTAGCATAATTGTGCCAACCTTGGTAGGAAAGTTCAGAAAAAGGGAGGAGCATTTTTTCAGGACAAGTTGAAATTCCATTGATCAAATTATAGTCCACACATAAAATCAAGCAAAAAAGCTTTTTATTCTTCTGTGCTCGAAGAGCCTTGCAAGTGTTGTTTCTGGAGACATGCTTTACCACTCCGCTGGCTGACTGTTACTTTATGGTCACCTAAAGTATAAATGGGGGTAGCTAATAGGCACTGAGCGCTTTCTATGTACCAGGCACCTTGTTTACAGTGATCTCATTTAATCTTCACAAACACCTATGAGCTAGTTTGGAACTCCCATCATACATGAGGCTGGAGGGTAACAGATGTCTCCAGGGCAGCCCTGAAGGTGTGGGGCAGAAAGAGCCGATTGCCACGGTGTGCAGTACCTACAGTTTAGTACCTGGTATTGCCAGCTTCCAGGGAATCCTGAGTCTGTGGACACACGGTAAACTTCAGATTACAACAACTCTTCTGGGTAAAAGGATGTCTGATCATACCGGGTGACCTAGAGCGGACTCCCCCCGGGGTAATGGGCCTGGAGTGGAGTCTCTGCTGCCCGTCGCAGCCGTGCCCTGGCTCATCCTCTGGTTCCCAAGCACGTCAGTTGCTCTCTGTCACCTGATGAATTGCCGAACAGTCACGCATTGTGTGCTTCATTGATCAGATGCCAGGAACTCTTGGCAGCTCTGGGGAGCGTGATCTCAGCGTGCCTCCTGGTCGGCGCTGGGCAACTGCAAGCTGTTAGTGGGGGTGAGAACTTGGATCCAGAAGCCAGGACCCATGCCAGAGGCCAGGGACGGGGTAACTGAGCAGCGGGCATGTGAAATGGAGCTCTCCAGACTCCGTCAGCTGGCCAGGAGGCAGAAGGAGAGTTGCACGTGACTCTGAAAGGTGGTCTTTGAAGAAGATTATGACGTCTGGCTGTGGGTTTTGTACTTTGCAGATATAAAATACTCCCAGTTGCTTTTTGAGGAAGAATGAGAATGTTGCCAACTTACACATCATAGTGCTTGTTACAATGGGCAGAAACCACTCTCTCTGAAGCTTTTCCCCGTCAGTTCTAGCCATGTCTTTCTGTGGCCTAAATCTCCAGTCCTTCTTACACTTGAAAGCATAAAACGCACGCAGGATTACAAACTCTCCTTCTCGGTGTCCTCTTCTTCGTGGTCTCTGACGGTTGGTGTCCTTCAGGGCTCAGTCCTTGGTTGCCTTCGCTGCTTATTCTCCATGTGATCTCATGCGTCCCTCACTTTAAATACCGTGTGTCCCCCCAGTTTATTTCTTTGCCTTGATCTCTCCGATGAGCTCCAGGCTCCTATCCGTCTGCCTATCCAACGTCTCTATTCAGAAGCCCAGTAAGCATTTCAGACTTACGTATGTGCAGCGGGACGCCTGGTCTCTCTTCCCCAGACATGCCCTCCAGCTTACTCAGTGGTGCACTCAGTTGCTCGGGCCAAAACCTAGAAGTCGTCTTTGACTTTTCTCTTTGCTTCTTAACCCACATCCAGTCTATCGGGGGCTTAGATGTCTTCCTTTCAAAATATATGCCTTTGCTGCCATCGCCCCCACTGCTACTCTAGTCTAATTATATAATGTAGCTTATAATCACCATTGTAAGTTACCTAGATGACAGTAATAGCCTCCTCGCCGGCCTTCCTTATCTCTAGTCCGTGCTCCATATAGCAGCGAAAGTAGGTTTTGTTTTGTTTGTTTCGTTTGTTTGAGTTTTAATGTTAAACAGTGCCTGTCCTTCCCCTGTTCACAACCCTGCAGTGTCTGCCCACTACACTCAGGGTAAACTTCTCACCCCGTTCAACCAGGCCCTGCACGTTCTCCCTGCTGCCTTTTCGCCTGCCGTTCTCTGTGTGCTCATGTGGCTCTATAGCCACAGTTGCTTTCTTGCTGTCCCGTAAATTCTCCAAGTCCATTCGGAATTGGCTAAATCCCTCCTACCCCCTACCCTATACCCTCATCCTGACCATTTCAGCTTTTAACCTGGTGCCAGTGGAGGTAGATTTAGAGAGAAAAGTACATTTCTGAGGCTCTGTAGCACATGTAGTGGGAGAGGTCAGAGGTCACCCTAGAAGTTTTGCAGTCTCGTTGTTCCAAGTTTCTGTAATTTGAATTGCTCTCAAGCGTAAGAGGGCCTGGAGATGTAGAGCTGCAGAAAGACGTTGCTAGAATTGATGGGGAGAAGTTGCAGAGAGAGAGGTTTCTGAGGAGAGAGAACATTCTATAAGCAGTAGAAGGAATAAGTTGGTAACAGTGACATCTGCATATAAATAGACGGGCTGCTGCAGAGGACAGTGGGCTCTTTGTCACTGACGGTGTCAACTTGAGGCTGATCTACCTCCTGGGGTGTTGCAGAGGAAGATGGGCTAGAGTGGGGGAGGGGAGAGTGGTTTTTCTCGCCAGAGCTGGTCTCCCCAACTCTGAGATTATATCCGTTTTCAGAATCTTCTTTTTTCAGACGACTCCTCCTGTCTTTGTATAGGGAAGCTTTCATCCATAAATTATAAAGGTGAACTTCTAGGTGAAGTTCCCAGCATTTGAGGTGAAAGAAGAGCTCCTATCGAGGTACTCAGGTGGACGAAGTCCTCATCTAAGGCGTTTCCTTGGAGGCATTTTTCTTTCTTTCACTTTTCAATTTAAAATTTATTTAGATTGATATTAGGTCTGAAATAAATAATACACACATACACAAATTCTGTAATAGATTTTAGTTATTAAACAAAAGTGTACTGAGTCTCAGAAGTAAAGAGCATGATATTTGGAAATGGCCTTTGGTCAGAGTTTGCTAGAAATGGAAAGTTCATCCTACTCTGATGCCAGAAGCGCTTTGAGAAGGACTGACTGTGCTTCCCTGTGTCATCGACGGTGATCCAGCCATTCCCTTCTCTTCTCTTGGAAAGACAAAAATAGGATTTAAATAATAGAGAACTTTAAGTTATAAGCGCTTTTAGTTAGACCCCAGAAAGTCTATTAATGCAAATTCCAGTTTCTTATAACCACTGAACTGTGGAACTTGGAATTAGTGATACAGGAAGGAATGATTTTCAGGCACTCTGTGATACTAAAGTACTTTATACTTGATTGCTCTGGTAACTAGCGCCTAAGTAATAGGATGACACATTTAAAGATCGCCCGCAGCCTGACACAGGTGCCTGTAGCGCCAGGGTCCGGTCCAGCCCGCCCCTGTGCGTATGCTGGCGCACTATGTGAAATCACCGTTCTAATGAAGACACCGTTCTGCCTCTAAGGAAGGCCTGAACTCTGTAACATGTTTCCACCTAGAATCTCTCTGGTTTCTCTGTCTTCTCCAGGCTTCTGACTTTGCTCCCCTCTTTCCCATTAGAGCGACCTCTGTCTTTTAGATTTGACTCCTTCTTCTTCTCTTTTTTTTTTTAACGGATATTATTATTTTTTAAAAATCTTTATTGGAGTATAATTGCTCTACAATGGTGTGTTAGTTTCTGCTGTATCAAAAAGTGAATCAACTATACGTATACATATATCCCCATATCTCCTCCCTCTTGCGTCTCCCTCCTACCCTCCCTATCCCACCCCTCCAGGTGGTCACAAAGCACCGAGCTGATGTCCCTGTGCTATGCGGCTGCTTCCCACTAGCTATCTATTTTACATTTGGTAGTGTATATATGTCCATGCCACTCTCTCACTTCGTCCCAGCTTACCCTTCCCCCTCCCCGTGTCCTCAAGTCCATTCTCTACGTCTGCATCTTTATTCCTGTTCTGCCCCTAGGTTCTTCAGACGCATTTTTTTTTTGATTCCATATATATGTGTTAACATATGGTATTTGTTTTTCTCTTTCTGACTTATTTCACTCTGTATGACAGACTCTAGGTCCATCCACCTCACTACAAATAACTCAATTTCATTTCTTTTTATGGCTGAGTAATATTCCATTGTATATATGTGCCACATCTTCTTTATCCATTCATCTGTCGATGGACACTTAGGTTGCTTCCATGTCCTGGCTGTTGTAAATAGAGCTGCAATGAATATTGTGGTACATGACTCTTTTTGAATTATGGTTTTCTCAGGGTATATGCCCAGTAGTGGGATTGCTGGGTCGTATGGTAGTTCTATTTTTATTTTTTTAAGGAACCTCCATACTGTTCTCCATAGTGACTTTATCACTTCACATTCCCACCAACAGTGCAAGAGTGTTCCCTTTTCTCCACACCCTCTTCAGCATTTATTGTTTGTAGATCCTTTGTATTTCTGCAGTGTCAGTTGTTACTTCTCCTTTTTCATTTCTAATTCTATTGATTTGAGTCTTCTCCCTTTTTTTCTTGATGAATCTGGCTAATGGTTTATCAATTTTGTTTATCTTCTCAAAGAACCACCTTTTAGTTTTATTGATCTTTGCTATGGTTTCCTTCATTTCTTTTTTTATTAACTAAAGTCCATGCTTTATTCAGATTTTCTTATTAATTAATTAATTTATTTTTACATCTTTATTGGAGTATAATTGCTTTACAATGGTGTGTTAATTTCTGCTTTATAACAAAGTGAATGAGTTATACATATACATATGTTCCCATATCTCTTCCCTCTTGCGTCTCCCTCCCTCCCACCCTCCCTATCCCAACCCTCTAGGTGGTCACAAAGCACCAAGTTGATCTCCCTGTGCTATGCGGCTGTTTCCCACTAGCTATCAATTTTATGTTTAGTAGTGTATATATGTCCATGCCCCTCTCTCGCTTTGTCACAGCTTACCCTTCCCCCTCCCCATATCCTCAGGTCCATTCTCTAGTAGATCTGTGTCTTTATTCCTGTCTTACCCCTAGGTTCTTCATGACGTTTTTTTCTTCTTAGATTCCATATATATGTGTTAGCATACAGTATTTGTCTTTCTCCTTCTGACTTACTTCACTCTGTATGACAGACTCTGGGTCCATCCACCTCACTACAAATAACTCAATTTCATTTCTTTTTATGGCTGAGTAATATTCCATTGTATATATGTGCCACATCTTCTTTATCCATTCATCGGATGATGGACACTTAGGTTGTTTCCATCTCCTGGCTATTTTAAATAGAGCTGTAATGAACATTTTGGTACATGACTATTTCTGAATTATGATTTTCTCAGGATGTATATATACCCACTAGTGGGATTGCTGGGTCATATGGTAGTTCTATTTGTAGTTTTTTAAGGAACCTCCATACTGTTCTCCATAGTGGCTGTACCAATTCACATTCCCACCAGCAGTGCAAGAGTATTCCCTTTTCTCCACACCCTCTCCAGCATTTATTGTTTCTAGATTTTTTGATGATGGCCATTCTGACTGGTGTGAGATGATATCTCATTGTAGTTTTGATTTGCATTTCTCTAATGATTAATGATGTTGAGCATTCTTTCATGTGTTTGTTGGCAGTCTGTATATCTTCTTTGGAGAAATGACTGTTTAGGTCTTCTGCCCATTTTTGGATTGGGTTGTTTGTTTTCTTGTTATTAAGCTGCATTAGCTGCTTGTAAATTTTGGAGATTAATCCTTTGTCAGTTGCTTCATTTACAAATATTTTCTCCCATTCTGAGGGTTGTCTTTCAGTCTTGTTTATGGTTTCCTTTGCTGTGCAAAAGCTTTTAAGTTTCATTAGGTCCCATTTGTTTATTTTTGTTTTTATTTCCATTTCTCTAGGAGGTGGGTCAAAAAGGATCTTGCTGTGATGTATGTCATAGAGTGTTCTGCCTATGTTTTCCTCTAAGAGTGTGATAGTTTCTGGCCGTACATTTAGGTCTTTAATCCATTTTGAGCTTATTTTTGTATGGTGTTAGGGAGTGTTCTAATCTCATACTTTTACATGTACCTGTCCAGTTTTCCTAGCACCACTTATTGAAGAGGCTGTCCTTTCTCCACTGTACATTCCTGCCTCCTTTATCAAAGATAAGGTGACCATATGTGCATGGGTTTATCTCTGGGCTTTCTATCCTGTTCCATGGATCTATATTTCTGTTTTTGTGCCAGTACCATACTGTCTTGATTACTGTAGCTTTGTAGTGTAGTCTGAAGTCAGGGAGCCTGATTCCTCCAGCTCCGTTTTTCGTTCTCAAGATTGCTTTGGCTATTCGGGGTCTTTTGTGTTTCCATACAAATTGTGAAATTTTTTGTTCTAGTTCTGTGAAAAATGCCAGTGGTAGTTTGATAAGGATTGCATTGAATCTGTAGATTGCTTTGGGTAGTAGAGTCATTTTCACAATGTTGATTCTTCCAATCCAAGAACACGGTATATTTCTCCCTCTGTTTGTATCATCTTTAATTTCTTTCATCAGTGTCTTATAATTTTCTGCATACAGGTCTTTTGTCTCCTTAGGTAGGTTTTAGATATTTTATTCTTTTTGTTGCAGTTGTAAATGGGAGTGTTTTCTTGATTTCACTTTCAGATTTTTCATCACCAGTGTATAGGAATGCCAGAGATTTCTGTGCATTAATTTTGTATCCTGCTACTTTACCAAATTCATTGATTAGCTCTAGTAGTTTTCTGGTAGCATCTTTAGGGTTCTCTATGTATAGTATCATGTCATCTGCAAACAGTGACAGGTTTACTTCTTCTTTCCCGATTTGGATTCCTTTTATTTCCTTTTCTTCTCTGATTGCTGTGGTTAAAACTTCCAAAACTATGTTGAATAAGAGTGGTGAGAGTGGGCAACCTTGTCTTGTTCCTGATCTTAGTGGAAATGCTTTCAGTTTTTCACCATTGAGAATGATGTTGGCTGTGGGTTTGTCATATATGGCCTTTATTATGTTGAGGAAAGTTCCCTCTATGCCTACTTTCTGCAGGGTTTTTATCATAAATGGGTGTTGAATTTTGTCGAAAGCTTTCTCTGCATGTATTGAGATGACCATATGGTTTTTCTCCTTCAGTTTGTAATATGGTGTATCACATTGATTGATTGGCATATATTGAAGAATCCTTGCATTCCTGGAATATACCCCACTTGATCATGGTGTATGATCCTTTTAATGTGCTGTTGGATTCTGTTTGCCAGTATTTTGTTGAGGATTTTTGCATCTATGTTCATCAGTGATATTGGCCTGTAGCTTTCTTTCTTTGTGACATCCTTGTCTGGTTTTGGTATCAGGGTGATGGTGGCCTCGTAGAATGAGTTTGGGAGTGTTCCTGCCTCTGCTATATTTTGGAAGAGTTTGAGAATGATGGGTGTTAGCTCTTCTCTAAATGTTTGATAGAATTCGCCTGTGAAGCCATCTGGTCCTGGGCTGTTGTTTGTTGGAAGATTTTTAATCACAGTTTCAATTTCAGTGCTTGTGATTAGTCTGTTCATATTTTCTGTTTCTTCCTGATTCAGTTTTGGCAGGTTGTGCATGTCTAAGAATTAGTCCATTTCTTCCAGGTTCTCCATTTTATTGGCATAGAGTTGCTCGTAGTAATCTCTCACGATCTTTTGTATTTCTGCAGTGTCAGTTGTTAATTCTCCTTTTTCATTTCTAATTCTGTTGATTTTAGTCTTCTTCCTTTTTTTCTTGATGAGTCTGGCTAATGGTTTATCAATTTTGTTTATCTTCTCAAAGAACCAGCTTTTAGTTTTATTGATCTTTGCTATCGTTTCCTTCATTTGTTTTTCATTTATTTCTGATCTGATTTTTATGATTTCTTTCCTTCTGCTAACTTTGGGGGTTTTTTGTTCTTCTTTCTCTAATTGCTTTAGGTGCAAGGTTAGGATGTTTCCTGTTTCTTAAGGTAGGATTGTATTGCTATAAACTTCCCTCTTAGAACTGCTTTTGCTGCATCCCATAGGTTTTGGGTCATCTTGTCTCCATTGTCATTTGTTTCTAGGTGTTTTTTAATTTCCTCTTTGGTTTCTTCAGTGATCACTTCGTTATTAAGTAGTGTATTGTTTAGCCTCCATGTGTTTGTATTTTTTACAGATCTTTTCCTGTAAATGATATCTAGTCTCATAATGTTGTGGTTGGAAAAGATACTTGATACAATTTCAATTTTCATAAATTTACCGAGGCTTGATTTGTAACCCAAGATATGATCTATGCTGGAGAATGTTCCATGAGCACTTGAGAAAAATGTGTATTCTGTTGTTTTTGGATGGAGTGTCCTATAAATATCAATTAAGTCCATCTTGTTTAATGTGTCATTTAAAGCTTGTGTTTCCTTATTTATTTTCATTTTGGATGATCTGTCCGTTGGTGAAAGTGGGGTGTTAAAGTCCCCTACTTTGAATGTGTTACTGTCGATTTGCCCTTTTATGGCTGTTAGTATTTGCCTTATGTATTGAGGTGCTCCTATGTGGGGTGCATAAATATTTACAATTATTATATCTTCTTCTTGGATTGATCCCTTGATCATTATGTAGTATCCTTCTTTGTCTCTTGTAATACTCTTTATTTTAAAGTCTATTTTGTCTGATATGAGAACTGCTACTCCAGCTTTCTTTTGATTTCCATTTGCATGGAATATCTTTTTCCATCCCCTCACTTTCAGTCTGTATGTGTCCTTAGGTCTGAAGTGGTTCTCTTGTAGACAGTATATATATGGGTCTTGTTTTTGTATCCATTCAGCCAGTCTGTGTCTTTTGGTTGGAGTATTTAATCCATTTACATTTAAGGTGGTTATCGATATGTGTGTTCCTATTACCATTTTCTTAATTGTTTGGGGTGTGTTATTGTGGGTCTTTTCCTTCTCTGTGTTTCCTGCTTAGAGAAGTTCCTTTAGGATTTGTTGTAAAGCTGGTTTGGTGGTGCTGACTTCTGTTAGCTTTTGCTTGTCTGTAAAGGTTTTAATTTCTCCATCAAATCTGAATGAGATCCTTGCTGGGTAGAGTAGTCTTGGTTGTAGGTTTTCCTCTTTCATCATTTTAAATATGTCCTGCCACTCCCTTCAGGCTTGCAGAGTTTCTGCTGAGAAATCAGCTGTTAACCTTATGGCGATTCTCTTGTATATTATTTGTTGCTTTTCCCTTGCTGCTTTTAATATTTTTTCTTTGTATTATTTTTTGAAAGTTTGATTAATATGTGTCTCAGCATGTTTCTCCTTGGATTTATCTTATATGGGACTCTCTGCGCTTCCTGGACTTGATTGACTATTTCCTTTCCCATATTAGGGACGTTTTCAACTATAATCTCTTCAAATATTTGACTCCTTCTCCTTGATTACCATTTTGACCTCACACAAAACTGCTGTGCTGACCTAAAACATACCATTCGGATTATGTCCTGTGTTGTTATTCCTGTTTTGAATTGAGCCAGGGATCCTCCTAGGAGGAGAGATGGCCAGTGGTACCTTCTCGATGGTGAAGGTGACATGATCATGGCACACGTGTCATGCTTCTCAGTCTCTGGCACTGAGGCAGTTAGACTAATTTTTACACCTGACCTTGGCAGAAGACTAATATATCCACACTCCTTTAAAGCCAGTAATGAAATAATCAATAAAGGGAAAAGCAGTTCTCAAATGTAGTACACTTCTCTCTGTCAAATTAAAGAGGTATTTGAGCTATATACAGATGATGTTGGAAAGTTCAGGTCTTGAAATGGTCTCAGGTCCACTCAGAGCCTCTTTAGTTACTCGTTTTTCCTCTTAATAACGAGAGTAAACACATACATAGCTTACTGTGTTCTAATTGCTTTATATGTTTTAGCTAATTTAGTCCTCACAGCAGTCCTGTGAGGTATATATTGGGTGGGCCAAAAAGTGCCTTCAGTTTTTTAAGTAAAAATAAAAGACATTTTTCATTTTCACCAAGAGCTTTATTGAACAATGTATTCACCCTTTTGTTCCGCTACCTTCTGCCATTTTTCAGGCAACTTCATAATTCCATCTTCCCAAAACTTTCTATCTTTTTGAGCAAGGAACTGTTCAACGTGCCTTTTACGGTCTTCCAAAGAATTGAAAGTTTTTCCATTAAGAGAATTTGTAAAGACCGAAATAAATGGAAATCTGAAGGTTCAGTGTCTGGTGATATGGTGGATGAATCAGAACTTCCCAGTCAAGCTGTAACAGTTTTTGCCTGGTCATCAAAGAAACCTGTGGTCTTGTGTTATCCTGATGGAAGATTATGTGTTTTCTGTTGACTAATTCTGGACACATTTCGTCGAGTGCCACTTTCAGTTGGTCTAATTGGAAGCGGTACTTGTTGGAATTAATCGTTTGGTTTTCTCGAAGGAGCTCATAATGGAGGACTCCCTTCCAATTCCACCATATAGACAACATCCCCTTCTTTGGATGAAGACCGGCCTTTGGTGTGGTTGGTAGTGGTTCATTTCGCTTGCCCCACGATCTCTTCTGTTCCACATTGTTGTACAGTATCCAGTTGTCATTGCCCATCACAGTTTGTTTTAAAAATGGAACGTTTTCATTATGTTTCAAAACGTAGAGAATTGCATGCAGAAATATGGTCAAGAAGGTTTTTTTTGCTTATGTGAGACCCAAACATCAAAGCAATTCACATAACCAAGCTGGTGAAAATGATTTTCAAAGCTTGATTTAGATATTTAGAGTATGTCAGCTGTCTCCTACGGGGTATAACGTTGATTGTTCTCAGTTAATGTCTCGATTTGATCGCTATCAACTTCAACTCGTCTACCCGACCATGGAGCATCGTCTAATGAGAAATCTCCAGCACGAAACTTCGCAAACCACTTTTGACACGTTTGATCAGTCACAGGGCCTTTTCCGTACACTACACAAAGCTTTTTGTGCGTTTCAGTTGCGTTTTTACCTTTCTTGAAATAATAAAACATAATATACCGAAAATGTTGCTTTTTTTCCTGCCATCTTTGATATCAAAATGACTACACAAAAATTCACCAATTTTGATGAGTCTTTTTTTAAATGCACTCTGGTATGACAGCTGTCACATACAGTCTAACAAAGTTGTTTCCAATGAAGTTAAAGACAGCTGAGTACTACCGGAGCCATCTTACAGAAAAAAATGAACCTTTTGGCCCACCCAATGTGTATATACGTATGTATGTATATGCTTAGCAAAACTCTGTGAGGACACATGCCAAATATTAACAGTTGTTATCTTCTAAGTGATAGATTTATAGATGGCATATATTTTCATCTTTATATTTTTGGCCTTTTCCAGTTTTCAGTAGTGAGCCTGCATAATTTTCTAGATATAGTTTGTGATTATTAATGTTATTACAACTGTCAGATAACTATATACTCCAACTTAGCTCATGACAGCCTAGCCTTGGAGGAAACATTTGCTTCCTACCACCAACTTACCTCTCTTCAACCTCCCCTAGAACATCTACTCTTTCTTTTATTCTCCATAAATGTATAAGCTATTTAATGGTTTAGAGGGGCTTCATTTTAAGCCTTTACTTAGGTATCTACCCACACAAATAATAAAGCACAAGTATTTTTAAGAACAAGGGTAACAAAATAAATACTTTTTTCTATTCAATTTTTGTAAATTTTTTTGTATTCAATCCCTAAGGAAAAAAGAATCTAAATAAATACCCTTTATCTAGCCTCCCCCTCTCCTAGGAAGGTATGCTCAGTAGGTTTCTTAGAGGGAGATCAGTTCTCCTTTCAGCGTTTAAAGTTCAGTAACCAAATTTAAAAATGAAGTACCTGACTCTTACTATGGAGCAGGGAAGGAAGTAGCAAGGAGACAGGATAGAAAAGCCTGATTCATTTGAAATCTCACCTTCCTAGAGAGGTGGGTGTTGGACAGAGAAAGTATTTCTGAAATCTCCGTAGGGGGGCCCCTGAGGATCTGCGGAGCACCAAACCATGCACAGGATGAAGCCCCCAAAAGGACATCTCACGAGAAATGAAAAAGTACCAGGTCACCGTAGGTTGAGCCCTAGAGTAAAGGTTCCTCTATACAAGCCATAAACGAGCTGAAAACTAAGCCTCAAAAGAATCATATTAATCCACAGTAACAACTGTCTGCTAGAAATTCAACACTCTTTAAACAAATACAAGAAATCCAGCATTCAGCCACTTAAAATTCACAGTGAATTGCATCCAGTCAAACATCACTAGATGAAGAAAGGAGCAGGAGAAAAACCCCATAACCAGGAGCCAATAGAAATAGACCCTGAAGTGACAGAGATGATAGAAGTAGCAGATAGGTACTTTAAAACAGCTGTTGTAAATATGGCTCATGTACATACACATAATGAGGAATGAAATAGAAGATAGAAAAGAGAAAATATTAGAACAGCCAGAGATAGAAAAATATAGTAACTGAAACGAAAATTTTACTAGATGGGATTAAGTGCAGATTAGCTCTTTCAGGAGAAAAGCTCAGTGAACTTGAAAACATAGTGAGAATTTAACCAAAAGCATAGAGAGAAAAAAGGTTGAAAAAGATGAAAAGCACCTTGGTTGCCTATAGTATGATAACCATGGGCATAAGTGTAATTGTAGTCTCAGAATTTAGAGGGAGGGTGAAAGAGAAAAATATTAATGGCTGAAATTTCCCCAAATTTGAAGAAAATATAAACCCGTTGATCCAAGAAATTCAACAGAGCCCAGGCAAGATAAACAACACACACACACACACACACACACACACACACACGGTACATCAAGAAAATTGCTGAAAATTAGTGATAAAGAGAAAAATGTTAAAAGCAGGCAGAGGGAATAAAAAGATATTACATACAAAGGAATAAAGTCAAGTACGGCAGCAGACTTGTCATCAGAAACTGTGCAAACCAGGATGCAATTTAATAGCAATTTTCAAGTGCTAGAAAAATTGTCAACCTAGGATTTTACAGCCAGTAAAAATACAAAATAAAGGAGAAAAAAAATAAGGGCCAAATAAGAACTTTTTTAGACAAAAACTGAGACAACTCATGACCAGCAGACATACATTACAAGAAATATTGAAGGAAGTTTATTAGGCAAAAGATACCAGGTGGAAATTGGACTATACAAAGGGATAAAGAATGCTAAAAGTGGTTCATATGTTGATAAACAAAAAAAAATTTTCTCCCTGTTTCAGTTTCTTTAAAACATAAATGTCTCTTTAAATAAAAAATAATGACAGTGTTTATCTAGTGAGATTTATAACATATGTAAAAGTAAAATGTATGACATCAGGGCTTCCCTGGTGGCACAGTGGTTGAGAGTCCGCCTGCCGATGCAGGGGACACGGGTTTGTGCCCCGGTCCGGGAGGATCCCACATGCCATGGAGCGGCCAGGCCCGTGAGCCATGGCCGCTGAGCCTGCGCGTCTGGAGCCTGTGCTCCGCAACGGGAGAGGCCACAACAGTGAGACGCCCGTGTACCGCAAAAAAAAAAAAAAAAAAAAAAAAAAAGTATGACATCAGTGGCTCAAAGAATGGGTTGGGGAAAGGAAGCATATCATAAGGGTCTTATACATGAAGTGGTATAATATTTTTTGAAGGTAGGTTGTCTTAAGCTAAAGAGTATTCACGAAAATAGCTAAAAAAGAGTTTTAACTAATAAGAAACCAATGGTGGATATGAAGTGAAATCCTAAAAACTAATCCAAAATAAGACAGGAAAAAAGGGGAGAAGGACCAAAACTAGATGAACAAATAGAAAACTTGTAACAATATGGTAGGACAACATTCAATCATATCAGTAATCACATTAAACGTAAATGATCTACTCTAATCAGAAGGCAAAGATTGTCAAGTTGGATAAAAAACCAAGATAACCTTCAAAATAGGTTAGAAACAAAAGGGTATAAAATGTATACAATGTAAGTACGAAGTATGAGAAAACTGGAGTGGCTATAGTAATATCAGAGTGGGCTTCATAACAAGTGGAATTAAGAAGGTTAAAGAGGGACACTTCATAATAATGATAAATGGGTCAATTTGTCAAGAAGAAATAATAACCTTAAATTCCACAATACTACATTGTAAAAACACACAAAGCAGAAACTGATAGCACTGAAAAAAAAGAAACTGACAAATCTTCAATTGTAGTTGTAGATTTTAATACCCATATCAGTAATTGATGGAAAAAGTTGAAACATGATCAGGGAGGATATAGATGCACATAACAACACTGTAAACCAACTTGACTTCACTGACATATACAGAACGTTCCACTCACCAGTAGCAGAATATGCATTCTTTTCAAGTGCACATGGAATATCCACCAAGATAGCCCTCCATCTTCTAATACATAAAACAAGTCTCATTAAGTTTAAAATGATGGAAATTATGCAGAGTGTATCCTATGACCACAATATAATTAAGCTAGAAATCAATATCAGAAAGATATCTGGAAAATCCTCAACATTTGTAATTACACCACATACTTCTAACTAGCACATTGGTCAAAAAAAAGGAGGGGTGATTAAAAGATGTTTTGAAGTGAATCACAATAAAAACACATCAAAATTTCTGGGATATATGTGAAGCAGTGCTTAGGCAAATCTTTAAATGATCTAAGTGTCCACCTTAAGAAGGTAGAAAAAGAAGATCAAATTAAAACGAAAGTAAGTAGAAGGAAGGAAATAGTAAACAAAAGAACAGAAATTGATGAAATAGAAAACAGGTAAACAACAGAGATAAACAAGGAAACCAAAAGCAGGCTCGTTGAGAAAACGATTAAACCTCTAGCTATCCTAATCAACAAAAATAAAGAGGAAACACATGTTACTAAGTATAATGTCAGAATTGAAAGAGGGGACATCACTACAGATTGTACAGAAATTAAAAACATATAGAAAGAATATTACAAACATCTTTTGTACATAAGTTTGACGACTTTGATGAAATGGATACATTCCTTGGAAGGCACAAATTATGTAATGAAATTGACTTCGGAAGAAGGATAACATTAGAGTAGCACCGTATCTATTAAAGAAGTTATATTCCTGCTTAAAAACCTTCCCACACAAACAAACCAAACCAAAACCAAGAACTCCAGGCCCATACATGTTTTAACTGATGAATTCTATCAAACATTCGAAGGAGAAATAATTCAGAAAATAGATGAAAAGGAAACTCTTCCCAACTCATTTTAGGACACTAGCATTATGCTAACATCAAAACTAGGTGAAGACATTACAAGAAAAGAAAACTATAAACAAATATCCTTCTTGAACATAGGTGAAACATTTTGTGAACGAACCATTAGTAAGTCAAATCCAGCAGGATATTAAAAATGAGTTTATTCGAGGGATGCAAGATTGGTTTAACATTGGAAAATTCACTAGCATAAGTTCATCACTTTAACAGAAAAAAGCTATATGATCCTGTCAGTTACAGGAGAAAGCATTGGAGTACATTCAACAGCCATTTGTGATAAAATCTGTCAGGAAACTAGAAACAGAAGAGGATTTTCTTAACCTGACGAAAGACATCTACATGTAACTTCTAGCTGAAGTCCTATTTAAAGTCAAAAGATGGAGTGCTTTCCTCCTAAGACAGGACACAAGACAAGTATGCCCATCTCCTCCATATGTGTATCTAATACTGTAATGGAGGCCCCAGCCAGTGTAACAGGCAATAAAAAGAAACAAATGACATACACATTGGCAAGGTAGAAATAAAAGGTCTTTATTTGCAGACAACATGATCATGTATAGAGAAAATGCTAAGAAATCTCTAAAATGCCACTAGAATTTGTCATTGAATTTATTAGCAAGCTTGCAGGACGCAGAGTATATACACAAAATCAGTTTTATGTATATATACCAGCAATGAAAAATTAGAAATTGAAATTGAAAATTTATATCAAAATACAAAGGACCTATAAAAACTAAAACATGTATTTACAAGAATAATATTGGAAGGTTTTTAGTACCTAATTTCAAGACTTCCTCTACTTTTTAAAGCTCCTTCTTTAAAGCTGCGGTGATCAAGGTAGTGTTGGCCTAAGATAAACATATATATCAATGGAATAGAATAGAGAATCCAGAAATAGACCCACACATATATGGTCAGTTGATTTCTGACAGTTGTGCCAAGTTAATTCAATGGGGAAAGGATAGTCTTTTTAACAAATGGTACTGGAACACGTGGATATTAAATGTAAAAACATTAACCTCAACTCTTACTTCTTCTAGATATAAAAATAACTTGAAAAGAATCATGGATCTAAATATAAAAGACTAAAACTATAAAACTTCAAGAAAAAATTACAGGAGAAAATACTCGTGAACTTGGGATAGGCAAAGATTTCTTGGGGCCCAAAAAGGATGAACCATAAAAGAAAAATTGACAAATGGGACTCCATCAAAATTTAAAACTTCTATTCTTCAAAAGACATCGTTAAGAAAATGAAAAGGTGATCTTTAAACAGAGAGAACATATTCACAATACATATACCTGACAAATGACTTGTAGCCAGAATATATAAAGAACTCTTACAGCTCATTAAAAAGACAACCCAGTTAAAAATCTAGGCACAAGAAAATAATGAATGCAGCACAGGAAAAGGTGTTCAGCATCATTAGACATCAGAAAAATGCAAACCAAAACAATGAGATACCATTGTATATTCATCAGAATAGCTAAAATTAAAAATTAAAAGAACAAGTGTTAGAATGGAACTTTCATATATTGCTGGTAGGAAAGTAAGACGATAAAACCATTTAAACTGTTTGGCAGTGTGTTATAAAGTTAAACATTTACCATAACATACAACAATTTTACTACTAAATATTTACCTAAGAGAAATGATAACATATATTTACACACATACTTGTACATGAATGTCCATAGCAGCTTTATTCATAATAGCCTCAAGCTGGGAGCAACTTAAATGTCCATAAACTAGTGGGTGGATGAACACATTGTGGCATATATCCATGTAATAATATACTACTCAGCATTTAAAGGGAACAACGTACTGATACATACAGCAACATGAATGAATCTCAGAAACGTTATGCTGAGTTCAATAAGCCAGACACAAAAGAATACAAACTCTATGATTCCATTTACTGCCCACAATTATTATACCAGAAATGATGCTAAAAAACCCCAAAACAAACAGATTTAATCTATAGTCACAATAAACAGACATGTTGTCTGCGGCTGAGGATGGAGTGTGATTGACCTGGATGGGGCTCAAGGGAACCTTTTGGTTTGATCAGTGTGTTCTATATCTCTACAGTTTGTTTAACCAGGATGGGGCTCAGGGGAAACTTTTGGTTTGATCAGTGTGTTCTATATCTCGACTATGGTGGTGATTATATGGATATATGTATATGTTTGTAAAATTCATTGAAATGTACACATTTTACCTCAATAATGTTGTTTTGAAAAAAATTCCAAAAATTTGAAAGTTAATTTACTAACAAAACATTAACTTCTGACTAATGTTAGAAGACCTCTCTGTGTAAGGCTGAAACTGAGTTGACCTGAAAATTCCATTTAGATAAATCAGTATACACAATATAAATAAAAATATGTGAATTAAATATCCTTAAACAAGGAAAGAGAGTAGATGAATTCTCAGTGTAGTTAGCCTATGATTTGATGTATTGGAATGGGACCCTAGCATCCTTAAAATTCATTGATGTACCTTTCTAATTTCTTTAATTGATATTTGGTAGTGTCTTTGGCTCTAAGAAGAATCCAGCTAAAATGAAGTAATTACATATAATCCCCTCTTGATTTTGTTTTCTTGTTCTTTTCATTTTTTTTAACTAGAAAGAATATGTAGAAGATACTCCAGTGTCACTTACGATCTATTTTTCCTGTTAGGAATAGAACTCCTAGATTTTACCTGAGCACATACACGGCTGCCCATCCAGAAACTACATTTCTCTGCTTCTCTTGCAGCAGTGTGTGGCTTTGGACTAATGAGAGGTGACTGGTGACGTGTATAAGGTTACCTCATCAAGGACAAGCTACTTGCCCTAGACTTTCTCTTTTCTCTTTCTGCTGGCGGGGATGTTACATCAGGTATAGCAGCCACCTTAGGTCCAGAGATGGAAGCCATGTGGAAGCTGATAGAGTCATCTTGGGTCCCTGAATGATCTTGTGATGCACACCTCCCCCTGCACCCCGCATTGTGACATGAAAAAGAAAAATCTCTAACTGTGCCTACTATATTTTTGAGTCCTTTTGTTATGGTAGAAATTTTATACCCTAATACAAAATGGAAAGCATTTAAGACTTTTAAGTTTTTCTCTGTGTACTGTTTTGCCATAGCCAGTATATTTTGGTGTGTATTCTCATCTATTTATTTATTTATTTATTTATTTAGGCTGTGTTGGGTCTTCGTTGCCGCACACGGGCTTTCTCTGGTTGCAGCGAGTGGGGGCTACTCTTTGTTGTGGTGCACGGGCTTCTCATTGTGGTGGCTTCTCTTGTTGCAGAGCACAGGCTCTAGGTGTGCAGGCTTCAGTAGTTGCAGCATGTGGGCTCAGTAGTTGGGGCATGTGGGCCCTAGATCGCGCAGGCTTCAGTAGTTGCGACGCATAGGCTAAGTAGTTGTGGCTCACGGGCTCTAGAGCGCAGGCTCAGTAGTTGTGGCACACAGGCTTAGTTGCTCTGCAGCATGGGGAGCCTTCCCAGTCCAGGGATTGAACCCATGTCCTCTGCATTGGCAGGTGGGTTCTTAACCCACTGTACCACCAGGGAAGTCCCTGATATGTATTCTCAATTAAAATAATTTCTAAGCTAGCATATGATTTCATGCCAAGAGTTCTCTTTGATCCAGTAGTTATTTAGGAGAGTGTTTCTCCAATTTACAAGTTACTTTTAAAATTTAGGTACTAATTAGTAATAAATTGATACACAGCATTCTAATTTTTAAATGTCTTCATTGACTAATTTATGATCAGTTTTAGTAAAGTTTCACAGACTTTTTCAAAGAATTTGTCTTCCTTGTAAAATACTAAAATATTTATTTATTATGTTGTTTAACTTTTCTATAATTATTTTTTATCTGATCTCAAAGGGTTAAAGATGTAAATCAGTGATTTCTTCCATTAATTTTTCTTTATATTTCTCTCTTTTTTTGTTTTGCTTTGTGTGTTCATGTATTATTAACTGTCAGTATCTCAATTGAGGATTATACCTTTTATCAGAATAATATCACTTTTTTCCTAATTTATGCCTTGTGCTTTGTGTTTTAGCTGACATTAATATTGCTACTTTAGTTTATATTTCCCTATGTATCTGTGTACTTCTTATTATATTTATCCTTTCTTTGTCATTTCTTTTAGATATGTTTTCTATAAGTGGAGCATAGTTGGATTTCATAGTTGGATTTTTTAACCTAATGGGAGGAACCTTTGTCTTTTAACAGGTATTTTAACTCATTTATATTTATGGTCAAAATTGATCTTTAATTCGTTTTATTTCATTGATCTTGTTTCTTTTATACAAGTCTTTTATTTTCCATTGTGTTTTGGGCTTTTTGCTATTTGATTTAAAGTTTATCTTTGTTTAATTTGGTTTTGAATTTTGCCTGCTTTGAAATCTGCTGCTGATTATTTTTAAGTTTTTTTGAAACGTTAAATCTATGTCATACCTATAATTAAGTCAAGAATGAGATGGTATCTTTTGTCTTCCCTCAGTAGGAAATGAGAAATTTAATAAAGTTTTACTTATCTGCCTCTCAGTTTTCATTGATATCTTAGATTTTTATCTCAGACTATTATTAAATTGTAATTTTAAATAATTTGTAAAATATTTTCATTAATTTTTATAGCTATAGAAATTATGAAAACCCTAAGATTGTCACAACTTTAAATAAATTGCCATGTTTTCCAAGTATATATCAAAGTGAACCTTAAGAAAGTCATTAAAAATATGCTATTGTGCCATATTACATTACTTCTCATTTTCTTGACCTATTTCTGTATTATATCTTAAAAAGACACTTTTAGTATTGCCCACATTCAGGCCCTTTTCCTTCTCATTAGACTGGGAAAAAAGAAGAAATAGTCAAATTGAAGTTAACGTATCAGATTTTGTATTTGGAGTTTGCAATGGCAAAGTACAAGATTCAGAATATGTTTGGGATTATTGAATTACTGGATTTTATGGTGATGGGTAGGGAAGCATTACCAGTTATTGAAGAGTAAGCTTGTTTTCAGAGATGTCCCTGTCAGTTATGGTACCAGGTGGCACAGGGCATGGCATTTACATTCTCCTCAATGTTTGCTCAGTGTCAGAGGCCGTCCTTTTGCTTTGAGTCCCTGATAGAGTATTAGGATGCTCCTAGTCGTGTGCCCTTCTCAGGTGGGCGTCATCTCCATTCCCTCACTATCATAAGTGTGCTTGTGTACAGGGCTTTCCCATTTTTTTCAGAATATACTTGAGGACTATTTATGGAAGCGGCTCTTAGAGGACACGCAGCCTTGTCTTGGAAATAGTGTGGAGGAAAGAAGGCTGTAGCGGTTGCAAGGGGTAATATCTTTAAGAAAATAGTAATGTAGCTGTTACTTTGAACTGGAAGGCTTGTCTTTATTTCTCATATTTTTTTAGCAGATAATTATGTAGCTGGACTACCAAAATGCAGGGAGTGAGGGGAAGCTGCGGACAGCCTCTTCAGGATTGCGGGTCAGGGTGAAGTTCTTGGCCAGACTCCTTTCCGTGTGGCGTGTGGAAAGCAAACGGGCTGAGGAGAATGCAGGAGGACCGTTAGTCTTGCTTTGATCCTCTGTTTTCCTTTGTGACCATGGCAAACGTCTCAGTTCTTCTGGGCCTCAGGCGGGGTCTGTGCTGTGAGGTTGATGACTGTCCAAGATGCTTTCTCACTTTAAAACTCCACGCCTGACCAGGGCACCAGGGATAGCAAGGGAGTTTCCATCTGACAGAGCTTTTATTTCGTTTAAGCAAAGAAGTTAGCTTCATTTCATCTTGGAAAGTCAAGAGAAATAAATCACTTCTCTTACCACCTTGAGTAAGGAGAATTGGAAGGATCATATGTGACTCATGTATTTATGCTCCGACCTGACATTAGCAAGTGACACACGTTGTGGTGGACTGTCCCGCCATAACACCTGGAAGTAATCTAGTAATAGAATGACTCAGAGGAATGTGAAATCACCATTTTTTTCCCTGAGAAAACTAAGATATTTATCTAGACTCCCAGAAGGTTCTTGCCTTTTTCCCTGGGATGTGTGCATGTTTTGAGATTGAGGGTCCTGGGAGGTAGGCCCACTGTGCGACCTTCAGCCAGGCATCAGACTGAAGGTCATGCCGAAGATCTTTCATTGATGAGGTCCTGAGTGGTCCAAAGGCTGCTTGCCCTGAGTTTGTGTTTCATGAGGTCAGCAGTAGGAGGCCGCCCAAACAGGCTTTTTGTCCTAAGCTGAGCTGGGCATGGTCACAAGCAGGGTGGGCAGAGAGAGTTTTCAGATAATGAACATGTCACAATTGTGGAAGAGCGAGGACACAGTGCTGACTGAATGGAATCTGTACAGCAGTCAGAGGACGACTCTTTTTGAAGAAGGGCTTTGTTCTGGCTAGGTTCTGGAGGATGATTCCCGACAAAGGCTCCATCCAGAACAGTGTGGAAAAAAGATCATTGCTTCTTTTCTCTATAGTCATCACTTTGAGGACTAAAAAGTCATTGAAAAGTTTTATTTCCTGCTCTATCAAGAGCTTCTAGGGGAAAAGAAAAAAGAGAATTGTTTCATTTCAGAAATGCATTTTGTTTCAGTCAATAAAAAGTTGCTGTGAATAAGTCAAAATAACATGCAAAATAAATTCGAAACATGGATAAAAAAAGTAGGTGGTAGGCTTTTATTAACCGCCAGTGTGAGGTAGGCCCTTCTAGGGATGCAGAAACCAACGTTCGGTAACCTCTGTTCTCAGGAACTGAGCTTGAGTGAGGCAGACAGATAGATGGCTAATACTTACTATGTTTCAATTGGGTTTTTATAGAGCAGCTACTCTATGCAAGACACCGCACTAGGTGCTGAGTCTACAAGGCGAGGTAGATACAGTCCCTGTTCTCAAGATATTTAGAGTCCAGAGTGAGATGCGTCACCAGGCATGCCGAGCACCAGGTACGCGGAGGCGTACAGGAAGACATCAGTAATTAGAATGCACAGGACGGAATACACAGGCGACTGTGAACTTGCGCCAAGAGCTAAGCAGTCTCGAGGCACCGATTCCTGCAGCGGCTGCCGTAAGCTGTGCTTACGGACGTTCTGGCCCCAGAGCCACACCTTTCTGATGTTAAGGATAATAAAAATAGCCAAGAATCGCACAGTGCTTGGCTCTGTTCTAGTACTTTACACATAACAACTTATGTAATCCTTGCAACAGTCCTATCAGGTAGTGTTAATATTAGACCAGAAACTGAGGCCCAGAGCAGGTGGGTAACAGCTAGCCTGCGGTGGGTCACCACGGTGCTAGGTTGGGGCTTCTAGAATCAAGGAAGCCAGCTACAGGAGGAGCCATTGTTCAGAGGTTTGCAGATATAGCAGCTTAACATTAATGAGCCCATAGCTGAGCATATGGGAGAAAAAAATTGTTGATACATGTGCTTTCCATTTGCTAGAAATACAGATGTATATTGTTGTTGTTGAAATTGCCCTATACTAGCTACACATTATATCTAGAATTTTTATTTGAAATTATAGGAAAATAACTTTTGATCAAATAGTATTACCCATTTATTTACAGAGAAGGGCTTTCTTGAATTATAAATATATCTAAAAGAGATCGTACTGCTTCCCGCAAACACCGACTCCACAGCTCCTTGAGGTGGAGATTTCTATTCAGCCTAATGTCCTCCTGGTCAAGTAAGAGGCTGCTTTCTCTGCCTCTCATCTGTTGAAATGTCTGTCCCTGTTTACAGTACTGGAGGTCTTTAATTTATAAGCTGGATTTGTAAATTGCAGGGGCCTGGGGCTTCCCCTGGTGCGTGAACCACAGGAGGCCTGCTATTTGCTTCTTTGAGGGAGTTCGTAAGACCTTTTGTGACCTGGTTTGCCCACAGTTCATAGGCTCACATCTAGGTGATCTGAAGGAAGAAGAATGGGGTGAAAAAGTCAAAGTTATGGTTGTGAACGGGAAGGAAAGTTAGAATTTTAAAACCAGCATCAAAATGGTACAGACAAGAATTAGAAGCTAGGAAGAGCCTAGGAGGAGAGGTTTTTAATTAGAGCAACCCTCAAGACGTTGGAAATTGTTGTGACGATTTTAAATGGCCTTAAAAAGAATCAGCAACTTGACTTTCTGTATGTGGTTTATGAAATGTAAACACACACAGAATTCAAGGGGAAACGGTGATTTTTCAATGTAAAACTGTTTCGATTTATGGCTTCCTGGACATTGAAAGCCTCCTTGCACCTTGATTAAATACATTGAGTGGTTTTAAAATGTAATAAAATTGTAAGGCAGGTTTTCTTTTTTTTCTTTTTGCACAAGCAGGTATTTTCAGTGTAACAATCAGGAAGATTAGGCAATCTGTGACATAAAGCTTGAATGGTGTTACTAAATAGGGAGAAGGAGCCTTAGACCTCTTTTTGACTCTATCCACAAATAAAATAAACTTTTTCATGCAATACTGAAATCAACTATGCAGTTGAAGAAACTTATTAAGATGATACTTTGTGTAAATCTATTTTCTACTTTGCTTTACTAAAAATTTTATTTATAGAAGGAATACATAAATACCTTTTTTTTTTAAAAAAAAAGAAGCCTTACAAATCAAGGATTTAAAGGGATTAATGTTCCCTTTGACCATCACGGTCCCTGGGTCATCATTTTGCCCTTTATTCTTCCAAATCTTGTTCTGAATACTTACATGCATATATTTGTATGCCTAGAACAGATATTTATGTTTTGTGTAGATGTTAAAAAATAACCCACAGAGGGACTTCCCTGATATTTATGTTTTGTGTAGATGTTAAAAAATAACCCACAGAGGGACTTCCCTGGCGGTCCAGTGGTTCAGACTCCACATTTCCAGTGCAGGGGGCGTGGGTTCGATCCCTGGTTGGGGAACTAAGATCCCACACGCCACAGTGTGGCCAAAAACAAAAACAAAAAGACCCCATAGAATGTATTGTTTTGCTGGTTGACTCAAATATGACGTTGCATTATATCTTTTGTTTTTAGTAGTTCAGTAATGTTACTGACTGCAGCTGGTATTTACTGAATAGTTATTATGTGCTAGGCAAGATGTTTAGCATCTTTCATATAATTTTGTTTCATAATCTGCATAATAAGCTTCAGAGGTGAATAAAAGTCATTGATTTTACGTGAGTCAAATTCCACCGTCAATATGTCTCACATTTACATTAAATTACTAATGCCAGTAGT
Source organism: Globicephala melas (assembly GCF_963455315.2). Taxonomy (NCBI): domain Eukaryota; kingdom Metazoa; phylum Chordata; class Mammalia; order Artiodactyla; family Delphinidae; genus Globicephala; species Globicephala melas. The sequence goes on along the minus strand of NC_083315.2, from coordinate 2,690,250 downwards.
TCCATCATTGTTTAATAAGACTTCAAAAATAAAGCATTTGGAATGATTTTTTGAATTGCTAAGAATGTAACTGTTAGTTCTGTTAGATTTGTTGTTCCTGTGCTGTTGGCCTCTCCACCCAGCCCTGGGAGTGAGTGTCTCTGCTAAGCCAGAAGGCCGGGAATGTGCTCACCTTTTAGGCATGAACAGGTAGTATGTGTCATGTATGACTCATTCTAAATGAAGAACAGACAACCCCAGACATTTCCTCAGTAGTTAATGGTTTTCAAAGCCCATGCCTGTGATGATGTCCTTATTTGGGGGACAGTTACATGATACAAGTCCTAAGTGTGAGCAGGTTTGTTTTTGAAAGATGCTTTTCACTGTGCTTTTGGCCATTCCGGTCTGAGGAGTAAAGGCTGCTGTCGTAGGAACTCTGATTGTTTTTATGGGAATTGGTAGAAAAGGAGCGATGTTGGGTGGGTTGAGAGAAAAAAAGATTCTGCTTATTATGTGTACTCTGACTTTAGAGTTTGGATGAAGATATTTTCAAAATTTCCTGACAAAGTAGAAAGCTTTAATGTCTGGGCAGCTGTCAGAAGAGTTTAGATCTCAGCTCTTCTGCTCAACTAGCTGGGGAATCTTATAAAAGCCACCTATGCTGTTTCAATCAAATGATAATAATACCCACTTAATAAAGTTGTGGGGTGGAATTAACGTAAAGTGCCTTGTACAGTGTGAAGCACTGTATGAATGTGCAAATATTGGGTGATACTCTTACTGTTTTCGTCATCGGAACTGTTGTGAAGGTCGTCTGCAGTTTGCCTCTTTTACTATTGCCTCTGTCCTGAGAAATTAACCTGCTTTCCTCTGTCGTTTATTACATGGAAGGGAGTACTGTAACAGAGCTCTGTGGTCTTCAGAAGAGCAAAAGGGGCCTTACTGCTGAATCATTGAACGAATACTGAAGTACAGCCAGCATTTTTTCAGGCCTAATGTAAGAACTGAAAAGATCATCTACAGTAACTCAAGAAGCGGAGATATGCCAAAGGTCCCAATAAATATCATTTCATTGTCACCAGTACATAGTGTTTGTAGATGTATTTGGCCTTTTTGTCTTCAAGAGAAAAGTAGACAAGTATTAATTAATATCTGTCTATTTAGAAAAGTGTTTGTTACTAAATTCTGTTGGAGTGGGACCTGGTTTGAAAAAAACCATCAGAAATTATCTTGTGTTCTGGCTTCTTTTTGGCTATAAAATACTTAAATTATTCTGAAATCTCAAATAACGTTCAAAGAAGGTATGAAGTTTTTATGCTTATCAGAAGGAGACATGGGTTAAAGCGATTAAGAGGCCTTCCAAGTGAGCTCTCATTTCCAGGTGAGCAGATAGCGCCATTGAGTTTCCGTGTGGTCCACGTGGTGATGGGGAACTGATCGTTGCTTGGAAGCCCAGTCAGAAGTCTACAGTTGAAATCTCAGTTGCTGTTTGGGTGACGTGCCATGCACTGTACAGAGTCACTACTGGTACAGGTTGTTTCTTGGGGAAGCTATGTGTGCTTTGGAGGAGAGGTACATGCTGAAAACAGAGCAAAACAAAACAAAACAAATCTTTGGTTTTGTTGTTCCTTCTTCTGGATAGTTCTAAAAAGCTAACCCCTCTTCTGGATACTTCTAAAAAGCTAACCCTTTTAACTTTCATTGGTGGTTTGCTTTGTCATCTCTGTGTTCACTTTCATTTATTTCTTGACCACTATGGCAAACCATCTCTATCCTGGTTATACCAAGGGAAAAAGTGAAATCTTGTTTCAGAGTGACCTGTAAAATTCTATTCCATATTTTAGACTTAGCCCACTGGAGATATCACTTTCTTCTTCATTTTATTTCACTACCCCACCATGCCCTTAGTGTCCGAGCACCATGGGGTGGGTTGTTTGTTGTTTTTTTAATGAATCTCACACTCACCTATTTATAGAAACTGAGCATTTCCCCCTTTCCCAGAGGCAGCTGTGGCAAGAGTAGCTTGTTTGCTTGAGATGGGGACCAGCGGGGCTCTGAAGCAGCCCAGGATCTGCACAGTCACACTTGGTTCTCCTTAACTAGCAACTAGAACTATGTTAACTTGCCTTGACTATCCCTAAGCAGCTCTTTAAAAAAAAAAAAAGTTTACAATCAGTTGAATTCTCTAAGCTTCTGGCTTACAATAGTGAAAAAACTTTTACACAGAGTAGATAACGGATGGAGTAAGAATTTCTGATTCGTTTGCATGTTATTTATTGTGGAAAGAATGTTTTCCCTACAGACTGACAAGGAACAAGATGTTTAAACATAAGCCAGGGTGGAGACCTGTTTGTTTGGTCAGCTTCAGAGAAGCCACGTTTCCCTACTTATGAAGAGTCTGCCAGCTCTTCCATCCTCGCCACCCCCGCGTGATTCTTCAAGTTTCCTTGGGATTTTTACTTAGGCCTCTTGTCGGATGAGGCAGTGATAGAGTGCCTACGTGGCAATCAGAAAGGCTAAAGGCTTTTTCCTGCAGCAGCATGATTTTATCATGTCATTATGAGTTTATGCTGTGTGTGTGTGTGTGTGTGTATGTATAAAATCGCTTTTTCCCAGTCCCCTTCTGCTGTTGGCTTGTGTATTCGCATTGCTGGGTGGCAGCAGGACCCCATTTATCACAGGCGGTAGCAGTGGGTACGGAGATATGAAAGGGTTACTGTTCACATTTCCTGTGTAATTCCCTCTGATCTTACTGAGCTGTAATTCCTTTCTTGATGTTAAACATTCCCAGGCTCCTATAACCTTCTCGCCGGGTTGCACTAGCCAAGTTTGTCCCAGGTGATCATGTAGGCGGACCTCCTGTTTTTAAAGATTAGAAATCACTCCTTCGTCGGTGAGATAGGCTACATGCTCATTACTTTTCAATCCCAGAAGAAATCCCTTTGATTTGAAACCAGAACAGAGCACTAACATATTAGTTTTAAAATTCACATTTAGCAGCCAACAATCAAATTTGTTGTCAAATTAATTGTGTCGATTTAACAATCTGCCGATTGCTGGTTTAGTGAATTTCGAGGTAAATGAAAGCCCGTTGATCTAGTGAAGACTTACGTTCTTCCTTCTAAAAGCACACTTGAAAAATGGGTTCTGATTAGCGAAGGGTACATTTTGATGCCGCTGCCTTACTTTTAGCTTATGTGATTGGTAGTGTGTTTTAAGTTGCGTCAAATGTAAAGCTGCTTAGCTGAAACGGCAACATTTCTGCTTCAATTCAGTTCAGGAGGTTGTAGCTGAGCGTAGGGAGATACTTACTTTCTACTTTTTCTCTGGTTTTTAAAGTATATAGCAGCTCACTTTTATTCCACAACTTTTTAAATATACATTTTCGTGGTTGGCAAAAGGTTTTCTATTTTTGCCTTTTCCCCTTGAGTTTCGGGAGAAAATGTTACGCTCCTGTGAAGCGTCCGTATGTGTCAGCGGCTGCTGACGAATTGGTAGGGACCCGGCGTACCTATTCCAACACTGGCCTCGTCCAGGTAACGAGCTGCCCTTTAGACGCAGCCCTGGGTAAGTTTGCTCGTGTTGTTTAGAGCGCATTGCCATGTACCCACCCGTCAACTTGGGGTTTGGGGATGGATAGAATCGAAACAATGTCTCTCTGAAGGAGTTTCTAGAATAATTTAAGTTTGCTGGCCAAAGCTATTTACATGGCTGAAAGCAGTGAGATAAAATATTTTTTATGCACCTTCCCATGTGTAATATGGTTTTCCATGAAGGTGGGTGGAGGAATTTTTGGATTGATTCTGTTTGAATCTGCCTTAGGGGTCAGCATGCCTGTTGATATTTCTCATTCCCTTTTAGGCTGCCTGAGACAGCCTGTCACGCAGGTGGCTTTCGATAGAGGGTTGTTTGAATGAATGAAGTAGATTACGTTTGTAGATTCGGAAGTGTTCCGTCTGTGCGCGATTAAGCACGTGTCTAACAACGTAACCCTCTCTCCTCTTCCTACTTGGTCATAGAGAAAAAGGACATTTAGTCATAAATTACTTAAATTATAGATAGTCTGTTAACATTTCCTAAGACCAGTAAGCCCATTTATTATTCTCATGATGGGAAGATGCTTATATTTTCTCCCATATCGTTATTCCTAGGGCCATCATAAAGCACTCAGTGGTAATGTTAATTAGTGGACAGATACTTAGAGAATGCCGACGTCCACGGCATCGTGCCTGGCACTGTGTGTTCTCCAAAGACGTGTGCGACTTTGGTCCTACCACCGGGAGTCCAGACTTCTCAACACACAGGATCTGTACACTGGCCGGTTAAACAGCAACTTAAGGTCCATAAAAATGATGATGGGCTATGTGAGAGGCCTGAACGAGAACCAGGTGGCTTAGTGGAGAAGTCGTTTCACTTGAGTTAGAGAGCAGTGAGAGATTTCATCAAGGAAGCTTGAGTCGGGCATTAAACTAATGGTTGGGGTTCAGATAGGAAGGAGTGAGTCTCTTTGACATTTATATATATGGGTGATCATTATCACACTTTGTGTTCCCAACAGCGGTGAAGAAACAGCAACAAGAAACTTAAGTATACGATGGAGACCTTTCTCCATTGGTGACTTATTTGTTCCTTATTTTTTACTGAAGTGGAATTTCAAAACAGCTTCCACCAAGGACATACAGCAGCTCTTTAAGTTACCATAAGGATCCACTTCAGTAGGGAGTGTCCTCCCAAATTTCTCACCCATTTAAAATTTCAGCAGGAAGGCAGGAATAAGACACATTGAAAAATTATCATTCATGACTCCACGTTGGTGATAGAGGCCCCATCCAATCTCAGTGGCAAGTTTAACAGCTCTCACTGTTGAGTTACATCTCGATTTGAAGTCTAACATATAAGGAGATAGATCCGAATTGACAGTTCCTTTTTGCACAGATATTGGTGGTGGTAGTCACTATAGACAAATATAACTTCACAGCAGTTTTTTATTAACCCCTTAAAAGTTCTTCTACAGTAAAGCAATTGTTACATTAATATCCCAAACTCCTTTAATCCAGTTTGTTTTGGTTTTGTAAAGCAAATTTAAAAATGGGTAGAATTTTTATTGGGATCCTTGGACTGTATTTCCTTATTATTATTATTAAAAACAAATACTTTAGTGCATTTAATTTTAGAGCCAGACTTCTGTCTCTAGTTTCATCCTTTTATTGTATAAAACAGCCAAGGGAAGAATTATACAGCAAAGAAGTGAAACCAGTTTTTCTAACACAGTAAGGACGGAATCTTAAGACGGTCTGCTGACTTTCTTTTAGTCTTTTGGCCAGTAGCAAATTTATGTGGCCCTCTGCGTATGTCTGCATATGCCCATTTGTTCAGCTCTGTGGACTGAAGTGTGATAATGAAGGGGAGACTGTAGCCAGTGCTTGTTTCCCATATTTTTGTGACGATCTTGGCTTTCAGGATGTCACTAAGTGACCCACGATGAGAGAGTGTGGTGGTGGCTAATCGTATGTGAGGTGAGGGCATTTCAGTGAATATTGGCATTTTATTTAACCTAGTGTTTCCCGAATATATTTGACGGAAATGCCCACTGCCTGCCTGCCTGCCTGCCTTCCTTCCTTCCTGCCTGCCTGCCTTCCTTCCTGCCTTCCTTCCTTCCTTCCTTCCTTCCTTCCTTCCTGCCTGCCTGCCTTCCTTCCTGCCTTCCTTCCTTCCTCCGGCTTCCTTCTGTTCTTCCTTTCTTTTTTAAGAACACCTATTAAAATCTCTTGTAGAACAAGTTTCAGGAGTTGGTAGCTATAAACTTCACACACACACACGTATATATTATTCAGGTCTACTGCTTAGGTCCATTTGCTTCTTCATCTTCACCTTTTCTAGGGCATAGGATGGGATATAGAAGGAAAAAGAATAATGTTTAAGACTTGCTAGCTATTCTGATGTCATGGTTAGTGGGAAAGAGGCTGAGGCTTCTTTCTGTCTAAAGCAAGGTATGAGATTTCTCTGATGATTTATTTCAAGAGTTCCTACTCTCTGCATCTTCTATAGCTTTGAACGATCAGTTGACCAAGCGTAACAGAAGTTACCTGTGGTGGGAAGAGTAGGGTGGATTGGAGGTAAAACGAGACTTTCACTTTCTACTATAAATACTTCTGTTTTGTTTGAATTTTTCCATTAGTGTAAATTCCTTTTGTAACCTTAAAACAAAGGACAAATTAGAAGCTCTCACTAGTTGAGAGAACCTCTATTTTATGCAAGGATTGCTTACTCCAAGCTTTTGTATACACTAGCCTCTGCGGTGTTTTTAAACTCACTTTGAAAAAAGTCAAAAAATTTAAACCATGTTTTCAGAAACAAACTTATTATATGATGGCAAATCTGATTAAAGTTAATATCCCTTGCCTCCACTGTACCTTGTACATATTTCTGTTGTTGCTATTAATATACTGCACCATCATTCTCTATTTACGTACAAAATGGGGAACTGTGTCTTACTTATCTCTGTATCTTCAGCACCTAACTTTGAACCATGTCGTAAGCATTCAATAAATGTTTGTTGTTGTGGGTGTAGGGAATGAAGAGGCTTACTTTAATATTTATTCCTAGGGGAATATATTAGTGATTGTCACTTTCAAATCTTAAGAGGAATATGTTCTTTTAAAAATACCTTTAAAATATCATTTATTTTATTTTTGTGAAATGTAAATAAATACATCTGTCTTTTTTCAGAATTTAAAATGGTATTCATTAGTGCATATAACGTAAAATAAAATTTAAAATAAACGAATAAAATAACAAAGTTGGAGGACTTTGTTACTTCCCAATGTTAACACTCACTATAAAGCGACAGTAACCCAGACACTGTGACCTTGCCATAAGGATGGGCGTACGAGTCAGTAGAGTGGAATCAAGAGTCCAGAAATAAACCTTACATTTTTGGTCCATTGTATTTTGACAAAGCTGCTAAGACTATTCAGTAGGGAAAAGGTTCTCTTTTAAACAAATGGTTCTGTGGAAATTGGGTATCCTTATGCCAAAAAATGAACTTCCTCATAAAAATCAGCAATACACAAAACTTAACTCAAAGTTAATTATGGACCTAAATGTAAGAGCTGAAACTGTAAAATGTGTAAAAGAAAGCACAGAAGGAATTTCATGGCCCTGGATTAGGCAAAGAGTTGTTAGATGTAACACCAAAAGCATGTGACATAACAGAAGAAATTGATAAATTTAACTTTATTAAATTACAAGCTTTTGTGCTTCGGAAGACACTGTTAAGGAACTGAAAAGACAAGCCACAGAGAAAATATTTTCAAATCATGTCTGATAAAGGACTGTGTCTAGAACATATAAAGAACTTTAACAGTTCAATAATAAGACAAACAACTCAATTTTAAAATGAGAAAAAGAACTGAATAGATATTTCATCAAACAATACATAAATGACGAATAAGCGCATGGAAATGTGCTCAGCATCATTAGTTAGTAGGAAAATGCACATTTAAAACACAGTGAGGGGCTCCCCTGGTGGCGCAGGGGTTGAGGGTCCGCCTGCCGATGCAGGGGACACGGGCTCGTGCCCCGGTCCGGGAAGATCCCACATGCCGCGGAGCGGCTGGGCCCGTGAGCCATGGCCGCTGAGCCTGCGCGTCCGGAGCCTGTGCTCCGCAACGGGAGAGGCCACAGCAGTGAGAGGCCCGCGTACCGCAAAAATAAATAAATAAATAAATAAAATACAGTGAGATAACTACTTTGTACCCAGCAGGATGCCCATAAGTCAAAAAGACAGACGCTGTCTAATGTCTAGGATATGGAGAAGCAGGAACTCTCATGCATTGTTGGCGGGAGTGTAAAATGGTGCACCCACTTTGGTAAACAGTTTGGCCATTTCTTTAAAAATTAAACCAAGTTACCATATGCAGTGGTCAGGTTCTCCAGAGAAACAGAACGCATAGGATGTGTTTGTATGTGGGACGAAAGTTACTTTAAGGAATTGGCTCACAGGATTGTGGAGGCTTGGTGAGTCCAAAAGCTGATAGGGGAGGCTTGCAGGCCGGGAACCCAGGAAAGGAATGCAGTTTGAGTCCAAAGCCAATCTTCTGGAAAACCAGGGAGAGTCGACGTTGCTGATGAAGTCTGAAGGCCATCTTCTGGGGAGTTCCCTCTTGTGCAGAGAAGTTGGCCTTTTGTCATTTTCAGGTCTTCAACTAATTGGACGAGGCCCACCCACCTTATGGAGCCCAGTCTGCTTTACTCAGAGGCCATCAATTTAAATGTAAATCTCATCCAAAAACACTCTCCCAGAATAAAGTTTAACCAAACATCTGGGCACTGTGCCCGGCCACGTTGACACAGAGAATTAACCATTACACCATAATAACCCAGCAGTTCCACTTCTCAGAATCTACCCAAGAGAAATGAAAACATATATCCACACAGACTTGTATGCCATTGTTCATAGTACCTTTATTCATAACAGACACAAATGAGAAACAATCCAAATGTCCCTCAACCTTTACATGGATAAACACAATGTGGTATGTCCAGACACTGGACTACCACTTGGCAGTTGAAAAAGGGAAAATATTGATATGTGCTGACACATGGACGAACCTCAAAAATACTATACTAAGTGAAAGAAGCCAAATTCAAAAGACTAAAAATTGTATGACTCCATTTGTAGGAAATGTCTACGTAGAGCAAATCAGAGGAGCTTTGGGAGTGGGCCTGGGAACTGACTGTATGTGGACTCAAGGGAGTTTGCGAGGGGGTTGGAACTGTTCTAAAATTGGGTTCTAGTGATTACTGCACACTTCTGTAAATTGACTAAAACGTCAATGAACTGTACGCTTACAGCAGATGAATTTCATGGTTTGTCAGTTGTATCTCAATACTGTTAAAAAAAAAAAGAGGGGTGACAAAAATGGGACAAATAGGCTAAGGGTAGGACACACAATGCATCTCATAAAAGCTCCTTTATTTGCTTGAGGTGATTCACAGATTTTGCTCCGAGCTCTTTAAAGAGACCTCTCCTAAGGTGAGCTATGTTTTCCAGTGTTTACAATGTCAAATTTTATCAGCATCTTAGGAGAAACCTAATGATTGTACTTCAAAGAGAAGCATGTCCTTTCAGTCGTAGTGCAGCGTACTCAGCTCTGTCCTCAGCAGCGTCCTTGGAGTCAGTAACTGACAGTGCTCTTCTCCACACCTGTCTCTTAAACCTCCCTTCAGTGCAGCGTAGTGGCTGCACATCAAGGGCAGTTCACAGAACACACCAGTTCTGCTGCGTGAATGGGGAGGTGAGCGTAAGAGGACGAAGCCAAGAATGCTGCTGCTCTCGGGTGGTCCCTCTTAATCCGGACACGCGGTTAGAGAGTAAAGAATGGATGGACGGAATAGACAGATGGCAGTCCTGCAGGAGCTTTCGGTGAAAACCGAGTAACGGGAAGTTTAGCATCTCACACCCTGGCAAGTACCTAGAATGCAGTCGTTCTCAGTTACAGGTTAGATACGTGGCCATTTGCTTTAATAGCCAGCGAGGTGGGGAGATTGGCATCCTCTTAGGGAAGCTGGGGAACCTGAGGAGGGAAAGTATTTAAATAGACTGCCTACCGCCTATGCGTAGATGTGGCCTGAAGAGATACGTGCTGATGGGTTATGGCTCTCCCTGAGAAATAATTCTGGCTGTTCTCCAGTGCTTAGACTGCTTAGAACAGGGCCTCATTCTGTCTCTAAAGACAGTAGAATGTGGCCACAGACGTTAGCTTGGAATGGTGTGCTTTTCATTGTGAATTTTCACAAGTGAGGCATGCTTGTTGTAAAACATTTTTAACGATTTAATTCATATGTCCAGTATAGAATATGTAGAATAAAAAAGTAAGGTCTCCTTTCATTTCTCTATTCCCTTCTTAGCTATTTTCCTATATTTAAATATATATTTAAATTGTTTCCAGATTTTAGCTGTTATGATGCTGCAGTAAACATACTGGCACCGGGCACTCCTCTGTTTATAAAAAGATATGAGTGTACACACGCACACACACATACACACACGTGTGTGTGTGTGTTTATATGTGTGTGTGTGTATATATATATATATATATATATATACTCATATATGTTATCACCTTAGTAACAGCTATTACCTGGTCTGTACTTAATAATTTACCTTAGTACACCAGTATTTCTTTATGTTCTTTTTTAAAATCACTGGTTGAGACTACTACAAATGGTCTTAATTTTGTATTTGTAATTCTAGTCTTGTTTTAATCACGAGAAACTGTCTAAATAAGCATTTGTTAAATGAACTACAGGACAACCTGTGAGTGCATCTTTTGGCTTGATTATACGTGAAAAGTAGCTTACTTAGTAAGAAGAAAATTGTTGGTTTTAATTGCAGTAACTTAGTTGAAGTTTATTATGTTTGGAGAATTGTTTTATAGTATCTCTGAGAATGCTGGCCTTTTTTTTTTTTTTTTTTTTTTGCGGTACGCGGGTCTCTCACTGTTGTGGCCTCTCCCGTTGCGGAGCACAGGCTCCGGACGCACAGGCTCAGTGGCCATGGCTCACGGGCCCAGCCTCTCTGCGGCATGTGGGATCCTCCTGGACCGGGGCACGAGCCCGTGTCCCCTGCATTGGCAGGCGGACTCTCAACCACTGCGCCACCAGGGAAGCCCCAATGCTGGCCTTTTTATCTCTAAGAAATCATTTTACCGTATAATGAACTTTGCAGATTGCTTCTGCATAAGACCTAGGCTTAGGCTTCTGCTTCCAGTTCAGTTGTAGAGGTTAGAGGCAGGACGGTGTGGCCCCTGAAACAACCTAAGTAAATTACAAAAATCACTATTTCAGTGATCTGTTATTACATAATCAATTGCGCCAACACTGAGTGGTTTAAAACAGCAGTTGTGCTGTATAGCTCATGATTCTGTGGGTTGGGAGCTCAGGCAGTCTCAGCTGGTTGGTTTTTCTATTCCATGTTGCACTGACTGATATCACTGGATGGTGTTCATTTGTAGATGGATTGGATGCTCTGGAGGATCCAGGATATCTTACTCACATATATGGTACCTGGAAAAATGTAGAAGACTGTGTTCACATGATCTTTCTAGCATAGCCTCAGGGTAGTCAGACTTCTACTATTGTGGCTTGGGACTCCTAGAGAGACTTTTCCAAGAGATAGGAAGGGAAAGGTGCTTTAGGGGAAGGCCTAAAACTGGAAACTGGCCCCACATCAGTTCTGCCATATTGTGTTGGTCAAAGCAGTGCCGGAGCCCTCCCAGTTTCAGTGAGATGGGACATAGGCGTGGCTTCTCAATGGAAGAGGTATCAGGGAATTTGTGATCATCTTTAATCTACCACAGTTAGATTAAATCTGGCCACAAATCATTTTGCATTCCTCCTATATTCAGAATATACTCAACCCCTCCCAAGAATTCCAGAATTCTCATCCCACTGTGGCTTTACCCTCAAGCTTCAGTTCCAGCACCTTGTCATATAAGTCAGGTCCAGATGTAACTACACCAGGAAGCTCCTCTGGTGTAGTTCCTTTCAAGAGACAAGTTATTTATTCAACACATAATGGAGAAGCAGGCATAGAATAACTGAAGTAAACATTTCCACTCAAAATCCAGGAAACAAGAGGTACATAGCTTTCACTGGTTCATAGCAATTTTGAAATTCTGATGTTGTCATTTCTTTATTAGGTCATTTCTACTCCCTGGAAATGATTGTCCATGGCTCCTGGCTTCACTCAAGCAATTCTGAGTCACCCAGCTTTTTCTATACGAAATGGTTCATGTTTATAACTGGGTAGTCTTTTCAGCCTTGCTTCCTGCTTGTAGAAATTTGAGAATCCAGAAGCATCTTTTCAGTTTGTTCTGTCTCTGCTCCTTTCAGTCCAATCTGACATAATTCTTTTGAAAACTTTGTGAGATTCCTGTGTATCACATTATAATCCACTCCGTTAGACAGAAGTCACACCCACATTTGTTTTGAGATATGCTTTTTTCTACTTCAGATTGTGTGTCAAGGCACTAGAAGATGATACCCATAAGATTCTTAGAAGCTGGCTTCCCTGGTGGCACAGTGGTTGAGAGTCTGCCTGCCGATGCAGGGGACGTGGGTTGGTGCCCCGGTCCGGGAAGATCCCACGTGCCACGGAGCAGCTGGGCCCGTGAGCCATGGCCGCTGAGCCTGCGCGTCCGGAGCCTGTGCTCCACAACGGGAGAGGCCACAGCAGTGAGAGGCCCGCGTACCGCAAAAAAGATTCTTAGAAGCTTTTCTGTTTGAAAGAGTCCAAAAGGCACACCCTCAAGATTCCTAGAGGCCTTTTATCTAGTAAAGAGAGTCTAAGTAAGAGGCACACTCTTAAGATTCTTAGAACTGAACTAGATACAACTTTAAATCATTTTTCAGTCTCAATACAGTATTTTATAGTCACACTCTAGAAATTTTTATCCTGAAACCATGCTTTACTGGCAGAGCCCTAGACTTGATTTTTAGTTTGAAGCCATTTCTTACTTTTCTGTCTGGGGAGAATGGGGATGAGAAAATGTTTTATGTTTGAAAAGAGCAAGTCCTGGCTCCTCTAAATTCTGCTTGAAAATGAAACGATTCTTTTGTTAGCTCTAAATTCTGCTTGAAAATGAAAGAGTTCTTTTGTAACTCATCTTTCTCTTTGCATTCCATATCATACTTGGCTAAAAGAGACATCACTTTCAACCTTCTGCCTGGCAATCTCCTTAGCCAAGTCTGCCACTTTATTGGGCACATTTTCTCTTTTCTATTTAATGCAAGGAATAGTGTTGCAATTTTTCCACCACTGTGTAAGAGGGCTTGTCATTTCTCCATCTGTTAACATTTTCATTAATGTCCTTTAAGCTTTCATTAACAGTATTCTTGAGGCCCTTCCTGTTTCTGCTCACCACCTGGTCCCAAAGCCAATGTCACTATTTTAAGATTTTTATTACAGAGTCCCACTTCCATGTACCAGTATCTGTTATGGTTATCTAATTCTGTAACAAATTACCTAAAAACTTGTAATCTTAGAACAACAACCATTTTGTTGTACTTCACAAATTGTAGGTCAGTGAAAAGGGCAGGCTCAGATGGTGGTTATTCTTCTCCATGTAGCATCAGCTGAGGTTAGTTGGTGGCATTCAGTTAAAGGATGGGCTGGTTTGAAGAGTCCAAGACAGTTTTACTCACATTTCTGACACTTTGACAAGGATCATTCAAAAGCTATTCTTGGCTGGGGCTGTCAACCAGAGTGCCTACACCTAGCTTTTTCAGCATGACAGTCTCACTGTAATTAGACTGTGGTGACAGTAGCACAAAAGACAGGAAGGAGGAAATAGGTATCTTCTGTTGTAAAATTCTTACTTATATGTGAAGTGGTGTACTATTACTAGAAGTTAGATTGTGGTAAGTTAAAGCGCTATAGTTTAAGCACCAGAGCAACCACTAAAACTACAAAAGAAACAGGTATGTCTAATAAGCCAACAGTGGAGATAAAATGAAATACTAAAAAATATTCAGTTCCAGATAAGGCAAGAAAAAATGGGAAAAGGATAAATTTGGGCAAATAGAAAATAGCAAGATGGTTACTTTGAATTCAGTCATATAAATAGTTATATTGAGTATAAATGGTCTAAATGCTCTGAAGGTGGAGATCATCAGGCTAGATAAAAAAGCAAGACCTACTAACCACAAACTGTCCACAAGAAATCCTCTTCATATATGAACACACAGGTTATAAGTAAAAGGATTGAAAAAGATATGCCATGCAAACACTAATCATTAAGAAAACTGGACTGGCTGTATTAATATACAACAAAATAGGCTTCTGAGCGGGGAATATTACTAGTAATATTGAGAGATATTTCATAATGACAAGAGAATCAGTTTATCAAAAAGACATGACAATCCTAAATGTCTGTGAGCCCAATAACAGAGCTTCAAAATACTTGAAGCAAAAATTGACAGAACAGAAAGGATAAATAGGCAAAACTACAGTTGTAGTTAGTCTCAAACACTTCTCTCTCAGCATTTGATTTATAAGTATTCAGGCTATTAATAAAAACTAGAATCTGGAGCAACACTGTTAACCAGTGGACTTAATTGACATTTATAGAATATTGCACTCAATAATAGAGGAACACACATTCTTTTCAAGTACACATGGAATTTTCATCAAGGTAGATCATATAACAAGTCTCAATAGATTTTAAAAGATTAAAACTATACAGGATATGTTCTTTTACTATTTCTAAATTGAACTAAAAGTAAATAACAATAGAATATATAGAATTCCTCCCCCAAATATTTAGAAATTAAACAATACAGTTTAAAAAAAAACCATGGTTCCAAGAAATCACAAGAAAAATTAGAAAATATTTTTTAACTGAATGAAAAATGAAAACACATTAGATCAGTATTTATGCAGCTAAAGCAGTGCTCAGAGGAAAATGTATAGCTTTAAAATACATACATTAGAAAAGAAAAAAAGTCTAAAACCAATTATCTAAGCTTTCACCTTAAGGAGCTGGAAAAATCAAAGCAAAATGAACCCGAAGTATGCGGAAGGTAGAAAACAAGAAGTAGAAATCAATAAAATAAAATATTATAAAACAGACAAATAATAGAGAAAATTGATGAAAGCAAAAGCTGTTTTATTATTGTTTTTTACCAGATCAGGTTAGTTGGCCCTCTTTAGTGTCAGTTCAGTGCCTTCCATATATATATTCCTAGATATAAGAGGTTAAAATTGTCAGCGTCTTAGGCTCTAGGCCCAGAAACTGGTGTCTTGTCATATCCACCATATTTTATTGGTCAAATAAGTCAAAGAGGTTACCCAAATTCAAGGTTGAGGAGAGACATATACCCACTTCTCAGTGGGAGAAGTTTCAAAATATTTGTGTCACTCTTAAGCACAGTCATTTTTGAAGACCTCAGAGAGCTATGAAAACGAAGAGTGCTGAATGAGCTGAAATAGCAGAAACGGAGGAGCATGTAGGAGATGAGATTGCTAGCAGTCATCCTTCCTGAGCGTGTTTGCTGAGAATGGACACTGGCTAAGGATCAAGCTTGCTATGGAAGTGAAATTCTATAAGGGAAAGAGGAACCATGGGAATTTTGATGGTCACATAGTCTGGCATGGTGAACTGGAACCTAGGGAGGCCTCAGACACACAGCTCGTTTTCCCCATAGGTTGTTTGCTGAGCCTTGGGGCGGGATGGGAGGTTGGGAAGTTGAGCTGGAAATATGCAGTGACGTCTTCTGCAGTCCTGCAGTGCTTAGGAGACCGTCTCCATGTGATGGAGTAGGGTGCAGCTGCAATAAACACACCACTGATTTCACCTTTGAGACGTTTTACACCAGAAATAAGCTGATTAGATTGAAGTGAGCAGCTTCTCACCCTACCTGTCTAATAGAGGAAAGGATGGGCCCTCACTGGGAGAAGACAACATCAACCACAGTTTTATGGCTGTTACATTGACAGTATTGATAATAAACTAAAAAGTTAGGTGACATGTGAAAAGTAAAACAAAAAAAGTTCAAAGAAGAAGGTACAAGAGAAGCAGATCCACCAATGATACAGACTTAGGAGTTACCAAACAAAGATTTTATAGCTGTTGTAAATGTGTTAAAGGAAATAAAGGAAGAGGCTGGCAAAGTGGATGCAAAGATGGACAGCATCAATAGAAAGCTGGGATCTATCAAAAATAATCAAGTGGATATTCTAGAGCTGAGAAATACGGTATCTGAAATTAAGGTTTGAGTTTAAGAGCAAACTTGCCACAACAAAAATAACTGGAACTAGTGAACTAAAGGAAAGTTCAGTGGAAAAAAGTACAAGCTCAGAAAGAAAAAGGAATGGAAAGAAAAAAAACAGCTTAAGAGACATAGGGGATTGAGTCACTTCATCTAATGTACATGTGGTTGGAGTCCCAGGAGGAGAGAATGAGCAAAAGAAATATTTGAAAAGATAATGACCAAAGGTTTTCCAAACTGATGAAAGATAGCAATCCACAAGTTCAAGAAGCACCAGAAACTTAGTGAACCCCAAGCAAGATTAATATGAAGAAAAACACACCTAAGTACAACTTAGTGAGACTTGTGAAAACCAGCTATAAAGAGAAAAATCTTAAAACAACTGAAGGAAATAAACCACACTCCCTTCAATGGAGCAACAGTCAGATTGGTGGCTGACTGTCCTACAGACATTATTAAAATCAGATCATAAAGGAATGACATCCTTAAATTTTAAGTGCAGAAAGGAAAAATATGGCCAACGTGAAACTCTATACCCAGCAAAAAAATTTTTTTTTAATTGAAGGCAAAATAAAGATGTTTTTAGACAAAAGATGTGACACTTCCTCACAAGTAGACCCACAGTACAATAATCCTAAAGAAAGTTATTCACTCGGAAAACACGTAATCCCAAGTGAACCATAAAAGCTCAGGGAAAAATGAAGAGCATAGGGAAGCATAAATATATGAGTAAGTATAAAAGATTTCAGACCATTGAAAGCAACAATAGTAATGTTTTGTGGGGCCTTAAACATACATAGAAATGGAGTTAAACTGGTATTTTTGTCTTGCTCAGGAAGTGGTAAAAGTCAACTGTAAATCAAGAAAGTATTTATAATCTGT
Organism: Globicephala melas; assembly: GCF_963455315.2. Classification (NCBI taxonomy): domain Eukaryota; kingdom Metazoa; phylum Chordata; class Mammalia; order Artiodactyla; family Delphinidae; genus Globicephala; species Globicephala melas. The sequence continues at coordinate 2,673,615 of NC_083315.2, read as the reverse complement.
AAGATAATTGCTAAAAATATTACAAAAATGTTTAAACAAAAACTTCACCAAAAGTAAAATGGTATAATAAAAAATTGATTAATCAAAAAAAGAGGAATAAGTGAAGAAAAAAGAGCAGATGGAATGAATAGAAAATTTATAACAGAAAGGTATCCTTAAATATAATTAAATTACGTGTAAATAGGCTTATTCCTCCAATTAAAAAACAAATTTTTGGACTAGATTTTTTAAAAAGAAAAAAATATAGTTTGCATAAGTTATATATCACATAAAAGGGTATGGAAAACAAAGAAAAGGTACACTATACAAATACTGACCAGAAACTCTTGTATATTAATATCAGACAAAGCAGACTTTATGCCAAGAAGAATTATGAGAGATAAAGGGGGGCATTTTATAATGATAAAGGATCAATTCAGTAGGAAGACAGAACAGTTCTAAATTTATATGTTCCTAACAACATAACTTCAAAATATATAAAGCTAAAATTGACAGGACAAAAAGGAGAAGTAGATAAATCATAGTCGGAGAATTTAACAACCTTCTTTCAACCACTAATATAACAAGCAGATTTAAAAAAAAAATTTTTTTATTGTGGTAAAAGTCACATAATGTAAAGCATACTATTTAAACCATATTTAACTGTCCAGTTCAGTGGCGCTAAGTGCATTCACGTTGTTGTGCAGCTCTCACCATCATCCATCTCCCGAATTTTTCACCTTCCTAAATTGAAACTCTGTCCCCAGTAAACACTAACTCCCTATTTCCTTCCCCCCACCCCCAAGCTCCTGGCATCTACCAATGTACTTTCTGACTCTCTGAATTTGGCTATTCTAGGTGCCTCATATAAGCGGAATCAAACAGTATTTGTCTGCACCTAATGTATATTGGAATGCAGGTATTATTTTGTTATTTAAGGTTAACTTAATATATGTCCAGCAAGCAGATTTTTAACAATGAGTAAGGTGATAGACTATTTAAACAATGTGATTAATTTGACCTATTTATAGAACATTATTTGCTATTTATAGAACATTATTTCCAACAACTGCAGAATGCACATTTTTTTCAAGCATGCGTGGAACTTTTACCAGAATAGAACGTGTGCTAAGCCAAAAAGCCAATCTCAACAGATTTCAAAGGATTGATATCATAAAGTATATGTTCCATGGTGGAATTAAACTAGAAATATATAACAGAAAGATAAAAAATTTCTCAATTTGCATGGAAAATAAGCAGCACACTTTTAAATAATCCCTAGGTCAAAGAAGTACTCACAACCACAATCAGAAAATATATTGAGGGCTTCCCTGGTGGCGTAGTGGTTGAGAGTCCGCCTGCCAATGCAGGGGACACGGGTTCGTGCCCTGGTCCGGGAAGATCCCACATGCCGCGGAGCGGCTGCGCCCATGAGCCATGACCGCTGAGCCTGCGCGTCCGGAGCCTGTGCTCCGCAACGAGAGAGGCCACAACAGTGAGAGGCCCGCGTACTGCAAAGGAAAGGAAAAATCAAAAAAAAAAAAAAAAAATATATATATATATATATTGAACAGAATCAGTATCAGAACATGTGAGACACAAAGTAGAGCCTGGGGAGAATTGTACAGCTTTAAATGCATTTGTTTAAAAGGTAACATTAGGGCTTCCCTGGTGGCGCAGTGGTTAAGAGTCCGCCTGCCGATGCAGAGGACACGGGTTCGTGCCCCGGTCCGGGAAGATCCCACATGCTGCGGAGCGGCTGGGTCCTTGAGCCATGACCTCTGAGCCTGCGCGTCCGGAGCCTGTGCTCCGCAACGGGAGAGGCCACAGCAGTGAGAGGCCCGTGTACCGCAAAAAAAAAGAAAAAAAAAAAAAAAAGAAGGTAACATTAAAAGCCAGCCATCTAATCTTGCATCTCAAAAAGCTAAAAAAAGAAATGCAAACTAAATTCAGATAAACTAGAAATAACTAACAGAAAAAAGACAAAGAAAATTAGCAAAGTCAAAGGTGTTTCTTTGAAAATATTAATAAAATTGATAAACTCCTACTTAAAGAGCTCAAATTAACAATATGGTATAAAAAGGAAATATTACTAGAGATCCCAGAAATATTAAAGGATAAGAAAATACTATGAGCACCTTTATGTCAGTACATTTGACAACTTGTATGAAATGGACAAATTCCTTACCAAACTGACACTCAAAAAAGTAAAAATTGTGAATAGTATTATACCTTTTAAAGGCATTGAATCTGGGACTTCCCTGGTGGCACAGTGGTTAAGAATCCACCTGCCTATGCAGGGGACACAGGTTCAATCCCTGGTCCGGGAAGATCCCACATGCTGCGGAGCAACTAAGCCTGTGTGCCACAGATACGAAGCCTGCGCTCTAGAGCCCACGAGCCACAACTACTGAGCCTGCGCGCCCTAGAGCCCATGTGCCACAACTACTGAGCCTGCGTGCCACAACTACTGAAACATGCACGCCTACAGCCCGTGCTCCACAACAAGAGAAGCCACTGCAATGAGAAGCCTGCGCACTGTAACAAAGAGTAGCCCCTGCTCGCCGCAACTAGAGAAAGCCCACGTGCAGCAACGAAGACCCAACACAGCCAAAAACAAAAAAGGCATTGAATCCATGCTTGGAAATGTTCCCATCTCTAGTAATGTTCTTCACCTGAACTAGGTCTCAGTTTTAGGTCTCTGATGTAAAAGTTCACTGTGGCTGCTGACAAGATTTAGACTCAACTCCCCTTCCATACAGTTTCCTTCAGATTGATCTCCGTTTATTTACTTTTCATCCCATTTTTTGGAGTTTGAGGCGTCCAATTAAGTATATCACATTTCCTTCTGCCAGCTTCCGAACCTTTGAGAAGCAGACATAACTCAGGTTGGCATAAAAATGTCGACCTTATTTGTGGGGGAACTGGGTAAAAGCATCCTTAGGTCTGACTCTAGTCATCGTACCCCTTCGAATTGGACTGACCTAACTTGCCCTTCTGAGTTTGCCATGTGGATGAGAGGGGAATGTATGCAGGTTTGGGCAAGCAAGTTCTAAGAGAGGGTGAGAGACTGGTGACATGTGTGGTCAGTCTTTCACTCTCTCTCATCAAATAGATAAGGCAGAGAGAGGGAGAGGGAGAGAGAAAGGGAGAGGGAGAGAGAGAGGGAGAGGGAGAGGGAGGGAGAGAGGGAGAGAGGGAGAGAAAGAATGGTGTTTTTTCACCTGTCAACCTGGTTGGAGCCCTACTCTTATTATCCTCTTTCTCTAAGAAGTCAGATCTACCCTGTTCAGATGGAACCCCCAGTTCCACTGCCAACCTACTTCTGGGTCCTCATGTCATCTGGACCCCCTGCTCTATTTTGAATAAGTTTTTATAATTTTGATCTTACCCCCAGAATTCTTGCCTCTCCTCTGCAGAAATGTAAACCTGGCTTTCGTAGGCAGTGCTATTTTTTAACTGTACTATAACAAGTTATATTCTTTAACTTGATCAGTGCTGTCAACCAGAATCATCTCAAGATCTCAAATGCTGAAAGTCCCTCTGTTTTCCTTCCTCCTCTTCTCTGGCTAGTGTTTTCCCTTCAAAGCCTCAAATTCAGAGATTCCTTCAGTTATATACTGTCTCTCCACCTCTCTTTCCCTCCCCCCTCTCTATCACAGCAGATGGCCGTGCTATTGATCTTAACTTCCTCAACTGTACGCCCTTCTACACAATAATTTTTATCTATATCCGTCACCCATCCTTTCTTCCATTTCTAACCATAAAGAGAAAACAGTTTCTCCTCTTAACATGGCGAACTCTAACCAGACGTCTTTTCCCACCTTCTCACTAGACTTTGCTCCATTATTAACCTCTCTTCCTTTTACTGGCATTAAAAATGAAAACAACAAGTCTTGTTAAAGATTCAGCTTTCCTTTCAAACTATGCCAGGCCTCTTAGAGTAGTTAATTCCATTTCTCCATTTTCTTTAATTCCCCCAATTACTGGAAGTTTCTGTTCTCTTTTATTGCCATCCTGAAATTTCTTTCTAAGCTCACCAGCGCCTGTTAAGTTATTCTTAGCCCTCCTTCCGCCCTGAAAAGACAGGACCGGGTGCTGCCTCCTTTGCCTCTTCTTCCTCAACTTCACTGATGGACCGCAGACTTTGTGGAAAGCTCCCCTCTCAAATAAGTAAACCTTTTAGAAGGTAAGCAAACTGTCTTATTGACTTGCTGTAACAAGGGAGACCACACAGATGATTCTGAAGGACTGCCTGCTTTAGGAAATGAATTTAGGATTTTTATAGGTTGATTATAGGTTTTATAGGTTGATTATCAGGTTCTAGGGTAAGAGGTCAGAAGTGAGCTGAGTCTTTGGGTTGGTTGATTTCTTAAAGTCATGATCAATGCCCACACGCAAGGTGGTGATTGAAAGGGAAGGTCTGTGGCGGCCGAGGACACTGCGTCTGTGACTGTCCGACTGAATGCTGGTAACCGTTCCAGCCCTCGGTCTTGCATAACTGATGGCGTGGTTATTCGCGTTCTCACTTTCAAGCACGTCTTCAGTGTATTTTTGACGATTTAAATCCGTTGCAGTTGCCCTGGTTTCCCCTTACCTTGGCTATTACAGTAACAAAATAGGTCTCACCGCCTTTCGAATCTTCTCATAGTAACTCTAAAACCAGAGCCATCTTTCTAGAGTACAAATTCGAATGAGTTTTCTACTGAAAACCCTTGGTGGCTCTTTTTATGTATAAAATACAGCTGCATATACTGAGTGTAGCATTCAGCCCCTTTTCCAGTCCTCGTCAGTCTGTTGGTCTGTGGGTTTCCTGCTCCCTCCCTCCATCCTGCTTTTCCCCCTCACTCCCTGCCCCCCTTTTCTCTTCCTCACCCCCAGACTATGCTTTTATCATAGAAGTATACTGACTTTTCTGAGCTCATACTCTGTATTGTGGCCTCTGTGCCTAAAACAAAATAATTTTTGTTTCTTCTTGGAACGTTACTTGTTTCTAAACCTTACCTTTATCCGATTGTTAAAAGCCCTGTCTCTTTTCAAACTGTATTTAAATGTCACCTTTACAGAGCACGTTACTTTGCTGGGACTGTGTAGCAAAATCCTGCAGACGGGGTGACTTCAACAGCAGCAGTCTGTTTGCTCAGTCTTGGAAGCTAGTCATCTGAGATCAAGGTGTCGCAGGCTTGATTTCCTCTGAGGGCTCTCTCCGTAGCTTGCAGATGTCCGCCTTCTTTCCTTGTCCTCACATGGTCTTTCCCCTGGTGTGTCTCTTTGTGTCCTAACTTCCTCTTCCTATAGGGGCACCAGTCAGATTGGATTAGGGCCCACCCTAAAGGCCTTATTTTAATTTAATCATATCTTAAAGGGCCTTTTCTCCAAATACAGACACATCCTGATGTACTGGGGGATGAGGGCTTCGACACATGATTTTGGGGGGTTAGAAGACACAGTTCAGTCCCTAACACAGAGCCTCTGTACGTCTTCCCTGCAGTGAGGAGCCCTCCCCCAAACCCGAAGCACTCTGGACCACTTGCAGCGTTTATTGTATTTGCCTTGATGTGGGGTTTTTCGAGTTGATCTGTCTGTCTCTGGCGGTTTGTGGGTTTCCTAAGGACAGGAACTATCTCTTACTCAACTTCATCGCTCCCTGCTCTCTAGTGCTGAGTGGGGCTTGATTGTTCGCTAAATTTTAAACGATTCAGCGTAAATTGGGCTTAAATATCTAATAATATATTTTCCAGAAGTTTTAGGAGATTGACATAAAAAATATAGGAAGGGAATATGTTATACTTCCTATTTTAGAAGTCTTTGAGCATAGCTTGAGATTTTTATCTTAGGTTCTTAAATTATACATAATATAAGTAATGTCAGTTTTGTAGAACTAAATATAACTCTTTTATGATGTTTAATCATCTAATTGGCTTCTGTGAGCTACCTATCAGTTCTTTCAATTTTATTACTTCCATTACATTTGTTTTCAGGTAAAGATGAATGTCATGTCTCAACCAACACTGAAAATGTGACGTTTAGAAGACATTTGCTAAGTCGAGTCACCTCATGTAAGTCTGCTCACATCTCTCAGCATCAGCTTAATATTGATTTAAAATGTAAAGAATTAAGTTCACCACCTTTGAGGCTTTCTCAACGCTCAAATTGCTCAGAAAATCTCAGAGTCCCCTTGTATATTGAATCACTGGTCTTGGAAAATAGTGGAAAGATGATTACGTACTAAATTTCATGTGCTTATTACAAATATAATGTTTAAAATCAAGGTATTATTTTAAAACTGAGAGTAGCACTTCAAAATCGTCCTTTATTTTGTATCAAGTCTAGGCAACAAGTCCCAACTGTGTGCCAAACTTAATGGTTCTAAGACGGTTTTCCATTGTAACAAATGTTTTGTATTTCAGTTTCTTAAGTCTTTGTACGGTTTTTTAAAATATGTTCTTGATCATTAAAGGGCGATATATAGTAACTGGAACCTTAAATGGTTAACTATTTACTCAAAAAATGTAGCTTTGAAAAGTCATCTTAACCAATCCCAACTATTATAATTATCTCCTAATGGTCTTCTGTCTTCATTCTGTCTTCTATCCTGTTTTTGTTGCCAGACAGATCTGCAGGTAGAACCACTCCAATAATTTTAAAACCCTTTAATGGCTCCCCACTCACTACTGGATAGAATCCATGCCTTCCCCTGGCATTCACAGCCCTCTCCCAAGCTCCTAAAAATACCCCCCGCCTTAGCCAGCTGAGCTCTCTCCTGTTCTCTGACTTCTCGTTCTTGTCTGTGCCTCTGCGTCTCAACTTGGACTGTTTCCTTGGTGTTCTCTGTGACGTCCTTTGCTCCTCCCTTTCTGGTTTCTCTGCCGGTTGAAATCTTGGCGCAAGCTGGCCCCTCAAGGCTCAGCTCAGGTGTGGACCCCTCCACGAAGCTTTCCCTGATCACTCCAGCTAGAAGCACGAGCTCTTCCCCTCTCTGCTGGCTTCGCCCAGGATTTTGTTTTTACCACTGTTTCAGCACATTTCACCCTGCAGCTTTAGTGTGTGTGTTGATGTCTGTCTTATCTCCCACCCGAGGTTGTGAGGGCCAGAAAATCAAACCTCTTGTCTGACTTATTTTTGTCTTACACAGCATTCGGCAATAACCTTTAATAGTGCTTGGTAAATATTTGTATAACAAATTGAGAATGTGCCTGGACTTTTCTCCGATCATCCCCTTCCGTCTTTCATCCTTACAGACACATATGGTCCGTATTCATGGCAACTGTTCTCCCTCGTTGTGCCCTCCTGGCAGACCTGCACACTGCCATCTTATCCTAGGCAAACACTGACCGTCGTGTAATTAACAAGATACGGTCAGTTCCCAGCCTCAGAAATAAACTGTAGTCCCAAAGTTCATGTCTAATTCTGCTGTTTGGAATGCAGAAAGCATTTTTCCACAAAAACAATGTTATAAATAGTGGTTAGGTTTCTCAGCCAGCCCTCCCAAGACTAGTTAACCCAGAAGTACCAGTGTAGCCTCCGTGTATCACATTGTTTTGTAGAGAACCTCTAACTCTGGATATGGAAACACATCTCTCGTTCCCTAGAAGCAGAACAGTAACTTTCTGGGCAGCCTGAGCTGTAGGAGGGTCTGAGCTGGGGCTCTGGCATGGCCCCTCCCCCCATATTGGATACCCTCATACCAGCAGCTTTTTGGTTTTCAGTATTTGCATAAGGAACATTTACCGATAGGTCACTGATACTCTCATGTCTTCGGAATTGAGGGCAAGGGGACACTTGCTCTTCTCATCATCCCACAGTAGATTCGGATGGTAAATAGGGCTTCAGCTGCCCTGTCACATGGGGGTTAAGTGAGGTATTGACAGATGAGGAGTGTCTTACTACTGCTCACTTTCAGTTGTCCTGTGGGCTTATGGGAATTAAATATATAAGCATGGAAAATACTTCTCTCTATAGGAAAAACACATTTCTAGGCATCAGCTCTGTATTTGACATGACATCAGTTTTGTGGACAAGTGATTCTCATTCCTACGTGGGCGTAGTGATGCTTTGCCATGAAAAGCACCCGTGTATGTAAACAGCCCTGGAGGCTGACGGTTTCTGCTGTCAGGCTGTAAGAATAGCACTCCATAAAATTTAGAGAATTTAACATGTTCAGCATCTTATGAGCTTGGAGCACAGGAGTGAGTGTCTATTTTATGTTTAGTACTGTCCTAGATGCTGGGGACTGGGGAACGGGAACCAAAGATAATATGAAAAGTGTCCTTTCCCCTCCAGGAGCCTGAATCAGGGAGTAGAGTATGAAAGAAGCATTCGCAGTGCAAACAACATGTTGTTAATTGCCATAAAGTACTTCAGGAAGGTAGCAAACGTTCTTAGGATGATCAGAATGGCATGATTCCCCATGGTTATAAATATAGTGGTGGGATTTCATTTAGTCTTAGAGCAATGGCGAAGGCCTAAATAAAGAGCTAGGAGAGGAAATGATATTCCAGGTTGGATTAACAGCATGAACAGAGGCCTAGAGTTACAAACAGACAAGCGAAACAGCATTACTGGCTGGAACAGAAGGTTTAGTTTACGTCAGTGAAATAATAGGTGGGAAAAGGGCGCCAGTGGTTCCACCCTGGCAGTGAATAAGCGCCCATCCGTAGATCTTTTTAAACATACAAGTCCCTGGATCTTAACCCCGGAACTAATAAATAGAATTGCTGGGGCATGAGAGCTAAGCCTCTTTATCTTTTAACGCTCCCCCCGTGGTTGAGAACCACTGAATTAGAAGGAGGGGCTGAACGCAGGAGTCAGGCCTCTGTCCCTCAAGCAGTGGGGAGCCCTCAGGGGCTTCTGAGACGGGTGACATATGAGCAACGGGCGTTTGCCAAGATAAAGGATTCGTCAACTGCATGTGAATGGCAGAGAAATAAGAACCAGCTTGAGTCTGAGCAGTGGTGGTGGGAAGGCAGAGGTCACATGTGTACGTGTTCATGGATGTATGGGAGTCAGCGATGTCAGCCTTGACCTCGGCGTGATTTCTTTTATAAACCGCTTATACGACTTCACCCTCATTAGTCTGATCTGTTTTCTCTTACAACCTGGCAACTTAAACAGTAATTTCCGCCAGTTTGCATTTAATGGAAGGAGACCATTGTCTACTCATGTCCACGTCTAACTCATAATCATAAGTGAAGTTGTGTGTATGAGGAATGCGACCTGTAGCATACTCGTAAGGCGTGTACTAGCCACCCACATGTGCAGTAAGACAACCTCAGTTCTCACTGGGCAGGATTGCGCCAACAGCCGGAGTCACATGTACGATACTTACATGATTCTCTAGCATCTAGTTGAAATTGAAGCAATAGTCTAAATTATGCTATGCGCTTTAATATTTTTAGCAAGAGATTTGATAAGCGCTTCATTTTTCTGGCAGCAGACCCACGCCTGCTTCCTGACAGCAGCAGCTGCCCTTCCTCTGAGTTCATGCTTCTCTCCTGCCCACACCTCCTCCCCTCCCCTCCCCTCCGGGCCCATCCCCTGCTGGTGTCTGTGCACCACACCACACCCCATCCTCACCCGGGGGGCAGCAGAGAGGAGATTAAAGCAGTCAGAATTTCACTTCTCCTTTGCCACTGACACGGCCGGCTGACCCTGGAGTCTCACACTCCTGGCCGACGCCGGACGTGAAGCCTGCCAGCGTATCCACACTCAGAAGTCTCAAACCACGCCTTAGTCGGACATGTTTCCCATCTCTTTGACGTATTTTAAATAACTTATGTTTGGCAACAATGGGCCATGTTTATTAGATGGCAGAGAATAAATTCAAGGTGTGATGTTTTGATATGACCTGTCCCCTTTAAAAAAGGATTCAACATCATGGATTTTTAAAAAAGAACCACTCTCTTGGCTATTCTGTAACAGTACATACAGTGACAGCAGTTCCTGCTCTGGTCTTCTTTGCCTGTGGCAGTTAATTTACTCTTGTGTTATCAATATCTCCAGATCTCTTGACTTAAATTTTTATGACAACTTAGGCTTTCACTAACCATCCACATGTTTAACCAGACAATGGATGGTCTGCTCAGATTTGAGGGAGCCTGTAGGAGAAAGGGAAGCGGGGAGAACTAAAATTTGTTGAGTACCCACTCCGTGCCATGTCCTTTACGTGTCTTTTATGATCTTAACTCCATTTTACAACGGAGGAACTTGGGATTTAGAGAGGTTTTAAAAATGTATCTGATGTCAGAAGTCTAGTCAGCGATAGAACTGGGTTTTGATCCCAGGTCTGGCTATCTAACTGTTTAAGCAGACTGATCCTACAGGTCTGCGTGACTTTTATTTGTTGGGAAACATCAGTGAACTTGGAATTGGTCGGGGGTGGGGGGTTGGGTGTAAGCTTTACCTCCCTCACTAATAACCGTGACCATTTTAATGAAATTTTTTTAACACCTTTATTGGAGTATAATTGCTTTACAATAGTGTGTTAGTTTCTGCTTTGTAACAAAGTCGATCAGTTATACATATACATATATCCCCATATCCCTCCCTCTTGCGTCTCCCTCCCACCCTCCCTATCCCACCCCTCTAGGTGGTCACAAAGCACCGAGCTGATCTCCCTGTGCTATGCGGCTGCTTCCCACTAGCTATCTACTTTACGTTTGGTAGTGTATATATGTCCATGCCTCTCTCTCACTTCATCCCAGCTTACCCTTCCCCCTCCCCATATCCTCAAGTCCATTCTCTAGTAGGTCTGCGTCTTTATTCCTGTCTTGCCCCTAGGTTCTTGAGAACCTTTTTTTTTTTAGATTCCATATATATGTGTTAGCATATGGTATTTGTTTTTCTCTTTCTGACTTACTTCACTCTGTATGACAGACTCTAGGTCCGTCCACCTCACTACAAATAACTCAATTTCGTTTCTTTTTATGGCTGAGTAATATTCCATTGTATGTGTGTGCTGCATCTTCTTTATCCATTCATCTGTCGATGGACACTTAGGTTGCTTCCGTGTCCTGGCTAATGTAAATAGAGCTGCAATGGACGTTGTGGTACACGATTCTTTTTGAATTATGGTTTTCTCAGGGTATATGCCCAGTAGTGGGATTGCTGGGTCGTATGGTAGTTCTATTTTTATTTTTTTAAGGAACCTCCATACTGTTCTCCATAGTGGCTGTATCACTTCACATTCCCACCAACAGTGCAAGAGGGTTCCCTTTTCTCCACACCCTCTCCAGCATTTATTGTTTGTAGATTTTCTGATGATGCCCATTCTGACTGGTGTGAGATGATACCTCATTGTAGTTTTGATTTGCATTTCTCTGATGATTAGTGATGTTGAGCATTCTTTCATGTGTTTGTTGGCAATCTGTATATCTTCTTTGGAGAATAATGAAATTTTAATTTAAAATATTTAATGCTCTCAGCTTCAGTTTCCTCATTTATCCTATGGGGATAAAGCCTGCTTTACTGACCATTTGGGATGGTTGTGAGAATAATAAGCTAGTGAATTTCAGTATGATTTTACACGTATAAAAACCCTTGAAAGATTGAGAGATTTTTAATGAAAGCAAAAAACAAGCAAAAACCCACAAAGCATTAAATGAGATGATTTGGATAGATTTTGTGGTATTTCACTTCTTAACATTGCTCTACAAACTTTCCAAATAATATTTGTCAGTTTTGTAAGTCCCCACCACCATGGTTTGCCAAACTGCGTCACTGAATTAAACATCTCAGTGCAGCAGAGAGAGTCCTGGCTACATACCAGGTACCTCATTTCACTTACCAGAAGCAATCATTAGTTTCTATACCATATCCAACAGGTCTGAACTCTGCTAGATACTGAAATGTTCATAGCCAGTGAGGACTCAGAATGTTCTAAGTCTGCTCACTAGTCATAGACTTACTGGACTAAAGTTAATGTTAACATTCTCAGGATAATTCTTTATATTTTTGAAGTTTTTAATAAGCCTGAGTAATAAAGTCACATTTTGTAAAAGTACTTTCACAAAACTGCTCTTCAAAAGTGTTTCCGGGTTTCTGGGCAACGTTCATAGGTTACAGGATGGTGAATACTGAAAGAGAGCTCTGAGCTATTGTCATCCACTTAAACTTCTTCCACGTATACAGAGAAGAGATAAGAAATGTAGGGAACTCGTTAAGTTACAAGGACAATGTTACGAATGAAGTGGCCATGAGCCTGAGGAGTACCAAGGTCATGTCCTAGGTTTACCCCAAACCTTTACCCCATTAAAGCCCTAAGTCTCTCCTGAAAGGCAAATGCCTTAGGAAGCCCAGCTGAGACCATGGGAGAATGGTATTAGAATAGTATTCAGATGTGGATCCAGAAGACTGCACCTGTTCAGTCTTGGACCCAGAAGTGCCTAGGGCTCTTCCGCATCTGCCATGCGTCCCAGGAGGCGTCCCTAGTCCTGAGGTGCTGACTCCCACCTGACTTCTAGTGCCAGCACTGCTCTTGCTTCCTACATCTGGTGGATGGATGCCTCCAGGAAGGGAGAGGAGACACAGGAAGCAAAGTAAACGTACAAAGCAGAGACTGTCCATAATTGGGGACCATGTTTGGCTTGCACAATGTTCTTTTTAAACGCGAATTCGTTATTAACTAGCATTATTCTAACTAGTTCCTAATTGAATTTGCTGTTAATTAATTTAATGTACGAATCCAGATTTCTGGGTTCTCTTGAAAACTGTCAGATGTGGCAGCTTTAGTCCTACCTTTGCAGGTGGCTGTCGTCCGTTAGAGCTGACGAGAAGTTGCCTCAATGAGATGGGAGCCTGTGCTTTCCAGTTCTCACAGCCCCACCCCTGGCTGTTGGTTTCCTTTAAACAGAATGAAGAGGAAAGTTAAATGTTGCTTATACTGCCATTTGTGTTAAAATTGGAAATAACAGGGTGATAGGATAGCACGTTTCAGTATAAGTGAAAGACTGTGTTATTGTCCTAGGGCTGTTGTAACAATGTACCATAAACTGGGTGGCGTCAAACAACCAAAGTTTGTTCTCTCATTGTTTGGAGGCTAGAAATCTGAAATGAAGGTGTTGGCAGGGTCCTGCTCCCTCAGAGGCCTCGGGGGAGGACCCGTGTTTCCTCTTGTAGCTGCTGGTAGCCCCACGTGCTCCTTGGTTTGTGGCACCACCACTCCAGCCTCTGCCCCCGTCTTCTCTTGGCTGTCTTCCCTGTGTCCAGACTTTCCTCTTATGAGGACAGTAGTCATATTGTATTAGGGCCTGCCCTAATGCAGGACAAACTCATTTTAACTGAGTTATGTCTACGAAGACCCTATTTCCAAATAAGGTTACGTTCACGGTTACCCGGACTTAGGACTTCAGTGTAACATTTTGCAGGGGCACAATTCGACCCGTAACTGATGGCATATTTCTTGGTGGAGTGCAGAGTAATAGTTTAAGGGCAGAGGTCCCTGGAACAGGGTGCCTGCGTTCGTACTTAAAACTTGTGTGCTCTGTAATGTTGGACCAGCCGCCTACCCCTCTCAGTGACTCTCCATGCCCTCATCTGTCAAATGAGGATGATGGTACCCGCCTCACAGGGCTGAAGTGAAGACAAAGTGAGGAGATACATGGAAAGGACTTGGAACAGCGTATGGCACGTGCTAAGTTTCAATAAACTGAGCCATTATTCTCTTCACTGTTATTCACTCTTACTCATATACACAAGTTCTGTGCATGCAAGGAGTTTCCGTGTCCAAAGCTGTTATTTAAGATAGCATTATGAAGCAAGCCATGGACAAAGTAGAAATAATAGATAGAAGTGCTGCATGAAAAAAAAAAAAGCAACTTAAACCAATAAAAAAGAGAGTGAGAGAGGCTGGAATGTTAATAAGATTTACTTTTTCCTGCAAATAAAAGAATCATAATACATTAAAAATGTTTAGTCTCCTCACTGTATTGGATTACCTGCCCAGCCTCTAGATGCACTTGAAAGTGATAAAGACCCAGGCAGGAACTTCAGACCTAGAGGCTTAGATGTTGACTCTTGGGCTGGTGAGCACAGTGGCCCGGAGATAACACTGGGGAGGTTAGTCCAGGGAGAGCATCCAAGGAACACATTCCTTCTAAGTATCCCCGCCTGCCTCCTTGGAAGCATGTTATTACTGTCTGCCTCCTTCCCATAAACCCTTGCATTGAAATTATCCTGGTTTCCCGTCACTGGGCCAGAGATTGAGGCCGAATAATTCTTTACATTTAGACCCTACTTTTCTTCCAAAGGGACCAAATATTTTGAGATATATTATTTCATTTTTCCACATAGCGTTTATGTAAGACAGCCGTACAACTTGAATTTTATTAAGAACTGAGAACTCCAGTAGAGAAGGTTTAAAGAAATGACAGGACTTTCCAAAGTCCCTGGAAGAAGATTCTTCTACAGCTTAGGGCTGTTGGGTATGCAGTACTACAGAACATATATGTGCCTCAGTCTCCAAGGTAGTGCTGTCCTGAAAACATGAGACTATTCAGATAAAATCAAAGTATCTTACCTAAATGGTGAAAGGGGCATATGGGTATGATATTTACTATTTGTGATTTTGTTTTAATAAAAGAAGTTAGGCTGTTTAATTTTTGGCAAAGAAGTGGTGTTGTGTCATTCAATTAGTAATTTGGAACATTTCAATTAAATGATGAATTCATCAGGACTCCTTCAGTTGCAAATGCAAGAAAGCCAGTTCAAGCCAGCTTATGAAAATCAAAGGAACTTAATTGTTTATATAACTATGGTTTCCAGAGGTACATCTGGCGTCAGGCATGGTTGCAGCCAGGAACTCGGATGATCTCATCTGGACTCTTTTTCAGCTCTGCTGGTTTCTTTATTCGTCATTCTCCAGACAGCATGTGATCAGTGAGATGACCGGCAGTGGCTTGAGACTGTCATCTTCTCAGCTGAGCAGTCCCAACAGAAAGAGAACTTGTGGGGCTAAACACCTTGCTGCCTGCCTTAGAGAAGATGCGAATCAACCCTCCTTGACCCCGTGTGTGATGAGTCATCACTGAGGCCCAGCGGAGGGCATGATTTCCCAGTGCTTCAGTGAAGAGATGTGGTCCAGGGACTGGAAGCCCCCCTGGGGTCTTCTCATGCAGCAGAGAGGCTTTCTCCAAAGAATTCGAGGAAGGGTGGTGGGAGTGTGTGCTCAGCAGACCAAAACTGTAGTGGCCTCAGAGCGTTACAAATGGTGTGTGGTGGAGACTGTAAGTTCTGATTTTAAGATGGCAAATAGAGAACTTTCTGCCTTCTCCTATTACAAAATCCATCCAGAACAAAGGAAATAAGAAAAAAAAAATTCCGGCTCTATCTTTGATAAAAAGTAGGTGACATTAGTAACCCACAAATATGAACACAGAAGTCATATGACCCTGTGACTTAGCCAAGGACAGTGAAACACCTAAGCCCCACGAGGAGAGTAACACACCAGGAAGCAGCTTTGCCCACAGAACCCTAGGAGGTCTCTGGTTAGGCTGGAGAGGGAGCTAAGGCATCCGGTTAGAAACAGACCCCGCCCGCTGCAAGTCTGTGAAAGGACCAGTTGGACACTCGGATCCTTGTCTCACCCCAGCCAGATAACTACCTTCCCCACAGCCCAGGCAATGGAAGGTTTATTCTCTGGAGATGTTGACACTTCAGAGAATCGAGGCTCAGGGACACGGGAGCTGTGGAGGGTGGAGTCAAGTAAACATCCGCCCTGCTCTTAGGGCATCAGGGGCCAAGTTCCCAGTCAGGTGCTGGAGGATTGTCCAGAGAGCCTGATGGGTCCCAGAGAGACTTCCTATAGGGGTTCCCCACAGGGAAAGCCAGCTTGCTCCCCACTTGCTCTTCCGTGAAGAGCAAGCTTCAACAAGCTCAGCCCATAGGCAGAGCCGCCATCTTGCTTTACTAATAACTTACACTTAAATAGGGAGAGTCAGCCAAGGATCAACAGATATTTGGGAATACCTCCCATATGAAAGCAGAGATAAAGCAAACAGAAATAAAGAACTCTGAGGGGACAAAACAGCAGGGAACTTAAGAAACAAACTAATTACTATCTCTGAAAACGTGAGAAGATTTTGCATAGCAGAATCCTTTTTAAGAAGGAGAATTAAAGGAGAGGAAAATTAAAGAACAAGAAGTAACTCACAAAATTAGAAATGTGGTGGCTGAGGGGCTTCCCTGGTGGCGCAGTGGTTGAGAGTCCGCCTGCCGATGCAGGGGATGCAGGTTCGTGCCCCGGTCCGGGAGGATCCCACATGCCGTGGAGCGGCTGGGCCCGTGAGCCATGGCCGCTGAGCCTGCACGTCCGGAGCCTGTGCTCCGCAGCGGGAGAGGCCACAACAGTGGGAGGCCCGTGTACCACGAAAAAAAAAAAAGAAAGAAAAGAAATGTGGTGGCTGAAATCAGTTCCTTAGAGGGATTGAAAAATAAATTTGAGGAAGAAATAATTAGAGACACAGTCCAGAAGATTCTGTCACTCACTTATACAAGAGAAAATTTGGAGAGAATTATCAAAGAAATAATATAAGACACTTTCCTAGAACAGAAAGAAAAGATAAACGATAAAGTTTCCAGAGAAGAGAAATTGTCATATACAAAGTGTTCTGGATAAGAACAAACAAGGGACCCCTCAACATCAGTACTGATATAGAAACATAAATTGTGAAATATTCTCTTAAGGGATAATTTTTGTCATTAGAAAGCATTTCTTCTTTTACCTGAGAGTTAGTTACTGTCAAATATCTCTAGTTTCCTTAGCACATTTAAAATATTCCACTTACAAATTTTCCATTATTTAAACCTATTTAAATGTTTTATATAATCTGAGGTACACCTGAAAATTTGTGTTTCAGGATATTTTATGGTGCTTTTTTGTACCATAAATACATAAATATTTTATGTATTTTTTGATTCACTAATTCACTCAACAGATAATTGAGTGATCTTTTCTCAAGGTACTGTGGAGTTGATACTTCTTGGTTTTGTGTGATAGTCTAACATCTGGTCCATAGTTTTATAGTCAGTGATAATAAATATGACTGATTTAGAAACTCAGTGATGATACTAGGGTATGTGGTAGCAGGACCTGCAAAATACTTTTCTTTTTTTTTTTGTCCCAACATACTGTGATATCTTTTTTTTTTTTTTTTTTTTTTTGGCCGTGCCACATGGCTTGTGGGATCTTAGTTACCTGACCAGGGACCGAACCTGGGCTGGCAGTGAAAGAGCTGAGTCCTAACCACTGGACCACCAGGGAATTCCCCAAAACATATTGTGATTAGAAGTGACAAAGTTTGGGTCCTACTTTTCAAATATGTTTGGCTCTTATTTTTATACATGTATAAAACTATATTAATTGTGAGTAACAAAGTATCAGTGTAGAATATTAGTTTTTGTCTTATCTTTTATCAGTGTAGAAGACAGAGTCCTGAGTGCTAATTTTTTCCAGAAATTAGAGGCATCAAAAGTTGAAATTTAGCAAACACTTTTTTCAAATTTTAATTATTTGAAAAAATAATATTTTTAGGATTTGATGAATATTATTTTTGACTATATAACTAATAAAATGTATTATTATGGTATTTTTGGATTAAAAATCTCCTCCAAATAGCATTTTGGTTTTTAAAACATTCAGAATTTTAGGTTGTGAACGTTAAAAAAGAATTGAAATTTTAAGTGCAGTGCAGCTCCCTCCG
Organism: Globicephala melas; assembly: GCF_963455315.2. NCBI lineage: Eukaryota > Metazoa > Chordata > Mammalia > Artiodactyla > Delphinidae > Globicephala > Globicephala melas. The sequence continues at coordinate 2,655,940 of NC_083315.2, read as the reverse complement.
CTTTTTGGACTAGTTTCGAAAGCCTAATGAAATGGAAGGCAAGTGTCTTTTTCCACTTAAAAATGGTTATATTTTATTTCTTAATGTACTATAATGAGAACAAAATAATATAGAAAAGTCAAGAAATGAAAAAGTGCCAGGATTCTTCTTGCCAATATAACTTTTTAGAATTGTGCTGAGTTGCTTTTGCTGTAAAAACCAGACCCAGTCTCTTATGGATTCTCTAGGTAATGACATTTTGTGGAGGACTTTGTAGTTCTTTTGGCTTAGCGAGGTCGAGAATTTTGAATTAGAATTATAAAACTGGAAGACATCCTCTTATTCATTTTACAAATGAAGGAACTGAAGTCCGGAGAAATCATGATTTATCCAGGGTCATACAGTTAACAGCGAGGGTTGGAGGAGAAACATGGCCTCCTGGCAGGCAGTTCAGTGAGTGATCTTTGTAAAAGACTCTTCGGGTTTATTCTCACCACCATCACGTTACGTGTAGTGTCCATAATTTATTGCATTAGGCCCAAGATGCAACTTACAAGTTTGTGTTTAATTTTCTGAAGCTGAGGGAACGTTTAGAATTAGGAATACTGACAGTGACCCAAAAAACTGGAATGGCAAGAAGCATTTGGAAGAACTGTTGCCTGGGGTAGAAGATGTCCCTTGCTTAGACTCCAGCCCTGCTCTCTAGAAGGAGCTCCACTGTTCAGTATTCCCTAGGACCTGAATGTCTTCTGGAAGGTTCTTCTTTGCCCATCTTCCGCCAGGGTCACGCTTATACGGACATTGGGGGAATATTCCCGCCTTGGAGGCTGTGTAACCTTTGTTTCCTACTTTATGATCATGCAGTTTTGGTGGTTAGAGCATTGTGTTAGGAGTCAGCTGGAGGCTTAGAGGCAAGGCTTGGGGGGTGGGGGGCTGGCAACGTTATTCCCTCAGAAACTTAGCTGGCTTCTGACCTCCCTCCTTGTAGTTGACTCCATATGCCAGACGGAGGGATTACGTGTCCCATCTGTCAGGGACAGTCTCAGTTTATATCCCTCGTGCAGGTTAAGTGATAATGCCCTCTTTCACTCTCAAAACTGTCCTGGGTTGGACAGTAAATTGTGTATGGTCTCTCTAGCCAGAAAAGCATGCCAGGAAGCCCCACGCCTAATTTATTCCTTTGCTTCCTGTCTCCCGTTCCCCCTCTCTCAGTGTATGGGGGCCCTTGGATGGCCATTTGAAATAGGCTTCCTGGGAAGTTCACCGACTCAGCCTGATCGGCAGCAAGGCTGACTTCCCCCTGTTCACCTGAGAAGACCTAACAGGCCATCTTTACTCAAAGCCTTTTTCAGTCTCCTCTCTTGCTGTGTAAAATCAGGAAGCGGTCAGATTTTCTAACCCTGGGAGCCTCCAGACTTTGGGATTCTCCGCTCCCTTTCAGTTCTGCTCTCAGACCTGTCACTCCTTGCCTGTGCAGATTTCTTTCTTGTAAATTCTCAATAAATGCAGCAAGTAATAACGTTATTCTGATATTGTTTTCCATCTCTTTTTCCCTGTAGGCTTAGTTAGACACTTAGTTAACACTTAGGTAGATAGCTCTGAAGCTATCTCAGGCATTTTCAAGCATTGAGGTATAATGTACACAGAGCAAAGGCACAGCTTTCGGTTCAGTGAGATTGACAGTCGTATACACCGTGTAGGCCGCCACCAAGACCAAGATACAGAGCATCTCCATTGCCCCAGACGGAGGCCGCTTTCCAGTTAGCTCCCTGGAGACAGCCACTTTTCGACTTCTTTAACCACGGTTCCCTCTTCACAAGCAGTACTTGTATTAAAAGTTTTGTGACTGTGTGACATGACTGTCCTTCTATCCTTTACTCGGTCTCTCCCTTGCCTGCTGCCGGGCTGCTAAGCAGTTGTCATATATTTTAGATTTGTTTTGTTTGGTCTGCACCCCACTTAAAGATACCATTTTTTTAATGTTAGCTGGGGAAAGCTAAGTGCTGTAGTAAGTGAACCACAAAAAACGTAACAGCTTCAACCTATTTAAAGTGTATCTATTGCTAACGAGCAGTGCACTGAAGGCGTCCTCCGTCAGTCGGTAACTGTCATTAACCTGGGCCTCTGAGTCCTCCAGTAGCTGGGGAAGGAGCAGGAAGCTACCTCACCCGCTTCTGGAAAGCCTCGACCTGAGATCTGACATTCAGCCCCATTCTTGTGGGGACAGCTATGCACAAGACCACCTCTGGTGCAAGGGAGGAGGTTTGGAAGTGTGGACTCTGGCTTGACACTACTTCTCAGTGGCAGCTCCACACCATGAGGCGGGACAGCAAAGTTTGGAGATGTTAGTTGTCTACAAGGTTAATGTCACAGCTTTTATTTTCTTTTAATAACACAGATGTTAGTTGTCTACAAGGTTAATGTCACAGCTTTTATTTTCTTTTAATAACATAATACCATATTGCTTTTCTTTTCTGTCTTCATGTTACTTCTTTTTCTCTGTGTTGTGTATTCTTTTATGCTTTTCAAATAAACGTTTTAGCATTGGAAAAAGTTTTAAAAGGGTATTGCTATCTCTATGATAGAAATGTTCAAGGCAAAAGCAATTTAGTTTCCTTAGACTATTCTGATGAAATTAAAATTATCTCTGGCTATTAGCAGATATAACTTAACTTTTAAAAGATAAGGATCCATGATATCACCATTTCTAATCAATATTGTATCAGAGATCCTAGCCGGCAGAGTAAAATAGAGAAAACCCTAAAAAAAATAAAAAAGTGTAGGAATGGAAAGGAAGAAAAACACTGTCACTGTTGGCAAATGATATAAATGTCTATGTAGAAATTTTCCAGCACTCTGCAGCTAAATTCTTAGCATTAACTAGAGAGTTGAGCAAGGTTTTTGGACACAAAGTTTTTGTGGAAAAGCCAATTGCATTTCTATGGACCAGCAAAAACAGAAACAAAACAGAGGATGTAATTTTTTAAAAACATTTTATTTTGAAATAATTAGCATCCTACATAGCCGTGGTATATCTTCTCAAACTAAGAAATTAACATTGATACAATAATATTAACTGAACTGTGGCTTTATTCAGATTTTCCCAGTGTTTCTACTGATGTCCTTTTTCTGTTTCAGGGTCAAACCCAGGTAGCTGTTATCTCTTTAGTCTACTCCAATTTGTAGCAATTTCTTGATCTTTTCTTTCTGGGACCTGACGCTTTGAAGAGTAATGGTCAGATCCTTTGTAGAATGGACCTCAATTTGGGTTTGTCTGATGTTTTCTCATGGTTATGTCTCATCCAATCAACATGACATCACTGGCGATGTTAACCTTCATCACGTGGTGTCGCCAGGTTTCTCCACAGTGGAGTTACTGTAGAAAATGCAATTTAAAAATATACAATTTACAGTAGAGGCACAGTGTAATAGCATTTGAATAAATCTAAGAAATAATATCTACAGCCTTTATTGAGAAAGTTATAAACTTTTATCGAAAGACATTAGCTACAGTCCAGTTAAATGGAGAGAAACACAGTATTAATGGATTGGAAAACTTAATGTTGCAAAGATAGTAATTCTCTCAATGCACCTAGAATCAAATTCCTAACAAATTTCGGGGGTTTTAACATTACTACTACTAGTAGTAGTATTACTCATCTTTAATGTTGTTATTTTGGTGATGCTTAACATTATAATTCTGAACTTAACATGGTAGAGGAGTGGTCCAAGAATTACAAAGACAAAGTGAAGACAAAGTGTCTTTCCTACCTATATTGTGACTTAATGTAAAATTATAATAATTAAGCCAGTGTATGATATAAAGATATACAAATTGGCCAATGGAAAGAATAGAGAATTCAGAAACAGATCCATCTATATATGGAACCTAGATTTATAACAAAACTGGTATTGTAAACCACTGGGGGAAAGGACGGGTGGGTTTTTCAGTGTATCAAGTTGGGGCAAGAGATTGCTCATATGAAAGAGCATACTGTTGGATTCCTGTGTCATATCACAGGCAAAATGGGAAATGGTGAAATTATCAGTTATAAATTAATAATTATAATTAGGCTTAATTATAAAATTAGAAGCAGAACCCAGGAAAGAACAGTTGAAGGAAAAAAACAAAGCTACCAAAGGAATGAAAACAAAATTGGAAGGCCTGGAAGGGAAAAGAGATGATACAGAAGAAGAGTGAGGTCATAGGGATTAGAGATGCGAGAAGGGAGCCAAGTCAGACAGACATTTAAAAGATGATGTAACGCCTTTGGGTTTAAAATAGCAGTGTTTACAGTATGCCAGAACTGCATCAGTTACTACCTTTCCTCATCCTTCTGAGCTGTGTGCCAGAAATCAAAAAGCGATCTATAAATTAGTTTAACGATCTATCTGCCAGCAACTCAATTACTCAATCATTTGTGGAAAGCAAAGAATTGGAAACCATCTGACTTTGAAAGGGATTTATTATCACTTTCTCAGTTTGGGAAAGTTTATTAAAAAGGCTTAACTAAGATTTATCAAATAACTGTTATATTTATTACTCTTTTACTTAGAGGCACCTTGTTTAACCCAATATGCTTAGAAAGTGTTATTTAGAAACATTATTAATTTTAATATATACTTACCAACATACAATGAGTTTTTAGAGGAATATTTCGTCTTAACATATGTTTGAAACGTATTTTTATCAAAACCTTGCAGCTATAATGTACGTCACTGAATTGAGGGAAAATGGTTGCCATTTAATCTAATTGACAAAGCTTAGTCATCAACTTTAAACTTATCTTCCAAGTCAGACTTCCTTCTGTCAGTAAAAATCCGACTTGATTTTTCAGCTCAAATAAATATGTTAATGTACGTTTCCATGACAACCATCACACAGCTGAATTCTAATTCTAACACAGACAAATAGATAAGGCACAGAGCCTTGCCACGTGTTGCCTGGATACAGTGATGCTGCTGCCTTCAAGATTTCTTTGCTTTGCGCTCCCTAAAGTCTCCCAGAGTTGAGCTGTACCTTTTACAATAGTAAGGGTTTTGGAAGGTAAGGTCCTTAAGTAAAAACACTCTCATTACTGCTTCATTCTACTCTGTACCTGATTTTGTAATTTACTAACATGGGCCCACATACTCCATTTCTTAATAAAATAGGTATGTTATACGTATGATGGGGAGTGAACAAATCCTTACTGTAGTGCTTTGATTAAAGGAGGATTTACAGGTTTGGCTTCCTGGAGGGTTTTTGTATGCCAAGGCAATGCACTAGCCGGGATTTGTGAGTGGTATGCATTTCTTTTGTAAAGTGGGAAAAGAGTGATTGTGAAGGAGGGGAAGAGGGACTGAGAAGAGGCTGGCATGGTACCTTGGCCTCAGGTACATTCCGGAAGAGGTCAGTAATAGGAAGGACGGAGGTTGAGGATCTGGAATTTGATTGCCTTTAAACGATCTGTGCCGACGTATCTCTTAGTCTTCATATAGCTCTAAATGTACCTCAATTTGTAGACCGCTGATACAGAAGACAGGCAGAACAGGTCCATCGTATATATAATTGTAGATACAACAAGACACCCAAACTAATGAAGTAAATCCAATATTTAGAGATTAAGCTTTTCTGAAATAAAAGACAACTAGAATCTGCATATTAAAGGGGCGTACTGTGTGTCTGTGCCTAGTAAAAGTGCTGGACCTCAGAGGTAAAGAACAATTCCTTTGGGGAACCAGGCACATAGGTTGAGTTTTTTTTGTAAGGGGGGAAATTATGTTGGCCTCAGATTTCAGTCAATGCAGGAAAATGGAATATACTTTAAAGATTTTGAAGAAAAGAATAGGTAACTTAGAGCTTTTTATATCTGTTTAAACAATCCTTCAAGTATAAGTCAACCAGCAAATAGTTTTGAACTTAAAGAATTTTCAAAAATGATTCCTTTGGGCCTTTATGGAGGCAATAATAGAGAACAGATTTTTTTAATCCTGGCTTTGCAGGGTAAAGACGTACTTGGAGCTGCCAGAACAGGATCTGGCAAGACTTTGATTTTCCTTATCCCAGTACTGGAAGCTTTTTATCATTCTTAATAGACTTTGACAGACAGACTCTGGGTCCTGATAATACTTTCTACGAGAGAACTTATCTATTTCTCAGGCCTTTTCTGAGAATTAGGAAAGAATCCTGGCTTTTCAGCAATCTCATCATCGATGGAAAGACCTGAGACAGGGTGTTTGAGAAGATCAACCACATAAATATATTATACTTGTTTGCATACAGGTTTGACTGTTGAACACAAGGATGAAACAATAAGTGTTCATGACACCCGTCTCCAAAGGTTAGTTCATGATGAGGTAGAGTAGAATCTTGGGCGTGGACCTTTGCTGACACTACGAATGCTGTTATAAAAAGAAAGAAAGAAAGAAAGAAAGAAAACATCTTTCTAAATAACATTGACTTTGCTTTTTTCTAGGCAAAACAACTCAGATCTGTAAAAGACCTTGTACCTTGTGTGCTTGAGTTTGAAAATCTCTGAATATGTTAGAGTTGGTGAGAAAAGTAAAATATAACATCCCTGTCCCTTTGGAATAAAACTACATAGGTTGTGAGCTGAAGTAAGAAATAAGTATCCTATATTCCTTTTTGAGAAGTATTATATTTTTTTCCAGTTGTCGAGAGGTTCGGTCCCTAAACCAAGTTTCCTACTGCCTGTACTCTGGTATTTCTATTCTTGACTTCTGTTGTTGACAACAGCAGATGAGAACAATGCAAGTGTGTAATAAGTTTATCTGCAAGAGAGTGAACTGTGCTCTTTGGTACTGATACTATAGCCAGGGTGTTGGATATTCAGGCCACGAATTGAGTTCTTCAGTTTGATTGCCCAGAGGATACCAACTCATATTCACAGAGTCAGAAGAAAGAAAGGATAGTACAGCAACTTCTTGAGTAGAAAGTGCTTATGAGAGAAATAAAAATCAATCCAGAAAAATGTATGGACATCTAGAAAACAAAAACAAAAACTGGAGTCATCTTTAGCCCAAGATCAACAATGAAAAGAAAGAGGTCAAAGGTATTTTGTTTGTTTGTTTGTTTTTTTGCGGTACACGGGCCTCTCACTGTTGTGGCCTCTCCCGTTGCGGAGCACAGGCTCCGGACGCGCAGGCTCAGCGGCCATGGCTCACGGGCCCAGCCGCTCCGCGGCATGTGGGATCTTCCCAGACCGGGGCACGAACCCACGTCCCCTGCATCGGCAGGCGGACTCTCAACCACTGCACCACCAGGGAAGCCGGTATTTTGTTTCTTACATATGTAAGTATATCTGATGAAGGATGAAAGAGTATTTGATTTGAACAAGTTACGTTTACCCAAATAGGCTATATTTCTTGTTCTTACTATAAGCAGCTCCTTGGATAAGATTCCTTCAGAAAGTGTAGAAACAGCTGACCAAAGTTGTTAAAGAGCTTAAGGCTCTATCCCTCACCCATGACTAAGTGGAGGAATTTAGAGCTTATTGCAGTGAGAAGATGTCCATCATTAAGTAAGGTAGAAAAAGGCCAGAAGCAGGAGAGGAAGAGTACAAGCTGGCCAATGGTGTTAATAAAGAAGAGGAGGGAGAGGAAGGGAGGCAGATGAGGGGAAACATGGAAGCGAAGATGGTCAAACCAAAAGGGCCTCAGACTCAGTCTGCTCCTAGTACTGATGAGGAAATCGCAGAAACAAAAAAAGTAATGAAACACTTTAAGTGAATAAGAAAATAACACGACTGATGAAGGGAAGTTGGTTCACCAGTGGCCGCCAATGTAGGAATCCACTGTGAAGGATACTAAGGAAGACGATCATGGTAGTATCAGCCCTGATAAAGCAGAAGATAGGCTTCCGGAAGAGGGTGCATTTGATCAAGAAGAGCATGGGAAGAAAGTTAAGGCAAAGCATGTGGAGAAAAGACTTCTAAAAAGTGAAACCAAAAGAGAAGCCAGCAAGAGGCAAGCAGAGGCCAAAGATGAAGGGGGGATGATGCCTTTTAGGGCTGGGTGTGGTGTGTGATGAAGGATTTGATCCATTCACTCCCAGATCCTGATAAATACAGACGTCTGAAAAATCAGACAGTGAAGATGGAAAATGAAATTAGTGATACCTGGAAGAAGCAGAGAATGAGGAAGAGGACAACAGTGAGGTGAAAGGAGTGAAACAAGTTGCAGTAGAAAGGAGGCCACATGGGAAACCTACGAGCTTTGGGATACAGGCCTGTCTTTAGCAGAGGACAAAGGGCTTGTGTTATGTCTGCTCAGAAGTCGAAGCTAAATACTTCTTGCTCTACTCTTCTTGAAACCCTTGGTTATGACTATGTGGGCCTGAAGTCAAAAAAGAGTTGGCTTTGGAACAGTGAGGTACCAAGAGTCCCATCCTTAAAAGATCAATGCAGCTTCAGATAGAAGTGGTCATATATTTAACCCCCTTCTTGCCCCATCACAGAATGTGCTTAAAGTGAGTGGATTAAAGAAACTTCCTGATCCCATTTCCAGCATGTATGCTCTTGGATTATATCCATTCCTTTATTTTACTGTCAAGTTGTGGAGTCCTTGTCCCATTTTTAGAAATTCTTGTCTTGCTTACTATTCAGAACATACTATGCTTATTCGTTTGTTTATTAAACAAAATTGCTCAGAATTTTGATGTATTTAGTATTTCCAAGAAGAGTGTGTATGATGGAGCAGCCCTATTTTGAACTGAGATTATCAATAATATGCCTATTTCCCATTTTTAATAAAAGTACAACATCTAAGAATAAAATTAACAAGAGTCATGCAAAAATTTCTACATTGGAAACAATAAAACATTATTGAGAAAAATTAAAGCAGACTTGAATAAATGAAGAAGGATGGCATGTTCGTGGATTGGAAGACTCAATTAGATGACAGTTCTCCCCAGATTGACCTATAGATTCAACTTAATCCCTATCATAATCCCACAGGCTTTTTTTTTTTTTAATTGGCAAGCTGACTCTAAAAGTTATATGGAAATGTAAAAGACTGAGACTATCCAGAACAATCTCCAAATCATAGCTGGGGGAGTTGACTTCATAACCTAACCCTAAACTACAGTAACCAAGGTAGTGTGGTGCTGCCGTAAAGATCAACAAGCCGATGGACGCAACTGAATAGAGAGGCCGGAAGAGACCCACAGTTATATGGTCGTTGGATTTCCAACCGAGACCCAAAGCAACCAAGTGGGGAGAGGAAAGGTTTTCAGTAAGTGGTGCTGGAATAACTGGATATCCATATGGAAAAAAAGAAATCTCAACTCCTACCTTGCACCGTGCACAAAGATTAATTTGAGATGGATCATGTTACTTAAATGTAAAAGCTAGAACCATTAAGGCTTTTAGAAAAACACATCAGAGAATATCTTCATGATTTGGAGGTAGGCAAAGATTTAAATGTAGAAAGCAATAACCATAAGAAAAAAATATATAACTTAGATTTTATCAGAATTTAAAAAAACAAACTTGTGGTCATCAAAAGACACCATTAAGAAAACAAAAAGATGAGCCACCGACTGGGAAAAAATACTCACAAAACCTGTATTTGTCGAAGGGCTACACAGATGATGAATTTATACAACTCCATAACAAAAACACAAAGCGGGGATGGGGACAAATGATTTGAAAAGACACTTTAGAACAACAACGCTCCGCCACAGAAGGTGTTTGAATGGCCAGTAAGCCGGTGTTCAGCATCATTAGTCGCTAGGGAAATGCAAGTTAAAACGATAGTGAGACACCCACCAGAATGGCTACAGTTAAACAGCTTGGTAACACCAAATGTTAAGGATGTAGAGCAACCGGAACTCTTACATATTGTGTGAGAGGCTTAAACGGTGCAACCTCTCAGGAAAAAGATCTGGAAGTTTCCTATAAAGCTAAACAGACACTTACCTGGTGACCCAGCAATTCTACTCCTAGGTATCTACCCAAGAAAAATGAAAATATAAATCCACAAAATAAGATGTAGACAAGAAGAACATAGCATATGGATATGTGACTTCATTCATAATAGCCAAAAACTAGAAGCAGCCCAGGTGTCTCAGTAAGAGAACGGATAAACAGACTGGTGTGTTCATAAAATAGAGTACTACTCTGAGAGAAAGAAACAGCACTGACACCAGCAACAACACGGCTGAATCCCATCATACTAACTGAGAGAAGCCTCATCCAAAAGAATACATCGTGCGATTCTCCATTTCTGTGAAGTTTTAGAACAAGCAAGGTTTGTCTGTGAGAGAAAAGAATCGGAAGCGTGGTCGCCTCTAGGGGAGGAGCAACGGATGACTGGGGAGGATCACGAAGGCACCTTTTCTGAGGTGTGCTTCTGGTGTGGGTTACAAGGTATATGCATTTGTTTAAAACTCATGGGATGGTCCACTTAAGATTTGTGCGTGTCATTGTATGTAAATTTCACTCCAAAAGAGGAAAAAGAAAGCTTAAAAAAATATCTCAAGGAGGTACTATTTTATATCCAGCAGACTGGCAATGCAGTGGGGCACCCTGACCCCTCTGACCCTCACTAGTGGTGGTGTCAGTTGGATCGACCTTGAAAAACTTTGTCATTATCTAACAACTTGTGCATATACCAACCCAGCAGTTCCACTCCGAGAGATAGAAGCTCTTGCAAACATACGTGGAGAAACGCATATGACAATGTTCCAGAAAACCAGAAAGAACTCAGATAGCCATCAACAAGAGAAGGCATAAATTGTGCCGTGTTGAAACATACCACTACTGGTGAACCTTAGGAATGTATAAGAATGCTTCCAATATGATTCCAACCAATATAATTCCATCCCAGATCTTACAGAATTTAAGATTTGATTCTTGATTTGATTAGGGATACATATGCTAACACTATAAAGGAAGGTGAGGGAAAAAATTCAAGGTGTTTGGGGAGAAGGCATGGCAAGAAGGAGTGGAATTGGAATGGGAAAGACCACAAAGACGACTTTGGAGTGACTGGTAATGTTCTATTCCCTAATCTCCACAGTAGGAAGACAGGTGTTCATGTTATTATCATTATAACTTACACATATGCAAAAATATTGTTTGGTATATATTCAATATTTAGTAATAATTTCATGAAAGATAATGTACATTTTAAATTTAATCTTTAAGAATTCTTTATTAGCAACAATATGATATGCAGGATATAAGAAGTTGGCTTTCTGATATCATTAATTCAGTCATTTGTTCAAATGTTTATTAAATGCCTGTACACAGCGTGATAGGGATGTGACATTGGTTAAGCCTTTATTTGGAGACTAAGGTTTCCGTAGCTGTATCCTAAAATGAATTTGAAAAACGACTGAAATCGAAGATGGTTACAGTCTTACATAGGCCCAGCTTTGACCTCAGTCCCCTAATGCTAGTCCAGGGGACGTCTGAAGGCACACTTTTAAGAATTGGGATGTCACTTGGACTGGTCATTGACCAGCCATTAAAGTTATCTTACAGTCGGGTCATGGAGAATGTCTCCCATAATTTATCTTCTTGAAACTTAACTATGATAAAAATTCTCAGGATGCTGTGGCTAACACTTACATCTTACTGCTCTTCTGTTGAATCTTAAGCAGTTTCAAGGTATTTATGGATTTTTCATTTTAACATCTCCTGCAAAATTTGTGAGTAATTTTCATTAAATGAACTCGCCAGAAAATAAAGATTGAACTCTGTAGCTATAATGCGGTCCTAAATTCGTAGCTTAAAATGAAAAGGGCTTACCCCAATCCTTGACTTTTTATAAGTATTCAAACATTCCTTTGAATGTCAAATAATAAATTCATAGTGCTAGATATCCAGCAAGATGGCAGTCCTGTTGCCTATATGAAGTGCTTAAATATACCCAATTGCAATTCCAAAGCTTTATTGCTTCATTTATCACAGGAAATGCCAGAGTTCTGAAATATTTTGTAAGGAAAGCTACCCTACTTGTATGAATTCTCATAGGAATTACCAAGAATATTATGCCAATTCAATCCTAAGTATTGAAGTTAGAGTTCTAAATGACATTTAATAGTATGATTTATTTTCTGTCTTAAACTTTATAGGTCACATAAACAAGATCCTATCCTTTCATATTGCTTTTTATTGTTAAAGTGTCTGAGTGATGATAAAAATCTAAGCTTAAGAACTGTCAGATGATTTATGATATTTCATTTATTTTTCAAAGGATTGGGGTGTCACCAATAAGCCTATTAGAATTGTAGGTTTAAAGTTCCTCAATTTTAAAAAAGACCAGCTGCGTAAACAAGTATGTTAGCTTTGTAATTTAATTCCGTGTGATTTTTTATAATACTTCAAAGTACCAAAGGAGGCAGTTTTTCTTAGGTCATAAATGCTTATTTATGTCATTATGATCTCAAACTTTCAAGTGCATTTCAAGATCTACTTTTTAAAATATTAATATGTTTTTATTGTGTTCTTTATAACCTCAAGACATTTCTCCTTTTGTCGACCTAAATCTGCCTTTCTTCATGGGCTGACATCAACAGCACGGAATGTGGATGAACTGGAGGAAAACTGCTTTAAAAAATTAGAATTCTGTAGTCAGGGATGGATAATCTAAACTATCTTTGCGAGTGTGCTGTAAGCACCTTAAAGCTGTTTTTTTTGTTGTTGTTGTTATTAAATTGTAAATTGGGGATAATTGTAAGTTCACATGCAGTTAAAAGAAATAACCCGTGTACCCTTTACATAGTTTCCCCCAAATGTAACTTCCAGGATACTAACATGGATACAATGCAGATCCTATTCAGATTTTCCAAGTTTTACTTGAACTCATCTGTGGATGTATGTATTTAGTTCCTGTGCACTTGTTATCACAGGTATAGCTTCTTGTGTCTACTGTAGTCAAGATACAGAGAAGTTCCATCACAAGGATTTCTCAAGGTGCCATTTTATAACTACACTCACCTACCTCCCCCACTTGCCAGCCCTGACCCCTGGCAACCACTGATCTGTCCTCTGTTTCTATAATTTTGTCATTTCAATAATGTTATATAAGTGGAATCCTAGAGTGTATAATCTTTAGTGTTGACTTCTTCATTTAGCGTAATTCCCTTCAGATTCATCCATATTCTTGTGTGTATCAGTAGTTTGTTCCTTTTCATCATTGAGTGGCATTCCATCAAAATCTATTTTGATTTTTAGTCTTCATATGTACACACACATAAAATATGAGATAATTAAAATATCAGTTTAAAAGTGGTTTAAGATATGTTACTATTAACCTATCAATTAAAATTCCAGGTAAGTTTTTAGTATCCTTTCAGTCATTTCGATTGGACTTGTCTGTGTCTTAAAGTACTAAGAGCAGATGCTTTCCCAGCTGTACACACATTTCCAGTAGGAAAAATAATGCTATTTTCTAACAATAACTCATTCTAATAAAAATTGGCAAGTTTGGAGAAAAGACAGTAGCTGATACCATGCAAGACAGGTCCTTGTTTTGATTCCAGCAGATTTACTGTTTAGTTTTTTTTTCTTTCATGTAGCCTATAGCTCATGTGCATTTCAAGATCTACTTTTCACGTAACCCCACTAGCTCTTTTCATACAGCCTATTATTATACAAGTAACTCTCCTTACCCTTGTGCCTGTGTTTGTTAATGTGATAAATAAAGCTGTAGATGTGGATGAGATCTCCTAGGGAGAGACTATAAAGTGAGACCCAATGTTTACCTTGAGGAGCTCCAAGACTTAATGGCCAAGGATGGCCGGAAAGGCAGCAGGAAAAAACCAGGGGCTTCTGGTTCGTGACAGCTAAGAGAAAAGAGGGTATGAAGAAGGAATAGCCTCCGCTGAATCTTCTTCCCCACTTTCACATGTGGTAACTGTGCTCTGAAGTCTTTCTGCATCCAGGCCTGGGGAGGATGCAGAGACCTCCAGGCCCTCGCTTCTCCAGAAGTGCTCAGTTGAGCTTGGGAGCCTCAGGGACCAATGAGAAAGAAGCTCTAGCCAGGCACACTGTGAATAAGAATAAGTGCACCTGATATTACCCCTAATTCTGGTCATGAAGACAGTTGCAGAAATCTCTTTGCATCCCTGTCATTATCACTGCCATCTATGTGTACCATAGTTGTGTGGATATATTTGGACATGGTTATCAAAATTGGAAGAAGGCATGACGTACCAGCATGACAAATGCATTTTTAGATTCAGGCCAGTGTTTCATGGTGGTTACCATGACTGCATAAGCCACAGCTCCTTCTAAAATGCCTTTACGATACTTAACTTTCTCACACGTAGTTAGATCGTACAGTTGATGTCATTACTTGGGGATGGAAAACACCCTTCTGTTACTAACACTACCTTGAAACTTAAATGTCTGAAAATGATTCGCCATGCAGTATTAAGAAGTAAAATGCTTTTATTACTTTCAATGAGAGGACAAGGCTCTAAATGTAGGTGTTCAGGGTGAAAATGAAGGAGAGTGAGTAGGACCAGGAAAAGCAAATTAGAGTAAAAAGTAATTTTCTGAAATTTATCATTTCAGGTGTTTGAGTTCTGTTTTTCTGGAAATATAAAATCTCAGCCCAGAGCCAGGAACTCTGCAGTTTAGTCAGTTAGAAACTTGTGTTGTATTTTTGGAGTCGAATTTTCCTGTTGCCCACGTAAAGATGTCAGTGAGTTAGAAGCAGCTCATGGCTACTTTGTGTGAGTTACTGAGTGTTGATTATGTGATAACCAGAACCAAAACTTAACCATGTCTTTGGATTTGTAACTTCATATAATTCAGTAGTCATTGTTTAGGTCATGTTCACATACATATACATTGAGAAATCTTAGTACTTTACTAAAGTGGTAAGCTTTTATATTATACAGTAGAATAAGGTAAATATTTTTATGGATTTTGCTTAAGATCCTAAATACTGTGCCTTTTTTTTCAGTAAATGTAGATGTAACCTTCATGCCGTACAAGTGATATTGTTTTGCATTTTTCTCTCAAGTTTGAAAATCCAGTTGTGTTTCCTGAGTATGTTGAAGAAAATCAGCAAATTTTATCTTCTACACATTTTGAGAGAAATAACTGCAAACCTTATATAAGAATAATGCAAAGATTTGATTAGAAAATGTTTGCACGCTGCTGTATCATAATTTCCATATTTGCCTCATGAGGCCTACTTTTGAAAAGTCTGCAATGGATGCTACTTCCAGAGTATAGTTCATAAATGGAGTTCCTGTATTGAGAAGTTTAGTTTTGCTATATCAGGCAGAATATGGTCTTTCTCTCAGAAAGTGCTTGGGCAACTAACTTTCA
Source organism: Globicephala melas (assembly GCF_963455315.2). Taxonomy (NCBI): domain Eukaryota; kingdom Metazoa; phylum Chordata; class Mammalia; order Artiodactyla; family Delphinidae; genus Globicephala; species Globicephala melas. The sequence continues at coordinate 2,640,668 of NC_083315.2, read as the reverse complement.
GTCTTAGTGGTTTAAACTAGCATTTCACATCTCACTGCACTTGTACTGATTTTTTTATTTGCAGGGTTTTTAAAATCCTTTCTTTTACACCATGGCCATGAGATAGATGTGATATTAATCAGGAAAGGTAGAACAGCTACATTTATTTCCTACTCTGCTCTCCTTAGAGTTCTTCAGAATAAATGTGTTTAAGGGCAAATCCGAAGTAAAGACTTCACCGTGTGTACCTCTTACCATTAGGGTGATACTAAGTGGAATGGTGAACACTTACAAAGGTAAACCAGCTAGACCTAAGTGCCGTGTATAGAGCACTGCACTCAACACAGGCCGAGCACACACTCCTTCCAGTGCACACGGCTCCATCTCCTTGACAGACTTGCCGTTAGGCCATGAAACAAGCCTCAATAAATGTAAAAAGGATCGAAAACATACAAAGTATGTTCTCTGACCACAGTAGAATGCAATTAGAAATAAGTAGCAGAAGGAAATTTGGGAAATTCACAATTATGTGAAAGTTAAACAGCATACTCCTAAATAGCCAGTGGGTTAAAGAAGAAATCACAAGAGAAATTAGGAAATACCTTGATATAAAGTAACTTAAATACAACATGCCAAAATTTACAGGATACAGCTAAAGAAATTAGAGGGAAACTTATAGCTATAAATGCCTGCTTCTTTTTTTTTTTTTTTTTTTTTTTGCGGTACTCGGGCCTCTCACTGCTGTGGCCTCTCCCGTTGCGGAGCAAAGGCTCCGGACGCGCAGGCTCAGCGACCATGGCTCATGGGCCCAGCCGCTCCACGGCATGTGGGATCTTCCCGGACCGGGGCACGAACCCGTGTCCCCTGCATCGGCAGGCGGACTCTCAACCACTGCGCCACCAGGGAAGCCCCCCTGCTTCTTTCTTTTAAAGGCCACATGTTAAATGGTTTTATTTATATGAAATTTCCAGACTAAGCAAATCCATGGAGACAGAAAGTAAATCAGTGATTTCCGGGGACAGGCAGTGGGGTAGAGTGATGGGACATTTTGGTATTAGATGGTGATGAGAGTTGTACAACTTTGTGAATATACCAAAAACCACTGAAATGTACACTTTGAAAGGGTGAATTTTACGGTATGTGAATTGTATCACAAATATAAATAAATCAATCTGAACTGAGCCCCTCCTGGGTATTCTGTTATTGTGCCCCACATGCTTTGGGTACCATATGAACACAAAGGGTGTGAACCCTGCCTTCTAGAGCTGCTAGTCTGTTGGGGGTAGTACCCCCGGTCCGGTGTACTAGACATGATCTAAGTATAATTACAATTGTGGTCAGTGACCTGAGGGAAAAAGGTACCTGTTCACTATTAACAGGGGTATCTCAGCCAGACGAGGTCAAAAGACGGTCCTCCTAAGGAAGTGATACTGCCTTGAGATCTGAAGGATGGTTTCAGGTTATCGCAAAGAAAAGAGGCGTCACAGGGAGGGGGACCAGCATGTAGACAGTCTGGACGACAGAGCCACGGTATGTTCTGGGGGTTGGAGGAAGGCCAGTGTGGCTGGGCACAGAGAGTGGGGGTGAGGGGTGCAGGAGGAGACACAGAAGCGGACCGAGGCCGGACTGTGCAGAGCCTCGTGGGCGCATTATGGCTTGTAGTGGCTTTGATTCTGGACCGCACGGCACGCTCTGTGTTACGAGAGCATCACTGTGGCCGTGTCGGTTGCAGGAGCAGGCGTGGAAGCAGGTAGAAGGGTATTCAGTGGTCTCTCAGGGGATGGTAGAGCACACCTGGAGCCAGGTAATTGGCAGTGGAACTGAGAAGAAATGGACGTATCTGAGGGCTTTTTAAGAGATAAAATTGACACGATCTGGTGAAGGCCTAGAGACGGGAAGTGAGGGAGGGCGTGTAAGGCGTGGCTCCTGGACGCTGGGCTTTTGAAAGTGAGTAGGTCAGAGGGTCGTTTCTGAGCCAGAGATTTTCCTGTCACACTTTGTATGGACAACTTCAAGTAACATGAATGTTGGTTGTTTTTTTTTCTTTTGAGAACTAGTTCTTTCTTACCAAGGCAGTCACACATTATGTAGAGCTATGCAATTTGCTGATAGCAAATATTTGGGGAAAGTTAACAATTTTTTTTGAGAAAACCAGATACATTTTTTAGTATCTGCCAGATGCATTTCGGTCTTGGGCTCTTTTGGTCTTGGAGCCTCTTTTGGCCTAGCCTGCATCTTCAGGGTCTTATAATGTACTTGGCCTTGCTGTAGAGATCATCTGTCGTTTAAATTTCCTCATTTTGATGTAAGTATTGAAAATAGACTCTGAAATAATTTTCTGGCAAGTAACTACCTTCTAATGAGGAATAACTGAAATGAATCCAGTTTTAGCAATTCTTATTTCCTTGGCCAGCCAAAGTCTTACAATGTCAAGCTCTTCAGAGATGTTTTTATTCTGCAGTTATATGGAGCAATAACAGTTTATTATAATTTCTAAAAGCCACTTTGGCAATTTAAGACTACACGGAAATAAACTTTATACCCTAAAATTTTTTTCAAATGACCTTTGAAGAGTTAGTTATTTGGGTATCCACTTGCATTTGGAATGTCAACATACAGAACCAACAGATGGGTAAAGACCTGACGAAGAAAATAGATCATGCCAATAGGTTGTGATTTAGGTTAAGTTTTACCGTAACTGTTACAAGGAAGGCCCTTCTGCTTACAGTGTTTATTGCTAATCTACCAGTAATAGACAAACCTTATAAATCTATAAATGCCACTGTGTACAGCAAAGCAGGAGGCAAATTTAAATTAGGGGAATAAAGAGTCATTTAGAGAAAGTCTTAGTGACCTGCCTTTTGCAGCCCTCTTCTGGGGCATTTTCACTAATGTTTGTTCTCATGGGCCAACACACACAGGAGGGAGTCAGCCTATTGTTCATAATTTTTCCACGAGAACACTGAAGCTTGCATCCATTTGAATCAAGTTTCCTTTTTTGTAACTAGCAATATAGGCTCAATCTAAGGATTAGCTCTTTGCTGGTAAGCATTAACTGTACGTGCTTATTCTATTGTGCATTTTAATTTCTGAGAATTGTCCTTTGAAATGGGGACTTTAAATGCAGACCTACTAGAGAATGGACTTGAGGACACGGGGAGGGGAAAGGGTAAGCTGGGACAAAGTGAGAGAGAGGCATGGACATATATACACTACCAAACGTAAGGCAGATAGCTAGTGGGAAGCAGCCGCATAGCACAGGGGGATCAGCTCGGAGCTTTGTGACCACCTGGAGGGGTGGGATAGGGAGGGTGGGAGGGAGGGAGACGCAGGAGGGAAGAGATATGGGGACATATGTATATGTATAACTGACTCAATTTGTTAGACAGCAGAAACTAACACACCATTGTAAAGCAATTATACTCCAATAAAGATGTTAAAAAAAAAGAAATGGGGACTTTAAGAACAGGGAGGGCTTTCTTGGTGGCGCAGTGGTTGAGAATGAGCCTGCCAATGCAGGGGACACAGGTTCGAGCCCTTGTCCGGGAAAATCCCACATGCCGCGGAGCGACCAAGCCCGTGTGCCACAACTACTGAGGCTGCGCTCTGGAGTCTGTGCACCACAACTGCTGAGCCCATGTACCACGACTACTGAAGCCCACGCGCCTAGAGCCCGTGCTCCGCAACAAGAGAAGCCACCGTAGTGAGAAGCCACCGTAGTGAGAAGCCCGCACACAGCAACGAAGAGTAGCCCCCGCTCACTGCAACTAGAGAAAGCCTGTGTGCAGCAACGGAGACCCAACACAGCAGAAAAAAAAGAAAGAAAAGAACAGGGAAATTTGGAGGTTAGAGGCAGTTGTGGTTAAAAGCAGAACCTAGTACCTGTCTTCAGACCTCAGCTCCACCATTTTACTAGCTGTGAGAGCTTAGATAAGTTACTTAACCTCTCTGTGCCTAATTCCTTATATGTGAAAGGGTGATCATAAAATACCCATCCCAAGGCTGTGGTGAGAATTAAATAAATTAGCACACATTTAAAATGGCTAGAACACTGTTTGGAAGATAGTAAGCTCAAAATAAATGTTAGTTGCTGCCGCTGTTGTTATATTGCTAAAATATAAAATAAATAAAATAGTAAATTAAATATAAATTAAATAAACAAATAAAGATAAAATATTAACTCTCACCTGAAAATTAAGATGTTATAACTCAGTTATGGTGGTCGTTTTTGTTGATTTTGTTTGTTGTTTGGGCTTTTTTGGTGGAGCAAGGACAAGGTTACACGGCTAGTAAGTGGTGGAAACCAGGTTTCCTAAAGAGTTGGTTTAGGTCAGGAGTTAGCAAACTATGGCTTACAGGCCAAACTGGGCCTGTTTTTATACAGCTTGCAAGCTAAGAATGTTTTTACATTTCTAAATCATTGAGGGAACATCCAAAGAAGATAATATTTTGTGACACATGAAAATTACATAAAATTCAAGTGTCTTTGTCCATAAATTAAAAAGTTTATTGGTACACAGCCATGTTTATTCATGCATATTGTCTCTGGCTGCTTTCACGCTACACCAGCAGAAAGGAGTAGCTGTACAGAGACCGTAGGGCCCATAAAACTGAAAATATATGCTAAATGGCCCGTTACACAAAACGTGTTCTATTAGTTATATTGACTGAATGAATGAACTGTCCTCCTTTGACAAAAGATGTAAGCTTGCATAAGAAAGCATATGACTTCAGTTATCCTTGTGTCCAGAACACTTTTGTTTTGTTTTGTTTTGATTTAGAAAAAGTATAATTTTCCACCTTGGTTAAAATTCTGTTGAACCTGACATACAAGTTCATGAGTAGACTTAATTCAACTGTAGTAGATGGCGTAAGTGCAGACATGCCAAAAAACATACTTCTTCAGTAAAGAGTATTAAGATTTGGATTCCTCTCAAGAATTGTCAGAACAAAAGTTCAATTGTGTGTGTGTGTGTGTGTGTGTTTAAGGGTATTTGCCATCCCATAATTCTTTTTTAAAGATTCTTGAAATAGAATTCTGAAGCAGTCTGCTAGTAAGATGGATTTTACAGTGATAACATACCTGAAGAGTACAGTGTTATAATCCCACTTCAGGAGTTACTTGTTGTTAGTTTTCTCGAGGCTTTGACTTTGTGACTCAGAGCCTCATATTTCTAAGACAGCCCAAACTGTGGAGGCTTTTGGCAATTGAGCCTAGAGAACATGGGCCTTGATTTTGTCCCACAGATCATTTAGGCAAATAACCTTTTCTTCTCTCCTTATGCTATTTTTAACTATGATGTGGATCTTTTTTGTTTTGGTTGGTTACATAATCTTTATTTAGGAAATGTTTTGCTCTTGAATATCCGTAAATCTTGCAACACCTTCTGTTTAGGTTTACATCTTTCAAAGTATATTCATCAAATGCTTTTGAACGACTTCTCCCCTGCAAGGCCCCAGGGCTAATGGGAACAAGACAGAGCTGGGCCCTGCCCTTGGAGAGTTTTGAGTTTGTCAGGTTGATAGATGTTAAATTAACATAAGTATCATCAGTGTTGGGAAAGAAGAATTAAATTGTGTACTGGATTCGTAAACTAAGGAAACCTAAACTCATCAGGGGAAGTCAGAGAATATATTGTTCCTTTGGAGTTTTTTATTTTTTAGTTTTCTGTATTTGAAAATCTGTTCTCGGCTAAATGCCTGTTACTAAGCTGAAATTATTTTGAGTTTAGCAAAAGTATTGAAATAAGAATTTTAAGAACTTACATCTAATGGCCCTCTTATTGATCTATGCACAATTTCCTAATTACTATTTATTGGTAGACATTAGATGGTTGAGTGATGAACCTCGTGCATTTGTTTTTGACAGAAAATTACTAAGTGTAATGATCACAGTAAATTTGGGATGAGGAAAATACAAAGTGAAAAAAGACTACCATTTAGTTTGTTAATTATCACTTGAAAATCAAAATATCCATTTATCCTTCTTGAACAGGAATGTTTTAAAAGTGGATTCTAGGGTTTCCCTGGTGGCGCAGTGGTTGGGAGTCCGCCTGCCGATGCAGGGGAAGCGGGTTCGTGCCCCGGTCTGGGAAGATCCCACATGCCGCAGAGAGGCTGGGCCCGTGAGCCATGGCCGCTGAGCCTGCGCGTCCGGAGCCTGTGCTCCGCAACGGGAGAGACCACAACAGTGAGAGGCCTGCGTACCGCAAAAAAAAAAAAAGTGGATTCTAGCTAGTTTTTTTTTTTTCTCTTTTGGAACAGTTTTTGTTTATAATATAAAAATAGACGGTTATATATTTTATACACACATACACTGTGTTTATGTGTATGGGTGTATATATAAACACACACACCAAAAAATGTACAAAGAAAAGAGGGAATTTTCACCAACCCAAGTCCCAAAGGTAACCACTGTTGACAATTTGATTTCTCTTGGAAATACAACTTTTTTTTTTTTTTTTTTTTTAAGACAAATAACATCAGAGCATACTCACTGTTCCACAGTTTGCTTCACTTAAGATTATTTCCTGGATGTCTTTCCCTGCCAGTGTTTACTGAGGACCACCTGCCTCTCCAGATCTACTTCATTCTTGTTGTTCTTATCACTGATAATGTTATTTTAAGTAGTCCATCCATAAGGTAAAATATTCAAAAAGTTTGTTTACAAAAGAGTGTGCAGTGGAAGTCCGCCTCCTGCCCGAATGTGCACCCCAGGTCGCTCCAGGGGCAGCCACCCTGGCAGTTTCTTATCCTTTGAAATCGTTCCTTTATTTTTATATGCCTTCCCTTGGTGAGACTAAAATTAACCCCCTGCCCAGTCATTTATAGGGAATCTGAATGCTTAGTGAATTTCCAGCAGCAACCAATTGATCTTGTAATGTCAGCGTTTAAGATTGCATACCACCGGGCTTCCCTGGTGGTGCAGTGGTTGAGGGTCCGCCTGCCGATGCAGGGGACACGGGTTCGTGCCCCCGTCCGGGAAGATTCCACATGCCGCGGAGCAGCTGGGCCCGTGAGCCGTGGCCACTGAGCCTGAGCGTCCAGAGCCTGTGCCCTGCAACGGGAGGGGCCACAGCAGTGAGAGGCCCGCGTACCGCAAAAAAGAAAAAAAAAAAAAAGATTGCATACCAAAATGAGAAAAGATTTCCCACTAGTTGTATTTCAGTTTTGAATTTCATGCCATGTGATTGTTTAGAGGCTATAATCCGTAGGTGTACAATCTTTGCCAATGTTTTAGATCCTTAAAATGTAACTGAATGTTCCCAGCAGAAGCCCCACAAGGCCTACATGCCCCAGAGCACCTCCTCCCACCTGCCCTCACCCACCCACGTATGCTGTCTCACTGTCAACGTTGTGAATTACAGACCCAGGTCTTGGGCGGCCTTGCTGCTTTCATCTCAAAGCTAACAGGGATTTATGGCTAGTCTCTGAGATGCCTACGGTTATCCTAATCTGGAACCACTTGGGTTAACTTCATACCCTCAGCTTAATTTGGGTAGTGCCAGAGCCTGGGGAGGGGAGGGGGGTGGCTGGGGGAGCGGGCAGTGGATTGAAGTGGGAGGCACTCACCTCTGCCTGAGCCAGCCTGGACCTGAGAAGCTGTTGGTTAGGGAAGCACTTGCCCTGTAACACTGGGTCTTTTGTCAACTGCTGATACTAAAGTACCTCATGAACAGAGATGGTCTAGAAACCCCTGCCTGTCTGATAAACTCACCGGAGAATGCGGGGTGATACATGTTTTGGAGAAATAAAAAGAAGTAAACCAGATCCAGTCTTCAGAGTGGCTATGTTGACATGCATATGGCCTGAGGAGCCCTAGGCTGGGACTTCCTGTTTATAGGAAGTATTTACTTCTGTGTAAAATATGTTCCTCAAAATATACGCAGATCTGTGAAAAATGCCATTGGTGGTTTGATAGGGATTGCGTTGAATCTGTAGATTGCTTTGAGTAATGTAGTCATTTTCACAATATTGATTCTTCCAATCCAAGAACATGGTATATCTCTCCATCTGTTTGTGTCATCTTTGATTTCTTTCATCAGTGTCATAGTTTTCTGTATACAGGTCTTTTGCCTCCTTAGGTAGGTTTATTCCTAGGTATTGTATTCTTTTTGTTGCAATGGTAAATGGGATTGTTACCTTAATTTCTTTCTGATTTTTTTGTTGTTAGTGTATAGGAATGTAAGAGATTTCTATGTATTAATTTTGTATCCTGCAGCTTTACTAAATTCATTGATTAGCTCTAGTAGTTTTCTGGTGGCATCTTTAGGATTTTCTATGTATAGGACCCCAATGTTCATAGCAGCACTATTTACAATAGCCAGGACATGGAAGCACCCTAAATGTCTGTCAGCAGATGAATGGATAAAGAGTGGTACATATATACAATGGAATACTACTCAGCCATAAAAAGGAACGAAATTGGGTCATTTGTACAGACGTGGATGGACCTAGAGAGTGTCATACAGAGTGAAGTAAGTAAGCAAGAGAAAAACAAATATCGTGTATTAATGCATATATGTGGAGTTCAGAAAAATGGTATAGGTGACCTTATTTTCCAAGCAGAAATAGAGACACAGAGGTAGAGAGCAAGCGTACGGATACCAAGTGGGGAAAGGGTGGGTGGGATGAATTGGGAGCTTGGGACTGACATATATACACTATTGATACTATGTATAAAATAGACAACTGATGGGAACATACTGTAGAGCACAGGGAACTCCTAATGCACTGTGGTGTCCTAAATGGGAGGGAGATCCAAAAGGGAAGGGATATATGTATATGTACGGCTGATTCATTTTGCTGTACAGTAGACACTAACACAACATTGTAAAGCAACTATACTCCAATAAAAATTCAAAAAAAAAGAAAAGAAAAAAAATATACACAGAAGTTAAGTGCATAATGCTATATAAGAAGATTCTATCACCAGAGAACTAGTAAAACATTATACAATTCCTTAATACATCATTTCTTTTCACATAGATATATGTGTAGTATAAATATTGTATCTTTGTAAATATTCTTTAATTTTATTATTTTTCTTCACAATTGAAGACGTATATGCCTGGCTAACGTCCACTGTGCTTCCAAATAGGTTAAGGATTTGCCTACTTAAAATACCCTGAATGATTTGCCTTTTTTGCCTAAATTTATGTAGGTCATAAGACCTATGCTTCTTATCACTAGTATAATCACATTTACCTTTTTAAAACTGTAAAGAAAAGCATAACAAAATTTATCATCTTTCCCATCTTTTTGTAGAACCAATCTCTAGAGCTTCTTCATCTTGCAAAACTGCAGCCCTATACCCATCAAACAACAAGTCCCCATTTTCCCTCCCCACAGCCCTTGGCAATCACCATTCTACTTTCTGTTTCTATGAATTTGACTACTCTGGTACCTCATATAAGTAGAATCACAGAGTGTTTGTCTTTTTTTGTCTGACTTATTTCACTTAGCATGTCCTCAGGTTCATCATGTTGTAGCAGGTGTCAGAGTTTCCTTCCTTTTTAAAGCTGAACACTATTCCATTGTATGCATGTACTACATTTTGTTTATCCCTCATCCATTGATAGATAACTTGGGTTACCTCTGGGCGACTGTAAATAGTGTTGCTATGAACATAGGTGTGCATATATCTCTTCGATATCTGCTTTCTTTTCTTTTGGATATATACCCAGAAGTGAAATTGCTGAATCGTATGATAATTTCTAGTTTTAATTTTTTGTGGAACCGCCATACTGTTTTTTATAGCAACTGTACCATTTTTCTTTCCCACCAACAGTACAGAAAGGTTCCAATTTCTCCAGAGCTTTGCTGACACTTGAAATTTTCTTTCTTTTTTTTTTTTTTTTTTGGTAGTAGCCATCCTAATGGATGTGGGGTGATATCTAATGATGGTTTTGATTTGCATTTCTCTCATGATAAGTAATATTGAACATCTTTTCATATGCTTTGTGACCATTTGTATGTATCTCCTTTGGACATATGTCTATTCAGCTCCTTCACCCTTTTTTTTTTTTTTTTTTTTGCGGCACGCGGGCCTCTCACTGTTGTGGCCTCTCCCGTTGCAGAGCACAGGCCCCGGATGCGCAGGCTCAGCGGCCATGGCTCACGGGCCCAGACGCTCCACGGCATGTGGGATCTTCCTGGACCGGGGCACGAACCTGTGTCCCCTGCATCGGCAGGTGGACTCTCAACCACTGTGCCACCAGGGAAGCCCCACCCATTTTTTAATTGGGTTATTTGGTTTGCTGCTGTTGTTGAGTTGTAGAGTTCTTTATATATTCTGAATATTAACCCCTTATTTAGACAAATGATTGCACATATCTTCTCCCATGCCATAGGCTGCTCTTTCACTCTATTGAATGTTTTCTTCGATGCACAGAAACTTTTGATTTTGATATGATACAGTTTGTCTATTTTTACGCTTGTTACCTATGCTTTTGGTGTCCTATTAATCACATTTACCTTTAATCTTTTGAGCGCCACTGATTTTTCTAAAAGAATAAGAGGGAAATGTAAGGAAATATTTAAATAATCATAAAACCGTTGCACAGACGTAGTTGGACACGGCTTCAGAGTGAACTGTTGGCTGCTGGGCCGCACCGTCATGCACTAGCTTAAAAAGTCGCTTCATCAGCTAATGTGACAATGTATATGAAGCCCAAAAGGCAGTTTGAGATGTGGATCTATAAAGTGTAAAGAAATGGATTTGGGGGCCGCGGTAAAGCACATGAAAACAAAGGATCAGGAAACACTGGTAATCATATCCTTTCGTTGGAATCCCTGTGTATGCACAATGAACCATTGTAGGAAGGCTTGCAAGACAAAATGTTCCTCTGTTTCCTTCCGCATTCTTCTGTTTCTCATCTTGCCTATGCGGTGATGCCTCATGGTCCGTTAACACTTCTAAGCGAATAGAGATAATTTGAAAGTTTTATTTGAAGCCTGACTTTCAAATTTAGAGCAGTAGAAGATGGTTCTTAAAATATGTAACGTCGCTTGGCTCACCTTAAATGTTAATAAACTGCTGCAGTTGATCAGCAGCACGACCATTTGACACCCAGCCAATGGTTATTGACTATTTAGACCAGCGACAATGCACAGAGTCTATAGGTGTCTTTCTGGCTGCAGTAGAGAGAGGAAGAGCCGGTTCTTAACTGGTTTTCTGTATCTTCTAAGATATTTAAAGAAACTGGAATTTAAGTGCTTTTTTTTAATCACAAGCCATTTCTCCTACAATAATGCTGCCATTGTGCCTGTTTCCCTCCCACCTGCTTTTTCTTTCTTTTGTGGTTGCTGCCCATTCATCCTTCCCCTGCTCCTTAACCCACGCGGGTGTTGCCCGCCCTTCTTCTTGCCGGATTCTCCTTCCCACCCATCCAAACTTACCATTCCGTGTCTTCAGCCCTCCTCTCTCTTCCAGCCTCTGTAGGATTAAAATGAGCCCAACGGAGTCTCTGTGGAGACCATTTCGGATTTCAGGTCACTAGTGGACACACACAGCAAATACTTCCTAAGTACCAGGTCAGGTGGCTTCCTCTTCCACCTGGTGCCCAGGTGTTGGTCAGGCAGCTACCAGAAAATCCTTAAGCTTCAGTGTTGCCTCTGGACCATCTTGTCCTGCAAACACCTAAAGAAAGCAGTTTGAGTCTTGGAAGCTTAAGCAGAAAAAAGAAGCTACTGAGACATCTACCCCACCCCCCGCCTTTATTTTCTTTTAGGTATAAATAAATGGGAATCTTTATGAGCAAGCCTTAAGTTGACAAAAGAGACAACAGAAAACAAGTGAAAACTGCCCGTGACAGATAAGCCTCTTGGCTCAGTCTCGTACCCACGTGAGGATTTTACTCCTTAAATAAAACTTTGTAGCAGATACAGAATTTTCTGCAATAAAAGTCCATGTGTGCTTGTTTAACTTTTCAGTTCAGCGTTAGGTGAATGAGAATTCAGGTTATTGAGTGGTTACTTAGTTCCGGTAGCCCTCTGGCGAATCATTTTGCAGTATGAGAGGATGCAGTCATCATATTCGAGAAGTTTTATTCATTAACAAAAGGTACCAAAATAAATTTAGCCGGGGTCACAGCGTTTAATTTAATAGTATTCCAATAATAACTGCCATAATTAGTTTCAGATTTGCCTTCCTTCCCAGAGGACGAGGATTTTTAGCTTTTTGATGCCTATTTAAAGCATGAGAATGACAGGAAAATTAATGTCACGACCTTTAGAGCCTGTTTATGGTTTTTCCATGTCATACCCTAAAGGATGTGGGGAGTAGTGTGCATCTAAAATAAACCACTTAGTACGGACAAGTAAAAATTGGGTTAATTGGGTTCACCAGATCCTCAGCTGGTAGCACCTCAGTCAAGACTCCATTTCATATTAGACAGAGGAGCACGCTTTATACACTATAAAATTATCTCTTAAACGACACCTGTTACATTCTGTGATGTCTTGAGAAGAAAAACAATTTTAAAAGGACAGTTTTTCAAATACGTAGGATTTTTTTCCTCCTATAACTTTATCTGGCTTGTCTGCCTCAATTAGGAGATCACTTTGTCTTTCCATTTTCACAACAAAAATGCACTGACACCACCTCGCAGGCCGCACTCCCTGACCCGCACACCCACTTCCTTTGGGTGACTTGGGGCAGCACTGACTATTTTTCCCTTTCTAGTCCGTCAGGGACTTCCCGTAAACAATCACTTTCTAGATCCTTGAGAGGTGAAACTTGTTTGTACTTTATTGTCAGGGTTTGTGTATTTCAACAGAGAGCAAGGGTTGTCTGTTCAACTAGAGTTGAGAAAACTATCTAGGCAAGCTGGACTCTGAAGCTTTTGGATTGGTTGGTTGAACTAATCCTGTGGCAAATTCGGCAAGTAGCGTTTTGCAAGGAGTCTCATGCGTCGCTGGGTACGTCAGTGCCGCTTCCTTGCATGACGTACGGCAGTGTCCGTAAAAATTTTAAGTTGACCCGGACATTTCTTACCCTGACTTCACCCTTCGGATGGACTTGCACGTGCCAGCTAGGCTGTGAGTATAAGGATGCAGACTGCAGCTTCGTGGGTAGGAGCAGAAGGCTGAGGACAGTCTCACTGTCAGTCGGTAGGTGGCTGGTTCATAAACTGCGGCTGCATGCAACGAAATACTCTACAGCCTTTGCAAGGAATGAAGAGGCTCCGTAAGTGCGGACACGAGAGCTCCTGAAAATGTATTAAGCGAGAACAGAGCAGCGGGTATAATCTGCTCTGATTTGGGGACGGGAGAACGGGTGATAGAGCATATTCCTACACGTTAGCTTGTGTACACACAGACTGTTGCTGAAAGGATTTCCACAAAGGTGCTAAGACTCGCTGCCTCTAAAGACGGGAGCTGGGGGGGTGTAGGTCGAGAGTCAGGCTTGTTCATTTTTCCTTCGCTTTTTCCATGTCGGAGATAAGCATTGTATGGTAACCTAAGCGATAGACCAACGCCATCAGTGGCGGCAAATAAAAGAACAATTTAGGTGATGCTGCAGAGGTAGGCGTGTGACTGGGGTGTTCCAGGGAAAAGGTGAAAGTTTATTTTAGAAGAGGAAGACATCACCAGAATCATTCGTGAAGCAGTCCACACACTCACAGGAACGTGAAAAACTATGGAGCATAGATGAAGTTAGCAGGAAACAGAGCAGAGCAGGGGGGTTTTGTTTGTTTGTTTGTTTTTAATTGAACAGTCATTGTAAAGTTAATTAATGGGATTTTAATTCAGGGCAGAAATGGTAGAGAAGAAAAGAGCTAGAGATGGGAGCAGAGGTGAGAGGAGTGGGCGCCCTGGCAGTGCTGTGGGAGGGTGGAATTCCCAAAGACAGGCAGGCGGTAGAAATAGTTGTTGAAAGGACACCAAGTGGTCTGAGGTGATGCGACCAAAACTCCCTGGTGCTCAGCAGCCGAAAACGAATGTGAGGGATCCAGAATGATCTTCAGAGTGTATCCGTTTCCTGTAAACCTGCTTAGTTTGGAGATGATTTTGTCACTAAAGGTTGACAAGAGTGGTGGAAACGATCATTTCAAAATAATGAATTAAACCCGAATGGTTAGAAACACTGCCACCAGACTGCTGGAAGGAAACAAAATGCTGACCGATTTCACAGCGTGTCTCCATATCGTGGACGTGTAAGTGACAGCCTCTTTATTTGATAGTATTTATTTTACTGTCGAGTGTCATTTCTTACCAAATGGTGCAATTCTCTTTTGAAATGCTTTCATCTTCATCATGATGATAACCTCACAGCCCAGAAGGATCCATCCTTTTAGCATTGAGAAGCCAGGCTGGAAATTCCGAAGATGCTCTGTTTGATGTAGAAAGAACCAAATGTTTTTCTTACATCTTTATCTTTTACCTTTGAATAAATAAGGGATGGAAGAATGCCCGTTTGTTAAAACTTGCCTAAATCTTGAGTCTTTTTAGACTTAACTAAAATGCACTCAGGCCTTTTAACAGGAAAGCAGCATTGTCAAATTACTTCATTTATAGATAATTTGGGGAATCATTGTTTCCTACGACTTGTTATTGATAGTTAATGACACTTAAAACAATGTTGATATATCTGAAAAGTCCCACACCTGCTACTAGAGAAACTGAAGAAACGAGGACATTTTTTACATTTACGTAAGATAATTTTTAAGTCATTTTAGGAGTGCTTCAGTCCTAAAAACACAACCAGGCAATCTGCAGAGATCAAAGGAAATTTATTACTGAAAAAATTAACTTAGTCACTTATCTGTCACTTTAAGTTATAGAAAAGTATAGTAATGGCAGAATTAATAAGCTATTCCTTCAGATTTCAAAAATCACTATTCATTTAAAAAATGACTCAGAATTTTAGAAACTCATCTATTGAAAATAAAAGATTTAAATGGTATGAAAAGTACTAGATGGAACCATGCAAGTATTGTTAAATAATTTCTAGCACTCTTATTTTTACAGGATTATTGACATTTATTCATTCAATAAGCATTTATTAAACCTTATTATAAACCAGGTACTTCTAGGTTCTGGAAGTATAAAGATAAATATGGCATTGCCCCTGCCATCAGGAAACTCACAAATTTAAGGGGAAAAATGGACAGATTTAAGCAGATGCTGCGTCCTAAGAGAGCCAGTCAAAGTGTGTTGAAAGGTAATGGACAGATCAGTAGAAATTTCTTGAATGGGCCAAGAAATTGTAGACGTTGCAGAGGCGTTGAGTAGGAATTGTCTAGCAGGGCAGGGGCGAGAAAGCTGTTCATGAAGAGCTGTGGAGGCAAACGAGAACGGCCTTTTGAGATGCAGCTGCTAAACGTAGTGGTGATAGCCACACAGGCCAGTGCGCTAAAGGCCTCGTGTGCCGGGCTGAGGAGGTCGGGCTTCATCCGTGGACAGCAGGGAGCCACTGATGGACCTGAAGCACGAGGAAAACATTTTAATGGTTAGATTTGCATGAAAAAGACCCTTTCAGGACTACTGGGTAAAGATGATAGTGGAACTCAGAGATAAAGTTAAGGAATTTTTCCAGAAAGGGCAAAAACAAAAGAGGTTAAACACGGGACTTCCCTGGCAGTCCAGTGGTTAAGCCTTCGCCTTCCAGTGCAGGGGGTGCGGGTTCAGTCCCTGGTTGGGGAGCGAAGATCCCACAGGCCTGGCAGCCAAAAAACCAAAACATAAAACAGAAGCAATATTGTAACAAATTCAGTAAAGACTTAAAAAAAAAAAGGTCCACATCAAAAAAAAAAAAAAAAGAACTTTAAAAAAAAAGAGGTGAAACATGTGAAAAGGGGAAAAAAATTGTTAACAGTCCAGGGAGGATAAACATCGGAATAAGAAGAGTTCAGGGGGAAAAGAACAGAGAAAAATAAATTAGGAAATCTTAGAAAAATAATTGAAGAAAATGTCCCAGGATCCAGAGTTTCCAGATTGAAAAGGCAAACACTTGGCAAATGGTTGAAAATAGGCTGAGAGACTTCATTGTGAAATTTCAAAACCTTGTTTCCATAGAGAAAAAAATAAAAACAGACTCATACAGAGGATCACAAATAGCTTTGGATGTCTTAACAGCAACACTAGAAACCGGAAGACAGTGGAAATTTCACCCTGGACTTCGATGCTCAGAAAAATTATTAAGCAAGATTTTTGTTGATTGAGAGATAAGAATAGAGATAAATCTTCAGCCTTCACAGTGGGACACCAGGAGGTACTGCCTAACACTGAACAATCAAGAAGTAAGATTATAAGCATGTGAGTGACAGAATGGAGGTATAAATATAAGAAGAGTCAGCTCGAAGAATTCAAAGTGCTTGTTTCTGGGGAAGATAGATGAATAAGCTCTGGGGGTCTAATGTACAGCATGGTGATTATAGTTAGTTGTGTTCTTAAAATCTGCCAAGAAAGTAGACCTTGAGTGTTCGCGCCACAATTTAAGTGTTCTTACCACAGGGGGAAAAAAAAGTAACTGTGAGGTGACGGGTGTGTTAATTGAGCTGACTGTGGTGATCATTCTACAGAATATGCATATGTCACGTCATCACGTTGTACACATTCGGTGTATACAATTTTATTTGTCAATTAATTATACCTCAATAAATCTGAAAAAAAATTTTTTTTAATTTTAGGAGGCAGGAGCTGCATTTAGGTTTCAGGTAGCCAAGTGGAGCTGTGTAATAAGCAGAGAATATTTCACCCTGGAACCTGGGAACTAGAAATACAAATTTAGAGCTGTGGTTAGAGCCTTAGAAGTTGAAGTAATCTTACAGAAAATCTGTGAAGGGGATAAGAAAAACTAGGGTCTAAGGCTAGAATATATTTTCCTGGGTAGATTTTTATTAAGTTAGAAGAATGCCCTCCTAAACGCTATACCCTGCCTAGTTCAGTCATATGTGGAACACATGTGAAAGAACAAATATCTATATGTGCTTGCACTTTACGAGGGTGAATGATTAGATCTTACAGGTGAAAATGACCTTGTTTGTATTTCTAAGTATATTCTAGTATATTCCTTTTTTTTCTTGGAAAAAACCAAATGAACTTTTTTGCCAACTCAACAGTAACCTTTTTTTTTTTTTCCTTTTGGAAGAATCCTGCAGAACTTTACTACCATATATAATACCCTGTTTTTTGAATAGTTTTTTTTTACAAAGTATTTTCAACACATAGTATTCTAAGTTTAATCCTTTCTTCAGCCAAATGGGTTAAATAGTATTATCTCTCCCTTTCTAATTCAGGGAAACTAAAAGACAAAAAGATTCAATGACTTGTTCAAGCTCACAGAAGTTTCAATTAAAAACATACATCTCCCCACTCGGTTCACGGATCCTTCCACAACTTCTTAACACATTGCACAGTTGAGGTGGGGCTGGAACATGGTCCTGAAAATGAAGGGTCAGTCTAGTCTTTTCGGGTTTTGGTTTGGGGAATAGCAGTGAATATCTGGTGAGACCACCTTAGCAATAGGTCTAAAATTAGGGGAAGTGGGACAACCCAGACTTTCTGTAACGCTCAGTAGAAGAGAAGTTGCCTTGGAGGGACTCGAACAAACTAGTCCCCCAGGACAACTCTGTAAAGCATTTTACTGTGTCAGTGACTGACATTCAGAAATATCTGAATTTAAAGAGACCCTTTTTTTAAAAAAAAACTTATTTATTTATTTTTGGGTGTGTTGGGTCTTCATTGCTGCACGTGGGCTTTCTCTAGTTGTGGCGAGCGGGGGCTACTCACTGCGGTGGCTTGTTGCGGAGCACGGGCTCTAGGCGTGCGGGCTTCAGTAGTTGTGGCTCGCAGGCTCAGTAGTTGTGGCTCACGGGCTGTAGAGCGCAGGCTCAGTAGTCGTGGCGCACGGGCTTAGTTGCTTCGTGGCATGTGGGATCTTCCCGGACCAGGGCTCAAACCCGTGTACCCTGCATTGGCAGGCAGATTCTCAACCACTGTGCCACCAGGGAAGCCCAGAGAGGCACTTTTTAATTGAACTGATTAACAGTGTTCAACCACTCAGGGGAGGAAGAAGATTGTCAAATATGTTATATTAATGCAAATATTAATATAGGCAGTTAAGAATTTTCTAAGTGGATCAAAACTCATTCTGTAGATTATCTTTCACCTTTTCTAATCCTTTTGTGCCAATTTCAGAATTTTATTATTTGTTTCTTAAATAGGACAGATTGAGATGGGAATAAGCATTTATTATAACTGAGCAAATGACTGCTACTATTAGTCAGAATCTGGGTACCATAAGATTACATTATTTTTGGAAAATTGAGCTTTAAGGTATTAGGATCCTCTCATTTATATAAAGATCTTGAGAAACTTGAGTTCCATCCATGCTGAAAAAAGTTATTTTTTTAAATCAGTGAAATATAGTACAACGACTTTAAAAACAGGCCGTTGCCTATAAAGTTAAACCACTCAGCAGTTTCACGCTAGGCAGTTTCACCCAAGAGATATGAACATGTTTATCTACACAAAGACTTGGACACAAATATTTATAGCAGTTTTATTCATGAGAGCCAAAAACTGGCAACAACTCAAATGCCCAACCATGGGTGAACGGATGAGCAAATTGCACTAGAGTCATAGGATGGAATACCATTCAGCAATAAAAAGAAATGATTTACTGGTACGTACAATAAAAGAATGTACACTGTTTGATTTATATGAAATGATAAGAAATTCTAGAAGAGGCAAAACTAATTTATGGTGACAGAAAGCATCAGTGATTGCCTGGGGCCAGGGAAAGGGGCTGGGGGTGGATCATAAGAGAACACAAGGGGACTCTCTGAGGTAATGAGGCAACTTTTTGATGTTAATGTTCTATATTTTCTTGTAATGTATCTGGGATTTGTTTTAATCGGGCATGGTAGGGTTACAGACACAGAGACAACTGCCTTTGGAAGAAGAATTTATTACTTACAGTTCCCAAGAAAGGGGGTGTGCCAGGCATTCAGGGCCACATGGGGAAGCTCCAGGGTTGGAAGTTCCAGGGAAGGCGGGATGGGAAAGCATGGCCTAGAGCCTTTATTGTGGTCTCCCTGGGAAAGGCGAAGCAGGGCAAAACAGTTTAGGATTGGCTAGTTTGAATGATGTCAGTGGTTCCAGGGTCTAAGGTAGTCCTAGCTGTCCAGTGCCTGGCCCTGGGGTGATTGAAGCCAGGGGAAATACTGGCTTGCTGTGTAAGAGTTCCATAAAGGAAGTGGTTGGGGATTTGGACTTTGCATTGAAAGATGTGCTCTCCGGAGGTGGTTTGCTATCTCTAGGATTATCTAACCCTGAAAGGGGTACTCTGTCCAGCCAGCCAGGCCCCTCATATGTCAAAACATCATCAAATGTAGAAAAAGAAGAATGTAATTCCTACATAGATATGTATACGTTTGTGTGTGTGTGTGTTTGCTGTATGTAGATTATACCTCAATAAAGCTGATTTGAAAAGTTTTTTTAAAAAAATAGTGAAATATAATGGGCGCGTGAAATTAAACAAGGTAGGAGAATTCATCCTCAAGTGCATTAAACGTTTGCAGACAATACCCAGGTTTATAAAAGAACAGAGCATCATCGAATACTTCATAGGTACAAGTTCATTCAGGCAGTTCCTTTCTTTCCCTCTCTGTGTTATGACTATTTCCTTATTACAGTAAAAGAAAGGTGGCTTTTTCACTCATATGATGTCTGGGGTTATGCAGCCTTTCTGAGGCCTTTCCTGCCATGGTGCTGAAGTATACGATGAGTGGTTCTTAGGGCTGGACAAAAAAGGCTTCAATCAGCTTCTCCTTCAACGTTTTCAGTGACAGAGTTCAGCATTTCAAATAGCAGGTAATGGAGTGGGCGTCAGAGTTGAACGTCAATAGTCATGAGAAGCTGCTTCCTCGCGTCCGGCTGAGGTTTGCTTCCTTGTAACTTGTCTCCCTTCCTGGTCTGACTACTGCCCACTGGAGTTACCTAGTGTCGCTCGAATCTTTCCTCCATGTAACTTCCCTTCAAATATTTCAAGATGACTATTGCTTTCCCCTGAATTCTCTCATTTCCCAGGTCCACTCCCTTCCCAGCTTCTCTAAATCACTTTTTCCCTATTACTTCATTCCCATTCTTTGTTTCACTGATTTTCCTTTAATTCTAGTTTCCAGCAACAAACCTTCTCTCTCCATTTCCATTGACTTGGTACACACTTGTACAGGTGTTCATGAGACAGAAAAATGGAGGAAAGATGGAGGGGAAGGGAGACTGAACGCAGCGGTGCAGGAGCGTGTATATGAATTTAGGGACCAGACACACTTGGAGAATTGGTTCTGGCTCATCCAAGTGACCTTGAGCACGTTACTTAATTTCCTTGGGCCTCAGTTTCTTGACCGTAAAGACGAGGACAGTGCTGATTCCCTGGTGAGGATAAGAAGATTGTGTGTGTGTGTGTGTGTGTGTGTGTGTGTGTGTGTGTGTGTGAGAATTACTTTGTAGGTCCAGCCCATAGCAAATACTCAGTGCAGAAGAGCTATAGTGTAGAATACAGTGGAGGGGCAGGTGTCTTCTGTAGATTCACCAACTCTGGCTCTAGCCTCAAACCTAAAATCTGTGGGACAGTCCCTGTGCAATGCTTTAAAGTCCAGAGCCACGAGATCACCATAGAATCAAAACTGAAGGAAGGCCTGGGAGAAGAACAGCTTCCCAATCAATAGGTTAGTAGCGTTACCTTCATATATAAAGAAGAGCCTGTTACAAATGACCCATAGTTAGACACCTAGAGACTTTATTACCTTTTTAAATGTTTTCATGTTTCAAGTTTTTCTGACCAATTGCATTATATTATGGCACTTATCTGAATGACAGTGTTTATTCTTTAGGAAATAGTTCCCTAGAAATAATTCCCTAATACTAATCAGTTAGTATTAAGTTCCCTTAATAATCTCGAGTAACATCCACATTGTAGCTCTCTGGATGGTGCCTACGTCCACACACAAGAGCACGCACTTAAACGCATACTCACACTCTGGGTTAATGGTAAGAAGCTTATTGAGCATAGAGCAAACAGTTTTCATTTATTCTGTAAGATTCTTTATCTAGATGTGTTTTTAGGAAACTTGTCAAGGCAGCATAGCAAAGACAAGGCAAGTTGTGCCTTAGGTTTCCTCAACTAGAAGATTTCCATTTCCAGCACCATCAAGTCGTCACTTCTCAAGTAACCAATTCACCTAATTTCCATTTTTAAATTTTCATTTTTAATCAACTCTGTTTAAATGTGACATATAAACTAAAATTAAAAGTAACCGTATGAGTGATTTATAAAGCATATTAAGTCTTGCTATAATCGATAGTATTCACTCATTGTGTTCTTTAATTTTTGTTCCTTTCCAATAGGTTTTTCTACTTAATGTACTTTTCAGCATTTAAGTAGGAAAAGCCAGGTTATAATGATCAGAGATTCTCTAGACTGTGAAGGACACAGTGGCTGCTAAATGCTGTTTCATAGTACCTTGAGTCAGGATGCCCGCTGACTTTGCTTGTGTGATATTTGAAAAATGCTAATACATCTTACATGACTTTTTAATGCATCTTCCCTGTAGAACATGTATATAATGGCCTTTTACTTCCAGCCCAATCAGAAGGTGAGATATTGTGATTACTCAGGTGTTTTCTTTAATACGCATTAGGTGTATTTATTGCCCTTTTGTTTTTCATAATTACAGTGGAATTAAATACAGTCATGCTTTATGTGGCAGAAGAAGATAACAGACTCCATTTGAGTGAATTTTCTACTTTAAGTACCAAGATATTGGGGGTGTACAGTTGAGATTATTTTACTGGTAATGCTTATCTAATATAACATTCCAAAGCAATTAAAATAAAAAGTTGATTTTTGTTTTGCTTTTTTTCAATTGCAGAGATAGTACTTGTTCATTGGGGAAACATAGCAATATGTCCATAAGCATAAGAAGGAAAGTTAAATAACAGTTTAATTCCTCACTCAGAGAGATAGCCACTTTTAACATGTGGCAGTTTCTCCTAAGTTGGTTACAGAGTGGTACAGTAACCAGCTCCTCTCATATAAAAATGTGTGGCAAACATTTTTCAACTTTTTAAATATTTTAAGAAACAGTGTCTGTAATAGTTTCATTATAAAAATATATCCTAGTTGACTTGGTGTATATCTTCAATGGTAGCCTGAAGAATTTAGAAAGATAATGCGGATGATGCTAGTGAAGATGGTAGTACATAGCTTTGCACAGTATCATGATTTTCTGAGGTGGAAGGAAGCTCTAGATGAAAAGGAATGCAGAACTTTAAGGCTCAGGGCGCATCCTGCAAAAATACCCCCCAAACGCTTTGCATGCACCGCTCTGTAGACTTTTTCCAAGCATGCATTGCTTTGTCTTTTTTTATTTTTGCCATTTTTTAGGGAAAGAAATCTAAATTTTTTTTTTGAAATTTATGTTTATTTGGTTATTAGTAAGGCTGGACATTCTAATGATTTACTAGTTTGACTTATATAAATCTGCAAGTTTTATGGAGTGCTTTCTCATTCTTATTAATTTGTTTATAACAGACCTGAGAGTGCAAGGACCATTTCTACCATATCCTTGCATAGTTGCACCTCAAAGACTGTTTGTTAAATGAGTAAGTGGGTGACTATATATCTATTGTAAATTTTCCATTTTTTCCCAATATTTGCCTTAATTTTTGACAGCTCTATTAAGGTGTAATTGGCATACAATAAATTACATGTATTTAAACTGCGATGCGGTATGTTTTGCTATATGTATGTAACACCCATGAAGCCGTCACCACAATCAAGGTAGTGAATGTATTCTTCTCACTAATAGGTGGATATATGTTCGTCGTGCCCAGCTGTAGGCCCTTCCTCCCAACTCTCTGTCTTCCTGTGCTCAGGCAACTATTAATCAGCTTTTCATTCCTACAATTTGCATTTTCTAAACACTTATAAAA
Organism: Globicephala melas; assembly: GCF_963455315.2. NCBI lineage: Eukaryota > Metazoa > Chordata > Mammalia > Artiodactyla > Delphinidae > Globicephala > Globicephala melas. The sequence continues at coordinate 2,617,745 of NC_083315.2, read as the reverse complement.
ATGAGGGCATAAAATATGTACCCTTTCTTTATCTGGCTCCTTTCACACAGCATGATGTTTTCGCAGATTCATCCATATTGTTGTGTGGGTCAATAATTTACTCCTTTACATTGCTGAGGAGTGTTATGTTGAATGGATATACCACAGTTTGTTTAACTGCTCACCTGTTGATGAACATCTGGGTTGTTTCTGGTTTGGGGCTACTATCAATAAAGCTGCTGTGAACATTCTTTGTACATATGCTTTCTTTTCTCTTGGATAAGTGGGAAGGAATTGCCTGGATCATATGATAGGTGTATCTTTAACTTATGAAGAAAACGCCAAACTATTTTTCAAAGTAATTGTACCATTTCACATTACCAGCAGCAGTGTGAAAGACTTCCACTTCCTCTACGTCCTTGCCAACGCCTTGGTATAGTGTTGTTGTGGTTTTTTTAATTTTAGCCATTCTAATAGATGTGTGACTTTCACTTACATTTGTGGTTTTAACTTACATTTCTGTAATAACTAAGGATGTTGAGCACCTTTTTATGTCCCTGTTTGCAAGCCATATCTTTTTTGATGAAGTATCTCTTCAGATCTTTTGCCTGTTTTTTTAAATTGCATGTTTGTTTTTTTATTATTGAGTTTTGAGAGTACTTTATTCTGGATATAGTATCTTTACATATTTATTATTTGCAATTATTTTCTTTCACTCTGCAGCTTGTCTTTTCCTTCGCTTAATAGTTTTTTAAAGAGCAGAAGTTTTAAATTTTGGAGTCCAACTTATTAGTCATTTTGTGGATTATGCTTTAGATGTCCTATCTAAGATGTATTTACATGATGAAAAGCCATAGTGTTTTAGAAGTTTTGTAGTTTTAGGTTTTACATTCAGGTGTATGTTGCCCTTTGCATTTGTATGTGGTATGAGGTATATCTCAAAGTTTTGTTGTTGTTTGTGTATGGATATCCAATAGTCCAAGCACCATTTGTTGAAGTGACTCTCTTTTCTCTACTGATTGCCCTCTGTACCTTCATGAAAAATCAGTTGGCCACATATGTATGGGTTTATTCCTAGACTCTCTAATAAGTCTTGAAATTAAAAGAGTATTATCTGTTTGTCTTATTGTTAAAAATGATTTTGGCTATTCTGGGTTCTTTGCACTTCCATGTGAATTTAAGAATAAGTTGGTTAACTTCTACAAAATGTCTATTGGGATTTTGATTAAGATTCCATTGAATCTATAACTCTGTTTGCAGAGAATTACCATTTTAACAATATTGAGTCTTCTGACCTGTGAACATGGTATATCTCTCCATTTATTTACGTCCTTAAAAATTTCTCTCATCATTGTTTTGTAGTTTTCAGTGTTTCACATCTTTTTTTCAGATTGACCCTTATTTCATATTTTTGATGTTGTTACAAATAGCATTTTAATTTCTGATTTATTGTTTCATTTCTGATTGTTACTAGTGTATGAAATGTAATTGATTTTTATATATTGATCTTGTATTCTTTAACCTTGTTAAACTCACTTAGTTATATTTATAGATTCCATTGAATTTTCTATGTAGATAATCACGCCATCTGCAAATACAGTTTATGTCTTGTTTTCCAGTGAAGATGCATTTTATTCATTTTCTGCTTTACTGCATTGGCTAGAACTTCCAATACAATATTGGTGAGAGTAGATATCCTTCTCTTAATTGTAAACTTAGAGGGAAAGCATTCACTTCTTCTCTATTGGCATGATGTTAGCCATAGGTTTTTTCATAGATGTCCTTTACCAAGTTGGGGAAGTTTCCTTCTATTCTTACTTTTCTAAAAGATTTTTTTTAAAGGAATGAATGTTGGATTTTGTCACATGCATTTTCTGCATCTATTGAGATGATCACATAGTTTTTCTTTTTTTACTTTGTTAATATGGTGAATTACATTGATTTTGAATATTAAATACGTGTACATTCCGGGGATAACCCTACGTGGTCAGGATGTGTTAATATTGTTGGATTTGATTTACTAACATCTTGTTTATAATTTTTGCAATTCTGTTAATGAGGGATATTGTCCGGAGATTTCTTTCCTTCCAGTGGCTTCTTGAGTGATTTTGGATTCTGGATAATGCTGGCCTCATAGAATTAGATACTTAGAATTCCCTCCTTTTCAGTTTTCTGGAAGAATTTGTGTATAATTGGTATTATTTCTTCCTTAAATATTATTTTTGTGTATAATTGGTATTAATTAATTGGTTTTATTTCTTTCTTAAATATTCAGTAGAATTCACCAAAGAAACCATTTGGGCCTAGAGTTCCTTAAGGGAAGATTTTTAACTAAACATTCAATTTCTTTGAAAACATAGGGCTCACTTTTTGAGTGAGCTTTGGAAGTTTGTGTCTTTCAGGGTAACTGTTCATTTTATTTAAATTATCAAATTTATTGTCAAAATGTTGTTTGTAATGAATGGACCCTTATGTCTTTTTTTTTTTTTTTGGTGGTACGCGGGTCTCTCACTGTTGTGGCCTCTCCTGTTGCGGAGCACAGGCTCCGGACGCACAGGCTCCGGACGCGCAGGCTCAGCGGCCATGGCTCACGGGCCCAGCCGCTCCGTGGCATGTGGGATTTTCCCGGACCGGGGCACGAACCCGCGTCCCCTGCATCGGCAGGCGGACTCTCAACCACTGCGCCAATGGGGAAGACCCCTTACGTCTTTTTAATAGTGGTAGTCTGTAGTGATGACACCTCTCTCATTCCTGATACTGGTCATTTGTGTCTTCTTTCTCCTGATCAGTTGAGCTAAAAGTTTATCAATTTTATATATTCTCAAAGAATCTGCTTTTGATCTAATTGATTTTATCCATTTTTCTGTTGTCCATTTCACTTATTTTTTCTCTGATCTCTTATTTCCTTTCTTCTACTTACTTTGGGTTAATTGTACTATTTTTTTATTTTTTAAGGTGGAAACTGAGGCTTGAGACCTACCTTCTTTTCTAATATAGATGCTTTTAGTGCTCTGAATTACCCCCTGTATACTGCTGTAATGGAATCATACAAATTTTGGTATGTTATGTTTGCATTTCATTCAGTTCCAAGCACACTCTAATTTTCTTTTTGATTTCTTCTTTGATCCATAGGTTATTTATAGGTGTGTGATTTAGTTAACAAATATTTGGAGATTTTCCAGATACATTTCTGTGATTTTGGCTTCTACTTTTATTCCGTTGTGCTCAGAGAATATACATTATGACTTGAATCCTCTTAAGTGTATTGAGCCTTGTTTTTATGACCCAGAATATGGTGCCTTAATAAGTATTTCGTGTGCACTTGAAAACAATGTGTATTCTGTTGTATTGGGTGGAATGTTCTATAAATGTCAATTAGGTAAAATTGGTTTATAGCGTCATTCAAATCTCCAGAGTCCTTAATGATTTTCTGTCTGCTTCTTTTATCGATTATTGGTTATTAATTATTCTCTATTTCTCCTTGCAGTTCTATCAGTTCTTGCTTTATGTATTTTGAAGCTCAGTTAGTAGGGACATAAACATTTAGGATTTTTATAGCCTTTTGATGAGTTGTCCTTTTATAATTATGAAATGACCTTCGTTATGCCTGGTAACATTCTTTGCTCTATAATCTGCTTTTTCTGATACTAATATAGCCACACCACCTTTCTTTTGACTAGTGCTAACATGATATATCTTTTTCCATTCTTTTACTTGTAATCTGTTTGTGTCCTTATATTTAAAGTGCCTTTCTTACAGGCAGCATGTAGTTGGGTCTTGCTTTTTTGTCCAATCTATCTTTTAATTGGGATATTTAGATCATTTATGTTTAATATGATTATTGATATGTTTAGGTTTTAATCTATCATCTTGCTTTTTGTTTTCCATTTATTCTACCTATTCTTTGTTCTCTTTTCCTGTTTTCCCTTGAAAACTGAGTATATTTATGATTCCATCTTTTTGTTGTTGGCGTATTAGATAAAATTCTTTCTTTCGTGATTTTAGTTGTTGCTTTGGGGTGTATAATATACATGTTTAACTTATAATCTAGCTTCCAGTGATACTATACCACTTCACCTGTAGTCTAAAGAACCTTACAATAGTATATTTACATTTCTCCCCTCTCTACATGTGTCCTGAAATTCTCATACATTTTATTTTTACATATGTTATAAACCCCACAATGCAGTGTTAATTATTTTTATTTAAACCATTATATTTTAAAGAGATTTTATTAAGAAAAAAGCCTTACATGCTTATCATGTAGTTCTGATTTCTAGTGTTGAAATCTTCCTTTCTGTATATAGATCTATATTTTAATCTAATATCATGTTCCTTCTACTTAAAGGGCATCATTTAACATTCCTGTAGTGCGGGTGGGCTTGTGATGAATTCCTTTGGCTTTTGTGTATACAAAAATGCCTTTATTTCTCCTTTATTTTTGAAAGATACTTTCTGTGAACATAGAATTCTAAATTACAGATCTTTTTTTCTTCAAGTACTTTAAAGATGCGGCCCTAATGTCTTCTTACTTGCATTGCCTCACTTTAAATCTTTCCTTTTTTCACTCGTTTTGAGCCACTTGGTCATGATATGCTTTGGTGTAGTTTTCATGTTTCTTATGCTTTAAGTTTTTTGAGCTTTTTGGATCTGTTCATAGCTTTACTCAAATTTGGAAGTTTCTGCCACTATTTTCTTAAAATAATTTTTCTGACTTTCCATCTCTCTCTTCTCCAGTTACTGATATACTAGACTGCTTAAAGTTGTCCTAGAGCCCACTGGTGATCTGTTCATTTTTCTTTTGCTCTCTTCTTCCTGAGTTTCATTTTGGGTAGTCTCTATTGCTATGCCTGCAAGTTCACTAGTATTTTCTTCCGACATGCCTAATATGCTGATAATCCTATCCAGTGTATTTTTTTACCTTATATATTGTAGTTTACATCTTTGGAAATTTTATTTGGGTCTTTTTTTATGTCTTTCCTGTCTAAACTTTTTGAACATATGAAATACAGTTATACGTCTAATGATCTTGTCTGCTAATCCTAACATCTGTGTCAGTTCAGGGTCAGTTTTTATTATTTTCTACGCTACGGCTCATATTTCCTGCCTCTCTGTATTGCTTACGCTTCTTTATTAGGTGCCAGACACTCTGGCTTTTACTTTCTTGGGTGATGGATATTTCTGTCTTTCTATAAATATTCTTGAGCCGTGTTCTAAATACACAGGTGAGACACTTGGAAACGCTTTGATCCTTTTAGGTCTTGCTTTAAGATTTGTTTTGTGAAACCAAAGAAATGTTTGATGTAGGACCAATTCTTCCCCTTTATTAAAGCAAGATTATTCTTTGTACTGTACCCAGCGTTCTGTGAATTAGGAGTTTTTTCAGTCTGACTTGTAAGAACAGACAGTATTCCTGTGAATACTTGATGGGACCCTATTCATTGCGCGCTCTCTCTCTCTCTCTCTCTCTCTCTCTCTCTCCCCAGCTCTTTTCTTCATTACTCTGGGAATTTCCACCCGCTTTCTCCCTTCCTGCACTGTAGATGATAGCGTTCACCTCATTTGTTTCCTGTCTTTCAAAGATCAGTCTTTTGTCACCTAAGGTCCAGTGTTTCGAAATATTGTTTTGTGTATTTTGTCTGTGTCTTGGTTGTTTCAGGAAGGAGGGCAAACCTGGTCTCTGTTGTTCAGTCTTGGCTGGAAGCAGAAGTCATGCCCTTTTATTTTACCTAGTTTTCTATTTTAAAAACATTTAAAATTTTCAATGGAAAAATTCATCAGTCTTTACCTTAATGGCTTCTGTCTTTGGCGTCGTGCTTAGAAACACTTTCGTGTTTGAAGGCTTACAAAAATATTTACCTGTATTTTTTCAAGGACTTTAATTGTCTTATACATTCAAATAGTTTATTAATATGGAACCCCGTATTCTAGACAATTTGGAAAGTAGCTAAAATGGAAGGGGAAACACCTGTAATTATATCACCAAGAACAAGGCTAATATCCATATTAACATATTTCCTGTCTTGCATTTTTCTGTGCCTTCGTTTTTTGTATAGTTGTTATCCTCGTGTGTATGTCATTTGGTGTGTGCATCTGGTACATCGTATCATCACCATTTTCCATGTTGTGACGGAATCTTCAAAATTGCATTTTAATGACTGAATTATGTTTCATCAAATGATTATATTGCAGTTATACTGCCTTTACTTATATTGTTAAACACTTTAGTTATTTCTTAAGCAGAATCTATAAAACATAATTATCAGGCAGGGCATTTTTAGGGAACCTTAACTGCCTACTTGCACATTTCCCTGACCCTACGAGGGCAGAGAGGCAGATACAGGGCCCTCTCAGTGTGTCATTGCTCCCTCCCCAAGCCCACACCAGTGCATTCAGTGAAAGCCTGTCTGTATAAAAACTAGAAGGAAAATAAAAACTTCAGTTTCCCAATAGTTCAGTCCATTCCTTATTACTCACATAGTTATAAATAAAAAGCTTGTAATTTATATTTTTCGTTTGTGTTAACATGGCATCTCAGTTATTTTCTAATTATTATTTGTGCTTGGTTATTTTTAGGCAAATTGTTGTTCAAGTCAAAGACATCATAATGCAGAGTGCTTCATCAGTACCACCAAAAGATCAAGGTAAGATAAGCCATGCCAGGGAAACCGGTAATGTGTGTGTCGTAAAGAGTTTTAACAAATGCATTCAACGTCACTGTCCTCCAACCATAAGGTGACTTATTTCCTGGAACTAAGAACCAAAAATCGAATTACATACGAAAGTTGATTTCTTTTGGTAAATGACTTGAGTGTCTGTGGATTCCTGGTTTATCAGACGACGTCCCCTTTACTGAGGGCAGCCCGTCTCATCCCACGTAAAACTCACAGACGCCAGCACCTCAGCTGGTAATTTAGCTGGCGCTAACAGATGCCAAATGAAGTTACAGAGCATTGGCTTTAACGAAGCAGAGTGACAGGTGTTCTAGTGAGAAGGATGTATACAGTATATGTATTCTTGCACACGTATGCGCACACAACACGCATGTAGAGAGAGGATGTTCGCTTATACATTTCTGACCTATTTCTTCCCATATACCCATTTAACAAAAAGAAACATAAAAGAAACCGTTTCCCCTCCATATGAATTTTGAAAAAGAAGATCATGGGTTTTTTTTTTTTTAGCAAGAGCTCCTGGACCTTTCAGGAAAGCCGTTTAAGGTGGAGATAGAGTCATTTCTGAATAAAGAATAACTAAATTTTCCTCAGTATAAACGGCAAAGTCTAACCTTTAAGAGGAATTCAAGTCTTTCCCTGGCCTCTACTGATTCTCTTCCCTACAGAAGGTTTGATGTGTGTGTGAGAAAAATAATGCCTTTAAATGATTCAAAACTGGGCTTCCTTAGTGGAAGGTGTAGCTGTTCGTGAAAGGAGGGCATTTGCTTTAAAGACCCCTGAACTGGAGAAAACACTCTTTGTCTGCTCTGCCAAAATGAAAGGTGGTGGCATAACTGTGAAGAGTGTGGCGTCTGTGTCTGAAAGTCATTTCTGCCCCTGCAGTGCATAACCTTGGGTACATCACTTGACCTTAACTTTCTCGTCTATAAATCCGTAAAATGAAGAAAGTAAGCCCTACGCTCTAGGTGATGTGGGGGTTGAAGGAGGTAATGCTGTAAATCACTCCGCACACGACTCCCCGCGGAGCGGGCCCTTATGAGGTGACGGCGCCTCTTGCTGTCAGGGGTGGTTATTAACACGTGGGCCCTGCCCGCCTGTGGAGGCCCACGCGGGAAGATGGGCACGGCTGCCTCCTGCTGGGGATGCCTCGCCGCCTTCAAAGGCCACGCGTGATCCAGGGGCGCTCATGGGAAGTGAACGCAGAGCAGACCCCCGGCTGGCTTCTCTTCCAGGCCCGTGGCCAGAGGGAGAGTAAGAGCCCTTGAGAATCGCACACGTCCTAGCCCCAGACACTAGGGCAAGAGAGCGGACGGGGCAGACGGGCAGGGAGAGCAGGCCCTCGCTAGAAGTTAGAAGTGTGCATGCCCGTGAGCGTTTCGGTGCGTGTCCCCTGGGAGATCTCTGCACTTGTAGCCGATCAGTGTCCGAGCTGGCCTGACCTCCGTCCCCTGAGCAGGCGAGGAGAGGTGTGGCTACTTGGAAGAGGGAGTCAGGAAAGCTGGGCCCTGGCCCGGATATAGCCCCAGCCAGCTGTGGGCCGCCAGGCCAGTTATTTTGCCCCTAAGCCTGGGTTTCTTACTAGCGAAGCCAGGATTCCTAGCCGTTCTTTCCCAGCTCTAGCAGGTTACGAGTCAGGGTGAGTAACTAAGCAACGAGCTGCTGGGTTTCTGGCTGACACAGGGAAGCAAAGCTTGTCTCCACTCACACCTCTTGCCTACTTCGCTCTCCTCAGGGTTTACTTTGTTTTGGTTTTGTGTCTGCCTCTCTGAGCTGCTGTGTAAGCTTAGTTATTACCTCTGTTGACTTGACCAAAGTAGAAGATGCCCTCACGCCTAGCGAGGATTCAGCAGCTCTCACAAACTCTGCATCAGTCTTTCCTGGGACCAAAGGTGTGTAAGCCCCAAACCCAGAATTTGACAGACAAAGAGATATAATAACTAAAAGACCTCAATTAATCGAGGGCCTCAGTGTAATAGTCACTCTACCTACAACTTGACATCCGTTGTTTTATTTAATGTTCACGATGTTCAATATAATCTTTATTTCTGTGGTTCAGGGAGATCAGGTTTTTTTTTTTTAACCAAGGTCACCAACCAGTTCAGTGACTGAGCCAAGATTTGAAGCTAGATCCATCAAAGTCCAAGACTGTTTGTCCCCTGCGTCATACTGTAAATTTATAAAGAAGATCTCTAATCTAGTTTTAGATCATCCCCCTTTTTCTTCTCTGATGAAACATTGTGCTTAATTAAATATATGAATACTTAAAGCTATTTCAATCCAAAGTAAGCAGAAATTAGAATTTGTATCGTGGGAAATTATATCAGTAAGGAAACCTATGAGGCCTAAGAATTGCCCGGTTATTCATTAATTTACTCATTTATCAATTGCTTTCTGTGTGTCCTGGATTACTATTCATATTTTTTAACAAAGAAAAATGCCAGATTTTTAAATTATGATTTTGTTTTCATTTCTTTCATCAAATGTAATCACTTATGGGACATGAGAAGTTTGCTGATCACATGTCATTCATTAATTAAATGCTGAGCGATTTATGTAATGAACTATTGATGGCTGTCTATAAATTACAGTACATTCAAATTTCAGATTTGTAAGCACATGCGCGTGCACACAGGCGCACACACGCACATTATACACGTTAACGTATGAAATTCAGGTAGGACATCACAGCAGAGTTGTGGAGCTTAAGAAAATCCATGGCATCATGTATGACACTATCTTCTAACAAAATTTCATACAGTGCAAGCAGATTTAATGATCACCAAGACAGTACTTACCAGGAACTATGCCCGGTGATATGAGGGATCCAAAGATAAATCAGACAGAAGCCTGCGCTCTTACAAGACACAAAATCCTAGTAGAACAGCAGACATGTGTGTAATTAACCAGAATAAAGCATGACAAATGCTGTACTAGACCTGAGTGTGACGTACTTGGAGAACAGTTGGTTGAGCCAGAAGTTTGAGGCTGGTCAGGAAACACGACAGGAGGTAGCGTTTGCTCAGGATGTGAGCACAAGTGTAGAAGTCAGTCAGGTGGGGTTTAGGGGTCACAGGATGTGGAGTAAAGCTAGGAAAGAACTAGAGGAAACTAATTAGAAATTCCAGTGCCTTCTATTTAAATGTTTCCTAATTTTGGATAAAGAAATTAACATTGTAACATCACTCAGATAATTTGTAGTATATTAAAAGCTTTCCATTATAATAGTGTTGTTATTATCCCTTTCTGTGTAAAAGTGTTACTTATAGAATCTCCAGAAGTTATTTTGTTACAATTTTCTATGTTCTCACGCATTCAGGATTTAGAGATAGGATTTATGGTTTTCCCATAACTTTCTTTTTTTGTTTGGTATTTTCAAATGATAAGCTAATAAAAATGTAAGGACATGTATTCTGTGTTGGAAAACAGCAAATTGTAGCAAGTGATAAACCATGTTTTGGAAAAAAAAAAAAAGGCATGAAAACAACATGATAAGGCCAACTACAGCCGTAACTTCCACTTTAAATTTGTTGAAGGAAAGAAAACCACCAGAGTGACTGAAAACGCAAAGGCATTGATTTACTTGCCAGATGAGGAAACACACAAGTGAGCAGCCTTGCCAAATGGTTCTGTTAGAGGGACAGTTTACGTTCGTTATGTGCCAGGAAGAAGTTGACTGTAGTTGTGCCAGTTAAGGATTGAAGTGAGCACCTTGGAGAGGGCAGGATGAGTGTCAAGTCCCCACACAGTTAATTAACACAAGTCCCACTGTTCATTGGTCAGAAAAGAGTCTTAGGTCCCGGGAGGGTCTGTTTTGCTGGAGCCATTCAAACCTCTTAGATACTCGCCAGCTTCGCAGTTCAGTTTTGCCATTTCCTAGGCAAGTGTGCTGTGAGTAGAAAGGTCTTAGCGGTCTTCTGACACTTTTCTCGGCTCTGTCATAACATGTGTATAGTTTAAACGTAGTTATCAAATTGTGAGCGCTGTTTTTGTCCAGTGAGAGCAAGAATAAATGGCGCTGGGCTTCCCTGGTGGCGCAGTGGTCGAGAGTCCGCCTGCCGATGCAGGGGACGCAGGTTCGTGCCCCGGTCCGGGAAGATCCCACGTGCCGCGGAGCGGCTGGGCCCGTGAGCCATGGCCGCTGAGCCTGCGCGTCCGGAGCCTGTGCTCTGCAACGGGAGAGACTACAACAGTGAGAGGCCCGCGTACCGCAAAAAAAAAAAAAAAAAAAAAAAAAAAAAGAGTAGATGGCGCTGAGAAAATGGCAGATGCTTGGAGGCATCTTACTTCTTTTGAGTAAGAAGTAGTCGGTCTTAATGACCCCCTTCAGGAACACTGCAGTTAGCTAAACGCGCTCTGTACCATGCCTACTAGCCTTCAAAACCTGTGCATTATTTAACTGTGAAGCCAATAGCCATTACTGTCTTTCATGTGAATTCAGATTTGGAGCTGTGATAAAAAAGAAGAAAAAAACCTAGATTTTCTGATTAGGTGAAATACTTTAAAAATAATCATGGCACAGCCTAAAAATATATTCTTATGTCTTAGAGACATAAAAAGCTGTACTTACATCTTACAGAAATAAACATTTTCGTATTAGTGAATATAGAATTTTTGAACTCAAGGAACACTTGGGGTAGGTAGTTAATAATGTTCTTTTTTTTTAAGTTTAGGAAAATGATCCTACTTATTTTAGACTCTTAGTATCAGTTGGGTTCTTTATGTAAACTTTTTAATGAATTTTCTGTTTTTGGCGGGCTTTTAAGCATCCTGGCATGTAGTGGTTTCTCAAATACATATTAAATTTTGTTAAAAGTGCTTTAAACTCTCAAACACTTTAAAAAAAAACATATTACTCAGGTGCTATGAAAAGATTTTAATCTTTGTTTTTTTATGAAACACCAAGCTGAAGTTGTCAAGTCTATGTGTTCACTTAACAAATATTTATTGCCTTTGGAGGGGCAATGAGCAAGGAGCAAAGGGGGAAAAAGGAAAACCAAACTAAGCTCTACGCTCTTATAGCTCAGTGTCAATGAATAAAACTGGGCTGTCTATCCAAGCAGGAGTTGACCTTTTATGAGGACTCAGCCTAAGAATGGCTTATGGTCTTGTTATCTAACTAAAGTTTCACCCTTCGAACATGGTATTGGAGATGCTTCCCGAGCTCCTTTCCTGTCTTTTGTCCTCTGCAGCCCTCTCGGTCTGGGGAAAGAACACCAAGCTAAGAGCTGGACAGCTGAGCTCTGGTTATTCTTCTGCCCTTCTTTCTAGGCTCTGTGATCTTGGCTAAATCTGTGAGCCTCAGTCCTTTCATCTTTCGAATGGGGATGTTAATTTTGCCCTGACACAGTCCAATGAGATAAGATACTGTTGATTCTCGTCACTTGCAGCCGTCACATTCTGTAAAGTCACCACAAACACTGAGTTAGCTAATACTGCACCATGGCTCCTACGGGAAATGCAGGGTTAGGTTTCCTGTGAGCCTTTGGTCATCTTCATGAGCTGTCAACACAAACCCCGGCTTTATGTGTGTTTCTGTTTAAAGACACCTCACTGAATGTATCTTGTTGATTCCTTGACATTAATTGGCCTCACAGACGCAGCATTATAACTCATGCCTGAACAAAGCTTGTCGAACACACGTATTTTTTTCCATGAGGCACATCAGACTCTTCTAATGCTTAGGAACACTGCACAGCATATCAGCACTATGCTCGAGGGCTGTTTTAAACAGTGAAATCACTAACAAAAAGGAAAAAAGTTAAATGTGGCGCTAAATAGACTGCAGAAAGGACACTTGTTTACAGTGTGGGAGCTGAAACAAGGCAGAGCACCAACTACTGCTAGGAACATGACACACACTTTTTGCCTGTGCATGTCTACACATGACCACGACAGTGCCACCAGTGTGGATTTGGGGGTTGCAAGTAAACTTTAGCAAGCAGGTGAATGCACAAATACAGAATCCGCAAATGTGGCTCAACCATGTATGAATGCCCTTTGTAAATTCATAGAGCGCAATAGAAATCTCAGAGTCAGTTACAGAATAAAAGTGCTTTCGGAACGCAGGTATAATAACTTTGTGTAAAGTTGATATGATCGGTGTCACGTTAATCAGGTAATAAGTGTATTATTTGAAAGTGACCACAAGTTCTTAGCTCAGTAAAGCTACAAAGACAACTCCTGCTGTGAACTCTGGCTCCTCAGGGCTCACATTTAATACACAGTAGCAGGGAGAAGCACTGTGACTTGTTGCTTTGCACTTAGTGGTTAAGGTGGCGTTGTGACCTCATTAAAGGCACGGAGGGCATTCCCTATGTTTTACCAAAATATTATGTTTCTAAATATGTGACATTCATATGGAAACATTTTGCTCTTAACTAGCGGTGTAAGTGCTGTTCTTGGGCTTTTGGTACCATTTTATGTTGCAGACCAAGTACAAATTGACATTTTCAAGCTGGTTTTGGTTAACTCCTTAACGTTGGAAATTGGAACTTTCCAATGTAATAACCTGCTGTATTAATATGTTACGCTGTTGACAGAAGTACAAATGGAAAACACACACATACCTACAGAAAGTTCCTTGTAGAACAAAATGGAAATGACTTGGGTGGCCTAAACCTTATCAGGTAGACCTCATATTAGGAGTTATTCTCCTATTTGAGATAAAATGCTAGAGTCTGGAATATCCTTTTTAGTAAATTCGGTTTATGAGTATCTCTGTTGTTTGAAATAGCCTGATTTCCACTGCTTAAAAAGCAGGCTACTCACCGGATCATCTCCTCTGGCCTGTATCAGTGTCACTGTAGCCACCCGGCAGCAGAGTCTGTCAGAAACTCCAATTAACCATGTAAATGTATTTCATAGCATCACATCTCACTTTGTCAGAACCCCTGCTGCCTTTCTATCATTAACATAAATGCAGGTGCAAACAGCATTTATGTACTTTGATAGGAAGCAGTTGGAGACATCTCACCGTGGGACCCAACATTTTCAGATTGTATACATCTGTTCAGATAATGTATGCGGCCCCAGCAACATGAACACAAGGATGGGAGCATCTGCCCCCAAGACCATTTGCCATATAGCAGGTGCTTACATCTTTATTTATGCAGATAGTTGGTGTGATAAGCTGAGTGGGGATAAAGGAAAGAATTTCGACGCGGTATTTAGATGTTATGCAAGCCAGAAGTATAGGCTAGGCATTTTATGTTTGTAAAAGTCTACTACTAATAGGAATGGAAATTTGTAAGTCTAGTCATGCTTTGAATGAACATCTTGTCTTTAAATTAATTGGCACCAAGACCCTAAAAACATTTACAGAAATTGCAATGTCCAACTTATATTAGAAACAGCAAGTTATTATTTTGGTTTTGATAAAGTAACTTTAAATGATTTTGAATGCATTTTGCTAAAAGTTCTGAAAGGAAAACAGTGCTCTGTTTTTTTCAAAAATTCTAATACTACTAAGAGAATCTTGTGATGATATTTCTTAAAATTGGAGAAAAAATGCAAATGTCATTAGTTTAAATATGTTATAAGATGTTCCATGAATATAAATTGAGTAAAATAAATTTCAAAGCATTAACATTTATAATATTTTTGTCAAAAAAATTTTTAATTTAAGCTGTATTCTAACATTTCCAACTAGTGATATTTAATTATAATTTATATTTTTATTAGGATAAATTACCTTTAAACACTTCATTTTCACAACTCTGTCTCATGGATCTGCCGTATTATATTCTCACAAGGGAAAAGCGTGAAGGAAACAAAAACTTATCAACCAAAAGCAAGACATTTCCAGATTTTATTTTCTATTCTCATTCACATACACACACAAGAAATCAGAATCTTGAAAGAGCTTGAACTAGATTTCATGTAGTCGGCAGTTCTCAAACATTTTAGTTTCAGGCCCCTTTACGCTCTTAAAAACTATGGAGGACTCAAAGAATATTTTTTTATGTCAGTAATGTCAAATGGGATTTACCATATTTGAGATTATAAACTGAAAAAATATGTATTTGTGAATTCATTTTAAAATAACAGTAATCTCACTACAGCTTAACATAAATAACATATTTTGTGTAATTGGCTATATTTTCCAAAGCAAAAAAATTAGTGAGAAGACTAGCATTGATTTATGTTTTTTGCAAGTCTTTAAAGTCTGGCTTCACTGAAAATGGTAGGAGTCTCCTATCTGGTCCTGCATTCAGTATGTTGTGCTATATTGTTTATGTTGAAGTATTTGAAGAAAATCCAGCTTTACAGTAACTGGAAAGGGAGGGAGTATTTTAATAGCCTTTTCAGATAATTGTGGATAATTTTCTTTGCTACTACACCAAAATGTGTCAGATAACTATACCTGAGTTTAAACGAGTCAGGTAGCAGCTTAAAGTTTAGTTGTAATGTGAAATTTGAAACCGTGTCAGTGTACTTCTTGTATTCTGTTACATTTAGGTCCATCGTGCAATGTGTATTAGAAAACAGTTCACTGAGTTACGCAGATCTTCTATATATGTCATTTTATACAATATTTTAAAAATCATATTTGTTAAAATAACCAGTAGTCTTACCTGAAAAATCACTAAGTCTAGGGAAGCTTCAATATCCTGGTGATGGATTCAAGTTGTCCAACATTCTGATGCTGCTCGAAAGCATGATTTTTATCACTGGCCATGGGTACTGCTAGATGTGACAAGGCTCGTTCATTCACGTCTGAGAAAATGTCTGCGAGGTACCCAGGTCTGAATATGTTCTCTCAACATATGTCTGTCAGATGTTCTTTCAAGTCAAGATGGTTATTCCATGAAGAGCAGCTAGTTCAGCTTCAGACCATCACATGAGCACTGTTCCTCGTGGCCACCGTCATGCCTCAATGAGCAGCGGAAGTGCTCTGGGGGGAATGAACCGTGTCATCGTACAGAATTTTTAAAAGGCCCGTAAGGATCAAGGTTTAAGAAAACTGAAATTTTATCCTGCGTTTTTGTTCTGCTGAGGGAGTATGGTGGCAAAGGATGTGGCTGCTTGGACAGTTTGCTGTCACTGCCTGAGTTCACTTTTATCCAATTACGTCCTTTGCTCCATCAATGCAACATGTGCAGAGGCCAGCAGCGTAGAAAAGGGCAAGTGACATCTTATTACGAGTATGAAAAGAGAGTGTGAGGACCCTCCCCAGGTTGGCAGACCATACTTTGAGAAACCGTGCTCTAGTCTAATCCTCCCTTGGTAAAAAGAGAAACTTAAGACCAGGAAAGGTTATGATCTCGCGCGGGCTCACTCCAGTAGTAAGTGAAAGAACCAAAGCCAGGCCTCTGTTCTCATTCTTGCATGTAATGCAACTCGTCTTGTTTACCCCGAGGAGCTTCCCCCTCACCATCCAAAAAAGGGAAATTCTCAGATGCTCTGTCAAGGTGACTGAAGGGGCAGGACTTACCACGTGAGGAATTGAGAAATTCTTTCAGCATTTTCAGACTTCTTCATTCAGTCCTAATGTTCTTCATTGACCTCAGTTTTAGAAGCAAGAGCAATAGGATTTGAAAAAAATCTGGGAAATTTATATTATAACTGAAATTATAAAAGACCTTAGTAATGATTTTTTTCCTTTCATTTTTGCTCATCATAAAAAACCTCTTTAAGTCGGTACCTAAAAGTGTTATTAAATTGATTGTGTAATTGATGCTTTAAAAAAGTTACATTTTGACATGGGCCTAGAGGGTTTGTTCATCAGAAGCTCTGTGAAAGGACACCGTGGAGTTTGGGATTAAAATATACACACGACTATATATAAAACCAACAAGTACCTACTGTATAGCACAGGGAACTCTCCTCAATAACCTATAACCACCTATAACAGAAAAGAATCTAAAAGAGAATAGATATACATGTATACGTATAACTGAATCACTTTGCTGTACACCTGAAACTAACACAACATTGTAAATAAACTGTATTTCAATAAAAAAATTTAAAAAAAAAAGAAGAGGAAGGCCACCATGGAAGAAGCCTGGCTTTTAAGCACTAGGGCACTGTGAAGGGACTCCCTCTGTGTTAATTTCCTTAAAATCTTAAACTTCCTGTAAGTCTCCAGTAGCCATGCTGTAGACTCCTGTTAGGAAAAGGAAGCGTGCGCTCTCTCCTGAGGGTTACACTCTGGTTGGAAAAGGTTAGTCAAAAGGATCTTCATTTTCCCAGCGTCGAGATGGTTGGTGTGGCACTCACAGCCACTGGAGGAGACCGACAATATAAACAGAGTCATCGCCAAACCCCTTCCTTAAGTTCGGTGTGTTGGAACGGAAGGAGAGCAGCTTTGGGGCCAGAGTGGGTTCACACCCATCTCTCACCTACCAGCTTGTGACCTCGCCAGGAAGTTTCAGTTCCTGCATCCGTGGCCCAGAGATGTTACTACCAAGAGCGGGTGGAGGATGAAATGAGATCATAGCTTAAGCACCGAATCTGACTCTTGACGGAGGGACATTTTAGTCCTTCACAAGGGGGTTTAAGGGTTTAGGATGAGGAAAGATAGAGTTAATAAGTAGAAACGGGGAGCATATACTCTACCTATGGTAAATTTTCTCACAAAGAAAAGAAAGGAGGTAGGGCAGTAGCTTGAAGAGGAGAGAAAGCCCAAGGATTATTTATGGTTGTTGGGTTTGTTTGTATAGTTTCTTGTCCAGCAAAAGCACAGGAGAAAGCAAGACAATACAGCCGAGAGCTATCAGGTCACTCATTTAGTGAATAACGTATTGCCTGATGGCCACGTACCAGACAGGGACTAGGGACCAAGGTCCTGGCAGTGAACAAAGCCAGCCCCTGCTTCCTTGGAGCTTACATTCTAGTGGGAGGAGACAGGTGATATAATGTCATTATAAACATAAGTGCTGTGAAGGACAATTAAAGAAAACAGTTGAGCGCCTGGGGTGGAGCACAGCCTTCAGGTGGGATGGTCCGGAAGGCCTCCTGAACGCCCGGGGCTCGCTGATGGTGTAGGAGCCCAGAGGCAGCGGAGGGGCCTGGAGACAAGTGTGGGTGCAGCAGGTGTTGGGAACCCCCCATTTCCTGATTCTGAGATACACATCTTCTTACCTTTTCGTGCTTTAGGACTCGGGGCATATGGTATATATTTAGAGCAATAGGGCCTCGCCCTCCTGACCCCACCCCAGGAAAAAGTAACCATATTTGT
Organism: Globicephala melas; assembly: GCF_963455315.2. Taxonomy (NCBI): domain Eukaryota; kingdom Metazoa; phylum Chordata; class Mammalia; order Artiodactyla; family Delphinidae; genus Globicephala; species Globicephala melas. The sequence goes on along the minus strand of NC_083315.2, from coordinate 2,599,910 downwards.
GTTGTATAATTAAAGAGGAGAGTTTAGAAGTAGGAAGCAGGGCCAGTGACCTCTCTCTTCCGCACCAAGTGTCAGTCAGTTGAAGCTGCTAAAACAAAGTACCATGGACCGAGTGGCTTCCAAACAACAGAAATTTATTTCTCAAGTTTAGAGGCTGAAAGTCCAAGATCAGGTGCCAGCGTGGTCAGGTTCTGGTGAGAGCCCTCTTCTGGGCGGCAGGCTGCCATCTTCTCAGTGTACGCTCCTGTAGCAGAGAGAGAGGAAGAGAAGTCTCTGGGGTCCCTCTTATAAGGGCACCAATCCCACTCATGAGGGCTCCACCCTCGTGACCTGATTAACTCCTAATACCATTACACTGGAGGTTAGCATTTCAATATGTGAATTTGGGGGTGGGGAGGGAAGGCACAAATACTCAGTTCATTGCAAGGTCAATGCCAAAAATCACTGACAAGAGAGAGAGCCATGGGGGAAGGGTAGGGTGGGGCAGAGGGGTGGGGCCTCAGACAAGCAGTGGGAGAAACCTGGGCTGGTCCCAGTGAGGGACTGCAGGGAGTCTGCTAGGACAAGAAGCTGACTGTGGAACCAGTCTGCAGCCTCAGACTGGAAACCTGACATTTATGATGTTGTCCAGTGTTCACAGTGGTTGGATTTCTCCAGCACCAGGCAGCAGGCAGTGGGAGTGGAAAGCATGGGGGAAGTAGGGGAACCAGGCGGGGTAAGCGCTGTGGAAAGACGCACGGCATGCCGGGAGTATCCAGGGATGATCAGGCAGGAAGCCAACTCCAGGACCAGGAGTATTTACCTAAGTACACATACCTATGTACGTGCAGAGCCTCGGGGAAAAGAGAACGCAGGTGGACTGTGTCATCACTCCATCCCCTTGGAGAAAATGGGGAGTTAACGCTTACATGTTCCTAACCTGTGGACGAGAGTGAGTGTTTCCTTCAGCCATGTCTGTAGTTGTCATCCAAAGAACAATAAAGATATTGATGGAGGAGAAGCCAGGCAGAATTCAAAGGGAAAGGAGTCCAAATTGGTCCCACAGCTTTCACACTCCGAGGCCGTCGTGGTTTTGTACCTCAGAATCTGTACAGTATGTGGGGGTTAGCTCACGGAGGTCCGGACTGGTCAGCCCCATGGGAATAACTCCCACAAGCCCGGGACCTTGGTGCCAGCAGTGCCTGGTCCTTCCTTTTCTTTCTCTTTATTTTCTTCCAAGTGTCAGTATCATAGGTGGTCTCTGTGTTAAGGTAAGATGTACCTTGATTGAGGAAGTGAGGAACGGTAAAGATTCAGCAAGCAGGAGTTTTAGGGAATAATTATCCACGTAACAAAGAGATACGCGGTGCTGTACGTTTGTACTTACAAATCATGAACTGTTTGACATAAAAGCTGAGGTGCAGAAAGACCAGAAAAAAACAAAAATGTCCTAAATCAGTGTGAGTTGTGAAGATAAAATATCTGTACAACTCTACCACAAAGCAGTGCAACCATTATTTCATTTTTTAAAATGCAGTTTGCACATTCTTTAAAGATGTCTGTTCTATATATATATACAGCAAATCTACTTTTGAAATTATGGTATAAAAATAAGAATATCTTTGTGATTCCAGTCCCTTGCTTTTAACTATCCTGCTGTTGAAACATTGTGATCTTTACCACTCTAGTTTCATAATCATGGTATTTTGACCAAAAGCAAGAACTTTCTGCACTGTCCTAGTTTAGTCGTTCCAGCTGACTGCGTGTTCTGATGTTGAAACCTTGTCTTTCCGTTCATCCCACTAAGGAAAAGGTTTTCTTCACCAACTGTCATCCCAGATATGTAACTGTTCCAACTGATATTGAAATATAAGGTGTAAACAGAAGGGGTCCATTTGTAACTCGGTGGTGGAAGATTTCTTGCCCTGAGACGTTTATGTAGCTCACTAAAGCCCTTTTGCAGGAGGTGTTTCCCTGCTCACCAGTCCTGTTGAGAAACAGCTGACTCAGAAGAAGTCGGCATCTCCTGGAAAGACAGCGCGCACAGGTATTTGTTCTATGGGAGTTAGAGTGTCGAACGAAGTGATTTGCTGCTTTCACCTTGATGTGGTCCAGTTAGCAAGGCCTTCTGGGTTTCAGCTGTGTGACTCACCTGAACATTCACAATCCGAGCAGTATTAACAGCAAAAAGAATAACGGGAGGATGGGCTTAACAAAGCATCCCTCTGGCTTGCTTTGCGTTCCTCATAGATCGTTAGCTCTTAGTCAGATTCTGGCGCTACTCAGTCATTCGCGGGCCCTCGGGTCCCCGCAGGTGGAATGAGGGGCAGCCATGCCCGAACCAGCCAAGGGTCGGGTGGGAAGAACTCTGTTCAGAAGCAGCGCTGCGGGCCTCGGTTCCTGCCGGTGGGAATCAGGAAGTGAGCTGCTTGCGGCTCTTGGACAGTCACCCGCCCCGTGTTCCTGTCTCTTAACACGGTGTGCGGGGCCACGTTGTGGCACAGTTAGAGGGGGCTGGCTCAGATGCGGGCGCGCGGTGCCACTGGGCCCTCGGCTTCCATCCGCCGCCTGGCAGGGCAGCTGACACGCACCAGCCCCGGGCTCTGGAGGAGATGGAGGGGGACGCACACGGTGCTTTCTCCGGACAGATACCTGGCCGCCTTTCTGGGTTTGTCAGAACCCTGTGGATAGGAAGTGGGAAACTCAGCTTTGAATATCTGCTTTTACCTTCAGGTGACTATTACCTTTTCATCAGTTCTCTAATAAGTGGGCTGTTGGAAAGAATCATTTGATGGTAATTGAAGTTTGGAGATATGACAAGCCATTGCTATTTCAAATTTTTTTCTCCTCCTTAAAATCCAGAGATAAAAATTATATTTTGGAGCTAATTAGGGCAATTTTGTAAAGAATTTTCCCCCTTTTGAGGGGAGGATGAAGGAGAGGAAGGAAGGTCACTGCTTTGCATTGGAATGGGACGGACCTGGGTTGTGTGGATTTGGGCATGTAATTAACTTCCTCAAGCCTCTTTTTGCCTCATCTGTAAAAGGGGACAATAATGTTTATTTGCAGAGTTTGCATAAGGATTCAATTAAAAGACCAGCATAGATTCTAGACCATAATAAGGACTCATTGCCTCCTCGTTTTCCTTTAATCCACAGTTAGATCAAATTCTCACCAACTGTAAATGTCACTCTTCAAAATAATTGTTCAGTATGCTTAACATATTAAAAACAGTCCACATTTAAAATCCTAATACTAAGTATTTGCATTGTAGAACTGTGCAAAAATTAATTTTACTGAGTGAGGCTTTTATGTTTTCAGTTTAGAAAAGTCCATGTTTAGTGCCTCAGAGTCCTGTGGGTCTAACTGTGTTACGGGTAATTCCGCAGGATTTCCAGAAATGATGAATGTCAGTAGAAATTTCGACTTACCATTTAGTGCACAGTTCTGTGAAATCTGTAAGTTAGTAGGTGACAGGTGACGGGGTTTAGATCACACCATCTGGCAGAGGCCTTGTAAATGTGTCGTGGAATAAACCACTGTTGCAACTACGTGGCCAAGAAAGCCTTCCCACAATCAGACAGCTCAGTGTTTTAAAAAACTTAATGGCATTTGCAGTTTCTCTAAACACTCCTATTGATCAAACCTCTTTAAAAAGAAAAAGAAAAGAAAACCCCTGTAGTTATTGTAGCATAACTGACCTTTATTGCAGACGGCCCTGTTTTATTTTAAAGAGCCAGTGTTGGGAGGAACGGTTCTCAGGACTGCGGTTGTGCTTCGGGGATGAGCTCTGATGCTTCTCAGGGCTGAACCTTGGGGGGTAGTGATGAACTGCCTGTCAGACGATTCGATTACTTCCCTTATCATTAGCAATTCTTATCATTAAGTAGGCAAGGAAAGTAAAAACCCGAGATGCTCTCAAGGTGTCATCTGGACACAGTCATTTACGTACGGACGCACACTTACCCATCACAGATATCCCCACGGATAACCTTTTGCAAAACGGATCCAAAAGGGAAACTTTCGTTTTCCTTTCATTCATTCAAAAAATATTTGTAAGTACCTCCTGTGTGCCAGGCCCCGAGAGCATTCAGTGGGAGATACACATGCATCCCACCCCGACCTGTACTTCCCCCGGTGGCTCCACCCCGAAGGCCACACTAAGGCCAGTTTCTTTAGTTTCCTTTGAGAGAGATTCTGTGTGTATACAGGAGTAGATCTGTGTGTGTTTCTCACTGCTTTTTTTTTTAAATCCAAGTGATAGCATACGATAAACCTCACATCTTGGAGAGTATTCCATGTCAGTCTAACTCATTCTTCTCTTCCACTGTGGCATAGTATTCCGTTGTATGGTTGGATGAGTATTAGTACCCTGTTGCTGGACGTTTTAGTAATTCCTAGGGGTTCTTCTTTCCTTCTATTTTTGTGGCCTCGCCGTCTTTCTCCTGCCTTGCTTTTCTTCTGATGCATCGTTTCATTCCCTATCACTGCATCATTAATGATTCTGGGAGGTGGGACTCAGCACCACCTTCGTGAAGACCCCACCCTTGTATGTAATCCCCAACAGATCCGGGCAGGCATGAGCAAGTTAGCTTACTGTGCAAGGCCTTGTCTTTTCACCCCACAGACTTCTCGTGACTAGCTTGTGGTTAGTGATCATGAAGCCAGTTGATACGCTCTTCTACGCCAGCACCCACTTCTTTGAATTGCAGGGAACTGAAGGATGACTCTGTGCGGCGGGCCCCGTACTTCTCACCCAGGGCCCTGTGGTCTCAGGCCACCAGGCTGCTCACCGATCAGTGTTCTCTGTTGCCGGGACAGCTGGTTACCCTAAAGAGTTTCCTGTGCTCCTGGACCACGGTCGGCCTCCTTTTCTTTTGACTGCCATTGCTCTTTGTGTGTGATTTTATTTCCACTGTAATGGACGAACTCTTGAAGATCAGTTGAAGCACATCCACTTTTTTTTTTTTTTGCGGTACGCGGGCCTCTCACTGCTGTGGCCTCTCCCGTTGCGGAGCACAGGCTCCGGACGCGCAGGCTCAGCGGCCACGGCTCACGGGCCCAGCTGCTCCGCGGCATGTAGGATCCTCCCGGACCGGGGCACGAACCCGTGTCCCCTGCATCGGCCACCAAGGAAGGCCGAAGCACATCCACTTTACATGTATCGTAATTAGCTCCCTCCCTCGCCTTTGGAATGGCTCAGTAAAGATAGTTGGTTTCATTGCTGGAAACCTTAACTGTCAGAAGGTTGCTTCCTTACACTTGGTCATAAAACCTAGGAAGCCCCTTCCCAGTGGAAGTCTTTGGGGACCTTGACGTGACCTTGACCACCGCTCGTTGCTTCAGCTGCATCTTCTCTTCTTTGTTATCTCTGCTCCTCATTGTGCGGGCGTCGCCATTCTCTGCCTCTGAGGGTCAGTTTTCTGCTTCTAGCTGTTCCTCCTCTCTTCACTCTAATCCCCGTCTTTTTCCCTCCTCGCATGTCTGTTTTCTTTAAAGCGACGTCTACTCCAGAGCTTGCTTGTTTCTGCCACTATTTGTGGGGTTCACGTCCCAACAGCGTCACTTACTGTCTCTCTTGTTAGTTCCTCAGGTGGTTCGTCAGTTGGCCTCACCTCTCCCCTTTATCTCAAAAGGTTTTGTTGTTGTTTGGTTTGGTTTTTCGTTTGTTTGTTTGTTTTTAAATCATGGTGCAAACCCATTTCCTTATGCTGGCAGTGGGCAAATTTTCAAAGTAATTTGGCATTGTTCAAGCTTGCTTTTAAGTTATGTTTTTTTTTTTTTCTTTCAGCCACTGGTCACTTTATCACAAATACCACTTACAAATTAAACAAATAATTATCAGATTTCTGAGCCCATGCCTAACCCTGTTCCAGGCCCTGAAGAGGCAGATAAACTCCCCTCCCTCGAGAAATTCACTCCAGGGGTGGGGGGGCTGCGGACCATAATGAAGTCCGTGAGCACGTGTACGGGAGAAAATTAAAACAGGAAGGCGGGGCAGGGAGCTCAGAATGGGGTACAGGTTACTGAGGCGCTCAGGGAAGAGTTCATCACGAAGAGGCCGTTTGAACAAAACTTGAAGGGAATGCTGCAGCAGGTACCGGCGGTCACCTAGGGAAGCAGTCAGGGTGGTGAGAGCGCAGGCGAGGACCAGCCCCGGGGGGGCGGTTGGCGTGCCTGGAGGCGGTGCGGGTCAGAGGGCTCCCAGGAGCCGAGGGCGCCAGGCCCTGGAGGCCCCTGCGAGGACTTGGGCTCTGGCTCGGGGACGAAGAGCCGACCGCACAGACTTGAGCAAGACAAGTGACGTGTCTTGTGCTGCGATGCGTTACTGTCACGTACTATTTCAAGAGGACCTGCGGCTAATTAAGGCCAGCATAGCCTTTCTTCCAGCTCTTCTCGCTATAAATATTGTGTGCTCGATCACTTAGGAGTATGGCCTAGACAGAAATCACCCAATGTTTCTTCTTTTTTCCCTCCCTCACCCCCGATAGGTTGTGTAGATGCAAAGACCGTTGTGATTGTTAGTGGAATTATTTAATAAGCCTTGTCCCTAGGCAGCCAAAAGCTTTCAATACTTTTAAGCTCTCTGCAGACTTTCACCAGTTCTGAGTTAGTATATTTATCAATACGTACAACTTACGTCAGTACTTCTTGCAGAAAGATGAGATGAGGCTTAACATGAAAGACGTTTAAATTTAAAGGCTGTGAACGTAGAAGTGAAAAATGAATTAAATTATGCAGGGAGATGAGGCAAAGGTAGCATATCAATTTGGGTGACTGTTGTGAGGTGATCGACCAGTCAGTTTACCCGTGAACTTCATGGTAGCAAAGCCAAAAAGGAAAAACAACAGATGACATAATTATCCTTGTCTGATGCCCCCAGACCGTAACACGACTCTTTTCCCTCTTCCTCTAATGTAAGCTACCAAAGTAAACTGGTCCGTCAGGATATATTTCAACCTTATTCCTACTGTGCTACTATTTGTTACTCGCAGAGTGTCGTTTTTGCTGAAAACATCAATTTTCTGCTAAAATTGCCACTTCACTAACTGTAGACATGAAAATCAAGGTTGATTTTTTTTTAATGTTTATTTGTCTGCTTTACCAGATTGCCAGCTACCTAAGGCAGAAATTGTATCCATTCATCTTTAGATCCTTGGTGGCCCCTAAAGAAATAGTTCTTCAGTCCTCTTCCTATGACTCCAAAACCTAACAGGCTCTGAAAACAGAAAATGTTATCAAACGTTGGGTACCAAAGCTCATTCAGAGGCAAAGCCTGAACTGAGATAAGACCCTTTAAAAACCTTCATGTTCTTCCCCCTTGTGAAGACTCACGTGTTACTCCAGAGGTGGTACGAGGTACTAGGTACTAGGTTCCCCCTTGTGAAGACTCATGTGTTGCTCCAGAGGTGGTACTAGGTTTAACTAGGGGTACTCTGCAGACTCTGCTGGGTGTTAGGTAACATCTGGCGTGAGCATCTTACTACTTTCCTAAAATTTGAAAGTGTAAATTCCAAAATACATCTGGCCGCAGTAGTTTCAGAAGAGGACTCACAGGCCTGCCACATCCACTGTCTAGAATAGTGTAGGTACCTGGTAAACGCGCGTCGAAGTGAAGCTTGACGAGCACGAGGTACTTAGAAATGGGAAGCTCCTCTGCAGCCAGGCCTTCGGAGCTTGAGGCCTCAGGGGATCAAGTCAGTGAATCAGCCCTGAGAAGCAAGAACTGTTTCCTTAATTGTTCCTCAGAGCAGTAATCACTGCTCTTCCGTCAGCCTAATAAATCTGGGGAATGTGAAGTGTTAGTCTGTCAGTTAAAGTTGTTCCTCTTGGTGTCCTGGAAGGGGCTTTTTGTGTGATTCATGTATTTTTTATGTTGTCTCTGTATCTTATCACTGTGTATCTTTTTGTTTTTCTTCCAACATGCTTGTAAGGTGTCACGTCAGCTTTTTTAATACTGGTGATTTAATTGCAAAAGCACACATAAACAGTTTGGAAGGTATGAGAAGAAATCCACAAGTCACACGGGAAAACAGCCACCAAGCCAGCATTCAGGCTGGAATGCATCCACTGTGCAGAACGAATTGGCTGCCAGTGGGTCAAACTGTGTATCCTGAAATTGAGTGGAAAAGAAGTTTGATACAAGAAACATTTGTTTCGTACCAAAGATACAGTGGGAAATAGCAAGGCAGATCCAATACGGGCTTCACGCTCACAGAGCTTAATAGGGAAAGCAAGACATTTATATGAAAGAAATAGAGTACAAGGCAGAACGTGCCAGAGGGTGGGCAGCCCGGGAGCTTGGGGGAGGGGTGGGGTCGCCCTGGCGGAATTAGGCCAGTGGAGAGGACAGACTTGTGGAATACAAGGAGGGGGAAGCCCCAGCTCTCAGGAAGCTCTGTGTTTAGTCGTAGAGATGCATAAACAGATAAATTACCGTGGAAAGTGGTGAATCATCAGTCCTGGGAGGGTGGGCAGGAGCTGACCTTCAGGCTGGGTCTTGAGGAACACGGGGTTTGCCCCCAAGGGCAGGGCTGGGTCTAGGGATGCTTCCAGGCAGAGGGAATGGTAAGATGCTTATGTGACACCAGCGTGACTTTTTATGCTGCATTGTCCTTGCAGGTGAATCAAACAGCCCTCCTGGAACGATTCAGGGTGGGAAGGGTCTGCAGGGTAAGAGTCAGTTTAGAACCATCGCTCCAAAACTTGCGCCCCGAGTCCTGGCGCCCTCCCTCTCTGACCACGCGCATCCAGGCCCCTCCCTCGGCTCGAAGGCCCTGGGGATGCCCCCCCAGAATTACGCGCTGATGCAGGTGGCCGGCCAGGAAGGGACCTTCTCTCTCGTCGCTCTGCCACACGTCGCCTCGGCTCAGCCACTCCAGAAACCCAGACTGCCTCTGCCCAAGAACCTGAAGCTGCCCATCCCCCGGTACCAACGCCCAGGACATAGCAAAGGAGCCAGAAAGAAACCGGGGTGCAGCTCCTCCGACAGGGGCTGTAGCCAAGCTCCCGCCCAAACCCAAGCGGCCCCTCCCCTGCCTGAGCACCCCGAGGCCCCGCACAAGCCCAGCCCACCCAAGCCGGCGCTGGCACCCGGCCAGGCCCCGGCCTCGCTGACCAGTGGGGGTGGCCGTGGAGACCCTGGGCCCCCAGGGACCAGCGACCACGGAGGTCGGGACCCTCCCGCCGCCCCAGCGCTGTCCACACCGGAGGAGCCCTCTGCCGAGCGGGGCCTCCCGAAGAGTTCAGGGAGAGCAGGCGTTGCAGGCAAGAAGCCCTCCAGGAAGCCTGCTGTCGCCAGGGGAGAACTTAGAGAACAGGTCGACCCTGGCAGGGCCGCGACCCATTTGTCGCCAGGCGTTACTGGAAACGCGGTTCAGGTGGTCCCTTCCATCCCCAGAGGTAAACTGCCCATCCCGCCCTACTCAAGAGCGAGGGCGTCGCAAGTTTACGAAGGCGGAGCAGCTGTGAACGCTGCGCATGCTTCTCTCCCTGGGCTCAGGGCAGCCGGTGATAAGAGCTCGTCCATCCCGGAGGGCTTCTGTTCGGCCCCCCAGGTGGCCGACAGGGCACCTGCCCCACAGGCGTCGTGGCAGAGCCCCTGCGACAGGGCCTACTGTCCGGCCACCAAAGCCGACCTCAACCACAAAACAAAACCGAACGGCGGGGCAGCCAAGAGAAGAGGAAGAAAACGGAAGGTCCCGGATGAACTTCTGACATTTCAGAGTAAAAGGAGGAAATGTGTCAGTAATAAGTGTAAAGATGGCAAAGGAAGAGCCAAAGCCGAGCCCCAGGAATCCAGGGACCAAAAACCTGGGGCTGTGAAAAAATACCGCAGCATCATGCCCAAGCCCGTCCTGGTCCTGCCGGCCCTGGCTCCCCTGGCCTCGCCCGCGGCCACGCTACAGCCCCCGGCGCCCGGCAGCCGGGAGCACGCGGCGTTCAATCACTCCCTCGCCGCCCCCAAGCATCTGGGCTGCAGGCAGGACGACGGCCCCTCCCCGAAGCCCGGCTCGGCCTTTAGAAATGGGGTCTCCGGCCTCAAGAAGCCTTCGCACGGATGCCACGTGTGCGAGCACGCCTTCCAGCCCAAGCAGCACCTCCGCGAGCGCGCCAACACGCACAGCGACAGCCGGCCCTACAGCTGCCGGCTCTGCCGCAAAGCCTACGTGCGGCCGGGCAGCCTGAGCGCACACGTGCGGCTGCATCACGGCGACTCCCGGCCCAGGAGGCTCGTGTGCTGCGAATTCTGCGCCAAGGTGTTCGGCCACGTCAGAGTCTACTTCGGCCACCTGAAAGAGGTGCACGGGGTGGCCGTCAGCACCGAGCCCTCCCCCTGCGAGCCGCAGCCGCAGCCGGGGGACTTGCTGAGGACCAGGGAGCAGACTGCCCGAGGGATGGAGGGACCGGTGGACAGGTGAGTGTGGGGATGCTTCGGAATTGAGGTCAGGGCCAGATTCCACATGCAGCAAGGTGGGTTTGGAAGACCCTCCCCCAGGTTAAGATTTCATAAGGGAGCTGCCGCCTCTTCCCCCTGTTCTGTGAAGAGTGGCCACATTCCTCTCTGGTCTCTGATCATTAGTGATTTTTGATGACTCCGCCTTCTACGAGCCAGGACACAGAGGTCCCTTTGAGGGACGCTGGGGACAGTTGGGCAAGAGATTAATTTTGCATCTGAAATATGAAAGAGTAACTTAGTGTCTATAGTTCTGGTGCTTCCGAGAAGTAATGTTCTCCAAACTCTTGGCCACAGAATGTATACCCAAAGAGCACCATTTAGCCCAGAACACGGCGTGGCAGGTGGCGGGGACTCAGCGCGGCTCTGCTGCACGGACCAGCCCCCGGGTGCGGTCCTGAGGCGCAGCACTTGCCCTGTTTCCCCGTCAGGCGGGGTTTACCGTCTCCTGTGTCCTTGTCTGTTCAGCGCTGCTTCCCAGCACCGTAAACGAGCCAGCTGAGTAATCTGAAAGACTGCCAGGCGGGTCTGAGAGTTGGAGTAAACCAGGGAAACGCCCTGGTCTGTCCACCTTGCTCTAGGTGATGGGGCGGAGGTTGCGCTGAAGGGAATGCTCGTCAGCACCGTGAAACTTAAACATTTTCCAGCACTTGAGATCCTCGGCCCCTGACCGTTCCCAGTTGTCCTAATGGTTCTAAATCCTTTCTGTTCAATTTCAGCTTGGTCTGTCATATTCATTAAAAATAAGTTACGCCTGTCCTGTTTCCTCCCGGCCTTTCTGGGGGTTTCTCTGTGTCTCTGTAGGCATTTCTGCCCCTTTTCCTGAGGTACATAGCGGCCTCCCCAAAGAAACCTCACTTCTTAATTGTTGAACGGAGTCCATGCTGAGTTTTAGCTAAGGTGTCCAGCCTGCACTGGGTGCTCAGGGAGAAGGAGGGCCCTGGGGGGCGGGGGGACAGTCGCCTCAGCTGGACCCAGCGAGTTCCTGCCGCTCTCCTGGTGCTCACGTCTGTTGCCATGGTAACCGAAGAACAGGTGGCTCCCGGGGGAGCCTCCTTCCGAAGTGGACCCTGCGGGCGTGGGAAGTGTGAGGCCCCAGGCAGCACTGACCTTGGCCTTCACGGTGGCCTCTGCCTCCCACGCGCTCTCTGCTTGCCCCTCCTTCGGCCCCTCCTCGGTGAGTGTGTCTGAGATCCCCGAAGGCCAGGAGCTGTAAGGAGAAGTTCCGCTTGTATTCTTCCATGAGATCTGATACAGACTCTTTCCCCCCTTTCCAGGGAGACCAAGTCCAGCCTGGAAGAAGACCTCCTTCTAAACCAGGCTGATGAGGTCAAATTCCAGATCAGATGTGGCCGCTGTCAGATCACTGCCCAGTCTTTTGCTGAAATCAAGTTCCACCTGCTTTACGTTCATGGAGAGGAAATCCAGGGCCAGTTGCAAGAGGAGCTCTCACCCTCCCCAGGAAGCAGGGGAGCTCAGGGAGAACTGGTTCAACAGGCTGCTCCTTTCTGGAAACATCCTGAGAGAAGAAAGCAGCTTAAGCACCGTCCCTTGGACGGGGAGCTCTGTGCAGTCCCCAGACTGAAAAAGCAGCTCTACCTCCGTCATCAGAATGAGGTGGAGATACTTGCGAAACGTGAAGGAGCCCAGCCAGGACCCAGTGAGCCCGGAGGACACCCCCAGGGCCCCGAGGGTCCCGGCCCCGACGCTGCCCTCTCCCCGCCCCGGCCTGGCTTTCGCTGCGTCCTTTGTGCACAGATGCTGGGAAGGAAGGAAGAGCTGCTCCTGCATTGGGAAGAGCGCCACAAGTGCGAGGACCCTCTGAAACTCTGGACGGTTCTCAGCACGCTCTCCAGCCAGGGAGTCATCGAACCTTCCAGCGAGACCGGAAAATGAGACAGGGAGCCGGGGGGGTAAGGGGAGGTTTTCTCTCCGCTTCCTCTGTTCCATGGTGGTGCTTAATACCAAAAATCAAGCAGGTTAGGATCAGCTTTAATGAGCACAGTGAGTTTTGTACAGTTTTATTTTATTATGAAATATATATGTATGGGGCTTCCCTGGTGGCGCAGTGGTTGAGAGTCCGCCTGTCGATGCAGGGGGCGCAGGTTCGTGCCCCAGTCCGGGAAGATCCCACATGCCGCGGAGCGGCTGGGCCCGTGAGCCATGGCCGCTGAGCCTGCGCGTCCGGAGCCTGTGCTCCGCAACGGGAGAGGCCACAGCAGTGAGAGGCCCGTGTACCGCAAAAAAAACAAAACAAAACAAATATATATATACACACACACACACATATATATGTACATATGCCCTTGATGCATATTTTTCTAACATAATGCAGTTTTATTTTAAAATTCTATGTCCTGTTAGTATCTGAGACTTTATTTCAGATTCAATAAAAAGATAAATTTGCAGATTGAAATGTAGAGTATTATAGGCTATTCTTCAAGTACGGTTTTTAGTAAAAACACGTGTTTGAGTTATTTCCTGTCTGTGTGCGTGTATGTGTCCTTTTGTTCACATGTTTTCTGTTTAAGTAGGTCGACAAATGTGGTAAACGTCCAGGTGACAACATCATTTCTGTCTCAACCCTGGCCTATTGTTGATCTTCATCAGATTCTCTAGTTTGTTTGAATATGCCGTAGAGCAGCACCTTAAACAAGGTTCTCATCTGTCATAACTGGAAGTCCGTGTTTTCAGGACTTTGATTTTTTTTAATTCATTTTCTTAAGTGCACATCCGTTGAAGCTTAGATGCTATAAGTCTGATACCTGTAGTGTTCCCGTCAAAGTCATCAGCCATTTCTTAGTACTTCAGCTAATAGAAAAACCACCTTTTTTGTTAAAAAGTTATTTTCAAAAAGTCTTTTGAGTCAGAAAATTTACAACCTGGAGAGTGAACTGGGTAGTTCAGCCCAGATGTCAGGTGTCTCAGCGGCCTTTCCTCTTCCCCAGTAACTTCAGAGGGCTGTCACTGGCTGATCAATTTTAGATGCAACTGTGCCTTTCAAGCCCGGGTCCTCTTTGAAAGTCAGGAGTAAATGATTGCCTGTTAAATTCTTGGGAAATTACCTCGAATCAGAAATGTTGCCATTTGAAGTTTCTGGCCATCCTGGCTGCAAAATCGTTTTCTCGGAATGAGGGAGTCTGAACACTTCAAGCCACTCGGGTCCCGGGCTTTGGTTGAAAGCGCCGTGCACGTGGCCAGCCCTGTTCCTGAAGCTGGGCCCGGGCATCGTCATAACATTTTTCTGTGTTAAAGGAAGTTACCTAAACGGAGGAAGACCTAAGTTCTAACTGATGAGCTAGCGGGTCTTAAATCATCTTTCTGAATGTCTCGTTTTAAAACCAAGTGTTCATAAGTACAATTTGGTTCAAATAGCGCAAAAAAAGGAAAACTCAATCCTTGGCTTTTTTGCAAATAGTTTTATAAATTTGAGAATAAGAAGGTGGGATAGAAATCTCGGAAAGATTCTGTGTGGTTCATCAGTCGATCACACTGCACCCAATCTCAGAGAGATACTATCAGACCTCCACTGTGTGAATATTTTTAGAACTCGGCTAGTCACGGAACAGCTTTACCGTTCAGCGCAGCATCTAGTTTGTTTTGGGAAGAGTGGTCTCGGAGACACTAACAAATGAGAGCTACCACGAATGCTACTTGAGTTCAAGCCATGAAACTTGACTTAAACTCTAAAGTGCTTCTTAGACCCCTCTGTCTTCAGATGCTAAGCAGTATTTCTGAAATCCTGGCCAAGAAGGCCTCGGGCAGAGGAGCGGGTCCGGTTGGAGACAAAGGTGTGGGGGGCAGAGTGCATCCACCCCGCACGTAGAGGAGAGTCCGAAGTCCCCGAGGTTGCGAGGACTCTCCCCTGTGGCCCATGTTTAATCCCATATTCTTGCAGTGAGAACAAGACAGCGAGGGCTCAGGTAGCCTCTGGAAAGAAATAGAGGGTTAGGATGGGCCAAGAGCAAAGCTGGGGAGATGCAGTTGGCTCTTCACGAAGCGCTCTGCCTGGGTCCCCTTCTCAGGACGCTCCCTGCGTTTCTCCAGGAGCAGCCCAGTGCCACCTAGGTCAGGGAGTTTCTGGTCCTTAATGACGACGCTTCTTCAGTGGGAATGCTGCAAAAAGGGACTCCGACTGGGGAGGTGGATAAAAGGGAATCGTTCAGCTAAAGAACTTCGGGAACTGCTCAAGTTGATTCCCCGGGGGGTCTTGCTTGCCAATCCTTCCGTGGGCGCAGACGTCCCAGCCTACGTAGGTGACCCACAGGCAGTGACGTGTACAAGGAGGTGCTGTGAGGCTTACTGCCCGTGAGTTGCCTTTCGAGGCCCCATTCTCCCACCGGTAAGATGGGAGCCGTGACACCCCCCCACCAAAGCATCTGTCGTGAATGGTCGATGCCACACAAATAGAGCGTGGGGCACACTTGGGCCACGGAGTAACTGGGGGCTGTTATTTATTATACCTTTGGGCAGACTTGCAAGAAGAGGTATGTGGTGCCGTAGAAGGGTAACTTAAAACAGCTCAGGTCGGCCTCACGTCCAGAATTCAAGGATAAAACCTCTGCGGAGAACCACAGACATTTGCATCTTTGCATAAAAAGTGTATTTTAATTTTTAAATAAACTGGGGTTGGGATCACATGGAGTTTGGCGTCTATTTAGTCAATACAAGAGGTAAAATTCACTAGATGATCTCTGTTCTCAGTTCCACTGTGGGCCACGAATCCCTCCCCGGGGCTGCCCTCCGCGGCCTCTGCTGGCCCTGGTCACAGCGCCCGCCCCAGTGTCCTGAACCTCACAGTGGGCTTGTCTGTTTCCCACACTGGACCATAAGCCTTTTGAGGGCAGGGACTGTGTCTTTGCTCAGCACACAGCCCCAGAGGATCCAGCCCCTGACAAGGAACAGTGTACAATATTTGTTGAAAAAATAGATACGTGAGCAAAAAACACATAAAATTGTCCCTTTCCCTTTCTATGAATAAATCCAGCTTCAGGAGCTCCCCACCTTAGAGCTAGGAAGGCACGGAGGCAGATTTGGTCTTAAGTGCAGCACGTCCATTTCACTGCATGTCTTTTGCTTCTCGGCAAGTTGTCCCAGAGCCAGAAAAATGAGGGGTTTTTTGTTTGTTTTTTTCTTTTTCTTTTGGCCCTAAATTATTTCTGAAAGTTACAGCATTTTAGATTTGTATTGTTTCATTAGCTGTCACTTTTATTCACGACCCCTTTCGTTTCTCTCTCTTTCTCTGGACCTCTTCCTGCTGGAGCTTGACCGTTCCTCTCATATGGAAAGTTGTCTGTCCATCAGCACGCCATAAATAATCCAACCTGCGTGCATTCCACTGTCTGCCCTAGCTCCATGCTCCTTCCCACCCCCCAGCTGCCCCGCTCCAGTTTTCTGTGGCCCCAGTGACATGATCGTTGGCAATAAATGCTCAGCTCCATTTATTTACTGGAATTCTCAGATCTGGACCAGTTTGCTCCATTCAAGCTGCTGACGTGTTTTGTTAGGTACACATTCTGTAGAATCTCCCCTTCGTGCTGAGCTCGGAGGAAAGGGCCCCGGTAAGGATGAACTGGGATTTAACAGGTATTTAGCTTCAACTTTATATGGACTTGCCTAACGTCAGGCAGTCAGCAGCTTATCTGGACTTGGGGTCCAATACATATCTGAACCATATTCACCTCTCCAGGGATGCTCCTTTTGGAGGTGAAATGTTTATTGTATCTCATATTTGGTCATGGTCATGTTTATCCCCATAATAAAACTATAACCGTGGTTTTGCAAGCATATTTTAAACTTGTGTTTAGGATGTTAGCTAAGTAGTACATCACATCTTCCGTGCTCTGAAGTGTGAGAATGTTTCAGTGTGTTGCCTTAACCCTAGGAGAAGATCCAGGGTCTACTGAAGGAGACCAGACGTGACACTTGTTCTGATTTTGATGTGAAGCTAAACAGGTTTGGGATTTTTTTTTTTTTCAGTGAAACTTGCTCACATGTTCAAAATCGCCCACCACGCCTTGGTCAGCTTAGCCATAAAGAATTCACCTGTAATAGGATGGCAGTACTTGCCTCTTTCAGTACATTCCACAAACAAAATTGCAAGCGGTTAGCATCACAATAGATCATGTCTTGATAAATCAGCCACTAAGTGCTACTCAAAAAAATGAAAGATTTTACCTTCTGTCATTAAGTAGGAATTTAATCTCCAGTCAGGTGTGGCAAAGAGACTGCCCACCGGGTGTTCTAAGGGCATTTGCAGAAACAGCAATGAACTTGATCTGATTATTGCCTGAGTTGTCATGCAGACCTTACCACAAAAATTTGGCCACGGAGGAGATCCAGGGGCTCAAACATACGAGCTGCAGGACCCTCCCTAAGCTCTGGCTATTTCCGGAAGTCATTGCTAAGTGTGTGCTCTTATGAGACTAATACACTGCCTTTCCCCAGTCTCATCCAAATTAAAGCACAGTGAAATTTTTCCTAAGACATTCATTGAACCAAGCCTTTCTGACAATGGTCACAACTGAGGAAAGTTGAAATATCCAGGAAGACTTAAGTCCTTTGAATGGCGTTTATTCTTTCTTGAAGTGAAGGGTGGGTAGGGCCAGCACGAGGGCAGCAGTGCCACGTCAAGACACGGCATGAGGAACTTTCCGATGATGAAAGGAAAGGCCCAGTGGGGTGCCGCAGGGTAGTGGCGAGCCTGGGTCTAGGGTCCAGGCAGCAGAATGGGATTAATAGTTTGGCACCACCTCCGTGGAACAAGCCAAATGTGACCATTTCTATCAAAATCTTTTTAAAATGCACAGACGTTTTGACCCAGGAACTCCACTTCCAGGAATCTGGCCTATAGATATTACTGCACGAGTTCACAGACAGATGTGGACAAAGAAGGGCGCCTGCCATGTCAGGAAACAAAGGATGTTGCAGCCGTCAAGCTGTCAGCCACTGCAGCTGCCCCAGACTGTGCACCCAGAGCGGATTCGGGATGGAGACACCCAGGATGCCGGCCCCAGATAGCTAAGGTGCATATCAAAGGCATCATTTCAGTGAGCCCAGACCCTTGCGTCTTCCCATACACAGAAAATTGCTAAATTCATTAATTTGAGATGTCTGGTTTTCTTTAATTAACAGTCATCATTCGATGTTCTGATGACCTGGGTTTTTTTGGCAAAAACTCCTATATATCCTGGCTTCTCCCTTCCGGTTCCTCCAAGCGATCTGAGAACCTCTCTCCCGGGCCTAAGTGCTTAGTATGTCCACCAACTAAAACGTAATTCTCAACTTCAGGGTTGTGGGTTTTTTTCAGTCGACACATATGTGAGGATGTTCAATGCAGCATTGTTTATAAGACTGAACACAAATTCAAGTATCCGTCAGAGCCGGTTTAAAGAAGCTTCAGTGCTCCAGGGGACGGAATACCGTGCTGCAGGAGAAGAGATGGGAGTTGCACCTCATGTGCTGAAATCTGTACTGTGTGCAGGAAGCAGGATGCAGAGCACGTACGGTGTGCTGTCATGTGAAAAAGAGGAAGGAAGGGTGGGCGGGAAGGGGTCGGTGTGTGCTTGTAATATGCATAGGAGTTTTCCCGGAAGGGGGCTTCAGGAAAGGGGTACCAGGAGATGGCAAAGCGGGACACTTACTTTTGCGTTATTGGAATGTTTGGCTGCATTTTATTTATTGTTTTTGGGTTGCAAAATGTCTTCACCGGATTAAGCAGTACCTGGGCTGCCGTCGTTCGGGAAGCCCTCGGCAACGCTGTGAAGGAAGGAGAAGTCGTCTGACCCCTTGAGCTTGAGCCCCTGCTGCCTGACAGTACCGCATCACAGCCCACAGGTACAAAAGTTTCATTTTGTAAAAATAATACAGTCTACATAATCATGCACTTTGCATCTTGAATGTTCTAATTTCTCCTTTTAATTCTGGCTCCCTCGCACTAAATTTATTTCATGACCCACCAGTGAGGCCCCAGTCTGAACTAGACTGCTACAGCCGTCAGACTTGTCACCCTCCCTGGGCTGTCTGTCAACCCAGGCCCTCCAGTCCCTGCCGTCAGGGCCTGAAGGAGCACCGCCTCTCTCCCCAGATTTTCATTTTATAGGCCTTCTGAAGGGTGGCCTCAAGCCAAAGGGATGACTAATGCTGGCAAGTTCTGAAGCCCTGTGGCCACTAAGAAGGCCTTTTGGTGCCTCAGTGATGCCCTGGGGGGCTCCTGAGTGCCCTTTGGAAAAGAGTGAAGGTCCCTTAGGAACCCAGAGGCATCGCCACCTGGCCCAGGCTCACCCTGAAAAGCTCTTCCAAAGTTTCAGTTGACCAGAGCTACTGACTCTGGGTTTGGGCTGGGTTTGAAATCGTCTCTCATTTCTCATCCTAATTCAAATAAAATGGTGCAGCAGAAATCTGGTCCTCTGAAGAAGATGCAGATTCTGACGGCATTGGAACCTACTGGAACCAACAGCCTTCCTCTCCCCTCTGCCCTCTCCTCCTCTCCTCGCCTGTGCTAAGAAGCCCACATCGGGCCAGGTTTTCTGAGGATGTGGGTATGACCCCCTCCTTCTCGTCCTCCTGGCCTCACTGTCCTGTCAGATGTTCTGCCATTTTGCCAGGCCTGCGGTATGACTGGGTCACAAGGGTAGAACGTGGCCGAAGAAAGGGCCACTTAGACTCCAAAATGATCTGTATCCTTCCACCATCTCCAGGGAGGGAGGCTGAAATTAGACCAAGTCTCTCACGGATGCGAACAAACTCCCACCCCTCCCATGTCCAATAGCAAAGTCTGTCTGTCACGCAGCTGTCGCTTGGCCCAGAGCACTCAACGTTAACACCTGGTTAATCACATTCTCCTGTGTGTATTCCTCGGAGGGCCCTCTCTCGCAATTTTCATGTGTTGGCTTAAATAAAATCTGTCTGGTTCCCCTTTTCATAGCAGCTTAAATCTGTCCCAAGTTGCCCAAAAAAGTGTTTATGGAACTACTCACGGGTCCTCCAGGGAGATTTCCCAATCAACACACATGCGTGAGTGCCCAGCTCATGCGGAGACCCACACCCTAGCCCACTTGGGGCCCCCCGGCTGGAAAGCCAGCCCAGCACAGAGCACCACTGGTCTGAGAAGATCCTCCGCACTTCCGGTCACATGGGGTTACCCAGGAGATGCTGTTGCCCAGCTGTACTTTTCCGTTTGCACATAGACGGGAGCATAGGACTCTTTCATTGACAGTAAGAGGCAGTAGGAGAGAAGGAAATTGGCTGTGATCGGATGTTTTCATTTTGCTTTGATTTTCATCAGTGCCCTGAAAACACTATTTCAAACATCTTCATCATCTCATACGGAAAATAATAACCTCAGTGGTATTTGTTAACTCGGAGGGCCCTTATTATCGAAGAGGGCAATCTTATGCCAGTTTCACAAAGGACTCGTGCTTTTCTGGGTCCGGTGGGATTCACTGGGGATTTCAGTCCACTCACAACTGGGAAAATTTCCCCATCATAAAATCCATTGCCAAAATGGACACCAATTGGCCTCCTGGTTGACAATCCCAGAAGTGAAGGTTCTGGGCTCCAAAACGAAGCGATTTGCTCAAGAGTTGAGACAGTAGCAGGAAATCATGCTGTCTTGACCCAAGGTTTGCTCTCTGCTGAGGATAACGGAGAGTTTGGGGCTGCAGGGCCATCAGTGTCACAAGTAATCCATTCAGAAATCGCGAAAGGCCTTCTACTATTAACAAGGAATTTAAAACAGTTTCAGCCGGACTTAAGCATACTTGGGCATTCATAGTCTTTTAACTTAGTGGGAAAAAACCACTGCGACTTAGTTGGTGGTGAAGCTGATGGAGGGGGAAGATGAAAGAGC
Source organism: Globicephala melas (assembly GCF_963455315.2). Taxonomy (NCBI): domain Eukaryota; kingdom Metazoa; phylum Chordata; class Mammalia; order Artiodactyla; family Delphinidae; genus Globicephala; species Globicephala melas. Next base: position 2,579,625 of record NC_083315.2, on the reverse strand, counting down.
TACTTCTCCTGAAGTGGGCGTGTTTGACCAAATTTCAGGAAAACAGCCTAATGGCTCTCTTTCTACGCCTTGTGGCTGAAGGTGTGATTTGCGTGGACCACATCAGTCTCAGGTAGAGTGAATTGGCTCGCTGCGCTGTGAGGTTGGCATTAAACCTTTCACACCCGGGCCTTCCCCGGCGGTCCAGTGGTTAAGACACCGCGCTTCCGGTGCAGGGGGCGCGGGTTCAATCCCCGGTCGGGGGGCTTGGATCCCGCCTGCAGTATGGCATGGCCAAAAAAATAAAAACTAAACGTTTCACAGCGGGCAGCCCTACGGTCCAAACTGCAGCCCATCTAGCTGAGAGCGGCCCGTTTCCTAAGTGCAGCCCGTACAGCCGGCAGCAAGCTTATCCCAATATTTTGTCACATTCAACAACATCCTCGAGAAAATGGCCTAAATGGACATTCTTTTAGAAGGCCAGAAAAATAAGATCAACAACCACTGAAAAGTCTGTGGAATCTGAAGCATGTAGAAATCGCCCCCCGGACCCCATGGGCTGTATTATTTCCCCCTTTTAAACCAATATTTATCATATAACCGCGGTTTTACAGCCAAGCCATCCTGAACATGTCCCGTCCAGGGAACACGGTGGAAATGACCCGTGTCATCTCAGGGGCTCTGAGACCCCGGCCTTGGAGCTGAGCCCCTCCCGCCCCCAGCCCTGCTCTCTCCCCTGCAGGGCGGGGCTGCCTCCCCCGCCCCCCCCCCCAGGCTCTGCTCTGCTGGCCCCGCCTCTCCATCCGTGCGCCCGTGGTCCACGTGGCCACTCACGTGGTCACTCGCAATGGGCCCGTTCCCGCGGAGGTCGCGGGAGGCTTCCTCTGCTTCCTCCTCAGACGGGGACACGCTTTTTTACGGGGCCCCGAACTGGGAGGCAGCCCTCCATTTCTCCCAGTGAGCACTTATTCTTTGTTTAGTCTCCCTTTCTGCCCGCCCTTGAGTCAAGCCTGGGGGAAGGCGCTGGGAGCCAACCCAGAAGCCCCCCAGCGGGCTCTGCTCCCGCCTTCATCACTTCTGGGTGGGCCCTCTGCACCCGCAGCTGCGGCCTGGGGGGTCGCCAACAGCGGAGTCCGCCCCCTGGCAGGCTCGCCCTCACCCCGCCTCCCAAGCCCACCCCCAGTGCGGGGGAGGGGGGGACCGGACACCCCGAGGGCCTGGCAGCAGCTGCTCCCGTCCCGTTCCAAAGCCTGCTTCTACTGCCTCGGCTTGGGATTCACGCAGATGGGCGTGGAGTGGAGTCCCGTCTTCCTGGGTGAGTTTGTTGACTGAAAAAAAAAAAGCACAGCCTGAAAGTTGCCAGTTCAGGAGTCTTACTGAGGACTCTAGCCTGGGGATCAGCCTCTGAGATCGCTCTGAGGGACTGTTCCAAAGAGGTAAGGGAGGATATATAGGAGGTTTTGCTGAAAAAAAAAAAAAAAAATGTAGTCCAACATCAAAAGATGACTGTTAATCACAAGGACAGACATCTGAGGTTAGTGATTTGAGTGCTTTTCTGTGTATGGGAAGAGGCAAGAGTCTGGGCTCATTGAAATGATTCCTTTCGTAGCATCTTCCTAGGGCCAGCATCTGACCTTCACCCTCCTGAGTGCCCCCCACCAGGGGGCAGCTGCAGTAGCTGATAGCTTGGGGGTGGGCAGCATTCACTGTTTACCGGAAGGGCAGACAACATTCTTTGTCCGGAAGTTCTCACCTCCCCAAGGAAGGCTAAAATCCTCAACTGTCAAACCTACCTTTCTAGCCCAAGAAGCACAGTTCGCTGGGTTTTGTGAACCAATGCTATCAAGTGATATATACAAAGTGCAAGTGACAAGGTACCACAGGCACAGAACATATGCACAACGCAGGTTTTCAGGACGTTGAATTAAGAGAGAGGGGGCTGAAGAACGAGACTTCAAAGGAAGCATTGAACCCGCACCTTCCCAGAGTGAAGTGGGGACGGGTGGTTTCCAGAATACAGGCCCAGATGGGCATTTGAGTGGTGTCCTCTCACTGGATCACCTGCTCTGGCTCTAGGGGCATCGGAGGGCCACTTCTGGTAAATGAAAAGCAGGCATGTGGAGACTCTGATGAATGTCTTCATTGGAATCATACTGCTGTGGAGGTCGAGGAAACCCGCGGAAGATTCTGCTTTCCTAAGTAAGCTGTGCTTCTCAAGTTCAAGGTGCTGTTTCTTTCATGAAACTTGATTAGCAACTAATTAAACGGAGGAAGGACCGTCCACAGCACAGGTGACCAACAGGGTTCCCGCTGCAGACAGGTCGAAGCAGTTGAATGTGTGAAGCCCACTGTTTGTGTGTTTCCGGGGCTGTGAAAGTGATGGCCTGGCTAAGCAACAAAAAACACAACCCTTGAACACCACGGCCAAGGCCCACCCTTCTATAAAACATGTGCTCTCTTCTCCGAAGCAGGGAGCATCACCAACTCAAAAAGCAAGCCCAGGACCGGTTTCTTCTGAGGAGGGGAGCAGAGTACGGCCCACCGACAATGGCCGATTGTGATTTATTAGTGGAGGGAAATTCGGAATTGAACTTCACCGTTGGGATTTACTTGCATTTGAAAGCGATGCAGTTAGCGGTCCATCTTTCAACACTGAAAGTATTTTGTCCACTTTTCTATCCTTCTGATGAATTAAGGGCTTATGAAAGGTGAGGGGTGGAAAACATTAGCAGCTGAAGCTCTTAGTGGATCTGCTTGCCAGTTCAGGCTGGACGGAAAAACACAGGGGCCAATTTTACATTGTTTCCCCACCAATTCCCATCAGCCGTGAACTATGATGCTTTCCTGCGTCTGCAGTGAGTGGATAATAAGAGTTCCCGGTCCTCCGGTTCTCCAAGCTGTTTTGAACGAGGTCTGCTAATTGAATTCAGTTGTTTGCAGTTTTAAATGTTCCGTATTTTCCACAGAGCAAGAATGTATTAAACTCATTTCATCTGTCATCCAAGAAGAATTGGAGCCTGCATTTTTATTACCAACTGATTCGTGTTCACCTTCATCCTCGAATTTTTTCTGAAATGTTTACGATGTAATTAAAAACAATCAAGTCAAATTATCTATTTGAATTGGTCCCTTTGGGGGAAGATGAAGGAGCAGGAAAGGTGCCTGCGATGACATCATTTTGCATCGTTGCCTTCTCACACAGAAATACATCATGTAATCTGGTCACCGAGAGCATTCTGTAATGTCACTGCTGATTTAACAATTACAGAATATTGTAATTAAACGTTCAAATGCTCTCGTACATTTTCCCATTAACAAATGATCCTGGAACTTGATTCATTTCAGTGTTTAGAAAGGTCCTGGATTTGGTAATGTTGCTTCCTGCCACGCACACCTCCAGGGAAAACTATGATCTGAATCCTGAAGTCGGACCCAATTAAACTCTTGCATCTTCCCCACTGTGGCCGTAAGACGAACCACTTTTTCAATCATGGCTCAGACAGGCTTGTCAGGTTTCTAGGGCTCCGCATGCCTACTGCCAGCCTCGAAAAAGCATTCCCTGGGAACAGTCTCATAATAGGGAAGAAAAATGATAAATCCACAAAGGCAGGAGCCACAATGCACGATGCTGGGCACAGCGCTGACTAAACATCGGGGCAGCTGGACCTGGTTAGGAGCCCGGCTGCTGGCACAAGAGTTTGCTGCTTTGCTGGGCATGAAGAGGTAGGTAGCTGAGACATCGTAGAACAGAAAATGAAACTTCTGTATTGAAACGTCAGAAGAGGAGAAAGGCTTACAACCCAATTTGCCTTGGGGCTGACTAATTACAGGGGCAAATCCTTAGATAAGATGTCACATAGGAAATTAGCAAAGCAGGAGCCATCGATCATGTCTCCTTAATTTTAAAGTTAGTTTTAACGATTCCCCAGACAATGGACAGAAATCACGGTTCATGACTTGAGTTTCTCCTCCAGAGAGTTGAATGTTGGGTAACGTTGCTCCATCTGACTTTTCCCCTGGCTTTGGTATTAAATAAACAAACACCACCAACAACGAAAACCTCGCGGCTAATTAAGATCAAGCAAATGAGTTGTCAAAAGAAAACTACCTTCTCTTCCTGGGAGGATGGTTGCCAGTCTGTTTTGCTTTGGAGGATTTGGACAGCTCTGCCCTGCTGGGCATTAAATACAAACCTCAGATTTGCTGCAAAGAATGTTGTTTTTAAGAAGGAGATTGGGGAATTCGCTGGCGGTTCAGTGGTTAGGACTCTGCGCTTTCACTGCCGAGGGTGCGGGTTCAATCCCTGGTCAGGGAATTAAGATCCCACCAGCTGCAGGCGGCCGGAAAAAAAAAAAAAAAAAAAAAGATGTTTTTTGCATTTTCCTCTCTGACCTAAAGCAGGAGGTCTCTGGCGTGTAATATAGATGCCAGCCTCTTTTATCACTTAATTTATAAAGCCATGGGACATTAGGTTCACAGGGTCAGAGGCGAGGACCAGGGCACCAGGCCATCGTGATGAGGACTGCGGGACCCTGAGCCCCTCACCAGTGCTGACACCCAGCGCCTGCACCCCGTGGAGTTGCTTCATCAGTATCAGCTCTGCTTAACCTGCCCCTTCTTTTTTCTCCTGCTGCCCATGCATTAGTACATCTTTAAGATGAGCCCAAATCCTTCTATACGTTTCCCCAAAGTTCAGCAAAGAGTGGTAGTTTTTTAAATGTGATCTGAGCAATAATTAGCTAATGCTTTCTCATTCATGCTGGTTCATTATTAGCCAAGCAGAGCACGGCAGCCCATCCTTCGTGTTTCGGGGGATGTTACATTTGATGTCACAATCCTTCTCAAGGCGCTCGCCTTCCAGGTAGCCTCCAGCACCACCACCCTGGGGTCAGAAGGGAGGTGGCCGCAGGTGTTCCGCACTGAGCAGAGCCAGCCTGGACAGGTCTGGAGCTGGACAGGCCGTGCTGTCCTCCCCATGTCTGAGCAGAGCCAGCCTGGACAGGTCTGGAGCTGGACAGGCCGTGCTGTCCTCCCCCATGTCTGAGCTATGGTGTAGGAACATTCCAGAGTGTCCACCAGCCGTGCACTGGGGTCTGAACAGAGACTGCAGTAGCACCCAACAGCCCGGGGCAGGACACAGACCATTACCCATCCACCAGGAGGGCACGGCCGGGGCATGCGGGAAAGGAAGTCGGGAGAGGCCCCGAGGGCCAGCCGGGCTGCCCAAGGCACGTGCGGAAGCTTTGCTTCTGCAGATTTTGTTCCCGGACTGGATGTTTGCAGCACCTCCAAACGCGAAGCGGCTCAGGCCACCCCACAGCCTGGAGAGCTAGGTGGACCCAACACCTGAAGCACTCGTTAAGCCCGCCCCAGTCAGCTCCTGACCTGCCAGCCACAGGTGCCATGGGGCAGAGGCTCTTCGGGGCGCCATGGGCGGGGCAGAGTTGGATGGAAGGGGTCAGAGGGTGTGGAAGAGGAAGAAAGGGGGCGGAGAAGCTGAGGGTCTCCAGCGGAAAGGGTTAGGAAGGCCTGAAGGAAAAGGCCGGTTTGGAAGGAGGCCAGCACAGAAGGACCCTTCAAAGCCCGAGGGGCTGGTCCAGGCCAGGTCCCAGGACCCAGTCTCCTGCAGCTCCTCGGCCTGCAGGGATAGCCAAGGCGAGCTCTGCCGGACTCAACGCTGTTTTCTGGAATGAGGGACGCTTGAGCTAAGCCCGGTCTCCATCTTAGTGCTTCGGGGGAAATCCCATTAGAACTTCTGAAGCGCAGTGGGATTTGTGGCTGGAGAGGGCTGGGTCCATGCGGGTTGATCTGTTTGGTGCACCTGCACCTCCCCCCTCCCCAGCCAGCCGCCAGCCAGCCCCTGCTGAAAAGCCCTGAGCTGGGCTGAAACGCGCCCTGCTGGAGACGGTGGAGGTAAAACAGGATTTAAAGCAGTGCATTCTACCGGGCAACCTTATCTGGCTTAACTGCTCTGCGTTTTCAGCTGTGTGTGGATGTGAAGGGTAATTACCATCGCATGTTACCTGAGATTACAAGGTTGTGTTCCAACTAATGACACCACGAGAACCAAGCGGTTGTTAATATTTAATCAGTCTGTGGGCTTAACAATTGGGTCAATGAGGTATGTAATTACGTAATTATAAAAGACATTTCAGATAGGAATGGCTGGTACTGGTATTAATACCAAAGGTGAGAGCTGGTAGAAATACCCCACCAGGTCGTTTCAGAAATATCACCAAAGAAGGACCTTCGAGGGGAGGGTATCCCTTAGAAAACGATGAGCACAGATGGAAGCTCGTTTCCAGCACGTGGACTTCTTCTCTTCTTTCAGGCCCCCATATGGAACATCAGGCCAGATGTTTTACTGACGTCACAGATAACTATCACTGCAGTATTTAAATGGACCCCAAGAGAAAAGCTCCAGAATTTTCTTAATTGCATTCTAAAGGTGAGCGATGTTTAGTGGCTATAGGTGCTGGTGGATTTTTGCTTCTTTGTTTATTTTTTATTTTTGGTTGGCATTCAGGAGAGACTGACCAAAAATCGGGCAGTGAAGCCCCGTGCCACCTTCCTGGGGCTGCAGCTCCCCACCCTGGGTGGCACCTGTCTGCTAAGGGAGCAGCCCACATTGTCTCTGCTGGGAGATGCTGCTGGCATCCCTGTGCTCTACCTGGGGTTCCAGTTTCTCTCTGGTGCTCGTGGCTCCTCAGTGGAAAATGCCATTTCTAACCGGGGGGCTAGGGGGCGGGGGGATGGGGGGATGGGGGCAGGCAGCCAATCAGCTGAGTGTCCCTGCTCCATGGCCTGTGCCTGCAAAACATGGCTGAGAGCCCGTTAAAGGCACCCGGCAGATGTGAGCACCCAGACTGGAGCTGCCATCGGCCAGGACAATGGCCGTCGGAGATAGGAATCCGAGTGTGTGTGTGTGTAATTTATTGTGGGAAAATCCGTATCCCTCGAGAGCCATTTGTCAACGCTGCCAACAAGCCCTCTCCCCTCGCTCCACCCCTGCATCGTTTTAGGGATCACCTGGACGCACCTGTGCCGGGGCGCAGAGGTGCGTTGCAGCTCAGGACACCCATCCCATCCCCCCACCTGGCAGCCCAGCCTCCGCCCCCTCCTCCAGGTCTTGGGGCCCCCAGCCTGTGCCTTCCCTTCTTCCTGGGCTGCGGGAAGGATGGTTCCAGAAGCCGCTTTTGCACCCTGCCTGTGTAGCAGTGTCTGTCGGCACGTTCCAGCGCTGGCTGGGAGCAGGGCCCTCCTGGCGCCCCGGTCTCCACGGAGGGTGACACTGCAGTTCCGGGAGATGCGTGATGATGCGGAGGTCGGAGGCCGCCCTCTGTGGAGGCCTTCCCCAGCCTCTCTAGAGAGAGGGCCCATCTCCCCTTGCCCTTGTGAAGCTGAATGGCCCGTCGGAAAACCGCGGGCCCAGGCGCCAGACAGACGTGGGTTTGGATGCTGGCCTACGCCGCACTGTCAGCGTGAACCAGGGGGTGACTCTCCGTCCCACGCCTTCACGTCCCCCTCCGAAGAATGGGCCGATTCCGCTTCAGTCAGAGGCTTGTGGGCAGTAAGGGGAAGCCCAGCCCTGGGGCAAATACTCTGGAGACTTGGGTTTTCTTCCCCTCAGGCTGCCTTGGGTTACTTATCGGTGCCACTGGCGGCGGTGAGTCCCTCAAAGCAAAGGAGGGGTGACTCCTTATCACACCTCTTCCAAACGGCCAGTTCGGGCATCACTTAAGGGACTGGCATCCTTTGCCCGTGGCCAGAAACCACGGTGTCCCTCTGCAGCGAGCTTCCCGAAGCTCAGCGTTTGCACCAGACAGGATGCCAGCGAGGAAGCGGGGAAGGTGGGGGGCAGGGTTGGCTAACCCAGCCAGAAAGTTCATGCAGCTGCCGCCAGATGCCCAAGTGATGATGTCACCAAGGCTCCATCGCTGGTCCCCTCCGGCTTGCTGGCTTTATTCTCCAAACAGACCTGCACGTGGGGCTGGCTCGGGCCGGGCCTTAGAGCTCACGGCCGCACAGAGCAGCCTCTCCGCTCGGCCAGCAGTGTCCAGGGGAGGACCTGGGGCCTGGCCGCGGGTCTGGGCTGTGTGCTGTCCCTGCTCAAGCCCCGGTCACCTGCCCGCTCTGGGTCTGGGACAGGGCGCAGTGAGTAGAGAGCCGCCCGCTCTGTGGAGAGAGGGCTCGCCAAGGAAGGCGTGCTGGACACAGTCAGATGTCCATCCCAGCAACCGCATTGCCCAGGCTCCCTCTTGTGTCCATGCCTCTTGCAGACGAGCAGGTTGCTTCATCCTATTGCCCAACCAGAGAGAAAGCGGGAGACGCCAGTGGGAAGGCCCTGGGTGGGGTTCGGAGGGCGGGGGAAGAGGCCCTGATTCCATGAATCTCTTTTTATGAGCGTGGCCACAGCTGTGGCGTCTCTGATTCTCCGGGGGCCCCCGGGGTGGGACTGACAGCCTCCGCCTGGAGACAAGGCCGGGCTGCGGGGACCGGGGAGCGGGGGTGAGCCTGAGACGCCTCTGCTTCCCGGGCCCGGCTCCAGCCTGAGCGGGGCCCGTCAGTCTGGTCCTTTATCTCCGATTGAAATATTTATCGGGCTGTTTCAAAGGCCACCGCGGCTCCGGCAATCTTTCCCAGCACCCTTCCGTGGGGCCGGAATCTGTCATCATGGAGCCTCGTGCTGGGCGGGGCCGCAGTGGGGCTGGGTGCTGCCTCTGAAGGGCAGCCAGGCCACTGACCCACCCAGAGGAATGAGGTCTCGAGTTCAAGGGCAACGTGCACTCTCCCTGTGCCCCTCCATCCTCACCCTCCCTCGTGTTCTGCCCTGCAGCTGGCAGCTGAATCATCCCGTGGAGGGGGCCAAACCGGGAGGGAAGGGAAGTGGGGCGCAGGGGGCTCTCGGGAACCGGGTGCGTGCTGCAGGACAGCAGAGGAGGGCTTTCTGGGGGAGGTGATGTAGACTGGGAGCCTGGAGAAGGGAAGGCGTGCAGGGAGGACGTGATGCTGACCGTGGGTGCCGGCAGGTGTGGGGGGCACTGGCGGGGGGCACTGGGGCTGGCGGGCTGGACTGCGCGCCCTCGTCTCTGTGGCAGTGGGCACCCCCGGGGGTTTCCAGATGCAGAGTCTCTGGGCTTTTCATCTTCTGGAGCCTCGGCTGTGCTGAGGATGGACAGTCAAGGGCGGGGAGAGCCCCTGGGAGGCCGCGAACTCGGGGGCCTGGACGGAGGGAGGGAAGTAGGGCCGCTCCCTTCTTCCATCAAGGCCAACGTGCCCGGGCGCGCACCTGTGCTGGGGGCTGAGCCCGGACGAGACAGGTGGGCTTCCCACCCTCAGAGGCACCCCACCCCGCCCCGGAGCCGCCCACCCCAACTTCCTGCGGAGACGAGTGAACTAACATGTGAAGTGTCCGCGCGCAGCCCTTTGCGGCTCCAGACTGGCCGGCCCAGGCTGGAGGGCGGACGGTGGGTCTAGAGGGCCGCAGGCAGGCGGGGTGCGGGGAGGGATGGGGGCGGCCTGGGGGCCACTTCCCAGGGTCCCGCTTCGGGGAGCTGAATGGGTGGGGATGCCAGCCACGCGGGGATGGTGCCAGGGGTGAGGGCTGCGGACAGGCCGGCGAGATGGACTCCCACAGGACGAGGCTGAGGTGCCCGAGGACTGCCTGCGTGGCGACGTCCTCCTCCCTGCACCTTCTCTTTCCTCCCTGTGCCCCCCTCCGTGCTGTCAGCGCCCCCCGGAAGAGCTCGGGGAGCCTGGCGGGCGTCTGCGCTCCAGCTTGGCGGCTGCGCGCGCAAGGATGCTGGGGCTGACGCGGCTGGACCAGCCCCGGCCCAGGGAAGCCACGCTTGAACCCCTGAGAGGTGAACAGGGCTGGTGGCTGGCGAGGGCCATCCCGGAGGCAGAGCAGGGAGAGCCCAGGCGGCACGCGCGCCCCCAGCCCAGCTCGGTTCCGAGCCTCCGAGCCACCAGGGCGGCACAGCAGGTGCCAGACACCGGCTCAGTTGCATCGAACACGTGCTCAGCCAAAGAGGTAAATCGTTCCAAGGATGCTGCCTCGTACTTCTCAGAAGGTAGGGCGCTGGAGCAGTCGCAGTGCTGCCTCGTTTTGCCTGGGCTCTGTAGCTCAGTTACTTCCTCCTTCGGATAATATTCCATTGAAACATGCACCGTGGCAACCCCTGCGCCGTTTATGCTCCTTTGGACTCTTTTCAGGTGGCAACTTGCCCCATAACAGGGCGGGGACGAAGGGAAGAGCTTAGACAGGGAACGGACTGGAATAGCCCACGTCAGCTGGGAGCTCACTGCAGGGGAGCCTCCGGCCATGGACGGAGCCTGAAGGACGGAGCCGGCTCCAGCCTTCCGGGGGGACTTGATTCCACAGCCCGAGGCCTCTCCCAAGCTGGTCCCCACCTGCCCCTCCCCCTTCCTCGCCTCTCTGCCTCCCCCCTCCCCCTTTCCCGTGTCACTGTGCCCATCTTCTTCCCTCCTTCCGTCTTCTTTACAGACGTTTGGACTGAAGCTGATGGTGGCAGCACCTCCTACTCCCCCGTTGACTGCAGCCTGCATCCTTACCTCCACGTGACGACGTCCTTGGACTAGATTCCCTCCAGACTTCTCCCAACCCGTAGCTGCAGCTCCCGCCTCTTCACCAGACCCAGTACCACCCCTAGCTCTCAAAAGAAGTTCTACAGGTAAACTTTCCCAAGAATTCTAGAAACATAGTAAATCCCTAGTCCCCCAAAGAATCGAGGAAACTTTCTTCAGGTCTTTGGTGGGAAATTTTCACTGCCGTAGTCAGATCATTCACTGGCTTCTCATCTCTCTCCTCATGCTAGAAAGTTAGTGCCAAGAAAGCAGTGCGTTTGCTCTACTTCACTTCTGTGTCCCTGGGGCCTGGCAGGCGCCTGGCATGAGGCAGAGCCTAATACCATCTGCTGAGGGACAGAGGAACCTCATCTTGACTTGGGTCAGGTTCAACAGCCTCATGCACTTGAGACCACGCCACCCGTCTGAGATGTGGCCCTCCACACAAAAGGCAGCGGTGCGACGCTGCCTCTGAACTTGGGTGAACGTGAGAGAATCAGAGGGAAGCCGTCCCCTTAACTTCCCATAACAAACAAAGAGACTTTGCTCGTTAACTCGGGCCATCCATTATCGGTGTCGCCGTCCCGCTCTCCTAGGCAGATAAAATGCACTTGGCAGACAGGGACGGGAGTCTGCAGAACATCTGCAGACCTTCCAGCAGGAGTTAATAAGCCACGCTAATCAGGTTAGTTCTGGGCCTTTTGCTTTAAAAGCATCATCCTGCTTTCAGTGTAGAAGACCCCGCACAGTAGGCACGCCCATCTGGGAATTCCTCTCGAAATTCTCCAGGAGTTGGTTAACGATAAACACAGCTACAGCGAGCAACGGTTCAAGGGATGGTTTCTCCGTCGCATGTGTTATTGGGTTGAACGTTTCTGCTCTGGCTTCTCGGAGTTTGTTCCTAAAAAGTATCCCCAAATATGTTGATGGAGGCAAGACTCTGAATAAAAGGAGGTCAGTCCAAAGCGGCATTTAATCAGAATCGGTCGCTTTCTAGGCTGGGGGTTGAGGGCATAGCCAGGGAAGGGGGAGAGGGCAACACTGTACTAGATTGGCAGGAACGAGCCATTCCTAAGCCCAGCTCATTTCAGTAAAAACAGGCATGAGGTGAAAGCAAGTTTGGAAACTGAATTCTCCCAACATGACTCAAGGGTTGTCTTTCGGATGCCAATTTGCAATTTGGTTTTTAATAGGTGGATGAAAGTCTAATCTCCACATGAAGAATAGGACATCCGACGTATCATGTGAGCATGAAGTGGAAAGGGGCTCTTCCCCAAAACCTAGAGAGATGTTGGAATGCATATTCTGCAGAGGGAGATAATGTCCAGTGGGTCTGTTGTATAATGCAGCTGTGTACGGGGCAGGGGCAGGGGGAGGAAATAGGATTTAAAAATACAACCGTGTACGTCAGAGACGGGTTATAAAAGCATAGGTTTCTCTTTCAGGAGCCTCTGAAGTTGGAAAGTATGAATTACATACACTCATTAAGACTTGTTACGTTAAATTCAGAGAGTAAAATTAGAAGTCACGTTAATGATCCCGCCATCCAACAACTGGGCAGCAGATGCTGGAGCTTCTGGTTAAGAGATTACATGGTTCGAGACGACGATGTGCTGTATGTGTCCCTGGCCAAGAGGAGGTGTAACAAACATATTATCAGACACAGAAAATATGCAGCCCTGGAAAAGGGACGCACGAATCGGACTGCCGTGGCGCTTTCAAAGCTGCACATTTTCCCACTAAACCGCTGTTTCGGAGAATTAGTGGCTTTTTTTTTTTTTTTTCCTTAGAACGAAGAGTTAATCTTATCCAGGTTCAGAGCCAGAAACCTGTCATGTGAAATCCCAGCGAAGACCAACATTCTTTCCAGGTTCGTTACTCGCCGTGGAGCTGAGTTTTCCAACGATGCCCAGGCTGAGTAGCTGTTAGGAGAAACGGAGCCACTTGTGGCCACTCTGGGGGGCTCGGGGGGACAGCTCTCCTGGTGTGCGGGTTCCTTTTGGGGGGGAAATGCCGCTTGGGAAGCATGAATAAGGAAACCTGAAAGACTGGGAGGGACCGGGGCGTCCCGGTTTACAGACACCAGGAGGTCACAGGTTTGGTTCCCTGCAGAGGTGCCCAGCACACTGATGGAAAGTGTCCCAGGCTTCAAGCTTCAAACCTGCTAGTTTTAACTCCTACCCCTTCCAACCATCAGAAGAGGAAGAGCTGCAAGAGAGCTGTGAACAGAGGAGTGTCCACGGGAGCGGGGAGGCTGCAGCCAGGCTCCCCATCCGGGGATGCGTGCAGGGTGATGGGCGCAGGCCGCCCTTTCCATCCTGTTCTCCGACACGAGCCGAAGGGCCGGCGGGGCAGGTGTGACACGATTCTGCTGGTTCCGTGCATCCAAGCCCTCTTCTCTTTTCCACGTTGCCTGCAGCACTTTAGTTCCTTCTTTCGGGGACCGGGCAGGGCTCCATTGCTTTTCTGGATTCCAGGGTGTACCCCACCAATTACCCGGGGTGGCTGGGAATGAAGCCACTCTGCAATGTTCTCGTATGCAGCAGTCACAGCTGCCTGACCTCGAAGGGAGCAGTGGACCCAAGAAACCAACCTTGAGGCAAAACCTGGGGGTCCACACCCTCCAGTCGTGCACCCTCGGGCCGGAAACTTGCAAACGAGGAAGCGCACGGGGGCCGGCTGGCGAATGCCTTGCTCGCCTAGCTCGCATCTGACCAGTGCCCACGGTGTGCCAGCTTCCGAGCCAGCCGCCGGGCAGAGACGTGGACCCCCGCCCCCGGGGGCTCACACCTGACACTGGGGTCCCCCCTGCTCTGAGCTCTGGGGGTGTCAGGGTGCTGCCCACCTGCCTGCCTGAACTTCCTGTCCCAGCCCGTCACCTGCCAGCCCGCGGTGGGCAGACCTCCAGCTGCCGTGTCACCTGACTGCTTCTCGGGATGCCTCCTGGTCTCCAGGCTTCCCTAGGGTCCCAGCCAGGAGAGGAGATGGTCCCCGTGTCACGGCTCAGACGCCCTGTTGGCGGTCCTCCCCGACCCTTGATGGCTGGGAGCCGCAAAGCTGGGACTAAATAGAGAGGTGCGCCTCCTGGGGACCTGGGAAATACCGGGGCGGAGACCTGCAGGTCTTCAGTCTGCAAATTGTGCATCTTAACCACGAGGGTCCCCTGTGTTTGAAGAGCGCGTTTCTCCATAAAGCGCAGGACAGGCAGGGCTTTCAGGTGACCAAACTGCATCAGCACCTCCTCGGCAGCAGGCAGGAGGTGCCCAGACGGAGCGTGACAGGAACGGGCCAGAACCCCTGCTCCTCCTGCCAAGGAAGCGGACAGATGATGAAGGCAAAGAAGTCAACTGTGCTTTATTCGAAGGGAAACCGTTACGGAGAAAGAGGAATCAGGCGAGAGGGAGAGGATGACGCGTCACGGCCGTTACGAGTAGAGTGACCCGTGAAGGTGGCACTTAGAGCACGAAGTTGGAGGCGAGGAAGCAGCTACTCGGGTATCTGGGAAGCGCACCCCCAGTGGAGGGACAAAGGCCCTGAGGTCGGAGCCCCCCGCCCTGGGCTGGAGGGAAGAGGGGCAGAGCGTAGGACACGAGGCCAGGGGTGCAGCAGGCCAGTCAGGGGTCTGAGCTCTGAGTGTGCGGGGCCTCCGAGGGCCGCAGCGGACGCACAGGGTGAGGCCTCGCCCCGTGGAGTGGGAAGCAAGGGCGGGCGCCACAGCAGCAATGCAGGAAAGGAGGCTCCTGGCCTAGGTGCCAGTTCGTGGTGGACTGGATGTGACGCGTGGAAGAAAGAAAGAAAGAAACCAGGGACCGCGTCCAGGGCGTTGGACTGGGCGCCTGGGTGCCCGGGCGGATGGGGTTGGCATCACCCAAGGAGGGGGCAGGCCTGGTGTGGGGCGATCGGGGTGAAGTGTGAGACACACATAAAGTCCACGTGAGGATGTCAGGCGGGCAGGAGTTTAGTGCAGACAGAAGGCTGGAATCCCCAGCACAGAGGCGTTCTTCAAGCCCCCAGATGGCAGCGCTCATGGGGAAGTGGGTGAGGCTAAAAGAGGCCTGAGCCCGAGCCCTGCGGGCAGACAGGTTAGACCCACTTTACCCACCAAGGTCTAGAGACGTCTCTGTCCAAGGCTGCGGAAGGGGGTCCACTTGGCCGGCCCCCAGCTCCTAGGGCCCTGGGAGACAGGCCCCCAGCCCACTTCCTCTTGTCTACTGCGCTTCTCCCAGGCCAGGAGCAGCAGTGATGGCCGGTCGCCAAGTGTCACACGGGATCAGGGTGGGCAGGATGCTGCACGCGGACGCGCACAACCCCCGAGGCTGCCAACCAGACAGCAGTGCGCAGTGTGGCCACAGGCCCAGGAACAAAGGCAGGTCGGCCACTGCACGACATCTGCAGTTCTGCACAGAACGCGCCCTGTTACGCCCTGGGGCTCGGAAGCAGCCAGTCAAATGGGCTTCCCAGCAAACCCCCAAACCCGATCTCTTTCCTAGGCCAGACCCCAAGACGAAGGTTCCAGAAGGTTCCAGAAGGTCCCTCAGTCCCTTACCCCCTCCAACCTCTCCCCACTAGGTGGCTGGGAGTTAGGGCTACATTCCCAGCTAGCATTTCCTCTACATGAAGCCACGTTTCTCAAACCCAGGCGCCTGGAGATCCCTCTAGATTCTTCGATTCCCACATTGTTCTAGAGGAAACTCTGGTCACCTCAATCCACGCTGAGAATTACTGACTGTGGAAATCCACATGTCTGGTGTTTGTTTTTGTGTTTTTGAGCCTGAGATTAGAAAGGCTTTAGGTCCTGAACCTCTTCCCCGGGGTGGGGGGGGTGAGTGGCCAAGAGTTCGAAAGCCCAGCTCTGGATTTCCGTGGCCTCTCGGTAAGGCCTTACTCCCCTCATCCGTGAAACGGGAACAATAACCGTCCCTGGTTCTCGGGGTTAAATGAGTTAGTAAGTGTCAAGTTCTTAGAATAGTGCCTGATATAAGGAGCCCTCACGCAGTCCCAGGGACCCTTATTACCCCCGCAGGAGTGTGACAAATGGACAGAGCCCTCTGCCTAGGCCAGGTTGGAGCCGTGGTCGGGAAACAGAAAGTTTCGCATTATTTAAGCCTGGCCGCGGCGCACGCCGAGGCCTGCGTCACTTCAAACTGCAGTGTGAAGGGGTCAGACGGGGACTTCCTTAGAGCGACTGAAGTTTCTCTCTGTTACACTTTAAACACAGTCTCGCCAGGTGTCCTGGGAGCAGGACGAATTAAGATAGTCTCGGCCAGTGAATGAAATCCAGGGTTTGGAATCCAAAGAGACAGAAGCCCGAGCAGCGTCAGGCAGCTGGATGGGCAGAAAATTGTCCCCTCTTGGTGTTTTCTTTTCATCCACAGACTTTCGTACGTGTCCTCGGGCATCTGTCACTCCCAGGGACCATCAGGCTTGGCTGGAGCGATGCAGTCCTTGACGCTGGGTTCTGAAGACTCAGGGAACATGCGTTCATTGCTGTTGTTTGGAAAACCAGGTGAGCTTCTGTGCGGCTCAGCCCCCCTGGGTGCCGGCTGGAGGGGACTCGGGGCGGCTGGAGTGTTTGCTCAGCCTGTGATCCCGCAGCCTTGCCTGCCCAGCCCCAGGGACCAGCTCCCTCGCAGTCGGGGGACATTCTTTCCTGGGGGCATCCCTGAATTTTCCTGGGCATCTACAACTGCAGTCAGCCGCTCACAATTCGCATTTCTGCTCCCACCTTGTAAACTTTCGCAGCCAAGCATTTGCCAGAGCCCTGGGGCCACCACCTGCGTTAGCCTCCAGCCAAGCAAGGACCTGCAGGGAGGCATAGACTTGAGGTTCTAGTTTACATTTTTTCGAATGAATGTTAAAACAAAAACATAACTACTGAAATTAAAAATGCTTGTTTGTGCAACACCAAGGTCACCCAGCTTGCCTTGGACGGACCGTCATCACACTTTGGGATGAAGAAAGTAAACATGACAGAACTGTGATCAGAGCCAGATAAATTTCATCTTTGTTACAAAATAAATTGACGAGGACTTTAAAGAATTGCCTCCTCACGGCATTCCTTTAAAACTTAATTTCTGGGGCAGTGGTTAAGAATCCACCTGCCAATGAAGGGGACACGGGTTCGAGCCCTGGTCCGGGAAGATCCCACATGCTGCAGAGCAACTAAGCCCGTGCACCACAACTACTGAGCCTGTGCTCTAGAGCCCGCAAGCCACAACTACTGAGCCCACGTGCCGCAACTCCTGAAGCCCGCGCGCCTAGAGCCTGTGCTCTGCCACGAGAGAAGCCACTGCAATGAGAAGCCCATGCACCACAACAAAGAGTGGCCCCCGCTTGCCACAACTAGAGAAAGCCCGTGTGCAGCAACGAAGACCCGACGCCGCCAAAAATCAATCAATCAATAAAAGCTTAATTTCTGTGTCCTTAGAGGAGGTAATCATGTCATTGTTCATAGAATAGTGGTTTCTGATTGTGTGTTGCATCTTTATGCCTAAACACACGTTTTCACATAAAAAAAAAAAAACCCACTGGTTTTCAAAAAAGATGCAAGAGGCTTTCACTGCCAGGCCTGCGAGGGTCCTTAAACGGTCAGAGAACCCTGTCTGAGACATGAGTACACTGAGGCTCTAGAGCAGCTGAAGGGAAGTCCACACAAGCCAAGGTGAGGCGCTATTCCCCCTGTGCCCCCCTCCTTCCCAGAAGACGCCCCTTGCTCCCTTGCCCTCTGCCGGATCCCAGCCCCGTACACCAGAGGCCTCGCTGCCACTCTCCCTGCCCTCCTGGGAGCCTCTGTACGTCCTCTGGCTTGGGCACCTCCTCCTGGCTGCTCCCCTGACCCGCCACGTCCAGTGTATCCCACGTTTACAGGCGGCTCCCTGCAGGCCACCCTAGAGACACAAAGGGGAATGAAAGCCAGTCCCAGGCTCGCACCAGCGGCACTTGGCCTCTGGGGCGACCCTCTGGCCTCAGCCTCCGCCATCACACTCTGAGGGCTGCCGAGGGTCTCTGGCAGGGCCTTCCTGGAACTGTGATTCCGGAGGTGGGAGGCCTTGGTGTCTGGCGGAGGGAACCAGACCACATGGGAAGATGTCTGCTCGGTTTCGGGGGTTTTGTTAGATGCTCCACAGCTGGGGCTCTGTTAGCTGGTCCCAGAAATTGGAGTCCGTGGAATGTCAGTGTTCCTCGAGAAGATCTATGAGAAGCAGGCCCTGTGATCAAGGCAATTTGGGCAACACTGCAGACTCTAATCTCCCTTTGGAGCACGATACCGTGCTAGCTTACGAAGGACTCCCAGGAATCCTAGAGTGGAGAAACTTGTTCAGCCCAGCGCGTCCCCATCTTATCTGATCACAGAATCCTTTCCTGGCAGACGACATCTGGAAAGGACGGAGAACACTGGATTCTCCTACGGTCCAGCTCAAAACCCCGATATCTCGTTTCCTCTGATCCGGTGGCGAGCTCTCAAAATTCGGGACAGATTGATTTTTCAGGGACGGTAACAATTTCTGATAATTGCTGCTTAGAAGCCTTCCCTCCCCCTCTCTCCCATAAGAAACTTAACCACAGGGGGAAAAAAATGAAGTTCTGGCCTCGAATGGAAGTAAACAGCTGGAGCTGATGAATTCCAGAAGCAAGTGTCCCTCTAAGCATCTATGTGAGAGAGAGATGCATGCCACGGAGGCCATGTAAATATAATTACTTCTAAGTAGAATACCTTCAACATTTCCCATTTTCCATGAGGTAGCAGGGAGGTCACGGTGAGGCCAGTCGTCCAAATATGGCTGCCGATCCCTCTGAGTCAGCAAAGTGTATTAAAAAAAAGATCTTTGGGAGAGAAATTTCTATTTTCATATTCTAGTTAAGTCTCTCCAAATGTATGGGGTATTATATTTAGAGCTGCGGTTTTCAAACTTGTTTTCAAAGCATGAAAAAAACCCCTTTCGAGGAGAATCATACTCAAAACCCCTTCCCACAAGCCCCAGGCCAGCTTCTGAGGCAGCCTCAGGAGACCCCAGGAATCCGGTCTGGACCTCAGTGCTCTGGGGCCTTGGTGCTCAGAGGTGGGCCTCAGACCAGAAACTTCTCGTCACCCGGGCGCCTGTTGGAAATGCAGCCTCTGGGCTCCACCCAGACCTGCCTTTACACTCCGCCTCCAGGGAATCTGGGTGCCCGTTAACGCGGAAGAGGCAGGTACGGGGATTTCTTCCTCGATTGGATCGTTCTAAATACCAGAATGAGGCTTCTTGAAAGTTAGTCTGGAAATGTTCGACGCCCAGCCCGGCGACCGCTCTGAGCAGGTAATCCAAGCGAGTGCTGTCTTCTCTCGCAGAATCTACTGTGTACCACTCCTCTCACAGAAATGGCAAGAGAAGAAGTGAAGGTGGCCTGGAAGGAGGCAGGAGAAGAGAGAGCAAAATGGTTCAAAGGAGAGGGTGTGAACCAGAGTGCCGGGGCTTGAACCGAACACTCCCACCAGCTCCCCGCCTCCCACCCCCGGGTGGAATCGGGAAGGTTGATTAAGGTCCTGTCCTATTATCCCCATCATCACAGGGGGGTGGGGGGTGATGGCCATGGTGAACATGATGATGGCACCTATCAAACGACTGATAAGCAGGAAGCACCTGGAATCGCCTGGGCGGCCGGTCAGGGCCGTCACTCCCGAGTCAGTAGGCTCTAGACGCGTGCCCCGGGCGGTGCTTGTAAGCACCTGGGCTGGGAGCCCTTCCCGGCCCAGGGTTCAGCTGGGGCCTCCCGGGCAGCCCCTCTGCAGGGTGGTGCTGGCAGCCGGGAGCCTTTCTGCATCGTGCTCAGAGCCTCTGCAGCCTCTCTGGTTTCTTGGCACCGTGAACCACTTGGTCTCAGTCCAGGGATTTGCTCTTATAGAAAAGAGAGGAAAAAAATAGAAAAGTTGTGGAAAACTGACACAAGGAATTAGGTCACCCTAGAAATGCTAAGACATCAGCAAAGCCCTTGATTAGGAGGATTTCATTTGGGGACCTCTGATGGCCGCCAGGCCCTGGCTGTGTAGGCAGAGAATTCCAGATGGGACAGGCAGGCGGGTGAAGGTCAAGACGATCCACCTCCTGACCTCCGCCTTTCTGCTGCCGAGGGCAAGCCGTGGGGCTGCCCCACCGGTGAGGGTCTTGGACCTGGGGTCTGGGAGTTTGGGATCCTGATGTGGTGACCGAAGCAGGCTGCCCCTCCACGTGGGATTCAGCATCGAGCTCCCCTACCAGCAGAACGCTAAGCCACCCTCCCCTCCTTCGGGGGGCCTCATCATTGGACTTTCGCTTCCTTGGTTTTGATGCCAGCGTCGTGTTCGCAGAGACGGAGCAATTGTCACCATTTGCCCTGCAAAACACCTCGAATGATGAAAGCTAGTCTTCCACTCTGCTGTAAGCCTTTAAGCCACTTACCAGACTGTTCTTACTATAAATGCATCTCTGCATAGACAGTCACCAGCCTCTGGAACACACTTACACCTTGGAGCGGCGGAATGCATTTTAATGGCATTAGTAAGAGCTGGGACCCGAGCAAAGCTGTAAGGCCCTCTCTTGCTCAGTTAAAGGCGGCTGGATGGGGCAATGGACCACCTGTCTCGCAGGAGCCGGGCTGCAGGGAAAGGGATGCTGCGACCCATGCTGAGTGAGAAGGGAGGGCTTGAAAGGAAAGGGGGCTTGTAGGTGGTGGTTGGATTTAACCGAAAAAAGAAGCAAAGGGAGAAAGGCTTGTGATGCGGTGGAATGAGCACCGGGCTTGCGATTAGCTCTGAGGCAAGTTATCTGCCTGTTTCCCCATCTGTAAAATGGGTGCAATGGTATCTATCTACTCCCGTGAAGAAGATGAAAAGGGGGTTTCCGAATCCATTAAGCACCACATCATACGGCCTCTGCTGTTGCTCAGGCACTGACTAGGAGACCGGCCCTGTGTTTGCAGCAACCCTGAAGGAAGGCAAGGGTGGCTGTGCCCATTTTACAGATAAGGAAAGCAAGACGGTTCCCTAACTTGCCCAGGGCCACGTGGCTGGCAGGCGGTGGAGCTGAGCTTTGGATGCAGGGCTGCCTGGCTGCATCTTTACTTCGGGAAGGATGTGCTGTGTTTCCTGGTGACTGTGTAACGGGACAAAGCCACACGCCTGGAAACAGCAGCCTGAGTCCGTGAACTAGCTCCTCTTCTGCACAATTGCACCCCTGTGTGGACCCCGGCCCCTCTCCAGCACCCACCACCCAGGAGCGGTGAGCTCTCTGGTCGCTTGCGGTGCTGGCCACCCTGAGCCAGGGCAACAAGGAGCCAGACTTGCAAAAGTCCTTCTCCAGAGTCCTGTGTCCGGCTGCTTAGACGGCAGGTGGGACCAGGCCTCCGAGCATCTCTGCCAGGCCCTGGCCGGCAGCCGGCGCCTCTCTGGGTCTACACTTACAGAGGGGAGAGTGCAGACCTCCCTCACATGGCTTCTAGAGCGGGACAGCCCGCTGTCACGGCAACTCCAGTCATTCCCCAAGCGCCCGCTGAGCCCGCTTACTCTAAAGGCGGTCAGTGTGAAGAGAAACCCGTCCCCGTTTTCCCTGCAAGGGTGTCGGCCGGCCACCTCCGTCCAGTCTCCTGTTCTCTAGGTGAAACCTCCCTGCCCCCTTGTCTTCGGGGCTTGTGGGACTGAGTTCTCAGAGCTACCGGCTTCCTGCAGCCCGAGCTCTCCTTGCTCTGTCCACCCACGTCCGGTCTCCATCCTTCCCAGCTCAGGGCCCAGAGAGATGACCAACCGTTCTCAGCCTCGACGGCTCGGGCGGAAGGTGGGAGCCCTGGGGGGGAGGCAGGCAGAGCTCTCGGCAGCAGCTGGCCCTACGAGAGCTGAATAATTAGGGGATTCTGTAGGTGTCAGGTTCATGATCTGGGGATGAAGATGGGCTTTTCTGTGGTTGTCCATGTTACATTGCTGATCCTTCATCTGCATTTATAGACCCCCAATTCCAAGAAAGTCTGGAAATTCTGAAAACCTGGAAATGTATCAGCCATTCCCCTTCCTGAGCCGCTGGGAACATCAGAGAACGAAGCCGCCAGCTGGACCCCATGCTCCACAGAGCGGGTGATGCTGGTTGGGAAAGGAGAGAGAGAGAGACAGAGAGACAGAGACAGACAGAGACAGAGAGAGACAGAGACGGAGAGAAAGAGAGAGAGAGGGAGAGAGAGGGAGAGAGGGAGGGAGGGAGGGAGAGAGAGGGAGGGAGGGAGGGAGGGAGGGAGGGAGAGAGAGACAGAGGGAGGGAGGGAGGAGGGAGGGAGAGAGAGAGAGACAGAGAGAGAGACAGAGAGACAGGGAGAGAAAGAGAGAGGAGAGGGAGGGAGGGAGGGAGGGGGAGAGAGAGAGAGAGGGAGAGAGACAGAGAGACGGAGAGGGAGAGGGAGAGAGGGAGAGAGAGAGGGAGAGAGAGAGAGGGAGGGAGGGAGAGAGAGAGAGGGAATGAGCTGGAATCCAGTCCAGCTGGACCCCAAAGCCCAGACTCTTTGTTCATACCTCCACCCAGCCCCTCCGTCCTGGGCTATCTGCCTGTCCAGGTCAGATGGGGAGGGGAGGGGAGGGGTCGGCTCAGCCCCCCAGGGAGCAGGGGCTCCCACCTCCTCTGCTCCCTCCCCTCCCCCTGTTAAAGTGCAATCGTGTAACTAACACATGTCAGATGAGCTCAATTTGGTAATTCTGGGCACCTGCAGTGCCGAGGGCCCGAGGGCCCGAGGGCCCATCCTGCACGGGGAGGGGCGGGCTTGGTGCGGCTGGCCCTGCCCACCCTCAGCCTGTGGTCAGGACTTTGCGACCAGGCTTGGGGGATGCTCCAGGAGCTACCGTATCCTCCCCATGTTCACGTTCCTAAGAAACCACTCTCAGATTGAGGGCTGAAAGGAAGGGGCAGAAGAGAAGAGAGCAGACGTCAGGGGAAGACGCAGGAGAAAGGAGACGGGCTGACGTGACGTGGATTCCCGTGAGCTCGAGCTTAACTTGGGTCCGATTGTAAGTTAATGCCCGCCTCCGAGATGATTTAATTAGAGGCAAATCCCACAGGCCACCTGTTGGTTTAGCTCTTTTTCCTGTCTGGTGGGGATGCTGGGACTCCCCGGGGGAACATGGAGCAATAGCCAGTGACTAGATTCTCCTGGGGGAAATGAGTGAGAAAATGTTCAACCCCAGACCCCAAACTGTTAGATTTTCGTCCCTAATTGGAACGCAGACCCTTGCGCACGCTTGTCTGCATCTCCCACGTGCGTGTTGTGTTTTCTTTATGGGGTTGGGATGGGCGGGGGAAGGCGGGCCCGGCCCTGGTTCTGCTGGCGTCTGCACAGCGTCACCCCCGAGCTGGGTGTCTCTGATTAAATCACAGTCTCCCCACTGCTTCTCCACGTCAGGGGGGGACTCGCGTCAGGCCGCTCGTGCTACATACATGACTTCACAACGGTTCACATTTCTTTTCTGCTGTTCATTCCCAAACAGCTGGAGGCCCGAGAGGGAATTCAAACCAAGTTGCCGGTGGATGGGCCCAGGGACTGATGCCATCCTACAGGCATCCCCGGGACCAGGGCACAGGACGAGGGGCTGCGATATTGGCTCGCGATGAGCCGTGGCCTCTGAGGACGGCGCCGCACCAGCCCCCCGGGCCCCTTCCTCCAAAGGCTTTGCTAAATCTACTCCTCAGAGGGTCACCCTTCCTGCCGTGACGTCCTCGCACCATCAGGTACTGTCTGGATCATTTTTGCCGTATCCACATACCACATACTGTAGTCTGCTGCTTACTCCATCCTTTTTCCTTAAGTAGACTCACGTTTTTACTTCGATAAATTAGTTTATAAGGAAACGACCTCACGTTTTTACTTCGATAAATTAGTTTATAAGGAAATGAACTACCGCCGCACTAAAGGGGAAAGTGGTATCATTTGTCAGCCGTGGAAGTTACCATTTTAAAAAACGCCATGAAAACCACGGTGTTCTCAGAATGTAGCTGCTGCCTGGGGCCGGCTCTCTGCCCCGCAGAGGGAAGGGCATCGCCGGGGGACACGCCGCGTGTTGGGGCTCCCTCTGACGTCACCAGGCGGGACGGGAAGCATCTCTCACCAGGGACGCAGGGTCCCTCAGCTGGTGTCTGGGTTCCTGATGCTGGGGCGGCTCCTTGCCGGCACCCTGTCGTGTGGCCCCCGTCCTGCCAGCCATCAGGACCTCCTGGTCTCCAGCTCCGTGTGTCCCCGAAGTCCTCCCCTCTAGAAAAGCCTCTCCTTGGCCCCGGCACCATTGCCCTGCCTTCCAGATTCTTCCTCCCGTTCACCCCGTTTGGAATTCTGCCCTTCCTCCCCGTCCTTTGTGGGCTGGTGCAGCAGAGGGCTGGGAGCTGTGTAGACATCTCCGGTCAGGAGGACCGCGGGGCCACCTCACTGACCCCAGCGTCCTGGGACGTCACCCCAGGACGGGGCTCCAGGTGCACCAGCTAGGCTGGGGTGATGGGTGTCTGTGGGTGCCCAGAGCCCACAGCTGGGTCGGTGTGGTACCAGCTGGCCGAAGGGCCTGTCGACAATCAGGGCTTGGCCTCCCGGCCTCCAGGTCCCCGGGCAGTGGGTGCCCAAAGGGCAGGCCGGCCTGGCACGGTCCGTGCTCGCAGGACTGTCCCTGTGGGTCACAGATGCGCCCCCCACAGATTCAAACCCTGCGGCCGAGTGATGCCCACGCCCCTGTGCTGCACCCGGTGGTCGGCCCGGGGGCGGGCGCTGCTGGTAGCCGGGCAGGTGTCCCCCGCTGCTGCCCCTTCCCCTGTCTCACCCTCTCCCAGGGCCCCTCCTAGCCGGCAAGCACGTCTGCTCTAAGGTTCTCATGGGTATTGTGGCATCCATCCCTCCTGCCTCCCAGGTGTGTGCTTAGCCTGGGGCCGTGCTGGAGACAGATTGTTGATTCCAAGGTGAGGATGTCGACCCGGTCCGGATGGAAGGGGTGGGTAGGCGGAGGACAGCATGCCCACCCCGCCACGGCCGCCCTCGGCTCTGGGGCTGCCCGTTTGCTCCTGCAGGCTGTGGGGCTGTGCTCCGCCTCTGAGACCCTCCCTGGGGTGACGAGGGTCCCTCGGCAAACACCTGTTTCCGATTTCTCCCAGGCTTAACCTCAGGTTGGGGCGGTGATGCCGCCTCGCTGGGATCCACTCCTGGGTGTGGCTGTGCAGTGTGTTTGCTCAGAGGGGTGGGGAAAGCCCAAGCCCACGTCCCGTGTCACTCAGGGTGGGAGACGCCGGGAAATAGAACTCACAGGGGTCGCGTCGGGGGAGACCAGAGTGATGAGGAAAGCGCAGACAGGTGCTTCCACGATGCTGAGTGACCACCCATCTCCCTGGTCCCCGTGGAGGCCCTGGGACGGGCTCCCACCCGCCTGGCGTGAGGGCGGCAAGCTGACCGGTCAGGCTTTAACCCCGGCCGTCCGACTCCAAGGCCAAGTGCTCTCACTACGGTGAGAACAGATTCCCTCTGGCACTCTTCGTGTTTTCACACCTGTTGAAGTGTGAACACTCTTAGATGAGACGAGGATGCTAAGGTCGTTAGATTCACTGCGCTTTTCCTTGTCCGACAGCTGCTTTTGCTAGACTCTCCTGGGCCCCGGGTCCCAGGCTTCCTCAGGAAAGAGAGGGAACCAAGGCCAAGCCTAGAGACACAATTCTTTTTTTTTAATTTTACCAAAGTCTAGTTGATTTACAATGTTGTATTAATTTCTCCTGTGCAGCAGAGTGACTCAGTCACACATATATATTCTTTTCCACTGTGGTTTGTCACAGGATATTGACTACAGTTCCCTGCTTTTTTTGTTTTTAAACTTTATTGAAGTATAGCTGATTTACAGTGTTGTGTTCACAATTCTTGGTCTGAAATGGAGACTTTGAAAAACAGAACAGTGCTCTCTGCCATCAGGGGCAGCAGAGCCACAGGCCTGGCCTGCGGGGCTGGATGGATCCACAAATGCTGGGGTCTTGGGGTCTATCAGGGAGATGCAGGGCGCTGAGAGCATGGGGGGTCCGCTGAGTCTCCCCCTCACAGTCACCCTCCTCGGTGCTGCCTGCCCAGCCAAAGCACCCGTGGGCTTAGCTCGGCAGTGGCGGAGCGCCTGGGGACCCTGGACAGACACGCTGCAGCCCCCAGGACGATGGGGCTGACGTGCTCGACTGCCAACCCGGGCTTTGCAGCAAGAAAGCAAACACGCCTTCAGCCGGCCTGACACATGGCCCTAAGACTTTAATAAAGCAACTCTTTGACACAAAACATAGGGATGGTTCCTTGGACCTGTTTCAGTGTATCGTGTCGCTCTTTGCTCTTGGAGATGTTACAAGCCTGTGAGGGACACAGTCCAGAGTCTAGTTTTACAAGGTTTTTGCTTAGAAGTGCAACCGCGTGTTGGCTCGGCCGACGCACAGATCTTTGGAAGAGTTTAGGGGGGAGAAAGATTAAAGTGACTCTAAAACCACAAACTATGTACAGAATGTATTACGGACTTGAATTTGCGGGTTTTTGTTCTTTTTTTTTTTTTTCCTTGCCTCCTGCAGCTTGGGGCAATGGTTTCCAGAAGAGTCTGTTGTTTGGATTTAAAACTGCTTTGTGGAAATACTCTGTTCTCCAAGGTTCTGCGGGTCACGGAACAGTTGGCCGGAGTCCTGGTGGGCCCCCGGGAGGCTGGTTCTCTGGGTGATTCGGGCAGGGCTGGGCCTGGACTAGGGGCTCCGGGAGTCCGGCCTGGGTGGGAGTGGGGCCGGCCAGGTGAGCCCAGGGGCTGAACACCAGAAGTCCAGACCTCACTGGTCTCTTGTTTTCCTGCCTAATTTCTAGTTAAAGAAAGTAGGTCCTAGGGGCTTCCCTGCTGCTTTTGTCTTGTTTTGTCCTGAAGAGTTCACACCCTAGGGTGGGCCTTAGACACAAACCTCATCACCACCCTGACCTTCTGAGCTTCCAGCTGCTTCTGAGTCCAGGGTGGTTTTGATCATGGAACACAGTGTTGCGAGACCAGACGGGGCAGGAGGCTTCCGTGGCTGGGACTGCCCCTCCCTGTGTTTCGTGGGTGGTGAGATCCCACACACAGTGGATCACTGTTGCCTATCGTCCTGGGAG
This sequence comes from Globicephala melas, assembly GCF_963455315.2. Lineage (NCBI taxonomy): Eukaryota > Metazoa > Chordata > Mammalia > Artiodactyla > Delphinidae > Globicephala > Globicephala melas. Next base: position 2,552,952 of record NC_083315.2, on the reverse strand, counting down.
TGTGTCTTGTTTCCTAATCAGAGGGCGAGCTCTGTCAAGACAGACCCCATCCCTCATAGCTCCTTTCTTTGCCCTGGTGGTAAGAGGATTCAATACAGAATATGTGGAATCTAAAATAAGACACAAATCAACATATCTACAAAACAAAAACAGACTCGCAGACATAGAGAATAGATTTGTGGTTGCCAAGGGGGAGGGAGGGTGGGGGAGGGATGGAGTGGGAGTTTGGGATGAGCAGATGCAAACTATTATGTACAGGAGGCATCAACAACAAGGTCCTACTGTATAGCACAGGGAACTGTATTCAATATCCTGTGATGAACCATCATGGAAAAGAATATGAAAAAAATATATATATATGTAAAACTGAGTCACTTTGCTGTACAGAAGAAATGAACACAACATTGTAAATCAACTATACTTCAATAAAATTTAAAAAAAAAACATAATCTGGATTTCATTGGAAGTTCCAGACCCAGCATTCCGGCCTCAGGCATCTGGCCTGGAAGAGGAATGTAAGAACAGCCGAATGCCTGCGATAAAGGCGCTGGTCCTATCTTTCTGGTGATTTTCTGGCAACCTTTAGCCAATCCTTGGCTATAAGCCTTGGCTTATAGAAGCACCACCCCCACCTCTGCCTTCGTGTTTGCATGGGGTTCTCCCTGTGTGCACGTCTGGGTCCAAGTTTCCCCCTTTTAAGGACACCGGCCATATTGGATTAGGGCCCACCCTCATGACCTCATCTACACTTAACCAATTACATCTACAATGACCCTGTTTCCAAAGAAAGTCATGTTCTGTGGAACTGGGGGTTAGGACTTCAACATATGGGTTTTGAGGGGGGTGGGAGGGATATAATTCAACCCATCACACCACCCTACCTCTTGGACCTTGGGACAGTGGGTGAATACTTCTGAACCACATTTTCTCCATCTGTGGCATTGCTGGTCTTTTAAGATTCTTTCCAGCTGCTAAGCTCAGTGATTCCAAAAGTCTGGAGCACATGATGGTCTATTTCATTCCCTTTCTTAACGGTTTTAGAGCAAGTAATTCTTTTCATTGGACGTCATTTTTAAAAGCACTTTATCTGGGCTTTAAGAAACTTATCATGGTTATTTGCATGGGTGACACTCAGTATATTTAATGACCAGTATGGGGGGCCCCAACCAAACAAAGGGCCACTGGCCGTTACAGCTGCACTGAACATATTGGTGTGTACTGATGTGTACTGGCTGGATCCCAGCCCTGGGCCTTTCTGTATTTGCTTTGTCTCCTTTTCGACTTAATCTTCTTCTTTCCAAAAAAGATTTTTTTTCTGGCTTTAAAATAGACATATAATCATTGTTGAAAATTTGGAGGACCCGAATTTTAAAAACCTAAAATACCACTTCTTAGCGATACATGATGGTATTGAAGCAGGTTTTTATGTGTATTCTTCTTTTTTCATATTTTAGCCTTGATATTCTTCTGTGCATTAAATACTTTTCGAAAATATAATTTTTATTTTTGCAAAAATTCTATCCTACGGATGTGCTATTTCCATTTTTTCAGTATTACAAATCACCCTGTCTTGAACATAATGATGTTAAGCACAGTGGTATTTAATCTTTGTGCCTGTCCTAACTGCTTCCTTAGGTGAAGCTCCGTAGCGTGGAATTACTGAACAAAAGTTTATACATATTTTAAATGTGTATTGTCAAAATGCCCTCCGGAAAGGTGGTGACGATGAACTCTCTCAGCAGTGTCTGAAATTACCTTCGTTTCCTATCGGGATATTTGCTCTTTTCTTATTGATTTGTACAAGCTCTTGTTATACTTAAGATATTGGATCTATTCCCGCACACGTGTTGAAAGTATGGACTTCACACTTCTCAAAGTAAAGGTCCATATGCCTTATCACATGAGATTCTCACAGTGTCAAGTTCCATGACTTGTACACAGAAACACCCAGTCAATAGCCACAGCATATAAAGGGATGACATCTGCCATTAAGAAGCATATGTTGTAGCCCAAGGAATTTAAACAGATACAAAAACCAAAGTGAAACAAATGCTGTAATGGAGGCATCAAATACTGTGGGATCAAAGAGGAAAGTGTGATCCGTTCCAACGAGGAGAACCTGGGAGGTCCAGTTTCATTTGGGGCTCGAGTATAATTTTTAACCAGAGAAGGAGACATTCTAGGCTGAAGGGTCAGCATAAATACAGCACATGGCGTGACAATTCCTGGTGTGTTTGAGAGAGAGAGGGGGGCGTTCACGCCTCCCAGTGCTAAGAGGACCTTGAAGGCTACAGGGCTTTATGTAGACAGTAGGACCAAGTGGAGAACACTCTGCCCTGACCTGTGTTTGGGGAGGACGGTGCTGGCAGCCGTGTGGATGAGAGAAGGGAGAAGAGAGAGACCGCTAACTTGCTTTAAAGGAAGCTTTGTGGGACTTCAGACCAAGAGGGCAGCAAGGGAGGGAAATTCAGAAATTTTGTTTCTGAGCCACTTAGTCTGGTGGCTAGAGGACAGTGTGTGTGGTGGGGCTCCTTCCCAAGGGGCCGTAAGAGGGCAGGGCTGTCTCTCTATAGCGTCACAAACCTTTGCCTTGAGACAGACAAGTTGAAATGTCTGTAAGGGAGACACCAGAGCAGGCCTTGTTACAAGTTACCCTGTTAATTTTTTCAAGTTCTTTCCACATACGGGGAAAAGAGAATCATTCAAATGGAAATCGTTGCCACCTGCTGTAAAATAACAACAAAATTAAAAGAATAGGCAAATACGGTTTTACCTGGCTGCCTGACGAAATGGGTTGAAATGCCAGGGAGGTAAAGGCAGTTGTTCTATTATTAATGGCACAGTCCATAATACTCAGCAAAATGCTGTTTTCAGGTTTAAATTTTAGTGAAGACTTTTTAATGTTTAGGCTCTAAAGAAGATCCTCTCTTTTTTTTTTGGAGATGATGTGATGGAAATGACAAAGTGGTAAATTATGAATTTCAAACGAGGGCACTTCTGGCCTCTGAGGAACAGTCCAGAATACCCCTAGATCTAGAAAAGTGTGTTGTTTTTATGGACTTCAGGTATTTCTTTAGTTACCCTTCTTCCAAACCCCCAGGGACACTGGCTCAAAGTGTCTCCTCCGGCCTCTGTCTCCCCCCCTCACTCCAGAGGGGCTGAGAAATACAGTCACGACAAGATGTAACTGACACTCAAGGCCGGTGTGTGCCAACCTGGGGAGTGGCTTTTTCTGGGGCTGGGACCCCCGTCACTAGGAGGGTGGCGTCCCAGGTGTCCTCTCTCTGTCAGAGGCCCCCTTATCTCCCTCCTCCCTTGATGCCGTGTGTCCATCCTGAAATCTCTTCCTCCTCCCCTCCCCCTGCAGCGTGTAGCGGGCAGGGACAGGGAAGTGGGTCTGGGGTCAGAAGGCTGGGATTCGGACCTGCCATTGTCATGCCAGTTACTGAACCTCCCCTGGCTTCCGGAACCTTGAACTGCAAAATGGGATCACAACGTGCCTTATCCGTTCACAGTTAAACCCACCGACGGGTGCAGTGCTGGGCACAGAAGAGGCGGGCGGGCTGTGTGGCCCCCGTTCCCAGCCTCTGCGGGGCAGGTAATTACCCTGTCGTCTGAACTTGTAGGGGACGTTCAGTTTACACTCCTGCATTACCGAGACCATCCCTGTGGGCAGAAACTCCCCCATTCTGCCTCCGGTCCCCACCGCAGTCGTCTCCCCAGCTCCCAGCTGATGCCTGAGCCCCCTGAGGCTCTACAGAGACCTTCTGCCTCTGGGTGACAGATGACTCTCTTCTCCTCTGGCCAAGGGAGGGGAACCACCGCCTAATGTTACCGAATGTGGCGAGTATTCAGATGTAGCTACCAAAGCCACTGCCTGGATCAGTTATTGTCCAGGGTTCTCGTGTATTCCCTTCTCTCCTACCCTTTCTTCATAGCCAGAAGGGGTGGAAATTCCCTAATTCATCTGTGCACTTCGAGGAGAATGAGAATGATGAACGCGCTGCGGTTCGTGGAATAAATAGCTCTTGTAAAGCCAGACTAAGTTGTGATTTGCAATACGGATTTTCCCGTCCGAGTTCTTAGAATCTGTTTCGTCAGCACATTCAGGCTCTGTGTCCAGACATACGTCAAGTGAACGGCATCACCTCCAGCCCCGCTCAGGGTGTGGGTGGGGCTTCGGTTTGTCTCGGAAGCTGGGCTGAGGGATATGCAGGGAGCAGGCTCCGGGTGGATGTGTGTGGTCGGAGAGTTGCCCGCCGACCTCCTGCTGTCTGGAGGACAGAGCCTAGTACCCAGTGGTCCCCAGGCCTCCCTCCCACCTGCATCTCAGTCCCTCCCCTCCACAGGGCTTTGCACACAGCAGCTGTGAACCGCCCAGCAGGCCTGCCTCTGGGGGGGACCACAGGTACCTCTGAGAACTCCCAGGGGACCTGGCCAGCCTGGCTGAGCAGCTGATGGTGGTGGGGGGAGGGGAGAGGTAGACAGGGAGTCAAACACAGCCTGCAAATTTTTTTTTTAATAAATTTATTTATTTTTGGCCGCGTTGGGTCTTCGTTGCTGCGTGCGGGCTTTCTCTAGTTGTGGCGAGCGGGGGCTACTCTTCATGGCGGTGCGCGGGCTTCTCATTGCAGTGGCTTCTCTTGTTGAAGAGCACGGGCTCTAGGGGCATGGACTTCAGTAGTTGTAGCTCACCGGCTCTAAAGCGCAGGCTGAGTAGTTGTGGCGCACGGGCTTAGTTGCTCCGCCGCATGTGGGATCTTCCTGGACCAGGGCTTGAACCCGTGTCCCCTGCATTGGCAGGTGGATTCTTAACCACTGCGCCACCAGGGAAGCCTGTTTACAAATTCTTAAACAAGAAAATCTGCTATAAAATAGCCCTGCTTGGCTCTAAAACAGGCGCCTCTGTAGCTCATTCTGGAATCTGTAAGATATCAAGAGCCAAGCCCCAGGACGGGGTGGGCAGGTGCGTGGGTGCTGCCTCTCCCTGGGCTACCTGCCCACGCGCCCCGTCTCCCTGGAGGGCAAGGCTGGGCTCTGAGCGCGCTGTGTGGAGGCCTCAGCCCTGCCACCTTCCTGCCTTATGGGATTCTGTGCTGAGTTGTTGGCTCCACTGGCCAGAGTGGCACGTGCCTTCCTTTGCTTTGAGATGAAATGATGCTACAGGATGCATAGAGCGACAGACGTCGTATTGGAAAAGCCACCTGTGACTTGGAGGGTTCAGGTCTGAGGTACCCACTTAATAAGTGACTTGGGAAACTCACCTTGGACCTCCCGGGCCCTTGCAGGCTCTGCTACAATCCTGTCCTCGGGATCCAAGGGCACCCTCTAAGCAGGAATATTCTTAGTGTCTCTGGCTGAGGTGCCAGAAGACCCCCTTCCCCTTGCACCACGTGCTCCACCGTCACAGCTACTTGGTCGACAGGTGACATCTGGGCAGAGACTTGGAGGCAGGGAGACGCTTTCCAGGAGGGGAATAGCCAGTGCAGAGGCTGCGGTGGGAGTGAGCTGACCCGGTGGAGAAGGGGCTGGCGGGAAGCTGGGGAGTGAGCCAGAGGGGTGGCGGGGTCCCACCTCGGGGCGCCTGAGGGCCATCGGGCGCCACCTGCTTTTGCTGGGAGGAAGGGAATGGGTGGGAATCACTGGGGGATCTGGAGCAGAGGAGAGGGCGATGCTCTGAAGACAGACGTGTGGCCTGCGTGCACGTTCACACACCGAGGTGAGCACACCCAGGCCTCAGCGTGAGCCAGTCTGAGTCGCAGGACTGCCATCCAGCAGATGTGGCAGCTAAGTGCTAGGGAAGGTCACTACTTGGGCACTTAGACAATGGTGGGACTGAGGTCACAGATGAGACAAGGCTGATGGCAGAGAATCCAAGGCACAGATCCACTTCCAAACTGCAGATGGCCAGGGTGGGAGACCCAGGCACCCAGGGGTTTCCCCGGGAAGTGCTGGGCGCCCAGCCCTCCTGTCCGGCCTGGGGCGTCCAGCCCAGAATTGCACCTCCTAAACCACGCCCTTGACATTCATGGCCATGTAACTTCATTGTTCCTGATGGCAGTAGTCTGTTTAGTTAACCTCTGGCTTCCTTTTTTCCTGGTACTTTTATACATCTGGTTCTGGTAAAATAAAAAGATTCACTCCATTTACAACTGTACTTCCTGTGCTGGCCTGGGCTTCCCTCCCCCCGCCCCCAGCTGAGGCGGACATGACAGAGCCCCTCCGGAGAGACCCTCCAGGGGCGGGACAGCGCCCGCTGTGTCCCCCGGGACATCAGAGACTGCCCCTCCCTGGGACCGGCCACCGCACCCCCTTGGAAGTCACCACTTAGGAAGGGACTTTCCAGGACACCACACTGCAGCATAGGGTTCCCTCCCAGGCTTTACCGGGACCCCAGGTGGAACAAGGCTGCCTCCTGAGAATGTGGGTTCTTGGTCCTGTGTGGGTTTTACACTGGTCCCCCTTTATCCACTGGGGATACGGTCCATGACCCCCGGTGGAGGCCTGAAACCATGGATAGTACTGAACTCCATAGACACTATGCTTCTTCCTATACTTACCCACTACGATGAAGTTTAATGTATAAATACACACAGAGATGAACAAATATAGCTAAAAGTAAAACAGAACAATTATAGTAACACAACATCTTATTGTAAAGATGTCCTGCCTTCTCCACCTGAGCTAAGCGTTTATCACCCACTGTGGCCGTAACTTTTGCAGTTTGAGGTGCAACAGCGGGACCAGCACGAATTCTCTCTTCCTTCTTCACAATTTCATGAATAGGAGATTTGTTCTGAATGTAGATCTTAGCAACCTCAGCGAGATTTCATCAGTCCTCAGAATGGCATGCAACTTAGAACATATGACTTGTTTATTTCTGGAATTTTCCATTTAATATTTTCTTTTTTAAGTTTTTGTTTTATATTGGAGCATAGTTGATTCACAATTTTGTGTGAGTCGTACACCTGAAACTAACACAACATTGTTAATCATTTAATATTTTCGGACCACGGTTGACCGCAGGTAACTACAGCCTCGGAAGGTGAAACTGTGGATAAGGGGGAAAGACTGTACTTACTGTTTCCTACCAGCCGCCGCGTTTGCTTGTGTTCAAGCAAGATGCAAACTCTTCAGTACAGGGAAGCCTCTGACCTGCAAAGGCTCACAGAGTCTGTATGTAGAAGAACAGGAAGAAGGATGCCAGAAGAAGGAGGGCCCCGCAAGGCCCGGGGAGGCCGCTCAGTGCACAGGGGCCAGGGCCGGGAATTAGGACGGGGGCTCCGGGGCGCCCGAGCTCGAGGGACACCCAGAGGAGGGCCCCCACCCCGGCCACCGGGGCCAGCCTCGGGCTCCTTTGGGTCTCCCGGTCACGTGCTCCAGCAAGATTCCTGCAGGTGCGGCGGTGGAGCCCGACCTGCACACACGCTGCCCCCTGACCACAGCGATGACCTGCCTGTGAGTCTGAGCCCTGCCTGCGCCATCCCAGCCTTTCCCACCCCCAGAGAGGACGGCACCTGTCGCACAGGAGGAGGCCACCCTGAAACACCATAACTCACAGTGCCGCCCACGCACAGGGCTCCGGACCCACGGGCCCTCGTGGATACAAAGGGGCAGTGCACACAGATGCACACACACACCCTGCACACTGTACACACCCGCACTATACACACTGTACACACTGTACACACTATACACACTGTACACACTATACACACTGTACACGCTATACACACTATACACACTATACACACGATACACACTATACACACTATACATACTGTACACTCTGTACACACTGTACACACTGTACACACGATACACACTATACACACTATACACACTGTACACACTGTACACACGATACACACGATACACACTATACACACTGTACACACTATACACGCTGTACACGCTGTACACACTATACACACTGTACACACTACACACTATACACACTGTACACACTGTACACACGATACACACGATACGATACACACGATACACACTATACACACTGTACACGCTATACACGCTGTACACGCTGTACACACTATACACACTGTACACGCTATACACACTATACACGCTATACACGCTATACACACTATACACACTGTACACTCTGTACACACTATACACACTGTACACACTATACACACTGTACACACTGTACACACGGTACACACTATACACACTGTACACACGGTACACACGATACACACTATACACACTATACACACTGTACACTACACACTGTACACGCTGTACACACTATACACGCTGTACACGCTATACACAGTATACACACTATACACACTATACACACTGTACACTCTGTACACACTATACACACTGTACACACTGTACACACTGTACACACTATACACACTGTACACACTATACACACTACACACTGTACACACTATACACGCTGTACTTGCTGTACACGCTATACACACTATACACACGATACACACTATACACACTATACATACTGTACACTCTGTACACACTGTACACACGATACACACTATACACACTATACACACTGTACACACTGTACACACTATACACACTGTACACACTGTACACACTGTAAACACTATACACACTGTACACACTGTACACACTGTACACACGGTACACACGATACACACTATACACACTGTACACACTGTACACACTGTACACGCTGTACACACTATACACGCTGTACACGCTATACACAGTATACACACTATACACACTATACACACTGTACACTCTGTACACACTGTACACACTGTACACACTATACACACTGTACACGCTGTACACGCTATACACACGATACACACGATACACACTATACACACTATACACACTGTACACTCTGTACACACTGTACACACTGTACACACGATACACACTATACACACTATACACACTGTACACACTGTACACACTATACACACTGTACACGCTATACACACTATACACACTATACACATGATACACACTATACACACTATACATACTGTACACTCTGTACACACTGTACACACTGTACACACGATACACACTATACACACTATACACACTGTACACACTGTACACACTGTACACACTACACACTATACGCACTGTACACACTGTACCCACTGTACACACTGTACACACTATACACACTGTACACACTATACACACTGTACACACTGTACACACTATACACGCTATACACACTGTACACACTGTGCACACTGTGCACACTATACACACTGTACACGCTATACACACTATACACACGATACACACGATACACACTATACACACGATACACACGATACACACTGTACACACTGTACACACTGTACACACGATACACACTATACACACTGTACACACTGTACACACTATACACACTGTACACACTGTACACACTGTACACGCTGTACACGCTGTACACGCTATACACACTATACACACGATACACACGATACACACTATACACACTATACATACTGTACACTCTGTACACACTGTACACACTGTACACACGATACACACTGTACACACTGTACACACTGTACACACTATACACACTGTACACACTGTACACACTGTACACACTATACACGCTGTACACGCTATACACAGTATACACACTATACACACTATACACACTGTACACACTACACACGATACACACGATACACGCTGTACACGCTGTACACGCTGTACACTCTGTACACACTGTACACACGATACACACGGTACACGCTGTACACGCTGTACACACTGTACACACTGTACACAGTATACACACTGTACACACTGTACACACTATACACGCTATACACACTATACATACTGTACACTCTGTACACACTGTACACACTGTACACACTATACACTACATACACCCGACACTGTACACACTGTACACACTATACACACTGTACACACTGTACCCACTATATACACACACACCACACTTCACACACACTACCCTCTGCACACACGTTCCCCACAGATACACACACATACACTCCGAACAGACACATGCCAATACACACACACACACACACACACACAAATATCCATGTCCAAAAACATGACAGCAAAGCAAAAAGATCAAAATATTCAGATTGACTAGTGTTCAAAGAAATACAGTTTTTTAAGAAATATGCAATTGGCCACATTAAACAAAGTGCTGCTCTGGTGTTGAGAACACAGGCTCTGGCGTCAGGCCGCCTGGCACGAGGTGTCACCTCCCTGCTTACGTGCTCAGTGACAGCGGGCAGGTGAGTGAACCTCTGTCCCTCCTTCAGCTCTTCTGGGATGAGGGCCTGACAGCACCGACTTCAGAGCTGGGGTGTGAGGCTTTAATAAGTAAAAGTAAGTGAGGTGCTGAGAACAGAGCCTGCCACGTGGGGAGGACCCCACACGTCCCTCTGTTGTCACCACGGTAACCGTTACGGCTGACGTGGACCATGGGCCCAGCCTGAGCCCCTCATCCCTACTGGTGGGGACGTCTCTCTGGAAGGTGATGTTAAGACACATCAACTCCTGAAAAACCGTTCCACCACGTGACCCAGTGCCTGCTTTACCCTGAGGACACAGCAGAGGGGTGCCCACAGACTTGTGTTTAAGGATGTTCCCTGCAGCACTGCTTGTAGCAAGAGAAGGAAAAACACAGACTGCCTGAGGCTCCTACACCAGGAGGTGGGTCATGGGCCACCCGCCTGGCGCCCAAGCAAGGGACCTGGACATCACCCTTTGTTCCTTCCTCACATCCAGTCCTCGGCCAAGCTCTGTCGTTTCCACCTCTTCCCTTAGGGATCTGACCGCTTCCCAGATTCACCCGTTCACGCCTGCGCTGGAGCAGGACTTCCTCAGAGCCACACCCTGCCCACCGAGGATGCCCGGTACACGCGGGGTGACGCTCTGTCCTTTCCCACCACGCTCACCACCTTGGCAATGACCGGATCCCCACTTCCTTCTCCCCCACCAGGTGGTGAGTCCCCCCAAGGGCCGGGCTGGCCGTCTCACTAAAATTGTGTCCCCAAAGCCTGGGACAGCGCCTGGCATACTCCATGTTTCCTGACTGAGGAACAAGCCAGTGAAAGAAGGCATGTGATTCAGCCTTCAAGCCATATTCTCAACAAATCCATATGGCAAAATGCTCACCATACAGCATTAGATGAGGAAAAAGCCTAAAAAACTGGATCTGTAGCATGACGTTAACGTCATTATATACAGATACATGTGTAAAAACCCAGACGAAAGCATTAAATTGTTAGCCGTGGTTATTCCTGGACATTTTAATTTTTTAATATATATATATATATATATGCCTGTCTTTTCCAGATATTTTGCAATGTCCATTTCCTTTATAATCATGAAAACAGTGGGAAAATAGATGGATACAGCACCGGATCCAGAATCTGGGGCATTAGCCATGATTGGAGTCCAGGACGTGGGTGGTTGAGGCAGCCTGCGAAACGTCCACATTTGAACTTGCCCACGATGTCTATTAAAGCATCGTTTCCAGAGCAGCTCTGTACAATCACTGGTGATTCTGCTAATAACAGGCTCCTTCCTTTCTCGTGGGGACTCATTAGGCTGAGCGCATCAGAGGTGACAGGTAGTGGTTTCAGAAAGATAACAGAAATGTTTTTCTTCTTCTTAACAGAAAATGTCAGGGTAAATGAGTTTGTTTTTTTTTTCTTCGTAAGTCATCATACTACACATTCAGGGGAATGTGGTCAGAGGCTCTTACAGGAGGACTTGTTTCTATGTCTATGTCTTTGTTTGCAGTAACTGTTGCAGGGTACCAAGGTGACAGCCCCACAGTCGGGCCATCGGAGCATCTCTAGGCCAGACCTCCCCAGGCTTGGGAATCTGCAGTCCCAGGGACGCAGCACATAGAGAGGCGGCCCTTGGATGGACCCAGGGAGGATGGAACCTCGTGGGAGGGACATTGGTTTCAAGTCTTGATCTGGACCCTGGATTTCTGCTATTGCCAGATTGCTCAGGACCTTGGTTTTTCCATCAGTCAAATTGGAACGTGTGTGCATCTCTCTGAGACAGTTGTAAGAAGCAGTGATATGTACAGCACTGCCTTTGGGGATATGTCCTCCCGACCTTCCGCCCAGAAGTCTCTCTCGAGAAGATCACCAAATGAGGAATGGAATGGAGAGAAGGAGGGCTGTTCAGCCTGGAGAAGAGTTTTTTTTTTTTTTTTAAAGGACAGGAAGTTGGAGCATAAAAGGTGTCATATGTATGCAGGATAGATTTGTCCCATGTGGCGTCCCAGAGCAGAACTGGAGCCTGGGGTGCGAGTAATAGAAAGTAAGATTTCTGCTTCCCTTAAAAAAGAATCTTCTAGGACTTCCCTGGTAGTGCACTGGTTAAGAATCCACCTGCCAATGCAGGAGACACGGGTTCGAGCCCTGGTCTGGGAAGATCCCACATGCCACAGAGCAACTAAGCCCGTGCGCCACAACTACTGAGCCTGCGCTCTAGAGCCTGAGAGCCACAACTACTGAGCCTGAGCTCTAGAGCCCGAGAGCCACAACTACTGAGCCTGAGCTCTAGAGCCCGAGAGCCACAACTACTGAGCCTGAGCTCTAGAGCCCGAGAGCCACAACTACTGAGCCCGCACACCACAACTACTGAGCCTGTGCTCCAGAGCCTGTGCTCCGCAACAAGAGAAGCCACCACAGTGAGAAGCCCGTGCACTGCAACGAAGAGTAGCCCCCGCTCACCGCAACTAGAGAAAGCCCACGAGCAGCAATGAAGACCCAACCCAGCCAAAAGTAAATAAATAAATTTATATTAAAAAAAAAAGAACCTTCTAGGAACAAAAAGTAATCCAAAGGGCTGTCCTGTAGGGCAGTACTGAGTCACCTGTCACTGTGAATATTTCACTGGGGCTGGTGATCACGGGGAAGTTTCGGGAGAGGGATTCAGCGTTAAGTTGAAGACAGGTAACCGCTAACATTTTTCCCAACTCCAAGAACCTATGTTTCTGCCATTTGGCCTTTCTGATTTTGGAACTGCTTGAAAATAATGTCTAATTCCTCCCAACCATGTTATCTAGGTCCAGCCAGAGCTGCAATGGCCAGAAGTTCCCCCTCCCCACTCGACCCGGATGTTGGAAATCTGTCATGTTTATTACTATCTCCCTCTTACATGAAGAGCTCACAATGAGTCCTGCCTTCCCAGAATAAAGGTCAGAACTCGAATTCCCAGCCTTCCCTGCAGGAAGGATAAAGGCTTGACCCCTCAAATGGCCCCATTCAAGACCTGAACTTGGAAGTGAATGACCTGGAGGGAAACAAGGTGAGGGTGGGGAGAGGAGGAGGGAGTTCCTCCTGGGGCCTCCATACTTTCTTAGAAGTGTTCTGGGTGATGGCAGAGACATCCGCCCTTCAGTGGTGGCGGCTGTTTCCCAGACACTGCAAGGTCAAGCCCTGGGACCGGAAGTTCCACTAGTGCTAGCAGAGGTGGCACGTGCACCCAGGCAGGCCTCTGGCATTAGTGGCTCCGAGTGCGGAGGCCACCGCGGTCTATCCTTGGAGCCTGCGGCCGGGGTTTGGGAACGCTCCTGGAAGTTCAGCCTCAGCTCTTACCCGCGCCCGTCCGTGACGCTGCATGTTCTAACATCACCTGAGAGAACGGCTAGATGCTCGCCTGAGTCGTTTTCTCTTTGTCCTTGGGCACACACGGGGCTGGGCTGCTGGACTGCCTTTTCCAGGCTTCCTGGCCTTTGCGTGTGGCCACATGACTGTGCTCTAACTAATGGAATGTGGGCAGAAATGAAGGACTTCCATGCCTGGTCCCAACCTCCCCCTCGTCATCCCACCCCCGTGCAGTCCTCCATGCTCTTAGCTCCCAGGATGGGGGAGAGACCCAGTGGAAGACACAAGGTCCCTAGAAGATGGTGGAGCCAGGAGAAGTGAAGGAGCCCGGGGCCCTTGAATTCCCCCGACTGGACTGTGCCCAAAATAAGCCTCTAATTGTGTTAAGCCACTTTGATTTGAGTGTTGTGTTAGGGTTAGCCCCTCCTGACTAATACACTTAAGAAATCCATTGTCTGCTCAACTAGATTTATTTTTTATGACCAAGAGCGCTGAGTGTTTCACCTCCCTACCTGGTCTGCCCTCAAGAAGTCTAATGCGAGAGACAGTCACGCCCGCGGGCAAGCTTCCCTCCGGCCAGGAGGCACCGGGCTCCACTCCCCTCCCCTGGCGATCCCCACCCTTCCTCTGGCCCAGGCCACAGAAGTCTCCCTGAGAAAGTCGGCTTCTCCTCCGCTGTGGTCTTGCCCCGCGTCTGCGACTTCACACCTAACTCCCTGCCTGACGCGGAGGGAAGTCAGGCAAGTTCTGCCCGGCGCCCCTGAACTCGGCGTAAGGAATCCTGCCTCCTCTTTATTGTAAGGCGAAGCTAGCGCTGGGTCAGGAGCCCAGAGAGCCAGCCATGAGGAAATTACCCTACGCCGGGTTAAAGTCAGGCTTTGAGTTAGCGCAGTAGATGCCCTTTGGCACGTCTGGCCCCTCCCACGCCTTAAGTCTCCCCTACCCGCCACGGGTGGGGGTGGGCCCATGGCAGCCACGTTTGTAGCATGTGACTGAGTCCTCACAGCGGATTGGGCCAGGGCTGGGCACGTGATCTAAGCGGGGCCAACCGGAGACTTCGTGCCTGAAAGCAGGAAATGCAGCCTCACCCGGGCTGCCCTGAGCCCACCTGTTGAGTGGATCGTCGTGTGTGCCAGGTAGACTGAGAAAGAGGCCTAGAGGAAGCCAGTCGAACAAAAAGCAGCAGAAATAGAGAAGAAAAGGTAAGTGAAGGAGAAACTAGGAACTTTCTGAGCCCCGTGCATCCTGGGTCGTGGGCCCACTAGCAAACCCCCTACCCGTAAGATAAGCTTTCTCTAGTTTGCATACGCCAGTTCAAGGTAGCCTGTAAAATCTAAACTGGAAGAGTCTTACCTGATACAGGAAGAAGTAGAAAAGGTCACTCCACAGATTGCCTCCTCATGGAAGCCAAGGCACCTGCTGGCTTGCCCTGAACTGGGAAACCTAAAAGTACTGGGAGCGAGGGAAAATGTGGCAGCTGGAGAGACCTCTGGGGATTTATCGTCAGCGAAACGTGCCCGACTGATTTTCCAGCCGAGCAGCCTCATGTCAGAGCCGAGCAAACGCAGGGAACCCGGGGCCGGGCGGGAGCTCTCTGGATAAGTCAGCACGTGTTGCTAGGCTGGCGACGAGCGACGCGCCTAACTCCCTGGCCCCGCCGGTCCCCGCGCCGCGGAGACGCGCGCTCCCTGCGCACACGTGCGCACTCGGCCGGCGCGGGAGGGGCTGCGGAGGCCTGGCCTCGGGGGAGACGCTCGGGCCCCGCGCCCACCCCACCCCTGCGCGGCGGGGAGGGCCCAGCCCGCCGGGCCTTTCAGAGTTAATTAGCCTTCATGCATATGGATGGTACCGCCGACTGAACGCCGTGGCGGGGTCGCGACCTGACCCCGGCGAGGCGTGCAGAAAGAAAAGACTCCTCTTCCCAGCTCGCTCCCTCACTGAAAGCCCAGCTGCCGGGCGCAGCGCCGGGGTGTGATCGCCGCCGCCCCATTTCTCCCGCAGAAGAAGCGCTTGCGGGGAGGCAGGGGGCGCTGTCCCCGGCCCCCATGAGCAGCCATCCCCCTGATCTGTCGCCGTACTGATATCAGCGCTGGGAGTTTACTCCGAAGCTTTCCTTTCCCTTGATGGTTTTCATTTCCTGTCATTTAAAGCTGCAGCCTTTATGGAATATCACATGGTTTTCGTTTACACAGGAAATCAGCTGCAGTTGTGAGATGCCGACTTACTTTTTTTGTTTGTTTTTTAATCCTCCCCCCCTTAAAAAAATTGAGAGGGAAAGGGGGAAAAAAAGCCAGCTAGCAACAGTTTGTTTTGAAATCGTTTTCCTTTTTGATCCCAAGTCCCTGTTCTCCGAAGTGGTCTGCGGTTGTACAGAAAGCAGCAGTTTCTTTCTGACACGTGGTAGTCACTTTACGTGAAGAAAGCCTAGCACCGAGAGATGCTTTTGCTTTTTCCAGGCCAGGGACGGGGGCGCGGGCGCAGCTGCGCCAGCAGCTCCGCCCCCGGGATGCGCCACTTGACCCGCCGCGATCCGCCCAGGGAGCCGCGGGCCCGGCTGTGTCCAGGAGCTGGGTTTACCCTCCTGGAAAGGTGGCACGTACTGCCCAGTTACCCATTCTGGGATCCCTCTGCTTGAACCCGAAAGGAGCAGTGTCCTGACCGACCCCCGACCCCGGACCCCCCAAGGACCACAATAGAAGTCTGTCCTCGACCCGGTCCCAACACATCACGCCAGGAATCAGAGAATCGCAGGGCTTCAAAACGGGGGTGAGGATGGTGTGGAAGAATTCGCGATTCGTTCTTTAAGCCCCGCCCTGCAGTTGCTACTGAGTTAGGAACTGCAGACTAGAAGCAGCCCCGCCCCCCAAGACCGCACTCCCTGGTTACCCTCTGCACGCCCGCCCTGAGGGCAACTAGACGGCCCTGGGCAATAGCGCCACCTGGTGCCCAGCATCCCTCCCAGCGATTCCTCGTATCCCTTTCCAGGATGCTGCACCGCCTGAAGAGATCAAGGGTGCCCAGAATGGGTTCAGGACTCCAGGGGAGCTCCCACCTGGGGTTGAAATGGCCCCTGCCTCCTCCCGTCTTGTCCCTGAAGGAGCTTAAAGCACAGGGAACAGGAGGTGCTCCTGTCTCTACAGAGGCACCCACGATAACAGACCCACTCCTTTCATGGAAGGCTGAGCCCTCAATTAAATGGAAAATGCCCTTGAAGAGATGCAATTTAGGCACCTCTTTCAGAGTGAACCAATGTGTTACCTTTTCCCAAGGGTGAGCGGGCATCTAGAGAGGCGAGAAAGCAAAGAGGCAGGAGGCCCACCCTGAGGTCCGGGAGGGCCAGAGCCAGCACTGCGGCCGCCCTTCAAGGGCCCGGGCCATCCCTGCGGTGGGACTGGGCGGAAGGGAGGGACGGCTCTGGAAGGCTGGGTACGGACAGGGCCTGCGCGCACTTCATGGGTGAGCACGGGGCCTCACAGGACCCAGGTGTCCCTCCGCGACGGCTGCAGCCCTGGCAGCTGAGACCCCTTTAACTGAGACTCAGGCAGCCCGCCCGTGACCGTCCGCACCGCCCCTCCCCCAGCCCGTAACCAGCAGCCCTCTGTGTGAACATGAGCCCCACGTGTTTACGGGCTGTCTGCGGGGACGAGAAGGGGACAGGGCTTAGTGCTGCAGCCCTTTCAGCCTCCAGGTATTAAGCTGCGTGACGTGACCCATTCTCTGAAACCAAATGTTTGCGAGGACACCCGGAAGCCACCTGGGAATTTCTCTGGGCTTCCACGGGTCAGCAGGCAGAGCTCCCCTCTGTTATGCAGGGGAGCCGCCCGCCGGCTGTCACCGCTGGCCCCAGATCGGGGTGCGCAGGCAAAGTCTGCGGCAGGCCTGTGAGCCCGGTGAAAGGAACCCTGCCCCTTTCCGCAGCAGCAGGCGGCTGTGGTCTCTGTCTGAGGCCCTGAGCTGTTTTCCTCCCAGGAAGCTGATTGGCCTCCTGCTGCCTATTACCTGACTGGGGGACTGCGGGAGTCAGTGTGGTCCTGCGTCCAGACTCTTCAGCCCCGGGGTGAGCTCCGCTGGGGAGACCAGTTCGTCCCGAGCCAACGCCCTGATTGAGTCCCTTGTGAGATGCACCTTCTTCCTCCATGTCCCACCCAGCACTCCTCTTTTTCCTGCCCTTTCTCTGGAAGTATGGAGTTTATTGGTCTCTGCACGGAGGACGGTGGGGGGAATGATCTTAATTAAGAAAAGATCCAGCTCTGGCCTGGCTGTTTCGGTTTTAGGGCGGTTGCCAGCGAGTCACGAGGACTCTCACGTGAAACCTTCTCCGCTCAGGGCTCTTTCTGGTCCCCTTACTTGACCATCTGGAAGATGGGAGAGTTTTTGGAGGGAAGTTTGGGCAAGAAAAATCAGATGCGTGAAAGCCTCTTTCTCAGCCTCGCAGCTTCTGAGGACCCCCGCATTTTTGGCCAAGAGTGGGTCCTGCCGGCCCCACGCCCCAGGCTGCCTCCCCCAGAGGAGGCCTTCCCGACTCTGGTGAGTTGGCCCCTGGACTCAATTAACATTTCAATATGTATTTATTCCTGTTGCATGAAAAAAATAACAAAAAAAATCACCTTCTGGTAAGGTGCCAGAACGAGATATATAATGATGCTGTTTACCCGCGACGGTGTCGTTCGCTGTTGTTGACAGTCAAATAAATCAACATAGTAAACACAATTTGCTCAAAAACGGCTGAGGAAAAGCAGATGGTTAGCACATTTCAGCAGGACCTGTTGGTTCAAGTCTGCACGGATGTTTAGACTCTGCGCTGCCTGCAACAGATGCTCACCTGGGTCCCCACGTGAAGGGCCCAGGCGACGCTTGCGCTGGCCCTTGGGGGCGGGGAGGGCAGCCCGCCGGCTGGGGGGCAAGCACCCAGCCCATTAACATTCACAGCCCGTGGTCGCCCAGCGCCCGGCCTTTGTGTGCCGGGAACAAGCCAGCTTTCTTCCCCGGGAGGATGGCGCCTCAGCGCCCCACGCGGCTACTGCCTTCGAGCTTTCCAGTGGCTTTGGGGGCCAGAGGGCCTCGCTTGGCACTCAGAGTGGCTGCCTCGTGGTGCTCAAAAGAGAAGAAAAAGTTATTTTTGCAGCAGGAGGAGGCTGTGGCTACCCGGTGCCAGGGAAGCCGTGGAGTAGTGGTGGGCGGGTCACTCCTGGGAGGGGACGGGACCAGCAGGTCGCTGCCATCCTAGGTCCTGGTGACCAGGCCCTGCTTCCGCCTCCAGCTCCAGTCTGTGTCTGGGGATGCCAGGGCTGTCCCTGGAAAGGGGACCCTTACCAGGGCCCCGACGGGCCCAAGAAGCTTCTGGACATGTCGGCACTGCCGGGGCACTTCTGTGTGCAGAGCCCCGGGGTGGATGCTGGAGACTTCAGGGATGGTTCAGGCGTGATTTCCCACGGGAAGGTCTAGGGTGGGAGATGCAGCGGTGTATGAAATCACCAGGAAGAGGGAGGCTCTGATGCAGGGTGGCTCGCCTGCCCGCTGCGCTGCGGCTTAGCTGTGTGACGCCGCACAGGGACCCAGAGTCGGTCTCCTCGTTCCCTAAGCGGGCTAGTTCTGAAGACGGGGTATGGTGACAGTTGCAAGCTTAGCACCACGCCCCGCATGTGCTACGTGCCCACCAAACGGCAGCCACCGTTCATCCTGCCGGCAACGTGCAAGGCGGCTGCGTGGGAAAGGCAGCATGTGCCCTGGGTCCAGGGGTAATTAGGACCTCATCCAACTGTCTGATAACTTCCTCAGACAGAGCACAGCCAAGACTTACCCATCTGCCGATTTGCTCCTGAGCGGCCCCCGACTGACCCGCCCCTTCCCCTTTGCTCCAGGCAGGATGCAGGATGGACCGCTGCACCTCTGACCCTGCTCTTGGGCCGGGCTGTCCGGGAGGCCGAGGCGAGATGGAGTTAGAAGGCTCAGGGCGGCGGGGGGGGGGGGGGGCGGGGGGGGGCGGATCTGGAGGAGGCAGGGAGAGCCTTCAGACCGGGATGCAGGTCTGACCCCTGGGAAGGGAGAAAGGGAGGAAGGAAGATGGGGTCTCAGGAGCCTCAGACACCAGTGCAGCTCTAGAAAGCTCGCCCCGGCCTGGAGGTGCTGTGTGTGAGCCTCGCCTCTGCTCTCCTGGACGGCTTGGGCAAGTCTAATAGGAAAGTCTAGTAGGGAGAGTGTTCTGGAAAGCTAGGGGCACCAAGTACCTGGCAGGAATTTATCCCTTATCTAAACATTTTAGGGTTTTTAGTATAACAGCCACTATGGTGCTAACCTGCTAGGGAAGGATGACTCAGAACCAACATCCCTTCTCTCTGTGTAGCCTTGAAAATCCTTTAGCACAAAAAGCCTACTTTCATTTTCTAGCCCAGGAGCCTGGCTCAACTGTTGGCAATTTAGTCATTACCAGCGGCCTTAGTTCTAGAACGTTCCAGAAATGGGCTCTGCGACTTTGAGCACTTTGCTAGCATAACTCTTAGGTTATCTTGTGGGGGCAGTGGGAGGGTCTGTCTGTACAAAGCTCTCCTTGCTGACGTTCATGCCCAGTTGTTTCCAGTTGATACACACCCCAGACAAGCAGCATGGCCCCTAGAACCGTACCCCGCGCCAACCTTAAACCCCCTGGAACTTCTGATGGTCCCAGGCCCTCTCTCCTGACTAGCAGAGCGCCGCACCGTCAGTACGGCACGTCATCGCCCAATGATGGCAAAAATCTCCATTGGCTGGTGCAGCTGTGGCACAGATGTCCTGCACGGCAGTTAGAACATCGCCGGTGATCGATCAGCGCTGTCTCAGAGACATGGACCGCAAGCATGGAGCCAGAAACTGCGACAGCAAGAGCCGTGCGGACCCTTCGCAGGGAAATGGTCACAGACTCAGGACCCGCGGCGGGCCCCTCCCGCCCACAAGGAAGGCCTGCACGCCGTGGATCAGGTGCTGCGTTTTGGCAGGGCCCAGGCTTGAGTCTCTGTGCCAAACTAGGGTGTGCACCCCTAGAGTCTGCTCCTGGGGATGGATGCCTGGAGTTTGTGCTAAACCCGAACCCCGCAATTTGTGGTCCTCAAGCCCTGGGTCCCGCCTCTGGCGTTTGTGTGGCGGGTGGCTGCCAGGCTCACTCAGTACGCACTGCTTTGTGAAGCCGCTCGGGCTTGCTGAGCTCTAGTTGTGGTAGGCCGCAGCCAGTTTAAAAGAAATTTCTCCCAACGAGATAGCATCCCTCCAGGGTCCCCAGCGCATGTCTCCCTGCGTTCCTTTCTGCCAGAATAGGCGGCCTTTAGGGATGACGGGCTGCCACGTGGACCCTCAAAACTCACCGAGGTTCCTGGGAGGAGGAGGATGGAGCAGTTCGCCTGCCCGTCAGCAGGAGACGCTGCAGTCCGCGCCACTGGACTTGAGCCCAGAGGGCACAGAAGAGATGGCCCAGCCGAGCCCTCATTTTGCAGGTGTGGAAACCGGGGGCAAAGCAGCGACATGACTGTCCAAGGTCACACGGCCAGAGCCGGACCACAGGCCAGTCTGATGTTTGGGTCTCACTTCCATTCACTGTGTTGTTCTACCTCATCTTTTTTTTTTTTCTTTTAATTTTATTTATTTATTTATTTTGGTTGTGCCGGGTCTTAGTGGTGGCAGTCGGGCTCCTTAGTTGCGGCAGGTGGGCTCCTTAGTTGTGGCACGTGAACTCTTAGTTGCAGCACGCGTGTGAGATCTGGTCCCCTAACCAGGGACTGAACCCGTGTCCCCTGCATTGGAAGGCGGATTCTTAACTGCTGCGCCACCAGGGAAGTCCCTACATCATCTTTTAAATGTAAATCATTGTGTGTGTTTGCGGGGGAGAGGGTTAGTACATTCTCAATTAAAGGGAAATTCTTCAATAAAATCTGACATTAAAAAAAAAAAGAGTCAGCACAAAGCCATGCCTAGATTCTGAGACCCTGAGTTGAAAGGCTCCTGACCCTGTAACATGGCAAGGGCACAGGAGGAGGACGTGAGTTTACAGACGGACAGACTCCAGGGACATTTGTCCCAGGGAGGAGGAGTCTAGGGCTTTGACTTGGCTCTGAAAGGGCTACGATTCCAGAAAGTCGGGCTTGCTCTGTCCCTGTCTCTTCCAGGGTGAGCAGAATTGCCGTACAAGTCAGAGCGCTGTGCGCTGCCCTGGATGTCGGGGTCTGCGTGGGCGCCCCCTGAGGCTGCTTGCCCCAGGGCCAATCTGAGTCAGGGACGGCCTTCTCAGGGCCCCTCTTCTGGTCCAGACCAGGTGGCAGTGTTCGTCCCCGACCTGGTCCACTCGGACTTGTCTCCCGTGGCTTCTGGTACTACGCGGAGGGCCACCTCTGGACCCCGGCCGATGTCCTGACCCCACCTGCCCCGCTCTGGTGGAAGCCCCCTTTCAAAGTCACCATTCACTGGCATCGAGCCTTCTTCCAGAAGACATCCAGGTGGACCCTGAGGAGGTCAGGACTGATCAGTTACTGGTTGTAGGGGCGAGGAGCCCCCAGCTCTGCACCCCCGAGGTCACCAGGGCCTCATAAACCCTGTCTCCAACAAAGTCCCACAGACAGCAGCACCTCGTTCATTCTGATGTTTGTTCAATACTCATTTGCACAGTAACTCTTCTAAGGGTCATCCAGTGGGGACCGTCCCTCTTAGGGCTCCACAGCTGAACATTTACTGACATGCTGACACGGAGCTTCCAGGAAAAGAAAGAATTTCAGGACTTTACGGACCAGTGAGATTCTGCACAGTTCCCCATTAAGTTTCACTCTCCCTATTTCAAGGGAAAATCGTTTTCCCAAGTGACTGGGGGAGTCAGTGCCTGGTCTGGGGTCAACCCTTCCAATGCCGGCCACAGTCCCTCTGGCCTCGTGAGCAGCTTTAATGAGCAAGGGAAGCACCAGGGCCCACAGAGCAGCTGCTGGGAGGCGAGGAAGAACGGACACCCGCGTGGGGACGGCCCCCCGTCCGTCCGTCTGTCTTCTCGCTGATGACGGCCCCAGTACCCTGCTGGTTGATGCTAAGACTCACGGAAGGCAGGTCTGGGAGCGCCTGTCATTAGACCAGCCTTTGTGGAACAGCTCCCGCCTGCCAGGCACGGTGCTGGGTGCCGGGGCCACAGGAGCTGGGAAACGGGCTGCCACCCTCGCTCTGGGCAGATGCAGGAGGGCAGCTGTCTCTGGTCCATCAGGAAGTGCCCCGGGGCAGGGGAGGTGTGGTGGGCTTTACGAAGAGCGTCCCGGGCAGACAGGGCCTCTCCAGTGAGCCTGGCAGGGTGGTGGATGCTGGCGGGCGAGGACGGGGACAGAAGTGCTGGCCTGGGCTCCTCGTCACCCCAGTGTCTGGCCAGGTCCCCGCGTGTGCACACGCCTGGCTCCTCTAGCGCTGACGTCAGTACCTGAAGGCCCACGGGGCCCGGAGGAGGTAGGAGCAGCTGCCGCGCCCTGCGCCTCCTTGGCCAGGTGTGCCACGGCGGGAACGGCGCTCCCCACGTCAGCACCTGTTCCTCCTGCCCGAGCCCCTCCTGTTGGTCGTGCAAAAGGACACGCCAGGCGCACCCCTGCCCCAGGCGAGGCGTGCATTGGGGGTGTGGCTTTTCAGGTGGGTTAACTGCGGCTGGATTATTGCGTGACCCGGGGCCGGGCCAGGAGATGCAGCGCCCAGCCTTGCCCAGGTGTCTGGACGCCTCTCAGGTTCCTCAGAGCGGCCTGGGGAACACCCCCCAACACAGGCCTTGTGGGTTAACAAACGCCATTTAAGAATGATGAGAAATGATTGATAATTAATTTCAGGAGAGTAGCCCTCGCCAAATAAGCCATTAAACGGGCTCTCGCTGGCTGTCCGTTCAGCTCATTGTCAGGCCTCCAGCACTCAGGAAAAGCAGCACCAGGTTTTAGCCAAAGTTTCCAGTCCGACTCTGCCGTTTTCGGCCGCTTTCCTGATTCCTGGGCCCCCTGATGTCCCAGCAGAGTCCACCCTGGTTCTCTGCAGACCAGGGCTGCAGGGCGTTGGTCTTGCAGGGCGTTGGGTGGGGGGCACCTTGGGTTTTTCTCCCAAGTGATCACAGGCAAAGCCCGAGAAATTCTCATTTTTATGTTTATGTCCGTCCTGATCTTTGTTCCCAGTTGTCAGGAAAGATAAGGAACAGAGATCCGAGCAGCCAGGACGTGTGCCCTAAGCCTCAGCGCTGGTCCAGGGACAGAGCGGAGCTGAGGCTGCCCAGGGACTGCGGGCCCCTGTCCTCAGAGTTGACAGTGGCACAGGGAATTCGCTGAGGTGGGTTTGCACCAGTGAGCATCTGGTGAGTGAGGGAAAGAGCTTGGAATGGGGGCGTGTGTGCCAGGGGGGTGGGCAGTGGCCAGAAGGGGGCAGCTGGGGGCGGCTGCATTTTCTGCCGCCTCTTTCCAGGCTGGCCGGTGGCTGGCTGTGCTTTTGTCGGATGCATGGCCTCGTGAGAACAGCCATGACCAGCTCACCTTGGAAGGTTGAGATGCGAGCGCGTGGGGGACAAAAGCAACCAAACCCCTCTTGACAGTGGCGTGTGGTGTCCAATGAGGGGTTTGGACAATGTAAACCCTCCCGTAAAAGGCAGGAGAGGCAGCAAGCCCTGCCGTTGAGGTCTTGGAAATTCTTCACCCAGAAAAGATTTGAGCTCTGTCCTAAAAACACGGTAGGATCTGGAAGAAGGTGTGTGGGGTTCTGGGAACAGGCTCTGGACAACACAGGTGGATCCGAGTCCCCCGGCGGCGGGTGTGGAGGAGAGTGGGCGGGTCCGGAGGGGAGCAGGTGGGTCCTGCTGGAGAGCTGGGTGAGAGCTTTGAACGGAAGACTGTGATACGATAGAAGATTTGTTCTGAAGGAAGTGATGAGATGGGAGTGTGGTCCAGGGCTCTCGCAGTGGAAGGCGTAGTGGGGGGCTGTTGCCAACCCCCATGAGTGATGCTTCAGGAGACTCTGGCCGTGGGGTGCAGGACGGATTGTTGGGGTACAGAGCAGTCTCCTCGATCTGCAACTCTGGGCTACCGGAGGATACATTATACCCCAAACAGCTGTTAGGTATTAGGCTGCAAGTGGCAGAAAAGCCCCCAGTAACAATGACTTAAGGATGGTTATTTTTTTCTCTTATTTTAAAAATTCAGGGGTAGACAGTTAAGGATTGGCTGGTTTTCCTTGGTGTCAGGGATCCAGATTGCTTCTAGCCGGTTGATCTGCAGCACATACCTTTTACTCCTAACGACTTCTCATGGTCCAAGGCAGCTGCTGCAACTCCAGCCTTCGCATGTCACTCCAAGCAACGGGAAGAAGGAGGAGATGAAGAAGGAGTATGGAAGACTAAAGATGGCCATAAATTCCTTGACAAGTCTCCCAGTGAGAAGTGGGGATCGTGCCCCCTTCCCTTGAGTGAACTCCTGTGTCCACTAGAAGGTGGCAGTAGTCATGTCGTGCCAGTTTCCAAACCCACATCTGAAGACAGTGGCAGACTACATGGCCTCTAGGAATAGTCTCTCTGGAATAATGAGCTGTCAGGTGATGCCCTTGACCACCCTGACTGCCCTGCTGGAGAGGCCACGTGTAGGGACTCTGGCTGACAGTCTCTGTTGCTCCTGGCCTTCCTGCCGTCTCCGCCTACGCGCCAGCCGTGTGGCCCCCATACACCAGCCCCCACACCAGCTGAGTGTCACCAACTGACCCAGTGGAGGAAAAAATCATATCACCCAGTGGGCTCCATCCAAGTTTTGGATCCACAAAATTGTGGAAAACAATAAAAATGATTGTTGTTTTAAACCCCCCAAGTTTGGGGGTAATTTGTTATGCAGCCATGGATAACCGGAACAAAATTTAGTACCTGGACGTGGGCTCCTGCCTCACAGAAACCTAACACATGGCCTTGGCTTTGGGATGAAGCATTGGGCAAAGCTGGGAGGACCTTGGGAAGGTCGTTAATAAAAGCCAGAAGGACCTCAAAGAGACTTGATGAGAGCTTGGAGGAAAGTGAGGAAAATATTATTTGGAGGCTGGACAGAAAGCTTAGCAACACTGTCACCCCTGGCAACATGGAAAATAGGATACGCAATGAACCCAAGGCCCTGGCTGAGGAGACGCCAGGCAGAAGACAGAACACGTCACTGGCTTCTTCCAGCTGCCTGCGATAAGCTGTATGAAGAGACAGATGGACTACGGAAATATAAAGGGACCAGGGCTTTCTGGGTGTGATAACGAAACTGTGTCTCCTTGCCGCTGTCTCCCAGAAAAAGTGACTCACAGTGAGACGTGGCTTTAGGACAAAGATAAAATCCAGGGCACTGTCTGCGTAGCATGGCCTCAGGGTGACCATCCCAAGGTGTGGCTCTAAGACTTCTTTCCAGACCTTAGAAAGATGTAAGGATATACCTTGCAGGGCTTCTAAGAGCCTTAAAGGTGGGCCTTGCAGACTTTCTCGGTTAGACAGTGGGGCTTTTAAGAGTTTTAAGGGCATTGCTCCCAACAGCTCCTGACTAAGAGCCACTGGGAGCCCCTCCCCAAGAGTAGGACTTGGCTGTAATCGGGGAACCAGAGATGTGGCCTGGATGGGTTTCCAAATTGCTGTGGACCAGCTGCTGATACAGGCTCTCTCTCCTCCCTGCTTTGCACGGAGCGTGTTACGTGGAGCTTTCCTGCCCTGATGTCACATTGTTTGTTGAATGGGTGGGTCATGGCGCTCTTTTCTCTGGTTCACAGGTCTTCAGAACAAGAGAAACTGGGCCTGAGTTGCTGTTCATGAGGAAACACCGAGATGGATCTGGACCTGCCTTGGGAAGCGCACTGCGGGACCTCGAGCCTGAGCCTGAGCCGTGACGGGGAGAGACCTTCGGGGGTCTTTGGATTCTGTGTGCAGAACGAATGTAAGTAATTCATGCCCGAGGGAGGTCTGTGGAGGGTCAAGTTCTTTGACGGTCGTGCTTGGGCCTGGATCCCAAACTGGCTGGATTTGAAGGGTGTTCACTGGAGGCGACTTTCTATTCCGGTTGAAATGCAAGCGAAAGCACAGCAGGTTGGTCCTTGGGGTCAGCACGTCAGTTCTAGAAAGCCCAGCCTGGACTCTGAGGGATGATAAATGGGCGACACTCCCCGGGGGGCTGGGGGCCGAGAAGTAAACAGGAGAGACCAGGCTCCAGGTCTGCTTGCCCGTCCGTAGCTTCCGTTGCGGCTGTAGAGGGTGCCCCTCGCTGGGGAAGGTGACACAGTCTAACAGACTCTGCTGTGACCCTCTCAGGGGTCACACGTGGAAGGACAGAGGTGGCAGGGGCCGAGGAGCCCGTGGTGAGATGTGGCTCCCTTGACAGCCCGTGAAAAATGACTGAGAAAAAGTGAGTTTTCCAGCTCTCTGGGGGTGGGTCCCGAGCTCTTTCCCGTGGGAGGTCAGAGTCCCCGGGAGGAGGTATAGCCCAGGGACGGGGTGGCCCCGTGGGACCAGCTTCCACCTCTCTGCACGCTCCCCTTGCATTTTTCTTGTAGCTCTGTGACCACGTCCAGTTTTTGCTGCTCACCCGTTCTCCTGAAGGCACGCTCACTTCTGTCTCCCCAGAAACACCTTAGAAGTGATGACTAAACCAGGCCTCCA
Source organism: Globicephala melas (assembly GCF_963455315.2). Lineage (NCBI taxonomy): Eukaryota > Metazoa > Chordata > Mammalia > Artiodactyla > Delphinidae > Globicephala > Globicephala melas. The sequence goes on along the minus strand of NC_083315.2, from coordinate 2,525,709 downwards.
CGGTCAGGGCCCACGTGAGCCCCACTGCGGGACGGGGTGAGCAGATGCAGGAAAGGGCCCCAGATGCGTCTTTCAGCCCCTCCAGAAACTCCCTCTGCTCTGCATCTGCCGGAAGTTCTGCGTTTCTGCTTTAGGCTCTTCCGTTAAGTAACTGAACCGAATGGATTCTACTGCGCGTGATCACAATTGCCTCGAGTTAAACCATAAAAACGTTCTACTGCTTGTCTGCAGTTCGGCTGTTATAAAGAAAGTAAATGGAAGTGTACGAGTTTAAGAGCTTGGAACTAGTTTCCTCTGGGAGCAAAAGTGGCAGCTGTCAGACACCTAGCTGCTAAGTTATCACTGTGCTTCCCGTTGTAGGAACGGGGCCACCGGGGCCTGAGGCGCTGCAGACAGGGATGCAGGGAAGGAGGACGCAGGGGCTGCTCCCGGGAGCGGAAGGCTGAGGCACACGTAAGACCTGGTGCAGGGCTTCCCTGGTGGCGCAGTGGTTGGGAGTCCGCCTGCCGATGCAGGGGACACGGGTTCGTGCCCCAGTCCGGGAAGATCCCACATGCCGCGGAGCGGCTGGGCACATGAGCCATGGCCGCTGAGCCTGCACGTCCGGAGGCTGTGCTCCGCAACGGGAGAGGCCACAACAGTGAGAGGCCCACATACCGCAAAAAAAAAAAAAAAAAAAGACCTGGTGCAGGAGTCCAGGCCTTATTTTCTCTTCCTAATTTTTTCCTAAATGAGCAAATGCCCTGCTCTAGAAATGGCAAGCATTTTCCGAACGATGGTCCAGGTAGAGTCTCGCATTCCTGAGAAAGCACTTAAAACCAAACTTCAGGAGCAGATGTCGGCATTTTGGCCTCTCCTGACGTCAGTCGTTGAGGGTGCAGATGGCAGCTGACATGCTGAGTGGGCGGGGCCGGAGCTGGCCCCTCCCACCCAGAGGCATTAAAAAGCATCATCCCCTAAAATACCCACCAGGGCGATGGGCCAAGCCGGGGAAAGGTGGGCCATACATTGGAAAACACTTGTTTTCACTCCAAGTTACGCGTGGAGCCCATCCCCAGAGGGAACAAATGATCGCAGGCTGCTGTTCAGGACGGCTGGTGATGGGTGGCGGGGCCCGGGCTGCCCCGAGAGCCCTCGCCTGTAGCTCAGCCTCGCCCTGGTCTCACCAGCCTTCCCGGTGGCGCCCAGGGACCCCTGCCTGGACCACGCTTTCCGGGCCACTGGGCTGCAGGAGCAGAGCTGTGTGGGCCAGCCAGCGCCTCACCACACACGCCCCGCCCCCCCCACCCCGCGTGTCCCCCACCACTCGCTGCCTTGGTGGGCTGTCCCGTCCCTCCGGCCAGGCCATGGTGGGCAGCGCGTCCTGCCCGGAGCGGGGGCTGGACTGCAGATCCTGTTTCAGGAAGCAGCTCGGCCTCCCGCCTAATTGTAGGGGTGGGAACAGAAAGGCAGCCACAGGGCTTTCCTTTGCCAACGAAAAGGCCGGAGTTGGGTCCTCCTCCCAGCTTTCATTTCAAAGAAGGCGAAAAACAATCTGCTCATTTTGCCTGAGTGCTGCCTTCCCAGGGTGAAAATGGAGACTTTGATGTGTCTCTGCCCGCCCAGCTCTCCAGGCCACCTGCCTCGGGGGCGGCCTCAGGGTGAATCACTCACCCCTGCCACCCAGTTCCAGGGCCCGGGACAGGACAGTGCAGGAGGCAGGCACCGCAGGGCGTGGGGCAGGGGACGCACTGCACTGTGGCTCCTCCTCGGGAGGGGCCGTGGACGCGGTGCGTGGCCGCCTCCAGGTCTGCCAGGGCCCAGCTGGCCTTCCGGGAGCACCGATCTGGGCTCAGGTGGGGCTCCTGTGCATGAACGCTCCAAGAACAGCTTTCCTACTCAGGCCTCTGGAAGTGGCCGTGGGGTCTGACCTGGGGCAGAAGGAAGCCGCTTCTCTCACCCCATCAGCCCCCATGGGGCACGGCTGGGCCACAAGGCCTGCCTGACTAAGCCGGGCTGTACTATCAAAGCGGTGCTTGATTCATTAAAGCTAGAAAATTTTTAAACCCAGTCTTCCTTAAGGTTTTAAGCCAGCTTTTAACAAATCTCGCATTCATTTTTAACTTGAAACGTTTCACCCCCTTTTGAGCTGTCATCTTACCCAGCCGGTCCATTTAAAAGCTTGGAAGGCTTCGTGGATCGCCCATAAGAGTGTCAGCCTCACCCGCAGTTCAGTCCAAGCAGTTTTCCTCTCTGTCTCCCTTTCCATCCAAATGCCCCATTATCTGAAGGGAAAAAGTGACTTGGGAAATTGTCAGTGTTCCGATGTGAACTTTCCTCCAATGTACATCTGGAGGCGTGGTTCTCTGTGTGCTCCATCTTGCTGTAGGTGCCTTATGTACGTGGCACGTGGATTTTTACAGTCCAGGGCAAGCTGCCTCTTTCATCACTCAGACCAGAACATTTCAGCGAGAAGCCCTCTCTCTGTGTCTCTTCTCGTTCCATCTGGAAGACAGGCTCACGGCGCCCATTAAGGTGGGCTGCTGGCACTGCACACCTTGCCCTCAAAAGCCTGGTGGCCCATCTGGAGCACCTCCACCTCCGTCCATCCCTGAGCTGACCTGAGGGCCCAGCTCCATCCTCAGCCGCTTTGTCTCATCCCAGGCCTGCGGGTAGAGTGAGATACTTGTTCATCTGGGGTGCCCCCCAACGCCGCCCCAGGCATGTCCTTCCAGACCTCACCTCTAGACCCGAGCTCAGGTCTGTTATTCTGCTCCCGAGTCCCATCAGCACATGGCTAATCTGTTAGGATACCGCCAAGCAAATATTATACATTTCATAAAACTGTTTTTGTATCAGTGGATACTTCCACGGGAAGTGATTTTTCAGGTATGACTTGGAAGAAAACTTTATTGCTACGGAGTTAGGGAACCTTCCAAATTTAAACACACACACAGCATGAACTTTGCAATAATAGACTATTAACAGAGTCTTTGTAGAGTTTTCAATGAGTCCCCTTCCCATGTTGTCTCTGGACGATAAGCGATGGTCATTAACAACAGCTGGGGGACTTGAGTTACCGGCTGAAGGCATCCCAGGTGTGCCCCACCGTCTAGGGCCTGTACCAGACGGCTGGCCATGAGCAGCCTCGCTTGGCTTGCTGGAAACCAGTGGCGGTGTAACACTCTGACTAGGTAATTGGAAAGTTGCCCTTTGGGATCCATATATTTTAGTTTCAAGACCTTCATTCATGAGCAAGTTTATTCAATGAGGAACAGGCACGGTGGGGGGCGGGGCTTGTGCAGAGCTAAGAAAAATGTCCACCAGGCCAATTACACGCACTGGGGCCCTTTAACAGCCCTGGTGCTGGGCATGTCACGTCTGTAAGAAAGTGCATGGCATTGCACTGGTTTGCGTGTGTGTCAGTGAGTTGGGATTTCTGCGTTCACTCGGATTGATTTTTCTTTTCCTTCGTAATTTTCCTAAAAAACAAAATCAAACCTCCCGTCAGCCTTCTGGAACTTCCGGGAAGGTCCCTTTGCCGAGGAGCTCGGAATCTGTGCAGAGTTACAGGGGCAGAGCTGGAAACCCCTCTTCCGCAGCCCTGTCCGTCCTGGGCTGCGTCTGGGCGCCCACGGGCCCCCAAGGCCGCCGTGGGTGAACAGGAGGCCAGTCAGCAAAATCGGCCCAACCAGACGGAGTTTCTGTCGGTGGAGGCACGAGAAAACCTCGCTGATGGTGTGAAAGGGCAGCTACATCGTGACGGGAATGAAATTTTCCTCCTCTCCTCTAATTACAAAGAAGAAAAAAAACACACACCAAAAAAATGTTTAAAATATCTTAATATCGGTCCGTACAGCCCCAAGCCACCATCTTAAGCTTCGAAGGCCGAGTACTTTGAGGCGGTTTCCGATCGTGACTCCACCTCAGGGGGAGGTCCAGCGGTCGTGGGGACGATTCTGCTCCGGAGACGCGTCCCGCGGCCCTGCGTGCGGGGCTCATGCTAGGTGCGGAGCTTTGTAAACACGAAGGACAAACGGCCCTGCGTGGCCGGGTTGGTTTGATCGGGGAGAAGCCGTGTCCCGGGCCTTCTTCTCCACTAACCACCAGCATGGCCCTGGCTCTGGCTCCGCCCCCTCGTCAGTGTCACAGGGGACACCCCGCGCCACAGCCCTTTGGGGCTCGGACCCAAGGCCTGACCCTGATAGGGCTGCAGGGACTTGCAGACTCATCCTTCCTCACAGCTTGCTCCCTCTGGGGCTGCTTGGGCCATGGAAGGGGTGCGGACAGAGTGAGACCATTGTGGCCTCCAAGGCCTCCGGACACTGGGCTCTGTGTGGCCCCCTAGGGTGCAGGAATCTTCCATCTCTTCGGAATTCCCGTCTCTTGCGTTTCTGTGTTAACTCACTTGCACTGCCCTCGGCTGGGCCTTGAGGAGGCTGTAGGGGATGGAAGAAGAGACTTCCATGGACTGACAGGAGGGGGACCTGGGGGTCAGTGGGGGTCATTCAGCATTGGCGCTGGCCTCTTAGGCAGGTAGGAGGTCTTTAAATGGTCCCTCGTGCCTCTCATTTCGGTATCCACGGTCGCCCCAAGGTCACCCAGCGCTCACTTCTGAAGTCCTGCCTTACTGGCCGTTGCTGCCCACGGTTCGCATCCACATGGGGCGTCATCTGGGGTCTGTGCCGGATCTCCCATCATGTCCTGCCCATCTTTGCCTCTTTCCACCCTGCACCAACTCCCCAGCCTCGTGAGGCCCAGCACAGTTCTCTGAATTCTGAAAGTGAACAAAGCTCTGCTGAATCGTTTACTCTTTTTTATTTATTTAATGTATTTATAGCCACCTTTTCTAGAAGGCATTTAAGATGACTCATAAGACACAGAAAAAACAGCTAGATGGACGAATTTATTTTTTGAGTAAATGAATTCCAGTTCTTTCCAGATATGAGAATCTGAGAGTTGAGACATACGAGGTCCCTTCTGCATAAAAATACGCACGTAAAGCAGCAGTCCTGAAACATACGCCCAAAGAAGCGGTCCTGAAACATACATGCCAAAAGCCGTGGAGGGACCATATTCTTGAGTCTGTAAAGAAGGCCCGCCTCCTGGAGCCTCCCACCTGGTCATGCAGTGACTGACAGCGTTTCATGCGTGTAAATCATTTCTCCTCACTGGAGTACATGGCACTTGAAGAGGGGAATGGCCAGCTATGTTTGTGTCCACCAAAGGGCATATGCTAAAACCTAGGCCTGCAGGAGAGGTGTAATAGAAACCTTGGCCTGAATTGAGCCCAGCCCTGGACACAGTTGCCCATAAAGGCTACAGCAAACGATATAACATTTTCCTTACTCACCCCCGTAATGGGGCCAGTTGCTACGTGCCCTTAAGCCTTTTAAAATATGTGTAGCATTTAATGGGCTATCCAATCTCTGTACCAAGCCCAGAAACTGAAATTTCCTGAAAAGATAGGGTAGCTCACAGAATCTGCAGGAAGCATCAGGAATGAGACTCTGGAAACAAGGGGTCTTGGGGGGGAAGGTCATCTATGCGGACTTGGTCCCGTTGCTGCTGCTGACTTACCACTAGTGGGTCCTGCCCTTGTCACCCTGGAGTCACAAAACTACCATCACCACCGCATTCTCACCTGTCTCACGGTGTGCCTCGCTCCCTCGAGAACTAAGCCCAGGGACCCAGTCCAAAGCGAGTGACTTCACTCTGTCTTCCTGTCCAGATGTCCAGTTCCACTGCAGGCAGCCACGTCACCCTGGAATCCTTGAACCCTGGACACCCTGAACACCGTTCTAGGTAGACCCGGCCCAGTCTCCCAAGCCCTTCCCTCCATGAGCACTTGATTCCGGAGACCCCAGGCCATCATTCAGCTCTTTTCCCACTGTGGTTCAGAACCCCATCTCTGAGCAAGGGAACGGCTCTGCCCTCAGCCGGGCAACAGTCCAGGCTCCTCCCCATTTCCTCTGGAGTTTGCTTACTGGCAACCCGCTCACACTTGGCAACGTCTCCCCTGCTAGACTGTCACCCTCAGGAAGGCAGACTTGGACGGATTATCCTGCCCATCAGTGTGATACCATTGGCTAAAATATTGCCAGACAAGCAGCAGATATTGATGAACGTGTTGATTAAGTGAATGAATATATGATTTCATTAGCACTCCGTGTCGCAGAGCTACGCTTAGGAAATTCTTTCCTGGAATTCTAAAATCCTCCTTGCACGGCCAAGATTAGCCAAGAGCCACGTCTGGTTTCTTGAAGGGAACAGCAGCATCTGAAGTAGGACCCTTGGCTGCCTCTTAAAGGCTAGAGAGTAACCATCCCCCAGTTGTAACCCTCAGGCCCATCGGTGTTTCACATCAGTGATGGAGCGAGGGGTGGGTATGATTATCTGAACTCATCCAGCCTAACTTGGGGTGGGGACCCCAGACTGGGGGCCTCTTCTAACTTAGGGTCCTCTGTGAAGTGGATTCAGGACTGGCCTGGACCTACAGAATTAGGTGCAAACTCTTGGGCCTACCTGCTGAGCGATGGCCTCTGAGTGAACAACTCAGGTTTCTAAGAGGCTCAGGGTTTTGAGTATCTGAAATTGTGATGATTTTGCAGGGCACTGCTTGGCAATTTTTAGTGATAAATGACGGACTTAAGTGTTCAGTGGAGTCTTTGCTGATTATTTTCAAAGCATTGCTTAGAAATTGTCCAAACAAAATCCCCTCTGTTCCGAACACACGGTTTGTCTGCGTACAGACATTACAAATAGTGTTCACAGGAGTTTATTTGCTGGTGTCCAGCTCCTCCGTTTCTGGGGCCACTAGTGAGCCGAGTACTAGCCTAGGGACAGTGATGACGTGTTAGTGCATCTCTGTAGAAAGCGGCTTATTGGTCAGACGGATCACAGCCAGATTGGAGAGTCTTCGAAAGAGCTGACCCGAAAGGGACCTTCAGGGTCGTCCACTCCAACTTTGTTTTAATTGAACTGTATTTGATTTACAATATTGTTAGTTTCAGGTGGCAGCAAAGTGATTCAGTTATCCATACACATACCGATTCGTTTTCATGATAGGTTATTACAAGATATTGAATATAGTTTCCTGTGCTCTGCAGTAAATCGTTGTTGCTTATCTAGTTTATATTTAGTGGTGCGCCAACTTCTTAACCTAAGAGGAATTGGAGGCCCCGAGGGAGCCTTAAAGGCCTAGGCTGGGCCGGCACCTGGTTCGCCCCGCCCTGAGAGAACTTAAGCCTGTCGGTGCTGGTTCTGGCGCGGGAGGCTGAGAAGTGAACGCCACGACCGACCTGACGCCTGGATGGGTCTCAGCACCTGGGGATGTTCCTCGGTGTCTCTTCTTACGCCTTGTTTGCCCTTGGACGTGGCTGGGCCCTCTGGGGCCGAGTCTGCAGCTGGCCTTGGCCCACCTGTTCCCCCGCCTGTTTCCCGGATGCCCTGATGGCGGGGGGAGGGGCCCGGCCAGCAGCAGCACAGCAGATGGAATTCATTCCAGGGGAGCCCGGGGCGGCAAGCCCGGCCCGGCCCGAAGTGGAAACTGGTCCTCCACCAGATGGGGGCCAACTCCAGCCGCCCCACGCCTTCTTCACACGAGATGTTCTGCTTTCTTTGGAAAGTAACTTTACAAGAGCCCGTCCAGGCTGAGGCGGGGAGTTGGAAGTCTAGCATCGACCCATGGGGAAGCAGGAACAAAAGTCAAAACGGCCTAAGATCCGGTCCTTCTGCCCATTCCAGCCCCGGTCCCATGGCCTCCAGCTGGAATGGCTGAGACAGCTGGGATTTATCAGCGGCCCGACATTAACCCATTGGCTCCAGGAGTTGGGATTTCCTGAACCCAAAGCACTAATTTCTGCCATTCTTTTTACCTTTCCTCTCTGACTTCTAAGGAAGCAGGGAGCGTGTGTGGGCGAGGAGGCCAATTTGGGCAGCAGGTTGTTTCAAGTGAACTCGGCAGCTCAGGGAGGGAGGAAAATGAGCTCCAGTGGCCCTTGTTTATTGTTCCTGTGGGGTCCCCGCGTTCCTGCCCAATGCGGCCTTTCTGTCTCTGGCTTTTGGAAGACAAAACCCTAGGTAACAGGGACCCTCATCACCCCTCCCTGAACTGATTACATAAACAAACGTGGGGATCTTGGACCTCAGAAGTGACCCTCCTCCAGCTCGGGGGGCGCCGTCGGGTCCCATGTGAGCTAAGCACCCTCGTTCGGCTGGGCCCGGGCAGCCCGTGGGTGCAGGGGCGACAGAAGGGGCCCACTGCGTATGCTCTCTCACCCCCTCTTCCGAGGCTTGCCCACAGGCCCGGCCGTAGCCGGACTGTGAAAGGAAGCCGACGTGCAGCGGGACTGGAGGCCAGCTTCCACCTGGCCAATCAGCTCCAGCCTCCCCACGTGGCGGCCGGGCGGGCGCGTGCGCACACGCACACGCGAGAAGCTTAACTCAGGGCCCGGCGCGGCTGAGGACGGGGTAGTGGCAGTTTCCCGCCGCCCCTGCGATATCTTCTTGGTCTCCTGCTCACGCTGACCTTTACCCGTGAAGGTCCCCACCAGGTACGTGCGTGTTGGGTCTGCGGCCGAGTGGCTGCCGTGTAGGTAACCGTGCTATTTGCCAATGAGCTGCAAAGGTACGGAACCCAGGGGCCGCGTCTGCGCGTATCGGGCGCACAGTTCCCCCGTCCACTCTGCCGCCCCTCTCCTGCCAGCCCCTTCTCCCTGGCGGCTGCCCACCCCAGCCTGGGAGCTCAGAGGCCTCCTTTTCAGTAAGCACTCGGCTGTGGGACCCCAGCACCCTCCAAGCATCGCTCCAGAGCCCCGGGGAGGAGGGAGAGGCGCGGGGATTTGAGAGGAAACAGCTGAGTCACGGTACTAGCTTGTGGAATGGGTGGGTGGGGGGGCCTTCATTTCCTCACAATTCTTGGGGCCTTTTCTAAACTGGTATTTGGGGTCTCGGGGCGTCAGCACCAGGGGAAGGCAGCCCTCTGGAGACCAGGCCGAGGTGAAGGCAGGGGACACCCTGTCACCTGGCTGCAAGCCAGGGATAAGAAAGCAGGGAGGCCACTGTTGTCTGCACCAGCGGCCGGGAGAGAAGAGGAGGGCGGCCGGGCCCTGCCAGTGGGCCCAGAACAGGGGCTTCCGGAATGTTTCAAGTGCTGTCACAGACGGAACCCCCGACAGGCCTCCGTGCTGCCCTCCGTCTGGAAACGGTAGCGTTTGTTGTCCGAGCTGTATAGCCTTGTGTGCTGTGAAGGGCGAGTTCCCCCAGGAAGGCTGCGCTCTCAGGAGTTTATAGATTGGTCTCCTCCAGGACAGGAGCCCCTGGGCTGTTGACAAGCAGGAGGGAAGAAAGGAGAAGGAGGGTTCTGCCGTCGTATTTGGTTTCCTTTACAGTTATTCCCTGGGCGGCCCAGAGAGGAAACAGCAAAACAGTCTTAAAGAAAAGGAAGTAAATACGAGAAGGAGACTAGGATAACTAATACTCTGTCCCTTAGACCCGACTTTCACTTGCTTATAAACACCCTAAAAGACAGCCCAGATTTATTTAAACGGCTCAGATGATACATAAAGCAGTGGAGAAGCAGGTGGGACATTGCAGCTCAGGCAGGCTTGGAAACAGATGAAGGAAACCAGGCTCACAGCTGCAGGGATGGGGCGAGGAGGGGCGCTGACAGCACCCAATGCCAACAAGAGAAAGGGCACCCTTGTCGCCGGGCCAGACAGCTGCAGGGCGAGCCTTCGGGGCTGCTCCCAGAGCCGCCCTGACGGGGGATGGAAAGGACAGGTAGGGAGTTTGAGTTTCGGATCAGGCCGCTGCCCGGTGCTCTGATCCCTCGCGGGCCTCTGCTCGTTTGTATGGCGAATAAACAACTGTTAAACACGTATCACTTGGGTGAAAAGGGCCTGGCCTGCAGGCACTGGGCGCTCTGGAAGTGTCTGCGGTGGCCAGTTTGTGCTCGGTGGTGGCTTCAGGGCCACCTGGCAAAGGCGGAGCTGCGGGCGTTGTCGCCGTGGGCAGCCGGACAGCACGCTCTGCCGCCGGGGAGGGTGCAGGCCCCCAGACCCTCTGGGAGGAGGGGACAGAAAGCCCGGTCGGGGTCACCCATTTCTCCAGCAGAAGCCAGGCCCTCCTCCTAACAGGTGCGCCTGCTCCAGGGCCGCCTGCGGGCTCAGCGGCGGGGCCTCTTCCACTTTGGGTTGGAGGGCTAAGGGGCCGCTTTACCGTTTGGCAAGCGGATGGGCAGGCGTCTTCCTAAGCGGGGTCTGTCGCATCATTTTCTTGTCCTGCGGTCCCTCTGGGCACTGTCTCGGAAGCCACAGGCCGCCCTCCACAGCTGGGTGGTACAGACACGTGCCGCAGTCACATTGAACTTTCCAGAGCTGTTACGTCTCGGGGTCCTCAGCCTTTGGAAGGCACTGTCCCCTGGCGTGGGGCATCCAGCCTTGCCTTCACGGTCCCCTTCGGCGTGTCCAGTGGCTCTAGCTCCTGACGTCCGCCACAGGCCACCAGCGAGCCGTGCGGGGTCAGAGGGGGCCTGCCAGCCGCCTGGCCTCCGCCCCTGGCTCCCTCCCCTCCCCCCTGCCTCGGTTCAGGATTCCAGCTTCAGGATGGCCAGCGGGCAGCCCCGCACAGAGACGAGCCCCAGGCAGGGGCCCCCAAAGGCCGACTGGAGCTCCGTGGGCCTTGGCGCGGGCTGCGGTGCCGGCTCGAAGGGGAAGCAGGGCTTCCTGGCCCTGCCCCCTCCCGGCCTGCAGTTTCCTTCTGCTGGTTTTGTCGCCTCTTTCCACTGGCTGTGACTTCACCGTGGACACCAGCCTCCGTCAGTTGGCAAGTGGGGACGGAGCCAGCTGGCCTTCTGAGCGGCCTCATCCCCAGGGTGCTCCGGCGGCAGGGCACACTCGGCCGCGGCTTCCCCGCCTGCAGTCTGGCTCCCGGCAGGCCTGGGGCCCCCTCTGCCGGCGGCCGGCCTCCACGGCACCCGGGGCGGGGCCTCGGGAGGGCGGGCCGCCCGCAGCTCTAGCAGGGAAGCCAGCTCAGAGCTGACCTGCACCTCTCTTGGCTCCTAGGGTAACCGACGATGGGAAGGGAGGACAGAATCGGTCCAGCTGGCCATGCTTAACTGGGGACGCCTGCTTTCCTAGGCTGAACCACCAGCCTTCCGTGTGCGCGGATCGGTTTTGATGCTCTTCAGCAAGGTGGAGCTGTCTGGCCATAATGCAGGGCACAACTTCCCACGATGCTCTAATGGGCTTTATCGCTTTAGGTCAATTTTTTGTTTGCTTCTCACCCCAGAGATCGTCCTGAGATCCAGTGTAGGGCCTGGAGCCCTGCTCCCAGCGGCCGTTCGGGTTTCTGAGTACTGTGGGAGTGACTCTATGAACCAGTCAGGGATTGGTGTGTAGCTCTGGGACAGAAAGCTCTGGTCTCCCGAAATGTCGAAGAATGAAAAGGCCTGTGATCTGACAGCCCGCGGGGCCCATCACCAACTTCTCTCCAAGGCCGTCCATCCTGGGGCCTCCCACCAGGCTGCCCATCTGCATGGGCCGAGCTCTGTTAACAGCCCACCAGCATCTGCAAGCTGGAAATTTCTAGCATCTTCCTGAACACACGTCGGGTTGAAACTCTCCCCGGTGGACAGCGGTGGAGACAGGCAAGCCTCGGCCGGGCCACGCAGAATAAAAATAGCCCAGAAGGGCTTCCCTGGTGGTGCAGTGGTTGAGAGTCCGCCTGCCGATGCAGGGGACACGGGTTCGTGCCCCGGTCCGGGAGGATCCCACATGCCGCGGAGCGGCTGGGCCCGTGAGCCATGGCCGCTGAGCCTGCGCGTCCGGAGCCTGTGCTCCGCAACGGGAGAGGCCCCAACAGTGAGAGTCCCGCGTACCGCAAAAAAAAAAAAAAAATAGCCCAATGGCCCGCAGAGGGTGTTTTCTTTCGGCTGTCTGTAGGGCCGGATTTCCTGAGGAGTGGGAGTGTGAGAGGCATGAACCTCTGTCACTCGCCTCAGGAAACCCTGTCTCCCCAGATGGCGAGCAGACCCCCCCGAGGGCCCCTCCGAGCCAGGCAGAGGCTCAGCACAGGCCCCGCTGTCTGTCCGTGGGAGGCTGGGGGCAGGTGACGGGCCGGTGTCAGGGGCATGTCAGCAACCACGGCCTCTGCGTGGAGCGAGGCTTGGGACCGCCGACCCGCCTGGTGGGCACTGGGCCTGCGGTGCCCACGGCCCCCAGTTCCTCACCCCGGTTTGTGTTCATGGCATCCTTCCCTCCCAGCCTGCTTGTCCGTGGTCGGCGATGACAGCCCCATTGCCAGGACGACGGTGGCGCCGGGAAGGCCCTCCTGTCGGCCATGGGGCGCCTGTTGTCCCAGACGGGTCTCCGCGCCCCGGCCCGGCCTGAAGGCCCCTTCATCCCTGCCCCGGCCCCTGGGCCTGACTCCGCCCCGGCTCCAAACTCCTGTGTCGGCTCCCTGAGGCCTGCGCGGCCCATCTGTCCTCCTGCTCCGTGTGCCCGCCTCCTGGCCTCTGCGTCTGGCCGCTCGTCACACGGCCTTCCGTCCGTCCAGGTTCCCTCGAAGGCTCTGTATCCATCTGTCCTGCCCGATTGGAGCCCCATCTCAATGCCCGCTTTGATGAGCCCCTGTGACCCTCACGCCCCAGGCTCTGGGCCTGGCTCCCTGCTCCCCATGGGCCTTTGACAAGTTACCCCGCCTCAGGGGGTCTCAACTGGGGGGTAGCGTCGCCCCACAGGGGACACTGGCCACGTCCCGAGACTTTCTTGGTTGTCACGTGTGGGATGGTCCTCTGCTGAGTGGGGGCCCGGGATGCTGCCGAACCCCCCCGCCCCCCGGTGCACGGGGGAGCGTCCGCCCCAAATAGGGACGACGCATAGTGAGGAACCTGCCTTGGTCTCCCCACCCGTGAGAGAGGAAGGTGGTGGAAAAGGCGCCAGGACGGCCCGCGTAAAAGCAGATGAGACAGTCGATGCTCTTTGCATCCTGCCCTCCCCGCCCCTCCTGCAGTACTTCTTTTGGGGGGGGGCGTTGGTGGGAGTTAACAGCCCGCGCCGCACGCATGCTTGTGTGGGTGAGCCCACGGCGTCCTCCTGGAAACCCAATCGCACAGGGACTAGTGTGGACCCTACTTTCCGGAAGAGGAAATGGGCGCTCAGAGCCACCAGGAAGGAGCCGGAGGGCGCCCGCTCGTGGATGAGGGCTTTCCCAGCCCGCACTCGAGTCCCCGGTCTCATCACCTCGAGACAGCGTCTGGAGCAGCATTCGAAAACGGCGAGACACTGTGCAGGTGTGCTTGCGATTCTCTACCTGGAGCCCCTCCCACAGGCTCCCTGCGGAGACTCAGCCGTCCCAGCAGACGAATTCAATGTGCCTGACGCTGGCGGGTCAGGAGAGACTGTAGTGTGGCCCGGAGGCCGAGTCACCAGAACCTTGGAGAGTGCCGGAAGCTGGAGGAGGCTCCGTGGCTCCAGGGAGCCTGAGACCTAGTGAGGAGCGGCCCCTCACGGCCCACGCCTGGCCTGGCTGGCATCTCTGGTGCTTGAGTGGCACACGCGTGCTCCTGGCGGAGGGCACTGCTGGCCAGGGCCCGGGGCGGTTTGCCTTGTGGCAGCAGCACGGCGGCCAGGGCAGCAGTGCTCACCTCCAGAGTGGGGGGCGCCCCCAAGCTTGTCGGGGTGGGCAGCTCGCATCATGCTGTGACGTCCACAGCACGACTCTGTCCCTTATAGCAAGGCCAAGTTCTCTGTCAGGCACCAGGGAGAGGTGGCCAAGCTCCTTTGGGGACGCACGTCCAGGAAGATGCAAGGCCCAGCCTCACGCCATCTGCCGAACCACAGTCAGCCACTGTCTTCCTGTACGTAAAGGGCAGCTCAAGTCAGGGTGGCTCGCCTCTCGTGACCTGGCCGGCTTTGGGGAGCAGTTACTCATCTCCGTCATCATTTCCTCTTTGTTTTTCCATTTGGGAAGTAAGAGATTAAATCTGTAGGTGAAAATCTCTTTCCCAGGTTCTCCTCTGAAAATAATTCTGAGGTTAGGGACGGTTACTCCTCTGCTCTGGGCGTAATGCCCGTAAGACGAGTGACACTGACAAAACCCTCCGAGCAACACACAAGAAGCAACATAATCCTTCTGGGAAAAAACATCAACCTAATAAGAAGATAATATATTGCCCACTCCCCTGTAAATAAAATGGGCCACGTCACCTGCCCGTGAGTGATGACCAGTTTATCCAGTGTACGCTGAATAATGATTTTCCGTGGGGGCAGCAGCTCTTATGATAAAGTGTTACCGCTCTAGCTGTATTATTATAAACAACATCCAATTTATGGTGTTAGGAAGCAGTAATGTGCCACCGTCGTTTAGAACGAGCCGTAAACTCTAGGCTGTCATGTGTCTTCTGGCCTCACATTTCAAACAGTTAATATTCCTGTAACACAGTCTTGATCGCAGGACCAATTTAGAAATTACTTGTTCAATATGATGATTGAATTGCAGAGTTAGAGCTTGCCGTGGCCAAAGGTGAATCGCCACATGTGACAAACCTTGTACAGCTTCTCAGACGGAAGGAACTGTTTGAGACATTGGGGATTCTGGGTGAATTTCAAATGAGGTCCCTTCACCTTAGGAGGATGCCACGGTCTTGCCTGCCTTCCAGAGGAAGATGAGTCACTGGTGTTTTCCTGCATCCAAATACCACGGCCGTTCCCTGGGCCTGAGTCAGTCTACGGAGGCGGCAGACACACACCCAGGAGGACCCTTCACCTTGACAGATGGCAGAATCTCTCCCCTGCTCTCCCCGAAAGGTCTTAAATAAGGTCATCTTCTTCTTCCCCAGCTCAGGGAAGCCAGACGGAACTGCAGGCCTGGGGGACGCAGAACGAGCCCTAGGAGACATAGAGCTTGGAGTGATGCCCCTCTAAAATCTATGCCACCAACAACTGGGTGGAAAGAGTGACAGGTGATGGGGACATTGTCACTGACGAATAGGTTATTTTAAATACGTGGGCAGGGCCAGGCCCGAAATTTTCATCCATACCGTGTCAGCAAAAGAGCGTCGTTTTATCATTTCGTTTGCAAAACCTGTTTCAGCGTTCTGTTCACATGTAAACATGTCCTACGTTTCCTTGGTCATTTCAGAAGTGCTGTCTTTTGTGTATCTATAGGTTCCCAAGGATGGAGGTGAATTCCAAAGACGAATTTCCCTGTATCCTGCATGGCCCACTGCATCTAAAATGGAAGAGCCAAGAAGAAACCAGCCGCTCACTGGTGGTAAGTGTCTGGGGAGAGGGACACTCGTACACATGCTCGGGACGGTACGCCCTGTTAGGAAACTCGGGAAAGACAGTGTGGCCGTAAGTATCCAGACCTGCGTTCTCTGACGCAGCCATTCCACTTCCAGGAATTTATTCTCAGGAAGAGTCAGTGGAGGAGTGCTGAGCGCAGCATCCCTGCTGCTCCCAAATGCCCAGCGTGAGGGGATCTGTTCAGTGAGTGTGGGGTCATCCATCCGATGTAATGGTAAACAGCCTTGGAGACCGTGTTACGGACCACGTGGTGATCTATTGCCCAATGCAAAGGGCCACTTAAAAAGCACATCTCCTATGACCTCAATTTCATGTAAAAACGGATATCTTACACAGGCTTGGGGGGGAAGGATCGCTAAACGTTAACGCCGATTATCTGTGTAGTTGAGGGAGTGAGTGGGTGTCAGTTTTTCTTCTTGGCGCCTGGCTAAATGTTCTAGAATAGACACGCATTACATTCGTTATCAGAGGAAAAGAATCCGTGTGATCGTTGAAGCACATTTGCCAGTTGTTAGCAGAATTCTTACAGAGACTGGGAGAATTTGTATGATATACTGTGTCCCGTCAGATCGTGTTATATTATATAAAGTTCTGTCCGTCACCAGGGGATGGGTCAGGGAACTTCTTGGCCGTTCCATTTATGACCAGATGATCTGGAGAAGAAGTGGGGAAAGGAGACCTGGGGCCTGTTGAACACGGGATTTTCTAAAGAAAATCATTTATGATGACCTCACCTAGGAAAGTAGATGTAAGAAGAGTCCTGGATACCTTTTGGTTTGGAATTCACCATACATTGGAAAGAAAGTGGTCAACTTATCCCATAACATAACTTGGAATCCTGGTAGCGTTAAGCTGCCATCCACGTAAAATGGAGCAGTGAAGGCAAGACCAGTCATGCCGCCACCGCTCAGAGTGAGGTCCTGTGCGCAAAGCACCAATAAGAGAGGAGCCTGGCCAGGGCAGCTGGAGTGGGTCATCACCATCGTGGCACCGTGAGACCCAGCCCTAAGCCTCCAGTTTCCCCAGACGGAAGCCCTGGCGGGGAGGGCGAGGAGGACCGGCCCTGTGTAGGAGCAGCCGTAACACCACCTTCCTTGTCAGCCACAGTCCGTGCACCTGTGTGCGTGCACGCCAGGCAGAGCTCACCCACGTGCTGTGTGTGTGTGTGTGCGTGTGTGTGTGTGCGCGCGCCCATGCGTGTGAGCCAGCCGCCATCCTGACTGAGGTCCTGCTCTGTTCTGGCACCAGGGCCGGTGCTGTGGGTGCCCCCCCCTTTGTTCTCTGTGTCTTAGTAAACAGCCACTTCCTCTTTTCATGGTAGTGAGGGCTCAGTTCCTTAGAATCACGGGGGGAGCTTGTGTAGGGGGACATGTAACTGTATTATGCCCTCCAGCACCCAGATTCCCGTCAGCATTTCTCAACAGAGGTGCTGTTGGCACTGGAGCAACAAAAAAGTGTTGTTGCTTGGGATTGGCCCAACGCCTTACTTCAATGTCTTTAGTTTTCCGAAAGAATTCCTCCGAAGGAATGCCATTGGGGCCCTTTCTGACCCTGTGGTCCCCAAAAACGCCCTCACCACTCTTCCAAAGCCACTGCAGGAGCCATTCTGAAATCAGAGGTTTACTCCCCGCATAGAGTCGGGTCGATTCTCAAACCTGGACCCTGCTGCTCTCTCCATCTGTGCCCGCCACTCTGGGAGAGTGGCTTTGCATAGCCACCCGGTTTGTATGATGGCTTTCCTGTTTGTTATTCCTGGCTTTCCAATACCCCATCCCTCTGATGATTGGATGCATGGAACTTGTGGCCTTGACCTATTTTGTGAGGTCATAAATCTTGGAATATCAAAGATGGGTCAGGGCCCTATATTTCAACTCACTCATTCATTCAGTCAATATTTGTAAAGAACCTACTACTGTTAGTTCCTCTGTTAAGGTACAGGTATACAGTAGTGATCAGAGAAATCAATCCAACAGTCACATGACTGATACGTAATTGTAGACTGAGATGCATATTCTGAGGAAGGAAAAGAATGAGACTTCAGGGGAATTTGTTCTAAAGGACCCCCCCTAGACCGAGCAGCCAGGGAAGGTTTTTAGTGAAAGGATGCTTGAGCAGAGACCCGAAGGGGATGGCTGGTTGGAAGGGGTGGCCGTGCGTGCTGGCACTGGGTCATTCCGGATGCAGGGAAGAGGGTGTGCGAAGGCCTGTGCGAGAGCTGCCAGGCCTGGGAGGAGACGCAGAAGCCAGGGTGGGCAGAGCACAGAGGACAAGGGCATCTGAGTAGCGGCCTGGGAGGCTTGTTAGAGAATTGTTTTTCCTTTTTTTAACAATGTTGTGTTAATTCCTGCTATACAGCCGAGTGATTCAGTTATACGTATATTGTACATTCTTTTTTCCATATTCTTTTCCATTATGGCTTATCGTGGAATACTGAATGTACTTCTCTGTGCTCTACACTATACGTTGTTGTTGATCCATCCTATATATACTAGTTGGCGTCTGCTAATCCCAACTCCCACTCCATCCCTCCTCCTCCCCTCCCCCCTTGGCAGCCACGAGTCTGTTCTCTGTGTCTGTGAGTTTGTTTCTCTTTCATAGATATGTTAATTTGTGTCATATTTTAGAGTCCTCATATAAGTGATATCATATGGTATTTGTCTTTCTCTTTCTGCTTTCTTCACTTAGTATGATAATGTCTAGCTGCATCCATGTTGCTGCAAATGGCATTATTTTGTTCTTGTTCATGGCTGAGTAGTATTCCATTGTATATATAGACCACATTTTCTTTATTCATTCATCTGGCAGTGGACATTTAGGTTGTTTCCACATCTTGGCTATTGTGAATAGTGCTGCTATGAACGTAGGGGTGCATGTATCTTTTTGAATTAGGGTTTTGTCTGGATATATGCCCAGAAGTGGGATTGCAGGATCGTATGATAGCTCTATTTTTAGTTTCTTAAGGAACCTCCATACTGATCTCCATAGTGGCTGTATCAACTTACATTCCCACCAACAGTGTAGGAGGGTTCCCTTTTCTCCACACTTTCTCCAGCATTTATTGTTTGTAGACTTGTTACTGATGACCATTCTGACCTGTGTGAGATGATACCACACTGTAGTTTTGATCTGCATTTCTCAAATAGCTAGTGACGTTGAACATCGTTTCATGTGCCTTCTGGCCATCTGTATGTCTTCTGCCCATTATTTTATATTTTATTTATTTATTTATTTTGCGGTACGCGGGGCTCTCACTGCTGTGGCCTCTCCCGTTGCGGAGCACAGGCTCCAGATGTGCAGGCTCAGCGGCCATGGCTCACGGGCCCAGCCGCTCCATGGCATGTGGGATCTTCCCGGACCGGGGCACGAACCCGTGTCCCCTGCACCGGCAGGTGGACTCTCAACCACTGTGCCACCGGGGAAGCCCCTTCTGCCCATTTTTGATTGGGTTGTTTGTTTTTTGATGTTGAGCTGTATGAGCTGCTTGTATATTTGGAGATTAAGCCCTTGTCAGTCGCATCATTTGCAAATATTTTCTCGTATTCACGGGTTGTCTTTTTGTCTTGTTTATGGTTGGCCTGGCCCCTCTGCTGTGAGATGGAGGCCTATGTATGTCTCTAGGAAGGCTCTCAGAGGCCCCTTCCCAGGGCCATTCATTAGTAAGATGGTGTTTGTGATGTCTCCCTCCATGTGTGGGGGGCCCCCTTCCATTCCGAAAGTGTAGATGGTGCGGTGATTTCCAGTGCCACAAGCTCCGAGTCTCCCGACACAATTGGTTGTTGGCACTTCGGCTCAGCTCTGACACTGACACCCCAGCCTCACAGGTTAAGGGCTGCTCCCACGTCAAACACCAGTCACAAGTCCTGGGCGTCCCCTACTTCCCACCAGCTGGCTGTCAGGCGGGTTCCTGTGATTATTTGCTAGAACACCTCCGAGAACTCAGGAACACGCCGCACTCCCATTTACCAGTTTATTACAAGGGATGCGACAAAGTGAACTCCTATATGGGGAGAAACACAGGGCGAGGTCCGGAAGGCTCCCAGGCGCAGGGGCTTCTGCCCTGTGCACTGGGGGTGCTGCCCTCCTGGCACATGGCTGTGTCCACCAGCCTAGAAGCTCCCTGAACCCCATGCCATCGGGCTTTCTATGGAGGCATCATCATGTAGTGATGATCGATCATAACTCGGTCTCCAGCCCCTCTCCCCTCTCAGAGGTTGGGGATTGGGGCTGAAAGTTCTGAGCTTCTAACCACCATTCGGTCTCTGGGGACCTGCCCCACTCTGAGCTATCTGGGGACCCAACAGCAGTTGCCCCATTAGGACAAGAGATTTTCCCATCACCCAGGAAGTTCCGAGAGATGGTTCCAGCCACAAAGACCAAATAGTAGGACAAAAGACACTCCTCTCACCCCATCACTTAGGAATTTCCGGGGGTCTCTGTATGAGGAACCAGGGACAGGGACCAAATACACGTTTCTTCTTATGCTGTAGGTGGCTGGTCCACGGCTGGCCCACCCTGGAGTAGGGCAGGGGGCACTCCCGGGGAATTCTAGAACAGTCTGCAGCTGCCGCCCATCCGCCAACCTGCCCTGAGCACTACCCTTACCTGCCGGCAGGGGGAGCCCGTCTCCGACGCAGGACCCACCTCTGAGGGCAGCGGAGGCCTCGGGACAGGGAGGGGGGCGGGGTGAGGAGGGGGCCTGCTCACGCTGCGGGCTTGTGCCTTCGGAGTGTGACTGTGTCACGCGGCTGGGACCTGTGCCACCACAGGCACGGGGCAGCGGCAAGAAGGGGGCAGCGCTCGCCGCTCGCTGGCTTCTGATCTGAGCAGATCTTAGCCGCGTTACTGCTCACTCTGGAGCCCTGCAGGGAGGCAGGAGCAGCCCCATCTTACAGGCGAGTAACCGGTGGCTCCCGGACGCCTGCAGACCTGCTCAGCGTCACGGTCTAGTGGCAGAGGCGGGATACACGCCCCACCTGGTGGGCGCCAGTGTCTGTCGTGTGCGTTTTCGTGATGGTCGGGGGACAGAACCCAGACCCAGGAGCCGATCCCGGAGGCTGGCCACACCCAGACCACAGCCGGCTGACTTACCCGTAAACTAAACCAGGGCGCCGCGAGCCCGGAGATGCCGTAGAGACTCCCGTTCGCGGCTTGCAGCCTTCGCTCGGCCGCCGGGATGGAGGGGAAGTTCCTCAGCTATTTCCAAGCTCTCTTTCCGGTGTCTCTGGGACCCTATTTGAGAGGCTGCTGTGCATCGTCGTGAATGCAGGCTTTGCAGCCCTGGCACGGGCCCCTCGGGCACCGCGAGTAGGCATCTGGGCAGGGCCGGGGAGAGCACGGCGGCAGTCCACCCATGCCGCTGCCGTAGGCAAGCCTAAAGCTCCGCGTACAAAGAGCTTGACCCCCCCCCCGCCCCCGGGAAGGACGGCCCCGTGCTCCCCACACCCACTTTTCCTGCTGCCCCTCCGGCCACTTAACTCACTTTCTTTGGCCAAAGAGACCGGTGTGGGGGGGGGGGAAGCCAAGTTGTGCCCTTGGGGCAACTCCGCTTCTATTTTCAAACCCGCGGATGCTCCCACACCTGCTGAAGCGCCGTCCTCTCCCTTCCCAGCCTCTCCCACACCTCGCTCCCTCTCCGAACGCCCCCTGACCTTCCCAGGTGCACCGTGATCCGTTCTAAACAGCCGGTCCTTAAGCAACTTGTTGGGGAAAAAACAAATAACCTGACGAGCGCTTTAAACTGCTTCCAGCCCTCCAGGCCCCTCTGGACCCCCGAGGGGGACTGGACGTCTGTTTACCCATCACGGCAAACGGTGTGCACACGCCACCTTGCGACCTCCTTCTGGAAACGTTCCTTTCCGAGGCCCCCTCCATGTATGGACATGAGCGGCACGCTGGCCGTCTCCAGCGGCTCTGCAGCGGGCCGCGGGGTTGCAGCGTTTCAGGCTTTGCTTAGTCATCACAGGATGGCTCGGCGTTAGGGTTGCCTCCAGACGAGGCTATTATAAGTAGCCTTGCTGCCTTCCAGCTGTTTTTTGCACCGAGTCACCCACTGCTTAGCTGTTTAGCTTTCCTGGGGAGGGTCCTCCCTCACCGGAGCAGCAGGAATGTGCTTTAATCTCTTGGGTCCCCCTCCCTGCCCGCAGGGGTGCTGAGCCCAAGGAGAGCTTCCTAACAAAAAGAGCCACTTCGTGCGCCTCTGCTCTCTGCCAGGCCCCCGGGAAAGCACGTTCTGTGTATTTTCTCATTTAATCCTCAGGGCGTCCCTGTGCAGTACGGGCCACTGGGATTCTGATTTTATAAATGGGAAAATCAGCACTTACAGAGATCGGATAATTTCACCAGTCACATAGCCAAGTAAGCGAGCGGCAGGGCAGGGCGTGGATGTGAGCCAGGCCCCGGATCCATGCTCCCCTGCTGGGCCCATCCCAGTGAACTCATCTGTGCCTGCAGGCAGGTAAACTCCTGTGCCCTCCCAGTGCGACTGGTGGCTCGTCCCAGGCTGACCTGCAGCTTGGGAAGAACGTTCCTCACATCAGCCCCATGCAGGATCCCGTGATGGAAAGTCAGTGCCTGGGCTGCTAGTTTCAGGTAGAAGCCACCTGCGGGGGTGTCTGCCCGGGATGCCTGTCTGTCCCACCAGGTTCAGAGCGAGCTCCGTATCCCCACTCCAGCTTCTGAGCCCCCAGACTGAGTTTTCAGAACAGAAGATGTGGTATTCCTCGGGTTCCCAGGGGAGAAGGGGGGCAGGAAGGACGTGGGGTTCTGCTCGCGGGGCCCTGGGCACCTCGGGCATCTTAGAGGCAGAGGACCACAGGCGTGCCCCGTGTCTGAGAAACCCCTGAGGGCCGGCAGCAGAGGCCCTGGGGTGAAGTAGGGCTGCAGGGCCACAGCCCCAGGAGAGGAAAGGACAGCGGCTTCCTCCTCTTCCTGAAACTCCTGCCTGGTGGGGCAGCTCAGGGCAGCTGCGGCCCTGGAGCGAGTCCTCGGCGCGAGACATGGAGAAGCACGCGGCCTCCGCCCTCCTCGCCCCTCTGGCCGGCTGGTCCTAGCCACGTATGTCCCTGTCTGAGAGAAGGGGCCTCACCAAGGTGGCTCCTGCGAGACCATCGGGGCTGGAGAAGCCTTTTAGATCGCCTGACCCGGCCCGCGGCCTTCAGACAGGTGAGGATCCGCCGCTTCTCCGCGGAGGCCGCCGTGGTCCAGAGAGGCGAGTCCACGGGCTGGGGGCTGCTCGAGGCCGCACGTCCCGGGGGCCACGGCTGCGGCAGCACCACAGGCTGCACTGGCACGGCTCCCCAGCAAGCACCCGGCGTCTTTTAAGATAGCATCATTTTTCTTTCTGATTCAAAAAAACAGTCTCTCATTTTAGAAACTGTCGAAAAAGGAAAATCAAAACTGTCCGTTATCTCATCGCTTGGCAACGGTCGCCGAGGATGAACACTTGGCTCTATTTTATGTTCTTCTTCACGCACACGCTTTTCACATAATTACATTCACTTACGTAGTATTTTGTGTAGCTTGCTTTTCTCACTTACCATTATCGACATCTCCCCCAGTCATTCGGAGGTCTTTGTAAATACGCGTTTCATAACTACATATGTGTCGCTTGATATCATGCCAAACTTTTCTTAACTATTTCCTTAGACAATAGTCGCTCAATTCCAGTTTTCTGCTGTCGTTCATAATTCTGGGGCTAACATTTTCGGAGTAAGCTTTGTCTGTATTTTTGCGAACTTCCATAGTCTGGATTCCCCAGGTGTGGAATGACTGGGTCCAGGTTCTTGGTAAATTGCTCTCCAGGGCAGGTGTGTCCTTTTATACTCCTGCATCAGGACCCGCTTCACCCCTCCAGTCTGAGAGTTCCCATTAAAAAATTTAAAATATGTAATAAAATGATCAAAGCCCATCAACGTCTGCAGTCATGACTTTCTCCACGCCTCAGCTCCGTCAGTCACGCGGCTGATACGGACCATGTCCCCTATACCAGACTCTGTGCTAAGCATCTTACCTGCTTTATCTTGTGGGATCTTCCCAGCAACCCTGGCCAGGTGCTGTTACTGCCAGTGCATTGCAGATAAGAAACCTGAGACAACAGAGAGGTTCAGCAGGTTGCCCAAAGCACACAGCTGGTAAGTGGGGAGACTGCAGTTAAAGGGTCTAACTCTTACCTGCCTCCTCCACCCACCCATCCCGAATGCCAGGGCCAAGCTGGGCCCGGGTCCGGACCGCTCTGCCCGGCACGGGTCTTACTGCTGGTTCGGAGTGAGGACCCCACGAGGAGCTTCCTACCTGGTTGACTTCATGGCGTATCAAGGGCTCGGCCTGTCAGGGTCAAACCAACCGAAGCGGCCGTAGCCGTTCACACTGCCGCCAGACTCAACGCCACGCAGCGCTGGGCCGTTCGTGACGCGCTGAGCGCTCTGCGGGATGGAAGGTTGGGAGAACGTCCTCTTTCCGTCAGAAGTTTACAGATTAGTTGAGGGGTGAGCGGAAATACATAAATGGCCGCTTTATAAGATGGACTATGTAAGGGCCTTGAAAGAGATTTGAGGGTCTTGGGTGGTCAGAGAAGGGAGGGGCAGCTGGCTGGAGGGCTCCGCTGAGGAGGCGCCGTGTAAGCAGCATGAAGGGAGGGAAGAAGTTCAGTTGGCACAGGTGGCAGGCGAGGACCCCGGGCAGAAGGCCTTGCTGACCCAAGGGGTGGAAGGCTGTCGAAGAAGCGGTGGGATGTCCTGCGCGGGGAGCCGTGAGGGGCGGCGGTCGCAGACTGAGGCTCTGCTTTTCCTCTAATTGAAGTCGAGGGGATTGACAGTGTTGGGTTCATTTCTGCTGCACGGTGGAGCGACTCAGTTCCACACATTCTTTTTCATCTTCTTTTCCATGATGGTTATTGCCGGATGTTGAACGTAGTTCCCTGTGCCCTACAGTAGGACCTTGTTGTTTATCCATCCTATGTGTACTAGTTTGCATCTGCTGATCCCACACTCTCCCTCCCCCACCCGCCTCCCCCTTGGCAACCACAAGGCTGTTCTCTGTGTCTGTGAGTCTGTTTCTGTTTCGTGGATAAGTTCATTTGCGTCATATTTTAGGTTCCACGTGTAAGTGATATCATATGGCATTTGTCTTTCTGACTCACTTCACTTAGTATGATCATCTCTGGGTCCATCCATATTGCTGCAAATGGCATGATTTCATTTCTTTTTTATGGCTGAGTAATATTCCATTGTATATATGTGCCACATCTTCTTCATCCATTCATCTGTCAGTGGGCATTTAGGTTGCTTTCATGTCCTGGCTATTTTAAATAGAGCTGCAATGACCATTGTGGTACATGACTCTTTTTGAATTATGGTTTTCTCAGGGTATATGCCCAGGAGTGGGATTGCTGGGTCCTATGGTAGCTCTATTTTTAGTTTTTTGAGGAACCGCCATACTGTTCTCCATAGTGGCTGTATCAACTTACATTCCCACCACCAGTACAGGAGTGTTCCCTTCTCTCCACACCGTCTCCAGCAGTTATTGTTTGTAGACTTGTTAACGAGGGCCATGCTGACCCTGTGAGGTAGGCTGTGCTCTCGACGTGGGCTGCAGGACCAGAGGTTGTGTCGCCGCCCAGGGGGACAACACCAGATGCCCGTGGGGCTGGAGGGGAGCTCTTGAATTCAGGCGGGAGATGGAGGGATCGAACAGTGAAGGTGGATGTGAGAATTGGGAGCGGAAGGGCACTTGAGAGTCTTCGGAGATGGAGTTGACGCGCCTGGATGACGGGATGAGAAGGAGTGGCTCATGATTGCCCAGGTCCCTAATTCCTCTCTTTGCTGCCCGCCTCCGCCCCCGCCGTCAATCCTGTTGGCTCCACCTCTACCACACATCCTGGGGGTGTCAGTCCCCCCAGCTCCCCAGCCACCACCCTGGCCAGAAGCCCGTATGGCTTGTCTTCACTGCATTCACTTCCAGCGGACCTCTCAGCTGCCACAACGGCTGTGCCCACGCCCCTCCCTGTGACCAGAGTCACGGGGAATCCTGTGATTTGTTGTCTGAACCAGGACACTTTTAAAATTGGAAGGAGGCACGATGATGAATTACACCAGGCAAAAGACACAAACCAGGACTGTCCTGGGCAAACCTGGACCTACGGACTTTCTAGCCAGAGGGGTCATTTGCAGATATGAGTCACATCACGTCACTTCTCTGCCTGCCGGCTTCAGCTCTGCATGTCGTCACCCCAGACGTCCGCCCAGTCTCTGTCCTCCCTCCTCTCTGCCTCTCCCTGTGCTCTGGCCACGTAGGCCCTTCCGTTCCAAGAACTCGCAGCTGCCAGTCCCGATGCCGGAGCGCCCTCCCCTGGACCTTCATGAGGCTGGTTCCTCCCCACTAGTCACGTCTCTTCCACAGACGGCCCTCTCATGACCTTGAGGTAACTCATGCCCATCGCCCCAGTCAATTCTCCCGCACTTCATCACCACCCGAAAGTAGGTTATTTACTGACTTTTGTTTCCGAACCAACAGGTAAAGAGTTTGGAAGTTCTCACTCCCATCCTTAACGATAAGAAGCAGCTGGCCAAACTGAAAATTAACACCTTTTCTTTGACCCATTAGAGCAGCGGCCCCCAGCCTTTTTGGCACCAGGGACTGGTTTCACGGAAGACAGTTTTTCCACGGACAGGGTGGGAGGGGTGGCTTAGGCAGTCATGTGAGTGGCAGGGAGCGGCGGGGAGCGGCAGACGGAGCTTCGCTGCTCACTCGCCGCTCACCTCCTGCTGTGCGGCCCGGCTCCTAAAAGGCCGTGGACTGGTACCGTCCACGGCCCGGAGGTTGGGGACCCCTGCATTAGAGAACTGAGGTTTCTGGGAAAACCACAGCCCTGAAATCTGCAGAGAATGCAGAGAGGCACGGCTGAGAGGTTGTTACCCAAAGCCAACGCTGCTGGACCCGTGAACTGCTAGGGACACGTCAGCGGCCGTTTCAGTGACTTGCTGGAGGCTGAGTATGCACTTGTGTGAGAGCACCCAATTCCTGGGGAGTGCGGCCTTCAGGGGACGCCCCCTCCCCTTCTTCGAGCTTTACCTCCAGAAACTCCACCGGGTTGTCCTGGCGAAGGTCTAAGGCTATGGCTGAAGTGAAGGAAGAGTGGCCCTTGTGAGATATCCCAGAGTGCCCTCTGTGGCTTCACCATAGCTAGCCTTGTCCCGGGTCTGGGAAGAGCATCCCTCCCCAGGCCTTCCTGCCTCACTACACAAAAAGAAACACTTGTGAAGGTCACAGACAAGAGGCACACACCCCCTACAGGGCTGAGATTTAGCTAGAAGATGATGACGCTTCTCCCCTCCCCTCCACTTCTCCACACCAACAGGGCTCCCCGTAACAACAATGGGTTGCAGCTGAAAGGGTTACAAGACACACTCCCTCCAAGAAGGAGGATGTAGAGAAGCCCAAGATCAAGAGTGGAGACAAAAACCAGACATGGGGACCCCAGGGCGATCTAAAGTCTGTGGTGCTTATAGCTGCAAAAAACATTAAACAAAGCCAACTCCTAGACAGATTATCATAAATCCTTACAGAAGAGGCCTGTTTGCCTCAGTTTCTATTACCCAGTGCAGCACGTCCAGCTTTTGACAAAAATAATCGTAAGTTCCACCCAAAACCAAAGAAAAACAGTCTGAAGAGACAAAAGATGCATCAGAAAAGCAGACTCAGATGTAACACAGATGGTAAAAATGATCATTCAGGGAATTTAACTGTGATTAATTTGTTCAGGGCTCTAATGGAAAAAGTAGACCACATGCAAGTACAGATGGGAATGTAAGCAGAGAGATAAGGAAGACGCGAAAGGAAATGCTAGGAAGAAAAAAAAACAGGAATGAGGAGTGCCTTTGATGGATTCATCCATACACAACACAGCTGAGGAAAGAAGCAATGAGCTTGAAGATAGACCAATGGAAACTTCCCAAACTTAAATACAACAACAAAGAATTTTTTTAAAACATCCAAGGATGGAGACAATTATAAAAGGTGTGACACGCACCTTATGGGAATACCAGATGGAGAACTGAGTAGAACAGATATTTGAAGTAATAATGGCAGAGAACTTTCTGAAATTAATGACACAGCAAACCGCAGGTCCAGGAAGCTCGGTACGATTAAACTAGCTCCCTTTGTGTCTGCCGCATACTGCCTGCCCTGGCCCTACCGGGACCCCACGATTGTGTAGGCTCTCTGAGAGCATCCGTCTTCTTCATTTCTGTCGCTCTGGAGTCCAGACAGGGCCTGACGCACGGTAGGTGCTCAGTAAAGATTTGTTGACTGAGTGAAGGAGTCAGGCGGGTTTTGAGACTGGGTGCCTCCAGAGCCTGGGCGTGTGCCCTGTGATCTCCTTGGTTCCTGGTGGTCACTGTGCCACTCCTGGCACCATGGCTTCTACCTAGATGACAACAGAGGCCTCGGGACCCGTCTGCTGATTCTAGCTCTGTTTCCCTCCAATCCACGGTCCACGCTTCAGCTAGGGTGGTCTCGATCAACAAACATATCAGTCCTTTCATTTTTCTCATTACAAATCCTTCCGCAGCTCTTTATTGCATTCATGATAAAAAACAAACCAACAAAAAAACCAAAAACCCAATTCCTGGGCATGCGCACAAGACAGCTCATTATTTTACCTGCTGTCCTGGCCAGTGTCGCTGCATGCCCCAGTCCCAGTGTCACCGACCAGGGTTCTTGGCTTCCTTAATCAGTTGAAATTGATAAGAGGCCAGACAAGAAATGCAGGCAAGGGTTTACTGGGGCCCCTGCCGCAGCAGGGGGAGTGGGAACAAGTAACAGGTTCCCTCGCTCGCTCCCCAAGCGGGGAGTCTGGTGCATACCGGGCCCTGCTGCTTCAAAGGCACTGGGAAGGCCTCTGCAATGGCTTCCGCTCTGAGCTGGTTTGGTGCCTTTCATTTCAAAGCGCCCATGCCTCCCACACGACCTCATTTCTCCTCACAGAGTCCGTGCCAGGGCAGAAAGGGACAGACATGTGACAGAGGGGACGTGAGGAAATGGACCAGAGGAGAAGAGATGCTGCGGCCTGCCAGGCCCCGGAGGAGCTTGGGCAGGGAAGCTGCGGCCAGACGCCTCCCCCCCCCACCACCCCATGCTGCTGCTGGGCCCCCTGGGCTGAGGAGGAAGGGGACAGGCAGGGAGGAAGCCGAGCGCTAATTCGAAAATGCTCCCTCGTAGTCCTGACAGGTACAAAATCTATGCAAACCTGTGTTTAAGATGAATTTCCTGATCATGCCTTTTTCTCTGGTTATTCAGCAAGTTGAATAGATGATTATGACTCATTCCCCCCAAGCGTGGCTGATTAAATATTTGGTAAATAGAATTTAGCGCTTTTCACCCACAGAGAGCTTTCCTGACATTAACTAATTGCTTCTAAGAAAGGTGTCACCTTCCTTCTATGGACAGCAAACCTGGCCAAGGGGAGACACTCACAGGGGCCAGCAAAGAAAATGTGTACAGGGGACAGATGCTGAGAGCAAGACGATCCGTGGCCCACGGAACCCCCCGATTTGGGGCGGTTTCATTTAACTGTGAAATGTCTCGCCGCAGGGCTGGCCTCACGAGGTGGATTTGCTTCTGGGAAGGTTCCCTGCGCGCGGGCAGCAGGGGATGGAGAGGAGGCAGCAGCGGGATGGGAGCCCCTCCCCTCCCCTCGGGTCACCGGATTCAAGTTCTCTCGTGCTGGAAACAAAATAACCGGCAGAGATGGGGTTGCTCGGGGTCAGATAGGGCCCTGCGGGGGAGGTCTTAGCCCCAGCCCGACTCCGACCCCGACCCCCGTGCCCAAGAGCGGGCGCTGCTTTAGGGACGGTGACTCGGGGCGAGGCGGGGTGGGGGAGTGGGGGCGGGGCGGCCCGGCTCCTCCGCGTCCGCTGCGAGCGACAGCGCCACCTGCTGGACCCCCGCTCTTCGCTCCGCGCTGCGGGCCCTGGGCCAGATGGCCGCCTTCTGTCATTTCCCTACTTCCTCCCCAGGCCAGTCCAGGCTCTGAGTTCTGGCTTTTCAGCCGGAAGAATGCAATTGACACGTTATTTCAAAATTAATATAAATTAATTGGCCATTGGACCATTTGGATATAAACAGCAAACATCTCCCCCTAAGACATCACCCCTGCGTTAAATTCAGTGTTAAAGAAGAAATTTCAGGCTTGACTGGCCCTCGGGAATGAGGTCTTACCTATCCCAGGGAGCGCTGAAGCCCTTCCACCCTGGGGGCGCTGGGGGAAGCGCTCTGTCTGGGCGTGGGTTTCTGCATAGCGAGCGCTGTTTTCTCCCTTAAGCTGCGCGCCTGCTTGGGGCTGCCGGAGGGGGCGGGGGGCGATAGAGATGGCGGGCTTTGGCGCAGTTACAGGTCTGCTGTGCGAAGACCCCCCGCGAGGCCTGGCTCCGCCACCCCTCCCGCCCAGGGTCTCTATTGCCTCCTCCAAGTGCACAGAGATGAGAAGCCTCTTTTGTTCTCCGAGTCCTGAATTACTCCCCAGGCTGACAGGTCCTTTCTCCTAGAAGGCGAGGCGATTCAGCTTCTCTTTCCGCCGCTGCTGCCACGCGGGAAGCACTCGCTGGCACCCTGTCTGTTACTTCCTACAACCTCATGTGGGGTGGGTACTGCCATCGGCAGCCCCATCCTGTGGGTGGGAATAAAGCTGGGGCACAGAGAGGGGGAGGAATTTGCTCAAGGTCAATAGTTGTAAGGGGCAGGACAGGGACGGGCACCGGAGAGCCCGGGGCCTGTGCTCTTTGCCTTGGATGACCACCCCCCCGCCTCCCCCCCCCCCCCCGACCCGGGTACTGTGTTTCCAGCACCCACAGCCCCACCGGGTATCTTAGCCTCCGACATGGAAGGCAATGGGTTTGGGGGACGGGTGGGTGAATTGGGTACTTTTTTTTATTTTATTGAAGTATGGTTGATTTACCGTGTTGTGCTAATTTCTTCTGTACAGCGAAGTGACTCAGTTAGACATATGTATATATATACATTCTTTTTTATATTCTTTTCCATTACTGTTTATCCCAGAAGACTGGGTATAGTTCCCTATGCTCTACAGTAGGACCTTGTTGATCCATCCTATATATAATAGTGGGCATCTGCTCATCCCAAACTCCCACTCCATCCCTTTCTGTACCACCCTCCCGCCCCCCACACCCCCAGCAACCACAAGTCTGATCTCTCTGTCTGTGAGTCCATTTCTGTTTCATAGATAAGTTCATTTGTGTCATATTTTAGGTTCCACATATAAGTGATATATTTGTCTTTCTCTGTCTGACTTCACTTAGTATGATGACCTCTAGATCCATCCATGTTGCTGCAAATGGCATTATTTCGTTCTTTTTCACGGTTGAGTAATATTCCATTGTATATATGTACCACATCTTCTTTATCCGTTCATCTGTCGATGGACATTTAGGTTGTGTCCATGTCTTGGCTATTGTGGATAGCATTGCTATGAACATTAGGGGTGCATGTATATTTTTGCATTATAGTTTTGTCCAGATATATGCCCAGGAGTGGGATTGCTGGATCATATTGGCAGCTGTATTTTCAGTTTTCTGAAGAAACTTCATACTGTTCCCTATGGTGGCTGCACCAACTTACATTCCCACCAACAGCGTGGGAGGGTTCCATTTTCTCTACACCCTCTCCAGCATTTGTTATTTGTAGAGTTGTTAATGATGGCCATTCTGACCAGTGTGAGCTGGTATCTCATTGTGGTTTTGATTTGCATTTCTCTGATAATTAGTGATGTTGTGCAGCTTTACATGTGCCTCTTGGCCATCTGTATGTCTTCTTTGGAGAAATGTCTATTTAGGTTTTCTGCCCATTTTTCGATTGGGTTGTTTGTTTTTTTATTGTTGAGTTGTATAAGCTGTTTGTATATTTTGGAAATTAAGCCCTTGTCAGTCACATCATTTGCAAATATTTTCTCCCATTCCAAAGGTTGTCTTTTCGTTTTGTTCATGGTTTCCTTTGCTGTGCAAAAGCTTCTAAGTTTGATTAGGTCCCATTTGTTTATTTTTCTTTTTGTTTCTATTGTCTTGGGAAACTGACATAAGAAAACATTGATATGATTTATGTCAGAGAATGTTTTGCCTATGTTCTCTCCTAGGAGTTTTATGGTGCCATGTCTTATATATGTCTTTAATCCATTTTGAGTTTATTTTTGTGCATGGTGTGAGGGTGTGTTCTAACTTCACTGACTTACATGCAGCTGTCCAACTTTCCCAGCACCACTTGCTAAAGAGACTGTCTTTTCCCCATTTTATATTCTTGCCTCCTTTGTTGAAGATTGACCGTAGGTGTGTGTTTATTTCTGGGCTCTCTGTTCTGTTCCGTTGATCCGTATATTCTGTTTTTGTACCAATACCACACTGTTTTGATTACTGTAGCTTTGTAGTATTGTCTGAATTCTGGGAGAGTTATGCCTCCTGCTTTGTTTTCCCCCCTCAGGATTGCTGTGGCATTTCTGGGTCTTTTATGGTTCCATATAAATTTTTGGATTATTTGTTCTAGTTCTGTGAAAAATGTCATGGGTAATTTGATAGGGATTGTGTTAAATCTGTAGATTGCTTTGAGTAGTATGGCCATTTTAACAATATTAATTCTTCCAGTTCAAGAGCATGGGGTATCTTTCTTCCATTTCTTTGAATCATCTTCAATTTCCTTTACTAGTGCAATTTTATAGGTGCAATTTTATAGTTCTCAGCTTATAAACCTTTTACCTCCTTGGTCAGGTTTATTCCCATGTATGTTTTTTGGGGGGGGGGTGCAATTTTAAGAGGTATTATTTTTTTTTACATTCCGTTTCTGATATTTCATTTTTGGTGTAAAGAAATGCAACTGATAACTGTATGTTAATCTTGTATCCTGCTACCTTGCGGAATTCGTTTATCAGTTCTAGTAGTTTTCGTGGGGAGTTCTCAGGGTTTTCTATATATAGTATCATCTTATCTGTATATAGTGACAATTTTACCTCTTCCCTTCCAATTGGAATAACTTTTCTTTTTCTTGTCTGATTGCTGTGGGTAGGACTTCCAATACTATGTTGAATAGAAGAGGTGATTGTGGGCATCCTTGTCTTGTTCCAGACTTCAGCGGGAAGGCTTTCAGCTTTTCACCATTGAGTATTATATTGGCTGTGGGTTTGTCATAAATAGCTTTTATTATATTGAGATATGTTCCCTCTATATCCCCTTTGGTAAGAGTTTTTTCTTTTATCATGAATGAATGTTGAATGCTTTTTCTGCATCTGTTGAGGTGATCATGTGGTTTTTGTCTTTTTTGTTTATGTGGTGTATTACATTGATTGATTTGCATATGCTGAACCATCCTTGTGAACTAGGGTTGAATTCCACTTTGTCCTGGTGTATGATCTTTTTTATGTGTTGTTGGATTCAGTTTGCTAATATTTTGTTGAGAATTTTTGCGTCTATATTCATCAAAGATATTGGCCTGTCATTTTTCTTTTTATTTTTGGTGGTATCTTTGTCTGGTTTTGGTATCAGGGTGATGGTGGCTTCATAGAATGTCTTTGGGAGTGTTCTCTCCTCTTCAGTTTTTTGGAAGAGTTTGAAAAGGATCAGTATAAGTTCTTCTTTGTATGTTTGGTAGAATTCCCCTGTGAAGCCATCTGGTCCTGGACTTCTGTTTGTAGGGAGTTTTTTTTTTTTTTTTTTTTTAATTACAGATTCTCTCTCACTTCTGGTGATTGGTCTGTTCAAATTATCTGTTTCTTCTTGATTCAATTTTGGTGGGCTGTATGTTTTTAGAAACTTGTCCATTTCTTCTAGGTTGTTTATTTGTTGGCATATAATTGTTCATAGTATTCCCTCGTGATTTTTTGTATTTCTGCAGTATCAGTTGTTATCTCTCCATTTTCATTTCTTATTTTGTTTATTTGGGTTCTCTCTCTCTTTTCTTCTTGGTGAGCCTGGCCAGAGGCTTGTCAGTCTTGTTTACCCTTTAAAGAACCAGCTCTTGGTTTTATTGCTTTTTTTTCTATTGTTTTTAATCTCTATTTTATTTTTTTCCTCTCTGATCCTTATTATTTACTTCCTTCTGCTGACTTAAGGTTTTGCTTGTTCTTCTTTTTCTAATTATTTAAGTGGTAGGTTAGGTTGTTTATTTGAGATTTTTCTTGTTTTTTGAGGAAGGCTTGTATCATTATGAACTTCCCTCTAAGAACTACTTTTGCTGCATCCCATAGATTTTGTATAGTTGTAGTTTCATTGTCATTTGTCTCAAGGTATTTTTAAATTTCCTCTTTGATTTCCTCTTTGATCCATTGGTGTTTTAGTAGCTTGTTGTTTAGTCTCCATGTAATCATTTTTTTCTCATTTCTTTTTCTGTGGTTAATTTCTAGTTTCATGTCGTTGTTGTCAGAAAACATGCTTGAGATAACTTCTATAGTCTTAAAATTTGTTGAGGCTTGTTTCGTGCCCTAGTATGTGGTCAGTCCTAGAGAATGTTCCATGTGCACTTGAAAAGAATGTATATTCTGGTTTTTTTGGATGTAATGTCCTGAAAATATCAATTAAGTCTAACTGTTCTGTTGTATCATTTAGGATCTCTGTTGCCTTATTGATTCTCTGTCTGGAAGATCTGTGCACTGATGTGAGCGGGGTGTTAAAGTCTCCTACTATTATCGTATTTCTATCAGTTTCTCCCTTTATGTCTGTTCGCATTTGTTGTATTTGGGTGCTCCTATATTAGGGATATATATGTTGACAAGTGTAAAATCCTCTTCTTGTATTGATGCATTTATCATTATATAGTGTTCTTCTCTATCTTTCTTTATGGCCTTTGTTTTAAAGTCTATTTTGTCTGATATGAGTATTGCTACCTCTGCTTTCTTGTCATTTTTGTTTTCATGAAATACCTTTTTCCATTCCCTCACTTTCAATATATATGTGTCCTTTGCCCTAAAGTATGTCTCTTGTAGGCAGCATATCGTAGGTTCCAGTTTTTTTTTTTTTATCCAGTCTGCCATTCTGTGTCTTTTGATTGGAGCGTTTAGTCCATCGACATTTAAGGTAATTATTGATAGATATGTATTTATTGCCATTTTAAACCTTGTTTTCCCACTGATTTTAGACTTCTTCCTTGTCTCTCCTTCTTTTTCCTATTGTGGTTTGATGATTTTTTTAATTATACTTATGTTCTTTTCTTTTTGGTTTTGTGAATCTATTTTATGTTTTTAATTTGTGGTTACCCTGTTTTTCAAGTATGTTAATCCCTTCCTATTATCTACGTGCCTTAGACTGGCAGTCATATAAGCTCAAACACATTCTAGGAAAAAAAATTTACATTTTCTTACCCTTCTTCCCCTCACTTTATGATTTTGACGCGTCCTCTTTTACACCTTCGTGTTTGTCCTTCTGCTGTTCATTGTGGTTATCATCACTTTTCATAGAAATTTTTTGATTTGATTTTTGTTTTTTTAATCTGTGTACTGCCTCTTTTAAGTGATTTTATTTCCGATTGTGATTTCCTCTTTGGTATAGATTCTTACTTGTTTTCTGTTTAGAAAAGGCCTTTCAATATTTCCTTTAGAACAGGTTTAGTATTGCTGTATTCTTTTAGTTTTTGCTTGTCTGAGAAACTCTTTAACTCTCCTCCTATTCTAAATGATAATCTTGCTGGGTAGAGTATCCTAAGTTGCAGAATTTTTCCCTTTCAGGACTTTGAATAGACCTAGCCACTCCCTCTGGCCTGCAGCATTTCTGTAGAGAAATCAGCTGATAGCCTTACCGGGGTTACCTTGTAATTAACTCTTTGTTTTTCTCTTGCTGCCTTTAGAATCCTCTCTTTAACTTTTGCCATTTTTATTATAATATGTCTTGGTGTAGGTCTGTTTTGGTTTATTTTGTTTGGGACCCTCTGTGCTTCCTGTACCTGGATGTCTGTTTTCTTCTTTAGGTTTGGGAAGTTTTCTGCCATAATTTCTTCAAATACATTTTCGATCCCCTTTTCTCTTTCTTCTCCTTTTGGAATCCCTATTACATGTAGATTGGCGCACTTTATATTATCCCATAGGTCTCATATTGCTTTCACTTTTTTTTTTTATTTGGCTTTCTGTTGGCTATCCTGATTGGGTGATTTCCATTATTCTATCTTCCAGGTCACTTATTCTTTCTTCTGCATTATTAATTCTGCTATTCATTGCCTCTAGCTTAGCTTTCATCTCTGCAAATGGGTTTTCTAATTTTTCTTGCTTACTCATTATATCTTCTAGTTCCTTTTTACAGTAATCTGCATTTCTGTCGATAGCCTTTCTTAATTCCTTCACTATTTTCATTATCTCCTTTTTGAAATGGGTGTTTATTAAACTGAAGAGGTCTGTTTCAATGTTTGTTATTTCTGGGGAATTCTCTTGGTCTTTTCACTGGTGTAGTGGTTCCCCTGCTTCTTCATTTCACTCGTATTTCTCTCACTCTGTGAGTTCAGGAGAAGCAATTATCTACTGTGGTCTTGGAGGGCTGTTTATATTCGGGAGTGACCCTGTGTAGCTTGTGTGGGTTTAATATATTTGGCCTGAAGGCTGTTTTTTTTTTTTTTTTTTTTTTTTGGTGGTACGCAGGCCTCTCACTGTTGCGGCCTCTCCCGTTGCGGAGCACAGGCTCCGGACGTGCAGGCCCAGCGGCCATGGCTCACGGGCTCAGCCGCTCCCGGCATGTGGGATCTTCCCGGACCGGGGCACGAACCCACGTCCCCTGCATCGGCAGGCGGACTCCCAACCACTGCGCCCCCAGGGCAGCCCAGGGCTGTTTTCAGTATTGACGCCCGTCGCCTACTTCCTCAGCATGTACTGATCACTATCCCCTTGACTGGGGGTGTGCAGACGTGGTGGCTGGTGCCCAGTCCTGGGGTTCTGGGTGGCTGTGGAGGCCCAGGCCTGCCCCCGGAGCGTGCGATGGGAGTGGAAGCGGCTCTCGACCACTCCTGGAACCCGTGCAGGCAGCGTCCTGCCCTCTGCGAGTGCGTGCACAGGGAAAAAGGCTACAATGCCACCCCTTCCTTAGTGCACCCCCCAAACAATCGCGCCTGGCCTCTATGGCGGCCCATGCTTCCTCTGCCTACAGCCTCAGTTGCGGTTGCACCAGATGCCAGCCTGCCCGGGCTGCTTCTGCACAGCCAACCCAAGCCCTCTCTCTGGGTCTGACCTCCGAAGCCCGAGTCCCAGCCCCCAGCCCCCACCTGCACCGGCGGACTCGCGCCTCAGGCTGGGGAGTGCAGCGCGGCAGCGCTGTCTGTGCAGTTCTCCCTCTGCTCTGGCTGCCGCAGACCGGCCGCCGTGCTCTCCTCGGAGGCTCTGAAGCTCCCCTGTGTCCTGGCTGCTCTCCCCGTCTCCTCTTCTATAGCTTCCTCCCCCCGGGCACAGGTCCCATCCCGATTCCTTTCTTCCTTTCTTTCTTTTTTCCTACTCCGGTGCGTGGAGGTTTTCTCGCCCTTTCAGCAGTCCGAGGTCTTCCGCCAGCGTTCAGCGGGGGTTCTGTGCGACTCGTCCCACGTGTCGATGCGGCGCTGACGTATCTGTGGGGGAAGGTGAGCTCCGCGTCCTGCAGCAGCTCTACCTTCATCGCTCCCCCTGCACTGACTTCTTACAAGTAAAGGAGGAAGTAAAGTAGGGCTTTTTCTTTGGGTCAAATACTGCACCAATATATTCAATTTCCGATTATTTCAGTTTTCAACTTGACACTCCATTGTTCGCATTTGAATCATGACCTTGACCTTGACGTGTTGTTGTCCCCCTGACCCTTACTAGTCCCTCACTACACTGCTGACCTGCTGTGCACAGAGGCCTGTTTTGAGGCTTCTGGCCCTGACTCTGGGTCTGGATCTCAGATCAAGAACGGACTTTGAAAACCAATCCCCAAACCCTCCCTCTGGGCCCTGGCTGGGTGCCGCCCACCCTCTGAGGAGCACTGAGTGCTGACCTGGGCCTTCACACTGTGCCCCACGTGACCGCAGAACTTCACACACAGCCGGGTCAACATCCAGAGACCAGCGTCTGAGCGCTACTGCTGATGGGAGATGAACACGCCAAAGAGCAAATGCAGGTTTTCCCTTGGAAAAACCCCAAACGTGAGCACACATCTCTATGTTAGTTGATGTAAAGAAGAATCTGGAAGACTGTAAATCAAACCACTGAAGTACTTGTATATGGGAAGTGGTGATGAAGACACTGTCTTTGGCCAAGCTGGAGTCAGGCTACTCTGAGCCTGGCCTCGGGCATGGCCTCCAGGACAGGCCCACATGTAGCAAGATCCTCACCCTCGTTATCTGATCGGGTGTCTCCACCATCCCCCGAGGCGGCGTCTGGTCACCCTGACCTGCACTCAGCAAGAGTCGTCTGAGGTTGATATGGCCAGATCCCCCCCTTACCCTGACGTTTCCTCCTAGTGATATCCACTGATGCCCACACCCCACCTCTGCTTCTTCACTGTAAATCCCCACTCTTCCTTCTGTATCTGGAGTTGAGCCCAGTCTCTCTCCCCTTCAGCAGTGGCCCCTACACCTGTCATGATTGTTGTGAGTAACGTCTGCCGTACTGTCTTTTTTGGGGGGGGCGGGGGGGGGCACAGCTCACAGCTTGTGGGATCTTAGTTCCCCAACCAGAGACTGAACCCAGGCCTCCTGCAGTGGAAGTGCTGAGTCCTAACCACCAGACCACCAGGGAAGTTCCTGCCTTACTGTCTTGACCAGCGTCATGAGTGAGTGTTTCTTTAACAGCAAGAATAGCTGTGATTTTCCATCCCTAAATTACATATCCTTACAATGCTGACATTTTCCACGTAGATCAGTGTTCCTATTTTTCTGAAGCAGCACCCTCGTGGCATGACATCATATGCGGTAAAACACACCTACGCGCGTGCACGGCTCAGTACCTTCTAGTGCTTCTGCAAAGTTGTGCCACCATGACCAGAATCCAGCTCTAGACTGTTTCCGTCAGCCCCCCCGGCCCCCAGAAAAGTTCCCTGGGGCTCATCCCCAGTCCCCTTCACTCCCATCTCCATCTCGAGCTGCCACTCATCTGTCTGAATGGGTTTGCCTTTTCAGGAAATTCCATATAAATGGAATTGAACAATATGTGGCCTTTTGTGTCCGTCTTCTTTCATTGAATGACGTTTCTTCCCCCCCCATTTATTTATTTAAATGTTATGGAGTGTGGTCGATTTACAATGTTGTGTTAGTTTCAGGTGTACAGCAAAGCGATTCAGTTATACACATACATATATTCATTCCTTTCCAGATTCTTTTCCCATATAGGTTATCACAGAATACTGAGTAGAGTTCCCTGTGCTACGCAGTAGGTCCTTGTTGATTATCTATCCTATATATAGTAGTGGTGTGTGTATGTTAATCCCAAGCTCCTGATTTATCCTATCCCTTCCCCCCATTTTTCCCTTTGGTAACCCTAAGTTTGTTTTCGATATCTCTAAGTCTGTTTCTGTTTTGTAAATAAGTTCATTTGTATCATTTTTTTTAAAATTAGATTCCACATATGAGTGACATCATATGATATTTGTCTTTCTATGACTTACTTCATTTAGTATGACAATCTCTAGGTCCATCTAGGTCCATCCAGGTGCTGCAAATGGCATTATTTTGTTCTTTTTTATGGCTGAGTAGTATTCCATTGTATATATGTGCCACATCTTCTTTATCCATTTCTCTGTCGATGGACATTTAGGTTGCTTCCATGCCTTGGCTATTGTAAATAGTGCTGCTATGAACGTAGGGGTGCAGGCATCTTTTCAAATTATGATTTTCTCCAGATATCTGCCCAGGAGTGGGATTGTGGGATCATATGGTAGGTCTATTTTTAGTTTTTTAAGGAACCTCCGTACTGTTCTCCATAGTGACTATCAGTTTGCATTTCCACCAGCAGTGCAAGAGGGTTCCCTTTTCTCCACACCCTCTCCAGCATTTGTTTGTAGACTTTCTGATGATGGCCATTCTGACCAGTCTGAGGTGATACTTCAGTGTAGTTTTGATTTGCATTTCTCTGATAATTAGTGATGTTGAGCATCTTTTCATGTGCTTTTTGGCCATCTGTATGTCTTCTTTGGAGAAATGTCTATTTAGATCTCCTGCTCATTTTCTGACTTGGTTGTTTATTTTTTTGACATAGAGCTGTATGAGCTATCTGTGTATCTTGGAGATTAATCCCCTGTTGGTCGCTTCATTTGCAACTATTTTCTCGTATTCTGAGTTGTCTTTTTGTTTTGTTAATTTATGCTGTACAGCAAATTGATTCAGTTATACATATATTTTTTCATTTTTCTTTTCCATGATGGTTTATCTCAGGATATTGACTATAGTTCTCTGTGCTATACAGTTACCTTGTTGTTTATCCATCCTATATATAATAGTTTGCGTCTGCTAATCCCCAGCTCCCAGTCCTTGAATGATGATGTTGCTGAGGTCCGTGCATGTTGCCGTGTGGATCAGTGCTTTGTTCACTTTGCTGTTGGATAGTATTTCATTGTGTGGATGTACCACGTTTTGTTTATGTTTCTCAGCCAATGGACAGGTGGGCTGTTTACAGGTTTGGGTTATTATCAGTGATGCTGCCGTGAACATTTGTGTACTACAAGTCTCTGTGTAGACAGTGTTACTTTTTTTTTTTTTTTTTTTGCGGTACGCGGGCATCTCACTGTTGTGGCTTCTCCTGTTGCGCAGCACAGGCTCCGGACGCACAGGCTCAGCGGCCATGGCTCACGGGCCCAGCCGCTCCGCGGCATGTGGGATCCTCCCGGACCGGGGCACGAACCCATGTCCCCTGCATCGGCAGGCGGACTCGCAACCACTGCGCCACCAGGGAAGCCCAGACAGTGTTACTTTTATCATCAGAAAGCAAGAAGAACAAAAGCGAAAGGCCAAAGCGGGTTCTCAGGCTGTTTCTGGAGTGCGTCTCCTTTTACCAGAATGGGAGCTCTGCCACAAGTGGGGCTGAAGTTCTAAAATAAGGAGAGAATGAAGTGGGCTCCTGCGCAGTCTTTGACCCTGACCCTGACCCGGGCACAGCCCGAGAAGGACACACTGGGGCAATGGCTCCTGTCCTCTGGAACCTGCTTGTATTTCTGCGGGAATTTTTATTAAAAACAGTTGATGTTTTCTTCATTTGCTGCTTTTGAACTCAAGGACCTTTAAAGGGGGGAACGGATATCTGGGTGGAGACAAGATGTCACGTGTGTCCTGAGGCTCTGGAGAGGGAGCGGGAGAGGCCACAACAGTGAGAGGCCCACGTACCGCCAAAAAAAAAAAAAAAAAAAAAAAACCCAGATGGTTTGCCTTGGAGTGGCACCGGAGAAGGAGTGCAGCCCAGGTGGTTGAGTTGTTGAGATTTAGCATGTCATGTGTTCAGGTGGGGTCCTTTCCCAGGATGCAAAGGTCATGTCCTGCTACGAAGGGAAAAGGATCACAGAGCCACATACGAGAGGATCTAGTCCTGCAGGCCAGAGAGAGAGTTGGGAACAGCTCAAGAAAAGAGGCGAGAAGTAATTACGAAATGCAAGACAGGGTTCCCTGTTTACAGAGAAGAGGCGAGAGGCAGACAGAGCGCAGCGCTGGGGGACAGTGTTTAGTACCAGTGGATGTACGCGGTTTTAAAGCATTTGGGACCGTTTGGGGTAATGGGTATTGCCGATGACTCTGTGTTACTCATCACACCTACAGCAGGCTCTCCTCCGCAAGTTCTCATCACAGCCCTGGTTACTTTCTGTGCATCTAAGGATCCAGGTGACTTCCTTGGATGGTCACGACGCAGGCAGCCCTGCCTCTCTGACACTCACTGGTTGTCCTCCTGGCTCTGTGCGCCCCCCTCTGCTCCTCTTTGCCTACTACCCATGGGACACACAGTCTGAACCCCTCTCTCGACTTTTCCTTCTACATTTTTTCTTTGGAAGGTTCCACTTGCTTGGGTCGAACCTGTCATTTCTAGGTGCGTGACTGTGTTCCTTAACGTCAACTCTCTTGCTTTCCTAAGTCCACTGCCATGACGGTAACATTCGTAGCAGTGGGGATCTAGCCCTCCTCGCCAAGAATCAATCCTGGGAGGTGGGCAGTTATAGGATTGATTTCTTTTCCTTAAAAAGAGATCGAGGTGGGACAGTTCCATGCCTGCCCAACGTCACAGTCGTCAAGTGGTAGGGCCAGAGCAGGTAGAGACCCCTGACCCGGCACAGTCCTGGGGCACGGAGCGGGTGGCGCTCGTGAGTCAGCGACGGAGTCTAAGGAAATTCTGTGATCGACGTGCGAACTAAGACCAAGGCGGGTGGTGGTAACTCCCAGCGAGCTCTGTGGTCTTTGTTCAAAACCAGGGATTTGGGGTTTGACTGACGGACTGAAGTACAGTTGATTTACAGTGTTGTGTTAGTTTCAGGTGTACAGCAAAGTGAGTCAGTTATATATATTCTTTTTCTTTTTATTGGGGTGTAGTTGCTTTACAATGTTGTGTTAGTTTCTTTTTCAAATTTTTTTCCCTTGGACCTAGGAGTTTAAGAACGTAAGAGCTGGTGAGGAGTTTTTTTTTTTTTTTTTTTTTTTTGCGGTACGCGGGCCTCTCACTGTTGTGGCCTCTCCCGCTGCGGAGCACAGGCTCCGGACGCGCAGGCTCAGCGGCCATGGCTCACGGGCCCAGCCGCTCCGCGGCATGTGGGATCTTCCCGGACCGGGGCACGAACCCGTGTCCCCTGCATCGGCAGGCGGACTCTCAACCACTGCGCCACCAAGGAAGCCCTGGTGAGGAGTTTTTAACGCTTTCTAAATGCCTTATGTCTGCAATGTTTTTAAAAAGGCACTGAGCTCTTGAATTTGAGATGCAGCTACAGTTGAGGGTAAAGGGCTTCTGTTGAATGATGACTTGCAAAAATACGTTCTTCGGCATAGGACTTACAGCTTACTTTACGGGCCGAATATCTGTCTATTTAGCCTCATAGCCTCGTATTACGTCTTGCCCTGAGCTCAATTAAAAGTTACGGCAGTTAATACTGAATCGTGGCATATTGGTACTAGGTTAACATTTCCAAAAATTATTTTTCAGAAAGGAACTCAGTGTGAACTAAGCAATTCATAGTCGTGTTTATTCTGAAGCTTTTATTTTGGAGTCTTCCATCGCCGAATGACACATTTAATTTTTACAACAGGTATTAGAAATTGAGATTCATTTTAAAATTTCTACCATTTCAGCGTAAAATTGTAGATGATGTTCCAAACCAAACCATCGTCAAAAAATGCAGAGCAAACTTTTCTGTATATAAACTGTACATAATACAAGGCACTATACATTCGGGGGCGATATTAAGGTAGAAAGGTGGATTTGCACAGATTCTTAAGAGCCTGTGCCTGGAAGTATAAATTCTTTGTTCATCTTAGCACCGGAAGCAGCACTCAGAACGAGTCCGACTTAACGCTGAAGGAGGCGCCTCTGAACGTGGGTGAAGGTATGCGTTGGTGGCAGAACTAATTCAACAGAAGCAACTACCTTTTAATATTATTTTGACACCAAAAAAAAAAACCCCTTAAAAGTGAATGAATACATATTGCTTTGTTAAATACATATTTGATTTATACGGTGTTTATATAAATATATATATATTTAGAATCCACAAACTATCAAAATAACAATTTATAAAGGGAACCGCTTAAAAAGTAATAATAATAACAGGCAGCGCTTAGCAGGACCAGGAGGGCAGTGCCGTGGCCTTTGCTGAGGACCCCCTGCGTGAGCGCGCGTGGAGATGCGGATGCCTTATAAACATCGTCTGCTCAATCGTGGAAGGTGTGTTTCCAGAGAGTTTTCTGGAACATTTACAAAATACACAACTCCCAAACAAGCAGGAGAGCTGATCGCTTCAGGTTTCGAAAACGCAGATGTAAAAATATTTTTTAAAGGACTAGCCATACCCCGCTTCCAAAAACAAAACACATCCATTTTCCTGGTCCAACAGTATTGAAAGTGACAACAGAGGTTCCTCCAGCATCTCATGACTCAGAACAGACCTTTTGCTTTCTTCAGGTTCACCTGCTTCCAGGCAGGCAGTGCATTGTATTCGTCTCGGGTCATGTCTAGTGCAAACTGGAAGGAGGGAAAGAAACGCCCTGAGTGAAAGGACC
Organism: Globicephala melas; assembly: GCF_963455315.2. Lineage (NCBI taxonomy): Eukaryota > Metazoa > Chordata > Mammalia > Artiodactyla > Delphinidae > Globicephala > Globicephala melas. Next base: position 2,482,267 of record NC_083315.2, on the reverse strand, counting down.
CTCCGACAAGCCACGCATGCTGTGTTCAAATGCTGTCCCACCCGAAGAAGCGCTTACCTCGAAATCCTCGTCGGTGAGGTAAATCTCCAGCTTCAGAGGGTCCACGCCCTCGGGCAGGGGCCTGGCTAGGAGGTCGGCCAGCGGGTAGATGGTTTTGCACAGCTTGGCTAAGACATCCTCCACCAGGGTGATCTGATTTGAAACTTCCGTGTCCTGGAGAAGAGGAGGGGGCAGAGAGGGGGACCTCCGTGTCCCACATCTGAACACGTTTCATCATGTGCCTGAAAATATGCCCCCCTGGCCCATCCGCACCGCAGCCTGGAGACCCCGCTCAGGGAGATGAGGCTCTGAGAGGCCATCTCACCCTGCACGGCGTTTCAGATACATCAGGAAAAAGTTTAGGGACTGTCACACGAGTGAATTATCCAGAAGATGGCTAAATGTGAAGCTGAAACGCTGGAAGCATGCAAATAAATGGAACTTGCTTACAAATATTTAAAAACAGTTAACCTTAAAAGGAATTACCCCCCTCCACCTCCTCAGACCCCATCTCTTCATCCTCAATAGAAAAAGGAGGTAAGAAAATGCATCTAGAATAAGCTGGGGCTGAACTGAGGTCTTTTTTGCTTTTAAACCACTGTGTGCATTTCATCTGAACAGGTTATTCCGGGTGAACGATCTTCCTCTGTTAAACCTGGGACCCCGCAGTGGGCTACCTCCTTTGGGTGGAGGTGTGTGTGTGGGGAATGATGTGAATTCAGCTGCACTCAGACCAGGGATCGGGGGCGAGTGGCGGAGGGAACGTGTCAGAGATCGGGGCGAGCTTCTCCGAGTGCCCACGCCTCGGCTAGTTCGCCAGTGAAATGGGATAAGCAGCAGCTGGATCTTAGTGGACTGTTGTGAAAATTAAAGGCGAAGCTAAGTGCGGTGTGCGGAGCAGTGCCTGGCACAGAGCGGCCCTTAGTGAATTCTCATCACGACTTGCCCGACGGCAGACTGGCCGATGGCCTGCAGGCTGTACAGGACTCCCCAGAGCCCCCCGGCCAGCCCCCGGGGGTCTGCAGGGCACACGGGACAATGGCAGTGATTCATGTAATTGAACTCGGACCGCAGCAACGGGGCTCGTAACCCTTAGAGCTCTGAGGTGTCCTGGGTCACACGTTCATCCTGGATAGAGCCACCTTGCCATGCCTGTCGGCTCCCAGGCGGCCTGAGCCCCCATCTGTGAAGGTCAAGTCCACGGGGCTCCAGGGAGTGAGCTTAGGGTCACCAGCAGAGATGAAGCAGGCCCTCTCCGTGGTCGAGAAGCGGCACACGTTTGCTGTTTGTTTAAACTTATCCAGACCTCCTATCAAATACCCCTCCACGTCATCTCTGCCAGGGAAGTGGCCCTCCTCCTACACAGTGAGAAAGCCTGAACGGAACAAACCTGTCTCCCACGACACCAAAAACGCCCTTGGGATTGCTACTGCAAGCAGCGTTCGAAGCTCAGACACTGAGGAATTCTACATAGCGGCAGTAAGCGTCCTCTTTTCGGTGCAGTTGGAAAGGGTAACGCTCTGGCTCATAATGAGCCGCGTACCCCTCAGGACGGGCTCACCACCTCCACTCCCTGACGCAGCTGAGCAGGGACTTCCCCACGGGCTTCTCTCGCGTCCCCTCTGACCCAAGGTTAGGGTCTGAGACCCGGGGCGCTTTTGCGGTGCCTTATGTGGACTTGGAGAAGCAGCGGATCTTTAGCTAACAGGAGGAAGGGACCGCTGCTCCTAATGAATTAAATTCACCTTTGCGTTCAAGTGTTTGAACTAAGCCGTGTGCAGATTACCAAAATACTTCCACTGACTTCTCCTCAGGCCCTTCCTCTTCCTGAGCTGATTCTGCGGAGACTGGTGAACGTGTTGTGACCAAGGAAACGTGTTCCCACGTGAAATGCGATTGGCTGCTTCTCCCAGGTGAGGTCCTCCCACAGTCCGAAAGGCAGGGGGCCCCCTGGACAGGGAAGGGGCGTGCTCACCATTTCTGTGATTTCTGCAATGTCTTCTCTGTGCTCCCAGCTGGGAAACATGTTGGTGAAGGTCAGGGGCTCCAGACCGGCATGGATGAGGTAAGACTTGGGGGGCGGCTTCTTGAGGTTTTTTCCTGCGGTCACACAGAAGGCAGATGTCACAGAGCCAGCGTGGCCCCGATGGCCCTGGCTTTTCCCCTGTAATTTTTGCCCTGTTTGCATCTCTTAAGGGTTAAAATGGAAGTTACGAGTTTATAGCCCCTCCCCGCCATGATGTTTACCAAAAATGTTAATTTCATGCATGTGACTGTGCATGAAATTGCATGGGATCGACCTGACTTTGAACTTCCTGAACCCAACAGAACACTTCTGGGTCCCTGGATGGGAGAAGAGCAAGCCTCTCTCTGTGGCGTCTGGGTGGGACCGTCCCTCCTGGACTCACCTGTGAAGTATTCCTCTGATTGCCTAACCCAGCCTTGAGTTCGGTGTGAATTACCAGCTAATGGCAGCATTTTAGAAGCTACTGTAGCTTAAACATTTGGTGGGAAGTTTATTAAGTTATTGTTTATGAAAGAGCTTTCCAAGAGAAAATCAGCTGTATATATTCAGTAATACTAATCAATGAAATCTTAAAAATTCAGGTAAGACATTAATCACTGGCACCTTCATTTTATATAAGAGAACAGACGTTTCAGGTGGATGGTATAGTAGAGAAGCCATGAATTGACTACAGATCTCTCTTTTTAGGTAAAACACTAAACAGAGTAACAGATGACAGAAAGGTTGCCATTGGCCTTCCAGCCCGCTTGGGGGTGCTCTCTACTCTCCGACGGGGCTGACACTGGGTGTGGACAGTGCGCGGATGGGGCCTGGTGTCCCCCAGCATGATCGATCCTCAGTGCAGAAGGGTTTTAACCAGGCCAGGCATCCCACAACTCAGCCGTTAACCTCGAGGGTGACAGGTTAGTCGGCCTCATAATATAAAAGAGAAAAATGATATTCACTAGTTTGTTGAAGGGGGGGCACATAGGGGGAGTGGGTTACAAGGTACAAACTATGAGGTATAAAATCTGCCACCAGGGTATATGGTACAACACGGGGAGTATAGGCCAATATTCTATCATAACTATAAATGGGGTACAGCCTTTAAAAACTGTGAATCTATATGGTATACCTGTAACATACAGTATTCCACATCAACTCTACTTCAATTTAAAAAAGAGAGAAAAATGAAATCTCATTCACGGTGGCAGCTGAGAATGTACTAATCTCAAAAGTAACAAGCCTCAAAAGAGCTCAAGGGAAAGCAGTCGGCTTCAGGGCTGTCTGCCGGCTCTGTCCAGGCTGCTGGCACCCGTGGAAAGGGAAGCGTGTATCCGGGCCCCCCCCCGCCGCCGCGGCCTCACCTCGGCAGTACTGCAGAACCGTCTCCATGGCGTTCTTTCGGTCCGAGGCCCAGCGGATGCGGGCGGAGCCGGTGATCTTGTTCTCCACGGGCCACCAGCCCTGCCAGAGGTACACCTCGTGGTGATTGTCAACAAGGAAAAGTGCTGCGAGGGCGGAGCAGAGCAGACGTCTCGTCAGGGGCTCTGTCCCACACCGAACCGACGCCTCCCTCCCTGCCGCCTCGGTCAGTGCGAGAATCCGCTTGGCAGGTAAACTCGGGGCCGCAGGGAGGGTGCCCCTGATGTCTTGGCCCTTTGAACGGTGAAGCAGGAGATGCCTCGAGGCAGAGAGATGGCGTTGATGAGGGGGGCTCTTTCCTCCCTCTCCCCCCATTCCTTCCCCCTTTGCCCCTCCTGCAGCTGCCCTCTGGGGCCTGGCCGGTTGCGAAGAGTGGGACAGATGGCATCACGCTGGCCCTCGGGTCATCGGTGGTCATGCCCCACGTAGGACTGCTTGGCAGGCCATCTAAGTCCATGGTTCTTTCAGGGAGGAATGGGCTTTGGAAATCAAGTGTTGCTCCCTTTTCCCTTCAGCAGACCCTCAGCCTGACTCTTCCACGTGGTCAAGGGCTCTCACACCCGCCAGCCCAGCTCGCCTGAGTCCTTTCCTAGCCTGCACCTCAGAATTCTGTGATAATCACATGCCTGAAAAGCCCGGCGGAGGCTGCCCCCCCCCGAGCCGCAGGACGGAGAGGTGGGTAGCAGCCCCTTTTCAGACACTGGCTGATAGTTCCCCAGTATGACCCTGTGACCACGTGCACCGTCGAGGTTTTAAGGTGGTGACCGCGGCTGCCAGGGTCCGGGAAGTTCCTGGTGCCGCTCCAGGCTCTTGTAATATGAGAGCAGAGATGACGTGAGGCCAGGGCGGCCGACCTCAGCCTCAACTGCCTCTACCGCCTGGTCTCTGTGACTGTCCCACGACAAGAGCGTACAGCGTCTGCCTCGAGGTGGCAGTCACGTGGATACAGCCCTGACCTTGGAATCAGAAGACATGGGCCTTGGCCCTGCTGTGCAGCATGGCAGACACTGCTCTTTGGCTCACTCCACAGATACTCCCAACCCCCTGCTCCTTGGACTCTTGCAAGGTTCCCTTGCAGCTGGGGTGTGGCCATGGGACAGAGCTCTGGCCAGGGGGATGTAAACGGAAGTCTGCTGGGGGCTTCTGGGAAAGTTTTTGCTTTATCTGGTAAGAGAGAGACATGGCCATCATTATTGCCCTTTTCTCTACTCTTCCTTCTGCTTTGAACAGAAACATGATGGCTGGAGCAGGGGCAGCTACATGGAGACCATGAAGCAGCAAGCTGGAGGGAAGGCTGAGAGAACAGCAGAGACTCATGCCTGACACAGCTGCACTCAACCTACTCTTAACTGACGAATTTGGGTGAGTTGAGTAACTGAGGGTCAGTTTTTTACACTATAATATGTGATTGATGTCAACTTCCTTTGGGGGGGAGGTGTGAGGATTAAATGAGATAATATAAAGATTAAGTGAGATAATATTAAGTGTACTTGGCAAATTAAAAACTGCTTACTAGATGCAAAAGTAAAAAGCCTTTTGGAAGGCGTGCCTTCTGCTGGCTCAGCACGACTACCCCCTTCTGTGGGCCATACCTGGTTGCGGGGCGCTGTACAGGTCTTCCTGCAGGAAGGGCATAGAATTGACCACAGAGGGGTCTCGGGCTGGATACATGAACTCGGTGGCTGAGAAGTCGCCAGAGGAGCTACTGAGGATGAACAGGCGGGGTGTGAAGTTAAAATTTCCAGGATCTTTGAAAGAAAAGAGAACAAAAGCTAAAGACAAAATAGGCACCAAAGTAAATTCCAGGTGGATTGGAGAATTAACGTTCGTTAGACGTGAAATGATCAAAGCATTGTAAGGTGTAAAAAGAGGTGAGGTTTATCTGAGCTTGGAGGTGGGGAAGGCCTTTTTAATCATAATTACGAAAGAAGTATAATTCAAGGAGAAGAGATTTATGCATTAACAACATAAAAATGAAAAATCACATTATACAAAAAGCACCCCCAACCAAAGAAAACTAAAAGGGAAGTGACAAAATGGGAAATATGGAAACCTGTTAATATCCTTAGTAGTCTATAAAGGAAGATGATAATGAAACAATACATATCTAAAAAATGTGAAGGCACAAAGAAAACATTCACCTAAACGGAAGTACAAATGGCTAAAAAATACATATAGAAAGCATTTAACATTCTAATTTAAAACATTAGGTTATAACAGTGTTTAGATAGTAATTTCTACCATCAATCTTGGCAAACAGGAAAAAGTAATAAACTGTATGATTGTGCCGTGAAACGTACACATCTGTAAATTGCTGGTGAGAGTGGAATTTGGTGCCAGTGTTCTGGGGACATTTGCTGATCTGTAACTGTAAGGCTTTTATACTAACTTCAGCAAAGGAGATCCATGTCTAGGAATTCACCTTAACTAGAAATGAATGCAGATGATTCTTTTGAAAATTATTTGTAACTTTATTATCGTTAGAGGAAAACTGGAAAGAACTCAGCTCTCCAACTATAGGACACAGGCTAAGTAGAGAGTCGCAGATATACCCATGAAATACCCTGCAGGCATTAAAAGTCTAAATATTAAAATAGGATTTGGGAAATGGTTCACAGTAAATTAAGGGGAAAAAGCAGGTCGCAAACAGCGTGTACGAAGAACGCCGTCCAAATTTCATTTTAAAAAATAAGTATTTATTGCATAAAGAAATGTTAATTCTGGTTCCCATCTTTTGAAAGATGTCATTGTAAGGATCGTATTTTCCTTCTTAATTTCTTTGTACTTTCAAACATTTCCCACCATCACTATGCAGTACAGTTAACCCCTGAACAACAGAGGTTTGAACTGCACACACAGGTCCACTTAGTACATGGAGATTTTTCAACAAATATATTGGAAAAATTCTTGGGAGATGTGTGACACTGAAAAAAACCTGCAGACCGAATAGCCTAGAAATATTGAAAAAAGTAAGAAAATGTAGGTATGTCATGAATGCATCAAATGTATGTAGATACTAGCCTGTCCTTACATAGGCATGAGGTGATAGTTGAAATAAAATGTGTTAGTTTTCTTACTGTTTTATAGCTTCGCTTTCAGAGAATTACATTACCGTACAGTATGCCTCTCTCTAATTGGGGAAGCTGTGTATCAGCCTATCATCACGGGTGAGTGATTTTTATAAAAATGTAACAATGTTTCCAATACTTTAGTATGAAGAGGACTGTAACTGCCATAAAAATTTTATAACTGTTCATTAGTGTATAGACTGGGCTGCTGTGAAGCAATTGTATCAGTGACACTAGCTGACTGTAAAGTAATCATATTGTCGCTGCTTCGTTATACCTGTATATAGGAATTTCTTTTTCACGTTATCTTTTTTTTTGTTTGACATCTTTATTGGAGTATAATTGCTTTACAATGGTGTGTTAGTTTCTGCTTTATAACAAAGTGAATCAGTTATACATATACATAGAGGGAAGAGATATGGGAACATATGTGTATCTTTTCACTTTTGATGTCTAGTGTTAGTAATACATATAACATCTATAGTGTTTTGTATCATGTAAGAGAATATTGATGTAGGTACTGACAAATGATTCATTTCGTAAACAGATGATGTAAATTTACGGTATCGATAAATACGATACAGTAAATGTAATTTCTCTTCCTTATGATTGTCTTAATAACATCTTCTTTTCTCCAGCGTACTTTATGGTAAGAATTACAGTATTTAATACATATAACCTACAAACTGTGTGTTAACTCTCTATGTTCTCGGTAAGGTTCTTGGTCAGCAGTGGGCTGTGAGTAGAGAAGTTTGGTGGGAGTTACAAGTTACATGTGGATTTTCGGCTGTGTGTGTGTGTGTGCATGCGAGGTTGGCCCTTAACCCCCATGTTGTTCAAGGGTCAACTGTACTTTAAAAACCTACCTAGGTAAAAGTTTGGAGGCAGTACGGTGGTGTGGTCATGAGGACATCCCACTGTTATCCAACCCGGGCAAGCTGGTTAACCACCCCAGGCCTCAGTTTCCCCATCGGGGACCAGGGCAGCTTGTTGGGTTGTGAGCACTGAGTGAGGGAACATCCAGCAGGTGTTTAGACAGGGCCTGGCTCGCCTTTTTCTGACGTTATTCTGCACGTATGTCGACCTGTATCTTGTGTATTTAAACACAAGACCGACCCACTCTCTCACTTAAACCCCACTATTTCCCTGCACCCCAGATGCCGGCTGCACCGAAAGCGTCTTGTTCCAGAGCTTCAGGCTGTGCTCAGCTCGCTTCCTGGAATTCTCCCCCCTCCTTCACTTCTCTCCAAGCCACCAAGGCTACACCTCCAAGGCTCCGGTAAGTGCTGACTTCCATGGAGCCCTGTGTGATTTCTTCCTGGAGGAAGAAATCTTTCTTTTTAACTCTCCACCTCTGTCACCTGTACCTCTTTGCTGACACACACAGCTTTTCCTTGGCATCATGATCAGTCATAAGCGTTATTTAGCCTCCTTGTTGGCCCCAGAGGAGTCGGCCTGGGTGTAGCTCCCGGTGTGCTGCACAGAACACGTGTGCGTAAGCGCGCACTGAGTGAGCCGGGGCGCCGGGGGTTACCTTGGAGCATGCAGTCGTAGGCCTTCCGGTCTCTCCTCCCCAGAGCGTCCCAGAATCCCAGGGGCTCCGACCCTTCGTCACACTCGTGAATTGTCACTTTGCTGCTACTGTGCAGCCCGGCCTCCAGGGGACATCTGCACAGAGAGTCCGAGAGTTTGTGTCAGGCCCAGAAGTGAGGGCGGCACAAAATTAGATCCCTGCTAAATCTGCAGGTGGGTTCACCAGCTCGCTCCTAGAACAATTCTTGTAATGAATAAAAACACGCTCTGTGGTACCTGAGTGTGTGCAGCAGGGAGGGGTCGGCTTGGCCCTTAGAGAGGAACGTCGGATTACAGAGAAGCCGTGATGAAAACAGTCAGTGTTTTGCACGTACACACTTCCCGTTCCTCGGCCCGGGGTTGGGTGTGTCGCCTCGCACGGCCCTGGTCCCTAGATCTGGCAGCGTGACTTCAGGCGGCGGCTCATAAGTGTTTGTTATTCATTTTGTTTTTTCTCAGGGGTCCAGGGGCGAACCTGATGGGCCTCAGTGCCATGTGAGACCTGGCTGAACCCTGTCTATCATCTAGCTTGCTGGCCCTCAGCGTGATGTCGGGAGACGAAGCATCCCGCTTCACAGCTGTCCACCAGCCGAAAGGTCCCCCGCCCTCCACGTGCGCTGGGTCACGTGTGCGCCGTGAGGGGGAGCCGACCCTGACCGCACCGCTTTGGTGCCCAGAGAATGAATTTACCAGGTGGCACCTGGTGGGATGTGGCCCCGGGAGACTCTTCCTCTCCACTGTACGGGTGTCACAAGGTCCTCCCAGGTCTCAGCTCGAGGGGGCACTGGGCTCTTTGGCTGCCCGAGATGCACAGAGGCACCTGGGCAGGTGGCGGGCGGCACAGCTGCTTCTGGGCTCTCCCCGCCTTCCCCTCCCCAGGGGGGGTCCTCACCTAGCGCTGTCACGCTGTGCTGTCTCTGGGTCGTGGGCACCTGTGGGTGCCTGTCTGGGAAAGGGCAGCTGCCTCGGACGCTGGGAAACACACTTGTCCCCGAAGGAGGGGGCATTCCTCAGTCTGACACAGTGGGTGGTCTCCTAACTGTCTTTGGCTAAATGCCCTTCAACCTTCCACTGCTCCGATACAACCAGCTCTGCTCCCCTAAATGATATTTGAAATTTGCTCTCTTTAAATAGACAAGGACTCCAGGTTGACAATTCAAAAGCCAAATCACACCTTCAGAGAAGCTGCTGGGGGTCCTGTGCCTTTCACGGAGGCCAGGTAAGTCCTCAGGAAGCGGGGAGGCCCTCACGGGGGAGAGGTTTGGGCTGGACACGTGCCACATGAACTTGGACCTTCAGGGCCCCTGACCACGTGGGGCTCAGCTTCCCACGCTGAGTCACTCTGGGCACACGGGGCGTCCACGGGGACCTCAGGGTCCTTAGCCTGCACCCGGGAAGCCCTCGGGAGAGGTGCTCACACACACAGCACTCACTGTTCCTTGATTTTATTGGCCGCAGTCCTTCCGACCTCCTTCGTGTGGGCCTGGGCTTTGCATCCGTGCCACAGGTAGATGAGGGCTTTGTGGACGTTGAGGACGACCATGGACGTCCTGGACCTCAGGCTGCTGCAGTGACAGGCCACCTCCAGCAAGTTCCCTTCCACGGGCACTTCTCCGCGCACACAGTACAGCCTCCACTCGCCTGCAGGGGGCACCAGTGGCACAGTCAGGACGTGGCGGCGCAGGGAGGGGGCCTGGAGGAAGGGGAGCCTGCAGGGCAGCCCACGCCCCGCCTCCTTTCTGTGTCTGGAGGGGCAGGTGGAGGCGAGGCCAGGCTGCGGTCTTACTGAGTCCCAGGAAGCCAATTTTGTTGGAGTTATAGTTAGCAGCAGGCTGCCCAGAGTGCACGATGCAGAAAAACCAGTTTTACATAATTTATAAAGATCTAGGTAAGTCATAACAGGCATATTTTTTTAAGAGGCTCTGAAACTATGATTTCTTTTTTGTTTTTTGGATGCTGGTCAACAAAAATCTCGTAATTTAGAAGAGAAGATCACTAGTTTTTTTTTCCCCCTCCAGGATCCAGTTTAAGGTCGAGTCATCTTGCCGCCTCCTTTATGCAAAGCTGCTTTCTGAAGGCAACTCCATGGAAGGGAGGGGGAGGGAGGCACCCAGGAAGCTGATTTATAAGGCAGACATCAGGAGGCCTTCGCTGGTCAGGCCGCAGCTACATGAAGAGAGAGTTACTCTAAAGCCCACGCCTATAAAATACCTTCCCGGAGAGGAGAAGAGAGTCGAATTCCAGCAGCAAAAGTGACTCACTCTGTGCGTTGTCTTCTTCCTCCTCCCGTCTCCCGGAGTGGACCACCATCCCTCCCTGGAAACACTGCAGAAAACAGGGGGGCTCCTTGCCCTGCAGGACCTGGACCTTCCGATTTAAACACATTACAGTGAGTCACGTGTCCTGGTTTTGCAGAGTCATAAAAATAACACATGCCTGTTGTCGAAATCTGAAAAATACTGAGAAGTACAAATAAAAGCCACTGATAATACTGTGATTGATGGAGAACACTACTACAATTCTGGCGTGTAGCTCCCCTATTAATACAAAGTATTTTTCAGGTATACATTTTTCCCAAATAGGATCGCTGTTTTTTATGTTGCTTTATCCCTGGATTTTCTTCAGCTGACGTTTTTCTGTCGTCACATAAGATTCTTAACGTGAATTTTGATATTTTAATGGTAGTGTTCCACGGTACGGATATAACGTGATTAACTTAAACATGTTTTTAATAAAGAAAATCTCTCAGCAGTGAGAATGACTAATCCCTGACTTTTAATGATTCCGGGGAAAAGAACTGTCTCTTGCAGGCTCTGGTCCACTCACAGGGCCTGTCACTCAGCGGCGCCTCTGCCAGCACAACAGTCACGCATCAGCGTGAGATGCAGCAGAGTAACAGGAACGTACGTAGGGCTGAGTCAACTGACTCTCACTTTGCCAAGGTATATCCCATTAAACAAGGAAATGTTTACTGAGCCTGGCAGTCGGGGAACATTGAAAGGTAGGACACGTTTCTCACCGTGAGTTAACTTATCAATCTCAGGGCCCCCTTCTGTGTCATTAAGAGCCAGTCTGGGGCAGTGTCTTCTATTTCTGCAGTGATTTTTCCATCCGTTGGATTGATAAGAAAATTAAATGCGCCAATCAGATTAAGACTCAAAACTCTAAGGATGATTTTGAAGGCATGATAAAACATTCATTCACAGCCTTTACGAGAAAAAAAAAAAACCCCAGCTGAAATGATCCACTATGAGGAATACATTAACAACTGTTTGTCCCTGAAAGCTATTTGGAAAATATAGTCCATAGTAGAACATCTGCATTAAACACTTTTCTAGGGAAGAGGATTGATTGGTTCTTAGGAACCTGGAAGGCTGAATGAGCGTGGATCTATTTCTGGAGAAAATTCCTCTGCTCTCTTTCCTGATGTTAGTTTTAACTATTCATCCAAGATAGTAAAAGGATCTGCACAGGGTGTTATGGTCCCCAAAACCCCAGAGTTAACTCTTAATTACTGGTAATAAAGGAAGGGACAAAACATTAAAAAGAAATGCTTTCAAAACCTTGACTTGGGGTAGTGGTACCTGCCAGGCGTCATGCAGGCCCTGGGGTTATAACGGTGGGTAAGACCAGGACAGACATAGTCTCTTTCATGCTCACGGGGAAGACAAAGAATAAATAAGTAAACAAAATGAATGTTGTTTTACGTAGGGGTAAGTGCTATGAAAAAACAAAGCAGAGCAAAGGGACAGAGGAGGACAGGAAAATGGGGAGAGATGTGGATAAAACATGGAGGCGACATTCAAACAGAAACCCGAATCGTGTAAGGTTTCAGGGGGAGTGTTCCAGGCCGGGGAATCAGTGCAAAGGCCCTGGGGTTGGGGGGCGGAAAGAGGTGTGTCTAGGAACTGCAAGGAGGTGGGAGTAGCCTGACCAGGTGCAAGAAGAGGGAGGTTGGAGGGGGGTGCAGGGCTGACCCCCGGGAGACCCTCGGATGGTAGTCCGAGTGTGATGAAGGACAAGGAGGGGCACCATCTGATGTGTCCTAGGAAAATCACTCAGGCTGCTGTGAGGAACGCAGATGCTGGGCAGACTCGATGTTTACATCAGTCCCTGATATCTCCTTAGGATGGGTTTGTGTACGTGGAATCACTGGTCAAAGCGTATGAGCATCTTAAGGTTCCTAAGCCGTGGTTGCTTTCAGGATGGGTATTGCAGTTCACACTTCTCAGTGGAAGCAGGCACGGGTACCCATCCTACTGAATCCCTGCCAGCCCTGGATCTAGTCTTTTAAAAATCTCTGCCATTTGAGGCGTGGAAAATGGCATCTCTTTGTTCTAGTTCCTTGATCAGTCCAGTGGAAACTTAAAAAAAAACCACCCACGGGCTCTCTGCACTTGTTTTGTGGATTTACTATTTGCAGGTGTACTTTAAGGTCATATTGCGAGAGGTCTGCCTTCCTGGTGAGGGGGTGGGGAGATGAAAGATGAGGCAGACCCCGACATCTGGAGAAGCCAGACCAGGACTAAAGGGGCTTCGGATGATACTGTCTTCGTGTTTAGGGGACCAGGCCACACACCCTCCGGCTCCCGGAAAGGCCAGTCCCTCATTTCCGGCACATCTGCCTCCAGGACTTACCTGGGCTCCCCTTTCCTCGTCCAGCTGCACCGTCATCAGAGCCGATGTGCCCTTCTCACTCACAGTCGACTGCCGGCCTTGCCAGAAGAAGTAGACACGCTTCTCTTTGCCGGCCACCCTGACCGGGTGCTCGCCCTTCTGCCGACTTCCCACTGTGGACACACACAAGAGCAGAGCGCGGGGTGAGCAGCAGATAAAGCCCAAGGAGAGCCAGTGCCAGCTCAGGCCTCCAGGCCCTGTGAGGACGAACAGTGAAGGCGCAGCGCTGGGGAGAAAAGTCATTCACAGCTGGGGGGAACGTCGATCATGGCTTCGGAGGAGCGAGAAACCGCCTTTCTTCTAGCTAACGGATCCTGAGCCTCCAAACTGGAGAAAAATGATCTCCAGGGCCCTCCTGATACCCTAAGACAAACACCTGTCATCCTGAGGGAGGTGGCAGGCCATCCAAGTGTGTGACAGAGAAAAGTGGGGACGCCAGAGCAGGGTCAAGGGCTCCCGAAGACAGACGCATTTTCCACATGACACCATCCTTTGGCAGAAGATTAGCTGGGGGAGAAAAGACACTGCAAACGACAGCTGGGGGAGAAACGACACTGCTGAGCCAGCCTTAAGCACGAAGGGAAAAATGTAGTCTGCTAAGACTATTCTAGTAAAAAAACCGCTTTGAAGTCTCCAAGTTGTGTCAGAAAGGGGAGAGAGAAATTGCTGACCTATGGCTTTCACAAAATAATCTGGGATTTAAATGCTATCGGCCACTAGGGCTGTAGCCAGGAGTAAGGGCTGGTTCTCCTCGCTGTCTGGGACCTCGCGGGCACTGGATACCTGTCAGCAGAACACAGACCCCACTGAAGGGCAGCCACGGAAGGTTCTTTGGGCAAGTGGTCGTTTCAGATGGTATTTCAGACCCCAAACTGCAACCTTTAGGAACAGATCTCTCCAGATTTCTCTCATTTCTTCATTCAGCAGATACTTACTGAGCACCTACTGTGTGCCAGGGACTCTTCAGGATACTGGGCTATGGCGCTGAGCAAGGCAGCTCCGGAGGGTGGGAGGCGCCGTGAGGAAAAGACTGGATGTGACACGGGGCGGGGGAGGGCTGCTGTGAGTGCCTGGTGGGGGAAGACCTTTCCGAGGAGGTGCGCGAGCAGAGGCCCGAGTGGCAGCGACCATAGGGCAGAGGCTTCTAGGCCGAGTGGCATCCGGAGACTAAGTTCTCGACTCAGATGCCCGGGTGGCCCCAGGTGGGGGTCAACCCAGGGAGGATGCAGGTGGCTATGGTACCCACACGTGTTAGCAATCAAAAATAATAACTGGGGCTTCCCTGGTGGTGCAGTGGTTAAGAATCCACCTGGGGACACGGGTTCGAGCCCTGGTCCAGGAAGATACCACATGCCAAGGAGCAATGAAGCCTGTGCACCACAACTGTTGAGCCTGCGCTCTAGAGCCCACGAGCCACAACTGCTGAGCCCATGCACCACAACTACTGAGCCCACATGCCACAACTACTGAGCCTGCGCTCTAGAGCCCGCAAGCCACAACTACTGAGCCTGTGCTCTACAGCCCATGAGCCACAACTACTGAGCCCGCGCGCCTAGAGCCCGTGCTCCGCAACAAGAGAAGCCACCGCAATGAGAAGCCCACGCACCGCAACGAAGAGTAGCCCCCGCTCACTGCAACTAGAGAAAGCCCGCGCGCAGCAATGAAGATCCAACGCAGCCAAAAATAAATAAATAAATTAATTAAAAAAAAAAAAGAACTGGATCCCCTGGTTCTATACGACCTCAGTCCTCCTCAGCTCCAGTCCCACCGACAAAGTCACAGCTGTCTTGAGGTTTGTAGGTAAGAAGGAAGCTCATTGTTTTCAAGTTCTTAAGAGGTCAGGGGCCATACTTACGTGATTTTTTTGCGGGGGCCCTTTATCAAAGTCCTCTAGAACAATTTTCATAAATGATTATGAGAATTCTTCAAGGATTCTGACCAAGCTCAGCCCTTAGTGCCTTCTACTGTGAACCTGAAATGGTCAAGTTTGTGCAGTTTGAAGTGGGCAAAGTGAACAGGAACCATCCATGAATAGATGATACATGTCCACTGTTCACCTGGAAGCCACTCCATTGAAACTTCCGCTAATTTAGGTAGGAACAAACGTTTACCTTTGATTAGCAATCCCGCACTCTCACGTCAACTAGATTACTGGGGAGAGATATGCATGAAACAGACCACAGATCACAGCAGCTGACACGTATCTTGGAATTGGGTAGCACTTTGTGTAAATATACGTTCACGCTTAAATAACCAACCAATGTTTTACATCCTGACATTCAAAAATGGGCTGGTGTGTATATACCTAAAATAGGATATTTCCTTAAAAATATCCCATAAAAGTTTTCATGAATTTGCCTTGCAGTTTTCTTCAGCATACCCCAAATTTAATCCTATGTACAACTTACTTTTTGACTCATTTCTTTCGTTTTAATTTTAGCAAATTAAAGGCTAAGCTGTATAGTAACAGCTGCCGGGCTATCATCTTTGCGGCCTGGCCCCGAGGCCGAACTGAGCGTGTCGCTGCATCCCGCCATCCACCCTGCTTTCAAGAGGAAGTTCACCGCCAGCAGCTGCGTTTACGAAGTAACCGAAAACCGAGGTACGAAGAGCGAGCTGCTCTTGGCGCCGTCTTGCAGCCGGACCCCATTTACCGACCCCCTACTACAGGAACTTGGCCCCTGGATGGCGCTTCAGCGTGGCCTGACGCAGTGTCCCTGGGTGCCCAGAGCTGCCTGTCTGCTGACCCTGGGGGGACACGAGTCACACCCTGCAGCGCCTGAGGCAGCCTCTGGGGCAGGACACTGACCACCGGGGCCTCTGGGCTCCCTAGTCTGGGGGCCACAGTTCACTTCGCAAGAGCAGGCTGCCCGGCATCTGCCAACAGGGCGACTGCGCTGTGTCCCCCGGGACTGCTGTCTGCTGGGCCCGCCCCAGAGGGGCCCCGGGCTCAGCCCCGTCGGCAGGTGCGGCCCCTGTGGGGTCTGAGCAGCGTGAGGGCTGGACCAGCTGACACCGCGGGGCCGGGGCTTCCGTGACGACCACGGGGCAGCTGCGGATGCCATCGGGCCGCGCTTTTCTGCCCCCCGAGGGACGGCCTGGAATCTGAGCGCTGCCCGGCCTCACTTAATCCTCCGCAGCTGGGCTTGGTCAAAGCTGTCACTTTGCCCATTACGGTGCTGCTGGATCAGGCCGTGACGTGTACCTTGTGTTCGCCGGGGAGAGATACAGCAAGCATTTGCCTGGGTCAAATCAGCGTTTCTTAGGGGTCTCCAAGTAAACAGTCAAGGAAGACCTCAGAAACCTGAGATCTGTTTTTCAAGTTCATTCATTTTCATATCGTTTTAGTCACCCTTTCACTGACCATTACTTCTTGTTTTGTATCTAACAGCTGAGGTAAGGAAACGACTGAATTTCAAACTGTAGTGCCCAGTGTGGTTTTGTAAAACACCAAGTCCCTTCACTTCCTGTATCTTGAGGAGGACGACGGGTGCAGGTCCACGACACCGAAGGTCAGTAGATCTTTCCCCGCTTAATTCTCTCTTATTGTCTTTATGGCCACGCGGCACAGATTAGCATTCAGCTCGCCAACTGCGCACACCCTCAGCAGCCTAAACCCCCCATAGAGACCCTCTGAGAACTGCTGTCGTTTGGGGCGGGGCCCCGTTATCTGTCTGATCTTCAGGTTCAGTGCAGGAACTATGCTTTGGCTGCTGAGAACGTCAGCGATGATGATTTCCCGTAGCCTCACGTAAGTAAGCGGTCGGCTCTGCACTGAACATCGCGCACCAGATCCTAGGACCCTGCGGGCTGGGTCTTAGAAGCTCTGTTTTCCAGGTGAGAAAACCGAGGCTCAGACAGGTTAAGTCACTTTCCCCAAGTTACACAGCTGGCACGTGGGGCCTGAGAGAAGACTGAGACCCAGGCTAGAAGGCCTCGTTGGGTAAAAGAAGGGGCTTTTAGTGTCCAGCCCTGTTCTCTCCTAGCCGTGTGACTGCAGGGGGCGTTCCTTAATCTTGGTGTCCTGTTTCTCTTCTGAGAAGTTAGCAAAAGGACAGAACACATCCCGCGGAGCCTCCATGAGGCACTCACCTAGTGCGGGTGGTGAAGCCCAGAGCGGTGCCTCTAGGCCCGCAGTCCGTCTCCCCACCTGCGATGCCTGCCCATTGGCCGCTGGGCTTTCCCACAGCCGCCAGGTCCTATTCAGGGAACGGAGCTCTCCTACCCCAGCAGGAGGCAAGCACCTCTTCCATACTTGCCCACCACCACCATATGCTTCTGGAAGGCAGGGCCAGGAATATTTACTGACACCCAAAAGAAGGGTCTTATTCCTTAAACATAAGACATGACACCATAAAACTCCTAGAAGAGAACACAGGCAAAACATTTTCTGGCATAAATCGTACCAATGTTTTCTTAGGTCAGTCTCCCAAGGCAATAGAAATAAAAGCAAAAATAAACAAATGGGACCTAATCAGACTTACAAGCTTTTGCGCAGCAAAGGAAACCATCAACAAAATGAAAAGACAGCTATGGACTGGGAGGAAATATTTGCAAACGATGTGACTGACGAGGGCTTAATTTCCAAAATATACAAAGAGCTCATACAACTCAACAACAACAAAAAATAAGCAACCCAATTGAAAAATGGGCAGAAGACCTAAATAGACATTTCCCCAATTGAAAAATGGGCAGAAGACCTAAATAGACATTTCCCCAAAGAAGACATACAGATGGCCAACAGGCACATGAAAAGATGCTCAACATGGCTAATTATTAGAGAAATGCAAATCAAAACCACAATGAGGTACCAGCTCACACCGGTCAGAATGGCCATCATTAAAACCTCGACAAGTAACAGATGCTGGAGAGGGTGTGGAGAAAAGGGAATCCTTCTACACTGCTGGTGGGAATGTAAATTGATACAGCCACTATGGAGAACAGGATGGAGGTTCCTTAAAAACCTAAAAATAGAATTACCATATGATCCAGCAATCTCACTACTGGGAATATACCTGGACAAAACTATAATTCAAAAAGATACCTGTACCCCAATGTTCACAGCAGCACTATTCACAACAGCCAAGACATGGAAGCACCCTAAATGTCCACTGATAGACGAATGGATCAAGAAGATGTGGTGTGTGTGTGTGTGTGTGTATATATACACACACACACACACACACACACACACACACACACACACATACACATACACATACACACAATGGAGTATTACTCAACCATAAAAAAGAACAAAGTCATGCCATTTGCAGCAACATGGATGGACCTAGAGATTACCAAAGTAACTGAAGTAAGTCAGACAGAAAAACAAATACCATATGATATCACTTATAGGTAGAATCTAAAATACGACACAGATGAACCTATCTATGAAATGGAAACAGACTCACAGACATAGAGAACAGACTTGTGGTTGCCAGGGCGGGTGAGGGACGGACTGGGAGGTGGGGTGAGCAGATGCAAACTAGTATCTATAGGATGGATAAACAACGAGGTCCTACTGCAGAGCACAGGGAACTCTATTCAATATCCAATGACAAAGCATATATATATATATATATATATATATATATATATATAAAACTGAGTCACGTTGCTGTGCAGCAGAAATTAACACCACATTGTAAATCAACTATGTTTCAATAAGATAAATTTTCAGAAGTGTCTTACCCACAGAGATACATTAGGAAAGAAACCAAATGGCTCTAAGCCTGCAGGTGTTTGATCAGCTAACATTGGCCTCCGCCCTGCGCCCGGCGGGGCAGCCACACCCGGACGGCAACGGGGCTGGAAAGAGGTGAAGGAACTCCCTTGGCAAGTGAATCTCGGAGCGACCGAGTTGTGTCATAAACTGTCTCCTAAATGCGCCGGGCTGAGGGACACTGTGCACGGCCTGGTTCGTGCTTTCTTCTTGGCAGGAAAAAGGGATTATTTCTCCCAAATCTGCTGCTGTCCGCCCTCACTGCCTCTAGCGCAGAGCACAGCACGGAGTGTGTTGTTTCGCCACGAAGAGCACAGCACTCGTGGGAACCACGAGTAGTTCTGACCGTGTCTTTATTCCTCCAGACCCACAGAGCACGGTCAGCGCTCTCGGCCTCAGAGGAAATGCGCCTTTCATTCTGACTACGTCTTCTGGGCGTGGATTTACTGTGACGTCATGGCACTCTTTTGTTTCCGCTCTGACGCGTCGGCTCTGTGTTACTTAATGGCTTTCATTTCGGCAGCATCCAGCCACATGGTGACCGTCATGTGGGGACAGATCATCGCTTTCCTAGGAAGCCTCTGGGGACGGGGCAGGGGAGGGGCGAGGGCGGCAGAGGAACCTTACCACGCCAGTCGGCTTTCTAGAGGGAGACGTCACAGCTGCCGGCCACGGTGGGGTGTTAGGAATCTATCCACGAGGTTTACGAGGAGGTTCTCAAAGGGAATAGGCCTCGACCGGTCCTTCGCCCGCGGCTGGGGCAGACACGGCACGCGCTCCGTATCCGGCAGCCACGATCCCCGCGGCGGGGCTCGAGGGACACGCGAGTGGCTCACTCACCTGCCGTGCTCACGATGAACTTCCACTTGACCACGTAGGCGTCGCCCTCGTGGAACTGCCCAATGCTCTGCTTGGGGAGCCTGCTGTAGTCGAATTCCAGGATGTGCCAGACGTCCACCGACAGGCTGGCGACCTCCAACTGCCCGCGGTCGTCCCCTTGCACCAGGCCGTAGCCCCGGCCCACGTTGACCCCGTCCAGCACGGTGCCGGCTGTCGTCTGGGGCACCGGCACCATCCGCGTCACGTCGTAAGGCTTGACCTCTGCCCGCGGGTCGTCCTAGGAGAGAACGCAGAGATGCTCGGCAGCAGCCCGTCGCACTCCACACTGCGGCGCTGGCGGTGGGACGGCCTCAAGTACAGCGCTCAGGCTGTTTCGGGGCACTTAAAGAAAGGGGGCGTTTAGGGGACAGACAGCCACGACTGTGAACGGGCCGCCGATAAACCCGGAGCCGCAAACACGGCTGCTTTCACCTCGTGAAGTCAGAACAGGACTGGAGGCCGGTTTGCTGTCCTAGGAAAACCCCAGGAAGGCGTTTAGCATGAAGGCCCCTCTGCCGGGACCCAGACCAAGCCCTGAGGTTGGGGCTTGATCGTCCCACATACCTTGTGCTGGGCAAGTTCGCTGGCGTTCTTCTCGTTAGGTCTCTTCAGCTCCGTCCAGTCGAGAAATTTCTCTTTGAACAAAATCGTCTCGTTGTGTTCTGTGAGTCTCCCAAATATTGCCCAGTCAGGCCGCCCCTGTCCTTTTCTGTTGGGCGGGTCGGGGAGGGGAGGGGAGGGGAAAAGAACCAAGATCAGACAAGTCCTGCCGAGCCCGAGAAGTCCAAAACCAACACGTGGCGAGTGAGAGGAACGCAGAATACGTAGGCAGTAGACAGGTGAACGGTTCGCGTTCACTTATGTGACCCAATCAGTGGCGTTTTGCTATTTTAGCCCAAAGCCTTGCAGGGCTTTGTGTCCTTGGAGCTGATGTGCCTGAATGTGACCCACGGCAGGACTGGACCTGCCTGGCGTTCCAGCAGATTCTCGTGTTGGGGTCCCCTGGGGGGCAGCACGCTCGGCTGGGAGCTCAGCACAGGCAGGAGTCACGCGCGTGTCTTCCTCGCCTCCTTTACGCCACCCGTGCTCACCCGCGGGGGCTCGCCGCGTTTCCGTCAGGGTAGTGAACAGGCGGAGGAATTTATGCTCACCCTGATCCTCTCTTTTTGTAAGTCACGTTACAGTGGAGACGTCCAGTCTCCAGGAACAGGAAATTCTCCTCTGTTCCCGAAGTGAACACACTCTCGTCCATCATAAAGTGAATGTGTGCATGTTGATCTCTAGGCCACTGGACGGGGCAGCGGGCAGGCAGAGCACAAGGACGGGGAAGGAAGCAGCGTAGCCCAGTCGGGAGGTCCGAACCGCTTCGGGGTCTCAGAGTCTGACGCTGAGCTCGGAACACAGCTCGCTCAGAAATGCGCAGAGCCAAGAAGAGACGTGCCGGAGGGGGTGAGCCTGAGGTTAGGGTGTGGGTATTTCCCATCCTTCCAGACCAACCCTGGCTTGTGGACTGGGGCCATCAGACCGAGGGGCAGTGCTTCCTGGGCCCCGCGGTGGCCCCTGACGTGCTTCGTCACGTCCTGTCTGGTCCAGACCACAGTTTCTGGCATCATGGCTAAGGCACATCAAGGGGGGCTGCCCGTTTCAAAGGGGACTGAAAGGATAAAAGGCACTGTGTGCAAATACTTCCACTGCCAAGGCTCCCGGGACTTAGGAACCAAATACCAGCAACTGTGGAAAATTCAGGGCTACCCTGAAGGCTGTGGTCCTTATCAGAAAATAGCGGAGTGACTGTCTTTTGTATAAATTCCACTCGGCAGACTTGCTAAGGTGCCTATGGAAAGACACTTGGTCTCAGCTTAGCAACGCATCTTGGATGTGTGAGGTCAGGGGGCACAGAGGGCAGGTCTGCAGCAGGAGGGTGTGAAGCTGGATGCTCTCTACCTCCGTCCTGACTTGCAGGTCTGAGCTGGGCTAAGTCATGACTCCTCGGTGAAGAAGGGCGGGGTGCTCTACCTTGGCTGTACCTTCAAATCCCTGGGGGAGCTTTTAAGACGAACTGACACACAAACCCCACCCCACCCAAACTGAAAACACAGCTCCTAGGCCAGGACCGGCACATGCATTTTTTTGTTTTAAAGCTTCTCCGGTGCTTCTGATCTGGGAGATGTTGGGAGCCAGTGGGTTAGGTGCCCATTCATCTACCTTCAGATCTCGGATGATGTCACGACTAAATATAAATCGTCCATCACATAGATTTTATGCTTCAGTGTGTTTTTTTTTTTTTTTACTATACCAACTAGAACATTCTTTTTAGTCTTAGCTTTAGGCCTTACGTTTCAGTACTAATTTTATGTTAAATGTGCACTCGCTTGAAAAGGATTTGAAACCTTTTCACCTACACTGACATCCCTTTGAATTGTTTCTATAATGACAATGAATAATAAAATCAATAATTGTACTTTAAAACAGGAAACTAGGTAGGAAGGTTGAAATCTGTGTGTTAGTTCAACTGGAAACATCACAAAGCAGTTTTAATGTGCAATTTCTGACCCATTACGTGGCATATGCATGGTTTAAACGCACTTCTCTTCCTTCCTGGTAGTTAAGAGATAAAAAAACAATGATCCTTTGCATGTAAGAATTCCTGTTTTCATGACCATATTTCTGAGAGTTTTGTGCACCTTCGGCTGATTTGCCAAAATGACTTTTAAAAGTCCAGCAGACTGTCGGAAATATTATAATTACAGCCATCATTTCAATACCGCATCCTCCCTCCCCCAGAAAGGCATCACCTACTGCCAGCTAAATGGAATTCAGGGGCTGGGCTGGGAAGGTGTGAACTCAGAAAGAGACGCGTTGCTTTTGCACCTTCAGACCCACGGCTGAATTCCAGGGCCTGGCAAGCGTTTCAGGTCAGCAAGTCATTGGTTTAAACAACAGATTATATGTGACAGCAGCACCTGAATACCGCAGGTCCCATCGATTTGTTTCCTTCAAGAACTGAAATATAACAGGAGCACCTTCCAGACGACCACACCGTCCATATTTCTGTATTTCTTAGGGAAAAGCTAAAGCACTGTTCTCACTGTGAATACTCGTGGTACTGCACTGCAATCGCTTATGAAAACTAAAACCCCTGGAGGGTGAAGGCTGAACACTGTGGTGGGAGCCTCGGCTGCCCAGGGCCCCAGCGGTACCTGGGAATGAGCGGGTTGCACTCTCCAGGGTCCAGGGGGTTGATGTCACAGTTCTCGTAGTCAAAGGTTCCGTTCCATAAGTGCTTTGCCAGCTGAAAGGCTATCTTCCGTTGCGCTAATGTGACTTCTTTCCCGTGCCACACGTAAACTTCGCTCCCAAAATCAAACACCAGGACCTGGGGAAATGGCACGGAAGGACGTGTTCACTTCAAGGGCATGTTCTCGTTGAACCAGGGTCTCTAGTGACCGTGAGTCCAACAGGTGATGATTCAAATACTAACGAAGCATTCAGTACAAGCACAGCCAAGCCAGCCTCTGCCCTGTGGGGATGACTTCTGTCTTGTGGTCCTAAATGCCCAAGTTAACACCCCGCCTCCAAACACTCGGGCTGCCCAACACTTCTGATTCCTAACAGCTATTTAAGCAGGTCTTCCTCCCTGGCCCCGCCCTTCCTTCCGCCTTTCCTCCTCTGTCATTCACTCACTTAGCTCATAAGGGCCGCTTCACATGGCACTGAGGACCCAGTGATGTCTTTTCTCCCCTATACAATTCTAGGGCCCTCAAGGGCAAAGACCATACTGTACTTATTAACGTATTTACCGTCGGGCTCACTAAGTGTTTGGTGAATGAATACATGAACTCAGTGCTCTTACTGACATACCTGTTGGTTTGTTCTACTCTTTCTTCCTAGAATAATTTCTTTCTTCATTTCCAGCGATCCCAATTCTACTCAACTGCAAACTAGGCTCAATTTCACCTTCTCTTTAAAATCATTCCTGATTATTTCTTTTTCTGTGACGTTTTTTCTCCGTTTAAATTTGTCATACAATCAGTCTATCTTTGGATGACATCCTTTCTGCTAGCCTTCTACCCAACGAAATTTAAAGTCCTTTTGCGTCTTCCCGTTTTTTTTCTCAACACTCAGAATACTTAGTGGTGGGACTTCCCTGGCAGTCCAGTAGTTAGGACTCCAGCTTCCACTGCCAGGGGCTCGGGTTTGATCCCCGGTCGGGGAACTAAGATCCCCGCAAGCTGAGTGGTGCAGGCAAAAAAAAAAAAAAAAAAAAAACAACTTAGTGGTGCTGGAAATATATGTAATTTTGTAAAAATAAGTATGTGCTGCTGTGAGAGGAAAAATGAGCACATTACTTGGCAAACCCACACACTACAGACACACCTACGTCTCCTGAAACTCAAGGACTGAAAGATATTTAATGTTTATACAAAAATCAAGAGATGGGGCTAAGTCGTATTTCTATCTGGCCTAAAACAGAAAAGCCTTCAATGACCCATGCCTCCTCTGAACAACATTCGGAATTCGGTATCAGCATCTAAGATGGCAGTAACGGTTTGAAATCACAGATCGGTAGGCAGCCCTTAAAAAGATGTCTCTGCAGGTACACACTACTATATTTAAAACAGACAACCAACAAGGACCTACTGTATAGCCCAGGGAACTCTGCTCAACATTCTGTAATAACCTAAACGGGAGAAGAATGTGAAAAAGGATACATGTATATGTATACCGGAATCACTCTGCTGTACACCGGGAACTAAAAAAACACTGTGAATCAACTAGACTCCAATGTAAGATAAAAGTTAATAAAAATAAACAGATGTCTGGTGTGCCGCGAGTGCCGTCCCTGGCTAGCGTCTGTCGGTACCTACTGCCTGTTTTAGCGGGCAGCCCGGGGCCAAGGGCTTTCCTGCCGAAGGGCAGACCACTCACTGTACCTCTCTTGCCTGCAGAAGGGAGCACTTTGGAATCTTCCCCCAGTAGTCGTCATCAGGAACGAGTTTGTCATCCATTAGTCGGTAAATGCAGTTGGTTTCTATTATGGCCGTTTCATAGAGCTCATCTTCCTTTGGGTCTCCAGCAGCTTTGGGGTGAGAACGGGAAGAGGACATTATGTTTCCCACTGGAGGGAGGCTGGTTTGGGAGAAGGAAGCAGGCGAGGAGGAAAGGTAGGCAAGTCTCATTCTCTGAGACGCAGTAAACGCTTACACTGGTAACTGGTTTGGCCGCCCAGAAGCTTCCAGAAGTCTTTGGCTGCATGAGTGTGTGTGTTAATTCCTTCTTCGATAGTTTGGATATAAGTAGCTCTACAACCAAGTTCCCTCTTGGTCTGAATTAAACTTGCAAGTTCTGAGGCCTAAAAAGAGAGAGGAACACAGTTACCTGGGCAGACAAGCCCACGGTCAGAGGGAGGGGCAACGCTGAAATCAGAGTAGAGAGACAGCGTGTCTGGAAGGAAAACCTTGTGGCCACAGGGTCCGGGGGCACTGGTGGCTGGGGACTGTCTAAAAGTCAAGAAAATGGAACGGAAGGACTGGGGGTATCCATTCTTTACAGCAACACCTGTCCATCTTCAAATACAAAAGATCATTCGTGAAGCTTTTTAAGAATACCCATCCCATTACTCAGCCACATAAAAGAACAAAATCATGCCATTTGCAGCAAATGCAACTAGAGATTATACTAAGTGAAGTAAGTCAGAAAGAGAAAGACAAATACCATATGATATCACTTATATGTGGAATCTAAAGTATGACACAAATGAACCTCTCTACAAAACAGAAATTAACTCACAGACATAGAGCACAGACTTGTGGTTGCCAAGGGCGAGGGGGCGGGTGGGGGAGGGATGGAGTAGGAGTGTGGGATAAGCAGATGCAAACCATCACATAGAGGATGGATAAAAAACAAGGTCCTACTGTAGAGCACAGGGAACTATGTTCAACAGCCTGTGATAAACCGTCATGGAAAAGAAGATGAAAAAGTATATATATGTATAACTGAATCACCTTGCTGTACAGCAGAAATTAACACGACATTGTAAATCAACTCGACTTCAATTAAAAATAAATAAATAAAGGGGAAAGAAAACCCCAAATAAAAATACCCACTCCCTGGTCTCTTCCCACTAACGTCTCATTCAATAGACTCATTCAATAGACCCACAGCAGGACTTCCTAGACACCTAGGATAAACAACTTGGAAGTGATGGGCCAGTTCTTTTTCTCCACAGAAGGAAGGATGAACCAGAACTTCCAACCTGGAGGCACAGGCCAGATTCCTTTTAAAACATCCCCCGTAAGCGCTTACTAGGAGCTCGTTTCAGAGACCTTCTGGACGATAAACACGCCCATCCCCTCTCGCCTGAATGAAACACTGGACGTTTAAGAAGCCTTCTAGGGATCTGGCCACTGGAAGAACATTCTACCTGTGTCTAAAGGAGATGCAAAACGAGACCACTTTCGTTCCTCAGATACCGACCTTCGCCTTCTCTATGACGTTGGCAAACTCTCCGACCCACAGGAAGCAGTGGTGGGGGGACAGCACGAGGAAGCAGTCCCCGCTGTTGAGGGAAGAAGCGCGAGGTTCCACCAGCCGCGTCTGCACGTGTCTTCTTCCTGAGCACGAGGCACAGGGTCACCGTCTCCCCAGAGACGAGCACTGTCCCGCAGCCCCGGCAGGGCCGACCCGGAAGCACCCCGCGTCCGAAGCATCCCCGCCCCCGACTTCCCATCCTGAACAGCCTCATGTGTTCACGTGAGTTCCCATGACCCAGGGCACTTAGAGGCATAGCCTCGTCGATGACCTTCCCTGGTGGCAGGTTCCCAGAGGTCACCATGTTTCCCAGGACAATTAGCAGTGTCCCTTGACAGAACGTGAATAGATTAATTAAGGTTCCCTCCCCCAGGGACACCAGCAGACACCTCCTTTCCCCTCCCCCACTCATCTCCTGGTCTCTCTCCACTCAGCCCACCTCCTACACTTAACAGCCTCTGCGGGCCGGGGCAAGGCGAGGGCCTTCAGAGAGCCTCTGCATCCTTGGGAGTTCTCCTCTAAACCGAAAACTTGAGTCTGGAGAGGACTCAGCTCAGAGGGAAGCACTGCCTTGTGCAGGTTCCAACTCCTCCTAAACGGTTTCAATCTTTCCACAATCACACTGATGGTGTAGTCTCTGCGCCACAACGTAGGAATGGAGGCGGGTGGTGTGCACTTTTCACGGGTCTTTTAAATACACTAGAAAGGACAGTGGCCACGCAGACACACCCCGCAAACCCCCAGCGAAGCAGAGGACAGGTCATGCTTTCCTTGAGCATTAATTTACAGCAGTGCCGCCCGAGGCAGCTAAGTCACTGGGGCAGAGCCAGAGCCCCCCTGGTTGTGGGTTAGGGCTCCTTGCTACAGGGAGAGAGGGAGGGAAGGAAGAAAGGAAAAGAGATAGAGGAAGAGAGAGAGAGGGAGAGAGACAGGGAGGGAGGGAGGGAAGAGAGAGTGAAAGAAGGAAGGAAAGGAAGGAAGACAGGGAGGGAGAAAGCAAAAGAGGTTGAGAGAGAGAAAGAGAGAGGGAGGGGGGAGGGAGGAGGGAGGGGGGAGGGAGGAGGGAGGGAGGGAGGAAGGGAGGGAAGAGGGAGGGAAGAGGGAGGGAGGGAGGGAGGGAGGAGGGAGGAGGGAGGAGGGAGGGTGCTGGAGCCGCTGAGTCCCCCTGCCCCATGCTCCCTTGATCCCTTCCTCAGGAACGGCCCTCTCTCCATCCCGCTGCCCTAACTCCTGCTGACCCTGGCGAGGAGGACAGATGGAGAGAACACTCTGGTGGCTGAGGGGGTGCCTGGTGACCGCATGCAGTGTGCGGCCGAGGCCACGGGAAGCGGAGCAGCAGCAGAAGCTGAGGTTCTGGAATCAGACAGACCAGGGTTCAAAGCCAGCCCTGCTGCTCAGCCGCTGCTGGGGCCTCGGCCGCATCAGGAAGCGCTACCACGCGGGCGTAATATTTCCCACCTAGTGGGATTCTGTGACGTTGATGTGAGATGAGGTGGCACCCGAAAGCATGCGTTCCCTTCTCCCTTCGGGCAAGTAGGGGGACGTCAGGCCTCCCGATGTTACCAGACTAAAATCCCTGGTCGTGTGTCATTCTCTCTGCCGCTCTAAATACCTTTAACCTGTAACAGCATCAGCTTTTTGTAGGGCACCGCGCTATTGTTGGAATTCTGTTCCGTCAGGTTCACGCTCCGCAGGCTGACGTTGCTGAAGTTTTCTTTGCTGGCTAATCCCGCCAGGGTGACTTCTGAGAAGTTGGAGCTGGCGGACACTGGGAGGGTCAAAGGAGGAAACACAGTGCAGGGGAAGCAAGACATTCAGGAGAAATGACAGTGTTTACACCCAGCGATCGTGCATAAGTGACTCTCTCCTGTTTTCCTTTCAAGTTAATCCTGATGGGGAAAGCATACTCCGGTCTGATTAACTATGCAGTGAAGCTTGTGTTAGGAATTAAACATAGGATTGAAAGTGTAAATGCTTGCCGAAGAGTGTCACCCTGGCCATGCAGAGACAGGAATTGAGTGGCCCTGTGGACCAGCCACATCAGTATAAAATCAGGAGCTGGACTCGCGCTGCAATTCCACTAAAGCTGTTATCGTTCCTCACCGTGTTAGATGCTGAAAACGCATCCTAAGGGAGACTGTTAGACATCTTCCATCCACAGTCTTTATATGCAGAAAAGCAGGCACCTTGTAGGCATGGTTTAGTTCTCATCTTTCTCTGGAGGCTAAGTGAACAACTACATGATCTCTTGAGATCACCTGCTCTCAGATTTAAGATTGTAACAAGATGCTGGATTTTCAGTGTGGACCAACAAATGTACATGTGTCCCCAAAAAGTGGAGATACAGTTAAAGTACATAAAACTTGTGCCAAGAAACCTCTATTTCTCCAGCTCATTGTTTAAAAAACTATGCATATGCTAGAGAGAAACTCAGAAAATTATTTTGCTGGGATGAGGTTCGAACACTGAAGAAATATAACACTACCTGATAACTCGTATGGCATAGAGATTTCGTAATATCTTATTTAGTAAACCAGTTATCATGGAAAGACTCAACCACTTCATCCAAAGACTATTTCTAAAAATAAACTTTAGTAAGTAGGTTTATGAGCACTATAGGAAAATAAAAATGACAGCAAGAATCTTCCGAATAACAAGATTACGCATGCCATCAGCTCCGCTGGGAAAACCAGTCTGAGAACCGGGGAGCCCCACAGGACCAGGCAGATAAAAGCCGAAGGTTTAGCCTGAAGTGGGATGAAAACCTCGGGCCTGCTCCCACGCTCCATTCACTGCCCCATCCCACTCTCCCGACTCCCCCACAGCCCACATCCCAGCTCCAAGGAGCCCGAGGGTCCTGCCCAAAACAATGTGAAGAACACCGGTTTCTGCATTAATTAATAATGCAGAAACAGAGATTTGGGACACTTGCCCACGAGAGATCGGATCATTTGCTCTAGAATAAGATCAAGTGAAGAATTGCTGTTTGGAAGTGGGTTGAATTGCAAAGCCCAGCAACCTCCCTTTCCTCCAACCTCTTGAAAGAAAACTCAACAAAACAGGATCATTTGATGTCAGTGAATAGATGGGCCACACTGCAAGCCTTTTCGTTCCAAGCAGAGTTTCTGCAGGTGTGCACGTGTGTGTACAGACTTGCTCATTTTTCTTGCACGAGAGTCTCCGGGCGCTGTCATTGGCCTTTGCAAGGCAGGGAAAGGAGAGGACAGAGTCACAGGCTCCCCGGTTCCCGAGCGCACAGCTGGGGATGGCCCTGATACTCACTCTTTTCGACTTTCATACGCTTTGATTCCACGAAGGCCACGTTCAGTCTCTGCTCCGTGTACCCCTGGAGGAGATCTTCCCTTGCCGCCAGCATCTTCAGGGGGTTTTTGGAAGCCTGAACCCGGCGCTTGGGCCTCACCGCACGCTTGTGCTCAGCCACAGAGGATGTCAACCTAAGAGGCAGAGCAGAGCTGGTGTGGCCTGGGGCTGCAGTGTCACCCCCGCCTGGTGGCTTGCGTGTGTCTGAGCTGAAGCGGCGGGTGCCGCGATTTTAGTTCTTGACTTCGTTATAATCGTACAGTTCCTCCCCTCCCATCACCCCTCCACTGAGGATCTCGGAGGTGGGAGACTGAAGCCCATTTAGTTCCAGATGCCAGCCCACGCCTGGAGCCCCGCTCTCACCACGCCCCGTGGTCTCCAGCTGGAGGAGCGGCCAGTGCCTCTGGGGCAGCCCATCCCCCTCCTGGACAGCCCTGAAGGGTGCGGTCCTTCCCTCTCATCGCACCCACAACACGCTGATCACTACTTCTCCTGCCGGAATAGGACCACCTCTCCTCCTTTGGGCTCCAGTAAGCCCTCCGCGGATGGACAGCCAGCCACTGCTTCCTGATTTAACCCTCTCTCCACCAGACTCAGCTTCCTCTCCATGCAAGTTTCCCAGTTCCCTCCCCAAGTTCCCCACTGCCCCCCTCTGGAAAATAAGCACTATTTTGAAAAATATACTGAAATAAAAGAGGCCCACAAAACCAACTATGACCCTCACACACGCACACTCAGCTCTCTGGGGCAGAAGACCAGACACCGGGAGAGGGGTGGACCCAGTCACATGGTTTCCCAGCAGATTCCAGCTGCTTTTAATGTCTTAAGTGCATGGATCTCTGTACCTGGAGGTCCTCTTTCATACAGAACATTGTCGTGTGTGTGTGTGTGTGTGTGTGTGTGAACATACATATCAATGTATCAATGTAACCATGTAAACAATATTTGGGTGAGGAGAAGACTGGGCAATGATGGTTCACTACCAATGTATGCAGATACCCAAAATATTACCTCAAGGTGGGGAATGGCACATTGTTCGTTTTCTTAAGGCAGCAAATTGAAAAAAACTGAACACATTGAAAAATGCAAAACAGGTATCAGGAGCGGCTTAAGGAAACATTTATGATAACCACGCAGACTTCCGGAAGAGACGGGCACTCTGAAAAATTTGTGGGCAACAGATACACGTGGTGGATGGCCGTGGGGTTATTAGCTCACCCAGCACTCTCTCCCTGCTTCTCGTAAGAGCTCCTTGACTTTCCTTTGGGGGAACCATCTCCCTCCATGCCCTGTCCCCTACCCTGGCTACCCCTATCCAAAGACCACCCACTGCTGGCCAATCAGCATCTTCCATCCCCTTGGCCACAATGATGGCTGTAGGGCTGGATGCAAACCCAAGAAAATCAAGCCTGGAACTTCTTCTGGGAAGGCTGGGCAGGTCAGCAGCCTGTGCTGGCGGTGGCCAAGGAGATGGGATATAAATCCGGAGTGAGGGGTGACCATCTACCACGTGGTGACAGCCTGACTGAGAGGAAAGCCAGCCTAAAGGAACCAGGTGCGAGAGACCTCATTCTGAGCCCCTGGAACCTGAGTTCATGCCTGCGCTTTTCAAGGGGTGAACCTGTAACTCCCTCCACGCCTCTCTTCTGCTGAAGCCAGCTGGACTTGGCTTTCTTTGTGGCAATCACAACCAAGGGAATCCTAACACCAGGAACACTCTTTGGTGGTTTAGTCACGTTCCTGCATGAAGAGGGACCCTGGGACATCACTGAGAAAACCCTCAGATCTATTGATCTTATCAACGATTGCAAATTAAGTAACACGTTTCATTGATTTTCTAGTTAGCTGTACTCATTAGAGCCCAGGTGATCCAAACAGTTTGCAAAGTTGAGTAAGAATTTGACGTGTCAAATGAAGAAAAGCATAGAAATTTCTGCTAACCAGTGTTCATAAAGTCTGCAAAACAATATTTGAGTGACATGATAAACACAGTCACTTTATTTTTATGGACCAGGCATGTGGTGGGGATGCAAGGCTTTCTGCCGGAGGGGACGTCTGTCCTGGGTACGCAAGCTCTATCTAGCCCAGTGTCTGGTTCTAGAGAATTGTGATTTTGAGACGGGCTGGGACCTGAGACCCTTTGCTGCAGGGCTTACACCTGGACACACGCCTCTCCTCAAGCAACAAAATACAAAAAACGATAAGGGACTAAAAATAACTGTGCATGTGCAATTGGGCCAAATTATGGACAAAGGATACAGAAAGACCAAAAAACCCAACTGCTGCTTCTGAAGAGCAGGGAGCAAAAACAGGGTACCAGGAGCCAAAGCAGGGCACTGCCCATGCCCTATACACACACCACCACCGAAGGGGTGGGCAAGCCACCTAAGCCACGCCTCCAGCCCGACCCCTGGACCCGCCCCTGCCCTCTCCCCATATAAGGAAGCAGCTCACCCCCCTCGGGGAGCGAGCAAGGGAACCTGTTACTTGTTCTCTCTCCCCACTGCTGCAGCAGGGGTCCCAATAAAGCCCTGCCTGAATTTCTTGTCTGGCCTGTTATCAACTTCTGTTGACTGGGGGAGGCCAAGAACCTTGGCTGGTATCAGGCTGGCTGCAATGAAGTTCTATCGCAGAAGGAGGTAACAGTGAGAGAAGATTCTCGAGGAAGTGCTGTGTGGAGACCAGTGAAGGAATCCGTTCTCCAGGGGTGAAAGATGGGAAATGAGATAACTCACTTGGGGGCATAAGGATCGAAAATGACATCAAAGTCCTCGTCCAGCTCCACGGGGCTTCTCGGTAGAGCGGAATCCATGCTGCGGTAGAACTTGGCAAAGGTTTCCTCATCGTCCGGCTTCATCACCTCTTTAACGGATTTCCCGGTGACGGTGAGGACCGTTTCCTGCATCCCACCAACTACCGACAAACAAGCAAATCAATGACCTGAGATTTGTGTAAAAACATGACTCCAACTATGCTTCACTGAATCTTAAAAATGATTTTCTTCCCGCTAAGGTCCAGGAGTGGAGCAAACATGACAGGGATGTCCAGGGTTCTGTAGATGCTTCCTGGGTATCAGCTGCCTTCTCAGGAGAGGACTTCCCGTCTGAACAGAGCGTGCACTGTGAGTGCTAGGAGGGATGGAGGCTCCAGCACACCGGGAATTTCTGAACCTGCTCTTTTTGCTCTTTTGGACGCAGAACTAGCTCAGCCTCCTTCTAGATCAGGGCTTGGTGAAAACTTTTCCTGCAAAGGGTCACGTAGTAAATATTTTAGGCTTTGCACGGGAGTCTATTTGACCTGTGTTGCCCCTTACATGACCCTGCTGCTATAGTACAAAAGCAACTATTACCCATATGCTAAGGAATGGGCACGACTGTGTTCCAATAAAACTTTATTTACAAAAAGAGGAGGTGAGCTGGATTAGTTTGCCGACCCCCGGGCTAGATCACCGTTACATGTAGGTAGTAAACTCTGACTCGTTTGCATTCTTCGCCTTGCCAGCTTTGTTGTTATATTACACTTTTGTATTTCTGGTTTCAGGTGGTTGTCTGTATTATTTTCAACCTATAGGGGTCACTGTCAATAGCAGGGACTCCAGTGCTTAGTATTTGATAAATTGCAAGTACTGGACATTTTCATTAAGAGATGAGGCTATTTCTGCATGTTATTCTTTTATTATATATACTTCATGGACTTTTGTATTGAAATCTTTATTTATTCACTGGAAATTTCTTTTAGAAATCATTTGTGATTATAATAGCAGCTGCTACCTTACTGGAAATTGACATATACGACTGAAAGTTTATCAGGCCCAAGTTCACGTTGATTTCGTGTAATAATCTGCTTTCAGGGTTAAAGGCAAAATTACCGAGTCTACAATCCTGATTGGATGACATCCCAAGGGTTTATTTACTTCTTTTTCATAAATTTATTTATTAATTGATTTTATTTTTGGCCGCGTTGGGTCTTCGTTGCTACGCGCGGGCTTTCTCTAGTTGCAGCGAGCAGGGGCTACTCATTGAGGTGGCTTCTCTTGTTGGGGAGCACGGGCTCTAGGCACGCAGGCTCCAGTAGTTGTGCCGTGTGGGCTCAGTAGTTGTGGCTCGCAGGCTGTAGAGCGCAGGCTCAGTAGTTGTGGCTCACGGGCCCAGCCGCTCCGCGGCACGTGGGATCTTCCCGGACCAGGGCTCAAACCCGTGTCCCCTGAATTGGCAGGCGGATTCTTAACCACTGCGCCAACAGGGAAGTCCATCCCAAGGGTTTAGATCCAGGAACAAATGTGTTATTGGGGGCTCCCTACTGAGTTCATTACCAAGTGAACCAGAGTTTGGTAATCTAATCAATGTTGACCAATAACTTCATTTCTTAAAACCTAACAACAAAGATAATGCTTACAGTATGAACTGGTGACGTCATAATAGAAGACAATTTAGCTGAGGAGAAAAAGCAATCCGGGATTTAGAGACTCTGAGAGCAGGGCAGGTGTTCCTAGGCTTCCTGAGCTACCCACTGAAACCCGAGTCACACTGGCTACAAGCACATGAACCCAAGCTTCCCTCTGGCTCCTGGCGTGTACCTTTGTTATTCAGCCTTCTCAGAAAGGTTTCCAGCCGGTCCAGCTTGAGGTCTGATTCTAATTGCATGTCTGGTCTGGCTTCGATATCTAGGCAAGTAGAAAACACAGGTGAGAGAAGCACGGAGAGCTCTTCTGATCACAGACCTCTTGGCCCATTGGGTGCCTGGTGACTCACCTTCCAGGGGTCTGGAAACTGGCGTGGTGCCCCTCGTTCTACTGCAGATAGGGGACGCTACTGGGGTGATGGCAGTGGGGGACGCCAGACCTGCAGAGCAGACAAAGGAGCTACTGAGCATCTGAGGAAACTTCCGGAAGTTCCCAGGACCCTGAGGGACGGCCACGAGTCCCAACGGAGATCTGACAATTCACAGAATTTACACACACGCATGGGACACACATATGTGCATCTGGCAGGGACCGTGCCCACACGTGCAGGACACCTGCCAATGGAGACAGGGTTTTACTGCTTCTAAGGCCTGCAGCGGCTGTCAGGCTGCCATTCCACACTGAACCACGAAGACACGAAGGCAACCAGAATGTCCTCGAACAGATGAAACGGTGACGTCTGGAGGCTTTGGGGGCAGTGGGGGTAGCTGAAGAGAGAGTATACAGTCGTCCCTTGGTATCCACAAGGGGTTGATTCCAGGACCCCCGTGGGTACCAAAATCCACAGATGCTCAAGTCCCTTATACACAATGGCAGATTTGCATAGAGTCTACGTACACCCTCCCGTGTACTCTAGACCATCTCTGGATGCCTCATTATACCTAAGACAACGTAAATGCTGTGTAAAGAGCCGAGGTGGCAAATTCCAGTTCTGCTTTTGGGAATTCTCTGGAATTAAAATTGTTTTTTGATCACGGTTGGTTGAATTCGTGGCTGCGGAACGCGAGGATGCGGACGGTCAGTTGTTTCTGCACCATCCCCGCAGAGGATGGGGGAGACTGGGCTTGCCACGCCGGCCGGGAAGTGCCCCGCAGTGTCCCTCCCAGCTGAGAGGACATGGGGACAGTCTGGCCTTTGGGGGCGTCACTCAGAGTGTGGTCCTATTAGGCAATAATGCAGAGGGTGCTAAGCTCTGTAAGAAAGGCACAAGAGGAACCATCTGTACTGATCTGTGACTGTTGGAGGATCGTACCCATGTCAGGTGTGGCTGGGAGCTAGGGACATGCTTCCACCTGCGTCTACCAAGAAGCAGGATGGGGAATCTTTCAACGGAGAAATGGTAAAAGACACATGAGAGGGAAAGACAGACGTTCCAGCCTGAAGAAGGCATCTGATTAGAGTAAGAAACCTTAATAAAGACAAAGATGAGTATTCTTCCCTAACCTTAGGAGGGATTCGAAAGGGAAGTAAATTAGTTACAAAGAACAAAATGAGACCTTAATATTCTTTGTCTCTGTTTGTAAGAAACGAGAAACCCTTAGGTGACGTTGCCATGTTAAGTATCGCTCTGAGAACCACAAAGGGAGAATATGTAAATCACTGTCACTTACGGGAAAAAGAATCACTGAAGTGAGTGGATCTGCCCCTCCCTCCTGTGAGGTGGAGCGGGATGTGCTACAGCACAAAATTTTTAAGGAAAAATACTGAAATGCAGTTTACAACTTAAATTTTAGGTGATATTCTAGAAGTACTTCTCAACATGTACGTATACTTCCTTAATGATGTCAACAACATTTTAAAAAATTATTTCTTTACCGGAACTGCAAAGGGTTTCTATCCGTGAGAAAGTCAACTTTCTTGAAAGATGCTAAGAGGATAAGTAAACTTTGGTGTCACCGGCTGGGACCTGCCAGGAGGGTGCGTAAGAGGCACGGGAAGATTTCATGAGCACAGAGGGTCACTAACTCTGAAGCCAATAAAACAGGCCTGACTCCAGCCGACCAGGACACCAGCCCCTCGTGCTGTCGCCGCGCGCCCTGCTGCCTGTTCAGGCTGCAGTGCGGAGCTCCCAGAGGTGGACCAGCTCCTTCCTGGAGAGATTTAGGGTTCGGCCATAGTGGGGGAGGGCACACAGATTTAAATTTCACCATGTTAAACAAAACAAAGCATTCCCCACACCTCTTTTCAGTGAATTCTACAGGCAATAACCAGTCACCTGCTCTCTTCAGGAACATTTCACATCTCTCTTATTCAAAGGTGCACTCTGAGTACCTTCCTTCCAGGAGAATTCTAGAATACCACAGAAATCTGTGGCGTCCTCACTGTTATGTAGCGTCTAGGAATTAGAAAAAGGGAGACAGTCCTGGCGAGGCTGGGGAGAAGAGAGTGTTCTGGGGTGAGAGAATGAAAATCAGGGTACGGCACGCCTCTCGGCAGCTCGCAGGTACACAGTAACCGGAGGAGATGGGAAACCTCGGTGGCTGCAGAGTGGGGACTACTAATTCTTTGGCGCGTGTAGGACATTGGACGCCCTATCACTGCAAATCCAAAAGAGCGGTGACTGAGTGAAACACATCACTGTGTAGGTGGTAACGAATATTAGAAAACCAGGGTCCAGTTTTTCCATTAGATTGAAAGTACAAGAAAATTATTTCCTGAGCAAAGTCATATCGCACCCGTTAAATCAAGATCCCTGATTTATTCAGAAACACGTGAACGCGAACTCATCCACTAAGGGAGAGGAACATCTCTGACTTTACTCTCCAAACCTGCCTAAGAGCAAAGCTACTTCCTCTGACACTCCTGTGGACAAGGGCAGTGGTATCTGGTAGTAAGGGCCCGACTTCAAATAAATTACCATCTTTTCAGATGGAAGAGGAAAGAGGAAACCAAAGTGAAAAGTCATCAGGATAAAAGCCTGGGCTAGAAGCTGGCAGGTCTGAGCTCCAGTTCAAGTTCTCAGCTCGAGTTCTTCTTAACCAACGTGGGCCTTAATCTGCTTTAGTTAACATGGGGATGGGGGTCATGTAAAGTATACAGAACATATTCAAATGCCACCTCATTCTGAGAGTAAATTATCTTCTGTTATGCTTGACAATTCCAAGCGAAGTTAATAAATTTGTTACAAAGGGTTTTTCCACCAAGATCTAGGTTCATCTCAGTTCGGGGCTTTCCCCTCCCTCCTTCCCTTCCTTTCTCTCTCCCTCCCTGCCTCCCTCCTTTCCTTCTGCAAATATTTATCATGAGCCTACAATGAGCTAGGCACTGTCTTTGAGTGAGGATCCTGAAAGGTTTTGAGGAAAGCCAACTGCAAACCTAGAAAGCAGACACCAATGGAAGTTAACTCTACCTGAATGTGAAAACCTTTATCACTAAGTTAAGAAATTTGCTTAAGCCACAGCTTAGAAAATGAAGGTACGTGCACGCAGGTGAAAAAGGACCCCAGATTTTAACCATCCCCTACAGGATGTGGAGCCCCTCAGCTCTCTGGTGACTTCTAACCACGTGATTCGTCACTTTCATACATCTTTGGATTCCCCGCTGCAAATTAGTTCCAAGAGCTCAGCTGCAGGGAAACTGCCCCTCTGTAGGGAAATCTCACTCCCCTGTGGAAGTGGATCCATCCTCTGGACAGCTATTAAAACATCGCTGGAAACGGGGCTTCCGAAGCCAGGGAACTCTGGTTTGATGGAAAGAGACCTGGGAATTACCCTAAAAGGGAGAAGACAGAAACTCCTCCTTCATTGAGAAAAAGGCTTATTTGGGTGAACTGACTGCCAGATGGCAAGAAAATGGAAATAATTTCAAAGCAACGACAGGAAAGGACTAAGCTTTGTTAGCAGATTTGCAAAATTGCTTTTGAAACCTGGGCTCCATCTCCAAATGGCTGTTTTGAAACGTGACTAATTGCATTACGCGTCTGACGTCGAAGATGACGGTGTCGTAGGAAAAGGCTTTCGGTAGGAATATCTCACAAAACCTACCCAGAAAACGTGCGCACAATTTCAGTGAGAGTGAAAGCCAGAACGGACTAAGGCCTCATTTTTCACACTGAGCCCTCCCCGGCCACGTCTCCTCCGTGGGCGGGGATGGGGGGGTAGGGGGGGCGACGGAGCGCGGACACGCATCCTGACCTCGCTTCACCATCCTGCCGGCCACGGTAAACTGGGTGGAGTCGTTGGCTGCCCCTCGGCCTCTGGTCTTCCAGGCGTCCTCTCTCACGGTGATGAGATGCTTCCTCTCTTCAATCGTCATCTGGCTCTCTCGACTTTCTGTGACCCGCTGTTTACCCAGAAGAAAACAGGAGAGCAAATCACAGAGACAGAAGCGTTAGCGCGCAGCCCCCCGTGAACTGAGAAGCAGGCAGAGCGCAGCCGTGCATCGTCCCCACGCGTCCCAGCTGTTCTCGCTGAAATAGGCTGGGCTTCCCTATTTCCAGCTTGGATTAGAGATCGCCACCACCAACGCGGGAACTGTAGGTTAGAACTTTGTTTTTCACTTATTTGTTTGCAACGCTGGAATATCAAAACGATACTCTGTAAAAAGAAACAAAAACAGACTGTCTTCCTGCCATGAATTTTACAGGGTTTTAAAGTTGCTCTGTTTTACTTATCTAGTTAAACGCAGTTGACTAGGACTCTCTATCCATTATACTCACAAAGAGCACGGTGGGTCTAGAAAATCTTACCCTCTTAAGTTCACGAGGAACATGGTCAATCATAAAGGAAGGAAAGCTGATTAGGGGAGGATGTGCTATCAGAAGGCTTCCTGGAACTCGCGTGCTTTTTCCTAGAGCAACTATGTTACATGGGCAGTTAGGC
Organism: Globicephala melas; assembly: GCF_963455315.2. Classification (NCBI taxonomy): domain Eukaryota; kingdom Metazoa; phylum Chordata; class Mammalia; order Artiodactyla; family Delphinidae; genus Globicephala; species Globicephala melas. The sequence continues at coordinate 2,443,743 of NC_083315.2, read as the reverse complement.
AACCAGGTCAAGCCCATAAGAGTGACTTTTAAGTCACAGAATATCTGACACTGGGGCTGAGTTGTGCTATAGAGATAACCTACATACATAGTAACAGTTCTACCTAAAAAAGGCATTCAAATGCTTCTAATTGGGGTTCTGGAGATAGGTGCCTCTTCAATTTCTAAGCCGTTGGTGACACTCATTTGGCCTAAAAGGCAGAAGCTGGAGGTGGTGGATGACTTGAGGGAGACCAGGAAAGGAGGGGGATGGGCAGGAAGGAGGCCGAGGACGGAGCCGAGGACCAGTGCAGAGGAAGGGGCGTGGCCGGGAGAGTGATTGACCGTAGCAGGCTGACACCGGGCCCGGGAGGTGCTGGAATGCTGGCTGGAGAAAGTCTCCTTTCTCTCCTCCTTCACCCGTCCCTCCTTTCACTACAAAATCCCCCTGGGTATCGGGGTGGGGCACACAGGGGGAGGGCAGGAGCCGTGGAAGCTAGTGCAGAGGAAAGAAAAGCATCGTCCCTAGAACAGAAGGAGCTTCTATCTCCAGGTCCTTCCTACTCATGAGTGGTGAGATGACCCTAATTCCAAGTAATTCTCTGAATCACAGGCCCTTATAAACTATGAGGTGGACCTGCTAGGAAAACCTCATCAAAATTCAGAAAAGAGGATAAGTTTTCTTGGAAAATGAAGTTTCAGGAGTGAATTTTAATCAAATCAATAGGACACGAGCCTTAAAATATTTTCAAAAACATATAAAGTGCCAAGAAAGTTTTCTTCTCCGCAGATCCAGACATCACCAGTGCTATGGTGAGCTCAGCGAAATCTTCAGAGCCCTGGTGCCCGGGAAGTGTGGTTCATGACTCAGAAAAATGGTGTCCCCGGATCAACAATTCCATTTCCCAAGGCACCTGGATTCTCCCGCAGCTCCAGGGAGAGCGTGATGCACGGAAGCCCTGGGATGATACAGGTGTCCCAGGATTCCAAGTGTCCGGTGGTGCCAGATCTACGTTAAGGAGCACGCTTTCCACTCACCTCTAAATGATGTTGTTAAACATAACGTTTTTGCTTCTCTAGAAGTCTCACCTTAACTTTGCCACTTAGTAGGGTTGGTCTAGAGGCCCCTGATTCCCCTTATCTGACTTTAAATGGTTCTATAATGCAGTAAGATATATATATCTTATATATATGTATATATATCTTGTATATATATCATATGCGTGCGTTATATGTATGAATATACACAGTTTATTTATTCCCTTTAGAAATTAATAGAATGTATCACAAGTTGCTATTAAATTTTAGAAGTCAAAATGTGAAAACAGGCAAGATAGACATCTTCGTCTATGTACTTTTTTTTTTTTTTAGCTTAAAACTTCATGATTGTCTTGTCTTGCTTTTCCCTTCGAAGGTTTCCTTTCCTCATTTAGAGAAGGACATAATACATAGTATAGTAAGCACTGTGCCATTTTTCAGGTTTTCCTAGGTTTAGCTGATGATATTTAGGATTGACTGGGAGAGTAAGGGAGTTGGGGCATAATATGAATAGAAGCCCTACCCAGTCTATCTTTAACTCTTTCAAATATAGATCTCATGAACGTGATGCAGAAAGATGGGGAGAGAGAGAGAGGGAATGAGAGAGAGAGAGAAGGAGAAAAGAAGAAGGAGAAGAAGAAGAGGGCGAAGAAGGAGAAGGGGAAGGAGAAGGGGAGGAGAAGGCAGTGAAACAGTTGGGAGGAAAGGAGGGTCTTAGGGATGGACGGAGACTTGGTAGGACACAGCTAGAAACTGTGCAAAGGGTTGAGCTGCAAGAGTGTTTTCAGCTTACCATACTGCTACTGATGGGTTTGCCTCTGTACACCTGAGAAATCACTGTGCAAATCTCACTAAGCGTTTCTGACACAGGAGGTGATACACGAGAGAGAACTAACATGTGTGACTAGGATTAGTGCAGATCTAAGGGTAAAATTCTTCTATAAGTGGAGAGCTTCATAGATAGAAAATACTGTGACCTGACTTTTAAGTTTTCAATCTTAATTACCTCTAGTGAAACTACATGACAGGAAGAAATCACAGAATCATGTGTTAAGAGAAATAAGGTACAGTGACAAATCGTCACTTCTCAGTTTTCAAAAATGCTATCACCATTTCGAATCCTGTGCACTGTTATGGGAATTGAGCTCTGCCATCTCTTTAAGTGATTTCCATCCATCATCAGTGCCCAGAGCCTCACGTGGCCTGAACAAAACATGGAAAAAGATCTCAACTAGGTTTGGACCTCAAAGTGACTATAATCTGACCTTGTCACCCTTTCCCGGCAACTAAGATGAAAGGAAGGGAACAAGGAAAATCTTATTCTGATACAGCCCTGAGGCATGTGAGGAAGAAGAAAACGTGGGTTGAGGACTGACAAGAGACAAATAGTCCATTTAGGCAGAGCTTGTGTTTCAATGCTCTGTCTCCCTCTCTGAGCCCCTGCACTGTTGGATATCTATACCAGGGCTGCTGGAGGAAAGGATCTCCAGGAACACTGTGGAGCTAGTGCCCCATCACTGGTATGTAAAACATTTATCTGGGAAAATTGTCCAGAAGTAAAAATACAGGAATTTTAGGCCATTTTAATTTTGAAGTGATAAGACATAGATTGCCTCTGGTAAATGTTATTTTTCTTTAAACTAAAAAAGATATGGAGAGATAGTCCATGTTCATGGATGGGGAGATGCCATCTTGTCAAGATGTCAGTTCTTTCCAACTTGACTTATAGATTTGGTGCGATTCTAATCAAAATCCCAGCAAGTTATTTTGTGGGTACTGATGAACAGACAAGTTTATATGGAGGAGCAAAAGACCCAGATTAGCCAACACAATATTGAAGGGGAAGAAAAAAGTCAGAAGACTGACACTCCCCAACTTCAAGACTTACTGCAAAGCTACTACAAAAGTACCATTACTACCAAGACAGTGTGGTACTAGTGAAAAAACACAAACAGATCAAGAGAACAGAGTAGAGAGCCCAGAAATATACCCACACAAATATGCTCAACTAATCTTTGAAAGAAGCAAAGGTAATACACTGGAGAAAAGACAGTCTTTTCATAGTCTTTTCAACAAATGACTGGACATCCACAGGCAAAACAAAAGAATCTAGACACAGGTTTTGGACCCTTCACAAAAATTAACTCAAAATGGCTCATAGACCTAAATGTAAAATGCAAAACTATAAAATTTGTAGATCACATAGAAAAAAATCTAGATGAGCCTGGGTTCCGTGATGACTTTTTGGATACAACACTAAATGCATGATCCATGAAAGAAAGAGCTAAGAAGCTGGACTTCACTGAAATTAAAACCTTTTGCTCTGTGAAAGACACTGTCAAGGGAATGAGAAGACAAGCCACACGCTGGGAGAAAATATTTGCAAAAGACATATCTGATAAAGAACTGCTATCCAAACTATACAAAGAACTCTCAAAACTCAACAAGAAGAAAACAACCAATTTAAAAATGGGCAAACGATCTGAACAGACACTTCACCAAAGAAGATGTACAGATGAAAAGATGTTCAACATCCTATGTCATCAGGAAAATGCTAATTAAGACAACAAGATACTTCTACACACCTATCAGAATGGCCAAAATCCAAACCACTGACACCACCAAATGCTGGCGAGGCTGTGGAGCAACAGGAACCCTCATCACTGCTGGTGGGAGTGCAAAATGGCGCCGCCACTTTGGAAGACAGTTCAGCAGTTTCTTACAAAACTAAACATACTCTTACCATAAGATCCAGCAATCATACTCTTTGATATCCAAATGAGTTGAAAACTTACGCCCACACAAAAACCTGCAATGGATGTTTATAGCAGTTTAATTCACAATTGCCAAAACTTGGAAGCAAGCAAGATGACCTTCAGTGAGCAAATGGATAAACTGGTCCATCCAGACAAGGACGATTATTTAGTGGTAAAAAGAAGTGAGTTATCAAGCCATGAAAATACATGAGGGAAACTTAAATGCATATTACTAACTGAAAGAAGCCAATCTGAAAAGGCTATATGCTGTACGATTCTAACAATATGACATTCTGGAAAAGACCAAAACTGTGGAGACAGTAAAAATATCAGTGGTTGCCAAGGGAAGGGGTGGGGGGAAGAGGCAGGGATGAAGAGGCAGAGCACAGAGGGTTTTTGTTTTCTGTTTGGTTTTTTTTTTTTTTTGGGCCGCGCTCCACGGCACATGGGATCTTAGTTCCTCGACCAAGGATCGAACCTGCACCCCCTGCAGTGCAAGTGTGGAGTGTCAACCACTGGACCGCCAGGGAAGTCCCCACAGAGGGTTTTCAGGGCAGTGAAACTACTCTGTATGATGTTACAATGATGGATACACGTCATTATACATTTGTCAAAATCCAGAGAATGTACGACACCAAGAGTGAACCCAAATATAAATGATGGGCCCTGAGGGATGACAACTTGTCAACTGTAATGAACATGCCATCGGTGGGGTACGCTGATGATGGGGGAGGCTGTGTGGCGGGGGGGGTTAGGGGAAGTCTCTGCACTTCCTGCTCAATTTTGCTGTGACCCTAAAACTGCTCTAAAAAGTAAAGTCTAAAAAAAAAGCATACCATATATATATATATATATATATATACACACGACATGTGTATTATATAATATACGTAAGTTATATTTAAAGACTTGAGTAACATATCTTTTCTTTTAAAGTCTCACGTTGGCTTATTTAGAAGCAAACAGGCATCTCCCCCCTTAGTGATGGGACAGCAGGTCCGCTCCAGATTTCAGCCTCTTTTTTGGGGTGGACCCCAGCTGGCAATGCAGGGCTGGGCTCCCACAGACCCGCATCCCTAACTTCAGAGGAAAGGCACTAAGAAGAGTGAGGGAAAGGCCGCCTTCGGGAGAGAAACGGGGAGTTCCTGCTTGTGAAGATGCCAGATGAAGCCGGGAGGACCCAGCAGACCCTTCCTCTGGCTGAAACCCTGTGCCTCTCCCTCAAAGACCTGTTTGGCCACCACTAGTCCTAAAGGAACAGAACAGTCATGAGACTTCTAGTTGGAGGCCACCTGAGAGGCGTGGTCCCAGGGCTGGTGAGGAGACAGAAACCCTAAGAGGGGAGTGACCGGCCAGGTCCCCCAGACGGAAGGCAACTAGCACCTGGGGCTCGCGGCAAAGGGGATGCAGCCACTGTTTCTAGCTACTTTGACCCCAGGGACATTCCAAGGGGAATAACAATCACTGGTATTTTTAGCTTTAAGCATCATCACATATCATGTACCAATGTATCATATCAGCCCAGGCTAGGTCTCCCTTCTGTGGCGGGGTTCGGACGGGGTGCAGTGGAGGTGGAGAGTGGGGAAGGAGGGCTGTGGTTGCCATGCCAACAGCACCATGGCAGCTAGCTCCCATCAGGACCGCCTCTTCCATCCTGTCTCTTCCACGCCCCAAAGCACCTGGGCCACCTCCTCCTACTTTATCAAGATAGCCCCGGAGTCCTTTCTTGGGCTCCTGACTCAATTTAGGATATAAACCTTGGAGATTAAAATGGGGGACTTTCCTCTTCAACCAATTACGTGACTATGAGATGAATTAACACCATAGGTCTCCCTAGAGGTCTGAGCGAAAGTTGAGGTGTGGGTGACTGACCCTAAATATATGAAGTAGCAATTACATCTGCGCGCGCGCGCGCGCGCACACACACACACACACACACACACACACACACACAGAAATGCAGCAGGAGTTACTTCCCCGAATGAAACAAGTTTCTCCCTGCTGCTCAGAAATTGCAATGAGGCTTAATACGTGTAGGCAATTCCTCACCTGATTAATAGATACAAAAGACAGGTATTTATGGGCAGCAGCTATAGCAGGAGAATAAGTAGAAGCATATACAGGTTCCTATAGAGCAAAGCAAGAGGATTAGAGGTGAAAAGGGAAGATTTATCACAGCGGGGTGGGGAAGGGGGAGGGACAAAAACAAGGATTTCTCTCACAGAAAGTTAATTTACTCATTGCAATTTCAATTCGCTTCCCAAAAGAGTCCGTCCTCCTTATTTTTTTAGAGTGCTAACAGAAATCCCCACATAAGCACAGTAAATAGACCCAAGTCAGCTCTGTGCAGTAATTGAGTTACTGGCAAGATTACTGCAGTTTACAGAAGATATTCCGTGACATACAGGGGAACCCTGACTTCCATGGACCGTTTTAACATCGAATATAAAGTATCTTCTTCAACGTCTTTCAAGTTTTTTCATTCTACGGTTGAAACGAAATTTCAGGAAACAGGATAGCGCTCCACTCTGGATCAAGGTGGCATCTTGCCTCGGGATAAGAAAACCAAACAGAGAGGGGCACCAAGGGGAACCGTCGGGGATGAGAGTTACACGTGGCGAGGAGATCTATGCGAGAGTCAGGCTTACCCAGAGCAGATTAGAAACGGCATTATCATCTGTCAATGCTCCTTCTTCCTACAGGTTAAAACAAATAGGAGACACTGCAGAGGGCTGGAAGGGTAGGATCGGGTTACGGTGTCACAGTCATCTTCGAGAACTCTGTGCTGGGTTCCAGGAAAAGCATGCACATGCCCACACGGTCGGGTGGCACAAACACCAAGTGAACTCATCACTCGTCAGTGGGATAATAATCTTTAATTTGGGGGTCATACCAACAGCCTTCCTGGCCCTCTTAGCCTGGTTCCTTCAACTGACTTCACGCTCTTGAATTGGGATTTCGAATTTCAATGACAGAGCCAATCAGGACACGAATGTGGCGGACTGATCTTCCTAGAATTTTCAAGGACTTGTTCTGGGGACAGCACAGACCTTAGCTTGATTCACTGACCTGACACGCTGATGGAAGCAGAGCCAGATATCAAATCCTGGTCTGTGACTCAGCTGTGGACTCGGGGCTGTAACCACAAACTCTATACAGGGTTTTTATTTCCTGAAAAAGTCTGAAACACTGATGATTATCTTGACCCAAGGGCACAGGAGTCACGTCTCTGCCTTAAATACTGAAGATGCCAAAATGGGGTTGGAATTTTAACTAATGATTTGGTGCAAATACATAACTGCAATTTAGTTGAAACAAAGAGACTCCTGCCAAAGGCCTTTTCTTTCGAACTTGGCTTCATTTCATCTCTCTCACTCTTGGGATGGGATGAGCTACTCTGAAGGAAACTGTCCACGTACCATGCTCCAGTGGACACATTCCCTGCACTACAAGCCTGGCCGTACCTACAGACCAATGGGCTTTGCCATCCTTAGAACTAATTCTATGCACTACAAGGGCAAAAATGTGTAAGTCAGGTTAGCAATGCCCTAAACCACGAACAGGAGAAGGGAAGAGGCACGGCGAGAGAGAGAAAACCCAAGCTGTTCGTCGTAGGAAACGACAGGGTCCACCAGGTAAACGATTAGCACTGTTAAGCTCCAAATCGTCAATCCTGATTTCGGGGGGATAAATTTGGAAAGCAAGAAACTGATGTTAAGTGACATCAGCTCTTGAGACATAACTGATCTTTCAGAAGGGCAAGGAAAACGCTAACTAACTTAAAATCTAACCCCAAATCTATTCATGGACCAAAAGAGTATTTTCTTCCATATAGGACCCCCGGTGAGATGCGGGTTAGAGCACCGAAACTTTGTTTTGTTTTGGGACAAACCCTTTGACAGAAACAAAAACTGTTTTAGATTTTCAAGGCATCCTTTACATCATTTTTTTTTAACGTGGCCGCATGACAATCTCTAATTACTCGTGTGGCTCGCATTATATTTTTACTGGACAAGCATGGATTTTCACAGGGGAAGTGATTTATATAGAGGCCGGTCTCCATCTCCTGCTTCCTCCGCTTCTCCACAGGCTGTAACTCGTGGGACCCTGCTCACTGCACACAAAAGCTCGAGGAGGCCAAAGGGTGAAATGTTTCATAACCACGAATATGTGCATTTGATGAACTCAGAAACTGTGCGGGAAGTGATGAGCTGACTGTAAATCTAGTCCCTTGTCCCTTGGTGCAAAAGATGGAAGGTTCCAGAGCCTGTGCCCCTAGCAAGTCTAGCTCCAGCCCAGGCAGCAAGCTCCCATCTGCATGGAGCACGCGTCATGAATGTCCTTCCTTCTCCAGAGAAGCGTCTGGACACCCAGCAAGCCCTGGCCCTGTCTCGAGCACCCCCCCCCCCACCAGCTGCCCCGGGGGACTGTCTTAAGGCAGATCAGGTTCACCGCGGCTCTCCTGCTTCACCTGAGCTGGCGAAGGCGTGGCTGAAATACACGGCCTGCCCTTGGGAAACACGAAGCTAAGGGCTTGTCAGAGGCCATGGGAAGGCCACCCGACCTCAACAGAACGTGCGATTTCCCAATGCCTGCTACAAAAACTGCTGAAAACAGGTGGGCTTATTTTAACTTCAAAGAGCTTATTGTCTTGGGCTGAAGTGAACTAGGTCACTCAGCAGGAGAGTGACGGTGAGTTCACTGCTGGTGCAGAACCCGCCGCATCCGTGAGCCCAAGACACCACTTCCCACTCAAGCCAGGGGCAACCGCAGTCACCTCCTCCCATCTCTCGCCTCCTGAGAACCTCTGCCTAGTGTTAAGGCCATTCTGTTCTCACCCGCTACTCCCAGCCTCTGGGCTACCCAGCCTCGGATGATCTCTGTCTCCAAAGTGGGTAGAGCACTGAAATCGATTCCACTGATCACGAGGGCTCTACCTGGCTTTGTGTTTTGTAGCTTTACTTTTCACCGTGCCGTGCGGGACCTGCTAGGGAAGGTTTCTTTGCATCTTTTGACATGACCAAGAATGAAGCGCTGAAGTTATGTGTGAACCAATGATTTCAAATCAGGTTTTTAAATAGTTTGTGGGCAATGGGGATCAGTGATTTGAGGGACAGAGTTTTCTTTCACTTCCGGGTCTCATTCTGGAAACCCAAATTTCCTACATGGGTGCTGTAATATCCAATTAGATTTGAGAACTTTACAAATGGTTGAGCTTTAACTGTCTTTAGTCATTATCTTTAACGTCATGTCTGTCTCAAAAAAGAGAATTCAAATTGCTGTTTCAGCTTAACCTATGAAAACACAGGGGTGCCACAGGAAACAGTGTCAGAACTCTCTCCTCGCAGCCCTGTGGACACACCTCCTCTTAATGTAAGTTTCTGAACGCCTGAAGGTCACGTTCATCATTTCTGTCTTCCACGGATGCGTATTAAATTGTTTTAGATTAGAAGGGGTCCAGGTGATCATCTGGTTGTAAGTATTTTGTTTTCCTTTTTGTTTGAAGACTTTTGATCCTAGAAGCTGGCCAGTGGGGGTGTGTTACAGCGTCTACTTTGCCCCCAGCCAGCAGGTGCATTGGCAATCACCGGGCCATGCAGTGGGCAAGTCACCTTCTGCTTTCAAAGTGTGCACTGACTGGTCAAAGCTGGTCATCATTACTAGTAATTTAACAATTACATTTGCCTATGAAGAAATGCTTGCCCGTATCAACAACAGCGTATTACTTTTCCCGAAACTTGTAACGTACTTTGCCGTACCTTCTCAATAAAAGGCTTACCTGCTCATCATGAAACATGTCTTCAATTATGAAATAAGTCCTCACCGACCACAAGCATGTCCTTCTCTTGTATACTCCTGTTTTCAACCTCGGCACAGGACATTCAAGCCCGTATTTTATATGCAACTTAGAAACGGTTAGCTGTCAATGACAGTTTTTCATTCTAAAGACTTTGATAACATTGTAAAGTCAGACTTCATTTAAGAAGGTCTGAAACCCAAGTAAAAGTGCACACTTCCAAATTTAGGAACTTGCTTGCTGCTGCATTAGGTACGTGGTGCTGTTCACAGTTCTAGAACATCTCAGGACTTGACCTGGTGATCCACTGAAGCCGCTGTGGGACAGGCTTTAAGTGTGGACCCTCGTGGCAAGACAGTGCTATGCTGCCCAGGGTAGTAACCAGCTAAGTTATGCATGCTCGCCTGGTGGATGCACGTCCAAGCGTGATGTTAGTTAGAATGATTTTCCCGTGCACGGACAATGTTACCTTCTTCTTGAGCGACTGTCCCGCTTCTTGGATGTGCACGCTGCTGGTGACGGACGCTTTGCCATACTCCTGCTTCCTGTTAAGTCTGTTTCTCCAGTCTTCCTCACCACTCTTCTTCAACAGTGCTAATCTAAGGGGAAGACACGCCGACCAAAAAGAGTTCAGCACCAGCCCTTCCCGGTACCAGAACCACAGTTTAAGTCACCCAGAAGCCTTTGCCCAAGAAATGACCACAGCTGCCTAATTTGAATGAATGTCACTTATTCTGAAGAAAGTCTGTCTGGAAAAATAGTACAGATGACTATATTATGTAGATTATTATATTTTCTAAGATGGCCCCAACAGTCTTAAAATCGGATTGAAATGCAAAGCTGAAAACTGACTTTCCCAGATAAAAGAGGCAACATCATTCTACCAAAGGAATATCTCTGGTTTTTTCCTTGCCTTTGGGCTGAGAGCAGGAAGGAAAATAAAAGTAAACGTCCCCAGAGAAAAATGTGTTCGAGCGATCCCTCCTGGTCACTTGATGAATTAACATTTAATGACTAAAGCTGGATAGCAGAAATGGGTTTAAACATCTAAAGCTATTGACAATCTCTGAATATCACATGTTTTAATTACAGGTAAAAGATGATGTTAAGACGTCCTGTATTCTAAGTCCTGTTCTTTTCTTCCAAATGAACTTGGTCTTTCCAGTCTGCCTTCTTCATACAGAAACTTCTCTAGAAACCCATTTTAAAGATTATCATTTCAACTTTCCTCAGGGGAAAGCTATATACAGAAGCAGAATCTAATTAACTGAGGTTTTTACCTAACCTACTTTAGCTCAACTATGGTGTGACTTGATAAAAAGCTGCTTGGATGTTAAAATCTATGAAAGGCTATTCTCATGGACATGAGGCTCTTTCAGTCTCGGGCATTTAAGTTGGACAAACCCAGGAAAGATAAAAGGCACAAAAGTGGTGATCATTAAACTCGTTTGAGCTGATGCTCAAACCATTTAAACATTAGGGAAAACAACGACTGGACTCCTTTCCCTTATGGTGAGTCTGCTGGGCTGGGCCTTTTAAACATTCATTAATGCGTGTCCATAAAGAGTGTATTTTGAGCGACACATCAGCGCTCATTTGGCTGTTAACTCCCGTCAGGTAACCTGGTCTCCGTTCCTTACTGGTCACAGTGGGAACTGAACTAGACGGTTTCTAAGGGCCCTTCTACCGAGTGTCCTGACTCCATTAAATATCTGAATTGGAGATGGGATGAAATATATCGTACTCCACGATAAAGGTTTAGCTAAGCAAATAAGAAAACAGATTTTGCAGTAAATATGCCTCCATGTGCATCTACAAATCCATACAGAATCATACTGTATATCTGGATTTGCTCGGTCAAATAATGGAAAGCAGGCTATAAAGAACGCCCCAAGGAGTTCAAGGGGGGCAAGGGCTTCAAACTCTGGACCTCTCCCCTTTCCCGGCCTCTTCCTTTTCCTTCCCTTCCCTTCTGCTATGTGACAGCAGATAAGACCCAACATTCACTCCACAAAGCTGGTATAAGGCCGCCTCATTTACCTGTGATATTGTGATGTATAGTAAATATATACTTGGTCTTTGCCCCCTTTCCTGGCACAGAGCTCCTACAACTGCTGGAATTTCCTGAATGATGAGAGTGGTAATGCTATCTTATGTGGATGAGGTGACTTTTGGAAGCATCTAAGTGTGGGCTTGTTGCCAGGAGAACCAACCCTGTGATTAGAGGGTTGGAACTTTCAGTGCCCGCCCGCTCCCCCCCCCCCCCGCCCCGACCTCCAGGGCGGAGGAAGGGGCTGGAGATTAACTACATCATTGGCCATTGGTGATTCAGCTCAATCAGGCCTATGTAATGAAGCCTCCATAAAAGAGCCAAAAGGACAGGTTCCGAGAGTTCTTGGGATGGCAGACAGGCGGAGGTCTGGGGAGGGTGGTGCACCTCGTGAGGGCATGAAACGCCACACCATCTCCTCACACCTCGCCTGTGCGTCTCTTCCATCTGGCTGTGCCTTAGTTACCTTCTTTGATAATAAACTTGAAGTCTAGTAAATAAATATATTTCTCTGAGTTCTGTGAGCCACTCTAGCAAAGTAATTGAGTCCAAGGAGGAGGTTGTTGGAACCTCCGGTCTGTAGCCGGTTGGTAGGTCAGAAGCACAGGTGACAGCCTGGACTTGTCACTGGTGTCTGCAGAAAGGGGGAGGGACAGGGCGTTTACCCTGTGGGGTCTGATGCTGTCTCCGGGTAGACAGCAGCAGAACTGGGTGGAACTGTAGGACACCCAGCTGGTGTCAGACAATGGCTTGATGGTGAGGGAAAAAATCCACACTGGAAACTAGAGTCAGAATCTTATGTCTAAGACCCTCCTTGCTCTCATTTAGCCCCGAAGTCTATGATCTATGACGTTTGGCAGTACTCTGCATCTACAAGGGCTGGTTCATGTACTTGGAAACAGATTCTAAATTCCTTTAAGGATTTCCATCTAAATGCCAGACTATATAAAGACTACGATTTATCTTTCCTCCAATTATTCTGAGTGAGTCAGTTTTATTCTAACAGGAAAAAATAATCAAATAAAATCAAATCACGAAAAGAAATCGTGAGTATTTGCACGCTGCAGTAGAGCTGTCAAAGCGTCTATAAAGGAGACTTCCAAAAGGTAAGCATGCCAGCACCACCCAAATGAAGATGTATTTCCAATTCCTCATCTTGTGAACATGGACATTCATCTCATGGATACTCTCCTTACCGCTCAGAACCAGCTCTGACTTCACCCTTGACCTAGACCAGTAGTTATTCATCTTGGCTACCCTACCTTTGTAATCAGATTAGAGTCCAAGTGATTTCAGAGAAATTAAAAAAATCAAATGCAGCCTCAGAAGTTGCGTTTATGAAAAAGAATGCACTACGGTCTTTAAGGGCATTCTCAAAAATAAGGTCCCAAACGTCTGAAGCCATGCCAACATCATCTAAATAATCACGTGGCTACCCTGGTGGCTGCGCAGAGGAATGGAAAACTGATTTAGAAAAAGGCCAAGTATGGATCTGTAATCGCTCTGTAGTCCACCGCGTACCCACTCTGCTGACCTGCTCAGCAACCTCTAAGAAACTGGATATTGTTCCGAATGAGACAGGGGTGCACACACAGGCCAAGGATGTCACTGACCCAGGTCACCTGCATGTCACTGGGGCAGGGAGCTCTGGTTCCAACCCCGGCACATGCTGGCTTGTTTCACCAGTTGTGTGGAAGCTGACCAGGCACGTTTTCGCTCTCATGTGTTAGGAACTGCACTGTAATTCTGGCTTTTTTATATATTTCCCCCCTCTCCTGGGACAGCCTTCAAAGAATTCCTCCATTCCAACAGCCTGAAATCTTGCTATTAGATACGCTGGCAGGGTCATCCTCAGGAACTTCCAAAGACTACAGAGTAGCCAAAATAATACGGAAGAGGCGGTGCTTCAGTGGAGCCCACCTGGTATTAGGCCCAGCCGGAGCCCGCAGAGTGCAAGGGACGGAAAACAAGCAACACGCACTGAAACATACATGTATTATTCCTGTCCGCTTAGATTTCCGGCCTGGTGTTGAACAAGCTGAGGAGGGCGGGTGCCTTCTCTCCTGCGATCTCATGACGCTCCTGAGTCCCTGCAGACCACCATGCACTGCAGAGGGCTGGGGTGGGTCGGGGGCAAGCGTCTGGCCCTGCACCTACCATAAATTACTGCCTATGCAACTCAAACAGCTGTCGGCACTTTTAACGTCCACCAAGTCCAAGTGCTATTTGCAGGGCTGGGATGTTGAGCGCCTGGGCATCTGCTTAGTCTGAGGCTGAGAACCCGTGAGTTATTCACCCCAAGGCCTGGCCGGGGCCACCGTGATGGGTGCTTGCCAGGCCACTGGGGAACCGGCTCTGCCTCCAGCCACAGCCCATGCTTTCCCAGCAGGGAACACTGGCCCGAGGCGGGCTGTGTCAGCAGCAGTGCTCTGACAGCCCTGCTCCACTGCAACAGGTTTTGCAGGCTCACGGCAGCCAGGGCTGGGTCAGAGCACGGGCCGGCAAACCAAGTGCCTCTAAGACGCAGTACTCTTTTCTCCTCCCTCCTTTAAAAATGCCCCCTCATTTCAGAGAATCGCGGACACCACACAGATAAGGCTGAACAGCACGGGTTAGTCCTCAGATCAGATCTTGGCCTTGGCTGGTTTATAGGCTGCAGGAGTGAACTAATATGTCTTTTATATGAGGTCAAATCAAAGCTCGGAAAAGGAGGCAGCAAAGGAAGGACACCTCTGTCCGTAATGCCAACACAAATCCGGGGCCCTCCAGTGGCTGAAATCTCCGGGCCGCAAGGTAAGAACCTCGAGTCTGACTGGGTGGAAGGTGGGGCTCGCGGGGAACACAGGGGGACCCCAGCCAGGCCCTATAAGGCAGGAGTCTGCAGGCTCAGCCAGAGGCATGGGCGGCCTCTTCAACATTCCTGGGAGTTCAATACATCCTTACGCTCCATCAAGTTCCCGGTGGAAGGACGGCTCTTCTGCCTTTTTTAGTCATCTTCTCCCCCCGAAAATGAAAACACAGAGCAGTTGTTTCAGTAACGGTGGAAGAAAGATTTCTAAAAGCCTGATAAACTTCTAAAGAGGTGTCAAAGGTTTTATCCCTAAATAACACAAAATATATTCGATTTACCATGGTTTTCAAAGACGTGTCCCACAAGGGACAATTTAAACCCAAACCACGTAGGCAGTTATGAAACAGTGGTTTTATTAATCCAATGGGAAAAGCAGAACATATCCTTAACTTGATGTTAGTTATGATCCAAACTTGGCGCTCAAGATGTCAGAAAAGATGAAAGAAAAGGACCTTTTAGATATGTTTCCCCGACCGTCAAACATGTTCTAACATAGGAAGGTATGGAGGATTTCCTCTAATTTCTCAGTTGCTACCCTTTCGTAAGTCTTAGTTTATATCTACGAAATGGGGATAGTATTGCCTCCTTCGAAGGGCTGTCTTCAGCCCTCAATAAGGTCACACAGGGGAAATGCCTTGGGCAGCCTAGGAGCCTCGGTGGTCCTCGGTACGCAGGACTTAAGATGCTCAAGTCCTGAGCCGGAAAGAGACAGACGCACAAGATCAAGGAAGGCAGAGCCACATCCTCAGGCTGCAGCTGCTCAGAAGAAACGATGAAGGAAATTGACAAAGTCCCGTCACTACTTCTGAAGAGTCTGAAACATGAAAGTGAAATTTGAAACAAGTGATGTGAAGAACACGTGAGTTGAGGAAATTAGTACAGGAGGAGGGTGCGCTCTTCCGAGCACTGCTGTCCAGTTAGAAGTTCTGCCCTCTAACCGATGTCCCCCTGTGAGCACACGCGTCAGCTGCTGAAACGCTGACCTGAACACACGGCAGCCTTGTCACGTGTACTGAGGGGAAGAGTGGATGACCAGCCCCTGGGGGTGGTCCTGTTGGCCACGTGGCCCCAGAGGCCACTGGAATTCAACCTCTCCTTCCGCGTAATGAGGCGGTCAGAGGAATTAGAATAAGGTTTAAAAGTTCTGTTTTATGTCATCTCAAAATAGGAAAGCCCAAATGAATATAAGAAGAGCATTCTTATTTTTAATGGTCAAGTTTCATTATTTTATTTTAACAGAAGGGAGTAATAGAGACCCCCGCCCTTGGGGAAAAGCTATCGCACATGGCCCGTAAAGATATACAGCTTTAGCAAAGTACAAATAAAAGTACCATCAACATAAGGCGGGGGGGGGGGGGGTAAGATCTCTGGCAATATATTTTGTTTTGGCATAATTTATTACAAACATAAATGCTAAATAAAGTGTCCCTCCTCCTTTGTTAAAGGTACAGTCTGACAATTAAACTGAATAGCTGAAGATTTAAGAAGCATTCTCATGATCATGCTTCTGGACACGATGGGACCAGCAGCCCGTTGGATCTGTGAGAAGCGCTACCTCCCACCAGCCAGGAGGTCCGTGTGTACGCGGTCGGCTTTGAACACCCTTCCAGGCAGCTCACAGCAACCTTACAGCCACCCTTCATCTCCTCAGACACCTACAAAGCCCGGGTTAGGGAGATGCACCTCTACCACATCTCGCGTTTTTTAAAAATTACAATTTTACAGCAGGATTAAAACTGTTTCCAGAAAGAGAGAAACTAAAATTCACTAAAAACAGGCAAGTGACCCAAGAATGACTGCATAGCAGATAGGACATCTGATGAAGTTTTTTTGTCTAACAGACAGAATGTACCCCAAGATGGGGAATCTCTTTAAAAGCCTTTGAGAGAAGGGGTATATTGTTATTTTCTACTGGAATTTTACCCCAAGGATGTTTTCTGATGGGTAAAGCATCAGAACTTGTGTATAAGTGGATACTCACCATTATTTCCCTTAAATGGTACCTCGTCCTTCTCACCTAACCAGTTATCAATAGTTGGGTCTCTGGAGGGTGTGGAGAAGAAAAGGGAACCTCCTACACTGTTGGTGGGAATGTAAACTGCTGCAGCCACTGTGGAGAACAGCATGCAGGCTCCTCAAAAAACTAAAAATAGAGCTACCTTATGATCCTGCAATCCCACTCCTGGGCATATATCCAGAGAAAACTATAATTCGAAAAGATACATGCACCCCTATGTTCACAGCAGCAGTATTCACAGTAGCCAAGACATGGAAACAACCTAAGTGTCCATCGAAAGATGAATGGATAAAGAAGATGTGGTACATATACACAGTGGAATATTACTCAGCCACGAACAAGAATGAAATAACGCCATTTGCAGCAACATGGTTGCGGCTAGACATCATCATACTAAGTGAAGTAGGTCAGACAAAGAAAGACAAATATTATATGATATCACTTATACGTGGAACCTAAAAAATAATCCAGTGAGTTCATTTACAAAACTGACTCATAGAAAACAAACTTATGGTTGTCAAAGGGGAAAAGTGGGGGGGGAGGGATAAATTAGAAGTATGGGATTAACATACACACACTACTATATATAAGATAGACAAACCCTACTGTACAGCACAGGGAACTATATTGTACATCTTATAATAACCTATAATGGAAAAGAATCTGAAAAAAATGTACATGTAACTGAATCACTTTGCTGTACACCTAAAACTAACACAATATTGTGAATCAACTATACTTCAATTTAAAAAAAAAAGTGAGGTATCTGGGATCGAACCCTCTTTGAGCCAGTTTCTGTGGAGAAGACTTCATTCCAGAATGGGCCAAACTGCTTCCCTGATCCAAGTGTCACTCCCTGTATTTGGCTCCTCCCCTTTGGCCCCAACACCCACGCCTCCTCAGGCTGGCCAGTGCCGCTCAGAGCAAGAAAACTCCTGAACAGTGGAGGTGCTAAGGAGGGATCAGCGTGGGCGGAACCATACTTCTGCCAATCAAACTGGGAAATTCACGAGAACATTCCGGACCCAGTCCTCCTGTCACTCACATCCTCCGCTAAAGGCTAACACGGAAACTACAACCCCAAATACTTCACTCCGATTCTTTGTATCTGTCCCCTTTATCTCCTCTGAACCCTCCGTGACTCTTTGAATGAAATGAGCGCTCAGTGTTATTTAATCCTCAAATGTAGTCTTTCGTAGCTATTACCTGATAGGAAACGTCTAAATGCAGTGCAAAAGAGTCACCCATTTTACTTTCTGTGAAATAAACAAAACTCAGATTCTAATCCCCAGGATTTCCGTCCTAAATGTTAATTGTTATCCATTCCCTCCACATATAATTTACACTGACAAACAGTCACAAGCAGTGGACACGTTCAATTTCAAGCCATGTGTATCTGAAAGGCAAAGAGCCCAGATCTCTGCTCCCGTCACTGGCTGGTCAGAGAACCGAGTATAAAAAAAGAAAACAGAAGCACCAACAAAAGAACAGGCAAAAGCCTGTTTCTGTTTGTCTCCTCGTCTGAGTCCTGAAGCGGCATCTCCCAGCGTCAGGAAACCAGGCATGGGGATAAACGCGGTTTCCTCTCAGATGCCCTGAGGGCACAGTCCCTCTGGTAGCTGGATTCATGAGTTTCTCTCTCTGCCCATTCCTCAGATCTTTTTCTAAAAGTAAGTTGTACGACGCCCTCCCACCAGTAGAGTTCCTTCTCAATCATTAAATCTCGTTACCTTTCTTTAATGGACATGGTTTTGCTGGGAGAGTCGAGGATGCCCTCCGCCGCGGGTGCTTTGATCTCTTCAGCAGCAAACATTGCACTCGGACTCCGACAGCGCTTCTCCTGCGGCTGTTCAGAGGGGTCTTGCTGCTTCCAGGACACGGGGGCTGCGGTCTGAGCGACGGGTCTCCCGGCAGCTGCGCCTGTCTGCTCAGCAGTGAGATCCAGGAACTCTGCCGCTGGGAAGCAACGGAGCCCTGTCAGCACTTACTCCCCTGCGCAAGCATTCTTCGAGCCCTTCACCCCGACCCCGACCCCGGATGACCCGCACTTGGAGTTCAGTCCGTGGGCACATGGCAGGCTACCCAATCCACTTGGATTTATGCAAATCTAGGGCATGCTCTAGTCCCTGAGAAAACCAAACTTCCCCGTGGATGACTCCACCCAGCGACTTCTTTTGTGACAACTGGTCTTTTCCTGCGTGCGACACACAGGAAGTCGGTTTGGACTACACGCTGCAGAATGTTTCTACGCCTCCAAGACAATACTTTGACATTTCACATGGGTCAGACTCCCAAAGCAAAGCCACTATTATAACTGACACACTATCATTTTATGGAAATGCAGAAAGAGAATTACAGTCCCACGCAGCACGGCTTGCCAGTCTGCACGAGAAGGATCTAGGAAGAGAACCTGAAACCCAGAGACTGGGTTCCAGCCCTATCCCCTATATGCTCACCCAGCCCGGGACCTTTGGGGTCACCAATTTCTAAAAGGGGCCAGAAGAGCTAGGGGTTCACAAGGCTGTCGTGTCAGTTAACGCGACAAAAGTCATCAAAAACCCTTATCAAGATGTGGGAAAGCGCTTCAGGTATTTTTATGGCAGAAACGTTGATGAGTCCACCAAACAAGCCGGGTCCAAGAGGAGGGTGCGATTCACACTGGACTTTCAATCAACACTTAACACTTAGTTGTCAACTGCCTTCATAATTCAGTTAAAAGCAACCCCAAACACACGCGACCCGCCAAGCAGAAAGGAAAGGAGCAGTAAGTGGTAAGTTACCTTTCAGCGAAAACTTCCTCTTCGTGACATTCTCCACATCCACCTTCTCTTCAAAGAGCTGCCTGTCCTTCCAGTCCGGGCTCCCCTGTGCGGTGCTTTGTGCAGTGGAAAATTCCTTCGGTTCATCACCAAACTGAGCCGCGGGAGGATGGGCGAGCTCCAGGCTTCCCCTTCTCGGAACAGCATAGATGGGCTCCTTGTGGCCATTTCCTTCCCGGACTCTGCTAAGCATGGGGTAGGATGGCTCTGCTTCCTCCAAGGACCCGTACTTCGTAACACCACCATCTCCACCTGTCAAGACTCCCTTGCTTTCTGTCTCTTCAAATTCTCTCGACATTCCTTTGCTCCCACCAGCCTCTACCGAAGACTGCCAGCCCTGGGATTTCAGGATGCTTCTAACTGGAGAGTCTGAACTTTCTAGCGAAGAAGGAAACTTCTGCTCAGCGGCACCGGAGCTGTCATCCAGCGGTGGCTTTGTCCGAAGACTCCCTGCGTACATGGGGGTGACGGTAGATGCCGGGGTGGACACAGATGTGTTAACAGTGGGGCAGAAAGGGCTGAGCTTGCCACTTTGCACCTGGGAGGACACAGTTCAAAAGGAAAAGGCTGATTTAAAAACACCACCTAGGGAACTCCCTGGCGGTCCAGTGGTTAGGAACTCCGCACTCCCAATGCAGGGGGCCCGGGGTGGGGGTTGATCCCTGGTCAGGGAACTAGATCTGCAACTAAAGATCCTGCATGCCGCAACTCAGACCTGGTGCAGCCTAATAAATAAATAAACATTAAAAAATAAAAACACCGCCTATGTAAACACTGCCGTATGGATTGACGCGGATGGAGACACTACACTTGGGGCAGTTTTCCTGCTTCTCTGGGTGAGAAACCAATCCTAGACGTAGCTGTACAGATGCGTCTCGTTAATCAAATCATCTGGGTGAAAAGCAGGTCACGCGCCCTATTTTTCTCCCCGAAAGGGACCCAGCTCAGATGATTTCAGCCACGACGCGAACGAGAGAAGAGATCCATCCTCGGCATGGTTATATCCTCCTTAAGAAGGAAGTTATTACCAAGTAACGACAGGTAACGTAGTTTACAGGTAGACGCCCTAACTATACGCTAACCTCAGAGGGACACCGTGTTCCCATCTTTTAAGGACATACGTGCGAATTGGAGCTGTATCACAGGCCACCCACCTGTTCCACCTCTCCAAGCGTGACCGGTTGGGTTTGATAGCGAGCATTCCCCCTCCTGTGTCTCACGTCTAATCTGTTCCGCGTTGAAATCGCTTTTGAGACCGGCTGGGACAGTTTGTTAAACAAGGCCAACTTCTCCGCCAAGCTCAGGGTGGAGACGTCAGGGTCTCCTTGCTCAGCAGAATCTTTGCCCTCATTCGCCTGGCCTCTGGCTAACGCCTTCTGGTGAGCAGATGCCTGCAGTCTGAAAGGGGGCAAAAGTCAACCACACACAGGGAGACAAACAGAAGCCCACTGCCAAGTGTGTCTGTTAACTTTCTTCAAGGTGTCACTTCAATCGGAAAGAGCGCTTATTTTTCCGGCAGCTGGTTAGCTATTAACAAGACGACAGCGTAGGCTGGAGACCCTCACGTGGTCAATATCACACAGAGCAGACTTGCAGCTCTGAATTATTTCTAAAAATTGAATTGCCTATTTCAGGAATGAAAGTCGCCTTGGTATACCTCATCTTGGAGAGCTGAGCTGTACTGTTAGTATCAACGATAAATACGGCTAAAGGGAGTCCGCAGACATCACCTACTGCGTATTTAGACATTATCTAAAGGTCTGGTTCAGCAGGTGGTCTTTACATTTTAAATAATTAGGAAATAACACAGTCATTCTATCAACAGCGCTATCTACAAC
Organism: Globicephala melas; assembly: GCF_963455315.2. NCBI lineage: Eukaryota > Metazoa > Chordata > Mammalia > Artiodactyla > Delphinidae > Globicephala > Globicephala melas. The sequence continues at coordinate 2,422,599 of NC_083315.2, read as the reverse complement.
ACAGGCTTTTGAGTTTCACCTGCTAAACACAAATAGCTTAATTGTAAAGATTCTCTCCCTCTTTTTAGTCTAGCATGTTCTCTCATAGGTTTCTACCTGCTTCCTGAGAGGTAGGTAAATCTGAAACTCCAGGTAACTTGCAAAGTGAAGGAAATGTCGGGGCTGATAAATCCCTCCCGCTTCCAGGTAGAGGAGAAGGCTTCTAGTTACCGGGTCAGTTCATCTTTGAAGGTCTAAGACAATGTCCCTTCTGCCACTGGAAAATCTAATTCTAAATCCAGTGAAAAATATATTCTGCCTCGACTCTGATTAACCGGCGCCTTACAAGTTGTCCCAGACGAGAGCAGTGTCAGTTTTCCAGGGCACAGCGAGGATGGGAGTGAGGGGACCTGAGTCTCGGCATCTTTCCTGAGGTCCAGCAAAGAACTAGGAATGATGGCAACCCGCTTCCCCAAAGAGAGCCCCGCTTCTGGACGAGGCCAGCTCTACTTCTGCACTGTCATTTTCCTTCTTTTAATTTTAGCTTTAGCCTTTGCATTTGGCCCAAGATAATAAAACAGAGGGGATATTTACATGCCTTAAGGACATCATTTTAAAACACCACCATTGAAAACATAACAGTAAAACAGTAAAACATCTAAGTTCAGACACTATAAACTGTTACTGTCCCAATCCCCAAATATAACGGCATTGTCTCCCTATCCATTAGAAACAGGTAGGATTGTTTCTAAACATGTATTTATGTCTAGAAGTGTTTTAAAAAAACTAGGTATTATCAGACTTTCAACATTCAGGTTAACGTCCTATTTTTCTGTTAATCTTTAGTAAGTGCTAGTGTTTTAGATGAAGAATGAAACTTTTTAGGGATGACCAGCGTTATGAAAAACAAACAAAACAAACGGATAAGTGGGTTAGTGGGATCCGAGTTCCAAGACATAATGAAAGGCCGTGGATGAAATGCTGTCATATACAGGCCGACGTGAAGTCCCCAGGGTGACAAAGCAAAATGCCCCACGTTCCCTGGGACAACTCCTTGTTTGTCAGACAAATGACAGGCATTGAAGACCTGAAGATGCACCTCTGCTCTCAGTGCGACATGCAGCTACTTCTGTCCAGTACCTGGCAGGCTGCCCGGGGCTCTTAGCTACAGTGGGACTAGGATGTCTTGTCATTACAGGGTGGGTGGCCACAGAGCACGAAGCAGGGGTAGGTTCGCTTTAAAACCAATTGCCAAAGATGGAACATTCATAAGGAGAGAGAAGAAAAGAAGCATTAAGGAAGGTGTAGTTTTCAGTTCAGAAACATTAAATCAAAAAATACTGGAACAAAATCCTTTGCTCATTTCTTAGGGAAAATCACGAAAGAACTTGAAAAGCAATTACAAACTTGGGAAATAAGAGACAGAGGTGACCAAAGTCAGTGGAATAAGAATAGGTTTTCAGAGCTTGGAAAGGACTTAGAATATTTAGAATAAGTTCCCGGTTTAAAAAAAAAAAAAAAACTTTAAAGAAAGCTAGTATTAACCAACACCAGCAAAGCAGCAGGTTGTGTCCGTGTTTTACAATGTTGTTCTAAGCTATTTTTAAAGAGTCAGGGTCCTCGTATAACCTATAAGCACATCAAAGTACATTCAGCAAGTCTGACAAGGGGATAATTTTTGCTTATATTTACTGTTTTGCTCCCAGGGGTAGTTGCTTCTTATTTTACAATAGCCGCTCAAATATTAAAAACAAAAACAAAAAACTGATTTGCTAAGAGTTCCCAATGAATACAAGATGTACTTGTCCACAAATACACAGAGAAGTGAAGGAAGTTAGGGCAGCTAAGTGAACAGCAGGTTCACAGTTGGGCTGTTGATGCCCTCGATGAGATGAACTTCATTTTTTCAGGAAGGGTGTGTATACGTGTGTGTCTGGGGGGAAAACGATTTTTAAAAAAACTGGTAAAAGTTTTCACTTTAATGGAAGCAGTAATCCCTGGAGGAATTACTTTGGGAGATTCATTCTGAACACATTGGGTCAATGCTCAAAACCTACCTCCCACGGTTTGGAAAGTTATCAAACTTCCAATTAATCTTTAAAAATTCGTGATTATTTAAAAACAAATCAAGAGAACCCTTATCTTTTTGAGATACAGACTGAAATATTTATGGCTGAAATGATACCTGGGGTTTGCCTGAAAATACTGCAGCAGGAAGTGGGATGTGGGTGAGAATACAGGTAGAGCAAGGGGGGCCGGGGGTCGTTGGCTGTAGGGACTGAGTGACGAGGACGTGAAGGCTCATGATATTACCCCATCTACTCTTCCGATTTAAATTTTCCATTGCAAAGAGATAAAAAAAATGCACAGGCAAAAAGAAATTAAACAAAATTCCTCTTCATGTTCTTCTAGGAGATACAATAGGTAACACATCCCTTTACAAAGTTCAGAGACACCAGAGCAAGGAAAATCCCTAAACACCTACTTCTCCGTGGCTTCTAACTGAACCGTCTTCCGACCTCCTCATTTTAAAAGTCTTTAAATCTTTCTTTAAAAAGAAGACCTTACAGCCAAGGCCCGAAGGCCCCAAGGGCACTTACGTGGCTGCAATGACCACCTCCTCGGTGGTGACAGGCTGCGTGTGGGATCGGTCCTGCAGACGCCGCAGCCTCTGCTCTACGGCTGCATTCCTGGAGCGGCGCTTCGGAACGTTCTTCTCGTCAAATGACTTTTCCATTTCCTGAGATTGGAAACAGTGTGGATCCTGATAAGTTGGGGGAAAGGGAGTCGGGGCTGCAGAATGTCGCGACTCTGTTCCCCTGCAGGACCTAGAGGAGGGGCACCCCGAGAGGCAGCATCGGCGTCAGCAGTGCACACGCCAGCCACACCGGAGGAGAGAAGCGCAGGTGGGCCCAGGGCCGGCGCAGGCAGCAGGCTGGCCGCGGGGCCGCCCACAGAGGTGACGGCTTCTCCGACAGCCCTTCAGCACATCTTACCCTGAAGAGCAGCCTCTTCGCAGCAACGCTCAGCCTGGCTCGCTCATCGACCTTCTCTTCATCTGTAAAAGGTCACAGGTGAAAACTGGATGTCATTAGAAAACGTAGGGAAAGCCCGTGAAACGTTTCCCAGGGCTGACCTGGAAATCCTCTGAATGTGAGAATTCTCAGATATACTAAAAATGACAACAGGCAATACTTTCCCCTTGGCGGGGGAGGCTATCCTTCTGCTTCTGAAAAGGTACTAGTTCCCACTGCAATTAACCAAACGGAGCTCCTGTCTGGGCCATAATTTTCTACTACAATATTTGACTTAAGTATAGATATTATGGAACTAAGAAGAGATTTTATGGAAGGAACTTCTCTTCTTTATTGTTAAATAGTAACAAGAAAGCAACAAGAAAAGTCTGCTTCTTCGATTCCAATCAGTTGTTTTAGTATGGTTCACGGCTCCGTTCTCTCTCTTGGCACTAAGGGAAAGTGCGTGTGAAAATCTCAACTAGGCTTTATTGTATTCACAGGAAGAAAACCTGCCAGAAAGAACGCAGTATGTTCCATCATCTCATTCTTTCCAGAAGCAAAAATCTTATGATCTAAATCTAATCTGGGTGAGATGACAAAGAAGAAAAAGACAGATACTTGCCCTCTGCAGCTGGCATTTCTGAATTTGAAGTTGACCTGGGAAAGACATTAGCAAAAAAATAATAACTAACAATTAGCTGGTGGGAGTGGAAGATCCAAGGATAAACTAAAAGTGAAAATAAAACTGCAGTTAAAGTCTCTTAAAGAATATCCCCCTGGTAGCAATTCTAGCTGTGGACACGCGTGGACAGCTGTGGACACGCGTGGACAGCTATGGACACACGTGGACAGCTGTGGACACCGTGGGCTACGTGTGCACACAGACCGGCTAGGTGTTTCACCTTGTGCAGACAAACCAGGACCAGGTACGACTCATTAAAGACGACTGATCATCACCCTTTGGACGAACCCTTTCATTTCTCTGCATCCGCATACGATAAGATTAAAAACTCACAGATAACACGCAGGTAGACGTTTATAAACTGAATATAAAATCCCTTTTCACCGTAACATCTGGTGGACGGTCCATCTGGATTCTAACTTAACAAGGGCATAAAAATTTTATACCCTTAAACGAATAACGTTTCTCACTTCTTACCATTTGAACGCAACTGAAAACTACGTGGTGATAGTGTCGTCATGGTCAACATGCTTTAAAGATACATTTACACGAGCCAAATAAATATCCCGTATAGCTTAGATGGGAGAATTACGGAGTCATCACATCCCATTGAAACAGTATCGGGACCATCCCTGGGATAGAAATTCCCATAGGATTTCTTCTAAGTTCCTAGACCAGGGAACTTGACAGACACATGCCTACCTATCTGATTCCTTTCGTTCTGCTGAGGTTATGGGTTGAGTTCTAAATCTCTCAGAAGTCTTTCTACTTTCACCAGGAGAAAAATAGCGTCTTGGTTTCCGGGACCCTCTCTCCCGTTCCACGCTGGTAGGCAAGCCAGCACCTTCGCTTGACCCCTCGACCCGTGAATGGCTTTTACAGTCGTGGGGAGAAGGTAGACAGAAGGGAGACGGGGAGACAGAGAGAGGGAAGAAAGCACAGGTTTATGCAACTCGGTGAGTCAAGGCACGAACACCGCCAAATCCCACTGCACGCCTCTCCCATGCACGTCGGGAGATGGAACATTGCGGGACCCGACACTCTAGAGCTCCCCGTTAGTAGGCGAAAGCAGACTGGTAGTCGTGGAGCCATGTCCTGGATGGTCTGCCCTGCACACACTTGTGAGCTAAGCTGGTAAGACTCAAGGCAGGACACCACACAAGTCGAGAAGTGAATTAACTCTGCCAAGGACGTGCAAGTGACACATCGGGGGGACGCGTGGACATCACCTACAGCTCGGGTCTCTCGCTGGCCCGGGCTGACTGCAGGAACACATTGCAGAGCTGGGCGACGGAGACCTTGGTGTCCAGCAGGCCCACTTCCGACTCAGCCTTGGACGCCTGCGGCTCCGGGTCGCGCTTGGAAGCCGGGGCCGTGGCCTTCGCGGCCTGCAGCTGAGGCGGGCCCGTGTAGTCAGACAGCGAGCGGGTGAGGACCTTGCGCTTCCTCATGGGCTCTGCCTCCTTCCTGTGACCTTGGGACACAGACTCGCTCTGAACATACACAACCATTTCGCTTCGGCCCATCCTCTCCGTGGGCTGCTGAGCTGGAGGCGGGCGGGCCAGGCTTTCAGGTTCCTTCTGAGGTTCCGAGGTGACTGTGCTAGCAGCGGGCTTACCCGAGTCCTCGGTTCCAGGGGGGTCTTCCTGGCTTCTCCCAGGCCCACGATCCTCCAAAGCGAAAAGCGTTTTCCTGCTTTTCTCCAGAGCTTCAGAGAAGAGCATATCGTCCTCTGCTTTTGACTCACAAATATGGAGAACCGGGGTATCTCTTCTCTCACCTTCTAGAATCTTCGAGGGGGGAGGCTTTGTGACGGTCTGGGTGGCCGACTCCACCCAGCTGTACTCGGATGCGCTTTCTGGGGTGTCCGAGGTTGCCAGCGTGATGGTGTGACTGGGATCTGCCGGCTGGACGTAGCCGTGGATGGGCTGTCGTGCAGAGCTGGCTGCCTTGCCCGAGACCCTATCGAAGGCTGAGTTCTCTGACCGAAAGGCCAGGTAATGGCCTGGCACTGGCTGGTGTCTCCTCTGAGTTAAGGACTCAGGGGCAAGTTCAGGGCTGCTGCGAGCACTCTCCTCTCTCACCAGTTTTTCTCTAACTTTAACTCTTTAAGAAAGAAAAAGGATTTAAGTGCAGTAACTGCTTAAGGGGAAGAGAGCATGTGTGTGCAGATCAGGGATGCCCAGAGAATGGAAAAGCATCTTGGGGGTGGGGGCGGGTGGAGTCAGTGTCAGAAACCCACTGCTGTTTGCCAGAGGGAGTCTGAGTTGTTTCCAAATGCCAAACTCACCCTTCCTTCTGTAAGGCTAAGAGGGGTCAGATGCTACCCTGGGAGAGAATGGATGCCTTCCGACTAGATGAATACTCAGAAGCCACAGAACGATTCATTAATAGGCACCACGGGTATGCACCAGGGCACGCTGAGGCTGGGCTATGGGTTGGTACGTGTTCCACATGGACAGGCCCAGTGTAAGGGGCAGGGACAGCTTCCAAGCGTTTACAAGCCTGCAGACCATATGTAATTTCATTGTCTCCTGCTCGACCTTGCTTACCGCTCAAAATTATATTTACATTCAGAAAAGCTTGGTGCTTGTTGGTCTGAGGTCTAAGAGAATTTTATTTGTGGTAGTTTTGCATTTATCGAAGATAGTTGTGTGCAGACCTCCGGTGTGCATATTAGACTAATTCCTACTTTCAGGAGTTAGCTCTCCACTCGTTCGTTCTACGCTTTTTGTGGTACCTTAGCTAAATCCCTTTGCCCAGCACCTATTCCCTCTTGTAAGTTAAAGCACAAACTGTAGGCATTTATGAGATACGTATTGAAAGTGATATTTCTGTGAGCCCCTTCTATTTTTGTGTATGAATATGATTAATAAAAATTGTAGATTCCCACTGAAAAAAAATTTCATTGTCTCCTGTAAATGTCAGAGCATTTGTGATTATTATTATTTTTTATTGAGCTCAAGATATATCAGACGATTACCTCTTTTCAAGCACTCAACAGTCACAAACTTTTTCATGCCATGCAGACTACATTCAATCATTCAGAAAACGTGTGACCGGTTAAGACACCATGACGTCTAGCAATTCGAGCGCTAAGAAGAACGTTAGAAAAAAAAGATATTTGTTGAAAGAATTAATGCACTGAACATTTTCTCCCCTCTGGAATTGCCATTAGGCCCTCAGTTAAAAACTAATCTAAAAAGGGAGGGCTCTGGTTGTTTCTAGAGCTATTTAAATATCTGAGAGCAAAACTGAAATCCATTTCAAAAGCTACCAACCTTTTCTTATGACTGTAGCCAAGAGCGCTGGCTGTGGGTCCCAGGAGACCTCTTTTCAAAGCCTGACTCAGCCAGTTCCAGCTGTATGGTCTCAGGTAACCTACCTGCCCCAGCTGCTTCACCTTTTAAATGGAAATAATGTGATGTCTGCAAAGTTCGCGGTTTAGTGCTTAGCAAAGAGTAAATGTCCAATAGTGCAAACTAGTTCTTGTTTTTACTTTTTTAAAATACCACATCGTGAGGAAGAAGAAACCATTCAGACTGCTTAGGAATGGATTCCTTCCTGGGGATAATCTTCAAAAAATAAAGAAATGCTTTTGAAATGGGAAAAGCGATTTCTTGGGGAACGTAAAACCTTTATTTACTCAAGATTACTCAGCAAAAATAATTGCTTCCGATATTTATTTTCTGGAAGGGACTATTTCCTTAAATGACAAAGGCACCCTGCTAAATTTGATATAAATACCTACATGTTTTTCAGCATAAGATGCAAGGTATCTATCTATATGTCATTAAAAAAAAATCAAAGACACCTAAAAGGCAGTCACTGTGAACAATTCAGAGGGGAAAGAAAGCATTCTGGGTTGTTACTCTTCCCAGAGACTAGCCAGTGCTGGATGTTTTCATATTTATAATCTTTGTTAATCAAAAGGCGGCTGAAATGTGGTTCAAGTTCTCCTGCGGAATATGTGTCCTTCTCATCAGAGACAATCTGAACGTTGCCCTTGGCCAAGAACAAAGTGACTGTCAGAAACTCAATATATGGGTGTTTTGTCCTCCCAATGACTTATTCATTCTAACTCCTGCTGCCTCTCCCTGCCCCCAGCCTTAACAATGAAACGAGAGGGGGTCTTGTCTGCTTTGAAAACCACATGCCCTAAATGTAGCTGTGCCAATGGTTGAGGGACAGGCAACACGGAAAGGAGGAGGCTGGATGGGCAGGGCGGGGCAGGGGCAGCTGCTGACAAGATAGGACACTAGCTGGTTAGCCTGGTTCAGGGGAGCAGCCCAGAGATGCTGGTTACATCGTCACTACTGCCCCTTCCTGGCAGCACGTGAGTGTGAGAAAGGAGAAAAAGCCAGAGGTGTAGCCAAAAGAGTTTCCAAAAGAGAAGCTGAGGAAAATACTATTGACATTAGTAGGGATTAGGGCAGGAGAAACAGAAAAGCAAATGATTGGAAAGTAACTTCCAGCAGCCCCTTTGGAACACATGACTTTTAAAAGTCCTGCCACCAAAAAGAGGGCAAAGGAGAGTTAGTTTCGGTGACGTGCGGGACATAAGCCAGCTGGACCAGAGATGCAGTCGCTAAACGCAAGCCGAGAGCTCGGGAGATACCTGGAAGGCCAGTTGATAAGTGAAGGTGTGTCCCCTTCGGAATCTTTCTGGAGAAACCACTCATGTTTGGGTTTCCCGGTACTATTGTGTACAAAAAACAAAACTTCAGGTAATGTCTATGAAAATGTTGACATATACACAGACTTAATTATTATAATTTAAAACTCTCAAGGCTGATTTTTCTTAAGTAAAGAATAATTCTGGCTTTTGAAAAGGTCTAAGCACGTTTTGCCATGGGGTTTCTATTCAGTTCACGGAATTTCTAGGACGTTTGGTTCAGTACTGAAATCAAGAGATTGAATAAATATATCCGAAGCCACCAAATAAAGTGTTTTTGGGGTCATTTAAAAGTATCAGGAGTCACACTCTGCCCACAAATAGCAGACAATTCTCTTGTAAGAAGCTGGATTAAAAATATCAATTAATTTATCAACTATAATTGTGTTAAGGTACACTGGTAAATAGCGAAATATAAAAATAGTGTCCATGGGCTTCCCTGGTGGTGCAGTGGTTAAGAGTCCACCTGCCGATGCAGGGGATGAGGGTTCATGCCCCGGTCTGGGAAGATCCCACATGCCGCGGAGCGGCTGGGCCCGTGAGCCATGGCCACTGAGCCTGCGCGTCCGGAGCCTGTGCTCCGCAACGGGAGAGGCCACAACAGTGAGAGGCCCGCGTACCGCAAAAAAAAAAAAAAAAAAATTAGTGTCCATGCAAAACAGTACATATCAAATAAAGGTAATAAATAAATTCAATAAGTTCATATCTTTAATTGCTATTCTATATTTTCCTTTTATATTTGTCATCGAACAATGCAGCCAACATAACAGTTACCAAATACTAATGCAAGTCCATCTGATAAATGTTTACTGAGTTCCAACTATGTACAAAGCACTGAGCTGGGCTCTGAGAAGTAGCAAAGGTGAATCAGTACCATGCCAGCCATTAAAAAACTTACACCGTGCTAGGCAGGATAAAATAGGATTTATACATTCACTCCTCAACGCACAATCGAATATAATGCAAGCCCGAACGTGACAAAGTAATAACGCCAGGCTGAAGATATCTTACCAAAAAATCATAGGCAAGGAAAACCTTGTGGTCATTATGTAGAGCAAGACACAGGAGGAATACTCAAACCACCGACCTGTACCCTCTCACAATATACAACGAAAGCATGGAAATTCTACAGGCTAGTCAAAATGTTTACCAGCTCAAAACCTTGCCAACCTACCTGTAAGAGTCCTTCAAGACCAGGCTGGAAACACATTTCAGATCAAAGTAATTTCCAAAAGAATAGAACAGAATAGAATAATAATTAAAATAAAATTCTCTTAATTTTCTAAAATCATTTTAATTTGGGTTTTGGTTTGAGCTCACAGGCAAGAACCTGTCGATCATCACTACCCTGCATTTTGCTGCGACCACTGAAATCTGTCACAACTAGGTGTGGAACTAGGTGTTCCCCAGTCTTGCTACACCCAAAGCAATGACCCCTCCACCCCTCCCCGTCTCCAGTATTATAGCCATTTAGCCCGGGGTAAATAAAAAAAGTCAGATGTATGGGAAGCCATCTTATTTCCAACAATAAAGGGTCTAATTTCTCGACATTTATTTAAACATAGGAATAGTCTGGCATATCCTCTGTGGCCCGGAAAGGAGGCAACTGATGTGGCTCAGGACACAGAGGAAGAAGAGAGAGCGATGGATGCCTGCTTTGGAAAATCATCAGTTAGTAACTCATACGCCTACATCCCAGAGTCATTTTAAGGCTCAAATGCTTTTTGTACGATAGAATGCTTTGCAAACTGTGACATATGCTATACAACTTTCTGAATATAACCTTCATTAATCAGCATAAACCTTGGTCAGTATTGCCCTAAAAAATTATCAGGCCACTTATGAGACCAATAAGTTCTCAGGATGTAATGTACAACGTGGTAAATATAATGAACACTGCTGTACTTTATATATGAAAGTTGTTAAGAGTGAATCCTAAGAGTTCTCATCACAAGGAAAAATACTCTTTTTCTCTTTCTTTGACTTTGTATCTATATGAGATGATGAGGTACACTCAGCTCACTCTGGTCATCGTTTCATGATGTGTATACGTCAAATCATGATGCTGCACACCTGAAACTTACACAGTGCTGTATGTCAACTATATCTCAGTAAAACTAGAAGAAAAAACTAAAGATAATAACAAAGACAAACAAAAGCAAACAAACTTATCAGGGGGTTGTTTAAGAATATGTTGAGGTCAGCATTTGTAAAATGAAATCATACCCAGACCTGGGGGATCTGCTGGGATCCATTTATCCATCACAACTTAGATGTGGGACTAGCCAAAAAGCCAAATAACCACTAGCATCGTGGTGGATACTCAAAGTCTGATGCTTCACATATGATAAATACAAATGTATGGGACAAGACGTAAACGAATGCGAAGGCATCACGTGGAGACCGCAGTGAGCCCTTCACAACGCTGGTCTCCTCCTTGCCTTTCCTCTCCAAGACGACACAGCACTGCACGTCTGTGAGTTCCTGGTGAGTCACCTCCCACATGTAAGGAGAGTGGGTCCAGCCTGAGCTCGCCCTAAGTCAATTCAAAGCAGGAGGGACTTGGAAGAGCATTTCTCCAAGTAAGGCTTTCAGGACCCTTGAGGTCGGCCAAGGCACTTACTAAGGTGAGGTTTTCTGCCATCAAATCCAGAAAGAAGGTGGGGCAGGTGGGGAGAGACCTAAATTTAATGAAACGTTCACTGTCCACGAGGCTGTCCTGGGCACTTGGTCTGCTCCATGTCACAGAGCGTGGCCGCTTCTCCGCCCTTCTCTGACTCACCCACTGCAGCCGGCGGTCGCCCCCTTCACCTGCCCCTCCTTCACTCCTCACCGTCCTTGTCGACTCTGCCTCCCCGCCTGCCCCTCTAAAGCTCAGGGGGCTCACGGCTCTGTCTCCTTTCCTCCTCAGTAATCAAGGCCGTGACGATCTCACCAGCTTTCACTCCCCTGCGGACCGTCTGCCAGTGGTTTCTCCCCATCCGCTCCCTCCCTTGAACTCAGGCTCTTGGGTTCATTTCCATTTGGGTACCTAACAGACATCTTAAAGTTTACATGTCCAAACATGAACTCTCGATTTCCCTCCAAACTCAGCTTGTGCTGGTGTCTTCCCTATTTCAGCCATTGGCAACGCCCTGCTCTGAGCTGCCCCGGCCAGAAAACGGAGACTCACCTTTAACTCCTGTTTCTCTCTTACGTCACATCCAAGCCATCAGCAAATCCTACTGGTTCCCTTCAAGAGATGACCTCTTTTCACGACCTCTGCTGCGTTCACGCAAGTTCAAGCCACCGCCCTCTCTCACCTAGATTACTGAGATGACCTCTTAATTATTCTACCTGTTCTCATGCTTGCCCCCCTACCAGGTCCGCAGCCACAGTAATCATCTTAAAATGGGAGGCAGATTGGTCGTTCTTTTCTTGGAAACCCTTATATGGCTGCACACGTCATCTAGAGCAAAACCCAAAGCCCTCACGATGGGCAATAGGTCCCCACTGATCTGCCCACCTCACCTGACGCATCTCACCAATGTCACCCCATCACTCCACCCCCCTCCAGGCTCCTGCCTCACTGATGACTGGGGGTTGCCTCAAACGCTCCACACATGGTGTCCACTCAGGCCTTTGCAGGGGCTGTATCTCCCTGGAACCGTCCACCTCCAGAGCTACATGGCTCGCTGCCTCTCTTTACGTAGGTCTCTGCTGCACTGCTATCTTATCAGAGAGACTTTCCTAACCACTTTATATCAAATAGCAGCCCCGATCGCTTCTTTTATTTTAATCATTACTTTTAAAATTTTAATTATTATCTATTCCTTGAAGTACAGTCGATTTATAATGTTGTGTTAAGTTCTCCTGTACAGCAAAGTCAGTTATACATATATATATATATACACATTCTTTTAAAAATTCTTTTCCATGATGGTTTATCACAGGATACTGGATATAGTCCCCAGTGCTCTACAGCAGGACCTTGCTGTTTATCCATCCTATAGGCACTAGTTTGCATCTGCTCACCCCAACCTCCCACTCCATCCCTCCCCCAGCCCCCTCCCCCTCGGCAGCCACCAGTCTGTTCTCCATGTCTGTGTCAGTCTCTTCCTTTTGATGAAAAGTATGCCCTGGCTCCCCAAAATGGTGAATTGAAGTGCAGCACTGATCTCCCTAACCCACAGGCTCCCAAACCTACGGAACATGATGGAAGTTTGGGACCAAGTTTTCCACCAGGGAGCTAGGGGAGGCCCAGGCTCAGATGAAAAGATACATCATTTTATCAAGGGACAAAATTTATTTCTGGAGCCTGGGGGCATTGTTTTGAAGACATAATAATAGCAGGTGAGTGTTTTAAAATGTGAAAAAAAAAAGAGATCACATCTGGAGAGTGGCAATGAAGCCACGGGTTCTTTTCTCTGTTTTTTAAATCTTGCCTGGATGTTGTTATTTTGTGTCTCTTAACATTATGCTTAACTCTTTTTTAATAATTACGCTCGGTTAACAAGTTAACAGTGGGAAGGATTAGTGTCATACAAACATAATGATTGAATATATGACACTACCAGCCTCTGTATGAGAGCTAAGTGAGGTCCTTACAAAGTCAAGAATCGATGTAGGTGGAGAGAGGCACAGCGGTAACGAAACTTTTTCTCTCTAGACAGGGGTAATGCTTACACATTTCCCCAATTCAACAGCCTGTGTCCTTAAAATACTACATGCAGTTTGATGTAAATTATACCTCAATTTAAAAATATATCACTGTTGGGGCTTCCCTGGTGGCGCAGTGGTTGAGAGTCCGCCTGCCGATGCAGGGGATGTGGGTTTGTGCCCCGGTCCGGGAAGATCCCACATGCCGCGGAGCGGCTGGGCCCGTGAGCCATGGCCGCTGAGCCTGCGCGCCCGGAGCCTGTGCTCCGCAACAGGAGAGGCCACAACAGTGAGAGGCCCACGTACCGCAAAAAAAAAAAAAAAAAAAAAAAAAAAAAATCACTGTTGGGACATGGAGAACAGACTTGTGGTTGCCAAGGGGGGGTGGGGAGGAAGGAGTGGAGTGTGGGGTGAGCAGAGGCAAACTATAATGTACAGGATGCATCAACAACAAGACCCTACTGCAGAGCACAGGGAACTGCATTCAATATCCTGGGATAAACCACCATGGAAAAGAGGATGAAAAAGAACGTGTGTGTGTGTGTAACTGAATCCCTTTGCTCTACAGCAGAAATTAACACAACACTGTAAATCAACCCTACCTCAAAACAATTTTTAAAAATATCTCACCACCAGGTTATAGAGTGAAGCTTTCTTGAGTAATCAAAAGGTAGAAAGAGAGTCTTCTTGGGGCAGAAGCAAGATAAACATGTTAGATAACCAATTTCATCCAGGCTCCCTCGGGGCTAATCTCAGTGCTAAACGCCAAATGCTGCGACCTCGGCCAAGAAACGGTGAGAGGACGGAGGGCTGGAGGGAAGGGTGGAGTCTGCGGCAGGGGCCGGGGTGGCCTTCTGAGGGGGGATCAAGTTTCCTGTTCCCAGATCCATTTGGTTTCCACATCTCCTGCTTGGCTTCTAATGAAGTAACCAAGCAAAGTCATGCAGGGATTCAACTGCCTTGAGACCAGCCTAGAATCAGCCTTTCGGGGCTGGAGGCTGCACTGACAAGGCCAGCGGCTCGTCAAAGCAGCCAGCGGCTTTTTGGCTCACGTATCACGATCCCCACTCACAGCTGAGCAGTATTTATGTGGACTCAAGACCACATACAAGGATTCTAAGCCCAGACAAAGTGGACAGAGCCTGGTAGTAGAAGCAAGGGCTACTCCAAGCGTACTCTGCTGATTGGGGTCACTGGTCCACAGTTAGGTGAAAGGCTTGGACCAGAATGTAAATGACCAGCCCTGAGTCCGCTGTGCAGTTCAGTGGCATCTTCTTCCCAGCACAACTTTCCTGAGGAAGGAAAGGACCCAAGACTTACATTCCTTGCAAGTCCCTTATACGTTGTGGGCTGATAAGACATCTGCAGATTGGCTGTTTCAGGCGGCACTGCTACTGCCTCTTGACACTTTATGAAGACATGGAAAACAGCAGAACATTCATTCAGAAATGACTGACGGAGCCCCTTGGTATGTGTTAGATGCTGGGAAGGAGATAGGAAAGTGACTGAGACACGGTATCTACCCTTCCTGTAAGGCTTCTACTAAAGCAATGCTATCACTGAGATCGTCCTTACCCATCTTACGGATTGGCTTAATACCAGATTCAAGGCGCCATCCTTGAACATCCCTGTCTGGGTGCGTCCGCTTTGCTGTAGGATGCTGGGCACTGAGATGCCCCTCTTCCTGAGACGTGAGGTGCAGCTGAAGCTGCATTTGTGAGACGCCTCATCTGGTTCCTGAGCTCTTTCTCTCCTTTCCCCCTTTTGGCAGAATCATCATCAACCAGAAGCCAGCCTGGTAACACTAGGGCTCCCTGCACCAATTCAAGCTACAGTTTTATAACCGTGCTGGGAAAAGGACAGTCTGACAAAGAGAAGAACAGACTGCTTCGGGAATCTAAGCACCAGAGAATGTGTAAGAGACTCCCAAAATGACTCTTAGGTTTCTCCTAAGACAGACAGAAGCTTATACAAACTTGGAGAGGTCAAGAAAGCAGGCAGATGGGAAGGTGGACTCTCTGAACGTGCTCTCATAGGTTGATAGCCCAAGGAGAATGAGATCCCCAGATGTGATCTGAGCACTGCAGAGCACAGGTGGACCAGTGCTACCTGTGCTATTGACAGTTCATGTTCATTAATGTCCCCTAAGATTGGACTAGACATTTTGGCAGTCAAATAAAGGACTTACTGTCAACTAAAAGTTCTAGGTCTGTTTCCCATGAACTGCTATTAAATCAGGTTTCCCCAATCCTGAACTTGTACATTGATTTTTTTTTCCCCTTCTAAATACAGGACTTTCTTAAATTTCATCTTGTTAGTTTCCAGCCATCGTTCCAGGTACATGTGCTCTCTCGCCTCCATGCTCATGTTCTCTCTTCCTTCTCTCTCTCTCACCCTCCCTCTAATCTCTTCTCTCTCCATCCCTCCCTCTCCCCTCTCTCTCTCTTTTGCTATCATCAAATTTATTTACACAGTCCCTCCTCCAGAAATCTGACCACCCTATCACTGGCGTCTCCCAGATCATCTGATGAAATGCCAAACAGGACCAAGCCCAACGTGGAACCAGAGACTCCATCACTTCATGGCTGGGTAACTGCAACCACCTCTTTAGTGACCTCCCTGACTGGAATCAATTCTCCTTCAGACCAATCCCCCCCAGTCCTCCAGCGCTATCTTTCTAAAGTACATCATCGAGCATACTTGTTTTAAAATCCTTCAGACACTTCCCACTGTACTGTCCACAAGAAGGCCAAATGCCTTGTCATAAGATGCTCTATGGTTGGTCCCCACCTGGCTCTCCTGCTTCATCCCGTCCCCCTCCTTCTAGGTCACCTGAAGCAGCCTCCCCTCCACGTCTGGCAAACTCACCACATCCTTAAGGACTTGGTTCAACTATGCCCGCTTCTCCAAGGGAGAAGGTTGAATACCTCATCTTGGTGTTCCCATGTCACCCAGCCTTGAGCTGTATAACCTTATCAACCTCACTGTGTTGTAGTTATATCTCCCACACTTAAAAAAAAATGACACGCCCACCCAAGGGCACAGTGCCTGGCACAAGATAGTTTTCTTAAACTACTTCAGAGCTGAAATTAACCCATAAATCAAGACTTCTGAGGTCTGGGTGGATGGACAGATACCTACTGAGTTTGAGTCCCCCCAGACTATATGTTTTCATTTTGTTTATGAGGATGAGGCCTTTAATACCTTATGTAAATCCACATAAATGGTTTCTATAATATCCCTGACCTTCTTTCCTAAAGTTTCTAACCTTCAAAGGTCAAAAACAGCAAAACCTCTTTTCCACTATGATGGAAAACAGAACTGACATTAATAACAAGAGCGGCGTGTCATGGAAAGAACTCTGACGGATTCGGAGACCTTGAATGACCGCATCATGGACTCAGCTATATGGTCTTATATAGATCATATAATCTTCAGAGGTTTTTTCATGTATAAAATAGATTTTTAAACTAAATAATCTCCCGGGTTACTTCTGGTTCTGAGAGTTTAAAATTCTTTAACATAGAATATCTGTTTTGTGGGGTCCTGGGGTGAGCCCGCTCTCCATAGGGCGGAGGTTACCTCTCGGGAGAGGGCTATAGGATTACTGTGGATGAGATGGTGACCTTGAGTGTAACCGAACTTTTTAATGATGTGGCAACTGTCTGGCAGAGGATTGTATCACCAAGAAATAAGAATTCACCCGAAGTTGTCAAAGACAGGAGTTGCTCTGGGTTTGTATCCCTAAGTATACAATATGATGACATGCTTTAACTCCCAATAACCCCTAAGAGTTAACAGACAAAAAAGTGCTTCCTGCCACCAAAAGGAAGTCAAATCCAGCCAGTAAAATTAGTTTCACCCTGTGGGTGTCCAGCTCTAATTATATAACAGCTCCTAACGATAAAACACGATTCAGCTTAGGAAGAACAGTTATTAACTTCGGCATCTCATTAAAACTAGAAGTTTATTTGCTGAAAGTTGTTTGGAAAGCTGCTAATGATTTCTTTGTATTCATTGGCAGTGAATATGTATGCTACTATTCACACACATTAGGAACGTGCAAAGGCACAAGCGCACAGGCACAACTTTACATTTTAAAATCCGGCAGACTTCTGCAGTTTTAGGACAAACCAGCTAGTATTGGGGGTGACACAGTCTTATTTCCTTCAATGGACAGAAATGGATACTTGCCAGTGAAAACAGAATAAAATGGAAAAAAATGGCAATGAGTTAACCATAAATATAGCCCGAATTTAGAAGAACACGGCAAGGACTGATGTTTGGGGATACAGGGACTGAAAGGTGAAAGCGATCCTGTGCTGATACAAAAACAGACACGTGAGAAGCACCCAGCGGTCTCTTTAAAGAGTAGATCCTCGGAGATCTCTGTTCTTATGACATTCTGCCCCGACGCAGAGTCTCTGTTAGGAACCTTCCTGCCCTGGTAGAGACAGGAGCTGAGCCAGGAACACAGATGGTCCAGAGGCAGGTGCCTTCCTCAGCATCTCTCTAATTAACCAAAACAATGAGCTTCAGGCTCTGGAGACGGTTTTTAGATGCAAACCTCTCACTGGGAGATGCCCAAACGATCAGAAATAAAGGATAAAAACTCTAATTCAAAATGATACGTGCACCCCTGCGTTCATAGCAGCACTATTTACAACAGCCAAGACATGGAAACAACCTGTGTCCATCGACAGAGGAATGGATGAAGAAGATGTGGTATATATATGTGTACACACACACACACACAATGGAATATTACCCAGCCTTGAAAAAGAATGAAACAATGCCATTTGCAGCAACGTGGATGGTCCGAGAAATTATCATACTAAGTGAAGTAAGTCAGAAACAGAAAGACAAATATCATATGACATCACTTATATGTGGAATCTAAAATATGACACAAATGAACATATCTACAAAACAGAAACTGACCTACAGACATAGAGATCGACTTGTGGTAGCCAAAGGGGAGGTGGGGAGGGAGAGGGATGGAGTGGGAATTTGGGATGAGCAGATGCAAACTATTATGTATATGATGGATAAACCACAAGGTCCTACTGTAGAGCACAGGGAACTATATTCAATATCCTGTGATAAACCATCATGGAAAAGAATATGAAAAAGAATACATACATGTATAACTGAATAACTGAGTATATGTATATGTATAACTGAATATATGTATAACTGAATGTATAACTTTCCTGTATAGCAGAAACTAACACACCTTTGTCAATCAACTAAACTTCAATAAAATTAAAAACAAAAGAAAACAAAAGAAGTTTTTTGAATTAAAAAGAAAGAAAGACTGCAGCATAATCCCCCTTCCTTCCTAGTTGGCCAGAGTCTGCACGTCACAGTGTTGCAGAAACAGACTGTTCTGGAGGATATACCCTGGCCTATCTTCCTGGCCAATGCTCCATCGCAAGGGAAGCCCAGTCTAAACCATCAGATCACCAGTGGCGGCTGCCCCCGGTCAAATGTCAGCATCAGCTCTGCATGAAACCCCCATCATCATTTTCTGGCCACGAATGATACAGTTTACTATGTGGGAGAAGGTGTGATGGGGATCCCAGTAGAGTAATAAACAAACAAACAAACAAAAACAAGGGTTTTCCAGAGCAGGTCACCTCTAGGAAATCAGGTGTGATTCTCTTCTTTCCAGTCACGTAGGAAAGTATAGACGCTCAGGAGAAGAGCAGCTGTGGGACTCGGGGTAGTGAAGGAGTCCCTTCACGCACAGAAGGAACCGAGACGGTACATCTTACTGCTTTTACTGTTAAGAGATACGCCGAGGAGCAAATTCAACAAGAGCTTTTAATTTAGGATTTCTAATAGAGCTCAGAGTTTTAAATTTTTGAATAATAATTCATAGGCCCCAGATCCCTTTGAATTTTATTCTAAAATTCACAGTGGCTGAAGTAACAAAGAATGGTTCGTATCAGTAACACCACCTCGTCAGAAAACGTAGTTTCTGAAATCCCAGACTTAACAGGATTTGGCAGGATTTGGGGAATGGTGGTTGGGAGGTGTTTTATGCTCTATTACTGATATAATATAGCATATATATATATATATATACACACACACACACACACACACACACACACATATGATGTGGTGTATATATACTGCTCTGTTACTATGTACATTCTTAGTTTGCTACAGAACAATGTTTTCACCCGACTTCCTGGGAAACTAACAGGGTTTCTGAACTGAAGACCCTGTGACTAACATACATATACATACATACATTAACATACACACATACATATGTTCTTTATCATATAAACTGGACGTTAAATAATTCTAAAATAAACTTACTACTCAGCTAAATATTGCCCTAGAGATTGTTACTGAGCTTATAATGCTTAAAAACAGTATATAGTACAGTGTAAGAACTAATGATTATTCCGTGTGTACATATATTTCTGCGTTAGCATATATGAGAATATACAAAAACTATGCATTCGCTACCTGGCTCACATTTGAAATTTAGGACACCACGGGCAGTGTTTTGATGTTATAGTTCATGAGTGATGTATTCCTATTTAATTAATGAAACAAAAAGAGCCTCTTTCTCGTGAGCACAAAATGAAACGACGGAATGGGCATGACTTAATTCAGAGATGAATAGTTCCAAATCCTGGTAGAGCTAGGTGATGAAAGAGTAAAATACAGCAGTGAGAAAAATACTCCGTTTCAGTGATAGGACAAATCCATGATTAAGTATGGCATTCAATTGTTTTGTTATTTGTAGATAATTATTTTTGGTCATTCCTTAATCTTCTAAACTTCTCTGTCACATATTTCCAGGTCAGACACCATCTTATTTTCACTTATGGTTACTGGGTCACCGAGGGTTCTCTGGTTACTGTTTCAGTTCACAAAATATTTTTTGTCTTTCTTCTCCCCAAGTGGAAGTGAGACAACAATGACCTTCTGACACCCGAATTTCCTGGCTCTAGAGAAAGGACAACTAGCAGAATGTTCATCCATTTAAATCCACCTTTAAAAGGTGAATAAATAGAATCATTGCCAAATAAATCCCAACGCTATTTTAACATCATACCTGTCACACATTCTTTTCCATCCTTTTTTAATGTAAATATATCTGAGGTATTTTCCTTACACGTATGAAATGATTTGTGTTTCTTTGCCTGTAAGTCATAGAATTGTATGCCTTGAGTGGCTTCAAAAAAAATAAGGCACATGCTTCCTTGTGAACTCCTTTACAACTTCTCAATACTTTTAAGCCTTTCTTCCATTAAAGTAAGGCGCTGTCAGGCTAAGGCTTACGAACATTTCCAGGTAACGTGCCTCTTCAAATAATCTAGAAGGAAATGGGCTCTTGCGATTTTAAGTGATATATATTTTTGAATATTGAGATTTTAACTCACAGAGAACTATTAAGAATCCTGTCATTTTACCTGGAATACTCAACATGGTTTTAATTATTATTACAACTGCTTCAAAATCTCATCTACTATATGTGATCTAGATGGCTAACTAGACACCACGATAATAAACAGTTTTCATGATATGGCACTCAGAAGTTAGATTCCTCGTTATTTTTTAACCCATGTAACCAAACTGCGATGTTAAGTTTGTCTGTCCTGCTCACACAGCCCATGAAGAGTTTGCTTTGATAGAGCGTAACTAATGCCAAAACACTGCTTCTACTACGAAAAGCAAATTTCCCAAACAACAGACTTCCCTTTCAAAGTACGAGACAATAGGTCCCTAAATTTTAAGCAGTTAAGTTCAAAGGCCGGACAAAGGCCCTCAAAATACAATCAGGACCCATACTATTGAATTCTCTTAGAAACTAATATCCCTAAATATTCTAGCATAGATGATCAAGCAAGTGGTGACAGGTCTTGAGGTCAATATACTTCAGTAACTAAAATAAGCTGCTTTAGATATATAACTGCCATATGAAGACGACCATATTTACTGCTCCGTTCCAATGTGGAATAAACAGGAGTATTTTCCAACATCCTTTTCTTTCTTCCAGAATAAATTTGCTTTATCTCGGGTTCTCATCCTTCCTCAATTCACCTGCAAAGCTAACGCTTGTTTGAACTGAAAAAATACATGTCGGAGTCTGTCTAGACAATTACCCCAAACCGTTATGTAGGATGTTTAAGTAGATTGCATTTTAATTGGTCATCACGCTTATCAGATTTAAATATCTAAACTGCACTTAAATTTAAATTTAGGTATTTAAATTGGGAAAGAAACACATATCCTCTCTGGCATCTGACCTTTTGATTTTATTCCTTTTCTGATTTTCCATAGGTTGACCCTATGACACAGCGATTTCTCCTACTGGCTGATCTTTTCAATGAGATGCTCGTATACACAGCTGTCTTCTTAGCGTGCCAATATACTTATAAAACATATGTCACAGTTATATTCAGCGTATATCACAGTCATACTTCACACCCTAAACTGAGACCCAGTGGTAACTGGTTAGTGGTGTCCTTCTGCTTGGTGACTTTAAATGACTGCAACAAAAACAATCGCCCCAAAGTCTTGGGTATGACCACAGAAAAACAAAGAAAAAGACAGTTGTTAAAGGCGAGCGAGAAACACAGTAAGAAGAAAGGTCATGAGGAGGACCTTCAAGATGGTGGAGGAGTGAGACGTGGCAATCCCCACAAATACATCAAAAATACTTCTACGTGTGGAACAACTCCTACAGAACACCTAAGACCTCACACTTCCCAAAGGCAAGAAACTCCCCACATACCGGCCATGTGGCTGACAGGGTCTTGGTGCTCTGACCGGGTGTCAGGCCTGAGCCTCTGAGGTGGGAGAGCCGAGTTCAGGACATTGGACCACCAGAGACCTCCCGGCTCCATGTAATATCAATTGGTGAGAGCTCTCCTAGAGATCTCTGTCTCAACACTAAGACCCAGCTCCACCCAACGACCAGCAAGCTACAGGGCTGGACACCCCCTGCAAACAACTAGCAAGACAGGAACACAACCCCACCCATTAGCAGAGAGGCTGCCTAAACTTATACTAAGTTCACAGACACCCCAAAACACACCACTGGAGGCGGTCCTGGCCACCAGAAAGACAAGATCCAGCCTCATCCACCAGAACGCAGGCACTAGTCCCCTCCACCAGGAAGCCTACACAACCCACTGAACCAACTTTAGCCACTGGGGACAGACACCAAAAAAAACAGGAACTACGAACCTACAGCCTGCAAAAAGGAGACCCCAATCACAGTAAGATAAGCAAAGTGAGAAGACAGAAAAACACACAGCAGATGAAGAGCAAGGTAAAAACCCACCAGACCAAACAAATGAAGAGGAAATAGGCAGTCTACCTGAAAAAGAATTCAGAATAATGATAGTAAAGATGATCCAAAATCTTGGAAATAGAATAGAGAAAATGCAAGAAACATTTAACAAGGACCTAGAAGAACTAAAGATGAAACAAACAATGATGAACAACACAATAAATGAAATTAAAAATTCTCTAGAAGGAATCAATAGCAGAATAACTGAGGCAGAAGAACGGATAAGTGACCTGGAAGATAAAGTAGTGGAAACAACTACTGCAGAGCAGAATAAAGAAAAAAGAATGAAAAGAACTGAGGACAGTCTCAGAGACCTCTGGGACAACATTAAACGCACCAACATTCGAATTATAAGGGTTCCAGAAGAAGAAGAGAAAAAGAAAGGGACTGAGAAAATATTTGAAGAGATTATAGTTGAAAACTTCCCTAATATGGGAAAGGAAATAGTCAATCAAGTCCAGGAAGCACAGAGAGCCCCATACGGGATAAATCCAAGGAGAAACACTCCAAGACACATATTAATCAAACTATCAAAAATTAAATACAAGGTAAAAATATTAAAAGCAGCAAGGGAAAAACAATTAACACACAAGGGAATCCCCATAAGGTTAACAGCTGATCTTTCAGCAGAAACTCTGCAAGCCAGAAGCGGGTGGCAGGACATATTTAAAGTGATGAAGGGGAAAAACCTACAACCAAGATTACTCTACCCAGCAAGGATCTCATTCAGATTTGATGGAGAAATTAAAACCTTTACAGACAAGCAAAAGCTAAGAGAATTCAGCACCACCAAACCAGCTTTACAACAAATGCCAAGGGAACTTCTCTAGGCAGGAAACACAAGAGAAGGAAAAGACCTACAATAATAAACCCAAAACAGTTAAGAAAATGATAATAGGAACATACGACGTAGAGAATGGACTTGAGGACACGGGGAGGGGGAAGGGTAAGCTGGGACGAAGTGAGAGAGTGGCATGGACATATACACACTACTAAATGTAAAATAGGTAGCTAGTGGGAAGCAGCCGCATAGCACAGGGAGATCAGCTCAGTGTTTTGTGACCACCTAGAGGGGTGGGGTAGGGAGGCTCAAGAGGGAGACGCAAGAGGGAGGAGATATGGGGATATATGTGTACGTAAAGCTGATTCACTTTGTTACGCAGCGGCAACTAACACAACAACGTAAAGCAATTATACTCCAATAAAGATGTTAAAAAAAGAAAAAGGTCCTGAAAGTGTGTCCCCATGACACCTGTTCAATTTATTCTTTTAAAAAAGAACACACCAAGAATTATAAAAATCAAAAAGACCAGGAAGCTTTCTGCTTCCGTAGGACCTGTGTTGAGACTGCGGAAATTAAAAAACCATAAATCGCATTATTTCTGCGGTGAGCCCAGACTTCCGCAGAGCGCCGAGAACCCCCAGATCCCAGACACAGCAGTGGCAGAGGGGACGCAGGTGTCTGCAGGTCAGCACTTACCTGGCTCGAGCCTCGGCAGGGAGTGGCAGGTCGCCTGTGGAGTGGCTCGGAGAGGCTGGCTGCCCAGGTGGCGGCCCGGGCAGGCTGTGCATTGGCTTTGGGGACCTCGGCACTTCACCGAGGGCGCAGTCTCGCCCGGAGAACGGGAAGGATGCGGAGCCCTCCCCCGCGGGGGGCAGGTCTCGGGCTGGCCCGGTGGCACTGGGCTCTTGACCTCGTCTTTGGTTTTCTACGTTGAGCAGCACCTCTGTGTCGGAAACACCATCGCGCCGGTGGAGGGCGTGGTCCTTGGACCCAGCCATGCAGCTCCTGAGCCCCGGGACCTCGGTCCTGGAGTAGGAAGCGCCCGAATCTCTGCTGGGCTCAGCAGAGCGGTCACTTCTTCCTCCCCTTTTCTCAGCCGTCTCAGGGTCCTTCCTGGACTTGCTGTATCGAGACGGAGATTCAGCGTCGCCTTCCGGGTCCAGGGTGAGCCCATACTTTTCTGCCAGCTGCCGTCTCCTCTCTGCTTTGTACCTGGCGATCCTTTCGGCTTTGGACTCTAGGCTCTGGGTGTCCATGATGCTGGAACCGTAGGGGGAGTCACCATGGATGCCCGAGGATTCTGTGCAGTGTTTGGATCGAGTCTGCTTTTCTAAGGAAGAATCCAAAGTTTCTTCCTCTTCATTTGATTGGCCTACAAGAAGATCACACACACAGATTTCAAGCAAATAATAAAATGAGGTTATTCTACTCTGTTCCGTACACGATATGCTCCGAGCGCCCAGGCTGTGAAGGTCCAATTTCTCACTTACGTGCAGCTGCCTAAAATGCTTTACCTGGGATGCTGAAGAAGTTTGAGGTCTGCAGTGAAATACATAAAGGCTGTGACGTTCAATGGCTGCATAAGCTGGGTCAAGCATGGCCGCAGCTACAGCTCAGTCCCGACAGCCCTCGCTCTAGTTCAGTGCCTATTTCCCCTTATTTACTTTTCTGCTTTTGAGTTTAATGTTTCATCTGTGAGGCCAGAGGACGAGTTCAGACTCCTCTAGAAAAGATAACAGATATTCGAACTGCTGTAATTTGACGAGTGATGGATAGTGGTTTCATGGGAAACCACACAGGATCTGATAGTAACCATAACAATAATGGCCCATGTCAACATCTGCCAGGTGTGGCTGTGTTTTTCGTTTTTTTTTTTTTTTAAGAGAAGTGGCTTTTTCCAATTATCCTCTGCATGCTTGATGTAGAAAAGGTCTACGGTGAAAACAGGAAGGTTAACCTCCAAATCACCAATAATCACTAACATACAATAATCAGTAATAAATACATGGATAATTTGCTAAACTTTTCTATACACTCTTTCTAGTCTTTTATGTGTCATTTCTTTTTATATAAGTGATTTCTTTTTTTCTATATAAAATAACTCATATTTTATGTAACCTTAATGTCCTACATAAAACATTTTTCTAAGTGTGGAAATCTTATTTTGAAGACATCATTTTAAGGTTTCATAATATTTCACACTACAGGCATTCCAGAATCAATTTAACCATTCTCATATTCCTGGGCACTGAAGTTGACTCTAACTTTTAATCCATCATATTTTCTGATTACTGTTACAAAAGATAGTTGCATAAAAGTGGAATTGCTTTATCAGTAGGTACATCATTTTAAGACACGTGCTAGACTGTCAAATTAATTTTTGTAAAGCTTGAATCGATGTACACTGGAACCTGCAATGTATGCTCTCACTAACACCGAGTGTTAATTTTAAAACTCGCCTTTGAGGATATGAAAAAGAATGTATACATATGTATAAATGAATCACTTTGCTGTACAGCAGAAATTAACACAACACTTTAAATCAACTATACTTCAATTAAAAAATTTAAGAAAGCACATACGTAATATATAAAACTATACACGAGACTATCAAATAATCACATAATAATTTATTATCTATCTGTATCTGTTGTACTTCATCTTTATATCTCTATTTTGGATTTATATAAATAGTTCCACTTTTTTTTTTTTTTTTTTTGCGGTATGCGGGCCTCTCACTGCTGTGGCCTCTCCCGCTGCGGAGCACAGGCTCCGGACGCACAGGCTCAGTGGCCATGGCTCATGGGCCCAGCCGCTCCACGGCACGTGGGATCTTCCCGGACCAGGGCACGAACCCGTGTCCCCTGCATCGGCAGGCGGACTCCCAACCACTGCGCCACCAGGGAAGCCCAGTTCCGCATTTTTAAAAATGTTTATCATGATGTCCTGTTTCTCAAAAAAAATTTTTTTAAATTAAATTAAAAATTGCCTTTGATTACTAGAAAAAGAGGACGCATGCATTTTTCAATTATTTAGTAGCCATTTGTATCATTATCTTTTTCTTCTCTGGAATATCTGGTCAAGCTTACTGCTCTATATTCTTTTGATTCACAGTGTCATTTTTATTGTTTTGTGTAAAATTTTATAGGAATATGAGCTTTTTATCTTCTTCATGGATATTTTTAAACTTCCTTAATTTTTTGTGAAGTCAAAGATTTTCTTTGAAGCACAGATGTTAATTATTATGTAGTCAAGTCAATTGACCTGGTCATTGGTGATTTCTACAGCTGTTTCAGTGTTTTGAAAGTCCTTTTCCATTCAGCTGGAACTAAATACTCACCTTTGTTTTCGTGTTTTTAATTATTCTCTTAAAATTAATTATGTGATTAATTGGACCTTATTTAGGTTTGGGTAGGAAGTGAGGAGGCGGTATAGTTCCTCCTGCTATCCCATTTTTCCCATTACTGGTTTATTAATAATTCTTCCTTTTCTTACTAACATGATGCTTCAATGATCATATAATACATGGATTAACATGTTATATACACTGGGGTTTATTTCTGGCCATATATCTTGGCACTCTGTCTACTTTTGCTTCTTCACGTATGTAAAAAAGAGTCTTAGTTCTCTAGTTTTCTGACCGCAGAAAACCAGAAACTGTAGAGACAGGCAAACTTATCACATCACGAAGGGAGACCAGCATCTCTCTCTCAGGAAGGAACCAGAAAATACCGGATATAAGAGCAGCAGCACAGAGCCACAGAGCCGCAGAGCCAGGGACGGGGAGGGCAGGAAGGGCAGTCCCGCGCGCGTCACCCTCTCCCAAGGTCACGTGGATTATCTGATGCTACAGCAACGTCTGAGTAACCAAGGAAAAGCTGTCATGTTTGACATGCTGTTCAGTATGAAACAGATACACAATGCATTTAAAGTTACACCTATTAAAATAACTTAAATAGGATGCTTGTTGCATAAACACAGAGATTAAGAGCCCCAGTCATTCGAGGTCCAGCTTTGCTCTTCCAGGCTCCCTGCCGAAAGCAACGCTGTCCTGTGCTGGGCATCTGTGCATTCTATTTAAACCTATTATAAGAGATGCCTGTCTCACTCAGCCCTTTCCCAAACAAACCTGAGGGTCTCTGACAGCTGGGGCCCTGAGCGGGTGGAGAGAGAGACACAGTTCCTGCCCTGGGATGGTCTGGGGCACGGGGGTGGAGGTGCGGGAGACAAATGACTGGTCATCAATTACCCAACTGGGGGGTCATTTCTCACTGCTGTGACACTGGAGGACCACACCTGGGGCGTGTGGCAGAGCTGACCACAGGTGTTGCTGCTGGTTTGAACAAACCCACAGATTTAATACACATTTTACATCTACACAATTCACGCTCTTGGAACATCTCATTTTCCAGGAGTGCTGGATAGAAAAGGCTGATGACGGGCCAGCGGGCCACAAGCTCACCGATGTGAGGACTGGCTGGGTCTGTGGCGCGCGTGTATCTGGGCAGGTCCTCCTCCAGCAGATGATGACTCACTAAGCCCGTGCAGCTCTGCAAGAGGATGGGCTGCGTGTCCGTTTCGATTCCTTCTAGGCGCCTGGCAATTCTTTCTTTTCTGTGCAAGACACCAGCAAAGGCGTGGTGAGCCACGGACATCAGTTCTCAGGCAACACTGGACACTGCTCTGCAAACTCTTCTACTTCCTAATTATGTACAACGAACATCTTACCTTTTCATGTCTGAAAGTTCTTTCCTCTTTGGTTCAAAGAGTTTTCTTAATTCTGCAACTAAAGTAAGACAATAAAGAAGAAAAAGATAGTCCAGTATTTAGTCGTCATGCGTTCATTTTATTCATTCATTCGTTCATGCAACATCTATTTATGGAACTCATACTTCTGTTCATGGCTCCCATGCAACAGCGATACACAAAACGGACACAGTTCCTGCAAACTGTCTTATAATGGGGGAGGCAGATGCCAGATGAGCACGTGTACACACACACACACACACACACACACACACACACACACACACACACACACACACACACACACACACACACACACACACACACACGTCACAGGCTGGTCTAAGAAGTAAAACCATGGAGTAATAAGAGTGAGTTCTATTTCATCCACGGGAGCCAGAGGGAGCCTAGCCCTGAATCTCTCTCCAGCCAGCACAAATCTCACCGTTTTTTAGTTTTATTAGGTTTAGCACAGTATTTCAAGCTTTCCATCATGCAAAACTGCAAACGTGCAAAAGTAGAGACTAAAGTACTGTGAACCCCCAAGTGCTACCAGCAAGCCGCAGCAGTCAGGAGCTCACACCACTCCTACGTCCCCCATCACTGACCTGTAAAGACCTGTAACTACCCGGTGGGGTTTCTAACGGTGCGTGACTGCACACCTTGATCAACTACAGTTGAGATTAACCCAGTTCCTATGCCTCCCCTTACAGGCTTTCCCTGGAAGGAAATGTTAACATTTGCTTCCTGGCTGTAATTCAGGTGGACGATGGAAAATGTAATGACCCCTACTCTCCCAGCAACGCTGGGAGATCAGATGAGCGTCCTACTGATGTTGCGAGGGTCTCCCGTGACGCTGGCCACAAAGATATTGCACTGAGAGGCCAAACAATGGTTTCTCTGGAGAAATGGCCCAACTTGGCAGAGAACCGAGGTCTCTCTCCTTGTGTCCTCCTCAATCACGTGCATTCGTAAGGGCTCGTCTGACCAGCTCCCACTGAGGTCCTAGGAACAGAGAGCTGCGACAGCCCTGGGGCCCACGAAACATCTGCAAGGCTGAGTCAAAGCAGAAACTCACAGGATAGGGTACGAATGCACAGAATTGAATTTTCAGCTGCTTCAATTTCCACTGGATTTTTTTCAGTGGTTATTTTTATTTTTGGCTCTGCCGCATGGCTTGTGGGATCTCAGTTCCCCGACCAGGGACTGAATCCAATCCACGGCAGTGAGAGCCCCGAATCCTAACCACTGGATCGCCAGGGAAGTCCCTAAGTGGTTATTCTTAGTAGTGAGTGAAAACCTCACATGTGCGTGCACACACGACTTTTATACTGTCCTTTGATTGTGTTCAGAGATACCAGCCATCTTTCTATTTACTAATTTATTTTTAAATGACGGCCACCTGAACAGTTAGCTGGATTGACTGTTTTCAAAGGACAGTTGGCTTCACAAGTCTGTCTGTCCAGTGGCCTTCACAGGCACCAGAGCAGCTGGGGGTGGGCGTCTGGCTTCTCGTGTTTGGTGTAGAAGGCAAGGGTTTGGTTACCATGGTACCTCCTGCCTTTGGAGGAAGTGTGGCTTAGAGCAGTGTCCCTGATCATTTACTGGGGAACAAAATAAGGTCATAAATCAAGCTATACTTTAAATGGGCCCATGAGCTTGTTAATTCTTCGTGGAAAGCTACAGTGAATCTTCTAGGAAAATAAAAAATCCCTCCAGTAAATAAGTTACCTCTCCGTCTACTCTTTCTAACAAATTAATTCTTGAGGACCAAGACCTGCCTCACTCCTACAGACACGAGACAACAGAGAAAAGAAATGGTGTGGAAGGCAAAAAGAAGGAGCAGAGAGACATCTGGAGTTTGGTTTCCCTTCTCCAAGTCTACCATTTAAAAGCAAACTTAGTAAAACGCACATGTAACATCATTACTCTGGTACACCTATTCCATGTGAAAACATGTCGGTTGTATAAAAGAGAAGGATGCTGTATTTCAATGGCTGATGTGTGTGTGCACTTTTTTCATTCCTTTCCAGGAAACAGAACACCTTCATACGGGCACGTGCAGTCCTTATTAGGCACCCCCCCCACCCCGCGTTTTGGTTGGGTTTATCATAAAACACTGGAAAAGAAGCTAATACTGAAAAATCATGGGAATTGCCCCGACTGTGGAACCATGTCATCACTCCATGTACCAGGTATAGAGACCACGGACTCTTCTATCATCGTTATCTTCTGCCAGTCCTGAATATAGTTTATTATTATTTATAATCTCCCAAAAGGTTTCCTTCCTTTAACATTTTTATATAATTTCAGACTCAGAAAAATTCAAAGACATATTTCATACGTTAACATTGGTCACTACATTTGACTGAGTTTTTTACCCTCTTTCTCTCTCTCCATATGCATATTTTTGTGTATATACACACGCACTTATTTACATATTGATCTTTCTGAATCTTTTAAGAGTAGGTTGCAGCCTGATGCCCTTTTTACCTCTAAATTTTTCAGTGCCTATTTCCTCAAAACAAGGAATAAGAATTTTTAAAAAATTAGACGTAAAAGCCGTAATTCAATTGATGGTATGCTGTGTCATGTGTATATAACTAAAACACGGTTCAGAAAACAGTGATATTCATCAACATAAATCCAGACAGAAGCTAGCACAGCTGATCTGACTTCTGTTGTAACAAATTTTCTACTTTGCTTTCAAGTGCATTGAGACTTGTACCCTTTATACCTGTGATTTTAGCTGCTGCCCTTGTCTAACAATATAGATTCTGTGAGTCTAGTTCTTCAGTTATTTCTGCTGGGCCTTGTGTTGGTCATTTTCCAAGTAAGGCAATTTAAGGGACTTTGACATCAGGGCTGTAATACTTTATAAAAAATATTTAACTGCCTCATATACTTTGCAATAGTATATAATACCAATACTCAGGATAACTGGTTCTGTTAGGGGCTTTTTTTAGGAAACGTGGTTTCTTCAGTTAGTTCTGAGAACAGGCTTTCTGGTAAAGTTATTGTTGAGTTCAGTCTCCCAAGCCTGAGTACAGCAGAATCTTCCAAAGAAATATAAGTGGCAGGGGGACTGCCAAGAACAGCTCTCTCCCTGCCTGCATTTGATACCTTAGGCCAGATCCAGAATATTCTGAAGACTTCTCTTTCTTCCCCAGGAGTAAATCCCCTTTAAGTTTTACACGTGGATGGCAGCCACTAATATAAAGACCAGCAACTTCTAAAATAAGTCATCACACACCTAGAGGAATGAGGGGGAGACCTGATGGCTAAGAGAAGGGGTTTTTTGGGGAAAATAAAAATGTTCTAAAATTGCCTCTGCCGATCAATGCACGATTATGTGAATCTAGCAAAAGCCACTGAACTGTCCACTTTAAATGGATGAATTGTACGGTATAGGAATTATGTCTCAATGAAACTGTTAAAAAAAAAAGGAGAGTCATATATTTGGTCCATTTCATAATTCCTTAATGGAAAATCTATTTTAATATGATAAGTTTTACACAGGTAAAGGGTCTTAATCCCTTGATTACCTGTTCGTGATACACAGTTAAAGGAAGTTCCTTACAGAAAAATCAATGATCATTTTAGAGCTCAATTTCACGGAAGCAAAAACCCCTCACTAAATGAACAGGAAGAGACTTCTGTAAACTTATAAACATACGTGAAACTCCATGCCATTAAAAGTCATAATCAATTCTTACTTTCAACCTGCTATTGCTAAGAACCGAGAGAATAACAAACATGGAAGTGCAAAGTTCACTGGTTATACCTGGGTCTTTGCAACCACGCCTGCCCAAACTGATAAACAGTAAAGACTGTAAAATAAGACTATGGGAATTTAGATGAAATTTAGGGGAACAGGGACTCTGACACTTTAAAAGCATGTTTTAAAGGCCTTGTTAATTTAGAAACATAAATCTGGTGAGTACATAAAGTTAATGATCTTTGATTGGTGAAAATCATGATTTTTATTACCAATATGGTAACATGTTTAATTAAACTGGTTAATAAGCTTGTGCATTTTAAAATTTTGTTATATGTAGAGTTCCAAGTCGTTGAACCTTAAGGAATCTAGGCTCTTATACTGTTCTTAATTTTTATGATCTTAATATTGTCTATTATTCATCAAGGAACTGGGGGCAGGGGAGAGAGGAAGAGGGAAAACTTTAGCTCTATATAACTTTCCTTAATCAGTCAAGTCTAAGCTATTGCTAAAATCAAGCTGTTCATTCTTATTCTTTGCTTTGATCGTCTTCATAGACTTTTACATTTGGCTCAGATTAAATTGAGTTTGTCTTTCACAAACGAACAGTCTTAAAAAATCAGAAGGGCCTTTCCATTTCATACTTGGGGTTCCAGGTGGGAACCCTTCACGGCATCTGTCCTACCCTTGACTACGTGGCTTATGACCTGACTTGAACAGTTAATGCAGAACGAATGAGATCACAATGCAGTGCATTTCACTTCGACGTACTACGGACTATCAGAATTTTCCTTCTCCCACAAAATTTCACCCGCCTCCTTGTAATTCTAGACATTCTTCTTACTTTGGCCTCCGGAGCAACACAGAATAAGCCTCCATTTCAGTTGACAGTGTTGTTAAGTACTTGAAAACTGAAAAATTTCCCTGTTTGTTTCCACCGGGCCAGATCCCTGGGGTCCTTCAACTATCCATCTTTGTCACCCTGTGTCCGGGCGTACGACCCACTCAGTTCCTCATGATACATGCGAATTTGCCAGTGGGCCTGTATAAACTGGATTTCGTTTCTATTAAAAGACTATTTTTTTCTGGTCTAATTTCTTCTGGGCTTGATCTCATGTGTTTTGTTGCTTTTTTTTTTTTTTGGTTTGGTTTTTTTCAGAATAGAAAAAAATTCTGACCTTTCACCAAAGCTGTTTCTTCTTTTTTTAATTTATTTTTTATTGAAGTATAGTTGTATAGTTGATTTACAATGTTTCAGGTGTACAGCAAAGTGATTCAGTCATATATATATATGACTTTTCAGATGCTTTTCTATCATAGGTTACTACAAGATACTGAATATAGTTCCCTGTGCTATAGGTCCTTGTTGTTTATCTATTTTATATATAGTAGTGTGTATGTGTTTACTCCAAACTCCTAATTTATCCCCACCCCCCACCCCTGCTTTCCCCTTTGGTAACCATAAGTTTGTTTTCTATGTCTATGAGTCTGTTTTGCAAGTAAGTTCATTTGTATCAGTGTTTAGATTCCACATATAAGTGATATCTGATATTTGTCTTCCTCTGTCTGACTTCACTTCGTATGATAATCTCTAGGTCCAGGCATGTTACTGCAAATAGCATTATTTCATTATTTTTTATGGCCGAGTAATATTCCACTGTATATATGTACTGCATCTTCTTTATCCATTCCTCTGTCAATGGACATTTAGGTCACTTCCATGTCTTGGCTATTGTAAATAGAGCTGCTATGAACATAGGGGTGCCGGTATCTTTTTGAATTAGAGTTTTCCTCTTTTCTGGGCATATGCCCAGGAGTGGGATTGCTGGAAAAGCTGTTTCCTCTGAAGTCAGGGTTACACAGCTCATCTGGGATGAAGACAGCTTGTGAGCTGGTACTCCCCAGCGTTAGTGTTACATTTGGTAGAAACAAAGTTCAGGTAATGTTCACATCATTCCACGGGCAGAACTAGGCACAGTGGGCTGGTGGCTGCTGCAAATATGTGACTGCATGTGCGTCTAGTCCAATGAAAATACGAATTCGCCAAATGTGTGAGAACCTACTTGGGTGAGAAGAGAGGTGCTTCCGACGCAGTCTGCACTGCTTGCCCAGTGTGCACCCCGGTTGGGAGCTGAAAGATATCAAGTGTAAATGCCTTTCCTAGCACTGGAAAGCATCAGGGGCTGGAAGCAGTGGGAAGGGGTGGAGAAGAAATGGGCAAATGAGCGGAACCCACCACCCGTGGAGAAGGTGAAAGGCAGGAGAGAGATGAGGGGAGGCTGATTCTAGAACCCCTCTCTCATCCTCTGCACCAGCCTCCAGCGAAAACCTGAGGAGGCCTAAAGTGAAAGGAGGGAACTTGTGCAAAGGTGAGGTCTAACCACGCAACAAGAGAGGTACTTTGAGGTTGATTCCTGGAAGAGACAGAAAGGTACACAGAGGAGAGCAGAGCTGGAGGTTAGCGTAGGGGCCTCCTTCAAGAAGGTCAGGTCACACAACACTTACACGCACTGTGCACTTGTCAACCATCTAGAAGCCTCACCTTTCGGGAGGGCAGCTAAAAGCTGAGCATCGATTCCTCTTTTGTGGTTAGCAAGCGGTTCTTTGTCTTCAAGCAAGAACTCTTCCTGAAAGCTAAAAATAATTCCATTAAGAAAATGTTTAAAGTCATTTTAAACCCTGGTAACTGATATGAGCCAAAACAGTGCAGAACGTAAAAATTATGCTACTGTTATACATAGTTAAACATGTGTGTGTAGATCACAAGTGAAAAGTTCTATTTGGGGGCGTTAACTGGTACCTTTTTTCAATTATTTATGATTTTGTTAATATGATTTGGGGGTGCAGCTAAATAATTACATCAGCATAGGCGGAGGCGTGGCCTAGGGGAGTGAAAACGTCGCTGCGCTGGGAGCCCGATGCCTTGGTTCAGACCGACGACCTCTTCCAGGGTCACCAAGAGCTGTCAAGCCTGGATTACTCATTCACCTCTCTGCACTACAGCCTTCCTGAAAATCAGCAACTTGTCTAGGCGATCTACATGCTTTCCTCTGGGTTGAAATCAAAGTAACAAATGCCTTCAAACAAACAAGAAATCAAAGCATGGTGAAGAGGTCTGAAAGGTTCATGAAAACTTGTCTGGGAAAAGCAAGAATCGAAAAGGGGAGACGAAGAAAGGAACTGAGCGCTTGCCTCGCACTTGCCTTCTACAGGAAGCCATCCCGGGTAGGAGCTAGCTTCACAAGACCCTCTGGGGTGTGGCCTCCTGAGCGCTGTGCCGGTGCAGGCTTAACAGCCGACTCCCTCCTCCGCCCACCCTGCCCGCAGCCCCGCAAAGCACCTGTTGGGCAGCATTGGCTGGTGGCGTAAACACTCCCCTCCCCCGGCACTGCCACTCTTCCAGCTCTCCCGTGGCTCAGTGACCTATGCACGCGGGCACACTCGCTGGGGAAGAGGGGTGCGAGCCAGTCCCAACACCCCCGAAACTACTGTCAGCCTCGGCTCCCGGATCACGAACCCGTTCGAGGCTTTGCCCATGCGGCAAGAACAGTACATGAGGCGCACATCTCGCTCAGGCTCCTCCACTGTGTGCCGTCGCCCCGAGACTCAGTACCCACAAGTTCAAGGTCTCCGTGGGGACGTGCCTGGAGCTCGGCGAGACAGAGCTGCTGCCTCGCAGGAAGAAAACGAACCTAGGGAAACAGGAAACTCATCTTCCCCAGCGACACGATCACCTCTGGAGAGGCGGCAACAGGTCTGCAAACACACCCAGCGCGAAGCCGACCTTCCCTGTTGATGGTCCCCTGTCTGTGCTTGTGCCTGGCAGGGGTGCGTATCCACAGAGGCCCGAGGGGAGACTGAGGAAGCGCTGTGCGTGCCATGTGAGGGAACGCGTGGATTACCTACATCCCATATGTAAATTAAATTAAATTTCAAGGATCGCCTGCACATTCCAAAACATGGCCATCCCATCTTCCTAGAGCCAAGCTCATGTCAAACCTTCGTTATTGCTTATAAATGTGGAATGGGAATGGGTGATGAGGGCCACGTTCACATCAAGAGCCTTGAGAATGAGCAGTGTTTGTAAACCACAGTCCAGTTGGCTTGAAGATCCTAAGACGCTTGCTGAGGTCAGAGACTTGGGATTAGCCCTGACTTCTCAAGAGTGAATCGCAATGCAGGGACGGTTCTCAGTGTTTTCTTCGGAGGTATGATGTGGTCTAAACCGGAACATTTGAACAACTGCAGAAAGGTACCCTACTTGAGGAATGGCATGCTATTTTAACTGACGGTTTAAATGCTCGGAATATCCGGATGAAGTTCTGCACTGTCTTTGGGAAATGAAAATCTCAGGGAAAAAATCCTGTATTACAATGAAATGGTGCAGCCCCTGAAACAGTCAGCTCCTGTGGCCACGACCTTGGGGTACAAATGTATTCTCTCATCTTTTCAAAAATAAACATGTGTGTTTCTAGTTTTCCCCTTTCATCTGCTCATCAAAAAGCTCAATGAAGCCGCTAATAAAGACTAAGAAACGACCCCCTACTTAAACATTCTGCTGAACTTCTACAGAGTGGGGTTCACAGGCCATCACCCTACACCCCTGGCTTCACACGCACTTACTTTCTTGAAACAAACTACAAATGTGTTTGTGCCGATGGGAAGGATTACAGGTGGTCAGAAACCAATGGAAAACCAGAGCACATTAGGAAAATCTCTCCGGCCTCCTCGCGTGGTTCACTGTAAATGCTGTTTCCGCCTGAATTCTCACCTCTCCTGCTTCCTTCCATCCTGGCTGAGTCCTGCTTCTGGTCTGGGCCTCAGTTTAAGGTGGTTTCCTTAAGAAAGAACCCTCTGACCCAAGTGTCTGTCCCACCAGAGCCGAATCTATATTATGCACCTCTGTTATTTCCTCTCATGTTATCCTGTTTTCCTATTTACAGAACATATTACAAGTGTCTCATTTTAAATTACTGATGTTTAAGAATATTTTTTAAAAATCAATAAACGTATAGGGAATGAATGAAGGAATGGCTCCAGTAAAATATTTCAGATGTCTAGTGTGACTCGCTCTGAAGTGTTTTACGTATACATCTTATACACTGTTGATGTGATGGGGCAAAGAGCGTTAGAAATATGGAGACTAATTAGAAGGGCATGCATTCAATCACATCAGTTATAAGCTTGCTTTCTCCCTCCCTTCCTTCCTTTCTTCCTCTCCTCCTTTCTTCTTTAGAATAACATATAATTGGGAAAACATCTCTCCTTATTACCTCTGCCCACCTGGCATGCACGGATGAAAATATGTGTATGTCTGCCTGCATATGAAGTATTCCATGTTTCAAGTCTCCATCTTCGAGCTAAACTTTTCTTATGGAATCCACATGTCATCGTCACATTTTGTTCTTGCTTCTGCTGCCTCTCTCCCCTATGTTCACCAAACGGCTGCTAACTTCTGAGGAAGCAGATGAGCAGGTCGAATGAATAAGGAGGATGGGTCGGAACCAAGGACCCCGACTTGAGATTGTCACAGAGCTGTGACTGACACAAGATCCCCCAAATCGACGTGCAACCAGGTTTTGAAAAAGGTCACGTCTCTGCCCTGGACTTTCGACGCCCGAGGGTATGAGGCAGCAGTGAAAATGCTTGCAAGACACGCTGGTAAAGAAGTACGGACTCTTCGTGAATGAGTCACCCCTTCTGATCACCACGGCCGGTGAGACACTTACAAAGGCCGCCCCTACCCCAAAGCCCTAACAGCACGTCCTCTTGCTTTTCTGAATCAGAGGCACCCAGAGCAGCCTCACTGGTGGGGCCCATCCTCAGCTCACACAACTGGTGACTCCAAACCTAAGCTTCGGATGCTGGCTTGCATTCTTCCTCGGCGTCACCCACTCGGGGATCAGGGGTCTCTGCCTGGACAACCTCTGTGGGGCTTGGTGGGTTGCCACAGCTCCAGGTGGGATCCTCTATTTCAGCATGAAACTGTCTCTCCATATGTAATGAAGACATGCTACAGTCTTCATTTTTTGGAATTATAATTTAAAAAGCTTCTAGTATGAAGAAACACCTTTAATATGTCTTATTTACCTTCATCTCCTCTGAAATGGAGCTCACTCCTCATGGCTAATTATTTTCATGCTTCTAGCTCTTTCCATCTGCTTCAGTAATCTAAAAAGAGCTTGCCCTTTGCTTCCATGATAATTTTTTTTTTAATGTGTCCCATTAACCTACTTAAATGCCCAGCAATAGCAACAAGGGGAAATTTTATTAAAGTGAGAGCAGGATATTCTGCTGTCATTACCTCCTATCTTTTACACAACGTGGGATACGGTATTCCAGTAACTGTTCAGTATCCACACAGTGAAGGGCTCCCCGACATCTGCTCACTCTTCTATTGCAGTTTAAGTTACAAGATAGATGAAATCCATTACCTCATATTCTCACCTCTGGTGTCTGGGTGACTAGATTTCTTTGAAGGAGGCAGGTTCTTGTATTTCCAGCCCAGTTTACACTTAGGAGCATAGCAAGGGGGCCACTGTTTTAATAGGTACACGTGAAATAACACCGTTTTAGAACGGCAGTGTCCTCTGAGTCCCTCTCCACTGGAGTGACTGACCTGCATTCATAGTTCATACTTCTCCTTCCCAACTCCCCTCCTATTGTTCCATTCTCTTGGTCACTTATTAGGTCTATTACAGCTAAACCAACCTGCTAGAGACGTATCGGGAATGAAGCTGCTGTGGTCTGAATGTTTATGTTCCCCCAAATCCGTAGGTTGAAATCCTGACACCCAAAGGTGATAATATTAGGAGGTGGGGCCTTTGGAAGGTGATTAGGTCATGACGGTGGAGCCCTCATGAAAGAGATTAGCGCCCTTATAAAAAGAAACCCAGAGAGCTCCCTGGCCCATTCCACTAAGAGCAGATACAAGAAATCAGCAGTGGGCAACCCGGAAGCGGACCCTCACCCCACCACGGTGCACCCTGATCTTCGACTTCCAGCCTCTGGACGTGAGAAATAAATTTCTACTGTTTATCAGCCACCCAGTCAACGGTAGCCTGGACGAACTAAGACATAAGCCTTAGCTTCTATTAAAAAGATGGAGAAGATGAGAAATACGGGAGATTGTGTCAAGCCCCACAAGAGTGAGATTTCATGAGTCAAGTAAGACAACCTTACTGATAACTCTGCCTCCCCACCTGACGCTAAGATGCGCACGCAATTCATCAAAGCTTTACCCCGTCCGGTGCGTTCACAAGGCCAATGCTAACATTTTCAAATGCAGAGCCAGGCTCAGCCTGACGAGGACAGTGGTGACACAACTGTTTATCCCGATGCTACTGAAATACAGACTTTTTAAGTAAAGAAACGATGTCTTACGTAACAAGCGCATCCATGTGGAATGAGGGGTAGATCTGGGTTGGGTCCTTCTAGCATAATAAAGTGTATGTTGAAAGCCACACCTGGCTGTGTAAGAGATAATTATTTTGTGCCTCTACCTGAAAATCTCAAAACCTGTTAGGGACAGCGATGTACTAGGAGGCATCTGAGATACAGCTGCCTTGTTTGGTACCAACTTTAATTTTTGTATTATCTCATATCAGTTATGATGTACTGCATCAGGTAAATCAAATTAGCACATCAGGTAAATGAAATTAGCACCCATAACATCCTGCAGCCAATGGAACTGGAGTGCAGAAAGGTTAAGAGGCCAGGCAGCAAGAACTCACCTGGACAGGGGAGTGGCTGGATGGGTGGAGGGAGGGGAGAAGAAAGGGCCGAAGGAAGGGAGAGAGAGAGGAGAACAGGCTAGATCCTTTCTTAAAAAATGAAGAGCTCCCTTCCTAGAGGGATAGACTGCGAAAAGGACATCCCACGCTTAGAGGCAGGTGTGAGACAGAAAAGATAATAGCCCTTGACAAGTCTGTAATTATAGAGATACCAGTAGCCGGTTTTGCAAATAGTTCCCATAAAAAGCATTAAACACAAAAAGAATCTTTGCTAACTGAGTGCACTAAGTCAGCTCGCTTCGCATGTTTTAACGAGTCAAACTCTGGGGAAAAAACACTTTTTTTTTTCAAACATTTAATACTCATGAATTAGGAACGTAGGAGAATAATTTCAAAAGCTCTTACAAATCTTCAAAACTTAAGATTCCTTGAGCAAAGACTACTTTACCTTGGAACTATTCTTTGACGCAGGAATCCAGCAAGGCTTAAGTTTTTCTTGTTCAAATCTAAGGGGAAAGAAATAATATAAGATTGAAATACCCACACAGTCAGTTAAGACCAAAAGAAAACACTCCAATGGGAAAAGAATTCTTCAGCCTCCCTTTGAGAGCATTTAAGAAAAAGGAAACCATGAACCAGAAATGTGAATACAAAAAGGACACCTTTATGAATCAAATTCCACCACATATATTTTACTTAGGCAAGTTTTTTTGGTTTCGGTTAATAGTAGCCAAGATACTCCATGGGTTAAAAAAAAAAAATTCTGACATAGTTCAATGCTATCATTTAAATTCTCTATGGCTACAAGAGTAACTCAAAGCAATTAAATACTGAAAAACATGGATATTATCCTCAGGAAAAAAAAAAAAAAAAGGAGGGAAAAAAATGGAACAATTTTGGTCCAGGTGACCAGGAAGGTTGAAAGTCATCACTGCCTGATCTATTTGAGATGCTTTTAAAGGATGCATGGTGGGGGGCAGGCACGTGAGGGGTTGATGAACGGGGGGCGGGAACACTTCAGGTGTGTTTTTATTGCCTTCATGAAGATCTAAATAATAACAATACATCGAATTTGCCACCTATTTATTTTTGAAGACAAGACATATATTATGTAAAGACAGCTGGTAACAATCCCATCCGGCAAAAACACACACTGAGTGAGTTGGCTAATGAAAACCAGGCACAGACAAATGCACAGCCAGCCTTGGGTAAGTAATCTGTTTTACAAGTTTTGGCATAGAGCAACGGTTTGTCCACCCAGAAAACCACAATTAGACCACTTACGGAAATTCTTTCCCCCGTGGAAATTCCTTTTACTGTTTAATATTTGGGGGCAGAAGCTTGAGGAAAAGGAGGTACAAGATATACCGGATGCCGACATGTCGTTAGTCATTAAAATACACCCTGAATCCCGGAATCTGGAAATTCCGACCAACTAGAGAAATACAATAAAATGAAATGTATATTGCCAGTTAAACATCTAGGCTTTTCTGCTAATTACACAAATATCTTTGTGTCACATTTAGAAAAAGAGAACTCAGTTCGAAAAGGTATCAAAGCACAGGGAGATCAGCTCGGTGCTTTGTGTCGACCTAGGGGGGTGGGATAGGGAGGGTGGGAGGGAGGTTCAAGAGGAAGGGGATATGGGGACATATGTATGTGGATAACTGATTCACTTCGCTGTACAACAGAAACTAGCACAGCATTGTGAAGCAATTATACTCCAATAAAGATGTAAAAAAAAAAAAAGCTATCAAATACTGTAGAAGAAAATTCCTGAATCTGATGCCCCAACTGTTCAAATCACTTCCTAATCGTGCATTTGGGCTCGAAAAGGCTTTTATAGACAATGGCTGAATTTCCAGTGTGTCTTTCAAGATAACCTAAGCTTCTCCTTTTGGTTCAATCAGTGAGCTGAATCTGAGATGTCACTTCAGTAGTTACACTGAAAGCACATCTTTTCCTCTGGGCTCAAAAGGAAGCCACTAAAAAGACAACATTTTGTCCCAAACAGTCTCCCATGAAGATTTCGTAAAAAGACAACCACCACTGCCTACTGGAAATAATTTAGTAGATAAAACATTTGGTTTAGAAAAATATTTTAGTAAAAGTACAGCACACCCAGAACTTAATCCAAAGTGTGGGCATTCCAATT
Source organism: Globicephala melas (assembly GCF_963455315.2). Taxonomy (NCBI): domain Eukaryota; kingdom Metazoa; phylum Chordata; class Mammalia; order Artiodactyla; family Delphinidae; genus Globicephala; species Globicephala melas. Next base: position 2,381,147 of record NC_083315.2, on the reverse strand, counting down.
TAATCTGCAGTGTTTCCTCCATAAAGGCTTTAGTGGCTTAGCAATACCTTTAACTTACAACAGAAAAAAAAAAGTCATGTTTCTCAGCAATCGCAAGATAAGCTAACTTATAAAGTCAATGAGACATTTAAGGTATCCTCTGAGAAAACCAGAGAACCGTGGAACAGGGGCATCCAAGATGAGATGGAGGATGCAAGACACTCCCGACGTTATGAAATAGACTTGCATTTCTCTCGCCTTACCTTGTTTCTCAGAGAACTTGAAAGCTCCCAAGTAGCTAGAAATCCCTGGGCTTCTGAACATGGCTGCACACAGAAAGTTCAGGGACAGAGCCTGCTCCACAGCTAATTCTCAACCAGCCACGGCCTGAGGCCTGTCTGAGCAAAACTAGGTTGAGCTTCTCCCAGCGCAGGGCTACAGCAATCAGGCACTGGTGTCCTTGACAGCATAGTAAACGCAAAGCAAGAGACTGCAGGCTAGAAGAGCTCAAACCCCGTAATCAGATTACAAGCAGAAATTAGGCCTGTGGATGCTGAAATAGACTGGATTCCAGGGATGGGACATTTATGAGGTTACTACTTCAAAGCCATGGGCAAATCACAGCTTCCGCTTAGGAGACAATGCCGTAACCTAACTACCATGGGGAGAGTCAGGACAACTCCTCCCTGCCTTAAAAACAAACAAATAAAAACAAAACCATACAAAGCCTCTCAATGTGCTGGGAAGAAGGGAAGACTCCTAACTATTCCCAGGCCGCTCCGAGCCTGGCCTTGGCTAAGTTCAATGAAATACTTTACCGAACAGGGAGCCAAAATCCCATAGTTAAGACTTAAGATTATGAACAACATATGAGTGAAATTGTGGGAAAAGGACGGACAGATATTACTAGAGGTTCAAAAATTTTAATTTGAGACAGAAGCTCTTAAGAATTACTTATTCTACTGACCCTATTTATTTTACTTTTTAAAAAAACATTTTTAAATTTATTTATTATTTATTTTTGGCTGCATTGGGTCTTCGTTGCGGTGCGTGGGCTTCTCATTGCGGTGGCTTCTCTTGTTGCAGAGCACGGGCTCTAGGTGCGCAGGCTTCAGCAGTTGTGGCTCGCAGGCTCAGTAGTTGTGGTGCACAGGCTTCAGTAGTTGTGGCTCACGGGCTCAGTAGTTGTGGCTCATGGGCCCAGTAGTCGTGGTTCGTAGGCTCTAGAGCTCAGGCTCAGTAGTTGTGGCATGCAGGCTTCAGTAGTTGTGGCTCGCGGGCTCAGTAGTTGTGGTTCGTGGGCTCTAGAGCTCAGGCTCAGTAGTCGTGGCACACGGGCTTAACTGCTTCCCGGCATGTGGGATCCTCCCAGACCAGGGCTCGAACCCGTGTCTCCTGCATTGGCAGGTGGATTCTTAACCACTGCTCCACCAGGATGTGAGAACTTCAGTTTTGTAGTAAACCCAAACCTGCTTTAAGGACATTTTTTAGAGCAGGTTTGGGTTTACTACAAAAGCGAAGTTCTCACATACTCCCCACCCCACACGTGCACAGCCCTCCCCATCTTCGACATCTCCCACCAGATGCTATATGTTACCAAGGGTGAACCTTGGTAACACTGATACATCATAATCAGCATAGTTTAATCGCAAGGTTCACTCTTGGTGTTGTACATTCTATGAGCTTGGACAAACATACAATGACACGTACCCATCATTTTCTCTGCCCTCAAAATCCTCTGCACTCTGCCTATTCATCTCCCTCTCTTGGAGACCACTGATGTTTTTATGTCTCCATAGTTCTGCCTTTTCCAGAATGTCACAGAGTTGGAATCATACAGTACGTAGCCTTTTCAGATCGGCTTCTTTCACTTCGTACGCAGTATGCACTTAAGGGTGCTCCGCGTCTTTTCATGGCTTAACAGCTCATTTCTTTTTTTTTTTTTTTTCTGCAGTACACGGGCCTCTCACCGTTGCGAACTCTTCCGTTGCGGAGCACAGGCTCCGGACGCACAGGCTCAGAGGCTATGGCTCATGGGCATAGCCGCTCCGCAGCATGTGGGATCTTCCCGGACCGGGGCATGAACCCGTGTCCCCTGCATCGGCAGGCGGACTCTCAACCACTGCGCCACCAGGGAAGCCCAGCTCATTTCTTTTTAGTGCTGAACAATATTCTGGATTATAACTGGATGTAGCACAGTTTATTTCTCCATTTGCCTACTGAAAGACATCTTGGTTGCTTCCAAGTTTTGGCAATTATGAATAAAGCTACTCTAAACACCCACTGTAGGTTTCCGCGTAGGCTATACATTTTCAGCTCCTTTGGGTAAATACCAAGGAGTGTAACTGTTGGATTTTACGGTAAGAGAGTGTGCAGTTTTGTAAGGAGCTCCCGAGCTGTCTTCCAGAGCGGCTGCACCATTGCGCCCCCCCAGCAGCGATGAGCGTTCCTGTTGCTCCCCAGCCTCTCGCCAGCATCGCGTGCTGTCAGTGCTCTGGTTCTGGCCGCTCTGATGGGTGTGTCGTGGCGTCTCACTGTTGCTTCCATTTCCATCTCCCTGATGACCTGGGATGTGGAGCATCTTTTCAAGGGCTTATTTGCCATCTGTATCTATTCCTTGGTGAGGTGTCTGTTCAGGTCTTTGGCCCAAATTTTATTCAGTTGTTTGTTTTCTTATTGTTGAGTTTTAAGAGTCTTTTGTATATTTTGGATAACAGTTCTTTATCAGATGCGTCTTTTGCAAATATTTTCTCCCAGTCTGTGGTTTTTCTAATTCTCTTGATATTGTCTTTCCCAGAACCGAAGTTTTTAATTTTAATGATGTTCAGCATATCAATTATGTTTTTCATGGATTGTGTCTTTGGTGTTGCATCTAACAAGGCATCACCATACCCAAGGTCACTGAGGTTTTCTCCTAGGTAATCTTCTGGCAGTTTTATAGTTTTGTGTTTTACATTTACGTTTATGATCCATTTTGAGTTATTTTCCATGCCGGGTGTAAGGTCTGTGTCTAGATTCTTTTTTTTTTTACACGTGAATGTCCAGTTGTCCCAGCACCACTGGCTGAAGAAACTACGTCTGCTCCATTGTTTTGCTTGGGAGTCTCTGCTCCGTTAAGTAAGAACGACTCCCTGTATCTGCCTGTGTCGTTAATCTTAGAGGCAGTGAGGGCCTCACTTTCTCCATTCCTCTGTTGACGGACGTTTAGGTTGTTTCCGTGTCTTGGCTATTGTAAATAGAGCTACTAAGAACACGGCGATGCATGTATCTTTTTAAATTACAGTTTTGTCCAGATATATGCCCAGGAGTGGGGTTGCAGGCTCGCAGGGTAGCTCTATTTTTAGTTTTCTGAGGACGCTCCATGCTGTTCTCCGCAGTGGCTGCACCAGTTGACATTCCCACACCTGCCTTTCTTTTTGCACAATGTTAGAGTACTCTCTCAGGATCACACAGCTCGTGGTGTGGCAATGCCAGGCTGGAAGTCCACACCCTCTCACTCTCCCCAGGACGAGTCCCACATTAGCCTGGGCACAAAAGAACGGGGGCCACTGCTATAAACTCGTCCTGGACTGACGTCATGGTGTCCCCCAGCCCAAGAGCCCGGGTTGCCTTAATGGGCAAAAAGATGAGTCTGACCCCAAGAAGAGGAGGCAAGCCAGCTGCTGCCTGCTTTTTACAAATCTCACATGATTTCCTGGTCTGGTTTTGGTGCTACAGATGTTCATCGAGACCAGGGCTGTTGACTCCAGACATGAGTAACTAGGGCATATCTGAGACCCAAAGCAAAGACGGAAGCCAATGTGCCTGCTGTGGGTGGGTGTCACGAACCAAGCAGGCGGCTGGTAAGTCTCTGATTTCTTCTCCCCTTCCCAAGGCCCTCACCTTATGGCAGAAGGACAAGGTACAGATGTTATTAGCAACTTTGAAGAGTGTATAAAACAGTGAGTCAGGAATTCTACTTCTGGAAATGTACCCAAGGAAGGAGGAGAAGGATAGTTACCGCCGTTGCGTTTATACACGTATAACGCTGGAACCAGCCCACACGGGGCCGTGGAGAATGGGTAAACAAATTACACAAGAAAAGCAGATCTGAAACTCCACTGGTGATCCGAACCCTTTTCATGAAATGTGAGATACACACACACACAGACATTATCAGAAAGACAATAAACATCCCAAAGCAGTAATTATCTCCCAACTCAGAGATAATTCTCTCCATGTTCTCCCCTCTCTATTTCCAAAGTTTCCACAATAGGCATGAATGGCTTCTATAATTACCAAAACAATTAAGCACAAATAAAGATGAAGGTAATAGGTCCTTCTGAGATGCCAAGGCTTAGAGCTGGCCTAAAAATCCAGGGCAAAATCATGATGGGAAGTGTGCCCAGGGGCCGATGGCACGAGGTCAAACCGCCCATTCCTTCTAAGCCTCCTGTAAGCATTTCTTGGCTATAAATGAAGCTGAGCCAGAGACTGGCCAACGCCCTCAACAACACGCAACACAGGCTTTCTCAAACTTGACCCCGGGGGGCCCTCCTTGAGACTCCTTCTGAAGTCGTCTTGTCTTTCCTGAAATGTGGGGCTATTGCGGGAAGCAAGAATATGGGTGCTGGGGGAGAGACGGGAAGAAAAGGTCCAAGATTCTCCAGGGATGTCTCGTAATGGGAGAACCCAGGGAGATGATTCTTGTTGTACAGCCGTGGACAATGTCACTAGGAGGCCAGGTAAGAAGGGTCACCTCCTCCATTGCCAAGGTCCAAAGATAAGGTGTTGGATGACAAAGGATCAACGTGTTAAACCCTGAGGGAGTGTGCTGCGTGGTCATGGCTGTGGCTAGACCGGGGCCGGCGGTCCTGTGGCGGGTTCTAGCTGAGGACATCCATGCATCCCCGCAGGACAAGGGGCAGCTGTTCTTTGGGAGTCATCACCATGGTGGACGAAATGGAAACAAAGCCAGTGAAGAGGGAAAGAGACACATACCGCACCTGGCAACTAGCCATTTTTCTACCATACCCGGTGGGATGATGGGCAGAAGCTGGGAAGACCTGGCCAGCATGCTGACAGCATGGTGGGGTGGGCGCAGTGCTGAGTGCTCTAGGGCAGCGGTCCCCAACCTTTTTGGTTTCGTGGAAGACAATTTTTCCTTGGCCGGAGTCAGGGGGGGTGGGGGAATGGTTTCGGGATGATTCAAGCGCATTACATTTATTGTGCACTTTATTTCTATTATTATTACATTGTGATATATAACGAAGTAATTATACAACTCACCATAGTGCTGACAGGAGGCGGTAACGCGAGCGACGGGGAGCGGCTGTGGATAGAGATGAAGCTTCGCTCGCTCACCCACCACTCACCTCCTGCTGTGCGGCCCGGTTCCTAACAGGCCAGGGACTGCTACCGGTCCATGACCCGGGGGGGTTGGGCACCCCTGCTCTAGGGCGCTAACTCATGTGGTTCTCCCTAGGAGATCCTACTAGTATCGCCCCCTGCAGATGAGAAAACTGAGACACGGTGTGATCTGGGAGAAATATGCAAGCCTAGATTGACCCTTTAAAACGCATCTCTAAAGGCAGATCAGCCATTCGCTGGGCAGACAGCCAAAATAAAATCAAAGAGGGAAATACAGAGGCGAGGTCATGACTCAGTGAGAAAATGATGCGCAGGCACCCTGAACGCTGGAACGTGTTATTTAATCCACGCAGGGATTTACATACTGAAAAGACCTGCAGGCATACGGCACCGGGCTGTGTGACCGCACCCTGCGTCTCTCACTGTGCTCCCTGAATTGCAACTGGGGCAGCCCCAGACCACAGGAAAGTGACCTGAAATCTAAGGCAACACGGGCGGTGTGCAATGACTAACAACTGTCCGAATACACACTGTTGTGAGGTACCAGTGCATTCCTAAAATTAAGACGTGCCACACGATTTTAACGAAATCTACCGTAAGCTACTAAGGTCGATGGCTGGGCTGACATTCCACAGTGAAGGATATATGTTTACAGCCTCCGAAAGGAGCATTCTGCACGCCAGCAGCAGCTGTAAACGGTATTCTCATTTTCTTTAGTGGATTTTATGTATGTGCACAGACTCTTAATCTGGGGCAGAATTGCCGGCCATGAGGTAATCCCATCAGCGGGGAGACCGTTGGGTCCCTTTCATTTCCCTTTTATCACATACTGGTTATTCATGCATTCCAGATGCCTCATTTTAGTGTGCACCGTGAAATGCTCTGTAAATTTTCGTTAGTGGTAATATTTAGGGCAAGTCTGCAAATAAAATTGGGTGTTGTGTGATTATGTAAGGTAATTTAATACAGGCCACGTATGCAGAGATGAAAAGGCAAAAGTACTTTCAACAATAAGAAATATTACCACTCACAGATATCTCTTTATCAGATGTGTTGAAAGAAACATGCCAGGTCTTGCCACATTCCAGAATTCTTTTTTAAAGAAAAGGCCTATTGCAATCCTTCAAAAGACTTATTAACGCTTTACACTAAACGTTCAAACAAGTAATGTTAACATTTGTTGTGAGAATTTAATCATCTGAACTTCTGGCCGATTTTGAATCTATAGCTAGTGAATCTTGCTGGAAAACGATCCAACGAGCTTAGAGAGGCTAATCCACTGTTTCTCAGAGCGAGAGAAAAATAGACAAAGGGCAGTTTCGTGTTTAAGATATACAGACAGTGGCATATTATTATTCAGCCTTAAAAAACGGCATTCTGACACATGCTATGAACATGTGTCATAGATGAACCTTGAAGACCTCATGTTCAATGAAACAAGCCAGACACAAAAGGACAAACCTTGCATGATGCCACAGAGAAGAGGGAGAAGCAGAAGAGTCAAGTTTATAGACACAGAAAGGAGAGTGTGGTCACCAGGAGCTAGGGGGAGAGGATGCTGGGGAGTTCGCGTTTAAAGGAACAAATTCAGTTGGGGAAGAAAGCAAGCCCTGGAGGTGGATGGTGACGATGGCTGTACAATGTGAATGTGCTTAAGGCCACTGAACGGTGCCCTTCAAAATGGTTAAAGTGGGGGACTTCCCTGGTGGCGCAGTGGTTAAGAATCCGCCTGCCAATGCAGGGGACACATGTTCAAGCCCTGGTCTGGGGAGATCCCACATGCCGCGGAGCAACTAAGCCCGTGCGCCACAACTACTGAGCCCGTGAGCCACAGCTACTGAGCCCACGTGCCACAACTAATGAAGCCCGAGCACCTAGAGCCCGTGCTCTGCAACAGGAGAAGCCACCGCAATGAGAAGCCCATGCACCGCAACGAAAAAAAGTAGCCCTCGCTCGCCGCAACTAGAGAAAGCCCGCGCGCAGCAACGAAGACCCAACGCAGCCAAAAATAAAATTTAAAAAAATAAAGTAAAAAAAATTTAAAAAAAGGGTTAAAGCATTAAATTTTGTGTTACATATATTTTACCACAATTTTTAAAAATGTACACTGTAGGTAAAGCACAGACAGACACAAGATGTAGGCAGGTGCTGGACGTCCAGGGCACAGTTCCCCCGAAGGGCAGGGGACCAAAGACGGATGCTGACCTGGGTCGGGGAGACACCAAGGATGTTTCTGACCCGTTAGGGCACCAACACACAAAGGGCCCTTACGTGGTGATGTGATGAATAAACAGACACTTAGGTGTTTACTGTATAAAATCTGAAGCTATCTCCTAGAACATCATAAGGTGCAGACACCCTTTCTTTAGAGCAGCAGGGGCCCAAGCCCCATCTCACTGAGGAGATACCCCATCACAGGGGAAGGACGCGGACAGGATTACAACGACCCAGGAAAGTCGGAGAATGCCGATCGCTCAATACGCACTAGTGGATGGTTTTCACATGAACAGAAAGCTAGCAGATACTGAATCATCAGATGGGAGAATTTTCTAAGAGTCTAAAAATCCAGATGGCAGACAAGTAAACACGTCAAATCCCTGTTGATATCTGATAGATCCTAACTGTTCAGGGTTATGCCAGAGTGATTTGAGGGAAACAGCTCTGAGTAAAAGAACTTCTGGGCTTCCTCGTCCTCAGAAGGGCCTCTTAATAAAGCAACACCACGGCCACCTCCACAACACTCAGTGTGAAAACCCAAGAAAAATGCAGCGATCTGCCATTCCCAGTGCCCCTAATGTTTCCCAAAGGTTATGTTAGCTGGTACCCCAAAGCCCTTGCCTAGAGTCTGAAAACAGGTTCCAATGCGTTTGCTGGTTGATTGGGGCCGGGGGGAAGAGGGGTGTCAGTGACACCTGACTGTTCATGGTGGCTTTTCCCTTGGCAAGGGTCACCGAGAAGGCAGATCCTGTGCTCACACATTGAGTGGCAATGGAAGGTCATGAGAAAGACGTCGGAAGACGTATTCTCCTCTGCTCGCAGAAATGCCTAAAGATATATTTGCACTTCTGAGTCAGTTTCACACCTGATAATAGGCAAATGATGCAAAACATGGGTGCCCTCAGAGCCACGTGGGGTGCTTGTTAAAAATGAAGACCCTCCCCCATTCCCTGGAGGTCCAGTGGTTAAGACTCTGTGCTTCCGGGACTTCCCTGGTGGTGTAGTGTTAAGAATCTGCCTGCCAATGCAGGGGACACATGTTCAAGCCCTGGTCCGGGAAGATCCCACATGCCGCAGAGCAACTAAGCCCGTGCGCCACAACTACTGAGCCTGCGCTCTAGAGCCCGCGAGCCACAGCTACTGAAGCCCACGTGCCACAACTACTGAAGCTCGCGTGCCACAACTACTGAAGCCCACGTGCCACAACTACTAAAGCCCGCGTGCCTAGAGCCCGTGCTCCGCAACAAGAGAAGCCACCGCAATGAGAAGCCCGTGCACCGCAACAAAGGGTAGCCCCCGCTCACCACAACTAGAGAAAGCCTGCACTCAGCAACGAAGACCCAATGCAGCCAAAATAAATAAATAAATAAATAAATAAATAAATAATCTTTTTTTTTTTAAAAAAAAAAGGCTCTGTGCTTCCAATGCAGGGGGAGCGGGTTTGATCCCTGGTTGGGGAACTATGATCCCACATGCTGCATGCTGTGGCCAAAAAATTTTAAAAAAGAAAAAAATATATAACAGAGCTGTAATTATATTTAAAAAAAATAAAATGAAGGTCCCCCTGCCGCAGACGATTCTGAGATGGTCGAAAGTTCGGAAACCACTGGTCCATGCCATTTGTGATGTGAGGACATAGAATCAGAGGATGAGTTTGAAGAAGGAAGGCTTCTATACGGTGACTGGTGAGCCTTACGAGTGGCGAGGAGAGGGCTGGACATGGCAGGAGGAGGGGACAAAAGCATGAGAAATGGGATGAGAACGATGCTTAAAGGAGGTGCGAGCTTAAATGGGGCCCCATCCAGGAGCTGAGAGGGGGCCCCACCAGGCCATTCAGAGGTAGGGGTGGCAATAGAGAGCCTCCTGGATTGGGATGGGGGAATACATGTGCTGTGAAGAAACATGGGAGCTGTCACTGAAGCCCAAGCAGAAAAAGAAATGTCAGGTCCCCCTTCACAGCCGGACACCAAGCTGAAATGTCACACTGCACGGTCTGCAGGTGGTGAGAGAACAAACCCTGTCTCAGGAACAGAGAGGGGCCGACCAACATCTCCTAACATGTGGCCTGTGTGCCTCTTAGCATTTCAGCCTCTGAACTGGGACTGTAGACAGTGAAATGCAGAAGCTTCTACAAACCACACTTCGGGGATTAAGAACCTCAGGACTGCGATCCCCTCCCCAACCTGGCTGCCCCCAGCGCTCCTGGGGCTTGGTCTGCGTTAGACGTGACCAGCCAGTCTTCACGTCCCGGCCACTTGAAGCCGGTGAGACAAAGGTCTTTAGACCTCTGGACCCGTCTCTTCTCACACAGGATTCACTGAGCAACTACTAGAGGTCAGGCACCAGGGCGTCGGTACCGTGAGTCAGTTCACGGTCTGGATGAGGAAATCACCTACTACATCAAGGGTGGGTGCTTGTACGTGGCAGCACAGTCCTTCTCCCCCTGGTATCTCCGACTCTTTGAAAGTTTCCCTGCTTCCTCCATTACTCCCATCAAGTACGTGCATTTGTCTTCCCAGGTACGCTACTCTTCCTGGGTCTAATGAGAGGACGTTCCACGAGCTTTAGACCAACCGAGAGCACAAGCGGAATTGAAGGAAAACAGTGCAGGGGTCCTGCGGGGACCCAGTCCCCATTAACAGAGAACCGACGACTCCGTCTTCCTCCTCTTGGCCTTCAAACCACCCAGTGATACGAGCTGAAGCATTTCCGCTGTGACAGAGCATGTAAGTAAGCACGTAACTGTAGAGTCCTAGACAAGTATAAATCATCGTATGACTTTCTACATTTAGACAGATTTGGAGTGAAGTATACTGTGGCTCCACCGTAGCTAATCACTTATTGAGGTGATTAAGGGATAATCAAACACAGTTGGTTAAAGCAGTATAATCGATGTGAGTCAGTGATTAAGTCATTTTCCTCCTCTTTGAAAAAGACAACACTTTCACTTTCCAAAACCAGTGACTATGCCTCAAAATCAAACCCCCATTTATCATTAAAGCTATATCCATATATTTTAAAATCAAATGGGAAAACTCAGTTGCCCACCCGCTAGAATTCTAACTTCCACATTCAACGTAACAAGGATGTCAAAGCTTCAAGCAATTGTCTCGGAACTTACGATGCAGTAGACTTGCGGCTTCTAATACAGAGCCTCACATTGCACGTTCTTACGGGAAGCCTCTTCCCTTCTCCCGACACCTTTGTGAGGCATAAAGAAAACGTCTCCACTTGAGAGACTTCTCTGCTCTCTCTCATCCTACACACAGTTCATCTTCTTCTCTTTACAATTTGAAGTGCAAGATATACAATGGAATATTAGCCCATAAAAAGAAACGAAACTGAGTTATTTGTAGTGAGGTGGATGGACCTAGAGTCTGTCCTACAGAGTGAAGTAAGTCAGAAAGAGAAAAACAAATACCGTATGCTGACACATATATATGGAATCTAAAAAAAAAAAGGTTCTGAAGAACCTAGGGGCAGGATAGGAATAAAGACGCAGACGTAGAGAATGGACTTGAGGACACGGGGAGGGGGAACGGTAAGCTGGGACGAAGTGAGAGAGTGGCATGGACATATATACACTACCAAACGTAAAACAGACAGCTAGTGGGAAGCAGCCGCATAGCACAGGGAGACCAGCTCGGTGCTTTGTGACCACCTAGAGGGGTGCGATAGGGAGGGGGGGGAGGGAGACACAAGAAGGAAGAGATATGGGAACATATGTATATGTATAGCTGATTCACTTTGTTGTACAGCAGAAACTAACACACCATTGTAGAGCAATTATACTCCAATAAATATGTTGGAAAAAAAATGTGAAGGGCAATCATTTTCCCCCTGGCCAATGAACTTTGTATCAAGTCCCAGGGTCTTATAACGCCCTGGCAGAGCTCAGCACCAAGATAACACGTCCCCTTTTGAAGAGGTCAGAGGTTTATGTATTAAGAAAAGTATCTCAAAGCCACAGCCCATGCCTTGAGGAGCCAATCAGCTAAGCAGGCCACAGAGATGGAAATGGACACTTTAAACAGGAAAAGAAAAAAAAAAAGGATTTCTTTAACAGGAAGGGGAAAGTCATTTCACCCTTTTCCTGAAAGACAAGAAGCAGAGGTAAGTCGATGAAAAGACGATAACAAGGTCAAACATGCCCTCTGCCCCTGCGGTGAAAGTCCACACACAGGAGCCCAATCTGACCCCAGGGGGAGGAGAGTCCCTTGTTCACAGAGGCGTCTGGTGAGCTTCTGGAGGGAGTCACCTGAGCAGGGGATGGGGCAGCTGGAACACCTGCTGTAGGTGCCCTTCCTTCTTGGTGGGTGGTCCAGCGCCTGCACCAGGTGCAGACGGGAGAGAAAGAAACGGCTTAGACCAGAGACATGAACTTGAACTCTCCTCTGGCCAAACCCGCCCCTCCCCGTCCCCCACAGCTCTGGTTCACCAGCTGCTTAAACTCAAGAACGTGAGACACCTGAACAAAAGTTTCAGTATAGAAAAGTGCCGTCTTCCCTACTTTCTAGCTACCGCATCCAGTTTTGGGGAAAAAAAAATGCAAAAGAGAAAAGATGGACTCGGCGTAAAAAGTTCCATCAAGTTAGGTATTTCCCTTGGACGCTACCATCCACCGAGGCTCATTAGACCTTATTACTGAAGAGAAACAAAGAAGATGTAAGGAACGGCATTTTGGAAGAGAAATTTCCATGGAGAGGTCATTTCAGAGCCTGTCAGTCAAACCTGCATTTTACAGGGAGCAATGGAAGTGACTGGTCCAAGGTCCTATGCCCGTTTGTGGCAGCCCCAGAACTCAGGTCCCCGCCCCCAGGACTGTCCTTTGCACGGTGCCACCTTGCTGCCCGGTGACAGCTCCCCCGTACGTGACCGCTCCCCTAGAAAGACAATAAAACACCATCAAGATCCTGACTTGCCAAAACACCCTGGACTAAAAGGAAAGCGTTAAACGTTCCCTGGTTAAGTCCATACTTCATCGAGTAAGTCCTGACACAGGACTCGACAGAACAAGCTTCACGGTAAGTGGAGCACCAGGAAAACGAGCTATGCCCCTCTGTCCTTCGGGAAGTCACCTCCTCTTTTCCAGCCACACCATAAAGTGTGTCTGCCACGGAGCGTGCCTGTTCTGACATCACCGCCCCAGAATTAATTGAGCAGTACTAGGCCGCGTCTCCAGGGTCTGGGCTCCTTACAGGACGCAGCCCACTGCCACCCGCTGCGCTGGCCTGTCCCCAGGCGCCAGCCTTCTCGGCCTGCTGGTCTGCCTAATAAGGCCGTGTGCAAGTTGACGGGCTGGCTGGCTTTTAGGTCACCTACTGTTCACCGTACAGACTCCGAGGCTCACAAGCAAAGCCAGAGCCTACCTTTGGGCAGACAAAGGGTCACCCTTTGCCAAAGCTCTTAAAAGCCTGCCCAGTTGGTCCATTTACATAATAACAGAGCCTGCTGCAGAGTCTGCCAGCCTCCAGATCTGATGGCTTTCTGAGCTAAAGGAACTTCAGCTGGGGCCTGGGGCCAGGGAGGCTGTGCAAGGGAAACCTCTTTGCCTCTGCCTTCCCCGGGCCCCTCCAGGCTCCATCAGAGAGCGCGCACCGTCTGGCTTCGGAGCAACCTCTGTGGCGTGCATCCTGACTCCCCCAGACGCCCCGACTTCAAAAACAGCTGCTGACTGTCTCCAGATAGGTTGCGTGTCCTGGGTCCTTAAAAGGGGGTCAGTGGGTCAGGTGTAGGAACAACACTTAGCATTCCGGGAAAATAAACTTCTGTATTTTCTAATAAAGAGTCTGAGCTCTGAGCCAAACCACACCTGAATACCAGCATTCCTTACTTCCATTTCTGTTCCGGTCTGGGCGCCTTGGACTTCTACGCATACAAGGACGAGACCGTGTCTGTGTGATTAATGACAGCACATTCACCCGTGGCTCCAATTTCCTTTTGCTTTTAGCCATCGGTCTGTCCTTCAGAAGGTGGTCCACCTGCTGGGTCACCCAAATCTGATACGTCCCCACAGTTTCCAACGCTACCAGAATTCCGAGTTTCACCAGGGGACTGCCGATGCGAGATAAAGAGGGGTCAGGGAGCAGGAAATAGCAAACCTGGAGGACGGGTCCCCCCCCAACCACTCGTTCACACGTGAAGCCACACATACAGCGAGATGCTGATGGATTACGGCAAAGAACACTGACCCAACAGCCACATCCCCCTTGTGCTCACGTCCAACGTGAACTTTTTCCCTGTGAACGTGGCCTCCTTTTGAATGGCTCAGAGCCCCAGTGAACACAGAGCAGCCGTCCTTTTGCTTCTCACAGGAACGGAGTTTGGAGGGGCTGAAACCAGAGTCACGAGAAACGGAGGCCTCGTCCGTGCTAAAGTGCTGGGCACGTAAATATCAGATCAAGCTTTGGTTTCCATGAATCCGGCGTTTACCTATTCAGTCCCCGGCGGTGGGGGGATTCTCTAACAGAGATATTAGGAAATTCCTGTCTAGATATTCCTGGCAAAGAGCAAGAGGGTGAGAAGGGTGATACTGAAGACGGAAAGCTTGGGCGCAGCCCTGGAAAGCGGAGTTTAAGAAAGGACCGTCCACCCCCATCGGGCCCTAACCTGCCTCTGCCCTCCTCGCAACCTGGACTCTGAAGGGACTGGCTCGCTCTCTCCTTTATGGCCTTGAAATCAGGCAAAGCAGGGGAGGGCCAGGCAGGGCCAGAGCCTGGAGGGGAGGAGAGCTGCTCCTGGATCCCCGTCACCCCTGGAAAGGGAAGGCAGCCCGAGCTGGCAACCCCTGAACCGCTTGGCTTTTGCGATTACTTTACTCCCGTGAAGCTTAATTCCCATTATTTAAGGCCCAGTGAGAGAGCCCGGCCACTGCTGCGCCCACCCCCTCCTCCCTCCAGCGCCACAGCTCTGCGGCTGTCCGATTCCGAATTAGCCCTCCACCAGGGACGAGGCCATGAAAAGAAAAAAGGCGAGAGGCCTTAGCTACCGGCCACATGCTCTGTCCACCGAGACCCCTTGCAGGGAGGACGTTGCAGCAAGAGGCTGGGGGGGCCTGGATCCACCCTGCAAAGAGTTAGGAGGCCAAACCTCAGGACCGTCGGAATGACAAACTGAAGGCTGGAGGAGAGGGAAAAAAAAGCATAAATTTCTTAAATAGTCAGCCATGACTACTGAGCCAATCTCACGATTATGCTAATTAAATGTAAGGTCATAATGAGAGAAAATCCCTCCCTCCCTGTTCCTGTGACCCTGTCCTTAACAGTGGAGACACTCCCTGACCTCGCCTCCCATGGGCACTTCTGTCTTCAGCGGGTTGTCCAACGGGTTTCCACACAAGAGATCTATTCATAGACTTGACTACGTTAGGCGAGCAGCTGACACTCGGTTTTGAAGGTATATATTTAGTCAACAGCCATGTAGCAGAACTAGAACCACTGCATTTCCCCCCTGAAATCAGCAGATGATGGATTTTTTTTTTTAGATGATGGATTTTTATCAGATCTTTTCTTGTTCAGAAGAGGAAAGAATGTTCTCTTTAACATGCACATTACAGCTGTTTTGCTATTAGACCATATATGCAATTTGATTGGGTGGCAGAAAGCGATTTGAAAATGATTAAGCACTAAAGCTTCACTTGCCACCTTTTCATAAAATACTTTATTTTTAAGCACATTATCAGGCTATTTTTATGGATATGTTTTTAACCTGGGCACACGCTTATCCCGTGTTCAGCTTAAAATATGCTGATATAGCTTTAAACCTCCTCCTGCAGTACTGATTTACTAGTCACAGTTACCCACATCCACAAGTATCAGTTCAAGTACTCACCTCTCTTTTTAAAAAAGTCATTGAAACTGGATTCCTTAACTGCACTATGTCGTCCCCTAGTGGCGGAAAGGAGTTGATGCACTTTCCCAGGAAAGCCTGAAGTCAGGACAATTTTGTTTATAGCAGCTTTAATGTCTCTAAGATATGGAAGGCTTAAATGTTAGCAAATTACTTCATTCAATTACTCAACAAATGTGCACTGAGCACCCTACAGACCAAGGCCTGTTCCGGAGGATACAGTGAGAAGGTTCCGTTCTAGCAATAAACAACTAAAACGAAGGTCTGACATAATTAACGTCCCACATGTGCAGTGGCCTTTTATTTTAATGTACATGAAACGTATGTTATGTGACCTCACTATCAAATGTTCTGAAACGCTACTGGTTTTGTACTGCAGGTTCAACCCCTGGACTGTCCTTCCCACCTGCTTTTACCTCCCTTCTTCCCAGGCAGGCCCAGAACTTTCCACCGGTGACCTCAGTAAGTATCTGAAGAAAATGACTGTGGCCTGTAAGTACCCATATGCAATCCAGACTAACAAGTCTTCGTGATCAGCGAAATAAAAGGGCTTTCACTGTTCCCAGCTCTCCTTATTATCAACTAAAATCCTGAGAGCTACAAGCTGAGGTGGTCTCATACAAAAGTCACAGGCCTAATGCAGTAATATACCACAATCATATATTCTTTGGCAGATAAACACTACAATGCCGGGGACACTGTATGCAGAATCGCGCATCTGATGGAACAATAATCATAAACTCCAAAGCGGCAGATGCTACTGCTTCATTCCTTCCATCCCTCCTCTTTTTTTTAAGCAGGCAGCGTCAGAACGAATGGTCCTAAACGTGTGAGTTCTTACAGAATGTGGGAACATTGGGTGTTACAGGACACACCAGGGCGGCAGAGAGCACGCTGATGCCACTTTGAAACCCAGGTCTTGGCTGTGTGAAGCCCACGCTGACACGGGGTCTTACCCAGCCGCATGTGGGGAAACCCAGTGCTCTCTGGGTGGCTGCTGACATCAGCCCTGGGCCCAGAGGCGGGGACGGGCAGGGTACCCGCCACACCACCCATCTCTGCTCCTTTATACCAGTCCTAGGTAGCACTCTAATGCTCAGGCATGTTAAGAGGCTTCTTGGAAACAGTGCTCATGTTTTTAAGTGCCTAAGTGCCACAGACACATATTCTCTTTTTCAACCTATTACATGTCTTCAAATAAGAAAATAAAGCCACTTGAATATTCCACGAGGAGCAAGGGAGTCCCTTAGGAGCATAAACTCTCACAAAAGCTGAGTCCAGGGAGATTCTCACTTCTGTCGAAATCCTACCCGAACTAACCCCAACCCTAACCCTAACCTGTTCAGCTTCTTCTTGCCAAGATGGTTCCAGTGAAGGGTGAGGATGCAGATTTCAACGTCAAGGGGCCCACGGTTCCACCTCTGACACTTACACAGGAAGGAGGTATGCTGCAAGCCTAACACGTGATCCAACTTAACCACACACACGGACAACCACTGTTAAAATACGCAAAGTGAGTTTTGTTGGGGAAAATGTTGTCTTGGAAAAAGTAGCCAAGTTGATTTTCAAGCGAAATCTGTGTGACAATCACACTGGAAGTCCAACCAAACTGCAAATAATTTACTTAGATGTTTCTTTCGTGGCTAAGGCCTAGGTTAAACTTCATTCTACTCACTTTGGATTCTGCCTCATTTGTTACGGCTATAAAAAGGGGTCCTGGAAATACGTTGAATTTCAACTCAGTGTCTACCTTGAAAGCAAAAAATCTCCCAGGTTTTAAATGACTGATTTGTTAAACTGAAATTTTAAATAAAAGCAAGACTTTGGATATTTGAGGTCACATTGAAAGTCATCAAGTACGGTGATCCAGGCCTAAACATATCCGAAGATTATTTAATCTCTGTGTTACGGTTACAGTTTTCGATCACAGCCGTGCTATCATCTGTGTGGTTAGAGGCACTTGCGAAAAAGGAGGGGTTCTGTAATTTTAAACTAAAACTGTATTATGATGCAACGTCTTAGAAAAATTTCACACTGTTTTAAAAGTACAAACCAGGCACACATTGTCCCCTGGTCCCCTGTGGGCTCTGCCAGGAGCCGATGGCAGTGGGAGGTAAACTGGTAAGTGCCTGAAGCTGGTCCTGAAACCTTTCCATGAAGAAGACAGGCTTCTGTCCCTGAAATTCCCCAAATATTTCAATTGGCAACCTGAGGGCTTCATCTCACGCTCTTCCTGCCCTCCAGGGAGACTCCAGGGCAAGGGAAGCCATGTGGGGCGGGTGGTCCCGGTTACCTGCCCATCACACTGAGGTTCTCAGAAACCGGGCTGCCTTCACTAACCTCTGGCCAGGCTGGTTATCCAAACCCAGACGAGCCAGACGCCTGCTCCCCTGGCCGCCCTGCTTCCTTTATCACTTGCAGGAATTCACAGCGCTTTCCACCTGCAGCCCAAACCCTCTCATGAAAGAACAATACATTATGGAACTGCCCAAATTAGCAACATGATATCTTGGCCCATGTGTCAAATTGCACTGAGAATATTTAATACTATCCACATATTAAGCTACAGTCAACATATAAATCCTATAGATTTTTTTTTTTTTAAAGACAGTATGTTGTTAAATGCATTGACTCCAAATCCTATCCCTGGAGATTCAAGAAGTCCTTTTATTCTTAATGCACACCCAGTTCTAAAGAGCTTGGCTGTCTGATCCCCCAGCCCCTGGTGAGAAGCTTCTGGAAAGTTAAGCCCACACCAGGGAGAGGGGAGGGGGAGCTGGTCGGGTGGGGGAGGACACCCTGGCGTCCCCTAAGGTTTGTCTTTGCTACCTGACAGCTGCTAACCCGGGACGTGAGCGTCGGCGCTAGATGGGCCTCCGCCTCATGGATTCTTGCACACGGGGCCCCTGGAAGCAGCCCCTCCACGCTTCTCGGGCTGAAGCCTGAGGCTGCCACAGCTGCCCGGGAAGCAGTGCAGTGAGGTTCACCCAGAGAGCTGGCCGCCCCGGGCTCGGCTGGGCAGGCGTGCAGGGGCAGTCAGGCGGGGCGCTGAGGGCACGGGGCCCCGGCAGCACCGACAAAGGATGTTACGATATTTACAAAGGACGGTGACGTTGGAACACACGGGCCAGAGCCGTCCAGTCGAGGGGCAGAGCAAGCGAGTCCCACTCATCCTTCTAACCAGTTTCTTGATGGGGGGAAGAAAAACAACTGATAATGTAAAAACAGCAAAACACGTTCTGGCGGGCCGACCTTTTAAACTCATTTTTCAAGACAAAAATACACATGGCAAGGGGGAGGCTACAGCTGGTCCTTGTTCTGCATTTCGGTGCTTCTCTGTTTCTGCCACATGGCTGGGTCTACGCCCCACCGGGACACATGCATCCTCACGTGCCTGCTTCACGCACGTGACCCTGCTGCACCCTCCACGGCCCGGCCCAGGCGCTCCTGCTGTATCCCCCAGCCATCACCCGGGCCCCTTCACCCGCGCCGGGGCAGAGGCCCCTCGGGCAGGTGGTCCCGTAGCCTGTGGACTCATCCCTGGGCAGGCCGTGCTCAGCGAAGGGTCCAGGACTCCCTCTTCCGCGGGGTTAACTGCCCTGTCTTCACAGCGATGGGTCAGGCAGTGGGTCTCACGTCTGAGTGTACACAGGCTGTGCCGTGTGACCCCTCTTCTTGGGGGAGCCCCTCCTCCAGTCAGAGCTCGGCTGTGCTGGGTGCACCCACCTGGCCTCTGTCTTTAGAAAACTCCCTTCCCGCCGGATGCAGAGCTCACGGTGGGAGCATTTCAGCAAGCCATCGGCCATGGAGAGGTCAAGGGGTCTGGGAAGTGATGCCACAGCTAAAGAGGTATCGGGGTCCGGCCAGAGGGGGTCACCCCATCCTCTCCCGCACTGCCCTCTTCCCTATCTCCTCACGTCTGGAAACCAGTTCGCACCCAGTGCTCAGCATAAACGACTAACCCCATCGTTTTCCACTGATACGGTCTTTAACTGCAGACACAGTGCTTTCAGTAGCTCATCTCACCTTCGCTGCCCCCAGCTGCACATCACCGTAAAGCATCCTCTAATTTACAACGTGCTTTAGTGCACCTGCCTTCAGGTGAGCCTGCCGCCACGATGGTGAGTATCCAGCCCCATATCACAGGTGACAAAACTGCCCTCCAGAGATGTTAAAAACACAGCGTTCGCTGAGAGATGAGGGAAACAAACAGTTAACCAGTGGGTTCTGTACATGGTGGAGGGAGGGCTGTGTGGTCCCTGCATTCCAGCTTGAGCTCTTAAAGGCAGAGATGACCAACCTGAATTGCAATCTCTCTCTCTCTCTCTCTCTCTCTCTCTATCTCTCGCTCTTGCTCTCGTTCTCGCTCTCTCGCTCTCTCTCTCGCTCTCTCTCCCTCCCTTCTCTCTCTTTCCCCCTCACTCCAGCCTCAATGGAGACTTGCAGATACCACAGAAAGGATGATCCCATGTGTTCTAAAACTCAGCAGCCACTACCTTTGGAGTGAGTGGGAAAAAGGGCCTGCAAATGTGTGTCTGGGGTGAGCGGGATAAAAACCACCGTTTCTTCTTATGAATCACGTGAAAGCCTGTTAGGTTTTATTCAAAACTGCTGCTTTGGAGTCTTGGCGATCATGGCTGTGTAGATGCTGGACTCTGACTGAGGGAAGGGAGAAGTGAGAGACAAAAGATTGAAACAAGATTCTCGCCACATTCTTCTGGTGACAGATTTGGAACACGAGCTACTAAAGCAACACACCAGCCCGGCCAACGCTGAAGGAGAACAATACTCTCTACAGCTGCCTCAGGGCACCGTTCTGAGCACAAATTTGCCTCGCCCTGCTCCTCTCAGCAGCTTTTCTTTCTTTCTTCCTTTTTTTTTTTTGTTTTAATTGATGGGAGGGTGTGGATAATCCTTGCAAACCAATATGTCATTCTGTTTAGCTTTAGAAATATTTGATCACGCTGATGTGGCCAAGAAAAAACAGTGCTCTGTAAGCAGGAATATTTCATCTCTGCCATAACTAGTTTAAGCAAGTCAGGGATGGGTCTCAGGCTGACTGTGAGGGACTGATAACCCAACACTGAGGACGATGCTTCACTCCTCAGCCTGACTTTGACCCTCAGGCAAACTCACAGGATAATAGCTGTTTCTTTTTGTCTAGCCCAGAAAATTTACAACAAGTTCTGAATCCCAACAATCTCTGTCGTTTTTTTTTCCTCCAGTGTTTGCTCAGTCTTTGTTTAAAATTTTTTTTTTCAGTCCTCTGGTGGGAAGCAAAATAACAAAACCAATTCCCAGCAGGTCACATGGACAAGAATTGGGTTTCTCACCAGAGATGAAAGACCCCTGGCCACAGGGCGAATGTAATTCACAGCAAATGCAAGTTGTTCAGCAAGTTGCGACCTTATGTGGGGTACTGTTCGTAAGTGTCCTCTTCTGTGTGGTTTGCTATGCTGAATGCAGGCAGGAGTAGGATATCACTTACATGTAGCCCATGAATGAACTGATAAAATGACACTGCAAGTGGCAGAAAAGATGCTTCACTACTTAGTACTTCGGGCTAGGCGAGGTTCTTACGAGGATCACTGAGAAATCCAGCTGAACTTCGGACATTAGTTATATATGACACAGGCTAGAAATCAGAAAGGGGCAGTCACGTTCATTTAGGACCTCAAGGTCAGGTGGCCTTTAGGGTTAGTCCTGGCTTTAGAAACCCTCTGGTTTGGTTTCTCCACTAGAGCTGAGGGCGAGACTCTTCCCAGGGTCTGGAGACGTTCCCGCCCCTGCCACACCCAGACTCACGGCCCCCGGATCTCTGGGGATCTGGTGAAGCACCCCAGGTGACTCAGGGTGCAGCCCAGGGTCAGAACCGAGGCTAACCTAACAGGCTCATGTGATGGAGGAACGTACAGGTGGGCTATGAGGGCAGCAGCAGCAAAACCAAGGCCCTAAGAACTCAGGTTCTTTTTTTAAACACCGGCATCATTTTCATAGTAAAGTTTGTTGCATGGTGGTGCATTTAAACAAATATTATTAGACAATATGCGATTTGAATTTTATCAGTCCCAGAACTTGAGGGAATAAAGGACCTCACTCAAACATTACGGACTGGAATTACGAAAAAAACACAATCAATGAGTTTCCAGTGAACCAGGGAAAGGAGCGGATGAGACAATTCCAGGTCATCCTAACTGAAATCCTACTGTTGCATTGGCATACAGCCGCCTCCTAGGGCTCCATGCTGTGAGAGCCTTTGAAGGAGCTTTTAATTAGAAGGACCGGCTGACCCAGGTTACATTAATGCATATTATGATCACGTTCTGGTTTATTTCTAACACTCAGATGGTAAGCAACTCACTTCTAGAAATCCCATATAATATAACCACAGGACGCAGGGCACCCCTGATATCTGCCACGTTCGTTCTTTAAAATCCCTTTCCCTGGCTCCATTTCTGTCATTAATATACAGTACTCATGTGCTGACTTGAAAGGTTTATATTTTGTTGCGGTTTTCATCCTCTGTATCTCAGAAACATGTTACTACAATTATATAAGTTTGTCATCCAAGGAAAATCGCTAACAACACCAGCATAAATAAGTTCCCAAGCAAAGTCATTTAAAAAAAAAAATCCCCCCTAGAGTTTTATTTGTCCACT
This sequence comes from Globicephala melas, assembly GCF_963455315.2. NCBI lineage: Eukaryota > Metazoa > Chordata > Mammalia > Artiodactyla > Delphinidae > Globicephala > Globicephala melas. Next base: position 2,359,095 of record NC_083315.2, on the reverse strand, counting down.
TTGTTTTCCAAAACGCCACATGTCATGTTTTAATCTAAAACCAATGCACATATCAGACTTCCCAAAGCCCAGAGTTGGAACTAAAAGTGATTATAAAGATCAAGATGGGCTGTTCTTGATCTGTGAAAAGGATGCTTCTAAACCATTATTAGGGAGAGTTCCACTGTAATGTATTTCTCTGAAAGAGGCCATGTATTCAGGCCCGCCATGCTCTACACTTTCACCCCAGCACGTGGCCCCTTCTGGCCCCAATTTTCGGAGGGCGTTAAGCTTGAAGTATGATCTGCAAGGGAATTATGAAGGTCTTGCCCTTGGCCCATTTCAGGATTGAACCCTCAGCTTTTAGCTCTGGAGAGGTGACCAATGACGTGCCACAGATGCCACGTAATGCAAAGAGCTGCCCGGAGGTTAAAGGTCTGGGCTCTTCAGACGGACAGGAGTTCAAACCCCAGCTCTGCTGTTCCCCAGCTATGGGACTCGTAGGTCAATTATCCCCTCAACGATGGAGGCCAGAAGGTTGTTCCAAGGATGGAGGACGCTCACGTCCATAACACAGCACTCGGCTCCGTGGAGGCTGCTGAGGTACCATTACCTGGTGGCATCACCCACTGCCCCCTGCACACTCCCCTCTCCCCACCCCTCTCTATCTGCTTCTTCTCTTCCCCAACTCGTTTCTGGGGTGCACGCATGCGCACACAGGCTCCTGTCTACTTCACCACCTGTGCGTGTGAGGCCCGCTGGGATCCCTCTTCCCCAGTTTGCTTCACACTCTTCTAATTGTTTCTCTTTTCACCGGTTCCCTGCCTGTCAGGCTCACTATAAACTCCACTTAGACCAAATCAGTGACAGTGTTGGGGATCTAGGTGACGGATTTGGTTGTGTGCTCTCAAAACATGGGGCCCCTATTATTAGCTTCTATTCCACCCTTCTTGCTTTTAACAGTTTATGGAGCTATTAGCAATCCTAAACACCGACGAAAGACATGCTGTCCACGCCAACACAGTTTGGATTATTTTGCAATAACCTACAAGCAAGGAGAACACGTTGGGGTGTTTCCTGAAGTGGCCCAGACTGGTACGTCTCCCAACACCACTGCCTTGCCTGCCTTGTCTTTGCCTCCTGCCTCCACCTGCCCAGAAGGGCTGGGAGCGTCCATAAAAGGACTGGGGCAGGTTAAACGGTCACCACCAGAATGATTATTGGAAGAAAAAAATGCAAATGTTTCCACTCATGAATATAATATAAATGCTTGTGGGGGTCACGCCTCCTAAGGGAAAACCTGTAAATCGTGTGAATTTGTAAACTGCAGTTTTCCTAGCTTTGCAATGTAGTGTCGAAAGATGCAAACTGTGAAGTCTGAAAGTTGACTAAATCTAACTTTCAAGAAGGGGGGAGAGATACAAAAAAAAATTTTTTTTTTAATTATTTAAAATATTTTCATTCCTAGTAAGATGACAAGGGAGGATGTCTTCAGGGCTAGACACCTGGGCTCTGCTCAGGGTACCTTCTTGCCCTTCCTTGCATGTGCCTTTCTTTGGACTTAAATAGAAACAAGTGCTGAGCAGGACAGAGTTGCTGACACAAATGGCCTTCAGTCCCAGGTGAAGGAATAACTGAAGCAACGCCACCCACCCTGCCCTTCTAGCTCAGTCTCTCACCCCATGCAGAGAATGAAAGCATGAATAAGATTTCTAACCGTCTCCTCCTTACAAAGAAAAAAGGAAATGGAAAGGAGGAGAGAAGTTAGTAATTTTGTTTCCAGAAAGACTAAGAAACAGTCATCTTTGTCTTTCAAAGAAGGAGCTCTGTCTGGGGGTGGGGGGGTGGGGGGGTAGTGATGTCAATAAAGTAGGTGCTAATTGGCAGTTTTTAAAACGAAAATGAAAGGGCGTTCAGCAAGTAAATTCTTGAAGTCTCAACCCAAGTAAAAGACCTCTGGCTCCAGGCAGGGGGAAAAAAACCCCCAGAATCATGACATAATTTATGGCCAGACAGTTCACTGAATTTCTTCACCTGTAGTTTTGAGACATACGCGGCATTCATATTTAATAGAGCAGCTGGCTGGGCCGGGGGCAGGAGATGAAGTGACAGAGCGATGGGCAAACGGAGCAGCATTCCCCTCAGAACACTCACAATATCTTACTTAATCCAAGTACCCATCCAGGGCCGGTCTGACCACATTCTGAACAAAACAGATATTGAAAAGCACATTTAGTGGGGCACCTGAGGCATATGTTTTCAAATGACCTAACCGTTATTTTTGGATTTTTACTCAATTCATATAAAATTATACTGCTAATGGATGTCATACAGAAAGCCAGAACTTGGTCTGCAAAGGTGACTCTGGACTGAGCCCAGAGTACAGTCTTTCCAAATCCAGTTTATGTTTCTAATTTCTGCATTCATGTGATTCGAATAAAGCTAAAAAGTGGGAGAAGGTTCACAGTGAAAAAACAGTCAGTTATTAGTTTCTTGTTTGTCCTTACAGGCTTTCTGTATGCAAGCAAATATAAATAAATGCTTACTTTCCCTTTTATACCCAGATGTAAAGTACCTTAGCAATGGCCCCCTGGAGATCTTTCCACAAAGGCACACTGGACAGCCTCCTCATTTGCTACACAGGACCCCATAACTTACTTAATGAGCCCCCTATTGATGGGCACCACAGTTTCTCATCTTTTGCTCTTTGCACAAAGCTACAGTGTATAACCAGGAATGCACATTCATCTGAAGTGAACGGCCACATTGCCCCTCCCAGACACTGTATCGTTTTGTGACCCACAGCATGTGATCAAATTCTAGATCTTTGCCGCTTTGAGGTTTCACAGTCATAGGACTTTTTTACTTTGCTTACTGAGTGAATGAGGTTGGGCATCTTTTCGCGTTTTAGCATCATTTAAATTTCCTTTTTCTTTTTGTGTGTGTGCTGTCCATTTAGACGTGTTGCTGATTTTTCTACAGTGTTGTTGGTTTTTTTTAGGATTTCTGTAAGTTTACACGTTAACGTATTATTAGCCATACGTCTGTGATAAGAGTTGAGAATAGTTTTCCTAGTTTTTTCCCTCTCTTTGGTGCTTTCGTTTCACAGTGCAAACGTGTCGTTGTTGTTTTTAGAATCTAGTTGGTTTTTATCAATCTTTTATGTCATGGCTTCTGGACTGTAAGCAGTTGGAAAGATTTGCCAAATCCATGGCTATTAAAGAATTCTGTTTTTGAAAAGATGCTCATCATGCTAATTGTTAGAGAAAGGCAAATCAAAACTACAATGAGGTACCACCTCACACTGGTCAGAATGGCCATCATTAACAAGTCGACAAATAACAAATGCTGGAGAGGGTGTGGAGAAAAGGGAACCCTCCTACACTGTGAGTGGGAATGTAAATTGGCGCAGCCACTAGGGAAAATAGTATGCAGGTTCCTCAAAAAAACTAAAAAACAGAGTTACCATATGATCCTACAATCCCATTCCTGGGCATATATCTGGACAAAACTATAATTTGAAAAGATACATGCACCCCAGTGTTCACTGCAGCACTATTTACAATAGCCAAGACATGGAAGTAACCTTAATGTCCATCAACAGATGAACGGATAAAGATGGGGTATATATATATACACATATATACACACATACACAGAATGGAATATTACTCAGCCGTAAACAAAAATGAAATAATGCCATTTGCAGCAACATGGATGGAACTAGAGATTATCATACTAAGTGAAGTAACTCAGACAGAGAAAGACAAATACCATATCACTTATATGTGGAAGCTAAAATATGACACAAATGAACTTATCTACAAAACAGAAACAGACTCACAGATATAGGGAACAGACTTGTGGTTGCTAAGGGGGTGGGGGTGGGGGAGGGATGGATTGGAAGTTCGGGATTAGCAGATGCAAACTTGTATATATAGAATGGATAAACAACAAGGTCCTACTGTATAGCACAGGGAACTATATTCAGTATCCTGTAATAAATCATAATGGAAAAGAATATGAAAAAGAATATAGATAAATAATTATATATGTATGTATAACTGAATCCCTTTGCTGTACACTGGAAACTAACACAACATTGTAAATCAACTGTACTTCAATAAAATAAATTAAAAAAGAATTCTATGTTTTACTCTGGTACTTAATTTTTTTGATTTTGAAAAAACGTAAACCTACACAAAGTAGAGACAAAGCTACAATGCACTCCTTACACACCACTAGGTTCAACAATCACCAAAGTTTTGTCATGCTCGCTTCTTCTATCTCTTCTCTCTCCACAACATTATTTTAAAGCAAACCCAAGATATCAAGTCATTTTACCCCTATATATACTTCAATCGGCATTTAAAAACATTATGGACATCTTCTTGCCCAACCATCAAGATATTACCCTATGTAACAAGATTAACAAATTAGTTGGTGTCATTTAATACTCGATCTACCCTCCAACTGCCTCAAAAATGTGTCTACACAGTTGGTTTGCTCAAATCAAGATGTATCTATGGTTTAATTTTTTTAAACATTTAACTCTGTGAATATTAGATCTATTAGAAGTTTATCCTGATGTAATGGTACAATTTATTTAAAGACATAAATTTATTCATCATTTATTAATTATTCTCTCACGTGGTCACCCAGTTGTCTTAACGTTTATTTAATAGTCCTTTTTTCCCCATTGATTTTAAATGATACTTTTTTCCATTTCTTTTATTTATTCCCACATATTCTAGGGACTCTTTCTGGTTTTCTAGTCTGTTCCACTGTCTGTTCACTCACATGCCAGTGAGCGAGTGAATCACCTTTTAATTACTGAGGCGTCACAATGTATTTAATAAGTGGTGGCTCGTTTATTTACCCGTGTGAACTTTAGAATCCCCTTGCCTACCTTTTTTTCTTTTTTTAAGAGTTGGTATCTTATTGGAAATATGTTAAATTTAATAAAATTAACTTAGGAAGATTTGCGATATTCGTGATCTTGAATTATCCTATTCTAGAACACGATGCATGCCTTTCCACTTTTTTTTTTTCAAATTCTTTTTGTATTCTTTAGGTGTATTGTTCAATTTTCTACATGTAGATTTCACATATTCCATGCCAAGTTATTCCTTGGTACTTAATCCAAGGCTGTGTTGCCTCAGTAAATGTGCACGTCTCTTTCTCCGAAGTCCTTGCATGGGCCCTTGTTTGGAGGTATAGCTTTTAAGTGTCAAGGTCTGGCTCGCTGCCTTGGAAGATGCTCAAAAGCCCAGGCTCGCCTGTGCTGTGACAACCAGGCCACACCCCCGAAGCAAAGCAGGGAGCAGTTCAATTCAGGCCAAAGCCTTCCTGTCCCAACTCCCATTCCATTCGTGGGCAGGGCTCAAGGAGCTGGGGATCTGGGGAAAGCAGAAGACTGCGAAACAGCCAACTCTGGGGCCTGTGAGATTCCTTATCTCCTGCCAAGCTCGTACAGAAGCTAAACTTTCTCTAATTGGCAACTAAAAATTTGCTCTGTGATTAACAGTGCTGCAAGACAGGCACCTGCCCGATCGTTCTTCCAGGTTGCCAGGGCAGGTTATGAAAGGCCCCTGGCGGCCACCGCACAGCTCTGGACATGGCAGTCACCTCCGCAGCCAAATCCTTCTTGCTCAGGACACGGGGCTCCGTGTGCTTCCTGCTGACCTAGCGGACCTCCATCAGGATGCAGTGGTGGGGATGGAGAAAGTCGGGGCAGCCCTCGCCCTTTTCTCATGCATGTGCTGTGGCTCCCCGTGGACTTGAGGGGTGGTCCCACATGGCCCCTCCATTCCTGCAGACCTCTGTACCCAATCAGCCCTCCAGCGCAGCCGTTCCCCCTGCGCCCGCTCTGGTCCCTCCCTTTTTCTCCCTGGGGCTGTCATCGTAGTTTGGGACCCACCCAATCCCAGCCGCCTCCTGACGACCTCATCCTTCCTGCGGCCACCAGCATCTGCCCTGTCATGATGCCCAAGGTTTCCTGTGGGCAGTAAACACACCCCATTTACCTCGCCATTTAAGGCTCTCCACGGCCCAGTCAATGTCTGTTCCTTCCACCTTCCCTCCTGCCCACCAACCCCCATCGTTCCACTTATCAAAATCCTCTCCAGGGCTTCCCTGGTGGCACAGTGGCTGAGAGCCCACCTGCCGATGCAGGGGACACGGGTTCGTGCCCCGGTCCGGGAAGATCCCACATGCCGCGGAGCGGCTGGGCCCGTGAGCCATGGCCGCTGAGCCTGCGCGTCCGGAGCCTGTGCTCCGCAACGGGAGAGGCCACAACAGTGAGAGGCCCGCGTACCGCAAAAAAAACAAAACAAAACAAAACAAAACCTCTCCATCCTTTGCATCTAGGAAGTCTCCCCAGACTCCTGCTGCTCTACCTCAGCACATACGCCATCAGACCGTGACCCTTTGTGCGCCTGCCTACGGCTCCCGAGCTGCCTGGGGTAGCTCTGCAGCACCCAAAGCACTGCTCGCTCGTAAAAAGCTTCCAAGTTGCGTTTGTGCACAAAGTGATCAGCCAGTTCATACTCGCCTACGTGTCTGATCTCTACTTTCTGCTCTTTCGATATGGAATATCTCACTTTCTGCCTTTGGGGATAACACCAAGTCGCACTTACAGAACACCCACTCAGCGCCCGAGGGCGAGGCGCATCTCCATCCTGAGTCACGTGTTTGCACTGGTGTCTCCTTCTGCCTCGCCTGGATCCCTCTGACCGTAATGCTTGGTGTACTTTCGTGTGGTTACAAGGAAGCTCGTTTACCACCTTCCGTACACTGCTCCTTCCTATTTCTTTTAACGACTCAAAGCACTCAGCAGCCCCTCTTCTTAAAGGCTGTTTTAAATGTAAGGGCTGGACCCTAGGGCCGGTGCGGCTGCTAGGAACTGCGGCGGGGAGGGACCGTCAGTCAGTGTCAAGTGGCTACTCATCCCCAAGCGCCCTCATGCCAGGCAGGATGTGACAAGTCTCTTTTTAGCTCTGGCAGGCGTGTCCCTCTCACATATGACCGTTCAAATGCCACCCCTTGGTGGAGATTAAAAAATGACTTGACATTTTATGACATCCTGGGACGTTCCATAGAGGAACCGGGAGCAAGCCAAGGCCAAAGGTACAGAAGTCCTTGAGTTCAAGGGCACCTGGAGGTTAGGGTTGGCGGCCGTCAGATGAGGCTGCAAGGCGGCGGGTCCCAGCCCTGTAGCATCTTACAGGAGACGGACAGGAACATCTCAGAAGCTGGGCAACTCCTTTGAAAATGGCTGGTCGCCACCAGTCAGAACTCAGAGTGAATCCTTCAAGGTGGCTGGAGATGGCTGGCTGCCTGGGACCCCTGCACTTGGGGGCAGCCTAGAGGTTCAAGGGCACTTAAGGATATTATAAACCAAAGGGGCCATGCCAGCAACAAAGGAGAACATGTATCGCTCCACTGACACTGAGCTCCAGGAATTAGTGGGAGGGAAGGGGCTGTGGAAGGGCGTGACATCTGCCAGCAAACGTTGGTTCGTTTTTCTCCGGAAATATTCTACCTGTCTTAAGGGAAGGTTCAGGTGTTGGCAGGATTCACCTCCTCTTCTATCTACGAAAATATCAACTCTCGGCGCTCCTTCCCATTACAAGCAAAAAGAGAATCTGCTTGGACCTCGGGTGGCACGTGTGTGCCAGGTGGGCAGTGGGGTCACTGGAGCCAAGTTCCCAGGGAATCTGGAGACACAGGGACAGCACAACTCTGGCTGCAGGTCCTTAGCGGCTGATAGAAATACATGCCCTCGTTCTAGCTGTTCTCAGGGGAAGATTCTAGAGCATCCTGATGTTCCTTCACCCCTAGCTTCTCATGTGCTGATAACGACATCAGCTACCAGAATGACTGAGAGTTCTTTACCTCATATATGCAAGCGGTGATGGAGTTGGAAGGGAGCTCCTCCGTGAGCTGAATTATAGTTGAATTACTTGCAAACTGAAACATGATTCCCTACTTGAGGACTCAGGGTCTGGGAGCCATGCTGTACTCCCTTATGAGCTCTGCCCACATACGCTGCAGTTCAACAAATAATTTGCATTTCAAAGGAACTGCCCTGGAACTCTGGATCTAGTAAAAAATAAGAAGAGGATATCCTGCGTTCGCTTGGATTTTAAATGATTTTTTCCTAAGAGATGTTACACACTTAAAAAAAAAACACCCACAAAAACTTAGCAAAGGAAAATTCAATTTTCAAAATAGCTTCTGATCCTTTAGTAAGTGTGCTTTTCCTGACCACACGGCTGAGTAGAACAATGGTGACAAGGGCCCACAGCAGGTGTGTCCATTCCCACACCGGTGGGAATGGGTGGCACTGGGCCAAGATGCTGTAGAGGGAGGGACAGAAGGCCAAAGGCGGGACCACCCACCATGCTGTGCGCCACAGCACCTGGGGGAGGGTAACAGCCCCGCCCCTCAGTTATGAATAAACAGGCTGGGGTGGGGCTCAGTAAACCGTTTCTGTCAAGAGCCGCATCAAGCGATTCTAATGATCTTTCAACTTTTGAAAACAACCCCCTCGATAAATTAACTATGACCTATTCAAACTGATGCTGATATGACTCTAGCTAAAATATTTTATTTCAATTAATCCCAAATCTCCTCTGATGAATTATGCAACTATTCACTACAATTTCACATCTGAACCAAAACAAAATTCTCTTATTTTATGTGCTATTTTAAAAAGGAACCCACTAAAGGGTAACAAAATCCAGGTGATCATCTTACATATCAGTTCCAAAAACCCACCCAACTCCACATAAGCAGGAAAGTTTTCCTTTCCCCTGGTGGGATGTACACGAGTTATGACCAAGGCGTTCTGGGTGTGAACCAGCTACAGAATGCTGGTTAAATCTGACATACTGAGCACCACCTCCTGAGGAAACTGAGTTTGGAATGATCACTCAGGCATCAGAAGTAGTCATTTTCTATTACTGTTACTAAGATAACACATTTTTAAACAATTTTTTAAAATTAAAGAATATTAAATAATTTCACTAGATTTCAAGGGAAACACAGGCTCAAACCACCTACTTTTAACACCAAGGTTACAAAAATCATTGCAATAACTTTTTAGTTGAAAAAAAATCCTTACAATGTAAATTGGCGCAGCCACTATGGAGAACAGTATGGAGGTTCCTCAAAAATATAGAAGTAGAACTACCATATGATCCAGCAATCCCACTCCTGGGCATATATCCAGAGAAAACTAATAATTCAAAAAGATCCACGCTCCCCTATGGTCATAGCAGCACTATTCACAATAGCCAGGACATGGAAACAACCTAAATGTCCATCGACAGATGAACGGATAAAGAAGATGCGGTACCTATATACATATGATGGAATACTACTCAGCCATAAACAAGAATGAAATAATGCCATTTGCAGCAACATGGATGGACCTAGAGATGATCATACTAAGTGAAGTAAGTCAGACAGAGAAAGACGATATCATACGACATCACTTATATGCGGAATTTAAAATATGACATAAATGAACTTATCTACGAAACAGAAACAGACTCACAGACACAGAGAACAGACTTGAGGTTGCCGGGGGTGGTGAGGGATGGACTGGGAGTTTGGGGTTAGTAGATACAAACTAGTGTATATAGGATGGATAAACAACAAGGTCCTACTGTAGAGCACAGAGCACAGGGAACCGTATTCAATATCCTGTGATAAACCATCATGGAAAAGAATATGAAAAACAATGTATATATATGTATAACTGAGTCACTTTGCTATACAGCAGAAATTAACACAACATTGTAAATCAACTATACTTCAATAAAATAAATTTAAAAAGAAGAAAAAAAAATCCTTACAGCTTAAGGCTAACATTAAACCTCAGAGTTATCTTTGCTCTAATGAAGATTAATAATCATAATCTCTCAACAAACACGGCCATGCTGCAAGCGCTGCTTTAAGTGTCTCTGAACAACTCTATGTGCCAGGTACATTATTGTCCCCATTTTACAGATGAGAACACTGAGACAGAGGCTGAGTTACCTTCCCATGCTATTGCAGGTATGGGTGACGCTTGGACAACACGGGTTTAAACTGTGCGGGTCCACTTAGATGCAGATTTTTTTTCAGTAAATACAACACTATGTGATCTGAGGTTGGTTGGTTTCACGGATGCTGAAACTCGGATACTGAGGGCTACCTATGGGACTTGAGAATCCACGGATTTTGGTATCCGTGGCAGGTCCTGGAACCAATGCCCTGTGGATACCGAGGGAGGACGTTAGTAACTAAATGTTGGAATTTGAACCCCAGCAGTCTGGCCGCAGGGGCCACACAGAGATGCTACAGTCACACACCAGGTTTGAACTTTCAAATACATGAATCACGTTAGCAAACTTTTGAAGGTAAAGGGCAGCATCCACAGTATTTAAGGAACATACCAATTTTTACATTGCTATTATTAAAAACTACCACATCACAATGATCTTAGCGCCCTGGCTTTAGATTTAAATAAACCATTTTCCAGACATCGGCCACCTTGTTTTCAACCTTTTAAAATTATCCTAATTCAGTTATTTTAAAAAAAGTTCAAGAGTCTGTTGTCTAGCATATTTCCCCCAGCAACACACAAAGCAAATTCTGCACGGCACTGGATTAAATGACAGACTGGATTCCAGTTTTATCAGCAGTATCTTCTGGGCTTAATTACTCATTTCGTTTAAAAGCTAAAACTGATTATTCCTCCCTTGTCACAGGCGGTATAAAAACGGAACTGGTTAAAACAAAAACCCGTAATTACCTTCCTTCTGGAGAAGGCCTGAATGAGTCAGAAGTGCTAACAAAGAAAATTGTCGCTCGGGAGCTGGGCAGGTGAGGACAGCAAGCTCATTCCTCATTCGCGCGCGCGCGCGCGCGCGCGCGCGCGCGTGTGTGTGTGTGTGTGTGTGTCCCATTCAACAACTTCTTCACTGCACAAGTATTTACTGATCACCTGAAGTAACGGGAGTCCTAAATATCAGACACAGCAATACCAAATATAAGTATAAAAACATTTTCCAGACATGCTTAGAAGCACTGCCACTTGGAAATACCCAATTTTCAGGATAATTAAGAGTTCACCATTTGGACTTAGTTTTTGTGCACCATGTGAGGTTTAGATTCTTTTTGTTTTGCCTTTGGGATATTCAGCTGCTCTAAAATCATTTGCTGAAAAGGCCACCCTTACTCCATTAAGCTGCTTCTACATCTTTGTAAAAAATTAACCGGGTTCATTTCTGGGCTCTGTATTCCATTCCATCAATCTATGTGTCTATCCCACAGGACCACAGTGTGTTGATTACTGAAGCTCTATATTTCAAAAACTAACTCAAAATGGATCATGAACTTAAATGTAAAATGTAAAACTATAAAAGCTTTTGGAACAACAGGAGATAAATTTATTATTTCAAGATCTAGGACTTGGCAAAGAGTTCTTAAATTCGATACCAAAAGCACAATCCATAAATGGAAAAACTGATAAATGGAACCTTTTCAAAATGTAAAACTTTTGCTCTTCAAAAAACCCCATTAAATGTACATCAAATCAAAAAAAAAAAAAGAGTTCACCGTACTTTCATCGAGTCTAAATGTAAGTGCATGGCTTCCCTACACAGTTCGCAACACCACATCGCAGCCCACCTTCGTAAGGAGCCTCTGAAGAAGACCAAATGTAGTCGCTGTTTAAATCCTGATCAACTCGAGGTTCTTTCCACGTATAGGCTGGTGGCTTATTAGGCCTTTTCTATTTGAGGAAACTGCGTTTCTAGCTTTAAGACAAAAACAGGTAAACCTGTTCCGTAACTTTGGAGTTCAGGCGATTATGACAAGATATGCGCACGATGTTCTGAAATTAAATAAAACCTACAACAAACTGATCTACAGGACAGACCTCAGATAAATAAAACCTCACAGAGCAAACCTGTTAATTTGCCATTAGGGTTTGCCGTACTGCGTTGCTATTTTTTATGGGAAGTGCATGGCAGGTCATGCGTTTCTCTAAAGAACAGATTTTATTTTAAGTTTCAAATAATATGTTAGTAAAATCCTAAAATGACAGTACAGAGGGCAGCCAGAGTGCACCCAAGTAATGCCATTCTTCTGTGTGGTCTACACTGAGGCCGGGGTGCTGGCTGGCTCTAGAATCTTCTCTCGTGTGCCAAGGCCCTACGGGGTGGGGGGGTGGCGGCGGTGGTGGTGGTGGCGGTGGCGGTGGTGGTGGGTGTGTGTGTGTGTGTACGTGCTGCATATATATGCATGCTGTTCTCCACGCTGCTGTCTATTTAAATCTAAGTCAACTGGAGAATTAGCAAGTTCACATTAAGAAATTCTGACCAATTAGGAAACTATATTCAACACCCTGTGATAAACCGTAACGGAAAAGAGCGTTAAAGAAGAATGGGTACCTATGTGTAACTGGATCGCTTTGCTGGACACCAGAGATTGACACAACACTGTAAATCAACTATACTTCAACCAAAAACTAATAAAAGAAATTTTGCAGGCGTAACTAAAAAACTCTCCAAGAAGTATGTGAAAACACACCCTTTTCGGAGATTTCCTGGAGGAAATCCTCCTACGTGACCATGACGTGGGGTTTCTGTGTGTCCTCCGAGGTACACAGTATACTTGTTGCCAGTGGGCTCCAGATGCCAATAGGGATGAGACTTTTCTCAAATCAGTGTCTGTGCGGCTCTCCACGGAACGGAGGGGGAAAGATGGCCTGGACAGGCCAAATTTGGTAGCAGGTGGGGAATACCTGATTTAGAAGACGGACGCCTGCTTCAATATTGCACAGTCTGGCCCAGACAGAAGAGGTTTTCAAGTCCTGGAACACAGTCAATGTCACAGGCCATGTAAAGCTGGCTCAGTAACCTCCAGACTATACACAGTACAATGCCTGGGGCAGCCCACCTGGAGCCCTACGACGGCTCCCAAGGGGCTCACGTGAGCGCGAGGGCAGCGGGCTGTTCTCCTGGGGGGCTGGCTGATGCAGCCCTCTTCAGGATGCAAGACAGAAAGCTCTAGAATAAGCTCCAAACCCAATAGCTGCACCGGCTCAGATGAAGATTCAAGACCCCTGTACATGATTCTGAGGGTGGGGAGAGCTGATGGTAGAGTCTGTCATCAGGGGCCTCAGGCAGACTTCTTCTGGGTTAGCGTCTGCCGGAAGCAGAGACAAAGCTCAGGCAGACCCCAGCCCCGCACGGCCCTGCCGCTCACACAGACCCACGATGCCCGGCGCAGCCCGGACCCTGTAACCAAACCCACTCGCAGACCCCGGGGCCTCCGTGACTCACGCGTGACCATCCAGGCGCACTGGTCCAGGGAGCACCGGACCCTCTGCGGCCCTTCTCTTCCAGGTCACAGGCGTGGGCTTTCAGCAGACGCTCTAACGCAGAGCATCTGGGGCCCCCGCGTGCTTGAAGGCCCCAGAGGTCTGTAGCGGGAGGGCGGGATTCGTGCTAAAAGCGGCGACTCAAGATCCAGGCCTGAGCAGCCTAGGATGGCAACCATCACATCCCCCAGGGGAAAGAAGACCAAACAGCCTCTAGAGTCTAAACGGAGACTCTCGAGTGACAGATGCACAAAACAAACGTACGGTTACCAGGGGAAGATCGGGGGAGAGGGATAAACTGGGAGACTGGGATGGACATAGACACGCTACTATATATAAAATAGATAACTAATAAGGACCTACTGCATAGCCCAGGAACTCCACTCAATACTCTGAAACGGCCTATATGGGAAAAGAATCTAAACACGAGTGGGTACATGCAGATGTATAACTGACTCACTTTAACACAACATTGTAAGTCAACTAGACTCCAATAAAAATTAATTTAAAAATAATAAACTGAAACTAAAACTAATAATTCTTTGAATTCCTTCCTCAGAGGGCTGACAGAAAGCACTACACACAAAACCATATATATATATTTTTTTTTTCAGTCACTCATGTTTAAGTTCTTTTATATACTTCATTGGCTTAAGAATATAAATTGAAGGGGGTTTTTCAATACCAGAGAAGAAATGTCTTCACGTGGATACTGGGTCACAGTCTGTGTGAGGAAAATGAGGGATCTGGGGTAATCTGCTGGGCTGTCAAACTCTAACGACTCTTCTGACAGAATGATTCTGGTCGGGGAAAGCTAAGACTGTCCAGACGTAGGACAAATGTTTACGATCAGGGTCAAGTGTGTTTACTCCTCTTCGGCGGTTAGCATTTAGAAAAGAGCTTTGACTAAAGATGAAGTGAATGCATCCAAAGCTGATACTTAACACTCCTTGGAAGAGTCACCGACTCACAGCCACCGCTTCCAAAGCCCACCGACTCACAGGCACCGGCCGGCAGTGTAGACGGTGAGGTCCATCTTTTCACGGCAACATCTATTTTTGAAGGCCAGCACATGCACACATACAATATGATATGGTTTCCTTTTGAAAAGTCATAACAGCCAAATAATTACAACGTTTCTAAATTTAAATTTGAGTTAACCAACACCCAAGCAGGAGCTGAGGTTCGATTTTAATTTTCGCTCTACTAAAATTACACTAGACTGTCACGTACTCCCTGTCTCCTTCTTACCAGTGGCAAACTACATTCTAAACATTGTAAGTAGATACTGTGTGGCTGTCAGTCACACACAGCCACACAGACATGTACGATGCATCTATAAACGAAGATAACAGGAAAGGAAAGGTCACCAGTTCACTCTAACAACAAATGAGAATGTCGTGGCGCCTAAACAGTTAGATTCCACGTCTCAGAACATCATGATTTTTGAAAGACCGATTCTCGTATTAGCAGCGTTACCAAAGCTCTCGGAGCTGTGAAAAGGGAGGGTTTATGTCTATATAAATAGATGTCATATATATGTTTTTAAAATGATCACGGCACTCCTTCAAATCGGGAGAACTTACACGTATCCATGGCTGCACGCTAGTCCTGATCGTTAAGCTGAAGATGAAGAGGAGGTGGGAAGAGAAAAGGGAATATGGGAAAGTGGAAGTAAAATAGGAAGAAGGAAGATGAAAAGGGAAGAGGAAGAAGAAAGAAGGAAGGAAGGGGAGAAGGAAGGAAGAGAGAAGGAAGGAAGGGAGGGAGGAAGGAGAGAAGGAAGGAAGAGAGAAGGAAGGAAGGAAGGAGAGAGAGAAGGAAGGAAGACAGAAGGAAGGAGAGAAGGACGGAGAGAAGGAAGGAAGGAGAGAGAGAAGGAAGGAAGGAGAGAAGTGGGGAACAGGAAAGAGGAGGGTGAGAAGGCGGCTAACTCTCCTTATATCGTCCCTAAATGTTCACCAACTCCTCGAACAAACCAGAGAAGGTCAGGTGGTGACTCGGGTAGTGCACGGGGTTGGTTATTTTAAAGACATCCATTCAGCACAACAGCTGAGCTGAATTCTTTTTGATATATAGTCACCTGACCCAATTAAACACACGTATTCACCCACAGCGGACACAAGCATCCAGCAGGGGCCGTGACGGAGCACCCCGGCCTCTCTGGTCCTGATGTTTAATAACGGACTACCCTACATTCTTCTAAGAAACAGGTACGTCTTGTTGCACTCGTAGAGGGAAAATCACTCTGGTCTGTTTGGATATTCAATGAAAAGAAACGCAGTGGAGACTTAACTGACCCCCCCGGGTTATTCTACACATAAGGACACCGGTGTTTGCCCTGAGCTGCTCAGATGAGCCCGTCGCTGTGGGAGGGCAACAGGAGGCCCGCTTCACCCTGAGCAGAGCTTCCCGGGGGAGACAGCGAGTTCCCTGCTCTGGAAAGCTGAGGGGGCTGCTGGGGAGAGGCACCCCAGACCAAGGAGAAGAGGATGCAAAGGCAGAACAGGGAAGGCCCCTGGCGCCAGGACGGGGGCTGCCACTGTGGTCGGAGCCCGGGGTGCAGAGGGAAGGGCTCCCCAGGCTCCCCAAGGCCGTCACCCCAACCACCCGGGCTGTGGGCTCATGGGTGGGGCTGAGGGCCACGACCTTGGATGTTGGCTGGCCCTTCTCGACCTTAAAGCATCCTCCAACCCTGAATGGCCTTCCTGCGCCGCCCAAGAGTTCCCATTCTCTTTTGCTGTGGGTTCATTTTAATAGTAAAGGTTCTGGGGAAAAGCTGCACACACACACACACACACACACACACACACACAGACACAGACACACACACACAGACACACACACAAAGGTGGTATAGGTCGACACCTGGGATTTCAGGTGTGAGGCTAGGTGACTTGGGCGGGTTCACAGGCCAGCCTCCATTCTTCCCTTCCCATTCCACGTTCTCAACTGTCAGAGGTTCACAGGACGTAGACATTTGGGGGAAGATACACAGTATCATTAGCAGCCAGGCTGGTCCTCCAAAGAAACTGTTATAAACGACAAGCATCCGGCATGGTTCTCCAGGAAAGACCAAGACTTCACACAAGCCGTCATCACAGAAAAGTGTCCCCATCACACACAGCACAGCCCCGGCTCCCAAAGGACAGCTCTGGTTTGTATCCCTAAGAGTAAAAAAGTTAAAAGCAAAACTAAATCAAAAAAACTGTGTAACACTAATTTCTCACAAAACTCCATGACCTCAGGCTAAAACACAGACTCAGGAAAGATGCAGGACGCAGCCAGAGGACACGCTGGTGACATATTCGATTCCAGCCCCGTCCCCCAGGCCACTTTGGTGCTGGATTCGCAGCAAGTCCGTCCACATTGAGCGTTAAGCAAGCGGTGCCTGTGATATTAGCTTAAGGATTCGAGTTAACGCTATCAGTGATGGTGAGACTGCAAACACGTCTCTTTGGATACATAGTTCAAAACGTGCAAAGGAACATTTGAAGCGTTTGGGGCCACAAAGAACCTATAACACCACACCCTGTGTGTGTGTGCGTGTGTGTGTGTGTGTGTGTGTGCGCGTGCGCACGCACACACGAGTGTGTGCTTGCATCAGGGATGTTTATTTGTGCACTGGTGGGAAGGATGGAGAATCCATAGAAAAGTTTCCTCTGATACAATAAGCTTCAGTTTCTCTTACAAAGCGCGGCATTTTAAATGTTTCCGCTGCAATTCCAGCATCACCAAGATGCACTGAGGTTCTCCAACCTGTATCAGCAGATGCGTAAAGCGCAAATCCACTTCCCCAGACCTGCGCCGTCCACCACACAGGGCTGCTGCCGTCTGAACTAGCTAAAATCATTCAAGTTGGAAGTTCAGTCCCTCAGTTGCACACACCATTTTTCAAGGGCTCAAAGCCACCTGTGATTAGCGGCTACCCGACAGAACAGCATCCACAGAGAACATGTCCATCAACACAGAAAGTCTTACCGGACAATCATGACCCAGACCCACCGGCTGCCCTGACCGTGTTTCAGGGGCTGGATGGGCCGCCGCAGAGCTCCGGTTGGGGTCACCTGGAATTTCTGAGAGCCTCACTTTTATACAAATAATCAGGAGGAGGCTTTAGTCTCTCGAAAGACTGTGTTTGTTCTTCAGGTTTGGGGAGTCATTAGTCCCTTTCTCTTCTCCTCTATTAAATGAACTTTCACCACGAGGAACATTTTTCATATAGTTTTTGTGAGACAGTCTAACCTCCTGAAGCCTGTCCATGCACCTGTTCAAACACATCTGCTCAACAAAATCATCTCTTGCAGTGACCACCACCAGAAACACAACTTGCCTGCAGTAACAGTTCTGGCTTCACCCCGTCCTAAGTTATCTACCTGTCAGTCTTTTTCTTTAATTTGAGCTCATTAGTTATAAAAGTCATCATCAGCTCTCATATTAGCCAGAGAGATACTCTTCATAAAAATTAGCTCTGAAAACTCTCTTCGTTCAAATACCAAGGTACTTTGTCCTCCTTGAATCCCAGAGCATCCATTTACCATCTGATGTGACCACTTGGATCTGGATACGCTGTGATTCACTTTTAATGAAATCATTCTCTGGTGAAGGACAAATGTTGAAATGCTCACGGTCCTACGAACCAAGAACGCCCTTTCCAACTTGTGCAAAATTAAATGTAAAAATAGTGCCAACATACAATGTGAGCAGGAAAGCCGCTTATGTACTAGTTAGTAACACAGTCAGTGTCACCTGGCGGTAGGGTTGACCAGATGGATAATCTTAGGGAGGAAAATGCACAGAACGTTAAAGTATAGGTTGCAAAGGTTCTGCCGTCAGACAGCTCCCCTCACAGTACAATTCTTACACGATAATAGTTCATCTGTGATGCCCAAGCTCTATGTAAGCTCATTTCAAAGTCTTCAGGTAAAATGACCTTTCCTTTTAAAATTTTTTTCTAAGTTTACTAAAAAGATTCAAGAGACACAAAGTCCGAAAGTAAGAAGTCAAGCTGATTCAATGATGTATTTCTGCAACGTCCTGGTGGATGATATCAATGTCCACCTTTACCTCGGCAACGAATCAACATTTTATAGACAGCCCTTTATGACAGCAGAGGGAACACAGGTTAAAAAAAGGAGAGAGAGAGAGAGAGAGAGAGAGAGAGGTATCTGACCTGTACTTGCCTAAATTAAACAAAGTTTTTAAGAAGCTTATGAACTTTATCAGTATAAATTATAGGGGAGGAGAGAATTGCAGAAGATAGAAAATGCAAACAGTAGGCAGATAATAAACCTAAAAAGTACCTCCTTTGGGCTAGAAACAAAGTATTTTAAATTCCATCATGTACACACTTGAAGGGCACATTTAGGGTTGAAGATGAAGAGTCTCAGGGGACTTGAGTACAATGCCATTAGAACTTAAGCTCCACGACGACTGGGATTTTGGTTTTTCACTATTCTTTCCCCCAAAACCTGTACCAGTCCCTGGCACATAGTAAGTGCTCAGAAAATAACTGCTGATAGAGAAAGCGCTCAGCCTACTCCCGTCATGACCAGAAAAACTGGGTCTTGGGCATCCCTCCTGGACTTGGCCGTGACCACACTGGGGTCTCACATCAGGCGAAAAAGTAAAAGCCCTAAAGAAGATAAGACTATGTCAAGTTAGAGAAAAGACAATTTAAGTATTTAAATGAAACCAAGAGAAATGACCAGAGCTTAATCTAAAATGATGGTAGAAACTTCCAGAAAGGACTGAAGACAAAGAATGGTGATCAGGCCAACGGAGAAGGAAGAAATTGGCTGCACATTTCAGGAGCAGCAAAGTACAAGGAGAAGACCTTGTACACACATACGCGTCTCGCTCAAGACGTTTCTAACTTGTTCTCGCCTCTCTCATCTCGGACCACCACCTTCCAGATGCAGGGTTTCCTTTCCAGGGAAGGCTGGAATATTTTCAAGCTCTGAAATCTTTAGATTATAGCATCCATGTCAGTAGAAGGGGCTTTAGAAATCATCCAGTCCGGCGCTCATTTGAATGAATGAGGCTCAGAGAGGTTAAGAATGTACCCAAGGTCACACAGCTGGTTATTAAGACAAGCGTTGTCCTCACTTCCTCTGTCATTGCCCCCAAGCACTCCTCAGGGTCACACACCTTCAACGTCTAAATGAGATTTTCTTTGTCCACTCAGAGCAGGAAAAATTTTACCCGGTAGCTCTGGGAGGTGGGCTGAGGGTGGGGAGAGCACGTAGCTGGTTTGCTATCATTGCTTTCACAATATTTTCCTCCCATGTGTTCCCTGTTCCACTTTCTTCCTGCAGCTCACTTTTGAATATTTAAATATTTAAGAACTGTGAGCTGCCTGCAAGCTCTCTGAAGCCTCCGGAGAGAAGAACGGATACACATCCAAATAAATAAATTCCATCTCCACGGGAGGCTCCTGTGCTGGGGTACAAGGCATTGCAGGAAGCTCACTCATCCTGGTCTACTGCATCACAGCAATGGTTATCCAGTCACGGAAGTGTAAAATATTCAACGCTTTTGATCAAAAATGTATGAAATCGTAAAGCCAAAGGATTATGCGTGTGTGCCTGAAATGAACTTCTGGTGGAAATTAAGACCGTGAGCATAATTTGCAGAGCCGTCTACCTTTTAGTGGCTTGCCCCAGTGTTTTCTTCTAACCTGGTTCAAACGTATGGCGTCATGAGCTGCGTTAGGTATCCGACACAATACTTGCCAACCAATAACAGACATTCAAATGTCATTTGTCTTTGGGTTTCATTATGGCAACTGTTAAAGGAATAAACGAACTGCAGAATTAAATGAATACAGCTGAATTTGGTGACCATCCTAGCACATGGTAAGCTGAAATATCAGCTTCAATTTTAAAAAACTCTTTCTCTAAGAAAATCCGTATGCAAAAAGAGGACTAAAACTTTCAGAAGTTATTTTCCCTTTCATAACTGATTTCTTAATTCCATATATTTTAAGCTACTACTGAAAACCAATTGCTTTCCTACTTGGGTTTGGCTGGAGTGGCTTGTGTGTTGTTGTTGAGTGTATAACGTGTGTCCAAGTACAATACGTGTCTATTTTAAATTTTTGGTTAAATGAGATAAAATTAGACACGGTACTTTCAGAATGTACGAAAAGACCAGGGCGTAGAATACTTAAAGTGTTTGAAATCTTAAAAATATAAAGATATCAATATGATCTTTCTGTTCAGTGACTGTATATATATATATATATCTGAGCCTGAGACTTCTGCCTACTTTCCATACTCAGAACCTAACTGAAAAGTCAGAAAGAAACAAGAAGCCTCTCACTGACCAGAACAGAGTTCACCCCTCACATACTGGGTGGGAATGTAAACTGGTGCGGCCAGTATGCAAAACAGTATGGAGATTCCTCAAAAATTAAGAACAGATTTACCCTGTAATCCAGCTATCACACTTCTGGGTATTTATCTAAAGAATGTGAAAACACTAATTCGAAAAGATATATGCACCCCTCTGTTCACTGTGGCATTATTCACAATAGCCAAGATATAGAAACAACCTGGGTGTCCATAAATGGATGAATGGAGAAAGAAAATGTGATACACATACACACAAACACAAACATACAATGGAATACTACCCAGCCATAAAAAAGCATGAAATCTTGCCATATGTGAAAACTCAGGTGGACCTGAGGGTATTACACTTAGTGAAATAAGGCAGATGGAGAAAAATACAATATGATTTCACTCATATGTGGAATATAAAAACAAAATAAACAAATCAAACCAAACAAAAATAAACACATAGATACAAGAACAGAGTAGTGGTTGCCAGAAGGGGAGGAGGGGGGAGGGTGAAACGGGTATGGTGATGGATGGAAACTAAATTTTTGGTGGTGAGCATGCTATAGAGTATACAGGAGTTGAAATATATTGTACACATGAAACACAAAATATTATAAACCAATGTTACCTCAATAAGAAATAAATTTTAAAAAAACAGTTCACAAATTGGGTCAGACACTCATTGTTCGTCTTTATGCACAATTCTAGCAATACTGTGGATGTGGGATATAGACCCTAACATAGCAAGAAAATACGGTCTGAAATCCAAGTGAATATATTCCACCTGAAATGGACAGGTCATATAATTAACTCAACGTATAACGAATGGCACAAGAATTTTTATCTTAACGTGGACCCTAAGAAGGTGAGCTGTACAAACGAAGAGACAGAAAATGATTTAGAAAATAAAGGCAACCGGGGCTTCCCTGCTGGCACAGTGGTTGAGAATCTGCCTGCTAATGCAGGGGACACAGGTTCGAGCCCTGGTCTGGGAGGATCCCACATGCCACGGAGCAACTAGGCCCGTGAGCCACAACTACTGAGCCTGCGCGTCTGGAGCCTGTGCTCCCCAACAAGAGAGGCCGCGATAGTGAGAGGCCCGTGCACCGCGATGAAGAGTGGCTCCTGCTTGCCACAACTAGAGAAAGCCCTCGCACAGAAACGAAGACCCAACACAGCAAAAATAAATTAATTAATTAATGAACTCCTACCCCTCCCAACATCTTAAAAAAAAAAAAAAGAAAAGAAAAGAAAGGCAAGAGGATGGTCCAAGCACACAGCAGTCTGGTGAAGCTTAGTGCTGAGGCCAGAGTCTCGAAACTTTACTACAACCGAGATGGGATCCTCAGAGAGAGCAGCTCAGAAGGAATGCTCAGCGAGGTCAAAGCAGCGGGGAGATGAAGCAGGTCTCGGAGGGAGAAAGAGCTCCGTGCACCTGGGGGCTGTGGAGGAGTGAATGGGTGGTGAAAGAAAGAGGGGACAGGCTTCCCTGGTGGCGCAGTGGTTGAGGGTCCGCCTGCCGATGCAGGGGACGCGGGTTCGCGCCCCAGTCTGGGAAGATCCCACGTGCCGCAGAGCGGCTGGGCCCGTGAGCCATGGCCGCTGAGCCTGCGCGTCCGGAGCCTCTGCTCCGCAGCGGGAGAGGTCGCGGCGGCGAGGGGCCCGCGTACCGCAAAAAAAAAAAAAAAGAAAGAAAGAAAGAGGGGATAGCTTGAGGTCAGGACAAGTTTTACTTAGGATGCAGGAAACCTGAGTATGTCTTCAACGCGAGGAGAAGGAACCAGGAGAAAGGTAGACGTGGAAACGAGAGAAACAGGGGCAACTGTGCAAGCAAAGCATGGGGAGGGATAGCACAAAAAGCACGGAGGAGCAGAATCACCTCTTTCCTGGGAAGAAGCCTCCTTCAAACCGCCATCCGACCTGGTTGCCTCCATCTTGAGAGTAGTTTACAACCAGCTACTCAAAGCCGGTCCTCAGACCAGAGGCGTCAGTGTCACGTGGGCTCTGGCCTGCTGCCTCTCTCGCTACCCCAGCCCTAGCCAATCACACATTACAAGCTCTTGCACGTTAACAAGGTGGCAGGTGATGCCCCTGAAGTCTGGGATGAGCTGGTTTAAAGCAGTGGTTGTGAACACAGGCATTGAAATGAGACAGATCTGAGTTCAAATCCAGCTCTACCGTGACCCCGTGGGATGTGCCCTAGGGCGAGCCTCCCCAGGCCTCAGGTTTTTTCCTCTGTAGAACGGGGATAATGATACTGTTTCTTCTCAGGGGTCGTTGTAAAACTGAGATCATGCAGGGAAAGAGCGTGCCTTTGAGCCTGGCACACGGTAATGATGTTGTTTTTGTTCATCCCTTCCAGCCTACTTGGGTAACAGCTCTGTTATGTCCACGTCTGAACCCCGGTAGGGAATGAGTTCACCAAGGACGGGAAACATGCATCGGACCGGGAGATCTGCACACAGGTGTGTGACATTGAGGTGAAACACTCAACGCACTACGTGCTGACATGGGGCTGGGACACGGGCAAGTCGACGATCCCACAGCAAATAGGAAAGCACTTTTTTCGACTCTATGCATACAAAAGCCGGTTAGAAATAGGTTATGAACTTGCTTGGGATTAAAGGATAAACTTTCAGAAGAGAATAAGCAAGTTACCAGGTGAATACACTTTGAAAACCTCCTGCGTCAGGGCGTGGCCATGACAAAGTGAGACGGAGATCTCTTTGAACCCACACCCAGGTGCTGCACCCCCTTCCAAGGTCAGCAGTGCAAACCACCCAGAGACGTTTCACCGTAGGGATGAAGCTGAATTCTCGGGAAAAGTACCTAAATCAACTCACAGCACGAGACGAGTTTCTTCATTTTCGGCAAAGCTCCAATAATGAAGGGGCTGATTTCATCGTACGCACCTTAATTTCTTCTCTTGGCAAAAGCACATATACAGAAACCCCAGCAGGCTTGTAATAGGAGGACAAGTCTTTCTGCTTGTGTTATGAGATATGGGAGAAAACACAGAACTTATTAACACTGAACACCCACTTCTGTCGTGAATAATATATAACAGCAGAAGTATTTTATGGAGCTCAGTTAAGTGTCTCGACATGAAGAATCCACAGGTGATTTCAATGCATTCAACTCTAGCAACTCACACCTGTGGAACAGCCATTGGGCAGTGGGCACGGGCTAGATCCTGGGGCAGCACGGGGGCTGGGACCCAGGTGCCTTGTTGGGCACCCCTACCGAGGAAGGGAGCCTGGGACACGGTGCCAGGGCCCTGTGGGCTAAAGCACAGTCAAGGTTCCGGAACCCAGAGGCAGAAGGTCAGAGGAGGCTTCCCGGAAAATCTCACTTAAGATCACTTCCCTGGGGCTTCCCTGGTGGCACAGTGGCTGAGAGTCCGCCTGCCGATGCAGGGGACACGGGTTCGTGCCCCGGTCCGGGAAGATCCCACATGCCGCGGAGCGGCTGGGCCCGTGAGCCATGGCCGCTGAGCCTACGCGTCTGGAGCCTGTGCTCCGCAACGGGAGAGGCCACAACAGTGAGAGGCCCACGTACCGCAAAAAAAAAAAAAAAAAAAAGTCACTTCCCTGGCAAGCAAAGGCAGGCAGAACATTTCAGGGAGGGGGGCCCAGCAAAGATAGTGGCATGAAAGGCCCTGAGGGGGAGGCTGGGGAGCTGGGCTTTAGCCTCTCATCAGTGGGTAACTATGCACGTTTGGCTTTTGCTCCGATCTTGGTTTAGCAAGGTCATTCTGAGGATGGACGGATGGCGGAGAGCCTGGGGCAGAAGGATCCATTAAGGGCGACGCAGTCATCCAGGTAAAGGGACTGGGAAGCTCTCGAGGAGGTGGGGGGCAAGCGCTTCCTTTCAGACACAGACTTAGCCACCTTGGCGACCTGTGGGGAGGGTGACAAAGGGGCTGCTGGTTCAGAGCTATAAAACAAAGAAGGCTGGAAGTGCAGGAAAGGTCCGGATCGGGGAATTCTCCTGGTCACAGTGAGGCCCCGACATCAGTGTGTTAATACAAAACAGCGAGTATCCTAAAAGCCCAGGCCGCCCTGGAGTGAGAAGATGACTTCCTTTGTACACCAGCAATGAAGAGACGCCTCTGGTGGTCCCTCCCCACGCTCTCTGCAGCCTCTGACCCTGAACGCTGCAGCTCTCCGGACATCCTTGCAAAAGCCCTTTTCTTTGGATACAATTTCTGAATTGTAAAATTTTAAATGACCTCAGGTGTTGCCAAAGGTGTTCATGCTGAATTGAAGTTCAAAATCGTGCAGTGGTGTGGTGACCAAGAAACAGGATGTCCCCCAGTACAAGCAAGGGTATCTGTGTCTGTGTGTTGAGTGCAAATAATGTAAGCTGGGTGCTTTGACCAAATTTTGCTTGGAACAGTGTGCTCGGGGCACTAGAGTTAGCATGTCCCCGGGAGATGACGAGCACGGTCCCGGGCCCGACAGGGGGAAACAAGATGAGCCAACGGCCTCTCTCTGCCCATCTGTGCCACCTTCTCAGGGAGAGACAAGGATGATCTCTCCTGGCAGGACACCCCACTGCTTGGCTTCCCAAGACTTCTCCTGGTGTGGTGAGAAGAGGCAACCCTATAGGCCTAGTTTACTGATGCTTCTCCCTGGGATCGAGGGAATCATTGATACCCTGCAGTTTTTCTCAGCGGGGGACACCACCAGCATTTTGGCCAGGGCCATGCTCTACCACAGGGGACTGTCCCATATAACAAGGCATTAATAATTTTAGCCACATCCCCCCAAACGCCAGCTGTAGTTATTATGAAAAACAGAATCACCCCAAGCATTTCCAAATGCCCCTAGGGTTGTGGCACGCTAGCTGGTTGAGAACCACGGCAGTATTCACCGATGAGGTTCATCTCTATAAATATTCTGTTTTTCTACCTGATAAAAATAATGACTGCCCCTACTGGTCCATCTGACACAGTATGCAGAAACCATCTTTAAAATAAAGAAAGAAATACAAAGAAAACAAAAACAAACAAACAAAAGAAAAAAATCAAAGAACCATGTTTTTTTCAGCACAAGCAAATCACCAAAAGCTACGTTACAGAGAGACGACAGCTGTCTCTAGGGCTTTACAGGAATGATATGACATTATTTTCTTGGAGAATTAAAAATTGAAATAGAGCCCCAAATCTAGAAACTAAAGTGAGATTAAAAATTAAATAAATTCTGGAACATAAGAAGTTCTATAAATCAAGCTTAAAGGATCCGAGTCAAGGTAAAGAACCCTAAAACAAAGATCACACAAAAGGATCGCTGGTGATTTACGCTTCCCCGGGGGTTCATAATAGGCGCGACATAAGACTTGCCCTTCTGAACGTCAACCTCATACCTGTGATACAATGACTGAAGTACTGTGTATTGTGTATCATGCTTTTAATTCCAAGGCTTCAAGTGCTAACATTCAGACAGGAGGGACCTTCTAGATTCTATTGACGAAATTGTTAGTACCAACTTCGCTGTACCATAAAGTAAGTTCTTTTGTTTTTAAGAAAAAAACCCCAATCATTCCAAAACCAAGAAACATGCCCAAGGGTACTTAGAGGAGTATGCAATTACTAGCACATACTGGCAGGAACATTCCAGTGTTTGAAATCAACAAATCCTTAGGAGGCATGCTCAGACAGATGACACTTAAGAAAAAACAACTGCATTTAGATTTATAGGAAGGTTTTTCACTTACTTCAAATTTCTGTATAATCCTTGTTCCTCTAAGTTAAAGGGGGGAAGAAAATCACACTGTAATTCCTTATTTTTCTAATTAAAAAATAAACAAAACAAAACACGTTATATCCTCTAATTCGGCTTTGGCTGTCCTCAAGTATTTTCTTTGCGTCTCCTTTCAATGAATACTACTTTCAAATTCTAAACAAAAAGCAAAATATCAAAAGTGAGCCCAGGGAACACTGTACAAAACCAAGTATCACAATGCAAACAAGGCAACTGCATCTATCAGAAGTGATGATTCGGAAGAGGATAAATATAGAACGGTGCTTTCCAAATGGCGTTTGGGTGGCAAGTGCAGCAAACAGGTGAGGGCTACATCCCAAAAGTTTCTCTGAAAAAAGATCGCCAAAGTATGATCAACAAGTGTCTTCTTTTTGAAGCTGTCGGTCCCCTGGTG
This sequence comes from Globicephala melas, assembly GCF_963455315.2. Lineage (NCBI taxonomy): Eukaryota > Metazoa > Chordata > Mammalia > Artiodactyla > Delphinidae > Globicephala > Globicephala melas. Next base: position 2,332,236 of record NC_083315.2, on the reverse strand, counting down.
CCCCTGACACTGAACTTCCGCAATCTGGCCTTGGTGTGGCCATCCATTCCTGGGTAAATCCAAGTAAAACCTGAGGACACTTCAGCCTCTGAGGACGCCGTCAGAAGCAGTGGAGCAGCTCCACATGGGACGGGCCTTTTATGGCCTGAACTGGAGAGCCTTGATCCCAGATCATCTACCAGAAATAGCTCCTGAAACTCAGAGGCGCCCACGAGCTGTTGCAACAGGCCTGGCCAGCAGCAATTTCAAATGCAATGAGAACTGTCACATTGTCTTTCAGCTTGTTTTACAGAGAAACTAAAAATGCACCAGCAATCTCCCGAACGGGCTACAACAATACGGAACTGAACGGGCAAACGTTTTTCTAATTCTAGTCTTTGGGGTATAAAAGAACACATAACCAGCTCAGATATAGACTCTCAAAAAGGAAGTAACACACCTATACACGTATAAACAGTTTGCTGTAAAGGCACACGCCTCTTTACCAGTTTGCAAGTTGTGTAGACATCTATGGGTTTCTTCCCACTTCCAACAAGAGAATTTCCAATAGAAAATGAGTCATCGGAAGATAGAATTGTGCTGGAAGTAATTTCTCTAAAACAACACAAAGGTTTTGCCTTAAAACCAAAGACCACGCTCTGAATGGATGGATCTGTCTTCAGATGGATCTCAGGCTGCTCAATTCACTCAAAGACCAGAAGAAACGTAACTAATGGGCAGGGCGGGGAAGAACCATCAAGCACAAGCACTTGTTAAAAGGCTATTTATGTTTTTTACTTTATTTATTTATTTATTTTGCGGTACGCGGGCCTCTCACTGTTGGGGCCTCTCCCGTTGCGGAGCACAGGCTCCGGACGCGCAGGCTCAGCGGCCATGGCTCACGGGCCCAGCCGCTCCGCGGCACGTGGGATCCTCCCGGACCGGGGCACGAACCTGTGTCCCCTGCATCGGCAGGTGGACTCTCAACCACTGCGCCACCAGGGAAGCCCTATTTATGTTTTTTAGATACTCAAACTACTGTTGCAACTCTGCCTACAAAAATCCTTACACCTGTGGGTGTCCTTGTCGCTGGGAAGCATAACAGAACGTCTGGATCATCCTGACTTCAATATAAAGCACAAAGTTCAGAACTCTGGGCTGGGCCAAGGTTCTGCACCGCCCCCGGGGGCAGGTACCCGGCTGTTAGCTCTCAGAACAGCAGCTGCTTCAGTCAGCAGAGACCGCCCAAGCACCATCTGAATTCCTGTCATTAATTAACCCTGCAGGACGACGCCTCCTTCTAGACAGACAGTCCGGTGGCCAGGTGAAAGACGGCAGATACCCTGGGCAGCCTTCATGATTAAACACCGGCTTTGTTTTTCTCTTTCTGACTTACTTCACTCTGTATGACAGACTCTAGGTCCATCCACCTCACTACAAATAACTCAATTTCGTTTCTTTTTATGGCTGAATAATATTCCATTGTATATATGTGCCACATCTTCTTTATCCATTCATCCGATGATGGACACTTAGGTTGCTTCCATCTCCGGGCTATTGTAAATAGAGCTGCAATGAACATTTTGGTACATGACTCTTTTTGAATTATACCATATGCTAACACATATATATGGAATCTAAGGGGAAAAAAAAGGTCATGAAGAACCTAGGGGTAAGACGGGAATAAAGACACAGACTTACTAGAGAATGGACTTGAGGATGTGGGGAGGGGGAAGGGTAAGCTGGGACAAAGTGAGAGAGTGGCATGGACATATATACACTAGCAAACGTAAAATAGATAGCTAGTGGGAAGCAGCCGCATGGCACAGGGAGATCAGCTCGGTGCTTTGTGACCACCTAGAGGGGTGGGATAGGGAGGGTGGGAGGGAGGGAGACAAAAGAGGAAAGAGATAGGGGACATATGTATATGTATAACTGATTCACTTTGTTATAAAGCAGAAACTAACACACCATTATAAAGCAATTATACTCCAATAAAGATGTTAAAAAAAACTAAAACCAAAAACACTGGCTTCATGTTTTGCTCAAGGGTTAGAGACAATTTGTCAATTGTAAATAGTGCTGCAATGAACATTGGGGTGCACGTGTCTTTTTGAATTATGGTTTTCTCAGGGTATATGCCCAGGAGTGGGATTGCTGGGTCATATGGTAATTCTATTTTTAGTTTTCTAAGGAACCTCCATACTGTTCTCCATAGTGGCTGCACCAACTTATATTCCCACCAACAGTGTAGGAGGGTTCCCTTTTCTCCACACCCTCTCCAGCATTTGCTGTTTGTAGATTTTCTGATGATGCCCATTCTAACTGGTGTGAGGTGAATGTTCACTGCAGTGCTATTTACAACAGCCAGGTCATGGAAGCAACCTAAATGCCCATCGCCAGACGAATGGATAAAGAAGATGTGGCACATATACAGAACGGAATATTACTGAGCCATAAAAAGGAATGAAATTGGGTCATTTGTAGAGACGTGGATGAATCTAGAGACTGTCATACAGAGTGAAGAAAGTCAGAGAAAAACAAATATCACATATTAACGCCTATATGTGGAAACTAGAAAAATGGTTACAGATGAACTGGTCTGCAGGGCAGAAATTGAGACACAGATGTAGAGAACAAACGTATGGACACCAAGGGGGGAAAGAGGCAGGGGGGATGGTGGTGTGATGAATTGGGAGATTGGGGTTGACGTGTATACAATGATATGTATAAAATGGATGACTAATAAGAACCTGCTGCATAAAAAATAAATAAAATAAAATTCAAAAAAAAATTAAATAAAATTAAAAAACAAAAAAAAGACAATTTGTCCAAGCCACATTGTTTACTCACCTCAAGCAGACAAGCAAAGCTTCACAGTCACTTCCTAATCTCTGTCCTGGCCCTCACCTTATTTTCCCTTTGACCAATTTTGCTTTCTACTCCTTTTTAATTTTATTTGATCTTGTTTTATATATTTATATAAGCTGCTTTACATTCTTCCTGGAGCAAGCAGGGTAAAAATAAATAAAAACTTCCATGAAACAGTTGACTATCTGGGTCTTTCTTTCAAGAAAAGATAACACTGTTACTGCAACAATGCAGGGTTTTTTGTTTTTTGTTGTTTTCCTAAAAAAGATTCATTCCCACAAAAGAAACATCTAACTTTTGGATGCCTCTGAGGTTACTGGTCCCTGCAGCATCAAGCTGGCCCAGCTTAATGCACTGGAGTCTCGTAGAATAATTCTCCGAGGCTGCTTCTTTCATACCTGCTTCTTGTCTTTGTTCAAAGCCCAGTTAATTCTACCTGCGCAATCTGTTTAAATACTTTCCTCCATTTTTCTTTGTTTTTTCTTATATCGTGAAATCAGGAAACTCTTGTCATACATACTTCTTCCCAAAAACTTGACAGTCATCAGAACTGATATGCATGAGAGTAGATTTAATGATATACCCATGAAGAAAACGGAACATCACATTTTATAAATTAAGAACTAGACTTAGATCTCTCCGAGATATTTGATAAGTAACTATTCCTCATTTGCTATTATTTAATACTAGTAGGATAATAACCATATGGTAGTCTACCATTCTTTCTAGTGACTGCATTGTATCAGCTTCAGTATGACTTTTTTTTTTTTTTTTTTTTTTTGTGGTACGCGGGCCTCTCACTTGTGGCCTCTCCCGTTGCGGAGCACAGGCTCCGGACGCACAGGCTCAGCGGCCATGGCTCACGGGCCCAGCCGCTCCGCGGCATGTGGGATCCTCCCGGACCGGGGCACAAACCCGTGTCCCCTGCATCGGCAGGCGGACTCTCAACCACTGCGCCACCAGGGAAGCCCCCAGTATGACTTTTAATCTGGCTTTTGTGGGTTAATCTAGAAACCATGACTACTTATGATATTGATCTCAAGAGAAACTACATTCTATGGTACCTGTTTTATAATAAACAATGAACATGTGGAAACCAAAATTAAAACACAATGCTTTTCACAATCATGACAAAAAAATAGACATAAACTTAACTAAACATATACAGGATCTGTATGCTGAAAATTATAAAAGGCTGATGAAAGACATCCAAGGAGACCTAACTAAACAAATACACATACACTGTGTTCATGGGTTGAAGAGTCCACATAGTACAGATGTCAATTCTCCCCAAAACGATCTATAGAGTTAATGCAATTTCTATCAACATGCCCGGAAGGATTCTGGTAGATAAAGACGAGCTTATTCTAAAATTTATAGGAAGAGGCGCAGGCCTTAGAATAGCTAGAGCAATCTTGAAAAAGAAGAATAAAGTGAGAGTAATCAATGTACCCCACGTTAAGGCTTTTACTATAAAGCTATAATAATGGAATAGAATAGAGAACCCTGAAATATACCAGGCAAATATACCCAACAGAATTTTGACTTAAGGTGCCATTTCAACAAACGGTGCTGGAGCAGATGGACAGACATAGACAAAAAAACAACAACAAAAACCCAAACAAAGCAAAACAAAAAACCCAAAAACCCTTAAGTCTAATCCTTACAACTTATACAAAAATTAACCGAAGTGAATCACAAAATTAAGTGTAAAATATAAAACTATGATACTTTTAGGGAAAAAAACAGGAGAAAATCTTCACGACCTAGACAAAGTTCTTGGACTTGACCCCAAAAGCACAAGCCATGAAAAATGACAAAGGAGACTCATCGGAATGAGAAACTTCTGCTTTGCAAAAGACTGCATTAAGAGGACGAAAAGATATGCTAGGGAGTGGGAGAGAGTATCTGCAGGTTACATACCTGAGAAAGGACAACTACACAGACCATAGGAAGAGCTCTCAAAATTCAACAGCAAAAACTCCCCCAACAGTCCAATTAGAAAATAGGCAAAAGATATGAAGAGACATTTCACCAAAGAAGATGAAGGACAGGTGGCAAATAAGCACATGAAAAGATGTTCAACACCGTTAGCCATTAGAGAAATACAAATTAAAACAGCAACGAGGGGCTTTCCTGGTGGCGCAGTGGTTGAGGGTCCGCCTGCCGATGCAGGGGACGCGGGTTCGTGCCCCGGTCCGGGAAGATCCCACGTGCCACGGAGCGGCTGGGCCCGTGAGCCATGGCCGCATCAGAATGGCAAAAATGAAAACAACGGTGACCAAACCAAACGCTAGCAAGGAGAAGCGGGACACACGTCGCGGGTGGGAACAGAAAATGGCTACCCGGGGAGGCAGCTCGGCGGCTTCTTCAAAAACGAAACCTGCCAAAGCAAACTACCGTATGGCCTGGCAACTGCACCCCTGGGTATTTATTCCAGAGAAATGGAAACGTATTTTCATACAAAATCCTGAACACAAATGTTCACGGTAGCTTTATCTGCAATAACCGAAACCTGGAAACCAGCCAGATGTCTTCGATGGACGAACAATTTAATAAACCTGGCGCACCCACGCCGTGGAAGGCCGCTCAGCGATAAAACGCAACAATCTACTGATACATGCAGCAACCGGATGAATATGCAGGGAATTGCGCTGAGTGAAAGAACGCCAGTCCCCAAAGTTTAGATGCTGTGTGACTGCACTTATACCACATTCCTGAAAGATAACATCGTAGACGTGGAAGGCACATCAGAGGTTAGGGATGCAGTGACGGGGCTACGAGAGGCCAGCATGAGGGATCCTTCTCCTGTTCTACTGACTCTGCATCAAAGCCAATATCCTGGTGATGATGTCGATTTCTAGTTCTGCCAGATGTTACCATTGGGGGAAAATGGGTAAAAGGTACACAGGCTCTCTCTGTAGCAAGTCTTACAACCGCATCCGAATCTATAATTATCTCAAAATTAAGTCTAAACACTAAAAAAAAATCGACTTCAAGTGAAACTTCCAAATGCAACCCATCTGTAACTGGGTTACTTACCATAATTGTACTTTGAGTAAATCTATGTAGATTTGCCTGTCATCAAGGCCATCTGAAGAAATCCGAATTGGAAATGTTTCTTTTCCCCTACAAGAAGGGAAGTCATGGCCCCAAAGTAAAATATTTGATACAGAGTAAGAAAAGGAGAGCATTGCTTTCCAATTAAACATGTTTACTTGGCAGGTCGTCCGGATACTGAAAAGAGCATCTCTAATGCCTAGGGCCAGTCAAAGAACAGGATCCCTCCCCTTCATTTTCCGCAGTTCAATCCACCGCCAAACACGATCGACACTTGAGAAACAGTAAGAAAACAACTCTTCAGAAAGGGAAGAGACCGGGTCCTCTCAACATTTCATCCTACTACAAATACAGCAAACGGGTTTTTCAGCTCTAGAGTTTCTACAGTCTTGGAGGTGTCATTCTTGAAAATAAAAGGACAAGACCCGTGTTCGGCCTTCCAAGTGCTGGGACAGGTCATCTGAGGGTGCTTCAGTATCCTCTGTCCTCTCAGATGCTATAGCATAAAACTTAGATCCGAACATCCTGAACTGGCCCTCCTGGGGGTCACTCACGCTGGCCTTCCGTGCTAGAAAGGATCAGCCCTGGGGAAGGCCATGGCAGAGATGAGATGAAGCTTCTCTTCAGTTCACCTTAGGCGGGGAGCACAAGCCCAAGAACATCTACGCTCCCGCCTCTCTCATCTCCGCCCCCAAGCTCCTCCAGCCCACCTCCGCCTCCCAGCCCATGCCCACCTTCTTCCTCTCTCCCCTTCACTCATCGTCCGTGACCACTGTCCCCTCCGGCCCCAGAAGCCACAGGCTCCCGCAACAGGTTTACAATTGGACTCCAGCTCCCTCTGCATCCCAGGAGCTGCTCCCCCACCACGGAGCCCGCCGGTGGACTTGGCCTCTGGCCGGCGGCGTCTGACACTCTCTGACCACTTCCGGCGGCACGAGGTCTCTACCCGTCCCAGGGTGAGTTCTGCCGCGATCCTCCTGTCTCGACGGCTCCCGTTCTCCTGGCTGCGCTCGGCCCTCACCTCGCAGCCGTGACCACATCTTGCTGCCTGGGGTCCTCCCCGCCTGCCCTCCCCCATCCCTGCTCTCAACGGCCTCTCGCCAGGACTGCTGCAAGAGCCTCCACGGCCCCTCCGTCCACCGACACCTCCCCCCATCCTCCCCGCGCCTTCCAGACGCATCTCAACCGCCCAGGCTCGGCTGCAGCACGCCCGGCGGAAACCTCGCAAGCAGCCGCATCTCAACCGCCCAGGCTCGGCTGCAGCACGCCCGGCGGAAACCTCGCAAGCAGCCGTGCCCGCAGGTCTCCGCGCGGAGCCCGCTCGCACCGCCCCCTGGTGCCAGTCCCTTCTCACGGACGGAGGCTCACGTGACGAGCTTTTGCAAGTGATGTTCTTGAGTAGTAAATGTAAGCACGTTCCTGTAAAAGAGTCACTTTCACCCTCTCGTGTGCAGATGCTCATCAGAAGGGAAAAGGGACCGGGCTACAAATAAATACGTGGGCAACTGCACCTGCCCCAGAGATGATCTCACACGGACCGAGATCTGTGCTGACTGACTTCTACGGACGTACGGCTGAGAGTGGTGTGACGACTAGAAAGGGTTTTCATGTCTTGCTTTATTGCCAACCTCACATTTGGATACACCCAGGAGGCTGTGACACGGCTGGGTATCAGGCGGCGTCCGTGTGCTGGTGACAAACAGAGGGTGAGAATGGCCGGCCTGGTGGGTGAAGTCCGAAGTCCCTACTACCTCTGTGACCTGGCCCCTTCCCACCTCTTCAGCCATATGGCCCACCATCCCTCCCGCAGTAGGTGACCACGAGAAACCGCACTGACCAGGGCTGCTGGGTCCAGGCTGGTCTCGGAACGCCTTCCCTCCCTTGTCACTTCGAAAACCCCTCATCATCCTTTCCCGATGAGCCCTTCCTGACATGGTCTATGATTTCCAACCTCTAGACTGTTCGTGTCCACAGGGCAGGGGCTCCATCTGTCTCTGAATCCACAGAACCCAGGAGGGTCCGCCACTCCACACACGCAATAAATGTCTGGGACATGCCCTCAGATCTCTTTTTCTCATTTTAATTCAGCGACAACATGCGCCTCTTTTTCTCCAGGTGTGACTCATCAATTCTTAATATCCCTCTGAAGTTAGAAAGGGACAAGAAAGTGGCTCCCCAGTTTAGAAGCAGAAAGTGAAGCAGCTGGAGCCCACTCACGTGCTTTTGGGCAGAAGCCCCCTCTTCCCGCTTTCCCTCCGTGAAGCCCCTGTTTCCGAAGGAAGGAGGACGTCAGGGCATCGGTGCAGGGAAAGCAAGACAACAGAGCTCTCCGCCTGACTGCTCCCGCCTCCTGCAAAGTTCTGCTTTCTAAGAGGCAGTGAGCTCGAGCGATCAGGAGATGTATCTGTTTAAGCTGCTCATCTCCAGGGGATAAGAACAGCGAGCACGAGGGTCTGAGTTCTGTCCTCAACTCTGCTACGACGGTACCAGACTTGGAATCCTTTTCTTTTTCTCCATAGACTTGGGAACCGGACTTGGAATCCTTTTCTTTTTCTTTTTCTCCATAAACTCGGGATTTTGACATCTGCGAGTGAAGACCAGAACGTACCTGATCGTCTCCTAACACCTACACTAATACACCCCTGTGAGTCTGAGCTTGGGCTGCCTGCACCACGGACAGATAAATGTTAACCGCTGGGTAGGTTTAAAGAAAGCAAAAGGGGGGATATTATCGTTGGTTAACAATATTTTTCAACCAATAAATCACCCTCCCCCAGACAGTCTAAATCAATCAATCTCTGTCTCTCTGTCTGTCTGTCTCTCCCTCTCAAAGCTCAGGGAGAGCTTCAGTGGTCTGGATGACAATATTTCGAGCTCCAAGGTCACGTATAGGTCACTGGCTTGAGCACCAGATGAGCAGGCCAGCTCTTCTCTCCCACGCTGCTGCTTCAAGAGCGATGGGTGGAGAACCAACGCTCAGCACGAACAGAACCGCTGGCCTCAAGGTCCAGATGAAATGTGAGTTTGCCAGGGAGGGAGCTTGGCCCGTGTTTTATGAGTCCTGGCTGCAGGGAGGGGATACAGCCTCTCACAGGGCTGGACCAGCATTGCATTCCTGGACACCACGCTGAGTCCTGAGAGTAACGGGAGACGTACCAAGTGTGACATGCTCTGTTTAGGCTGCTGTGCATCTAAGAGTATGGGACTGCTGTGAATTCATCGCATGGCAGAAACGCAGAGGTGGCTTCTCAAAGGGAACACGGGCTTGGAGGGCTCCAGCCGGTGGAGGGAGGTACTCGGACACGGAAGCAGACCCAGGCGCTTGATCCTTTCCACGAGGGCTTGACATCACAAAGGTTAGCACCAAAAGTGGTTCCCTTGGCTGACCCCAAACACCAAGAGGGGACAGACAGCCCTGACTCCTGCGTGAAAACACAAAGCTTCTGCGGTCCTCCTGGGGGCCGTGTAAAGGTGCCTCTCTGCGCCGAGATGCACAAAGGAGAACCAGGGGCAAACTCCAGCCCTCAGAGGCACGCCGGGGACAGGAAGGACGGGGGTGCTTTCTCTGCAGCCACGGTCTCCCAGCCTCGACACAGTCCGACAGCCCACGCGGCCCTGGGTGGGAGCACAGCGCGTGCAATCTCCCCATCCATGGGCTTCCGTTATCACGTTCACTCCCCTTCTTTTCCGCCAGAAACACAATTCTAAGCGATGGCTGCACACTTGGGCCAACCCACAAGAGCCTAATAATCCTGTAATGAAGTGGAACCGCAGCACCAATAATTCTATCAAACTGAACCACTACGCGCGGCGGCTTCAAACGTGTCTGCGGCTCCCACTGCGGCTCCGGAACGCCGGCTCCCTGGCAGCGCACGTGGTGGCTTCCCACCCTAAGGCCGAGGCAGAGACTCTTGTTCTGGGGGCCGGGGCTACGAAGTTGAGAAGGAGAGCACCGCCTGGGCGGCTGCGTGTGGGAGAACAGGGTGAGCAGGTGGCGTCAGCCGTGCAGGCAGCGTGGGCTGGGGGGCTGAGTTCAGGGGGGAGGAACCCCTGGGGCAGAGAGATGATGCTGAAAGCTGAAAAGTTTCAAGAAAAGGAAACAAAGGAAAGATATGGGGACCCACTGACTGGGGTCTGAAACACCGACTTCATTTTCTGATATTTTCTCATTTCACGGCTCCAGGTTAAAGCCTGGTCAGTCCAGAGGCCAAAAGCTTGCTGCTCTAGGTTGACTCCCACGGTCCCACTGGGTTCTAAAAACCTGAGACTCTGTGATTCTGAGGCAAAGCACTGTGTCACAGTCACCAAAGAAAAAGGGAGAGAATTAAGAGAAAGAAAAGAAGAGTGCAATACGGACGATGGAAAGGGGTCCAAGGAGAGAGAAAGTGTGTGAGCGCCAGGCCTTCTGGAGTGAGAAGTACTAATGAGACAGCAGGGCAGGAACTAACAACACAGGGTCACCCCTCAGCTCCCTCAGATAGAGACTCGGTCTGGAGTGGATGATGCCCTCAAAGACCCTGAAGTTATCTGCCAGACTTGCTATGCCGCCGTGGACTTAGTAGCGTGTATGGGGAACTCCCTTCAGAGGATCTACTGCAAACATCTGGTAACCTCATCAGTGGGATGGAGAGCGTGCCCCGCATCAGAGTGAAGAGAAGAAACGTAGCCGCAAATACACCCTCAAAGGATGACACTTATTTAGGAGTCCTTCCAGGTTCTCCCAAGTCCCTGACTCTGCTTTACGCAGCCTACATTCCACCCCCCCCACCAGCGCCCTGAGAACGTGAATTCCAAGAGGAGAGAGATTTTTGTCTGTTCTGTAGATGGTTGTTAATTTCCAGTGCCCAGATCAGTGCCTAAGACATAGTAAATGTTCAATAAATGTTCCTTGGAGGAAAGGAATGAATAATACCTATTTTACAGGGAGAGCACCCAGAGTTGTTTTAAAAGTAAACAATTTTTTTCTTTACGGCCCGCCCCCCATTACTCTCTCCGCAGCCCCCAGTCTGGGATCACGGTCCCCGCTGGCTTTGGGAAGAGCATCCCACAAGCCCGAATTAGTTTACCTTCTTTCCACAAACCTCTTTGGGGAAGACTTTCCTCATTAGACGGGGACTAATTTCAGTGCCAAGCTCCCGGGCATCCTGATCTTTTAGCATCACTTATGCAAATCCACGGCACCTGGACCAGCGCAGGGAGGGAAGCGAACTGCGTGCTGAACCTGGACGGCAGGATCGATTTCCAGAGTCAGCCTCCTGACAGGGCCCTCCCTAAATGTTTTCTGATGATGGCCAAGTGGGCAAGCTCAGGCCTTTCTCCCCAGAAACACGATCCTGCTTTCTATACCGACAAGTATTACTTCAAATCCCTAGTGGGCAGTCCAGGATATGGAAATTATAGTAATCTAATCTTGTAGAGGAAGAAGTATGAATCATCGTTACACGGTCTGACAAAGAGCTAAGTGATTAATCCCAGGTTGCACAGAGGCTGGGGCCCATGGTGATGGCTACCCGTGGGCCACCACCCAAACAGTGGGACCCGGCCGGCAGACATCCGACAGGCAACATCACGGCTTTCATCCCAGGGGAGCACCAAGAAACAAAGGGCCATGTTCTCAGGACCACGTTGCAAAGCTCTTGATTCTTTGGAAAACTCTTGACTGTGCGCCAGAGGAGTGAGAGAATCTGGGGCTCAAAAATCTTGTCTCTCTTCTGACTCTGGTGTCACACGCTTAAGTTCTGAGGTTTACTTTTCAGTAGGAACTGGGAGGTTTGCGGAATAATGGCGTCTCAAAAAGTGACCAGACACTCCTATCCTCTCCAGGGAAAACAAAAGACTACGGTTAGGAAAAGACACCACCAACAACCAGGATGTGCTCTTCACCACATCACAGACACCTACCGCTCTGAAGGAAGGTCTTGACCTTTTCCTGAAACTTGCAAAAAGAACACTGAAGCTCCCCAGCCCCCATCAAGAAACCACAGCCCCAGGCACCCTGGGAAACTTGGTCAGGGCGCCCACAGCCCTGAGCCATCACTGGGCTTGGCGCTTTTTTCCCTCCACTTTTTCTCTTGCACAGCTGTGTTCAATTTTCTGTCCTTGGGGTTTTTAAAGGAACATTTATTCTAGGGCCAGGATTCTCCAGTTTTACGGTTATACAACTCCCTCTCAGGGCCAAAGAATGTTTGAAAAGCCTTAAGCCCAGCACAGAGAGTTAGTAAAAGTATCCAAACGAAAGTGAAATGAAAAGGCAAGACTTGTTCCAATGTCGATTCAACCTCTTGCTTGACTGCGCTGTACCTTCTGTTTGCTCTGCAAGACATTTGCTACCTATTTTTAATCAAAGTATAAGTATGGTGTGTGTGTGTGTGTGTGTGTGTGTGTGTGTCTGTCTGTTTGCGAGCAGGTAAGGAACAGAGAAGTCCAAACGTGTATTTATATTCTTCCCACGGTTACTGTTTCCTGTTCGATGGTAAATTTTATTTTAAATAAGACCTCCATCTTCAATTGGATGGAATAAAAGATCACAAAGAAAGATTCCTTGAGGATTTTTAAGGGCTTGTTTGTTTTTCCTAGTTAGAGAGCCAGACAGTACTAGGTTTTTGGTAGTAGGATAGCAGTTTAAAAAAAAAAAAAAACAACCCTAGTTTTTACTTAAACGGTGAAACTAGCGGCACTGTTAGCCGAAACGCCCTGAGTACATTACCAACATCCAAAAGCACAGACCCACACACGCGCGCGCCAACCAAACAGCGTGAGGCTCCCACCAGCCGTGAAATGCTATCCAGGCTTCCGAGTGCAGCCGAATGGAGCTGTTTCAGAGCGCCCAGCAGTCTCTTACCCGTCCGCTTCTCTTCTCTTTTCCTGTCACCTAGACTCCCACGTCTCAAAGAAATCTGCCCAAAGGCTCTGTCTAATACAGGTTCATGAACATCACTCTTTTTTTGCCCCCTGGAGTCTCCCAAAGGCCATCCGCCTGCTTGATACACACTCCCCTTGATCTGACAGATAAAGCAAAGGTCGGGCGCTGAGGCCTGAGCTATGTGACACAGCACACAGCACCCACATGAGAGGCCTGGCCGCAGCCCAAGGCAAACAAGATGATTTTGAGAAACGAAGTAATACACACAGACTCACCCTCGAGCAGAGAAAACTGAATCCGTTTTCCACCGTGGAAGGATCTGAAATGCTGTCGGTAGCACCTGCTACATACAGTCCGGTTCTCTGAAAACGATGAGCAGATACTGTAAACTAACCTTGCGACCGGATCACGATCAGAGACAAGAGGCAGGCTTCCCTCAAGGGGCCGACGTGAGCAGAGCACACGATACCTTTCCCTTTCGACCACCTTCTCCTGCTCTTTTAAGATCAAGATATCAAAAGTGCCCTTTAGCACGGCCTTACAGGCAAAATGACAGGTTAATGTTCACATGATTCCTCCCAGATAACCAGACTCTAATTCTCCCGTGATTGGAAGTTGCCGGAAGTTAGTGAACATCTCTAAACCTAGGGCAGGGGACAGCTGAAAATGCAGATTCTGAAGTCAGGGTGTCTTTGAAGTCGGTAATTTCCTCAAGTAGGACACACTTCTAATAGCATCTTCTCATAATAATCAATGAAAAACCCTGTGGATCTGTGCTCTAGAACAAAGACGCTCCTTTCAGAATAAGAATGTTTTCATGAAAGTAATACAGAAAAATTCTCCCCTCAAAATCCCCAAACACATGCTCCCTACATGTACAAGGAAACACAGCCAAACAACAATAACCACATAAAAATAATTTTTCAAACCACACATCCAAGAAAAAAAAAAAAATCTTTACAAGAAGCTATAAGCGGGGCTTGAGAAACCAGGATGTTTTCTAACATCACGCCAAGCCAGTTAGAACACACTGGGTTTTAAAAATACGGTTTTACGATAGCCCATTTACATTCCATATAAGAAAAGACAGAAATGTGGCTGCGAACGGTCAGATACAACTTTAAAATCTGCCTCACTGAAGCGTGTAGGCACACACACTCACCCCTTGTAGAAGAGAAAACAAACACCACTTGGGCTCATCCAAAATGTGCAGCCTTTGATCACGGTCTCACGATGTTTACCCAGAACGTCCAACGCGCTTTATAGCCTAAGGAGCAGTCCAAGCTCTCAACAGAAGGTTGTCACTTGAGGGACCGTGTGTCTTGAAGAGCTGTTTTCACACGATCTAAATGAATAAAGAAGCATGGGGGAAGCAATGCACTGATGCAAATGGTAAGACCCACAGTCATCGCACCTTCGAGGCGTATGAAATGCATTCCGCCTCGAGCATCTGCATGTGTGCCTTTTGAGAAAGTCACCCCCTGCTCCCTCCACCTCGCTTCAAGGACCCGCTGTAGTCTCGGGGGCCCCAATGCTGGGATCCACTGATGTCTGAAGAGATGCAAGGCAGTGATGTAGGTACAGCCAGGACTTCACTTTAGAGAGACCTGCGCTGCATCTGAAAGCCTGTGGAATGTCTTCTCTCTTTAATCTGATTTCAAATGAAGATTTTATTTATTTATCTTCAATTTTAAAAACTTTTTATTGAAGTACAGTTAATTTACAATGTTGTGTTAGTTTTTGGTGTACAGCAAAGTGATTCAGTGTATTATATATATGTATTTGTATTCTTTTTCAGATTCTTTTCCATTATAGGTTGTTACAAGATATTGAATATAGTTTCCTGTACTATACAGTAGGTCCTTGTCGGTAATCTATTTTATATATAGTAGTGTGTGTACATTAATCCCAAACTCCTCATTTATCCCTTCCCCCCCACCTTTCCCTTTTGGTAATCGTAAGTTTGTTTTAATTAATTAATTACTTTATGGCCGCTTTGGGTCTTCATTGCTGCACACAGGCTTTCTCTAGCTGCGTCGAGCGGGGTCTACTCTTCACTGAGTTGCACGGGCTTCTCGCGGTGGCTTCTCTACTTGTGGAGCATGGGCTCTAGGCATGCGGACTTCAGTAGTTGTGGCATGTGGGCTTCAGTAGTTGTGGCTTGCGGGCTCTAGAGCGCAGGCTCAGTAGTTGTGGCGCACGGGCTTAGATGCTCCATGGCATGTGGGATCTTCCCGGACCAGGGCTCGAACCCATGTCACCTGCATTGGCAGGCAGATCCTTAACCACTGCACCACCAGGGAAGTCCATAAGTTTGTTTTCTATGTCTGTGAGTCTGTTTCTGTTTTGTAACTAAGTTCCTTCGTATCATTTTTAAAGATTCCACATATGAACGATATCATATGGTATTTGTCTTTCTCTGTATTACTTACTTCACTTAGTATGATCATCTCTAGGTCCATCCATGTTGCTGCAAATGGCATTATTTCATTCTTTTTTTACGGCTGAGTAATATTCCATTGCATGTATGTACCATATCTTCTTTACCCATTCATCTGTCAATGGACACTTAGGTTGTTGCCATGTCTTGGCA
Source organism: Globicephala melas (assembly GCF_963455315.2). Taxonomy (NCBI): domain Eukaryota; kingdom Metazoa; phylum Chordata; class Mammalia; order Artiodactyla; family Delphinidae; genus Globicephala; species Globicephala melas. The sequence goes on along the minus strand of NC_083315.2, from coordinate 2,316,871 downwards.
ATCGTAAATAATGCTGCTATGAACATTGGCCTCACTAGAAACACTTCCCTCACTGCCTGTACTGCTCTTATCCATACCCCTCCTCAATCCACTCTGGCCTGGGGTTCCCACTACCGAGCTACCCTCGTCAAGGCCACCCGAGCTCGGGGACCCCGCACTCTCCCCACTCCTGCCTGGCTGCCCCTCCTCCACCCCACCCCGTCCCGAGCTTCATTAACAATCTCTCTCTCTCCTCTCTCTGCGATCCTCTCCATGGATTTATCTATGACCTACATTCTATCTCCAGTCAGAACCACTCCTCGGAGCTCCAGCCTCACATTCAGCTGTCTACTGAACACCTCTATCTCGATACTCAACAGGGACCTCAAACTTAACAATGTCCACGACAGAACTCTCGATTCTCAAAGCTGGCCCTCCTCATTAAAAAACAAACCAAGAACAGAAAAGAAAAACGAAACACAGAAATCCCTCCTCCCCCAGTCTTTCCTCTCCTCAGAAGTTGCTAGAATTTGGGAGTCATGCTTCCTGCCCCCCTCGTCCTCACTCCCCGAATCTCATCCGTCACCAGGTGCTGACAGCTGTACCTCCAGGACACACCCCTTTCCCTTACAACATACGACAGCTTTACTGATGTATAATGCATACGCCACGCGACTCACCAATGTAAGGTGTACACGTCAACGGCCTGTAGTAGGTCCATGGAGCTGTACGACCATTATCGCAACAGTTGTAGACATTTTCATCACCCCCAAAGGAAACCACACACCCACCAGCAGTCAGTCTCGATTTCCCCTTGAACAATCCAGTCCTAGGCAAACATTGATCTACTTCACGTCTCTGTAGATTTGCCTGTTCTGGAAACTTCATATAAATGGACTCACACAGTACATGGTCACTGGTGTCTCGCTTCTTCCAGTTCGCCTATCTCCAGTATTCATCTATGCTGCAGGATGTATCCGTGTTCCATTCCTCTCTATAATCAAACAACATCCTGTCATATGAACATACAATGTTTTATTTGTTCATCAGTTAATAGACTTTGGGTTGTTTCTATTCTTTGGCAATTGTGAGTAATACTGCTAGGAGAGGCAAACTATTATATACAGGATGGATAAACAACAAGGTCCTACTGTACAGCACAGGGAACTATATTCAGTATTCTGTGACAAACCATCATGGAAAAGAATATGAAAAAGAATATATATATGTATAATCGAATCACCTTTCTTTACAGCAGAAATTAACACAACATTGTTAATCAACTAGACTTCAATAAAATGAAAAAAAAATAAAACTGCTATGAAAAGTTTTTATATAGAAAAATGTTTTCATTTCTCTTGGGTGTACACCTAGGAGTGGATATGCCAGGTCATAAGGTAAACTCTATGTTTAACTATGTTAGGAACTGCCCGACTGTTTTCCAAAGCAGCTGCTTGGGAAAGAGTCTGCATTCCTACCAGCCGCGTAGGAGAGTTCGAATTTCTCCATATCCTCACCAACACTTGTTACTGTCCATCTTTCAGAGAGGGTTATGAAGTGGGATCTCACTGTGGGTTTGATATGCATTTCCATGATGGCTGGTGATGTTGAAAATCTTCTAATGTGCTTATTGGCCATTTACATAGCTTCTTTGCCTACTTCAGGTATTTGCCTATTTTTGAATTAGGTTATTTTTTTTAATAAATTTATTTATTTATTTTATTTTTGGCTGCGTTGGGTCTTCATTGCTGCGCGTGGGCTTTCTCTAGTTGTAGTGAGAGGGGGCTACTCTTGTTGCAGTGTGTGGGCTTCTTATTGCGGTGGCTTCTCTTGTTGTGGAGCACGGGCTCTAGGTGAGCAGGCTCAAGAGTTGTGGCACACGGGCTCAGGAGTTGTGGCTCACGGGCTCTAGGGCACAGGCTCAGTAGTTGTAGCGCACGGGCTTAGTTGCTCTGCGGCATGTGGGATCTTCCCGGACCAGGGCTTGAACCCGTGTCCCCTGCACTGGCAGGCGGATTGTTAACCCCTGTGCCACCGGGGAAGCCCAAGGTTATCTTTTTATTACTGAGTTGTCAGAGATACAAGTCTAGAATACATGATTTGCAAATATTTTTTCTCATTCTGTAGGTTGTCGTTTCACTCTCTTATCAGTGTCTTTTAATACACAAAATTCTTTAATTTTTGTTGAAGTCCAATTTATTTTTCTGTTGTCACTTGTACTTTTGGTGTTATACCTTGAAAAATCATTGCATAACCCAAGGTCATGAAGATAACACCCACGTTGTCTTCTAAGAGTGTTACAGTTTTAGCTCTTATATTTAAGCCTTTGATCCATTCTGAGTTAATTTTTGTATATTGTGTAAGGTGGGGTCCAACTTCATTCTTTTGCGTGTTGATATCCAGTTGTCCTAGAACATTTGTGGAAGAGACTATTTGCCAGTGAATTGTCTTGGCACATTTGTCAAAAATCAATTACCATAAATGTTGGAGTTTATTTCTGGTCAATCAATTCTATTCCAAAAACCTATATGTCTATCTTTATGCCAGAACCACTGTCCTAATTACTGTATTAAGTTCTGAAACCAGGAAGGGTGAGTCTTCCAAGTCTGCTCTTTGTTAAGATTGTTCTGGGTCCCTTAAATTCCTATATGAACTTTAGGGCCAGTCTGTCGGTTTCTACAAGGAATCCATCTGAGATTCTGAGAGAGAGACTCTGCGTTGACTCTGATCAACTCAGGGAGCACTTCTGCCATTTTAACGATAACGTCTTCTGATTCATGAACATGGGACGTTTTTCCATTTATTCGGCACTTTCTTTAATTTTGTTCAACATTTTGCAGTTTTAAGAGCATGTTTTATACTTCTTTAACTACATTTATTCCTAAGTACAGGCACACCTTGTCTTATTGTGCTTCACTTTATTGCACTTTGCAGATACTGCCTTTTTCATATGAAGTGAAGGTTTGTTGGCAACCCTGCGTTGAGCGAGTCTATTGTCGCCATTTTCCCAACAGCATTTGCTCACTTGGTGTCTCTGTGTCACACTTTGGTAATTCTCACAATATTCCAAACTTTTTCATTGTTCCATTTGTCATTATGATCTGTGATCAGTGATCTTCAATGTACTATTGAAAAAAGATTATGACTTGCTGAAGGCTCAGATGATGGTACTTTTTAGCAGTAAAGCATTTTTTAATTAAGGCATGTACATTGTTCCTTTAGATCTAATGCCACTGCATACTTAATAGACTACAGACAGTGTAAACATAACTTTTATATGCACTGGGAACCCAGAGTATTTGTGTGACTCACTTTATCGTGATACTCACCTTACTGCGGGGGTCTGGAACCAAACCCGCAATATCTCCGAGGTATGCTTGTGTTTCATTCTTTTTCATGCTGTTGTAAAAGGAATTATTTTCTTAATTTCATTTCAGACTGTCTGTTCTAAGTGTACAGCATTCCAGTTGACTTTTGTAGACTGATCTTGTATCCTGCAACCTTTCTGAATGTGTCTTTTAGTTCTAACGGTTTAGTGGATTCCTTAGGGTTTTCCATACCCAAGATCATGTCACCTGCAAGTAGAGATGGTTTCACTTCGTTCTTCCCAATCCGGAGGCCTTTCGTATCCTTCAGTAACTGCCCTGGCTAGACCTCCCAGGAGAATACTGAGCAGAGGTAATGAGAGTGGGCATCCTTGTACTGACCCTAATCTTAGGGGAAAGCTTTCGGTCCACAATTAAGTATGACGTTAGCTGTGGGGTTTTCATAGGTGCTCTTTTTAGGCTGAAGACGTTTCCTTCGATTCCTAGTTTGTTGTTGTTTCATTTATTTATTTACTTATTTAATTATTTTGGCTGTGCTGGGTCTTAGTGGCAGCATGCAGGATCGTTAGTTGTGGCATGTGTGATCTAGTTCCCTGACCAGGGATTGAACCCAGTCCCCCTGCACTGGGAGCACAGAGTCTTAGCCACTGGACCACCAGGGAAGTCCCTGTTTTTTTTGTTTTTTTTTTTTATCTTAAAGAGGTATTGGAATTTCTCAAATTCCAAATTTGTTTGCATAACAAATTTCCAAATTTCTCTGCATGAGACACACCCGTGCGCAATTGTGCTTCCCTCTGTATTCTCTCCCTATACCATCTCCACAGCTCAGTATCACTCATCTTTCCAGGTCTGTACTTCAGGGCAGTGCTGGACCACCCTATTCAAAGTTCCCATCCACCGCTACCTCCTCCCGCGTCCACCCTCACACAGCCTTCGACGCACTCGTCATTATTGTTCTCAGTACAGATTTGCTCACCCCTCACACAGCCTTCGTCGCACTCGTCATTATTGTTCTCGGTACAGATGTGCTCACGTTTGCATAGGGTTCAGTATTTGCCAGCATGAATGCATCATTGTAATCCTCCAACAACCTTACTAGGTAGACGCTATTAACACAGTTTCACCGATGTTGAAATTGAACGAGAGGTTAAGTGTCTTGTTCAAAGTCATTAAGTTTATAAGTGGCAGACTCAGGATTCAAACTCAGGGCCCATCACTCCTGAGACCATTGTCTTAAACCTCTGGCTGTCGTGCCTATCAATAATTGCTCTCACTTGCTTCTTCCCATATTTTCTATCTAGACGCAAGCAGCAATCTCTTTATGGCTGTACTTTTAGCACCTGACACGAGCGTGGCAGGTGTTAATAAATACTTAATGAACAAATGAACACGGGACTTAGGACGCCCTATAAGAAGAGTTCCACGGGACTCTGGTGAGCCCTGCCGGCGACACCGTCCACGGAGAGTCACGAGGCTCACCCACTTCCGAGGCCCTTCAGGAAGGAAGGTTAACTTCAATGTTTCTCAAACTCACTGGAGCACAGACCCATCTTCATAGCCCTGTCTCCACTGCATTAACGGTCTAGAGCAGTGTGTTCCATGGAACACACTTTGAGAAACCCTGCCCCAGAGTGGCAGGGCAGATAGCATAGTCCCTAGAAAGGTGCTTCTGTTCCCTTCCGTGCCTGGCTCTGCCCTCCTCTAAAAAGTCTAACTTGGAGTCCCTGAAAGCTCTGTTCAAAAAGGAAACCCCAGTACATTCAGCTTTGCTTTTCTTTCACACATTGGAACACATGGCTACTAAGGAGACAGACAGATTGTTCCAACGCGTCAGATGGCTCTCCCCTCTGGATGCTGGGGGTCCCATAACTTGTCACTGAGGAACCTTTAATTTTCTCAGACCTCTGGTTTGTTGAGAGTGATTTAAACAAACTCATCCTTCACAACGTCCTTTAACCTAGTCTCAGAACTGCAGCCAAAACCAATGATGTGTCAACCACAGAACAGTTATATTTCTTTCTAAATACTTACCGTAATGTTGATGTTTAAATCATGGCTTCTGATAGAGACGGACTTCGAAACTCTCCCTGTCCCCGCTCTCCCAGTCTTCTAGCTCATGTACTCCAACTCTTCCTGCAAAAGGAGAAAGAAAAATTTCTACTCGGAAATCTGAGAAAGAAAACAGCAAACAATATAAGACAGCCACATGCGTGAGCGAGGTGAGATACATGGCTGTGATGCATCTGCTTCTAAAGAGCTTTTCCCTTTCAATTAATCAGCTTACATCGGTGACTACAAATGATAGGCAGTGGTTAGAACATCGGTGACTACAAATGATAGGCAGTGGTTAGAACATCTTTTTACACCTCTTAGAAAAAATACTCAATTAAAAATACATTTTTTATAGAGTTATCATATGATCCAGCAATCCCACTCCTGGGCACATATCCAGAGAAAACTCTAATTCGAAAAGACACATGCACCCCAATATTCATAGCAGCACTATTCACAATAGCCAGGACATGGAAGTGACCTAAGTGTCCATGAACAGAGGAATGGATAAAGAAGATGTGGCACACATACAATGGAATACTACTCGGCCATAAACAAGAATGAAATAATGCCATTTGCAGCAACATGGATGGACCTAGAGATGATCATATGAAGTGAAGTAAGTCAGACAAAGACAAATATCATGTGATGTAACTTACATGTGTAATCCTAAAAAATGATACAAATTAACTTATTTACAAAACAGAAGACTCACAGACATAGAAAACAAACTTATGGTTACCAAAGGGGAAAGAGGGAGAGGGATAAATTGGGAATTTGGGATTAACATGTACACACTAGTACATGCAAAATAGATAACCAACACGGACCTACTGTACAGCACAGGGAACTGCACTCAATATCTTGTAATAACCTATAAGGGAAAAGAATTTGAAAAAGAACAGAGATATGTGTGTGTGTGTTATATATATTTATATAAATTATATATATTTATATATATAAATTCAGTTTATATATATGAACTGGATCACTTTGCTGTACACCTGAAACTAACACAACATTGTAAATCAACTGTACTTCAATAAAATAATAGAATTTTCAAAAAAGAAAAGCAAAAACAAACAAACAAATACATTTTTTCCTTCATCTCAAACTCAGTGAATAAAATCATTTCTATGTGATCGTTCTCCAAAGCTCTGATTTTTCTCTGGTGATGAAATCTGACATCTGATAGCATCAAGACAGCAGAGCTATCTTGAGTAAATATGAGTTCTTTCTACGACACAAATTTACATCAGACCCAAACAAGGGGCTTTGGGAGAGAAGCCTTGTAACAAAGGAAGACTCAAAAAGACAGAGGAGGGTGGGTTGGAACTCATCGAGGAGCTGGATGTGTACAACGAGAGGGAAGCGACAGAGGCTCAGGTCCTTAAAAAAGAGAGAGGCTGGGTAAAGAAGTTGAGACCAGCGTAACCCATCTAGGGCGTCAGGACTGAGGGACTGACTGGGCTAGAAACTGGTCTGTGCCATTAATTCCAGGCAGAGAAAATCTTCAGCATTCATTTCCCTCAAAGGCTGGGGAAACGAGGGAAAACACCACCTGTGCTGGAAGTACAACAGAGGAGGACAGAGGGAAGGATGCACTTCCCTGTGTGATTTTCCGAACTGTGAGTAATTTGCATACAGCATGACTTCCCTGCAAGTACGCTCATTCCTCACCCTCAAAAGGCCAGCTGCTGCCTGTGTGGCACTGCAATGACTCAGCCTGGGAGAGAGGCACCATGCATGAGCAAGGCTCCAGCCTGAGATCCCGGACTAGAGAGGGAAGCCCTAGGTCTGTTAGTTAGTTAATGGTTAGTTGTTTAGCGGTTAGGCTTTGGGAAGTCTTTGGTTTTAGGGGCTAATGAGGCACCTGTTCCTCTCTCTTCCTGATGTCTAGGCAGTACTGGCTTGTATCACCTTTTGAAAACATCATCTTAGGAAAGAGTTCACTCCAGTACAAGAGGCCCTGAGCTGGCGAGCAGCCAGCGTCCTAAAGGTCAGAGCTGGTGTCGGTAGCAGGTTTGGGAAGCACATGGGAGGCGAGCTATCAGAGCCTCTTTTACCTCCTGTAGAGAGAATGGGGTTCATCTCCAGAAGCCCAGGCGGCAGTAATTTACAAGGAAATGAGCCTGTGGGGAGGCGGGGGGGGGCACAGTCGACCATTTGAAGTTCCCACAAAGCACAAAAACATTGTTACCACTGCTCCGTGAACTTCAGACAGCCCTGAACTCATGACTTGAAGCCACAAAGACGCTTGTGGTTAACATAGACCGACTATTGGGTTTAAGGAGAATTTTTTGTGCCAAAAAAATTTATTTGCCTTCCTCCCCCCAAAATCTGTTTATTATTAAAAAGCCCTGGAGACTTGGGAACTGGGCTAGACCAATGTTAGCCTGTCCTTCTCCCGAGCCTCTTCCAGGCACCAGACTGGGGAGGAAGTACCGGCTTTAGGAAGGAGACCCTCTTTCCACACTGGCTGCAAAGGAAGGGAAACTGAACTTATTTCACGAAGAAAAAAGGCCAAGAAAACCAAAAGAAGCCAGGAGACAAGGGCAGGAGAGGACATACTCATCTCTCTTTCTCTTTGGAGAGCACCCCTCTGTCCTTGGTATACAGCCCCTGGTACCCTCTAGAGCTGGGGTTCTCAATCTCGCATGTACAGAGGGATCCCCCTGGGGCTCTACTACCAGGGGGCAAGAAAGAAGAAAATCTCCAGTGGAGATCGTGAGTCCACAGACCAAGAAGGAGTTTGAAAGTCCCGTACCTGAAACACTTTCATTCTTGGAATCTGCTTTGTCTAAAGACAAAGGGAAACCTTGGTCACTAGATATTAAAACTTCAGAATACAGCATTGGCAGGAAAACAAAACAGTGTATCGCCTTAGTGCACTCATGATAACTTGGGGGAAAAAAAACAAAAGAGCAAGGCCCACAGTGAGGCAAGGGTCCAAACTAAGTGACAGGCTGAAGTTTAACTAAACTAGTCAAACCTGTATAAAAGCAGAAAAAATTCCAGAGGAGAACAGGGCACTGGAAGAATCACTATGGTTTTAGTGCAGCAGGAAGACATGTCCAGCTCAAGGTCAGATCCCGCGGGCTTGTCCAGTCTCTCCAGGGCTCTCTCCATCCTTCGAAAGCATATCTTCCTGGTCAAAAATAAACTTTCACTGGACTTTCAGATGATTATCTCTATGCAAAAACTCTGACAGGACTCTGTCACTAACTCTAGACCCACTGCATCTGGAGGGGAAATTACGGCAGAGAAAGACAGGCTTTTATCTTAACGTTTCAGAAGACAGGTCTGACAGGAGGTGCGGTGGAGGTGTACACAGGAAAGGGACATATCGGTGAGTTGTAGGCACACATTACAGTCGGCCCTTCGTATCTGAAGGGGATTGGTTCTGACCCCCTTGGATATCAAAATCCATGGATGTTCAAATGCCTTATGGAAAGTGGTATAGTAATAGATGTGGTACATATATACAATGGAATACTACTCAGCCTTAAAAAAGGATGAAATAATGCCATCTGCAGCAACATGGATGGACCTAGAGATTATCATACTGAGTGAAGTGAGTCAGACAGAGAAAGACAAATACCATATGATATCACTTATATGGGGAATCTAAAATATGACACAAATGAACTTATCTACAAAATAGAAACAGACTCACAGACATAGAGAACAGACTGGTGGTTGCCAAGGGAGAGGGGGTTGGGGGAGGGATGGAGTGGGAGGTTGGGGTTAGTAGATGTAAACTAGTATCTATAGGATGGATAAACAACAAGGTCCTACTGTAGAGCACAGGGAACTATATCCAGTATCCTGTGATAAACCATAATGGAAAAGAATATTAAAAAAAGAATGTGTACATATATGTGTATAACGGAATCACTTTGCTGTACAGCAGAAATTAATACATTGTAAATCAACTATACTTTAATTAAAATTTTTAAAAATTAAATTTAGAAAACAGAAAAATGTGGTATAGTGTTTGCATATAATCTATGCGCATCCTCCCGTATACTTTAACTCATTTCTAGATGACTTATAATACCTAATAAAATGTAAATAGTTGCCGGTATGCAGAAAATTCAAGTTCCGCTTTTTGGAACTTTCTGGAATTCTTCCCCCCACTATCTTTGATCTTCAGTTGGTTGAATCCAGGGATACAGAAGCCATGGACACGGAGGGCCAACGGCACCTAACTACCACAGTGTCAGGTGCCTCTGGGTTACAGTATTGACCAGAGTCTCGTCCCCTCACCAGGCCTCCGAGAGTCCCCTCTTACCGACTCTAGGGATGAGGTTTCCCCAGACCCAACTTTCTCTCTGGCTACTTTCTCCCGTCTTTCTCTCCCTGGATGCCTAGAGCAAGAAAGGAGGTTCTTGAAGATATTTTCCTAGAGCCATAGGCACTTCCTCCATGCTCCCCCAACAAACGTCAAGACACCTTCCAGGATTCAGCTCAGAGGGCCTCCGGGTCCTAGGAGGCTTCCCTGACCGCCTCCTTTCCTACTCAGGGACCACGCTCCCCCCTCAACTTGTGCCAAACACCTGGTTAAAACGACGACTGTAGTTCATTCTCAACCATCGTGGGCTGGTTTAGTCACAGCGATAATAGTAATAATAATAATTTTAAAATAGTAATCATTTTAATTATTTGGACATTTACAAAAAATAAATGTCTCCAAATCAGAAAAATCACGTGCCTATTAGAAGGTGTCCACTGACCGGCACTACGAAAACCTACGCACATCTGCCTGGGTCTGCGACAGTGTGGGGACAGCCCAGTTCCATCAGCCCCCAGATAGGCACTTACAATACTGGTGCCCAAGCCGAGGTGACAATCTGTTAGCGTCAATTCCAGGACCACGCAAGCCGATGGAAAAACCATTAGCAAGCGACTGGACTGGCACGAGCAGAAGCCAAGGCTAGAGGCAGACGAGAAATGACAACAGGCGTAGGGGCCATAGGAGGTGAGGCAGCAAAGATGCTGAGGGAGAGCCCCCCCCCCAAAGATCCTGGGCCCCCGGCCGCCTCTAGAAAGAGCGCAGGACCGACCGCTGGCAATGACACACTGAGGCTGCCTAGGCTTCGTTTTAATATGGAACTGGGGGTGGGTACAGGAAGCTTGGATAAAGAATAAATAATAGGCCATTTTAAGAGTACTAACAATGGTGCATTTTGTTTGTCAAGTAATTTATCAGAGATTTTGTGATCCTGAACCATTACTCTTGTACTATTTTTACACATTAGGATAACATCCATAGAACACTGAGTATTTTCCTAAATACTGGATTCTTTTACTAAGTAAATGTTGGTCATTTTCACTAAATAAGGGTATGTTAAACACATTTCGAGGTACAATTTGACTGTGCCAACTTCTTGTCCTCCAAGTACATAAGAGAACTTCTTATTTTTTTTCTCTAAAATGGACTGTGCGTTGTTATAAGCAGGTCTCTGATCTTGTATCTTTGTAGTATTTCACAGCCCCGAGTCCAGTGCTCAAGGAGATGTGGAGAGACCCACAGGAACCAGTGGGCACAGGGCAGCTCACTCCCCTGGGAGGGCGTCTGGCAATCAGCACGCCACCAGCTGCAGGAAGATGCCCACAGTCAAAATAGCAGCTGACGTGGGGACACATGAAGGAGAGGGAGCTAAAATAAGCACACAATCCGCCCTGGTGACATCCAGAAACACCACCTCCCCTCTGTCCTTGGGGACACCTTCCTATGGGGACACGCTTCCCACTTCATGGGCTTTATGCTGCCACCAGGTGGGCTTCCCATGTGTCCCATTACAGCACAGGTTCTTAAAAGGCCATGTCAGGTCCTCATGCATTTTCAAATACGCTCCTGTAAAACCCTGGGAGGTGTTCCGCTCCACAGTTCAAAGGATGCACGTGTCATCCAAAACTGCAAGTCGAAAAATTAAGTTAATGGGCTGAATTCTCCATTTTAAGTTCTCTCGTACACTTCTGTTTCAAATTCTTCGGCGTCTCCTACTACTTGCCTAAGAGCAACCACAAAATAAATAAACAAGTAGCAGACAAACCCTGAAGGAAAACTCAGCTTGCTGTCTGACAGATATATGCGCTTGGGAATATGATTTCGTATTGTTTATAGCATCCAAATATAGAGCTATGTGTCCCTCAAAATTAATCTGTTGACATCCTAATCCCCATTGTGATGGTATTTGGAGGTGGGGCCTTTGGGAGGTGATCAGGTTATGAAGGTGGGACCCTCACGATGGGACTAGTGCCCTTACAGAAGAGACACAGAGCTTGCTTCTGCTCGCTGCTCTCCTCCAAGGGAGGACACAGGAAGAAGGCGGCTGTCTGCAAACCAGGAAGGGAGCCCTAACCAGGAACTGAATCTGCCAGCTACTTGCCCTTGGACTTCCCAGCCTCCAGAATCATGAGAAATACATGTTTGTTGTTTAAGCCACTCAGTCTACGGTGTTCTGTTACCACAGCCTGATCTAAGACCTACAGTAAGACAGATAGTAAGAGCCACCTTTATATTTATGAATGATATAAATATATATACACATACATATACACACATATGTATATAGGTATACATGTATATATACACACATACACACATATATTTGTAATTATAATGACACAACATACCACGTGCCAAGTTGCAGCACACAACGCGACACTGCAACATTTCACAGCGTGCCTCAAAGGGTCTGACTATCTCCAAATGCCCTTAAATCTGAACAAACCTAAAAGTCCCCACAAGAGCACATTTTCCCAGGCAGCCCCAGGAGGCACCCTAGATGTGCAGCCGCCACAGCAAAAACAGAACTAAGACCCTTCCTAGGCTCACAGGATCCAGCACTGTTCCCTCTGCTGGAGACACGTGGGGTCTCCCAGTGGACTGGAGTGGGCTCAAAGCAACCACCACGATCATGACCCCTCTTTGGACTCCATTGACCCTTGAAATTCAGCAACTGGTGAGGGGAGATATCTTTTATCACTCTGTTGGCTTTATACGTGCATGTTTTCGTGAAAATGAGATGACGAGGCTAGGCCTTGCTCTTTCTTTCCTAAATGAACAACAAACACAAATTTAAGAACCTACTGATGTGCAAACTGTATCTGGTAAGAAAAATATATACTAAGCACTGGGGTTCACCGTCGAGCATATATGCCCATCAACCGTCATGGCAGGTAAGGAGGTGATGGGTCCTGGTGGACTCCCGGCCACCCTCCCCTCCTCTCTCTCATCTCTGGGTGCCTGTTACAGATGTGGGTCTCAAGAGCTTCAAGTATGAGGAGCCCCCTTTCAACGCCATCATTGCCTCTTATCCGTAGCACGCCGGCAGTTGTGTGTTTAGTAAGACAATGTCAAACGGCTGCTCTGAATTCAGCGATGCATCTCACAGGTTTACATCTTATAAGTCACAGCACTTACGGACATTTAAAGTAGTACCTTACGAGTCACGATTCAGCCTGCAGACGACGCTCAGATCAACACGCAGGCCACAGCAATGAAGAGAATATTGTGATAAAGTGAGCCACACGAGGCTCTTGGTTTCCCGGCGCACGTAGAAGTTATGTTTACACTACACTGCAGTCTGTTAAGCGTGCAATAGCATTATGTTGAAAAAGTGCGCATACCTTAATTAAAACATATTTTCTTGCTAAAACATGTTAACCATCATCTGAGCCTTCAGCCAGTCGTAGTAGTGACATCTAGACCACTGATCACAGATCACCATAACAGAGTAATAATGACAAAGTGTGAAATATTGCAAGAATTACCAAACGTGACAGAGACAGGAACTGAGCAAATGCTATTGGAAAAAGGCGCCCGCAGACTTGCTCAACGCAGGGTTGCTACAAACCTTCAGTTTGTAAAAAGCAAACACAGTATCTGAAATGCAATAAAGCGAGGACTGCCTGTGAATTCCTCCAGCCTCTGTGGTAACTCTGAAGGGCAGGAGAGAAGCAGGGCTGTGTCAAGGCGGGGGCCCCGCGGGCAGGCCTGCTGGGCCCACTTGCTGGCTGCGTGCTCGCCCACTGGTCCCTGGGACCACCTGCTCTAGCCCTCAGGTGGTGGCCCCCAAACACAGAGGCAACTTACTGGACCTCCCGAAAGCACAGGTCCCAAAGGGGAAAGCCAAGTCAGGTCCGGAAGAAGTTGCTAAAAGGGCTAGAAGAAACCATTTTTGTATGGGGGTGCCAACACAGAAATTAGGAAGTGAGAGAGAAATGACTGAAAATCTTGTGCCCAAACTTCCAACCCTGACCTAGTGAGCAACCTGGTGGACTCAGCCCTTCACATGGAGGACACAGAGACATCCTGATGGAGGGGACAGCACTGCTCAGAAACCACACCCTCCCCGAGCTTCCAAAAGTAAAAGAAAGAAGCAAGTGAGACCAGACAACTGAGGCCACTTAACTTGAGCTGAGTCAGCACAGTGAGGATAAGTACACACCTCTGGGGATGATCACGCCAGGTAATGCCACGAACTCTGCTGCTCAATTCAGTTACACGTATATCTGTTCTTTTTCAGACTCTTTTCCTATATAGATTATTACAAGATATTGAGTAGACTTCGCTGTGCTATACAGTGGGTCCTTGTTGTTTAGCTTTTATATACAGTAGTGTGTATCTGTCAATCCCAAACTCAATTTATCTCACTCCCTCTCTGTTAACTGAATTTTAATCATTCTTTGATCAAGTATCTAGAACCTGACATCCGTGAAAGTGTCACAAACGCATGAAAAACACACATTTTCAGAGTACTAGGGGTAAAGTTTAGTTAATAACAGTAACAGCAGTGACTAATACTCCTATAGCGCTTAACACCAGCCAGGCACTGTTCTGAGCACTGTGTACATATCAGCCATTTATCATCACTCCTCACTGCTATTGTTATCCCCATTCTACGGATGAAGAAACCAAGGCATTGAAAGGTTCCCAAGGTCACACAGGTGGTTAGTAGCAGAGTTTGTCTGCGGAGCTCTCACTCTTGACCACTACGCTATGCTTCAACAGTGATTAAACAATAATGTAAAATCTTCAAGAGAAAGAAAAGCCTTCTCACAAGATTCTGCACATTTCATGGCTGGTGTCTCCAAGCTAAATCTATATACCTTATAATAACCACAGATTTGGTTCTGACTTTTCCACCCTTCACCACTGCGGCAGTCCAAACCCAGCTTTATATCCCACATTTTGTGGCTGATGCCTTATTGCCAGGAGAGAAATAATAGGAATCTCTCCCTAGGTCTTGGGGTAGGGCTCACCTACCTTGTGCAGATGCCCCATGAGCCTGCTAAAACATGCACCAAAGCCCCACTATGGGCCATCTCTGCCCTGGAGATCAGTTTAATCTAGTTTATTACAACCAAGTCCAATAGGTACGTACTTCGTATCTGCTGGGTACAAGGCACTGCACTGGTGCGATAAGGAAAACGGAAACTCAGGCAACAAGGAAGAGCGGGAAGACTTTTAAATGAAAAGTAACTTAAAGGTCCAAGTAGAAGAAACTGGAACACAGAAGTGAGGGGAGAAGAGGGGAGAGATAAATCCCGAGGTTTCTCTTCAAGAAGGCAAAATCCGGGCTTCCCTGGTGGCGCAGTGGTTGAGAATCTGCCTGCCAATGCAGGGGACACGGGTTCGAGTCCTGGTCTGGGAGGATCCCACATGCCGCGTAGCAACTGGGTCCGTGAGCCACAACTACTGAGCCTGCGCGTCTGGAGCCCGTGCTCCGCAACAAGAGAGGCCGCGATAGTGAGAGGCCCGCGCACCGCGATGAAGAGCGGCCCCCGCTTGCCGCAACTGGAGAAAGCCCTCGCACAGAAACGAAGACCCAAGACAGCCATAAATAAATAAATTAAGCAAACTGTCAACAAGTAAAAATAAATAAACATTATTATAAAAACGCGGCAAAATCCTCTGGGCATCAGCCCTGAGGACCAGAAAGCGGCTCCGGAAACTCCCATACCTTCCTAGTGGGAAGAGAAAACAGCCACTCTGGACATCAGTTTGGCAGGTTTTTATAAAGCTAAACACATACTTACCATATGACCCAGAAACCCCACTCCTAGGTTTTTATTCAGGAAAAAATGAAAATGCATGTTCCCATAAAAACCAATACATGACTGTTATTGGAGTTTTAGTCATAATCACCGCAAATTTTAAACAATGCAAATGTCCTTCACCTGGTGAATGGATCAGCAAACTCTACATCCACAACGGAACACTTCTCAGTAATAATAAGGAACAAACTACCGATAACACACAACAGCACTGGTGCATCTCAACAGCGACAGACTGCATGATTCCATTATAGGGCATTACGGAAAAGGCAAAACCGTAAGGATAGAAGACAGATCAGCGGCTGCCAGGGGTCGGGGCTCAGTGATTACAGCGGGGCATGAGGAACATTTCAGGGGAATGAAAACTTATATTTTGATTATGGTGGTTGCACAACTGTACGCAATATTGAAACTCACAGCTGTATTAAAAAGAGTGAATTTTACTGAACGTAAATTATGAATCGATACATCCGACTTTTTAGAAGCAGCTCAGAGTAATTATGCTGACAAAATTATCTCATGGAGTGGGGCTCTTAGTATCGTCTACAAGGGTCTATGGACCATTTATCCACCTTCCTGTATGTACCCCCTCCCCCAATTTCTTCTCATATAATATTTACAGGAAGATGATTAGCTGCTCAGTGGTAGGAGAAAAAGCTCCGTTAGTCTGATAACATTTCTTAAAGTAACCTCTTAGTGTTTAGATAATTATGGGAACTCTACGGTACTAAAAATAGACATGAGTATTGGCTCTTTTTTCCTTGTGCTATATACGTGCCTGCTAATCGCTAAGGCAAGTGAGACTCCAGCGGCTCTGTCCGTGGACACATAGCCACTCTAAAGCCATTACAGCGCCAGGAAGTCAAGGTCCTTATGTCCACATGGTACCTGTGTTCCATATGTTGAACTACACTGAAGGTCGACCAAGGTCACTGCTAAGATCTTTAGGCAAGAGCTAAATCTAAGATAGACCCTGATCATTGAATCGGAAACCTTATTAGGGTAGGAAAATCAAAAACATCACTGTCCCACTGAACAACGTGACTGCTCAAAGACTTGGTCTGCATGTGCAGACCAAAAGCAATGTGAATGATTCTGGTTCTTTCCTTCATACAATACCCAGCAGATATGTCTTGACTGCCTACGTGTGTAAGGCATGAAAGATACATGTTATCATCGTAAGTCCCTGTCCTTATGGAGTTTACATTCTCTTGGGAGGGACAGATGAACTATAAATAAGTGAATGGACAAATAAACCAAGCGACGAATCAGTAAGAGACCGAATGTCCGCTACTTAGAGCCGGAAGGAAGGAAAAGCAGGGTAAGAGGCTGGGGGCTTCTCATTTAGATAAAATGGTCAGGTCTCTGCGGCGGGCACCGCTGAGCAAAGACATGGAAGAATTGGCCAGAAAGCTGGTGGGTATGTGGAGGAAGAGGGCTCGGGGCTGGGGGGGGGGGGGGCGGCGGGGAGAAGGAGCAAGTGCGAAGTTTCAAGCTTTGAGATGGGGGTGAGACTGGTGGGTGCACGGGACTAGCAAGGTGGCCGGTGTGGCCAGAGCCCAGTGACGGACAGGAAGGGTGCTGGGCAAGCCAGCAGGCAACGTCCGGCAGACACAGGTGAGCACAGATCACAGAGGCCCTGTGCCAGAGAAGGACCTGGGGTTTGATTCGGCGTTACCGGAAGGCACTGTAGGGTGTGGGCGAGGGAGAGAATGATCTTGATTTAGGTTTAAAGAATCAGCCTAGCTGCTCTGAGGAAAACACACTTTGGGGGGTAGGTAGATGGGGAAGAGGGAAAGCAGAAGCAGGGAACTTGATGGGAGGCTACCACAGCCAGGCAGGCGGAGACAGTCAGCCCCGAACTGAGTGTCAGTGGGGGAGGAGATGCAGAGAGAAGGGGCCGACTGGGCCCTGGGTGCGGGATGGCGTCGCCAACTGAGATGGAAGATGGCGATGCTGATGCAGGAGCTCAGTTCCATACACGAGAGCAGCCCCGGAGCTGCCAGGAAATGTAAATTATGTTGCTTTCAGGGAGCTCAAGAGGTGAATTAAGATAAAGAAAGGTTAACTTGACCTAAATAACATCGTACCTTATGACTACATAAGCTTTGCAGTGGAAATAACCGACTCAGGACCAGTTTAGATATTAATTTTATCTTGCAGTAGCATTCCCACTGACTAGGTAATTCACTACAGACAGCTAAGGAATGGATTTGTGTAAGAAACTAGATATAGCATTAGCGAACTTTCCAGGAAACAAAGATTTCCAGGGAAGCTAAAAGAACTTCAAAGCTTTCTGTAACGTATCACCAAGGCTTTGAAGATCCCCCTTATTTAACCCTTGCTAAAAGAAAAGAACGTCAGCAAGACTGTAGAGTATGGACATTCCTTACTAAATTTACGTTACAAAAAAGCTTTGTCTGACGGGAAAGAGAAGTCAAGTTATAAGACCCTTTAATGGGTTGACATGTTAAAGCCTTTGGAATAAACACTGTTTGTTAGATGTAATCCACATCAAAACATGTATCTGTTTCACAGATTATTTTCTTCAAGCAGTCCTAAGTTTCTGAGTTTTATGAAGTTGCATGGAACTTAGAAAGGGGCCAGAGACGGCACACAAAGGCACAGCTGGAGCATGTTTGATTCCTGCAAGGAAGAGTGAGGGGCAGGAAAGTCACCAAAGCTTAGGACGCCGTGCACGTCCCCAGAATCACATCTGTTTCATCCAAGACAAGATTCGTGCCTAGGATTCAAAACACAAGGAAAAGCTTAACGTGTTTTGGTTGGAATAACTTAGCCTGCTAACCTCCACAGCGTCTTCCAGGAAGATATCAACTCCCATCTTTTCCATCTTTTCCTCCCTCTTTCCCCCAAGTCAACCTGAAGAGCAACAGCACAGAGCCAGATGGGGAACCAGATCAAAACACACCAGGGGGCGCCGAGCATGGGGACCTCTGGAGACGATCCACACCCTTTCAATGGATTCCTGTTGGTGAGAAAATGTTTCCATCCAGTTGGAACCACCCACACTTGTAACCATCTTATGAACTTTGTCTGCTTTTGATTTTTTAAGTTTTACTCAAAAGAAATAAGCTTCCCAATGTCACCATACTCGTCCAAGCTCTCTCTCGTCAGCCAAGAGAAAAATTTCCTTTTAGTCACGTAGGGCTGGGACAGGTGGCCTAAATGGCTTCCCGGTGTCACATTTCTGAAGTTCTTTAATGGTTTTCCAGGTGTTTTCCTACCACCCTGTATCTCTCAAGATATACTCTTGGAAAGCTCTCTTCTCTAAAAAATTCACTGTTTTGCTCTAAAGGATTAAGAAATCAAATGAAGAAACTCAAAATCTCTGAATTAAGTGACTTTTCCCCCACACTATTAGCTATTTTTAAAAATAAATTTATATATTTTATTTTATTCATTTTTGGCTGTGTTGGGTCTTTATTGCTGTGCGCGGGCTTTCTCTAGTTGTGGCGAGCGGGGACTACTCTTCGTGGCAGTCACGGGCTTCTCACTGCGGTGGCTTCTCCTGTTGCGGAGCACGGGCTCTAGGCACGTGGGCTCAGTAGTTGTGGCTCATGGGCTCTAGGCACACGGGCTTCAGTAGTTGTGGCGCATGGGCTTAGCTGCTCCGCAGCATGTGGTATCTTTCCGGACCAGGGATCGAACCCGTGTCCCCTGCACTGGCAGGTGGACTCTTAACCCCTGCACCACCAGGGAAGTCTCACTGTTAGCTATTAAGGACAGGCTTTTTTCTGGCTTGTTGCTTTAAGATGTCAAGATCTATTCTGCTTTTCTAATCTGGACTTGGGATTTCCCTTCACATCACCCCTCAATGTTACACTAACCAGATGCTTCTACCTCTTTCCAGAAGACAGCCGTATTGAGACTTTACACTCTAGGCTTCTCCCAGGTCATCCATTCAGATATTTACCTTATTCCCAATGGTTCCAGACAAATCTTCTTTATTTCCTTTTTTTTTTTTTTTAAATCTCAGAGTTAACACACACACATGCCCACACACTGTCAAAGCCTCCGCCAAGACTGCTTAGTGTGGTTTTCTCCTTGGACGCGTCTACAATGACCTAAAGATGGATCACATCTGGATTCCCAGAGGTCTGCTCAGTATTAACCATGACGATGTGCAATGTCAGACAACTGGGTCTGTCTGAAGCTCCGTCATTAATCCAGTCTGCTACTGTTTCTTGGTGAGATTCTATAACCCATTTTGAAACTGTCACTGACCCACCTGTAAAGTTAATGAAACCTATAATCTCCCTCTCCTGAAATATGCTAAAGCAAAACAGTAGCTATAATGGCTGTTCTAGAACAGGGATCAGCAAACTGCAACCCCGGGGCCATATCTAGCCCACTGTCCATTTCTGTCAATAAAGTTTTATTGGCACACAGCCATGCTCATTGCTTTCCATATTCTATATGGCTGGTTTCCTGCCACAAGAGTTGAGTTGAATAGTTGTGACAGAGACCGTATGGCCCCCAAAGCCTGAAATATTTACCATCTAGCCCTTCACAGAAAGTCTGCCCACCTCTGCTTTAAAACCGACAGCTTAGAAGACAATGATTATGAATCCCACTCTGTGATTTTGCAAAGATGCTTCATTAGAATATCATTTTTCACAGGGTAAGAATGAAATGATAAAGTTACATGTAAAAGTGCTGGGACTCAGTAGGCAGTTAATACTTGTCCCTTCTAGTTGCCAAGGTCCTTCTGGACCTTCGATCTCTTCCTCTCTGCTCTGTTCTCCCTGCAGAGTTGGAATTTTCCTCCTCTTGGCATCACAAATTATTTCAATACTGGCTGTTCCGTCCTCTCGTTATCTACACACTTGTCCTTCTTCCCATCTAGAAGGTGGCTTTCTCTGGGAAGTACCATATCTGAGTTACCTTTGTTTCCCCAGGGCCTGGCACATGGCAAAATGCTAGCAAAGATTTTTTTTTTTTTCAGGGAATAAGTGAGTCAAGAAATAGCAAATGAACACTAGGAGTATCTGTAATTCTAAAAGATGCCAGGCAGAGATCATTTATAATAGATTAGTATATAGTACCAGGCTCCCCAGACTAAGTGTCACAAACAACGAGCACTTTGGTGGGCAGGGGGCTGGGGTGTCATGGATTTAAGCCTACAAGCTTGCTACCTAGGACAGCTGCTTTACTGACAAGGCAAAGGCCAAGTTAACACTCCTTCCCTGTATAGGTACAAGGAAGCTCCGAGAACCCAAAAAAGCAAAAGTGTTTACACCTGTTTACACCTAACAATTTACAAAAAAATTCTCCAACAAAACCTCTCATCTTTGAATGACAATGTAAAGTACGATATTCTTTGTCTATAACAAGAGCCTGAATTTAAGGTTTCTAATCATAAGCGATGCGCTTTAGCATCCAATAATTCCTTTGAAAAGATAGTTGTTTTGGTTTTTCATGGATTGAAATGAAGAGATTCATTTGTTTAAAAATGAATTTTAAAAATGAAGTAGGCAGTGAGGGTGTAATAGTGAAGAAATAAAGTTCTTGCCCTCACTTTACTGAAATAAGTTAACTTAGAGCTTACAACTCATTTTGACAAGATTCTTCTGAGTTATTCATCTTCCATAAGTTTTCCATTGTATTTCATAAATAACGAAGAGGGTCTCACATTTCCAAAGTAGAGACGGGTTTCCGCATTGGATTGTTTCCCATTGCTGCTGTGACAAAGTACTATACACCTGGTGGCCTAAAACAACTTTATTATCTTACAGCGCTAGAGGTTAGAAGTCTGAAATGGGTCTCACTGGCCTAAAAATCAAGGTGTCGGCAGGGCTGCATCTCTTCTGGAGGCTCCAGGGAGAATCCATGTCCTGGCCTTTTCAGTTTCTAGAGGCCACCGGCATCCTTGACTCACGGACCCTCCTTCATCTTCAAAGCAGCAAAGCACAGAGACTTTATCACATGGCATCATTCTGACACGCACTCTCCTGTGTCCCTCCATCACGTCAGAGGACCCCTGTGATTACATTGCACCCACCTGGATCATCTGGGATACTCTTCTCATCTCAAGGTCAGCTGAGACCTTCCTATTTGCCACGTAACCTAATATATGCATAGCTTCTGTGGATCAGAATATGAACCATGATTCTTTGGGGAGTCACGATTCTTCCTACCGCACACATCTTTGTAGCAATCAGTTCAACGAGCCCAGGTCACATGCATGACGCAGTGTGAAAGCTGGACACCACGACCGCTTACTAGAATGTTTCTCCTACCCTCGCGGTTCCCCGGCAGCTGCCAGAAGCGCGCCACCTCTGTGCCTGCACCAGCCCCTCCACAGTTGCCATTTCCTCTTCATCCAACCCTGCTCCATTCACCCCTCAACGCTTCTAAGAATAAAACCGACTCTTCTCCCACCTGTGCCCCCTCCAAGTGAAGGAAAACCATGCCCTTCCCTCCATCCTTCTGTTCTTGGGAGGGATCAAACCCCCTCTGTTACTGTTAATTACAGTAAACGTCATTCATATTTGATGCTCCCAGTCTACCTCCACCATGTCTTAATGCTCCACCTTCAACCCAGAGAACCCCAAAACACGCAAGCAAGAAGGCACCCCAGAGAGCAGCATTTCCAGCCCCTTCAGTCTATTAGTGAAGAAATGCTTGTGATCCCAGCAGTGAAGCCAGAGTCTGCTTATCTGTAAGACGACAGGTCTAGAATCTCACCTGAGCCCTGCATTTGTGACTCTGTATGTCCGAGGTAAGCTAAGTCACCGTTCCCTGGAGGAGTTACGTCCACAGGATGCAGCCAACCAACTCTGAGTACGGAGAACAAGCTTTTGTCCAAACAGGGACAACTACACACAGCAGAAGCCTCCAGAGCTGGGTGAGAATTCCAACGCCCTCCTTGCCCTCCGCTCCACCATGGTTCTCCCCTCACACTCAGGAAGAGGGGACCAGGAGCTGATGGGAGCTGACGGGAGGCGTGGCCACCTCCTGGCAGTGGTTTTCACAGCCGCCCACGTGTAAAATGAAAAACACCTGGCCCCACAGGTGTGCGTGGGAATGCAGGGATTCTATTGCTCCACTAAACTTCTACCAAAGTCTCAAATGTGGTGATCAGCCCACACAGCACCGCCTTGGGAGAAAGGCTGCTGATAAAGCCATCGAAGCTGCTTGAAGAAAGAAGGGCAGCCCCGATCGACGCGCCCTGTCTCCCTCCGCATCAGGTGGGTGCCCCGATCCACGCACCCTGTCTCCCTCTGCATCAGATGGGTCTTCCTTATTAAATACTTTGTTAGAAAAACAGTAACCTGAAAGGAAAAGCACTGAGTGTAGGGTGGAAGTCTTAAGAATCAACAGTCAGAAAGCAGACACTTTCTAAACACCCGTGTGTGTGAGGGATGATGTCACAGGCCAGGGATCCAGTCCCGCCTTTATCAAAGTCTGTTCAGTGGAGACTGGTGTCGAAAACTCACCACCTGGCACGAATACTCTTGAGATGAGTTTTGTCCAGGGCCCCCAGAAGTCCCTCTCCCAACAGGTGCACCTGACCTCCCTTGCTTCCTGGGGGAGGGCCCTGGTGACAGCTTCAGTGACCTGTCAGGTTCAGCCCATTGAGAAGGAAGGGGAAGGGCACTGCAGGCTGTAGGAACAGCGTGTGCGAGGTCGTGAGGTTGAGGCCACGCCTGGCATTTTCAGAAGGCATGACTAGGACATGGGGCAACCGGGTGGGGATGGAAGCCTGCATCAGAGGGCTCTCTATGCCGGCTGAGACTAGATGTCAGCCCTGAGACTGCAGCCGGAGACTCAGGCGCTAACAAGTGCCCTGAGCATCTCGGGAGAGTGACAGAGTCCAGTGCAAGTGGACAAGGGGAGGCAGAGACAAGGTGGTCGCGGCTGAGGCTCCTGACTCCCCAGCCTGCCGGTCATCACCTGCCGGGCTCGCCCCTCCAGAATCTTCCCAGGGCAGCACCAGGCTCTGCAGAGCTGCAACCCGGTGGACTTCCTGGAGGCGGGGGCGGGGCAGGGAGCAGGCAGGTGAAATTGGAAAGGGATGACATGGGGAGAACGGAGCTTATATAAGAGTGTGGAAGGGCTGGAGAGTGAGGCTCAGGGCACACGCAGCAGAGGAGGGAGGAGAAGCTGGCAGTAGGCGTGGGTCACAGAGTGAGGACTTCATAAGTAGTCGGTGATGATGAGACAGACTGTAGCTACCTTAGCACAGAGCCCGACAGGGGCAAGCGTGACCGTTTCTGAAGTGTCAGCCCAGGGGGGTGTGTGTGAGAGAGAGACCGAGACAGAGGGAGAGAGACAGAGACAGAGAGAGAGACGAGAGTCAGAGAGACAGAGAGACAGAGACAGGGCGAGAGACGGAGAGAGAAGGAGAAGCAGCAGAAGAGGAGGAGTGGGGGGAGGCGCCTAAGGCCTCGGTTCTATTTAATTCGTATCTCACGACCGGCTCAAAGGTTTCCCCCCGCTGACCAGAAGGCAACTCCTACTGTGCCTGTGGTTGAAGCCTTGGACCTACGGTGTCCTTTCCAGGTAAACTCACGTGGCACAGAGGTTCTAGAAGAGCTGCCTCCTGCCCTCCTCCTGTGACCTCCCAGGAGGGCGCGCCAACAACCAAAACGGGCCCTCAGGGCAGCTCCTCAAAGGTGTTACTCGCTTGGACTTTCCATCCGCCAGACTCCCCACCGGCTGCAGCTGCCTGTGCTCCTTTACTCACTTCAACAGGGGCGGGGCGGGGCCAGAGCCGCCTGAACCCCCATCAGGGACAGACACTGCCGCCACGTGACCCAACCACAGGCTTCCTCTCAGACCCGAGGGCAAGGCTCCGCTGTGACAACCAGCACACGCCCTTCCTGCCTTCGACCTCTCCCCCCAACTACAGCCCATCCATCAGAGACGCTTCCTGGGAGGGGCTGGTGAACACAGCAAGCACGGGCCCCACCAGACACAGTGCTGCCTCTCAGCCCCGCTTCCCTTCCACATCACGCCTGCAGGCATCCTGGAATCGCCTCAGGAGCTGACGGCTTAACCCGTGGTCGCCAAGGCAGTGGCAACACAGCGCACGCCTCCCCAGCCCCTGCGAGGGGACCAAGCACCAGTGAGCACAGACCACAGACCAGCGGCCAGTGAGGAGAGCAGCCGCTGTGTCAGCCCAGCAAGAAGTTCACGGATGAAGGGCCGGTCCTGCTGCCCCTAAGGCATGTGGGTCAGGAAGATGCAAATCGTGAGCTCGTTCAGTAAATGTTCATCAAGCGCCTTCCTTGTACCAGACACTGTTCCAGGTGCCCGGCGTCAAGTGCAGGCAAAACGGAAAGAAATCCTCTTCCTCAGTGAGTTAATATTCCAGTGGTCAGAGAGGAAACACCTCTTCCCACATACTTAGTGAAAGGAACCAAAGCAATGACACCAGGCGAGGACCGAGTGGTGCTCATACGGAAGGAAAGAGGACAACATACTTTATGCTAGAATAAGGGAGGCTTGAGGAGGAAGCAGGGGCAGAAAAACCTTGTTAAAACACAAATATGCCTTCAGAGGCTCAAACATATAGACATCTTCAAAACAGACGACCGCACTGCGCTTTCCCTTGTCTGTATGGGCCACTGCCCCGCCATTCCCCAGCAGACACTAGCGGTTCAAGGGCGGCAGAGCAGGTGGGGTTCAAAGGTCACGTTAAGGTCCTCGTAACAGTCAGGTTTATAATCGACTCCCAGCCCAGCCAAACCGACACACCCGCTTCTGACAGCTTATCATCTGTCACCTTGTCTCACCGCCCACCTGGGTGGATCCGAATTGTCATGCACCCCGATCCACCCCGCTCCCCAGGGCACTCTGGGCTCCCCAGCTGCAGCCCGAGGCCCACGTCACACAGAAGAACACCCACAGAGTCATCCTCTCCCTGGGCAGCCTTTCAGGAAATACGCTCAAGAATCAGAGGTTAAAGAAAATTACCTTTCAGTAGATGTGCAGTAATCTAGTTGAATATTTTGCTCAATTTTTTTTAATTATTATTTTTTAAGTTATTGTTTATGTTTGGCTGCACTGGGTCCTCGCTGCTGCGCGAGCTTTCTGTAGGTGCAGCGAGCAGGGGCTAGTCTTCGTTGGGGTGCACGGGCTTCTCATTGCAGTGGCTTCTCTTGTTGCGGAGCATGGGCTCTGGGCGTGCGGGCTTCAGTGGTTGCAGGATGTGGGCTCAGTAGTTGTGGCTCACGGGCTCTAGAGCGCAGGCTCAACAGTTGTGGCGCACGGGCTTAGTGGCTCCGCGGCATGTGGGATCTTCCCAGACCAAGGCTCGAACCTGTGTCCCCTGCATTGGCAGGCGGATTCTTAACCACTGGACCACCAGGGAAGTCCCTATATTTGCTTAATTTTTAAAATATGTGAATTTAACAAAACACACACACACACACACACACACACACACAGACCACTTTGCTTCCTTTGGGCCATCAATTGAGAAACTACAGAATTCCTTTTGTTTGGAACCTAGAAAACCTTGTCCCAAATCCAGCCAGGCTCCTTTCCCGGAACATCCTTGTCAGACAGATGTGCAGTTTCTATAGAAATATCTCCATCAACAGAGGTCCTCCTCCAGGCAGGGCAGCCTGTTCACTAGACAGTCAGAGGTTCAAAAATTCTCCAGATATTTCTTTACACCCTCAGCCCAGGGGCCCTAAAATTGATTTGGCTTAAAAAAATGTAGCTCAATATTAATTTAAAGATGATTTCTTTTTAGCTATAAATCCAATCATTAAGCAGAGCGATCTGAAGAAGAGGGGGAAAATAAACGGACGCGCCGAGAGCAGGAACTGTCACTGTTCATAAGGACCAAATACTGCCAAGAGAGTTTGGAAAGACGATCTTTCGGGAAACAGTAAGTGAGCCAACGGTGGTCCTGAGTTTTTGCTGTGAGTTCTGGGAAATGGGAACGAGGGCATCCAGCGAGGACTTCTGGCCTGGAGAGGATACCCAGCTTTAGGATGAGGGGGTTGGGGGAGGGGGCTGCTCCTGGGGTCCAGCCAAAGACAGGGTGGGTCTGGGGCAGGGGGCGGCAGCCGTCGTGGGGCTTAAGTGCCCTGCATCTGGGGAAAGTGTAAGGCAGCTGCCGGTGATTATGTTTTATCAAATCTATGTGTGATTAAAATGAGTCCCTACCCTTTAGCTGTCTTTCTCTAACTTCTATCTTGGAAATTCTCACATTCTCTCTCTACATGTGGGCATGTCACACAGACCAAGCCTGGGAGACGTGCCCAGGGATGCAGTCTAAGAAAAACAGTAAATTACTCAGCTGGGTCCCACCTTCATGCTCCGGTATACCTACCTGGAAAGCTTATTTTAAAACAATATGCTAAGCTTTGTTTAAAAAAAACAAACCCCACAAGTAATGAGAATAGTACGAGCTGGTTTTTGGCAACAGCGAACATCCAGGACTCCCGGTTACCCGTGTGCTGCCTTTGCAGCCGGTCGGCACAACAGCATCGCAAACACACTGTGGAATGATCAGTACTTACTTTCTATTCTGTGGCTCGAAACTCAAAAAGAATTCATCGTCCCTTCCTGGGCTTCTGCTTTAGTTTCAGGAAACGACCAGTCTCCAATGTAGCTAGAATCTGAAATATATATATATATATATTTTTTAATTGTACGATGTAACTTCTAAAGCTGAGGCATACATACGTGAGATGGAATAAATTCATTTGCCTTAAGTTAACCTCTGAGGACACCGGACTTCCCCCGACTTTATCAATATCCCTCACTCATAGGGCCTCGCACAGCGGGAAGTGAAACTGACAATTTCTGTAACAGTTTTTTTCTGCTTGACCATTTTGACCACGACTCAAATTGCCTTGATGAACCTGACTTAACTCGAAACATTTGCCTTCAGCTACTGTAAACAACCAAGTTACGCCCGATTGCAGCAACAAGGAGTCCCTTTCTCTCTCAGTAATCACGTCGCCGTTGGGACAAGTTACGTCAAAAAGCATCACAAGCTGTTCACCCGCATACGCAGGCAACCCAACACCCAGAGACCAGAGGGCAGCGAAGAGCGTCAGTTATGCTTTCTTCATCTTGATAAGAGGGAGCAAATCGAATTTTAACGGATGAACAAACTCCTATCCCCCATGGATGCACTGAAAATCTCCCAGATCTGGACTTAAAATTAAAAGTGCTGCCGTTTTTAACCACGCAGCATCCGCTAATTCAGTCTGTGGCTGCCTCACTGCGGTGAGCGAGCACATCTGCTCCTCCCTGCTGATGTCTGGTGGCTTTGTTCTCTGGACCTGGCTCACTGCAACTTCAGAAGCCAGAGGGCACCAGCACTCCCGGGTGACTGAATACGAGGTGCAGTGTGGCAGGGACAACCCTGCCTCTGAAAACGCATCCAGAACCTGGTTGTGTGTCCTTCCCAGCTTCCTTTATTTACGCCAGACTCCCTGGGATCTCGATCTGCCCTGCTGGCCGCAGCAAAAGCAATGTCCTTCCAGCTTTCCTTGCACCTCCTCCGGCTTCTCTTAGCCAGAACTTTGCCTTAGTATGTTTCTTCCTGTTTACAGTAGCAACTAAAGGCATTTAAGTGCCGCAGTGCACACAGAACTGTGCTACCAGGATGAGCAGCTCTTTTTACATAACTGTCTACCTACAGAGATGTCCCCGGTAACATGAAGCCAAAACTCTCTCCAAACTCTAAAGTACAGAGATGCTCCGTTGCCAGGATATACTGGGCAGGATATATCGAAGTATATCAAAACACGTGTACTCAATGGGTTATTATTATTGTTATTAATGGCAGTCACTAGAACAGAGAAAGATATTAAGATTACAGTAGATAGGCAAACACTTATGAGATAACACAATTGAAAAAAGCAGAATTTAAAATTGTTCCAAAGTGCTAATTACAACTCTACCAGAAGTATCATCACATATGGATGTAGCTATAGAAATTATTATATATAGATATATATTTATACATCTTATAATTATATATAGATATCTGCAAATCTATATTTAGCACAAATAAACTACAAGAAAGAGTTGGTTGATGATTATTAAATTCTAGGACTCTGAGAACAGAATGATAAAGCTGTTCCCAGGCTTAAAGTCTGCAACACTGGGGCTTCCTGGTGGCGCAGTGGTTAAGAATCTGCCTGCCAATGCAGGGGACACGGGTTCGAGCCCTGGTCCGGGAAGATCTCACATGCCGCGGAGCAACTAAGCCCGTGCGCCACAACTACTGAGCCTGCGCTCTAGAGCCCGAGAGCCACAACTACTGAGCCCGCGTGCTGCAACTACTGAAGCCTGCACGCCTAGAGCCCGTGCTCCGCAACAAGAGAAGCCACCGCAATGAGAAGCCCGCGCACCGCAACGAAGAGCAGTCCCTGCTCTTTGCACCTAGAGAAAGCCCACGCGTGAAGACCCGACGCGGCCAAATATAAATAAAAAATTTAAAAAGTATGCAACACTTCAGAATCACAGAGTCTTGTCACCAGAAGGGACATTAGCTCAACCTTTTCATTTCACAGATTAGTAAATTATACCAAAAGAAGTTAAGTGACTTATCCATGGTCATAAACCTACTTCCTGGCAGAACTGAGACCAGCATGGGGAGGTCCCCACTCATGAATCTGCCTTCTCTTCAGAACACACTGCAATGGACTCGTGCAAATACATCAGGGGCTCCCGGTTATCTGAGCGGTCACTGTCCAAAACCCCACGTGGTTAGGAGCTTTTTTAGGGAAGCACACCTTCAAAACTCTACGGTATTTCCTAATATCAAGTCATTTAAATGACTTGAATTCCCACTCAAAATTCCATCCTTGTTCACTGTCAGCATCTTTCCTGATTGCAAATCTTGCCCTCCAAACACAGAATTTCACAAGGTTAATCAAAACGGCATTAGAGAACTTCCCCAATAACAAGTGAAACAAGGGCAAGTGGGGACTGAGAAGGCGGATGTAGCAACAATCTTTAAGAAAAACATTTTAAATTGGTGGTGAGACAGGGATTTCAATACAGAAAGAGTTTAAGAGTAAGGAATCTAAAGGGCCCAAAGGAAAATGACTAGGACCTCAAATATTCCTGTAAAACTGACCATCTTGAAGATGTGATGTCAATGGCAAACGGGATTTAAAAAGTACCACGATATACTATCATACAATTTTGTCTAAAAATGTATTCCTCTCCAATCAATCAATCCTTGATTTTTGCATTGCTCATTCTAGGAGTTAGCCATGGTCAAAATGATCTTCTAAATTGTGTTAAATATAAACTAAAAGAATTATTTTCATGATATTCAGAGTTTTGGGCAAGATAAAGTCCCAAAGCTTTTAAAAATTGTTTTATGAAATTTTGGTCCCCATTTAAGTGGATTCAATTTAAATGGCCTTTTTCTGGCTCTAATTATCCTCAGATAGCAAGCACCTGCTGTAGAATCTTCAGAAATAATTTCTTAAAGTATAAATCAGTAATACGCAGGGTATTTATCTCATTTCAAGCCAAGCACACACTTTAGGAGCAGGAACTTTAGATCCAGAATATGAAATATCAGGGGACAGTGTGCTTTTAGTTTGTCCCTCTGCCATAAAAAATAATGCATTTTATATTTTATTTTATACAAAATAAAAAGGTTACAAAATTACAAATGACTATATTTGTCTCAATTCCTTTAAAAAGTGCGAAAGTGTAACAACGTATTTACCATTCTGAATTACGTAATTAAATTTTACACCCTATTTTATTTGAACATAACCATGAAAAAAGCTACATAAGGTTCTTAATAGTGGTTAATTTGCATACTCTGATTGGTTCTATCACCTGCAATTATCTGTGGTTCTGTATAATTCCTGGTCTGAACTTCACCTGAGAACAATCAAGTTGGCTGAGTTCTCCTGTGCCCAAAATGTTTATTACGTGAAAATGGTTGCTATTCAGGGCTGTTTAACATTCACTCAGATAATAAAAGGGCTTCTAGTATCATGAAAACACAAGGTTTCATTTTAGAAGCATCAATTATTCAGTGGAACGTTTTCTTCTAGAAGAAGAAAGAAAGAAAGAGAATCTTTTTTTCCATTAAATAAAACTACAATGTTCTATAGTAGAAAGATATTTTTTTCTTTTATTTTCCAAATCCGTAACAATATTAAGCATCTAAATAATCAATGACAAACACACCTTAAAGTATGTGGGATAATCAATTTGAACGATTCCCTTCTTGGAAAGTTTCTAGCTGCTGTGACCGAAATAATAAACAATTCATGAGGCAGTTTGTTTACTAATCCTGTCTCAAAGGTCAAGGTCAAAATTATTGACTCAACCTTGTTGTCAAATTTACTTTGCAAATGAGTAGGAACGTATGACTCAGGATTAAGATGTGACTAAAGCTTCCTTCCAGGCAGGACCACAAAGCTCCCAGTTCCCACAGCCATCAGACGCTGAAGAACAAAGGTGGGGCTTGAATTATTTCACCGCTGCGGTCTAAGAACAGTACAAAGAAAACTGCTCAAAATCACCTTCCCAAATACTTGAGACTCACGCTAAATCAATCAGATAAGCCCTCTGCTCTGGTCCCCCTTCCTGGAGTGGAAGCAGTGGACTAGTGGAAATTCAAGGACCAAGGGAATCCCTGCTCTACTGACTCAGGTAAGTTACTGCCAACCTCAGGGGAGAAGTCTGCCTGTTTTACTGCTCTAAACAGGAAGCGTTTGTGCAGGGAAGCTTGACCAAACCATAGGAAACAGGAAACCATGGACTGGGCTCCTTATTTTCGGCCAACTGACTTAGAAGCAGGTGTTTGTCAACATTAAAACTGCCTTTAGAAGGAAATGCACCACTAAACTTCCTATCAGCCCTAAGAGATGACGTCACGAAGATGCTAATAAACGTGACTAACCCTCCCCTGTCTGCTCAGCATCTTCCAGCCACAAGGGAGGGCGCATCCCCACACTCTCTAAGCAGGGGGACCAGGTGGGCTCAGGAATCCCACAGATTGCCTTGAAACGCTTCCTAGCTGGGGCACGTTTCCTCATCTTGCCAAACCTCTTTACTCCTCTGTAAAATGGCTACAGGAGCAAAGTCGTAAGATTCTTACTGGCTTTAAAGTGTCAAGTGTGTGACACAGTGCTTTGGACACAGAATGTTCAGATGCTTCATTATTCTTCTTTTTCCTGCTACATACAAAATAGAGTACCTTTCTACATTCTCTTGGGAGAAGCTGCCTTAGATACTGAATATTTTCTCTACTTAGAGCTGATCCTTTCCACCCAAAACTGTGACTGGGAATGTCTTTTATTACTGTGAAAATACAGAAAAAGTAATACTTCAGAATGCAGCATTCTAAAATCCTTTTCTCTAAGTTACTCCAGAAGAGAAAGGACCCTTACGATTTGGGTTTAATGATCACTAACGCTGACATAGCACCAGGCACTGCTTTCCATACGTTAACTCATTTAAAATCCATCATATCCCCATTTTACAGATCAGGAAACTGAGAAGCAACTTGTCCACATGCCAGAGCCACACAGCACCTCTGTGCTGTGTATTGATTTGGGGGGATTTGGGGAGGAAGAGTAGGGAGGGAAGAAGGAGGAAAAAAAGCAAAACAGTCTAGAATATTCTTCCCCCCTCCAACACACAAACATAGCAAAGAAGACTTTAATTGTGAAGACATCAAATACCTTCCCACTGGCTAGTTCTTCAAATAGAAATGCTTGATTTCTTATTTAAGTATTTTCCTAGGGATACTTGCAGAAACAGGAGGAAAGAGAGGGCTGGTTACCAAGCAGAATGGTGTCAGGTAGCAGCATAGAGAGAGGGACCCCTGCAGGGCTCTCAAGGTAGGAGGGTGAGAGGGGATTGTTCTAGACCTTACTGACATCTAGCACCAAATGGCTATGGTTCATCGCAACTGCACACACACAGGACACCTGTGAATTCCAGCCCGTCCTCCCACCGCTAGAAACCGTCCCCAACGCATTCTTCTTAAATATGACGCTTTCAAATGTGAGAAAAGCCAGAGGAGCGGGAGTTGCTACTGCAAGAAGTATGGGTACATATGCACGTGGCCTGTGCAAGGTCATTACCAGCATTAGTCAAATCTCCACTCATCATTCAACATGATCCCCATTTTAGAGGCACGCTCAAGGGATGGAGCGTTTTGCCCCAAGCCACCGCAGACTGACTGATAAATTCCAGCTTCTAGACGCTATGATGGACTGAGGAGTCCAGTGAGGTTTTTGAAAGGCCATCATCTCCCCGCATCGCACAGAGACACCCCCGGGAATGAAGACGGGTGAACAGTGCACCCCAGTAAGAAGAGGTATACCTACGTAAACAAGGATGGGAATAACAAACATTAATAGTTACAGTTGCTTCGTTAAGTGTTTTGCAAAACACGATTTAATGCTGTCTTTATATAACCACAGGGGAAAAGGGAAACTAAAGAAGAATTTGGAACGTGTGGGAAACCTCGAGGTGAGAGGTTGACATGAACTGCACAACGTTAGGGACAGAAACGTAAGGAAACTGAGCTTTTGGAAGTAACTGTGGATTCAGAAGAAGAGACGGCAAAAGGGAGAGAGAGGACCAAGGAGCCACTGCAGAGCCAGGCGCCTCTCTCTCCTGCAAATAACCGCACTGCTCACGGCGTTTCTGAGGCCAGCAGTTAGGAAACTACTGCATCAGAGTCGGGGGCTCAGAGCACACTTTCCGCTAGACGGTGGGCCCCTGGATTCCACAAAGTGAAGAGAGATTAGGAACGAAGACGCAGCAAAAACCAGGGGGGCCTCCGCAGCCAAGCTCCTTAGAATGTTAATTTAAAATTAAATTAACTCATTTAAAATGCTAATTTGTCATTTCAGAGGGTGAATAAGCTTGATGTCTCCCACGAGAAAACCCCGGTGCCTGAATCATCTCACTCCCCCCCAAAGGAGGCAAACTTTGAAGGGAAATAAATCCCATCGCTTGTGTTTAAAAAGCTGTTCAGGTGGCAAGGGGTGGACAGTGGAATCACATCCATGTGAGCAAATGAAAAGTTGCCTGAAGTCTCCCTCAAGCTCCGTCTCAGGATCAAGGCGGACAGAAAAAGGGTCGTTAACAGGCGATAAGGTGGGCAGGCGTCCGGCGCCCGTTGGCTGCACCATTTAAGCCAACGGGAGCCAGCCCGGCTGGAAAAGCAGTCATCAAACGACACCGCGAGACCACGGATTTGGAAGCGCTCAAGACGGATCCGAACAACTGGCGGGTGGGCCGGATTGCGTCTGAGAGCTGAATACAAGAACAGATTTTAATAACTGAACAACGGCTATGGTTTTAATGACAGGGCCGGACAGGCTGAGGCCAAACCGACCGAGGGTTTTTTCAGCCCGATTTGCTAGACTTTTTAGCGAGTGGTATTGGTGGAGGTGGGAACACTGGACGGGAAGCCAAGCAGGGCCAAATCTCCGGGCAGGAGAACGGGAGACGGTTCAAGTCCAGGCCTCGGTGTACCTGGGGTCAGGGGCACCTGCTGCGCTGTTTCCTCTGGGTACGTCGGCGGGTGAAAGTGCTAGTCTGTGAAGAGAAGACAGCAAACCAAATGAACAGTGGTTTGGGCTCGAAACCCTCCCTTTAGACAAATCAGAAACTGGAGAGTGATTTTCAAAGTTTACACGGATGGCGTCTGAGTGACCAGGCAAAGATGAAGGGAAATTTCCAAACTCAGGGGAGAACCGCTGTTTTTCTTCAAAAAGGAAAAAGAAGAAAAAGAGGACACGATGAAGAATATAAACACAGATAAAGGAAATTAATTCGCCTAAAATAAAGAGGGGCTCAAAATGTCGGCTTCTTTAGCAGATATTTGACCAAGACGGAGTGCTCACCGCATAAGACAAACTGCTGAAATCAAAAGCAATCAGGAGAGCTGGATGAAGGCGGGTCTTGAGGGGATGTCCGAGCTCTACCTTCGTCTGTGTGGGCTGGAAATTCACGGTAAAATGAAGGTCATCCTCGGTCACGTTTTTCACGGAGAGAAAGCCCTGGGATGAGTATTTTCCCCGAACACTCTAACCACCACATGACCCCAGAGGCACCTTCTCACCGAGGAGACATACCTGCATAATCTTCTGCCAACAGGAGCCTAGGAATGCCACAGGAAGAGCTCTGGGCACCTGCTCCGTGAACCCCCTGCCGCAGCCTATAAAGCAGGGAAGAAATGCATACTGCCTCCACGCTTTCTGGAAGACAGCCTCTGCCTGCTACTCTGTACCGCCCTCAGCCCCGATCACAAGTGCCTCCTTCTTGGCTATTCGGATACTTACATAAACGCAAGTTGGAGAAGCGCTCTAACTGGGCCCACGAAATCCCAAGGCTCCAACAAGCAGCAGGTCCCCCTGGGGCTGCCATTTTCCTCTTCTCTATCCTCCATCCCTCAAACACCAGGTGCCCTAACAACAGCAGGCCCATCTTCCTCCTCTCTCCCACCATCACGACCCCCCGACCCCTCACTGCAAGGATGGACCCTGCATGGCAGCCCAGCCCTCTGGGTACAGCCATGGGCGCATGACCCAGGCCAAAGGCACTGCTTTCACAGGACTTGATTAAGCAGCACAGGAAGAAAGAGGGTCTTTCTTCTTTCTTTTTGGGTCGAAGCTGTAAGAACTGCCAGCAGCCATCTTTCAGGCCCATCCCCCAGAGGGCACCTGAGCCTCGTCTGAAGCCAGGTTCACCCTTGCATTTCCCTAGTTTATAAGCCAACAAACTCCATTTTTGCTTAAGCTAGTTGGAGCTGGGGGGCGGCGGGGAGATGTGTAACCCCCAACGTTCCTCAAGAAACATGACTGTTGCTTTTTTTTTAATAGGAAAGAGAAAAATCTTATATCTAATAATATAACCAGTTACCATTTCCCACCCAGAAAGATTCTCCACATTTCAACAGAAGATAATTGTTCTCAAATACACTCGTAAAACAGTCACTTATTTTAGGCAGAAAACTGTTCGCACTTGATGCTTGAAACCTTAAAATTAAATGGTTTAATTTATTATAAGGCTCCAAGTTACCTTTTCCTACATTGTGACGTTCTAATAAATTTGAAGGATTATGTAAAATAGTTTTTAAAGAATTCTGTCAGACAGGATGTGGCGGCATCTTGAAAAACAACGAGCCACGGTGTTTCCCAGGGGACTGTCCCAGGCTAAAGCCTCATAAAGACAGGATAGAGCAAGTGCTACTTTTGGAATAAATGTCCCATCAAAACCGGAAAAGCTCCTGAAAGAAAAAAACTGCACACCCAACAGCACAAGCAGACGTCTTCTGTCTCCCTGTGGCACTCAGACATCCCGGAGGAACCTGAACCAAAACCATCCCTTGGAGACCAGGGGCAGAGACAGTGACCTCCCCGCTGGATTCTGCAGGAGGTGAACTCCTGGATGGGATGGTCACGGAGCAGCCGCCCACTACAGCCCAAGCTTCTGCACTTATCCCATCACTCACTCCCTGGACCCCGAGGGAACTACAGCCAGAATCGGGATGTTAGCTCCGATCACAAGTTGATGAGGTTGATCAGATGGGGTAGGAATAATCAATGAAGTTATTCCACTTCATAAATAAGGCCACCCTAATGGGCATCAGTCCAAGATATATCATGGTGACAGTGATAAGAAATCCCTAGACCGACAAAGCTCACAGACCTTTGCTCTTTCATGACTTTCCAATGTATTGTCTGTGGACAATCTGACCACCAGACCCATCCCTGGCTCTGAGTGGCTCCTGTCCCTGGTGCAAACCTTCAACTCGCAGCCTGACGCGGACACATTGTTTTCTGCATGTCTGCCCTTCTGGAAGGGCCCACAACTCTAGAGAAGCAGGGATGGAGTCCCCCTGATCTTGCTTCGTGGCCCAGATTCTGAGGAATTTGACAGGCTGCCTAACAAATAAATGTTCATTAAATGGATAAACATTTACTTTCACTTTGCTATTTAAAAAGAAAAAAAAAAAACAAACCAAAACCAAAAGAAATTCCAAACTTGGATCTTAGGATCTCAATCAAGATACTTCCAAAATATGAGGGGGCCCAATACAGACTTAGGGGTAATGTGAAATAATCTAGGTGTTTATTTTTAATACAGGAAAGAGCATAGTTTTTCTTAAAAAATAATAATAAAAAAAAAAACAAAGAAAAAATTTCTAACTTTAAAACAGACCCAGGATTCTTCCCCCACTTGCATGTTTTTTTATCAGTCTTTTAAAATTTCTCTGGGTTCAGTTATTGAAGGTCCTAACACTGGATTTGAAAGTAACTCAGGTCAATTCAGGGTCAAATACCAGAGACTGAGCACACCCCCTGCACAGGCTGTCTCTGCTGATAGGGAACTGTCAGCTCTCAGCCATCAACACCACCTGTTGTCAGAAACCCCCCTCTTGAAAATCGCTTCTTCCACCCCAAATGCATTCCTGTTCTCCACTCATGTGCCCTCCATTCATGACGAGTGAAGCAGAGAAAGGGCAGGAGGACAGAACAAAGGCCCCTCTGTTGGCCAGTCCTCAGGGTGCTCCAGCACCTACCGGGGCTCTGGGCTCAGAACAAAGAGCCCAGCGAGGGGCCAGTGGGGCGGACATGTGGCCCTGGGCAGGTGACCTCTGCTAGGGGAAGGGTCCAGACGTTGGTGGCCTCAAAGGGGTAGAGGGAAGCATCAGTGGGCAATCACTGGATCCACCTGCAAATAACAGAGTCCTAAAACATGGGATGTTGCCCATCCCATCTGGAAGGCCTCAGCAGCCCTGAAAAACAATCCATTCAGTGGAAAATGCCAAGTCTCTACGGGGAGGTAACTGTCAGATGTGTCCTTGACCTAGGTGTTTACTGCTTTAGACTGAATGTTTTGTCCCCCACAAATTCATATGTTGAAACCTAACCCCCAATGTGAAAGTATTAGGAGGTGGGGTTTGGGAGTTGAGTAGGTCATGAGGGTGGAGCCCTCACAAATGGGATTAGTGCCCTGATAAGAGACACCAGAGAGCTTTCTGGCCCCTTCCACCATGTGAGAACACGAGGAAAAGACAGCTAGCCATCTATGAGCCTGGAAGCGGGTCTTCACTAGACTCCGGATACGCCAGCACCTTGACCTTGAGCTTCCAGCCTCCAGGACTGCAAGAAACACATCTGTTATTTAGGCACCCAGTCTATGGTGTTCTGTTATAGCAGCCCAAACAGTCTAAGACATTTATCAACACAGAAGTTCACTGCTATTTCTTACTTCTGTGGGCTGGGCATGCCCACATTTTACCCCTAAACTGCAACCACTCTTCTCTCAACCAAATCTGTGAATTCCTATTAAGTTTTCCAGTCCACAGAGCTCACGCCACTCTGCAAATCCATAGCATCTCACAAGTGTGCGTGCGTGTTCACTTAGGAACTGAGCGTGTGCACTAACAGGTGACAGAGAATAGGCTGTGTTACAATACTTTGGAAATGTCTACACCACGTCTGCCTCACTAGCAGGGATTATTTTCTCTCTCTCTTTTTTTAATCTCCAAAGCACCTAATACAGGCCTTCATATAGAGTAGGTTCTCAATTATTTGTTCCCCAAATTCCATCTAGAATTTAATTTCTTTGGTTATTGATCATTTCCCCCCAGTTGTTCATTTCACCCACAACCAAGAAAACCATTTACTGGTGAAACAGAAAAATGAACTATTGTTCACTTTTATTTGAGGGAATAATCCTGGGACACAAACTCTTCCAATAACAAAGCCAGGATAGCAGATGCAACAACTGAATAATATTACCCTGGAGACTCAATCATTCATCCACAGAACACTCAGCTTTGGAGGGACAGTGACAAATGCACTGCCTCTGTCTGGGGAAGGGGAGGGAGGGAAGAAGATGTATGAACAAAAGTACACTGAAGTTCCACACGTGCAGTGAACGTATACACACAGGGCTCTTGCACACACAGCCGGTGCCACCAGCAATGCTCTTCATGGTATGACTGCTCCTTAGATTTCAGATTGTGGTTCAGATGACACCTCCTCCAAGAAGCCCTCCCTGACCACCAGTGTAAAGGTTTCTCCCCCCACCCCCTAACCCATTTTCCACACAGCACCCTTCTGAGCACCTAGCACATTTGTAAGCCTGGATTTATTGGTCCACTGCTCATGTCTGTCTCCCTTTCCAGTCTGAAAACTCCAGGAGGGTAGGGTCACGTTGTTCTTTGCATCCCTGCTCAGAGAAGGGGTGTGTGTGTCCAGTGGACGCTGTGAGGATACATGTGCCAGGATGGCCAATCCCACCGCCAAGGTCAAAGGTGGAGGAAGTTGGAAAAGCCGTCCTAAATCACAGACGGAGTTCATGGGAGCAAATCATCACCCCCCAGGAGCAGAGGAGATGGGCAGACCTCAGGTGGAAATCCTGCTCCCTCCTTTTACTCACATAAAATGGGTACAGCCACTGCCAATGGGGTTGTGTCAGCTCCCCTGGCACAGTGCCCGGTAGCCAGGACTCGAGCAATTACTGCCACTTCTTCCTCTCTCCTCCGGAGCCAGGTGATTTGGAAAAAAACACATACATACAAAGCACGAAATCCTCCTTGGCACAATTTAATGGACCGACGTCCCTGGCGAGGGTGGGAGCCGGGTGTGGGAGAGGTAGGCAGAAAAGAGCGAGGAGGGTTATGTGATCAGAACGTGAGCTCGAGCTCACACTGAATTAGGACTGAACCCCTCCCTGGTCGTTCGGGTAACTGCTCCATTTCATCGCTTCCTCCATCAGCAAAGATAACCCAGAGTGACTCAAGGCCTGGCCTCCTAAACCAAAAGCCATGCGCGGACACCTCTCAGGAGCCCCCAGGGGGTGCTACTTTAGCTTTTAATACATTTAAGGAGGCAACTTTTTAAAAATTCCCCTTCGTTTATACACTGGTGTTATATTTAAGTTGAGATGCTTGCAGTGAATCTGTTTAAACCATGTCCATGTGGTACCAATTTTAAACACATTAATACCTTTTGAAACGTCAGGAGAGCAGAAATGAGAGCTTTACAATTATTTTTTGAATGCATGGAACAGAAACCATGAAGTGTTAGAAGTTCTTTATCTCTGAATATTGGTAATTAAAGGAAAACATGGCGGGCGGGGGGGTCATTTTTCCTTTAATTTGCAACTTTCCCAAAGAGATATGCAGTGCAAAGGTAATGTAAGCAGCATAAATATTCATGGTCAGAAGGAAAAAGGTGTGTATGGTAAACTGAATAATTGCTCCTCCCCCCCAAGAAAAAAGACATTCATGTCCTAATCCCTGGAAGCTGTGAAGGTTACCTAACACGGCAAAGACGCTGCAGATGTAATGAAGTTAAGGATCTTGAGATGGGGAGATTATCCTGCGTTATCTGGGTGGGCCCAACATAATCACCAATGTCCTCACAGGAAGAGGCAGAGGGATATTAACTACAGAAGAAAAGGATGCGGGGAGGGGAACAGACTGGAGAGAGATGCTTTAAAAACGGAGAAAGGAACGCAGGGAAAAGCCAAGGAATGCAGGAAGACACTAGATGTTGAAAAAGACAAAGAAACAGAAGCCCCTTGGGAGGCTCCAGAAGGAACTGGTCCTGCTAAAACCTGATTTTATCCCTGTAAGACTCATTCTGGACTTCTGACCTCTGGGGCTGTGAAGGAATAGATCTGCATCGTTTAAGCCATTAAGCCTGTGGTCATTTGTTACAGCAGCCACAGGAAACAGATACAGTGTGATTGTTTGTTACTAGATGAAAAAATCCAATTTTAAAAGAATAATTATAAATTCTCACCCCCAAACACATAAACTTGTAAGTTTGACCTAATAAATTCTGGGTGCCTTTCCCTTTGCAAAAGCCAGAGCTCTGTTTCATTTCAGACAAAGACTCCTCCAGCATTAGCAAATTCAGGGGGTAGCTGGAAATCTGTATTTTATTTCTTGTTCTATTACAAAGGTATGCTTTCTTGAATCTTATAGTGTTAAGTGAGTTCTTAGATATAGTTCTTATCTCATATTAGGATTAAAATAGGAATAAAGGAGACACGCTTTTACAGAAATTCACCATACCAAACTTTAAAAATTACAGCTTATCTGCAATCTGCTCTCGTTGGGTCTCAGGCTGTATCTGTTGGCTGAATGATATACACAGAAGTTTGAGTGAGAACTCAAAACTTAATAATTTTATACCCATTGCTTTCCCTCCACTTCTGGAAACCGTTACAGCTGTAAAGGGACTACTGCATTGTGACTAACCAACGTCTGACTAATAAAGAGCATGGCATCCCTCACTTAAGAAAATGGGTAAACGTGCTAGCTGACATAATTTACCAAGACCTTACGCTATAACTCAACCTGGAAACATCTGAAGCATGTATAAACAAAATAATAAGGAAATGAAAGAGCATAGCCCCACAGTTGCTTAAGAAGAAGAATATGTAACAGTTCAAAATTCTAACAAAGAACAGAGGAAGTAAATTCAAGTGACTGAGCCACAAGGCTTTGATTGTATGCTCTGAATAGGCATCTTCTAGTGATGAAAAAGAACTGCAGGAAGTCATGACCCTTACTTGTAGTTTCCTGTTGGCAGTGCCCTCGGAATTGGAATTCAGATACTCTTCTGTGTGTACTGCAGGTAGCATAAAGCAAATGAATAAATACACACTTCCTGTTGGAAATCCAGGCTTTCAATGTGGGAAAAGGGAGATGCAAATATGGAATTAGAGAAAAGTGAGGAAGGACCACGTGAAGATGGATTGGAATGGGAGCATATCAGTATGAACTAACTTTTTTCTTACATTTACTTCCTAACTCTGTCCAGTGAAGAAGCCTAGACACTGGGACACCACCTCAGCAAAAAGCACACATGGCACAGATCCTGACTTCTAAGTACACTCCCCAAAAGGAGCCAGGCTCCACAGAGAAATGCCTGATTCCAAATCTGCAGCAATGACGGTACAAAGTGAATCCGGAACTTATACCGTCCCTTTAAACATGGAGCCATTTCATGACTGTCCCGTAAGCGGTGGAGCTTTTGGTCACCTGAAGTGGGATAACCTAATTATACCTGCCTCCCGTTGTGATTAACTGAATACACAACATCACTCTTGGACAAAAGTGTCCAAACTGAATCTCATTATTAGGAAACAATGAGACAAACCCAGAAGGTGGGACACTTGTCATGACTGTAAGTCCAGAATTTGGGAAAAAAAGACAGTTTCATGAAAAATAAAGAATGGCAATGTCACTATTCTAGATTAGAAGAGACTAGAGAAGCAACCCCCCCAAAATGCATGAACATTAATTGGATGTGGGTGGTCTGGTGCAGAGGGCATAAAAATTTTTTTTGGACAACTGGAAAAAAATTTTTAAGGAACTGTGCATTAAATAACATTATTGAGTTAATGGTAATCTTCTTCAGTGTGATAATGGTATTGTGGTTATAAGGAGACCGTCCTTATTCTTAGGAAATTCCTGAAGTATTTATTCAGGGATACATTTCATGATGCTTGCAATTTAGATTCAAATGATTCAGCAAGGAAAAAAATGTATGTGGAAAATCATTGATAAATCCAGGTGAAAAGTACACAAGATTCATTAAACTGTTCTTCACACTTTTCCGGAGGCTTAAACATTTTCAAAATTTAAAAAGTTGGAAGAAAAATTCCAAGGAAAGGAAACTTTAAATGTCTTCAAACCACATGCCATTAATTTTGCCCTAAACTAATTTCTACTAATTACTATGCTTGCTTGTTTGAAGATATTCAGGGAAGTAGTGCTAATAATAACGTCAGCTATAGCAGTTGTAGTAAAGAACCAAAGAAACAGTAGTTTACAGATAAGAAGTGCTCTTTACATAATAATTAAATGGGGATTCTAACCAATTTAAAATAATGTGGCATATTTACAAATAATAATAATCAAAGCCACTGTGCTACTTAAGTACTTTTCATTATCTCATGAATTATTATCTCATTTAGTATTAGTATTATCTCATTTACTATCATATTAAAACATCTAAGATAGGTACTATTATCATCCCCATTTTATAGATGAGGAAATTAAGACTTATAGCTAATATGTCTGTACACATATACATATATACACACATAGCTAGGCTGTGATTTAAACTCAGGTAGTCTGACCCACTAAATGACGGTAAAAACATCTTTCTTTTCAAAATGTGTAAACTTACATTAGTGAAAAAAGGAATTAGTTATCAGGAAACGAAAGATTTTGACACAGTTTTGAGACAATGAACACAACCATAAGAACATGCAACTATAAAAGAAGAACAGAATGCAGAATGCTTAGAAAAAACTACAATCTGAAAATAAAAAGAACTAATGAAATTTTAAAATAAGGAATACCAAATAAAAATGTCAACAAATGAGTTTGAGGATAAAGTTATGGGAATCTCCCAGAACATGGAGCAAAGAGATGAGAAATTAAGGAAAAGATAAAAAGACAGAGCAATAAATCCAGGAAGTCTAACGTAAGGCTGATAGCAGTCCTAAGAACCACAGAAGAGTGGGGGTAAAAGGAAGAAGAAATTATCAAAGAAATAATATAAGAAAACTTCCCAGAGCTAGACAGAGACAGAAATCTTCAGACTTGAAGACTGTGCTGGTGATCACTGCACTGCCTCTTAGCTGCCAATCCGCCCTCCATGCCCTCCTTCCTGATCCTGGAGCTGCATGTGGGAAATGTCTCTCCTTTGCCAGCTGCCATCCGGCCGAGCTTTGTGAGGGCGCTCCAGGGGTGGTACACAAGGAAGGGCTTCCCTGCCGGGTGCGTTCTTACCTGCTTACTGCTGAGTGCCCACAGGCCAGCAGCAGGTGGAAGATCCCAGGGCATCCCCTCAGCAGGTACCAGCAGCATCCTTGCAGGTGATTCCCAGCCGCTCCAGCGGGTACCCAGTGAGGTGCAGCGGCAGCAAGCCCAGGAGTGTTGCTCAGTGGGAACTTGCAGGTACCCAGCAGGTCCTGTAGGCACCAGCGGGGGCTTCCTGAAACTTCCATCACCATCCCAGGAGGCAGTAGCCCACCCAGAACTGCATGCAGAGCCTCACAGTGGGCCACAGAGCCACGCCCTCTTCAAGGGGATCCGACTCTTGGCTCTCAGGTGGACGAGGGGCAGCTGCTTCCACACTGGATCCTGCCTCAACCCTAGAGGCAGCAGCTGCTCCCTGTATCCACCATCCCTATATCCCTTACAGTTCTCTT
The DNA here is from genome assembly GCF_963455315.2 of Globicephala melas. NCBI lineage: Eukaryota > Metazoa > Chordata > Mammalia > Artiodactyla > Delphinidae > Globicephala > Globicephala melas. The sequence continues at coordinate 2,273,255 of NC_083315.2, read as the reverse complement.
TTCCCCTCTGTAGCTAATCCCCTGCTAACCCCTTTGCAGTTAATCCCCTGCTACTAGTCAGTAATTCTTTGAACTTTCCCTGTCCAAATTTCCGTGTGATTTTTGTCTCCTGAACAGAACCTGACCGATACACCCACTGACTACCAAACACAATAAACGAGAAAAGACTCCCGCCCAGACATGTCACTGTGAAATCACTGTGAAACTGCAGAATACTGAGGAATAAAAAGAAAGAGAGAAACTCTAGGAGCCACCAAAAAGGAAAAAAGAGTCAGTTAAAAAGATTAAATAAAAAAATCAGACCCACATATGGCTTTTCAAATCAGTAGCAATGAGGCAAGATTCTGACACTGAGAGAAGAATTGATTTTAAATCTATAAATCCACACCAATCGTCGTGAAGAACGTTTTCAAACGTGCAAGATTCAGGAAGTTTCCTTCAATCCTAGGAAGTCATGTGAGAGTATATTCCACCAAAGTGAGAGTGAAAAACAAGAAAGGGGAAATGCAGCATACAAAAATGGTAGAGCAAAGCCTGGAATTCAGAGAAAACTGACAGGCTCAGGCCCAGCAAGCAATGAGAACTTCAGTGAGTGGGCTGCACAAGGACGCAGAAAGGCATTTATTCCACGCGATAAATAAGTGAGGTAGAAGCTAGAGGGTCTGAGGGATACGGTAAAGGAGACATGAGTCTTCCCTCCATAAATAAAAAGGTCAATAAAAACTCAAGGGAAAATAAATGCCAGAAACAAAATGCAAGAAAGACATAGTACAAACGTGCCATGGTTTTGAGGGACTGGTGGAATTGAACAGAATGAACCCATCTGTAAATGACACTAGAAATTTTCTCCTTTGAGCAATGCTGTAGTTGCGATACAAGAACTACAGGGAGGGATGTGTATTCATACCATATTACTGGGCCCTGCCGCAGGGAGTACTTCCATTAACACACTCACTGTCTTGTAACCTTCAAACAACCTATGGACAAAGCAAAGGAAATACTGCCAATCAGAGAAGGCAAACATTACCAACCTCAACAATGCAAAAGTAAAGACAACGCGGAGAAAAGTCGAACGATGGACAAGGGGAAAAGAGAGGCAGACGAAAGGGTGGTGGTGCCTAGGATCCTCATCTCACGAAACTTGGCACTTGAAATAAAAGGTAGAAAGTAGATGGAACAAGGTATATAGGTTTATGAATATTAATTTTTTTAACATCTTTATTGGAGTATAACTGCTTTACAATGGTGTCAGTTTCTGCTGTATAACAAAGTGAATCAGCTATACATATACATATATCCCCATATCTCCTCCCTCTTGCGGCTCCCTCCCACCCTCCCTAACCCACCCTCTAGGTGGTCACAAAGCACCGAGCTGATCTCCCTGTGCTATGCGGCTGCTTCCCGCTAGCTATCTGTTTTACGTTTGGTAGTGTACATATGTCCATGCCACTCTCTCACTTCGTCCCAGCTTACCCTTCCCCCCCCCCCGTGTCCTCAAGTCCATTCTCTAAGTCTGCGTCTTTACGAATATTAAATTTTCAACTGCAAAGGTAACCAACAGGGAAATTCATGTAGCGATAAAACTAAGACGTTGTGCGTGCTGTGTGCGCATGTGTGGGCTCCATCCGTCACAGCCAGCGGTGTCAACAGATGAAACTCAAAGCAGATACATCAAAGAGAGCTGAGTAAGTATGCTGTTAGTTACAGAAGTAATAACCACTACCGGAGCCATCAAAATTGTGTTGCCTCTGGAGAACAAGACCCCTGTTCTTTCATTATTAGTGCTTCACAGCCATGTGACTTTTTTGTAATCACGTTCATGAATCCCTTTGCGGTTAGGGCAAGAGCTGGCAACATTTTCTGTAAATAACCAGATGGTAAATATTTTAGGCACTGGGAGCCGTACGGTTCTCCGGAAACTACGCAACTCTGCCACTGTGGCGCCAATAGACATTTGTAAATGAGTGACTGTGACTGTGTTCCAATAATACTTTATTTATACAAACCTGTGGCAAGACCGATATGGGCTGCAGGTTGTAGTCTGCAGACCTCTGATCTAGTCCAGTGTCTCCCAGACTATGTACTATAGGATGCTCCAATATATTTAAGGATCTTCCTCCACAGAGAGGGCAGGGAGAGGCTCCATGTTCACAGAGCTTAGAAAATGGTGCGTTAAACGATGCTAAGCAGTCATCTTTACCCCAGGACTTGAGTCTCTAATATGCCTATGAGCCTCTACCCAACCCAGAAGCACACAGTCTGAAGTACACACCAGGTCTCCAGTTTTCCTGAAGACACTGGAAAAACATCAAAGGCCACAGTGTTCTGTTAAACGGTTTGGGAAACAGTGTCATAACCAAATTCCTACCCTATAAAGGTGAGTAAATAAGACTCAGAGTGGCACGTTACTTGCTCAAGGCTACTGGCTTGATGGTGTCAGAAGTGGGACTGGGAGCCAGCACAGGGCACCTGCCGCCACCCCACAGGGCGTCTGCTCAGATGCCCACGGAACCAACCAGCGCAGAGCTAAGGACATCTCCATCCTGAGCAACTCTAGGGGACACACTTCAAAAGAGTGTCACTACGTTGATGCCGCAGTAATACTTACACTTCAAGAAATTGGAAGCTATGGGCTTAGATCTTATTATTTTCTTTAGCAGCACCATGAGGTGAGCTGAAGTGATCAGGCTCAACCACTGTGAGTCTGTTTCCTCGTCTATAATATGGGGGTGGGAAGAGGCGTAGGAAAAAGAGAAAACAAGGAAGAAGAATAAAATAATCTTTTTTCTCAACTTTTTAATGATTCAAGGTCATACTATTCAGCGGTACTAAGCGTACTTCATATCTTACGATGTTAAGTCACAAATAGCTGTTGATTAAGCTCTATATGACCCTACAGCAACAGTCAAAGCACAGAACGTTGCTTAGGAGATAGAAGCAAGTTGAGGATCAGAGACAAATGAAAAGGGCTTGGGAAACCTAAGGTATAATCACTCATTTTTTGTGAAGATAGTACTAAAATATGAAACAAAGCAACACAGTCCCAAACATGGAAATGTTCAGGATACAAACTGAAACAAAAACAGGTGGTCTAGGCAAGGTGGGATTGAACAGAATTGGGTATACCCACTGTGAAAATAGCATCCTGGTTCCTAAGGTGGTTTCTGAATTTTAGAATGTTTTTCAAGATCACTCTTTTCATTCAAAGCCCAACCATTCCATTTTATTCACGTCTTTCGGGTGTCGTTTCATTGTCTGTGATTGTAAATGTAGATGGAGTTCTGAAAACACTCTTAGCCACCTGAGCTACAGGGCAGCTCTCGCCTAACACCCTCATTAATGGTGTGGAAATGAAGCCTGCTCCTTCCGGAACCATGGAAACGCTGCCTCTGCTGACAGAATGTCCATCCAACCAAGTTCGGGTGAGATGGAGCCAGAGGTCAATGGTCAGTAGCCCAGGGGAGAGGAAGAACAGTAGCAGTTGACCTACAAACCTTGCTTGACCTTGTCCCAAGGTCACAACCCACAAACTGTCCCTGAGGTCGGATCTTCCCCCCCCCGAGACTTGTCCTAATGGCCTCCCAGTTGGAAGCTGGCCAACCCCTGAGCCATGGTCACTAGATCCCCCTGAGGCATGGTCACCAGATTCTTCAGAGACCACATACTGTATGACTTCCTCTGTTAAACTCCTAAATCCCTGGGTGAGGTGGGACCAGACAAGGAGGAAGCAGCTGCAGGACAAGAAAAGTGAGGCCCCTTCGGGGTGCTGGTATGAGGTCCCCACATTCCAATGCAAACAAGCCCCTGACCAGCCCTGCGCAATGCAAGAACCATGGCCACACAAGGCTACTTGAAATGTGGTGGGTACAACAGAGGAACCAAATGATACATTTTAATTAATTTTAATTGGTTTTATCTATTTTTAAAAACTGAAACAGTGTAAAATATTTTTCCATGAAACACGAATATATTACTTTGGTAGGACTCCATTTCTCTTTAAACGCTATATTGCTTAAGATGGTGTTGATGTATTGCAGTGCCTGAATCCACACATAAGTACATCACTGATCTACTTCGTGGGAACAAGATGCTTCCATTCAAATGATTTCATTTCTACACACTGCTGTCCCCTGTAATGTGTTTGTTGGAATATTTTATGCCAATAGCACAGGTGACAGTAATAATTAGGTAAATCCTAATTGGTAGCTAAATCAAAATACTTGTTTTAATTAAAATATTTAATTTAATTATTCTTCTAATTTATAAAATAAATATGGTCAAACTTTCAAATTTAAAACGAAGTCTTTGTACTGACACAAAATCAAGTGGAGATATAAAAGCTAGTACTATGATCACACAGTAAAGGATAAAAGGAACTAAAGAAAGTAAGTAAAAAATGTGATTATCAAAGACAATTTTGGGAACCGTCCTGCACTGTTGGTGGGAATGTAAACTGGTGCAGCCACTATGAAGAACGGAATGGAGGTTCCTTAAAAAGCTAAAAATAGAGTTACCAAATGATCCTGCAATTCCACTCCTGGGCATATATCTGGAGAAAACTCTAATTCAAAAAGATACAGGCACCTCTATGTTCATAGCAGCACTATTCACAATAGCCAAGACATGGAAGCACCCTAAGTGCCCACCACCAGATGAATGGATAAAGAAGATGTGGTATATATACACAAGGAACACTACTCAGCCATAAAGAGAATGAAATAATGCTATTTGCAGCAACATGGACGGACCTAGAGATTATCATACTAAGTGAAGTAAGTCAAAAGAGAAAGACAAATACCATATGATGTCACTTATATGTGGAATCTCAAATATGACACAAATGAAAAGAAACAGACTCACAGATATAGAAAACAAATTTATGGTTACCCAAGGGGGAAAGTGGGGAGGGATAAGTTAGGAGTATGGGATTAACAGATACACACTACTATATATAAAATAGATAAATACAAGGTCCTACTGTATAGCACAGAGAACTATATTCAGTATCTTGTAACAACCTATAATGGAAAAGAACCTGAAAAAGAGTATATATATATGGCTGAATCACTTTACTGTGCACCAGAAACTAACACAGTGCTGTAAATCAACTATATTTCAATTAAAAAATAAATAAAGACAATTGCAATTTGCTGTGGCACAGCAAACTGAAAAAGCCGTTTACTACAATTAGAAAAACAAAGATAATAAAGCAGACAATATTAAGAGACAGTTTCAGCAAGGGCAGTGCATTTGATGCTCAGTCTCCTTCCAACAGTCACAAAGGAAACAGCCAAAATCACAATTAAATGACCAAGAAAAAATTTTAAATGATTTTTAGCAAAACTTGAGCTTGTAACTACGGTCAGCTATAAGACATCTTAGATTCTTGAATAAAAACAAAAACAAAGGAGCATTTTTAGATGGAGAGATATGTAATGTAAAATACATTATTATTTAGTTATGGCAATGTTGTTCAAATATTATGAGAAGATAGAAAAGATACTGTTGAAAGAGTGAAGGACTTTCAATTAGCAACCAAACAATTGCCCATAGAAAACACACCATTTCTAGCAATACCAAGATAAATAAATTCAAAATTTGAAAAATCACAAGAATTTTCTTTAGCTTTAGATGAACTATGCAATATCAGAGACATTGCCCAATTAGTACTTTGAGTACGTTTTGTCTCAAAAGACTTCCAAATTCATGAAGAAATGTTGTCAATTCGTAGACTAAGAAAACTGAACTCTCATGGTGAAGGTACTTTTGAACCTTGTACATCTGCCAAAGAAGGATTTCGGCTAGATATGACAACAAAAGGTTTCTATCATGACAGACAGTACTGCTGCTATGTTGGGTCAAAAATCAAGACTTAGTAGACTTTTCTAACAGGAGACTGGCATTTCTCCTACTGCTTCATTCTACTGTATGATAATAATTTTTAGTTGGCTTTCTAAAGCACAGCCTACGAAAACCATCATGGATATTGTTGTTAAAATTGTTCAGTATAGACACATAAATGCTATGAATCACCACCAGTTTAAAGAACTGCTGGAAGAAATACATGACAATGAACTTAATGACTATGTGTTCTTTGCCAGTGATCTTTGGTTGAGTCATGGAACAGTTTTACAAAGATTCACTGTATACTTAAGCAAGTCAAGATTTTCTGTAAACAAAAATAAAAATTTAAAAATTGCTGTGTGGTTTATGTTTTCTCACAGACATTACACTGCATGTGAACAAGCTAAATTTAAAGCTCCAAGGAAAGGAAAAGCTTATTTATGACCTAGCTAGAAAGTGTGAGAATTTATATCAAAATTGATACTTTTCATAAATGAAAAATAATGGTTTTATGCATTTTCATAACTTGGATCAATATGCAGAAGATTTGATTGAAATAAAAAGCTTTATATGAATTGCCTACAATCTACAAGAAAAATTTGAAGAAGACTTTATTGAGATTGATAAATTTAGAGTTGGTTTTTAATTTTTATAATATCCCTTTGAATTTGATGTTAGTAATTCTGAGTTGGCATGAGAGTTACCAAATTCACATAACTTGAACAGACTTTAAAATTGACAAGCTTTTAGTTTCAAAAAATCAAATCAATTCTTCTAAAAAGATGAACCAGTTTTGTTAACTGAATGGCAAATAGTAAAGGAAAAGTATTTTTGACACTTGATTCAGTTATTGGAAAACTTAAGTATGTTTGAAACTTGGTTACACAAATCTACTTTTTCGACTACAAATTTTATGAAATCTAAAAACAGACCCAAGTATTTCAGATGTAGTGCCTGAATTTAGCTATGCTATAATCCTAACATATACACCAAATTTCAAGACTTAGTACAATAAAATAAAGAAGTCTCATTAACATTTTTATACTGTTTACATGTAGCAATGGTAACATTATGGGGAGATTTAAAGAGTTAAAGAAAATATATTATTAAAATTAATTTCACCTGTTTCTTTTTAATTTTTTCAATGTGACTATCAGAAAAATTTTAAATTATATACGTGGCTCACATTATATTCTATTGAATAGCTGGAGATGCGGGCTACTCAAAGTAGTCTTTTCCCAGAAGCATCAATATCATCTGAAAGTTTCTTAGAAATGCAGACTTTTAGGTCCCAGCTGAAACCTACTGAACAGAATCTGAATTTTATTGAAAATTGGTTTGGCCAATATGAAATAATAGGAAACAGATTTAAGCCTTTGCCTGAGACAAGCAAAAACAAATAACCACATCCCCACCCCTACAAAAAGACAGAGGGTGGGGGGAAAGGAAAAGAAACCAGACAAAATATATGAAATAATGGTTTTCAGGAGTCAAGACTTCAGGAAGCAAATGAGGTGAGCCTATGAGTATCCCAGCTTATTGCCTTAAGAGATTTCCTGGCCAAGACACAGAGAAAGAGAATCCAAGAAGAGCCCAGGAGATTGCCTGAGTGGAGGATACAGAACTGAGAGTCTAGGAAGACCAAGGCAGCTAGAGTCTGTAGGAAAGAGAGGAGAGCTGCACAGATATCTGCAAAAGTCACTCTTGAGTATTCAGCAGAATACTGATCACTGCATGTGTGTGGGCAAACTATCCGTGGCTGGGAAACAAACATGGATGGATTAGACGTATCACTGTCTGGTGCTCACACGGGGCCAAGAATAGTACCTATTTCCACCAGACAGATTAGAAAACCTCATAAATCAGCAGCGTTAAGTACTCAGGAAGATCTTGCCTCTTTAGTGTGAAATATTAGCCCTAGATTGAGCACTGCTCCAGTCCCACCTAACAAGCCTCAGAAGCAAGATACAAAAGAATTGCTTGTCCCCAACTAATTTAGCTACGGTCCAAAAAGAAGCTCCAGAATATTTATAGTGATACAAAAATATCCAGAACCCAAGAAGATAAAAATAACAATAACAATGTCTGGCATCCAATAAAAAAAAAAAATGCTAGGCATGCAAAGAAGCAAGAAAATCCAACCCATGCGGGGAAATATCAAACAATTGAAACTGGCCCAGAATTAAGACAGATATTAGGATTATCAGGCGAGGACACAGATTCAAGATTTTAAATAGTGACATGAATTTATAAAACACAATTAAAACACATGAAATTTATAGAGATGAAATCTATAACATGTGAGATGAAAAATACACTGGATAAGACTAATGGTAGCATAGACATTGCAGAAGAAAAGATTAGTGAACTTGAAGACAGCAATAGAAACATCTGAAATGAGAAAAGAAAAAGAGTTTAAAAAAAATTAACAGAGCATGAATGAGCTGTAGAGATAGCTCAGGCATTCTGATATACGTGAAATTCGAGCCCTCATGGCAGAGGAGGGGTAGAAAAAATATTTGAAGAAATAATGACTGAAAATATTCCAAATCTAAGAAAAATATAAGCCCCAAAAAACAAGGAGCTCAACTAACCCCAAGTATAAGATATAAATACCAAGGCACATCATAAATTGCTCAAAACCAGTGATAAAAAAAAAAATCTTAAAAGCAATCAGGTGAAAAAGAACACATCATAGAGGAAGAAAGATAACGATGATAGCAGATTTTATGTCAAAAACAATGTAAGTGACAAGACAGTGAAGCAACATCTTTAAAGAACTGAAAGGAAAAAACTGTCAATCTAGAATTCTACACCCTGCAAAAATATATTCCAAAAATGAAGGCAAATAAGGACATTATCAGATATATAAAAGTAGAAAGAACTCATTAGCAGCAGTCCTGCATAACAAAAAATGTTAAAGGAAGGCCTTTTAAGCAGAAGGAAAATAATACCAGGTAGAAATATGGATATACACAAAGGAATGAAGAACACTAGAAATGGCAATTACCTAAGTAAATATATGACTTTTTTTCTTATTATTTAAATCTTTTTAAAAGAGAAGTGACTTCTAAAACAAAGATAATAATTTATGTGGAGTTAATTACACATATAAAAGTAAAGTGTATGACAACAAAAATACAAGGGCCAAGATGGAAGTACACTATTGAAAGGTTCTTATAATATAGGAAATGTAGTATAACATCCCTTAAGGGTAGATGATTAAAGATGTATACTGTACACCCTAAAGCAACTACTAAAATAACTAAGCAAAGAGATAGAGCTAATAATCCATCAGAGGAGTGAAAATGGAATCGTAAAAAATTCTCAAATAATCCAAAAGAAAGCAGAAAAACAGGAAAAGAGAATAAAGGACAGGATAAATTTTAAAAAAAAAAGGCAAGATTACAGACTCCAAACTAATGATATCAGTAATTACATTAAATGTAAATGGTCTAAAACACCAATTAAAAGACAGATATTATCAAACTGGAAAAATAAAAGCAAGATCCAAACCCCATACTACCTACAAGAAATGCACTTTAATAAAAAGACACAAATAGGTTTGAAGGAAAAGGATGGACAAAGATATACCATGCTAACAGACAAAGGATATTTCAGAGCAAAGATCATCATCTGGTATAAAGAAAGTCACTTCCTAATGAAAAATGTCCAGTTCATCAATAGGACTTAACAATCCTAAATATCTATTCAACTTAACAAGCATGCTTCCAAACACATGAAGCAAACACTGATAGAACTTCAAGAAGAAAGGCCAATTCAAAAGAATAGTCACATATGTCAATACTGTTCTCTCAATATTTAATAGGACAAGTAGACAGAAAATCAGTAAATGTAGAAAAGATTTGAACAAGATCCTGAGGCGATCTGTATGCACATTAAGGTCTAAGAGGCACTGCTCTACCTAATCATAATGGATAGACAGTCCATATTCAGTCAACTTGTAGCAAATTTTTCTTCTGGCTTCTTACTGGTATCATCATAACTGGCACAGGCATACCTCATGTTATTGCATGTTGCTTTATTGCACTTGATAGATGCTGTGTTCTTTACAAACTGATATCGACGCAAGTGGCAACCTTACATCAATCAAGTCTATTGGTGCCACCTCTCCAACAGCATTTGCTTACTTCATGTCTCCTTGTCACATTTTGGTAATTCTTACAACATTTCAAACTTTTTCATTATTATATTTGTTTGGTGATCAGTGATCTTTTTTTTTTTTTTTTTTTTTTGCGGTACGCGGGCCTCTCACTGTCGCGACCTCTCCCGCTGTGGAGCACAGGCTCCGGACGTGCATGCCCAGCGGCCACGGCCCACGGGCCCAGCCGCTCCACGGCACGTGGGATCCTCCCGGACCGGGGCACGAACCCGCGTCCCCCGCATCGGCAGGCGGACTCCCAACCACTGCACCACCAGGGAAGCCTGATCAGTGATCTTTTGATGTTACTACTACAACTTGCTGAAGGCTCAGATGATGGTTAGCATTTTTTAGCAAGAAAGTGTTTTTTAATTAAACCATGTACATTGTTTTTTTAGACATAATGCTATTGCACACCTAACAGACTACAGTATATTGTAAACAAAACTTTTATATGCACTGGGAAAACAAAGAGTTCATGTTACTCGCTTTATTGTGGTACTTGCTTTACGGCACAGGTCTGGAACCAAACCTGCAATATCTCCGAGGAATGCCTGTATACTTCTGTCTGGCTTCCAGGCTAACCAGGAGTTAGAGGAGAAGGTAACTTTAGGAAAGCTAATCTTAAAGAATAAATCACAGAACTTAGAGAGTAGAGTTGAAAGAATCTGGATTTACTCACCTTATAGACCTAGAAATAACACGAGCTCCACCACTTAGATTTAAGTTTCCTGAGACTTAAGGTACTCATCTGTGGGACTATGTTAAGAGCTACCATGAAGTAATGTATAGACAATGCCTAGCACACAGCCTACCCCAGAATGCATGATCAGTAAACATTAATTCTTTTCCCACCAGCATGGACTAGTCAGTAAACACTCCTGGCACAGAGATTAGCTTTCCAGCTCATCTGCTTGAATAATCTCAGTAAGGATGAGGAAGGTCAAGATCTTCAACAGCAAAGCATGCCAGTATCTCTATTCTGATCACTGGATATCCTGACACACAGCTGAACTCAGCCAATACTTTTCCTTCTAACCCTCAATGAAGAGGTTTACTTTATTTACAGTGGTCACTGACATTCTTCTAACTGCTGTTGCCTTCCAACTCATAATGGATTAAGAGTGAAAGGAAGAAACTGAAGAGCTTTATAACAAAGTTTTAAATTGTGGGAAATATAATTAAAAATATTGCTATTTTAAGTATCTTTAAAAATCCCATTGGAAAATATCACTTGTTATTGACCTAATCAAATCGAGAGTGAAAAAACAGGGCTAAGAGACGACATGGAATCCAGGCCAGACCCTAGTACCTGCTTCCTTTATGATCTGAGTAAAACAGTTTTCTTTGTGACCCTTAATTTCCTCATCTAGAAAAGAAAGATAGACAAGCCCAGTTCATCATATAGAGTGCAAAAGGAATTTAAATGAGATGCATGTGAAACTATTTAAAAAAATACTTAAGTTCAAGGTATTATTATTTTCAATGATCATGGTCATTGATTGTTCCTATTAATATGGAAAATCAAGAGGTAACTGGGGGGTAAAACCTGTCAAGTATCAAGCCACTATTCTTCTTTTTAGATTTATGCACTCAATATTGTGTCAGCAAGCATAAGTTTTTATAAAGCTCAAAAATTTCCCAAATTACTACTGAAGAGATTTCTCTGCAAGTAACAGGAAGTGCAGTAACAAGAAAAAAAAGTTTGAGTAATTTTTCTAAGACTATATTACATAAAGCCCAAGAAATCAAGAAATTTTAGCTTAACACAGACCCAAACTTTCACCCAGACCCCTGTTAGAAAGTTAAGAAACACTGGCAACATCATATCTCAATAAAGCTATAGAAAGAAAGAAAGGGAAGAAAGAAGGGGGGGAGGGAGGGAGGGAGGAAGGAAGAAGGAAAGAGAGAAAGAAAAAAGAAGAAAGAAAGAAAGAAAACAGTGGCAATGGCAGTTGGAGAATGCACACATTAAAACACAGCAAAACAAAAACAAAAAACAGTGCTTTCATGTTGGACACAGATCTGGGACAATCAACGTCTTCAGCAAAAAGCAGACAAATACTTGAATCCTATTCTCTAAACCCAATGTGGACTCAAGAGCACTAAAAACTCCAATCCTACTTTGATAGCTTTATTCTTAAAATTTTACATTAGCATTGTGCTGCCTTTCTGGAATCTCCCATTACTCATGTGCCATTCAGTACAGTGTCACTGCCATTTATTTACTGGCTTAGCCCACTGGAAGCTCAATGCACCTTGGAGTCAGAAGACCTAGGTTTAAATTAAATCTCTATCCTGTCACCCGCTAGATAAGTGATTCTGACCGCAATTGGTGGTTATGACTAATGACATTAGCAATGTGAAAGTGCTCCTATATGTAGACGCTTAAATAAGCATCTCCTAAATTCAAACATGACTATTCATGCGAGTCATGCTCGTAGCACTTTAACTGAAACGTCCGGTATTCACTACCAAGACGGCATTACTCTTGGAAAGAGCTGTTTGCCCTACCAGACTATGAATGATACTTTAGGGAATAATAATAATAGTAATAATAAGAGGAACCCATCTTGAGAAAAATTATCTGAAGAGTCTTTTCATCTTTTAAATTGTCTCCACTCTCCTATCTATACAGAAACTAAGAAAAAATATTAAATCCACAGGCATCCTCATTATTTTTTTTTTTATTTTCTTTTTTGCGGTACGCGGGCCTCTCACTGTTGCGGCCTCTCCCGTTGCGGAGCACAGGCTCCGGACGCGCAGGCTCAGCGGCCATGGCTCACGGGCCCAGCCGCTCCGCGGCATGTGGGATCTTCCCGGACCGGGGCACGAACCCGCGTCCCCTGCATCGGCAGGCGGACTCTCTACCACTGCGCCACCAGGGAAGCCCGGCATCCTCATTGTTTACCTACACTGAGTGAGGATAACTAATTCGGTAAGCCTAAACACAATGGGGGCAACTCCTTCAGAGCTCATTAACTCTCCCCAGCTCTTCCTAGATTCCAAAACAATGGGGAAAGCATTTGGGAAATGGGACACCAAGATGAAACAGAAAAGCCGTTCTGGGGTAACTATTAGCAATGCGTGTGGATCCGGCAACCAAGAGAAAAAGGTTTGGGTGATGATTCTGCAAACATTGCACTTATCTTCATGAAGGAGACTTTTAGCTGAAATGGGAAGTAAGGGAGTAGAAAATGCGTACAGTCGGCCCTCTACATCTGAGTTCCGCATGTGCGGATTCAACCAATCGCGGATCTGCACATGCGGGAATCCCGAGAATACCAAGGACAGACTGTGTTGCAAACTATGCTTATGGGGCAAAAAACATATAACTGGGTTTATAAGTGTTAGTGGCTCTACCATCAGATAAAGGATACTACTACTTGAACCTAGAACCAGTGTCTATGCTCAAAATGAAAGTGGGAAGTTTTCCACAATAAATTTGCAGTTTCGTCTAAGGTTTGTTTGCGGTACGCGGGCCTCTCCCGTTGCGGAGCACAGGCTCCGGGCGCGCAGGCTCAGCGGCCATGGCTCACAGGCCCAGCCGCTCCGTGACATGTGGGATCTTCCCAGACCGGGGCACGAACCCGTGTCCCCTGCATCGGCAGGTGGACTCTCAACCACTGCGCCACCAGGGAGGCCCTAAGGATTTTTTTGTTTGTTTCCCAAGAAGCCTAGACATTAGCGATGGAACTAATTTGTTCATGGAAAAAAATAAAGTGGTTTCACTGCCTGATGTTTCCTTCCAACACCGGGAGAACCAAGTATAGAAAAAAAATGCCACATGATGAAAGCTTTTAGTTTTCTTAAGAAGTGATGAAGTTTTTTAAAAAAAAAAAAAACACAGATGTTGGGTTTACATAAATAATCAACTGAAACATTTTTCTACTATATAATTTTCTTGTCGAGCATATAATATGCTTTTCTTTTTCCTGGAAATTCAATGTCAGAACTGTATGACGATGACTGTTTTCCAACAGATAACTGGATAATTCTGGGGTCAGAATAAGAATATAAACATATATACACACACACACACACACACACACACATATATCTACATATCACATATATCTTACTTAAAAGTCTTATGTCAGATTCATTTTTAGGTATGGGAAGGAAACAGTTTAACATTGCTTGAAATAAGTTCCTTATACTTGAGGTCACGGTCTATCAGTTTTTCTAGGAATGTAGGTTCTTAGCTTTATTCTTAGAGCTTTTGGACTTAAAATCCAACAGATTAAAAATCGCAGCTCTTCAAAAAAGAAAGCATGTTTACCTCCGAATTTTCAAGCATGGAATTTTCCCCTCATGGCACAGAGTTCGGGAACAGAGGACTGTCTTTCCACTTACAGTCGTATTAAGAGCCACATCTGAAACCGGACATACAGACACAACCCTGAAGCAGACCATCCTCGTCCAAGTTTCTTCTTGAGCCCCAGAGTGATCCATCCTGAAAGGCCACCCTGGGTCCCCACAAGCTGGTCCAGTTTCCCTTTCAAGCCTCTTTTTCTCCAAGAATCATAGGTTTCACCAACCTGCCCGGCCACAGTATCCTTAAAATCACAACTGGGATTTATCAGAAATACAGACGCTTGATCCTTGAAAGCCACTGAAGATAAGAGCAGTGTCGTCTACACCACGCTGGGTGTGAAGATGAGACTTGAGGGCTCACACACAGATATGCTTCTGATGGTGGGAAGTCCCTCTTCCCTTCAACAGGCCTGAAATAGAAGCACTTTCCTCCCCCAGACACGGTTGAGAACAGCAAGGCGGACACCAGAGGCTGCTGGCTGCGACACACAGCACCACAAAAAGAGGCAGAGCGCTGTGGAGTACAGTCCCTCCCGGGCGACAATGAGCCTGGCAGCCAGTTTCTGCAAAGCTTGGCAGAGGGAAAAGGAAGGCTCTTTAGAAATACAGTTGGCGAAACACTGAGTATAAAGGACACTCTGAGAAAATGCATAATTGCAGACTCAGAGTCACTGTCTCGACCAGTACATCCTTTACGGGACAGCGGAGGAAGTCTAGACCCCCACTGGACATCCTGTAACCGCATGGCTCTCCAGGCTTTCTTCTTCCTTCGTTACATGCAGCGGTGCAGATGGACACAGAAGGAAAAGTAAACCTACAAGACGTTGACCTGGTGTCTCCTTGACTGCATAAAGTTTATGACTTGGGATCTGAATTCAAACCCAGACCTGACTACTTACTGTCTTCTCTCATTTGAGGTACTTCCCCTATCAAGGCTTCAGCTCAGAGAGGGTGCTGATTAAAAGACGCCCAGCACGTCCAGCCCGAGGCATAGAGCCCGAGGCACGGTCCCAGCCACAATGCTGCATCGCCACGCCCACCACTGCATCCTGCGTGCCTGTCACACCTGGAATGTACTTCCGTCTCACCTACAACACGTTCCCGTGGTGGCAAAGCCATCTCCGACTGTAAGCCCCATGAGGGCAGGATTCGCTCTGCATTCTCAATGCCAAGCCCGCACACACGTGCACACACACGTGGTGAACAGACGTTTGCTGACCAAACCAATGAATGAATCAACAGTCTGACTGATCACTTTCATATCTTGTTTTCTATATAATCCCAATTTAAAAAACCTTTCCCCAGGTGTTGTTATAGACAGATTACTAGATTGCGTGAAATGAACCCGATGCCCACATCAAGATTCTGCTGGACGCCGATTACAGAACATTTGTTGAAACAAAGATCCCTTGGTCTGGGTGAGTCTATAGGAACATAAGCTCCTATTCCGATGCTCTAAGCAGACTCCCCTATCTACCAGGGCAGAAAAATGGGCTCCCTTTTAATTGGGAAGGTCTAGAAGCAAACTCCATGTTGGCACAGGTAAGTATCCTTTCCCTTTGTTTTACAGAATTAAAAAAAAAAAAAAAAAAAAGGAGAGCAAGGTGCAAGGGCTCCAGGGCTCATGGGGAACACCACCTAGCAGGGGCTACACCCCAGACACTCTCCCTGCAGCCCTGGCTCAAGGCATCCTTCCCCACTGCTTCCCAACAGCCAACCCGTTCCATCGTGACCCTGAGGATACCCCTCCATGTTCGTAGCTTTGGAGAGAAAAATAAAGAGTCCCAAATCAGGGTGAATCCGTGAAGGATCTCCCCAGACCTCCTCTCCAGCATATTTTCATGGACGAGGGATCATCGCTAGGAAATACCCACCATGAGCCTCTGGAACGGCACAGACTTGAGATGACCAATCATTCAGACCTTACACACGAGCCAGACTGACCACACAGTACAAACTCAACTTCCTTTCAAGATCTTTCAGAAATATAATTTGAAGGGGTGGGGGGAGGCGGGGGAAAGCAAGTGTTAATTCTGCTCTGTGTATGTACAATTTCCATTTGCAAGGAAGAGGTTATCCAAAAACAAGCTCATGTTTCAGTGACCTTCACGGCACTGCCACGTGAAAGGAGAGCCAAAATAAATCTCAAAGCCATTACCCCCAAAGTTCAACCCTTTGAAATGCCCTGACTTGACCAGTTTCAAGACTGGTGTTTCCAAGTTTCAATTCCAAGAACCCCCCCTTTTTTTTTTTTACAAATATCTAAATAAAAACTGTGATAGCGTATATGATGTATGTCACGATTATACCCAATGCAGGTGACAGCCAAGCAGGATTGGCCTGGGACAAAGACAGAAGGGCCTGCAAAATGTGGGTCTGAAAAAATACAGGAGAAAGAATCTACTTCTCAGGCAGCACAGTCAAAGAAGGGGAGGAAGGACTGTCTATTGGAAAGGGACTAAGAAAGTAAATCTTAACAGTGCTCAGCACAAGGAAAAAAATGTGTCACTATGTGTGGTGACAGACGTTACCTAGACTTACTGTGATCATTTCGTGATACACACAAGTACTGAATCGTTAGGTTGTAGGACTGAAGCTAGTATGTCAATTACATCTCAGTAAAAAGAATTAAAAGGGTTAAAAAGGGTGGGGTCGGGGAGGGGAGGCAGGACAGGAACAAAGCCACATACACACTGGAGGCCTGGGGAAGCGCACACACAAAGGGGCAGCAGGGAGCCCAGAGGAGGGGCTGCGACAGGGCAGCAGAATCAGCGGGAGGAAAAGCCGACAGGAGTCAGCAGCAAGGACGGCAAGGGGGAAAGTCACCCCGTGTCAAAGGGCAGGCTGGCTAGTGGGGGGAAGCAATTAAACACCAATGACAGATGGAGATAAGGGCATCCCAGGCAAGGCCGGCGTCCCTAAGACACCTGACACCGAGACTGCGCGGCAACAGACCGGCAGCAGAGGAGGGGCAGGCGTCAAAGAGGAAACACAGGGTCCCAGGAGGAGCGGAATGCTGCCTAAGTTTGGGGGTGCTGTTGGAGGCATATGGGGAGCAAAACCGTGGCTGCACGGGGCACCCGGGGGAGGCCTGGGCCCGGGAGGGGCCTCACGGCTGCAGCCCCAAAGCGCATCGGCTTCGTCCTCCTGCAGGGAAGGGGCTGCCGCTTCCAGCCTCTAAGCAGCAGGATACTGAAGGCGTTACCTGGTCCCCACGACCACGAGAGCCGGCGCACTTCCCAGCGCCCCCCTGTGAAAAGGAGGACGCGGTAACTCTGACCATCCGTGAACACCTGACATCCATCAAGAACTGTGCAGCGTCCAGAGCATCAAACGGGGAGAAATACCTCGATGCAGTTAACGTGAAGTCTCCTTCTGAAAGGAGCTGAGCCGGCTGGAGAAGGACAGCAGGTCCAGTTACCATGCTGGGCCTCTGCGTGTCTGCAGGTGTGTGTGCACAGGTGTGCACGTGTGTGACGGGAAGGAGGGATGAACGTGTCAGAAAGCTGGATGGACCTAGAGCTCATCCATCAGACTGAGTGACGTAAGTCAGACACAGACAAATATCATACGATATCACTTAAGTGTGGAATCGAAAAACATGGTATCAATGTACTTATTTACAGAACAGAAACAGACTCACAGATATAGAAGACAAACTTATGGTTCCCAAAGGGGAAGGGGAGGAGGGATAAGTTAGGAATCTGGGGTGAACAGATATACACTGCTACAGATAAAACAGGTAAACATCAAGGTCCTACCGTAGAGCACAGGGAACTCTACTCAACACCTTGTAATAACCTATAATGGAAAATAAGCTGAAAAACAATAGGTTTATATCTATCTATATCTGTATCTATAGAGATATATATAAAACTAAACCACTCTGCTGCACTCCTGAAACTAACACAACACTGCAAATCAGCTACAGTTCAATTTAAAAAATAAAGGGGGAAAAAAAAGCAAGCTGGCAGCTGTGCTCGAGAGCCAAGACTCGAAAACAGAACATGATGAATAAACGATTATAACGTGCAGAGAAGTGTAATAAGGAAGAGAGTCATCCCAGGGAAAGAACCCAGCGAGGACCTGTGCAGTCGGTGCAAGTACAACAAAGTCTCCGAAGGAGAGGACTCATCCTCTAGTTTTGAGCAGGCTGACCCTTCCTAGACTTGGCCAGTGAGGGCGCTGAGTTCTGAGGCAGGACCTTGTGATTCCAGTCCTATAGCCCAGGCAGGGTTCTCAACGGCAGGCAGAGCCCGTTTCCCCTGCTGTACAATACACCCCACCCACTCCCGCCCCCGGTCATCAGCCCTGAGAACCAAACAGAGTTCCCCAGAGTCTCCAAAGAAAACGGCAGCTAAACCAACCGAAGGCCAAAACGTGGTCAAAAATCTAAGATTCCTAAGCAAGACGGATGGAGTAAAAGATATGCGAATGTGTCCATGGCGCCCAGAAGGGGATTAAAGGGCTTAGAATTGTGGGTCTAACTCAGCAACTCTGGGTCGCTGGGTGAGCTGAAGCCACAGCTGTTTCCAGCACAAGAGCCCCTAAGAGTGAGACGAGCATCGGCGTCTGAGGCTTTTGCCCGTGTCCGAGTGGTCGGGGTTTTCTTTATAACCTCTTCTAGAACAAAGGAACTGAAGCTGACTCAGTCCCTGTAAGGGGCTGGAGTTACGCTTGTAGCTGCTAGAAGCCATTCATTCACAGGAACTAGGAGGCAAGACGCTTTCGAGGGCTGGGCAGGAGTCGGGGCCAGGGGGGCGCAGGTAGAGACAGGTGTGTCTACACGCACAGGCAAGGCCTTCTCTCGTTAGTACACGTACTCAACATCTGATCAACCTTATAATGCTTCTTCTGTCTGCCTGTACCCAGACACTCCTCCTCGGCTTTATTTGAGCAGACGTGGTGACAACACCGATGCGATTACACAAAGAGCTGCCTGAAGAGGCACTTTCACACAAAAAAGACGCTGCCTCTATTACAGCCCTCAAATAGTACTTGTTTACGTCTGCTGTTTCTGAGCTGTGAGTCCTCCAGGGCTGGGCCCAAGCCCTTGTTCACCTTCAGGCCCACTGCCATGTGGACGCTCAACCTAAGATTTGCTGAAGTAAACCACCCAGTCAAAGCATCTCCGGTAAGTAACAGTAACAACTTCTTGGAAACGCCAGTTTCCTCACGGATAAGGTAAGGGGTGTGGGCAAAGCACCTCCTGGCTCTAACAAATGCAAAATACCCTAATCTTCTGAAAACAAAAGAGCACTGTCTGGACACGCATCGTAACTTTTACACATTTCAGGCAACAGAAAAATGTATGTGATTAACCTTGATGGACACGGCAATTAAAAAACACATTTAGTTTTAATATGAGACCCGTTCCTTTGTTAGTCAATGAAATAGAAAAGCGACCTAGGTTTTAAGTAGGGAAAAACTATATACACATTGGTCATCCTGAAAAAACTGTATTCGGAACAAAATGTTAATTCTGACATTTCCTTTTAAACCTTCTCCCCTGAGAGGCTCTATCGGGAATAACATTGACATAACAGAAACAAACAAGACTCTTTACGGTGGCTACAGTTTAACAAAGGCATCTGCGGATGGTTACCTTCCTCGGGGACTCTGCTCAAAAGCAGAGAACGGAGGCACAGTTGTCCCAGCAGCTGGCAAGTTCTCCCCCATATGCGGAGAAGTTGTGGAACAGCTGGGGAATGCAAGATGCTTTTGAACACGCTGCTATGTGATCCAAAATAACGCTGTCTGTTCATCTTCCCGACAATGGTAGCGACAGCCCAGCGCAGGTCTGGCGCATGCCCTACAGCTGCTTCTTTCTTCCGCCCTGGAAACTCAACAAGTAGCTACAAATGAAGCGAGATGCACAAAAGGGGAGAAACCCTGCCGCTAACCCTTTATGTGCCGTCCCCTGCTTACACGGCAGATCGCTTTGCCATGTGGGAGGACGCTGCATTTCGAACCCAAATGGAAAATCTACGTTTAGCTTTCAAGGGCAAGGTCTCCCTGGACTCCACGCCATGCCCATCCTGGTGACAACGTTCACGATCGGGTGGCGTTTAATAACATTATAAGGTCTCCAGTGCTGTCGCCCTGGGTGATTATTTAAAAGATAAATGCAAAATCGAGAACTAGGAAATAGCAACGTTCAGGGGTCTTTCATCAACAACTTGACATAGTATATTTTAAAACAACTGTTTCTCCACTTGTTGCTAAACTGAAAAGCTTCCGAGATCTTTTAACATATGAAATAGCTATCCTGGTTGTTAGCTGGTTCTGCAGCTAAACTGGACATAACCAGACCTCTCTATGTCACCTTCCAAATGTTAGTTTGGCAATTTTCAGATCATACATAGGTCACCATATTTGAGCAAACAGTTCTGAAATGTTATCTCAAACTCTCCTCCCTCCTCTGTCCATTTCGTGGCCCATCTTTAAACAGACTCCAGGCAATCTTCTGTTTTCCAAGTAATGGTCCCACTTGCCAAGGTCGGGCCAGCACAATTTTCACAGACGCAGATACTCTCTTTAGTGTTGTCAATGGCTAGTGAACGAACAAAGAGAAGACCTGCTTCCTTTTCTCCAGCTTGTTTGGTTTTGAGCTTGCTTTTTTAAGTCCTGTCATCGTGGCTATTAGGATACTGGCTTCAAATTTAAAGGAAAGAGAAATGGCTGGAGGGCTGGCCGCAAAATTACGCAGTGGTAACGCTAGGAGGAAAGCCCGATGGTTCCGGAGCCCCTTGTAAATTCCCTGGGCAACGAGACAAAGTTTTCCATCACTACCACCCCGCCTCCCACCACACAGGGACACACAGCACTTGCTGACAAGAAGGAAGAATCGCTAAGCGCATCACACTTTGCTGTATGAACCAAGAAGATGAAGTTCAACTATCAACTATTTTGCCTCTCTAGACGAGGGAAGGGAAGAAAGAAAGAGTCTGTTCTTGGACATCAACATTATTAGTTAACACTCGTTGGGCAGCTACGACCTCCTAGGCTCTGCGCTACTAAGTACCTTGTATGAATGACCAAATTTAAGCCTTGCAGCTTGAAACCAGGTGGTGCTGTGACTATTCCTGCCCTAAAAGAGCAAAGTGAAGCTCAGAGAAGCTGAGCAACTTGCCCAACGCTACAGACCTATAAACGGTGGAGGCGGCATTCGAAGCCTGCCCTTAGTCATCATGCCTCACTGTCTCCACAACTGGCCCTGCACTAGGACATTCTGAGTCAGAACTGTCATTCCAGGGTTCCAAACAACATCTTTCTTTAAGGCAATACACTTTCAGTACATTCAAGACAACACCACCGCCCCATATTATAAACTTGAGCTCAATAATGCCTAAAGATGTGGAGATGATCTCAGATGTCTAAAAGGAATTTTAGAGTCATAACCCATCAGACAGTTAATGAAGGCTGGCTGCATTTCCAAGGCATTTGAAATACACATTCAGCGTGGTGGCAAAGTCACAGAGCTTAGACAGGGTAGGCACTGCGGCTCCTTTCTGCAGGGAAGGCCCACAGAGCTCCTAGCTACACAGACCTCCTGACCCCAGGCCCACCTGCCTAATGAGACACCACACAAAGCAAAGGACAGCTGTTTCTGACTCTCTCTGGGGCTGTCAGATAATTTTAAGCGGTTTACTTGTCTTCACTATACCTTAAGCTTTAAACTAAGAGTTGGGGGACTTCCCTGGTGGCCTAGTGGCTAGGATTCTGGGCTTTCACTGCCGTGGCCCAGGTTCAATCCCTGGTTGGGGAACCGAGATGCCACAAGCTGGGCAGCACGGGCAAAATAAATAAATAACTAAAAAGAAATAAACTAAGAGTTGGTTTAGCTGAGGCCTTGAGCCACAGAACAGTCAGCCACAGGTGGAAGGTCAATCTAACCCTAATAACGAACATGATCAAACCGAACCTGGGTTTACAGCCTGCACCCTGACTCTTCAATCAGCAAAACCCGTAACAAATTTTCAGGAACGTCCTTTGGCATAAAACTGGGATGAGCAAACCTTACCCTTTGGGGCAGGAGAGACTCTTGGGCCCAGAAACCTCTTTAAGCCTGTCTCCCCACCTGTGAAATAGAAATCACCGCTCTGGAGGAGGCTGGGAGGTTTCAAAGCGAACGGTGAAGCGCTTTCCCAAGTGGACACAAGATTCTCTCAACAGAAGGCCTTTCCCTACTTCTGAAGGGAGTGGCGTCAGATAAGATAAGAAAACGTGAATTCTATCCACGGATTACCGAGGGATCAGGTTTCACACCAGACCAGAGCGCCCCAGGTTTCTCTCGGGCAGCACCTCCTCTGGGTCCAGCTCCCGCGAAATGTCTGTCGCGCAGGGGAGATGGTGCCCCTGCCATTCCAATGATAGACTCGTGCCTAAGTCTGGGGTTTGCATAACCTCGGGGGAGGGGGAGCGGGGAGGACAGGAGCTCTCTCCTTTCTCGCCGCGGTCCTCTCCCCTTCTTCGGAAATTCCAATGGCAACAAACTGTCAAGGCTGCACCGGAGCTGTACTGCCGAGGCCAGGAGCGCTTAACCCCGCACCTGACCCAGACTGCGGCCTGGACTGGAGTCGCCGGGCCGCTAACTCACAGGAATGCAACCACCGCCTTCTGGAGGTCCCCTCTGGGCGCCCGGGGCCGCCGCTGTCACCCCAGGACTAAGCCCCTCCCTTCCGGGAGCCCGCGGGGAGGGGCGTGGCCCGGCGGTCCGGCTGGGCGCGCGGCGCTGGGACCGTGCGCCCGCGGGGGCCCTGGGGCCCGGGCGGTGGGGAGGGCAGGCCGGCAGTGTCGCGGTTCTACGCACACGCGTGTCGCTCCCGGGGCCGCCCCTCCCCCGCCCCTCCTGCCCGCCTAACCGGCCGCCCCGCTAACTTCCCGAAACTCCGCGGAGGGAAATCCTGAGACAGCCGGTACCTCCGGACGGCGCGCGCCGGGGACGGAAGTGGGTGGGAGCGGCGGCCGCGCCGCGCCTTTGTTGCTGCGCCGGGACCCCGCGGGCCCACGGGAGCGCCCCATCGCGGCGGCCCGGGGATCGGTCGCCCCTCCCAGCTCGCCGACCCCGGCAGGACCGCCCGGAGCCCGAGCCTAACTGACCCCTCCTCCGGCCCCCGGAGGAGGGCGCGCCGCGGCGCGTCCTAGTGTCTGCCAGCCGGAGCCCGGCGAGGCCGATGCCCGCCCTCGGCCACCGCGCCAAGGGACGCTCCTCACCTTCTTTCCGAGCTTTCCCCAGGCCTCCGGGGGCACAATCGCCGCTCCCCGCCCCACAGCAGCTGGGCAGCCCCGACTCTCGACAGCGCCACGGCCACTCCCTGACTCCCTGCACAGAGTGAGGACCGGGTCCCCCTCCCGGGAGGATTCACCGCTCCTCACCTGGAGCCTCGCTCGAGTCCCCTCCCCTCCGCCGGTCCGCGCGACGACCAGGAGCGGGCGCCCTCTGCCGGGCCTCCCGGCCGGAGCTCCCCAGGCCGGAGTGGGTCGGGAACATGGAGCCCGGCCGAGCGCGGGGAACCCCGCGGCCACCCCTCGGGAGCAGGGGCCATTGCGCCGGGACCGTCCCGGGCCGCCAAGCCCGGGCTGGGCCCGACCTCGGGCCAAGAGGACCAGAGCTGTCCCTGAACCCCGGGGCCACTGCGCGCCCGGAGTCACCACCCCACTCGCGGGCCGGCCGGTCCAGCCCTGCCCCCGGGAGGCGTCCCCAGGAACCCGCCATCAATCGCGTGCGCACGGAAAGTCAGTTTAAAAGCCCCGGAAAGTCAGTTTCACTGTGTGAAAACAAAGTTTGGGTCCTCGTTCCCAGTAGCCCTCCTCCGCCCGAATTAAAGGGACGGAGGGGAGGGCGGAGGCCTGTCACAACCCCCGGGTCCTAGGACTTGGAAGACGCTTGGGGCGAGCTTCAGAGACAGTCGCAGCCCGGGTGGAGCCCAAGGTCGGCCGGCGCGTTGCCCCCCAGCCGGGGGGTGTGGCTGGCCCATGACTCGCTCTTTCGCCCGGGTAAACACACTTCCAGCAGGTGAGCCTACCCGCCCCCGCCTCTGCCCTGCGCCAGGTCCTGGGTGCAAGTGTGGAGGGGGACCAGGGGGAGCCGAGAGGACACCCAGGCGCGATGGGCCGCGTCCCCCGCCGAGCGCGTCCACGCGCGCGCCCCGCCTCCCCGCACTCACCTAGCCCGCGGGCTCGCCCACCTGCCGGCCGGGAGCCGGCGCACAGCTCCCCGCGGCGACGACGGTGGCGGGGGGCGCACGCTGGTCCCTGCGCGAGCTGGCTGTCGGCGAGGGAACCGGGAGAGTCTGTCCGGCGCCCCGGCGCCGCAGCTGCCCGAGCAGACAAGTTGCGAGGCGGCTCAGGGCCGAGCGGGAGCCTCCGTCCCCGAGTGCGGGCGCGCGAGTCCCGGCGCAGCGGGCGGGCGCCGGGTAGTAGTTGTAGGGCCCCCGGGTGTCGGCCGCCGGGCGTTCTGAGTGGCTCGGACCGCGAGCCAGGCTGGAGGGGCCGGCGCGACCCACCCCCTCGGCACGCGCACGCGCCGGCCCGGGGACGCGCACGCGCGCGCGCCCGGCGGCTCCGGGGCCCCGGGGCTCGCCGCGCTACCCGCGCTGCCCGCGCTGCCCGCGCTCCAGTCCCTCGTGTTGCCCGAGGGGCGCCGCTGACCTTAGAGACCCCGAGCAGGCGCCCTGAGTGTCCAGCAGATGCAGGGATAAAAGCGTCCGACGTGTGCGAAGCTTGTAGCCGCAGGCGCTCCGGGCCAGTTGTCAGGGAGACCGTCCTGGCCCCGCGGCTCACGACTGTGAAAAAGTCACGTCACCCTCCGACCTGGCCGTCTTGACGGGGGACCAACCCCTCTCTCCGTGGTTCTCACACTTCACACTTCGGCGGATCAGAATCGCCCGCCCACCTGAGCCTGGTCACGACACAGAGTGCTAGCTCCTCCCCACTTTCTCATTCTTTACATCTGCCAGGTGAGGCCAGGCAGCTGTGCAGACTAAACAGCTGAGGTGCGTGAAGTGCTTGGTAATCTGCAAAGCAGTGGCTAAATCTAAACTTGCGAAATCCACCCGTGCTACTTGTCTGTTTCACTAGCAGGTGTTCCCATTTAATCTCCCTCCAATCCCTGCTGCTTTTCCTCTGAGTGCTAAGACTTACTTTCCTGCTAGGAGGCAGCAAGCTCAGGCATGGCAGCCCCCATGGGAGGAGAGAAAGGCGAGCGCGTCAGCTTCCTAGGGCCGCCATCACAAACTGCCAGACGCTGCGGCCTAGACCACAGAAGCTTCTTTTCTCACGGATCTGGAGGCTGGAAGTCCAAGATGGAGGCGTCTGTCAGGAGGGTTGGTTTCTTCCAAGGCCTCTCTCTCCTTGCCTCGCGGGTGGCTGCCTTCTCTGTCTTGGCCTGGGCTCTCCTACGTGTCTGTGTCTAATGTTCTCTTTTAAAGACACCAGTCATACTGGATGACAGCCTACCCATAAGCCCTCATTTTAACTCCGTTACCTCTTTACAGACCCTCTCTCCAAATACAGGCACATTCTGAGGTACTAGGAGTTAGTGCTTCAACAGATGAACTTGGGGGGTCGGGGGGGGGTGCGGCAGGGCCTGGGGACGCAGCTCAACCCATAACAAACAGGGAGCGCCACTGCCCCGAAGGTCCTGGCACAGAATTTGAGCGTCAGCCTTCCCTCCTCCCTACTTATCCCTGTACCCTCCCCGTAGGCTGGCCTGTGTGTGGACTGACGCACACTGAAAGGCTGAGATTCAAAGCTGGAAGGACTGAAAATCCAGTAACAAAACGGCCCTCTTAGCTCAGGGTCCTGGGAAATACGATCAGGACAACACTGCAGTGTGTGAAATGGATATTGGAGAATGTATCAGCAATTTGGAACCCTGACCCAGCAGATATTTCAGAACCAGCCCATTACAGTTTGTTAATGCCTAAGTACAGAGTCACCCTTACCTTCGTCCTGCCTTTGTTGGAGCTATGCCATCTCCAGAAGCCTCCTGAACGAGGGACTGTTGAATAAACGCAGTAAAGACGCTTCCCTCCTCCTAGCTCCCTGGGAGAACTCTGGCAGCATCGAAGCTAGGAAAGGCAGGTGGAAGCAAAGACAAGGGCGATTTGCACGGATCCCAGGCTCACCAGACCCAGCTGATCCTCAGCAAGTCAGCAATAACCCTGAATTTGGGGCCTTCCCAGAGCCTCATTCCCAATCCTCTGCTGGTCCCAGCTTTGCTGTGTGGCTTCATCTAACACCAGGCTAGACCGCTCCCCAATCTCCAAATCCAAGTGGCTATTGGATCAGCTTGGGCACTCCAAAGTCGGTGTGTCCATCATTGAACCCTTTCCCCAGACTTTGTCTCCCCGCCTGCACCTTCGATCTGAGCGGATGGCCCAGACGCACATCCGAGACAGGACCTGCTTCAAGCCACCCGCTACTGTGTCCTTGATGCCTCACAGAGGCCTCCCCGCTTACCCATTCCCACCGCCGTTGCCCCAGCCAAGGCCCTTCGTACAGTTTCTCCTCTGGTTTTCGACACCGGCCCCCCAGATAGACCCGCTGCCCCAGCCTGCCTCTGGCCAGCATCACCCACGCTGCTCCTTTAGGGATCTTTCCCTCCTCTGGAGGCTCATCTCTGACCATTTCCCACCTGTGTCCTTCGCTGGCGCGACAGAGACCACTCACAATGCCTGCAGACTAGAGAGGGCTCCTGCCCTCAGAGCACAAACCCCTAGGACTCTCTTGGTCTAAGGAGACGGTGTCACTCCTCTTCCAGCGTCCTCCAGAGAGCCACCAGGTCTAGGAAGCCCACCCACTCCTTCCTGAATTGGGCGGGGGGTCCCCACAGCACCCCAGGTGCATCTCGGTTGTAGCAGAACATTGGCCATGATTCCTGGATCACCCTTCTGCAACCAAGAGGTCCTGGACAACAGGATCCTTATCCATTTTTGTAAGCCGAAGTCTAGGCTGCACTGAATGCTCAAAAAAAAAAAAAAAAAAAAAGTTTGCTTTAAGGAATGAATGAATTCTTAGAAATTCAGAGGATTTAGTCAAATGGCATCTGTTAGCAAGTCCCTTATTTGGAGCAAGCTTCACTTTTTCTGACAATACTTGTGAACACTCTCCCTTAAGTCACTTCCTGTTTGAATTATAGGTTCATCCTTTAGAATCTCTAATTAACTTCTATGCTTCCTAAATACCCAGGGTGCCTCTGGGGTTTTCAAGCTGCTGGTCACGGAATCAGTTTTATGGGTAGAGATGAGCATTTTTTTTTAATGAAACAGAATTAGAATTAAACACATGCATCCTGCCTAGTAAGAGTTAGTGTTGTTTTCATAAAACTTTTGTTAACTATAATTCTGAATGGTGTGTGTGTGTGTGTGTGTGTGTGTGTGTGTCTGTGTGTGTGTGTGTGTGTGTGTGTGTGTGTGTACAAGGTTGCTGTGTCGTCCAATTTATCCCTTCCTGTGGGTAATGGTTAAAAGCTGGGGCAACGCTATCTTACAGAGGGCTGGAGTTGTGCTCTCACCAGATGACATATTTTTAGAGACACTGGAAAAGGGGGTCATTAAGCAGAGAACATTTTCTGGAAAGAAATTCTGAGCCAGACTTTTAATCAAGGAATTGGCCAAGTGGAGAGTAAAACACAGGACTCCCTCTGGCACACAGTAGGTGCCCCCTAAGTGCTTTGATTGCCTGGTCTATTCATGGAGATGTGTGCGGGAAGTTCTCTTGGCTGGAATCTGTCAAGGAGTAATAAGAAATGAGATCAGTGACACAGAGCAGAGGAAGGAGGCCTGGGTTGTGGCCAGACCTTGCCCTGAGGTTTCACGAACAGGAGGTGGAGTGACATGGGATTTCCTAACCCGGCTTCCATCACGAACGTTCCAAGATCAAATGTTACGAAGCAAACCTTTGCTGAAATAAAAATACCCCTTTCCCTGGGTTAGAGTGGGAGATGTAAGTGCTCAAGGCAATGAATTCAGATGAGAAGCTGTACTTTCTCATCTCTGACCGTCAACTCGTCTGGAAAGCCTGTGGGGAGAAGGGCCTAAACGAGGCAGGATTATGAAATGAGGAGAAGCAACAGGTGGCCCTTATACAACTATAACCTCGAGAGATCTGCCCGGTGTCTCCATCCATATTAGACGCCTTTAACTGAGACACCGAGACCCAGCCCACAACTATCCGGAAGGCAAGGTCCTCACTCCCTAAAGTTTAGAAGCTGCGAAAGAAGGCTGCCGTGCAAATAAAGAACACGTATTATTGCTACTATGTTTTTTCATTGCTTGAGTCGTTCTGATTTGGGCGGATGAGAAGAATAAAAACTTGGACCGGGGGGATGGAGATAAGATCTTGGGAGGGTTGTTAACTTTAAAAAAAAATGTTAGACTTTCTTATTTTATGGCGGTAACACTGGTTTATAACATTATATAAGGTTCATGAACCCAATATTCTATTTCAATTTCAATATACCTTACAGCGTGCTCACCACCAGAAATTTAGTTTCCATCCATCACCGTAGAGCTGATCCCCTTCACCTATTTTACTCTTCCTCTTACCCCTTCCCCTCTGTTCTCTGTATCTACATGTGTGTTTTCGTTTGGTTTGTCCACTTATTTTGTTTTGTTTGTTTTTTATATTCCACATATGAGTGAAATCATACAGTATTTAGACAAGATTTTTAAAAAGAGAAACAAACAGGGTGGACCAGAGATAGCCAAAATTATAATGAAAAAGAAATTCTAGAAGACAATTTCTCTGTTCTCTTGCTTCTAAGTAGAAATACACTTGGCCATGAATATTATAGAATTATATTTTAAATTTGAAAGATGGACAAAATCTGAAAGAAATCAGACTGTCACAAGCATGAGTTTTAATAAAACTTTAAAATGGGTTCCAGATTCTTCTTTCAGCTTTTGAAAACACACACACACAACAGGATGGGTTGGCCAAAAAAATGTGGTTTCAGAAAATTCCTGGGGACTGAAATATTCTTTGATATTATTTATAACACTAGCCATGTCTCAACCACCTAAACTACCTAGATGGGTGTTAGTTGAATTTTCCCCCTAAACACAGAGAAGAATCTTTGACCATATTTCACCCTCCACTCCCAATTTTGTGTAATTATACAAGTAATAAACCCTTCTTTAATATCTTGAAAATTAGCAGTAGTTTGGGTACCAACAGGAGTATATAAATGAAGGTACTGATAAAAATTGAAAATATAGGTGGGACAGAACTAACTTAGCAGAAGTTTCTCATCTCCTTCAAAGGACCTGCTGAAAGAGGCTACGTAGTTACTTCCTTGATGCTGCTGTCTCTTTTGGAACTGCCAACTTTTTTTGCCTATGCAAATTGGTAGTAAATCTTCATTCTTTGTGTAGCTGATTTCTGCCCACTCACTACTTCACCTGTCACTTCCTCCTTTCGGCCTCCTGTTGGCTGTGGTCCATTTTCTAGTTTATTTACCTGCTTCTCCATCCTCTGAGGGTTGCAGAGCTAGCCTGCTTGGGTTCAAAGCTGTGTTACTTTGGGCCAGTTATTTAACCTCTCTGTTCCTCAGTTTCCTTATCGATAAACTGGGGGTAATAGTCCTCCTGTCCTGAGGACTTTTATAAAGAATTTAGAGAAAAAAAAAAAAAAAGAGAGAAAAAAAAAAAAAGAATTTAGAGCATGCGACTGACAAGTTAATATCCAAAATATATAAACAGCTCATACAAGTCAATATCAAAAATCAAATAACCCAATCAAAAAATGGGTAGAAGACCTAAATAGACATCTCCACAAAGAAAACATACAGATGGCCAACAGGCACACTCAAAGATGCTCAGCATTGCTAATTATTAGAAAAATGCAAGTCAAAACCACAAGTTAGGGCTTCCCTGGTGGTGCAGTGCTTAAGAATCTGCCTGCCAATGCAGGGGACACAGGTTTGAGCCCCGGTCCGGGAAGATCCCACGTGCCACAGAGCACCTAAGCCTGTGCACCACAGCCCGTGAGCCACAACTACTGAGCCCGTGAGCCACAACTACTGAAGCCTGCCTGCCTAGAGCCCGTGCTTCACAACAAGAGACGCCACTGCAATGAGAAGCCTGTGCACCGCAACGAAGAGCAGCCCCCGCTCGCTGCAACTAGAGAAAGCCTGCACACAGCAATGAAGACCCAACACAGCCAAAAATAAATAAAAAAAAATAAAATAATTTTTAAAAAGCTTTAAAAAATCCCCACAAGTTATCACATCACACTGGTCAGAATGGTTATCATCAATATGTCTACAAATAACAAATGCTGGAGAGGGTGTGGAGAAAGCGGAACCCTCTTGCACTGTTGGTGGGAATGTAAATTGGTGCAGCCACTATGGAGAACAGGATGGAGGTTCCTTAAAAAACTAAACATAGAGCCACCATATGATCCTGCAATCCCATTCCTGGGTATATATCCAGAAAAGACAAAAACTGTAATTTGAAAAGATACATGCACCCAATGTTCATAGCTGCACTATTTACAGTAGCCAAGACATGCAAGCAACGTAAGTGTCCATTAACAGATGAATGGATAAAGAAGATGTGTACATATATGTATACACACACACAATGGAATACTACTCAGCCATAAAAAGGAATGAAATAATGCCAGTGGCAGCAACATGGATGGACCTAGAGATTATCATACTAAGTGAAGTAAGTCAGACAGAGAAAGACAAATATTATATGAAATCACTTATATGTAGAATCTAAAAAATAATACAAATGAATCTATATACAAAACATAAACAGACTCACAAACATAGAAAGCAACCGTTTCCAGAGGGAAAGGAGGGTTACCAGAGGGAAAGGTTAACGGTTACCAGAGGGAAAGGAGGGGGGATAAATTAGGAGTATGGGATTAAAGATACGAACTACTGTACATAAAGTAGATAAGCTACAAGGATTCGCTATATAGAATAGGGAACTATATTCAATAGCTTTGAATAACCTATAATGGAAAATAATCTGAAAAAATATATATATAACTGAATCACTTTGCTGTACACCCAAAACTAATACAATATTGTAAATCAGCTATATCTCAACTTAAAAAAATGCTCATACTATGTGACCCGGAAATTCCAGTGAGAAAAATAAAATTTAGGATAATCCCTCGAACATGGTAAGTGGTTAGTAAACTGACTGTTGTTCTTAGTTATTGTACATGAAAACTTCACCCATCATTCTCTCAGTTAATTATTTGCACGAGAACCACTTTGGACGTTGTCAATGTCAGCAGTCTGGATACTAGGATGGCCCCTCCACGCATCATCACAAGCGTTTCACTTGTTTGTTGCAACAAATCTTTCAGCTCCTCGGGCCCTGTGCCGGACCCTTGGTAGAAAGCTATAGGCCAGCATCTTTGCATTCGAGATAACAAAGGAAACAGTTATTATTGGTAGTCACTGACAGGTGAGGTCTGAAGATGTCCAAGTTATATTTATATGGTGCCTTTCCCAATAGACTGTAAAGCCCTTGAGGGCTGACCCCCACTGTCCTGACTGGAAGGAAATTCGCTTTGCCCTGGGTTTCCTTTCTCAGTAACGCCAGGATCCCCAGAGTTGTTTAGATAATACTCTGCCCCCTGTCATCAGCTGAGCCCCTCAGGGAGCCCCTCAAAGCTGATCTCCACAACCTCCGACTTCTAGACATACCAGGGGCTGGGCTCAGGAATGGTGCCTTTGTGCTAGGACCCAAGCAGAGACACCAGAACAGAGCTGCCAGGGGGGACCCGCAGGGGCTAAATTCATGACAGAGGCATAGAAATTAGCCAGTGAAGAAAGAAAGACAGAAAACCCCAGGGAGACAGTCTATTCGCATTTCAAGGGTATTACACACGAATTATTAGTTTCATTTTTCTGCCAGCACAAAACCACCTAAGTGACCTTGAAAATACCATCCCTACCTTCTGCCTCACGGGTCTAGCGCCAGGTCCCACCTCCACCAGCCGGACGAGAGCTAGTCTGGCCCCTTCGCAGTGAGCCCGGGCTGGGCCACTCCCCACGCTCCAATGGCGGTGGACCTACTAGCACGCAGCACCATCTGTGCTTTTTGGAAAGTTTCTTGAACCCCTTACAATCTCACTCTCACCCAGAGCCCTACGCCTTAATTTAAGCCCTTTGCCTCCAGTTCTGTTCCTGGCGAGACAGCAAACGGCCTCATATCAATCGTCGCAGAGACGATATTCCTTTTGAGGGAGCTGGAACCTTCGTGTTTTTGTCCTATCACGTAGCCACTGCAGAGAGGAGATTTTTTTTTTCCCATTCCACCCCTGTTTATTAAAAACAGCCCTTTTATCCTCCTTATCAAATCTTGCCAAACTCTAAACCAGGGTTCTATTTCATGTGACAGGATAAAAAATAAGTAGTTCTCCCCTTCGCCTTGAACTGGAACAACCCAGGAACTAAAAGACTAGCCACGCAGTCAGAGGCCTACAGAGCCTTTTCCTGGTATGGGTGTGAATCGAAGATGTGCCTCTGACTCTAACCTGATCTGCCTTGGAGAAGATGATGTCAGAAGAGGCTTCACGAAACCCAACTCCAGAAAATTAAAGCCAATAGCCTTGCTCAGCCAGGACAGAAAGGGCATTGGAACCATTCAGCGGTATCACCCGACCTGATAGAAATCACAGGGTCTCGCCTACCATGCTCAGACACGGTCTGTGTACAAGAGCTGGGCTGGCACACCCAGAAGGCTTGCAGTCATGTTACAGGACTGTCTTATTTCCAGGACCCGGCCCTGGAAATTGCAGCTAAACCCCAGAGGCACATCCCTCAAGAGGCTCAAAGAGAACCAGCCAGAAATCTGTGCTGAAGATCAAAGTCTGGGGTTAATCACCGGTCTTAAGAACAGTGCTTTCTTCCAGACAGTGTAATAGATCTTTCCTGAGAGATTAAGACAGCAGCTACAGAGCCAGCCAGGAACCTGCCCACGTTGCCAGGGCCCGCGGCTGGGTGTTCGGGGCGTGGTGGCTGGGCTGGGTGGTGGACCATAGGCATCGTGCCCACCTTCCGTTGCTGCCGCTGCTGGGTTCTTGCCCCATCCCCCCCCGCCGTGATGCTAGCCATCCTGGCTCTGCCCCTCTCCCACTCCTCAAGGCCCCTCTTTCCCTCAGTTAACAGGTGGATGGTATTGGTCAGGCTGCTTTCAGCTAAGAGCAATAGACAACCCTCTTCCTGTTAGCTTAAAGAGCGAGGCTCCATTAGGAGTCACGCAGAGGGTTTTAGGATTTGCTCGGTCTGGGGACTTTAAAGTCTGTTTCCCTGCAGGCTCTTTTTGCAAGCTTCATCCTCAGGCTGGGGGCAGGAAGATGCTGCAGCTGTTTGCAGACCTCACGTCTATGCTTGACAATGTCCACAAAAAGAAAGGAAAAGTCACTCCTGGAAGCTCTTTAAGAAGACTGAGAAATGAATTTCCCCTAGGCCTCCAGGAACTTAAAGTCTGTTTGTAGGCCATTGGCTCCAATTACATGTGCTCGTTCCTAAATCAGTCACCAGCAAGAGAGGCGGAGCCCCCCTTGAGCAATTGGGCCAGCCCTGGAGTTGAGGGTATCGATCCTGTTCGTTCCCCTTGAGGCCCTGTGACTATGGGGGGAAGGGGAGAGGCCTGAACAAAACCAGGGTTCTGTTACCAAAAATTAAGGGATGGAAAGGATGCTGACTAGGTGGTTATGGTGTGCTCTGCCACCGGATATGTATTTATTATCTTTTTTAATCATCATAAATAAAAGCTATGGTAATCATTATGCTTTCCCCCAATATTCTGTCCCTCCTCCTTCTGGGAACACGGTAGCACTGAACTTCTTGACCCCCCCCCCGCCCCGTGAGGCTATGTCACCAGATCCGGCCAGTGAGCTGTGAACTGAAATGATGCGTGTGTCTTCTGGGCCAGAACATTTAATTGCCTGCCCTAGTTTCTCCAGGCAGTTCTTTTCCTCTGCCACAGGGACCAGCAATGGTCCAGATAACGGCTGTCCCATCAGCCTTGTCCTGGAGTGAGGACAGTGGAGACCAGGGCCTCCAGGCCACATGCAACGAACAAGTGGCATGATAAAGAAAAAAACACACACTTTGATGTTTGGAGATAATTTGTTACTGCAGCAAAAGCCCAGTGTATTTCAGCTGATACAGTAGCTTACATCTAATGGAGTGTTTCCCATGTTCCAGGCATGTGATAACACATTATCAGTAATTTCAATGGACAGGAGAAGTCAGGAGTGGCGGGGGCCCCTACCCACACCCCCAAGGCGACTTCACTCCTAGGCATTTCCACCAATTGGCACTTGCCTAAGGATGTATCTGAGTTCGGGTTGCTCCACCACAACAGATAAATGTCCTAAGGATTCTGGAGCAGAGAACAAGTGAGTATTGGCGCATGTGAATAGGAGTCACCAGAAAAAGATAGGAACATTCAGGTATACACGGACGCTGCGACTTCGATACGAGGAGAAGGGAAAAAGATGCCACTGGAATAAATTCTCCACAGTTCTCTTGTGTTTCTGCACACCTTGTGATCAACGCACTGATCTGCCTTTCGTTCCAACTACCTTGTCAAGGATGTTTGTGTAGCAAATAGTTTGCAGGCTAGAGATAATGCTTCCCCCAGAGCAAAGATCGGGTTTGCCTACCCCCTTGGAAGGTGGAGATAGTATCTTTCTCTGAAGCAGGGGCAAGCACACGTACTCTCCAGTATGATAGAGACAATGTCTTGCTCCCCAGCAAAGCAGGCATGCTTCATGCCCGTTATAATATGAGTCAGGCTCCTTAAGCTCCAGGCTCCCCTCCGGTAATGCAACCCACTGGGTGTGTAGCTGTCATCACCGTGTGGGAATTGACACTTTGGTGCAAACATTCTGATACACTAGTTACTGCTACTGCTGTGGGTAATAGACTGCCCTTTGTCTCTGACCCAGGAATCTTACCTCTCCTGGTGGCATTTATGGAACTGTGGCAGGCTAACTTTTTAGCCTGCCAGTGGGGTGAGTCTCAGACCCTTCATAATTCCGGACACATGTGGTTGTTTATGGACAGGTAACATTCCAAATTAAGCATATAGAGAGAAGTTAGAGAGAAACCTTTTCTATCTCAGGCATTTGCCCAGAGAAATTGATCTTCTTCCTATTAATATCCATTATTTTCCTTTCTTAAAACTGGTAGATGATTAAAAAGAGAATTTTCTCTAGAATCTTCACATCCACCTGAGAATCTAAGCAACAGCTTGTGAAAATAAACCAGAATGCTACCCAGGGACGTCATTCTCAAACTGCCTGACTGAAGGTCTGCTCTCGCAGCCCCTGCGTCTGTCTTCAAATATCAGAAAACCTTGGCACTCCAAGTTTCCAAATTGGAAGTGAAGTCTGCTCAGTGAGGATCTGATTTGAACAGAGTGTGGAATTGATTCTAAGGGGTTGGTATAAGCTTTAACATCTGACTTATAAATGTGTCACCTGCTATGTGCTGAATGAAGAAAACTTACTACAGACAACCAGGGCTCAGAGAACAATGGATTTTGCAGCGTTCTTTGCGCACAACTACACATTCCCCCCGTAGTATTCAGTGTCAAAAGTTTAAGTAGGGCTTTCCTGGTGGCGCAGTGGTTGGGAGTCCGCCTGCCGATGCAGGGGACACGGGTTCGTGCCCCGGTCCGGGAAGATCCCACGTGCCGCAGAGCGGCTGGGCCCGTGAGCAATGGCCGCTGAGCCTGCGCGTCCGGAGCCTGTGCTCCGCAACAGGAGAGGCCTTTCGGTACGAGAGAGGCCCGCGTACCGCAAAAAAAAAAAAAGTTTAAGTAATTCCTTATAAGACACCACAGAGTTATGACAGGTCATACAGGAGAGAGGGATGCAAGTATATTTTTACCTTTGCAAAAAACAAAGGACAAGATAAGACAACCTGTATGGAACTGAGACCATCCGAAGGATAATCTTTAGACCCGAGTCACTGAGTCAGACTTCAATGATTAATTTTTATAAAGGAATCTGCATTGTGTCAAGCTGCCTCTCGATCATAGATTATCTGAGTCTATGAGATGTGTTGGGGAAAACCTCATAGGATAAAAATGAATCATCCGTATGGCATTTCAGCAAGACCTCAACCCATTTATTTTCCAGTATTAAGTTCGTTCACTGATTAATTCAATCTGAACAATTTCCCGAATGCTTAGTAATGTGTTAGGCTAAAACAGATACAGTCCCTGCCCTTAGAAATGTTCTCTCGAGAAGGTTTGACTTTGAAATATGTTAAGTGCCACGAAGAAAAAGTAAACAGTGTTGTGAGAGCTTATAATAGGAGCCCTACCCACTTCTGGGAGGCTCAGGAAAGGCTTCCCTGAAGATGGGACCCTGGAGCTGAAATCTCCAGGCTTTAAAGGGATTTACTGTGCAAAGAAGTTGGGGATGGAACAGGGGTGACAGGGGGAGGTTAGAAGATTATTCCAGGCTGAGAGAACAGCATGTCCAAAGGCCTAGTGACAGATGCATCCTTTTTACTTTTAGGGCAATGAAAAGGGTCAAGTCCAAAATCTGGGACCATTTGAGCAACAGAATATATAATGATAGCAATAGATTATATCATAGAATAAAATAAATACCCACCAGGCCACAGTGATAATCAACAATCAGACAAATAAATGAACAAGAAGATAAGCTATTCTTGCAGCAGAATTCCAATTAATAAACGTAAAAAGGATAATGGACATAGAGAATCACCATTTGAAAAACACCACGGTAATAATTACTGCATGCAAGAATCATCAATTGGTGATAAAATTGGCAGGTAAAACGATGATGAGAAACATTATACTTACATAGATTCACAATGTCTCTTCTCCCCATCACTCCAATAAAGGGTAACTTTACGACGCAGACACCATCTTGACCAAGGGCTCAAAGTTAACACCACCAGTAATGAGATGTGAATATCATGTACCTCCTAATACGGTACGCTGAGAAGGACACAATATCACTTCTGTGATATTCTTCCCAAATTATTTGCAACTTGAATTTAAACATGAGAGAACATCAGACAAACCCAAACTGAGAATCATGCTACTAGATAACTGTGTTCTTCAAGATTGTCAAGGTCATAAACCACAAAGGAAGAATGGGAAACAGTTCCAGACTGGAGGCCAAGAAGACATGGCACGCACAGGCACTGAGTGATCACTGGATCCTGAACCAACTGTTGAGATTCAGGTAAGGCGTGTAGGTTAATTAATAGTATTGCATGTTTTGGACAACGAATGTTGCCTGCCATTTCAGTAAACAAAAATGCTGTTTCCAGCGATCACGCTGGCTGTGGTGAGGAAAATGAGTTCAGTTCAAGGCAGGCTGGAATACATGTGGGGAGATCAGAAACAGGTCCTTGCAAGACAGCAGGGGAGAGGATGCTGCAGGCTTGGTCTAGGGTGATGACAGCGAGAATGGACGAACATGAGGAGACTCTCGAGATATTGAGGAAGTAAAAACATAGAGTGACGTAGGCGTGGAGAAGGACCAGGTGGTGGGAGTCCAGGATGAGTACCCATGTCTGGCTCTGCCTGAAGAGAAACAGAGAAGCTATTCACCAGGAGAGAGCACACGCTGCAAAAAGAAGCGATGTGTGAGTTGAGCCTTGGATACTCTGAGTTTGATGTCCCTCTGATGGACCCGGATGGTGATGCCAGAAAAGGCATTTGGAGGTTAGGGGAGTGAAACTCAGGGGTAAAGTCTGAGGTGGAGATAACAATTGGTCGTTGAAGCAACTTGTCCCAGACTAGTGGGGGAGAGACTTTTAAACAAAGTAGTTATGATTTATTCTAGAGCGTAAAACAATTGGGTTATAAATAAAGATGTGTGTGAGCAGAAAGAGAAGTAGCTGCTAATGTCGGTGAGGGAGTACGGCTTTCTCAGAGGAGGTGCTACAGAGATGAGCTTAGAAGGATGGACAGGAGTTTGTTACACGGATGTAGAGGAATCTTTGGACAATCTGCCTGAATATTCCTGTTTCTTTAACTAGTGGGGGTCCAGCCCCACAGGCCCAGCTAACAGGCAGTGGCTGTTAGCTCCCTGGGCTCTACAAGTGGAAAGAAGGCAGTGCGTTTGCAGTTGCCCAACTGGTCTTTCTTTGCTCTTTTCCCTAACTGGGCATATTTTGAACTCCATCCATAGTGCATGCACCTCCAGAGTTTTCCTCCTTCCCCTCTTCTGCAATTCCCCTCTCGTCAAAAGCCCCCAAACCCTACCTACAGGGCACTACAGACCACTTCCCAGGTAATGGTTCTTTCAAAAATTACTTGTTGGTTCATGTGTTAACTGTTGGGTAGTGACTGACTTAGGGGCATTTCCATTTTAATGAGGATTGAAGCATTCCCATCGGAACCAGTCTTAAACTGCAGAACAACAGCATTGT
Source organism: Globicephala melas (assembly GCF_963455315.2). Lineage (NCBI taxonomy): Eukaryota > Metazoa > Chordata > Mammalia > Artiodactyla > Delphinidae > Globicephala > Globicephala melas. The sequence continues at coordinate 2,234,523 of NC_083315.2, read as the reverse complement.
AGCAGGAACTGCAGGTTCCAAAGGGCTCTTCTTCAGGGCCTCATGAGAAGTACCCATATTCCAAATGACCCCGCGTCACTCAGGACTGTTTTCCACCTCCCCACGCAGAGACATACGCTGTCCTCCCATCGGTGACTTGGCCTGAGGTCACAGCGGTTATCAGAGGGATTGGAGGGAGGATGCCTGTCTGAGGATCCATGTCAGAATCTCCGGCGATTCTGAGAAACTGCCCAGGGGATTCTGAGTTGCTCAGAGGAAGGACTTCTTTCTTCCCTCTTCCCCCAAGCTTGTGGACCACTTTCAAAAACCCTTAATTCCTCTTCCCGGGGTCAGACTAACTGAATTCGTATCTCTAGGTTGGTTAACTTACCCTGCAGGGTCACCTGTGATCCTGGCTAGCTTCTGTCTGAGCCCTTGTTCTTAGGGGAAGCCGTTTCTTAGGTAGCATTTCCAACCATACACGCTTTTCATGAATTTCTTCTGGTAGTTTCCCGAGTACTGCCAGAGACCAGTGCTTTCGCTGATGACTAAAAAAAAACCCAAAAAACAAGGACTAATTTTAGCAGAAAGTCACGTTAAAACAATTTATTAAACTAGCAGGGAGAAGTTAGCAATTGAAATGACAATAAACAGTACCATTTACAGGAGCATAAAAACCTCAAAATGCTTAGGGACAGATTTAGCAAAATAGACACAACACCCAAACAGTGAAAACTATACAATGTTTCAGAGAGAAATGAAGGACACCTGAATAAATGGAGTGAAATATTATGTTCCTGCATTGGAAGATATTGTTTTCATATCAGTTCTTTCCAAATTGATCTACAGAATAAAGGCACTCTCAATAAAAATTCCAGCAGGTTTTAAAAATATATAAATTGACAAGCTGATTCTAAAATTTATATAGAAGTGCAAAAGATCTGTAATAGCTAAAACAGTTTTGAAATAAAAGAGCAAAGTTGGAGGACTTACACAGTTGTCCCTTGGTATCCTTGGGGGATTGGTTCCAGGACACCCCATGGACACCGAAGCCCATGGATGCCCAAGTCCCTTTTACAAAATGGTATAATATTTGCCTATAATCCATGCACATCCTCCCATACACTTTAACTCTTCTCTATATTACTTATAATACCTAACACAATGCAAATGCTATGTAAGTAGTTGCCTGTGCATAGCAAATTCAAGTTTTGCTTTTGGGAACATTCTGGAGTTTTGTTTTTTTTTAAAGAATATTTTCAATCTGCAGTTTGTTGAATCAGAGGATGTGGGACCCATGGATACAGAGGGCTGACGGTACTACTTAATTTCAAGACTTAACATAAAGCTATAGAAATCAAGATAATGTGGTACTGGTGTATGAACAGATATACAGATGGAAGCAACAGAATAGAATTCAGAAATAGACCCACACATACACAGACAATTGATTTTTTTTAAATTTTTGCAGTACGCGGGCCTCTCACTGTTGTGGCCTCTCCCGTTGTGGAGCACAGGCTCCGGACGCGCAGGCTCAGCGGCCATGGCTCACGGGCCCAGCCACTCCGCGGCATGTGGGATCTTCTCGGACCGGGGCACTAACCCGCGTCCCCTGCATCGGCAGGCGGACTCCCAACCACTGCGCCACCAGGGAAGCCCCAGACAATTGATTTTTGACAAAGATGCCAAGGCAATTTAATGGGGAAATGATAGTCTCTTCAGGGCACTGGTCATATAGTCATATATATGTATTGGCAATACAAACAACAAAGTCCTTGTTTCAGAATATTTAAGAACTCTTAAAACTTAATAATAAGAAACAACTCAATAAAAAATGATCAAAAAATTTGAAGAGACACTTAATACAAGAATGGCCAGTTGGCACATGAGAAGACGCTTAAAGTCATTAGTTATAGAGAAATGCAAGTGAAAAGCACAAAAGAAACCACCGCACACCCATTAGAATGTCCAAAATTAAAGAGACACACCAAGTCCACAGCCAGTGTTGGCAAGGATGTAAAGCGATGGAACTCATACACTGCTGGTGGGAAAGCAAAACTCCGCAACCACTGTGGAAAGCACTGTGGCAGTTGCTTCTAGAGATACGCTTCAAGGGATCCACCCAGAAATCCTATTCCTAATATTTATCCAAGAGAAATGAAAACATATGTCCACAGAAAGATGTGTAGACAAATGTTCAGAGGAGCTTAATTCATAACAGCCCCAAAGTGGAAACAACCCTAATTTCATCCACAGGTGAATAGGTCAACAGATGGAGGTCTAGTGACACAACAAAATGCTAGTCAGCCATAAAAACAAGAACACGCTGTACACAGTGGCACGGATCGGTCTCAGAAATGTTATGCTGTGAAAAAATAGCCTGACACAGCAAAGAGTGTGCCCTGTATGATTTCATTTATATGAAATTCCAGAAAAGACAGATCTAATCTATAGTGACAGAAAGCAGATCAGCGGTTGCCTGGAGCTGGGGTGGAAAGACTGAGTGAGAAGCTCTGCAAGGGAATTTTCTGGGGTGCAGCCCGTGATCTCTATCTTGACTTTTCTGGTGGTTATACCTGAGCGTACAAACTTGTCAGAACTCATCACAATGTACACTTTGAAGTCGGTGCATTTTATTGAATTAAGATCATACCTCAATCACGTTGATTTGAAAGAAAAAGCATTTAGTGAGTAGAAAATACTATGCTACACAAATATCAAGTTGAGAGAAGGCTACATACAGACAGAGAGTCAGAATTCCTGGGAAACCCCAGTCTGCAAAATGCACTCACTTTCTGGGAGACGTCGGTCCTTCTCAGAGCTGCCCCACGGGCTTGGCGTGGGAGCCGGCTGACGTTCACGGCCACCTTGAGAGCCTTGCACGTGCTGGGTCATGGGAGGAGCTGGGAGCTCTGTTTCAGCCCTTGCTGGAGGACCTTGCCTGCTCTTGTCAGCTCTGCGGCCACCCTTCCCAGGACTCCCGGGATGCGCAGAAGCTCGCGCCTGCTTCTACTCAACTTTCCACCTGAGGCCCAAGTCTTCTCAAAGTTCACAGAGACAGGCAACACAAGCCTTCTGCCTTCATTTGCCCTTTTTTTTTTTTGCGGTACGCGGGCCTCTCACTGTTGTGGCCTCTCCCGTTGCGGGGCACAGGCTCCGGACGCGCAGGCTCAGCGGCCATGGCTCACGGGCCCAGCCGCTCCGCGGCACGTGGGATCTTCCCGGACCAGGGCACGAACCCATGTCCTTTGCATCGGCAGGCGGACTCCCAACCACTGCGCCACCAGGGAAGCCCATTTGCCCTTTTTTGCTCTTCTTCTCACTGCTTTTTCTTTCTCAGCTCCCAAATCACATCCTATTTCTGTTGGACTCTCCTAGCATCTCTCTCCCTCCTCGGTTCTTAGTTCCCACACCCTGATTTCGTGTCTCAATATCATGGTGACACAGCCTGTGAGAAGATTCAGGAGTTGCCCTCTGATTTCAGGGGGACCTAAGGACTCAGGAAAGGATGGATGGCCCCAGGGGAGCCAGCGGCCACCAACACGATGCCTGTCGTATGGAGACTTGAGTGAAAGCTTCCTCCAAGGAATGCCAGTTGGCCATTTGTCCAAAAGTAGCCTGTTGGAAGATGAATACACTTTTTTCTCTTATTTATTTATGTTTTTATTTTATATCAGAGTATAGTTGATTAACAGTGTTGTGTCTGTTGCAGGTGTACACACTACTACATATAAAATAGAGAACCAACAAGGACCTACTGTGTAGCACAGGGGACTCTGCTCAATATTGTAATAACTTAGATGGAAAACAACTTGAAAGTGAACACAGTTTGGATTGTTCTTTATTTCTAAGCGTAGAGTACAATCTCCTCGGCTTTGCCCACCAGGCCATCACAACGCGGTCTTGGCAGACTCCTGGAAACCCGGCCCTAGCTTGTCCTCACCCACCACCCCATCCCACTCGGTAACACTTCAAGCCTCAGCTGAAGAGTGAGCGTGAGTCCCTCCTTGCCCCCCTCTCTACCTGTCTCTGTTACGGCATCCGTCACAGAGTCCCGTGGGGACTCAGCCGCCTGGGCCTCTCCCCACAGAAACATCCAACAGCGCAGGTCAGCTTCTGTGACCCCCAAGCCTAGCACTGCTTCGGACACGTAGTAAGTGCTCGAATCTTTACATCGCGGTGCTCAGTGCTATAAGAGACACAACTGCCTAAGGCTTCGTCTGCATCTCCCGGAGCTCTCAGGCCGGAAGGCAACTGGACAGGCAGACGCAGCTGCAACCCAAGGGAAACTGCCGGGTAAGTGCTTCGTTAAGTGTCGGGCAGGACAAAGCAGCAAGGAAGAAGGCTTCAAGTCAAACTGCCGGCACAGATGTTTGAATGTACTGAATTATAAGGGCTAATTTGCAGTGAGTGGTTTCTCTGCGCCACGGACCAGCTAAGCATTTACACGACGTATCAGTTTCCCGTGGCTGCCCAAACCAAGCACCAGAAATGGGGTGGCTGGAAACCTCAGAAGCTTATTCTCTTCCAGTTCTGGAGTCCGGGGTCAGCAGGGCCGTGCTCCCTCTGCAAGCTCTAGGGGAGAATGCTGCCTCGCCTCTTCTAGCTTCTGGGGGTTGCTGGCAGTCCTTGACCTCCCTTGGCTTGTGGCTACTTCACTCCAATATCTGCCTCCGTCCTTCTTCCCCGTGTGTGCATTTATCTGCGTGTTCTCTCCTTTTCTTATAAGGAGGAGAAGACGGATTTAGGGCCCACCCTAACCTGGTATGACCTCATCTTAACTGATCACATCTGCATTCTGAGGTTCCAGGTGGATGTGAATCGAGGGGACGCTAGTTAACCCACTTCACATGCCTAAGCTCCTTTAACTGTGACCATGAACATGTGAGGTAAACGTTATTACAATCCCCATTTGATACATGAAGACATGGAGGTGTCCAGACCTTAAGTGGTGGCCCAAGGGAACATTCCAGAAACGCTAGGAATTCTGGTGTCAGAGCATTTTATCACACTGTGATTCTCCACTCTTAAGACTTAACGAAGTTTTAAAATTGTAAAATATATCGTTCATTTAAAATAGTGTATGCAAAACGAATGTACAGATTAGCGAATATTAATAAAATTAATACCCACGTACCCATCACTCAGCTTACAGAGCCGAACACCACCGGGGCCTTAGAAGCACAATCCTGTTTTATCCCCTCCACCCACAGTGTGGATCTGAGATCACCCCCTAATAAACATTCTGCGTGCTGACCTGCTGACGCCCATCTCTGAGTCAGCTCCCCGGGGCCCCGCCCCTGAGGACTGGCACCAGCAGTGGTCTAGGAAAGCACGCATTCAGGTGGGATTTTGCAGATCAACATCCCACCAGCTGCGGACGATGAAGATTCCATCCCTGTTGGCTGGTGGGTCATGAAGAGCTCTGTGAATTTACAAACGTAGTCTGGTCTCTCTGTGTCTGGGGAAAGAAATCTTCTTTGAGATACTGAATCCTGGGGGGGAAGAAGGGGGTAGGACACCAAGCCCACAGTGGGCTATTCGGTCAGTGGTTTTCACCTGAGGCTGGGGGCTCGTGGAGGGGAAGGAATTCCAGGATGGGGGACTCACCTCCCGCAGCCCCAAGTCAACCCTGATCCCCCGCCCCATTCACTCCACTGTCGGCGGCGGGGATGGAGGTGGACAGCGGGAAGGTAGGCAGGAAGGCTGTTGGAACTAGAAGAGGAGCTTTTCCAAAGACACGGATGCCCCTTTCCTGGCTGGGAAGCACGAGCTTCACCATCTCGCTTTATCAACTGGCCCTTCTCTTGAATTGGAAAAATCACCTAGGTAACATATCACTTATGTAAGTACTATAGAATACTTATCACTTAAAGCATTATTATTATTATTATTATCATCATTTATTTATTTATTTATTTTTGGCTGCCCTGGGTCTTCATTGCTGCGCATGGGCTTTCTCTATTTGCAGCGAGCGGGGGCTACTCTTCGTTGTGGTGAGCGGGCTTCTCACTGCGGTGGCTTCTCTTGTTGCAGAGCATGGACAGGCTCTAGGCACATGGGCTTCAGTAGTTGTGGCACGCGGGCTTCAGTAGTTGTGGCTTGCGGGCTCAGTAGCTGCGGCTCGCGGACTCTAGAGCGCAGGCTCAGTAGTTGTGGTTCACGGGCTTAGTTGCTCCGCAGCATGTGGAATCTTCCCGGACCAGGGCTCGAACCCGTGTCCCCTGCATTGGCAGGTGGACTCTTAACCACTGTGCCACCAGGGAAGCCCTTATTATTATTATTTTAAATCCTCTGAAAAGGCAAACATTAACCACCATCTCAGAAATATAATAATTTCAATGGTAAACAGGACATTTTTGTTCATTTTATCTTTTTTATTAGGGTGCAATTGACGTACAACATGATATTAGTTTCAGGTATATGACATAATGGTTCAATATTTGGATATATCGCAAAATGATTACCACACTAAGTCTAGTGAAGTAGACTCTGGTTAAGCAGAGAACATTCTTTCGTGTGCGATTCAGTTATACATACATATATATGTATATATTCTTTTTCATCTTCTTTTCCATTGTGGTTTATTACAGGCTATTGAATCCAGTTCCCTGTGCTATACCGTAGGACCTTGTTGTTTCTCTCTTTTATGTATAGTAGTTTGTAGAGAACACTGTTGCAATGTAGAATTAAGGTAAAGGTGTTTTCTCTTGCAAGAGTTGTTTCTGAAGAGGTCTTGGCACAAACTCCTGCAGTGTGTCGAACCCCATCGTCACACCGTGTACTGTGGATCCAGGCCACGCCAGAGGGTGAATGCTGACTCACAAACGGAAACCAAGAGAACTGCCAGCCTCTGCTGTATCAGATCAAGTCAGCTGGGAACGTGCTTTTCCTCAGTCCCGCGCGCCCAGGCCCCTGGAGGCTCAGGCAGCTAGTGAGGCTTCTTCTCTGCGTGTCAGTCAGAGGAAGGGCACAGGGACACCTTGCAGCCTGACCTCCACCACCACTGACTCACGTTCACTCAACACGTGAAAATCCAGTGGAAATAATAAATGGGTGATAGAACCTTTTACAAGAAATAGAAAATCTAGCAGGACTTTTGAGGATGGTAGGAAAGCAAGCTCTTGGATAATGTGGTTTATGTTCCTTTCCCTTTTTTTTTTTTTTTCAGTTTTCTTTTTTCTGCCTTAGGAGGCATTTGTGATTTGTATGTTCTGTAGAAAAGAGGGCTTCCCTGGTGGCGCAGTGGCTGAGAGTCCGCCTGCCGATGCAGGGGACACGGGTTCGTGCCCTGGTCTGGGAAGATCCCACATGCCATGGAGCGGCTGGGCCCGTGAGCCATGGCCGCTGAGCCTGTGCGTCCGGAGCCTGTGCTCCACAACGGGAGAGGTCACAACAGTGAGAGGCCCGCGTACTGCCAAAAAAAAAAAAAGAGAGAGAAGAGGAGCATGGAAATTCTAAATATGATCCAGGAATTATCAGTGTCACTATTTCTGAAAAACGGAAGCCAGTTTTTAAAAATGATAAATGGTGCTCAAGTCACATTCTGCTTTAAAGGTTTGTAACAAACACAGACGAATTAAAAAGAAAAAAGATAAATGCAGTACATGCATTAAAAAATTTCAAATAGTTGAGAAGGATATAAAAGATGAAAATAAATTTTTCTTTTATGCCTCCTCTACCTAAAGATAGCCATTATTAACAATTTCTTATATATCCTTCCAGAGTTTTCCATGCATACACAACATTGAAAAAAACATAAAAATTTGTATACAATATTATGACATCCTTTTTGAATAATTATTTATTATATATTTAATAATATATTGGCATGCCTTATTTCAACACACACAGATTTACTTTATTATTTTTAGTAGCTACATAGTATTCCTTCTATAAATGTGCTTTATATACCAGTCCCCTATTCATGGACATTTAAGTTAGCTTCAGATTTTTAAAAATATTACAATATTACAGTGAGTATTCTTTATTCATATATTTTTGTACATGCACAAATATATCCGTAGGGTAAATTCCTAAAAGCCAAGTCAAAGCGTTTGTACATAAAATTTTTTTACAGATATTACCATGGTCTCCACAGAGGCCTTTATATCTGACCATCAATCAATGAAGGGAGTTTCCCTAAATCCTCACCTATCCTAGGTTTTATAAAACTTTTAAGTCTTTGCCAACTGATTTGGAAAAAGAAAAAGATGTCTCCTTTGTTTCAATTTGCATTCCTCCCATAAGTGTCTCCATTTCAATTTTTAGCAAAAAGAAGGCAAAACATGCTATGCTGAGCGGTTTGCAGTCGCAGAAAGAGCGACCTGTGACCAGCAATGCCGTGCTGAGCGGTTTGCAGTCGCAGAAAGAGCGACCTGTGACCAGCAATATTTTGCGTCCCTTGACCTAATTATGTCCGCGCTCCAGATATTTTCACGAAGCAGGTAGCTTTTGAGAAAATCCAAAACAGGTAGAGTCGGAGACGGTTTATTTACAAACGAGTCTGTTGGTGAGGAAACACTGATGCCGACGTCCGGGCACAGTTCCGGCTCTGCAGCTCTGCAGCCGCCTGCAGGCCGCGGATCGCAGGGATGTCGTCGACAGCTGGAACGCTCCGCGGTCCAGCACTGACCTGGCCTCGGCACCTGAGCAGAGCCAGGCTCGCTGGAGGCATGCACTCCTTAAGCAGCCCTTTGCTTTCGCTTCTGGGGAGCCGGCAGGGCAGCAGCTGTGTAGAATTTCATAAATAAGGCATGGATCAACTCCGCCGGTTTTCTTTATCCCACTGCCCCTGCCCCTGTAGTGACCCTATGGGGTGTCACAGCAGGTACAGAACGAGCAGACCCAGGGCAGGGGATCTGTCCACCTGCGCACAGATTCCCAGCTGCTCACCACCTCCCTTGGTCATCTCTGGAGGCCACGCTTGCTCCCTTTGTGACACGGATTGCCACGCAACCGACCTGTTCACCCACATGACTCCAGCTGTATCTGGATGGCTTAAACGTGGCCCATCAGGTCGGGCAGCGGGGAATAGGCAGGTTCTAGGTGCTGCACGGATCCCGGCCCCAGAGCAGCCACGTGGCCGCCTCTTCCTTCCCAGATGCTTTCTCTTGGGCCACATGGAAAAGTCACCATATGGCGCAGTGGTTAACACTCAGGTCTTGAACCCCACGTGCTGCGGTTTGAATCTTGTCTCCTCTCATTAATTACTGCGGTGCCTAGAGGAAGCTACTTAACCTCTCTGTGCCTCAGATTCACAGAAGATCATATCTAACTCATGGGCTTCACGTGGGATATGATCACAAACAAGACCAGTACTTGGCCTAAAGTTCCAAAAAACGTTGCCTGTTGTTATTACAACCAGCCTGTGAGACTCCAACTCTCCTGATATGAAAAACCTATATTCCATTTGCAGATTGGAGTGGCAGTGAACTAGTAAGTCCAGGATTCATCAGAAATCATTTCTCTTCTTTCGCCTGTCTTGACCTAGTATCTGGTTTATCGCTACACCTAATTTTCACGCAAAGACGCAGACTTTCAGCAGCAGGAGTCATGAGAGAGGGCTTTCGGCCTCAGCTTAGCTGCGTCGCGGAGTTCTGCATTCCGTACACAGCTGTGTTTTCTCCTACACCTCCCACCAAATGTGGTTGTGGACTCAGGGCAGCTATACTCATGAAGGGGCTTGGCATAGACAGTGTCCAGATGTGGGAACACAGCTGCATGGAAACACCCTGCTCACTGGTCACGATCAGACTGAAAGAGATTAAGAGTCAGAGAGAACTTTCTCCAAGATCTAATCTCATGCCCCTTTGCTTCCACGCTCTTGCTTGTGGCATTCAGGCTACGAGGAAGAGGAGGTAGAAATCAAGGATGCTTTACAGTGATTTGTACGCCCCTCAGCCACGAGACAGCTCATTTCTGATGGGATACCTTCCACTGGTGCAGAGTTAACCCGCTCCCAGAGGCGGTGTGTGACAAAGAGATAACTACCAGACGTGTGCTGGTTAAATAACACATCATAAATTCAAAAGAGTTATGCAAACTGGGAACATGACTGAGGGTGGCTGTTTTGCAGAGAGAACGGGTTCAATACCATTGAAGGGTGAGGAATGCTGAGGCCTCAGACCTAATTTACAGCTTCCAGGAAACATAGGGGACAGTGCGGTTAAACTGCCCCAAGGTGCACATGCTGGATCTTTCCTGAAGGTGAAACATACTGCAGGAAAGCTGGCCTGGAATCTTCAAAGTCATCATTATAGGAAAAAATTGGAGAGTGACCTAGGTGAAAAGAGACGCAGTTCCCAAAAGCAAGGTGCAAACCTTAATTAGATCCTTGTTCAAAAAAGTAAAGGAGAACAACCATAAAAGACGTTTAGGGACAACTGGAGATCCTGAAGGATAGGCTGATTCTCAGGCGGCTCTACAGAATTATGGCTAATTTTTCTGGGCATGAAAATGGCCCTGTGGTTACCAGGAGAGTGTTCTTATTCTCGCGAGATGTCTGCCACAGTAATTAGGAGTGAAGCATTATGATGCATGTGGACAACCTTCCAGTAACTCAAGAGTGAGAGGGAGTAAACGCGGCAAATAGGAGAATTGTTGAATCTAGATGGAGGTTGGTCCTGGGAGGGTTGTTCCAGGCTGAATCTAGGTGTTTGCTGTTCTATTTTTTTTTCAACTTTTCTCTAAGTTTGAAAACGTACACAGTGAGAAGTAGAGAGGGGAAGGAGAGGTTACGGATCCAGGGGCTGGCAGCCGTTTCTGGCAGCCTTTGTGGGACAACTCAGCTTAAGCCTGGCAAGCACCTTCCCTTGGGAAGGGGGGAGGCCTTTGATACCATGTCCGTTCTTAAGTTGAGAACTGTCTTGCTGTGGGTGCCTCATCCCCTGATGCCGGACAAAGAGGACACCTCTGCAGAGTCAGCAGCACCTCCAGGCCCAGGGCTCTGAAGGCCACCATCCTACAGGGGGAGGGTGTGCCAGGCCTATTTCCCCTTATAGAACACACCCTCCATCTGCCCTCATTTGGTGCAGAAGACAAGGCTAGGTTTCTACATCACCTCCTTTCTATATCACCATGTAGAAAACAGGATTGTGTGAGAGTTAGATGTCAGATGTTATGTACTTACAGAGTGGAAACTTTGCACCATTGCTCAGAGTACAAGGTAATATCAAAATTTTAAGAAATAATTGAACATTGTGTTGCTCTTGTATCTTATGCTTGGACTCCATAATTTAACCCAAGGAAAGAATTCTCTAATAGCCGGCCTTTGGGACACAGGCAGTAGAGGAGCTTTGGGGTAAGAAGGCCTTTTAGAAGAATGGTTCAAATCATTGAACCTTGAAGGCAGACCCCCTCCTTGATGAGAGGCAACAGACCATTCTGAGTGACTGGAATTCACACTGTGTCTCTCACCAGAAGATACATCTTTAACCAGCTGTAGGAAGCTTGCTTATCACAAAACTAATGAACTTTAACTGGGTATGGACAGCCAAACATGTTGACAGCAGTGGAAACCAATACCCAAGACACTGTTTGGAGAACAAAGCCAGAACTGTGATGCCCAGATGTTAACATCCAGTAAAATATTTGTTAAAAAAAAAAATCCCAAAGACATTGGAGGATTGGCCAAAGCAATCTTGAGAAAGAAAAATGGAGCTGGAGGAATCAGTCTCCCTGACCTCAGACTATACCACAAAGCTACAATAATCAAAACAGTATGGTGCTGGCACAAAAACAGAAATGTAGATCAGTGGAATAGGCTAGAAAGCCCAGAGGTAAACCCACGCACCTATGGTCAATTAATCTATGACAAAGGAGGCAAGAATATACAATGGAGAAAAGACAGACAGTCTCTTCAATAAGTGGTGCTGGGAAAACTAGACAGTTACATGCAAAAGAATGGAACTTTTAATTTTTATTAAAGGAACAAATAAAATCTATCGTCTGCTTCACCATAATTTCATGAAATGAGGTGCACTTTAATTTCAAACAAGAAGTAAGGACATGATTGGAGAATGAAGATGCCTGGGTGGGGGGCCTAGATGAGAAGAATAACCAGATGGGTGAAGGCGGTTAAGGTGTTAGCACCCTCGATTAGAATGCTGTCCAAAAGAACAGAGCAGAAAAGCATCTAAAGGATCAAAGGAGGGATGATTATGGTCAAAAACGTTTCTTGCCCTACATTTCTGACACCTTCTTATGTTGCTGACACTTTATAATAAAATGTTAAAGGTTTACTCTGCATCAGAAAACAACTATGCTGCATATATGTGATGACGTGTGTGTATGTAAATCATTTTATATTTTCAAAATGCTATTTAATTCATTTAAACCTCACAACAGGAATATGAGATTCTCACCATAAACTTGGTCATCCTATGTCTCACTTTACATCGGACACCAAAGCTCCCAGGTGAATCCCTGATGAATCAGCAAACGTCCTAAAATGTGTCAAGTCAACTGGCAAATTGGTCTGGATCTGAACCTTGTGGGTGATGCTTGACTAAAGGAATCCAGAGTTTTAAAAATCAGAAGTGCTATAAATCTTCTTTAATGTGCTTCAAGTACCTTCTAACTACACTTCAACCCAAATAAGAATAGAATCCAAATGAAACAGTCCAGAAGTTAACAGTGGCCATGATACAAGTTAATTATGGAGACAAAACATGCCTGAAACAGATGTGGAAAAAGAACCCATGTGAGAGGATTAGGTCACCATCACAGCCTTGGGATTCTCTAGAAAGCAGAGGCGAAGGCGGGATCTAGGTGTGGACACTTGTCTGCGAAGAGCAAGTGCAAAGCACTGGGCGGCAGGGCAGCGGGCTGTGAGGTGGGAGGGATGCAGGGCAGCGACGTGGTCCATTGTACCACAAGCCTTAGACGCAGCAGGTCGCATGGGAGCTTGTTCCTGGGGCACTCGGGGCTTCTCTGGAAGGGTCTGCAGGGGAGCCACATCTCAGAATGATCCCCGGAAGGGACGCAGGGGTGGTGGTGTCTGCCCGGCTCCCTCCCACCCCCTCTCCCAGCAGCACTATCTCATCCATCCATCTATCGGGACCTTACGCCTTACACTTTCCTGTGTGCCAATGGCTACCCGAAAGTCAGATTCCAGGCCCTGGGACTTGGTATTTGGTACAAGTCTGAAAGAAAAGGGACTTGGGGTTCCAACAGAGAGGACGGAGGGAGAGAGGAAGTGGGAGAGAGAGAAGAGGAGGGAGCAAATCTCAAGAGGCTTGTGTCCCGTACAATCAATATCACCTCCTGGTAACTATGAAGCCGCTTAGTGATGTTCAGAATTCTCTGTGCCAGTTAAGACATGAGGTAGCATGAGGGTGGTTTTCAGTGCCCAGAAATACTTTATGAAGGAGCCAGTCAGCAAGAAGACACGGACGCTTTTAAACAGACACGGTTAGATTTTAGCAGGAGCCACGAGCAACCATTTAAAGTCAAACATTTTGCCGAGGATTGAGCATACTGAAAACTACTTAGGTCTCGGTTCTATAAGAACTAGAAGTTGTTTGATTCCAGCTTAAATATGAATTATCAGAGGCAGTTGCATTGTCTTAGACTGGGTTCCTCCAGAAGCTGCCCTGAAATACGAGAATGTGAATACAGGCAGCTTATCTACAAGGTGAAGGAGAGACAGCGGACTAGGGAGAAGTGAGGGATGCCGGGAAGACGTGTGGTTTCAGGCAGATCATCACCGCATATTACACTGCCAGGGACCCTGGGGGCCCAGAGTGAGACACTCTCCAGGGTAATTGCATCCAAGGGGCAAGGAGCTGGGGTATTTACACACTGGCTTCGGGGAGTGTCCCGTTGAGAGCTTCTCCCAAGGGTTCTCATGTCTCCAGAACTTCCAGCCTGCTTTGTGGGAGGACAAAATGGTCTCCAGCTGCCAGATACGCTCGCAGGCAGAGATGCAGATGCTAACAACTGGAGGCCAGGCCTTTGCCCTGGGAGCAGGGCACCCAGACAACAGGCTGCGGGTGACTTTGTCACCTGTCAGGGTGAGGTGACTCAGCAGACGCCTCCAGATATTATGGTGCTTTCTAAGTTTTAAAAGTGTTTAATGTTTGCTAACACTAGATCTCTTTCTTTGTGAAGTAGATGCTTTAAGTCCCTTTGAATGCATTCATCTAGAATGCTTTCTTCTTTGCAAAATTAAACTTAAAAAAATTACTGTGTAGGTAGTTAAAATCAGAAAACTTTGAGGTTGGAAAATCTGTGTTTTTCTTTTTCCTCTAAGAGGCATATTCCTACAAAAAACTTAAATACTTTTAGAAGCTAACTAATCTTGCCAGTTGCCTGAATTGTGGAGGTGAGAGATTGTTCAATCAGGATGACTAAAAGTTTTTTAAAATAAATTTATTTATTTATTTGTTTGTTTTTGGCTGCGTTGGGTCTTCGTTGCTGCATGCGGGCTTTCTCTAGTTGCAGCGAGCGGGGGCTACTCTTCGTTGTGGTGTGTGGTGTTCTCATTGTGGTGGCTTCACTTTGTTGCAGTGCACGGTCTTCAGTAGTTGTGGCATGCAGGCTTCAGTAGTTGTGGCTCATGGGCTCAGTAGCTGTGGCTCGCGGGCTCTAGAGCACAGGCTCAGTAGTTGTGGCGCACGGGCTTAGCTGCTCCACGGCATGTGGGATCTTCCCGGACCAGGGCTCGAACCCATGTCCCCTGCATTGGCAGGTGGGTTCTTAACCACAGTGCCACCAGAGAAGTCCCCAGGATGACTAAATTTAACTAAGAAGGGAAGCAGGCTCAGCAGACACGTTGAAAATAGGCGCACTAGCAGAGGACTCCCAACTTCAGTCCAGCAGATGCCACCCCAACGTTCAAGGCATCCTGGTCAAAGGCAGATGGAAAATTCCTGGCCACTCTACATGAGCAGAGGATGGTCAAGCAGGTATTGATGAAGTATTAATGCACCTCACTCTTGTTCATCTATTTTATTGCTAGCATGATAAACAGCCACTTTCTCTCAGATGAAACACAGAAAGAATCCAAGTACCACAATGATGTCCTTGATGTGAAGACCAGCTCTAGGAGGACTCGAGCGTAACTGCTGTAGTGTTTTTTTTCTTAATTGAAGTATAGTTGATATGCAATATTATATAAGTCACAGGTGCACAATATAGTGATTCACACTTTTTAAAGTTTAGACTCCATTCACAGTTATTATAAAATATCTACTCTATGATGATTGCTGTAGATTTTGTTGTTTGCCACGTAAAGCCCTCTTGTGAGTGTTCCCAAACCAGGCTTGGGTAAAACCTTCCCCTCACGACGACCTCAAGGGAGTGTCTGCAATGCATTCATCTCCGTTCTTAAGGTTTCAAGCTGTGGTCTCACATTTAGAACCCACATTCCCCATGCCAGGGGTTTTCCTGGTTGATGGCTTTTTTAGAGGGTATCAGATCGTTTATCAATTCCACAGGATAATGGATGATACCCAAGGTTCATTCCCCTCTATAACTTTATCTAGTACCATAATTCAATTTAGATGCATTTCACAGGCTGTTCTCACCTGGAACTTGCCTGTGTTGAATCCCACCCCATATCATCCTTCTTGCCTCTTTCTGAGTATTCTTCTCATTCTCCAGGATCCTCTGCTGGTTTGGGGCTGTGTCCTAGGGCTCCTTTCCTATTTCATAAGCGTTTCCTCTACAGTCCTTCAGAGTCTTATGCTTTGTTTAACCATGTTTACATTAAAAAAAAAAACTTTAAGCAAAAGAATACTCCAAAAATGTGGAAAAGTCACCAATCAAGTAAACAAGCACGATTCTTATAAACAAACTCAGAAACAAGCACGATTCTTATAAACACTTCTGTGAACTGTGTTAAGTTGGAAATAGATGTTGTAGAAACATCTCGATTTAATTTTAAGACTGTGAAGTCAACAAATGCTTAGACATATAAGTACTTTCTCCAAAGAATCACTACCCACGTGTCACCAGTCTGTAAACGGACCAAAGAGTCACTACCCACGTGTCACCAGTCTGCAAATGGACAGCCACAGTGATTCTTTGATGTTTGTGCCTTCGTTGCTGAGAGTGGATCACACGAAATCTTATCTGAGCCTCAGTGGTTTTTCTCTATTAAATGGGAATAATAATACCTACCTTGTAAGTTTGTTGTGAGGATTAAAGAAGACCATTCATATGCAACACAGCACTGTGCTCAATAAATTATTGTGCTCAATTAGCTATGGTTATGTGAGACATTTTTACCCCTGTTCGTAGTAAAAATTGAAGTGATTAAAAGTTCAGCTTCTGACCTCCACAACCCTCTCCTCTAACTGCCTCCCCAAAGGGCTGATGATGTGACAGATGTCCAGGTGACGCTGAAGGAAGCAGAATGCAGGGCCTCTCCAGAGTCCTGTGCTGATGCCCCACTAGCTGTTCTGGCTGTTCTTACTGTTTCTTGTTTTTCTTCTTCCTTTCACCTCCGTGGTCAAAAGCATAGCTGACGAAATATGTAAAACATCCCGGCACGATGAAGGGATTTTGGGTGGATGGCGGTCACCTAGAGCATCTTGGACAGTCCCCAGCCTCTGCAGTGAAGGCCGGTTGAGTTACTCCAGAACCCAAAAGAAAACAATTAAATAGGCAGAGAAGAATTTTACTTCAAAATCATATTTATGCTTTATTTCTTTTTTTTTTGCCATGTTGGGTCTTTGTTGCTGCATGTAGGCTTTCTCTAGTTGTGTCGAGCGGGGGCTACTCTTTGTTATGGTGTGCAGGCTCCTCATTGTGGTGGTTTCTCTTGCTGTGGAGCACAGGCTCTAGGCGCGCGAGCTTCAGTAGTTGTGGCACATGGGCTCAGTAGTGTGACTTGCGGCTCTAAAGCGCAGGTTCAGTAGTTGTGGTGCATGGGCTTAGTTGCTCTGCGGCACGTGGGATCTTCCCGGACCAGGGCTCGAACCCGTGTCCCCTGCATTGGGAGCATGTAGTCTTAACCACTGTGCCACCAGGGAATCCCCTATTTATTTTTTAATATTTTAATGTCTCTCCTCCATTCTTTTTTTAAAAAAATATTTATTTATTTATTTTATTTTGGTTGTGTTGGGTCTTAGTTGCAGCAGGAAGTCTCCTTAGTTATGGCTCACAGGCTTCTTAGTTGCAGCACATGGGCTCTTTAGTTGTGGCACATGGGCTCCATAGTTGCAGCTCACCAGCTCCTTAGTTGTTGCATGTGAACTCTTAGTTGTGGCATGCATGTGAGATCTAGTTCCCGGACCAGGGATCGAACCAGGGCCCCCTGCATTGGGAGCACAGTGTCTTAACCACTGTGCCACCAGGGAAGCCCCTGCTTTATTTCATTTTAAATTCGACATTTCCTTTGTGGAGGTAAGAGCAAGCCCATCTCCACTCACTACTTAGTACAGTGGTTTGAACTGTGTCCCCCTAAAAGCATGTCCATCTGGAACCTGAGAATGGGACCTACGTTAGAACAGGGTCTTTGCAGATGTCATTAGTTAAGAATTCCCAGGGGCAATAATCTTGGCTTCAGGGTGGCCTTCTAAATCTAACGACTGGTATCCTTGTAAGAATAAGGTGGTGTGAAGATGGAAAGCAGGGACTGGAGGGAGGCTGCCACAAGCCAAGGATGCCGAGGCCACCAGAAGCCGGAAGTAGTAGGGAAGGTTCCTCCTCTAGAGACTTCGACGGGAATGTCGTTCTGCTGACATCTCAATTTTGGACTTCTAGCCTCCAGAACTGGGAGAGAATAAATTTTTGTTGTTTTCAGCCACCAAGTTTGTGGCACTTTGTTACGACAGCCCTAGGAAGCTAATACAGACCGGAAAACCCCACCTGTGCCCACACTGTGGAAAGGGGAGAAACAATCAAAACTCCTTCACCTCCTTCACTCCACCTGTCTCCTCTGCTTTATTTGTCCATGCGGTGCTCACCACAATGCAACACATTACTGGTTTTTCTTTGTGCTTGTTTTTGTCTCTCCCCCACTAGCATGTAAGCTCCACGGGGCAGGGGTTTCCTATCCTGGTAACTGCTGTATCCCTGCAGCCTAGATCTATGCCTGCCATACAGTAGATGCTCAGTAAACGTTTGCTGAACTTAGGAATAAATGAAAGAATGAAACAGGCAGGAGTCCCGGGAATTGCCTAGTGTAATTTTTTTCTTCTTATAACACACAAAAATAAGAAGACTAAGAGGATTCGGGGAGAGGAATCAATAAGGGAGTGAATGGCAGAGGGTCAGGAAGACCAGAGCTGCTGGTCTGATGATGGAGAGTTCAGGGTGAGGATGGAAGGATGGACTGGGGCCTGAGTGTGAAAGGCCTTGCATCTGGGTAAAGAATTTGGACTTATCCTGAAGCAGTGGAAAGCCAATGGGTTTATTTAAAGCAGAGGAGTGATAGAGGTTTTTAAGGAATTGCTTGGAAGCAGTGGCAGTGATGAATTCAGGAGGCGAGAGAAGAGTGGCAGGAAGTGAAGTAAGAGATGCCAATGGCCCAAGGGGAAGTCGCCCCATCTGAAGTGTGAGGACAGCCCTGGAGAGGGACTGGAAGGGGCTGGAGAGGGGATCAACCTACAGGGGGCGGCCCAGCATGGCTCCCAGGTGTCTCCCACGGGGGCTGAGTGCCTGGTACTGGACAGCATAAGACATGGAGCAAGTTCGAGGTGGCACATACAAGTCTGGGGCGCCCATGGAACATTCGAGCGGAGATGTCCAGTACAGGTTGGACAGATAGGTCTGGAACTCAGGAAAGAGGGGAAAAGCTAAGGACCTATCACTGGGAGACACTGACAGAGATGCAGGCAGGAGAGTAGATGAGACCACCTGGCTGGGCGCAGATAGAAAGAAAGGGAATTCAAGGACAGACCTCTCGGGAACAGGAAGTAAAGATATCTACATGCAAGCACACTGATCAAAAGCCTGATCAAAAGCAAGCTCAAAATGCTTACAGCTCTCCAGAGAAGGGCCGTCCTTTGGTACTAAGTTAATATTTTTAATGATTCTGTTCTATTTGTCTTTTATCAAGCTTATCAATAATGAACCAACAATACTAATGTGGATAAGATAATAGACTCTACATTAAAAGAAAGATAATTACAACAAGTCTCAATCATCCAAGATAAACACAGGAAATGGGAGTGATGGGCATTAAACTGGACCCAGAACACAAACAGGATTTCCTGCGAGTGGAAGAGGGTAACACAAAGAACCTACAATGTTTGAAAATCTCCTTCATCCTGGATGGATGGTACGGACAAAGGGCCATCTACTTCCTTCCTGACCGGCATGGAAAAACATCCTTCGTTCTCCTTTCTGTAAACCTACCCAGACCCTTCTGTGGTTCTACAATCACCTGTCACTTGTCAACAACCTCCTTGTTAAAAGGTTCACGTAGAGGAAGCACGTGAGTTAGTGCTCTTGCTGTCTGCCGCGGGGATTTGGGGTTTGGTTGCAGAATTCTTCCCAGAGGAGGGCCACAGAAAGGTCGGAAGAAGACGTGTGTCTGTCCGTTGAGGCGCCCCTCACATCTGCTGTGGAATTCCTTCTACTCACCAGCTGCTTCTCTTTCAACACTGAGTTCAGGTGTCAGCATTTCTGGGAAGCTGATCACGACATGGCTTCTCACCTCGCCCACCATCTGAACACCCAGAGGCTACATTAGAGCCTCTTGTCTAAGACCCTAGTCATCCTGTCTACATATGCCTAACCCTGGAAGGTGATTCCGTAACCATCTGTTTATCTGCCTTTCTCCACCAGCAGACATGCGTTCCTTGGCACAAGGGATCTGTCTTTGTCATCTTTTGTAGAAACAACACCCAGAATGGTCCTGTCCTAGAGCTCAGAACCAGTGACACTGACCAGCCTGCATTGCCTGATGGCAGCCCGGGGACCTCTGCCCGGGCAGAAGGTGCAGGTGATCTGACCTTGACCCCTGCCATTGGCCTGACTCAACTCTCTGTGTCCAAGTATCTTCCTCGTCCATCTGCTCTGCCTCTCTTGAATCCGAGGACCAGAGCAAGGAGAATCCAGGGGAGGAGGAAACTGCAAAGTCTCCCCGAGAGAAAGGAGGCACAAGATCTAAGAGGAAATGACAGGCAGCCATGAACTTGGGGTGGAGAGCACACCACACATGAAAAAGAGAGAGAAGCCACTGAGACCGGCTTGGGATGGACCCCAAGTCTACCTTCTGCCCTCCAAGAGGTTCCTGATCTTTCCTTTACTTGGAGAGCTGGTGACAGGGGCAGTGAGAATGGGTTTACTGCCTGGACATGTAACTGTTCTTACAGCCAAATCCAACCAATGAGAGAGAGGCACCCTCACACAGTTATTCAGTTAGAGCACCCGTGTGAAGACAAGCGCTTCTATAGCAAGACTCTGTTTCCAAAGGGTATTACTGTCCACCATCTTGTTGGTGCTACTAGAATGTGAAATGGTATGACTCTTTTCATTTTTGATTATGGAAAACTTCAAACACAAAAGTAGAGAGTAGACGATGATGCCCCCCCAGAAAGCTCCTTCAACATTATCAACACTTTGCCAACCCTGTTTCATTTGTCTCTACCTCCCCTCTTTTCCTTTTGTATTAGAGTATTCTGAAGCAATTCCCGGATACCATTATTATTTTCACGATGTCATGATCACACCCAACAAAATTATAAATAATTCTTTGATATCATTTAGGGAATAATTGATTGCAGAACTGGTATCCCTACCCCATTATTTTTAATCCACAAAGACAAAAGTGATTAGCCCAAGGTCACGTGGCTGTCAGGAAGGGCACCGCACCAGACCTGGGCTCCTCTGACCTTATCGCCCAACGCACTCCCCACTGGAGCTCCCAAGCCAGAGAAGTGGAAGTGGGGAACAGTCACACAGGCGCAGAGGCAAGATCCAGCTGGTGTGCTTCTCGGTAGGTAAGATATTGCAGCTGCAACTCTTTTTTCTGTGGGAGATTCGTTTACATCGTTTCCCAGAATCAACCTAAATGGCGTGTTGCAGACAGAACACACAACCCCCGGGGCTCGGCCCCTCCGCAGCCACCCGCATGCGGGGGCTCAGGGGGCTCAAGCTGCTTGTTGGAGCGGGAGGGGCTCCATGTGCTCTCTGGATCTCAGAGGAAGAGTCTAGAAGAGTGACAGGACATCCACGTATTACCAACCTCCCCCTGGAGAGGAAGGACAGCCAAGCTGGAGACTTCCCAGGTAATGCTTCGGTGACCAGATCCTGTTTCCAGGTCAGGGTCCCCAGACCTGTCTGTATATTCCATTCCTTGTATACCTGCTCTGGTTCTTTTTGAAGAAGACAATTGTTGGAAAGTTTCTTCCAGACAGGGGATGTTCAATAATACAGGCAGAAAACGGGGTGAGGGATACATCAGGCTGCACAAGACAACGGGAAAGGATCCTGGAGAAGGAAAAAAGGAAGAAGGTCCAGGATGGGGTGGAGAGGGTGACAGCAGCCTGTGACTGCGGGCGCCGGTGCTACAAAGTGTGTTTATTTCCGTCATCCTGAGTCATCAGCTTCACGGGCTTCCCAGCTGCACGGCTGTGTCACTCCTGATGTTGACATGTGTTGGGGAGGCAGGAAACTTGAGAACAGAGGAAAGGAGGTTTTTAAAAAACAACAACGGCAACCAGCAGCGAGATGGGAACGAGGTCATGGGGCCAAGATTCCATCCTCAGCAGGTCCTGGAACCAAAGGACATTTCAGAGCACAAAAAACAGCCTTACTTTTTTCCTGTCAAAATCCCAGCAAGATTTTTTGTAGATATAGACAGGATTATTCTAAAATTTTGTATGGAAAGGCAAAGAAAATAGAATAGCTAAAATAATTTTGAAAAAGAAGAATAAAGCAAGAGGAATCAGTATACGTGGTTTCAAGATTCACTGTATAGGGACAGTAGTCAAGGCAGTGGTGTTGGCACAGAGATAAACACACAGACCAGTGGGATAGAATAGAGCCCAGACATAGGCTCATACAGGTGTGCCCGACTGATTCTTTACAAAGATGCAAAAACGGGTCAATGGGGGAAAGACAGACCTTTTGACAAATGGCGCCAGAGCCACTGGGTATCCAAAAGCAAAAAGATGAACCTCACCCTAAGTCTTTAGCTTTATACGAAAATCAACTCCAGAAACATAGTGGACTTAACTGTAAAACATAAAACTGTGATTTTTTTAAAAACATGGGAGTTTTTAAACCTCTTTAAAAACATGGGAACAATCTTTGGGATTTAGAGCTGGGCAAAGAGTTCTCAGACTTAACAGCCAAAGCTCGATCCATAAAAGAGAGGAATGGATGAATTGGGCTTCATCAAAATTAGAATCTTTGGCTTTTTGAGACACCCTGTTAAGAGGATGAAAAGACAAGATACATAGAGAAAATATTTGTAGACCACATATCCAACAAAGGTCTAGTATCTAGAATATAGAGAGAGAATTCTCAAAATTTAACAGTATAAAACAAAAAATCCAATTAGAAAATAGGCAAAGGATACAAAGAGCCATTTTACCAAAGAGTACATACAGATAGAAAGTAAACACATGAAAAGATGGTCAACATCACTAGCCGTCAGGGATTAACCATTCCGGTAGAATTAAAGGTGTCGCCTGATAAGCCAGTGGTTCTCACTCATGGCAGCAACAGGAGAATCAGCTGGGGTGGCGGAGGGCAGGGAACGGGTGAGAACCACTGACCCCAAGGGCTTTATTCCAGCTGGACACAGAGGATGCCCACGCTCATCTTCTTGCAGCTTCGGCCTTCCCCAGCTAGGGTATTTTTGTGTCTATTTCTGGAGTGGCCTCTGTTTCCGGGGGCTCCTTCCTTCCCAGCCGCTCCTCCTTGCATCCCTAGTCTGATCTGTCTTGACTTATCAGCCTGTACGTCTTCCCTTTTCTCATGAATGCTCATCCCCCCTCCACTGGTCCCTACTCATCCCAGTTTTCTTCCTACCTCTACAGCTCCACAGAGCAGGGGAATCTCATATGTCCTTCAACCTTCTTATGTTATGTTTAAATTCTTCTGGGGAGAAACTTTGAACCTGAGTCGACAGGAAAGCATGATGTCTGAAATTGTGGTTGCCTCTCAAAATTTTGGTTGTATGGCCATTATGCCTTATAAAAAACATGTGGTACCCTCTAGATCCCCTGGAACATTTTATACATATACCTATATCCACATCAATGTATCAATATATTTATATATATTACATATATTTAGACATATTATGGAGTAGAATCCTGAGAGTTTTTTGAAGATTGGAGAAATGCAAGTTGAAAAATGTGCAGAAGTCTTCTAATTTATTCAAGATCTTTAGGAAATAATCAAAACCACGTCAGAACCGCTAAAGGTAGATATTGAGTATTCCTAAGACTAACAAGGTTGGTAAAACAAGGAAAGTTTCAAGCTGGTACCTTTTATTATAAGACAGCAAGTAAAGAAGTCTCTGAGAATTTTAGGCCAATCAAAATGTCCTCATACGGAAAAAATATCCAACCAGATAATCAAAATCAATTCTGGCAAATAAGGTTCTGGGTCCTAAAGGTGTTTTATTAAGTAAGATGGCTTATGATAATATTTATTGTAATAATAAATTGTATCAGTCATAGTCAATATATTTCCATAAGGGTCAGTCTTGTAATCATGAACAAGTTCTGGTCTTGGATCCACTGTGTACGACACGTGAATAACAAGGTGGGAAATGATGCTCCCAGGGAATTATAGCAAGTATGGGCATGGGAGCAATTTCAGAGAGTGACCGTGGGAGCCAAGAGAACCCTCCCTCAAGGGGTGGTGGCTGTGTTGTGAGGAAGGGTCTCCAGTCTCTGACTTCCACTGACAGGGTCTTCCCCAAGAGCTGGGAGTCAGGAAACGTGGCTTCAGGCACTGGCTGTAAGGCTGAAGGGCTCGTCGTTCAACATCCATTGACCTCATGTTTTGAATTGACAATGATATTAGCATTACCTTTATCTAGGATATTCTATAGGACAGGGCATTAAAAACTTATTAGCTACCATGTCTAGGTCACGCCACTTTATCCAATGTCTAGTGGCTTCCTAGTAAAAATATGTCCCACTAGGGACTCAATACTGTCATTCCTGGCCAGAAAACTCATCAATTTCTTGGCCCTGTGATTTCAGACATCCTCTGAAAGTTCTTCAAGTCCAATTCCTGACGCCTGGAAGGCTGTTGTGAGTTAAGAACAGGGCAAATCTAAGCCAACAGTCACACAACACCATCAAAGTAAAGCGCCCCATCTTGTATCACGAGTCCAGGTGGAAACTAACGGTGACAAAGAAGTTTTCCCATGATGCCATCCGC
Source organism: Globicephala melas (assembly GCF_963455315.2). Lineage (NCBI taxonomy): Eukaryota > Metazoa > Chordata > Mammalia > Artiodactyla > Delphinidae > Globicephala > Globicephala melas. The sequence continues at coordinate 2,210,241 of NC_083315.2, read as the reverse complement.
CTACAAACACCTCTGCATTAGTTACCTCCAGGGATTCAGACAATTCACCACTCCTAGGAGTTTCTTGGGAAACACCACTCGTGTCCCTCTTCCAGGGTACTCTGCAATGGGTCTCTGCTTTGGGAGAGTTGTTTTGCCTCTTTTCTACTAGATCTGGAACTTACGTCTCCAAAGTCTTAGCTGAGTTAAAATACTGACTCTTTGTTAAATACAAAAGTAATATCTTTAGTTTCAAATCACTTCCCTTAAAATACTTACTGATTACAAAGGGGAAAAAAGGGTCTGACAGACATCACCTCATCAAGGGATCAAAGTGAACATCCCCAGTAACAAGACAAACTGAAATCATGAACTGATAAGACGCAGTGAGAAAAACACAGCATCACTTCTGTGATACTCTTGCCAGACACACAGAACCTGAATTTCATCATGAGAGAACATCAGGCAAACCCAGACTCAGAGCCATTCTATAAACGATCCGGACTGTCATCTTCAAAGCTGTCAAGTCATGAGAGTCAAGGAAAGCCTGAGGAATGTTCCAGATGCAAGGAAACTAAAGAGACATGACAACAGAAAGCAATGTGTGATTCCAGACTGTCTCCTTTCACTACCAAGAAAACATTAGGATAAGTGGCGAAATTTTAATCGGGCTGAGGATTAGGTGGTAGTAATGCATCACTGCTAACTTCCTGCTTTGCAAGGTTGTATAATGGTTACGGAGGAGAATGTCCTTGCTTGTGTTCGGCGGGGATAGGGCATCGGATTAGAAACTTCCTCGTAAACAGTCTAAGGGGAAGAATTATTTGTACTGTACTTGTTACTTCCTTTAAGTTAGTGATTGTTTTGAAATCTAAAATACATACACATATATGTTTTTAAAAGTATGCCTTACATAGCAGAGAGCTAGAAGAGAGGTTTTTGTGTGTTTTTGTTTTTTCTGGGTCCAACCAGGCTGGATAAAAGTCTTCTTTATTGATGTATCTTTCTCAGAGGTGGCTGGTAATGCTGCTCTAAGCTTGGCACCATCTTCAGAGGATGAGTTCAGCTTTGAAATTGAACAGACAAATGTGAAAACGTCCAGGACTGTTGGAATTATCAGCCTGGGCTGATAAAAAAAAAAAGCTTCATATAGATTGTATGCGTTATTTCAAACCAGGGCCTGGTTCCGGAACCACAAAATATGTGGGGTCCCTACTCTCACACTGAAATGTTAGAATCTACTCACTAAAGAAAGTCCTTTTCACTCATTACAGTTCTCCCAGGAGAGAGAGAGAGAGAGAGAGAAAGAGACGCCTGTGTTCCTTTGAAACTGCCCTTCACAACAAAGCACCACCTTTTCCTAATAAGGCCATCCACACTCTCAGACAGAATCAGCCACGCAATATAGTTCAAGTTCTCTGCGCATGCAATGTCAGACAGCAAGCAAAACATCTATTTACATGTTTTGTGATAATGATGTGTATCTATCGTTCAGTCATTTCTCTACATCTTACAAAAGAAGCAGTGTTCTTGGGCACAGCCCTGGCTGCATCACTCCTGGCCAAACATGGGGGACTTGACCATCACCACAAAGTTGCCTCTAGTTACGGCTTGGCTTCCAACTTTGCCCTTTTACCCTTTTTAAGCTGAATAGAACTAGTTAATGAGTGAGGCATAATCTGGAGGTGGAGGTAGCAAAGATGAATTTAATTTGGCCAGAGGTCTGCAACTCAGTCTCTTTCCTCCTGAGAGCGGCGTTCTGTTATGTTCACAGTACACTCCCTCTCTGGTTTGTCCCAAACTAAACGGAGAATGGAATGCGCCGCGGTTCAAACAGAACCCAGCTCGACAATAAAACCAGGGCCAGGCCTGCTGCTAACCTACGGGAGTGTTATTGTCAAAAGTCTTCCTGGAGGAGAAGGAAAAAGCCAGTGTCATCGCTGAGATGTGTGAAAACCAGGGGTTGTTCCGGGCCACAGATCACCCCTTCCCCTCCTGTTTCACACAGCTAATGTGAGTGGAGATGCCTGGGGCTGCATCTCCTGGTGGAAGGTGGGGCTTTTGTGATGGGCTTGGAGAAACTCTCCAGGGATAAACTGCTCCAGGAGCAATGGAGGTAAGAAGTGGTTGGGAATAAAAAAAGAGAGAAATGTCACCGAGATCAGTGTTGCAGGAAGCAGTAGGGAAAGTCTCCACGTGGGTTACTGGAGGGATTTGAGAGAGACTCTCTGGATCCAGAGTTTCTGGGCGAAGGATGCTTGTTTCTCCTTTCTTTAAAAGAGACAGGTGTCTTAGGAGGTCTATGGCCTGGGAAAAAGAGGTTTTTTCTCATTCTGAGTCATATGAAGAGCATTCATCCTCTGGGCCAGGTGGGCGATCTCCCAGGAGACAATAAACCACTAACAAGGCTAGGACCCCTCTGTGATCCCACTGGCATGGAGTGACAGAGAAAGCTGACCTGGGCAGCAGGAACCCTGAGTTCCAGCTGCAGTTTTGAGATGAAGCGCTGGTGGGACCACAGAAGGAGCCTCTGAGGATGCGGTGACGCAGTTTCACCACCTGTGTAATGAGAGAGCTGTGCAGGGTCCTGCCTGGTTCCACCCTTCGTGCCTCTGGTCTTGGTGAAGACCCAGCATGGCAAACAGGAGGTGCTACTCCTTCCGGAACCCTGCTTGAGAACCACACCTCCCTGCTGTACCATGGAGACAGAGCGGATCCATGGAACCCAATTGATGCTGTAGGAGGGCAAGACTCGACCCCTGCCCTGGCTGTGACTGCTTCACCAAAAGCCCGGAGAGAAAAGATGGGCTCTCCTTCCCTGGTGGGAACTCTAGCTCAAATCGCACTTGCCTTGTGACAAAGGCTAGTGACATAACGACTAAAACCATGATGATAATCTTACTAATGATAGCAGGTGACACCTAATGAACACTCACTACGTGCCAGGCCCCTTCCCAAGCCCTTCCTGTCTTTACTCCTGTACCCTCTCTCTACCTTGTTCACAGATGGGAAAACCAAGGCACAAGAAGGCTGGGTCGCTTGAGTTAGGACACACAGCCAGTAGGCTGTGGGGCTGCGATGTGAACTCCGACAGGCAGTGGCCGTCCATGCTGTCCACTTTGGGGCATCTCTTTTAATGATCTGATCATATAACACCTTTGCTTAAACTCTCCAGTGGCTCCAATCACCTAGACTATAAGCTAAAGTCAACCCCCTTGGCAAGGAGCGCCCAGCCCTGCATGGCTGCCCTGGCCACCCTGCCTGGCCTCACCTTGCTGTGCTGTCCACCTGCATCCAAGGCTCCTGATGTGACGGTCATTTGCCTTCTCCAAGTGGCCCATGCCCCCTCCCTGCCCTACTTCTTTTGCTTGGTAACGAGCCCATCACCATGTCCAGCTGGCAAATTCCTGGTCAGACATCACGTCAGGAACAGGGTGGCCCCTTCTAAGGAGACTTTTCTGGCTCCTCCTGGTGGAATGAACCACATTTCCCTTCTGTGTTTCTCCACACTGTGTCCACAGTGTGCACGTCTCTGTGTTACAGACCTGAGCTCATCGGAGCAGAGCTGCCTGCTTGCCCTGGTCTGTTTCCCCACTGAACTGGGACTTCCGCTGCATCTCATTTAGTTTTGTATTCCCAGTGCCTAGCACACAGCAGACTTGCAATAAATATTTGCGGGATTCAATTACATGACTTGGTAACTTTGGATTCATATGTCCTCCCGAGGCAAACTTTAGATCGTCAATCCCTGGAAGGCAAGGACGGTTCCTTCCCCCACACACATTTCTCGGTGCTGGGGGCATGGTTGGTGCTAAGCAAGTATTTGTTAAGTAAATGAATAAATGAACAACTACCTTGAGGATAAGCTTTAACATGAAATGAGTAAAAGGGAGATCTAGATCCAGTTATCAGAAGAAACACCCAGTTTTCTGGATCTTATCCGCAGAAGTAACCAATGGGGCTAAAAAGAGTGGACAGTGGGAAATAAAGAAATGATTTCAGGAACATAGAGCAAGTAGAAGGTCAAGCAGGGCACACAGCTTTTTAGATTAGGAGAAGAGCCTTGTTAATATAACAGTAATTGCTATTTTGTTCCAGGGAAAATCTGTGTCCAGATTTTATTTTCCTCTTGATGTTGTACTGTTTACATTAAACCAAAACTACTCTGATGCATGAGTACCCCTGACTATTCTTTCCACTAAATACCAAGAAAAAATTTGCTTCCACCAGTCCATAAACAGACACTCATTTTCTTTCTTAAGTCTTTGTTTGCTCTTTGTCCAATTACTTGAAAATAAGCTTTATGCTTCTGCAGGGTATGAGGTGATGAGATTCTGACCATGAGAAAGGAGTTTTCACAGTCTACAGATATAAATCTTGGAAACTTGTGCTAAACCACAGAAGAAATATTTAAACAATGACAGATTCCTTTCTTCCTTTTTTTTTTAAGGATTTAAATTTCTTTCCAGTAATTCTAATTTCCCACTACAGGTCATTGAAAAGGAGGCCCCAGAGTAACATTTTACTGTAGACCCCAACTGAATCTCATCCCTCCTGGAAACACTCCACCCTCAAAGGTGGCCTTACAGTTTAGGTCGGAGTTTGCTGTTGCTGTTGTTTTTAGGTAGCAACTACCTCTCTGGCCCTTTGATTTACGTCGTACTTACTTCAAAAGATACAGTCTTTGAGGGGAATAAATGAGCAAATCTAATGTGTGTTTAAAATATTCTCTTAATTGTTTCTGTACGTATTTCTGGAAAGAAGGACATTTTTGGAGGAAGAGTGGTCACGAACATTACTGGCAGATACAGGCCATCTGGAAGAGTTTATAAAAATCACAGAGGTTTTGCTCTGGCTGGGGTTGACGGTCTGGCCCTACTTTTTCAGTTGGGGAAACTGAGGCTTCTTAAGGGCCTGGAGGAGATCTCAGATGCTGGCTGAGCGGGGCCCTCATTCCAGCCTTCCCGATGCCCAGTCCAAAAGAGCCAATCACAATCCCACTAACTGCAAAAAGTCCTCCTGGTGACCACGACTCTGAAGGGAATTGTTGGTTAGGAAAATTCCAACACTGGGGAGCATTCTCTGTTACAGAAGATGCCAGATAATGAACCTGCTTTACAAGCGTGTGAGCTGTTCCGTTGGAGGAAACAAAGAATAAGGGGCATGGAAGTGAGGCCCGTAATGGGAGAGCACCTGACTTTCAAAAAAATGACTTTTATAGTTAATTCGCAGCCCTGGCTCTAATGATGCTCCTCCCTCCCCCGAAAGGACAAATGGTCCACCCATTAAAAAAGATGATGTGCTCTCTGAGTTCTAGAAAGCATAGAAAACAGACTAAATAAATCCATCATTAAGTCAGAAGGAAATGATGCATGGGAGAGAAGGGATTTTCATATTTGACCTGAATAGCGGAAGTTTAAAGCTTACATCACCATGGAAGTGTTGAAAGGGTTAGAAACAGATAACGTACAAATGGGCAGAAAAAATAAGATACCTGCTCCAGATAACACCAGGCAGAGATGAGAAGCCCCGCCCACCAGATGTGGGAAGCATGGCATCAGGAATCCTCTGGAGGGCACCAGCCCGTTGGGAGGGGAACAGCTTCCTGCACACAAAGAGCTTCCTGGTGTCACCTGGGGGGAGTCAACTCAGCTGCCCTAGGGGTGACCCTGTGGAAAATGGACTAGAGGACAATTCAGCCACACCTATCAACGTGCAACATATGAATAGAGCCTGGGTCCGACAATTCAACTGCAAGGGGTTTAGTCTACAGATATACTCACAAATACACACCAAGTCATGGAAAAGGCTGTATTACAGCAGTATTTGTGACTACGTAATAGGGGAATGACCTAAGTGTCCATCAACAGGAACGGGTCACACAAGGAACGTTTGTATGAAAGGCATGAGGTAGAGATACATACGAGCTTCTCTGCAGAAGAGTGCTGGCATGTTACCTTTCATGTAAAAAGCAGGGGATGTACTTATGAATGCATAAACAATGTCCAGAAGGATACATGAGAACCTGTTATCTCTGGTTCCCTCAAAGTCTAAGGAAATCTCAACAATGACAATAACATCATCTTTCGCAAATGGCACCCATTTGCGAACTTTACATGAATTAACAAACTTAATCTCCATTTTACAGACAGGGAAACTGAGGATCAGGGAGTTTCCATAACTTGCCTAAGGCCACCCAGGCTGGCAGTGGAGGAGCTGGGTTTGAACCCTGGCAGTCTGCCTGAAATCTATGCTCTGAACCATTACACTGTGAACTTTACTTTTCATTGTATATCCTGTTTATTTGAATTTTTTCCATTACTGTATTTATTCATATATGTTCTCAGTGAAAAAAAATTTAAAAAGAGACTGGTTGGCCCCTTCCCTTCTTCTCATTAGAGCCCCAGACCGGTCTTTGGGTGAAAGACCCATAAGAGGGAGGATACAGTGCTGGCAGTGGGTCCAGATGCAGGAAGAGTCCAGGGGACTGAGGTGTCTGCTGGGGGCGCACTGGGGTGGCTTGGGGAACGCGTACGTGGGGGGTGAGGAGAAGCGATCATTTCTCCATGGGCTGCACTTCCTTTCTTTGATCACAACTCTCTATCTCGATTAAAGATTTGCTGTTTTCATCCTGCTGCAGAACATGCAAAACTTTGCCTTACCAGCAACTGTCATTGACTTTTCACCATCCATCATGTTTTTAAGAGTCATAACCAATTTTTATTTTCCTGCAGAGCTGTGGGAGCATCTGACTTTCCCACGCCAAGAAGCGGTTCTGAGGGAGTTGACTCCCATAGTGATCTCTGTACACTTCAGGTGGAGGGAGAGTAGGAACTTGATAAACCAGTCTGAGGTCAGAAGAAAAGCAGGAGAGGGGTCCCAGGTAATGTGTGATGTGACCTCACATGCTCCCAGGCTCCAGATTCACCGAGCCAGGCAGGGAGCATGGCTTCTTCCTGGCCACCCGTTTTTCCCAATGGTTCAATGTATTACAGCGCTGAATGCAAAATCCTTTTGAAATTTTACAATAAAATACAAGACACCTTACGTGTGTACTATGAATTCTGTATATGCCTCCCCCTTCCCCGAGCATTAGAGGTGATAAATTCACTGACTTCCAGGTAGGGGTAGCCTGGGAAGATTACTGAGAAATGTTCCCAGCCTGCTAATTGGTGGGTTAAGGATGCTAGGGCAGGAAAGGCAGGGAGGTCAGAGTCTAGCTCAGGACGAGTGCGGTGGAAACCTTAGGATGCTTTTTAAACCATAGGATGGGGGCTTCCCTGGTGTCACAGTGGTTAAGAATCCGTCTGCCAATGCAGGGGACACGGGTTTGAGCCCTGGTCCAGGAAGATCCCACATGTCGCGGAGCAACTAAGCCCACGCGCCACAACTACTGAGCCTGCGCTCTAGAGCCCGCAAGCCACAACTACTGAGCCCGCGAGCCACAACTACTGAGCCTGCGCTCTAGAGCCTGGGAGCCACAACTACTGAGCCCATGTGCCACAAATATTGAAGCCCGCGCACCTAGAGCCCATGCTCCGCAACGAGAAGCCACCGCAATGAGAAGCCCGCGCACCGCAACAAAGAGTAGCCCCCGCTCGCCGCAACTAGAGAAAGCACAGCAACGAAGACCCAACCCAGCCAAAAATAAATAGAATTAAAAAATTTTTTAAATAAATAAATAAATAAACTATAGGATGAGAGACGTGATCTGGTGTATGTTTTTAGCTGCTGTGGAGGGAACACTATCGAAGGAAGAGTGGAATCAGAGCAGGTGGGATGCTGTGGTGAGATTCCGGGTGAAAGACGATGGCGACCACAATGGCGAGAGCTGGGAGGTGGTGAGGAGTGCTGGGCCCGGGGTCTGCTTTGGAGGTAGAGCCGTAACATTTGCTGACGTGGGAGAGTGAAGCGTACGGGAATCCAGGATGACTCAGGAGGGAAGTGGGTGTGGGCTCTGAAGGGTGGCGTGCGGCCTCCTGCCTTATTCCAGGCGGCCTCTGGCGGGGGCGGGGGGGGGTCTCTGGAAACAGGGGCTGGGGGTGAGGCAGGTGCTGTTGTGATAAGGAGCCCTGGATCCAGGGCCGGGTCTCCTGGTCACCCCCTGGTCCTGCTGGGCACTAGCTGTGAGGCCTTGGAAACGTACTTAACTGCTCTGTGCCTCAATCTCCCCATCTGGGAAGGAAGGAGGGTTCCTGTCAGGATCAACACACGCGAATCACTTAGGAAAGTACCAAACACACGGTACGCTCAGGAGACGCAGCCCCAAGAAGATGGAAAGCAGGAGGGACCTTGCGGGTTTGGGGGTCAAGCCGAGGCTAGTTTCTCCCACGTGGAGCGGTCTTCGCTGCGGTAGAGCTGCCCACGGAGCGAGCCTCTAACCGAAACTTCTGGGAAACTTTCAGAGGCTTCAACGTGACCGTTTATCCAGCCAGAAGTGATCTGTGAGGCAAGTTGTTCTCCAATAAACACAGCAATTTGTGAAGAGTTTTTGGTTTTGTTCTTGGAAAGGGGTACTGTTGTTATACAGGCTACAGTGAAGAGAACGATTTGTAAGCCTCAAGGCCTTGGCCTCAAAGTTACTGTTTTATTGAACTGCTCTCTGAAATAGTTCTGTTTTGTCTTTTTTTTTTTAAAGCAGTATTTAATAAACCAATTTGAACAGGAACAGAACCCCTGCAAACGTAAGAGATGGGACCCTCATACAGTAAAAAGATAGTGTTATAGTTAAGAGCTGTTCTCTAGCATTGAGCTGCCTGGGTTTGGTCCTGGCTCTGCCTTAGACCCACTGTGTGACCTTGAGTGAGCTACCTAACCTCTCTGAGCTTCTGCTTGTCTCAGATACGAAATGGAGATGATAACGAAAGCTTACACATAGCTTGTGGTGAGACTGGAATAGGGTCATGTGTACAAAGTAAAGCTCACCACAGTAAACCTGCAGTAATTGGGAATATCATAGCAGTAACACATGATGTACAAAGTAAACAAACATAAGACATTTAAAACCCCCCACAATGCCCACCCCATTTTCTCACTCCCTATTAGAAAGTATCAGACAGTTTACACTGCAGTAAGGAAACACTCCGAACCTCAGTGGCTTGGGAGAGGGACAGAGATGGGGGGTGGGGCAGGGGTTCTCCCTGGTCTGTGATGTCATTGGGTGGGTGGTGTCACCTCTGGTGGCCGCGTCTGCACCAGAGGGAAGGGGAGCTGGAGAGCCAGGCACCGCCTCTTAAATGTTTCCTCCTGGAAGTAACACACGTCATCTCTGCTTGCGTTCACCAGCCAGAACAAGTCCTGGCCTCGGGGAGCTCCAGGGAAGTAGGGAAGTGAAGTCCCCCCATGGCCGGAAGTAGAGGCTGGACAGTAAGTAGGTCTCACCCAGCCCCCCAGGGCCCCACCAGGCAATGTCCCAGCTCAGCAGGAGAATGAGGCGTGTGTGTCCCCCGAGACAGGGGACTCCGTCCCTACAAGGCATCCTCTCAGACCCCCCCGTTTCCTGCCCTCCCAGCATCAGTGTGGCCCCTAAGAATGTTTTTAAAAGTACTGAGTCCTGCAAACTCATCAAAATGGCTCTAGAAGCCTGTCCAATAAGCACCGTGTGACCTGATATTCTAGAATTCCGGGTTCCACCGTAATTTTGATGACTAGGTGGTCGTCACCATTAGAATTCATAGAAGAAAGGCTGAGAACTAGACACCAACCGCCTCTCGTTTAATATTGAAGCAGAATGTAAGCGAGGTGCTCTAATCATTAGCTCGCACGATAAGGTTTAGATTCACCTGAAATCCTCTCAACGTTTAAAGTTTTTACATTATGAAAATGTCAAACATACTGAAAAGCAGAGATGATAGTGGAATGAAATCCTTATACGAAGACTTGGTATCATTTCCCCACTGCTGCTTCTGGGTCTATCTCTAAAAAATACAGACTTTTGTTTTTACATGACCACAGCCCATCATGACACCGAGTAGGTCCTGGGGCCCTCTTACTCCCAGCCTGTGATTAAACTCGCTCAACCGTCTAAAATTTTTATTTGAAGCTGATTTGTTCTACGTGGGATCCAAATGAGGTCTACAAATAGCTGTTGGGTGGTACGTGTCTCTTTTTTTTTTTTAAAAAAAAAGGCTTTTGTTGATTTATTTGCATCTCTTGGATTTCTGACGATGCCGTAACACACTGTCTACCACCTGAGGTTACTTCTCTGTAAGTTGCCTGGTCAGCTGCAATTCTGTTATTTGTGGGTTATTTTCACTTTGTTTGTGGAACGGTATTACGTGTTATTTTAATTGAAGTCTGGTTGATTTGCAATGTTATACGAGCTTCAGACGTTCAGCATGGGGACCCCACGTTTGTACAGGCTGCGCTCCATTAGAAGTTGTTACAAAATAGGTTGTTGTGTCTCCTAAGCTGGAGAGGCGCCTATTTCTGTCCCCGCGCCCCTGCGTGCCCTGGGCTGACGGCAGACACAGGGTCACTGTCCCGTGGATGCCCCGCTTTCTGGGTTTGTCTGCTCCCTTCCTTGAGGCTCACTTTCTTCTTTTGGGTCCTGTCTCCAGGAGTTAGCTCTGGAGGCATGATTTGGTTTCGACTCAACCGTTCTGGTAAGGAGCTTTCACAGGAGGTGCCGGGCGGCCCACAGCGCATCCCATCCGCAGGTGCGCGGGGTCCCGTTGCTCACCTAGCGGGACGCTCAGCGAGTCTCCCGTTGTCACACGGACGTGCAGTCGCCCCTTCACGTGCAGATCATTCACTGGCGAGGGTGGCTTGATCAATCATTTCATTAGAGGTTGCAAAAGGCTGTTTTTACAGATTCATTACCTTTTCCCATTGCTCAGTGAGATTCCTTCAATAGAGTGGTTTTCCCTCATCCACTTAGAAACGGGGTCTGTTTCATTACCCTCGAATACAGTTCATAAGGAAGGGCTGGAGGGGAGCTTGATTCTTTCCTTTTGAGGCTCACTTTCAGAGTAAGGAGTTGGTGCCCTAGTTACTTCCCGTGGTGTCCAAAGGTTGCGTTTCTTGGTTGGTTGGTTGGTTGGTTTGCTCGTTTTTTTCTTTTTTTGGGGGGATGAGAGTCTCTCTCTCAAATGATGAGGATGATTATGGTGATGGACTCTTGGGTTTTTACCTATTTAGTGTATTTCAATCAATTGCATTTACCAATCCCTTTTGTTCTTCTATTTCACCCTCTTTAGCCACTGGGAGGCCTTCCACTTTGGCTCCTACGTCCTTTTCACGTGACCCATCAGTCTCCGCTTTCTTTCATCACAACGTATCTCAGCTCCTCTCGCCTGTTTCCTGCCTAGACTTGGCAGTAGCTGTACCTCCAAAGAGCCCTGCTTCCTCCTAGTGGGCCTACTGATTGCATTCCAGAACACAAAATACATGTCTCTCTACGCTCATCAGCCTGGGCACGAGAGCTAACATCTCTTCCTCCCCCACCTCCCCCAGAGCCGCCCACTCAGCAGGTCGGCTTTCTCCCAAAGGTCTGGAATAGATGACATTCTGTGGTCCCCTCATAAAGCTTCACTGCATTCCAAATGGGTAAATAATTGCATTCTTAGTATTTTCCCGATGCAGCTGTGAGTCTGAGAAGTGACAGACGCAGTGAGATGTAAACCAAGGCGCAGGCTAGTCAGAGAGCAATGTGGAGTTACAAGCAAGGGGGACCCTGAGGTCCAGGGGGCAGTGAGATGAGGGGGGAGGGGACCAAGACACGAGGTGGTACCGGGTCTTGCCCTGAACACATGTGCCAGCCCTGAGGGACTGGCCTCCTTTCCCTGGGAACATCACCGTCTTGGAAAGAGGGAACACAACTTCCAGAAGGATTCCCTGGGAGCAGAGGAAGAGGAAAGGGACCTCTGACTGAGATCAGCTGGATGCACCAAACCATCAATGGTGGGTAGGGGGAACAGGCACCAGAGACAGATCCTGTCGCGTCCACACCCACCAGGAACCAGTGACACAGGAGGGGGAGGACGCTGCCCTTTGCAAAGACAAATGAGCAGATCGGATGAATGAACAAGGGAACGTCCATGCCAAGTTCCCTTGAACTTGAGTAAGGAAACTTTGTACAAATTACAACCATTAGTAAACGAACTGCCAATTGAGTTCTTGAATCACTGGCAACTTGGAATCCAGAGGAGAGCCCTTCAGAGACGTGACAGGGATTCTCTAGGTGCGAGCTGAGACAAAGATCTGATTTAACCACGGGCCCTCCCTTGGAACAGCGTGTTATCTTTCAGAGAAATGCAATGTTGATCTCTTCTCCTCGAGTTTGGCTCGGGACAGAAAGAATCTTCCACTGTGTGTCTGGAACTCGTGGAGACCGGGCATGGGGAATCTAGCTAAAGTTACGCTCTGGGCCGCACGCCATGTGCTGAGCCCTGTTGTGCAATTAGCAGACCTCGCCTTTGTAAACCGTGTGGCCTCCTGCACAGCTTGCTTGAGTCCCTGCCATCAGAATAAGTTTTATATGGGCCGTCACTGCTCAGTGTTCTGCAAGTCATTTCCCTCGCTTGAGACCATACAAGGTTAGGGTCTCTGTCCACTTTGTTTCAAGGGTCACCTAACCAGGTCCTGCAGGATTTCACATCTGATTCAAAGGCACCCGGCGTCCTGGTGTTCCCAGGAGAAATGTGGGGAAATAAAACCCATGGCTGACACATGCAAGAGGCTGCTGGGGGTGCTCCGAGAGTTTGTCCAGGTGGGCTTTGCAAAATCCCGCGTTCAGGCAAAGCCCCGGTATTTTAAACAGACAGGAAGCTGGCAGAGAGCGCCTCCCCGAGTGACCAGCCTGTCGATATCATTTTCTGCCTGTTGTGCCAGTCTGTCTCCAGAGGGCACAGAAATAAGTCTGTGCTGGCTTTGAGATAAGCACATTCGGGGTGTGCTGACTCGTGATCTCAGTGCTGCTGGGGTCCCCAAATCCAAGGAGAAGCCGCACCCAGAAAGCTCTCGGTGGGCGCGGGGGTGGCTTTGGAGCACCGGGTCCAGCATCTGTTCCTGCTACTTGTACTGTCACCCTCTCCATCCATCACCCTCTCTTTCCGTCCCCCTCCCCACCCAAACGACCCCCGCCTTGCCAGTGGCCGCGCTCAGTAGGTTAATACTGAATTACGAATGCCAACAATTACTGATACTGGTATTACTGAATGCAATACTGAGCGTTGGAGCTGAAGCGAGACAGCAGGGGTGGCGAGATCTCACCTGCGGTCTCTCTGGGGAGGGGGTCCCATCCCCTTCTTTGTCCTTTCAGGGATATGATACTTTCGAAGACTACCGGGAAAAGGTTTCAATTTGAAAAGCGTTAAGATGCACGTTCAGCTGGTAGAAGCCGCCACTCTTCAACTGATGAGAAGACACTGAAGAAGTTGGGAAGGGACTTCCCAGGTGGTCCAGTATCCACCTTGCAAGGCAGGGGACACTAGTTCGATTCCAGGCGGGGGGACGTAGATCCCACATGCTACGGGGCACCTAAACCCGCGACGCAACTGCTGAGCCCGCGTGCTCTGGAGCCCACGAGCTGCAGCTAAGACCCGATGCAGCCACGTAAATCAATCAGTAAATATCTTTTTTTTAACGCTGAGAAAACTGCTGGGAAGCTGATTTCAAGGCTGGGCTTCTGGACCTTTCTCTGTCTTCAAGCAGCACTGCCAGGGCACTCTATTCTCAGAGCTTCTGTGCAATTCGGGGCGGAGGGCCGCAGGGGAACGTGGGAGGAAGCAGAGACAGGCTTGCTTCAGACTCTCCCGGACTGTCAGCGGGGTAAGCATGTGAGGCTCAACGTCAAGTCAGCTCTTAGCGGCCTTGCTCTTCGATCCCCCCACTGAGCTCATCTGGGGGCCTCCCCTGGCCTGGGGGCAGATCTAAGGGCCCGGGGCCCCAGATCCGTGCAAACCGCCGGCTTCCAGGGTGTAGTGTGGGACCGCCTCCTGCAGGGGACGCTCGGGAGCCCCTCGCCCTGTACACTGGGGTGGCGTGGCCGCGCAGAGGGGGCGGCGCCAGCTCTGCGGGATTTCACTCTGGTGCCAGGGAACAACCCCGTCTTCTCTGCCCATCTTTTCTCTCTCCTGGTCCTGCTACATAGGGGCGGTTCCTCCTCCCAGTCTGCGTCCCATCTTCCATTTTCCTGCCCCCCTCTCCCCCTCTCTTGGTTCTCCTCTTTTCTCCTTTCCTCTACCTGTGGTCTTTTCGGCCTGCATCATCGCCCCCGCCCCTCATCAGTCCATCTAATCAGTCAACTCACCAAGAGCCTGCTGCGTGCCAGGCGGTTCTCCGCACCGGAGATGGGGCAGGTACAAGGCAGAGAGATCCTGGACCTCTAAAATGGACCTGGTGGGCGATGGTGGGACAGACTGATGACAAGGAAGCCGAGGGGTGGATATGGTAATCTCAAGAAGTGAGAGATGCAGTAAAGAAGGTATATTAGAGAAATGAGACCGAAAGTGACAGTGGGAAAGGGAGAACTCTTTTAGCCAATTTGGTCAAAAGGAAGGATTTTTTTGAGAAGGTAACATATACTTCGGACTTGAATACTGAAAAGGAGGTGGCTGTGTGAAGAGTTGAGAGAAGGTTTGGTAAGTGCAAAGGTCCTGAGGCAGCTGGGAGCTGGTGTATCTGAGCCAGGAAGGAGGCTAGTGTGGCCGCAGCTTAGCCAGCCCCAGGAACCAAGGTGGATGAGGAAGTGGGAAAGTCGTAATCTGCAGGAAAGGGTTTGGGTTTGACTCTGGTTGAGTCAGGAAGACGCTGGCAGTATTTAAGCAGGTGAGTGGTAAGAGAATATTTCTGTCTTAGGAAGCTTCTGTCTGTGCAGAGGGGCAGGGGTGGTGGCCAGGAGGCCAGCTGGGAGGCTTTGCAGTAGCCCAGAGATAATAGGGGCTTAGACCCTCAGTGGAGCAGAAGAGGGGGGACGAGAGGTCAGATTCAGGGTACCTTTGGGAATCCGACTGGCTAAGGCAAAGAGATAAAGAGGCTAAATTTCCTTTCCTCCCCTTTTCTCCCCTTTCCTCTTCAGCTTCCTTCTTCTCCTCCTTTTTCTCAATTGAATGGTGCTGTATATTGAGAGTAGCAGGTTAGAGGTGGGGAGAAATCAAAAGATATACTTTGGTCATGGCCTCAGCCAACCTATAAAGCAACTTGGAGAGAATTAGAAAGGCACCCCCATGGAAGCTACCTCCTCTGCTCTGCGGTTGGAGCCCACACCTGAGCTCAGGGCTTAGGAAGCTGGACATGGGCTGCACGCCCATCGGGCTCCCTTGGCTGGCTGCCTTAGGCAGTACACAAGCTGGACAACGGTCCATGGCGACCCTGGTCTGGCCCGTATCACATCTGAGATACCTGTTAGGCATCCAAATAGAGATGATAGGTAGACAGCTGAATAAGCGGGTCTGAATTTCAGGGAGAAATTGGGGCTAGAGATGTGAATTTAGGAGGCATAAGAAAAGACGGAATTTAAATTCAGGGGGCTGTTTGAGATGCCCTAGGCTGTGAGGGTGAAGGAAGAAGAGAAGCAGGCTAGGAAGTAAGCCTGGGACACTCCATGATGCAGCAGTCAGGAAAGAGGAGGGGAACGCAGCAGAATGACCCAGAAAGAGCTGCTGGTGACATGGGGACAACCTGGGAAGCGATGACCCAGACAGCAAATGAAGAGAGGATTTGAAGAGGCAGAGATGGGCTCTGTCAGGTGACGCTGAGGCTTAAGTAAGATGAGTGGTGAGCGGAGCATCTGGTCAGATGGAGACTCGGGGTGCAGAGTGCGGGAAACGGGGCAAAGCTTGATTGGAATGGGCTGGGCACAGAGAAGGAGACAGAGGCGACCCTTTGGAGGCGTTCTGATAAAAGGGGAGAGAGAAAAGCAGGAGGTGAGTGCGAGCACAGGGCAGGCAGTGAGGTTCAACCAGAGCAGACCAGGAGGGCAAAGAAAGAGTAAGGGACGCAAGGGACCAGAGGGTGTCTGCCGAGTGATCATTAGAGCATAGGACACAGACTCTTATTAAGGGGGAAAAAAAAAAAAAAAAGGCCTGAAATACACATAAGAGAATATATATAGTCAAGACCTTTCCTAGCTCAATCGCAAGGGCAGAAAGTATTAATAAGAGGACTAGGTGATGAAATGATACATGTATCAAAGTTACTGTAAAGGAATCTGCAGGCAACACTTATAAACTGACTTTGAAGCACTTGCTAAGTCCAAGCTCTGTAGTGAGAATTTTATACGCATTATTATTTAATTAATTTACTTATTTATTTTTGGCTGCGTTGGGTCCTCATCGCTGTGCGCGGGCTTTCTCTAGTTGCGGTGAGCAGGGGCTACTCTTCGTTGCGGTGCGCGGGCTTCTCATTGCGGTGGCTTCTCTTGTTGCGGAGCACAGGCTCTAGGCGTGCGGGCTTCAGTAGTTGCGGCACGTGGGCTCAGCAGTTGTGGTTCACAGGCTCTAGAGCGCAGGCTCAGTAGTTGTGGCACACAGGCTTAGTTGCTCTGTGGCATGTGGGATCTTCCCGGACCAGGGCTCGAACCCGTGTCCCCTGCACTGGCAGGCGGATTCTTAACCACTGTGCCACCAGGGAAGTCCCTATATGCATAATTTATATTTAATCTCAGTACAATACTTTTTTGTAGGCACAGAATCTGAACTTTCAAGGCTGTGCAGTTAACTAAGTTATAATGCTTCTTCAAACTTGGAAAGGATATTTGCAACATATATGACAATTTTAAAAGATTGAATATTCATTAAATATTAAAAGTTCTTATACAGCAATAAGAAAAAGAACCACTTAATAGAAAGATAAAGCAAGGAGCCACAAACAGGCAATTCAACAAAAGAAGGAAATACAAGAGGCTAATAATATTCTCCTCGGCATCCCTGAGATACATGAAATTCAACAATGATAAAAGCCTATCAGTTTAGCAGAGATTAAAACATACCGGAAGTTGGTACTGTCGTGCATTTTGCCGGAGCTTAAATTGGTACAAGCTTTGTAATGTGGCCCATTTGGCAATATTTGAGGTCCTCTCCTTTCACCCAGTGATTCCTCTGTAGAGTTTATTGTATAGAAATCAAGCAGGTAAAGATATATGTTCAAATATTTGGTTTACATTATTTATTATAGAAAAAAATCCAAATGGCCACCAATCAGGAACTGGTGACATAAATTATGGTAAACCATGGAATGAAATATAATGAAAAACTTTCAAATATTGAGGTAGAAGCCAAAGAACTGACCTGTGAAAAGTCTACAGCATATTGTTTAGTGAATAAAAGAGACGTATTCAGTGTGTAAACGGTGGTTCTGTTTAGCCGCATGTCTACTCGTTTGTGCAGAGCCAAGGTACAGAATAGCATACACGCCATTGTAAAGCAATTATACCCCAATAAAGATGTTAAAAAAAGAAAAAAGAATAGCACACACGGAACTATTCTCCTTTGGGGGTGCTTTTCGGGAGGCTTTCACTTTTATTTTCTATGTTTCATTGTTTATCTTCCACTGAATATATATTATTTTTATAGTTATAAAAAAGGAAATAAAATGTGATATAATTAAGACACCTCATCAGGATGGGAGTTCCTTTTTTTTGCCTCTGTCAATCGTTACCATTTTCCCTCTCCCCCTCCCTCTGCCCCCACTTCCTCCCTCCTCTTCCTCTCTCTCTTTCTACTGATTCCAGTTGAGTAGCTGTGTGCCACCCTGCGCAGCTTACAGCTGTATCACCTGTGGAGGGCGGGACTCTATCCATCAGGCATTCTGTACCCGGTACAGTGACCAGCACCCCTCCAAGTGCAGGCAGCCCCGGTTAGCACTTGCTAATGAGCAGTGGGTTCGATGATGGTAACACATCTCCTTTCCACTGTTCCCCTGGAGCAGTGAGGCTGTTACACTTGCTGGACCCACTGTGAGCGGAGAGCTCACTACACCGAACGCTCCAGGTCGGTTTGTTGAAGGGCTCACAGAGAACTCGGGCTGCCTTGAGGTCTACGTTCGGCTCAGCTATTTGCCCTGTGCTTAGCACAGAAGCCACACTGCACGTACTCCATAAATGCCGGATGCGGCGATTATTATAGTTAACACTGCCGTACGGTTACTCGCAAGTTATTCAGAGGGTAGATCCCAAGAGTTCTCATTACAGGGGAAAAAACCCCATTTTTTCCTTTTTTTTTGTATCTATATGAGATGATGGATGTTCGCTAAACTTATCGTGCTAATCATTTCCTAATATATGGAAGTCAAATCATCATGCAGTCCACCTGAAACGTATACAGTGCTGTACATCAATTATATCTCAGTAAAACGGGAAAACATGACTAAGATAAAAAGTAAACGTTGAATGAATGAATGGGTGGACAAAAGAATAAATACCAATGTATCTTACCATTTGTGGTTCCTGAAATATTCTGTGTTCGAAACCGTCATACGTGAGACTGCTCCTCGAGATGTGGCCTGAGGGCAGCAGCATAATTTCACCTGGGGCTCATTAGAAATGCAGCATCGTGGGCACCCGCAGACCTGCTGAAACAGATGTGCATTTGGACACGATCCCCAGCAATTCGCACGCGTGTGTGGGGCCTGCTTTAGAGGGGAAGTGGGTGGCTGCTGTTGTTTTAATTTCTGGGTTTAATGTTCTCTAGCTCTTTGGTACTTAATTATGAGACTTTCGAGGTTTCACTGGAGGATAGGCTAAGAGGAGGTGGCCCTGCATAACTGCAGGCTTCGGCCGGCTAGGAGAGAGTTGACGGAGCAACTTTTAAATCAAGGATGAAATGTCTGTGTTCCCACGATGTGGCTAGCCCTCTATTTCCGCTTTAGCCGTGCCTGGTCCCAGCCTCCCCTGGGATGGGCAGGATTAAGGCAAGGCCTCCTCTCTGGGTGAGTGAAGCAAGCTGGCTGTTTGCCCTCCACAGCCTGTGCCTGAAGCCAGGTCAGTGGTCCTATGAAGCCACCCGGCGGTGGAGTGTTTTCCATCTGGGAAGTAGCTCAGAGCCCGGCTCAGCTGCCAGGGACAAAGAAGGCCGTGGCTCCCGCCCTGCTTTCTGCCCACGCTCTCAGAGCCCCATGAAATCAGCCCCCTCCATCCAGCTCTTTACAGACAGGCGGGGTGTCCAGGATTATGATGGAGGGGCCCTGGCAGGGAGGAGTGGAAAACAAGTCCTGATTCCAAGCCCAAGTCCTGGTTATGAGCCCCTTGCTGCTTTCCAGAAGACTGCTGATGCAGGCTGCCCTCGGCCAGGGCTGGTCCAGCCTCCAGAGCAAGGCCCAGGCTGATGTCCACTGGGGGGGGGGCACACCCACTCCCCATGGGGAGGAAGGTGGCTTCACCTGGTCCATCAGCTGAAGAGCTAGGAAGTAGCTGGGCTCTCCCTCCCTCCCCCTCCTTCCCCCTCCCCCCTCCTTCCCCCTCCCCCCTCCTTCCCCCCCTCCCCCCTCCCCTCTCCCCTCCCCCTCCCATATCCCCTCCCTCTCCTTCCTCCTCCCCACCTCCTCCATGCCACCCCAGCCCCACCTCCTGTCCTTCTCTCTCCCTTTATCTGGGGGCAGGCAGGAGCGAGCTGAGCTGGCCTCTGATGATTCTGTCTTTGGCTGCAGAAACTTGACTTTGGGTCAGGATCAAGATTCCAAAAAGACGGCCTCTCTGCCGTCCTGATTTTATTGAAGGGCTCCTGCCAGTCTGTCTGAAACAGCAGAGATAAGTATAATCCACTTTCATCGCAGCCAAGGTCGCTGGATAAAGTTGGAATTTGATAAAGAGCTAAACTGCTGTTGAAACACGGGAAACCTTGCTGAAGCGAGTTCTTCTAGCTGCTTCCTCACGCAGAGTGAGTGCAGGGCGCCAGGTCCAGCCAAGACAGATTCCTGGGCCCCGCAGCTATTGACTTCAGCTGCTAAAAATTTAGCTTGCTACTTGTAACTCCCTCACTCACCTGCTGGGAGAATCCCGATAACTGGCGGAAGCTGAGTCCAAACAGCTCTCGGGGAGCAAAGCGTAGATGCCCCCGCCCCCCGCAATGCCTCAGGGGCTGAGAAGGCAGTTCCCATCAGGAGCAAGAAGCATCCTCTCCGTGAGCATTTGCAAGGTGTGTTCCACGTGGCCTCTGCGGCGTGGCAAGCGTGACTGCAGGTGTGCTGGAGGATGGGCAGGTACCGCCCAGGGAGCATTTAACCCCGCCCCTCGCCGGCAACTAAATTATCCCTTTGGAGTCCCAGCTCCTTTAGTTGTAAAATGGGAACAGCAACGCCCACTACAAAAGTCTGTTGGTTAAATGAGGAAAGATCCGCCTTGCTCCACCGTGGGTGCCAGTAAATATTTGTTCTCTTTATTGGCACCAAAATTCTTGGCGGAGATGTGGGAGAGAGGATTGGGGGTATCACAGTGACTTTTTTTCAACCTACGTACCTCTAACCCCCCAACTCCCTGCTGCCTGAGCCGGGTATTCAGATGTCCTCCTCTCCTGCCTTCGCCTCCAGGTCCTTGCAAATCACGGCCACACGCACAAACATCCCCAGTGGGAGTAGGCCTTTGTCAAAGTGCGAATTCTCCTTGGAGGAGAAGCAGGCTGCGTCCCGCCTCCAGGGCAGGAGTGCACGTCTTGGGTGTGCTCTCCTAATCCCCAGAAGTGCTTCAGCTTCAGGAGCAGACCAAGATGGGGAGGAGAGGGAAGGGTGAAGGGGGAGAGGTGAGGAGAAGAGGAAAAGACCGGAAATGGGAGGCATAGGCAGCACAACGATGATGCGGGTTCTCGCCCTCTGATGGCAAATCATTTAGTTTGTGGAGGACAAACCTGCTGCTTTATAGGGGACCCTTCCTACACTGGCCATTAGAGGTAATAGAGATTTTCTACAAGATCCCAGTAGGAACCTGATTTTACAGTGAAGCCAGATTTGCACCACGTGACGTCATCTTGAAACGAAATCTGCCCCCAGATATTCCAGGATATCAGCTTTCAAAGCCAACATTTCCCTTTCATAGACGCAGGTAGAAAATTTTTAAAAATGATTTAAAAAAAACTGCAAATCTTTGTTTTCCATCAAGATGTATTAAATATTGAAGACATTCAAAAAGGAATAAAGAATACTATAATGAAGGTTGTCATATCTCTCAACCAGTTTAATTGTATAGAGTTAAAGACAAAAATACAAAATATTTTCCTAGAATATGTATCAACGAGATAACAATGTGTAAAAAGGGTAGCAAGGGCCTAGTGAACAGACTTGGGGATGGTGGTTACCTTGCGTGGGGACATCGAGGGAACAGGGTAGGGGGGACCCAAGGCTCGGGGAGCTGTTCAGGTCTTAGCCTTCTTAGACAATGGCGTGAACCAAAGTCTGTTAAATTCTGCCTTCAAAATTCAAAAAACAAAAAGCCCAAGATGCTCAGTGAGAGAAAATTCTAGCTCTTTTCAAAGTCACAGGTTAAGAAAGGACACTGGACTTCCTGAAGTGACATATTTCATTCGGCGACCAGGCAATTTGGATTCAGTTCAGATTTGGGCGTCGAGCCCACGTTTTTACTAACGCAGTTTACGCGCACAAAACGGGGTGGTGCCTAGCGAGGCCTGTTCTGTTTAGGTGACTAAAGAAGCATTAAACAAATCACACAAAAAGCACAAGATAAAGCCTGTGTGAGCAGCACATATGGACCTTTGTATTATAGACCATTCTCCCTTCTTTGCACAGGAAAGGCATTTCCATAAAGTGAGCGAATTTACTGTACATCTGCTATCAGACCTATTCAAGATCGCCGTGAAAAGATTATTTATGACTCAACAGCTACTCTTGTTTACTACACAGATGACATCATCATCCCAATATTGTTACATTACATCAGCCTTTGCCCCACTTTTATTGCCTTTGCTATCAAGCCCGTGGCTCAAGCAAAAATGCCTTCCAAAGACGAGCCCAGAGACTAATAAAAACGTGCAATTCCAGCCTTCTCTGAGCTTGAAGGTTTATCCCAGCCGGACCACCCTTGGCCCAAAGAGAAGCCCCCTCTGTCTGTTGTCTTGAGCATTCGTCCCCCTTAGTGGGAGCATTTCTCAAGGAGGGGCAGAGTAACATCTTCCAGGGGTGCAGAGCCTAACAGGAGTATGAGAGCCAGCATCCATTCATCTTCCTCAATAACACCACCCCAATTTCGAGGAGGGAGGATGGAATTACTCCTGTCCTGCGAGATGGATCTGGGAGAAATTGTTATTCATGGCACTATGCCCTCCTGCGGTTAAGAGACCGTCATTTGACACAAGCTGGACCAAATAAGCTCTTCACAACCCAGGACCACCTCTGGATTTTGAATCGTAATCTCCCCTTGCGCACAGGAGGGAAAAACAAGGGGCAGAGGTGAAAAGACAGAAGCCACTGGAGCTCATTTATGTGAGTGGCAGTGCGGTCAGCCCTCGGCATCCACCAGGGATGGGCTCTAGGAGCCCCGTGGATACCAAATCCAAGGATGCTCAACTCCCTCATATAAAACGGCGTCCTATTTGCATATACACATCCTCCCGTAACACTTTACATCTTCTCTAGATGACTTATAATACCTAATACAATGTAAATGCTATATAAATAGTTGTCTGCGAGTGGCAAATTCAAGTTTTGTGTCCTGGAACTTTCTGGAATTTTCCCCCCAAATGTTTTCAATCCAAAGTTGGTTGAATTTGCAGACGCAGAACTGGCTGATACTGAGAGCCGACTGTCGTTGGGTTTATTGAAGAAAATTTCTAGTCCCTAGATGGAGACACTCCTGCCCTGGGTGCCCTGACAGCCAATGGAAACTACGCCCTATCTTATAAAAAGGTCCAGGCTTCTGCCCCATGTTGCAGGTCCCTGGATCCTTCCTTGAGAACGGGGACCACCCACATCATGAGGTGTTGAGTAGAGTTTGTTTGTATCACTTCCGTTGCTGTCTTTAATCATCTTTAACAGGCTACACTGACGCCAAGTTCTAGGTCCCATTCCTTCCAATGAATTCCCTTTATCGTTAATGAAGCTGGCGTCTCCGTCTATCGCTTGCAGTCAAAGACTTGAAGCCCAGCCCCTGGACTGCTCCGTAGCTGTGTGGACACCCCAACTCCAGGGACAAGTATGCTACAGCCTGTCCTGAGGAGTCAATCACGCAGCCGGCAAATGTGGCAGCCCCAACAGGGACAGCCCTGTGGGCGGCGCTCAGGCTCCGTCACGCCCACCCTGAGCGCCTCGAGGCTGTGTGCCGTACAGAGAATCAACTCAGCCTGCAAACCGAATGCTACAGGCACCATCAGCTCCTGACGCTGGGTATATGCCCCCCACTGGAGAGACAGTCGGCAGTAGCATCGCTCCCTCGGCCCCGTAAAGGACTTGAATTCCGAGGTGAATCCAAGGGCCGTCCTGCAACTGTCCCCAGGGTTGTTGTTCTCCTTCCCCCCTCTGCCCACACCAGGCAGCCATTCATCTCCCGGTAGCAGGAAGCTCTGCCTGTCCCCTCATCTCCTGGCAGCTCTAGGAAGCAACGGTGGCAAAGGGGACACGGTCACCAGCACCCCCTTCCAACCCCACTGGGGAGATGTGCCAGGGCCAGCCGCCTTCATGGAAGCCGGGAAGGACCCGAGAAACGAATGCTCTCGTGAAAGGAAACCTGGAACAAACAAGTGAAGCTGGCTGGGAACTGGGCTTGTCCCACCTGGAGTCGTGTCCTGCTGAGGGCCGTCCAGGACACTCGTACCTGGCTAGTCGTTAAGCAATTCAGTCCTTGTCGCTGAACCCTCACTCACTCAGCAGAGCTCTCTGCATTAATCCGCTTGAAGCACAGGCCCCGAGACAAGTGTTCTGGTTACTGGCGCTGTGAGGCACAGCCATTTTATGGCGCGTGCAGATTGGGACGGCGACCCGGACGGGCCCGGCAGGGCTGGCTGGTCCCCGCTCCGCAGTGCCTGGGGCCTCGGCCGGGGCTGGCTCCACAGGCTGGGGGCTGGACAGTGGCGGCGGGTGGATGCCTTCTGAGATGGCTTGGTCACGGTCACGCGCACCTGGCACAGCGTAGGGACGGCTGGAGGGCCAAGTCCGGCGGGACTGCAGGTGCAGAGCCCAGCGGGGCAGCCCTGGGAGGTGCACCGCACTGCCTGCCTTGGGTACTCAGCCACTACCTGTTGGTGGAAGTAGCACCACCTGGCCCAGGTTCAAGGGGAGGGTGTCAACGAATTGGGAGCCATGTTTAAAGCACCTGTGGGCTGGAGAGAGACTGTCCAGGCGGGATGTCGCTGAGGGCAGGAGCCCGGAAGAAGCCTGGCCTCGGTCACTGTTTGCATCGCACACCTCTCCCACCTCTGGGCTCCAAATACAGCTCTCAGAAGACTCTCTGCTGCCCTTCAGCCTTCAGCGTGAAGCGCACGGTCTGAGGACTGAGGTGCGAGGGCAGCACAGCTGACCCACATGCTGAGCCTCAGAACACCCACGAAGGAGCCGGTCCATCCCTCCCGCGTCGGGATCCGGGTGGGGAGTGATGCAGCGGGGCTGGGCTGAGGCAGGGGTCGTCCTTTCTCTCCCTTGTCCCTCCCCACCAGGCTGCCCTTGACTGTTCCCCCTCCCCGACAATGGGGGTCTGACCCTGACCCTGACACGCAGCTCCAGACTTGGGACTCCATGGCCTTCATCCGCCTGCCGAGTCTGCAGCCCCCAGAACCTGCGGTCCCTGGAGCCAACTCTGCACAGCCTGAGCTCATTCCCTCCTGGCAGCCCCGGGATCCACGGGCTCAGGTGAGGATGGGCTGGCGGCACACAGGTGACACTGTCTAGAAGGGCCGGCATCCAGCAGAGCTGGGCACCTGCTCCTGTCTGCGTGCGGCACGAGTCAGCCCGGCACCAGCCTGTGCAGGACGATGCCTCTGCCCACCTGGTGCCTGACGGGCCAGGCGAGTCCCCGTGTCACTTTAACTGGAAAAGGAAAGAAGGTGTATGGGGGATGGAAGGAGTAGAAAGATGTTACAATCAGAGCTTTCAAAAAAAAAAAGAATAGTAAAAGTCTCTGCAGCAAGGAGTGAAATTCCAGCAGGCTGGTGGGGATACAGGGCGAGGGAATGTAAGTGTCGCGTAAGAACCCGGCACAGAGCATGGAGGCGCACAGGTCAGTGTCGCTCAGTCTGGATGGACCCTGGGCCCCCGCCACCGCTCGAGGTTCTTTCCCTTCCAGAAAGCACAGTGTGTGGTCAGTCCTGTGGGCTGTGGGCATGACTGTCCCCAGAGGCAGCCCCTGGCTCTTTGCAACTCCCCGCATAAAATGAGCTGGACCTTAGATTCCACATATAGATGTTAGCATACGGTTTTTGTTTTTCTCTTTCTGACTTACTTCACTCTGTATGACAGACTCTAGGTCCATCCACCTCACTACAAATATCTCAATTTTGTTTCTTTTTATGGCTGAGTAATATCCCATTGTATATATGTGCCACATCTAAGGAAAAAAAAAAAGGTCATGAAGAACCTAGGGGTAAGATGGGAATAAGGACACAGACCTACTAGAGAATGGACTTGAGGATATGGGGAGGGGGAAGGGTAAGCTGGGACAAAGTGAGAGAGTGGCATGGACATATATACACTACCCAACATAAGGTAGATAGCTGGTGGGAAGCAGCCGCATAGCACAGGGAGATCAGCTCGGTGCTTTGTGACCGCCTAGAGGGGTGGGATAGGGAGGGTGGGAGGGAGACGCAAGAGGGAGGGATATGGGAACATATGTATATGTATAACTGATTCACTTTGTTATAAAGCAGAAACTAACACACCATTGTAAAGCAATTATACTCCAATAAAGATGTTTTAAAAAATTCATGTAAAAAACCAATATTTTAATGAAGACAGTGTTATTTTCATTAAAAAATTATCTTACAAAAAAAGAAAAAAAAATGAGCTGGACTCTTGTGAAAGGTCACGGCCTCTTGCACTGACAGTTCCTACAGGCCTCACTGCAAACCAAGAAGCAAAAACACAGTATAGAACTGAGGCCCGGTGGGACATTCATGTCACACACTACGGCCTTGAGTGCCGGGGGGAGCTCCCCAGCTCTCAGCCTCAGTAACCTCCAGGGTCAAGCACGGAGCTCCTCCGGGCTCCTCTGCCCAGTGTGGAGAGCTACCACCCAGGCTGCCGAGACCCCACCACACAGCATCCAGGCTGCGTGCCTGTTTCCTACCTTGCTAGTAGAACAAAGTGTATCGTCTGAGTCTTCATTCTCAACAACCCCTGGACCTGGCTTAGCTTTGTGGCTGGCAGAGGGCATCTCTGGATCCTCACGTGGTCCACTCGAGCTGTGAGGCCCTCTTAGCCCTTTCCCCCACAAGCTCGCACTCTCCTATCTGTAACTGGGTTAGCCTGAACGGTCCTGTCTTTAGGTCTTGCCTGTCCTGCAGTTTGTACCCTGTGTCTGGTTGGGTTGTCCTGATTCTTCACCTGTCTCTTCTCATCTATAACCACATCTCCATTCCCTCACCGTGTGAAAGAATTAACAGTACATATGTGGAATCGGCCAAGCAGTCATCCTCATCCCATTAATGTTGGGTTTGGGCACCTGACTTGTTTGGCTGGTAGAATGTGTGTGGGGGGAACATGATGTGAGTGTGTGGGGCTTGGCTCCCTCTCTTGTACTCTGGTTCCAGAACAAAATACACAAGAAACTGACAAAACCCAGGCAACCTACAGACCCAGAAACAGGAAAAGTACATGCTTGTAAGCACAGAATTTGGGGATTGTTTGTTTTACAGCATGTTCGATGCAAAAGCTGACTGATACAGACCCTGTGCAGGGCAAGAGCCTGTCTCATTGCCAATTTTGTTCTTTCTGATTTTGTGACTTCAGCTGATGACTTCTTCTCCCATGACCAGCCACTTACACCAGCTGGGTCAGCGCTTTCCTCAGTCTCCCCTCCTCAACTCCCTCCCACCCGGTGGGCTGACGGAGGACCCCAGCCCCTTTGATACTAGGTTATGCAGCTTGTGATAGACGAGGCCCATGGTTCTACAATACAGACCACACAACTGACACAGACCCTCTTGGCCATCCTTCTCCCCTGGTTAGAGATGTCCTAGTGATAGGGAGAGAGCACAGTTATCCCTCCTGGTAGGGGCCAGTGCTGTTTCTTTAAATTGTGGTAAAATACATAAGCACAAAATTTCCCACTTTAGCCATTTTTAAGTGGACAGTTCTGTGGCATTAAGTACATTCACATTCTTGTTCCACCATCACCACCAGGCACCCATCTGAAAGTCTGTTCCCATTAAACATTAACCCCCATCACCCCACACCCCCAGCCCTTGGAAGCCACATTCTTTTTCTGTTTCAATAAATTTGACTATTGTGGGTACCTCGTATCAGTGGAATCATACATGTGTCCTTTCATATCTGCCGTATGTCACTCAGCATCATGTCTTTTGGGTTTAACCATGTTGTAGCATGTGTCAGAATTTACTCCCCCTTTAGGGCTGAATAATACCCCACTGCATGTATATATCACATTTTGTTTATCCATTTGGCTATCAGTGGGTATCTGGATCGCTTCTACCTCTGGCCTTTGTGAATAATGCTGTGAAGTACATGCGCACCGAAGGCTGGTGTTTCTTAACTATGGTGTCTGCAGCTGGAGGGTAAATACCAGTACTTGTACTTTGCGGGGAGTGCTGGGAAAATGAATCAGACCATGATGTCTCCCTGAAACCCCTCTCACTAGGCTCAAGGTGAAAGACAAAGAGGGAAAGAAAAGTGCCTCTGCCTTCCAACAACTCTTTCCAAAGAAACTCTCTAACTTCTAACCTCAAACACTTTCAACCCTTGGCCGGTACAGAGCGAAGGGTTGCATAGTCTTCAGTCCTCTCCTTTGCAAATCCTGCACAGGTAGGTGCTGTATATCATGCCCATCGCTTCCTTCCCTCCCTGGACGTTCACCCTGCTGCAGCTCATCAGGAAAGTGGACTCTCTTCCTGCCCTGCCCCTCTCGGTCTGGCCTGGCCCTGCCATGTGCCTTGACACCCTGCACGTGGCGTAAGTGATGCTGTGACAGCGCTGAGCCTCGCCTTTAGGAGGCCTGGCGTCTTCTCCTTCCTTTCCGGGGAAAGGTGAGCAGACCTGTAAGCAGTCCACCACCGGGCCCACCATGCCGCGAGGAAGCCCAGGCTAGCCGTGTGGAGAGGCCACACAGGAGCTCTGAGGACCCAAACTGACGGGAGAATGCAGGCCCCAGCCACAGGGCCCCGTCACGCCACCTCAGCCCCCCTCGCCCCTTTCCCTGATGTTCTGGGGACGCCAGCTGAGGCCCAGACATTAGAGGCACAGGCGAGCCGTCCCCTCGATGCCCTGTACAAGTTTCTGACTCAAAATCTGGGGGGAAAATAAAATAGCTGTTTTATTCCTCTGAGTTTCGGGTGCCTGTTTATGCCGCCACGGACACCCGGAGCAGAGGTCTCACACTTCACTTTGCCACGTGGGGACACTCGGCCCTTACGCTTTTGTTCTCAGCCCTTGGGCGCCTCAGCAGAAAAGGGGACAAATTCCATTTTCACATCCTGCTACATACATTTCAAGACACTCTGAGAACACTTAGACGTGGTGCTTTGTCTTTTATATTTTTTCACTGTAGTAACTTTTTTCTAAGTCCCCGTGGCTCCCCAAGCCCGCAACACCACGGGGCCAACAGCGGGTACAGGCCTTGAGGCTGTGAGGCTACAGGGCTCCATACGTGGTGGTATGTTTCCAGCACTGAAACGCACTTCTCCCCCCGCCACCACCCCCGGTCCTGGGGCGCCGGAAAGGGACCCCTCGGCGGTGGGAGCGCCCCCACCTATTACCCGAGAAGGGGTTCGACGCTCCAGAATCCCGCCGTTACTGGCTGGAGCACGGCGGGAGAACCCAGCCTCACCCAGCCTCCCGACTCGCGGCGGGTCATCACCGTAAAGTTTGAGAAATGGTCGCAAGGGAGGGGTGTGCGAGGGGCCTGAGGCTGCTGGCAACAGTGGCCGGGGGTGGGGGAGGGGTGGGGAGGGGGAGGGGTGGGGAGGGGCTTAGGGGGTGGGCGGGGGAGGAAGGGGTGGGGGAGTGGGAGGTGGGGGGTTAGGGGTGGACGAGTGGGGGAGGGGTGGGGAGGGGAGGGGTGGGGGAGGGGCTTAGGGGGTGGGCGGGTGCGGAGGGGGAGGGGTGGGGGAAGAGGGGTGGGGGAGTGGGCGGTGGGGGCTTAGGGGTGGGGTGGAGGGTGGGAGGGGAGCGGCTGGGGGCAGGCGCTTACGGGGTGGGCGGGTGCGGAGGGGGAGGGTGGGTGACATGCCCTCGCGGCCCCTCCCCAGGCCCACCCTCCGCCCGGCTCTCACCGTCCACCTGCCTGCTGCTGGAAGTAAACGTGCCGGGAGCCCCGCGGACCCGGATGCCAAGGATGGGCCCGGCCGCGTGAACTTGCCGTGGAGCATGGCCTGGGTCCTGTTGGGGTGTAGGTCCCCCACGCAGAGCCACGCCGTGGGGTGGCTGGGGTCACAGGGACTCTTCTCGGCACTGCTGCCTGCAGGGGGCCGGAACACGAAGGGACACAAATCAACCGGAATCGGAAACTCCTGGACGGCCCTCAGAACCTGGTCCATCCGCCCAGGGAGGCCGGGTGGCGGGGTTCCGTGGGGCAGCGGGGAGACCTCCGTCTCTTGGTTCCTCCCTGGAGTTGGCGGGGCCGACGTGTTACCCTTTAGCAGCCTGCGGTAAAAGATGCTCTCGTGAAGAAGGAGCCTCAAAAAAGCAAAATTCTGGGCTTCCCTGGTGGCGCAGTGGTTGAGAGTCCGCCTGCCGATGCGGGGGACACGGGTTCGTGCCCCGGTCCGGGAAGATCCCACATGCCGCGGAGCGGCTGGGCCCGTGAGCCATGGCCGCTGAGCCTGCGCGTCCGGAGCCTGTGCTCCGCAACGGGAGAGGCCACAACAGTGAGAGGCCCGCGTACCGCAAAGGGGAAAAGAAAAAAAAAAAAAGAAAACTTCTGACCATCAGCAATCAGTGGCTCCTCACGTTTCTGTACTCCCGGGGCAGGAGTACAGAGACATGCATGCCATCTGCCCCTTAAAGGCAATAAGTCAGGCTAACAACTTATTACATTCAAGAAAATATGTTCTATCTCCCAGTTGTGACAAAAAAAACACAAACCTTCATAACCATCTCGAAGGCCAAGTTCAAATTCAGAATTCTCGACCCTTGGGAATTGGACACCGAAATATGGTGTTGGTGGCCCCTGGGCTTTGCTCCATTGCCGGCCTCTTCCCAGGGTGTCGTGGTCATGGTCCGCATTACCCGCTCCAGGCCATGGCAGTGGGCACAGGGCACTGCCAACCAGGGAAGCCTTCCAGGGCATGGCTTTGATTGAGCCCCCATCTCGTACTGCCCACGTGGCTGACCTCTAGTCTCCAACCCCTCCTGGAGTCTCGGCCTAATATCTCCAGAGGTTGGAACTGATACAGTGCGTCCTGAGTCCCCATCGTAGATCATGTTGTCATGATGCGCAGTGGCTAAAGCCGTCAGGAAAACAAAGACCCTCTTATTAAGAAGAACATTCCAGAGGCTCAGAGATCCCCTCCCAGTAGCCAGGGCAAAGGCCAGACCTCACTCTAGGTAAGGCTAATTCTTCACCTCACAGGGACCCAGAGTTGGGCCCCTCCTACCTAGGTCAGGGGTGGTATTGATCAGAAACCCTCCCCAGGAGGTGACATAATCCCAGGAGGAGCGACACAGCAAAAGAAGCAGGGTGGCAGCATCACGAATTCTCAGAGGAGCCCACGTTTCCAAAGGGAACAAGGTAAGGAAGGAGATTCCCAGTCCAAGAAGAGCAGCCCAGAGTGGCCAAGCCTGGCAGGGGTAACGTCAGGAAGGCCTAGATCGTGCTGAGGCTCACGGCAGTCACCAGTTGGAACAGCCCTTCTAGCCACATTCCAAAAGCATGCAAAGGACCGCCTGCTCCGGGCACCAGGGGCAGCGCGGCAGATCTGCTCCCTCCTCCGGAAGCGCCAGGGAATGAAAGCTGTCCACTTGTCCAATGAGAAAAGCAAGAAAGCTCTGAGAAAATCAAAGCCAGAGAGAGGGAAAGGCTGAAAGAAGCCAAACCATTGCATCCCGGACTTGGATTCAGCTGGAATCTGAAAAACTCCCTCCTGGTACCTCGTGTGAGGTGAGATACGGAGACAGAGACCAGGTGACGGCAGGTACAGTCACACCTGGCTCCAGGCCCCTGTGCTCAAAGGTGGACGATGCTCTCACCTGCAGTCACCTCTAACCCTCTGTTTGGGTTCCTCATTTTTATTTTATTGTCAACTCGGATCAGGAGACCAAAGTTATTCTTATCACCTAACAGATGACGTGAAGCCAGAGGGCATCCCTGACACCTGAATAGAAGAATCAGGACTGAGAAGGGTTTTGGCAGACCACCACAGCAAAGGAAGTTTAATGGAGATGACTCTTATATCTGTAAGCTTGAGTTGGAGGAGACCTGGCTTAACAGGAATTCACATGAAGAAACAGCAGAGGTTTTCAGTTTTTGAGAGTCCTGTATGAACCCACAATATGGTTATTCCCAAGTATTAGCCGGATCTTAGAATGCATTGAGAGAAAGAAAGCAAGTACATCAGTGATGTGCTTGTCAGATGGCTTTGGAGGACTGTGCCCACCTGCTGTTTGGGCTTCCTGTTTTAATGGTCAGGTCCAGAGAGAAGTGGTTCAAGTGGTGATGACTCTGGAAATCACATCATTTAAAATTTTTGAAGAAGCTCAGGGCTTTGAGTCTGAAACAAGAAGGCTTAGAGGAGACTTGTTAGCTGTCCTCCAATATTTAGAGGACCATCACGGGGAAGGGATAATAGACTTATTCGATGATACTCAAGAGGGGGAAGATTAGAAGGAATGAGTGAAGGATACAGGAAGGGCTTCAACTCAACACAGGGAAGACTTTTCCAAAATGAATGTCTTATATCGTAGTTAACTCCCATCCCTGGAATACCCACCTAGGGATATTACAGAGAAGACTTTTGGAATTCAGCGAGGTATAATATCTGACCAAAATGCGGGATCCCTAATGGTGGAAACCCAAGCACTGTGGCAGGCTGCAGTGCTCATCAAATTGGACCACGAAAGCAGCTATCTCCTGCCCCTACAGTAACCAAAGGATGGCTTCAGTCCCAGAATCAGATTACTTTTCCCCTTCGTTTTGAAGGTTGGTCATAAATCAATAGCTTTGTTGTGGCCAGACTGAGGTTCTGGCTTTCCACATTGGCAACAACAGTCTCTCATTTGACTGGAATGCAATTGGAGTAAAATTAACTCACTTTCCATATGTTCAGGTGTGCAAAAAGCCCGTGTTCGGATTCATTTTTCCTGGATTGTGATTCTTTGTATGTTTCAAACATCTGCACTGTTCGAGGTCTCCTATTTATAGCTGATGAGATGCTGAGATGGCCCAGGGGTTGACTTCTTATGCTCGTTCCTCTGTAACACTCACAGCAGCTATAAAAGCTAGCTATTTTCTAGGAATGGTACCTCTATTATTTTTTTGTATACACGATGTGGCACCTGCAAAGACATATCAGGGCTGACCTTGTAGAAGTTCAACTTGGCTTTTCTTTTTCCTGCAAGCACATGTGATGAAAGTCAGGTGGGGTTTAGGTCATCAGTGGGAGTTTGCCAATGCAGCTATACTTAAAGGGATGGGAAAATAACAATAGATGTGTGTGTGTCCTCAGGCTAACACACTAATTTGGTGAAAAGGACACTTTCTGAGGAAACAGGAGGCTTTATAAATTTACATAAACTTAGGAGAGCTCTTGGGTGTTTCGAGCTCGCAGGGATGGATTAAAAAATTACCCCGATAGTTCCAAGGCTGACTTTGCTGAGAATGCGACTCATTTTCCCTAATGTGTGTGTACGTGTGTCATGGCGGCTCTGGTAGACGTGTGCTCCAGCAAATTCCCACAGCTTATCAGACAAGTCAGTAGATTACGGTCACGTTGCCACCTCTGTTCCCAGCCCAAGTTGAAGATGGTCTTGTAGCTTCATCCCCTGATATTAGCACATCCGAGTGGGTGTATGATGCTTGCCAACACGATAAATTATTATGGCATTTACTTTCACCCACACGCTCTTTTTTTTTTTTTTTTGGCATTTAAAAACGACCTTTTCACGTTTTAAGAATTTCTAACAGTCTGAGAAAAGAAACAACCTCATCGATGCCATATGGAGTGTTTTACCCGACGGATGAGCTTTGGTACGTACTCATCGGGACATACACTCAATCTTTTCAAAAGGCCAATCAAGAATTAACCCCGTGGCTACAGGGACGCCCTTGCCCTACCTTCTTCATTAAATCCTTGGATGAAAGAAGAGAGGACAAATGACAGCATATGTTGTCACTGGAAGTCACGACGTGGCCTCGAGGAAGGCTCCACTCTCTGTGGGTGCAGACCCACCGGTGTGTCGGGGCCAGAGGGCGTGCAGGTGGATGGAGAAGCTCTCCTGCTTGTAAACACGCAGGGGTCCTTGGCTCCTACACTGTACAGAGTCTGAATTTGGAACAGGAAAGGGTCTTTAGAAATAACCTTGCTGCATGTTAGAATCTGCTGGGGGGCTCTGAAGACAAAACCAAAACGATACGTACTGTCAACTGAAAAAAAAAATGCACAACCTAGAAGCTGAGAATTATGTTTTATTCGGTAGACTTTCTGAGGACTTAAGCCCAGGAAGCAGCCTGTCAGGTAGTTCTGAGGGACCATCAGAAGAGGTAAGGGAGAAGCCAGGATACATACGGGGTTTTGCAACAAAGACCAGGTGGTCAGAACTTCAAAAGATGACAGTTAATTAAATAAAACCAAACATCTCAAGTTGAGGAATTTAGCACTTTTCTATTTATGGGAAGATGCAAGAATCTGGACTTATTGAAATCATTCCCTTGATGGGCATCTTAAGTAGGGCCAGTATCCTGTTACTTCCCATCCTGAATCCCCTCAGGGTACACAGCTTGGTGGAGGCGGGGTGGGGTGGCACTACAGTGGCTGATGGCCATATGATGGCCATATCCTTTGTTTACTGATATGACAGATGACTTTCTTCATCAACACTACCAATGCCTGTGCTATAAACCACGTGAATAAGACTTTCTGGGGATAGGGCCCAGGCATCTGTATTATCTAAGCTACTAGGTAATTCTGACATATATTAAGGCCAAAAAAACCCCATTGATCCTGGCCTAATCCCTTTATCTTACATATTGTGGTCACACAGTTAACTAGGGCCCAGACTGGAGACAGATTCTCTGGTATGTTCTCTTTAAATATCAATAACCCACAAGAGGAAAAACATAAAGTTGGTTCTGGTGTCTCCAGTCTTCCCACTCTTCTGTATTTACTTCTTTGACTATGTCCTCACTCCCAGCCAACCTTCTTGGGTTTCCGTGCCCTCAGAGTTCTTCCCTTTCCTTCTACCCTTTGGTGCTTAGGAAAGACCCATTTACACTCATGGTGATCGGTGTGTATCATCTCCCTTCCCTGGATATATGCATTTGAACACTTGCAAAGCCTTGAAAGCCACTTCATTCTTCTGGGATTTCAGTTCTATCAGCTGTAGATAGAGTTTGGGGTTCAAGAATAGGGTTCTTACAATAGAATTGTAGATATTAGCGAATGGGTCATTAAGGAATTCTAATTTGAGGAAGAGACCTTCTCTCACCCTTGAAATCACACTCACTTAGTTGCCCATACTCCACATTTTAAGGGGGACTGCCCAACGTGTGTTCAGCCCACGGCACTGATTTCGTGCCGCTTCTGTGGCGTCGAGGAACCCACACCATCCGTCACGCTACTCCACCGAAACAAGCTCTTCCATGTTTCTCTGGGAAATCAGGAATTAGCCGTGAGGCACCTAAATGGGAAAGATGGGCTGAAAAAAAATTTTCTTTTCCTAAAGGAGAAAATTAGAAAAATGGACTAAAGGGAGAGAAAGAAAATTTCTAAAATGTGTGAACAGTGAGCTGGCAGGTGCTTTCAACGTCTTTTTAAAAAATATAATTTTATAACCAAGTTTTTTATAAGCATGCGTTATTTCTATAATCAGAAACACAAATTAATATTTTAAAAGAACAGACCCATTGCTGGGGGTTTGTGGGCCTCCAGGATTGAACACTCAGGCTGTCTGGTTGGCCAGACGCTGGCCTCTTATAGGTCAGCTGGTAAAACGCTGACCAGGAGCGGTCTGACCCTTTGACTGTGAACTTGCCTGGGGAAAGTACAGCAGCTCTAGGAGAGGAAAGGTTTCAAGTCTTAGGCAGCAGTAACGGCTCCGAGTGGCAGAGTTGGTAAGATTCTTCCTTGGGGGCAGTTCCTGGAGGTGATGGTTCAAGGCACTCGGGGCAGGGTGGGGGGCAGGCCCGCAGGCTGCTGGGTCGCTGGTGTTTCATCGTCCTCCTTGAGTTGTGGAACTGCCCTGCCGCCTTGGAACTTGCGGGCTTGTGGTCCGAGGAGGTCAAGTGAAGGACTGATTCACTTTCCCTAAGAAGATGGAGGGAGACTGTGGTCCTCCAGATAGAGCAGTTAGGGAAGTGACGGGAATAGGGTGACTTCCTTCCTCTCTGCACGTGAAGAGAAAGTGGCTCTATTTGTAGAAACGGTTGAGGGAAAGAAACACGGGGCATATATGCTTGAGGGGTGATCTTTGTGCGTAAGAGACACATTCAATGAGTATTTATGGAAATTGCATCTGCGCTAATGCCTGACCCAGGAGCCCATTCCTTCCTCAAGGAACTTACATTGTAGTGCAGGGAGGCCGGCGACAAGCAACGATCATAACAAATGAGGACGTGGCGTGAATAGTAAAAGGTGCCAAGTGTGCAGAAAAAGCAAGGGGTGAGGAGGCAGCAGCCCTGGAACTGACCCCACTGGGTCTGGGGAAGAAGTTGGTTCTCTCGGCTTCCTTCCCAGGTTGGGAGGGAATGGGATGCAGCCGGAGAAGGGCTTGTTGGTCTTGGGAGGACAGCACATTCCTCCGAGGGGAGGGTGGGGGTGCTGGGGGCGGAGGGATGCAGATGTCCAGGTCAGGAGTTCCATTCTTGCGGGCCGAGGAGGAGAAGAAGCGGGCACGCCCTGTTCCTGGGCTGGATGACCTAATAAGGCCTCTTCCATCTTGCCCGCTGACAGTCGGGCCGCAGAGAGATCTCCCTGTTCTCCCTGGCAGGCGCTGCAGAGGCCACAGTGTTTAGGATTTCTGAGCACCACTGAGTGTTCCAGCCAAAGACTTTCCATGTGACCTTCCCCTGAGCTGGGGGGAAGGGTATGGGAGGGAGGGAGGGAAGGGGGAGGGTGTAGGGGGGAGGGGATGTAGCGGGGAGAGGGAGGGAGGAGGGGGAGGGGGAGGGGGGAGGCGGAGGGTTGGGGAGAGGAGCTTCCCATTTCAGCCTCTGGCACCAGGCTTTCTGCTGAGACCAGGCAGACAGGGAAGAGACAGAAGGAGAAAATGCCAGGGCTCCAGCTGTACACGGAAGCTTTTCGAAAGTAGCTGGAGCTGAGAAGGAAGGTAGTTGAGAAGGTAAAGAGAACAAAGGCCTGTCGAAGCAGGGGCGTTTGGGGCTTGGGGGCACTTCTGCAGCCTTTCTTCTCGCAGGAGCCCCGACGCAGGGCTGGGGCCGCGGGTCACACTTCTTTCCCTGCCTCTTGGGAGATAATTCGGGAAAGGACTTCTCCGCCTGGGGAGGGGAAGAGTGGGTTGTGTCCTATCTCTTTCAGACTCCTTGCGTGCTGAAGCCGGAGGAAGCTTCTAGATCACAATCACCGCGTCACATGCTGGGGCCTTGGCGAGCACCGTACAGGGAGAGCCGTCCGTCCGAGGCCAGGCCCGGCCTGTCATTTCTGCGAGGCCGGTCTCTGATCTGCCTCCATAAATAAAAGCCTGGAAGGGAGGCTTTGCTTGTGTTTGCACGTTCTTTTGCCATTAAAGGGCACATTTGGAGACCGGAGGTCCAGGCTGGTGAGAGTAGATGCCCGAGGTCTGAAGGAGGATGCAGTCGGGGTTCTCAGGCTAGAGCTCAGGTTTTATGTTAAAGTGAATTTCATCACCTCTACATCGGCTGCACATTGAATGAGGCACGGGGTGTGGGATTGTTAGCACGATGCGTGAGTCCACAGCCTGCCTGGGTCCTTTGGGACCAGGCGGCGGCCTTCCCTGCGTGGAGTTGCCCCGGGCTGGCGTGTCCTTCGTGGCTGGTGGGGAAACGGGTATGGGCTGTGGAGAGACTCGGAGTCCTGGGCCAGGAGCGGCCTGGGAGAGTCACTACTCGCTGCTATGGGACGCTGGCTGAGTCCCTTCCCTTCTTAGGCCCTTTGTTTGCCATCGTTGCGGGGAGGGGTTAGAGGAGACCCGTGTTTCTGGAACTCTGCTGCTTGGAAGGTGAAGGAGGGCTTGGGGCTGGGGAGACAGCTGCCACATGTCCCCATCCACAGCCCTGAGAGCTTCTTTCATGTAATACAGTATGTGGTATGTTAGAATGTGTTTAGAATAGAATAGAATAGAATATTACGGAGCTGGACTTCAGGGTAAGCTTGTGTTTGCAAGAAGGATTCCATTACCTGAAAAGTTTAAACACCCCTGCGTCAGGTGACTTCAGAGGCCCCTGGATCCATGATTCTATTTCTCCTTAAACAGTCCTGAGCAGAGCCAGAGAAGACTGGCAGTGTTCACGCTGCTGCTTACTTAGAAGCCTGAAAAAATGCCAAGAATCCACAGTCAGAAAAACACCCTCTGGTTCCTCATTTATCTGGAGGGCAGAACAAAGTCACTTGACAGATTGTGTGGTTCTGGGGAAGCAGCGCGGTGGGAGAAGACCTCGCTGATGCTCGGGACGTTTGCGATTTCCAGCCAATCCGGCGCTCACTGCCCCGGAACGTGCTTGCGCGCGCGAGGCCCGAGCCCCCCCGCGGGGCAGGCGGCAGCTGCTCTGGAGAGCCTGGGGCCTTTGCCACCTGCGGACGCGACACTGACTTTTCTCACGGTTTACAGGGAGACGTAAGATCTGTGACGCGTGGTGAGCCTTCGGTCTCCAGAAAGGAGAGGTTGCGCTGTTGAAGGTTAAGTGAAGTGACCGGAGGTGATGGGGTGCTGTCTGAGGGGGGTCTGATTGCCGGTCACCTTGTATGTAAAGCCACAACCGCGAGGGCCTTTGCTAGTCTGTCTCGTTAAGGAAAAATCTGACTTTCAAGCTGCAGGACCAATGCCTGGGAGCAAGTCTCTGGGCCAGCTCAGCCTTGACATCTCAGGGTGGCTTCCCAGTTCTTTACTTCACTCAGCAAATATTTATTAAAAGCCCACCACGTGCCTGGCACTGTCTGAGGAGACGGGCTATATCCTTGAGCAAGACACATGCAAATTCCTGCCCTCAAGGAGCTTCCATTCTGATGCCCATTCGCATTCACGGCCGCTTGCTGGGGGGTGGGGGTGGGGATTAGGACACAGAGGTCAGAGCTTGGGGGTTGGTGTCAGACACCTGGCTTCAGACCCTTTGCCCAACCTCTGGCTTAGTTCTCTCCTTAAGCAGGTTCAAGGCCCGTGGCCGTTCCCTCGTCTGGTAAAGCGGATGGTGCGAGGTGTGGGGGGTGGATTAGGCAGGTTGGGGTGGTGCCTGGAGCTTAGTCAGTGCTCCGTAAGGAGGGGCCCAGCTGCTGTCAGTTCTCTGCCTGCGTCCAGCCTGCAGGGCTTTAGGGACTGTGCCCTTAACCCTCTGTTCGGTTACCACGGGCGCTGTATCCGTGGAGGGCCTCAGCAGGATGCGGTGCTGTCAGGCGTGGATGCGTCCTCTGTCGCTGTCAGGCCAGCAGGTGCTGCTGTCCGGGAAGGGAGTGGTCGACTGTCCCCAGGGCCACTGTGCCCACCTCCCCTGGGCAGATGGCCAGGGGGCCGCCTTCAGCCTCAGGGCAGCGCCCACTCCCAGCACTTTGGCTTCTTGGTCCGGGCAGGCCGCCTGTTCTGCGTGAGAAGACCACGCTCCTCCTTGCGGTCGCCGTGCGGCAGGCCCTCTGCTGTCCCGACACCCAGCCCAATGCTGCCCTGAACAGGCTGTGTGACCCGAAGCCAATCGCTTCACCTCTCTGGTCTCAGTGTCCTCGTTGTCAGAACGGAACTAACAATGCTCGTGGCTGAGGGGCGCGTTGTCAGGTGAGACGAGGAGGTGAAGAACCGTAGAACTGTAAGCAGGGCGCTCATCCCCCCATCAAGTCTCTATTCTGCCCAATCTTTGTCCCCCCCAAGCACCTGTGACCTGGCGACGCTCCCTTCCCTCAGCACAGCCTTTCAGCACGTCTGGCCGCCTCTGCCGACCATGAAGCCGGATGGGCCACTGGGGCGTAAGAAGCATGAACTTCTGTTGGACTGGGAGTTTCCTGAAGCAGGGCCAGCTCTGTTCCTCTCTGAGGTGCCCCCTTCCTCTCCCGCAGAGCCGAGCCTGCAGCAGGTGCCCGGCACACAGACGTGTGGGACAGACGGACAGACGGACGTGGGTGAGGAGCTGGCCCCTCTCTCCTGATGCCCCGTTTATGTTGTGTCATGTAAGGACATTGTTTCTGAAACTGTCGCTCAGAGATCTAAATTTAGACTTCCCAGGAGCCCTTCTGCCAGGAACGGGTCTGAAGTATAGTCCTCAAGGCTTGCCTTTCTTGGTCTCTCAGAGGCACCACCAGATAGCCAAGTCGGGGCAGCGTTCAGCTCGGAGTCTTGGAGGAGTTTCTGGTTGAGCGCGGACGGCTTGTACCACCACCTGGCTGCCTGGGAGGCCTCGCGCCCCGGTGATCCCGCAGGCTAGCCGGGAATCCCGCGGCCGCGCCCCCAATGTGCGTGCTTCCTAGCCTACCTGTCCTGCCCTCCTGGCCCTCAGGGCCGCCTAGATGCTCGTCTCAAGGACTGCCGATGACACGGCAGCTCAGATGCGCTTCTCGTATCTGGAGTTGAGAACTAAGGAGGTTTCTCTGCCAACACCTCGCAGGTGAGCTGGTCACAAGAGCCAGCAGAGAGTTACGGCTATCTTGGGGTCACGTATCCAAAGCTCCAACTTTCCCCTGATTATTTGAGTGATACGATGAAGACACTAATACCTAATATAGGAACTAGCCTGCCCGAAGGACCAGATTAATTACTCTAATCCTCCATTGCCCACTTTCAGTGAGGATCTGGTTTCAGTCAATCATGTAGTAAGTGGTACCAGATTAATCTGGGCAGGGAGAGTAAAATGGTACAGACAGAGATGATGGATGCGGAGGGCTAATGAGAAAACAGAGCATTCGCAAGTGCCTCTAGGATTTAATGAGACTGAGTCTGTGGGTCAGAGAGGAAATCCATCTCATCACCCTGGTTTTTTGTTGCCTCCCGCGTCTCATTGTTTTAAAGCCAGTCGGCCGCAACATCTCTCTTCTGGTGACACAGCTGAAGGAAATATTTGCGTGATGGCCCAGGCAGGCTGTTGATAAAATAAAATCCTCAATAAGCCATGCCTTCCAGCATCCATGTCCCTGTGTAGTGCTCTCCTCAGATCTGGGCTCGTCCTCTAATTTGTCTTAACCAGTCAGCTGTGATGGGATTTACACTCTGATGATTCTGGGCTGTGGCCTTAAGGAGGCCTAGCAGCCTCTGCTTTTGCATTTTTGGATGCTCTGAGCTTCTATGTAAGAGGTCACGCTCCCTTAATGGAGACCACTGGAGGGACATGTGGAGAGGTCATATGGAGGGAGTGCCGCCCTGAGACTCCACATAGAGAGAGAAGTCTGACTATCCCAGCATGCCAGCGGAGCCCAGCCTGCAGACTCTTTGGACTCTGCACATATATAATAACATCTGGGCATGTGACTCAGCCACATTGATACATAAAGTTAACCATCACATCATCTATCGGCAAAAAACGAGTGTTCTTTAATTTCACCAAGAGGGTAGTGTGTGCCTTTTGGAGAAAGAACCTGACTAGGGAATAAGAAGACCTGAATTGTGATTGAACCACTGAACCACTGTATCATCAGTGAATCTGTTCATTTCTCTGACCGTCTGCCCAGGTTATGCAGCTAGCAACCGGCAGAGCGAGGATTTGAACCCAGGGAGTCTAGATCCAGAGTCACTGCTCTCAACCACTACACTAGTGCTGAAGTGCTGATTTCAGGCTCTTCTGGGGACTCAAGAATGGAGGGGACCTGTGGCCTGCTTTGCAAGGCAGAGTCCTGGAGTTAGCGCTGTCACACACACGTTGTGCCTTTGTGCCTTGTCCAGGCAGATGGGCCGGGGACAAACTTGCCAAGGGCTCTGTGTGTCTCCCCTGTCCCTGCCATGGCACAGAAGTAGCAGAGGGACCATGACGCTCCCCCTTAATGTGGCTCAGCTGTGGTGTAGGGGCCCAGGGAGGTCACATGCCCTGCAGCGAGGGTCAGCTCTGCAGCCACCTAGGAGGGGTCATGACCACGTGTCAGAATGGGAAGAAGGCTATTCCAGGGGATGCTTGCCTTCAAGCCTACATGTGCCCTGAGTGCCTTGGCACTAAGAAAACCTACTAGAACTCAGACATGACCCCAGGGAAAATGGGGAAACCTCTAATTAATTGATAATCCGCTCTCTGCAAAATTGACTTTTTTAAAAAAATTAATTAATTAATTTATTTTTGGCTGTGTTGGGTCTTCGTTTCTGTGCGAGGGCTTTCGGCAAGCGGGGGCCACTCTTCATGGCGGTGTGCGGGCCTTTCGCTGTCGCGGCCTCTCTTATTGCGGGGCACAGGCTCCAGACACGCAGGCTCAGTAGTTGTGGCTCACGGGCCTAGTTGCTCCGCGGCATGCGGGATCTTCCCAGACCAGGGCTCGAACCCGCGTCCCCTGCATCGGCAGGTGGACTCTCAACCACTGCGCCACCAGGGAAGCCCAACATTGACTTTTTGAACAGAAATTAATTTGAACAATAGAGAAGCTAAGTTATTCATACGTATCTGAGGGTCAGAAACCTTTACCCACAGTGCTTTCAATAAAACTGTGTTAAACAAAAGATTGATGTGAGTACATTGAGCAGAAGTCTGCTTCCTACAAGTTGTATGCATTTGTTTTAGCCCCATCCTTTGAGCCTAATCTAAATGGTCGAATCCCTCTTCTACCAGATAACTCTTGTTTGTTTGTTTGTTTGTTTTTTGCGGTACACGGGCCTCTCACGGTTGTGGCCTCTCCCGCCGTGGAGCACAGGCTCCGGACGCGCAGCCTCAGTAGTTGTGGCTCACGGACCCAGCTGCTCTGCGGCATGTGGGATCTTCCCAGACCGGGGCACGAACCCACGTCCCCTGCATTGGCAGGTGGACTCTCAACCACTGCGCCACCAGGGAAGCCCAACTCTTGTTTTTGACAAACCAACCATTCACAATCCCATCAGAGGACTCCGCATAGGTCACACTTCTTTTTTTAAGATCAACATTATGGAGACATAATTGAGGTACAATAAATTGCACCCAATTCAATAACTTTTGACAAATGTATCCACCCATGTGGCCACTACCACAGTCAAAATGTCCAACATTCCCATCACCCTCCAAGTTCTCACATGGCCCTTCGCAGTCGTCCCTCCCCCCAGTACTGGCCCGAGGCAACTTCTCTTCTGCTTCCTGTCATTCTGTATTAGTTTTGCCTTCCTAGGAGTTTTTCTTTA
Organism: Globicephala melas; assembly: GCF_963455315.2. Lineage (NCBI taxonomy): Eukaryota > Metazoa > Chordata > Mammalia > Artiodactyla > Delphinidae > Globicephala > Globicephala melas. The sequence continues at coordinate 2,167,611 of NC_083315.2, read as the reverse complement.
TAAGTGGAATCACATGTCATCATGTTTTAAGTATCTATAAAATAAATGGGAAAACCAGAGAAATCCCATCAGATGGAGTGGGGACCACTGATGTGAGTCTGCTTGGCCAGCTTGCCGGGCGCTGCTGGGACCAGAGACAACCCGCCTCTCAGAGCTAGCATCCCTCTGTTCCTGGTCTCAGGATCCTTCCCTGTGGCTCTCTGTCTTCATGACCACTTTCCCTCCCTCGTTCTTGGAGCCGTATTTCCTTTCTTGGCCCACATCTGCTGACTAAGTAAACAGCCAGTGCAACCCCTGGAGAAGCATCTTTGCTGAAGAGTTTGCTCATCTTTGGGGAGAAGCAGACAGGAAGTGTGTGTCCACTCAGCTCTCACCAACAGCCCAGATAACGTAAACTCCTCATTTCTTCCACAGCTGGGTCAGGGTTTGGCCTCTCGGACACAGTGAGGGGACTTTCAGTCTCTCGTTATCAAACAGCTGAAAGCCCCTTGCTCTCCTGGCACCTGGGGCTAGCTCTCCCTCTCCTGTCAAGAGCTTCGATTTGTTTTTTTTTTCTTTTTCTTGATCTTGTTCACCTCCATACTGAAAAGAGCGTGAGGGAGAGCGATGGTCTAGTGTTTGAATCATTTCCTCCTCTCCCTAAAGCTGTCTGGTTCTTCACTCACGTGAAGAAGATTTTTTATGGCTGAGGAGACAGACATGGGCTTCTGGAGTCCGGCTAACGGTTAACATGTTGTTGTTATTCTTCTCAGAAAAGGTACTTCCACAGAAGAGTGACTGGTGGAAACCGAAGACATCTGCAGAAAAGAGAAGATGTATAAACCCGAGAGCCTGACCCTCCCCTGCATCTCTGGGCATCATCAGTGCAGGCAGGGGATGAGCCTGTGCCTTCCACAGCATGTAGGCTGGACCAGTGGGTCCCAAAAGGTGATCTTCAGACCAGTGGCCTCAGCATCCCCTGATGTATTTGTTATCTGTTATGTGTAACAACTTGCCCCCAAACTTGGTGGCTTCAAGCACCAATAAATCTTTCTTATTTCTCACAGTTCCTATGAGTCAGGAATTTAGGAGTGACTTACCTGGGAGATCTTGACCCAGGGTCTCTCATGAGGGTGCAGACAAGGTGTCGCCCAGAGCTACAGTCATCGGAAGGCTCGACCAGGGCTGGAGTGACATCTTCCAAGGTGGCTGACTCCCAGGAAGGTTGGCCTTCCCCAGGGTGTGTGACCTGAGAGACACAGAGAGCCAGAGACAGAGACACAGAGAGGATAGAAGCTGCTGTGCCTTCTAGAACGTTGTCTTGAAATCCATCACGTCTATCAGATACAGTTAGAAGCGAGTCACTAAATCCAGTCCACTGTTTTCAGGGAGGAGTGTCAAAGAATTTGTGGTTGTATGTTAAAAATATCTTACCTGGTTGAGAAAGCTTACCTGGTCTTGGGCCGCCCAGACCCCCTGAATCAGAGTCTCTGGGGTTCACATCCAACAATCTGTTTCAACAAGCCATCTGGGTGATTGTGATGCTGGGTGAAGTTGGAGAACCACCAGACTGGACCAAAGAACACTGAGAAAACCTCAACTCACTCGTTGGTACCTGGCGTGAAGCCTTACTCACCAAGGCTACCTTCTAGAAGCTGAGTTTTTGTGAATTTGACAAAAGGTATTGGTCTTACTTCAAGGTAATCCACAAGAAAGATGCGGTAGGCAGGATAAGGGGCCCCCCAAAGACGCCCGCAGCCCAGGAGCCTGTGAATATGTTACCTAACGTGGCAAAAAGGACTTTGCGGTTGTGATTAAATTAAGACTCTTGAGGCGGGAGATTATCTTGGCTTGTCCCGATGGGCCCAAAGTAATTACAAGGACCCTTGTAAGTGGGAAGAAGGAGGGTTAGGGTCAGAGAGAATCAGAGAAGGAAAGTGCTGATGGAAGCAGGTCAGAGACAGATTTGAAGATGCTCCACTGCTGGCTTTGAAGACAGAGAGAGGGGCCACAAGCCAAGGACTGTGGGCCTCGAGAACCAGGAAATGTCAAGAAAACAGATTGTCTCCTAGAGCCTCTGGAAAAAGTGCAGCCCTGCCAATACCTTGATTTCAGCCCAAGGAGACTCATTTTGGACTTCTGACCTCCAGAACGTAAGAGAATTCATTTGTGTTGTTGGAAGCCACCCTGTCTGTAGTCATTCATTAACAGCAACGGTAGAAATCTAACAGGAAAGGGTTCTGGTCTGGGACTTCCTTTGGGTGGAATAAAGAGAAAAGGAAGAATGGGATGATCTGCTCCCTTAGGTGTTTCCACAGGAAGGGTAGACGTGTGTCATTGCAGGGTCTGTGCTTGTATTTTTACCTGCAGAATAGAAATACTGTAGCACTTCATTGTCTAATATAGTAGCCACGAACCAGATGTGGCTATAGATAAATTTACATTTCAGTTAATTAAAATCACATAATATAAAAAAATTAAGTTCCCAGTCCTCCAGCCACACAGCAAAGGCTCAGTAGCCAGACATGGGCAGGGGCTAATGTACTGGTCAGCATGGACACAGGATATTTCCAAAATGTTCTATTGACATTTGTAAACGTTCCACTAGACAGCACTGCTCCAGCCTCTTTGATCTTCCCGAGTTTGAAATAAGCTTTTGCAAAAATCTTATTTTACGATTAAATCTTATTCTGTGGCTGTGACTTCCAGTCGAGACTATCAGAATCCTTCAGCTCCATCACTTGTGTGTATCTGCATTGCTCATTCCCTAGGTTTTATAACCTCCGTGCTTCAAGGGCTCCTGGGGATTCAGAGATGCTGTGTGGACCAGAACATGGGGGAGGGGTATATCTGTGCGTCCATGTGTGTAGGGGGCTATGGGGACAGGGCCTTCACCCTGGCTTGAACTAGAGCAGCTGCCCTCGGCTGTGTTTACCTATTGAGCTTAATGTACCGTTTCATTTGGAGAACGGTCCCATGACTTTCAGAAGAAGAAGAAAAGTCTGAAAACCCTGAGTGTGGAAGGAGGGTCCCTACCCCCCCTTCTTTGTCCCCCTTCGTAGTCTCCTGGAAGTCATTTGGACACGGTTCCTTCTCACTTCAGACCATGACCAGAGCAATAAATCACTTGCCCCTGGACATTTGCATGGGGTCATCATCCAGAATTTCTGGGTTTATGGAGAATTCTTCAAAAACTTGAACTAAAAGTTTATTTTAGAGGATGCAGTTAATTTGAAAAGTAAGTATATTGGGTTGATCATTTTCCTCCTAGGATTAACTCAACTATTCCGTATTTCTATTCTCAGAAACATTATGTTCTGTCCCACTTACAAACACACACGCCCACCCGCTCACCCACACAAACACGCATTTTACAGAGCACACAGTCCCTGCCTGTTGTAGTAAAGTTTTATAGTGCTTCTGGCCCCAAACAATAAACTAGGGATACAGATGGAGGGCCTTTGGAAGTTTCTTCAAACTGCGTAATTCTCAGCCCCCAAGGGGCTTCTCAGCAGAACTGACAGCCCCTTGGCTCAGCAGAACCTGGGGGACCAAGCGGTGGGAGCCTCACCTTGATAGATGAGGTTGTACAACTTCTTATATTAAACACTAAAAGCGTTTAATACAATGAGATCACACTTCTCGCCTCTGACAATAATTTCACTTTTCTCCGATATGACCTTGCATTCAATACGTACAAATCCCCCAATGAGAGCCAACTTCGCTGGGAGTGGTGAGCGTGCCTGTCCTTCTCCTTCCCCAGAGGAAACACTAAACACTGGCCGAGGTCATTGTCATGGTTCTTGTACAGACGAGTGTCTGTCTCTCTAGCGTTAGCCTGGGCCTCAGTTTTCTCATCCCTGAAAATCCAGGTTTGTAGATTAAAGGAGTTCTGTCTCTTTCCAGCTCTGAAGATCTTTGGTTACGTGACGGATGAAAATAATTAGACTCAAAGAACTCCGTTTTCAGGTAAGAAGTGAAATCTGTCATGCATGATAGTAATAGCAGGAAAATTAGGCCATATTTGATAGCAATCATTATTTCCATTTAAAAGATGAATGCACCCGTAGCCAGATGACAGTGAGAATAAATCTCATTTAAAAATACCACTGAGCAGGGTGGGGCTGGAGGAGCGCTCACCTGCAGCTGCGGAAGATACAGCTTAGGGGCCCCTCACTTCAGTGGGTCCCCGCCACAGCCCTGGGAGGGGACTCTGCAGCATGATTCCATCTTCATATATTTTGTAAACCTTGAAAAGTGCAGGCTTTCGGATGTAATATGTTAAGACTGCCGTCTCCTTCCGTCCACGCTTTCTCCCTCTTGGGTGCAGTTGGGGTGGTCTTGGACACTTGGGGGATCCAGCTAAAAGCAGATGAGCTGGCCTGCATTTACTCTGAGCTCAGTAGGATACTTTGATGTGGTTTATTCCGAGGACTCTAGAAAGTCACTAAGAGTTCAGGGTTTTTCCCATTCCCACAAAACCTCTGCTGGAGAGCTTAATGAGGCAAAGCCATTATTAGAATGTAGGAGAACAGGAAGGAAGAGAAACATGAAACTGCCTGGATGAGTAGTTTGAAGAATCAGTCCTGTTTTGTTTGTTTTTTTTGCGGTACGCGGGCCTCTCACTGCTGTGGCCTCTCCCATTGCGGAGCACAGGCTCTGGACGCGCAGGCTCAGCGGCCATGGCTCACACGCCCAGCCGCTCCGCGGCACGTGGGATCTTCCCGGACCGGGGCACGAACCCGTGTCCCCCGCATCGGCAGGCGGACTCTCAACCACTGCGCCACCAGGGAAGCCCATCAGTCCTGTTTTACTAACCAGCAGCACTTTGGAACTAGGCATGTTGAGAACAAGGATTTAGAATAAGGTTAATTTCAAGTCTCAGCTGTGCCAAGTGTCTACCTTGTCATCATAGACTCAGTATTTTTCTTTGAATTTGTTCCCTCCCCCATGAACGGGGAAAGGAATATTTATCGGGGAAAAGAATATTTATCTCCCATGCTTGTTGGGAACTTTCAATGCTGTAAAATAATGTGGAATATTATTCCAAATAGGAATTCCGTAAATTACAGCTTGTTTCTTTCCTTAATCATACCATGGAAGGTTCTTGCATGGTACACTTAATTTGAACACCAAACATTCCAAGCAAGGGGGAAGATCTCCTTCAAGGACTGTTGAAGTGGGGAGGGACCTTGAGATGTTTAAGTGAGGACATTGGGGTTTTGCAGAGCTGTGACGTGGACCTGCTCATGCCCCTAGGGAATGGCAAAGCTGGTCTTAGAACCCACCTGTTCTAACTAGGAGTATAATCAGGACAAGCTAGAAATGTGTGTACCTACGTGTGGGCCTTCCTTCCTGACTGGTATTTGCTGGAACAGCTGTTTAGTTGTCTTCAGAAAAGGACATTCTCATTGGTTGTTGTTAAACTCAGCTGTTTTCAGGACAGATTAGACTGTTCTCTCTTTTGCTAAAGCCCAGATCCCCCTTGACTAGAGTTCACCTCTAAGGTCAGATGTGTTTTGGGGAGAGTGTCAGCTATACCCTCAGAGATGGGGCTGCTGTCAGGGAAATCCACAAGACAGCATTGAACCTGGCTCTCGGTCAACAACACATATCTGTTGGATGAATAAATGAAGGATATATAATGCTCCTAGCAGAAGAAAACATTGAGAAAATCGCGTCTGTGGCTTTAAGAAGAAAGAGAAAGGACTTTTTGGCAATAGCTCCGAGATCCCTTTAAGAACTGGGAGAATTTAAGTGTTCAACAGAGAAGGTGGCAGTGAAATGAGAGGGAAGTTGAGTACGTAACGTGAGTGAAGAGGGAGCTCAGAGGGTGAACAGACATCCCTGTGGATCCCAGAAAAAGGCTGCTTCACATCAGAGCAAAGCACCCTGCTTGATCTCATGATGCCATTTAAAGAAAGCAACATTTCTTTACTGCTTGAATATTGGAGTCGGAGCTTAAATTTTTAAATGCTGTATACAAGGAGAGGCTGTAAGAATTAATATGATACTAAGTTCATAGGTGGGTGGGAAAGGAAAGGAGGCAGGGGAAATGACAATTTCATGGTGTGTTCTCCCCCTACCCTTCCCGTGTGCTTTGAGCATCTGGTCCATGGCCACTGAAGCTGCTTTCCTGTCCTGGACTGATGGGGCTGCAGTCAGCTCTGGGTGCAAGGCAGCAGTGAGCATTGCCTGACAGCTGCTTCATTGCAGGAGCAAGAAGTTTAGGAGGAGGATGGATTTCTAATCGACTTGGGCAAAGGAATTTCTCTTCTGGGAGAAGCAGAGTCCCTGAGTCCACAGTGGCACCTGCAGGGAGTGGGCTGGTCAGGGAGAGGTGACGTCACAGTCACCTGGGAAGAGTCGATTGCCAGGGGACCCTCTGTCCATCAGAACTGAGTCAGGGCATTTAGGAGAATCTGCTTATAGGCTGATCGATACTGATTTGCTCAGGGAAATGCCGTCTCCCTTAACTAGGACTTACGCTATCCACTGTGTCCTCGGCTGGTGGCAAGTGTCAGGGACCACGTCACAGGATGTCTGGCCATCACAGGCATCCCTCTCACTCCAGCCTGGGTATGACTTTCCCAAGGGTAAGCGGGTGGGAGAATCAGCTCGGATTGCCACCATCCTTGACAACCACGGTGAGCGCATCCCAGCTCCCCGCTAGCAAAGGAGCCAGGTGGGTACGACAGAAAAGTGGTCAGGGCACTGGCTGTGGTCTCAGCTATTCTTGGGTTCAAATCCCAGCCAGGGCAGGGACAGGATCCGACAGGGCTGGGATCGGGGTCAGGCAAGTAAGGCTGAGTTCTGCCAAGTACAAGGTCAGATCCTGTCTTTATTTAGAATTTTGATGTTTTGTTCATTACGGATTTTTTCATTCATTTTGATTTTCTAAATATGGCATTTAGAAACACATTCTTTGCCCTGATTACTGAGTTTGGGGCTCCCCTTTACATTTTACACATAAGTTGAGCATCTTACTTGCCTCCCTAGTCCTGACTTTACCCGGCCCAATTGCTCACCAGCCCTGTGAGGTTGTGCAAGTCACTTTAAGCCTTGCTTCGCTAGTCTGTAAAATGGAACCATTCATAGGGTCTTTTGTGTTTCCATACTAATTGTGAAATTTTTTGTTCTAGTTCTGTGAAAAATGCCAGTGGTAGTTTGATAGGGATTGCATTGAATCTGTAGATTGCTTTGGGTAGTAGAGTCATTTTCGTAATGTTGATTTTTCCAATCCAAGAACATGGTATAACTCTCCATCTATTTGTATTATTTAATTTCCTTAATTTCTTTCATCAGTGTCTTATAATTTTCTGCATACAGGTCTTTTGTCTCCTTAGGTAGGTTTATTCCTAGATATTTTATTCTTTTTGTTGCAATGGTAAATGGGAGTGTTTTCTTGATTTCACTTTAAGATTTTTCATCATTAGTGTAGAGGAAAGCAAGAGATTTCTGTGCATTAATTTTGTATCCTGCTACCTTACCAAATTCATTGATTAGCTCTAGTTGTTTTCTGGCAGCATCTTTAGGATTCTCTATGTATAGTATCATGTCATCTGCAAACAGTGACAGCTTTACTTCTTCTTTTCCGATTTGGATTCCTTTTATTTCCTTTTCTTCTCTGATTGCTGTGGCTAAAACTTCCAAAACTATGTTGAATAATAGTGGTGAGAGTGAGCAGCCTTGTCTTATTCCTGATCTTAGTGGAAATGGTTTCAGTTTTTTCACCATTGAGGACAATGTTGGCTGTGGGTTTGTCATATATGGCCTTTATTATGTTGAGGAAAGTTCCCTCTATGCCTACTTTCTGCAGGATTTTTATCATAAATGGGTGTTGAATTTTGTCGAAAGCTTTCTCTGCGTCTATGGAGATGATCACATGGTTTTTCTCCTTCAATTTGTTAATATGGTTTATCACATTGATTGATTTGCGTATACTGAAGAATCCTTGCATTCCTGAAATAAACCCCACTTGATCGTGGTGTATGATCCTTTTAACGTGCTGTTGGATTCTGTTTGCTAGTGTTTTGTTGAGGATTTTTGCATCTATGTTCATCAGTGATATTGGCCTGTAGTTTTCTTTCTTTGTGACATCTCTTTCTGGTTTTGGTATCAGGGTGATGGTGGCCTCGTAGAATGAGTTTGGGAGTGTTCCTCCCTCTGCTATATTTGGGAAGAGTTTGAGAAGGATAGGTGTTAGCTCTTCTCTAAATGTTTTATAGAATTTGCCTGTGAAGCCATCTGGTCCTGGGTTTTTGTTTATTGGAAGATTTTTAATCACAGTTTCAATTTCAGTGCTTGTGATTGGTCTGTTCATATTTTCTATTTCTTCCTGGTTCAGTCTCAGAAGGTTGTGCTTTTCTAAAAATTTGTCCATTTCATCCAGGTTGTCCATTTTATTGGCATAGAGTTGCAGTAATCTCTCATGATCTTTTGTATTTCTGCAGTGTCAGTTGTTACTTTTCCTTTTTCATTTCTAATTCTATTGATGAGTCCTCTCCCTTTTTTTCTTGATGAGTCTGGCTAATGGTTTATCAATTTTGTTTATCTTCTCAAAGAACCAGCTTTTAGTTTTATTGATCTTTGCTATCATTTCCTTGATTTCTTTTTCCTTTATTTCTGATCTGATCTTTATGATTTCTTTCCTCCTGCTAACTTTGGGGATTTTTTTGTTCTTCTTTCTCTAATTGCCTTAGGTGTAAGGTTAGGTTGTTTATTTGAGATGTTTCTTGTTTCTTAAGGTAGGATTGTATTGCTATAAACTTCCCTCTTAGAACTGCTTTTGCTGCATCCCATAGGTTTTGGGTTGTCGTGTTTTCATTGTCATTTGTTTCTAGGTATTTTTTGATTTCCTCTTTGATTTCTTCAGTGACCTCTTGGTTATTAAGTAGTGTATTGTTTAGCCTCCATGTGTTTGTATTTTTAACAGATTTTTTTCCTGTAACTGATATCTAGTCTCATAACGTTGTGGTTGGAAAAGATAATTGATACGATTTCAATTTTCTTAAATTTACCTAGGCTTGAATTGTGACCCAAGATATGATCTATCCTGGAGAATGTTCCATGAGCACTTGAGAAGAAAGTGTCTTCTGTTGTTTTCGGATGGAATGTCCTATAAATATAAATGAAGTCCATCTTGTTTAATGTATCATTTAAAGCTTGTGTTTCCTTATTTATTTTCATTTTGGATGATCTGTCCATTGGTGAAAGTGAGGTGTTAAAGTCCTCTACTATGACTGTGTTACTGTTGATTTCCCCTTTTATGGCTGTTAGTATTTGCCTTATGTATTGAAGGGCTCCTATGTTGGGTGCATAAATATTTACAGTTGTTATATCTTCTTCTTGGATTGATCCCTTGACCATTATGTAGTGTCCTTTTTTGTCTCTTGCAATAGTCTTTATTTTAAAGTCTGTTTTGTCTGATATGAGAATTGCTACTCCAGGTTTCTTTTGGTTTCCATTTGTATGTAATATCTTTTTCCATTCCCTCACTTTCAGTCTGTATGTGTCCCTAGGTCTGAAGTGGGCTGCTTGTAGACAGCATATATATGGGTCTTGTTTTTGTATCCATTCAGCCAATCTATGTCTTTTGGTTGGAGCATTTAATCCATTTACATTTAAGGTAATTATCGATATGTATGTTCCTATTCCCATTTTTAAAATTGCTTTGGGTTTGTTATTGTAGGTCTTTTCCTTCTCTTCTGTTTCCTGCCTAGAGAAGTTCCATTTGTTGTAAAGCTGGTTTGGTGGTGCTGACTTCTCTTAGCTTTTGCTTGTCTGTAAAGGTTTCAATTTCTCCATCAAATCTGAATGAGATCCTTGCTGGGTAGAGTAATCTTGGTTGTAGGTTTTTCCCCTTCATCACTTTAAATATGTCCTGCCACTCCCTTCTGGCTTGCAGAGTTTCTGCTGAAACATCAGCTGCTAACCTTATGGGGATTCCCTTGTATGTTATTTGTTGTTTTTCCCGTGCTGCTTTTATGATTTTTCTTTGTATTTAATTTTTGATAGTTTGATTACTATGTGTCTCAGTGTGTTTCACCTTGGATTTATCCTACATGGGACTCTCTGTGCTTCCTGGACTTGATTAACTATTTCCTTTCCCATATTAGGGAAGTTTTCAACTATAATCTCTTCAAATATTTTCTCAGTCCCTTTCTTTTTCTCTTCTTCTTCTGGGACCTCTATAATTCGAACGTTGGTGCATTTAATGTTGTCCCAGAGGTCTCTGAGACTGTCCTCAATTCTTTACATTCTTTTTTCTTTATTCTGCTCTGCAGTAGTTATTTCCACTATTTTATCTTCCAGATCACTTATCCGTTCTCCTGCCTCAGTTCTTCTGCTATTGATCCTTTCTAGAGAATTTTTAATTTCATTAATTGTGTTGTTCATCACTGTTTGTTTGCTCTTTAGTTCTTCTAGTCCTTGTTAAACGTTTCTTGTACTTTCTCCATTGTATTTCCAAGATTTTGGATCATCTTTACTATCATTATTCTGAATTCTTTTTCAGGTAGACTGCCTATTTCCTCTCCATTTGTTAGGTCTGGTGGGATTTTACCTTGCTCCTTCATCTGCTGTGTGTTCTTCTGTCTTCTCATTTTGCTTAACTTACTGTGTGTGGGGTCTCCTTTTCTCAGGCCGCAGGTTTGTAGTTCCCATTGTTTTTGGTGTCTGCCCCAGTGGCTAAGGTTGGTTCAGTGGGTTGTGTAGGCTTCCTGGTGGAGGGGACTAGTGGCTGTGTTCTGGTGGATGAGGCTGGATCTTGTCTTTCTGGTGGACAGGTCCACATCTGGTGGTGTGTTTTGGGGTGTCTATTGCTTTATTATGATTTTAGGCAGCCTCTCTGCTAATGGGTGAGGTTGTGTTCCTGTCTTGCTATTTGTTTGGCATAGGGTATCCATCACTGTAGCTTGCTGGTCGTTGAGTGAAGCTGGGTGCTGATGTTGAAATGGAGATCTCTGGGAAATTTTCACCGTTTGATATTACGTGGAGCTGGCAGGTCTCTTGTTGACCAATGTCCTGAACTTGGCTCTCCCACCTCAAAGGCACAGCCCTGATGCCTGGCTGGAGTACCAAGAGGCTGTCATCCACACAGCTGCTGTATGCCTCAGTTTTCCCCTCTGTAAGCTGGCGGGAGTAGGGCAACCTCCAGTTTATTCTTTCAATGAACATTTTAGCATATCCAAAGAACACTTATTGGGTGTCTCATATAAATATGCCATATTAAAACTGGATAGATTTCATGCTTACCAGTAAAGTTGAAATCATCTCTTTGAAAATTTTGGAAAACTTCCAGACAAGAGATTCTCCATGGACTAGTGAAATTTGTGGACTTGTTTTACGTTTAAGGTTTTAGGCATTGAAAACTTCTGTCCTATTTCCTAGGATAAAATTCAATTCTAAAAGGAATGATAAGGAGAGAAGTGATTGATGAACTTATGATTTCAAACCTCTTTATGACTTGAGATCTGGAAACATCTTGTGTGACAGGCAGAAAAATGGTCCCAAAGATGTCCACGTTCTCATCCCCGGAACCCGCATTACCTTCCATGGCAAAGGGACTTTGCAGGTGTGGTTAAGTTAAGGATTTTGAGATGGGGAGAGTATGTGAATGGGCCCAGATTAATCATGTGGGTCTTTAAAATCAGAGAACCTTTACCTGCAGTGGGTAGGGACAGATGTGACTGTGGAGGAAGGGTCAGAGAGGTGCAACTTTGATGGCTTTGAAGCTGGAGGAAGGGGCAACAGGCCAAGGAATGTGAGCACCTCTAGAAACTGGGGGGGGGGGGGAAGTAATGGACTTTTCCCTAGAACCTCCAGAAAGGAACACAGCCCTGCTGACACCTTGACTGTAGCCCAGTGGGACTGTGTTGGACTTCTAATACACAGCTGAAATCATGTCACTTTTCATTAGTCACTTTTATGACATATTACAGATTTATTAGATGTTTAGAAGCAAACCCTAGCACAGTAATTTTTTTATGTTATTATGTTCATTGCTGGGTTTTCCATCCTAGTTTTCCACATTTATCTCAGGATACCTCAGGAGGGTGCTGATGGACTTCTAGACATGAAAAAGGACCCTGGAATTACTCTCCGGGAAGCTCCTTCTTTCCAACCCAAGAGACGAGAATGTGGCCATGCACCAGGACATGCCCAGTGAGAGGAGAGGCTGTAACCGTGGGAACTGGGCCTCTGTAGAACAAGATGTAAATCGTTAAAGTCGTTTTTAATGAAACGTAAACACGGAGTTAGCGTGAGGGCCACAGTTTCTGGGTGGTTGGCTCTAAGTTTGGCAATCAGGATTTAGAGGGAAAATTCACCAGTTTTAAGGACCTCCAGATGTTCTTCTGGTTCCAGCCAGAACGTTTTCATCCTTTATGGTTACTTTTTATTGTCAGCAGCAGAATTTTCTCACAATATCTCCAAATCGGTGGAAGTGGCCGTTAGTCAGCAAACAAACCCCAAATAAGAGTTTAATCTTGGGGTCACTTTAAGTGTCGCATCGCACCCCATTTAACTTATAAGTTTTTAATAGTGTAGTGGCCAGAATTTTCAGTTTGTATGACAATGGACCAAATGAGTGTCCGATGACAAATCGGTCACTGAGCTCGTATGAATACAATGCCCCATTTTAACAATGGTTGGAAACTGGCCGATGTTTAGAAGGAGGAAACAAGGATGTCAGAAGGCCGCCATCTTGTGTGAAGAGGCAAAAGGTTTATTGCAAATTACAATGAACTACCTCGTCATAGAATTTAGATTAAACACTCCGTTCGCATCAGTTGGGAAACACTGAAGCAGTTACTTTTCAGAAGCACTCTTTGGGAAATTCAGAACTTAGAAAAAAAAAAAGACAACTTCCGTTTTCTAGAGCAAGAATTTTGTGACCACCTACACTTAATAAAACTTGACTCTATAGGATTCGCTCTGGGATTTGGTTTAAATTACGTGACGTAGTCTAAAAAGAAGTAAATCACTTCTATTCATGCTTCACTTTCCTCTGAAGAAATGAGAAGAATGAGAAGAGCAGTTCACCTTTCTGGAAGTCTCTTCTGAGAACCGCCGTCCACGTGCCGTCTTGGATTCATAAGGAAAGGACTGCATTGGGTGGCCGCAGTGAGTTCCCATACGCTCGTGATGCCACAGCAGGACCTGCTGGAATTAGGGTGAAAAGGCGCCGGAAGAGCCTTTGTTACTTGCCTATTTATAAAGGACCGGCTTTATAACTTGTTAATAAGTCACATCCCGCTTGTCCTGGCGCTTTTATCAAGGGCTTTTATCTCTGCTTATATTCATTTGAGTCGCTGGATAATTGTTGAGATTGACTCACCAGGGCCTATGGGTTCATGGGTAATTAGGGCCTGGATGATAGGCCCCTCAAGCCACTTAGCTACTGAAGCCTTGTGGCTACTGACGGATAATAGAATCTCTTTGTTTTTACAAAATGGTAATAAATCATTTGACTCTGTACTAAGCCTTTAATCAGTAGCCCCCCACCCACGCACCTAGCAGAGCAGTTGGGAGTTTTACTACTTACAGAGAGGAAAGGTCCTTCCAGAATGTTAGAACAAAGGCGAGATGTCACTTCCGACCCTAAATGCACATGTAGATTTCACTGGGGAAGACTTCTCCCGTCCCGTGTGGTTTCCGTTCTCTTGCTGGTTCGGGGTCCACACAAGCTCTTCCCAGCAGGGAGACGCGGTAGCAGGGGGCCCAGCCCCATCTGGAGGGACGGGCAGGGCACGCAGCTGGAGTGGACAAGATTTTAAAAATACAAGTTTCAGCGTTCATAAATTCTCTCCTCTGCTGATAAGTACTTTTGAAAATGTAAACCGCAGACACATTCTTTTAGGACATTTTCCAGCAGGTACTCACTGTATAAAGTCTTCTTAGACTACCCCTGGCCCCCTTTGAAGCCCAAGGCTGATTTCCAGCATCTACAGTCTCTCCAGGGCCCTATAATTACCGAGGCAATGAGCGTCAGTCCCCGGTGGTCTGCGGAATCCGACTCTCCCAGGCAAGGAAAGGCATCCCTTTGCTAATTGGAGTCCTGGTTTTTTCCTCCTTAAAATCAGCATGTGCGATATGATGGGTCGCATGTGTGATGATGTGACGTGATCACATGAGGGGTAATGAGAGAAGTTCTGCTCTAAGACGATGCGTCACTTCATCTCCTCCACCCCTCCCCCATCACATTGTTGAAAATGACAGCAATGAGAACGATTACAACAGCAATGAAGAGAGCCAGCATTTGTTAAACCTTGATTGTGTATCAGACACCCTGCCGAGTGTACAGCCTTCGTTGTCTCCTCTAATCCTCAGGACGACCTACGAGCCAGGCACCATTAGTATGTTTACCCTATTTTACAGATGGCCCTGGAGCAGCTAAGATACTTGACTTTGGGGTCAAGCATTGAACCCGTTCTTCTCTTGCTTTTAAAATGTATTCATCTGTTCTTTTAACAAAGATGTATTGAGCACCTCCTGTGTCCCAGGCCCTGTTTTAGCCTTAATACGCTCTTGGGAAAGATGTAATGAGCTCAGCAAACCCCTTTGTGGTTAGAGAAGAAAGGCGGTTTTGTAAGAGCAATGGAATTCAGAGGAAAACGAGGGAACTAACCTCAAAGTTTACTGCCTTCCTACTGCTGCCTCAAGCGACAGTAATAAGAGCCTCATCTCACAGGTGTGCGTCTGTCATCCTCACCTTTTCACCTGGGTGGGGAGACTGTTATCTGGGGAATGTGAAACGTTCTTCCTCCCGGCTTTCTGCGAAGTCTGCTGGGGAGTTTAGGGCCCAGAAAGGTTGGGGGAGTGTCCAGGTCTGAGAAAACTCACTGACAAACTTAGTATCCTGGTATCTCTGTCTGAAAGGACCCCAGAGGCCCTTGCGTCCAGCCCTTAAACCAAGCAAGATCCCCCCTTGATGAGGGGTCAGAGCACCTCCGTTTGCATACTTTCTGGGGAAACTGGGGAGCTCTCCCTCATGAGGCAGCCCATTCCGGCGCTGAAGGCTGTTCTTCATCCTACTGAGCTGACACCTTTCTCCTCATCACTTAATGATGTATCGCTGGTCCCAGCTCTGCGCTCTGATGGCGTGCCCAGCTCGCTGGTCCCAGCTCTGCGCTCTGATGGCGTGCCCAGTACGTCTAGCTCCTGCCTCACAGGAATGTAGTGCCCTTAAGTGTCTAACCTCAGAGATCTCATCCCCACTAAGACCTTCTCGCCGCCTCAGCCTTCTCCTATGCGCTATGATTCCTAAAGCCTTCAGCCTCTTAGCCGGAACGAGAGAAATTGGAAATAAATGGGCTGAACTAACTCAAGGCTCCCTGGGAAGAACTATTAATCAACACACACTTAAGTGACAAGAGGCAGTGAAGGAGGTGCAGGGGAGGCAGCCCCTCTGGCCATGAAAACAAGGACAAAGGGTCTTTAGAGTCGAAGAGGTCTCTGAGGTCAGGGCTCATCTGGCTGGTACTTGAGCCCCTAAATAATGCTTAGGGCACTCAGAGTCGTTTCTAGAAGGCCAGGCTGCAGAGTCTGATATCCTAGGATTGGAAAGAGAATCTAATGTTTCTAAGAGCATCCTTGCTCCTGGAGTTTATGCAGCTGTCTCTGGGGGGAGTTTTATTTACAGGAGGAAGGGGACGGGTAGAGTTAAAGCTACGGATGCGCTAAACCCTCTTGGAAACGACAGCTCCCGTGAACCCCAGTTCCTTCACCCGCATAAACATTTTCCCGATCTTTTGTAAAGAACTGAAATTGAGAAAAGGCCACCCGTGGTACCATAATAACGCCCACTCCACCCAATGACGTCACGGACTCTAAGAGTGAGTAAGGGCTTCATTTTTTAAGGTTGCTTTTCAGTGATAAAACCAAAGGAGCTAAGTGTAGGTCGCGTAGGCCAATCCGGCCCCAGTAATAGAAACACATTTTTTTCTATTTATATGGTGGCAAGTTAGTTTGCTGTTTGTCTTGCTGACGTTGTCGGAGGAATGTGTCCTGGGTGAGCCCATGAAGCTTGGCTACAACCTAATGTGTAGGTTCAAAGCCATGTTGATGTGAGGCGAGGGTCATTTTGTCCTAATTTCTTCCGCTTAATAGAATGATGCTGCTTGACTGTGTTAATTGTTGCTACACGTTGCCAATAGTTCCGGTGATGATGACAAGGCCTCCGGTAGGAGGTAAATAGTAGTAGCTCCCTTTCGCAGGTCAGATAAGCTGAGGCTGAGAAGGGTTCAGTGACGTGCACAGGGCTTCGTGCCCCTGAATAACAGACCCCAAATAATACCCCAGTCTACTGCCCAGTGCTATTTCCCTTGCAGAATTCTCCAGAAAATGAGCAAACTAAAACGGAGGTGTGAGCGTTAAATCCACAGAGGTGCATTTCCATTCCAGACCCATGGGAGACGCTGGCGACATCCATTAGACCTGTCCATTGCACAATTAAAAAGAAAACAAAACTCGATCGTTAGGTCCTAAACAAAATCAGCAAAAGGCGAGTCTCTACATCTTTGAAAATCTTAACGAGGGTAAGCTTTTAAAAGACAATGGTCTCCCGTGGCATGTAAGCCACGAGGTAGGGTAAGCACTTGATCATCCTAGATTCCCTAGATACATAGAATTTTCCTTCTCTCCATATCTGGGCAGTCTTTTTTGGAGTCTGCAAAGAGTAAGGCACGCAAACTGCTTTAATTCCTCAAAAGATGAATATACCAGAGATAGAAAACAGGCTTGTCACTGAGGTTTGATGATTGCTCCACCAAAGCCACAGATCTGGCTACCCTCAAAGTGGTCTGTTAGTTAAAGAGTAAAATTTAAGGAGAGCTCGTCTAATTCTTTGGAGATTTAAGATAAGCGCTTGTCAACTGGATACCGTAATCTATTTCTTTGGGAGTAACTGGAAATATTCTTTTCACTTTTATGTAAGATATGTGTTAATGTTGGCTCTGAAGGAGAAATTTATATCCAAGGTTCTCAAGGAACTCTTCTGAGATTAATTCATTTTGGACAAGCATAACTTACTTGCTTCCATTTCGCAGAGATTTAAATGAGTCCTGGCAGGGGAATGTTCCTCTTCCAAGGAAGGTGTCGTACATTAGAGGCTGAGTTCTTACTCAGCTCAGGGTCTGTTATCCTCCTAATGGGTACTCTTCCACTTCATTTTGAAACAGAAGAGTGTTAAGACCCACAATTCACGTTAAGAACATAAATTTTACATATTGATGCCATACTTACATAAAAGAGGTATCTAATCAGTTACTGGGGCTAATGCCTTCATCTGACCACCTACCACCCACTCATCCATCCGTCCATCTTCCATCCACCATCTAGCCAGCCAGCCATCCCTCCATCTGTCCATCCATCCATCTACCATCCATTCATCCACTTTCCATCCATCCCTTGATTCATTTAGCATTGGGTAATGGTAAGTGCATGGTCCAAAGCCTCACTGCAGATCGTCTGACTTTTAAACGTTTGCACTTAACCAGCAAGGCAGGACGGCTCTAACCCGGGCACAAGGCAGGAAGGGTCCTTCTGGAGCAGGGTGGCCAACCATCCCAGTTCGCCCGGGACTGTCTTGGTTTTAACACTGAAAGCCCTCTGTCCTGGGCAAATGGGATGGAGGGTCACCCTAACCTGAAATTACTGTTGGCAGATAACTTGACAGGAACAGTGTGGAACGGACGGCCTGAGTGGTATGCAGTGTGTTCACCTCTCTTAAACCTATTAAACTTTATTTAGGATTATTTAGCCCATTTATTATTTATTTAAACAGCAGAGGTGTGTGTGTGTGTGTGTGTGTGTGTGTGTGTGTGTGTGTGTGTGTGTGTGTATTACCCAGTTCTGGTCCCTGTAGAATTATTTTCATGGAGATTCCCTTTTTCAAGATGCTCAGGGTCTCCACAGCCGGGGGCGGGTGTGTGTGTGAAGAGCCCTGGGACACTCACATATGATTCCCTGTATGGGTATCATTGAGACCTAATTCTCTATGTTACGCTGTGTTGCCCTCCTGAGGACCCTGGGGGCAGTTTCAGGACTGGGGAGACCTCAGAGTCCCAGCTGCTGGGATGGTGGGTCCTCTCTGTGGCTGTCCTGGAACCAGTTGGGGTGAGTTCTTCCTGATTCGTCTTATTTTCTTATATTTACATCTAGAAATGGAATGAAATTAATTGACCGTTTCTGGCCCTACCGTACCTGTGCCGTGTGCTGTGATGGAGGGAGATGTGTCAGCTCGTCTGCCTGTGGTCAGTGGCACGGGGACCCTCTCGGGATGGTGACGGTAGGTGGCTGAGTCCCGACCCTCAGAGAAGGGCTCAGAGTGGCCATCAGTCTTCGGAGGAGCACCTTGCAGTGATTCTGTGCAGACAGAAGGAAGTTATGTAGGAGAATCATCAAGAAACCCACGTCAGGAACCTTCTACCGGGGCTGAAGTGAGAGAGTCATGTCTTCAGGCCGGCAGCAGTGGGATAAAGCTCTGAACTAGTCCTTAGTCTTAGACCCCATCTGTCCACAGCAGAGAGCGAGAGAGTGACACAGGGGGGATGTAAGGCGTGTACAGGAAGGTTTGGGTCTCAAGCAAAGTGGGTCCTACGCTCTGCTCTCCCCAGGCCTACGGAAGGGGAATGACAGATCTCGGGGAGTCAGTTGGCAGAGGGGTCCTGGGTCTCAACCTCTCCTGGACCCAGCTCTGGGAAAAGGACGAGATCCCCAAGTGGAATGAGCCCTATGAGAGCCTCCCAGGATGCCCACGCAGGTCGTGGAAGAAGCTGGAAGAGACCTGGGCCTGAAGAGGTGGCAGCTACCTGTGCGCTGAGACCACACCTGGATCTCTGGGGTTGTGGACCAGCCCCGTCCCCAGCACCTTGGCTGTGTGGAGGTCAACCCTCCTCCAACAAGGAAAGGAGGTGAGGCTGGATTGCCAGAGATGCATTTTCCTCCAAATGGGGGCTCGAAATAGATGGTGAATTCAGTTTTAGAAAAATAATGTTACATTTCCTTCACACCTGACCTTGTGGACTGAGATGAGAGTCGCTCGGGTAAAAGGATGCTGACAATGGTCATGGCGGAGACCCTGAGAGCTGATATCCGTGGAGCATTTATGACGGGTCTCTACCTGGATTAACTCGTGAAATCCTTACAACAGTTAGGTACTGCTTAGTCCCCACTTTAGAGGAAACTGGGGCACAGAGAGGATGAGGAACTTGCTCAGAGTCACAAAGGAGGATGCAGGATTTGAACCTGGGTCCTCTCCACCACCCTTTAGCGGCACACTCAATGTTCAGAAACCAAGTGGTCAGAAATTCTTCCCTAATCTCCAACTGAAGCCTTCTTGGGGGAGTGTAAACCTCTCCTTCGTGTCTTGTTCTTAACAGAAAGAGCTAATAGTTACTCACGTGATCCATATCTTTTCTCCATTTCCTCTTTTTCAAGCCAAATGACCTCAGTTGCCTCAGCCTCTCCGCAGAGTGGCTGTGACCCGAGGCTGTCGCTGCTGTGCTCACTGCTTTGGTGTCTGAGCCTGAATTGGAACAAAGGTTAGTACCTGATGAGTATTCTAGGAAGACTGCATCTTTCCGATTCCCAGATCAATACATGCTGGTGTTGGATTTAACCATTTCTTTCAACAGGGACAGATCACTCCCGTGGTCTCCCGCGGTCCTGGCCTGAGCCTGCGGTGCTTTTATGAAGATGCCCTAAGCCTTTCTCCAAGGCTTCTGGGAAACAAGCTATTTGGCCTTACGGATGTGGCCGATTGCCAGGCCTGTTCTCTGTCCATCTAAGTTATGATGGCAGAGAAGATAAAAATACAAAGACCAAAAAGTCATTTTTCTCCCCGCAAAACACCACAATTCTTTGAGCCTTTCATTTTCTTCTGCGTTTTTTTTTTGCTGATAACGATGAATAATGGTTTCTGCCTCTGCTTTTATTGGCTTAGCATTTGGGGTTATAAGAATGTAAATGTTTCCCCAAGGAGAAATACATTTGGGGGGATTAACTAGATTGTTTCTTTTATTTTTAAAATTTTAGTTCTAAAAGGAAGAAAGAATCTGCGAACTAAACCAAGTCACGATCCCAAACAGGAACTGGAGAGCAGAGACCACCATTCATTTGGGTCGGTCACCTCTGGGGGGTCCCATTTTAGTTGGCACGCCTTGAAACAGTTCTATTTTAAAGCCAATGACAGTCATCTTTAAACGTATTCATAGTTGGGTCAGATCACGTGATGATAAACCCGATTTCGTTCAGCATTTTATCCCTTTAACTGACCGTACCACCCGATTTCCACAGCAACTCTTCAATGTGGGTGTATTTAGCAAATGGTTATTACCTTTTCCTCATCACCTGTTTTCCCCTCGAGTCCCTCATAAGCTGTCATTTACCCTCACCCCTCCATTGAAACTGTGCTCTTAGAAATCAGCAAAAACCTCCTTTAGGTCAAATGGAAAGAACTCGAGCTCTTTTCTGTTGCTCTACCTGAGCCCGTCAGCCCTGTTACCCCTTCTCCTTCAAGGCTCCTCAGTCCTCGGCCTCTTTGATACCATGTGAGCATTCCTTCTCTGGGGAAGCATCCATCCTCCCTGGATCCACCAAGGCTTGGCACCCGTTTCTAGGCTTCATTTTCTCTGTGTTCATCTTAGCTTAGGCTCCTATCTTCAGCTGTCAACATTATTTATGTTGTTCCCAAGTCCACATCTCCCACCCCGCGTCTCTGAGCTCCCAAGCAGCAACTCCATCAGCTTCTGAACAATTTCATTTGTTAATTTGCTTTACTCTGGCACCCGAAACTCAGCAGACCGCCTGCCCAAATCATCTTCCCTCAAGTTCACTCTCCCTGAATTCTCTCCCAGCAGCACCATCATTTCATCTCTGAATCAGTGGTCCTTGTAGACTCCTTTCCCCAGACTTTAAGCTCCAAGGAGAGCAGAGGTTGTTCCCACCGTTTTCACCACCACCCCCTGGAGCCTGGCACAGTGCTTGGTGCATAGTAGGAAATACAGTAGGTCTTTGTTGTTTATCGATTTTATACATAGTAGTGCATACCTGTTCATCTCAAATCCCTAATTTACCCTTCCTCCCTCCTTTCCCTTTTGGTAACCATAAGTTTGTTTTCTATGTCTGTTATACTTTAGTTCTGGTCATAAAGGGAGGGAAATAATAATACCTACCTGTGTGTGTTGACGTGACGATTAAGTGAGAGAATGTTTATTAAATGGATATAGTAAGTGTTCGATAAGCTTTCTGGATGATGGTGATGTTGGTGATTATGATGATGATGATGGTGATGATGGTGATGTGATGCTGGTGATGATGATGGTGGTGATGATGGTGATGATGACGACAGTGATGGTGACAATGGTGATGGTGATGATGAAGGCTGTGATGTTGATGATGGAGATGATGATGGCGATGATGAGGATGGCAGTGATGATGAAGGTGGTGATGATGGTGGTGATGATGATGGTGATGATGAAGGTGGTGATGATGGTGGTGATGATGATGGTGATGATGACAACGGTGATGGTGATGATGAAGGCGGTGATGTTGTTGATGATGGCGATGATGATGGTGATGATGAGGATGATGGTGATGATGAAGGTGGTGATGATGATGGTGATGGCGATGATGATGGTGATGATGAGGATGACAGTGATGACGAAGGTGGTGATGATGGTGGTGATGATGATGGCGATGGTGATGATGATGGTGATGATGAAGGTGGTGATGTTGATGATGGCGATTATGATGGTGATGATGAGGATGATGGTGATGATGAGGATGACAGTGATGATGATGGTGGTGATAATGGTGGCAGGGGAGAGGCATAAGCTGGGCCTGGTGAGGTTTGGAAGCAAGTGCAATGCTGTGAGGAAGGACGTCATGTTGGGGTGTGGGCGAGCAACTGCAGCAGCTGTCAAGATCCAAGGTACGTTCAGGGCAGAAGATCGAGAACTCCGACGGGCATGAAACGCGGCTGGAGAAAAGGCAGAACCGAGCAGACTCAGTAGGGAGGTGGGCTCCAGCCGTGCTCCTCAAGGTCCTGGGGTTTTCTTGGAGGGTCTCAGAGACTCTGTGGGTGGGGACAGGGACGGCTGTCCCTGTGGCTGAAGGATTAGGCACTAAAACATACAGGTGTGGGCTGACTAAAGGGGGAGAATGTGCTAGACGTGTGCAGATCTGAGCCAAGCTGCTCTGCTTTTGTTTTACCTCTTGGTTTTCTAAGATCACCTTTGAAGGAAGAGTCTTGCTGCTTTATATAAAAAAGTGAGAAAATCACCGGTGTGGGCCTTGAAGGCGAGCTGAGAAGTTTGAGCTTTCTGTGTTTAGCACTGGGGAAGCTGATGAGATTTGGATGGAAGAGTAGCAGGACCAAAGCGACGCTTTGTCAAAACTCTTCTTCTTACAATTCATTCAGTGGTGGTGGTGTAGCTAGCTGGGCAGGGGAACGAACACATTGCCCAGGCAGGAAGGGCCACTGTGAGACTGATTCTCCCTCCAAAACACCCGCTCTCTGCCCCCTGCCGGGTGTTCTCTTGGCCAGCAGTGCGGTGTGGTCCCAGCATCCTGCGTGGAGCGTGGCAGCCGCCCCCTAACCCTCTGCCCTCGGACTCTGGCCCCCCATCCAGGTCAGCTCGACAGAACTCCCATCTTGTCGTTCCATCCATGTGCCAAAGCCGCCCGTGGTTCTCCCTGGTTTGTTGGAGAAAAAGCAAACTCCCTTGCTTGGCATTCAAGGCTCCACAATGGAAAACATTCTGTTCTTTGAGTCCTCTCTGCTACTAGCTGGTGTCTGCAGCTGGTGAAACCTTCTTACAGCACCGATACCCCCGAACACAGGGTGTTTATTTTCTCTTGTGCATTTCGTGCCATGCCCTCGTCCTGGGATGCACCCCCCATACACACACACACACACACACACACACACACACACACCCCTGTACTTAGTTTTCTATCCTTGTAGACTTCACACAAATTCCCTCAGCCTTCCTGACCACACTTGGTCATAACTGTCTCTCCCCGTGTGAACTCTTGAAGGAACCCTGCCTCTTAAATGCTCATTCTGCAGCCATCAGTAGATTAGTGGTTCCAAGTGTCACCTAACATTGTGCTGAGCTCATTGCAGACCGACAAGCCTCAGTGACTTGGTCCACTGAAGGGGGAGCATCCCCGATTCCTTCACTCCTTCTCTGCCCGAGGCCACCTCATGCCCCGCCCACCCCCCCTTCCTGCAGCACCTCCCGCCCTAGCCTGACGTCCTCCTGGGTCTCAGGACAGGACTGCTCAGGGATTTTGTGCAGCTGCCTGTGTTTTCAGAAGTGGCTTGATTCCAGCCAGCATTCCTTCCCCAATGGGGCTTTTTATGAAATGTCTTCTCGAGAAATGCTGGCAGATTGGAGATTCACCTCACTGTTCATCAAAGGAACCAGAGCGCTGCCCGACAGACCTGCTGCTCCAGGCTCTCTCGGCCTACATGTTCTAGTCAGAAGCCATTGGGAGAAGATTCTGAACAGGCAGTAGAGGCCCTTCCCCTCCCCACAGGCAGGAGTGACAAGAACAATTTCAAGACACGCAGTTGAGGCAGAGAAGACGCATTTCCTGTTCCGCACGTGGCCAGGTCCTCATTTGTCAGCCCCCAAGCAGTACATCCGCATCTATAAAAAGCATCCTTTGCCCCGAAAGTGCCAACGTTCTAGTGACAGACAGACTCATTATAAACCTGTGTAGCCGGCTTCCTCTTTCAAGACACAGGAACCATGGCACAGACGGCTTTGTTGTCATTGATGGACGGCCCCCACGGACTCGTCTGGCCTGTGCCAGGGAAGAGACATGACAGGCATGAGATGTGCCGGGTTCTGGTCTTCAAGGAGCTCCAAATTAGGAGGGGTGACGGGAGCTGCCATAGAGAAAATAAAATAACAACAACAAAATCAATAAAATAAACAAAACAAAGTTTCTGGCTAGCTCAGGCTGAACGCCAGAGCAGTCCAGAGAGGGTTGCAGGAGGTGGAAGGGGACACACGCCATGGGTGTTCTACCAGCAGAGGGTCCAGGAGCAGAGGATAGGATGGACTTGGGCTTGAACAGCCTGAGGTGAGAAGAGGGAGGAGAGGAGGCTGGATTCTTCCCCAGACGCTGTGCCCAAGGTTAGGAAGGGGACTCAACCTGCTGGTAGACGCAGTGCGTTTCTCCTCTGAGCAGAGAAGGAGCATCCTTCCCTCCAGGCAGCCCCGCTGTGAAGTGTCAGCTTTGCAGAAGACAGGCCCGAGGGCCCCATCAGAGGACATCAGAAAGGGGACAGGGGAACGTCCAGGCTTCTCCTGGTCACACCACATGGCTTTGATTTCTGGCCACACTTACCCCATGCTCTGGGGTAACCCAGATATCAGTGATGAGGCCAGATATCAGGAATTACCATCTGAGCCTCAAGTTAAGATGGGCCTACTTCACCTGAGCTGTCACAGGTGGGACAGGTAAAGGAGGGTGACAGGTGACAATATATGAAGGGCCACCAGCCTAAATGACAGAAGCATCCCACCTTAGTCGCCTTCTGTGCAGGAATCCCGTATTTTTAGGGGAAGCTCAGACACAGCTCTCAGTGTTCCCACCATGTGGGTGAAGGGAGAAGCAAGGAGAAATTCAATCCACGGACAGATCTCAGTCCCAAGTTTTAGTCCTGGTTTCCAGCATCTTCCTCATAAAATCTTTGCCCAGAGCCATCACAAAAAGGACAAAATTGTCTGATTTCCACATTGTCTTTCTGTCTTCCGTCAATAAGTTGGCTGACCTTGAACGAGCCCATTTGGTGCTCACTCTTTCCGGTTGTATAATGAGGATGGCGTTGGTCTGGGAGCACAGAGGTCACTGCCAGCACTAACGCTTTACGGTTGTCTCCCAGTAACGCTCTTCCCTCTGCCGGGCTGGGAGATGGGGATAGCTGAGCAGGCGGCAGTACTGGGCAGTGGTTAGAGCTTTGCCTCTAGAGTGGGAGAGACTTGGCTTAGATGTTGGGCCCTCTCCGGGCTCAGGGCACCTCCTGCTCTGATAGAGGTCGGCTGTGAGCGTTAAACCAGCTAGCTGGCCTCCATCAACCAGACCTACACGCCAGGTCAGGCTTGAACTGAGTCAGCACGAAGATTGTCTAAGGGATTTGGGACAGGATCATGACCATGGCTCCATCTCAAAATCAGGAGAAAGTCAACATTCTTATCAAAACAATCTATCGTAAAAACAACACGAATCAGAATGAAGCCTTTCCGATGTGGACCCAGCTGCCAGGAGGGATGAGCATTGGCCGGCCTGTGTGGTGACCCTGGGGCTCATGGTGTAAGAGGTCAGGCTTGGGGGGAAGCCAGCACCTCTCAGCGGCCTGAGGGTGGGCGAGGGCCCCGTGTAACCATCCATCCAGCTAAGGAAAGGCTGGGAGGCAGATGGGTGAGGGGAGAAGTCCTGCATGAAACCTTTTCATTTTTCTGTAGAGCGAGGACTCTAATGGTAAAAAGTGAAAATAATCACTTCCTTTTCCTCAGGCAGAGGATGACACCTTTTAAAGAGTTTCTCCTAACTGTTCCCTCAGGGACTAGATCCAAGGTCCCTTTTGTGCTCCCCGTTTAGACTTGATGTTTTAATTGGGAACACTTAGCGTTGCAAGCACGGGGAGTTTCTGATCGCCCACTGTACCTGAAAGCTGAAAAAGCAGCTCTATTCCCAGCAAGCCCGAGGCTCTGGCTCTGTGATGGAATCACGCAGCTGGACTGTGCGGGGGCCGGGGAGAGACGCAGTTCCCTTCCTCAGGCCACAGGCACGTCTGTTTCCCACCGAATGGCCCAGCCCCGGGGGTCCTTTTTCAAAGGCTGCCTTATTACTGGGGCTCCCTCCTATTTTGTAGGGCAGCCACTCCGCCCTGGCCCGTTCTTCCACCTACAAAGCACGTCCCCTGCTCTTGGTGAGGCTGTTCTGTCGAGCAATAACAGATGCCCCTTTTTATTCCCAAGGGGATGGGACGAAGCACAAATGAATTACAGCCATGAAGCCTTCAGTCGGATTTTCTTGTCCAGTACGCTTCACGTGGATGGGGGACTGTGTTTCATCTAAGAAGCAGTAAACAGGGGAATGAGGTTCTAGAGACATTTAAAGGGAACCTAGAGGGTTCTGACATTCCTGAGACGAGGAAGCATTTCGCTCTGAAGTTTCAGGTCACTAAGCGGGGCTGAACCCCAGGAAGCTGACGCTGGTGGGAATGTCCTGGCAGAAGGACAGGAGCCCCAGGCTGGTCCGACACTCCTGCTACTTGGCTGGGAAGCCCCGGCACTGGGAAGACAGCTCATTACTTATGTCTCTGTCTATTACTTGCCTCGATGTGGAGGCCCCGTGATGAGTTGCACTGACATCAAGAAAAAAAGTTGAGGGGGGAAATATACCGGATAGTGACAAGCTGGGAAGGCTGGAGGACTCGTAATGTTCGAAATGTTCACTAGATTTTTCCTGAAAATGAGGTTGGGTGGGAAGAGAGCGGCCTGTCCCCTGGCTTGGCTCACTGGCCAGGTGGGCTCTGGGCATCGTCAAGGCCACCAGCAGCAGGGTTTTCAGATGTCCTACAGAGCACGTGGCGGTCCTAGGGCGTCTCAGAGATTCAGATCCAGTAACTCCAGTATCGCCCAGGAAACGGTCTTCTCTGCAAACGCACCAAGCCTGAGAGCTGGACGTAACAACGCCTATCGCGTTACATCAAGTTCAGGACCAGCTTATTTCTGTCAAGTTCAGGAGCAACTTCTGGTCCTGCAAGTTTTCAAGGAATGGGACGTAAATGGACAGGCATGTGCCTCTCACCCACTCAGGGTAGGTCCAGGATTTGTGGGACCAATGCTTATTCAATTCAGAAATAAGGGAAATAGTACCACATCGTCAGTGCAAAAGCAGGGGCAGCGCCTTGGAAGGGACTTGTACATGGCAGAGACTCAAGCTTAGGCGCTTCTAACTTCACAGTACATTATCTCTGTCCCCTGCCACGGTTATCAGCAAAGGGCAGTTAGGTTACTCACCGCAAACTTACCCTCTGGTCGTGGAGTCACAGAACATGGCGACCGTGGCCCTTGGTGGCCTGAACAGGCTTTGGTTCCCCCCAGCAACTAAGGCAGCTTCTAGAATCTCTGTTACAGAAGATAAAGCCAAGAAGGCGTGCGTCCCATGTCCTCCAAGCGCACATCATGCTCCCCAGGGGACAAGTGTCTTGCACCCTTGCCTCTCCCGGGGCCTGGCCGAGTGCTGGCAAAGAGCCAGCTCGTGGCTGAATGGATGCGGAAGTGAAGAATTAAACTTAAAGAAAAAACCCAGATCCCCAGGTGAGAGTGAAATTCCCAGACTGGGCTTGGAGGCGAGGGGCAATTCCCTTCCTGTGCCTACGAGACAAGTGCGCTCCTGCTTTGCCCGCAGTGGGATGATAAGCCTCTCCCCGTCTGTCGAGGAGAGGGGTTCTTCTGGGTGTGTCCAGGGCCCCCAAGGAGCCCTTAGGCCTGGGCTTCCCGGCACGTGGGAATTTCTCTCTCCAGAGAAGGTGTGCTGAAGGGACTTGCAGAGGTGATCCAGCTGTCGTCCCTCGGCTTCCAGCCCCTCACCCTTGGCTCCGCTGCTGAGTTTGGACAAGCAGGCCCCTTCCTGCTCTTCCTTGAGATGGTGCCTGGACCAAGTGCTTTCCACTGTGGGAGACGGAAAGATGAAGGTCTCTGCCTCGGCCTATGAGCTGACAGGGCTTCGAGCCAGAAGTCAGTGCGTGGAAGGAAACCTCGTGCAGGGTCGGATTTCGTCTGGTAGAAATTGGTACGATGTGGGGCGGGGTCTGGACATGGGGGTAGAGGTGCTGTCGACAGCAAAGGCTTCAGGTGCGGCTAACCTCTGTCCACAGGCTGGATGAGGGAGGGCGTCACTGGTGCCGAGCCCAAGTGATGGGTGAAGGAGAGTGTTCCACGGGACGCTGACGCAAAGAGCCACTGTGCCGGGAAAGAGTGTCAAGTGGGTTTGGGGAGTGGCAGACGCCATCGCCTGCTGGGACGTCTGTCGTGTGTGTAGCGTATTAACGTCTGAAAAGGCTTACAGGTGAATAAGCAAAGTGAAACAACGTTCACTCTGCCAGCATTTCCCAAGTGTGCTGGTCACGGCACCCTTGTTCGGGTCACACCACGGACATGCCACGGGCGACACTGGAACTGACTCGAAACCCAGCTGAGGCTGAAGACGGGACTGACTGAGCGGGAGGGTGGCCCCGTGCGGCTTCGGCTGGATGGAGGGACGGCGTGGGGTGTGCAGAACACTCATTGAGCCTTGATGCTCAGGTCTCTGCCCTGCAGTCGAAGGCAGGAGTCTGTAGGGGAACCTTCGGGAAAAGGTGGGGCAGAGAGGGTAAAAAATAAAAAAACCCTCAGGCAGTAATGCATGTCTTGCTCGGGCAAGAGATATGGGGGAAACAGGGTCCCACTGTGTGAGGTCAAGGAAAGGGAGCCCACGGGGAGACTGAGAACCTGCTGCAGAAGATCTACTAGGATGACAGGTGTTCCCAGGATGGGTGTTATTAGGATGAGGGGTGTTAGTGATACACCTGAAATATGACTGTGATTATTTACTGTATTCATTACCATGAGTGGTGATGCTAGCGTTTATCTGAAGCTTTATTGTTTGCAAGTTATTTAATCTCCTTGGATCCACAGAAGAACTGTGAGACGGATGACGGTCCTTAACGTTATTCACTCTTGGGGGGAGATAAGTTGAGTACGTTGCTGACTTTCACTTAAGCGATAGACGCTGGAGCTTGGACTCAAGCGCTGGGCTCGAAGCTTCTGGTCCTTTCTTCGGGGGGAGCCAGCAGTCCTGTGGCCCTCTGGCTGCCCTTCTTGGGGGACAACCCGCAGGAGGGGGCCAGGGCCCCGGGATCCCTTTGGGAAGGATAAGAGGAAAGGCTGCCCGGGTCCTTCCGCTGCCATGTTGCCCAGAGCCAAAGGCACAGAGGTGGTAGGAGATTGTGCCCTGTAGAGGTTCCCCTAAAAGTTGGGGATGGCCAGGGTGCGGGGCCAGAAAGACAGCTCTTTTCCCTCACATTTACCTCTTTGGTCCCTGCTAAGCCAGAAGAAGACGTGAACAGGGCTCCGGCCCGTGCAGGGTTTTCTAGCTTTGGAGGAAAGGCACAGACATCTGCCCTAATTATAGAGCAGGCTTCTCCCCGAATTGGAAAGGCGGGGTGAACAAGCCTGGATCCATTTTCAAGCTGTCTTATAGGCTTGTTCTGGGGTTCTGAGACCCGAAGGGGATGGGCTGATTCCAGGTGTTCAGCCCCAGGGCCCTGAGCTGCAGGTGGACCGGGGCACAGGGAGGGGTCCACGTGTAATCCCACCCCAGCCTTCGGTCATGGGTGGATCTCGAAGCCAACCTGGGAAGGCTGTGGCCGTAAAGACCACCTGGAGATGATCCAAAGTCGCGAATCACCCCCAGGGAGCAATAGGCCTGATCCACAGGCCACCTGGGGCACGTTCAGATGCTCTGAGCGAGGGATGCGGTCACAGGGCAGAGCGAGGCGCAAGCCTCGAGGCTTACAGGAGGAAGGTTCGGAACACAGAGGGGCTGAAAGCAGAGCCCTTCGGGACAGTGGGAAGCAGCCCGGCGGGGGTGGGATTGCACCGAGAGGGGCTCAGTTGGAGGGGAGGGACCCAGGGCCAAGAACTGCCGGGGGTGGGGAGACAGCTGAGCGCGCTCGGGAGGAGAGAGAGCAACGTGTGAGCAGAGGGCCAGCGAGGCCAGGACTGTGGGCTGAGATGAGACAGAACGAGTGAGACAGGCAGGCAGAGGCACGGTGGGGGCGATGGAGTGGACGCCCCGGGGAGCCCCTCCTGGGCACCGTGCTGGCGGGCTTGAACTGCAGCGGTGGTTGGTACCGCGTATTGGGGGGGGGCAGAAGGGAGGAACAGAACCAGGAAGCGGGCTCGGCGTGCAATGCGAGAGCCTCGCGGGCTGCACTCCCGGCCAGAGAAGGCTCGTGGGTCACGGCCAAGGCGGCAACAGTTTGGCCTCCCGTCACCGTGAGCGATGGGGCAAGGTGTCGTGAACGCATCTTCTAGAACACCCAGTCCACTTGATGTCGACCTGCACCCACTCCTCAGGCCACAGAAGGAAAAGTCTTGCGGGTGATTCCGAGTGTCCTGCCTGGGGAGCTCTGCACCCATGGGCTCCCGGGTCAGCACACAGCCTCCTCGTCAGCCCTGACGGCCCAACGTCTCCTCCAGGAAACCGTGCAGACCCCCTTCCAGCGGGAACTCCCTTACGAGGGCACCCCTACCGTGCCTGTACCTTCTCAGCCGCCTTGCGTCCCATACCAGGCTCACTGCCCCAGATCCCCTTCTAACTGTACCACCTGCCTGCCTGGAAACGCAAAGTGATCCACAAGGTGAAAATAAGGCAAAGTAGAGATGCGCGTCCTTGCGGTGCCATGCTGGAGCCTGACCCAAAGGCCCTTCCGAGGATGGTTCAAAACCCATCCTTTGCTGGGCTAACCATTTGCTACAGATCAGGACCTAAATTCACTGAAGTTACTCGGAGATTCATGCCAGATAGCGATGCAAATTATTTCTGTCAGATAGAAAAGTCAACCCCAAGCGGTATGGCTATATGGACATAAACCAATTTAGAAAACTCTAACCTGGTGTCTAATTCCACACGCTTTCTTCAGTGGCTGTAAATACTGTACTTCAAACGCTCTTTAAATCAGCTCGTCTGTTTGTTTCCTCATTAACGAGTTAAATGAATCTTTGACTCAGGTTTATTCTGTTTTTATGCATTGGTGTTTTTAACATTTGGGAAATTTGGCACTTTTAGAGATTGTTTCATAGAAAGGCCCCCATGGGCTTCCTTGTTGAAGCCCATTAAACTGTGTCACCCCCAGAAGAGTCCCATGTTCTCCTTGGTCCCAGGCTTGCGCTTTCCTGGGTCCCAAAGTCAGTCTCTAGGAGCGAGAGAACGCCGTCTCCGGTGACTCTCTGGTTTTCAGGGGTTTCTTGGATTTTTGGTTTCAATGTTTCAAATTCTGATTCTATGTTTCTGCTTTTTTTTTTTTAATTTATTTATTTTATTATTTATTTATTTATTTAGGCTGTGTTGCGTCTTTTGTTGCTGTGCACGGGCTTTCTCTAGTTGCGGTGAGCAGGGGCTACTCTTTGTTGCAGTGCACGGTCTTCTCATTGCGGTGGCTTCTCTTGCTGC
Source organism: Globicephala melas (assembly GCF_963455315.2). Classification (NCBI taxonomy): domain Eukaryota; kingdom Metazoa; phylum Chordata; class Mammalia; order Artiodactyla; family Delphinidae; genus Globicephala; species Globicephala melas. The sequence goes on along the minus strand of NC_083315.2, from coordinate 2,136,387 downwards.
GGAGCACGGGCTCTAGGCACATGGGCTTCAGTAGCTGTGGCACACGGGCTCTAGAGCACAGGCTCAGCAGTTGTGGCGTATGGGCTTAGCTGCTCCGCAGCATGTGGGATCTTCCCAGACCAGGGCTTGAACCCGTGTCCCCTGCATTGGCAGGCGGATTCTTAACCACTGCGCCACCAGGGAAGCCCTATGTTTCTGCTTTTGTTTCTGGTCTGTGTAACAGTCTCTTTCCACTGCCCGTTCCAGTGAAACCAGTTTTTATCTTGGATCACTAGTTGGCCTTGACGTTCTTCTCATATGTCAGGAAACTCTGGGTCTGGGCCACACTGTCTTCAAGACCGGTGGGTGTCTGACCACTAGGCTGGTCTCCACTGCACGGGGAGAGAGCACCCTGTGTATTTGGTCTGTGCACAGCTGCTAAGTTAAGCCTCCTCGGTGAAAGCAGGGATTGGAAATCTGCCTTTATGGGCTGATCTCTTGGTGACCCATTATGGTCTGTTGGGCTGGGTGGATGATGGGAGAATCTAGTTTGTTAATTTTTTGTTGTTTGTTTATCTATTAGGAATCAAATCAATTAAGAAAATATTTCACGCCCACTGGAACGGAGAATGGCTCTTTGAGAACTGGATGGGTGAGTTTCACTATTTCTGTGATTACCTTTGACCTGCAGCTCAGCGTATAGAACTACAACTGCAAGTTCTCGGTGGGTCTGTACATCTGTCATTGAGAACAACCTCTGTTTCTCGTTGTTTCCGTGTGAAATATATTCCGAATATTAATATTAATAAATATTAATTTATTTATTATTAATAAATATTAATATTTATTAATATTAATAAATTGAGGGTATAAATTTGATGATGTATTTTCTAAAAGAAGTTCTATTCAGATTGGTTTATAGAGAATTGTAAACACTTACCTGTATCTAATATTCCCTGAATTTCTAGAAAATAAAGAAACTGAACTTCTAGTACTTTAGATGTGCTGGTCTTTGAAGGAAAAAAAAAAGGCCCTCTTACAGAAACTGCTAGTTAGGAATCTTTTAATTAAGAATCTCAGTTCACATAAGCAAGGTGAATGGTTAAATAAATCAAACTGGTTTAATAATTTTGGTTTAAAAACCAGCTGCATGACTTTCCCTCGATTTTATAAGCGAGGACTATAATACAAGGATACATTTTACTTAAGATTTGGATTTGTTTTCTCATGAAGAGACTACTTATAATGTAAACTTCCTGAGGTTTTTTATTTATTTATTTTTTTACTGGTTTCCTGGTCAGGTAAACTAACATTACTTCTATGTAATGTTTAAATTAAGAAAAGTATAAAATTACATGTTCAACTAATTTGAATTCTCGTTCTGACAATTTTTATATCAACTTTTACTATATTCTATAGTGTATCAGCTTAAATATAAGTCTCAAAATCCTTCGTTAACCTAAAACCTTGAATTACATTAAATCAAGGTAATTAATGGACAGTTTTTGGATGCCTGAACAACTTTTTAAATAAGATAGACTGTTGAAACACTATAATTTAGAATAGACGGCCTCCTTTCAACCAGGATAAATTAGGCAAAGTAATTGTGCAACCGAGGTCATGCCTGGAATGTCACCATTAAAAATTGTTATTTTATCAGATATGTATGTATATATATCTACATAATTTCTATATAGATATATATAGAAATTTTTTAACGAGGAGCCTGTATTTTCATTTTGGACTGAGTTCTGCAAATTATATGATCAGTTCTGTATGTATTTGTGTGCATGTGTGTATGTGTGTACATACACATATATGTATTCATATCTTTGCTTGTTATTGTTATATATAACAATATATATAAGCTGTTCCTTTGGGTTTTACTTATCAAACATGTTCATTTTCTGCCATTTTATAAAAATGTGTAAGGATGGAGGTAGCCGTAGGGGATCGTAGTACGTGTGTTTGTGGGATTTGCGAATCTGCTGAAATACTTGTGTAGGACGGAGATCTTTCAATTACTCACCTTTAAGTTTTCTCTCTGGTTCAAGTTATACTTTATAGGAATATATAATCAATATAATATGTTTATCTGAGACTGTATGAGGAATGATAATGGCAAAGAAACACAACTGTATGTGCCAAGTAATAAAATGTGGTTTTGCTTTTCAAGAGAGAAAGAGGATAGCTTTGTAGTAAAGTGTCAGGTGGCGCCAGAAGGTGGAGGACTTCAGTGAAGGGTAGAATGCTAGTGGCTGCAGCACCTGTGGAAGGTGTGGGTGGAGGTGGTTGATTGGCCTTGGATTATAATACCTGGAAATAACAAATCTAAAAAAGTGTAAGAGTGTGTCTGAATTTGCCAAACTCTACTCAGTTCTCATGGGTTTATCCATAAGATAATTTTATTAAAAGTTCTGTGACTTCCTTCCTGGTAACAGACCCATGTAAAATTAGAATTTGGTTTCCTTTCTGTTAAAATGACTATAGGTCTTAGAATATTTTATCTGCTTGTACTAAGCAGTAGCAAAAGACCTTTCTTTACCTTGATCATAATTTTCCTAGGCAGGCGAGATGCCATATGTTAGGAGTAACTTTTCGTGCTCTGTGCTGACTTTTATCTTGATTACTTTTAAAATTTCAAAGTTCCTCACATCTGAAAGAACTAAGATCCCTACCTAACAGCTGTGTTATCTTCTCAGTGTGTTTCGAAATATCATATTGTCATTTTGATGCATAAGTAATCAAGCTAAAATCACATTTTTCCTAGGTAACTATGATCCTTTCAAAATCCCCTCTAATAACTTTAAAACTTAAATGAAAATTTAAATTTTGCCCCCCGCACTATTTAATATTTTTAAATTTCAAAATAGATTTTACACCTAAACTACATATGTTATTTCCCAGAAGTTCCCTGGGCAGTTACAAAGATTCATTCTTTCATATTATATACAGAGGGATGATAGAAATGATTGGGTTTGTTTGTACGTTGTCTATTTGGTAAATAGGTCAACACTAACAAGAGCTATACAGGAAGACGGTCAAGTGAAAAGAGAACTCAGGTTGCCCAAGTTAATTTTTCACAGGTAGTATGTTATTAATATAAATATATTTCAGAGATTTTACGTTTGACAGGAACTCCTACAGGTCTGCCAGCGCTCTCACTGCCTGTAATACATCCCTCCCCTGAAGGTAGCCACGAACCAGAGCCTTGTGGACCAGTGAGGTTATTACACTTAGTAACTGTAATAAATTAACCATCACTATTCAGAGTTTTTCTCAACAGGTGGTTTTTGCTTTCCCCTCGTATTTGCCGGAATTTTCTATAATATCCAGGTTAGCATTGGATCTTTAACCAAGGATAGTCTCAGAGCATTAGTGGAAAGGCTTATAGCAGGTGCACTAAACTATTGATTCCTGGCAAAATACACTCATGCGTACAGGTTTGGGAGTTTAATCAAGGTGGCATCACTTACACAACTCTGACAGCTTGTATCAGACCAGAGTCACGTTTCTCAGCTCTCTCCAGTCCAAAAGCAAATAACTCTGCAAAAGCAGCTCGCTGACCCATGAGCCAGTGGTACAAGAATTAGTTAAAGAGAACTGAACGAACAGATGAAGGAGATTTAATTGTGTGGGGTTTTTTAAGGATTATTGAAACTGTTTTTAATATTTTATTAAAATAAAATATTGTATTTTAAATAATTTTTAATAAATAATTTTAAAAATATTTTATTTTTAATAAAATAAAATAAAATAAAAAATTTGATGTCTGTATGGCGGAACTCTTCTTTTTCGCGGTAAAATATACATAACGAAATAACCGTGCTGACCACTTTAAGTGTACAACTCCATGACATCAAGTATGTTCACAATGTTGTGCAACCATCACTACCATCCATCTGCAGAGCTTTTCATCATCCCAGACAGACGTTCTGGACCCGTTAAACAATAACCCTTACCACCCCCATCCCAGCCACTGACACCCACCATCCTACTTTCTGTGTTTGTGAATTTGACTACCCTAGGTGCCTCATATAAGTGGTATCATACAATATTTGGACTTTTGTGACGGGCTTATTTCACTTAGCATAATGTCCTCAAGGTTTCTTCATGCCGCAGCATGTGTCAGAATTTACTTCCTCTTTAGGGCTGAATAATATTCCATCTTATGGATAGGCCATGCTTTGTTTATCCATCCAACTGTCCGTGGACTTTTGGGTTGCTTCTTGCTTTAGGTTCAGAAGCCATCCCTTTCCCCACCGTTCTGACAGTTTAGGCAGGCTTGTCTTTTCCATAATCTATGAAGGTTGTAGATTTCCTTTATCTGCAAGGCCGGCTATACTGGGGTTTACATAGCTTGCACCAGTTTCCAAGCTCACTCATCCTCAACTCATAGAATGTTAGAGCTCAGTGGAAGGCCTGCCTTCCCTCGGTTATAAAGAGAAGCTGAAGCTGAAAGAGAAAAGGTTTAGGTAGATATGATAGAAATATTGTAATTTATTTCCGGCCGTGTATTGACATACGATCTCTTCCTGTCCATGTATCTTTTTTCCATATGTTTGCATCTTAGACTGTGAGTTCCAAGGCCATAGGGACCATATGTATGACTTCTCTCCCTGCAGCTTTACTGCTTCCCCAGAGGTGAACGGGTATCGTGTAAGTACTTTTCGATGGGGATGAAACAAAGGAAGAAATGTTTCTGGAAGCAGACATTCTGGACATTTCCAGAGAACTCTGTTCAGAGGTCAGAAGGTGACTATTCCTCTGTCTGAAACTGCTCTAACGAACCCTCCCTCCCCGGGGAGATGATTCAACTCATCCCTGCCTTTAAGCTCGGCCCAGATGCCTCCCTGAGGCTCTGCTTGGGGAAGTATTATCAGTGTCACTACCTAGGAAGATTTTTGCTTGGAGCAAAAAGTTTTGTTACTTTTGGCAGACATAGCTAGAGAATGGCCAAGAAAGGATGTGACATGAAAATTCAGCAATTTAATTCTGAAAACCCCGTGGTTTCAAGGCTGTTCATTTCTTGTTAGAGCTTTGTTTTTCCTCTCTGCTCTTAACGAGTGGACTTCCAGGGGAATATTTCTTCTTACAAATTAAGGAAATTTTCAGAGCCAAATTTCAGGTCTTTCCTGATCTAAAATAAAAAACAATGAAAGGATAGTGGGCTTGGCTTTGAATAGTAGCCAGCGACACTACCCAAAAGGATGACTGTTATCACACTTCCTAACAAAGCAATGCTATTTTTGAAAAATAAATGCTTTTGTTATTTAGGAAAATCTAACACTTTTATGGAACCTCCACTTGGAGGTTCTCGTAAACATAATTCTAACTTTAGAGGAGATGGGAACGGCACAGTGCAGGGAAGAGATTTCTTTCTAAAGCAAATTTGGAACCAAAGCTAGAGATGCAGGTATTACAGCGTTTGACCCCATCCTCCGTGAGGTCTCCTGGTGTAAAGAGCTTAACCCAGTGGTCCTTGACTCCTGGCTCCTTGTCGCCAAGGGGAAAGTCACCGCTTGAGCCTCAGCTTCCTGTTTGGTGAGATGGGGTCGTCACACCAAACTCACTTCGATGCTGGGAGGATCAATGAAATAGGAGGACGAGAAGAGCTAATATTTGGGCTTCCCTGGTGGCGCCGTGGTTGAGAGTCCGCCTGCCGATGCAGAGGAAGCGGGTTCGTGCCCCGGTCCGGGAGGATCCCACATGCCGCGGAGCGGCTGGGCCCGTGAGCCATGGCCGCTGAGCCTGCGCGTCCGGAGCCTGTGCTCCGCAATGGGAGAGGCCACAACAGTGAGAAGCCCGCGTACCGGAAAAAAAAAAAAAAAGAATAGCTAATATTTTTTGAGAGCTTACTATGTGCCAGGCACCTATGTAAGGACTTAATACATAAATAATTTAAGGACTTAGCACATATTCTATCACTGAATCCTCACGACAACCTCCGATGCAGAAACTATTTTTCTTCACCATCTTACAGACCCCTATCCGTAAGACTGAAGCACGGAGAGGGCAAGTTACTCAGTCAAGGTCTCACAGCTACTAAGTGATGGAACCCATAGTCAAGTCCCCGCTGTCCAGCTTCAGGACTGTGTACCCAGACACTGGGCCACGTTCCATGTCCAGACTGCACGCGTGGATGTATCTAATACAGTGTCAAATATAGTGAGTATTCAAGTAATTTCAATCTCGTGCTTACAGATACCACAGTCCGTTGGATGCTGTGTTGTGCCCCCCAGATGTCCCTTTGGAGGAGGACTCACTGCCCAGCTGCTGGCAGTGCCCCTGCGGGCACCCCTCAGCTGTTGGCCACCTTTGGTGATTGGCTCTGCTGAACTGAGCTACCTTGTCCAAGGTCACGCTTCCTTCCGGGGATGGGCCACAGCCAAACGATGACTGGCCTGGGGATGTAAAGGCCTGGCTGTTTCCCCACACTCAGGACAGCTTTGCAGGCCCATCTCATCTTCAGAATCCCTGCAGCCCCATCTGAGGCCACCCCTAAGACTGCACGGCCGCTTGCCCTCCCCCGTCTGATCCTGCTTCCAGCCCGTCCCTTCTCTTCCCCAGGTGTCGATCCTAAGAGCATGTGTCCTCAGAATCTTCTTCTGTGCAAAAGTGCACCTCAGCAGCTGCTTCTAGAACCCAACCTGTGACCAAAAAGAATTTCCCAGATATATTGGAATACGGAATCTTCATTTTTATGAAACACCTACCCCCTGGGGAACATTCAAGAAGACAATTTTGGGAAATGTAACTCCAGCAGAGGGAATACTTGCAACCAAAAGGACTGATGTGTATTCAGACCTGCCTGTTGATCGGCTGTTTCGATCTTGATCAAGCTTCCTGTTCTGCGGGAGCTTCAGTCTATCATCGTAAAATGAGCACAATAAAATCCACATTCCAGGACTGCGAACAGACCTACCAGTGCTTAGGTGATCCGTCCAAAAGGCTCCAAGAAGCAGGCATTTTGGCCTGGTTTATATACTACTATGTCCCGAGTGCCTAGAACTGTGTCTGGTACGTAGTAAGCATTCGATAAATATTTGAATTCATTAAGTAGATAACACACATCGAACCTTGAAAGTTTTTATCGAGGTATATTTCCAGTCCATATTGTTGAATCGGTCATTTATGAAAAGAACACCTGAAGATTATTTTCAGAAGATCTGCTTGCTGACCTTTCCCGCACTGACTGCGGAGCCATAAAAGTATCAGCGCCGTTACTGCTGAGGTTTTGTGGGCAACGTCCCACACACCTTTAAGTGTAGCTACCCATTTGGTTTGCTGACCCTTCCTGTAATTTTTGGTGTAGGTCGTATTCTCAAGCAAATAACCAGAGAGTCACTTGCATTGACAATTGTATTAGAGTAAAGCGAGCTTCATAAAGTCCCAGTGAAATGAATTCTGAAGGCTTATTAATTTGAACTGTAAAACCTCTTGAAGCTTACTGAGAAGAATCAAAATGCCATGCCATGCTGGCCTGCCGTAGCATGAATAGGACAAAGGAATTCCAGCTTCATTGAGCATGTCCCAAGGCTTATGTGGTGAGGAATTTCCTGCTGGCAGTGGCATCAGAGAGCCACAGTGAACAGAATTCTTCAAGGCGGCATTGTCTGAGTTGGACTTTGTGCACGATTTTGCTAAACGACGTAGTCTCTTCCCAGAGGAAGACTTCAGCTAACAGCAGCAGGAGGTCTAACACCTTCTAGAACGAGGAAAGGTTTGGGGTCTTGCTCTTGACTCTGAGGCATAATTTTGTGGGAGAAAAACACACCACCACAAACTTCTAGAAGAAGAACAAATAAAAGATCTGTGTGGAGAGATCCCATCAAGTAGAAAAGGGACCCAGAAGGAGGCTACTAATTGTAGCCTGAGCTTGGAAAGACATCTCGAAGAAGCTGTCACCTGAATTGTGTCCTGAAGACTAAATATAATTTCTGATGGAGGGGTCATGAGGGAGGGGCATTCCAGGCACAGTACAAAGGGTACAATCTGGAAACCGATCGAGACGGGATACTGGCGCCAAAGGCTAATATGATGGGCAATGAGAATGCACCGATGGTGCCGGGAATTAAAGACTTACGAACATTTCATTACGTGTGATCGGTCACTGAGTTAGGAATTATCTCTTCTAGTTCTCACAGTGTATCTCACGCCCCAGGTCTTCAGCCAAATTGTAGTTCTTCTGTTCTCACTCCGTGCACTGGCTGGACTCAAATGAGAGTTTTGCTCACCTTGCCTGCTGGGCGTTGGGTACTCGGGCAAGGATGTTAACACAGGGAGAGTCTCCAGGAACCGTACACGATTGCCAAGAGGCCGGCAGGGGAGGGCGGGGCCAGCAACGCAGACATGTGTCTACAGGACACACTGCGCGTGCTGGGCCACATCTTAAACCATAAAGAGGACGCGGCCAATGTCATAAGAGTGTCCCCGGGTTGATATGAAAGGCTGAATTCCTTCATGCAGTCCAAGTACCTTCCATAACCAAAACATCAGGAATGACGTGGGGATGATAGAGATGAATGTGACACTTGTTTTAAACGGAGCTGGCAACAAGTCGGGCACTCTACACACAGCTAGGACATTTTCCATTCAAAACAGTCAAAATGAGCAAAAGTTTGAGTCATCTGAAAAGAAAGAAAAAAAACATGCTTGCGGAGGAGGCTGATTTCCCAGCCTTGTGGATAAGCCTTGTGGACGGCTTATTTCCCAGCAGCATTTCACGATGAATCATCGGGTCCGCTGCGCAAGGCTAGGACCAGGTGCTCATGGGTTGACTGCCAATTGAACGGGTTCTGCTTTGCTTTTGTTTTGCGCAATAAAACGGGTAAGCACCGGTTTTTCCTCCATTGGTAACTAAACTTCGTCGCAGAGAACGGGTGCTCCCTCCCCATTCCCTGTTCCAACTCCTGGCACTGCCATCCTGAGCCTTCCAGACTGGAAATGGGGGGTGTATTCAAGTCTTCCCTGCCCCTCACCACCTTGCCCAGATGGTCGGCCCAGTCTACAAACCCTTTTCTGTAACATTTTGTCCATTTGTCCCCTTCTCCTCATTCCTACTGAAGCAGGTAATTCTTTTCTACCCGGACGGTTGCAACAGCCTTTTGGAAGGCAGCTGTACCCCGTTAGCCTTTAAATCCATTCAGTCCTACACCCTCTACCGGAAGATGCTCATCTGAGAATCCGGCTGGGACCCGCCCGCACCCTGACCATCAGCACCTCTCATAAAGCACTTCCAGTCACTGCTTCTCAGCAACGGGGTCAAGGCCTGCTTCTCAGAAGTATTGTTGGAAGGGACAGTGTCACTTCTGGGTAGAACACTCAGCACCGGGGTGAGACCCTCCAGAGCTTTTCTTTTCCTTCTCCCGCAGTGACCGGTGTGCCCCAGACGGCAGCAACCCCACCGGCCTGAGTCCTGGGGTAAGGACGGTGTAAGGACGGTGTGCAGTGCAGCCTGCAGCTGAATGTAACATACATGGCAAGTCCCGCTTGCAGTCTTAAGACATCGGGGTTTAGTGGTTGCTTATTACAGCAGCAGCACTGAGTCCATCCTGACTAATGCAACCCTCCCAAAGGCTTCAAAGAATCCCCGTTACTTTGAGACTCTCTTTGAAACCCCTTGACACAGCATTGAAGGACGCTTGATGCAGATCTGCCCTTCCCGCTTGTTCCCCCGAGATGTCCCTTTACACACTCTGTATCTCAGTTAAACTGGACCAGTTTCTGCCCCCCAAGACTCTCTCCACCTCCATCCCTCTCCTCACAGGATACCCTCTTAATATGCTTTTTCCCCATGCCTCCCATTACCAGTCAAATTCCGCCCATCCCTTAGTACCTCCCTCAAACATCCTTTTTTTTTTTTTCGGACTGGGGCACGAACCCGTGTCCCCTGCATAGGCAGGCGGACTCTCAACCACTGCGCCACCAGGGAAGCCCTCAAACACACTTTTTAAGATGTAGCCTTTCCTGACTTCTCCTGATGCCACCTTTGTCCCCTGCGAGTGTCTCTGTTGTCTGTTGCCCTAATCACTTTTTAAGGTCCTCGAGTGAGAAACCTGTCACCCTGGGCATTATGTTATCATTACCTAGAAGCCAAGCCCAGAAGCAACGCCATTCACTGCTCCTGGAGGGGATTCCCGCTGCTATGGGCTTTACCAGTGCGACGCCCCCAGCCCGTGGGGGGCAGGTTCCACAGGAAAAGCTCATTGCAGCTGATTCCTGGGGAGTAGGGGATACGTTTTTTCTCTGAGGTTTTTGTTTTGTTTTTAACAAGGAAGCTCTGGTCACGATGAATAAGCCCTTTAGAGGACACTATTTCTTTCCTTCTCTTTCTCACGTCCCCCAAAAAGAAGGGAGAAAAGAACCCCTGCAGGGTGAATGGAAGGTTTCCGAAGATATTCAGTTTTTCAGCATTTTCTAAGCAGGCCACAAATCAGCCTAACTGATTCCAGTCGTGGGCTGATGGGAGTCCAGGTTCACATGTTGTCTGCCAAGCAGACTGGGTCAGGCTTTAGCCAAGTCTGCATATGGTTGGTGTTCGGAACATATCTGTGATGGATCGACTGAGTTCTGTGTGCCAAATCCAGCCGTTTCCAAAGTGAAAAAGGAATAACGATGGCTCTCTCTTTTCCTGCTTGAAGGAGTACACTGTGTACAATATTCCGTAGGTCCCTGGGACCGGCCTGAACGTCTTCCAGTGTAATCAGATCCCTGACTTGTTCACACTTAGAGGATGTGGTAGGAAAGCAGAAGATAGAACTTTTCGATTCAACTCTCAAGCGCTAATTAGTCTCCGTGAAGCCCATGGTTTCTCCTGCCTCCTTGTTACCAGTAGGCGCTTTAGAAAGGGAGGCCCTGACCTTCACAAGTGAACACACGTCCCCTGCAAGTCAGGGCTCGTAAAAGGAACCGACTGCATAAGCAGAAGTGGGATTTACTGAAAGTACACTGGGAAGCTGAAAGAATTGGAAAATCTGAGAATCAGGTTCAGGGCCTCCATTGCCACCCAGAAACATCTCATTGTGGACCAGCCCGGGGTGAGACCCACCATCTCGCCTGTGGGTCCGGGGTCTCCACTTGCTCCGCCCTCCTGGCTGGAGCTGTGATCGCTCCTCTGCTCCCGGAATCTTGCTCAATGGCCCCCCGCTCCAGCGAGACTGGTTGCCTGGTCCAGTGTGGAGAGTGACTGAAGGGCAAGGCCAAGGTCACAGGCCCACACTCTCAGTTGGCACTTGAGGACGTGCCATTCTCGGGGGGGGTCTCACTACTCACAGTTTGGGACGCGGAGGAAAACGTAATTCTGGCATCGCCTGGCTCCCACCAAGACTCAGGGTCGGGGAACCTCGCTTCACACAGGGAGGGGCTCGGACGCAGGGTCGCCAAGAAGAGTGACAATGTCCGGACTCCTTAACCAGATACGCAGCACTCGCTGCGATATATGTCCGTGTTGTTTGGTCTATGAAACTCCTTAGGAAGCAACTGGGAACAGGATGTGAGGGGAGAGGCTGAGGTGACTCCCAGGCACGTTTTGGGGCCCCCCATGCAGTCCCAGCAGTTAAGGTGCCCGAGTGCCCACGTTGTACCCAGCATGGCAGGAGGGGACCCTCATTCTGTGGGGCTCTTTGTACCCCTGGTTGGGAGAAACAAGTCCACCTCTCAAACCAAATGGAGGATTAGGACGGCATCGCAAATTTTGTACCAGCCTCCTGGGGACCTTGTGAAATGTGCAGATTTAAGGGTTGAGGCTGGGATCCTGCATTTCTGACAAGCTCCTGGGCGACGCTAGTGCTATAGCTCGTGGACGTACCTGGAACAGCTGAGCACAAGAGAACAGCACGTCACGAGTGCCACAAACCAGGAGAGCACTTGCATGGATCACAGCGCCACGGCCCTTCTCAGAGGGGAGATCCCAGCCTTGACAAGCAGGCAGGAATTCATTAGGTAGCCTGGGTTGGGCCTGGATGTGTGTTACACCAAGTCCCGGTTTGCCCTGGACTGTCCCGGTTTAAGTGCCGAAGGCCCTGCGTCCTGGGAACAAGTGATGTGCTTCTCTGATATCTGCCCGGTAACACCAGCCAAAGTCACACAGTCACCACGTGTTATTTGCTTGACAGATTGGCCAAGTTTACACTCTGGAGGCTAAAGTCACAGGGAGTCTGTTTCACTTCTGGTCTTAGTAAAGGCTCCGAAAGGAAGCAGTGGCGCTTTTGGTATTTTTTTCCTTAATATCATTGTGATGTCAATGTTCACATCACTGTTTTACAGTAGCAGGGTTCCTGAGGCTTTCTTTTATTACCGAGAACATTTAAAATTCCGGTGCATATATTCCCACATGCGTATGAAATGTCAGCACCACTGTCGGAGGCCCCCGAAAAGGCAGTCTCGGTGCTGCCTGAACCATGCCGCCACAGTGCAGCGCATCAGCTGGGCCGGGCATCCAAAGCGTCTGAGCCGCCGAGGCCCCGCCACGTCCCCAGGGTCACAGCTCCGTGCACGGTTTCAGGAAGCCGGCTTGCTCGGCACCTGGAGAGAGGCCCGTCCCACGGCTGGGGCTTTTCCTCAAGAAATGGGTTTATTTGCTATGATCAGTTTCCTCCTTACCCACAAGCATGTTTTCCATTCCTGGTGAGCCAGAAAGACGCTCATTAAACTTGACATCTAGGTTCCCTGCCCCAGAAACCCAAGCAAAGTCCAAGAAAGACCAGCTGCCCCTTTTCACGGAGCAGATCCTCCAGCCAAGCTGATAAGCACACGTGGCCTGGGCATGGGCTGGGGGAGGCGAGGGGTCACCTGCACAAGCAGCATCCAGGCGCTGGTCCTGCAGACAGTCCCCTCCTGCTTCACAGCGTCAGCGGTCTCCTGCTGGCCTGGGAACGCACTCCTGTTGGAACGTGGAAGCCCCAGTTTCAAGAGCACAAGTCATCCTGTTCTTCCTCTCCTGCCCCCTTCCCTTCTCTCCACCTCCTCTTCCCTCTCCCTCCCCCTTCCTCTTCCCCATCTCCCTCCCCCTCCCCTCCCCTCCCCTCCCCTCCCCTTCCCCTCCCCTCCCCTTCCCCTCCCCTCCCCCTTCTCCCTCTCCCCCTCCTCCTCCTGCCCCTCCTCCCCTCCTCTTTCCTCTCCCCACTTCCCACCCCTTGCCCCCCTCCCAGCCTCTCGCCTCCTCTCCCCGTCTCACCCCACACACACTTCTCCCTTTTCCCTTTCCTCCTCCAGAACCTTGAGGGTCCCAGCTCCAGGTCTTGAAACTGTCACTATCTTTTCCAAGCTTGATGCCCCCCGGAGCTGAGCGGCCTGTCCGGTCCATGCATGGCTCGTGGTTTGAATCCCTAACTCTCCGAGCCTGTGGCTGCCTCTAGTCCTAACCTGCAACCCGATCGCAGAGACCAACGTGTCTCCACGGGACCTAATTGTGACACGAATCCCACGGTTCCCTGGACTCCCTCCCGGGCTTAACTCCTCTCCGAGCTACTCAGGGAAGTCACCCAAGTTATTTTTCACCGAGTTTTAGAAGATGGTGGGCAAGATTGGGGAATAAGCGGAGGGCAAAGGAAGGCCACAAATCGACCTTTGTTTGGGGAACATGCTGTGCTTTGGGAGCTGAACGTTAAAGAATTTGGGTGCATCTGAGACTCAGCGCTTGCTACAAAGATTAATCCGTCAACTCTGCTCAAAGCCCAACCTCCACCTGGATTCCTTCTCCTACTTGGCCCCGGGCTCTGACCGCTATCCCAGGAGCACCGCCTTGGCTAACGAGCCTCACTGGCCTGGGTGGCTGCTGGACTCTGCACTCAGGGACTGTGACCCTCCAGTGGCTGCAGGGACCAGGGTGTGGATGGAGGGACTGGCGAGGTCGTGACAAGCGTGTCCCAGACTCGGGCTGGCTCTGGACCGTTTCTCCCCTCCTGGAAGCCTGCTGTTTCTGCTGAGTTTTTTTAAATATGCACGGTTGTCTTTCTGTCTGATCTTGTTGGAAGTCGCTGTCCCCTTCTCTCTGGGGTCTGGGGCCGCTTTCACCTTTGTGACTGGGTTTGGGCCCCTGAGCTTTCTGTAGGATTCAGCAGAACCTCGCCATTGGTGGCGGTGTTGAGAGTTAAGTGCCCAGGAGAGCGGGGTTCCGGGCCTGCCGTGGGTCCCCACACCCCAGGGCGGGTCGGAAGTCCAGGAGGCAAGGGCTGGACTCACGGCGCCCCTTCAGGACACCCTGCCAGAGCCATTCCCGCTCCGTCCTGGGGCCCCGGGCAGGCCTGGAGAGGCTGGGGGAGCAAGGGCTCCAGTCTTGACCCGAAAGCACATTGGCTGTGCAGGCTTGGTCAAGGTAGGCACCTCTCTGGGCCCACATTGACTCCTCTGTAAACTGGAGCTTATAGTCTCTCCTTCTGGAGGGTGATTGTGGAGATCGGATGAGAGCCTCTGCACACTTCCTGACCTAGGAGCTCGTCGACGGTTGCAGTAAATGCCCAGTAACGGACACTTGACTTAGAGAGCAGAAGGGAGAAAGAGGCAGGAAGCAGTGAATGGCGGCGAGCGAACGGCGAAAATATCAGAACAAATGCAGGAACTGACCCTTAACCTCGAGCCTTAGGTATGGTGTCTGTTTGCATGAGGGATGCAAGCAGAGACGGCTTGCCTGTGGAGCCACCGGGGGCACCAGGAAAACCGCTCCTGAGAGCCGGGGCAGCGCCGCCTACAGCAGTTAGGAGCAAGGGCGCTGGATCTGCACAAAGGACTCGAGGCCCTCGTAGGGGAGCTGCCAGCCGCCTCCTACATACAGTGCTCGTGGCTGACTTCTCCGAGACAAATAGCAGTTTTCTCAGTTCAGAACTGGGAGCTGGTGGCTGGGAACGACAGGGTCCTTTAAACCTTTTGCTCTTGCTCGATGTAACATCTGTCCCCATCTCAACGCACAGGCTCCCCGAGAAGCGTCCAGCCCTCTTGGAATTTCTCGTCACAATTCCAATCATCCCAGCTGTCGCTTCCAAGCACCACTATTTTTGCTAACAAGGGTCCAAGTGCCTGGGGACCTCTTTCACGTTGAGTCCACACCCTTGTGCTGGTTACACAGTGGCCCTGAGCTGAGTCAGGCCTGCAGAGCAGTGTGTGTGTGTGTGTGTGTGTGTGTGTGTGTGTGTGTTGGGGTGAGGGCGTTGACCCAGCTCCAGGCCCCAGCATCACCCTCACCCTGCTCTGTTCCCATCTAAGAAGGTAGCTTGGGGCTTCGAGGTAGCTTGGAGGAGAGAGATTTGGCCTTGAAAAGCATTTCCTGTCCATGAGTGAAATCTCTCCCCTCTCTCCCTCTCTCTCCCTCAGACCCAGGGTAGCTTTTGTCAACTGATCTCAACCAGGAAGGCTGAGTTTCAAGTCTACTCATTTATTTTCAGACAGATCCCTTCATGGACGCCTCCTAGTGGTTTAGAGAAGGCGCGTTCTTGCTAAAGCACTGTCTCTGGGCAGGGTGCGGGGTATCAGTCTGAAAAGAGATGATGGGGTAAGCGTGCGCATGGCTGTGTGCTAATCACCTTCCTTCCCCTTTCCCTTCCGCGAGGCTCTAATTTTGCGTCTCAGAACGAAGATAGAAGAGGGCGTGGCAGACACACACACACCCGTGTCTTCTCTTGAAAATTCTCTAGCACAGCGCCGCTATTTTTAAAGGGCACATGGATCTCTGCGGCGGCTGAACAATGCAGGGAGCTATTTGCGTCTAGTCCCGGCTTAGCACAGGCCTGCCTGGGATGCCGGCGTTTTCAGCTCCAAAGGGAAAGCACGTGCTCACCCGCAAATGCCTGCCTGGGCCGGGGGAGAGCTCCAGCTGCAGGGGAGTTAGCTGCGCGAGCTCCGACCTGGAGGAGTCTTCTCTAGGCAAATGGGAGGCCGCGGAGGGTCACTGGGCCCCGCTGCAGGCTCCCGAAGACAATTAGGAAAAGGAAGCAGGATGCGACACCCATAGGATGGAGGTCCTGGGGGGCCCTGACAGCATCAGCCAGCGTGTGCTCCTGTCCTGTTTCCTGCTTTTCCCTCCCATCCCAGCCTCTCTGCCTCACTCTGAGTGAGAATGTCTTCAAATAGACCGTCTCTCTCGCTTCCCATTGTTTGACATCCCATCAGAAAAGCACAGGGGAATTGTGTCCGTCTGTTCAGGCTGCCGGGACAAAACACCCTGGACCGGGAGGCTTGAACTGGGGACATTTCTTTTGTCAGTTACTGCAGGCTGGAAATCCAAGGTCAAGTGTCGGCAGGTTGGGGTCTGCAGCAGGCCCCCTCCCGGGCTTGCAGACGGCTGCCTTCTTGCTGTGTCCCCCCCGGCGTCCGTGCCTCTTCTCACGAGAACACCAGGCCACCCTCATGACCTCATTCAACCTTCATCACTGCCTTAAAGGTCCTACGTCCACACACAGTCACACTGGAGATTAGGGCTTCGGCGTAGGAATTCGGGGGGAGCACTATGCAGTCCAGCAGGGGTGTTCCTGAACTCACACGTGGACACAGCACAGCCCACAGCTGCCCCGGGCCCCCTGCGTGAATGTGGGCACGCTCCCACGGAGGCCCCAGCACACCACGACAGAGGCACACGGGCCCACGGACAGGGCCCGCACTTACACAGGCTGAGGCGACCAGCAGGGGGCACACGTGGTAGGACGCCCAGGGACGCCAGCACTGGGCAGGACCCAGAAAGGGCACCTTTGCCCTTTAACCGGAACCCTGAAGGGCCTGGAGGTTGGGTGTGGAGCAGAAGGGCCAGCGAGCATATGTTCCCGGGCCGGACGGAGTGGGGACAGAAAGGGTCAGAGCCAGGCCAAGCCAATCCTGGACCTCGCCCCTGCCTCCTCCCAAGGGCTCCGTCTGTCCTGAACGGGCAGCCGAAACCCTGAGGGAGGGGACGCCTTCCTGAGGCCTCAGGTCTGGGCCCCCCCGCCACGTCAACGTGGGCAGCCCCATCCCTGAAGGCACCGGCTCTGCGGGTACCGGGGGCGCCCGGGGAAGCCTGCCTCGCGCCCTCCCCATGCGGGAGGGGAGCCTGGAGGTCAGCCGCCCCGCCCCACCGCCGTAGGGGATCCGAGGAGAAGCCAGCGAGAGGCACTGCCTGGAGCCTGTGGTCAAAGACAATCACCTGGCCTCGCCCTGCAGAGCTGCTGCCCTTGGGGGGAAGGAATCAGATGGAAAGAAATAGAGTCCTGCCCCCTCCCACCCTACCGAGCGGGGTACCCCTCAAGGCTGGGGGCTCAAGAGAAACGCCTGGCCTGCGTTACCGCTGACGGCCAGCAGGGGGCAGTTCCCGTTTGCCTGAGGGCGGACGGGCAGTGAAGTTTCTGGACATCACATCGTCTCCTGCAGGGAAAACGGTAAAATATTGCAGAACATTGAAATAGCTGTCCTAGGAACAGAGTCTTAAATGCTGCCGTAAGCCTCTGAGAATCTCAGGATGCTGCGGAGGGTTACGTTCCCTAATTCTTCTTGTTTTCTCCCAGCGTCTACCTCTTGCATTTCCAAAGATGGAGTCTAACGGAGCTCCTGTTAGGCTCAGAGTAAACGCCGAAGTCCTCCTAAAGGCCGCAAAGCACTGTCCTGGAGCGTCTCCGAGCACATCCACAAGGACCCCCGTGGCCCACCCCACTCTAGACCCTGGGTCCCTGCCGTGCCCGAATGGCAGGTGTACATCTTCCCAGGGCCTGTGCACTTGCACTGTCCTCTCCTGGGAGCCCCCAATCCCAGATATCCACACGGCTTCCCCCTCCACTCCCTCAGGTCGTGGTCAAAGGTCTGCTTCTCAGTGGCGCCCTTGCCACCCGTCTGAACTCTCACTCAGGCTCCCGCACCCCCAGCTCCTCTGCAGCACTTCCCGCACCTAACACCTCTGCATTTTCCTTATTTATCGTGAGTCTTTTCCCCATTAGATTCTAAGCTCCACGTCTGGTTGGTTCCTCGCAGCGTCTGCAGGGCCCAGCATAGTGGCTAGCAGATGCATAAACAGTTGTTGAATAAGAACGCGTCCTTTTAACTTGAAAGCCCATTTCTCTCTGTGATGCATGCAGAAGGCCAACGTTGTTGGAAGGACTGCCCTGTGGACTGGGATTGTTACTGAAAGTGGGTCCGGGCGCTCACCGCTCAAAAGCCAATAAAGAAGCAAGGCTGCTGGAAAGGAAAGTTTGCTTTATTTTGGAGGCCGGTAACTGGGCAGGGGAAGGGGGCAGGGGTGGACCCCTGTCCAGAGGCCAACTCCCCTCCACACCCCCCTGACAATCACGGGGCAAGACCTTTTATAGACGGAGAGGGGGGGCTCCGTGCAGCTCTGACGGTCATATTGACATTGGTCACGCAGTGGTCTGACCAGTGTCATCCTGATCGTTTAAGTACAGTTAGTCTTTAGTTCCAGGGTTGCTTTGTTCCCATTTCTTGGAGGCCAGCTCTTGGAATTGTGGCAGCTTCTGTCATGGCTACAGTCAGGTCATCATGTGGTTAACTTCTCCCACCTGGTGGGGCTTCAGTACCTACAGGACAGCTCACAGGACATGGCTCAGAATATATGGTTCCTGGGCTTCCCTGGTAGTGCAGTGGTTGAGAATCCGCCTGCCAATGCAGGGGACACAGGTTCGAGCCCTGGTCTGGGAGGATCCCACATGCCGCAGAGCAACTGGGCCCGTGAGCCACAACTACTGAGCCTGCGCGTCTGGAGCCTGTGCTCCGCAACAAGAGAGGCCGTGACAGTGAGAGGTCTACGCGCCGTGATGAAGAGTGGCCCCCGCTCGCCGCAACTAGAGAAAGCCCTCACACAGAAACGAAGACCCAACACAGCCAAATAAATAAATAAAATAAATTTATAAAAAAAAGAATATATGGTTCCTCCTTGAGAAAGAACTAAAGGTCCTTGACTCTGCTTAAAGACTAAACTACTATTATTGGTCTCATTTGAGTGCTGTCCTTTGTTTCTGCATCTTCTCCCTTCTCTGATTCAACTTATTCTTGCGTCAAAATTTGTCCACAGACAAAAGGCAAGCCGAGGACGTGGGGGAAGGACTGTAGGGTCCTGCTTTGTTTCAGGATGACCTTGGGAACTCCTTGCCTCCAGGGTGGATGGTGCTCCCCAGCGATGGAGCTCGTGCACACCTTGCAAAAATCAAAGTATGCAGAAGCACAGGGCTTTCCATTTGTCTACGTATCAACTTGGTTTCTGCTTCCAGATCACATCCTGCTGGGACGATGGAAACTCCCCCTTTCTTTTCCCTGAGGTTGTGGCTTCTATCACCCAAGTTCCAGGGGGCTGACATTCCACCAAGGAGCCAGGTGGTGGGTAGCATCTGGCCAAACTGTCATCTGCTCACATCAGCACCCCCTAGAATGTTCAGCATCCGTCTTGGCCTTTGCCCTTGGTCCACACAGGTAGTGCAGTGAGATCCTTTGCTCCCCTTCACGTGCCGCGGCATCCTGGGGGCTGTGTTACTTCCACATGCACCCAAGGTCACAGAGGCAAGTTGTTGTTTCTGCTTTGTGCTTGATGAGCGTGACAAAGGCCCAGGGTCGACCCACTGCACGGACCGCTGTTCTGCTCCCAAGGGCTCTGCCTGGAAAGCAGGGGGCAGGATGTCACCCAGCTTTCTGAGACCTGCCGGGGTCTGATAATCTCATAACTTGTCCTCTATAAAATCAGAGTTTTCTCTGGCTGGTGGCAGAAGGAGAAGTCAGAGATTCAAAGCACAAAGAGGAGGCCACGTATGCCGTTGGTTTTGAAGATGAAGGAGCTGAGAGACCCCTCAGTGCCCGGCTGCAAGGACCTGGATCCAGCCAGTGACCTGAAAGAACTCAGGGTGGATCCTTTCCAGAGGCCCCAAGAAGAGCCTGCCTGAACAACACCTGGATCTCAGCTTGGAGACCTTGAGCGGAGCGCCCAGGGGGACCACGGGACGTCTGCCCTGCAGGGCTGGGAGTCTGTGAATGGCGGTTGTACGAAGCCCCTAAGTCTGTGATGACCTGTGACACAGCAACAGAAAATGAATATGGGGACAAAAGTCACCGTGCCTGACGCTGAGACGGCACTTAGCAAATTCCACGTGATTTCCTCTCCTTTTTGCTTCTCGATGTTTTGTAGATAGACTGCTGCAACAGGGCTCAGCAACGGATTCTTCAAGCGCATTTCTCTGCCTTTCTCGCCACTCGGATGAGGCCGTATCATTAACCTGGGCCCGTGGACCAGAAGTGGAAGTGATGGGTGTGCCCCTTCTGAGCTGAGGCAATTAAACTTGGGTGCTTCGTCACCTCTTTCTCCTACTTTGCTGGGGAGCACGTGCTCCAGACGGTGCAGCTCCCAGAGCCCCGGCTCCATCCACCAGACCCTGCGTGTCTGCGTGGAGCTGAGGGCCTGCCCACCTGTGGCACTCGTGCTTTACGTCTGTCATGCCGGCAGCGACGCTTGCCCTGGTTAACACGCACGTGGTCGCCCCGTGAGCACTGCTGTTAAAGCTTACAAAACAAAGGAGAAGGAATGCTTCATGTCAGAAGTTCCCTTGAACAGCAGCCTCTCCACTGTAGTTCAGTTTTTCTTTATATTGGTCGGGAAGGGCAGGGTGGCCAGAGGAAAGGGTTTGGAAGCACTGCCAAGAGAAAATCAAACGATGAAGAGAGAGCCATCACTGAAATAAGTCAGTGGGGAAACACTCGTTCTCTGAAGTCTATCCACAGATGTTTTCCTAGAGCCTTGGGCTTCTTCTAAAGAGTCGAGCCCATTGCTGAAAGCTTCAGCATTTCTGGCCCGTCATCACTGTCCGACGGCCTGATCTCTGGCATCAGCATGGACCTCGCCCCGCAAACATGTTGCGTCCACCTTCTCCCTACAGGTTTCTCTGGCTGCAGCTCTCTGCGGGCCCCTGCGAGCTCCACACAGACAGCGACCTTCTAGGAGATCAACAGGCCAGTTCACTCCCTGCCTGAAAGTCTTAGGAAACAGCCAAACCCCACAGCACGTAAGAATCTGCTGCTTCTGCCGTGACCGCTTCCCCCTTCATCTCAGGACACAGCTCTCTGTCACTTACCATCCCTGAATCCCGTTGGTGTTTTTCCTGTTCCCCAAACAGACCTCAGGGTGTACGTGCGGTTCCCTCTGCCCGGGGTTTTGGGCCTAATGCCTTCTGCCTAGACCCTCCCTTAGACGCTTGAAATGGCCCCACTCCTGAGAGGCCGCCCTCACTGTGATACGTCCACCATGAGACACACTGTCTGTTTCAGCCTCTGATCTGTTTCTCTCTGTCACTCTGACAATTCAGATTACTTTGCTTGGTTACACGTGTTTTTCTTCCTCCATCAGGATGTAAGCTCCGTGGGAGGTTCAGAACGCTGAAGGGGCTGAGGTTTTATCCTCCCCACTAGCTAACTGGCTAGCCTGGCCCAGCTGAGTGGGTGCTGGCAGAACGCGAGACTCCTGGGTCAGAGACAGAGATGCAGCAGCTCCGGCGGCGGCAGCAGCTTCAGGCTTGACCCTCAGCTCCCCTCGTCCGTCAGGTTCAGGTGGACGCTGCACAGGCAGGGCTGGCATCACAGCTCAGGAACCCTGTGCTTAAGGAACCCCAATCATTTATCACGGGCTGCAAGCACACCTGACCTTGGCCTTGGAGAGACTCATCTTTATTATACGGGATAGTACAAACCGCCCTTTTCTCTAAAGGGAGGTGCTATCTCTATTTTCCGAGCTACCTGCAACACAAACATCCTTGAGAAGACGTTGCCTCTGCTGGCAGGGGTACAGAGATGTGAGAGACCACGGAGAGCCGTCTCCCTGCAGAGGGCAGAGCTCACGAAAACGCTGGTCGCTGCTCTGGCCCGTCAAACCAGGGGCCACTCTCAGCTGTCAGCCACAGAAATGAAGCCACTGGGGCTGCGTCAGCCCAGTGGAACTGGTGGCATTTTCAGTAACACTGAAGAGCCATACAGGCTAGCAGAGTCCTACGAAAAAGCACCTTCTTTATTGCTTTCCACACCTTGGAATTCCATTCTGGAATCTGTCTTGGCTTGCTCCTGCCCGGAGAATGAGATAAAGTACTGTTTAAATCTGACATAGACGTGATGGGACAGAGTTGTCTCCGGGAGATGCTTGAGTCTTCTGGTGGAAAATCATGATTTTAAAGATGACTTTTGTTTAGGAAACTCCAAGATTAAGACAGACACTGTATAAGGAGGGAGGGTGAGCGTCCACAAGAGGAAGTAACTGGGTGAGTGTTTGCGGAGGGCAGTGGCTACAAATAGAAATGGTGTTTATCTCTGCTGTCTGTAAACATTCAGAACCTGGGTTATCTTCCTGGGGAGGTCAGCGGGCATGAGCCCAGAGGCTGACTGCAGAACTCTTCCGGACACCGCAAGTCCTACACCTAATCAATCACGAAGGCTGGTCTTGTGTTCCTTCCTGTCCCATCCCCGTGGCCCCTACTCGATTCAGACCATCTCAGACCACCATTGCATCATTTCTTCACCCTTCTGGTAGGTTTCCCTGCATCCAATCCACACCTCTGCATTGGAGATCTTTCTCAAATGCAATTCTGATCTTGTCATTCCCCGTCTTAAAACTTCTCAGTGATCTCCTCTTGCCGTAAGGATAGAGCTCTAACTGAAAAGAGCTCATGAGACCCTCCCTCTTGCGTGATTTCTCCCCCCCGCCCACCTCATTCGGACTGTCTCTCCCCCTCTTCAGCCACAATACAAGTGTTCCCTTGGGCAGGAATGCCTTCTCCGCCATTCTTGGGAAATTTATGTTTTTCAGAATCCCAAGAAAAATCAGTCCGGGAATCAGGAAATGATCATCTTACAAGAATTAAGGCTTAACCATCCACATAGGAATGTTACCAGTTTGGAAGCATCCACGACTACCAAGTGGAAAGTGAGAGCAGGAAACGCTGACACGTAGAATCCGGAGTCAGAGTCCCATTGCTGGGGACCCCGGGACAAGAGCCAGCAGGGGAGACGTGGTGGAAATCGCTC
The DNA here is from genome assembly GCF_963455315.2 of Globicephala melas. NCBI lineage: Eukaryota > Metazoa > Chordata > Mammalia > Artiodactyla > Delphinidae > Globicephala > Globicephala melas. Next base: position 2,113,452 of record NC_083315.2, on the reverse strand, counting down.
GGTCTTGCTGGCAGCCGTGGCCACGTGAGAAGTGTGCTTATGCCTCTATCTCCTAATTAACAGGTGATTAATTCTTGCAAATTAAAAAAATTAATTACTGTATATACATAGTATACCTAACACAAATCTTACGAGTAGCTTTCCGAGAAATAACGAGGCAGAACAACAGATGTCCCTGACGTGCCTCCCCATCCTTCATGTCTGGTTAAGGTCTGTTCCTCCAGGAAGTCACCTTGAACTTTAAACCTGGGCTCCTTGTCCCTCCAGCGTGCTCTCGTAGTATTTACATCAAGTGGAGGATTATTACTTCGTAGTCCCCAGAAGAACCGTGCCTCCTGCTTTGCATAACCTTACGTGGCCCCTCCCACACTGACTGTGGGCGTGGTCGTGTGACTTGCTTTGGCTGTCGGGACGTGAGTCAGAGTGATACAGGCAAATAATTGATAGCACCTCTATCCTGGAGCTTGTTTCCTTGGAACACTCCTTCTTGGAAGGCAGTCACCACAGCCTCAAGTAGCCCAGGCTAGTCTACTAAATGACGCGAGACCCTGGGGGATGACAGGCCATCTTGGACCTTCCAGCCCCGCACTCCACCCCAACCCCAGGCTCCCAGCTGAATGCAGCTGCTCCAGAATGTGGAGCAGAAGAGCTGCCCAGCTGAGCCCCGTCCACCCAGAGACTTGTGAGAAACAAAAGCCATCTTTTTTTTTCTTTTAAAGCCCCTGAGTTTTAGGATGATATTTGACACAGCAATAGAAAACCCAAACACCCTGTGTTGTCATTACCTGTTACTTCTCCCTTTGCAGATAAACTCTAAGTTCCAGGAAGATGAGTTCAGGCCTGCCTTGCTTTAAGTAGAGGCTCATTATACACTGTTGCTCCCTAGCCTCAGGTTAGTTCAGACCCAGCAGCACTGCCAACTCAAGCTCAGCTGCGTGAAACAGGGTGTGATTAAGCATTCTGTTTCTACTTGCACCAGTGTTATTAAAGAGCACAGGCTGACTTTCTGTATCTCGTGCTGAAACTAAGTTACGACATCAAGTGAAGGAGCAGGATTACTTTAGGACACTGCTACTTTGCTGGGCTTTCTTGTTGTTCTTTGGAAGCAAGTTTAGACGGACAGCCCTTCTTAGAACTTTGCTTGGAAAACACCTCTGCTTGCAAACACCCCTTCCAAACACCCAGAGGATCGGGGGGAGGAGAATGGAAGGTGGTGAAAGGAGAAAAAAATAGTTTGGCCTGAGTCCAGGCTACACTTTTTAATCAAGTCCGCCTCTGACTCAGCACCGGTGTGAGGCAATCACGCTTCTTCTGAGCTCCTGGGAGGTTTTTATCTGGACCATCTGGCAAGCAATCACGGCGCGCCCTGTGATCTCCTCCTCTGTCTTCTTTGCACTGGGTCCTGCCATGTCATTTTTCACAGGTTTGTGCCCGGCCTCTTCGCTGAGTTCCCACAGAGTCCAGCACATTGTAAGCACTCAGTACATAGGTCCCAGGGGCTGGTTTTGCTCCAAGCAACCCTACCAAAAACTGGATGGGAAGGACTTTGAACAGCCCAAGGTAAGATTGCAAAGATCCAGCAGGGCTGGAGTGCACTGGTGTTCAGAGGGGGTGAGTGTCAGCCTGGCGCAGGGAGAATTGTACACGATTTGTATCTTGGTCTTTGGAGACATCCGACCCCAAACCCAAGGCTTTCTCAGCCTTAAGCTGAGGGATGGACGATTCATTGCCTCTCTCTGCCTCTGTGTCTCTTTCTGGCTCTTTCTCTCTTATCTGTGAATCTATGAATCATTTTCTATGCCTTCACCGAGGTTACAAAAAGGTGAGGATTTCAGTCAAACAGAGTCTGTCCTGCCGGCTAGAGATACCAGCCTGGGTGATAGGGTCTCGGGGCAGCAGGCGTCTCTTTCCAAGGATGTCTTCAAAGAAGAGAGAACTTCTCTGCCGGCTGCCATGATGTCTGTCTGCATCCAGTTATCGATTCCTCACTCTCTGATGATAGCACGTGTCTCAGGAATAGACCTGGACCCACATTATTCTGAGAAGCAGCAGCAGAAGCAACATCTCTCCCCCAATATACAGTCTTTCTTTAAAAATGACCAACACATCCATGATTCTAAAGGAAACTCAGGAAATAAACCTGGCTGGGGCTATTCTAGCTTTAACCCCAAAGCTCTTCTCATGCTATGGAACTTCCTAGAAGCTGGGGAGGTCTCAGAGCCTTATGCTGACTGTCAGTAGCCCAGCCCTTTCCCCTCCCTGCCGGCCTGATGCTCTGAGCCCATTTCTCCCAGGCCACATTCTAAGTTCTCTAAGACGGACCGCAAGATCCTGCCCCCTAGTGATCACATGCTATATAACCCCCTCCCCCAAGTACCGGATGAACAGGATGGCTGGCCTCTTCCTGGGTAAGGTTATATCCTACTGGCAAAGCGATGGGATGATTTGGTCACATTCTATATATCACATATTATGTGCCCTTCATAGCTGACTAAAGGGAGATTTGAAGGGAGAGCCATTCTGTTGGCTCTGAGCATCCCTGTTGGGGGTGGTCAGAGGCTAGGACCCAAGGCGGGCCTCTAGTAGCTGAAGGTGACCCTCCGTGACAGTCAACAAGAAAACGGGACCTCATTCCTTAAAAACCAATATGATCCAGCAATCCCACTCCTGGGCATATATCTGGAGAAAACTATTATTCAAAAAGATACGTGCACCAATGTTCATAGTAGCCAAGACATGGGAACAACCTAAGTGTTCATCAACAGAGGAATGGTTAAAGGAGATGTGGTACATATATATTATACAATGGAATATTACTCAGCCATAAAAAAGAACAAAACAATGCCACTTGCAGCAACATGAATAGACCTAGAGACTATCTTACTAAGTAAGCCAGACAGAGAAAGACAAATATCATATGATACCACTTATAGGTGGAACCTAAAACAATGATACAAATGAATTTATTCACAGAACAGAAACAGACTCAGACATAGAAAGCAAACTTCTGGTTACCAAGGGGGCAAGCGTGTTAACATACGCACACTGCTGTATGTAAAATAGACAACCAGCAAGGACCTGCTGTAGAGCACAGGGAACTCAGCTCAAGACCTTGTAATAACCTACATGGGAAAGAATCTGAAGAGGAACATGTGTGTGTAACTGAATCACTTCGCTGTACATCTGAAACTAACCCACATTGTAGATCAACTATACTTCAATAAAAACAAACAAACAAATAAATAGAAAGAAAACGGGACCTCGTCCTACCCCTGAAAGGAACTGGATCCTGCTGACAACCAGGGACCCCGGAGGGGGCCCTGGTACCCGGACGAGCTCGGAGCCCCTGTGGACACCTTGATTTCAGCCTGGGGACACCGTGAGCAGAGGCCCCAGCTTTGCCGGGTCCGGACTCCTGACCCACAGACCCTGTGAGATGAAAACTGAGTTGTTCTAACCACTCTCTGTGTGAGTTGTTACCCAGCAGAGAGGATGAGTGTAACCCTCTCCCCTCATGGCAGCCCTCAGCCTGCTTGGTCGCGCAGCGGCCCTCGACCAGCGATGGGTAACTGAGCAGCGTTTTTGCCCCGGGATACCTGCTTTGAACGGGAAATGCCTTCAGTCTCCTCCATTTTGGACCATCACCCCCTCCGCCAGACCCCAAATGCTCAGTGGGCACCAGGCTACACCAGGAGCTCTCACACCCACCACGAGGCCCCCGGAGCCTCACAGCCATGCTGCCCTTGGGGCCTGGGGGACACTGCGCCCCCAGAGACACTGCCTTCCTGCACTCTTAACACCCAGACAGAAGGGAACACAGAGACTGGAGCCCAGGTTTTCCCAACTCCGAATTCCATGCTGCTTCCACTCTGCACACTGCGGAACTGCAGACGATTTCTGAAGGCTTGAGGAGGGATGTTGGAAAGCGGTGGTTTTCCAACATTACGAACTAGACCACAGTGCTAGGACCCTGGGTGGAGGGGCCTTGCCGGAGGGAAGAGCCGGGGAGGGCTGAGCGCCCGAAGCATGGTTTCTGCCTCTCCGTGGTCCTTATCTGTCCTCAGTCCTCCCCAGAACATCACACACCGTCCAGGAAATTTGCTTTCGCTTTGGGAGTGGCTCTGAGGCTCCCTGAGAATCCTCTGGCCTCTGCTTCCCTTCCTGTGATGCCATCTTTAAGTGTGACGCCCGGAACAGTCCTGCCTCAGCAGGTGGGAGTGATCTCCCTGTTCCTGGAAGGCAACAAGCCCAGAGAGGAGAATAGGGGGAGAAAGCGGGGTACTTCCTAGTAATCTCTTCCTTCACCACTGATCCCTTCAAAAAGCAAGTAAAGGAAAGAGGAGAAAAGGGAACAACATGGGTGGAGTGGGGTAGAAAAAAAGGGTTTCTGCCCTAAGCACCGATAGGGACAGATTTTAGGGGGGTGGAAAAGGAACTTACCAATACATGACAAGTTCCAAATACCAGTCAGCATTATGTCTCCATTATCCACCAATCACTGCCCGTGTGGGCAAACCGTGTTCTTTTTATATATTTATTTATTTTAGTGATAAGAAGAAATAACATGCAAACGGTCATAGTTCAGAATCTGTGGATTCTTCCTGAAAAATGCCGAAAACAAGTTGATGAAGCTTTAATTCCCGGAGAGATTAGCCTCTGGTGCTGGCTCGGCCACTATCTCTCCTTAACACAGCTTGTCTCTGCTGATAATGTGGGCTAATCTCTCGTGGGGTGAGGGGTACATTTGTGCTTTTCTCATTGCCTCTTTTTCAGGTGTTTGTTTTGTCTTCCCCAAAGCTGGAACAGGAAATTGTCTTTTGTTTCCAGCAGGCTTTCTGTCTGTCGTTGCCATAGAAATATTCCTGGATATCATAACATGGTCCACAGTACGCCCCAGTGCCAGCCCTGCGTCCTTGCTTCTTTCCGACGCCCAGAGGGTCCTGAATTATGAAGATGTCTGCTCTCTTCTGCTCTGCTCGTACATGGCTTTTCCCTCCAATATTTTATTATGAAAATGTTCAAGCATACAGCAATGTAGTAAGGAGTTTTAACGGACACCTACCACCTAGATTCTATAATTAACGTTTTCGCATACTTACTTCATGCCCTGTCTGTCCAACTCCGTTATCCACCCAGCAAGCTTCCTTGTTTAAAACAAGGCAGTGCCAAGTAAATTACAGTCATCGGTGCACCATCCCCTAGATATTTCAGCATGCATGTTATCAGTGAGGGTTCAATGTCTGTTTGTAGTTTTTCCTTTGGATGTAACATTTGCATGTGATCAAACGTGCACATCTTCCATGTCACTGGCTGTGTTTTGGGGATGTGCATACACTCTGGTAACCTAAGCCCCTAGCAAGATAGAGAGCTTTACTCCCCCGCCATGGGGACATTGCTCTGTGCCCCTTCCCAGTCAATTCCTGTCCCTACTCTGCCCCCAGAAGAGCTTCTTTTCTGATTTTCCACCATAGATTAGTGTTTTCTCTTCTAGAAGTCTGTAATTGAGAATACTTCCACGCAAAGCTTCTCAGCACGATGACCGTCAGCTCCATCTACGTTTTTCCTTTCTTTTGATCGCTGCGTTGATTCTCTTCCATGAATGTGCTTCCGCTTGTTTATCCATTCTTCTGGTGTTTCCAGGTTGGGGCGACTCTTTACGTGTATTGAAGGGAAGACCAAGTTGAAATCACAAAAAATTAAACCAACAACAATAAAAATTAAACGAAACATACCCAACACACACACATTCATGAAGTCTTATCTTTGGGCTAGAATTTCATTACTTTTTCTTACATACAGTTCCTAACAGTATATATTTGTTAACACAATTTGTACACTAAAGAGTCTATTCGGATAAACAGACTAGGATTACAGGCCATGAGCACGTTATTTAGTTGCATAAAGATGGGTACGAAATGGTAGAAACCAATTTGTTTTTCCTAAGCCAGGCTGGCATTTTAAAAAATACAGCTCAGGACAATGGGAAATGATCATCAATGTCTAATGATTGAAGTCTAAATGGACTATAAAGGAATAGAGTGCTATCCTCTGGTCTAGAAACGGGATTCTCGGGTACGGTTTTATAGCTATTGGTCCCTCTATGTGTTGAACAACGTTTTTCCAAGTAAGAGGTGGTGTAGTGTCTTAGAAAGAGTGTCACATGGGAGGGGTCCAGGCTGAACCCCAGCTCTGTGGTCCTGGGGACACCACTTACCATCTCTGGGCCTCAAGCATCCTCTTAAAATGAAGAGATCAGAATGGACGATCTTGAGGGTTCTTTCCAGATATATATACATGCTGATTTTATGGTATTTTTAGGTGCTTTTTGTCAAGGTCTGTTGATTTTAAGGAACCAAAACCTACAAGAAATTATACATTGGAATATAACTCAGCCATAAAAAGAAATGAAATTGAGTTATTTGTAGTGAGGTGGATGGACCTAGAGTCTGTCATACAGAGCGAAGTAAGTCAGAAAGAGAAAAACAAATACCGTATGCTAACACATATATATGGAATCTTAAAGAAAAAAAAAGAAAGGTTCTGAAGAACCTAGGGGCAGGACAGGAATAAAGACACAGACATGGAGAATGGACTTGAGGACACAGGGAGGGGGAAGGGTAAGCTGGGACGAAGTGAGAGAGTGGCATGGACATATATACACTACCAAACGTAAAATAGCTAGCTAGTGGGAAGCAGCCGCATAGCACAGGGAGAGCAGCTCGGTGCTTTGTGACCACCTAGAGGCGTGGGATAGGGAGGGTGGGAGGGAGATGCAAGAGGGAGGAGATATGGGGATATATGTATACGTATAGCTGATTCACTTTGTTATACAGCAGTAACTAACACAACAATGTAAAGAGATTATACTCCAATAAAGATATTAAAAAAATTTATTCAAGAACAAAGAGGGGAATTAACATGACATTGTAAATCAACTATACTTTAATAAAATAAAATTTTTAAAAAAGAATAAAGGGGGGATTTGTCGTAAGGCCAAAGAGACAGCCTCACGGCCCTCCAAAGGCCGGCCGTCTGGTCCCCTGGGTCTTCCCAGGATGATCTGGGTCCTGGTGGGTTGGGGCCCAGGACTCTGTTCCCAGGCATTTCCCACAGCATCTGTGGTCCATGGACACAGCTCCCCTTCCTCCCGGATGTAGACCTGCCTTCTCTTCATCCTCTGCTCACACCACCTGTCACCGCCACTCTCTGCTTCAAGTCCCACTGCCAAATTTTATTGCTCCACAAGTGCTTATTTGAATGAAGAAACCAAATCCATTAATTTCCCATGTGTAATTGCTGTTGCCCTTGGAAACTGTTATTCCTTTGTGGGGATGTGACTCGGACACCCTTTCAGGAACTAGAGTGGATTAAGGGGAACCCCACTGGCATCTTACCGGTTGGGACAGTTTGGAGCGCTTAATAAGAAAAGGTCAATGAAACAGGTGATGTGGGGCTTAACGAATCAATAAAGAGTAGCTGTTCTGATGATTGTAGAAAGGATCACTGTTCACAGTTCACAGTATCATCTGCAGAGCACCTGTTTTAGATGGGAGGGGGAGTTTTGTTAGTTGGACTGGTTTGGTTTTTGATGGTTTTGAATAGAGTAGAGAGCAAGGGCAGTCCATCTAGGCTAAATAAAGCTTAATTTAGCAACTATTTTCACAGCTTAGTGCCATGTTTATTTGGAAAGATGTGGGTTAATCCCACCAGCTTTGGTGACAAGGGTTTCCAGAGTTCAAGCTCACCTGGCTTCCACAGGGCCCTGGAGTTTGTACTTGAGTCTTTTCTAGGAGCCTAAGATGCCACCCGGTAATGGCAGAAACATCAGCTTTCTTCTCCCGGGCTGGGGAGCTGGGACAAAGAACTTGTCCTGGGGAGCTGCTGACAGACAGCCCCCCGTGGGCTGAGGCTTCCCGGGGCCTGCTCCATTGTCCCATCAGACTTTATTTACAAAATACACATTCAAAACTAAAATTTAATCATCAAATTCATTGTATGAAGGGCATTAAAACCCAAATGTCGGGCCCTTCTGAGCACAGGGCCCTGGACGTCTGTACTGGTGGCTAGCCCGTGAGCCAGCCCTGTCACTTAGGGACACTTGACTAGAGTGGGGGGACCCCAGCACTAGCCACCGCATCTGCCCCACCTCGGCTTGGCCCGTTCCCTGCCGGGCCTCTGGAAGGGTCTGGATTGCAAGCCTTGGGTTCAGCCTCTGCAAGGCAGGAACAGTCACACTTTGCACTCTTCAGAGTCTGGCCAGGCACTGGCGTGCGTCTCACAGGCTTGCGACAGTGTTTGCTGTGTTTAATTGGCTCCTACGCATGGGGATCCAGCTTGTGCTGTCTCTCTGGTCCCCTGGTAGGTGGACGGCCTCTCCTTCCTGGATCCGCCTACCTGGGCCACTTCTCAGGAGTTAGCCTGAGAAGCCCCCAGGCAAACCGTCCTGCACACTCAGAGCTTTAGTCGGTGTGTTTTCCTGAAAAAGGGAGATTAGGGGATATCTAGCAGTTTTAGGGGGAGCCTGGTAAAGAGGGCTTCCACTATAGTGGCGAATCTGTAAAAGAAGTAGTGAAAACAGAGAAGGAGGGTTTCTGGCCCAGCGTGCAGGCAAACAGTCGACACACAGCTGGAGATTCCTTTCCTGCCAAGTCGCCCAAGCTGCACAGCAGGCTATTATGAAACCATTTCCATGAAGCAAGTTTTCCAGTGAGGCAGGGTTGTTGATGTTCCCAGGAAAACCACCCTCCTTGCATTCAGGTTGGTTGGCGACATGGCCTTGGTGACCCCCGGCTGTGACCAGCACATTTCCGTGTGCCCCTCCCATCCCTGGATTTGTTAGATCGCACGTCCTCACTTTGCTCTTTGGAAGGAAACCCACTGGGACGGGACAGAATTTTCTGGAGTGACGCTAGTATAGTTTTCTTGTCCAGCGTCTTTCCTGGTCAAAGCTGGGTGGAGAGGCAGCCCGGGATTATCTTGGTTTTGGTTTGAACCTGAGTATGTTCTTTTTTTTTTTTTTTAATAAATTTACTTATTTATTTTTGCCTGCATTGGGTCTTCGTTGCTGTGCACGGGCTTTCTCTAGTTGTGGCGATCGGGGGCTACTCTTCGTTGCGGTGCGCGGGCTTCTCATTGCGGTGGCTTCTCTTGTTGCGGAGCATGGGCTCTAGGTGCGTGGGCTTCAGTAATTGTGGCACGTGGGCTCAGTAGTTATGGCATGCGGGCTCTAGAGTGCAGACTTCAGTAGTTGTGGCTCTCGGGCTCAGTACTTGTGGTTCGCGGGCTCTAGAGTGCAGGCTCAGTAGCTGTGGCGCACGGGCTTAGTTGCTCCGTGGCCTTGGGATCTTCCCGGACCAGGGCTCAAACCCGTGTCCCCTGCGTTGGCAGGCAGATTCTCAACCACTGTGCCCCCAGGGAAGCCCTGAACGTGAGTATGTCCTGAACCTCCACAGGCCCACTTCTTCATCCCATGTGCAAAGGACCCCAGCGGTATTTCAGTCTGGACGCGCGAGCCCCGTGCTCCCAGCCCCGCCCTCACCTACCTGTCAGCCCCCCTCCACCGCCTCAGCAGAGCCCTCCTCACACCCTCCAGACACACAGCAAGAAAGTAAATCTTTCTTAGGAGAAGATAAATCTTCTCCCAGGAGTTACTGCCTGACAGAGTCTGACGCAAGCTTCAGGATAGGCTGCCTTCTCCTAGAAGGACGTTCTTCTTGATGTCCCTGCCTTGTTACCTCCAGTATCCGATACTCATGAAATCCTGTTAGCTTCACCTCCGAAGTAGAGGGGATTTGACTGCGTTCCCTCTACCACTCCCCGTGACTCCCCCTCACTTCCAGCCCTCCTCACCTCTCCTCTGGACCATCGCCAAGGCTCTTAGCTGGGTGTTTTGCCTCTAGACTCTTCTCTACCCACCCCTTTCTTTAAGAGACTCCAGGTGCAAATTCGATCATGTTACTTTCCTGTTTGAAATCCTTTACAACAAATCAGAAAGTGCACGGGATAAAGCCTAAGTTCCTTGACCTGGCACACGGGGCCCTCTGAGATCTGGCCTTGCTTTATCTTTGCAATCTTCCGTCCTGTCATCTGAAGCGCAAATCACCGGTCTCATGTGGTCCAGATAGTCAGTTTCACTCGTCCTCCGAGATGGTTTCCAGCCTCCATTTTCTGAGAAACCTCCCTCCATGTACCCGTCTGCCCTCAGCCAGGACTGTGCCCTGCTCTGGGTCTGTCATAGCCCCGATCACAGTCACTGTGACCATCTGTCTTCTTCTAATAAATGGTGAATACCTCCTGTGTCCAGGGCCCATTGTAGAAATATTCAGATGAAAGCCCTTACTTATTCAGAAATGTGCATGGAAATGTTGATTGGGACACCGTCAGACATTTGAAGACAACCCCCAAATATATATTTCTTAATTCGGCAAGTGGTTTATTTTGAGACAGCTATAAGTCGACATTTTTGTTTTTAAAGGCTTATATATTGTAAACTAACTATACTTCAAAAAAATAAAGAGCTTGTATATAAAAAAGGCCCAAAGACTGTTTTTAAAAGAGATGCGCCCCAGTCTTTTAAAAACGTGACCGCTGAAGCAACGCAGTGTTGTGAAGTCTTTCACCTTCTCCAAGGATGCCCAGAAAATTATCTTAGATGGATAGATGCAAGAAAAAATGGACAAGTCAAAGTGGAGTATGACCTTTCAGCCTCCTTAGCAATATGGGGGAAGGAAGACTGGGGAGCCCCGCCAAGGGTCAGAAACAGAAACGTCTTTCTGTGCTAACACCACGAAAGCTGGGGCAAACTCAGAGGCAACACTCGTTTGCCTGAGAAGCCTTGGTGACCGTCAACCTTCCAAGGAGGGTGACGCTGTAGGAGGGGGTAGAGTTATGTCGTATTCCTAGAATAGGGCAGCAGAAGTCCCTCTGTTGAGCAAAAGTCACCATGCTGGGCTGAAGGAGTCTGCTGGCACAGGACAGAATGTTCCAGCACAGGGTAGCTATGTCGGAGCACAGGTTGTGAAAGAGGTGAGTGTCTTCTATGGGGAGCAGCTCGCTGTTACCTACAACACCAGGTAAAAGGCTACCATGAAGCCGCCTTACTGAGTCTGGAGTCCCACACCCGCAGCTGTCACGGATGCCATGAGTCTGAGGAACTTCCCTGTGAGTGAACCAGGAAAGTCCAAGGCTGATGGAGGCAAGGCAGGCTGGCCTGACAGAAGCCTGGCTCCTGCCCTGCAGAGGAGACACCAGCCGTTGTCCCCTCACCCCCGCCCTGGAGGGCCGGCGTGCTTCCCTGGGCCTGTTTGAGGGAGGTGACCTGAGCCCTGGTGTCACGAGGTTCCTGATGGACAGTTTGCCCTCATTTCCTCACGCAGCTTCAGCCTGAGCAAAGTCAGGCCGCAGCCGCGGCTGAGGTTCCCCGGAAAGCATCCTCCTGTGCCTCTGCCGTCCTTTCGGGCTCCTGCCCCCTCTGGTTTTGACTGTGTTTCACGAACACGGGCCAGCAGCTTGCCGGGATGCCAAGGTCAGAGCCTGTGGGAACTGCCCTCACCTGCGGCTGTGGGTCTGAGAATAAACGTGAGGTCCAGAGGTGGTCCTGGTTAGGGCTAGGGTAGGATTAGGGTTAGGGCTAGGGCTAGGGTTAGGGTTAGGGCTAGGGTTAGGTCTAGGGGTAGGGTTAGGGCTAGGGTTAGGGTTAGGGCTAGGGGTAGGGTTAGGTCTAGGGGTAGGGTTAGGGCTAGGGGTAGGATTACGGCTAGGGGTAGGGTTAGGTTTGTGTTAGGCCTAGGGTTAGGGTTAGGGTTCAGGTTAGGGTTCGGGTTAGGCAGAGTGCTTCCTGCCATGGTGGGATGGGTCTAACCCATATGAATTTTTCACAAATTTGCCCAAGTTGCCCAAAGTTCTTATCGTGGGAAGCCCCTTAGTCCTAGGCAAATGGGGATGACGGCTCTCCCCTTCAAAGCCCCCAGGGTTTCTCAAATCATCATGCTTCTCCTGCGCTGCTGAGCTCTCCTCCTTCTGGCTTCTTACAGGAACGCATTGTAGGTTCCTCTTTGCAGTGAGCATGGTTAGTTGCTGCATCGCCCTAACAAACACGTACGGGGCCATGTGATGTCTTTAGTGTGTTATCTTTCTCCTGCCAGCCTTTTTCTCTGTAGTTTCCCTTTGGCTTATTTTAATACTTATTGTACATTGTACGTCCTTTTGTTTGATGGTCTATCTGAAAGACCTACATATTGTTAGTTCCCCCTCAAATCTCTTGCAAGAAATCTTTCCTAGCTGTCCAGGCGCTCATCTGAATGCCCCAGCCTCGGCCTGGAGGCACAGTTATAATAAAATCCACCTTATTGGGCATATGGAGAAGAATCACTTTTCTTTTAGTGTTTCTTGCTACATACAGAGCTATTTTCAAAAATGCCTCGGCTTGGGAATTCCCTGGTGGTCCCGTGCTTAGGACTCAGCACTTTCTTTGCCAAGGGCCCAGGTTCAGTCCCTGGTCGGGGAACTGAGATCCCACAAGCCACGCAGCTCTGCCATCAACAACAGCTGCAACATAAAATGCCTGAGCTTAAGAAAGGTCTTAAGGGTCCATCAATGAACAAATGAATGCTAGAAAATGTTGCGTATATATATGCAATGAAATCTTATTCAGCCACGGGAAAGAAGGAAATCTTGCCATTTGCCACACGGATGGCCCTTTAGGGCATTTTGCTAAGTGAAATAAGTCAGACAGAGAAAGACAAATACCATATGGTCTCACTTACATGTGGACTCAAAAATAATAATAATAATAATAATGATAATAATAAACAGAAAACAGCTCACAGATACAGAGAACAAATTGGTGGTTGCCAGAGACAAGGGACGTGGGGTGCTGGGAAGCAAAATGGGTGATGGGGGGTCAAAAGGGGGATGCGACATCTGGCACGATGACTGTGGTTAATCATACTGTCTTGTATATTTGGAAGTTGCTAAGGCAGTAGTTCTTAAAAGCTCTCAACACAAGAAAAAAAAAAAGATTTGTAAACTCTACGTGAAGAGAGATGCTAAGTAGATTTATTGTGGTGATGATTTCACAATACATACAAATATCAAAACATTATGCGATACACCTGAAACTCATAATGTTATATGTCAATTAGACCTCAATAAAAATAAATAAAGTAAAATTTAAAAATTAAAAAAAAGAGAAAGGATACTTAGTCCTCCAATTGTGCTCATATTCTGAACATGCCTGATAGTTCGTTCTGCCGTAGCAGCAAGGTGAACGAGTCCAGCTGTTACCCCGCACTATCACTAGCGTGGTTCCCGTGCACTGATTTCTCTCTAGTTGGAAGACGGTAGCTTTTCCCGCATGGGAAATTCTAAGTACAGAACTACTGTTTAGGTTTCTTGGGTTGAGCCGAAGGAAACCAGCCCAGTTAGGCTCTGTGAACACCAGGCTGTGTCTGGATGGACGCTAGGGTTGGTCTAGCTTTGATGAGGTGTGAGGAACACAATTCCACCGGCCACAATGTGGCTTCAAGAATGGGCCTTCCAGTCGCAGCGTTACAATGCTTCGCCCCTGGCTGTTCAGATTCTCAGTCTGAGAAGTACTCTTGGGCTAATGAACTCTTCCTTTGGCACTTGTGGAACGAATCCAGGCACCGTGGGGCAAAGGAATTTGGACGTTTCTTAACTGAGTAGGATTTGGACACGGGATCAGCAAATTTAGGAAAAATCACTTAGAAAATGCGTCCTAGGTGTGTTAGCGGCAATCAGCCCCCTTTTCATGTACCTTCACAGAAATTCACTCCCTGCCTCAATCCCATTCAGATAACAAGTTCATCTTTAGATCTGAAAAAACGTGGGCTGTGGTCTCCGCGCTGTTATCTGAATTGTCCAAGTGGCCCCAGGAAGAATGGAGGTACATCTGACTGAATCCTCTGACTTCCCAGAAGGTTTATGATTCATTGGGAAAATGTTTCCTGTGGTTTTTAGAGCATTTTCAAGCCACAGCCATAGTGAAGAGGTCTCGGCTATGAAGACCAGATACTAAATGACACGTTATCAACCCTGTTGCTGGGCAAATGTCTTCATGAAACCTGAAACCTCAGTTAGCTCTGGGTTCAAGCCAAGCAAAGCACTTTAGCTGATTTCACCAAAATCTCTCCCAGACCTTTGACCTTTATTAGAAACCATACTATGAGGGCTATGCCCCACTCAAAAAATGTACTTTTGTTTCTTCCCATGAAACGTTGTGGTTGTACAGAGAAGCTTGGCAGAGGTACCAGTTTATGTTCAGTTTAAGATAACTGTGCCCAAGACGATACATTCAACATGATACGTGGTTTCCTTTTCTTGTGAAATTTCGGTCACCAGGCCTTCCCAATTAATCAGAGCAGCTGAGCTAAACCAAAATCCCTTTTGGGGTTTGGTGTTCCACTCTCCTCGTGGTTGGGACCTGCCCGTAACACAATGGGACAAACTCTTATAACCCCGCCAATACCCCCTAGATGAAAACTACTCAGTCCAAATACAGTCCATGCCTTTGCCCAATGGAGGTCCATGGGACTCTGTGACTTTGTCAGGGAAAGGAGAGAGTGCCTAGAAGGTCACCTTAACCCCATGAAAGAAAGGCCAGGAAGAGAGGCATCATGTAACATGCAGAAATCCTGGCCAGTTGTGGCGGCCAGCAATGTTCTCCCCCATTTTTACAGAGACCAGGACCCTTTTAGGAAGTGTGTACAAAGCATGTCACCTGCCATTTCAGTAAAGAAAGGGTGTTCAGGCCATCAAGCCATCAGCCATGGCAGCCCCCCCGATGGCACGCCCTGAGGGGAACTCAGGATGGAGAAAAGCAAGATACTGGCCCTAGAGAGCTAAGATGCTTATCAAAGGAATGACTTCAATGAGCCCAGACTCTTGCATCTTCCCATACACAGAAAAGCACTAAAATCCTTAACTGAAGACGTCTACTTTTTTATGATTAGCAGTGATCTTTTGATGTTCAACTACATTTTTTTCCCCAGCAAAAACTCCTATATAACCTGATTCCTCCCTGACCTCTTTGGAACAGTCCCTCGGAGTGATCTGAGAAGCTGCTTTCCTGGGCTATAGTTCTCAGTAAGGTCCCCAAACAAAACATAATTCTCAACTTTTAGGTTGTGCATTTTGTTTTGTTTTGGTTTTAGTTGACAGAAGAATCAAAAATTAGATTCACTGTGGTAGGAGGTAGTACTATACACATACTTTCTTGGGAGGCTGAGTGGAGGGAAAGAAGGAATTTAAACATGTTTTTGGTGGATAAACTCCCAGAATTATTCTCCCAGATATGGAGCAAGGATGAGGGGCATTAGAGTAGTTGGGAGTGGGAGAAGAATTTGAGAATTTGAGAGAAGCTGTTACCCACTTTTAAGGCAAAATAGAGTCACCATAGCACAGGATTTTTGAAAGCTCTGTGCAAGATTGATTTTAATGGTACCATTTCACTACATCTTAACACTACATCTAAACTCTCTGCACCTTCCAAATTTCTGTCTAATTCATCCCCGAGCTATGAAATTGTTACAGATTTCATCCCTGAGGGATTAGGGAGTATCTTCCCATTGTAGAGATAAGTAAAGCAAGGTTCTGTGGATTTTGTTGGTTTGTCTTCTGGAGAAGAGACCTCTATTCTCTTAGGTTCATACACTGAAATTTTTGCCAGCATTTGGTTGGTATATAACGTGATTTCCTTTTCTTTACCTTCTTTCTCTTGGAAGCGTGGGCCTGACACCATCCTTTACCAACGACTACCGGCAGATGAATATATTGAAAGTTGATGAGTACAAAGGAACTTGACCACCAACCACTCGGCATAGTGAAAGGATGAGCATGTAAGATGTGGATGGATTAGAACTGGCTGGGATTTTCTGATCCCCGAAGTTGCAGTTTGCCACACAGGGACAAACACATGCCTTCCATAGCCCTTGGTGTAAACAGGGTATTAATCGGGCTGTGACTCCGTGTGCTGGGAGCAGATCAGAGCTCAGTCCAGACCAAGGCTGCGTCCCCTGCCCTTGGTGCGTATGGACAAGTCCTGGACCAGCAGCTGTGGCCGCTCTCAGGTGACAAACAGGGTGCAGCTGGAGGGGCAGCGGGCAGCCTAGGGCCTGGGCTCTGTCCCTCGGGCCTCCTTGTCTCTTTGCTTTACTGGGATCCTGGGAACGAGGTGTGGTGTCCAAGGAGAAACCAGAGCCTCCAGATTCCTTTCTTACAAACCTTTGTCCACTTTATTTAAAACACAAGCAGGGCATGGGCAGGCCATCCAGCCCTGGCCTCACATTACACCACACACTGCTGTGTGTCAGCAGCCCACCAAATTCCTGAAAAACCAGGTAACTGTAGAAAATCTGTCACGATTCCTTTCAGGGTCATCAAGATTATAATAAATATTTCTAGAGGGGACAGCCAAACACTTGTCTTTAATATAATAATTATTTTTAATATATTTATAAATTTATAATTGTAACAATAAATAATAAAACGTTATAATCATAATAAAGCATACTTATACTAAATTAAATTATAGTAATAAAACATAATAATTATATACTTAATCATAATAAATTAGAATACAAATAATATAAATAATTTCTAAATATAAACGTAGAAATGTATATTTTAATAAATGGGCCTATGTTATATTCAGTGGGGTGTGGTGTGTATATGTAAATATATACATATATTTATATTCAGTTGTTGTTGAATTTATCAGCGCCCACCTCGGCCTGCACCCCAAACAGCAGAAGGAGATCAGAAAGCTGGGGGCTCCCTTGCCGTCTGGCGGCGGCCGTCCGGTGAGCCGCGATGGGCACCTGCGCGTACACCCGGGAGCTGGGGCCGAAGCAGCCGTCGGACGCGATGCGCTTCTGCTCAGGGGACGCCGCGGGCAGCACCCCAGCTCTCAGCGCTGTGCCGCCCCGCGCCCCGCCGGCCCGACAAGACGCGGCTGGGCTGCGAGGCCAAGCAAGGCTATGTCATGCATCGGCTGGCGTGTGGCGCGGTGGCCGCAAACGCCCGGTCCCTAAGTGTGCCTGCCACCTACGGCACGCCTGTCCACCATGGCGTCCACCCGCTCAGGTTCGCTCGAAGCCTCCCCTCTGCCGCCGAGGAGCTAGCTGGGCGCCGCTCTGGGGCCCGGAGGGTCCTGAAGCCTTACTGGGTTGGTGAAGATTCTACGTACGGATCTTTGGAGGTTGTCCTCATTGATCCATTCCATAAAGCTAAGAGAAGAAACCCTGACACCCAGTGGATCACCACGCCAGTCCACAAGCACAGGGCGGCGCCTGCAGGCAGGGAAGGCCACAGGGTCCTCCGCACGACCGGTGGTTCTCGCCGCGCAGCCTGGAGAAGGCACAGTGCTCTCCAGCTCCACCGCTACCACTAACACGAGTAACGCTTGTAAAATCCTTACCTAATAAACAGTTTAGGACATCCGTGTCTAATCTGTCTGTTAAAACTAGTTGTCTGTGGACTGTTTCACTGAATGCATTGTCAGGTTCTGAAAGTGCAATAATGTTTGAAGACCTTAAGTGATGGGGTATCTTGTTTCTAATAAGGGAAATGCCTTTGTTTTTGCTTTATTAGGGAGTTGATATGTCCGTGTTTAAAATGCCTTTTGGTACAATAGGTGTAAAATTCTGGAAAAGATGAGCGCAGAAACTAGCCGTGTAGATTTGTTGGTGCGTGTGATGAAACCTACAGCTTTATTGGGGTGACGCAATGCTCTGCTGGTTTACTCTGCTGTTTTATGGAGTTTGGCAAGGACACACTTTCAATTGGGTTTTCCTTGGAAATGTGAAGGGTGTCGTGATCCTTTATCATAATCATATGCAGAAAAATAAAGTTGAGTAGGGCCCACATTTTTAGACTTAATCTGCTATTCCATATATGCAACTGCTGCTTCCAAAAGGCGAAAAGTAAAGGAATGCCACCATGTTTAAAGAGAATTGAAAAAACCTGTTGCAAGATGTTTCTCTTACCAACTGAAACAAATCCTGGTTAACCTAAACTAAATTGCCTTGGCCTTGACGGTACCACTGAAGTTCACATAAAAGGTGCGAGGGCTCCCCTGGTGGCGCAGTGGTTGAGAGTCCACCTGCCGATGCAGGGGACACGGGTTCGTGCCCTGGTCTGGGAAGATCCCACATGCCGCGGAGCGGCTGGGCCCATGAGCCATGGCTGCTGAGCCTGTGCGTCCGGAGCCTGTGCTCCGCAACGGGAGAGGTCACAACAGTGAGAGGCCCGCGTACTGCAAAAAAAAAAAAAAAAAGAGTAGAATTTCCAGCAGAATGCAAATGACGGCATTTTAAAATAACACAGTTCATCACTCTTTAAAATATATCTAATGAAAGGGAAAAGCTATAGTGATTTTATGTCTACTATCATGCATTTAAAAAACATACCAAATTCTCTTCTCTAGGTGTTGGAAATTTATTATCTTTAAATTGTATTTCCATTCCTCTTCCATACAGGATCTTATTCCAAGAGAAAATATTTTTATGATTGAAAAATCTTTCAGGGAATTCCCTGGTGGCACAGTGGTTAAAAATCCGCCTGCCGATACAGGGGACACGGGTTCGAGCCCTGGTCCGGGGAGATCTCACATGCCACGGAGCAACTAAGTCCGTGCACCACAACTACTGAGGCTGTGCCCTAGAGCCTGTGATCCACAACTACTGAAGCCCGTGCGCCTAGAGCCCGTGCTCCGCAACAAGAGAAGCCACTGCATTGAGAAGCCCACACATTGCAACGAAGAGTAGCCCCCGCTCGCCGCAACTAGAGAAAGCTCGCGTGCAGCAACGAAGACCCAACGCAGCCAAAAATAAATAAATAAATAAATTTATTTTAAAAAAGAAAGAAAATCTTTCATTGATTGCCCACTATACTTCTTTGTTACAGAAATATGAACAAAAGTGGAAATTAAAAAATTATTTCTTCCGGATTTAGTTATCATTTTAACATTAACCTACATGTGATCAAAACAAATACATTGTAATAAGCTTCGATTAAAATAATTATTAAATATAAGAGGTAAACATTTTTGGAAAAGTATCTTTGATGAGATGGTTGGGGTGTCGCAGTGCCTTCATTAAAAGACATCTTGCTGATGCCAGTATTCCTAACCGTCCCTTCCTTTGGTACCCAGTACAGCAGATAGACCCTAGGGTGGCCTCCACTTACGCCACTTCCTGGTGTCCACACACTGCGTAATCCCCTCCCTGAATGTGGCTGGGACCTGTGACTTACTCCTAACCTGTGAAATATGGGAAGCGTTTTGGGGTGTCAGTTTTGTTACATAAGCTTGCAACTTCCATCTTCCCAGAAGACTCCCTCCCTCACTGGCTTTAATGAAGCCCACGTGGCAGGGAACACAGGGCAGCCTGCAGGCGACAGCCAGCCGGGCTCTGAGGCCCCCAGTCCAACCACCCGCAAGGAACCGAACCTGCCAAAACCCTCAGGAGCTTGGAAGTGGTTCCTTCCCCAGCTGAGCCTCCGATGAGAACCCAGCTCCAGAAGACACCTGAGTGCAGCCCTGAGCAGAGGACCTAGCTAAGCCACACGGGGACTCCTGACCCACAGACACCGTGAGATCATATACGTGTGTGGTAAGCCACTAAGTCTGGGGTAATACTTTATGCAACAAGTGCCCCACAAGTGCTCCCAAGTGCCCACGTCCTGAATTAAGGGCTCTAGCTTTCTGCCCGCATTGCACATGAGGGGGGCGAGGCAGGAGGGGGACACCCTTGTGACAGCCAGGAGGAACTCCTTGCTCTTGCGAGAGAGAAAGACCTTTGAGTGCTTTCATTTATTTTGCTATGAGTAGAGCCGATCTCCCCGACAGGGTATGGGAGGGAGGGTTCTGGAACATATTCTTGCCTCCTAGGGGTGGGAAACTCTTCCAGGATGTGTCTGGTCTGCCATATGGCAGAGAAACCGAGCCCAGTGGGGCACTGGATGACTTGGAGTGGGTGGCCGTCCTGGGCAGACATCCTGGGATAGGAGTTCCAAGGGGTGGATCTAATCAGATTGCTCCTTCCCAAGAAAACAAGGCACTGGTGGAAAGTTTAATTACAATACCGACCAAACAACATCAAAGATGCCACAAGGCAGTGGGCAGATCCCAGAGAGGAGGCAGGCGGTGGGGCTTGGGGACTCGAGGAGAGGGGAGGGCTGCGGTGGGGTTAGTGGTCAATGGGGTTTCTGGGGTTCAAGGGCATTTGCGAGAGACGGGTTAGGCCCCCTGGCTAACCGCAGAGAGCCAGGTCTGTGGAAAGCCAGACTGACTTCTGAGGAAACCTTTAAAAGAAGCAGGAATCAGGAAGATGATTCCAGCCAGAACCCCTAGGATTTCAGCCCAGGACAGGAGAAGCCCTGGCCGCTGGGAAGGCGCTGACTTCTCACAGGACAGGCCCGTTTCCTCCGTGGAGCGTAAGTCCCTGAAGCTTGGTTGATGGACCACACCGTGTACTCCCTCCATCACGGCTGAGACGAGAAACCAGGCCACAGAATGTCATGCTCAGACGTGGAGTGGAAACCAGATGGTGAAGCCTGTAGCCTGTGGCAGGTGTGAGGGATGCTCCCAGGTACCAGTTGCAAGGTTGGGCGTTTGTGTAATGACTCTGTGCTTCTAAGCCCCATCCAGTGGCCTCTCTTCAACCCCCTCCAACAGCCTTCTCTGCCTGGTCCCAGCTGTCAGCACACAGGTCAATTCTAGTGCCTGAAAGGTGATCTGCCAGTGAGGCTGAGCAAATGGAAGCATTAGATGTTGGTGAGACTTGCGGCGGAGTTAGCAAAGGTGGCCAAAGCAATGCGCCATGATGTAGTCAGATATGCTTCCAGAGAAATTCTCTGAAAAGGCTCTTTGGAGCCTGGGTAGAGAATAGCCATTTAGAGTGGATCTAGAGAACAAAATGCTTTATTCTCTTCCTCAATTCCAAGCGGAATCCATCCTTGTGTTCATTCATGAATCCATTATTATGTTCGTATATGTATTTCTTCTCAGTGTGCACCAAACTTTTTTCAGCGTGCACTGAACTTTGTTGGCCTTGTGAATAATAGAGTACATTTTATTGGCATTTGTAAGCATTGCAATAAATTAGACATTTAAAAAAAATACACATCTCTGAAAATAATTACTGGAGTTTTGGCTAAGGGAGAGGTATCCCCAAGAGAAGCATCAATTTCTTTTGTTGGAGAAAAGGCAAATATTTTTATGAAAACAGTGCTCACTCCACATAGCGGTAGATGTGGGAGTATACACAAGAGATGATGCAAGTTCTTTTCCCACGCAGCTGAACTGAAAAACAAGACCAATATTTGAACAGCTTATATGTCAAGGAGACATGTGCAGACTCCACTTGTTAAAATAATAAGGGTATCGCGGTGCACTGAAGTGGTACTTTCATCTTCAAAGCAATTTATGAACGTTCATGAATTGACTCGGAACAAAAGATCAGAAATTGGCGGGAGGTCCTGGGTATATGATTTTAAGAAGAATGGGTGGGATAGAGATCAAAGAAACAGCCCTCCACCCCCGAGGCTTTGTTAAGTGTCCCTTGGAGTCTAAAAGGAAGCCCGTGATTCTGCCCTGGGGGGTGGTTTCTTCTGCCTGTGGAAGCTGACAGTTCAAAGGCAGGAAGAGAGGTTGTACCCGTTTTTCACCAAAGCCCACTTCCCTAGCCCTGTGTGGTCATGGTCCTAGAACCAGGGTGGGCCAGGAGACACATTCCCCACCAGGGTCCCAAGGACCACCTCACACCCAAAAGAGGGAAGAAATTTCAGCTCCTGATATGGCCTCTACCTCACTCCCATCTCCTTGGGCCAGGATGGGCCGTACAGCTTGGATCCAATGTCATAATAGTGATTCTGGAGGCAGGTAGGGGTGGGAAGGATAGATTGGGAGCTTGGCATTGACATGTACACACGGCGATATTTAAAACACATAACCAACAAGGACCTACTGTATAGCACAGGGAACTCTGCTCAGTATTCTGTAATAACCTAAATGGGAAAAGAATTTCAAAAAGAATAGATACAGGTATATGTGGAACTGAATCACTTGGCTGTACACCTGAGACTAACACATTGTTAATCAATATAAAATATTGATACTCCAATATAAAATAAAAACGAAAAAAAGCTGTGATTCTATTTACTGAGAGCCTCTAATGGGCTAGGCCCATGTCTCTTCACTTGGATCAGCCGTTTAATCCACACAACTGCTCTTTGAGGCAAGCACTCTAATTGTCCCCATTGTTCAGATGGAGACAGTGTGGTTAAGTAGCTTTCCGAGGTCAACAGCCACAGGCCGTGGAGCTGGGACCCATTTGCTGGCAGTCAGCCTTCAGGCCTCATACCAGCAACCCTGCACCACGATGCCTCCAAATGACAGAGAAAGAAACCTCAAGTTTCTAAGCTTCAATATTCTGTACACAATAAGCTTGTCAGAACCGCAACTCTAGGTTTGTATTCGATTGTTAGGCTGTCCAAGGTTATTTAAGAATGTTGATGCAAAGGGCAAAAAATCCTAAGTGGCCTTTGGTACATCACATACCAGGGGCGACAGGGAGTTGAGCAGTAGACTTTTTTTTTTTTTTTTTTTTTTTGTGGTACACGGGCCTCTCACTGTTGCAGCCTCTCCCGTTGCGGAGCACAGGCTCCGGACGCACAGGCTCAGCGGCCATGGCTCACGGGCCCAGCCGCTCCGCGGCATGTGGGATCCTGCCGGACCGGGGCACGAACCCGCGTCCCCTGCATCGGCAGGCGGACTCTCAACCACTGCGCCACCAGGGAAGCCCGAGCAGTAGACTTTTGATCTTGACTTGCTGGGTCAGGAAACAGTAAGAAGAAATCTTTGAACTGGCCCTCGGTGAAACGTGGGCCTGCTCCCGGTCCCGAGCCGGCTGCCTGCTCTGTTCGTCCCCAGAGCTGTCCTGCTTGTCCCTGGGCCTGGGCTTTCTATTTGTCCTCTTCCGTTCTGCGCAGAGCTGTCACCCTTTGCCCACCTGTCTCTGGGCTGAATGACTCTCAAGGTCCCAGTCACCCTCACTTCCTTCCTTTTTTCTGTTAACCTCACCTAACGATGGTGCCCGGGGGGCGGAGCTGATTCCATGGGCACCCCGTGCCTGGATTTGTTTCCGTGTGTCTTTAATGGAGTGTTTCCAGAGTCCCCACTCTGTGCTGGGCCCCTTGCTGGGTGCTGGGGCCATGGTGTGAATAAGGCAGTGTTGTCATGGCCTTCATGGAGCTTCTGGTCTCAAGGAGTCAAGCATCCCACGCGTGAATGAGCACTAATTTATCAGGGGAAACGCGCCCTATGCGTGACGACTCCAGAGAGCCAGGAGAGCCGATAGCAGGAGGTCCTGACCTCATCTGTGGGTCAGGAAAGGCTCTCTTGAGACGGTGTTTGCGGAGGACGCTGTGGAAGCAAACGAGAGGAAAGAGGGGTGGGGTGGGGGGAATCCCGGGAAGAGGCAAGGCCTGAGGTGGCGGGAGCCAGGGGGACTTTACAAAGGTTAGCGTGGCTTGAAGCCAGGGAGGGAGAGGCAGTGGGAGAGCGAAGCGGGGCTGGGCCAGGCCCTGCAGCGTTCTGGGGGTCAGAGGGCAGACTTGGGTTTTAAGCTGAAAAGCAGCGACAAGTCAACAAAGGATTTTCAGTAAGAGGGTGATAGCATCTGATTTACATTTTTAGAAGATCACCCTGGCTTCTATGTAGAAACCAGCTGCACAGGGAGGGGGCAAGGGATGCCTGAGCAGGACCCCACTGTAGCCATGCAGTGGGAGAGGGTGGGCTTGACGAGGGGTGTCAGAAGGGATGGAGGGCACTGGAGGGGTGCTAGTTTCTACAGGCTCAAGAGAGGGTGTTTGCGTATATTCTCGGTCAATAATAAATGTTTTACAAACGTCAACCATCATCATGGTTGTTATTGGTCCACGTATTTGGTTTGGAAATACATAAAGTAACATAACCTCGTTAAGGGAAAGAGCATTCCAGATCAAGAGTTGGCAAACCACAGCCCATCGTGTGGGCCAAAGCTGGCCCACTGCCTGCTTTTGTAAATAAAGTTTTATTGGCACACAGCCATGCCCACTTCTTTCCCTATTGTTTATGGCTGCTTTCACCTGGCGAGTTGAGCAGTTGTAACAGAGACCACATGGCCTGCAAAGCTTAAACCACTTACAATTTTACAGAAAAGTTTGCCAGTCCCTGTTCTAGATCTTCATGCTTCCTGTTGACGAAAGCTGGATTTCTTAATACTTTCTCTCTGGCTTTGCCAGTCCTGAGAGCTATGGGCTCCTCTCTCACTTCTGCCCTTGAGGTGAAGGCAATTGTCAGTCTTCCTGGGTAAAAGGACAGCTGTAGATAAGTGCATACACTAGTTATAATTCTATGTCTTCTTGTTTTACACAATAAGTAAAAATATAGAAGGAAGGCCACTGGCCCTGGTAATTTATTTTAGGTTGATGTTATGGGTAAACATACTTAGAATATTTTGACCAGACCCTACAAAAGTCCAAGTTGCTGGTAGGCACTTTAACAGAGGGTCTGCCCCATGGCTGCTGTCAGAAGCTCCTGGTTATCCAACAGGTGGGAAGCAGTAGCACACCTGTGTCTCACGAAGTGTTTTTAACATTTTTGCCCCTAATAACAGGCAGGTTGAATAGCTCAGGTTTGAAAACATTTCTCAAAAAAAAATGGGAGGATGGGTAGCTACCAGAGAGTTTGAAATGTCCATGTTCCATGAGGCTTAAACAGACAAACATATACGCAAATGCATCCAATCACAGACGTATTTTATTTGATTTTCCAAGAAGCAATGACCATCAACAACTATGGTCAGTGGGAAACTTCGAAGGGCAGAATCCCCAGCTTTATGTGACCATAGAAGGAATTAGAGCGGTGGCCTGGGGACAGCACAGGATTTAGAGGGGACAGAGCAGGATTCACCACTCACTGGCTGCATGAATTGGGGCCATTAGCGAATTCCTCCAAAACCTTAGTTTCCCCACATGCAAAATAAGGATAATGACAGCACTAACCTCATAGGGTTGTTTCAACGAATATTCATTGGATACCTACAAGGTTCTAGGGACTGTCCTTGTTTTGGAGACTACAATGTGAATAAACCAGATAATGTCCATGCCCCTGGAGCTTCCAGGGCGAGAAGAGGCATCAGTAGTGCCCAGCAGGGACAAAGCGCTGGGTAAGTGAAGCTGGTACAGGTACAAGGATTACCCATCCCACCACATCATTACCCGTCATCACCTGGACCTTGGTAGTAACCCAAGCTTCCAGGCTTGTTGCCATCTGAGAATCGTACACAAACTCAAAGCCGGACTAGGGTGAGGGAGAGGCAACCATCTCAGATGCAAACTTTAAGGAGACCCCCAAAAACTCCAATTAATGAGACATCATCAAAATAAAAATTAATGCAGGGGCAGAGTCAAGATGGCATACTAGGAGGACATGGAATTTACAAACAAAGCAACTGACAAAGGATTAATCTCCAAAATATACAAGCAGCTCATGCAGCTCAATATCAAAAAAAAAAAACAAAACACAACCCAATCCAAAAATGGGCAGAAGACCTAAATAGACATTTTCTCAAAGAAGATACACAGATTGCCAACAAACACATTAAAAGATGTTCAACGTCACTAATCATTAGAGAAATGCAAATCAAAACTACAATGAGGTATCACCTCACACCGGTCAGAATGGCCATCATGAAAAAGTCTACAAACAAGAAATGCTAGAGAGGGTGTGGAGAAAAGGGAACCCTCTTGCACTGTTGGTGGGAATGTGAAGTGATACAGCCACTATGGAGAACAGTATGGAGGTTCCTTAAAAAAATAAAAATAGAACTACCCTACGACCCAGCAATCCCACTACTGGGCATATACCCTGAGAAAACCATAATTCAAAAAGTCGTGTACCACAATATTCATTGCAGCTCTATTTACAACAGCCAGGACATGGAAGCAACCTACGTGTCCATCGACAGATGAATGGATAAAGAAGATGTGGCACATATATACAATGGAATATTACTCAGCCATAAAAAGAAACGAAATTGAGTTATTTGTAGTGAGGTGGATGGACCTAGAGTCTGTCATACAGAGTGAAGTAAGTCAGAAAGAGAAAAACAAATACCCTATGCTAACACATTCATACGGAATCTAAAATAAAAAATGGTTCTGATGAACCTAGGGGCAGGACAGCAATAAAGACGCAGACATGGAGAATGGACTTGAGGACACGGGGAGGGGGAAGGGTAAGCAGGGACGAAGTGAGAGAGAGGCATGGACATATATACACTACCAAATGTAAAATAGATAGCTAGTGGGAAGCAGCCGCGTAGCACAGGGAGATCAGCTCGGTGCTCTGTGACCACCTAGAGGGGTAGGATAGGGATGGGGGGAGGGAGATGCAAGAGAGAGGGGATATGGGGATATATGTATACGTATAGCTGATTCACTTTGATATATAGCAGAAACTAACACAACACTGTAAAGCAATTATACTCCAATAAAAATGTTAAAAAATAATGAATGCAAAAGAATCCATGACGAACAAACCATCGAAATTTTAAATAAAAATGGAATCACCTTTGCTGAATTTTCCTTTTGCCTCAGGGTCCAAGATGGCTTGGCCGCAGCTGCACAGACTCACAGCCACAAGTCCGAGTGCGTTGTTCTGCTCTTGGGCACGCACGACCCTGTCCTGGGCTGCAGGCACGTGTCCTCACTTCTTCGTGAAGCATAACCATTGGATGGAACTCCGATGGCTGAGCGTTCCGTGTTCTGAAACCTCTTTCCCTTTCCCCTCTTTGGATGCCTCGGAAATGGAGTTTTGCTGTGTTTTGTTTTGCTTTGTCGACATTTGCCAGAACATAAACCAGAGAACTTCCCGTCGTTATTGGCTTGGCCTAGGAAAGCAGAAACATAAATAATTGAAATGGCATCCCATCAATCTAGAGACGCAGCCTCAGAGACCTACGGGCCCGGCAGGGGGGACGCGCAGACCTCACAGTCGGGTGGGAAAGAACCCAGCCTTGAGACCTGAAGCAGAAGAGCCTTCTCCTCTCAGGTCCCCGGGCGTCCTGTGAGTCTTCCTCGTCTGTAACACACACACACTCCCACTCACACGCAGGTACGCACACACACACTCACACACACACATAGACACTCACACACATTCCCACACACTCACACACACTCTCTCACACAGACAGACACACACATATACACAGAGACAGACACACTCACACACAGACACACAAACACAGACACACACACATCCATGTTGGCTAATTATTTGTGTTTGCCAGAAAATTGAAACTCACCCTTTTAGGGAGTTAAAACAGCAAAAGTTGAAATGATTTGTGTCACAATCAGTATATGTATTAATGCAGAAGACTGAAAAAGTAAATTGTGTGCGCATGTGTGTGTGTGTGCCTGTGTATGTGTGCATGTGTGTGTGTGCATGTGTGCGTGTGTGTGCGCATGTGTGTGTGCATGTGTGTGTGTGAGAGAGAGCAAATCCTCCCAAGAGCACCGAGGACCCTGATGACGTCATCCAGTGGCTATCGCGGTGCAGACGTGGGGTTCAGGGCCGAGCCCCTCGCGGCTGCCGCAACGCCGGGGGTACAGCGAGCAGCCCCCCGTGGATGCTGACATTGGGAGCAGCCCGGGCGTGGCCCGGCTTCTCAGTAACCCGGCCTGCGGACCCAGTTCACCAGAAGGGGATGGTAGGTGTCCAGCGCTTTGCTATAGATTTTGCTTCCAGGCGCGAGGCCTTCTTTGTTGCAGGCGGGAGAAAGTTCGATACATCACGTCCAAGAGGAGCCCCATGGTGATGAAAGATGGTCCAGCAGGTGAGGGGGCGGGAGGGAAGACTCGGCTTGTCTGCCTTCCCAGGGATGGAAAAGCGCACCTTAGAAATCAGTAGACGGTGGGGGTTGGTCTGTTCATCTAGAAAATTACCTGTTCATCACATGTTCATTACAGCCACTTGTGGTTGGTAATAAACTCAGGAGAGAAACATCCAGGAAGGCTTAGGAAAGTTACCCTGTCACCTTAGAGGCAAGTTACATGTACAATAGCGAATGGAAGAGAGGAGCTTGCTTTGTACGAGACACTGGGGAAAAGATTCCACAGATGGGCCACAGAAGACACCCCACCATTAAAACCAGAATGTTAAATCTACAGGCACAGTGGAGTATGAAAAAAGAGGAATTTTAGGATAGAAATTCTCGAACTGATCAAATAGTCTGTTTGTAATATCAATTTCTCACATGACAGTATTTTGACTTTTTTATTGTGGCAAAATATATAGAAAATTTGCCTTTTTTTTTCATAAACACACTTGTCTGAGTACTTTTTTTTTTTTTTTGGCTGCGTTGGGTCTTCGTTGCTGCACACGGGCTCTCTCTAGTTGCGGCGAGCAGGGGCTACTCTTCATTACGGTGCGTGGACTTCTCATTGCGGTGGCTTCTCTTGTTGCGGAGCATGGGCTCTAGGCGTGCGGGCTTCAGTAGTTGTGGCACATGGGCTCAGTAGCTGTGACTTGCGGGCTCTAGAGCGCAGGCTCAGTAGTTGTGGCGCACGGGCTTAGTTGCTCCGCGCCATGTGCGATCTTCCCGGGCCAGGGCTCGAACCCGTCTCCCCTGCATTGGCAGGCAGATTCTTAACCCCTGTGCCACCAGGGAAGTCCCTAAATGTCACCATTTTAACCATTCTAAGCGTATAGTTCTGTGGCATTAAGTACATTCACATTATTGTGCAAATATCACCACCATCCGTCTTCAGAACTTTTTCACCTTCTCCAACTGCAATCTGTACCCACTCAATACGAACTCTCCCCCAGCCCCTGGCAACCACCATTCTACTTTGTGTCTATGAATTTGACAAGAATTTGACTAGTCTAGGTACTTCATATGAGAGGAATCGTACAGTATTTATCTTTGTGACTGACTTATTTCAGTTAGCATAATGTCTTCAAGTGCATCCAGGTTGCAGTGTGTGTCGGAATTCCTTCCTTCTTCAGGCTGGGAAATATTCTGTTGTACGCCTCTACCACATTTTGGGTATGCATGCATCTACCGACGGACAGTACTTTGACTTTCAGTCTCCTACATGCTAACTACGTGGAAAGGTGGAAAATAAATGAGGCGTCTGTAATGCACTTTGCATAGCTGGAAGGGAGTCATTACCCCAGGCGGTGAGTCAGTGGGCAAGCTCATCCCAGATGTCACTGCTCACGGCTGGCTTGAGAAGCGATGGAAAGAATGTGACCTAAATGTCCATTCGTAGAAAAACAGATATGATCAGGGTAATGTGAGTGGTGATGTCAGCTTTTCTGTCAAGAAGCTCCCAGCAACAGCGTCTCGAAACACCAGAAATAATGGCACCGTGGTATGCACTTATCTGACAAAGGTTTACATGCATACACTGAGCCTGCGTCCACTAATAGTGATGACGGTGATATTTAGTGTCGGGGTTGATGATTCTAGTTTCAAATTAGTACTGTGTTTATTTCAGAAGAGCTACTGTCTTTCTAAGTGGTGTATCAACGCTTTTAGGATGGAAATGTTCAAAGTGCTAAATCATTGGGGAAGGAAACAGTGCAGTTTTGGTTTCTCCTTTGTTCCAAAGTCTGCCTTATTAGGGTCCTAGTAAGAGTTAAATTTCTGTTCAACTAAAAGGGAAGTCAGGAAACGGGGGCTACCAACAGGCTGACCCTCAGTGGGCAATGGCTTGAATGTGTCAATCAATAAACAAGAAGCATCACTGTCTATCGGCCTGCGATCCTGTCTCTGAAACGTCCCCATTGCCTCTTTTGATAAGAAACAGGCTGCTCCCAGACCTCGCCGCCCTTGGTCCCTCACACACCAGCTTCCCTCCCCGTTGGCCCCCGTTGCAGACTGAATAGGATGCAGGTGTCGTTATCCAGGGTCTGCTTACTCAGCAGAATGGAAGGGGAAAAGAAAAGTTCACTCCACATGTGCGAGGAAGCAAATGGCTCTCCAGGGGGGAGAGAAAACCCCGGCCAGCAATTGTGTAGGAAGAGCTGTGTGCTGGGGGAATATTTCATTCATACGAGCTAGTGAGGCAGCAAAGGGTGATTAACATATTATTTACCTCAAATCAGGAACCTAAGGGAACCAAGAGAGGTGGATCCCTTTCCACCCCTCATGGGATCCCCCAAAGAACAGGTCCTGTCGTTTTCCTTTGCGCCTCTATGTTTATTAATAAAGAACTGGACCAATGTAGACCTTTCAGGTGTCTTACTCACCACATCTGGGCTGAGCAGGTGAAACGATGCAGGGTTATCCCCCACCTGGGACAGTTTCAAGCACAAACTCATGGGAGCCTACACCCCTCACAGACTGACGCCATGCAGATCCTGATGCAATGCAGTGGGAATGGCACACATCACCAATGCGGTGTCCTAGTCCCTAGAAGCAAGGGTTGGAAGAATTCCTTTAGAAAAGCCCATAGTGGAAGAATGCCAAATGTCCTGCTTCACTTTGGGGGACTTGAAATTCCCACCCGGCTATGAGTGAAGACATCCCATGCTCTGTGCTTTCCTGTACACTGTTCCTTCCTGTAGAAAGTTCTTTCCTCACTTCTCCCCCTAGAGATCACTTGCTCACTGTTCAAAATGCATCCCAAACTCTCTGCTCCTCTGGGAAGTCTCCGTGGGCCTCGCCAAGCATTGAATTGTGTTATCTCCCCGATTCCACATCCATTTATTTATAGATACCTCTACTCTGCTGCTTAGAATCTGCTCACTGCACTGAAATTCTCTCTGCCCCTCTCTCCGTCTCTGCCTCTTTCTCAGAAGACTCTGAGTACCTCTGGCCTGGGGACTAACTGCGTGTTTGGCAGAAGGTAGCTGTTGAATGAATGAACAGTAACTCACCGTGCACCTCCAGAAGGCCACGTGGAACTGCAGAGCTGGGACACAGAAAGGAACAAAGCATTGATCCACCAGCTTATCGGTTCAGTTGGCTGCCACCTGGCACAGAGCAGAGGCCTGAAAAAATGGGATTTAATCAGAAGGGAGGGACTTTGGGCCTCCCAGTGCCTGGGCCCTACTGCTTTTTCTCCACCTGCCATGCTCGGAGGAGCCCGCCTGCAGTGGGGTAAGGACACGCAGTCACCGGTTTACAGGTGTTTCCAACATGAACGTCTGCACCACATGTTTTGGGATCTCCGGGAAGCTCGACCATCAGACGTCATGCCGCGTTCTGTTCTCGTCTGTCCCCGCCGTGGAGAACCCAGCCCTCCCCCAGCCCCTCTCAATCCGTCGCTGCCACCTTCCCCGCGCAAATGCGCCCCTCAGCCTGGAAGCAAGCGGTTCAGCACAGAGCCGGGAACACCTGAACTACGACAGACTTGAGCTAGAATTTCCTACCTGAGATTCTGGTGGCCCCGCAGAGGACCGCTATTCGGGAATAATTCTGTGCTGGGCAAAGACCAGGGGGTCCCCGATTTGTAAACGGGGACTCTTTCCTCAACCCCTTGAGGATGTTTGGACCCAGCAACTGCTGCTCCGGGGATGGGGAGGAGAGGATCGCTGAGGACCACTGTCAGCTGCGGAGCGTTAAACGGTCGCACGTGTCGCACACGCACATCATCATGTCCACACACGCACACGCAGTGCGCGCCCGAGGAACGCGCTCACGTCACACGGGCGCACGGCGCACCGCGCACACCCAAGGGCTTCCGAGACCTGGCTGGGCTCTTCCTACAACTGGCCAGCAGGGGGCAGCATTGCGAAGGCTGGAGGTCAAGGACTTCGCGTCAGAGGCGGCGAGGATTAATTAACCGGACAGCCTGCGTCCAGTGCGTATGTGCCAGGCCCTGAGCTGGGTGCTTCGCAGCCCGCGATGAAGAAAACGGGAACACCTCACCTTCCTGCCAAATCTCTTTAGAGTGGGCTTCATCCAGAGCCAGCCATGTGGCGCCTGGCTGAGGCAGGAAGGGTAGGGGAGTTGCTGCCTTAGATGCAGACGCTGGGTTTGTGATGCTGGGTGAGCACGTCATCCCTGCCCCTTTCCTGGAACTCGTTGTGGCGGACAGAAAAGCATCGCCCAGTAGAACCGTAATGTGAGCCACATAGGCAAGCCGCATTGGTGACTTTCAGAAAGGAGAAGAAGCAGGTGCCACTAACTTAGTACTGTTCTATTTGACCCAATATACTCAAGTAGTATTTCCATGTGTAATATACAAATACCGAGCTATTTTGCATTTGTTTTTTGAAGCCTTCAAAGCCGGGGCGTAGCTTACGCGTTGACAGTGTACATCCCCGCGAGGACAGCACACCACAGGGGCTCCTCCGTGTGGAGCAGGCCTGGCGGCCGTGGGAACCGCTGGGCACTCGCCCAAAGCCCCCGAGCTGGGAGGAGGGACGAGAAGCTGCTCTGTGCCCAATCCCCACAGTACGAAGCTGGTGTCGTTCAAGACTTGTCACCAAAGGACCACAAGCCAGCCAAGCGCATTTGTTTTCCTCCTTCCAGTGTGCCCCCTATACCCTCCTCTGCACACACGCACAGGTACACACACACACAGATACACACAGACACACACAGACACACAAATACACACAGACACACACAGACACACACAGACAAACACACACAAATACACACACACACACATACACACACACACAAACACACTCAGACACACACACAAACACACTCAGACACACACACAGATACACACACACACACACACACACACACACACACAAAATGTTTGGTACCTGCAGTCCGAGTTTCCTCAGAGGTCTCTTTTATTAAAAAATATAAAACAGAGGGACAGAAGGGTGGCCACTGTGCAGAACAGGATGGAGGTTCCATTAAAAACTAAAAATAGAACTACCATATGACCCCACAATCCCACCCCCGGTCGTATAGCCAGAAAAGATGAAAACTCTAATTTGAAAAGATACCTGCACCCCAACGCTCATAACAGCACTATTTACAGTGGCCAAGACATGGAAGCAACCTAAAAGTCCATTGAGAGAGGAATGGATAAAGAAGATGTGTCACATATATACCATGGAATACGGCTCAGCCATAAAAAAGAATGAAATAACGCCATCTGCAGCGACATGGATGGACCTAGAGATGATCATACTAAGTGAAGTGAGTCAGACAGAGAAAGACAAATATTATATGAAATCACTTATATGTGGAATCTAAAAAATAGTACAAATGAACTTATTTACAAAACAGAAACAGACTCACAGACATAGAAAAGAAACTTTTGGTTACCAAAAGGGAAGGGAGGAAGGATAAATTAAGACTATGGGATTAACAGATACTCACTACTATATGTAAAATAAACAACAAGGATTTACTGGATAGCACAGGGAACTATATTCAATATCCTGTAATAACCTGGGCAACAAACAGTAACTTGAAAAGATATCTGCACCCATGTTCATTGCAACGTTATTTACAATAGCCAAGATATGGAAACAACCTAAGGGCCCACAGATGGATGAATGGAGGAAGAGACTGTAATAAATAAATAAATATATATATATATGGAGAGAGGTTTGGAGGAAATTCGGTTTTTAATTAGGTAATTAAACTTTCCAGATGTCTCCTCTGATGTGTGCTAGCTGGCTTTGGAAGTATCTCTAAACTTCCTGAACCTCTGTTGCTTCACCTGTAAAACAGGAATAAAAGTATCTGCGTACCTGGCTCGCAGGAGTGTGGTGAACAAGGGTTTCGGCTTTGGCTGAAGAGGGTTCAGGACTGTGAAGGCTCTGAGGTCGTCGCCCGCCCTGTAAGCGAGGCTGGCCCGGTGTCACAGGTGGCGGCAGAACACAGAAGCATCCTGGGCCGGGAGGAAGGGCTGCGCAGCTGTCAGCAATGGTACTTAGCCGGGTGCCGGCGTTTTCTTGACCCGGATCCAGATCCCTAACCGCCAATAGGCACAGGGCGGAGTGAAGAGGGCCAGGTGACACCTGCCGCGGGACAGGAGCCCTGCGCTTAGGAGACGCATGTGGTCGGAGGGGCGCTCAGCCTGAGCTTGGGCCCCGAGGCACACGGTCTTCATCCCGCTGAGCCGTCAACAAACCTGCACTTTGCCCGGGTGACAGACACTGTCTCTGTCTTTCCAGACTGTTCGTTCTGTGAACATCCTTGGAAAGCTGGTCGAGAGAAAAAGCTAGAACAAGAGCCGTCAGCAGAAGGGCAGGGGGCCCGCAGAGAGCTGTCCCCCGATACAAGCGCCACGTGCGGTGTGGGCACTGGGCGTCCGTCTGGTGCTCTCGCTGCGCGGATGCTGACAGCGCCCCTGTGAGGGGCGGGGCCGAGACGACCCCACTGTGTTGCTTACGAGGATGCGGAGCTGTGGCAGGAAGAGGTGAAGCAGGTGCCCCAGGCCACCTGGCTACCCGGTGAGTCGCCGAGTCTAACCCTGAGAAATCTGGCCTCCGGGGCCCCCGGCAGGATGATCTCTGATGTCACTCGAGCCCCATTCATCCCCACGACAACCTACAAATTACAGCGCCGGAAGCACTCAGCAGTCACTGCCCTTAGAAGCTTCGGAAGCGTCCGAGACTGAGCACCTATGAAAACAGGTGAGAGGTGTGCTGAATACCTGGGCTGCGTCCCGGCCATCGTGCTTGCAGGGGTGGCAGAGGGCTACAAGGGCGCTCGGGACACCCAGAAGCAATCCGGACCTGGAGCTGCCCGGGCGATGGGGCTGAGCCCGGCGGCGGGACGGGGTGTGTGTGTGGGGGGGGGGGGGCTGGCGGTCAGCCAGCCGCACTCATGCCTGCACGGCCGGAGCTGCTTTGTCCCCCAAGGATCCGTACCCGAGGGGCAGTTGCTATGCAGTGAAGGTGGCCAGGCTCGAGAGGTCGAGGGGTCTGGCCTGAGGTCTGTCTTCGTGCTTCAACAGGTGTCGGCAAGGGGCTCTCGCCCGGGAAGCGGGGAGCGGGGTGCCTGCAGGAGCCCCAGTTCCTGCCCCGTCTCCTCCGGGGCTCGTGCTCGGCCTGGCCTCTTCTCCAGGCCGCAGCGTGACTGCTGAGGAACTTAGATTGAATAGGGCTTTGCGAAGCTCTCCGCGCGCGTTATTTTATCTGATCCTCGTGAAACCCTCTCTATGACAGCAAGCTAGAGTCACACAGTAAGTGACAAGACGCCTATCCGTCCAAGGCCCCAGTGGCTCTAAGGCCCGTATATGCTTTTCACAAAAGGTTTCTGGTTATCTGCATATTTTCACAAATCAAGTCCGGGTCCAGCAGCAGAATCCCTTAAGAGCCTTTCTTTCGTGCCGGCCCATTGCAGCAAAGTGCCTCAACCCAGATCTTAGATGAGTAGGTCTGGGGGTTCTGTTGGCGGGAAAAGCTGCCGGCCCTCCCCGCAGCCCCGAGGGATCAGATGCTCTGGACCAGCTCGCTTCTCGGCACGAGCCGACGCTGCCCTCTGGTGTCTGAACACCGGTTGGACACCTCCTCTAAGGATGCTCTGGACGGCGGCCCCCGTCGTCCCTGGAACCACGGAAGAGAGCCCACACCTCTGAGCCCTGAGCAGTGGGCCACTTCCCAGCGTCTGACCACACAGACAGCCAGACGCTTCCTGCAAATCCCAAGCGCGCCTGGCCTGAGCGGGGCTGCCAGCGCTGTCCAGCAGGCTCTGCTCCACAGGAGGGCTTTTTTCCCTGGTGGGGATTTGGGGACACCCTTTGCCACAGTCGGTCATCCCTGAAGGCGTTTATCCCAGTGGCCAAGGGCCAGTGTTGATGCTTGGCTGGAATGCCAACTCGGATTCCATGACCCTCAAATGTTCTGCATCTCCTAGTCTCTCCCAAGTGACCATCCCTTTAGAAACCAAGGATATTTCCAAAGACGTGGATCTGAGCACTAAGAAACACAGCAGCTCCTTGTGTGAGGCCTTTGGAGAATACCCCAAAAGCACAGATGCCTCTACTGATTTTTAGCCTTTGAAGAAGGTCAGAGGAAGGCTCCGAGGTCAACTTGACCCTCAGGTATAAACGGGGCGGGTGAGAGGTGAGATATCCCAAGGCAACCAGCCCAGGTCAATCTAGCACTGATGGTTGCCAGGCAGGCATAGGGTCAAAGGGCAGAGAGCCAATCTCTTGAGCACACCCCCTCTCCGGGTGATTCTTCGTATCCCTGAAGGCCCTGACCTCAGGCATTTGCAAGTTATAAAAATTCCTGGATGCCTTGAGAGCGCAGGGTTCTCCCTGTAAATGCAAGCAGCATATAATGAACGATGGAATTTGCCCGCGTCCCAGTCAGCAGCTTTGTCACTGTCACGCTGTGTTAACAAGAAACCGAGAACATTTCAAGAACGTGCACAGTAAGCATTGGGTTCTCACTCACACTACCGTGGGTCAGCTGAGCCGACCCGATTTCAAGCTACAGGTCTTTGGATCGACTGGGGTAAGAATGCCATTCATGTTTCCAGAATGAGGGGCTGCTGGGGTGTGTTTTCATGGCAATGGGCATCATCCAAACATCACACCCTGTGGACCCCAATGCGCCTTTGAACTAATTGGTGGGTGGAACACACAGAGCTGTGGGGAGGCCCATGCTGGGCTGGCTCCCCAGTCAATGATGTACTGAGACCCACCAGCTTCAAACTGGAGGATTTATGCGCAGCCGCAGAAAAATGGCCAAATGCCACTTTTCATAAATATCACTCAAGAACAGACAAAACTGTGTAACCAGCTCGCAGAGGCTGAGGAGCGGCCCAGTTTCCTAGGACTGGGAGTCTCCGCCCAGGCAGGCGCTCGCTGTTGTCACTGTGGGGTTGCCTGTGGAGATGGCCGCTCCGTGGGAATCGTGGTTCTGATCTCAGAGCTCACTCGAAGCAGGTGGCCCAGCGGAGATTCTTCGATAAGCCATGAGCAAGGCATATTGAAGAAACCTGCCCCAGACAACCATCTGTTATTTTCATAAGAAGATGTTTTCTCTCTATTGCATGTGATGGCAGGATCTAGGCAATGATTCTGTGACTTGAAACGTCTCTGGATAAAGAAAAAAATGAACCCCTTCCCAGACACCATCCATCGGACGTACCCAAACTTAATAAAGATGATCTATTGTAAATGAAATAAATTCTGCAAACTTTAGCTTATTATCCTTCATAGTACAATCTTATGTATGTGGATTGTATCTGAACCAGATGTGATATGGGCATGATTATAACTTTGACAGGGGACCTGAGAGTAACAGACACTTATACTAAAGAGAGTCATTTTAAAATATTGGTATAACCTGTGTGGCACAATATTGGTGTGACTCAAACACAGAGTTCTGTCCAAGTTCATCCCTGTAGGGCTTCCCAAAGCAAAGCAACTCTCCTGACAGCTTGTATACAAAAAAGGCAGACCCTATGGTAAAATTACAAAACTCTCAAAATGAATCCTCCCAGGACCCATCTTACATTTCTTATTCTTTCTCCAATAGCCATCATAAATTCCCCTTTTGCTTTCACTTGTAACAGAACCCTGATTATATTCAGATTCATAATGGTGTCCAACTTAAAGGATTACATTTCCCAGCCTCCCTTGCAGCTAGTTTGACCATGTGACTAAGTTCCAGCAAATGGAATAAAAGTAGAAGAGTGTAGGACGTCCTGGAAGTCTCTTTAAAGGAGGCTAACCTACCTGGGAGGAGAAGTCTTCCTCCTGTCAGCTACCTGGAAAGTGTCTGAGATGGCTGGCACTCTGGCAGCTGTCTTGGACCATGAGTTTACCTCGAGGATGGAAGCCACCATGTGAGGATGCTGGAACAGAAAGACGTAAGGAGCCTGGCTCCCCATTTGCCATGGAGCTGAGACGCTAGCCCTGGACTGCCTGCCTCTGAACTCCGTGGAAGTGTGAGAGACATAAGCTTTTATCTCATTTAAGCTACGTTGTTTCCAATTTTCTGACATAAGCAGCTGAGCCTGATTAACAGATGCATTTAGTGTGGTAAGATGTTACCTTTGAATTTCCTGACTCACTGGAGGATCATTCTCTCGTCCTCCTGGGATGAAGCAAGCTAAGATGAACAGCATGCACTTTGGGGTAAAGAAGTAGGTTTAAACCCCTCCCCTGCTGCGAGCTGCATCTGTAAGCAATTATTTGTCTTCTCTGTACCTGTTTGTCTTTTGTAAAGCATTGTACATTAAATTAATGCTATAACCTACCTGGCACACAGTAGGGACCCAGTGATGTTGGTTTCCTTGTTTTCTTCCATCCCATGTTGAGAATTTAATTTTAAAACTCAGAAGAAACTCCAGGTAAATGCACTTGGGTTTGTTTCTACACGAGCTGACCCTGCTGTGATAGCCTTTGAAACTCCAGTGGGGTGAGGCGAGGTAAAAACAACCACAGTTAATGCAGCAGGAAGCACAGGACAGAAGGAGGAACCACGAGAAGGAACAGCAAATAGAGCCTCTGCGTGATCTGGTACAAACCTCCTCTACGTCAAAGAAGAGCTGGGCTCTCCCACTGAATCCAGACGAAACACCTACTGGGCCCGGGAGGAATAACGCTCAGTTTTCCACGGAGCTGTTGTCCCCCAAATGCCGAGCGATGGGGTGACCGACAGCATTTCCAGCCTGTGAAATACAAGCTGAGCATCTGGGGGGAGGTTTATGCTCGGGGCAGAAGCGGAAAGGCCGACTTAGCTGGTGAGACACAACTTCTCCCAACCTGCGTGCATTGAAATCGTGAGAAAAGAAGGCTACTCAGACACTGCAGATTAACGCCTTGGACTGACTGCCAGGCTCATAAACATCCCAGTGCCCTGCTCTAACCTAAGAAAAATGTTTGGGAGAATTCAATGTTGTCAGTCTCTTGGCTGGCCCGTAACTATGGCAGCGGAGAGAGAAGCATGATAAGTTATTGGAAGAGGGAAGTGGACCACCCCGGTGAAGGGATAAGTCGTGGCCGGGCTCCCTACCCCAGCAGTGACCCGGTCCTCTGTCATGCACAGCCGTAATTTTCAAATTATTTTACTCCTGGACTGTTCTGACAGGGCAAAAGACCCTATGGACTCCCAATTTTGCCAAAAAGTAGTTATATCATGTTAGAGTTGGAAGGAACCAGCTAATTTAGT
This sequence comes from Globicephala melas, assembly GCF_963455315.2. Classification (NCBI taxonomy): domain Eukaryota; kingdom Metazoa; phylum Chordata; class Mammalia; order Artiodactyla; family Delphinidae; genus Globicephala; species Globicephala melas. The sequence goes on along the minus strand of NC_083315.2, from coordinate 2,074,322 downwards.
TCAGTCCCTTCTCTCCACTTGTGAAGTGTTTCCAAGTGGGTAGAGGAGGTGGCCTCAGTCACAGAGGGTTTATGCGGAGCCTGGCCCAGGACTGGGCCCCCGATTCCTGGCTTGCGTGTTTCCTCCCATAGCATTAATTTGGTCAAGGGACTCCTTTTTCAGTTATGTTCTAATGTGTGCCTTGAACTACCAGCTGGCTGGGAGTAGCTCTTATTTTAAAACCCGCATCTTAACATGATCTGAAGTTTCAGGCTACCGAGAGGGCACTGGAGCTTCTGAGCTTTGAGGCCCACACACGTGGAGCCAGGAAAGAATGAGGACAACAGTCTGCAAAGCTAATGGGAAAGAGGAAAAAAGAACCACATTTTCTTACAACTCAGAAACAGCAGCTTAGCAGTTTGCTGGGCTGCTAGAAACACACCGAGAGCCCGGTGGGGTAGCGAATTTGCATCTATCTCCAGACCCGCGCTACTGAAAACAAGGCAGTGAATCCCTGCAGGACCCAGGCCTGGATTTGAAAACCTTCTGCCGGCTTCCCACGGGTTGCAGGTCTTCGTGCGTTTCTGTGCACCGAACACCCATCACGGGTCAGGCAAGGGCTTTTTCATACACTTGATTATTATGTTCAAGGGGTAACAGAGGCAGACGGGGAAACAGAAGTCAGGGAAGGGGCGTGTGCAAGGCCACACGGTTAGTGGTAGAGTCGAAATACAAACTCAGTCCCCAGGTCGACTCCAGGCCTCTCCCCACCTTGCGGAAGATGCAGAGGCGCTGGAACACCCAGGAGGCGCTCGGTGGGGACCAGAGGTGCCCCAACTCCCTGGGCCCCATGTTCCTGCATCTCCGGCCCCATCTGAGCTGCCCCCCCTGCAGCCTGCTACCCTCCAGGGGCCAGCCTTTAAGGCTTAAGGGGCAGCTCTCACCCACAAGGCCAAAGACAACAGACGTAGGTATTTTCAAGCGAAGTCTTTATTTGGAATACGTGTCACCTAGCGGGTCAACCATCCCGAAATAGCCAGTATTTACATCGTGCGGAGAAACACAAGAAGAGCCCCTTGAAGGCAGTCAGCTGAGCTCTGCTGGGGCCACTCGTCTCCCCCGCTTCACCTCTCCCCAGTCAGGGTCTCGGGGGCAGCCTGATGGGGGCCACGACCGCGGCTGGGAATCGGCCGTGACCTGCTGCGTCTTTTCCTGGGACCCTCTCTCCCCGCCTTACTGTGTTAATACGTTATACCGGTGCCCAAAGAAATGATGGGATTACGGGGCGCCGCCTTCACCAAATCCCCTGCGTTTGTCTGTCCCGCTTTGTGACTTGAGGGCTTCGGCGTAGCTTCGCGCAGGCCGGGCGCCGGGCTGACTTGCATCGCACGCAGGCGACGCTTCTCCCCGGGCTGCTCTGGCTTCCCTGCCGAACGCACCTGGACTTGGACTGGCCTTCTGTCTCCCTCGGTCCCCCCGACACTGGTCCTCCTGTGCGTGGGGTGAGGGGCCGGAGACGGGGTGTGGGCCACCCAGCGGCCTGGCTGCCCCCTGGAGTGGGCTCATCTCGAGCGGAGGGCTCCCTTCACCCCCCAGTCAAGGCCCTGGAACGAATCGCTCGACGACCTGGACTTGCCGGAGGTTCAAGTCCAGTCGCTGAGCAGAGGCCACAGAACAAGGACCTCCCTGCCCTGTGCAGTGCACACCGCCGTGATGGGGCCCTCAACAGCCACGGGCGGGGCTCTGCAGGCGCTCTGCCCCTTCCCTCGCCGCCCGCGGACCCGAGGCTCTCCCGGGGAGCTGTGAGCTGGGCCCCGTCCACCTTTTCCAGAGGCTGAATTAGAGTCTTCACCACTCCCCACACCCCTTTTTTCTTTTTAAAACAAAACATGCAGGCTGGGGGACCATTCTATTTTTCGTGTTATTTTATCATCTCCCCCGTCTTGGCTTGGCGGGTCCCCAAGTGGACCAACCCACGTTCCTGGCAAAGGACCTCCCACCAGGCAGACTCTTAAAGGTCACTTGGAATCTGTCTCTTAAATCTTGTCCTGAGAAGCAACTCTCCTCCCACACACAGATGTACAGAATCTGCAGTTCAAAACAAAATAAGAAGAAAATGCAAAAATCCCCCAGGCCTGCAATAGCTTCAGCTTAAGAAACACCTCCCACCCTTCACTCCATCCCTGGGGCACCGTCTCCTGCGCGCACACGGACCTGGGGGAACAAAGTCCCAGCAGTAAAGTAACTGCGTACAAGTCTCTAAGCCCAGATCTCCAGAGAGGGATTCTGCTGTGCTGGTCAGTTACTAGGAGATGCTGACCTGACACTGAATTGTGTATAATTTAGTCATTTTAAACAAAAGAATAGCCAAACCACACAAACAAGATCTTGGAGGGTCACGGATGAGATGGTGGGTTGATCTTATCTTCCATCAGCCCTTTCTGCTCAGAGCTGGGAAGGAGTCGTGTCAACAGAGGATCAGGTTCATCACTTTTCCCCAGAGGGCCTAAACCAAGGTGCTATCAGAGCAGGTCATTTCACTGCTGGAAAAAGCGGTCGGTGTCTAGTTTCAGAGTCATTTGAGTTCAAACACTCGGACTTCCATTAACGACAGACAGCCCTTCACCAACAGTCACGTGGAAAAAGAAAGATCTACTGAGAATTTCCACATGAATCAAACCTCAACCTACAACTCTCAGAAGGAAGCCAGGATCTCAGAGAGCACATACATTTTTAAGGGAGTTTTAAAAAAGGAACCCAAAGAGTTCACGTACAACGTGGAAAAGGATTCTGAAGATGCCATCAGGGGCTGTGCATCCTTAGGTGTTTCCTGTGGTCTGCAGAAACGGAAGGTTCAAAACAATACTAAAGATATTTGGTTTTCAATCATTCAGGAATTTTCTTCAAAGAAAGGTAATTACAGCTATATTAACATAGTCCCCTTCTTTTGCAAATCGAGAAATACAAATACATTTCAAATGTGATTCCTCATATAATTCTTTTAGTCCAAATAGCCAAAATGAGAACTTTTAATTTTATAAGCCACCAATTATTAAACACTAATAGTAAGTCATCTGAATGAGAAAAAGAATGACAAACACAAAATATGAAAACTTCTTTTCCAGCCACAAATGATAACGGAGGGTTGTGTGTGTATAAGAAACAGAAATAATAAAAGCATAATCAGCTGAACTCCAAAAGCCCTGGAAAAGCTCTTTTTGATTAGAGACTGTATTATTTACCTCAGAATACGCAAGTTTAAAAGCCACATTTTCAAAGTTACCATCCCCACACCTCCCCACCCCCGGAAGACTTATGTACAGGCTGGAATCCAGAAATTAAGGTTAGAAGTATAAATATTGATAATTTCCACCACATTTTCAGAACGCTTTTAGAGTGCTGTGATACAACAATTTAGAAGAAAGGAAGAGGGTCGCAGTTTGGTTGGTTTGTGATATACATAAGGTTCGGTAATTTCTTCCCTTTAGGGTCCTTCTCTTTCTCTCGAGGAATAAGCTGTAATTGGATTCTTTGGGTTAAAAGAAGTGTTAGATGGGACCAATAAAATGTAAGGGGAAGTCGGAACCGTTAAGATGTATGTACGTGGATGATACACGTTATGTGTCTATATGCATACGTATATACACACATGCCCTCCTTCATCTGCACTTAACAGGAATGCACACCCACGAGAGCCCCCAGGAGCCGCCCTCACTGAGTGCTACCAGATGACGCCCGTGGTTCACCAACTACAGCACAGTAAAGCGGCCTCTTCCCCACGACATCTTTCCTGGGAAAAACAGTTCCAGCCATTCCTGGCAGAGGCCTGGCCCATCGTCCCCGTGTGTTGTGAGAAGCAGAGAATCCTCTAATTTCACAGGAACCAAAATCTGGAAAGGAGTAACTAGGAGTAACAGGTAAGAACCAAGGCTGCGGGGAAATGTGCTTGAAAAGACTTTTCAGAACTGCTTGGATTCTGTGTTGTTTATTACCATCCAAATACATGAAGTTCTGATGAAATAAAATCATAAGGTACAGATAAAAACAGGCCATGAAAGCCCAGAGTTGTTTTAGGGCCAAACTGCAGACCACCCAATAGTTCACATTTTAGGAATTTGAAATGCCTAAAAATAGATAAGGTGGTTTCTGAAAAAGAGAGAGACAGAGAGAAGGAAAGAAGAAAGAAAAAGAAAAAAAAAAAAGGAGAGGAAAAGGAGGGAGGGAGGAGACAAGAAACCATTCAGGAAATGTTAGCTCCCAAGAACGCCCGACTTAGAAAGAAGGGACAAACGCATAAAAAAATGCATAAACTTTGCGCAGGTTAATGCAATAGTAAACAGGAGAATACATAGGCCTCGTAATACTTTTGTAATGGCATACATACAACGTCTCTAGCACTTTTGAAAACTATGCAGACACTGATTAAGGATGATTCTCGGTAAAAATACATATTTCTTTAAAGGGGCGGGGTGGGAGGAGGGGAGGGGTGGTCTCAGGGCGGATCCCCACGGACGTACGAAGCTGAAACTATGTTTTTTGGTAATTCTAGTGGCTGTGGCAGCAAAAATTTGTCTTAAGGATGTTGGCTGGTTTTAAGAGGGTTATTTTCAAATATAACCGTACAGCTCTCTTTGTAAAAAAATCTTTGTGAAAAGTTAATTTTATTAACCCTGAAAAATGCCTATATTGACATCTCTTTCTAAGATAAACTAAAAGTAGCAGAGTTGTGAACGGGTAAGGGCTATATGCTTTAAAGCAAATGTGAACCCTCTTTGGGTTCCTCTCACACAAAGGGATACAGAGTCTTAAATACAATAAACTTCCTTAAAAATCTGCCACCTCACAATTGTTTACATCATAGAAAAATAGCGTTTTTGTAAAAAGAAATATAGTTACTTTGTTAAAATGGTCTATTTTAAACCAGCAATTATTTTTCATATAAAGAATTTCTAAACATCCATACAGGAAATAAAAATAGATAATACTGAGTGCAAAGCAGACAACATCATGTTTGCAAACGATCAAAGCATCTCATTGCCAGATAAATAACACTCTTGGTTCATTATGGTACAAGTCTGAATCTCTCGGCTTTATTCTCTGATGGCAAGTTACTTATACGTAAAGTGACTTCAGCAGAAGGCCAGACTGATGAGAAATGGATCATACATATGCGTTCACATTTCCCCAGAACTCAAAGTGCTGACACACTAGCAGTGGCCTGCATCCCAGACTCTGTGACACGAGCGGGGACCGCAGGCCACAGGGAAGCGAAGGGGGCTTTACGACATTCACGGTCCTTTTAAAAAATCATTCATTATATCATCCACATTTGAGTTTTCACATACAGCCAGATTAACACCAAATCCTTTACCAGCTTGGCTAAACCCATCATTAAGGAGGGTCTTTGTGACTCTTTTCTAAATACAGGTATTAACTCTTCGTGCCATAAAAACAGATGGTTTCAACCGACTACTGCTTTACTTCCACAGAGTGACTCTCTACGGCTGATGAGTTTCCTGGCGGCCGTGGGGACAGGATGTCACAGCGAGGGTCCCAGCTTCCTCCCAGGCGGCGGGGCTGAGGCCACCTCGGAGATCACTCTGTTCGCAGAGGACAGCCCCGCACTCCACTGGCGCGTCATCACACCCTCTCCACTCTGCTAGGGTCGTACGAATCTGCAAAAAAGAAAACGAAAGACAAGTAGCGGTATGTTCAGCTGGTCTGTTGTCTGTTTAAGCCTCAGACCAGAAATAAATATGTTTAGGGAACCAAGTCCACACGTGTGGAAACGTTCATTTTCAGACATCTCACCCATCTTATTGGTATTTTTTACTACGGAGTGAAAAGCTATCTAAACAGTCTAAAGGCTGTTTTAAAGGGACGTGTATGACCACTGCCTAATCGCAGATGGGAAAATGGGAGTTGCTTAGCATTTTGATGGCCCCTTCCTGTTGTTCACAGTGGAACATAATTAACTTTAAATGCAACTCTTGTAAAGCAGCAGTGGCGCTCTCAGCTGGCGGTAAAGAGGATATTGTGTGCGCGTAAATCACAACTCTAAGGGAACCTTGCTGCAGAATGTGCGTCCTTGAGATCAGTGATGTCCCAGAACGGCCTGAGGACCCCGAGACCCTGAGAGCTGGGCTGGCAATGACAGGGCTCCTGTCCCTGACCCGACAGCCGGCAGCAGGCCCTGGGAGTCTGGGCTGCCACGCTGATCCGTTCTACAGGCACACACACTGGGCCCAGGTGGCCTGGGTTTCCGAAACGGGACACCACACGAAAGAACAACAGTCCTAGACCGTCATTAGGGCTGTGGCTAGGCCCTCGGGGGCCACAGATCTCTGGGGCCCAGGCAAACCTGAGGCTTACGCGTGTGGCTCCCATGGTCGGAATTTCCTGCCACGGCAGCTCAAACGGTTCTTAAGTTCTCAAGAGAAAACACGTAGGAAACCTGGACGGGGGGTACAAGTCAGCAGTTACTACAGCTGTTGCAGAGCCATCTCTTCCCAAAGCCTCTGGACCACGTGCATCCTGGAGGCCACACAGAGGCCCGCCTCCTCCGGACACCTTCTCGATGCCCCATGATGTGTTTACGACAAGACCCCGCAACCGCGACGACTAAGGCAGCGTCTGTCGCGCTCGAGCCGCACGCCACAAGCCAGACGGGACAGGCTCTTCTCGTGGCAAGGAGTCTGCTCCTCTGTAAACATCTGCCGCACCGAGTGCCCCTCTAGCTGGAAGCTGAGTTCCCGCGAGTCAGCCGCCTTCCGAGGGTCCACACTTCACACCCACCGTGGCAGCATGGGTAGCAGCTGAGCCTACATCTCTGTGCTCAATCGGCCTCATCTTAGGTGGATCCGGAGGGACGCCCCGTGAGCAAAGACGCCCTTTTCGCCACTGAGGATGAGGCGGGCGGGCTCGCTGCCGACAGCAGAGAGGCCTGGAGAGGCTGTGTGTCTATTAAGCCTCCAGTGACAGAGACCCCGGGCCCGGAGCAGCCCACCCGAGGGCAGGTGCACGGAGATGCCTCCACGGAACGAGCCTGCTCTCTGACCTCCACTGCGGAAGCTGAGGGCCCGGAGACAGGGGGCCACGGAGAGAATTCTGTAGAATAAGGGGCTCCCTCTTCAGATCATGGGGGGGTCGAGGTCCAGTAAGAATATAACGTGAGCCACAGCGTGTTATTTTAAAGTTTCCAGTAGCCGTGTTAAAGCAAACAAAAGGAAATAGGTGAAATTAATTGCAATGATGTATTTTATTTCACCAGATAAATCCAAAAGGTTATCATTTCAATAGGTGATCAAGATTAAATTATTGAGAAGTTCTAGATTTTGGGGGTGAATGTCTGTGAACTCTGGCGTGTGTTTTACACTTGCAGCGCACCTCAATGTGGACAGGCCACACTGCAAGTGCCCAGGAGCCGTGTGTGACCAGGGGCTACCACACCGGCTGGCAGAGGTCCAGAGAACAGACAAGTCATCACCCTCGGTATCTGGAATCCTGGTTCCCATGGGCACCATTTCAGGTGAAGACAAATCACTAAGGCCCGCCCTCGTGGGTATTTCGAGTATGAACACCCTCAAAAGCTACTGCCCTTGAGGACGTGCTGACGCCCAGCCTTCTAACGGCATTATCTGGCATCATTAAACTGCCCCAGGTTCCCCACCGCGGGCCCAGGCAGACAGGCTCCCTCCACTCTTCTCCTGAACGTCTATTAGGAGAGCAGCCAGCTGAGGCTGATGGGACCAGCAGGTTCGGACACTGATGTGCCAGGATTACACGTCTCACCTGGAACAGAATCCGTTCGGCAGAGATGAAGTCTAGGACCTGAATTAGTTTTGAGCTGCTGACTTCTTAGCTAGAGCGCAAAAAACCACTAAAAAACGTTCACTGAAATGACCATCTTTAAGCTGAAGGCAAGTCTTTGATACAATGGGTGCACAACACAGATAATAAGGTTCTAGAAGGGGGTGTGTGTGTGTGTGTGCGTGTGGTTACAGATGTACACGGTATAATCTTGTTGGAAAATTCCAGAACAAAATCTGAACTTAAGTGGCCTGTGAGTTCAGGGGCAGTGAAGGGGGTCCGGCACGCTGGGGTGACAGAGGCAGGGGTTGGGCGGGGATGGAGATGATGACTCTCGTGCCTAAAATGATAAAATTCATCAAAAGGAAAGAGTCCAAAAGCTTGTGAGCAACAAGCTTTACTATGTCAATCAAAGACCTCTCAGAAGGACTGGCTTTGGATCCCGAGGCCAGGTGACCATCACCTGGAAGGCTGACGGGGTCACCTGAGCCACTGCACGTGTGTGAAATCGTGCCTGTGGGTCGTGCTATGCGGTCACTTCAGGAAGCTCGAGGTAGCTATGACCACGAGGAGCGCTCTGCCTTCCGATTTCTGGTCATCTTACTGTGTATCAATAACAAATGCACCAGATGGAGAGACAAGAAAGTAATCAAAATCTCGAACTGTCGGAAACTATGGTTAAAAAATATAATAATAAAGTCATGGGGGTGGGGTGGAGTTTGAATGGCTGGCTAAAATGAAAAGCAACATTACCTAGGTGATTTCAGACACCCATCTGGCCCCATTCACGTGTCAAAAGGTCAGGCTACAAACTGAGGGGGTGCTGAATTGAACTAGAAATTTTTTGTTACAACATATTCCCCGAAACACGTGGCCACGGACAGAGGCATAGCGATCTCTACAAACCGGTGTTTTCCTCATAACAGGATGTGTCTTACTTCAAAATCCTTATAATTCTCAGGAGCACTGACAAAATCATCGTGATTTGATAGATAAAGAAACGCCCTTTAGAAGCCTGTGATGATGTCCTTGTAACCAGCACTTAAAAGCCAAGGGGCCTGTTTTTGGTGGGGGGGAGGGTCTCATGCCACAGCCTGGCAAATCCCAATGGCTCACAAAATGGGCCACGGAGTACTTTCCACCGTGATGGCAAAGGCTCCGCATTCCAGGTATTCTCTTCCGCAGCAAAGACCAACTTTGTCAGCTCAGATGACCCAAGAGGGCCCTGACAAACGAGTTCTTTCGATCATGGATGCTGAGTGAGGGTGGGAGCAATGTTGGCTCGTAAGAACCACTCTGCATTTGTGGGGAAACCGAAAAAGTGCCAAGGAGATTTTTTTGTTTAACCAAAATTTCGGGACTCTTCCAGCTGAAACCAGTGATCTTCTCCGTCTCCTTTTAAACCCTTGGATTTCAAAACAGGAAGCAGAGCAGCGAGGGTTGGGGGTCACCAGGTCGGCGCAGCTAGTCAGATGGGAGGGCCTGGCTGACGAGGCTGGGCTGGGGTCGGGGTCCGGGGACAGCGCCGGAACACTGAGAAAGGGGCGCACTTCACCCTTCCAGCAGAAGGGTCCCTTCTAGTCGGTAGTTTATGATGTGGACTTTGAATTTCCTCTGATCACGGCTAGGGTATATGATTGATAATCCGCGGCGCCTGAAACAGATGCCAAGGGCTCTGTCGCCTGTTCCTGTCAGAGCCGAGAGGGAACAGGTGTCTGGGGGCACCGCTGTCACTGTCATGGGGACCTGCCTTGTGGTTCTACATGCTGAAGAAGGCTCAGGAGACACGTGAAGGTGAGAGGATGCAGGGCTCATGGGCCTGCAGGATGCTGCGGCCAGAGCCAGCTCCCCTGGGTCTTAGCCATCAGAGCGCAGGGGCTGGAAGAAAGAGGGCTGGCGGGTGAACTTCCAGGGGTAGGTGGGTACTGAGAAAAGCAAACTGCTAATTCTGTCTAGACCTCTCAAGTCTCAGGAATGGTGTGGTGGTGAAGACAGATAAAAATGGGGACAAAGGATTCTGCAAGAATCGCGGGGCGGGGAGTTTATCGAATCGACTGGTACGTCTTTTCCCATTAGGTTAATAGAGCAACGAGGGTTATCTGGGTGAATGGCTATTATCTGGGAAGAGAATACAGAGTCCATGGTCTCCTACGAGACTGATCAAGGTTCCCGCACTAAAGCTGGAATACTTTCCTGATGTACCTTCACTGTTGGGGGACCCCAAGGTTGTTTATGTCTGGAATTCTACCTAGTTGCTTACATAGATAATTTCTATCAAGACTGGATCATTTAAAATACACTATAAGATCTTGCTTTTTAAGGAAAGCTTCTGGATGATTCTTGGTAAAATGAAGACTCTTTTGGCCCATAATTCACAGGGTCAGTTGCACTTTTTCTGCACCTGCAGGTTTCAGCATCCACCAACCTTGTGTTCCGATGCTCTCGGGACGTCGACTGAACACAACGCGCCCGCCCGCCTGCCCCGATCCTCACCTGGGCACCAGAAGTCCTGAGCGCCGTTCTCCTCCCTTTGTGCTGTCGGATGCCCGTCTTCTTCCAGCGGGGGGGCACCCTTGGGGTCAGAGAGATTGTGCCTGGCGCTCAGAGCCCCGGGGCCCCTCTCAGCCTTCAGGTCCTCGGCCTCCTCCGCAGAGTCCGCGCCCCGCGAGGTCAGGAGCCTCAACCGAGACACAGAGCTCACCTCCTTCATCCTCATCAGGCGGTCGGGGTCTGCCCTCCGCGGGGGGGACGCCAGTTTCTCCTGTAAACTTTCAATCACTTTGGACGTGCTTCGGAGCCTCTTTTCGGAGGCTGTCAAATTTGGGGTCCTTTCTATAAAATGGAACAAGGTGGACCTGAAGGGTGGCTTTGTCCCCACGTCCTTGGGATGGAAGGGCCGGCACTCCTGGGGGCTGGGGGGAGGCTCGGGGGCCTTGCTGGGGACAGCCCCGTCCACGCCGGCGGGCTCGGAGGCCTGGGGAGCCTGCCGGGCGCTGCCCACTTCTCCCACAAACAGAGGGCTTTCGGTCCAGCCACACCTCCTCCTGCTGTAGAAGGCGTCGGCGGACGCGGCGGGGTCACACCGCCGGGCTGGGCCGGCCGCTGAGTCCCGCCTGCGGGCCTCAAGCCCGCGGGCGCCTCCCTCAGGCTCGGGGTCTTGACTCCGCCCCGTCCTCCGGGCGCCTGGCAGCAGGGACTCCACGGCCACCTCAATGCCCAGGATCCTGGCGGCCCTGGCTTGCAGGGACTCGTTTGGGGGGATTTCTAGTGCACTGACTTCCCCCGGAGACCCCGCTAACTGGCCGGCGCTCTGCTCCTGCCCCGGCGTTAGCCCCACAGACCTCAAGTCTGGCGCCGACAGGCCTCGGGCTTTGCCAGCCACGGACAGGGGGGCCCCCGTGGTCCCCCGCCCCCCACCGCCCGCCTTGGGCGCGCTGGCTGCGCTCAGCTCCGCAGCACTGAGCTCCCGACTCGGCGGGGGCGCCCTCGGTTCCGCTGCATCGGGCGGGGGCCCTGCTGCGGCATCGCTCGGCCCGGAAGACGCGGCTCGTCTCACAGGCCTCGGGCTGACGGCCGGCTCGGGCGCCCCGGCCTCGACCTCCCGGTCCCGCCCCTCCGCCATCCGGCTCCCGGGGGGCGACGGCCCTGCGGCGCGCCCGCTGCCGTCTGCCTGCCGGGGCCCGGGGGCCCAAGGCCTCGCCTCCTCGGCCCAGCTCTCGGGCTTGCCCTTGACGCTCCCCGGCCTGGGCCCCGGGTCCTCGGGTGCCCGGCCCTCCAGGAGGCCTGGGCGCGTGGACACAGGCTGGCTGCGGCCTCCCCAGGGCGGCTCTGTCTCACTGTCCTCGCGGCCGCTGCCGCCGTCCCGGCCCCCTTCCTCCTCCTGAAGCTCCTTGTTGAAACTTTCCAACTGGCTGATCAGGTCCCAGGGGCGGCGGCTGACGGGCTTCAGGAGGAACTGCCCAAACGGCTGTCTGCTGTTGCAGGGGCCTGTGGTCGCCCCCTTGACAACCTCGGCCCTGGGCACCGGGCTGCCTCCGCGGACACGGCCGTCCACGCGTGGCTCACCCGGGCCGGCCCTTGGTGCGGGGGCCTGGCTCCTGGGCGAGGAAGACCCTGAGATGGTGCCGCCGCCGCACGGGCTCAGGGGCCCCCCTTGGCCTTTCGGGGAAGGAGCCCCGGGCCTCTGGTTCTGGTCACTGGACGCCAACGCCACGTGCATCTGAACCTCGAAGGCGTCCAAACATCTTGGAGGCAGCGCGGTGTCGGGGGACCCTCCCCACATCTCCCCAGGGAGGGGCCGCGGGCTTTGGGATTCCTGGGTGAAGCTGGTCTGCGTTTGCTGGTCTCTGTACTGCTGCCCGGGCCACGAGCCAGGACACGCGAGCGCTCGGTGTTTCACAGGGTGTGGGAACCTGGGGTCGTCTGTTGGCTGGTCTCCTCCGGGGCTCCCCGGGTCTGATTTCTGGAGCTCCGTCCTCCCGGTCATGCCGCCCATGAGCGCCTGCAGCTCCAGGTCGGTGGAGGACAAACTCAGCAGACTCTGCTCTCGCAGAGCCGCGCTCTTCTCGGGCCCAGGCCTTTCATCCACGTTCCGTTTTAAGTCATTGTTGTTCGTATCTGTAGCTGGCAGATGTGATTCTGACTTAACTGGGATGGAAACCAAACAAAATATCGTCTCGCTCATTTTTTTCTTTGAACTTTTCTTGGTCTGCAGCCCAGCTTCGAACTTTCTGAGCTGGGTTTGTATCTCACAGGTACTCTCGCCCTGGGGGCTCGGGGAGGAGACGAGGCTTTCTGCGTGCACGTCCGGCCGCTGACTCCGAGTGAAGACGCAGGCGTCTCTGTGCTCAGCAAAGCCACCATCTTCTCCACCCCCGGGGAGCCGGTCCCACAGCCAGCTCTCGCTCCCCGAGGGGCCCCGAACGACAGCCTCCCGCTGCAGGCTTCCAGGCGCCGGCTCCGTGGCAGGGACAAGGCCGTCCAGCTTCACGTCTTCCCAGAACCCGTGGGGTCGGGCGAGTCTAATGTGTCGTATCCGTGGGTCGTCGAAGGGGATGTACAGGACGGAGCCGTCACAAGCCGTGGCGGGGCGGGGCTGCGGGAGGACCCCGACAGGAGAGCACGGGCTGGGCCCCAGCTCCTCCTCGGCTCCCCGGGGGCCCGAAGGGGGCTGGCCGCCGGCAGCAGCCTTCTCCACCGGCTGCCGCTGCGTGTGGCGGCCTCCGCCCTCGGGCCTCCGCCCTCGCGCCTCCCCCGGGCAGGCGGGTGCGGCGGCCTGCAGCGGCGACCGGTAGGAGGGCGGAGGCACGTACACCGGGGGCTCCAGGCCGGGGTCAGGCGCGCACGGCTCCTGCCTGGCGGCGTCGTTCGCCTTGGCCGAGGGGGCGGCAGCCGAGTCCGGCTGCCGGCTGTCCGCGTAGCTGCCGTTTTCCCCGCCGGCCCTGCAGTGTTGGTGGGAGCCGTAAGATGGAGGCTTGAGGGGTCTCCCAAACCGAGGCCGCGGTAAGGGGGCCGAGGAGCCGCCCTTCTCGGGGTTCCTGGTGGCTTCCGAATCGCGAGCACCGAATGAAGGCTGAAATGCCACTTGAGGGACACCTGGAAAGTGCCCGTCGCTCAGAGGGATGGGAATCTCCACGCAGCTCAGGCTCTCGGGGGAAAGAACCCTCGGCAGCGAATGGGATTTCTCGGAGGTCAAGCCGTGGCCTCCGAGCACACACGGGTACAGGTCTTGGAACAGCTTCTCCCCGACGCCAGCCGGCATCTGCCCCCCTGGGTTCCGTGGCTGGGCCTGGCCTCCGACGCGGACGCTCTGCCATCTGGCGGGACCCGCCAGTCCCAGCCCTTCCTCGCAAAGTGCCTTCCTCATCACGTCCTCGCACCTTCCGCCAGCCTCCCGGGGCCCCTGGGTGGCTTGCGCGGGCGGGCTGGGGGCCCGGGCCGGCTCCTCGCGGGCTTCTTGCTCCCTCCTCCGGTAGGTATGGCTGCGGCTGGCCGGGGGTTGCTGGCGGAGCCTGCGAGACAGAGAGGCACGCGGTTACGCCAGGGAGGACGTGCACGGGGAGCCTGCCTGGGCCGTGACTGCTGAAAACCACACCCTGGGCCTTCCCTGGCGGCGCAGGGGTGAGGAGTCCGCCTGCCAGTGCGGGGGATGCGTGTGTGAGTCCTGGTCCGGGAAGATCCCACATGCCGCGGAGCAACTAAGCTTGTGCGCCACAACTACTGAGCCTGTGCTCTAGAGCCCATGAGCCACAACTACTGAGCCCGTGCCACAACTACTGAGCGTGTGTTCTAGAGCCCAAGAGCCACAACTGCTGAGCCCACATGCCACAACTACTGAGCCCATGTACCATAATTACTGAGCCTGTGCCCTAGAGCCCACACGCCACAACTACTGAGCCCATGTTCTACAACTGCTGAGCCCGTGCACCACAACTACTGAGCCTGTGCCCTAGAGCCCACACGCCACAACTACTGAGCCCATGTACCATAATTACTGAGCCTGTGCCCTAGAGCCCACACGCCACAACTACTGAGCCCACGTTCTACCACTACTGAGCCTGTGCACCACAACTACTGAGCCTGTGCTCTAGAGCTCATGCGCCACAACTACTGAGCCCGTGCACCACAACTACTGAGGCTGTGCCCTAGAGCCCACATGCCACAACTACTGAGCCCGTGTGCTACAACAACTGAGCCAGTGCACCACAACTACTGAGCATGCGCTCTAGAGCCTGTGAGCCACAACTACTGAGCCCGTGCGCCACAACTACTGAGCCTGTGCTCTAGAGCCCAAGAGCCACAAATACTGAGCCCGCGTGCCACAACTACTGAGCCCATGTAACACAACTACTGAGCCTGGTCTCTAGAGCCCGCACCCACAACTACTGAGCCTGTGCCCTAGAGCCCACATGCCACAACTACTGAGCCCGTGTACTAAAACTACTGAGCCGGTGCACCACAACTACTGAGCCTGTGCTCTAGAGCCCATGCACCACAACTACTGAGCCCACGTGCTACAACTACTGAGCCCGTGCACCACAACTACTGAGCCTGGGCTCTAGAGCCCATGCACCACAACTACTGAGCCCGCGTGCTACAACTACTGAGCCCGTGCACCACAACTACTGAGCCTGTGCCCTACAGCCCACATGCCACAACTACTGAGCCTGCATGCTACAACTACTGAGCCGGTGCACCACAACTACTGAGCCTGCACTCTAGAGCCTGCGAGCTGCAACTACTGAGCCCGTGTGCCACAACTACTGAAGCCCACGCGCCTAGAGCCCGTGCTCTGCAACACGAGAAGCCACCGCAGTGAGAAGCACATGCACCGCAACAAAGAGTAGCCCCCGCTCACCACAACTGGAGAAAGCCTGCATGCAGCAGTGAAGGCCCAATGCAGCCAAAAATAAATAAAATTAAAAAAAAAAAAAAAAGCAATGGACTATAAAACAAAAACACACTCCCAACCCCAGCACTCGTCGACTTGGAAGAAGCCACGGCCCACGAATAAGGGCTGGAAGGCAGCCAGCTGTTCTGCCATTGCGCGCCTAGCGACAGGCTGCGCTCAAGAACTTCAGGACTTCGCACGCACGTGAGCGAGGCCAAGCTCAGGGCTCTGAAATGCCCGAGGGGACCGGGCTTCCAGAGTGTGGCCCTGGGCCCTGGATTCCATCCCCAGCTCAGGCGGGACGGCTGCTTGCTCTCTGGGGGCGGGTCTGGGAACCCGCGTCGAGTGTGGGCAGGAATCACGAGGGGGCCGCTCAGGTGAGGACCCTGGGTCCCAGTCCAGAGGCTGACTCAGCAGGCCTGGGTGGGGCTCCATCAAAAGGCACTCCTGCCAGGTCCCTGGGTGCTGCCTGTGCTGTGGGTCCCAGCACCCCCGCCCAGCACCATCACTGAGGGCGGGCGTCAACCATGAGCGCACGGCAGTCGGGGGACCCCGCCTCCCCACGCCCGTAGGCAGTACCCCAGCTCCAGCCCGTGAGAGTCTCCGAGACAGGCGGGCAGCCAGGCACCGCGTCTCTCCGCGGCCCCCAGCTCTTCCCAGCGTCTGGATGAGACGGAGGCTCCAGCAGAGTTCCCACACCTCCCCGAAGGTAACAACCACCCACTGGGCTCATTAAATATACACATTATCAATGTCCCTGCCCCTGAAAGTTCAGATTCAGTAGCTCCGGGTTAGGGTCCGGTGTCTATCGTTACCAAGCTCTCTGGGCATCTTGTCTTCAGGGGACGTGGAAACATGCTCGGGCCACCTTCTGAGACTGAGGGGCTCTGCTCCGGAGAAGAGCCCTCTGCCAGGTAACAGATGCTGGCACCTGCGGCCGGCCAGCTCCAGGCTGTGGCCCACCGCCCGGCTGGGCGTCAGGGTTTCCCTGTGACCCTTTAAACCATACCACCGCCCAGGGCCCACCCCCAGACAGGGGATCTCATCAGTGCCGCCAGGAGCCCGGGCCCAGATATTTCAAAACCTCCTCAAATGACTCTGGCAGCCCGAGTTTAGAGCTGCTCTACTGCAGCTGAAGGAAGGATCTGAACACTGCTGAACTGTGCAGAAATATTAAGCGACTGCCCACGAACCGGCAGAGCCCAGGACTGTAACACAGAAAACCCATGAGGCGGAAGGAAGCCTGGGGCGTTCCGCCACCTCGATTAACCACGGGCTAAGCAAGAAAGGTTCCAACTCTACAAGTCCTGATTGCTTTTTAAATTATAAAAGTAATACGCACTCATTGTTGAGAATGTGGAAAAATATAGGAAAGTACAAACCCCAAAAATCGCTCGTAGTCTTTATACCCAGAGACGGTCATTTTGATGTATATCTTCTGGTCTGTGTGTGTGTAAGGATGTGGATTTTCAAACAGCCTTAGTGTTGATCTGCTTTCTGGTTTTACGTCAACATTCCCCAACATCTGCAGCGCAAACGACAGCCAACACTTACATAGTGGTGACAGTGTGCTAGGTCCTTACTGAGTGCTTTCCTAACTCATTTAAGCTTCACCAGCACCCCTCCGAGGTAGGAACTGCTGTCAGTCCCATTTTACAGAGGAGGAAACTGAGGCACAGAGAGGTTGAACAACTCTCCCAAGTCACACAGCTTGCAAGTGGTGGGAAAAGAATTCAAACCCAACAAATGTGGCCATAAAGCCCAGTTAGCCACCATGTTTCACTTCTTCCAGCGTCATGACAAATCCCTCACGAGCACAGTTTCAATGGGAGAATAGCAGTCTATCATGCGTACGTGCTTTATTTAACCATCATGCGGCTATCAGACATCCACGTAGCTTACGTTCTGAAACACTTCTGAGAAACTCTATTCACCAACACTAAGCAGGTCCCAGGTTATTTAGAATCAATCTGTAGAAAAGGAAGCAGCAGATCAGGGGTCATGCTATCCCTGTTGTGCAATGTGACCTCAGATCGGTCCGGCCCGTTTAGGCTCGTCCCACCCGCAGCGTGGAGCAGAGCTGGCCCTGCCGCACTGTTCCCGTGTCCGGCTATCACAGCCGATGTGTTTCCTTACTAGACAAGTGCAAGTAATCTCTCATTTTTTTTTTTTTTTTTTTAATGTGCTTATCGGCAAACGTCTGGAGGGACTGAAATCCTGAGGTGCGATTTGTCCACGTTCGGGCCACGAGCATAATCAGAGACAAACCAAGAATGACACAAACAGGACAAGGATATAAACAGGCTGTAGTTGCCTACGCCAGGAAGGGGGCCAGTTTTCTTCCCCGCCCAAAAATGTTCCGTTATCACCTTAACTTTGTCAAAGCTGCCATTTGCAACTGATCAAAACGGCTGGGCATTCTAGGCAAAACTTTCTTCTATTTGCACAATACAGCAAAACCCCAGTTTCAAGAAAACACAGATCCACCCGGAGAACTTTAAATAATCTATTTTAAAGAGTACACATGACAGAGAAAACTTTTATATGAAGCAATTATTTCACAAACATCTAGTTTGTACCTAGTCTGAGCCTGGCTCTCACAGGCACACGTGGCCCACGCGGTGACAGTTCTGGTGAATTTCTCCTTCAGACAAGTTATCAAGTCGGGTATCTACTGGCTTCAGTGTATGACGTCCATTAACAGCTAAAATGTATGCCACTTCACATGGCTTCAAAGCCAAGAACGTGTTTTCCGGTACCTTTGAGGAAATAAGCTGAGATCAAATTTTTCTTTTTAAAAAATGAGACTAATAATTTACATTTACAAAAGGTTAACAATGGGACGTTTCACAAAAAACATGCTGAACGCGTTAATACGGGGTGGGAGAAAGATAAGGAAAGCCAAGTGGCGTGTGAGACCCCAAATAAACGGTGTCGACAAGGTCAGTGAGACAAGCAGCGTCTTTGTACAGAACCCCTGGGAGAACAGGTCAGAGAGGAGACAGAAGCCACACCTGCGAGCAGCTCCCTGAGTATCAGAAAAGAGACACGATGACGACAGAACCACTGATACGCGGTGTTTGGAAAATCTTTGAAACATAAACATGTGAAAAACAACATGTCTATAGGAAAAGAGGCAGATCTGTTTGCTGAAGGTATAAAGGCTGATGATGAAAAAAGTGAGGAGAACTTTCTGTTCACATGACATCTTCAACCGCAACAGGAAATCCCACCATCCTTTTTAAAAGGAAAGCCTACTTAGAAGGGCAGCAGGGGCCACGGTTTTTAACCATGGTTGCACCCACTGCAGGATTATCCCCTCCACGGTCCTCAGAGCTGCACCAACCTGTGATCGCCTGGGCTCAATGCAGCCTAGCTCTGTGCCTGATACCCCACGGGCGGGGGGAGATGCCCTCCTCCCTTCCCCACAAGATCCTAAATCTGGTCCCCCAAGGGCAGCCCCCAAAGGCTCGTCTTCTCTGTGGAGGTCGGGAGGCCCCACCGAAGTGGTCCCCAGTCCAGTGACTTCTTCCCGTTGGCAGGGCCACCACCCTAGCAGATGCTGGTGCCGCCCCATGACCTTGAAACCCTGGTGTCACTTCCTTCAGAAGCCACGCCCTCTTCCAGATGGGAGGGTCAGTCTTACCCAGGAGCACAGTCTGAGCATAAGGGTAGTACACATCCCTTAAAGGACCTCCCACCCCGTGAAGGAGCAGTGCTTTCCTTCTAGGTTGGCAGGGGCACTGGGGCATCTCTTTAGAGGGACTCAGCGCCAGCAGCCCAGTGCTGGGTGTCTGGCACGTTTCTGGGACGCGGTCAGCTATCTAGTGCTACAGAATTTCCTCCCCAATCCTCTCTGGGCCTGGAAGCCTGCAATTTCACTTTCCAGCGTGCCGTGGTATATTCAGTATACTACACTGTGTGACTAACCCTCTGACTCAGGGTAACAGATAAGCTAATTTTGGAAAGGGGAGCTTTAAGGTCAAGAAGAGATCACGACTAAGGTTTAGAGGTTAGCACAAATTAAGATCAGTCAGAAGAGACAAAGCTGCTCTGGGAACATAATGGACAGATCACTATTCAGCCAACGGCTCAAGGTGAACAAGAACTGCAAGTTGCACTGGCACAGAGGTAACTAAGAGACACACAACTGTCGGGTCAGACGGCGAATGTACTGTTACGCCTGCTTTCCACAATGTCGCGATGAGTGAGTGCAAATGATAAACACTACAGAATCAGCTGAAATAAAGGACCAGGGAGACTATTTCAGGAGGTTACTATTTGGTTTGTTTGTTTGTTTGTTTTTTTAAATACACACACTTAACAATGGGTCTGGAAGAGGAAGCATGATAAATGACAGGACTGATGAATGATGCTAACCTTAGCGTATGCGGGAGGGGCGGGGCAGGAGGACAGTCCAAAGCACTCTAGGTATCCACACGGACAGGTAACTAAGCAGACCCACCCGGGAAACACATCTGCTGACACAGGGGATGGAAGGCCCTCTGAATCTGGTCCTCCACCCGGGGGTTTGAACGCCTGAGCCCGGGTCCAGGGCCCACAGAGATGAGCTCAGGATGGGCAGCGTCCCTGGGCAGGGCTGGCTATCAGCCCGCGTTGCCAGCAGTGGACGCAACTTGCTCCGTGGCGGCCGGCAGTTTTCTGCATCATCTTCGGGAGGACTTCAAGAGATTTTTGATTCTGCGAGGTCTGGTGAAGACCTTTTATCCAAGTGACCTAAGTCAGAGGCCCCGCCCAAGAGGCCCTGCTGCGGGGAGGGGCGTTTAGGGTCGTTGCTTGCTTTTTACAAACCAGCGCCTGGAGCTGCAGTTCTCGGGGATACACGTGGGGCAGACGCCGTCCCCTCCCTCCCAGATGTGGGACCCTCCCCCCAGTGGCTGGGCAGCTGCCCTGCACTTACTCTGGGTGACCTGGCCCCTTCTGACGGATTTCCCAGCTTCAGGAAGAAAGGGCTGAAGTGGGGAGAAGTGGGATGAGAAGACAGGGCCTGTGGTCGGCTTGCCGGGAGCCTGCGGCGGACCCCCAAGGAGGGCGGCTCCCGGCGATGGAGCTGCCGAGGCGCCCCTCAGTGGCGCCACCAGGGGGCGGGGTGGGGACGCTGCCCGGAGTGTGTGGGCGTCTCCTGGGGCGCTGGACGGCGGGGGGTCCAGACGCCTGCAGCAGGGCTTCGTGGCCACACACCCTCGGCAACACGCCTCACCTCCCCTGGCCTGACTCCTCCCCTGTCCAGTGGGAGGTCCGAACGCCTTCCTTTTCAAGCTTGTTGGGAGGATTAATGAGATAATACATTTCAACTGTTTGGCAGAGTGTCTAACATACGAACCCCCTGTTTTTAGCTACTAGTACCATCATGACCCCCATTAAAAGCAATTCTCAGCAGGGGGGATCCATTTGGAAAGTCTTCGCCTCACATGGTACACGGAGCGGGTGAGGGGCACGCAGGGAAGAGACAAGTGAGTGTCTGCCCTCGAGTGGGGTTACTGTAGACCCGTACTGTCCTCTCCTAAGCTGTAATCAATGGGCCTGCACTGACTGA
The DNA here is from genome assembly GCF_963455315.2 of Globicephala melas. Lineage (NCBI taxonomy): Eukaryota > Metazoa > Chordata > Mammalia > Artiodactyla > Delphinidae > Globicephala > Globicephala melas. The sequence goes on along the minus strand of NC_083315.2, from coordinate 2,053,587 downwards.
CATAACAAGACCCTGACCCTCCGGCCAGGCTCTAAGGGAGGGTCCGTAACAACGATGTCCAGCCAACCAATATCTAGTCTATTCAAACAAAGCAGGAAGAGCAAGCTGGGGCCCATCTTCTCTCTCATGAATCCACTAGGTAAGGCAGATTATTCCAGAATTTTCCCCGTGTTCTCGTAATAAGGACGTATCCTTATGGATATATATGGCTGTTTCCTCACCTACTAACTAACCCAGTCCTCTGGCTAAAGAAGGAACTCGTCACCAGCAAGTCTCCTCTTGGTGATAACGTTGCTGCCAAGACAAATGGAGCTCTTGGCTGTGCTGCTGATGTCTTCCTCCTCCTCCCCACTGTTCTCCCTGAAGTCTCATGTTCAAAGGGTCCAATCTGATTCTTCTTGGGAAAACATGGTGACGGGAGAGCAACATGGGAGCGCGTGCAGGGAGAGAACCAGCGTCCGGGCTTCTGGGAGCTGACACTGCTGATGAACAAAAGCAAAGTGCCTTGGAAGAAGGGTTTACAACAAGACAACGGGGAAATCGGAGGTCTGGAGCTTCACGTGCGCTGATGAGCGCTCCAGCTCACACAGCCCATACTTTGCTCTGTGAAGTGGTCAAACCAACAAGGCCTAACACTTAGGAGACGAAGCAGCAGCTACAAGACAAATGATGTTTGTGGAAGTGTAATTCTGTACAGAGAAAGAGATACATGGAAACAGATGTTAAACTCGAGGCGTTCCTTTTTTGGAGAACCATTATAAGCAGGATATGATGGGAGAGAAGCTTAAAAAGCCTCTGCAAAGGAACTGTTTACCATACCCAGTAGCACCACCTAGAACGACGTCCACTGAGCCACCACTGGAAGGCTCCCCAGACGAGGCCCCTCACCCCACATCAGAGACCCTCTCAGACTCCTGAGTCTCTAATTAGCTATGACTGCGCTGACGACAGGACATAATTACAAGCTATTCTCAGGATTTCTGGGGCTGAGCAGAAAAGAGCTTATTGTGGTACAACTTTCAGGTTCAGACCTCTGCTATGTTACGTTACTTTACAGCTTCCTCTGATTATAGCATTTCAAAGGAAACACAGTAAGGAAACAGGGAATGCCTGATAACAGTGTTTCACAAGTTTAATGGTAGCCGAGTATTATTCAGTGATGGCTACTTGCATTTAAGCATGCAGTTTCCTCCACATATAGATAACAGCTAGCTTTTCTCCTGTGCGCGTTTCCTCTGTTTCCCCTTAATCTTTGTGTGTGTGTGTGTGTGTGTGTGTGTGTGTGTTGGCAAGCACACCCTGCAACAAGGCAGTATGTGCCGAAATAGTTAAACTTGGTACAAACTGATGAACTGGAAGTCTACTCCTTATAAGCTTTGAGCACAGATGTAAATACCAGCTCTCAGAAGCATCCTTTTCATGTTGCCATGGGGAGGACAGAGAGGCCACAGAGAAGATGCACACAGTTAGTATCTGCTGTTGGTTATACGGCCAAGATTAGGACACAACAAAAGCCTAGCATTAAATCATCTGACATCTAGAACGCTGTCTGCAGTTTTACAGACATCCTGGGTTTCCCTGCTATGTACATCCTCGGTTTTCCTGCTACGGGAATACTGTAGTGACATTTGACGTGACCTGTGAGTTTTCTTCTGTACCACGTGGGTGACTCACACAGCCAGTTTCATCACCCCAGTCCGGTCCCTGAGACCATCTAGGAGTGGTTTAGCACCCAGGTGAACACCCTGCGGAGTGAATGACTCAAGGGGGACGTGCCAGGGCTTTAGGGTTCCTAAACCAACGGTCTGGGAAGAGAAAAGAAAATATGTGTGGGGTGCACGGTCAGCCCCGCGCCCACCCTGGCCTGGAGAGCGGCCTCATCCGAAGCCTTCCGCCCAGAGCGGGTGAGGCCCGGACACCCACCACCGTCCAGCCGCCCTGCCCTGGCCAGCCTCGCGTGCTGACCGCCGACCAGAACAGGGCCGCAGGCTCACCATGCCCAAGGCATCTCTGGCTGCCCCAAACTACACGTACCTTCTCTCGGAAATTTAAACTGAGACCCAAGGGCGGAAGTCGGCGGGGGCTCTGGAGGCAAACCTCTGCCTCCACGTGGGACTCAAGTCCCGGGGAGCCCAGGTTAGCGGGAAGTGGGAACTGCTGGTGATGTCAGTGGAGGAGCTGCAGTGCAGGGAGACGCAGTGACAGGCGACACCTCGGGCGGAGAGGGTCCCGCAGGGACGAGCCACAGCCTGGAGAGACCCGGGCTAATGGCCCATCTTGGGCCCAGCTTGCTCGTCCCTCATCGGGTGAGGCCGCCAGTCTTCGTGTCCTGCGGGCCAAGCCCCCGTGGTATCCTCACACCTCCCCCTTCACGCAGGTGCCTCTGGTTCCCTGCACCCGGAGAAGCCACAAGGACGGAAGCTTTCCCGCCAGGGACCAGGCGGCCCCCGGGAGTTCTGCTGAGCCTGTGACTGTCCCCTCCCCACCCGTCCCCCAAGGTTGGCATAAACGAAGCCACCAAGGCCGCGACCTCAGAGCTGGGGTCGACAGTGCAGGTGACGGGGCCGCACAGCCAGGGTCTGTGCTTTACACGCTCGTCCAGTCTCCAGCCCTGAGAAGGTCAGTCCCGGCAACACGTGGGACGCAGCTTTGGACAGCAGTGACTCTAATTATCGCGCTGGATAAACGGTCTCCCCACTCGAGCCGAAGGGCTTCTCAGCAGGTTCAGCCGGTCCTGCACCCCTCCTGCCACCCCAGGAGCTCAGTATCGCTCGATCCAACAACAGCGACAGCTCAGAGCACAGCCTCTCCGCCCACTTAGGAAGCGTGGGTCCTGCATTTGGGAACCTAGTCAAGGCTCCAAATCTGTTCTGTGTTCCTCCCCGCCTTTTTTTTTTTTTTAACATTTTGCTGCATATAACCAGCTCATACACGAGAAACTCTAAGGTGATGTGAGTTATCAATCCTATCGTTCTTCATTCTCACCCGGGAACCCTGATGTTCCAGCCACGCCCAGATGACGGGCGACACTGCTCCCCACCTACGTGGCCCCGGCCTGTGTGCGCAGGGCGGCGTCATTACCCGGCTCTGACCAGGGAGCACAGATGCCATCCCTACACAGCTCCCCAGACAGGAAGGGGCTCGGCGGCGCGTGGGAGTTGCTACCCCCGCCCACGGGCAGGGAGTGCAGGGGAGGACGTGAGGATGGCCCAGCACAGGCGACGGGCCCCGCCAGGCACAATGTGGCCAGGCCCGGTGCTGCTGTGGCGCGAGCCGGGCTTCCCTCCACGCCAGCACTGAGTGCGTGGCCCTTGCAGAGTCACTGACGTTCTCTGAGCTTCAAGCTCTTGGCTATAAAATAACGACATTGCTAACATGCCTACCTCTCCACCATTCCACCAGAATAAAACAAAGCAGTCTCCTTTCGGCCCCTGTGGCCTCTTCCAAACTGCTCTGAGCCCCCCGTCCCCAGGAGGTCCAGGGGTGCTGCGGACCTGCCTGTGGTGAGGGCACTCTCTAGGGCAGACCTCACCCCACCGAGGAACTGCAGGATGAGGGGCCCCTGTGCTGCTCCCCAGTCACCCTGATGGCTTGGAGTTGGACAGCGCATCCTGGGCCCCAGCGGCCCCCCAGACCCGGAGGCCAGCCTGGCAGGGTCACAGTGGGGACCAGGCCAGGTGCAGGAGCATGGCTGCCTCGCCCCGTGACTAAAGGCTGGGATCTAGCTGCGCGCCACTGATGCGCCCCGACTCAGAATTAAGCTTTAACTGTTAGCATCTATTTATTTCCTCTCAAGGCACGCTTCTCCCGAAAGGGAAACGTAATCCGCTCCAGCCTACCTTTCCGTCTGCCTCCTCTTTCCAGTTCTCTACTGGCCACTAAAGAAAGAAAACGTCTTTTCACTTCAAGCCAGGAAGCTGGGCAGCGGGTCTCTGAGGCACGGGGCGCTGGCATGGATCTCTGCAAACATGAATGCGTTTTCTCTTTCTACCCTACAAGGCAACCTTCAATCCAAAAGCACCTCGACACCTCCCAAGTTAACCGGGCAGCCTCAGAACCGGGGGGGAACGGCCAGATCGCTCAGAACTCTGTCGACAGGCAAAGACGTCCCAGCGCTGCTCTCAACCCAGCTGAGCCCTTCACTTGTGACAGAAAGAAAGGCGCCTACAGGTCTGAGGGAGGCTGGGATGGAGGGCCTTGAGGTTCCCAGGCCCCCGTGATCACACAGGGCTAGGGAATCCTGAGCAAGCTGTGAACGGGGCTGGGAGCCTCACTGCCCACGTGGAATCCTCCAGGGGATTCTGCTGCTTCCCGAGCGGGACCCAACTCTGATCTCTGATTCAGCCCTTTGGACTGGGATGGACCCCACTCGTGGCACGTGTGCAGGGATTCCAAGGCCATCGTCTTCACCTCGTTAGAAACTAAACCTTCTGCTTCTCAACAACTGTTACGAGGCTGGGTGGATGAACTGAATCCCTGGGCTTATACTGGACACACTGTGTGCCCAGCATGTAGCAAGCTCTGCAGGAAATGCAGAAGGGGGAGCAGGGCACAGCCTCGGTGCCCTGAAATCCAGGGCGGAAGGTGCAGGTGTACTCGGCACAGAACCAGAAGCGCAGGAGGCGGGGTGAGACCCAGAACGCGTTTGTGCAGCAGCAGCTAAGGCTGTCCTGGCTCTCGGACAACATACCCACAATCACCCTCCTCCAAAACCCACGGTGGGCATGCTTTTCAGGGAACAGGGCTGCAAAGGCAGTAGTGGACGTAAGGGCAGGTTTTGAAGGGCAAGGTTAAAAAAAAGCAGCTTCAAGCCCTTCTCCATCCTGGGCGCCCTCCTGAACCCGCCCCATCAGTGACAACCTCGCCCTCCACAGAGAGGCAGCTCTGACTTGGCAACACAAACCTGCTTCTACTCCACTGGGTGTGAGGAGGGGCCCGCCCCTTTGCTTGTACTCAGTGACCAAGGTGTTGAACGCTCCGACCTGTAAGAGCAAAATCCCTCCCCTGAAGGCTGTCGACCAACAAGGAAGATCCTCCCTGTGAAAGGCGACCTGTAACCGTGGAAGCTAGTTCATTCCCTTTGGACTAGACTCACTGCCCTTTTCGTTTGCATGTCTGTTTGCTTCCCTTAAACAGAGGCCTCTGCTCCCACCTGTTTGGGTGGCCCATTTTGCCCGGCTGTACCCAGCCTCATGCTCTTTGTAGGCACGGCCCCTCCCCCGGTCTGAGCCTGGTCCCCGGGCAGCATTAAAGGCAAATACAGCTTTAGGAAGTGATGGCAAAGGGTTCCCCTAGGTTGAAACTGCCGGGTGAGGGCTGCGGAGTCCTCTCCCGCGCAGGCTCTGGGGCAAAGCCGCCGAAATTCCCTCTAATTTACCTCCCCTCTCCTCCACCAAGCCTCCCCGGTCCACCCTCTTTTTGGTTATTAAGAAAACACCCACAGACGCAGCTGTATTCAGACGCGATCTCCGCACTAGGGCCCGTGTGTGCGCGTGTGCTTGTGCACGTGTGTGTGTGTTTGTGAAAAGATGGGTGGAGGCCAGTGGAATTACACGGATACGCGAGAAGAAAGGCTTGCTTCGGCACGGGTGGAGGAGGCGTATCCGTCTCCCAACTCTGTGAGGTACAAGGTGGTGGAACATGTTGATGAGAAAGCAGAACGTGCTGGGAATGTGTGCCTGACATACGCCGGCTTCTCCAGTGTTTTTAAGCGATTCCTGGCTGAGGAGATACGAAGAGCTTACACGGGAACAAAGAGGCGTCTGAGGATTAAGACGCCGCGCCAGCCGGCGCAACTCGGTTACCGGCCACTCTGCGCTAAACGCCCGCTGCACCAGCCCTGCGTCCCCGCGCACGCCGCCTTGTGCCGCTCTGCTCCCCCCCTCCCAGGCCCCCCAGCCCCACCGGAGGTGGCCAGGGACGGACTCACACACCCACTGCCAGACCCCCGGGGCACGGGGAACGGTGGCTTCAGCTGGAGCTTACCCAGCCTCGGAAATCCGCGCAGCGGCAGCAGCGCTCGGGGGCTCCCCGAGGCCCCGAGGCCCGCGGCCGCGGCTGTCGGGCTCGCTCAGGCGGCCGGTCCCCAGCGAGGCCTGGCCGCGTGGGGAGGCGGCAGGGCCATCGTCACACCCGTTCAGCAGGCCGGGGCCCGCCGGCGCCCGGGACTTCACGGGCTGGCGCCCCTCGCCATCATCCTTGCGCGGCGCCGGCAGGTCTCTGGACAGCTTGTAGCCGTGGGAGATCAGGAGGTCTTCTACGCTGTACATAGCGCTCGGGCCGCGTCCAAGCCCCGCCGCCGGGGCCGTCGTGGTGGCAGGACCCACACTGCGGGACAAGGAAGGAGAGTATCTGTGAGCCATCACCGACTCCCGCTGGGGCCCCGCACCTCGCCCGCCCTCGACCCCGACCAGTCCGGACCCTGGGCGCGGTGCCAGCAGAGGAAGGGAAGGGGGGCTCCTGCAGTTCGTTTAAGCCCGGGCTTGGGTGAGTTGGCCCCTCGTGGACCAGAGAGGTGGCGTCTGTTCTTTGATTCCGCTGAGCCAGGGCGGGGCGCCGACGCTGGGGACCGCGCCCTCGGATGGCCGCTCCTGGCAGGAGAGTCGGACTAGCGATTTAAGCCATGAAATGATTGACAGTGTCCCAGCGCCCACAGCCCAGACATCGGAGGACAACACACACCGGAGAGAAGACAAAACAAAGAGAGAGACTCGGAAGCTGCAATTACTACTCCATGCTGCTAAAAAGAGCCATTCCCAGCTTAATCTTACTGTACTTCCCTGCTTTCATCTTGGAGACACACCTTTTGCTCCAAGAGGGCAGAGCGAGATCTTTAATCAACCCGGGGCCAGGATACACTTCAGCAGACGCAATCTGAGTGGGTAACTAGCCGCTGAAAATAGATCTTCAGCCCTTAATGAGAAACGCTGACCAAGCCTACGCACCCAACGCGCTACACGATCCCAAGTTCCTTCCCACACGAAACCTGTAAGAATCAAATCCCTCCGCAACGTTATCTTGGGGAGATGGTTTGCACCTCTGAGCCCAGGGCGCCCACGTCCGAATCCTGCCAGGGCACCTTAGTTTAACAGTGGCAACTTCCCCAAACACACTGTCCTAAGACAACGGTACCGGCCAAGAAGAATGGAAATGGACAGAGCCCTACGAGAAGGCACACGCGTGCACAGGCGTGGCACTGCCATGTTTACTTTGACATCAGAGAATCTTCTTTCCTGCGTCTTTCCATCGCTAATAGGGTGGAAGGCGGTTTGGTGAGACCTGCCGCTGCCTCTCCTTGGGCTGTGATGCTGGCCTGGGAGAGCAGCACACAGCAGCGGGCCTGGAAGAGCCCGGCCAGCTCCAGCCCCGCTTGGCTGGTGGACGGAAATAGCTCGAGCACCGTGGCAGCCCCTGCAGACAATGGCCAGGAAATGCCTGCCGCCCGCCTGCAGGTGAAAGGGGGGCGCAGGGGGGCGCAGGGGGCGCACGTGCTTCCTGCTGATGGGACCTCTCACGGGGGCCCATCACAGGATCCCGCTGACTGTGCCCGTCCTCAGCTCATCACACTCTCGGCCCGGCAGCAGCAAAGTCTCCACTGTCAGCACGGAGAGGGTGAGGGGACCAGACTGTGGAAGTCTGTGGTTCTCCGTCAGGTACCTACACGTCACGGAACAGCCACAAGCTCCTGCCGTGGCTGTACTACTAGTGGAACCGTCTCCACAGCAACTCTGCCACTCCTGACCCTGCTGCTGTGCGTCTTCTAGGGCGCTTGTACAACATGGCCAGAGAGATGGAAGGACCAGAGAGGCGAGCGTTCCTTCCGATTCCACTAAGCCGGGCCCTGGGCTGGAACTGCAGAGGAAAGGGATTCCATCACAAACCCAGGGCCGTGGGGACGTGGAGGCAAGGTCTGTCTTGTTCAGTGCTAGGCCCCTGGCATCTGGCACAGAGTATGCTCTCAATAAATCACTGTTGAATGAATGCACAGTGGGAGGAAGGGACATTTGAGCTAGGTTTTGAAGAATGATTAGGAGTTCACTCCATAAACTGCACATGCATGTGTATGAGATGGGGAACTGGCATTTAAAATAGACTTGGGGTACCGTCATACCAGGAGTAAAGAAATGACACGGCAACAGAATCCTGGTAGCCTAGACTAGGGTCCCCAGACTCACTGGCTCAAGGTCACACAGCCAGTTGGCACCACGGCTAAAGTTAGAGTTTAGGTCCGAGGACACTCAGTTTCTCTCTCCGTTACTATGTCAGGCTCTTGAAAAGCAAAGCCAAGTGCGCTGCACCCCAACTGGCCACCCAGTACGCAGAGGAGCAGGCCGGCGTCCACCACAGAATCCACTGTGAGAGCGGTAAGAAGCAATGACCCTCAAGGAAAAGGTCCGTGGGTCACTGTCCTTCCGGGATTAGGTGAACAGCTCCATCCTGGCTCGTCTGTGTGTAAGTATAGTTAGCAAACCCTTAAGTGGCACGCCAGCTCAGGCCAGGCCGTGAATACCTTTCAAAAAAGACCCAAACGCAAACAAGCCGTACTTGACCTTAGAGGTTTGAGGTCAAAAGTGTATTGATCTGGGGGGACTCGTAACCTGCTCGGCCTCAGAGGCCAGCAGCCTGGGGGAGCAGGAGAATGAAACACAGCAGCTTCGGCACGCAGGCCGTGGGGCCCCATGGGAGGGGGTGACCCACAGGCCCTGCCGCCCGGGTGGGATGCCCAGCGCCCACCCAATCCCCAGAGGACCCCTCTCCCTCTGGCTGGCACTCACCACTTCTCGACCCCAACTCAGAGCCTGGTCTTCTCCCTCCTTTCCACCCCAGGCCAAACATCACCCCTCCCCTCAGACAGAGTTTCAATAGCCACGCGGTGGTCCCAACCCCTCTTGGATTCAGTGTCCTTCCCGCAGCATCCTTACCTACTGCAGAAGGGCTGGCCTGTCCCTAACGCAGCAATCCCCCTGGCCACCAGGAGGGGACGCCAAGGTGCTGAGGAGGAGATGCGCCCTTTCAAACTTTCTGCCCAGCCCTGAGACAGCGGCCTTCTGAACGGATGGCACCCGAGGCCACCCTTGCCCACCAGCCCAAAGGGCTGCTATTCAGACAAGCACACAGCAAAGCTGGACATAAACGCAAGCTATTATAACATGAGGGTTTACAACTTGGAGAGATGTGTGTGTACAGTGGACCCTTGGGTCGCTGACGCCCGGGTCGTCAGAAATCTGGGGGTGACTTTACAGTCAGGCCTCTGTACACAGGGTCCCTCTGTATCCTCGGTTCCCCATCCGCGGATTCAACCGAGCCTGGGCGTGCAGGCTCACACCCTGTAAGGAGGCGCTTACTGAAAAGAATCTGTGTATCTGCGGCCCCGCGAAGGTCAAACCTGCGTTGTTCTAGGGCCCGGGCAGGAGACTTTTCATCCCCATGGTGGTGCTGACACTCAGCCCCAGCCATGATCCCGGGGGCAAGTCATGAACCACACCAAACCTCAGTTTTCTGACCTGCAAAATGGCCACTCTCTTCTTGGCTCACCAGACCGTTCTGAGGGCCACATAAGTACAGGGAAAAGTGTAACTCGTGCACAAATGTGAGAGTGCGTTCATCATGCAGCGATGTCTCCTTTGTCTCTGAAGGGTTACCTGCCTGATGAAAAGCTTTCACCTTCGTTATTCATTGTGACCACTAGACCCTTCCTGATTCCCTTCGTGTCACTTGGGATGTGACTCTTGATTTCGAAAGTCACTCCCGCTTTCCAACACCCAGACAGCTGTCTTCCAGGAAGGGACACTTCCATCGCCCTCCGAGTCACTGACAACAGCAAATGTTATTTTACAGAGTCCCAAACGTGGAAACACAATTCCTGAGGGCCTAGGATGCACTGGACACTGAAACTATAACAATGAACGAGACACGTTCTTTGCTCTCGAGAAGCAGCTCACTGGCTCGCTGTGGCGACAGCAGGAAAACAGGTCGTTGAAGCATGGCACACGCATGCACACCGACGGGAGCTTGCCCCTCCCCACAGTGTCACAGCGCTGCGGCGGAGACAAGGACAGGAGGAGAGACGGGACCCTCACCCAGGCTCTCAAGGGGTCAGGAAGGCCTCTGGAAGATCGCTTCTAAGCCAAACAAATCCCTCAAGGTAGAGCTGCACTGTGAGATCACCCTGTGAGTATGATTTTCCAGCCAGTCCATGTAAGAAATTTTTTTCTTTGCTACTTTGTCACCTTGTGTCAAATACTCATAGTGGAACATCTAATAAAGAGCAGTCCAGTCAGCGCAGGTACGTAGATACACTCTCAGGGGAGGAATCCCGAGACACAAGGACAGAGACGAAGGAGCCCACTTTCAGTATCTTTTTCATTCTATGACTATCTGAATACCATTAATGCAGAGAAGACATTTAAGATAAGGACACACGTGTTAACAGGACAGTCCATCAGGGCCCGGCTGCCTCTGAAAGGGGGGAGTTCGTGGCTGGGAGAGTCTTCAGTGGCGGTCAAGGATTTGTCAACTCTGTTGTTTTTACAGCAAATCCACTGAAGGTGTGTGTACACACCTTAGTCAAAACTTGAAAGGGAAAGTACTTACCCTCACATCCTGACGGGTGCTCTCATATTTTCTCTTCCATTTTCACTTTTGAAACATGCTGGCCACTACCCAGTAAATTCAGTGCCACACGAATCGGTCACAACCTACAGTTTGGAAAGCACTGATGTAGAAATCAATCCTGCGCTGGTCAGGATGCTGGACTAGGTGACCCCTGAAATTCTGTCAAGTTCAATGACCCCATCAAGCTATGAGAAATTCCGTAGTCTAACAAGTTCCTTGCTCTGTTCTCAACAGCAAATACACCTCTTCTGTCCTATCAACAATTTCCTTTCAAGAAAAGTCACAGCAACTAAGTGAAGCTACTTTCCTATTCTTAAGAGCATAAGACGAAAAGAAATAAACCTCCTTAAGGGAAAGGACAGTCTGCTGCTTCCTTCCTCTGCCTGTGATCTACCTGGGGCTCGAGACCTGAGGCCTTGGAACACAGCATCACTGGTTGACAGATAAAACCCGGTGTAGCAGGAGCCAAGAGGGCCACCAAGGAGCCCTCAGCATGAACTGGACCTGCAGTGCTGCCGCTTTTATTCTTTTTGGTTGGAGAGAGCCAGGAAGCAGCATTTTGTCTCTTTTGAGTTCACTATGGCTCTTTTCATCTTTTCCTACTATTCTCTGCCCCACAAATTGCTAGAGTTAAGTCCATCATTTCAAAGACAAAATTGAGAAACCGGTTGAAAAACTCTGCCACCCCAATAAAAACCTGATGGCCTGGCAAAAGGGCCACGTGTCCTGGTGGGTCTCCTTCTCTGGGGGGCGTATGTTCGGCTGTTTCTTCTCATCTCAGGTGGAAGCTGTCTGTAGACTTCCACCCGATCAGAGCGAAAACGGAGCAGCTCAGAGAGCTTTCTCGGCAGAAGGGCCTCGCTTTCCATCCTGGCTTCTGCTTGGCGGATGGCCTTTACCAAGTGACTCAACTTCCAAGCCGCTTATTCCAAAGAAAAGCGTGTGGCTTCTAGTAGCTACTGGGATGTCAGGAGAGCAATTTCTACTGGACTTTGTGGCGTTGCTCAATGTTACCAAAGAGAAATCAGGGCCCAACCTGGCCACCCGGCTCAGAGAACCTCTCACCCGTTTATACAACTTGAGTTGAGCGACAGAAGCCATTGGATTAAAGCAAATTGTGTAGGACAGTATATACAAAGAAGGAAAACTGGATTCATAACAAGTCTCTTTTTACAGAGGAAAACTTTTGTGCTGAGTGTGTGACAACACACCAAAAAATAGTTACACTAAATGCAAACTATTGCTTTTTCCCCCTCTGTTCTGTTATTAAAATGCATAATTATAAGCATCAAGACTCCAAAAATAATCGAAGAAACAGTGAAGGAAATAAAAAACAAGGAACAGTGAGCTGGGTGAGAAGACTGGGTTCAGTCCACAGTTCTCTTGTTCACCTCGACAGGACTGGTTTAGATTAGACGAAATTCATGAGATGAGGCCCAAAGAGAAATGCTTACGGCACACAGGCTGTGATCTAGGTGGTTTAGAGGGGTAGGGGGGGAGGGAGAGGAATAACAATGCTGAACAGCTCAGTTTCCCGGGTTGGGTTTTATGATTGAGTCATGACATCACTAGGTTTATATTTTATTACTTTTCTTCCCCTTGAGGATGCTTGGGCTAGGTGGTAAGATGCTCAAATACCCTCCAGGAGATGCATGACGAATTCACCAAGAACATCTTCCAATCTGTGGTTAATTTATCCCCCTGCCACCGCTGCAATTAACTCTCTCTGTACAAAGCAGAAGGAAGAGCCTGTTCCATAAGCTCAGAATAGCAGCGCATGAAAGATAATAACATCATCCGTCCCCGAGCATCTGCAGTCTGCCAGCTACTCTGATAGCTGCCTGGCGCACTTTGTTTTCTACTCCCAGTAAATGTCCTGCTGTGGATATGAACGTCTCCATTTTATAGACGAGAAAACCAAGGCTGAGAGTCCAAGGTGACACAGCCTGCAAGCACAGATCCAAGGGTCAGACCAAGGTCTGTCCAGCTTCACAGCCCGTGCACTATTGTAGGCTCTAAATTTCCTTCCTTAATAAGCAACAGAAGTTTCCCAATTTACCAAATAATGCATAAATATAAACAAGAAAGGAGAGAAGGCATGGTGGCAGGAAGATGAAAACTATATTTAAAAGGAAAAAATTCTTTATTCTCTTGGACTGAGACGGCTCTTCGAGGCGATGCTTCCCTTGTACACTGAGCACACACACCACACACACACGCACGTACATGCACACACACGAGGGCTCATGCCTCGCTGATGGCAATGTCTTGATGGCCGTACTAGCACTGACTTCTAAACACTCAAATACTCAGTAACACGATTCATTCACAAATACACCACACGATGCTCTCCGACCTTCAGCAGACCTCTTCAATTATTCTGGGTTCCAGGCTCTTGGTTGGGGACCTGGGGTTCTCATAAAAGCTGCTGTGTGAAGCTGAAAAACGGACAAACTGCACGTATGAGAGATGGGAGGGGAGCTTGTAACTTTCAGAAAAAAACTAAATTCTAAGAGAAAAAAAATTATCTGCATAGAAACAGACACCCTTGGGAGTTCCCTGGTGGCGCAGAGGTGAAGAATCCACCTGCCAGTGCAGGGGACACATGTTCGAGCCCTGTTCCGGGAAGATCCCACATGCCGCGGAGCAACTAAGCCCACGTGCCACAACTGCTGAGCCTGCGCTCTAGAGCCCACGAGCCACAACTACTGAGCCCGCGTGCCACAACTACTGGGCCTGAGCTCTAGAGCCTGTGAACCACAACCACTGAGGCCTCGTGCCACAACTGCTGAAGCCTGCGTGCCTAGAGCCCGTGCTCTGCAACAGGAGAAGCCACCGCAGTGAGAAGCCCGCACACTGCAACGAGGAGTAGCCCCCTCTCACCGCAACAACAGAAAGCCCGCGCGCATCCCAGTGCAGCCAACATAGCCAAATATAAACAAATAAATAAATTTATAAAAAAAGTAAAAAAGAAACAGCCACCCTTATCTGCAACGATAACAGGATCTGGACTTAAATGAGCACACAGTGTGAAACCACAGAAGGGTTTGGGCAGATAAAGGAAAGGTGCTTTACACTGACTCTGGCAGGAAAGTGAAGGACTAACACGGTCAGAACAAGGACAGACGTGTGGACAAGTAGTCACAAGTCCCCTCTTTTGTAATGTGCAGGGGTGGTAGCAGAGAGGATAAGGGATGAAGGAAATTATTGAGAGTAACTTTCAAGGGAAGAAGTACAATGGATTTTGGTCTTGGTGACTAAGGTAATGGTCCTTTCATTAGGAGAAACACAGAAGTCGGAAGTAACTCCCGGTTGGAGAAGATGACAGGTCATTCGATTTTAATTTAACCAACTTATTCCTGCAAAATTTCTTTGTGCCCAAATCATTCTCGAATGGCTTTTCATCAGAGTTTTTGTCCTTTCCAAAGAACCCGAACGAGACCACTTAAAGCCGTCTTACTCCGCGGTGGGCTTCTAAGTTCTGTAAGTAGCAGCTGTATCCTTTATATCCAGGCTGAAGGGACGGTGAGGTTAGGAAAGCACCGCTAACAACCCATCAGCATTGGAGCATGAACTTGAGCCGTCCACCCCCTCGCTGTAGGGACTAATTTCCATTCCTGCACGTTGCTCAGTACACATCTGCTGTGTGGAACGGGGCCTGAGACGATGCATAGGAGAAAAGGAGAGAACCCATGGGTTTCAGTCTTCTCCCTAAAAAGTAAATTAAGAAGACTGAACTAGAGGTTCTTCGGGGTCCTTCTAGCTCTAGAAATCGCCCCTCTCTCTAGCCTCTTCTCCCCTGTGATGAGCAGCGTGCATTTCTAAGTCAGCCGGCCCCGGTGAAGAGAATACATCTTGTGGCTCTGACACAGAACAAAGCTAACTGGGTCACAGGAAGAGAGACCCTCTGACCTTGGCCTCGTACGTAGCACCCATACAGAGGCCAGCCCAGAGAGCAGAGCTAAGCGGCCACACGCTGAGAGGAGGGCGCAGGTAAGGCCAGGGAGTCTACCACCCAGCACCCTCGCTCCCAGAAGACCCCGAGCGCAGTGATGCCCACTGATTGCAACCTGCTTTGCCCTGGGTGTGTAGGCCCTGCGCTCGGAGAACACAAAGACACACAAGCCCCGCCCACACCCCCACCTGTGGACCTCCTAGGCTGGGAGGCGTGACTCAGGCATTCTCATCACTAGAGGCGGAGCCTTGCGAACGAATGGTACCTAAACAGGCTCCACTGCCTCTTCCCTTCCCATTTATAAAAATGTTCCATCTTTTCGTATTGACGGTCAGCAGGCTCCGCTAGACAGTGAAATGAAACAAAATATTAATAAACTCATGAAATCAACCAGCACTTTTCTGCCTTTTTAACAACTGCCTAGCACTGAAAACTAAGAGACAAATACCCAATTAAAAATATGAACCAAATGTTCACCCTCACCTGTGATCAAGGATATGCAAATTAAACCCAAATGCCACTATTCACTTCTCAAATTATTGAAGCTTCTAGAAGGCAATAGCTGTTGTTGGTGAGGACACGGTGAGTGAGCTTTAAGGGTTCTCCTATTTGTGTATGACTGTGTGCAGGGATCTGTAGGTAAATGCTATTTCCTTTCTTAAAAGTGATTAATGTTATAAAATCTTTAAAAATCTGAAACCCTATAGACTAATAATCTCACTTCTTGGGATCCACCCTAATGAAATCATCCAAGATACACACAAAGTTTTATATAAGGATACTTATCCAAGTTCTAATTATGACAATAAAAAAAAGCTAAACTAAATGTTCATTTAAGGGATGGTTAAAATTCTGGTGCGTCCACGTGGTAGACTACAATATGCACACAGGTGTATAAAATGATGTTTTCAGATATATAACGGCACAGGAGAAAATGCTCCTGGTCCCGTGTTAAACAGACAGTTTACAAAAGCCTAGATTCAGTGCATATAATACAATTTCATTTATATACGTACACACACACACACACACAGTGTGGGGAAGAGGAAACATACTAAAATAGCAACAGTGCTATTGGATTCTGAGTTTTTAAAACAATGTCCTTATTTATACTTTACTGTATTTTATGATGTTCTGTCATGAAATGGAGTAGATCGAACCGTATGACGTTTTACGGGTAAAAAATGGTCAAATATTGGCACTTTCTCACACTTTATTATTATTTCATCATCAGGGAAAAAAACCCGTAAAAACAAGAAGCTACATAGGTAGGATTAGGAAAATGTACCACTGAAAACGTACGGCATATTTGGAAGACTCAACGAGCATAGAAGTGACACAGAAGAAAAGAATAAATGAATAGTAAATTACGTAAGGCTCAAAGGGTCTAGTATATGGTATTTGCGTCTTATCTGCTACAGATATACTTAACCTGATTATAGTAGGCTCAAAATCACGTTCTGCTGATAGAATTGTATGTAAGATTACAAGCAGCATTCTAAAGGCCTCGATGAGACATTGTTACTCTTCTAGAAAACGTTCTCAGTTGCATTTGCTGACATTCCATCCTTAAGATGCAATTAGTCCCTCAAGTTGTTGGCAGTTGACTGTAAATATTTCTTCAACTGACAATTTTTTGGTCAAATGTTATGATTAATATATAACAAAGTACTTTCTTTAAACAAGAGGTGAATAGCCAAGACACAAAACAAACCAGACTGAGGCATGTTGCTAACTGAGGCATGGATTTTTATTGCTTTCTACAGCTTTTTTTTTGGTGTTTTTTTCGATGGTAGAGCCATGTATTTTATTATGAGCAAGAGGATTGCCATTTCCCTTTCCAGTCTTAATAATTAAATAAAGAGCTCAACAGTTTAAGTCCTGGGACAGTAAGTTCTCACACACTGTCGTCACCACACCACAGAGGGATGACCAGCTCTGCCAGGGCCCTCAAGTGGTGAAAACCCCTTTAGACATAAAAAGCATATCGAACCTGGGAAGTAATAGTTTTTAGTAGGGCAACTGTCATGGAGTTAAGTTTCTTTAAGATGACAAAAAAAAAAAAAAAAAAAAAAAAACGAGATGGAAAACTTGGGTCTGAGATCAAAAGGTTCCTGGAACACTAATCTTGCTGGGTTGGGTTGGTATTAAGGCATTGATTCAAAAAGAGAAGAAAATAAAGTACCAAATATTACAGACTTTATTTTTTTCATAAATATTATCTCTTCTAACTTCTTTGTCTCTTCACCACAACTTGTATGAACACACATACAAACACATTCTCACATACACACACACACACACACACACACACACACAGATCTTCTCTTTCACCTCTAAATCCTGTCACACAATTATTGCTTTGGAGACCTCACCCATTTGTAAGAGACCCTAAGTACCTCATTAACATTTCCAAAAGATTAGCAGTCATTAAGAAAAGGACTGAAATTGGATACGATTTTTTAAATCTTCTGGAATTGTTGGCTATTTGCAAAAACAACTGTAAAACTTATAATAGGTTAGAATTAAATTCCACTATCACCAGAGACATCAAACTCCACATACGAAGATTCCTGAAGTCGTCTATTAAACGTATAACACACTCGTTTTGTTTCGAATAAAAGAGCCAACATGTAACATTTAAAAATGTTAAAGTTTAAATTATTTCATATAATTCTTACATTATTTATTTTCTAATTGGGAAAGTCATATAATGTTATTCTAGAAATAAACACTGAAAAACTCAGCGTTTAAGTAAAAAGTTAAAGTCCCCCCAAGCCCCACTGTGTCAAGAGATAAAACCATCTGGTTTCTGTTTCTCCAATTAGTCTTCCTATACACAGTTGCTTTCTCTCTCCCTTTTCTTTCCCTCCTTGAAATCTGTATCTTGGTGTGTCTTTATAATAGTATCTAAATTCTTAGACTTACACACAGAAGAAACAAGCTGAATGAGAAAGCTCTAGAGAGAGAACCAAAAAGCAGCAAACTACAAAGATATTTAGTGGTCTGATAATAAAAGGCTCTGTCAGTTGGGCCAGGCGGTCCCCAACTGTCAATATATTACCTTTAGAAAGTTTCTGGAAAATATATTTAGTTAAAGAAAGTTAAGGTAATAAGCCAAACTAAACAAAACATCACAAATTCAGAACAAGATAATTGAGGTTTTAGCACCCGGACGGTTCCTGTATGTTTCAATAACATGTAACGTTTAAAGACTATATCAAAGTACTGGAGACTGTTCTAGCCCCTCTGGGCTGCTGGCTTTAGCAAGTGAGCGCCCCTTTAGCGCGTGCTGCATTCCCTAAGTCAGCCCGCCCTCGAGACAAAGCACAATAGCAAGGTTTCAACAACTGAGATAACACTTCCCATGCAAAAGGTGAACAACAACATCTGCTGAAAAGCCAAATAAACTGCAGTAATGGGTTCAGCCACCGGCCTAGAGGACGTCAGAGACGTAGTCCTTGCTTCTCAAAATAAAAACCACAACAGAACAATTGTTTCACTCCAACGCTCTGCATTCTAAACTCTCTTTAGATTAATTAGCGAGAAGACCCGCCAAGCTCTTTAACAGAGAAACGCTGGACTCTGAACAGCCCGGCCCGTGTTTGCGGTCCTCCCAAACTCGAGAACCTGCTGGGGCTGCAGACTGCCGGGCTTTCTTTACTCATAAGATTTAGTTTTAAACTGCATTTTAAAGATTAGACTCCAAGGATCTTTTCAAAGGTTTTTTTGTTTTTTTTAACTGAAAAATTGGTCCTTATTTATTCTCCTTGTGTACCTCCAGTCGTCAGTTACCTTTTATAGCTAAAATTTTACGGCCCAATGTCTCTGGAATCTGTGACTTACTCAGATGCGTTACTGGATAACTCTGATTAGCCTGTCAAACCCTCCAGAGCATGTGGACACTCGGCATTTTAAGTTATGTTCCAAGGAGGTGGAAAGACAAAAATTCTTTTTTTTTTTTTTTCCTTTCTGGCACGGGATTCCTCCACCCACCCAATCCCCCTAAATCTCTTGGGCCTGCCAAAGGCCTGACCTTCCCATCTCTGCAACAGCGGGTGAAGTCTGGAGGAAGGCCCAGCAGATGAAGGCCTCTGTTCAACAAATATTTGCTCACCCCTCTAGCGGGAGGGAAACCGTTTGCTGCACGCCGCCTGCCCTGAGTAACGCTTGGAGCTCTTCAGGAAGCTTGTTCAGCTGGTGGCCAAGAATTAGACACCTACTATCAAGGTAAATATAAAGTCCAAGCCCACAGAGCATTACGGAAAACCGAACGAATTCACCAAACTCCCCACTTTACACGAAAACCAACACGAGTTCCTCGAAATAGAATCTGCGTGGAACTTCCAAACAAACTTACACTCGCCTGCCCTGCTGGACGGTCTTAATCCATTCATCTTAAATTCTAAAACTACCTGACAGACGGCAACGCTTCCCTTTAGTTTTCCCCACTCAGACGACTGCGTCTGCGATTTTCACCCAAGCGTTTCTGGCCGCCTGAATCCCTGGCCCACTCCCCCTCCCAAGAATCCCCTCCCATCGTCCAACCCGCATCTCAGATCCCCGGGATACACACTTGCGAAACTGAAAAGACGAAAGGAAGACCTCCGAGTTGTGTGGTCCGCACGGCTCCGCTCTCTCCCCAGCAGGCCAGGCGTCTAGAGCCGGGGCGGGAGACGCAGCACGGGGTGGCCAGGGCGGCAGGGGACGGGCGGGGGTAGGAACCCGCCTAAGCTAGCTCCCCGAAGCCTTCTGCCCCCGGAGAGCGCGTACGAGCGAGGGCTGGGGCGCGGCCAGGTTGCGCGGGCGTCAAGTTCCCGTTTCCATTTTTTCCTTCGGTAGTGAAATCACAGCTGCTTTTCCAAACCCCTAGGAGAATCCCAGGCGCTCGGCTGCTCTGGCCCGTTTCGGGGGCGAGAGCGGCGCCCTGAGCCGTAGATCGGCCGTGCAGGAAACCCCTGGCCCTCGGGGGCGAGCCGCTGGCGACCGCGGGTGCGGGGCGCGGAGGGTGCGCGCGGAGACCCGGGCCCGGCGGGCGGGCGCGCTGCAGACCGCACAGGGAGCTGGTCAGCCAGACGCACGGCGCTCTCGGGCGGGGCCCTGCCCTTCTCCCCCCCGGTTTCCCTTTCCCTCCTCCGCTTCACCGCCGGCAGCCGGGGGCCGAGCCGCCGCGGGCACTGGCGGCGATCTGCGCCCTAACACCGGCGGCCCTGACCCCCCGGCGGCGGGTGCGCGCGGCCGG
Source organism: Globicephala melas (assembly GCF_963455315.2). NCBI lineage: Eukaryota > Metazoa > Chordata > Mammalia > Artiodactyla > Delphinidae > Globicephala > Globicephala melas. Next base: position 2,033,776 of record NC_083315.2, on the reverse strand, counting down.
GCGGAGATGGCGCGGCGCGGGGGGGCCGTGGGAACCGGGACCTCAGGGACCCCGCGCAGCGGCTGTCAGCTCAAAGGGTGGACACGCCCGCGAAGGCGCCGGACCCGGCAGCGACCCCCGCCCTCCGGGCCCCTCCGCGCCGAGGGGCGACACGCGCGCCGACGCCAGCCGCGGCCCTCGGCGCCGACCGGGCAGCGCGCGCCCGGGGCTGGGCACCTGAGGGCGGGGACTCGCGCTCCCAGCAGAGCGGCGCCCCCCGCCCGAGGCCGCGCGGCGGGCTGGGGAGGGCGCCGACCCGAGCCGCGTCCGGGCTGGAGAAGTTGGGGGGCGAGCGCGGGAAGCTGGGGGCGAGGCGCCGTGGGAGCAGACCGGATGGGCGGTGGGAGTCAGGAGGGGCGAGGGATGCCGGGACTTACCGAGCGGCTCCCTCATGCTGCCCCGCGCCGCCGCCGCCGCCGCCGCCGCCGCCGCCGCCGCCGCCGCTCCGGCCCGCCGGGGACCAGTGCGACCCGCCCCGCTCGCTGCCGCCGCGGCCGAGCATGCCCGGAGCCGCCGGCCGCCCCGCCCACCCAGGCCGCCCCGCCCATCGACCCCGCCCACCCCTCGCTCCGCCCCCAGCCCCTCCCCGCCCGCCAGGCGGCCTACGGGCTCTGATCTCCGGCCGGAGGGCGGCACCCGAGCGGCGGACGCAGAGCCGAGGGCTCAGGCCCCCTCCCACCCCGCCGAAGGCACAGGTGAGCGGGCCACCCTTCCCTCTCTTTCCTGTCCCTTTGGTTTGGGCTGCTTCAACCCTGTGCGAATGTACACACACACACACACACACACACAAATACGTATCCACTCACAGAGAAGCACACACACATATTCACACACACACAGATGCACACACACACATACAGCCACACACAGATTCACACAAACACACTCATGCACACACACTTTCACAAAAACAGGCACGCGGGAAAGGCGTGAAGAGCGGAAGACAGTTGACAACAGTTTAGTGCCTGGGATCGCCTTCTTTAAAAGCAGAGCCCTGGGAGCCTTCGCTGGAGGCTGCCAGGGCCCTGGCAGGTCAGCGGCTCCATCCTGTCTCCCGTCTCTGACAGATGAGGAAACTGAAGCCAGGAGGAGGTGGAGCTCAGCGGGATGAGCATTTACCTGCTTCCAGCCCCCTCCACCTCTCTCGAAACAGTGATCAGGCTGCTGCCAGTTCTGTGGTGGCAAAAGTCCTTGTACTTCGGAGGGCAGAGAAAAGACAAAGCGTTCAACTTTGCTGATGAGTCACAGAGAGGGAGAGGGTATTGGCTAAGTCAGTTTCACTGAGGCAAGGATGGGTGGGCGGAGCAGCCTGGGACCCCTGCAGAACGAATTGGTAGAAAAACGTTCAGCCCCACTATGGATTTCGGGCTGTGCTCGTTGCCATCGTACCAATAATATCTAAAGTCGTTTGTACTCTCACCGCGGGCAGCCCCAGGCTGAGCCCTTCAAATGCATTATTTTCTTTTAATCCTCACCACCGTCCTTTGAGATGGTGGGTCTCGGGGAGGTGCCACAGTTAGCAAATCTCAGAATCTGGCCCAAGACTCTCATTCTGAACCCTCATCGCAAGGAGTGTGCAGTCTACGAGAGAGAAAAAAAAAAAAAGCCAAACACGCCAGTGCTGGGAAAGAAAGAGAATATGATCAAGGGCTGTGTCGTTCCTTATCTGTAGTGCATCCGAGGAAACCAGGACCGGGAGATGGGAGCAGACTGCATGAGCAGGAGCTCAAGGGGCAGACGGCTTGGGTCCTGATCCTGGGCGCTCTGCCACTTTCCAGATGTGTCACTTCACTTCCGTGAGCCTCAATTTCTTGTCTGTTGAGATGGGGACGACGACAGTGCTCACCTCATAGGGAAGCCATGAGAGTTAAGTGAGATAATGCCTTTTTAGCACTTAGCATACTGCTGGCACATGGTAAGAACGCAGAAATGTTAGCTCCTACCGCCAACACCTGTCCTGATAGTGGTCTGTGGGAAGGCTTTGTGGGGAGCGCCCTGAAGGCCTGGTAGGTTGCACTTAGGCAAAGAGGAAGGCGATCATCTCCGGGCTGGGAAAATAAGATGAGAAAAAAACAAAGAAAATAAAATGCAGAGGCTTTTCTGGGAAATCGCAGTTATATACAGCGGTGACATTACTTCTTGTCATAAAAGCATCTCTCAGGGATAGACGGCTTCAATGACACACCACTCCCGTTTGTCCTCAATTTGTCAACACAATGAAATAACTTCTTTGGGGTGTGGAACATCTACATGTGCCCAGCAGTACACATATGCGCACACACGAAGCCAAATGTTCCCGCAGGATCATTTCTCAACCAGCGCATTGAGATCAGGACACGGTTCCCCATAGAACAACGTTATATTGTCGGGTTTCTGGGTCAGCCCCACGGAAACTTCCTAATGTAGCTGAAATGCTGTGTCGTTGCAGCAGAAGACAACATGAAGCAGTGGGAGAAACAAACTCAACTAACTCACATAAAGCTTCTTCAGAAAGAAACGGTGGGAGCAGAAAGGTAGGGCAAAGGCAGCTTTCATTAGAGGGAGGTACTGAGACTGCGATATTGGAGATGCTGGAGAAGATGACTTCATGATTTCCAAGATTCCTGTGGTTTCCTGACACTGCCTCTTTATCATGACAACCTCGTTCAGAGTGTTTGCCTTCCCTCTTTCTTCAGCACAGACACATCACTGGCCCTGCTCTAATCACGGCCATGACTAAGGCCGTTTCAGAAGAACAAGCAGAATGGAAAAAATGAGGATGGGGCAGTGGGAAGCAAGGAAGAAGGTGGGAGACTTTTCTGCAGATTTGGGGATACCGCTGTGAAGAGGGGAGAGGGCAAGATAGAAAAGGTACATGAGTATGAGGGGTGGGTGTCTGAATTATAAACAGAAGAAAACAGAGGTGAACGGGAGCATGGTGTTTCCCCAGATGAAGGTAAAAGCTGGGGAGGGAAATCCATTGTGCCCATTTCCCACACTGGTCACCAGTACATAGACCAGGGGTGGTGGACAGATGTGCGAACCAGCTGTGTATCCATATGCGTATATGTGGTCTTCTGCCTTTTATATATACACGCACATATACGTGTATACGTATGTTTGTTATTGTTTTTAGAAAAAAAAGGCAGGTCTCTGTAACTCAGAAAGCACCTGCATAGGTTTTATTTTGACTGCAAAGAGAACCCCTTTCCTTCCCCCCATCACCTCCCACTCTCAGTTTGGTGTAACCTCACCCCCTCTCTCTCACCTACTTGATTTTGGGAGATTTAAACACAGGAAAAAAAAAATCTATCTACTGCTTATGCAATTGTGAGAAAACAAAAAATGTGGTTTAAAGCAACCCTGAGCGGGACCCGGTGCCAGGATCCAGCCCCGGATGGCCGCACGTCTCCGCCTCTCTCCGAGTCCTGGAGAAGGCATTTCACAGGCTCAGGAAGGAACTGGATTATTGAGTCATCAGGGCAGATGTGCGATGACCAGAGAGAGAATGCTTAACGGCCTTCTTAAGGAAAAAAATAATAAAAAGGACAAAGCCCTTGTTCCTTTGACTTGCTGCTTTTATAAGGACCTAGAAACCTGCCCCCCGCCCCACCGCCGTCCTTGCTTTAGGGCCTCGGTGATGACCCTACCACAAGGTTTCTTTTAACTTACTATTGTTTGATGTTTTTCTCAGTCTGTAAAAACACTACCAGTTCTTGTTTTCTAAAAAGATTAATGTTCTCGATAAGATCTTGAAGTCCCTCTTGTTGGCTTGTTCTAGAAAGTCAGACAATAATAGTTATACAAAAACTAGAAAGGGTTTTATAGCAACAGGTGCTAAGAAAACTTGTTTTTAGACCTCGACATACTTTCTATTAATTCATAATGCTATGCTGCATTATTAGTTTTAACCAAGAACTGCATTATTAGTTTTAACTAAGAACTAGAAATCTGTTTTCCCAAATGTACTCCCTGGACCACTTACTTCCAGATCAACCAGGGGGTTTGCCAGAAAGCCAGATTCCTGGGCCTCATTGGACACAATCAGAATTTCCAGTTGCTACAGTTGAAAGCCTGGAACCTGTACTTTCAGTGAATGCCCAGATAATTCGCATACACTGCAAAGTTTGAGAAGCAGGGAGAGAGCACAAGAAACAGAGCTAGTGTGTCGAGGGCCTAACGGAATGATTGGCACGTAATAAACATTCACAGAACAGCAGCCGTCGTCATCATTACATGATGCTGGCGGAGGCCCTGGGGGAATAAAGTGCATTAGGTGTCTGTTAACTGCAGGCTTAGAAGACTGGGCACCACCCCCAACAGAAATTTTACAACCCTGGGGATTAAGAAAAAGGATGACAAATGTATTTCAGTCCTATACCTTCACTCTAAGGAGATTGAATCTGCATGGTTATTGCATGAGAAAAATGATTTTTCATTGTTTTCTCTTTGTCCACTTTCTCCTCCATCAGGCCACGCACTTGCGGGAAAGCCTCTCGGCCTCCCTCCCGAGCCCTGCCACCTGCCCCCGGAGCAGAGGTGCAGTTCGTTCTGAGCATCCCCCTGCCTGCGGTCTACAAGTCTTTGTCAGATTCATAAGGAAAACGCAATTTTCCTGTCCTCCGGGGAATGACAGTGGCTGGCTGGGAGCACCTGGGACACAGGAGAGACAGATGTGGCTGTAGGAGGACAGTGACATAGGCCAGCACCGCAGTGTCCAGACACAGGCACAGGCACTCTGGCCTCCTCTCCTGACATCTCACACCAGCTGATCGAGAGGCAACCAAAACTGAGTATTTTCTTTAACCCTGTGTGACTTTTAATTTAAAAAATGGGAGGGACTTCCCCGGCGGTCCAGTGGTTAAGACTCTCTGCTTCCGCTGCAGGGGGCACGGGTTTGATCCCTGGTCAGGGAACTAAGATCCCGTAAGCTGAGTGGCACAGCCAAAATAATAAAATAAAGTAAAAAAAAAAAAAAAAAAGGAGATACGTGAACAACTGTGAAACAAGTTGGTTATCAACATTAGTTGCAAAAAAAAAAAAAGCTTCCATCAGGGGAGAGAATAAGATATCAGGCTTTCATTGAGTAGGTGATGGCTAGCATACAAAAAGGACACCAGGGTGGGGAGAGGCAAGGCCTTGCTTTCGTTTCGTGTTCGTTGTGTGCCAGGCACTTGGCTAGGCCTCGACTTAAGCTCTTCCATGGATTTGTTACCAGGGTTGGATGATTCTGAAGGAGTGATTCAAGTCGAATGCTGAAGAGACTATAAATCCCCCATATAAGAAAGCTTTCCACATCTCTGCTTGTTAGCCTTCATAAAACTCCCACAGCATTTGGCCTAAGCTGCTAGGATAGCGTTTATCACGATACACCTGGATTGGCTGTGTCAGCCTACATATCTAGTTCAGCTACTGGATTCTGAGTTCCTGATGGAAGGGATTGGCTCCACCCTGTCCTAACTGTGTTTTCTTAGGTCCCATATTTATCTGTCTGTCAACCATTAATCACAGGGCCAAAGCAGTGGCCTCCGTTGTTTATAACTCTTCTGTGATCTGGAGTCCATGCTGTAAACAGCCTCCTTATCTAACCCTCGCACACCAAGCCGATGTTTTCCATGCCCTAAATCAACCCAGACAACAAGGGACAGCCCTGATGTCCCAGAGCCCACCAGAGTCATTCAAATCAGCCAATCCCAAGCTGTTTCCCAGCCCTGTCTTGCCTTACCCACGGAGACCCCAGTAAAAGCTGTGACCTCTGCTTTCCCATCACTCCTTTCTGGGCCCCCGTGGCCCTGCGTGCCATGGCATGCCTCTCCTTTCTAGGGGATCTGTGAGGGACATTAAACTTTTCTGTCAAAGGCATTGACCTCTCTGAGTTGTCACTCACTCACCTTTATAAATTAAGACCCAGATCAATCCCTCTGTTTACCACACCCAGCACCATAGGGTTGAACTGAATTGTTGAGTATCTCTGAGTGGAAAATGGCCACGTGAACTCACATTGTGCAAATCCTGAGTTATAATTCCTCACCATATGAACAGGGCGGAATCAGTGAGCAGAGGGCTGAGTGCCACTGAAGGAAAAATGACCAACACTTTCAGAAAGTGCCTAGGGTTTCTCAAGGTTTTGGTCTATTGGTTTTCAGTTTGTTTTGAGTTTTATTTCAGCTATTTCCGTGTTCCGTCTTAAACCCAGCCTACTCTTCCTTTATTAGTCGCTTAAGTACCCAGGTGATTGATTGATCCACTATATCACTAGATATAGATATAGATAGATCACATTGCATGCTATTTGGTGTAATCCCACAAAAATTAAATTTTCTAGAAGCAGATAATGTAAAACATGCAAATAAGAGAGTCAAGGAGAATAATTAGTGGTTTGTAGGAAAGCATCTAATAGACACGAAGCGTAAGTCTGAGAAAAGAAAATAAATCATTAGTGAAAGTCAGCTTTTCATCAGCAGTGGTTAAAAAATAACAATAAAAGTCCAAACCCAGTGTCTCATTTGGCTGGGACGATTGTTAGTGAGCTCCTGGGTAACACCTTAACTCCTGCAGTGTTCCTTTTGTCACCCACTGTACCCTGGATAAGTGGAAACTCAGTCCATCGTTCGGGGTCCCCACTGATAAGTCGCCCCCATCTCAGCATCTGCCTGGGCCAGAGCCTCTGTCCCCGCGTGGGAACCCACAGCAAACCTCCCTTGGAGAGGATGAATTGAGCGCAGTTTTCAAGTCAGCAGGGAGCCGTACGTACTTTCTAGTTTTCTCAAACTAGCGAATGCATTAATTCTTTGTCTCAATATTTTTACAGTCTTCGCTATAGTTCTTGATGCCTGGAATGTGTATTAGAACTTTTGCTGAAACCACCAAATACCTGAAGGTTACCATAACTAACTAGTCACAGATGTAGTGTTAAATCCACCCCTATTTTTTTTCCTCTCTACACAGCATACGCTGGAGCCATAATATTATACATTCTTGGAACAGATGCTATTCATAAGCAAAACTAATATCTTTTCCAGAGAACACTGCCTGATTTGTGGTCAGGGCCCACCTGCTTATCAGTGGGCAAATCTACACATGAGGTTATGATGGATTTTACACGTGGACAGGTTAATTTAAAATGTAGAACATTTCCTAGTTACTAATTCTCTGCTGCTAACTCACAATAAATTGTTCCATTATAATTATTAATTTATTTTTATTTATTTCCGCAGCTTTCCTAATGAACTGTAGTATGAACAGGGCACCAGCACATGGAAACAGAGATGGTGACAGAATGAGGAATATAAGGACTAAATATTCTAATGTTGAAGCAATTGCTGGAGGGTAAATCTGACTTTCAGCCATTTGATGTAAAATGTTAAGGTCTTTTTTTAAATTGAAATATAGTTGATTTACAATGTTGTGTTAGTTTCAGGTATACAGCACAGTGATTCAGTTATGTAATACATAGATATATATGTGTGTGTGTGTAATATATATATATATTCTTTTTCAGATTCTTTTCCATTATAGGTTATTATAAGATATTGAATATAGTTCCCTGTGCTATATACTAGGTCCTTGTTGTTTATCTATTTTATATATAGTAGTGTGTATATGTTAATCCTAAACTCTTAATTTACCCCCCGCTTTACCCTTTGATAACTGTAAGCTTGTTTTCTCTGTCCGTGGGTCTATTTCTGTTTTGTAACTAAGTTCACTTGTATTGCTTTTGTTTTTTGTAAGCGTCCACATATAGGCGTTATCACATGATCTTTGTCTGGCTAACTTCACTTAGTATGATAATCTCTAGATTTTAAGGTCTTAATACCTATGTTTAAGGGAATATATTTAAAAGTTAAAAGACAGATAGGTTTTCTTAGATGTAGGTTTGAAAGTTTAATATAAAGAAAATGAGAAGAAGCCCCCCAGATGCCAGTGCATCATTGCTTTGGGAAAACAAAATGCTCTCTTCTTTCTAGTAAAGTTGGCCGACCAGAGGTTAGCATCATAAAAACTTACGTGACATTTAAATTAAAGGCCATGAAACATCTTTAGTGCACAGTTAACTCCCACTGCTACTTAGCAGAGTACATTTATTGAGCCTTCCCACTTTCTAGGTTGTGTGCTACCCTTTGTATTCCACGCTATAGCAGAGACACTATGTTTACTAATATCTCAGAATAAGCACATGCTTCCTGCAGAACCTACACACACAAAGGCCTCCTTCATCACACCAGACTGTAAGCTTCTAAATGACAAGATACCCGATGACAACTACCATTCACAACGGAAACCATTAAGGCTGAAAATGCCACCATCTGATTTTATTAAAGTAATGGGCCGTTTGGAAAAAAAGAAGTGGGTAGCTGTCCTTGGCTAGGAATCCAGAGCTGGGGCTCAGAAAACTGCATTTTACCTAAGTTCCTTGGTTCAAATGAGCAGCAAAGTTTAGGAGCCACGGTTTGCAACATATCCTGGAATTAACTTGCTACTGACAGGTCCTCTTAGTAATGCTTCTTCACTTGCCCTGTAGATCTCGTTACCTACAAAGCCACCGGCTGCCCAGTGTGAGGAGCGAATGCATTCACAGTGACGCGCGTCCCGGTTCCCCTGCTTGTCAGGCGGTGACGTAACTGAGGGTTTGGGTTGGGTCTTCAGGCTGCCATGTATTGATTGTGTGTCTTTGGGGAAATCACTTTGTTCTCTGAGCCTCAGTCTCCCTACAGGATAACAAACCACATTGTGGTTACAAGGATCAAATGAGATCTTTTATGAAACCATTCAGAACGGAGTCAGCATTCCATAAATGTTAGCTGTCATAAATGTCGAAGGCTGCGCTTTCCTGGGGCTCACGTGAGAATGAACGAGAGAGGTGGAAACTCCTGGCCATCACACACTCTCAACAAGAGCTCCCAGTGTCTTCACGTGCTGGGGACTAAATGTACCTGCTGAGCGCAGCCCCTCATTTGTTGAGAACCAAGGGAGAAACTTCTCTCTCTTCAGGAAGACGTCATTTTAGTGCATTTTGCTTTAATGTGCTTCCTAAACATTGTGTTTTTCACAAATGGAAGGTTTGTGGAGCAAGTCTGCATTGAGCAAGTCTGTCGGCGCCATTTTCCCAACAGCATTTGCTGACTTCGTGTCTCTGTGTCACATTTTGGTAATCGTCACAATATTTCTAAATTTTTCATTATTATATTTGTTATGGCGATCTGTGCTCAGTGATCTTTGTTATTACAACTCACTGGAGGCTCAGATGATGGTTAGTATTTTCAATAATAAAACGTTTAATTAATGTATGTACTTTTTTTAGACATAATGCTATTGCACTCTTAAGAGACGTGTAAACATGACTTATATATGCGTTAAGAAACAAAACACTTTGTGTGACTTGCTTTGTTTCTATCTCCAGTTTACTGAGGTGGTCTGGAACTGAACCCACAAGATCTCTGAGGCTTGCCGGTATTCATTTGCTTGCGGTAGGAAAAACGTTACAGAGATATTAGGTGATTAACAGATTGTAGGGACTGTTCCACTTAGCCTCTTAATTGAAAGGCAAGACTGTGATTTCCTTCCTTCCTTCCTGCTCTGCAGACAAGAGAATGGTATCTCAAAGAGCATTGCATTTTTAAGTTAAAACAAAGGTTTTAACTAAAGCTACTGAAATATCATAATGAATTTAGTTAAAAGACTGTGCAAGGCAGGATACTTAGAGCTACCTTGATTCTGCCAGGGATCCCAGATACCACAAGATCCCAAGAGAACACTTTAGTGAGAGGACTGTTACCTACTGTAAAATGTAAAGGAAGGCTCAGAGCTTAATCTGAGCGTCTGGCTCCGTGTGTGTGTGTGTGTGTGTGTGTGTGTGTGTGTGTGTGTGTGAGAGAGAGAGAGAGAGAGAGAGAGAGAGAGAGAGAAGAGGCCAGTAAAAGAACCAGCTTTCAGGATTTAGAAAAGTAGTTTTAACCCAATGACGACAGAATGGAGAAACGTGTTAGAAATCTTGACAAAAATACTGTGGACAAAATAGCTATCTGAGTCTAACTCAAGTGTACTCTGAAGCATCCCTGATGGGGGTCAGTTTGCATGACTCTTCTTTTGGATATTACCCCATAGTGGACCTGTGGCTAGGACATTACTGCACTGACCTTTCACCCTTTTCTTCCAAATTCAGTGGGAGGGCACCAAGCAGGCCACTGGCCAAGATGAACGTAATGTGACCATATTATAAACTCACTGAGGGAATTCCCTGGTTGTCCAGTGGTTAGGACTCCACTCGGTCACTGCCAAGGGCCCGGGTTCAATCCCTGGTCGGGGAACTAAGGTCCCAGAAGCCACTCAGCGCGGCCAAAAACAAGGAAAAGAAAAAACTCACTGAAAGTTTCGGCAATTTCAAGTTCAAGTCCTCTTTGTGTGTCTTGAGCCAGATTCTCTGGCCTGGACATTCCGAAGAGCCAGCCTGGCTCTGTGGCCTGGCTTTTAAACGTTCCCAGGTGGATTGCATCTCACCTCATGTGTGAGTGCATCATAGCAGGGGTAGAGCTGATGGGCACAGCTCCGTGTCCACTCGGACACACAACGGAAGCGATTTCCGGAGACCTGCAGCTGCCGTGATCCCCACAGGGGACAGGAATCCAGAAAGGGCAGAAGTCATGAGAGTCCTTGCAATCCTCAGAACAAGGTTGTGGTGGAAGGTGACAGGGCAGCTGGTGGCTCTGTCAACCCCCCCGGTCCCTGTCCTGTATCCATCCCATCCCGACACACCATGCTTTCAATACCTGCTGTCATAGGAGGCTGACTCCCTTTTTGCCATTTCCCACATCCAACTAACTTTTAAAGGCTTTACTTATTTTATTTAAATCTGGATTTCACAAGCAGGAAATCTCTATAGACTTCTAGGAGCCATCTTCTTCCTTGAGGCAAAAGGCCCTGGAGTCCAGAGTGGACTGGGTCGGCGTGGCCCTCCTCTCTGAAGGAAATAAATGGGCTTTGGGGATGCAGGAGCCAGTGCAAACAGAGTCCCCGCCAATACCAAGAAAAAGCCCACAAAACGGACTGTCACATGCTGCCTTCAATCTGCTTTCAGCAGCCTTCCTCAGGAATAATGTCCTCTCCTCATTAAACCCATTAGCCTGGTGACATTTCACACAGTTTTATCCCAGCTCCAGGGAATGGCCTCATTGATCTAATCTCCCTGTCAGCAGCAGTGACACTGGGCAATTGTTATATAATAAGTGACTAAGGAGAGAAGGTGCCCAAGGTTTGCTCTGACTTTGGTGGGTTTCAAAGCAAAGCTGTCCCCTTAACCCACTCTAGAAACTTACATTTATTCCAGAGAAGAATTCGTGCATCCAATGAAGCCAATGTCACATCAGAAACGCCAAAAACCCTGGCAGAAGCCAACCTGCCAGAACCATGCCATCAGATTATGGAGCAGCTCAGTGGAAAAAGCCAGAGCGAGTGGGAAGGGAAAAGTGCGCTCGAAATTAGGGCGGCGTGTCTTTGTTTCTCTAGTATCTGCTAAAGGGGGAAGACATCCCTTGGAAGAATTAGAGGAAAAAGCAAAGAGCTGTCACGCCTCCGTTTGCCTAGCCTGCCACTCCTGCATCCTCATTTCATGTGAACACGCACTTCCCAGAGCTGTCATTTGTTCTGAATCTTCTCCACTGAGATGACAATTGGAGTTAGCCTGATGCTTCCTGGGGCAAATGTGTTTTCACTTCGAATTTAGCAATATGGTTCACGCAGGCACTTTTGGAGCATTTGGTACCCACCCAGAAATCTGACAGAGTGATTTCTTTCTAGAGTTCGCACGCCTGTGTTTGCATTTTATCAGAATAGCTGCACTGCCCAGGCGGTCCTTGATGGCAGAAACCACAGCTGGGGCTGAGTTTCAAAGTCAGGTCCTCCAAGACTGGGGAGCTCACTCTGCCAGACAGAGAAGCAGGGCTGCCTGTTTCGGCAAGGGACAGCATCCCAGCACTGCCCGGTCATCCCTTCTCTAATTATGCAGTGGGACTGTGAAGGGCCATGTCTGGGGGGTTAAGACAACAGAAGACACACGTGTAACCCTGGGGAGCGTGGCCTTGCTAATCATTAGTCTAAATTGAACTCGGGTGTGATGGGACCGACAGGCGCCTGCCAGCCTCAACTTCCCAGGAATCAAAGTTAGCCTGAGAGCAAAGCCATCATGCTTGTCGAGGATGGAAGGAAACAAAAGATGCACTATAAGCTGGCGAGACCAGCTGCGAAGGCTGAATTGCTCGGGCCCATGTTTTATTCATTTGAGAAGGGTTTCTCGGGGAGAGAAGAAGGGACATTCCCCAGCAGAATTCACTTGCCCAGAATGGCAGGCAGAAAAATGGACATGTATGTGATTGAATTGGGGAAAATGGAGGAAGACATTTGGAATTGCAGAATATTAACCACGCGGCTGCAAGGCACCTGGACTTGTCCGGTGCCACCTGCCTTCAGAGAGCTCCCGGTGGTTCTCTGCGGCGAGGTGACACACAGGTGTGGGCAGAAGGCGGTACCTGGAACTGAGGTGTCTACACCCTTGGCAAGGAATTGAACAAAGAAATGTACTTTTCCATACTTTTTTTTTTTTTTACCATTTTTAAGTATACAATTCATTGACACTAAGTATCAATACATTCACCATCTTGTACAACCACCACTATCCATTTCCAGAACTTTTTCATCAAGGCTAATAGAAATTCTACCTGTTAAACAGTAAGTCCCCGTTCCTCCTCCCTTCAGCCCCTGGTAACCTCTCTTCTATTTTCTGTCTATAAATTTCCCTATTCTACGTACCTCACAGAAGTGGAATCATATACTATTTCTCATTTTGTGTCTGGCTTATTTCACTTAGCGTGACGTCCTCAAGGTTCATCCACGTTGCGGCATGAGTCAGAATGTCCTTCCTTTCTGTGGCTGGATAATATTCCATTGTATGTATATATCACATCTTGTTTCTCCATTTGTCTGTTGTTCCATGGATGGTCGTGTTGTTTCCCCCTTTGGGCAATCGTGAATAATGCTGCTGTGAACATTGGTGAAGGAATATCTGTTTGAGACCCTGCTTTCAATTCTTTTGAGTATGTACCTAGCAGTGGAGTTAAAGATCATGCAGTAGCTCTATGTTTAACTTTTCGAGGAGCTGCCGAACTATTTTTACGCTAGCTGCGCCATTGTACATCCCAGCAGCGATAGATGAAGGTTCTAACTTCTACACATCTTTGCCAACACTTGTTATTTTTTTTTTATGATTGGTCTTTTTCTTAACTAAATTTTATTTATTTATTTTCGGCTGTGTTGGGTCTTCGTTGCTGCGCGCGGGCTTTCTTTAGTTGAGGCAAGCGGGGACTGCTCATGGTTGCGGTGCGCGGGCTTCTCATTGCCACGGCCTCTCTTGTTGCAGAGCACGGGCTCTAGGTGTGCGGGCTTCAGTAGTTGTGGCACACAGCCTCAGTAGTTGTGGCTCGTGGGCTCTAGAGTGCAAGCTCAGTGGCTGTGGTGCACAGGCTTAGTTGCTCTGCGGCATGTGGGTGTTTCCCGGACCAGGGCTCGAACCCGTGTCCCCTGCATTGGCAGGCGGATTCTTGACCGCTGTGCCACCAGGGAAGCCCATGTAATTTTTTATTTTCTTTTTTAAAAATAACCATCCTAATGGGGGTGTGATGTGGTATCTCATTGTAGTTTTGATTTGCATTCCATGTTCTTAATAATTTAGTCACTAAGGACAGGTATGGCTTATCCTTTGAAATTCTAGCAGCTCACCCTGGTCAGCCAAACAGGGTGTGTATGAAGCCTATTTCCTGACAAGTCTCAGAGCTGCCCTGGAGGGGTTTCACCTTGTAACCCTCACAACCGCAGAGCACACAGAGACTGATGGCAATTGTAGGAAGGCAGACTGGATCAGGAAAGGCACTCTGTGCTCCTGGGCCAGATGGCGGGCTTTCTCTTTCTTTCTTTTTCTTTCTTCCTTCCTTCTTTTCTTTCTTTCTTTTCCTTTCTTTCTTTCTTTCTTTTCCTTCCTTTCTTTCTTTCTTTCTTTCTTTTTCTTTCTTTCTTTCTTTTCCTTCTTTCTTTTTTTTCTTTCTTTCTTTCTCTTTCTTTCTTTTCCTTTCTTTCTTTCTTTTTTTCTTTCTTACTTTCTTGCTTTCTTCTTTCTCTCTCCCTCTTTCTTCCTTCCTTCCTCCCTCCCTCCCTCCCTCCCTCCCTCCCTTCCTTCCTTCCTTCCTTCCCCTCCCTCCCTCCCTCCCTCCCTCCCTTCCTTCCTTCCTCCCTCCCTCCCTCCCTTCCTTCCTTCCTTCCTTCCCCTCCCTCCCTCCCTCCCTTCCTTCCTTCCTTCCTTCCTCCCTCCCTCCCTCCCTTCCTCCCTCCCTTTTCCCTTTAATGCAGCAGCGTCAGAGATCTGCCATTCAGTGCAAACCAAACACTTCACCCATCACGCCTGTGAAGATGGTTGAAACAGCTGCTCTAATGCCTGACAGGCTAGACAATGGTGAGCGGTGCAAGGCTTGCTCTTTTGGAGGGAAGAGCCGATTACTCTAAAGCAACAGCAAGATCCATAAATTATCCTGTGGTGATCGGAAAGAGCTGGATCTGGAAGAATCAATCAGAGAAATCTCTTCTCTAGTGATCGGCTGATGGCAGCAGGCCCTTTTATACTACTTGGAAAGTCCACAGGACAATAATGCATTGCTCTTCAGAATTAGAGGTATCGGAGCTGCCCCAGGCACTTCTCCTTGATGACACTTAGGAGGATGGTGCCGCTGGAGTAGGGATGTTGGCGGCATTCAGGAGGGAAGGGGTGCAGACAGTATTCTTAAACAACCCTTGGTAATGGATGGTCAGAGGTCATAGTCATCCTCTTCTGTGTGCACTAGAAGCAGGAAAGTTTATCTGATGCTGTGGGGATGGCGGGAAGGGCTCTACAAATCTGGTTCTGGGCTCCAGTTGTCAGACACTGGTGAGGCTATTCCAGTCAACGCCAACGAAACTCACCTCCACTACTGTTGCTGTTCCAGGGATGTGACTGTGTTTGTTTGTAGGCCAAGGAGAGTAGTGATTATAGGAGCTTCTGGCCTGTGGCGGCAGAGTGCAGAAAGGTGCAATTGAACTTCTCAGTGATGGAGATATTACTACTCTAGATGGGCTTTTTGAGTTTCTAAGGAGCAAAATTTCCAAGAGGCAGAAATTGATTAGTGTGTTTAATCACCATTATCTCTGAGCAAAGCTTTTTTTTTTTTCTTTTTTCCCCACAAAACCTCTGCTGGGATTTCTGGCCATGGATTGGCTGACCTTGTGTCAGTTTCTTGACCAGGCTCCAATCAGCTGTGTCTGGGGGCCTGGATCACCTGACACACCACATGGCTGCTCCCATGCAGATACTGAAGGGCAGTGGGCAAGAGGGTTTCAGGAGTTGGGGACCTTGAATTGCATCCATGGTTGGTGGGTCTAACACATTCACACCTAAGTCTGCACTTACAGAAACCAGACACTAGGTTTTCACAGTTCTCTCCCCTGCTTAGAACAGTTTCTGCAGATTATGAGAATAAATTATAAAAAATATATAGCTCAAGTCTTACCTACACAATTATTCTTATCATTATTCATCACTTATTTAGTTTTCCAAACAACCCCTCCCTCCCAAAGAGAGAACAGGAATAAAAATGAATATTCATATAAACCTCTTGGCAGAAAAACAAATCTGTAAGAGGGTTTCCTTAATGAGTTTTCTGAGTTGAGTAGTTTAGATGTTTCCCAGAGTAAGTCCAGATGGAATTAATTCTCCTACTGTCCAGTAGTTTGATTTGACAGTGATTGAGTGAAAGAAACAGTTCTCCTCTCCTTTTGGGAGTCTCATCTTAGAAGAACCACCAGGTTTTGAAGTCTCACTTGCATCTTCCTTCTTCAGGATTCAGTTGTTCCTCCTTTGCCCCTCTTCTCTCCTCTCCACCTTCAAATAGCTACATTAATAGCACCCTCCCCTTGGTCCCCGGGACTCACAGCTTTGAGTCAGCTTAGCCCTTCCCTTCTCTCCTCTCTTTCCCCAACAGAAGTCATCGGTGAGTCCTGTCTTCATATCCTTCAACCTATCCCTCCCAATATATTCCTGCAAATTTGGCACGTGTCCCATCTGGGGCTCTGCCTTTGGCCTTCCTCTACTCCCTCAGCCTTCCTACACAAAGCTTAAATCTCACTTGAATCAGCCCACTCCCCTCTTTGCAAACCTATGGTACAGCCTCTGTCAAATTCAAAAGCTACTTTGCACACTTTCTACATTAAAGTTCCTAATCACGGGCTTCATGGACTGTCAACCTGTTACCGACCAGAGTTCTTGGCCTCCTTAATCAACAGAAATGGATCAGAGGCCAGACAAGAAATTCAGGCAAGGCTTTTTTGGGGCCCCTGCTGCAGCTGAGGGGTGCAAGATCAAGTAAGAGGTTCCCTTGCTCGCTCACTCCCCGGGTGGGGCAAGCTGCTTCCTTATATGGGGTAAGGGTAGGGGTGGGTCCAGGGGTCGGGCCGAAGGGGTGACGTAGGTGGTTTGCCCACCCCTTTGGTGGTGTTGTGTGCAGGGGGCGTGCACAGTACCCTGCTTTTGCTCCTGACACCCTGCTTCTGCTCCCGGCTCTTCAGAAATGGCAGTTGGTCTTTTTGGTCTTTTTGTGTCTTCTTGTCCATAATTTGCCCCAACTGTGCATGCATGCAGTTATTTTTAGTCCCTTATAGTTCCTTTGTATTTGTTGCTCAAGGAGATGTTTGTCCAGATGCCAGCTTTACAGCAAAGGGTCCCAGGTCCCAGACTATCTCAACTCCACCCCCATTCTGTAGGAGGGCCCCACCTCTGACCCCTCCCCTTCTCATCCTTTCTACAGGCCATCGCCTCTCTGGAACGCTCCCCCGCGTCATCACCCCCAGGGCCCCATGCAATCCCAAGTCCAACAGCAAGCCCCCAGCTTGTACCACAGACCCGATACACCATGCCTTCATTTAACTGTCCTCCTTACAGCTCAATCTGCGTCTTCTTGTCCATGATGCCTGCTGTCCTGTTGGTTCCATTAAGCTCCTCTCCCACGTGGGAGTCTACCAGGACTTGCTCTTGGCCTCCAGAAAGAGGAAGGCCGATTCTCTTTTCACCAGGGCAGCTCTATTGTAGAGTTATACCAGGTGATGTTTGTATTCTAAACTCACTGAAGAACGGGACACATCCTTACTCTGGCCCAAATCTCCTTACCGCTGACCATCTGTCACGTCCCAGATGAAGGCAAATTCCCCCAGAGGTCAAGTTTAAGAGGCATCTATGTTACCTGGGAGGGATAAGATATTATTGGCACGTAGTGAACTCATACCACGGACTAGTTAACCAGATTAGCTAGAGAATAAGGAATAAAAGACTAGAACAAAGGGCCACTAGAGTTTGATATTTGATATATCAGTCAGGATTTTCTTTTTTTCTTGGTGTTTTTTTTTAGTCGGGGGTGGTGTAAAATGACAAAAACCCAGTTAGAACTAGCTTGGTCATACAGGGAGTTTTAATTGGATCACGGAATTGAAGAAAGGGTTGAACAAACAAATTGGGTAAGTAAAGGCGTGAGTTGAATCAGAACCTGGAATTCAAATGGCAGTAGGTAGAACCATGGTCCTAGCAGGGCTCTGACGGGAAGAGAAATCAGTGTCACTGAGACACACCCATGAGGACAGCACACAGCTGCTGCAGAGCAGCTCCTGGAATTAGGAGACACCCATTTAGAATTTGCATGTAGTACTATTACCTCCAGCACTGACTGCAATTCTGGTGCAAAAAGATGTTCCTTTAGTTTTTAGTGATATCAATCAAATGTGTACATAACTAGAAGGTCTACGGGTATATCAAATTTCTTTATTTGCTGCAATTTAAACAGCTGCATTTGTATAAATGTTATATCTTTGAAGCCTAAGTGTAATTGTTTTTTACCTTTTTCTTAGAAATGAATAATTATGAATATATATTTTACATCTCACACATAATGGTGATGATGAAAACCTTTAAAAGTGCCTTGGAACAGATGGTAGTTTTAGAACAAAACAGACCAATTAGCTGTCAAATCCAGTTACCCGTAGGATGAAAAACAGAGTCAGTTCTCAGGTAGTGCTAAGAAAAACTCCCACTTATTCTAATACCTTAAGATATGAATTCTTTTGTAAAAATTTTGCCATGGGAAGAACTATGACAGCTCACTGTTATTGAAGGTCACAAACTGGAAGAAAAAAAAAAAGACTTCCCTTATCAAATGATATAAAACCTAATTCAAACTGATGTCACTGATTCCAGACCAAATGGTGCAAATTTCTAAGGTTTTCCAAATATGCATTATTTTCCTGTCCCCATTTGCAGAAACGTTTAATCTCTTTATCTTCTTGTTAACCATAAGAAGGAGGAAGAGCTAATCTCCTATTTTACAAAAGTAGAGTTTTCTTCACAGATACAGAGAACAAACTAGTGGTTACCAGTGGAGACAGGGAAGGGGATTAAGAGGTACAAACTATTAGGTATAAAATAAGCTACAAGGATATATTGTACAACACACGAATATAGCCAATATTTTTACAATAACTATAAATGGAGTATAATCTTTAAAAATTGCAAATCACTGTATTGTACACTTGTAACTTATATAATATTGTGCATCAACTATACTTCAATTAAAAAAAGAAAAGAAAAATACCAGTAAAAAATAGCAGAGTTTTCTAGAACTGAAAAACCTTAGAAGTCATTACAGATGAAGAAAATGACTTGTCTGAGGTCAGACAGCAGTTCAGAGTCAGAGCAGGCACCAGAAAACAAGCTCCCTCTCCAGCATCTTTCCACTACCTCCCTTCACTGCTAAGAAGTTACTTCCTAAAGGACTGTTTCTATAAATAGTCACTCATATCAGATTTTCTTATATGTATATTCATGTGGATCTACTAAATGCTTCAATAAAAGATTTTTAGAGAACATTTTACATGACCACAAACAGTTTTCAAGATAAATATATTTATGGGTGTCCTGCTGTACTCGATAGATATAGCAGGGTTCTTTGTACAGCCCAGAATATGGGGTCTACAGATAACTGGAAGAAGTTTAATTTAATAGCTAAAGCTTAAATGCCTATTTACTAAGCCATCAAATCTGTGTTTAAATAACCGAATCCATGATTTTACATGAGGATGAATTGAACTGTCTGTCTATTAGCCCTAATACAGGTCAGTCAAGAATCAGAACAGAAATACAGGCATCGAAATCATAAGAAAAAGAAAACATGTGAACGAGCAAAGCAGATTTAAAGAATCTGAAAACGTCTATTATTCATGAGGTGGGAGAGTAAGTTAAATTAATTTAATAATTTAATAATAGTAATTTAATTATTTTTATAATTATAAATATATATATTTATATATAAATATATATAAATATAATTTTATAAATATTTTAATAATATTTAATTATTAATAATTTAATAATAATTTATAAATTTATAAATAAATAATAATTTAAAGCAATTATTTGCACTCTGGAAATCATCACAGTTACCCAATCCATGTTTGTTCTGTTCTCTACTTTTATACAGTTTTCAGATTAGTTTGTCCTCATATCCTTCCCACAAAATAAAGTAACAATCCTGATGTTAGACCTAGCGGAATACTAGAATCCTGATTCTAAAATACTGGTGGGTATTCTGCCATCACTGGTGTCTTTTCTTCCGTTACATAATTTTTTCTTTTTAATCTTCTGGTTTCTTTATGAACTCAAGTTCAGTTTTTACGTGTTTACTCTTTCAGAGGAGTAATGTCTTTCTGGTATGGCTTACATACTTGGTGTTAAAGAGGGAGTCCCTCACATTGTAAAATTGAGGAGAAAAGCGAGGCTGAACTGAAATGATCCACCATGAGCACATTTTGAGGCCCTGTTCTGTGCGAACCATCTGCTTTATTTGCAACTCATTTTAAAGAAAATTTATAATATTGTGTTTAATTTCTGCTGAACAGCAAAGTTATATTCTTTTTCATATTCCTTTCCATTATGGTTTATCACAGGATATTGAATATAGTTCCCTGTGCTATACAGTAGGACCTTATTGTTTATCCATCCTATATATGATAGTTTGCATCTGCTAATCCCAAACTCCCAGTCCATCCCTACCCCACCCCCTATGCTTGGCAACCACAAGTCTGTTCTCTATGTCTGTAAGTCTAATTTTGTTTCATAGATACATTCATCTGTGTATATTAGATTCCACATATAAGTGATACCATATGGTATTTGTCTTTCTCTTTCTGACTTAACTTTGCTTAGTATGATAATCTCTGGGTCCATCCATCTTGCTGCAAATGGCATTATTTCTTTCTTTTAAATGGCTGAGTAATAGTCCATTGTACATAGATACCACATCTTCTTTATCCATTCATCTGTTGATGGACATTTAGGTTGTTTCCACATCTTGGCTATTGTAAATTGTGCTTATTTGCCACTCTTTTTATGTGACCTTGTATTGGTCTTTTTTATTTAAATTTTTATTGGAGTATAGTTGATTTACAATGTTGTGTTAGTTTCAGGTGTACAGCAAAGTGAATCAGTTATACATGTATCCACTCTTTTTTTTAAGATTCTCTTCCCATTCAGGCCATTACAGAGTATTGAGTAGAGTTCCCTGTGCTATACAGTAGGTTTTTATGAGTTATCTATTTTATATATAGTAGTGTGCACATGGCAATCCCAATCTCCCAATTTGTCCCTCCCCCCTTATCCCCGGGTAACCATCAGTTTGTTTTCTCATTTGCAACTCTACTTCTGTTTCATAAATAAGTTCATTTGTACCCTATTTTTTTTTTAGATTCCACATATATTTGTCTTTCTGTGTCTGACTTACTTCACTCAGTATGACAATCTGTAGGTCCATCCATGTTGCTGCAAATGGCATTATTTTGTTCTTTTTTTATGGCTGAGGAATATTCCATTGTATATATGTACCACATCTTCATTATCCATTCCTCTGTTGATGGACATTTAGGTTGTTTCTATGTCTTGGCTATTGTAAATAGTGCTTGTTTGCCATTCTTTTTATGCGACCTCGTATTGGTCTTTACATTTCAATAGTATCTCAACATTTGTCCTTTAGTCTTTACCGTAAGATTCCCTCCAGCTCAAGATTTCTTTAATAAATCACAGTCATAGTTCTTGCTTTCAATAAATTTACTGTCAAGTTAGAGCAAAGATGTGCTGGACTGCAATATAGGACACAGGTTTTGCAAAAATCTGAGAAAACAGAGGCCAGTCAGAGATGTGCAATCGCAAAAGGATACTTGAAGGGGATGAGATGCCCTTACAGGATGGGAAGAAGGAAGGGCTTCCAAGTAATGGACAATACGAGTTACAAGCCAAAGTTGTGAGAACTAGTTTCAAGAACTAAAGATGTGTGTTGGAAAGCGTGTGTGTGAGTGAGGAACGATGCGCTGACCCTGAAGATGCTCTTCGGTCACTTTGCAGCTAGGCCAAGAGCCTTAATCTTCAGCGTCACCTGTGACTCGGTTTACCTGTTCTATCTAAGAGCGCCCATGGACTTAAGGTGATATCCAGTCTATGAGATTCTAACTTCTCATGGGCACAGCGAGAATCTATGGCATCAAATAGAATTTTGTTTAGTCAAATTCTAACACCAATCCAGTGCTCCCTCTGGAAAGTCTAGTCATTTAAATGAACTCATTTAAAACGTTCAAAATTGAAATTCCGTAACAAATCAGATGGGATTTTATAAACAAAATTTGCAAAACTCTGTATCTCTACTAACTCTTCTGAAAGTGGGCAATTTAGAATTTTTTAAGCATTAAACTGTCACCAAAATTAAAACTGTACATTGAATTTTATAAAAAGGGATTTTTCTCAAGGAAAAATGAACAGGTACAAAGCGCACTAAAGATGAACTGCCCAGAAAAACAATTCGAAGCAAAGATTACTTATTGTCTGCCTCTTCTTGGATATTGAAATTCTCTCCACAAAGAACTGGTTTGTCCCTTTGGCAGACAAGTCAGTTGTGCGTTTTACTGACAGGACAGAAAACAGAGTGTACCACCGAATTTGAAATGAGCCGCATTCTACAACCCAATGGAGAGCTCACTTCTTTTTGTTTGCCTGCAGATGGTGTCAGGGGGCCTAAGGTAGGACGTTCTGTCTGTGTTTGGACCTCAGCAGTTGCCTTAGCTTTGGACTTTCAACAGTGAATTCTGCGTGCTGAGGGCCATGTCACAAATCCAGATCATTCATTACTACCTAGGTTGGGTGGAAATGCGATCCCACTATTAGAAAAACAAAAGTCATTCAGTGCTTTGTTCCAACTGACACAAGGCATCCTCACTTTTGTCACCCTGGTCTTTCCCACAGATCAAGAGATGGGGAGATGTCCACCTAGCTTTTTCCAACCAGTAGATCTGAACTCTTTGCAACCTGAGGCATATGATTTGAAAATGTTCACCTACTTCTTATAAACAAAGAAGCTAGATCTTCCTGATAGTCAGAAATAGTTTTCTAAAAGGCATACTGATAGATTTCTCTCTGTTTTAAAGTATGGAATACATTTGTTAGTTTTGGTAGATTTTTATTTCTTGCTAAAGAACTCCTGCTGTTACCTGTCAGATCAGCAGGATAGGTATGGGGGGATGAACTCCAGACTTGGGGGCTGGAGCCTTGGGTGGGAATCCTGGCTCTTCTGAGTTAGGGGCACCTGCATGATGGAGACGGTGCTGTTACCCACCGGTGATGTAGCCACAACCCGCCTCTCCACTCCTGCGTACGCTCTACCCCAGGTGGGAGGCCAAGTAGTATCCGATTGTCCAGTTAGGGAGGAGCATTCTCCAACATCATTTTATCAGTAATACAACTGCCGGACTTAACTGGTTCCCAGTGTGGGATGGGAAAAAGGGGAGGAGGTTATTTCTCTATCCTTATTCAAGAAGACCTAGCATGGTCCCTGGAACCTCACTGGACTTTCGTCAATTTTTGCTTAAAAGTAATGAAAGTAGAGAGAGTGGCTCTAGTAGAAAAAGCCAAGTAGGTTGAGTGTGAAGATTATAAATGGGTGCTGGAGGCAGATGGCGTGGCTTCCGGTGGCTTCCAACTCCCCAAGATCGACCATTAGCACTCGGGTAGAAAACAGCAGTCTCTCTCCCTGTGGGAAGTTCAGGAGAGAAGGTTCATCCTTAGGAGTTCCAGAACACACCACTGGCCTGAGTCTGTGGGTCTCAGCCAATGCTGGAGGAATCCTCAAAGCAGCCTCCGCCCCTACCCCCATCCCCGGTGCATTTGTTGACTTGGAACAAAAGGAGGGGTCTGCCAGCTCAGTGTTCAGGTTTTAAATCAAAGAGTTTGGGAGATAGCAAGATAAAGGGCCTGATTCCATTTCAGTTTCTTTCTCTTTTAAAAATAATAAGGTTCAGAAACACAGTGACCCCAAAGCAGGGGCTGGATGAAGTCCATCTGGTTTCCAGGCCTTGATGTGGGAAGAAAAGACACGGTACAGACCATTAATCTCTATCTCGAGAAGGAAGGCGATGTACAAAAAATACGGCTCATTAACCAAAATGGAGACTTTCATTTTTGCTCTTTGGGGAAAATTTTGAGAAGCCGTTGATGGTAAGAGTGGACCTCTACCTGGCCGTGGAACCAAACTGCGGAGGTGTTGGTCAGAGCATGGCTACCTGAGAGAGAGAGGGGCTCAGAGACGACGAGCATCTGTCTCCTAGAACCTTGAATGGTAGGCACCTCTCTGCTCCCGCCTCATCTGGCTGGGGAACCTTTGTGGAACATCAGGGATGAGGGCTGTGAAATGAGGATGCTCCTTCCATATTAGTTTAGTTGCTGCTAGTCGCTGTCCAGGGACAGAAATGTTGGGGCATCTTTTTGGCGATCCCTTCAGAAATACATAAAACTATCCAGTGTTCACTGGACGGTTGTTTCGTAGGATACGGAATGGCCACCGCCATTTTTGTAGCCAGTGATGCCGTTTGGTTTATCCAAGGGGGTGAAGAGCCTCCGTAGGTGAGTTCATCACTCGGAAGAGAACAGCAGGTGGCAGCTGCCTAGCGAACAACAAGGCTCTTCTGTATTCTGAGGTTAAAGTACACACACACTCACACACATCTCATCAACTCTGCTGTGTAAAAGCTACTCGCGATTCATAAAAATGTGATTGTGTCAGAATAAATTCAGAATGCGTTTTGTTCCCAATTATGTTTATGAAAATGGTCCAAAGAATGTCTGTGTCCCACTAGCGAACATCAATGCTCTATAACCTTCTCAACCTAACGGGTGCTTACCTAACTAAGTGTTTATCATCCTTCGTTGAGGGGGTATCACCCAAACAGCTGGAGAGCCCAGCCACGGGATGAAGGTGTTCTGTATGTCCCTTTGTGTGCCAATAATTTAACTAAAAATACTCTGAGTACTTCAAGGCCCCAAGCTCATCGTGGACCCCACCTACTTCCTTGCTGATTGCTTGAGTCACTTTTAGGACAAATATTTGCCCAGGTGACAGGCAGCCACGGGAGGTGGGGGGTGGGGCGTGGATAAAAGAGGTGGTTAAGAGAAGAAAGATGTGAACCTTCTAGATTTTTCCCTTACCCACTCCTAAACCCCTTTCCATACTCAGCCAAAGGTCCCATCAAACCACGAGCAGCAGGAAGCCAGAAACTGAAAGTCAAGGTCGAGGCGTTGCAGGGAAGGTGTTGCATCCGGGCCTCCAGGCAGGGCGGTCCTCCCAGGGCGGAGGATGGTCTGCTCTAATTCTCATGCTATTGGTTTATCGAGGTCGAGGGAGGGAACGGGAGACAAGCTCACGGCAAGATTAGAGACGGCCTGATGCAGACCCAGCCTCCGAAAAGCTGAGCACTGGCCTCACAGCCAGGCCGGGGCCCCGCTCACTAATCCCCTTCCGGGTCTGACTTCCCTGGACCACAGGGGCAGAGGCATCTCTCCATCCTCACGGCTAAACAAACCCCTTAAAGCCCTGGAGGATGAACAGTAGGGTGACTTAAAGGCAACTGACTGGTCCATTTGTGAGAAGCTCTGTCTGCAATGTGATTTCCGACAGTTGTTTGGCATAATTAAAGGATCACTAAACAAAGCTAAGAAAAAAGTCTCAAAAATAGGTGTGATTCTGGATGAGATTCTAATGGCATAATGGGCTTTCCGTTTAAGTTTACCTTTAAAGGGAGCTCCTGTCAGAGCAGGGCTTCGAGGATGGTTAAAGCTGGCAGCAGGCACACGTGGTGACTGACGTCAGAACTTCTGGGAGGGGCGTAGGATTCAGGGAGGGGAAAGACATGAAAAGACGACTTCAGCAGCTATTGGATTTCCTCGGGGTGGCCGTTACTATATTTTAAACTCTCTTCAAGTTCTTTAAGGTCGGTCTACTTGAGGGCTAAATCCTGTTTTCTCCGACACATAGGGATGGCCTAGAAAAAGAGAGTGGAGCATGGGAATGGGGGGTGGTGAGGGGAAGAGGTGTGCCCTGGGTTGCTGTCTGTGGGGATCCAAGTAGGCCCGGGGCAGTGGGGGGGCGAGCATTTACGTGGCAGGGCCCAGCTGCAGCTCCTAGCACACAGCGGCAGGCCAAGCAGGGCGCTGGGGCCTTCCATAGCTGTCAAAGGCATCGCAGCCGCCGGACCCTCCCCCATCCATCCAAACAAGAGGTGGCAGGCCGAAAGGTCCCAGCTTACCACGCCTGGGGCAAGAAGCCCCCGAGAGCTCACAGGGTTGCCTGCGCTCATGGACAACATCCCAGGCAGAAGCCGCCCCTCGAGCACGTGGCCCAGCGCTGTATGCCACGCGGTCCCCGAAGCGGCTTAGAAGCTTCGAGAAAGAAGAATTTCCCTTCCTTGGGCAGCATTAATAGCAGCACCTGAGCCAGGATGTTGGCTGCCAGGCATTCGCTTCTTGAACCTTCCTGGTTTGACTACTTGTGAACAACCCCCAAAGCCTGTGACACGTGGTCACTCGTTCTCCCGCTAAGGCGCAGAGTGGAATTAGCCTGAGAGCCGGGTTTGGGGCGAGGGTGAGCCACGTGGCTGGTGAAATGCACTCAGCTTACGGCTTAGCGTCTGCATCTCAATGCAGGGTTTGCCGTTTCTCTGCTCAGCACCTCTGTGAGTTGCTAGAAACAGAAAATGTTCTGTTGTGGGAAAGTGTTCATAAAGAGAGATAACTACATATGTGGATTTTGAAAGAGAAAAGGATGCGAAATGCTCCAAATAAGCCACGGGTTTTAGCCAGAAAATAGAAATTTTGGACAAATTAGAAAATAGAGGAAAGGCTATACTATAGATGGAATTCAAAATCCACAGACGGGCCAGGGTCACGGATGTTCAGTCCACTGTCATTTCCGATATCGAGATGTGAAGGAGCTGTGCTCTCCGTGTAGATCCTGAGACCAAGCAATGAAAGGAATCTACCTTCAGCCAAAGCTAAGTATCACTCAAGCTGGGCGCGGTTTAAATTTTGATAAAACCCCGTCCTCTAGTTCTCCCACGTGGATCCCGATGGCGTGCTCTTTCTGTGACGCGTTCCTGGTGTCCACGTACTAAGAGTCGTTTACAAGCTCATCGTTTCCCACGTCTGGGCATGCACGTCGGTTTGGACGATTTGGGACTGGCATGTCCGTGAAATCGGTGGTGTATTCAAGCTGCCTTGGAGGGGTGGGCGAGGCAGAGGCCCCGAGCTGGCCCCCCTGAGGACAGCGGAACCAACAGAGAGAGACTGAGGGTCTTCTGAGCCAACCATGAGGACCTGCTTATAGGACGGCTTGGTGCTTGTGTCCCTGAGCCGCTGCAAATGTGTCCTGAACTCCAGACCCTTGTATTATCAGGACAGCGCCCTAACTCTAGTTGGCAGCACCCAAGTCGAGGGAACCCCAGGGACAGAGTGAGGCTTAGAGATTCAGCAGGTTTCTGGAGGTCAAGTTTCATTAGCAGGCATCCCCAAACTAAACTCTAAACTCTTTGGTTTTGTAGAATATTGGTTTATTTGATATCGCTTGCAGTAATGAAGTCCTCACCTGAGAGCTTGGGCATCTTGTTAGAAAGAGCTGGGAACTCCGTTGGGTTCTGTCTCTCTTGCCCAGCACTTTGCTAGGCCCCTGAGGACTTGCTGAGTGTGTGATATTTCTTTCGGGAATGCTCTAGGAAGTCATAGGGAACTCGCCTCCCTGCTTTGTCATTTCTTGTCCTGAAGTCAAGATGAAGTTTCAGGAACTGTGTCCTGGGGACTACTGAGAAATACGGCCGTGGGGTCACTGTCACTGTGTGAGGGGCCATGTAGAAGGGTCACCTTCGCATCGAAGGCAGAGGACCTTTACCACTGCCTGCGCTCCCCTGTGTAGCCCTCGGGGAGGTGGATGGTGTTCCAATGGAAAGAAATCTCTTCTCCTACCACTCAGAATTAACAAGCACCGTACCTGCCTTTGTAAAGGGCGACCGCCCGCTCCCACCGGTTTTCTTCTTGCCCACGCGCCTCACAGACTCAGCCCGCCGGTTCTCCATCATCCTGATCACCCCGCCTCCCGCCTGGCTTTCTCTCCCCCCCCATCTCCCTGAGGTGTGGCCTGATTTCCCATCTTTTCCTCCTCCCACACTCTCTCTGCAACAAGCATACCGAGTACCTTCGTTCCGGAGAGCAAAAAAGAACATCCTGTTCTCACCAGAAATTAGTTACATTCAAATGGTCTGAGTAGGATGTTTGACCCAGGGTTGCAGATCTCAGTCTGGGTTGGGTTCAGGCTGGTCTGGCTGAGTCCTTTTCATCCCTGTATCCTTTTCCCTAGTATGGCCTGTGGCCCAGAGCCAAACTTTATGTCCATCCTCCGTGCCCTGGAACTCTGGCTCTTGCCGTGGTACACACTCCCGTTTTTTCTCTCCTGCCTTGAACTTGCAGTTCCCAATTTTGCCCCTGAGGGATAGTCCCTGGCTCTCATCTCTTGAAGTTAGTTTCTGATGCCTGACTAATTTCTCTACTTCTAGTATTGCTGATAGATACTTACTAGTCAATGATTAAACCTGATCCTATTCCTGGGTGAATCATGACTACTGCTCCAAATCAAGTCCTGGGCCAGCCTTACCAGTGGCCCTGTGCCCTCAGTAATGGATGCCAGTGTCCGGGGTGCCTCGTCTGCCTTGCCTCACCTCTAAGCAGAGCCGAGAGCCTGCCCCCGCCATTCTACCCCGTTTCTGAGCTTACGTCCTCGTCTCACCCACCATAACTTAGAATCTTTGCTGGGAAGTGTGCATTTAGTTCTCCACCCATTTACACGTCACCTGTCCTGGTTTCATAGCATTTATCCTGCTGTGTTTTAAGTACAGGCAGACCTCAGAGATATTGTGGGTTCGGTTCCAGACCACCACAATAAAGTGAATATCATACTAAAGCAAGTCACATGAAAATTTTGGTTTCCCAGTGCATATAAAAGTTATGTTTACACTACACTGCAGTCTATTAAGTGTGCAATAGCATTATGTCTTTAAAAAAGCAACGTACCTACTTAATTTAAAAATATTGCTAAAAAATGCTAACCATCCTCTGAGCCTTCAGCGACTTGGCATCTTTTTGTTGGTGGAGGGTTTGAAATACCGTGACGATTATCAAAATGTGACACAGAGACACGAAGTCAGCAAATGCTGTTAGAAAAATGGCGCCGACAGACTTGCTCAACGCAGGGTTGCCACAAACCTTCCATTTGTAAAACATGCAATATCTGTGAAGCACAACACAACAAAGTGTGCCTGTATTTGCTTACCCGTCGGTCTCCTAGGCCAGACTACAAGCTCCTCTTGGGCAAGAACTTCATCTCACTCATCTTCGGATGACAAGACAGGTGCTCAGAAAATACTTACAAACCGTTGGGGTTAGCAGCTGAGGTCCTTAAGGGGAGAGATCTTACAGAATCCTCCAACCTCAGCCTCGCTACAGACAGCGCTTTATCCTGGAAGCAGTGGTAAGAAAAAATGACCGATAACAAATGCTGGAGAGGGTGTGGAGAAAAGGGGACCCTCCTACACTGTGAGTGGGAATGTGAATTGGTGCAGCCACTATGGAGAACAGCATGGAGGCTCCTCAAAAACTAAAAGTAGAGTTGCCTTATGATTCAGCAATCCCACACCTGGGCATGTATCTGGACAGAAATCTAATTCAAAAAGATACATGTGACCCCTATATTCACAGCAGCACTATTCACAAGAGCCAAGACACGGAAACAACCTAAATGTCCATTGACTGATAAAGAAGATGTCATGTATATACACAATGGAATATTACTCAGCCATAAAAAGAAGGAAATAATGCCATTTGCTGCAATATGGATGGACCTAGAGATTATCATACTAAGTGAAATAAGTCAGAAAGAGAAAGACAAATACCATATAATATCACTTATACGTGGAATCTAATATACACAGATGAATGTATCTATGAAACAAAAACAGAGTTACAGACATAGAGAACAGACTTGTGGTGGCCAAGGGAGAGGAGGGTTGGTGCAGGGATGGATTGGAGTTTGGGATTAGCAGATGCAAAGTATTATATATAGGATGGATAAACAACAAAGTCCTACTGTGTAGCACAGGGAACTCTATTCAATATCCTATGATAAACCATAATGGAAAAGAATTTTTAAAAAGAACAAATGACTGAATTAGCAAGAGACAGGCTGTTCCCATTCACCCCAGAGACTTTCTGCAGTTCCGTTTGTCTGTTTCTATTTGCTTATTTGTTCCTTTTTAAACAGAGTGGATTCTCTCTGAAACTCAGGTCATGTTGAGTCAGCTGACCACAACAGTCAGAAGAAAATTTGCTGCGTTCCACTTTTTTTTTCATTGTCAGTAAAAGCCAAGGTTCAAAGCACACAAATCATACCATCACCAGAAGAATGAGAGGGCACAGAAGCTTCCAGAAAGACGCAATCAGCTTGGACCGTTAGAGCCTCCTCTCCCCATCACTCTGCTTTGCTGTCTTCCTGACCCATCTCCCCAGGCTTCCTCACCTCCAGAAGTGCCAGGAGACCGAGGTCTGTGCATCTGAGAGCAGAGGGCTGGGGCCGGCCCAGGGGGATGCCACGTCACAGGACATAGAGCTGTAGTCCTGCTGCGCCCCCCCACCTGAGCCTCAGTTTCTTCATCTGTAAGATGTGGGAGATGCCACCCACCTTACAGAGTCGTTACAAGGATGAGTGATGTCTAAGTGCTATTATTCTTGCGACGATTCTGGAAACCTCTAGGCTCAGACGACGTTCTCAAGCGGGCGCATCATGGAAATCAGGGGACCGCTCTTGCATTATTCATCACACCTTGACATGATTTTCATATAACGTTCAGCCGGAATAGCTTCGATCTGTTTCTTGTTTCATTTGTGGTTCTGAGCCCAGAACACAGGATAACTAGCTCACCAGTCCAATAAGCTGATTTATTTTCCTCAGAAAATGAACATCTGTCTGTGCCAAGGTCTCAGGTTCCTGAAGTATCTGGTTTTCTGAGGCTGAGGTACGGACTGAGGAAGGCTCAGGTGGTGCCGCGGAATTTCTCAACTAGATCATTAAGGCTGCAGGACACGCACGCGACAGGTATCTATTTGGAGTCGCCGTGGGAAGGTGAACCAAGCTCAGATTTTCCAGGAAGCAACTGTCGAACTTTAATTAGCTTTGAGTCCATTTCTCTGCTGGAAATAGCAGATCCCTGAGTACTTTTTCAATAGCCTTCCGGTAATTATAACAACTCCGAAAGGAATAATTTACACAACGTATTTTTGTACGCTTAGAGGAACGAGAAAGGCTGCTACATGCCTGGAGTTACTGTCAGAGAGACGTTTAAAAAATACGAATGACAATAGTGTACACCATCTGGCTCGTGGTCTCCACCAGCATCTGGGACGGTGCTGCTCAATTGAACTTCCTGGGATAATACCAGCGTTCAGATCTGTGCTGCCTCATATAGTGGCCACTGGGCACACGCGGCCATCAGGCCCTTGAAATGGGGCCAGTGTGACTAAGGCCTGATTTTTTAACTTTATTTCATGTAAACGAATTGAGATTTAAACAGCACTCGTGACCAGTGGCCACCATATTGGACAGTGCAGCTCAAAGGCACCAGGTGGAGCTCCCGGTAGCCGCCCTGCCATTTGGAGCACCACTGGGGCAGAGGAGGAAACCCAGAGGGCACCCGCAGAGCCACAAAGCCCATGAACTTCAGCTCAGCTGAAGCCTCTCGATTGGCTTCTCTGGTTTCTTATCCTGCAACAGATTGGAAGCATCCAATGAGAGAGAGAGGCAGACGTGATGGAAAGGAAAAGTTGAAATCCTTTTCAAAAGAGAAAAGAGAAAATAGTCTAAGATGACTGAACATAGGACAAGCAGGCTTTATACCTCAAGAGGATGGTATTTGGTGCCTTGGACCGTCGAGGAAATGTTAAGAGTTCAGGAACTTAAGAAAGGACAAGAGAGAGTAAGAGCAACCCTCATCCAGACCTTTGTCCCTCGAAGGTGGTGAACATATAGACGGTTTGGGCACATGAGTTGGTGAGCACAGTACTGGGTATCTGGAGAGCCCAGCTCTTGTTCACATCCCGTCCCTCCTACAAGCAAGAGATGTCCTGTGATGTCCTACTGCTCTTGGGCTGAAACCAAGTAACTACCATGACCCTCTGACCTGCCTGATGGAGAATTTGTCCCCCACCCCTGCCTCAGTTGACCCCATTTCTCCTGACTCTCTGCTCTCCAGCGATGCTGATCTTCCTTCTGTTTCTAGAAGGTGCCATGATCCTTCCTCCAGAGGACTTTGTGTGCTCTGTCCCCTCTCTTTAGAAGGATCCTTCCACCCAGCCTCACCCCTCTCCCGCTTCGGATCCCAGTTCAAATGCCCCTGCGTGGAAAGCCTGCTTACACGGCCACTCCTTCCCACCCCATCTGGACCTGGTTCCTTTGTTATTCACTCTTCCACATGAACTCCTTGGGCCAACACCTGCTTGAATACACACACATATATATATTCCTCAGTGAGGTTACCTGCTTTATTCATTTGTAAACTCCAAGAAAGCAGGGCTTGTGTCTGGCCTGATTCTTTCGCCTTTGTGTCTTCAGTGTCTGCTTCATATTCGAGAAATGCTAAGTGAGAGAATGAATGAGTTCTGGTGTGTTTCTAAGACAATTTTCAGGACGCCAAGTGTCCTCCAATTCCTAACACGTTCACATCTTTTTATAAAGTCTCAGTCTCTGGGATGACTCATCTCCTCCGTAAGAGCCATTTCTAAGTTCTTACCATCCCATAACTTTTTGTCATGAAATCCTCAGCCTTAAAATTCCACCCACTTCACCCTTATTTGCTCCACTGACTACAGTCGCCCCCAAACTTCCTGTTTCCTTTAAACCGTTCATCCTCCCTTGGCAAAGCTGGGCGGCTCTTGCCGTCTGTGGCTCTTTCCTCAGCAATGCAATTTTCTTGATCTTCTTTTCCCCACTGTTTCTTTCACTTGATTTCCCTGATGGCCTTTGAACTCCTAGCTTACCTTCTCTCCGGCAGGATAGCTGCATTGTCTTTTGAGATTTTTAATTTATGTTCCATGAAATCTTTTTCTATCACCTCTTCCATGGACTTCCTCTAAATTTGCAATCTTTCTATTCCTTATGCTTTCCCTTTTGAAGAAAATATTCAAGAGTGGGGGAAATGAAACCTACACTAATTCCCAACTCTTCTTACCTCTGAAACAGAAAACATTACGAAGTTTCTAAAATCTTTAGAGGTTCCCACCTTCTCATTTTCTGTCTGATTCCATTTTTTTCTAAACAAATCCGGAGTAAAAAACTCCCATTAACCCTATGCCCCCCTCCCTAAACCTCAGTTATGCCTCAGGCCTCATTCTCTTCTGTAGAATACGCGCTCTTCTTTGCTTAAATGATTTTCCCTTTCTAGTAGACCATATTTAGTGCTATAAATACTTGATATAAATTTGATATAAATTTCAATTCAATTTATATCAATTCAATTCAATTTATATCAATTTCTTGATACAAATTTCAATTCTCTTTAGCAAGTATTTTGATCCACTATTATGTACCAGGCACTGTACTAAGGAAACAGTAATGAATATATGATGAAAGAAGAATCCTCATCCTTGTGGAGATTACATTTTACGGGGAGAGATGTAATAAGCATAATGACATATGTAATCTTAGGTAGTGGTGAACTCTACAAATAATGCTATACAATAAATGCTATCTATAACAAAAGGATCTGAATTTATAACCCCTAGCCTACAAGACTGTCGTGAGCTAATCACATGTGAGCTAATGTATACATGATGTATAGAGGAAGGTTCGTGAGTCTTTTTTTTTTTCAAAGAAGAAAGGATTTGTCACGTGTAGCAAGTAAGGAGTGGCTTCATTATTCTTGATGGAAGTCGTGACTGTTTTTTAAGCACAGAGTCCTGCCATAAATGTATTAAAAATCTTGTCATTATTACTTTTTTTAATGAAAGGGAAGATTATTCGCTCAAGAGGCTTTTATGGGGTGTCTTCTGTGGCTGAGGTACTAACGTACATGCCAAGTGTGGCCACAAAGAAGAGAAAATCTGCGACATTCTGCCTTTGAAAGCAGCACTGAAATAACAAGCAGACTCACGGTGGCCTTTGCCCGAGGAAGGCCACTGGGGGCAGAGGGTGAGCTGACGCGTTACCCTCAGACTGCTCTGGGAGACTCACCTCCCACCCAGCCCACTTCCCATGGCTCGAGGTGGCAGAGCCCTGGCTGTTCTTTTGCTATAGTGTTTAAAGGTGCTTTATAAGGATAGCAAAGCCAATAACTCAGATTGACGGGATTAGAGTTGGAAGGAACTTCGTGTGCCATTTGTCTATTTGTGTTCGACTGACCAATGATTGATTGACTATTGATTGATTGTTTCGGCTCTATCATCAAATAGGAGTGGAATTTTCTTCAAACTAAAACCTTAAAGGAAACAATGACCTCTGGGAGGAGGGGCAACAGAGAGAGAGAGAGAAAGAGAGAAACAGAGAGAGGTGGAGGGAGGGAGGGTAGAGAGAAAGAGAGAGAGAGATGGAGAATTGGCAGATAAACACCTGGTCCTGCCAAGGGGAGCTATATTGAAAGACTTCATAGGCACGAATGTTTGCAAAAATAAAACAAGTTGTGCAAAGAAAGATCTGGAAGGGTGGTGGTAAGTTTTGCCCAAAACTGGCTTCTGCACATAAATTCATCTTGTCTCCAGACACTGTAGTTATCGGTGTTCAAATAAATTGTTAACGTGTTTTACAAAGAGACGGAAGGCAAATCTTTAATGTCCTATCACCAGAGAAAGGTATAAATTAGAAAATATGAAAACATGAGATAGTAGGTTAACATTTCACAACAATTTAGAAATAGGATATAGATGGATGGAGAGATAGATAAATAGATAGAAAGATAGATAGATCATAGATAGATAGATAGATCATAGATAGACACATAGATAGATATTCAGTAGGTCGCTGGATGTAATTGTACCCACCTGCTTGAGGAGGAAGCAGTTAGGGAAAGAGAACCGGTTCAGTGTCATTTGATAAGAAGAGAAGATGTCAAGAGAGGGCTTGCCCCCGTGCCTGTGTGAGCTGGTCACATGACCAAGCAGCTGCACCAGAGGACGAATAAGACCAACGGACCCTTGTTTCCCACCTTTCTGACCCGCACGCACCCAAAGGCACTGGGTGGCTGCACTGAGGCACAAGTATTCCTCAAACCTCCAGCCCTTCTGCACAGAGAGAATCGCCCCTGCAATTTTCTCTCCGTAAGATCCTTGTTTCCCCACCTTATCCTCTTTCAGAGAAAGACACAAGCCCTGTGCAACAGTCAAAAGCTAGGAAGCAGCTGGCTTCTCCCAGCGCCCACTGGCACAGTTTTCCCAATCATCTTTTCAGTAAATCAATGACAAAGGAAAGAAAATATTTACCTGAGGTTCCCGCTTTCCTCGTGAAAGTCTAAAATGGAATAATTACAAAGCAGCCCGATGCCTCTTCCCAGAGTGGTTTAAATCCCAAATCTGCCTCTGAGAGCAGCTCTGAGTTTGAGCTCTGAATAGAGGCTGTGTGTTATTTTAACCACAAGGTTTCTAGTTGGGAGGAGGAGAGATGGAAATGAGCTTGGCAAAAGCAGAGGCACGGCCACCTCAAATGAAACGAGCTCGCAGAGCTGATGGAAGAGCTCGGGGACGGTCGAAGAACCCTCAAACCAATGTTTCCTAAACGAGAGGTGAAGTAACTGTGGAACATTCCAGAGGAGTAAGATAAGACACTTACGGTCTTTTCTAAAATCAGACACATTGGTCCGCCCTGTCTGATACCGTGTGCAGGGAAGCCCCGCTCAGAGCTGGCCCGGGGAGCCCTGGGCCCGCACAGGAGCAAAGTCACACCTGCAGACAGCCGCGCTCTACGCAGCAGGGAGCCTCCTGGGGGCTAAGGGACAGAGGGACCAGGGAGCGGGACCAAGTGCGACCTTCCGTGTAGAAGCATCCTGAGAACCCGTAGGAGATTATAGCGTAAGGGAGGAGCGCTTGTGGATTATGTTATTAGGGAAGATGGATGTGTGAGTGTGTGAGTGTGTGTGTGTGTGTCCCTCACTTCCCAAACAACTTAGAAAGCAAAGATCCCACCTCAGCTTGGGCCTCGGTTAGAGACCCCCCTCGTCCTCAGCATTTTGGCAAAAGGCAAACGCCACCTTCGCACTTGGAGGAGGATTTATCGCATCACAGAATCAATAGCTAAAACCAGGGCCCCTGAAATGGCCAACGGTCCTTTACGGCCAGCCCTTCGCAGAGGCCAGAGGGGGTTAACTCCGCTTTTGGAGAAACTCAGCAGTGCTTCCCTTCAGCAGGGTCGTAACTCACTTTTATATAGAGTCTTTCATCTCAAAGGAGCTTGAGGTGCGTTTACACCAAAATATAAATGATCCTGTGCACAGTCATCTCGGGGACAAAAAAATGGCCCAGCAGCCGCGGGCCAGGACATGGCCAGTCAGTTTGGAGCCGCAGGTGGACAGCAGGATGGGGCCGGGAGGGCCTGTAAGAAAGAACAAGAGGGACCTGTGATGCTAATGCTGCCCTTTCCTCCCTGGAGCTAGAAGGAGCCCCTCCCATGTGCGTGTTCCTTCCTGACTCCCCCTGTGTCTCTTCCCTTCCTACCTCTACACACACAACCTCCTAAGGGACCTCGAATCATAAACTAGGAGGAAAACAGTGACTGCATCTTCCAACTGGATCTTGTAGACCAGGGGTTGGCAAACCCAGGCCGCTGCCTGTTGTCTTTAATTAAGTTGTATTGGTCATAGCTACGCTCGTGCATGCAGGGGCTACCTTTTGTTCCGCGAAGGAGGGGTGGCATGAAGGTGGCAGAGACTGTATGTCGACTATTGTTTCGTTTTGCATTGTTTAATTTTTTGAAAGTAGAAGAAAGGAACAAGAAGGCTCTCGCAGTTCTCTCTCAGGCTCTCCAGCAGAAGAAACACTGACTCATATCCCTCACCCTATATTAGGGCCCTGAGCCTCCAGTCTTAGTAACCCTTCATCAGAGAAACTCTTCACCCGTGTCCCCTCCCAGCCTGCTCAGCCCCACGCCCCAGCTCACCAGCTTCATCCCCAAGAAATGACGGTGGCTGCATCCCGTCACTGTCTCAAATAGAAGCTCTGGGCAGGTCCTCAGGGGCCCTCACGTCCTTGTCTTTGCGACCCTTTCTGGTGGCTCCCTCCTCCAGGCTCTCATCATAGTTTGTTCATTCTTCTCTCTGGTAGTTCTTGTCATTATATCCCAATGATCCCTTCCTGAACTCAATAAAAACTATAAATGACTGTCACATGCTCATTCGTACTCAATGGCTCTGGATGACCTACAGAATAAAGACTAATACTCTTCATACGGCATTATATATACATGTATATTTAATGATCTCCGGACTACGGGTTTCCCGAGAGCAAGAGAAATATCTTATTCAGCGTTTTATCCCCAGAATCCAACACAATAAGAAACACACAAGGGAACACCCTAGTCGTAGGGGTTCTTATTACAGAAAGGGCTCAATCTGTCTTACCACTCCGGAGCAGAACCTTAAAGGGTGTCTGATACTCTCCGAGGACTAGGCTTTCTTAACATAGTCTTCCTCGGGGATGACCTTGGCCTCACCCTTGTAACCCTGGCGCCTCCGTGGGGCTGACTTTCACACGTTCTTTGTTAGTCGACCATCTCATTTTGAATCTGTGCGGGAAGATCTGCATTGCAGGAATAGATACCAGCAGCAGCTAGAAAAAGACGGCCTTTG
Source organism: Globicephala melas (assembly GCF_963455315.2). Taxonomy (NCBI): domain Eukaryota; kingdom Metazoa; phylum Chordata; class Mammalia; order Artiodactyla; family Delphinidae; genus Globicephala; species Globicephala melas. The sequence continues at coordinate 1,996,417 of NC_083315.2, read as the reverse complement.
TGACAGCTAGGGCTGTCAGAAGGATTGGTAGGGTCCAGCACGGGGTGGGAAGTGTCCCTCTTCACGCTAAGGTGATAGCTCAGCTTCTGTGGTGTGGCCTCATCTGTCACGTGGCCAAGGGATGCAGACATGCCCCGTCAGGTCTGGAGCTCATGGAAACCAGCCCTCTCACGTGACAAGTGGCACTGGCGCTGTACCAGTGGTGCAAGCAGGGTCACCACTGTCCTCATGTGTATCCGTTTTAATGGTCACAAGTGTGGCAAGACCGGGTAACGTTTTGTGGTGAACAAAAGGTGGTAACCTGGGTGTACAGGACGTTTATTAAATGCATGGCCACCCCACGTCTTGTGAACAGAACTCCCGTGATCAGCGTGGACTCCACATTGAGCTCTTTTCTCAGCGCTCGGGCTGCGCGACAGAACACCACAGACTGGGGGACTCAAGCAACAGAAGTGTATTTTCTCACGGTTCTGGAGGCCACAAGTCTGAGACCAGGGTGCCAGTGTGGCCAGGCGCTGGTGAGAGGGCTCTTCCTGGCTTGCAGGCTGCCCGGTCACCTCTTGCTTTGTCCTCGCCTGCCCTTTCCTTGCTGCTTGTGTGAGGACAGATCGCTCTCTCTCTTCCTCCCCTACAAGGGCACCGATCCTATCAGATTCAGATCCCACCCTTATGACCTCACTCAACCGTAATTACCCCCTAAACGCCCTTGTTCAAATACAGTCATATCGGGCCTTAGGGCTTCAACATATGAATTTAGTGGGGGGAACACAACTCAGTTTGTAGCAGTTGCTCTTCCCCAAAGTGGAAGCCTAACTCTCTCCTCCAGCCTTCTCTGCAGCTGGGGTGCAGGCATATATCACAGGCTGGGCAGTTAGATGCCTTCAACTCAGTAAAAACCAGGAAAGGGGTTGAACCCACTTTACAGGAGGTCAGTGCCTCTTGGCAGGGAGACATCAGCTCTAAGAGGCAGCCCTGGGGAGGGCTGGTCACGTGTCTGGTACCGATTTTCTGCTGGGTGAGTCCAGGGTCCCAGCCCCGTCCCTGCAGGGACAGCCAGCTCCCCACCTGCATAACTTGTGCTCCCGGCGGTGCAGCTTCTATGCCTGACCCAGGTCTCCTGTAGGTGCTGTGACCTACTGATAATTTTCAGTAAACCATCTTTTGGCTCAAACTGGCTAGAGGTACGAGTTGCAACAAAGAACACAGCTGTGTGTGACGGATGCGGGTGCTTAACTTTTTAAACCGCTTAATTCCTTTTGCCTGCTCTCTTGGCTGGCTTCTCCAGAGGGTTTCTCTCCCGCCCCAGCGCTCTTTGGAGTGAGTCTCTGGAATGTGACTCTGTACCGATGCTTGTCTTGTTTGCTTTGGGCTCATTCCTCATCCTTTTCCCAGTTCACTTTGTACCATAGACGGTGTGTGGTGGGGGCGGGTTCAGCCCTGCAAGTTGTGTGTTGCAGGCTCTTGTGACACCTGGGTTCAACCCAGGAGAGGTACCGGCGGGGGACTGGGTGGCAGGAGAGAGGGGTGTTTCTCCCCATCTCTCTGCCTTGGGTATCCTCTCCAGCAGGGCTGCATCTCTCCCTCGGACTTCAGCTCTGCGGGGACCGGCCCCCAGGTCCATCTCCCATCAGGTGACTCTGGTTCTGGGTTTTAGCCCAGGGAAGCTGGGACCTCCTGCTACCTCTGATCGCCTCACATCCCTGTTGGGCTTCTCGATTTTTCCATCAGCCGTGTCACCACCTCACTGCATTTACATGTCCTCCGTTTTAATGCTGAGAGTGGATCTCATGTTCCTGGTCAGACCCTGATTGATACAGCTACCCACGCCACTTCCACTTCTGGTCAAAGAGCCACCAGCCCCGTGGGCTGGAGTGGAACTCTCCGGGAGGCACCTTCGCCCTGTTGGGTAGAACTTTTCATCTTGCGTTGGAAAAAGTCACTTCTCCAAAGTGGATGACCATGAGACAAGTGTTGTCAGGTCACATACCTAACTCTTCTGGCCTTTCAGAGAATAAGAAACAGCCTTCGGAGAGACTTGTTGATGGAAAAAAACCATGATCAGAAACAGCAGCTAAATCCTTGCCTCACAGACCAGAACATCCCAGGAGGATAAAACAAGATGAAGCAGAGATGGGTCAGCGAAGGCTGATAAATACATAGGGGATTTAGAAAATTGTGCCTGGCTTTGAGAAAAAAAAAAGTATAAAGACTTTTGCTTCTAGTTCATAAGGGGGAAAATGGCTATAAACCCAAGGTATTCATTCTGGCATTATTTATTAAAATCAATCTAAGTGTCCAACAGTAATAAAATTATGTTTCATCATGAGACATTTTACCCCATGGAATAGTTTTCAACCAGTAGCCAAAACAATTATGAAGGTGATGTAGCAACTCGGGAAGTGTTTAGAGTGCTGTTAAACAAGTAGAATTAACAGAAGCAGATAATGTAGCTACTCTGTGATCACAGCCATGTGAAAATCAAAAACGCATAGAGACAAACTAGAAGTGTGGGAGTCAACGTGCTAAGATGATACCATGATAGGTGGATTATTCTTTATAAAATTGCCGTTCTTAAAAAATAAGGATGTTGGACAACAAGGTCCTACTGTAGAGCACAGGGAACTGTATTCAATATCTTGTGTTAACCTATAATGGAAAAGAATCTGAAAAAGAATAGATATATATGTGCACGTGTGTGTGTGTGTGTGTGTATAACTGAATCACTTTATTGTACACCTGAATCATTGTAAATCAACTGTACTTCGATTTAAAAATTCAATAAACAAATAAATTAAATCATAAATAAATTTTTAAAAATTTCAGCCAATAAATAAATAAAATAAAAAATAAACAAAAATAGGATGTTTGTACAACAATGAATATTCTTCCCCTTCCTATCGTGACAACAGGAAGAGGACAGGCAGGGCTGAGAGGCAGCCACTGGCAGGACTTGGGACACATTGAAGGGGCATTGAAGTCGTGAAGAATATTAAAAAGAATAAAATACTCTATACTGAGGAACCAGCAGTATTGAATTTTAGTGCTCTTTAGGACCTATGTAGAAACAGGCACACACAGGATTTGACTGGGCTTGAATTTTCACCCTCATTCCCATGGCATCGGCAAAGGGGCTGGGGAAGCTCCCTTCCTGCCACTATTAAAAGATGCGGAAGCTGGAGCGGAGAGGTGAGAAGGGACTTGCTGAGATTCACACAGCTGGAGACGTCTTCTTTGATTCCGAGTCCGGCACGTTGATCTCTGCCCCATGGTTGCTTCCAAACAATTAACATGTGGCTGATCAAAACCAGGGTCCTTTCAACAACGTTTAACTCAGATTCCATTTTATTTCATCTATGTACTCACCTTGTCTTCTACCTGATGACTTTGAAGTTAATACCAATTATCATATGACCTAATCTGTTCATCCGAAATGAAGTTGATGTGTTATAAAAACAAGCAAACAAATAAACCAGGGTCCCCAGTGACCACAGATGGTTCTTCCTTGTTCATTCCTGAGACCTGGTCCTGAGTCCCCTGGGGCTGCTCTGGCCGCTCACAGCCCCGTGTGCCTGCCCCTCCCTCTAGATCAAAGCTGTCTCTGAAGTGGGGTCTTCTTATCTCCCCTTGTGCAGGCTTCCCGTTGACTGCATCTAACGCTCTGTGCGTCGATTCCCGGGCTGGAGAAGACCCGCTGCTTTCAGGAAGGGCAGCCTGCAGGAAGGGGCGAATTATAGGACCTACTCACAGGGCAGTTGGAGGATTAATTTTTTTTAATGTGTGTATGGGATTTAGTGCAGTGCCAGACACGTAAGAAGCTGGCTAGCTGGTGGCCATGGTCGCCCTAGTAGTAAAACTCGGAGTAGCAGCAATTAACTTGGGGTTAGAAATAGCCCCATGAAAACACTCCCTTCAGGAATTAGGAGCAAGAGGAAAGGTTTCTTCTTTCTTCTCCCGCAAACTTACTTAATTCCTAGTTCTAGGGAGCTCATGTGCTTTTTTTTTAGCCCAAACTGCAAGAAATCTCACTTCTTTTCGCTTTTTTCTGCCCCGTTCCTCACCCTCTTTATATCTGGTTCCTATCTTGGGTCTCATACATTGTTTGGTACCAAATCTGTGCTGGGTATAAATTAGTTGATTACAAAAGAAACCAGGTGCTTACTGTACGTAGCTTAGCTGATTGAGTAGGCATCTCTCGTTTCCTTGTTACATTGTGAATCAATGAATTTACACAGCAAATGTTTCATCTATTTACTGCAAATAAATGATCTTTAGTAAGTGCCATTCATTTAGTTACTGCTTGATAAATGATGGCCCCAGATAATACGCAGATTAACCTTAGCAAGAAGGCGTGCTCTCCTAAATTTCTCATTCATGTAACTTCCTGATAAGATAGGTTCATAATTGCATTGATGAAAAGCCTTGTGTGTGTGTGTGTGTGTGTCTGTGTGTCTGTGTTTTCTCTCTCGAGCATGCTGTACCTACGTGCCAAGGCATAGCTCAAACCTTACCATCACCCAGTTATTCATTTATCCATTTGACAGGTTTTACTGAGCACTTGCTACATGTCAGGCCCTGTGTTAGATTAAGTTCTCCAATCCTCCATTTTTTCATGGTCAAGGCTTCCTCCAAAGCCTGAGGGTGATTAGTGCCTGAGGCGTTCATTTGGTATTTGGTATCTGCCGTCTGGCCTTGTAAATTGCTTTCTTATGACTGGCATTCTGTATCTCCCATCAGAGTACGGTCCTCTCTAGAGCAAGTACCTTATGCTATTAATCTTTGAAGCCTCAGTATCTACCCCGTACATTGCCCTACATGTATTAGGTTCTCAATAAATGGTTTTATTAATATTGATAGTATGTCATCCTGGTAATTCAACATAAAATAAGTGGATATTACATGGAAAGTGAAATTGAATGCCTCCAAGCTCAGAACAATTTCTCATGTGAACGTATTAAAGCACATCCAAGGCTCAAGACTAGAGGCTTATGGGACAGTCCAAGCCACAGACTAGCGAGGATGCAGGCAAACGTTTGAGCCAAGCTGGCTGTGTGAGCCTAAAGTTTAGCGCCTGCAACCTCAGCTCTGCCCGATGGGCGAACGGTCACCAGCCCGACACCACCGTTAAACAGGCCGGGCCTCAAAACGTATGATGAACGTGGCAATGGGAGTGGCTGGGGGTGTCCCTCCTGAGAATGGACAAGCACGTCATGAACAAAATCCTTACTAGGCCCTAGGCTGAGTAGAATCGATCCTCTATGTTGGCCAAAAAGAGCCATCTTGCAAAGCAGAGTGGATGGAAAATGACAGTTACCCAGCCAAGCCTTGTTTATCTCAGTGCAGAATCGGGTCACTTGTAAGAGCCACGCTATTTAGTTTGAAGGTGAATGTGATGCAGGATATAAAAATAATTAATTTCATAAATCTCTCCAGGGAATGGAAAGCCAGTAGGTCAATGTGTGTAGTGTCTCAGCGGCCCATTGCTCCCTGGACCCCAACGCAAAACGCACAGACCACCTCCTAGGAGGCTGTTTCGGTTCCGTGGGACCGACCCCAAGTCTCAGCAGCTCTACCCTCTAAACACCAAGAACGTGATATAACTTCCTCTCATATCTTGGCAGTTCTCAGACTTGATCGGTCATCAGATTCACGTCCTGAGCCTTTTTTTTTTTTTTTAAAGCAGATTCTTGGGCCTCATCTCCATAGATTTTGATTCAGGAGGTCTTTAGCAAAACTTTCCAGGTAATTCTGGAAACTGGCCACGTTTAGGTCCACTGGTCTAGATCTCTTTCTTCTGCACTGTGCTCTGCTGGCTGGGAACGAGGGCTGGAAAAGACGTGTAGCTCCTGGTTGCGCCTGGGTCCTGCTCAGTGATGAGTTATTGGGAAGACAACACTTGCAGATATGAACAAGCAGAGGATAATGACAGTGAGGAAGGAAGGCTCGGGGCTCACGTAAGCGCTGTGTAAGACGGCCCGAGGCTGCAGGAGGCAGGGCATCCCTGGCAAGAAAACAGTGTTAGCAAAGCCACAGAAATCAGATTCACTGGGGGCAGGGGATGGGACCAGCTGCCTGCGGTGGACGAGACACACACTGGAGGTGATGGAAATAAATCTGACGTATGGATGTTTAACAAGGGGTTATGCAACTCTCTCTGTAGAATAGCACTCAGAAACAGTGACCCAGTGGAAACCGTGACTTGAACCAATAATTCCCGACACAGTCAGAGGACATTGTAATTGTCTGCCTGATTTCACGAAGTCCCACTTTCCCCTCCCTATCTCTCCAAAGAGTTCATCAGAATGGCATCCGGGCCCTAAGCACATCAAGTTTTCCCTTTGGGAGGTTTTGCAAATGATTCTTGAGAATTTCCGACTCGAAGATAAAATAACACTTGGCTAAACAAAATCTAAGAAGCACATTTCCACTTGGGCATGCAGTGCCTGAGAGAAGTCACGTCTCTCTACACACTTCACAGCCATGTCCGGGTGGGAACATGAGAGAGGAAACCTTTCAGGAAATGTCACCTCAGGGCCTACCTTGGTCCTAATAGGACCTAACACCCCATGTTGCCAGGAAATGTATCTACCAGTGTATCACAGAAGATCTCCTGTGAACCAGGCATCACGCTGAGCAGCAGGAGGTAGAGTTCAACGTCTTACCTCAAGGAGCTCACCTTGCCCATTAGATTGAAGGAGGAGTCCAAATTTGCATGTGAGTATAGCACCTTGGACAGACTCAAAAAGACCACAAGAGCCCAGAAGGGTGATTGACAGATAGAAGAAAAGGATGAGACACTGAAGAAGTTCAGAAGGGTCCCCTCCATTGACAGGTAGCGGTCATTCATGAGTATCTTTGACTGTGGCCATGAGGATGAGTATGGTACCAAGACGGAATAGGCAGAGAATGGGCAGGAGCCAGGAAGTAACGTCTCCCTCACCTGCGGCATCAGCGAGAATTGTCGTCACTTGCTCATTTCATGGTGGCTTTGGTTTCTAAGAGTGATGTGCAGAGAACAAGAAGGCAAGAGCAGAAACGGTTCCAGTAAGTCATTGAAAGGAGCCCTAGAGAAAAGTTAAATGATTCTCATTCTCTTCAAGAAAAGCAAAGCCAGAAAAGGGATTTAATAGAGCAGTTAAACACTAGAGAGTTATTTTAAGGAGAAAAGCACTTCTCTATCTTAAAGTGGCTTCAGTGAGAGGAAATGGCTTTAATTTCAAGAAGAGAGGTTAATGAACTTACAAGGAAAATTTCTGGCGTGAAGGACTGTTACAGATCAGATAACGGAAGAATTGGTGGGCTCTCCTTTCTTTAAGATGAGGAAAAACAGACTTGTGTCTGGAATACAGGGTTCTGGCAAGGGGAAGAAGCGGTGGGTGATGGCACTCGTAAATTTCCAGCAATTCGGGCTCCGGCATCCTATAGAACAAAGAAGGTGGCTTTTATGACAACAGCAGCAGTAATCATAGCTATAGCCTTCACCTACCTAGTCCTTGCCATGAGCCAATTTCGACCCTAGCCATGATATATATTAACTCTAATCCTCACAACAAGCGGGGCAAGTGACTACAGATCTTCCTCAACTTAAGAGAGCTTACATCCGAATAAACCCATCTTAAGTTGAAGATATTGTAAGTTGATCATGCCTTTAATACACCTAACCTACCTTAAATGTGCTCAGAGCCCTTACACGAGCCTGCCAAGTTGGGAAAAATCGTCTAACACAAAGCCTGCTTTACAGTAAAGTGTTGAACGTCGCGTGTAACTTACTGACTGCTGTACTGAGGGTGAAAAGCAGAAGGGCTGTAAGTGTAGGGGTGGTTCGCCTTCTGGTCACGTGGCTGACTGGGAGCTCCGATCCTGAGGGCGTATCCTACCGCATATCGCTCGCCTGGGAGAAGAGCAGAATTCAAAATTACAAGTATGGTTCCCACCGCCTGCCTATCACTTTCACACCATTGTAAAGTCAAAAAACTGCTGTCTCTCGTAAGCCGGGGACCGTCTGTATCTGCATATTACAGGTAAGGAAAGCAAGGCAGACACAGGTTCGGTTCCTGGTTCAAGGTGACACACTGGTAAGGACCTGGGTTCTGAATGTCCCACTCCTCTCCACCCTGAGGACCTGCATCTCCCTTGTGGCTCTGATCAATCCCTTTCCCATCCCTGACTCACTGTCCTCCTAGAAGGCAAGAAGAAGAAGAGCTCTATTTGAACTACAGTCTAGCCTTTGTAAAGTTTAAAGCTTGTGGTTGAGGGAAGGAATTCTTCTAAGACCTGGCTCCTCCCAGGACCTCCCTCTTCTCTGCACGTAGTAAACAGGCAGCCCCAGGACTCTTGGCTGGGTCACCTCCTGGCTCAGCGCAGAATCCACTTCCGGTTATGAACCAGGGTCCAAATCCTTTATTAATTTACCTCCACGTGCCTCATCCCAAAAATTATTTATGGAAGCTCAAGGTTAAAATCAGTTCTAGACTCAAGCAAACCAGTACCCCTGCCGCCCCAGGTCACCAAAGGATTCCTGAGTATATTCACCCATTGTGAGCCAGATGCTGCGGAGAACCCAGCCCTCATCCAGTCTCAGGTGTAACCAGACAAGTTAAGCAAAAGAACAAGATGCCTTCGTTTTGGTGTTATTTCAGAGGTGTGAGGGTTGGCCCTTAACCCACCAAAGGGAGGCTATTTTCAGGTTGGAGACAGGATGGGAAAGAAGGAAGAAATGATGAAAAAGAACTTTGTCCCCCAACTATCAAGGCCAGTTTTCTTCAACCAAAGATAAATGGAAACTTGACGGTAGGTTCCATGGCTTTCTGGAGAGTTCTGGAAAGAGAGATCTTGAGACGAGAACGTCCAGATTTTAGTCAAGCTTCCTCTTACCTTGGGCCACAATAATCTGGGTCCAGTGTGCTGGACTGTCCACAGTTCAGAGGGTTTTATTTCTGACGCAACCTCTATTCTGAGGAAAATTGTTAGCCACTTGGAAACGTGGTGTTCGGGGTTTTTATCTCTCTACCTTCACCCTGATTAGCTTTGGTTCTTGTGGGATTCAACGTTCAGCTCTTACTTCAGCAAAATGAGTAAGAGAGACCAGGGCCCAGCTCCCCCATCTCTGTCAGCAGGGCAGTATTAGTCTTGTCACTGGAGGCCCCTCAAGTTCAGGACCCTGTGGCTAAAAGGTGAGGAAGAGCAGCTGTGATTCCAAACGAAGCCTCCGGCCCCGGCGCCAGAGCCCCTTGGCTCAGCTGACACGTGGCCCACCTACCCTTCACACCGGTTAATCCAGCCCCTCACATCCTCTTGTAAATCACCTCACAGCGGGCCAGCAAGCGCCCTCCCCAGCTCCCCGCTCGGAGACACGGTCCAGAAGCCACTGACTCTGGGCGGCACATCAGAGGAAGGTGGCAGCTGGGCAGGTCTGCGGGGACGGTGACCGTCACTGCCTTTCACCTCGTGTCACCATCACATAAGCCCCGGGATCGACTGCTAATAATTGAACAAAAGGGGGTGGACCACGGAAATAGTGGGAGGCAAGAGAAAGCCGAGAAGCGGGGCACACGGTGTGGTAACTTGATGTGACCCTCTGTCACAGCGCTCTTAGTTTGGGGGACACCAGCGTTTCGAGAATCAGTGAAATTTTGTATCCTTTCTTCAAAAAAAAAAAAACAAAAAAAACACCACACCACGCATACCCACAACACCTTGCATACAGTTTCAAGGGGTTTTCACGGGTGCCCTGAAGCCCAGCTTTGGACGTGGACAAAAGCCCCATGAAGAATCCCTGCCCCCACCCTGTATGGGCAGACACACTGCTCCAATGAAGGCAGGCAAAGGGCTGGGGCTGCCCCGTCGGCCTCCTTCCCCAGACGCTCGTTGCTTTTAAGTCTTGCCGTCCTGGGGGGGAATAGAAGACTCTGGTTCTGGTGAGCAGACCTACCTTGGGTTCCAGCTCACAGTGAATTAGCTGTGTGACTTTACCCAAGGGACTTAACCGCTCTGAGCCTCAGTCCCCTCATCTGAAAAATGGGGATTACAGCAGCGTCTCCCATGCGGGATCATCTGAAGTTTAAATAAGAAAGCGCACGTGCACACACACACACACACACACACCCCCGCTTGGTACAGTGCTTAGCACACTAAGTGCCCAGAGTATATTAGCCAGGTGCAGTCCCTGTCAAAAGTCATGCCATCCACACATGGTCAGGGCTTGGGAGGAAGAGACACTGTCCATGGCGGCCCCCAGAGGTGACAGGAGCCACGGAGCTGACTCTGGGGCAGGCATCCGTCCATCCATCCCAGGCTCCCGGCGCTGCTGCCCTGTGAAGTGGCAGAGAAGGTGAGCCTGAGACGGGGTGTGTGAGGGAACCTCAAACCCTGGGGCAGCTTTAGGGAAGTGAAAGGTATGCAAACAACACGAAACTCAGCTGTCAGACCAATAATATACACCAACACGGTAGAAATACCCGAGAACCTTGCTGCAGTTTGCCGGCGAGCAGATGAGAAAGAGAGGTTCCTCCCAGTACTTGGTGGCTGCGTCCCAAGTCCCACGATGCACTGCTGCAGCTCCAGAGGGACCATCATGAACCTCAGTCACCCAGGAGCTTCCAGATTAAGCCACGAAGGCCTTTTCCTCAGGCATAGCCCATTGCATTCCATTAAAAAATATGTCCTTGACAGCATCCGTCAAAACCAGCCACGTGGGACTTCCCTGGTGGCGCAGTGGTTAAGAATCCGCCTGCCAATGCAGGGCACACGGGTTCGAGCCCTGGTCCGGGAAGATCCCACATGCCGCGGAGCAACTAAGCCCGTGCTCCACAACTACTGAGCCTGCGCTCTAGAGCCCACGAGCCACAACTACTGAGCCCGTGAGCCACGACTGCTGAAGACCATGCGCCTAGAGCCCGTGCTCCACAACAAGAGAAGGCACCACAATGAGAAGCCCGTGCACAGCAACGAAAAGTAGCCCCCGCTCGCCGCAACTAGAGAAAGCCCGCGCGCAGCAACGAAGACCCAATGCAGCCAAAAATAAATTAAATAAAATAAATAAATTAAAAAAAAAACAACAGCCACGTGTCTCCCATCCTCTCTCTGTTTGTCAGACAGTCGCATGTCAGGGTGTTCAGGGCGGCGAGGGGGGAAGAAGATGGAGGAGACAGGTGTAGGTTGGGGTGTGGAGGGACCAAGAAGGAAAGAAGACAGAGCATCCTTCCCCCCTGGAGCTTTGGGTAGAGACTGTTCACGTCCTAAGCGTAGGGGTAGTTGTGGCTTCGTGTTTCTTGTTTTCTAGGTATGCATTCGGCAGTGACGCCCTTGGACTGTCCATCCCTATGAGACCGTTCCAGGTTGGACCAAACTCATCGGTCTTCTAGGGAGCAAAATCGTTCCTCCGTGCTGCCCACGGCAGTGGGATGAGGCCGAGCCCCGGCTGGTGCCAGTATCGGGGCTCGGGCAGGTGCTTCCAGCCGGCGGCACACGCAGGTCCCTCGGAAGGAGAGGCAGGTGGCAGACGGCTTGCACTTCGTGGAGGAGGGGGCCGTCATTCAGCAGAAACACACGTTTCGCTCTGGAGCCTTGGTTCTAAAGCTGTTCTGTGCGATCTGTTGTCTGGCCTTGAGAATAACCGTGGGACAAAGCCAGCCAGGGAGGGAGAAAAGAGGCCGCTCAGTGCTGCCCGGGTCTAACCACAGACCCCTGTCCCCATGCTGACGAAGTCACTCTGCAGTATTGTCACAGCGGGTCCCAAGAGGGAACTAGAGGAAAGGTGACTGACTGGTCCAGCGGTCGGTGTGCGAATGCCACTCTGTGCGTAAACCATTTACCAAAGGCTCAGCTGATCCTAAGCAGACCTGGGGGGCTGAATCTGGGGACAAGAGGAACAGGGCCGAGCTCATTCTCAGGCCCTGCCTCAGCGGCCAGCGGACCCTCCCATCATCCGGGGGCCATGGAACTGAATGCCACGCCGCACCAGGCTGCTGCAGAGGCTCCGCCGAGGCCCCTGGACGCCCTCGGGCCAGGAAAAGGGGGGCCTCCTTGTGGAGCTCAGGAAAGGCCGCTCCTCTTTGAAGCCAGGAAAGCAGCCGGCGCCTTCCCTTCTCGGGGCAGAGGCTGACTTCTGTCCAAGACGTGGGTCTGAGACCCGGGCGGCACAGGTGCCGGGGCTAGAGCCCCCCAGCAAGGCCGGCTGGACGCCGACGGGCCGGGGGAGCTGAGGGACTGAGGGAGTGCCCCTGCTCGGCAAAGGCGAGGACACAGCGCACACACACGTGCACACGCACTGCACACACACTCTACCACAGGTACACATATATCACACACACACAACGTGCACAGACACACACACACTACACATGGACACACACACAGCCAGACCCCGGTCCTGGCTGGCTCCCTGCAGGGCCTGCCCCGGGGACCAACCACACGGGCCCTGCAGAGGGTGCAATTTCACAGGAGGTCCGCCAGGGCCCAGAACGGAGTCGTGTGAAGGGACAGGGGGCGGGCGGGGACAGCGGGCAGTGACCAGGCGCCCTGCGCACACGTCTGTCACCTGGGCTGGTAAGGGAACAGAGCACCGTGAAGTGGAAGGACCCTAGGAGACGGAGGACACATATGGCGAATACTTATTTCAAAAGTCATCTTTGTTACTTGTGGACCCCGATACGGGCCAGGCCCTTGGCAGGTGCGGTGCAGAGAAACCCCTCATCCTCTGACCCCTTGGTGAGTGGGCTCCACCATCGTCACCTTGGTGACAGAGGAAGGAGGCGAAGGGTGCCTCAGAGGTCCACAGACGGCAAAAGCAGGGCTCGAACAGGTGTGTCTGACTCCAGAGCCCAAGCTCTCCACCCCTGAACCACACTGCTAATGTGTTGGGAGATGTAATTGCCCTTGAGAAAAAGATCCCGGACAGTGTGGACCAGTGGGGTCTAAGGGGTGAGGTCTGAGCGATGCACGTGGTATAAAATTTGTTTCCAATTCAATCTGATACAAAATTTTAAAATAGGTAATCCGTATATTGAGTTGCAAAACAAAAACCGTTTCCAGATGCCAGGCACAGTCACCGATTTCTCAGAGCTTCCGAGCAGCAAACTGCCTTTGTGTGTAAATGTAAAAACCCAAGTGCAGGACTGAGCCACCCTGAGGTCCTCACCGCTCCTTCACTCGGGAAGCAGGGAGGGCTCCCCTCCTCCTGTTGGAGGTCACATGTTTAAAAACTAGCCTTTTGTTGGAAGATCAACTGCATGGTTTTTAAGTCTTTCTTTCTTTTTTTTATTTTAAATTTTGGCCACACCGCACGGCATGTGGGATCTTTGTTCCCCAACCAGGGATCGAAACCGTGCCCCCAGCAGTGGAAGCACAGGGTTTCCACCACTGGACCATTAGGGAAGGCCCTTAAGTCTTAACAACTTAAACCCATGGGTATCAGAAAGCTGCCCATGAAAATATCTTGCCCTTAATAGATTCTCTGTGCTGGGCTGTGGTCACCCCACAATCTGACGCCCACCGGACACACTCCTGTGACGCGCTTCCAAGGCGGCCGTGGTCACATCTGCTCTGTCACCTCGCGGCTCCGTCTCCTCCATCCCCATCCGGAGGCTGGTGACCTGCTGGGGACAACTCTGACAATCAGATGCCAGAGGTAGTCTCAGGTGAATGCCATGTGCGTGTTTTCTAGACCCTGCTTCACACAGGCCCTCAGTTCATGTTCAGCTGCAGAAAGGAACAGGGCAGCGTGGGTCACAGACATCATGGCGAGGCCAGACTCTGATTTCCTTAAAAATTAAATCAATGAAGTAAGAATCTCCAAGGACGCACAGCTGGGCCCCTGTAATCCTGACGCTTCTTTCCCTGGAAATCAACTTCCTTGTAGGGCTGTTTTAGGCCAGCACACAAGACCTGCTGTTCTTTAAAGCTCTGACCCGAACGTGGACATAAACTCTCTCCATTTACTCCGTACAACACGGCTGACAGTGCTGGAATGTTAAACTAGAGGTTTATGGACAAGAAAAGAGAAATAAACAAAGAAACTAACATACAACCAGACCATCTGGCATCAAAACACCATCATCTCCTCCCCAGGATGCCTGCTTCTTTGAGCTGCTCCCCACCCGTCCCCAAAGGGCCATCTTCATTGCCTGGAAACATCACGGATGGTGTTTAGGGACCTCAAAATCCAAACTCATGGGAGAAAGATCTGGAAAGACAGAAGTTCCCTCTCCCTCCTGTCCAAGGTCCCCTTTCTCTCGTCCAGGTGATCCATGAATACATTCTTTCAATCATCAGATCTTTACGGAGAACTTACTACATGCTAGACATTTGGATGGGCTCCAAGGACGGAGGGGCAGACAAACAATGTCTCCTCCACCATGGAGCTGCATTCGGGGATCCCCGGGGTTCCTTCACAAGTCACAGGGGCGTCCGTGCTTCTGGCATGAATAATTCTGATGTTTCTACAAAAGCTTCCCTTGGCCATTGACTTCCGCTCACTTCAGTCCCTGCCCAAAGGATCAAACTCTGAATTTAATCCTCAGAAAGAATGCCCACGGCCATTTCTGGTTGGATTGGGGTGGAGCTGATGGGCCCCTGGATGTCCCAACTTTCCTTTTTTTCTACGTATCAACAGTGCCGAGACACGCTCGGAGAAGAGATTTTTTTAAAAGCGTCTCTTGTGATCCCTCATTGCAATGCATTAAGCGTCAGGACCACACCTGCACCACAAACTTGCTCTCCGGCTATCTTGAGGCTCCAGAGGAATCCCTTTGACCCTGGAGACTTGTCGTTGGATGTATTCTACCCTGTACCAAAACAAGTCTGGTCAAGCCAAAACCAAGGGAGCACTGTGTCTCAATTCAAGTCTGAGAGCAGGGACTAGGCCTACGTGGGGAGAGGGGTGAGAAGAGAGTCTGGAAGCCAGGAAAGCCGAGTCAGACCTGGGGATGCTTCACGGAAAAACTTCTACTCCAGGGCAAGTCAGAGGTCCGCAGCGCAAGGAGTCAAGTTGAGGGGTCCAAGCCTCCACGTCAGGGGAAGACAAGGCTATAGGATGATGTAGGATGTGGTGCTGAAGTGGCTGCCACCTTGGAGTCGCAAGAGTGGGACTCAGAAGCTGGACTCTGCTGCCCTTTGATCCCTTTCTGAGTTGGGAGTGGTCGAACCCAGTTCAGCAGGTGGGATTTCAAAAGAAATCCCTTGATGTGAAACTTCCAAGTGCTGCCTGGAGACTGACTACCTTAGCCTTGCTCTTTACCTATGATGCTTTCCATGAAGTCCCACTTCTTCCATGCTTTTTTTCCCTCTTTTTGGAAGTATTCATCTTTAACCTCTCTTTAGCTTATATATAACTAATAGAAATATTCATAACTGGGCAAGTGAACCTTGCACTTTGCCCTAATTTCTCCTGCCAGTTTTAGAGCAGGAGTTAAAGATTTTTTTAAAAAATTTTAAAATTTGTTTATTTATTTATTTTTGGCTGTGTTAGGTCTTCTTTGCTGTATGCGGGCTTTCTCTAGTTGCGGCGAGCGGGGGCTACTCTTCGTTGCGGTGTGTGGGCTTCTCATTGCGGTGGCTTCTCTTGTTGTGGAGCGTGGACTTCAGTAACTGTGGCACGCAGGCTCAGTAGTTGTGGCTCGAGGGCTCTAGAGCACAGGCTCAGCAGCTGTGGCGCACGGGCTCAGTTACTCCTGGGCATGTGGGATCTTCCCAGACCAGGGCTCGAACCCATGTCCCCTGCATTGGCAGGTGGATTCTTAATCACTGCTCCACCAGGGAAGTCCTAGAGTTAAAGATTTCTTTACACTCATTTCTTGTAAACATGGAGGAAAAGGAGGAGTTGCTGAATGACCAACATGTCGGATACTCTTGGCCGGGACCACATCATCATCACCTGCTGAGTGTGTTCGAGGCTAGTTCAGTATCCCAACTAGAACTGCCAAGACTGGCCAGCTACAGAAAATCCGTCCAGCCAGTCAAATGTATTACCTCCACTGGAAGAATAATGCACATTTCGGAGTCTCCTGTTGGGGAGTCGAAAGTCTAATTCCCATGGGAAGTGCAACACTGACCTAAAGATCCGAATGGATTGGGACACAAGAAACCATGACAATGTCCCCCATCCCAGCCCACAGCTCCATGGAGAAGAGCAAGAGAAGAAGTGCCCAGAGCCTCCAGACCACCTTCAGATGTGGGAAATTCTGAATCTTCCTGCATTGATGGTTGTTGTCAGTCTATTTCCCCAAGCAAGATTCAACTTTGGAGACTGGCATGTACTAATCTTCCTTCTAAGATGTGCCACTGATTGCCAGTTCTATTTTGTCTGCTTCCATTAAATAGGTCATGAAACGTCCAGTATGATTTTGTCAACAAAGGATCCAGTTTTTTAAATAAATTTATTATTTCTTTGATTTTTGTTTTATGATTTTTTTGGCTGTGTTGGGTCTTCGTTGCTGCGAGTGGGCTTTCTCTAGTTACAGCAAGCGGGGGCTACTCTTTGCTGTGCGTGGGCTCTAGAGTGCATGGGCTTCAGTAGATGCGGCGCATGGGCTCAGTAGTTGTGGATCGCGGGCTCCAGAGCACAGGCTCAGTAGTTGTGGCGCACGGGCTTAGCTGCTCCGCGGCATGTGGGATCTTCCTGGACCAGGGCTCGAAACCGTGTCCCCTGCACTGGCAGGTGGATTCTTAACCACTGCACCACCAGGGAAGCCCAAAGGATCCATTTTTGAATGCCAAATAAGTGCTTAGGCACACCCTACCATCTTCTTCCAGGATGCATGTCTGCCTGTCGCCAAAATTGCTGCCCCCCCAAAATGTTTACAGACTTGTATGAGTTTGTTGGGGGGGGGTGGGTCTTGGCCTGGCAAGGCTAACATATGTGCAGAACCTTGAAAGAAAGTCTACTTATTTTAAATTTAATTTTTATTTTATATTAGAGTCTAGTTGATTTAGAATGTTGTGTTAGTTTCAGGCGTACAGCAAAATAATTCAGTTATGCATATACAAGTATCTATCCGTTTTCAAATTCTTTTCCCATATAGGTTACTACAGAGTACTGAGTAGAGTTCTCCATGCTATACGGTAGGTCCTTGTTGACTCTTGGCCGGGACCACATCATCATCACCTGCTGTTCTCCTGAGGCTACGTCAGCACCTCGGGGAGGAAAAGATAGGATGGAGGCTGCTGGGCACAGGGACCTCAGTGTTCCTAGCCTACGCTCTCCTACTGAGCTGCTGGAGCACACCCCAGGTGCCTAATCTCGGGGGGAGGAAAGCATAAAAGGCCACATCTATTATCCTTTCAGCAGGACCACCATATGTCAGATGCATCATCCTCACGTTCTTCAAGAGCTCCAGAGAAAGAGTCCATGCCTTCATCTCCTCCTTCTAATGACACAAAAGAGGATGCTCTGGGAAATATTCTGCACGTGTTTCTCTCCATTGTGGTACCACTTATCCCATACGAGATGCTATTGGATCAGTCAGCATTCCTGGTAACAAGTAATAGAAACTGGTTCTGGGTCTTTGAAGCACTAAGGGATTAAAAGGAAATTATGTGAAGCTCTCAGAATTGGTGTGAAGTTGGAAGAATAGTTTTGGGGTGGCAAGAACCACAAAAGACCTGGAGAGAAGGGTCATAATGCATAAAACAAGGCAACAGTCTTGTTGCAACATAGCATGATCAAGACATCACTGTGACAGTGACAGGCACCACCGTGATGCGTCCAACCTCTGAAACCCCTCTCTTTCCCTATGTCACATGCACAGAACCCAAAGTCTTCAAGAGAAAGCATCTGATTATCCAAGCTTAGGTCACTGGCCCAACCTGACCATAGCAAGAGGAAGATGGAGGAAGTATTTGGCCCCCTTGGTATCCATGGTGAGGAGAGGTGGAGAGAGGCAGGAACCAGGAACCAAGAAAAAGCTCAACAAGAAGATATAATTCCCAATAAGACAATTTGAGTGGCTGTTGGGAAGGAAAATGGATATATTGTAGCCAATAACAGTAATATACCAGTCCTTCCCCCAGAGGGATGTAGGTATTGAATGTTGCGGTTTCAATAAATCCTGGCATGAGCACTGTGAACTCACGGAAGGTATTCGTGGTCCCACCAAGTTTGATTCCACGAACTTTCGTTGCAGTACTTCCTCATCACATACTTTCCCCACATTTCTTGAGGCTGCTGGCCGAGCAATCAGACGGTCCTCCACTGCATCACCCAGGCTGCCTTGCGAACATTGGCCTATGTTTTGTACTTTGACATATTTTTCACTATTCCATCTCTGAGCTTTGCTTCTTACAAGGTGCAGTGATTTGAAAAGCATTTATAAACATAGATCTTGATGTAGGTGGCTCTTGTGAGTGTCTTGAAATGGAAAAATAAAGGATGTTCTGGGGCTACAGCTGAATCAAGCCACCAGGGCAGAAGGAAACTGACACATCACCGTGAAATCCTACCAACTAAGAATCCACGTCACACCCAAAGGAGGACCAGTGGGCCATACTTGAGGACAGCGTCTTCTTCTTCTCAGGGACCAAATGGAACACATATTACATGCTCTGAAAGCCACTGTCTGTAAAGTACACCTTCTCTAAGAAAGAAAAAACACTGCCAAACAATGAGACAATGTTTCCTTGTCATGGAGAATTTTTTTAATACATTTATTTATTTTATTTATTTATTTTTTTGGCTGCGTTGGGTCTTCATTGCTGCGCGCGGGCTTTCTCTAGTTGTGGCGAGTGGGGGCCACTTTTCGTTGCAGTGCGCAGGCTTCTCATTGCAGTGGCCTCTCCTGTTGTGGAGCACCGACTCTAGGCATGTGGGCTTCAGTCGTTGTGGCACGTGGGCTCAGTAGTTGTGGCATGTGGGCTCAGTAGTTGTGGCTTGTGGGCTCCAGAGCGCAGGCTCAGCAGTTTCAGTGCACGGGCTTAGTTGCTCCGTGGCACGTGGAATCTTCCCGGACTAGGGATTGAACCTCTGTCTCCTGCATTGGCAAGTGGGTTCTTAACCACTGTGCAACCAGGGAAGCCCTTCATGTAGAATTTTTATTTTATATGTCTTAAAGGAGCTGTTTTAGTCTTATTTAGATAACCGGTTTTATAATATACATGCAACAATAAAAAGGAAAACCCAAGAGAAATAAATTAGAAACATCTTACATTCATACTCTTTCAAGTGGCTTTTTAACTCAGAGTCGCTGAAAGCTGTGTTTCACTACATAAACTCTCCTCTGTGCCATGAATAGTTTAATGCTACAGTGCGGCTTAAAAGAATCCATCAAAGACCTGAAAGCCAGTGGTACTGACTCCCTAAGGTGGCTCCACAATTATTTAGAGTTTGCCTTCTTCTGAATTCTCCTTTAAGAATTGGCAAACCCATCTGATGCACCATCTTTCCCTCCCTTCCACCCTTACCAAGGAATGTGACCCCCAGGGACTACGAGAGAACTATCCCTGGGACTGTTCCAGGCTGCTGCCACCCATGCTGTCGACTTTGATGTGGCATTTTCAAAGCTGAAGCAATGACAACAGGTAACACCTGACACCTGGCCCATAGTGATTGCAAAATACTGACTGCAAGATGCACAGAGGTTTCAGAAGTGTTGCAATATACGTTAAAAATATACCTTATCATTTTGGAATTAATTAAATAGGAGATGTGAAGATGCTCTTTAGGGGAATTCCCTGGTGGTCCAGTGGTTAGGACTCCCACTTCTACTGCAGGGGCACAGGTTCGATCCCTGGTTGGGGAACTAAGATCCCACAAGCCGTGCAGCCAAAAAATAAATTTAAAAATTAATTAATTCTGATTACTGTTTAAAAAAATTTTTTTTGAAGGTGCTCTTTAAACTCAGAAATGCTGCAAAATAACAGTTATTGTAACAGTTATTGTCACACAAGATGTGGCCAGCAGGACTACATGTTTTTATGGTGCTATCTTGACTCTGGCTTTTTTAAAATTTAGTTTAATTTTTACTTTATATTGCAGTATAGTTGATTTAAAATGTTGTGTTAGTTTCAGGTGTACAGCAAAGTGAATCAGAAGAGAGAGAGAAAGGACCCGAGAAAATATTTGAAGAGTTTATAGTCAAAAACTTCCCTAACATGGGAAAGGAAATAGCCACCCAAGTCCAGGAAGCACAGAGAGTCCCATACAGGATAAACCCAAGGAGAAACATGCCGAGACACATAGTAATCAAATTGGCAAAAATTAAAGACAAAGAAAAATTATTGAAAGCAGCAAGGGAAAAACAACAAATAACATACAAGGGATCTCCCATAAGGTTAACAGCTGATTTCTCAGCAGGAACTCTACAAGCCAGAAGGGAGTGGCATGATATACTTAAAGTGATGAAAGGGAAGAACGTACAACCAAGATTACTCTACCTGGCAAGGATCTCATTCAGATTCAATGGAGAAATCAAAAGCTTTACAGACAAACAAAAGCTAAGAGAATTCAGTGCCACCAAACCAGCTCTACAACAAATGCTAAAGGAACTTCTCTAAGTGGGAAACACAAGAGAAGAAAAGGACCTACAAAAACAAACCCAAAACAATTAAGAAAATTGTCATAGGAACATACATATCGATAATTACCTTAAACGTGAATGGAGGGCTTCCCTGGTGGTGCAGTGGTTGAGAGTCCGCCTGCCGATGCAGGGACACGGGTTCGTGCCTTGGTCCAGGAAGATCCCACATGCCGCGGAGCGGCTGGGCCTGTGAGCCATGGCCGTTGAGCCTGTGCGTCCGGAGCCTGTGCTCCGCAACGGGAGAGGTCACAACAATGAGAGGCCCGCATACCCCCCCCAAAAAACAAAACAAAACAAAACAAGACAAAACGTGAATAGATTAAATGCTCCAACCAAGACACAGTCTTGCTGAATGGATACAAAAACAAGACCCATATATATTCTTTCTACGAGAGACCCACTTCAGACCTAGGGACACATACAGACTGAAAGTGAGGGGATGGAAAAAGATATTCCATGCAAATGGAAATCAAAAGAAAGCTGGAGTAGCAATTCTCATATCAGACAAAATAGACTTTAAAATAAAGAATGTTACAAGAGACAAAAAAGGACACTACATAATGATCAAGGGATCAATCCAAGATATAACAATTATAAATATATATGCTCCCAACATAGGAGCACCTCAACACATGAGGCAACTGCTAACAGCTCTAAAAGAGGAAATCGACAGTAACACAGTAATAGTGGGGGACTTTAACACCTCACTTACACCAATGGACAGATCATCCAAAGTGAAAATAAATAAGGAAACAGAAGCTTTAAATGACACAATAGACCAGATAGATTTAATTGATAGTTATAGGACATTCCATCCAAAAACAGCAGATTACACTTTCTTCTCAAGTGTGCACAGAATATTCTCCAGGATAGATCACATCTTGGGTCACAAATCAAGCCTCAGTAACTTTAAGAAAATTGAAAGTGATTCAAGCATCTTTTCTGACCACAATGCTATGAGATTAGAAATCAATTACAGGGAAAAAAATGTAAAAAACACAAACACATGGAGGCTAAACCATACATTACTAAATAACCAAGAGATCACTGAAGAAATCAAGAGGAAATCAAAAAATACCTAGAGACAAGTGACAATGAAAACACGATGATCCAAAACCTATGGGATGCAGCAAAAGCAGTTCTAAGAGGGAAGTTTATAGCTATACAAGCCCACCTCAAGAAACAATAAAAATCTCAGATAAACAATCTAACCTTACACCTAAAGGAACTAGAGAAAGAAGAACAAACAAAGTCCAAAGTTAGCAGAAAGAAAGAAATCGTAAAGATCAGAGCACAAATAAATGAAATAGAAACAAAGAAAACAATAGCAAAGATCAATAAAACTAAAAGCTGGTTCTCTGAGAAGATAAAAAAAATTGATAAACCATTAACCAGACTCATCAAGAAAAAGAGGGAGAGGACTCAAATCAATAAAATTAGAAATGAAAAAGGAGAAGTTACAACAGACACCGCAGAAATACAAAGCATCCCAAGAGACTACTACAAGCAACTCTATGCCAATAAAGTGGACAACCTGGAAGAAATGGACAAATTCTTAGAAAGGTATAACCTTCCAAGACTGAACCAGGAAGAAATAGAAAATATGAACAGAGCAATTACAAGTAATGAAATTGAAACCGTGATTAAAAATCTTCCAACAAACAAAAGTCCAGGACCAGATGGCTTCACAGGTGAATTCTATCAAACATTTTGAGAAGATCTAACACCTATCTTCAAACTCTTCCAAAAAATTGCGGAGGAAGGAATACTCCCAAACTCATTCTATGAGGCCACCATCACCCTGATACCAAAACCAGACAAAGATACTACAAAAAAAGAAAATTACAGACCAATATCACTGGAATATAGATGCAAAAATCCTCAACAAAATACTAGCAAACAGAATCCAACAACACATTAAAAGGATCATACACCATGATCAAGTGGGATTTATCCCAGGGATGCAAGGATTTTTCAATATATGCAATCAATCAATGTGATACCCCATATTAACAAACTGAAGAATAAAAATCAAATGATCATCTCCATAGATGCAGAAAAAGCTTTTGACAAAATTCAACACCGATTTATGATAAAAACTCTCCAGAAAGTGGGCATAGAAGGAACCTACCTCAACATAATAAAGGCCATATATGACAAACCCACAGCAAACATCATTCTCAATGGTGAAAAACTGAAACCATTTCCTCTAAGATCAGGAACAAGACAAGGATGTCCACTCTCACCACTATTATTCAACATAGTTTTGGAAGTCCTAGCCACGGCAATCAGAGAAGAAAAAGAAATAAAAGGAATACAAATTGGAAGAGAAGAAGTAAAACTGTCACTGTTTGCAGATGACATGATACTATACATAGAGAATCCTAAAGATGCCACCAGAAAACTACTAGAGCTAATCAATAAATTTGGTAAAGTTGCAGGATACAAAATTAACACACAGAATCTCTTGCATTCCTATATACTAATGATGAAAAATCTGAAAGAGAAATTAAGGAAACACTCCCATTTACCATTGCAACAAAAAGAATAAAATATCTAGGAATAAACCGACCTAGGGAGACAAAAGACCTGTATGCAGAAAGCTATAAGACACTGACGAAAGAAATTAAAGATGATACCAACAGATGGAGAGATATACCATGTTCTTGGATTGGAAGAATCAATATTGTGAAAATGACTCTACTACCCAAAGCAATCTACAGATTCAATGCAATCCCTATCAAATTACCAGTGGCATTTTTTACAGAACTAGAACAAAAAATCTTAAAATTTGTATGGAGACACAAAAGACACCGAATAGCCAAAGTAGTCTTGAGGGAAAAAAGCAGAGCTGGAGGAATCAGATTCCCTGACTTCAGACTATACTACAAAGCTACAGTAATCAAGACAATATGGTACTGGCACAAAAACAGAAATATAGATCAATGGAACAAGACAGAAAGCCCAGAGATAAACCCACACACCTATGGTCAACTAATCTATGACAAAGGAGGCAAGGATATACAATGGAGAAAAGACAGTCTCTTCAATAAGTGGTGCTGGGAAAACTGGACAGCTACATGTAAAAGAATGAAATTAGAACACTCCCTAACACCATACACAAAAATAAACTCAAAATGGATTCGAGACCTAAATGTAAGACCGGACACTATAAAACTCTTGGAGGAAAACATAGGAAGAACACTCTTTGACGTAAATCACAGCAAGATCTTTTCTGATTCACCTCCTACAGTAATGGAAATAAAAACAAAAATAAACAGATGGGACCTAATGAAACTTCAAAGCTTTTGCACAGCAAAGGAAACTATAAACAAGATGAAAAGACAGCCCTCAGAATGGGAGAAAATATTTGCAAATGAATCAGTGGACAAAGGATTAATCTCCAAAACATATAAATAGCTCATGCAGCTCAATATTAAAAAAACAAACAACCCAATCCAAAAATGGGCAGAAGACCTAAATAGACATTTCTCCAAAGAAGATATACAGATGGCCAAGAAGCACATGAAAAGCTGCTCAACATCACTAATTATTAGAGAAATGCAAATCAAAACCACAATGAGGTATCACCTCACACCAGTTAGAATGGGCATCATCAGAAAACCTACAAACAACAAATGCTGGAGAGGGTGTGGAGAAAAGGGAACCCTATTGCACTGTTGGTTGGAATGTAAATTGATACAGCCACTGTGGAGAACAGTATGGAGGTTCCTTAAAACACTAAAAATAGAATTACCATATGATCCAGCAATCCCACTACTGGGCATATACCCAGAGAAAACCATAATTCAAAAAGACACATGCACCTTAATGTTCATTGCAGCACTGTTTACAATAGACAGGTCATGGAAGCAACCTAAATGCCCATCGACAGACAAATGGATAAAGAAGTTGTGGTACATATATACAATGGAATATTACTCAGCCATAAAAAGGAACGAATATGGGTCATTTGTTGAGACATAGCTGGCTCTAGAGACTGTCATACAGAGTGAAGTAAGTCAGAAAGAGAAAAACAAATATTGTATATTAATGCATATATGTGGAACCTAGAAAAATGGTACAGATGAACAGGTTTGCAAGGCAGAAATTGAGACACAGATGTAGAGAGCAAATGCATGGACACCAAGGGGGGAAAGTAGGGGGGGGTGAGGTGGTGGTGTGATGAATTGGGCGATTGGGATTGACATGTATACACTGATGTGTGTAAAATTGATGACTAATAAGAACCTGCTGTATAAAAAAATTTTAAAAAATAAAATAAATAAAAATTTAAAAAAAGAAATCACAATCTCAGTACCATAGACCATCATAAGTAGTGCACAACTCAGACCCTAAGCTTAAATTAAAAAAAAAAAAAAAACAAGCTAGAGGGCTTCCCTGGTGACGCAGTGGTTGAGAGTCCGCCTGCCGATGCAGGGGACACGGGTTCGTGCCCCGGTCCGAGAAGATCCCACACGCCGCGGAGCGGCTGGGCCCGTGAGCCATGGCCGCTGAGCCTGCGCGTCCGCAGCCTGTGCTCCACAACGGGAGAGGCCACAATAGTGAGAGGCCCGCGTACCACAAAAAAAAAAAAAAAAAAACAAAAAACCAAGCTAGAGTAGAGGTGATTGAACCAAGATCCAGAGTGTCAGAGCATAGCTCATCTTGAGTGTAGTTGAGCCAGAGTTTTGACAGTTGAAGCAAAATCAAAGACTAGGAGGAGAGCATTGGCCAAGAACACAGGGGAGTCCAGAGAGTTAAGTAAATTAAGCCACAGGCAGGCACCAATGATCTGAGTACAGCAGATCAGCAGGTCTTGGTTAGACTCCATATACACTTCCTGCCAGAGCAGATGCCGGGCAGGGCCCAGGTCTACAGAAATGAACAGTGCATGAACTACAGCTGGGAAAGGTGAAGAGCACGGGGCCCACCATGGAGTCTGATTATTCCCAGGGCATGTGTGGGGTTGACACAGGATCCTTTGAGCATCTTGGTCCAATGAAGAGCTCCTTCTCTGGCTCTCAGAAAGATTTCCTGATCCTTTTCCATGGTTATTCCCTGGAGTCACCTTGACTACCCTCCGCAGGATGACTCAGTTCCAGATGTAGAAACACCCTTGGATATGTTTTCATCTGATGTTGTTGGACACAATAAAAGATGACGAGAACTTGAAACAAAAATGAAACTTTCCTTAAGGCACGGCCACCCCACCTCCACACGCACAGCTGGAGCTTCCTGCTAACGTGATGCTGGCATATCTAGAGGTTCTGGCCAACTGACATAACAATTTGCTGGTGATGGTGGCTTAATGACAAAGCGGAAATCTCTTATGGACTGCTGGGGAAGCAAAAAGTGTCCAAAGAACACAGCTTTGTGTTATTGTAACCACAGGGAACAGCGGGAAGAGGGATACCTTTATTTTCCACTGTGAAAGTTCCAAAGAGGACAAACTCTGCAGGAAGTCCCGGGCCTATATATACACATTTCTACTGCTGGTCCTATTCAGTCCTAATCAAGGCCTACATCATCCATGAGCTTATCCACATCGGAAAAGAAGAAAAACAAAACCCCGGTTGCAAACCCCCGCACAACTGGCTTTTGACAGCATTTCCCTGGGCTCTGCGGGAGATAGGAAGCTTCGGAAATGTTTGTACAAGCGGCCGCAGGGCAGCGAGCTAGCAGAAAGCTTAGTGTTTCAGGGATTGTGTTTTCTCGTAGCTCAGTTCATTTTGATTACCCCTTGGTCTGATCAAAAGGTAAAGCGTTGGGATCTATAAGTTGATCTTTTTTAGAAGTTGAAGATGAAAGACACCGAGTACTGATACCGCACAACTGAGTATCTTCTGATCTCTTACGAAATAAAATGAACAACCCAAATCATCAAAGGTGCTTCTTTACTTCACACCAGACCAGAATAAGTTCCATGATTTTATTAATAACTTCCTTGAAGGGGTCCACTCTTGCCTGATGGGAGGGTCACTCCGTTGAATACACCATGTAATTTAAGACTCCAAGGGCTCCTGAAGAGCGGGGGGTCTCCTGCTGGCCTTGAAGAGGTGAGCTGCCATGTTGACAGGGAGCCATGTGGCCAGGGACTGAGGGCAGCTTCCAGGACTGCCAGCAGCCCCCAGCTGACAGCCAGCAAAAAACAGGGACCTCAGTCCTACAACCTCAAGGAATTGAATTCTGCGTGAGTTTGCAAGAGGGCCCAGAGCTCCAGAACGGAAAGCTGACTCCCTGGCTGCATCTGTCTGTTACAAGTGCAGAAGTAAACCACCTTCTAAACACGTGTAAGTGTTTCTGAGGGCATATTATACAAAGTGGATTTTGTAAATGGATGTTGCCAAATCGCCCTCCATGGCTGTACCAATTTACACTCCCACCATGACCAACCATGTTTGAGAATGTCCAGTCCCCAGTACAATATGAATACGGGGACTAATAAAGTGAGCTGCGATCACTTTATTGGTTGATCACTAACAAAGTGGAACATCTTTTCATATACTTATTGCTCACTTGGTTTTCCTCTTCTGTGAAATGCCTTTTTGTTTCTTTTGCCAATTTTGCTATTGGATTATTTATCCTTTTTTATAGACTCATAGAAATTCTTTATTAATTCTGAATACAAATCCCATTTCAGTTATATGTTGTAAATATACAATATTTGCATATCAAAATCCATAGCTCATTTTTCCCCTAAAATTTGTGTATGCTTTTTTTTATCATATAGAAGTTTTTAATTATTGATGGGGTAGTCAAATGTATTCATTTTTATGTGTTTTGATTTTGTTTCTTTCAAAGCCTTCCTACCCCAAGATTATAGAAAATATTCTCTATATTTGCTTACAATATTTTCATAGTTTTGTTATTACGTTTTCCCTTTCATCCCATCTGGAATTTATTGTGAGTCATACATTCTTCCACCCCCCAATCTGGTGTCCGCCCTCACCACTCACCTGATATTGCTTTGGGCAAAGTCTCTAGGGATCTCTGTGCTGAACCAAAAGGACAGTTCTGTGGCCTCGTGTTATGTAACTTCTCAGCAGCATGTGTGGAAGTTGAGCATACCTCCTACTGTGAACACGTCCCTCTCTTGGGCTCTGGGACAGCATCCTTTCCGAGCTTTCCCTCCATCTCACTGGCCTTCCTCTGTCTCCTTTATTGGATCATCTTCTTCCCAATCTCTAATTCTTGGTATTTCTCAAGGTTCAGTTCTGAGCTGTCTTCTCTGTGTCCCCCTTGGGGACCCAAGCTTTATATACTCTAGAGTGAGTCCTTAATTACGATGTCTCTAGCCTTTGTCTTTCCTGAGCTGCGGCCTTGTGTATTCGGATACTTGTCTGACGTGTCTCTCTGGACAGTCCACAACCATCTCAGGCTTCATATGTTCCAAGCTGAGATTTTTTAAAATTTATATTGGAGTATAATTGCTTTACAATATTGTATTAGTTTCTACTGTACAACAAAGTGAGTCGGCCATACGTATACACGTACCCCCTCCTTTTTGGATTTCCTTCCCATTTAGGTCACCACAGGGCACCGAGTAGAGTTCCCTGAGCTACACGGTCGGTTCTCATTAGTTATCCATTCCATACATAGTATCAATAGTGTATGTATGTCAAGAACTCTTGATCCCATCCCCTGCTCCAGACCTGTTTTCCCTCTAGGCTTCATCACAGTTCACTCCTTCAACTTGAACCAGACACCCAGGAATCACCCTTGGTTTCTTCCTTTTTTTCTACCACTGTATCCAATCCGTCAGCAAGTCCTGTCAACTTTCCCTCCCCCATACATCTTGATCTAATGGGCTTCCCCTCATCTCCTCCACCAGCCTCGTGCAGGCTGCTAATATCTCTCTCACTCCTGCTTTGGCATCAGCTTCCCTTCGTCTCTTCCCTCTCCTCCCTGGAATGGTCTCTTTTTAAAACGTACGTCATTATCATTCCTGCTTCCAATGTTTCCGTGGCTTCTCATTGTACTTAAACAACCCAAGCTTCCCCCTAGGGTCTCTGAGACCTCCTGGGGCCTGGACCCCGACTCCCATACACATCTTAGGCTACCTTGCTCCCAGGTCCTCCCTCGGTTCTTTGAGCAAACGCACATCTCCCCCACGTCAGGGCTGGATTCGTATCCTGGGGCTGCTGAGACAAATTCCCGCCAACTTGGTGGTTTAAAACAAAAGAAAATATTCTCTCACAGTTTCCGGGGGCCAGAAATCCAAAATCAAGTATTTCACAGATGAGAAACTGGCGTTTAGAGCAGGGCCCACAGCTTCAAGGATGTGCCCTAGTTCCTGCCCTCAAAACTAAGGATCCACGTAAGATACCTTTTATAACAACAAATCCCTCTACAAGGGCAAAGGCCAGAGAACATATTTGTCATCTAGAGTCATTCAGTGAAGCAGCTAGACTAGACGCAGGTCAGAAGATCTCTGTGACGGCGGATCAGGTCGTGGGAATAACTGAGATGCAGCGTCTGGATTTGTTGCACTTACATCACAGAAAAGGAGAATTTGAGATCGAGAATGTAGGGTGATCCGTAGGTATTGTGTCACACGAGGAGGATTTCCCTAGACACGTTTGAACCTCCACTTCTGTGTTTCCTTCTGAGTTTTGTCTGTCCCTGAGGCTTTAAAGTCGACCCCAGAGAGGGATTATGACTATTTCTGACTCTGCCTATAAAACACCACGGGGCTTAACCTTGCAGCAGGCGAAGGGCCACCACATTTACACTTCAGTCTCCCTGCGGCTGCTTTGAAACGCTCTGCTTTTCTTCTCAGGGGCTTGGGATCTGGGCAGACACACACTCTGGAGTTCCCTCCTCTTAAGCAGATCATGCAAGATTAATTTATCTCAGTAAACACAGGGCTCCCAGAGAGACAGCCAATCACTTCCCAGGGGAATCAGAAAACCTCAAGGGAGAGAGAGAAGCCATCCCAGGCCTCTCCAGCAGGTCGACAGCACAGTGCCTGAGCCTCCCACAGAGGTTTGGGGTTGCCTGCGTCACCCGTCACCCGACGCCATGGTGTGGGCGTGGCCTTGGGCAGGGAAGGCTCTTCTGGAGCTGTTTCTGCTGCCCCGGGGCCAGCACTTAGCTCACGGTGTGAAGCTGCAGAACAGGATTTCATGGTTTCCCAGAGCCCTCACCCATCCCCAGCCCTTGCCCTTCCAGGGCAAAAGTGCCTCAACCAGCAGCGGCTGGCCGCCTCGCACAGATGCTGTCCCACGCCACCCTTACGATTGCTTTACGAGCAGCTAGTGGCCAACGTCTGCATCTGCTCAGTAGATATTTAGTCTTCAAACTTCTATTTCCTCCGACCTTCTGCCTGCCTCCTGTGCTTGACTAGATCAAGGATTTCTACTGGTTCAGGGATGGATACATCACACACAGTAAGAGTTCAGTGGGTCTGGGGGATTTTAGTTAAAGAAAATTAAGCCTGTCTGTACTACAGGGCTTCTCCGAGCCTCTAACAGGCTAAAATGTTCACTGCAAACTCCAAGAGAAGGGTATGGTGCAGGAATTTCCCAAACATGTGTGTTTACACACATTATCTTGGGTCCTAAAAGTCATGGGCAGAACACAATTTGGGGAACCCCGTCCTGGGCCACATCGGCCTCTGTGCTCAGGAGGATGGGAAGAGAGGGCAGAGTATCTACTGTGAGTCTGTACGTGCCAAGAGCCGCGGTACTTTGGGCAGGCGTTGCCTCGGCATCTGTAGTCTCTCAACGACCCAGCGAGGCGGGCACGGTCAACTCCGCTCCCTAGATCTGAGATGACGCCGTGTGCAGCCACAGTAAGGCCCCAACACTAGAAGCATCCGAACAATAAAACTTCCCCTGGGCTTCCCTGGTGGCGCGGTGGTTGAGAGTCCGCCTGCCGATGCAGGGGACGCGGGTTCGTGCCCCGGTCCGGGAGGATCCCACTTGCCGCGGAGCGGCTGGGCCCGTGAGCCATGGCCACTGAGCCTGCGCGTCCGGAACCTGTGCTCCGCGGCAGGAGAGGCCACAACAGTGAGAGGCCCGCGTACCGCAAAAAAAAAAAAAAAAAAAAACTTCCCCTGAAGGATAGCTTTATGGTCATGCATTTACAAAATCAGGCCATTGTGCTGAGCAAGGAGCCGTATGCCATGGTGCATGGTACGTGGCAGTGGTGTGCTCTGCCTGCTGGGCCCGAACGCCTAGTCAGTGAGGTCATGGCGGCCTTGGCCGTGGGATACGGACAGGATGGGGGTGGGGATGCCCATGGACGATCACAAATAGTCAGAAGACACTTCGTGCTGTGAAAACCTCAGCAATTCACCCAACAAAGGTCATTTACAGTCAAACAGGAGCTACTGCGGAGTCCAAGGCTGCAGGGGAAATTCTGGAAGGAAAGGAGTGTCCAGAGCCAGCCAGAGCTCTCAGAGGCCTGGGAACCAAGGAAAGGAGGACGCAAATGAATTTCCAGGTTTGGGAAAGAGAACTGATAAGCAGTATTCTTGCTTTTTAGTTTTTAAATAAGCTTTTCATTTTAGAACAATTTTGAATTTCCAGAAAAGGTGCAAAGATAGTCCACAGCCCCACGTGCCCATAGCCGGTTTACAGAATTATTAACATTTGTCACAGTGAATGAACCAGTATCGTTACATCACTAACTGAAGTCCGGATTTTATTCAGATGTCTTCAGTTTTTACCTAACGCCCACTCTCCTTCTGCTCCAGGATCTCATCCAGGACGCCGCATCACACTTAATCCTGTCTCCTTAGATTCCTCTTGACTCATCAGACTCTCCTTGTTTTTGATGATCTTGGCAGTTTTGAGGAGCACAGGTCCAGTATTCTAAGGAATGTTCTTCTAGTTGGGTTTGTTGGATGTTCTCCTTGTGGTTAGACAGGGGTTCTGCATCTGGGGAGGAAAACCACAGAAGTCAGGTGCCCTTCTCATCACATCACATTGAGGGCCAGTACTATCAATGTGATTTATGTTGCCGTTGACCTTGAGCGCCTGGCTGAGGTAGTGGCTATCAGATTTCTCCGTTGCGAAGTCGCTCTTGCAGGCTCCCCTTTCCATGCTGTCCTCTTGGAGGGAAGTCACTATGAAGTCACAGCCCACACTTGAGGGGCGGGAGTGATGTACCTCCTTGACAAGGCAGTATCTACAGGAGTCATTTGGAATTCTTCTGCCTGGGAACCATGTCTATTCTCCTCCATTTAAAACAATGTATTGGGATCAACAGATGAATGGATAAAGAAGATGTGGCACATATATACAATGGAATATTAGCCATAAAAAGGAACAAAATTGGGTCATTTGTAGAGACGTGGATGGACCTAGAGACTGTCATACAGAGTGAAGTAAGTCAGAAAGAGAGAAACATATCGTATGTTAATGCATATATGTGGAATCTAGAAAAATACTACAGATGAACCGGTTTGCAGGGCAGAAATAGAGACACGGATGTAGAGAACAAATGTATGGACACCAAGAGGGGAAGGAGGGGTGAGATATAAACTGGGAGATTGGGATTGACTTATATACACTAATATGTAAAGAAGAGATAACTAATGAGAACCTGCTGCAGAGCACAGGGAACTCTACTTCACTTTGCTGTACAGTAGAAACTAACACAACATTGGAAAACAACTACACCCAATTAAAAAAAAAAAGAAAATAGTGACCAAAGAAAAAGTTTTGGGGGAGGGGGTAAATTAGGGGTTTGGGATTAACATACACGCACGACTGTATATAAAATAGATAACCAACAAGGCCTTCCTGTGTAGCACAGGGAACTCTACTCCAAATTTTGTAATTACCTATAAGGGAAAAGAATCTGAAAAAAAAAAATATATATATATATATATATAACTGAATCACTGTGCTGTACACTTGAAACTAACATGACATTATAAATCAACTATACTTCAATTTAAAAATGCATTCAATTATTAATTTATATCATGATGGACTCATGAATATTTACACTCTACTTTGTACAAATATGTGTATACAATATTACGTTATTTATTTTATTGCTAAAATTACTCAACCTTGGTCACTGGGAACTCTTTCAGCAGTTCCTGGGTCCCTTAGATGAGCCCCCATTGGTGTGTGTGGGGGCTTATTTTGGGGGAGTTTTGTTTCTTTAGCCCATCCTTGTTTGTTAGCACTCCAAAATGCTCTAAGCTCATCTTGTATATTTCCTGCCCTAGCTCTTTCTAGAAAGAGCCGTTTCTCCAAGAAGCCCTGCTCCCTTCTATCAGAGAATGGTATTAGAAACCAAGACTAGGTCTTGGTGGGGGGCTTGTTATTCCTGGGGAGTCATTTCTTCTAGGACCTCCCAGCAAACGGAGCCAAAGAACCTATGTGTGTGTACTCACCTGACCATGTGGCCATCTGTATCTACATTAAGCTACCCCACGTCTCCACCTCTGATCCAGCAACACATGGACTATTCTCGCCTCTGCTTCTTGCTGGGCCGTAACCGTACAACCCAACCGTGTGAAACCTGGCTCCCGCCACCTCCTGGACATTCACCTCATGATTCAATTCCCGTTTACACATCTTGTGGCTTCAGAATTCTTAACCCACATCCTCATGGGAGACAACTTTCCACCTAGAGTCCTGTGCTTGTGAGCAGCTCCTTTTGCCTTTGGTCTTAGAGTCTCCACTCATTCCCAAAGTTACTTGATCACCGTTCCTCCAACCCCCTCCAGGGAAGGTGTGTCATACATTCGTAGCACAGTTAGATTCTTTTGTCACAGCCTGCCTTCCATCCTGGGATCCTCTGACCTCCTAAATGATTTTTTAAAATTTATTTTATTGACGTATAGTTGATTTACAATGTTGTGTTAATTTCTGCTTGCGGCAATGCGATTCGATTATACACATACACATTGCTTTTCATATCCTTTTCCATGAGGGTTTATCACAGGATATTGAATATAGTTCCCTGTGCTACACAGTGGGAACTTGTTGCTTATTAAATGATCTTTTAAATTTGCATATACTAAGGTTAACGCTGTGCCATGAACAGGACAGTTTCGACAAATGCATAGCGTGATGTATCCGCCATTAAAGAATAGTTTCACTGTCCTGAAAGATGCCTGTGTTTCACCTCTTCCATTCTCCTCCTGTATTTTTGTTTTTCCCTCCCATTTGCAAGTAAGCAGATATTTTAGATACCAAATAATGTTACATGTCATGTAATTTTTAATTGCTTGACATCAAGTAGTTACAAGAAACAAAAGGTTGTTTTAGAATCACACTATTAGCAAATATGTTTGTTTTGTATTAGACCCGTGTAACTTATTAGTCACAAGAATTTAGAGGTGCAAACTTTTTCTTTTAGGTCACTGTGTACTTTCAGAGTTGAGAAAGCTGAATTCCAGAAATTTCACTACCCCTCAAAAGGTCAGGGTCTGGCCATGCCCAGGAAGCCATCGATACTGTAGCAAGTGCAGAGCCAGTGTTGATACATGGATTCAACCTCCCACCTGACCACGTCGTCACCTTTCAGAATTTTCATAAATCCGGGGGCTTCAAAACTTAGCGAGGACCTTCTTTTCGCCCAGCACCCAGCCCTTGCCCGACCCCATTTTCTTAACGTCTAAATCATGTCTATTTACAGACTCCAAGTTTTGCCACAAAGGCTTTCCTATGCCCACTTTGCAGCCAAGATTAGAGCAAAATGCAGAGACGGATTTCCTCACCCCATGCTTGCAGTCAGTCGCTGCTTGTCGTTGACTACAGCTTCATGATCTCAAGAGCACATGTCGTGGAGGTAAAACTTTATGACTTCCATTAATTCCGTGTCCTCGGCTGTCATGTTTCTCAGCTTGCTGTCAAACCACAGAAGTATATTTTTAGGATATTTCGAAGGGAAGCAGTGTGAGGACTTCTCAGACAAAATTTATAGCAAGGCTTCCTGAGAGACTGAAGCAGGTGGATTCTGCTAAGTACACACATGCGCGCACACACGCAGAGAAACAAACGCACAGACACACGCACACACACGCAGAGACGCGCGCGCACACACACGCAGAGACACACGCAGAGGCACGCGTGCGCACACACGCAGAGACACGCGCACACACACGCACAGACACACGCACACACACGCAGAGACGCGCGCGCACACACACGCAGAGACACACGCAGAGGCACGCGCGCACACACACGCAGAGAAACAAACGCACAGACACACACACACACACACAGAGACGCGCGCACACACACGCGGAGACGCGCGCACACACGCTGCCTTGCACATAGAAAGGATAGGAGATGCATTCTTCGGGACCTCAGCTACATCACAAGGACGTCCTTCTGTGTGTGTATTCTGATTCCTGGGCCTGCGTTTTCCCTTTCGGTGTCACCTCAGGCACAGGGAAAAGCATGCCACAGTAGTAGGGAAGGAGGGAAACCAGGAGGGAGGGAGAGAATAGAGTGAAAGGACAGGAGGAAGGAAGGGGAGAGAGAAGGAGAGAGACACGGAGAGGCAGGAGACCCATCAGTGATGCCAGAAATGGGCAGAGGGAACGCTGATGGAGGGAATCGGGAAAGAACTTCTCCTTTCAGTGAAGAATCCGCAACAAGCCTCTCCCCAGGTGGCCAATCGTCTCTCTCCAAGTGACTTTTTTTTTTTTTTTTTTTGCGGTACGCGGGCCTCTCACCGCTGTGGCCTCTCCCGTTGCGGAGCACAGGCTCCGGACGCGCAGGCTCAGCGGCCATGGCTCACGGGCCCAGCCGCTCCGCGGCATGTGGGATCTTCCCGGACCGGGGCAGGAACCCGCGTCCCCTGCATCGGCAGGCGGACTCCCAACCACTGCGCCACCAGGGAAGCCCCCAAGTGACTTTTTTTAAATAACGTTATCAAAATGTTCTGCCTCTGGCAAATCTTCTCCTGATCAGAGATAATAAATATGCAACTTTATTAGTGCTTTGTTCATCACTAACCCTGAACAATACCGACGGCCCGGGGCTCTTTGGCCTTCAAAGGACCTTCCTTCAATAAAAAGATTATATTTTATAACTGTTTGGGTATAAAGATGAATATATTGATAATATCTATTAACTTTTCATTTGGCCTAAAATTGTGTATTTTTTTCTTCTGGTTTTAAATGAAATTAGGACATTTTTGTGGGTTCTGGGCACACAAAAGTACTATGGGCCCTGGACACCGTCCCCACTGGGTACGTTGGCCCTCACGATACCCTTTTGTCCATTGGTTGGTGCAGTTCACGTACGTCACCACGTGGTCCCCGGGTCCTGACCCCAACCTGGGGTGCGGAGTTAACGCCATATGCGATCCGGGTGTGAGTTTGTATTGCCAAGCGCCAGTGGTTGAATTCAATTGTTCTACATTCACTAAGTCTATTCTTAAAAATCAGCAGAAAATACGTGCATATCTGTACTGTAAAGCTGACAAAAGCAGCACTCGTGTGACAGAGAGGGACTGAGTTTACTCAGAAAGATGAGTTTCGTCCTGCTCCACCGAGAGCTCGTTTCTGTCCTGTGGACCCACCCAGAGTGGAGGAAAGTGACCTGGAAAAGGTAAGGCGTCAGGAGGAGAGGTTGTCATTCTTTTCTGGGTAAAGATTCTGAGGGCATAGGCATTAAAAAACAGAAAGAAGATAAGATAAAAGGAAAAGCAAATTCCAAAGACTCTCCTTTTCGTCTTGAGCATTAGATACTGTCCCTCAAGTCTTTCACAATTTTTAGGATTTGTTCTTAGGACGGTTTTCAGAATGAAGTAAGGCATTTCTTTGCCAAATGGATCTATTGTCAAAATATAGTGTTTACACTTTTGTAACTCAAATCGCTAGAGAACTTCACAGAGGAACCTTAGAGGAGCTGTTTTTTAAAGTACCAAACAGCCTCTAACGCAGCCACTGCATAGGCTGTGGGAGTGAATGGGAGCCTGTACAGCGAGTTCCCTTAAATGTGGATACACCAGGCAAGTACAGCAGAACCGTCAAGTCTTTTGCACTTAAATTGCATTTTTTGTAGACCATTTCTCCCAGGTCTTTGCGTGATTCATGTCTTATCTTTAAGGCCACAGCTCAGCTATTCCCCACTAGAATGAGCACTTTCCCGGCCACCCTGCTGTTCCTTATGCCACTTCCGTATTTTATTTTCCTGGTAATATTGGTGATCCTCAGAAATTATTTAGATATTTGTGGACTGGTGGTTGGTTCACTTGTGTGTTGTTTATCTTCCACTGCTAGAATTGAAGCCCCATGAGCGCAGACCACTTACATGTTTTGTTCGCTGTTGTTTCCAGTGTCTGGAATAGTGCCCGCCACACATTTGTGGAATAAACGGTTGAATGAATGAATGAATGAATGAATTTAAAGTCTCCTCCAGAGACAATTGGAAACAGACTTCTGAATATTTCTGGGAAGTAACAAGGAGTTAGAATCGGAGGTCCTGGATGGTCCTCTGACCTCACTCACTCATTTACAGATGAAGACAGTGCTGTGACCTAAAAACGTAAGAATTGCCCTGGTGGGACCACTCTGAGGTTCAGAGGCCCCAGCTGTTTCCAATTCCTGAGGCAGCCCTCAAACCACAATTTGAAAATAAAGGCACATGAAAATCAGACCGAGAACCAACCCAAGGCATCTTCTCTAAGATAAATAACGGTCTGTCTGCTCTCACGCAGCTGATATTAATCAAGGCGAGGCCATTGGACACCAAAACCAAACATGTGTCTCTGTCTCCGAGCTTTTAGCCCAAGCTCGCGATCTCTCGTTCCCGTTCCCTCTCCTGGCTCCCACGTCCCTCACTCAAGGTTAGTAAAAATGAAAAGAGCTACAGCTTAGGAAGATTTCACCATATCCTGGGCATGACACTAAGTGTTTTATATTCCTCATCTCCCGGAAGAGACACCATTATCCCCAATTCATAGGAGAAGAATTTAGGCTTAAGATGTTAGACATTTGCCTGAGGTCACACAGCTAAGAATATGGGAGCTTGAGCACAGCTCAAAAAAATTAAATAATTTTTTGAATAGAGAATACATTCATAGTGTCCAAAATTTGAAAAATACGTATAAATTTACTAAAAAAAAACCCCACCCTCCTACTCATAACTACCCAGTGTCTCGCGCCACCCACAGACACAACCATCATAGGCCCTTTCTAGAGATACATTATGCATATACAAGTCAATAGGGGGTGTGTGTGTGTGTGTGCGTGTGCGCACACACACACACACGGACATTCTTTTGTAACTTTTTGCTGTGGAAAACCATGAACATATACAAAACCAGACAAAACCCTATAATGGAAACCCATGTTCCCATCAACCTGCTTCAAGTACTATCGCCTCAAGAACAATCCTGTTTCAACCACACCCGACCTGCCCCCTCCCAGACATCACAGCATTTCATCTGTAAATATTTCTGGGTGTCTATCTAAAGGATGAAGACTTTTTAAACATAATCAAAATACAATAATCACAACCTAAAAATTAACAATAATTCCTTAATAACCTAAAAAATCTAGGCAGTATTCAAATTTCTAATGGCTTCACAAATGTCAGCCTTTTTTATCAGTCGCTGATACATCTTTTAAGTCTCTTTTATATATATATTTTTTACCTTTTATGTTTTAATTTTCATTTTATATTGGAGTATAGTTGATTTACAATGTTGTGTTAGTTTCAGGTGTACAGCAAAGTGATTCAGTTATACATACACGTGTCTATTCTTTTTAAAATTCTTTTCCCATTTGGGTTGTTACAGAATACTGAGTAGAGTTCCCTGTGCTATTCAGTAGGTCCTTGCTGGTTATCTATTTTTTATATATAGTAGTCTGTATATGCCAATCCCATCTCCCAATTTATCCCTCTCCCCTCACCTTTCCCCTTAAGTCTCTTTTAATCTATAGATTCTCCCTCTACTTTTATTCTTTTACTCTCCTTGCAGTTTATTTGTTGACAAAATTGTTTGTTTGTTCTGTAGGATTTCTAACAGTCTAGATTATGTAAGGGGGAAAAAATCCCTTTTACACAAATGGTAGCATAAAATTCATACTGTTTTGTACTTTTTTCACTTAACAGACCTGGCTAATCCATTTGACAAATCCTTGTTGAGCACCTAAAGCTTTTCTGGGTGCTGCAGACAGAACAGTATGTAAAGCAAACAGGCAAAGCAAACATCCCAGGGGATGGAGACGGGCACACCTAAATAAAGAAAGAAAGAAATGGGCACAACATTGAACACGTATTATCAGGAGAATAAAGCCGGGAAAGGACAGCAACTGCGTGATGAGAACTTCAAGTCTCAACCATCCGAGACGACGGCATGTGAGCCAACTCTGAAAGCAGATGAGAGCCTTAGTCAGGCGCCTCTCTGTGGGAACAGCGTTTTAAGTAGAGGAACAGCAAGTACAGTGGCTCCACGTACACTAGAGAAATGAGACTTCAGTCCAGGAGTTGCAAATATTTCCCCTTCAGTGTAGTTTTTCCCTTTTGCTTTTTGTATGGCGACTCTCACCATTTAGGAAATTTTGACTTTTAAAAATGTTGTCATCTGTAAATTTTCTCTTTTATGGCCCCTGGGTTTTGGGCCAGAGTTAAAAAAGAGCTTGGATTTTGAGTCACCGTGTTGTTTCACGGCCCAAGATGGCCTGGGTGTAACTACGGTTCTAAATAACCACAGAATCTCAACGGTTGAACATCACAAAGCTAATTTCTTGCTCACACCGTCCATCCATCCAGGGCAGACCAGCTCAGCCTACTTTCACTCAGGGACCCAAGCTCCAGACGCGTCCACTACCGCTGTGTCAGAGGAGCTGTAGCGAACTGCACATCAGCACTGGCAGGCTTTCGTTCACATTTCATGGGCTAAAGCTCCACCTACAGCCCACCTGAGCTCAGGGTGGTGGGCAGTGCAACTCCAGGTGTGCCCGGCAGGGGAAGGGACCACGTGTGAACAGCCCAGGAGGGTCATTAGACCACCTAGCTCAAGTCAAGGTGAATGAGTTTTCTATTAACCCCATTTCTAGGACTTTCCCTAACCCAGTCAAAAGCAAAGTAGTGCAAAGCAGACACACGACTAGACCCAGCTGATTGGTTTGTGTGGCCAGTTTGAGAATCTGTACAGGACAGGTGCCTCAGAGAGCATCACCTACTCACCCACAAAGCGCCACGGCTTCCACTGTCTTCCAGGACGAAGAGACTGTATCCTTCACACTTCAGGAGCCAAGAGGGCACGGTTACCCCCTGGCTAGGTTAGCTTTTCTGGGTGCGACATCTGGAACCAATGCATAAATGAATGCTGGTTACTCTTAGATAAAAATAAATAGTCTGTCCCCTACAGACCCAGAGAAAGGTGCTGTTTGTTTAGATGGTGGATTTCTTGCAGATTTAGTGAAGCCCATGGGTCTTGGAACTTTCAACATAAACCATGAGGAAACCAAAATAAACACTTTTACAGAGCAGAGGAGATAGGAAGCTTTTCTTCAGCACGAATCATGAGCTAATGACTGCTCCTAAAAATGTAAACAAAATTAATTTATGCTCAGTCAGCAGCTAGAGAAGAGGAAGAACCCAGTACCTGCCTCGTGTTCAAATAGAGACTATTTGGAGACAAGAGCTGTGTCTGAGTTTTCTGCCTGCTAGGATACAATCTCCAGTAACGGGGGCTTCTTTTGAAAACATATATGAGTTGTAATAGAAACGGGCATCTCATGGGAAACTCAGCCTAGAAACCAGTGGACACCAGACTTTGATGGACATGAAACGATACCCAAAGCATCCTGAGAATCTCGCCCAGCAGCAGAAGTGGGTGGGGTTCCACGTACAAGAACCTCGGGGGAAAGGGGGGACCTGAGCGTTAGTGCTGGTGCCTTGCTGGGACGGGTAGCGGTGAATCTGCTTCATAATCTGGGACAGAATGCAGTGGTAAAGGAGCTCATCGAAGTTCAGTTGCCTTTTGGGGATCCAGGCCACGCACTCACTGAAGAGACAGGGATGGTAAGGAAAGAGATGTCACGTGACAACCTCTTACTTCATTAGAACAGGAGAGCATGAAAAAGACAAATCCCTGTTTTGGATGAGTCGGTTTAAAGAAGATTTTAAAAAAAGACTGTGCCAGATGGTATTATTGTACTATTTATTCCAAATATTTGCTTTTCCTTGCTACTAGGCACACCCCTAGAGGCTCCTGCCTGGAGAGAGAACAGACATGCTGCCCACTGAGGTTCACTGTGTGACTTTCTTTGTCAAGTGGAATTTATACAATTGTCTGAACAGATGTTTTAAGAGCCCTGGCATGCTTCTGCCATTGTTTTGTTCCCTCTGCCACAAGACTAAGATAGGGGCCCCTCCTAGCCTGTATTGCAGAAGAATGCAGGGTGAAAGTTGATGTACCGCCAACACGTACACGAGCAAGAAATAAATATCCGATGTTGTAAGGCACTAGGGTTTTGGAAGCCATTTATTATTGCAACATAACATAGCTCAGCCTGATGGATATAGATATCAGGACCAGAACCGCAGTGCTGATCTAGCAAAGACCCTGACATATATAGCATGTTGCCTGCAATAAGAAAAACGGAGCAAATGAGCTTGTGGCTTTAGTTAAGAAGTGGGGAAAACAAAACGTGGGTACCATGAGTTTGCTTTTATTGCCTGCATTTGACAAGGAACTACAAGAAAGAGATAAGCTCCGAAAAGATTTCCAGTTTGAAAGGAGAACTGAAAGGGACATATGGGAAATCCCGATATCCCAAAGTTAAGAGAGTCAGAACAGGGGGTGGGGAGTAAAGATGGGATAAGGGAAAGTGGGTGAAAGCTGTCTCAGAAGTAATGGGTCTCTAAGTCTCCTTGTCCCTCCCTTGTCCTGGGCCACTTCTTCCTTGCCTCCCTGGAGAGGGTAGAACTGCAGGTCAGGGGACTGGGACATGGCAATCATAGTGGTGGGTACAGGTAAAGTATGTCTATTGAACGTTTGCTGCAGAGATATTCCAGCCTCTTTCTCCCATTCAACTCCCAGATCACTGGTGGCCATACCCTTCCTCTCCAGCCAGGAGATGAAAAGACTCCCGATGGAGAATCTCACCAGCCCGACAGGAAACATTCTAAGATATTGACATTAGGGTCCCCCAACAGATGGTCACAATATAGTGTGAAAATCAACAAGTCCCAGTCAGGAACTCAGAGCTTCTAATCAGTCTTTTATTTCTCAGATCTTAAACTCTGCAGCCAGGACTGACTCTCTCTCACACACACACACACACACACACACACACACACACACACTTAATATATTCAGAGACATAAGAGAAGATTTATCATCCATGACACAAGAATGAAGTTTTTTGAAAAGGGATCATTCAGACATTCAAAGTTCAAAAAAGAGCTCTTGGAAATTCAAATCGATTGCAGAAACGACGAAATCTCCCAGAGAGTAGTCAAAAACACAAAAAGATGAAAAATACAGTGAAAATAGTAAAATTAGAGGACCAGGTGGTCCAACACTAATATTTAATAGGCGTTCCAGAAATATACTAGGAAAAAAGAGATATGAAATCATCAATTCAATGGTTTAAGAATATTCTCAGAACTGAAGGACATGAGTGACCAAAGTGTGAGAGTCATTGAGATTCATATCAAAGCTCGACATGTGAAACGTCCACTTCCAGGAACCGTCAGGAGATCCTACAAGTTTCTAGAGAGGAAACACAGATCACACAAAGGGTCAGTATTCATGGCTTTAGATTTCTTAGGAAAGGTACTAGGGACTTCTCTGGTGGCGCAGTGGTTAAGAATCTGCCTGCCAATGCAGGGGACACGGGTTCGAGCCCTGGTCCGGGAAGATCCCACATGCCGTGGAGCAACTAAGCCCGTGCGCCACAACTACTGAGCCTGCGCTCTAGAGCCCGCGAGCCACAACTACTGAGCTCACGTGCCTCGAGCCCGTGCTCCGCAACAAGAGAAGCCACCGCGTTGAGGAGCCTGCGCACAGCAATGAAGAGCCCCTGCTCACCACAGCTAGAGAAAGTCCGCGTGCAGCCATGAAGACCCAACGCAGCCAAAAAATATATATATATATATATATATACTAGAAGCAAGAAGATATTCTAAAGAAAAATATTATCTGAACTATTCCTCTCTATCTGGCAAAACTTGAGCTTGAGTGTGAGAGTAAAATAAAGACATTCTAAGACATGCAAAGCCTCCAAAATGTATCTCGTACACACTTATAATTTTGCAGGAAGCTACTAGAAGTACTCCACCAAAATGAGAGAGCATGGCAAGAAAGAAGAGGTGTGGGGTGTGCAGGAACCGCCCCCACCCCCCCAGAGAGAAACAAAGGGCATCCCGAGGATGAGAAGGGAGGCCCCGAGATGACCCGACAGAGGCAACCCCATCCGGATGGGAGCCCAGTGACGCCATGGGTCATCAGAACACCCCCTGCTGTCTCCTGAAACCAGGCGCCCAGCTGAGCACCCACCCCGTCGAGCTCATCCGGCTTCTCCCGTCCATGTACTGATAAAGCCCCTTCTTCTCCTCTAC
This sequence comes from Globicephala melas, assembly GCF_963455315.2. Classification (NCBI taxonomy): domain Eukaryota; kingdom Metazoa; phylum Chordata; class Mammalia; order Artiodactyla; family Delphinidae; genus Globicephala; species Globicephala melas. The sequence continues at coordinate 1,953,408 of NC_083315.2, read as the reverse complement.
GACCTACAGCTCCTGATCAGCTGAGACCCCCCATTTCACCCCCCCAGAAATGTCCTTCTCTGGCAACTCCTGGGAGGCTCTGGTGACTTTAGACCCAGAAGTTCTGAGCAGCTGACCAGATCACATCGCCCCTGGGCCCAGAACCTGTTCCACAGCCAGGTACCTCAATGGTGTGAGCCCGGGGCTCCCCACGGACTTGCGTCCCAACATTTCCAGAAGGGCCTCTTTCTTTGCATTCAGGGAATCTCGACCCAGAAATTCCGTTGAAGTTACCTTCTCCTGGGAACCTAGGGGCAGCTTTTTAAAATCTATTTAACTTTTTTATTCCAGTTAATTTTGCATTTGCTACCCAATCAAAACTGAACAATGGATCCTTTGGGGATATACACATGGGCTGGAAATCAATTTTAAAAAGAAGAGGAATCATGGACACCAAAGTTTGGAGAAGGACTAGCTGGGCGTCAAGGGAAGGGGCTGCCATGAAAACAAGGAGCAGGGAGGGTTTTGGAAATGTTGTCGTGATTCTCCTTCAGAGCCTGAGACAGGAGTAGGCAGGGTTCATTTCATTCCTCTTCTTCTGATGGCCCATAAATGTTTTATATTCTATGATGTACGATACATTTCACCAAAAAATTTATTTTTTTTATTTAAAAGAGTCAGGTAGCAGTGAATGGCTTAAGCAACAAAAATAAGACTGCAGGTGCTCTGTACTGACGCAGGAGGATCGCTAAGGTATAGCGTCAGGTGAACGGAACAGGGGCAGAACAGCCCGCTTAGGAGGCAGTCACTGAGTAGAGAAGTAAGAAAAGGAGACACCTACCTGTCCACCCCTGCCTGCGTATCCATCAAAATGTCCCTGTAAGGACACATTCGGGACAGTTAACACTGAAGTGAACACCGGACGCCGGGGGACCAAAATCGCAATTATCCTCACATCCTGCCCCTTCATAGTTTTGAATTTTGAGGTGTTTGAAGGTTTTGCTTATTCAAAAAACTTTGTTTATAAAAAGAAGTCTGACAGTACCAAACGTTATTGAAGATGCGGTGGGCCCATCGGGAAACCTCCTTGGAAAGCAATCTGGAAATACCTCAGAGAGCTGGGGCCAGCGCCGGTGCTTCCAGAAAAACCTCCCTCGCGTGTGTTCAGGAACATACACAGGAACGTTCAGAGCAGCCTTGTGTACAGTGAGCTAAAAGGGAAGAAAGATAGAAAGAAGGGTAGCAACCTAAAATCTCCCCCAAGAGGAAAATGCATTTAAAGAAATTCCCACTGATCCGTACAACAGACCATCATCCCAGAGCAGAAATGAATCCACGAGGATCAAAACCCCCAATTAAACGTGGAACGGAAGCAAGTGTGAAGATGATACATGCTCTGTGATACTGCTTACGTGGTGGTGTTCACACACATGAAAAAATTCTAGGGCTCCCCTGGTGGCGCAGTGGTTGAGAGTCCGCCTGCCGACGCAGGGGACACGGGTTCGTGCCCCGGTCCGGGAAGATCCCACATGCCGCGGAGCGGCTGGGCCCGTGAGCCATGGCCGCTGAGCCTGCGCATCCGGAGTCTGTGCTCTGCAACGGGAGAGGCCACAGCGGTGAGAGGCCCGCGTACCGCAAAAAAAAAAAAAAAAAAAGATTCTATGTATTTATACGTAAAGTGCATGAGGAGGACCCAGGTGAATTTCCGGATAGATATTACCTCCAGGAAAAGATGGGAAATAAACTAAGGGAAAGGTATAGAGAGGCTTCACCTGGCTGGGTCGTGCCTTCTTCCTGAAGCTGTGGGTGGGCGCACGCCCTTTATTGTATTACCTGTTCTAACTTCTCGATTCTACGTTATACTTCATTTAAGTCAACAAAATACCTCACTCAGCGTACATTAGATTATAATAACACAAGATGAACAGAAAAGATCAATTCCAACAAGTCTGACCCTGCAGGGGTTCTTTCACCATGTTGCGTCCAGCCAGAGTCATTTGAACAGAAAAAAAAAGGTAGGAATAAAAAGGTCCTGGAGTTTTGCTATGAAATCATCAGATATTTGGAGCTGTGAGGAATTTTACCCATTGCATAGTCCAAGCCCCTCATTTTTATAGAAGAAACTGGGGCCCAGAAAGGGAAGTGACCTGCCCACGGGCATGAGACAGAGAAAGTCCATGATGGGACCTCGTCCAGGTCCCCGTCTCCTGGCCCCTGGCCCGGGGCTTTGTCCTGGACGCCGCATTCTTATCAGGGAAAGAGCAGTGATTTCCCAAGAAGGCGTGTAGTTCCTGGACCCAAACATTGGCCAGGCTGTCGCTTGGGTACCACACCAGTGAGCCTCTGCCCGGCAAATCCTGAGAACGGGATTTCCTAGAGGGAGCAAAGCAAACAGCCCAGTGCGTGAGTCAGATGTGAGTGCAGCAACCTTCCCAGGAGGTGGACTGGGTGACTCGCCTGCTAGCCTGCCCCTTGTACACGTGTTACAGAGTTATAGACGGTGGACTGTGTGCGTGTGTGCCCGTGCGTGTGTGTGACATCTAATATATAGTAAGTGCGCGGTGGTTGGTACCATTAGTATCATCCTTTTAGGAGAAGTCACAAGTTTTCAGGGCCTGAAAACAAGGCTACTTTGGTTCAGAGAAGAGAAAAAAAACCCACAAAACTGCCCTGGACCTAGTCCATCTGTCTCATGTTTGAAGTTTAAGGTGAACTAGTCTTTCCCAGCTTGCCGAAGCAATGCACGTGGACCTGGACGTGTGTTCTCCCATCCCCTCGGAGCGCCTCCACGGACACCCCAGGGAGGAGGGTGATGGCAAGAAAATAAGACAGTTGTCCTTTAACCACAGACACATCCCCTTGAACGTCTGGGGACCTCATGGGCGGGTCAACGGCTCTCAGACGATGCTCAGACCAGCCAGTGAGGCCACACCTCTCCTTGCTGGGCTGTGTAGCCACGTCACTGGCTGTATAAAGAAGCACGTCTGAATGACAAGTGACAGAGGACTTCAGAAGAGGAAAGGATCAGCAAAGCCTCCAGAGGGAGGGAGAGAGGTCCCAGCCTTTGAGAACACGGGTGGTCAAGGGCTCTGCGTCCAGTTCCGGTGTGTGTGTGTTAGGGGTCCTCACACCACCAGGCAGATCCGTGACGCCCGCTGGGTGTCCTACACTTCAACTCGGTTCTCAGGCTGTCCACCTGGAGGCAGGGTCGGGTCCCTCAGCGCAGGGGCTCGGCCCCAAAGACCGCCCCCCAACCTCAGACGCCAGGCACAGGTGCAGACCGTGCCCTGGGCTTCTGACGAATGGCGGTAAACGGGAGGCTCCCAGGACCGGCCTCCTTGGGTACAGAGCTCAGAGAAGCAGCGTGTTGACTAGATCTCCACTTGATTATAGAAGGGTGTAAGGAGGACGGGCCAGATGGAGGAGACGCAGAGGACGGGCTCCGCGCCGTCCCGGGGCACACCACCCTCCCAGACCTCCGTTGTCCACCGCCCCGCAGCTCTCCAAGGCCCAGACCTCCGTGGTCCACCGCCCCGCAGCTCTCCAAGGCCCAGACCGCCGTTGTCCACCGCCCCGCAGCCCTCCAAGGCCCAGACCTCCGTGGTCCACCGCCCCGCAGCTCTCCAAGGCCCAGACCTCCGTGGTCCACCGCCCCGCAGCTCTCCAAGGCCCAGACCTCCGTGGTCCACCCCCCGCAGCTCTCCAAGGCCCAGACGGTGGTCCATGTACCCACAGCCCCTGCCCCCGGGAGACTCGGCCGTGAGTCCACAGGGAGCTGGACTCAGGAAACCCGGCTGCAGACAGCAAGCTGAACTCACACCCTCCCCGCTCACGTGCCCACCTTCCCCTCGCCTTTGTTGCCAACCCCCTGTTCTCACGTGAGGCTCCCTTGGTCCTCAGGATGTCTCCCCCTGGGAAGTGCCTTGACCGCTCACTAAAAAATAAGTCTGGGGAAGACCTGCCTTACCTGCTCATCCCTGGACGGTCTAAACCCCGCACACGTTAGCTCAAGCCGGGCGCCCGCAGACGTGCACGACCCCAGCCCGGGTCGGGGGACCAGGGCTCTCTCACTGTAGACAGCTGTGTCGCTGTTTGGAGTCAGGACTAAGGTCGTGCGTGTGCCCCCGCCGCCGGACGGGCCGGGCGTTGGCACCTCTGTCCCGAGCGCCCAGCGCGTCTGCAGCCATTGTGGTTTCTGATGGTCAGGTCACCGCAGGGCCCCCCGTGGGAGCAGAGATGAGAAGTGAGCTCTGGACCCCACAGGCTGGGCCACCGCAGGGGCCTTTGAACAACGCAACGCTGTCCCGAGGGCCGGGGCTCTGCGCAGGGCCCCACTGGTGACAGTTTCTGTTGGGCCGCGCAGGCCCTCCCTGTGCCTTTTGTGGAGACAGGGAAATGGGGTTTCTGCTTTGGGGAAAGATGCAGCGGAGAATATGCTTCTCATTGCACTGCACGGAGACACGTGAGGAGGGTCAGGCCCGGGTCCCGGCGGCTGCGGCTTGAGCACCAATTTCCTCCCGCGGGTCAGCTGCCTGACTCACGCACTTTCCCGAGGATCTGACACTGTAAGACTCAGGGCATGGGAATGAGAGGCCAGGGGAGGCCAGAGTTTATCTCACTGGCTTGTTTCTTTCCTTCTCTCTCCATCTCCACCCTCCCTCGAGGCCCCTACGTCCCTGATTCTGTCTTCCTGCCTTCCAGCCGTGGAGACTCGCCCCGTCGCTGCCCCGCTTCCCACTCTGTCTCCGCGGCTCCGGCTTCCAGGCCCTCACCCCATCCATCCCGTCCGTGCCAGGGCTGCCCAGCGGGCAGACACATCAGAGGCGTCCCGGCCCGGCGTCTCCCCTTGCCCGTCGCGAGGCGCGGTCGCCATCTGCTTTCAATGAAGTGTGGGTTTTGGTACGTATTATGGAAACAGAAACGGAAAAACCATCGAGGTCCCTCCTGCAAAAACCATCATTATCCACCGAAAGGAGCTCTTAGCAACTTCCGGGTGGAGAGCACATCACTGTGAACGAAGAGGAATTCAGACAGGGATTCTGGCGGGGCTACACAGACGGGAGAGGGAGACGTGGAATGTTCTCACTCACCCAGCAGTCGGGGGAGAGCGCCTTAGCCCGGCAAACAGAGCGGTCCTGCAGCCACGGCTGCGCAATCCGACACCGGCCCGGCCGCCCGGTTCCTCTGTGACTCAGGAATGTGGGCTGGCAGGGCCGCCGCGGCCGGCTGAGTGGTGAGAGGAACACCCGCACCCCATCGAGGGCCAGCTCTAGCAGAGAGCAAATGCCATCTGCCCTAGGGCCCCGTGCACGGGACAGCGGCCCGGCTGCCCTTCCAGGAGGAAGTCACCCTCCTCCCCTCAGCCCACGTGCTGAGGGACTGCTGTGTGTCAGGCATCAACCTCAGCAAGTCTCCAGCTGAGCACGTGAGGACAGTGCCTGTGTGTGCCAGGCACTCGGGAAGCATCTGGAAGGAATGCAGCCACGACAGATGGGGCTGGACAATGTCCTCTGTCTTTTCTCTGACATGAGGAGAGCCAGCGCGGCCCCTGCCAGAGAGTGGCACAGATTTACGTCCTGCGTCAGATCCTGTGTGCGTGTGTTCGTGTGTGTTTCAGAACCCCGCCATCCCTCCACTCAGGGATGCCTGAAATTCCAGGCTTACAGACCTCTTTCCTTCTTCCGTCCTAAGATACCATTATCTCAGAGAGAATAACACTTCGAGCTTTATCAGTAATTGGCATCTTAGGGGAAATTAGTTCATCAGACTTTCCTCAAGGGAAAGTCTTAATGGAGGGAAAAGGGAAGAAAATGAGTGCTAAGTACCGATGCGGGGGCAGAGCACACAGAGCTAGATGGTCCCAGGGGTCCCGGCGGAGGAGGGCTGGGCTGGGCTGGGCGCGGAGTGCGGAGTGCGGAGTGCGTAGGTCTGACCTGCCCGCCCTCGGGGAGAGACACGCCCAGGGACCAGCGTCCACGCAGCACTCCTCAGGGAAGAGTCTCTGCTGAGAGGGGCCGATCGCCGACCGAGGGGACCCGCTCTTCGGGATATCGTACTTCTCATCTGTCCACATCTCCACCGTGAGTTTCACTGGTTGGTAAAAGGAAGCAAGTGGGGCGCAGCTGTCAGTCTGAGAACGTGGTCCCTCAAAGCCCAGCCCTGGCCTCGGTTTCCTGAGCATCGCTGATGGGTGCACGGCTGACACACGTGCTCACGTGCACACACACCTGGCTGCCACCACGTCTCAAAACCCAGCATGAGCTATTCACAACAGCCAAGACATGGAAGCCACCTAAGTGTCCACCAGCAGAGGAATGGATAAAGAAGATGCGGTACATACAATACAATGGAATGCTACTCGGCGGTAAAAAAGAACGAAATAACACCATTTGAAGCCACATGGATGGACCTAGAGATGATCATACTAAGCGAAGTAAGTCAGACAGAGAAAGACAAATACCATATGATATCACTTATATGTGGAATTAAAAAAAATAATACAAATGAACCTATTTACAAAACAGAAACAGACTCACAAACATAGAAAACAAACTTATGGTTACCAAAGGGGAAAGGGGAGGAGAGAGGGATAAATTGGGAATTTGGGAGTAATATCTACACACTACTATATACAAAATAGATAACAAACAAGGGCCTACTGTATAGCATGGGGAACTCTACTCAATATTCTGTAATAACCTATATGGAAAAGAATCTGAAAAAGAGTGTATATATATATATATGTATAACTGAATCACCCTGCTGTACACCTGAAACTGACACTACATTGTAAATCAACTAGACTTCAATTAAAAAAAATTAAAATAAACAAACCCCAGAGTGCAGCTTCCTGGGAATGAGTACCCAGATAGAGCCCTGGAGCAACAGTGACTATTGTCTACGAGACCGAGGCTTACAGCAGGGGTCCCCAACCCCCAGGCCGAGGACCAGTACCGGTCCGTGGCCTGTTAGGGACCGGGCCGCACAGCAGGAGGTAAGTGGTGGGAGGATGAACGAACCTTCATCTGCCGCTCCCCATGGCTCCCCAGGGCTCGCGTGACCACCTAAGCGATCTGCTCTCTCCCCGTCCGTGGAAAAATTGTCTTCCACGAAACCAGTCCCTGGTGCCCAAAAGGTTGGGGACCGCTGGCTTACAGGACAGACAGTAACCTCAGAAGGTTCAAGGTTGGCTTGCGGCGGGCAGTGTCTTGGTGTGCGTGTACACGTTAGCTTAGCAGTTACGTTACAGTACCGCTCTCCTTAATTTTTCCAGCTGAGAGAAGGCACTGAGGCTGAGAAGGGGTGCCACTCCCCTTCTCCCCCCAGCACTGCAGAGGGACAGGGGCTTCTCGTCGTCCTGGTGGGCAGGCTGTTTATTAACTCAGCTCTCTGGCAGCTTATGGATGGCATCCCAGTGTGGGCTTAAGCAAACCAGAGCAGGGCGGTGGCATGGGCTGGACCCATCACACCAGGTCTTTCCTGAGCTCAGAGCCACTATGTAGATCCCACGGCAGGAGGGCCAGGGTTCCAGGACCCCCTGTTGCCACACGCAGGCCCAACCCAACAAAGACAAGAGGTGCTCCACACTGAAGGATGGGCTCCAACCGGTGGCAACCGGGCATCAAAGGTCCACCTAGTCTGTCATACAAAGTTAGCGACGTAGTTACTCATCACACGTCGGTCATCCTTCAGTCTACACTACTGACTGCTCGCTTTGGAGTTTCCTGTTACTTTGTGGTCTACACACCAGAAGGTTTCAAGCAGGGATTATTCTTTCTCATTTTTAATAGACATTCACATGCGTTGAAAGTGCTGGCCACTCATTGAAGCCATCTGGATATGAGGATCTGGGTGGGTGAAAGGATTGTGTGATGTGTCCAAAGCTACATGGGGAATTTTAGGAATTTTAAAGGCCAGAGCTACCTCTATACTCAAAATTCCTTCCCACCTCTGGAGGTACATTTAACTAGTCCAACCCCCGGACACGGTCTAGTAACTCTGGGTCAACTGGAATGAAGGGGCCAACCAATCATCTGGAGCTAATTGCATCACATGGTGTGAATCTGATGGGTCGTTAGCATGGCTGGAACTAGTAGGGCAGAGTTAGTTTACAGGCAGAACCTGGAGATGCTGTGGGTTCGGTTCCAGACCACCACAATATAGCGAATGTCTCAGTAGAGCAAGTCACACAAATGGTTTGGTCTCCCAGTGCATATAAAAGTTATGTTTGCACTAAGTGTGTAATAGCACTGTGTCTAAAAAAAACGATGTACGTGCCTTAATTAAAAATCCTTTACTGCTGAAAAATGCTGTAACCATCAGCATTTGTAACGGCGAGTCATGACCTTTTTGCGGGTCGGGGGGTCTTGTCTTGCTGTTGACGGCCGCTGACTGGCCGGGGGGACAGTCACTGAAGGCTGGGTGGGGTGACAATTCCTTAAAATAAGACAGCGGTGAAGTGTCCGCACCCATTGACCCTTCGTGTCACTGAGCACTTAGAGGCCACTGTAGGCTGATTAACGGGCCTCATTTCAATATTTTTGTGTCTCGGGGAAGAGGGAGGCCCGAGGAGAGGACGAGACTGGGGGGTGGCAGTCGGAACACACACAGCATTTATGTTTGCCGTGTTCTATGGGCGCAGGTGGCAGCACCTCGGAACAGCTACAATAGCAGCTGCAATCAGTAGTCAAAGCTTACTGGTCACAGATCACCGTAACAAACATGATAATAAGGAAAAGTGTGAAATACTGTGAGAATTACCAAAAGGTAACAAAACGCTGGGACAACAGCACCGACAGACTTGCTTGACGCGGGGTTGTCACAAACCTTCAATTTGTTAAAAGCACGGTATCTGCGAAACGCCATAGAACGAAATGCGACAACACAAGGGACGCCTGTACTTCGGTCTGAGGCTCTGACCGTCCTCTGCTTAATGACCGCAAGCCAGGAGTTCTGAGGAAGTGAGGTAACCTCCGTACCACAGTCCGAACAGATAACACACAGACAGGGCCTGCCCTGAGCCGGACATTGTTCCGAGCGCCTCGCGAGTGTTCACTCACTCAGTCCTCAGATCAGCTTCCTGACGTCAGCTCTATTATTGTCCCCAGCACGCGGATGAGGAAATGGAAGCGCGGGGAGGTGACTTTCCCAAAGTCACCAACGGTGAACTGGGCCACGTACACACCAGGTCCCCGGCTCACCTCCTACACGGGGAATTGCCAACCAGGATCACTCATGAACCCTGGACAGCTAATGCCGTGGACCCGCCCTGGCTGGATTTGTGCTGCCACCATGATTGGGAGAACTCACGCTCCAGCCAGGGCGGGGAGGAACTCAGGCACCAGGCCGATGTAGGCGGAGCTGGGGTCCAGGTCTCTGCTCCAGACCGCTCCTCCCAGCAGGGGCCCTGGCGAGCCAGGTGGAGAAGCAGAGTCGGCCTTGCCTGTGGGCTGCAGGGCATGAAACTGGGGTGCAGGGCCCAGGTTCAGAGGCCGGGGCCAAAGCGACACGAAAAGCCAGGAGACCGTCCAGCTGGGTCACGTGCCCGAAGGATTAGACGGATTGGAGAGATGCAGGTGTGAGTCAGCGAGGTGCAGAGCACGGGCCCAGCGTGGAGGCGGAACTCGGGAGAGGTGGGGACAGATACGGGACCAAGCCCAGGGCTGACCGCACGCTCCCAGCTGCTTCACACTGGCAAGTGCAGGCCGCGGTGGCTCCCGGGAGGGGGTGGGGGAAGGTTCTGGGCCTCCTGCCCTCCCTGGCTCGACCCGCTCGGTACTGAAGCTGGGATACTGTCCAGTTACTGGTAAGTTCTGGAAGGACAAGGCCAGGAGTCCCTGCTCACCCCATGCCCACCACGCTGGATCCAGAGAAGCAAGACGGGAGAGTGGGCAGGGGCAAGGCTTTGGAGTCAGTGACCCCTGGGCTCAGACCTCTGCTCAGCTGTGACCTTGGCCTCTAAGCCTCCGTCTCCACGCTGTAAAATAAGGATCATGATAAAACACGCACCTCCCCAGGTGAGTGGGTACGAACAGGGTTTGCGCAGGGGCCACGTCATTGATATGCGTTCAGTGGTCCCTCTCAGCGCTGATCGATCGGGGCTCCATTTTCTCCCCTAACTTCTGACTAAGTGGGTATCTGCCCTTCCAAAGGATCTCCCCCTTCCCCTGCCCCTCAGAACCCTGGGCATTTACCGGGACCTAAGGGTGGTGGGGTGGAAGGCAGAGGAAGGGCCAGGCTGGGGGTAAGGCGGTGACCCACATGGTCAGCAAAGCTAAGCCACCTCTGGTTTTAAGCCATTTTCTCAAAAGAGTCCTTCTGGCCCTTTCTCTGCTCGATCCTGGCATGCTTTCAAGGCCCCGGGAGCACCACGCTCCACGAGGCAAAGCCTGCTGGTCCACGGTTGTTTCCATCCCGGCCCTTCTGGCCGCATCTCAGTCTAAACAGCCTCCCCGGCTGTGAACACCCCATTAGCTACACGCATCAGCCATTGCGTCTCCAGTCTTTTTGCAAAGCACTGCTTAAGCTTCCATCTTCTAAACCACGAGGTCAAAATCTGTCTTCATATGTGGGGACAAAGCAGTCGTCCTCTTCCATAGATGTCATACCGCCAGTTGAATGATAGGACGTGGGTCCCACACTCACCCACTGAGACCTTGAGCCCCAGGTGGGAAAAGCTCCTCCCCCAGACACCTCCCCCTCCCCCCAGGATGGCCTTCCACCCGTCGAGGGACAGCTGGGATGTCCAGGAGAGCTGGCCGCCGGGCCCGTGGCTCACATCGCCCCTGCCCGGCCGGGCCCGAATGACTTCAGGATACAGCAGTTAACAAAGGAAAATACGAAGGGAGCCGGATTTTCCCAGCTGCCTAAGAGGGGAAAGGAAGCTGGCCTCGGTGACTCATACAATGGCATCGAAACAATTCAAGGAACTGTCCGGAGGAAGTGACCATGACCAGAATAGCCGGGCGATGGCTGCGTGCTGGTAGGGTGGGGGAGGTGGAAGCCGGGATCTCTGCAGCACAAGAGAGGGAGGTTCAAAGAAGAGGAGGAAATTTCCCGGGGCGGGGGAACTGCCCTGCGGAGGCATTTACTGAAATGAAGCTGTCTGCCGACTCCCAGGCCCAGGAGGAGAAGGTCCACGGGGGAGCGCAGAGGAGAAGGCTGCGATGCTGGGGTCTCTCCAGCTCAGGGGCCGCGCGGGACGGGGGCAGCTCGCCACGGAAAGCGCGCCCCTGCCGCGGGAGCCAGGAAGGGACCCAGCGGGTGTCACGCAGGGAAAGAAGGGCCCTGGGCGCAGGCTGTGTGGTCCCCGGGGAGAGGGCCTTGTCTGCAGAGAAGCTTGGATATAGATGCTAAGTCCCGAGGTCGTCCTCCCCTCCCCCTGCTCTAAGCGTCAACTCCGAAAGCCTCTCTCAAGGGTGAAAGAGGTTCAGAGTTTTCTAGAGCCAGCTAACTAAACACGGAGCCCAGGAGAGGGTCAACAGCTGTCCGCGGCCACACTCAGGATCCTTGGCTTCAAAGGACTCCGACGTGATTACAAAAAGAACACGAGAGTTCTCTGTGTTTATTTTAAAGTAAGGCCCTTAATAAACAGTCATTTTTAAAAAAAAAAAAAAAAAACCCCAAATAACACACAGGGGAAGCAACCTTCTTTCTGTCTTTCATGCATCAGTCAGAGCATCACACTCCCCTTGGCTTTGGCTTAAATGAGTTTGGTTTCTTCGCAGAAGTTCACCGTTTATAAAATACATACATTTTATGGACTTTGTTCTCCCCACTGGCGCAGCTTGGGGTTGGTACAAAGTTCTACAGAGTTAAACAAAACCACATGGGACCGGGCAGCTCACGTTGGCCAGTGTCCACAGAGGCAGTGTCAGCGAGGTGGGCGAGGCCCGGGGGGGGAGGGAGGGGGACCCACACAGGGGATCTCAGTGATGCTCTCGCCTCCCCTCTCCTGTCTCCCGCCCAGGGCGCGCTGGCCCCAGGAGAGAGAGGTGAGCAAACTTGGCCCAGGGCCACCCGGCGGCGCGCGGAGGTGAGGGGAGTGCCAGCCAAGCTGGCTCTGGTCAGGGCCCCTGTTTCTAATCCTCCCAGGACTGGGACACTCTGATGAAAATGCACATCGTGGAAGTTTTGTTTGTTTGATGTGTCTCCTTTCTTTTTTTTTTTAAGTTAAATTAAATTTATTTATTCTTATACAGCAGGTTCTTATTAGTTATCTATTTTATACCTATTCGTGTATACGTGTCAATCCCAATCTCCCAGTTCATCCCACCACCAGCCCCACTTCCTCGCTTGGTGACCATATACGTTTGTTCTCTACAATCTGTGTCTCTATTTCTGCCCTGCAAACCAGTTCATCTGTACCGTTTTTCTAGATTCCACATATATGCGTTAATATACGATATTTGTTGCTTTTTTTTTAGAAAAGGTAAAAACCACACCCCTTAATTACAGGAAGTCAAAAGTACAGGCATTTAAAGTCTGTGCATGTGTTTAGGTATGTAGGTAAGTAGGTTGAAGAGAGATAGATAGATGATAGATAGATAAGCAGATAGATGGTAGATAGATACATAGATACATAGATAGAGAAATGATAGATATATGGGCAGATAGATGATAGATAGGTAGGTAGATAGGCAGATAGATGGTAGATAGATAGGCAGATAGATAAATAATAGATAAATAGATGGGCAGATAGATAGATGATAGATAGATAGGCGGATAGATAGTAGAGCAGGCATGACTGTTACAGTAAGGTAGAGACTTATGATAGTGAGTTTAGTTAGGAAAACAGAAATCACACCAGATATTCCAGAGATGTTTTAACAACACAGGGAATTGGTGACACAGGTGATAGGAAGCTGAAACTGCAACATGAGATGTTAGAGGAGCCCAGAGACTAAGAATTACAGAAGCTGTCCTGGGAAGTAACATGGAAGAGGTGGTGTCACCAGCTGTGAGCTGGGATGAGGGGCCTCACGGAGCTGTTGGCCTCCAGAGCAAAGTGTTGTCCCACTGATGTCCAGACACGTGGAGACAGGCAGCTACCACAAGTCTCTTCTGCCCCCTCTTCCACCTTCCAGATCCCCTCTAGTGCTGACGACTAACACACCTGGTAGGAAGCTGGCGAGGGAGCCTGGGAAATGTGGCTGGCACAGTCTCAGCCCCCGAATCCCAGAGCAGCACAGAGAAGCATGGTCGCAGAGCTAATGGACAATAGGCAAAAATCAATACCTGTTTGGCCAGCAACTACCATACACAGCCCTCTACCTTACTGGAGATTTCCTGCAACGATGACGACTTGCCTCTGTCCTATCAGATGCATCAATCTGTCTTACAAATGATGACCTTCTCCCCTTCTCCCCCAGAAGGTGAAACATCGGGTCCTAGGGGCTTCCCTGGTGGCGCAGTGGTTAAGAATCCGCCTGCCAATGTGGGGGACACGGGTTCGAGCCCTGGTTCAGGAAGATCCCACATGTCATGGAGCAACTAAGCCTGTGCACCACAACTACTGAAGCCCGCGTGCCTAGAGCCCGTGCTCTGCAACAAGAGAAGCCACCGCAAGGAGAAGCCCGCGCACTGCAATGAAGAGTGGCTCCCGCTCGCAGCAACTAGAGAAAGCCCGTGCGCAGCAGCGAAGACCCAACACAGCCATAAATAAATAAATTTATCTATTTAAAAAAAAAAAGTTGGGTCTTACCTGTCCTCTCCCTAGCTCAGATTTTCATGAACTCCTCTTCTAGCTCAGTCACAATCCCACTTGAACTTCTGTAACCTGGAGATGAAATGAAAAAGCTATCCATCAACAGCAAGGCTGATGTGAAGTGATGTGATGACAAGCAAAGAGGACAAAGCATCGCTGCTACAGTCTTCATTTCTATACAAGACACAGGTCATTGCTGATTTCTGTAACTTCCTTCTTCCCCTTCCTCACAGACAGACAGCCACTAGGTCAGTCCGAGTTCTCTACTTTGCTTCTCCTACTTTCATTCCTAAGGGACTGAATCTTCTACAGTCCTACTGTTCTTAGGTTACTAGAGTTTTCCATCAACGTTTGTTACAGGACTTCATGGGACCAAGAGCTGCCCCCAGAGGATCCCCCAACCTCCAGACACAGTCCTCCCAGCCCCTTTTGTGTAGCGGCAGCCTCATCTTCTGCTACGTAATCAGGATCAATCATCCCAGCCAGAGGGCAAACGCTTCTTTGCCTATTGGTTCGGTGGCGTGAAAGCCCAAATGTCCAGGTAGAAGTCCCAGCTTTCAATTTGATGGAAGCATTGTGTGCCCTGCTGGAAGCATCTGTTGTCACTAAGAGCTCTAAACCCAAAGTTGCTGAGACGGGAAGGCAGTTTCTCCAGGGGATTTACTAGTGATAGGAGCCAAGTTCATCTTCACCCCTTGATTTCTAGACCCTTCAGCTCTGGTTATGGGGGCAACCGCACCACGTTTCCATTACCACACACTGCAGAGCGGCGTCCAGCATCTCAGGTGTTGTCCCTCACCTTGCAGTATAACTACTTCCTCTGAGGGCCACTCTTCGGTTCTCTGAAGCCACATGCTTCTGGGTGATGGGACACATGGCAAGACGAAGCAGTCCACCAGCCTAAGCCCACGGCTGCATTTCTTTGGCTATGAAATGAGTTCTTTGGCCAGAAGTGAGGTTGTGAGGGACCCCATGACAGTAAATAACGTAGTCTCTATGCCCACGGATGGTGATGGTGCAGAAGTATTTCAGGTGAAAGGAAAGCCCCCATCTAGAATAAGGGCTTATTCCCATAGTATAAATTGCTTCTCCCTCCTTAATAGAATAGAAGGGACCCAGTGGGATCACTCTACCTGCAGGTGGCCTTCAGGAGTGATGTCACGTCCAGGGCTCCACATGTTTCTGCTGTTGGCAGGTCAGGCACTCGCCCCAGGTCACCCGCAGGGAGGAGAAGTCCGTGTCGCCACGTGGAGGAGATGCAGGGCTTCCATCGATGCCACTACGGCCGCGTCGTACGTGGACCCACTGACGGAGCACCAGTGTATTGATAGTTGTGGGGAAAGCTGGCCGACACCGCAGAGGGTCATGGGATTCATCAGATTAGTGCGAGCCTCTTGCAAATACCCCTCTGTGCGAACTCATATAGGACAGAAGTATCCTCGCACTTGGCACCATTCTAGGATGTCACCCTATTCCTCTTCTCTAGTTTCTAGGGTGTTCAGCGCTCAAGAGCAAAGTGAAAGGCAAGTTGCTGCATTTTGCACCTCCTAAAGGTAGGAGTAGCTTCTGCAGACCATTTGTACCCTACACACTGTGTGTGCTTCTACCAGGCAATAGAGCTCAAAGTCTAAAGGTCTGAGCCTGTCATTTTCCCTCTGTAAGTTCTCTTGTGTAGGTAGATGTGGCCATCTGGTTTCTTCAGTGGCCACTTTGCTGCAAGCACCACAGCTAATATGAATTGGACTGGTGATTGGACTGGTGATTTGGGTTGGCTTAGCCCTTCTACCAAACTGCTTGCTATAAAGCTGTCCTTATAACTTACACCACGGCAGCAGATAACAACTGAAAAATAGGCTCATGGCTTCAGATGGCTCCTAGTCTGTGCCACTGACAGAGAGTAAAGATCTCTTCCAGATCCCCTAGAGGCAGCGTGTACATTATCAGGCCAGCTGGAAATTTAGTTCTACCACATTATCTCTTTAAGAGAATGGAGGAATTTTTAAGACAGGCACTGGTCACAGGTCACGTCTTTTCCTAACCAAAACTAACATCCATTATTTTTAGTTAGAAACCCTAAGCTCAGATGAGAGTGTTCCAGGTAGAAGAAAACTGCATGAGTGCAGGCAGAGAAGTTGGAAAGAATGGTGGAGGGAACTTCAAGTTTAAGATCATAGACCGAGTGTGAATTAACTTGCTGTCTCTTCCCAAAATCCCATTGAAATGATAAGAAATGACACTTTTAAAGAAGAATAAACCCATTACAATGTTGGGAAACAAGAAGGGATGTCATAGGCAGACCAGAGTTTATCATAAGGTTTTTTAAAAATAAAATTCCATTGTAATTCACACTAATTATAATAAGTGAAATGATACACAGATATTTAAAGAAAAAAGTTAATCTCCCACCTCCCTCTCTAAGACAACCAACGTTTACAACCTGATGTGTACCTTTCCCGCTCTAACTCTCTTTTCCATATATACACATACACACGTACGTATGTAGATAGATGATAGAGGATAGATAGATAGAGGATAGATAGATAGATAGATGATAGGTATTTAGATAAGAGAGGGTATGTTTTGTTTTGATACAAATATTGTCTTATACAAGGTGAATTTATACTATACTTTTATTCTACAACTGTTTTCTTACTTAACAATATACCATGCATATCCCTTCAATTCAATGCAGAGAGATCTAACTCATTCTCTGCAGTTGCTGTGCGGTAGTCCGTGGCATGGATATGCCATAATTTCTTCATCATATTCTCTTGCTGGTGTTTCCAATTTTTTGTCACAATAAACAATGAAACAACAAACAGCCTTATCCTTTCATTCTTATGTGTTAATATATTTATTGTGTAGTATAAGTTTGCACAGATGAACTTGCTAGGCGAAAATGTATGCATACGCCTTATCTCTATTTATAAGTATAATTTCCGTGTTTGCTCTACTACTTGACAATTCCCCCCTGAATATCATGACCATTCACCCCTAAATATTTTAGCATGCCTCTCTAGGAGTAGAGAGCATCTTCTAGATAGCTACAAAACCACTGTCCTACCTAGGATAATTAGGAATAATTTCATCATGTCAGCTAATATTCAGTCCACATTCAAATATCCCCCCAGCTGTCCTGAGAATGTCTTTCATACCTTCTTTCTTAGCCAGAAGTCAATCTGAGCTAATGTACTGCATTCAGTTTTCGTACCTCTTTGGTCTCTTTTAGTGAAGAAGAGTTTGTCACTCTTTCCTTGAGACACTGGTGTTTAAGGTGTCTGGCTAAGTTATCTTGTAGAGTGTCCCACATCCTGGATTTCTGACTATTTCCCTCTATGGTATTATTTAACTTTTCCTCTATTTCTGGTATTTCTGGTCTAGAGGCTTGGCTAGATTCAGGTTACACATTCTGGCAAGAAAAACAAGAACAAATGTATGTCACATGTGATGTTGTATAACAAATTATATTTTAACTTTAATAAATTTTGTCAGATTGCATCCCCCAGAGCTTGTGGCACCTGCACACTTCCACCAGCAGTGGCTGCCCTTGCATTTTAGCTGCTCTAAATATTATTGCTTTTTTAATGTTCGCAAATCTGATGGAGTTTTAAAATGGTATATCTGTGGTTTAATTTGCATTTTCTTGACTGCTAGGGAGGTTAAAATTTTAGTCATATGTTCAGTGGGTATTGCGCCATTCCCTCCTGTGAATTTTACCTTCATATCCTGTATTTGTTAGGGTAATGCTAGCCTTAATAAAAAAGAAACCTCAGAGTTTCAGAAGCATAAGATAATACACTTATTTCTCGTTCATGTAACTGTCCAGTGAGTTTGGAAGGCAGCCTTCCAGATGATTCAGGGACGTGGACTTCTTCCATCTTCTGGCGCCACATTCCTTAGAGCTGTAGGAAGAGAAGATGGAAAACTGACGCCTTTCCTTCACTTCCTTGACCCTAGCAATGACACAATCACTTTCATCAGTGACAACTAGTCACATGATGTCATTAGATGCAAGTGGGGAGGGGCTAGGAAATCTGGTTCCTGATTGGACAGCTGCTTTCCAGAAACAACTCTAAACTGTGACCTGAGAATATGTGGCCATCTCTGTTGGGTTGTTTGTCTTTTATTTGTATGATTTCTCTATATAGAAGGGATTACCGTATATATGTTTATATATTGCACAGGATCACCATATGTGTATATTATATTTTCCCTGGTACATTAGTAATTGTCTTTGGATTCTATTCAGTGTGTCTTTGGAAACTATTTAGTGTGTATTTTGCTTTATAATTATTTTTAAAAATAAACAAACAGCTCATGCAGCTCAATATCAAAAAAACAAACAACCCAATCCAAAAATGGGCAGAAGACCTAAACAGAAATTTCTTCAAAGAAGATATACAGATTGCCAACTAACACATGAAAAGATGCTCAACATCACTAATCGTAAGAGAAATGCAAAGCAAAACTACAATGAGGTGTCACCTCACACTGGTCAGAATGGCCATCATCAAAAAATCTACAAACAATAAATGTTGGAGAGGGTGTGGAGAAAAGGGAACCCTCTTGCACTGTTGCTGAGAATGTAAATTGGTACAGCCACTATGGAGAACAGTATGGAGGTTCCTTAAAAAAACTAAAAATAGAGCTATAATATGGTCCAGCAATCCCACTCCTGGGCATATATCTGGAGAAAACCATAATTCAAAAAGATACATGCAGGCTTCCTTGGTGGCGCAGTGGTTGAGAGTCTGCTTGCTGATGCAGGCGACACGGGTTTGTGCCCCGGTCCGGGAAGATCTCACATGCTGCGGAGCGGCTGGGCCCATGAGCCATGGCTGCTGAGCCTGCACGTCCAGAACCTGTGCTCCGCAACGGGAGAGGCCACAACAGTGAGAGGCCCACGTACCACAAAAAAAAAAAAAAAAAAAAAAAGATACATGCACCCCAAAGTTCACTGTAGCACTATTTACAATAGCCAGAACATGGAAGCAACCTAAGTGTCCATCATCAGAGGAATAGATAAAGAAGATGTGGTACATATATACAATGGAATATTACTCAGCCATAAAAAAGAAGGAAATAATGCCATTTGCAGCAACGTGGATGGACCTAAAGATTGTCATACTGAGTGAAGTAAGTCAGACACAGAAAGACAAATATCATATAATATCACTTATATGTGGAATCTAAAAAAATGGTACAAATGAACCTATTTACAAATCAGAAATAGAGTGATAGATGTAGAAAACAAAATTATGGTTATCAAGGGGGAAGGGGGAGGGATAAATTGGAAGATTGGGATTGACATATACACACTACCGTCTATAAAACAGATAATTAATAAGAACCTACTGTATATACAGGGAACTCTATTCAATACTCTGCAATGACCTACATGGGAATAGAATCTAAAAAAGAGTGGATATATGTATATGTATGAGTGATTCACTTTGCTGTCCAGCAGAAACTAACACAACATTGTAAATCAACTATAATCCAATAAAACTTTAAAATAAATAAAAAGATACATCTCAAAAAATTGTTTGTACTCAAGTATATATGTATTTACATTCACGTATGTATAATTATATAATTAGAGGTTTTTTCTATCATGTTATACATTTTTGCTTTCATTCATTGCTTCAGTATTTACTGTCTTACTAAGAATATGGCTTACTTTCTAATATGGCTTGGAATCCCACCTTTGTGTATATTGTTTCCATATATTCATGAATCCAATATCAAACTCTATTTTCTTCCACTGTTTTTAGACATGTATTCTTATATATGAACTATGTAATAATTTTATTTATTTCCAAAAAATGGAGAATCCGTTGAAATTACATTAAAATAACTTGGAATGACAGATCATATTTTTGTAATTATATCTTCCCATCTAAGAATATGAACTGCCTCTCTGTTTATTCGGGCTTTGTTTCATGTTCTTCAATAATATCTAACAGTTATATTCATAAGCATGCTGAGCCTTTTAAAAATTTATTTCTAAATATGTTATAGTTTTTTCTATATATGGATGGTACTTATAAAAAAATATAACTTCCAACTTTTTATTGTTATCATAAAGAAACGGTTTTGATTTTGTAAACTTATACTGTATCTGGTTATATAATAAAATTCTTTTATTAATTCTAATATTAAGACTTCTTTAATTTTCTGGATCTACAGACGTATCATCTGAAATAAAAGTACAGTTGTTTCTTTTGCCTACACAACCATGGTGTCAGCCGTGCCCCTCCCCCTTCCAGTATATTCCCAATCACAAGTGACTAGGGCAATTTCTCCTGAGATAAAACTCAAGAATGAATCTGTAAACAGAGTAAGCATCTTTCTTGGAAAAGAAGGAAGTTTCCATCATGGACAATACGGTCATAGAGTGAAGGCTAATAGGGACCAGTTAGAAAACAAGGAGGCCAGGAGAGGTGGAATGACATCTTTAAAAACTGGAAGGGAAAAAGATGTCAACATTGAATTCTTTATCAAACTCAAGTATCCTTCCAGAGTGAAGGCAAAATAAAGACACTTCAGATTAAAAAAAAGAAAAGGAGGGCTCCCCTGGTGGCGCAGTGGTTGAGGGCCCGCCTGCCGATGCAGGGGACGCGGGTTCGTGCCCCGGTCTGGGAGGATCCCACATGCCGTGGAGCGGCTGGGCCCGTGAGCCATGGCCGCTGAGCCTGCGCGTCCGGAGCCTGTGCTCCGCAACGGGAGAGGCCACAGCAGTGAGAGGCCCGCGTACCGCAAAAAAAAAAAAAAAAAAAAAGAAAAGGAGAGTGAGAGAGAATTTTTTTGTCAGCAGACCTGGAGGACAGTAAATGCTAAAGTAAGTTCTTTAGGATGAAAGGAAATGACAACAAATGGAAATTTGCATCTACAGTGGAGAAGACTGGAAATGGTAAATATGGCTAGTTTTCCCTCTTAATTTCATAAAAATGCATATGATTGTTCAAAGCTAAAAGAAAAATGTATTTTGCAGTGCATAAAATATACAGACATATTACATATAACAACTGTAGCATAACAGATGGGGCTGGAAAGTGGGCTTCACACTTGCAAAGTTCTTACATTTTATGTGAATTGGTACAACGTTAACTCTCAATAGACCATAGAAAGTAAATGACCTATACTATAATCCCAATATAAACTCCTAAAAAGTAAATCAGAAAGCAGGGTTCTTTGTACAACCTTGAAGGGTGTAGGGGAAATAGACTATATTTCTCCTTCTCAAAACCTTCATCCACTAATGTTGGGCTTGACCGCGTGACTTTCTTTGGTCAATGGAATCAGAGCAGAAGAACTAGTTCTGAACTTAGACCTTAAGACACATCACACTTCCACTTACTCCTCTGGGAGTTTCTGACCTTCGCCATGAGAATAACATGCTCCAGGCTGCTTACAGCCTCTCCAAAAGAATGAAACATCGTTGAACCTCAGCCTGAAAGATCTCTGCCCAGGTCCACCAACATACACATGAGTGAGAAACAAATACTTGTTGTTTAAGGACACTGAGGTTTTATGGTTGTTTGTTATGCAGCCAAAGTTGACTCCAACACAGTAGAACTTGGAAACGGGAATAGAAGTAAGTAATAAACACAACTGATACCACAAACATACAAAGAATCACAAGAGACTACTATGAACAGTTCTAAGCCAACAAATTGGATAACCTAGAAGAAATTGGTAAAATCATAGAAACATACAACTTAACAAGAATGAATCATGAAGGAATAGAAAATATAACCAGAACAATAATGAGTAAGGAGCCTGAATGAGTCATCAAAAACCTCCCAGCAAAGAAAAGTCTTGGACCAGATGGTTTCACCAGTGAATTTTACCGAACATTTAAATAAAACTTAATACCAATTCTTCTCAAACTCTTTCAAAAAACTGAAGAAGAAGGAACACTTCCTAACTCATCTTATGAGGCCACTGTTACCCTGATACCAAAGCCAGACATGGACACTGAAGACAAGAAAATTACATATCAGTATCCCTAATGAGCATAGATGCAAAAATCCTCAGCAAAATACCGCAAACAAAATTCAACAACATATTAAAAGGATCATACACCATGATCAAGTGAGATTTGTCCTGAGATTCAAGTATGTTTTGACATATGAAAAATCAGTCAATGTGATGCACCACATTCATGGAAAGAAGGATAAAAAACAAACACAACATCGAAGTGGGCAGTGGGTACCAGGGACCTAGATGACCACTCTTAGCTGATTTGTCCCAGATTTGAAGTCATGAAAGAGGATGACATCGCCAAGGGACAAATGAGTGTAACAAGAGAAAAAGATCAAAAAGAGAATCTTGAAAAATGTCATTTCCATTTATGTCATCTTAACAAGAGGGGAATAATTGGACCCCCCCTCCAAAAAAAAAGAAAGAAAGAAAAGAAATGAAAACCAGGACAGCACTCAGGTGCAGAAACCACAGGAGGTAGGGTGTCAAAATGCTGCTGAAGAGACTGGATGGAAAAGCGTCCAGTGGGTTTGGTAACTGGAGGCCACTCTTAACTGACTGTGAAGTCAAGGGACAGGTAAGGAAACGAGATGACAAAGAGCAGAGCAAAGTGCACCTGGAGAAACGTCTAGGGCAGCATGTGAGACTGTGGAAGCCAGTGAAGGGCAGGTACAGGACAGGTGTCGAGAGTGGAAGCTGACCTAGGAAAGGTTTTGTTGAGGATGGGGAGACTGGAGCCATTTGTAGACAAGAGGAAAGCCACTGGAGAGAGAGCAGCTATGAAAAAGAACCAGATGGGAAGAAAGAGCTGATGAAGTGAAGGGGTCAAAAAATCAGAAAGGGATGGAAATGAGAGCCAGCTGCAGCCTTAACAGCCTTGGAGAGGGAGCCACTAGTAACTGTGGTTTGTCCTGCCCACACTTCACAGTGTAGCCTTAAGAGTGGGGGCAACCTCGCCCCAGACCCCCAGCTTCCCTGGCTATAGTGTCTAGCCTTATAGCTGGAACAAAGGAGGGAAGCTATTGTGAAAACCCTGATGATAGTGATGGTATCTGTTCCTACCCTCCAGACATTCTGTGCATTCCAACATGATCTTTGAGCAGAATATGGGACAGGTATTATTGTTCTCAGCAGAAATGGGAGT
Source organism: Globicephala melas (assembly GCF_963455315.2). Taxonomy (NCBI): domain Eukaryota; kingdom Metazoa; phylum Chordata; class Mammalia; order Artiodactyla; family Delphinidae; genus Globicephala; species Globicephala melas. The sequence goes on along the minus strand of NC_083315.2, from coordinate 1,930,594 downwards.
GCAGAGCTGGGTGCTGAAATCAAAGTCAAACAGCCAGGAGAGGTGGCCGTGCTTCCTGTTTGTCCCCTGGATAGCCCCACATTGCTCTGCAAAACCTCAATATTCACCGAACATCCACCCCACACTCAAACCAGAGAAAGCTTTCACAGAATGCCAGCAGTTCCAACAAAAATACTTGAACTTTCTTCAGTTCCTTTCATCTGATCCCGATATCCTTCCTTGAATATAGTGGCTCCATTGAATCCAGTGGTTCCTAGCAGCATGGAGAAAGGGAACAGATGGACGATGAGATAAAGGAGTTTGAATTTGCCTCAAGATAGTAAAATCTTGAGGTATCCAAGCTTTCCATCTGTGTAAAAATCTGCCAACAATCTCCCTAAATATTAGGAATTGCACTTAAGTAGCCATTCCTCTGGATGATGGTAACAATAAGGGTTTACTCTGGACCAGGCACTGTTTCAATCACTTTACATGTATCATCTCATTTAATCCTAACGAGAGTTCTGTGAGGGAGGTAGAACCACCTTCCTCCTCATTTATAGATGAGGAAACGCTGGCTTGGAGTAAGTGAGAGACTGGCCAAGCTCGTAAGTAGTGAGATGGGGATTTGAACTCTGGACTCTCATGGCGGAGCCTGCATCTCGGCCGCCATGAGGCCATCGCTCAGGGATATGTCCACGTCACTTTTCTTCATTATACTGGAAAAACACAAAACTCAATTTGAATTGTATAAAGCCATCTTTACTATGGGTTAGGAGCTACCTGTGGCATAAACGAGCTGTTATCACGTCTTTACTACTCAGTGAAGAATAGCGTAGATAAGTAAGCCATTGAGGTTAAAAACACTAACTCAGTGGCTTACCTGGCACGCCACCACCATTCTTGTCCTCAGTCTGTATGAAGGCGACTAAGAAGAGGCATGAAACTTGTGAGTGGGCGAAACAGCATGCGGTAGCAACTCCACGTGCCTGTCACGGCAGCCCTTGGTCACCGCACAAGGCAGTGAACTCTCACGCCGCAGAGCACTGTGGGTCTAGAGAAGCACACTCTCACATGAGGCCTCCAGAGCCCTGGCAACACACTCACGTGGGGCACTCGCTTAAAACGCAGATCCCTGGAGCCTGCCTAGGCCTGCGGTCTGATCCATTTACATGTGGGCGGGGAAGGGAATGCAATCAGACAACATGAGCCTCTGCAGGCCAGGGGGTCCTTAGGCACCCGGCATCTGGGATCCACTACACCACAGGTTTGTCCTGAGCACGTCACGACTGAAGAGACATTGAGGTCCGTGTCACAAAAGTCAATGCCAGAATGAACAACAATGGGGGGGGGGTAGGACTCTCGGGCGGAAGTGCACGTTTGCTAGTTTCTCATCTTGTCCTGGCAGCCTAAAGTGGGTAAAGACAAAATACCAGCTGAAGTTTACTCTTTCTAGCAAAAAGGGCCCCCAAGATGAGAGAAAAAAAAAAGGATATAATGACCAGGCATGACAGTTAAAAGAAGGAGGAGGGGAACAATGGGTTGAAAAAGTAGAATATAATAGATATTGACAGTGAGAACATTATAAAATCAATAATAAGGGGTTAGACAGACTAAAGCATTATAAGGGGAACCAATAGGAAAAATGAGCAACATTGAGATGCTACTGATAGGCTGGGTGTTTTCAGTCCTTCCCTCCTCTAGGGAGTTGGCTGTCAGACTACATCCTGGCATGTGGAGATGAGCACTTCCTCCCGTGAATCGGGGCGGGGCTGAGGTGGAGGTCTTTCCTGGCGTTACTAGTACAACTGAAGCCTCTTCTCTGTTAAGCAGACAAAGAAAGTACCTCATGACTTCCTGTGTTCTATTCTCCAGGGTCTCATCCTTGTCAGGAAATACTGAATTTAGAGAGGAAATGTGTTTGCTAAAATAGAAATAATAATTAAATCATGTAAATCAAAATAACAAGATATGTATGGGGTTTATAAAAAACTGAAGAAAATTCCAGTGAACCAAATCTAAATATAATCATATGAATATCTGACTAAGGTCAGTTAACTAACAAGAAGTTAGCCAACAACCTGTGTCCAGATGTTTCTGTGCTACCTAAGCGCTGCTGTGCCTTTTGTGAAATGTCTGCAGTGGACTTGTGATACTTTACTGATCAAGAATAGAGATGGTTCTATTGGAAAAGGATCCCAGTCAATATCAATATTATGTAGCGTATTTGCAAAAAGAAACACAAGAATGATGAATTTGATGAGTGGGTAGAAACAGGAAGGGAGGTAGGGGTGGAAGTGAGATATCTGGGAGTATACTTCTTTATATCTTTTTGATTTTGAACATATAAACATTTTATATACTCAAAAAACCCCAAAATTAAATCCAAATGGATTTTTTAAACTCCAAAACTGAAGACAAACAGAAGCGAATAAACTTAAATATATATCAAGTTGATAAGATAGCCACCCTTGGAAAAATAACTATTTCAAGTAACTTTTGATTTTAAGGAGCTTCTAATTCTGACTAATCCAAGTCACTTTTATCTCTAACATCTGTAATGGAATACATTCTAAGGTCAAAACGAATGGAAAGAAAGCTGAAAGTTGCTAGGTTTGTGGATAGTTGTAATACTGGTATTTGTGATTAATTTTGTGTGTCACCTTCACTGGTGAGTTGTTGAGAATGTTTTTGGATGAGATTAACATTTGATTGGTAGACTGAGTCAAGCAGATGGCGTTCCCTAATGTGGGTGTGTCTCATCCAACCCATCAAGGGCCTGAATAGAACAAAAAGGCTGATTCTTTCTCAAGTAGGAGGGAACTCCTCTTGTCTGGTGGTCTACCAGCGGGGACATGATTTTTTCCATGCCTGTGGGCTCAAACTGAAGCACTGACTCCTCCTGGGTCTCAGGCCGGCCAGCCTTTGAACTGAAACTACACCATTGGCTGTCTGTGGGTCTCCTGCTTGTCAAGTCACCCTGCAGATCCTGGAACTTATCAGCTTCCATAGTCATGTGAGCCAACTCCTTACAGCAAATCTCATACAGAGAAAGAGAGAGAGAGAGAGAGAGAGAAAGAGAAAGATGTGTATATATGTGTGCCTCCTACTGGTTCTGTTTCTCTAGAGGAACCCTGACCGATACAGCACTATAATTCTAAAACAATTTTATTTTTATTCTGGATAAGGCAAAAGGTAAATATATTAATCTTCTTAAGAAACAAAAGTTTCTCTGTAAGAAAAAAAAGAAATGAAAATAGAAAAGGTAAGGAAAAGCCTTATACTCTGACATTTGTGTGGGAAATTCATTAAGAACTCATGATTATTTTGAAAATATATCTGCCAGCTTTGTTCAGTGAAATGGCTAGTAGCCATGAGCACACATGGCACCCAGATTTTGGTTTCTAAATGCTTCTCCCCATTACAAGAAACCAGGGTGTCCTGGAGCAACGGCTGATTCCAGATCTTGGTCAGAGAAAGCACGAGATGAGTCTGGGACAACTTGCGCTGGAAAACAAAGTGGTGATCAAAGACTCATGGGGTCACATAAATGGTTATGGGGCCCAAATAAAGGGGCTCCCACTGGTGAAATTTAGGACAACGTGGGCATTAGAAAAATGATGGTCACTGTTTATAACAAATTAAACTGCAAAAATCATGAATTTATAATGATATGCAAAGAGGGGTATGGGGAGGGAGTGAGAGGGAGAGAGAGAAACGGAGGTGGAGAGAGAAAGCTCTTCTTTTACAGAAGGCCAGCTAATAAATATAAAATAGACTGCACAATTAAAAAAATCATCAACCTGCAGCCACAATATAATAACTCATACAGGCAGGGATCATCATGGATTCTTAAATTGTTGGACAAAATATTGCTAGTGACATTCTCTTCACACAGTCCCAAAGTATTCACCGCCCCCAATTATTTACCAATTTGAAAAAGAAAATCTATCTATATAGTGGAGGGGTCTGGTGGCCACAACCTTAGCCAAAAACATGAAATTTCATCACAAATGTTAGGACAATCTAACATCCTGTTACTCTTATGATGAAATACAAGTTCTCAACACCACCTGTGTAACATTCTTCAGAGAATTATTTAACCGGAATCTAACTATACATTTCGTCTTTACTCCAAGTTACGGCAAAAACACAGGCACTACCAAAAAAAAGCAAACACCACCATGAGGACACAGTCAGATCAGTCTACAAGGTAGAATGTTGTACAAGGCAATGGGCCTGCACTCTTCAAAAAATACGTCACAAAGACATAAAAGCAAGTGGACTGTTGTATCATAAAGAAACTTAATAGGATCCTGAATTGAACAAAAGAGTATAGACTGCATATGAGATGATATAATGAAATGTTGTTCATTTTGTCAGGTAGGATAATGACATCAGAGTTATGTAAGTGAATATTCTAATTCTAAGGAGATTCATGCCGAAGTATTTAGAAGTGAACCGGCGTGGTGACTACAATTTACTTTCCAATAGTTCAGCGAAAAAAGCTAATATATGTATATAAACTCAGAGAAAAAAGAGGGAGGGAGAGAGAGACAGAGCCAAAGAAAGCAAGCAAATGAGGCAGAATTGGTGAATCTAGTCCAAGAGCACATGGGTTTCATTTTTTAATTATTTCCATTTTTCTGTATGCTTGAAAATTTTCAAAATAAGAAGTTGAAGGGAAAGTATTGGTGCTAATACCTTTGAAAAATACAATTAAGTTACTGCAGGAAAGAGAAAGGATTGATCTGTGTTTTTAGGTAAGAATAGAAACTTCCCCCAAGCTGGGGAGGAGCACTGCGCCACGGTCAAGTTCACTCTGATTCTGAGCACGTCTCATTAACTCAAAAGGGCAAACCTGACCTACATCCTCCCAAGCACTCGTTACAAAAGCAAGGAGCCCTTTTCCAGGGCAGCCAAGTGTCCATGGAGGCAAAGCTTGCGGGATGAGAGGACCTTTTCTTCAGAACAAAGAGCTGGGAGGGAGGTAAGTAGGACTTGCCTTTGAGAGACGGAGCAGGCGTATGTCAATGGCACAACCGGGACGAGAGGCAGCAAAACGAGTGAAGGGATAGGAATCTGGAGCTGAGATATGGGCTCTGAGATGGAAGCTTAAAATAATTTAACGCAAGAGAGTAAAATGCTTCCCAGTTTCCGGGAGAGTGCTTTGGCTTTTTTTGGCTATTGTTAAGGAAAGCCTTTCTGTGGCCTCTCGTTTCACCTGCCTACACCCCTTGCCCCCGTGTACCCGGTTACCTGCACGACCTCTGCCCCCCTCACTCTCCCACAGCGCTCAGAGAAGCGCTAGCCAGCTGGTGTCCTGACACCCATTTGGGTCCTCCAGGCTCAGCCTCTCCCCAGGGAGCCTCTTCTTTTACCCGGGATTCGAAAGCACCACATGTGACCCTAAGAGAGTCCCAAATAGCCACAGAGAATCATGGTCTCACAGCATGGACTGGAATCACATTTCAAGTTCCTGCTAAACTGACAATTTTTAGGACTTCCCCGGCAGCGCAGTGGTTAAGACTCCACGCTCCCAATGCAGGGGACCCGGGTTCGATCCCTGGTCAGGGAACAAGATCCCACATGCCTGCCGCGACTAAGAGTTCGAATGCCACAACTAAGAGTTCACATGCCACAACTAAGAGGTCACATGCCACAACTAAAGAGCCCACATGCCGCAACTAAGACCCGGGGCAACCAAATAAATAAATATATATATATATATATTTTTAAAAAAAGAACGGCTATTAAAAAAAAAAAGAAAAGAAACAGGAGGCCACAGGAAACTGTAACACATCGCAGTGTCTCTCACCCCTCCTTCCCCCCACCCCCCACCAAAGGGACAGCATAGAAGAACTCAGCGGTCCTGCAAACAAGACATTCCCTTTAAAAATAATAATAAAATAAAAAATAATAAATTGACAATTTTTAACTTACTACTGGCAAAAACCTCAATAACTTTGAAAGGGTGTGGTCAGAGCTGGTTGCATTAAAATATATACATATGCTGGCTTTCCTCTTTTTGGGTGAGAGTCCCTAGATTTTTATTTCTGTGCAATGAAGGGTAGATAAGACTTGTCGATGCTGGTTGAAGGGCCCTCCAGAGTGGAGAACAGGCCAGGACATGCCGATACCTCATTTCTTCCCATGAAATTTGTTTAAAATATCTTCTATTGCAACTTCACATAAACTTATTTCCTTGAAAAATCAGATTATAGATGTATTGAGCTCAAGCATAAGATAGTTGCTGTTTTTTCCTTATTATCTCTTTTATTTTTTTAATTAATTTTTATTGGAGTATAGTTGATTTACAATGTTGTATTAGTTTCCGGTATACAGCAAAGTGATTCAGTTATATATATCCATATATCCACTCTTTTTTAGATTCTTTTCCCATATAGGTCATTAGAAAATATCGAGTAGAGTTCCCTGTGCTATACAGCAGGTTCTTATTAGTTACCTATTTTATATATAGTATTGTGCATATGTCAATCCCAATCAAAGATAGTTGCTTTTGCATAACCCAACAAGTACCCACTTCCACAGAGTGCCCAAGTGCCTGGCAGCGACTAACTTCATATACACGTAATACAACTGAAAACGCTTCGTGCTCCTTTTCATCCTGGGGACTTGGCTTTGCGGGACGGGTATTTGCTGGATGGTTCCACAAGCTGGCTAAATCTGCTTTCCTTTTCACACTGACTGCAAAGTTGTTCAGAACCATATTTGAAACCCACTTCCACCAGTGTGATCGAAATCTTACACCCTGCCTTTGAGGCAATGTTTTTACAGCCTCATGATGTGTTACCGTAACTGGTTGCCTTGAATCTTTCTGGCTGAAGAGGCACTTACGGGATGAAGAGAATGCTGGCTGAATCCAGACCCTAGCAGGGGCTGCTCAGGCTCCAGGACGCTCTCAATTTGTAGTGGACCCTAAGATGCCTTGACAATAACCAGGGATCATTTACCTAAGAGCACCAGGCCTGGAAGAACAGCAGATCCCTGGAGAGCAGCTCTCAGTTGGCAAAGCCAATACATGAAGCCGCCTTTTTGGTTTCTTAGGAAGCACAGAGTGCATCAGGGAAGGAGGCGGTGCTGCAGCCCGTCCACCCACCCCCACCTCCACAGGCGCACCTGCAGACGTTTCCAGGATGTACAGACTAGGAAGCTGAAAACAGTAGGAGCTCATTTTGCTGAACACTTGATATACACTCTGTAACAACCCTGCAATGGAACATTATTATCCTACTTACACACAAGGAAACTGAGGCTCATAGAAAATGTTGCCCAAGGTCATGTAGCTGCAAGAAAATGGCAAAGCAGGATTTAAGTCCCTGGTGGGCCTGATTCAAAGTCCTGGGTCATTGCAGCATGCCTGCAGGGCCAACTGCCTGCCCTCGCCTCTGTTTCCCCAAATGCCACGTGTGTGAATATCACGTCTGTGATCCCTGATGAGGCTACTACATGAAGTCTATAAAATATTTTAATTCTTCGGAGGAAAAGAACCTTAAAAACATAAAGCCATGTGAAATGAGGCCAAAGAACTCCTGGATGACTGCCTGGTTTGATTTTGGGTCCCTGTGAAAGTTAGGGAGCAAATGTCAAAGAGCAGATCTTGCCCTCTGGCATCTACAGACGTCACAAAAAATTCATGGAACCTCTGGAGAAGTCCTGCAGACTTCTGTAGTCCTGCAGACTTCTGTAGCTACAGCGTTTAAATGCTGCAGTGGGACTCATCAGTGGCGTGGCCCCAGCACCAGCACCCTGCCCCATCAGCCCCGTCAACACACCCTGAGCACGGGCAGAAGCAGGGCACGGAGGGCCCTCTCTTCCTCCTCGGAAGCTGTGGTTCCCAGCCTGAGCTGTTGACACTGCACCAACCAGTGGCTGCAACACTCAGAGCTCCCTGGGGACCCCAGTGACCCTGCTTCAGAGCCTGTGCTTTACATTTTTCAGATCCCTCAGAGCAGTCCCAGGAGGTGTGTCCTGAAACATTTATCATCCCCTCCAAAGAGAATTTGTATGCGCCTCATTTTTTAATAAAGTTCTAGTCCTTTCTTTTCGATCCCTTTTCTTCTTCTATTCTGATATTATTGACACGGGTCTCTTTAAGTTCTTCTCTATGCCATGCTCTCTCCCGTCACCAGCCTTTGCACAGTTCTCTCTGCCTGGAACACTGGGATACCTGCATGCTCCCGGGCCCCTTCCCTGGCTTTGACTTCCAGGTAGTTCTAGTTTAGTTAAGTCATCACTTCTGAGGAGGCCTCCTGACTCCCCTAGAAAGTCGGGCCTCTGCTCTGGAGCCCTGCTGTAGCACCCTGTGGTTCTTTAGCTTTTATCCCTGTATAACTGTCATTGTCTGTCTCCTCCATAAGACCGCAAGGTCCATGGAGGGCAGATGCCCCAGCTTTACCGGTTGCTGCTAAGAGTTAAACAAATGCCTGGCACAGAGCAGATGCCCAGTAAATGTCTAATGAATGAATGAATGAATCTCTTTTAAAGAATGAAGATCTAACTCGGACTAGTGCCATAACAATAGTAACAAAATGTCCTCAGATTTATGTAGCTCTTTATAGTTTAAAAAGTGCTTTCAATAACTCTATGACAATAAATTTGATAACCTGAGTCAAATGGATCAATTCCTTGAAAGACATAAGTTGCCAAAACTCGCCGAAGAAGAAATAGGCAATCTGAATAGACCCGTGTCTATTAAAGAAATGGAATCAATAATTCACAACCTTCCCAAGGCCCACCAGGCCCAGGTGGATTGAATTCTACAAAACATTTAAGGAAGAAATCATACCAATTCTCTACAATCTCATTCAGAGGATAGAAGTAGAGGAAATGCTTCCTAACTCATTCTGTGGAGCTGGCATTACTCTAGTACCAAAACCAGATGAAGACATTATGAGGGAAGAAAACTACAAACCAATATCTTTCATGAACAGAGATGAAAAGTTCTCAACAGAGTACTAGCAAATTGAGTTCAACAGTGTATAAAAATAATTGTACACCATGACCAAGTGGGATGTATCCAAGACATGCAAGGCTGATTCAACATTTGAAAATCAAATAGTGAATTCCAGCACATCAAAAGGCTAAAAAAGAAAAATTACATGATCATATCAATGGATGTAGAAAAAGCATTTGACAAAAATCCAACACCCATTCATGATTAAAACTCTCAGGAAACTAGGAATAGAGGGGAACTTCCTCAAACTGATAGAAGCCTACAAAAGCCCTACAGCTAACATCATACTTAACGATCAGGAACAAAAAGCTTTTCCTCTAAGATCAGGAACAAGAAAGGATTTCTCTCTTACCACATCTTTGTGATATCATAGTGGACGTCCTAGCTAATGCAGTAAGACAAGAAAAGGAAATAAAAGTCATACAGATTGGGAAGGAAGAAATAAAACTACTTTTGTTTGCACATAACATAATCATCCATCTGAAAAAGTCAACAAAAAAACTCCTGAAACTAATCAGCAATTCTAGCAAGGTTGCAGGATACATGATTAATATAAAAAAAGGCAATTTCTTTCCTATATGTCAGCAATAAATGAATGGAATTTGAAAGTAAAAACACAGTATCATTTACATTAGCACTCCAAAAAAGAAATGATTAGGTACAAATCTAACAAAAATATGTATGATGTTTATATGAGGAAAACCACAAAATTTTGATGAAAGAAATCAAAGAAATACTAAATAAATGGAGAAATATTCCATGTTCATGGATAGGAAGATTCAGTATTGTCAAGATGTCAGTTCTTCCAACTTGACTCAATGCAATCCCAGTCAAAATCCTAGTAAATTATTTCATGAATATCAACGAAATGATTCTAAAGTTTATATGGAAAAGCAAAATATGCAGAATAACCAACACAATATTGACGAAAATAAACAAAGTTGGACAACTAACACTATCCAACTTCAAGACTTACTACAAAGCTACAGTAATCAAGTCAGTGTGTTATTGGTAAAAGAACAGACAAATAAATCAGTGCCCAGAAGTAGAACCACATAAATATAGTCAAATGATCTTTGACAAAGGAGCAAAGGCAATACAATGGAGCAAATGTAGTCTTCAACCAATGGTACTGGAACAACTGAACATCCACATGCAAAAAAATGAATCTAAACACATACCTCACAGCCTTCTCAAACATTAACTCAAAAATGGACTATAGGGCTTCCCTGGTGGCGCTGTGGTTGAGAGTCCGCCTGTCGATGCAGGGGACACGGGTTCGTGCCCCGGTCTGGGAGGATCCCACATGCCGCGGAGCAGCTGGGCCCGTGAGCCATGGCCGCTGAGCCTGCGCGTCCGGAGCCTGTGCTCCGCAACGGGAGAGGCCACGACAGTGAGAGGCCCGCGTACTGCAAAAAAAAAAAAAAAAAAAAAAATGGACTATAGACCTCAATGTAAAATGCAAAACTATAAAACACCTAGAAGATAACATAATAGAAAGCCTAAATAATCTGTGGTATGGCGATGACATTTTAGATACAATACCAAAGCATAATCTATAAGAGAAAGGATGCATAAGCTGGACTTCATTAAAATTTAAAACTTCTGCACGGCAAAAGACAATGTCACAGGAATAAGAAGACTAGCCACAAATGGGGAAAAGATATTTGCTCAAGATACATCTGATAAAAAACTGTTATCCAAAATACAGAAAGAACTCTTAAAAGTCAACAAGAAAATAAACAACTTGATTAAAAATGGGTAAAATATCTTGCGACACTTCATCAAAGAATAGATACAGTTGGCAAATAAGCCTGTGAAGAGATGCTCTACATCATATGTCATCAGGGAAATGCAAATTAAAATAACCATGAGCTATCACTACACACACATTATAATGGCCAAAATCTAAAATACTGACAATACCAAATGTTGACAAGGATGCAGAATAATAAGAATTCTCATTCAGTGCTGGTGGGAATGCAAAATGGTACAGTTACTCTGAAAGACATTTTGGCAGCTTCTTACAAAACTAAATATACTCTTACCACATATGATCCAGAAATTGTGCTCCTTGGTATTTATCCAAAGGGGTTGAAAACTTACGTCCACACAAAAACCTTTACACAGATGTTTATAGCAGCTTTATTCATAACTTTCAAAACTTGGAAGCAAACAAGATGCCCTTCAGTGGGTGAATGGATAAACAAACTGTGGTCCATCCAGATAACGGATTATTTTTCAACAGTAAAAAGAAATGAGCTCTCAAGCCATGAAAAGACATTGAGGAAACTTAAATGCATATGACTAAGTGAAAGAAGGCAATCTGAAAAGGGTACACACTGTATGGTTTTGACTATATGACATTCTGGAAAAGGCAAAACTATGGAGGCAGTAAAACGGTCAGTGGTTGCCAGGGGCTGAAGTGGAAAGGGATGAATAGAGTGCAGAGGACTTTTAGGACAGTGAAAGTACTCTGTTTAACACTATAATGATGGATACATGTGGCTATACATTTTCCACACCCACAGAACACCAAGAGTGAACCCTAATGTAAACTGTGAGCTTTGGGTAGGTAACAATGATGATTCAGTGTAAGTTCGTGAGTTGTAACAAACGTCCCACTCTGGTGGGGGATGTTGATGATGGGGTGACTGGGTGTGTGTGGGAGGAGGCGGTACATGGGAAGTCTCTGTAGCTTCTCCTCAATTTTGCTGTGACCCTAAAATTGCTCTAAAGTCTCTTAAGAGAAGTGCTTTCACATACGTTATTCTTATAACACTGTAAATTATGTTTCTTATAAAAGGCTTCCTCTTTCCTCCCAATCTTTCATTATTAGTAGCATATTTTTGCCTTGGAAGTGGTAGCAGGTCTACACCCCCGCCCCTCTATAATTTTTCATTCAGATAACTAACATTTATTTAGCTTTCATTATATACTAGGCACTTTACCTAAGATTTCTTATTGAAAACTCAGAAGAGGTCTTATGATCCCATATTTACCATCTGGCTGACCTCCGCCTGGGCCATACATCTCCTACTCCTGTCACTCCAGCCCCTCCTACCGTGGCCTCTACTTCTGCCCCTCATCCTGATACCCCCCTCTCCTGCCTCCTGGTTTTGTCTCCCGTCCAAGCGAAACTCTCACACCGCAGGGTCTGGCACAGGAGACGGGTCCCAGCTCCTCTGATACTGGCCATGCTCACCCCTCAGACCTCCCCGTCCTCAGGGAGCTCGAGGCAGGCGCTGCCTCCTGGACCCCTGTGTGGTGCTGGCCCACCTCCACCAGCTTCATCCTGGCCCTTTCTGAAAGCAAAGCGAATCTGACCCTGGGAGTACTTTCCTCACCAGAGTCAAGTAAACACATGTCCAGCAATTCAAGAGGATGCCACAGGCAGGGCTGTGAATTCAGCAAGAGAAATGTGGTTGGTGACCCCGAAATGAGTTGCTGGTGGAGGGTCCACTCCCAGAAAACGAGAAGGTCTTTGCTAATCTGCCACCAGATCCAGAGGTTGTTTTCTTCCCAAGTGGACGCTAACTGCAGATACACTGGCTATCAGAAGAGGACACGCACTTTTGGAAAAACAAAAGGATGCCCACTTTGAAAGTTAAACACAAGACCGCTCAGGGCAGAAGCTGGCCCTTCTGTGTTAGATGGCTAGATCACATGCAGCTCCAAGTCACAAACTTGGGACTGGTCTGGGTTGAGGGTAAAGAAACGCAGTGGGGCCTGGGCCTGAGAACTACTCCCACCTTCATGAAAAGTGGGGGGAGGAGGTTCCCGAGGTCACAGGCTGCATGGGAGCCTGGCCCTTTCCAGGGTTCAGCTGGGAGACTCACATTATAGCCTACGTCGTAGTCTGTAAGCTTGGGTGGTAAATTTATCTTTTTTTTTTTTTTTTCAGGGGGGAGGAGAGGGGATGGGAAGAGAAGGGAGGCCAAGAACAAATCGTCTGACAACCTTTGAATTAGGTGTCTTCCCTGTATTGGAAGAAAATATTTGGCTACTGGATTAAAACCTAAAACCCTGAGAATCACAATAAATAAATAAATCACAGTGGATGAGCACCCAGGGGAGGGCTAAGTACTTGACCCAGAACCGTAAATGCAAACTTGAACTCTCTTTGAAGTCTTAGGCTTGGTCTTTGAAATTCATCCACTTTTGCATTCTGCCCATTCATGTTTATTTTAGTATGAAATAATATTCTTTCTCCTCCAAAATCTTCAAACAAAGCCCAGTGCTTCAGGAAGGTGTGGCAGGGGAACGCACAGCCCAGTTTCATGTGTCCGGGGGTTTGAATAAGCACGTATCCAAAATCTCTATGCATTTAGGGCAACTGCTGGTCGACGATCTGGCTGCCGTGGGTGACAGAGATAGGAGTGCAGACCCTGGGCGCTGGGTGACAAAGGGATGCAGAGGACCTCTTTCCGGGGAGGATGGCCAGAGACACTGCTGAGCACCTTGCGTAAGTCACACTAGGAACAAGCATTCCATCTTGGGGCAGGCACGCAGGGGTTGCACAGGCTGCCAACACCCTGGTGTCCTTGTGAGGGTCTGCGTTCACTCAGGTGGGCAAGGCTGTAATAAAAGAACAGACACGAGCACGCAATGCTTCAGCACAAGGGAACTGGCACCATCCACGGAGGTCCAGGGAAGCAGCTCTGCTCAACGTAGACGTACAGGAACCCAGGCTGAAGGTGGTGTGCCGTCTTTAACATGAGGCTTCCTGGGTTGCCTGGGGGTTGCCACCCCAATCACCGGGAGAAGGAAAAGAGCATATCGGAGAGTGGGTGTAAAGTTTTCAGGCCTGGGAGTGACGCACACGTTCTCCTACTCACGTCCCACCCACTGTCAGTCATGTGATCACACCGAATTGCAAGGGAGTCTGGGAAAGGGACTCCATCTGGGTGCTCAGGAGGAAAAGGGAAACAGATTATGTAGAATAGCACTTTTCGCCACAACACCTAAGGCCGGGAAATCCCACAAAGCTGTGCATATTAATTTCAGACAGATTAAATAATGAGATAGTTGCTACACGGGGCACAAACACATCTCTAGGTGATTCTAGGCCCTCTTCAATATTCCAGGTATGTTACAGAGGTTCAGCCCAAAATCAATGAGCTATTGGAAAGTTTACTGGAGCTTTTTCTGAACATCCATTTTTCTAAAAGTTTGATCTGATTCAGTTAATTCCAGGCCCTCTGTGATGCAATTAATAAAAAATACTTGTCGCTCTAAGACCTACATTTTCTTCCTAAAACTCCCTCTTCATTCCTAAAACTGTCTTCCATTTCAACCTTTTAAATGTAAGTAATAACAAGTGTCTCTCTGGAGCACAGCGAGTTCCAGTGAGACTAATTCAAAAGAGCGAATGATCCAATGGTCCTGCGCATAGATTGTCTCCCATAGTAAGTTCGCTTCTGGCTTCATTGGTTGGGCTGGTGCAGACATGGTTTGTAGCTTTGTGAGTCAGAATGACCATTACCAGCGTGACACCTGTGACAGTTCTTCCTCTGAACTGGAACACTTTGTACTCAGATTCAGAGCCAGGGCTGCTGTGAACTGCTTTTCTGGCAGCGGGAAGGTGCTATCTGCATCTCTCAACCAGTGTTCTCCACCACGCAGATTATGTGAGCTCCCGTGTCGGAGGCCAAGAGACACCTTGGATTTGTTCAGTTTCCTCACCGGACTCTTGTTTCCAGAAGGATGGCACTCATTTCAAGGCACTGGGGCTCAGGCACGTCTGGCTGCCCTTGCTTTCTCCTTCCTCTTGGGGATGTGGCTGCAACACATCGTCTTGTGTGCAGTATGCCCTGAGTTGTGCCTTTCACCTTCACCCCAAAGCGCGTCGCCCCGCTCCAGAGCACACAGCTGTGCTCTCTGTGCATCATGAAGGCCTCCCTCTATCGTAAGAATCAGGAAGCCTGCATCTGAAGGGGGGCTTTCGTGTCTCCTCAAGTCCCCGTTAGAGCCTACAGGAAAAATTACATCAGCTGCAATTGAACAACAAGCGGGGACTTCCATTTTTAGAGATACGGTTTGGAAACCAAACCATTGCAAGTATTTGGTAATGCAAGATAAAACAGGACAAATATGACATTAAGTACAGCTTGAAGGAAAGGAAAGGAAAGCCCAGAGTAAGGAATAAAGAGTAAGCTAAGGACCAAAGCAGTGAGCATGTGAGCTGATACGGCGATTGTCCCAGAGGTAGGGCTGTCAGCCTACGTAATCTTGAGGCTTGAATTTTAATACTCCTGCCAAGACGGAAGGAAGAGTTTTGGTCCCATATGAGTAAAAGGGAGATCAAGACGCCCGCAGCAAGTGGGGGCCCTTAAAGAACACACCCTCAAGGAAAGGTTACACTAGATAAATATCCACGTAAGATCACAGAGACGTGACAAGAAAGCTTGTGTACTGCTTATCACACTGGGAGTCGGAAAAAAAATCCTTCCTGGGAATTGGTAACGACTCTTCATGCAGATTTTGGTTCAATTTCACACTAACAGCATGGTTCAGGAAAACCCAATTTAAGAAAAGAATATGAAATTTGTTCCAGACAGTGAAAATCCCCAGGGCACTAAACTCAGGCTACACAATATTTTTACAGAGGATGAGCTCACAAAAACTCTTGTTTGTGAGATGCCTGAGGAAATAATCTGCTAGGATTAAGAGCCCTCAGACATAAAAGAAGAGTATTAGAACCTGAGAACGTCAGATAACTGTTTAATCTTATAGACTATAAAATGAAAATACGTGACATGATTAATGTCAAAAAGGAAGGAATTCAAAAAGTAAGAAAAGAATAAATCATTATCAAAAATGAAACCAGGCAAAAATGAAGAGTAACCAAATACAAGTTTTAGAAATAAAAAATCTAGTAATTGAAGTTAAAAACTGAATGGATAGGTTTTATCTGATTAGATACAGCTGATCAGAGACTCAGTGAACAGGAAAGAAAATATGAGGGAATTTTACAACATGCAATACCCAGATCAAGAGGTAGAAATTATGAAAGAGGAGTTAAGAGATATTCGAATAGAATGAAAACATCCAAATATATCTAATTAAAGTAGCAGGAAGAAAGAGTCAAGAGACGGAGGAGAGTCAGTATTCATAAAGAGAATGGCTGAATATTTTCCGGAGTTTATAAAAAATATGAATCTGTGGATTCAGGATGTGCAACACATTGTAAGCAAAATAAATAAAACACGACTATACCTGAACACATGTTGGTAAAACTGCAAATCAGAAGCAAAGAGAAAAAGCTTGAAAGCAACCAGCAAGAGCATTCTTGCTGTATCTGTAGATATGCTATAGCAGCAGCCATAAAAGCCAAAATACAGTGGAATAATATCTTCAAAGTGCTGGAAGAATACAACTCACAATTTAGATTTTTATATCCACTGATTCAGAAGTGAGGAAAAATTTAAAATATTTTCACACAGACCAAGACTGAGACCACCTAGCCCAGTAACTCTCACTGAAGGAACTACTAAAGGATTTTCTTCAAGAAGAAGTAATCAAATTCAAAAGAAACAAATATAATGTGAGCAGCAATGAAATAGGTAAGCATTCAGGTAAATCTAAATAAGAATCAGTTGTATAGGGGCTTCCCTGGTGGCGCAGTGGTTGAGAGTCCGCCTGCCGATGCAGGGGACGCGGGTTCGTGCCCCGGTCCGGGAGGATCCCACGTGCCGTGGAGCGGCTGGGCCCGTGAGCCATGGCCGCTGAGCCTGCGCGTCCGGAGCCTGTGCTCCACAATGGGAGAGGCCGCTACAGTGAGAGGCCCGAGAACCGCAAAAAAAAAAAAAAAAAGAATCAGTTGTATAAAAATCAATGACAGTGTATATAATGTCCACTCTACCAAATGTAAAATAGCTAGCTAGCGGGAAGCAGCACATAGCACAGGGAGATCAGCTCGGTGCTTTGTGACCACCTAGAGGGGTGGGATAGGGAGGGTGGGAGGGAGACGCAAGAGGGAGGAGATATGGGAACATATGTATATGTATAGCTGATTCACTTTGTAATAAAGCAGAAACTAACACACCATTGTAGAGCAATTATACTCCAATAAAGATGTAAAAAAAAAATCAATGACAGACTTCAGGAAAGAAGTGCAAAAAGTGGAATAAAATACCAGATAGCAATAATTGATTGAGGAGAGACAGGAGGGGCATAAAGTAAGGCAACCCAGGGTCTGTACATTACAAAGTGGAAGGGAGAAAGGCTGAATGAGTACAGACTTGTTAATTCAGGTACGAGATAAAAATTGGAAGGCGACCACTAGGAGAATAGAAATAGAATGTATAAGTTCCAAAGCGGCAGCAGCAAAAATAAGAAAAGGAAATTAAGAAAACTCCATCATTCTAGCAGAAAGCAGAAAAGGAGAAACGAAATTTACACACAATATGTATATATACTGTGAACAGAAAACACAAAATAATATGGTAGGAATAAAGTTTTTAAATCACAATAAATATGGGATATATAAAATATGTATTAAGATATAAGAATAAGTATAATATAAATGCCTTAAACTTTGTTAGATAGATTTAATTCAATTCATGGAGAAGGATGCAACCCACGAAAGATTTAATACAGCTCACTCCAAACATGGAAAGAGTTCTCAGCCTCCCAATAATTAAAGAAACAATGAGTTCACATATGGATTTAAAAATGACAACCCTTAGTGCTGAAGAGAGTGGGTAAATTGGCATTCTTTGAAAATGTTGACTGTAAAGTGAATTGGAACGCATTTTCTGGAGTAGAGTTTGCAACATGTATCAAAAGCCTTAAAATATACACATGTAGCAATTACACTTTGAGGAAATAAGCAGATAACATGGGCAAAAATTTACCTGCAAGGATGCTCTAATAAATTATTTATAATATCAAAAACCTGAGATCTAAATATCCAGCAATTAATTATATTACTATTACAGCTACCACCACTACTACTACTACTAATAGTGATAAAATATAATATTTATTAAGAGCTTATTACGTGGTAGGCATTGTTCTAAGTGCTTTACTGACGAGCACATTTTGATCTCCATCATAACTCTATGAGATGGGTATTATAATCATCCCCATCTTACAGATAAGAAAACGCAGGCACAGAGAAGTTAGTAATTTGCTTAAAGTTACCCAGTGATCAAAGGGAAGCGCCCCCCTCACTTTTTGCTTAGGAAGGTTCTGTTTTCCGTGGCTTGTCCCTTCCCTTCAAAATGCTTTTTGGGGACACTCATCATAGCCGAGAGCCGAAGGCCAAGGGCGCAGACAGCTGGTGCCGAGAGTCTGGTAATAATCACCATGGCAAGTACTGAACCCCCTGAAATCCCCTCCCTCGGTCTGACCCAGGCTGTTCTATTTTTGTCACCTCTGTTTAATCTTATGTCATTCCAGTGATTAAGCTCTTGCAGCAGGCAGAAGAACACGGGGGAACAGGTAAGATTACGTAGCAGGTGTGACGGCCAATCCAAGCAGTGAACACTGGGGCAGATTTTGCATAAACGCAGTGTCTTCCCAGGTCACAGGCTACCCCAGAACCTTGCCACTGCCCCGTTAGGAGGGAGAGCCTATGTTCCCTCCCCTCGAACCTGAGCGGGTTCTCCAGAACGACCACGACACTTGCGTTTAGGAGATTACGCAGCCGATAAAAAACATGTTCTAGGCAACACCGTGTTTTAATAACGCAAAGCACAGGAAACCACCCGTCCTGTGAATCCTCACACTGTAAACGCACATGCGTATGTTAGTATAAAGTGATACTTACACGGGGGCATATGTAGCCGCGGAAACAAGTGTGGCTGCAGCGCACACTGAGGTACGAACAATCCTTGCTCTGGGCGCCAGGACCACAGGGAACTTTTGTCCTTGGGCTTACTTTTCACATTTCTGCAAGGAACGCACATCACTCGTGCGATCTGAAACACGGAACTTGTAATTCCAAAGACTGAAAACATCCATGTGGTTGGTGGGGTGGGTGAGGATATGGGAGTCAGAGGAGGGAGAAGCCTCCCCTGCCTGCCCAGCTGGGTGCTTACTTGCTTCTGAGGCCTCTTGGACCCACAGAGTCCAATGTCACAGGTCACCAGCACCCGACCAGACAGGGTCTTTTCCTTCAACGCCCAGCATCTCCAGCTGCGTCTTTCGTCAGCTATCTGTCCAGGGTCAACTGCTTAGACTTCGTCCTCTTGGCCCGATCCAAGAAGACGCTCAATTACGTGGGGCGTCATATAGGCGTTTCCTTCCTGTCATCTGAGGAAATGAAGCCAGGTGTACAGTCCACAGTGGGAGACAGTGGCGATGCATTAAAGTTATTCAGCAATTGTTGACTGGACGTCTGCCACGTGACGGACACCATCTTTCAGGCCGAGCAACCTTGCATTCAAGGACAGTAAACTAGGCCTCTTCCAATGCACTCCTCTAGTGTATTTTTATTTTTTTAGATAAAGATCACAACAAGTTACCTTTGATACAGGTGTAAACCGTAAACTCCTCTTGTGGCAAGATTATAAAAGTTCTTCATCTGGGAATAAGACTTCCCTGATAAGCTCATAGGTTCCAACAGACGTCTAAGTAATTATTTGATCGTGACTAATTCCTTAATTGAGCTAATCATGCTCTATAGCACTCATGCCCATCCCCCAAATGAAATCAAGGCTGCAGCATAGAAACTGCTCAACTGCCATGCTACTGTGTAGCCGCACTTTTTTTTCTTTTTCTTTTGCGATACGCGGGCCTCTCACTGTTGCGGCCTCTCCCGTTGCGGAGCACAGGCTGCGGACGCGCAGGACCAGCGGCCATGGCTCACGGGCCCAGCCGCTCCGCGGCATGTGGGATCTTCCCGGACCGGGGCACGAACCCGCGTCCCCTGCATCGGCAGGCGGACTCTCAACCACTGCGCCACCAGGGAAGCCCTAGCCGCACTTTTTAAGCAGTGAACCCTTAGTCTCTTTTGGATGGAAACGTCCTGCCTAATGGAAGTTTAGAAAAAGCTTCCTGCCGTTGGCATATCTTTCATCTCAGGCTCGCCCAAGTCTGAACCGGCAGTCTGACGAGGCTGGCAGTCCTTCAGATTCAAACCTGCCCTCAGGAAATACCCTCAGTCATTTGGGGTGCAAACCTGGAGAGATTCTTCCTCGGGATCCCACTTCTTACCTTTGCTGGCTCATCCTGGACCTTCTAACCCTTCTTACAAAGCTGTGTGTAGATGGACAGAACCCTTTTCAATAGGTGTGCTTCTCCTTGAATTAAAATGCTGATGAGGGCAGCCTTTTATCTCTTACAAATTCTATTCCTCTTCATTGTTGAGATGCTGATGACACCCCACTCAGTCGAGCGGGGAAACATTTCATCCACAAGAAATCAACCTGAGAAAACGCAAATAAAAATTTCTTAGTTTTTCTTTTTCCCTTGGCCTGTGTTCCACATTTATTATTTTTAAATGTTATTTATTTATTTAATGACACTTCATTTAATTAATTTAGAAAGCATCTACTTATCATAAACTTTATTTCCTTAGAATCCCTACACTGGTCTAAACTAAACTAACCTGAGCTCTAAGTAGATTATTGCTTGACTGTTTGGTTTTTTTTTTTTTAAACCCTGTAGTTGTTAAAGGTTTACACAAAATAATTTTAACTAACAAAAAAATTCTTTTTCTTACACAGCAAACACTGAAAGAAGGAAATATGTCTCATACCCCATAAAGAAACATCCCTATAATATTTAACTGGACCAAGGAATCAGGAAGCACGACCATTCTCGATCCCTGTTTCTCTCTCTCTCCTTTTCTCCCTCCTTCAAGGAAACTGATAAGCATCTGGAAATCAGACTCTGCCATTTTGCTCACCGTGGTCTGAAGCATCCATTCAATTCAAAGGTAGACAAAGAACAGATATCAGGTCACAATTGTAAAGACTCGAGGGGATTCTGTATGTATTTGAATTCTCACTTGGGGGTCTTGAAGCTCCATTCTTTTCTATCTCTTCTGGTTTCCTTGAAGCAAACAAATACCTCCTCTCTGAGAGAAGCACGGCCAACAAGTTTCTTAAAAACTCACATTTTTCTCTCTGTGGACAGTAGCCAGCGCCAGAGCTGCGGTCTCCACCCTCTTTGCTTCTTCCAAACGCTCAAGGGCAGACAGGCTGCGGTGCGTGGAGCAGACTCACTGCCTTGTGTCCGATGTGCCGCTCCCAATGAAACATTTGTTCCGTGACAAGTTAAATGTGTTCTGCCATGTCACACGGCATCGCAGAGTTCTCTGCCATCACATGGACAGCAAAGGGTCATGAACTAGCCGTTTAATGTCTGGGTCGGATGGGCTGAGAAGACGAGCCACAAGCAGCCCTAGGACAAGCCACTCGTCCTCAGATCATCAGCTGAATTCAGGACACTTAGGGAGAAGGGTTTTCTCTTCAGTCAAGCTGAGTTGCCATCGCAGAACCTTCTGTGGATGTCAGGCCGTTCCTGCTCTGATCTTCTCCAGCGCAGGAAGCTGTCCTGACACGGATTTTGCAAGTGTCAATCGCAGAGCATGAAGGCTTTAGGCAGTACGGAGCCTATGAGACCAGAAGGAGATACAGCCATGGTGGGCAGCTCTGTGTTGGAGGTTCTGAGCAACTCTTTTCTTAATGTGTTTTCAATTTTCAGAATTGTCTGTAATGAGTATGTCTACATTTATAATTTTTAAAATGAATTTAAACAGTAAATGGCAAACTATACGGAAGAGGAAATGGTTCTTTGTAGAAAGCCCAAGGGTGCTGAGTTCTCAGGACCACAGAAGACTTCTTGTGGCCTATCCCTAGAAGGGAGATTTTCCAGAGCCTTTCAGAGCGCTGTGGAGCACGTGTGAGTAAAACCCTCTGTGCACTGACCCCGACTCCCGGGGTGGAGATCCATTACATAGCAGAGCAGTAGGGAAAGGAAAAGCTAAGTTGACTCTCTAATACTATATAGTCCATAAGTCACTCCCCTACATTAACCAATGGGCCAGATGTGCATTGGAGCTCCCTCTGCAGGCCAACGACAGTATTAACTGACCACCTCTCCACCCTCGGCTTCCTTGGAAGAATCCAAGCCCCTGTCAACCAGGATGTGGTCATTTTAAAATGAAATGAAATGTGCTGACATAAAAAAAAAAAAACACCCTTTCTCCTGTGCATTCTAGGGTGGCAGAGCAAAACAGTATTTTAAACAAGTATAGAAAATAGAAGCAGCCCTTATAATTTCAGTTCTGTGAAAAAACTCAGCAGGGGGTGATTAAAATAACATTACCCGCTTGAAAGCCAAAACCAAGGCTGCAAGGCAGTATTTCCAGCTGCAGTGGACAAAGGCGCCCTCATGTCCTCAAGCTGCTTCACGGAGCGGGAATTGGTAAAACAAAGGTGACAGGGTCAGACGGGATCTCTTTCCTTCTTTCCCCTGTGAACGTTGGACAGCTTCTTGATAGCCCTGTACCATGCTCCCCATCAATAAAATGAGAGTGGGCGGGGTCATGTCTCAAGATTCCTTTAAGTTCCAACAGAAAAGAAACGAATATGCGATAGTAATGATACACGTTTGTCACCAAGGTATATATTAAACACTGGATCGTTTCTATCCACAAGTTGGTATCGGGGCAGAATCAGATCTGAGGCCAAGTTCCATCTCAGCTGCTTGCCACTGGTGAGACTTCGGAAGGTCACTTCTCTTAGAGTCAGTTTACTCACTGCTAAGAGTGGAAACAGTAACAACAACAGTCAGTCGTAAGACGCAATGAAAGAAAAGTCCCCCTTTTCACAGTAGCAGTAATAAGGATAAACTAGCTAGGAATACACCCAAGAAGAAATGGGCGTGATTTATGTGATGAAAACTGGAAGCACACTCCTGAGGCAAACGAAGGAAAAGATACACAAATGGAAAAGTTACCATGTTCCTGGGAGGGAGACTCAACATCACGTAGCTGTTAACTCTTCCTAAGTTAATCTATTAATTTAATACGATCCCGATTTTAAAAACCAACCAGGTTTTTTTTTGGAACTTGGCAAGCTGATTCTAAAGTTCATATAGAAAGGTAAATAAACAAAAAAGTAATGGGAGGGATATAAGCCCTTCAGATGCTGAAACAAATTATAAAGCTATAATTTAAATATTTTGGTTAAACAGTTTGTTAAAACCATTTGGAATGGACACTTGAATAGACAAATCAGTAGAAGAACACAGAAGGTCAGAAAGAGACCCCAATACAAACTGGAATTTATTATATAATAAAAGTAGGATTTAAAATCCAGGAGAGAAACATGTATTATTTGATAAATGGTATTGGGACAATTAGGTAGCCATCTAAAAAATAATGGACACCTATTTCACGTGTCGTAGTAGGATCAATTCTAGCTACATCTAACATTGCGAGCACTGTAATTGCAAAAACATTAGACGAAACCATGAGATAATTTTTAAAATACTCCTGAAATGGAAAAGGCTTTCTTGACTCTAAACAAAAAATGGATATACTTTTACCATGTAAAAATAAAACATTTCTACATGGCAAAAACCACAATAGTAAAGTCAAGAGACAAATGGCAAGCAAGAGAAAAATACAACCACTCCATGGTCAAGGAGCCAATTTCCCTAATATATAAAATGTTCTTACAAAACAATAAAAGAGACAAGAAAGTTTTTTATGAAGTAAAAAGTTTGCAGAATAGCAAATTCAAAAACTTACTCATAATAAAGAAAATGCAAAGTAAAAGCATGACACCATTTTTGAACTGATATTAGTAAAGATTAAAAAAACCGATGTACTCTTGGTGAGGGTATAAAGTAACAGGCACTATCATTCACTGGTGGGAGGGCAGTTTGCAGTACTCTCGAAATTACAAATTCATGAAACTTTTGACCCAGAAACACCACTTCTAGGAATTCATCCTACAGATACATTAATACATAAAACAAATGATAATACAAAATATTATTAGCAGCATTGTTTGTAATTGCAAAAGATTGGGAAAAAATGTCTGAAGATAGGAGACTGGTTAAACAAATTCTAATTTATCCATTCAATGGCAATTTATGCAGCATAAAAATGGACGAGGAAACACTTGCTATCTGATACAGAATAGTTACTAAGAACTAATGACAAATGGAAGGAGGGAGGTAAAAAAGTGGAAAAGAAAATACAGGCAAACGTTTTTGCTTAAGCATAAAACTGGTGGCAGTGGCATGAAAACCTGGGTGGAGTGGGGCAAGGTAAGAGGAAGACCTTTCACTGTGTTTCATGGTATGTCCTTTTGTAAATTCTGAATTTTGGACAATGCAAAAGTTTTACCTCCGAAGAAATAAATTATAGTATAAGGGGTATGCCTTCAAGCTCGTTCCAGAGGGAGGGTTAAATGTGATAGATGATCTATATAAACTCCACAGCACATAGTAGGTACTCAACAAGTAGTTCCTGAAGAATGACTGAGCACTGCCACCTGGGGTGCGAACTGTGTCTTGTCACAGTGGCCGGTCCCAACGCCACTGGTCCACTCTCTCCCTGGAAGAGTCCTTCAGGCATTCAAGGAAGCCTCTGACTGGCCTTCCCCACGATTCTTTCAGTATATTTGAATCCTACGTGAAACATGACTGGCTCAAACTCTAAGTCCCAGCTATCACTTTTTTTTAGAGAGAGAAAATTGAAACCCTACTCTCATGGAGTTCATGCAAAGAAGACTGAGAAGCGAAACTGCCTTCGCAAGACTATCTTTAAGGTTTGGAGAACAAAAGCAAAAACAGAATAGATTGACCTAGACTCTGAGAGGCACTGCAGATGGTGCAGACAGAATCTGTGGTGCGCATGCAAGGATTTGTTTACCGGAACAAGTGATGACAGCACTGCTCCATTATTTTCAGGCGGAAGCATTGCTAAAGCCGAGCTGGGCTTCTTAGTATCAAATCGTCAGAAGCATACTATCTTGTGGGTCAACGAGAAACGAGGCATCTCCCTTTACAGCGACACGACTGGTGGGGAGACAAGCGAGCCCCACCATATTCTAGTGCAGGGTTCCTGCAGGCTGGCCTCGGCCTGTGAACCGTGTACGATTGGCCCCGACTGAGATAAGCACAGAAATGGAAAGAGAGAGCCTAGAATAGTATGTCTACCGAATCTGATATTTTAAAATTAAGCTTGCATTTTACTTTTCACTTTCTATTTCATTTTTATTTTTTCCATTCTTTTTTTTTTTAATTTCATTTTACAAAAACGGCAGTCCAAAATAGATTGAACATTTAAAAAACACAAGCACCGGTCCTACACCAGAGCTAGTTTGAGATGCACTGCTCTGGTCTACATTTTCTTCCAGCAAGAATGACTTCGAAGTTCCTGTAGAAACTGTGGTGTCCTACATGGCAGCCACTGACCACACACAGCTATTGAGCACTTGAAATGTGGCTGGTCTGAATTGGGATATGCTGTACGGGTAAAACACACACTGGATTTCAAATCCTGGTGCAAAAAAATGTATATTATGTCAATGTTTTAATAGAGGTTAAGTGTTGATATATTGTGCTAACCAAAGTATACTATTAAGATTAATTTAATAGTTTTCTTTTTACATTTTAACGTGGCTTCTAAAAGCTGTAAATTCCATGTGTGGCTTGTATTTGTGGCTCACACTACACTTCTGCTGCACGTGCTGAGTGCTGCTTTAGACTTAGCCTGCTACATCTGACACAGTGTTGTGGTGCCCAGTCTTTCGCTACATATTCATCCCAAATATCACCTCTTCAGTTAAATGTCATGAACCATGATTATAAATAAAGCTGCTTTTTATGTGACTCTTTAAACATTCACATAAAGATTTTTGTGTGAACATGGTTTATATCTCTCTTGGGTAACTACATAGGAATGGAATTGCTGGCAAGTATATGATTAACTTTATAAGAAACTCCCAAATTGATTTTCAAAGTCGTTGTACCATTTTGCATCCCCACCAGCAATGTACGAGAGTTCCACTTCCTCCTACCTCGGCCAGCACTGGGTGCTGTCTGATTTTTGAAAAGAAGTCATTTTAATCAATGAGTAGTGGTATCTCATTTATATTTTCTTTTGCATTTCCCTAAAGACTAACGACGTTGAGCACCTTATCTGGCAACTGTGTCTTCTTTCATGAAGTGCCCATTCAAATCTTTTGTCGATTTGGTTTTTATTGAGTTGTTTTCTTATGGTTGAGTTTTGAGAATTTTTCATATATTCTGGATACAATTCTTCCACCAGATATGTGATGTGCAAATATTTTGTCCTAGTCTGTGGCTTGTCTTTTTATCCTCTTAATACTGTCATTGCAGATCAAAAAGTTTTCAATTTTGATAACATCTGATTTACCTATTTTTTTAATGAAGCATGTTTTTTGTGACATATCTAAGAATTATTTGCCTAACTCAAGGTCATAAAGGTTTTCTAACACGCTTTCTTCTAGAAGTTTTATACTTCTGTGTTTTACATTTAGATCGATAATCTATCCTGAGTTAATTTTCATATGAGGTATGCATTATGGGTCAAGACTCATTTTTTTGTACATGAACCTTCAATTTTCCGAGGATCATTTGTTGAAAGACTATACTTTAACTGCCTTTGCACTTTTTCAAAGATGATCTGTATCTAGGCTCTCTATTCTGTTCCATTGATCTTGTTTTTCTATCCTTTCACCAATTCAACACAGTTTAAATGACAGTAGTCATTTTCACTTGATTCTTTTTTATTGTATCCATCTGTGGTGAAATTGTCCATCTGATCTTGCATGGTGCTAATCTTTTCCTATGAGCCATTAGCATATTAATTATGGTTATTTTAAATTATCTGTCTGCTGATGCCAACATCTGTGTCTATCTGAATCTGGTCTATTGTTTGCTTTTTCTTAATTGACAGTGTGTTGTTTTTCTTGTTTTTCCATATGCCTTATAGTTTTTTCTAGCATTAGTCAGTAGTGACTCATGCCTGGAGGTGGACATGCCTTTCCTTCTACTAGCATTTTAGTTTGGGACTTTGAGTCCATCAATAGGGTTGAGCTGGGTTTAGGATTTGTTGTACACCCCTCTTCAAATTCTTCTATAAATACTTGTGTTTAGGGTGGGGCTCATTTACCAGGGGATTTTTCTCAGTGTCTGCTCCTCCTTCAACTTTAGGCTATCCTTTTGTGCTATACCTCTTGATTCACGTTCTTACAATTCTTGCAAGCAATGTTCCACTGTTACTTGTTACTTGACACAGTCATGCGGCAGAGGTCTAAGGGGAAGCACCCACTGTCATTCTGATTAAGCGTCAGTCTAAAGCAGGCCTTGTGTCCCTGAGTCTAAGGATGTGGTCCTCTTAGTGCTTCTGTTCCCACAGTTCTGGGCCCTCCATGTATTGCTATCCTTCCTCAGGGAAGAGGTTTTTTTTTTCCTTTTCCCTTTCTTCAGCTGCAGTGGTGTTTTACCAGTGCCCTCAGAATGAGCATTTGTTACCCTTTCCTCTGCAGTTTAAGGTTTTTAAGGGGGAAGGGATCTGGGTAGGGTTTCATACCTTTCCCTCCAGGCTGGCACAATGAGAGCCCATTTCTCAGAATTTTCATGTATCATTTCTGTGGGCACCTGGTGAGGTTTGTGAAGAAAAGTATATACACCTGGATGTAATTTTCCCTTGTATCTGCAGTCCCCACAGGCTCCAAATTCTGTCACCAATCCAACTTGGCTTTTACCTATTTTCTAAGAATCCTAGCTAAATTCTTCTTCCTGATGTTCAGCTGCATCTTTCCCAGGTAAGCTTGCATCTTGTCTCTCCCTGCATGTGCTTGCCTCTCCTTAGATTTGGGGCTAGCTTGTAGCACTTCAACCTCCGCTCTCTAATGAGTTCAAGAAAGTTGTGAACTTGAGGTTTGCTCAAGTTTCTTCTTCTTGTGGTTGTAATGGTGACAGTGATGATCATTCCAGCTCACTGCACCCTCCGTGGAAGCTGGTCCTAGATTAAGCCTGTTTAGCCTCAGTAAATACTGCTAACTAGATTCCCAAAATGGCTACAGTATATCATTTTACATTCAAACCAACAATGTATGAGAATTTTAGTTGCTCTACTTCCTTGTAAACACATGGTAATATCAATCATTTTTAGGCAGCATCTGATAACCTCTTTCTGCTTTCTGTCTCTATAAATTTGCCTATTTTAGATGCCTCATATAGGTGGAATCATACACTATTTGATTTTTTGTGTCTGGTTTATATCACTTAACATGTTTTTTAAGACTCATCCACATTGTAGCATGGATCAGAATTTCCTTCCTTTTTAAGGCTGAATAATACTTCATTTTATTTATAAACCATATTTGGCTTATTCATTTAGCTATTCACCTGGATCATTTCCACCTTGGTACTATGGTGAATAATGCTTCTATGAACATTGGTATACAAGTATCTGTTTGAGTCTCTGCTTTCAGTTCTTTTGTGTATTTCCCAAAGAATGGAATTGCTGATCCTATGGTTTGATCATTCTATGTTCACTTTTTGAGGGACCACTAAATGTTTTCCAGTGTGCTGCTCCTTTTTACATTCCCACCGGCACTGTACCAGGGTTCCCATTTCTCCACATTTTTGCCAATGTGTGTTATTTTCCATTGTTTTCATATAATAGCCATCTTAATGAGGGTTTGAAGTGGTATCTTACTGTGGTTTTGATTTGCACTTCTCTAATGACTAATGATGTTGAGCAACTTTTTAGGTACCTATTGGCCATTTGTATAGCTTCTTTGGAGAAATGTCTATTCAAATCTTTTGCCTATTAACTGGGTTGTCTTTTTGTTGTTGAGCTGTAGGAGTTCTTTACACATTCTGCATATTAATTCTTTATGGGATACATGGTTGGCAAATATTTTCTCCCGTTTTGAGTTGCCTTTTTACTCTACTGATACTGTCCTATGATGCATAAAAGTTTTTTTTAAATTTTTATAAAGTCCAATTTATCTATTGTTTCTTTTTTTGCCTATTCTTTTGGTGTCTTCCCTGAGATCACCAGTAAATCTAGAGTTATGAAGCTTTTCACCTATGTTTTCTTCTCAGAGTTTTATAATTGTGGTCTTACATTTAGGTCTTTATTCATTTTGAGTTAATGTTTATTGTAAGGGTTCAACTTCATTCTTTTGCATGAAAAGACTGTCCTTTTATTGTTGACTAGTCTTGGCACTCTTGTCAAAAATAGACAATATTTATGTGAGGATTTATTTTCAGATTCTTTATTTTATTCCATTGCTGTATATGTCTGTCTTTATGCCACTGTTTCGAGTACTGTAGCTTTGTAATAAGTTTTTGAAATCAGGAGGTGTGAATTCCCCAATTTTGTTCTTTTTAAAGATGTTTTGTCTACTCAAGGTCACTTGAGATCTCCTATGATATTGAAGACCTAACCCTCAGGGTGACAGTATTTGGAGATAGGGTCTTTAGGCAGGTAACTAAGGTTAAATGATGTCATAAGGGTGGGACCCTAATCTGAAATGATTGTTTTGGTTTTTCCTTTGTTTGCTTGTTTTTTTGGCCATGCTGCACAGCTTACAGAATCTTACTTTCCCGACCAGAGATTGAACCTGGGCTCCCTGCAGTGGAAGTGCCGAGTCCTAACCATTGGACTGCCAGGGAATTCCCAATACTGTTGTTCTTAAAAGAAGAGGAAGAAACACCAGTGATCTCTCTCTTCACAATGTGAGGACCCAGTGAGAAAGCAGCCTTCTACAAGCTAGGAAGTGAACTCTCACCAGAGACCAGCCCTGGTGGCAACTTGATCTTGGACTTCAGAACTGTGAGAAAATAGATTTCTGTTGTCTAAGCCACCTGGTATGTGGTATTTTGTCATGGCAGCCCTCGCACACCACTACCCAACTAGTGTGTGTAAATGGAGAGGGGAAAATCAATACTGGAAGTGAGAACAGTTAGGAGTGACAGCAGCTTGAGCTAGGGCGTTTATAGTGGAGATGGTGGAAAGCAGACACAGCTGGGCTATGCTCTGGAGGGTAGCCCACAGGACATGCCAATGGACTGGAACCTGAGGATGTGGGAAACAAAGGTATCAAATTCCAGATATATAGGGAGGTAACTAAATCAGGCCAACTTTCCATTTTTAGTTTGGACTTTAAAGAAGAACCATTTGGCTAAAAATGAGAAATAAGCTTGAAGATGAATCAGAAGATATTTTCAGACAGAAAGAACAGTGAAGTTGTATAGGTCCTAATTATCATTTAATACTATGGTGCAATTTATGTTTTTTTCATATAACAGGCTCCTGCAATCTGAGTAAATGGAGGCAACACCATCTGAGAGAGACATAAACCACTTCCCCCAACTCATCTACATTTCTCCTACACAGTAACAAATAACTTCTTCCCTCAGTGGAGGAAGAATGTACATTCTGACGAAGGTCTATATTGCTCCCAAATCATTTGGGCACATATGAGAATAAATATCATTTTAATTCTGGAAATCTCTGGGAAGCCACTACTTTGGAGCCAAGTTGCAGCCCTCATTTTGCTTTCACATTTCCAGAGAGCACCAGCCCTTTTAAGAATAAGGTTTCCAGTCCACAACAGCAGCACAATCTGCTTTAGTAGCAGAGAAAAAGGGAAGTAATTAGTTTCTAGTACACAAATTTTTTCTTGTTACCAAAAATTTGCTTTTGTTTTTTTGGTCATCTTCAATAGCTTTTGTAATGTGACACCACACCACTAACCTTCCAGAGTAGCTGACTGGCCTTCTCTACCCAGAATGTGTTCTTCTGAGTACAGTTTCTCCTGGATATGAGGAATAAAGAAGAGACAGGAGAGTATTGGGGGCAGAGACGTGCGAGGATCCTCTTAAATGAAGCAAACTGCCATTCTTTGTTACATGTCTGATTTGCCCCATTCTAAAGCCACCCAATCAGAATTGGAATAATAGCTTTAATTTATCCAGTGCTGACATTGTGATTCTGATCTACTGACCGATATCCAGCCTTACTGCCAGCTACAATGGTAAGCTGTCAAAAAGCACAAAATACCACTTCTCTGCTGCATGGAAACGCTATGTGGCGACTCTTATTAGCAAAATTACTATTAAATTCATTTCTAAAGTTTTTCCTATCCAAGACTAACTATGGAATTTTCTCTTAGTCACAGCTATAAACTCCTTGAAGATTAATATTTATGTTAAGAAACACGCATCATAATGAATATTATATCCAAAAAGGTATCATGGCTTATTGATGTATTTCAGGACCAAGTATTATTACTGTATGTTTGAAGGATTATTTTTTCTGGCGTTACATCTAGAGTATATATAATCTTGGTATTCATCACTTGTTAACTACAACTTGTACTGGCAAAATTAAAACAATATCCATCACTATTCTTGAATTCTTTTTTCATATCAATGTGAGTCATGAAACTTCTACTTTTTCATCACTTAAGGCTAAATTCCCCTTTCATTTAAATGAGCAGGGCGTTCTAATCTAAAGCAGCTTTCAGAGGAAGAGACCAAACACAGACACAGACCCACAAAATTATTTTCATTAAACCTAAAAAAAAGATATAAATATACAAATTTAGGCGTTTCTTGCTATCTAAATTAATGTTTTTAGATCAAAAGGCATTATTTCTTAAAGAAAACTTAGAACCACATTTCCAGTTGTTCTGTTTCCAGATCAGTAATTAGAATGCCTACTCAAGGTTTCTTTCTTTACCCCTGTAACTGCTGTAATTAATATAAGTCCACAATGACCTAGTGCATAAAATAACTATTTTCCTGAGACATGAAAAATAGCGTACTGGCAATGGATACTTGTCAACACATTCAAAATTTATTTTTTTTCCTCTTACTCTAAGGGGGGAAGAAAAGCCAAAAGATTAAGATCAGTATAAAGCACTTTTATAGTATGCTTAAAAGAAACTAGGATGATTTTTTGAATTAACATATTTATCATCATTAAAATGATTTTTAAAAGGTCAAAGAAATACCTTTTTAATGGATAATTGTAAGGTTATCAATGTAAATCTAGTTTACAGAGTAATTGGTAAAACCAAAGATTACTAATAAAAGCCAAGTTTAAAAAATTATAAAACTTTTTATAAAACTTTTATAGATTACAAAAATTAATCAATACTGTCTTCTGCTTCTGCCCAAGATGGAGTAACTAGAGTAACTAGATTTACTATCCCACTTAAAACAACTAAAATGTTAAACTACGAAAAAACAGCTTTCATGACTTTGGACATAAAGGAAAAAAGAAGTGAGCCCTGAGAGAGGGTTCTCCCAGCTCACTGCCTTGAGTTTCCCAAACACATCCCTGGGAAGGGGACCCAGGCAGAGACAAGAGGACTTCCTGAATCAAGAGGATGGAGACCAAGGCACTACAGTTTGCAATGCAGAACGTTGGAGAGGAGAGAGGGGCACAAACAGTGTACAGTTGGATCTTGTTTTTTTATCCTTTCTGCCATCTCTGCCTTTTAGTTGGAGAGTTTAATCTATTTTCATTTAAAGCAATTGCTGGTAAAGGTCTTACTTCTGCCATCTTGCTATTTGCTTTTTTATATATCATATTTTTTGGTTCCTCAATTCCTCCATTACTGTCTTGTTTAGTGTTTATTTGTTCTAGGATACTATTATGATTCTCTAATTTACATTTCTGTATATTTTTTACTTATAGGGATTAACATCTTAAATCTATAACAATCTAGTTTGAATACCAATTTAGCTTCAATAGTGTAAAAAATCTCTGCTTTTACACAGCTCTGTCCCCCCTTTACGTTGTAATTGTCACAAAGTACATCTTTATACATTGTGTGTCCATTACATAGATTTATAATCACTGTTTTATGCATTTGTCCCTTAAATCATATACAAAGTAAAAATTACCAGAAAAATACAGTAATGCTGGCTTTTCTATTTACCTACATAGTTGACCTCATTCTCGTACTTCATTCTTTCGTATGGCTTTGAGTTATGTCTAATGCCCTTCATTTAAGCCTGAAGGTTCCCTTTAGCATTTCTTGTAGGGCATGTCTCCAGGTGACCGGTTGCCTCAGCTTTTGTTCATCCAGCAAAATCCTATTCTCCTTCAGTTTTGAAGGATAATTTTGCCAGATACAGTATTCTTGTTTGACAGGTTTTTTCCTTCCAGATTTTCAATATATTATCCACTCTCTGGCATCCATGATTTCTGGTAAGAAATTGGCTGTTAATCTTATTCAGGATTTCCTGTACCTGATGGGTCACTTTCAAGCCTCTCTCTGGCTTTGATGGTTTAATTATAATGTGTCTTGGTGTGAATCTCTTTGAATTTATCCTGAGGTTCTTGCATTTGTAGATTCACATCTTTCACCAAATTTGGTGAAGGTCATTAATTTTTCAAATATTCCTTCTGCTCTTTTCTTTCTCTTCTCTGCTTGGGTTTCCATTATGCATATGTTGTAAGCTTGATCAGGTCCCACAAGTCTGTGGGTTCTGTCCACTTTCCTTCATTTTCTTTTCTGCTCTCTAGACTGGATCTCAACTCATCTACCTTCAAGCTCACTGATCCTTCCTTCTACCTACTCAAATCTATTGTTATATTTTTCCAAAGAATTTTTTAATTGTTGTAAGTTTCAAAATTTCTATTTGGCTCCTTTTTATGGTTTGTGTCTCTTTATTGATATGCTCTACTTGGTGAGACATTATTCCCCTATTTCCTTTACTTCTTTGTTTATGATATCCTTGATCTCTTGGCATATTAAGATGTTCTAAAGTCTTTGTCTAGTAAGTCCAATGTCTCTGCTTCCTCTGGGACAGTTACTGTTATTTTTTTCCCAAATAATGGGCCATACTTTGTTTCTTTGCATGCAACATAATATTTTTTGAAACCTGGACATTTTGAATATTATAATGTGGCAACTCTGGGTTTGTTGTTGCTACTTTGAGGGAGGTTGTAGTTGCTTGTTAGTGGTTTTTCTAAAATAAATTTGTAAGGACAGTATTCTTTGTCATTAATGGCCACTGAAATCTCTGTTATTTAAGCTTATTGGTCAGCTAGTGATTTAACAGAGATTTCCTTAATTGACTTGATCTAATCATTGTCATCACTGTCATCATTGTCACCTTCCAGTCTTTGCAGATTGGCTCTGTGTTTAAGCACTCCAGTGCTTAGTCAAGCTGTGTATGACTGGAATTCCTGATTCTCTGGAGCCTACATGTCAGTTGGAGGTGAAAGCTTAGGATCTTTTCAGGTCTTTAATGAGCACACCTCCAGTCCTGTGCATGTGTGTGGCTTTCTAGATTCCCTGTATACCTGAGAGCTTTTAGAAGCCCTTATATCCCTATGCATTTCCTTTCCCAGTCTCTTCTTTCCTGGAATTTTTCAGTGTGTCTACTGCTTGTCCCAATTGTTATCTCTTACCCCCAGGCAGCTATAGCCAGTATATTTGTCACTAAATGCTTTGGACAAATGTTTCCCGGGAATCTCATGTGTCTCTGAGAAGGTTCTGAGGCAGATGAAAGAAAGCCAAGCCCCTGAGTTGATTCCTCAGGGAGTCACCAAATGGATCAAGACACATAACCACAATTATTTGAGAACTGGGTCCATTTACCCCCCTGCACCAGGAAGCTAACTAAGTATATGGGTTGCTGTCTTCATAGTCACTGCCGAGCATAGGAGTAATAAATGGCAAACAGGTGAATTAAAAGGCCACACAGCCCTCCCCGAAATTCAGCAGCTTCCTTGTTCATTATGCATCCTCCCATTAAGGTTTTTTTTTTGTTATATTTCAAACTTCAAGAAAAGTTGATTCTGAAAGATTGTGCCAGCTTAATCCTTGTTTCAGGGGAGGGATGGCATTTCGGAGTTCCCTACCCTACCATGTTCAATGATGACTCTCATGGACAACGGCACGAAGTCAGTTTGATGGATAACTGCATGCAAAACAAGGTGCTCAATCCATACTCTACGCCACATATAAAAATCAACGCAGAATGAAGCATAAACTAAATTTAAAATATAAAACATCTGCAAGATGTAAAATGTAAAAATGTAAAACATCTAAAAGAAAACAAATGAGAAAATCTGCTGCCTTGGATTAGGCAAAAATCAGATGTGACTGCAAAAGCATGATCCATAAAAGAAGAAATGTATAAACTGAACTTCTTCAAAATCTAAAACTTCGGACCTTTAAAAGATACTGTTAAAATAATGCAAAGATAAGCTACAGATTGAAATATACCTGATAAAGAACTTGTATCCAAAGTATATAAATAATATTCAAACCTCAAAAAGAAAACAACTCACTTTTTTAATTATGAAAGATTTGAAGAAACACCTCAATAAAGAACATATATAAATATTGAGACCTTCAAGATGGCAGAGGAGTAAGACATAGAGATCACCTTCCTCCCCACAAATATATCAGAAATACATCTACATGTGGAACAACTCCTACAGAACACCTACTGAATGCTGGCAGAAGACCTCAGACTTCCCAAAAGGCAAGAAACTCCCCACGTACCTGGGTAGGGCAAAAGAAAAAGAAAAAACAGAGACAAAAGAATAGGGATGGGACTTGTACCTCAGGGAGGGAGCTGTGAAGGAGGAAAGGTGTCCACACACTATGAAGCCCCTTCACTGGCGGAGATGGGGGGTGGGCAGGGGGGACGCTTTGGAGCCACGGAGGAGCACGCAGCAACAGGGGTGCGGAGGGCAAAGCGGAGAGGTTCCCGCACAGAGGATCGGTGCTGACCAGCACTCACCAGCCGGAAAGGCTTGTCTGCTCACCTGCTGGGGCGGGCAGGGGCTGGGAGCTGAGGCTCGGGCTTCGGAGGTCAAACCCCAGGGAGAGGACTGGGGTTGGCTGCGTGAGCACAGCCTGAAGGGGGCTAGTGCGCCACAGCTAGCTGGGAGGAAGACCAGGAAAAAGTCTGGACCTGCCTAAGAGGCAAGAGACCATTGTTTCAGGGTGTACAAGGAGAGGGGATTCAGAGCACCACCTAAACAAGCTCCAGAGACAGGCGCAAGCTGCGGCCATCAGCGCGGACCCCAGAGAAGGGCATGAAACGCTAAGGCTGCTGCTGCAGTCACCAAGAAGCCTGTGTGCAAGCAAAGGTCACTATCCACACCTCCTCTCCTGGGAGGCTGTGCTGCCCACCACTGCCAGGGACTTATGATCCAGGGACAACTTCCCCAGGAGAACACATGGTGCGCCTCAGGCTGGAGCAACGTCACACTGCCCTCTGGTGCCGCAGGCTCACCCCGCATTCAGAGGCCCCTAATCAGCTGCTACTTTAATCCCGTCCTGCCTGAGCGAAGAACAGACGCCCTCAGGCGACCTACACGCAGAGGCGGAGCCAAATCTAAAGCTGAACCCCAGGAGCTGTGCGAACAAAGAAAGGAAAATCTCTCTGTGCGGTATCGGGAGTAGCAGATCATATCTCAACAATCAACTTGATGTACCTGCATCTGTGGAATACCTGAATAGACAACGATCAACCCAAAATTGAGGCAGTGGACTTTGGGAGCAACTGTAGACTTGGGGTTTGCTTTCTGCATCTTATTTGTTTCTGGTTTTATGTTTATCTTAGTTTAGTATTCAGAGTCTATTATCATCGGTACATTTGTTTATTGATTTGGTTGCTCTCTTTTTAGTTTATATATATATATATATATTCCCCCCTTTTCTCTTTTCTGTATGTGCATGCTTCTTTGTGTGATTTTTGTCTGTATAGCTTTGCTTTTACCATTTGTCCTAGGGTTCTGTCTGTCCGTGTTTTTTTTTTTTCTTTAGTATAGTTTTTAGTGCTTGTGATCATTGGTGGATTTGTTTTTTGGTTTGGTTGCTCTCTTCATTCTTTCTTTTTTTATTACGTTTTAATTTTTAATAATTTAAAAAAATTTTTATTTTAATTTTTTTTCCTTTCTTTCTTTCATGCCCTTCTCCCTTTTCTTCTGAGCAGTGTGGTTGACAGGGTCTTGGTGCTCCAGCCTGGTGTCAGGCTTGTGCCTCTGAGGTGGGAGAGCCGAGTTCAGGACACTGGTCCACAAGAGACCTCCCAGCTCCACATAATATCAAATGGTGAAAGCTCTCCCAGAGATCTCCATCTCAACGCTAAGACCCAGCTCCACTCAACGACCAGCAAGCTACAGTGCTGGACACCCCATGCCAAACAACTAGCAAGACAGGAACACAAACCCACCCATTAGCAGAGAGGCTGCCTAAAATCATAATAAGATCAACAGACACCCCAAAACACACCACCAGAGGTGGTTCTGCCCATTAGAAAGACAAGATCCAGCCTCATCCACCAGAACACAGGTACCAGTCCCCTCCACCAGGAAGTCTACACAATCCATTGAATCAACCTTACCCACTGGGGGCAGACACCAAAAACAATAGGAACTAAGAACATGCAGCCTGTGAAAAGGAGACCCCAAACAC
The DNA here is from genome assembly GCF_963455315.2 of Globicephala melas. Classification (NCBI taxonomy): domain Eukaryota; kingdom Metazoa; phylum Chordata; class Mammalia; order Artiodactyla; family Delphinidae; genus Globicephala; species Globicephala melas. The sequence goes on along the minus strand of NC_083315.2, from coordinate 1,893,226 downwards.
AGTAAATGAATTAAAATGAGAAGACAGAGGAACACACAGCAGATGAAGGAGCAAGGTAAAAACCCACCAGACCAAACAAATGAAGAGGAAATAGGCAGCCTACCTGAAAAAGAATTCAGAGTAATGATAGTAAAGATGATCCAAAATCTTGGAAACAGAATGGAGAAAATACAAGAAATGTTTAACAAGGACCCAGAAGAACTAAAGAGCAAACAAACAATGACGAACAACACAATAAATGAAATTAAATATTCTCTAGAAGGAATCAACAGCAGAATAACTGAGGCAGAAGAACGGATAAGTGACCTGGAAGATAAAATAGTGGAAATAACTACCACAGAGCAGAATAAAGAAAAAAGAATGAAAAGAATTGAGGACAGTCTCAGAGACCTCTGGGACAACATCAAATGCACCAACATTTGAATTATAGGGGAACCCAGAAGAAGAAGAGAAAAAGAAAGGGACTGAGAAAATATTTGAAGAGATTGTAGTTGAAAACTTCCTTAGGATGGAAAAGGAAATAGTCAATGAAGTCCAGGAAGCACAGAGAGTCCCATACCGGATAAATCCAAGGAGAAACATTCCAAGAAACATATTAATCAAACTATCAAAAATTAAATACAAAGAAAAAAATATTAAAAGCAGCAAGGGAAAAACAACAAATAACATACAAGGGAATCCCCATGAGGTTATCAGCTGATCTTTCAGCAGCAACTCTGCAAGCAAGAAGGGAGTAGCAGGACATATTTAAAGTGATGAAGGGGAAAAACCTACAACCAAGATTACTCTACCCAGCAAGGATCTCATTCAGATTTGATGGAGAAATTAAAACCTTAACAGACAAGCAAAAGCTAAGAGAAGTCAGCACCACCAAACCAGTTTTACAACAAATGCTAAAGGAACTTCTCTAGGCAGGAAACACAAGAGAAGAAAAGGACCTACAATAATAAACCCAAAACAATTAAGAAAATGGTAATAGGAACATACATATAATTACCTTAAATGTAAATGGATTAAATGCTCCAACCAAAAGACATAGACTGGCTGAATGGATACAAAAACAAGACCCGTATATACACTGTCTACAAGAGACCCACTTCAGACTCAGGGATATATACAGACTGAAAGTGAGGGGATGGAAAAAGATATTCCTTACAAATGGAAATCAAACAAAAGCTGGAGTAGCAATTCTCATATCAGACAAAATAATTTTAAAATAAAGACTATTACAAGAGACAAAGAAGAACACTAAATAATGATCAAGGGATCAATCCAAGAAGAAGATATAATAACTGTAAATATTTATGCACCCAACATAGGAGCACCTCAATACATAAGGCAAATACTAACAGCCATAAAAGGGGAAGTCGACGGTAACACAATCATAGTAGGGGACTTTAACACCCCACTTTCACCAATGGACAGATCATCCAAAATGAAAATAAATAAGGAAACACAAGCTTTAAATGATACATTAAACAAGATGGACTCAATTGATATTTATAGGACAGTCCATCCAAAAGCAACAGAATACATTTTCTTCTCAAGTGCTCATGGAACATTCTCCAGGATAGATCATATCTTGGGTCACAAATCAAGTCTTGGTAAATTTTAAAAATTTTAAATCATATCAAGTATCTTTTTTGACCACAACACTATGAGACTAGATATCAATTACAGGAAAAAAATCCGTAAAAAAATACAAACACAGGAAGGATAAACAATACACTACTAAATAACTAAGAGATCACTGAAGGAATTAAAGAGGAAATCAAAAAATACCTAGAAACAAATGACAATGAAAACACGATGACCCAAAACCTATGGGACGCAGCAAAAGCAGTTCTAAGAGGGAAGTTTATAGCAATACAATCGTACCTCACGAAACAAGAAACATCTCAAATAAACAATCTAACCTTACACCTAAAGCAATTAGAAAAAGAAGAACAAAAACAAGCTGAAGTTAGCAGAAGGAAAGAAATCATAAAGATCAGATCAGAAATAAAGGGAAAAAATGAATGAAACAATAGCAAAATCAATAAAATTAAAAACTGGTTCTTTGAGAAAATAAACAAAATTGATAAACCATTAGCTAGACACATCAAGAAAAAAAAGGGAGAAGACTCATATCAACAGAATTAGAAATGAAAAAGAAGTAACAACTGATGCTGCAGAAATACAAAGAATCATTAGAGATTACTACAAGCAACTCTATGCCAATAAAATGGACAACCTGGAAGACATGGACAAATTCTTAGAAAAGCACAACCTTCTGAGACTGAACCAGGAAGAAATAGAAAATATAAACAGACCAATTACAAGCACTGAAATTGAAACTGTGATTAAAAATCTTCCAACAAACAAAAGCCCAGGACCAGATGGCTTCACAGGCGAATTCTATCAAACTTTCAGAGAAGAACTAACATCTATCCTTCTGAAACTTTTCCAAAATATAGCAGAGGGAGGAACACTCCCAAACTCATTCTATGAGGCCACCATCACCCTGATACCAAAACCAGACAAAGATGTCACAAAGAAAGAAAACTACAGGCCAATATCACTGATGAACATAGATGTAAAAATCCTCAACAAAATACTAGCAAACAGAATCCAACAGCATATTAAAAGTATCATACACCATGATTAAGTGGGGTTTATCCCCAGAATGCAAGGATTCTTCAGTATAGGCAAATCAATCAATGTGATAAACCATATTAACAAATTGAAAGAGAAAAACCATATTATCATCTCAATAGATGCAGAAAAAGCTTTTGAAAAAATTCAACACCCATTTATGATAAAAACCCTCCAGAAAGTAGGCATAGAGAGAACCTACCTCAACATAATAAAGGCCATATATGACAAACCCACAGCCAATATTGTTGTCAATTGTGAAAAACTGAAAACACTTCCTCTACGACCAGGAACAAGACAAGGATATCCAGTCTCACCACTGTTATTCAACATAGTTTTAGAAGTTGTAGCCACAGCAATCAGAGAAGAAAAAGAAATAAAAGGAATCCAAATCTGAAAAGAGGTAAGCTGTCACTGTTTGCAGATAACATGATACTATACATAGAGAATCCTAAAGATGCTACCAGAAAACTACTAGAGCTAATCAATGAATTTGGTAAAGTAGCAGGATACAAAATTAATTCACAGAAATCTCTTGCATTCCTATACAGTAATGATGAAAAATCTGAAAGAGAAATTAAAGAAACATTTCCATTTACCACTGCAACAAAAAGAATAAAATACCTAGGAATAAACCTACCTAAGGAGACAAAAGACCTGTATGCAGAAAACTATAAGACACTGACGAAAGAAATTAAAGATGGTACAAACAGATGGAGAGATATACCATGTTGTTGGATTGGAAGAATCAACATTGTGAAAATGACTGTACTACCCAAAGCAATCTATAGATTCAATGCAATCTCTATCAAACTACCACTGGCACTTTTCACAGAACTAGAACAAAAAATTTCACAATTTGTATGGAAACACAAAAGACCCCAAATAGCCAGAGCAATCTTGAGAAAGAAAAACGGAGCTGGAGGAATCAGGCTCCCGGACTTCAGACTATACTACAAAGCTACAATAATCAAGACAGTATGGTACTGGCACAAAAACAGAAATACAGATCAATGCAACAGGATAGAAAGCCCAGAGATAAATCCACACACCTATGTTCACCTTATTATTATTATTTTTTTTTGCGGTATGCGGGCCTCTCACTGTTGTGGCCGCTCCCATTGCAGAGCACAGGCTCTGGACGCGCAGGCCCTGCGGCCACAGCTCACAGGCCTACCCGCTCCGCGACATGTGGGATCTTCCTGGACCGGGACATGAACCCGTGTCTCCTGAATCGGCAGGTGGACTCTCAACCACTGCGCCACCAGGGAAGCCCCTGGTCACCTTATTTTTGATAAATGAGGCAAGAATATACAATGGAGAAAAGATAGCCTCTTCAATAAGTGGTGCTGGGAAAACTGGACAGCTACATCTAAAAGAATGAAATTAGAACACTCTCTAACACCATACACAAAAATAAACTCAAAATGGGATTAAAGACCTAAATGTAAGACCAGACACTATAAAACTCTTAGAGGAAAACATAGGCAGAACACTCTATGACATAAATCACCGCAAGATCCTTTTTGACCCACCTCCTGGAGAAATGAAAACAAAAACAAAAATAAACACATGGGACCTAATGACACTTAAAAGCTTTTGTACAGCAAAGGAAAATATAAACAAGACGAAAAGACAACCGTCAGAATGGGAAAAAATATTTACAAATGAAGCAACTGACAAAGGATTAATCTCCAAAATTTACAAGCAGCTCAATATCAAAAAAGCAAACAACCCAACCCCAAAACTGGGCAGAAGACCTAAACAGACATTTCTCCAAAGAAGATATACAGATTGCCAACAAACACATGAAAGGATGCTCAACATCACTAATCATTAGAGAAATGCAAATCAAAACTACAATGAGGTATCACCTCACACCAGTCAGAATGGCCATCATCAAAAAATCTACAAACAATAAATGCTGGAGAGGGTGTGGAGAAAAGGGAACCCTCTTGCACTGTTGGTGGGAATGGAAATTGATACAGCCACTATGGAGAACATTATGGAGGTTCCTTTAAAAAATCTAAAAATAGAACTACCATATGACCAAGCAATCCCACTACTGGGCAGATACCCTGAGAAAACCATAATTCAAAAAGAGTCATGTACCACAATGTTCATTGCAGCTCTATTTACAATAGCCAGGACATGGAAGCAACCAATGTGTCCATCGACAGATGAATGGATAAAGAAGATGTGGCACATACATACAATGGAATATTACTCAGCCATAAAATGAAATGAAATTGAGTTATTTGTAGTGAGGTGGATGGACCTAGAGTCTGTCATACAGAGTGAAGTAAGTCAGAAAGAGAAAAACATATGCTAACACATATATATGGAATCCAAAAAAAAAAAAAAAGGTTCTGAAGAACCTAGCAGCAGGACATGAATAAAGACGCAGACGTTGAGAATGGAGTTGAGGACACAGGGAGGGGAAAGGTAAGCTGGGAGAAAGTGAGAGAGTGGCATGGACATATATACACTACCAAATGTAAAATAGATAGCTAGTGGGAAGCAGCCACGTAGCACAGGGAGATCACCTCGGTGCTTTGTGACCATCTAGAGGGGTGGGATAGGGAAGGTGGGAGGGAGACACAAGAGGGAGGGGATACGGGGATATGTGTATATGTATAGCTGATTCACTTTGTTATATAGCAGAAACTAACACACCATTGTACTCCAATAAAGATGTTTAAAAAAAAGTTAGCAAACTAGAAATAATAGGGAAATTCCTTGAAGAAACATTTGCATTTGATATTATTATCTACATAAGCAAATTAAGAGACCATCTAGGCGAGCTGATTTTTTTAAAATTATGGATACAAAGTCAAATAAAATTAGTGTATTTGAACACCACGAACAATAAGTTAGGAAATGTAGTTTTAATGTCTTACTCCAAGTAGCTAACAAAAAATAACATTCCATAGAATAAATCTAACAAAAGATCTGTAAATGCTTTATGAGAACAAATTTCATACTTTATTGAAGGATATAAAGGAAGACCAGTTGGAGAGGTATACCACGTTCATGGATGGGAAAATGCACTATAATAAAGATGCAAATGTTGAAGGTTAATCTATAACATCAATATAATTTCAAAGATTTTTGTTCATAAAACTTGACAAACAGACCCTGATATTCACAAAGAAATGTTGAAGCCCAGAATAGGCAAGACAATTTTGAATAAGAACAGGGATGAAACACCTATAAGATGTGAAGACTGGTTATAAAACTTAATAAAAAAGTTGATTTGGTGAAGAAAGAGATAATTAGAAAAATGTAAAAAATAATTACAAAACCAATCCAGAATATGACAGACAATATTCACAATGAATAAAGCTAGAATACATAAAAAGCTCTTAAAATTAATAGGGAAAATACAAAACTGAGTAGAAAAATGGCAACAGCAATTTACACTAGAGGGAACACAAAATAACTATAAATATTTGGAAAATGTGCTTAGGGAACTGCAGGTTTTTTTTTTTTTTTTTTTTTTTAAGCCGTATCATCAAACTCTCTAAGTTTTTGTAGCGATGTGGAAATCTTGAATTTTTGTATTTCTGGTAGGAGGGAAAGTTTTTACAATCACTTGGCAAAGGAATTTTGAGGTATCTGCTGCATTGCATTGTTCTCCCTGATCTCCACCCCCTACCCCCATACACACACATTTTAACATTTCTGAAATGCAGATCCATTTTACAATTGTTGGTGTCTTAAGATTTTGAATGATAGCATTTTGGGTACAACTTACATTAAATGTCCTCTCAGTTTTAATAAAATATGTAATAAAGTTGAAAAAAAGAATATATATAAAGTATGTAAAGCTATAAGTAAATAAGAATGTAATGAAGAAGATATTCATAGGACATTAGCAAGATGGCAGACTAGGAGGTCTCAATACTAGAACCCCCAAAAAACAACTACTAAAGTTTTTATCTTTGAGGTGTTCTTCGTCCTGCTTGTGTCCTACGAATCACTGTTTTGCTTTCTTCGATGTAACAGGCTTCTCTCAGCTATCTTGTGTACTATTTCCCTACTGCTGCACGAATTACCACAAATGTAGTGGCTTAAAACACCACAGATTTCTTAACTTACAGTTCCATCGTCAAAGACAGCAGTGCAGTATCTTCAAATACTTCTCCACCTGACCTCTGAATCCCTCATCACATCTTCTTTCCTCCTACTGACCCTTATGATTACATTGCGGCCACTTGGAAAATCCAGAATAATCTCCCCATCTCAGGGCCTTTAACTTAATCACACCCACAAAGTCCCTTTAGCCATGTAAAGTGACATGTTCAGCTTCTGGGATTAGAACATAGACATAGTCGGGGCCTTTATTCAGAGCACAGCTATAACCTTTGATTGTTTACTGATGAGGATGATTACTCATATCAATCTTCATCCTTTGACTGCCAGTCCTGAACAAAGATATTTACACTGTAAAGTGAATAAAAAATAATTTAACTTTCACAAGGGAGGTTTTCCCTAATGTATTGATTTTCTATTACTGCATAACAAACTCCCACGAACTTAGCAGCTTAAAACAATATACATTGATTTTCTCAGTTTCTGTGGCTTGAGTCAGAAATCGATTTAACTGGTCCTCTTCTCAGTCTTAGAGTGCTAAAATCGATGTGTTGGCCAAGGTGTCATCTCACCTATGCTCAGGATGCTCTTAAAAGCCCCTACATTTGTTTATTGTCTCACAGTTTCCTTGTGGCTGGGACCAAGGCCCCTGGTTGCTTGCTGGCTGTTGGTGGGGACGGCTCTCAGCTCTTAGAAGCCACCCTCAGGTTCCCGCCACGCGGCCATGCACAATGAGACAGCTTACTTCTTCGAAGCCAGCAGAAATGTCTCTCTCCAGTCTGCTAGGAGTCATATCAGGTAATAATCACAGAACGATTCAACCATCACCTTCGCCATGTAACACAACCCAATCAAGGGAGTCACTCACAGGTCTGATCACACTCAAGGAGAAGGGGTTACACAGGGGTGTCCTCCAGAGGGTGGGAATCTTGGGGCCATCATAGAACCCTGCCTACAACACCATGCATTAATTTTGAACCCTTCTTTTAGAAAAAGAAGTTTAAAATTTTTAAATGGAAGCTGAGCTCTTAAATTTTTCTTAGTACTATTTTTATTTCTTAATACCTTTAAAATCATGGGCTAAGAATGGGGGTGGGATAAGGGAAAGAAAGCAATGTTTATCGATTACCAAATATGTGCCAGGCACTGTGCTAGGTCCTATACTTACTCCATATCAGAGAAAAGAACTGCATTGAAACCGATGTACTGTAAGAAATGTGACCAAATCAAGTATTAAGAGTGTTCTTAAGGCTTTTTTTTTTTTTTTTTTTTTTGCGGTACGTGGGCCTCTCACTGTTGTGGCCTCTCCCGTTGCGGAGCACAGGCTCCGGACGCACAGGCTCAGCGGCCATGGCTCACAGGCCCAGCCGCTCCGCGGCATGTGGGATCTTCCTGGACCGGGGCACGAACCCGTGTCCCCTGCATCGGCAGGTGGACTCTCAACCACTGTGCCACCAGGGAAGCCCTCTTAAGGCTTTTAAGTACAGATAAGAAAATCAGACAATCATAACAAATGCCATTAAATTGATAGGCTAAAACTAGTATTTCAAAATTTTCCTAAATATGTGACCGGGTATGCTTTTGATGGTCTTGGATAACAAATACTCCACATTTTCCAGTGCAACGAACTTTTTATTTTTAAAGCAAAACAGATTTCACTGCACAGAATTTAAAACATACCATAGCTTATGTAACTAAATTTAATGGCCTAAAATATTTTCTCCTAAATCACGCTGCACATATTTTACTAATCTATGAATAAAATTTACTCCAGGATGGTACTGTACATATTTAATCATAGTCAAATCTTTCTTCATCTAGAAGATCAAATATAGCTAATATTGCTTAGAAAACGGAAACTACAGAGGGCTTTAGAATTAAGAAACATTTTAAACCACATTTAAATTCAAATACTACTTAACACAATTTTCACCCTGAAGCGTCGAGAAGTTTGAAGTACTGGCTTTGTTCAGAGCAACCAAGATAAAAACACCGAATTATTTTGCTTTTCAAAATGATTTTATTAAATATTGAGACTTGAATTAAGGTTTCTGGCAATATGGCAATGCTAGAATACAAGTATCAAATTATAAGTTGAAAACTAACTCAAAATTATGATAGCTATTTTTAATTGCTACCTCTCTGTTACCTAAACAAATATAGGCTGATAATATAGCCGAAAAACTACAAATATGAAATAGCTAAATATTAAAAAAATAACTTATAGAAAAGAAACACGAGTTATTTCACTGACGTAAAAATGCACTAAAATCTTGCGTTCATAAATAAGATACTCTAACAACAACATATGCCTAAAATTCAAAAGGGAACTCTATTATAAGTCATAAAATTTCCAAGGGGTTTTTGGCCTAAAATGCTTTCATTCTTGGTCTCAGCCCAGATAAATATTTTGGAAAACTGGAAGAAAAATTGTATTTCACAGTTGTTTGAGGTGTCTGAACATGGCTGGAAAAAGAAGATATTTTCCCCATTCTTATTTGGGCACTTTGCCACTCATTCACACATGGCATAAATTTAAACTTGCAATTGGCATGGACAAAATCCTCTATGAGGAAATCACAATCCAGAAGTAAAAGCTGGAAATTTCTGATTTCTGAAGCCGAGCACAGAACAACACCTGCAGAACCTTGTTTCCTCAAGGGTGAACTAGGCTTTCACTTCAGCCAGGTGTCCGCACTGCTAGGTAAAGCCCAACTCAAGGCTTTTCGGCAACTGAGACATCATGTGAAAGCCCCTTAGAAGGAAGTAAACTAAATGAACAGTATACATCATTCCTATAAAATTAAAAAAAAAGAAAAAAATATATATATATACACACATATGGGATCAGAAGCTGGACTCAAAAAGAACTCAGTGGCTTCCAGTAATGGCAGTCTAGGCAGTACGTACCAACTCTCTCTCTGTCTCTCAGCTGTCTTTGCAGCTGGGCAAGACAAAAAGCAGTTGCTTCAAAGCATCCAAACACTATCAAGGCAGTGAAAACCTACAGGACTGCAGAGACGCAGACCTACACTAGGTGAGCCTAGCACGTGGGACTGCTTTCCCCACAGGGACGCCTGCGGATGAGGCAATCAGAGCTGAGCAGGGCTTTCAGAAGGATCGCAGAGAAAGGGAGCTCAGGACCTAACGAGGAGAAGGGGCCCTGCTGAGCCCTCCTGGCTTTGGGCTAGGCTAGAATCTGGAACTGAATCCAAATTCAAAATCTCAAGCCCCTTCTGGACCACAGTGATCCAGGATCATAAGTACTCCCACCCACCTTCCAGAAGCAAAAATAAATCCATTCTGAAGGGAAATCAACATCACCCTCCCTCAAGTAATCTATTTTCCACATACAATGTCAACACACAAACCACCACCAGTCAGGCATCCTAGAATAGAAGTCAGCATCACGAAACACAGAAGCAGACCAGATAATCGATCAACTTATCAGACAGACTTTATAAGAAAATCAAAGACGAGACTCAGAATTCTGTCAGAAAATTAGGAAAAATAATTTCAAATACCAAATAGAAATCCTAGAACTGAAAAAACAAAAACAAAAATAAAAACCCTACTGGAATTGAGAATTGAATGAATGGGTTTAAAAAATTAGACACCTCTAAAGAAAAAAATTGATAAGCTGTAATGCAGATTAGAAATACCCACGATGAAGAGACAAAGATAGGAAAAAAACAGGAAAGAACATGACTGAAAGTTTTCTAAATCTGATAAATATTCTTATGTCATTAACGTTGAACTCCACGGCACAGAATCACACGCGCCAACAAAATCAGCACCGTCCATGCTGTGGGAAACTCCCTAAGACAGATAACCCCACATCTTCAATAAATCGCAAAAGAAAAAGAGATGAAGTGTAAACCTAAGAATTCAAGAGACTTCAGAAACAGGCCAACCAATCACAACATGGGGACCGTAACTGGATCACGATTCAAACAAACAGTCTTGGGAAAAAACAACTGTGACATCCATAAGACAGCTGGAAACTTGAACTCTAAGTAGATATGAAGATACTAGAGAATTATTGTTTTGTTTGTTCTTCTTAGGTTTAATAATGATTTGTGATTATGTTAGAAAAAAGCTCTTATCTTTTGGCAGTAACTGACATATTTACAGATAAAATGATAGAATGACTGAAATATACTTAAAATAATACAGACTGGGTAAGTAAATGGGTTATATATTAAAGCAATTTGCCACGAGTTAATTATTGAAACAGATGATGGATTTATGCAAGTTCATTATACTTTTCAGTTTACTTTTGCCTGGGTTCAAAATGCTCCATAATAATAATGTTTTATATAATTATCTGTAAGCTTGACCATCTTTATTACTTGTCCATTTTAACTGCTTCTATGATATAGCTTTGTTCTGCCTATTTCTTATACATTTGTGGAGCTCATTATTAGAAAAATTGGCCCTTTTTCCATTAGGATCAGAATTTTGGTTATGGCTGTTTTGTGGCATAGCTTTCCATTTTAAAGTAGTCAAATCATCAATATATTCTTTTATAAATGCATGTCATACTTGAAAAGACACCCTTCCCTATCCCAAGTTCATAATATTCATCCAGGGTTGCTTTAGGACTTTATGATTTCACTTTCTTCCCCTCCACATTTAAATTCCAACCCACCTGGAGTTTATTTGGGTATTAGAGTGAGACTAGGATCAAACTATTTTTTTTTTCCAATAGCTACCAGTTGTCCCAACACTATTTATTGAATAATCCATCTTTCTATTGATTTGAAATGTTGCCCTTTATCATATCACTGTAAATTCCCTTACATATCTTGAGTATACTTCTGTTACTGTTCCATTGGTTTGTCTATCTCAAACCAGGAGTATTATTTTAATTACCGTGCCTTATATTTTAATGTTATTTGTTGAATTTTTAAAAATTTTTTCTCCTATTTTTGTATGTTTATTCTTCCTCATACACTTCCAATGACTTTCAAGTTTCTTTAAAAAATTCTTAAAGAATTTTAATTGACTGCATCATCATTAATTGATACGTAGGCAAAACTGTTACCCTTACACTAAGCCTTTCTATCCAAGAACAAAAATCATTTTTCTGGCAATTCAAACCTTCCGTCTCTTGGTATGTCTCAGTTTAGAAGTTCTGGTACATAGCAATCACGGGTAAATGTTTACTGAGTGAATGACTCTGTTGTACCAGTATTTGGGGGATTAAGTGTCATTAGTAGAGAAGTTTGAAAACTTTCAGAAGTCAGTGGAGTTTATAAACAGAAGACATTTTGATGTTACAGAAAAGAATCCAGTGCTTTGTACTAATTAGAACCTTCAACTGGTATATGTTTTGTACACCTGATATTTAGAATGGCCTTAAGCTCTGTACAGTTTCAAGGTATCTTTAGAATTGCAATAAACACATATAATTTAATGTTAATTTACCATAAAAGGTACTTTGACTCCTATTCCTTTGAAAATTGATGGTTTACATGGGTACACAGAAGAGGGAAAACAGTGGGTTGGGAAACTAGCTAATACCTTATTGTATTAAATTAGAAGAGAGGTAATGACATAAACTAAGCTAATGGCAACAGAAATAGAGAGATTAATTAAACAAGGTGAAAAAAAAAAGGAGTCTAAAAGGATCCCAGAGTCTGAGCTATGGTGGCAGAGAATAATGATACCAACAACAGAAATGAGCCCATTATGAGGTTAGCCAGTTTTGAGGAAGAAAATAATTTTAATTTAAAACAGGTTGAGGGACTTTCCAGGTGGTCCAGTGGATAAGAATCCGCCTTCCAATGCAGGGGACATGCGTTCGATCCCTGGTTGGGGAACTAAGATCCCACATGCCGTGGAACAACTAAGCCTGCGCACTCTGGAGCCCGCACATCTCAACTACTGAGCCCGTGCACCACAACTAGAGAGAATCCTGCAACGAACAGCCCGCGTGCCGCAATGGAGACCCAGCACAGCCTAAATAAATAAATAAATAAATAAAAAATAAAAAAAATAAAACAGGTTGAATTGGAAGTAAAGCACAAAGTCCAGTGCACAATAATGATGAAGTTCTAGAGGTGGGACTAAAATAATCATTTGACAGTCCTATGTCCAGAGATGAGGATGAAGCTCTGGAAATCAGTGTTATATGAAAAATGTGTTCATTTGAACCCATCTTACCACTTAACAACAGATAAGTGAAGTACCACTGCTCACTGTTATTCTAGTCATCACTTTTTTAAAAAAGAAAGATATCAAAATATAAAAATATTTTGATCAAATAAAAAATATACGAAAAATACTGTAATCCTCTGTTTTAAAAACTCAATTATATAAAGCTGAAGAAGACCCCTCAGTCCTGATAACTGAGCTTTACAACCAGTGATGCCAAGAATCGAGCAGGGAAACGCCAAAGATACTTGCTTTAGGTTTGGTTAGAGAACTGGGGGGAAGGGGACATTATCACATAAATCATAAACAAACAGTCCTTCTAAAATCACCAAAATCAACTGCTAAAGAAGAAAAACAAGGTGAAGCTTGCGCTACTTCTATACTGACAGGCGTATCTCTAGAATTATAATACACATCTCACATGAAGTAAAAAAAAAAAAAAATCAGGCTTTGAGTTTCAAATTCCACTGCAAGACATCAGCCAGCTTCATAATCCACCTTTTACTCAGTTTTTGAGACAAAGAGATGTTAATGTTATTTCACACCACTCTCCGAGCCCACGTGTAAGCTTAGCAAAGATTAATTAAAACTCTAACCATGAGGCTCCATTAATCTAAGCCAAGTACCAGTAACTCTGTAATAAGAAGCTTCAAAATGTATGACTTCCATTGTGCCTGACACGTTAATGAATTTGGTGACACAGAACATAACACAAACCTAATTTGTAATCTTTCATTAACTTGCTCCATTTTATTTGACGGCATCCATTGTAGTAAGTTTTCAATGTGTCATACTTCAAAATAAACCCAGAAAATATCATTTATAATTTATATTTTTCATTATGTTGGACTTGCTCTATTCCAAATTAGGTATTTTACCATACTATGTATTCTTCACAGTGTAACATTTACTGTTTCAAATCCCATCTTTCCAATACTCTCTTTAAAACATCTCAGCACCCCATCCTAAAAGATTAGAAACTTTGCCGTGAAAAAAAAAAAAAAGTTTAAATGTATTCATCTGAAAGTAGACAGAAAAAGTGAATAATGACTTTAATCTAGTTTTGACCCCACTGAGCACTTAAAGCTGGGTGGATACACATACACACAGATAACATAAGGGATCGCATTTGAAATATAAAGAGTGTATTTTCAAAATAGTTTGTGGTGATTTATATATCCTGTATCATAGATATTTCTGATTAAAGATTCCACCTAAAATAGACATTTTCTGGGAGTTGCTCCATGGGAATTCCAGAGGAACATTGTAATGTTTATATTCGTTGGAATATGTATCCACAAGGAATTGAACTCAGCATGGAAACTAAAATAAGCCTTTCAAGTATTTAAAATAAAATTTCCAACATCATCCCAAGGTGAAAAGTGACTTCTGATCATGTTTTCATTCCTGTCCAAGTATATACTGCAAAGAATTTCTCATTAGGAAGGCTTTACATAAAATTACATACCATGACCTGATGATATTTCCTGATGATGGCTTTAAGCCACTTAAACTTTGCCTTCTTGTTAAATACTCTTCTGAGGTATATGAGAGTCAGCTCCTGGACCTGTGTGCAAAATTTAACAGCCAAATTTTATCTAACTCAATGATGGACCCTAAGGTACTCAAATTTGCTAAGCAAAAAGCAGCGGCGCTTGATAACTACTTAGTATCAACAGATTTATCATCTAAAGTACTGCTTTAACTTTTATTACTCTCGTACACAAAAACCTTCAATGCTCTACCGCTGCAAATATACTCAACCTCCTTAACTCGCTGTCCTTCACCATCTTGCTCAACCTCGACTCTCTGAGTATCACAGCCCAAACCCCACCCCAGCCGGTCAGGCGGCCCGCACTCCAAGCGCGCTTCGTCCTCCTGACTCCCATTTACACTGCCTTCTGCTCCCAGAATGACAATCCCTATGGCCCCTCCTTTGGTCCACAGGGATTACAGTTCCTTCAAGGCCTACCCTATTCTATTTGACGAACATCGGCCTCTTCTATCTCCGGTAGAAACAGTTTCTTCCTTGCTACAGCGTTTTGAATGTTCCCCTCCCACAACGGCTCCTGAAGGGGCTGAACCGAGACACTAGGACAGCTACTCACCAACTGAATACGGAACTCTGGAGAGTGGAGAAGAGAGCTGCTACCCGGACGTGCTGCGACTGCCTGGTGGCTCTTTCTGCGGGTTTTGCTGCAGATGTTCTCTGTGCAGGTTTAAATTATACATGTAAATGTGGCGTTTGCCTACTGTGGCAGCATCAGGCTGTAACGAATTGAATAGAGCTGTATGTCTAAGGCCAAGTGATTTCTAGGAACATGAAGTGACTTGAAACAGTCTAATTCTGGTCTCACCCTAGAGCAAAACAAAGAGCTAAGTAGTGAATGATCGCAGGAAGAAAGTCCAACTGCAACTGTTTTTATCCTCTCTTCTTCTCTATGATGACTGAAGGTCTGTGAATGAGACAGATTACGCGTTGTTTTCCTAGAATGTCTGGACAATTCTCTGATTTCCTAAAAATGGATAATAACTCCACGAATTAGCCTAGTGGGCTATAAAATCAGGAATGATGTATAATGAAATCAATCTGATTCAGGTAGGCTCACATCAAAGTTACTTTCACACAGAGAATAAAACTTATTGTTCATGAGAGTTAGTGGATGAAACCCTCATAATAGCTAGAAAAGAAAAACCTTGAAAAATTTTCCTTACCTTTATTGCTGCAGTTAGTTTTAACTAAGAAATGGCAATGACAAATAACTGCTGATTATCCCCTAAGATGTAATAAAAACTATCTTTTAAAAATTTGGTAAGTGATACAATGAACTTATGAAAAAACATAATACATTTGTTTGTAGTCATATGCAGTTTACTGGAATGAAAACTTCATGTTAAAAGATTAGTGTAGGGACTTCCCTGGTGGCACAGTGGTTAAGAATTCGCCTGCCAATGCAGGTGACACAGGTTCAATCCCTGGTTCGGGAAGATCCCACATGCCGCGGAGCAACTAAGCCCGGGCGCTTCAACTACTGAGCCTGCGCTCTAGAGCCTGTGCTCCGCAACAAGAGAAGCCACTGCAATGAGAAGCCCGCACACCGCAACGAAGAGTAGCCCCCACTCGCCGCAACTAGAGAAAGCCCATGCGCAGCAATGAAGACCAAACACAGCCAAAAATAAATTAAAAAAATAAAAATAAAAAAAAGATCAGTGTAGATTAAAACATCCTATAATTAAACCTCATTCTGAAAAGTAAAACAGACCTAGAGTGTCAAAGTTATTCTATAAATTACAAAAAAGAAAAGAAGTGCTAACACATATACATACTTTATGTGCTCAAATGACCATTTTAGACTTAACACCAACCAAAAAATGAAAATGTCCAATCAAATACCTGTGAACAGAAAAAAAAATCATTTCATTTAGAAACTCTTAAATATTTATGCTTTTTAAACCTCTTTTTAACTCTCAATACAGATTTCCGGCCCAACAGAATTAACCTAATTAAAAAACAAATGAAAAACGGCTTTTAATTTAAGGACACCGCCTGTATAGAAGAACACTGATGCCTGCCTGTTTGTTGGTTTCAGATGTGAAATCAAATAGCACGGCACATGGGCACAGAACTTACTTGCTTCATGACAATTCTATTAATGAGTTTCCCATAACGCCCCAAGCAGAGCTCATTATCGTTTCTGACCTAAAATTTAGATGGGAAACTATTTTGAAAACCAGTACAAATGCTACATCTGTATTCTGAGTAGCAAGAATAATAATTCTATACCACAAACATTACAAACACGTGCTAAGTGCCAGGCCCATGACCTTGCACTTTCCTATGGGCCTCGCCTAACCTTCACAGCCATCTGGTGAAGGAGGCACTATTATCATCCCCATTTAACAGAAGAGAAAACTGGGGCCCAAAGCGGCTGAGTAATTCACCGTGAAGTCAGCTGGCTCAAGTGTGTATTTTCCAACTCTATATTTGCTGCATAAACTGAAAGTTACTCTACAGGGAATGTAATGGAAATAGTATTTCAATACATACCTATTCCCCACAGGGAGAAAGGAATTCTTAAAAGAGAAGTGAAGGAATATTGGCAATACCACATACTAGTAGAAAAAGGATTTTATTTTTGAAAACAGAAAAATTAACTAAGTAATATTTTTAAATACAGCGCACTAGTATTTTCATATATTTGGCTTAGAATACCTAGAATGTAGTAACTGAAGTGTCTGCATTCATCTGTTTTAAAAACATGAACATTTTTGGAAATCAGTACCCATCTGCTTTTATTTATATGTGAATACGAGTACTTTGAAGAATACAAAAATACAGAGTACTACCAAATTCTGCAGCTTTATTGTATTCATTGCCTACGTATGTACATACCTAGAAGTCCTTCTAAATGATTTACACCCAGAGACTGATGCAGATTTCAACAATGGTTTGATTGTAAAACTAGTTTTTCCCACTTGCTTTGTATATTTTAACTGAAGTATATTCCAATCTTCTTTCACCTGTTCCCATGGCTGGCGTTTTAATACAGTGCCACTGGCTTTCAGACTGAAAACATCGCAGAATGTCAGACCAGTTTAAGGGGCCCAATGAGAAGATCATGAAAACTGAGACATCGGATGAAAGTGTGATCTGCCAGAATTTCACACCATTCTTCCAGGCAGTCCAGTAATTATCTTAGAGGCTAAAACCAGTTCTGAAAGCGAAGGAGCAGCCATCATGCCTGAGTACTAACTGCTCTTTACCCATTGGTGGCTGTGGAATTTTCTGTACTCTCACTTTTTATGGATTCCAACAAGTTTTTAATTCTTTCACTTGCAGGCTTCTTTTTCTTCTTGGCAAGAGACATACTATTTGCTACAGAAGGTAGCAGCAGGGCTGCCAGCCCCCAGGGCTGATTATTTGATGGCGAAAGGCGATCTTTATCTTCCTGATGCAAAATCCAGGCACTTTCTCTGGCCAGATCTACAAATTTTTGCAGCTGACTTTGACTTACATTTTTGCTAATGTTGAGAGAAGTTTCAAAAGGATTCTGAATGTGCAGTGGAGAAGATTCAGGTTTGTTTTGTTCCCTTCCCTACAGATAATTACAAGGAAGACAAAGATGTATAAATATATGAAGGGCTCAGATATAAAAACTGTTTGGTTTAATAAAACGTCAAAAATGCATAAAATACCAGCATTAACTTTACAGAGTAAAGAGTTTCTTCCCCAAGGGGAGTGGGTATATATGCATGTTATGAGTTAGTGTATATGTGTGTGTGTACTTCTGACTGATTTTTTCCACTGTAGTTTTATGAATATTCTTTAGAGAAAAGTAAATTAGGTTTATGAGCTACGGATGATGATGTCACTGCTCTGATGAGAGGTATCTGGGCTGAGTCAACCAATAAAAGTATTTTAAAAATAACATAATATTTACCTAACAGAATAGAGCTGGGAAAGAAAAAAAAATATGAAAAAGAAAAATGGCAGAAAACAAGATACAGTTATGTTTGAAACTTGCTAAAAACATACTTATTACAGTGGGAATAGAAGCACACAAAATCAGAAGCCTTAAATTAAATATAGTAATTAATGTTGCACAAATATGAAATGAGAAAGGAAGAGAAGGAACAAAGGATTATTCATTTAAAAACACTAGACGTTTCCCATCTACATTCCTAAAGATCCAACTTAAATAAGGCTCTGCCAGGTAAGACACAGAAATAAAAAGAAAAGCTAGAGCTCGAGTCACACAAACATCAGTGATCCACTAGCCTATATAATCGTTTCCTCTTGCAAATGACACCACATATATGACTCAGACACTGCAAAACCAGCAGTCAGGTCTCCAACGCGAGCAGCCCGTTAATTCCCTAACTCCTCTCAAGCCGCTGCCCCGCAGGGTCCTGCCTGACCACCATCCCCGAACCTTAAGGGGTAAGGGTGCAGAAAGGGTGAAGAACTCCCTATGCTCCGTGCCTTTTTCCTTCTAGACTGCAGTCCAGAGCGCTGTGCCTCTACCCTCTCCCAACCCCACACTTTCTTTCTTTTTTATTTGTTAAAAACAAGATCTCCATGAGCAGGATAAGGGTTAGGGAAGAATGAAAAAAGGAGAGTTGAAGAAACAAAAACAATATCTGAGTATGTGCTTTATGAAGCCCGTCTTCTAAGGGCTGTAACCAGATACCTACATGCTGAGCAGAACAGACCCGGAGCGCCATCTCGAGTATTTCCCACGTGCAAACAAGTTTTGCTCAGGGTTTACTCTGATAGATTCTCTTTAGGGAAAATGTCTGTCATTCCAGCTACTCAGATGAACCCAAATCATAATTCACTTGCCTAAGTAATTTAAACCCTAAGGGTTCAAACGGAGGGAATCACTCACATCTATCTTTGGGACTAGGTATTCTGTTTCTTTCATAGAAACCCAAATCCAGTTTAAAGAGAACTATATGTAAAATCATGCTTTCTAAAAAACTTTCAGAATATATTCCACATTTTGAAGGACACAGTATTAGTAGTAAGTGACACAAAGTTACTTGGCCACGTGACAAAGGCAGAAGTTGAAAAGAGCTGGCCTTTGCTCCTCCAGACACTAGATGACTGATCTTAGCCAAGTCATGTAGCTCCACTAAGGCACCAGCTTTCTTATTACTGTCTATCACCATAGAGGTGACACGCAATGACATTTGTTACAGTGCTTTGAAAACAAAACTCATTAAATATTAGTGCAGTAGAAGACCATCTACCTAATAACCAAACATTGAAACAGTATTTACCTGTCGAATATTAATGGAATTTTTATTGAACGCGAAATTTCCAAAATATTCAAAAAATTCTTTCAGTAGTAATTCTGTAAGAAAATAAAACAAGGAAAACAATAAAAAAGTCTGTTTCAGTCCAAAAGGAACAAAGAGCAAGAAAACACCTACCTAGTGTTTCTGCGTTTCCTGAAGGTTTAATTCTACTGAAGTCGCGAACAAAGGTACAGTTGTGGCCTTCTATTATACACTTATCTTCTGCATCTTAAATAACAGGGATGAGAAATATTTAGCATGCTACTTCAAAGATATGCCCTGTTCCAGAAATCTATAATCACATAAATCAAAGTTACAGATGAATGTGCCCTCTTATTAGTCAGTGTTTTTTATATATAGTATAGACGGTTAGTAGGATTAAAACTCGACTAAAAAAAGATTTGAGAGCAATTTTACTTCGGTAAAATTAACTTCACATGTACTTTAGCAAACTAGAATTGTCTGTCAACACTCGATGACTCCTAATCTATCTTTTGAGGTCATCAGTTTTCTAGCTGAAAATGTAGACAGTTCCCATCTTTCACCAACTTAAATCCTGGCACTATCTTTGATCAATAATATTTAATTTCCATTTTCATTCCTATCACCCTTTTGTGCGTTTACTTTCAACAATTCATCCACGATACATACGAATTGAATGTCCTAAGAATTCTGAAAAGCTTCCAGTAATTTCTAAGACGCAGGCCTCTAGAGCGACTGGGACTCAGCACCACACACTTAACAGCACAGTGGACTTAAACATTCACCCTTCCTAACAGTATATACATCTTCAGAGGTAATCATTTCCCTAGTTATCAATAAATATACAGCTACCATGAAATCCTGCAACCATTTTAACCTACCTTCCACTGTACAACATGCAGGCAAACTCCCATTCTGGAAAGTCTGATGAGTGGCCACCTAAAAACGGCTTTCGCCTTCCCTAACTCCAAGCTGGCGCTCCAGCCTTTCTGTTCTGTGCTCCATCGGCACTTGCCCGACTGCGCTATGACTGCGTGCATGCTGTCTGCTCCCTTACCCTCTGTAGTCTGGGGCTACAGAGGCCACTGTCCAATCAAGGCAGTGATGACCTTCCCTCCCCGCTCCCATCCAGCCCGTAAGAACAGAGTCCAGCGTACAGCGGGCACACAACCAAGAATCTGAATGATCGCTGATATTTGACTCTGAGTGCTTATCTAGAACAGCCAGAAAGAAATTTAGAAAGAGATAAACAAGATTCCTTCCAACTTCTGTCTCCCCTTTTTTATGATTTTGGTTATTTTTTGGTTAAGACCTGAGTTACTGACTTAAGTTGTCAAAAAGCATTCCAGATTCTACCATTAATTCTAGATTCTAAAATTAATTGCTATTAATTTTAGTAGCAAATTTTATGTACTCTACTATACAACTGAAGAACTTATATACAGTTCCACTTAGATCTACTTTTTATGGGACCTGGGCATATGTTTTATTATTTCAAATTATCAACAGTTTATATTTTTTGTGACACAGGCCAGTCACATATATTGATGCTCTTTTAGCTGCTATGTCCTTTTTTTCCCCCAGAAATGTAATTCTAATAGAAAAATGAGATCCACATTAAAGTATTTCTACATTAAAGTATTTCTAGGAATGTACACTGATGAAAAACAGACTGTGTCTATGACTGCTGGTCTTCACTAAAAGAGTTTTTAACAAAGTAGTAAAACTTAAAGGACAAAAATTATCCTCTGATTTAAGATAGGGCCATTTTTGTTTTTTCAAAATCCCCAAGGCATTCAAACCTAAGAAACAACTCAGCTGTTGAAGTCTTCCCCTTTTTTCTCTCCCTCGTTTTTCTGCTATTAAACTATCACCCAAACAACAGCTACACAGCCCAATATAACAGCCACTAGACACATGCGGCCATTAAAATTAAAAATTCAGTTCCTCAGTCACACTAACCATATTTCAAGTGCCTGATAGCCACAGATAACAAGTGGCTGCCCTAATGTACAACATGACCACAGAAAGTTCTACTGGACAGCACTGCCACAGAGAAATGATGCTCAACCTACTCAGACGTAAGATACCCTATTACTCTGCGTTAATTCCCGCGGCAATGACTTTCTTCTTAAATGTACTGTATGAAACACTGGCAAAAATTCTTAATACGAACTTTCTCAGCTGTGGACAAAATAGCCGTGTAAGCTCCTTAATTAACTCAGAATAGAGTCCTTCCCCTTAAGTGAGCTTCAAAACTACACGAAAACAATGAGGATTATGTATTTGCTAAATCTGATTTTCTTGCTTCCTTTGGAAATCTTTAGATTTTCAATGACTGCTACAGCAATTACTGTTTTTCAACATGATACATATGACAAATGAAATTCACTGAGTAACATTCTCACAGACATATCCAGACTGATAAACGTACCCACATTTGTCAGGGAACTAATATTGAACTACCGTAACCCACAGTCTGCCAGAGAGGCCACAACTGGTAAGAGTTGGTATACATTGGCTTACTAGGGGCTGCAGCAGAGATAATCGCATCTACGGGGTTATATGATTACTTAGGCTCATCTTTCTGTTCGAAAGAGCCAAAATCAACACTGCACCAGCCACATGCATTTCTAACAAACAACCTGAAGTGGACAGGCATCTAAATAAGGGACGTAACAACAGGCATCAAGTTTATATGAAAGCTGATTAATTTTTCTTTGGTAACAAATCCTTTATCATGTCCTACTCTTATAAGAAGAGTTTACTGGAATTAAACTTGAATAGCTACAATCATATAACTAACTACATTCCGCTTCTACTGTAACTATTAACAGCGCCAGGCCTTCCGGTATGCCATGGGTCAGTAGTAACTGAGAGACGCCAGCAGGTGGCAGGGGACTCCGCCCCACTCACTTGTGAGGCTAACTCTTTAATATCTGGGGGTGGGGCGGGGGTAACACACCCGGGCAGTTGCCGTTTTGCTTCCTTCTAGTCCACCAGCCAGTGATTTTTGAAAATGCACATCCAAGGGATCGCCTCTCAAGTACCTGGATCTAACTCTGTGAAGACTCTGAGTGGCATGGGTATATCCCCCCTTGAAAGCAGCTCTAACACCTCGTAGCTCACGCGACTCCAGAATAATTCACACTTAGATGCTGTTCCTCACACGTGTGCATCTGTAACACAGACTACTTACTGCTAATCACCCGTGCTAGTCTACAGGCGAGGCCAGGTCCTTCTACGCACCCCTCCCCCATCAGGCCTCGTGCTCCAGTGACACTCAGCCCCTCTGGGGTAAAGATGGCAAAATAAACTCGGGCATCCACCTTTACCCCCTCCCAGAGCACCACTGAAATGACAGTAAGATGACATACAATCTTAAAGGTGGAGAAAAGAAGAGCCAAGAGCAACCAACATTTTTAAGATGAAGAACAGATGCACAAGCAGCAATGACTCAGGCAACGTGCAAACACCGGGTCCTAACCCAGCAGTAAAGAAAGCCAAGAGGAAGCCAGATGTCCAGGCAGAGCTCCCAGTGGCTCAGGAGCTGAAGCGCCAGGCCCAGCCTGGACGCCTGACGGTGACAGAAGCACTGAGACCCTCCCCCGACCCCAGGTCTCTTCCTGACGGAAAATGTCACGTTTACCCTGGAGACAGAAGAAAGAACCTCTAGACTGGGAGATGCAAGACACAGCTGACGGTGGGAAAACTGTTCTAAATGCAAGAAATGGCACAATAAATGCCAAAGTTTCAGCATGCCAGTAGCCAGGCCTTTTCTGCCAGAGAAAAAGATCGAAAGAGTCCTTTCTGGGGAGCCTGCAGCCCCAGAGGAACGACCTGGATATGGGGACCCAAAGCCCCAGAGAACAGCCCGGCCGGGCCCTGTATCGTGTGTCACAGCCAGCAAGCTCCCCCCGGGCTCAGAGACTCAGATGAGCTTTTAGTTTCTAACTCAAACATGAGCAGAAATTCAAAGATTACCAGACACCTGAGGAAGGCCTCTAACATGAGACTAAACAAAATAAAATGAAGAACTATTTTTAAAAACAGAGGTTAGGTGAAGAAGAATTAATTAACAGAGTATTTGACGCTTCTATTTTGAGAAAAGATTTATTGAGATAACTCATGGCAAGTTTGAGATTCAATTAATGTTAAGTACATGAAAAACTAAGCAAACAAAATAAATAAGGAATATTAAAAACTATTAACTCCAAAAAATATAAGAAGTTGGGCAGGAAAGGAAATTAATTTTAGTTTACTGCATGGATCAGATATGAATAGTGCTTCCATAGTCACAACAGTGTCAAGAGTGCAAGCAAGATCATGCCGTAGCTCTAGTCACAATACGAGGGGTGGAAAATACGTGTGTATGTGTGAGGGCCCTACAGGAGCAAGAGTTATTCCTCCTCTTCCATAAAGGGAAGTCACAGACGGTGCCGAATGCTAAAGAAAAAGGAAAATCAAGAAACAGCAATTCAGGATTTTATTTTGGAAATATGGTTTAAAATATGAAACAGATCAGGTAGAAGAGTTAAAAGCGGTGCCTACAGTGAGAGACTAAAGGAGTAGAAGGCACGGGCCCAGAGCGCGAGTTACAGTCACAAAGTCCGCAATAACCATGCGCATCTGTAACTGATAGAACTTTAAAAGCCACAGTCCTTTTCATCAGACACTATCAAGGGCGTGAAGGGAACCAGTGTGCACATAGTTGAGATACACAGATACGCATATACATACAGAACACGTGACCAAGGACTCACATGCAGAATATGTAAAGAATTCCAACGAATGAATTAGAAAATGACAGATAATCCAACAGAAAAATAAGCGAAAGACTTACAGAAACTTCACAAGAGATACCCAAATGGCTAATACGTATATGAAAAGGTGCTCAATGTTATTAGTCACCGGGGAAAAGAAAATCAAAACAAACCGCGATGCCACGACACATGCAATTAGAAGAACTACATAAAAAAAGATAATCCCAGGTGTTGGCAAAGACCAACAGCATTTACAACTTGTATGCTGGGCCTGCGGGAGTTCACACTGTGGAAAACTGTTTGCCAGTGTCTCTACCAAAGCTCAATATACCCGAAGCCTGAGACTCAGAAACTCTACTCCTCAGATACACTGGACAGAAATGAGTACCTGTGTTCAGTTCTCACCAAAAGAAATGCGCCAGAACAGGCACACCAGCACTACCTGTCACAGTTCCAGACTACAAATCACCCAAGTGTCCACCAAAATAGAACTTGAAAAAACTTCTGGAATATTCATGTAACAGAATACTACATAGCAATGGAAATGAATGGTCCACAAATGCACTAAGATGAGTGAATCTCCTAAACACAATGTTGAGAGGGAAAAGCCAGACACAGAAGAATATGTACTCTGTGATACCTTTGACATAAGAGACACGAACAGGTAAGATTCATCTACGCTGTCAGAAGAGACTGGGCTGCGGGAAGGTGTACAGTGACCAGAAAGGAGCACAGCTGGTACTTCTAGGTGCTTTATCCAATCTGGGTGGCGGTTACAGAGGTGTGTTCAGTTTGCGAAAATCTATACACACACATACACACACACACAAACACACACACACATATGCACTTTGATGTGTATTATATTTCAGTTGGAAAAAAAGTATAAGCTCTGAAAAGTGCTTGCATTTGAATTCTGACTCTAGCATGTTCTAACTACGTGAACTTAGGAAATTGAGACGATGCATAAAATTTTTTAGCCAAGTGCCTGGTACTCAATACATTGTTACTGGGTCACAGAAAGCTGGCAAATAAAGCTCTCTTCTGTGCTGGGGTCTCCGCATCAAATTTGCTGAAAACACTACCCAGTCGTTTCTTCCTCAAACCTTCAATTTGTCATAGGAAAGAAAAGCAGGAATCCTAAACAAAAGAACTCTAATCAAACAACTGAGTGTAAGAGGAAGATGCTATATTAAAAGCATTAAACACAGAAGTAAATATAACAAAGGTAGCAAAGCCAAAAAAAGGGCAGAAGACCCACGAAAATAAGACACATGGGGGAAGTAGTAGTGACTAAGAAAAGATAAAGAAACAAAAACTCAAGAATAACCAAAATACGAAACTTGCCATCATGCTCAGTACAAAACCACCTTCAACTTTAAAATGCTCATCCAATCATTTCAATCTATTTACCGAACTTCTCTAAGCCAGGAGCAGAAAATGCAGAGACGAATCAGACAGCCTGCCCTAGAAAAGCCTGGCCAAGGCAGGCAGGTAAAAGAACGACAGCAGTCTACCCGCTGTTACCAGCCAGGTGCGCTCCAGGTACTTGGGAGCCGACAAGGCACTGCCTCCTGGGAGGCAGCGGGGAGAGAGAAGCCAGGAAAGAGCTAACAAGCAAGTCTGTGGACTGGGCATGTCCTCTCTGCCTTGACGATGAGGGGGTCCTCCAGGCAAGAAGAGGAGGCAGGAGGAAAAGGCCACCTCAGGCGAAGGCACAGAGATGTGCAGAAGGGCTGCAGCTCCCGATCGACACACAAGAGGGAAGGTACAAGAGGAGGAGGAAAACGAAGACCACGAAGGACCCGAAACACAAGGATAAGAAGTTTGGACTTCCACTTCTGGATTTCAAACAGCGGTTGACAAAGTCCTAGAAGTGCTAACAGGCGCCCCAGAAATTGACGCTGCCGTCTACTAACAAACAAGCCAGCAGGCAGGCATGCAGGTAGGCACTCGTGTTGACAGGGTCTCACTGTCTTCTTTGTGAAACAACACAAACGACAGCCTCTACTTGAATATCCAATGAGAGGCGCAGTTTAGAAGACAAGGACTGTAACAGGACACAAGTCCCTCAGCTGCTTAGTTATGCAGTGCCCAAGATGGCTTTGATTATTTCACGATTTAACACTGTTTTTATTCTTAGCCATATACTATTGAATGTACATCAGTATGGGACCATTGGTTAAAATCAGAAAGTATAAAAAACATGGATTCTGAAAAATACTTAAATGAGTAGGAAAAAAATATTTTGACAAATTCTCCTCAAAATCATCTTCACCACATCCTTCATATACATTCATCCACAGAAAATTATTTTACAAGTTCAAGATTTCACTAGAACTTCAAAAACCAAAGATAAAAAAGTAGCAACATCAAATTCGCTTTACATTGTTGGCAATTCACACCTATAATGTGCTGTGTGGAAAGAAGCAACTGAAGTGGTCCCAAAGTTTCTCTGACCACGTTTAAAAACATGAAGAATTTTTAACAACTAATTTGGTGTTTTTAAGTAGAAAATGAAGGAATTCACAAACTAATTTTGTCAGTTTTGATGCCATAAGATGTGAATAAATTTAAATTGGGTTTAAAACAGATTTGGAATAAAAACTCAACATGTCTTTTTTTTTTTTTTTTTTTTTTTTTCGGTACGCGGGCCTCTCACTGTTACGGCCTCTCCCATTGCAGAGCACAGGCTCCGGACGTGTAGGCTCAGCGGCCATGGCTCACAGGCCCAGCCGTTCCGCGGCACGTGGGATCTTCCCGGGCCGGGGCACGAACCCGTGTCCCCTGCATCGGCAGGCGGACTCGCAACCACTATGCCACCAGGGAAGCCCAACATGTCATTTTTAATTAGTTCACAAATCATATTTTTTCTGAAACAATTAGTGAAAATTAAAAAAAAAAAGATACTAGGAAATTACTGAAGGATTTCAAGAGAGAGAATACTACAATTAGACATGAATTTCTGAAAATCACTCTGTTAAGAATGGAGCAGTGGGAAGGAGAGAAGCAGTATAAACCTCCCCGGGCAGGGATGCGAGGGGCCTGAGCGTGGCAGGGTGGCAGCGCTTGCCAGACTGGAAGAGAACAATCACGATGTTAGCAGCAGTCAGCCCCCAACATAAACCTGCCTCAATTCCTCCTCTTTTTCAGTTTCTACTCTTTCTTAGCTTCTGAACTCCAAGATTCCATGATATTTCCCCAAAGTGGTTTCTAGGAGAGCAGTCAGAAGCGTCAGGGCACACAGCAGGGACTGAGCAGGAAGTGCTATTTCCAGGCTGCTTACTGGTGAGATCTACCCATGTTTTCTGTTTGTTTCTTATCTCTTTACTAGACTGAGTTACCTGAGAACATCGTCTGTGCCAAAAATCACACCTGACACATAGTAAGTCACCAACAGATCTTTAGTGAATGAATGACACCAAACGATGAGATGAGCACCGGCGCGGACGATGCCCTTTAACCCAACCTCAAAGATGAGACACAGGCTCACCACTCCACCTCCCTGAAAACTTGCTACTTTCCATTAACCTGCCACATGGAGCTTTTTTTAAAGCTTACTTTCAAGCTGTACCACCACTTACAGTGTTCACAGGAAAGAAGAGATTACTTCTAATTTGAATAGTAAGGAAAAGTGGCATGGAAGGGAACTTAAAAGAACTTAAGAGAAGAAAAGGCACATTCTAGGAAGAAAAACACACAGCATAAATGAAAGAGCTAAGAGGAAATGTTATGAACGTGATATTGGCTGAAACGTGGGAACACATGAAGAAAAATGGTGGGAGAAGAGGTTGGAAAAATTGGATGTGGCTACAGGTGAAAATCTTAAACACCAAGCTAAGTCAACTGCTTGAGGTTTATTCTACAGGGAATAGAATTCCTTTAAGGTGATTTTAAACAGGGGCGATTCAGGGATGTACTTTAAGAGAACCATTCGGCAGCAACATACAGGAGGGGCAGAAGATGGAGTGCGCATACACTTTGAGCACATCCCTGAATCATCTTCCTTTCAGAATTTAGGACTGTAATACTTTAGTATCTCATCCAGCAGTCTAGCAAAATTTCAATTTATTTAAGATATAAATTAAATAGTATACTAATTTTAAAACCATTTACCTATGATTCCTTATAAGCTTTAACAAAAAAAAAATTTAGGATCTCTGTAAAGCAATTATGATCCAATAAAGATGCGAAAACAACAAAAAAAACATGAAACAGTTTTTAGCATCTCTAAGAGAAATCTGGAAATAGCTTCAGACTTGGAAAGCCATCTCTGAAGCTGGGATCCTATCAGAAGCTGCATCTGGGATATATTTTTTTCCAAGGTCATTCCAAGATTGGTAAACCAAGGGAGAGGTTCCAACTGGCTCAGGAGATTGTAAACAACATTGCCAACTGACACAAGACAGAACTCTCAAAAAATTCTAAAGGCCTCAGCTTCACAAATCATCTGCTCTCATGACCTCTGCTGGACATTAAGAAAATTAAAAGCTCTTAAATTTTAGATTCATAAGGCTTTGAAAATACATGACCACCAAACACACACACACACGCTTCTGAAAACACATGGTAATTCTATCCATTCAAATGTCAGAGAGAAAATAGATGCTTCCAGTCTCACCTGCAAGGGTTTTTAGGTAGTCTAGTGTTGGAAGAATAGGGGGTGATCTCCTCTGGAGAAAAAAGATGACCATCACGGTAAGGGAGAAATTTGTAATCCAAGCACCAGGAATACTACTCGTTAATGAATGTGCTCGAGCCCAGCATCGGATACTGAACACCAAGGCTCTCACTCGGGAGTCCAGGGCGCCATACATATAAAGGAGTTCAGAACTCTTCAAGGCAATCCTTCAAAAGAGAAAAATAACAGGAATTGTCAAACCCCCAAATTATGATCCCAGAGTAGAATAAAACACATACCTGGGGACGCATCTAAACATCTTACTCTACCTGAACATATTCAGAATAACAAGAGCGGATCATCAAAAGCATTATGTATTCGCAATATAAAATTTAACGTGAATGGTTATACTTTCATTACCC
Source organism: Globicephala melas (assembly GCF_963455315.2). Classification (NCBI taxonomy): domain Eukaryota; kingdom Metazoa; phylum Chordata; class Mammalia; order Artiodactyla; family Delphinidae; genus Globicephala; species Globicephala melas. Next base: position 1,863,749 of record NC_083315.2, on the reverse strand, counting down.
TTAGAACATTCTTCTAACTGCTGACAACCACGATGCAGTTCTAAAGCTTAAAATTTTAAAATCAAAGTTCCTAAACATGACCTAATAAGTGAAATACTACCTAAGCACTCTTTATTAACTAGCAGTAAAGACACCAGCACATCTGTAAATAAGACGCTTCACACTTCAGTTGCACACCTGGATTATCTAGTCCTTTTTTCTTTTTTTTTTTTTTTTTGAGCTATCAGTTCATGTGTTTATTTGTTGCACCCATTGCTTTTCCAGTGTTTTTAGGGAGCATTTAAGAACCCCTATAGTAAGTTGTCCAGGTATGAGTCTAGAAATTTAGATCAGAGAAGATACAGACAGAACGAACAAAGTCAGCACCAGAATGCATTCGGGCTGTAGGCATTCCAGCCCGATGGTTCTGCAGATTAATTAAAATTTGAGCTGCAAGTTTATTTCTGATCTTCCTACCAGAAGTAGCTAGAAATGAAATGCGGTCATTTGTAGGATTTACACTGGCCACAAAGAGAAACATGATAATTCTTCCAGGGTAAAGATTTCCTGATAACTGAATTTCAAAAACAATTTGATCTCATTGTAGATTATAGGTGAAATAACCTTATACTTTATCATCTAAATCAGGACACTTTAGAATGGGAAAGGGGGGTTATCTAGTCCTTTGACAGACAAGGAAAACATTCTACTTATTTTATCAAGAAAGTATAAATGTCTTAAAATTCAGCCCAAATTACTTAAGTTTAATATTTATAAAAACCACAATCCATGAAGATAAAATGTCTATTAAGAAATCAATCTTCAGAGCCTGTTTTCAATAAGTTTTCTAGTCATAGTGTTACACTGCAAAGAATTGTAAGAATTATTTTAAAATTAACCTCCTACTGATCAAGACATGTTTTTTAATTACTCAAAGAGCTGAGAGAGGGCACAGCATCATTTCACAGTATCAGCTCCAAACTGTCTACTAAGTACCACCATGGATGGCATTTACCTCCTGAGTTTAAGGAAAAGAGCAGAAATGTCAAATTAGAAATTCATGGTGATTAAATGTTTTATCCATGTAAATGAAGGTAAATTAAGCTGAAAAATAAATATCAAATAGTGCAAGGTATCTGATATAAAAAAACAATGAGAGTATAAAAACCTGAAGCATATTAAAACAAAATTTTTAAAACTATACCAACAAGACCACGAAAATAACACTATTACAAAGATAAATGTCCTTTTAGAGACACAGATGTAGAGAACAAACATATGGACACCAAGGGGGGAAAACCGTGGGGGCGGGGGGATGAATTGTGCGATTGGGATTGACATGTATACATTGATGTGTATAAAACTGATGACTAATAAGAACCTGCTGTATAAAAAAACAAACACACAGAAAAACAACTAATACTAAACTTTCTTTGGGTTATTTGTATGGAAATACGTTAATATAAATGTTTCAGACGTTACATGAAATTTCTAAAAATCTTATATGTCCTGGTATAATGTTATAAGTCATAATTCTAGTTATTACTTTAAAATGTATATCTCAGAAATAACTAAATTTCCTTGTCAACTGCATTATTATAAACTTTTATCAAATCTTTAACTGTGGTCATTTTTAAGTCTTTTGTCATTTACAGACAGTTCCGGGTGTACTCTGATGCTCTTGCAAAAATGTTCCTATAAAAGGGTTTCCTCTTCAAGGAATTCATGGAAAAGACTCTGACAAGTACAGGTTTCTGGTAACTGACTATACTGCTGAACTGAATGAATAAGCATTTTCAGAACTCTTACGGAAAACTGATGAATTCATAAAAGTGCTAACAAAAGATCAAGATGAAAAAAAATTAATTACATGGGACTGAGTGAACTGATGAGGATGATTATAATTTTTGTGACTTTCTATTTGAATAAAAAAAAATCCCACAAGGACTCAGAAGCAAAATATATACAAATCAATTTTCACTGCAAAGTAAAGGAGCTGTTACAGTGGACGATTCCTGGACTGAATGTCACTATTATGACATAGTGTGAGTGGGTTTCATGTTTGGTAATTGCAGTCATTGTTGCTTTCGTTGTGGTCATCCATTTACAATGCTTGGTGTCAGTCTATCTCTTGTAAAAATAAAATACAGCGTGTATGTGTGAAAAAAAAATTTCAGTAGTTTAAAAACTATTCTGATTGTATGGATTTATATAAAGGTGTTTCTTGCTAAAAAAAAAATTAATGATGTAATCTTTCACCTCTAAAAAAAAAGTCATTTTATTCTATTTATATACTATAAAGAAAATATAGTAATGATAGAAATACAGTATATATTTTTATTATTCAAAAGTACTTAGCACTGACTTGTTAGTGAACACTTGAGTTTAATCAAAACTGCTCTAGATTGGATTTTCTGAATCTATTTGTACTTCTGATTATGTATCTAGCAGAGAGTACAGTGAAACCAAACACACGTAATGAGCATACTAGAGTATAAAGGAACAAACTCCTCAGCTGAGAAGTCTTCCCTACTGAGAACCAAAGAAAAGTCGTCAGAGTATAAAAGAACTTGTCATTCTCATCCTACGTGTTTTAAAGCAAACAGGTTGAAAATAAAATGAAAACATGCTGAAGAAAAACTACGCAGTCTCATTAGGCTGCTCAGACCACCGTCTGACTTAAGCAAATGCTACCTTTGTTTGGACACACAGTCGACTGCATCTGGAAGCAGCTGAGAGCACAAACCCAAGGTACTGCTTTATTTTCCAAGTGCGCTAGAAGGCTATATACTTCGGAATTTCTTAGTTGTTATCAGGCTACATAAGTAAGAACAATGAAACACAAGTCTTCTCAGAGGATGTTAGTTAGGCACGTTAACATTTTAATAATTGAAAACCCTACTTTTCAATTCAAGTGTTCAAATTTTTAAAAAATTATTATTAAAGCATATCAAAGAGTCGAAAGCCATTGTTTCTGTACCAGAAAAACTATCCTAATACCTTATAACATTCACATTTAAGATAATAAATAAGAGACCATACCTATTGTTAGTAGTCAAATCACACTGAAATCCAGAGGCCTGGTGTGAGAACCGGACAAGGGGGCACCGAGCATTCAGTATTTTCTGCACCCCCACACAGCCCGGGCCGAAGTGGTCAAGGCATTCTGCTACCACAGACAGGATCTTCTGTGTTGCAATTCTTTCCGAAGGAACATTTTTCACTTGAAATTCCATCAGAAAATTTCCTGAGGCCTGAATAATAAAAACATTTGTAAATAGGAGCTTTTCATAAAAAGGAATTTCTTAAAAAAACTTTTCTAAAAGGATGCTCTAAGGCATTTCTGGCCAAAACACACACACACACACCCCCCCCCCCAACAAAACCCAAAACAAACAAAGAAAATCAATAACCACACAAACACATACACAAAAAATTCTTCATGCGATCACAGCCAAACGCAGACCAAAAATCTTCAGCTCTCAAAATAGACAACCTACAGACTAGGAGAAAATATTTGCAAACGATGGGACCGACAAGGGCTTAATTTCCAATCTATACAAACAGTTCATACAACTCAATAACAAAAAAGCAAACAACCCAATCAAAAAATGGGCAGAAGACCTAAATAGACATTTCTCCGAAGAAGACATACAGATGGCCAACAAACACATGAAAGAATGCTCAACATCACTAATTATTAGGGAGATGCAAATCAAAACTACAGTGAGGTATCACCTCACACCCATCAGAATGGCCATCATTAAAAAGTCGACAAATAATAAATGCTGGAGAGGGTGTGTAGAAAAGGGAACCTTCCTACTCTGTTGGTGGGAATGGAAATTGATACAGCCACTATGGAGAACAGTATGGAGGTTCCTTAAAAAACTAAAAATAGAACTACCGTATGACCCAGCAATCCCACTACTGGGCATACACCCTGAGAAAACCATAATTCAAAGAGTCATGTACCACAATATTCATTGCAGCTCTATTTACAATAGCCAGGACATGAAAGCAACCTAAGTGTCCATCGACAGATGAATGGATAAAGACAATGTGACACACACACACCCACACACAATGGAATACCACTCAGCCATTAAAAAGGACAAAATAATGCTATCTGCAGCAACACGGATGGACCCAGAGATTATCATACTAAGTGAAGTCAGAAAGAGAAAGACAAATATGTGATACCTCTTGTGTGTGGAATCTAACATATGACACAAATGAACTTATTTATAAAACAGGAACAGACTCAGAAGACATAGAAGACCAACTTATGGTTACCCAAGGGGGTGGGGGAGGGATAAATTAGGAGTTTAGGATTAGCAGATACAAACTATTGATACTATACATAAAATAAACAACAAGGCCCTACTGTATAGCAAGGGACCTATATTCAATATCCTGTGATAAATCATAATGGAAAAGAATATGAAAAAGAATATATGTATGTATAACTGAATCACTTTGCTGGACACCAGAAATCAACACAACATTGTAAACCAACTATACTTCAATAAAAATACTTTCAAAATATCTTCAGTTTTCTTTTGTTTCTCTAGAGTAAAAATACTAACCTGAAAAATCATTGGCTTTTTATAATTAACTTACATACCACAGTATATATCATAAAGTAATACAATTGTAGAACCATAGATTCTATAAATTCTGTGAACATACATGTGCCCTTTCCAAGTTAGCCTTTCCATTTTAATAAGATCTGTAAACCCACAGTAGTTATAACAGGAAATATATGCACGAGGACAGTAGATCAATAGAAGAAAACAGTACAAACAGACCTAACTACAGAAATTTAATAGTTAATAAAATGAACTCTGCGAATTACTGCAGGAAAATTGCTATTGAAACAATGAGCCAAGTGGCCATTAAAAAAATACACTAGACTAGTCCAAAACCAAAGTAAATTCAACACAGACCAAAGACTTAAACATAAAAGGTTTTAATCAATAAAGTACCAGAACACAATGGGTGAAAGTTTCTACAATCTTGGAGTGAAGGATTCTCTAAGCATGACATGAAATTCCAGAACACACAAAAGAATACGGATGAATAAAAATTAAAACCATCTTCAGGCCAAGCACATATTCATTACTAGATAAAAGACAAATGAAGACAATAATACATATCATATAAAGGGCTAACTTTCCTAATTTATGAAGGGTTTGTACAAATGGAAGGGAGGAAAGCCCACCCAATTCTAAAAATGGACAAAAACACTTGAATAAGAAACTAACAGAAAAAAAAAAAATGAGTAAGAAACATAGAAAGAGATGTTCTTGTTGTCCAGAAACTAAGAAGAAATTAAAATAACAATGAGATTTTTCATTTATCAGTCTGGCAAAGACAAAAAGGGCGACAGGACCAGTGTTGGTGGGTGAGGGGAAACACATACATCCCGTCAGTGGGAGTGTAAACCGGGACATACTTTTGGGACAACTTTAGTATTGAAATAGCAAGATTTTAAATACATATCAATAAGATTTTGATTAGCTATTCAAATCCTAGGAAATCACCCCAAAGGAACGCTCATACAGATGAGCTGATTTGCAAGGCTGTCCCCTCATTGCAGCATTATTTGTGTGGTAGACACTTTTTAAGAGCTCTGTCTAGCTTAGTAAAGCCTCCTGCCCCTCTTTGAGAACTCAGTCCCCCTGAAAGGATCATGGCCCTGACAACACATGTGCACCAGGCAGGGCGGCTGATGTGAGCACTGTGGGGGCACACCCTCATCCAGCCAGCCGTCTCCACCAGGAACTGCAGCTGAGGTTACGAGGCAACCACGTGGTTGAAATATAACTCAGAAGCTTTGGGGCAGGCACAGTCTACACCATGAGGATGAAAATGTAAAGAAAATCGAAGCGGGTGGGGAGAGGGGAGTGAAGGGAAGGAAGATATTAAGTAAATCAAATACGTGGAGAAGAAACAGAACCCTTCGTGGACTCTTGATTGGTTATACTTCCTAGTGCTGTCCTTTCCTAAGACTCACCCACATTCCTGACCCTGGGTTCTGGGATGCTTCCTCTACTTCTTTTGTTTGCTTGTTTAAGCTGCTTTGGGTTGGTTTCTGTTATGCACAACCTAAAAATATTACCTAATATAGTTGGCAATAAAGTGGGGAAAAAAGATACTGTCCCCTGTCTAACAAATAAAGCACTGGTTAAGTAAATTATGGTACATTCGTTCAATAGAACATTCTGCATCCATTGAAAAGGATGCAGTAGACTGAGATGCTGAGACACTATTAAGTGGGGGGAAAAATCACGTTAAAAGCTGTATAGATTATATTATAATCCCTTCCTAACTGCCCTCAACTCAGGCTGAAGAATAAAACAAGCCCAGAGAACCACACACCAAGGGGGAGTGCTGGGACACACGGAGCACCAAGAGGTAAGAGGGAGAGGCTCACAGCTGCATACAGTGGTCAGGAAGCTGCTTTATGGAGGATGAGTTTAAAAGTGCTCCTGGTTTTTAAAATCTATTCTTTTTTAAAAAAAAAAAAAAAAAGTGCTCCTGTTTTTCATGTTTCATTTTTAAAATGTTTCTATTAGCAAAGCTATTATCATCTTAAACAAGCATATATTTCAGAGTATATGTTTATAACAACACTGCATAAGTTAAATCTACATACGAAATAATGTTAAATTGTTTAGTGAGACTGGAGCACCGTCTTTTAAAATATCTTTTCCTAACAGCTCTCTATTTCAGAAATCTAAGATCCAACTAAGTTTCCAACTCCTTCCTCTGCTTCCAACAGAAAAAAATGTATTTCTCACTGTCTAGCAATCCTCTCAAACACCCCATGAGCTGGCATTATAGCACTCTGCCAATTTTATGGCTAGGAAAATCGAGGCACAGAGAAGGTAAATAACTTTCCCAGGGTCATACAGCTGGTAAGGAAAAGAACTGCTATTCTGCCCTCCCGAGCCCAAGCTTTCACCATTACAACACATTATAATGCACTTCAATTATCTGGCAAGTTCTTTTATTTAATATAAAAATAGCCTAAAATAATTTAAGTGTCCCTGCCAGGAATTTAATACAATTTCAAGGACATGTTAGTCTTAATCAGACTGACCCGTTTCACTTTCATGTGTTTCGTATTTCTTGGCCAGTTTCAACTATGTAATTACATGCTGAGCAGACAAAGTATGGCGGGCACTGCGTGGGACGAGGAAATGAACAGACGTGGATCCTGCCCTGCCCACGCTTAGGATACAGTGAGAGACACAGATCAACCACGAACTAAACGTAACACAGGAGGAATCTGGAGACAGAAGTATGAGCTACACTCCAAAAACGGAGTGACTAATTTTGACCGGAGCAGAGGAAACAATCAAGTATGGTTTAAGACAGTGGAGTCAGAACGAGGCCTTGAAACCCGTGTAGGAATGGTAGCCAGGCGTGGAAGGGAAGCGCACTCCTCGGTGAAGACACAGAACGACGGTTCAGTGGCCATTCAGATCCTAAAAGTGCCCCACAACTGGTAATTAAATGACGTGATTGGAAAACTGGGTGTGTGAAGACAGAGAAAGACAAACGATGACTAAAATCAATTATGAGACAGATCATTTCAATTCTGTGTTAAAACCAAGAACTGTTCTAAGCTTGTGGATGATCCAGTCTGTGTTTTAAGATAACCCCAGCAGAGACTGAGGGCTGGAATACCAAGGCATGACACGAGAAGCACGTGGAAAGCAGGATGTTGCTACAACCATCTAAGTGAGAATTTATAAGGGACCGTGTCACTATAGCTTTGAGTATGTAAATGAAGAGGTAGACCTGAAAGATTAGCTTAGGTATCTTCGCTTAGACGACAGCAAATGTCAGGAAAGCTAAGATGCCACTGATTAACATGGGACACATACCTAAGAACTTTTATAAAAACTTATAAAGAATATTTACAAGGAGATGAAGATAAAGTTTTGTTTTCAAAATGTCAAGTTTGAAGTTTCAACTGGACATCTACACAGAGATGATTACTAGTTTGAAATACATAAGAAAGAACAGTCCTAAAAAGCTAAGATTTTACAAAAACACAGAAGCCTTTTCAAATCAAAGTTGTAATGAAATTAAAGCACCTCATATTGTTTGGGATGATGACAGACACACTGATTAAGTTTACTCTGTCAGACACACATGTTAATAAGAACATAAATGGGATATACAATTTCTAAACTGTAACAGGAAGGGAGGAAAGGGCAGACTAAAGAAAGAATCCAACAGGAGGAGCAAAGGAAAGGAATGAAAAGCAAAGAAAAAGCATAGAAAACAGGAAATAAAAAATAAGACAGGAGAAATAAGCCAAAAATTACCAGTCATAATAAATAAGAAGACTCCCAGATTGGAGTAAAAGCACAGAATTCAGTATCTGCTATTTATACCCGAAACGTAACAACACATGTGAAGGCTGGAAATGCTGATGCAGGAGGAGAAGGTGCGTGAGACAAGTAACGAGCAGCCATCTTAACCAACAAAAAAGAATGGAAAGAAAAGGCATTTAGAGATGATGGACAAAATTTAATGATAAATGAACAACCCAATAAAAAGGTATAATAATCATATACCTATATGTAGCTAACATAGTCTTTGAATAAAACAAATATCAAAAGAATTCTGAGAAATGAAGAGAAACAAAAATCATGAGATGTAAAAAGCATTTCACTAACTAGATCACGCAGATGAAAAAATTAGTTAATACACACATAATCTGAATAACACAGTAAGGAACCCTGGCCTACCCCCAAAAATTCTCAACCCTCAAAAAGAATAACCATTTTATTACATGTTTAAGATATTCACAAAAAAATGATAACATTAGACCAATACAAAGAAAGACTTTACAATTCCAAAGAATCAGTATCAAACAGACCCTATTCTTTAACCATATTGCTTCTTAAGCTTAGAAATCAAGTTGTAATTTTATTAAACCCAAAGATTTCCTTTATTTTTTCTGACAACGTTGTGATTTAAAGAAGTGTAATTACCTTGTGAGTACTAAATTTTTCAATTTCATCTAGATCCAAAAACATGTCCAAATCACATCCTAATTTTCCAAAACTGTTCACTGAGGAGCCAAAGGGTCTGACGGTGCAGTCCGGAAAATACGCAGCGGCTACATCTTCAATAAGAGAGCAGGTGAGGTATCGGAGCCTGGTGTTCTCCTCTGTGAGCTGGAATTCCCTCAGGAGAGTGTTCAGCTGATCATCGACCTAGCTGGCCAGAACAAAAACAAGAGAATATGGAAAATGTTAAGGTCACGTGAAATAACTGTCATTTTACTTCCAGAAATTTGATGGCTCAGGAGACCTACCTTAAAAAGGGGCAATCTTTTTACATGTAGCCTTAAAAGTGGATTTTACAAATGCCCTTTAAAAAGCACTAAGGAATGAGGACACCAGCAAAAAACGAAAGTTGCCTAGAATTAAAACTACTGTTTTTCTTAGGCCATGAGTATAAAGTATTGTTTTAGAAAATGCAAACAGTAAAATGCCCCAGTAGAGGAGGTCAAAGCAACCACAAAGCTGGACATTTAAATGAAGTTGGGGGGAGAGAAGAACCAATGTTAAAGGCAAGCAACACCAGAAATAAGCAAGGCTCCGAGGAATGCAGGCCCAAGGTCCCCCAGTTCCTCCGAACAGCAGTCCTGTATGTTCCCTAGAAGGCTGGTGATAGAACGATCACACACTGTGAAGGCGCATGCTGGAGCTGAATATTTAAAATGAAAACCACAGCCTTAAATGCCCACATTTGAAAATAATATTGAAAATAACTGAACTAAACACTTAACTCAAGAAAAATAAATAACAGAAAGCAGAGGAAATACAAAAGGTTTTTTCTTTAAAAATTAGAAAATCAACCCCCAAAATAGTATTTTGATAACTAAAACCATGAACATATTCTTGGAAAGGACTAGCTAAACCTTTGACAAGTCTGAGTAAGAAAAACCAAAACTACTATAAACATTACTAGAGCAGAAAAAAAGAGATAAAACCAGAAATAAGGTATTTTAAAATTTATAAAAGAATGCCATGTACGATTATATGCCATGTTGACAAGTGAAAGAAAGCCAGAATAACCCAAAGGCCCAAGACTTTGGAAGAATGTGGTTCCTTCTGAGGATTACAAATGGGATATGGTGGCAGGGAGTAGGGAAGGATTACTTTTACTTTTCATTCAGTATGAATATCTAATAATAAAAACTTACAATATACAAAACAAGTCAAACACACACACGTATCAAGTCGGGGAAGGACACCTATCAACTTACACTTTCTGCACAACAAAGTAATTCAAAAAGCTTCTTGCTTGAAGGAGAAGACTGATTCCTACATCGAATACTTGACTGCTCAGAAGTCTGGTTTAATGGAGTCTTCAACTTTAAATTGAAGTAACGTGATCTGAATGGAATTGCAGCCTCTGTGCCCAGGCTTGGAGTGCGAGTTACATTCTGCAGTGAAGCTACGCTTTCCTTCTGACTGAATTCTACAACAGCATAAAGACCCTATACCAAAAGCACAAGAAGAACAGAACACATTTCAAAATTCTATTTTTAACACAGTATTTTAGTTCATATTTCAAAGCAATTATCATAACAGGCAAAATACTAATTTTTAAAATTTACAATGATACACTTCTAACACGAGCAATGGTTTTAACCATTATAAGCAGATTAAGAAAAGGAACATTATAAAGTGGTATTAGTTAAGAGAAGCTGAAAATAATGCTGAAATAGAAAATTAAAAGGCAAAACAAAGATCTCCCGCTGGCTTCTACACCTAAGGTAATGGAACGATTTAAAGTATTCAAATTATGAAATGATTCAGGTATAATTATGCTTATAATTCTGTGATACTCCTATAAGGATTTCTATTCTCATATCAAAAAAAATCTCATTGAAGAAATTTAGACAAAGATAGATGCAGGATATCAAAAAAGAATCTAACTTTACCATATTGCAGAGGCAACAGAGCAAAAAATAACTTTAAAAAAAGTATGAATGTTAAGTTAGATTGTTTTTCAAATACTTACAAAGCTTTCATAGAAGAAGTGGTTGTTAATAGATCCATGTTGGGATAAGTACTTGAGAAACTTCTTCTCGCTGATTTTGTTTGGGCAGTGGATTAACACAGTCCGCTGCGCCTGTTCTCGTCTCTCTTTTTGCACCTCAGAGAATCTCTTTTTTGGAGTCCTGTCTTCAGAGCCTATGAATGAGACAAAGACATTCCCAACACACACACGTAAAATTCAAAGCATCTCTTGGTGTGGTATATACAGATTTTACTCCTGACCACACCAACTTCATCCTCATTCCGTCTGCTTTCTTCTTCTTGATAAGGGGGAAGCTATACTATTCCCAGTCTTCCTATTACCATTCTCTTGTGATTACCATTAAATTGTCCACTCTGTTTTGACTGACTACACTCAATGCAGAGCGCTAAAAAGGGAGCACTCCACAAAATTTTAAAAGTAAAACCACTTCCACAAATACACACATACAAAGTCTGTATAAGCTGTAACATTCCAAAACCTGAAAAAAAATGATTACAAGCCTGAGCGCAACGAGACAATGAGTTTAGAAGTTTAATGTATTACAGTAAGTTATTAGTTTTGGGGACTTCCCTGGCGGTCCAGTGGGTGAGACTCTGCGCTCGCGATGCAGGGGGTCCGGGTTCGATCCCTCACTGGGGAACCAGATCCCACACGCCGCAGCTAAGAAGTCCGCGTGCTGCAACTAAAAGATCCCACACACCGCAATGAAGATCCCCACACTGTAACTAAGACCCAGCGCAGCCAAAATTATTAATTAATTAATATTTAAAAAATAAAATAAGTGATTAGTTTTTCTCTGTAAAGGGTCTTGATCTGGCTCAAACAATTAACAATGAGTTACCCACTATCATGTGCTCTGCATCACAGGGAAATCTGCGAGCCCGAACCCTAGCTGCTGCCCATAAAGAGCTCATGATACTTTTTACTACAGAAATAGACGGGTTTTTTCCCCATTAAAAACCATCCGGGGGTTAGGGAGTTTACAATCACAGGGAATGCAGGCAAGAGCTGTGACAGGCAAGAAGTAAATACTCCACTGACCACAAAGGAAAGATCAACAAGTGAACTAAACACAAGGAAAACGAAAATCATTCAAGTTCTAATTCCAAAGAGGTTAAATGTAACCGATGCACAGAAATCAGCAAAAGCTTTCAGCCTCATCTTCTTTCAAAAGGTCACAAAACTGATGGATACAGGAAATACTGCACACACACTGAACCTTCATTTCAGCAAACCCCAAGACATCCTCATGGTCAAGACAGAGGAAGGCAGGCAGTACGCGCCGGTGGGACCCTCCAGCCTGCTGGGCTGCATCCACCTGGAGGCAGGTCTCCGCAGAGCACTCTTGGCCCTGCCCTACTCCACGTTTCTAACAACTGATCAAACACACTGCGCGTCTTCCCTACACTCACTGTAGAGATGCTAGACGTGCACCTCTTAAACACGCGTCCTCTCCTCTCCTCCGGATGCCAATTCTTCCACATCAATCTCTCATCTCAGGCCTGGAACACAGCAGCCTGATCGCTAAACTGGTCTCATTCGCTCCCGTCTTGTCCTTCTCAAGCCACTCTCCACACTGCTGCCGAAGTCAGCTTCCTAAGGTAATCGTTTTCAGAGAGTCTTCTTCTCTGACTTCCCTGCCGCATCCGTGATGAGGTCTGAGCCCCACAGCCCGGCTATGAAGCTGCCGGCATCTCGGCCCCCTCCTCAGCCATGTCAACCTCAGCCCCACCTCCTCCACGATGCTCACGCACGCTGCCCTTCACAGGGCACCACCACACACACTGGAACTCTTCAGTCTTCTCCTCTCTGGCTGGAATGCCCACCTTCTCATTTTCTGCCCTGCAAACTCCCATTCATCCTCCAAACTGTGCTCAGCTCTGAGAAGAGCTGACTCTGCAAGGCAGAATTGCTTCCACCTCTGCACTACCTCACTTCAACATCTATGGAAGAAGGTAAGTCACGGTGCTGTGTTTACGTAACAGCACGGAAGAACATCTGTCTTCCACGCTGAGGGCAGGGACCACTCTCACTCACTTGGACCTCAGTCTACTGACAGCCCTTCCAACTTGTCCTTCTTTTTCTTATGGTCCAGGCTTTCCTCACCCGCTTTTCCAGCTGGAATTACCACCTCTATCTTCTTGTCTCTGATATTTACCGAGTCTACACTGACGTCCAACTGCTTACTGTAAAAGTCAAGTCAAGCTGTAAACTTTCAGAGAGTAAAAGTATAAATCCTCCCCTTGTTCCCTCCAATACCCACTTACTAGGTGGGACATAAACATATACATTTGTGTCTCCCCGGAGATAAACATTTTTCACACGATTACTGAAAATGTACTATACATTCTCTTCTGTAGCATGCTTTTAAATATTTAATACATAGTTGATATCTTTTTGTGTCAGTAGATATATATTTACCTCATTTTTAAAATAACTGCATAAACATTCTTAGGTGTTTATGGTAATTTAATCAATCTTCTGATAAATACGGAGATGGTTTACCTTTTTCACTATCACAAACAATACTGCAATATCACTGGTATACAATGTTTTGCACTATTATGCAGGTATCCCTGCAGCTGGATTACTGGGGAAGCACAGGACTGCGTGCGAGAGGGAGACAGAGAAGTGTGATGACAGATGGGGCGACAGGCTTGAACAGGACTGACGGCTCTAACCTTGAACAGCAGTAGGCACGACGGAGTAGACGGGACAAAGTCATGAGGGGGACAAAAAGTTCAGGTAGCATAAGTACATGACCTTGCAAAAGGCTTGTCAAATCTACAAACAACACAAAGTTGGGAGGAAAAACTAATAAGTGTTAGTATTTTAAGACAGACTCAAATTTGCAACGGTCTTGATAACAGAATCTGAAAACCATAAGCACAAAACACACTGTCCTGCGTTTAGAATTAAAAACAACATAAAGACACAAGCACATAATGGGGGGGGGGAATTCAGCCAGCAGTAGATGGACAAAAGAAGACCAAAAGTTTGATCTGATGAAGGCTCAAAATGAGCCAAGGGAATGTCTTAGCTTCCGGGGTGAGGAAAGGGAGAAGACTCATATAGATATCAAATCCAAACCCAAGGGGGTAAGAGCACTTCTCTCCTATTTACTGGTCAGGCCAAACTTTTGGCAACGAGTTCTCACACTGAGTGAAAAACTGAACTGGAGATTTCTCAATTTCCTTCTAATTATAAAAGTATATGCTTCTAACCTAGGGGTAAGACAGGAATAAAGACACAGACCTACTAGAGAATGGACTTGAGGATATGGGGAGGGGGAAGGGTAAACTGTGACAAAGTGAGAGAGTGGCATGGACATATATACACTACCAAACGTAAGGTAGATAGCTAGTGGGAAGCAGCCACATAGCACAGGGAGATCAGCTCGGAGCTTTGTGACAGCCTGGAGGGGTGGGATAGGGAGGGTGGGAGGGAGGGAGACGCAAGAGGGAAGAGATATGGGAACATATGTATATGTATAACTGATTCACTTTGTTATAAAGCAGAAACTAACACCATTGTAAAGCAATTATACTCCAATAAAGATGTAAAAAAAAAAGTATATGCTTCTAAGTGAGTTATAATAATCACCTTCTTCTCTTTAAAAATGGAAAAGAAATTCAAATGAGGATTTTGTTACTTGTTATGCCTCACAAGAGTCCCTGGATATTTAGCCAGTCATATTATCCTAATGATACAAAATGAAACACATTTCCTGAGAAAAACGACAAAGCTCTACTAAGTGAAGCCTTGGAATCAGAAGGGTTTATTCTCATCTTTGCTACTGAATAGCTAAGCATGATCCACTTACCAGCCAGCTGTACCAGCCTGTTTCCACATCTATAAAATGGAGTAATAGTAATTCCTTCCAAACCTAGTTCACAGAGTTTTATATCTCAAAGAGCATATGAAAATACTCTAAAATTTAAACCACTATACACATGTTAAATCACAATAGCTCCTTTGGCAAAAGCCTTACTCACATTTTCAGTCACTTAAAAGTTTTTAACAGAAACAGCTTCTACTAAATACAGTCCAATCACCATTTCAATGAACTGTCATGGTAATTGATATTTCCAACGCTCTGTCAATATGAGTCTCTCATACAGTCTGATGAGGACAGCAACCCTATCATTTATTTTACGGGAAAATACCATACTTGTTTAGCCTTCTTTAGAACTGTTCCCACAAATCATCTCATACCTTAAAACTACAGCTCCAAGAAATGGTAGAAATCAACACCTTTTTATTTAACAGCGGGGCTCGAGGTCTAAATTAACTCAGCGGCAAGTCCCTAGGCTCTCTGCGCCTCTGTCTCCATCTCCAAAATGGAGACCGTGATACAATCCTGCCAGATTGTTTTAAGAATAGTAAATAACATAAACGCAGCTCTTGGATCACAAGAGGGGGACTGGGCTTCTCAACACACCAGCCTATAAACTTAGAACGCCTGCCTATTCCAGCCCAGGCAAATCTGTTACCAAGCTGATTCTTGGTAGAATCAGAAAAATAAAGCAAACGTCAGTAACTGCAGAGGCAGAGCCTCCACTGGAGGACCAGGGGTCCTGGTTATTCATCAAGGCTTCACTCCGCTCGGCCTCCATCGGCAACTTGCGAGCATCAACCTCAGTTACATCCGTGAACGAAGAAGCGACTGGCTCAACTGTGGCATCACTACCGTAACTGGCAACAGCGTTTCGCCCAACTGTCAGACACTAGCAAACTCTGCTCCTGGCCTGCGCTGCGGAGCTCTGAACGACTTCATCACCGGGCACGCAGTCCCCGAAGGAAGGAACGTCCCACACCGCGCCGCCGCCACGCCGCCGGAAGGACGGCGGCAGCCCTAGGTTCCCCGAGCGAGGCCGGGACACTGCCGTGAGGTCCCCCCGCCGCTTCCACCGGCCCTGCGCCCGCCCGCAACCCCAGCCCCGGCGCCATACCTGTCTCCGCGCTCCCCGAAGACTGCTCTTCCCTCCCGAGGGCTGCGGCCACCGTTCCTGGGCAACTGAGAAGCCTGCAGAGAGGACGCTGGACTTGACTTCTCCGAGCACGGAGGGGCAAACTGGTCAACAGCCCCAAACCACGAGCCGCCATCGTCAAACGTGCAAGAGCGCGGACGAAAGGGCGCCGCTTCCGCGCATGCGCGCGGAGGAGGTGGGAAAGGATGGGAGGCCTAGAGGGTCAAACTAGGCGAAGGACGCTCGCTTATACAAGAGAGCGAGTTGCGGCTTGAATGAGGCTTTCGCACGTGTCTGATTTCCCCTCTCCCACGGTTCTCTAAAAGAAGGCTCCCAGGAGAACGAGCACGCCACCTACTTTTTCAAACTGAGTCATGAAAATAGAACCAGAGAGCAAGGGCATGAGGAAGGAGCACTGACTTGCGAATCTATACTTAGAAGATGATAAACGACACTTTTTCTTTACCAAACACTGTTCTAAGTGCGCTACGTGGGTTGACTTTTTTAATCCTTACAACAAGCCTGTGACGTAGGAACTCTTATCTCCATTTATTTACGGGGAGGTTAAGGCATAGAGACGTTGAGTAACATTCCTAAAGTTCTACAGCCAGGCAGGGGCGGAAATGGAAGTTAAACCTAGGTTTCCTTATACAGGGTTTTTTTCTTTCCCTGCTTTCCTCCCCTTCCTTCCTTCCTCCCTCTCCCCCTCGCTCCCTCTTTCACACTTTCTGTAACAGTTTGACTGAGATTTAAGTCATATACTACACAATTCACCCCTTTAGGTGTACCATTCAATGGTTTTTAGTATATTCACAGAGATGGGCAATAATTACAATTATGCTTAGAACGCTTCATCACCTCCAAATAAGAAGACAGCCATGTAAAGTCAGACGCACAGGGAGGATACCAGGTGATAACAAGGCGGAGATTGGAGGGATGTAGCCAAAAAACAAAGAACACCAAAGTTGGCCAGCAAACCACAGAAGCTGGGAACGGACAAGAAAGAATTCTTCTGTAGGTTTCAGAGGGAACATAACCCTGCTAACACCTTCACTTTGGATTTCTATCTTTCAGAACGGCGGGACAATAAATGGGAAAGTAGGGGCTGAGGGGCATAGAAATGAGAGACTTTTAGCATCTCGGTATTTTTTAAAAAAACAAACAGGTATTATTTTTATCATTAAAAAGAAAAAGGAATCCTATGCAGGTTGGAAAGCCAATAGCAAAAGAATTAGCGAATTCTTAAATTGTGTCTACATTTCATATGCCACTAAAATACTTTTTACACGGTAAGCTAGTCTTTGATAAAATGTGAACGTGTGTGATATAAGGCTCCAGAAACCATATATTCAGGTTGTGCCCATGTAATTATTAACTCCACACTCTTTCACTCTCAAAAGTGTTCCCATTCGGATGATAAATTGTCCGGCCACCTTACTAATGCCCTTTCAGATCCTGGTTTCCTGTTCAAGTCACCAAGAAGGATTTTCACATTCAAAGCTGAATATATCGACTGAGAACAGCTCAGCAAGCAGAGATGCCAGGGAAAGCTTTACTAGCAAAGAAAAGCAAACTTATAGTCACTGGGATTTTGAAAAGAATGAGCTATCACAATCTTGCAATTTCTGTGAAATTATGTTTTTTATCTATAAAATCATGAAAAGTTTGCATTCTCTACAATATTTATATTTTCGCTGCAATAGAAAAATAACACTTTTCCTCACTATAGAATTAAATTAGTCAGCCCTCTCTATCCACCGTTTCCACATCTGCAGGTTCAACCAATCACAGATGGAAAACATTTGAAAAATAAAATTCCAGAAAGTTCTAAAAAGCCAAACTTGAATTCTCCCCATGAAAGCAACTCTTTACATAGCATTTACAGTGTATTAGGTATTATAAGTAATCTAGAAATGATTTAAAGTACAGTTAGCTCTTGAACAACACGGCTTTGAACTGCCTGAGTCTACTTAACATGTGAATTTTTTTCAATAAATGTATCGGAAAGTTTTCGGGACATTTGTGACAATTTGAAAAAACTTACAGGTGAAACTCATAGCCTGGAAATATCAAGAAAAATAAGAAAACGTTTACGTTATGAATTCATAAATTATATGTAGATACTAGTATATCCTTACATAGGCATAAGGTGAGTGATTTTTTTTTATTTATTTATTTTTGGCTCCCTTGGGTCTTTGTTGCTGTGTGTGGGCTTTCTCTAGTTGCCGCGAGTGGGGGCTACTCTTTGTCGTGGTGCGCAGGCTTCTTATTGTGGTGGCTTCTCTTGTTGCAGGAGCACGGGCTCTAGGCGTGCAGGCTTCAGTAGTTGTGGCACGGGGGCTCAGGCTCAGTAGTTGTGGCTCGTGGGCTTATTTGCTCTGCGGCATGTGGGATCTTCCCGGACCAGGGCTCGAACCTGTGTCCTTTGCACTGGCAGGCGGATTCTTAACCACTGCACCACCAGGGAAGCCCTAGAAGCTATCTACTTAAGAAACTAAAAGCTTCTTTTAAAATCATATTCTCTTTTAGTTAATCTTTATGAGTAGGTTGTAGAAACCAGGGAATCAAGGTTGGCATGATGTTCTGTGACATACAATCGCTGAAAATATGAAAATTGATCATCTGACAAGCCAGTTGTTAAATATATGCAATGTGCTCATTATATAAACTCCTGCTCCAGAAGTTCAAGCCAGGAGGCCTTTGGTGAATTAGAGCCTGGGTATCAGCTGCCCATCCCAAACACTCACTAAAATTCACTCTTAGAATTCGTTGGGATTTATAATGGACAAATACGACTGCCAAAGTATGTCTCATGGTTATATTATGCAGGGAGATCAACTGTTCCCATGCAGTTTCACAGAAATGATGATAAACTGTTTCCCCAGTTCATTGGTATCTAGGAGGTCATCCCCTGTCAACCTTTAAAGCAATCGCTCAGGCCGTTCTATTCAGATCGGCGGAGCCCCTTATCCCTTCCCTGAATCTGTCTATCTCAGGTTGTTCAAGAATCCCAGGCACAGGCTTCTGCCAGCGGACGGTCTGGTCAACCGACACCGGGAGAAAGAACTGAGGGAATCTTATCAATTCTGACGACACAGGCCTCCCTTCCGCGGATGCTGTTTCTATTATGGCCACACGGGGTCACTGTTGGAAACTGGTGATTTCAAGCAGTGCAGCTCAGACCCCTCCAAAGCTGGCGTGAAGCCCTGCTTACTGTTGGGGTCTCAACGTCCCAGCAAAATAGCTTACCTTCATTTTTAACTTACTCTGGGCCCGTATTGTATGCTGTCTAATTGCATCGTTTAATTTAAACCTCACAATATGCCTGTGTTAAAAAAACAAAATTCTACCGAGTGTATTTGAAGCTCTGATTAGTTTCATTCAACGGTTCCTGAACAGGGCAGCACCCAACCTTGCAACTAAGAGGCACCCCAGGGGGTTATACAAAATGGAGAGTTATTATGGAGAGATGGACGGGACAAGGGAGCTATTAACAAAAGAAAGGAAAGGATTATTTTCAGGCCAGGACAATTTTTTGGGGGGGCAGTGTGGGAAGGGAATAGCAGGGATTTTATCAAACAGCTGGCCTCTTCCTCTGGGGGGCCGCGGGGGGAATGGACAGGGCCCACGTGATAGAGGATGTCACTGGTGCTGACCGGGAAATTCCAGACTGGTTGATTAAGATTACATTTCCAGGGGAGGTCGAAACTGCAAACAGGTGAGGTATTAAGTCGAGGCTTGATATCTTGGGCTTTAGCCCAAGTGATGCCATTCTGGGCCTGTAGTTTTTCTCTGTAACACCCGTGGATTTTATTATTATCCCCATTTGATACCTGCAAAACTTGAGATGTAGAAAGATTACATAAAATGACTAAGATCCTTTGGTGATCCTAACCCAGGTTTGACTGACTTTAAGTCCGTCCTTTCAATACGTCCTTGCTTTCTGACCCGGTAATTCCATTTCTAGGAATCTGTCCTAATTAGAGGTGCACTTAAAGGTTTACATACAAAGATATTTGATGCAGAGTATAATGGTAGGAATAGTGGAGACAATCCAAAGGGCCACCAAGGAGGGACTAGTTAATTTATAATCCATCCATGGGTGAGAATATTAAGATTATATTTATCAAGTGATTAATTATTAGCGAGTCACAGTTCTAAGCATTTTGTTTTTTGACTCAGTTAACCCTCGCAAAACCTTAGGATATCCATATTATTATCATATTTCATCTAACCTAAGACATCCTCATTATAAGACACTCCATTATTTTATGCACCTCTAAGAAAAATCTGCCAATTAATGTAGGACACAATGCTTTTTAAAAAATTGTCAATGGAGAGGTGCACTCTGATTTCAGCAATATCAAAATATGGGGAAAGTGTTCATCTTAGAATTGATAAAATAAACTATTACCATCCTCATTTTATGGGTGAGGAAACTGAAGCATAGATTAAATAATTTGCCCAAGGTAAAAGAAAAAAAAAAGGCTGTGAGTAAAGGTAGAATAGTAATTAGGGTAACCAACAGTCCCTGCCTGGTCAATATCTCTTTCTTTCTCAAGAAAAAGTATGATATTTTAACAGTACTTTTTAAAAACAACAACAGAAGACCCTTAAAGAAAGAGTAGTTCAGGCACCTCCAGACACATAGAGGGCTTTTGTACAGACCTCAAATCACGGGAAATATTTCTATTAGGACCACAAGAATCTCTTCTATTAAGTGAACTAAGCAGAGCTCTGAGCTACAAAGTTGCCTTAATGGAAAGTGCTTCGTATCTTCATTCCCCCTGAGATGCTTTCTATAAAGCAGTGGCACTGACAGCTTTTCTCTTTCTCCTGTGACTTTTTTTTTAAGTGGCTGCTGCTGTCTGGGGAACATGAAGATGGAACATTAGGTTGAGAGTCCTGTACAAATGCTTATAATCAAATGTTTTCAGATGTGAACATAGGCTTTGGAAATGTGATACCAATGTTCCTGCAGTTTTACTTCGTATATTTCACACTACGTGTTCTTTCTCTTCGGGGATGCTAGGATTTCTGAAGTTGGTCCAGGGACCTGATTCTTGCATCAGAAGCATTTGGTGAGCTTGCTAAAATAGAGAGTTCTGGGTTGTACCCCCAGACTTACTTAATCAGACTATCCAGGGGTGGGATTCAGGAATCTGCATTTTTTTACGAGCTGTTAGTGTTAGGTATGCTTGAGAATCACTGCTGTGTGTGCCTCTGGGTGTGGGTGTGTGTGTGTGTGTGTAGAATCCCATGGAATTCTACACTTTTCTGAAGAAGTTGTTTACCCCAGGAAAAAACACCTCATCTAATCTAGTCATTGCTAGAGTTACTATGTACTTTTCTCCACGGAGATGCTGTTTGCCATATTTGTAATGCAGGGGAGGAAAACTTCTCCTCTTTCCTTCTAAGTTCTTTGGCTGATCTAATCATTAAATTGACACAAGACACACCGAACAGAAGAAAAGCAAACTGAATTTTTGTACGGAAGGGAGTCCATAAATATATGAGACTCAAAGAAGTGACTAAAGCAAGCAGCTTTTTTTTTTTCTTTTTTTTGCGGTACGCGGGCCTCTCACTGCTGCGGCCTCTCCCGTTGCGGAGCACAGGCTCCAGACGCGCAGGCTCAGCGGCCATGGCTCACGGGCCCAGCCGCTCCGCGGCATGTGGGATCTTCCCGGACCGGGGCACGAACCCGCGTCCCCTGCATCGGCAGGCGGACTCTCAACCACTGCGCCACCAGGGAAGCCCAAGCAAACAGCTTTTATACCTTTTAGACAGAGAAACAGTAATTTGTGAAGAATCCACAACACGAAGAAGTGTGGGCTTGGGGCAGTAAATTAGTGAGCAAGTGAGGTTTGTTTCCACAGCCTTCTCAGCCTTGAATTCCCTGTCTCTGGTGATAAGGATGTCTTTCTACCCTCCTGGTACAGGGAGGGTAACTTCACATGGGACACTTACTTCCTGCTTCCAGGGGGAAAAAGGAGGGTCAGTGTGTCTTGCACCAGCTGTTTTTCAAGTGAACTTAATTCAGTATAATCAATACACTAAACTGGTATATTTTGAGGTGGCCTATTTTACTTCCTCTTAATAGTAATAATAATAATGGCTATATTTGCCTATACTATTTTTTTTTTTTTCTGTGTTGGGTCTTCATTGCTGCGCATGGGCTTTCTCTAGTTGCAGCGTGCGGGGACTACTCTTCTTTGTGGTGCGCGGGCTTCTCATTGAGGTGGCTTCTCTTGTTGTGGAGCACGGGTTCTAGGCGTGTGGGCTTCAGTAGTTGTGGCACACAGGCTCAGTAGTTGTGGCTCACGGGATTAATTGCTCCGTGGCATGTGGAATCTCCCCGGACCGGGGATGGAACCCGTGTCCCCTGCACTGGCAGGCGGATTCTTAACCACTGCACCACCAGGGAAGTCCATGCTTATGCTATTTTTTTTTTTACTTAGATTACAAAGAGTTCTACTGATTCACTTATAGGTGAGTTTTCATTGTGATCCTGTCTTTAATGATGAGGTCCATGACCTTAGATGCCAACAAACCCATGAACTCAGACACGTAGTCACCAGCACAGAAATATTCATTTTTATTCTTGCCACATTTAATGCTAACTCATATCTTATTTTCTTAAAAAAAAAAAAAAGGAAAGGAAAGAAAGAAGAAAGAAAATTTCTTTGAAGGGGCAAGAGGGAAGTGAGATGGCGGTACCAGGTTTCTTTCCTCTGCAGGCCGGTGTCCCTTCTCTGGGCCATCTGTCACTGGCTGCATTGCCCACACATCTGGAAATGTTGCTGCCAGCAAGCCACAAGAATGCCTTTTTCTGGGCAGAAATGCCTGCCAGGGGCTGCAGAGCAGAGGAGAGCAGCCTTGAGCTGGAGGGGGCTGGTATCTGGGAAGAGTGTGATTCCCATCCTTGGGATGCAGCCGCATCTTCTCCCCGGATCCTTCTCCCACTCCTGCTTGGTCTGTGGGATATCCCCAGCTGGGATAGGAAAAGAGCAGCCTGCCTGAGGAGCCTCAGAGCTAAAGGCTCAAACACATTAAAATTTGGCTTCTTCCTGTCTGTTTCAGTGTTCTAAAAAAATGAGCATTCCACGGAGATCTCTGAGACCTAAACATGGACCTTTAAATTCACCTTTCTAAAGAGATTCTTAAGATCTTCCTAACACCTCTGCAAACTCTGTAGAACAGTGGATGGTTTCTTAGTTGGGTATTTCCTTCAAAATGCCCGGCTGTGATCAATTTCAGATAATTTTCCAAGAACCCCAGGGAGATTTGCAGAGGGATAATCCAGTTCACTGGTAAGAATGATACCACTACCACACAGCTGATGATGCAGTAAATAAAGCAAGTGTTAGAAACCAGGCACCAAAGAAAACCGGAAGGTTTGGTTACTTAAAGAGAAAAACCACAGCGATACAGCTTCGAACTGCTGGATTGGTTACCAGGTTTCTCCACACACTGACCCAGGGTTTCTGTTACTAACCTGAGCCCTACTCAGTTGCAAGAAAAACCCAACCGCTGGCAAGCTTGACTCTATTTCCCCTGTGTAGAAGATGTTAACTTTTATCATTCTACGTATGCTATATTTTCCCCTTATAACCTCTCACTGTTTTCTCCATTTAAACATTGGAATAAAAACCACATTTATGATGCATCCTGGTTTCATAAGTAAGGACACTAAAGCCCAGAAGATTAAGTAGCTTTTCCAAATCACACAGCTAGGGAATGACAAGGAAGAAAAAAAAGAAAAGAGAGAGAGAAAGAAAGGAAGGAAGAAAGAAAGAAAGAAAGAAAGAAAGAAAAAAAGAAAAAGAAAAGGCATCTGGATGTTATGTAACTGACACTAAAACCCTTGTTCTTTCTTTCACCCCAGACTTTGCATCAGGGAAAAAAAAAAAAGATACCAGATACTATGTCATTGATTATATTTGATTACAGTGTATTTATGGGAACAATATAGAGCAACATTTCTTTATATTATGCTTCTCTAAAAGGAGATGCATGTTATAGTAACAATAGATGGGATTTGTGGGTGACAAAAGTTAGCCTCTAGACATATTCTCTTTGCTAGTAACATGATTTTGGCTAAGTCACCGCCCTGACATCATCTTTATCACTTATAAAAGTGAAGATGTTAAATTAAATCACCTCCAAGATCTTTGCTGACTTTGAGACTTGATCGACATCAGCTCATAACAAACTTGAAGCATGGATTTAAGAGATTAACAGCTACACCTACACGGTGACTTCTGACCTACATCAGGCTGCTGTCATCTACATCGTCATCTTTATGTGAGGGGCACATTCTCAGAAAGGTCCTCTCTGAGCTTCGCAAGATCCAGTTCATAAGCATCTTTCACTTCCCTTTACTTCCTCCACCTTGTTCATTTCCGTCATGGTACTTGTCAGAAGTTGACCTCTTATATGTGTTTGTTTCTTCAGTGTTCTGCTGTCCCCAGGCTACAGGTTCCCTGAAGGCCATTGAGTTTGTCCACTGCTGTTTCCCAGCACCTGGAGCTGTGCCTGCCGTACAGTACTCGCTCAAGTGTTTGGTGAATAAACAAATGAGTGAGCAAATTGCCTTCTGAATAGTGTGGTGGTTACTCTTTGCTTCTCACTTGCAAAGCTAATTTTAGAAGCAGTCGCCAGGGGTAAAGGCAACAAAATCTTAATTTCTGTGCATTACAAAAAAAAAAAAAAATCAGAATGACGTTCCCTACAGTGTTGACAGTAGTCATGGCTGACCTGAGTATTGGGACAGGGGGCACATTCCATCATCTCTATTTACCAGAATGTCTTTACTGAACATAACTTGTCTTGCCATCAGATTGAAATTTTTACGAAGTACAGATTCTTGGTGTGATCTCTAATTTGGAGTTCTTTGGGGGGCAGTTAAAGCTACAACCTGAGCACCGGGAACAGGGGCGCCTACATGTGGTGGGTCTGGAGCTTCTCCGACTTTATTATCTACGGCTAAGGACAGGCATCTTACTTTACCAGCCCCTCTCAGAGGTCTGTGCCCTGGAATATGATCATGAATCTTGGATCTGGTGGGTGAAGCCCAGGTTGTTGACTCTCCTGCAGTTCAATTAGCTAGAACCACCCATAGTGGCAGGTTTCAAGCAACCAAGATGGGGTTTGGGGGAGGCTGGTGTGGCCTCTGAGAGCAGGGCTGCAGGCAGAAGTAGGGAGGACTGGCCAGCGGCTTCACGGACAATAAATAAAGAGCAGCAGATGCACCGTGAGGTTTGTCCCTGGAGTCTACTAATCCCCATAAGTGGCTCTTGAATGAATGACTTGTAGCCCCCGCTATGTCAAAGAATATCATAAATCTAATGGCTGCATGGGCTTTTGTTTTTTTAGTTTGTTTATTTGTTTATTTACTTATGTCATTTTTAAATTTATTTTTAAATTTTTATTTTATATTGGAGTATAGTTGACGCAGCGTTTTGAAAGTAGCAAGTGTGGGTTAGAATTATGGCTCTGTGTATTATCTGAGTAATCTCAGATAAATGACTTACTGTAAATTTCAGACTCCTCAAATGTCAGACAGGCCTAATGACAGTCACTTTCAAGGTTATTGTATGAATGATAAGAACTGACAAATATATGAAAGTATTGTGTTTTTCCTAAGTATTTTAGTATAAAGACACATAATAATGGATTTCACTTTGCTCCTGGTGTCAAAGCTGTGAGTTTTTGATAGCACTTGATGTTATTTTAAAAAAAAAGGAAAGTGTAAAAAGCAAAATGAAAACAAAGTAATTTTTATTTGTTTCCCTTTCTGTAAATAAAGAAACTAAAGCTCCATGAATTTATTGATTTGCCTACAGTCACATGGACAGAAAGTGGCAAAGCACAGGTGTGAATGCAGGACATGTTCTTTTTGCTTGCCCCATACTCCCCTTCTCTTGGAGCTTTCTGAAATTCATATCTCAGGGGCCCAAGCCCCTTTATACTGAACAAGAATTCCCCAGGGGATTCCTAAGAGGCAGTGGGCAACCCTGATCGTAAACCCAGCCAGCATCAGCTTGGGAGTTTAGATTAGGAAGGAAAGTGTCCGCTGCCACCGCTCCCGAGGGGTCAGCCCAGGCTGCAGCCTCGCTCTCAGGACAGACCCTCCAGGCCCTTCTCCCCTTCCCATGGCTCTACTGTTAGAACAGAGATGAAGCTCCAGGAATGACAGAGAGATGGGGGCCCACGATCACCCTTCATTGTTGGAGATTTTGCTACTTGGGTAGAAATAAAAGTTATTCCGATGAATTATTGAGTGTTAGAAAAGGGAGGGTAGAGTACAAAAACGAATAACCTAAAGTGTGTCAGAAGTACCTAAAAAGGGCGTCACAAGTACCTGGATGCAGTTCTGTGCCGGCAAAGGTTTAACAGCCAACTTTGTGAAAGCCCTGCCCTGGTGTGTAGCATTTGCTGGTTTCTGTGGTGTAAATACTCCCACGATGGCCTATTTTCAGTTGCTAACTCGAGGCCACCTAGTGCAGAGTTGGAAAGAGACATACAGGAACCCCTCACGGTGCAGTATTTCCGCCAGGTGGATGTAATAGACATGAGTGAGAGCCTGGACAGCAATAAAATGCAACAAAATAGTCGGGAAGTGGTAAGGTTTTCATATTTATTACATTGTCTTTAATATATATTTCATTTACTTGTAATTTTATATAATTTTAGTTTTAGTCATGACTCTAGTTAACAACCAGCTGTCACAGTTCCTGAAGAGTTTATCCCCGGCTCTGTGAGCTGATAGAAATAGGTTCCGTCCATCCTCCGTAGGGCTTTGGGTGAGGACCCTTGTTTTGGGGAGAGCCTTGGCCTCGGGGGGCTGTGCTCTGTGCCAGAGCTGGGTGGGTGAGTGGGAAAAACTGCCGGTCCCTCCGCCCTCAGCATCTGTGAGAACATTTCAGGACGCTCTTAAGCCCCAGCAGTGCCTCTAAGCACACATCATCCCACCCAGAACCGGGCTGAGAGGGGGCAGGAAGTCCCTCTGGGCTCCCACAGACCCCAAGAGACATTAAAGCTGGTTTCCCTTAAGCCTAAGCAAAACTAGCGTTCTATTTCTGAGTTTTCCTGGGCTCAGCCCTCTTCCACATCTCTACCCCCTGGGAGACAGCTGAAATGCTTTCAGAACCTCTCCTCCCGTGGTTAGAGATAATAGATTGTCCAGCTGAAGACCCAGTAGAGGTATGTCTGACATTTATTCATATGTGGCAGAAGGGAGCCAGAGGCTAGAGCCTGAAAAGGGAGACCAACCTCCCGCAAAGGAGAGGCCAGATGGGAAAGCAGTGGGGGGCCTTTCCCAACGGGCTGAGGTTCAGTCCTGTTCTCCTCCGGGTGGCACCAGCAGACCCAGCCATGCACCCTGGCGCTTCTGCGTCCATCTAACCCCGTGCTGGTAGATGCAAGACATCGCTTCTTTGAACTTGGGATCAGACGTGGATTAGCGTCTGGTTTCCTTGGACACATTAGTTAGCCTCTTTAAAGTCATGTAAATCCTACTGGCAAAAAAGAGAGACTAGTGCCCGTCTCAGGAAAGCAATGGGCACAGTGCTCGGGACGCAGCTAGTGCCTAAAAAAGACGACAGCTACTCGCATTATTTTCAATATGGTCGGAACGTATCAGGATGCTTCATTATTATGCAGTCCATCCATCGAAGCATCTTGATACTTAGAAAAATGTTCTCATGAACATTAATCCCGGGCTTTGGTTAAGAAGGGGGAGAAGTCTCCCCAAGACACGCTGCGAGGAAACTGTTGGCAATTGTTCTTAGTGTTGTAACTGCAACGGCAAACCCCCAAATGTGTTTAACTCACTTGGTTTCAACTAATCACGTGAGAATAAGCATGAAACACCTTTTTTTAAAGGCTGTTGAAATACTAATCCGGCCAATTTCCTAACATGTAATGTGTGAAGAACACCGTTTCAAAGGAGGTCAGTAATGATTGTTTTTGGAGAGGATGCTCTTCTGGTGTTTGTTTTTTTGTTTTTTTTTTTTCTACCTCTACATTTACACTTGCAGATCAGCCTGTGCTTAATTTTTTAAAACAATTCCTTGCCTCACCCAAGCAATAAGTTGCCGGTAGTCCCTCACATCGTGTTTGCAGGTGATGTGTGGTCCTGGGATGAGGGGACTCTGGCTAATAAGGAGTCGTGGGAGATGCTTAGGAGATAGTTTCCACAAACCCATCAGGGACTGCTCCAACATTTGGCCCCATGCAATTTGGGGGAGCCTCACTGCTGAGCCCTTTTCCCCCCCCCTCTAAAAATGGGAAAAATGAAAGTTATTGCACTGGCCGGAGGAGAGAGCCTTGAACAGTTCCTGGGGGCATCCCAACCCATGTGGTAATCTCGGAAGCTCGAGATTAAGAAATGCTGTACCAGGAGTTTCCATTTGGGGGGTGGAGGAGAGAAGCACAGGGCAGTAGTTTCTGTTTTCAAAGTGTGGTTCATGGACCTCACATTTGGGGAAGTCACAGCACAAAGCAACGAGCAAAAAAACATAATACATTTCATACAGAACGGCGTGATGTAGGTTCTTTGAGAGACCCGAGTTTTAGCTCTCTGCACATGAGAACAAAAGGTGTCTGACTCACACCTAGGCCCAGTTTAAACACGGCCTTCAGAGATAAACAACGGCCACAGCTGAGAGCATCTGGAAGCAGGGGATTTCTCCCCCCATCTCCCCCACGTGAGGTCTCCATCTCTACTCCGGGCCTCACTGCCCTCCTTCCTTGCTGTTCCCGCTTTGCACGGTGATGGCAGAAGTTGTGAGTACAGAAGGTGAGGAGAGACACAGGAGGGATGAGGACAGAGGGGACTGTCCCTTTCATCCTTGTCCGCCCTCTGGGTGGTCTGCAGGGGAAAGCCTTGCATGGCGACGTGGCAGGAATATAGATACCCCCGGATTCCTTAAGGCATTCAAGTGCCCCTGCAATCTTCTCTGGGATGCCGTAGGGTGGCCAGGGCGGCGGGGACGGCAGAGCAGAATGTAATGTTGCACACGTGGTGGTCCCCACAGCTCTGCTGGAATCCTAATCCACCTCAAGATGCTGCGAGAGGCCAGCAGGTTCATCGCCAGCAGCTGCAGGGGGCCCGGGCCGGGCTGGAGGAAGCAGTTTGTGTTTCAGGTACCAGAGGAGCAGGGCCAAAGTCCAAGGAGCATCAGCCTTGGGAGTGGGGGGACAGGGTGGGTCTGGCGGTCCTGAATCTCCTCCCCTGGGTGCTTCATCCTTCCATCTGCTGTGTCTTTTTAGTGGCATCCAAGCTAAATTCTCTGCCAGTGCATATGCAAGTTTTGCAAATTACAGCTTTGTAACTTAGAAAGACTTAATATGAAAAAGTTCAATTATCACTGAAATCCACTCACATTATCATAAGAAACTTACCTCCGTCAATGAAAAAAATAAGACCTACTGGACTTCTAAAATACAATTTCAACGGTTCAACAAAGTTAAAGATTGTAATAGTGGTTTTAAATTGATTACTCACGTGTCTGTACAGTTTCTCATCTGAAGGTTATTGTCAGAAGTTTAAAGAGGTCATTGTTTAAACCTCTTGATGGGTAAGTATGTATAGCTGTAACAAAAGCCAGACAGAAAAGAGTTATGCTCATGAAATCAGGCTCAAGTTCCTCTTAACTTTAAAAATATCTTTGGCTTCCCTGGTGGGCCGGTGGTTGAGAGTCCGCCTGCCGATGCAGGGGACACGGGTTCGTGCCCCGGTCCGGGAAGATCCCACATGCCGCGGAGCGGCTGGGCCCGTGAGCCATGGCCGCTGATCCTGCGCGTATGGAACCTGTGCTCCGCAACGGGAGAGGCCACAGCAGTGAGAGCCCCAAATCTTATTTAAAGCTTAACTGAAATTCAGTATTTAATGATCTTCCTCAAACCCTTTTGTATTTTACTGTTATTATAATTTAAGAAAAAGAAATACATTTTTTCACCAAGCCACATATGGGTATCCCCTACTTTTTTCCAGTTTATCCTAGTATTCTCTAAAAATATTATAGTTTTTGAATATGAAGAAGACTGGAAAGCAGTGTCCAGTATTCTATTTATTAGTCTAGAGCCCGTTAAGGTTACGTAGGCTGAGGCACTGACTGGGTCACCTACTACTGTACATCGTTTTGGTTCTGTTGAGTAAATGAGCTCTGATTTCCAAACTACAGATGACAAACCTATTACTGTCCCAAACTGCCAGTGGAGAAAGCCTCTTCAAGTACACTGCAACCTTGCAACTCAATTTTCAAGTGCATTTTGTTGGGCGCAAACAGCTTCCAGAGCTGTTTTGTCACGTGCTCTCATCAGCCACCTCCGGCTGTGCACACTCCCGCTCCGGTGGTTTCTCCTTGGCAAGTTTAAACCTCACCGCTCTAGCATGCTGAGCAGTATTGCTTTCGCAAGCCTGTGTAACAAAGTCTTGACGGAGAAAAATGCAAGTAGCCTGCAAACTGTTTCTTTCTCTTCAATTGTCCTCTCTCTCTGGTAATCCGGGTCACCAGATCCAATCTCTGCTCGACTTTAAAAATGTATTTGAGTAAAATCTCTTAATCCACCCCACCAGATGAACTCTGCTACTGCATAAGCAATGAACAGCCAGAGAGAACCCCGCTGCAGCAGCCATTTCACCAGCTCCCTAAAATGCAACTATATTTGGAAGACCTCTGTGTAGGAAGTAAGACTAATACTTAGTTCCCAGAAGATTAGGTGTGGTTTTCATTAGCTCATCAACGGGGTGGTTCCATGTTTCTATTTTTAAAATTGCTTATAAAGATCATCCTTCGTTGGTCAGAGACAACAGATAGAGGAGAGACGTCTCTCACGTTATGATCAGAGGCAACAACCAGGCCAATCTGGTTCCCAGAGAAAAGGCGAAGGGAGCTGATGCTACAGTTTCAGCCGAGACTGGGATAATCTGCTTTTGAGTCCCGGCCAAATTCCACGGAGTCCGCGGCCAGGCCAGCCGGGCTTCTCCCCGCCTGGGCGCGGGCTGCATCTGCCCAGTCAGGGCAGCAGGGTCGGTCCAGGCAGCGCGCCCTCCTGCAAGAGCAGAAGCAGCCCAGTCCCCTGGACCAGGGTCGGGGGGTGGTCCAGCCCTGAGACCACTTGGAAATGGTACTCGCCCCGCGTCATTCATGCCGCTGCACTCTAGTACTTAAAATAATTGGGGGGATGGCTCAGTGTCTCCAATCAGTCGTCAGCGTTTAATTTGCTAGTTGGGCTCGCTTTTACTAAAGTCTCGGGCGTCTGTCAATCCCCTTGTTATCACCAACGCCGCGGGCCCAGAAGCACAAAGAAGTGATGGGCGTTAAGGTCCCACAGCGAGGGCCTTGCTTCTCATCTCAGCTAGCCTCTGTCCGCCGGCAATTCTCAGATGACTTCCTTGGGTGGGAATAACAATTCACTTTCCGTAGGAGAAACGCGGAGAGTCTTCGAGCGGCTCCGCTGCAGTCTTGCCCTTGTGTGCGTGTGAGGGTGCGTGGGCCCGAGACGAGCTTGGGAACAGGAAAGGGCCGGACGCGGACTCAGCGAGGACGTTGGAATCTGGGCTCCACCTGGCACGTCCAACGTCCGGGTCGCCGAGATGGAGAGGGTCGGTGCGTTACAGCGTCTCTCCCTCTCGGGGCTGTCTTGCAAAATGTCCCGATACTCAAGAAGTACTGGCAGGGGCGCGGGGCAGGGGGGAGCGTGTGCCGCCTCTCGGTGGGTATCGGCAATGTCCAGCAGAGAGGATTTCGCGGAGAGAGGCGCTGTTTCCCTAGAACTTCCTTCCGGCTTCGCCGCGAGAAAACGCTTTCCACTCGAGAAGGAAGATCGCTCTAGACGCATTTGGACCTTCTTCCCCAGCGGGACAGAGAATCCCAGACTCGAAGCTGGGGGTTATAGGAAGAGACGGGGCAGATACACTTTGTAACCGGGCGGTGCCACCTAACCAGTTCCGATAAAGGCTGCAAAGAGCGAAACCAGGTTTTCCTGGCGGGGACCCCGGCCCTCGTCCAGCGCCCCGTCACCTCCCACGGCAGCCTCTCCCAAGCCCTTAAACTGGGTCCGTGCTGGGGGGCCACGCATCACCGCCCTGCGTGTGTGACCTGGACCGAAACCTGAGCGGGGCGGGCCGCGGTTCCGGGAAGCTCCCTGCGCCTCCTGTAGCGGGGCGGGGGCAGCACGCGGCGCCCCTGTTCGCCACTCCCCCCCCCCCCGAGCACACAGACACACCCTCCGGCATGGGGTGCGCGGGAAAGGGCCGGGGACCCCACAGCAGCGCCGAGGGCGCCGGCACCTTAGGAAATACGAGCTTCCCTCGGCGGCCGGGGGCGGAGGCAGGGTCGCCCTTTCCAGCTCCGCGTCGGGGCGCCCTCTACCCCCGGCTGCCGGGTCCCCAGGTCGGAGGGAACTCGGGGGTGTTTTTCCACGCTGAGGGCCGGGGCCGCGCAGCCGGCGGTGGCCCCCGGGAGGCGTGGCGAGACCTACCCCGCTCCCGGCGCGCCCCACCCCCGTCCCACCTCCAGCTCCGCCCAGCGCCCCGAGGGCAAGCGGGGGGAGGCCGGAATTTCCCCTCGCGGGGGCTCGGGCAGCCTTGCAAGCCGGCGGGCTCTTTCTGTTTACGGAGAGAAAGGGGAAATGGAAGAGGCGGGGAGGCGGCGGCTGGAGTCCGCTGCGCCGCCCCTCGGCCGGCCCAGAAGCTGTGAGTCAGGGGCCGACGAGGGCAGCCCGGGCGCGCGGGAGGCGCGGGGCTCACTCGACCGCTCGGGCCCGGACAGCGCGCCAACGCTCCGGGGCCGGTAGCCCTGGTTCCCGCTCCTGCCGACGCCGGACCTGGGGACCCCGGCGCGCCCGACTCCTGGGGGCCGCCCGCCCTCTGCGCCGCGAGCCGTCGGGGGACGGCGGCGGGGCCGCGCGGAGGCCGCAGGTAAGAGTTCCGGGGCTCGGGGCTATCGTTCGATCGCAGCCCTGTTGGGTGCCCCGGCGGTTCGCACCCTGAGGTCCGGGGCGTCCCGGCATCCGGGAGGGCTCCGGGGCCCTGGGGGGCGGGCGTGCCCGTCTCCGGCTGCGGCGCTTCGGGGCTGCGCGCGGGTCGCGGCTGCAGCCGGCGCAGCTGGAAAGCACCTTGCGCAAGGGTCCCACGGGGCACCGGCCGCGACTCCTCCCCTTTCCTCCTCCTTCCCGGATCCCTAGCGCGCGAGCAGGGCAGGTCCCGGCTTCCCGCCGCGGGCGCCACCCGCAAGGCTGCGCCCTCCCTGCTCAGACCCGGTGAGTGTGCCCCGGAGGCGCGGGGCCCGGCTGCCGCTGGCCCTGGCGATGGGTGCTCTTCTCATGTGCAAGTCCTTTAACGCTCCCTTCATCTTAAGGACCGGGAGGAATGGAAGGGAGGGGGTTTAGCAGGGTCGAGAGCCTCCGAGCAACTTCACGCTTGCATCCCGGATCCCATTATGCGACCAGTAGGGTGGTTATAGCAGAACACGAATGCTGGGCTTTTGGCCTAAGAAAGAA
Source organism: Globicephala melas (assembly GCF_963455315.2). NCBI lineage: Eukaryota > Metazoa > Chordata > Mammalia > Artiodactyla > Delphinidae > Globicephala > Globicephala melas. The sequence continues at coordinate 1,830,210 of NC_083315.2, read as the reverse complement.
TGTTAAGGGGAAAAATGTTATTTCACAGATGTTTTCCCGTGGAAATGCAGTATCAGGATTCCGAAGTTCTAGTTCTAGGAGGGGAACCACGTTGAAAAAGGAAGCGCAGCGTCCAGATCGTCCCAAAAGTTAACGGGGAAGGCCGCGAGCTATCTTTAAGAAAACATTGCAACGTCTGTTTCACTTTTGGAAAGACGTATTTTGGCCCAGAATAAAGGACTGCTCCCGACAAAAACAGGGAAGGAAGCAGTAATACAGTTGCTTTGCGTACCTGTGGCCTGAGTTTTAGGTACTTGCCAAGTAGAAGGTAATTTGGATCGGCAGACGCCCCCGGATCTGATGGCGTGAGGTTGGTGTGCGGTATTTCTGGCAGACGTCCTATAAGGAGAATCGGATGGTTGAGGCATCTAGAGGTTTTGAAGTGGCTGTGCTTCTAATACAGCTAGAATGTCTTCATTCTCGGTTTCTTTTAAAAAGTAAATTTGTTTATTTATTTATGTTTGGCTGTGTTGGGTCTTCGTTGCTGCGCGGGCTTTCTCTGGTTGCAGCGAGCAGGGGGTGCTGAGGTGCGCGGGCTTCTCCTTGCTGTGGCTTCTCTTGTGGCGGAGCACTCGCGCTCTAGGTGCAGGGGCTTCAATAGTTGTGGCTTGCGGGCTCAAGAGCGCAGGCTCAGTAGTTGTGGCACACGGGCTCTAGAGCGCAGGCTCAGTGGTTGTGGCGCGCGGGCTCTAGAGCGCAGGCTCAGTGGTTGTGGCGCGCGGGCTCTAGAGCTCAGGCTCAGTGGTTGTGGCGCGCAGGCTCTAGAGCGCAGGCTCAGTGGTTGTGGCGCGCGGGCTCTAGAGCTCAGGCTCAGTAGTTGTGGTGCATGGGCTCTAGAGCGCAGGCTCAGTGGTTGTGGTGTGCGGGCTTAGTTGCTTCGCCTCATGTGGGATCTTCCCAGACCAGGGATTGAACCCGTGTGCCCTGCATTGGCAGGCGGATTCTTAACCACTGCACCACCAGGGAAGTCCCAATTCTCGGGCTTTTTGAGAAAAAAATATTATTAGAAGTCTTATTGGAGGTGTGCCCTGAGGGGCAATGTACTATTTTGGCAGAAAAATCTTTTAAATGTGAAGTAACATGAGGTATAATCATCCTTTGTAAGGCAGGAGCCTACACCAGTAATCTTGGCCATTTTCATGCGCACTTGCCAGGAAACGCTCACCTTTTGTCTATGGAGATGGAAGTAGCTAAGAGTATGCCATTCTGTTTAGGAGAGTATCTCCTCTTGGCTTTACTGCCAATTTCAGAAATTATTTGAAGCAGATCATTTTGACTGTATCTGCCCATTTGTCCATTTCTAAAATTGGTATAGTCCCCTCCTGCGTTAACAAGTGGGGATTTAATGCAGATTTTTATTGAACACTGTGTGGGGAAGGGTGCTTGCTGCTAAAGTGAAATACAGATCCCTTCATCATTCACTTTTCTAGACGTCTGCTGGTGGTGAGTAACGCAGAAATCATTAGCATCTTGTCTGCTTAATTAAGGCCTGAAAACGCTGAGGCTTCTGCCGGCACCTTGAGCGGGCGGTTGTCAGGGTTTTCTGGGGCGCACACGGGTTTGCACGCGGGTTTGCAGGAGTGGAGGTTGGCGTTGCTAGGGGATTAGTGGCCCCGAAGACACACGCCTCCACCTCCCTGCCCTCCCCCAGCAGATTACGGGCGTGTGTGTTTCCGCCTCTCAGGTTTTACATACAAATGTTCCAGACTTTCTGCAGGATTTAAAAACCAAAACCTGCCTTTCCTCTCTGGATCAGCTAACCGACTTGTAAACTGTATGGACCTTTTCCTCTCTTTCTATAGCCCTGTTACTACTGGGAACTTTACTTTCTCTCTGGCCAGCCATTCGCTAAGTAAATCCAGCAGGTTTGGAACTTTTCAGCCAGTGGGGTCCTAAATTGAGCTGTTGTTGTTTCAATTCCATTTTTTTCCCTGTAAATTCTACAAGTAGAAACTGCAACTAAATGGCCCCGTGAAACCTAGTCCAATGTTCCTCCGTTAACCTAAAAAATTCCTTTCATAAGTCAAGAGACTCCAAGAGCCTGAATCAGTCTTCCTCAAAGACCAGCCAGGTCTCAGAGAGGGGGCTTTCCTTTGCTCTCCAGATGTAACTGTAATGATAACAGCCATCAAAACATTTCATTGGTTTCTGCCTTTATTTTTTTTCTTTCTTTGTCTCTTATTTTAGAAACAGTCTTTAGAACCTTACTGCGAAGAAGGGGGAGGATGGGGGGTTGGAGGGGAATAGGTAGCCGCAGCCCGTTTGCAGTTAAGAAAGGCGGCCTAATGCAGTACCTGCAAAGCCAGGGATCCGACCCAGTCCTTCGATTTCATGCGCATCGTAGCAGCTTCAAAAGACATAGTTTATGTACTGTGCACCAGACTCTGCGCCCTTATGCTCTGGAACTCCTTTGACCCTCACAACCACCTACAAGGGACATGCTGTTATTACTTGCATTTTGCAGGTGGGGGACATCGACATGAAGCGAGATTAAAGTACAAAACTTGACCAAGATCATGCAAACACTAAAGGAGGGGCTGAGATTGGCCCCCCGCAGCCTGAGTCTAGATGCCGTGTCATAACTGCGTAATCCTACACTTCTTTCCCCATACACAATTTGTAGTGGCACAGGGGTTAAGACTACACGCTCCCAATGCTGGGGGCCAGGGTCCGACCCCTAGTCAGGGAACTAGATCCCACAGTGCATGCCACAACTAAGACTTCACATGCCACAACTAAGGAGACTGTGAGCCACAACTAAGGAGCCCGCTGGCCACAACTAAGACCTGGCCCAACCAAATAAAATAAATACTTTAAAAAAAGAGCATTAAAAAAAAAAAAAAAGAAAGAAATGGATCGTCCAGTAACTTAATAACGACACTAAATTGCATGGTTCTTTTCTCAGGTGAAATTCACCAAGAGGCCTATGTCTGGGTCTTGTGGGCAGGTGGCCCCAAGGTGGAATATTTCCTAGAGTTTGGTGCTTGTGCTCCATCCAGGTTGATGGGAGCCTGTGGCTTTTGTTTAGCCCTGTGTGTTGAACGCATTGAAGGCTTGTGCTTTCAAGAACCTGAAAGACTTGGCAGAGAGAGGCTGCTTCCAGGAGCACAGTAGTTTAGGTAGACATACATACCTTTTCATTTTCTTAGGTCTCTTAAGTCCTTTTACCTTTAATCCTCTGGAATGGTGTTGTTCCCAGATCCTGAGTAACAGCATCACTGTTTACCCTTGACTTACCTTCTTCTTCTCATTTACAGATCCCCAAGGCTCCTGATTTATATAGAAGAGCTGAAATACGGTTTTGGCTAATCAGAGTTAGTCAGTCTTGCCCATGTCTTGCTTATGATAGGTTTGGCTTCCCTGGCTTCTTTATAAAACCACAACTTCTAGAGAGTCATTGATCTAGATATTAAGTTAACTTTCTTGAGTCTTTGAGATGCATGCTTTGTACTGTTAAAGAATCCTGGTCACAGGAGGGGACAGCTGATTACAGGTTAAAGGAATCTTCTCCTTTCTCATACCCGTCCTCAGCAGAAAGAAGTTTGAGATTTGCCGTCTCCTTTCTAAATGAGCTGTTATTTGTGTCAGAATTATTCCTGAAACTTGACTTACCATCATCACATTTGCTCAGATTAGAATCCGTGTGACATGCTTCTGGCTTCAGGGCCTGAATTTTATTTGCAAAGTTAGCTCCTGAATTTGGTAAAGGAGTTTTTTTTTTTAAGTAAATTTCTATTTTCATTTTATTTATTTATTTATTTTTTGGCTGTGCTGTGTGGCTTGCGGGATCCTAGTTCCCCAACCAGGGATTGAACCCGGGCCACCACAGTGAAAGTGCTGAGTCCTAACCCCTGGACTGCCAGGGAAGTCCCAAGGAGTTTCTTTTTTAAAAAAAAAAGCCACCCACGGCCTAAAAGCCACAGAGATCATGCAGGGAAGATTGTCCCCTGCGGCAGGGTTGGAAACGGTCAAGTGAGCGCCGGACTAAAGGTTATCTAAGGTCCCTTTCTTCACCGTCTGTGCATTTGACCTCACACACACTGTGGCCAGAGCCCTTATTTTATTTGTTTGTTTGTTTTTGTGGTACGCGGGCCTCTCACTGCTGAGACCCCTCCCGTTGCGAGGCTCCGGACGCGCAGGCTCAGCAGCCATGGCTCACGGGCCCAGCCGCTCCGCGGCATGTGGGATCTTCCCGGACCGGGGCACGAACCCGTGTCTCCTGCATCGGCAGGCGGACTCTCAACCACTGCGCCACCAGGGAAACCCGCCCTTATTTTATAAACAAAGTCGTATAGAAGCCTGTTCCCAATCCTTTCATGTCAGTTTCCCATTGATCTCAAATGCAAATACAAATACAGTGAACTAAGTAGTTGAGGTTTCTTTTGCAGACTCTCTGGAGAGCCTGACAGTGATGGAGTTCATGAGCACTGGAAGTGACAGCAAAGAAGAAATCGATTTATTAATGAAGCATTTGAACGTGTCTGATGTAATAGACATTATGGAAAATCTTTACGCGAGTGAAGAGCCTGTGGCCTACGAACCCAGTCTGATGACCGTGTGTCAGGACAGCAATCACGAGGAGGAGGGGCGTGCCGACTCCGTGCTGCTCAGCGGCCAGGAGGGGCCTTGGCTGTCATCGGTCCGATACGGAACCGTGGAGGACTTGCTTGCTTTTGCAAACCACATATCCAACACCGCCAAGCGTTTGTACGGACACCGACCGCAAGAATCTGGAATTTTATTAAATATGGTATGTTTTTTCCTGATCAGTTGAGTGCCGTGTGTTCAGCTTACTACTGCTGCTGCACTTACTGCTGAGTAGGATGTGAACCTGGTTCAGGCTGGCTGCCAGGTATGGTGTTTAAAAATGGAATATCTGTAAGAATCACCTCCGTGTGAAAGGCGCAAAACACGGTCTTCGTTAAAAGTTCCATTTAAAGAGTCTTTTCCATATTTTAGGAGTAGTTCTACAAATAGGTAATTAAGAAGAATGAATTTTAATTTAACAGTTCACTGAAGAGCTCATGCGTCAATTAGGCCGAAGAGAAAGGCTTCCTGAGATTCCTTCATCTGAGAGGGGAATAAAGGCTTTGTCTTTAATGAACATGTATTTTTTATGTAGTACTGTTGATGTATAATTTTTTATAAGTTATAGGTGTACAATATAGTGATTCACAATTTTTGGAGGTTATACTCCATTTATATTATTATGAAATATTGGCTGTATTCCATGTGTTACACGGTATATCCTTGCAGGTTATTTTATACATAATAGTTTGTGTCTTTTAATCCTCTACTCCTTTCCTCTTCCCTCTCCCCACTGGTAACCACTAGTTTGTTCTCTATATCTATGGTCTGTTTCTTTTTTGTTATATTCACTAGTTTGTTTTATTTTTCAGATTCTACATATAAGGGATAGCATACAGTGTTGGTCTTTCTCTGTCTGACTTATTTCACTTAGCATAATACCCTCCAAGTCCATCCATGTTACTGCAAATGGCAAACTTTCATTCTTTTTTATGGCTGAGTAGTATTCCATTGTATGTATATGTGTGTGTGTGTGTGTGTGTGTGTATATATATATATATATATATAAAAAACACATCTTCTTTATCTATTCATCTGTTGAGGAACAGTTAGATTGCTTCCATTCCTTGGCAATTGTAAATAACGCTGCTATGAACATTGGGGTACATGTATCTTTTCAAATTTGTATTTCCATTTTTTCGGATATATGCCCGGGGTGGAATTGCTGGATCATATGGTGATTCTTTTTGGTTTTCTGAGGTGCCTCCATGCTGTTCTCCACAGTGGTTGCACCGGTTTACACTCCCAGCAACAGTGCAGGAGGGTTCCCTTTTCTCCATATCCTCTCCACATTTGTTATTTGTGTTTTTTGATGATGGCCGTTCTGACAGGTGTGAAGTGATGTCTCATTGTGGTCTTGATTTGCATTTCCCTGATGATTAGAGATGTTGAGCATCTTTTCATGGGCCTGTTGGCCATCTGCATGTCCTCTCTGGAAAAATGTCTCTTCAGGTCTTCTGCCCATTTTTTAATTGGGTTGTTGTTTTTTTGATGTTGAGTTATAGGAGCTGTTTACATATTTTCGATATTCATCCCTTCCTTATTGGTTGTATCATTTGCAAATATTTTCTCCTGTCCAGTAGGTTGTCTTTTTGTTTTGTCAATGGTTTCCTTTGCTGTGCAAAAGCTTTTAAGTTTAATTAAGTCCCATTTGTTTATTTTTGCTTTTATTTCCTTTGCTTTAGGAGACAGAGCCAAAAAATATTGCTACAATTTATGTCAAAGAATGTCTGTTGAATTTTTTTGAAGGCTGAATTTTTGTGCTCCTCTCTTGTCACATCTTGAAACGTCACGATATTAATACTGGCTACATTCAGTTCTTGCAGAAATGTAGTTTGTGGCAGTAAATAGTTATCCACAGATTCACTCTCTTTAATTGACAAAGTATGAATGACAAGGGCTATACTTGTTTAGTCACCCCAAGTATCCAAAAGATCCAAAATATTGTGACAACACTTAGTTGCCACAGTAGGGGATCAGGTGATGTGTTCGGGTGTGGTCAGTGTCTTAGTCTCTCAAAGGTGAATGTAGTTGCTGGCTAGAGGTGATGTTATTTTTTAAAAAGGACAATTCACAGAGGAGTGGGTGGGAACTTGCAAAACTCGCTTATTGATGAGAGTGCCTCCTTGCCTCTGGTGTATCTAAATGGCAAGAAGGCTAATGTATGGGGGGTGGTGCTGAACAAGTAAAGATTCTGGACCGAGTACTTAATTACTATTATTATTTTTTGCATACCACATTCGTTCAGTTCAAAACAACACAGTGATTTAGGTCAGCCGTGTAGTGAATTGTTTTGTTAGAAGCCAGTTGTGTTCAGCTATAGCTCAATTTGCAGCAGAATTGCAAAATTACCTCCCCCCCCCACAAAAAAAGATTACCTTTGGCATCATTGTATGACTTGCTTTGGTCTGGATATACCAAACTGTGCTTGATAGTTAACTTTGCCTTGAGAAGAGTACTTCTGTTTATAAATGGGAAGTCATAATTTGAATAAGGGTTAATACCTGTTTGTCTTAGCTAAAATATAGCTGGAGAATTCTGGTTCAAAATAATATATATATCTATAATCAGAAACATAATTGTTTATGTATTTCTCTCTCTTTTCTTTTTACATATTTATTTGTTAAAATGGGTGTCTTAAAGGAAAACATGCAGAATAAACACATTATCTTTGCTTGCAAATATGTAGAGACTTGGGCTTACTTCCCCTGGACTACCAGCCTGGTGAGATGGGCCATAGAGTTGGGAACGTACAGAGGGAATTCAGGAAAAATATAAAGAGTACAAAGGAGTGGCTTCCTGAAGGTTTTGGAGTGAGGGGCAAAAAGAAGCTCACACGGCAAAAGAGAGAAATGAAGGCATTAAAAGGAGGTGGAAAAAAAAAAAAAAAGGAGGTGAAAATATTATCAGCAACGCGTAAGAGTAGACTGTTGTTAGTCCTGTCATGGAGCCTGTGCTCCAGAAATGAATCAAGGCATATTTGGGAGAAAATCTGCAAATAGGACACATCAAAAAAGCAGGGAACTTTACAACTTTCAAAAAGCTTTTTGTTGGGCTTCCCAGGTGGCGCAGTGGTTGGGAGTCCGCCTGCTGATGCAGGGGACACGGGTTCGTGCCCCGGTCCGGGAAGACCCCACGTGCCGCGGAGCGGCTGGGCCCGTGAGCCATGGCCGCTGAGCCTGCGCGTCCGTAGCCTGTGCTCCACGACGGGAGAGGCCACGACAGTGAGAGGCCCGCGTACCGCAAAAAAAAAAAAAAAAAGGCTTTTTGTTTTAAAAAGTGATTATAGCAAGAAGACCTAACCTTAAAATCCACAGGAAAGTAGACCATGCCTTATTTGGCAAATCACCCTGTGACTGATGGCTCAGGGGGCTGTGATTGGCTTTCCTGTCACTGTCCTTAAGGATTAGATGCATCCCTGTGCCAGCTAGTAGCCTGTCACAGCTCCGTGTTTTATAAATAATGGCACAAGAACGGTGACTTGCCATCCCAGATCATAGCCAGTCTGAGACAAGCTGGTGAAGGAGGCCACGTTGGCTTCTGGCTTCCTTCAACCTTGCGTGTGTTCTCCTGGGAACCATCCCACCTTCAAGACCTTCCTCTTCCCATGGCCCTCTCCCTAAGACTCCATCAAAACTTTTCTCTCCTGGCCTTGCTGCTGTCTGTTTCTCTGCTTTACAAGGTGGCAGCTAATTATCTACCCAACAGATTGGTTCCAAGGTAAAGTCGACCTTCAAGTGTATCCACATACGGACCAAATGCTTTCCTTCCAGTATTCATCCATTCATTTGCTAGACAGAGCTCAAACTTCTGCAGGGGATGAGGTACTTCTCCAGGTGCTGGAGGTACAGTTTGTGTCCCCTGGTAGCATTCTGCCTGCTGGAGAGGGCAAGTAGACAGGTCATTGTAATGGACTGTAGGACTTCTCAATACAGCTAGCCCTGAGCGCTATGGGAACACTCAGGCGGGATACCTCACATAACCACGAGGCTGGGCAGGTGGAAAGGAGGAATGTCAGATCGGCTTCCAAGAGGAATTTAAAAAAATTCCTTTTTTGGCCGCACTACACAGCTTGTGGGATCTTAGTTCTCCAACCAGGGATTGAACCCAGGCCCTCGGCAGCGAAAGTGCTGCGTCCTAACCACTGGACCGCCAGGGAATTTCCCCAAGAGGAATTGATACCTAAATTACTGAGCTGGAATCAGCCAGATAAAGGGGCTGGAGAGCAGGGAATGTTTCAGATGGAGAGAATGGAGTCACAGACGCCCGGTGTATTACAGGCAACCTACCAGCACAGCGCCTGTGGAGTTAATTAGGGTGGGGGACCCAGGAGTTACAATCATATCCTGAAGCATAGGCGTGTAAAATGGTCGTCTGCATGTGTGTGCAAGTGGGTGCTATTTTCCTGAAAATAATATTTAAAAGATTCCACCAACATCCAGCAGGACCTGGGGAAGAAACTTTAGGAGACTAACCAGGGGTTGCTTTGTGTGAGGGTGCTACAAGTTACTTATAATCTAGACCAACTGTCACCCTCACCTGGGGATGAATAACCTAAAATGGGTTCTAAACACTCAACTCTTGGGTGATTGTTTGGGAAACTCACGAGCCCCAAAGAGCTTGCGCATAGATGTGGGTGTGAGATGCTGTCCTGCTCCACAGGCCGAGTCACGGATTCCTGGTTTCTCAGGGTTAAAAAAAACCTTAAAGATACTTGAGTCAAGCTCTCTGTCTGAAGCTTGAATCACCCCCTTTATCAGCTCCAATAATTGCTGGGCCATTTTGGTCTGTGCCTGGAAACCTGTGACGAAGCATGCATCATATTCTAGGGCATTTAATGTCATATCGGGCCAATGCTGATTGTAGGGAAGTCCTTCCTCAGAGGGGACTAAAAGCCATCTCTGACTTCCCTGACTCCTAAGCCCTACGTCTTGGCCATAAAAATGTGCATATACATATACGATGAGGAGTTGTGAAGACGGCAGGCCCTTGAATTAAAGTGCCCAGCATGTGTCTCAGCTCTGAAATGGACTAGCTGGGTGACATTGGGCCAGTCATTACAACCTCTATGCCTCTGTTTACTCATCTGTAAAATGGGCAAATGGCCACCTTCATTCCATACAATGAAGCACGTGACCTGTGTACACACAGTGCGTGTTGAAAGGATGCAAAGCCACCCTTGTAACGAGTGTTAATGTAAAATACCTTTGCTTAGCTCCCAGGAAGCATCCTGACCAGGCCCACCTGTGAATGGCTTCACGAAGGAAGAAATTAACATACCCCTTCCAGAGCATCACCAGAAAATAAACCAGTGCATCTAAGAAAAAAATGGAAAATTTTATTTGAGCCAAAATAGAGGCTTGTATCCTGGGAAGAGCATCTCAGGAAGCTCTGAGAACTGCTCTGCCTGTTATGATCCAGGGACTTTGCAGAACCACAAACTGGCCATCACTTGCATGTCACACCACACGTTCAGGGACTGTCGTCTGAGGTGGCCCGGGAGAACTTGCAGGGTGTTTGGAGGAGGGTCCCCAGAACGCTGGGGATGATAAACTGCAGTGAAGGAACTGTAGTATTTGATCTAAAGAGAAGAAGGCCAAGCCGTGCTCAGTGATGTGTAAATGTAGACATTTAACAACTGTGTTCTGATCACAGCTCAGCTTGAATTACAGCCTCTGCAAGATCAAAGGCTCTTACCTAAGGAATAGGAGCTGCGCCTTTGGGGTCAGACAGACCCGAGTTTGAATCCTGACTCTTGCTGCCTAGTGAGTTCCTTAACCTCCTGAAGCCAGTTTCCTCATCTGTGAGTGGAGATAAAAAGAGCCCTTACGTCACAGGCCTGTTATGAGAAATTGCTGAGTTAATGTATGAAGTACTCAGCACAGTGCCTGGCCCAGAATTAACGCTCGGTAGCTGGCTGGCGTTACTACTCTCCATCCTGTCGGCTAAGAGCGCACCGCATCAGAGGGGGTTAGAGCAGATTTGGGTTGGACAAGAGTAAAACTTTCAAGTGAAGTAAGTCAGACAAAGACAAATATTATATGACATCACTTATACGTGGAATCTAAAAACATGATACAAATGAACTTATTTACAAAATGGAAATAGACTCATAGACATAGAAAACAAACTTATGGTTTCCAAAGGGGAAAGGGAGGGGGGAGGGATAAATGAGGAGTTTGAGATTAACAGTTACACACTACTATATATAAATAGATAAACAGCCAGAACCTACTGGTTACAGCCCCGAACTTGAACCTGGCTGTCCCTTTGCTGTGGGACCAGCAGAGCAGGACAGAGCCAGATCCCACGGATCTAGAACAAACTTATATACAAAACAGAAATCAACCCACAGACATAGAAAACAAACTTACGGTTACGAAAGGGGATGGGGGGAGGATAAATTAGGAGTTTGGGATTAACATATACATACAGCTATATATAAAATAGATAACCACCAAGGACCTACTGTATAGCACAGGGAACTGTATTCAATATCTTGTAATAACCTATAATGGAAAAGAATCTGAAAAAGAATAGAGATGTATATGTATAACTGAATCACTGCCGTACACCTGAAACTAGCACAACATTGTAAATCAGCTATACTTCAATTAAAAAAAAATTTTTGTTTTAAGTAAAACTTTTTTTTTCCAAAGGTGAGTTAAGCCCTGAAGTGGATTCCTGGAGAATCGAATGAAATTGGGTCTGTAAATATTTAATAACAAGGAAGAGGCAATAAAGCGAGTGCAGCTGAGTGCCGTGAGCATGGTTCTGTCTGCATGTGGTTCCCAGCGTGCTGTAGAAGTGGCCTCCAGGAACTTGAGGTGACAATTCTTGAAAGGACGTCATATTTCAAACTTGGCAACGCTGCGGTCTGCACTTGGTCATTTTCCCTCTCGGGACCTGCGCAGAGGCTGCACTCAGTGAATACTGAAGTTTTTAGTGTAGTGACTTCACATTTCGAAGTATTAGCGTTCTTTGCTTCATTCCCTAATAGTGAGCACGCCTGTTCACGGGGTGTAGCTAAGATTAGCAATAGTAGGTCCTGAGTGAATAACGCTTACGGTCACCAGGATTATTCCCAGAGCAGGGCCCGTGTAAGGCCCCCTGCATCTGGAGATGACTCGGAGTCTACCCTTTACCCACGTGATCTGCACTCCCCTTCACCCTCTCCCATTCCTGAAATAACTTCATGTCACTTTGATAGTTTCATAATCCCCGAATTCATAATCTGAAGTCGTAATATTCCTAATGAAACGTAGGTAAAACCTGTATTTTTGAGACTCTAACCCTTGAAAGCATACCCAACACATTTTTTTTAGGAATGTGCTCCAGGTCATGTCTCCCACGGACTATCTTATTAATTTGTTTTCATTTGATTTGTAATTATTTCTCCTCTCAATTTTTCACTTTTGAAAAATTGACATAGACTTTATATGCAGTAAAATACACAGGGCTTTCATATCCAGTTTGATGGGTTTTGACAAGGGTACATACCTTATAACCCACACTGCTATCAGGATATCGCTCTCCTAATTTTTGTTAATTGTTATTTTTATTCATTTATTTAAAAATTGAAGTATAGTTGATTTACAATGTCATGTTATTTTCAGGTGTACAGCAACGTGTTTCAGTTATACTATACTGTGTATATATATATATATTTTTTTTTTTTCAGATTCTTTTCCCTTATAGGTTATTGCAAAATATTGAGTATAGTCCCCTGTGCTATACAGTAGGTCCTTGGTGGTTATCTATTTTATACATAGCTGTATGTATATGTTAATCCCAAACTCCTAATTTATCCTCCCCCCGTCCCCTTTCGTAACCATAAGTTTGTTTTCTATGTCTGTGGGTTTATTTCTGTTTTGTATATAAGTTCATTTGTGTCATATTTTAGATTCCACATATAAGTGATATCATATGTATTTGCCTTTCTCTGTCTGACTTACTTCACTTAGTATGATCATCTCCAGGTCCATCCATGTTGCTGCAGATGGCGTTATTTCATTCCTTTTTATGGCTGAGCCGTATTCCACTGTGTATATGTGCCACATCTTCTTTGTCCATTCCTCTGTTGATGGACACTTAGGTTGTCGCTCTCAGCTTTTGAGTCGGCTGGTGTTCAGACCTCTTGTTCAAAGTGTTTACTGACTCATGAACCCTCAGAGGTCAGGGGTCATCTGTCTCTTGTTCATCGCTGCCTGCTCAGAACCAAACACAGTGCCTGGCACATACCATGCACTCAGTAAATATTAAATGAGTGAATGGATGAGAAATGGTTCTGCCCTTACTCTGCTTACGTGGCGCTGTCAACTCATAGCTCTGGCATAACACATTGTTTTCCAGAATCCTCTGTGATCATCAGTTCATTTCCCTACTCTCTATGAGTGTGCGTCACCTCTGAGTAATAGGTATGCAGACTAACAGGTTAGCACATTTTAACTGGAAACGAGTCAGCTAGCAGGCACAGTTTACATGTCTGCAATGTTTATTTTCAGCCTTTTGGTCACAGCAGTCGTGGTGCATTCGGTAAATCATTTTTAAAGTTCTCTTTGGCAGTGAATTACTCACACGTAGATAGAAATATGATCAGGTCTGACCAGGGGTGTGTTTCTGTTACATGCTTTCTCTGTTGTGCTGAAGCTCTGGATAGGAGCTCTAAGAGGCTTCTGTACACTGTTATGGTTATATACGGTGACATTAATTTTGAACCCTGCGTGTAGGAATGCGGTGTAACGTAACCAGTTTCTAAAGGGCGGGTCTCAGAAAAGGACTTTGCTGAAATTCTTACCCTCCTGCACTTTTGTTTTGTTGTAGGTAATCACTCCCCAGAACGGACGCTATCAGATAGACTCTGATGTTCTTCTCATCCCTTGGAAGCTGACTTACAGGAATATTGGCTCTAATTTTATTCCTCGGGGGGCCTTTGGAAAAGTGTACTTAGCACAAGACATAAAAACTAAGAAAAGAATGGCGTGTAAACTGGTACGTACTTCATAAGCAACAGGGTGCCCTGCGTGCTCGGCATGGGGGCTTTTGCGTGCTCGTTTATTCACTTTACTCAAAGCTGGCTACCCCTTGACGGCCTCTTATCTAAGGGTGCTGAGTCCAAGAAAAGCATCTCTGTTTTATAGGTTTGCTTGCTACCTGGGGCCATTCAGCCCCCAAGTCTGCTTAAGGCCACAGTTGATTTTAATCAGTTTGCTCTGATAACAAAGAAAGTACCAGCTCCTTTAGCGCCAGTTTGGATAACTTCATCCCTCTTGGGGTGGCTGAAGGGGAGCTACCCTGCAAGAGCACATCTGTTTGCTGCTGCTTCAATGCCACCCACTGGGGAGGGGACCAGGCAGGGAAGCAGACCCTGGGAAAGCTGTAAGTCTCCTCAGGACTGTAGATTAAAGGGCTGAATTTCAGAGAAAAAACCCATCTCTCTTTTTTTTTTTTTTTTTTAAGATGTTGGGGGTAGGAGTTTATTAATTAATTAATTTATTTTTGCTGCGTTGGGTCTTCGTTTCTGTGCGAGGGCTTTCTCTAGTTGTGGCAAGTGGGGGCCACTCTTCATCGCGGTGCGCGGGCCTCTCACTATCACAGCCTCTCTTGTTGCGGAGCACAGACTCCGGACGCGCAGGCTCAGTAGTTGTGGCTCACGGGCTTAGGTGCTCCGCGGCATGTGGGATCCTCCCAGACCAGGGCTCGAACCCATGTCCCCTGCATCGGCAGGCAGATTCTCAACAACTGCGCCACCAGGGAAGCCCCGCATCTCTTCCTATTGAGCAATCACTGCTGAGGTGCCCCACTTTGGAAAACCGCTTGGCACGACCTAGCAAAGTGAACGCGCACACGCCCTGTGACCCAGCAATTCCCACTCCTGCAGGTGCTCGCCCAGCAGGCATGCACACGTGGTCACTAGAGCCACGTGCTAGAGTGCTCATAGCAGCAGTATTTGTAATAGCCCCAAACTGGGAAGTTTCCAAGTGCTGAAATATGGTGTATTTACACACTGGGATGCTGTCCAGTGAAGAGAAGAAATGATTTACAACTTCCTATTGACGATGATAGATCTACGTTAGGTTACGCCAGGGCAGCTGGACACAAAATAGGATCAACTGTATGAGATTCCTCTTACATAAGGGCCAAAAAAAGCTAAACAAACCCATGCTGTTGGAAGTCCCATGAGTGGCTGCCCATGAGGAGCAGGGACAGGCAGGGGGCAGCAGGGGGCTTCAGGGCGCTGGTGGGCTTCTGTTTCCTGATCTACATAGTGGTTACATGGGTGTGTTCAGTTGAAAATTTATTGAGTTTGATACTTAACCAGTTTTGCACTTTTGTGTATGTCTGTTGTACTTTAAAGTTTTGTGTTTTTTAAAGTGCAATAAAACAAACTCACTGGGCTTCCCTGGTGGCGCAGTGGTTGAGAGTCCGCCTGCCGATGCTGGGCACGGGTTCGTGCCCCGATCCGGGAGGATCCCACATGCCGCGGAGCGGCTGGGCCCGTGAGCCATGGCCGCTGAGCCTGCGCGTCCGGAACCTGTGCTCTGCAATGGGAGAGGCCACGGCAGTGGGAGGCCCACGTACCGCAAAAAACAAACAAACTCACTTTTGATTTAACGAAAACAAAACATAAAATAATTACTGAATATCATCTCAGTCTCTCTTATTGTCATGTGGGCCTTGTTTGTTCCCCCTTAAAGGGTGGCCAGAGCAGCTGTTATTAAAAGGAAGAGGGCTTCCCTGGTGGCGCAGTGGTTGAGAGTCCGCCTGCTGATGCAGGGGACACGGGTTCATGGCCAGATCTGGGAAGATCCCACATGCTGCGGAGTGGCTGACCCCGTGAGCCATGGCCGCTGAGCCTGCGCGTCCAGAGCCTGTGCTCCGCAACGGGAGAGGCCGCAACAGTGAGAGGCCCGCGTACCACCAAAAAAAAAAAAAAAAAAAGGAAGAAAAGGAGGTGATATAGTAAGTTACCTGAAGGTTCATTTAGGAGATATGTCCAAGTTAAAAAAAAAAAATCTGGAGACATTATTTATAGCTCTTAGAACCAAAGTGTTCTGTTTTTCAGTTTCATCGCAAAAGGCGTGGGAAATAGATTTGTGGGTTTGTTTTCCTTGCAGTCCTGATATTTAATATTGAAGCCATATTTTTTCTTAAAAAACAGAAACATATAAGATGATTAACAACCCCAAACAGGTCCAAAAGGATGCAGGCTAAAGAATGAGATCCCTTTCCTTAAAGTAACTACTATTAACGGGTTCTTACATGTCCTTCCAGAGAATTTCCATGGACATGTGTATGGCTGAAGAGTTTATTACAAGTGGGAATAGAATATATGTACTCCTGCATCTTGATTGTTTTCAGTCTATCAGTATATTTTGGAGACACTCCATCTCTCTCTGCACTGAAAGAGCTACTTTTTTCTTTATTAATGACTTCCGATTTTCTGTAGAGTGGATGGCCAGTGCTCATTTAAATGCATTGTTAGAACACAAACTGAGAGACCAGAGACATTATGTTATTTCGTGACAAGGAATATTGAAAATATGGCCTAAAATCTAGGTACCATAGAAATTACATGTATAAAAGATGGGAAATTACCTCCTTTGTTTCAGTCATCATGAAAAATTCTTCGGTTGGGTACCTATACTCTAAATGAAAGCAGTATTTCATTATTTTGTTTTTTCTTTTTTTTTTTTTTTACCTTAAGCGGACATGAACGTAAAGGTACATCTCAAGTAAACATTATCGTAACTCAGGAGTAAATTTCACAACACGTCCTTGAGGGCGTTTACTTGCCTTCTGGTTTGTGAGCTGACCTGGGCTGTGTATTCTTTTCTTTATCTTGGGGTTGTTTAGAATCTTGTGTTTTGTGTTCTAGATCCCAGTAGACCAATTTAAGCCGTCTGACGTGGAAATCCAGGCTTGCTTCCGGCACGAGAACATCGCTGAGTTATACGGCGCGGTTCTATGGGGCGAAACCGTCCATCTCTTTATGGAAGCAGGCGAGGGAGGGTCTGTCCTGGAGAAACTGGAGAGCTGTGGACCCATGAGAGAATTTGAGATTATTTGGGTGACAAAGCATGTTCTCAAGGGACTTGATTTTCTGCACTCGAAGAAAGTGATTCACCATGACATTAAACGTGAGTTCTCCTTGGACGTGCCCCTTTTTGGCTTAAAAAGCACTAGACCTTAGGCACATGGCTCCTCCTTCAATCTGAAGGTCCTCGGTGGCAGGGAAGACACCCCTCCCCCGCTTTCTCCCTGGGTCCCTGAGATACATTTTAGCGTCCAGTGGGGTCACGAGAGCTTTCAAAGTCATAAGGAAGGATGATTTTCCAATTGTTGTGGAAGAGATTATAGCCACATATCATTAACCACTGCCTTGTTACTAGGCTTTAAAAATGGTAATATACTTAAAAACACAGTCAACGTTTTTGAAAAACAAATTGCTTTTTAATTTTGAATACAAATTTGGCAATAGTCCATTAAAGAAGCTTTCACTGACTGCTTTCTAGGAATAAAGAGATTGTGGGGAAACACACAAGAGAGACCTGCTGTGAACCCCTAATATCTAAGGGCAAATTGGACTGGCAAAAGTTGTCCTGACAGAAATTGGGTATTTCACTTTTTTGTTTTAGGAAGTGGCTTGATAATACTATGCTTATGTCTTAGAATTTGAAACTCAATATATAAAATATAAGAAATATTTTTTCCAGCTTTACTGAGAAGTAATTGACATGTAATATTGTGTGAGTTCAAGGTGTACAAGGGAATGATTTGATATATGTATATATTGCAAACTTATCACCACAATAGGGTTAGTTAACATCTATCCGTCTCATGTATTTATAATTTTTTTGTGTGGTGGGAACTTTTAAAATCTATTCTCTTAGCAACTCTCCAATACGCCATTCGGTATTATGGACTATAGTCACCATGCTGTACGTCACAGCCCCAGAACTTTTTCATCTTATTATTGGAAGATGAAATAATATTCATCTTATTATTATTTTTCATCTTATTATTTGTAACCTTTGACCACCTTCCCGAAGTCCCCCCACCTCAACCCGAGGCAACCACTCTGTTCTCTGTTTCTATGTTTGTTTGTTTGTTTGTTTCTTTTTTAGATTCTGCATATGTTAGATCATACGGTATTTGTCTTTTCCTGTCTGACTTATTTCGCATAATGCCGTCAAGGTTCATCCATATTGTCACAAATAGCAGAGTTTCCTTCTTTTTTATGGCTGAATAGTATTCCATTCTGTATACCACACAATTTATATGTATATATTATGTATCACAAAAATTTATATATATATACAAGTCTTCTTTATCCATTCATCCGTCAGTGGACACTTCGGTTGTTTCTGTGTCTTGGCTGTTGTATCTTGAGGATTATTAATGGCTACAATCATTTATATCCACCCTGGCTGAATTCTTGACAAATCTGAAGTGATTTTTACCTAAACTCTCACCCAGATTCATCCTTCTCTTTTGAACATAATAAGCCCACTTTAGTAGGGGAAGCATTTCAATCTATCTTTATATGGAACTCGTTGTTTTAAATAATGTTTTCATTTTATTTAGGGATAGATACACAATTTTTTTACTGAAAAATTTCCTCTCTTTATAGCTAGCAACATTGTTTTCATGTCCACAAAAGCTGTTTTGGTGGATTTTGGTCTAAGTGTCCAAATGACTGAAGAGATCTATTTTCCTAAGGAGCTGCGAGGAACAGAGGTAATTATGTTCACACCAGAATGGGCAATATCTTACTAAGAGTAAAAATAAGATGTGCTAGCATTACTGCAGAAAGGACAAAGAAGGGGAAGAAAACCATTACATGAAATCATTGTTATCACTGGACCATGTTTAATGAGCATTTACTCTGTGCCATATACTCTTTAGCCCTTGAAATAAATTATATTGTTTAATCCTCACAATACTATTATTATAGGCAAATACTATTATTCCCATTTTAAAATAAGAAAATAAGCTTGAAGAGGTTAAAATAAAGTGCGCCAAGTTACTCAGCTACTGATAGATCAGGGCCTCGAAATCTAGTTCTTTCTGAGTCTAAAGTCTAAGGTGTAACGGCTATGTAACTTTTTGATATAACTAATATATGTGGTTTTAGCATAACTAATATTACTGTTTTGGTTCAGTTACAGCCATAATTGTCATGGTCCTTAAGAACATTTACTGAGAGAACTGACGGCATTTCAGGCCTCTCTTGAATCCTGGAAATCTTAAAAGAAGTCTCATTTACTGGAGTACAAATGAATCTTATTTGAAGATACAAACTTGCTATACTATTTAGCTCATTTGTGAAGCAGGAACAACAAAAACAAAACTTTCCTGAATCTAAGTGGGATTCAGAGGAATGCGTTCCCGGGCTGTCAAATAATATATTTAGTGCTCACCTTATTAGGCTGAGCAGTTGGCCTGTGTAGTGAGTGTCTATCCGGCACCTGCTGTGTGAAGACTGCTGTAGGTGCCAGGGATGGAGCACAGGGCAAAGCCAGTAGGAAGGAGGGAGGACCCATTTTAAATTTACCTGAATTATGAACGTTTAACCGTTTAGTTCACGGTTGGTTATGATGGGTGTGGGGTTGGATGCATCTGGGAAGGTACGTGGGTGTAGAATCTGCCTTCCTGACCCATCTCCATGACTGTGAGATGATAAACTATCAGAGGGGAACCGTCAGAGCCTCCTAGCCCCATGCCCTTGCAGCTATAGAAAGTACCCTCAGGAAATGGAGAGGGGGCAGTTGCCTGGACGTTTGCCCCAAGATTATCAGGTCAGTCCCGGTGTTAATCGGACGATAACCTCTAGTTTAGCTAGTGAATGTATTGCACTGAACTCATTGCAGTGCTAAAAAAATTGTCTGCCTTTCAAACCAAGATTCTGTAAGGCTTTTCTTAACCCTCTGAAAGCAAAGACTCCCCCCGGGCAGCAGAAGAGGTCTTTGATTTTGCTGTTATCACTGAACTTATTCTGGAAAATACTTGGGAGAGGATTCTAGAGGGTTGTCTTCAAGCAGAATAATGTTCAGAAGAAAACATTATTTATTTACTATTTTTTTAAAGAATGTTTTAATCACCAGATCTTAGGAAAACTTTCCCAAAGCACAAAATCTAATAAGACAACACTTATGACATGTTTTTTTCGGAAAATACTTCAGCATGTTTGGCAGTCATCAGACATTCAGATATGTGACACTCTACCCTTTTTCCTGGAGCCGTTTGAGAAACAAGCTGTTTATGGTATTAAAGATGGAAAATACCTTTCTCTTCCCGGCAGGGTGATCAAATTGAACATTTTGCAATAGCCAGGGAAAGACATCTCCTTTCTGGGATTTTCTAGCAGAAACAGAGTGTGTGCTCGGGTATGAGATAGGAGCACAGCGTCTGTTCCTGGATAGTATTTGGATTGAGGTATTTTCACCAAATGTAAATTGCTTTCCATGACGGGATAAACTGGCCTTGGTGTTCCTAGTTATAAACTATTCTGATAACTCGTGTTTGTTCACCCTCTGTATGGCACTCACGATCGAAGAGTGACGGTGAGAGTGATGGTGAGTGTGACGGTGAGAGCGATGGTGAATGTGACGGTGAGAGTGACGGTGAGAGTGATGGTGAGAGCGATGGTGAGGGTGATGGTGAGTGCGATGGTGATGGTGCGTGTGACGGTGATTGTGACGGTGAGAGTGACAGTGACGGTGTGACGGTGAGAGTGATGGTGAGTGTGACGGTGAGAGTGACGGTGAGTGTGATGGTGAGTGACGGTGAGTGTGACGGTGAGCGTGATGAACTGGGAAGGAAAGCTCTCGGCAACCTTGTTATGACTCCTCATCCTTAGAGAGCAAGAAGGTATAATTAGTCAAGGTCACCGGTGCAGATTCGCTTCCCGTTAGAACTTGATCACTTAGCTGCAGATGATTTCTGATCCCCCCAGCAGAGCTCCTTCAAATTCAGGACATGATCTTATAACCATGTATTTTTAATACAATGACAGGGTTCATCTGTCCTATCTTTAAGCTATTGTTTTTGAATTCCCTGCTACAGAGAAGGAAGGAAAAATCAACGTGCATAGCTAATTAGAATTCCTTTGATTGCATGCTTCCTTTTGTAAAGTTCTTATGTAAGGTCCCTCGTCATCCTCTCGTGCCGGGACACACACACACACACACACACACACACACACACACACACAGTCTCTTTCCCTTTGTAATAAATGTTATCAGAGGTGAAGGCCTTGACCCCTGACCTCTAGGCTCCTTTGCTCCAGTGCCCACACCCTCGGGCGCACAAGCCCCACAGAGCCAGCCCTGAAAGGAAGTGCCCTTGACCCCCACGCCCTGCTGCTCTGGTGGCTTGAGGACCCAGGAATGTGAGCCGTGGGCCTCTGCCGGGTGACGGGGAACGGCCCGAGGGGCCGCAGCCAGGCCTCCTTGTGGGTAGGATGCTGCCGCCCCCGATGTGCCCAGTCCCTCCAGGGCCCTGAGCACATCGTGGTCCGTGGTGATGCCCGCAGTAACGGTTGCCTAATCCTTGCTTAGGGGAGCGGGCAAGGGTGGAGCAGGGTGGGCACTGCTGTTGGCAGCTGTCCTGACCACTGTGCATGGCGCTAAATCTTGTGATTTTATTTGGTAAGAAAGCCCTTCAGAGAGAGAGAGAGAGAGAGAGAGAGAATCAGCGAGGGAACCAAAGCCAGCCAGCCCGGAATTGTGTTGTAGCAAGTACTTGAGGCAAGTTAGGAGGGGGAAACTGGGCAATTTCCCCAGGTTTTGTAAGCCAGTTCTTTATTTATTTACTCTGAAATGTATTCTGGGAACACTCACCCGCGTTTCCATATTCAGATGACAGGCAGCATCAAAACTTCTTAGAGCTAAATATTGACAATGAGGGTAGTAACTGCTCTCTGCCTGTACCCGCCGTAAAGACACGGGTCCCCAGGGTTTGCTCTTTTTTACGTTTAGAAACAAACGCTGCTTAAAGAAACTATCTCTAAAACTAGCCCTCCTTTTCCAGCATCGGCTCATAAAACCAGACAGAACTTACACAATGTGAACATGGCATGCCTTCAATATTTAGTCACTGGGCTCCCTGGTGTGTAGAAATAAGAAGTGGGTCATAGAATTGACCAATTAGGATCACTTTCCCATCATTACACTTTAAATTCTTCTCTTCCGCGTAGTCGGTGTTGATACCATGGAGACTTCTGCTGCCTTTGATGACTGTAGATAATTAGTGGTTTGGCATTTTAATGACAAACATGAAATGAGGACATGTATTTCAGTGTCATTTAGATATGAAAGGAATTGATGTTTTAATAGAAACAGGAAGCGTCGATCTGTGCTTTGCAGAACTTGGATGGGTGGGACTCCCAGGTGGGCTCTCGGCTGCGGGTCCTTTGCTGCCTGGTCTGCCTTGTGTTCAGTCTGTGCGAAGAGGTGTTCTGAGGCTGCAGGGGCCCCTCGGCCAAGGCTGCCTGGGTCCCCGAGGGTCTGTGCTTCTCCTTCGCTGAAGGGAACACAGCAATGCCAGGCCCTTCTGAGGGGATGAAGTGTGCGGGGAATATGGTGAAACTTCCTGAACTGGATTAGGGAAGTGGTACCTAGACAGGTGAGGGGAGTCAGACTGAACTGTCCTGCTTCTCTTTCAGATTTACATGAGCCCGGAGGTGATCCTGTGCAGAGGCCATTCGACCAAAGCAGACATCTACAGCCTGGGGGCCACGCTCATCCACATGCAGACGGGCACCCCGCCCTGGGTGAAGCGCTACCCACGCTCCGCCTACCCCTCCTACCTGTACATAGTAAGCAGGGGCAGCGGGGCACCCCACCTGCTCAGGAGAGCTGCTCTTTCTCGGGTGACACACCTGAATGGGATGATGGTGAACTATGACCCATGAGGGGACGCTGAAAGTTCCTCCCACGTGGAGCGATGACCCGTTCCCGCAAAGAAGGCATCGCTGTTTGAGTGGGAACCTACCCCAATGTGCATGAGGAGAAATTATAGCTATGCTGGTATACAAGATGCCACTGAAGAGCATCAGAGTAGCATAAATCCTTGCGCCGAGGAAGTCGTATGTGTTCTTTGAACACGTTCCAAAATAAGAGGTTAGATTATAGATCCCCACGGCAGCCTGGAACGTAGTGAAACACGCAGGCCCCCTTTGACAGTGGAGAGGTTGAGAAGTAGACCCTTCCCCGTTACTGCACAGGGACCTTTGGCCACTGCTCTGCTGGAAAGCTGTTTATTCAAACCTCGCATGTATCTTTGACTGCATTCAACCAAAACATGGGTTTCACTCAGTTTCCTTAGGAAATGTTCCTGAAGGGTATGAGCTGTATTTGCTTCGAAACAAAAGACCGCGCAGGTCTTGTAACTAAAGCACTCGTGCTGTCGAGGGTATATTTTCATACCAGTGACGCTAAGAGAGCTGGTTTGTTCATAGATCCACAAGCAAGCGCCTCCTTTGGAAGATATCGCTGAAGACTGCAGTCCTGGCATGAGAGAGCTGATGGAGGCCGCTCTGGAGAGGAACCCCAGTCACCGCCCCAGGGCAGCAGACCTGCTGAAACACGACGCCCTGAACCCCCCTAGGGAGGATCAGCCCCGCTGTCAGAGCCTGGACTCTGCCCTCTTTGAGCAGAAGCGGCTGCTGAGCCGCAAGGAGTTGGAGCTTCCTGAGAACATCGCCGGTATGGACGCCCTGCAGTGTGCAGCGCCCTTGCTTCCCTTCTTTTTCTGCCTCTGTCCAACTTCTAAGAATTAGAGCTCACAAAAGCACTTGGGACAAAAATGGAATTAGCAGATGCAAACTGGTATCTATGGGATGGATAAACAGCAAGGTCCTGCTGTAGAGCTCAGGGAACTATAGTCAATATCCTGTGATAAAACCAGGATGGAAAAGAAGATGAAAAAGAATATCTATGTGTATAACCGAGTCACTTTGCTGTACAGCAGAAATGAACACAACATTGTCAATCAACTAGACTTCAATAACATTAAAAAAAATTGAAGTGACTTCCTGCATGCCATAAGTTGTTGGAGAAATTTCAGCAAGAATGTTAGCTAAAGCATATACAAAAAAAAAAAAAAATTGGCTGGGAATTCCCTGGTGGTCCAGTGGTTAAGACTCTGTGCTTCCATTGCAGGGGGCACGGGTTCTATCCCTGGTCAGGGAACTAAGATATCACCTGTCGCGGGGCACGGCCAAAAAGAAAAAAATCACAATTAAGAAAAAAATTGGCTACTTTATCAGTAAAGTCTAACTGGTTTCCAGGCAAATGGAGATCATGCAGTCTTTGAGAATTGCTCTGCCTTGCTTTTTTGCAGCAGAGAATTAGCATTTGCTTTTAAAAACAGATCAAGCATGACAGTCTTGCTGTTAGCAAAGAGCCGGGTTCTTTTTAATGCAATTATGGTAAACCACACCAGCGCTGGTTTGGAAACATCACGGTGTTGATAAAATATTGAGTTTGAAGGCAACTTGCATTTCTGCTTCCTCTGCTCAAAATCTCTCTGCCAGCTGTGAAGCTTTCCCATTTAGGAAAGACAATACGCATTCCAGGAGCATTGAATATGCACAGAGAGGGGTTTCCGTTTTTCTTATGAAAATCTGTGACATTCTCAATCTGTTTGGGTCCAAACCCAGACGTCAAGCCTGGAACTCTGGTTTGCATTTCTCGGCTTCTTGTCTGACTTTTCTGCATTTGAAAAGAATCATCTGGGATGTTGGAAGATGGGCCAGGATTTCTAGCTGATTTCTTGTGGTCGTTGACTCTTTTTTGCGTTCTTTTGTCTGTGTCGTATCACACAGACTAGCCAATAGTGTTCAACTCTGAGGCTCCTTAATAAAACCAGAGTTGGAATGCCGTCCCATTAGGCCCACAGTTTGCTGTTGTTTCTGTTTTTTTGCTGAAGAACCAGGCATTTGTCATTGAACATTCCCCTGGTCATTTATTTTATTTTTTCGATGTTTCCCTTTTCAGATTCTTCATGCACAGGGAGCACTGAGGAATCGGAGGTGCTGAAGAGACAGCGTTCTCTCTACATAGACCTTGGGGCCCTGGCTGGCTATTTCAACCTTGTCCGGGGTCCACCAACGCTAGAATACGGCTGATGGATGGCGGCATTTGCCCTAAATTAGGACTCAGCATTTGCTGGTCTCTGGGAAGCTGATTCTGCTGACTCCGCACAGGGGCTCTGTCAAGTGAATTGTGCGTTTATCGGCTGGGCTCCCACGACTCATGGACGTGACTCCACGTGGCTCCTGTGTGTTGATCTGTGAAGCTGCCCGGGGCCCCATCAGGCTGGAAGGTTCTCATTTCTCAGGTGGTACGTCTGACTCAAAGGAAGCTGAGAGTTCACCGAAGGATCATTTCCAGTGGCTGATTCCATTCACTGTGCACTTTGCTCAAAATTTTAAAAATACCAATCACAAGGATAATATATTAGCCTGAAATTACTATTCTCGGTTCTAATTTAAGTATGGGAAGTTCATTGAACTCAGAATAGTTTGGTGTATATTAGTATGTATTCTATGATAACTCTTTGAGTCTTTGTCAGTAAACCCCAATATAAATGAAAATATTGTAGCAATGAGCTGGACTAGTGTCTTAAAAATGGCTGATGAGTTAGGAGCCGTCTGGCGGCAGGCCACTAGAGATGGGTTCTGTTACGTTCCTATGGAAACATTTTGTACTGTACGTGCTATGCTTCAAACATTTAAAACGTGATGTTTTGAATGTGGATAAAACTGTGTTAAACCACATAATGTCTGTACATCCCAAAGGATGAGAATGTGACCTTTAAGAAAAATGGAACCATTTATAAATTCTTAATAATGTGACTTTTATAACTCTTATTTCTCTCTTTTCTTTAAAGCATTTGTATATTAAAATAGCATACTGTGTATGTTTTATATCAAATGCCTTCATGAATCTTTCTTATTATATATATTTTTTTAACACTGTAAAGTATGTGAGTATTCCTACTTCAAAGTACGTTTTTACATCATGCAAATAAAAATGACACTTTTATCCAACGTGACTGGTCAAACCAAGTGAATAAATTCAGTATTTTGCCTGAAGTCTTGTAAAGGGTGTGATTCCCAGCTGGCACGGGAATGGGTTTTAGGTGCTGGAATGGAACTCGGAGGAGATCAGGTATCACGAAGAGGCAACAATACCGGAGAGCTTTGAAAACTGTGTGTGTGCTCCTCTTGCTGCCGTAGGAAGCCACTGCTGTCATCGTCTGGATTATGTTTTATCCCTTTGGTACACTGTGGTAGGAAAATAATTCTTGGCCGCCTGTTCAGGCTAAGTGTGATTCTGTTTTGCATCTTGTTTTTACGTATTTATGCTACCTCTGAATAACTGCTTGCATTCTCCATGCCGATTATTGTCAAGTGAATAACCAACCTGCCTTTGTAGAAGGTAGATTTCAACCAAATCTACCAAACTCTAATCAACACTGTTGGATGGGAGTTTGGTCCATCATTCACTGAATGAACAGAATTAAACACTCGTCTCCGTGTCACATAAACACGCCCTCCCTGTGATTCTCAATAGCACATCCGTGAAAGAGGCATGGTTCCCTCTGTTTGTTTTCAGAGGAAGAAACTGAAGCAGAGGGAGGTTAGCTCGAGATCACAAAGCAAGGAAAGAGGCAGCTGGTGTTTGCACCCAGGCCCCTCTGGCTGGCATGCTTAATCTCTTCCTCACGTTGTCCTTATGATGGTGACAGACCAACACAAGTGATAGAACATCCGCGGCAGAGAAAGCACAGTGTCCCCGAGATTCAGGTCTCCAAATAAGGGCAGAGGTGGAATTACCATGAAGCCTCAGGGCTCCTCCCTCGCTTGGGCCCCTCCGTGGCCCTGGGTCTGCTTTCGTACTCTCCCAGACCAGGCCCAACAAACCTGGATCTGCACTAGTGTACAAGTGTCAAGGTGCACAATTTTGATGCTTTTCATAAAAAAAACCTAAAGAGCCCATGTGATTTGGGCTCCAGTTGAATTCCACTCGGAGAAGAACATTCCTCTTAAATGAACTAGAGCTCTCGTGGAAAGATCTGGGTTCCAGTGAAATTCCACTCGGGGAAGAACATTCCTCTTAAATGCACTAGAGCTCTCGTGGAAAGATCTAGAGCTCACGTGGAAAGATCTGGGGACGTTTGTTTGCCAAGAGGTGATCAGGGCTGGAGCGGCTGGGAAGGAGGACAGCCAGGGGAGTTCAGGGCTGGGACCTGTGCCCCACGCACTCGCAGAGCTGTCAACCCGGGAAGCCACAGGTGCAGCGAGATGGGCCACCAGACAGAGCATCAGCTTAAGAGAAGCGAGGAGGCCCCGAGACGGTTCGAGGGAATCCACTGCTCACCTCCTCCTGAGAAGGTGAGCAGTGGGGCTGTCAGGCCACGTGCAGCGAGGACAGAATGATCACATCCTGAAACCAACATCTGCCCACCCAGGTACTTCATGCTCCAGGCACCAAGGCTTCTGATGGTGCGGGTGCGTCGGAATGCATTACGGAAGATGGATGGGACCTTTCCAGCTTGGGCCTTGGAGATGGTCTTGTCTAAACCTCTCTGAGATGGCCTGTATGTAGACGTGCTCACTGGGGGTCACACAGGCAACGCTGGAGCCGGGTCTTCTCATGCTCACAATGCCCCTTGTGTTTGCCTTGAGGTCTGAAACAGATCACGAAGACTGCCTACCCGGAATGAGCTGGACCGAATGGGGGTTTGCACAGCCTCGGAGAGATGGCTCCCAGCTGGGGGGTCAACTGGTGCAGCTACACTCCTGGGGATGTTTCCACTGGACGTGTGCCGTGTCACGACCCCGTAGGACCTGAAAGCAGTGGGGTGCTTTCTATCAGCCCCTGAGTTCCTCCACTATCTGAAAGACCAAAGCCAATCGATCTTGCCTTGATAGCAAATTTCTGTGGCGTAACTCAATAGAAAACAATGTTTTCTAGACAGCCTTGGGGAGTTTTTAGTAGGTCTGCAATGTGATTGGAAGTAAAGATTGGCCAACCCCTGGGGGCAGCCAGGAAGGAATGTGCTGCCCAGTGGGTGAGCAGTTGAGTTGAAGCCTTAAGGGGACCTTCTCTGGGCAAAGAACTGGGCTGGCCCCTGCAGGGGACACAAGTAGCGGAGGGTCATAGCTCTCTCACACATCCAGTCCCTGCTGAAATGAAGCACATCCCATTTTGGAATCGTTAGAAAATTCTTTGTTTTGATATATTACTTGCTGTTTCCAAAAATACTTTTTTGGCCAAGCATTTATCTGCAGTTTTACCTTTTTGCCTGTGAGCTAGGTTTTCAGATGTCAATTTAGTCTCAAATGCACAAGAAAATGATAATCGCAGTGACATGGTTTCAGAACTTCACTCTGAGCCAGAGAGAGGAGACATGCAAGGTAGCTGCGCGCAAAGCACTTTTGTCCCGATCTCACGCATCCTCGCTGGGATTTTTGCTTGGCTCTCTGCGGGGTAGGCATTCAGGTGACAGTGTCAGAGGGAGGGGGCATCGTGCAATCACGGGCCCTGGAGTAGCAGCTGTCCCCCAACCTCTACAGCTGGAGCTGGGCTCCTCCCTCGGTAAGGACCACAATTTCTCCCCATTTTACCTATATTTCACCTAGATATGGGAAGACTGTTTTGTCCCGCTCCGAAATTGAAGTGACAGATGACCACTGCAAGCGATCACACGTGAGGACAGAGCGTGGGCTTCATTTATGATCAGTGCTGGGGGATGTTCTGAGTACTTAACCTTCAGACATCTGTTTCATCCGAAATTATGGAGATAGAAGTGATAAAACCTGGCTTATCTGGGTGCCCAGAGCATCAAAGCTGATGTCATGAGATCCTGTTAATTCTGGTGACCGTACGAGGGAAGTGAACTGGAGATACAAGCAGTGAGAAATCAGCCAGAGAAGAGAATAATCTCTCATTACAGCCTTCCGTCCATGCAGAGGTGCCCTGAGTTGACCTGGTAATTCTATCATCCTAGGAATGACACTAGAGATTAAAAGAGATAGGGAACCACTCTACAAATGTTTGCTACTCTTATTATTTCCTTTAATAGATTCATGCTAATTTTTCTCTCTTTGAAGCTTCATGTACTTCCGGTATCTCTTTCCCACGTGGATGTAGAATTCCAGAGAGCAGGAATTGCCTTGCGTTTCATCGGAACATGTCTCTGTAGTGGTCCATCAATAAACTGCAATAGACTCGATACTTCTGAGCCTAACTAACACTCTTCCAAGGCATCAGGGGGATGAAAAGGAAGAAGAAAACTCTCAGGAACAAGAGAGTTAGTGCATGCCAGGGGTGGAGCTGATTTCTAGTTCAACACTGCTTCTCACCAAAGCACGTGTGTGGACTCCAGGGGCCGTGAGCCCACGGGCAGTGAGGAAAATGGAGAAGTTACAGGATGACAAGAGTTGGTGCCCACGAGGTCTTTGCCAACTCTGGGGCTCAGCAGAGCCTCCCCGCTCTCTGCCTGGGTATTTCTTCTGCTTGGAAATTCAGGTCTTGCCAAAGCTTTGCCCAATAGAAGAGGAGGCTGGGTGGGGACTCCGGGGTCCAGGAAACGCCCTGGACCTCTCACAACTTCTGGGTGTGGATTTATTTGTGAGTCCTCTCCAGGGCCAGCGAGCAAGAAAGTGCCAATAGCTTCTATCTTAATTAAGTTACAGAGGAAAGAGAGAAAGAGAACAGGGTAATTAACTCAGGTTTCCTCACTGAAACCCAAAGTTCCTTTTGTCGCCTGGCCAGCAGGCAAGAATGAACAGAAAGATTTGGTAAATACCTTCCTCATTCTCCTCCGCAGCCCCACCCAGTCCCCAGCCCACTGTCCAGAAGCAGTCGCTGCTCCCAAAGATATTCTGCACATGTACGTGATTATCCAACGCCCTTCCTTGGAAAACAATAACAACAAAATACATACACGGCAGCATAATGTGTACATAGTTTTACGTCTCGTCTTTTGACGGAATATTTCCCAGCGATGACAGAAGGAAGTGTTTTAATAAGAGCAATCACATTTAACATGCATCTTGCATTTGTCTTAGACAAAGCCTTTCCCCAGCTGCTTCTGCCAGGAGGCGGGGGGCTCCAGTCTGGCGCCCCTGCTTTTCTTTCCTCTCGAAATGGAGGGCTGGGGCCAGAGGGCGTCTCGGTTTGCTCCCAGCCATTGACATCTTTAAGATTCATTGTACGTTGGACAGGCCAAGTTTACCAAACCACCGAAGGTCCGAATTAAACTGTTCTCAGGACAGGGATGGGAACCAAAGCTTCTGACTTCTAACATCAGGGTCTTGCCCCCAGACCACGATGGGGCTCTCGAGGACCTGGGCAATCCCAGAGCAGAAGCAAGACAGCACTTTACACTCCTGTTAGCTTTGGGGTGCACCGAGTGGATAGGACTGAACTGGACCCGTCAAGTTTCCCTTCTGTGGGTACCAAGAGGCTGGATCCTGTCTCCAGCTGAGGTCATGAGATGTGACCTATGAGAACAGGCTCTGGGAGGAAGGATGCAGGAGGGAGAGACTCTGTACGTGGAGGAGCATCAAGGTGAAACTAAAGGAGAAGAATTGATGGTGTTTGATACAGAAACAAGGTCATGAGCTTCTCATTAACGTTAACAATGACAAAATATGTTGCTAGGTGCCCACTCTGTGCCCCAGAGCTGTGGGATGCAGTGCGGAGAGACGGTCCTATTCCAGTGAACGAACTCTATGGCATTCAAACTCCTTTTCATGCAAATTGTGTTGTAATTTTGATGTTGAATCAATTTCTAGTCAACAGTTCTGATGCAGGGGGTGGTTCTCCACATACCTGCAATTCTCAGGCACCAGCTGGCTGTCCTACAATTCAACACGATTCTGACACATTCTACCCAGAGCCGGTAACAGATCCCAAGGAGAAGGGCTCAGTCCTACAAGACTGCCCTCAGCCCCCACTCCAGATGCCAGTCCAGGTTGTCACCTGGGCTTCTCAGGTTCCCACGACCCCCTCCTGGGGTTCGATTAATCTGCTAGAGTGGCTCACAGAACTCAGAGAATCGTTTTCCTTACTAGATCCCCTGCTTATTACAAGGCATATTAAAGGCATTAACAGCCAGATGAAGAGATCCACAGGGCGAGGTCCTGAACCGAGGAACTTCTGTCCTTGTGGAGTTTGGGACCTCGCCTGGTGGCAACTGGAGAGGTCTGGTTGGAACCTGGAAGCTCTCTGAGGCCCTCCCTTTGGGTTTTTTTTTTTTTTCTCCCTTTGGGTTTTAATGGAGGCTTCATTACACAGACACGACTGATTGAATCATTGGCCATTGGTGACTGATTCAACCTCCAGCCCCTCTTCCCTCCCTGGAGGTTGGAGGGTGGTACAATCCGAGGGCAGTGAGAGTGAAAGAAGAGGGAGTGAGACGGAAAACGATGGGAAGCAAGTCAATATATTACTGAACTGGCCGCAGCTTCAGGAAAAAGCACAGGTGTCCTGTCTCACTGATCTAGGTTTGCCCATGAGTGTTGGCTCCCCTGCGCCACGGGGTTCAGTCTCCAGGCACCTTTGAGCGGTTGCTGGGAAACCAGTTTCCACGTGCTCCAGCGTGGCTTCACTCAAATCCGTACGTGAGGGAGGAACCAGGGCCTCCTGGGTCCCGTCAGGCCTGGCCTCCAGAGCGGCTGTGGTTCCCACCAGCGAGCGAGCGATGGAGGCCATGTTGGCACGTGGCCGCCTCCCTCGGTGGAGACCTGGCGATAAGGTGGTGGCAGGTGTGGCAATGGCAGGGGGCTTGGTTAGCCATGAGTAAGCAGACAAGGACACAGGAGACTGGTGGGGTCACGTGATTCTGGGGAGGTGTGTGAATGGTATCCAATACAGAGCTCCAAGGGAACGAAGGCAGACATTCAAGAGACAGAGAACCTTCTAGAGGATCCTTTTCGAGGGGTAAGGCAATCAGAAAAACTGATTCTGTTTCTTGGCTATTCCTCCCTTGTCTCTGCATCCCCACCCATCCCTGATTAGCAACTGTTTGAATCTGCCCTTCGGAACTCAGGGAAGGTCATGGAGGCTGGAGTCTATCCCCTACAAAGAAGAAATGGGGGACAGAAAGGCTTCCATACCCAGGAGCCCCACAGGGTCCTACTCGGTTTCAGATGGGGCCTTGGGAGCTGTCCTCCAGGGTTCAGGGGATGGCGGGGCACTGTCTACAGAGAACTCACAAACTATAATGAAATCAGCACAAGCTGCTGTGCTTTTGATCACTACTATGCCCTGACTGGTGCTAAAACGCTCCTTCCTGAAAAATGATCTCTTGACCTAAAGTCTAAGCAATTGCTGTGGTGACTGTTGACTTTTCAATACAGGTGTAAGCTAAAAGTTAGCACATTTTAATTACTTACCCTTTTTTTGTTTTTCAAAAAATTAGTTATTTTAAAAACTGTGGTAAAATAAGCTACATAAAACATACAACTTCCCATTTTCACCACTTTGAAGTGCACAGTTACGGGCCACTAAGCACATCCACGTTGTGACGCAACCATCACCACCACCCATCCACAGAACCCTTTCCATCTGGCCCCACTAAACACTAACTTCCTGTCCCCCTCCCCTCAGCCCCTGGTGACCACCCTTCTACTTTCGGTCTCTGAATTGACTGCTCTAAGTACCTCATAAGAGTGGAGTCATTACTTATTTAATAAACGTATGGTGCTGACTTTGGGCGCTAATTACAAAGTTATCCCCACAGAGAACTCAGCTCCACATACTTGTTTCAAGAGTGAGTTTCCAATGTGACATAACTGTGGACCGTCGCTCAGTCATGGTTGGTGTCTGCAGCCCCTTGGTCTTTCGCATCCCCGTGCTTAAACCGATTCAAAATAAACAATGACTGATAGCCCAGTGGTTTGAGAGAAGAAGAAACAGATTTGATTCACTTCAATTCTGTCATTCTATGTGACCGCTTGGAGTTCCTATTCGTGTTTAAAATTTGAAATAGTAAAAAAGAGCTAACCATGAGGTACAATATTTTTGTTTTGTAAGTGTAAAATTTACAAAATGTGAAATATTTTAAATTTGAAAAACATCTTTAAAATTGAAATTATTTTTTCTTTTTAAATGACTGATTGTTGTTTTCAAACTAAAATACGGACCAAGAAAATAAAACTTTTTTGTGTGTGGCCAATACCAGGTGCATATGACTTGAAGAGTAAGCTCATCAAGAAGGAAAATGAGTCTCTCACAATAATGATGGTCCCTACTCTACCGTTTAAAAGAAAGGAAAGAGAGAATAAAACAGGCAATATCATGATTTCATAAATGTCTACCGAGTACCAAAATTACAGAGAACATAGGTGGTTTATTAAAATTATTTCCTTCCAATTTTATTGAGACGTAATTGACATACAGCACTGTATAAGTTTAAGGTACCATGCCGGGGCCCACACCAGCCAGCAACAGACCAGCAACGTCCTCATGAGGCGGGGCCGGGCAGCCCACTGGACTGGGGGTCAGCCCCACCTACCAGCACGCCCACAGTAGTCAGCCCCACCCCGACAGAAGGGCCCCCACAGGACACACAGCGGCACCCCTAGAGCGTGCAGCTCTGGTGACCAGAGAGGAGTGTGCTGCAGGGTCCCACTGGAGTCTCCTACGTAAGGCCACAACTCCAAGATCAGAAAATGTAACAACTTACCTAATGCATACAAATAAAGAGTGTATTGCGTATGAATATGCAAAGAAGATCAGTCAAACCTCAGGCTGTCATTGACAGAGTCGCAGGTGTTATGGCTGGAAAACAGGAGCTATAATTTATTATTGTCTACTGCAACAGAAACAAGTACAGTTTTTACCTCTTTCAAAAAACAAATGAATGCAATTAAAAATATTAATCATTTGACATATTTTTTGAACTGTAATATTTATTTCATTCTTAATATTTTTACTAGCATGGTTATTAGATAGTTGAAGCTCAGTAAAAGAACATTGTGCTTCTTTTATGGTCATAACTATAATTTATTTCATTTCATACTTGTTTTGTCATATAGAGGAAGGAAGTGTTAAAACATGATACGCTCTGGGCATTATGTTAGGTGTGCCACTGTGATAGAGTCATCTTTGTAAGTTGTACAAAAACGTCTTTTTTTATTGAGGTATTCAGAACATTGACTATCTTCTTAACTCTTGATCAGAGTTTGAGATTAGACCTGGGAGCCGGGTCCCACTTTACATCACCCGGATCCTTGTATAGTAGAGTGTGTACCACAAAGCTCACTCACAGTGGGTTCTTTAATAAACATTTTTTGAATAAATGAATGAATAAGTGAATGAAAGACTTCTACCTGGCAATCTGCTTCTGCACAAAGAAGCATGTGGAATTTTAATAAGACTTAGAAGAGATTTAAAAATACACCCAAAAATGTACCAAGGATGGGATAGTTTATTAGTATAAGCTTTCTGGAAGTTCTATAAACTTTGGTGTGGTTTTTAATATCCCGGCCGTACAAAGCATAGTTTACAAGAAATTGTGAACCATGAAAATGGTGTTTCCTTAATGAATAAAATTTAATTTGAGAGGAAGCTACGTGGTCAAGAAAGATGACACCATAACAAGAAGAGTTGCAACGAGTAGGAAATAACATGGAGAAGCAGGAACGCCACGTTACCTAAATAGTCATAGAACCACCAACACTTGTTTTGGCTTTTTGATACCCAAGCTGGTGAAATGAGGTTTAGTAATTTATGATACTGGTGAGAAGCTTCCTAGAACTTTTAGTTCAAATCTTCAATTGTGGATCCATGACATCTGACCTAAGATAGCCCAACAACTCCAGAAGGGTGGCATATGCTTCCCTCCTCTCCTGCACTCACTGATGGTAATTAAGAGGTAAGCTGGGGAAACTAAAAAAAGGTCCGAAGAAAAAGAAGAAGTGTGTGAAAAGGGTTGATGTGAGTTTTCAGTCCATTTTCGGTTAGTGCGTATGATGTCAATGCACCCCCATGCTCCCTACCCACTGGGACTCCCGGCTCCTTTCGGAAACACACGTGAACCTGTCCATTCCACGGGGCTTTCTTATGATGTGAGATGTGCGAGAGTCTCTGCTGCAATGCTGAGAGCTCCCGTGGAACTTTGGTAGTGGATGGAGGGGTGGGTGAACTCGGACAGTCAAGCCCGGGGGGGACCTCCTATCCAGCTGCTGGTCCTAATAGGCCCTGCTATATCTGTAGGCTGGTTAAGTGCTTGGATTGGAGGCATGAAATATGAACTAGAGTCGGAACAAAGAAAACATAGGGTTAAGTACGTAGAAGAGGCTGTTCAGTTCGCGTCCCAAAGGGTTTCAGTTTGTGCAGAGGAGAACCCAGGAGAAATATGTTTACTGCGACGTTATTTATAGCTGTGAGATGTCAGGAACAGCAGGGAGAGGACTAAGTAAGTGATGGTACCTCCACTTATGAATCTCATGTTATCAGTAAAAAGTATATTAGGGAGAGTTAATAATTAGACAAAGGAGTTGATCCCTGCTTCATGACTGTAGCTACAGTTGTCTTACAGGAAAATCTAATCATGCTCAAAAGGAAGTGTCTGGTGCTCTTAAGATAAAATACACACTCAGTAACCTGGCTCACGCGGTCCATTACCGCCTCTCTAGAATCAGCCTTTAAACTTCTCTTGTCCTTTCCCCTCTATGCTGCACACATGCTGTTTCCTGTGCCTAGAACAGTCTTTCCCTATTGCCAGGTAACCCCTGATAATTCTTTAGATCTTAGGTGGGACCTCGCTTCACTGCAGGGAGCCTTCCTGATCACGCCCTCCAAGACTGGACTTTATGCTTTCCACATAGTATCACGAGTGCCCTGTGACTTCCGACATTAGACCATAAACTCAAGGAGGGTGGAAAGCATTCTATCTCCAGGACCTGAAACACTCCTTCACACACAGATACACACAATGAATATCTGAGGAACGAGTCTTAATATTAAGTGAAAATGGGAAGATCTACAACTGTATATGTGATATGATTACAATTAAAACAAATGTACCTTTTAAACAGAAGAAAAGATATACTGGACAGCAAAAGTTAATATTTCAATTGACAATTTTCTGTTGAAACCATGTATTATTTTCACAACAACAAAGAATACCTTTGTTATTTTAAAAATACAACAGAAAAGAGGAAACACTCTGAATTCAACTGTGCCGTTGAGAATGGGGTTTTAAGCATAGTGCCTGTATCTGTGATTTGAGTTTCAAAAAACAAAAAGCCTGGGGTAATCTCTGGGTGGAAGGAAGTTACATTTATATAAACTACTCACATGGAGGCCACAGGAGAGGTGGGCCCAGAGCGAGAGGGGAAGTGAAACAGGGCTGGCAGGGGACCGCTAGGGCAAAGCTTGCAGGACAGGTTTGGGGCAGGAACAGGGGTGGATCAGGGCATGCTGAAGAAATTGAAGGGGTGCTGAAGAATTAGCTGGGAATAACCACGAGAAGAGTGAAGGACAGGCGGAAGCAGATAGTCCCCACTGGGGCAAGGATGGGCTTGTGCGGTTTAGATCCCTAAAGAGAAAGAGGGAAGGGGAGGCACCGAGGGAAAATCCACCAACTGGAGGTGATGGAGGTGGTGGTGGTGGGTGTATGTGTGTGGGTCTGTGGATCTAGGGCACATGGGCAACAAGGTCCTCGGAAAAGACCCCAAGAGAAATTTGAAGAAGGAGACACTCCACTTGACCAAAGGGAGCAACCATGCTTTATCTGAAAAGAAGTTCAAGGTGCACAAAAGAAAGGTGTCAAAGGTGAAGGAAACTTGGGAGTTCAACTCAAATGAATCAATCTCCCACGTGATAAAACTCAGCTGAAAGTTGACAGGCATGTGACTAATCCAGGGAGCAGCAAGGGACACGGGGGAGGAAGTGGGGAGATGGGTGCGGGGGCAGAGATGAGAAGTTGTTTGTTGTGCTAGAACAACGGGGTGGAGGTGAGTGTCCCCGACAATTTCTGGCTTGTTGGGCGGTGGCTCGGGCAGTTATATAATGACAACTCCCAAGGACATTCCTAAAATAACAACCTCACCAGCAGCTGATAATCACAAATAAAACAATAACAAAAAAGGAAAGTAGAGTGAGTTTAACTGATAGCGCGTTGCACACTAAGCAGGAGAAAGCACATCTCCCAGGGGTTAGGAGAAGAAACGGGGAAGATGATGGATGGCCTGTGGGGTCCAGGAGACACAGCGTCGAGGAATCTGTGGGACTCTCCACCAGCACCTCCCTCCTCCCGGAAAGCGCCGCTGCCTTTCTCGCTCTGGCTCCAGCTCGTCCACTTAGGGATGGAGAATCAGACGCGAGCTGGCTCCTGCCTGGAATTTTGGACTGGGGACCCAATGCCATGGGGTTAATTACCTCAGTGTCAAAAGCACTAAGGTATGTCAGACGTTCACCCAGCACACACCAGTTAAGCAAAATGAACTCTTCCTCACCCAGTCATCAACCCAAACTGGCCGAAGAATCTGAGAATGCACCAGAAACCACCCGGGTACATAGATCACCAAGAAACCTGTTTCCTGCCTTAAGAACCAAGTGGTTGGGAGATCGCTCCCCTGTATCCAAACAGAGATCTCGTCAATGCTCCAGGAGATAAGCCTCGACCCATTGTGCCCTCCCAGCCAGGTGTGACCTCAGGGACTCCTGGTGGTCATACCCCAAGTTCATACCTAGGAATTGATGGAAATATGGCTATGGCTGGCCCCCCCGTCTCCCCAGCATGAAGCTGTAAAACTTGGGAGCACAGAAAGCACATTTCCTGGCATGTGGTCACGCTAGGCATCAAGGGGGAAGACTCAAGCTGACGACGCAAATAGGTCAAGAGATACAGACGGTCTGGGGCCACTCATGTCTCTGGTCCCAGTCTTTCCTCAGGCTCAGCTGCATCACATTATCAACTCCTTGCGTCAATGAATTCCCCATTGGAGCTAAACTGGCTTGAGTTGGGGTTCTATCTCTTACCATCAAAACAATACAGAGAGGCTGGTGAAACCAGGGTGGGTACTTGCCGAAAAGCACCTAGTTGCTGAGGAGGAAGAGCACAAACTTCACAGCAGAAGCAGGCTGGTGAGGTTTCGGGTGTTTAGGACCCAGAGGTTCTTGCTCTCGATTTTGGGGCTATGCTGGTGAATGCTGCTATAGGTGACTCGAAGAAAGACAATCAGATCGAGCCGGGAAGTTGGGACAGGGTGGATAAAGAAGGTACAAAAAAAAAAGCTGGGACGTTGATAGGGGTAAGGCAAGGATGCAGATGCTACTGGTGTCTGAATGGCAACTCCAGTGACCATGACCATGAATAGGACAGCAGGTTTAACCTCCAAATCAGGGAGCTCATCATTTAGAGGAGAAATTCTGCTGATCTAGGGGATGGTCAGAGACAGACATGCAACGCATGTGACTCAAGAAAACATGCATCAGGAATAGTGCTTCTAATCTGCAGGATTAGGACAGAAATGCAACTCGAGAGAAAATTATATAAAATGTCAGCCGTATG
Organism: Globicephala melas; assembly: GCF_963455315.2. Classification (NCBI taxonomy): domain Eukaryota; kingdom Metazoa; phylum Chordata; class Mammalia; order Artiodactyla; family Delphinidae; genus Globicephala; species Globicephala melas. Next base: position 1,792,038 of record NC_083315.2, on the reverse strand, counting down.
GTAAATCATATGTCTGCGCACAACGGGGTGACCATAAAACCCCGCCTGCAACAGTCCTGGTTTACACCTATTGTTTTGGCATAATTGTTAACAGCACCCTCCTTCACACTCAAAAGTATCTCAGTCTGAAAGATCAATTCTACCGTCACCCTAGTGAATAGCTAACTTGCTACCGTGTCACAATTGACGGGAGTGTTAGATTTCAAGGTCCCAACTGAGGAAGGGGAATGGGAACTTTTGCCCTGAAAAATACGGGGGAGCCACAGAGAGCAGTGAGAAGACGGGAAGGAGGGAAGTGGCAGTTTGAGGAAGAAAGAGAAGAAAAATGAAACTGCTATCCATAGTTGGTAGGAAAAAAGAGGAAGATATAAGGAATAAACAAAATGGTATGAAAAAAAATCAGCAGCTAGAAGAAAAGTGCTGAGGACAGAATGGGTGGAGCTGCTGGTGAGGTCTGGTGAGCTCAGAACCACAGGACATGTGATCCCGGGCACAGCGGGATGACCTTGGGGAACCCTGGAGTGTCACAGATGGAGATGAGTAAGTCACAGAGGTAGAACCAGACCGGGCAGAATCCGAGGCTGTGTAATTTGCTGCAGGTACTCAGGTCAGCGTGCGTCACTTCCAGGAACCAGAGCTGTGCAGAACTGATGATTAACCAGTTCAGGACTAAGGTCTGGGTCAAGGGGAGAAGATGGTCACCAGGGAGCCCTCTGAGGAGGCCGTTGCTCTGAGGTTCCCCCAAGGACTCGTGCTTTTTATCCTGAGAAATTCAAGGTTATCGGTCAACTTTGACTCTGGGGTGGACAACAAATCTTAAAAATATGAACATCGTAGATCAACCCCTTAACTCGGGCGGACAAGGAAGATGAGATCCAAGTGGGTTAAGTGGCTTGCAGTGTCCACAGAGCCCGGCAGTGGCAGACCTGCAGCTAGAATCACAGTAGCCTGATCCTCAGGGTGGCACCTGTGTGTATCATAAAGAACACAGTGGTCCATGAGATGCTCCCAAGAAGCCCTTCCTTTTGGAGATTAACTATGTATCCTAGAACAGTACAGGGCTTCAGAAACCTCGAAGGGAAAAATCAGCTTAACCCAGGATTTTCTGAACTTATTTGATTACAATACCTTTTTTTCATGGAACGTGGAATTTCGTTTTGAGAGGCACATCTAAGAACATACTTTGGAAATGCAATCTGTGTGGTCCTTGGGGGCTTAGAACACACCCGATTTCCCTGGGGTAGAGGGTGCTTCCTTGTCTCCCAGGAGCCTTTGCAATACAGGTCTGAACATGTAGTCGTGCTCTTCTGGTCGGGAAGCGTCTCAACCGAAGTCCATATTTTTGGTGGGTTTTATCGGGTCCTAGGGTCCTTGTGTAGTGTGTCTTCCATTTGCCATTCCAGATCCACTCTCCACCTTTTCTCCACCTTCTCTGTACTAAGAGGCTGACCTGTATGGACCACATGAACAGCCTCCGGCTCCCTTGCCACTCTCCACCCTGGTGTCCAGTTTGGGCAAAGGGAACCCAGAGGAGGTGAGGGCAAAACATGAGGTCAGCCACTTAGTTCCTTGGTTCCCTCCCTCAAGCCAAGATCCCAGGTGCTGCCAGGTGATGCTTGCTCTCTCTCCAGGCTCCGGTGATCACTCTCTCCATGTCCCTTGGGCCCTGGGGTGGTAACAGCATGCCCCCTGCCCTACACCTATGGTTTCTCTACACACTTCCCACACCAGGTCCTCAGGTGGGAAAGAGCTTGGCACGTTTAAAAACATGGCAGCAGCCGTGTCCAGATCCACATGGTGGTGTGAGACAGAGCAGGACAGTGGCCGGGAGGAGCTGGGGTAGCTGGGGCCAGATCCCACAGGGCTGCTGGCTCCAGGGACGAGAGCCTTTGGTCTTCTCTTCCTGGAGACCCCCAAACAGGTATCTCCAGCCTGTTTATCCGAGTCCTAGTTACCTGCACCTGGGAGCCCCACATGGGAGCCAAGGGTGGGGCAAATGGAGACTTTTCTTCTTTTTGTCTAAGCCTGCTCTTCCTCTCACGTCTTAAGGAACCTCATTACAGACGAACCTCAGAGATACCTCAGGGTGGTTCTAGACTACCTCAGTAGAGTGAATATTGCAATAAAGAGAGTCACACTGAATTTTTGGTCTCCCAATACATAGAAAAGTTATGTTTACACTCTACTGTAGTACATTAGGTGTGCAATAGCATTATATCTAAAAAATGAGTTTACATACCTTAATTTAACAAATGCTTCATTGCTAAGAAATGCTAACCATCATCTGAGCGTTCAGTGAGTCCTAATCTTTTTGCTGGTGGAAGGCCTGGATGTTGACGGCTGCTGATTTCGACCAGTAGCTGACGGTTGGGCTGGCCCTGGCGATTTCTTAAAATAAGACAACAGTGAAGTTTGCCGCATTGGTTGGCTCTTTCTTTCACAAGTGATTTCTTTCGCACACAATGCTGGTTGATAGCACTTTACCCACAGTACAACATCTTTCAACTTTGGGGTCAATGCTCTCAGACCCTGCTGCTTTATCAACTAAGTCTATTGAATATTCTAAACACTTTGTTTTCATTTCAAACAATCTTCACCAGGAGTAGATTCCCTCTCAAGAAACCACCTTCTTTGCTTATCCATGAGAAGCAGTTCCTCATCTATTCAGGTTTTATCATGAGATTGCAGCAATTTGTCCCATCTTCAGCTCAACTTCTGGTTCTCTTGCTGTTTCCACCACGTTTGCAGTTCCTTCCTTCACTGAAGTCTTGAACCCCTCAAAGTCATCCGTGAGGGTTGGAATCAGCTTCTTCCAAACTCCTGTGAATGTTGATATTTTGACCTCTTACCATGAACCATGAATGTTCTTAATGGCATCTACAATGGTGAATTCTTTCCAGAGGGTTTTCATTTCGCTTTACCTAGATCAGTCAGAAGACTCACTGTCTATGGCAACTATAGCCTTATGAAATGTATTTCTCAAAAAAGAACAGGAAGTTGAAGTGAGCCTTGATCCATGGGCTGCAGAATAGATGTTGCGTTAACAGGCATGGAAACAACACGAATCTTGTCCATCTCCATCAGAGTTCTTGGGTGACCAGATGCCTTGTCAGTGAGCTGTAATATTTTGAAAGGAATCTTTTTTTCTTAGCAGTAGGTCTCAGCAGTGGGCTGAACATATTCAGTAAACCATGTTATAAACTGATGGGCTGTCATCCAGGCTTTGCTGTTCCTTTTACAGAGCACAGGCAGAGTAGATAGATTTAGCATAGAGTTCTTAAGGGCCCTGGGGTTTTCGGATGGTAGAAGAGCATTGGCTTCAACTTCAAGTCACCAGCTGCCTTAGCCCCTGAGAGAGACAGCCTGTGCTTTGAAGCTTTGAAGCCAGGCATTGACTTCTCCTCTCTAGCTATGAAAACCCTAGATGACATCTTCTTCCAATAGGAGGTTCTTTCATCTACATTGGAAATCTGTTGAGTGTAGGTACCTTCATGAATGATCTTAGCTAGATCTCCTGGGTGACTTCCTGCAGCTTCTACACCAGCACTTGTGGCTTCACCTTGCACTTTGATGTTCAGGATTTGTACCAAACTTTGTTCAAAGTTTTCCTGCTTGTAAAGCTGAAATTCCATTTCAAAAGGAGAGGAAGAGAGGAAAGAGAGAGAGAGAGAGAGAGACTCTTCCTGGCTACAATGTGATGCAACAAACCACCTGGTCAGTCAAGACCACAACTGGGTCCCAGCAGAGGGCCTCCCAGGGTACTTCCAGAAGAAGTGTCGGGGAATCACTCTAGCGTGCAACTCTATTTGCAGGGCCAGAGAGAGAAATTTCCCCAACCTGGCGCTGACCGCTGTTTACCTCTTTGAGGGACTCTGGGCACCTTGTCCTCACCACTTCCTTCTCATGCCCTCCCTTGCCTTCTCTGCCAATCTAGAAACACTACAGTACTAACGCCTAAGTCTTGGAGAAATGAGTCATCCTCATCTAAAAAACAACTTTAATTCTAAACTGCTGCCTGTAGAATTGGTTACTTAGGACAAATAGCTGTTTAGACCTAAATAGGAGAGTTTAGCACCATCTTATGTATTTTTTTAGATTCTGTGGCCACCAATCCCTGAACAATGAATTGAGAATATGCTATAAGGTGAAGGGATCATAGCAGAAAGAGATCTTAGGGAAGATTTAGCAGGATTCTGCTCATTTAGAGCTGTAGAGATGACCTTCCCAGAAGGTAAGATGATGGTCCAAAAACCCCAGAGCTGCCAAGGGTCAAATCCAGAAGACCCCAGGTATCTCTGACCGCTGGCCCTGTCCTGTTTCTAGAACAACATGGTTCACAAGACACTGAAGAAAAGCCTGTTATATCATAGTTTAGAATGGAAGGCTGAGGCTGGATGGATTCAAATTACAGATATTTTTGAAAGCGAGATATAAGAAGTGTAATGTGATAGTAATTAGGGAAACTATGAAGATTTCAGCCTGGTGGATTTATCTTCAGAATTCAGCAGACTGCTTCAATGGCAGCCCATTTGGGCAGAGACTATACATTCTCAGGGGACAAACCCTACCATCCAGGGGACTTGTGTGCAGTGCCCACTGTGGGGACTTGGGCCACAGGGGCTCAAAAAGCAGCTGTCACAGTGCCCCATTGTCTAGGACACTCCAATGTCCAAATACAAAATTCTGGAAAGTTAGTACTCTGCTTGGATTTGAAGAAAATGGAAGACAATGTTGTACAGAATAAAGAATTCCAAACTTTAGAATTGGACAAAACTTACTACATTGTGAACTTAAACTGTCTGACTGAACAAGTCCTCACCTGGAAAGTGGGGTTCAGAGTTTTTACCCCATGGGTATGAGGATAAGATGGGATAATACATACAAAGTAACAGGCATGTAGGAAAGTCAATGTGAGATTATTCTCTACCCTTTTAACATTTTAAGGTGTAGAGTCCTAATCTAGACCCCCGTTAGATTAGGTTTTATATATTGGGTGGGGCTAGACTTGTCTTCAAAACAACTGGCCTTTCTATTTTTTTATTTGTAAAAACTATCATTTTGCTCGTAATGAGAGGAGAATAAGGCTTAACAAAGCTTTCAAAGCCAAACGTTCCATGTTGATCCTTGGATACTTGAGATCCACTTTGAGTTGGTGAAAATGCTTTCAACAGATACTGCAGCTTAAGGAAGTGTTGCAATCGTAAAAAATCTGTTTACTTAAGGAAGTAAAGAAGGAAAAGGGGGCAAAGGAAGGAAGAGAGAAAGGAAGGAAAGGAGGGAGGGAGGGAGGAAGGAAGATGGCCTCTTCAATTTCCCCACGTGGAGTTAGTGAAGTGGTCAAAGGAGAAACACATGGAGAACAAAGCCCGAGGGAGGGAAATGGGAGGTGGAAGTTCAGAACAGGTAGGCTTTCCCTGGAACAGCTGCAGCCTGGAACTATCAGGGAATTCCTGAAGCTAGAAATGGAGTTCTAAAGGGACCCACATATTTCTAACTCCTTCCCCTAGGCAGAGTGTAGTTTAGTGTTTTTCAGATTGTGGTTTCGAGACCTCTTAGTCTGCTAGGGCGGCCGTAACAAAATACCATATACTGGGTACCTCAAACAGCAGAGATTTATTTCTCACAGGTTCTGGAGGCTGGAAGTCTGAGATGAGGGTGCCAGCACCGTTGGGCTCTGGTGAGAGCTCCCTCCCTGGCTTGCAGACGGCTGCCTTCTTACCTTCTAACTGTGTGATCACATGGCTTTTCCCGGGTGTGTGCGCACCTGGGGGAAGTGATGGAGAGAGTTCTTCCTCTTCTTATAAGGACACCAGTCCTATTGGATTAGGGCCCACCCTTATGACCTCATGTAACCTTAATTCTGTCCTAAACACCCTATCTCTAAATACACTCACATTGGGGGTTTGGACTTCAACACCTGCATTTTGGTGGGGGAGACCCAATTCAGTCCAGAGCATGGGGTATGTAGTTAATTTAGTGGATTGCAATGAACATTTGTAAGAAATTGAATCCAAGTAAACAGAATGAAATGGCTTGCCCACAGGGCTGCTAGGTACAGATGTGCAGGTTGCGCACTGCACACTCTATGAATGTCATTTGCTTTATAGTCTATGTGGATTTTTGTGCACCACTCATGGGAAAGTAGGAGGTGGGTCTTATGTGTGCTGTAAAATGCACTTCTTACAGTCATAGTCAAAAAAGTTTGAAAGCTCTTATTGTCGTCGTGTGTCATTTTTTGGTTGCCCAGCATTGGAGCTCCCTTTCTGGTGTTGAGGAATGCCTAATTGTGGGAATCTTGATGGGGCCAGCGTCCTGCTTTCCTCTACAGAACCCAAAGTGGGAAAAGTATTCTGTCCCTGCTCTCCCTGGGATACAGAGTATGAGCTCATTTGCAAGACAGGGCCAGTTGTTGCTTCTCAACTAAAGCTTGGAATCTGGATGGGGCGAAGGAGAGGCTCAGGCAGGTAGAGATTCCTCACGGTGGCAGAATGGGGTTGAGTTGCAGAAAAGCAACCAGTCGAAGGTGGACAGCAGCAAAGGCCAGTGGCAGCGTTCTAACTAGCATGACTCTGTGATGTGCTCAGATGCCCGACCACCTTTGGCTGTTTTCTGATGAGCCATTCAGTATGTTTCCAATAAATTGCTTTTTTTGCATACATTTGCTCAAGTCAATGTTTATTGTTTGCCACCAATAACTCTGACCAAGATACACTCATTTTCCTGGGGTGCTGAACTTCGGGTATGATTCACCCATCCCCTGAGCCTAAATTTTCGAGCAACCAAAATGTATCGTTGCAAATAAAGAAGTAAAGAAATAGACTTAAGAGGTACAAACAGCTAGGTTTAAAATAAATAAGCTACAAGGTTATGTTGTACAGCCCAGGGAATAGAGCCAATATTTTATAATAACTTTAAATGGAGTCTAATCTATGAAAATACTGAATCACTTTGTTATACACCTGAAACTAATATAATATTTTAAATCAACTATACTTCAATAAAATTTTAAAAAAAGAAATAGATGAAAAGAGAAAAATATACATTCTTTTAAGGTATTTTTTCAAAGGTATGGTTTAACAAGCTTTGTTTCAGGACAGGAGAAATGAAAGAAGTAAGCATTTCCTTTTATTGCAGTGGTGAAAACACCAACGACGGCCTACATGTCAAAACCACTGTTCTGTGATTTTCCTGATGCCCTATTTTGACTGCTACGAGTTAGTATTTATTAGCATTAACTCTTCTCCTGAGGCATTTACTATTTATATGACATTCACAGCAAGCAAGACAATATGCAGAATATATGCAGAAGATACCCAGAGGACCTTCCAAAGACCAGGAACTTCATTTATTTATTTTTTGCTAGAGTAAAAAATGATAACCCCTTCCTATCGTTTTTTTTTTTTTTTTTTTTTTTTGCGGTACGTGGGCCTCTCACTGTTGTAGTCTCTCCCGTTGCAGAGCACAGGCTCCGGACGCACAGGCTCAGCGGCCATGGCTCACGGGCCCAGCCACTCCGCGGCATGTGGGATCTTCCCGGACCGGGGCACGAACCCGTGTCCCCTGCATCGGCAGGCGGACTCTCAACCACTGCGCCACCAGGGAAGCCCCTCACTGGGTTTTTTGATGTTGCTTTATTGAGACAGTGTATAGAGGAAAAGAAGCAATTGATAAGATCATTTCAACAAAGGGGGCATTATTTTCAGGCTTTTAAAGCAGATGTCCCAGTTTGGCATAATTTTATTCAGTTACCCTTTCAAGAGGGCTTGTGTTTATATTTTGCACTTTACCTGAGTAGAAAAACATCTCATTTCTCGTACTTAGGAAGTGGTTTCAGCACTTGGAAAGACCTCAGTCACAGGGTGTGATAAGCAGGTCTGGCCAAGCCGGAGGTTCTGACAATACCTGCCCCAGGCAGCCCACTGAGAGGAAGAACCCTCCAGAAATGACACATGTCAGTGGGTAAGGTGTAGCCGTTTGAGAGTTTGCATCAATCTGCCCAAATGAATGACGAAAAGCCCAAGAACTCGCTCAATCTAGTGTTTATGCACCAAACGGTTTCTTATAAACCCGTTCGTTGGTTACAACCGTTTTTCACCTATTGAGACAGGTCTGAAAACTCCTGAAAGTTTAGCTAATTTCCAGTTTGTCACAATAGCATTTTTTTTCTTCCTCTCTGACTTTTCTGTATCCTTTGAGCCGTTGTCTCCTTGTGCCTCAGCCTTTGTGAGCAGCGTCACGCCTCTTTGGCACATACTTGCTGGGGACTCAGTGCCTCTTTTCTGTCAGTCTGCAGCCCCTGTGGCCATTTTTTGTTTGATGATTGCCTACCCTTGAGGCTCCTCTCTCTATGTAGCCAAACTCAAGTGATCCTGAGAGAGTTCCATTTGGATATCTGAATTGTGTGTCAAAACGGATTTTCAGCGTGAGAGTGTAGACACACACACACACACACACACACACACACACACACACACACTCCTCTAGACCACTAGCTTGAATGATTTATTTGGCTTTTCGTCATTCATTTGAACAGATTGATGCAAACTCTCAAATGACTTAATCTTAACCACGGACATGTGTCATTTCTCGGTGGTTCCTCCTCTCTGGCTGTTCCCTCTCTATTTCCTTTGCTGCTCAGTACTCAACCCTTAAGCTGTGGGCTTCCCTGGGGTTCTGCCCAAGGTCTGTCTTCTCCAAGCTCTCTTCCCAAACCACCTGTTCCCAGGGGTTTCAATTACCGATGTCTATGTGTTAATGATTGATATTTGCACGTCTAGGCCAGATCTTTCCGTTAAACCTATGAATCTAATTTCTTCCTTGACGTCTTGACCCAGAGGACTTTCAGACAAAGTCAACTATGGTCGCTAAAACAGAACACATTCACGTCTTTTGTTTCCACCCTCCACTGAGGTATGTGCTTTATCAAGATGCACAGCCATCCTTCAGGACCTCAGGATGCCGGCCAGCGTCCGGGACACCCCTCTTTCTCCCCCTCCGGCTCCCGGCCCCACCCCTCAAAAGTTCTCAGCATCCTAGACATGAATAGTAAACGTTAGTCTGAGACATCCTTGCACAGAGAACGATTCAGTCTTCCCATGGCTCCTAAGATGAAGCCCTGAGATGATGTGGCTCACAAGGTCATCCGTGTCCCCACTTGACTGTCCTGGCGCATCTGCGTCCTTGTCCTTACTGATCGCCGGGCTCCAGCCGTGCTCACCTTGCACAGCCCGGGGTCAGACATGTCCGCGATGCTCGGTCCAGCTCGTGTGCTCTGCCCTCAACTCGCACCCACCTAACTCTTCTCTCTCCTCCAAGGTCTCCTTGGGTCCTTCCTGTTTCTTCATACTTGGGTTCCTCCTATTGTATTCTTTTGTTCAGCAACATATTTTTATTTTTAAAATATTTATTTATTTATTTGGCTTCCCCGCATCTTAGTTGCGGCATGCATGTGGGATTTAGTTGCCCAACCAGGGTTGGGACCCGGGCCGCCTGCATTGGGAGCGCAGAGTCTTAACCACTGGACCACCAGGGAAGTCCCTGGCAATGTATTTTGAAACGAAAGCTTTAGTTGTGCATGGTTTAAGAGTTAGATTGTTCTTTATGGTTTTTAACCCCCAAATCCCAGTTGGCCGAACTACCCCCTCCATTTTCTGCTCCCTAAAAGGGCATCTAACACTTTCAAAAGTTTTAATTGACTCTTTTGGTAACAGTCACCTCATCACTAAATAAAATACTTACTACCTGATTTTCCTGCTTAGGCGTTATCTATTGATTTCTACATATAAAAGGTGACAATTTAATTCTCCTTCCGCACCAGCTTCTATGACATCCTCCGGCCCTTTCTGATTCCTTATTCTTCCAACATACGTCATAATTTCAGTTAGGTTACACAGTGTGGTGTTTCTATTATTATTATGCTTTTTAGAGCTGAGTCATGTAGCCATGGATCAAAAATGTCGCCTGCCATGTCAGTAATAAAGGATGTGTGGGCAGCAAGCCAGCAGCCACTGTAGCTGCCCTGACTGTGCACCTGGAAGAGACTCAGGATGGAGAAAGGCAGGATACTGGCCCTAGATAGCTAAGGTCCATATCAAAGGAATGAATGCAATGAGGCCAGACTCTTGCATCTTCCCATACACAGAAAAGTACTAAATTCATTAACTTGAGGTGTCTGGTTTTCTTTAATTAAGTGTCATCTTTTGATGTTCTGACTACCTGATCTTTGTTGCAGAACCCCCTTTATATCCTGACTCTTCCCTCACTTCGTCACGATGGTCCCCAGAGGCTGCCTCCCAGGCTTAAGTCCTCAGTATAAAACATAATTCTTTAGTCCACAGAATAAAACATAATTCTCGACTTCTAGGTTGTTAATTTTTCAGTTGACATGGTAAACTAGGCTTTTCCCCACTGGAGTTAACCATTGCCTTTACTGGGGACAGGCAGGGAGGTAATTGTCTATGTATTTATCACTACTCATCCTCAACTCTCTTCCACTTGTGTTAATATCGCTCAATAAAGTCAAACATATTGGGTGTTCTAATATTTTGTCTTCTTGAAGAATCTTTTCCAGGAATCTTCTAACCTAATTTGTTTTGCATTTGTGCCAGTTCGGGTCCTCCAGGAAACAGACACCAAGATGGTATTTAAAGGGCAAGCAATTTACTGGGAGAAACACCTGGGGAAAGATGAAGGGCTGAGCTGGAAGAGGTAAGGAGAGCCTTCAGAGCAGAATGCCGGCCTGGCACCTGGGGAGGGAGAGGGGAAGGAAGGAAGGTGGGGGAGGAAGAGCCTCAGGCTGCAGTATGGCTCTGAGGAAATCTCAACACGGCAGCTCGAGTCCCCTTAGAGGGCTGCCAGGTCGGGGAGAAGTGGCTGGCTCTAGGGCCCCTGCTGTGGCAGGAAGGGGGACCCCTTCCAGGGACTGCGAGTGGGCTCCTGTCTAACGCTCAGGAATGAATCGTCCAAGGAGACACACGTGCTGACAAAGTAAAAGACTTTATTGGGAAGGGGCGCCCGGGCGGAGAGCCGCAGGGTGAGGGAACCCAGGGAATGGCTCTGCCGTGCGGTTCACAGCCTCGGGTTTTATGGTCATGGGGGCAGTTTCCGGGTCGTCTCTGGCCAGTCGTCTTGCTTGGTCCACATCTGGTGACTCGGGATCCTTCCTGGTGAAGTGTGCATCTCTCAGCCAAGGTGGATTCTGGGAGATTGGCAGGATATATGATGGGCTGGGGTCTCCTCCCTCCTTTCGCGCCCCCCCCCCCCGATTCGCCCAGTTAGTTCTCAGCGGCAGCACTGTGGTCCTTATTGGGAGCTCCTCCTGTGAGACAGCTCATATTGTCACACCTGGCCAAGGCAGGAGATTTCAGCCAACGGTTCCCTAGCACTGCCGAGCTCAGGCATTGTCTGGGGGCAGCCTGCTGAGAGTAAGCCCAGCATGGCAGCCGGAGGCTGTCACTGGCTGCTTCCCTTCCAGCAGGTTCTCTCCTGAAGGAAGGGCTGAGGGGCTCACCCACGTCTTCACAGGTCGGCGGATCTCCTGGTCTTCTGGTCCCTAGAGCCACCAAATAAGGCTGGAGATCTTGAGAACGTTCACCACCACACGGTTTCCATCCTCTTTCTTACCTGTTTACATCTTCATCTCAGTATTTCTCTGTAGCTTCCTGAGAAAGAGTGCATGGGAGACAGTTTTTGAGAACTTGCATCTCTGAAAGTGTCTTTATTTTACTCTGTAGGGGAGCAAGATTTGCCACCCCAGAATGTCTCTTTGGGGACTTCCCTGGTGGTCCAGTGTTTAAGACTCCACACTCCCAATGCAGGGGGCCCGGGTTCCATCCCTGGTCAGAGAACTAGATCCCACATGCATGCCACGACCAAGAGTCTGCATGCCACAACTAAAAGATCCCTCATGCCGCAACTAAGACCCGGCACGGCCAAATAAATAAATATATATATTTTTAAAATGTCTCCTTGAAAGGCAGATTATTTTGAGCTGAAAACAATCAAGGCCAAAAAGACTCAGAAAGTAACTTTCACCTTGCTCCTTAGCTGCCTGAAGAATTTAAATAAAAGTCCTGTTTCCAGAATAGAGTTACTACCAGAGATGTCTGCAAAGATTATGCGCCAGGTGTAGTGGGGAAACCCCAGCCGGGCCTGGAGACCAGAGTCCACTCTGTGTCCCATTGTCTCCACGTGGCCCAGCAAACATCTGTTTACCACGTTTGCTTTTCCATCCTCATGTCAACTGTCCTCTCCCCTTTGAAGTCCCAAACCCCTAGCCCAGCATCCTCTTTGGTCTTCAGTTGAAGATGGTACTTAAGGTGTGGGCTTCAGCCATTTTGGTGAGTTACTCAGTTTTTCTGGGTCTCTCCCATGTAGACATTTTATTAAACTTTTGTTTGATTTTCTCCTGTTGATCTGTTTCATGTCAATTTAATTCTTAGACCAGACAGAAGAACCTAGAAAGACAGAGGAAGTTTCTTCTTCCCCAATGACTCTCACGCTTAATTGATAGTTAGCTGAGTACAGGTGTCTAGATAAGAAATAATTTCCCTTGAAAATTTTGTTCTGTTTTCTCCTGCCTTCCAGTATTGCTCTTGACAACTTTAAAGTCATTCAGGTTCTTGACACTTAACTCCAGTGTTCTGAAACTTTGCGGTAATGTGTCTCGGCACATCATTCTGGCATCCTGGGACTCTTAACTTGGAAACTCAGGTTCAGACTTGGGGAAATTTATATCCATAATTCCTCTAATGTTATGCTCTCTTTTATTTTCTCAGGTAGCTTTCTCTGGACTCTTAATTACCTCCTATAAATTTCTTGTGATTTTTTTTTCCTCCTATTTTTCTTTTTAATATCTGGGACATTTTCTCAATTTAACTTCCAAACTTCCAGAATTTTTTTCTCCTATTATATTTTAATTTTAAAGCACAATGTTTTTTCTCAGGAAAACTTCTTTTAAAACATTGTTCTTATTTTATGCATAGACTATCTTATTCTGTTCTGAGGAAATTGGTAGGTTTTTAACAAATGTTTCTTTTCTTTTTTCTTTACATTTTTATTCTTGCTTCGTTGCTTTGACCTCTGTTTTTCCTGTTAAAAGGCTTTTCTAATGTCTGCTGATCGTTGGCTGTTCACTTGTGTCTAACCGTTGGATGCTCAAAGCTGATTGGCTGTGCTGGACGTACAGGCATGGTTTTTAACTGTGGGATACACTATAGCATGATCTGGAAGTGCTCTTTCATTGGAAAAAACTCAATATTTGTATCAATATTTGTATCTTTACGTCTTTCCTTTTGGAGTAGGTTTTTTTTTTTTTTTTTTTTTGCGCTATGCGGGCCTCTCACTATTGTGGCCTCTCCCGTTGCGGAGCACAGGCTCCGGATGCGCAGGCTTGGAGTAGACTTTGAATTTTCTGGTCTCCTGTTGGGATGGTATAAGCCTGCGGACAAGAATGTCACCTGTCACATCAGCCACTACAGCTGCCCCTAACTGTGCACTCTGAGGGCATTCAGGATGGAAAAAAACAGGCTACTGGCCCTAGATAGTTAAGGTGCATATCAAAGAATGACTTCAATGAGCCCAGACTCCAGCGCCTTCCCATAAATACACAAGTGCTAAATTAATTAACTTGAGATGTCTGGTTTTCTTTAATTAACCAACAGTAATCTTTTGATGTTCTGACCACCTGGTCTTTGTTGCAAAAACTCCTATACATCCTGGCTCCTCCCTGACCTCTTCAGAACAGTGCCTCAGAGCTACCTGAGAGGCTGAAGTCCTCAGTGTGTCCACTGAATAAAACATAATTCTCAACTTTTAGATTGTGCGTTATTTTTTGTTTCAGGTGACAAGCCTGGCTATCAGCCTTCTGGGAACCAAGCATGGAAGATGGTTGGAGTCTCAACGTTCAGTATGTCTTCAATTAATCCTTTTTTCTTGGAATCTAAGCATCACCCTTGATGATTATGCCTGGCTTCCCTCAGTCCAGAAGCCTTCTGTTTTCCTCTTTCCAGAGAATAACCCTCCAGTCTTGCACTAGGTCAGGGAGGGAAGTCTTAGGAGTAAAGGAGTGTGGGCCTCTCACTGCTGCGGCCTCTCCCGTTGCGGAGCACAGGCTCTGGACGCGCAGGCTCAGCGGCCATGGCTCACGGGCCCAGCCGCTCCGCGGCATGTGGGATCTTCCCGGACCGGGGCACGAACCCGCGTCCCCTGCGTCGGCAGGCGGACTCTCAACCACTGCGTCACCAGGGAAGCCCTTAAACAGACTTTTAACCAAATCTCCAGTCTTCAGTTCTTCAGAAGTACCCGATGATGTCACGTCTTCAACCTTTGGAGGTCTGTAGCTTATGTAAGGTACTTTCTCGACTTTTCCCAATACTGGGTTAGTGTTCAATTTCTTTGTTCTGCTAAGTCAATTACCACCTACTTGTCTGCTTCCCAATTCCCCCCTCCCCATTTTTTCCTGGTCTTTATGCCTTTAGAAAATCCTTCGCTGTTATATTAGTGGTGATTTAGGAGAGCGTGGAGGCTAAGGCATGTGCTCAGCGCACCATCTTTAACTGGAAGTCAGCTGTACGAGCACGATGAGTGATTAAAAAAACTTTATTTCTAATTTCTCTCAAATCCAAAACAAATCCTTATGCATGAAAAAGTGTTTTGGATATGTGTGTAGGTTTTATTGTCTATCAGTTTCATTTTTCAGTAGGAAAGGAAGCCTTTGGTATAGTGTCGAGGACCACTGAACGGCAGAATGTAGAGTATGCAGTATTTATTACCTACATTCTGCCACTAAACGGTTACTCTTTATGCTAAGCTTTGATGAACACACAGATGATTCAGCAAGTAATTATTCGGAGCAACTTAATCTTCAGTCTGTAATCCTTAATTACAGAAAAGTAATGAAACTTTTACTTTTGAAAAGTAAAACTTTGAAGAGTAAAACTTCCATATTCCTGTGCTTCCTCATATGCTATCTGTTCTTGTTTCAGTTTTTAAATGGAGAACAGATATCACTGGAACAATCTATGTGCCTGGTGTTAGGTTACCTGAATGCACAAAGTTCTCCAAGCCCAGTGGGTTGTGATGGGTGCATTGGTTAAGAGCTGGGTTTTGTAGGAATAGACGTGGCTTCAAAAGTTGACTTAGCTCTCTGAGCAAGCTGGGGTCCTCAGAATTTCTTATGGAAAATGGGGATAATTATGGTGCTAATTCATAGGGCTGCTGAGGGGTTTCTGTGCGATAATGCATGTCAAGTACTCACCGTGGCCCCTGTGTAGATAATGCTAGCTGTCAGGGAGGAGCAGGTAACGATGTGGACCCTGGGATGGACAGCCCAGGTTTGAGTCCTGGCTGGACCACTCGTGACTCACTCTGTGACTTAGGCAGTTATTTAACCTCTCCATGGGTTGGTTTTATTTATCTGTAAAATGAGGATTATAATTTTGCTGCCTCAAAGAGTTATGAGGGTTCAATGAGGCAATGCACATAAAATGCTGGGGCTATGGCCCGACCTCGCTCACAGTTAGTTATCAGTATCCCAGAGGGTGTACCATCACCAGATCACTCCTTCATTTCCTTGCTGGGGAGTTTAAGGAGAGGTGGTTGGAAAATTGATTCTGGTTCCTTCGGAGCAGAGGTACATCTTGAATAAATGTTTTAGTTTAGTCATCAGAGCTCTGCTCTTCAAAACAAACAAAAGCTCTTCCTGAAGAGTGTATTTTTAAAATAAATTCGTGGTCAGCATCGTCTAAACTTCAGGATAGAATCTAAACTCCGAATCCACATTAACTGCCTATTGGCCCTTAAGAACTCTTTCAGACAAGAGGTCCCCAGCTGGTCCCACTGCTCAAGAGAACCAGAGGACAGCAGTAAGTGAGTGTTTACAAAGCTCATGTGAGAAAAAAAGTGTCTGGTTAGATTCTTTAGAACAACAAGAACCACAAAACTGAATCTAGGTTGTTAGTTTTTTGAGGGCGAGGGGGTGAAGTTGGGATGGCTTTGACATTCCATTTGAAGGAAATCAGCAGGGGATGACCCTCTGAGGACTGGAAGCTAGGATCAATGGTGCACACAAGGTGGTACCACCCAAACACAAGGTTCATTATCATTTAAAGACTTTCCCATAATGCCTTGCTGCTTTGATTCCCCCTTCCCCCATCATCTCCTCCTGGGCCCGAGGAATAGAAGATACACCCCTTAGCCCCTTCCCAAAGGAGAAACTGACTCCTTGGAATTGTTAATTTTACTTGGAATTGGTATCTGCCTCCTAGGACTTGGTAATTTTACTGTAGCTTAAGAAGTATCTCCAAGTAAGCAGATTTTTTTGGCTTCTATTGTATCTGGGAAAAAGCCAAGTAAAAAAAAATATTAAAAATCATGATTTGACAAAGATACTCAGAAATCTGACTGAATATTTAGCTCTTGTGTTAAAAAATAACACTGGCTTCTTAAAGGACTTTTTGGTTAAATCTATCATATAAGAAATCATTCACTAGAACAGACTAAACCCTAAATTGATTTAAAATGTGCATGTCGTAATTCTTTGATTGTTTAGAAGTAGATTTTAAGTACTTCATGCAAAGGTAGGCCAAGCAAGCATGTCAATTAGTAAGTCATGTAAACATGTTTTCCTTTTGGTGCACTGAAATAATTAATGCACGCCTTGTTTTTCAGTATGTAGAAGGAGCACTTTATTAAATAGGTGACAAATATTTTGGTTGAGAGGTTTCAAGAAATAAGACTCGGGAGGGCTGGACTGGGAGTTTGGGGTTAATAGATACAAACGATTATACATAGGATGGATGGACAGCAAGGTCCTACTGTACAGCACAGGGAACTGTATTCAATATCCTGTGATAAACCATCATGGAAAAGAATATGAAAAAGAATATGTGTGTGTGTGTGTGTGTGTGTGTGTGTGTAGCTGAGTCACTTTGCTGTACAGCAGAAATTAACACAACATTGTAAACCAACTCGACTTCAACGAAAAAAAAAGACGCAGATGGGTGATTTTGTAAGACTTCCCAGAAAGAGTGAAGATGGCAGGAAGCACCCCAGCCTCGCTGCCCTGTGCGCAAGCAGGACTGTGGACATGCTTCACAGAATGATGACAGTGAATGTTTTCCCTGAAACTACAGGAAACGTAACTTCAGTGCTCGTATTTCTTTCCTGTGGCTTCTTGAGATTCCTTTATCTATTGCATTTTTTTCCCCCTCTTAAGACCGCTCCTCTGATGGACTTTTTGTGCCTATACTTTGTGTCTGAATCCAAACACACCCTTTCCTTGCGGGGATTAGTGTGGGCCAAGCAGCCCGAGGGTGAAGAGGGTCTGGTGAGAGTGGCTGAGCTTGAGACAGAGGCTTCTAGTAATTTAGAATTTCAAATCGGAGCTCTCATTTTCTGCAGGGCACACGTCGTCTTTTCAGACTGGAGTTTATTACGACGGCATGGATCGCGGGTGCAGTCATCCGCGCGTCATGCAGCCCCTTAGTTATCCTAGGTAACTTGTAGTGGGTTCAGGACTTGACACTGTGCTCACTCTCCTTCAGGAAGAACTGCTCACTCTTTGCTTGTTTGCTTGCTTTTTCGGTAGAGAGGGAGACACACAAGTTACATTTCTACAATGCTTCTTGCTTTTCCGGGCACATTTGCTGATGGCAACACCTAGCCTGCCCCTTGGAAGGGAACTGGCCTCTTACCAGCCAATGTCAGGGAGATTTGGTTGGCTGTTCAGAACTTTAGTTTACTCCTTCCTAAAGCATGCACAGCAATAACTCTTGGAGGGCTATCAGGAAGTCCAAAGGGCTTTGCACATTGCAAAACTCTGCTATGGAGAAGTGTTTATTCTGAACATAGCAGGTGCTTGAAAAAATACTGATTGAGCCTATTAGGCAAGCCCGCCGCCAGCTTGCACACTCAGTATTTCTTATTAGAGAGTCACTTGCAGTTTAACAAGGGCTCCAAGTTCCAAGCGTTTATCTTCTGGCTGAGCTGGACCGCCCGTGTTTGTCCCCAGCTCTGTCACTTACCACCACCGTGACCTAGGACAAGTTACCGTCCGTAAGGGGGGAGTAGTAACAC
Organism: Globicephala melas; assembly: GCF_963455315.2. Classification (NCBI taxonomy): domain Eukaryota; kingdom Metazoa; phylum Chordata; class Mammalia; order Artiodactyla; family Delphinidae; genus Globicephala; species Globicephala melas. The sequence continues at coordinate 1,773,963 of NC_083315.2, read as the reverse complement.
ATGGGTTCTTACTGCTGACAGAGCCCACTTGCTTGGCCATAGCTTGTTTAATTTCTGAAACAAAAGTTAAAAAAAACCCATTGAATTTGCGGATGAGATGATGTGATATATGGGATTTACTTCAGAATAACCCAGGGGATGGAGTGGGGGAAGTGGGGAGGGTAGAGATGAAACGAGACGGTCTTTGAATTCACAGCTGCTGAAGCTGAGTGGTCAGTACCTGGCGGTTTGTCCTAAATAATTTGGAAATATCTCGTAACACAAAGTGAAAACAGACAAGCAAAAGAGTCCTTCAAAGGATTCAGGATGTAACAATTTGGAAACCAGCTTCTGAAATCCCATTTGGTGTCTTGGCGCTTTTTTTTTTTGTTTTTTGCTTTTGCTTTTATAAACAAGGAGAAAGCCCCTCAAGTACTTGAGCCAAGTGGGGGAATATCAAGCCAGAGATTCTCGAGGGTAGCTGTTGTCTGACTCACCCCGTCCCCCGGGCCGTAGTGAGGTTTTGTCTAGTGGACGGGGTGTTCCCCTGTCCCATGCTGGCCTGTGGTGACTCACACACCACATCAAAGGTTCACATCTGACTGTTATGGGCTTGGATTATCAAGGTGGGAACACCCAGGCCTGGCTGAAATGAGGGGAGGCTATTTAATACCCCTCTTGAAAGGTCACAACTTTCCTCCAGAGAAGCTTGCTCTCCATCTGGGAGCTTCTGTCTGACGTCACTCTAGCTAGGAACTTAAAAGGGGACGTTTCCTAAAAGTACGCTAAGCTCTTTGGTGACATTCATTTTAGAGTTAAAATCTGCCTAAAGCATAAACTGACTTGTTTACTTAGAGGAAAGAAGCGTCTGGTGAACAGGGAGCTCATCGTAACCTTGGGGCTGTTTAGAGGGTCTGGACGGTGGGCCAGCTATGGTACTTGGCCTCTGACTTCACGAGACCATAGAACAGGACAGACCACCGCCCTTGATCTTGGCCCAGTGATCAGACATGAACAGGTCAGGACCTCCTCTTCCACTGAGGCCAAAAGCAAAGTCAGAAGTCTTCCTCACTCAGTGCGCCTCACTCAGCCGCTGCCCTGGGGAGCAAGTGAGATGGACTCTTTTCCTACCCTGACTCAGTTTTCTGCTTTTCAAGCCTGGAAACTGAGCCTCAGGGCAGGAGTTGCAGGGACAAACCGCTTCCCTCAAGCCTTCCGGGTCGTGGCCAAGCTGGCTTTGAGGCCACCCCTCTCTGGGCCCAAGGAAGCAATACTTGCTCTACGTAGAATTTAAAGATACAAGTCAAGCCGAAGATAAAAATCAAGCCATGGACACAACCGTGTCCTGAGAAAAGGAGAGCCAACATTTACCCACATTTAAGAAATTTTTTTATTGAAATATAGTTGATTTATAATATCCTATAAGTTTCAGGTGTACAGCACAGCGATTCAGTTACACGTATATATCTGTGTGTGTGTGTGTATATATATATATATATATATTCTTTTTCAGATCCTTTTCCCATATAGGTTATTACATAAAATTGAGTGTAGTTCCCTGTGCTATACAGGAGGTCCTTGTTTGTTTATCTATTTTATACATAGTAGTGTGTGTATGATATTCCCAGCCTCCTAATTTATCTCTCCCTCCACCCCCCCGTTTCCCCTTTGGTAACCATAAGTTTGTTTTCTATGTCTGAGTCTATTTCTGTTTTGTATGTAGATTCATTTATGTCATATTTTAGATTCCACATATAAGTGATATCATATGCTATTTGTCTTTCTCTGTCTGACTTTACTTAGTATGATAGTCTCCAGGTCCATCCATGTTGCTGCAAATGGCATTATTGCATTTTTGTTTATGGCTGAGTCATATTCCATTGTATATATGTGCCACGTCTTCTTCATCCATTCATGTGTCGATGGACGCTTAGGTTGCTCCCATGTCCTGGCTGTTGTGAATAGTGCAGCGGTGAGCACTGGGGTTCAGGTATCTTTTCGAATTGTGGTTTTCTCAGGGTATATGCCCGGGAGTGGGATTGCTGGATCACATGGTAGCTCTGTTTTTAGTTTTTAAGGAACCTCCATGCTGTTCTCATAGTTGCCCGCATTTTTCGTACCTTGAAATAACTGTGGGGCAACTGTGGCATCTCCCTTTTCCACAGAAGGAGGCGAGTCCGTCCCAGATCACAGAGATGGCGCATGGCGGGGCTACAGTTAAACCTTTCTTTAGGCTCCAAAGCCGTGCTCTTTCTATTTCACTGGAGAAAATGGGTGGACCCTGGCTATGGTGGAGGCTGTTCTAAAGAAGTGGGTGGTAGGAATTCCTAGGGGATCTGGTCATGTAGTATTGCCCTCATTTTCCCAGGATCCTCTGCAGTTCTCCAAACCTGCACTCACCCTGGATGACAACTTTCCACCCTTTCTCTCTAGTCCTTAAAAATCTTCTCAAGGCTCATCCTGAACGTCACCAGCCTTTCCTGATCTTCCCAGTTATGATATTAGTTCTAGTCATTCTTCCCTCGTGCAGTTTTCTTGAACATTTTGTCTCAGAGTTTTCTTTTCTTATATGTCTCACTTCCCTCCCTAGATTTCGAACAGCTTGAGGCAAAGGATCCTGTCAAATAAGTTTCATTTTTTTAATTAAAAGATGGTGAACTCTTACATATGTAGAAAAGAATCAAATACACTTGTTCTTAATGAGGCGGAGATTATGAACCATCCTGCAGACTGCTCTGATCCCACATCCCTCCCGCCACCAGAGCTAACTGGAAACAAGGTCGGACTGTCTGTGTTCTGCAGCAACTTGTTTTTAAAATTTCGAGGCTTCATTCATACTGATGTCTGTGGCTGTCGTTCATTCATTTTCATTATGAATCTGGGATGTACAGTGTTCCATTATAAGAAAATACCATGATTTATTGATCAATTCTCCCATCAAGAAACAACTGGGTTGTTTCTGGCCTTTTTGCTTTTTCAACAACGCTACCAGGAACATTCTTTTCCTGTCCCTTGGTGCACGTGTGCAAGAGATTCTCTGGGCTTCAGTTGCCTGTGTGTGTATGTGTATCTAGTCTAAAAAGCCTTTCCTACTTTGGGGTTGTAAGAATATTTTTTCAAAGCTCATTGTTTTGCCTCTGACATTTAGTTTCTAATCTACCTGTAATTCACTTTGTGTATGATAAAATGTAGGAATCCATTTTCTCCTTTTTTAGCTGTAATGCATACCTACCCCTTTGAATGAATAGCCCCTTTTAACGAAGGGTCTATTTCTTCCGCATTTATTTGCAGTGTCCCTGGTGGAAGCTGCAGTATTGCTAGTCCCTGGTGTGCAGCACCAATGCAGCTGCCCAGATTTTTACCTCTCTTACACTGGGCTGGGATATAGGTGGAAATAGATGCATTGGCTTATACAGTGTCTCATCTGTCTGAAAGGTATACCTTAGTCATCAAAGAACTGTGGAATAGGGGGCTTGAATTGATGCTTTGAAGAAAGAAAATGTCAGGCTCGGGGCCATCAGTCATCAGTTCAAAGCAAAGTGTAGAAGCAGGGTTTCCTTGGCAGCATTAAACAAACCTTAATTTCTCCTAAAGTTAGAGGGACACCAAGCTGAGTTCTGAGCTCAGGAACCAATTGGTTGAGTAGCAGAGCTTCACAGAAGGTCACATTCTCAGCCCTGATAAGCCTCCTGCCAAAGTCAGGGGTCTGGTAGGAAAGAAGTAGAACCTTAAAGCTTTGCATGGGGCAATCTGGTTATTGGTATTTATAAACCACCAAGACACAAATTCCCCTAAACCGTCTGCAGCCGGGAAGTGGCCCACGCCCCCTCATAAAGAAAAGGGCTCTTTCCTCCTTCTAAAGAATAGCGACCCCTCTCCTCCCGAGGACCGTGCGGAAGCCTTAAATGAGGCAGAGGCTGGTCGAGATAGTGCTCGTCCTCCTCAGCATCTGCCCTTCCCTCCCCTCCAGACCACCAGACCCATTCGAGGCTAAATCCCAGCCTGGCGTGTGCTAAGGCCGGAGAAGGATGTACCTCAAGTCACTGCAGGCCCTGGCTACTCAGCCCTGGCAGGAGCAGGAAGTCTGTATCTGGGAGTGGCTTTTGAGGGTTCAGAATCAAGGTGGATCCGTGTGTGTCTGGATAAGGGAGGGTTTGTCAATATGGAGAGACTCCTATTAAGTAGGAGGGACCACCTTGGCAAGGGCCCAGGAGTGAGGACCTGGCTGCCTGGCTTCGCTCAGAAAGAGTGATGGGGAAGCAGAGTGGCTGCTGCCATGGCAACCGTGTGGGGAGGGGTCAAAGGCCCTGAGAGGTGGGCCTGCTGCAGTGATTTGCTATGTAAGATGGGGAAACCACCAGCTGAGGTTGCTTCTTGGGAGCCCCTGCAGGACACCTGTTTACTAAGATAATGAGGGATGTGCTGGCTAGGGGAGCACCGACTTTGCTGGCAAGCTCAGTGGAGGTGGTCTTCTGTACGCCTGGGCTGAAGGGGAGAGATATCGTTCCAGAATTGGGATCCCTAGCATTTAACCCTCAGACGCCAGGTGCGTGTAATGACCAGAAAGGGCTGCAGAGTTTGAATAGCTCTTATCCATAGAGGTCCATAGCGATGGTTACTAGAACGTGTTGGGCCTCAGACAAGAGAGATGGACAGACTTCAAGGGTATGAGTCAATATATAGAATCAAAGGCCCTCAAAAATAGGTGAGCAGAAGGCTGAGGTCAGTCACCACAGTGGAAAGTTAGGGCCCTTTTGCTTTTTTTCTAAGTAGCTTTTAGACCTAAAACTTATCAGCTGAAGGAGAGGCTGGCTCGCCATAAAGGACCCTGAAGCATCATGGAAATTGCATAAAGTAGTGATTTTCCTAGTCCTTCCCCCCAAAATTTACTTGGGTACAAAATACTGAAGAATGTGGTACTGCGACACCTTTTGAGGACTATTGGATACAGGGCAGGTTGAGCTGATACTGCCATCCTGAGTAGGGGCACTTGGAAATCAGGTGGTAAATGGAGTCTTAGCCCAGGTCCATCTCGTAGTGGGTCCACTAAGTGCACAGGCTCACCCAATGGTGATTGCCTGGATTCCCGGATGTATGATGGGAATGAACATACCCAGTGGTATTGAGGCTGACTCCCTAGGCTGCCTAAAGGTAAGACCAACTCTGGTGCAGTTGAAGCTCCAGAAATTCCTCTGGGGTCCGACCAAAGCTAGACTCCAGGTAGATCACGTTCTTGCTAGTTTCTTTTCCTGCCATATCCTGCCTCCCTCACTTCCTTTTTCCCGAAAACTCTCGATACAATCCATGCATCTGAATTCTGTTTCAGGTCTTGCTTTTCAGGGAACTTGACCTAAGGTATGTACTAGCTCAACTGGTTTCCCTTCATTATGCCTTTGCTGTTGTAAATCATTAAACTCTTTCAAATTACCCCAATTGAGTGTGCTTGGATCCTGACAAGTTTGCTGAGGTGTTTTTTTTTTAATGAATTGTTGGTGAATTTTTATCAAATGTTTTTACTAAGATCAAATCCTTTTTATAAGATAAACATAGTTTTCTCCTTTAATGTATTTAGTGATAAAATATGGGACTGTTTCTAAATGAAGCCATCTGGCTGCATTCCTGGAATGAATTCGGTGATGATCTGTTTTTTTTTGTTTTTTTTGTTTTTTTTTTTTTGCGGTACGCAGGCCCCTCACTGCTGTGGCCTCTCCCATTGCGGAGCACAGGCTCCGGAAGCGCAGGCTCAGCGGCCATGGCTCACGGGCCCAGCTGCTCCGCAGCATGTGGGATCTTCCCGGACCGGGGCACGAACCCATGTCCCCTGCATCAGCAGGCGGACTCTCAACCACTGCGCCACCAGGGAAGCCCGATGATCTGTTTTTTAAACGTGTTCTTGGATTCATTTTGCACATATTTTGTATAAAATTTTTGCATCTGTGCTCAAGATTAATATTTTCTTTCTCATACTGCTTGTATGATTTGATGATGATGAGGTCATATTAATCTCATTGGATTTGTTGGGTAATTTTCCTGACTTTATATATTCTCTTAAGGAATTAGTATATTCAAATTTTTGAATCCTTGAATAATTGGTGAAACTTGCCTGTGAAACTTTGGGGCCTGAATTTTCTTTGTGGGAATATACCCAATTATCGGTTAGTTTTCTTTAAGGGTTCTATGACTATACAATACATGTACTTTCAACATTAACTTTTTTGTACTCAAGAAATAATTGATAAATGAACGACTTACCTACTTAGGCATGTGTTTAAGGCATTATGCCTAAAACAAGGAAGTTAATCTATCAACTAACAATAAACAAACTGAAAAGAAAACAATAAAATGCTTAGGAATGTTCTTAACTAAGGAGGAAAATACTTGTATACTGAAAACTACAAGACATTGCTGAAAGAAATTAAATATAACAGTAAATGGAAAGGCCATCCACATTCATGAGTCAGAAGATTTAAGATTGTTACGATGTCAACAGTACCCACATTGACCTACACGTTCACTGCAATCTCTATCAAAGCTCCAATGACATGTGTGCAGAAATAGAAAAATCGATCCTAAAGTTTATATGAAATCGCGGTAGAGCTTGTCCAATTCCCAAATAGCCAAAGCCATCTTAAAAAGAAGATTAAACTTGGGGGCCTCACACTTCCTGATTTCAAATCTTACTACAAAGCTACAGTAATCAAACCTGTGATACTGGCTTACAGACAGACCTATAGACCAATGGAATGGAATAGACAGCCCAGAAATAAACCCTTATATATATGGTCAAATTATTGTTGACAAAGATGCCAAGACCGTTCAATGGGGAAAGGACAGTCTTTTCAACAAATGTTGGGAAAACTGGATATCTACATGCAAAGAATGAAATTAGACCTTTACCTTATACCGTATACAAAAATTAAATCCCTAAATGTAAGAGCTAAAACTATAAAATTCTTAGAAGAAAACATAGTGAAAAATCTTCATGGCATTGGATTTGGCAATAATTTCTTTGATATGACACCAAAAGCACAGGCAGCAAAGGAAAAAGAATAAATTAACTGTAACACAGTTAAAAACTTCTGTGCATCAAAGGACACAATCAATGCAGTGAAAACATAACCGACAGAATAGGAGACAATATTTGTCAATAATTTATATGATAAGAGATTAATGTCCAGATTATATAAAGAACTCCTACAACTCAGCAACAGCAAAACAAACAACCTGGTTAAAAAATGAGCAAAGGACTTGGAGACATTTCTCCAAAGAAGGTACACAAATGGCTAAACAAGCTCGTGAAAAGATGCTCAGGATCACTCATTGCTTGAATGCAAATTCAATCCTCAACGAGAGACCACCTCAAACTCATTAGGATGGCTAACGTATATATCTATTAAAAAAAAAAACACCCGGGAAATAACAAGTGTTGGTGAGGATGCAGAGAAACTGGAACACTTGTGCACTGTTGGAATGAATGTAAAATGGTGCAGCCGCAATGAAAAACGGAATAGTGGTTCCTCTAAAATTAAAAATAGAATTACTGTGTGATCCAGCAATTCCACTTCTGGGTATATACTCAGAAGAATTGCAAGCAGGAACTTGAAGAGATATTTGTACATCCCTGTACGTAGTAGCATTATTTGCAATAGCCACATGGTGGAAGCAACCCAAGTGTCCATCAACACATGAATGGCTGAAAAAAACGTGGCACATACGCACAACGGAATATTATCCCACCTTAAAAAGGAATGAAATTCTGATACACGCTGCAACACGGATGAACCTTGAGGACACTATGCTAAGTGAAATGAGCCGGTCACAAAAAGAAAAATGCCATGTGATTCCACTTATGGAATCATAAAATTCATAAAAACAGAAAGTAGGATGGTGGTCTCCTGGGGCTGGAGGAATGAAAGAATGAAGAATTACTGCCTAATGGGGAAAGAGTTTCGGTTTTCAAGATGAAAGGGGTCCTGGAGGTGGTTGCACAATAATGTAAATATACTTAATAACACAACTGTACACTTAAAAATGGTTAAGATGGTACTTTTTAGGTTATGTGTATTTTACCACAGTAAAAAGGGAAAAAAATGTGTTGGTTTATTGAACGAATCCCCTCAGAGCTGTGATATGATATATCCGTGACCTCAAGTTTTCACTTCTCTCTTTATTCATAACTTCTGCCATCTGACTTTATAGTTCCTCCAAGCAACAGAGCCTATTTCTTTGTCCCTTGTCAAGCCAGCCTAGATGAGCTGAGCCCCAGAGAGTCTGCAGATGCACGAGCGGTTATAAATGATTCCTGTTGAAAAACCGCTGAGTTTGGGTGTGTTTCTCAGCAATAGCAAGCTAATGTAAGTGTAAACCCACTTCAGATTTTAGAACAATACCTATAATGCCTATGTGCGTTTCAAATAATAATAACACTCACACTTAACATCAAAACTAACAGAAGAGCATATATGCATGACCCCAAGTTAAGAACGAAGCATTTTACCAAATACCTTTCCTACATTCCTTTCCCAGAGCTAATTATGATCCTGATCACTTCTTCGCCTTCTTCAAAAATAATTTTACCAACTTTTTATGAATCCCTAAACAAGGATATTGCTTAGTTTTGCTTACTTTTTTTAACTTTACATAAATCAACTTCTACTGTGTGAACTTGGTTTGGCATAAAATTGTGTCTCTGAGTCTCAACCATGTGAAGTAGGGCATGTTTGTCATTCATTTTTCCCCCTCCATTGAAAAGTTATTGGTTCTTTCATTGGTTGCCCTTGATGATTTAACGTGAACAGTTTACAAAACCCAAAGTTAAGTAATAATTTTCTTTTCTTCCCAAATCAAAGAATCCTGATGCTTTAACACCAGTCTCTTTACTCCCAGTTCCCGTACGAATGCTGTCCAATCACTTTGAACTTCACACGTTAAACAGTATAGCGGTTCGTATAGTCTATAGTTTAGATCTCCCACACGGCTTCCCTACCCTTTGTCTACTCGCTGAACTTTCTTGTATCTCAGGCCTTCTCTCTGTCATCATATCCTTTTTCTTAAAGCCTGTTTTTTAAGAATTTCTTTTTGAGGATCTGTTACGTTAAACATTCTCATTTTTTTTTTCTTTTTTGAAAATGTCCCCATTTTTCTCTTTTTCTTAAAAGATAGTTTTTTTAAGGCAATTCTAGGTTAATATTCACTTTCTTGTAGTATTTATATTGTTATTAATACAGTTTTCTAACTTCCACTTTTGCTGTTGAGAAATAGCTATTCATTTTATTTTCATTCCTCAGCAGATAATCTGTCTTTTTTCTCTCACTTCTTAAAAGATCTTTTAGTTTTTGTAATGTTGAAGTTTACTATAAGGTTTCTATATGTATGCATCTATAGGTATGCATCTGGGATTTGTGGGACTTATTGAATATACAACAATTCTGGAAATTCTCAGACTTACCTTTTCCAATAGTGCCTCATCCTTACTTCTGTTATATTTGGTTTTAAACCCTGATTGAATGTATGTTGGTCCCTCTCACTCTATGTCACTATGCCTTTCTTTAATGTTTTCTTCTTCTCATTTTCTGTCCCTCTAGGGTATATTAGAACTATCTTCCAGGTTCCAATTTTCTCTTCAATTGTGTCTAATATGGTATTCACTCTTCAAATTTTGCTTATAGTAATTATATTTTTTGTTCATTGCAATGCCAAAGTCCTTTTGGAGAGCTCCCTGTTGTTTCTTCTTTTTGCTCATTCTTGCTTATGGTGTCTTGCTTCCATGTGTGTTTATAATTTTTTAATGTGAGCCCTTGCTATTGTCATTTTACTATGGGAATTATTTAAGGCCTCGTTGGTTTGAGTATACTTATTTTCAAGAGGGATTTGCATTTGCTTCTTCCTGGCAGTGAAGACATTGTCAATCATGTCCACTTTAAATCAAAAGTCTCCACTCGTGGCTTTCCGGGCTGTGCAAACCCTGCTGACATGAGGGCTGGTCAGTGGCTAGGAATACTCAAGGGGGATTTAAAAACCTTTTCGCAGAGCCAAAGCAGAAATAGACCTACCCTTTGTTCTATGCTTCCATGACGTAGAGTTTTTTCTTCTTACTTCACCCTTTCCTGGGGACCTAGTCTTTTCCTGGGTCTGGACAATGTGCGTGTGTGTGTGTCTTTAGGTTATAGGGGGTGTTCATTGACTTGACTCCCTTTCAAATGGTGCTGAAGTCTTGTCTCCTCTGTCCCTAAACGAGGCTAAACAGAGGCTGAACCACCGTGGGTGATAAATGTCTCTGGATCAGCCACAAGGTCAATGTTGGCGTGTCTCCCTGAACTTGTGTTTCTACTTCATTCTTACGAGAGCTTCCTCAGTTTCTTGCGAGCTCATCCATTCCCTTAAAATACTGAATTTTATCTAACATTTTTAGATTTTGTAGCAGGAGGGTTTCAGGATTTCTGGTCCACCTTCTCCCTAAAAGCAGAACTCTGATTCAGTTTTATAACCTGCTCTCCAATCTCGAACCTGTTTCTTTCACCTGGAAGGCACTTACATGTATGTTGAATGTATGTGAGATTGATGTGTCATGTGTGAATTCCATCTCTCCCATTAGCCCCTGTTTTGCATTTCTTTTATGTCTGTCCTAGCACCTAGCTTAGTGTTATGCACTTGTTTGGGGCTTATCGTAATGCTTGTTGAATGAATATACAAGTACCTTGTCTTATCTCTCTGGTGAGGGAGGTGTTATACGCGTTCTCGGGAGCTGTTTTGTATATTAGTCATCTTTACATTGAAAAACCTCCAATCCATCTACTCAAAATCTCCGTTCAGAACTGCTAATCTATTTCCTTCTGTTTTGCCCTCTGTGATTATGGGGAATAGGTGATTGGCAATTTTCTCATTTTAAAAACAGTTAAGGTTTTAAACATTGTAAATCAACTATACTCCAATAAACTTTTTTTAAAAATAAAAAAATAAGTTTTTAAAGACATGAACATGGCTGCTTAACCTCTCTTTCCTAGAGTAAGCAGCGTCGTTCCCCCAGTCATGGAGAAATACACTTCATGGGGTTGGGTGCTGCATAGTTAAGGCTTTAGTCTGACAGTTCTATGTAACTGAATGTGCTCCAGTAGAAATAATATGCTTAATAAGGCCTGGACAGGGAGCTCGCCCACCAGGCGTTCTTACTGAAACTCTCTGTGCATCACGGACTCCTGGGCACGGCGTTTCAGGTAACCCGGGCAGAGGACACAGGCCTCTGAGGCTCTGTGGTCAGCCCTCTACGAGAGCCGCATCCACATTCTGTGAATCTGTGAGACGTGCAGGCTGGAAGTACGACGGCTCACCACGGCAACTGCCCGCCTCCCTGCCCGAGATGCTCTTCTCTGAGGCCTCGTGCGGCTGGGTGTGCCTGGCCCCCGAGTCCCACACCCAAGGCAAATGGAACTTGGCCAGACAGAGGCTGAGGAAAGACCCAGACCTTCACGTTCCTTCCTGGGGAGGGTTCACCCTGGCCACATATGTACTTTGTGGTCATTCGGGTCATTCATCAGTGGACATTAGAGCAACGCTCATGGCATTATTTGGGGGCCCTGGTGGCTGTCACAGGGGCAGAAGCACGTAAAGGCTTCCCTGGATGAAACGATGGCCTGTTGACTTTGGCCCGTTCCGTCAGGTAACTACGGACCCATGAGCCAGAATGAACTTGGCTCCCTCACAGAGCTCGGCCTTGTCCTTTGCTCAGGGGGGAAGAGGAAACAAGACAGAGGCCCTGCCTTCCGGATAACACCTCTCTAGAGAAGGGTTTCTGAACAGTCACTCATTCATTTATTCAACAAATATTTTTTTGAGCACCAACTACATGCCGGGTCCTGATGTGGGCATTTGGGATACAGATCGAAATAGACAAAGAGCCCTGCCCTGCAGAACATCCTTCCTAGGTGTGCACAAATGCATTTTTTTAAAGTTTTTAAATTTATTTATTTATTTTTGACTGCGTTGGGTCTTCGTTGCTGCACGCGGGCTTTGTCTAGTTGCAGCGAGCGGGGGCTACTCTTCGTTGTGGTGCGCGGGCTTCTCACTGCGGTGGCTTCTCTTGTTGTGGAGCATGGGCTCTAGGCACGCAGGCTTCAGTAGTTGTGGCATGTGGGCTCAGTAGTTGTGGCTCGCGGGCTCTAGAGTGCAGGCTCAGTAGTTGTGGTGCATGGGCTTAGTTGCTCCGTGACATGTGAGATCTTCCTGGACCAGGGCTCGAACCCGTGTCCCCTGCATTGGCAGGCGGGTTCTTAACCACTGCGCCACCAGGGAAGCCTCACAAATGCATTTTTATTCTCGGAATCTGGTTTTTAAACACCCCCCAGTGAGACTGCTGCTTGCAGAAACTTACTGAACTCTTTGGTAAGACACGGGCTCCTTGCCAGTCTGACTCGGTGGAAAGCATGGTAGGAGCCCCTCATGGGTCTGCACTGATTTTGGAACCTTGAGCGACTCACAGAACCAGGGCTAGGTGCGTAATTTGCAAGGTCCGGTGCGGTATGAAACTGTGGACTTGTTCTAAAAGTGGGGAAAAAATCTTCCCTGCCGCGTCTCGGCCCACCTGCCGTGGTGGTTTGTATTTTCTGTTTAGGGTCTCACCCCCTTAAGCACAGGGACAGCTCGAGGGTGAGTACAGACCCTCACAGACCCCCAGGGCCCCGCCGTGCGACAGGGTGCCTGGTGCGTGCATCCCAGCCTGGCCCTTTCCAGGCCTGTGTCCAGGCCTCGGCGGGTGGGACGGGCCGTGGCAGCCGGGAGCCTATGGCCAAAAAGTTGGAGGCCAGGAGGCAGCAGGGGTGGGACTGCAGGTGACGCTAACCTCCCGACGTGTCCCATCCTCCTATCGGACTTCCCTGACAAAACACAAATTCAAAGACGAAACTGGAAAGAATTTTAACGGGTAATTAATTAATCCTCAATTTCTGAGACCTCAGAGTGTGGAGCCCTGTGTGACTACATCAGTTGCCCATCAGCAAGGCTGGCCCTGCACAGAGCTGTTAACTTGCATATGATAAAGGGATAATAGTGCCTCTCTTCTAGCTCACAGCTCTGTTCTGAGAACCCAGGGAGAAGATAGAGAAAGAATTTGAAAAAGTGCTGTATGGTATACATATAAGTATATAACATATTATATATCTAAATAATATAAATATATAGAAAATAGAAAATACATAGACGTAAGGCATTTCATTACTTAAGCCCACTTTCCTACATCCAAGATATCATGTTGGCTTAATGTGATCCACACGTGTAAAAGGCTTCATACCCAGTGGTCAATAGTCCACGTCCCGACGCTATGGAAACAGCTTAGCCAAAGTCTTGTATAAAGGAGACACGTGACTGGGCCCGCTGGAGGCCACATAGGAGGCAGACTGCAGAAAATCTCCAAGATCAGCGCTGCCCACGAGCCCCTGTTGAGTTACAGGAAAATTCCGTGAAGAGTTTAAAAAGTTTTCTTCTTGGCAGTTCACTGGTCTTGGGGGACTGGAATAATGTAGTGGTTAATTAGGCCTGGATTTGAACCCTGATCTACTGCTACTGGGAACATGACCTAAAGAAGCCTCTCCTTTTGCCATGCAATGGGTGTGATCTTAACAGTACCTTCTTCAAAGGCCTCTTGTAGGATGAGACATGCCGGTGGAGGGCTCGACACATGACCAGGCATGCAGTAGGTGCTCAGTAAACGCTAGCAATGATTGTTTTTAGCTTGGGAGTTGTTCAGGCTCATGCACGAGACTTGAAGAGTAGTAGATAGTTTTGGCTGGGTGTTTGTTTGAAGAGTACCATTCTTAGCACCCAAAGTAAATTAGAGAGACCAAGTCTGATGGGCCCCTAGAGACTCAGGACTTGTCTTCATGCACTTGAAATTCTCCATCCAGGAAAGGTCCGTCGGCAGGAGGAGAAATCACGACAGAAACAATATCTCACACACCCTATTGTGACCCAACTGAAACTTGACGTTTCCCTATTGTCACGACATGGCACAAATGACACTGGCAATGTCGCAAATTCTGAACCGTGTACGGTATTATTCCGAATTGAATTTTGTGTACTCTTTGGTTTGCGTACACCCGTCTGATCCCCACCTTTTTTCTTTGACGTCTGCCCATGAAAGTGGACTGTGCAGAAATTTGAGAACCATGGTTCACAGAGAGCCGTTTCTTGGCCAGCTCACACGTGGAGATCACACGTGGCACCCAGGGCTCTCACAGGACTCTCATGCATCTGCTGCAGGATTTCAAGCTGCTGCTTATAAGATTGCCCTCGAAGAAATGGTCACAAGAGGTTACCAACTACTAAGGAAAACACTGCACCGAAAAATCCCAGGGCATCTCATTAATTAGTTAAGAAGCAGAAAAACCAGTTCCTTGTGTGACTTGACAACTCCGTGATGCCATCTAGTGACGAGTTTTCAAAATTCAGCCTCACTGTCGCCCTTCCCAGGTCTCTCTCCAGCGCTGACGCAACCCTCTGCAGCCAAAGCCATGCAGAGCCTGGGCAGAAGCACAGCACAGACCCGGGAGCCCCTGGGAAGGTCACGTGCACACTCCTGTTTATGGCCCGACAACAATCTTAACCAGCCCAGCAGGCGGGTACCTATGATAGCTTTGCTCGAAGCCGTCGTTTGTTTTGTGTTTCGTATGGTGCCCCCCAGGGTGTAGACATCAGTGGATCTCCTTCTGTTCTGAGATGGGTTACACTGTGGTTATTGACCCTGAATACCCTAATTCTCCACCGAAAACTCTCTTTGGGAAGCGGTGAGTGAAAAACCATGGGAGAGTGGGAAACCCAAATCCGCCTTTATTCCTTCTATTTTAGTGCAACAAACGGAGAAAAAGAATTAACCCCCAAGGCCCGAGTCTGCTCCACACGGTGTTGAAATTTGCCTTCTCCTTGGCTGTTAACGTTTAAGAGGACCCCGTGTGGTTTTGACTCATTTCATTTTTCGTTCATTTATTCAACACACACGTACCACTCCACCAACTCTAGGTGTGTGACGGTGATTGAGATAGAATAATCCTTGCTTTTCTCCGAT
Source organism: Globicephala melas (assembly GCF_963455315.2). Taxonomy (NCBI): domain Eukaryota; kingdom Metazoa; phylum Chordata; class Mammalia; order Artiodactyla; family Delphinidae; genus Globicephala; species Globicephala melas. The sequence continues at coordinate 1,758,932 of NC_083315.2, read as the reverse complement.
AAACGCGTATTTTTTTTAAAAAAGTGGGTGGTGAAATAATGTAGTAGATTGTGATGGACATTGGCAAAAATGAAGTTGCACTGAACAGAAAAGCATGGCCTTGCACAGGGATGTGAGGAAATAGCAAACGCATAATGGTTAATCCCAGGAAAGTGAGACCAGGAGAAAGTAACGATAAAATAGATTTCCTTTGGCACCGAGAATGGTCTTCTCGCGGGAAGGTGAGAACTCAGATGGGTGAGCAGAGGTCCGTCTCCTCAGCAGGGGGCGAGGAGAGACTTAGGGTTCCACGTAGAGGGAGTTCTTTATTCTTGGTCCCGTTGGTAAAAGTCACTGATTTGGAGCACGTACGGAATAGGGCTGACGTAGAGGTGCACTGAATTTAATCCTTCGTATTTGTAATAAGCTCCTGGAAATCTGGCCCACCAAGACCTTTGACTTTTCCGTTCTCTATGAAGTCTGCTTCCGTTTGCTCTATTTGTTAGTACCTATTTCTCAAAGCCAAATCTCAGGCCTTCTTCTTCTCTTGCTGACCCTTGGCCTATGGAATTGTCCCTTTCCCCCAGGAAGTCTGCCCCTCATCCCGAATGGTGTGACCTTGTGGAATTCACCCTGACAGGTGTGACGTATTACGCATGACACCAGCTACCGAGGTAACAAATCCCATGGGTCCAGAGGATGAGAAGCTCTGCCCTCTGCATCCCTGGTGAATTGTGAAGAAGGAGAAGTAAATGGTGCTTAAGAGACAAGCCTCCTCCGGGCCCAGGCCTCTGTGTGTCAGGGCGTCTTCGTGGCACAGGGGCCTGCTGGGGCCTGCCCCGAAGCACATGTTCCCTGCAGGTTTAGGGAAAGGCCACGGGGCCTGACCGCGGGGGATGGGGCTCAGAGTGGGGCAGCCCTGCGTCCGCTGTTCCTGGCTGGCCGACCTTTGGCAGGTGATTCATTTTTCTGCGCCTCAATTGCCTTTTCTATGCAATGAAGATAATAATAATCTTCGAGCCGGGCTGCAGAGATTAGAAATAATAATGTGAGCACCTGGAACATACCAGATATTCCGACAAATGGTCTTAGTTCTACTGTGAGGTGTGCAGATTTACATTATCTTTGTCTTACCGTTGGTTGGGAGTAGCCATGAAGATGCCCGTCACATGGCAAGCAAAGAAAGCTTTCACTGAGGCGTGGGTTTTAAACGGGAGGGTAGTGGGGCGGGGGGTCTCTGACCACAGATCTACGTGCTCTGAGCCTCAAGACATGCCTAGGAAGGAGGGGCTGTTATTTTATGGTGGGACGCAGCCCCCGAGGCAGAAAGACACTGGCTCACAAGCCCGCTGTCCCTCCACCCGTAAGTACAGCTGGTGTCAACCCGGGCAGCCTGGCTGCAGGCCCACCGTGCCTTCAGTAGGCCTGTGAGTTGAAAAGGTGTGTTTCCTTGACAAGAATGGTCATCCTACGTGATAAATGCTTCTTAAAGTTTACATTACAGTTAGCGAGCGGGTTGAAGACCTGCAAGGGAAACACGACCCTGGAAGAAACGTGATGCTGGAAAAGCACGTCGTCTGCTCGAGAGCTGTTTCTGTCGTCATCAGTGTCGGGGTCTGTGGCCTCGGGAAGGGCAAAGGTCTACTGTGTAATTAGCGTGGAAGATTCTGTTTACATTTAGTGCCTCCCAAAGGGCTTCCTCCCATTACCAAGCCCTTCTACGGCTGTAGTTTGAAAAGCGTCTAACAACTTCGACGGAGCAGTGCCTGCTCTATAAAGTGAGGGCCAGAGACAGGACTCCGAAAAGGCTGCTGGAAGGACAACCAGTTTACTTTCCCGCACACGAAAGACACGGGAGACTTTGGAGTTCGGCCGTTCCGTGCTGGCAGCCGTCTCTTCTCAGAAAAGTCCTCTAAGTGCCTGTACTGTGGAGACGCTCTGTGTCTAAATGGACATCTGCATTTCCTGCCCGGCTTCACATCTCAGGTCTGGGGAATGATTCTGCTCAACTCCCAGACTTGCCCTTCCGAATACAAGTTACCAGCATTACTTGAGCAATTATTTAGTGCTAACTGGCAGACAGCTCCCATCTCCCTCCGGGAGGCCGGTTTTCTGCTCACTTGCCGGCAGGGAACTAAAGCAGGGAGCAGTTCTGAATGTACCCGGGGTCCCCAGCTAGAGACGGTGGAGTCAGGCTTTGAGCCCAGGCGGCGTTACTCCAGGGCCCGTGCTGTGTGCATCCCGCTCTGATTTGGGGCACAGACTGTCATCATGAGCTGGCGACTCAGCGTGACGCACTGGGGACAACAAGCTGTGATTCCCGCCTGCGTCAACACAGTGACGTCTTGCTGAACGCTCTCTACTTACTTACAGCCATCAAATGGAGCTAGGTGTCCTCATCCCCATTTTTCAGATGAGTAACTGAAACTCAGAGAGGTTAAGTCACCTGCCCAAGGCCACACAGCTGGTTAATGACGAATCTTGGTTGTAAACCCAACTGTTACTGACTCCCCAGTCTCAGGTTTTTTCCGCTATGGTGTGCTACCAATTTACGGGAGATGACAGTGACGGACAAGCCCAGACTTTGGCGGGAAATTTCTCCTTTAACCTTCAAGGACTATCAGAATGCTCTCTAAAAGGTCATTTGAAATTCACAGTATTGATACATCTGTCCTGACTACAAAGACTTTTGTCCAGTATTTTTAACTCTCATACCCCTGGTATTGGTGAGGTCTGTCAGCATTTTCAAGACTGTCTGAGAAGGGTATCCAGGACACACTGGTTTGAAAAATTTCTCACCTACTCTGAGTGGCAGGCTTGCTCCAGTGGATTGGTTGTGTTAAGGGTTTTTCACATTAGATATTCTTGATATCGCCTGCTGCGGGTCACGGTAGATGATGCAGACCAGGTTGCTGGCTCAAGGTGCAGAGAAAGGACAGCTTTAGTTTGAGGAATCTTTGGCCAGGTACCTACACAAAGGGGGCAATACAGCAAACACTATATAAAAATGTTACATTATCTGCATCATAAAAGTTAAACTATAGAATGAAATGAAGTGAGGCTCTCCTTCCTCTTCTGACCAGACTTGTTCTTTCTAGAAGAAATTGTTGTTGATAGTTTCTTGCATGTGGTTTCAGAAATTTAAGTAGATTTTAAAAAGTGAATTTTGGATTGAACATCCTATTTTGTTGGTTTAGGAAAAAGTTCCTTTATGCGAAAGTAAGAGCTTGTACATTCTGACAAGGCGTTTTATCCTTAGCTTCCAAAACCCTCTAGAACGAGTTTTTCTTTTGGTATTTACTTTACAATTCCTCACCCTCACCTCCACCCCTTCTTACTTTGATGTCTGCATGAATTTGTTTCTGAGTTTCATTGTGGGCATAGAGAGAGTGTCCAAACATCTACCTTGGATTGGGTGGAAGGGGAAAAAACTCAGAAAACTCTTCCAAAGGATGACCATACTCAAATAGATGGAGGGGAAGGACTTACGGCCTGGTCTTAAGATTGGGAAAAAATTGGCCAGGATTTAATGCTAAATATTCTCTCAACTGTCAAGCATCAAAAAATGAAAATAATGCAAATTTGGATCAAGGATTAGATACTGTGTATAAATGGAAGCAGTGGCTGTCCGGAGACGGTTCTCCAGGGTTTCTGTGTTTCTCCCTAGCTTGTCTGCAGCGGCACTAACTGCTTTTGCCTGGTACTGTCTCTTCAGGGACGTTTACATAGTACAAGGAGCTGAAGATTGAGTGGTGTCCCCTGGAGCAAAGGACAGGTTTATTTACTCTCCGACATAATAAGATAATGTCTTCTTCTGGGGCAAAGGGCAGGGAGGTTTACTGCCCATTATGAAAGATTTGGGTTCCCCAAGCTCAGCATTCCTCTCCTGTAACTCAACTCAGGTGCCTTTGGGCATCACCTGGGCCTCTTTCCATCGCCCCGTAGGAACGAGGGCTCGGAGAAGGGGCCCAAATGGCACTCTGACTACTCCATTCCCATGAGTAATAAAGTCCTTTGTTCCTGACCCAGGAGTCACCTGTCTTCTGTCAGTATCCTTGAAAGTGTGTCAGGCTAAACTGTTAGCTTGCAAAGAGGGCAAAATCTCAGACCCTTCATAGTTCTGGACCACGGTAGATAGGACAGCAAGAGGCATCAGTGATTCAGCAACTTGGTGGTTAAAATGACATATTCTTCTGATGGCCAAAAAGTCCAAGTTGCGGAGAGGTACAGTGAGATAAGGGAGATAAATGCTCAGGTAATAAACCTTCAAAAGTTAGTGTCATCTGTGAAACTGGAAAATCCAAGTACAGTTACTAGGTCAGGTCCGGTCTTTGGGCTGCCAGTCTGTTGGGTGCCTTGGATGAACACTCTCTGGGAGGATGGGAGACTTCAGAGTCCTGGACACCATTAGGGGGGATGACCACAGGGTGGGTCTCAACAGTTTGAAATAGAGGACAGGTACACATCATTGTGGTATGTGAAGTTCAGATCAAAGTAAGGCAAATTGTCATTCATTAAACTGATATTTACTTCTTAAACACATGTCAGAGCTTCCCTGGTGGCGCAGTGGTTGGGGGTCCGCCTGCCAATGCAGGGGACACGGGTTCATGCCCCGGCCTGGGAAGATCCCACATGCCGCGGAGCGGCTGGGCCCGTGAGCCATGGCCGCTGAGCCTGCGCATCCGGAGCCTGTGCAAAAAACACATGTCATGTATTTATGCTCTTAAAAATTTATCGAGGACCCAAAAGCTCTTGTTTGCGGTGGTCGCATCTATTGATATTTATGGTATTACAGCCAAACCTGAGACATTTAAACGTATTTATTTATTAATTTACTTAGAATAATAGTAATGAAACAATTACATGTTGGCATAAATATTTTTTTGTGAAAATAACTATTTTCCAAAAACCAAAAATATTTCTGCAAAATGTGGTCTTATGATTTTGAAAATCGCTTTAAGGTTTTGGCTTCATAGAACACTTTTGGATTCTTGTACCTGCTTCTTCATTCAATCTGTGTGGAATCATAAGTTGTGTAACCTCTGGAAACAAAATCACCAAGAGATAAGAATGAGAGAATAGGGGTGAAAAAGGCAAACAATATACTTGTATTTGTGTGAAAATAGCTTTGGCCTTGAGGACTCTCTAAAAGGGTCTCGAGGATACCCAAGGGTCGCTAGACCATATTTTGAGAATGAACGATGTAGATATAGCATGGTTACAAAATAAAACAAGTGAAGCAACATCAAAAACATACAAATCACTAGTTTAGGAAATCATGTTGCACTGATTTTATGGTATGAATAACACAAGTTTAACTTCTGGGTTTCCTAATAGAAGTTTCCGAAAGGTGCCCTTGATGTATTTCCTTTCGTTAAAACCATGCAACCAATGGATTTTCAGCAGAGAGGTCCGTCGGCATGCCGTCAGATGCTTGGGGAATCATTAGCATTTATACTTGAGAGAATTTCATTCATGGCTCTAGCAATGTAGAATTTTTATAACATTTTAAAATAATACCCATTCTTCCTTAAGGGCTTAGAGATTAATGCCTCATTTAGCATGATGGAGAGTATATGACGTTTGAAAACAGGCAAATAACATTTGGGCAACTTTAGGCAGATTACGTAGCCTCTCTGACCCTCAGTTTCTTCTTCGGTAACATGGAGTAATAGTGAAACCCAGGCTGTGAGGATTTATATGCCAAAAGACCATAGTCTGATGCCTGGCATCCGGGAAGCACAGGCAGGATTCCCAATTCTGACTTCAGTTGTGGTTGAATTTACAGTCATCACAATGTGCGTCCAGCTTCTGCTGAAACACACTCCCCAACAGAAATGCTTTGTTCTCCAGACAGCCACTTCCATTTCTGAGAGTTCTAATGGTTAGAAAATTCAGGAAGCTACAACTTCCCTTCTGCACTTCACGTGGGTCCCTGCTCTTCAAATGTTTGCATAAGTCTAAGCTCCCACCTAAGCCTTCTCTTCAGATTAAACACTGCCACAGCTTTCAGCTGTCCCTTGGGTGAATGCTCCAAACCCTGCCCTGCCGCTCATTTTCTTTGGCTGCAAAGAGGATCCAGTTCTGGACGTCACAGAGCCCGTTCAGGCCCAACCCACAAACCGGATATGCTTTTCTTTTCCTTTCCCTCCTTTCTGTGTGTTTGCGGGGTTAGTTCATCCTTGTGTTTCGCCACAGCCATTGAAATGTTCTTGTTTGCTTGTTACTTAACCACACAGAGTGTCAGTCACTGAAGGTACCTGTTGCCAACTGAGCAAACAGCCCGGGACAGAAAGCAACGTTTCCTCAACTCTCCGCAGTGCCATGTTTCTCCACTACTTCAGTGTCACCTTGGACATATTTCAAAGTTCAGCATGGTGAGTAAAAGAGAACCGTGTTGGCTTGAGAATCGCCTGTGCTCGTCACGAGCTGGTGAGTCACTGCCCCCTAAGCTAACATCAGTGCTCACTTAGTGGGGCCTCGGGTCCAGCCATGGCCTTTGTCCCACACTGTGGTCAGAATGCTGACACTTTCCCTGTTGCTGTCTTTTCACAATCCCCTGACTCTCATGTCCCAGAGATCAGAAGGTTGAGAGTTGTTACTCACCCCCAGCGCATTCCCATTTCTGACCCAAAGAGCTACGGGAACTTCCCATTTTAAGTTCTCCTGAGCATTTTGAAATTTCAAACTAAAGAGAGAGAGAGAGACACGCACGGACAGTTTCAGGCACGACGTCTTCTCCAGCATCAGAAAATCCCAGGAGGTTCACTAGGGCTGCCACCGCCCTTTCACTCTTCCAGCTGGAACTCAGAAGGAAACTCTTTGCAGTCGCAGCTGGGAATTGCATTTTCTGTCTACGTTGGGGGCCTTTCACGGACTCTTTGGGAAAATACGTTACATCCTCAAGCCCCTGTTCGGGGGTTTTACAAAGCTTCACGAGCCTGTGCTCTCTTCTGAGTTTGTTGCCAGCTCTGCATGGGCAGGAAGCAGGGTGTCCCAGCTCCTGGTCTAGAGAAGTTAATTTACCGGAAGTTAATGATGTGTGGGCTGGAGCAAACCTGCTTTTACCAGCGTGCGTGTTTGGAAAACTCACCAATCTCCTCTCTATTCCTTCTGTGGAAAAGAATCCTAACTGCCTCTTCCTGCTTTTGGAAGTGAGCCCACCCACCTGGAATATTCTTCTATCCAGACCTGTGGCTATAGAGGAGCAGTAGACTGACTGTGGTCAGACCTCTGAGACAGACAGGCAGGTGCACTTGATCCTTTGAAAGGGACCAGGAACTCGCTTTATGTGTGTGTGTGTGTGTGTGTGTGTATGTGTAGTGGTGGGTGTAGGGTCATTTAAATGCACCAGGGGGCCCAGACCACGTCAAGTTTTTGAAACCTGTGGCATATTAAGAAATTAAACTTGACTTTTAGCACCCAGATTGTGGTCTCTGACTAGTTTCCCACTAAAAGGAATAAGAGCTCTTTGCAGAAATGACTGAACCCAGTTCTGGGATAGGAACTCCACAGGATGAGCTGGGGACATCTTGTCTTAACCAAAGGAAGGAATTTATCAAAACCACCAAGACTGGACTTATTGTGGTGACCATTTCACAATATTTACAAGTATCGAATCATGATGTTTGTATACCTGAAACTAATATAATGTTACATGTTGATTACTTCTCAATTGAAAAAAGTAAACACTAAGGTCATGTCCAAAAGACCCAGGAAAAAACCTGAAAAGATTCCTTCTAACCAAATACCAGACCATTTGAACATCTATAAGAATAAGTATATTCAAATTTATGAGTCCAGGGCTTCCCTGGTGGCGCAGTGGTTGAGAGTCCACCTGCCGATGCAGGGGACACGGGTTCGTGCCCTGGTCCGGGAAGATCCCACATGCCGCGGAGCAGCTGGGCCCGTGAGCCATGGCCGCTGAGCCTGCGCGAAAAAAAAAAAAAAATTATGAGTCCATAATGATAATAAAAAAACCCCTTCATTCGTTACCATTGGAGGAGGTTAGGGACTAACTCACAGGGAAAGAATTAACCATCTGTCTTGTACCTCTGGTTAATCAAATAGTTGATAAGGGGAAGTTTCTCTTTGTAGAAATATTCCAAAAGTGATATCAGAATTAGAATATCATCATTTTGCAAATCCTTAGTGAACTAATGTACCCAGGCACTGGTCATCCGTAGCGGGTCACGTCACAAGAGAGTGTGCCAGACTGCCTTCTGGTGGAAGAACTTATGAAGTAGTTTTATCACCTAAGTGAACTTGAATCTCCTCAAAATCTCAACAATAAATCTAAGAGCATGTTCATGGGAAACTCAGAGGACAGAGCGACATGTCACACCACGTCACGGGCGTGCTCAAAATCTCAACAATAAATCTAAGAGCATGTTCATGGGGAACTCAGAGGACAGAGCGACATGTCACACCACGTCACGGGCGTGCAGGAAGTGAAATCGTGCTGTGTGGATCCGTAGTCGATTTCTTTACATTGCTGAGTGGTACGTACCCCACTGTATGGAGGTCCTTCTGTTTGTCTGTTCGTTCTCCCGTTGAAGGGCACCTGGGTTGTTTCCGGTTTCTCTGTACTATGACTAATGCTGTTATAAGCATTCATGTACAGGTTTTGGTATAAATGTTTTCATTTCTTTTGGGTAAGTAACTAGGAGTGGGATTGCTGGACCAAATCATATAAGTATATATTTAATTTCTAAGAAACTGTCAATGTCACCATGGGCTTGCTATAAAATAGGACCTTCCTCAGGATGGTTGCTAGGATTAAATGAATTATTACATGCCAAGTGCTTAAGACAGTGCCTGGCGCTCAGTAAATGTTCGCTCTCGTCATTACCCTTATTGTCAGCGTTACTTGGCCTGAGCACACCCCTTTTTCCCTGAAATTTGAGCAACGGCACAGAAATTGGCAGTATCCAGGGACCACTGGGCTGCTAGTGGTGGTGCCTGGGACAATGCTGTGTTTCTGTCAATGGTCAGGATGGAGCTGGGCTCTGGGACTGGCCCCTGCCAGCAGTGATGCCTTGTGGCTGCAGCAGGACCACTCAGCCACCACGGTCATCTGTGATTTCCCCAGGTTTTGTTTCTAACGAAGGGAATATAAGGGAGGAAACGGTAATTTCACGGCTACCCAGTGGACACTAGGAGCCCCGGCATTTCAATCTTGAAAGAGGTGTGACCTTAATTTGTCGTCCACCTATTACACTGCATATTAATTGTATTCCGTCCTGTGTATTTTAAATACATTTTAAAAGTTAGACTTTACTTCTTAGAATGGCCTTAGGTTTATAGAAAAATTGGGAAGATAGTACGTCGAGTTCCCATATACCCTGCACCTAATTTTCCCTATTTTGAACATCTTACATTAGGCTGGTACAGTTGTTACAATTAATGAACCAATACTGACACATTCTTATTAATTAAAGTCTGTACTTTATCAGATTTTGTTAGTTTTTACCTGCTGTCCCTTTTCTGTTTCAAGATCCCACATTACATTTATTTATTATTTTTTAAAAAATTGAAGTATAGTTGATTTACAACATTGTGTTAGTTTCAGGTGTATAGCAAAGTGATTCCGTTAAACATATATATATGTATATATATATTCTATATAGTGTGTATGTTGATACATTACAGTTACATTACATTTATTTGTCATGTTTCCTTAGGCTCCTCTTGGCTATGACAGTCTCAGACGTTCTTTGTTTTTGACAATCTTGACAGTTTTGAGGAGTCCTGGCCACGTATCTTACAGAACATCCCTCTGTCGGGATGTGTCTGATAGTTTTTCTCATGGCTAGACTGGGGTCGTGGGTTTTGGAGGAAGACCGCATCAGTAAAGCACCATCCTCATTCTGTCATGTCAAGGCACACGCTGTCGACATGATGATCGCTATTGTTCTCACTCTGGTCACCTGGCTGGAGTCGTGTTTGTCAGCGCCTCCCCTGTAAAGTTACCCCTCCCTCCCCACATTGTCGTCTCTGGAAGGCAGCCACTGGCACAGCTCACGCTTCAGGAGCGGGGAGTTATGCTCCACCCTCTTGAAAATGGGGCAGCTACATAAATCACTTGGAGTTCTCCTCCAGGGGAGATTTGGCTCTTCTCTCCCAGTTATATATGTATTCAATCAATTGTTTATATCAGTCTGGACTCATGTTATTTATAATTTCTGTGTATTTTTAATTTTTTTTAAAGCTTATGCGTTTTAAAGCTATGCATTTAAGTTGTACCTTTTTGTTGCATGGTAAAGAATATTATAATGAACATGTGTGTGTTCAAGTTCTGCTGATGTCTTTGCTTGTTTATTGAGTATATATTTCTAGACTTAGAAGCTTGGAGCAGAAGATAGGAACATTGTAATGTTTTTTGCTATGTTCTGCCAATTTGTTTTCTAGGTACATTACTCAGCTTCTACTTCTATCTGAAGACGACGACAGTGCCTGTCTCAACACATCTTGGTGAGTGTTAAGCATTAAAATGTGTTGAAAGCTTTGTTAAGATGATAGGAAAAAAGTATCACCCTTTCCAGCAAATTTAAAAATTTTTAAAATACTTCCTAAGATGGTAGGGAAGACAAGTGTCTATATTTTAATTTGTGTTTCATTGCCAGTGAGGGCACACAGCTTTGCTGCTTTTTGATGGGGGAACAAGCACAGGTAGAGTGGTCCTCTGGCCTCAGGCTCACTGCTGAGCTATGGTTTGGCTATCACAGAGCATCTCTTTTCTGCGAGAGCCGTAGGGTCTCCCAAATATAAAAGAACATGAAGAAAAAGGGTGGGCTACGCCCCCTTTTTGCCATGATGCTCAGAAACAGTAGTTGCGGCCCTTCTCTGGTCACCCCATAGTGTGATGGAATATTCTGGAAAGCCTCTAGGTGGGAACGTTGCAGGAGGTGGCTTTTATGATTGGCCTGAGTCGGAAGCTGCCCCCCTCCATGCCTCCATTCACTCAACACTTCTGTGCTGTATCTACACAGTGACTTGTGAACCCCTATGCCAGTGTGAGTACTGCATCTTCCCACCCAGGAGACCCTGAAGTCTAGCAAAGCCTAGCTATTCAGCACTTTGAATAACAAGTGTGGTTAATCAGTACTGTTGGTGCTCTAGTGGGAAGAAGTACAAAGCCTGAGTACCTTTCTGCAGGTGGGGATGGCTTCACAGGGGAAGTGACAAAATAGAGCTAGATCTTAAAAATAAATATAAGCCTGTCAGCTGGAGAAAAGAGAGGAGAGCATCTGACACCAAGCTGTGGGGAAGCAGTGGGTGATTTGCAACGGGAGCACCAAGGATGAATTTTGGTAGCCACGTGACCGAGGTCTAACAGAGTTGAGCAGAAGTGATGTGCACGACTCCAAGCCCGGAGTGTGGGCTTCAGTCCCCTCTGCAGGCTTCTGCTCTGCTCTCGTCCCCTTCCAGATGGGGACACCGCCCACACGGTTATGGAAGCCACGCTTGACGATGGCAGAGACTATCACCCTGGCGACCATAACAATTTTGTGAGAGGGCTGCCTCACCAGTATTTTGCCCCTGATATTTATAAGTGAGCAGGAAATAGCTTCTGTTGTCTTTGACATTATGTATCAAATATACTAGCTTACTGTGTGCTTACTAAATACAAATAAGCCAGCTTCCAGTAACCAATAAACCGCGGGCAGGGAGGGAAAAATAGTGAAGGGCTTTGAATGCCACACCAAGGAGTCTGGGTTTATTGCTGTAGGAACAGGATGACTTTTTTGTTTGTTTGTTTGTTTTTGCGGTACGCGGGCCTCTCACTGCTGTGCCCTCTCCCGTTGCGGAGCACAGGCTCCGGACGCGCAGGCTCAGCGGCCGTGGCTCACGGGCCCAGCCGCTCCGCGGCACGTCGGATCCTCCCGGACCGGGACACGAACCCGCGTCCCCTGCATCGGCAGGCAGACTCTCAACCACTGCACCACCAGGGGAGCCCAACAGGATGATTTTTAAACACAGAGTGACATGCTGAGTGTGCGTGTGGAATGAGTGGGACACACCTTCCAATCCACGGACAACACCCTGGTCTCTGAGATCTTTGCGCGTTACGAATTCCTTCATCAGCCTCCACTAGACTGAACTTTTGGAAGTGCCAGATATGAATCCCACTGGCATCTTGAGAGTCTGCAGGGTCCTCAGAAAGAAGCTAGAAGGTATTTGAAGAGGGTTCTTTAACAATCACAAATTCCTCCTCTTCCTCTGTGTATGCCCTATGCAATACACAATGTGGCTATCTATCAAGAGATAGGGTACGTCAGCTCCTCCCCTGAAACAGAGGCACGGCCACATGACTTACTTGGGCTCAAGGGACATTAGCACACACGACACAAGTTGGCTCAAAACACACTTGTGTATTGGAGCTCGGTCACGCTTGCTCCCTGAGGCCTCCAGGTAAGGAAGTCTGGGCTGGTCTCCTTAAGAATGATATAGAACATATGGAGAAGGGCAGACAGACATGTGAAGCCATCTTAGAGGAATCATCCCAAGCAAACCATCAGATGATTGGGAAGCTCATGAGTGACCCCAGGTAAGACCAGCAGAAGACCTGCCCAGCTGAGCCCAGCCCAAGTTGCCAACCAGAGAATCATGAACAATAACCCACTAAGTTCTGGGTATTTTGTTACACAGCAATAGATAACTGATACAATGCATGGGATATCTCACTGTCGAGAAGATCCCAGTTGATGCCAGTACAGAAGAAATAAGCCATAGACTCACAACCCCTACCCCCATTCCCTCAGAGCTCTCAGAGACTCAACAGAGCAGCTGCTAATATTCTGTTTGAACATATGGATTTATTTTTCTATAAAACAGAAAGAAAATAATTTCCTTTAGTCACTCCAGTTTTGTTTCTGATAGTTCTTGTGCTTCTATTTTTTCCCTTCTCTTCTTTCTAGTTTCTGTTGTAAGAATAGTCTAGTTGTTAGATATTTTAACTCCGCGCACATGCCTCTCTCTACTTGGGGTAACACCAGAATGTTGAAATTTCCTTTGCTTTTGTGGACGCTCATGCTTCTTTCACATGTAGCTTCATTACTTCCTCTTTTCAATTTCTTAAAGATAGCCCTTAATTAAGAAAGAAGAACCTTCTTTAGATTTCTTAATGTTTTCCTTGACCTTCTCTCCCAAATTAAATATGTAATCTTTCTATTACAATTACCTGAAATTATCAATATTATTTACATAAATCTCTGTATAGAACCCTGTCTTCTGTATGACAGGAATTGGCAATATGAAAAAAAAATTCAGAATCACATGATAGGGAAAGTTGTTAGCTATAAAACACTTGCTCATCAACGATTCTTTAAATTTCACCATTAGAATGCATCTCTCACTAGAGATTTATCTTTTCTATCTGAAAAGTCTTATCTTTCAGCCAAAAGTTTAACATCATTGTGGCTTCTTCTCTGCCATTTGTGCGTTCAGTCACTATTCACTGAGTTTTCTGAATACTCAGCTGGGGCATGGAGATAGAAAGATGAATACAAAACTCTGCCTTCAAGAGAGAAAGCACGGTGATAGAAAAATAATATTACTTCAACGTGCTAAGTGTCATAATAGACACGCACAGGGCATTCCAGGAGGCAGAGATCTGTGTGTGTGTTTGGGGGTAGCTGTGAATAAGGAAAGGTCTGAAGAAGGAGATACTGGATTAGGCTGTAAGTTACAAGTAGGGGTTAGTCGTGAGATGTGTATGAGATGTGGGGGAAGCATGTAATGTGAGGCAGGGCAGGATGAGAAGGTGGGTGGACAGAGCCTGTCCAGTGGTCAGAGGCTGTAGCGAACCAGGTTGAGGAGTAGACTTCATCTTGTAAAGCAGAGTGAGCCGTGGAGGATTGCCAGTAAGGGAGTAACGCTGAAGACGCGATGGTGGGTTTGAAAGGGTGAGGAGACCATCGGAGCCTGTGATCCTTGCATCCTGGATAGAGAACGAAGACGTGAAGTAAGATGGTGCCGGCTTTGGGCTGTTACGAGGCCAAGACTTTATCAACCTTTGTTTCAAACTTTATTCCCAGGCTTCTTCAGCTTAATTAGCTGCAAAGAATGAATTGTATAAGTAAAAACTGAAAAGAGCTGCAGTATCGAAGGGGCAGGAATGAAAAGAAGAGATAAATGAGGAAATGTTTAGAAAGCTGAGCTGGCAGAAGTTAAATTTGATTGGCTGTGTGAAGTAAGGGAGAAAGAGTCAGGGTGACTTCTGGGGGTCTCGTTTGGTGAGGTGTGAGAGCCCTGACGTGGGGACACAGGAGGAGACGCACCAGCGGTGGAGGGGACCTTTTCAGCCTCTGCAGAACGCTCTCAGCGCTAATGTGGCAGAGCCATTAGTCATTGGCTCAGTTTGCTGGACACGTGACCGGTCAAGTTCATCCAACTGGAACTTGCCTTCCTTGCCTTCTTAATTCATTGCACCAGGTGAGGATTTTGGCTGGAGTATGAGGAAGAGAATCAAGCCTTGGTCAGAAATGTGACACCATCAATCGCAAACTTGTTGATTTCGATAGCTACACAGTCCAGAGGAAATTTCCCAGAAGCTGTTATCACTGCGCGCGGAGACTAAGCCTCACTTCATGATCGGACTGGCTGCTCTCCCTCCTCGAGAGGTGAAGCTATTTCTCCTGCTTCCATGTGACCGTGGTCACTGACACGATGGAATAAGTAGTTGGCTTAATGATGTCACTTAATGGGCTGTGGAATTTTAATGCAGGCAGTTCTTCGTGTAAATACTGTCAGGAAAGAGGTTTTCCTTTCTTTTCTTTCTTTCTTTTTTTTTAATCTTCAAGAGGAGCTGTTTTAATTAAACAAAGGGCAGGAAGTTCCTTCCTGAATGGTTAAAGCCCTCTTGATTATACTAGCAATGTGCTGATTACAAACTGCTCCTTGGCCATTTCTGCTGCATTTACCAGAATCCTTGTTAAATAACATTTTCCCAAAAACGATGTGAGAAAAAGCAAACAATGGAGCATACAAGTGGTTGACAGATAGGAAAAAACACAACGAATAGAAAAGCTTTTATGCTTCTTCACTTTGAGATAAAGGAAAAAAAAATACACCTTTCTCTTTAAAATATTATTTTTAGGTAAAAAGTTGGTTTCATTGACATTATTACATGTGTTAACTTCATGCTCAATGGAATCTTTTAAAAGAGGTAAGATTTTAAAATAGATGTTCCTATTATAGAACATTCAGACAATACAGATAAGCAAAAAGAGGAAAATACACATCTCTCACAATTTCTCCACTCTGAGATAATCCATGTTAAAGCAGTTTTTCAGTTTTCTTTCCTTACATCCAGGGTGAAGGGAAAAGCATTCACCAGTTTGTTGTGGGGAGAGCATGGTCCCTGTCTGAAAGGAACATACTAATGGTTTGATTGGTGGAGGCCGCAAACGATAAGCTCAAAAAAAAAAAAAAATCCAGTCTGCTTGGGCCTCCTAAGCAGAGAGGTGCTGGGGGCTCAGGAATCACTTCGTGCTTCAAGCTGCAATGAATGGGGTCTGCAGTTCCAGGATCGGAGTTGGGGGTCAAGCTGAATCTTTCTATGTAAGAGAAATGAAAGGATTTTGAGGTCCGTTTTGGGAAGGAGCAAAATGCCAAATTAGGAGAAGGAAAATGGGATCAAGAGAGGTGGCCATGGCAGGAGGGATGGGGAGATAAGAAAAACTCTTGAAGCTGCACGGTCTGGGAAGGACCTCTGGTTTCATGTGAGATACACGATGCATCCTGCATCTTCTGGGATTCTTCCAAAAAATGTCAAGGAATTCTTCACCAGTCGCTAATGCTTTTGAGGGAGTAGGTTCTTCTCCTTTACACATAGGGTCCTTGCTACCTGGGTATTGATTATTCGAGTCCCCCCAGTGGCCAGTTTTTTTCTTTTCCATTGTGGTTTACTACAGGATATTCACTGCAGTTCCCTGTGCTCTACAGTAGGACCTTGTTGTTTATCCATCCTATATATGAGTTTGCATCTACTAATCCCACACTCCCAGTCCGTCCCTCCCCCTTGGCAACCACAAGTCTGCTCTCTATGTCTGTGAGTCTGTTTCACAGAGAAGTTCTTTTGTGTCACATTTCAGGTTCCACATATAAGTGATATCATATGTATTTGTCTTTGTCTGGCTTACTTTACTTGGTATGATAATCTCTAGGTTCATCCATGTTGCTTCAAATGACATTATTTCATTCTTTTTTATGGCTGAGTAGTATTCCATTGTATATATATATCATATCTATATCTATATATATCACATCTTTCTCTGTTCATCTGTCGATGGACACTTAGGTTGTTTCCACGTCTTGGCTATTGTGAATAGTGCTGCTGTGACCATAGGGGTGCGTGGATCATTTTGAATTAGAGTTTTGTCTGGATGTGTGCCCAGGAGTGGGTTTGCTGGGTCATATAGCACCAGCTGCCACTTTGTTGGAGGAAGTCCAGGCTAACTAGTGTGACAACATTCCCTAATGCTTTGGCCACACATAAGGTCAGTCAATGCTAAATAATCTCTCCCCATTTTTTTACACCAAAATTATATTTTGTATTTTGTTTTAAGTAAGCTTTTTCTCTCTATCTAAAATGAAGAAGCAGAGCTGGTCTCCACCCATTGTTTTCCTGTCACTCTCTCCACGTTGTCTGATGTGGTCAGCTTCTGGAGAGCATAGCTCCAACAGAATGCACACTACTGCAAAGTGGATTTCAAATCTTGCAAAACAGTTGGGATTTCATGAGAGTGTTGAAAGTGATATTGAGAGAACTGCTCAAAACATCTGCAAAGTCACTGACAAATGAGGACCTGGCCGAATTAGAGCAGTCAACAATAGAGAGAAACTCAGCAAGGATGATCTCAGATGCTGTTTCAGAGAGTGATTTTACTGCCAAAGCATTAGGGGAGGTCCCCGGGAAAAGGGATGAAGCACTTGAATTGGGCAAAAGCAATTTTGGATTTTGGATTTTGGACTTTATGGATTCATTGTGAAACTCAACAGTGCTGCAAAACCCATCATAGATCTACTGAGGATTCCCTTTGTTCATTCTGAGAAGTGGTGCATGGATACAGTTTTTGTTTTTTTTAACATCTTTATTGGAGTATAATTGCTTTACAATGGTGTGTTAGTTTCTGCTTTATAACAAAGTGAATCAGTTATACATATGTTCCCATATCTCTTCCATCTCCCTCCCTCCCACCCTCCCTGTCCCACCCCTTTAGGTGGTCACAAAGCACCGAGCTGATCTCCCTGTGCTATGCAGCTGCTTCCCACTAGCTATCTATTTTATGTTTGGTAGTGTATATATGTCCATGCCTCTCTCTCACTTTGTCCCAGCTTACCCTTCCCCCTCCCCACATCCTCATGTCCATTCTCTAGTAAGTCTGTGTCTTTATTCCCGTCTTGCCCCTAGGTTCTTCATGACCATTTTTTTCCCCTTAGATTCCATATATATGTGTTAGCATACGGTATTTGTTTTTCTCTTTCTGACTTACTTCACTCTGTATGACAGACTCTGGGTCCATCCACCTCACTACAAATAACTCAATTTCGTTTCTTTTTATGGCTGAGTAATATTCCATTGTATATATGTGCCACATCTTCTTTAATGGATACAGTTTTAACCTACGTCGTGTTAAGTGTCAGATAAACTTGTTTTTTCCCTCGTTAGTTTGGTTTTTCCAGATAAAATTTGAATCAAACTTCATTTTCGGACTCTGTAGTATAAAATTTTTAGCTCATTATAGAAAATCCAGAACGGGCAAATGTAGAGATAATTGTGTAGTAAACTACCTTGTATGCATTAGACAGCTTGAACAGTTATTAACTAATGGCCGATTTTAAAAAGTTTTTCTTCAAATAAGAACATAATGTATAGGTATGGAGTGCATAAATCATAATTGTACAGCTTGTAAATTTCCACCAATTAAAAATTCTATTTAATAACCATGCAAATCAAGAGATGCAATGTCACCAGCACCCTGCTGAGGTTCTGACAAGCTGAGTGGTCCAGGCAGGTCGCTGGCCTCTCCAAGCTTCATCTTCTTCATCCATAAAAAGGGGTCTGAGTTCATACCATCACGACGTTTCTGAGATAAGTGGGTTAAGTGAGATAAAAGCACACTGTCCATGCTCAGTAAATCGTGGTCTTCTTTAAAATGACATCTTTCTTCTACAAACATTTCCCCATCACGTTCTCTGGCAGGGGGCGGTCTCCTTCCAGGGAAGGCACATGAAGCCCACCTTTGAGACTCAAATCTTCAGATTGACAGGGAATCTGGAAACATCCATTCAGAGCCCTCCAGCTGCACTAGTTCACAAGCTAGTTTTGAAGGGGGGGACAGGGACCTCGGGGTGCAGGGGCTTGAAGCAGGATCTCAGTTCCCTGCCCAGGAATCGAACTCAGGCTGCGGCAGTGAGAGTGCTGAATCCTAACCGCTAGACCATGAGGGCCAGCGGGCCTGATGTAAGTCCCCAGTCCTTGTCTTCTTTGGAGAAAAAAATTCAGCAAAGATCCCTTTACTTATTTACAAAACAGAAACAGACTCACAGACTCAGAGAACGTACTCATGGTTACCAGGGGGGAAGCGTAAGGGGAAGGGATAGATTGGGAGTTTGGGATTGACATGTACACACAGCTATATTTAAAATGGATAACCAACTAGGACCTACTGTATAACTCTGCTCAATAATACATAACAACCTAAATGGGAAAAAATTCGGAAAAGAATGCACACATGCCTCAGGGTGCACCCAGGGTGACTCCCCGCAGAGCTGCGTACCCAGGGCTCTGCGTTGTCTGCTGTCTGTGTCGCTCGGAGACGGGCGGGACCCCCAGGCCCGCATCCCATCCCGGAGCAGCATCCCCACCGTGATGGGGTCAGGGCCGGAATATCTGCATTTCCCCTTCCTGCCAGGAGGTGGCGGTGTGCTCACTCAGCCAGAGCCCGCTGGGCTGAGGTTTCCCTGATGCAGCAGCCTCTTGGTACCAAGCGTCCTGGCCCAGGACTGCCCCACTTTGCTAGGGAGAGAGAAGTCTCTGTCAGTCTAGCCCTGAATGACCTGTCAAAACACCAAATGCTCTCTCTCTTTTTTATCCTACTTAAGTCAGAAAAGGTCGGCAATAACGCTTAAACATGGATCATGATGCCTGGTTAAGTATATATTGAAATTAACTGCAAGAAATTCTTGGAGGGTACTTTCATTTATCTTGGGTTGTTTCTTCATTGTAATTGTTTAAATATCTCCCCTCCCCCAAATTCCCAAACACCTCTAGGCCAGTTGTTTACTGAGCTAAATGAAACAGCCTTTTTTTTTTTTTTTCTTGCGGTACGCGGGCCTCTCACTGTCGTGGCCTCTCCCGTTGCGGAGCACAGGCTCCGGACGCGCAGGCTCAGCAGCCATGGCTCACGGGCCCAGCCGCTCCGCGGCATGTGGGATCTTCCTGGACCGGGGCACGAACCCGCGTCCCCTGCATTGGCAGGCGGACTCCCAACCACTGCGCCACCAGGGAAGCCCTGGAGCCGTGTTTTAAATTTCGTTTTTGGATTGCTCGTTGCAAGTGTATAGACATACACTTGACTTTGTATATGGTCTTGTATCCCGACGATTCCACATGCAGCCTGCACATTTTTCATTTTAACGGTTGCACACCATTTCATCAAATAATACCCTATAATTTCCTTAATCTTCTCATCCGGTTAGATTTATATGTTGTTTACAAGTTCCTCATGGTTATAAATACTCATACTGGAAATAATTTTGCACATTCAACTATTTTCTTTGTAATTATTTCTTTAGACTAAATTTATGGGTATGGGTTAAAGGGAAGGACTCTTTTGTATGGTTCAGTATTTTTATTGCTAAACTGGCCTTTAATGGAGTGTGCAAAGCCCGACGCTGATGCATGCATGTACTGATTACCCACAGCTCATCTTCATCCCATGATAGCTTATCCAGTCTACCATGGTAACGTTGCTTCGTAAGGTAATCAAAATATGAGTCCGTTAAAAGGAACAGATGGCCATTTGCATGATGGTGTGATGTTTTGTGTTGGGTCACTTTGACTTCCTTTAACCCCTGCCATTCATTCTCTTGTAGACATGCACAAGGGTAGTTACTTGGTAAGGAAGATGGAATAAGTCATGAGGAATCACCATCGCTCCTGCCACAGCTAGAAACACGGCTTGGAGCACATGCTCTACTGATGGTAAATTGGTACCATCCCCTGTGTTATGCAAAGCAAATTATTATCAGCAGCACCGCCATGGGCGGTGTTTATTCCCTGCTCACTATTCGCAGGGAACTGTGTTCTACTCTTAATAACTCACTTAGTCCTCACGACCCTGTGAGGCAGGTAGTGTTAATATTCCCATTTCACAGATGAGTTAACTAAGTCTTTGAGAGATTAAATAGATTGTTCAAGCTGTCTCCAGCAGTAAGTATTGAGCCAAGAGTTGAATGCAGTTTGTGTGACCAGAGGCCATGCACTAAAGCACTCGACTGCCTCATCCTTACCTGTATGAGGAACTGAAGGACTGTGTTTTGCAGAGATAATAGTTTTATAAAGATACCAATGGAGTAAATAATTTGCTCCACCCGAAAAATGGCTATGAGAAATCACAGCACCACAACGGAAAGTTTTACCATCGGGGAAACAGCTTCAGACCAGCAGATGTAATTATTTGATTGTCCAATTAACTTTCTGGGAAATTGGTCAGGTCTGTGCCCGTGGTCCACTCTGGCCACGTGAGCTGGCCTTTCTCCTCGCAGGTGCTGCACGTGTTTAACACAATCCTACTTTCCAGCCTTTCCTTCCTCA
Source organism: Globicephala melas (assembly GCF_963455315.2). Lineage (NCBI taxonomy): Eukaryota > Metazoa > Chordata > Mammalia > Artiodactyla > Delphinidae > Globicephala > Globicephala melas. The sequence continues at coordinate 1,738,129 of NC_083315.2, read as the reverse complement.
CACCATCTCCCTCACAGAGGTGGAAATACAATTTTCTGGTAGGCTCCAAAACTTCCTTCTTTTAACGTAAGATGTGGACATGATAAGACCTTGCAGACAAGTGCATGCAACTAGCGCTGGGATTTAGTAATGTTTCTAAAAATGGACCTCTGAAAGATTTAATATCATAAGTCACTGTGATCCCCAGAGAAAAACACAGGTGCCGCGGTGGTGGAGGTGTCTTCCGTGAAGTGTGAGGGTGTTTTTCTTGCCCCTCTAGAACATTTTCCTTTGTAATGTGGAGGTCGCCTGGCATTTTTCAAGGGACACAGATGGTGCTAGTGAATATGGGTGACAGTGCAGTGTGGGAGGGACCTTGGGGCAGTGTCGGCAGGACCCTGGGGTCAGGTCATGGCTCTGTTGTGTGACCTTAGGCAGGTCATTAGCCTCTGGGTTTAATTTGCTCATATGTGAAATTAGGAGATCACAATACCTTGCATCACAGAACTGCTGTGAAAAACAGCGCCATGTGAGATACTATTTGGAAAAGTACTTTGGAAATAACAGAATTACCCAAATGCCAGGTAGCTTTAGTTCACACCACCCTGTTTCAACTTGCTTGAGTTGGGAGATGTTCAACCAGCTGGAGTGCCTGGGGAAAAGAGCCTGTGTCTAATTTGATTTTCTGATATTCTCCAAGATTTAGTTAAAAGTCCTTCCTGATACAGACCTTAGAGGTTTTTCCAGGCTTCCCGTGGCCTCTTGCTTGCTTTATCCGTCCACCGCGCTGAACCATCTCCCTCTTCAGTCAAGTTGGTAGCTACCAGGTTTCTCTTCCATAAAGTTACTAATTTTTCTTTTCTAATTAAAAAGTAATTTGTGGGGAGATACTGTGAGTCTATATAAATCTCCTTTTCCTATCAAACCGTAACCACTCATTTTAACATTTATTGTTAATGGATTCTGATTTCCTCATTCCTTCTACATTCATTGGTTGACTCTCTAAGAAAGGGCTTTCTCTTTCCCCCGTTTATTTTGTTTGTTTATTAATTAATTATTATCAGTAAGAGCTCATGGATTCTTATTCTGTGCAGTGGGGTATAATCCATTATTATCATTACTTACTCTGATGGTCAGTTGTCTCCACTGTGACTAGGGGGAGGGCTTTAAGGGTGCCGAGGATTGTTTTAATCAAGTCTGGTAGGACGCGCAGATATGGCCGTGCCTGTCATGAAATGAGACACTTGTTGTTCTCGCTGATCCCTAGAAATAGGAGGATATGCTCACCAGGGGAAGCACCAGGGTTAGTCACAAGGCCCAGGAAGTGAGGGGAGAATGGGGGAGGTTTTATTATCATTTCCACAGGAAGGAATGGGTGGGCGGTGGGGGCAGGTTTAGGATCAGCTGGTTTGATCATTTCAGCAGCTCTGGGGCCCCGGGGTCGTCCCTCCTTCTCTGGAACCTGGCCTTGGTTGATTAAGGCTGGGGAAGAGCGCCCTGAGTCTGAGAGCCCAATAGAGGATGTGGTTGGGATCTGGGCCCCCAAATGGTTGGTTTGCATATGAAAAGCAGGCTCTGGAGTAGTCACTGACGGTCTCTAGGAATTAGCTGACTCCGGAGGGGCAGTCCCTCCAGAGTCAGCAAGGCCCCGGATGTCAAAGCATCAAATACAGAAACCAGGAAATGAGGCTGTGACAGGGAACCCCAAGCTAGCGCCTGTGTCCTTTTGACATATCCCCACCATTCTCTGAGTTTTCCTTACTTTCTGGCACAGGAAGTCTGCCCTTCTAGTTTTACTATAATGATCCATTTTGTCTGGCATGTGAGCTTAGAATTGTTTTAACTTTCTAAACTCCAGAAGAAGTAAAAAACAAGCACCAAAACCAATCCTCAGTTTCCGGCTCCTTAAGGATTTCTAAATCCTGGCAACTGTGGGCGGCGGGGTGGGAGAGTTTTTCTCCTCTGAGGATTCGGGTCACAGAGGCCAAAGAAAGGGTCTGGGAAGAATTACGGGGGAGGCAAGTCTGTATGATCTTGTGTTTTCCCGATGGGTCCCCTCATCAGGATGCAGGGCATCTTAATGAACAAAGTGGTTTCACTCAGCTGGGTCTGAACCTATTCTTTCCTTGGGAGTTTGGGCAAAGTCATACTTAGGTCCAGAAATATAGACTTACTGGATAGGACTCTATGGGCCATTTCTTACACACCGGCCCATTAAGCTGTGTTTGCAGGACGCCCTCAAAGTGGGATAACGGTACTGAGACGGCAGGTCACAATGACAGCAACTGAGCAGGGCCTATAGTCACATCAATTACGCAGCAACTGCCCGACTCCTTGTTAGTTCAAGTGCAGAGCACAGACCAGCAGCCCCGGCACCATCTGGAAACTTGGTAGAAATGCAGAATCTCAGGCCCTGCCCAGACCTGCTGAAGCAGAATCCTTGTTTTCACGTCATCCCAGGGGTTCCTGGGTGTGCTATAGTTTGAGAAACCCTGCTCCAGCAGACCAACCCACTAATCCAGAGCTGCAGGGGTAACAGGAGAACGAACGTGGTTTGGGTCTGTACAAGGTGCTGGGCATTTTGTTTTCTTGAAATAAGTTCCTGTAAAACCAGATACAATCTTGTTCATAAAGGCGTGTGTGAATGGGATTAGTGCTCTTAGAAAGGAGACCCCAGTGAGCTCCCTCCCGCCTCTACCACGTGAGGACACAGCGGAAAATGCTCTCTAGGAACCAGGAAGTTGGTTCTCACCAGACCCTCAATCTGCTGCCGCCTCGACCTTGGACTTCCCAGCCTCCAGGACTGCGAGAAACAAATGCTTGTTTAAGCCACCCGTTTGCTGTACTTTTGTTATAACAGCCCAAGATAGATCTCATACCTCGCCCATGACGCAACTGCGTTTCTGGAGGCCAGTGGTAGCCGCTGAGGCAGGAAGCCCCTTCCCCCGGCCTCGCATGTACAGGGAGGGAGGTATCTGTAAGATCAGATCATCCTCCGTCTTCTTCCGGAGCCTTATGACAGACCACGCCTTCGGGGCCAGACGGTGGACTTTCTTGCCGGGCAATCTGGCCCTTGGGAAACCTGGTGAGCGATTAACTTTTGGAACCTTCCCACCGTTTGTCTAGGCTGATATCTCTTTTAACCATCAGGTTACCCAACCCAAGTGTAATTTGTACAAGTCAGAAGGGCCCTTTGTTTCCCCAACCCATTAAGCACACCGGCTTTGCAAAAACATCTTCATTGTTTCTTAGGTTGTGGGGATTCCGTCTCTCTCCCCACTGGGGCCACTGCCTTCCCCCAGCTGTGCCTCCTGCTTCCACCTGTAAGTCTCAGGGGCTGCTGTCCCCTCTGCAGCAGGCACACAGCTCGATTCCGCAAGTGTGTGGTTTCCCACCCACCCACGAAAAAAGGAACGGGGCCCGGGAGGCAGTTCACACCACATCCACTTGGTCTGCTCTGTCCCATGGACTTTCCACAAAACCTCGGCTTACTTTTCTTTCAATTTCCCTGTCCGCCGGCCAGTGTGCTGCTCCCATGACCTTGTAGCATGGATTACTGCTCACCCTAATGGGTCTTTGTGCAACACGACACAGAACAAGAATTCCTTTCATTTCCCCTCCATTCTCCCTCTGCTCTTGGCTGTGGTGACCCTTTTGAAGCTGGGTGGAAAGCTTGGAAGCGTCTTCTGGATTTATTCACCTGGTCGCCAGAAATGGAAACTTCTGGGTTGACCGGGGTACTCTTGCTAGTTTTTGAAACTCTAGTAAATTCCAACGTACCCCTGCCCTCCTGGCTGTGACGGCCAGCTCTGACTGAAGCAGGGGCTCTTAGTGGAGTTAGAGGGGCCGTGGAAGCCAGGGGCAAGGATCTAGACGGTAGAAGGCCCGTCCAGGGAGTTACCAAAAGGAAGGGTCCGGGAGCAGTGAGACAGGTGGGGGTGGAGCCCAGTGACCCGGGTCCGAGGAAATGGAAAACATCCAGGGGATCAGAGGTGGCTGCTTCCAACGCCCCTGCAGCTCACGCTGGATTTCACGGCCCCGTGATGTGAGCGGACGGGTCTGGGTGTGTGTGGAGCTGAGCCGATCTTGTCTCTCCTGGCAACAGGGGTATCTGGGCTTGAGCTTTGGCTGAAGAGGTATCACTGCAGCCCTCGCTGGTGGGACTCAACCGAGTGTGTGTACGTGGCGATTCACAGGACACGAGGCTGGGGCGGCGTCTGAGGGGAGCTGGGTACAAACTCCTGGGTATAAAGTAAGCAAGTTACAAACACGTGATGTACAGCACTACAAGAGGAGCTGGGTCCAGGGCTGTGGATCCGGGATCCTCCGTGGTGGGACGGGGAGACGGTTTGGCTCTTAGGGGACACCCGGCAACGTCCAGGGACTTTTTTGGCTGTCACAACGTGGCGGGGAGATGCTACAGGTATTGAATGGGTAGAAGCCAGTGCACAGGTCGGCCCTGCAACAGAGGGTTGCCCCGCTCAGAGTGCCAGACCCACGCAGATCCTAGGAGATGCAGTGTCATGAGTCAGCCACCAGGAGAGGGCTCAGCCCATCGAGGGCCTAGTTCAAGGTCGAGGGGACCTTAACTGTTGAAAGCAGAAGTGAATAGGAAAAAACCTCTCTCTCCTGTGTGTGTCTGTCCTTCACTCTCACACTACTCACTTCTGACACCAGATGTGTGTGTGTGTGTGTGTGTGTGTGTGTGTGCGCGCGCTCACGTGCGCGTGTCTCACACCAAGCAATTCTGCAGATGCCAGCTGGGTGTCCTACAGTTTAACTCAGTTCATATACTGTCTACCCAGAGGGCAAGGGCTCAGTCCTACGAGACGGCCCCCTGGACCCCAGTTCAGACACCAATCAGGCCAGGTTGTCACGTGTCCTTCTTATCGGAGGCCCCTCCCTGGGTTTGACTGGTTTTCCAGAGCGGCTCAGAGAGCTCAGGAAGCCAGTTAGTTGCTGTTTCCCAGTTCATGGTAAAAGACACGGTAGAGGACACAGATGAGGGTGATGACGGAGGAGATGCCCAGGGCACGGTGTGTGGGGAGGCGTGCAGAGCTCCCTGCTCCCCCGGGGCGCTCTTCTCCCAGCCCCTCCGCGTGCTCAGCAACCTGGGATTTTAGGGAGGCTTCCTCACGTGGGCATGATCCATCCTTAGCCCCATTTCCAGCCCCTCTCCCCTCCCTGGACAATGCCGAGGGTGAGGCTGAAAATTCCAAGCTTCTAATCCTGGCGTGGTCTTGCTGGTGACCAGCGCCCAGCCAGGCGCACACCCAGAGTCACCTCATTAGGACAAAAGACACTTCTACAAAACTAAAAATAGAGTTACTGTATGATCCTGCAATCCCACTCCTTGGCATATGTCTGGAGGAAACTCTAATTCAAAAACATACATGCACCCCTGTGTTCACAGCAGCACTATTCCCAATAGCCAAGACATGGAAACAACCTAAATGTCCATCAACAGATGAATGGATAAAGAAGATGTGGTACATATATACAATGGAATACTACTCAGCCATGAAAAAGAATGAAATAATGTCATGTGCAGCAACACAGATGGACTTAGAGATTACCATACTGAGTGAAGTACGTCAGACCAAGACAACTATCATATGATATTGATTTTATGTGGAATCTAAACCAAAAAAAGAGATACAAATGAACTTATTTACAAAACAGAAACAAACTCACAGACATAGAAAACAATATTATGGTTACCAAAGGGGAAATGTGGGAGGGGAGGGATAAATTAGGAATTTGAGATTAACAGATACACACTACTATATGTAAAATAGGGAAACAACAACGACCTACTGCATAGCACAGAGAATTATACTCAGTATTTTATAATAACCTAGAAGGGAAAAGAATCTGAAAAAGAATAGATATGCATACACACACACACACACACACACACACACATATACTGTGCTGTACACCTGAAACTAACACTGCAATGTAAATCAACTATACTCCAATTAAAAAAAAAAAGAACAAAAGATACTGCTATCGCCAAGGAAATCCCAAGGGACATAGGAGCCCTGTGTCAGGAACTGGGGTCAAAGACCAAATAGTAGAAGAGTTGCTCCTAGCATCCTAACCACCTAGGAAATTACAAGCGTTTCAGGATCTCTGTGCTGGGAACAGGAAGCAGACCAATATGCACATATTCTGCTGTCTCACAAGAGGGTACACGCACCTGTCGTAAACATCTTGCACAAGCCTTACAACTTAGGTCACGAAGCCCTTGGCACTGAAGAAATCTGCAGCCGTATAGCACAGGGAGATCAGCTCGGTGCTTTGTGACCACCTAGAGGGGTGGAATAGGGAGGGTGGGAGGGAGGGAGACGCAAGAGGGAAGAGATATGGGAACATATGTATATGTATAGCTGATTCACTTTGTTATAAAGCAGAAACTAACACACCATTGTAAAGCAATTATACTCCAATAAAGATGCTTAAAAAAAAAAAAAGGTTCTTATCTGGTGCCACAACCACAGCTTCCACCTTCAAGAGATCAAGATTTGCAGGTAACTTATGATTGCCCAATAGACAGTTTTCTTAGTGATACATCAACTCATAACTTCCCAGGGAAACCCCGAATCACTCAGGAAATTTGGGGACCGATGACCTCACTCACTGTGACTCTGGTCTAGACCCCGCTCTCCCACTGCCTCTGCTCCAGCAGCCTGGAGAGAACAATGTTCTGGGTTCCGAGGCAAGTCGCTTTGCCCCTCTGGCTTCTCTGGCCTCGGTGTGCTCCCCTGACCAGTGGGCTAGTCCCAGAGGTGACCGCTAAGCTCCTGTATTAGCTCTGATTCTGTGACGGACCAGGGTCATCCTATCAGGGAGCCCCCAGGCCTGACGGGTTCCCCTGGGGTCACAGGACTGTGTGTCTCCTTCTGCTTCTTTAACTTTAGAACAACAAGATATTGCAGACGCCAGTATACAAAAGCCTATCTATGCTTTCCTGACTCTAAACAGAACAGTCCTAACTCTCAAGGGGAGGGGGCTTGGGGAAGCTTATTGAGGACCTGCTCGGTCCTGGGGTCGAAAATTGCAACCAGCTCCGCAGGCAACCCTGGCATCTCCCGGCCACGGTCTGAGCCAGGCAATCTGTCCTCCTCAGGTTCTCTGGCCAGGCCTCTTTCTCCGCGGCCTCCCTGACTCCTCTCTGACCTTTCACCCTGGGGGGAGGCGTGGGGGAGTGGGGGCAGATCAGACACAGATTGTAGTTAAATTTGAATTCCAGAGAAAAAACACATCGTTATTTTGGTGTAAGTATGTCCCCAGATTGCCGAGTGATCTGCCAAGTCTGGCAGCTCTGGGGGGGACGTGAATGGGGAAGTGAGCCCCCAGCTGGGCCTGCCCCAAGGCTGGGGCTCTGCCCTGGCTGCCCCAGGGGTCTTTCTCAGCTGCGACGAGGGTGGGGGATGGCCGGCTTCCCTTGGGCCTGAGCTGGAGGGAAAGTAAGCTCAGGTGAGGGGGGTCTCTAGGGGACTCCCCTGGGGACCTCACTCAAAGTTGGCTTCTGTTTTGTTCTTTTTGTTCATTGGTTTTATTTTTCAGATTCCACCGAACAGAAACAGACGCACAGATACAGAGAATAAACTAGTGGTTTTCAGAGGGGAGAGGAGGAGGGGGAGGGGCAAGGTCGGGGAAGGGGTTGAAGAGGTACAGATTACTAGGTATAAAATAAATAAGTTACAAGGACGTAATTGTACAGCACAGGGAATATAGCCAATATTTTATAACTTTAGTTGAAGTGTATAATCTATAAAAACATCAAATCTCTATGTTGTATACCTAAAACTAAAGTACACTTCAATTAAAAACTAAGAAAACCTGGTTGTTGCTAAGAACGAGGCCTGACGCCGAGGGTGCATTGAGAGGGGTCCCCGCAGCCTCTAGGACCCTCCCCGAGAAGGGTCCACCCTCCTGGGAGTACATGCAGAGGGGGGAGGCCCAGAAGACCCCTGAAGGCTGGGGGCTGTGGACACCAACTGTGACAGCTGCTAATCAGACCCAGTGCCCTTGTTTGATAATAAAGAATTTTTTAAAAACCCTTTCTGTATGCTGAAATGAATGGCTAATAGAACCTCCTTTACACAAAGCTCATTTTAAGTCGACATAACAGATGAGACCACGGATGGGTGATTTCAGTGTCCCTCTGCACTTAACCACCACGCACTCACCCACTCAAGTGTGGATGGACAGAGTTACCTAGGGTGGGCGACTCATTTACTTTAGTCTAGACCTAACGTGGTTAATGTGATTTTACAAAATTGTCAACAACTCTCGGTAAAGTTACAAACAACACACAAAACCATCTTCCTCGGATTAACAACAAAATGTGCAGTACTAGAACATTCAGTGTATTTGGAACCGTGTGGGAAATGCTTCATTTATGTGTGAAATGGAATTATGTTCCGGGCTGGGATAATTCCGGCTTTGTCAGCTCCGTGAACGTTCAGCTATTTGACAGCCATACGGGTCATGAGATGATTTTCATGCTGCGGGACTAAAGGGAGAAAAATAGGGTCTGGTATCCCAGACCATCACACTTCCCCCATCGTCATGCCAACCCCACCATCCCAGCCCAGGGAGGAGGGGAGAGATTGATCTGCTGTAGGGGCTGGGCCACAGGTGCAGTTGTTCACATATATTTTTTTATTGAGGTAGAGTTGACGAACAATATTAAATAAGTCACAAGTGTACAATGTAATGATTCATATTTTTAATGGTTATACTCTTTTTATAGTTATTATAAAATATTGGCCATATTCCCTGTGCTGTGCAATAGATCCTCGTAGCTTATCAATTTTATACCTCGTAGTTTGTAACTCTTAATCCCTTCCCCCATCTCCCCCATCCCTCCTCTCCCCTCCCCACTGGTAACCACTAGTTTGTTCTCTATATCTGTGAGTTTGTTTCTTTTTGGATATATTCATTAGCTTTTTAATTGAAGCCTTGAAACACCTCTAACTGAGGAGTATTCTAATAGTCATTTTACAAGTGCGGGAAGTGAAGTTCAGAGAGGGCAGATAACTTGCTTAAACTCACACAGCCCCTAAGTGGAGGAACCGGAATGTGAGCTGTCTGTCTTAATCCATAACCGAACACGAACAAGCATGTGCTAACAGTGAAGAGAAAGAGGCGGGGGACCTGGTCAGGTCTCCTCTGGAAACTCAACCAAAAGGAAAGGGTCTTTGATTTGTTCGTGTTCTGTGTTTGGTGTGATGGAGGACCTGCTCTACCTGGAGGTATGGAACTGACCACGTGAGTTCTTGGGGTCCGTCCCGACTCTGTGAGTCTCCCTTGTTGTGAAAGTTCCTTAGGGTTTTAGAAAAGAAATTTTGACACTAAACACTTTGAGCGTCAAGCACACTTTTTTCTCTGAACTACGTATTAATAAGGTTTTAAGTGAGCGCAATGCCAGGCGGCCATCCACCCAGGAAACTGGAAGTTTGTCATTTGGATCCTTGGCCCCGGTTTTACCAGCTTCCATCGCTGCTCTTGCAGAGCTGGCTGGCCTCAAGTTTCGCTGACCTTGCACGTGAGGTCTGCTTCTTCCTTTGGGATGTTGGTTCCAAGAGGCTTCTGGCCTCAGTGCCTTGTTCTGCACTCAGGTCTCTCTGGGGAAGCGGACCCAGGTGGTCCCAGCAACCTGTTACTAGACTACAGGCCTGCGCTGGGGCAGAAGCCCTCGGGAGTCCAGCGCCCCACGCCCATCCCAGCAGAGCTGCAGGCTCATTTAAGGACCCATGACGCCCAGGTGGCCCCACTGCACTCACTCCACTGCTGAACCCCTGCTCTGTGTTAGGTCCCGGACCCTTAAGGCAGGGTGGGGTGGTGGGGGGGTGGAAGGGGACACCCACGCAAGGCTCTCCCACGAATGAATGGCTCCAGGAAATATCACTGACACATTTAAGATACTAGTTCCAAAGGGTTAGGAACTGCTAGGCAGAGCAGAACAATGAAAATGAACACTGCTTTGAAATCCATCAGTATATACGATTCAGGTTACGAAAACTGAATTTGCACCACTTTTCAGGAGTATATTCAGGGAATTTTGGAACCTAGAGACTTCAGAAGTCACCTAGTACATTAGCATTTGTTGCATAAAACGAAGCATAAATACTGGCCTTGCAGCTGTGAACTAGCAAAAACATACCCCAAGTAAGCTATAGATTTGGTATGGTTTCAAAATTCCAGGTAGAATTTTAACGGGATTTCTCTTAAAGGATTGCTTGGTTATGCATTATATGCAAGAATTGTCTGTCTTAGGGTTTTTTTTCACATTTTACCTATTTACTCATGATGCTGTATTTTTAAAAATCATATTTCCTTTTATAGCTTGAATCCAGCCCTTTCGAGTTTCTGCTGGTCTCCCTGTTTCAGCAGAGAATTTTATCTTTCCTTTCCTTGACTGCCATCTAGAGGCTAATGCGAGTAATTACACTGGTACCTCTCTAAGGAAAGAAGTGGGAGAGAAGGAAGGGGTGGGTGCGGCGAGAACTAATTGATTCTTCCTTCCCTGCTTTACTTTCTAAGGGATGCTCAAACGTGTCTGTGTCTTCACAGATATTTTGATTCTGAGGCTGAAAGTCTAAATGGTCTTTCTACGCTGTCCTCTGGCTCCCCACTTTGATACAGCTGGTAGTTTTAGATGTCCCCTCTGTCTCCTGTCCCGGAACCTTATTTAATTCATTAACTATAATAAAATGAAGCCAGGCAGATGCTGGGGGTGCAGCCTGGCCTCGGGGGCCCACACTGCACGCAGTATCGCATGCAGCTTCAGCTCTGGCGGCCTCCGCAGCCCTCTGCTGGAGGGGAGGAAGGGGTCTCTTTGCAGAATCTCAGACGCTTATACAGCTGGAGGGGGCTTTAGCAATTGTCTAGGGGTGATTCTAGCCTAGAAATCTAGTTTCCTATGGCCAAAGTCGCTCCAGAATTGTAATCATTGGTGATTGACCTTTCCCCCAAGTCCCGGGGAAAAAATAAGTTAATGAGTAGAATTTTCTCAACTTACAGTTTTCTCCCATGCACTCTTCTTAAATCATTGTAAATACCGCCCATCTCTAACTGAATAGGCAACACATGACTCGACATTGAGACTCCGGAGGCCCACAGATGGGGATCAACCGTTGCTCCCTACCCCCTCCCATAGCCTATGTCGAATAAGACACAGAGAGTCCCATCAGTCAAACAAGCCTATGGAGAGAAGGCCAAACTTTCCTTTTGTGCTGGAATTTTTAAACAATTTCTTATGATAAAATTAGATCTATCAGAAATCCATGATGTTTCGAGATGCTCCCGGTGTGGTGCTTCGGGACACGTGAGCATCTGTCAGCCCAAAGCCCTTATTTCAGAGAACCAGCAGCTCAGACCCAGGAAGGTGAGCTGTGATAGTGCAGCAGCAGAGCTGGTAACTGGAAGAGCCCGCGGCTCCCGTCATGGCCGGTCCAGCCTGTGTCACCCTGTGCTACTTCCACGAGTCCAGACGTGCTCTCCAAGGTGAAGTTCCATCCATGCAAACACTCTCCTTGGACTGAGAAGCGCCGTGTCTGGAAGCCACCTGTTCAGGTGTGCAGTGCAGCTGCCGCCGCGGGCACTTGGTCCCCGCCACAGCAGGGAGCGGCTCGCCTAACCGGAAGGCTGTCCCTAAAAGGGAGTTTAGGGCACGTAGAGCTGCTTGGGAAGAAGGCTGGTGTGTGGAGCCGTCCAGGGCCCGGGTCCGGGGGACGACGGGCAGCGCCCCCAGGTGGGAGGGGTGGCCTCTTAGAGGGAAGGCAGGGGCCATCTTTTTCCTTAACATGCACTAACGACCTCTGACCACCACGTTGCTAAATCCAATGGCCAGTTCTCGGCCTTCAACTTGTTTGACCTCAAGGCCCCGTCCCACTCCATGCACCCACGTGGTAACTCCCAGATGACTAGCCCAGCTCACACCTCTGTCCCAAACTGCATGTAAGTGTGTATATCCAAGTCCCTACTCAAGACCTTCACGTGAATGCCCAGGACACATCAGCCCTGATGTGTGCAAATTTCCCCCAAACCTGCCGCACCTACAGCTTTCCCACATCCCAGGCATTGGCCACTCCATCGGTCCAGATTCTTGGGCGAAAATCATTAACTCCTCTTCTTCTCACGTCTCACCTCTGACCCACCAGGAACTGCATCGGCTCTGCCTTCAAACTGTGCTCCGAATCAGACCGCCCCTCACCTCCCGCCTGCCCCACCCCGTTACCAGACGCAGGTCTGGCTGCTTCCCGCTCTCCAGAGATGAACGTGAGTTGGAATGGAAAGGCTGCTTTATTCAGGAGGCCAGCAACCTGGGGAGAAGGTGGACTCATGTCCAAAAATCAACTTCAAAGATTTTCTCCACCATGAAAGTTTTTAAAGGGAGAATCATTTGGGAAGGGGGTCAGAGTCTTCGTTATCTTCCACTGTGTGCAGACTTTCTTCTGATTGGCTGGTGGTGAGGTAACAGGGCGGTGCTGTAGGAATCTTGCGCTCACCGTGCATTCACCGTCCTCGTCCTCCACGTGGATGGGGGCCTTTGTTTCTGCAGAAGAACCGGAAGATATTGTTATGTATATTCCATGAGGAGGAACCAGGGCCCTGCCCCAGGGCTGCACTATTTTCTTTTTAAGGTTCGTATTTGTTCTTTTTCAGATTCTTTTCCCTTATAGCCTATTACAAAATATTGAGTAGAGTTCCCTGTTCTATACAGTAGGTCCGTGTTGGTTATCTATTTTATATATAGTAGTGTGTCAATCCCATCCTCCTAACTGATCCCTCCCCCTGCTTCCCCTTTGGTAACCATACATTTGTTTTCTATGTCTGTGGGTCTATTTCTGTTATATAAATGAGTTCATTTTTTTTTTTTAGCTTCCACCTATAAGTGATATCATATAACATTTGTCTTTCTCTTTCTGTCTTGCTTCACTTAGTATGGCAATCTCTAGGTCCAGCCATGTGGCTGCAGATGGCATTATTTCTTTTCTATGGCTGAGTAATATTCCATTGTGTATTTGTAACACATCTTTAGCCACTCATCTGCTGATGGACATCTAGGTTGTTTCCATGTCCTGGCTGTTGTGAAGAGTGCTGCTGTGGACATTGGGGTGTGTGTATCTTTTTGAATTATGGTTTTGTCCGGATATATGCCCAGGAGTGGGATTGCTGTATCTTATGGTAGCTCTACTTTTAGTTTTTTAAGGAACATCCATACCATTCTCCATAGTGGTTGCAACAACTCACATTCCCACCCACAGCGTAGGAGAGTCCCCTTTTCTCCACACGCTTTCCGGCATTTATTGTTTGTAGACTTTTTGATGCACTGTTGTTTCCTGACCGCTCCTCCCTTGTCCCTGCATCCCCTCCCTTCCCTGAGAAGCAGCTGTTTGGACCTGCACTTTGGAGCTCAGGGAAGGTCAAGGAGGCTGAATGAAGCCTAGTTCTCACAAACAAGAAACGGAGGCGGTGTGGAAAAGATTTGTACTCGGGCCCCCAGAGTGCTCCCTGTTTCACCCTGGCCCACACCAGCCTCAGCGCTGCCTGGCTCACTGCAGTGCTGCACTCTTGTTTCTCCCGAGGGTTTGTTTCCAAACTGCAGCCAGAATGATTCCTTAAAAACGCCTCAGGTTGTGCCCCCTCTCTGCTCCAGATACCGCAACCACCGCCTCTTCATCTGATGCAAGACAATCTCTTCCCCTGGGGCGTTAGTCTGTCCCCTGAGATGCAGGCACCAAGGTGGCACTAAATGAGGGAGGATTTTACTAGAAGACCTGCCCATAAGGAAAAATCGGGAAAGAGAGCACGCTGCAGGGAGAGCCATCAGGCTGCAAGGTGAGTCAGCCCCCAGGTGAAGAGAGACGGGGGAAAGGTGGGTGGAAGGTGCCAGGCCGGGCGTGGGCTCCTGACGGCTGGGCACGCCTCTGGCATCCCCTGCAGAGGCGTCCGCATTTCCCAGACAAGCGTGTGATCAGAGCCCTGCTTTGCTCCGGCGCTGGTTGGGAGCAGCCTTGGGAAGCGTGGCCCCGGCGCAGACACGGCCTGGGCTTCCTATCCCCGCAGCTTGGTAGGTTTCACTTCCTGTATTGGGGGGTGTGTAAGCCCCCACCCAAACCAAGGCCCCACGTGATCTCGTCCCTCCCCCGGGCTTTCTCTCTTCGACTTGCAGCTCTACGGTGGCGGTGGCGTCTTCCAGGCGCAGGTGAGGTGTGCTCTCGCCTTAGGGCCTGCACCTGACTCCGCCTCTGCCTGGGGACTGGCTTGGCCCGCGTCCCCTATCCCTTTCTCATCCCCGTCTCTGGGAGGCTGACGCGACCCCATATCTCATACGCTATCTGCATCTCCCACGCCTACCCTCCTGATGCCACTCCACCTGTGCTCCCTTCCCTGCTTGTCACAGGCTGTGCAACCTACTGACTATTATGTCTGTTTTCATGGCCCGCGTTCCTCCCTGGGATGTCAGCTGCATGAGTGCAGTGATCTTGGCTTTGTGTATTAATATAATCCAAGTAACCAGAACAGTGTCTGGCGCATGGGAGGCTCTGTGAACACGGGCAGAATGCGTGAAAGTGGCTCTTACTTGCCTCTTTTTGTATACATGTTTTCCTTTATCACTTCCCTCTCTCTCTTGTTAGTTGAGGTCATCACTCATCCCCAGGGCCCCCTTCAGCGGGCGTGGCATCCCCACGGCCCTGCCCCCTGGGCTTTGTGCGTTTGTAGTCGCCCCACTCAGGGTGGGTCTGTGTGGCCAGCAGGACGCAGCAGAAGGGATGGCAGGCTATTCCCGAGGCTATGCCAGAGACACGGGGGCTTCTCCTCACCTCCTTTGGATCCCTGACTCTGGGGGACACTAGCTGCCATGTCGTGAAGACACTCACGTGGCCCGGAGAGGCCCATGAGGGGAGGAGCTGAGGCCTCAGGCGCACGGCCATGTGGGGAGCCTCATGCAGGGAGGTGGACCCCCAGCCCCAGACGAGGCTCCAGAGGACGGGGCTCCAACCGTCACCTGCCCCACGGGAGGCCCCTAACCTGTGCATCCCCGCTGAGCTGCTCTCACTGCCTGACCCTCAGAAAGTGTGTGACGTTGTACATGTCTGCCGTTCTCAGCTGCTGAGTTTTGGGTAATTTGTTGGGCAGCAGTAGGTAACAAATACAGTGGGTATTGTTATTATTGTTGTTCTTGTTCACTCGATCTTAGAGATAATGAACCGGACATTCCCAGAAGCTGACCTGCCTGAGTTCCCGCACCTACGAGGGAGCAGGCGGGACCTGGCTCAGCAGAGAGGCCAGAGTCCACTCGGCCACACACACCCCTCTCAGCTCTGCGTTTTACACGTCCGAGGTGAAAGCTCATGGCAGAGGAGGACTGTGTATGCTTTGCTAATTTAATCGGGAAGATGCGGCACATCTACAAACAGCGGAGACTGAGCCGCTAGGTCACAGACCTCCAGGACAGCTGAGACACAGAACCCCACGCCTGGTCTGGTCGGCAGCCACACCCTCTGGCTCGGAGTGTCCAGCCCCGCGTCTCTGGAAAACGACATCAGGCCAGAGGAATGCAAAAGCTGTCTGCCCACGAGCCCACACCTCTCCCCGTTTGTACTAGAGCCAGTCTCGCGTCCATTTCAACTTGGACGGGCTTTCCGTCCAGGTTCGCGGCTGTGTTTGCTTGCAGTAACCAAGGATTTAACATCGCGGTGATGCAGTCTTTCCCGTTGCACCTCTCATTTTCAAAAATGCGTGTATGTGGCAAAGCAATTAAGTCATTTTGTTTCAGCTCCCGACTTGACTTCTCTGCCCCCCAGCTCTTTTGCAACACTCGTTCCATCGACTTAAAGAGAAACCTCGTCGGAATCGCCTTTTTCATAAAACGGTCACCAGCTCCCCTTTGCTGTGCCTTAGCTGCACAGTGCGCGCCAGGGTTTCACGGCTGATCAGTGTGAGCTGACGTGCATCCCCCGGGCCCTCCCTCCCTCCCTCCCCTCCCCTGGGCAGCCTGGACTCAGCTGGGGGCCACTGGGCTGGGTGACTCCCCAGTGACGCTCTCTAGTGAGTGACGGCCGAGCCTTTATGGGGTGTTTGTGGCCCAGCAGGGGCTAGGAGCGGGGCGCTTCCTATCTCCTCTGCCCAGCAGCTCCTGCTTCACCAGGGAGGATCGCAAGAGCATCTGATGGCAGTTCTTGGAGCAGCAACCAGTTAATTAAAACCGCTGAGTGTTTGAACACATGGAAGGTGAGGGGCACATCAATGCCAGCACGCTGGTGTCAGACAGACAGACAGACAGCGGCCCTCGGGGGAGCAGGGGGGTGCAGGACACAGACACACGGCAGCGTCTTCTCCTGGACAAACGGCCCTGCTCTCCTGCCAGCAAATCTCCCAACCTGAGAACCGATCCTGGAAACAAAGTGACCAGTTTGATTTCCTGTGTGTCCCCTCTCCATGGGGCTGCCTTGTGGTGGGAAAAGCAGGGGTCCTGAATGACCTCTGAACTCGGCCATTATCGCGGCTAATCAAGAAACTTTAATGTTGTCCCCAAAGGCACGCGTGTTAATCATGCTGGAGATGGAGAAACAGGGTCACCGAATTGTGTCTTTTTGAGAGACTCCTGTGTCTGGAGGCCGGGCTCCGTGTTGCGGGCTGACCCCTGTGTATTGTCAGGTCTGGAAGGAGTCAGGAAGGGCCAGCGCCCTGGCGAGTTGTTAGGTCACAGAAGGTAACGGAGTTTGTCCTCTGCTTGTTCGTGTCACTCAGTTCAAAGCTGTCTATTGAGTGGCTGTGGGACCTGCCATCAGCTAATCTAGATGCAGAGCATGCGGGCTCCTGGAAACGCCTAGAAAGACGTTCAGGATGTCTGTGCATCAAGGCAATGAAGTTACCACTTCCCTTCCATGGCTGGGGCCCAAACCACGCCTGCCAAGGGCTTCATGGCCACAAGTTTTATGAAATTCATGAACAAGACAATTGTGGCTTTCTGTGGAGTGCTAGAGTATCTTGTGAGGATACTAGTCAAAACATTCCATATTAAAATGGGCCTATTTGTTAAACATGGTCTGGGCCTTAATGGAAGTAATCTGAAATGTTTCCTGCAATTTGCAAGGTGTATATACAGACTGTTGAATTTTCTCTGTGCCTGCATATCCTCACGTGCATATGTACAAATTCTCTGTTGTGATTAACCAGGAAGTCGAATTACAAATGATTTATAAATCCAAGTGTTAACCCCGTGTTTGCAACAGGGCTGTACCAGGATCACATCACCCAGTGTTCAAACATGGAAATGTAAACAGTCTGCGTCAGAAGACTCGACTGGGCCATGAGGGGTGGGTCCATGGGGCCCTAATTCAAGTGCGGAGAGAGACGCATGTCATCTACAAATCAGCCGCCCCAGCGAATGACTATTTTGAACGGGCTGCTTTGCGTTTGATCGAACGCATTCATTTGCTGATGTCAGATTGTAAGGTTGGTTTCCATTTCAAAGAAAGTTACCTGAACACACTTAACCTGTACAGTTCTTCCCTTTACGGTCCAGATGGCTAAAAGGCTGGAACTGGGGCATGGAGAAGCCTTATACACAGCTCTCCCTTTTACTCGGTATATTGTACTTTATAGGTGAGAAGTGTGAGGGTGAGTGGCAGCAGGAGGTCGTCCCGGGCACCCGGCTTGTCTGAGATGAAGGGGACGGGCAGGCCCACCTTCCCCACCTGGGCTGCAGTCAGCCTGTCCCTCCCCACCGGCTGCTTCCCTCCACCCATAAACACCATCAGATCTCTTTCTTCCAACTTAAAAAAAAAAACCAAACAAAACCCCCCCAAAAATGAAAACCCCGAGCCCTCCTCCCACAGGTAACACTCAGGGCCCTGGTAGGACCTCCACCTCTCTCCGCTTCTTCTCACGCACACGCCTTTGGAGGATGCCTGTGCCGGGCTGTCTCTAACCGTCTCCCATCCGTCCCGTCCCCAGGCAACTGGCCAGGGGCTTCGTCCTGTTCCAAATCCAGGAGGCGTCCTTCTGTCTTCCTGGTGACTTTCTTGCTTTGTCCATTCATGCTTCTGGCTTCTGGACACTCCCCTGTCCGGCTTCTGACTGTGGTCCCCTGGGCCATCCTTCTGACTCCGAGACCCTCTGCTCTTGCTGGACACCCACCCGGTCCCCCACTCACAGCTCTTCTCATTTGATGCCCTGTCCTGGGCCGTGCGCTCCCCGCTCGTGATCTACTACCACCCAGGGCGATGTCTCCCCAGTTACGATCTACGCTCTGGACGTCACTCCTGAACTTCCAACTCCACCTGGAAGCACCGTAGGAACCTCAAATCAATGAGCTCAAGGTGGAGTTGATGATCAGGGCAGGGGCTGTGTCCCATTCATCTCTGCATCACCAGCACTGAGAATGCAGGAGGCACTCAGTAATTGTCGGCTGAGTGAGGATCCCACTCAGAAGGCAGGGTCGAGCAAAAATGTTTGAGAACCTCAAGAGCAGGTGACACTTCCAAAGGGATTCAGGGAACGTGGCCTGGAGCGTCTATCAGAACTGCCCGTCCTGATGCTGTCTGCAGCCCAGGCCCCTGAAGAGGACCTCCTCGCCGTGAGGCAGTGTTTCCTAGCACCACCCAGTGGATATCCTGGGTTGGCCAGTGCCCTCGTCTTTTAATTAAAAATGACAACGCAGTTAAAGATTTGCACTGTCATAGCACCTGCCAAACATTTCTCATAAACGGACTCATTTAATCTCAGCAGCGAGGTAGCTACTATCGTCTCCGTTTTACAGGCTAGCAAACTAAACCTTAGAAAGTTTAAGGAACTTGCCTGCATTTGCAGCTGTGTCCGACTAGCCTTCCCCACGCACCTGCCGCCATTTGTACCTTTGTTCTATTTGTTTTACGTAGTTGTTGTTATTTTAGCTCATCTGGTAAAGAACATGAGCAGGCAATGTATGCGTCTCCTAGACTATGTCAGAGACATTCTAGCAGTAAAAATTAGTAATGCCAACAGGGCTAATAACAACAAACACAGACACATGCTAGGTACACGCGCTGTGTGGTATTTCCTGTGTATCATCTCACTTAATCCCTGAAGCCACCTCAAGAAGAAGAACGCTTGTCAGCCCTATTTCACGTTCCCAAGGACACCAGCTTGTAGTGATGGAGCCTAAATTCAACCAGGTGGTCTGGCTCCAGAGGCAAGCTGTTAACCCCGTCAGAACGAACAACATTGAGAAGACGCTCCAAAGGTCAAAGGTACTTCGATGTAAGTTCCATGATCAAGGAGCCTTACAGGTTTGGTCCACATCCAATCCATCCTGTCAGTGCCCAGCGTGGGACCTTCCCAACAGTAGACTTTCAGATACCATTTACTGAATGAATGACCTATATAAAGGTGATATTGGGTGATGATGCCTTAATGCGTCCATTACCCACATAGTTTCTTCTCCCTTTATTAAGAACTTTCAGGAGACAGACTGCCTTAATCCAGAGAAATTATTCCCAGTCGTGATGGGCTGGGGGAAGGTGCTTTTCAGTAGATGGAGCTGTTCTCACCCCTGCCCATGGTGACCCGCTTTTAATATTTATGTTGAATGTGGCCACAGGGCCACCTCCCCCCATAGTCTCAGCCACTGCGCTTAGTTTCGGGTGGCCCACGGACCCAGTCTTTCTGCTGAATTATTTGGTACATGACCGGATGGCCCTGATTGGACAGCCATGCCATTTATACCTAAGGTTTGGGTTTTGTGCAGACAGGTTGCTCTCCTCCGGAGAGCACACAGCTACAAGCTGGGTGATACTTCCCTAGCAACCTCTGTCATCCTTAGACTTGCTTTCATGTTATAGATATCAAGCAAAGCAGTTTCAGACAGCACGTCTGCTTTTTAAAAACTCTATAAGGAAGGAAAACCAGAAAAAAAGTATCTTTAGTGGAAATTGGCCTTTATAACAGGGTCAGTTGTGAAAGATCTTAAAGGAAGGAGACTCCCCGAGATATTTGGTCCACATGTGACGCAGTGAAACAAAACTTTGGGTGTAAATTTTAACTTTCAGACTGAAAACTTTAAAAAAGCATGTGCTTCCCAAATCAATGCTTCCATTCATATACTGGCTAACTTAGCATTTTTCAAGGTCTTTCCCCTCACCCCCTAGTAATCAAGGCTTCTACGATACATCTTTTGTATTTTTTCCCATTAGTCATCCCCAGACCCTGACCCTGAAATGTAATTTCCAGGGACCCCATATTTATACATAATTTAAATTTGTCTACTCTGATTAATTGACATTTTTAAAATGGAATCATTTTACCTTCTTCCATCCATCTCACTTTCTGACAGCGGCAGGATTCCACAAGCTTCCAGTTCAGGCACCATACCTGAACTGACCATGTACCTCTGGTTCCCTGAGGTACCTCTCGGGGACATGCGTCCCTGCTTAGCTTTTCACTGGAAAGAGCACCTGGGGAAACACAAAAATGGTTTTAGATTTGACTTGCCTAACTAGGTGAAGAACTGCCTTTTTGGGGTAATTATCTTCAGGAGGCCAGGTCTGAATGGGGAAGACAGAAATACTTAGAGGGCGAGGAGCTTAAAAGGGGTCTGGGTTTTCAAGAGTAAATAGCTTTTCTCATAAGTGTTAGAAAAGAGAAGAGTATTGCCATGACCTGGATTGTTCCCCTCCTGCCACTAACTTCATATGTTGGAAACCTTAACCCCTGATGTGACTGTGCTTGGAGACGGGGCCTTTGGAAGGTAATTAGAAGGCTTTATAAGAAGAGGAAGAGGACGAGATTGCTCTCTCCCTGCTGTGTGAGGACCCAGCAAGGAGGTGACCCTCTGAAAGCCAGGAAGACGGTCCTCACCAGGAACCCCATCACCTGGCACTTTGATCTTGGACTTCCGGCTCCCAGACGTGTGAGAAACAAATGTCTGCTGTTGAAGCTGCCCAGTACATGGTATTTAAAATTGAAGTATAGTTGATTTACAGTGTTGTGCTAATTTCTGCTGTGCAGCAAAGTGATTGAGTTATATATATGCACATATGTTTTCAGGTTCTTTTCCATTATAGGTTACTACAAGATATTGAATATAGTTCCCTGTGCTATACAGTAGGACCTTGTTGTTTATCTATTCTATATATAATAGTTTGCATCAGTGAACTCCAAACTCCCAATCCATCCCTCCGCCACCATCCCTCTCCCTGGGCGACCACAAGTCTGTTCTCTGTATCTGAGTCTGTTTTGTAGATAAGTTCATTTGTGTCATATTTTAGGTTCCACATATCAGTGGTATCATAAGGTTATAATTACATTTTGAAGAGAATCTGTCTGCTGAGTGGATTTTAGAGTGAAGATCAGTTACTTTCTTCCTAATCCAAATGTAGGGAAGAAGAAAATGAAGTTGTACTCATTATTTTTTTCCAGTCAGTGGCTTTCAATGCACTTGTGAAAACTGCCTATTGTGAAAGCAGTATTTTCTTTTCCAGACAGGGGCAATTAACTGGAAGCATTGCAGTCTAGGCTCTGAATACTCTCACCAACCTGAGGTTTTCATTTTAGCTTTTAAGAGGAAGGTTATAAATATTAGAGTTAAGCTTTAGCTTCCCTAATGGAAAGTACCTTAGCATAAATTTTTATGTGCACGAATTACCAAGCCATTTGCTGTTTCTAAGCCTGATTTTACTACAGGGTTTTAAAACCACTTTATGCCTTTTGTCCTGAATGGAAGGGGATGCGTCAAATTCAGGGAACTCGGCTACATGTGGACTCTTACTCCTGAATCATTATTGTCTGTTTACACATATTCAATGGGCATCTCTCCTCAGCTTCAAATCATAGTAACCTGCCCTGTTCACTCCTGTTTCTTACGTTAAGAGCATCTCACTCTTATAACCTTTTACGTCCTGTTGCTGTTTTGGGCTTCAAGTTACCCACTCAGCTCAACATATGATGTAATCTGCTTTTCTCTCCTTCCTTCCTTCTGCCCCATCCCCTAACTGTCTTGAACAGTAGTCTTCTAGCTTTTTGTTCAATTCTCCCTAAAATGATTTAGAAAAATTTTATATCTGCTGGCCCATTTTAGGTTGACACCTAAAATTTTTCATCATAAATTTAAATAATTATACAAGTTAAACATCTCTAGTCTAGTACAAATATTGACATTGAGAAATAAACCTGTTATAGTTCTCTTTAAATATATCTAGTAGAATCTGAATATTAGTTATTTGATACCTGTTACCGTTCATTAAAAATCATGAATAAGTTCTTTAAGAGTTGGAAATTTCATTTGAAATCATATTTTTGTCCCATTTTCTTTCCCAAATATCATGTTAGTATACTTTTATTAGAAAATTTCATATTGGTAACTCTCCTGCTTCTCTGAAGCAAACATAAGATTATAAAATCAAAGGTTAAAACTGCTTTTATTTCTTTTCTTCAATAGTTGTCAATACAGCTGTTATTAGCATGGTCTATGAAATTAACAAATACCTTACATACTTTTATAATTATTAAACTTACAAGTAAAAATGTATTGGAACCACATCTCTTAATGCGATGGATGGGAAGGGAATGGATTTTGGGTCTTAACACGAGGCCTCACCTACCCCAATATTTTATTTTGTTTTATTTTAATTTTTTTATTGAAGTAGAGTGATTTACAATGTTGCGTTAATTTCTGCTGTAGCAAAGTGATTCCGTTATAAGCATTTATACATTCTTTGTATGTTGTTCACCCCTATATTTTAAATGATCCTGTGTTTGGTGTACAGTTTTACACCTTAGGGCAATGCACAGCTACTAAGATGTGAAATGGGAAAAAGCAAGCGTTACCTTAGTAAAATGAGAGAAAGTGACTGTGAAAGGGGAGATGGAAAAGGAGAACCAGAACATGCAGATGTGCTCTCGGGCAGTTTTAGGGAAGAATACATTGTGGAAATTGAGAATCTGGAAATGGAGCCCCTTTAACTGTCCTCCTGTGCCCCAAGGGCTGCACAAACACAGTTCTGGGATTGTCTTAAGTACTATCGTACTGCAGCCAGCAGGTGGCGTCTCTTCTGCTTTTATTCTTCCAAGGAAAACTTTTTTGAAAGATGGAGTTCCAAACATCTTGAATGTATTGAACATCCAGGTTTGATGGGCATGGGAAATTTTCTTTCCTGAAAATTTATTTACAAATACATTTTCTATTGAACTCTCATGTTTACACGATGACTCTCTATCACTGTTTGTTGAATGAATATGTATTTTGCATCTGTTACCCCAGCTGAGCTCTGCATTCAGCACCAGTGCAGGTGCTGATTTGGTCCATGACCCAGGGCTGAAGGCAGGTCCCTGGGGATTCCATTCCCTCACTCCGGTCTCTGTGCCACAAAAGTATTTGCTAGATGCATTGACCTGGACAGTTAGACAAGTTTAACCTGGTATATTTCAAATATGTGTTAATTTATGCCAATTTACCACCATTTCATTTCAGAGGAGAGGAAAAAAACAGGCAGAAAAATAAATGTAAAATTGTTAATAGAATGTTGCCATAAGCTTTTATCTAAGATTACTGGCTCAGAGACAAATAATCATTTTGGATTATAAGTTATGATGAATCATGAAAATAGTAGGTAGATGCTGTATACATTGGATATATGAGCAGCTTTTAAATGCTACCTTGTCGGTTCTTTTCCAATCTATTATGATTTTTCAAACTGCCCTTCCCTCCCTTTGTAATTAGGACAGTATTTTTTTTTTTTCCTGAGAATCTCATTGGTCTTCAGAAGGATTAATATTAACTATTTGTTTGCCAAATAATGAGTAATAAGACATTTGAATTTGCCACCAGAGTGCTAAAAAGTTGGGATCTATTATCCAAAATGCATTTTTTTCTAGACTAAGAGTCATTATGATTTTACTTTAAATCTATGATCCATCTGGAATTCACTTTTTGTGTATAGTATGATGTCAAGATACATATTTTTCCTAAAGGAATATTCATTGATCCAGCACCACTTATTCAAAAGAGGAGCTTTTTCCAATGAAATGGTGTATTCCCTTTGTCACAAATCAGGTCTTCATATTAGGAACCGGCGTATCTCTGGACTCCATATTTGGCAATTGGTCAGTTTGTCTGCCCTGGTGCCAACACCACATGGTCATAGTTACCGTCTCTTTAGAGCAATGTTTGTTGTCTGGTGGTGCAAATGCTTCAGGTATTTTCTCCTTCAAGATGTGGGTATTTTTTTTTTTAACAAAGAGACAATGTTTGGCCTTCATGGGGTCTACTAAGTGCCCACTGTTACTGTGTAACAGCTAAACGGGTGGGGAGGGTCAGATTGAGTGTGGATGCAACTGGGTGTGGGGTACGGTGGGCAGCTGGCGCACTTGACTTTGTTACCAACGCTTCCCCCGCGGCGCTCTTACACGTGGCCACTGCATTTACGCCTCATCAAAATCACCCAGCTCTCCTGCCCCAGACCTTAGGGACTGCTCGTGGGGAGTGTGTGTAGCCATCATGTCTGCAGGTGCGGGATTTGTACCTGGAAGAGAACCAGGCTGGTGGCGATGCCACCACCAGAGGTAATGAGGTGTCGACCTCATCATACCGCAGACCCTACAGCAAGCAGTGACTCTCGCCCTCTTCCGACTGGCTGTGGGCGGAGCCTGTAAACGCCCTGAAAAGGCAGAAAAGGAAGGTCAGCTTCTACCGGAGGCCATGCAGAACCACCAGTGTGGCCGGGGGCCGGTGGTGGAGGGCGAGAAGCCCGCTGGTAAAGACATCCAGGTACAGACCGAGCAGGCCTGGGCTTACTCTCCACTCTTCTCTGTGCAAGTTTCCATCTAGAAACCTCCTGTGGTGAGGGCAGCCTTGGTTTGGCATAAGTAGATGCCTCAAACATAAATAATTCCCTGGCTGGAAAGAAGTCACTTAGTGGGGCTGCGAGCAGGGCCCTGGATACGCCTCAGCGCAGAGCCGCTCTAAAGGAACAGTGATGACCTACTGATGAGACCGTGTCTCCTTCCTTGTCTCTCAAGGAATCACACGCTGGCGCTGGACTCCCAGCCTGAACAGGGCCCTGCTTTTCCCTACACCTTATCCGCTTTGTGCTGAAGGGGATATATTTTTTCCTGGGGTCAATTAAATCACTTTCTCTTCATCTTGCAGTAAACCCCCAAAAGCTTCCTTGTAACTAGTTTTTGGTTTGTTGCCTGGTTACTGACTGAATGCAATTCCATGAGGTCAGGGAGCTTATGTCCCTATTACTCTGTCACTATTCCATTAAAGACTGTTATGGAATGAATGAATGAACCCTATGCTAGACTAATGAGCAGATAAGGGGCAGCATTGCTGTGAGGAGTAACCACGCAACAAAGAAATAAAGAAGGATACTGAAGCTATGATGGAAATTTTCCTGTAACTGAAGATTCCAAAGGGCTTATCTCAGCTGAGAAAAGCCTACAAAGAAATGATAAATGTCAGCAAAAGTTTTGTGAAAATGGGACCCAGGTGGTCAACTCCTTTAACTGTCACAGTAATCTCATACTCCAGGGGGTGTTGGATGCTAGGAGAACAGGCAAGACGTTTGGAGAGGTTGGATAGCGTATTTTTTTCCTTAGTTTTAACCTGTCCATAATGCTTACCTCGACCATTCTCTCAGAAATCTCCCAGAAGTCTGTATCATAGCATTCCCAACCTAAGAAGCACAGTGTTAAATGAGGAACCAAACTTGATATTGTAAGATGACCAAAATTCAGGAAAAATATTTATTTTGAGATCTTCTCCCAAAAAAAACCCCTTAGTATGTTAGTGACTAGATCAAAAGTTAATTATTAAAATGAAGATCTTTTGTTTTATGGTTCAGCTTCCCATTTAGAAAGAACACAACTTGGAAATTCAATTTCCTGTGGAAAATTCTTTTTTAAAAAAGAAAAGCAAAATGGCTTTTCACAGGCCCAATCTTGAAGCTAAAAATACATATATGTATACACACATATAGATATATATGTATGTGTATGTGTGTGTGTATTTACTATACATACACAGTATATTTGTTTGGGATAGTTGTCCTGGCCAGTATTCCCAGTCCCAAGAGTAGAGATTTCAGGGAGAGTCCTGGCACACCAGCCTCAACTATCCTATTGAATTCCCTTTCAACTGGGTGAGAGGCTGCCAGCCAACATAACCCCAAGCTCTACCTCTTTGTGCATCCTAAGTGAAGATGGAGTTGGTATTTGAAAAGATACTTGAGGAGTCTGCAGGAACAGTCTAGAATCCTACCTCCTTTGTCTGCCAGCCCTTCCCCCCAGAGATCCTGCCTTCACATTTATCCTAATTCGAATCACTTTCTGTGGACTTATGGGGGGGCGGGGGGATGCACATCTTTCTTTTAACCCTCTCCTAAGTTAAATCCACTCTGACTTCTTCCCTTTAGTATCTGTTTATTCAGGAGCACTTGCCACGTTCCAACTGTGTCCCAGGCATGAGTAAGACACTGGGGAACCCCAAATGCTGAGGATGTGGCCTCTGCCCCCAGCACCCTCGCCCTGTGCAGTGTAAACACCATGCCGTTGGTTACGACAGAGCCCCTCACCAGGAGATCCGGAGGAGGGATTCCCCTCCCTTATCTTCTTTTGTTTTGCAAACAAAGTTGGTTTTCCTTTGTTTCACTCCCCACGGTCCCACATCCCTCGGTTTCAACTTTTTCTGTTTGATTTCACCCTTAGGAAGGGGAGGCATGCAATTTACCAGCAGGCTGCAGTGATGTGCTCCCTTCCTTCTGCAGTAAAGGAAGCGGGCCCCAGAGCATCCCTCCCTCCCTGGGCTGTCAGAGGAACAAACGAGATAAGCTGCAGGGGGCCACTTTCTGGAGCGTGTGTAGACCCGTCGTGTTCAAAGTCAATCCCAGGTTTCCACCGTGAAACTCCATCTTGGCGAGTGTGTCACCTCCTGGCAGGAGGCTTTGGGAAATCCCACCAAAGACGCAGGCACCTGCCTTTTGGGAATGTGGGCGTGTGGGCCTGGGGAGGCCAAAGGCCTTGGGGAGATACCCTCTCAGATTCACGTCCTTATTTGGTTTTGGAAAGTTCTAAGTTTCAGAGACTCTCCACAGTGGCCCGGGGTGAAAACTCTGGCAGCTTGGCGTGTGGCTACTTTCTGTAACATCCGTATGGGTCACCATTGAACCCCTCTCGTTCAGCTCCGTGACCCGCTGTGTCCTTCTTGCCACCAGATTCCCAACCTGCGGCGCTCTGCTCTCAGCGTTGCCTCTAGGATGTGAGCTGGCACGGGGTGATACCACTGAGTCAGAGGGTGTGCGAGTCAGCCCGGCCACAGGCCAGACAGAGTTCCCAAACGGGGACCCCGTGGTTCAGATTAATTAAGTGCTCACCCCAGTTGAATTTTGCCTGAATCTGTTTTCTCCCAAAATGCTTATGACGTGTAATGGCTCCCATACTACCTTCCCAAGGCTTCGAGCTAATCTCTTTTTGGTCAGATGCTAAGCATTTGAAGTATTCGTGTAGTTTTCACATCAACCAGCCTCAGTGGTGTTAGTTTGTTTGTTTTGTTTCCCAGGCACTTTGTTTTGCCCAATAGGCTCTCCGCACGCTGGGAACGGTTGCTGTGCAGCGGGGTCGCTAGAGTTCCTCACGCAGTGGTAGTTTAGGGTTTAGCATTTCTTTTTCTCAGAAGGAGTTCAAACCCTGACTCCCAGATCCCGGGATCTTCTGAAGATTGAAGTTAATCCACAGCTTCACACAACAGGAGGTCATTTCAGTCTTTTATAGCCACACTCAGAAGCACTGCGCTACTGGCATTATTAATTCCCAGGAACATTTTTGTACCTGACAGATTAAAGTTTATTTCCCAGTACTGAAAGCAAATCTTGCCCCCAGTGATGAATGGCCTCTGTGTGGTGGGCATACAAGTCTCTTAATAACCAAATTAAGCTATTTTCACACTCTTCAGGTGAGAAGGAACATGAAATAAATCTGTGCCCATAGCTTGAGGTCTGCATTTCTGGAACTTGAAAGTATCCTCCTGCCTGATTTTTTTTTTTTTAACCAATTAAGGGATGTATTTCTGCTTGGGCACAGGGCTTGGGCACCCTGGACTGCGTGGGCTGTTAGGACCTGGTTCAGCTGTAAAAGTTGCTTAAGAGAACAGTGGATTTTTCTCATGATGACTTTTGACCGGAGATGCCAACTATTTTGAGCATATGGACCCTTCTAAAAGTAAAAATAAAAAGGTGCACACAGGCCGTACTATAAAGTTGTATTCTTAATAGCCTTTGATGGGAAAATTCACGTGTAAATTTATGACCTTGGTCATAAATCGCTTGCTCTCCGGGGATCTCGGAGTTTGCTTAGGAAATCTGGTCTGGGAGAGAAGGAAACCAAGTTCCTGCTGATTTAACTCACTCCGGGGGGTCACTAGGAAGGATTTTAAAGGAGGTCTGATCTGACCCCTCCATGGCCTGAAGGATACACACCCTCCGAGCGGGTGAACTTGGACCTAAATTGGGCTCCTTTCCCTGCCTGCAACTTCCCTTGAAAGCCCCTGGGTCCCACAGCCTGTGGGTGGCATTGCTGGAAGATGAAAGTGATACACAGACCAGTGATTCATGTCCGTGTGGGTGGCCCCTGCAGGCCGTTTGCAGAGGACGTGCGATTGTTTTAAAACTTCATAAATGAGCAGCACAGGGCTCTCTGGGGGCCTAGCAGGAGTTCACTCGCTCAGAGCACTGCAAGCCAAGTCCAGTTACCCAAGGTGAAGGCAAGGTTGGGTTGCTCTGGCCGCTTCTCCGCGATGGGAAAATGATGGGTTTCTCAAATGTAGACCTCCCGGTGGCCTTTTGGAAGGTTCTTTGTAGTCGTTGGAGCCATAGTTACAAAAGGAAGCACTGGCCTCATCCAGGGTGGGTGACCGCAGAGGTGAAGGGAGGTGGCGTGTACCATTCTCCCTCTTCTCATCCTGATTGGTCACATCTGGACCCTTTTGATGCTCCCTTCTTCCTTCGGTGGTTTCGGAGGTCACTGAGGCTTCCCTCTGTGGTTGGGCCCACCTACACAGGGCCCGGAGACAAGCTTACCCTAGAGGCCCAGAGGAGAGTGGAGAAGTGGGGAGCGTGTTTGGAAACTTCCCCACGGTTCTGTCAATTCTCAGAGCTCCGAGTAGATCCTGTGCCAGACATGGGGGCCGGCGCTTCTCCAGGGAAAGGAACTTGGACATCCAGGTCCGGGGTCGGGGTGGGGCGTCTGTCCAAGCTGAACAAAGCCCCCAGGGTGGGAAAGAGCAGACCCCGAAGGGCCCTGCTTTCCAAACTCCAGCCTGGAACAGGCAGGCCGGCGATGGCTGCCCCAAGCATCCCTCATTATGTAAAGTCAGCCCTCTGCCATCACTCACCCCAGCTTCCTGTTTTGAAGCGGCAACATAATGGACCCTCTGTAGTTCGTTTGTTTGACTAAGGGATATAATTCTGCTGTGCGGCTGGCTCCCAGAGTGGAAAGATAAAATTCACACTGTCAGGAACTGTCAGGTTTTTTTCAGGCCACAGGAAGTGGGAATGAAAAAACACACCTCTTTCAAGTTAGGTTTGAGCATAATTGTAAGTAAATGATCAGAAAGGCCTTACAAGCAAATGTGGGCCTGGGAAGGAAGGACCCCTCCCTGCTCTGTCAGGTGAGGGGCGTCGTCCCAGGAAAATGTGTCCTGGCTAACTCTGCACCTAAGGGCGGATTTCTCAGAGGCGTCAACTTCTGCAAGTCAGCGCGGAGCCAGCTTTTGTTAAGTGGGAAATGGAGCGTTTGGAGAGAAAAGAATAAATCAGCCTTGGCACTACACCTTGACGTTTTCTACCCGGGCTCTAGAAAAAGTCCCAGCGAATGGGCCAAAGATTACAGAGGAGAATGGAATTGAGGAAAATTAAAGCCTTGGAAATACAAAGATGACAGTTAGGCCTGAGGCACTCAACACCTACACAGTCCCGACACCCCTATCAATATAGTAACAAAATCATTACCCCATTTATCTTGCGTGCTTGCTCCTAGTATTATTTGGGGTACGGACTGGCTGGAAAGGAGACTTGGGAAAGTTTAGCGACATCTGTGGTTGGTAGTAGAAGCTGAGATACTTCAGGACAGGGCAATTCTAGCCCGAAGACAGAGGGACGAGAGAGGAGACCACCCGAATCTTTATCACGCTTCAATTCTTGTATGTTCAGAGTCAAGGAGCTTTCTGGGCTGGCATCGTGAGAGATGCCAAGAACCTCTGCAGTCCCAGGTCTCTGGGAAATGGCATGAGCTGAGTCAAGAGGCACTGGAGAAGGTCTTACCAATTTCCTGTGTTCTCAGCAGGTCTTCGAGGAGAAGACCTGTCTTTGGGGCACGTGTGGGTGAAATGGCAGCTGGTGAAGGAAAACACTCGTACCTGGACCACTTCTGTTCCTCTCCTTCCCTTTCTTCTCCTACCTTTTGTTATCAGGGCTTAGAGTCTAAGACCACAGAGAAGTTAGATCCGGTCTTCCTTCTCTTTCCAATCCCCCAATTCCTATATAGATGCTTAGGGTTTCCTCAAAGAATGACGCCGCCCTACTTTAAGGGTTAACCCTCATCCCAGGGTCTCCAGCACTTTTGTGAGATGATGACCAATAGTTCATCATTCTCCATATTCTTCTGAGATCTCAGTGATGCCTTATATATCTCTTCTGGAGTTGAGAAGCAGCAGGGAACCCAGCTGGTCCTCATTTTCCTACCCTAGACACTATAAACCTCAAGAGAAGCTGTGTAGGTGTGTCAGCGACGTGAGCCCTAAGAGCCCTCCCCTCACTCAGCTGTATCGGCACGTTGAGAAGCCTGTAGACCTGCCTCCTGCCCTGCAGCCCCCCTCTGCTGTGGTGGGCAGCAGGATACTGTGGGAAATGACCGTGCCTGGAGTCCCAAGCTCAGGTCCAGAACCTGGCCTTGACAATGACTACTTGTGTGATTTGGGGCAAGCCATTTATAACACTTACAAACTTCCCGAGTCTTGGTTTCCTCACCTGTAGCAGGGTAATATCTATCTCACTGAGTTTACTGAGGATGGAATGCTTTATAAATATCTGTACGGATGTAAGTTGTTACCCGTGCTCATAAGTTTAATGATGAAGATCCTTAATGCCTTGACCTTCTAGTATATACCATCATCTTCATCAACATTCACAGAATGCCCACAACACACTGGTCTCTGTACTGGGTTATAAGAAAAAATCATTTAATATGTCTAACACCGACCCTCATCACCCTTCCCATCCTTCCATTCTCAAACCTCTTCTGGACCTTGATTAATTGCATCGCCATCCACCTGTTAGTTCAAGCAGAAACCTTAATGACATGTGGCTCCTTTCCTTCACTTGCCATGTCCAGTTGGTTCTAAAGCTGTTCAAGCAATTTTTCCAAAACACATCCTATGTGGAAACCTAGATGGCTTCTTGTTTGGACAAATTGATGTTTGGTCCCTCACCACCTGATTCTAACATAAATTTACTGCTTCCTCTCCTGAACTTCACTCAGCTCCTCTTTGCTGATAACATGTGACCTGTCCAAGAAGGATGGGCCCTTTCCAGCCTCCACATCCTTCCAGCTGTAGCCTCTACCTGGGAGTCTCACACGCCAGCCTCCCTTCTTTGCCGCTCTTCATTTATCCTTCAAAGCCACAGATTAAAACTCGTGCCCTCTGAGAAGCCTCTCCTTCCATTAGAGCTCGTCGCTCTCTCCTCTGTCCTCCTGCATCGTGTATCGTGTATTACAACAGGGGTAGAAGTGGGACGGCATTACAGCAACAGTGTCTGCACCAGCCCCTCCTAGCTCAGAAGCTCTTGAGGGCAAAGAACCCAGATGCCCTCAGCTCCAAACCTAGCAGTTGAATTCCATTGAAGTCCTTGCACTCAAAAAGCTTACAGACTATCTGGGAGTCAGGCATTAACCACGGAAACATAAATGACAGTACGATGTGAATAAGCTCCACCAGCTTCCAGAATGAGTGCTGTCCTGCCTGGACCTTGGTGTCTGAGAGCAGGGGTGCAAACCCAGGGCTCCCTAGACCCACATGTGTAACGAACTCCGCTGTGCTGTGGCTTTCTTATCCGTAGGGTGCAGACCCAGGAAGGCCAGCTTCTAGACGCCAGCGCTAGCTTTATACTCAACCTTTCACTTGTTCATGGGACTTGGTGGAGAGTCTGCTACATTCGAAGGCTCTAGAGACTAAAACAAACCCAGTCCCTACCTTCAAGGAGCTTCCAGTCTCCAAGGAAGGTTGGTGATGACATCACCAAGGCAACCAGTGACTGGAAAGGTCTGAGGATGACAGTGAAACTGACCATTCAGAGCAGACAGGCCCGGATTGAGGGGGTACTTTCTGCTTCTGCCTTGCTGATCAAAACCCTCAGGGAACAACCAAGAGACAGAAAGAGGCAGAATAACATTAAGCAACACAGTGGAAACATCACTTTTGAGGAGATTGTCAACATTGCCTGACAGATGCAGGACTGATCTTTATCTAGAGAACTCCCTGGAACCATTGAAGAGATCCTGGGACAGCCCAGCCCTTGGGCTGCCGTGTTGATGGTGGCATGGCAGTGGTGCCGTGGGTGCAAATGTAAGAACAATGGAGGAAAATACTTCAATACAAGACCATTTGACAACCCCCCCCCAATTTTTTTTAATGTTAAAAATCTCAGAGGACAATAAAGGAAAATCTCAAAAAATCTTTTTTTTTCCTAAGTAGAGAGCTGACTTTGTTTTTTGATTTTCTCATAAGGACCTGAGGGCCATCTTAATTTAGAGGATTTGGTACAAATAAAATATTTTTATTAAAAGAAAGCACAAAATTGTAAAACCATAGAGATGAGTTAATCAAATTCAGTAGTTTTATAGAAATTTGGGTCCCGAGAAAATGTACCTTGTCCAGAGTCACATGACTCGTTAGCGGTAAAACCAGGGCTAGAATACAGGCCTCTGTACTCTCAGTCCAGTGAGCATACTTTTTCTTAGAAGATATGATTACTTCGTAATTTTAATTCGCAGTATATATAAAGAAAATATTCTAATAACAGTAAAACTGAAATTTCAGTTCTGGAAAGGCCAGATATGATTGTGCTTCTGGTGTCCATACTCTGTTGCTGTAACTCCTCTTTTAATTCCTGCTTTCTTTTTTTAGGGGAGTTAGGCAGAATGTGTGTGTGTGTGTGTGTGTGTGTGTGTGTGTGTGTGTGAGAGAGAGAGAGAGAGAGAGAGAGAGAAAGATGCTTCTATTAAAAACACTCTAGGAGGGCAAGAATCGCCCCGAACCTTTCCTTCATCATCCCCAAGCTTCAGTTATTAATCCCAGTGCAGTTTAAATACTTGCTCTGTGCAGGACCGCGGGCTGAGCATTGCAGGGGCTATAGGGGTAAGCACGATGCTGCTTTCAAGGAATTTACAACCTGTTGGAAAGCTGACTCATTTGAAGATAACTTCTCCAAAGCAGGCTGTGATTTGTGTCATCGTAGGGGTAGAAACTAAATGCTGTGAGAGGCTCAAAGAGACAAAAGGATCATATTTGTGAAGATGGGGCTGGAGATGGAATCAAAAGAGGCTTCACAAAGGAGTCTGCCTTTGACCTGACCTTGAAGGATGGGTAG
Organism: Globicephala melas; assembly: GCF_963455315.2. Lineage (NCBI taxonomy): Eukaryota > Metazoa > Chordata > Mammalia > Artiodactyla > Delphinidae > Globicephala > Globicephala melas. The sequence goes on along the minus strand of NC_083315.2, from coordinate 1,704,509 downwards.
GATTTCAGTAGTTGGTGGTGAGGGGAAAGGGTTGCTGTGAAAGGAAACCTGGGCCGGATAACACCTGTCATTCCAGACTTCCAAGGCTTAGGTCCGTCTCAACCTCTCCACATGCAGCAGGGAGTCAACAGCACGCGTCGACTGCTACTCTGTACCAGGGTCCCCGTCATTCATCTGCCGTTGGCAGCGGAGGGTCACAAGTGCTGCGAATGCGCTATAGACCAGGTCACTGGGCGTGAGTGTCATGTTCACGAAGATCCTGGCTGCTGTGCGTGGCCTCTGAAATGTAGCTAAATGCCTGACTCAGACATTTGTCTATTTCCTGCTCTCAGAACACAGCTGATTTCCGGTCCACACCAGTTGTCAGTTAAATGATGGTGGTGTCCCAGTTGTCTGGGCAAAATCTAAACCCAAGTCCTAGAGGTTTTAGCTCCGTCCTCTCCGAGGCTGGAGCTTCCTACTGCCAGGCTCCTGCACGTGGCCGCAGACCCCTCGGGTTTAATCAAAGCATTCATCGGAGTGGGCTGAGATTTTGCCTGTTTCCTTTGCAGTAGCACAGCCGGGTCGGTTTTGTTAACCTGGATGTGCTGTGCCTGATGGATTTTCCTCTCCTGGCCTTTGCCCAGGAATCTGCCCCCAGGAACCCATGAATGAGGCCAGAGTCTCCGCAGCGGAGTGTCCAACGCTTTCTATAACTGACAGCTGATTTTCTTTTGTTAAGATGGCTGGGCATCCCAATCTCAGAGCTGAGAGCAAAGCCATTGTCTAGACCAGAGGTTTACAACACCAGTATGGAAATGCGTCGGTCAGTCCTGCCAGTTGGAACTGTGCTGCAAAAATAAATAATAAATGAAAATTGAAAAAAGAGCTGTAAGCAAAAGCGCCCTTAACCACAAAAATCACTTAGTGAAAAAAGGAGAAAGGATCCAGTATTTTTCCCACAATGATGTCACACGCATCCCATGGCCTGGGGTGGACGTGAGTGGACTTACAGGGTAGCAGGCTTGGGGTAACCACACCACCTCCACCCTGGCCCACGCGGGCCTGATGGGTCAAGTGCACGTTTGGGGGCCATCTGTGTGGCTAGTCAGTGACTCAGCTGGTGACCTTCCAGAGAAAACTCCCCAAACATGGTCAGCTGCATCCTGGCATGCCAGGTTTAGGCAGGGTGGCCTCACCCACTTACTCAACCACTATTCTTTAAACCCTGTGCTACGTGCCAGGGATATGGCGGGGAAAGAGATTCAGTTCCTGCCTTTCGTAGCTCATAGTGGAATAAGGTCCCCTATGCTAGCATCAGGGGTCAAAGCTTGGGCTGTGTGGGAATACAGGGTGTGGGAGGTGGCATTTCAAGCCGCAGATGACTTAAAACCTGCTTGGAGACAATAGGAGTAGATCCTTGAAAATTTTGCTCGCTGGGATTTTGTAGCCGACTCTGTCTTTCCCACAGTAGCTCTATGGCCTTAAATGCTTTCAGGTTCTCTCCCTCTACAAGAGGCTGCATTCCACCTTCTGGGGTGGGATGGGGAGACCTGCCCTCGTCACTGACTTACCAGCCCAACAGAGATCACAGCTATTTGTCTCACTTTCTCTATCTGTAAGGACAGATCGTGACATTTTGTCCCTTGCCCCAGCTTTGAGTCTCTGTGCTAAGTGAGTCAATATATGGTTTCTTGTGAAGGCAAGTAAGTGTATTAGTTTCCTGGAGCTGCTGTAACAAATGACCATGAACTTGGCAGCTGAAAACAACAGAAATTCATTCTTTCACAGTCCTGGGAGGAAACAGTCTAAAGTCAAGATGTTGGCAAGATTGGTTTCCCCTGGAGTTTCTGAGAGATAATCCGTTCCAGGTTCCTCTCTAGTCTCTCAGAGCTGCTGGCCGCCTTTGGTGACCCCTTGGCTTGAGGCTATAACTCTGGTCTCTGCCTCTGTTTTCACATGACCTTCCTCTCTATGTCTCTGTGCCCGCTCCTCTTCTGTCTTTTATAAAGACAGTTGTCATTAGACTTGGAGTTCACCCTAATCCAGCATGATCTCATCTCCAGGTCCTTACCTTAATTACATCTGCAAAGACCCTTATTCAAAACAAGGTCAAATTCTGCAGTTCTGGGCAGACATATCTTTGGGGGCCGGAATTCCACTCAACACAATAATTTATAGTTCTTGGGTGATCTTCAAGCATTTACATGGCAGTAGTCCCATCTGGAACACTAATAGTGAGTATTTTGAAAATGCAAAACTAGTTGCTATGATCTGAGGTCAAATCTTAGGTTTAAAGGAGTCAGGACCCATACCCCCTTCATTATTTTGTTAGCACCTTGAGGACTTGGCCAAAAGTAATGCTCTTTTTTCCTTTCCTCCCTCTTAAAGTCTCCTGCCCAGTGACCAAGAAGAGGAATACATTTGGTTCACATCCATCTTGGCACTGGACTTTCTCTCCCTGCAGAAGAGATTGGGGGCTCTTAGCCAGCAACTTTAAATTTCTTCTTGCCTCTCCCTGCGCATATATATATATATATATATATATATATATATATATATATATATACATATAATGACAACATTTCTAAGGCGCACTGGCATACAGGAAGGGGGCTGCCCTCTGCCAGAGCCGCCAAGGTCAGGAGCAGCCTCTCAGCACACGTGGGGCTCACTTGCTGTGGCCCCTGGTGGATGCTCCGTCATGGGCAGCCATGCAGATTGGACCAGAATGATTGTGGATTTGCCATCAGCTTAGCTGGACCAGAGTTGCAGTGTTTTACCTAGTGGTGTGACCTCAAGAAACAGAAATTGCCTCAGTATTTACTAATAAAACTGCATCCCCAACATGTAGGTCCTTTCAAGATTCTTTTAGTTCTCAAATGCTGGAGAGGGTGTGGAGAAAAGAGAACCCTCCTGCACTCTTGGTGGGAATGTAAACTGGTGCAGCCATTATGGAGAACAGTATGGAGGTTCCTCAAAAAACTAAATGATCCGGTAATCCCACTCTTGGGCATATATTTGGACAAAACTATAATTGGAAAAATTGCATGAACCCTGATGTTCATAACAGCACTGTTCACAGTAGCCAAGACATGGAAACAACCTAAATGTCCATTGACAGATGAATGGATAAACGTGTGGTATACACACACACACACACACACACACACACACACACACACACAATGGAATATTACTTAGCCATAGAAAAGAATGTAATAATGCCATTTACAGGTATGTGGTTAGACCTAGAGATTATCATACTAAGTGAAGTAATTCAGAAAAAGAAGGACAAATGCCATATGATAACATCTATATGTGGAATCTAAAATATGACACAAATGAACTTATCTGTGAAACAGAAACAGACTCAAAGGCATAGGGAACAGACTTGTGGCTGCCAAGGTAGAGGGGGTGGGGGAGGGTTGCACTGGGAGTTTGGGATTAGCAGATACAAACTATTATATATAGGATAGATAAACAGCAAGGTCCTACTGTACAGCACAGGAAATTATATTCAATAGCCTGTGATAAGCCATAATGGAAAAGAAGATGAAAAAGAATGTATATATGTATATGTATAACTGAATCAGTTTGCTCTACAGCAGAAACTAACACAGCATTGTAAATCAACTATACTTCAATAAAAAGAGATTTTTCTACTTCTTCATCATTTTAATAATAGGTCAGAAGACAGTCAAGTAGGCTGGACTAGTCCAGATGAGCACAAGTCATTCAATTGGTAGGGTAAGGAAGAGCTGACACTAGCTGAGGGGTAGGGAGGGTCAGATTCTGAGTTCAGGTCAGCTATGAACTTTGTTCAGGAAACTTACACTTCCTGAGACTCAGTTTCTCTGTTTATCAGATCTGAGCCTTAATATCTAACCTGACTATCCAACATGGTTTCTTTCTTAAGACTTAAAAAATGTGAAAGTTCATTACATAAAAGTTAGAATTATATTGTTACTAGTGCACAAAGTTTAAGGAGATATTCTCAGGCCCATGCAGGTTGAGCCCTGGGTGCCTCTCTTGCTTCACCCTGGTTACTAGCGGTTATTTCGTGCACTCAGTGATGAACAGTTGATGACGACACGCTTTTGAAGCTCCATCAATGTTCTGGGCATCATAGGGAGTCGATGATTCTGCTTAGTGTGGAGATAGCAGATGTGTGGTCAAGCACGTGGTTCTAGAGCTATGAAGTCTTCTTCCCAGTGTTCTATGCAAGTGTTGCATTTCTTCCTTTATCTGAATTCTAGGGTTTACTGATGGGCCGGCTGAGGTTTGGGGATGTTATCGTTTCTGCCAAAGGCAGGAAGTATATGCTGAGTATTTACTGTCAGGCACTGTGTGCCAGATAGTCTACATACATTGGTTCATTTAGTCCTAAGAATAGCACCCTACGTCGGGTCTTACTATCTTCCTTTACGGATGAGTCAACTGTAGAGATTAAACACATTTCCAACACACAACCAGTAAACGAATGAATCCAGGGCTTGAATCTAAGTCTCTGATGCTGAAGTTCAGTGTTCATCCTGTTCACATGTGTAGTAATGAGGAGAAAGTGGGAGACACTCCATGTGTAGTTGGATGATTTTATAAAAATATGCAGGCACCTAGCATTGGAGTGACTGTCACCCGACAAAACCTGGATGGTATATTAATAACTCAGAAAGGAAGAGCGAGAACAAGAAAGAAGATTAAGGTGGAAAAATGCTGAGAAACAAAGGTACATGTGTGTAGTCCACGTGCCTTTGACCTCAGCCAGCCAGCGGAAGGACTGGGTAGAAATGGGTCTCTTAAAAGACACTGACTTTAGAAAGGTTACCAGCAAATTCTCCCAACAACACTGTGCTGAAATTGTGTCTGGAGGCAAAAAATGCAAGTGTGAATTGTGTCTGAGAGTTATGATGACCAAAAAAGAAAGAAAGAGAGAGAAAGAAAGGAAGGAAGGAAGGAAGAGAGGGAGGGAGGGAGGGAGAGAGGGAGGAGAGAGAGAGAGAGAGAGAGAGAGAGAGAGAGAGAGAGAGAGAGAGAGAGAGAGAGAGAGAGAAAGAAAGAAAGAAAGAAAGAAAGAAAGAAAGAAAGAAAGAAAAAGAAAAAGAGAGAAAGGAAGGAAGAAAGGGAAAGAAAGAGAAAGGAAGGAAGGAAGAAAGAAAGGGAAAGAAAGGAAGGAAGAAAGAAAGAAAGAAAGGAAGAAAGAGAAAGAAAGAAAGAGAAAGAAAGAATGAAAGGAAGGGAGGAAGGAAGGAAGAAAGAAAGGGAAAGAAAGAGAAAGAAAGGGAAAGAAAGAGAAAGAAACAAAAAAGAAAGAAACAAAGAAAGAGAAAAGAAGGAAGGAAGAAAGGAAGGAAGGAAGGAAGGAAGGAAGAAAAACAGAATCTGGAACACACAGTACCATTCTTTTCTAACCAGAAAGGATTCTCCGTTGCAACTGTATTCTCCCTTTTTGGTCATGAAGCGTAACGAACACTGATTAAAGAAATGATTGAATTCTTTGTGCTACTCCTCTTGCTGCCTGCCATCAGTGCTGAATCCTTTTTCTTTTTCACACACACACACACACACACACACACACACACACACACACACACATCGACTCACGAATCAATAAACCACATTAAGCACTTACTCAGTGCCAAGCACTGTGATAGGCACAGCACGAGGGACCTGGTCCCTATCACTGAGGATCACATACGTGCTTATCGACCCGAACTAAAAGGAGACGCCATGCCTTTTCGGGCAGGAATTGTGTAAATGCTCTGTTCTCAGGGGTTCTCCAAGGGTTCTCTTTGATTTGGGGAGAGTTTACAAAGCAGAGAGCCCTTAACATCTATTTCAATTAGATGTGAATGCATCGAGTATAAAATTAAATCCCTCTCCAGTGGTGGTTATGCAGCTAGGAAAGATTGGTTCAGAATAAGTGTGACCCAAGGGGCTTGACAAAAACCAGAGAGGTTGGGAGACCAAAATGTGGGTCACATTTGCTCTAGTGGGTAGAAGGTGCGGGAGAGCTTCCACAGAGCCCATCTGGGCATAATCAGCAGATCCTCCACATGGCAGCAAACTCAGGAATGTTGAAGCCCTTCCCTGGCATTTCCTCTGCTCCTGGCATCACTCTTCATATTTGGAAATCATACCAAGTGGAATGGTAGTTTCCGATGTTTTAGGTCCTGACTGCTTTCCTGAGAAACATTATGATAATCTTGGTTCCAAACCATCCTTCCATCCTGGTGCTAAAAATCCAACAAACCAACCATCTCACCAAGTATGTTACGTAAGTTCCACACCTGCTGAAAGCAACTTTTAAGAAAATTTTCAGGGATGGTCCTTCTAGACATCACATCAGATCTAGGAGATAAAAGAATAAGAAAAGGAAGACAGTGAGAGGGAAGATGAAGATAGAAGATGGGCATCTTATCCCAAACCTGCCAGGGGTGGAAGAGCCTTGTCTGAAGAGGCAGCAAAGCACACAGGGATGGACTCAGGCTTCAAAGTCCAATGGATGCACGTTCTGGTTCTGCCCCGCCTATTTGTGAGACCTTCTCAGGCCCCCCAGTTTCTGCAGTGGGCGTGTTCCTCATTCCTCATTTAATAAAAGATAGCTACTATTATTATTTTAATAAATTTTCCAAATAATGATTTGTTGGTTGCTGCAGAAATCTCTCACCGCCCTACGACTCCCAGAAGTTCATGCAGCTGAGACATTCCGAACTCCGGTTACAGAAATGGTGCCCTGAGACATGCCAATGGGTAGATACCTCGATTTCCCCGCTGGCCTTTCTGTAAGGAGAGGTCCGAGTATATTTATGGCCAATAAACTACATAATCTATTACTAACCCAAAGAAGAAAACGATTTACATGGCAGTACTGGGCTTGAGGTTACAAAACTGAAATTTGAGGAAGTGAAAGGAAATTTCCAATGCCCTCAGATTGAGCCTGGAGTGTCTCAGCCACCGTTCCACGGATGGCTCTGCCAGCATCGCAGGCGAGAAAATGAAGACGCCTTCATCGGTGAGGCATCTCAGGGATGACTGGGCTAAATCAACAGTCAGAGAAATATTGATGTGTAAATCAGAGAGAAACCGTTTATCTGCGAGCCTCGTGTTGGGTTTAGGAGGCTTTGGAGTTTGAAATGAGAAAGCTGACACTGTCTGGGGCACTCCCTGTAAGCGTGGGAAACCACAGGCTTCGGAGAACCCAGGACCTGCAACCGTTCGGGTTTATTTTTTCCACACACTGATAAGTTCTAGCTTTAATTCCTTTGCGTACTTACTCCGCTGCCTTTGTATTACTGCCTCTGCTCTGGGTGCCCATTAAACATAATACACAGGCTCACCCAACATCAGTAAAAACAGCACAAACAATTGCTTGTACAGTTAATGGAAACCAAATGTCCCAGTAGCTTGCAGCTCTGCATATCATATGTTTTTCTTTCTCCCACTGATTTAGGAATCTCTCTCCCTGAGCTAATTTTCTTCCCTGTTCATTCCATCCCAGGTCCCATACGTCTAGAGTCTAAAGGTCTTTTGTCAGCCTCGCTTAGAGACGTACATCTCCTCCAGGGTGAACTTGTCTGCCTTGTTTCATTACTCACATGGCATTCCTCACCGATGGGGACCTTGACCTTCTGGAATTCCTGCTGGAGATGAAATACCGAACCCAACAGACAACTTCATCGCACGCAGCCAGACCTCTCAGAGGGGTCAAATTATGAACTCACGGGAAAATTTGGAGCGGATGGCTAAATGCAGGATGTAACGCACATTCTCATTGGCTTTTGGCCCTGGGTGGGAGGGTGGGTCATGGATCCTAGGTAGGAGGTAGCCCTTGGTGAGCAGGAGTTTGAAACTTTGAGCTTTTTTCTGCAAAGCACACGAATGCTATTGATTCCTTCTTAATGGAACTTTTTAGATGCTCTGTTCGCACTTTAATGAACCTTGTGCCTGGCCCTCGTTTTGGGGGTCTTGACGGTGACTGAGTCACTACTGCCATCTTTTCTTTCCTCCTGTTCTCTTTTGCCCAGTTTCAGGCTTTTCCAGTAGTTAAAAATATTACATGGCTGATCAGTGAACAGAAGTTAGTAAGAAGCCTCCTGGGACATGAGGTATATGTCCCATTGTTACCAAAAGCAGGGTCCAGCTGCTCGCCGCTCAAAAGCCAATAAAGAGGCAAGGTGGGTGGAAAGGAAATTTTGCTTTATTTTAGATGCCGGCAACTGGAGGAGAGGGTGGACCCCTGTCCAAAGGCCGACTCCTCCCCCCAACCCCCGGGACAACCAGTGGGCAAGAGCTTTTTTAGACGGAGGGAGGGGACTAAATGTAGAAACGGCACAGTCAGCTCGGACAGTCATCCTGACGTTGGTCGCGCGGTGGTCTGACCAGCATCATCTTGATTGTTTCAAGTACAGTTAATCTTCAGTTCCAGGGTTGGTTGGTTCCCATTTCCTTGAGGGCAGTTCTCAGAATCGTGGCAACTTCTGTCATGGCTACAGTCTGATCATCATGTGGTTAACTTCTCCCACCTGGTGGGGTTTCAGTACCTACAGGACAGCTCACAGGACACAGCTCAGGATATTACCTATAGCCCTTGAGGAGGAACTAAAGGTCCTTGACTCTGCTTAAAGACTAAACTATTATTATTTCGTTGTTTTGGACAACTTTCCTTTGTTTCTGCATTTTCTCCCTTCTCTGATTAAACTTATTCTTTGGCTAAAGTTTTTCTACAGACAAAAGGCAGGCTGAGGACATGGGGGGAAGGGCCAAAGGGTCCTGCTCTGCTTGGGTCTTGAAGTTACCAGGTCAAGTTACTGGTGAGGGAGCCAGGAATGCAGTTGAGAAATTTATGTCCTTCATTCATTGAGAAAATTTGCTCACATATTTATTGTTTTGTAATTGAATGGAGATTTTAAAGTTTCTAAACGTTTTGAAAAATCTGCGAATTTCATTGACGGTGTTTGTCCAGTGGGCTCGTGATCGATTCAGATTTCTTCCCTGGTCCCTTCTTTCTGTTGCCTGGCCTTTGGTTGTCTTTGTTACTTACTCTCTGTTACAAAGGAGGGAAGGGTCCCAGAGAGAAGGAGAGAGAAAAATATGACTCTATATTCTTTCTATTTTGGAATCTGTTAACATTTTCTTGAGGATAGGAGACCGAATTTCTGGGTAAAATGTGTTTGGGGTGTGTATTCACGTAGTATAGTGTAATGGTTAAGAGCAGTCTAGAAAAACCTAGTCTTGAATTATTTTAATTAACTAACGTTGTATGACCTTGGGCAAATTCACTAGGCTCAGTTTTACCTTTCTCAGTTGTAAAATGGGAATAATATTAATTTCATATGATTATTAAGCGAATTTAGGTAGCTAATGTATGAAAAATCCTTAGCTACGTTCCCAACATATAGGAACATTTATTGAGTATTATTATTATTAATATTATTATTGTTATTATTGTAATAGGGTAGAACAAATCTGACTCCATATTGGGTCTGTTTCTTTTACTTTAATCTTGGTATTCTATTGCTTTTGCTACAAGTTAAGAATGCTTCCTGTAGCCTGAAATATACAGCATAGCTTATTCTCAAGGCTCTGACCTTTAAAGGTATAACATTTTCCACTTGTATAGAGATAAAAAGTTGCAGAACAGAGAATAACATGTGTCTTGTTGGAGGTTTACAGGAACATCGTGACCTGACCTATGTGGACAGCTGCAGGAACAAAGGATTCCGGCACCAGGAAGTTTGCAACAAGCAGCCACACCCTGTCCCCTTTTAGTATAAGAGAAGCCTGAATTCTAACTCGGGTAAGATGGGTCTTTGGGACGCTAGTCCCCCATCTTCTCAGTCTGCTGGCTTTCCGAAGAAAGTTGATATTCATTCCCCCAACAACTTGTCTCTTGATTTATTGCCTGTCGAGTGGAAGAGTATGAGCTTGGATTCGGTAACATTGTTATTATTATTCTTCTCAGCAATACCCCATGAATCTACTACATATGAAACACTGATGGTTCAGCTAGCAAACCATGACCCCATGCACCAAACACTTTATGTTCAGTGTGGCAGGACATTTTGAGAATTTAGTTGATGGTTTTCTCCCTTCCTCTTTCCTTTTCTTTGTTCAAACATGTAGCAGGTTACTCCTCGCATGCCTGAGTTAGTGGGTACAAACCATATGCTATGCCGTTAGCTACAGCAAAACTTCTCTAACTGGATGAAAACAATGTCAGATCAAATGGACAGATGGCCTTTGTAAATAATCCTGGTGCTCCATGCCCTGGAGTATTCTATTCACCCATCCCAGAAAGTTAGGGAACTCAGTAGCTTTTTCAGGGTACATCTGGCAGCTCTCATAGTAAAAAACACAAAAAAGAAAGTTTGGAAATTTTCCACAGTTTCTGAGCTATGCTGCCTAAGCATTTCAGATCTCTCTAAACTCTTCTAAGACCTACTGTAGGAGCATTTAAACTAGCCATTGAAAATCCATTATACTTCAATAAGTAAATGAATGAATATCCAGGATGAAGTAGTGCTCACCTGATTGTTCTCCCCTAATTTGACCACTTGGGTCCAATCATTGTGGCTGCTTTGTCTGCAGGCTTTGCCCAGGCCCCAAGAGCTTGGTGTTCACTCAGCCTCACGTGAGAAAGTAACTAGAAACCATTACGAGACTGCTTGGTCAACCTGACTGTGGTCACCAGGACCACCATTGGACTAGGATGGGACTGTTCCAGACCTCTCTAAATTTTAGACTCAAAAGACCCTTCTGGAAGTACTGAGGAGTGAGAGTAAGAAACCCCACATTCTGCTCCCAGGAACTCTGGAATCCACCCAACTTGTGTCTTGGCCTGAGCCTAACGAAAGCCAGGAGGTCAGTGGCAGTAACGCCCGCTGATGGTGCGTTGCAGTCCCTCGAAGGCTGCGCAGACATTTCTGCATCCATCCTCACGATGGTTCTGGGAGGTCTGCTGGCCAACTCGTAATAATAATGGTAAACACTCATTGGGCGCTTGCTGTGTGCTGGAATTCCTGTGAGGCACTCCAGTGCCCATCACAGCCCATGGGTAACACTACGGTAGGACTGAAGCTCAGACAGAGGCTGGGAGGGCCTAAGTTACTCACTCCGCTGCAGAGATGGGTCTGGGGCTGAGGTCTGCCCAGCCTGGTAGGCTGTGCCCGTCACCTCCACGCAGCAGGTGGGCTCCAGGGAACGGGAGCCTCGGCGTAAGCGGGACCTAACCCCAGCCCTCTCCGTCCCCAGCCGGCCTTCTTCCTGTTACACAGTGCTAAAGGCACTCTGTATTTTGGATTATTAAACTTTAAGCAGCTTATAAACCCACTCAATTTCGCTTACCCTGCAGCTGGGAGTGAGGAGCTTAGTACGTGCCCCCAGTGGGCACATGGAGTGCGGTGGAACCAGCTTTGCTCTCTCCCCCTCTGTCCCCTCCTGCAGCATCCCAGCCAGGCTGCCCATCAGACGTACAGGTTTATAAGTAAATTCCGATGCCCTTTGCAGACAAAGTAAATAAGTGTCCAGGGGCGGGGGGACGGGGGGCAGCAGGCACAAGTACTTTCTAAAAGCTCCGGGTGAGTCCCACGGCAGTCAGGGCTGGGAACCATGGACTTAGGCATCCAGGTGTGAGTTCAGAAGGCAGCTGGACGGGAATTCAGGAGACGGGGGGCTGCACACCATCTCAGCAGCCTTGCAGAGGGCGAGACGGGTCCACATCAGCTGTTTCATGTGGCACTTAGCTCAGGGCCAGGCACAAGGAATACCTGTATTTTGGATGCTACTTACGATAGATGAGGAATTTTCTTTTTAATTGGAGTATAGTTGATTGACAAGGTTGTGTTACTTTCAGGTGTACAGCCCAGTGATTCAGTTACACGTATATATCTATTCTTTTTCAGATTCTTTTCCATTATAGGTTATTACAAGATATTGAATACAGTTCCCTGTGCTATACAGTGGGTCCTTGTTGGTTATCTATTTTATATCTAGGAGTGTGTATCTGTTAGTCCCACGCTTCTAATTTATCTCTCCCCCCCTTTCCCCTTTGGTAACCATAAGTTATGTATGATTTCTATCCCTTTTCCCCTTGTGTTTTTTTTTTAAATTATTTTTTAAAAGAGGTAAACTTGGTTTACAACATTATATAACTTTCACGGGTACAGCATTGTATTTCTACGTCTGTAAACACTACAGCACGCTCATCACCACAACTTTAGTTTCCGTCTCCCCCGTCTGCTTGGATGGCGGGGCTCAGCTCAGATCCAGAGACTGCCTCTACGCCTTCCGAGGGGAAGGCCTCCTGAGGACCCAAGATGCAGCTGGGAAGGTGGGGGGCACGTGATGCTCTTCCCCCAGTGAGGAGACTCGGGTGCAAGAGCCCAAGGAAGGCCTGCCCCCAGCAGGGTCCCTTTAAGTCTCTCCCTGGGGGTTCATGGCCTTGACCTCACATCAGAATTAATGGGGAATTAAAAAAACACCCACCTTCAGGGAGCCTGATTTAACACAACTGAGTCGGGCATCGGCATTAAAAACACCCTCCCAGTGACGCTCCTGTTCAGCGAGGGTTGAGGACCAGGCCTAAGCCGCCCCCGGGACCGCGGGCTGTCCTTCCCCCTCGGGACCCCCCTCCTCTTCCTCAAGTGGGTCATTGGAGCTGGATTCAAAGGGCCTCCCCAGGGCTGCTTTTTCTGCAAAGCATCCTGTGTTAGTTCTCCTGGTAGGGCCAGATGGAGTTCCAAAGTCCACGGAAAAATTCCAACTCCTGAAAGAGTCTCATCTTATCAGCCATCTCCCTACTGCCTGCACAGAACATTATTGTGTGAGGTTTCTCTTTCCTTCTTCTTCTTCTTTTTCTTTTTTTAATTCCAAGTTCCTGGCAGCCACTAAAATGTCTCAGAGGCAGACGCCGGCCTTGAAAGACTGTCAGCAGAGTTGAAAATTGCAACTTTCAACAATTTTCAAAAACCTCCCTTTCCTGGTCTTTCGCTTTGGACGCCTTTTGCCGATTTAGACAGCTCGCTCCGCGGGCCTCCGTCTCAGCCTCCCTTCCTTCTCCGGCCCCTAGGAGTTAAGTCCGCGCTGCCGAGCCCTCGGGATTCTCCCAGGGCGCCTCTCTCTGGCCTCTCTGCCATCACAGCCTGGCAAGTGCAGGACTCTCCCCATCCTGTGTCCGTCACCCCCACCGGAGCCCTTTGGCCTGCCTCCACTGCCAGGGTCAAAAGTGCAGCCTCAGCGCCCAAGGCGGGAGCCCGCAGCGCCCAAAGGCTGCAGCGGCGCAGCTCGTCCTCCGCTCTCCACTTGGCCACCTCCTCCTCCCGAGGCAGCCCCTGCTCCGCGGAGATAAGGCTCTCTTCTCAGTTCTTGCATCCCTTTCCCCGATTCGCATTTCCTTTTCTCCCCGACGAAGGCGGCCCTCTGTGAAGGGGTGTGCGGCGCTCTGCACAAATATTTAATCTTTTCCAGTCTGCCCTCTGCACCGCCTGTCAGTTCCCGGGGCTGAAAGGGCTCTGTTTGCTCTAGCTGGTAACAGGACACTGTTTTAAGAACTGATGCAGAAGTCCGATTACTTATGAATCCTGCCTGTATTTTGCATGAATGCTTTTCAAGGCAACCCTAGATTTATTTTTTCTTCCTCGCCCTAAGAATTATGCTGCCAGTGGGAGCGTGGTAGCGGGCGGAGAAGCCTAGAGATGACCTTAACTTTTTACCCTGTGGCTTGGAAATCTTGGCAGCTCAGCACGGACCTAGTGAAACACACTCGGCCTCGGTTTCCCCCGCGGTTTCTTTCAGGCAAGATCTCCCCCTTTCCCTCCAGGAAATGCCATTATTTCACACCAAATGTAGCTCGATCTGCTGTAGGCAGTCCCTGTTAGAAATCTCCTGTCCAACGTACTGGAGAAAGAATAATGTAGAAATAGAGTAATAGTAACCGATTTTTATTAAAAGGCTGGTCTGTGCCACTAGTGCTTCTGACATTGTTGCTAAATCGTTACCACAGCTGTGCGTGGCAAATATTATTCCCATTTTACAGGAGGTGGAACGGCATGGTAACCATGGGGGTTGGGTTTTTCAGAACAGTACCCGCTCTGAGTCTTTTCTCTCAATGTCGGACCAAATGGCAGATCTTAATTGTTTGGAAAATGTGACCGATATCACCTTTTTGTCTCTGTTGAAGTCATCCCCAAAGCAGCGAAGGAGTCTGTGGAAACATGGACCCCATAGAATTACGGATTGAGGGCTTTTGGTGAAGTTTGGAGGAGAATAAAAGCACTGGGAAAAGAAAGACCCCTTTTTGCAAAAACTGGCCTAGAGTCCAGACCTAAAAACACTTGTGGTTATTAACCCAAATATGCAATAATAGGGGAAAGAGAAAATGAATTATGGGACAGCACAGTGACTATGGTGCTGTTCTCATGGATCACATATATTTTACAAAATATTAATTGGGGGAAATCTTGGCGTATATTAAGTGAAAACAGCAGGCTACAAAATTAAAACTCCGTAATTCCAACTTTATAAAAAATAGAAAAAAAAAATGGAAGGAAGACCAAAAGTATTAGCAGCATTTATCAGTGAACGGGGAGAATATTTTTATGGTTTTGAAGAATAGTGTCTATATGTTCCACAATGAATATATACTGTTAAATCAGAGCCGACCCAATAAAAGTACCAAAACCAAGGAAAGGGGAACACCAGGCATTTGTGTTGTCAAGTAAGCGCAAGCCATTGTCGTGCTTCAAGTTGCAGCCCAGGGTAAGAAAATATATTCTTCGTCGTTCTCCGCCTTTCCCCTCTCCAGTGAGATTGTTCATTACTACCTGAGCTTCCATTCCCCCCTCTTTCCGCTGTTAGAGGAGGACCAACTTACACAGATGGGCTTGTGTCTCTGTGATTTAGACAGTTTGCGTGTGCCTCCTTTTCCTACTCTTCTGAACTGTAGAACTAAGCAGATATGAGACGGAAAGAAAATGAGGGAAAGAGAGGGTCACAGTGCCATGTAGGTGCCTCGAGGGCCCTAAAGGAAGCCCACTGTGGTCCAAATGCTCTGCTACAGTTGGGGTTCCCCCTGGATCCCCAGCTCTCCTAGGCATCGGCTCCTTTGGAAGCTGGTTGTGTGAATCTCCGTCCAGGACATCATAGCCTATCAAGAACGGCTAGCGGCTTGACAGTCTGTGGAGCAGCTGCCCTGGATGACAGTAGCGTCTGTAGTGCTTTCTCAGGCCACTGCTGAGGAAATGCAAGGCCAGAGGACCCTGGCAGAACAGCCCAAAGAGCGTGGGCTGTAGTGGCCACTTGGCTTATGCTGGAAGAAATGATTTTCTTGTTTTAGATTTTTTTGATTAAAAAATGTGATTATTCTTCTAGTTGGCAGAAGTAATACATGTTTATTTCTTCACATTTTAGAAATCCAGAGCATTTTCCTTCCATTTTGGGAGGACACAGGAAATCTTTCTAAGCCTCCTAATGAAGTCTTTACTTTAAAAATTCACCTTGAAGACATTAAATTTGGTGGGAGAGCATTTCCTACCCTTTTCTCATAGGTCTTTCAGGGGCTGGCTACAGTTTGTACTATATTTGGGGTTCTGAAAACAGAAACCTCATTTTAAATGGAGCTGGGAGGCCGGAAGGGGGCGCTCTAGTGCCCTCCCACTCCACGTCAATTACTTCTCCAGCAGGAAAGTTACTACTTTATCACCCAGCACAAGGAAGGAAGAATTCTCTTCGCCCAGCAACAGCCCAGCCAATGAGAGACTGTCACAACTCAGCCAATGAAAAGCCACCACACTTCACACATTGGCGTTTCCTCCAGTGGACTCTTTGTTCATAACCACCTTTCCCAACTCCCCCTTCTCCTCTATAAAAGAATGTTCCTTTCTTTTCTTCTCTGGACCTGCCTTTGGTTCACCATAGACTGCATGTTCTAAAGAGCAATTCTTTGCTGTTCCCAAATAAACCCACTTTGTTGGTAAAATAACTATCTGTTTTATTGTTTTAGGTCAGCAGGGTACTCAAGGAAGTAGCTGTATTGAACACAGATGAGAGGCTCAGGACATCTTGTCCCTAAAGGGACTAGGACACTGTTCTTGCCCTGAGTTCTGAAGATTCTTCTAGGGTGGCATGGCCCCTGGCTTCCTCACTGTGGCACTGTGAGCCTTGGGAAAACAGTCACCCTTCCCATATCTCAATGGCTTCTGCATAAAATGAAGATTATGTTACACTCTATGTCCCAAGATGTTTGTGAGAGCGTTTGGAATAATGGATGTGAGCCTGACTTGAAAATTAAAATATTGTAAAGGCAAGGTCTTATTCCTAGTTTTTCTATGATTCTACATGTGTCCAGGAGTACCAAAAATCAATAGCAAACATTTTCAATTCTCAAATATTATGTGCTTAGTGCTGCAAAAAGGATTGTGGAGGATATAGAAGTAAAACACATGATCCAGGCCGCAAGGAGCTTACGTACCAGGGGAGATCACCAATGCTTGATGATCTCATTGTATAGCTCATACCTTCATTAAATAGTCCACACTGAGCCATTAGGGAAGACCATAGAGGAGACCATTAGGAGGTTGGAGGAGCAGAGAGGCCTCATGCAGTCTGGGTGGGGCTTGAATAGGTGACAGGGAAATGGTACAATCTCCCTGTTTTTTTGGGGAAAACCAGGACCAAAGCCACCCAAGGGCAAATGATATATTGGGTTCAGGGTGCATCAAGAAAAAGTGATGGACCAGACAGACAGGGCTGAGTAATAACAGGGAACCAGCGGGGAAGCAAAGGGACAGATCCTAGTGGAGGGGAGTCCCAAGACTCAGGCAGAGCTGAGTCCCCAAAGAAAGAATGTATCCACATAAGCAGCTCTACACCCCAATATCTGCACCGCTGTGTGCTCAGTGCATCTGGTAAGGAGCTGATAATGTTGTTGTGAGGAGAAATTGAAAATCTGTTTCCAAATGTCTTAGAAACTGTATAAGCGAATGTAAATCTTAGTTTATTTTAATAAATAAAGATAACTCAGGAATAGGAGTAATATTTTCCCCTTGAATTTCAGAGGGCATTGATTGTGGAAAATTATCCAGGATAATTCATTTTTTATCCTAAATTATTATGTATGGAAATACTAAATGAAGCACTTGGGGAGAGAAATAGTAAGATTGTGTGCTTAGAACATTTATGAGTTTTGCAAAAAGATCCATCAAATTGTAGAGCCAGCTAGCTTCCCTTCACCTTGAATTTCAAAGCACTTTTTGGATTTGGATTTTTGTTTTGTTAAAAAATTTTCCCCTAATCTTTGAATAGCTGGCGCCGGGACCCATGCCCACCTATGTCATTAACATGGTACCACTGGTTTTAACGATGCAGCTTTGACTAAGAATGGAGACTGTAAGATGGATGAATGACAAGACAATAATAATGAAAAATACATATTTATGGACCTCTACAAGCACTGATTGTTGATTTAGTGCAGTGTAATGGACACTAAAATTCTCAGAGTTTCTTCAGCCATCTTAAGTAATTATTTTTTGATTCTTACATCAGAAGTTTTGAAAGTTTTTTTTTTTCCCATGCTTTGTAATGCCTGTTAAATTGTCACAGGATTACGTTTGTTTAGGCACATATAAAACGTTTATATTCTTTTGGAAAGTAGAGTTCTGCTTTTAAAGCCTATGTCTGCAAGTAAAGCCAGCGGATGTGGAATGAGCCAACAGTAGACCGAGGCAGCTGGCCACTAGAGAGTGCTTATGGGTTATTTAGGTGCTGTGACGAGACCATCAGTCTGACTCGTGGGGGTTTTCTTCTAAGTGGGCAACTTATTTGCAGGCATAACCGTTTTTCCAACAAACCTCAGTTTGGTGCATTCTCACAGCCAGATTGCGTTCAACCTGACTCTAAGGTTCCGACAACACAGGCCCAACCACTTCTAACCCTAGCAGGACAGAGGATGGACAAGGCAAAGCTCAGCAGAGTGGAGCTGCGCTGTAGAGGAGCCACCCCTGCATGGAGCAGAGGGCATCCTGGGAATATCTCTGGGGATCTGAACTCCTCAGCCCACTGTTCCAGCTAATGAAATATCTTTAGTCAGGCCAGTTTCCGAGCAAACTAATGAAATCTGTAGGTCTAAGTCTGAAAACAATTTTGTCATGAGGATGTAAGTGTGGTTTTTGATAGGTTTAATTTAAATGGATGTTGGAATAACATGGGGAACCCTGGGGCTAAGAGCTGCAACTTCATCTATTTGGTCCGATTAGAATACCCATCATAACTGCCTGGAGGAATCAGGAACATTCTCTCTGGCAGAGATGAGCTGAGGAAGGGCTATTCATCCGATGACCAGGAGAAGAAGGGCTTACTGCTCCAGGACAGAGGTCAGCAAACATTCCTCCAGCGTTCTCCTTGACCTGGGAAGCGTATTTTTAAAATAAGCAGCCATTTCAGGGCCACAGGAATCAGGACTTATTACAGTGAAGAAGAGAAGCTTGTTCCTTCCAGGGCTAGAACATTCTGTAGGTGACTTTTCAAGTCTTAACCATGTGCTATTATGACATCATTGAAATTTAGTCAGGGTAAAGTCAAGACATTTAAATGGAACTATTTATTTCCTTAAAAATATAGCTTAACTTTCCCTCTCCAACTCTAGAAGGACTATTAGGAGGAAGGGAGACAAGATGACACGACTGTTCTTACAAATCCTAGGGGGCTGTTGTGAAACATCCTTGGTGTCAGTCCAGTTCATGAAACCTCACATCCCTTTTTCCACCCAGACAGGTCTTTGCCCTCACAATGCTTCTTCCAGCCTTGCCTAAGGAGGAGAGGGAAGCAGGAACAACAGAGAAAAGCATGACAATCCAAATATTCTGAGGTTCAAACACCATAGACAATTAACCCATGTAACCCGTGGTGCCCAGGTTTCAGTGTCATTTGCTACTGAGATCCAAGGACTTCATCTTTTTGCCTTGTTAAGACTTTCCTCTCCCTGGTTTTTTCCTAGAGCCCATATTAGCCTTGGCAACAAGTAAGCAACTTTTATAAGGATG
The DNA here is from genome assembly GCF_963455315.2 of Globicephala melas. Classification (NCBI taxonomy): domain Eukaryota; kingdom Metazoa; phylum Chordata; class Mammalia; order Artiodactyla; family Delphinidae; genus Globicephala; species Globicephala melas. The sequence continues at coordinate 1,685,493 of NC_083315.2, read as the reverse complement.
GGTCATTTTGTTAAACATCCACATCTCTGAAAATTTGGGATCCCCAAGTGAGTGACCTGATTAACAACGTTCACAAGAAACACAGCTGCAGAGATGACGGTGGGCGCCAGCTTAGCCATGTCTCATGCACAACCTGGGGAAGTTTCCTGTCCATTTCTCATGCAACTGACATGGTCATTTTCCTCTCCCTGCCATAGACTTCCAAAACCTTATCCAAATCTAGGGCAAACTCGAGCTTTTTCCTCTGGTGTGTTGTCTTCACGGATGCTCTCCAATTTACGTGAGAATGCACCTCTCTCTTCATTGTTTGGAACACGAAGGCAATTGCAAATTATTCTGACTCCTTACCACCTCTCCTCCCCATATACTAATCCCTTCTACCAGGTTCACTGCACATCCACACCCTAATAGAGGAGGATATAGACTAGGTCACATGAAAATCGCTGGACCACTCTGCATAGGTGAACTTGTCTCCATCCCCTGCAGCAGTGATGAACTGTAGGTTCCACCCACATCAGTTTGTCTCCCAAGGAAAGACTCTTACCAGTAGTTCATCCCATCTGTCTCTTTAACAATTTTCTTGGCACAGATAATTGCATCTGTGAGGTCGTCAGTGATCAAGTCTGTAAGAGAGAGTAGAGGGTTAGCTGAGATTTTATTGTTGGAGCTGGGGAGACCCGAATCAGATTTTCTTCACTTTTCTCACTGCTTTTGGAGCAGGCGGGTTGGAAGAACCATGAGCCGTATCCTTATTTTTGTTACACTTCTTCACAAATCAAAGAACTGTTTTTGTTTCTAGACCATCCACATCTTAAAGTTTCAGACTCCTTGGTGTTTCAGAGGAATGGACCAGCCCTGAAAGGTTTTTGGAAATGTGTTTAGGGAAAACACAACAGGAAAATGTTTTTTATGTCTTAAAGAAACACACAAGTGAGAGAGGACAGTACAGTGTTTTCTTTACTTGTGTTAATTTGACATGGAACATCTCTTTATAGATAATTATTAAACTTTTGTCTATTGTAACTTTCTGGTTTGTGCAATAATTTTCTTTTCTTTCTTTTTCTTTGTAGAAATTTTTAAGTTTTATGTCAAATACATCAATCTTTGCCTTTGTTACTTTTTCTATGGCTTTCAGATGTAACAAATCTTTCAACTGAAAATGTGTTCATTGACGTTGCTTCACCAGAAGTGGTCTCAAAATCCTTCTCAACACAAACATGACAGAAAAAGGCAGATAAACAAAAAAAAGTCCAACATCATTTCTGTTGCAGGTTGGTTTCTCCAGAAGCAGTTGCTGAGATGGGTTTGGAGTGCAAGGTGTTTATTAGGGATCCACACCTGTAGAAGAAACGGGCAGAAGCAGGGCTGGGCAGGCGGAGACCATAGCTGTGATCTAGACCCATCAAACCTCACCCCCTGGCCTTGAGCCTGTGGTGAATGTTGCCCATCAGAGTTGCCCAGGTTGGACCCCTCTGAGGCCCAGTTTTTATACCCCAGCTGCACTCACTCCCCGGGTTTGGCTGCCCACGGGACCTTAGGGAATGCAGCTCTTGACACCCGAGCAGGTGCCGGTAGACAGTGCGCAAATCACACAAATGCAGCTGGGACCAAATGTCCTTCCTTTGAGGGGAACCTGGGAAATCCACATCCACGCCCACCACAACCACCAATCCAAGACACAAAAACCCAAACCATTTGACAGAATTTCTATTTAACAACTGAGCAGAGATTTTGTAGGCATTGGGTAACGCTCGATATTGACAAGGGTGCAATGACATATGCACTCCTGAGTTCTTGCTGATGGAAGTGTAATGGACTCAACTTTTCTGGAAAGCAAATAAAGCTTTATTAGCTTATAAAAGTCTTCTGCCTTGTTTCTGGGAAGAGAATTATTTATAACAATAGCTATTGCTATTAGTTGACCTTTATGGAAAATGTACCCTATGTCCAGCACGTATGAAGCCTCTTCATGCATTATCTCCCTCATACTACAGGATTACCATGGCTACAGCCATTAGCATCCCTGTAAACTGGGGTCACACACCCAGTAAGCGAGTCTGCCTTCAAACCTAAGGCTACTTCCTTCCAACAGAGCTACTGCAACAAGATTCCCGCCTGTGCAACACCGTCTGCTAACAAAGTCGATAATAAAAGTATAAATACTTCATTAATTTTTCAAGTAATTATTATCCAAACTTAAGGGCTTGGTATCTAATACAAGTTCAGATTACTTAGAAACACTTTATTTCATGTGCATACATTCCTGATGAGTGCTTGAGACACTGCGGTTTGTGATTGAACGTGGTTGGGGCCTGTTTCCTAGGAGAAGTGGGTTCTCTGGGGTCTCCAGGGATGGCAGGACACAGATTACACAGAGTAGGGAAGAAGCAGAGTGTACGCTGTTAGATCTGCCTCGGCGCAGCCCTGGGGCCAGCACGCAGAGAACAAAGCTCGTGTTTGCGGTGCGGCAGGTTGCCCGTCTGGAGATGCTGTGCACGGTTTGGTGGGAGGCGTAGGTACTGCAGGCCTGGGTCATACAGATCGTGGAAGGTGTTTGTCAATGTCCCACTTTGTTGCACAACTGAGAGGTTTTGCAAGTGCAAGTTGGACGTGAGTTTGAATTTCCTTAGGATAATGTGTTAAGCTAGGTCGGGGCTGGGGAATAAAGGACCTGGCACGGGGCTGAGATGTGCGAAACCCAGTGAAATTGCCACAGAGGGGCAGCAGAGGGGCAGAAACGAGCCCAGAGAGCAGGTATGTACCAGCACGCGAGCCAAGAATGGCTTCTGCTCCATTTACTTCAAATAGACAATTCTGTCCAGTCAAACACAGATAAGGAAAGGGTTAGGTTGAACATCAAAGCATCGTTCCATGGAATCATTTATTCTCCCCCATCCAACAAAAGAAAACAGCAACAATCTACACAAAAAGAACTCGTTCTTTTCAGGTAAAAGACTTTGAGTTCTACTGCAAAGTCTGTCTCTCCCCAGCATAGTCCTGGCCCCCAATGGAAATACCACTACCTTGACCCAGAATTTACATCTCCTCGTACTCTCTGAAGTGACAATGGCCAACTCAGATGCCAGGCTGATATGAGAAATAGAGATTAATGTAAGTGGGCTATAGCCTAGATGCAGGGGGCAATGATGGTTTTCTTAAACATCTCTTATTTTAATGAGGACTAAGTTATTGGAGGGAAATAAAGATTGCTATTACATTATTATAGGTATGTGAGTTTGTGTATACATAGATATGTTTATATTTCTATATATGTATATATAACAAATATTATGTCCAAATAGTTTGGGAAGGCCGCAGCAATCTGAGGAATATGGTTTGGTCTGGTACTAACAAGAGCACGTAGCTTCAGCAGGTGGGCGTGAGGTGCATGTATTCTGTACATGCATGAGGTGTCACCTACCTTGCACACACACTCTAATGCTAGCTTGTTTCTAGGTTCTCATGACGAATGTCCCTACTTCTGTAATCCATGGGACAGAATGACATTGTCCCTAAGTACAGCCTCTCTGGCCTGAGGCTGGGGGCGGCCGGTCATAGAGGGTGATTAGAGTATAAAACCAACATCTTGTTTTCTATTTTAAAGCTGTCCCTAAAAATCCCAGGCTGTTGACGATGAGAAAACAGATATGAGTGATCCTTCACCTCTAACCACGAACCATCTAACATTTTAATTTCTGAGAATCCATGGTTGTCTTGCAGATATACATTTACCCCAGACTTCCTTAACTGGCACAACATTGGACAATCCTCAATCAGTAAACTGCATGTAAAGTCAAGCACGGCCGTGAGCGGCAGATTTTCTCTCCTACTGTAAACAACTAGACAACTAGACAAAACGTGATCATGATTTTCAGGCATTAGACAACAGGGAATGCAGAATCCTTGAGAGATAGAAACCAGACGAGGCTCACCTTGTGACTGCTGTGACCGTCTGCCCAGTGCCACTTTCCAGACCTTGAAGGTAAAACCCAGACAGGAGATGGCAGTCTACGTGGAGGAGACAGAGATGAGAGGCTGAGACAGTTGGCATTTGTCGAGAGGGTCCCTGAGAGGAAGGAGTCACCAAAAGGAGCACGCCTGAGCTCTGCAGAGAGATGCCACTGAGTCTTTGGCTGAAGACCAAACCGGGCATGTCGAGGGTAAAACTCCATGAGACTAGTCAGAGAACTGTTGCGAGGGACCTCAACAATTGCAGGGGTCAGCCAGGGCTGGGAGACATGATTTCTGACTGGTCAGAGGAGAGAGGCTTTGCTGAACCTTAGGATATTCAAGAGAGGCTAAAAGGGAAATACTTTGAGAGTAAGGCTGAACTAGCCCTCCCATAATGACTGCTCTAGAACATCCCTGACCAGAACTAACTGCTTGCCAAGATGAACTTCAATAATCCTTAAAGGAAGACAACACAATCCAGACACTCAACAATGTAATACACATGCTGTCTAATATCCAATAAAAAGCGATCACGTGTACGAAGAGGTATGGAAATGTAACCCATAACCAGGAGAAAGATCAGTCAAAGGGAAGACCCAGAAGTGACAGAGTTGATTGAATTAGCAGACAAGAAACTTAAAACAATGCTTATAAATATGTTTATTGCTATCAAGGACTTACAGGAAAACATGAATCAAATGAGAGAAATGAAAGATATAAAATAATTACCTAGCACTGAAAAAATGCATTACCTGAAATGAAACATTCAGTTGGTGAATTTAATAGATTAGGCACTTCAGAAGAAAGATCAGAGAACTTGAACATAGAGTGGTGGAAACAATTGAAAAAGAAAAAACAAAGAAATCGAAAAAGGCTGAAAAAAAAATGAAGAGCCTCAGTGACCTATAGGAAAACATTAAATGATCTAACACATGTGTTATTAGACTCCTAGAAGGAGAAATTAAAAAAGTATCCACTCGGGGACCCAAAATGTTAGCGAATATCAAGCAAGATAAACACACACAAAAACCAGACATTTGTGATCAAATTGCTGAAAATTGGTGACAAAGAGGAAATTGTAAAAAGGAGCTAGAGGAAAAAGGACACATTACCTACAAGGAGCCCGAGAAAATCAAGAGTCAACTCTATTATATGTGAAGTGGTATAATGTTTTTTGAAGGTAGAATGTGATGCATATTGTAAACCCTAGAGGAACCACTAAAAATAAAACAGAAGTACAGCTAATAAGCCAGTGGTGGAAATAAGAGAGAATACTGGAAAGATTCAATTAATCCAAAAGAAGGCAGGAAAAATAAATCAAGAATAGATGGATAGATCCCACAAATAGATGGTAGATTTTAAAGTAATCATATCAGCAATTACATTAAATATAAATGATCAAAATCAAGGTTCAGCAAACTATGTAGGACCCACAGGCCCAACCTCTGTTTTTGTAAATAAAGTTTTATTAGAACACAATCATGCCCATTCATTTACGTATTGTCTGTGACTGCTTTTGTGCTATGTGAAGAGTTGAATAGTTACAAAAGAGACTATAAGGCTCACAACACCTAAACTGTTTATTATCTGTCCCTTTCAGAAAAAGTTCCCTGGTCTAAACATTACTGTTGAAAAGCAGAAGTTGTTGGACTGGCTATAAAAGCAACACCCAATTATATGCTGTCTATGAGAAATTCACTATAAATGTAAACATATCAAAGATATTAATGATAGTTCCTTTTTGAAGTTTTCATTTCCCAGCATAATCTCTGCTTTCAATAAGTTACTTTTATCTGGTTTTTGTTGTTGTTGTTGGTGGTGGTGGTGGTCTCATTCTTTCATGTCAGTGACACTCCTATGAAGTCTAATGCCCCTTAGTTATCTGCACTTATTTAGGAGAGGGACACTAAAAAGCTGATTAGGAGTTCTGTACACAGAGGTGGGGATTTTCAACTGTGCATCTCACTGTAGGGAGATCTAGCTAGTTTGTTCACTGGGAAGTCCCACTTCAGTTACTTCCTTTCCATCTGGCTGGATTCCCCAGAACAAGGTCTTCTCTTCTGGAGAGGCTAGGCTGGTTGCCAACATTCCAGGATCGGAGTGAAGGAAGGTGACTGGGACTACAGAAACTTAACTCCATGTTTCGTATGGAGCTCTCACACTCAAATGTTGGCGAGGTCTCTCAGTTGAGAGATGTTCTACTTATCCTGTCCAGGAGAGAGAGCCCCAGTATCCTGCCAGGGTTGAGGAGGAGCAGTCAATACATGAATGGAATCAGGAGGGGAATCAGCTGCTCCTTAACTGGATTTCCAATTGATCATCCTGTTGTCAACCTGCCTTCCCTCCAGTTTCCAGAAGTAGCTGGTGCTGCTAATTTCTGAGCCCTTTTGGGATCCTGTGGTTGCTTCTTGGCTTTCCCATGGTCAGTTTAAGATTCAGGATTTAGCAATTCTCTAATTGCTAAATTAGTCACCATTTGTCCTCTCACTTTCCAGCTTCTAACAATATACACAGCCAACCACCATGTTTAACTAGAAGACTCTATTGGCAAGCTCATAGGAGATGCTAATGAGAGTGACCAAGAAGGGAAGGAGTTTAAAAGTCAAACCTGTAACAAGTGAAGGTACTGAATGTTTGAGCCTTGGAGATAAGAATTGAAGATGAGAAATACTTACTAATTATTTTCAAACATTTAATAAGTTGCTGTGTATAAAATAGAGAAAATCTGTTTTGAATAAATCCAGAAGGAAAAACTAGTATTAATGGAAGAAAGCTATAAGGACATGGATTTTGGCTCAACAAAAGAATGCTCTAAATTAAGGGTTGACCAACAATTGGTCAGGAGGTAGCGAGCATTCCATAGTATTGTAGGAGTAGGGACAACTTATTAGGTAAATTAACATAGTGTTCCATCATTCATACATTCACACTTATGTACTGGTTATCTTGTATGTGTCCAAGAGAAATAAAAGTTTATTTCCTGCTCCTCAGGAATTTTATCACTCTTTGTCTTCACCCTTGCTTTTTTCCCTACATTCATTTAGTTAATGAATATTTCTTGAGCTCCAACAATGGCCAGGGACCATTCTAGGCACTGAGGATACACCAGTGATCAAAACAGATAAAACTTCTGCCCTCACAGAGCTTACCTTCTAGAGGGGGAGCAAACAAGACAAACACTTACTTCACTCCATCCTTCTACCGTTGAGTGTCCCTTGCATATTCTTCTCCATACCACCAGCCATGACCATCATTCAGGTCTTTTTATCTCTCACTTAAATCGTCTCTTCTTTAATCTGTCTCACACCCAGCTTGCATATTAATTTTTCTGAAGCAATGTTGAATCAACTGACCTATTCTGATTTCCTAGTGCAGGCAGAATCAGTGTATGCTCCTTAGCCTGGGTCCCAAGGTCCTCTGTGGTCAGGTAGTCATCAACCTCTACAACCACATGTCCTGTTATTTTTCATGCACCTTTTTGCTTTTTTGTTCTCCTTACCTGGAATGACATTTCTCTATCTTTGAATATCCAAATCTTACCTATCTTCCAAATCTTAGATAAAATATCATTATGTCTACAAAGCTTCCCATGACTTTATTAATAATATCTCTTTCCTTGGAAGCCCACACCTGTTTACAGTCATTTATCGAACTTCGTATAAGCACATATTCTCTTCCCTAACGCCAGAATTCGTGTTGGATGCGTCCTGCTATGCTCAGTTCTGTGCACACATATATTTCTCAAGTGATTGAAGTGAAAGACCTGGAAGTGAATTCTAGCGTCATTTCTACTGTTTACAAAGTGCTATGTGAAGTGAATTTATTTGTCTCATTCTGTACAAAGAAACGTAAACTGCATGTATTGAGTGAATTGCTATGGAAAACAGTTGGTGGAAAGCAGTTGGTGAACAGCTTTTTCCTTCTTAATGCATATATTTAACTTTTCTATGCATGAAAGGGTAGTAAGGTCATTTATCCAGGCCCCTGTTTTTGTGGTGGGCTTCATAAAAACCACCCTAGAAGGTAAAAGTCATCTTTGGACAAGTAGGCCACAGGATCATGAGTGTCACCTTGGGGAACTGTTGAATAAGTTACTAGCCTAGCGCAGACCTACTTGCACATCTGGACTCCAAATTCTGGTTAAAGCAGAAGGTGTGTGGATATTCCATGATCAACTTCCCCGTCTATCCCTACGGATAATATCTGTAGAGTCAAAAGCATACCTGAGCAGGCCACATGACAGTGATTTTTCTCTTGCAGCTTCCCACGTCTGCACCACGTGTAACTGTTTATCTTAAAAATGCCATAGTCGGTGCTCCCGTCCTCCAGGTCAGTCTGAGCAGTGGTGTTGTAGTGGCTCTCGTAGTAGGCCATGCAGATCCCTAGAGGGAGAAAAAGCCAGAAATGTGAGGGGAAAAAAAAGCATTTTTTTCTCCAACCCTGCTCTGAGGGGGAGAGTTCCCTTATACATGTTAAGGGAACATGCTCTGCTCCCAACAAAGCTTGGGGAGGGTCAGGGCTGGTAGTGAACCCGAGTGGCACAGGATGGGCAGGGTGGCACACATAGTCAGTGGCTGAGTTTGGACTAGACTAAACGTCAGGTCTGCCCCCTACACTGTCAGCAAGAATGGTGGTGTTTTCCCCTTCCCTTGCTGGTGTCATTTGTACAGGACTCCAGGAGTGAGGACAAGAGGGGCAGGGAGGAGGAGAGAAGCCCCCGAGAGCAGCAGTTAAGGACATGTGAACAGCCAGCAGCCGTCCCTGTTGGGCAGAGCATGGACAGGCTGGGAGCAAACAGAAGTGAGTGTGGATGGGGCCTTTGACATCTCAAGGGAGAGTCCAAGGGAAGAAAGAGAACAGGAAGGGAGAAATCTCACAGTTTCCAAGGCTAAAGCCCCGGTAATCGTCCAGGCCAGCCCTCGAAAATATTTTTGCCAGTTTACAGCGAGTGTAGATTTTGGGTTCAACGACTGTGATCAGGCAGCCCATCAGGGCCAAAGTACCAGCAGCCTTCATCCCCAGGCCTGTTGAAGGCAGAACCTGTCAAAAATGAGAGACCACATCAGACAGCCCTGCTTTGTCCTGATTCCTGAGACTAAGTCTATTGCCAATGAGAACTTCGAAATCTGCCAGCCTAGATGTCTCCTGTCACTTGTGAACATTCAGAGCCAGCATCAGGGAAAAACCAAGGGCAGTGAGTACACAGTACAGGGAAAGGGTGAGTGCAGGCTCTCTAACCCTTTCTACATGATTACTTTCAAGTAAATGCTATGTTCCTGGGACCAGGCGTGCAAAGAAATTAACCCTCAATTGACGTCCAGATGAACCACAGAGTGTGAAGCATTTCTAGGATTCCCATTTTAACTCTATGAAACAAAACAAAACAAAAAATAGAATACAAAGAGGTAACCATTCCCTATGCACGTGGAAACAGACACCTCAGTTTCAGCCTGAGATGAAATATACATGGGTCTACATGGACCACTTTAAGATTTATTGTTGGAGGTTTATTAAAGGGAGAAGATTTAGCACCTTATCCTTCTTCCTTTCTCTTTCCTTGGTACTTTTCCAAATGTGGGAATGTTGCTTCAAAAATATCAGTGTTACATTGCAAATGCAATGTTTTTTGGGTTTCTTCCATCACTGTTTCACGGGCCTTCCTAAAAGTCGGGTGTCAGCTGAGGAGCAAGACGGGGTGGGTGACTGTGGGTCAAAAAGAGGAGGAAAGTGCTGGCGGTGGGAGTGGAGAGGGCGTAAAGAGATCCCACCGAATTATTTAAAATGGGAGTAGGATCAAGAGGTCCATGCCCCATTGGCTACTGGTTTTCCAGAAGTGATTCCTCTCTTGAAGGAATCTGTCTTCCCCAAATAGAACAACCTTGCTGGGATGAGGGTGGAGTGAAATTTCTGAATACTGTTCCTCATACTGAACCTGATATTCATACATATTTTCATCCAGTATCATTTTCTTTATCTGCCTAGAAGTTTCTAGAGTTGTTAATTTCTCCTCGTGGAGCTAAGTTTTCCCACTGAGAGGTGAGGCTAAAACCAGGGCTGAGTATTCAGCAAGGCCAGAGGGAGAATCATTATGGGGGCTTTAAAGTAATTAAGCAATAAGGTGACTACATCTCAGATGGGGTATCTAGAATACATACCGGTGGGTAGCAAGGGTCATTAACTAGGTCTGCTTTTGTAAGTAAAGTTTTATTGGCACATAGCCACGCCCATTCAGTAATATATTGCATATGGCTGCTTTTTCCAGTTGAGTGTTGTGTTAGAGACCGTATTGACCACGAAGTCTAAAATATTTATTATCTGGCCCTTTATAGCAAAAGTCCCTGGGGTATAGCAGTGAGTTATAACCTAGCATTGTGCCAGGCACTGAGAAGGAGACCAACGAGGTTTATGACACAGAGCTTACAAATTCAGATGGTTTCCACCCCTTGTCTTAGAATCTCACTGGTCTCAAACAAATCAAAATAAAACAAAACCCCGCAGCAGTGCTGGCCCCAAGTACAAAGTTCTACATCCTTCAAGCCAGGGGTTGTCCTTGCTGATTCTTTGGGACAGTGGCTTCATTAGAGTAATTTAGGTCTTACTAAAAAGGTACCTGCCTCACAGACACCCCTCAGGTGATTCTGGCGGAGAAACACTTCTACTTACTCAATCAGTGATGGGCAGCTCACAGGAGCTTCCTGTAGCCCATGAAGCCATTCCTGATTCTTACAAGGCACAAGTGATCTTGGCCTCAACCAAGGACCTTTCTTTAGAGCTTTAGAGAAAGAAGAATTCTTAGCTCTTCTGTCTCCAACTGTCTAGAGATTCTAGGATTCTATTTCTTGGGACTTAGGTGGTAACTACATTTTGGAACTGTCTACTTCTCCTTTCTACGTCTTCCTGGGGCCTCCCATTCCAGTGAGAGCTTGTTTCTAAAGCAGCAGTCTCTAAACTTTATCACAGATCCCATTGGTAAAGGAAATTAAGCGTGTATTCCCAGTAGGTGGACACTGAACTATAAATCACACTCATGCTCTTCTGTATTAATACGTGATGTAAAGTATAAACATAACAAAACTAAAATTTGGAAGAGGGTGAGACAGAGGTTAAATTACCATTCAACACTTGTATTAACAGCACAAAATAGCTTTCTCTCATTGAATTGTTATTATTAATAAAATATTTTTAGTGAGAGCAGAAAGATTGAATGGGATTCATCAGATTTGAAAACTTTGGTTTAATGCTCAGTGGATCAATAACTAAAGGGCTAGTTTCGAGATCCATTTATTTCCATGCTCAGATTTAATGATATTTGAAATTAATTCTCGTCGTGGTATATGCGGATCTAAGGAAAAGAAATTCTTGTTGGTTGCACATAATAATCATTATATTCTTTTCTTAAATTCTATATGCCAATGAATCAAAGATTTCATTGAAATTTACCTAATACAATTTTACTTTTCCAGTTATCAATCTTTGCTTTTGTAACTTAATTAGAAATAATCAGAGTTTTCTATTTTTAATAAATGGCCTTGAAACCTATCCTTTTCTTTTGGAAGATTTTAGAAGAGGTTGGGAAGTATTTCTAAGATTTTAGAAGTGTGCAGATATAAGACAATTTTGAGTACCAAATCTCAAAATTCCAAAAACATAAATAGGATAGTAAAAAATTCTCTTTCCCACCCTCTCAATCAAGCGCTAGTTCTCTTTCCTACAGGCAACAAATGATACGACTATGTCTTCCAGAGATGTGATACACACACACACATATGTGAATATAGTCTTTGAGTTTTCTTCTTCAACTATTCCTGTACCTTACTTTTAAAACTTGGTAATATATTTTAAGGATCTATTTTTATGACTGTGCTGTATTGCAGTGTGATATAACATATTTAGTCGACTGGGTATCGATGCACATTTAAATTGTTTCATTCTTGTATGATAAACATATTAAACTAAATAATCTCACACGTATGTTATTTGCATATTTGTAAAAATATCTGTAGGATAAATTCCTAGAAGTGGAATTGCTGAGTTTTAGAGTGCTTTTGTAATTTTGCTAGACATTGCCAAATTGCCTTTCACGTGGGTCTGTACCAGGAAGATAAGGCTCTTTCCCCTCTGCCTGGTCAGCAATGGCGTTATTAGACTTTTTAATCTTTGCCCATCTGAGAGGTGAGAATGGTTCTTAATACAGTTTCAATTTATATTTCCTTTCATACATTCAGGAGCCATCTGTGGATCTTTTTCTGTGAACTGTCTCTAATATAAAAAATATTATAGGTTTGGTCTTCAAACATCTTTTTCAACTTCCTTTGAATTAAGGATTTTACTAATCAGTGAGAAAATCAAGGTAGATTGTGCCTTTTTCTTTCTTCAAAAATGTGTGTTTAGCAAGTTTGTGAGATATAAAGTAAATATACAAAAGTCAGTCATAGTCTTATATACCACCAATACAAAATAGAACTTGACATTATAAAACACTTTTAAAAATAGCACAAAAACGAAGTCCTTAAGTTTAACTCTAACGAAATATATGCAGGACCTATGTGCTGACAACTATAACAAATGAAAATACCAAGAGGATCTAAGTAAATGGAGAGATACTCCATGTTCATGGATTTGAAGGCTCAGCATTATAAGATTTGATTGATAGATTCAATGGAATCACAAACAAAAACTGAGAAAGTTGTTTTGAAATGTTAATAAGATGATTCTAAAATTTTTATGGAAAGATAAAGGGACTGAATACCCAAAACTGTTCTGAAAAAGAACAAAGTTGAAGGACCTTGGAACCTGGTTTGAAGACTTCATATAACACTGCAGTAATCAATACAGTAGGGTATGGTGGAAAGATAGACACATAGAACAATAAAACGGAATAGAGAGCCCAGAAATAGACTCACAAAAATATAGTCAACTGAATTTTTATGAAGATGTAAAGGCAATTAAAAGGAAAAATGAGTTTTTTCAACAAATGCTACTGGAATGATTGGGTGTATATTTGCAAAACAAACAAACAAACAAAAGTGCACCACCAATAAAACAATAAAAGTAAAACAGGTATGTTGAAGGAAACATACAGAAGAATTCTAAATAATCTTTGTAGATAATCCCTTGTCCAGGAAATGGAGCTTAATTCTCTTCCTTTTGAGTAGGGGGTGGATTTAGTGACTTGCTTCCAACAGAGAGAGTATGGAAAGGGGAAAAAAAGTGACTTTATATTAGAGAAACCTGGAAGACCCCACCTTAGCCAGTGATGAAGGTTGATCTCATCAGTCAAGAGTCATGTTCTGTAGCCCCTGATGTGATGTGATGAGAAGGGCACTTACCTCTGTGGTTTTCTCCCCTGGCATCCACAATCCCAGTCCAATCATAAGTCAAAACCCCAACGAAGGACATTCTACAAAATACCTGACCAGAACTCTTTAAATGTATCAAAGTCATGAAAAACTAGATGAGAAATTGTTACAGACCAGAAGAGGTGAAGAAGATACAATGATTCGATCTAATGTGCTGTCCTGCATCGGCTCCTGGAACAGAGAAAGGACAATATTCATAAAACTGATGAAATCTGAATAGCACCTGTAGTTAATGCATTGATTTCTCAGTTTTGACAAATGTGCTGTGGGTGGGTCCCATGTTAGAGTCAAGGGCCTGGGTAAAGGGAAGATAGAGAGAAATATAAACTTAGTCTAAAATTGTTCTAAATAAATAAATCTAAAAATATCTGCTCCTTTGCATAACTCTCATAGCCGCTTATAAAGTTGAGCAAACGTGAAACACTTGTGTCATATGGTGCTTTACAATAAGGAGTATCTATTTGGTCTTCACCCCAGTTTCTTGGAAACATCCTAAGTAATAAGAGTGAGAAAGGTGTCTGATATTCATAACAAACCCCTTTCAACCACACCTGAGTTTGTGTTAATGACATGACTGTCAGAACATCTAAGGATAGGGGCTGGTCACCAGGGGAAACAACCATGTGATCAGAGGGTTGGAACTTTCAGTCCCATCCTCTCGCCTCACCCCGGCCTCCAGGGAGGGGAGAGGGGCTGGAGGTTGAGTCCAGTCCCCAGTGGCCGGTGATTTAATCAATCGTGTCTATGTAATGAAACCACAATAAAAACCCAAAAGGAGGGGCTCAGAGAGCTTCCAGGTTGGTGAACCAGAACATATCCACACGCTGGGGGGCTGGTACCTCCTAAACTCGACCCAGACAGAAATTCCTGTGTTCAGGACGCTTCCAGGCCTGACCCTGTGGATGTCTTCATCTGACTGTTCCTTCGTAACCTTTAATGGCCTTTGTAATAAACTGATAATCTAGTAAGTAAACTGTTTACCTGAGTTCTGTGAGCCCCTCTGGCCAATGAATCAAACCAGAAGAGGGGACTGTGGAAGCCTCCAAATCATAGCCTGTTGGTCGGAAGCACAAGGATCAACCTGGATTTGTGATCGGCCGTCTTGGGGGACCGAGCCCTTACCCTGTGGGATCTGATGGCTGCGTCTCCATGGAGATAGTGTCGGGACTGAGTTAAATTACAGGACACTCAGTCAGTGTCCATTGAGAATTGAAGAACTGCTTGGTGGTGCTGGGAAAACACACAGACTCAATGGACTTGCTTATGGTAAAATAAAAATGATTAATAGCTAAATCTGACAACACTTTTAGCTACTTTGCCCATGACAAACCCAGCAACCATGGCACAAAAGATTTTTGAGATCACTCTTCTCATTACAAAGTATTGTGAAGAATCTATTATTGAAAGGCCCCATGTCTGTAAAATTAACCATAGTAACTACTAACGCAGTTCACCCTACTAATATAGTCTGATCTTACTTTTTTATAAAATGGAACCACGTTGGTGATAATCTGGGCCGTCTAACTTGTCATATGTTGCAATAAGCTGAAAGAAATGGGTGTCTATATTATTGTCACTCCGCTTCTCCGGGGCATGTAAAATAGGATGAAAGACTCAAGAACAATACAGCTCAGGTATGTGACGGCTGGCGACTGGCCCCTGGAATTGGAGAGGAACCCGTCTTTACAAGGGATGGACTTCGGTCAGGATTCTAGGCTACCTTCCTCTGAAATAATAAGGAAAAGTGATAAAACAATGAAAAAAATGCTTTGGTTCATCTTTCTTTTTTTTTTTTTTTTTTTTTTTACCATGCGTGTTTGTTTATGTTTACAGTTTTCTCTGCCATTTTTCTGAGTAGAAGAACCTGGAAAGTTAAGAATGCAAGGTCTGGAATCAGACTGCCAGGGTCTGAACGTTTGCCCTGGACAACTACGAATAGTTACTTTAACTTCTCTGTGCTTCAGCGGCGCCTTCTATAAAACGGGATCGTAACAGTACTTTCTTCAACAGAGTAGCTACTTGGTAGCCCAAGTGAAGGTGATACGTGTAAGCTGTTAGAATAGTGCCTGCTACGTAACAAGAGCCTCCACACACGCGGGTTACTACCGTCATCCATGGAGATGACCGCTGTGGCTCTTTTTATGACCATGGTGAAGAAAATGAAGTCTTAGGTCAAAGCAGCAGGCAGGTTGGGTAGCGATTTTGATGAAGAAACATGAGACCACTCTCAATAAAGATTCATTCATCGGAAGGGTCTGGAGGATTTTCAAGTTAGAGTTCTCAGTGCAGCACGTTGGGAGATCTGAAAACGTTTTGTAAGTGATTGTACAGGGAGGGTATTCACGTGCATTCTTTCTTTACAGGGTTTCTAAATGTGACCAGATCCCCAAAGGAACCTGGGACTTCCAAAATATTAGGAACTGCTGCTTTTGAGCCTGCTCCGCGGAGGTTAGACGGCTCACCCCCTGGAGTCCTCTGCCCTGCCTCGAGGGACCTGCTCGGATAGGACACGAAGCTTCCGTGGTCTTTCATGCCACACGAATCTTGCCCTGGCTTAATGTTTTGCCTTCTTAATGTTTTTATTCCTTGACATTTTTGACATTTGCAGAATACATAATGAAAGATCTCCAGTGTTCCAAACACTCCCAGGTCCTTCAGGCATGGTTCAGGACCATAGGGTAACATTGATTACTCCATGAAACACACACTAACTAAACTTTGTGGCAGTCATTCGTGCTCTGATCTTGGGAGAATCTGTGTGTGTGTGTGTGTGTGTGTGTGTGTGTGTGTGTGTGTTAGTGTTTAGTCCTTCCCATCAAATTCCTGCTACCTTTTCCCCCCACAAATGCCCACCTATTGGTAGACCTTTTTCTTTGCCATCATCTTTGCAAATCTTCCCCATTTTCACTTGCAGATGTCAGCGTGTCATGTTATCTCCATTTCTAATTTTTTTGAAGTCCAAGATAAATGCAGAAAAAACTTGCACTGTGGCTGAACTCTCCTTCACTTCTTGAGAGGAAAATGTCTGTGTGGCATGACTTTTTCCATCATTTAATCCAACTGTTGCACTCTCAGAATACGAAAACTCAGAACCCTCGCAGGTCCCTGTCAAAGGCAAAATAGATGCTCCTGGGAGCCAGATGACTGGGGAATGAGGTCCCCACCAAACTACCTCTAGCCTTGAATGTGTCCCCCCAAAAGGAGGGCCCCAACTCTGCTGGAGTCCCGATTGCGTTGCCACTTTTAAGTGGGAAGGAAGTTCTGTGGGAATAAAATCCTGATTCCCTTGCTGTCATTTGTTTGTTGTATCCGAGGTTTGCAGTAATTTGTAAGCATGTGTTTAAAATCCCACCTAACGTGTATCTCCGTTCTCAATGCTGGCAGACTCCAACGGTGAGAACTGAATCGTCTGGTGACCTTTCCGATGTATAATTTAGATTCAGAAAAAATCCCAATAACGAATCTGGATTCTTGAAGTTTACAATGAAAGACAAACTATTTATAAACAAATAATAAAACCAATCAAAATGAGATTTTTTTTTCAACCAGAAAGACCCTCTAGAAATGTTATAGTCTAGTACTGTCTTTGGTTAGAAAGATGCGGCTTGAAGCGTTACCTTGCTGCATTTTAACGTGTAGCACAGTTTCTCTCCAAGTGAGCATTCAGTAAGTGCCTGTTGAATGAATCTTTGTGATTAAGTGACTTTGCTATAAGAAAAAGTTTCCTGGTGCCTGGCCCTACCTAGTCAGAGCTTAATAAATATTGAGTTAATAGGACATACCTATGGAAACTCACTGTAAAAGCCAATCATAACAAACAACCATTTAACCCAGAGATGCAGCTTTCCACAAACCAGCTAATATCGCCAACAACAATTGGAGTCATCACTCTCCCTTCTGAGCACAGCAATCATCTAGCAGAATTCTAAGCAAGAATTATTTACATAATCATGGTTGTTGCCCCATATCCTTTATTCAGTTAATCGGGGAGTATACTTCTGTTCACAGTGGCTGACCTGGATTAAGGGCCTGCTGCACCCTTTAGAAATTGTCATTTCTTTTACCATCTCCTAGAACCCTTGGCCCGCCCCCCACCCCAAGCCCTGAGTGCTCAGAAGGCCGGCCCCCATCTCTGCTCACCTCCCTTCATTAAGCAGTGGATCCTCAGCCTGTTTCCATAAGGTACTGTCACCGGGCCAGCGTCTCACGTTATAGCTGCTCCCGTGTACCCACGGCCCAGGATTTTACACTTTGCCTTCCACAGTTTAATGTCTTTGATGAAAAGATACCACTGCTTGCGAATCTGGATGGGTTTTCACAGCAGAGTTTGCACCACTAATGAGTTTGCTTAAGAAAAGTCGAGGATCCAAGATTTCACGGCAATTCCATTTGCTGACCCAGATGTGGTAATAATATTTGATATGAACTCAAGCAAGCATTCCACGGATGTTAAAAATCATGGGCACTTCCAAGCGGTTATTATTTCTAATTTCATTTGGGGGTTTGGGGAAACTCTTGATCCTTTATATTTTTCCTTTGACTGGTAACCTGGTTTGTGGAGTATCTGAACCTCCTGTCTCTGGTTTCTGCACACAATCCATGCACTTTCCTGGTGATTAACATCTCCATTAGCTACTGGGAAAAGGTAGGCACAGGCCCATTTTGTTTTGAAGGCAGCTCTTGCAAAAGATTTCAAAGGAGGAGATGCTAAAATGATTGGTAAAAATGAGGTTGGGGTTTCTGTGGATTTAAACTAGTTATGCCTTTCCTGTGTCCTGCTAGAAAGAATAATCATATTTAATTTGGTTTCTGGAGCTGAGAGAGCAGCGACTGGCTTTGGGATGATTATGGGTTCTTTAGGGAGATTAATTAAAGATACTTACTTGGGCCAAGCGAGAATCTGGTCCTGCGTTATGTGTTAAAGACACTCCTGTAATTAATTGCACATAAAAGATGAGTATGCACTTTTATCTATTAAAAATTATCACAACTTAAATTTTTTCCCTTTTCAAGAAATAGTGTAACCGTTTTGTAAAACAATACTTCTCACTTTCGATGATGCAGATTTCTTTATTCCCCCAAAGAATTGCTTGGAGATAATACGATTTCTGTGATTATGCATATCCACTTTCAGTATAAAGCAGAGGCTGGAGGTATTTGGATGTCAAGAATTTTGCAGTATTTGGAAAGCCTGCACCTTTTAAAATGTAAGAATGTTTGGAAACGCAGACTCTACTTGGCTTAGAAAATCCAAGGACTAAATTTGTACATCACCCCCTCCGCTTTCTGCAGCTGGGCACATCAGACACGTGATTCTGCCAGAGAGCAGAGCTGGCACCAGGCTCGGTTTCCATAACCTCAGGGCAAGGTGAGGAAGCACGGCCCCTGAACCCGCCCCAGAATGTGAAATGGAAAATCTAATCACCCCTGCCCCTGAAGAAAATAGGCAGAGCACAGAGAATCATTGCCCGGAGGGAACAGTCCTCCCTTGGAGACAAAGTCCAAGGGTGACTTTATTTTTGTGTCTAAAATAAGTTCACAAAATCATAGGCAAGGAAGATGATGTGAATGTAGATCTTCTGTTCATCTTTGCACGCATCATAGGCCCAAGCATGGAACTTCGTACATTGTTGGTGTGAAATATGTCTTTTTTTGGCTTGCATTATTAAAGATCTGGAACATTGGGCTTCCCTGGTGGCGCAGTGGTTGAGAGTCCGCCTGCCGATGCAGGGGACACGGGTTCGTGCCCCGGTCCGGGAAGATCCCACATGCCGCGGAGCGGCTGGGCCCGTGAGCCATGGTCGCTGAGCCTGCGCGTCCGGAGCCTGTGCTCCGCAACGGGAGAGGCCGCAACAGTGAGAGGCCCGCGTACTGCAAAAACAAAAACAAAACAAAACAAAAACAAAAACAAAACAAAACAAAGATCAGATGCTACTAATAATCACAAAAAGATATGAGTTTGAAGTGATTGTCTAGCATTCAAATTTCTATTTGAGGGGGAATGCATACAATATTAATGTGGCTTGGTTTCCTTTGAGGTCCGAACAGCATTATATATACATATATATATAATATATATATTATATAACTTATATATTATACAGATGGCAGTATTGGATATATTCCTTAATCCCCCCCTTGGAGACAGACTGCTTGGTGTCAGAAACTCTCCTGAGAAACAATGTAGATATATTTTGCTTTAGTTTGTGCCAGCCCTAGTCTTTGTAGGGAAAAACATTCTGCTAACTTTCCTTGATGACCGCGGGCGGGGTTTCTTGGAGAGAAGGCGATCTTGAGAGTTCTTGAGAGCTGAGGATCCAGGAGTCTAAGTAACGGCCGGGAGCTTTGTCAGACCCCACTGCTTCCTTTGCCTCATAAAACAGCTATCTACATCCATCTCTGTTTATTTTTTCTCCTGCTTTTTCATTTGCTTAATGGACTTCAGCTGAAGACTTTCCTCAATGTCTGAGGAAAGTCAAGTCTAATAAAGCCCTGAAGACTTAGCCGGCTGAGTTCAGCACTTTTGGATGATTTTGTCTGACTTTCATCTTTGCTGCTGCAGAGACGATGGCTGAAGAGCTCCCTGGGAGGAACCCGGAGGATTTGGAGCCTGGGAAGCAACAGCCCGGATGCGTCACCCTTCACCGCTGCGCCCTGCTCGCTCTTTCCTCCTAAGCCCTCTGGCTGGCTCGTCTTGGCAGCCTGTGCCTCTTGCAGCCCTCTTCCCCGCTCCCTCACCCCCTCCCTCCTCCCCTCTCTTCCTTCCCTCCCCTCCCCCTCCCCCTTCCCCTCTCTCTCTCCCTCTCCTTCTCTTTCTCCTTCTTCTTGAGCTGTTTACCTCCACTCTCATCCCATTTACTCTGCCCACAGGCTCTCTGACTTACTCATGAGCCAGAAGACGATCGAGCCCAGCCTTTCAGTCGACCACACCAAGGGCTGTAAGGGTTCAACACGATCGATGAGGCGTCTCCCATGTCCCCAGGAAGCTCCCACTCTGGTGGGTATGAGCAATGGCCGCGTGGGAGATGGTGAAAGGAAAAGTATTCTTGTTGGGGGTCCGGGAAGGCCAAGTTGAGAGAAGCAAGATGATCTGATGATGGAAGGTTTTGACGGCAAAGCCGAAGGCTGAAGACTCTGACGTTCTAGGGTTTGAGCCCCAGATCACCTTCATCAGAAAGAGCTGGCTGACCGCTTAAACACACAGATTGCTGGGTTTACAAACCGGGCCCACGGAATCCACACTTCTGGGTCAGGGCCCAGAAATCTGCATTTTCAGCAAATACCTCAGGTGATTCATTAGAAGTTGGAGAACCACTGACTAAAGCAATAGACAGCCTTGAAATTCAGAAATTAAATGCTTTTATTTTTAAGCTGTCTTCAGAGGTTGTAAATCTTTTTAAAAGCAGCATATTTTAATAAGTGAGTGTAATCCTTTCACATTGATTGTGTTTATGGACCCATCTGGGTTCTTTCTACCTCCTTTCTTGAACCACGCTTTTTCTTTGGCCATTTTTTCCTACTTTGTTGGCATCTGTTCATATGATGAAGCTTTGTTGTTGTTGTTAGTTGTTGGATCTGCTTTTCTTCCCCCTCATGCTGGTTTGAATATTACAGCTTTTCATTCTTCACTTTTTAGTAACATTTTTTTAATTTGCTTTTCTTTTAAATTGGAGTATAGTTGCTTTACAATATTGTGTTAGTTTATACTGTACAGCAAAGTGAATCAGCTGTACGTATACATATATCCCTTCTTTTTTGGATGTCCTTCTCATTTAGGTCACCATAGGGCACTGAATAGAGTTCCCTGTGCTATACAGTACTTTCTCATTAGTTACCTGTTTTGTACCTATGTGCTGTGGAATATGTATACAATGGAGTATTCCATCTATACAATGGAATATTACTCAGCCATAAAAAGGAACATTTGGTTTTAATGTGTATGTTTTATTTTACCTTTTCCTAATGACATGCAAAGTCGTACTTCTTCCATAACACAAAGATACTGTTAATAGGCCAACATGCTTTCATACTTTCCATTTTATCTCCCTATCTTCCTGTTATTCCTATCTAAAATTTCAGTTCTATCTCCTGCAACACAAAATACAATCAGCTATTATTTTTTTACTATGCGTAGTTAGCTACATCCACATAGTTTACCAGCATCTTTCTTGCTAAAGACTATATTCCTTAAAAATTCAAGAAAGGTCTGAGGGTAGTCAACTTTCTACGTTTGTCTGTGTTTGACAATGACTTTATCTGGCCCTCCTGATTGAATGATCTTTCATCCTGGTCCAGACTGATGACGGTTCCTTTCTGCGTCACTTTGAGGATGTCACCCTGCTGTCTTCTGGTATATGTTACTGGTGAGATGTTGGGCCGACAAGCTTTCAGGTGGTTGTTGTAGCCTTGCGTCCTGGTGTTCATGCTCTCATATCACCTCCTCTTTTGAGTTTGGGTGACTTGCTTCTAACCAATAAACATGGCCATGGAGATGGGATGTCACTGCTGGGGTTACACTGTGCTGTACAGGCAGACCTCAGAGATATTGTGGGTTTGGCCCCAAACCACTCCAATAAAGTGAGTATGGCACTAAAACAAGACACATAATTTTTTTGGCTTCCCAGTGCATGTAAAAGTTATGTTTACACTATACTGTATTCTATTAAGTGTGCAATAATATTATGCCTAAAAAGCTATGTACATATCTTCATTTAAAATTTTTATATTGCTAAAAAATGTTAACCACCACCTGAGCCTTCAGTGGGTCATAATCATTTTTACTGGTGGAGGGATTGAAATATTGCGATAATTACCAAAATGTAAAATTTTGTAAAATTTTTTTTTCAACCTGTAAAAAATACATTATCTGTGAAGTGTGACAAAGTGAACGACAAAATGAGGTCTGCCTTGCTAGCGGACTGGCTCTAAGTTGTGTGATCTTGGAAGGGGATCCTTCCCCAGCTGAGCCTCCAGATAAGAGCCTAGCCCTGGCTGCCACCTTGATTGTACCCTCACAGAGAGCCCAGCTAAGCCGTGTCCAAACTCCTGACCCAGAGAAACTGTAAAACAAAAAAGTGTGTGTTCTTTTAAGCAATCAGTGTTGTGCTAATGTTTTACATAACATAGAAAACAAATACATGACCCAGCTGTTACTCATTTGAAAGTAATCTGTCATTTCTCCCTTGTAACTTCTGAAGATTGTCCCTTTTTTCTTGATGCTCCACAGTTTCACTGCAGTGTCTAGGTGAAGTTTTATTTTCCTTTATCCTTTCCACATGTGCACAATATATGTAAATATACACATATACTCTTTTTTCCCTTCAATTCAGGAAAATCCTCAGCCGTTATATTTTCAAACATTGCCGCTCCACCATTCCGTACGTCCCCCACTTCTGGAACTCCTAGTAGATCCACATTCACAACATGTATGTTTTCTTTCTGCAGTGGTAGCTTCAAAGACCACTGATCACAGACCACCATAACACATGAATAATAATGAAGAAGTCTGAAGCGTTGTGAGAATTACCAAATGTGGCCCAGAGACAGGAAGCGAGCAAATGCTTTTGGAAAAATGGCGCCCATAGACTTGTTCACAAGGGTGGCCACAGACCTTCAGTTTGTCAAAACCACAGTATCTCTGAAGTGCAATAAAGTGAGGTGTGCCTGAATGTTTGGAATCCAGGAAGGAGATTAGCCTGTGCCGTCAGAACACTCTCTCTGTTGGAGAGTCCAGGAATCAATATTGTTCAATATTCTTATCGTCATATTTGGTTAGGATAGAATATTTCCAATTCAATTACATGCATTTTTTGACCAAATCCTCTTTCGCCGTTGTTTTTAGAGGGAGTATATGAGAAGCACTTGAGCATCCACCCTGTTAGGTTATAATTCATGTTATCAAAGTTTATCATCTGCTGTAATAGGCAGATGTGATATTGAATTACACTGGCTTGAAAATTATGTATGATATTTACACACGCCTTCAAGGGGAGTCAATTTGAAAATGGAACATGTAGGCACTGACTATGTTTCCGCAGAAGTTGCAGAAGCATGTTGCCGTGGGGAAGCCTTATAGGACGGGAGTAAATGCAGGGGATGGGATGCGAGGCAGCTGGGAGCACAGCTCTGGGACCAAGATCAAGACTGGCTGGGTGGGAATCCCAGCTCCTCCGCTTCCTCTTTGCTCAGTCTTGGACTCTGTGCCTGGGTTTTGTCATCTGTAAGATGGAGAGAATAATAGAACCCCCTTTACAGAGTGGTGGTGTGGTCCAGAGACTCAGTCTCAATCCAGTGTGTGCCTGGACATTTCTGGCATCAGTATGTACTCAGGGAAGACCAGCCATTGTCATCCCAGCTGTAAAGTCTGCCACACCAGCAGCTTTGAAGAGGATAGTAGGCTTCAGATGTGTAGGATCTAGTGTGTTTGTTCAAAAGAATCAGGCTCGTCATGACGGTTAACTTTCTATGTCAACATGACTGGGCCCTGGGCTGCCCAGATATTTAGTCAAACATTCTAGGTGTGTCTGTGAGGGTGTTTCCAGATGTGATCAACATTTGAATCAGTTACTAAGCAAAGCAGGTTGCCCTCCCCAGTGTGGGTGGGCCTCGTCCAATCAGTTGCAGACTTGAATAGAACAAAAGACCAAGTAAGAGACAACTCCTCCTGCCTGACGGCCTTGAATTGAAACATCAGTTCTTGGGGCTCAAGGCTGGCAGCCTTTGGACTAGAACTTACACCATGGGTTCTGACAAGTTTGTGGACTTGTCGGGATCCTTAACTGCACAGGCCAGTTCCTCATAGAATGAAAACCATGGCCCAAAACAATGTATAGGCACATGTACACAGGCAAACACACACGGAGAGTTCATACCACGTTTGACACAAACCTGTCCCAAGATCCCCACATTAGCTGGATGTCAAAACACTTTCCTTGACAAATCCACATTCATTTGTGTATTTCCAAGGAAGCTGAAATCATTCTACTGCCATGTACTCCCCTGTCCCAATGGGTTATAAATAAGATGCTGAGATGTCTATTTTAATCTGCGGAAAATATTTCATTACCAACTAAATACCAACTGAAGGAAGCCAGAAGGAGATTTTACGAAACTGAAAGTATATTTGTTCTCTCGCTTCTCAAGGAACTGTCTCACCAGCTGAGAGATCAATATGCTGAACTTAACACATCTCCATCACTGGATTCTATCATTTTAAAGAGAAACTCAGACTCACTACAGCGCACCCACCAGAAACACATGAAAGGCTTACTTCTGTGTCATTTCCTTATTTTCCTTCAGAAGGCAAATTTTAAAAAATATTTGATGTTCTTATGTCAATATTTTCTTCTATAGATTTTGACCCATTGCCAGGAATATCATTTTTCCTAGAAGCATACAGTCATTTTATCTCAGATGTTTTCATCCAAATGTTTTATAGCAATACACATTTCTGGAGGAACTCATTGTTTTGAAATACAGCTTGAGCAAGGAGTTGATGGATGGTACATCCTTAATTTCATTTCTGTTGCTCTTTCATGCTATCTAGAGAGGAGACTCAGAAAACTGACACCATACTTGTGATAAACGCTGGTATAAAAAGTGGTGGGATACTGTTCATCCTCTTGAACCATATGTCCCAGGTCTGGAGATAGATAATCATAATTTATAAGAATCTCCGGACAATGTCCTTATCTGGACCATATTGACATGGTCCCAGGTAGAATTATCTAGCAGGCAGCTTTCTTGCCACCTCACAACACACACATCTTTCTCTAGAGGAAGTCTTATTCCATCCCCCAAACCCAGAGGTATCCAGCATCCTAATAACCTAAGCATGAGACTACCTCTGCTATAGCATCCCGTCCAAGCCCACAAGCCCTAGCAGAGCTGCATCCTTTAAATCTTTGCCTTTGTCTACTCAGTATTGACATTGTCTACTCTGTCCTTTCCTGAAGGCCTGTTCTCTGTTCTTTGTGCTCAGGGTTAATCAGAGTTCACTTGTCTCAAGTAAAGTATCTGCATTTTAAAGCGAGACTTCCATGGCTGAACCTGGAAGGGGAGACCAGTATGGAGAATCATGGGCCCCCAGCAGGAGCATCTTGGAAGAACCCATGTTACTCCACATACAGAAAGAAGGAGACTTGTAGAGCTCTTGGTGACATTTCTTCTTAAAGACCCGCCTTGCTGACCAAAGTTTTCTTACTCATAATTGGAAAGCAGCCCAAATATTCTTTTTAGCTGAAAAGTGAGCTGGGTGTGTGAAACATTTGGAAACAGTGATTAAAGCACATACAGGGTCCAGTGTATAAAGATGAAGGTTCTCTTGGACGTGAAGGACCTGTCCTGGAGTGATGTACAATTGGCATCAACCCCCAGTGCCATAGTGGAGGATCTCATGTTTCCAGAATAAAAATAGAATTGTTGTGCTCAATTTTGTCTAAGCTGAAAATGTTCCAACCAGAGATTCCTGGGGAGTGGGGAGAAAGACGGTCCATGCTGGGAAGTTTCCATCTGTTCCTAATGCCTGTCCGCTCCTGATGTAACTCTTATAACAGCTTTTTATGAAGACTATTTAAGAAGGAAGCTCTGTTAAAAATGGTCCCCATGACGTTTTGTGGATGAAAGGACACAACCGTGGAATCATTAGTTTCTGTGTAACCAAAGGTGCCACGACTCTGTGTATCTTATAGAAAGTTCTAGAAAAGTCTGTAGCGTCCTGTTACAATTCACGAGGCTTTATATGGCATTAAAAAAAAGTAGAGACCCTTAAGCCCTGCTTCTCCTATTCTTTCAGATGAATCTCAAGAGTCTTCTATTTCACTCTGCAAAAAAAACCCAAAAAAACCCAAAACAAAAAACTTTATTTTCTGGGAACCTGCTAATAAGGATCATTGCATCCGATAGGAGTGGACAGCCACTTTGGTGGGAAATCTGTGAGTTTTCTGTTTCCTCAGTGTTTGTGAGGAAGGACTTTGTGGTGTTCCCAGGCAGAAAGTCACAATTTGCATTTTGGAAATAGAAACAAAACAAGGATAGGATTGGAGATGGGTCCAGGACTAGAGAACAAAACAAGACACACACACACACACACACACACACACACACACAAAATGAGGGTAATTCAGGCCAAATACTGGGCTTGGCTCAGGTAGCGATTTATGACTGTTGCTTGCTGCTTTGAAAATTTATGGCTAGTAGGCGAGGATGCCCCCGCCGCCATCTCATGAGTCCACTGGCACGGGCTCCGCACTGCTGGTTGCTCTGAAGAGAGTGGAACAAGTAAGTAGTCTCCTCCTTGCTGCTTTGGAGACACTTTGCACATGTTTTTCCAATAAAACTTCACTGTGTAACGTGCTGGGTCAATAGCAGAGCAGAAAAAACATTTCACTTGGCAAACCGCATGGCTGAGACTCCAGATTGCCTCAGAGGCGAAGTGAAGTGAGGGTTCGTTCTAATTAGACCACTTGTACTCTGTAAACACTTTACTTGTTCTCCTTAACTTGCTGAAGTTTTCCCCCTCGTCCCCTTGTGTTTCTCTGTGTATTCTTCCATTCACGACTGGAATGTCTTTCCAATGAAAATAAATTGCACGTTTGCAGGTGTGAAGATAAGGAGAGAAGCTTCAGTGTGGTACGTTGGAGGATAGCCATTCCTGACTCAGGTGGAGAAGTTACAGACGCTTCTCATAAACAGGGTGCAGAACACATGCCCATACACTTCCTGGTATTTCAGCCTATGATGTGGTCACAGCCGCATCCTCTCTCTCTGAGGCTGTGCAAGGAGATCAAGGTGACCCCTGGCCTAGGTGGCTTGTCCCGGCCGTGCAGAGCCCTAGGTGTCCCCTTGAGAGGACATTGCTCAGTGCACAATGCTGACGTCTCTCTCTGTCTTTACCTGTGTTGTAGATACAGATAGACACACACATTAAATCTTTTGCACTTCCATACATATATTTAAATGTAAAATGTATGTATATATCGGGTTTAATCCTTCACACTCTTGTGCAAGCTGTGTGACTGTGTGGATGAGTCCCGAAGGGGCTCGTGTACACACACGTGTCCACTCAGAGTAGACACGATGCTCTTCACTGCTCTGCACTTCACGTACGAGAGCAGGATAACGCTGCAAACTTTCAGAATACTCTAAGACCCCATAGAACTTTTTTTGAAAACAGCACTCTCAACCTTATTTCCTTTGCTTTCTAGAGCAGCAAAGAAATAAAAAGCAAACAAAAAGTCACTCTGACTCGACTCGATCAGCCCCAGCAAGAACTTGGCCTTCACAGCTGTGCAGATGAGCAAGGGGCACGATGCCACAAGGGGCGGGGCGGTGCAGGAACAAAGGTGCGGGTCCAGGTGCAGGAAGAGATGGGGGTGTTCACGTGGGTTTGCAGGTAGGTATTTTTTCAAATATGTAGGAGGAGATTAAGAGCAGGGTTAGGACTTCTTGGTGGTACTTCCCACGCCTTCCACCAATATTACCAATGCTGAGCTGTCACGAGGAGGGGGCCTGGGGACCAAGAGTGAAGGAGCAGCTTCGTGTGGCCCTGTGTCTTGGTGTCCTCCTCCATGAGAAAGGCCAGAATCACCAGGGATCGTGACGAGGTGAGCCGGCGCCCTCTAGCCCGCCGGCTTCCCGGGGGCCAGCGTTGTGCCTTATCCATCTTTGTGCCCCGACGTCATGTCCCTGAACCTTGGATGCTCACGGGAATGACCACTGAGCACCGGAGTGTGCCTCTACTTCTCGGAGGACCCCACGTTTCATGAGATGGGAGGTCAGCACAGGGGGGCACTGTCTGCACACCGTCTGTAGAGAGCACGGTTCTGTAGGTCTCAGGGCTCCCTCAGAGAGGCAAGTGAGGTTGCTCTCCACCAGCACATCCCAAAGAGTCTCCTTAGAAGGAGCCATGGTGGAAACAGGGCAAGGGGTGCGAGTCTGTCATGACCTGCTGCATTCCTCCCCCTTCCATTATGATCGCCTTTGACCTTCGGGAGCTGCCCTGGCCCCCTTTCATCCTTGAGACCAATCCAGGGTCTTAGAACCTGAAACCCGACTAGAGCCATCACAGGAAAGCTTCACTCTCAGATTTTTGCCATTTTAGCTCAATTTGGGATACACCAGGACTGTTTCCTGTTGCAAATATTACCTCAGGAGGGAAGATAAGAGAACCTGTTCATGATCGCTTGTCTCACTTTGTCCAGCACAAAAGAGATCGAGGGAACATAGGTGATGGGGTGCGGGGCAAATCCATCGGGGTTCTTGGTGGAAGGGAGGGAAGAGAGAGACGAGGATGGAGAAGAGGAAGGTTGGGACTCTGGGGCTTGGATGGGAAGCCAGCGGCGGTGGGGGCAGCAGGCGGACCCCGGGGAGGGCAAGGGCCGGGTGGGCCAAGGAGGCTGTGAACTTGGCCCCTCCAGTGTGGCCTGGAGGGGATGGCACAGACCAAGTCCGGCTCAGTTCCACGCGCTTGAAGACCACACGCCGAGTAGGGTCCACAGGAAGAAAGGTTGGCTGGCCCGCTGTCAGTACAGGGAGAGCACTCCTGGAGAACAGAAGGGTTTATTTCAGTAGCTACCTTTTAACTTTTTCCTAATTCTAGAAGTCATAATTTAATGTAAAATAAATGAAAAGTAGAAAAAAGAAAAGGGATATGTACCTGTTCAAAGAAAAAAACCCCGCCAGTGACAGTTGGCTACAGTTGTTTCACACATTAAGTCATTTAACAAAATTTTCACAGAGCACTAACATGTGGAAGGCTCTGTACTAGGACCTGGGGATTCAATAATAAACATCACTGTGGTCTCAGCCTTCAGTAACAACAGTGATCACGTGCTGGGCATTCTGCCTCGGTAGTGCGTTTTACATTTAGTTATACAGCATCAATTTTCTTACATCAATACATTTTCTTCTAGAATGTGTTTGATAACGGCCCCATTATTATTTCATTTAATAGACTTAAAATTATTCATTAACCAGACTTATAGCTAGACAGCTAGGGTTTTTTATTCATTTTTTTTTACTCCTCCCTTTTTATTTTGACAATATAATGTTAAAATAAACATTCTCGAATGTACATTTTATGTTTCTATTATTTTTGTTGCTGTTGGTTTGATACTAGAATTGGTCATTCTTTTTTTTTTAATTGACGTATACTTGACTTACAATATTATATTAACTTCAGGTGTAAAACATAGCAATTTTTAATAGATCATGCGCTACACAAAGTTATTACACAAAATTGGTCATTCTAAGGGCTTCTTAGATGTGTAATAAAAGATTATTTATCCAAACTGTTCAGACATGACTGTTTGTGAATTAGTGATATTTCTAGAATTAAGCATCTTATTCCAAATAGCACACTTACTGAAAAATAAAATAAAAATGTTATTCTGACAAACATCTGAATGCCTACTCTTTCTTTCCCTTTTACTTATGTATTAAGGGACTGGATGTATATTATATGTTTGTGTCATGTTTTCTAACAGTTGTTATCCTCTTAAGGCATTCAGTTAGGAATGCATTTCCTGTCAAGTAGTAGAGAACCAGGTTTATGTTACCTTAGTCATATGAGGCTTAGTTTTTCTTATACAACCAGGAGACTGGGGCTGCTGAGGGCTCTCTGTCTGGGCTAAAGTCACTGTAATCTTCTTTACCTTCTCTTATAGTCACAAAGTGGCTGCCTAGCTCCAGGCTTCACATCCTCACTCCAGATGGAAGAAGCAAAGAAGTTGGCAACCTCTTTTTCTTTTTTTTTAACATCCTATGCCTAAACTTTATGTACTTTTAAACAGATTTATTAAAGTATAATGGATATACAAAGAATTGCATTTATTTAATGTGTGCAGTTTGATGGGTTTGGACATATTGAAATACCCATGATACCATCACCACAGTCAAGGTAACAGACATCTCCAACACCTTCCAGAGTTTCCTTGGGTCCTTTTGTTTTTGTTTTGTTTTGTGCTAAGAGCACTTAACATGAGATCTACTATCTTAACAAATTTTTTGAAGCAAGCAATATGGTATTGTTAACTGCAGGAACCATGTTGTGCCACAGATGTCTGAACTCATTCATCCAGCACACCCGCAAAGAGTAAACCTCCAGTAACTGACCCTAAAGAAACGGAAACCTTTGAACTACCTGAAAGGACTGATATACAAACCTCTTCTTACAGTTCCTTGTACCGATTTCACATCACACGGGCACCCATATCCATAGGGGGTGAAAGTGAGTATTGAGCTTTTCAGTTTTAGGGGTAAAATGAATAAGAGAGAAGAGGGTCACAAAGAGGGGGTGGGGCAGCCAGCCCACAGCACCCACTGTACACAAACCCTGGCTGCTGTGTATATGTCTCCTTTTATGGACTTCTTATGCATTTCCTTTACCCTTTATTCTCTCTCTCTCTCTGTGCATGTGTGTGATGTATGGACATTTTGTTTTATATCCGTTGGTCTTTTCTCCTTGTGGTTTCTACTTCTTTTTTTTTTTTAATTGAAGTATAGTTGATTTACAATGTAGTGTTAATTACTGCTGTATGGCAAAGTGATTCAGTTATACACACACATATATATAGATATATATACATTCTTTGCATTATTCTTTTCCACTATGGTTTATCTCAGGATATTGAATATAGTTCCCTGTGCTCTACAGTAGGACCTTGTTGTCTATCCATTCTCTATATAATAGTTTGCATCTGCTCATCCCAAACTCCCAATCCTTCTCTCCCCAAGCCCCCCTTGGCAACCACAAGTCTGCTCTATGTCTGTGAGTCTGTTTCTGCTTTGTAGATAGGTTCATTTGTGTCATATTTTAGATTCCACATATAAGTGATATCATATGGTATTTGTCTTTCTTTTTCTGACTTACTTCATTTAGTATGATCATCTCTAGTTGCATCCATGCTGTTGCAAATGGCAGTATTTCGTTCTTTTTATGGCTGAGTAGTCTTCCATGGTATATATGTGCCACATCTTCTTTATCCATTCATCTGTCGATGGACATTTAGGTTGTTTCCATGACCTGGCTATTGTGAATAGAGCTGCTGTGAACACTGGGGTTCATGTATGTTTTTTGAATTATAATTTTGTCTGGATATTTTCCCAGGAGTAGGATTGCTGGGTCATATGGTAGCTCTATTTGTAGTTTTCTGAGGAACCTTCATACTGTTCTCCATAGTGGCTGCACCAACTTACATTCCCACCAACAGTGCAGGAGGGTTCCCTTTTCTCCACTCCCCCGGCCCAGGATTTGTTATTTGTAGACTTTTCGTATTTCTGCTTCTTGTGGTCATGCTTAGAAAATCCTTCCCTTCTCAAAAAACAACTATATAAACAGTCAGTTACATTTTCTCCTTTTATAATTTTATGTTAAATACTTATCTTTTTAATCCATTTGGAATTTCTTTTGGCATGAGCCTTGAGGACGATCTCTTAACTTGTATATTTATCCGTGTACAACCTAGTGATAATATATGTGTCCCTTACTAAGTGGACATATTACTCTTACCATATACTATTGAATTTGGGGGTCTGTTTCTAGACATTCTATTCTCGGTCCACTGATTTCTTTATCCACCCTGGCGCTGATGCACGTTTGTTTAGTTACTATAGCTTTATAATCTAGTATATTGCCTGGCACTGCAAGTCGGCTCATTTGTCTTCTGAAATTCTTTACTGGATTTTCTCATCTGTTTAGTGTTTCTCAAGTTTGAATTATGGTCAGTTTAGTTAAGTCCCCCCTGAGGAGCCTGGGAACCTTGGAAAGTGGTCTGCTCCCATGGCTTTGGACGCTGTAGGCTAAGGAACCATTCCTGGACGCTCCTCTAATGGAGCGTTTTTACAAAGTTGATCTTTGAGATGAAATTGGTGGACTGTTTCCAGAGAAGTTGACCTGGAGACTCACGAAAACATCTAGAAGGTGTCAATGGGCAGTTTCAGTCATCAACACATACTGAAGTTTCCCCAGAACAGGATTCACTCATTCATTCATTCATTCATTTCTCTCCTAAACACTCTAAGATGCCTGACTTCACAGGCTCACAGAGAGCATACGACCAGCACAACGCAGACGCTAGGGGACACGAACCGATGCCAACAGCGGTCAGTACTTTCCCCCGTGGATTCTTTGGTTTTAAGGGAGTCTATTTTTAGTACAGGACGAAGGGTATTTATAGCCCTGGTTTTTCAAAGATGAGACACCCCGTGCCAGATGTTCTGCTCAGACAGTATGGAAGCCGCCAGATGAGGTGCCGCACCCCCCCCCGAGGCCGGGCGACTTTCCTCTAACGACGTATTCCCGGCGGCTGCTCCGCTCATTCCATCGTCGTGAGCCATGTGTCAAACTCCCGGGCTTGACACATGTAAGGAGATAATTCACATGATCCCAAGCTTGTTTTTGACTCTCTTTTTTTTTTTAATGCAATAAAACTTTACAGTACAACCAGCATGACTCAATGTTGTTTTTGGATTTCAAAATATTGAGGTTAGACTTGCTAATGATTTGCTCCGGAGCTACTCTTACAAGGCGAGCCAGGGCTCCGTGCTGCCAGCGCATCTGAGAAAGGCCTGCAACGCGCTCCCAGAGATGCCCTTTCCACCCCGTGCAGCCGTGCCTGCAGCTCCAGGACCAGAGCCCACGGCTGATGGACGTAGGAGTCACCATGATGCAGCGGTCACCACCTCCAGGTCATAAATACAGATAAAACGTGACTCCACGTCGTCTCGTTCTGTCATTGCCGTACTGTTGGAAGCAATGGAGAATGCATCTTTTTAGTCAAAGCAGCTGGATGGAACACAGCTCTTCACAAATCTTTAAATATCTTTCTCATTCTCTTCACGCGTGAGCTATCTCATTCAATCTCCAGCTCCTTCTTTTATTATCTCATTTACCCTAATGGCAGGCAAGGTCAAAGAGACTGACCTTGGTTGCTAGAAAATAATCTCCTTGTTTTGACAAGAAAAGTCCTGGCTTCTCTGCGAGTTTTATTTTCTACAAACGTTGTAGCATTTATCTTCCAGAGAAAGACTATTACAGATGCCCAGAGTTCACCTTATCTCTTAAGTAAAACGTTTTATTTATGGAGAAAGTCTTGTGTCATGTCTGGACCCTGCCACTGAATTCTCCTTTCTTCCTTTCTTTTTTTTTAAACGTAAAGAGAGAGGACTTTGTTTCATACCCATAAGAGCATCAACTCAACTTGCTAACCAGTTGGCCTAGGGCAGGATAGGTCACATCAACACTAATGAAAGGTACTTGTCTGAAACTCTCAGCAAAAACAACCAAAAAGCAAAAATCCTTCACCAACTTGAGGCTTCTGTCTGCCTTTTCACTTGAAAACTCTAATTTATACAGCCATCCCTCCGTATCCATGCGGGGTTGGTTCAAAACCCCTGCAGATACCAAAATCCACAGATGCCCAAGTCCCTTGTATAAAATGGGGTATTATTTGCATATAAACTAAGCACATCTTCCCATACACTTTAGAGCATCTCTAGATTACTCATAATACCTAATGCAATGCAAATGCTATTTAACTAGTTGTAAATACAGTGTAACTGCTATGGAATAGTTGCCGGCAAGAGGCGAGTTCAAGTTTTGCTTCTTGGAACTTTCTGGATTATCTTGGCTGACCATGGATGCTAAACCATGATGAGGAGGGCTGACTGTCCTCGCTCAGATTTGACCCTCTTTGGAGCTCAGCCTTGAGGAGATGGGAGAGTAGGTAAGGGTGGGGGTCTTAGAGTCATGTCGATTGAATGAATACCTCCCAGTGACTAATGTGGAATGTCTGGCATTTAAAAAAAGGAGTTGATTTACAAGTATCCCTGAAATCTTTTCTTTAATTAAAAATTTAAAAATCCCAGGACTCACACAACCACTCCTAGTCTGATTCAGAATATCCAGCTAGCCTCAACTTCAGGTAGCAACTCTGACCCCTTGAGCAGGGAATATAACACTCTAAACAGGGCTCTGCATCCTATCCCACCCCCCGCTGTCTGAGTTCTCTCCTTCTGACTCCCCTCCATCTCCCTGGGAGAGAGAACTGGTAAAGGAAATAAGGTCTGTGATAGGCCAGAACCTGACTCTAAGCCCATTACAGTCAGTGTCTGAGGAAGGAAATGAGGGTCTTTGACAGGGTCGCTAATGGAATGTGTGTTAAATGGGGTGTCTCGGAACAAGGCTTCCCCGAGTGACAGGGGTGGGCATCTTGTCTTTGTGGTTTCCAAACCCTCACCTTGAAAGTGCAGTCCCTTTTGTCTCTCTGGAAGACGTCACGACATCTGTGAACAGATTAAGACCTGCCTCTTTAAAACTGTTGCTGGAGCTTAGTGTGCTGATATTAGTCTATTTCTTCAGGAGAGAAGCAAATATTTGCTTGTTGAAATGTCTGATCTGAAGAGCTTTGTATTTCAGTTTATTACCCAATGACTCTTTTCTTGGTATAGATACCAAGATACCAAGTTTCCAGATAAAACAACGTTACTCTTGGTTACCGCATCAGGCGTTGGGTTCAGAAGTTATGGCCAGTATGTAACACATAATATGGCCAATATGTGTGTCTTCCTTGTGTGTGTGTGTGTGTGTGTGTGTGTGTGGTGTACACACTATTTAGGTCACAGATGGTTCTGTCCAATATCCAGAAATCCAGTCGCACTGTCAATGCAATGATAGAACAGAACTCATCTCCTCCAGAGCATAAGTCCGCATAGTGACTGTTGTTAACAAAAGATGTTGACCCCTTCTGAGTGTTTCCACTTATGCCAGCATTTCAGATGGCCTGGGAATGTCTATTCCTATTCTGGTACTCAAGTCCCTGTGTCTGAGAGCTTGCCCAGCTGATCCGAGCCTGAGTTAGAGCATGAGTTTTCAGTCTATGAAAAAGAAGTGAGAAATGTAGGCTCTCGGGCTGGCAACCTCGCAGACCAGGCTGGAGAGAGCATCGCCTCACCGCCCTTCCTGTCCTGCCTCTGCAGGCCGCTCCCTGGAGCCGCGATGCTATCAGCATTCTCGGTGGAGTCTGTCTGAGTGACGGATGATTCATGAGCTGTAACTACAACGATCGTTGACAAAAAACAGTGGGCTGCAAAAGTTGGGGGGTTGAGGGAAGGGAGGGTAAAGGGGGCTCATTTTATCTCTAAAAATATCCCTCCATAAAAATGTCAAAAGAAGTTCCTTTCTAAATGTCCGTATGAGCGCTTTTCTGGGACAATGCATTTTTACTCTAAGCAAGTTTTGCAAAGAATTTTGAGGCAGGAAGGGGAATTTAGGTCTTTTTGTTGTTGTCGCTCAAGGTTTCCAAAGCAGAATCAGCCTTCTTTGGTAGCTCGGGAGCTGGGGTATAAAAGAGCGTGCACATACAGTTCCGACAGTGGGGTCAGCGAGTGTGTAAGAGGAGGGAAAGAAAGCTTGCTTTGAAGAAGTTAATTGTCGGGCTCCTCTGTTGCTGGCCTGGGCAACGTGGGGTTTGTCCCAGCAGAGGGCTGCTCACTCTAAGCAGACCGAAGCACGCTTCACTGCCCTTGGTGTCCTGCTGAAACCCAACCCGGTGATACGTCACTGCAGACTCGAGAGATTACATTAGCCTTCGAGTATGCACTTTAGTCCACGAAACCACTGCTGTCCTTGAGTTAGGAACAGGTTGTAAATAATCTGCTGCTTAGCATTGGCGCTCCTGTGATTTCTCCCCAAGCCATAGCCTCTCCGCTTAGCAATGCGAGACATGAGGTCATCCAAGGTTTGGTTTCAGATGACCACTCCAGGTGACTTCATATACACCAGCCCAAATTCCACGCCTTCTCCAGACTCGTGGACACGGTCAGCTCTCTGTGATGTGAGCAGGCCAGCTTTTCCCTCCTTTTCTCTTGGAGCAGCCCTGAACCTTTACAGCCATTCCAGCAATCGCATCCCTCATCCCATACCCAGAGAGGCCAGGGCAGAGCCCGTGCGCGTGATGGACCACGGGACGGATCCTTTCAGATGCAGACACGATCGGCAACAAGATGCTCACGTGCCCGCGTCCAGGCGGACTGAGTCACTCCCCGAGGAGTATTGCCGAGAACAGAACAGAGCCCGGAGACGGGGATGCTCGCATGACTGTTGACTGAAAGGAGGAGCTGTCTGCTTCCTCTGCAGCAGCAGGAGGGCTAATGACCCCCCAAGGAAACATCAGGTTCCCTTTCAGGATGGAAAAGCCAAGGCATCACTTGAGCTCATCTGTGTTGTCTTTTGATCATCCGCCAGGTTAATAAACTCCTTCTTGAGACTCTGGATTTTTCAAGACAGTGTCTGGTATAGATTCTCCGCCCGGTATGAAGTATGTTGGCTGAAACAGGTCCAGACTTAGAGCAGCCTTTCCAGGCCAGCTGGCGGAGGTGCTGGGCCAGGCTTTCAACTCGCTTCTGCCCCGGAGGCGGAGGCTGTGGGTGGGAGTCCTCGAGGGCGTGGCCCCGGGTGTGCCCACACACAGCAGGAGGCAGCCAAGGGCAGGGAGGATGCTTGGGGAGCGGGGTGGCCAAGGGCAGGGAGGATGCTTGGGGAGCGGGGTGGCCAAGGGCAGGGAGAATGTGGCCAAGGGCAGGGAGGATGCTTAGGGAGCGGGGTGGCCAAGGGCAGTGAGGATGTGGCCAAGGGCAGGGAGGATGCTTGGGGAGCGGGGTGGCCAAGGGCAGGGAGGATGCTTGGGGAGCTGGGTGGCCAAGGGCAGTGAGAATGTGGCCAAGGGCAGTGAGGATGCTTAGGGAGCGACGTGGCCTTCCGGGAAGGGCGCTCCCCCCAGGAAAGTAGGGGTGGAGTCAGGCTCGGCCACCTTCTTACACACGGCGACTACACTCCTCACACCTAGTTGCCCTTCTCCTGAGAAATACACGGGCTGTCCCGGGAGGCCATTCACCAGAACCCCTCAGGTGGAATGTTCTAATCCACAAAATGGGGCTGTTGACACCTGTCTCGTAGGATGCCTGCGTGAATCGCGTGATACCGTGAGAGCACAAGCCTTCACTTTGGGATGTGGACGATGTCACAGCAAACAGGAAGAGCTCAGCCTTGCCAGCCTTTCTGAGAAAGCCACTTGAAGGGCTGGGCTCAGCCAGGCTGCGTGGAGGGAATTCTCACCCCATCCACTCACCTTAGAACACGCATCCCAATTTCTAAACCCACAGGCGCTTTCGCTGGCCCTGAGCACCTGCTGGAATTCCGTTTTCTTAATCAGCACCTTAATTAATTCTCCGTTCTCTGTAATGGTGACAGCCAGGATGGTCCTTTAGTGGCGACAAACCCTGCAAAAGTTACAGTGTTCCCTGAAAATCCAACATATGAACATGACTAAGCCATAAGGTAAGCATCACTAAGGCCAGTTGGGCTCTTATTTTTCTCAGGGGAAAGACTTTGATGTTAGCTTTGTAATTTTTCACACCCATTCTTTTTGAGACTCTTATGGTGTCCCCACTGCGTTGATCCCCGGAGGAAGCTCTTAGTCTGTTTCTACTGACAACCCAGCTCTGATTTTCTTAGTCACCACAACTTGGCTCTCTCAGCTCACCTGCCAATGAGCTATTAATTCCTAGAGACAGAAACATGAGGGGAGACACCTTTAAAAGGTGAGGAGAGAACAGTGCACAAAAGCCATCATGGTGAATGCTGCTTTGGTTGCAAAAACCGGAAATCAGAAATTTCAGAACAGATAGGTCCTACGTGCTTAGCACGTACAGGTGACAAAAGTGAGTTCCGTCGGTGTGTCAGGATGTGGTGGGCAGACAACTGGGCTTGGGTCCAAAGACACAGGTGGTCTTATTTTTTTTGAGGTGCACACCAAGCACTTTGGGATGAAATGGTGGGATGTCTGTGAAATTACTTCAGCAAAACAAAAATAGACAAAGCACACCAGAAAAATACTAACAACGATTAAAGCTGGGTGATGGGCACAGAGAGTATGATCTATTCTCTCTGCTCTTCTTACGTTTGAAAGTTTTAATCATTAACAAAAACACCCAGTGCTTGGATTCCCACTTTGATGTTGACATTCGTTGGCTAAGTCACGCAAGCCAGCCATTCGACCTCTTGGCTTCCTTAGCTGTAAAATCAGGAATTAACTCTCATCGCTGCTTTGAGGAATAACGGAGTAATGCATAAAAATCCTCTGTCAACGTTAAGGCGCTGCACAATCGTCAGTTGCCACTGATTAAAGTAGAAGAGAAATCAATCAGATGCCGGATGACACTGCTGAGAAGTGTCTGCACTTCCCCTAACACAGCTCCATCCACCCACTAATCCTACCAACTCCTCCCGGAAGGTTTTCTACCTGGAACACGGTGCAGGCCTCCAGAGGCAGGTTTGGACCTCTCCTGGGGGTGTGGTGACCTGGAGTTTATTCCTGGGATCCATTCAGCGGCGTAACTGGGGCGGAAGAAAGGGCTGGGGAGAAAGCGTGGTTGCCGCTGGCTGGCAGCACGACAGATGTGCTCTCCTATTTCGCTGTGGATTTCAGGGCATCTGCTGCTCGCCACTTGCTCCCTTCATTTCTGCATGGACCACAAAACTCGAGAACAGGAGTGGTTTCAGAAGCTCCTTGTCACCTCCTCGCTGGGTGACGGAAGCTGACGCAGGATGATGTCAACACCCTGGACCAGCGCATTCCTGGCCACGGGTGCATCCGGCTTGACTGCGCTGGGAAGTGGGAGAGGACGTGAGGTCTCACTCGCTGCCTGCCCACCTTGGGCAGGTGAGGCTGGAAACCCTAATCCTTAAAATGAACTCTTAGTACCTGTCTCCTAGGATGTCTGCGCGAATCAAGTGAGATCGCGACAATACATCACGTTGTTTATGATGCGGTGGGTGTCAGAGCACACGGACAAGTCTCGGCCTTGGAAACCTTTCTGAAAGCTGACGCTTCCACCCAGTAGTGAGGAGGAGAAATGTCCCCACCTGCTCTCCCAACAGCACCCTGTCCCAGTGAAACCCAGCTGTTCATCTGACTTTATCCCTTTCTCGCCATTCCAACCCCTCCCCTCTGCCCTCCCTCCTATCAAAACTTGCTGTTTCCCAGCTGCCCGATTGAAATAAGGCTACAGGTTTCATTTTCCCTTTTCCTGGGGACACTTTGATTTTACTGGGACCACAAATTCGCCCCCAAAGGGGTGACGTTTCAAACCTGTGGGACATATTGGGGGCAGGAAGACTGCCACTTGGCCCAGGGCAGGGCACACGGCATGAGTTGGGACACGTTTGCTGAAAACCAGGTGCTGGACACACAGGCAGCCCCAGACACAAGCTGGGTTGACTCTGGACGCACTTTGCGTCTTTCTTTCCTGTCTGGATCCTTGCTGAGCTCTGAAGTGATGTCCGTACTGTGTTAATCACTTCATCTTTAAAGGCCCAAGGTAGAAGGCATTTTTATTGATGAAACATCACTATCGCTACCGATAGACCCTCACAGAGGCTGCCACTAAGTGACTTTTCTAATTAATCAGAAAATAATCAGAAATAATTAGATTAAACATTTGGGTTCCCGTGACTTTCTCTCATGGGAGTCGTCCCAGGCTGGCATTTGAGAGACAGATTCCCTTTGTGACAGGCCCCCTTTGCTGACCTATTTGGGGTCGTATATTTGGAATCCAGGGTTCCCACCTACGTCAATGGAAATCTTGTGGGCAGATGGGGGGTGTGGGCGCTGCACACCCACCCCGGACAGAAGTCTCCAAACAGCAGTGCGGAGCAAAGAGCTTTGCTCCGAGAGAGGGATTTTATTGTCTGAGACCGTGGAATTCTACTCTTCAGTTTACTCTATTTTTATACGGACAGTAAATTTGTTTAAAAATATAAAAACTTGAAACGTAAAGACTTATATCTCAAAGACATTTATGTCACCATTCCTAGGCCTCTGGAAGGGCAGGCAAATGCTGGCGGAAGGGTCCCCGCTGCCCAATACATCACGGGGCCTGGAGGATTGGTCCGCAAGGGTGTGAAGAAAGAACAGGAGGTGACCCCTTTGCCCTGCACCTGAGACTCACCTGCGTTTTGAGTAGAGAGTCTCTGAGACTTACACGTGCATGTAAATATAGAAAACACACTTCTGAGGAGGCGACCTGTCACCACTGACCAGGTTTTCGCTGTTGCTTCCTTTGCGTTTTTCCCACCTCAGTTCTGGTCTCCATCGTGGGCTGGAACGGGACTGGTGGATGGCTTTCCAGGGAGCCCTGATGTCTGAGATAAGAGGAGAGCACTTCAGCTGGACTTTTCTTAGCTTCCGGTACAGTGTCCTTATTAGATTTTATTTTTAGCCAATGTGTCCTTTATTTAGAACATTTTTTATTAAATGCATGCAATTTCTTTGTGCCTCCGTTTCCCCTGACTCGGAGAAAGTGAAATGTCCTTCATCTTCAGCCTCCCAGCTTCAGATAAATGGGCTTTTTCCTGGACACGAAGGGCAAAATAAAGTGGAAAATACTTATTTCTGGGCAAATACGCTGGAGGAGACGCTCCATCGAATGTACCCTGTATTTTGGGAGCACGTGTCATCTTCGTCTTCTTTAAAGGGGGCCCACTGCCTCCCGTTGTGTTTTCAGGGGCTCCTGACAAATGTCAGATTTAAATCCCACGTTATTACAGGCACTAGAGATGGGGTATCTGCGAGAAGGTTTTGTGCTCCAGTGCGATGATTCGTTTGGGAAAGATGACCTGAGATCTCCTCCCGTGAACATCCACGGGATTCTGCCTGAACCTCCTGTTGCACTGAGCATGCTCTACCCCGCGATGGTGTAATTGACTACGGATGTCTTCCCTCCTCCTAGATTATGAGCTTCTGAAAGTAAGATTTCTCAGTTCTTGAACTGAGAAAGCACGTTTCTCAGTTCTTGTCTTACAGTTTAGTCTAAAGAAGTGCTTTTGCCAGAAAGAGCAGACAATTGTTGTGGGTTTTTAAGTCAAATTGTTTTATATCTATATTAAAAAAAACCCCACACAACTCTGCAGATATCGTTGTGGGATTCTTTGGCTACCTATGATACTTTTTTGTCTTCAGAAGCTAAATAATACAATATATATAGAGAGATACAGAAATGGAAAAAATTATAAATTGCTGCAGTCAGGATTTGAATATATTCACTGAAAGGACAGATGAGAAAAGCAGAAGAGAAAAATGGTTTTGGAACAGTGCGTCTACCAGTAATGAGGGAAGCAGACTTCATACGCTATGCTACAAAATATAATAAGACATGTACAAGTTCATAGCAGATTTATTCATAATAGCCCCAAACTGGAAATAACTCAAATACCCATCACCAGTAAAATGGATAAGTAAATTGTGGTGTATTCACACGACAGAATTCTGTTCAACGAATTAGAACAAGCTACTGATACACAAAACAACACGGAGACAAAAACCCTGAGTGAGAGAAACCAAACGTGGAAAGGGTGTACACGGTGCGATGAAACTTCCAGAAGGTTCAAGAGCGGTCAAAACGCATGTTTGGTGACAGACATCAGGAAGAGAGGGGGCAGTACTATGGGACCAGGGCAGGATGGCTTCTGTGAGGATGCTAGAAATGTTCCATATTCTGGTCTGGGGGATGTTTATATATGGAGAAAGCCACCAAATGCTACATTTAAGATTTATGCAAAAATATATCTACTTATGTACGCTGTCATGCATATAATAATGCAATTTTTTAGAAGAAGTAAAGGAAAAAGCACCGCTCTTTATTGAGTGCTTGCTATGTGGCAGGTAAAGTGCTAAGCACATGAGGCTTTAAAAACAGTAAGTGATTCGCCAAGAGTCACAACTTCTGTGAGACAATCTTGACTCAAACCCAAATCTCCGTGCTCGGCGGACCCCGCTCTCTGGCCCGAGAGCTAATCCTCGCTTTGCTGGGACGTGGCCTTTTCTCCTTTTCCGTTGGCGGGTCCTCCAAGCAGAGCAGGTAGGCCTGTGGAAGTGGCAGCAGCTTTGCCCTAAGTTGTCTATTTATTAACAAGAAGCCTCTGTTGCAGTATTAAGGGCGTTGTTGAGACGTTTCCCTTGCTGTTGCTTATGTCAAAGGCTTTGCCAAGCCTCCGGGACAGTGGCCTGACTGTTGAAGGGAGGAGCTTAACTGGAGGAACAGGGAGTGGAGTTTTCAACAAGGCAGGGAGGCAGGAACAGAAAGCGCATTCTTTTTGGGATTTCTTCATATTTGAAGTTCATCCTGTCCGGGGGCTCTTTTGGGGAAAGAAAACCTCAAATGAGCCTTCAGAGCACATTATCCCTCCATCCGCTGTTCTCTCCATTTGTCTTAATTCTTTTAGTTTCATTTGTTAGAGTTATGAAGTTAAACTTACAAACCTGAAGAGTTATTAACATTTAGTGAATGGGCATGACTATTTTAATATTTATCAATGGGGGTTCAACTATATGAACCACGACACTCATCTATTCCCATGAAATGGGAGAAAAGAGAACCCCACCCCTGGCTCATGGTCTGTGTAACCCTGACCCCCACGTCTCTGCTTCATGTTGTACAAAGACCTTGTTTCCACGGCCCTCCGTCTTGTGCGCTGGAGAACTTCTGGAATCCCGCTCTCGGGAAATTCTGAGAGGAGATTCCCACCTGGTCCTTCTCCAAACAGCACCACTGACGAGTCACTGAGGACTCCATCTAGCTAAGCAGGTCCTGAAGAAGTTCCACTGCCTTCCTTTCAAGTTCTGAAACCTGACGCAATAGACAGGAGACCAGAGAGCATGGCTATAAGGCCTTCAATCACTTACTTAGAGTGCAACCTTGGGCAAGGCCCTCGGCTTCTACGAGCTCCCTGAGATTTTAGCTACGAAATGGTACGATGTCGAGGTGTACACCAGAGAGCTCATTTGCCCAGGAGAGCGCTTTGCGTTTGGAGGAACCTCACTAAGTAATGACTCTAATGACGGGTGATTTAATGCAAGTAGCTGAGCGTCTGAGTCCTCGCCTGCTCCCAGCACAGGTAAAGTGTGCCTAAGGCTTCAGGGCCACATACCTACTTAGTGACTTACTTTCTTTACTCAGTGTAAATTGGGGCTGCAAAGGACTAGGATTCAAACCCTGCCATTTTCCAAAAATCAGCTACATGTGGGCTTTTTAAATGAGTCCTCATTGGAAATGGACAACCTTAATAAAGGTGACCCAGATCCTACGTTTCCAAGGCCTGGATTGGTTTGTATTGATCATAGATTCAAATCATCTTTTCAGATGCAAAGTCGGTGACACAGAAGAGTATGTGGTACAGCCTGGCTGTCTTCCCAATACCCGGGTCCGGCCTGGCCTCTGGGATCCTAACGTGATGTTCCTTCCCGGTCCAGGCTGTGGCCGCCGTTTCTGCCACCCACCTCCTTAATTATACTGGGAAATCCTCAGACGTCTCTGCCCCCAGCCTCCAGGCAACCCCAGCCGGTCCACCCGCTGGGCCCCAGAGAGGAGCACTAAGTTTTATCCCTGGTAGGTCACTGGTCAGGTCCTGTACCAAAGTTAAAAAAAAAATCTTTTCTTTTACTGCTGTTCTAGGATAATTTTAAAAATCAAAGTAGAGCAAGCCATGTCAAGTCTGGGCTTAAGGAAAACATCTCAGCACAGAAATCACTTTGAAGTCTGACTGGTTTCTGTCCCTTTTCCCTTGGTCCAGTAGGTGGCACTCCTGAGTGAGGCTTCTTGGCCAAGGCGGTGGACTCAGCTCAAACCCGGCTCCCATGTCTGCAGCCGGCGGACGATTGGTAGCCTCTGCACACACGTGGGAGAGGGCCGCTGCCTGCCCCCATCAACAGAGAGGGGTGAAGGCAGGCAGACACCCAGTGACACTGGGCATTCTGAGGAAGGAGCTAGGGGGTGGTGGATGTCCCACCGGAGGACCAGGACGCCAGCTGTTCCAAAGTCTACACACTTCAAGCTCCTGTTAGATCTTCAAATAAACATCGAGTTGATCTAGAACTTTCCATTCTCCCACCGCTAACTAATCTCTGCTATCTAGACCTTGTCTTCCTGGATCCCATCTTGTCTACCCTTTGTGTGAGGGGCCACTTAGTCTGCACCTGGCGTCTCCTCCAACTTCCAGCGAAGTGAAGGGGGCTGTGCAAATGGCCTTAGACTCACATATTTGCCAGACAGGCTCCCGTGGTCTGGCCAGCGCAGCAAGGCAGCTCCTGATTTCCTTATTTCCACCATCTCTAGCTTCTTCTTTTTATAGGGAAGTGGTTTCCAAGAATAGTTATCACCTCTTGGCCTCTTCAAGACTGAGCT
This sequence comes from Globicephala melas, assembly GCF_963455315.2. NCBI lineage: Eukaryota > Metazoa > Chordata > Mammalia > Artiodactyla > Delphinidae > Globicephala > Globicephala melas. The sequence goes on along the minus strand of NC_083315.2, from coordinate 1,640,947 downwards.
ATTTCAGCTTGTAAACCCCAGGATGCTCTTACCCAGTGGGTTTAACCTGGGGGTGAAACCAACATAGGCTTCACCCTCAGTATGTGGAAATCAGACGCAAAGACAGATTCACCAGGGAGCTAGCAGCTCCAGTAGCCCCTGGCACCATATAAAATATTGCTTCTGATGGCCATGAAAAGCCTACATCTTTCATTTGTTCTGCCCCAGCGTAGACCAGGGTTCCTCAGCCTCAGCACTGTGGATGTCTTGGGCTGATAACTCTTTGTCATGGGCTGTCCTGTGCCTTGCAGGGTGCTGGGCGGCAACCCTGGCCTCCAGCCACCAGATACCAGTAGCCTCCTCCACTCCAGCTGTCACCCCAAATGTCTCCAGGTATTGTCAAGTATCTTCCGGACCTGCTGGCGAATCTTAAGTCCGGATTAATGTCTTTAGGCTCATCTTTCCTTTTTCTTTTTAAGATATTTATTTATTTATTTGTTTTGCTGCGCCAGGTCTTAGCTGCGGCACGCGGGACCTTCGTTGCCTGGTCTGAGTTGCGGCAGGCACGTGGGTTCTAGTTCCCCGACCAGAGATTGAACCTGGGCCCCCTGCATTGGGAGTGCGGGAGTCTTGGCCACTGCACCACCAGGAAAGTCCCCCTTGGATCATCTTTATGCTTTTAATCAGTACAGTAAGGCCACGCTCCTTTGCCTAGAAGACTCAAGCACATCTCTTTTTCAAAAATTCTAATTTAAAAAAATGACAATAAATTGGCGCTGGGAAAGTCTTGACGTTGCCCAACCTGAGTGAGATGATTGGTCCGTTTTATTGCTGCTTACACTTTGTGAATGGAAGTCTTTACCACGTGGGTCCACCCTACCGTTGTTGTTGTTACTATTATTATTATTGCCGTTTCTGCACTGTCTTGATCGCTGGCTTCTTCGTTCTGCATTCTTCCTCTCCGCTCTCCCTTTTCCTTTTATATTCACTGTTTCCCCCTGCCCCCCATTCTCTGTCTAAGCAATTACTTCCATTTCTAGACATACCGGAGCTTGTCACCCAGATCAGCACCTCATCGGGAGAGACCAGCTTTTGTCTCGGTGTCTCGGGCACCACTGTTTTGTCATTGCCGGGGAGCGGGTGTCACTAGGCTGTGTTTACACAAACCAACTGGCTTAGGAGGGAAATGTTTAATTTAGTCAAACTCCAGGCTATCGTATAAACGACTTTAGTCAAACAGCAAGTTGTTTTCAAACTGAATAATTGAGAGGGACCTCAGAGAAAACCAGGTCCGAGGAGCTCGTTTTGCAGAGAAAGCAACAGCGAACTCAAGACAACACCGCAGCAACTCACGTTTAGCGATAAGTACTCTGCAACAGGCATGTGGTCGAGGGGCTGGTGTCGAAACGCCAGCCAGGCGGGGGAACCTGAGTTCGACTCTCTGTACGCTCTTTCCCACGTCACAGTTTAATAGTCAGGGAGACGCCTCTCCGAACCGTCCATCCCGGCGGAGGGGACTCCACGGCTGTGACGCTCCTGGCGCTGCCCCCTTGCTGACCCGGCCCCTGGGACAGTGGGGTGTTTTCGGTGACTGGGAAGGGTGGCTGGGTGTGCTCAGCTCTGCCCTTGCTCCTGGGGGGCGTGCAGCCAGCACTCTGCTGGGACGAAGGGTCTTCCACCTCAGCCCCCAGTGGCTCCGCCCGGGCCCCTTCCAGCACGCATGTCTGCGGACCCTCTAAGTCTGGCCTTCAGAAGCCCATCCCTGGCAGGTGCACCAACAGGCTGGCCTCTTCCCACAGCGAGGCATCCTCTGAGCGTGTGTGTGTGGAACCGTCAGTGGCCAGGCATCTCGAAGGCCACGAGCTAGAGTTAGCAGAGGAGCTACTGTTTCAGTGCTCTCTCCCTCCTCTGAGTTACTTTTCTTTTAAAAATAAGTTTTTAAACATAAGCCCTGAATCCTATGCCAAGCCACAGAGTTCTATTTAGCTTTCTGGGGTAGTTACTTTAATTTATTTTTACCTCGTACTCTGGAGCACACGATCAGGAGAGTAGCACCGAAAGCTGTGCATTACTCTCTCATGAGAGACGTGCCTAAAAGCACAGGAAATGTTTCTCTAAATCTTCCTTCTATAGACTCAATGACTGTTTTTCTTTACAATAATCATACTTGTTTCAAGATGACGCCATCCCTCAAAATATATTTTAAAACACCTCTTGGAATTTCCAGGAGCCTGTCTATAAGCTGTCACAAGAAAAGCAGGACCACTGTTTTATTATCTCAGTTTTCAGTAGATGAAACGTTCATATCTTTTTTGATTACCTTTTTCCCAAATCAAGTACAACCTCAATTTTTTTAAAAGATTTTTTAAAACTCATTCTTGAGTCTCTAAAAGTAATTTTCAAGGGATCCACATGTATGTTCTGAGGCAACCTTCATTGTATATGCAACTTTAGGGATTTTGATGTTAAAATACAAGTCCCATGGCCTTGGAGATGAATTTCATAAACTTCACAGACTCTCTTCCAATCGTCATGCCAGAAGCAATTTCATTTGTCATGAGTTTCTGGTTCTGACTACTTTACTTAAAGACACATTAGGGAAGCAAGCCACAGAGAAGGTCACTTGGAAGTTAAGGGAATGAATCTTAAATAAGTTGAGTAGAAGCCCAGGATATTTAAATCAATGCTACGGGACACTTTTGACACTTAGTACATTGCTCTGTATTCAACAGGAATGAGATGGGAGGATGGAAGGCGGTGATCAGTAAATTGGGGACTGCTGGACCTTCTTCATGCCAGGCCCTGTGTACTGTTGTGCAGGTTGTGCACTGCCCAACATCACAGTGGATGGTACCTCCCAGAGCTGTATGGCCAACAACTATAGCAGCAGCCCTGGGATGTCTGGACAACAGCCTCCAAGTAAACTCAAACTGAGAGAGATGTGTGTTGACAATGGAAACTCTAAAAGTAGCAGGGCCTAGTTAGAAAACTTCCTTCATCAAAAAAGTCAGAAAAATTCTTTGAGTTTGACAGTTTAAATGAAAGTTTAACAGGGGGCCTGGCTGTGTGATTGCCATAGCTCAGGGGTTCAGAGCCTGGGCCTGGGGATCCCACAGGCTTGATTTTGACTCTGCCACTCGGTAGCCGTGTGACCTTGGGTGAGTTACATACATTCTCATCAGTAAACATAAATATTGAAGACCAGTGGAAAATACCCAACAGGGTTGCTATGAGGAGCAAAAAAGACAATGTCTGCAGAGCACTTGAAAGCATGCCTGACACAACACAACTGTTTAATAAATATAACCTTGTTTTATTATCACAAGTTGGAGGATCCACTAACTTCCCGGTGCAAAGCCCCTCGGCTCAGAGCCCGGGATCCCACCAGCACGGGCTGTCTCCAGGCTGCTGGAGACCCCTCCTGAGGTTCCATTTTTCATGAGGCACTTTCAGGAGTACATTAAAAAATCATCTCCTTGGTGGCGGTAGGACCAGAAAATTATTGGGTGGGCCAAAAAGTGCCTTCGGGTTTTTTGAGTAAAAATAAAAGACACATTTTTCATTTTCACCAAGAACTTTATTGAGCAACGTATTCACCCTTTTGTTCCACTACCTTCTGCCATTTTTCAGGCAACTTCATAATTCCATCTTCCCAAAACTTTTTATCTTTTTGAGCAAAGAACTGTTCCGGCTGCCTTTTACAGTCTTCCAGGAAATTGAAATTTTTTCCATTAAGAGAATTTTGTAAAGACCGAAATAAATGGAAATCCAAAAGTGCAGTGTCTGGTGAGTACGGCAGATGGATCAGAACTTCCCAGCCAAGCTGTGATAGTTTTTGCCTGGTCATCAAACATGCGGTCTCGTGTTATCCTCATGGAAGATTGTGCATTTTCTGTTGACTAATTCTGGACACTTTTTGTCAAGTGCTGCTTTCAGTTGGTCTAATTGGGAGCAGTACTTGTTGGAATTAATCTTTTGGTTTTCTGGAAGGAGCTCATAATAGAAGACTCCCTTCCAATCGCACCATATACACAACATCACCTTCTTTGGATGAAGACCGGCCTCTGGTGTGGTGGGTGGTGGTTCATTTCACTTGCTCCACGATCTCTTCCGTTCCACATTGTTGTACAGTATCCACTTTTCATCGCCCATCACAGTTTGTTTTAAAAAAGGAACATTTTCATTATGTTCCAGTAGAGAATCTAATGTGGAAATATGGTCAAGAAAGTTTTCTTTGCTTAACTTACGTGGAAGCCAAACATCAAAGCGATTGACGTAACCAAGCTGGTGTAAATGATTTTCAACACTTGATTTGGGTATTTTGAGTATGTCGGCTATCTCTCGCCTGATATAACGTTCATTGTTCTCAGTTACTGTTTCGACTTGATCGCTATCGACTTCAACTGGTCTACCCGACCGTGGAGCATCGTCCAGTGAAAAATCTCCAGCACGAACCTTCACAAACCATTTTTGACACGTTTGATCAGTCACAGCACCTTCTCCATACGCTGCACAAATCTTTTTGTGCGTTTCAGTTGCAATTCTACCTTTCTTGAAATAATAAAGCATAATGTTGAAAATGTTGCTTTTTTCGTCCATCTTCAATATTAAAATGGCTACACAAAAATTCACCAATTTTGATGTCTTTTTTAAAAATGCACTCTGATATGACAGCTGTCACATACAATCTAACAAAATTGTTTCCAATGAAGTTAAAGACAACTAACTGCTACTAGAGCCATCTTAGGGAAAAAAATGAACGAATCTTTTGGCCAACCCAGTATATAGCTTGTGGTAACACAGATGTCAACACAGAATAGAACCAAATATCCAACCCTCCCAGGGGTCAGCATGGCGAACAGGGGACGTGAAACTCATCTCAGTCCCGCCTGGAACCTGAAGGCTTCCTGCATGACTCAGATGATGGCCTTTGCTCTCTGATTCTTCAGATATCACCAGGGGCCCCTCAGAAAACTAGAGAAATGAGGTCACCAGGGTTGGGGGATTGGGGACTGGAGAGAAGAGACATGAAAGTATCTTATCAGCATGTCTTGCCTCGGCAGCCAGAAGATTTGTTTGAGCAGTGAGATAATATTTATTCTGCATGCCACTGACCAAGTTCAGCCTTTGATCTGTTTCTCCACTGTAGATTTTTTTTTTCAAATTTAATTCCTTCTGCCTAGAGAGTAACAAACATGTAATGAACTTGGTGGTAAATTCAGAAAGAATTCAGAACATTAACTATGCCCATGGGACTCTGACCCCCCCCCTCCTGGTCCCAGGGTTTCCTCTGTGGAATCATGTGTCCATCGTTTGGACAAAAGGGTAGCATTTCCCCGGGCCACAGTAAACCTCCTTCCAAGCCAGGGTTGTTCTGTATCAAGCACACGAGTGAGGGCACTCTAGCTAAATGCAGATCATCATTGCAATATTAAACATGTTTAATGATACACCCTATTGAACCCAACGTATCCAAAATATTATGTTTTCCTATAATCAATGTAAAACTTATCAATAATATATTAATGATATGTAGTTCATGATAACATATTCATGATATTATTTACATTTAGGGGGAATTTAATCTTTGAAGTCCAGTGTGTATTTTATACCTATAGCACGTTTCAAGTGACTAGTGCCTACTATATTGGACCAGGCGGTTATAGATGAATGAACGGAGATCTAGGGATGAAAATTTCTTCTTGCCTGACATCATGCAGCCAATGCTTTGCAGATGAAATCCAAGCAGGTCGTCAGTCTGACATGCAGGCATACACAGATCATGACTGTACGTTATTTTTAGGCTCCTGCTGAAATAAGCTTTATCTCAAGAAGGTATTTTTGTGTTTCAGTTTCCTAAACGTGTTTCTGGATATGTTGGACATGGGAAAGCGATGGAGATAGGGCCTGAAGTAACTGAGATTTCTCAGCCAGGAAGCCTGGTGCTGGTGGCTGGTATGTCCTGATGCACTTATCTCAAGAGCCAAATGCCCTGCAGGCTCGAGAGGAGCCTAAGGAATTCCCTTTGGAAGCACACCAGACAGAATGTGTTTAAAAGGCACAGAGGCGCGTGCCTTGGAGTGGTTAGGCAGGCCCTGAGGCCTTCAGCAAGCTGCCGAAGAAGCTGTCAACGCCAAGCAGTAGGAGCCAGAGTACCTCGTCTTACGCAGGTGCAAGTGCGATGCTGCTCTGTGCAGTCCTCAGAGCATCACCTGCCTTTCCACGATGCTTCCACCCACTGGCCAGGGCGCATGGCAAGAACAGTCATCCCCTTGGGAACAGAAGCAGTGGAGCCAGAACCCCTTGTCTTATTTGTACTCTTATAGGCTCATCATGACCTTGAAAAGCTACTCTAACTTTCTGTACTTCAGCTTTTTTCACTTGCAAAATGGGACTAGCACACCTACCTCATAGGGTGGTTGTGAGGATTAATAAAAAGAATCTAAATCACTTGGTGTTGTACCTGGTAAAAGAGGAGACACAGAATAAGTGTCAACAAAAATAATAATTAATGTCAATAATAATAATAATGATTATTGTGGCAACTACTGCGACTACTGTTACTTCTATTAGTCAATGGGTGTGCCAGCTCTGTATCAGACACTGCCAAGTTCCTGGCCTTTAGAAAACTCTCAAAACATAGTTTATCGTTAAGGCTGTGCTGGGAGCTGGCATGGAACTAAGCAGGTCAAGAGAGCCCCATCTTCACCTTCTCCTTGAAGTTTCTCTGTGGACTTCAAACGTGGTCCCTGCCAAGCACTTTCCTAGAAGATCAAATACGGGAGGATGGGATCGGCAGACCGGCTCGCGGCACAGTCGACAGCTGGTCAGCTCCCTGCCAGAGCTCAGGCCTCCACTGAAGACGCTGGATGGGAATCCTTCAGGCCACCATTGCGTGGCCCCCTCTCCTGCTAGCTCGGCCAAGGATGCTGGGATTTTCCCAAAGGAAGCAGGAGATTCGGTTCCTGCTGGGTCTTAGTTATACATTGAAGGGTAACAAATTACCCCCATAATAAATAAATTAAAAACATATATTAGCTCTGAGATTTTGTGGCTCAGGAGCTCTGGTGTGGCTTAGCTGGGTCCCCTCCCAAGCATGCCTTATCTCAGGACTCAGCAGGGAGGGATCCACTTCTGGTTCAGTCCCTTGGGAGCCGAGGCTGGAGGCTTCGCCACGGGGCAGCTCATCACAGGACAGCTGCTTCATCAGATGGGCTGGGAAGGGAAAGGAAGAGGGCACACAAAATGGGAGGCATAGTCCTTTGTAACCTGTCTTAGTCTGTTGGGGCTACTATAACAAAATGTCCTAGACTCAGTGGCTTATAAACTACAAAACATTTATTCCTCCCAGTACTGGAGACTGGAAAGTCCACGATCAAGGTGGGGGCAGATTCAGTGTCTAGTGAGGGCCCACTTCCTCGATGACAGCCGTCTTCTCTCTGTGTCCTCACAGGGTGGGAGGGGCCAGGGAGCTCTGCGAGGCCTCTCTTATCAGGGCACTAATCCCATTCATGAGGGCTCCACCCTCATGACCTCATTGCCTCCCTCTCCATAGCATAAGCTCATCTCAGAAGTGATATCCATCACCTTGGTGCTGTCTATTCACTGGAAGTGAGCCTCTAGGTCTGGCCCTGCCCCAAGGGAGGAGATCACACAGGGCATGAGTACTGGGATCTCTGGGAGCCTCTCAGAAGTTGCCGGTCACGCGCACCCTCACCATTTTTTCTCGCTGTTTCCTGTCTGCAGAGGAAGGCAGAGCTGTTCCCTGGAGAGTCCATGGGAGCTGGGGAGGAGAGCGCCCACGGAGGCTGGCGGTGACTCTGCCCTGCACACAGGCAGTGGGGGGTGGCCGCCGAGAGGCTGCTGCGTTGTGAGCCTTTGTAGACACTGAGCGCAGGCATGGCAGCCCTGGCCACGAGCTGTAGGAGATGCTGGAAAGTGAGCCACCAAGTCCACCAGGGACCTGGGGAGCCCTGGAGGGAGAGCCCGGGGAAGACCCTCTGTTCCACGAGGGGTGGCTACCGGGCGTGGTGATGCTTCCTGCAGTGAAGACGAGGGCGGTGAACACCTGCTGACCGCGTGGAGCCAGCGAGAAGGGGACAGTGCACCAGGGGCCCTGGTGACCAGCTGAGAATCAACACGGGGCACCAAAGAGACGCTGAAGGAGCGGAGCAGAAGACCTGGAGGTGGTTCACACTCACACACACACACTCACACACACTCAGCCACACACACTCACACACACACAAACTCAGTCACACACACACACACACACACTCAGTCACACACACTCACACAAACACACACACTCACATCCACTCAGTCACACACACTTACACACACACAGTCACACACACTCACATCCACTCAGTCACACACACTCATACACACACTCACACCCACTTAGTCACACACACAGTCACACAAACACACTCACACCCACTCAGTCATACACACTCTTACACTCACACAACCTCACACCCACTCAGTCACACACACTCACACACACTCACACCCACCCACTCAGTCACATACACTCACACTCGCACACACTCAGTCACACAAACTCACACACACACTCAGTCACACCCACTCACACACACGGTCACACCCACTCACACTCATACCCACTCAGTCATACACTTACACAAACTCACACTCACACATAGTCACACACTCACACACACGGTCACACCCACTCACACACCCACTCAGTCATACACACTCATACACTTACTCACACTCACACATAGTCACACACTCAGTCACACACACTCATACACACACAGTCACACTCACACACACACGTGAACACAGGTTGTCACTGCAATTTGGCCTGTTGATGTAACATAGTATCAGTTATTCCCAGGCTGGTCTAGGTGCCTGGGAGTTGGTTTTCACCAGGCAGGGAGGAAAAAGCACAGGTCCGTCAGCAGGAGCAGGTAAGCTAACCAAATACCCTCACGTGGGCTTTGCACTCAGGCCTGGAGCTTTGCTGACCACTGGCCCAGCACTGTGCTCCCCTCCTGCTGGCATGGCTCCTGGTGAAGTCAGCCACTCAAAGGTGCATAAAAAAGGCAACACGGAATTCCAAAGGAAATGCCACAGCAGTTACAGCACGTGTCCTAAGATCTCTGAAAATGTTCTGGTTATTTGCATGGCTTATTGGTCACGTAGACCCGTATGACTTTCCTATGTCCTGCCTTCCCTCTGGGGCTTGGGAGGTGCCCTGTCATGGACCTTGCAAAGTTCTGATGTCAGAGTTCAGAGCTTCACTTCCCCAAATGAGAAGTATTCAGACAGCATGGAAAGATATTTCTCAAAAAGTTAACGTTTTACTTCCCAGTGATAACTACTGTTAACATTTTGCATATTCTTATGGACTGCAGGTACACAATTTAACAAAAGGGAAATTTTACTGTTTACTCCTTTAGTAATCATTTTTTTCTCTTATGAGTATCTTTACAAAACAATGTCATTACTTTTAATGACTGCCTGGAATTCCTTTGTTGGTTTTTTTGATGGATAACCTCTTTAGGTTGTTTTCAGATTTTTTTTGTTTTAATAAAAAGTGCTATAATGGATGACTATCCTTTTAGACACATTCTTGTAATTTTTCTTAGGTCAAAGGGCAAGACGTTTAAACTTTTCATACATTGCCACACATTACCCTCTGGAGTGGTTATAGAAATTTCTACTCTCACCAATCATAGGATTTTAAAAAAATGACATTATAACAGGATGAAAGGAACAGGTGGTCTCCACCCACAGTGAGATGAAGGTTCTTCTCCAGCTCCTTAAGTCTTCATCTGAGTCTTCCTTAAACCTCACCTCCAACTTAGAAATCTGGCAAGACTTGGAGGAATCAAGATAAAAAGAATGACCATAACTTGAGCAATGAATACATAACTCCTCACCATACATGGAAATTAATGGGAAAACAGTATCTGAATGAGAAAAACAATAAAATAAACAAGCAAACAGAAAGGGATGGAGAGAGATTTTATACAAATGATCGTTCTCTGATCTGTTTTAAAATTAGGTACTCCGAAGACAGAAACTTTATCACAAACTAACACTCCTGTTTAATCATCCCTCTTAAGGTCTTGTCTTGGAGGTTCTGGATAATATTGTGATAATCCAGCCAGCTTTACACAATCTGATTTTCTAACGTACCACAAACATTTGACCTTGTGGGCAATACTTGGGAATTCCTTTGAGAATTTGAATAATGGTCAGAAAATTAGAATTCCAGAAAAAGGATTCAATCAATAGATAAGGAGAATAATAACCCAAAGAACTTCCTTTTCTTCAAAATAACTAGGTTCAGAAGAGGTCTATTTTTGTCTGTCTATGAGCACAGGAAGGTTTGGATAATAGTAACAAATATGCTGCCTGAGATTTGCCTACAATTTTAACTCCACAAATCATATTCCCATGGACTTAAGAAGAATAGAAAAGGACCCTGGGAAGCTCTTTGCATTTAGATAAGTAGGAAAATGCCATTCCTACGATAAAGGACTCAGGACTTCCTTTTAGGGGCAAAGCTGCTGGTCTTGACGGGACCCCTTGGAGCCCAAGTGAGTGCAGAGATAGGGGCAGTATCTTCTGCTTCCACAAGTGTTATGGGAGATTGGAGAGCGTTTCCCTGCTGAGGGAAGGTTCTTCAGATTTCGGCAGCTCAGAGTTCCCTGAGTGCTGACCTCCTCGGGCTTAATCATGTCCCCCAAATACTCACACCTATTGGAGAAACACCTGATCAGTTCCAGCCTGCAAAGATGCCAGGCGGTTCTCCCAACGACAGACAAACGTAGAGAGAGAGATTCCCACGTACATTCTGTCCTTGTCAGCACAGGGTAAGTGCAGGTCGGAAACAACTTTTCTCTTTGCATCTCTTCCTCCTCTGTCCTTTGGGATAGATGAGCCCGTCATCCTAATCAGAGGCACCTCTGTTTTTAACATCAGTCACATGGAGCCAGACTCTCACCTCTCGTCACCTCCCCCATCACAGATCCCCCTTCTGCCCTTCACCTCACTTAGCCACCCCCCGCACCGCTTCTCCCTCCCTCTCTTCAGATTTCTAGAAGCCAGTTCCAGAGAACCTCAGCAAGTTCAGTAAGACCTCTCCATGCACGTGTCGACAAACATCTCTTTGTTCTCGCTATTTCCAGGCGCTGTGCTAGACCCTGGGGACAATCTCTTTTCTCAAGATGAGCCAGTTTGGGAGATAAATACATACGAAAATAATTTTATTATAGTTACCGTAGACATGGGCTGACATATCATGCTTTTACCATATGGATGCCAGCATTTCTGAGGGGAGTCTGTTTCAGTTTTTCCTGATTGGAAAGACGGTGCTGTATTTCTCCATATAGCCAGATGAAGTGTTTGAACTGTATCTTGTAGGTAATAGGGAGTGAATGACAGGCCATATTTTGGGCGTGGACCTTTCTGGTGGGGTACCCCGGGGGGTATCTGAGGGGGATGAAACTGGGTGCAGGAGGATGCATTGGAAGCCCTTTGCACTAATCCTCCTGGGAGAGGATTTGTACCTACGTGAGGGTATTGGCTGTCACAAGAGGGTGCAGATTTGAGCTGCATTCAGGAGGTGAATGAAAGCACTCAGCGGCTGGTTAGCGATGTGGTCCCACAAGGCAGGTGGAACGAAGCGTGAAGAGCGAAGTTTGCCTGCAGCCAGGCGATGCAACCAGGGATGCTGCCGTCACCACTTGAGACAGGGAGATCTGGAGAGAGTACAAACCGAGGGGCAGTTCTGGGTGTGCCGAGTTTGACATGCTAATCGCTCCCGAAAGGAAAGCATCACAAGGCGGTGGTACTTAGGAGTCTGAAGCTCAGGGGCTGAGATGTGCCAGAGAAATTTGGACGTGCGCACCCTGTATATGTTAATGACCCCCAAGGCTAGGAATTAGGTGACCTCAGCCCAAGGAAATGCACAGAGTGAAGGTACAGCTAAGGACCAAGCCCCTGAGAACACCACTGGTTAAAGGAGTGGGGGAGAAAGAGGTGTCAACAGAGGAAAAGAAGATGAAACCAAGTTCAGCAAGTGCAGGGCCCCTGAGGGAACTCAAGACAGCATTTCCAGAAGCGGGGAGGGGTCAACACTGTCAAGTGCAGTAGATGGTCAGTAATACGGAGTCATTATTACGAAGGTCCCTGATGTCCCCAGGAGAAAGGGTGGCCTTGAGGGGACCTGCGACAGTGAGCGGGAAGGGCTGGCTTGAGGAGTGAGTGAGAAATACCGATCAGGAGGCAGAAAGTGCCCCACTGTCCCTTCGTGACCTTCGGATGAGAAGAGGGTTGCTGTGAAAAAGGGCGGTGAAGTCAACGGAACTTAGTTATGCTTTTGGAGAATGAGAGGAGCTCGATTTAAAACAACTTCGTCAGCCATGGGGCAACTAGGTGATGTTGGGAAGAGGGAGCAGAGGACGAAATGGAAAATGGGGATGAGAGGAGGGTGGAGCAGGTCCAGCAAGAGGCTTGGGGTCCGGGGGCCTGGGACCTTCAGCAGGACGAGGCGGGTCTCATGTTCTGATCCTGGAAGGAGGCTGGGCCTGGTGTGAAGGTGGCTGAGCGTGCAGGTGAGCAAGGGCCGGAAGCGAAGGGGACTCATGCCCAGATGCCTGCCTGGTGAGAGTGGAGGGAACCAGGGGTGTGGTTCCGCCCGGAGTGGGGGACACCCGGGACCTTGACTTCGGGTTCTGGGCCGCTCTCCCACGGAAGTGAATTTTAACTCCAGAAAACGGGAAGAGAGCCCGGAAGGCTTGGAGCTGTCCTGAAGGGAATCTAACAGCAGCAGAACAAGGTGAGCCCCATGATGGACCGTCAGCGACAGGGCTGCCCAGAGGGACGCGGAGCCGCCCCTGCCCCGAGGCTGGGGGAGCGCTGGATGAGCCCGTGCGTAGGGCAGAGGAGAAGAAAACTCTGGGGAGCTCGCTCCTCGGGGGAGGGGCAGGCACATTAGGATGTGCCTGTGTGGTTTGGTTTCCTTCTGTTCTGTCCGTGCTCACCAGGCAGAGCGGAGATTCCTTTTCTCGGGCTTTTGGAGTGGGAGGGGGAGAGGGGTCTAAGCATCCCTGTGTCTCTCCTCTGCTTAAAGATCTGCATTAAAGGACATTCGTGCCCTGCCCTGTCATGCATTCTGCAGTCTCACATCCTCCAGGAATTTCCATCTGAAAGTCGGACTTCAAAAGGTCCTCGCTGAAAAATTATATTATGGAGTTCAAAAAGAGAAAGAGGAGGATTCGTGGCTTTTTTGAGGGCCTCAGACTCCTCCCTTGCTTCCAATTGGACACGCTATTCCCCACTGCCTGGAGGCGTGTCAGAAAATCATTAGGCAGCTTTGATGCGCTGAGTTCAACGGCTATTGTGTTTCTCCCCAGACACAGCTCCGTTTCAGAGGCCAGCGTGGTTAGCCTTCCTTCCCTATATGCCTGACTCTGCACACGAATTCATGTAAACCTGCGGGAGAACATGTATATATTCTACAGGTGCGTCACCTTCCCTCTTTATGAAATTATTTGAAAACTTGAAGAAGGACTAGTGATATTAAAATCCAGTTTCCATAAACAAAGTTGGGGCTGCTAATGGGGAGTCCAGAGATATGACTCAGTCCTGGTGACCAGAGTTCTGTAATAATTGCTGAAGTTTGTGATTCTTGTGGTTGTTGATGTCATCATCCTCTGCTTCTTCTGTCTCGGAAGATCCTGAGTTTCATTTATCTTTGCAGCACTTGCAGCTCTTCTCCGCAGCATGTACCACTTAAGTCAAGAAACTAACACAACATTATAGATCGACTGTACATCAATTTTTACAGAGATTCGAGGCTGAGGTGTTTGCGTTCTGCTGTGTCTCCGGTGAGAGGGGCTTTGTGCTTCTGGTGAGTCTACTCATCTTGGGGGAGCCAACCATCTTTTGGGAGCTGAAACCTTCACCTCTTTCTTTTTTCTGTGATATTAACACAGAGAAGAATGGACTTCACTCTGGATACGCACAGAACAAGAGAACAATTGTCTGTATGCACCAGAGCTGTAGAAACTCCCCAGAGACAGTCCTGCTGTTCCCTCCCATTTTGTCCTGGGTTGGGGCATAAACCGACTATTTATAGACAGTTCTAAAGTCACCAGATGGGGCTTCCCTGGTGGCGCAGTGGTTGAGAATCTGCCTGCCAATGCAGGGGACACGGGTTCGAGCCCTGGTCCGGGAGGATCCCACAAGCCACGGAGCAACTAGGCCCGTGAGCCACAACTACTGAGCCTGCGCGTCCGGAGCCTGTGCTCCGCAACAATAGAGGCCGCGATAGCGAGAGGCCAGCGCACCGCGATGAAGAGTGGCCCCCGCTTGCCGCAACTAGAGAAAGCCCTCGCACAGAAATGAAGACCCAACACACCAAAAATAAATAAATAAATAAATATAAAGTCACCTGATGTATTTACAGTGGAAATGTCCTGCAACTCACTGTGATTTCTTTAGTTTTCTAGATGCTGCCTTCCATCCCTTATTATTAGCAGGACAAAGGAGGGACTCTAACCTTCTAATTCTTGGACCTCCTAACAGTCGAGGTCCAAATTATCTACTATAAGATTGCTGTTTTCTTGTCTCCCCAAGGTGTTGCACTGAGAAACAGGTTGAGTGTCCTGCTCAGTTACTTCTTCTTCAGCATTTCAGGGGCCATAGATTCTCCATGGCCTGAAGATTCCATATGAACTGGATACAGCAACCCAATGAGGGGTCCAGGTCAGTATCAGTATCAGTCACTCATTTATTCAGTCCGTATTTCTTGAACACCTAATATGTATAGTAGAGAACAAAACAGAAAAGAGTCTTCCCCCTTGGGATCATCTCACTTTTGCTTAGTATTTTCAAGGCTGAAGCTCACACCCATTCAGCACTCATTAACTGAGCACCTACTCTGTGGTGAGGCATCATAAAGCACTTGAGATGCAAAAATGAATCATGTCATTTACCTTCCAGGAGCTTACAGAGAGCTTCCTAATTTCCCAGGAGTTTTTATATGTCAGTATCTCTTTAGAAAATGATTCCTAGTGGTCTACTCGGTGGCCAATGTAATTTTGCTTTATCTTTTCGTCTCATACCTTCTAACAGGTTTCCATGAGGGTGGAGAAAGTTCTTATGGAAATTCGATAATTCAGTTTTTAATTTAGGCTAGCAAGAATACATATCTGATGATTAAAGTTTGGATTTGGGATTGAAATGTTAATTTTGAAGACAGCACTAATATACTCATTATTAGATTAAACTGAATTTAATTAGATCAGCCATGTCTTGACATAAAGAAGGAAAATACATTATCTTTAAAAATGTGACAATTTCTAGGAAACTGGCCCCATAATCCTAAATTAAAAGCAGGTTTCTGCAAGTTGGATTCATGCCTCCTTTAGCCCTTGGTATTGTATTTGGTCTGTTTAGTTAGTTAAATAACGGTAACAAAAGAAGGCAGGACGGATGATGTTAAATAAAGGGAAATTTAAGAGAGTGATTACGGCATTAACCAGGGCCAGAAGGTGAGGGTTGTAAGTAATAAGATACCTGCTCTTTAAACAAAGTGCTATGTCCCCATTTGGCATGACCCTTCCTGGATAAACTGTATGTTTTACTCCATTCCCATAGGCAAGCGAAAGTGAACTTGGAGGTGAGTGTTGAGCAAGATGTTTATAGGTTCTAAAATATCTTGTGTGAAGTTGCTTCACTTCTTGTTTTAAATGAAGGTGTTAAAATTCCAGTGAAATAGAATATTACAATAAATGACTCAGGCGTGGGGAGGTACAAAAAGCTTGGATGCTCTAAGACCCCACTGCCTGAAAGGTCTACCCGATTATCTAGTGGACACCTTGGATGAAAAAAAAAAAATCAAAGGAACAGCCTTAAGGTAAATGAGCCCTGGGAGATATTAATTTCATTTGAAAGGCATGAATAATGGAGCAATTCTGTTGGCAATTCTGGGAGGGCTGCTTCCAAAGATGAGTGAGATGATTATTTACGGAGGGTCCCTCTATGCCCCAAACCTCCACATAGGGAGGGATCACTTTCCAGAACGTTGATGGAGACAGAGACAGAGACAGAGGTGGATTCCACTCAAAATTTTCCAGGTGAATGATATTTTCCAGCTGGTCTCTACATGTCCTCTCTTCCGACCCAGAGCCGAAAAGCTCAGGCTCGCAAGCTGGCTGTCCTTTAGGTGGTTTATTCTATACTCTGAGTCATATAATGATGCCTCGGTACGTTGGATCTCTTGAGTCAGTTAATGACCCTCATCGCCAGGCTTTCATCTGTAGCAACGTGTAGCATCCACTTCCGGATTAGGGGGCCACCATTTGCTTATTCAGACTAGAGCAAAATTGTTCTGAAATTTTACTGAAACTGAATTAAGTCTTGTACAAATATTCTTATTTAGCCTTAAACATTAAGCCCATGAAAGGTATACTCTTATCAACCCCATTTTTAGAGACGAGGAAATGGACTTAAGAAGGTTAAATTATTTGTCCAAGTTTTAAGCCAGCAGCAGGAAGAGTTACCATTAAAATATGGACACGCTGACTCCAAAAGCCTGTGCACTTGGCCTCTATGAATTCCTGCCTCTAAAGCCTCTAGGACGTTCCCAAAGCTGAACTTTAATTGATCTCGTTCGTAATTCAGGAGAAGCCAGTGACGTGGCTCAGAGAAAGTCACTGGGAGATGAAGCAATGAAGTTGGCATGTGCCCACGTTCAGCTTGAGACAGTTCTGAGTCTGCGATGCAAACCTCTTCGGGGCATTTATTGGTTTGTCTCCTCAAACTATTTTTGCTGGACTGGACTCTGGGGCCTTGTATGCAGTCTTGGTCTATATATTGCAAATCGAAGCTGATGTCATTACTGATCATGAATCAAAGAAGTGAGCCTCTTCCTATAGCCTCTTCTGTGCTCTTTTCAGAAGAACTCAAACCAATTTTCTCCACGTCCCTTCTGCCTTCTCAGGGAGATGGTCTTCTGCTGGTGACTTTGTGAATGCCTCTACCTGTGAGGAATTCCCTTCGGCTACATGCCCTCCTGGCCAAACCCCACCCATCTTGCAAGTTCCCTTAAAGGTGTCACCTCTTACAAAGAATTTTCTGATTCACTTCCTGTCCCCTTTTAGCCATTTCTTACCTCAGCCAGGTAAAATAAGTTCTGTCTTCCTGAGACTTTCAAAAACATCTTCCCTGTAACTTTCCTGTGGCTTTTCTCCATGTGTTCCGTGCATATGCTCTTTTTTCCTGTACTTAGATGGTGAGTTTCTTGAAGACAGAAGCTGTGTCTCAGGCATCATGAAATCCCCTGTGCTACCTGGTCCAGTGCCCTTCACTCTCATGGTAGAGGCAGTCATTATTTGATGGGTGAAAGAATGAATATACAGCATCAAGGAAGAGTAACTCACACTCTGGATGTCACTGTCCCTGCCTTGGTGGCCATTTCCCAACACCCCTGTTTTCCAGATGACAGTGATGCCTAGTGAGATAAGCTGGCTTCCTCGGATGTTTTCGTTTGCTCCTGTGCTATGACTCCCTGGACACAGAGGTATGTATCCTTAATGAGATCTCCTGCAGTCTGCACCTCAAGACCAATCCTGGTCTTATCGGGATGGTACAGAAATATTTTATGTGGAGGACCATTTTTTCCCTCATTTAGGAACAGAAAATCTCATCTCACTTCTTTTCTTTGAAGAAAGAAGCCTTTAATTTTCTTTATTGAGAAAAATCTCTTTTCCCTACAAAACATGAATTCATTTTGGCTTGTGGTCCCAAATGCCAAATATCTACCCCTATCCCACGCCATCCATCAATAGCTCAGTCAAGAAATTTCTTGCTGAAGCAGGAAATATTCAATCCAGTAGAGTTGGCTGGGCTTTGCCATAAGGATGTTAGAGCCAACTAGCGTTTTGTGCCTCGGGTGAACCCACAGACCTGAGTTGATTTGGAGCGATTCCTCCTCTGCACTGGCTCGAAACTTGCCTCTTTTTGCCATGTGCTTCCCGCTGGCATGTGGCTTAGGAGTTTACAAGTGGCTGGTTACTGTACATATAAAGAAATCAAATCAGCAACGAGAGGGCAGGGAGAACGATCTTTATTTTCCAGGCAGTTTAGGTGAAAGCCAACATCCTAACCACCATAACCACGCAAGTTTCAACAGCATTTTCCACAGTGCTGGGGCTTTGAACTCAGTATGTGGATGGATTTTAAAATCATCAACAATATCTGGCCAGTATCCCCACGTGCTGTAGCCATTCTCCATGCCCTCCTGCATTTTCTGAGCGGTTGTAGAGTGTGGTAAGGACAGCTGTCTTGCTTATTCCACGTTGGAAGCAGTTCTTTAGCCACATGAGTTTTCATTTAGTTATTCATTCAATCAATAAATATTTACTGAGGTCAAGTATTTGGGGAGGGGTGGGGATAGGGAAGGAGGGATTAGACTGTCAGAGAAAGTCCCTCTAAAGAGGTGTTTTCAGAGCTGAGACCAGGCATGGATCAAAGGTGCCATGAGCTGCTACTGGGAATGGATTACTGAAGGATAAGAAAGGAAACAGAGGGAAGGGTTCAGAGACTTATTGGAAGGTCAGGTGAGGGGGGCTAGTGGTTTAGCTGAAGGAGGAAGAAGTGGATTTGGAGGAGAGAGACAAAGGTAGAGAGACGGGTTTTATGTCCTGGGAATATTTCCACAAGGAGCCCAGAGATGCCAGACATCATGAAAAATTTTCATGACAGATCTTCATCTCCAACACAATATGAAAGGTATTGCCTACTTTTCAAGATTAGTAGACCAAATCACTGACACACGAAATTATTCTTATTTTGGTCCTTTTGCGATACCGTTGTCCACCCCTCAATTCTAGGTGGTCATGCAGACCACTTTCCTGGAGAGCAGGATACTTGAAAGATGGGGGGAAAATAGGCTCTGAGCAAAAAAAAGCCAATTTCAAAAGGTATGATTCTAGGTATCTGACAGTCTCAAAGTGACATAATTTTAGAGAGAGGACACATCAGTTGTTGCTAGGAATTAAGCAACCGCCTGGGAGGATGTGACTATAAAGGGACAGCTTGAGGGAGCTTCTTCATCATGACGGAACAGTTCTGTATCCTGGCCATGGTGGTGGTTACATGCATCTATAAATACACGTTTGATAAAATCTGATGGAAACACATACACACAATTGGTTCCTGTGAAAAGTGGTGAAATCCAAATAAAGTTCTGATAATTAATAGTGAACTACGAGTGTGTAAGTTGTCACCCCTAGGGGAAGCAGGGGGAAGGGTACATTAGAACTCTCTGTACTGATGTAGAGAACAGATGTATGGATACCAAGGGGGAAGGGGTATGGGACGAACTGGGGGATTGGGACTGACATGTACACACTACTATGCATAAAATAGATAACTAATGAGAACCTACTGCACAGCACATGGAACTCTACTCTGTGCTCTGAGGTGACCTAAATGGGAAGGAAATCTAAAAGAGAGTAGATATATGTATACGTATAACTGATTCGCTTTGCCGTACAGCAGAAACCAAAATAACATTGTAAAGTACCTATACGCCAATAAGAATTAATAAAAAAAAGAACACTCTATACTAATTTTGATACCTTCATGTGTCTAAAATTATTTCTAAAAAAATTCAAAACATACAAGTAAAAATCAAAATTAATAAATAATGCATTCAATGTTTACAAGCCGCAGTTTTATATCATACTTATTAATTCCCAAGTTTTACTGTATAATAAAGATGTATTATTTACAACTAATATGAGGATTAGATTTTTTCACTTTATAGGAATACCTGGATATGAAAAATGAGAGCCAATTTTGTTTCTTGCTATTATTTTTTTTACATCTTTATTGGAGTATAATTGCTTTACAATGTTGTGTTAGTTTCTGTTGTACAATAAAGTGAATCAGTTATATGTATATATACATCCCCATATCCCCTCCCTCTTGAGCCTCCCTCCCACCCTGCTAGGTGGTCACAAAGCATGGAGCTGATCTCCCTGTGCTATGCAGCTGCTTCCCACTAGCCACCCATTTCACATTTGTAGTGTATACATGTCAATGCTGCTCTCACTTTGCCCAACTTCCCCTCCCCTTCCCATGCCCTCGAGTCCATTCTCTATGTCTGGGTCTTTATTCCTGCCCTGCCACTAGGTTCATCAGTACCATTTCTTTTAGATTCCATAGATATGCGTTAGCATACGAATTTGTTTTTCTCTTTCTGACTTACTTCACTCTGTAGGACAGACTCTAGGTCCATCCACCTCACTACAAATAACTCAATTTCATTTCTTTTTATGGCTGAGTAATATTCCATTGTATATATGTGCCACATCTTCTTTATCCATTCATCTGTCAATGGACACTTAGGTTGCTTCCATGTCCTGGCTATTGTAAATAGTGCTGCAATGAACACTGTGGTACATGTCTCTTTTTGAATTATGGTTTTCTCTGGGTATATGCCCAGTAGTGGGATTGCTGGGTCGTATGGTAGTTTTATTTTTAGTTTTTTAAGGAACCTCCACACTGTTCTCCATAGTGACTGTAACAATTTACATTCCCACTAATAGAGCAGGAAGATTTCCTTTTCACCCTCTTCAGCATTTATTGTTTGTAGATTTTTTGATGATGGCTATTTTGACCGGTGTGAGGTGATACCTCATTGTAGTTTTGATTTGCATTTCTCTAATGACTAGTGATGTTGAGCATTCTTTCATGTGTTTGTTGGCAATCTGTATATCTTCTTTGGAGAAATGTCTATTTAGGTCTTCTGCCCATTTTTGGATTGGGTTGTTTGTTTTTTTGTTATTAAGCTGCATAAGTTGCTTATAAATTTTGGAGATTAATCCTTTGTCAGTTGCTTCATTTGCAAATATTTTCTCCCATTCTGAGGGTTGTCTTTTTGTCTTCCTTGTGGTTTCCTTTGCTGTGCAAAAGCTTTTAAGTTTAATTAGGTTCCATTTGTTTATTTTTGTTTTTATTTTCATTACTCTAGGAGGTGTGTCAAAAAAGATCTTGATCTTGCTGTGGTTTATGTCAGAGAGTGTTTTTCCTATGTTTTCCTCTAAGAGTTTTATAGTGTCCAGTCTTACATTTAGGTCTTTAATCCATTTAGAGTTTATTTTTGTGTATGGTGTTAGGTAGTGTTCTAATTTCATTCTTTTACATGTAGCTGTCCAGTTTTCCCAGCACAACTTATTGAAGAGGCTGTCTTTTCTCCATTGTATGTTCTTGCCACTTTTGTCATAAATTAGGTGCCCATATGCATGTGGGTTTATCTCTGGGCATTCTATCCTGTATCATTGACCTATATTTTTATTTTTGTGTCAGTACCATACTCTCTTGATTACTGTAGCTTTGTAGTATAGTTTGAAGTCGGGCAGTCTGGTTCCTCTAGCTTCATTTTTCTTTCTCAAGATTGCTTTGGCTATTCGGGGTCTTTTGTGTTACCATAAAAATTGTAAAAACTTGAGGGGCTTCCCTGGTGGCGCAGTGGTTGAGAGTCCACCTGCTGATGCAGGGGACATGGGTTCGTGTCCCGATCCAGGAAGATCCCACATGCCATGGAGCGGCTGGACCCGTGAGCCATGGCCGCTGAGCCTGTGCATCCGGAGTCTGTGCTGTGCAACAGGACAGGCCACAACAATGAGAGGCCCGCGTACTGCAAACAAAACAAAACAAAACAAAAACAAACAAAAAAAGTCAGGATATCTAGATTTACACGAGTGTGAAAATGATTTTGAGTAAAAATGATATTTAAATTTCTGAAAAGTAGATATTACCGAGGGAGAGAAGGAAGGGAGAGGAAGGAGAGGCAGGTTGAATTCTTTCACATCCACATTTAGAATTTGGTGAAGAGGGGTCAGCCAATGAGCATGGGGAGGATTAACCAGAGAGACAGAGGAAATCCAGGAGGGCTCGGTGTCCCGGAAGCAAGAGAAGCTGACGTTTCTAGACAGTCTGAGTGGTTGAATGAAGCCGGGGAGGTGGAGAGCCATGAGGAAGGGGAATGGAGACGTCCTGGGTGACCATAAGGAGAGCAGTCTCCCACCCTGTGTACCCCTGGGATGGGCACACACAGATGGCCGTGGGTTGGGGAGGGCATGGGCAGGGAAGGGGAGCCCACCCACTATGGGCAAACTTTTAGCAGTGGGGAGGTAGGGGAGGAGAAATACAGGGTTAGGAAGGTGGCTGTTCTGAAGTGAAAGGTACCAGAACATGTTTGTGTCCTAGTGGGCGTGACCCAGTAGAGGAAGGTAGAGACGAGGATAAGCCATCACACGTAACAAAAATGCTTGAGGGTCCCTGGGAGTCACGCTGTCACCCGGGCCCCTCCTCCTGGGAGCTGCAATAAGATCCCAGGCTTCAGCTCCCGTAGAAACTTGCCACCTTTTTCGTTCCTTCCCAGTCCCGAAGACTCCAATTCCTCCAGGACAGCCAACATTCTTTCCTTCTCCGAAGCTACAACCTCTATCCTTCCAAAGGTCTTGGGCTTTTAAAACAAAGCTTTGTTAACTGTCCTCTGAGTGTAGAGTCCCAACTCTCCAGAAACAAGCTCTTGGGACACAGAAGGAAATTCCCTTTCATTCAAGAGCAAAGATCCCACAGATGGCAATGGAAGGCACAGCTAAACATTCCCCACTTTATTCCCTCCCATTAACTTCTAACAACTCTCAAGCCATGTTTGTGTAGCTTGCCTCATTACTTAATATGTTACTAACACTTTCCTATGTCACTAAGTGCTCATTAATGGCTGTGTAGTATTTCATGTTTTGGACATGCTCTAATTTAGTTTACCAATAACATATCGTTGGATATTTAGTTTCATATAAATTTAATCTCTTTGTATATCTCCGAATTTGCCCTTAGGACAATTTCCTAGAAGTAGAGTTTTGTGGGTTAGAGGACAAGAACATTTTAAGTACTGAAGAAAACATTGTTAACAGAATATAAATTGTGTGATGGCTAATTTACTTGGGTCTTTCTGTTTTGTCCAACCTGCTATTAAAATGGTTTTGCCTTCTGTGGGTATTGATTAGGAAGAAGAAAATAGTATTTGCGACTTCCCTGGTGGGGCAGTGGTTAAGAATCTGCCTGCCAATGCAGGGGACATGGGTTTGAACCCTGGTCCAGGAAGATCCCACACGCCATGGAGCAACAAAGCCCATGCGCCACAACTACTGAGCCTGCACTCTAGAGCCCACGAGCCACAACTACCGAGCCCACGTGCCACAACTACTGAAATCCACATGCCTAGAGCCCGTACTCTGCAACAAGAGAAGCCACCACAATGAGAAGCCCATGCACCACAACAAAGAATAGACCCTGCTCACTGCAACCAGAGAATGCCTGCGCTCAGCAACAAAGACCCAACACAGCCAAAAAAAAAAAAAAAAAAGCCTATGGCTTTGAGTCTCCTGCCAACCTTGAACTTGGTTAAGACTGTGGCCACCGTTTCTCTCAATGGAAAGAAAAGAAAGATTATGAGACTTCTTGGAGAATACCAATTTTTCTTACTAAACAGTAGGATGAAGTAAGTGGACACAAAACAGAAACATATGGATAATATTTTCCTGGAAATACTCAGAGGTTTATAAAATGAAAGGAAAAGTATTTGGAAAGGTGTCTTGAGGTTTCTAGAGATGTGTAGCCTTCATCAACACATCAAAAATGATCAACAAAGACATGTCTTCAGGTCTGGCTTTGCAAGGAAGGGAATGATGACCGACTGTCGACAAGCTTACAGCATTTCCCCCTGTGACTCATGCCTGGTCACAGCAAGGCTGGTCTAACCAGGCAGCTCCACTGGCGGAGATCTGGGACAAATTCAGACTTGAGAACATGATACAGAGCTGTGCCTTCCTTTAAATGCCGAGTGCTTTTTCTTCTCCAGGCAATAGAACCATGGTGACCTTGGCAAGAATGGGGAGATCCGGTAGAAATCCTGGACCTCGTGAACTGAGCTTCTTAAAATATGTAAGAAAGGGAGATTGAATTTTTTCTTTGTTTCACTTTCCCGTTAGTCTCTTCTGCCCTTACCCCACCCCAGGGAATATCATTTATCTAAAAATAGCGAATGCACTTCATCAATTATTTCTATTGGAACCTTAGCTGCCAGCCCAACCAGAAAATGATTTTGTCATTAAATACTTTCACAGAGTTGGAAAGACAAAAACAAAATATAGCAAAACAAACTACTCCTCTTCTATACACCTCAATGTCGACTCAATTATTTTTCGAAAGCCCCAGAAATGTCCCCCAAGTCAAGCCACTAGGCAGAATGTTTGAGATGAGACCTTTAGAGCCAGAGGTGTTTTGAGAATTAAACATGTTAATACCTGTAAGTTACTCTGAATTATCCTGGCTTAGGTAAGTGTGGGCTACCATGTAAACGTCATCAGGGAAATGGTCTTTTACTGTTGGTCATTGAACAGTCACAGTGCCTAACACGTAGTAGGTGCCCGGTACATATTTGTTCCTTACTTTTCTTCGTGTAGCTTTCACGGGCAAGCTCTGAGCTGCATGCATACTACTGTCAGTAATGACAAGTATTTATTGAGTCTTCCTATGCCCAAGGCATTGTGACATTGTGCCAAGACTCCATTTCTTCACCTCCTTTATTGCCCCAAATAATCCTATGAGATAGTTATTCCTTTTACACCCCTGTGGTGAGTGTGGATACTGCAACTGGGAGAGATCAAGTCACTTGCCCAAATCCACACATGCTGCTAGTAAATTAACAGCCTGGATTAAAACCACAGCAGTCTGGCTCAAGGGCCATAGTATGAAATAAAGTAGCACTCTCTCAGGAAAACCAGCATGTGAAAGATTAAGATGCTGTGGGAGCCTCATTTTATGAGCAAACTTGGGAGTGTCTTGAAGAAACAGCATGTAAGTCAGGAAGATATCGGCCATCTCTGTCCGCGGGATGGGCCAGTGGTGCCCTTCTGATCTCATCTGGAAGCCAGGCTGTTGCCAAGCCCTAGGCCTTTCTGCAGGAACCCTGTCAACTGAGCTGTCCTCCCTCACCTGCATTTTAAAAACCATTTTAGCCCATTTGCTTTATCTCTGTATCTGACTCTCTCGAGACACAATTGTATATGCAATTTTTTGTGTAAATATACACACATATGTGTATATATTTGCTTAACTATTTAAAAGTAAGTTATGTTATTATGTTATTACCTCCAGAAATTGAACATTGAATCAGTAACATCATCTAACCTATAGTTATACTTTATAGCATTTTTTTGTTTGTTTTTTTTTTTGGTGCAGGATCTAATCAAAGATGACAGATACCATTCAGTTGTCATTTCTCTTTATTTTCCTTTAATCCAGAAAATTCCCTCATATTTTTTTTCTTCCATGACTTTGACAGTTTTGAAGAATCTAGGCCAATTGGTTTGTGGCATGTCATAGAATTTGGATACGTGGAATGGTATAGAATTTGGATATAGCTGATTATTTCTTCTTGATGAGATTCAGTTTATGTATTTGAAGGGAAGAGTACCACACAGGTGATGTTGAATCTTTCTCTGTGTATCACATCAGAAAGTATCTGAAGTGTGTTCCATTATTATATTTACTAAGTTGGATTTCTTATCCAACAGATTTCTCCATTATGAAGGTAACTTTTCTTTTCTGTAAATAATTAATAAACTGAGGGGTAGCGTTTGAGACCCCGTGACTACCCCCTCCCGACAACTTTCACCCAGTGGTCTTACTATACTTTGGTGATGCTTGCCTTAGTCAGATATTACATTTGTAACTGCAAAATGCCTCACGTGCATTTGACTTTTTAGGAGAAGGATTGTTTTGGGGAATAAGGTAGCCTAGCCCTTTTCTATCTCGGTTTGGGCACCCTTCTACTCCCTTGAGTATCTTTTGGAAAAGAGAGCTGAAACCTTAAAAAAAAAAATCAGCTAAGATGTCAAACCTCTTTCATATGCAGCAGTTTTGTAACCAAATGAGCTCCAGAGTTCTATGCCATGAGATTTTCAATACAGAGACACAGTCTTATGTATTTATCAGTTTAAAAAATTGTCCGTGGGATGTTTGACACAAGAAAGTGCTAGTGACCAACCAAGAAGGCAGCTGCTCTAACATAAATGGACCATTATTCTAATTCATCCTCAGAGACCATCTGGAGTTTAATGTTATCAACCACAGATAAGGTAAAAAGTAGTCACAAATTAATATAAAATCACCTACCAAAATACACTCTCTTCCTATTGCTTTAGTCCTATAAGGAGGCATGATTCAGTCTCAGAATTGTTCCTTATTCCTTTCAGCTGAGACAAAACACTGACCGTGAGAAGGGCAGCCCAGTTCTCAGGTTATAAATGTAAGAGGGTAGTTTAAGCTTTGGGGTTGAAAGAATATAGAAAACACAAATCTTCAAAGTAATTCAGAATTACTAATGTAATTCAGACTTATCTTCCCACAAGATTAGATTTATCTCTGGGGAGGAGAATGGGGGAAATTGGCATCCCTACAACAGTTTTAACAACAATCTCAGACCCTGAAATCTCTAGCTACTTCATCCAACTAGCAGGCTAATAATAGCAATAATAACACCAAAATCGTAACAACAATTAACATTTAATTAAGTACTTACAGTGCTAAGCACTTTAAATAGATAATTTAATCTTCACTAAAATTCCATGAGGTATATAATATCATCCCTCTTCTATATATAAAAGTGATGTTCAGCAAGGTTAAATAACCTGTCCAATGTCACCTAGCTAATATGTGGACAAGCCAGGACTCAAAATTAGATGTGCCTGACTGCTTTCTGGCCACATCTGTCTTTTCATCATTCAGGGGTCTATGAAGAGCTGGATGAGACATTGTTGAAGGAGCCCCACACTTGGAATCAGATAAACTGGCTTTGACCCTAGTGATGCCACTTGCCAGGAAGGCGACTTGAGCGTACAAATTCTCTCTCTCATTTGCTTGTTTTGTAAAATGGAGATAATCACAGCTATCTGGTCTACCTCTCTAGACAGTTGGGGGATTAAAACAACAATGACATGATGTATACAATTATTTTGAGGCAATGGTAAGGTCTTATTATTTATAAAGTGAAGTTTGCTTCACTAACAGGGGATGATAGAGAAAAATTATAATGTAACACTTGGCAAATGAGATGTCTTCCAGCAGCCCTTGGCAACCTTCCGTACTTACTAAAGTAAGCAGAGAGGGTATCTCTAGTCTCTGAAATTTATGAAAAAGCGATCCTAGATGCCATTTCTTGAGCTGATTTGCAGTTCTCTAGATTTTCTGTCACACAGGTAATCATATAGAATCACTTCGAATAAGTTGTAGGAAAGTTATGTTCATAAAAACAGTAATTGTTATAATGTAACATAATGAATAATTATACTAAACTATAAGTATATATTAAAGTACTTGTTACCACAGGAAAGAACAAGAACTCTTTTCAATTCTGAAATTATATTTAACGTCACTCTGGATGACTTAGCTGATTTCCAGCACACATAGTGAAATGAGTAGATTTTGCTTATGACATGTCTGGTCTCAACATAATACACTAGTAACCAGGGGGCGTCTAAGCGAATCAAAATTATGCTTGTTTTTGAAAAGTTCAAACAAGTATAATTTCCCTGGCAAAAGAGTAAGTACTTGTAAGATGAAAGCCTTGTCTTTCAGCAAAAATACTTGTTCATATGCCAAAAGATCTCAGTCACGCTGGGAAACGTTAGTATTGCAACAAAAATATCGGCAGAGATAAATCTACTAATTTACTGACCATTATTGGATGTGAGCTGAAACACAAGTCAAGATATCTTTCTAAAGCCTATTTGATACTTTTGTTTTTGTTCTTTCCAAATAGATCATGGAACTATGTGGATTTCCTAAAACCTTAATAATGATAATGATCATGAAAAAACACTTAGAATTTACATAGAACAGGGAACAGTTATCAATATCTTACAAATATTGATCTTTCAACTTCTCAATAAGCCTATAATTCTCATTTTTGTACATGATATCGTCTATCAGCGTTTACTGCCAGACAAACTACCTCAAAGTGCAATGGTGTAAAACAATGTGCATTTTTTAGCTTATGACTCTGCTGCTCAGTCATTTGGGCTGGGCGTGGCCAGATGGCTCTTCTGGGCTTGACTGGGCTCATTCTTGCCTGTGTGGTCAGATGCTGCTTGACGGAGGGCTGACTGGTCTCAGGTAGCCTCGAAGGGGATGCTTGTCTCTGCCCCATGTCATGTCTCATTCCTGAGCAGACTAACGGGGCTCGTTCATGTGGTGGCTGGGCAGAGTTCTGAGAGGCAGGAGACGCAGCCGAGGCCTCTCAGGGCTCCGGTTAGAACTGGCACTGACGCTCCTGTCACACTTTATTGTCCAAAGAAAGTCACAAGTTCAGATAAGAGTAAAGGGAGTGGGAAATAGACTTCATTACATACTTGATGGAAAGAACTGCAAGTTCACGTCGCAAAGGGTTTGGACACAAGGAGTGAAGGACTGTGGACATTTTTCAATCTTCCACAAGTAGGTACTCTTATTGTCCCCATTTTACCATGAGGAAACTGAAGCACAGAGAGGTCATAAAACCCATTAAAGGTCACACAGCACCCTGCTATTTATTTCTCTCCTTGGTCACAGTTATTTCTCTGCCACTTTTACAGAAAGATATATATTGAATGATATTCAGTTCTGAGTTAATTATGATATATATCTGAGTGATACTGAATTCTGAGTGATAAAGAATTCAAACAAGACTGAAGATAAACTTTAGCGTGAATCTGCAAGGCTAATTCAAAGTTTGACCCCAAGCACAAAGAACACATTAGCACATTAGTAGATAAGAAAATGCTATTCCTCTTTTGAGAAAAAAGTTAATACAGGGATTTATCATGCTTTGAAAGGAATGAAGTTGGTTTTCCTTTCAGTTTTTAGAAAGAAAAAGTTCTGTCTTCTGCTTTTCCACATATATCACAAGTAAGTCTCACGACTCCTTCCTTTTAGATGGAAAATAGGGTTCTTCTAGATCTTCTGAAGAGTTGGTAACATTTTGTGTATTTAAAGGGGGGTGGGGATTTCCCTGGGGGCACAGTGGTTAAGAATCCGCCTGCCAATGCAGGGGACACAGGTTCGAGCCCTGGTCCGGGAAGATCCCACATGCCGCGGAGCAACTAAGCCCATGTGCCACGACTACTGAAGCCCGCGTGCCTAGGGCCCGTGCTCCTCAACAAGAGAAGCCACCACAATGAGAAGCCCGTGCACTGCAATGAAGAGTAGCCCCCGCCCGCCACAGTTAGAGAAAAGCCCGCATGCAGCAATGAAGAGCCAGCGCAGCCAAAAATAAAATAAATAAATTTATTTTAAAAATTAAAATAAATAAACAGAGGGGGGTTGGGATGCCATGACCCTCCCATAATTCAACGTCTGGCATCAGCAGCTATGGAAGACTGGTCACAAGGTCCTATAGGCAAAGGATAGGTTGGACCCAGAAGGACTAAAATGTGTAAACCAGGTTACCTCGCCAAGCCCTCTATGCCTCCCGGGGCTGGACCTATCTCATCAGCTGGCCATTAACTGGATGTAAAAACTCATGGTTAGTTTAGGGCAACTTTTGACCCTGAGACTTGAAATTACAGAACGAGGAGGTCCAATCATTAGAAGAAAATCTTCTGTGTGGTGCATATATACAATGGAATACTACTCAGCCATAAAAAAGAATGAAATGATGCCATTCGCAGCAACGTGGATGCCCCTAGAGATTATCATACTAAGTGAGGTAAGTAAGAAAGAGAAAGACAAATACCATATGATATCACTTATATGTGGAACCTAAAATATGACACAAATGAACTTATCTACAAAACAGAAACAGACTCACAGACATAGAGATCAGACTTGTGGTTGCCAAGCGGGGTGGGGAGGGAAGGATTGGGAGTTTGGGATGAGCAGATGCAAACTATTACATAGAGAATGGATAAACAACAAGGTCCTACTGTATAGCACAGGGAACTCTATTTAATATCCTGTGATAAACCATCATGGAAAAGAGTATAAAAAAATACATATGTATAACTCAAAAAAAAGGAAAACCTCCTGTAAGTTATTTATCTGGAGGCTTAAAACCTTCACACACTCCGACACAGCATTTTACTTATCAAAAGTAACCAGAGAGGTAAATTCCAAAACCTTGAATTGGTTATCTAGGTAATGTGGTAGGTAATTTTGATTTTCTTCTTTACGTTTTTATTTAATCAACTAAAATTCCTACTATTAAGATGTTATTTCTATTATCAGAAAACAATTAAGAAAATCTGTTGGTAACTGAGGCAGATGAATAAAGATGGCGTTTGAAGCCTGCACCCAAGGTCTCTGATTCACATAGGTGAGGCTAAAATAATTTTTCTTAAAATTGTCCTTGAAATGCACATGAAATATACCAGCGTGTGAAATCCCGTGTATTTTCAGCCAGCCAACAGCCAGCCCACTGCAGCACAGCCTGGCTTATAGAGCTGGTGCCCTGGAGCCTGGGGCTGGGCCTGCAGCTGCTGGAGTGACTCTTGGGCTGAGGGTCAGAGCTTGTGTTTCTTAATGAAAACATCAGATGGACTATCACATCATGGCATTAAGAAAGCAGAGTATCCCTCATTTTTTTTTTTTTTTTTTGCGGTACGCGGGCCTCTCACTGTTGTGGCCTCTCTCTTTGCAGAGCACAGGCTCCGGACGCGCAGGCTCAGCGGCCATGGCTCACGGGCCCAGCCGCTCCACGGCATGTGGGATCCTCCCGGACCAGGGCATGAACCCATGTCCCCCGCATCGGCAGGCGGACTCTCAACCACTGCGCCACCAGGGAAGCCCAGAGTATCCCTCATTTAAAGCATCTAGATCAAGTCTTGACCACCGAGTATTTTCGAGTGCCTCCTTTTCTTCACCCCTTTCCTTTCTTTATCTATGAAATATTGCAATTGGTTGGTCGGAGAGACGTTAAATAAACAGCAGAGAATTTATACCTTATGTCTTAAGATGACTTCATTGCTTCTGGAGAGCCTCAAAAGCCTTCCCTGACACATCTTTTCCATCCTAGTCTGGGGTGGGTGCCCTCCTTTATTCTATAATGTCCTGCACTCCATTGGTACTGTACCCATTGCCCTTTCTGGAATGGTCTATGCAATTCTCTTCTCCACTAGGATGTGAGCTGTTCAAGGGCAAGAGCTGAGCGTTGTTCATATTTGGATGCCCAACACCGGGTCAATGCCCATTGTCATTAAACAGTGCTCATTAAACAGTTGGTCAAGGAGGGAGTAAAGGAACGGGATGGTCTACTGAATTTCCAAAGGAGAGGGACCCCCCCCCCCCGCCGAGAGGCAGGACCCAAAGAACACTGTAGGGAAAGTGGCGTGCCTCCTTGCACCTGGCGTAATGGTGCTGGCCTGCAGGCTGGGCGGGGACTGTCTGCAAGGCTCTTCTCTTCCTTCTGCGGCTGCAAGCACAACACCTTGTCTTCCTACCTCCTGCTCGCAGAAGCGCCGGGAGCACACAATTTCGTGGTACAAAGTGGGGAAGGGCTTAAGAGACTCATCAAGCAACTCAGACATCAAAAAGCTCTTACAAAATAATATCTTGATGAATGAAGGGTAAATTAGTAGGAAACGTGGATTAGGAGTGCCCTGGAGCACACATGGGAGAAAACCAAGGGGCCCAGCATCTGCTTTTATGTGGCTGGAGCTTCTCAAGCAGACTTGTTGGAGTCTCTCTCCCAGACTCCCCAAGAGCTTCCTTCCACACCACCAGGTGGGCCAGGGAGGTCTCCAGTGGTCACCACACCACAGCTCCGCACCCAGCGAGCCGGGGCCCAGATGAATGAGACGGGATCCTGTTCTCCGGAGGTTTTCCTTAACTCGTGGCTTCACCAGAGGCCACTGGGGAGGTCTGTTCCTGGTGGGATCAGAACACAGAGTTTTCAGTGGCACCTGGTTGGAGAAAACATTTCTGGTTCTGCCAGGAGAGAGATCTGATAAGCTGAAGTGAACGTAAAGACGTGACCAGAAGGGTGTAGAAACCAGCCTGGAGGAGCTGATCTTACAGGAGGAAGCCCGTGATGGGCTCTGCATCTGAGACAGTGTCAGGTCTCCCTCGTCTGGCCCATTGTGTTCATCATTGCTCCCTCCTTGTTCATTGCCTGGGACCCAGTCCTGCTGGCCTGCCAGCGCTCTTGAGATCCTAGTGGAGAACGCCACATCGGAGCATTACAGGTGCCGACTGAAAAGAAACAGACAACCTAAAAGTCGAGAACTATGTTGTATCTGGAGGACAAAACTGAGGACTTAAGTCCAGGAGACAGGCTCTCATACTGCTCTGAGGGACAGCTCTGAAGAGATGAGGGAAAAGCCAGGGTACATAGGAGTTTTTGCAACAAAGACCAGTAGTCGAAACTTCAAAAGATTTAACGTTAATGAAAGAAAACCAGACATCTCAAGTTAATGAATTTAGCACTTTTCTCTGTATGGGAAGAGGCAATCGTCTGGGCTCATTGAAGCCATTCCTTTGATATGCACCTTAACTATCTAGGGCCAATACCCTCCTTTCTCCATCCTGAATTTCCTCAGGGCTGACCGCAGGGGCGGCTATCATGTGATGGCTCGATGACTGCAGCATCCCTTGTTTACTGACATGGCAGGTGACATGTTTTTCATTGACACAAGAGGGGTACTTTTTTTAACCTTACGACAGGACATCAACTAGTTTTTGCTTGAAATTTCTCACTGGTGAGAAGATCACTCCCTTACAAGACAGCCCATTCCTCCTGGGAACAATTCTAATGATTAGAAATCTGAGTCCCCGTAATATCGACCTTGTGGAGCCCCATTCTACAGACACACGGGTTAGGTCTGCAGGATGTATCCACAGGTCAGACCTTTGACTCTCCCCTGCTCCTCTGAATTGATTTCCAGCACCTTCACCCTTCTGGTCTCTGACTTGGCTTTAGTTTATCAAAAGCCCTCAAAATTATAATACCCCAGGCCAACTCCTGCTCCCACGAAATGGCTGTGCTCCTCTAAAGTACTTCGCTTGGTTACTTTTGGATCCCATTTGATATGCATCACCTCAATGAGGAAAAGTTGGTGGTGGTGCTGTGAGAGCGTGGCTAAGAGCTAGAGGTTCAGGCTGCCAGCGAAACGCTACTTGTCTTCAGCAGGGATTTCAACCACAAAGATATCTTTGTAAACTTATTTTGTTTTTGCAACCTAAAAATAATAACCAGGCTTATCAAAAGTGGAGTCAAAAATGGAGTGAGAAAAGGAAAGCCAAACATTGAGCAGACTCTGAATTACATGTAAGCTCAGACAAAAATCAACAAGTTTCGAGGCCGAGAAAGTACATCGCAGCAGCATTGACAACCAGCGGCAGAAAACAAAGGAAAACAATGCCTCGAGCTGTCACTGTGTGAGCTGGGCCACTGGCTACACACTGGCTACTTCCTATTCGGAACCACTCCGGGAGCCGCTGGCATATTTGTAAGTCATGTGGACCAAAAATGCTCCAAAATGAATTGACGTCTTAGATCCAACTTGCATTATGAAAGCTTGCCTAGTAGAAACAAAATTTTGTGCTGAAGCTGTGATGTGACCATCAAGAGATACAGAGTCTGTCGTATCCCCAGTTTCTGTCAGTGAAGCCTAATTTCTTTGCAGTGTGCCCACTGTGTCACCGTGGAAGGGCAGAAGCTTCAGGAGGCGCTGGGCAAAGCTGGTACCTCCTGTGCCCGTCTTTATGCATGGCCTGTCTCCCTGTGGGTAAGGCTTCCTGTACCTTATGTTGCTACCTGGGAAAACCTTGAGCAAACTGAATTTTCATGTGAGGTCACGTAGTGCAATAATTGGAAATGATTTCTCTGTATAAATGGGCTCAGCGTATCATTACCAAGTTGAGTTGGGGGCTGTCACTGCAAACAGAAATAGGAATTGCTTCTGCATCCTCCAGTGAGCGGGGCTCTGAGCCGCGCCAGGCATGAGGTCCAAGGCTCCCTCCTGGGGCTGCTTGCTGTCTCTCCGCGGGCGCTAAAAAGCAGCTGAGGTGGAATCCTCATCTGCAAATTCCCGCACTTGGAAAATTAAGGTTGCCGTGTCTGCAACCAGCTAGACTGGGTATTTCAGCAATCAGGGAGGTCAAAGGCAAGTTGTGACTCGGGGAATGGCAGCAGGATGTGAAACGCAGCAAACGGTGCCTCGTCCCTTTGCTGGAGAGCGTTCTGCCCACATCCTGCCTCTCGCCTCGCTGGGACCACTCCAGAGGCTGCTGCTTTCTCTCCGGGGTGCTCATTCCATGGCTAAAAGGATGATAAAGATGCAAGTGCTCTACAACTGAGCGTGGCTTTAATCGTTCCAGACCTCCCAGCACACCCTGTCCCAGCAGCCAAAGCGCTGTCACTGCTCAGTCTGGATGTGGAAAAGCGGCCCTGCTCTCAGCCAGCCAGCACCGCATTCCTCTCGTGGGACAAAAAGCAGCGCTGGGAGGCAGGGTCCGTTTCAAAGGAACAGTGAAAGATGGAGCCCTTAGCCGGTGTCACTTAATCTGTGATGGCATAAAGCAGGCTCTTTTCTGTTTACTGCACACTGATCAGAGATCGGGTGACAGCCAGGGAAGAGGAAACGCGGATCCTGAGAACCCTGCGCGGGGGCTTCCCTCCTCTCAGGCACGGGAGTGATGATGAAAGCTGCCCTTCCAGCCTCAAGGCGAGTCCTGGCCACGCTGCACAGACGGCGCTGGCGAGCCGGCGTCTAACCCAGGCGGGGCCTCCTCTGAGCGGGGACACGCTGGGCCTGAGGGCCCTTCTCCCTCCCAAGGGCTGGGGACCTGGACCCGTGCAGATGACTGAGACCGTGCCCGGTGGGCTGCAGGCTCTGCAGGCCGGAGCTCCTTCATCTGGAAAACTCACGGCGTTGCGCTAGAGCCCTAGACGACCCCTAGTGACAGTTCCAGCTCCGGGGCCCCGTTCCCCGGGTCATTCATGAATTCGTGGTTCCTCCGTTGTCCCTGCGCTTGGGGCCTCTGAAGCGGAGAACGGGACTCGATTTCCCCCATGGGCCGTCATTCTGATTACTCTCTCTTCTCGGTATGGATGTAACGCTTCTCCTTTCCCACATAGCACTTCCCGGGCAGACACATCTCTGAAGGCAAAATTTCTAGTCACCTTTTGGGGTCAAACCGTTTGTTGAAATGAAAATTATGTATGACAGTCAGGCACCACCCGAAGTAATTACCCTCTGCCTCAGTAGGAATTCGGTGATACTCTCAGTTCCAGAGATAATCACGGTTCAAGCAACAGGGCCGATCTAACAGGGAGGGGAGGATGGGGAAACGGGAACTAGGGGCTCGGGCGGTGCCCAGCCGGCCGGGACTCCGGGGCCGGGAGGGAGGGAGAGTCACGCGGGTCTCTGGGGCCTCGGCCCAGGGCAAAGCCCAAGGCATTCAAGCCCGGTTCTGCCGCAGGAGGGTCTGGGTACCGACCCAAAGGCGCTGACTTCACGATCAGCCGAGGCTCTTCTCCTGCGTTTATTCCTGAACCTGAGAAAACAGCACCATCTGCCAAGACTCAGGGGCCTCGTCTCTAGACAGGAAAAATCCCCCTTATTATCTCCTTAAACGATTTCCTGTAGGCGCCCCTCCAGGAAAACCACTAAGCTCCCGCTGGTCCGGCTTCCCCTGACGCCTGGGAGCGCCGGCCTCTGGAAAGGAAACTTAGGCCCCCAGAACCTGGGCACGAAACACGGGGCGCTTTCCCTCAAAACCCTGACAGGAGGTGGGTGTGGCCGGTTTGCTGGGGACCTGCCTCCGTCCCTTGGGAGGCGGCCCCCCGTGGTGAAGCATCCCCCGCCCCCCCCCCCCGCGACAGCTGAGCTGAGTCCCTCTCCACCCCCCCTTTCCCAGGCTGTGTGCCTGCAGGGCCCCCGGGGACCTTTGCGTACATTCAGCCTTTGTTGTTGCGTGACTCACAGTGTCTAATACTTCCCGAACAGCTCGCCATTCTCCAATTTCACACACGTGGTCTCGTATACATATATGGGGCGGGGGTCCATATACCCATTTGGCAGGTGAGGAAGCTGAGGCTCAGAGGTGACTTGATAGGTTCAGTGGCTACAAACGACAGGGGCAGCCGGTGGAGGTCCAGGATTGCCCGTCTCTGCGTAGATCGCTGCACGGCGCCCTGGACCATGTTACGCTCTAAGCTTTTCAAGAGCGGTCCCTGAGCTCCGCACTCCTCCCGGGGCTCCTCCGCTGTGTGTGTAATTTCACAGACGCCGGGCCGGATCCTCCAGCAGATGGCATCTTCTCATCGGAGCCCAGGATTCCACTCTCCCTTTGCCCCGCGCGCCCGTGGGTATCTTGGCAAAGCTTGCAGATCTCCAGGAAGGGGAGAAGCAGGAAGATGCTGTGAGGACAGGTAGGGAGAAGGTCAAAGCACTGGCTCCTGAGGGCGGGCAGGGCATCAGGAAGGGCCTGCCAACAGCCCCAGCGAGAGCTGGTCTTGCCACCTGCCCTGCCTGCCCCCGCCCCTTCCCTCGTACCCTTTCTCATTTTCACAGTGATTAATTAGCTCAGGAAAGGCAGCAGGGTGGGTCCGCAGCACATGCGCATTAATTGGCGAGGTCGGGACCACCCGAGGGAAGACCCGGGAAACGGTCTGCACCCACTGGTGCTAGAAAGCCAGCACCCGATGTGCCCCAGCACGAGTGCTGCAGATCACACTTGCCCTGCCCCAGAGGTTCTGGAAAGTTCGGGGGGGTTGCTTCCCCTACCACATCCCCTTTTCGGGCAGCACTGTATCTCCACGACTGGCCTTCTTCCTCGAGGCTGCTTTTGAAGTGCCCTGTCCTTTCTGCAGTACACAGTGCGGGGTAGTGTGGTTTGCCGTCGGCTCTGCGCCCAGCTATGAGTGACCACGCCTCGCTGCATTAGAGGAATGTGGTCCTTTGCCTCTGTCATTGCTCTTTTGCCACCAAGCAAGCTGGATCCACCCTTTCCAGAGCATCTGCGGGTGGGGGTCTGATTCCACTCTTCCCTCCACTCACGCTGGTCCCACCATCACCCTAGTGAGCGAACCTTCTGTTTGCAGGAAAAAAAAGAGCTCGCAGTACAGAACAAAACCCAGAGAAATAAACCAGCGGGGGCATTTCCTCAGCTTGTCCACCTCTTTCTATTCTCATTTTCTTAGGCTTAAAGAAGCCCAAGCATTTGTTTTGACAAGGTTCTCCCCCATCATCTGAATGCTAGGGCTCTTTGAAATACGTTTCTGTGATAAAAATCTCCAAAGCTAAACTATAATCAAAGTTAGATATCTGCAAATCATCGGTAACGTAAAACCAGACACCACAACACTGTTTACAGGCTTCTTTTCCAAATCAGAGCAAAGGGGTGGTTTTTTGCCAGACTCTGGGAGAAATTTCCATTTGTTGAGGGTTTTTTTCCCCACAATATATTGCTGCAAATTAGATATTGCACGTAACAGTATATATACATGCATATGTTTGTTCTGTATTTTGTCTTTCAGAAATATCGTCTTAGACTTCAAAGTGGTAGAAATTGTTTCTAACCTAATGCTTTCGGCTTTGTCTTTGTTTCGGCCATCACGTCCTCTTTGGGTTATCTTTCTGGGTTTGTTTATTCTTTCTTTCCAAGCAGGCAGGACACAGTCTCAACACTGGTGCATTTGGAACAGTGAAAAAATAGGTCAGACTTTAGCAGTTACTTATCTGTACTAATTAAAGTGCAGCAGTCATCGATGATTCCAGGCAGACAGTGGGTGGGAAAATAGATTACCTGGAGCTTTGGAACATATCTCTGGTTCTGAGGTTCTCTTTGGAATGAAATAAGGCGGCCCCTTCAGCAGAACTGCTGGGAGCCCAGGCACTGCCCTGTGCCCTCTGCTGTTCTCTTCCTGCTGGGCAGAGGGGTCCTGCTCAGCCACTTCTCAGCCACAGCCTAAGTAGGGCTTCATTGCTTCCAGGCTTCCTGGACTCAGGAACTTGATAAAGGCTCCTGGTTACAAAAGACCTTCCCAATAGAGTAAATGGAGACTGTCGTGTTGGCCAAACTCATGATGAAGTAAAGTAGGAAGAATTGGTAGGCCAAGTATTGAAACAGATGACTAGTAATGCTCTCCCAGTACTTGGTGCTCGAACACAGGACTCACAGTGCTAAGACAAGTAAGGCAAGCTGCAGAGAAGCTACCCGTGGAGAGTCCACACAAGGACGCTCAGCGGGGGCCCACGGGTCTCCAGTGCTGGTGGCTGTTGAAGGGTTAATCAGAGGTGCTCCGTCGCTTTTGTAGGCTGACCTCGGAGTGAGGAAAGCTTGACCCCCTTCTTCTCACCCACAAAACAAGTTGTGGCACGAGCCTGCTAGTTCCCTCACTTCAGTCACTTTTGTATCGCATTCGTGGTCTTTGTCTAATTGTAACCAAATAGACAAAGTGCAGTAAAGGCAACCCACTGACACAGGGCTGTGGTGAAGGAGAGTGCAGGGTTTACTGCAGGTGCCAAGCAAGGAGCCCGAGCAGCTAGTGTTCAAAAAGCTCCAACTCCCTGAAGGCTTTCAGGGAAAGGTTTCTAAAGACAGGGTGAGGGGGGCGGGCTGTGGGTGTGCGATCAGCTGGTGGACACTCTTCTGATTGGTTGGCGGTGAGGTCATCAGGAGTCAATGTCGTCAACCTTCTGGCTCCACCTGGTCTGGGGTCTACATGCAGGTGGTCAGCGTGCAGGTAACTTCTTCCACCTGGAGGGGGTTTCAGTTTCTTCAAAACAGCTCAAGGGACACGGCTCAGAATAGTATCTATAGCCCTTGAGGAGGAACTAAGGGTCCTTGACTTTGCTTAATGGCAAAACTATTATTATTTTGTCTTGCTAGACTGTTTTCTTTCTTAATTTTCCCACTTCTCTGATTAAATGTACTCTTTGGAACTGTGGAAGCTTGGGAGACTGAAGTTTTTCTATAGACAAGAGGCAGGCAGAGGACACGGGGAAGGGGGTCTTTCTGGGGAGGCCCCACAGGGTACTGTTTGGTTGCATTATCTGTGGACCATCTATGTTATTATTTATTAAAAATCATATTCCTTTTTAAAAATCATGAAACTAGTCTGAGTATGCCAAAGCAAAGGTGGTTGATTCTAAGGAATAAGGAATTTGGGCCATCATTTTCTTCTGTATTTCATACTTTTGTTTCCTGTTATAAACGAATTGCTTTAGTTGTTGTGAATTGGTTTCTTGGTAAGCGAGCTTTGAAGAATATTTATTTTACACCAGATACACCAGTAGCTGGTTAGTCCTTACTTGTTCTGATTTCGTGAGCTAGAATTCAGATTTGTCTTGCAACGGAGGCAAATTCATGCCCCAGTGGCTGTCACTAGGTGACTGCAACATAAGCATTGAAATCACGTGCTTGTGTGGATTTGGGCGACTTCCTCAGATGCACGAAGGAGTCCACTTTCCTCAATGTAGACGATTTTGCTGCACCCTCATTGATAACCACCGCCTTCTGGAAAGCCCTCTCCAGTCTGCGTGCTGCTCTCTGCATGACCTTGCTTGAGTTCATCCTCACAGCAACTTTGGTGTATGAATACTGACCTGCTTATCCCCACTTTAGTTTCCTTGGGTCACACAGTTAGGAAGTGAACTCCCAATCAAATGCTCTTCCTCGTCTCTCGGGGTCATGGAGAAACTTCCTATAAACTAAGTCCTCTGCAGGGCATATGCTCTGATGTCACAACCCCCGTCATCAGCCTGGAGCATGCTCCTGGCTCCAGGACAGCCACCCTCCCGGGTGCTGTGAGAATCAACAAAGAGAGAAGGAAAATCCCTCACCCTTTTGGAAAGACCCAACCCCAGCTGTCAACTTGTCACTTAAAAAATTAGTATCTTTATTTTTACATCATTCTTCTGGTCATTTAAGTAACAAGTGTCAATGAAATGCCAGTTTAATTGCCATTCCAGCGGTATGCTAAATGCCACGAAAAATTCAAGCAAATTATAACACAGTCCTTGCCAAAGCAGAGCTTCCTATTTATCTATGAATTCTGAGCTGCAAAGATCTAGATTTAGATTTTATTTTTCAAATGCTCAACATCTATAAGTAGAGGGAAATATGATAAATTATCCAAATATTTCCAAGTATTTGTATAACACCTCTAGGTACTTTTTGTGGCTTTATTCTCTACTGGGAACATAAGGACTGGATGTAACAAATTGTAAATTTGTGTTCAAGTCATCAATTAGCCAAGAAGGTAGCCAGTTAGAACACAGGGTTTGCAAAAGGTCTGCACACGCATGACCTTGGTTTCTGTCGGCTCCATATGAGAAGTCAGGGATCAACATGTGCACATATGTACACACACGTGCCCACACACACATATGCACACACATGCCCACACAAGCCCATGAGCACACGGAAATTATTTTCATAATTTCCTTTCTGTCCTGTCCTGTCCAGTGGTGGCACAATCTCTCACCCTTGCTCTTCACGACTACCAGAAATCTCTAGTGTGGGGAGAGCAGTGAGGACGCCTGCCCCACGTTTTGAGAATGATTTCTCTATGCGGTGGTGAGGAGATTCCTCTTGCTGTCACCCAAAGGCCCTGGGGTGGCCGTACCCGACCCCGAGCACAGGAGTGGCGCTTGTCCGCAGGGGCTACTTGGCCGGATCAGTCAGCGTCTCCCCAGTGCCTCCCGTGAACGGTCTGTGTTCAGGCTGGAGCAAGCTGGCTGGAAGAGACTTTTATTTCTGCCCTCCCAGACCCAGCGAGAAACATCAAAAGCGTTTATGAGTCGTAGGCACAAGGGCCACCGTGCAGGTGAGGCAGAAGTCAAGCCCTAAGGGACAAGGCGCAGGTAGGGCTGGCGCGAAGCTCTGACTCGAGAGTTAATTAGGAGCTCCGGAGCCAGCTTGCATAAGCTGCTGGGGCCTGTGTTCACTCCATAAAGATGTTTTATATGGTATTCCTGGCAACAGCTGGACACTTGAGAAGAAAAATAGAAGAACATTATTGGTAGCTTGGGGTGCGGGGGAGGTTCCCTTCCCCGCCAGAGTCCACGTCCAACCATCCCCCGTTCCCTCTAAAAACGTGAGGATGCCTCTCCGAGCATCATAACCGCTGCCTCGATGGGGTTTCCTGGTTGGGGGCTGGCGGGTGGCTCTGAGTCAGTTCGCTAGGCTGTAAAGTGGAAAGTACAGTATCTGTCCCTCCTTGCCTCCTGGGTTGTTGGGATGTGGTTCAGCAGAGCAGAGAAAGGGCTTTGAAGAGTACAAAGTACTCTCTGAAAGCACTGGCAGCCTTCCGTTCTAATTCTCTGACCAGAAAATTCAGAATAACAACACTGAAAGGGGTTAGAGCACTGATGCTCAGCTGCTGGAGATTTTGCTCCCCAGGGGACATTGGCAACGTCCGGAGACTTTCCTGGTTGTCATTTTGGGTTGAATGGAACCCAGGCAGGACGAAGGAGGTGCTCCAAGCGCCTAGTGGGTTGAGGCCAGGGATGCAGCTCAGCACCTTCCTAGGCAGTCGCCTGAAACAGAGTTATCCAGCCCAAAACATCAATAGTGCTAGGTTAACAAATCCCGGGTTCCAGGCATGTCGGTAACCTACGCAGGAAGCTCTCCAAATCCACCTTCTGCCTAAGCTTAGCGATTTCAAAGAAGCAAAAGGGTCCAGTTCCACAGCTTGTAATGAATGACAGGTCAGGGAAAGGAGGAAAGCTGGACGACAGTGATAAAGCAATGGAGACCGGGCTAAGCTCACTAGTTACTAAACCATGTCTCTCATCCTCAGTTCTCTGCCTTCCTGCTGGGACTGGGAGTCGCCAATGACCTTTTTGCCAGTTGCAGTTGCTAGACTCTGCTGACAGAGGGCGCTGGAGAGACTTGCGGAGGAAGAAGGACCACGAATTCCTGCTTCCTGTTCTGTCCTTGTCATCCTAGCAACGCTGCCCCTTCACCCCGGCTTCCCTTAAAGGAGCAGCACCCGAGTCCAGCTTGCAGTTTTCCCAGTATCTGTAGCCCCTTTGATCCCGAGAGACAGCTTCCCCCACTGGATGGCTCCCCTTCTCAGAGGTCAGAGTTTCAGCTCCAAAGAGCCGTCCTGTCCTTAAAGCTCCGTCTTAATAACCCCAACCTCTTCCTTTGTGTCATCGGCCTAGGGTTGCTTTCCCGTTTCTATCTCCTTAACATCCAACTGTTCTGTTTTCAGTTCTTCACAATCTATAGTTCACAATTCTTACAGGAAATTCTCTCCTAGACTGCCTGGTATGGTCTGACTCCCTGCTGGACCCCAGCTGATACAGACAGGAAGCCCTGGCTCTTTGGCACAAAGAGGTCCGTGCCCCCCTCACCCCAGCAGGCGTGAGGAAGAGTCACCTTGCACGGCAGCTTCCTCAACGGTGGAGACTGTAAGAGCTCGGTTCCATCTCTTCCCAGGTTTCTGAAGAACCTCGTGGCCAGGTGTCAACACCAATGGTGACAACGTGTTTCACCTCACTGAAACGGAGTTGTGGAGTTGAGGTCCGGTGAGCAGAAAGCTTGTGAGTTCTTGGGTCTTAGATGGTTCTGCTGGGTCTCCTCTGGCTGGGGGTCCCTCTGCCGAATCAGCAAGACAGGGGACCACAAAGTGACCTTCCACCTCCCGTTATGCCCATCAACAGTTGTTTGTGTCTTCTCTCTATGATTCAAATATACTGGAATGCAATTCTGTGCAGAACATGACGGCTTCTCTCTCAAAAAGAAAAAGGTTTACAAGAAAAGAGCCTGCAGTAGAAAGCATCTTTTGTCAGACCTATAAAGACACTAAGAAATGCCCCAGCTTGGAAACACACATCACTTGTTTTATGGGAAGAAACTGTGAGATGCCTATCTTTATTTTCAAAGAAGTAAATATTTTAAAAAAATATACTGCTTGTGTATATTCCTCTGTCCCAGCTGGAAACGGTAGTTGCAAAACAGTCCGTGAGCAGCAAAAGGGGAATTGGGAGAAAATTTTTTCAAAAACCGCATCTGTCTGCTGCTGCACAGTGCATTGCCGGGTTTCTTCCTTTCCAGTAGGACAAAATGAGAAGGAACGATGCAGTTGAGGGATTGAAGGTGGAGGTGTGTCATTCTTTGAAGCCTGGGGATGAGAAGTCATGGCTCCAAAGGCTGTCACCCTTTCCCTCGTCACCTCCCTCTGTCCCCAGGAGCGCCATCCCTCAGGTTCTCTGAGACCCCCAGACAGCCTCCCCATTCACACACACATCACCTCACCACTTCCAGTGAGAGTCTTCTTTGATTGTTTCCTCAATGTCATTCAAGAGGAAAAGCTCTCCTGGGGTCCCGGGGGCTTCTCTGCCATCTCTAAGTGACCATACTGAGGAGAAGCCCAGCGACCCAGACAGGAACTGCTACCTTTCCTTCTCACCCATCCCTTGCTTCCAGGGTTGTCAGAGAAGGTGGGCTGGGGGCAGATGGGGCAGTGAGGCTGTTGGCCAGGGACACAGCCGCTCAAGGCTCATGGTGGAACGATGCTGTG
This sequence comes from Globicephala melas, assembly GCF_963455315.2. NCBI lineage: Eukaryota > Metazoa > Chordata > Mammalia > Artiodactyla > Delphinidae > Globicephala > Globicephala melas. The sequence goes on along the minus strand of NC_083315.2, from coordinate 1,597,386 downwards.
CTCTCCTGGTGGGGCTGGGGCCCCTCAGAGCTGTCCAACCCACCCTCCCAGCAGCGCCTGCTGGGCACGCTTGTCAGGTTAGCGCCCTGAGAACAGAGCTCCCCCAGATGCCTGTGCCCAGAGGCCAGGCATGGTTCCCACTCTCTCCAGACCACTTGACCCTCACCAGCTGGGTATTTTCTGCCACTCCCGTGGCCAGTTTGGCAGCTGTGTGAAGTCTGGGAGATTGCTTCTCAGACATCTGGTTCCAGTTCTAGCCTTCCAGCACGAAGGACTGTGGCTGGTGTAGGGTGGGTCCACAGGCTCTCCACCTGCCCCTCCCAAGGTCAGAGTCCAAGTCCTATTCCAAACAGATGGACACTGCATGCGGGCCCTTCATGCAGTCCCTTCCATGCTCCAACACCCTTACATACGCTTATCCTCATGGCCTCTTGGTCACTGCAAGCACTCGGAATGAGGTGCAAATACATAAGCACACCTTGGTGCTATGGTCCCAAACACAGGTTGCAGAGAGGAATGTGCCAATTCTTCACGAGAGTGGGAGGTAAGGCAGAAATGTGGCAGAGTTGGTGTTAGGGTTCTTAATTGGACATGTGTGTAAACTAAGGCATAAAGTGATTCAGTGACCCCTAAGTGTCAATTGATTAGAAGTGGAACCAAAGTTAGAACTCAGGGCTCAACTTTCAGTCCTGATGCTTCCTGCTATGTTGCAATTTCTGCCTTCCTGGGTTAAGTAAATTTTTTACGTATATATTATGGCGAGAAGGAATAGAACTCTCTTTGCACCAGGAGTTCTGGAGCCCATGAAATTTTCTGAGTTTGATATGCGTACACAGACGTGAAGTTTTCTTGTGAGAGGATCTATAGCTTTCATGAGGTTCTCAAAGGGGTCAGTCTGACCAACAAAGTTAAGAACCCTGATGTGTACTCTTGCAATGGGACTTAGGTCAAGTGTAGGGTGACCTTTTTATGGATTGTAAATTGAGGGGGGGAATCTTCCTGGAGAAGACAGATGCGGGGGAGAAATAACCATCTCGCTCCTCAGAGTCAGCTGCTTAACTTGGCAGTTGATGGAAGCAGTTAGAGCAGCTAGTTTCCAAAGACGGTAAGGTGGTGAGACAGGCTGGGACCTGGGACCCTTTGCTGCAGGGCTTACACCTGGACACACGCCTCTCCTCAAGCAACAAAATACAAAAAACGATAAGGGACTAAAAATAACTGTGCATGTGCAATTGGGCCAAATTATGGACAAAGGATACAGAAAGACCAAAAAACCCAACTGCTGCTTCTGAAGAGCAGGGAGCAAAAACAGGGTACCAGGAGCCAAAGCAGGGCACTGCCCATGCCCTATACACACACCACCACCGAAGGGGTGGGCAAGCCACCTAAGCCACGCCTCCAGCCCGACCCCTGGACCCGCCCCTGCCCTCTCCCCATATAAGGAAGCAGCTCACCCCCCTCGGGGAGCGAGCAAGGGAACCTGTTACTTGTTCTCGCTCCCCACTGCTGCAGCAGGGGTCCCAATAAAGCCCTGCCTGAGTTTCTTGTCTGGCCTGTTATCAATTTCTATTGATTGGGGGCGGCCAAGAAACGTGGTCGGGAACAGTGGTACCCAGACTCAAAGCCCCACAAGTGCAGTCTCACAGAAGCTTAGAACCTTGGATCGAGGAGCATCCTTGAAGATCATCTAACCTGGACGTCCATGAAGGTAGCTACACACTAGAATCACCTGGGGAACTTTGACTGCATGCCGTGTCTGAGAGCAACCCTGGAGACTTCTATCGTAATTGTCCTAGAGTGGGACAGGTCAGGGAAGTGACAGGCATCAAGAATTTTTAAAGGTGATTCTCATGGACAACCAAGTTTGAGGTGCGCTGTCAGAATTTAACCCAACACTTTTTGCTACAAATTAAACCAAGCCAAAGAGAAGTAGCCCAAGGTCATAGAGCTACGGCAGAGCCAGGATTCGAACCCAGGAACAGGCTTGCCTCTCTCTTTGTTTAGAGGAGAAATATACTTTTCTAGATCTAATACCTCTGAGGATGCCTTGCTAGCCTGAAACCTGAGTGGTGCAGAGCTAATAATAACAGTTTTAGCACTTATGCCATTCTGGGAAGGGAAATTTGTAAGGGGCTAAATTTTATGAATGTGAAATGACAGAAGTTAAGAGGTACAGATATTTCAGTGTGAGCCTTCTCACCCTTTGCTCTGGGTCAGAACTGCAAACTCGCAGAGAACCCCCTTGCCTCCCTGCTTCTTGGATTCCCACCTTGCCCACGGAATAGTGGGGCTCAATCTCTTGCCTCGAAGCTTGAAAGACCCAGATTCCAGTGGGAACTTGGGTTCTCCCTGTTCCCTTTCTCTGGGCCTGTGTGCCCTCTCCCATCTGCCTGTCCTCACAGGGAAGGAGAGGAAGCCAGGGGCTAGAGGCACTTCAGGACACTGTAAAAGAGAAGATGGAAATAGGCTCTCTAGGGAAAATCACAGCTGGCCAGAGTACTGGAACACCAGCCCCAGGCTCAAGCATTGAATTGCTCTACCTTCTTATGGCTACGAGTGCAGAGTCAGGGAGGAGATGTAGGGCAGTGGGGCTAATCCTCAGGGGCTGAAGGAAACTTCTTACCTCTTTACTCTCCTCCATGTGATTTTGCCATCAGGACTCATTCACAAACATCCCTGGAAACGAAGGTAAAGATGTGTAATGACACCTAACACATTTGCATTGAACTTTGCAGTTGACAAGCCCTTTTCACATTTTCATTTTTGTTTCATCCCCACATATACCCTGAGGCCCACATTGGCATACCTTTCAATGGGCAGGTTCAGGACACCTGTGGACACCAGAGGACAAGCAGAGAACTGGAACCAGAGCCAGGGCTTCGGACTCCAGACCCAGGGCAACTTTCACCTGAATATGACCTTGCCTTTGAAATCCAGTCTCCACCTTAGTCTGTTCAAGTCCAGTTGGGTGGTACCTCTCAGTGCGGGGCCAGGGGCGGGACGATGTATGGGAGGGAGATCTTAGGAGACCTGGCATCCAAATGGAGGCTGAGAGTCAGGCTGTGGCATTTTTTCTTGCCTTTAAGAAAGTGTGACAAAGACAGATCTCATTTCAAGCGTCTGGTGTTTGATCTTTGATCCCTCAGCCAAACACTCTGGCTTTTCTTACAAGAGGACTTGTCATTGTGGAATCAATTTGAAACTCTACAGTTATATTCATTAGTTTGCAACTTTTAGGCCAACGTAAAAACACATTTTCACTGAAAGAAATGAAATAAAATTCTGTACCAGGATGTGATCAGGGGAACTTCCCAGGGCTTATATCAGCTGAATAAGAATGATAATTGCTTCTAATATCCAGTTCCTCTTCTCTTTTCTTTCTCTTTGGGACGAGATGCATGAAAACATTACATAATAGGTGAGTGGCACACCCACTAAGGAATAGCCTTGTGTAGAGTCATTTTCTAAAGGTTGCTGTTTGCCTGGTCTTCCCCCTGGGGCACCAGAAGAGTGACAACAAATGTTGGGTGAGTTTACATACTCCTTAGGATGCCCCAGCCCAAAAATGTTCTTTTGACTTGGGACTTTAGGAAAAATATTAAAAGATTCATTGAGCAGAGTTGCATGTACTCTTTGAAATAAATTGTACAGTGTACTAAATATATAAGATGCCATGGCAGTAGCTAAATCAGTTCTGGTAGAAACTACCAAGTCCTACTTTCCCTGTATTAGTGAATTCCTTCCGGGGATTACTTCCAATGGCTCCTGTCTTGATCGGGTCCAAACACCCTTCCCTCATCGCCCTTGATCCCCAGCCCTCAACAGCTTCTGCTTCTTACCCTCCTACACGCCTGTGCCTGACTTACTCATCTCAGACTTCTGAGTCTCATGGTCTGCAGAAGCATTCTGCCCAATGACACGCATCAACTCTTGTATCGCTGACATTCTTCTGATTCTAATTGTATGATACAAATCTCTGCAAATGCTGGAAATTCTGAGGGTAAATTGTACCTACTTATGCCATTGGTCAGATGCTTGTGAAGGCTGTCTGTAAAAACTCCTGAAGATGAGTGGATAAAGAAGATGTGGCACATATATACAATGGAATATTACTCAGCCATTAAAAAAAACGAAATTTAGTTATTTGTAGTGAGGTGGATGGACCTAGAGTCTGTCATACAGAGTGAAGTAAGTCGGAAAGAGAAAAACAAATACCATATGCTAACACATATATATGGCATCCAAAAAAAAATAGTGGTACTGATGAACTTAGTTGCAGGGCAGGAATAAAGACGCAGATGTAGAGAACGGACTTGAGGACACGGGGAGGGGGAAGGGTAAGCTGGGAAGAAGTGAGAGAGTGGCATGGACGTATATACACTACCAAATGTAAAATAGATAGCTAGTGGGAAGCAGCTGCATAGCACAGGGAGATCAGCTTGGTGCTTTGTGACCCCCTAGAGGGGTGGAATAGGGAGGGTGGGAGGGAGACGCAAGAGGGAGGGGATATGGGGATATATGTATGTATAGCTGATTCACTTTGTTATACAGCAGAAAATAACACACCATTGTGAAGCAATTATCCTCCAATAAAGATGTTAAATACAAAAACAAAAAACTCCTGAAGACATTGCAATGTCACCTGCATCTCACTGAGCTCTTCAAATTTAAGCCTGGGAAGGAATGTCTTCCTGTTGACTGTTGCCTGGAAGGACACACACATATTATGCAGAAATCATTCTCTTGGGAATTCCCTGGTGGTCTAGTGGTTAGGACGCCGTGCTTTCACTGCCAGGGCCCAGGTTTGATCCCTGGTCAGGGAATTAAGATCCTGTAAGTTGCAAGCCACGGCAAAAAAAAAAAAGGAAGAAGAAGAAAAACTCGCTCTCTTTATCCGCCGTCGGGGCTCTCCTGCTCTCCTTTGATTGCCGTGGATGCTGTTGGATCTGCCTGTGCTCGACTGAAGGCTTCATCGCTGGCATTATTCTGGCTCCTTTCTATTCACTTGTGAGCTATTTTTTAGTTATTCTTATTTAGTTTGTATATATTAATTCTTTAATCTTATATTTAATAATTAAATATGAAATTATATAAACATTTACTTTACCTTTAAATCCCAGATTTTTGTCAGATACCCTTTACCTCATTTTAGAACAGAGAGTGGAGTAGGTTCTGTGATCTGTCGCCCTGACCCTCCCCTCAGCTGCTGGGAGGGGCTGCCTCTGGCTCACAACCAGGTTCCTCGCAGGGAGTTACCCTCAGCGTTAAAGGGCCGTATTTTCCAAGGCATCTCCCCTTCTCCCCTTAGAGATGCCCAGTGGCAAAGGCAGTGAGGAAAGTGGGGAGGGGATTATAGAAGCTGCCCTTTTTGCCTGGCTTGTGACAGCTCTGAAGGATGACCCCAGCTCTAGGGCTTCCTGTCTCTGTCACGACTGCAGTGGGGCCCCACGTCTCCCTTTGCCAAACTCTGCTTCCCTCAGTCTCTTACAGGTGTTGTTCCCTGATGCACTCCTTCAAGTAAACCGTCTGCAGACATACCTCCGCCTCAGAAGCTGCTTCCAGGAAACCCAACATAGCGGAAGTGACATAGCGGAAGTGCCTCTTTCACTCGTGTGGCGCATTTATGTAATTATATCTCAACCTATTTATGTTTCTACTTTGATTTAGCTTTTAGGCCACAAACCCACTTAAGTTATTTGATCGTGTCCCAGTTGGAGGTAAGGCCTCTCCGTTTTCAAACTGAGGCCTTTGGATTCCAAGTCAGAAACTCTTCCTTTGACTTCACAGATTGGCATATCCCAGAAGCAGAATGAGATGTAGAAAAGGAAATGCTCGTGGGTCGCGTTAATGTCCAACCACACGATGAGTAACACAGCCCAACTGTCCAGGAGGCCGCCTTTCCTCTCAGCCTTGTTCCGAAACTCAGGACCCCAATCACCAAAGGGTCTAAGGGCTTGTGGGTGAAACATCTGTGCCTCTGTATCCTTGGACCTCAAAGGTGCTCCTAGAAAGGAGCTTTCTCTCTCTGTGACGGGATCTTGAATATTTTTCTATCTGGGTGACATGAGCTAAGGTTTTGATCTCTACTACCCTTCTTAGAGAGCAGCTCCTTTTATAGACTTAGTTGCTAAAGAAAAGGGCAGAGATACCTTTTTTAAATGTCAGGGCAGAGGAGTCAAGGAGAGGGTACCTCGATTCACGTGTTCTCTGAGGCTGTTCACATTCCACAGTTTATGTGCTGAGACCAGGACATGTTCTGTGAAGAAAGTTATACTTGACTAAATTGTCCTCCTGACGTAAACCTATAATTTAAAAATTATATATATTTAGAGAACAAGTCAAAACAGGAAACACATTCCCAAAGAGGATAAAGATATTTATGTATTAAAATACCTACTACTACCATAGTAGACCTGGGTCCCTGCATTTAAATAGAAAAACTCTGAAACGTACGCAAGGAAAGAGCAAAGAAGTCAGCCTACGCCCATGCTTCCGGAGGGGCCGCGGACCCTCCCTGGTGGACACATCTTTCTTCCTTGCTGTCCTCCTTGGGAGAGACCCTGGTGCCCATTTCCCCCCAATCCGGGGCTGTTGCAGGAGCAGAAACTGAGCTGAGGCAGAGCATGACAGAAAATAAAGTATGTTTTCACGAAAAAAAGAGGTTAAGGGACAGGAAAAATTAAACTAAAACTCAAAGAAAGCCGGAGCAGAAGGAAGGAACCAAAAGTTGGGCAAATGTGAACAAGATTATGCCCCTAGAAGCCCTTCAACCAATGATCTTGAGTTGGTTGTTCCTAACTGGTTCTAGGTGTCAATTAAGCCCCTCTGAAAGAGGCTTCTGTGTATAAATCATCTGTTGCACATATGCCACGTTAATCAAAGTTGTTTCGATGCAAGGAAGGGTAAGAAGCGACTTCTGCTCTTAGAGACGCGTCGTCTAGTTGGGGGAACTAGAAGGACACATATAAAAGTCGAGGAAGAAACGTAGACTTCAGTAACAATGAAATAACCTAAGAAGCATCACTGCTTAGTGGCAGATGGAGCCCAGAGAGATCTTTGTCTTCGTCCCATCGCACAGGAGCCACAGCCCATGGTTTGGGTCCCAAGGAAAGAGTATTAAAAAGGACTGGTACCTTGTGTTTACCCCAAAAGAGTGTTGAGAACTTTATACAAGTCTCCCCTAAAAGTGGTTAAAGGTAGATCCCTTTCCCATTCTAGATCCTTTCCCAAAGTTTCAGCTGATGAAAGCATGGCTAGGGATGTGGGGGTTGCATGTGCTCCTGCTCCACCCCTGCTTTCACGCAGAGCTGGCCGTCTGTCCCTGGGTGATGCTTACATACCCACAGAGCAGACGACTTCTCTGTCAAAGGGTGCTCTGTGCCACCTGAATTGCTAACTCCTTTATCTTTGACATTTTCAAAGCACCCCCCCACACACACAAAGTGCCTTATATATAACTGGTACACAGGAAATGTTTCCTAATGAGTGAATGAATTTTTAAATGTGGTTTTGAATGCCTGAATCAAAGCTGTGCTACTTAAGGGAAAGGGTGACGTTTTGAGAGACTCCCCCTGATCTAGATGCAAGCTTCCCTGTGATCCCACAGATCTATGGAAGGCAGCCTCCTTGTCTCTTACAGTCACGCCCTTGTGTAACCCCTTCCCCTGCAGTGTGGCTGGACCCAGAAATTTGCTTCTAATGAATAGAACATGGCTAAAGCGATAAGATGTCACTTCTGAGATTGGGTTGTAAAGAGACAGCAGCTTCTGTCTCACAAGCCTGCTCTGAGGCTGTCATTTGCTCACTCAGATCGAAGCCAGCTACCACCCTGTGAGCTGCCCTAGGCAGAGGCCCACGTGGCAGGGAACTGGGGGTGGCCCCACTGGGAAACAGCCAGCAAAGAACTAAGGGCCTCAGTCCAGCAGCCTAGGAAGAACTGAATCAGGCCAACAACCACAGGAGTGAGCTCAGAAGTGGATTATCTCTCAGTTGAGCCTTTGGATAAAACGGCAGCCCCAGCTAAATCTTTATTGCAGTCTTTTGAGAGACTCTGAGGCAGAGGCACCCAAGCAAGCCACGTCTGGATTCCATAGAAATGGAGCCGCAGAAACAGTGGTGCAATAGATGCTTGTTTTAAGTCTCTAAGTTTGGGGGCAATTTGTTACACAGCAATCGATAACTACTACAAAGTCCATTATAAAAGTAAAAGATATTAAGCCGTTTTATAGCTGTTAAAACCAAGGTGTCAAAAGACTAAATGTGTTTTCCATGGCCACCCAAGGAAGCAGTAATAAAATAAGAAATGCAGTTTAGATACCCGTTAAATCCAAGGTTTATTTTCCCTTAGGAAAAAAAAAAGACAATGACAGTATTTTAAGAGAAATAATACTAGTGGAATCCATGAGGTTCATAGTCACGTGTCGCCTTTCTTACCTTCCTTGATTTCCATTTTTAATCTCTTTATGGCGTAACCATTTAAGCATTCAGTGCTGGGCCTTCTCTCAGGGAATATCATTCCTTTAACGAGAGAGCTTTGTCTTTTCCAAAAGAAAGAGATTCTAGGTCTTCAGTGTGCATCCTAACAAAATGAGATGTTGAAACACTGGAGAAAAAGGAACTTTCAAATAAGCACAAAAATGTCAAGCAGCCCTCTCTCTACCTGTCATGCTGGGAACTGTCACAAATGTCTCACTCTTGAGAATTTTGTCCCCATATTAGCGATGCCTAGAGAAGTGCCTCCTAATTACACTTTCTTCTTATTTAACCAAGTGGCAGGAGAAACTGTTATCAGTGCAAGAGGTGAAGTGTTTAGCCAGGATCCCCAGCCTTCTTCCCACAGGGAAGCAATACAGTTTTGAGTTATCACTCTTGTGATTACAGCACCTGGATATAAGAAAGCTTCTCATCGACCAGGCCAATTTAAAGAATGTATTGAGGAAACCTAACATGCACTTAAAAAAAAGCATCTCACACTGTAAAATTCTAAACCTCTAGTCTATACGGATTAGGTGTTTCTTTATGACAATTCCTACGTAAACCAAAAAGAAAAGCACTAGATTCTAATCGTAGTGGGGTCCTCATGTTTGATGGTCGGCATTGGCAAGTTGACCTTGGACAACCTCCAAAACATGGTGGTTCTACGACAAAGATGATTATACAAAAGTTTCATTGCTGAGGGGTCAGTAAGACAGGAACCAGTAAGTCTGGCACTGGAAGGAAAAGAACTTCATCTCTGGGGAGAAGATGCCAACTCTAGGACAACACTGCCACTAATCTATTGCTCAAGGCCTGTGTGGTATTTGCAGCCCCTCAGTAGGCTCAGAGTTCTGGCCTAGAACCATGACAACCACTATATCGACAATGACACAGACACCATAAGCAAGGTTCTTCAGATTAATAATCTCATTTATTCATCACAACAACCCTGCTATGTAAGTATTACTTTCTCCATTGTGGAGGTGGGAATTGGAGATGAGAAGCTGAGGAACTTGACTAAGACCATCTACCTAGTGAAGGGCTGAGGCAAGATTCAAACCTGGGACACTTTGACCCTAAAGTCTGGGTGCTCCTGACTATGCTACCTCGATTCTAAACCCCTGAATTCAGAGAGGATGAGCCTCAGGTCTTTAAGCCCAGAGCTCTGACCCAGGTTGGTGAAATACAACTGCCCTTGATAGAGTATACACTCCGCTGCAGTGTTGTCCCATGTGTAGAGAGGAATGTCTTTCTGGGGAGAATCACTACAAAAGTAAGAGGCAGAGGTGAAGCCTCCAAACAATGAAGACTTCCAGGAAGATCAAAGAGTTATTCTTGGGGATGTTGTCTCATGAGTATTTTTAAGAGAGAAGTCCAGCCCAATTTTCAGTATTCCCCTAAAGAACTCACACGAAGGTTTAGAATAGCATAAAGGCCTTAAATTCGTCCATTGTCTGTTCATTATTATTAAGAATGATGAACATTTTAATATTTTCTATCCTAATTGAAGAATAATGTGGCTTTCCCCCCCACATTGGGGGCACTTAGTGGGATGTACCATAAGTGGTATCATAAAATCTGGTATTTTACGTATCATTTTCCTAGTAAAGAAAATAATCTGTCTTGCAACCCCAATCAATTATTAAGATATTCTTTTAGGGCAAATGCTAATGCTCCTTTGATACTTAGAGTCAAAGAAGAAAAAAAAAAGTAATGTATGCTTGAACTAGTTTCCATTTTCTGCAGTGATTCTTGCTCCATTTGGTCATGCCTCCCAAGTGCTGTGTTCCCATTGGACAGAAAGTCAATCTATCTACAGGTATTTACTTAATGCCTATTAAAAATCACATTATGCACATTATACCCTGTTAGTCTGTCCCATTTATAGTGAATTTCTCATATTTCCTGTCCTTCTTCTGGCGATTTTTTCTTTATAGCTTCTATTTTTCCCCCCATTAATCCTTCAAAACCCCTGGGAGGTAAGACTGTGCATATAATTTCCTCTGTATTCTAAAATACTGTTTAGAGTTTTGCTTTGAAATTGCTTTTAGGGCTGGATGTTTGGCTTTCTTAAGTGAACCTGTAATAAACACTGTTGAATTCTCTCCAAATTACCTCGAAGAATTACCTGCTTATCTGGAAGAACCATCAGTGTAATTCTAAGAGATTTTGTTTTTATTCAGTGGCTCTGGGTCTTTGAACTTCTCTGCCTCAGTGTTTCAGTCTTTTCACAGGAAGAGCTCTGCTAAGAACAAGCACTTTGACTCATAAATGCAGAAGAGAGTGTTTTTGTTTCCACTTTGGTACTTGTGATTCTAGCTCCAAAGGAAGCAAGATTTCCAAGATTAGGACAGTTTAGTCTGGAAAGGAGACTAGTTAAAGGGGGTGTGATTAAAACCTACTCAGGGATCTGAGAATGCTTGTGAAAACTAAATGATCCGGGTTTTTTTAACCTTTCACAAACCTCGGCAAGGAAATGCTCCATGAACTAGAGGAATCATAGACTTAAGTCCAATGATAAATTCCTTACACAACTTTTAGATGTAGGTAACAACATTATCCCTATTTTGCAGAGAAGGAAACTGAGATGCAGAAAGACTCTGACCTGCTTAGTTATAGCCACAGAGTAAGCAGTGGAGTAGGGATTGCGCACATGCTTGCCCAACCTTGTAATTACCGTGTTATATTTCTATGATGTGATCGTTGCCCTTGAAGCTACCATGAGGGAATAACTGCACCAAAAGAATTTAGGAATCCTTCCTGTTGATCCACCCATCCACCCGGTTAGGCAGAGTCGAGGTGCTGCCCAGGCAAGAACTTGGCAGTGCTCTCCGTCGGTCAGTACCATTTTCCTAGAGGTGGATTAGGGCAGGGAAGTAGGAGCACAAGCAAACGGGGTTCAAGTCTTGCCTCTTCTAGCTGCAGGGCCCTGGGGATATTATATAGTCTCTCTAAACCTCAGTTTCTTTATGTTGTTAAATAAAGATAATAATAGTAACTATCTCAGACGATTCAACAGGGGATTAACCAAAGGATGACTACAGTGCTCTCAGATATTAGTTATTATCATTGCTTTCTTGGAGAGGGGATAAGAAAAAAGGATGATGCTGGCAGAAGGTAGGGGAGACGTTGTACTCATTCTTGTGAATAAGGAATAGGTGGGGAGAGGGCAAGGATTTTCACAGGTCCTTCCACATGATGGGGTGTCAAATAGTAGTGACAAAAGTCCTCATGCCACCTTTACAAGTTTTGCCTTAGATTGCTGGACAGTGGTTTAGATGAAAAGAAAAGATACATCAGATCTTCAAGTAGTGAATGCAAAATTAAGGTCAGGTGGTCAGAAAGGGATGGTCAGCCCAGGGCTCAGATTTCCACAGAGGCAGATGTAGCAAGGAGGCAGATGTAGCAAAGAGGCAGATGTAGTCAAGAACACAGATGAGAATAATATCTCATCACATCCGTGCAGGGAAAGCTCATTTCGGTTTCCTAAGTCAAGGTTCAGAGCACCAGTGGCCAGACCCAGAGGAAATAGAGATATTACAATGTGGAGCAGACTCACAGATCCTTGGGCGTCCTTTGCATTCCTCGACCTATGTTTCTTTGTCTGTACATGAGGATCAGATAGTATTGACTGCATAAGGGTCAGGGAATGTTATGCACAGTGTCTTGCTCATAGAAGGCACTCAAAAGATATGTCACATGATGAAGACAGGGAAGGTGATAATGGTGGAATGTCAGAGCTGCCTTGGTCACCACTATATGCCACTGCCTGGCACAATCTAGGCACTCAACGAACGTTTTTTGAACCAATGACTGATCTTTAAAGAAGTGGAAGAATCTGATTAAGATGGATATCTGGGGAGCCATGCAGGGGAAGAGGTATCACAAGGGAGACCCGTAAACTATGGAGGGTGACCTGTGGGAGAGGAAGGGGGTCAGCCAGCCTCAGACCCTTCTCCCCAAATTCACCTTGTCGCTGAGACTTGGCCCTTTGGAAAATACCAGAACCTCTTCTTTCCAATGGATTCTCTCTCTCAGAAACTGCTAGACCCTAGATCCAGGGACCACAAAATAACCATTCAAGTCAAGAGCAGTGGACACCCACCTTTCTGCTTCTGCCCAGAGATCGGCAGTGGGTCACTTGCTGGCCTTTTGGAATTTGACTGCCCGTCTGGAGATCAGCTCACTCTGAATAAAACGGCGTTTGCCACGGCGAACAACCGTCTAGACTGACCCCAGAGCGTGGGTCGCGTAATGAACTGTATGAGCCAAAACCATTACAAACTGTTTCAAATGTGTATATCTTCCCAGTGAGAATAAGCTTTCCGATGAGGAGTTTCTTCTTTAAAAAACAGTTTTGAGCTATCTTTTAAAATCAGGTGAAAATTTTAAATGCAAGTTATGTTTTGTATCTTTTATGTTGTTTGTTAAGAAACAAATCAGGGGGTATTTAAATTAAGCTTTTAATTTGGAGATCGTTGTCGATTCCCATGCAGTTGTAAGGAATAACGTGAAGACGCCCCGAGTACCCTTTCTTCAGTTCGTCTGTCTAGTAACATCTTGCAAAACTGCAGCACAATGTCCCAACAGAGATATTGATGTTGATAAAGTCAAGTATAGAACATCCCCGTCACTGAGTAGATCCCTGGATCCCTCGTGTTGACCTTTTATAGCCACACGCCCTCCCCTCCCACCCACCCCTCCTTAACGCCTGGCAACTACCAATCTCATCTCCACTTCTATCATTTTGTCATTTCATGGATATTCTATAAATGGAACCATACTGAATGTAACCTTTTTGGGTTACCTTGTTTTCACTCAGCCTAGTTCTCTGCAGATTCATCCAGTTGTTATGTGTATCAATGGTCCATACCTTTGTATTACTGACTAGCAATCTGTGGTTTGTTTAATCATTCACCCGTTGAGAGACAACTGGGTCCTTTCTCGTCTTTGGTCATTATGTATAAAGTTGCTATGAGTACTCACGTACAGGTTTTTATGTGCCCATAAGTCTTCACTTCTCTGGACTGTTACTTGAGTTGAAAAATAAACTTCTTCTCAAAGCCATTGAATATTTGGGTTTATTTGTTATAGCATATCTCTATATTCTGCCTACTTATCCTAAATAACACAAGTGTCTCTTTTGTATTGACCACTGCCATGGTGATGATCATAACTATAAGTTCTAGAATGCTCACTGTGATGCAGGTACCGTATGTAACTACACTGTAATGGTTAATAATGGTAACTGGCGTTTACTGAGTACCGACAATGCACTAGGCACTGCTCTAAGTGCTACGTACACTAATTCACATAATCCACAAGATCACCCTGTAAGGCGGGTACTATTTCTCCCCCATTTTACAGATGAGAACACGGAGGCACAGTGACTTCACGACATGCCTGAGGACACATCCAGGAAGAGCTAAAATTGGTATTAAAACTGGGGTAGGCTGGCACCAGAGCCCACCTTTCTAACCACTGTGTTGTGTTGCCTCTCTGTTCTGTGTGGAATCTTCACAAGTCTCTACCAGATAGATTTTGGGGTTTCCAAGGAAACCCCCAATAACCTGCATCCTGCATTCTACCAGAGTTTGTATACTTGTATAAAATAAAATAATAGATTAAATAAGGAGTCTAAAATGCTTTTATTATTGATATCACTAAATTAGAGAAGGCCATTTTCTGTGATAGCCAACAGGTCTACTCACTGGACTCTAGAAATAGGCAGAATTGTCCTCCCAATAAAGCAATGTTAAACTCATGTAGGGGGTCTTATCTCAGGAAGACCAAGACCTGGAGGAGCAAATGGAAACTCATGCTTTCTATGGACAGGCTTCTTCCCCAGAGGAAGGAAACTGAGCTATGTGTGCCCAGGCATTTTCTCCAAATTTGTCATGTAAGGCATTCCATCTTTCCAGAAAGTAAAGGTCCAGAGAGAGGCTTGGAATTACACTAATTGAACGCTCTTTCCAGGAAGCAAGTTCCTTTTCCTAATAAAAATGGGGATTTTTTTTATTTTAAAATTAAGGACTAGGTTAGAGTACTCCCATTTTACAGGAATTAGATATGAGCAGAAATTATGTGGAAGAAAACTGGAGCTCAGGGAAGTTTAAAGATGTGTCTAAGATTGAAAAATGTGTTTCCAGTGGAATCAGGGCTTACCTCCATGCTGTCACTCATCCCTATTAATTCTGAGTACTGACGGCTTTGCTCTCAAAGGAAGAGCATTACATGTCAACAAATTGGCTACACACATAAGTAGATCTCAGAAAAGCTTTCAATACTAAAGCAAGGCAGCAATCAGATAAAATAATTCTTGGTTTTAGCAGCAAGAACCTATTGTACAGCACAGGGAACTATACTCAATATTTTGTAATAACCTCTAAGGGAAAAGAATCTTAAAAAGTACATATATATGTGTTATGTATGTATGTATATGTGTATATGTATAAATGAATCGCTTTGCTGCGCACCTGAAACTAACACTACATTGTAAATCAACTATACTTCAATTAAAAAAATAATTTTTGGTTTTGTTAAGTTAAACCATCATTGAAACAGACAAAAATATATCTATAGAAGATGTTATTTCCAAAACTTGCATTCATTATTATTAAAATGGAAATGTAGGTGACTCATCTTTAATCTTTCATGTCAGATAAGTGATGAAATTATGTCTATTCCTCTAAGACGCTAGTTAGATGAATCTGCAGCAAGTCTATTGATCAGCCCCATTCTTCTAACTGGGACACCTAATGTCACCTACTGGAACTACAGTCATCACTCCTAAGAGGAAAATACATCCTTTTGGATATATCTTATAACTTTAAATGTATGTCAGACATCAGAATGAACATCTAGAAAATATGATCCCCTCAGATTACTCCAACCTAGGATCTGAAAAATATCTGTAAGAGATGTTGCTGTGGGAACAGCAGTGTTAAAATTACTTCATCAGTAATGTCCAGGGCAGAGTAGGCGAAGTAGAGCTGGGGCCAAGAGACATGGGGAATAAGAGGGTCTCTGTACACCTCAGATTCTTCTTACATTGACCACTTCTGCTGAGATAACTGTCATTTCCTTTTGACATAGTTATGACCTGGATGTGTGTGAAGAGAATGTCCAGTCTCAGAGGAAGAAGGGAGAAGACTTCACAATGTCATTAAAAAGACCAAAGCTGGATATACACTCATTCTATTCTTAACTGTGTACGTTCTGACTTTAATTATATTTTTGTTTAAGTTGAAGTATAGTTGACTTACAATATTGTTATATTAGTTTCAGGTGTACAACACAGTGATTTGAACTTTTATAGATTACACATCATGTGATTATGTCTTCATGACGTGTATCTTTACATGGATCAATCATTGCAGAACCAACTGCTTTAGACAAAGTGGACATAAGGTGGCCAGTCGAGGTTTATTCTTGCCTAAAGCAGACAAGTCAGTCGAACTGACTCAAATAGCAGCTGCAAGAGGAAATCCACTAGATTTCAAGAACTCGTGCACAGACTACCAGGCCATACTTTTGGTAAAGGGTATCTGGGAAAGGAAGGAGGTTGGGAATGAGGAATGAAAGAAAGAAAGAAGATGAGAAGGAAAGAAGGAAAGATACAAAAGAAAGAGGAAGGGAGGGAAACACAGAGGGGGGAAGGGAAGGGAGAAAATGATAGAGAGGGAGAACGGGAGGAAGGAAGGAGAAAAGAAAGGGAAAGGAAGGAAAAAAGAAAACCATAGCTAATTACTGACATAGTTGAGTTCAGACCTACCATCTTGGTATTTGTTTTCTATTTATCCCAAGTGTTTTTTTTTCATTCCTCCAGCCCTACTTTTCTGTTTTCCTTGGATGGATAGTTTTCAGTATTCTATTTTAGCTCCTCTGTTGACTTTCAAACTATACCTCTTTGTGGTTGCTCTACAAATTACAATATGTATATTTAAGTTCACTATTTTTACATAATATTGTAGTGTTTCATAGACAGTATAGGAACCTTACAGGAACATAATTTAATCTCTTCTCAATCTATTCTCTTGTTGTCTTATATAGGCAGACCTCGGAGATATTGTGGGTTTGGTTCCAGACCACTGAAACAGAGTGAATATCACAATAAAGCAAGTCATACCAAATTTTGGTTTCCCAGTGCATTTAAAACTTATGTTTAGGCTGTAACATAGTCTGTTAAGTACACTAACGTTATGTCTTAAAAAACCAATGTTTATAGCTTAATTAAAAAATACTTTATTGCTAAAAAATGCTATCATCTGAGCCTTTAGAGAGTTGTAATCTTTTTGCAACAGTAACTTCAAAGATCACTGATCACAGATCACAATAAAAATAAAATAATTTAAAAGTTTGAAATATTTCAAGAATGACCAAAATGTGACAGAGAGACATGAAGTGAGCCAAGGCTATTAGAAAAATGGTGCCGATAAACTTGCTCAACACAGGGTTGCCACAAACCTTCACTTTGTGGCAATAACTGCAAAGTGCAATAAAGAAAAGTGCAATAAAACAAAGTATGCCTGTATTATATTTTTATATATGTTATAAATAGAAAATAAATTACATACAGACATACGTGTGCATCTGTGCCCACACACACACATGAACATACTCAGTCTTTAATACTTACCATTTCTGTGGTCTCAATTCTTTCCACGAGATCCAGGATTTCATATGGTGTCTTTTTCCTTCAGCCTGAAAAACTTTGCTAGCATTTCTTGTACTGTGGGTCTGTTAAAAGTGAATTCTCTCAGCTTTTCTGGTGTGAAATCCTCTTTATTTGATCTTCCTTTCTTTGAATTAAAGATACTTTCAAACATTTATAGAAGAGCAAACACCTATCCTTCTCAAACTCTTCCAAAATATAGCAGAGAGAGAAACACTTCCAAACTCATTCTACAAGGCCACCATCACCCTGATACCAAAACCAGACAAAGATGTCACAAAAAAAGAAAACTACAGGCCAATATCACTGATGAGCATAGATGCAAAAATCCTCAACAAAATACTAGCAAACAGAATCCAACAGCACATTAAAATGATCATACACCATGATCAAGCAGGGTTTATCCTAGGAATGCAAGGATTCTTAAATATACGCAAATTAATCAATGTGATACACCATATTAACAAATTGAAGGAGAAAAACCATATGATAATCTCAAAAGGTGCAGAAAAAGCTTTTGACAAAATTCAATACCCATTTATGATAAAAAACCCTCCAGAAAGTAGGCATAGAGGGAACTTATCTCAACATAATAAAGGCCATATATGACAAACCCACAGCCAACATCATTCACAATGGTGAAAAACTGAAACCATTTCCTCTAAGATCAGGAACAAGACAAGGTTGCCCACTCTCACCACTATTATTCAACATAGTTTTGGAAGTTTTAGCCACAGCAATCAGAGAAGAAAAAGAAATAAAAAGGATCCAAATCGGAAAAGAAGAAGTAAAACTGTCACTGTTTGCAGATGACATGATTCTACACATAGAGAATGCTAAAGATGCTACCAGAAAGCTACTAGAGCTAATCACTGAATTTGGTAAAGTAGCAGGACACAAAATTAATGTACAGAAATCTCTTGCTTTCCTATACACTAATGATAAAAAATCTGAAAGAGAAAATAAGGAAACACTCCCATTTACCATTGCAACACAAAGAATAAAATACCTAGGAATAAGCCTACCTAAGGAGACAAAAGACCTGTATGCAGAAAACTGTAAGACACTGGTGAAAGAAATTAAAGATGATACAAACAGATGGAGAGATATACCATGTTCTTGGATTGGAAGAATCAACATTGTGAAAATGACTATATTACCCAAAGCAATCTACAGATTCAGTGCAATCCCTATCAAACTACCACTGACATTTTTCACAGAACTAGAACAAAAAAATTTCACAATTTGTATGGAAACACAAAAGACCCCGAATCTTGAGAAAGAAAAACAGAGCTGGAGGAATCAGGCTCCCTGACTTCAGACAATACTACAAAGCTACAGTAATCAAGACAGTATGGTACTGGCACAAAAAAAAAATCTAGATCAATGGAACAGGATAGAAAGACCAGAGATAAACTCACACACATATGGTCATCTTATCTTTGATAAAGGAGGCAAGAACATACAATGGAGAAAAGACCGCCTCTTCAATAAGTGGTGCTGGGAAAACTGGAGAACTATGTGTAAAAGACTGAAATTAGACCACTTTCTAACACCATACAGAAAAATAAACTCAAAATGCATTAAAGATGTAAATCTAAGGCCAGACACTATAAAACTCTTAGAGGAAAACATAGGCAGAACACTCTATGACATAAATCACAGCAAGATCCTTTTTGACCCACCTCCTAGAGACATGGAAATAAAAACAAAAATAAACAAATGGGACCTAATGAAACTTAAAAGCTTTTGCACAGCAAAGGAAACCATGAAAAATGTGAAAAGACAACCCTCAAAATGGGAGAAAATATTTGCAAATGAAGCAACTGACAAAGGATTAATTTCCAATATATACAAGCAGCTCATGCAGCTCAATATCAAAAAAACAAACAAACAGCCCAATCCAAAAATGGGCAGAAGACCTAAATAGACATTTCTCCAAAGAAGATATACAGATTGCCAACAAACACATTAAAGGATGCTCAATATCACTAATCGTTAGAGTAATGCAAATCAAAACTACAATGAGGTATCACCTCACACCAGTCAGAATGGCCATCATCAAAAAATCTACAAACAAGAAATTCTGGAGAGGGTGTGGAGAAAAGGGAACCCTCTTGCACTGTTGGTGGGAATGTAAAATGATACAGCCACTATGGAGAACATTATGGATGTTCCTTAAAAAACTAAAAATAGAACTCCCATAAGACCCAGCAATCCCACTACTGGGCATATACCCTGAGAAAACCATAATTTAAAAAGAGTCATGTACCACAATGTTCATTGCAGCTCTATTTACAATAGACAGGACATGGAAGCAACCTAAGTATACATCGACAGATGAATGGATAAAGAAGATCTGGCACATATATACAATGGAATATTACTCAGCCATAAAAAGAAACGAAATTGAGTTATTTGTAGTGAGGTGGATGGACCTAGAGTCTGTCCTACAGAGTGAAGTAAGTCAGAAAGAGAAAAACAAATACTGTATGCTAACACATGTATATGGAATCTAAAAGAAAAAAAAATGGTTCTGAAGAACCTAGGGGCAGGACAGGAATAAAGACTCAGGCGTAGAGAATGGACTTGAGGACACGGAGAGGGGGAAGGGTAAGCTGGGACGAAGTGAGAGAGTGGCATGGACATATATACACTACCAAATGTAAAATAGATAGCTAGTGGGAAGCAGCCGCATAGCACAGGGAGATCAGCTCGGTGCTTTGTGACCACCTAGAGGGGTGGGATAGGGAGGGTGGGAGGGAGACACAAGAGGAAGGAGATATGGGGATATATGTATACATATAGCTGATTCACTTTGTTATACAACAGAAACTAACACAACATTGTAAAGCAATTATTTTCCAATAAAGATGTTAGCAAAAAAAAACGCAAGGCAATTAAAAAAAATCAATCACTGCTTTCTTGGGGATGCTCCCACCAAGCTGGTTGTGTGTCTCTGCGTGTTTTCAGTGCCTGTGTGTTAATGCGTGATAGTCTCTGACTGCCATTGACCCAACAAATCGCACTGCACGGTGGCTCATTTTTTTTCCTCTCTGAATTTTGAACATGAACCCAAAACAGCTTCCCGAAGATTTTCCATGTGCCCGACCAGCTTTGTCTGGTGTGGCTCACACGAGGGATTGGAACTAATCCTGTGCCGGAACTAATCGATCCCTATGAGTCCAGTATCTCTGGTCTTATTTGATTACTAAGTTGCTTAACTGGGGTTTGGGTTCTTTTGTTTGTTATGTTTTGGTTTTGAACACTAAAATCTATTCATTTTTGTTTTGTTTTGTTTTTTACTTGGTGGTCTGCTGTGACAATAAAAGTTTAGAGGAAGCCCAGCTCATGGTAACAGACAAACACTCTTTGATAATGACTTTTTATAGATTTAAAAACAGGACCTGTAAATCCTAAGCAATTTGTCATTTTCTTGGCCGAGTGGAAATGTGTTGTGGTTAATGTCGTTATACAGAATCATGTTGGCTCCCTCCTCACAGAGGCAGTGAGTACTAATAGGAAACTTGTGAGATCACTCATTTTTAAAGAACAAATGAGCACTTCCTGTGACCGCTGTGTAATTTGTTCCACGATAAGACAGTGATGATATTTCATCGCGTAGCAAGAGCCTCTCCTCTGATCTTAGCAGATCTGTATCCTATCATCCATTTGGAGCTCTTTCTCAAAACAATTTAAAAGAAAACAATTTTCTAAAAGTTGGGATTACCTGGAAGCAGTAACAAAGCTACTACCATCTATTAAGCACCTATCATGTGTCAGGCACTGCACTAGGTCTTTTGCGTACAAATCCTCTTTTAAATCTCACTGCATCCTTGGCTATTAGCTTCCAAATTGCTAACCCAATTTAACTGGTGAGGAAGCTGAGAACATCCTAAGGTGACAGAGCTGGTGAGGGAGGGTTCAGAGCCAGGTCCGCCTAAGCCCAGAGCCTGTGCTTTCCCTGAGACATGCTCCTTCCTACCCTGGGCACAGACGTTCCCATCCACGTTCCCTTCTCCTCTGCATGCTTCCTTCTTTAATCAAGCGAGATCTCTCTCCCATCCTGGTGAATCAAAATCCAGGTCCACTCCTGCCCAGGACAGACCAGTGGCTCTCCATCACTTTCTCCTCCCCTCCTATAGTCTCGGCCGTCCACTTCCCTACAGCCCTGCCCCACCCAGGGGTATTCCGGCAAACACAGGCCCAACAGGGAATGGAGAAAGTGCAGGTCCAGTTCTGTGATGAGAGGTGAAATCTCTACCAGTAGAGTCACTGCCACATAGACAAAGGATGTCAGGAACAGAAATCAGAACAGGGACTGCCTCTGAGACGAGGGAGCGGGCTGGGAAGGATGCTTCTGCTCCGAATCTTGTTCCAGGTATTGTGTACATGGGTATATACATTTGTGAAAACTATAGAACTCTACACTTAAGATGTATCTATTTTATGTATAAAATTATAGCTCGATAAAAATTTTGAAATGGCATTTTTCTTTTAAAGAATGCAGGGGGTATGGTGTGCAGAGGTTACCTTTCAAATGGCATGGCTTTTGCCTTCCATGGTCCTCACCCCTGCACCCGCATGCTCCAGCTATGCCCTTGAAGTAGCTAGTTGACCAGGGGGTTTGGCAAGTTTTGGGTGGTGAAGGGGATCAGACTATGCCAGCCCAACATACGTCACTATAGGATAAGGATTATTTTGAGCTGAAGGCAACTGAGAAGAAGCAGACACAGGAAAAGCGATCTGCCTAAAACAGGGCATAAATATCCCCCGTGAAGGTGTCCCTCACCTTCGTACCAGGAGGGAAAAATAATGGTTTTCACTGGAGATGGAGGTGGCACTGAGATGAGTTTTACAGAAAAAACCTCACTATCTCACACATATCTTCCATTAGTTTCCTCCACAGGTTTACCTTCACACAGTTTTCTCTAGAAGCCCAACCCCCATTTCCTTTGTCTTGTCACTTCTCCACAATTTATTGCCCCTTGTTAAAATGGTATATAAGCCGTTCAAGTTTAATCACTTCTTTGGGACTTCATTTCTTTTCTGTGAAGTTCTCTGTGCATGGAAACATTAAAATATTAACATCAAAAAAGTGTGTATGCCTTTTCTCTTAAGAATCTGTCTTTCATCAGTTTAATTTGCAGGGTCCAGCTGAGGAACCTAAGAGGTTAGAGAGAAGTGTTTCCTCCCTACAGAAGCTGAGATTCAAGACACCAGGTGAAGAAGGATCTGTGTGCCACAGCCCTGAGGACCTAAACAGAGAGAGAGGCACAATGCAGAGTCGTGAATGTGGCAACAGAGCAGGTCACCCTAGTACAGAACAGGACTCGCGTCTGCTCGTCCACGCGCAGTAAAACCCATCTACGGACACCGGGTTGTGTTGAAGGGAAGTGCAGGTTTATTGCAGGACACCAAGCAAAGAGTCCAGGGCAGCTAGTGCTCAGAACACCTGAATTCCCCAATGGGTTTCAGGAAAGCATTTTTAAAGGCCAGGTGAGGCAGGGGCATCCCAGGATAGATGATCAGCTCAGGCACAATTCTCTGATTGGTTGATGGTGAGGTAACAGGGTGGTGTCACAGGGGTCAGCATCAATGCTCAGGCTTCAGTACGTCTGGGGGCTATGTGCACATGGTCATGAATTCGTTAATTTCTTCCATTTGGTGGTGGTTTTAGCATCTATAAGACAACTCAGGAAATGTGCATCAGATTCTATTATCTGGGTACTTCAGAGCGGGGCTACAGCAGAGGACATGGGGGAGGGGTCTGTCCCAGGAAGGCCCCCTAGGGTCCTGCTCGGTTACAGCCCTCTGTAAAAGGGGATCTGTTCCTAATTCTAATTCAAGAGAGAACAGACCAGCCGTGCTTATGTTCTGAAAAACTGTCACAGTCAGAGGCAAGGGCTGTGGACGGGCAGCTTTCCCCAGATCTGGCCACTAGTCTTCAGTGGAGGAAGTAAGCCCTGCACTGCTCCTGTCTCCTTCCTTCCTCGTGAGGTGCTGGGTCTCCAAACTCCAAGGCTCCTGCCCCTGGAAACAGTAGGTCAGTAGCATCCGGAGACTCTGGACAAATCCAAGCCCTGAACCCTGGCAAGGGTGGCCCCAGGCCAACCAGGGCCTCGGCTTCTAAGGAACTGATGGGCGTCACGGTGCAACAGCAAGGCCAGCCCTGTCTGGAGCAGCAAAAGTCCTGGTGCCACCCTCCCTCTGCCCTGTCCCCCCTCCCTCCCTTCCCTTCTCCCATCTGGCTTTGCCTTTGAACTCAGTACGGAAAGCTCAGGCCAGTCATAAACCTGTTTACACTCTAAAGACAAGAATGCAGACAACAGTCATTAGAGGTGAGCGTTCATTCAGTGGCCTCGCCTGACTCCCCAGCAGAACTGGGCAGGGCTGCGGGGATGAGTCAACCAGCCCGAGCAGGAGACGTTTGCTTCAGACTGTCCAGCACGTGGCCCTGCTCCTCCCAAGGTCTTTTCTTCGGTGGCGACCACTTCAACAGAGCTATGAAATCTCCGCTTTGAACAACAATTTCCAGGGACTCTCGAAAGCTCTCGCCCCTGTTTCAGGTGCTTGGTGAACCCAGGCTTCTTCTCCTTCCCTCTCTGATTCCAAGAACGAACTCTGATATCAGGCACGTACACCTCAGTGAGAATTTTCTCCTAACAATTTACTCAAGGCCTAGTGTGTGACAGCCACTCCGGAGGATCACTCCCAGTATAGCTCCGAGGAGAAAGGCCGTACACACCAAAGCCACTGCAAACTGTCTCGCTGTGAAATAGCTACAGAATTTATGTGCTGGAAAGTGCAAAGCATCAATTTCACTTACACACTAGGCCGGGTGTAATTGGTTTCTGCCTGCAGACACGCCACTAACGTGCTCTAACAGGAAGGCTGCAGCCGTGTTTGAGTCCTTTGTACACAATAACCTGTTATTTTGTGATTGGTGTAATATTCTCCTAGGGCTCTGTGAGATTTTATGTTTAAACTGGAAAGAAATATTGAAAGCAAGGGGTTTTTTTCTTTCCTCCGTTTTTTTAAATAACAAGTACAACACTACCAGCAATGATCCCAACCTGAGTCGCTTTCGGTTACCAGGAAAGAGATTCAAGTCGTCGGTACCAACTTTGCAGCTCTTTCCTCTGCAGTGTGAACCATGACCAAGGTCAAGCGCACAGGCGGCATCTTTCATTACCGTGGGGCAAGCCTCCAGTCCAGCCACCAGAGGAGGGCCTCCTGGTTTCCCACAAGCCATTATGTACTTAGGATCATCATTAATTTTCTCTCCCAGAACTGCTTCTGATGAATGCGAGGGCTGTGGCCTAAAGACGGCTATGCATCCGCTGATAAAAGTTCTCCATCCAATTTTCTAAAGATGCCCTTAGAGAATCCCCAATTTCCTGCCGCTTCCTAAGAAGAAGCTGAATTTGTGCTGCCTCCAAAAAGGGAGAACTGAGTCCTCTTAGTGTAAGGCTTCCTGAAGTTTCGAAGGAGACGCCGCTGGGACGTTTTGGAGACTGCTGGCTGTGGGGATAGAGGCGTTATTATTTATTCAGACTTAAGGGCCGTACAAGCCAATGCCTGTGGCTTCTGCTTCTCCATCCCATTTTCTACCAGCGCAGCCTCGGCCTGCCTCCTGGGAACCCCACACAAGCTTCTAACAGTCCTGCTGAGTTCGGTGCCTGAGGCCCGTCTTCAGTTCTTTGTGACGGATCCGCAGAGCCCAGGGCTTCCCGGACTCAGCCGTTCTCTCGGCCACACCCTCCAGTGTCACAGCTGATGCAGGACATCTGCTCCCTTAGATGCACTGGCTTTGAAGCTAGTGCATTAACGCGAGAACACACCTAGAGGTGAGGGAAGCTTGTATCAGATCGGCGAGGGAAGGACACAGAGTTTCCAAGCAAAAGTGGCCTGGAGTGCACAGCACGTTCACACGTAGAGCTCTGGAGCACCATCTCCTATTCAGCCATAGGGATTTGGGGGCGTTTGCTGTCAAGCTTTACACTGTTAATTAAGTTACCGTCATGAACTAGAAGGGCCTGTAGATGTGTCCGGGTGTGAAAACCGTGCCTTCCGGGTGGGGCCCTTGTGAAGGCACCCTAGGGCTTCAAGGACGTGACTCCCTGTATCCGGGCCCCTGGTGTGTCCCAACCCAGCACCACAGTCTGGCCCACTCCTGCCAGTATCCAGAGTTTGTTGTGGTGTCTCAGCCTCTGCCGTTAACGTTTGCCACAAGAGCTGCACATCTCCTCCTGCAGCGCTAATGAAGGCTAAGCATCGTGGGCCGGTAGTGCCCGGCATCCGCCAGCTCTATGCCTGAGGGTAGCCCTGCAGGTGACCCACGGAGCTAAGTGGAAGGGCTCTGTCCACAGACAAGAAAGTTCCTGAATTTCCCCACGGTCTGCTAGAGTTCAAATGCATCCATCATACAACAGACGTAGCAAAGTCCTGGTTTCACTTTGTTTCATCATCAGATGAATAATTCCCCCTTGGGCACCAGAGTGTAACAGCTAGCTGTCAGCTCGATAGTCTGGAGATAAGGGATGGAAGTCAGCTCCAGAGATGAACTCTGCCCTCAGGCCTCAGGTCTTCAGCAGTGTTCCCAGCCCCAGCTCTGAGAAAGGAGCAGCCCTGGGCTTGGGCAGAACGGAGGCTTTTCCTCAAGACAGCTGGGAGTCAGTTGTAAATTCTCTACTAGGTGACAGGAAACAGAGGAGCCATTCACACTCGGAGCTCAAAAGCTCCCGGACCTTGGTAAAGCGTTCTCTGAGTTGGAAGTTTGCATGCTTACATAGAGTCTTCTGGAGAGTTTTTGGGTTTTTTGGAAGAACCTTGGGGATGTAGGAATCAAAAGAGGCCACCTAATCCCTATTTCCCCCAGAGCATCTCCTGCCTGATTTCTCTTACAGATGGTGGCTGAGGAGGATTTGTTTTGTATAAAGATTTTTACTGCTTATAAAACACCACCTTAGAACCGCTTGAAAACTTCTGAATTAGACATTTTCAAAGGCCTTATCCCACTCTATCCTTCTAAAATTTAGGGACCCTAGATCTGTATTAGAGTATAAACCCCATAGCTCGAATTCTCCCTGAGGGACGGGTGAACCCATCCTGTGGTCGTGGCTTGGGCTGGCAGGGGCCCTGAGGAATGAACCGTCAAGCCAGCCACGCGTAGGAGCAGATAATAGTAGAGTTTAAAAGGACCATGGTATTACTAAAGGAGTGAGAAATTTCATTAAATCCCAGTGCCCTGCAGAAACTTTAATTCAACGAAACAAAAAGATGAAGCGCTTTTGAAAGTATAGATGCGTCTTTTCAGAACGCCAGCCCCGAAGCTCGGTTAAAGTAATTGTCTGGATATTCCAGTAGGTTTGGGACACTCAGCAGGAAATCTGTCGTGGTGCCTGTTGGATAACAATCCCTGCTCTGCGTTCTCTGACAAGTTCAGATAATCTCTTACTCGCTCTTTTCATAACTAACGTACCAGCCCTTTAAACTCCTCTCCCCCTACTGACAGGAACAAATCAATAGCTAGTCCATAACCACAGAACGTTAGCTCCTAATGAAGAGCTGGACATTGCAGTAGTAGTTACAATACGGATAGCCAGTCCATTTTATTTAGAAGATTAGTCAGTTTTAGGCAGGTCTTTTTCATATATGACATCAAACAACTGATTCATTGGCTT
Source organism: Globicephala melas (assembly GCF_963455315.2). NCBI lineage: Eukaryota > Metazoa > Chordata > Mammalia > Artiodactyla > Delphinidae > Globicephala > Globicephala melas. The sequence continues at coordinate 1,570,551 of NC_083315.2, read as the reverse complement.
GAAAAAATTTTTCAGTCAATTCCTTTGAAGTTAGGTAGACTCTTCCTATGTGTGGAAATAGCTACCAGAAATGCTGTGTCATTGAGGCATTGTGTTTTTGGTACTGGGTACCACATACAAAACTTTCAGACACAGTAGGAAATCTGATATGCTCTTTCAAAAAGGGACCTTTTTTTTTTTTTTTTTTTTTTTTTTTTTTTTTGCGGTACGCAGGCCTCTCACTTCTGTGGCCTCTCCCGTTGCGGAGCACAGGCTCCAGACGCGCAGGCTCAGCGGCCATGGCCCACAGGCCCAGCCGCTCCGCGGCATGTGGGATCTTCCCGGACCGGGGCACAAACCCGTGTCCCCTGCATCGGCAGGCGGACTCCCAACCACTGCGCCACCAGGGAAACCCCAAAAAGGGACCTTTTTGAATCAAGCCTTTTATCTGCGTTTTGATGCGATTTAGTTATTTATTCTGTACTATTGTCGATCCACTTCTAAATGCTTTGTGAGATAACGAATACTTTTCTTTATTATAATTGTACTCAAAGTCAAGACTCAGGGCCAGAAACATGTGACATGAAGCTTGCTTTAAGACAGCCATCTTGCTGCCGTGGGGAAAGACCTGAGTCAGATGAGATAGGTTCTGGCTCTGGATATGGCTGTGTTATCCTCAGAGAGAATTGCTCAGCCTCTCCTGATTGAAAGCCTTGTTTAAGTGTAGTTAAGAGCACAAGCACGGAATCAAACAAACCTGGGTTTTTATCACTTAAAAGCTGAGTGACCTTGGGCAAGTTACTCAACCTCTCTGAGCCTCAGTTTTACACCCATACCATGGGTGTGATGATTACACCTATCTCAAGAGGGAGTTGGGAAGATTAAAGCAGATACAGTAAGTGTTTAGTCAATGTTCATTATTCTTATTATGGACCTTGATTCTCTACATAGCGATGATTTTGCATAAGACTACCTCCAAGATTCTTTTCAATTTTAAAATTCTATGGTCTTCAGGCTTGCCCAATCCAGGCTTCTTCCTCCAGAGTTTAACACATACAGCCGGTCCCAGGTGCCCTGTGGAGGATGGCCCTTATCTGCGTCTTGTTGCTGTGGTGACCAGGTCCTCATGAACCTGCCTTTGGGCATTCAGAATCGGTTGGCCCAAGAGACGGGCAGGGAGGCTGCAGACTGGATTGGAGAGTCTTCAGTGAGACACTGAAGGTGCCGAGTTGTAGGACTGGGCCATAGACCACAAATCAGTCAGGAGATACTCAGCCCCAAATCCTGGATAGTCAGGCAAGGAGGACACAGGGTCAGGGAGGCACAAGAAGTGGGGATTAACGTCAGGCACTCAGTCAGGGGCTCTGAGCTAGAGAGAAGCACGTGTAGATGAGGATTGTGCAAGGAGGGGGTCGGGTACCTGCCACTCAAAGTGTGCGACACAAGGACCAGCAGCACTGGCATGACCCCAGACTTGGTTGGAAACTGAGACTCTCAGGCCCTGCCCAGGTCTACGGAACCTGTGCATCTTAACAGTACTACAAGCTGGAGGGTGGATGGATGAAGGGCAGCCTGGCTTTCCTCACTTCCTTTGAGGTAGAGGCACTTATATCGAGACTTTTTTTTTTAAGGCAAGTGGGAAACATTTTCTAAAGAACGGGAAGCACTCAGCTGAGAAACTTAAATAGGAAAACCTGATCTGAGATTTATTTTCCCAAAACACAAAATGTAAAAGTTGTCTTCTGGGCATGTTTTTCCTGTGCAGTGCCGTAAACCACCACCCACTAGTGGCTATTGGAGAAAACAGCCACCAGCAAGTTGTCTGCGATCGGAAGCGCTCCCGTCACCTGTCAAAGCAGTGGAGGTGCCCTGCGGGGAAAACCCAGAGGGGAATCTGTACAGTGATCCCATGACTGAGTCTCTGCTTTCTCACTAGTATATCAAAAGTCAGATTCTCCTCATGGGAAAACCATGAGAGGTTGGCAGCCTTTGATGCCAGGGAACCCTGACGGGGCCCCTCGGGGGCTGGTCCCAGGCCAACCGGTGAGCCGTGCGGGTTCACCTGCTCATCTTGCCATCTCTCATCTCTTTTGCTCATGACACTCTCACTTGTTTTATGGCTAAGGAGGCTCAGGTTAGGTAGTTTGCCCAACACAGCAACGCCTGTGGCTCCCAGAACGAGAATCTGAATGGGGTCCTCTGTTTCCGAACGAATGGCCTTGGGGCCTTGCCTCCCTGCTGTGTTGCATCTTACATCATGGACCCATCGGGGGTTACGTGAGGTGGCTGTCCTCAGACAGAGACAAGCTCTTATCCTGATGGTTTTTCCAGTGTTAATAGAGTGGACATTTGTTGCAGCCCAGCTCAGCCTGATCCTGTAACCCACATGCAGAGACATGAAAAACCAAACCACAAAGCCCCAGAAAAGTCCTCCTCTGCTTCAGCTCAGAGACAGGGCGTTCCTCTGAGGTAGTGATGCCTCTGTTAAAACAGAACATCACTCAAACAGGAAATATTTTCTGGGTTATGGGAAAGCACTCAGACAAAACATTGAAAACCGTCAAGATCTAAAAAGACCCTCCCATCCGAAGAGCCCAGGGAGAGTTCATTTTCTTTCCGGGGGCGTCAGTAATAAGAAGCGCATCCTCCGGAAGGGTCTGGGCTGTATTCATTTGTGCTGCATCAATCTGGGGCATAGAGTCTCAGGATAAAGGGCATTTTTAAGAGTTTGTTCTTCGTCGGTAGCATCAACCAGGAGCTCTTCAGAAATGCACAGTCTCAGGCCCCAGCCCAGGCCTCCTGAATCAGGATCTGCCTTTTAGTGAGCTCTTCAGGCCACTTGTATACACCTTCAAGTCCGAGAAATTCTGTTGGAAGGTACTCTTCACCGGGAGCACCTAAGGCTGTTTGACCTGCGCGAGGCTTTGAGATCATTCTCCCGGCCTCTGAGAAGCAGTATCCTTTGTGCTCTACTACCTGGATGGGGACTCTTCCTACTAAGAGGGTGAGCCTTCAGTGCAGGAGTGAAGAAAATAACCTGACAACTGTGTTCACTGTGTCGCATCTGATGCCAATTTTCGAAGACCCCAAACATAATCAGATGCCCTTACAGATGAAAATTACATTGACATTTGAATCTCTGATGGGCATAGGGGACTGACCTTGTAGGAGATCAAAGTCACTTTAGGACCATCAGCTTTCTTCGTGGAGAGGACGTGAGACACGCCAACTAGTGGACCGTCCCTGCTGCTCGAGCTGGGGGCTGGGGGCTGCTGGGTGCAGTGCTGGGAGGGCGTGGAGATGAGGGTGAGGGTCATACCTGGACAGTAAGCTACAGCAAAGAAGGAGGGCATCCTTTACCCTGAAAGGGCTAGTTTCTCTGGTTAGGGGAGTCTGGATTCAGGGCACTAGGAGTTTAACATAACGAGGGCCAAGCCTCCAAGTGGGAATGTCTTTACAATTTAATTCTCCCTGCAGGCTGGGGCTGGGAGTGGGACAGCCAAGGAGGGGGACTTTCCACCTTCCAAACCCTCTTAGTCTGGTCGGAATTCGGCCGAGAACCCTTGCTGTGGCCCCTTCTGCTGTTTTCCTCCCATTCCTCTGGACTTAAGAGGTTTGGAAACGCCTAGACTTTCCCAGCCTGCCCTGGCCCAGAACCCTGAGTGCAGCTCCCTTCTGCCCCGTGACCTGTGTTTGTACAGAAAGAACGTAAAACTGTAGATCCCGTGTTCAAATGACTCAGGATCGGCCCCTGCCTCTGCCTGTCAGCTGGGAAAGGACCCACCCTTTCTATGCCTGGATTTTCCCAACTGTGAATGGAGCTGATCAGCATGTGACTTTGAGAGGTGGCCCCAGAGAGTCGTTCTGAGGATGAATGAATTAATATATGTGTTAACAAGTGTTAACGTGTTGCTGGGTGGCACGTGCTCAGGACGCATGGTAACGCATAGTTACCGTTTTAGGACATCAGGTTTGGAACCTACACCCAGGCGCTTTTTCCCCCTTAGGGGAAAAGGAAAAGTAGACTCCCACCAGCCACTAAGAAATTGGGGTCGCCGCCCTCTCTGCCTGGGTTTCAGGGCTCTAAGTGGCCCCAGAAGAGGTCGAGGCACTCTGGGTGAGGAGAGGCTGCAGCTGGGGGGCAACGCAGATGCTCTGAGCGTGTACCAGCACCGCTTGACCATCCCACGCCAGAAGTGCGGGATGGCACCATTGCCCTATTCACAAGCAACCAGAAAGTTCTCTGGGGAACAGGCCACAGGTTTGTTTAAGTGGCTCCTGCTTGGCGGGGAAAGCTGTTTGTTGTAGCCACGGGCTTAGTCCTCTGCAGCCTGGCAAAGCGGAGTTCAGCCCGAGGGCGAGCTGTGTTGAAGTTGGCAGCAGGACATAATGTGAGATAACCCCAGGGCTTCCCTTGGAATTTGCTGCCGTCCTGCTCTCCAAACCTCAGCGGATGGATACACTGGCTCCCTTCAGGGCAGGAGGTCGGGGATTTCTGATGACACTTCCCGAGTCTACACAGACGGGGGTGTCTGCTATTTTCTGGCTCGCGCTAAGCCGCTTCTCTTGGCACCATCAGCAGACAGGAGACACATTACCCCTTGGCAGGCTGTTTCTGTCTGTGCTGGGCTTGTTTCTTCAGTGAGACTACTGTTAGTGTTTCTACTGCAAACCCAGAAAAACAAGGAAACCCAGAACTGTCTGTCTCAGCCAGCCCACGGAACTTCGCGTAATCATAGACAATAGTTACGAGAATCAGGCGGAATGCCGTCACTCAGAACCCAAGCCCAAACCGAAACAAAATCCCACGTTTATTTTCAGAATGGAATCTGACAAGGTAATACAGTGGTAAAGTCCTTTTACAATAGGAACAAAGGTCAGCAGATACTACTTTTTGATGCTTAGAAGAGAACATTAAGGAAGGTCTAGCTTATACTTGAGGCCCTCACAAAAATAGCAGATAAGAAAGTGAAGTCCTGATGGGACATCCGAGCTGAATAATTCTGCTCCAGCAGACAATTCCTCAGTCAGCTCAACACAATGATTTCAGTGAAGGTTTGAAATAGGTGTGGAAGCTTGAGATGCCGAAAGTTCCTGGAGGGACCGAGGTAAGGAAAGAAAGAGGGGAAAGTCTTGCATAAGAATGAGGGAGGGAAAGACAATATAAAAATACATAGAAAAATTGTATTAGACTATCATATCTTACCCCGGGTGTGTGTGTGTGTGTGTGTGTGTGTATGTGTGTGTTTCTGCTTTTGTCATAACCAAGTTGGGAAAACCTTAAATGTCCTTGAATAATAAAATATGGGGGGAGGTCAATTCACAGGGAGTCTGAACTGATCCCGGTTAGGATCGCCGAAGGTCAAATAGAGAGTCACTGAAATCCAATGCATCGACAAACTGCACTTTCTCATCCTGCAAAAAAAAAAAAAAAAAAAAAAGAATTAGAACCCAGATTTGAGGTTGTCTTCAACCTAGACAGTCAAGGCAGGATTCCAGGAAAACTCTTAAAGAAGAGGGTGACGAAGAGGAATCAGGTACAGTTCACGAAGGATGGGTCAAGTCCAACCACTTTAACTTCCACTTTGGTCAAGCTTATTAGACAGACAGTCAGGGGAGGACGGAAGGGGTGAACACAGGGAACCTGACCTTCCCCAAGGCACGTGAGAATGTGTACGTTTCCTGCTGTTCTCAGACTTATGGACTGAAAGCTGTAAGGATCCGAAGAATGCCCGTTCACGTCCTCTTGCACAGTGATTTCTTTACAGGGATATTCTCAGTTCTCAGCCTGACCCTATTTAGCTCTGTTCCCAGTGATCTGAGTGAACATGTAGAAGGCATCTCATCACATTCGTAGGTGACGTGAAGCTTGGAAGGATGAGAAGGGTGCAGAAAGACAGACACAGAGTACACATCGTTGTTGGTTGTTTGTCCCCCTTTTGAAAAAATCCAACAGCTTCTTTAATATTTCTAATCAAGGAGCAAGAGGCTTTCATGAAGAGTTACTTTCATATCTTATAATTTCATGGATAAATCTGCCTTAAAGCTGAGATTGCTCTGTTCTTCACTCACCTGTATGTAGTCATTGATACCGAGGGGATGCTATAGTCTATGTGAAATTTCACTATGGATATGAATATGAAAGCTCTTGCAAAACCTATATTTTAACTCTAGCCAAAGAAGCAAGATGAACTGGGTTAAGCTCTAGATAGACAATATACTTTCAAGTTGTGTAAAACACATGAGTTCCAATTCCCTATTATTTTCGACCGAATGATTTAAAACTCTTTTAGATTAGTTGCTTGCATAACTGCCTACTAAAGAAAGAAAAATGTCTTCCATGTCCTAAGGAAACATTTTATGAGAAAGAACCTGATGTGATCTTTAAAGTGACTCCATTACTGCCTGAAATAATGGCTTAATGTTGGTTAGGACACACTTAAAAGTATTGTTTTACTTGTGTTCTCCAAATGCCATCACTTCATCACTTTTGATTACCAAAGGTGTATTTTGCAGTCAAAGCACTCAGGCGAGCACAGCAGAGACCACGATGCTTAGAGTCAGAGATTCCAAAGACCCGAGACCCACCTCCACCTCCATCACCCCACGGCTGGATGTGGCTGCCACCTGGAGTTTCAGCTCCACTGCAAGTACCTACCCTCCCACCCCCATCCTTGGGTCTTCTTTTTCACATACTTATACTTCACGTTTTCATTCTACCACTGATACATTTCCATAAGCCATATTTATTTGTTTCAAGGATTGGCTAAAAATAAAATAAATGACTGATAATCTCTTTTGGGAAAAAAAGACGTCTCTGCCCAAACCTGAAATCTCTGAATGCATAGAGATGCAACTGAATATTTATACAAGTTCTAAAAATTATATAAGGCTGTTTCCTATGAAATGGTGCAGAAACCACTGTGTGAGATGGTACATGGTACCCCTGGGAAGAAAAGCACGAGCTAGGCAGCCCAACCCACCTAGCAGAACGCTAGGTGTAACCCAGCCCTTTCTCTGCTCGTGGACGTGACCCTGCCTACAGAAAGCAGACACTCCACGCTGCCCCTGTGGATGTCTCACAGGGACAGGTCCCTGCACACGTGAGGTTGATGGTGGACCAGCCTTGCCTATGACTGGTTAGATAAACCTCTCAGGTTTTGGGGTTCAGTACTAGGAACCCAGCTTGTATACAGGTAAGAGCCACATTCTCCAATATGATATTTATCAGTAATAAAGATAATATTTTGGTCTTTCTGCTTCATTCTTGACGCCAGAAGTCAACCATTTATTCAGGCCACATCATACCCATCAGAAACAGCTTTAAGGAATCCTCAACCAGATTGATTATAAAATAGGATGGAATCAAAATACAATTCCCATTGAACCACCAGTCTCCATATAAAATTCTAATTTAAAAGTTCGTCTCGCAATTTGGTGTCAGGAAAATCTGTCTCATCCTAAGGAGCTGGTATCCTTTTTCCCTTCCAATAAAGAGAGTTATGAAACTCTGGAGTCTGGGTTGCCAGCAAGTCCACAACCTAACTTGAAGCTCAATCACAATAACCCGATGGACCACCTCATTGAGAGGATTGGAATCTGCTCTCACCTTGACGTTATTTTCCAGCTTCTCCGCAGTCATGTAGCTTTATCTTTTTTGTTGTCAGCCACAGCCACCCCAAGTCCTATTTGGAAAAGGATAGGTAAGCCCACATCTTAAAAACATGAGATAATGTGAGTTGGCAACCGAAGAAAACAAGGGAGGTTTACTGAGCGCTACCTAAGAGCTGTGCTAATGACTTTATACCCGTTACCTCATTCAATCCTCATGATAACACAGTGAGTTTAGTGCCATGATTACTACTCCCGATGAAGGGAAGAAAAGCCTGAGGTGTGGATGGGTCTGTTTGTCCAAGCTGCCATTGCTCCATGGGACAGAATGAGGGCTGGAACGCATTCGACTCCAGAGTCTGAGCCCAGAACTGCTATTTCACACCATCGTGAACGTGAAAGAAGACTCAGCTTTAATAAAACGTAGTTTATTTTATGTAGTTATTTTTCCAAGAATTAAAAAAAGATTATTGAGGAGTTTTGAACAAAAGAGATTCAGCTTGCTATTGGATAAAAACTTAGATTTTTAAAATAATGATACTTATTTTAATAATGTCTAATTGTATCAAAAGCCACCGTTATCTAATTCATTGTCTTGTGCTCACATCACCTTTATGACTTAAGGCAGATTAAGTTTGGGGCAGACACTTGGAAGATGAAAGCACAAAGTGTTATGTTATTTAACTAGACTTTGTAATTTTTTACTTGTCAAAATAACGTCTGAGAAAATGACACTCCCAAATTAGCAGAAGCTAAAATTCCATTTGCTACGAATGGAGCAAAAGATTAGAAAACAGACCCATCTCACGGGCTCCATCAAAGCAGAACTTGTGAGCTCTGGAGGTGTGAAGGGTCAGCCCAAGCGCTACATATTCTGCTACCCGGGACTGGGCATTTCATTTGGCATGCTAGGTCCTGCTTAGGTGTGGGAGACAGAGCAGCAGACGAGACAGAGACCCTGCCCCTGTATTCAAGTCGGGGGATGGGATGGTGGAGAGGAAGGTAACGGAGAAAACGCAGAGCGTAGGAGCTTCTAGCACATCAAATTCTGTTTATCCCTGGGCATCTGTGAACAGACCCGTCAAAGACCATTTGTAAACGTGTTGACCATGCTTGTGGAGGCCAGGTGCCCACAGGCCCTGCTGCCCAAGCACCACTTCACGCTCGTCCCTGTGAGCATACGCACAGGCTACAAGCTCCGGAAACGCAGGACCGCAACGTTAAAAGCCATCGGTTCCCAGTAAAGCCACACGTCCTCAAAATCGGTGGAATGTAATGTTCAACCCAAACCATAAAGCTTGTGTTTATTAGCATTGTGTGCCTCTCTTTATAATAAAAGGAGTTGTGTTTTTGTCAGGCATTCCTCTTAGGTCTAACGATGAAGAGGATGTTCTGTGATTAACGTCACCGGGGGAAAAGGGCAGAAGAGACTAGTACAGAAGGAAGTGGCAGATTTAGCATTTGTTAGTACTTGATAAATGAATGCAAACTAGACCTGGTAATTCACTGTTCTTCCCAGCTCCTCTTTGTCTGGCTAGACAGGGCGTGGACGGGCAGAGGGACATGCAGTCAGATGAAATTCGTTTGGGGCACGTAAAGCAGCCACTGTCTCCTGGGGACAAGCTTTCCACCATTTTCCTAACAGGAAGGTCACAATAACAGCATGGCAGGGGGTGGAGTTCTTGTTATGCTGTTGATCTAGTATGATCAGAAAATGTAGTTGTGTTTGAAAATTACTTTGTTCAAGGATATATTGTACCACACGGGGAATATAGCCAATATTTTACAATAATATGAATGGAGTATAACTTTAAAAATATTAGGAACAGTTTTTCACAGATGAATTCTATTTATATACTAATAGATTTGAATTTTTTTTTTTGCATTACTCGGGCCTGTCACTGTTGTGGCCTCTCCCATTGCGGAGCACAGGCTCCGGACGCGCAGGCTTAACAGCCATGGCTCACGGGCCCAGCCGCTCCGCGGCACGTGGGATCTTCCCGGACCGGGGCACGAACCCGCGTCCCCTGCATCGGCAGGCGGACTCTCAGCCACTGCACCACCAGGGAAGCCCAGATTTGATTTTTTAAGTAAATAAAAATCAGTTACGTTAGAATATGGGTTTGCTTTTTAGGACTTAAAGGTATAAGTTTTGTCTAAAGCAATTGTTGAATATATTTAAAAAATACAGATGTTTCTGGTTTTTCTTTTAACTCCTCTTCCTTATTCAGATTGGAATAAAGCGATATGTGTGGGTGAGAAAAAAAGAAAATTACTTTGTTTACATATTTAAATATTCTTTACCATAGATCAGATGTTCTTAGTTTTTAAATATATATTAGTATATATTTAGGCTCTTTAAAGGAAACTCAAACCTTGGACAAGTTACCTCTGAATTAATAAGCCTGCCATCAATTGAGAGAGGGTTGCTGGGAGTGGAAGCTGTGCATTTCAGGTGGTTGTTTTAATTTGGTCTTTTGTATCTGTTTTTATTTTACTCATATATTTATTGCCAGCATCCATAGCCCCTGCCATCTGGGAGGCCCTGCTCCTTAATTTCCAGCTTGGATGGCAGTAAAAGATGACAGCTTTGGTGGAAAGCACTAATCGTAAAAGATAAGGCACTTGGGAAATTTCTCCCTTTCCCACTGCTGGCTGCGTCCCAGGGCAGGCAGATCCCATCAGGGATTTCAAGGGTTGGAGGTTGTGTTCCCAGATAAGACCCAGCCATCAGCTCTGAGCAGTTACAGGAATGAGTGGAATTTAACCATTTTATTTATTACCGGGGGATTTCAAATAACTTTGCTCCAGGTTTACTAAATTTCCAAAATGTTCTCTAGGTCAGACCGAATGGGAACTTTTTATCTCAGGATTTCTGATTGGTTACCAATTCCGCAAATTCCTATGTGACCTTCCTTAATTTTTCCCAGGCTCTTTGTTATAAAGAATGATTCACTGACTGCATATCTTTTTAAAGGGAGTGTTGGGCTACAGCATTAAACTCTAATCACAATTCATAAAGTCTTTAAAAAGCTATTATTGCTGCAAAATGACAAGGAGTTGAAGAACCCCACCAGTACAAGCCGCTGGTTGAAGAATGTGATTCGAGGTGGACAAACAGCTTTCATTTAAATGCTTCTGCAGATTCTTTTCCTCTTTCCCAGGCCTTTACCCATAATTGAAGCACAAATGTTTATTTTTAAAGCTGTAGAGCGATTTGGTTGGCTTTTTTAGACTGTATTTTTGCAGCCCTTTGGAATCTGTCATATCAGATATTAGAATACTAATGTCATTACCAGAAAGTCCGACTTGATGCTGTTTTATGCCTCCAGAGCCAGCGAGAACAAGTCTCTCTCTCTCTCTCTTTTTTTAAATTGAAGTATAGTTGCTTACAATGTTGTGTTAATTTATAGCACAAGCATCTCTTGATAAAGAGGCTTAAAGAAGCCCTATGCTAGTTTTTCAGGCCCAGAACCACATGCATCTAGAGAAGTGTCTGCACAGGGTCCTAGTCTGAGGCAGGGAACTCTTCTGCTGTCACTTGGGATCAACTAGGAACAAAATTTGTGATTAGATAGAATTTTTTCTGCTCTCCATGCCCAGGGAACAAACTCAGCAGAGAATCAAATCAGAAGGTAGATTTTCATCAAGAAGTCAAATCCCAAATGGCCTTTCTACTTTTCTATATTTGGTTTTTATTTTTTATACAGCAGGTTCTTATTAATTATCTATTTTATACATATTAGTGTATACACGTCAATCCCAATCTCCCAACTCATCCCACCACCACCCCACCACCCCCTGCGCCCTGCTTTCCCCCCTTGGTGTCCATACGTTTGTTCTCTACATCTGTTTCTCTATTTCTGCCTTGCAAACCAGTTCATCTGTACCATTTTTCTAGGTTCCACATACATGCGTTAATATACGATATTTGCTTTTCTCTTTCTGACTTACTTCACTCTGTATGACAGTCTCTAGGTCCATCCATGTCTCTACAAATGACCCAATTTCATTCCTTTTCATGGCTGAGTAATACTCCGTTGTATATATGTACCACATCTTCTTTATCCATTCGTCTGTTGATGGGCATTTAGGTTGCTTCCATGTCCTGGCTATTGTAAATAGTGCTGCAGTGAACATTGGGGTGCATGTGTCTTTCTGAATTACGGTTTTCTCTGGGTATATGCCCAGTAGTGGGATTGCTGGGTCGTATGGTAGTTCTATTTTTAGTTTTTTAAGGAACCTCCATACTGTTCTCCATAGTGGCTGTATCAGTTTACATTCCCACCCACAGTGCAAGAGGGCCCCCCCCTTTTCTCCACATCCTCTTTAATTTGGTGTTCTTATGCACAAGGACACAGGGGACGTGTGGAGACCATTCTCCCAAGTGACTAATGATTCGTGATTGACCTGAGGATTTTCATCTAAGAGAACCCATCCATTCCCAAGGAATTAGAATTGTGTGGTTTTTTTGAAAGAATAACTTCTATTTTCCCTTCTCCCAGAAAATATTTTAGGCAGGTTTCAATAAAATGTGCATTCACAATAAGGTGGTTAAAATAGAAAATCAGAAAGTATATAAATGGAGAGATTTAAAATAGTTAATGTAACTGAACATTAAGTTTAGTTCTGGGCTTGCTGGCCGTTTACGGAAAGAGGAAACACCACGGGTTACATTGTTTTCAGATTCTGATGAAAGGGAGAATGTCACTGTTTCAGAAGATACTTGCTTTTCCCGTTACTAAATTTTAAGAGGGCTGTATCCAATGGGCCCTTATATGCTTTACAGAAAAGGCCAAAAAAAAAAAAAAAAGCCTTTTTTCAACCCCAAACAACATTTGGGAGTGCAATACTGAAAATACACCCAAAGAAAGTAAAACACTGCCAGTGGTCCGTGTGTTCTTAAAATCATGTCAAGGCACCAGGCAGCATATTTTCTAGATTTCGACTTCCTACAAGATATAACATCCCTAATATCACTTTCTAAATGTGTATGTGTTGGTTTTCATTTGCTCTGAATAAAAGATGACAAAAATAATGGCATTCTTTCTGAATTGGTATATTTTAGAAACTCTTAGAAGACTAAGAATTCTAGGATAAAGGTATACAAATGTAATTATGACAGCATATCATAAAATAGGAGTCTCCCAGATGTTCACTGAATATGGGAATAAGTTGTCTCGTATTATTATAGCTTGTCACTGGAACTATTTTTTGTTTGGTCTCCTTTGCTCTTAGGAATGTAATGAAAATCATTATCTGGGATTTGTTGACATAAGAAAGGGAAGTGCTAAATTTACGAGTGGGCAGAGGAGGGTGGTGACCTCAGCAGGACTCCATGACATAGGAGAACCATCATTCCTGTTCATCAGGGATGCACGCTATCTAGGGATCAAGATTGCTTCCAGTGGGGCTTAAGTCCTGGGGGCAAAAATGACTGGGCCCTCCAAAGTTAACTAAATTGGCACTGTGGGAAAACTTCTTTTCCACATACCAGTCCACACTGTGGACTTTGTGTAGACCGAGGTCTGTTATTAAGGGAGCTATAGACGGGGCGTGATTTTCCCGCCACAGTTTCCATGATCCCCCAACTTGTGTAGCAAAGTCCCTCGTAAAAGTGAGCACAGCAACACTGCAGCAGGACTGAGCTCTAAGGAATACCCAGATTCGAGCTCTTAAAAAGGTGGTTGTGTTGGCTTTTAATTGGATACATATTTCATTGATCCTGGTGTTTTCCTCCTTGGATGGCTCTATCTGCATTCAGAGCTGCCTTATTTTCATATTTCTTTGTCGAAATATTTCTTTGTCTGTTCCAAGAACAGTCATCCTTCTGGTTCTTTAGGTAATCTCTAGCTGCCTTATGACTTCCTGGCATTCAGAGCACTTTGCAAATTATTGAAAGCTTTATTAAAATATTTATTCTTCCAAGTTTCTATTAAATAAACCTAAAAACTATCCAACCAATACTAATTTCTGTAGACTTTGCTAGCTTTTCTTCCACCTCATTCTATAGCCATTCATTATTCTTCCCTGGTCTCCCTTGGCTGTGCTTGGTGTGTTCTACCGCAATCTCATGTTTTCCCTTGTTGAATTTCACCCGTTATTTTGCTAGCTTAGCTGTCAAACTAGGAAACTAAGTACTGAGAATTTTTCTATCATTCAACATCATGGCTCCTCATTCATTAGTGTTCATTTATTCACTCTTCATGTACTTAATAAATATCTACTATGTGCAGAGAATATTTATTTGCTAAATGAATTTTAGATTTTAAAAATATTCATTTGACCTGAAACTAGACCCAAAGCATACCCATCACATGAGCACCATTGCCCTGGTGGCTTCGTCGTGGCATCCATGCCTTAGCTCCAGTTTGCCAAAGCAGCAGGAGAGAGAAAGGATCAGGCTAGAGAGACTCAGATTGGCTTGTGTTTAATTGCAGTGCAGTAAGGAGAGGGAAAACCCTGGTCTTTATAGAAGATAACAGTAGAATTATTAGGAAGAGAAGTGTCACGATGACCTCTCTGGACGTGAAGGGAGACACCACCAGGTCAGGACACAGCTGCAGTGGCCAAGGGAAAAACAGAGGGGGGATCTAATTGCTATGCATAAAACCAGTTATTGGGATTTTCGTTTCCAGCAGCAGCCAGTGGGGGAGTGAGGTGAGTTTGGAGGACCATGGTGGGAGCCTGTAGTTCCTGGTGACAGCCAATTCCCAGGGACAGAATTTTTAAAAACAGTATTGTCTAGTATTCACTGAAAAGCCCTTTCTCTGCCAAGTAGGATGTGAGCTCCCTGCTGCCCTCAAACTTTCAGAATAACTCAGGCACAGCCACAACCTCCTGCTATTAACAGGAGGTGGATGGACCCAGTGGAAGGTGGTTGGGATTCACATTTAGGGTGGGGTAGGATGAAAAGATGTGACCAGTAACCGGAGAGAAGCTCCGCCTGACCAAGAACACGGTAGAGACAGGAAAGAACACGGTAGAGACAGGTAGAGACATGTGGATTCCTCTTCCACATGGAGTGTGAGGTAGGCTGGAGTTGTGTGCCTTTAAATCTTAGAAGAAGAATGACCCTGAAGGTTTGAGGAATTCTGAGGCACCAAGGATGTCGATATTTAGAAACCACTTTGGGTCTTTTCGAGCCTTGGCCTCCTCACCTGTAAAGTGGGCATAATGCATTAAGGTAAGTAAGAGGATTGAATGAACCATTACGGGAAAACATAACTGCTTTGGGCGTGGAGGGACACCAAAACATATTCCTTTACTCCTTCCTGAGGATACATTCTAAGACCTTCACATGCAGGTATAAGTCCAAATAATCATTGGCTAATATTAATAATTATTGACAAGTTTGGATAAAGCCTGGGGGTGGGGGGGAACACTTCACTGTGTATCCTGTCATGTTGACGTCAGAGATTCAACCACCATGAATGTATTTAGACAATTTTGAAATTAACTGTGGTGGATTAAAAAGGCCCCCAAATTCTTTGGTACCCCTTCCGTCAAGAAGTGGGCTCACTGTTCCCTCCCTTTGAATCAGGGTGAGCTCTGTGGCTGCTTTGACCAACAAAATATGGTAGAATATGGTAGAAATACAATAGGTACCCAGCCTCTGAGTTCACTTTCTATCTTTTGGAGCCCTTGGTCTTGATGCTCTGAACTGCCATATTGTGGGGAAGCCCAAGCTTGCTATTTGGAGAACGTGTGTGTTTGTGTGTGTGTGTGTGTGTGTGTGTGTGTGTGTGAGAGAGAGAGAGAGAGAGAGAGAGAGTGCTTATTCAGCCTTTTGCTGTTTCACTTCTCCAACCATTCAGGTATTCCCAGCTGAGGTCCCAGACATCATGGAGCAGAAGCAAGCCAGCTGTGCTCTGCCTAAATTTCTGACCCACAGAATCATGATGATAATGATAACCGTTATTTTTAAGCCACTACACTTTAGAGTAATTTGCTATGGAGCAATAGATCACCAGAGCATCAATGTTTCAAGTTTAATTCCTAACACTGTTTGTAGTTAGATTCAGGATTAGGTGATTCCTAAGTCTAATTGTAATATGTATTTCAAGTTTTAGAAATTCACATAACGTAACTCAATGTCAAGAATTTCAGGCAGCAAGTTCAGTTGAGGGAACATGAGTGAACTCTGGAAGCAGATCCACTTCCTGTTAGACCCCAGCTCAGCTAATTAATGATGTAAACTTGGACCCTGTGTAAAGTACCTGCTATGGCCCAGGTATTTCCAGATGTCAATACCCATCCCCCTGCACCCCTGTTTCCTTCCCCTTCATAGGTCATTAGTGTTTTAGAGGCGGGAGATATGGATTCCTGTGGATTTTGGAGTCGAAGAGACATGGAATTCAAATCTATGCATTTTGTATGTGACCTCAGAAAAGTCACTTAAAATCTGAGTCTCAATTTTCTCAATAGGAAAACTGAGACTATTCAATGAAATAATTTCTGTCAAGGGACCAGCACAGTTCCGGGCACAGAATAAGTGCTCAATAAATAGAGGTTATGGTTGTCATCATTATTATATTATACTTCATGTCAAGCACAAATGTTAATAAGATTATGAGGTCAATCTTATGTTTAATCATGCCTTGTGGGAGCAAAAAAGGATATTTCAATCATTTCATATCTTTTCTGTGATGCACTTCTCTTCCTCCTGAAATAAAAAAGGGATTAATATATGTTCCAGTAGATTCGGTTAGATGGAAACTATTATCTCTTAGGAAGCAAAGTCCTACCATGTCTATAATATAAACATGGCTATGGGATTTATCTCCTGTGAGTCAATTGCTTAAAACAAACAAAAAAAAAAGCATGTCCACTTTTATGAGCACTTTTATTCCTATTTTTATCTGATGTAACCACACTGTCTGTTCTCATCGCAACGTCTTAGCTCAATCGTGCAAACATGTTGTATTTGTTTGTTAATTGGGGTAATCCAGGGACTTTTAGGACACATGTCTCTACAGAGAGCTACATTTCCTGAATCGGATGACTGAGTACAGACCAGATAGGATTCCAGAATCTTTGGGGGGTTGGGTCAGAGCACCCACTTACTATCAGCTCTTTTGAATAGAGCCAACTGCTATGGGTTTTCTTTTTAATTAATTAATTTATTTTTGGCTGCGTTGGGTCCTCATCGCTGTGCGCGGGCTTTCTCTAGTTGCGGTGAGCAGGGGCTACTCTTCATTGCGGTGCGCGGGCTTCTCATTGCAGTGGCTTCTCTTGTTGTGGAGCACGGGCTCTAGGCGCGGTGGCTTCCATAGTTGTGGCTCATGGGCTCAGTAGTTGTGGTTCACAGGCTCTAGAGCGCAGGCTCAGTAGTTGTGGCATATGGGCTTTTAGTTGCTCTGTGACATGTGGGATCCTCCCAGACCAGGGCTCGAACCTGTGTGCCCTGCCTTGGCAGGCAGACTCCCAACCACTGCGCCACCAGGGAAGCCCCAACTCCTATGTTTTTGAAAAGTTGTAGAAACTTTGTCATTGGCACAAATAATTCATTGAATAGAAAAATCTTTCTCTTTCTGCGTTTTCTAGATTTAATGTTGGTGCTGAACCAGGGCGCAGTTAAATCCCTTTGGGAAGAGTGTGGGGTCCATAAGAGACATCTTTTGCCCCATTTAATTCAGGGGTTGACTGGATCCTTGCTTATTTCCTCACTTACCATTCCAAATGCATCCTTCTTAAAGCTGTGGGCATGTTGGAAAACAACAACCTCTTCCAGCGAAATTGGGGAACTTTCCTTTAGTCAAGATATGCACGTCCCTGGGATCCTTTGCTAGAGATTTCAAATAAGTTCCACAGAAGCTTTGCACACACAAGCCAAAGGACAGCCTTGGAAAGTGGAACATGTAGCGGGAATGGCTCAGAGTGGGTCAGTTTCTTATAAATATTGGTTCTCGTCTCTACCTTCTATGAGCACCACCTTATACATCTTTTATCTCGTTTGGAATTCACAGCAATAGGATGAGAACACTGGAGAAAGAACTCTGTGCCTGTGTCCCAGCTCTAGGAGCACCATTAAGTACCAATTCTCCCATTGGAGAATAAGGATATTATAAAGGTGGGATAAAATAATGCAAGTCAAGTTCTTAGCACAATATCTGGCACATAGTAAGCACTCAATAAACATCAGCTGAAAGTTACAAGTTAAATATTATGACCTCCACTTGAAAAATGAGGAAATAGGTATTCCGAGGGTTCCAGTAACTCACCCAGTAACTCATCCAGGTCAGGCGTCTGGCTGTGAATGGGGTGAGAGGGACAGAACTTGGATTCAAATCCAAGTCTTTATGGCTCCAAAACCCCATCCTGAATCCAGGTTGTGTTTGGGGATCTGTTACTTCCTGACATAACAACAAAACCAAGCTGTCCCTCTATCTACCAGCTGGAGAGAAAAGGACTTCCTACAGTACAGCAAGAACCTGAGAATCAATATTTGTCTTTGCTTTATTTTTTTTTCACTCCCTTGCCTAAGTTGACTTGCTGGAAACTTCATTATTACTTCACTGCTTACTGATGGAATCCCAATTTGCCAGCTCAGAGGGAGAATGCTTCACCCTATGGTATGGGATAGTACCTTTCTTTCCTGCCTTTTTGGGGAACTTAACAAGACTATTAAGAAAAAAGTAAGCAAACATAAGACAGAAGTAGTCAGACTTCACATCAACCCATGTTGACTTTTGCGAGTCTAATTTACAGGAGTCCTTGATTGGATAAAGACGAAAAGCAAAAAGCTCACTCTGAATTTCCATCAAATTCCTTTTGAAAACAACAAGGGGATGGGCTTAAATATACATGAGTCAGAAACATCCGGATTACGTTTCCAGGGAATTATCCAGGGATTTAAAAATTTAGAGGAAGAGGGGTTTGGAAACCAGCATTCTGGGGTTCTAAAAACTTTCCAGCCAATTAGACCACAGGCCTTGCTTTGCCCTGAGATAGTCCATTAAACAGTGCCACCTAGACCCACGTCATGGGGTCATCATGGTTTAAAGTCACAACTGAATTTAAACCATGGGGGCTTCGTCCCTACTCTAGGTCAGCATGAGGAGATGGGAAGAGGACTGGGTTGGAGTTGCATTCCTCCCCTTTCTCAGGGAGGCGGCCCAGAGTCTCATTGGACTGGAGTGCAGGACCACCAGTTCCCTGAAGGCATCTTTTGTTGATCTTGCTGTTTAAAGCCAGAATTATCTCTGAACAAAACGTTTTCTATTTTTAGGTCCATTGTTGATTGTGAAACTGTAGTCTCGAGACAGTGCTCTTTCCATAAACATACCAGGGACTAACGGACTGGAGTCCTGGCCAAGGGCAAGCTGACGGTGACCTCAAGGGGCTCTTGAAGCCCTAGACATCTAAGGGGGTGGGATCTGTGGGGGGACAGGGGGTGGGGTAGAACTAACCTGGGAACCTGTGGGCTCTTGGGTGTCCCTGTCCTTCACGTTCAGCCCTTCAGGAAAATGATGGGCTGCTGTCGTGACGAGCCCTGAGCGCCTTCCCGATCCGGATGGAGAAAGCCAGTCATCGGGCTCCGGGTCACAGTCCTCCTGGGCGCCCCCCTCGTCCACACCCCCGGCTCCAGGTCATCACTGCCCTTCCTGCCTCCGGACATCCTGGTAGAGGCCTAAGCTGCCAGGCCAGCCACCCTGGTCTCACTGGCGCAAGGAGAGGGACGGCGAGATGATACTTGAACCGAAAGAGAACGTGACAGA
Source organism: Globicephala melas (assembly GCF_963455315.2). Classification (NCBI taxonomy): domain Eukaryota; kingdom Metazoa; phylum Chordata; class Mammalia; order Artiodactyla; family Delphinidae; genus Globicephala; species Globicephala melas. The sequence continues at coordinate 1,551,241 of NC_083315.2, read as the reverse complement.
CACAGTCAGCCTCTGCGACTCTCTAATTCGTGTCTCTCTTGAAATTGTCTCTAATCCTCAGCTTCTTTTATTCCACCCTGGCCCGGACCGTTTGTTTCCATGATTCAGAAGAAGCGGCAAAGAGCTTGTGTGCCGTCCAAGCACAGGCCGGGCTGCAGTGGCTCTGGGAGGGTCCCCAGCTCGCCCCCTGCTCTGTGGAGGCCCTGGCCCTGGGCCCAAGCCAGTCGTGGCCACTTTGTCCCCTTGCGAGTTCAGACTTTGCTGTAATTTACGGGCAAAGCTCCGGCCTCCTGTCCACATCCTGAAGCTCACACTTGATCTCCCCCAAGTCCATATGCCAGGGTAAGGGAGCTGAGACCACAGAAAGACCCCAACCTGGAATACTCAGCCCTCACCCAGGCACCCCCAACACCACGTGCATGAGAAGAAGCGGACACGCCCACTGATCCTGAAACCCACGCGGCAGGAACAGGCTGTGCAGACGAGCGGGATCGTGTGTCGAGAACACAGCACCTTAACTATATATAAAGTAGAAAACCAACAGGGCCTGCTGTGTAGCACAGGGACCTCTGCTCAATATTCTGTAATAACCTATAAGGGGAAAGAGATATTTTCACGTTGCTGTACCCCTGCAACTAACACAACATTGTAAATTAACTATACTTCAATTAAAAAGAAAAAAAGAACACAGTACTTTGTGGAGGAAAATTCCAACCTGCTTCTGGATTCCCTGTTATACTCCCACAGCCAGTTGCCTTTTGAGATGAAACATGGAAGGTTTAAGGCAAATCTGCGAGTTGGAGCATGACTAAAACTTCGAATGAAACCTGAGACTACAACTATAATTATTAGGAAGATGCGTCACTTTCATATTCTATTCAACACAGTGCTTAAACCCAATTACCACAAACCGGCTTGCAATGCTTTCCTTCAAAGCTATTTCCACACGCTAACAATGGGCCGTCTTGTAAACCCATCAGAAGGAACTGTCTTGTGGCCTTCCTGCTGCTGCCTGAGCCTGGGTCCCCCTCCCTGCAACCTGCTCAGACACCTGGGTGTCCCAGACCTGCGTGGTTACCTGGGTGTGTCCAATACTCTTTTCTAGAGCTCAACACCAGTAAAACCAGGAAGATGATGTCTTACAAAATCTGCTGATTACTTTCAAAAAGACCACGGTTCCTTGTGCACCTGGCCTGGAATAGTACTACTTAATAAGTGAACTCAGGCAGGGAAGGAGAAAGAAAATAGCACCCACACACACACCCTGCCCCCCTGTAACTAGTGCCTGCCTTCCTTCTTCTCTTACACGGCGGGGGAAGGGTGGTGACGGATGCAAGATTTGCTGAGGGCTGGGCAGTCGCGTTCTTAGCTACGTTTCTTTTTAGGGTAAGGAGGAGGCAAGGAATATCTGACTACAGCAGATAACACTAAAAGGGACATCGGCTTTCCCATCTTCCCTCTACCGCATTTTGCTGCTGGTGATAAATAAGGCAGAACAGTCCTTTCTGTACACGCATCCCTACTGTGGAGCAATTGGTTGTAAAGTCAGGATGGAGACAGTATGCATTTTTTTTTTTCCTTTTAAAGAGATTTTGAACAACAATGAGATTAGAGATATACTGAACGATTTCATATGATGAGCCTGATTAGTACCCCAAGAACATCCCAGTTTAGAGCGGGGGCAGGTCCTGCTTTTGCAGGGGCCCACGCTGGAGCGCTCCCTTGAGCGGGAGAGGTAATTTACTCAAATGGCCCCTAGTGGCCTGAAGGCGTTACTGCAGCGTCGTTAAAATTCACATGTATATTCATTATTGGTCTCTGAAGACGGTAGATTCTCCTTATGTGTTTAAGGATAATGAACCTGTTACATCACAAATAAAACAAATGCACCTGGAATTAGTGCTCTGCATTGGTTTAGCTGGATCACTAGGAGGAGCCCTTGCTTTTTAACAATAGTTACAAAGTCATCGGTTGCTGAGCTCCAGGATACCTTTTAGGTTAAAAAAAAATGTAAAGATTGATTTTGAACAGACAATTATCAAAATAAGAAATTTATATTCTTGCTTGTTCCAGAAAGATTTTTGGATAGACAAGATTTTGGATAGAGAAGATAGATAAAGATTTTTGGAAAGATATAGAAATAAGTGAATTACAGAAAGATGTATGAAGGAGATGTAGGGGAAAAAGGATATAAATTGGAGCTCTGAACGAGGTTAATAATTCTCTCTCTCTCTCTATCTGTCTCTCTTTCTCTCCTTCTCTCTCTCCTTCCAAAGGATAGTAGATACTATTCCCTCCTGTTTTAAAATTTTCCCTCTGGGCTTATACTTTGACTAACCCAGTGCATTTTTTGAGTGTTAAGAGATTTCTCTCAGAAATAGGGCACACAATTATGAATTATTTTCCACTACCCACTTATAATACTTACTGTATTAAATGCATACCAGTAATCTTAAGTTTCATAGTGTCCACAAAACTTTATGGTGTAACAAATTAAAAAATAAACAAGGTATAACAATAAAACCCAATATATCCCTGGTTTCTACTTTATATTACAAACACTTTAAGAGCTCCTAAGCTTATACTTAGTTGAAGTCAGGCTAAAGAGGAAATAAACACACTTTTTCACCTCTTCTTTCCAGAGATTCATGCAATGACCAAGTGTACTAGCCCATGTTTTTCTTTATTCAGAACTCACATACAGCAATACTCCAATGCAAAAGAACAAGACAGGAGAAATGAAAGTGAAATTACAGGGCTTAAGACTATGAGCCCAAATTCATAGGTTTGCCGCAATTTTCCTTTGAGACGGGCAAGGGCACCCCTACCAACTCTTTACTCTGAGCCCAGGTTCTTTCCTTCAGGGTTATGTGCGGGCTTTCTGACTCCCGTGATTTTTGTTCTCTTAAAAACTTTGGTCATTCACAATGACTAGGAGGCTGGTTGGCTTTTCTGTGTCTAAAACAATTGTAAACTGTAAAACTGCCACTTCTGTCATTTTCCATGATGTTACAGAGCCCCATCAGCTTGCTCACTTCAGCACGCAGTGGTCAGGCAAAGGGATGTTTTGTCATTGCTCTGTTTTCTCTTCCCATCTCCTCTCTTCCATATTTTCATAATGAGACACACAGCACATCAGATGTGAGCCCAACAGCAGGCTGAGTTTAGGTACAAGCCCTGGGGGCAGCAAAGAGCCTGACGTGGGTTCTCAGTGGCCAGGAGTCTTCAGGGAGACGCAGGGCCACCAAGTTTCAAAGCGTTTGGGAAGAGCTAGCTTTCTTTTATTAACTTGCTGTGAAAAAGTAATGGTTTTTGAAAGAAATACATTTTTTAAAAGTCAACGTAATGAGCTTTAACTGCTCTTACTTCCCTGAACAGAATGACAAGCTTGTGGAAAAAAAAAAAAAAAAACAACTAACATGCAAAGCTAAGTCATATGACATACATAGAAACATTTATTCCAGTATCTAAAAATGGTACCTCTCGGTTAGAATTCAAGCCCTTGTGTCTCTCTAAGTTCATCTGAAAGGCAGACAAAATCAATTAGTAAGCCTTTCACCCTCTGGCAAAAAAGGAATTTCTACAAGAATGCCGTCCAGAAGTGCTCCGTTGCTGGACTCTTGGCTGTTTGGCTGACGTGAAGGCAGAGACACAACTTTGGGGCGTCCCCAGGGGCCGAGAGCTGGCTCCATCCTGTCTCCCCTCCACCTTTGTCGGCTCAGCTCTCCGCCCCCAGGGGGAGGACCACGGGCACGTCCCGATCTGGGGTCAGCTGTCAGGAGACAGATCTGTTTAATATTTAGCTTTGAAGGGAACTGGCTGAATCAAAGATGAAAAGGCTCAGCTCCAAGTGATGAGGAAAAACAAAAACAAGTCTCGATTGTTTCAATATTTCCAGAGAAAAATCAAAGGATAAAGCCAATGCAGGTAAGAGGGAAGGAGTGAGAGAAAGAAAGAGATGGAGGGATGGGGAAGGGAGGGAGAAAGAGAAATAGAGGGAGGGTGGAAGGAGAGAGAGGAAGAAAGGGAGAGAGAAAGACAGAGATCTCCAGAAGTCCCCAGGACTCCCCACGTCCATCTGCAAGCTTGCTTTGGTGCACGCATACCGTCGAGAAATACAAGTACCACTCCACTCGCAATGACAGTTCTAGAACAGAGCTTCCCAACTTTAATGTGAATACTAGCCACCTGGGAATCTTGTGTAAAATGCAGATTCTAATTCAGGAGGTTGGTGGTGGAACCTGTAATTCTGCATTTCTACCAAGATGCAGGTACTACTGATACTCTGTTCCCTGGGGAACAGAGTCTAGAGCACGTTGGCTTTCTTGAACAGGGAAGACATTCAGCAACCACAATTTGCAGAGTACTGCCTGTTTTAAGACCATCCCTATAGACAGGTGAAGAAATAGACTATAAATCTGCATATAGGGGAATAATGAGAAAGAAAATGTTCAAAAATATACCCACAATTTTTTTTAAAAAAATAGAAGTTTCGTGGAAGGAAAAGGAACAGATTCAGCATAATTTTGACTCACCCCAAATACCTATTTTTCAGCTTGGGTCAATTTTTGCGACAAAACGAATTGAAGTAGGTACGAATTCTGCTGGGATGTTGTTCCAGTGCTTGCCAGCCCCCACGATGATGAGAGCAAAGCACGAGCATTTTAAATGAAGTGGGTTGACTTTTCACAGTAAGTAGTAATACTGATGAATTTTCAAGGGGGAAGAAAATAAGGATACCAGGGAAAAAAACAGACATGATCACATAGATTGTTCCAATGTATAGTCATGTATAGTTTTCAAAGGAAAACGAGAAATTTAAGTCCCTAATTTTCTTCTTGAAATGTACACAAGGAAAGCTGGTGGAAATTTCAAAATCACTCCAGTCATTCTTGGCTAAAGTGCTATGAAATTGTGAATTCTGGGCTCTGAAACTTTCAGAAATAACTGTACTCCCTCACCCCACCCCTTTCCTTCTTTTTTAAAAAAATTTATTTTTTGAAGTCTAGTTGATTTACAATGTTGTGTTAATTTCTGCTGTACAGCAAAGTGATTCAGATAGATAGATAGATAGATAGATAGATAGAGATAGATAGATAGATAGATATAGATATTCTTTTTCGTATTCTTTTCCATTGTGGTTCATCACAGGACACTGAATATAGTTCCCTGTGCTCTACAGTAGGACCTTGTTGTTTACCCATCCTATAGGCACTAGTTTGCATTTCCACCTCTTTCTTTCTTAGCCCAGACATCCCATAATTCTGTGAGGGCCAGGAGGCCGTTTCGGCCGACTGTGGAAGCTTCTAGATCATGATGCCCCACTGGATTTCCTTCTACTCTGATATATTCCTTAGACACACAATCCTTAGAAAACTGAAAGCTGATCAGGATCCTGAGATCACCTAGCCTAACCTCTTCCTTTAATTTACTAGCTAAAAATTAGATAACACTTGACTACGTGCTTGATGTGAAACACAACTTCTTTATTTTATATTTGCAGTATTTTGCCCTGTCTTGTAATTATGCACGTTCTGGCATTTTCCCCAGGAAAACGCCAGCTCTGCGGGGACAGCGCACAGCCGTCCTTCTCTGCAGGCCACGTGGCGACCAGCTCCGAGCCACGCACGCGGCGACCCCTGGACAGAGCCACTGACACGACGTGAATGCGGTGCTCTCTTCCTTCGCAGCCCACCTCCAGCACCGCGATGCGGACAAAGCACTGAGGGAGGCGTGAGGGGAGCACAAAGGACGGAACTTCTCACCCAAGGTGACTGTGGAGAGCAGGCTTGAACGTGGCCCTGGTGCGGGCCACCCTCCTCGTGCCAGGGTGGCTCAGTCGGGGAAACGGGATAACGTGGCAGCACCGGCTGCCAAGTCACACATCCAAGACGAGGTTATAAAACATGCTTCATCTCCCGCCTAAGGTTCTCTCCCACTCCAGCTCTTACTCTCTCCTTCGTGGGCCCCTTGCTCTGCGGGAAGCAGGCTGCCATGCAGTGAGACGCCCTGTCGAGAGGCCCCTCTGCTGAGGGACGGAAGCTTGGGGCTCACAGCCAGGGAGGGTCTGAGGTTCCTGCCTGTAGCCTTGTGGGTGATCTTGGAAGATGCTCCCCGGTCACGCCTTCAGATGAGACTCTAACCCAGACTCTAACTGCAGACTCTAACTGCACCCTGCTGCAGGGCCTTTACTCACTGCCCCCCAGGGAAGCCCATCCCTAATTCCCGGCCCACAGAAACTGCAGCACAAGAGGTGCTTGTAGTTTCAAGCTGCTAACTTTAGGGACAATTTTCTAGGCAGCAGCCAGGGTAACAAATACCATGTCTGCAGGTATTTTGAGGTGTACAGGGAGGAGCCAGGTTACTAGGCAACCTGTGCTCGGTCCAGAGATGCCTGGTGGGTGATGGGGGCTTACCTGGCTGGGACCCTGGGCAGGGGTCACCTGTCCTCCGAGGTCCTTCTTGCCCAGCCGCTGTCACCTCGTCCCTACAACGTCCTGGTGCCCCGGGAGATGCTATCACATTTGAGCTGCAGTGTCATATATTCTGACTCTCAGTTCTGTTATTTCCAGCAGGTCATCTGCCTGGTAAAGGACCACATCCTAGAAAGAACAGAGCTGAAATGTGTATCATAGGCGATAGCTTTATTTATCTTCCAAATGTTTATTTGCAAAAGCTACTAGGTCTTTGGAGACAACGAAGGCAATTGGCTGAGGTCATTCAGCTAAGGGAAAGAGAGATTTGAAACAGAACTGGGTATCTAGACTCTAAGGTCTGACTTGGAAATGGTAAGAATAAATGATTCATGGCAAGAATAAATAATACATTTACATTAAATAAGTATTAATTGAAATTAGTCAAGCTGAAATGATAGGTAGAATTAAAACTGGTAAAATTTATTTTACATTTTAAAAAAGTTATCATTTGGGTGATTACTAATTTAAATTGCTGCCCGTCAGATACGTGAAATTTGGGGCAATTTTACCATATATCTAAGGAACTCTGGATTGCCTGTTAATGTCTTATTTGGTCATGCCATCCACTTTTACCTCTTTCTTCAAACAAGCACTCATATAACACTTATTATAGTCAGGCTATTTTCTTTCCTTTTTTTAAAATTAATTAATTTATTTACTTTTGTTTATTTATTTTTGTCTGTGTTGGGTCTTTGTTGCTGTGTGCAGGCTTTCTCTAGTTGCGACGAGCGGGGGCTACTCTTCGTTGTGGTACACGGGCTTCTCATTGCGGTGGTCTCTCTTGTTGCGGAGCACGGGCTCTTGGCGCACGGGCTTCAGTGTTTGTGGCTCACGGGCTCTAGAGTGCAGGCTCAGTAGTTGTGGTGCACGGGCTTAGTTGCTCCGTGGCATGTGGGATCTTCCCGGACCAGGGATTGAACCCGTGTCCCCTGCACTGGCAGCATTCTTAACCACTGCATCACCAGGGAAGTCCCTATAGTCAGGCTATTTTCTAAGTGCTTTACATATAATACCTTATTTAATTCTTATCGAAACTATGAAGTGGATACAATTATTGTTCTCATTTTGTATACAGAGAAACCGAGTCACAAACAGGTTAATTAACTCATCTCCTTACCAGTGATCTATTGCTACACAACAAACCTCCCTGACATAGTGACAAAGCAACGACGATGATTAATTTTTCTCACTCCTCTACAATTTTGTCAAGGATCTGCAGGAATGACTTAACCCTGCTCTATGTGGTATCAAGGGGGGCAGTTCAGCTGGGGGCTGGGGATCCACTTTCATGATGGCTCCCATGGCAGGAAGTCGGTCACCTGGGAGGTCAGCCAGGGGCCCTGGCCCCCTCTGTGTCAGCTGGTCCGTGGCTGCTTGGGCTTCCTCACAGCATGACAGCCGGGCTCCTGGAGTGAGCGTCAGCAGAGGACCAGGCAGCGACACCTGGCACTTTATGACTTTGTCTCAGGAGTCACGACGCATTCCTTCAGCTACATTGGACCGACCGAAGCCGTCACAGAGACCCATCCAGATTCAAGAGGGGAGAAATTGCTTCCATCTCTTGACGGGGGAAAGTCAAGATTTTAAAAGATTCTAGAATAGCACGTGCGATGGGCAATGTCGTGGCTGCCTTTGAAAAACACGATCTGATGCACACGCTAGTTGAGCTACACAGAATGTGTTCAATCCCAAGCAAAGCTAGCCTCAGAGTCCACACTCTTTCCACCAGAATACTGTCTTCTTCCTCCGATGCTTCTCCTGTGAAAAGAAGAGTGACATCTATTATCTCTTTTATCCACAGTGGCAGGCCTTTCTGTGTAGGATTACAGAGATTTTGATCTCTGACAGAAGTCATTTGAGCTTTTTCTTATTCGATTCTAAAAATGAAGCAAATAACAATTTTCAAAGTGCTTTTGAAAATATACACTGTGTAGGCATTCTCCCTCTATAGCATTCGTCCCCATCACCCAGGGAGCCTGTGGAAAATGCAGGTTGCTGATTCCCCTGCAGAGGTTCTAGTTGGTAAGATTTGGGGGGAGGGCTCAGAAATCTTGATTTTTCTTCAGCACCTTGAGTTATTACAATGCAGAGGCGAACTACCACACTTTGAGAAATGACTTAGACATTTTCCATTCTGTTTGGCTGGCCAGGACCTTTAAATACTCCTCCTGTGTTTGGGAATTCCCTGTCTTATGCGTCAGTGCCTCCAGACCAGCTCCTTCAGCCTTCCGTGCAAGCAGAAGCATGCCTTCTCAGCCTCACTGGCAGCCAGGGCGCAGGGGATGGTTGCAGACTTCACCCAACCAGACACAGCCACGTAAGACTGTATCAGAAGGCAATGTGCCCCAGGACTAAGTGGAAGCAGACACCTCAGGCTTCTGGAGATGGCAGAGACAGCCTTTCCAGGAGGAGAGGCCCAAACTCAGTATCAGAAAGACAAGTTTCAGTGTCTATGACCTGCAGTCTTTTCATTTTTTTTTCAAAATGGTATTTATTGTTGTAAAAACACTTAACATGAGACCTACCCTCTTACCAATTTTTTAAGTGTACAGTGTACAGCACGTAGGCACAATGTTGCACAGAGATAGCTGGGGCTTATTCACCTTGCTTCACTGGAACTTTATGGCCATTCATTAGTGGGGCCATTGCATTTTTCACTGGACTGGTTCTAGCATGTGATTTGGGCACTATTCCTGGAAGCATTGCTTCCAAGACTGTTCCTCTGGTCCTTCCAGAGAATCTGTGAGCTGTTAAACATTTTTCACTAAACTCTGTGTCTACTTAAGCATGCCGAGGAGGGCTTCTATTGTTTGCAACTGGAGAAGCCTGATTGACAACGGTTGGTATAAAGCATTTCATGCTTTAAAGTCCTTGTTATTATCATTATTCCTAAGAGACAGCAAAGTCTATGCTTAATGGACATCATGCTTCTGCTTTGGTCTTAGTTTATGCTGTTGCTCTGTATGTATAGGTAAACGTATAAGTATGTTTAGCTGCATTGGTGGCAGGGACCTCGCTGACTTTTTTAGGTGTAAATTTCTAGAATATAGGGCTCTCATCTCTTTGGCTGGTTTTTCAAAACCCTAACCACTCCACCATATATAAATAACTCATTTATTATAAAACGAGCCTCACCGATTCAATAGGGTCTCCAGGTACCCAGATACATGCTTGATTAACAATAAACATGACTAGATATAACAAACCGCACAATAATAAAAATAACTGAGACAGTACAGCAGAGTTCGTTCTAATGAAATTTGCCTTGTAATGAAATCTGAAGCACAATTTGAGCCAGTCCTTATATAGTGGCAAAGAAAGGCAGAGGCAGAGAAATGCAGCAACTAAAACTGAAGGGAGAGTATTTGCTTACAATTAACCAGATTAATCACAGGTCACTCCAGGGAAGGGTCCCTCAGCGTCTGTCTGTGTTTAGACAGAGGCTCATGCTAGAGCGTGTGAATCATAGGCAGCCTTCAGAGCCTCGGTGCAGCAGACTGATGCTCCAGTGTTGCTGGTTTGGGGTACAGAGGCAGGAATTGTTGGTATATAAACAATAAACGGTATATTACAGGAAAGTGGAATGAGCTTTTGAACAAGCCAAGGTAAGGCAGTTCCTCAAATAGTAAAATATGGATAAGTTGAAAACGGGAATAAAATAAGCTTTTGCTTCTTAAGGTGACTATCTTTTCTATGATTTCTCTGACGGTCCATTTTCTGTTGCTATTAATGTACCCATATTCCTTACACAGATGTAATGTGCCCGCAGAAAACAACGTAAGCACTTGGGGCATAAAGCAGAGCTCATTACCCTAAGACGCCAATAATTCACAGTGACAGAATAACAAAATACAGCCACACCAGCGCAGACCGCAAAGGCGGTGTGCTAGTTGTTAAAATGCTGTCTGTCAAGTGTAAACCCATCCTTTTATATTTGGCTCTGTGATGCCGGGGCAGGGTCTATGTGAGGCTCCACCAGCAGGGGGCAGGAGAGAGGGCGTGAGGCTCCCTGAGGGAGAAGAGACTGGCTCCTCCTCCTTGAGTGTCTCCCTGGGCAGAGGCACCTATTCCATTAGCAGCCAATGACTTCAGCTGGCAGATTTTCCAGCACTCCTAGAACCAGACTTACTGTGCCCACAGTGGCACCTGGGCAGCTGGGGCTCCCCTCAAAGTTCCCGAGGCAGGCGCACCAGCAGGGTCCCTTCCCAGAGCTCCCAGTTTGGCCTTCCTCCAAGCTTCCATGCTTTAGTAATTTAGTAATTTCATCCTTTTCTCTGTGATCCTTCAGCTGTATCTAAGGGTAGTAGCTGCAACAAAGCCATTGGTGCCTCAGGGCTCTTTTTCTGCCTTTAGAATTACCAATATCTGGCATACACTTTCCAGTGCTAACTTCTCTCTTCTATAAAAGCCAGGGTGGGTCCTACCACCTGAGTGGACCTTGATGACAGATGGGATTCAGGGTTCCTCCCTCCTCGGGTATGTGAACATTGAAATCTGTTACTGGTCTGAACCTCAGGAAACATTTTCCTAACAAACATACTGGAATTAGACTAAGGCAGACATGTTTGATACATCTAGTCAGTTTAAATTATTACCAGTTTAAAGAACTCTGTTCTCAATGTATTATGATTTTCTGTTTGGGAAGTCCTGAGCCAAGAAATCATAAAATTTTGGACACTTAAAGATCATCTAATTGAATTTTCTGATATAGAGGAAGAATGGACCCCAGAAAGCTGAGGTTATTCAACAAAATTCATTATTAGCAGTAAAGACTGGACTTGGGTACAGATCTTTCAGCCATACCACTTACAGAACCCCAGAAAAATGTCTCAGTGGAAGAAATGACAATGATAGTACCCTCAGGACAATTTGAACAAATTCTCTTGCTAAAGACTACCAGAAAATCTGAAAAACTATTTTTAAAAATCCTTGAAGGTATCAAAAAGCTAATCTATATAAGGTTTCATCAAGCCAAATCCAGAACAAGACAGAAGCCTCATGAGGCTCTGAAGACTAAAATAGCTATGGAAGGCTTACCAAGTGTGAAAGTCTCTCTCCAAAACGCTTAAATCTTTGGTTGAGACTCAGAAGAGATGAACAGCAGGAGAAAGATAATTTAGTCCTCAAATGGATTGCAGTTCAGCTTCAGATCATCTGAGTAGCAAGGAAACTCCTAGTCCCTGAAATTGGATTAAGATGATTCCAGAGTATTAACATACCCAGGTGCCTGGAAGAAGAAGAAAAAAAAAGAAAAACTCCTCTGGAAGAAAAATTCTCATATAATTTCCACAGTTTTTCAAATACAGTGTCCAGTACAAAAATAAAAGATGTCCAGGCAAAAATGAGAGAAGATGACATAATTGAAAACCACAAAAAAACAATGGAATACAGACATAAATGCAGAGGGACTCCAGATAGTGTAATTACCGGACAGCCTTTAAAATAACCATACTTACTATGTTCAGGGAGGGGGGTGGGGAGAAAGATTGAAAACTTTGAAAGAGGATTGTAAAATATGAAAAATGACAAGATTTGAAAAGGAACCAAACAGAAATTCTAGAACTGAAAAATTTTCAACCAAAATTATGAGATCAACAAAAGGGTATAAGAGCAGTTTAGACACAGTTGAAGAAAGTATCAGTGAAGTGGAAGATAAATCCAAAGAAAATATATAGAATGAAGAGCAGAGAATCAAATGGATAGAATATACAGAAGTGAGAATTAGAAAGAGAATAATCCCAAGTAGAAAGTGGAGATGCAGGAAGAAAGGAAAAACAATAAGCATGGTAAACATGTGGGTAAATCTAAAGGAAAATTGTACAAAACAATACCGTTAATGCTTTGTACTCTTTAAAATATGTATGAAATTACTATTATCACTTCCTCCCCCATGAAGATGACAAAGAAGAAGAAAGCGGAGAATGAGTAGGAAGAGGAGGAGAGAGGAGGAGGAGGGAGAGGTACTCACTCAGCCCAGAGTGAGGCTGGCTCCTCTGTCTTGGTGTTCCCACAAAATACTCTGGCCTCAAAGAAATAGGTGAGGTCTGTAGACTGAGGGCCACTGCTGAAAAATTTGTACTTTTGTTGGGTGTTTTAAAAAACAGAGTGAAGTAAGTCAGAAAGAGAAAAATAAATACCATATGCTAACACATATATATGGAATCTAAAAATAAAAAACCAGGTTCTGAAGAACCTAGGGGCAGGACAGGAATAAAGACGAAGACGTAGAGAATGGACTTGTGGACACGGGGAGGGGGAAGGGTAAGCTGGGACGAAGTGAGAGAGTGGCATGGACATAAATACACTACCAAATGTAAAATAGATAGCTAGTGGGAAGCAGCCGCATAGCACAGGGAAATCAGCTCGGTGCTTTGTGACCACCTAGAGGGGTGGGATAGGGAGGGTGGGAGGGATATGCAAGAGGGAAGGGATATGGGGGATATCTGTATGCATATAGCTGAATCACTTTGTTAGAAATTAACACACCATTGTAAAGCAATTACACTCCAATAAAGATGTTAAGAAAAAAAAGAAAAGAAAAAAATGCATTTCATGATGAATGAATGTTTGGAAAGCTCTTCCTCAGAGAGCTGTGTGGCCAAGTCCTCCCCTCAGTTAGGTCTTGAAATACCACCTTCTCTGTGATGCTTGTCCCAACCATCCTATTTAAAAGTGTAAGCCCTCCCCTGCCCTAGAACTCTCTATACCTCACTCTGTTTGAGTTTCTCTATACCTCACTGTATGTTCCACAAAATATCGTAGTTGGTTATTTTTTTATTCCCATCTCTTGCCCCCACGAGGGAAGGATTTTTGTTCTGTTTACTGTTATCCTCATAGCATAAAACAGTGCCTAGAACTTCCTGGACATTCAGTAACTACTTGTTGAAAGAATGATTTTATACCATTCAGAAATTAATCCAGTTTAATGCTCATTAAGACACACATGTACATACATATTTTGAAGTATAAGGTTTTTTACACCCTAGAATAATATGTACTTTCTGCATAGAGATGTGTTTTAGTCTTTGAGAACCCTGTAACACTAAGGGTCATACTTGTAGCCATGGAACCTCATCCAGGGCATCTTACCTTCTTAGAGCAAGTCAGCCCCTCTCATTCTGGCCCTGACCTCTCACGGAGGGGGGAGGTATATTCTCCCTCTCTTCCTCTTCCATCCACAACCTGTTTTTCTTCCCTGACACATGACATCCTTAATCCCTTTCCCCCCCTGACAAAGGCACTGATTTGGATGTTACAGGGAGACCCAGGGGAGGCAGGGAGGGGTGTGGCCAGCTCTCAGTCTGAGAGGCGTGACCATAGCTGAGCCTGAAGGCAGCCCAGGGATGCAGGAAGGGCTGAGATGGTGTCAGAAACTCCGCCTGAGACTGGACTTTGGTCCAGGTGCCCTCCATGTCAATGTGACCACAGCTGGAGCAGAGACTTGGAGGATGTGATTCTGTATTCAGAGATCTGCCTTGTTAATAAGGCAGTTCACAGCTTGACAAAAGCCATCCTCCCCCTAGAGAGGAGCATTGGATTTGAATAACCACGTTTGGCAGCGTGAGCCTCCCAGAGCGAGAAACGTCTGAAACCCAAACAGATGACAGCAACAAAACACGCAGCTCTCTTTTGGGAAAGAACCAGAGAGCAGAAGGACAATTTTAAAACTGGTCAGCTATCTGCTGGGTCCCATTCTGAGCCAATGAATACACCAGCCTTCAGGTGTCACCCTACCTGTCCTTTCAAAACCCTACAGAGCAGAAACAAGAATAAGCCCCCCCCCCCGGCCCTGCAATGCACCCTCCAGTGTCACATGTAGGTCCTGAGGGGACAACACTCTTCTCCCACTTAAATGCCCCTCCCCACTAACCCTAGAAAAAGGACGTCAAATCCACAGGTGGCAAATGTGTTTCCTCACACAGCTGTTAGTGCCCCGTGCACCTGGGCGCATCCCTGCAGGCAGCTGAAACAGCGTGCGCTTTGTCTGGGGTTTACAGTTCAGCGAGCAGAAGTGACTCGCTGACATAAGAAGGTGCCACAAATCCAACAGGGGTGCAGCCCGTACGGATATTTCGGCCCCTCCTCGTGCTTCAGCAAACGTTCTCGAGGGCCGTTATCCTCCTCTGCTCACCCTCGTCGTCTCAACAACCTCACAATGGAAACTGCATACACCTCAGATCCAAACAGAGTTTAATAAGCCCACCCTCCTCTGCGAGGCCCAAGGAACGTGTCTACACTGGGACAGAAAGACCTGTCCGTTACGCTCAGTGATAAGAGAAGGAGAAAAAAAAATACTAAGCCATTTTGTTTATCATCTCCTTTTTCCTCCTGTTTCTCCAGGTACCCTCAGGGGTGGGGGGAGCAATCTCAGCTGAAGTCTGGTTTCAGAGCTCCTTAAGCCAGGCTCCATTTCCTCCTGGTGACACCCTCCTGAGTGCCCTGCCCCATGGCAGCCAACACGGAGGGGCTGGGACATCTCTCATCTGGGCCACATGGCTTCCATGGCCAAAGATTTACTGTGAGTCAGACCTTCACATTGCTGTGCTCTCTCCCTACTGCTGTCCATATGGCTCTTTCCAGGCACAGAGGAGAGAGAGAAAAGAACTACTTCAGAAATATTGAGAAATATAATTTAACTTCATACTCAACATTTTTCCCCCGCCCCTCTTTCTTTTCCACTATTTCCCTCTCTCCTTCCATGGATTTGTTCCGACATGGGTCTGCATCCCCCAAGGACAGCGAATGTCCTATCTCTTGGCTGTGTCCATATTTGACGATGTAATCCTGAACCCTCCGCTCCCCGGTATCATTTGCATTCACATCCTTCCTTATGATTTCATGATTCTGGACACTTTGTCTATCTCCTCTTCTAAGCTGCAAGGTCCCTGAAGGTAGGGATAGGATTTTATTCATTGTAGTTGTAGTTGTTTACTGATATTTAAATTTTTAAAAAAATATTTTTAAAGTTTGGTGAGGAACAAGTTTTTTTATTACCTCCTTTTTACTGAAGTATAGTTAATGTACAATATTATATGTTACAAGTGTAAAATATAGGATTCACAATTTTTAAAGGTTATTCTCCATCTATAGTTATTATAAAATATTGGCTCTATTCCCTGTGTCATATAGTATATCCTTGTAGCTTATTTTATGCATAATATAATGGTGTACCTCTTACTCCTCCATCCCTCCCCCCTTCCCTCTCCCCACTGGTAACCACTAGTTTGTTCTCTGTATCTATGAGGTTGTTTCTTTTTTGTTATATTCACGTGTTTGTTGTCTTTTTAGATTCCATGTATCGATATAAGTGATACCATACAGTATTTGTCTTTCTCTGTCAGACTTATTTCACTCAGCATAATGCCCTCCAAGTCCATCCATGTTGCTGCAAATGGCAAAGTTTCATTCTTTTTTGCAGGGGGGGCCGGCTGCATAGTATTCGTATACATATATAACACTTCTTTATCCATTCATCTGTGATGGACACTTAGGTAACTTCCATACCTTGGCTACTGTAAATAATGCTGCTATGAACATTCGGGTGCATATATCTTTTGGAATTAGTGTTTTTGCTTTTTTTGGATATATGCCCAGGAGTGGAATTGCTGGGTCATATGGTAGTTCTATTTTCAGTTTTTTTAGAAACCTCCGTACTGTTTTCCACAGTGGCTGCATCAATTTACATTCCCACTAACAGTGTACGAGGTTTCCAACATTTATTATTCCCTTGGGTAGACTTCCCATTGATATCCAGACCATTGTTTCTCTGTCATGCAAGGCAGGGTAAGGATCAAGAATCCCTCTCTTTTTCCCATCAGAGAGAAGGCATCTGATCCAAGATACAGGGGAGAATAAAAAAGGAAAGAGAAAAGAATGGGGAACAGGAATAAAGGGGGAATGGAGGCAAATTCTTTGTTCAAGCATTTAAGCACCTACTGTGTGGAAGGACTTCTCTGGGGAAAGAGAAATGAAGAAAGCTTGACATCAAAGAAAGCCAAGGAAAGGAAGGACTGTTCATTATATCGAATGCCAATGAGAAGACAAGTCAGGTAAAAACGGAAGTGGTCATTGGATGTGATGGCGAGATAGTCATTGCTATTCTTGGGAAAAGCTTTGATGGAATGGGGGATGTAGAAAGAAAACTGTGGTAGAACGAGGATCAAGTGGAAGGTGGGGAAATGGAGACGTTCAGTTCAGACAACTCTTGAAGGATCTTGACTGAAAAGAAAATCAGAGTCAAAAGGCTGGAGGGAAACATGGGGTCAAGGAATGGGTTTGTTTGCTACTCAGGTTTTCAGATGGGAGACTCCTGAACATGTACAAATGCAGGGGAGAAAGAGCCATTTGATGGGAAGTGCTGCAGATGCAGGAGGAGAGATGAGTTGAGGCTTCTAAGGGGCAGGAAGGGGATGGAGTCTTGAGCAGCTGGGGTGGGGTTGGCCATGGGCAAGAGGGAGGACGTATGTCCTCTTGGGACTTGAGAGAGGGAACAAGGATGCGCAGAGGGTGGGGAAGTTCACAGGGGTGAGAGATGCAGTGGGTGAGAATTTGGGGGAGTTTCTGCCCAATGGCTTTTGTTTTCACTGTAATGAGGAAACAAGGTCATAAGTCAAGAGTGATGAGAGAGGTGATGAATAGGGACCTTAAGAAGAGAGAAGAGGTTTTAAAAGTGGAGAATGTCAGAGAGTCAACTGGAGGAAGAGACAAGGATTTGTGAGATGGTGAAAAGAGAGTTCTGTGGCTTTCCCCAGCAGCGTCCAACAGCCCAGGGACAGGATTTACCTAACAGAGGAGAATGGGATTTGAGAAGGTGGGTGTATTCATTCAGGGCTGGCATTTGACTGAGTGAATCTGACCCAAGTACAAGCACATTAACACTGATGTTTTGCAAAAGAACAACAGGCACAAGTACAGAGGGCAAGGAGGAGAAAGCCAAAGGGGGGGAAAGACCTCTCCACAGACCTGTAGCACCGTTCCACGAGAGCCTGGTCCCACACTGCCTCCCCAGAGATAGGAAGTTTTCTGGAAAATCTAAGAAGCAATCAGGACAGCTGCTTAGGTCTCCTACCCATCTCTTCCCATCATCCCAGGAAACATCCCACCAGGTCACAGCACTGGAGTGGGGGACTCCCTGCTAATTCACAGTCTCGGTCACAAACACCATGAGGCAGAGCTTACATATTCTTTGGGCCCCTTCAGCGCCAGGCTCAGACCCTAAATAAAACAATTTCACTCCAGGGCTAAACTCACCACAGCACCAATGAACCACAGAGTGACTGGTTGCTGAAACATTTTTCCATCAAAAGCACGTTTGCCACTTAAACTCTTCAACCTCACCGAGGCTTAATCTTTTCCTTTCTCAAAAGTGTTGAAAATCTGTTCTTAACTTAGAAGAAAACTGCCATTACAACCTTTAAGACTTCCTCGATTTTGGCAAGGCAGAGGGAATTAGTACAAGCTGAAAGAAAAGCAAGGACGAGAGAGAGAGGCAGGAAGAGTTATTTGTGGCCAAGCAGGTAGCACATAAAGATTGTCCCAGACTTTGATAATTTAGTGCTTCTGTGATGTGTGAATGAGGCCCTACAGACCGGGGACTGCACTTCTGCTTTGGTTTTTGATCTCTGTCAGTAATGAGATGCCAGCAGCCCTACTTCAAAGCCTTAACTGATACAGATAATCTCCTGAAAGGCCCCCAGAATCTCAAGTGATCTCTCGGACCAAAGTATGCAGGATTACATAGACACCAGAATAGATGATGCAAGAGGTATTTCTTGTTTGATATTTGCTCTTTGATTTCTTTTAAATGTCCTCATTTTCAGTTTCCAGAGGGGCAGTCTGTAGCTTCCACAGCATTAAAACCAAACATTATTGTTGTCAGATTACAGCAAGGACCCCGGGACAACCATACATTTTATCTTTCCTTTTTTCATCCCGACTGTCTGTAAAAACACTGCCAGCCCGGATTCAGTGACGAATGTGGTGTAGGGTAACAGGATCCAGCCTGCTGTGGAGACTGGGTTGTCCTGACAAATCCAGAGCTGCTCAGAGATTACACTCGGATTCTTTTGAGGTTTAATCTCCTCTCTGTGCATTCAAAAGGCCACAGGCTATGAGAAACATGCTATAAAACAGCGTGAACATTAGTTTCTTATATCCAATTATGCTTTGAGTTGAAAGCATATAATTTTCAAGGCATGTTGTACCAGGAAACGTATCTGGAGTATTTTATACTAGACAACATCACACTCTGGAAGCAAAACAGCAGGGCAAGGTCATTCCTCATGACCTGGTCTTTTGTTATCCCCAGGCATGAAAAAAGAGTAACACTTCAGTGCTTCAAGAAAGCATATAAGATCCAAAGGTTAAAGGCAGTCATGGATGAATCTGCTTAAAAATTACTTGACACCCTCTTAATATACATACAATGTACTCTAAAGGATTTGTCACAGTTAGAATACCAAGAAAACCAAGTACTATGTTACAGTCTCTTCTGAAGATGCAGTCTGTGTCCATATCTGTCAGGACAGACACCCCAACTGTGTTCCCAGACCGGCTCAGGGCTGGCAATATGCTGGTTGACAAGTTAACTGAGTGACTGGGACAGCAGAGGATTGAAATGCTCCCAGGTAACAAAGAAGCACCCAGGTTCCCCGGATGTAAGTCCTTGCTTTACCCAGAAGATGGAAGCTGCAGTCTCAGCCACAGTGTCCAGTATCCACAGGAGTTTGGTGACTTGACATTGCCAGTGTGGCAGAGATGACTAACACTCAGCCCATCCTCTTCCTGGGCTCACAGCTAGACTGCACCGCCCCACATCTTTGCATCTAGGCATCCACACGGCTTGTTCTCACCAATGGAAAGTGAGCAGAAGTGATGCGGGTCTTTTCTGGCCCGAGGCAGCTTAAACGCAGGTGCGTCTCCTCCGCTGTCTGTCCTTCTCCTCCAAAACTGAACACCAAGGAAGATGAGGTCCTGAAAGAGGAAGAGCTGTACAAGAAGAAGACTGGCGTTGTGGAGAACACCACTGATTTGCACTGGACTGTGTTCTGAGCAAGGAATAAGCATTTACTACATTAAGCCATTGAGACGGGAGGGCTGTTTGTTACAGCAGTTCGTTTACTCTGATTAATGCAGAGAGTAAGAGTCAGAGCTGTCATCTGAACTCAGCTCTGTTTAAATCTAGGATCTGCTGGATTTTCTATAAGACGTAATATCTCAAAAATACAAATGCAGAATTTCCATCAACCATAACTCCACGTGGCCTCCCCTGTGCTCTCGTCTGAGCTGGAAGCCTTTGCTTTGCTCCTGGTGTCCCTCATATACATATTTTCTCTAGCATCTACCACATAGTAAGTGAAGAATGGAAAAACCATAGAGGTAAGTGTAGTAATCAGCAGTCACTCATTTATTGTGTATTTATTCAAACTAAACTAAAGGGAGTCTTCTCATTCCTTGAATGTTCTACCTAACAAGGTGACACAAACAAAACAAAGTCAACCAAAAGAAGACAAAAGCAAAAGAAAGAAAGAAAAGAAAATGCTTTGTGCTCTGTTTCGTCATACTGAGAGTGTTGCTAGCATGCATTGGTCTACAGGTGTGGTTCAGTGAAGTGGGGTTCAATGGGGAGCTCAGGGTATTCACAAAGCCCAGCTCTGTTCCAGCTATGGACCTGGGTCACCTGGCAGTGATGTGAAATGTACAGATAGGTGCCAGGGCCCCACCTGGTTTAGAACCTCTCAAGAATGAATCATCTGTGTTTGTACCCAGGTGATGCTGCAGCACAGTCCAGGCTATAAATGTGGAAGGAAGAGGGAATGTGCTCTGCTTTGACTCAAGAGCAGAACCTGAGGGACTGGTCACAGCCATGGAGAGTGTGTCCTCTTCCCCAACAGTTGGCCTTGGAGAAAACCCAGGCCTCTGGGAGTCCCACCTCCTTCTCTAGCATGGAGAGCTAAACACTGGTCCACAACGTGCCTTTCCCATCCTGGGAGACAACCTGCTCACTGTGGCCTCGTCCACAGTGCCCTCGAGCCACGGATGAAGTGGCCCATGTGCCGGGTACACTGCCAACAGCAGTGGGACTTCTGTGGTCGGCACAACGCAGCTTGAATAGAAAACAATCTCGGGACGTGGCTGGGCAGAGTACAGAAGAAACTTGTTCTTTCTGTTGGACAAAATACAAGGCAGCAAAGGTCTCTGTTAGTGGTTAGCTGCAGAGGACTTGAGGCTTTGATTTTAAATTGAGAAGAGAACAAGAACTTTAAAAAGCTTGAGATTGATCGATCAACTGCCTTGTGCTGTTCTAACAGAAATATCAGAAGGGAGAAATGGTCTTCAAAAAGTGTTCTCTCTCTGTCGCTTCTCTTGTCCCTTCCTACCCCAGTGAACAAGCCAGTTGATATTCACCCTGTCCTGAGGACTGACAAGGGATCTGCCACTGGGTTGGGTGATGGTAAGATGCAGGATGGGCTCCCAGAAACGACTCTCCCCTGCATCTGTTGGGTAGAGGTGGCAGACCTGGGCACCCTCAGCGCCTTTTCATTCCTCGGGCTCTGTGACTTGTGAGATGCTTCCAAGCAGACTCCGTTTACCTGGCACACCCTCTGTCTTCCCATTTCAGCCCCACTTCCCACTATTTGTGGGATTGTTCTAAAGATGAATGAATTAACACATGTAAAGCGCTTTGAATAGTAAGTGCTATTTGTCTACATGTTTGCTGTGAACGTGATTACTGGTTTTTTTCTGAATGGAGTGAACATTCTTGGTAGTTAGCCCTGGAACTATTAGTAGTGGGTTACATTTAATTTTGAAACACTCATGGTTGTGCTTGTGAAGGGGCACTTTCCGGGAAGGCTTGGGAAGGCGGGAAAGACCTTCTCATCCCTCCCACACCCCTTCCTTCTTCTATTCAGGCTTTCTTCTCTATCCCCGCTCCCACTGCCCCTAGACAACTCGCCCCAGGCACCCAAACACCTTCTTTTAGTTCCACCTCAACAGCACCCACATGCTCTCACACAGCCAACTTTAGCCTGTTCCTACAACCAATGTGAATAAGCCTGCACTCAAGGTTTGCATGGTTTATGGATCGAGCGTGAACACTGTCAGGGTGCGGCTGGGGTTCCAGTGTTGCGACATGTGTGCAGTGGGACCACTACTCGGTTTGTCATCAAACCTCATTTTTTCATCTCAGAAAAAAGTCACTGACTGCCTGGTATGTGTCTGCGTTGTCAGGCACTGAGGATATGGTGATACTCAAGACAGAGAAAATCAAGCTTCCTGGAATTTGCATTCTGTAGGTGAGACAGACAATAAACAAATAAATAATTTGAGCTGGTCATTTAGGGTTCTACATGCTGCTCTTGACACAGTCCTGTTCTCTTTCCTCTCAGGCTAGATGAGCTGGTCCTGAGTTGCTGTGGATAATTCATTTGAGAACAGGTTGTGCGTCCAGACGTGGGGAGAAAGAGAGCTGCCTTCTGATGGGTTGTGAACAGGCTGCCTTATTCTTATTTCCTTTGACTTTGACCTTGCCTGCCATCGGTCCTGTGTGAAGCTCCAAGCATGCCAGATTCCATGCTGCCCGACCGTGCTGCAGACATTTCAAATAAATTCATTATTTGCTTTAGATTCTATAAAATATTTACATGTCGTGCTAAATATACACAATATTTGTATTGCACAAGTCAGGAGTTTTGTTTTAAATGTTCCTCCAATCATGAGGAAGGTATCGTGTCAAGGGAGAGTCGAGGGTGGGCACCTCAGGGGACAGAAGCAAGATCTCTACATCCCAGAAAGGTGCTGCTTAGGAAGAAGCAGGACCCTGGAGGCGTCTGATAGACAGTCATTGCGCCCCTGGTGTCCTCCATAGTTTTTCCTCTTGCTATGGACTGAACAGTGTCCCCCACTAAAATTCATGGGTTGAAGCCCTAACCCCCATGCCTCAGAACGTGACTGTGTTTGAAAATGGGGCCTTTAAAGAGGCAATTAAGTTATAGTGAGGCCATTAAAGTTGACCCTAATCCAGTCTGAATGCTGTCTTCATGAAGAAGAGATTAGGACAAACGGAGACACACCAGGGGTGCATGCACACGGAAGAAAGACCATGTGAGGACTCAGCCAGAAGGAGGCCACCTGCAAGCCAAGGAGAGAGGCCTCAGAAGAAACTGAACCTGCTGACACCTTGCTGTTGGACTTCCAGCCTCCAGAACTGTGAGAAAATAAATTTCTGTGGTTTAAGTCTGTGCTATGTTGTTATGGCTGCCCTAACAGACTAATACATATACTTTTTTTTACTTCTTGATGCAAAACAAGCCTCTGTGTATTCAAACTGACAGAAACTCTCGCACACTTCCGAGGTCAGAGTTGCCTGTCAGCTGGGATCATTGACTCAAACATGCAGCAGGACAAGGAGCTCACTTAGTGCTTTCATGGTCTACAGAATATGCTATGGAAAATCTTGGCAGTTCCACCCAGGTGTCCAGCCACATCCCTGCACTTCCCCTCCCCACTATGGGCCCCCTACTTCCATCATCCAGCTCACCCAACAGGTGAAGTCTCACATGGTGAACGTGACTGCTCTGAAATGCACCTCTTTGAACTGCACTGTGACACTGGGCTGTGTATCGCTGCAAAAAATGCCTCGCAAACCATCTGGCACCTCCTTTTCTTCCTCCTCCCAACTCCAGGACCCGATGGGCCACATTCTTTCCAAGCCTGTGTTCATCCCTGCCCTTCCCTCCATCTTTCCCATCACCAGTCTAAGTTTCTCTATGGAATATAAATACTGTATATTGGTTGTCTTACTACCTTGTGGAAAGACTCTCCTAGAAATCAAACTGCTGTAACAGTGGCTGAACGTTTGCATCTTCTCCACATTGAAAGAACTAGGTGGGAAGCTTGGGGGGTTGGCAACTTCCTTCTTCCCGCAGACCTCAGGCATCCTCACACAAACCATTCGTGGCGGCACTGCTGAATGGCGCTTGCCTTACCCGTGTCAGCCGGAATACCAGACTGGGCACCCACCCCCGCCTCTCCTCACCGCATCCCTCTTCCTCCTTTCCCTGAGACCCACCCTCCGGGTAACATGGTCCCTTCAATCGCTGTGACATAACCAGCTACTGACTCTCCCTGCTCAGGTGTCAAGTTGAGATGTTATTACATCTCTCAGGGAATTGAGCTTTGGATGGAAAACTCTGAAAGACCAAAGCACTGAAGACCAAACCAGGCTCAAGAGAACAAGTGTTTGACTGCCAGAGCTGAACAGACAATGGGAGGACATATCTGGGGGCAGCTGTCCCGCCGGGAACTCTGCACCTGCTGGGAGGGGGTATCCCTGTCCTGTGAAGGCCTTGGTCAGTGCATCGATGGGAAAGCAGACCTTGATTCCCCCCTGGCCCTGGGCCTCTGCCAGGCCTTCTGATTTGCTGAAGAATGAATGACACCATTAGCGAGTGACAGAGGCTGTCTGCCTTCAGCGTGTGGGCAGGAGGGGCCGGTGTCTGGGCTTTTAGATCGGGGCTGGGATTGCAGAGAGGCAAGAATAAAAGAAGCAGATCCTGTCAAAATAGTTTATTGGCTTGATTCACTAAGTTCGGCAGCTGCCACAAAAAAAACAGATTCCCAGAGAAAGACCAGTCAGACAGCAAGCTCTTTCAAGGAGGCCTGATGGAGAGCAGAGATAAGGCTTTGCTTTTAAAGTATCATGCTTACCTAGACTGGGATTCCATTTACAAACAGACCTGTGTGTGTGTGTGTGTGTGTGTGTGTGTGTGTGTGTGTGTGTGTGTGTGTGTTGGGAAGGATACAGGGGTGTGACAATACCAGGGACACTAGTGTACAATGTCACGGTGGGTGTGTATTCCCCTTTTCCAAAAGTAATACCACCAGGAACTTGGCTAGGGATTGTGATTAAACAGTCTTTCTGTGTCAGCCTCATCCATGCTCAGCACTTGAACTCCAGAGATGAAGATCTGGAGCACACAGCACAAAGCTTCTGGAAACTACTCAGCCTTCCCCCCCTCCCCAGCAGCTCCCGCCCCAGCCTGGGGTCATCGGGCTACAGCATTCCGATTGCAGGGTTAAAAGAGTTTAAACGTCGACCAAGGGGACACCAAGTAAATTAACTCTTCTTTGAGCCATTCCACTTTTGAACTCTTGTCGAGTACACACATATCCTGGTGGGGTGAAGTTTGAAATGATTTTTGTTGGTACGGGGGGTGAATATTTTTTATTTGAATTATTTTTCATATTAATGTGTATGAGGGGAAAAGAGCACATCAGAGGAGTGGGATTTTACAGGTAACAGGCTAAAGAATTTTTTTTTCAATGCAGGATAATTTAAAGAAAGACTTGAAGCTCTTCAGTCCATGGGATACACAAATATGGCAAAGATCGTGAGGGTGGTACCCACGAACTGCTCTTGGGAAGCCCTGTTTGAAGACATCTGAGCAGGACCCATCAGAGTCAGCTAAACCAGGGTCCCCAGACTTTCCTGGTAAGAGACGTTTGCTATCCACAAAGCCCAGGCTCCAGCCCTGATCCACCCAACCCAAATCCCCAAGAGCAGGACCAGGGAGCTGAACAATGGACAACAATCTCAGGTGACTTACAACACGTGGAGTTGAGGTTGCTGAGGTTGGATCCAGCTCCCACATCTTCAGAGCAGATCCAGACGCTTGCTCACTGGGGGGTAGCAGCAATGGTCTGAGTCAGGTGTCTGACCCAGGACCAGTTCCTGTGTCTCCTGACTCCCGATCCGATGTCTTTCCTTTGTGCCATTTGAGGGGGAACTCCTGCCCCCAGCCCTCACCCCCTAGAAGGCTAGGGTGGGAAAAGGAGGGGAGGGGCTTGACCGAATGCAGAGGCTACAGTATCCGAGATGGGGGGGGCATATTTGCCCCCCGATCTGAGAAGCAGGGACCACAGGAGGAATGAACCAGGGATGGCATGAAGGCCAGAGAGCATGGGTCCACGGCAGTGAATGGTCAAGCCTCTGTCCTCCGCCCTTGACCGTGGCGGGGGGAGGTTGTGGGTGTTCTGAGGGTCCCGCCTGTCACTGACTAGCTGGGGTGACTTCTAAAGCAGGAGAACAAGGCCTCAGAGAGACAACCTCTGCGTTGACAATAGGACCAGGTAACGGATGCAATTAATCTATCAACAACTTTTAATTAAATCCCTACTATGTCCAGCACAGTGTTAGTGATGCAGGGTGAAAAGCAGGGGACATGGTCCTTTCCTCAAAGGACTCACTGTCTGTTTGGGTGCATAATAATAAATATGACACTCAGCAGTTACTTCTGACCTTGGTGCCTCCTTCCTGTGCTGATTGTAAAGCAAGATAAGCACAGGCGGGTGTCTGGGACAGGGGCTGAGTAAGATTTCAATAAGGGAGGGAGTACTATGCCATCTTTGGGGGTAACTGAGAGCAGCCCGACCACACAAGGCTGTTTTCTGGCCTTGCCCTCCTTCCCACCTGCTAACACACACACAGAAAGTTGAGTCAAAGTAAATATGTCATGGCAGGTGGAAAAAGTGATAAGAAAGGCAGTATGATGGTGTATGCTGCAGTGGGGATTCGGGGGCCAAGTGAAGGAGGAGTGTGTGTGTGTGTGTGTGTGTGTGTGTGTGTGTGTGTGTGTGTGTGTGTATCTTTCTTTATAAGATGTCAGTTTTTTCTAAGTTTCTCCATCGAGAGAGCCACCATCACGTGGGAGCAGATCTTCTCTGTCCAGGGAAGAAAAAACCAAGCGCCATGATGTAGGGAGCATAGGTCTCCATCTTCCCAAGAGGCGGCGGTCACTGGTACAGTTTCATGTCATAGGAAAAGCTGCCCCTCCCAGGAATCTGGGAAAGGGATGGGGATTTTAGCAAAATCACTTTCAATAGAATATCTAGGGAAACTCAGAGTCTATCAAGAGTTTCGGTTCAGAAATAGAGAAGAAAGATAAGGGAGACACAGAATTGAGGAAAGTTTCTTGTTGTCTAATTTGGGTAAGACTGGACCAAGTTGTATGCTCAGAGGCAGTAGGGTGCAAGAGAGATGAATGAGGAGATATTCATTGGAGCAAAGCTTTGAAATGTGGGAGGGCAGGGGATAGACAGCATGGACTGGTGCGGTGGGGTGACGAGGAGAGGGGGACAGAGGACCTTGGTGAGAAGCCAGCCGCCACCACCATCATGGTCAGTAACAACACTCATCACTCATTATCTCACATTCATTGTTTTTTGGTCATTCTGCTAAGTTCTTTGCCTTCATTAGTTACATTCCATCCTCAGTAATTCTATGAAATAAATAATATTGTTCCCCCCATCTTCAGATGAAGGAACAAGTACCTCGGGAGGATCAGATAGCTTGTTTCAAGTCACACAGCTGCAAGCACTGTTATCTAGTTTCAGATTGACAGTGTCTGATGGCAGAGCCCCATAAGGGATGGACGGTGGGTGGGATAGGTAGGAAGCTGCATGAATTTCTGTAGCAACAAAAGTGTGAGAGATTGGCTATCTTGATGGGATCCAAGAAGAAAGAATGTGAAGATCAGGAAATGAGCAGCCTAGAAGCATGAAGGTATTGGTCAGATGGGTACAGGAAGACTGGAGTACAAGGTTTCAGTGACAGAACAGTCCCAGCTGACAAGAACGTCCCGCATGGCCATGGGTGGTGTCAGCTGACTTGGAGGGAAGATGCAGCCGTTGAAGTAGGAGAGGTCAAAGATTTGTGAGCTGAGGCATTGGACAGTGCATGGAGCCTCTGCAGACCTGCTTTATCTTTCTCCTCTGAGTATCGGATCGTACTGGCTAAATTAATATAAAAGTCCCTGGGGCACTTGGGGTACGAAAGAAGACAATGCACGTGAGATGCCAAAGAGTTGGATGAATAGAGAAAACAACTAAGTCCAAAGATTACAGCTGCATGGGGTTAAGAAGATGGCATGGGGGGTGACAAGAGTTTCATAGGAATGATCATTTTCACACGAGGGTGGATGACAGATGTTCAGAGGCAGATCTGGAGGGACAAAAAGAAACCTCCTGGCCTCTGGGCTCCCAGGACAATGTATGCCTTCCCCACAGTGGTTTGCTGGGTGAGTGGATCCTTAGAAAAGAGCAGAGCTTTCTGAAATACAAGCAGAGCAGTAGAACACTTCTCATTTTTGTTTAATAAAAGAAAAAAGACAATGGTCCATTCACCTGCACTCTCTGAGGCCACTGCCCTAGATGACGATGCCATGATCAATATGAAATGTATAATTCCTGCTCTCATGGATTTATTTCTATTTAAGGAATATCTTATTATCATTTATAATTTCTGATCTCATGCAGTCTAGGGAAAGCATTCATCAAGCCAAAACATGACCAAAGTAGCTATTTAATTAGAGTTGTCACAAATGGTATGAAAAAACCCTAGTGTGCAGTATGGCTTTATATATAAAACATGAGAACCTGACTTGACCTAACAGGTCATGGGAAGCTTCCCAGTGGTCAGGATCCTCCAACTGAGAGTAGCAGGAGGAGTTACACTGGGGACAGAAGAGCATTCCAGGCACAACAGGTATCTGGGAGGAGATGAAGGTTCATAGTTTGTCTACCATGGAGCTTAGATTTACAGAAAAAAGTGATACAGGGAGTGGGTGTGCAAGGAGGTTGAGGCATGGGAGAGGAAGGACAGAAGACTGTGAATATGGTGGAGAAAACCATACCTTGAAAGGATGCCTGCACCCCAATGTTCATTGCAGTGCTCTTCACAGTAGCCAGGACATGGAAGCAACCTGAATGTCCATTGACAGATGAATGGATAAAGAAGATGTGGTACATATATACAATGGAATATTACTCAGTCATAAACAATAATGAAATAATGCCATTTACAGCAACATGGATGGACCTAGAGATTATCATATGAAGTGAAGTAAGTCAGACAGAGAATGGCATACTATATGATATCACTCATATGTGGAGTCTAATTAAAACTGATATAAATTAACTCATTTACAAAACAGAAACAGACTCACAGATTTCAAAAACAAACTTATGGTTACCAAAGGTGAAACGTGGTGGGGAGGGTTGAATTAGGAGTGAGATTAACATACACACATTACTATATATAAAATAGATAACTAATAAGGACCTGGTGTATAGCACAGGAAACTATACTCAGTATTCTGTAATAACCTATATGGGAAAAGAATCTGAAAAGAATGAATATATGTATATATATAACTGAGTCACTTTGCTGTACACCTGAAACTAACACAACATTGTAAATCAACTGTACTCCAATAAAATCAAAAAATTAAGATAGTAGATTTAAAAAAAAGATAAAATACAGGAGAGATGAGACAACTGAAGGAGCTTATGTTCCACCTAGGCAAACATGGAAGAAGGGTGAGGCTCCAAGGACGTAGCTGGTCTCACGGTTCCAGGAAAGACCCAGGGATCCACCACAACTGCCAGTGCTCCAGGAGATGTCCTGTAACACCAGCACCAAGCAGACCCCAAATGGGAAAGTGAAGTTTAAAGTTCACCCTGGGACAGGCCAGGTGGCTGCCCCTTAGGAGCACATCACACTCATAAAGGTCTCTTTCAGTTTTCCATGGAATTCATGCCCCTCATTCTGATATTTGAGTGAAAAAACGTCTGTTTCTCCTGCCTGAAGTCAAACTTTCACTGTTTCTCTCTTGCCTGGGCTCCTCTTCTTACAAGTACAAAAACATTTACTGTTTTCAACTTATGATTGACAGTCTGGATTGCTAGATGGGGAGAGAGAAAACTGATCTACATAAAGTCAGACTGCATTATTGATACCTTTCAAGATTATTTTCAAAATACTTTCACTAGTCAATTTAGATTGGCAAAATAAAGTTTCTGCCAATAAAAATGGCACTGCAAAATTGGCTTGCTGTAGAGGACCCAGCCAGAATCTCATAGCCATACCCCAAAACAGACTGAGAAGGCAAAGAAACCTATTCCTAGAGGGACATGTTCCATAAACAGACATAGCCAATTTGAATCAAACTTTCTTTGTGGAGTTTAAACATCCATGGGTTGAGTTTATGAGCACTGAATAGGGTTTATGAAGCCACATAAAGATGATTCTAGAATTGCAGGGAATAACCTGAAAGCCAATTTCTTGTCTAGAATGTGATTTCAGAGAGGAAAGGAGACACAGGGATCATACTTTGGTTCCCAAAAAAAGTCTAAACAGAAGAGTCTTATACTTATTAATCTGAAATCCAAGAGGATTTTAAAGACCCAGAGAATCAGAAGGCACAATAAAAGAAGCCTGCATCTTCCTAGATGAATACATTTGAAAGGAGTTCCATTACTTCCTAATTTTTTTAAGGTAAAGTTAAAAAAAGTCTGTTAACTGACTTGATCTTTCTTAAGTTCCCCCAATATACCAGAAGCTGTAATAACAAATATTCTGTCTTTAGATTTTAACAAATACCTCCTTTATTTGGTCTTCATAAAACCTGCATGAGATAGTTAAATATTTTACATTTTTGGAGACAGTAAACAAGATAAGCATGGCATTATAAATACACAAAATAGACAGTATGTTAGATGGAGCTAGTATTAAATAAAAAGTAAAACATGGAAAGGAATAGGAAGTGTTGGGAGAGGGTGTTTTGATTTTGGACAGGTGTTCTCACTAAGGACAACCTCACAGAGAAGGTGTCATTCAAGTAATCGAGGGTGAGGGAGAGACCTATGCTACCTGGGGAAGAGCACTCGGAGCAGAAGAGCAAGTGCAAAGGCCCTGAGGTGACAATATGTCTGCAGTGTTCACCAGCAAAGGAGAAGCCAAGAAAGCAAGAGGAAAAACCAGAGAATTGTGTTACGGAAGCCAAGTGGAAAAAACCCACAGTGATGTATGGAGGGGGGAGACATCAGCTGTCCCTGTGATGTGGTGGATTGAGGATGACTGAAAATGGCCATTGGACTTGACAATGTGGAGGCCACAGAGACGGGAGGACAGAACAGATTTGGTGGAGTTACTGAACTCAGGTTCAGCTGCTCATCACTCAAGAATCCAATACTGAGAAACAAGTGCTGGATACAAGAAACAATAGCTTTATTGAGGAAGCCAGCAATCCTGGGGAGAAGGTGGACTCACGTCCCAAAGAACAAACTCCCCATTGACAGTCAGGGGACAAGAGCTTTTAAAGGGAAGTTTCAGGAGTGTGTAGGTGGAGGGAGGGGTTTACATGCAGAGCAGCAGAGTCATCTTGAAACTGGTCATCAGTGGTCTGATCAGCATCATCTTAATTTAAGTACAGTCAGTCTTTAGTTCCAGGGTTTATTTGTTCCCATTTTCTTGAGGCCAGTTCTCAGAATTGTGGCAGCTTATGTCATGACTACAGTCAGGTCATCATGTGGTTAACATCTTCCACCTGGTGGGGGTTTCAGTATCTGCAAAACAGCTCAAAGGACACGGCTCAGAATAGTATGTATAGCCCTCGAGGAGGAACTAAATGTCCGTGACTTTGTTTAATGACTAAACTATTATGATTTTGTCTTGACTGCTTTTCTTTGCCTGTTTTTTCTCATTTCTCTGATTAAATTTATTCTTTGGCTAAAGTCTTCTACAGACAAGAGGCAGGTGGAGGACGTGAGGGGAAGGTCTGTCCTGGGAAAGCCCATAAGGTCTTGCTCTGTTACTATAGGACAAAAACGTGGGTGCAGTGATTTGAGAGGAGGGGGGAAGAAACCAGAGACAATATAATAAATGACTCCAAGGATTTTTGCTGTAAAGGAAAGGAGAGAAATGAGACAGTAGCTAGAAGGGGAAAGAAGGTCAAGAAGTTGAGAAATATCATTTTTTCTTCCAGTTTTATTGAGATATAATTGACATACAACACTGTATAAGTTTAAGGTATAATGATTTGATTTATACACATTATGAAGTGATTATCACGATAAGTTTAGTGAACATCTATCATCTCCTAAAGATACAAAATTAAAGAAAAAAATTGTTGCTTGTGACGAGAACTCTTAAGGTTGACTCTCTTAACAGCTTTCACATGTAACACAGAGCAGTGTTAATTATATTCATCATGCTGTTCATCACATGTCTAGTACTTGTTTATCTTATAACTGGAAGTTTGTACCTTTTGACCCCCTTCATCTGATTCCCCTGTCCCAGCTCTAGGAACCACAAATCTGATGTCTTTTTCTATGACTTTGTTTGCTTGTTTGTTTGTTTTTAAATTATAACTGACCTACAACATTATGTTAGTTTTTGATACATGGCATAGTGATTGGATATTTCTATGCAGAGGAATATCATTGTATTTGTATATTGACTGGGACAACCCAATAAGGAGGGAGAACAGATGAGGCAGAAGGAAACTGCAGGAGTGTCCTCGAGTCCTGGGAGGTGAAGGTCGGCCTCACCAGGAGCAAAAGCAGTGTGTCCACAGAATCAGAAAAGAAGGCGCATGGACACAGGTTCTCAAGGGTAGAGTTCCAGGACGTTGTTTTCTGTTTGCTCCTATTTTCTCAGTCCTATTTCCATAGGACTTCAGATGGAAGTGAGAATGGAGGAGGAGGCATGGGAAGTTTGAGGAAGGAGAAGAAATCATTTAGGGATCTAGGGCACAGGGGTTGGCAAACTACCAGCCACCCCACTGCTTTCCCAGTTCGACGGCAGAGTTGAGTGGTTGTTATACAGACGTGATGGCCCACAAAGCTGAAAAGATTTACTATCTGTAGCTTAACAGAAAAGTTCAGCCATCCCTGATTTGGGAGAATGGGAGACAGGATGGACTTGGAAAATGTATTCAATTACCTGGCAGCACCAAGAGCCCCCACCAGGTTAGTGATCATGAATTTCAGTGAGAGAGGTCACTGTGTCCGCGACTGTCGCCAGCAATCACGGAAATAGTGGGGACAGGGACAAAGTAGAAGAGCTGCATTTAATTTGGTTGTGGCTTAGCCAGGGGAGAGGGGAACCGTGACAGCCAAGCACAGGACTGGATGCCTTCTGAAAGGGAGCGCTTATAAGGACTGGCCATGGAATTTAAGCCAGGGGGAAAGGATGTGAAGATAAGAGGGTGATAATGTTACTGACCAGGGTTCTTGGGCTCCTTAATCAATAGAAATTGATAAGATGCCAGACAAGAAATGCAGGCGAGGCTTTACTGGGGCTCCTGCTGCAGCAGGGGGGAGAAAGAACAAGTAACAGGTTCCCTTGCTCACTCCTGTTACTTGAGTGGGGGGGCAAGCTGCTTCCTTATATGGGGTGTGTCCAGGGGTTGGGTTGGAGGCGTGGCTTAGGTGGTCTCTGTCTACCCCTTTGGTGGTGTTGAGTGCAGGGGGCAGGCACAATACCCTGCTTTTGCTCCCAGCTTTTCAGAAGTTGGCAGTTGGGTTTTTGGTCTTTTTGTACCTTGCTCTCCAGAATGTGCCCCAACTGTGCATGCATGCAGTTATTTCTAGTCCCTTATAGTTTCTTTGTATCTTGTTGCTGGAGGAGACATTTGTCCAGGTGCAAGCACTGCAGCAGAGTCCCAGGTCCCAGGTCCCAGCCCGTCTCAATAAGAGATGTCAAAATGTGATGGGGTCAGTGAATTAAAGCTCTTGTTGGAGCTGAACAATTGTTGGAGTTAGGAAACTAGTGACCTGGGAAAATAGGAGATGGTGGATGGAAAGAGGGAGGCTTGCTGATAAGAGGAGGGTTGCAGTGATTGGCTGTGACATGGTCTGGGAGTCAAGGACAGGGGGGAAGAGTTAGAGAAGGGGTGAAATGGAGAACCAAGTCCTCAGAGGAAAGGGAGACAGTGCTCCGAGTGGCCCTAGTGATGGAAGGAATCACCAGGGCAAATGTTCAGAAACATTGTGGAAAACTTGGGAATAAGGCAAATAGGGTGACGTGTCTCTTCAATGTCACAGTGGAACATGTCTTACAAGCCTACCTGCAAATCACTGGATTACCTAGCAGAATGAACCTGTGTTTGACTTTGTTATTTATAACTGGATTAGAACCCAGACACTGTAAAGTTACATATTAACTTGTACATTTCTGTGCAGGGGATAACCCTATAGCTTATTAGTGTTATGGCCCTGTGGGACATTAACCAGTTTTGTATCTACCCTAGCAATCCTATTCTCACTTTTTTTTCAGAATGTTTAGAAATGATCAGACCCTCAGGTGCTCATGGAATCAGCTTCATTGTTGTATTGGTTTCTTCATTAGCAAATTAATAAATTTTTTAGGTGTTCATTCAGTATTTTTAGGAGAGCAGTGTTTTTCATTTTTCAAGAAATTATAATTGGAGGGCATTAAAATCGTCAACAATTTTAATGGGAGTCATGATGGAGAGAGTAACTGTGCTTGGAGAGGGGGTCTTTAAAGAGGTGATCAAGTTGAAATGAGGTCATCAGGGTGGGTCCTAACCCAATACGACTGGAGTTCTTACAAGAAGAGGAAATTTAGACACAGACACATACATGGGGAGGACACAGGGAGAACACGGCCATCTACAAGCCGAGAAGGGAGACCACAGAGGAAACCCACCCTGCTAACACCTTGATCTCAAATTCTACCCTCCAGATCCGTGAGGAAGTAAATTTCTCTTGCTTAAGCCACTCATCCTTTGGTACTTTGTTGCGGCAGCCCCAGCAAACTCATTGCAGCCACCTCCTCTTTCCTTCCTCGGTCAGGACAATCACTGTGGGGACTTGGTGAGGGGGGTTCTATTCATGGTGTAAGTATTTTATTGAATGAGCTAAACTTCATAGGAGCAAAAGGAAAAAAAAAGTCTTCTTTCCCACCTTCTCCATTCAAGTCATCCTGAGGATTTGTTCTTAAATGTCCCTACACAGAATCTCAAGCAGACCTCATAGCTTTTTTTTGTGGGGTGGGGGGGGCGGGTACGCGGGCCTCTCACGGTTGTGGCCTCTCCCGTTGCAGAGCACAGGCTCACGGGCCCAGCCGCTCCGCGGCATGTGGGATCTTCCCGGACCGGGGCACGAACCCGCGTCCCCTGCATCGGCAGGCGGACTCTCAACCACTGCGCCACCAGGGAAGCCCCTCATAGCTTTTCCAAGCCCTTTCAGTCCCATGAAGAATCTCATTTCAGCAATTAAAACAGCCCGAGTTGTGTAATCATCAAAACTTCAAACTTCGCTGAAAGGTAAAGTGTTTCCCCTCGTAAAGCCGGCAGTGAGGGAGGCGGCGCCGTGTGCTTTCTTTGCGCCTCCGCTGTTGACCTTTCATTCCTCCTCCTCCTCTCAAGCCCTGGTCCTGACCCGTTCCATGGCGGGGTCGGTAGTGAAGGACGCGTTTTCGGGCCATCTCACGTGCAGCTGTGTCCTGGCACTGGGGCCCCCAGCTAGCAGGTGTGTGTGGTCCCCCTTTTCCTGGCTGGGGGCCCCAACCTACGAAGCTTCATGCAGGCCACCTGCTGGGCTCCTGGACCCCACTCCTCTCTGGAGTCCCCTCACCCCTCCAGAAGAATTCCCTCCGAAGACAGATCCCTTTCAAGATGTCTCCATGCCATCTCCTTCCCACGGAACCAGTGGACTCATGGGGAAAACACAGGTGTTTTTGTCATGCTCTTGACGGAAATAAACACATCCCAGTGAAACAATCTCTCCAGTGCGGTTGGGCTGAGACTATGGCCCCTCATGATTGACTAATGGAGAGCGTCAAATACCCCCGAGCCCCGGGGACCTGGGTACCGCTTCAAGGTCTCCTCCTGAAGCCGCCCTGTCACTTGCCTTGACTCGAGGGGAGGTACTCCTTCCCGTCCCCACGTTGGGGACCTGCCTTGGCACCAGCATGCTTCTCTGTAAAGCTCTCTCTCTCATCTCTCTAGTTCCTTGTCTTTCCTAGGCTGGTGTGTGCTTTTCCCCCGTGAAGCTTACAGCCTCTTAGGATGTGGGGACGCTTGGCATCAACTCCACGGTCAAGGGCCTCTGTGGCAGTAGGGTCCAGTTTGCAGGTCCTTTCACTGCAAGCCTGTGCTCTGGGGCTGAGTGTAAATGTCCAACCCATTGGTCCAGTCTGGATCACGGCTCCTCACTGCTGGCCGGCAGCGCCATCAGCTTGGATGAAATGTTTGTAACCAGCGTTTCTCCACGTTCCGAGACTGTGGGTCCACGTGGACGAATATCACCTGTCATAACCCACGTCTCGTGGACTCATGTCTCCACCTGAGAACCTTCTCCGTCTGAAGAGTCCCCCCAAATATTTGAGAGCCTCTAGGAGCTTCCTTTGGGGAAGAGAAGCTCCTGTGGGCACTCCTGCTGCCCTGCAGTGGGCATTTACCCTATGGGGTATTTTACACCCAGCACCCACATCTGCTAACACACACAGGGTTACTAGGAGGCACAAGTGCCTCTCTCCCCTTTGGGACGTCACACTCTATCCTGTGAATCCAAGCAGTGTGGCTTGTGTCCAATGTCTTAGTGAAATTTTTGCACGTATATCCCCCCTCACCCACTTGTCATAGAACTCCATCACGAGTTGGAAACCTCCCTCAACTGGAGGATGGCAAAGCTTGGTGGGACACTGACCTTTCCTCACCACTCTCCACTCAGGCTCCTGGTCACCCTGGATCAACCTGGCCCAGTCACTGCAGGGAATGGTCCCGGAGGGAGCAGGAGCTGGAGCAGAAAACATCCAAGGGACCCGCAGGACCAGAAGGGGACCCCCGTGTGCACCCGCAGGGCTCTGTCCTGCTGGCGCACGCCTGGCCCACCCTCATGTTAGCTCTGACCTGGGACAGTCCTTTGGAGGTGCTGCAGGAACCATCCTGCCGTGTTGAGCTCAGAGAGATGGGAGCTGCAGCCCAGCAGCTGGGGTGGGGAGGCGGGTGGCCAGGCGACGCTGCGGGCCCCGCCCTGGACTCTGAATCCAGCCGTGTGCTGGGCGGCCAGCGTGACTCTCTGCAGACATCCAATCTCAGCGTCCTGCCACCCTGAACCTGTCACAGCATGCAGGCGCAAAGGAAACCACATGAAAAGAAACTCCCTTTACCCAGCCTGGGCTGGGCTGACTTGTTTGTTTGTTTTGTGTGTTGTTTTCTGTTCATGCTTTTCAGGATCAAAGCTGTTGGCTGGATTTTTTTTGCTGCAGTGGTGAGAAATGTAGTCTCCAAGCAAAGGTCATTGGAGCAGACTCTTGGATTTAGTGAGGGGAAGGCTATAATCTTTCTTCCTGGCAGCCCTGGGCCACTGGAGAAAATTACGAAAGAGACCTTGTGCCCCCGTGGTGCACAGGCCGACAGCAAGGAGAGAGAATGAATAGCGAGTGGGACTGCTCCAGCGTCGAGTCAGATCTGCTTTGCCCAAATGCGGGCAAAACAACTTCAGGGCCAAGCAGAATCATCGGGGCAAAGAATCAGTGGGGCTAGAAGTTTTAATCGTATTCATAGAACACTTTCTTGTATCCGAATGCTAAACATTGCCCTAATGTGAAAGTTTTACATAGAAACGTGCTTCAGCAAATTGAACAGGGCCGCGCTGCAGTCTCATGTGGCCTTAAGAAGGGAGGGACCCGGCCCCTGCGGTGGGGATCCTGGCCCGGGCACCATCTACATTCCCAGGCCCCTGGGCTGGTCTGGGCACAGCTGGGCTGGGCTGGGCCGGGCAGGGCTGGCCTGGGACTTGAGTAGAAGCTCCCTGATAAGGAGTCGGGGCCCAGGCAGCGGACTGAAAACATATTGCCTGGACAGCCACGGCCAGGGGCCAGGAGCAGCGGAGGCTACCCGGCCTGCAGCCTCCTGCCGTGGGCACTGGTGTGGGCGCAGGTGGAGACAGACAGCCTGGGAAACTGCAGTCGTGGCACATCTGTGCATCTTGGGCTGGCGCCAGGCACCCGGACCCCTGAGATTCAGTGGCGGCAGCTCCCAGCGTGAGAAGACAATG
The DNA here is from genome assembly GCF_963455315.2 of Globicephala melas. NCBI lineage: Eukaryota > Metazoa > Chordata > Mammalia > Artiodactyla > Delphinidae > Globicephala > Globicephala melas. Next base: position 1,513,898 of record NC_083315.2, on the reverse strand, counting down.
CCTAGACTCCGCTCCTACCTGATTTACGAGCGAGAAGCAGATCTGGAGCCCTCAGGATGGTTGAAGCTGTTTTCACAATTGCTCCCCGGCCCCCAGCACCCGTACAGGCCGGGAAGATTCTTGTGCCAGCAGCTGGGAAGGACTTTCAAGGCTGGCAGCCACCACTGGCGGCCTCTCCTGGGTACCAAGGAGGAGAAAATTGCCCTCTTTCCTGACAATGCTGCTTTCCTCCCATTACCAGTTCAGTGTTGACACTAGGTTCCCGATGAAATCCAGGCCGTGGATGATGAAATCCGGGCCGTGGGGACTTCACGCCCTCATGGCAGTGGCTCCGATGATGCTATATGTTGGGCTGGAAAGAGCAGAAGCCTGGAAGCCGGGATCCCCAGGCCTTAGTCTTGGCCACAAAGCCAGCACTCAGCCCCCCAGAGCCTTGGGTGTGTCCCTTCACCTTGCCGGGCCTGGGGGGTGACCCTGAGTCCTGAGGAGCTAGAGGATGGGCTGTGGGCTCCATGTCACTTGCAGTTTCATGTCCGGTAATGGGGGTGAAAGGAGGGGCTCAGGTTGACAGACCAGGTGTCTGGGCTCACACCCTTTACCCCCAGGAACACTGGGCCTACCTGACCCGAGAACCCGGTGTGGGTAGTTTGCTTGCTTTTGCCAAGATTTGGGTCTCAGATGAGATGTCACGTATGAAGGTTCTCCAACGCCAAAGGGGAATCCTCCTGAGATGGTTGTTATTGGTAATAGTAATATTCACCGTGGACCATGGGTCTCAGGAAGACAGGGCTCCTGTGTATGCCTAGGAGTTCCCCATCTTCACAGCTTGCCGCGCCCACTGTGGGAGCAGGTGGCCACAGCTCCCCCTCTCCCACCCAGGGTGCTGGGACATACTCAACAAGAAGGGTGATTCAAAACAGCCCTGCATCTTGACTCTTGAAGGAAAGTGATTTTTATCCCCTTTTGCTCTCTCAGTGATGCTGAGCATCTGGATGGAGGGCGTTTATATAATCCAGTCAGTCTTATTTGACAGATACAGAAAGAAACGCCCTGAGATCTGTGCGAGGTCACGGGCCAAGCTGTGGGGAACCCCCGGCCTGAGGCCAGCTGCCTGTCTTCTGGTTCACAGTTCTTTCTCCTCCCCACCGCCACACCCTTCGGCACCAGAGGCTTTGCCGACAGAACCTCAGCTATGCAGACTTCCCCAAACGCTCAGAAGACGGAAGAGATTTTTCACTTTTTTTTTACTCACATCTTACATGTTGGGAAGCCACAGACAGAGAGCAAGTATCACGAAATGCTCAGTTTCTCTTCTCAAACAAACGTATATATTTGTGCATGTATGATGGGAAATTTCCTTTTCAGTTCAGAGTTGAAGCATCCCCTGGACTATAGTAATGACAGGTCTTAGATCCTGATATCCTGCTCTCATTTTCACAGACCTCTTTCTCCCCTAACTAGAGAAAAAGTCAAGGAGTAAAAAAAAAAAAAAAAGGGGAGTTGCTTAGTGCTCAAGAATGAATAAAGTTTAAGGGGAAAAGTAGGAAAGCATGTGCACTTTGGGGGTGTTCATGTCACCCCCTACAGATATACAAGGTGCCCCCCATCGCAGCAGGGTCGTGACGCGGTGACTGTTCACCAATATCACACGACGGTGGCTACAGGCCTGGGCAGGTCAGGCCCCCAGGGCTGCAGCTCTTCCCTGAACCTCTCCCAGATGCCAGGAGCAGAAGTGATCCTGCGATTCTCTCTACACACCATTTTTTTTGCGGGGGAGGGCAATGGACCATTCATGCATAGGTGATCATGCCTGTAGCTTATTTCCAGAGCATTAGGTAGAGGAAAAAAGAAATGAATTTTTTGCAGAAATTGCTCTTAATATATCCAGAGTCTGGCCTAATAGATGCAATTGGATGTGCCTTATTTTCCTGCTCATCTACAGGTAAAATTCCTCACTGTCTCCCAAGCAGGACGGACAAAGGGATGCGAGAGTGTATCTTACCCTATATGAAGACATGTGCTCCTAGCACTTCTATTCAGCCTGTCACAACTCGATCCCATTTTCCTGAATGGCTTGTTTAACTTTCACAGGGTATCAGATGAACTGTGGTGTAAATAATATTTGAACAAGAGGGAGATTATTGAGCTGCTAGCTAAAAAGGCACTTTACAGATACCCCATTACCCTGTTTAAATATCCCAAGCATTAGTGCGCTTGGAAACCTCTTCATATTAAGTAATCATTTTAAAACAACACACATTGTTCAGCGGGAGGCACCCGATTCCAGCTCCATGTTTAGCACTTAAAAGAGTTTAGAGACTCCAGACGCCCTTATCAACTCTCAGACAGGGGCACTAAACGTCAGGTGGGTTGCTCCTGCCTGGAAACCACAGGCTAGAGCTCAGATGAACACAGGCTCCAGTTAAGTGCTTAAAGTATTAAGAGAATCTAAAAACAAAGTGAACACCATTAGCCAAATTGGGGTTGGCTTTTGATGATCTATGACTGGTATTTGTGGTTGGTCTTTGTCAAAAGTTTTTTAAAAGCGAAGGGGTTGGGGGTGGAAATGATATGCTTAGAACTCTTCTTCAGGATACAACAGAATCAGAAGGGTCCGTTAAGGAGTCTGGACCAATGAGCATTTCTAAACATCTGATTTTCGCCCTCAAACACAACTAGTTATGAGAGGCCACCAGAAGGAAAAAAAAAAAAAAAGCCAGCTCTAATGTGAAGAAATTGCTGGCATGTATTCAGCAGACAATCAGAAAATGCAAGTCAAAAAAGGTGAGAAAATGGCTTTTTTCACATTTAAAACTGTAGAAGCCAACCTTTGATCTCCTGTAAGGACAGTGGATGGAAATTTAATTATTTTTGTCTTCACTTAACTTAGAAAATTATTTAGATGGAAAAAAAAATAATCCTCCACTGGGTAAGACACAACGCTTTTCAAAGTACTTTTGCTCCTACCGTCTTAATTTGAGCCTCATAAAAGCGCCATGCAGTAGGTAAAACTGTGTCCATTTTACAGATTGGAAAATAAAGAGAAACGAGCTCTGCCACGCTCTGAGTGCTCAATTTCAAACTTATTTTTTGGGGTGGCACCAGTAAGAAGTAGCCCTAGAAAGAAAACACAGGCCGTCCAGATCCTAGTAGAGCTTCAAAAACTCAAATCCAAGCCAGAACGATCATCAGAGACATTCTATGGAGATGCTCTGTTCCTTGGTAATCATATGGAGCCCCCCACTCACTCTAACACCCAGGGAAGAAGGTCACTCCTGATGCCTTTGTCCCAATCTCAATTCAGAGGTCTGGAATCAGAGAACCTTCACTTAATCCCAAGAGACATTTAGTAGATGGCACTGATCTTCAGTTTTTCCCTTGAGAAAACTTGTATGCATGATGGTGACGATTGATTATGATATGGGTACACAATGCCTGGCACACACTATGGGCTTGATAAAGAATTGTTTTTCCTCAGTCGCATGCTGGGAATTGCTTGCTTCCCCCTGGGTCATGTGTATTCTAGGAGAGAGACCCTAGAAGGTAAGGCATGGTTTCCTTGTGCTCTGAACTGCTATTGTTAACAGCAACTCCACCCTTCTTTTTTCAATTGCAGTGTAGTTGATTTATAATGTGTTCGTTTCTGGTGTACAGCAAAGTGATTCTGTTACACACACACACACACACACACACACACACACACACACACACACATATATATATGTATATATCTGTCTTTTTTTTAGATTCTTTTCCATTATAGGTTATTACAAGATATTGAATATAGTTCCCTATGCTATACAATAAATCCTTGTTGTTTATCTTTTTTTACGTATGGTAGTGTACATCTGTTAATCCCATACTCCTAATTTATCCCTCCCCCCAGCTCCTTTCCCCTTTGACAACCGTAAATTTGTTTCTATGTCTGTGGGTTTGTTTCTGTTTTATAAAAAAGTTCAACTGTACTATTTTTTAGATTCTACATATACGTCATAGCATACAGTATTTGTCTTTCTCTGTATGACTTATCTCACTCAGCAGAATAACATCCAGGCCCATTCATGTTATTGCAAATGGCAGAATTTCATTCTTTTTCATGGCTGAGTAGTATTCCATTGTATATATATGTACCACATCTTCTTTATCCATTCCTCTGTCAATGGACACTTAGGTTGTTTCCATGTCTTGGCTGCTCTGAATAGTGCAGCTATGAACACTGGAGTGCACGTATCTTTTCAAATTAGAGCAACAGAAACCCCATCTCTTATTTGGAGGGGGCAGCCATGCTGCACCCCCGTTTCTGATTGGCCTCCCAATGTGTGCAGGCCCCATGTAGCCTGAACCCCCATGTGGGTTCAGTCAACATCTTCCACATACTCCCGTGATCTTTCTGCAATGCTGTACTTCCATCGCAAGGGATACTATGAAGATTTCCCTTCCAAGTCTAGCCCTATATTCCAAATAATCAAATTTAAATAAACGTGTTATACTTAAGTTTACCTTTCATTGCTGAGTTGATCTAGTCTTCAATGTAGAAGTTAGTTTAATATCTTTTCATTTTCAGTTTTCAAGACACGCTATGATAAAGTCTTGCCCCGAAGATTCAGCCCGATTTTGACCACTAACTCAACAAATATTTATCAAGCACCTACAATGTATGCAGCAGCAATTCTTCTTGGTTCTGGGAGGAAAACCGAACAAGACTGTCTGCAGTTCCTGTTTTCAGAGGGCTTCCTTGCATTCTAGAGTGAGAAACAATTAAGAGACAAATAAAATAAATGCAGGCTCTGATCTGCCGCGAAGAAAAAAATATAGAATTGAGAGAGCACTAGTTAAGATTCCACAAGCAGGAGATGTATGCGGAGGGGGGGGCATTCAAGCTGAAATCTACAAGAGACTCAGCAAAACTCCCCTTTTCAACCAAGCCCGAGCCCGATGCGTATCTCAAACAGTTGGCTTCCGAGAGAGTCCCCTTAATCCAGCGAGCATTTGGCTATGTTTTCAACTTTTTACACGCACACCCACAGAACTTTTAAATACACACTATTTCTCTGTGAAGTCGTGAAATGGTGTTTCTCTGAGATGACATTTTATAACGCAAGACAAATGTCAGTTAGGACCCGGGACCGTTGAACCTCAGGTCTTTCCAAAAAGCCATTTCTGGAAAACATAAATCATCCCGTGAGCTTTCATGATGGATGGTAACATGGCAAAGGTCCATCCTTTACCTCACGCTCAATAATTCTCAGCAGCGTCTTCACCGCCCGTACATTTCTGTCACTCTGGGCAGGTTTTAGGGACTCTGGAAAATGCCCTAAATCATGGAGACACTCCTTCCGCGCTTAGAAGTGATTTGTCAAGGGTTTTCCGCCAGCGGAGGGGCCATGGGAGCAGGCGTCGCCCAGCTTCCCGTGGCTCTGAGAAGGAAGCCAGAACGGAGCCCTCCAGGAGCTGTTTTCCTGAATGGGACTCCATCTGATAGAACAGCTGAGTTAGGGAGGGGTGTCCTCAGATTACAGATAAGACCACGGAGCCGAATCCAACAAGCAGGGATTTCCACCCAGAGCTGTGCTGTGAGATGAGCAGATATTTGTCTGTGAAGGCGGTGAGTGAAGGAAAGCGCCAATAAAAATTACATTATTAGGGAGCCTTCTTGTCTTCTTTCGTTGCTATTAGTCCATTTATTCCATGGAAATTGTTACCTTTGGGGCGATTATGCACGCACCCCGACATAATGATGATCACACCTACACATGAAATATTATCCCTTTGAAAAGGCCAGCCCAATTTGTGGAAGGTCCTTGTGTACGAAGAAACCGATATCTTTGGGAATTTTTTAATTATTTAACTTTTCCACGGGGAAAAGAGAAGCTTGTCTTCTGAGGTTTGACGCTGCAGGAAAGGAAAAGACACAGCTAATTTTGTTGCCTTATTAGATTATCTGGGGATTGTTTATTTTCCATTGCTTCTCTGACAAGTCAAAAAGGATCTAGAATCCTGGTTCACATTGAGTGTGTCCGTCTTCAATTCCTAAACTCTCCATGTCTGTGAAAGATTTCGTTGCAGAATAGAGCATGGGAAGCGGTCGGCAGATTTTGCCCTAAATGGACTTAGGACATTCCGAACAAGGACTGCGATATTTCCCAGGACTGTTCTTGGTCTTCAGTGCTCGTGACATCATCAAAGACCTGGGCATGTGACTTGGTCCTCAGCTCCCAGGCCCCGAAAGGATTCCCATTCCTGTTCTTAGAACGCACATAGGGTCAAGTTTTCATGGGCTTGTTCTGGTGCTGTATCTAAGCCTGGGATCAAGTTTGACATTCAAAACAAAGTTGAAGTCACCATAACCCCCTATAGGATGACTGAGGCCATTAAAAGCTGCACCAGGATTTCTGTCGCCACAAAGGGCAGACGGGTTCTTTAGGTCTCTTTTTTTCAGACAACACGCTGGTAGCGTGGTAATTGGAACATGGTTTATTTGGCCAGAGGTGGTGAAGGACTGAGTCATCCCTTCAGCAAAAAAAACCCTGAGGAAAGGCTGGTTCAAGGAACCTGACACTTGATGGCCTTTCAACTCTGGGTCACGTCCGCTTAGACCTTGAGGCAAATTCCCTGTGGGGACACATATAGATCGCATGCAGTGATGTCAAATCGCCATGGGGTTACATGGTAGCAGGGATTTAATCAAAGCTGGGATTACCCCTTAAGGAATCGGAAAGAGCCTGAGGTTTGGAAGCTGAGGGATTTGTTTCTCTTTTTCTCCGATTCTTAGCAGCTTCATCTGTGAGTTCTAGATGATAAAAACACCCACCGCACACGGAGGGTTGGAATCATTAGATCAGATCTTTCCTATTATTAGTTCCCTCCCTCCCTCCCTCCCTCCCTTCCTTCCTTCCTCCCTCCCTCTCTTCCTTCCTTCCTTCCTCCCTCCCTTCCTCTCTTCCTTCCTTCCTTCCTTCCTTCCTTCCACTCCCACCTCCATTTGGAGAACGGTATTTTGGAAGGAGATTTTTAAAAATCATCTTCTAAGGCTAGAAAACGGATGAATTCTTTAGAGAATGTTATAGAATAGCACCTCTGTGTTAAATACATGCATATATTTATATGTATAGCATGTATTAATAACATAGCTCACAGCTTCTCACTTACCCTTTCCAGTGTTTCTGCCGTATGGATATATAATCACCACATTCTACAGATGAGAAAACTGAGGTTCAAACAAGTCCATCCGCTTGCCAGGAGTCTCACCTTGGATCACTGCTGGAGCTGGGATTTGAAGCCAGATGAATCTCATTTCCAAATTTATATCCTCTCTATAGGCCCAAATTCCAACTGGTGACAGCAGACTGTGTATTCTAATCAAAATCTAAAAGAGAAGCAAAGTCAGATGGCGTAGATCAACGGTTGCCAAACATAACTGTGTCTGAGACAAACGTGGGATCTGACTAAACGGAGAGCCCAGGACTCAGCCCTGGAGGTTCTGACTGAGCATTTGTAGGACAGGGTCTGGGGATCTGCACGTTAACAAACACCCTAGAGGGTTCCAGTGGTCCAAGGTTCACAACTAGGGAAACATGACTGGAGACTCTATTTGTTGACTCTATTTGCCCCCCCTCATCCTCTGTGACACAAAACCAGGACCCACCCAGAGCGTCAGCTTTCTCACTGGGAACGGTGCTGAGCTGAGGAAAGACAGGAGCCCCAGTGCTGAGTTCTCTAAACGTCTGAGCGCTCGCATGTCACAGGTGCCACTGAAAGCCACGGGCCATCTCTGCCCACCGCAGCCATCGTGCTCAGGGAGTGATAGCTATGCAGAGCTGTAGGTAACTACCCACCATCGATGTCAGTAACCAAGTGATGAGCTGAAGAAAATAACTAGATTCAGTCTTTCTTGAACTTTATAGATGTTTGGCCTTTTCTTTTTTTTCTAGAGAATGTTGGGAAGAACGTTGAGTCACTCACTTGAACTCCCAAAGCTCTGATCATGAACAAGGCTCCCATCCATTCCAGAAAATCTGGAACTTTGCTGACTTCACCTCTGAATCCAAGATATCAGGGGACTTGCCTGCAGAAGGCTTTGACTGACTTACCTGCACTCACCTGACAGCACAGACCATTCTCTCAGAAAGATTCTGTTCTAAATCTCAGGCATTTCCTGGAGGAGGACCCAATGGCAGGCTCTGGGGACAGTGGTCCTCAAACTTTGGCTGCGTCAGCATCCCTTGGGAGCTCATGCAAACAGAAGCTGCTGGCCTCATCCCCGCAGAGTCATAATCAGCAGGTCTGGGGTGGGGGCCAGGAATCTGCATTTCTCACAAGCTCCCAGATTACGTTGATGCTACTGGTTGGGGAACGACACTCTGAGACACATTGCCTTAGGCATTAATTCTGTACCAATGTCAAGACTTTAAAACTTTCACAGCTGTGAGGAAATATAAGTTCTTTGCCTAAGTTCCACCCTGGGGAGAAAAGGCTTACCCAGTTCACTTCTGTTAACCATGTTTCTATAAAAGTTGTCAAACAATCCTTGGTAACGTTTCTGACAATGCTTGGATAAGAATGGTTTTAGACAAGAAAAGTGTGAATACATGCAGGGACCTAAGCTCCTCATGGGTCTTGTTCACGTCATGTGTTGTCCGTCACTACAGAGGTTCCAAAGACACACCAGGGATTTGTCTTCATTCTGTACCTGGTTGGCAGGACAACCATTAAAGAACTGCATCTTTGGGACTTCCCTGGCTGTCCAGTGGTTGGGGCTTGATGCTTCCACTGCAGGGGGCACTGGTTTGATTCCTGGTCTGGGAACTAATCCCTCAGACAAAAAAAAAAGAAGAATTGCATCCTTTTTTCAAAATGAAATATAGTTGTTTTATAATGTTGTGTTAGTTTCTGGTGTACAGAAAGTGTGGAACAGATGCCCTCAGGCGACCTACATACAGAGGCAGGGCCACATCCAAAGCTGAACCCCAGTAGCTGTGCGAACAAAGAAGAGAAAGGGAAATCTCTCCCAGCAGCTTCAGGAGCAGCAGATTAAACCTACACAATCAACTTGATGTACCTGCATCTGTGGAATACATGAAGAGACAACGAATCATCCCAGAATTGAGGAGGTGGGCTTTGGGAGCAACTGTAGACTTGGGGTTTGCTTTCTGTATCTAAATTTTTTCTGGTTTTATGTTTGTCTTAGTTTGATACTTAGAGCTTATTATCACTGGTAGATTTGTTTATTGATTTGGTTGCTCTCTTCTTTTTTTTTTACATACATACAGATATATATGTATTTTTCCTTTTTCTCTTTTTGTGAGTGTGTACGTGTGTGCTTCTTTGTGTGATTTTGTCTGTATAGCTTTGCTTTTACCATTTATCCTAGGGTTCTGTCTGTCTGTTTTTTTGGGGTTTTTTTGTTTGTTTGTTTGTTTTTAGTATAGTTTTTAGTGCTTGTAATCATTGGTGGATTTGTTTTTTGGTTTGGTTGCTCTCTTCTTTCTTTCTTTCTTTTTTCTTTTTTCAAATTACTTTCTAACTTTTTATATTTTTAATAATTTTTTTATTTTTTATTTTAATAACTTTATTTTCTTTTTTCCTTCTTTCTCTCTTTCTTTCTCCCTTTTCTTCTAAGCCATGTGGCTGACAGGGTCTTGGTGATTCAGCCGGGTGTCAGGCCTGTGCCTCTGAGGTATGAGAGCCGAGTTCAGGATGTTAGTCCACCAGAGACATCCTGACTCCACGTAATATCAACTGGTGAAAGCTTTCCCAGAGATCTCCATCTCAATGCTAAGACGCAGCTCCACTCAACGACCAGCAAGCTATAGTGCTGGACACCCTATGCCAAAAAACTAGCAAGACAGGAACACAACCCCACCCATTAGCAGAAAGGCTGCCTAAGATCATAATAAGGTGACAGACACCCCAAAACACACCACCAGATGTGGACCCGTCCACCAGAAAGACAAGATCCAGCCTCATCCACCAGAACACAGCCACTAGTCCCCTCCACCAGGAAGCCTACACAAGCCACTGAACAAACCTTACCCACTGGGGGAAGACACCAAAAACAATGGGAACTACGAACCTGCAACCTGTGAAAAAGAGACCCCAAACACAGTAAGTTAAGCAAAATGGGGAGACAAGAAATATGAAGCAGATGAAGGACCAAGGTAAAAAACTACCAGACCAAACAAATGAAGAGGGAATATGCAGTCTACCTGAAAAAGAATTCAGAATAATGATAGTAAAGATGATCCAAAATCTTGGAAATAGAATGGAGAAAGTACAAGAAACATTTAACAAGGACCTAGGAGAACAAAAGTGCAAACAATGATGAATAACACAATAAATGAAATTAAAAATTCTCTAGAAGGAATCAATAGCAGAATAACTGAGGCAGAAGAATGGATAAGTGACCTGGAAGGTAAAATAGTGGAAATAACTACCACAGAGCAGAATAAAGAAAAGAGAATGAAAAGAATTGCGGACAGTCTCAAAGACCTCTGCGACAATATTAAACTCACCAACATTCAAATTATAGGGGTCCCAGAAGAAGAAGAGAAAAAGAAAGGGACTGAGAAAATATTTGAAGAGACTGTAGTTGAAAACTTCCGTAAAATGGGAAAGGAAACAGTCAGTCAAGTCCAGGAAGCGCAGAGAGTCCCATACAGGATAAATCCAAGGAGAAACATGCCAAGACACATATTACTCAAACTACCAAAAATTAAATACAAAGAAAAAATATTAAAAGCAGCAAAGGAAAAACAACAAATAACATACAAGGGAATCCCCATAAGGTTAAACAGCTGATCTTTCAGTAGAAACTCTACAAGCCAGAAGGGACTGGCAGGACACATTTAAAGTGATGAAGGAGAAAATCCTGCAACCAAGATTACTCTAACCAGCAAGGATCTCATTTAGATTTGATGGAGAAATTAAAACTTTTACAGACAAGTAAAAGCTAAGAGAATTCAGCACCACCAAACCAGCTTTACAACAAATGCTAAAGGAACTTCTCTGGCAGGAAACACAAGAGAAGGAAAAGACCTACAATAACACCCTAAAACAATGAAGAAAATGGTAATAGGAATATACATACTGATAACTACCTTAAATGTAAATGTATTAAATGCTCCAACCATTTAAAAGACACAGGCTGGCTGAATGGATACAAAAACAAGATCCATATATATGCTGTCTACAAGAGACCCACTTCAGACCTAGGGACACATACAGACTGAAAGTGAGGGGATGGAAAAAGATATTCCATGCAAATGGAAAGCAAAAGAAAGCTGGAGTAGCAATTCTCATATCAGACAAAATAGACTTTAAAATAAAAACTGTTACAAGAGACAAAGAAGGACACTACATAATGATCAAGGGATCAATCCAAGAAGAAGATATACCAGTTGTAAATATTTATGCACCTAACACAGGAGCATCTCAATACATAAGGCAAATGCTAACAGCAATAAAAGGGGAAATCAACAATAACATGATCATAGTAGGGGACTTTAACACCCCACTTTCACCAATGGACAGATCATCCAAAATGAAAATAAATAAGGAAACACAAGCTTTAAATGATACATTAAACAAGATGGACTTTTAGACATTCCATCTGAAAACAACAGAATACACTTTCTTCTCAAGTGCTCATGGAACATTCTCCAGGATAGATCATATCTTGGGTCACAAGTCAAGCCTTGGTAAATTTAGGAAAATTGAAATCATATCGAGTATCTTTTCCGACCACAACGCTATGAGACTAGATATCAGTTACAGGAAAAAAAATGTAATAAATACAAACGCATGGAGACTAAACAATACACTACTTAATAACCAAGAGGTCACTGAAGAAATCAAAGAGGAAATCAAAAAATACCTAGAAACACATGACAATGAAAACACAACAACCCCAATTCTATGGGATGCAGCAAAGCAGTTCTAATAGTGAAGCTTATAGCAATACAATCCTACCTAAAGAAACAAGAAACATCTCAAATAAACAACCTAACCTTACACCTAAAGCAATTAGAGAAAGAACAAAAAAACCCCAAAGTTAACAGAAAGAAAGAAGTAATAAAGATCAGATCAAAAATAAATGAAAAAAAAATGAAGGAAACAATAGCAAAGATCAATAAAACTGAAAGCTGGTTCTTTGAGAAGATAAACAAAATTGATAAACCATTAGCCAGACTCATCAAGAAAAAAAAGGGAGAAGACTCAAATCAATAAAATTAGAAATGAAAAAGAAGAAGTAACAACTGACACTACAGAAATGCAAGTTTCATGAGAGATTACTACAAGCAACTATATGCCAATAAAATGGACAACCTGGAAGAAATGGACAAATTCTTAGAAAAGCACAACATTCCAAGACTGAACCAAGAAGAAATAAAAAATATAAACACACCAATCAAAAGCACTGAAATTGGGCTTCCCTGGTGGTGCAGTGGTTGAGAGTCCGCCTGCCGATGCAGGGGACGCGGGTTCGTGCCCCAGTCTGGGAAGATCCCACATGCCATGGAACGGCTAGGCCCGTGAGCGATGGCCACTGAGCCTGGGTGTCTGGAGCCTGTGCTCCACAGTGGGAGAAGCCACAACAGTGAGAGGCCCACGTACCACACACACACAAAAAAAGTACTGAAATTGAGACTGTGATTAAAAATTTTCCAACAAACAAAAGCTTAGGACCAGATGGTTTCACAGGCGAATTCTATCAAACACTTAGAGATGAAATACCACCTATCCTTCTCAAGCTCTTACAAAATATAACAGAGGGAGGAACACTCCCAAACTCATTCTGAGGCCATCATCACCCTCATACCTAAACCAGACAAAGATACTACAAAAAAAGAAAAATACAGACCAATATCACTGATGAATATAGATGCAAAAATCCTCAACAAAATGCTAGCAAACAGAATCCAACAACACATTAAAAGGATCATACACCATGATCAAGTGGGATTTATCCCAGGGATGCAAGGATTCTTCAATATATGCAAATCAATCAATGTGATAAACCATATTAACAAATTGAAGGAGAAAAATCATATGATCATCTCAATAGATGCAGGAAAAGCTTTTGAAAAAATTCAACACTCATTTATGATAAAAACCCTCCAGAAAGTAGGCATAGAGGGAAATTACCTCAACATTAAAAAGGCCATATATGACAAACCCACAGCCAACATCGTTCTCAATGGTGAAAAACTGAAACCATTTCCTCTAAGATCAGGAGCAAGAAAAGGTTGTCCAGTCTCATTGCTATTATTCAACATAGTTTTGGAAGTTTTAGCCACAGCAATAAGAGAAGAAAAAGAAATAAAAGGAATCCAAATTGGAAAAGAAGAAGTAAAGCTGTCACTATTTGCAGATGACATGATAATATACATAGAGGATCCTAAAGATGCTACCAGAAAACTACTAGAACTAATCAATGAATTTGGTAAAGTAGCAGCATAGAAAATTAATGCACAGAAATCTCTTGCTTTCCTATACACTAATGATGAAAAATCTGAAAGAGAAATTAAGGAAACACTCCCATTTACCATTGCAACAAAAAGAACAAAATGCCTAGGAATAAGCCTACCTAAGGAGACAAAAGATCTGTATGCAGAAAACTATAAGACACTGATGAAAGAAATTAAAGATGATACAAACAGAGGGAGAGATACACCATGTTCTTGGATTGGAAGAATCAACGTTGTGAAAATGACTCTACTACCCAAAACAATCTACAGATTTAATGCAATCCCTATCAAACTACCACTGGCATTTTTCACAGAACTAGAACAAAAAATTTCACAATTTGTATGGAAACACAAAAGACCCCGAATAACCAAAGCAATCTTGAGAAAGAAAAATGGAGATGGAGGAATCAGGCTCCTGGACTTTAGACTATACTACAAAGCTACAGTAATTAAGATAGTATGGTACTGGCACAAAAACAGAAATATAGATCGATGGAACAGGATAGAAAGCCCAGAGATAAACCCATGCACATATGGTAACCTTATTTTTTATGAAGGAGGCAAGAGGATACAATGGAGAAAAGACAACCTCTTCAATAAGTGGGAAAACTGGACAGCTACATGTAAAAGAATGAAATTAGAACACTCCCTAACACCATACACAAAAATAAACTCAAAATGGATTAAAGACCTAAATGTAAGGCCAGACACTATAGAACCCTTAGAGGAAAACATAGGCAGAACACTCTACACCATAAATCACAGCAAGATCCTTTTTGACCCACCTCCTAGAGAAATGGAAATAAAAACAAAAATAAACAAATGAGACCTAATGAAACTTAAAAGCTTTTGCACAGCAAAGGAAAACATAGACAAGACAGAAAGACAACCCTCAGAATGGGAGAAAATATTTGCAAATGAAACAACTGACAAAAGATTAATCTCCAAAATATAGTAACAGCTCATTCAGCTCAATATCCAAAAAACAAACAACCCAATCCAAAAATGGGCAGAAGACCTAAATAGACATTTCTCCAAAGATGATATACAGATTGCCAACAAACACATGAAAGGATGCTTAACATCACTAATTATTAGAGAAATGCAAATCAAAACTACAATGAGGTATCACCTCATACCAGTCAGAATGGCCATTATCAAAAAATCTACAAACAATAAATGCTGGAGGGCTCCCTGGTTGCACAGTGGTTAAAAATCGCCTGCCAACACAGAAGGCACAGGTTTGAGCCCTGGTCCAGGAAGATTCCACATGCTGCGGAGCAACTAAGCCCATGCACCACAACTACTGAGCCCGTGCTCTAGAGCCCGCGAGCCACAGCTACTGAACCCGTGTGCCACAACTACTGAGCTCACACGCGTAGAGCCCGTGCTCCACAACAAGAGAAGCCACTGCAATTAGAAGCCTGCACACCACAATGAAGAGTAGCCTCCACTCGCTGCAACTAGAGAAAGCCCGCACGCAGCAACAAAGACCCCACTCAGCGAAAAATAAATGAACAAATAAATAAATAAATTTAAATAAATAAATAAATGCTGGAGAGGGTGTGGAAAAAAAGGAACCCTCACACTGTTGGTGGGAATGTAAACTAACTGATACAGCCACTATGGAGAACAGTATGGATGTTCCTTAAGAAACTAAAAATAGAACTACCATGTGACCCAGCAATCCCTCTACTGGGCATATACCCTGAGAAAACCATAATTCAAAAAGAATCATGTACCACAGTGTTCATTGCAGCTGTATTTACAATAGCAGGACATGGAAGCAACCTAAGTGTCCATTGACAGATGAATGGATAAAGAAGATGTGGCACATATATACAATGGAATATTACTCAGCCATAAAAAGAAATGAAATTGAGTTATTTGTAGTGAGGGAGATGGACCTAGAGTCTGTCATACAGAGTGAAGTAAGTCAGAAAGAGAGAAACAAATACCGTATGCTAAAACATATATATGGAATCTAAAAAAAAAAAATGGTTCTGAAGAACCTAGGGGCAGGACAGGAATAAAGATGCAGACGTAGAGAATGGACTTGAGGACATGGGGAGGGGAGGGGTAAGCTGGGACGAAGTGAGAGAGTGGCATGGACTTATAAATACTACTAAATGTAAAATAGATAGCTAGTGGGAAGCAGCCACATAGCACAGGGAGATCATCTCGGTGCTTTGTGACCACCCAGAGGGGTGGGATAAGGAGGGTGGGAGGGAGACGCAAGAGGGAGGGGATATGGGGATGTATGTATATGTATAGCTGATTCACTTTATTATAAAGGAGGAACTAACAGACGACTGTAATGCAATTATACTTTACTATAATAAAGACGTTAAAAAAAAACCTTGAAACAATATAAAAAAAAAGAAACAAGTGTATATGCATGTGTTTGTTCCTATAGTTTAACAGTTAGGATCTTTCTTTGTTTGCAAGTGACAAAAACCATTCTCACCCACTGAAACTGGATTTGTTTTAAATGGGAGGGTTTAAGTTTATTATCTGTGTTACTTTATAACTCAGAAGTATTCTGGCTTCAGGAGCAGGTTGCTCCAGAGCTCAAGTGAAGTCATCAGCTTGATGTTTCTCTCTCTTCGTTTCCTGGCCCTACTTCACTAGTGGAGGTGGCAAGTAATCCTCTGAGTGTAATAGTTGAGATCAGATGCCCACCTCGTAACCAACCACTGTGGTCAATAGAGCCAAGACCACACGGGCTGAGAGTAAGCAGAGGTGAATTCCGAAGTGAAAACTAGAGCCTTCACTGGAAGATGAGAAATGGAGAGGAAAATGCAAGGGATAGCTACCATAAAGGGATAAGAATGGATGACGAGATGGGGGCAGCTCAGCAGGGACTGGACTTGAGGAACCCAAAATACCCTGGACCAGCAGGCTTCCATTCCTCCAGTATTATTGTGGACCGAAAGTTTCAGCCTTTGGTAAATGTGAGTTATTTTTGTCTTAAGATTTCATTGCTGTATAGAAGTAAGTGGGTAAGACGTGAAGGTCACGTTTCGTGGCATTACCTTTATAGAGTTAGGGTCAGATAAGCAGATTTCCTCTTGCCTCTCCTATTGTATGCAGTGACATAACTTTCTTTGTTTCCTTAATATTTTCTCAAGGAAGATCGAATTTGTGTTGGAATTCCTTGGTTACAGCTCCGGTCATGAGATCCTACCACTTACTTAGCCTGTGACCTTAATTAAGTCATTTAAACTTTCTGGACTACAGATTGCTTTCCTGTAAAACGAAGAAGTTGGTTAAGTGATCTGAAAGTCTCCTGCTAAGAAAATAAATGTAGTGGGAATCCCAGCTTCAGGCTACATTGCGTTCCCTCTTGGGATTCAGATGTGACTACCCACGTCTGGGAAACTAGGAAAACCAGCCCTAGAGAAGAGGGAGCCGGATAGGATCAACCAGAGTCATGGTCTCTATCACCTGGACTTCCTCTCAGACCCCAGCAACCAGTGATGCATCTAAGAATCCTTAGTAAACAGAGAGAGCTGTAAACAAAAGAGATGTCTCACTGAATTGCTATAAAAACGTATCACTCAGAGTGAGGAGGGAGTCTTTCCTCTTTGCCACTATGATACAGCATGCTGCTTGGCACACCGAGGGCTCCAACTAAACGTACCAATGGACACACAGAAATCCCTCTCACTGAAAACTTGCAAGCAGCCTCGGCCAACCAACTTTTCAAAGTATCTTCAGATATGGACGTCTAGTTAAATATAATGGATTGAAAAATACACATTTAACGCAGCTTCTTCCCAAAACACCACTAAAATAACAGAAAGGAATTTTCTAAAAGGCCCACAGGGAAAAGAAGAATGGAAAAAAAGATGATAGCAGCTGGATTTTGCAAGCCGGAAAGTAAAAAAATGACGGGTAACCGACTTAGAGGATCAAAGAACACTGAGCCCTGAGCTCCTTCAGAGCAAAGACAAAAAGAACCATATTTACACTAAGGAGGCCCCAGCCACTCAGATACATGATGGCAGCAGGTACCCCTGGAGGTGGGATAAAGGTGGGGCGGAATGCCTTTTGCTTAGCAGTTGCTTCCGGTCCATGAATACACCATAATTTATTTAATATTATTTATTCAATATTTTAACATTATATAGTTAGGGATTCCTTTTTTTTTTTTTTCTTGAGGTTACAAATAACACTGCATGCGACATCCTGGCACGTAAAAATTCTGCATGATTCCCTAATTATTTCCTTAGGATAAAACACTGGAAGTGCTCTTACTTCAAAGACTATAAACATGTTTAGCACCTTGATAGGTCCCATTCAATGCCCTAGAGAAGGTCTGCACACATGTGGACTCCTGGCTGTAGTGTATGCATCCCCACCTCTTCACACTGATGCCAGCTCCAGGGGTCAAGTCTTTTCCAGACTTTGACACCATGATACATAAAAATGGTTCCACTCTTTAATTTGTATTCCACTGATTGATAATGAGGTTCAAAGCATTAAATATATGTTTATTGGGTTTCTGTAATTTTTTGAGAATTGCTGTGCAAACCCTTAGCCCATCTGTTCCTTGGGTTGTTTATCTTATCCTTGCTATTTTGTGTTAACTCTTCATGTTAAAAAAAATACCTTTTGCATCTATGTAAAAAGGTGTTATTTTCCCCATTTACAACTTGTCTCTAAAGTTCCTTCTAACTCTAAGAATTTTCGTGATTTACATACCTCTTTTCCTCAACGTGGTAGAATTCATTCTCATTTTGTTTGGGTGGAAATAGCAACACTGAGCATGAGAAGAAGGGTTTTGTCAACGAGAAGGCAGCCTGGGCTTCTGGAATCTGCAGTAGAGACGTGGGACACAGATTTAAAGGGGAGAGATAAATGTATACTTGGTCCATCTCTGTGGGAGACAGAAAAGATATCAGAACATGTAGAATCGTGGAAAGTCGAGAGGGGAATAGAGAGAGAGAGATAAAAAAGATGTCAGACGGCCGTGAACAACCTTGCAAAAAGCTTTATAATTACCTGGCAAGAAAACTGGGGCAATGAGCTAAAATACAGGGTCTTAAGGCAAAAAAATTAGACAGGATAGTTTTCTTAACTTTAAAAAATTGACTGATATAAAAGCAGTTTCTTCAAAAGATTCTTTAAAGGGGATCTTCCTCCCTCTGGGGACACCTCTGCACTGCTTGGTCAGTTTATAAATTTATGCACATAACCCAATAGCAGAAACAGATAGAAGGCCCTCTACACAGCTCATCTGATGTGGAGTGGCTGATCCAGAAACTTCATGAGGGCCAACCCATTTCAGCAACACTGAAAGAGTTGTTTTATTTTGTTATGTTTTTTTAAACTGAAGATTTTGCAAAGAAAACCCAAAAAGTAGCTTAGAAGAACTGAACCATATACAGAATGAACTATGTACCATTTACTAAGTAACCACAGATAATATAAAGGTGTGGCTAGACCATGCTCATTAACTATTAACTCTGCAGAAGGGGTAGCGAAAGGCCTGACTATGTTCCTCTCTTATGTCAGCATCTCAATGTTCCCACCCATGGGTCCGCCTTTGTGTCTGTCCCTCCACTGATATGAATCCCTATCTTAATATCCCTTCCTTTAATTGCAGATGATTTGTTAATTGTATAGAGTTCTTAGTTCCCAGGACTAGAATTAAGTCTTAAAATCTAACATATGTTCAGTATCTATCGATCTGGCTAATTTTCTTTCCATTTGCCACTAAAAAGCTAAAATTCTGGAGATTTCCTTTATTCTAAAGCAAATGTATTCTGCCTCCTTTAAAAAAAGCAGCCTTTTCTGTACTAAATAATGGGAAGCGTTTTAAAATCTTCCTGATTTTTGGAGGGAAAACATCACATTTCAGTCTAATCCTGTCCCCATTAATTGTGCAAAAGCTATGGGGTGGTTGCTCCCCAAGCCCTACTAGGAAGAGCCTTCTCCCCTCACCGCTGGGGCAAGGGGGAGCAAAGCCTGTTTGCTCGCTGTTCACCGGGTTTTATGTATCAGTCTAAATGACAAGTAAGCTTTGGTCTATTGGTACTTGGTGTGCAGATTCTTAACTTGCCAAGGTGATAAATTAGGGCACAAAATTCATTAGAAGACTGAAATCCTTCAGACAAAAGATCATTTAGACGTGAGTGAACCTCTGATCACTCTTGTTTCTATGCATTCTATTCTTTCTTATTCCTTTGGGTGGTATAATACAGAGGGTGACACTCTGTGACACTGGGAGAAAATCTATCAGATGTTTTCCGTACTCACACAAAAGGAGAGAATGAGAGTTAAGGACAAGTGATACCAAAGATCGGTGGAGTCTGGACAAAGTGATGAGCTGAAGGAGGGCAGATCAGGAATAGTGTTCACTGTCACAGAGCCCTTCCAGAGGGATGGGTGGTTGTATTGCACAGTACTTTATGGACCTAATCAGTTTCTGAATCATGTTCTCATAGGCTAAGTTCAGACTACAGGAAAGAGTGAGAGACGCGTTTTATAAAATAAATCAATGGAAAAAGTAGATTCACTTCACCACAATTCAGTGAATGTGGGGGACATATTTGCTCCATAAAGTATGAGCACATCGTGACTTGGACCCCAAGTGAAATCAGATCTTAATCCAGAGGTGCAGGGTTATAGAAAGTCCAAGGTAGGGCAGATTTTAATCCACTCGTAACTTCTTTTATGATCCACTTGGATTTATTGTTGACTTTGGCATTGAGGTCTGTACTTTTGGCTCCCTTCCCACCAGGCAGCCTATGAGTTCTGTCTTGCTAACAGAACCTTTATTTTGCTCACCCTCTTGTAAAAGTTGTCGAATCCTTCAGGGAGGCTGGAACCCTCCTCAGCCCCTGGGAGCGAAGTTGACTGATCTCAGTGAATCAAGTTGTTCTCAACCTTCTTGACATTGAAGTCCTTCCAAACAGTGAGGCCTGAGGGGATGTCTGCTGCGGGGCGTCTGGGAATAGACTTCAGCAAGACCCTGTTGGTGTGTTCGTGATTCCCAAACGAGGGGGCCTTGGCAATATAGAAGCTCCATTTTTTGCTTAAATTTGTTGTTTTGAAAGTAACATAAATTTCAATACACTTTAGAAGGCTTCCTGTTGCATATGCAGGTGTTTCACAGCATATTAATTTTCTCACGTTTGCCGGACTGACCACGTCATCGGTAAAGTATAATAATATCCCCAATCTTCATTCTCGCACACAGTCTCAGGCTTTGGATAAATTCATCAAGGGTGTTTCTTGCTCATTCTCAGCTTCTCTGAACTGTATTTTGACAGAGGTATTAATTATCTTTTCATTAGAGGCTGAACAAAGTTTAATAATCTTTCCCCAGGTGGTAGGTATCTCCTACACTTGTGAAGATGCAATTTACATCCTGCTTCAGGAGTAGTCAAATTATCAGACTTAAATCTGGCCTGCCAAAAGACCTTTAAAGCTGTCTTCCAGTAGACGGTAAGCTCTGTGAGGGTAGCTACTGAGACTATTTTGTTCACTGTTGCGTAGGCAGAACCTACTACAGGGCCTGACCCCAGGGAAGATATTCATAAATATTTATTAAAATCAAAACAGGAATGAAACCTCTATGGTACATTAAAATCATTGGTCAGGTCAACCCATTTGTCTCATCTTAAGTTGAACCCTATGAAATTGCAGGTTTTGTAAGACCAAAGATTTGAACATTGGCAATTTCATATGGTTCAACCTAATAAGAAATAGAGGCCCAGAAAGTTTGTTATAAGTTTACAAAGATATTACATTATTATTGGCCATATTCCCCATGCTTTTCAAATCTTTGTATGGTGGCAGATGGTAGCTAGACTTATCATGGTGATCGTTTTATAATGTATAGAAATATGGAATCACTATGTCCTGTACCAGAAGCTAACATAGTGCTGTAGGTCAATTATACTTTAAAAAAAAAAACAAACCAACAAACAAGCCAAACAAACAACCTCATAGGAAAAGAGATCAGATTTGTGGTTCCCAAAGGCTGGGGGATGTTCCCAAAGTGGTCAAAAGGTACAAATTTCCAGTTATAAGGTAAGTACTAGGGATGTAACGTACAACATGACTAATCTAATTAACACTGCTGAATGTTATATATGACAGTTGTTAAAAGAGCAAATCTTGCCTTCTCATTATAAGGAAAAAATAATTTTTTTTCCTTTTCTTTTATTTTGTATCTATAGGAGATGATGGATGTTCACTAAACTTACTGTGGTCATCTCACGATGTATGAAATCAAATTATGCTGTACACCCTAAGCTTATACAGGGCTTTATGTCAGCTATATCTCAGTAAAACTGGAAGGAAAAATAGTTTATACGTTTACAGAGCTGAAATTGGGATCCATGCTCTTCCCACGTGGCCTGTTTATCAAGAAGGAAGTGGTTGAACCCTGCGGTTGCTATGACAGCACATGGCTGACCACCTACATGCTATTTATAGTGCGCCTCCAAGATGGCGCCCCAAGAAGTCAACAGTCCAACACCCTAAGGAACAGCCTACATGACTTTCAGGGAGAGACCAACACGTTGCTTTTTCTCAGCCTGGCTGGATGACAAATGCAGTGCCCCACTGAGTGTGGACATAACACGGGCAGAGCCAGCATTGTAAGAGCTGCCCAGGATTACAGAGACCCTAGAGGTCCCCTGTCCTTTCTGCACCTTCATCTTGAAGATGAGGATCTTGAACTTGGAGAGGTGAAGCAGTTTGCTCAAGGGCACGCAGCTGCCTCAAGGTCACATGGCTTGTTTACCCAGGAACAGCAACTCCAGGCAATGGCCCATTTGGCTGAGGAACTCAGATTGTTCAAAAATCGTCAGGGTATGGGTTTCACACCCTCATTGGTCTGTTTCAGAAACAGCTGCCTGTGGTTACTTTCTCGTGACCCGGATGCTCTCCGTCAGACCCTTCTACGGCCCCCGCCAACTGCGTTTAGGGAGGGAAGCCTGGTTCTGATTTTCTGAGCAGTTCTTCTGTTGGCTTGTCCTGTACCTCAAGCTTCATGCATCTCCTATGGGTCTTCCGGTTCCTGTGTGTCAGGTCTGGGCTGCCCTGCTCACTCTGCTATCTGACATGTGTCCACAGGTTTTTTCCCACCTGCCTGGCTTCTGTCCGTCTTCTTTTCCTGAGTCATGGTCTTTGTCTTTGCCCCAGTTCTGAGTCAGTATCTTCCTCTAAAACGTCTATGTACTGAACCCGGCAAGTTCTGCTTCTGGTCTCCTGTCCCTATGTCCACGGCAACCTATACTCCCGTGAAGCGACAGCCTCACCTCTCACAAGAACGCCTTTTTTAGAATTTATCTTGATTTCTGCTTGTTGGTTGTAAGCTCAGCCCCACATAGACACACAGTGAAACACGGCGGTGTCTGGTGATCACTAACAATGCCTTATGTTACACTCTCTGATTTATGAAGCACTTATCACATATATACACAAACATTCAGTGCACCCTGGAATCCTAGAGTCAGAAGGATGTTCCTTAATGCTGGAGTGCACAGGGGTAGATCATTTGGAAAAAATTCCAATTTATCAACGCCAACTTAAAATCTGAGTCAGTAGCTCTATAGGCTACAAGAATCAGTTTTCCTCACACTCCAAGTGGTTCTGATGAATGGCCAGGTTTAGAAACCACAGAGGCAGCATACCTTTATCTCTGAGGAATGGTTAGCTGGCTTCCAAGGAAGCATCTCCTTGCTTGCGGGAAGTAAGAAAACCCATTTTGAAAGGCCATGGCCGTTCTGAGTTGAGTCTCTCTCATTGTTCAGCTGGTTGTCCCGGTCTGAACCAAAGCCAAATTTGGGCTATCAGACTATACATAGAATCCAAGTAAATATAAGATTAAACAATAGGACATTCCAGTGCTCTTGTCGGTCCCTTGGAAAAATCTCAACAGATGTCAGTGATCCTCTTCTCCTGGAGAAAAGTTATACTTCTATCATTTGAGAAATTCTAATATTATAACTGATCAAAGGACGATGAGCCCATAACTTTATTATTTGTCTCCAGCAGGAGATCTCGTGATGGTTAGAAATGGGACCTGAGGACATGTTTTCAAGACTCATCGTTTTTGATCCTTCTTCGCTTTTTGCCTCAAGATTCAGGGCTTGGGAGACATCAGTTGCTTCATTCACAAAATGGAGCGATCACTGTTTTCACCAAAGCCAAAACTTTCACCAAACTTTCACCAACTTTCACCAAAGTTGACTTCATTGGAAAGTAATGCTCAGCCGGGGTGTTGTGATCGCATTCCGAAGCCATCCTATTAGAAGGCCCTCAGTAGGGCAGGTGAGCGGCATCTAACTTTGGGATCACGGTCGGGCAGGAAGTTCATGCAGACCTGCTTGCTCATATACAAGCAGCCTTTTCATAGCAAAAGGCACTGAGACAAGGCCAACCATTTTCAGGCACCGTGGGGCTTCTAACACCTTTATTTATATAGACAAAGAGGGAAAGAATTGGAAAATACACAGGCAAGTGAACTGACTGATGTGGAACCAACTTCTGTTCCTTCTATTACAGCTTCAGTGGAAAGGTTGTCCGTGAGATTATACCCTTGATTATTCCCTGCAATGCAAGAAGCACTCTTGCCATCTTTAGGGTTGCTCAACCTTGGATGACTCGGAAATGACCTCTGGATCTTTAAAGTGTAGACCCTGACGTTCCACCTGGAACCTCGTAGGGGCCCTGCAGGGGGAATGGACTTACCAAAGCAACCAGGGGAGTTTTAGTGAACTCCTAATATTGCAAAGCACTGCTAAACTCCAGCGTTTCCAAGATGTTTCTAATTATGGGAATCACCTAGGGTGCTGGTTAAAAACTTAAATTCACATGCCCTACCCTTGAACTACTCCAGCAGAATTTTTAGGAGGTAGACCTTCTGGTCTGCAGAACAGAGGAAGCAGCATCACCTGGGAGTTTGTGAGTCACGCCAACTCTGACAGTGTCAGTCTACAGTTTAATCCCCACTGATTCCTTGCATGGTGATGCTTGGGAAGCATGGCAGGGAACCAGTATCTCTGCTGTGAGAGTTGCAACCCTGGCTGCATGTTAGAATCGCTTGCTCATTTGTATGTTTGCTTGCTTGTTTGATTAAAATACAAATGCCCAGGTCAGAGGTAGTGCCTGGACACAGTTTTCTATCGTTGTTATGGTTGTATTTAAAGTTGTACTAACATGCAGTCAGAGCTGGGCAGGCACTCATCAGGGGCAGCTAACTAAGAGTACAACTCCAGCTAGCTACACACGGGGCAGTTGAGTCCACGGGTGTGAACAGATGGGTCTGTGACTCCCTCTGCCCCCTCCACCTTCACACTCCATCCACTGCTCACCTGTTTCGTGTGCATCCATCCTGTAGCAGACAGACATAGGCACCGGGGTACACAGATGCAGAAGGTACACGACTCGGAATTTAGCAAGGAGCTGTGAGTGCACACAACTGGCGTATGAGAGAGAATGTGACAAGTGCCAAAGGTGTTTTGTGCGAGTTCAGATTTATACACACACATGCACACACACATTTTTGTTTCTACAGAGGGAAGCAATAAAATTCAGGGAGGATCTTGTTTAATCACAAATCAAAGGCTATATAGGATCTGGACAGGTGGAGATGGGGAAAATTTTGCTCAGCACATCAGCTAAGCATGAAAAGAGTGAAAGCTGGTAACAGCCAAGTATTCTTCAGCCCCAAAGTCTTCTGTTTTTCTTTACACATACACACACACACACATACACACACACACACACACACATACACACACACATACATACACACATGCACATATTTTATATTTTTTATTTATATATTATATGTTTTAAATATATAATAATGTTTTTATAATATATAAATATACACAATAAATATTTATATACATAAATTTTTATATAATATAATTATATATGAAATAAGTATATTTTAATACAAATTATATAGAATTTATATATAAATAATATAATTGTATGTAATTAAATTACAAATATATTTATATATTTATAGATAATATATAAATGTACATGTTAAAGAAGGTTAAATGTGAAAAAGAACAATAGACAAGGCAGTTTTCCGGTCTCTCCAGGACAGTTAGAGATGGCATGCTCTCAGGCTTCCCTTTCTGAGCCTCTCTGCCTCCTGTCCCAGTGAAACTTGAATAAGGTGGGATTGTCATCTTCCACCTTCATGACTCCAGCGGGGACCTGGCAGGTAGAAGCTACACCACACAAACCTGTTCCCATGCAGTGATCTCTCGAGAGGAGAGCGGGATCTATGTGAGACCAATTGTGTTCACTGAAGCCACCAGGGTTGGGCCGGGCAGGAAAGACTCACCTTGTCAGGTGCCCCTAGAGAGAAGGCACGATGGAAAACAGGGCCAGGGAGGCCTCGTGTTCCCAAGGGGGAGGAGAGATGTTTAGGGAGCCAAGAAATCTCTTGATCCCCCAGAGCCCGGGGCAGCTCCAGACGTGGGTAAAACCAACAAGAAAGAGGCTTGTCACTGACACAGAAGTCAGGACGGTTCAGAGCCCTCCAGCAGCAATTTCTGAAGCGGTCTGGCCCAAGGCCCCTGTGTTTCCTGCACCTGTTAGAATCAGGAAGGGCAAGGAGTTTCAAAACCAAGAGAAGAAGTTTTAAGTAGGTCACTCCGTGTACCAGACCTTGAGTAACCCTGGTTGCCGGCTAATGCCAGAGCCCACACCACTCTGCATTTGACCTGAATCAGGTCACCTTTCTGACCTGTCAATGGACCGACGGCAGAGACCCATCCTCAAACACAGACAGGAAGAGGCTCCGTCCAAAGGCTCCACTCGGACATCTACACTCGCCAACAAAGGGGCTCACAACTGGCTCAGGGGCCAGGTTTCCAATACAACTTCCAGTAACTGTAGACATGCTCTTTGAATACTTCAGCTGAGAGTATAAATACACCTCAGGCCTGTTTCCTAAGTCGCATTTCCCTGTATCCTCTCACAGCAGGAGTGCTGTACCACCTTCCATTAACCAGTTATAAGGTAGGATGCATGGGATGGGGTGGGATGGGGGTACTTGGTAGCTTGCTTTCCTGAGAAGAAAGACACACACCTCTTCCCATCACAGTTAGCACCCCTCCTATTTAATTCTTCCCTTTATCTCACTCACTACGTTTACTATAATTCAACCTTCAGATTTATTTAACTCGTCAGATTTCAATCTATGCAGCCATCCCACAGTGATTGACTCCTTCCTAAATTTCTGGTACCGTTACCCTCCAGGGGGCGCTTGAGGGAAAGTGAGCAAAGGCAAAGCCATGGTAGTGGGGAGTTACAGGTAGAGACCGGGGTGGACTTGAAGTGGGGAAAAACACCTTCCAGCACCCAAAGTCATCATCTGTTTTATTGGACTTATTCATGCTGAACATCAGACATAATGACATTCAAATGTTTGTTCAAAAATATGTCCAAAAGCAAAAAAAACATGAGCTTGGGATCGTTTGCCAGTTTGGACACTGCATGCCTGGTTGCCCTTACGTTACAAAATAGAAACTTGACCATTATTCGAAGTTAAAGAGCTTTGGGGGACTTCCGGGTAAAAAATACCTTTATATAATCCAGAAAGTATGTATTTCATTGTTACTATTAAACCGTCTTCGTCTTTTCCCTCTGTTACATCATTAACCCTCACGGGTAATATAACAGATGTAATTATTTTGCAAGGAACCAACATGCTTGCTTTGGAAGTACCCAGAGGACAGACAGGTCGTGAGCCCGGCATCTACCAGGTATTCAAGTGTGAGTGGGAAGGAATGAAAACATTCACTTGCATCCTAATCGGAACTTGTAAATTACCCGTGAGAACAAAATGCTCTTGATGCTGAGCGTCCCGTTACATGAACATTTATTTCCTGTACATTAAAAGTGCTTCCACTTTAAAGTATTATTTGTTTTCAGTGCTTAAAAAAATCACAGTATTTGCCAGTAAGTGGTGGCTACGAGGGCACAAACTCGCCTTTCAACAAAAAATTCTTACCTTGTCCATTTTCTAAACACAGAGGAGCCTTGGTTATTTGTTTTGGAGGATGTTTCAAATGCAGTTGAAGCAAAGCCAAGGAATGACAGAGCAGAGGGAGGCAGAGGCGGGGGAGCCAACGGGAGCAAATCAGCTCAGCTAAGACGAGAGACGTGCCTGACGCCGCTCCGGCTTCAGGGACATTCTCTCACTATCTCTCACGATTTCTCCCCTCCAGCTTATCAGCCACCCTGCAGCTGTCTTTCCTTATTTGTTCATTTCCCACCCATCACTTCAGCTCCCAAGCGTCCTGAAAGAAGAGGGCCAGACCCCAAGTGGACGTCCCTGGTGGTATTAACCAGAGTCCAGCCACCCACCCATTCTCCTGGAGTCAGAATGTCTCAAGGTCCCAGCAAGAAATACGCCAAGGAAACGATCCTACTGAAAACATCATAGCCTCCGTGAGGCCGCTCACTAGCTACCCCATCTCAGACTCCAACATCCCTGACCCTCCTCTATGTCAGGTCCTTCTTTCCTGCTTTATTTTTTGGTCCTTAGCCCATATCACTGTGTAAACTACCAGTGATGTTCATGCTCGTCTTGTTTACTGTTTGGTCTACGCCACTAGAGGAGAAGGACCATGAGAGCAGGGACTCTTTGGTCTCTTTTATTCACTTCAGTATCCCCAACACTTTGTCCGTTAATAAATATTTGTTGCGCGAATAAATCAATAGCTAACTTGGTTATTTTTAACAGATTTGATCCCCTGAAAGAATGCTTTTGGGTGAAGGGATGAGCCACTTCTTTGGGACCACTTGGAGCTGGACCACCCTACAAGAACCCCATCTCAAATCAAACAACGTTTTACATTGAACTGAGGCTGGTCTTCTAGGAAAACTCATTTCTAAGTCTCAAGGACCAAGCCACATAGCAGAAGAGGAGGGGGTCTTTCTCTGATGTACCCTAAGCAAATCAGGCAAGTAGTCCGGCCGAAAGAGGACAGAAAGAATTGTTGTTAATTTGTGTTTTAAGATATTGAACCATTTCAGATTAATAAGAAAATGAAGAAATAGCGTTCGCCGATCCAGGAAACTGTGATAAACATTGACAAAGCATTGTAAAGCTTCCCAATATTGTTTGCTTACCTAAAACTTATTTTTTTATTACCCGTAAAAGCAAAAGCTATTAGACAAAATTTGCGTTGAGTGCACAAAACCTAGGAAATACAGAAAGGTGTGAAGAAAGAAGAGAAAATCGCTTATAGTACTGAGTTTAAAAAAGGAAAAGCTGTTAAAATGCTGATGTATTGACGTCTAGTCAAGGATGTATGCAATCTAATGTGTTATAGCAAATACTTCTTTTTATTTTTCATTTGATATCATATACCATGCAAATTTAGTTGTTACCATTTTTGATGATGAAATTGGGCAAGAGTAAAAAACGTCAGTGCCAGAAGGAGTGTTCATTGGTCCAGACTTTCTGCTAGGTAAGCCTTAAACCTGTTTATAGTATTTGACTTAATAATTTAACTTCCAGGATTTATTTTAAGAAATAATCAGACAGGTAGACAAATAGATACATACAGATAAAGATGCTCATTGAAACTTTATTTATAATGGTGAATTGGGAATAAACTAAAACAAATTATGGTGCTTCCATACAGTGTCATACTATTAAAAATAATGTTATAGATTGCTGTTTACACTGTTACCTGCTCCTTTCTCCCTCCTGCCTCCTGATTTCCCCACCTGCTCCACTGTTTTCCTATAGCACTAATCCCCAGACATACTCTCTAACTTACTTATTGATTATGTTCATTGTGTACTGTCTGTGTCCACCTGCTAGAATGTAAGCTCAGAAAGGATGGTGATAAATGTTATTCTTTTTTGATGAATCTCAAATGCTGAGAAAAGTTCATGGCAGGTAGTAGGCACTCAACAAATATTTCTCGTAGGATAACACCCTGGAACTGGAATTTCTAGGTAAAGATGTACAAACATGTTCAAAACTTTTAGGATGTCCTATAAAATTGATTCTATTAAAAACATATATCTCTATCTTTCTCTATATATGTATTCACACCTTAAAAGTGACTCTTTAAACACAGAAACATACTCAGAGAGACAGAATGCCTATCATCAATAATGTCCTCCTTCACAGGATTTCCACTAAAGTGTCATGTGTCTGTTCTGTTGGGACTTACAAAGAAAATGTTTTCTTTCCATGATCTCCTCTTCAACTGTAATAGCTTAAGACTGTTTTTTAAAAAGTTTCTAGGATTTTTCTTCACGACAAATAGTTCTACAACATATCATAAAAGTCACAATAAACAGTTATTTTGAGACTGACTTCTCTGCTGTCATTTTATGTCTATTTTATTGTAAGGAATCGTGACACAGAAGCATTGCACTGTACAAGCCAAATACAACCTGCAACAAGACTGGTTTGCAGAGGATAACATTTGTGTATTCGTCATAATATGCCACGTGACCCCTTATCTTTCATGATAAAATGTCCTGTTTTATGCAAAACTGAGACAGTCCCCCACCCAGTGGAGGGGGCTCTCTCCTGTGACACGAGTGACAGGCCAGGAATAAGCATCATTATGAGACAACCTACAGGCCAGAGTTAGGAGGCCAGGTCAAAAGGCCAAGGTTCTGTGACCACAATTCTTTTCTTTTTTTTTAAACAAAATAAGCATTTTATTTGTTCAAATATTTCACCCATTTTTTAATTGGTTGTTTCTTATTTTTTAACATCTTTATTGGAGTATAATTGCTTTACAATGGTTTGTTAGTTTCTGCTTTATAACAAAGTGAATCAGCTATACTTATACATATATCCCCATATCCCCTCCCTCTTGCGTCTCCCTCCCATCCTCCCTATCCCACCCCTCTAGGTGGTCACAAAGCACTGAGCTGATCTCCCTGTGCTATGTGTCTGCTTCCCACTAGCTATCTGTTTTACATTTGGTAGTATATATATGCCCATGCCACTCTCTCACTTCGTCCCAGCTTACCCTTCCCCCTCCCCATGTCCTCAAGCCGATTCTCTACATCTGCATCTTTATTCCTGTCCTGCCCCTAAGTTCTTCAGAACATTTTTTTTTTTTTTAGATTCCATATATATGTTTTAGCATACGGTATGCAGAACCCTGATCCCACCACTGCTCCAGGACAGGTTCTGAGTTAGGCCCCTCCTCCCCTAATGCCAGGGGCTCCCTGAGCTTGAACCTTTACGTGCAGAGTCCCATCAGCAGTACTAAGCACCTGCCCCATCACTCAGATGCAAGACTGCAGTAGTTACCCCAGGTGCTAGGGTCTTCTATAGTCCTCTTGAAGCTGGTTCCTGGGGCCCCTCAATTAGGGTCCATGACAAGAAGAAACAACAATATAGTTAATATTTATTGAGTTTCTTTAAATTTAATTTTTATTTTATGTTGGAGTACAGTTGCTTTACAATGTTGGGTTAGTTTCAGGTGTACAACAAAGTGATTCAGTTATACATATGCATATATCCATTCTTTTCAGATGTTTTTCTTTCATAGGCTATTACAGAATAGTGAGCAGAGTTCCTGTGCTAGACAGTAGGTCCTTGTTGGTTATCTATTTTGTATTAAGATATAATAGGTCTTGTACCAGGGGCTTTACAAACACAACCTCATTTAATGATTAACAAGAGTCCTATAGGACAACCATTATGATTTCTCCCTATTTATAGGTGAGGAAAGTGAAACACATAAAGCTTAATTAATTTATCCGAAGTAACACAGCTACTAAATGGTGGCGTGAGACTTTGAAGGATTTGGACTATTCAGTGAAGCCAAGCTACTGTGGGAAACCCAAAGCTATGATCAGAATTCACTCCTCGTTCAAAAAGGCTAGGAAAAATCGTCCACTGTCTGCCATAATATGAGGAAGCAATTTACGTTTCGTATACTTGCCTTTAAATCTCCGTCTTTCCATTTTTTCAAACAGTCCTGAAATTTCAATGAAACTAAGAAACGTCTAAAGTATAAACTGGCCCCTATCTTTGGGACTCTGTTATAGGCAAACTGGTTTCACCATTGTCAGTTGTTAAGTCCGTTATCTTTTATGTCCTAAAAAGAAAAGATTGTTTTTCAAATGTAACTTGGCTTCTCACATTCTGCTTAGCCAAAATGTAATGTTATTCTACTAGTTGTTAGCGAACTGAAAGGGTTCTAAAAAAAAAAAAAAAAGAAAGAACCAAAATCCGCATACATGCGCTGATAGGGTTTGAGATCAAGTAAAGCTCTCAGCATCACTCACGGCGTTGCCTGAGAGCAGGGACTTTGCTTTCCCCACACGGAGCCCCATCAGAGAAACACGACCACACAGATAAGCCGTCCCGTGCCCTGCTGACTCTGAAGTCGATGAAACTCTCTGGCAACGGTGGGAAAGGAAAAACCCGACCTAGATTATCATGAAATTGTTCTTGCGGCTGCTCACATGCCCTTCGGAGCCAACTGATGCGGCTAACAAAGAGGGCTTGTTCAACCGGGACCCATGCCATCAGTCTGGTTTTAGAGCAATTTTTCGCAGTAGGTTGGCCATGGTGGGTGGGGAGTGACTTGGAGGGAACCTTATAAGGGGCGAAAGGATGAAGACGCATATGCTGCTTGCAGCCATCCGTCACGCTCTGGAAGGTTCGAACACTTTCGACACGATTTGAGACTTAATTGTCTCATAACATACTTAGTTATTTTGGGTTTACCACTGTGCATGTTGCTGTAACACTGAGGCCCTCTGACGATGGACTATTTCAAGGCCACGTCTAAGAACATGGTTTTGTTCTTGCTGAAAAAAATATCCCAGCCTGAGCCCAAGTGACCGTTCTTTTCTATCACCCGGTATCTTCTTATTTACCCTCATAGCAACAGATCTTCCCCCTATGTTGCTTAAAAAAAAGGTGGGGCTGGTCTCTCTAGCTCTTTCTGCTTTTTCAGTCCTCTTAGAAGCTCTCACAGTCAGTTATATTTGAATACACAGTCCTAGAAGCTGTCTGAGGACCGCTCTGTTAGAAGAACGTATATTCAAACGTTTCTGCAAAGCCCACCGTTTTGCTATCACTGTTTTGCTATCATTCCCTCTTCCCACTCACTTCCTTGTCCAACCAAGTAGCTCCCAGAAAAATCTGCTCCAGCGGTCTCAGCTCTTTCCTGTTCCAATCACCGATCTGCTCGTTCACAAGCCTACACTCCACTTACCCTGGAGAAACAGTCTGGCAGAGATCCCCAGACGCTAACGTGACCACATGCCCTTGTTTGCCTGAGAACACGTGTTGTTCTTCTGTCATTATTAATAGCACCTCTGGTCACTCTCAAATGTATCCTAGTTCGAAGATAAATCATGTGGTCTCCTTACCAATGGTCTCCTATCTGCAAATCCATCAGACTCTCTTCCGTCTTCGTATAGCGTGGCCACTCTGTGGGACCTGGGAGCGTAATGTCTCCCACGATAGTGAGACTCTTCTCCTTGGCTTACACGATGCCATTCTCTCCCATATCTCTGTTCCACCCAAGCTGTCTGTAAGCTTTCTTCCTTTCCACGCCTCTTAAATGTTGACGCACCTCAGGTTTCACGTTAGAGCCTTTTGCCTTTTGTCTCGTTATAGGGTCACCTTGGTCAATCATCTATGTCCATGTCCCTGGTCAAAATGTATAATCTGATGACCCGGTAAGTCTCTCTCTCTGTTTCTCTCTATCTCCCTAGCCAAGACTAGTCTCCTAGGTGCCAATCCCACGTCTTTTTCACTTGAACGTTCCTCGGGCATCACAAGACCAGGGTATCCAAAATTGAGCTCTTTTCCTTCCCCCTCAAGGATGCTCTTCCTTCCCTTACAAATCACCATGAACCGTACACGTCCTACATCCACATCTTAGAAAGGACTTCATTGTTTCCAGCCAAGGGCAGCCTGATTAGCCATATGCCAGCCAACTCTCAGATCTATGGGGATAAATGCTGTTTTAAGCCACTGAGTCTGGAGTGATGTTTTTTTGTAGCAAAAGTGAAGCAGTGAGATAGAAACTGGTTCTGGAAAAGAAGAGCTCCTGTAAGAAAAACCCATTATGAGTTCTGTTGGCTTTAAAAGGGCTGGGTAGCAGGAGGTAAAGAAATGTTGTAGGAAGCTGAAACAATGGTGACCACTTACAGGTGGTGGTAAAGGTTTTGGAAGATAAACAAGGTACTTAATGAACTTCTGGACTTGGGCAAGATCCTTGTTTGAAGCGTTAAAGGCAGAGATGAATATGAATAAATATCCACAAGTAAGAATGACCAGCATGGATCCAAAGAGCCCCAGATGTATTGAAATGTATAGCGACTTCTGGGTCCCGAGCTTCCTACAGGAAAGGTACTGGCCTTTGAAAGCTGTCGAGCTGCCAAAATGAGTATGTTTCCAATGTCCTCTTCAGAAATGGTCACGAAAATCCTGGAATGGGGAACCAAGATCCATGAAGAATAGAGAACTAAGAAGCTATTCTCCAGAGAAAAGCCCAGGTCTAATCAGGGAACATTCCCTACTAAGGACAGGAGGACCTGACAACATTTGCCAGGTGAGACTTCAAGATTGCTATAGGCCAGTGCTGTGTGTCTCTGTTTCTTCCTTTTTCCTTATGGGAGTGTGTGTTGTGATTAACCTGTCCCCTCCTCACCTTTACCTGTTGGGCAGGTGTGGGGCAGATAACTTGTCTGTTCTCTGAATTAAGAAGCTTTACGTCTGGACCTGATATAGGTAATGAAATCTTGGACTTTGAGCCTGACACTGTGATTTGATAAGATTTGGGGTACTGGGATGCTAGTCAATGACTTTTGCATATGGGATGGATGTGAATAATTGCGGCCAGATGACAGACCACAGTTGAGCTACTGCCCCCAATTCTTCACACCTCCTGCATCCACACCATTGCCACATCCTCATGGTGGGAGGACTTCACTTCCTGCCTCATGACTTTGGACCTGGTCATGTGATGCTTTGACCAATGGAAAAGGGTGGAGCAGAGAGTGTGCCCATCCTGAGCTAATCACAAGAGGCCCTGTGTGCTGCTTCTTGCTGGATGTCCATCTAGCTTGCTAAATTGAGTAGAATGAGGGACAAGTAAGGCAGCTATTTCATCCAAACTGCAGACTTTCAGTGTGAAACAGAGCCTCCAGCTAAGCCCGGACTGGATAAGCCAAGCCACAACCCACCTTTGGATCCATGAGGATAAATAACAGTTGTTTTCAGACACTGAGTTTTGAGGTGGTTTCTTACACAGCATAATCATGGCAATAGCTACTTTGTTCACACTGCCATCCATTCAGTGCCTCCCAACCCAGCTCCCCCACTTCCTTACTTTAAAAACCACTTACTATTGATCCTACAGCCCATTCTCTCTATACCCACCATGCTCGTCTGTACCATTTCACCTGGTTCATACCAAGTTCCCCTTCTCATACTCCTTTCATTCTTCTTCCTCTTGGCCACAGAGCAATTTATTACCATGCAAAACTAACACCATTCCTCTGCTGAAAACCCTTTTAATTCTTCCCATTACATAGTAAGAGTCTTGGGAGCTCATGGGCCTAATTTGGCTCACAGAAATTTTTTCTGTTTGCTGTAGACCATGCTTTTAAAATATGTTAATATGAAGATGAGCACAGGATCTGTAGTTTGTCACAATACCCTCTATTCCCTATTGTTTTTTGCTTGGCCCACTTCATCCATTTATGTGACAATCCTTGTCTCTCTAGATACTTACCTAAGCATACTAGTGTACTAGGACAGTCAAGGCAAAGTACCACAAGCTAAGTGGCTTAAAACAGTAGAAACTCATTCTGTCCCAGTTCTGAGGGCTCTATGTCCAAAATCATGTCTTCAGCAGGGCCATGGTCCCTCTGGGACTCTCAGGGGAATCCTTCTTGTCTCTTCCTAGTTTCCGGTGGTAACTACAAATCCTAAGCATTCCCTGGCTTGCAGCTACATCACTCAGGTCTTTGCCTTTGTCTTTACATGATGTTTCCTCTTCTTATAAGACACCAGTCATGTTGAATTAGGGTCCAGCCTAATGACCTCATGTTAACTTGATTACATCTGCTAAGACTCTATTTCCAAATAGGGTCACATCCACAGGTACTGAGAGTTAGAACTTCAATGTATCTTTCTGGGAGATATTTCACTCATTAATAGTAATCAGTTTATAGGACGAAGCACAAAGTCCTTAGCACGACATACAGAGCCCTTTCTGGTCTGTTCTCCAGCTGCATCTGTGTCCCGAGCTCTATAACAGAACCCTTCCTCTTGGTGGCCCTGAATGGACTAAGTCATCCCACACCTCAGTGCCTGGCGTGTGCTCCTCTATTTGCTTTGAAAGCCTTTTCTTCCTCCCCCAGTCTACCGGGGGATTTTTATCCCACCTTTAAGACTTATTCAGATATTATGTATCAGGCAAACAATTAGACTTCACCCATTCTTTTGGAGAATTAATTGCTAGTTCTGCTTATAGTCTTACTCCAGAAGAGATCTCAAAGTGCTAAAGTTCCAGGGACTACTCAGAATCTTTTCTGTGTCAGCTGTCCTTATAGTTCTTTCCTGGGACATAGAGTTGGACTAAGGCAAGTTCCACCAGATTTCTTTTGAAGAAAATTTGTCATAAACGTGCCAGTTTTTGACTTATGCTACTGGTCGTCTGGTCAACCACATTGCAGAGTTCTTAGTCCTCTAGTATATACTACGGGTATTCTTATTTATTAGAAAATATACTCTCTATCTTCCAAGGAGAGTGATCTAACTAAAGAAATTAGACTCAGGTAAACCAACTGAAGTGCTCTTTTATAAACAGAGGTGTCATCAACCCTAATCTCCCCAGGATCTGCCAATGAATCCAGGAACCATTTCCATTACAATATTTAAGAAAGACGAGATACTAGTCAAAATTGTCTATTCACTCCATGTCAGGATTTCAAAACTTCTATCAGGTCCCTGTGCCAATCTACTTCTGTCAGAGTATTTAATAAATTCCTGCTTGTGCTGAATGCCTAAATCAGCTTAAAAAAAAATTCCAGCTGGAAAAATTCTCAGAACCACACTTCCACTAACTGTGTAGACATAGCCTACCTTCTTCTCAAAACGGGAAAGAGTGAAAGCGAGCTTGACAAATGTGCCCTCTACAAAGATGAGGGTAGGGTAGGGTTAAGAGAAACCAACAACAAGGAATGTGAAGCACAGGGGTAGCCACTCTCACCCCTACACAAAAGAGACAGAAGAAGAGGCAATTCCCAGAGCTGGAGCTGCGGCAGACAGCTCCCCAGCAGGAGCTGTGGCCTTGAGCACAGGGACGGGAAAATGCAGCCCTGGCCCCCGCGAGGCCCCAGTAGAGACTAGAGACAGATAACAGAAACCCTGACCTCTCTTTCCCCCCAGCTTCTGATCCCCTCTGGTGCCTTCCAGGGGTTGAATCTAACCAAAAGCCAGAGGGCAAAGGAGCCTGTGATACAATCTTTAAACGTCAGCCTCTGGGGACAGAAAGTAGGGTGGAAAAAGTCGGAATAGATCTGATGTGCCTACAGAGAAATCCAGTACACAGACTTTAATCCAAAAGGGTTGCTTCTCATTAGACTGTCAGGCTAAACTGTGCTGTCCCTGCTGGAAAGAGGAAATGAACTAGGTTACAGATTTATAGATTGTGAGAGCTGAAGGAATGCTGAAGGGCCATCTAACCCAGGCCTCTCACCTTACAGATTGATGAAATGGAGGCCCTCTGAGATTAAATGACATGCTTAAGGTCACCTCTGAGTTAATAACTGAACTAAGCCTAAAACCCAAGTTCTTGTCTCTCTGTTCAACACTGCTTGCCCTATCCATCTAGCTCAAATTCTTTCTAACCTGTGAGTTTCTAGTAATCAGTTTCATCCGGAAACACTCAACAAAACACAAAGTTTTAGGAATTTTGAAAGAGAAATTCTCAAAGGACTTCAAAAGAAAAGCCACGGTGCTCTAAAGACACATTTTTCCTACCTTTGGCCAGATGACTTAGAAAAATGCCTGGACTTTTATTTTTCATAATTAAAATGTGAAGTCAATGAATCAGCTTATAAATAAATCCTCGCCCCAAGTACCTGGAAAAGGCACAAGCTTTGGGCTCTTTGTTGGTGTTTTCTGTTTTGTTTTCCACTCCTCCCCTTAATTAGGTACAAAATAATAGCTAAAGCCATGTTATTACCTAACTACAAAATTAAAATGAGGGCTTCCCTGGTGGCGCAGTGGTTGAGAGTCCACCTGCCGATGCAGGGGACGCGGGTTCGTGCCCCGGTCCGGGAGGATCCCACGTGCCGCGGAGAGGCTAGGCCCGTAAGCCATGGCCGCTGAGCCTGCGCATCCGGAGCCTGTGCTCCGCAACGGGAGAGGCCACAGCAGTGAGAGGCCCACGTACCGCAAAAAAATTTAAAAAATAAAATATTTAAAAAATTTTAAAAAATTAAAATGAAATTCTGGGAATCATGGTACATAATCTCTTGCTTACAAGTTTCAGCTTACACTGATGGGAAAATGATTCAGGGTATTGTATGCAGGCATCTGACTTTCTGGAACATCGTACCATTTCCTTGATCCGGCCAGATCCTCATTGGTCAATATTCAAATACAGTCTAAAATCAACCCTAAATCTTGATAAGTCATTGGCTTCAAAGATTACTCTCCCTTTCCGCACAGCTAGGAAGGGAAATAAAATGCATTTATTCATTTAGCAAATATGAATTTAGACCTTACCATGGGCAGAGCTTCGTGCTAAGTGCTAGGGGTCTGGTGAAGCATAAGACACAACCTCTGTCCTAAAGGGACTTCAAGTCCAGAAGGGGAAACAGACCACTAAACCACATTACTAAAGCTGGATGAACAAATTTAATGCGAACACGTGTAAGGAGAGAGAGAAATTAAACAAGAACTTGGTTTCAGTTTAAATTATTGTTTATTTTTCCCAAAGTATAAGAAATTTCAAGAGTTAAATCTTGAAATGTTAACCTGAAATTAAGCTATATTCTCGGGGCTTCTGGCGTCACACAGCGGTTTAGAAAGAGTGACCTCTGGAACTGCACTGTCTGGGCCTAGATTCCAGCTTGACCTTGCAGAAAGCAGTTAACCATTCTGTGCCTCAATTTTCTCTTCTACGAAGTGAGAATAATAATAATTTTAAAAAGTGCTTGAAATACCATAAGATCTCACTTATATGTGGAATGTGAAGCCAACAACAACAAAAAACAAGCTCACAGACACAGAGAACAGATTGGTGGTTGCCAGAGAGGGGGGATGGGAGTGGGCAAAATGGGTGACGGCACAAATGTCCAATTATAAAATAAATAAGTCATAGGGATGTAATAGACAGTGTGGTGACTCTAGTCAATAAGATGGAATTGCATATTTGAAAGTTGCTGAGAGAGGAGATCTTAAAAGTTCTCATCACAAGAAAAAAATCTGTAACTATGTGTGGTGACAGATGTTAACTAGACTTGCTGTGGTGATCATTTCACAATGTATACAAACGTCAAATCATTACGTTGTAAACCTGAAACTAATATAAGGTGATGTGTCAGTTGTACCTCAATAAAGAATCATAAAAGTGCTTGGCATACTTAGATAAAAGTAGAAAAGTTGTTCAGTTATCAAACAGTGGTTGGTCTGGCTCGTGCAGACAAAACGTTCAGACAGTTGGCCGAAACGTTTAGATCCCCCCCAGAGGTTGGCACTGCGGGCTTGACCTCAATCTGATTGTACAGTCAAGGATCCCTTTGAAAATCTGAGAGGCTAAAGGGTCTCTTTCCAAAACTACATATTTCTGGAGGTTCCTAACCCCTAAAACCAGAATAAGGCCCCTGTGTTAAGGTGGCTTTTCCCTGTCACTATGACACCCAAGATAGTCTTCTGGATCATTGGTTTGGTTTGGTTGTCTGAGTAGCTGTACTCATTACTTGTTCTACCTGCTATTATAATTCTCTAGCTATCACTCAACAAAATGTCATGATGTCACAACTTAAAAATACAAAGGGGTAGTACTATGGCACATAGGTAAAGGTAGAGAAGTACTTGAAATAGTATCCATACAGAAACTTCCAAACATTAGACCACAGAAGAAATTATGGAACACTTTATTCACATAATTTGAATATGCCTCAAGTATCAAAGAAATTCAGGTGCAACTTCCCAAATATTATTTCTCTTAAATTGAATTCATTTACAAAGGTTTTGATTTTTTAGTGGTGTACTCAAATTACATACAGTTGAGTGTTTAATATTTGATCACTTCAAGATGGTGGTAAGTTGTTATACCAGTTTGACAGCTTAAAAACAACTTAGAGTCACCAGAGAAATCTATGAAGTCATTTCTTAGTGCATAAAGATAGCAGCAACGTCCTGTGCTATATGACATTCCTGAATAATAACTCTCTAATCTACCGTACTCAAACTCTTCACAGTTTAATAAGATACAGATGATATTGACTCCTGGACAAATAATACTAAATCGTAACTGTGATAAAAGGAGTTTAACAGAAAACACTTTTATAACATATCTTGAATAAATTAATCCAAGCATTGTCCACATTATGTATTTTTATATAGCTTATCTTCTTTTTCTGAGGTCTTAAATGAGAAGTATTACTCAGATCATAGATCGTAGAACAATTCCTTTGGAGTTTCAACATATATACATGCACTTCTGTAAAGTATAGATCTCACTCACAAATACACATCAAACCACGTATTTGGGGACATGATTTTTTATTCACTCAGTATGAAAATTACTGATGGAATGCACATTTTAAGAGAGTGGTCTGAGCTTGCTTTCCTTTTATTAATATTAGAGACACACTGAAATCTATTTTAAAGTGTGTAAAACAGATGCCCTTTGAAAACACTTACTGAGTATCAGTGTTTCAGGATGCACGATCATCTACAAAATCCACAAATCACATTTGAGTGTCTCGTAAAACAGCACTTTGCTCTATCCTTCTTCTTCCCAGCTCTTCTTCAGTAAGTCATCCCTCCGTATCTGTGGGGCAATGGTTCCAGGACCCCGCATGGATACCAAGCTCTGCAGATGCGCAAGTCCATTAAACAAAATCATGTAAGGTCTATCCGCGGTTGGTTGAATCCACAGATTTGGAACTTGTGGATGCAGAGGCCCCACTGCAGTGCCAAGTCTTATTAATTGGGTTGATTCC
This sequence comes from Globicephala melas, assembly GCF_963455315.2. Lineage (NCBI taxonomy): Eukaryota > Metazoa > Chordata > Mammalia > Artiodactyla > Delphinidae > Globicephala > Globicephala melas. The sequence continues at coordinate 1,473,240 of NC_083315.2, read as the reverse complement.
TGCTGCGCAGGGCAGAGGGAGATGGGAGTTCACGTTCAACAGCTGGGCCTCATCTAGCATTTGCCTTCGAAGACCAGGGAGACTTGAGTTGAATACAAATACAGATCCAAGGCTCTCAAATTTTGGTCTTCCCAAAATTATTTTTAATGGGTTTATTCTTTTGTCAAAAGAAGCCACCACTCATTATCTGAAACAAAGACCTGAATTTATCACTTGCTGCAAGGGAGACCTGTACTTAGAAGTGATGGTCCCACTGAACAAAGCAAACATGATCTTATCTAGGGTTTGGGGAAGTATGGGGCTCAGGGGTTGGGAGACTTTCGGAAATTAAAGTTTGGGAGTTGGTTGATCTTTGACTGGGAAAGCGTTTTTGGTGGTGGGAGGCTCCTCTGATTAGCTGACTTTGAGATGTATGAGTACTGAAGTGAAGTTGTCACTGTTTGATTGGGAAGAGTTTAAGATCAATTTTGGAGGTTACTAATTCATAGCTTGGGTCTGTGGCCAAAGAACAGTCTTTTCCTTTCTTGAGTTTGGAGATGTAAATTCTTTATTCTCTCTACATAGGTTTCACTTAAGATGTTACATGGTATTTTTAAAATGTCCCTTTTTAACACTAAATTTTTAAAAACGTTTCTATGTTTTTAACATATAAACACAACAAAAGTCAAGAAAGAAAAATAGAGGACATGGAGTTATGAATCCCTGAGCGCCTATCACCCAGTTTCAACACATTTCTATATTCAGTCCTACTTGCTTCATTTCCCCTTCAGCTTCTTTGTTGCATATTATAAATTAAATCCCAAGCATTATATCATCTCCATTAATATTTCTATATATACCTCTAATAGATGAAGAACTTTAAAAATATGATTTTAACACCATTGTCATACTCCGCAAAATTTACAGTAGTTCCTTAATAATCAGTCATGTTCAAATTTTCCTGGTTGTTTGAAATGTCTTTTTACAGTTGGTTTGTTCAAATCAGAATTCAAATAAGAATACATATTGTACTTGATTGTTATGGCTCTTAAGATGTTTAAAATCTATAATAGTTTCCCTTTTATTTCATGCCATATTTTGTTAAAGAAATTGGATCACTTTTCCAATAGGATTTTCTCTCATTCTCTTGGTATTGTTTACCATGTTCTTCTACCCTCCATGATTTTGCAAACTGGTAGTTAGATGTAAGGACTTGACTATATTTGGGGTGAATATTTTAGATGAGAATCCTCCATAGGTGGTGCTTGGTACTTCTCAATGCATCACACCAGAATACACACAATACCTGGTTTTCCCAATTGTAGTGGTGCTAAGATACATCAGTGGGTTCAAGTGTCAGCCAATCCGTCTATTGTAAATGTATCTATTGATATTTCACCTAATGGTTTTAGCTGCCATTGCTGATTGTGAATTAGATGCATTGTTTCATTTACAGTTGCAATTTTTCTAGTTCTATCCATGATCTATTAGTGATTTTTCTAATTATATCAGTCCTTCTGCATTTATTCATAGTAATTCTTCTGTAAAGAAGAAAATTCTTTCATCAACTATTTGGTTGCTTTGAAAGATAATCCTTACAGGAAGGACAAGATAAATACTTAATTTTTTTCTTATATGAATTTTCAGAATAATGAGCTGATGTCCTAATACTGACCAATGAGTTTTCTTCTTAGCGTATCATCAGGACACATGGATTTTTAGTTTTATCTTTTTTTTTTTTTTTTTGCGGTACGCGGGTCTCTCACTGCTGTGGCCTCTCCCGTTGCGGAACACAGGCTCCGGACGTGCAGGCTCAGCGGCCATGGCTCACGGGCCCAGCCGCTCCGCGGCATGTGGGATCTTCCCGGACCAGGGCACAAACCCGTGTCCCCTGCATCGGCAGGCGGACTCTCAACCACCGCGCCACCAGGAAAGCCCTACACCACTTTCTTTTTTACTCACCCTGTCCCAGGGGACTGAGCTGCTGTTGTTCATCATTCTGGACGAGAAAAGATGGAAATCAGCTCCCCGGAGGCCACTCTGACTTGCCCCTTTGCTTCCATCCCTCCTTCAACTCTGTCCTTGTTCCCTGAGCAGTGCTGGCTACAAGTCGATGCCCTCCTTTTTCCTGTGTCCCTAGCTGTCCCAGAGCGCCAGGATCTGCAGGTTATTCGACACTTGGTATGAGGTGAGAAAGAGACCAGCCCCACAGAGGGCACTCTAAGAGGCCAGGAGGGCAGGTGGCCACGTGCACACCCTGATCTCACTAACCTCCCATGGGGGAAAGCGTGGGTCAAGGTGATCTTCTTGGCTCTGGGTTAAGCCAGTTTGGGGGAGGGAGTGACAGTGGTTAAATACAACTGCTCTTCTTACCCACGTAAATGTGGCTGCTCTCAGTGTGCTCCTCTGAGGCGCTTCTACTGTTTGGCTGGATTCTGAACTTCCCATCAAGTATTTTGGTACCAACATCTTGGTATATCAGCGTTTCTACGGAGGAAGGAGAGCTAGGCTTTCTGCTCCATCACCTTGAAGACATCTCTCTGAGTTTTATTTTAGTTTGGCTTTTAATTGAGATTGTTTGCTTAAATTTCATTATTTTTTTTAAAATGATGTAAAATATATACATGGTTCCAGAATCGAAGCACTGAGTTCTAGCTGCACCCCTTCTTCTTTCATCGCCATTAGCTTCCTATTCCATAGGAAACACTTCAAGAATGTTTTGCTTTATTTTTGGAATTAGAGGCAAATATATATTTGTATTCATACCTACCTCCTTGTCTATCCCCAAAGTGGCATCTTGTACAAAGTCATCTGCATCTTGTGTGTTTTCCACTTATCAGATCATTCTACGGCAACATACAGAGGCCTTCCTGTCCCTTTAAGAGCTACTCGGTGCTCCATTGTAAGGTTGTGCCATTGTTTATTCAAGTTTCCTATCGATGGACATTGGACATTTGCTGTCACTGGACATTACAAATTGTGTTGCAATTAATGTAAATGTCATTCCATACATTTCCAGTGAATCTCTGGGACATATTTCTAAAAATGGGCTTTTAGGTTGGAGAGTACGTGCATAATTTTTATTATATTGCTAATTTCTCTCCATTAAGATTGAATGATTTGCTTTCCCAGCAGCAATTATGAAGTGACCCTTTCCCCAGTCTTACCAATAGAATATGTTCCCAGACTTTTGCCCATCTGACAGATGAAAGTCCTGTGTAGCTTTAATTTGCATTTCTCTTATTATGATCAAGGCTGGGCATCTTCTCTACTTTTAAGAGAAATCTGCATGTCTTTTTCAGTGAACTATTTGTTTATATCTTGTATCACTTTTCTATTGTGTTATTGGTGTTCTTATTAATTTTTAGAAGCTCTTCGTATTAGAAATATTAGCTCTCTGCTGTAATATAAGTTGCAAGTATTTTTCCTGGTTGGTCTTTTGCCTTGTTACTTTACTATATTTTTGTTTTTGTTATTGTTGCTATTTTGTTTATTTGCTTTTTGCTGCACAGTTGTTTTTTTTTTAACTTTAATGTGGTCAAACTTATTCACCTTCTTTCTTGTTGCTGCTTGACCTTGAGTATAGGTAGGAAGTTTTCTTACTCAAGAATTATAAAGTAATTCACCCATATTTGTTCTAGTATTCAAATTGTTTCATTTTTTTGCATTTTGGTCTTGACCCGTTTAGAATTTATCTTAGTGTGAGGAAAGTTCTAAATTTTATATTTTTTCCATTTGATTATGCAGTTATGTATGTATTGAAAAGTCCTTCTTTCCCTCCACTATTGAGATGAGTCATATCTCTTTATCATATACTAAATTTCCATGTATTCTTGTACCTACTTCTGGATTTCCTATCTGATTACATCAGTCTGTGTCTTCACACATCAATACCAACTGTTATAGAGGCTTTAAAATATTTCAGTATCTTGTAGGACTAGTCCCCACACCCCTCCTCTTCTTTGTCTGATTTGTTAATCCTTCTAAGTGGGCTTTAAAATAAATTTATTTGGCTCCAGAAAGAAAAACAATAGTAATTTTTTTTGGATGACTTTAAATATGTAAAGTAACATTGGGAGAATAGACATCTGCTAGCTCTTGCCATATAGGAACATGGTGTCTCTTATGATTTATGGAAGTTTATGTGCGGTTTTCAAGAATGTTCTATCATTTTCCTCATATAACTTGCACATTTCTTACTCAGTTTAAGCCTAGGTATTTTGTATTTTGCTACTACGTTGTTACTTTAACATGGTTTCTCTTCTATTAGTTTTTCTAACTTGTTAGTGTGCTTGTGAATTTTATATCCTGTCTCTGTACTAAAATTTTTAGAGTAGATGTTTCCATTGGTTCTTTTAAGTTGTCCAGATATATAAGCATACTGTCTGCAACGAGGGATAGTTTTGCCTCTTCCTTTCCAATTCTTATCCCCCTAATTACTTGCTCTTGTCCAATTGCATTGGCTACTATCTCCAGTACAGTGTTCAATAGTAATGGTGAGTAATGACTATTCTTGTCTAGTTTCTGACTTAGTGGAAAGCTTCTAGTGTTGTCCCACTAAGTAAGATGAAGGGTTTGGGCTGAGGTATATACATTTTATCATGTCATGTTAAGAAAGATTTCTCAATTCCTATGTTTTATCATTATTGTTGGTAAATTTTGTCAAATGTGTTTTTTGACCATTACTGGAAATTATCATATGACTTTTATTCTTAGCTATGTCTATATGATGAATTGTATTAATTCAGAGCAAGAATTTTAAGTCCTCTAGAAAGAGCCACCTCTGAATATAAATCCCCTGTCTTCAACTGGCAGAAAGAGAAACTAAGAGTGAGGAGACATTTCTGAGCTGTTCAGTATCAATAATCATGCTGAGTCTTCACTGACTTTCTGGCTTATTTCCTAGATATGTAAGCAAAGAGAGAGCTCCCTGGCTATATGTAACTGCATTTTTACGACTCTTTGTAAAACACCATATCCCTCACCACTGCCCCCACTCTCCCTCTGGAACATGCACAATCAGATTCAACTTTTGAAAAGCAAGGGCTTAAAATCCTCATGTCTTAGGAGGCCCGTAGCAAGTTAAAACGTTCCTCAGCCAGCACCACAGTGCCAGAATTAAGCACTGTTTCTTCTTGGGTAGCACAGACCCGGAATACACAAGCATATCCAAATTAAATGCAGACATGTTTCAGCTTGGGAGCTCAATCCAATTCCAGAAGTGGGAGATCAACTTTATTAACTAAGCCACCCACTATCCCAGGAAGATGGAGGGAATTAAAACCAGATTTTCCTGGTGCTGTAAATTTGATTTCTGTCAGCCATGGCAATTATACTCTGAAAAATTGAACTTATTATTATTATTTTCTCAATTCCTAATATCACAGTCAAGGAAGACTGAGTCCAACAAGGTGTTCCAAGTCCTCTTTCAGGTGAGAAAATAAAATAAACGGCTGACTGTTTTGATGTCTGAGATTCCATTTCTTCATTATTTCAGGGGAAAGCCTCTGAAAATTCTAAAAGGGGAAGGTGTTACCATATCGAGACTCCATCCCAATCACTTAGCCTCTCAGAAAAGACATTCAGGGCAGGTCCTATTGGCGGTAAGTTTCTGCCTTAAATCCTCATCAAGATAGGAATGGAGATTAAATGGTCAGATACGTGCTAAAGATCTCTCTCATTTATATCATGAAGTTAACTAAGATGACTCTTGTGAAATGAGCCATCAGCTTTACAAACACTTGCCCATCACACACACACCACTCCGGGGCATGGATGAGAGGAAGTGATGCCAGGCTGAAGCCGACCCTGAAATTCTCCCCATATCTCTTCTTAAAATAATGTTCTTCCTTTTAACTGACTCTCTTTGTATCTGAGGCTTGGGAGGATTCCCAAATATATTTTAGTTCAATCATTCTCATACCCCAAATTACAATCCTTTGAAGTGAGACTGGGGAAGAGAAGGTAAAGTTATTCAAGTCTCGTGTCCTACCATGTCTCTAAGAAGATTCACAGGGCCAGAAGCCTTCCCTCCATCAGCATCCCCAGGTCTGCCACTCCACCTCCCCCATCCCCTTCCCCATCAGCACCACCCCACCTCCTGCATCCTGCCCTGTGCTTTCCCTTGCACCTGCCTCCAGAGGCAGATGACGTGACTTGGGCTCTAGGATGGAGTGGGATGATGGCCCAGAGGTCCAAACTGTCAGAAGTGGCCAAAACAATCACTGTTGGGTGTATCACTATGGCATGATTGTCATCTCAAGAGACACAGAGGTTTTTTTCAGGATAAACTTTAAAAAAATTACCAGGCTCCATGCCCTGTACACTGGATTTGCTTTTGCTGTCTATTTACATCTCACGTAACACATCCTTTGAGTTGCCATTTGAGCCCACTGCCTCTTGCTGTGTCTTCTTTGGTGGAGATGGAGCCCATATGGTGACCTGCACTCTTTACAGAGATCTCTGTACTAGAGATCCTTTTCTCTGAATACAAACAGACTGTTTGTATCAAGCCTTCCAGCCTGCAGATACTCTCTAGTGATGGCAATGAACGTGGCTTCTCCACATCATTGTAGGCACGTTTTGCTATTCTGGCTTTGGTCATGGGATCTTTCACTGGGATGGGGACCACGGAGATTGCAAGAGAAATGTAAGTAACGGAAAGATGGCCTCACCACTCCTTAGTAAGTGATCAAGCAGATATGTGTCATGGCAGAACACTTTATGGTGCTGTGGTGACTTTACAGAAGCGAGGTCACATTGAAACTGTGACCCGTGGACAACCTAGATAGCTTCCTAGCACCACACGAGCACGGAGACGCATCCGGATCTATTGGAACTCCGCGCCTCCCTCCCCTGCTCTGTCACCGCCCCTCACCCCCACCCATCTGTCCCTTATTAGTCGTCAAGTAGCCCGCGGACTGGGGTCAGGACCAGGCAGGCCTATGCCCGTTCCCTAGGGAAACAGATTCTGGATTAAGTGCCAAACTTCTATCCGTTCTCTGAGGAATCCCATCGGAATAATCTTACCTTCGGGTATGCTTCCATCTCTAGGATTAAGGTAATCCCTGAGTTGAAACTTCTCCACAAATGAAAAGCCCATTTTAAACACAGAACAGATGGGAAGTTTCTCAAAGTCTGCTCAGCTAGAGTTTCAGGTTCACTCACGGCTTATAAACTCCATCCTCGGAAGGATCGCCCAGTGGGCTGATGGAGTAGGGAACGTCTCTGTTTCTGTTCCCTCCTCCTGGCCTTTGTCCCGTTTTATTGTGTTGTCCTCATTCCCAATGACAAGGTCCAGCTTGGAGAGTGTGGTTTCTGAGCACGGAAGGAACCAGGCCCTTGACAGCGAGAGCAGCAGCCCTAGGCCTGCAGCCCAGAGGGGAAGCAGCAGAACGGGCTTGTGGCATCTCCTGAGGATTCTATTCCAATGGAGCTGGGCTTCTGGCTGTGCCCGGTTAAAGCCTGGATTTGAGGGCAGTGGCTCTGCAGGGACTGGGCTGAAAGAAGCAATTGTCTGTGTCTCCACATCTGGACAGGCAACCCTCTGCCACTCGCCTCACTAACTGTGCAGCTCTCTGTAACTTAATTGCTGTGTGCCTCAGTTTTTTCATCTATAAAGTGGGGATAATAATAATAGTATTCACTAACTATGGAGATAAATATCAGGAGACGATACATACAAAGCACTTAGGACAGTGCCTGGAACAGAGTACGTACTAAATAAATCAATATCTCCAGCTTGGACCACAGAGGAAGAGCAGCTCTCTGGGCAGAAGATATTTTTTTTGGACACATTTTCGACTTTCAGCATTTCATTTCTCAAAATTATTTTTTTCAGAAAAGTGGAATAACACTGATACCAAATCATTAGAATATATCATAGAAGAGGAGACAAAGAGGGAAATGTTGAATAAAAGAAATGTAGGAAAATGGCAAAGTCAACATAGCACTCCCTTACCATAAAAATGTGGGACAGTAAAGCGGTTGAGGTTGAGAAAGTGGAAGTTGGCGGAATGCAGCCTGAAGGGTCCCTGCCCTGGGAGTGTCATCTAATATTCGATTTTGTTCACTGCTGTCCCCCCGAGTGGTTTAAGCACTGCCTGATATGGTGAGCAACAAACATGCTTTGACGTGTGACGATTTTCCCTTCCTGCCCCTATTGGGATCAGTTTCCATTTCAAAAATGAGTGGTGAGCTGCACAGTGGGTGAGACTGGAAGGCGGAGAAACGTCCCTTCCCGTCCCCAAACTCCAGCCCTCAGGCAAAACCGCCAGTATCTCCCTCCTGGACTCTGTGGGGCCTCCTGACTGCTCTCTGCGTCCATTCTCCTTCCTTCCTGTACATCCTCTACAGGACAGTCCAGTCATCTGTTAAAAACCCACATCTGACCACGTCCCATCATTCCCAAAACCCTTAGAGACTCCCCAGTGTCATTAGCATAAAACCGCAAATCTTTGAAATACTCCATAAGGCCCCTGGCTCTCAGCCCTGGTCACCAGCTCCTGTGCCCCTGGCTCTCAGGGCCTATTGGGGCCGAGCTCCATCTAACTCCTGCCTCCCCCCTCTGCCCTCTGCCCACGCCTTTCTCTCCCTCTGCCCAGTAAATCCTATGGACTTCAATGTCTCTTTTACTGGGAAGCTGACCTTCCTAATTAGAGCACCTGTTTCCTGTTCTCACTGGCCTTGTACATTTCCATGATCACAGTCTAAGTAACAATGCTTCTAGGGAGGCTCCCCTCCTGGAGTGAGTCAGCTCCCCGTGGGCAGGGGCCACGCCCACCTAGTGTCACACCACGGCTTCGGCACTTAGCCCAGAGCCAGGCATATGCTCCACAGGTCGTCAATCACAATTTGCTGAATGAACAATGAATTAATAAACAAAAATGTGTGCCTGGCAACCCAAAAGGCTTCTGTTGAGAAAGTTCAGACAGGGAAAATCCAGCGTCTTTAGAGCTAATTCACTCAATCAGCTAATTAACTCAACCATCTGGTAGACATAAATAGGAATATGGCATTTGCCCATGCATTCATCTATCTACAGAGTGACTTCCCCAACTGGCAGCGCTGTGTGGGTTCACAGCAGGGAACTGACATGGAGGAGTCAGCAAACCAGGTAGCCGTGCACGCATTCACCGGAGCATCTTGTTTGCAGGTGCTTGAAAAGCACAAGGAGATTTTCACTCAGTAATTTTTTTTGTCTGCATAAAATACATATCCGTGAAAGGAAACTGATATCAAGATTCCATGGGCTTCAAAGCCGGCTTGCAGGTTAAGGGTACGGGTTGGTTAGAAATTCGGGGTTACTTATGCTAACAGTGGAGATGAAGTCTCCGAGGCCGCAGTAAAGAATCTTTCATGCTGACCATGCTGGCTGTCTGGAGCCGGCTGTGCAGTGTTTGCATGTGTGAACCCAGGGACACGTTTGTGGAAATGGCCTGGCCTCCTCTCACGCTGGGGGCAAGGCCATTAGGAAAAGACTGCACAGACACTTCCGGTCAGGGCTGGAGGGAACCCAGCGTCCCCTACTCCCTAAACCCTAGAGATCCATCCCTATGGTGACTAGTGTTGACTTTTCATCTGGGAGATGACAGCAAATATTCCCATCAGACTCAGCCTCTGTGGCTCTGCTTCCTGGTTCTGCCTGGCCTGAGAGGGTGCGTCCTGCAGCCCCCATTTCCATATGTGACGATGAAGGGAATGTGCAGGTGACACGATCCCCAGCTGTGATTCTTCAGTTTGGGCCAAATAGGCCCACTGAGCGTGGAGCCCTTTGAGAGCTGGTGTCTGGAGCCTCGGGTGACATGTCCACGAGCCAGTGGGCTCTGGAAAGGCACAGCTGCAAACCTACTGGCATTCACTTCTCCTGCGGGTCCCTCCCTCTTTCTCCACGCTGCCACCCTGGTGCTTTCAGTCCACGTTTACTCCCGCCAAGGAGTTTTTAAACTGTTCCTGCAAGACTCCCGTAAGAACACATCCCCCCATTCCCCGGAGCTGAACAGAAAACATTATTTCCAGGGACAAGGACATATTCATGTATAGGAGATGCTCCTTTACACCAAGTTGGAACACCAAGAAACTTCAAACAAACAGATGGATTTTTTTCCCAAGCTCTACTTTTATAAAAACAAAAGAGAAATGATAAGTGAACGACGTGCTCTGCAGGATGAATTCTACACAACAACTCTGGGATCTGACACTGAAATAGACTTAATAGCAGATTTCACAGTTTCTTGCACTTTCTCTGTCTACATCGTGAAGTTCCTAAGGGCGCCCTTGGGCACCCTGGAAAGTCCTGGGCCTTCTGAATCATCAGACAAGGAAAAAAGTCATTTCCAGTGGTAGTTATAAAGTATTTCATTTACTTGAAATACTCTTTGGTATGGGTAAGAATTCCCAATTAGGTCAAATATTTGGATATTTGACTAACCAGAACATTCCATCGCTGCATCATTTTAGAGAAACAGACATTTGTCCATCCGTAGAGCGCACAGCGCGCACAGAGCAAAAACGGAGTGAAATTATTGATTTACTTGAGACAGAAGAGTCATATCCCCAAGTATGATGTACAGCAAATCAATCTGTAATTTTACCCATCAAATACCTTTAAGTTCTTGCAGAAGGAGAAGAGCTTAGTTCTTACATTTCTTCAATTAAATCGCCCTTGATGTTCTGGAATGAGGTTTCTACAAATCTAATAGATTGCTCCTGAAAAAGCCAATTAAAAATGATGGCTTGTTCTATAACCTACTGCACTCTCTGGCAGGGAATGTGATGATAATCAGTAGAGCAAAGGTCAATAAGAATGATTGGCATCTGTTCTCAGAGCGTCTATGAGAAAGTTTTCAAAACCAGATAAGAATTTAATACAGGAATTTTTCGTCGGCCTAATCAAATTTAGATGCCCCGATGCTGCCTGGAATGTACGCTGTAGATTGTAATCTGCAGGTGGCTATAAATGAGTCATGTGTCTTGGAAAGGCATTCCTGAAATAGGAAAACTTTTCTTTTTTCTGGAAGGTTCAAAGGTTCTTATCAGAGGCCTGCTTCTTGACAGAAATCATTGCATTTATCCTCACGATCTCTGGGTCAGCTCAACGAGGCATGTCTTCTGCTCCACGTGGCATTGATGGGGGACAGTGGGTGGATTTTGGCAGCAGGGCTGAACTGGAGGGTCCAAGATGGCTTCACGCACATGCCTGACATTTTGGTGGAAAATTCAGGAAGGCTGGCTCAGCTGGGCTCAGCTCCCCCTCTCCGGCTGGAGTCCAAGCCTCCCCATCTAGTCTCTCTTGCAGTACTTGGGCTTCTGATGTGACAGCTCAGGGCTGCAGGAAGCAGAGTGGAAGTTGCCAGGCCTTCAAGACCTGGACCTGAAAACTGGCGCCCCTGTGCTCTATTTGTCAGAGCCCGCTCGGGTTCAAGGGGAAGAAACACAGGCTCCACCTTTCATTAGAGATGTTGAGGAATATTCTGTCATCTTTAACGTGCCCCAAAGTGATTGGATGAAAAACACCCGGAATTAGAGTCTGAGAATCTCTTCCGGCAGCCGATGAACAATAACCAAAGGGCCTCGAAACAGTCAAGTCCTCGTGTAAATAAAACTTTCATTCCACTTCGCTTGCAACCTGATTATGCAAAACAGTTCTTTTATTTGGCAGGAGAAGTTGCACAGAGATTAAGCCCCAAAATGCAAGCTGTGAAAAAGAACCCCACATCTGACGTTCTCAGATTCTTTGCCATTTGAAAAAAAGGACTTAATAGATATGTCTCTCATCTTTGAATATCACTTCCTTAATTATGTTTAAAATGCTCAGAAAATTCACTGGAGAAAAATGCTCTTTCTATATGCATGCGTGTCGGGTCCAAGCTGAAACCATCGTTACTTCACCTCCTGGGGTGACTGCCCCTCAGCCGGGCCCAGTTTTCCACTCCGGGTACAAAGGAAAAGGAAGTAGCCCATAGTTTGTAGCCGCCGCTCCCACCCCTGGTTGGAAGCCCCTCCATGTTTCAGTGTTGCATCCACTACATTGCCAGCAGGAGCTGGACCTCAGGGCCCAGCAGAGCCATGAATTAATAATATTGTGAAAGTATTCTTCTCCTATGGTAACTCCCTAATGGCTTTAAGTGTTTTTAGATCATTAAACTCTTGACAAAAAAATTGGGGTGGGGAGGGAGAGGAGAAAGAAAGGGGGAGGGATAGATTAGGAGTTTGAGATTGACATCTATACACTGCTGTGTTTTAAATAGATAACCAACAAGGACCTACTGTAAAAATAAATAAATACATTCTTTAAAGAAAGGAACAAAGAAATTAACCTTTTGTCAAAATTGTTAAGAAACATCATCGTTTTGTTTTTTTTAAAAAAACTTCCTTTTCTCTTTTTTAATTTTTAAAATTGAAGTATAGTTGATTTTACAATGTTGTGTTAATTTATGCTATACTGCAAAGTGATTCAGCTATATATACATATATTCTTTTTCATATTCTTTTCCATTATGGTTTATCACAGGATATTGAATACAGTTCCCTGTGCTCTACAGTAGGACCTTGTTGTCTATCCATTCTCTGTATACTAGTTTGCATCTACTAACCCCACACTCCCACTCCATCCCTCCCCCCACCCCCCCACCCCCTTGGCAGCCACAAGTCTGTTCTCTATGTCTGTGAGTCTGTTTCTGTTTCATAGACAAATTCCTTTGTGTCATATTTTAGATTCCACATATAAGTGATATCATATGGTATCTGTCTTTCTCTGTCTGACTTACTTCACTTAGCATGATCATCTCTAGGTCCATCCATGTTGTTGCAGCTGGCATTATTTCAGTTTCATTTTGTTTTAGTTTTTTTTTATGGCTGAGTAGAATTCCATTGAGAAATATCATCATTTGAAAATAAATCAGGATTAATCAGCTCTGAAACGAGACTGTAAAGTCAAAAAGTGAAAATTATATTACTAGGCTTACAAAAACCTGACGAACACCCGGCCTTCCAGGAACACGTCTACTGCACAGGCAAGGCCCTCTTTGTGGCATGAGCTCACGGGTGACATGAGTGCTGGGCTGTATCAACGCCTGCCCAGCACCTAGCAGGCAAGGAACCCCAGATCTAAGTCAGACTCACCCACTCTCCTGACGGTAGCAGTGACTTCCTAATTCACGCCATCCCCCTCTCCCTCTGTCCTTCTGTGTGGACAGCTCAATGGACCAAGGGGAAGCTCAGGCTTGCCTTCGAGCTGTGCTGAAAATCCTTGTGGTTAAGAACAGCTCAGAGCCGGGAGCGAGCTGTCATGAGTCACTTTCAGCTCGCTCTCTCCCGTCCTCTCCGTGCTTTACCCCTCCACGTTTTCACAGCCTCATGGTGAACTGTGAACCCCGCATTCCTCTCCTAGGAGGGGCTCAGCCAGGGTTATTGCTTTCCATGCCTTGTTCTAAGCGTGTCACACTACACATACCGCCTGGTCACCCCCAGCATTGCTGACCGTGTCCTTGGGTTACTTCCGGCCAAGACTTAAAGCTGCCCCCTCATCTGGTTGCTTCCTGACACTCAGCTGCTGTGTGAAGTCCCTTCCTCAGCCACATTTTGGAAACGTGACAGTCCCCAAAGCTCCATGCTTAGGGTTACAGCTCCATGCAGAGTTCCACCTTTTAAAAAATAGGTTTCGATAATAGTTATTATTATATAGCTCTGAGTCTGTTTTTCCCTGTTATTAGCAGTGTGTGAACTTTACCCCTGCCATTCCAGCTTTAATGTTGGAATTCCCCAGAGCTCCACGCTAGGACCACTCCCCCCTCCAGACAATCTCTCCCATGCATCCATCCAACACAAAGGACCCAAGCGACCCACAGACTCATCTCAAACCCAAGCCGCCACTCTGAACTTCAGTCCTACGTCTCTAGCTGCCTCCTGGATAAATCTCAAAGATACTTGATACAAGCGACCCACAGACTCATCTCAAACCCAAGCCGCTACTCTGAACTACGTCTCTAGCTGCCTCCTGGATAAATCTCAAAGATACTTGAAAGTCAGTGTGTGTAAAATCAAACTCACATGTCTTCCCCTAAAGCTAGTAGTTGTTCAGTGTCTCCTGTCTCTCTAAATGAAGCCATTCTGCAAACAGAAACTGAAGAGGCATTTGTGAAAGCCCTCTCTCCAGCTCCCCAATCCAAAGCGTCCCTCAGTAGGTCCACTTTCCTCCTAAATGTCCCTCCAGTCTGGCCTCATCTCTACCTTTGCCCTGGTCCCCTTACCACTCATCTCCCCTCTGCATACAACCGATGATGTTTTGGAAACTCAGTCTCATCACGTAACTCCCTTGCTTTAACAGTTCTCGTGGATGGACCTAGAGACTGTCATACAGAGTGAAAAGTCAGAAAGAGAAAGACAAATATCGTATATTAACGCATGTATGTGGAATCTAGAAAAATGGTAGAGGGGAACCCGTTTGCAAGGCAGAAATAGAGACACAGATGTAGAGAACAAATGTATGGACATCAGGGCGGAAAGCTGGTGGGGGGGGAAGGTGGGATGAACTGGGAGATTGGGATTGACATATATACACTAATATGTATAAAATAGATACCTAATAAGAACCTGCTGTATAAAAATTTAATTTAATTTAATTTAAAAAAATAAAGAAAAAAATATTTCTTTAGCTTCTTACAATAAAGCCCTAACCTGGTCTCTAAGATTCTGCATGGTCTATCTCACAACCTGGACAGCCTCATTTTAAGACTGCACTTCCTTAGCAGCCTAAGTGTCCATTGACAGGTGAACGGAGAAAGAAGATTTGGTCATACGTTATGTAACGTTATGGAACGTTACTCAGCCATAAAAAGGAATGAAATGATGCCGTTTGCAGCAACACAGTTGGACCTGGAGATGATCATGCTAAGTAAGTCAGACAAAGACAAATTCCATATGATATCAGTTATATGTGGCATCTGAAAAGAAAATGATACAAATAGCTCATTTACAAAACAGAAATAGATCCACAGACATATAAAACAAACTATGGTTCCCAAAGGGGAAGGGGGGAGGGATAAATTGGGAATTTGGGATTAACAGATACACACTACTATACATAAAATAGACAACCACCAAGGACCTACTGTAGAGCACAGGGAACTCTACTCAATAGCTTGTGATAATGTATAATAGAAAATAATCTGAAAATAATAATAATCTGAAAAAAGAATATAGATATATACATACACACACACATATATATGTAACCGAATCACTTTGCTGTACACCTGAAACTAACACAATATTATAAATCAACTATACTTCAATTAAAATTTTAATTAATTTTTTTTTTTTAGAGATTGTACTGCCTTGATGCCCACGCTCCAAACACACTAGGCTTTCAGCTCCTGAAATGTTCTGTGCTTGTTCCCATGATAGGACCTTTGTATAAGGTCCTCTGCTTGAAATATCCTCACCCTTGGTTAATTCCTATTCCTAGAGATCTCAACACATTGGTCACTCCTTCAGGAAGTTTCCCTGACCGTCCTAAGTTTCCTAGTATTAGGGTGGCCTTATGGTTCCTCTTCCAAACCAGGACCCTTTTGAGAGTGAAATTAGGTACTATAATTCATTATGCTGGGTTATGGGCCTAGCAAACAGAATCATGTGTTCCCCTACCTATAGAGGTCTTGCCCTGCATTTTATCCTTCTTTTTAGTGATTATAATTTAGTAGTTATACATGTGTTTGTGTAATTTGGGGGGGTGAAGTCTGCCCCCCAAGAATAGCTGGTAGCCCCATGAAGTCGGGAATTCTGTTTCGTTTTTGGAACTCCATTATACAAGCATACCTCATTTTATTGCACTTCACAGATACAGTGCTTTTCGCAAATTCAAAGTTTGTAACAAGACTGCATTGTCAGATGACAGTTGGCTTTTTTAGCAATAAAGTACTTTTTAATTAAGGTGCATACATTGCTTTTTAGACATAATGCCATGGCACACTTAATAGACTACAGCATAGTGTAAAGGTAACTTTGACATGACAGGGAAACCAAAAACATGTATGTGACTCACTTTACTGTGACGTTTGCTTTACTGCCGTGGTCTGGAACCAAACTTGCAATATCTCTGAAGTCTGCCTATATTCCCAGATTGAACATAGTGCCTGGCATATGGGAGATGCCCAAAAAGTATTTCATCTTTGAGTGTACGTCTTTTCTACTCTCTGCATCTTTCCATCTTTTTTTTTTTTTTTTTTTTTTTTTTGGTACGCGGGCCTCTCACCGCCGTGGCCTCTCCCGTTGCGGAGCACAGGCTCCGGACGCGCAGGCTCAGTGGCCATGGCTCACGGGCCCAGCCGCTCCGCGGCATGTGGGATCTTCCCGGACCGGGGCACGAACCCGCGTCCCCTGCATCGGCAGGCGGACTCTCAGCCACTGCGCCACCGGGGAAGCCCTGCCTCTTTCCATCTTGACCATTTATTTCCCTCCAATCAGTAAGTGGCCCCAGGTGGAGCAAGTGACATTCACCTATTTTTCTGGGAAGCTCATCTGGCCCCATTTCGTCCTGCATGGGTGTTAAATAGGCCTGAGGGGCTTGGTCCCTGAAACAAACCCTCTCTGATCAAGACATGGGCTGGCAGAAAAACTATGCAATAAAAGGAAAGTAAATCTTCCACTTAACAAAAGTCTCTTCCTATACAGAAATGTCCTCTTTAGAAAGTACTTTTATGCTGAGGAAGCACTCACCCCACCACTACCTAACACACACACACACACACACATACACACACACACACACACACACACTCAGAGCTGGGGGAGAAGTAGGAGGAAAGATGGGTAGAGAGCCCAGTCTCCCCAGGTCAGTCCCCTCTGCTCCTCTGAAATTAGTTTGCATTTTCAAATAATAATAGTTAATACTTAAGTCATGTCTTAAGTACCTGTATTTTCTCATATGATTCTCACAACAGCTATATAATATTATGTAGTGCCAAAAATTAGCCTCATTTTACAGATGGGGGAATAGGTTGAACGTTATTAAGTAAGTTGTCCAAACTGACACACCTATAAATGGTGGATATAAAAGCCAGCCTCCAAGATGGTCCAGGCAATCCTCGAGTCCCTTGCGTGGCCCCGTCACACACTGGAACCAGTTTTATCCATGTGACCAGCAGAGCATGGCGGGAGCGCAGTGGAGACAGCCACACGGCAGGAACTGAAGCGTCTCAACAGCTCCAGCCTGGGGGGGCACCCCACCCCCCACCCATCCCGGTCAAACCTTCAGATGGCTGCAGCCCTAACTGACACTTGACTACAGCCTCACAAGAGACCCCGGTGAAATAACAACGTTTACTGTGACTTTACAGCACTAAGCTCTGGGGTTAATTTGTTACTCAGCAAAGATAATTGATACAGCAACACTGGGATTCGAACCTGAGCAAACTGGGCAGAGTCCACATTCTACCCCTGTGCTAAACTCCGTCTCCTATACTAAACCTCTCAAGTTTACTTAGCCTTCACTTAATTTCCAGCCCCTTTCGATCTGATCTTTCTTTACCACTGAAGGGAGAAAATGGCACACGGTCGCGGAGAGGGATTGAAGGAGGGGATGGTGATGAATTGGTCAAGCTCCAGGTGTCCGAGGTTGTCACTGCCCGTTAGGAGCTTGTGACCTAAGCAGGGGTCAAAATCTTCCTCAGTATAGAAGGTAACCGACGTATGATATCGCTTACATGTGGGATCTAAAAACAATGAACTTATGTACAAAACAGAAACAGACCCACAGACACAGAAAACAAATTTACTGTTACCAAAGGGGAAAGGAGGGGAAGGGATAAATTAGGAGGCTGGGAATATCATATACACACTACTATATATAAAATAGGTAAACAACGACCTACTGTAGAGCACAGGGAACTGTATTCAATATCTTGTAATAACCTATAATGAAAAAGAATGTGAAAAATAATCGAGATATATATATGTATAACTGAATCACTGTGTTATATACCTGAAACAAACACAACATTGTAAATCAACTATACTTCAATTAAAAAAAATTTTTAATAAAAATAAATAAATAAAAGGTAACGGAGACTCTCTCTGGCCAGTGTTGAAGGCATGGTACAGGTACTTAGCATAAGGGAGATCCCTGAGGGCTCAGGAAAAAGTGGGGCTTCAGCTGGGCAATAAAAGATGAGTGGGGTCTAACAGCAGGAGAGTGGGTAGAGAGAGAACGGGGGGAAGTGGTAGTAACAGGTGGAGGGGGATCACTGGAGCTCAGAGCAGGAACACGCCAGCATGTGGGGTTGTTGTGCCGGGACCAGCCTTTCCGGGTCATTAGGTCCCTGGAGCAGGTTGAGGGGAAACAAGATTGCACCGCACAGTGGCCGAGACCCTGGGTTCTGTCACCAAGAAGGAGGTTCCACCCTCACCCCGACCCTCCACTTTCTCGTCACGTGACCCTGGGACTCTCACTTACCTTCTCGGGCTACAGTTTCCTCAGTTATAATCTATCTTCCTCACAGGGCTGCAATGAGGCATTTTTATTCATTACCACTAGGTATTGAGCACCAACTCTCTGCCCGGCTCTGTTCTAGGTCCTTGGGATATATCTGCAAGTAGAGACAGACCAATATCCCACGGCATCCACAAGTGTGAGCGTGACTCCACCCACAGAAAGCACTCAGAGCTGCGCCTGGGATAAAAGAAACAAAGCATTTCATAGATCTTAGCTGCTGCTAAGACTAAAACATTTCATAGATCTTAGCTGCTGCTAGGACTAAAAGGAGGTCGGGGCTGAACGGTAGAGTGCATTCACAATAACACATTTTCTCAATGAGTTAAATCACCAATTTGTCACCTGAGTCACCCACTAGAGGAAATCAAACTCAAGGACTAGATCTTTTTGCCCAGAGGCTTCCTTGCTTCCTGACAAGCAGGGCGAGGGAAACTTAGCAGTGAACCACTCGGAGGGTAAACAGGAACAAAAATGTCCCCACAGACCCGAGAGAGCCCTGTGGGATGCTTTGCCATCTGACACACACAGGGAGAAGCTCCATCATTTTAGCAAATTCCTGTTTTGTGTTTATTTAAAGAAAGAACTTGTGCTCTAGCTGTGAATGAATCGCAGATTTTAAGCGGAACCAGATTTCCCAGGTTCCGTTACCTTTTCACTCAATAGCTCTGCCCCAAATAGAGCTCCTTGTTTCACATGAATGTCTGCCAAAGTTTTTAACCTTCTCTTTAAGAAACCTCACTCTAGAGGCGACAGCATCTCCATTCTAGCCCAAGGATGGGAAAGCGTGCCTCTGAGAGGCTGAGAAAGCAGGCGGGGAGGTGACGAGCTCCTCCAAAGTGTGGCCTCTGTGTACATGCAGGTACATCCCTGTATTTACATAGATTGTAGTTAATCCAAAACTGTGTCTTCTGAACATGAATTCCGATTTGGAAACTTGAATCCTGGTATGTTCCTTGAAACTTCTTCCTTCCTTCCTTCCTCCCTTCCTTCCTTCTTCCCTTCCTTCCTTCCTTCCTTCCTTCCTTCCTTCCTTTCTTTCTTTCTTTCTTTCTTTCTTTCTTTCTTTCTTTCTTTCTTTCTTTCCCTTCCTTCCTTCCTTCCTTCCTCCCTTCCTTCCTTCCTTCCTTCCTTTCTTTTTCTTTCTTTCTTTCCCTTCCTTCCTTCCTTCCTCCCTTCCTTCCTTCCTTCCTTTCTTTCTCTTTCTTTCTTTCTTTCTTTCCCTTCCTTCCTTCCTTTCTTTTTCTTTCTTTCCCTTCCTTCCTTCCTCCCTCCCTTCCTTCCTTCCTTCCTTTCTTTCTTTTTCTTTCTTTCTTTCTTTCTTTCTTTCTTTCTTTCTTTCTTTCTTTCTTTCTTTCTTTCTTTCTTTCTTTCTTTCCCTTCCTTCCTTCCTTCCTCCCTTCCTTCCTCCCTTCCTTCCTCCCTTCCTTCATTTCTTTCCTTCATTCTTTCTCCTTCTTCCTCTCTCTCTCTTTCTGCTTTTTCTAAATGAAAGTAATCATTCTCCCTGCTCACCATCCCCTTCCCCAAATCCTCCCAACTATAAGGACAGAATAAGGACAGAGTAAGAATGCAGCCAGGAGTCGAAAAGATTTAGCCAAGAACATTACTGCAAAAAGAAACATTTCTAGCCTGAGTGGGTTCACTTGTGTGTCTGCACAAAGTCCAGGGACCCACACGAACACTTCCCTGTCTGTGTACTACAGCACCTACTGGACAAAGAAATATATTCCTGAAATGGAAGTGAAAATGTCAAAGACAGATATGAGATTCCATTTGTCCCCGTGGTACCACAGGCCTAATTAATAGTAGTACTAGGACAAATCAGAAGAAGAGGAGGGAGGAGAGGGAGGGGGAGGGGGAGGCAAGGGGAGCGCCTGCTGGGATGTCTGGTGGGAGAGGGCAGGTTAGGGCTCTGAATGCACACCTGCAGAGCAGGACGGGATCTTGGAGCTGCTCAGCTGAGGGCACTGCGGCTTCTCCAGCAGGTGGCACTAGACTAACCTTGTTGCCAGCAGGTGTGTCTTCCTGGGAGCTGAGGGTAATAAAACAAACACCTTGAATTCTTTACCCCGGTCCACTGTTCCATTAAGGGCTCTGTAAGGATAGAACACTCACAGCCATTCTAAGGGAA
The DNA here is from genome assembly GCF_963455315.2 of Globicephala melas. Lineage (NCBI taxonomy): Eukaryota > Metazoa > Chordata > Mammalia > Artiodactyla > Delphinidae > Globicephala > Globicephala melas. The sequence continues at coordinate 1,452,640 of NC_083315.2, read as the reverse complement.
GAAAAGGGACATCCACTAAATTCCAGACACAGACTTTCAACCTTCCCAACAAGCCCCCAAGGTCAGTATTACCTCGTTTACAAATGAGGAAACTAGACTCAGAAAGGGTAAGTACATTGCCCCAAAGCAGACATTTTGTTGGTGCAGAATCAAGACTGGAAACAAGCCTGTGATCCTTCCACTCACCACCTGCTCTGCGAAGAGCGAAAAGCTCATCCCGCCCCCAGGTTCCCCTGGAGCAGAACTCAGCTAACTTGAGTTGAGCGATTCTATCCAAAAGGCTGCCCTATGAGCCAGAAACCCTTTCTATCTCATTTTACAGGTGAGGAAGCAGAGGCTCAGATCAGTGGAGAAACTCACCTGAGTCCCACAGATCGTCCCGAAACCATGCCCATCCAGGCGTGCCTGGAGGTGAACAGAGCCCAGGTGCCCCAGGCAGCTGTGAACTGTGTTCCCATCACAGATGAGGGAATTAAGAGTTGGGATTTGACTTCGGCTCTAATCGTAGGATCCACTGGGACAGATCCATTTACCCAGGAAACAACAAATGAAATGAAGAGAGATAGAATTATTTAAACTGTGCTAAAAAGCAAAAGGAATTGGGCCACCACATTCACCATCTTTATGCCCCAAGAAAACCCTCTTCTAAGCTGCTTGGTGAGCTACAGCAGCATTAAGAGAGGGGATTTGTCTTAAACACAGGGCGGAAAAGACAATAGTGCCAAAGGAAACCTCTCCAGGACTTGAGGCCTCCCAAACATGGAGTTTTATGACAATTATTCATTTGCAGGCCTTCCTAAAAGCAGTCAGAAAGCTTTTTAAAGTGACGCATAAATGTTACAGTCATCTAGTGTATCTGTTGGGTTAGGATATGCATTTTTGCTACTAAAAAATAGGAGTCAGCCTAATTTTTTTAAAATAAACTGTTCACAATTTAGAAGTTCTGAAGGCCTCAGCACTTTTGCATCCTAAACCTTAATTACCTCACTTTAGGTAATGTATGCAAGATGCAACCTACATACGTTACCTAAAGTCTGTGGAGGAGCCTTGTGAGTCACTGTCTGGTTATTTGCAGTTTTTCCACATAAAGTAATGGGAGGACAACTGGATTCAGAACGTAGAGACGGAGGCTCTCGGGTCTGCACTTTGGGTCCCTACTGGGCACATCCTACCTCCTGCCCGGGACCCAGGCCCCTCCTCTGTACACTCTCACATGCAAGTGTTTCTTTGTTAATATTTTAGCAGTTTGTGACAGAAAGTCTTTAGAGCCAACCAACTGTGATTAAGTGTATTTTTTCCAACATATAATGTTGCAACAAAGAGGCAAGTAATAGAACCATTTTCCCCAAAACCATTTAGCAGCCTCCTGGGAGGCACAATTTCCTTTCAAAGTAAACTATATTTCAATTCATAGAATGTTTTTATTACCCAAATTGGACTAAGTAATTGACTGCTTTGGAACCGACTCCTTCATTGTCTCAATAACAATTAGCTAATGAAACACTGCACAGTAAAGTGATAACCTGAAAAGATTCAGGTAAGATTTCCTGTAATCGTTTGCTCTAAACCCCATCTTGCCTTCCCTAATTTCTCTTTGACTGCTCAAGATAGGATCACGACATTTAAATCGATCCCATAACCTGGCACCTGGATCAGTTTGCAAGTGTACAACAATGTTCGCACTAGGAAAAGGAGCAGAGGTGATATTTTTACACTGCTTGATGGGAGCATTCCAGAGCACAGTCCACACAGGAGCAGAAGGTAAGCAGCGTTATAAAGCCAACACTTTGCGGTTCCTAAATATTACATTTTATAAAGAATGGAGTGGAGCGCTTTTTCCTTAAATTCTCATCTTGGTCTCCCTTCATTTTTATTCCAGCTATCACCAATTCAAACATTCACCAGCACTTACAAGTGCAAAGTGTCACACTAGGAAGAACTGAAAGACATTGACTTTGCTCCTAAAAAGTTATGCAACATAGATTAAAAATAAGATATGAACATGAACATATAAATATCTACCACTATGTGCCAAAAGTAATCTATTATAGCGTTGAATTCATGGTCCTGGGGAGAGGCCATTTGCGCTGAGAAGCTCTAAATGGGGCCAGTGTATTCCGAGAAAAGGGATGAACATGAAATGGTCATCTCTAATTTTCATAGAAAACAGATGTATGTTTCCATTCCTGATGTGTATGGGTGGTTATAGCTCTTATTTCTTTCCTTTTCCTCTCTATTATCTACCTTCCTATGTGTCTGTCTCTCTAGAATTTTATCTTCACAAACTTTTCAGCTGTATCTTTGCACTTGGGCATGAACTTGGGTGGTGGGAACACCAATTTACCCCACTTTCAACCCTAGAAATACCCATTAGCTGCAGTTTTTCCAGAAACGGAAAATCTGACAGAAAGACAGAAATGTGCTCATGAGAATCTTGTCTATGTGCATCTCTTCTCAATACATGATTTTCACTGTCAGTAAAAGGAATGTGAATAAAGGGACAGGCTTCATGGATGACCAGTTGTCTGTGGAGCCACCCCTCCTTTACTGTCCCAGAGGTATGAATTCAGTCAAAAACTAGTATCCTTCTTGTTTAAGTCACTGGACACTAACCATCAAAGGCAGGGGCCCATCCATCTGGGAGGGGGATCATTGTCTACAGTCAGCTTGGCCACAGTGACCCAGAAATGCTGTGCTGCCTTTACTCTGCCTTGAGCTATAAGAATGCTTCTTCTTTGAAAGTTGGGCTTTTTTTAGCCTTAATCCTACTCTAAGGCAGCAATTCATATTAGAGACAGTTCAGAGGTATTTTCCATCTAATCCCCCAAAACTCAAACTAAGCTTCCATAAGCTTCTTATAAGAGACACTCTATGCAAAATTATAGGCAAAGTCAACCATCCAAGTGGAGACACCACTGGGTTGAGATGAATTTGGTGAAATTTTGACCCTTATGGCACAGTCATGCTAAGGCTCTACCACAGTGACAAGAATGCAGCTCACTTACCCAGCCTTATACATTGAGGGAAGACCACTCCCCTTACAGTTCTTCTCAGTTCCAGAGAGCTGGGGTATCTGTTAATGCTAATTTATATTTTTAAAGACACATATCACTTTGAGCAATTGGGGAAATGTTAGTAACCAAAGCAACAAATAGAAGTGCTCCTCTATGAGCCAGGGGTGTTCAAAGCGTCTGTGATGGGCTAAAGTGCATAAGTCTGTCTCACTCAAAATTACGTAAAACATCATTTAATAAAATGCAGAATCACACACGGGAATAATGGTCAATCCTACCTTACGCTGCATCTTATGAAACCGGCCAGTGGCAGAATAGACTGTGAAGTGCTTTGAGGTTTTCAGAGGAAAGTCACTGAAAAATGCCAGGAGTCAACCAGGGGCTTTGTGCTCCCAGACACCATGCAGCTGTGAACTACCTTCCTGTGGGGTGATCCTGGACAGTGACACCACTTGGAGTCTTACCTCTTAAAGAAAACACGGGAAAGGAGAACAAAATGAGACCTCAGGGACATACAGTAAGTTATGTTAACACAGACCAGAGCACGAAAGGACCTGGACGTTACCAAAGAGATCTGGTTGATGTGGGTAACACACCTGCATAAGTAAAGCAAACAAGCTAAGCAAACAACAGCCCTCCCTCCTTACATCTATAGGGTTGAACTATAATTTGCCAAATTTTCATTTCCTTTTGTGCTTGGTCACAGCTAGGGCCTGGAAGTGAGGCTCCCTTTTTTAAAGTAAATATCTAACAGGATGTTTCTATAATGGAGAGTTCTGTAATGGATAAGATTTAGTGAGCAAGCAGAAGAGATACATTTTGAAACCTACAGGCCTGGAGAATCTAAGAAGGAGGGGAAGGAAACAACACAGCTTTCCTTCTTGTCCTGCAGCCCCTCCAAGCAGGCTGGGGGAGAAGCCCTGATGTAGAAGGCAAGAGAGCTTCACAAGTGTTCAGTAGCATCAGAGAACAGAGGCTTCATATGGGATCTGCAAAGCCAAGTGGCCACAAAGGAATTAGAATTAGGGAGAAAAATATCCCTGACCCTGTGGTATAGCTTGAATTGCCAGCTCTCTGCAGGTCTGGGAGGCACAGAACAGGGAAGAGACAGGGCGAGCAGAGTCTGAGAGGACTCAACGCCCTTTCTCTGTTGTTTCCAACCAATGTTGCTGTGTTACACCCAATGCCATAAAGAAATGAGTCCTTCACTAGCCAAATTATGACCTGAGACTTATTTTCTTTCCTGATGACTTAGATTGATAGCAAGTATTTTCTCTATGAAAACAGTGCATTTCCTAACAAATCTAGGAAAAGTAAAATAACAACAACTCAACATACTTTCAGTGGGAAAAATGACAAAGTCCTTTTGTAAACTTGAAAACTACGATTTTCATCCTATCAAAAAGAAAAAAAATTAAAGAGAAGGCAAAACTCCTGTAATGTTCATATAACCTGAACTGCTAAATTTGTTAATAAAAACAAATATCTTAGAGGGGAACTTCCTCAACTTGATAAAGAGCATCTACAAATAAACTATATATAATATACTTAATTGTGAAAGACTGAATCCTTCTGAGATCAGGAGCAAGACAAGACATCTACTGTCACCACTTTTACTAAACATAGTGCTAGAAGCTCTAGCCATACCAATAAGGCAAGAAAAAGAATAAAATGCATACAGATTGGAAAGGAAAAAAATAAGACTACCTCTATTTGCAGATGACATGGTTGTCTGATAGAAAATCCTGAGGAATCTATAAAAACAAAACAATAGAAAAAGGAAAAAGACTTCTAGAACTAATAGAGAAGATGAGCGAAGCAAAGAATACAAGGGAAGTATGGAAAAATGTATTTCTATAAACTAGCAATGAACACATGGACACAGAAATTTAAAATATAATACCATTTACGATTGCTCAAAAAATAAAATACTTAGATGTAAATCTAATCAAAACTTGCATAGACTTTGCTGAATACTACACAATGCTGATGAAAGAAATCAAACAAGATCTAAATAAATGGAGAGATATTCTGTGTCTGTGGCTTGAAAGTTTCAACATGGTAAAGATATCAAATTCTCCCCAAATTTATATACAATTGAATGCTATTTTTATCAAAATCCCAGGATGATTTTTCGGTAGATATAGACAAATTTATTCTAAAATTTATATAAGCAGGCAAAGAAAATAGAATAGCCAAAAACAGTTTGAAAAAGATGAAAAAAGTAGGAGGGATCAGTCTACCCAATGTCAATACTTACTGTATAGCTGCAGTAATCAAGACTGTGTACTATTGGCAGACAGATAGACACATAGGTCAGGGGAATAGAACAGAGACCCCAGAAATAGACCCACACAAATATTCCCAACTGACTTTTACAAAAGTGCAAAAGCAGTTCAGTGAAGGAAGCATAAACTTTTAAATAAATGATGTTGGATTAATTGGACATCCATGGGGAAAAATGAACTTCAAACCTAAGTCAAACATTTTACATAAAAATCAACTCACAATGGACTTAAATGTAAAACCATAAAACTTTCAGGGAAAAATACAAGAAAAAATCTTCAGGGTCTAGGGCTAGACAGAGTTCTTGGACTCGACAGCAAGTGAATGATTCATAAAATAAAATGTTGATAAATTGCACTTCATCAAAACTAAAAACTTCTGCTTTGCAGAAGACTCTGTTGCAAGATGGAAAAACAAGCTGCAGAGTAAGAGAAAATATTTTCAAACCGCATATCAAACAAAGACTAGTATTTAGAACACACAAAGACCTTTTAAGCCTCAACAGTGAAACAGCAAACAATCCAATTAGAACATGGCAAAAACACACGCACAGACATTTCCATGAGGAAGATACATAGATGGCAAGTAGGCCTATGAAGAGATTTCAACGTCAACAGCCACTGGGGAAATGCAAATTGAAACTGTAATGAGATATCATTACCCCTCCATCAGAATGGCTAAAATAAAAAGTAGTGACAGCACTAAATGCTGGCAAGGATGCAGGGAAATTGGATCACTCATGCGTTGCTGGTGAAAATGTGAAATGGACCAGCCACTCTGAAAAAGAGTTTTGTAGTTTCTTGAAAATCTGAACATGCAACTACTATATGACCCAGCAACTGTACTCCTAGGTATTTATCCTGGAAGTAAAGACTTGTGTGCACACAAAAACCTGCACAAAAGTGTTTATAACAACTTTATTCATGATGGCCCCGAACTAGAAACAATCCAGGTGACCTTAATGGATAAACAAACTATGGTACATCCATACCATGGAATATTACTTAGCAGTAAAAAGGAGTAAACTACTGGTACACAAAACACCCTGGAGAATTATGCTGAGGGCCAATATCCAGGCTGTGATCATGTACATATAGTTTTGCAAGACGTTAAGTTGAGAGGTACTGGGTATAGCATACGTGAGATCTCTCTGTATTATTGCCTACAACTGCATATGAATCTACAATTATCTCAAAAATAAAAGCTTAATAATAAGAAAAGAACTGTCACGTAAGAAACACCTCTCTGTGACGTTCACAGCACCATCTCTTCTGATCACCTTCAACACTCTGGGAATACAGAGTGCATTAAAATGAACTGGTGGATAGCACCCTCATAACCATATTTATGTAAAGGAATGGTCTTTACTGACTACAAATACGACATCGTCTTTGCTCCTAAACATTTCTCTAGGTGAATTTTGAAATGAGTTGTATCTTAACGTTATCGAAAGAAGCTTTCTGATTCATAGGGAAAAAATCAGTCAACCTCAAAACAAGTTTCTAATAGAAAATGCACAAAGATCAAGCAGTATGCTCTTGGCATGACATTTTATATTAATTCTTCATTTTATGTATGTTGGAATATACATGCCACAGTTTCATGCTGGAATCTTTTGCCAAAGTTTCCTTTTTGTCGGAGGTCCAATGTTTCTGGTTGGAGTTTCTTAGCAAAGTATGCATCATTTCCACTGGGGTTTATACCAGAAATAATGAGATAAAATGGTGGTATGGTGGAAACAATATAGCTTTTATAATTCATTATTGCATTGTTGCTAAACTTTACATCTTTCCGGATTTGAAGAACTGTCCTAACTACTCCTAATTACCAGGAGGAATCACAAGTGATATATAAGCACCCTCATCAGGGTTGATTATCACAGTTTCGGAAGAACTGTGACCCAAGATTCTGTTGATTGTCGCAGTCTCTGAAAATTAAAAAGGAAACTTCACGTCGATGCAGTAATGGACGTGCCAGGTTCGTTGCTTAATTCAAAAACGGCCCTGAGCTTAGCTCACTCCCCCTGACATCTCCTAACGTGGACAGGCTTCTGTTTAACAAACCCCCTTCCTGCTTCTGCTCCGCCGCTAACTCGTACGAGGCACTGGTTTCTCCACATCTCAAGTTTGCTCTTCTCCATATTTATTTTTTTACTTACAATTCTCCCTGTAGCAGATTTGAGGGTTAACAAAATGCTTGCAAAACACTTTCAGGTTATCAAAGGAAAGTACAAGGGAAACTCCCTTTAGCCAGAGTAACAACAAAGTTAAAAGAAAAAGATTTACATGTATGTATTATTTTTAAAAACAAATGAAGTTTAAACATTCTCTAAGGTATTGAAATATGAAAGGTCTTCAGAACAGCTGAATTAGTTTTTAAGATTTTGTTCGGATTATTTTACAGTATTCTAGTTCTTGGAAGATTGGTTCCCCAAATCTAATGCCTAATTCAGTGCTCAGAGACTAGCCATTGATCAGTACCAGCATCGCCAGGGAGCTTGTTAGAAATGCAGATTCTTGGGCGGACCTATTAAACCAGGTTTAGATCAATCGAACAAGAATCCCTTGGGACCCAAGAATCTGGGTTCCATCAAGTCCTGCAGGTGATTCCCATGTGTGCTGTATTTTGAGAATTACTAATATTAGATCACTGCTGCTCAAAGGCAATGTCCACGCAATGGGCTGAATCCTGCCCCCTCCAAAATTTATATGTTGCAGCCCTAACTCCTAATGTAGTCTTTTGGAGATAATTAAGGTTAAATGAGGTCATAAAGTTGGGGTCCTGATCCAATAGAATTTTAGCCTTATAAGAAGAGGAAAACAAAAGAACTCTCTCTCTCTCTCTCTCTCTCTCTCCCTCTCTCTCCCTCTCTCCCCCTCTCTCCCTCTCTCTCTTTCTCTCTCTCTCTCTCTCTCTCTCTCCCTCTCTCTTTCTCTCTCTCTCTCTCTCTCTCTCTCTCCCCCTCTCTCTCTCTCTCCCTCCCCCCCCCCGCTCTTTCCATCCACCCTCCACATGTGAGGGCACAAACATCTGCAAGCCAGGCAGAGGACCGCCTGCAGAACCTGACCATGCTGGCAGCCTGATCTCGGGTTTCCACCTTCTAGACTGTGAGAGAAAAGACATTCGTGTTGTTGAAGCCACCCAGGCTATGTACTTTATTATGGCAGCCTGAGCAGACTAAGACGGCACATCTGGGGATCTTATTCAAATACAGATTCTCATTCAGTAAGTCGGGAAGTGGAAGCAGGTCTCCTAAGGGAAGCCATTTTCTTGGTCCATAGATCCCACTCTGACACTCTGAGTAACAAGGATATAGATGATTTTTCCATTTCACATAGAACAAAATCCAACCCCTACCCCCCATTTCGACCTGCGAGGCCCTGCAAGGTTGGGGACCTCTCTGACGTCATCTTGTATCCTCTTCCCCCCCACACCTCCTTCTCCTCAAACATGCTAAGCCTCTTCCTTCTTCTTCCTGCCTCAGGACCTTGGCATGTACTTTAATTTCTGCCTTTGCCCCCAGCTCTTTGAACAACTGCTCCCTTCCCATCCTTCGGGCCCCAGTTCAAATGTGTCTGTCCCAGAAAGAACACAACTATGAAAGCAGCAACTCTCCTGTCCCCAACTCTGTCACACCTCAGCCCCTCACAGCCTGGCCTCCACTGGAAGTGATCATGTCCCTTTATAAACGGTTGATCATGCTCTGTTCCACAAGGAGGCAAACTCCACAACAGCTAAATCTCGTTCCTCATTCACCTAACAACAATGGAATAATTGACGTAAGGTCACCCCCTCGCCGAGGTCCCAATACTGAAATAATAGGAGTTCTCCCCTCCTCACATACAGGTAGGTGAGGACGTCAGATTCTCTCACCGGGTGTTGACTGGAGTCCTTGACCCATCTGGCCCTGGTCTGGGAGTCACTGGTGATCTCCTCCAGCCCATTTCCCCTCGTCTATATCTGAGCCAGGTCTGACCGGGAGAGGAAGGCCATCCACAGGATCAGTCCCTGAGCAGCAGTCACAGGGTCACGATGCTGGTTTGTTCTTTTTTTTTTTTTTTTTTTTGCGGTACGCGGGCCTCTCACTGCTGTGGCCTCTCCCGTTGCGGAGCACAGGCTCCGGACGCGCAGGCTCAGCGGCCATGGCTCACGGGCCCAGCCGCTCCGCGGCGTGTGGGATCTTCCCGGACCGGGGCACGAACCCGTGTCCCCTGCATCGGCAGGCGGACTCTCAACCACTGCGCCACCAGGGGAGCCCGTGATGTTGGTTTTGAAATGGATCAGAGTTCAGGGCTGGCACGCTGCAGCCTCTTTGCGTGCAGTCTTCTTCTCACTCCTGGCTGAGATTCTGTCTCAGCTTTATGACTTAGCACCAGGTCCTGCTGCCTCTAGGCCAGGCTGATCCAGCTGGTGGGGCTAGTGCCCTGACACACCATCTGCCTGTGCTCATGCCTCCTTTGGGGCACTGGACTCTTTCCCCACTGTGACTCTTGCTTCAAGAATTGTGGTTGCGGTCCTGCACGTGAGTGGGTGGATGGATGGCACAGAAACAAAACTCTGTCGGCTCACACAGCTCACAAGGGCCAACAGTGCACATTCTAGCTTCCTACTGATAGCTTGCCATGGACCACAGTGGGGGGATTTACACCAGAGAAATTGGTGAATGCTTCACATCAGGATTTTGTCCTGATGTCCCCAGAGAGCCAGTGGTTAAACATTTACCAGCACCCCAGCGGCTGAAGTCCACCTGAATTGGAAAAACTCCTGCTCTCTGGACATCTCCTGCCACTTTGATGTATCATCCAAAGAGATGTCCCCAAAATGCCCTCACCCATCCCGCATACATGGGGTTGAGTTAGCTTGGGCAGCTGCCTCTTCAGAGATTCCGGTCCTGGTTTCTGCAACCAGCTCTTTTCATCCTATTCTCCTCTCCCTGTGCCCTCCCCCCCACCCACACACACACCACAGAGTGAGGTCTCATTGGCTTGGAATCCTTAAAGCACACTGCAGCTCCTGACAAACGCACAGAGTACTCTGAACGGTGCTAAAAGAGACACAAACGCAAGCAATTCCTTGGCTCTTACCCACAACACAGTATCACTTGAAATTTTCCAAAAGAGAATCGTGAAAGTGGTGGCCATTGTCATGCTCCCTAAATTTTCTTCCAGACACTTTTCTAGGTTTTCACAGACCAGAAAGACACACAGTTTATATCACTGATATTATCAAAGTTCTGGCACAAATATGCAGTTGGTTGCCCAGAGGAAAGAAAATAGCTCAGCCCTGGCAGGAGGGTCAGCTCGAGTGCACGATCACATAGGTGTGCAATTCATACTCTCTGCCTGCCTGGAAACACTCTTCATTCTTGCCCAGCCTGACGTTTCAATCTGAGCTTATCAACCTGCGAGCAGGACAGTGTCAATCGGCAGCATCTAAGGGGCTTTTTCCAAACTCTGAGCAAGCATCAGCCTTGTCTTCTAGTAACCACACACCTTTCCACGACAAGCTGCTGCTTTAAACATTGTAGTCTTTATTTTACACACATACATCTTATTTCCACAATCGGGTTGTCTGTATCTTCAAGATAGAGAAAGTGACTTACACATTATCTTATTTCTTCCAGGATACTGGAACAGTTCAGACAACACTAAAGTTAAAGTTTTCTATATGTCAAAAACAAAAAAAAACGAAAAAACACCCCACGCTATAAAGACAATTTAAGGGCAAAAACCTAACTAAATATACAAATGACAAAAACCTAATCCTAACTATATTTGCAACATGTAACATCTGTAGTCAAATTTTAAAACTGCTTATAATTAATTGGGGGAAAAATTCATTCACCTTCCCCAGATAGGCAAAAATTTTAAAGGGGAAATTCACAAAAATGCACAGATGGGCAATAAACATTTGAAAATATGGGGAACCCCACAGGTGATCAAAAAGATGCAAATTTAAGCAACAATAAAATGTTTCTTTACCTATTAAATCGATTTTAAAATTCTTACCTGATTATACCCTCTGTAGATGATTTTGGCGGAAATGGGGCTATTCTACATTTTGGGGAGAGGTGTACATCATCGTGGTATTGCTAAAAAAGAAAAGTTGGAAACAGCATGATTGTGTGACAATAAGAAATTAAAAATGAAATCCAATAAAGCCATTAAAAATATCATAGAAAAATATTTAATGACACAGAAAATGTTCATTAAATATGTTAATAAATTGTGTAATTGTAGAAAAATATAGAAACGTACAGAAATATCATAAACATACATTGTTTGGTGATAAGAAACGAAGGCAAATGTTTAAGTTTTTGACGTTTAAAATGGAAAGTGTTTATGACATTTGTGAATCTTCAGGGAAGCCTTTGTTTTGGAAACAGGAAATAATGTAGCCCTCGCTTTCAGTTTTCTTGTATTAATTAGGAGTAACTCTTCATATGATAAGCAGAGATTTTTTTCAGCAATCTGTGTCAATAAGCAGATAAAAGTGTCACGTCCTGGAAGATCAAAACCTGGGAACCGAGTTCTGAGTCATTGCTGTGTGGCGGTAATAAAAAGGGCCCCTTTAGAGACTGGCCCTAAATGTTTTAGGCTTGGTTTAGCTATAGGAGCATCATACAGGGGGTTGAGTGAGAGGTCCTGGGACAGGGAAGGAAAAACGTACACAGCAGGGTGTGGGGAGGGAAGGGTGGAGATAGCTCAGAGCTGACCTTCTCTCGACTCCTCTACAAGAAAAGAACAAGTGTAGAAAACCTGGAGAAGACCAATGACCTCTGGCCCTGAAGCAGCCTTCTAGAAGATTCTCTTCCTTGCTCTGCAGAAGCCTCCTTAGAAAGATGTGTCTTCAGGCAGCCAGGCTAAAACTCATGAGATGCATTTCTGTGTTACCAGATCAAGAGCTCAGACAGCATTAGTGTTTAGCAGCAGAACCCAGACTGGGTCATGTCCACTCAGTCCTGGCCCAGAATTTCAAAGAGCTGAGAGAGTTCTCTCCAAGTCACTTTAGAGTTTTACTTGCCCAGAGCCTGGAAGTATGAGTGCAACTGCATTTCTTAAAACACTGACAATTTTTCCATCCCCTCCTAATATGAGAGCTCTCCTATTTTTCTCCCCAACCAATACCGCTTTCCCCACCAAACCATAGATTCAGTCTGGATTCTAACACTTATGGTGTCTCTCCACATAAGAACATGCTCAAACATTTAGCCCCTACTTAGCCTGACTGGTGGCTCAGTTCATCCAATGGCTACATTGGAAAGTGGACATGGACACAGCAGCTCTCAGAGGCCAGCTAGGTGATGTCTTGGTCTGTCTGGGCTGCTCTAACAGAACACCACATGCTGGGAGGCTTGTAAGACATAGACACTCTTTTCTCGAAGACCCAGAGGCTTCAAGTCCAGGATCGAGGCCCCAGCCGACGTGGTGTCTGCTGAAGGCCCCCCTTCTGGTTCACAGCCTGCACTTTCTAGCTGTGTCCTCACATGGTGAAAAGGGCCAGGGAGCTTGCTGGGACCTCTTTCATCAGGGAACTAATCCCATTCATGAGGGCTCCACCCTCATGACCTCATCACTCCCAAAGGCTCCACCTTCTAATACCATCACAGAGAGAGTTAGGATTTCTAGATGAATTCTGAGGGGGCACAGACATTCAGACCATAACAGGTGCGGTCCGCACACAGCCCACGACCTGAAACTAAGCTTAAAAGTCTCTGGAGCAAAAGCCAAACATAGACAATAGCTTCATCTCCTTGCTTCATGTGCTTCTCCTGGCGATGGAAGTGGCCAGAAATTTGAAGCAAAAAAACCCCAGAAATATCTTCTTTGGTGCCACTGAGGTGCATAAGAATGTAAAAGGCTCAGGGGTGTGAAGGGACACGAGAGATGATTTTTCCAGGCTTCTCCGGCCATCAGCACCTCTTTCTGACCTCCCATCACACAGCCCCATCACCATCAAGCTCACTGCCTTTCAAAGCAGCCTAGTCCACGGGTCAGTGCTGTTGGTTAGAAAGGGCAGGGCATCCCTCTGTTGAATTACACCTACCTTTCCAAATCTTACCTGCTCTGCCTTCACGGAAAGCAAAAGGGCAGAAAATCGCATTTCCATTTATGCCTTTAATTGTAATGTTGGGGACGTGTAGGGTTAGAAGAAGTAAGGAAACCATTGTAGAAGTGATCAGGCAATTTTATGATGATCCCCTACAAACCTTCACCAATTCCATTTACTGTTTTGTAACAAATGCTCAAGGAATTAGAAAAACACCCCTGAGGCCACGTGAACTAGGCATTGACTGTCAGATTTAATGTCGTGAGACCGTAGCATTGCTTTTCTTAGCATCATTCCTCAAGATGTGAAGGTCCATAAAAAGTTAATTTGTATAAATACCGTTTTCCGATTTTTCCTCTTAAACAGTACAAACATTATGGCTTATAAATGTTAACATGATTAATGAACTATTAAAAAGAGGTATACATGTCACTGCTTCCCATTTACAGCCTCACATGTACTTCTATCCACATTGCACTTCTTAGAAGCATGGGGGGGAAACAATAAAGGAAAAACCCACAAACGCTAGAGGAAGCTGCATTTCTGCCCGGAGAAGATGTAGCCATCAACTGAGAGCAGCAGGAGGGGTTCCTTCTTTTTTCTGTGAGCTTCCTCTTAGTGATTTTTGATCTAAAGGTCAATGAGATTACCTCCGTATTTCCCAGTAGTCTGCAAAACAAAACCATGTAAGAGCCAAGTCACCTCTCACTGTGAACTGTATCTCTCTTTCTAGGGCTTGTTACTCAGCTTCTTGAAAAGGTTCAAGACAGACACAGAGGCAAACAAGGCAGACCCTGGCTTCTCTTAGTCCATGTCTTCAAGGTCCAAAGAGCAGCTAAAAGAAAATTCACTTCTTTACTGAAGGGAAAAGGCTCAGGGTTTTTCTGAGTTTAGACCAGACATTCTAATAGCACTCCCGTTTTTCTTATAACCCATGTAAACCGTAAATGAATTTCTTCTGATCCAATATTTTGTGCTAAAATCATTTATCCAGGCTCGGCAGGGGCACCAAGCCTCTGGGGCTGGAAAGCTGTTTGCTATTGACTTGGAGGCACCGTTATTAAATTTGCCCAAGTTGGTGCTTCTTAGTGTTTGTCTGTAAATAGCCCCTCAATTACTTTTTTCTTTTCTTTTTCCCCTTTGGTAACTTTGTAAGCTCTCTAGAGGACACAAGCCTTGGGTGTAGATGTCTATGCGTCCAAGGCAAGCACAGTACTTCCAACAGAGTGGACCGGCAATAACTATTTGTTGAGTAAACAAATTCTTGAGGAAGGGAGCATTTATACAATGTACATTATTTGGGGGTAAAGATTGCGAATACTTTCAAATGAAGTGTGTGCTTGCCGATTCTTCTGGGGTGAAGAAACACATCCAGGGCTGCAGTGCGGCCAAGACACCCAACTCCTAAGGAGCCCGTTCTCATAGATTATAGACTGGCCTTTTTTATTTTTTTCAATCTTACTGGGATTAAACAAGAAGAAAACGTAAATTTTTCTATCCTTCTTAAAAGAAGCCACTGCAACTCTAACATCAATGCACTCAAGTTGCTCAACATAGGCTCTCATGTAATGAAATGTCAAAAGCAAATACATGTTTTTAAAAAAATCTCCATGGCTCACTTGGTAGACCAGATGACCCCTGGAGACGGCTAAACCACCGACCCAGCAAGAGTAGCATCTCCATGGGGTGGCCATTGTCAATGCTTGGAAATGCACACAGGCAGGAAATGTCCAAGGGACTAAGGCCTTCAGGCCGTTTATCCCAGAGACACGATTTGAGCAAGTCCCTTTTAGAGCCAGAACGCAAAGAGGTGATGGAAACACTGTCAGAAGGAGTCAATGACGCACAGTGTCTCCAAGCGGGTATAAACAGAGTACACATGTGTGGGAAGGAAGGATCACAAGGTGCGTGCAGACGACCTCAGCCAGGTTGCACAGACGGACTGATACAGAGCACAACCGACACACTTCAGGGAAGGTAAGAGAACACAGGTAGAGGCTCTCGGAAAACGGACCCGGCTTGGCAGGTGTCACAGCAGCGTGGACAGGCCTAAATGCACAAATATTCACCTCTTACTCAAATAAAATAAGCATCCCAGTCCTAGAGCACGCTTCTTTAAAATATCATGGATATGGACACTCCATTCAAATAAAGAAAAGTAAAAGAAATTATAACAAGTAAATATATAAGTATAAAGTATATATATAAACTCACTTATAGAAAGGCAAGTATCTTTGAGATTAAACTAGAAGAGAATGCAAGGCTTGTGGTCATTGCATGAGATGGTACAGTTGTACCTGACAGAATAATGTTTCTTGAGACTTTCATAAAAATTTTTATAAAGACATTTTACTCTTTCTGTTTAGGGACTTGAAAAAGTATCTGGTAAAAACTACATGGAGTTTCAACTGCAGAATTTCCTCAAGTCGCTAAAGCCAGGACCCACTTGTGAGACATTCTTTACCAAACACTCCATGTGAAATACGTTCAACTTACAAGTTCAAAGGGAAGGGAAGGGAGTGTACTTTTAAGAAACAGAAATACCTTTATCAGCAAATTTATATTTCAACAAACCTCTGATGCTTAGACTCAGAGTCAAGATGTTGATAGGAATGGTGCCACTTCTGTATCTGATCGCATGGCAAACCCAGCAATATATTTAGAATCTTAGGCTTTTAAAGCTGAAAGAAATCTTAGAAAGCAGCTCAGACATTGTCAAAAAGACATTTTCAAATTCTGCAGAGTACAGAATGCCTTTGGTTATTTACTCAGGAATACAGGCTGCGATGCCTCAGACCAAATCCTTCCTGCCACGTGGAGGTGATAGTATGCTCACTTTATCACCTCTTACCTACCCCACTGCAGACTCTCCGTCTTATAAAGCAGTACTGGAGAATGGTCTGACTATCCTTGCAAACTCACTAAATCAAGGAAAAAATCAACATCTGGAAAGGTAGAGAAATTGGTCTCCATCTGTGTGAAACTTGGTTTGTATGATGAAAACCAAGCAATACAGAAATAGGAACCGCCAAGCACAGAACGGATAACTCTAGAAGTGAGACTGATGAGAAGTAGCTTCCTACAACTGCATTTGTTGAGGTTTTCTTTCTCCTCAGATCCCATCATACTTTTCAGATTCTTTTTGTAAAGGTTTTTACAACTGATGGACCTTGAGGTACTCTGTACCCCCAAATCAGAATAACTTTTCGAGCTATTTGAATGTTTCTCTCAATGTGCTTAGACACCAGGGAGAAGGGGGCAGTGAAGTGGAAACATTGAAGCAGTCAGGGGACTAACTGATAAATCAAGATTCCAGAGAGATAGAAAAACAAAGCCCTGGAAACACAGGGGCCAGCAAGGCCCCTTCTAGGTAAGTACCCAAAAGAGCTGGAGATCCGTCCCACACAAATACCGTACACGCGTGTTTGTGCAGCGCTCTTCACCAGAGCCAAAAAGTGGAAAGGGCCCAAATGTCCGTTAAAGGATGAATGGATGAACAAATCGTGGTGTATGGTTTTCTCTTCCAGAGCTTATTAAACATCAGATTGTCGCTCGCTCACCCGAACTTCCCGTTAGACCATAGGCTCCTTGAGGGCAGAGGGTCTTTACTGTTTTCATCCTCAGCTCAGCACTATTATAGAGTGGGTGCTTTCTTCTGAATGTTCACGTCCCCCCAAAATTCATAGGTTGAAATCCTCACGCTGCAAAGGTGAGAAGGAAGTGGAGCCTTTGGGAGGTGCAGCCCTTGTGAAGGGGCTGGTCCCATAGGAAAACAGGGTCCAGGGAGGCCCTCGCCCCTCCACCCACCACGTGAGAACCCAGTGAGACGGTCCCAGCGATAACTAGGTAGAGGGCCTTCACTGCACCCTGACCTCGGGCTTCCAGCCTCCTGGACGGTGAGAAATGAATTCCTGTGGTTTCTAAGTTACGCTGTCTGCGGCATTTTGTTACGAAGCCCAAACGGTCTAAGACAGCAGGTGCTGATCAACGTTGTTTTCCTTTGACGATTATAGTCATTCCTATTTCACAAGTGAATTGAAGAGAAATACAGAAGCATTGGTTTGCTGCACATGATAGAGAGGAGGGTAAACAAAGGAACTAGGTTCCTGGATTCACCAAAAGTAAGAGAAACGAGGAAGAGTACAGTGGATATGTACATAAAGATGAGAAACATGGGAAGAGGTAGAGTTAACCAAAAGCTGCAGGTAACAAAGGCAGAGGCAAGCCAGAGGACTTGCGAATCAGCTCCGTCCATTCCCTGCCTACACCTTCCCGCGGTTCTCCCTGCCTAACGTCCTGTGTCCACAGTCGCCACGTCCCACTCTGCTGCAGAGATGCTCTCACGTGCCTCTCACTTCTGGGCTTCTGCCTGAGAGGTCCCCGCATCACACTCCAGCCAGCCAGCTCACACACTGATGCCCTGGGAACCCTCGCTGGTCTCCCCTGGGCAAACCCTAGGGTCTCTTTACAAAGTCTGCTCCAAGTTCTGTAGGATCTGAGATGGAGAAAGTATGGGAGGCCCTCTTTGCAGAAAAGAATATAAAATTTAAAAAGAAAATCCGGGGCTTCTCTGGTGACACAGTGGTTGAGGGTCTGCCTACCGATGCAGGGGACACGAGTTCGTGCCCCGGTCCGGGAGGATCCCACAGGCCGCGGAGCAGCTGGGCCCGTGAGCCATGGCCGCGGAGCCTGTGCTCTGCAATGGGAGAGGCCACAGCGGTGAGAGGCTCGCGTACCACAAAAAAAAAAAAAAAAATCAGGCGTGAAAAAATTTCATTTAGAATGAGAAAAACAATCATAGTAGATTATGTACCTCCAATGTCGGACAAATGCCACGAACATGACCCTATTTTGGTAATAGCGATTGCCTTGCACACCCCTACAATACTCTTCTTCCCTCTGCTTTTTAGCTGCCTACTCTGATCTTTAAAAGACTTTAAAATTTTTATTTTATTCAAGTATGGTTGACTTACAATGTTGTGTTAATCTCTGCTGACAGCAAAGTGACTCAGTTATACATATATACGTTCTTTTTCATATTCTTTTCCATGATGGTTTATCACAGGATATTGAATATAGTTCCCTGTGCTCTACAGTAGGACCTTGGGGTTTATCCATTCTATGTATAAGAGTTTGCATCTTCTCATCCCAGACTCCCAGTCCATCCCTCTCCCACCTCTCCCATGACAACCACAGGCTGTTCTCTACGAACAGACCCTTCTTCTATCTTCCATTTTCCGTACAGAGAATAGAAAGATCCAATCTCTCTCCTCTAACATAGTTGATGGTAATTTGGTTCATACCGTGGATTGTTTGAAAACATTTCTTCCAGCCTCACAGCTCCGTATTGAGGATGCCCTATAAAATTCTAAGATTGCTTTCAAATGTGGGCAACGTCTCCCAAGTTCTTCTGTAACCAGATCCTCTGCTTACAATACAACAGACAGTCTGATAACCTGAAGAACATCTCAGACCAGCTCCTGACCCTTTAAAGCACGTCTCTCCCCCAGTACTCACAGATTTCTGGTGCCAGGAGTTAGGGGATGTGGTAAATTGTGATATAACCTCTGACTGTGAAGCTTTACATCACAGGGCGGGTGAGTCACAGCCATGGGTGAGGGGGGGCTCTTTGGAAGCCATTCCTGCGTGAGGAGGGCTAAGAATAACTATAACCGCAGAAAAACATCTCGCGAATCCCAAACTCAACAGTCCCTTAGCCAGTTCCAAAAATGCCCTTGGCTGCTTTCACATCACCTAATACAAGGAGAAACATGACAGAAAAGAGGCCAATGGAGAAGAAAAGTAATTTTAACTGGTTCCTTTAAAACAGCTTACGTCTGTAAATTTTATAAAAGTATACGGCCATATGAACACGTTGTTAGGGCCCCATGCAGGTGACGGGCCCCGAAGCTGTAACTTCCTCAGCTTCAGGATAAACGTGCTGCGGCTCCTTCCCCGGCATCAGGCTGCGGCCTGATCACATTAAAACCCTAATGGCTTATTTGTCTGTGTGTCCCTCGCTGAGTGGTGACAGAGGTGTGACTCCTTGAGGGCAGGGACATTTCTGTTCGTATTGGTGTCTCCAGTGTCTGTGCCAGGTGTAGAGCTGTTAACCAGTGAAAAGTGCTTGAACGAAAGAATGGAGCGTGTGTTCCTCCTGAGGGACAGAGACGGTGGCAGCATGGGGTCCCAGAAGCTCCCCGCTTGCCACCAGGGGGCGCGGCTCGGTGGCGTCGGACGGTGGGTGGGTTGGGTGGGGCAGACAGATGTGGGCAGAGAGTCAGCATAGGTAACTGGCAGTTCTTCTAAACGATGCTTGAAATTAGGTTTGCGTAGCCCTGGAAACACAAGAAAGGCCAGAGGGGCCTCGCGCCATCCAGCCAAGTGAGTCAAGACGTGGAAGCTGGAAAGGAAAGCCATCTCTGCTTTGGAGAATCACTGAAGAGGCCAACGGCCTCCATTTCCAACTTCCCTCTGACCTGAGCCTTGATGACGGCTGAGGTTGGGTGTGTTCTGGAAACACCACGCCCAGGTCTGCTCCGTGTATTTATAGAGCTTTCAGCACAAAGGCATGTTCGTCAAAGCACTTTAAGAGCTGGGCACACCCTGTCACACACACGGGCTCCAGGGAAGGAGCCCAGCCTCACGGCAGCCCCAGGCCCGCGGGCAAACAGGAAGCTTTGGTACACGCCCTCTGGCCACGGGCCGGCAGCCCAGCTTGAAACTGGTGGGAAGAATGGCACGAGGTGAGGCCAGCAAAGCCCTGCTGAGGGGCCCTGACCTGCGTTTCTGGAAGAAAACCGAAGCATGACGCCTCTGACCGCGATCCAGGCGCCAGGGTCAGCACCTCACGCGCTCCTAGCTTTATCCCTACCGGGCAGAAGAAGAAACCGAGGCCCCAGGACAATAGACAAGAGCCAAAGTGAAGGGCAAAAGGTAAATCCGTGTAATCTCGACAGCAGGGCCTGGGCTGCTCTGCTAATACGTGACCCAGACTTGTCAGAAGAGGCGCTAATTTTAAGATCGAGTGAGCTGAGGTGGATCCGGGTTGACGTGTATTACTTGGTTTTGAGGCCAGCACAAGGGCCTCGGCCTAACTCACGCAGGCCCGGGAGATGAGGGCCAGCTGAGCTCGCGTTCTAGTCAACAGCCCTGGAGACCCCAGGAATCCCTCTTCCAGCAGTGGAGGGGTGTGACACAGCCTCTCTCGTCACAGCCCCCCATGGCATGAAGGGCTGTGATTACCCTGGCGTCGTTTGCCCCTGACCTGAGCTGCCCTCCACCAGAAGCCAAGGCACATCGCTTCCAATGGGCCAGCCCAACGCGACAGCGCTTACCACGCGTTACAAAGGTCTGCGGCACAGAACGCCTTGTAGGGACCTTGTGGCTGTACTTCCTGTCACAGTGTCTTTATCTGGAAAGCAAGGATGTTCCGTTGTGGGCCCTGTGTGGTACCACAGTGAACATTTCCCGGTAGCAGTTCCCAAGAAAAGTCAACTCTCTGCGAAGACCTCAGACATTTTCCTCCAATGATGTCTGCTGAAACGTCTTCCCCTTGGGAAGAGGACAGTTTAAGTCCAGCTCTGCTTCCTATCAGCTGTCTGAGTCCAGGTGAACTTCCCGACTTCCCTGTCTGTAAAGTGGACCTGATACTCCTCACCTCACAGATCATGGTGGGAAGAGTGAAATGAAGGATGAAGCGTGTGGGAATATTAGCTCCATCAGATGATAAAAGTAAGCATGATAATAATGTTAGTATTTAACTACTGTTGACTACTGTTGGCAACAGTAGAGTGAAGAGTGAAATGAAGGATGAAGCGTGTGGGAATATTAGCTCCATCAGATGATGATAATGTTATTTAACAACGATTTCGACTACTGTTGGCAACACTTTCTTCTCCTGGGCCAGGTCCCTCGTCCTGAGTCAACTGATAGGTCCTTATCGAGCACCTAACGTGTACTGACCCCACCCCAAACACTTGCAGAACCATCAGAGACATAGGAACCGGTTAGTGTTACGACCGTACCAGTCTCTGGAAGGAAGAGAGTTTGGAAAGGGGGAGGTCAGCTGGGCGTGTAAGAGTGGTATTGAACTAGGATAAACTGAGTCAGATTAGAGAAGGGGGAGAGGTTGGCAATTGTGGAGAAACCTCCAGTCTGACGAGTTCTTTCATCAGAAGGTGAGGACTTCGGTTCATTCAGAGGGAAACATCACAGTAAGTGCTCATGAAGCGTTGACCTCCACTGATTTGCAGCATTTGTCGATTTCCATGGTGTCTGTACTCTCCCCATAGCTGGTTTCAACCTACTGATACAACTGAGATTGGAGTTGTGGAGAGACGCTGGAAGGTCACCATCGAGCAGTATTGCCGCCGTACAATCACAGCTGATACCAACAACCTCAAAGGGCGTAAATGATAGCAAAATGGGGTAAAGGTAGGAAGTGATGACTTCTGACTATGTGTTACCTTGGGTTTTATAATTTAATAGTAAGTTTATATTATTTATTTTTTCCAGCTTTATTGACATAGAACATGGTGTACTTTTGAGATGTACAACGTGATAATTTGATACATGTATGTATTGCAAAATGGTTACCACAGTAAAGTTAGTTAACACACCCTTCATCTCACATAATTACCACTTTGTTGCTGTTATTGTGGTGAGAACATTTAAGATCTACTCTCTTAGAAACTTTCAAGTAGCGTATACAACACAATATTGTTAACTATAGTCTCCATGCTGCACATCAGATCCCAGAACCTATTCCCCTGACACATGCAAGTTTGTACCCTTTGATACACCCCAGCCTCTCTCTGGCAACCACCAATCTACTCTCTGTTTCTGTGAGTTCAGTGTTTTTAGATTCCACATATGAGTGAGGTCATCCAGCATTTGCCTTTCTCTGTCTGATTTAGTCACTCGGCACAATACCCTCCATGGTGTTGCAAAGGGCAGGATTCCCTGGTTTATGGCTGAATGATATTCCGTTGTGCCTATGGATACAGATACATCATATTTTCTTTATCCATCCATCGACCTATGGCTGAATGATATTCCGTTGTGCATGTGGATACAGATACATCATATTTCCTTTATCCATCCATCGACCTATGGCTGAATGATATTCCGTTGTGCACATGGATACAGATACATCATATTTCCTTTATCCATCCATCGACCTATGGCTGAATGATATTCCGTTGTGCATGTGGATACAGATACATCATATTTTCTTTATCCATTCATCGACCTATGGCTGAATGATATTCCGTTGTGCACATGGATACAGATACATCATATTTCCTTTATCCATCCATCGACCTATGGCTGAATGATATTCCGTTGTGCATATGGATATAGATACATCGTATTTTCTTTATCCATCCATCTACCAGTGGACAGCATTTAATTTTTAGCCAACGCTGTATTTAACAGAACGTTGCCAAGTTCCGTGGAAATGTAATCGGCTCTTGTGACTTACCGCTGAGGCTGTTGCAGGAACCCAGGGGAGAGATGCTCATAGCTTGGGACCAGGGTGTTCACAGGGCGGTGGTCAGAAGGGTCAGATTTTGGATACATTATGAAGGCAGAGCTGAGGTTTGCTGGGGGACTGCATAAGGGATAGGGGAGAAAGAGAGAAGTCTGAGGTGACTCGGGGGCTCTATTTTGGGTTCCCACATCTCCACACAAGGCCTGGGCTGGTGACCCTCACACTTCTCTCTTCATCCGTGTCACACTCGCCTCCTTCCCAGCTGCAGCTCCAGCCCTGCATTCTCTTCTGTGGGAGAATCTGAGATCAAAGGCCTTCAGCGATTTTCCTTTATATAAACCAAAGAATTTGACAAAATTCTTGCTTTCCACCAAGCGGGGCTTCTAAAACTATCATTTTCTTTGTGCAAAATAGTATCTTTGTTTTATTTAAATATGCAGAGAGGGAGAGAGAGACGAAGAGAGAGGGGCTTGGGGAGGGAGAGGCAGGAAAAAAAGAAGAAGGAGGAACAGGGCAGAGGGGGAGGGGCAGGAGGGGGAGGGGCGCTGGCGGTAAAGGGGCTCCAAGCCATGGACGGGCCCTTTCATGTTTCACCCTACATTCTCACTCATAACAAATCTTTTATAACAAAAATATATTCCTATTTATATAATAAAAATCTCAAGAGAAAATGGGAGAAGAATCATAAATAAAAAATATACTGACTAAATTCAGCTTAAAACAGGAGAGACAGAAAAAGAGAAACTTCTGGAGAGCTGGCGGCCCTGGCGGGGGCTGGGGGAGGAGCGGGGTAGTTGGGACAAGCGGGGTGTGAGGGGCGGGAGGGCGAGGACCCCTGCCCTCCACGTCAGAAGCCCGTGAGGCTGGATGGACCGGCAGAGACCCCTGAACAAGGAAGCGCCCACGTGTAAAGTGGGCATGAAAACAGCACTTCGGGCCTCAAAGGGCCATATCGTGACAGGACCAGATGCGGGGACACAGTCAAAAGGTGAGGTCTTTTGAGAAGACCTCTGTGTACACTTTACACACGTGAGCCTCTGCTGGGAAATTGATAGATGGCCCTGAGTGCCTGCAAAGCAACCCGGACATCTCTGTTCCTAAAGAAATTGAAAATATCAATAATACTTTTCTACAGAAAGGGTGGGCTGGGTCCCAGGGCTGGGCTGAACTGGGGCCGTCAGCTCCTAAGAGAAGGTTGTAACCCAGGTGGTCTTCTGACCCCGCTGCCACGCTTGTCCCTGGCAGACCTTACGGAAGGGATCTTGCCCATGGGGGACGGGGCACAGGGAAGGCAGCTGAAGAGGCAGCGTGAGTCTGGACATCAGCACCCTCTCTCTTTCTAGAGCCTCCCCTTCGGAGCTCAAGGCCGGGAGGCATGGACTGCAGGCTGGGTCCCGCCCTCCGGACAAAGCCCTTAAAGCCAGGACATGCCCTTCCGGCTCTGAGCAGCCAGGCGGAGACGTGTCTATTGACAAAGGCAGAGGGCCCCTGACTTGATCAATAACAGCGTTCTTCCTCTGCCTCAGGCTAAAAGCTAGAGAGACGGGCTGGTGCATATGTGATGCTAGAATTTAATTATATGTCACATTGATTTTTAATTAGAACTCTGGTGAGTGCCTCATCTATTCAAAACTATTCCAACTGGTAGATGGGTTTTACCCGGAGTGCATGGGGTCATTTGAAATGCACGGCTCCTTCTGACCTTCCACCCTCCAGAGGAGGGGGAAACCCGCTAAGGACCCCTCTCCACGAGGCCGAAGCCCTTTGAAACAACCAGCATTTCTCCAGAAGTTGTGTTCAAGTGCAGTACTTGAGTGTGCAGGACAGACACCAGGAGAAACAACGGGGAGGGGCTTCTGTGTTGTTATTTAGAGTTAATTCCAATTAACACCGGAAAGGGTCCCACTGGTTCTGATCCCTGGTCTCATCTCCTTGAAAGGTAGGTCCAAAGATATAGTCAGGCTTGAAAGTCAGCCATGGCACCAAAGCTCGCCTCCGTTGGCCCTGTTTCTGAGCTAGGAGGCTTCAGAGCTCCCAGGGCCTCTTCCCTCAGCTTCTCAAGGCTGCAACGTGTGTGCTTTGCAGGCTGGGGTTCGACTGTGGACCCAGGGCCAGACCTCAGACACCGCCCGACTGCTGCTCACGCCTGCACAGAGGCCTTGGAGATGTCAGACTTTGCCCCCCAGCGCCCCTCGATTTCTCATCGCGGTCGCTCTGGGACCCGCCAGCCCCATAAGTCACTAGCTGCTCAGGGAAGGCAGATGCCGGCGCCAGTCAGAACTGCTGACCACACAGTGTGACCAGGATCCGGCGAGGAGCCTCCCAGATGAGGTTCAGGCTCACGGCCACAGTGGCCCTACCTTCATCCCAGGCACTGTGCCGTGCTCTTCACCTGACCTGTGTTATTCTCCCACGGGTCAGAGCTGGTGGCGGTGTCCTCATCTTACAGTCGAGAAAACCACGGCTTAGGGGGTCTCAGTGACGTGCCCCAGTTCACGCAGCTGGCAGAGCGAGGACTTGAGATGCAGGGCCCACACTCTCTTCCTCTCTGCCACCCTACCTGTCGCATCAGCAGGGTGTGACGCTCCAGGAATGCCCGCTACCTCCTTCACTCTTGCCAGGAACGGCCGCAGGACCCGAGAACAGAGCGGTCACGTCCTCACCTCCTGAACCAGCCTCACGTCCTCAATCTCACGTCCTCGCCTCCGTTCCCCTGAACCAACCACGAGCCAGGTTAGTCACGCGGCCCCGTCTTCCTCCGTGTGATTTTCACCGACTTGGAGGAGATTGCCCTGCCCCCGGGCATTTTCTTGTGCCAGCCTTCGGCCCAGAATGTTCTGCTTTCTCCTCTCCACTCATTCAGTCAAGCCAACATGGTTACTGAGCTCCTGCTAGGTGCCGGGCACCATGCTACGTGCTGGGGATCTCCACGTGAACACACCAGACAAACCTTCGTCCTCAGCCCAATTAGGGAGACAGCCAGGTACACGGACTGTCAGAAAGGATGTGCGAAGTGTTAAGATGCAAAAGCAAAGCTGGACGCGGAAGCGTATGGCAGGGAGCCTCTAAGTCAGTCTTGGGTGGGAGAAATGGTCATGAACGGTTTCCTGAAAGATGCCCATCATTCCGAGCCCTGCCCAAATGCCCCCTCTTGTTGTTTCCACCTCCCAGTTTCCACTTGTCACTTGCCTGTCCTCTACCCTCCTCTTGCCAGATTGGGGATCCTGTCTCACGCACACATATTAGCACCAGGGGCAGCCTGAGTTCCAGATAGTAAGAAACAACCTGTAACTCTGAGTCCTTCAAGGTACACCATGTCCTGCTGCACTCCCAGGCAATTAGAAGGAGACGTTAAGTAAGTGTAATGAACACACTCTGTCCATATCTAGAAATCCTAGTACAGATCATCAGAAAGTGCAATCCCTCGATCTGGCTGAGAACCACAGCTGCTGAACTGGGCTCGTCATTATTTGGAATTGAGCTCTTCTCCAGAGAAATGATGAAAAGTCTGCTTCCCTGAAAGCTGAGGGCCAGAGAAACAATGGGTGTGATAATTGGCTGAATAAAGGCCTCCCGACCCCTGGAACTTGTGAGTGTTAGTTTATATGGCGAGGATTTGGCCGATGTGATCAAGTTAAGGGTCTCAAAGTGGAGAGTTTATTCTGGAATATCTGACTGGGCCCTAAATGGGAACACAAGTGTTGTAAGAGGGAGGCCGAGGGAGCTTTCAGACAGAAGAGGAGAGGCACGCGACCACGAAGGCAGAGATTGCGGTGACGCGACCACACGTCAAGGAATGCCATAAAACAGAGCCAAACAAGGCCATCTGCAGTGACATGGATGGACCTAGAGATCGTCATACTGAGTGAAGGAAGCCAGAGAAGACAAATATATGATATTGCTTACATGTAGAACCTAAGAAAATGGTACAAATGAACTTATTCACAAAACAGAAATAGACTCACAGACATAGGAAACAAACTTACGGTTACCACGGTGGGAAGTGGGGGAGGGATAAATTGGGAGATGCGGATTGACATAGACACACTACTATAGATAAGATAGGTAACTAATAAGGACCTACTACAGAGCACAGGGAACTCTACTCAATACTCTGTAATGACCTATGTGGGAAAAGAATCTAAAAAAGAGTGGGTAGGGACTTCCCAGGTGGTCCAGTGGTTAAGACTCCGTGCTCCCAGTACAGGGGCATGGGTTCGATCCCTGGTCAGGGAGCTAAAATTGTGCATGATGCCTGCTGTAGCCAAAAACTAAAATAAATAAATAGATTTAAAAGAGTGGATATATGGATATGTAAAACTGACTCACTTTGCTGTACGGCAGAAACCAACGTAACATTTTAAATCAAGCATACACCTATAGAAATCAATTTAAAACAAGCAAAGGAGTGCCGGCAGCGGCAGGCGCTGGCGACGACGGGTGCAGATTCTCCCCTAGACCTTCTGGAGAGAGCACGGCCCTGCCAACACCTTGATTTAGGCCGATTTAAACTGATCTTGGACTTCTGGCCTCCAGAGCCGTGAGAGAATACATTCGTGTTCTTTTAAGCCATTGTGTGTGGTCGCTTACAACAGCCCTGGGAAACTAGCACAGATGTCTGGGAACGTAGAAGCAGCGATGGCGGTGACATGAGCTCGTGCTGGAGGACCCCCAGCCGTTTCCCCTGGGACACTCTGGGGACAAGCAAGTCCTTCTTAGTCTGGAGATCTGGCCTCCAGCTCCTGCAAGGCACAGTTTACAGCTTTCTCACAAGAAACGATAAGGCTTTGGGTCGCGGGTCCCTCTTTTCTTCCTTACATTCTCCCCGTATATACTGAGGTCTTTGAAATAGCAGGGTCGCTGAATTATTTCACTGTATTTAGAGATAGTTAACCTGGTCAGAGGAATAAGCATAAATCCCCTTCCCAGGACCAAAGGAACCCAAAGCTCGTTGAACAGAACCAGGCGGCAGGATGTGTAAAACCCAACCTCTGAAGTTCAGGGTCCCTCTCCTGCTTCCTCTGGCCACACACCTGATTCTCCTGTCGTCCCTGTTGTCTGAGAAGGAGTTCTGCACTTCAGTGTTAAGCTTCTTTGCTTGCTGTGCTGTCCTTGGCTGACTGCTACAGGCTAACGCAGCAGAAGGGGATGGACACAGGCAATACTGATACAAACTGGACAGGGCTGTGCGATGCCGTGCAGGGATTCATATATAGCGGGATCTCCGGCCTTTTACACACTGAAAACAGAGGTGGTCTCGGCACAACTTCTCCGTGAGCCAGTTCCTTCATTCCTCAGCAGAGGCGATTTGATGCTCACTCTTGTGTTGCTGAAGAAACATTCTAAACAAATGAGCCAAACATTTAAATAGAACACGTTACTCCTGTCGGGAACATGGGACTGTTGGAAGAGAGGGCTCAGCCGGCTTCTTAATGAGACAAAGCACCCTTAAGTGTTACAAAAACAAGGAACAAGCGAGCAGTGAATTTAGGTAATCCTGTTCATTTCCTAATTCTTCACCCTCATTCCCGAAATCTGCGTTTAAAAATGAGACGTAAGACTGGGGATGCTTTGCAAAGTCCTCCCTCAGGTGGGTCTCTGGCGTACTCCTCTCCACCCCCATAACCCCACTATAAAATGTGGACAGAAGTGAATGTGGCTCATGGGGAAACTTTCCAGGCACATATTTAATAAATGAAGGTATTATGCTGCAGGATTTGGGGACCCAGAGGCCCTGAAGGGGGAGAGTGTTGGGTCAAACCCTAAGGCTGCTGGTCTTCTCTCAACGCCTAGAGCGACAGGTTAAGGAAGGGGAGGTGGAAGTGGTCCCTTGGTTACTCAGCTGTGCCCGGGATTGGCAGCACAAAGCTATCAGTTTACACCAACCCCGTGTTTTCAAAAACATTAAAAAATATGCATGTAGGAAGTTCAAATCTGGTTTTACAGTGAAGTGAGGGAAATTCCATTTAGATGAAAAATGCTATAAAATTCACGTCAGGAGTTTTGGTACGCACGTAATGGGCAAGGCTGCGTGAGGCAACTCCAGTAATCTTTTGTAACTTTCTTTTCCTACAAGAATTTTAGTGTTCTGTGTGACTACTTTTCACACCAAACACCCTTGAATTTCATCTGCTTTCAGATTTGGCAAATAACATTTTCACTGCTATCTTTTCCCCTAGGATCTCTTTTCCCAGCTTTGTTTCCCCTGGCTGCAGAGGGTTTGAAACTCTATTTCAATATCTAGCTCTTTCTATGACTTCTGTTATCTCTCTTAGAAATCGTTTCTTTTCTAGAAACTTCTTCCTTCCATGAGTGCAGAAGAATTGAAATTTCTTTTTTCAAGGTCAAGAAATTTTGCAAGAGTGTGTAGAGTTATGGACAGAAAACAGTAAATAGTCTTCAAAGATTGTTACTCCGTGTATTTCAAGGCATTGTTTTTTGGCTCAAGGTTTATAGATGTTTAGCTTACTTTCATTTAACTTTTATCTTCAGATACAAGGAAAATACCAACATACCAGCAGAAATGGTGTATTCCTGGATGTTTATCCTGAATATTCCCAGGCAGGAGTCTGGAAAGAAAAGAGCATCCGTATAGATGTTCACAGTGTGGAAACTCAAGGGCTCTGGTGAGAGGACAGCAGGGCTCTAACAACCCCTGTTAGTGATCCGTGTGACTTAGTGTTAAATCCCAGCGCCTAGTGATTTAGGTGATTGTCAGCAAAAACACCTTCTTTAATTCTTTTAAAGGGACCATTCTACAGCCCATGTATTCTCTACCTTGAAAAGTAGTTAAGAACAAAGATTTAGACCTTCCCCACACCGATGCCACCCTGTGCTTGTGGGTTTTCTTTCTCTTTTCTAATGGCTAAGTATATTTCTACCCTACACTCACCTTTTTGCGAGGAGACAGCTAGAGAGCTTTATCAATACCTGCAACCAGCTCATTACTTCCAGGGAGGCAGGGGGTGTTATGAGTCCTCCCAGGACTCTCCTAGGACATTCAGGATTGAAGTTTGCCAGTTGTAACTCCAATACATCAGTTGAAGCAAGTTTAACAGACAGGTGCCTCATCTGTAACAACAGTAAACAATAACTAGTTTTAATTTTGAGACAGGTTGTTTTCCCAGGAAGGAAGTATCACAGGCACTGTTCTGTTGGTCTGCAGTTTTGCAATTTGTCTTTTGAAAAGGTACACATAGATTGTGTTGTGATTTCCTTCAACAAAACTGACATGAGTCACATGTTACTAATCTCATTAGCCTTCCAAAAATGAGGACAGATCACGCATTGTATAGCAAGTACTAAACTCTTTAGGTCTATAAAGGGAATCTGGCCAAGGTTGGTCGTGTTTTTTGGGTTTTTTTCCAGAACAGCTACTTTAAACCACAAGTTCCAGCTGAGAAACTTCTGGGCACCATGTAGCACATTAATTAATAACCAAGAAGACATAGGAAGATTTATAGATGATATTTGCTCTTAAGTGTAACATAATTCCCTGTCTTCATAACCAAAACTTTTCAAACATAAGTATTGAAAGTAACAAGAAAATATGATCCCTTTCCCCATTTAAAAAAAAAAAGGTTTACCTTCCCTTCTGGTTAACTATTTATGTTCCAGCCTTGATAACAACATAAAAATGATTTTGAGGCGATGATGATGAATGAAGGGACATGAATGTCACGTACATGAATTGTACGTTCGAAAATGTGATCAGTTCTCAGACACAAACAACATCTGCCACTATAATTGCCATCGGTCGGGAGGGGAATTGCAAATAACTGGAATGGTTTGCTAGACCTTACTTTGATCAGAAAGAAGCAAATCATGAGAAGACAGTTTACTCTGAGTTCTTTAAGGAAACCCTATACGACATGTGCACTTAGTGCATGTTCATTTCATCTCTCCTTCCTACCTCTAGCGACTTAACAAACAGAAAAGATCTCCTACGCCTTGTAGCTGCTTGAGTCTTAAACGTAGATCCAGAAACGATTACTCTACTCGCAGTGTCTTTTCCAGTCTGGATTTTGGTGGGATGATTACGGTTAGTGTTACTTTATTATTTTCAACAAATTGCTAAGTGTGATTCATTTGTATGCATTTCTAAGAGTTTTCATTTAAATAAATGGACAACTTATAAAACAATCCCCTTTCAGATCATGAAACTTGATATTTAGTTTGGAAAATATGATCATTGCAACAATACTAGATGCAATCATTCAGGAAAGGATGAAAATTTACTATAATCCCCAAAAGCAGTCAAGGTGGTGGATCGAGTGTAGACTAAACCCCTCCCTTCTGTTCCCAATGTATAGAAATGCCTCCTATACTAGAAGTATTGAAGTTTTAGAAAAATATTAAATTATTTCAAAGAAGAGGAAAAACTTTTATACTCAAAAGTAAGAAAGCAAGAAATAATCATTGCTTTGTAGGAAAAATACAGACACATTAATTCATGAACTAAACACGACTAAAGTAAAAATGAGTGAGTTAGAATTCAGATCTTAGAAAATGTCCCAGTACACAGCACAGAGAGGTAAAGACATGGGGATGACAAAAAATAATTATTTAAAACACATGGAAAATAGAATGAGAATTTAATTAAAAGATTTCCCCAAAGTAAAGAAAGTATCAAAAGAATAAAGGAGAGAAAATATGCAAATTTTAAAACTGGGAAAATTTCTGGGAAAAAAGAAAGATGTGAGTCAGAATAAAAATACCCACTAGGGATCAATAAACTTAAAATATCTGGATATACATATTAAAACTGCAGAAATTTGAGGAGAAAGCACTAGAAGCTATGAGATAAAAAATTTGATTGCCCACAAAAGAGCTATCAATTTTCTCATGAAAATGCCAGAAGAAGACTGAGTAATATCTTAAAAGGACTGAAGTAAAATGACTATGAACTTGAAATTTTATGCCCACACTAACTATCCTTTAAGAATGAGGACAATATAAAAGCATTTCCTTAGACAGAAGAACATAGGAAATATACTCTCTCAGATGTTTTCTGAAAGAACCAATGAAGCATATACCTTCACAAGAAGAAAACTAAACCCATAATGAAGGGATACATTGCAAAGAGCAATCGTGAGAAAACCTAACGAAATACATTTTAATAAATAATACAAGAGAAGTTATAGAAAGACAGAATAGGAAGAAAGGAAGGAAGAGAAGAAAGGAGAGAAATGCTAATATGATGAAAATAAACTTGACCTGAGAAGTGGGCAGTAACAGGGTGCTGAGAGAAGGAGAAAGTCTGAAGGTAGCGCAGAGTTTGCTTCTCGTACTGCCTTGTTAGGGAGGATACAGACATCGATAAATTTTAGGTTTGGGGAGAAAATATACCTATAACTATGCATATTCAAATTGTATGGCCACTAAAAGAACACAAATGCAATACATAAATTCCACATCGGTAGAAGAAAATAAAAGAAATGAATGGGTTGCCTGGATACACACCATCTCGTGAAGAGGGTGCCTCTGGGGAGGGGGCTGGGAATGGACCTGGGCCAACAGTGGGGGCTAAGGAGGATTTTAATCTTTTTTTTTTTTTTTTTTTTTTTTGTGGTACGCGGGCCTCTCACTGTCGTGGCCTCTCCCGTTGCGGAGCACAGGCTCTGGACGCACAGGCTCAGCGGCCATGGCTCACGGGCCCAGCCGCTCCGCGGCATGTGGGATCTTCCTGGACCAGGGCACAAACCCGTGTCCCCTGCATCGGCAGGCGGACTCTCAACCACTGTGCCACCAGGGAAGCCCTTAATCTTATCTTGAATGTGTTATTTCCTTTAAAAACATTGCAAGCAAATAAGACAAATTTTGAAAAGTTAGTATACTCCTAGATGGTAGGAGTATAGGTTTTTGTTACATTAGCCTTCCTATTTTCCCGTAGTTTCCATTTTTCTCAAAACAAAAAAAAATTTAAAATTTTTGTGCTTATTTTGAGTTATTATTCAAGTGTATGTAGAACATGAATGAATTCCAAAGCCATCCAGGCTCAAGGCCTTGAAGTCTGACAGATCAACTCAGCCCACTTCCAGGCCAGACGTGGGGCTGTAACACACACCCCGTCTGTTAGGTGCAGGTGAGAAAAGTCTTTAATGGGCGAGAACTCCAGTGACTGTTAGGGGTCACTGCCTTTTCAGTACCGGTGGTTTATGGAGCCCCATTATCTCATGCTCTGCCTTGGCTTGAATTACTCGTTCTGGCCTCGGTGTGCAAGCAGTGAAACAAAGATGTCACTCTAGAAACTACCAGAGCCAGGGGTCAGCAGGGGGTTACCCAATTAGAGAACCCTTAAGAAACCACAGGAAAGAAAATCACTTTTCTGTCATAATAAGAATCCTTCCTACACGAGACAGAACAATCACTTCTGTGTGTTAGTTTTCTCTTACCACGGGGGAATCGCGAAGCACAGGGAGAGACCCAGGAAGATTGTCTTCTGTAAGTGACGGGCACTAGCATGAGATGCCCCTGGGATTCCTCACTCGTCGGAACGGCTATTTGACAACACTACAGCTGCACATAAGGAGAAAGTCATTCTAACAGAAGAGGAGACGCAAAAGGCAGGTCATTGAATGGACTGTACTTGCGTTTCCCTCAATGGACATTTCCATGAGAAACTTTCTCCAATGAGCTGCCTACTCTTAGAATGTACTCTCAGAATATTGTAAGATCGTTATTATTGACCAGAGGAAGTCCTACAAATACCCTACCCATTCTTCAATGGGGGATCCAAGTTTCACTTCTCTGAAGGCTTCCTCTTTGTTGCAGAGTCAGGAATAGCTCAGAGCAGGTATCGATGCCATGATCCCTACCCAAGGTGACAAAAGCCCAACCGGGCAGTGGCAGTGGGACAGAGAATAGCTTACAGATCCAAGAGAGATTTCCGAGGTGCAATCGTAGGAACGGTGGCTGGGGAGCTATGCAGGAGTTATTACAGAAGGACTCAGGTAATTCCAAACTTGCTTGAAATCTCGTCAATATACACAGGAAGTAAGAAATAGAAGAGGTGAACGGGGGCAGGGTGGACATGGCCAGGAGGATAAGAAGTTCCAGACTTCCTGTAAACTCTAGCGGGGACTGGAAATGTACAAAGGGAAGTCAGGAGAAGATGAGGAGATGGTGTTTTAGAAATCACCCGTGTGCGCGGGCCGCTGATGCACAGGTGTGCGTGGGATGGGATAAGGACAGAGTGCAATGTGATAAAGGGGCTGAGAGTCCACCAGGCATGCTTCTCACAGCTGTAGGGGGAGGGAGGGAGAGGGGACGGGGGAGCAGGTGAGACTCCAGCTCCCTGTTTTAAGTATCGCCGACCAGCACTTTCTACCACAAATGAAGTCTTTTGCACTAGATTTCATTTGAAGAGAGGACCCTATGGCTCAGAGAATCTTCTGAACACCACAGCTCTGGGCCACAAATGGACATGGAACTGCTCTGATGAAACAGGCTGGGACCCACATATTCCTCTGCCGTCTGGGCATTGCCCTGGCATCCGGGTGGCTGCTAGCAGGGAGGGGATATTGTCACAGGCTGGCTAGAAGCTTCTGCCGTGATGGGGAGGCAAGAGAGGCTTAGAGGAAGACTGTGTCCTGGCCAGGAAGATCTCAGGGGGAGGCCACACAGGCAGGGCAAGGACAGAGTCAAAAGCAGGGGCCACATCAACGTCGGGAGAGTTTAGGAGAGTCCAGGTGAGGACACAGCCAGGTGTGAGGCTGGGTAGGTGGGGGACCGGGGCTTTGTCCTCAAGCAGAGAGCGTGTACCAGGGCAGCTGGCACGGCTGGAGGATGCAGGTACAGCGGCTCTAAGTGGCTGAGCCGTGTGACACAGCTCTTCTTCGCCAAGCGGAACGGGTCGTCATCTGAGCTGCATCATTAAAGGGGCTCCGAGGTCACAAGGACAAAGCAAATCCATCCCTAACCACCATGAACTGAAAGTGCTACTACCCGGAGTCAGAGAACACGTTCTTTCACATTTATTTTACATTTAAAATTAAAGTGGCTGATGAACGAACGCTCTCCTGGAAGCAGATGGGAAAACTAGAGGGAATTCAAGTCACATCTCAGAATGAAACTGTAGAACTCATGGGATCATCTTTGATCAAAGAAAATTGCCAGGCGCCAGGAGTTTGAAGGGAGAAGGGTGAGGACCTCTGAGAAGTCAGTGGAGTGGGGACATAGTTGCAAAGCTTCTGCCACAGTGTGTCCTGACCCAGCTCAACAGCAGGAGGGCATTGTTGGGACAAGGAATCTCTTCTAATGCAGGTCCTAGAGTCTGGGGTGAAACCTCCTCCTTATCCAAATGTCCTCACTTCTCTGCTTCCTTTTTAGGAAGCTCTTAGGTTAGCAAACACGCCTTTCAGTCTGTTTGGTGTAATTACCCGTGTAGACCTCTATCTTCCCTCCACCCCAGGCTCGCAGTGAGCCCTGCACCACCACCAGAGCTGCCTGAGGCAAGGAGAGCCCGGCTCTCTCTGGATTTGGGGCTTTAACATCTTTTTTTCTTTTTTTAATCCTCCTGCGCCCGGGATGATTTATAACCACCACTCTTTCCCTTTTATGGGCCCCTTTTATTAATATCCCTGTAAGCTAGGTCATGTCATTTTAAAATCCTCTTTCCCGAAAAATAGAAGGGGAAATAAACCTCGGATACAGTGATTCCCTCGTCATAAAAACCACCAGACCATTCAACATTTCAAAGCTTCTAGAAAGAAATACTTGGGCAGCCTTACTTAAGAGCCCATTCCAGTGCTTGACAATGTCCCTCCTGATCTGTCTCTCCATTATTTCTACATTTCAACTTTTCTGATATTGTCTGGATCCAATTCTTGTACCTCACCCCCCGCCAAGACCATTACCTCTTTGGTTTAATATTTAAAGACTGTGTCTCAATACTTTGTATTCAAGATGCAACATAAAAATTAATTACCTCGTATCCTGGGAAGCCAGCTACTTAGAGTGTCGTCAGCCAGCTTTATTACGATGAACATGATCATAAAGTTTAAGATGAGTCATGTAAATCGAAACTGCAAGTGTGCTAAGATAAAAGTCAGCAGGACTTGCAACCAAGCCTTGTAATGAAGGGAAGAACAGATGACAACATTCGCAAAACCCCATTGCTTTTCGGCCAGATGCAATTTGAAATAATGATATAGGTCTATCTAAAGCCAACCAAGTTCTCTTTTTATTTCAGCTCCTGGGATGAAGACCCTAAGATACATATATCTCTGGCCTCTGGAAATATTGAAAAAATTTAAAAGGATATTCAGAAGTGGCCTCTACACCTTATGATATATCTCTCTCCAACACCTGTCAACAAGAGTGACACTTGCTGAATCCTTTTCCTAGCCATCAGAAAGGAACATTTTGCTAATGAGACTATAATGATATAGGACTCCCCAAAGGAAACACACTCTTCATGACTGTTGGAAGGAATACTGGAATCCGAGTCAACAATCTGGTCTTAGTCCTGGCTCTGTTATAAGGAGACCTTGGTCCAAACGTAAAAGCTTGCCTGGGCCTCACTTTTCTCATCTGACAAAAGGCAATTAAAAAAAAAGAAGAAGCAACCACTGTCTCACCTGCCTCACTGTGAGCTTTGCCTTGAGAAGCAGAAGGCTCGTTCTTACTCTCACTATTATTTATAGCTTTCTGGCCTTCTTCACCTGGACAGATTACCTGCAGTTTCCTCACCTCCTCCTCTAAAAGGGCAGGGCCGTAAATTTCATGGATATAAAAACAATCTGGCCTGACATGCCTGAACAGGACTTAGACGTTGAACAGATTTAGGATCCAGCGTTCTCGTGCTCTGAACTCAGTAATTACAGTGAATTCACTGTAAGCCACGGGGTAGCATACTTGCCACGAGCATTCTAGTAAGTGACATAGAATTATAGGCCTGGAAGAGGCCTTGGAAATCATCTCGTCCAACCCTTTCATTTTACAGCTGAAGAAACTGAGGCCCAGGAAGGTTAAGAGGCCTGCCTGTGGTGTAGACCAGCAGCTCATGATGACGCTGGATTAGGACCCGGATTCCCAATGTCCTTGTTTTGTGGTCTCTGTTGCTGTAAAGCCACCCACTGACCTTACACGATTCGGGTGAAGAGATGAGCAAACACTCACTGGGAGACCCTACCCCAGTCACGGCCCACTTCTGCTGTCTCACACACATCTGTCACTTAATGGTAGCAGGAATCCATTTGCTTTCCTGGAAATGTCTCCCTAGTAGGTTTGAGCTGCTGATGTCTCCCCAGTGATGTCATCTGTTCCTTGGGGGCAGACACAGCGGTGAGTTGATGAAGACCACAGGATTGGACTTTGAAGGTCCTGGATGGGAGTCTTGGTTCCAATCCCTCAGAGTTGGGATTTTGGGGAAGCCTAATCTCTTTCTGAGCAATTTTCCTTACCTGGAAGATGACATAATATCTCTGAAAACACTTTGTAAATTGTAAAGTGTAACATAAATATTGGTGCTTATTGCCTTAAAATCCCACCAAAACCCAGCATGTGGGAAGCTGCATAGGTGGCCCTTGCGGAATAATTCTGGTCCGTTTGGTCAGCACCAGGGGAAACCCAGGCTTACTTCTCCCTGTTGGTACCCACAAAAGGGTTTTTTCTCCTTTCTCGTATTTTGAGAGTCTCTCCTTTGCTTCTAGCCACTTGCCCCTTTTCCATTGCTGATGGAAATTTTTTTCCTATGCCCTGCAATGACCTGGCTTCATACTTTCAGTAATCAAGACTTGCCAGTCGTTCAAGGCTCCCTGGGGAGGCAGGCACTCCCCCTGCACATCTGGAGTGAGGCACCCAGGCAAGGGCGCCATGTTGGAGGGGCACTACCCTATGGCTTGCACGTGACAGAAACCTTATGCAAAGCCTCTTAAGCAAAAACTAGGTGATTTATTGGAGTGGAACTAGGATGGCTCACAGAACTGAAGGTAAGCCTGAGTATAACCAGCTGTGTGCAGGGACCTCAGGGATGGGACGTAGGGCATCTCCCCTCCCAGGCTTACCTTGCTTCTCTCATTGAGTTGGCCCGATTCTCTCCAGCTGCGGGCAGGTCCCCGCCCACCACAGATGGCCACGCCATGTCACTTTATGACCTAAGAGAAACCAGCTCTGGTTTGAGAAATCCTAGAGAATACCTCTGAGTAGCCTATCTAGGTCTGGCGTTAAGGAAATGAGTTCAGGTTCTGTGACACAAGCCCGGGAACACTACTCACAAGCTTTTAACCCCCAAGCAAAATAATTGGTTCAAAAAAAGGAGTGTTTTTCCAGAAGTACACAGGGTTTGCTGGACCGTCAGAAGCAGTCGAGGTAGATTTGACTTTTAAAGGCCTCATTTTTTCCTCTAAAAACAGAACTCTTCACTAAAACAAATATATGTAACCTCTGAATATCATTACCTTCCAATCTGATGATTGAAAAGGTAACTCGAAAATGAATAGAAGCACCAACTTACCATCAGATACTTCCTGAATTAACTTCCTATCGTATCAAAAACTCCTAGCGATCCACCAGCTGTACTGGCCAAAAACACTGGAGTAAAGGGTTAGAGCACATGTATTATTTTTCCTTCTACCCTGTCTTCCTGTTGCCGATCTGGTCCTCCCACAGCCGGTGAATCACACACATGTTTGAAGAGTTAGTCATAGTTACAAGGCTGCTCATAGAATTATAATTGAAACCCTAGCAGGAAGTGTTCCTTACACTAACGAACGAGGACTTTCCTTCCAGAGCACAGGCTCTCACGCCTTGACACGCAGGAGAATTGCCTCGACGATGTGCTCAGACACAGGTACCCTCACCGAGGGCTGCCAAGCGTGTCTGCATGGTAGAATTACCTGGGGAACCTTTCAAGTACCTGGGTCACACCCCAGACCCATGAAATTCCAAGCTCTGAGAGTGGCACAAAGGCACTGGGAGTTCTTGAAGTTTTCCAGGGGCTTCCAATGTTTAGAAGAATTTGCGAACCACTGCCCTAACCCAAGCTTCTCAGCTTGCTTGCGCAGCTGAGTCAACTGGGTGAGGGGGAAGTGCCTGGGCCCCAGCCTCCACCAGTTAAGTTACAATCTGGAAAGATGGAAGATGGGATGACTGGACATGAGCATAAGTGTTTTTTAAAAGTGTTGTTTCTTTATTTGTAAAAAAAATTTTTTACTAAAGTATAGTTGATTTGTGATGTTAATTTCTGCTGTATGACAAAGTGATTCAATTATATGTGTGTATATATATATACATACATTCTTTCTTTTATATTCTTTTCCATTATGGTTTATCATAGGATATTGAATATAGTTCCCTGTGCTCTACAGTAGGACCTCGTTGTTTATCCATTCTCTATACAATAGTTTACAGCTACTAACCCCAACCTCCCACTCCATCCTTCCCCCACACCCTCTCCATCCTGGTGACCACAAGTCTGTTCTCTATGTCTGTGAGTCTGCTTCTGTTTCACAGATAAGTTCGTTTGCGTCATATTTTAGATTCCACATGTAGGTGATATCATATGTATTTGTCTTTCTCTTTCTGACTTATTGCGCTTAGTATGATAATCTCTAGGTCCATTCATGTGGCTGTAAATAGAATTATTGTATCCTTTTTTATGGCTGAGTAGTATTCCATTGTGTGTGTGTGTGTGTGTGTGTGTGTGTGTGTGTGTGTCACATCTTCTTTATCCATTCATCTGTCGATGGACATTTAGGTTGTTGCCAAGTCCTGGCTATTGTAAATAGAGCTGCAATGAATATTTTGGTACATGACTCTTTTTGAATTATAGTTTTCTCCAGATATATACCCAGGAGTGGGGTTGCTGGGTCATATGGTAGTTCACCTCCGTGCTGTTCTCCACAGTGGCTGCACCAGTTTACTTTCCCACCAACAGTGCAGGAGGGTTCCCTTTTCTCCACTTCAAATGCTCCTCTCCAGCATTTGTTATTTGTAGAGTTTTTTTAAGCACTTTTAGAAAAGCACCCAAGTTGATGTTAGCCCACCCCTAGAGATTCTAATTGAGGGGGTGGAGGATAGGGCCCAGGAATCTGCTTTTCAGCAAGCACTCCCTTGGCCCCCACCCCAGTGATTCTGACTCAGGGGTCTGCACCTCACTCTGAGAAATAGTTCACTTAGACCCTGTCTACTCAAAGTGTGGTCCCTGCCTACTCAAAGACCCTGTGTCTACTCGAAGGAGACAGACCAACGGCACTAGCGTCTCCTTGAAGTTTGTGAGAAATACAGAATCTCAGGCCTTATCCCCCTCCCAACCCCGCTGAATCAGACTCTGCATTTTAACAATATCTGGGGGATTCAAGTGCAGATTAGACTTTAAATATCACTGTCTAGAGGTATTCCTTACACTTGACCACACACTAGAATCACCTGGAGCTTTAAAAGATAGGGAAGGCTGGATCCCACCATGACAGATGTTAATCTAGTTGGCTAGAGGTATGGCCAGAGGCACCTGCATCTCTTTGAAGCAGCCAAGGTGGAGACACTTACAGAACCTCTGCTCTCATCCAGCTGATGATTATGAAGAGTTCTCCTTTCAGTTGGTCCTAAAAGTTTTAGTATCAGAGTTACATCATTGACCCCAACAGCCACCCCAGAAGGCACTGGAAAATTCCATATCATTCACAAGAAGCCAGCATCATGGTTCAGACTTGTCTAAATCCTCAGCAGCAAAGTTACCAAAAAATGAAAAGAAAAAATTCTAATCAAAGGGTTTTTTGTTCACCTACTGTTATTCCCTCATTG
This sequence comes from Globicephala melas, assembly GCF_963455315.2. Lineage (NCBI taxonomy): Eukaryota > Metazoa > Chordata > Mammalia > Artiodactyla > Delphinidae > Globicephala > Globicephala melas. The sequence goes on along the minus strand of NC_083315.2, from coordinate 1,412,053 downwards.
CCAAAGTTCTTTTTGGCATCTCGTTAAATACACATGTGAAAGTCATCAACAATAAAACGTAAAAGGCCATAAGTACAAAAATGTATGGGGACGTTTTAGAATATATTTCAAAGTTCAAATTCAGTCCCCTGAAAAGTGACAGAAGGGCCTAGCCATGGGACAGAACTAAAGGAAAACCAGCGCTCATCCTGTGCCGTTTGCTGTGTAGCGGTGATAAGGCTCCTACAAGGTGCCATCAGAGCTGGACAAGGGTCAAGGTCCGAAAGCGGCGTGTCGGCACAGGCCCGGCACACGGTAGGTGCTCGGTGAGGCGGCGTGTCGGCACAGGCCCGGCACACGGTAGGCGCTCGGTGAGGCGGCATGTCGGCACAGGCCCGGCACACAGTAGGTGCTCGGTGAGGCGATGGGTCGGCCAGGCCCGGCACACGGTAGGTGCTCGGTGAGGCGGCATGTCGGCACAGGCCCGGCACACGGTAGGTGCTCAGTGAGGCGATGGGTCGGCACAGGCCCGGCACACGGTAGGTGCTCGGTGAGCACCGTTGCTTTCTCCTTGAAGCCCTTGCAGCCCTTCATGTGTGTCTCTTGAGATACGTACCCCACTTAATCTGAATCACTCTCATTGGTGTGTTGGATTCTGCCCTTCTAGACTGAAATTGCAGGTTTCTGGTGAAGAGACAACGTCTTATTTATCAATCCCACCCTTGTATCCAGACCAGTGCCTGGCATAGAAATCAACCAGTTAGGTGCGTAGATGGGTCACAAGTGGAAGAGCTATTCCTTTGACAATTGTTTACCAGGCGAGCTGACATTCTCCTCCTAGAACTATTCACACTGAGTGTTCTCAGTGTATCAGCAGTCCCCGCTGACTCATTCCCGGTAAGCATTTCTCTCCACCATGCTGATCTAAGCTGGGGAGTCAGCTCTGTAAGCAGTGACAGCCCGACTCTGGGCATCTGAATGGCTCTAGTCTGCCTTAGAGTTTTCGTGGTGCAAAAAAACTCAGACTCCCGCAGACCAGCTGACACACCATCTCCCGTCAGGCCAGGTACTGGGGCCGAAGCTCCAGGACCTCAAGCTGGGCACTGACGTTTCCTCATCTTCTCCTCCATTCCAAGCTGAAAGTAGCACTGGCTGTCTTAACAGGACACTAGGAAGAGCTTCAGCGATCTTAACCCGGTCTCAGAGCCACCTATAGAATAAGCAACTAAGCGTGTATGGGAGGAGCGCAGGTGTCTCCCTCTAAGAAAGAGGGAAATGTGGAGAGACCCACTGAAATAAATTTCTAGCCCCAAGACGGAGCCACACCTGCCTGGGGAGCCACTTAGGCAACTTTCATGTCCCTGTAGATGCTCCTGTTGACCAGAAATGCAGGATGCCCAGCCAGCCAGTCCCCAAACATGCAGCCAACTCTGGACCTTCTCACCCCAAACAGTTGACCCCAGCCAATCAAATATTTTCTATTTTCCTCTTCCTTGTTCTTTGTTCTTTATCCTATAAAAGCTTCCTGCCTTCTGCCCAATTTTATAGTTCTTCGAATCCACTTCACAAAATGCTAAGTAAAGTTAGCTGGTATCATTTACATTGTTTTCTTTAATCGTTTATTTAACGAAGCAAGCTCATCTATTTGAGATATAGCCAGATTTGTGTTGGAAAACTTTCCTTAGTCTGTTGAGATGCTCTAGAGTAATCAACTGTGTGGTCTCCCTCTCTACCAAGTGAAGGACAGTCACCACGCCCCCAGCAGGAAGTGTTGCCTCTGCTCCAAAGGCTGTGTCCAATACAACGACTGCCCTTCTCCCAGTCCATCCACAGTGCAGTGTAGCCACTGGGTTTAAACCCTTGGTGTGACCAAAAGAAATTAAGATATGTGAAAAAGATAATGGATTCCTTAAATCAAATGGAAACGAAGTTAGTTAGTTATCATTTCTCTGTGAGACATTGGCCTTTTCTTACTCCCTGGAAAACAAGTGGCCTCACTTGGATAATGAGACTGTGTACAGGCTTCTGTGGATTCCTGTACCATCCCTGTTTCAGACGTTCAGCACAGGCACAACAGGACAAGTAGTAGAAAAGAGTTTTGTGTTTTTTTTAACTTTCATTAAGAAAAAGGAAAGGCATACATATATTTAAGACAAAGAAAATCAAGTTAAGGGAATGATAAGCGCTAGACCCAGATTGCTGGCTACACCTGATGGGGGCGAGAGACAGGAGGAGGGCACAGGGAGACAGAAGTCACAGGTGATGGGCAGGGGCTTCACAAGTGTCCAGCTCTATCATCAAAATAAGTAACTAGCAGCAGTCTTCAGAACAGCCAAAACATGGAAACAACCTAAGTGTCCATCAACAGACGAATGGATAAAGAAGATGTGGTAAGTATACACAATGGAATATTACTCAGCCATAAAAAAGAATGAAATTCTGCCATTCGCGGCAACATGGATGGACTTGGAGGGCATTATGCTAAGTGAAGTAAGTCAGACAGAGAAAGACAAATACTGCATGTTATCACTTATATGTGGAATCTAAAAAATGCAACAAACTACTGAATATAACAAAAAGAAGCAGACCCACAGATATAGAGAACAAACTAGTGGTTACCAGTGGGGACAGGGAAGCGGGGAGAGGGGAGATAGAGGTAGGGGATTAAGAAGTACAAACTAGGGCTTCCCTGGTGGCGCAGTGGTTGACAGTCCGCCTGCCGATGCAGGGGACACGGGTTCGTGCCCCGGTCCAGGAAGATCCCACATGCTGTGGAGCGGCTGGGCCCGTGAGCCATGGCTGCTGAGCCTGCACGTCTGGAGCCTGTGCTCTGCAATGGGAGAGGCCACGACAGTGAGAGGCCCGCGTACCGCAAAAAAAAAAAAAAAAAAAAGAAGTACAAACTATTAGGTATAAAATAAGCTACAAGGATATATTGTAGAACTCGGGGAATATAGCCAATATTTTATAATAACTATAAATAGAGTATAATCTTTAAAAATTGTGAATCACTGTATTGTATACCTATAACTTACATAACATTGTACAGCAACTCTACTTCAATTTTTTAAAATGAAATAACTAGAAATAAATAAATAATTTAGTAAAACAAGCAATAACCAAAACCACAAATCCTGTTCCACTTCTGCCTCGCATGCAGTTGAGTTGGTAAATCTACTCTGTAATCCACCTGGCTCCACGCTTCCCCATTGATCCTCCTCCAGGACTCAAGGCCCACGTGGAAGCCCTGCAGCCCTCCTTCCTCATTTACCCCTGAACGTGTGCTTGTCCCTGGGCTGCGCTCCTGTGCTGTGAAGCTGCCAGACTGTGGAGAGACCCTACAAGATGGCTCTTATGCCAACTCTTCCTTACCAGCGATCACACTGCTGGTGAGAAGTAATGTTGCTGATTCGGGCACTCCTGGGACTGGCTGTAATATCAGCAAACGCTGGGGAAATTCCCAGCCAGCCTGTCTGATTGAGTCCAGAAACAAACCTCGTGCTCCTCATTCCTCCTGTAAAACACACAGAACAGTGGCCAGATGCTGGGGGTGATGCCCGGACTCTTTGTTCCCCAACTGTTGGGTTGTTTGCATATTTATTGTATCCCTTGTAATGACTTCTCTTTCATTTATAATTTTATTTATTTGAATCAGATCTCTTTTTTTTCTTAGTCTAGCTAAAGATTTGTCAATTTTTGTTTCTTTTCAAGAAACCAACCCTTATTTTCATTGATCTTTTCTAATATTGTTCTAGTCTCTATTTTATTTATTTCTGCTCTAATCATTATGATTTTCTTGCTGCTGCTAACTTTGAGTTTACTTTGTTCTTCTTTTTCTAGTTCCTTGTGTGAGTTTAGGTTTTTTGTCTGAGATCTTTCTTTTTTCTTAAAGTAAACATTTATCACTATAAACTTCCCTCTTAGAATTGCTTTTGCATATCCCATAAGTATATTGTATTTACATTTTGTTTTTCTCAAGTTCTATTGATTTCTTTTTTAATTTCTTCTTTGATTCTTTGGTTGTTCAGAAGTCTGTTGTTTAGTTTCCACCTATTTTGAATTTTCCAGCTTTCCTCCTGTTATCAATTTCTACTTTTTATCATTGTGGTCAGAATTGATACTTGATATGATTTCAATCTTGTTAAATTTGTTAAGACTTGTTTTGTGGCCAAAATATGATCTATCCTGAAGAATGTTCCATGAATGCTTAACAAGAATGTATTCTGCTGCTGTTGGATGGAATATCCTGTATATGTCTGTTAGGTTCATTTGGTCCACAGTGTAGTTCAAATTAGTTATTTCCTTATTGAACGTCTCTCTGTATGATTTATCTATTGTTGAAAGTAGGGTATTGAAGTCCTCTGATATTATGTCATTGCTGTCTATTTCTGCATACGTTAATAATTGTTTAATATATTTAGGAGTTCCAGCATTGGGTATATATATTTACAATTGTTATATTCTCTTATGAAATGATCTTTTTATCATTATATAATGACCTTATTAAGTATAGCTACCTCTGCTCTCTTTGGTTTCCATTTGCATGGAATATCCTTTTAATGTGTTGTTGGATTCTGTTTGCTAGTATTTTGTTGAGGATTTTTGCATCTATATTCATGAGTGATATTGGCCTGTAATTTTCTTTTTTTGTAGTATCTTTGTCTGATTTTGGTATCAGGGTGATGGTGGCCTCATAGAATGAGTTTGGGAGTGACCCTTCCTCTGCAGTTTTTTGGAAGAGTTTGAGAAGGAGGGGTGTTAGCTCTTCTCTAAACGTTTGATAGAATTCACCTGTGAAGCCATCTGGTCCTGGACTTTTATTTGTTGGAAGATTTTTTTTTTTTTTTTTTTTTTGCAGTACGCGGGCCTCTCACTGTTGTGGCCTCTCCCGTTGTGGAGCACAGGTTCCAGATGCGCAGGCTCAGCGGCCATGGCTCATGGGCCTAGCAGCTCTGTGACATGTGGGATCTTCCCAGACCGGGGCACGAACCCGTGTCCCCTGCATCGGCAGGTGGACTCTCAACCACTGCGTCACCAAGGAAGCCCCCTGTTGGAAGATTTTTAATCACAGTTTCAATTTCATTACTTGTGATTGGTCTGTTCATATTTTCTATTTCTTCCTGGTTCAGTCCTGGAAGGTTATACCTTTCTAAGAATTTGTCCATTTCTTCCAGGTTGTCCATTTTATTGGCATAGAGTTGCTTGTAGTAGTCTTTTATGATGCTTTGTATTTCTGTGGTGTCCATTGTAACTTCTTCTTTTTCATTTGTAATTTTATTGATTTGAGTCCTCTCCCTCTTATACTTGATGAGTTTGGCTAAAGGTTTATCAATTTTGTTTATCTTCTCAGAGAACCAGCTTTTAGTTTTATTGATCTTTGCTATTGTTTTCTTTGTTTCTGTTTCATTTATTTCTGCTCTGATCTTTATGATTTCTTTCCTTCTACTAACTTTGGGTTTTGTTTGTTCTTCTTTCTCTAGCTCCTTTAGGTGTAAGGTTAGATTGTTTATTTGAGATTTTTTTGTTGTTTCTTGAGGTAGGATTGTACTGCTATAAACTCCCCTCTTAGAACTGTTTTTGCTGCATCCCAAAAGTTTTGGATCATCATGTTTTTGTTGTCAATTGTATCTAGGTATTTTTTAATTTCCTCTTTGACTTCTTCAGTGATCTCTTGGTTATTTAGTAACATATTGTTTAGCCTTCATGTGTGTGTGTTTTTTACGTTTTTTTTCCCCGTAATTTATTTCTAATCTTATAGTGTTGTGGTCGGAAAAGATGCTTAATATGATTTAAATTCTCTTAAATTTACTGAGGCTTCATATGTGACCCAAGATATGCTCTATCTTGGAGAATTTTCCATGTGCACTTGAGAAGAAAGTGTAATCTGCTGTTTTCGGATGGAATGTCCTATAAATATCGATTAAATCTCTCTGGTCTGTTGTGTCATTTAAAGCTTGTGTTTCCTTATTAATTTTCTGTCTGGATGATCTTTCCATTGGTGTGAGTGAGGTGTTAAAGTCCCCCACTATTATTGTGTTACTGTCGATTTCCTCTTTTATAACTGTTAGCATTTGCCTTATGTATTGAGGTGCTCCTATGTTGGGTGCATTTATATTTATAATTGTTATGTCTTCTTCCTGGATTGACCCCTTGATTATTATGTAGTATCCTCCTTGTCTCTTGTAACATTCTTTATTTTAAAGTCTATTTTATCTGATATGAGTATTGCTATTCCAGCTTTCTTTTGATTTCCATTTGCATGGAATATCTTTTTCCATCCCCTCACTTTCAGTCTGTATGTGTCCCTAGTTCTGAAGTGGGTCTCCTGTAGACAGTATATATATGGGTCTTGTTTTTGTATCCATTTGGCAATATATATGTTCCTGTTACCATTTTCTTAATTGTTTTCGGTTTGTTTTTGTAGGTCCTTTTTTTCTCTTGTGTTTCCCACTTAGAGAATTTCCTTTAGCGTTTGCTGTAGAGCTGGTTTGGTGGTGCTGAAATCTCTTGGCTTCTGCTTGTCTGTAAAGCTTTTGATTTCTCTGTCGAATCTGAATGAGATCCTTGCCAGGTAGAGTAATCTTGGTTGTAGGTTCTTCCCTTTCATCACTTTAAATATATCCTGCCAGTCCCTTCTGGCTTGTAGAGTTTCTGCTGAGAAATCAGCTGTTAACCTTATGGGAGTTCCCTTGAATGTTATTTGTCATTTTTTCCCTTGTTGCTTTTAATAATTTTTCTTTGTCTTTAATTTTTGCCAATTTGATTACTATGTGTCTTGGTGTGTTTCTCCTTGGATTTATCCTGTATGGGACTCTCTGTGCCTCATGGACTTGGGTGGCTATTTCCTTTCCCATGTTAGGGAAGTTTTGGACTATAATCTCTTCCAATATTTTCTTGGGTCATTTCTCTCTCTCTTCTCCTTCTGGGACCCCTGTAATGCAAATGTTGGTGCCTTAAATGTTGTCCCAGAGGTCTCTTAGGCTGTCTTCATTTCCTTTCATTCTTTTTTCTTTATTCTGTTCTGTGGCAGTGAATTCCACCATTCTGTCTTCCAGGGCAGTTATCCGTTCTCCTACCTCAGTTATTCTGCTATTGATTCTTTCTAGTGTATTTTTCATTTCAGTTATTGTATTGTTCATCTCTGTTTGTTTGTTCTTTAGTTCTTCTAGGTGTTTGTTCTTTAGTTCTTCTAGGTCTTTGTTAAACATTTCTTACCTGATATATTTGGAACTTCTGAAACTATCCTCCTTATCTCTTCATTTTTCCTTCATTTTTCCATCTCTTTGTGATTTTTTTGTGCTACGCTCTTGGAAAATTCCTTAATTGAATTTTACAGCTCTTTAAGTGCCTTTCTTCTGCTGTTTATTCAACATTGAACAAATATTTATTGAGCACCTAGTGTGTGCTAGGTCCTGTCCTGGGCATGGGGATACAGCAGTGAGCAAATAAAGTGACTGCCTTCAAGAAGCCTAATTTCTGTTGATGGGAGCTGAAAAATAAACAAATATGCATCAAGTAGTAGAAAGTGTTATGAAGGAAAATAATATGTGGAAAAGAGATAAAATATGATGAGGGATGGAATAGAAAAGATGGTGATGGAAGTTCTCTTGATTGAGGTGGCCTCTGAGAACATAACTGAAATTTCATAAAGTTCTTTTAAAAGGATTTCTCAGGACAGAGGGGTCTCTGCTAGCTCTAAACATTCTAGCCTGACAGGTCTCTTTTACTAAACTTGACTTTTGGGCACTGTGTAAAATGAGCTGCCTGTTCTAATCTTAAATTGTTCCACCTTCTCGTCAGGGAGGCTGAAAAGGGCACAGCTAGACTGGTCTGACCAGGGCAGTACAGAGAGGCCAGCAGTGGGGTGAGTCTATCAAGTTGGAAGTTAAGGTAGGATTCTCTCCTGAGACAATAGAAGATTCTTCCATCAGAGGAAAGAACAAAAGCAATGCCAGAGTGCCAAGGTCCAGGACGGTGAGCAAAGAGTAGAATGAGGAGAAGTAGAGAGCAGACACTTTAATGCTAACAACGTCTGGGGGCACTGGTGAAGAAGACAAGCCCAAACACAGTGATATTAAGTTAGGAATCCTGTTCAAACACTTATAATAGCCCTTAACCCTTGTAGTTTTCTTCTGTGGGCTGGTTGAGATGTGGTTAGTTGGGAATAAGGGAAATGTTTGTTAGAAGCCTGGTTTCATGGCCCATGTGTACATTTACTGTATAGTAGACGCTATTTGATGTATAGCTCAATGTAAAGAGAATATTTAAAAGTCAGTGCTGCTCTAAATGGCTGTTATAGGAAGAGATGAATTCCCCTTGAGAAGGATCTGGTACAGGAGAGTCAAGTATCCAATGGGTAATTGGACCAAGGACTCTTAGTGCTACATAAAAAGCCAAGATTCCATGAGACTCCAGTTGAAACACAAAGTATAACACATATGAAAAGGAGAATGTATTATTCAGAATAGACTTGGCTATCCCATGGTATCAATAAATCCAGAATTCTCAGTGACTTAACACACAAAAAAAGGTTTGATTCTCATTCACATGAAGTCTGATAGGGAAGATAATTCTGCAGGGCATCTCTCCTCCATCTGGTAACTCAGGGATTCAGGCTGTCTCCATCTTTTAATGAGGTGAAGTCAACATTTAATGAGGTGAAGTCAACATTTAATGAGGTGAAGTCTACAGTTCCTGCATCAGGGGAAGAGCAGGCTGAATGTTTAGATGTAAGATTTGTAAGATCAGCTCTGGGAATGGGCTACAACTCTCATGCCTACACCCCACGGATGAGAACCAGACAGTTCAATCTAACTGGAAGGGAGGCTAGGAAATGTAGTCACCCTACTTGCTCAGGAAGAGAAAGAGTAAATGGAATTTAGTGAATGAGTATCACTGTCTTTTCCACAGAGATTGAATTTCATTGTAAAATAGAGAAAGCCTATAAGACCAAGTTTTTCAATTACTCCATGCATTAAAAAATTAATAATGGTTCTCTGTGTCCCAAGTGAAAGTTTTGTTACACCAGCTTCTTGAAAAAGTAAAGGCTTGACTATCTGGAATGTTTCACTCCATTAACACCTGAACTACACATACCTTGGGAGCAATGAAAGCAGAGAAATCTCTCTTTTAAATGCATTTTTTTTTTGCCAGTTCATTTGGAAAACACTTTGGGTCCCTTTGGAGACAGCAAAGATAAAAATCTACTCGTGACATTCTTCCTCCTAGGCACATTCTAGTCCTTTCCAGGGTCAGGGAAAGGCGTGGCCCGTCTATGGTCATCAGCCAGGTCACTGGGTCAGAAACAGGACGGGAATCAGTATGTGGCTTCTTGAGCTTTTCCTCTGCACACATGAGGTCAAGAGATCTTCCCACTAGACAATGGGCCCCTTGCAGGTATGCTTGGGATTGGGGCAAGGGGTGGCTAAAGAGGGTCAAGCAATTTGACTAAATCTCCTAACCCAGAATTCTTCTCTAAGCCAAACCAACAAAACAGATGTGGTTTTCCCATTAGCCTTTATTTGTTGTAATTACCCACTAATGTGCCTTTGAGGGATTTAGAAGCACATTAGCCCTGAGTCTTGCAACAAACCCAACAAGTCCCAGGTCGCTGTGCTCCCAGGACACTAAGACTCAAATTTCCAACCTGCATGTGTTTTAAAGGTGGGCTGATTAGACTTCAACTGAGGAGAGCCTTCTGGTAGATTTATACCCTAGGGATTTAAATAGCTATTCTTCATTTCCAGAATCCAATCTGTTTTCCCCCTGAGACCTTCAGCAAGTGGTTTATATTGTGGAAAGAAAGATATAAATTCCAGAGATCCTCTCCCTAGGACTTATTAGCTAAGGAACTTTCAGAAATCACCACGCTTCTTGAAACCTCTGTTTCCTCATCTGTACAATGGACTGGTGAGTAAGTAGCTGAGCCTGAGGGTTGTTTTGACGACTGAGTGACAGAACAATGTAGACTACCTGGCACCTCCTAGGTGCTCAGAAAACATTAATTTCCCCTCATTCACCTTTCTCCTATCTCTGGCAAATGCTCTTTTATTTATTTATTTTTTAAAATTTTATTGGAGTATAGTTGATTAACAATGTTGTGTTAGTTTCAGGTGTACAGCAAAGTGATTCAGATATATATATATATATATATATATATATATATATATATACACACACATATACAAACAACTCTAAGTTTTCTTGAAACTTTTGAAAAATAGAAAAGCTTAGCAAAGAAATGTAAGTTTTTTAAAAGAACCAAATGGAAATTATAGAACTGAATAATACAACAGCTGAAACAAAAAACTCATCAGATGGACTCAACGGTAAATGGAGATAAAAAGATAGAATCAGTAAGGTGAAGACAGATCAATAGAGTTTATTCAAAAGGGAGACAAACTACAAAAAAAAAAGTTTAATTATTAGAGCCTTAGAACTTATGGGACAAAAATAAAAGTTTAAAAATTTGCATCACGGAAGTGCCAGAACAAGAGGAAGGGTGTGGGACCAAAAAGGTATGTGAAAGAATGATGGTGACAACTTCCCAAATTTAGTGAGAGACTTAAACCAACAGACCCAAGAAGTTGAGCAAATCCAAATAGCATAACCTCAAAGAAATTGCCACCAGAACGCAATTAAACTTCTGAAAAAACAGAAGACAAAGAAAAACTCTTAATAACATTCAGAGATAAGTGATGACTTACCTCTAGAGGAACACCAGTGTGAACCAAAGTAGTCTTGCCATCTGAAATCATGAAGACCAAAAAGAAATGGCACAATAGTTTTCAAGTGCTAAAGTATAAGAACTGTCATTTGTGATTTCTTCACCTGGCAAAACCATATTTTAGGAATGAAGGGGAAATTAAGACATTCTCAGATGAAGGGAAACTAGTAGAGCTTATCACTAGCAGATGTACACTTAAAGAATGGCAAAGAAGAGCACTCAAAATAGAAAGAAATGATGGGGACCTCCCTGGTGGCACAGTGATTAAGAATCCTCCTGCCAATGCAGGGGACATGGGTTTGATCCCTGGTCCAGGAAGATCCCACATGCCACAGACCTACTAAGCCCGTGCTCCACAACTACTGAGCCCATGTGCCACAACTACTGAGCCTGCATGCCTAGAGCCCGTGCTCTGCAACAAGAGAAACCACTGCAATGAGAAGGCTGCACACTGCAACAAAGAGTAGCCCCCGCTCGACACAACTAGAGAAAGCCCGCGTGCAGAAACAAAGACCCAATGCAGCCAAAATTAAAAAAAAAAAAAAAAAAAGAAATGATAAGAGAAGAAGGCTGGGACCTTCATAAGGCAAAAAGAAGAACATCCAAGTGGGTAAAACTTAGGCATAAACATAATAGACCATTTTTCACCTCATGATACTCTTAGATTACATCTTATGTTAAAGCAAATATTGTGACACATCTCTGTCTTATGTGGTGTTTATTGTATGCAGAGCAAATGCTGAAGATAATTATGTTTTAAAATATATGTTAGAAAGTGAGGAGAGTTAAGGGGCCTAAATGGAAGTACGGTTTCAACACTTCACTCTATGTGGCAAATCATCAATACCAGTAGGCTGTGATAAATTATATGAATATAGTGTGATATTAGTAAGAAAATTACACAAATGGGATATTCAAAACATTATAAATAAATCAAAGTAAAATTCTAAAAAATGTTCAAGTAGTCCAAAATAAGACAAAAAAAAGGAAAAAAGAAAAAAAGAAGAGAGAGAAAAGACAAAATAAAAAGTAAAATGGCAGACTTAAGTCCTAATATCAATAATCACTTTAAACGTAAATCATCAAAACACACCAATTAAAAAATAGTGATTGGCAGAGAGTATTTAAAAAAGAAGACAAACAACAACATACTATATATAGGAAATGTACATAGCATGTGTATGTTAAAAGTAAAGGGATGGAAATATATATATATCATATAAGCATTAATCAAAAAATAGAAGTAGCTATATTAACATCAAATAAAGTAGGCTTCAGAGCAAAGAAAATTACTAGGGACAAAGAAGCATATTACATAATGATAAAAGAATCAATCCACCAAGATTATACAGCAATCCTAAATTCTCACCAAACAACAGAACTTCAAAATACATGAAAGGGGCTTCCCTGGTGGTGCAGTGATTGAGAGTCCACCTGCCAATGCAGGGGACACAGGTTCATGCCCTGGTCCAGGAAGATCCCACATGCCGTAGAGCGGCTGGACCCGTGAGCCATGGCCGCTGAGCCTGCATGTCCGGAGCCTGTGCTCCACAGCAGGAGAGGCCACAACAGTGAGAGGCTCGCATACCACAAAAAAAAAAAAAAAAAAAAAAAAATACATGAAAGAAACACTAATAGATCTGAAAGGAGAAATAGACAAATCCTCAATTTTAGTCAGAGACTTCAACAGCCCACTCTCACCAGTTGATAGAGCTGCTAGACAGAACACCAGTAAGGATACAGAACTCAATAATATCATCAACCAGCCAGGTCTAATTAACATTATCACAAACAGCAGTAAGGATACAGAACTCAATAATATAATCAACCAGCCAGGTGTAATTGACATGAACACAACATTCCACCCAACAATAGCAGAATACAAACTATTTTTTAAAGTCCATGAAACATTCACCAAGATAGACTGTATTATGATTTATAAAACAAATTTTAAGAAGCAAAAGAATTGAAATCATAAAGAGTATATCCCTTGACCGTAGTGGAATTAAACTTTAATTAAATCAATAACAGAAAGACAACAGGAAAATCTTCAAACACATGTAAATTACACAGCACATCTAAATAATCAATGGCTCAAAGAAAACTTCTCAAAGGAAAAATTTTGAAGTACATAGAATTGAATGAAAATAAAAATACAACATATCAAAATTTTGGAGATGCATCTAAAATAGTGCTGAAAGGGAAATTTATAATCCTAAATGCTTACATTAGAAAAGACAAAAGGTCTAAATCGAGATTATAAATTCTTCTCTCAAAAAACTAGGAAAAAAAAAAAGCAAAATGAACCCAAAGCAAGCAGAAGAAAGGAAATGGTAAAAATCAGAGCAGAAATAAATGTAATTTAAAACAGGAAGACAACTGAGAAAATTAATGAAATAAAAAAGCTGGACCTTTGGTGAAAGTCTAACTTCTAGTGAGACAGACAAAGATAAAAAGAGAGAAGAAACAAATCACCAATATTAGTAATGAAACAGAGGAAACCACAACCATTAAAAGAATAATAAAGGAATACCATGAACAACTTTATGATGGTAAATTCTTCAATTTAGAAGAAATAGACCAATTCCTCTAAAACCACAAACTATCATAACTCAGCCCAGATGAAGTAGATAATTTGAATCGCCCTATAACAATAAAAGGAATTGAATTTGTAATTTCAAAACTCCTGAAACATAGTTTCACTGGAGACTTTCACCAAGCAAAGAATTCACATCAATTTTACAGTTTCTTTTCCAGAAAACTGAAGAGGAGGGAACACTTCCCAATTCATTTTATGAAGTCAGTATTACTCTGATATCAAAAGCAGACAAATGCAGGAAGTATCAAAAAGGAAAACTACAGATCAATATATCTCACAAGTTTAAACACAAAATCCTCCACAAAATTTTAGCAAATGAAATCTGCAATGTCTAAAAAGGACAGTATATTACAACCAAGTGGGATTTCTTTCAGGTATGCAAGGTTGGTTCAATATTTGAAAAGTAATCAATGTGATTCAACATATTAACAAATTAAAGAAGAAAAAACCACATGATCATATCAATTGATACAAAAAGAGCATTTGACAAAATTTAACACCTGGTTATGATTTTTTTTAAACTCTTAACAAACTAGGAATACAGGGAAACTTTGTCAACTTCATAATGAGTATCTACAAAAATCATGCTTAATGGTGAAAGACAATGCTTTCCCTCTAAGATCAAGAACAAAGTAAAGATATCTGTTCTCACCAGTCTTATTCACTATAGTAATGGAAGATCCAGCCATTGCAATAAGGCAAGAAAAAGAAAAATTGTACTAGAAAAATTAAGTGTCTCTATTTGCAGATGAGATAAGTGTCTAAATGGAAAACCCCAAAAATCTACCAAAAACTTCTAGAACACACAAATGAGTCCAATAAGGTCAAAGGATACAAGATCAACACACAAAAGTCAATTTTATTTCTATATACCAACAACGAACAAGTTCAGACTGAAATACAAAGTGCAATATCATTTGCAATTACTCCAAAGAAAATACTTCAGTATAAATCTAAAAAAACATGTAAAGAATCTGTATGCTAAAAATTACAAAATGTTCATTTTTTTAAATCATATAAGCCCTGAATAATTGGAGAGATATACAGTGTTAACAGATTGGAAGACTCAACATTATAAAGTTTTTAATTCTTCCCAAATTGATCTATAAGTATAATGCAGTGCCTGTCAAAATCTTAGAGAAGAAATGTTTTATAAACAGACAAGATTATTCTTAAACTTATATGGAAAGGGAAAGGTCCTAAAATAGCCAAAACAATTTTGAAAACGAGGAGGAATCACTCTTCCTGATATTAGGGTTTACTGTACAGCTACAATAATCAAGACAGCACAGTACTGATGAACTGACAGTTACATAGATCAGAATACAGAACCCAGAAATAGACCCATACAAATATGTCCATTTAATTTTTGACAAAGGAGCAAAACCAAATAAAAGAAACACAGTCTTTCTTTTAAAAAATAATACTGGAAAATTGGCATCCACAGAGGAAGACACTCTCAACCTAAATCTTATTTCTTATACAAAAAAAAAAAATTCAAAAGGTATCATGGACTTAAATATAAATCGTAAAAATATAAAACTTTTAGGAGAAAACTTTAGGACCTAGAAATAGACAAAAATTTCTTAGACTTGATGCCAAAAGTACAGTCCATAAAAGGAAGAATTTATGTATTGAACCGCATCAAAATTTAAAAGCTTTACTCTGTGAATGACCCTGTTAAGAAGATGAAAAGACAATTACAGATCTGGAAAAAATATTTGAAAATCACATATACAACAGAGGACTCATGTCTACAATATGTAAAGAATTCTCAAAACTCAACATTGAAAAAAAAAATCTAATTAGTAAATGGGCAAAAGACATGCACAGATTTTTCACTGAAAAAAATATATAGATTGCCAGGCATATAAAAAGATATTAAATATCATTAGCCATTAAGGAAACAAATTAAAATCACAATGATATATCACTATATGCTTATGAAAATTGATAAAAATTTTTAAAAAAAGTTATAACACCAAATGCTGGCAAGGATGTGGAAAACCTGGATTACCCATACATTGCTGTATAAATGCAAATGGCACAAGCTCTCTGGAAAATAGTGTTCAGTTTCCTTTAAAACTAAAAATGGAATTACCATACAACCCAGGAGTTGCACACTTGGGCATTTTTCCCAGAGAAATAAAAACTTATTTTCACATAGAAATGTGTACAAGATTTATAGGAGCTTTATTCATAACAGCCAAAAAAGTGGAAATAACCTAAATTTCCTTCAGTAGATGAATGGCTGAACAAACTGAACAATCTCTAAAGGATACATACTGCATGATTCCATTCATACGTTAGTGAAATCATATAATTATAGAGATGGAGAACAGATTAGTGTTTGTCCAGGGGTGGAGAGGGATTAGGTGTGACTATGAAAAGGTACCAGGATGGGGTCTTGTGGCAATGTGACACTTATGTATCCTGTTTGTGGTGGTAGTTGTACAAAGTTACACATGTGACATAATTGCATACAGCTACACACACACACACACACACACACACAGAGACACGAGTGCATGTATAAGTGGTGACATTTGCATAAACTCTGGACTGTACCGATGTCAATTTCCTGGTTTTGCTATTATACTCTTAGTCATGCAAGATGTTAACCTTCAGGGAGATTGGGGGAAGGGGTACAAAACCTACCTGTATATTGCTTTGGAATTTCCTGTGAATCTATAATTAATGCAAAATAAAAAGTTAAAAATAATAGTAAGTGCTGTTTAAAAGATATGCTTAAGTAAAACACATCTTCTTTTACACTTACGTTCATTATTTTTTCCAGAACTTTCCAGAAGAAAAAAACAAAAAACAGACTGTATCTAGGATACAAATGAGAAATAAGAGCACAATAAAAAGGAAGACATCTTGAAATTAGTTGATTACCAATAATTGCTTCCTACACTTAACTATCACTTAGTCCAAAACAGTTTATCTGGGCCATGAGCAAGAAAAAAACAAAGTCAAAATGAAAGAAGTTGTCAAGATATTTCATTGGTTCCCCTCTTCCTGGTGGATGTGAAAGACAAAACAAAGTGACTTCTGTGGAGGAAGGTACCACCTGAGTTTAAAGACATGGGCCCAGTGCCTTCGGAGATGTCACCTGGGCCTTGGGAGCAAACAGGAGGAAAGGAAGAGAGACCTCACCTCAGCCCTCTGACACGAGCTGCTTAGGAAGACAGCACCCAGCTCTTAGTGCCTGCCTCGTGTAAAACACCAGACCAAATTCAGCTGGGGAAAAAAGAAAGGGTGAGAGGAGGAAACTGAGAAGAAAATCCTCGGGAGTCAGCACTCAGAGAGTATGAGAAATTCACAAATGGGGACAGTACAGAGAAAGAAAGATGAGGATGAAAACCGTGTCCCTCGGCCACGTATGCACAAGTCACGACTACTGGTGTGCTCTTACCCTGTGAGAGATTTTCCTTCCCATTAGAGACAGAGACAAACATAAACTACTCTGGAAACCTGGTTTATATTACGATTTAATTGTCTGCACAGAATTAAATGGTTTAAGGAATTAGGAGATCCCAGAACCTTGCTCCTTTGTACTCACTGTCTCAAATAAATTGTCCTGTTTGCCAATTTGCTTTTCCACAAAGAGAGGCTCCGTCCTGTCTCTGAATTTTTTTTAAAAAAGCTTATTTCTGCATTTTAAAATTCATTTTCAAGACTCTATTTAGCTGAGATGAGAGTAAAACCATTTAATGACTGAAGTTGGGAATCTAAGTAGATGAAATTATTTATGTAGATCATTAGAAATACATGAGCAGCCTCTGGTTTCCTGTCTAGGGAAAGCTTATCATTAAATATGCTTTCTAGCCGTTACTGAAACGGATGCAACACCCAGTTCAGATCTTCTACAGACCTGAATTTATATTTCCAAAAGCAACAGCTGTTTTCCACAAACAATGGAAATACTTGTTATGGGTTGAAATTAGAATTCTTCATTTGGAATTTGTGAATATGCGGCTATTCTGGGAAATGTCCAGGAAAAAAAAAAATTCCTCCCAAAGCCTCGGCAAACAGTTGCATAACCCCCGTTTTACCTGGGTGTTGACCCAGCCGTTCATTGCGTGTTTGCTGTGGGGAGTTCAGCAAAGCTGGTCACCAAGGCAACCGTAATCCCCGAACGGAGCCAGCGCCACTGGTGGTCAGTTACAACACACTCTGTCCTGTAGCCGTCCTGTAACCAACTGAATGGAGAGACAGAAAACAAGCACCTTCAGTAAACATGACCTAATGAGGGTGGTGGCCTCCGACTAACCAGGATGAATGGCCTGGAAGACGCCGGAAGACCTTTCCAGGAGCCAAGACTCTCACGTGGGCCCAGGCGTGAGATGCTCTTCTCATAAAAAGCCACTTAGTTGTTGGGTTTAATGGCATAAAATTATCCTAATTCATCTCTGGGGCCAAGGAATTATCTTTCAATTTACTGAACTTCTTTAATAACTCTGGACGTCCATGAATTTGGGACTCTGAAAAGGGGCCAGAGTACAGTACAGATTTGTTTTTTACTGAAGTCCGTGAGGCCAGGGGACGGGAAGGAGGGCGGAGGGAAGGGGGTGAGTGAGGGACAGTGGACAGCCGGGCTGGACCTCGGGCTCCAGGGCAGATGTGCAGATCTGGGACGTGATCCTGGGAGGGTTCCTTGCAGGGTCAGCACCACCGTCCATCAAGACAGCTCCCGCTCTACACCGTGCAAACAGCGCCTGCAGCGGTGCAAGGGGAGGCCTGGCGCCCCGTGGAAAAGTGCTCCTGGAGGCCCAGAGCTAAGGTGAATATGTATCAAGTATGTTGCATTTTGCTGAGACACTTTTACATTAGAACCTCACTGCTAATGTAATGAGTGAGAATCCAGATCGATAAGGAGAGTCATGTGCCGAACGCCTGAGACGCATAGATTTCCACAACCCCTTAATACCTGAATTCTTTCCAATGCCCTTTGCCAAATAGTCCTCTCCAGAGACAAAGGAAAAGCATTCATTGTACAATGAGAGGGACTAACAGGAAGAACTTATTTCAATGTGAAAAAGTTCCTTTCATGGTACCCCCTACAGGTCTACTTAACTAACCTAGTTGGGCCGCGTACCCATTTGCTGAGTGTACAATTGTTCACATCAGTCGGTCTTACCTGGTTGTGCCTCAGAATCACCTGGAGAACTTCTTAGACATACAGATGCCAGGCCAAATTGCAGACACGCTCTGGTGGTCCCCAGATACTGGTATTTTTATGGTTTCTCTGTTCGTTCTGATGCACGAACTATGTTTAAGAGCCGCTAGTTCGTTTGATAAATCTGAATAACTCACTCCTTTTCCAATTCACTAGACAAGCCTGGAGATCTGCATTCTTTCCCCACTACCTTTATTACCCTGATCTGCAGTAGGACTTCCCTGTCCTGGGGGAAGAGGACATCCACAGGGCTTCTGAGCAAACCTGTGTTTATTTGGTGGCTTGCTTGTTTTCTATGAAGGGCATAAGGTTTTGTACTGATTGTTTTGTTAATAAACCCAGTAAGTGCTACTTTTTCAGGAAGGATTCATTAGGGCCCAATACAGATCTGTCGATGTTAGAGTTGACTTCAGCCAATACGGGTGAGAGGGAAGTATACTTATTTGACGTTCTGGATTAAGAAGGAATAATAGTAGCATTTATCAAGATTTACACGTGCCAGGTACTGTGCCAGTGTTTTTTGTAATATTAAACTCATTTAATCCTTTCAATAACTGAGTTCTCACCACAATCTATGGTAAATTCTAATATCGTGCCCATTCCCCAGATGCAGAAACGGAGGCATGAGGAAGCCCAGCACTTTGTTTAAGGTCACACGGCTAGTGAACGGTGGAGCTGGGGTTGGAACCCAGGAGAATAATTCTAGAACCATCTCTCAGCCACTACACTACACTGGGCCTGATACTGGCATGTTTGCCCTGAACACTCAGCCTTGTATGACCCCACTAAGAACGTCCTCATTCAACGACCTTGTCGTCCAGGTGTCGCAGGTGTCTCGTGAACTTGGCACACAAGATTGCTGCAGAAGAACCCACCCAAGTTTGAATTGATTCTTCCCCAGAAAAACAGAGGGAAAATCATTCTTCTTCTTCCACTTAACTGGAATCTTGCAGGACAATCTCAACGCATATTTTTAGGCAGAAACATGGGTGAGTGGATGGAGGTTGGAGAAAGGGCGAAGGTTGGGTTGTCCTGATTCCTTATTCTACATCTAATTTTGTGTCTGGCGAAGCCAGAGAACGCACCAACCTCTAGGTTCTGTGGCGGCCGGGGCAGAGCCGGGCTGTCTGCACAACCTCCAAGCCGACGCGAAAGCTATTTCAGGAAATGATGGGCAGTTCCCACCCGTCCCCAACACGCACTGGCCACGTCTGCCGTCACACCCACAAGTCAAAACTCATGGCCAGCATCTCCGAGGGGCCATGCTAATTATTCTGCAGTCACTCTCTTATCCGTTTTATAGTATTACTTATAATAAGCATATCACTGGCTAAAGCTTCGAATATCTTTTTGTTGTTGTGAGAGTTCTTTTAAGATAAACAGGATGTAGAAGCTTATAGCCTGCATGTCCACAACCACAGGAACGGCCACTGTTGACCGAGGGGGTGACTAACCACCGCAGTGTGCCCATCTCCACCCCTTCCCTGAAGCACGTGTGTGCTGGCCACAGCCAGCCCTCCCCCGCTACTAAAAGTCACATCCCCGCTCTCAAAAGTACCCAAAACAGTGATGTCTGGTTACACTTTCTCTCTAATCCTGTCATGCCGAAACAAAGAATAAGGAAACCGGCCAACCAGTGATGCTACAGAAACTGTCATTGCCGTGGTCTTTGAGACAAGCTGTGTGGGTCCCTCTGGCCTCACACGGAGTGGCTCTACTCAGAGATGAGTGGCCCCTGTCCTTTCCACGCACAGTCCCGTGTCGTGCTGCAGTCTCCCTTGGGGGTGCCGCGTCTCCGTCGCGCTTTCCTGGAGCACCGCTGCTGTTGTGAATTGCAGACCAGGAGAAGCTGGAAGGTTGTCAAGCTCCCACTTCTTACTGTGGTCGCCCCTGCACCCTAGCACCTCAGCCCTAGCACCTTCGCTAGAGCCTGAGGCCCACCCTAATTAGCTGTGTCCATTTACATGGGATTTTAATCAAAGATGAGACGCACACCGCCCGGCTCCTAGTCCGGGCTTGCTCAGCACGGCACGCGGGGCAGTGTCTTCCCACGTGGGCCCTTAATAGGCCTCATGTGATGATCACCTTCCCCGTCAAGCCTTAGACCTTCCACTGCTGTCTTTTTTCGACAATGAAGACATTGACTGTGGAGCTTCCTCTTGTCCCCAAGTGCAGAGCCGGTTGAAGATCACATTCCACAGCTCTGTGTGCTCTCTGTGCCCTCTGTGCCCCTCGTGCCCCCTCGGCCCTCCCCTTCAGGGTCCTCAGGTAATTCCAGGCTCAGATTTGACTTCCTTGGAAAATGATTTTCAAGTAAGAGAAAATTAAGCAGTGTGCAGAATCATCCCGAAAATTGTCCCCGTGCCCTCACCCCCAGCCCATTTTCATCCTGTGCAGGGGGGACCCATGATGCATTGGGAGCTACCAGCGCTTCACCCGTATTCATTGCAAAGGGCTTGATCCAATCACACGCCGAGGCAGAACTCCCGGGGAGATGAATGCTATCACGATCTTACCCTCAACATGAAACGCCAGTGATTGTTTATTAAATTGCTCTTCAAAGAGGAAATACTGGCAGGCAAATATCATTAAAATGGAAGCAAAGGAAATGCTGTAACCTTCAACATGGCGCTTTTCTCCATTAACCCCAGACCAAAGCAACTGGGACAGCCAGTAGGAGCCTCTGGCCCTCAGCCCTGTCAATTACCTTCGTCTCAGCTCAGGGAGGGGTAACACAAACCGTCCAATTTAAGTGCTTCCAAACATTGCCATCAGGAAAAAGACCTCCCCCTCCCCCAAAGCCCTTAACCGAACTCCACCGTCTCAACTGCAGTTAAGGACAAATTGCATTATACACGAGTCACATTAAAACATGAAAGACATACCCTCCAGTGGAGACCTTGCACAACTTGCCTGGCTAAGCAGAATTAATCGCAGGGAGCAATTACCATCCCCAGTCTGAATATTTACGACATAACAGAAAGCCTATTTGAAATACTCAGTGGCTCATAATTCTAGAAAGAGATCACAGAGAGGGAAAGGCATGCTAAGTTTGTGATGGAAACCAAAAAAAGGAAGAAAAAAGAAAAGCGCAGCGTCTTTCTTAACCCCCCTCTGCATTTGGTGGCCGCCCCACACCTTTTCTTCCCCTCCCCTCCAGAGCTCCCGCACCTTCCGTCACCACCTACGCGACTGGGCAGTCGGGCAGCAGTGGGAAGATGGGACAGGCTCAGGGCACTGGTAGCCTCTCTTCCCAACATTTCCCTCATCCATCCCAGGTGTTTTCACCTTCCTCCCACCCCGCCACCCTCCAAATGGCCTCCAACGGAAATAACCCTGGGCTGTGAGTCCCGGTCCTGGCTTGACCACGGACCTGGGTACAATCCTAGGCACGACCCCCAGGGTGCTGCTCTGTACCGCTTCGGACTGGAGAACTCTAGGATTCCTTCCGCTTCTACCAATCTAGGAACTCTGTGATTCAAGAAACTCATCGATAGATGGATTCATTTGCTCATTCATTTGTTCCATCGTGGGACAAGCAGGTATTGAGTAGTGAGTACGTGCCAGACACGGGTCCAGGTACTGGAGTTAAAGCAGAGAACAGGAGAGATGACCCTCCTGCCCTCATGCAGCTTACACTCTAGTGGACAAGAGCCAAGTAAACAAGTAAAGCAGATGGCACGATTTCGGGTCATCAATTCTGTAGGAAGAATAAAGGGGGCATGCCCAGGGGGTGAGGTTACGGCTAGGCCAGGTAGCACAGTCGGGGGCTTGAATGAAGTGAGGGAATGGGCGCAGCCATTTCTAGGCTAATACCCCAGGGGAGTCCTGGAGAAGCTTCACATTACCCCTAATATTCCAGAAAGCTCAACAGAAACTGCATTCTGCCTGCAGAGGTTAACTAAAGTGACTCGGCTTTGGGCTAGAAATAGAGCCGTTTGATATGGTATTACTGGTTATCTCACTCTTCTAATCGATCAAATTCGTGGTCCTGATAAACTCAATCTGATTGAAATACGGAAAAAATGAATTATAAAAATGAACAAGTTATTGGCTCTGAGGGGTGAGTACTTGAAATGAACTATGCGAAGCCACCATCCGTAAGACGAGATCAATTCTGCCTCCAGAACGGACCTTGAAACTTTCCTATTGTCTAAAGAAGATAATAGGAACACCATTTTTTTTTTGAACATAACTACTTCTCAGCCTTGCAGTAACCAGCTCTTCCCTCGCTTTTCTCGTGAGCTAAGATTATTTTTCTACGATTTACTATGATTTCACCAGAGACTCTGCAGGGTATGCATTTGGTGAAATCGTAGTCTTGAAAGCTGTTGTTTTTAGGGCACTGGGAAGAGGAGAAGCTGAAACTGTTATTTTAAATAACATTTAGGAGAAACATTGGACTTTGGTTACTCATTTTTTCGATGTTTCTCCCTCCCTTCAGGTAGCCAAGGAGTCATACAATAACTTTCATTAAGAGACAGTGTATACCCCTTCCAGGCGCCAGAAATACAAAATGGGCACCACGCCATGTCTGCCTTAGGTGCTTATAGCTTAGTGGCCCTAAGAGTGTATTAAATAATACAGGTGTAATATATCTTTGAAAGATAGGTTAGGTCTTACATTGGATGAGTCAGGATTCTGCTATAGTAACAAACAATTCCAGATTATTGGTGGCTTAAAGGTACCAAAGTTTATTTCTCATTCATGCCACACGTCCATTGAGAGTTGGCAGAAGGCCTGCGGAGTCAGGCTCAGAGGCTGTTCTTCATAAACGTCCAGGGGTCCAGGTGGATAAAGCAGCCACCAGCTTGAATATCACTGGTAGCCACGACAGAGAAAAAGGAAAACTCCAGACCATCGGGTTCAATCAACGCTCTGCAGACAAGCTGTCCTCATAAGTCAGTCTCCAGTCTCCCTCATTCATCTCATCCTTAGGAAGTGGGAAGGTGAGCAGCCTTCCCCCTTTTCCCGTTACCGACTGGACAGTCTCCTGAGGGTCAGGGGCAGAGCTGGAAGGACCAAGAGCATTGGAAGTTTCCAGAAGCCCCAGAAGAGCGCTGGCTTTCACACCAAAGCAGTTCACCAGCAGTTTTGGCATTGGTGATCGGCCCACGGGGCCAGCAAGCCACAGAATGCTTTTCTAATAAACCCTGAGTCAGGTTCAACGAGAAAGGGCTGCCAGAAAACTGCACTCACAACAGTAACCTCACATGTGACTCATCACGGGGCTCGTGTTAGAGGGACCCTCAGTTTGAATCCGATATTATCAATTTGACTAGACAATTGTCTGGTTAACCGGAGGCCGGTCCCTCAACATCTACAGGGAGGCGGAAGCTCTCCTTCCAAGTTCTAGTGACCAGCAGCTGTCCTGACCTCCCAGCCTAACAGACGTAGAATTGCTGAATCTCTTACGACGACTCAGTATGAAATGAGAGAAAAATTGGCTTGGGGGGTTCCAAACATTTTGATTTCTAAGTGACATCAGGGTGAACTCTTTCTACTTGTGTTTCCCAGTCCACCATAATTATGACTGATAGCACTGGAGCCCTTTCTCATGACACCCAATGGAAAAAAATACCGTTTTATGACCTCATCTGCCCCCTGGGCTGTCACCCTCCAGTTCCAGGCCTGAGCTTCTTCAAAGGCTGGTCCCTTTACCGACTGCCCGCACTCACACTTCAGCACAACCTTTACCTGAAACGTCTCTCACCGGTGACTTCCTAATTGCCGATTCCAACAGCTTCCTTTCCGGCTAGATTCTCTGCATCACCGCCTATCACGGGATTAGCCTGGGGCTAAAGAAATAGGCTTCAGAAGCATCAGACCCTGAATCCTGGGTCCACTCTTATGAGCAGTCGGACGTGAACTATGACATCTAGGTCCCCTTATCAGAAAGTGGAAGGCAATATGTGGGCTTCTTGTGAGGATTAAATAGAATACGTCAGCCGTCCGGCAGCACTGGGGCACAGGGCCAGTTCCCACTGCTGGGCCACTGGTTTCACTAATGGCGGTGGTGATGGTGGTGATCACAGCTTCCTTCTAGACACGCTTCTCTCCTGTGGCTTCCGTGATACTTTATTTCCTGCTCTTCATTTTTAAAACTTTGATTACATCTCGTGCAATGCACCAACCCTTCCCATCTCCTTCCCCTGTGTCCCCACTGGCAGAAAGTTGTTCAAAGCCACATCAGCTCTCACTGGGTTACTGCAATGGAATTTGGGGAAACGTGCCAGATGGGAATATCTTCGTTCACTTCAGACGATTCTTCCCGCTCGCACAATTCAGGAGCAAAACACTCTAGAAACTTCCAGACGTGGCATTCTCCTGATCCAAACCTTTTAAGGAAGGATTTCCTGAAACAAGTGTGAAGACAGCTGCCTTTGTGTCCCTCCCTGGGAAGGGCATCCTTTGAGATGCCCTTCAATTGTTCTCTCCTAAGTGTAACCTAGGACGCACCTACGCATCCTCCCTGGATTTCGCCCCAATTGCTATATTTAGCAACGTCTTCTACATAGTTTGTGGTTGTGGTTGTGGAACGGTTTTAGACTTCATTTAAGGTGAAGTTATTCTATTTTGGGTTTTATTAGTTAGGAAGCTTTCAGCTGCAAGTAACCCCCATTCAACTGGCTACATCAAGAAGTCTGGAAGTTGAGTGGCTTCAAGGTTGGTTTATTCAACAATGTCATCAGGAACCTGAGTTCTTGGCTTGTTTCTATACCCGTATCTTCAGAGGGCCAGCTTGATCCCTGTGGCTGCGCGGAATCACAACCAGACAGAGCGCTCTCCAGTAGACAGGACCCAGCTAAGCGTTGTAATCTCCATTTCATAGATAAGGAAATTTAGGCTCAGACAGGTCAAGTGACTTTCCCCAAGTCACACAGCTATTAGCAGTAGAAACAGGATTTGAACTCAGGTTTATCTGACTCCAAAGTCCATGCTCACGAATGCAGGTTCTACTCCCCCCAAGCCTGAGAGCAATGACTTTGCCCTAGAAGTTCAAGAGTAGGATTTACAAGGCTAATGTTTTACTCCCACCCTATGAGTTTACTGGCCACTGACTAACGTCCTGAAAGAAAAGAACATTTAGAAACACTGATGGTTAGAGACTTGGACGTCTATCGTTTATCATGGTCAGCCCTAGTCACAGTTCCCAACAAATGTTGATATCAAAGGAGCAGGCGGAAGAACTGGGGTCAAGGGCAGCCAACACAGCTGCACGTGGGTGGCGAGGAAGCTGAAACCAGGTGTTCCCCAGCTACAGTGAAAATGGCTCTGCTGCGCTTCTCCATAAGGCTCAGGGCATTTCGAGAGCTCTCAGAAGGGCGAGATCACACAGACCTGAGGATCTGGCTCGGTGGACAGAGGAGACGCACCTGAAAGACCCCCTTCCTCCCCTGCTTTCCCCTCCCCTTCACACGGCCAGTTCCCCCACAGTCCTGGTCCAGGGAAGGACTGCGGGTGCCAGAGGGGATGAAAGATGAAGCGCTGCATCTTCGCTGGGGCTGCACTTGAACTGCACCCTTGACTGCAACGGGCTGATCCCCTCCCTCCCTTCCACCCTTTGATTCTTCCAGGCAGTCTCTGCCTGATAAGGCGTTCGGTTCAAAGATGCTCTCTTCCCTCCCACAAGACAGAGGCGAGCCCGACACAGGAGCCCCCTGGGGCAGAAGGGCCACGTGCTGGGTAGCTGAGGGGCTGCAGAGGCAGCAGGAGCTCCGTAGTCGTAGTCGGGGGAGGGATGCAAGAAGGACTGATGGGCAGAGCCCCGTGGGGCAGACCCCCAGCAGGGCTTCAGACCACGCATGAGGCCGGGGATAGAGCCCAGCCCTGCATGGGGAAAAGGCCCAGACGGGAGGCAGAGCCCCACCGAGCACAGCAAGGGTTTGCTGGGTCTCTGGGGTGCTGGCCTCTTGACTCAGAAACCAACTTCCCATTTATGGTTTGAGGACTGAGAAAAAGATACCTCTCACATCGAGACAGAATGAGCACCACTCTGTGCTTCTCTGAAATACTGCAAAACCTGTTAGGTCCCTGTGAAGTAGGAGAGGCGCCTGTCTGATTAGCAAAAAGGTAGGTATTGCGGAATACTTTTAAAGAAATGTTTTATCACTTGCAAGAAAGGCACTAAAACCATATCACGTCCATAAATCGTGTTACTTGTTGCTTCTTATTGTAAAAGCAAATACAGTGTGATGCAGAGGAGGGAGCCGGGACGGTGGGAGGGAGGGTCCCTGAGCACGAAAGATTGTTAGTCGAGGAGCTGGAACATCGATCATAAACTGTTAGTTAAATCCACCTGTTTTATACTGGTATAATAAGGGGGCAAAATGTGTCATACGGAGCAGAATCAAAGGTCTGAGTAGCTGGCGGTTGAGGCTGGCTCAGTGGACGAGGGGACTTTTCCTGGTGTAGACTTTCTGAAAGGAGACCCTAATCTGAGAATGACGGACCCTCAGAGGTTCCATGGCAAGGATCCGCAGGCTGTCTACAAGCAGAATTTGCAGCATGACGTGCAAATGTAGTGCCTGTATGTCTCTTTCTGGGAAGAAGGTTTCTATCTTTTATGCACTTCCTGTACCCAGATTAATTAAAGAATGAATGAATTACAAAAATAAAGGAAAGTTTGGGGGGCTGGGGAGAAGAGGGAGGAATCCTTGGAAGGAACAGAGTATTCCTGTTACAAAGTATGTAATGATGAGCGCGGGTCTGAGGTGGGACCGCAGGGGAGGGTGGGGAAAGCGAGTAGAAAGTGTGAGGTAAGCGTGGATTATACAATCGTCTGTAGGATTTAGACTTGAGTGTTGTAAGTACTGGGCAGTGACATGATGAAATCGGTGTTTATGGACGCTAACTAGAATTATAGTAGCAAGATGGATGGACAGGAGAGAAGGGAGTTCCTAGGTGTAACCAAACGGAACTGCTAAACTGTAAACGTTTGTTTCTCTAAAATGATGGGGTAACTTTTAATTGTTTTTTTACTTATTTTTTTAGTTAAAGGTGCCCCTAACCCTCCCCTAACGCTGTGATTTTGCAGAGGATCCTAATGGCTTTGGGTCTGTGCAACAGTCACCAAGCTGTCGTGTCTCAGCTCCAAATGCTCCTCCGTGCCCTGCTCCAGGACGCTGGGGTCGGATGCTGCAAAACCCCTCTGCCAGGCCATCTGCTTTGCGTTAGCTTCCACCCGGAGGGGACTCAGGAGGGAGCCGGCAGGACTGGGGAGGAGGGGCTCATCCCTTCCTGTCTGTTTCCTGCTCCTGCGTGCATCACCCTAGTACCGCGACTTCCCTGCAGCCATGGCAGTTCCTTCCCGGAGCAGCGGCTGAGCCCCGTGGGCGATCTTTCCAGCACTGGTGGAGCCGGCTTCATCACGTCCCAGCCTCAGAGACACCAGCTCGCCAAGGCCCGCCTTCAAGCTTCTACGTTCTCCTAATTCCAAGTCCTTCCCTTTGCTCTCCCAGAGTCCTCGGGGTGGAGCTGCCCCCTGCAACTGCTACCTCTGGGATGGCTTCACATACCCTCTGCCATTTCAGCTAACTCGTTCATAACCTATTCTAGTCACCAATGCCTTGTAATTCATTTCTCTTCGTTAGAATCACAGGTGTGCCTCCTGCCTGGACCCTGAGTCAAACCTGAGCGTTCTGGTTCGAAGAGTACCGACTCGCTGTGCATCGTACAGGGAGCAGAGAGTGAAGCGCCCAGGGCAGGGGGGCTGCGGACCCAGCTGACAGGCAGCCCGGAGGGGGCCTGCGGGGGAAGACCTGGGAAGAGCACGTAGAACGCCCTGCCTGCATCTTTCCTTCCAAACCTCAGTGAAATCTACCCACAGCCCAGTGTGAGGAGAGTTCTAAGCGCTGTTAGTCTTGAAGATCCCTTGGGAAGCTTAGAGACTAACGTGACACCAGGTATCGTCGTGTGCATGTTCACACTTCTGGGAACTAACGGGGATCCTCGTCACAGCTGTGGAGGAAAAGCCAAATGAGACTTTCATGAGCAAAGAGATTTTCTAGTCCTGCAAGCCTTCAAGGCAACAGCTACCCAAGAATCCTGGAAGTCAGATCACTTTTCTACTAATGAAAAACAAATTTTCCTCTCCCTCTGTTTACTCCGAGACCGAAAAAGGTGGCATCGCTAGTGATTTGCCCATCGGCATGGGTCACGTTGAAGGAGGGTTTTTATTTCTTTTGGTCAGAGGTGAAAGATTGTAAAGACAAAACAAAACAAAACAAAAACGTTTTCATTGTATTCCTCCTAAGGATATTACAGCTCACAAAATCTCTTATAACTTCTTGTAGCGTCCATTTTACTATCGAGGAGACCGTTTATTGGGTTTATTTCTTCTTATGCTACTTCTCAGCTTCCATAAGTGATGTCTTTGACGTGGCTTAAGCTCTCCAGACCTCATTATCATTTAGCTCTGTGTCAGGAAGTCCAGGATGTGGCTTTTGATGAAGTGTGCTCGAAGGCAAAACCACAGAGAGGGGGAGATGGACAGGGGGCGATTTGGGGCTTTGTAGGGGGCGGCCTGCCTGGGGCAAGCTTGTTAGTCTCTCAGCTCTTTGCCCCCCATCCCAACACTTGTCTTTAAGGAGTCATTACTGGCCCCCTGGTACTCTACTCCTAGACCAGGCAGAAGAAATGTATAGGGATCAAAGCTCATAGTAACAGCCACAACAATTTTAAAAGCCAGTTTGTTAAAACAGATTAAAAATACAGCTTTTTTTCCCCTTACTCACTCCTGGAAGTGCGTTTCCATTTCCACTGAGTTATAAAGCAGTTTGATGCACACAGGCCTTCTAAGCTCTCTGCCACGCTCACCATTATTAACGCCTAACATCTGTAGCCTTTATTCTGATGGGCCGGGCATCGTACTAAGCACTTTACATACATGATCTCTCGTCTAACCCTCCCAAGAACACCCAGAGCGAGATATTCTTGTCCACGTTTCACAAACGAGGAGATAAAACTTCCCAAGTTTCCTTAGCTACCAAATAGCAGAGCTAACGTGTAACCCAGGTCTGTTAGATTCTGCAGCTCATGTCCTCACCCAATGGTATAAAGACAATATGTTCCTGGTTGTATAATTGTATAACCGGTTCCATGCAGGGCACAATTTGGTGTTACATTCCACTTAGGAAGCAGAAAACCCATGAAGACGGACTCTGTTTGGCTTGAGGTGCTGGAAATCACTGTGGAAATTCAGCTCACAGAGCTCTGTGCTGGGCTGTAGGAAGGCGTGACTGAAGGGAAGGGTTTGTAGGCACCCCAGAGTCTTCACACACCTTGGGCTCCGTCCCACAGTGGACTAGGGATGGGGCCTTTAGAAATTCACAAAGTGGATTTTTTTTTTTTTTTAGTGGTAAAACTAGCTGGTGAAAAAATGAGAAGCACAGTTATTCATTCAATAAAGCCTTATTGAGCATCTGCTATGTACCAGTGACTATGCTAAGCATACAGCAATGAACAAGGTGGACCCCTGTCCACAGAGCTTCCCTCGGTTCACCCTGGGGAGTCTGAAGGGGTGAGGGAGCTGTCCACGTGCTGAACAGGGCAGCAGGCTGAGGGAGGGTCCCTAACATGAGGAGAAACTAATAAAAACAAAATGCCTTCACTCTTTGACACGCAAAATTGCAACCAGAAGTTTAAGGAAATGAACAGCAGAGACGTACCGAATATAGACATGCAAAATTGTCATTCACACAATCATTGATAATAGCAAACATTTGAAAAACAACTCAAATGACCAGCCAGATGACAAGTGACCAGAGAGCCTGAACAGATTTAATCACATGGATATTTGTTTAAGAGGACAGGGGTGACATTGACTATCAGTGGGGAAAGGTAAAGTGATACAGATATCACTGTTTACCCCTACTGGAAAAAAATGAAACTGGATCTCATCCTCACACCATTCATAACAAAACACTTCCTGGTGGCCTATAGACTCGAATGTGAAAGACAAAACTTTACAATCTTAAAAGAAAATAAAGAGAAATATCTTTATGGCTTCAAAGTAGCAGGAGGGATTTTCTTAAGACACCAAAAATTCCCAAACTTAAAGAAAAGTACTAAGTTTCGCTTCATTAAAATCATGGACTTCTTTTCATCAAAAGATCCCTTAAAGAAAGTTGAAAACGCAAGCCACAAACTGGAAGAAAATGTTTGCAATTTATATACTGACAGAGAATTCCTCCAAAAAGTTAAGGATGAAACGAACAACCCAACGAGCGAGCAGGCAGGAGACATTAACAGGTATTTTACAAAGGAGAAAATAAATGAGGAATATGAGTTAGGGAAACGCAAATTAAGCCATACAAATGCACCACTTGACGGGGGAACTGAGATGCCACACGCCCCACGGCATGACCCAAAAAAAAGAAAAAATGTACCACTTGACAAACGGTAGGTTGGCAAATTTTTTTTAAGCTGATAGTCACAGGAGCTCTTACACACTACTTGTGGGAGCATAATTTGGCATAACTAAGCAGGAAAGCAATCTGGCTTAATCCTGTGAAAGCGGAGGACGCACAGACGTTAGGACCCGGGATCCCAGCGGAAGGACGTTCACATGGAGGCCTGGCTCACAGGCACCGCGCACAGGAGCCCCAGCAGGCAGGTGCAAGAATGTTCACAGCCACGTGGACTGGGTCTAACTGTGCCCCCTAAAATCCATGTCCTCCTGCAAAGCCTCAGAAGGTGACCTTATTTGGAAATAATGTAGCTGCAGATGTAGTTATTTAAGTGAAGATGAGGTCCCACTGGATTAGAGCGGGCCCTTGGTCTGAGATGACCGGTGTCCTTATAAGCAGAGGAGAAGAGCTCCACACAGGAGAAGTCTGTGTGAAGACAGAGGCAGACACAAGCAAGGAATGCGGAGGATGGCGGGCAACACCAAAAGCAGAGAGAAAGGCGGGGAACAGAGTCTCGCCTAAGAGTCTTCGGAGACAGCTCAGCCCTGCCGGCGCCTTGATTTTGGACTAGCCTCTAGAACCGCGAGAGAATACATTTCTGTTGTCTAAAGCCATGCAATCTGCATCGTTGGTTACGGCCTCACTAGGAAACTAACACACAGTAGCCAGAAGGCGGAACTAACTTAAATAAACTAGAGTATTCGTGTAATGGAAAAGCTACACAGCTGTGAGAGTAAAGGGGGGAGGGCTCCACACGGCAGCATGGAGCGTGCCTTTCTCTCTCCCACCACTTGCTGAAACTCTGGTCCCTCTCTGAGCTGCATTTCATGTCCTGCCTCTTGCACGGTGACCAAGGCGGCTGCCGTGTGTTGGCTCCCACTTTGTGCCAGGCATTCCACGTGGCCCTGCTTACCTCATCGCTAACCTCTGCAACCTCTGCGAGGTGGCTACAGTTAGCCTTGTGAACAGCAGGAAGGCCACATGCTGAGCCACTGAGCGCGTAACTCGGGGTCCCCCAGACACCACTGTCCGCGCCATTTCTGCCCCTCAGCTCAGATCCGTGAAACGTGTCCCCCCAGAAGTTCAGCCATTTGGGGTCTGTAGTAACTAACTGGGTTCTTGCTTAACTTCAATTACTCTTCTTAACCTTCCTAGTTTTGCTTTGTAAGTGCCTCAGGTCTAGGGACTTCCCTGGTGGTCCAGTGGTTAGGACTCGGCGCTTTCACTGGCGCGACCCTGGTTCAATCCCTGATCGGGGAAGTAGGATCCCACAAGCTGCCTGGTGCAGCCAGATAAATAAAGAAAAACAAATGCCTCAGGTCTAATTACTTCACCGCTGCCCATCACCTCCACAAAGACAACGTAAGTACCTTATGCTTCTTCCGTCACTAATACAGGGATAGGAAGCCAGCAAACGTCTATCACTCAAGTGTTATGTGAACTCCTACTATTCCAAGCACCCTGGCTGAAGTGCACGGAGCCACTGGGGCTGTGACAGCTGGTCACGCAGCGAGCGAAGGGCCAAAAACGTAGGCCGAATGCTACTTTATATATGTCTGTTTTCCCTTCCTGAGGAAATTCTGTGCACACTGCTGACTCGATCGCAAATAGAAATGAGGGCGTTACCAAACACAAGTTTATGTGTCTGACGCACAGGGAGGCCAAGCAAACCAACACGTCTTAGTTTGGAGCAGAGAAAGGTTTACTGCGGGGCCAAGCAGGGAGAGCAGAGGGCTCCTGCTGCAGAAACCTGAACTCCTGGGTGGTTTTCAGAGAGAAGGTTTTATGGGCAAGATTTGGGCTGAGGGCTGCAGGGTGTGCATCGTTCTTCAGATTGGTCGGTGGTGAGGTAACGGGGCGGGGCTCCAGGACTCTTGTTCAGCCTGAAGTTACCATCCTCCCCCTGGGTGCGGACCATAATTCCTGCAGAAGGAACTCAAAGGTATCGTTCTGTGTATCCTTTGAGGAGGAGCCAGGACCCACTATAGTTCCTTGACTGTTGTTACTTGACCCACTATCGTTCTTCCTTCGCTCCTGCGCCCCTTTCCTCCGCTGATTAGCAATTGTTTGAATCGGCCCTTTGGTACTCAAGGAAGGTCTAGGAGGCTGAATGATGCCTATTTCCTACCAAACAAGAAACAGGGACACAGAAAGGATTTGTACCCGGGAGCCCCACAAGGTCCAGCTCGGTTTCCAGGGGACATTCCACCGTCAACAGTAATGCGCCCACTTCCCATCTGAGGCCCAGCTGAGCTTCCACGCTTTCTCTGGCGTTTGTCTCTGTTGCATGTCAGCAATGGGGCAGAATTAGCAGTTACGAGGTTGCTGGGGTTTACAGGCTGTGACAGATGCAGAATAAATCAGCAAACAAGTTAATATGTATTAAATTACTGCCTTTATCCCCATTATTTCCAAGTCCAGTACTTGTGTGTACATGTGAAAGCAGTATTTATCCATGACCCTTACCATGAGAGATGATTAAAGCAGAACCACTCTGAGAATCAACACGGCGGTAAAAGCCAGCATCCAAAGTATGCATTCCCTCTCCAGACCCCCCCTCGAGTACCGGCATAATTCCCCTCCAGACCCCCCCTCGAGTACCGGCATAATTCCCTCTCCAGACCCCCCCTCGAGGACCGGCATAATTCCCTCTCCAGACCCCCCCCTCGAGTACCGGCATAATTCCCTCTCCAGACCCCCCCTCGAGGACCGGCATAATTCCCTCTGCAGACCCCCCCTCGAGTACCGGCATAATTCCCTCTCCAGACCCCCCCTCGAGTACCGGCATAATTCCCCTCCAGACCCCCCCTCGAGTACCGGCATAATTCCCTCTCCAGACCCCCCCTCGAGTACCGGCATAATTCCCCTCCAGACCCCCCCTCGAGTACCGGCATAATTCCCTCTGCAGACCCCCCCTCAAGTACCGGCATAATTGTTACTTGATTTAACGGCTCATCGACCTACAGCCGCCACGTGACTGGAAAAGAATTTGGTGGTTTAAGGCTCAAACAGTGCTCCATTTTGTCTTGCACGAAGGTGATTTAGAACTCCTTTAATCCTGGATTCCTGACGAGAAAATGCAGCTAACAAGGCCATCAGAGACACTACTAACAGAATGTGCTTCATCGACCATGGCGTTCCAAGCTCTCCCAGGAGTAGCAATGACCCCAGGAGCAGTAGTGTCTAGAGGCAAATGTTAGTGCAACCCAAACCCTGTGCTTTGCACTGGGGGAGACCTGCTCAATTACCTGCGGAGTGGGCCAGGAGATAGGAAAGTTCCAGCCGTGTGCACAGTCCCACGCTGGGACACTTCTGAGTATGCCAGCACTAAGGGCGTAGCCCCGGACCATCTCAAGAACAGGTCCTCCAGGCTTCCCAGGTGTAAGGAAACGGCAAGGCTTTGACTAAGATGAACCTGGGTGTAAATTCTGACTCTGCCGATGTCTAGCAATACGGACCTTCACACTTTATTTAAGAACGTCAGAGCATCCACCACCTATGGTGATAATAATGCCTGTCCCGGTGGATTTTGAGGAGGATGGAAAGATAAAATACATGTAAAGACGTGTCACGTGGCGGGTAAGCAAGTGATAAAGCTCTACTCAACACCTGGGACAAGCAGTGACTTCCGCTGTTTCCAAGTTCACCTGCTGTTAATTCCGACAAGACTTCCTGACCTTGTTCACAGCACTTTGTTACTTGCTGTTTCCCACATGACCTCCAAGACTACAGTCATTCCTTTTGTAAATACAACCTCCTCGCCCTTCGTAACTTAATGAAAATACCATGAAAACTCTATTTAGGCACCATAATGACGTGAAAATTTATGAACTCATTACCTTGAATATCTCAACCCAAGAAGTGGAAACTGTTCAGAAGACACATGCATATAATATTAATGCAGAAGCATACAACTGGGGCAATTTAGAATTGAACACGTGCTACCCCTAACGTTGACGTTCCTCCTACTTGAGTTTATTCTCCTTGCCTGTTACCTTTGACCTGTGACTGACATCCCTGCTCTAGAAGAATTGAGAACAAAATATGAGGGGTTGAACCCCATGAAATTGCTGATATTCCGCCAACTTTTGACCCCTGAAATGGGAATCTCAAACAAGTTCAATCTGATAGAACCATGCCAAGGGTAAAGGAAATCAGAGCAGACCTTAAGAAACCGTGGCTGGGCTGTTCCCCAGCCCCGGGAGACTTTGGTTTCCAGATACAACATTGCCGCGTAATTGGTGACGTCCACATCGTGTAGGTCTGGTAAACTTGACA
The DNA here is from genome assembly GCF_963455315.2 of Globicephala melas. NCBI lineage: Eukaryota > Metazoa > Chordata > Mammalia > Artiodactyla > Delphinidae > Globicephala > Globicephala melas. The sequence continues at coordinate 1,376,879 of NC_083315.2, read as the reverse complement.
TTGTTATCTGGGTTCTCTCTCCCCAGCAGTAGGGCAGGTGCTGACCGACCAGATGCGTAATTATGGCTGCAATAAAAGGGACGATGGAGGGGGTAAAACCATTAGCGCCACAAGCAGACAGACCGAGGACAGCAGGCTAGGTTTGCAGAGTCCTTACAACCCACCCTTTTGTGGACACCGTACCTTCTCGGGGAACTGTGGTCCCATCCAGAAGCTAGTGGCATTAATCATTAGCCAACTTAGAAAGGTTAATGGGCAGTTTCAGTGAGAGGAATATTTTTATGAAGCTGTGTTCCTGGGACTGAGGACACAAGATACGTAAGAGGGCAGGAGTGTGACATTGCCAGTAGCAAGGCCCTCCGCCCACCTCACCCCAGACGTGGGACATGCTGGCTCCTCGAGGTGATTCCTCCAGGGACTTCAGGGACCGGCTGGCCGACAGCAGCCTGGCGTCACTCCAGACCTGCTTTCTCATCCCTTCCCAGGACACAGTTTCCTCAAAGACTGTCTTGCAAATCTGAAATGTGCTCGGATTGTCTATTATTTTTAAATAATCAGCATAAACGGGTTGAACGCTTTTCTGACTTGGCACTGCAGTCAGACTAGTAAGATGGCCATAAACTGCTCCCTGTTTGGGGGTCTATTCGCTAGAAAATCGCTGACAACACCCGCGCTCAGTTCTACCAAAAACACACCCTGACTGTGGCAAGCCGGTTGCCTGGGGCTCAGGGGAGAGGGAAGCTGCCTGGCCCAAAGCCCCCTCCGCGCTTCCAGGCAACCTGGAGAGACAGAGAAACTGACCGGCTCGGGTAAGAGTTTTGAAGCCCCTTGTGAGCGGGCCATGTTTATGTAGATTTTTTTGAAGTGAGGAAGCAGGTACCATCTTTGAGAGGCTTCTGCATTTATGTCAGTGCAGGGGACGGGGGAGGATGCTTTTTTCCCTCGGGACGGTGGCCCGAGGGGGTCTGTTGTAAGACCACTTCAGGTCGAAGAAAGAAACTCTGAGTGCTGTCACCCTCGAGAGTGCCCCTGGAAGGCGGGCATCCTGGCAGCTGGTAAAGCCCGGGGCCGTGGGAAGAGACGCAGCCCAGGCTGGAGAGTGGGCCCTTCACCGCCTTCCACCGGCCCTGGAGCTGCGCGCTGCCCAGCAGGGAGGCGGGGAGGCGGCGTGCGTGGTGGGCCGGCCGCGGGGGGACCAGAGGACTGAGCGCTGGAGGACCACGGGGACCCTGGACGGGCTCCCTGACCGGCCCGGGAAGCAGAGGAGGGCCACGCTGTTCGTGGACGTGTCGGCTCAGGGAGGGGAACCACCAAGGGGGACGCTGAATGGACTGCGGGGGGCACGTTGAGCCCGGGGCGAAGAGCTGGGAGCGAGGGAGTGTGTGTGTGTCCTTCTGGGCTCCCTGTTCCGCTCGCCCTTCGTCCGAAGTGTATACACTTGCTCGGGAGGACTTTTACTTTGTCGCGGGCTCTGCCGCAGCCCGGTGTCCGGCGCACATTCTCCGTTCACCTCTTCAGCGCTGATCTGATCGCCCTGCCGCGTGCTGGGCGCTGGGGGTGCCGCGGGGCGCAGGACACTCACGGAACTTACAAGGGGGAGACAGACAGGCGGATGCAAAAGACATGAGTGAGCCGAGCGTCTGCCAGCTTCTCTGAATAAGCAGATGTGGTAGCGGGGGGCGGGGGGGGGCGGGGACACTGCCCAGGGGAGACCTCTCTGAGGAGGTGACACTGGGTGACATCTGATTGAGGAGGAACTGCTCACACCAGAAGCCTGAGAGAGCATGAGGCCCCGAGGGGAGAGAGCAGAGGCCAGCGTCCCAAAGGCCTGTGTGGCTGTCAGGCGGGAGCAAAGGGGAGGCCTGGGAGATGGGGTTCCAGAGAACCTTCTGGAAGTGGAAGGATGTGGCTTGTTTGGGGAGCTCTCAGCAGGAAATGGCATGATCTGCCTCGCATTTTAAAAAGATCTCGCTGCTGCCTTCGAGGACCGTGTTGCCAAGAGACCAAGGAGAGGGTGGTGACACAGGCTGGAGAGATGGCAACAGAGGTGGGAGAAGGGGCAGCTCTGGGACGTCTGTGGCACAGGAAAGACTTGCTGGGGGACTCTGGAGGTGGAGGAGTGAGACACGGGCAGAGGAAGAGGGTTAGGGCAGAGAGCACCCAACAGCCCACTGAAAACTCAACATTTCGGGTAATGTTCGTTTTTCACCTATTTCACCTACATAGTGAGAATCTCTAAATACAGGTAAAGTATGGGATTTCATTGTCTCCGTGTACCTTTTCCATTAGATAACAGGTATCTTACAGACAGTAAGCCAGTAATGCCGGCCCCTTCGAAGCAACCCCCTTGTCCGGCTCTACACTTCTTCCAAGGAGAATCCGTGTGTTCCAGACCTCACCCACCTGTAATTGCCAAAACGATCACGTTCCCTTAGTTACCCAAATTGCTGTGACTTTGAAGCCCAATCCCCTCGAGACCCCAGAGCTGTCTTCTCCCTTGTTCTCCCCCGGGGCCATTTTGGAGGCTGGCTGAGCGCATCCCTCCCAGGGGCCACTGGTCGTCCCTCCAGCCGCCCTGACTCCAAGCTCTGCAGGTCACCTGGCGTGGGCTGGAAACTAGCCTCCCTTCCCGGGCCACTCTGCCCTCCCCACAGCAAGGCACCCCGCGTACAGACCCCAGCGCTGCCTTTAATTCCGCGAAGCACAGCGAGGAACAGTCAGATGGTTTAATAAAATTTTACGGAAGGCTTGGGGTTGACGCAACTTAGGAGACACGTACACGTCTATTAAAGCAGATGCTCTAGTAGGTGCTTTTGGAGGTTCACAGCTCCAAAAGCCAACCGCAGGCCCCGTCCATCGCTCTGGGCTCACTTGAACGTGACCCAGCCAGCTCAGCCTACGGTCAACGTGTCTGCAGGCGCCTTCCCGCCCCTGCCCGGCAGACAGCTCTCAGCACACAGCCCCCAACGTCAGGGCCAGGCCTGCTTCTTCCTCCCTGAGATGACTGGGAAAAGGATCTTCCCCTTCCTACAAGAGGGACCCTCAAACCACCACCAGCTGCCATGCAGCCTCCATGGCCCCAGACACCAACCCCAAGAATCAGGGGTTCATTTCCGTCTACTGGTCTTCATCACGCCCTGCCTGGGGCTCTAACCTAGACGGCACTGGGCCAAACCTGGTCCTTTTATCTTCCTGGTCCTTCCCCCAATTTGAAGTGAAGAGACAGCCAGGCTACCTTCTGGGTTTTGCAATATCCTTACACGAAAATGTTGATGAAATGTTTGTTTAAACATGCACATACACCTACACACACAGATACACACGTCTCCCTAGACCTGTTTCAGAGACAATCACTAAAATCTCAATCCATACTCAAAGAGGCTGCAAGGACAATGTCCCCCTAAGACTAGGCTCGATTTGTGTTAAATAGACACATCACATCTCAGCTTACGATGTCTAGAGTCGGATGGATGATGACTTTCTTGACACAAATGAACGTTCTTGGACAAACTGAAATTCTGCTGATTTTTCCCAAAGCAAAGGAAGTTTGCCACAATAGTGAGTGGATCTCTCAGCCTCCAGTAACTCTTAGTCACTTTTAAAGAACGGTTCTACTGCTTTAAAAAAATATTTTTCCACTGGGGCATCACTACACAATAACGCAGTCACGGCTCAGAAATATTTTGGAAATTCCTCCTTTGGAATTGCCTTCAGAGCCAGGAGCACATTCTTTTAAAATCACCTCAATGGTTATAAATCTTGATACCAAGAAGGTGCATTGATTCTTAAAAATCAGCCAAAAATCACTTGAAAACAGATTTTTCTGTGATCAATTTGGGTAACGCTGCTTTGGTGTGAAACAAAATGTTTACCCTGAAATATTAGGCAAGAAGGCCATCCACTCCACACAATTTTTTTTTTTACATCTTTACTCTGTGTCAGGATACATTCCTTTATTGGGACAAGCCCAGAAAATAACTAATTACAGTGTTAAGTGGGAATCGTTACACTAGTAATGTATGCATAACCCCAAGAGGCTCAGAGGAGGCGTGCATGTCACAATCTAGAGGAAAAAATGTTTTAAATAAAAAAAATAAACATTCTAGGGGATAAGAAGGGTTGAGTAAAGAATTTCAGAAAAGATATAAGAAAAAAAACAGTTTAAGCAAACACATATCGTAGTAATTAGAGTTTTTACCATGGCTAATTTGAAGGTCACGTTTATTTAGATGTATGCATTCACATATATTCTTGGAGGCACCCACCCCACTACTATATAATCATACTTTTGCATACAGGGTCATGAACTTCATTTCAGCCCCAGAGTTATGGTAGCAGGACCAAACAAGACATGACTTCTGCCTGTGGTTCTTGACCTTCTTGCCTCCTAAACGCACGTTCAGTTACGATCCAGAGCTTTCTTTGAGCAAAACCCTGTTGACTGCTGTGCACCACAGTCATTTAGGAAATCCCTTATGACTTGCAAAACATTCACGTTTTTCCTGGAATAATATTGCACACATTCATATGCGATAGAATTTTCCTGCCCTGTGCATGTTTATGGACCCTGTGTCACTTCGCTGAACACCAGTCCCCACTGCCCAGTGGCAGGGCCACAGCTGATGGACAGCACCCCGTCACTAAAGGCCCCGGGCCCCAACCAGGAAGGGAAGGACCTAAGTATTGGTGGGGAATGTAAAGGTACTAAGGCACAAGGTGACTCTTTCGGATGGAGCTGCACCAGGATCTGATGACAGCTTCACTAAAGAGCATCTGCAGGCATTGGGTGGCCTCTGTTTTACACCTGCCTAGAAACCTGAAACACCAGGGTTTCTCGTACACAGGGGAAAAGTGACTCCAAAGCCCTTTCCCAGGAAAATTCAGGAGGGTAGTGACCTGAGAGATTTCAGCTATGGCACTGGTGTGAGTTTGGGCCATGCTTCCTCGTCAAAATCATCTCTTGGATTTCTTAAGACCTGGAAGAAAAGAAATGAAATAATATAGCAGCTGTGGAAATCACACCAGTCCAGGCGCACGGGGTGGAACGAGTTGATGTTTCACCAAGCCGGGTACCTAGACCCTCACGAATCAAAAAGCAAGAGAGGTAGAAAGGAATTTTGGTCACGTCAGAATTTCACCTAGACACTGTTTTATGCTTTTCTTTGACTTGCTCTATAAATATTTTACTACAACTCTCAAAGTTTATAGGATCCTTAAGACTTGTAAAAACTTGAGTAACTGGAAACCAATGACTGATACCTACCACAGGGATCTTGAATTTTTTTTTTTTTAAGATTCCACTGAACAGAATGCATTCTACCCAGAACCCCTTGAAAGGACAAGCTCCCCTCTGTTTCAGTTGTGAGTATGCAGGGAGGAAAGGACAATGGCCCCCACTTATGGACTCCACCGTGTCAGGACTCTGGGGTCTTGGCCCCAGACCTGGAGCTTCCGCGGCTCATGCACTTGGGAGGCTCAGTGTGTGTGGCGGGGAGTGGGTGGTGTGTGTTTCATCCCAGAGACCCCAGTGTCCTGGATCCCTGGCACCGGCATCAGAGTCTCCAAAGCGGAGAAGGCCCTGCTTTCTGTTCTCCCCACCTTTGTCCTAGTACCTTTGGGGAAAGACAGTCCACTGGCTTTTAAAGGAAATGTTTCCAAGACCCCTTTACCAAGCTGCAAGGTTTAATTGTAGGCTTGAGAACTGTGCACAGGTGTCTTCTGGCTCCCAGTGCTCTGAGGTTCACTAGCTTGTGAACTAATTATCCTGATCTCCAAAGTACGTAGCACTAGGGTTATCGGTCCAAACACGATTCATTCATCCGGATACACTTGTTCTGATGATTGAATCATGTGTGTGGCTCTTTTCTTCCATAATAGTTCCTAGATTAAACTTTGGTCCCTAAAGGGGTGTGAATCTGTCACAGACGGGCAGAAACCTGTACGTGAAGAGGCCTCCCCCGTCTCACCTCCACAGCATGGGTGCGCCTTGAACACAATCAAAACTGAAACCAGCATTAAATTAAATGAAAGGACTTAACAGAAAATAATTACCACACGTCAGAGAGACAGTTACCCATTTGGTAAAGCTTTGGTACAGAGGAGCCTTTTTCTGAACATAAAAACCCCAATACTTTTATATTTTAAAGGTAGATTTCCATATTTTAAAGTAAGTATTCTCTGTAGGAAGGAGTTATCACGGAATTCCTTTTTTTTTTTTTTTAATTGAAGTATAGTTGATTGACAACGTTGTGTTAGTTTCTGGTATGCAGCACAGTGATTCATATATATATATATATATGTGCGTATATATATATTCTTTTTAAGATTCTTTTCCATTACAGGTTATTAGAAGCTACTGAATATAGTTCCCTGTGCTATCAGAATTCTTCTTAAAAAGCAAAGACATTTAAAATGTGATTGCGATTATTTACAAAGCCTTGATTTACATACAACTTGTTTGCAAATGTTTCTGTTACATTCGGAAAAGTATTTCTGTACAGGGAAAAAAACCCTTAGCCTCTTTTTCATAGGGAAATTTGATCGCACATGTAGATATGTTGGGTCTGATCGTTATCTGACTTTTAAAAATGCTTCTATTCTCCTGCCTCTCTGCTATTTTAGGATATGGGCTTCCCCGAGCTTTGAAATCAAGGCCCATATAATATATTTACTTAGGCTTTGTTATAACTTTCAGCATTAAGTGGAAGACATGTGGTGGTGAGGGGGAAATCCAATACTATTCTTGCCAAATCCAGGATGACTTCTTGGAGGAAATGGTCTTTTCATTTTCAATCCCTTATTCTTATCAGGACAATGCCTTCCTTTGCATGTTTTATCAAAGGATCCTTTCTATGTTTTAAAAACTCCATGTCCACGTTTGACTTCCTCGTTTTACATTGTGGGCTATGGGGAACGGGGAGAAGGGGGAATACATTTCTTGAAGAAAGCCATGACTGGTCAGAGATGGTCCATTGCTCAGTGGTACATGACAGTCATGTCTTCCTGAGCTGAGTGTTTTTCCCTCTTAATGTAGGCAACTGTTTTTGGCTTTATATGCATTTTGACTACACACGTGAATATTTTCACATTTTCTTGTTTCAAGAACAAAATTGTTCACCATATTCTGAGGACAGGCCCAGCCTGACACAAAACTAGACTTGAGGAGGCAGATCTGGGGTGTGTCAGAGAAGCAGCATCACACTTCAGAGGCCGCTGGTCCTTTGGAAAATGACCACAGTTGCATCTGCTGTCACCCACCTTCACCCGAGCTCCTGCTGATAACCGTCTTCTTTCCAGGGCTGACTGAACACCAGCTATCGATTTAGTGCCTCAGTATCTCAACAGGGTTCAGTCTTGAGAATGAGATCTGGCCTCGGGGAAAACTGCTTCCTGCCCAGAGCGGAGCCCAAGCAGGGTCAGTGGCTGGACCTGCTCAGGGTTGGTTAATGAAGTGAGTTTGCCATTTATCAAAGGTCAGGACCAACCTGGCCAAAAATGGAGCAGAAGAATAGGTCTTTCTTCTGAAGTTCCCGTGTAAAATATTCTCCATGTTTCCAAAAATTTTAAAAAAGGGGAAAAAAAGCCCTCAACTCTTCTCCATGCCGTAGTTGCATGGGAGCGTTCCTGGTTAGACATGCTGATGGGTACAGATTGTCTTTTCATGGGGAAGCCAGACACCTGGAATATACACATCTCACAATTTCAATACAACAAAGTCACCTAGCATTAGGTGATTTTATACCTATAGTAAAAGGATGCCTTTGATGAAGTGTCCCCTTATTATTTTTAGTGCTTCTCAATAACCACACATCTAGCCTAATGACACAACGAGCTTTATAACAATGAATTTTCAAAGGAAAGCAAACATTCCCTTTGAGGCGATATTCTCTGATGAATTTGGCATTCCCGAGTTTGAACACTTTCATCTCCAAATAGGTCGGGATCTCTCTTTTATCTAGCTGCCTGCCTTGTTGAAATTTTCTCTGACACAGAAAGGAAGGCCTACAAAGTGTCCAGTCTTACCCAAGACTTCAAAAGTATTCAGTGAGCCAGATAAAATCTGTCCCGGGGTTTTTTCTCTCCTGTACAAATATTCAGGAAAACCTCACTTCTGAGTCCAGGGGTCCTTGATTAGAACTAAAAATATTCATGAAAAAGTGTTCCACTTACGAACCTCGACTGAATTAGAACTAGAGGGCTCTTTACTCAAAGGCCGACACTTTCATTACACAGGCCGTACACTCACCGTGACCAATAAAGCCATTCAAACAGGTTGGGAGGTAGAGCACAAGGAGGTTTTGACAGACCTGCTCGGCTGGGGCATCTCCCAACTCCAGCGTCTTCTAAAAATTCCTGTAAAAGGTGAGTAGAAGGCCTGCAAGGCCTCAAAGGAGAGCTGCTGTAGAGAAGGAGCTTATGACCAAAGGTCGTTAAAAATGCACTCTCCAGGGCTTCCCTGGTGGCGCAGTGGTTGAGGGTCCACCTGCCGATGCAGGGGACACGGGTTCATGCCCCGGTCCGGGAAGATCCCACATGCCGCGGAGCGGCTGGGCCCGTGAGCCATGGCCGCTGAGCCTGCGCGTCCGGAGCCTGTGCTCCGCAACGGGAGAGGCCACAACAGTGAGAGGCCCCCCACGTACCACAAAAAAAAAAAAAAAAATGCACTCTCCAGATTAATGCAGTTCTCGTAATTGTCATTCTCATGGAAATTGCGTCATGGGTCCATGCCCTCTTCCCCACAGCGTGATCACTGTTGAAGCAGACGAAGGCCGGATTTCCGGATTGTGAATTTAGGCAATGAGATGCTGCCCCATCATGACCTCACTGGCAGCCCGTGGTCTACAACCCCCTCCCAGTCTGGAGGCTACATGTCTTCATTTATTGACTTAGAATATAGCTTCCTGAAGGCAAGACCAGGTAACCTTTCAAGCTCTCTTCCAACACCAACTCTCTTCTTTTTAGTAAGAAAACCCAATCTGAGACCATGGGTTGCACAAGGATATGAAGGTAAGCCTACATAAGAAAGTCTGAATATGAATTATCCCAGGATCTGAGAAGTTAATAAACCAATTAAGAAAATGTACTGAGCTTTGGTTAACCTTCAAAAGAGAAGAGTCAGGTTAAATATTTTTCAAGGCAAAAGAGAATAATAATAATTTGTATCATGCTCTGAGACACGCTTTTTATTGTTTTTATTTTTAATTAGTTCAATACATGGCAATAGGCCATCTTCTCCTACTTGATTAACTCTCCAGGCCGTAGAATCATTGTCGGAAATCAGCTCCGTTTCAGTCTTTGATCCTTTAAAACCAGGGTCTGCAACTCTGCCAGACTCGTGTCCATCATCTGTAAGACCCAGGAGAACGCAAACGCTTAAAAACGAAAACACACACAATGTCAGGAGAGCAGGGTCCCATCTATATTAAGCAAAGAACAGTTGTTCATTACCTGTAAAAGGTATTTATACTGACTTGAGCCCAGCAAAAAGGAAAAAAAAGTCAGACTGGTTTTCTAGGGACATCTTTGAATCTTTTCTACCTAACAATTCTTATTTATTTGAAGACACTGCGTCTCTTCCTAACCTTTATCTAAACATATATCCCAAGTTGTCTGAGCTGCCTCATTAAAATAAAGTAATATCACAATGTAAAAACTTTTTACAATAAAAAATGTCTGCAGTTCCAAACAATAACTTATTTTAAGCTATGCCATAAGAAGGTTTTTTCTTAGCGTTTGTTTTATTGTCTCTTGGTTTGTAGTTTCCATTTTCCTACCCTTTCCTTAAAGTAAACTTTCTCTTAAACTATGTATGTGGCAAGGTAAAAATCACACACTAATGAGTTTTTTAAATGCCTGCCCATCCTTAATTCTTTCATTTAGAGGCTTTTCACTGCTTTGCTTAACGTAAGTAGTTCCCTTGTTTCGCTTTGAATTTCTTTTCTGTGAGAAGGTTCTTTTAAATACGTACACGCTTTAAGAGCATTTAACCCGCAAGTGTTGTTCTGCCGGGTGCTTACTAGAATTTGAGAATCGCCTCACGTCCCCAGACGTTCTATCCCTTCCTGCAGCTACAATGGTTTGCTAAACATTTGCCCTACATTAAAGATTTATGATCTGCTTTTGTTCCTGTGTGTCCCCTACTTTTCAGCCATATTTCTCTACAATCATGCTTGCCTCCTTGTACAGGTTCAAAGTCTCATTTTCCCAGAATGCTTCTCAAGGCTCAGAAAGTGTATCATATTTCCACTTGAGCTTGGTGGGACTATCTCGTACAATCTGTAACTCCCAATCTCATATACGATGATAGTTTAATTGTGTGTCTTATTCACAAGATATCTGATCATGCGGTATTAACCAAGTTCCTATATTTACTTTGGAGCAATATTTCTTTCCTGGGGCTCATTTGGCTGATTTCACATTCTGGTGTAATAATATATCATATACAAACTTAGGGCAGAAATTAGAAAAACAGTCTATTCATAAGAACATTTTAAGAAACCTTCTGAGCTGGAAACCTTTTCTACCCTAGTTGAGATCTTTTTACTTACTTTTAAAAATAGATTAATCTATAAATTACATCCTAGGGGAAAACTTCATACTGGGTCTAGTGAGCACCGGATCCCTACGATTCTTTATTTTTGTAGCAGGGCATCTGGACGCCTTGTGAGAACCACGCTGTACCTTGAGGCGGGGCTTCTGGAGCAGAGTCCCTGACTCTCAATGGCTGAGCCCGGCTCTGGTCGGGACAATGACCCTCTCCCTACTGTGGTTCTATGGACCTAACCTGGCCTCGACAGAGCAATCCTGCCCATTAGTTCACCTGTGCTTTTCCTCTCCACTCTCAGACACTCAGGAGCATGGCCATTCCCACAGTCCATATAGAAATATTCCCTTTGAAAAATCTTGACTAGGAAACAGGTGTATACCTCTGAGTTTGCAAAAAGAGAATCCCCATCCCTAAAACGCTGGCTCTTATAAAGGACCTTTCGCAGAAGTCCCCACTGGTACGTTTATACTGGATTGAGGTTGGGCTGCCTAGCGCTGTTGGCCATGAGAAATTCCTGCCTATCTCCTTCTCTTTCCCCTGGAAACTGACGCTAAGGCCTCTTCTGGATCCTATGCCCAGTCTTCTTACTTTGTCCTGGTCTTGGTTCAGGGCAAAATCTTCTGCGGCAGAACACGTGGTGCCAAAGGAAAAGGGAGGGTAACGCTGTCCCTCCCTCCCCCCATCCTTATTCCCATGCCCCCAGCTACTACTGCTGCCTAACAAATTACCCCAAAACTTAGCAGCTCAAAACAACTGTTTCTTTATGCCCACAAATTGTGTGGGTCGGGAATTTGGTCAGAGCACAAGGGCAGTTGCTTGTGTCTGCTTAGCAATATCTAGAACCTCAACTGGAGAAACTCTACAGCTGGAGCTGATGCAACAGCTGGAGCCTGGAAGCTTCTGGAGGCACCTTCACTACGGGTCTGGTGGTTGGTGCTGGCTGTCAGCTGGGACCTTAACCGGAGCACTTCCGTGTGCCCTCTCTCCCGTGGTGTGGGCTTCCTCACTGCGTGGCCGCTCAGGGCCCCAGTAGTGAGTGTCCCCATCGATAGAGCAAAGGCTGCATCGTCTTCTCCATCCAAGCCATGAAACTGTCATGCAGCATTCCACTGCTTACAAGCAAGTCACAGGCCCACCCAGATTTAAGGAGAGGACGTAGACCCCCAACTCTCAAGGGAGTCGTGTCAAGAAATTTGCAGTCTTTTTTTAACTACCACACTTACCAGCATCATCCCTTAAAGGCAATATTCTCAGTGCTTCCAAATCCACCTCTTCATAAGTCCTCACACACACACACTCTCTATAATCCTCTTCACCCAGGATGCTCACTTCACGTCTTATTTTTCTCTGGAGTTTTCTCTTTTGTACAAATTAACCCAAAAAATTACGGCTTAAAAAACTTGAACCTGTAGGGAAAGACCAAGCCAGGAACCAAAAAGGAAACCTCGTCTCACACCCAACTTTTAAACACAAACATGTACACAGAAGCCCTCATTCTGTTTCCAGCAACTATAGAAAAGAACCTTGGAAACTTTCAGTGAGCTGCAAATTTGCTTCAGGTACAGAAGGTTATGGAAGTAGCACCAAGATTATGCTCTATTTTCACAGCGAGATGAGGAAGAGAGTGTAGACAACAAGAAGTAGCAAACCATGAACAGACAGCCTGGAACCCTTGGGACACAGGCGGCCCTGGGGGCCAGGCTGCACCGCGAAGGGACCCAAACTTGTGGTAAAAGACACCTCCCACCTCAGCCCACCTGAAACAGCCCCACCCAATAGCAAGGACACAGCGAACCCAGGACTCCAGGAGGTCAGAGTTCAAATGTGCCATTTACTAGCCATCCCCGTGTACTGAAGATCCCCACGTGAAGAAACTGAGCCAGCACTCAGCGACGGCCACCTGCTTAGAAAAGGCCAGATCCAGGTTCCAAGTTTTCTGCTCACCACCGGCTCTCTACATGTTTCTTTCTCCTGACAAACTTAGGGCTCCTCCACAGAAGTGCAGAAATCATTCATTTCTGAGTCTCTAGAGCTTAGCACTGTGCCCAGCCCCGGAGGGTGTTCAGCATACATTTGAAAATAATTGACAGACAAATGTTGTTCAGTCACAATAAACATATTAAACTCTGCAGCTCAGAGAGAAAGAGGATTGAAACCCAGGTCCCAGCTCAGCCCTGCTGACCACCTCCACGAAGTCCGAGTAGTTGAAGCTGAAATTCCTCCATGACTGAAAGCAACCGTGGGCTATGCTCAGATGACAACAAAAATAAATAAAACAGCTATCTCAGTCCCAGACAGATTAGAAGTTCTTCATCTTTTTGGTCTCAGAGAGCTTTATGTAACTCTGGGGCTCACAAAGTCATTGTAGGAACTTCTTCCGAAGCTCACTTATCCATTCATTCATTCATTCATGGAACCAATATTTATTGAATTCTTCCTATGTGCAGTGATGTAAGCTGTGAATACAATGGGGAAAAATAAAGGCAAAGAAATAATAGAAGGGCTTATTTCCTAACTATCTTCATTAACTTGTCTCATCTCTGGCATTAAGACTCTTAATGGTCTAGATTATAAAAGGTACAGTAATGGAAAAATAAAACAATTGCTTTAGGCTGCAAACTGCATCATCCTCTAAGTTAAATAACATGTTTTCCTTCACTATATTGTCTCAGAGGCCATGGAGCAGCTGCTGTTTCGTGCTATTGGATAATCGGAAATCGAACAAGATTCCCAAATACATGTTCATCTTCTATTCATTTCACAGGTGACCACGTGCTCTTGACGTCAGCATTTTAATTTCGTTACCTGGTTACAATTTAAAGCCCGCCAAGAGATGGCATGGTTTGGAAAATAAAATAAGCAATCTACAGTTATGCACTGTATATTTTTCCCCAATTCCATTATGACACAAGTGGCTGAAGGCCTTTTAAGAGTTAAATCTACAGTGAGAGTTACTGCAAATGAGAAAGTTTCCATTTTAAAAGATTTCCCATCATCCGCGTACAGAAAATATCAATAGAATTTCTGCTTTTTTAGATATATCCTTCATAGTGCTATAATCTTCATCATGGTTGTAAGTATGATGATATTAATAGCAATATATCAATTCTGAGATAGCTAAAATGCCAGGTAACTATGTATTTCCATCTCATTCAACTCAGACGCATGAGAGCCACATTTTGAACTCGGATGTATTTCTAACTGGTGTGAGTATAAGGGAAAAATAGCTAATGCATCAGTGTCCGTAAAGCTTCATTGTATCTCATGTGAATATTATCAATGTATAAATATTAATATAAGTATATAAAGAGACAGAGAGAGACTTTGCCTAAAACCACGTTAAGAACATTACATTATTACAATGTTTGGTAAAGGATGCCATCCATCTATCCATATAGATTTGGAGTTGGATAAGATTCTGAAGGTGACTGAGTGAATGTTCCCAGTTTACAGGCGAGGCTGCTGAGGCCTCCTCGCCCTCTGCTTCTCTTCCCACCACTCACAATATCTCTCTACAACTGTATGTTTTCATTCAACGCAGATAAAAGATAAGAAGAAATTCCTATTTACTTTAATCACAGGTCTGCAGGGAATGGTGTTCCTCTAGCACTGAGTAACTTTGGTCTCATCCTACTTCATTGTAAATTTCCTCAACTACAAAAAACCAATGTCAGGGTTCAACCTATCACATATTGAACTTCCTTTCCATGTTGAGGGAGTGCAGCACTGTCTCCGTTTTGAGAATTCCCAGAGGTTATTAAGGGTTGTTCAGGTGCAGAACAGATGGGGCGGCCTTTATTCCCCTCCCTGAGCTCCATCAAGACTTTGCCGCCCCATCAGCCCAGTTCCAGGGGACCAGGCTCGAGAGAGGAGCCTCGTAGATTCGATATCAGTCTGGAAAGCACGAGAGTGAAATGGAAGCCAAATTCGCTTCGTTTCCTTTACAGAAGTGTCAGTTCCACTCAAAAACCCACTGTCTTCCCGCCAGAGAAGGAGAAGAAACTGCTTTGTCTCATTCACTTCATCACATGGAACCATCTGACGGGCTTGCAGCTGCCGCTCGCTAATTACGGGCAAACTTCTCAGCGGGAGCGCTGTGGCGTCAGCAGGTTCCGGAACAATCCAGGAATTGTTTGGGGGAAGCTGGGGCACTTGGGGTTGAGCATTTCCATGTCAATGACCCCCACGGGCTGTCAGGACTTGGAGCTGCTCTAGTGGAATGAAGAGGACAAAGTAATGAGGATCTGTGGGGCCGGCACACAGCTGATTGGCTCTGAGAACATGCTGGTCGCATCTCTGTTTCCGGCTGTTGAAGATATGATGAGAGGGCTTGGCTTCCCGCACCACCCCTGCTCCAGGAAAACGCTCAATAGCTCCCATTTACATAGAAAAGGGTCATGGAAATGTAATGTATTTTCAACCCAGTGTATGTGTTTTGGAGATTTGACACTTTTGAAACGAGAGTAAAAAGCTTGAAAAAACTAATTCTCTTTCTTTCTTTTGGTGTGGCAGAAGGTAGAGAGGGAGGTAAATAGGGAAGAGAAGGAGAGATACAAGCAACACATTTTCTTGCTGGAATCTTGATGTGTGGAAGGGAGACAATATCAAGATCTGAGCAGAGGAGAGCTTAGTGGAGACTGCCAGCATCTACCAAAACCCAAATTCTTCCTGAGCACGAGTGCAGACTTCACCTCCAGCCACCCTTCAGTTAGGTGTCATGATCCAGGCCAGTGGCCCCTGAGCAGAGCCGAGTTGCACTGCCGGGGACAGGCATCCCCCCTCCATACTTGGTCCCTTTCTCCCAAGTGTACACTTGGACGTGGCTCTAACCAGCTTCGACCACGCAGATGATAGTTCTTCCAGGGAGGACAGAGCAAAGGCTTGGAAGGAACCTATATCCTTAAATAACTGTGGAACTAAGCCGCCTGCATCTGGAATATTCACCTTGGACTGTCATATGAAAGAAAGAAACATTTTTGTCTTTTAAGCTACCACGCGGTTGGATCTCTTTGAACAACTTAGCCTTTCGCCCTAAAACAGAAATGATTCTCAGATCAGAAGAGCATTCCCCAGGTCCCCCCCACTTCTTTACTAGTTCTTAAGATATCAGATAGCATCTTGCAGAAAGTCAAACCTTTGCCAAGACCAAGGGCAATGATTCCCCTAGCCTCCAAAATCCTTCCTCAGGGACGCAGCTCTCTCAGATCCCCAGCGATGCCTTCACACCTTCTTTGGAAGAGTTTGCTGCCCTTGTCTTGTGGCTGCAGACAAGGGTTCTCAAGCTGTGGTGTGGAGTGACCTTCCTTCCAACTCTGCAGTCCAGGGAGCCTGTATCTCCTACCAAGAGGCCAGCAAGGAACTGTGATCCGGAGTCATGAAATGTGTGGAAACTGCTAGCATGCCTATAGCTTTTAGATTCAAATGTGAGATGAAAACGGCCACTTTAATAAATTAGATCATGAATATACTGTGGAGAATTCTGGAGGATTATTCATAGAACCGGGAGTACTATACTCCCCAGAGACAGGCAATGAGTTTAACAGTCATTCCCTGAGATGATTTTTTGATTACAAAAAGTGATAGAGACCAAAGAACTTGATATGTTTGGGTTGTGAATGGATTAATATATGTTAATATATAAATTATCAATTAATATATGTTTCAAAATAACTTTCTACAGGGATGGAAATAGTCTCTCTGCACTGTCAACATGGTGGCCTTCATAGCCACAGGTGGCTAGTGCCAGTGGGGAACTGGGTTTTTAATTATGTTTAGTTTTTAAGAAATTTGCATTTGCATTGTCACAGGTGAGTGTAGCTGCTGTATTAGACATCACAACTTTGAACCAAAGGTCCACCTAGTTCTCTGTAAATGGTCAGCTAATAAATATTTTAGGCTTTGGGAGTCACGAGGCCTCTCTGGAAACTACTCAGCCCTGCTCTTGCGAAGCAACGGCAGCCACGGTGCTACGTGAACCGACAGGCATGGCTGCGACCCAGTAAGACTTGATTTGCAAAACCAGGGGGGCTGCTTCAGACTCACTGACAAACTCGTTAATGCTTTCCATGACGTTTCCAGCTACTAAGGATAAGAAATAAATTCACACCAAGGTGTTAGTGACAAGATCTGGATTTTCCCCCTGGGTAAGGACCCAGCGGGGAGAGGTGCTTAACCTAGAAGATTTAATCTCGAATTTCAGCATTTCAGACCCTGTGGGACTTGGTAGGAGGAAACAGGAGAGCTGAATGGCTCTCCTTCCTTGGGCTCCCAGAACACACCCAGGACTGAGCAGCCCCGTCTGTCTCCTCACCAGGGCCCTGCTCTCAACCCCAGGGTCATCACGAGACTCAGAAGACATGTGTTCCCATCAGACCTTGATCCCCACACAGCCCAGAAGTGGATGCAAAACGCCCTGGCCATTTGGTTACAGAACCAAAACTATCCTTTCAAAGCTCATTTTTCTTGTCACTTTTATTTGGGGTCAAGATTTGAAGATTAAAAAGGGAAATAAATCAAAGCTTTTCACCACACGGTAAAGGCAAATCGATACACTGAATGTTCTAGAGTCTCAGAGAAGCCATGTTTCACTTTTAAATATTACCTCAAAAGCCATAACGGGTGAGCACAGGATACACTATTTCCTGCACATCAGGGCTCATGGGAAAGAAATTGAAAAACAAAAAAGAGGGCTTTGGGGCCAAAGAGCCACAGGAAACAGACTCGGTAGTGAAGAGTCCAGAGCGGTCTCAAAGGCGATGCTTTGCACCATCTGACAACGGGTTTAACATTAATTAAAGAGATGCTGAACTTTAGCCCACAGTTGTACCTTCAGACAGTGCTGTGTGCTTAGGGAAATGCCTCTTTCCCTGCCCAAGAGCAACGGAGATAAATATAGCCTGGAGAATAAATACAAATCCTAGGAAAGTACACTGAGGATGCCATATCAACGTCATGCCATTCATAGTTTCCTTTGGTAGTCATTCTGGAGGAAAATGAGTCTTTCGAGCAGTTATAATACTGTCAATATTGAGTAGAGATGCTCATGTGCATATGACTCCCAGGACAGATCAGACAAAAGTTATTAGGTTATGTATACATGGTGTTGCATTTCCTCCCACACTTAGCAGGAAGAGCTGGAAGCAAAGCTCTGCCTAGTTGTGACGCTTCCTAGACCCACGCACAGGAAGGGTCCCCAGGCTGCTGGAACAAAGTTAAAGTGAGGAACTGAAGCAGTGCCGGGCTCCTCGGATTGCATCCTACTTCCTCGCCTCCTGTTCTCAGTACCCCTTGCCTTCTAGACTCCCCACCAGTAGGAGCACAAGTGCCTGCTGGGCCCAGCGCCCCATGGCCCACTCCACCCTTGTCAGCTGGGGAACCGCCGGGATCTGCTTGGCAGCATCTAGTCAGGGTCAGTGTGGCCAAATAGTGGGCATGTCCTCTTAGAACAGCCGACCTCAGCACGTTGGGCCAGCAAGGTTGCCTGGAATGTGATGTAGTCCTCCGTCAAGTGAGTCAACAAGCACAGGTGGAATGGAGGAGGGGGGAGCGCAAGAAGGGCCCCAAAGACACCACCCCTCCTAACGTTTTGGCAAAGAGAAAAAAGAGGAAGAAGACGGGGCAAAGAAAGGGCAAGTCCAGGAGGAGAACTCCATGCCCCAGAGGAGCCCTGATTGCGTTTTCCTGTTCACCCCCAGGGCCTCACCTGTCGGGGCTCCGCCCTGAACCCCACGCCACAAACCTGCCCTAGAAGGCATCTCAGGGCGTGGTCATCAATGCAGGTCCCGTCAAGGGGATTTATTTGCCAGAAATGTCCACGAAGATGTGAAACTCACAGTCACAAGGATGCCACCTCCCTCCATGGGCCAGAAAGGCTGGGAACATGTCCAGCTCAGAGCACTACAGCTGGAAGGGCCTCTCGTCCCACAGAGCCACGACGTTCAATAAAGGGGTGACAAACACTTCCTTGCACCCCTGCCCCACCAGAAGAATCACCTTCCCCACCTCAAGCCCCACAGAAGTCCGCTGGGGCTCTTGGCATCTCTGCTGGGTTGTCTTGGACAGAAGAGTCTCATAGTGCCTGCTTCCAAAGGGTGTGAGGAGTGAGAAAGCCCAGGAAATCCAGACCCCCTCAGCCCTGCTCTAGACACCCTCAAGAGCCACCAGCTACAAAAACCGATGGGAGCTCCTTACTCTTGCTTAGGGTTTGCAGTGTGTTGTAATCCCCACAAACTCTCCCAGTCCCTTCACCCACACCTTCCCCCCAAAACCCGAGCCACTGGCCAAAGAACTTGGATCTCCTTGCATGGCAACTGTTCACCAAGTTCTGGCCTAGAAATCCCAGTCTCCATCAGCAGATAGAGCAGCAGCGAACTTGACTGAGATGAGCTGAGTTCTAGCCCATCATTAAGACACTCACTCAGGGCTTCCCTGGTGGCGCAGTGGTTAAGAACCCGCCTGCCAATGCAGGGGACGCAGGTTCGAGCCCTGGTCCGGGAAGATCCCACATGCCGCGGAGCAACTAAGCCCGTGTGCCACAACTACTGAGCCTGCGCTCTAGAGCCCGCGAGCCACAACTACTGAGCCCACGTGCCACAACTACTGAAGCCCGCATGCCTAGAGCCCGTGCTCCATAACAAGAGAAGCCCTTGCTCGCCACAACTAGAGAAAGCCCCAGCACAGCTACGAAGACCCAACCCAGCCAAAAATAAATAAATTTAAAAAATAAATAAATAAATAAAAGACACTCACTCAACCACTCAGCGTCTTTATGTGGATTCAGTGACAGCTGAGGGAACGTCCAGCTCTCCAATTCTAGGACTCTCAAAAAATGACCAAATCTCAGATGTCAGAATGTATTTTACAGAGATTGGCAAAGCCCTGAGCTGTAGGATAAAAACAAATAAAACTGTCCTAATTAAAAGAGGAAAAGTGGCCAAATTATCTAGTTTTTATAGAGTTATCTGATAATTAGAGTATCTGATCATTAGAGAAGTGAATACCTAAGAAAGTCAGGGTTTTAACAAGGACTTTTAGATAAATTAAAGAGTAGGATAAAAACCTCTGAAGTTAACTCAGATCTAGAACATAAAGCAGTCCAATGTTTCCTTTCTATTATATAAGAAAAAGTGCTTTAATAAGTGGTCCAACCAGCGTGAAAAGTTGTTCATTGGATAAGAGAACATTTCCATGAAAGTTGAAAATTTGGAGAATTTTCAGGTGTGAAGATGTGGAGAAGAAACACATGATTCTCCATGGAAATGAGATTGCACAGGAAGCCAAGGATCTGGACACACATTTCGGTGATATCACAGGCCCCAAACCCACTGCTGCTGCGATGGAACCATCCACAACTTGGGGGGAGAAGTTCAAAACCCAGCTGTCCTTATATAACATGAAATATATACAAGATATAAATACAAGGGGTGCTTTGTCCCAAACTCAAGTGATTCGTGCAGGAGAAAGGTCACTGGCCAGCATTCAGGGAAGACCCCAGCAGGCACGTGGGGAGATGCCTT
Organism: Globicephala melas; assembly: GCF_963455315.2. NCBI lineage: Eukaryota > Metazoa > Chordata > Mammalia > Artiodactyla > Delphinidae > Globicephala > Globicephala melas. The sequence continues at coordinate 1,356,818 of NC_083315.2, read as the reverse complement.
CTCAGATCGTTTTCTCCTCCAGGGAGGTTTTGACAAAAGGCAAGGGACTCGCCCTCATCGTGGTCATGGGATCGGCCTCATGTTGGGTCAGGTACACTCATCCTAGGAGCCCCTGGACTAACGGGGAAGAATTTTTTTAAAAAAGTAAACACCACCTGTACAGACAATTTTGTAAAGTTCTAACTGAATTTCTCTTAGGCTGGAGGACAAGATAAAGTGAAGTAGTCAGCTGGTGCACTAGGGATCACGCTACGGCATGTTGGCATGATTTTATCCTCTTAGAAATAACAAGAAGCATGCACAAGGAGCTACACAAGGACGTTTATTGCAGCATCTTTGTTTTATTAAAAGAAAAAGAGTCGAATCACCAAATGTCAGTGTGGAAGTGATAGGATATTTTAGAGTTTATCCATAACACAGGATACTAGGATACCAGTAAAAAAAATAATAAAGCCCAACCTTTGTACTGAAGTGGAAAAAAAATCTCTAAAATATGTTGTGACATTAAAACAAACAAGTTATAGGTTAAGACATACAGTGTGAGATGATTCGTGCTTTTTAAATCCCACAATAGGAAATCACATTACATATACGTATATTACAAATGCATAAAGACAAAGATTTGGAAAACTCATAAGAGCAGTTGTTTCTGGGAGGAGGACTATAGTATGAGATGCGGGGTCAAGAGGAATTTCAGCTGCATTATGGAAATGTTTTCAGCTAGAATATATGTGTGTGACATACGACAAAACGGTCGAGATCAAGGGCTTTGAGGCAAGATTCGTTTTTTTAAATTTCAGCCTCAATATGTAGTAACTGAAGTAAATCATTTAATCTCTTTGAGCGGCAGCTTCTTCACCTCTAATAGGGGGAAAATCATAGTTCCTCCCTCACAGAGTTGTTATAAGAATAAAACAGCTATATATACATATATAAACATATATCTTAACTCTGAAAATATTTCTTATAAGACCAAACAAAGGCTTCACAACCGTGGGCGCTCGGGACAGCCAGGTCACGACCCGAGGGGCATGAACTTCTGAAGTCCTGAGCCTGCTTCACCCTGGAAAAGATCACTCAGGTCATGAGACCAGGGAGGGACGGGAGATGGAGGAAGGCCAGGGTCGCTCCTTCTTTTATCTTATAAAGAGGCTTCTTTTTTTTCCAGAAGCCTGGAGTTAAGCATGCTTAATTAGACGGAGTAAATTAAGCCTTAATATCTCAAGCTCGTCCAGAAGCTATTAGGTAACAAAATCATTTCCTTTGCTATGTGGTACACACAGATGCACACACACGGGCACACAGAGCCGCAGTCCCGTCAAGCTATCAACGGCTGTGTAGCCATTAGAAACCAAGGCATTTAGAATCAGTCCTGGACACAAGTGGAGTCATTTAAAGGCAATATGGAGATGTAATATATGGTTTATCTATCAGACTTTTATTCTTTTCAAGAGAAAAGGGGGAAAAGGCTCATGTGTGACAGCACTCTCCTAGACGTTCCTGAACCTGAAGCTTTTTGAACGTCTCCAGATAACTCCTTGAGACTAGCAGGGGCCAAGGATGTACTCAGATCAAGTGTTACGTTCTAGAAGGGGATTAAACTGACTAATTATTAACTGAATTGCTAACCGGGATAAGATCTCACTTAAAGAGGTAGTACTTTTCTACTTGAGTACAAACAAGGAAACGCCGTAATACCTCGGTCATATTTGCTGTCTGGGAAAACAATAAGTGAATATGCATTGACCGAGAGAATTCAGTTCTCCGAGCAATGGCAGAGTGTCATTTTTTAAATATTCAACTTGTTCGGTCTCAGGGAGAATTTCTAATAACAGGGTTTGCTGCTTGTTTTGTATTTAGTAGAGGCTATAATGACCTTCCAAAGAGTAAGAGGCTTGAGGACCATTTGACTCAACTTTTTCAGAAGTGTTCAATGTATACAAACTGTTCATTAACAAGAGCAGAAATTTCCCTTGAGATAAAATTTGGATTTTCTGAAATGTGATTTTTATTATATTTGGAGCCAAAGCACAGCAGGAATACACGTCAGATTATAAAAGAGATAAGATTTGAAATTCAATTATGGCAACTACTTGAATTTCAACAGCTCATGAGCAAACTCTTAAAGAACATATCAAATGAAAAAAATGACGACAACTCGGAAACGTTATTATTAGGATAGGATATCTGAGGAACGCTTTACGCTAACTGAAAGTTTCTATGGAAGATCAATTATTGTGAATATAAGCAATTCTAGAGATAATGTTTAAAGGAAGCATGAACTTCAATGGAGGATAACCTGTAATCCCATCCACTCTTGGTATCTATCAATCTCCCCTTTGCACAACAGTGTACAACAGTGCAGAAGGGATACGGCCAAGAAGTTTTCTCAAGGAGTCCGTGTTTTTTAACAGACATGATAGGTATGTAACGACACATAGATGAATGATATCCACGGCATACACAGAAAACCCACCACTGCCTGGAGCACAAAATTATAACGACTCTCAAGAAACTCATGATACTGCTTGAAAAATAAAACAGACACATGAAATAACTATTTTTGCAATAACTAAATATCAATATATCAGAATCTCAGCATCTTGGAGGCAGACGAGAAATTGGAAATGACAGACTAACCCTTTAATAGATGAAGAAATAAAGATATGAAGAAAAGAAGGGGAAAACTAATATTTAATGAGCGACTACTCTGAAACAGGTAAGGCATGGTACGTTATCTCATATACATTATCTCCCAGATACTCGTGAGAGTTCTGTGAGGTACACGTATTCCCTTCCTTTTACGATGAAGGAACAGAGGACTAAGGTTGAAGTGAGGCCACACAGCCAAGAAGATGTGCGATCAAGGAGCAGACCCAGGTTCCCTTGCCCGTCCCTGGTTTCCCCTCAAACCGTGCAGGACGGATTAAGAGTCAGATCCGAGCCCCCAGTAACAACGTGAACGGCCATCATGTTTGAGCCCAAGGGAGGTAGATCTGGGAAGTTCCCAAGAAAGCTGGAATCTGCACTAAGATGTAAGAAAAACATAAACCAGAAGATGTATTAAGAATAAAGCGAGTAGTAGCTGAGACGGCCTCTACCTTCATGCTTGTCTGCCTCCCCGATAAAAGTGTGAACTCCTCAAGGGCCAGGCATGGTCTTATCTCCTCAGCAGCTTCAGAGTCCAGCACCTTCAGAATCCGGCACAGTATCTGGATCACAGAACACTCAAGAAATGTGTGTTGGACCCCAAAATGCAGAGAGACCCGGCTATGATTCAGAGAACCTGATGTGAAGTACCTGAGAAAGGGAATGACAGATTTTATCTACATGAACAGGTAGGAAACTGGAAACGTGAAAATTTGACAGATTTACCCAATTACGGTGTCCCTTTTCTGCTGCCCTTTTATCCCACATGGGCAGCCAACCTCTGACCTCGGCTAGAGGAGTGTCCTCTGTCTTCCTTCTGTGACCTCCGGTGAGCAAAGATCACATCATCAACTCAAAGGTGGAAGATGCTTCCTACCCCCAACACCCTAAGAAGCCAGAGTGGAGGAGGACCCAGGACTTCAAGCCCCACCAGAAAAAATACCACTGACCCAATAAACCTGTCAGCTGCAAAACTTTGGCTGGCGACATTCTTGAGGGAGAGGTGGGCAGATATAAATAACTATGGGGCAGAAGGTTAGTTACGGACATTTTTAAATTGAGAAGACAATCTGTTACAAGCAGGAGCCGTCTAGATCACAGCACTAGGAATTAAGAACATAAAAGGCTCCTTCACTAGAGCCCTCACCCAAGTAAAAAGAAAAACACGAAAGAAAGCAGCTGTCCATCTCAAGTTATGACTACAGATATTTACAATCTAAGATGGAGGTGGGCATCCCATTCTCCAGTCTTCTGGTACCTACAATGTCCTGTTCATTTCATGGTGTTATATTTTCAAAGGCAGATGCAGCAAAGGGAAATGGCAAACTGGAAAGCACCCAGAAAAGATGGGAAAACACAGCGTCTGAGGAAGCCTTGAATCTACAAGGAATGTGTGGTATAGACAAGAGAAGATAGCGTGTGAGGAGTGCCAGACTGTGACGGCGATCTTTAAACATCTCCCGTGGAAGGAGCTGGCTCTTGTCTCCAGAGCTAGGTCCAGAAAGCTTCAGAAAAACAGATTTGGGCTCAAAGGAGGAATTATTTAACCTGGAGACAGAGGTAGAATGGGCTTCTTGGGAGGAAACTGAGATCTCCTGATTGAAGTCACTGGAACCAAACCGTTTCCAGCACCCTATTTACAGCCCTCCTTTTGTTTTGTTTCCTGGTCTCAACTCGTTATTTCCACCGTCAGCTCCCACAGGCAAAGTTCTTCCAGGCCCTTTCTCCTTCAGTCCAAATGCCTATTCCTTCACATACACTCCTCTGTCACTTCTTCAGTCAGAGATGGGCGCGCCCCGCTCTGCACAGCCTTTAATGTGTCGTCGTTACGCCGTCCCATCACTTGCCACGCCCTCAGCTGCTCTCTTGCCTTTTCCCGGAACACTCGTGTATGTGCAACTACTGCTCTGTGCAAATACACTCAGCAGAGCTTCCGCTTCGACAACCAGGTAACATATTCAATATATGTGACTAGTCAGTCCCTCCTGTTGGGATAATTAGGAGAGGAGACACCGGATGTGGGGAATAATGAAGGGACGAAGCAGATGAAACCCGAGGAGGGATCAGAGAGCAGAGAGAAGTGAACTACAACCTCAGAAGCACATCGATGAGCCCGGGACATTGGAGGAAGTAAAAAGGCACAGAGAGAGTGGACCGTTTGTGTCTGGAGTGGGGTTATGATGGTTACTGATGAGAAGGTTAATCTTTTCTCTATTTCAAACACCTATTTAATACACCACTTTTCTCGCATAGGTGGAAAACAAGAATTCCAAAATGTTAGCCACAGACACTATTAACACTTTATGGAAGAAAAGCCAGGAAGACCTTCCCTTCAGAATCTTGGTCTAACAAGTAAAATCAGTTATAAACGGAACATTTTCTGGTAGATCAGTGAGTAAAAATAGAAAATATCAAGAGAACGGTGCAGGTTCTAATTTATTTCAGTTTTGAATTTTACCTTTTTTCTTTTTGTGTTAAATTTAAAATGTTTACTTGTGTAATATTTCAAAAATTCAGAAAAAAATGGGCTCATGCACTGGTTCTAAGAACTGTTTGCCTTAACTGAAGCTTGGCTTCAGTTACCTTTTTCTTTTTTTTAAAAAAAAAAAAACATCTAATGACAGTTGAAGCACACACTTCACTCCTCAACCACCACCACCAGAGATGAAAAATAACTTGACTGTGTTTTATATTTTACATAGACATAAAACTTTAAGCAATGTAGAGTAATGTTTGCGTATCTTTAAATGTTCAAATGTGGTAAATTACATTAAAAGATTTCCTAATGCAAGTTATCCTGCAACACTGAGATAAACACTCATTGGGCAAAAATGTCTTTGAAAAATATTTTGATGGATTTAGTTTGCTAGTAATTTATTTCAGATCATTACCTTCATATTCATAATTGTCAATGGCTTACAGTTTTGCTTTATTTTACCTTACTTGTTCCGTTTCATTATCAAGGCTCTATGTACAAAGTGAGGTGGGGAGCTGTCCTTTTTCTCTTCTTTGAAAAAGTTTATGCAAAGTCGAGCTTATCTGTTCTTTGAAGATTTTGTAATCTTGGCTGCATCTGGCCTGTTTTCTGCAGAGGAAGGGGCTGGGGGAAAGCTGTAGATTATTAACTTGATTCACTTCTTTTGTGATTATAGGTAGATTCCATCTTTTTGTGTCATCAGTTTTTTGTGACTGACATTTTTCCAGGAAACTGTCCAGTTTCTCGAGGTTTCCAACATGCTGTCAAGAACTTACTCACAGTATGCTCTGATAGGCTTGGGAATCTCCCTCTGGTTATGTCCTATTTCTCTGTCATGCCTTCCTTCCTCCTGCTTTTGGTCGTTCCCACCAGAGACTGTTTTATCACTCTTTTCAAGGAACTAGCTTTTAGTTGGGTGGATTTTCTGTATTATTCCTTTGTTTTCTAGCCCATTAATTGCTAACCTTATCTTTATGATTTCCTTCCTTCTGCTTTCTTTCTGCTTGCTCTGTGGTTCTGTTTTTACTATTGTGGACAGGACTTAGCTCATGAGTTTTTAATCTTTCTCATTTTCTAATATATAAAATTAAGACGGTAAATATTCATTTAAAGCATCATTGAAGGGACTCTACAGGGTTTTTCCTGTTTAATGATTTCAAAATGTTTACTATTCTTTCTTTCACTCTTATAGCTTCTAATTCTTATTGTGGAGAATTTCAAACATACACAAAAGCAAACATTAAATCATTCTGGAATGTTCCTAGTTCAACACGGAAACGGCCTTTGTAATATATGCTTTGAGGTAATAATGTTCCCTAGTTATTTTTATTGTAGAAATCCATGTGGATGTCTTCTTTTCCATGAAGACAAAAACTATACCTTATGTAAACTTGTGTCATACACAGTAAGTGCTCAACAAAATCTGGGAGGATTAATTTCTTTAATTCCATAGGACCATAGTCAAAGGCTATTTTGCCAAAATGCAGCCTCAGCGTCACAGATGGTTAAAAATACTTTGAGAAATATAATTAGCATTTTTATGAGCACAGTTCCCATATTTGAACGTCCACAAAAGTTCAGGAGAGTTGAACAAACACCATTTTAGGAGCTATAAATAAAGCAGCCGGCCTCGGAAAGCCAGTCCTGCTTTTCCTCTGCCTGCCACCCTGATCCCTGTCCTTCCTGCTTCATGTGCAAAGGCTTCCGTGTGTGTGCTCCCAGGGAAGAAGCAAATCCAAGCCGCATCCGCCTCACGAAAAAGAAGTTGTTGCCACACAAAGGAAAAGGTTCCAGAGCCCTCGGCCTCCACCGCCACTGGCTCAACTGTTTCTAAGAATAGCGTGAACTGTGGAAAAAAAGGAAGAAAAAAAAAAAAAAGACACTGGCACCAGACACTAGTCTTTCATTGTCTCCAGGCTTTAAAATAGAAACAGGCTGAAACGGAACTGGCCCTGGAAACCGTCTCCAGGCCTCACTCGGAGAGGACGGAGATGCGGCTCCGGGATTCTGGCTCCACAGGCGAACCCCGCCCGGTGCTGTTTCCAGGACGGGATGGGCACGCCCACCGCCCAGGCCCCAGCCCGGGGCAGGTCCCCCGGGGTCCAGGCCTGCCCTGAGGATTCTCAGAGGTTCTCACTGGGCCTCTGCAAGGGAGGCCCTGGGGGTGTGAGGGGTTTCCCCACCCAAAAGTTCAAGTTGGTTGCTGAATGCTTTTCTCTCCATTTCATTTTCATAAGCTTAAGGGTAGCTTATTGGTTCGCAAAACAGATTTTGCAAATAGTTCCTCGTCCTCCAAAAACCACTGTCAGCTTTTCTATCAGGAGACCTCTCCGCCTAGAGGAGCCTGTGCAGTTGGGCCCGGTTCCGAGGTTGACTGGCCTTGCGCAGGTGTGTACAGTCAGTTCCAGAACCCCGCAGACACCGTAATCCAGGGACGCTCAAGTCCCTTATACATAGTGACACAGTATTTGCCTAGAACCTATTCACCCCGTATACTTTAAATCATCTCTAAATTACTTATAATACGTAAAAACAGTGTAAATGCTGTGTAAATAGTTACAGATACAATGTAAATGCTATGTAAATAGTTGCTGGTCCGTACCTAATGCAACTTTCGCTTTTCGGAACTTTCTAGAATTTTTTTTTCCGAATACATTTGATCCCAGTTGGGTTGAATCCATGGACGCGGAACCGCAGAGACAGAGGGCCGACTACATAGGGTTGAAGAACATCACTCTTTACTTGCATCCGGCACCCAATTGCGGGTTTTTTCATAAGGAGGATGCGACATTAGTCTGAATACTAGACTTCTAACCAGAAACAAATTCCCAGACTTTGGGGACGGTTTCTGAAAAGAACCGTTCTGCTTGCAGAAAGTCCAAATTATCCAGTTCTAATCTCTATGCATTCAAGTATCTCTTGACTATTAGATCGATCATTTAGTGAAAATGAAGGGGTTTTTCCCCTGCAAAATTTCTAGTATGTATGTAATTACCCTTAGTTGGAAACATAAAATAAACCAACACTCAAGCTTCTTTTTTCCCGATTTCTAGACAAACACACTAGTGAAGAGGTTTGTTGGACTTGGGGCGCCCAGAAACCCAGTGCCAATTTCTGATGGATTACTTCAGCTCTGCTCCTTCCAAAGCGGTTAATTGTTGATCCAGTAAGAAGAAGAAGGAACGAAAACCGACCTCTCTCTCTTTCATTTTCATTCGTGTGCTTAATATTCTGTAATGTCTCGAGGTCAATGGCTGCTTCACGGGTGGGTGGTTGGGGGGAGGGGTGCACAGTCAAAATAATGGAACTTCACTTATCAAGAACCTGATTGTCAAGGTCCACATGGCTCCAGACTATGACAGCGTGTCCCTTCGACCCAGACTCTAGGTTAAGACCTCTATTGAGTAAAGTCAGCGTGAAAGAATTCTGCTTTGGAAACACATAGAAGAAAGGAAACCTAGCACGGGGGGGGGGGGGGGGGGGGGGGGGCGGAGACAAGAATGCGGATGGCCCACCCACATGGAGCATTGAAGTTGTGGGTCTCCCAGGGGCCCTGCCTTTGGTTACAATCATCAGCACAGGCAGAAATTGATCATCCCCCACCCCACCCCCATCACAGTTCTCACTGAGTCTTATCTGCCCAAACTGGGTTACTAAAGCCAGAGAGAGATTGACTGTCCTTGTCCAAGGTCAGCAATCAGACGTCAGTTATACTTGTCCCACGCTAGGCTGTTCCCAGCTCAGATATCTGAGCGCACTTAGCTGCACGTAGCAGTGACTGTATACACGTTTGTTGACTTGAATGACATCACTGTTCTCAGCTGGTGTCCACTGCTCACCTGTTTCCTGATATCCAACTGATCCCTAATATCAACAACCACCTGTCACTTGGACTTCTCTTGCCCACATCTGCCAACAAGGTTTATGTCTTAGGATGCCAGCTCAACTCTCCTTTCACACCTTGAACTTGCCTGTTCTCCACTCTGACACCTCAGAGAGACCTGAGCTTTGACGCAAGACTCAGCTGTCTCCACCGACTGGCATCTCCTGATCTAGTCACAGCCACAAATACCCAGCTGTGACATTTACAAGTGGCATCAAGGAGGGAAGGATGATGAAGCAACAGGTAGGTACTAACATTTGTTTTCCCCAGAGATGTGTATGTCTCTGTGCCCAGCCCTGACACATGGGAGACCTTTCCATTCTACCTCTAAAGAACACCAGGGAGCAAGGAGATGGTACTTTTTCCACTGCCTGATAACCAAGATCCCACATGTTTTCATTTGCGGAAACTAAACCATTCCCTTAAATTACTGATTTTCAATTGCAGCTCTGAGAATGGAGGAATATCTGTAATGAAATATTTACCCACCTACAACAAAATGAGAAAAATAAGGGCAATGAAATGTATTTTCCATAGGCTGTAATATTCTGTGTAAAGGATTATCCTTTGTTCTGAGACCATAGTGGAACCGTATCTTAGGATGGAGTAAAGTGATTCCTTATTGCAAAAATTACATCCAGCCAAAATTACCCTTCAGAATTTCTTAAGAAGCTACAAAATGAAGTCCAAGCCAATCACAGCCTGCTTTTCCTGTAGCATGGAATGGATTGCTAGTTCTGTGGCTCAGCATATCTGATGAAATACTTAGCTTTCCTTTATGTGCCACAATATTTTAAAAAACAAACAAACAAAACAAATGGGACCTCATGAGACTTCAAAGCTTTTGCACAGCAAAGGAAACAAGACGAAAAGACAACCCTCAGAATGGGAGAAAATATTTGCAAACGAAGCAACTGACAAAGGATTAATCTCCAAAATATACAAGCAGCTCATGCAGCTCAATATCAAAAAAACAAACAACCCAATCCACAAATGGGCAGAAGACCTAAATAAACATTTCTCCAAAGAAGACATACAGACTGTCAACAAACACATGAAAGAATGCTCCACATCATTAAGAAATGCAAATCAAAACTACAATGAGATATCATCTCACACTTGTCAGAATGGCCGTCAGCAAAAAAATCTACAAACAATAAATGCTGGAGAGGGTGTGGAGAAAAGGGAACTCTCCTGCACTGCTGGTGGGAATGTGAATTGGTACAGCCACTATGGAGAACAGTATGGAGGTTCCTTAAAAAACTAAAAATAGAACTACCATACGACCCAGCAATCCCACTACTGAGCATATACCCTAAGAAAACCATAATTCAAAAAGAATCATGGACCACAGTGTTCATTGCAGCTCTATTTACAATAGCCAGGACATGGAAGCAACCTAAGTGTCCATCATCGGATGAATGGATAAAGAAGATGTGGCACATATATACAATGGAATATTACTCAGCCATAAAAAGAAACGAAATTGAGCTATTTGTAGTGAGGTGGATGGACCTAGAGTCTGTCATACAGAGTGAAGTAAGTCAGAAAGAGAAAAACAAATACCGTACGCTAACACATATATATGGAATCTAAAAAGAAAATGGTCATGAAGAACCTAGGGGCAAGGGAATAAAGACTCAGACCTACTAGAGAATGGACTTGAGGACACGGGGAGGGGGAAGGGTAAGCTGGGACAAAGTGAGAGAGTGGCGTGGACATACATACACTACCAAATGTAAAATAGATAGCTAGTGGGAAGCAGCCGCATAGCACAGGGAGATCAGCTTGGTGCTTTGTGACCACCTAGAAGGATGGGATAGGGAGGGTGGGAACAAGGGAGATGCAAGAGGGAAGAGATATGGGGATATATGTATATGTATAACTGATTCACTTTGTTATAAAGCAGAAACTAACACACCATTGTAAAGAAATTATATTCCAATAAAGATGTTTAACAAAAATTATCTTGAACTATTACAAAACAGAAAAAATAAAATAAAAAAAAAAACAAACAAACCTCTTAAAGACCTGAATGACACAATGCTGAGGAACACGGGACTTAGAGGAACAGAAGATTCACTGTACACCCAGCCCTAGCAGGAAAGGGAAGGGTCACATCTTCCACACCCTAATCACTCCAGAGCACGTACTCTGCAGGTAGAACCACGGAAACACCTTACAGACTCCCAGACTCTTTAAAGTATTCACTTTTGAACGTATGTAGTTGGAGAGAAGTCACAAAAGTTAAGTGGCTGTGGGACACTTTATTCCTCTCTTTCTTTTTGTTTTTGGTGAAAAAAAAAAACACACAAAAACCTTCCATTCATGAAATGAGGTTGAGATCAAATAAACTTATAGCTTAAACACAGTTGAGAAAATAAAAAAATTGGCAATCTTATGTCAATCTCCAAACCCTTTTAAAGGATACTTATGTCAATCTCCAAACCCTTTTAAAGGATACTTGTTTATGAAATTCAGAGATCTGAAGGTCATAAATTTAATGTTAGAATAGTAAGCAGGTGTCATATGAAACAGGGGAAAAAGTTGCAGCCAATATCCTAAGGTCACATCTGGATTCCTGGAGAAATGATCGATCTAAAGACTGATTCTCAAAAGTGCTGAATTTAAGTACTATGACTTTTAACCTATTTTTCTAACTTACCATGGTTCTTTCTTGCAGTAGAGTTGAAAATTGAGCAAAAGGATAGATTTACTGTATCAAAATCTAGTTCTCACCCCACTTGGATAAACCTCTTCACCACTTCAGTCAGTGGAAACCCCATTTTAGCCACTCAACAAACGCCTCTGAGTCATCCTTGTATATTCTTTCTGTTTCACCGGTTTCCAATCCAATAGCGAATATCGTCAGTTCTCTTCTTAAACCACATCCAGATTCTAACTACTGCTCCCCACCTCCAAGGCACCGAGCGTTGTGCAGATTACAGCAGCTTCCTCACTGGCCCTCCCATCTCAGCCTTCACCCGTTCTCAACACAGCAGCCTCAGTGCTCCTATTAACGTTTAAGTTAGATCGTCATTGATCTGCTCAAAACCTAAAAGTGGCCCCACATCACTTAGAGTCCAGAGTTCTTACTCTGGCCAACAAGAACACCATGTGACTTGATCACCCATTGGTCTCACTTTACCTCTCTGACCTCATCTCTTGCTGCCACTGTTTAATGAACTTGGAGCAGTGCCTGGCAAAAAGCAACTGTTAGACAAGTGGTATTTACAATTGTTACATTATTATTTCTATTACTCCTACTGCTACTACCACCACTATTAGTCCACCCATCAGTTGCTCCTCTCCAGCCACCCCGCCTTTCTTGTCCCCAAACACACAGAGTAGAGCTCTGCCTTCAAGCTTTGTCTCTTCCCCTTGACTAGAACACCTTTTCCCCAGATACCCGCCAGACTTTCCCCAGATATCCGCCTGACTTTTCCCAGATATCCGCCTGACTTTTCCCAGATATCCACCAGACTTTCCCTAGATATCTGCCACTTTCCCTAGATATCCGCCAGACTTTCCCCAGATATCCACCAGACTTTCCCCAGATATCCACCAGATTTTCCCCAGATATCCGCCAGACTTTTCCCAGATATCCGCCTGACTTTTCCCAGATATCCACCAGACTTTCCCTAGATATCTGCCACTTTCCCTAGATATCCGTCAGACTTTTCCCAGATATCTGCCTGACTTTTCCCAGATATCCACCAGACTTTCCCTAGATATCTGCCACTTTCCCTAGATATCCGCCAGACTTTCCCCAGATATCCACCAGACTTTCCCCAGATATCCACCAGATTTTCCCCAGATATCCGCCAGACTTTTCCCAGATATCCGCCTGACTTTTCCCAGATATCCACCAGACTTTCCCTAGATATCTGCCACTTTCCCTAGATATCCGTCAGACTTTTCCCAGATATCCACCAGACTTTTCCCAGATATCCACCAGACTTTCCCTAGATATCTGCCACTTTCCCTAGATATCCGCCAGACTTTCCCCAGATATCCACCAGATTTTCCCCAGATATCCGCCAGACTTTTCCCAGATATCCACCAGACTTTCCCCAGATATCCACCAGATTTTCCCCAGATATCCGCCAGACTTTTCCCAGATATCCACCAGACTTTCCCCAGATATCCACCAGACTTTTCCCAGATATCCGCCAAAACTTTCCCAGATATCTGCCAGACTTCCTCACTCAACACCTTCACCTCAAATAGCCACTCAGTAAGTCCTTCTCTGATCTCCTTATTTAAAATTGCAACCTCTCCCTCTAACAATCACACCCCACCCCCTATCCTTGCTTTATTTTTCCTTAGAGCAATCAGCTCCTTCTAGTATGATATATACTGTATCTGTTTGTGTTTGTTTATCGTTTGTCTCCATACATTATAATGTAAGCTCCAAAAGGGCAGTGACTTTGTATGCTTTATTGACTGCTCTATACTGGCAATATAGTAAATATTCAATAAATATTTGTTGAATGAATAACATTCAAATTATCATATTCAGATAATGGAAAACCCTAAAAATTTACTGAATTTAATACCCATTCATGGTATTTTTTAAACTCCCCAGCAAACTGGGACTATACGAATACTCTCTCAAATAAACAAAGGGTTGCCTCAAAAAATTCTATGGCTCAGATAACTTTTAATCATGAAATATTACATTCCTTCCCCCCAAGTTTGAGCATATAACAAGGATGTCCACTCTCACCATTTCTGTTCAGCATGGCACCGGAGGTCTTAGCTAATGAAATAAGGCAAAAAGGGGAAAAAAAAAGCATCACTATAATTATGGATGAAGTTAGACTATTTTATTCAAAGAAGACATGATTGTCTATGTAGAAAATCCAAAGGAATCTACAAAATTTTAGGACTAGGTGAGTGAATTTAACAGTGTCACAGGGTATAAAGTCAACACCCCAAAATTCATTTTTTAAATTGAAGTATAGTTAATTTACAATGTTGTGTTAATTTCTGCTCCACAGCAAAGTGATTCAGTTATACATACACATATATATATACATTCTTTTTTACATTATTTTTATTTTTAAATACTAACAACAAAAATTGGAAAACAAAATTTAAAAATATCATTTACATCCTCAAAAAATTAAACATAAAATTACCATACAATCCAGTAATTCCACCTCTGGAATATAAACAAAAAAATTGAAGACAGGGACTTGAACAGATATATGTACACCAATCTTCATGGCAGCTTTATTCATAATAGACAAAAGGTGAAAATAATCTTCATGTTCATTGATAGATGATCAGATAAACAATATGTGATAATATATACAATGGAATATTATTCAGCCAGAAAAAGGAATTAAATCATGACACAGGCTGCAACATGGATGGACGTTAAAGACACTATGCTAAGTGAAATAAGGCACAAGAGGAAAAGTACTGTATGATTCCATGTATATGAGGTCCCTAGAACAGTCAGATTCACTCAGACAGGAAGTAGAGATAGGGCTGCCAGGGGCTGGGGGTGGGAGTGGAGAGTTATTATTTAATGGGGACAGAGTTTCTGTGTAAGATGTTGAAAAAGTTCTGGAGCTGAATAGTGGTGATTGTTGCAGTTAACGTGGGGACTTAATGACACCGAACTGTACATTCATAAATGGTTAAAATGATACATTTTATGTTACGTATATTGGATCACAATAAAAATATCATTTACAGCATCATCAAATCCTTGGAATAAAATTAATGAAAGATGTGCCAATCCTCCACTCTGAATGCTACAATTGCTGAGTGAATTTTACAAAAACATGAATAGATGGCGAGAAATACCATATTTATGAATGGAAAGACTCAATATTATTAAGATGTCAAGTCTGCCCAAGTCGATCTATAGATTCAATGCCATCTCTGTCAAAACCCCTTGCTTTTCGCCTTTGAGCTTTGTATTTGCTTTGGAGCTACTTTTTTAATAAACAAGCTAATTATAAAATGTATATGAAATGCAAAAGGTCCAAATAGCCAAAACAATCTTGCAGAAGAAGAGAAGGAGGAGGAAAAGCAATAAGAAGATGAATAAGAGAAAAGGGAGGAGGATATTCACACTACCATGTTTCAAAACATACTATAAAGCTATACTAATTAAGAGTGCCATGGTATTGGCATAAGAATAGACAAGTAGGTCAAGGGAACAGAATAGAAAGTCCACAGATATACCCACACAATATGATCACTTGATTTCAACGAAGACACCAATGAAATTCAGCAGGGGAAAGAAAACTCTTTTCAATATAGTATAAGAAGAATTTGATATCCTTATTACCCCACACTGTACACACACCTCCCAAAAATTCATTCTCAATGGACCTGAATCTAATATCTAAATGTGAGGGCTAAAACTGTAAAGCTTTTTGGAGGAAATCATAGAATGATGTGTTTGGGAACGGTGGCAAAGATTTCTTGCCTAAGATGCAAAAGGCACTAATTATACAGTGAAAAAAACATGATAAAATAGACTTCATCAAAATGTAAAACTTTTGCACATCAAAATCATCACTAAGAAGTGAAAAGGCAATCTACAGACTGGGAGAAAACATTCACAATACACATATTTAAAAAAGGATTTGTATGAAAAATACGTAAAGAATTCCTACAAACCACCAATGAAAATACAGTCATAAAAAATGTAAGAATGGGAGCTTCCCTGGCGGCGCAGTGGTTGAGAGTCCGCCTGCCAATGTAGGGGACGCGGGTTCGTGCCCCGGTCCGGGAAGATCCCACATGCCACGGGGTGGCTGGACCCGTGAGCCATGGCCGCTGAGCCTGCGTGTCCGGAGCCTGTGCTCCGCAACGGGAGAGGCCACAACGGTGAGAGGCCCGCGTACCGCAAAAAAACAACAACAATAAAAAAAGTAAGAATGGCCAGTAAGTACATGAAAAATACTCAACATCATTCATCATCAAGGAAAGTAAGTTAAAGCACAGTGAGATATTATTAAAAGATCCGCATCAGAATGACGAAGTTTGAAAGACTGGAGATTCCAGGTGTTGGAGAGGGCACAGAGCAGCTGGAGTTTTTTACATTGCGGCTGAGAGTGTAAAATGGTATCATGAGTTTGGAAACCTGGTTAGCGGTGGCTGATAACATTGAACTTACACTTAAATGATGATTTAGCAATTCTGCTCTTATACGGCAAGGAGAAATTAGTCTCTATGTCCACAAAAAAGTGTACAGAAATGTTCATAGAAGCTTTATTGATAAAGAAAAGATTGTAAGCGCACAAATGAGCAGCAGGATGAATAATTATGCTACAAAGGAACAGTGCTGTGCAGTTCAAAGGGAGAAACCACTACGACACATGGAGGAGTCTCAAATGCCTTGTGCTGAGTGAGAGAAGCCAGTAACAGAGGTCACATATGTGTGATTTACAAGACATTTGGGGAAAGGCAACACTCTAGGGATGGAGAACAGGTCCCTGGCGGCCGGGGATGGGGGAGGAGTGTTTGAGTCTAATGGGAGATATAGAGGCTGCATCCTGGCTCGGCAGGGCTACAGGAACCTAGGTATGTGTTAAAGCTCATGGAACGGTATACACAGGAAAAAATGATTTCAACTGTATGTAAATTCAAAGTCACTTACATCTAGTGAAAGAAGCCAGGCGCACTTCTGCAAGAAAGCGTAGCGTACAATTCCTTTTATCAAAAGCTGAAAAACAGACTAAACTAATCTAGGTGAAAAAACTCAAAATAGTGGTTACATTGGGTTGCTGATGCGAAATGAGAAAGAGAACTTTCCAGAGTGACAGGAAGGTGCTAAGTCTCGATCTGTGTGACGGCCACATGGCCATCTACGTACGTATGATGTCCTTGAGTTCTGTACTTAGACTTCACTTTACCTCAGTAAAATGTTGTAAAAAATGTTTATCATGACCGGCACATGATCATGAAGCAAATTCTCAAACCTTCTTCCTTGTTTTCCTGCCACTGAATTTTAATCAATACATTTAAATCCCTACGTTTTTGAGTTTTAAGCTTTCCCCTTGGCAGGAAATTAGGTACCTAAAGAAGCTTTTTAATTCTTTCAAATATTAGGTTCAGAAGCCAAAACTGGCTACAGATCTCTAACCTCTTATTCCTAAAAACAGCCTTAGGGGACAGGGAACCTGGGCTTCCCCTGCACTTTATGAGGCTTTCCTTCATCTTAGCTGAAATAACTCAAAATCAGTACGTGACTCAGTCCAAGTGTTACTAAACCAAAAGGTAGACGTTTGCTTTCTGGGTTAAGAAGAAAAATGCTATAATAGTTAAGTTTAAAAAAAAAAAAAAAAAAAACTCACATCTCCCATGAAAGGTGTGCTAATTCCTTTTTTAGTTTTACAAAACAGAAAATGTTTTAAACCTAGATTTTAAAAGAATTCAAAGCAACAGTTCATTGTTATTATGCAAAAGTCTAGAAAACGATACAGTAGGAAAGCATTAGCCGTCAGATTAGCTATTAAATAGACTACTTCCTTTCACCCTCTCAATTCACAGCCCCCATGGGAGAGTTTATTAACTTCAGGGGCCAAGTTCACATTAATTAAGCTTAACTGCCCTTGACCACTTGAACAGCTAATCTATAAACAAACAAAAAGAAAAGCAGCTGCTTTTGGAGTTATCGAAATATCTGTCTCTCTGAGATCTATCTATCTATAGATATGTAGATATAGGTACGTGCGTATACATAGATATGTAATCACTGACAGTTTTTTCTTTATTTGAATATTTCCATTGCTTCAGCCAGACTGCATTACAAGCTTGCATCATTAGTGGATAAACTCCTAATGGTAAAGCGTTTTCATTCACGTGTGCAGTCTCTCGTGTGGAAGAAAATGGAAATCAAACTGCAGCGCTGGCCCATGAGCAGTGGAATCCCTAGTCTTCAGCTGCTGGGTAAGATCAAGTGGAGCATCTGTGCCAACAGCGAGCAGCCGGACACAAAGAGACATGCGTGTCCATCACTGTCTCGTGTCCACCTGCACCTGCGCTCTGTTACTTTTCCCACAGGCTCCGCAAGCCGAGCGCTCCGCCCAGACCACTGCGGCAACCTTGCGCTCAAGAAGAGGACTGCCTCTCCCCTGGGCTCTCTTTCCCCGGCCGTTTACCCAAGAGCAGCGTGGCTGGGAGTGAGCCCGGGAGGAGCTGGTGTCCCTCCCCACGCTGGCCTCGGGCCCTGCCCACCTTGGCCCGATCCGTCCCCATGGAGTCTGAGAATGTGATGCTGCGGCCCGGGTGGAGGTCCGCAAAGCCCCCACTCACTCTAGGGATGCAGCACTGGGCCGGGCCCCTCGGGAAAGCAAGTGCTAACCGTCTGAGTCACAGTGAGAAGAGGGCAGCTTCATCCAATAGCCGCTCTGTCTGGGCTTCAGCTCCCGCAGCCCTGTGGTCCCAAAGATGCCGAGGGAAGTCGCCTTCAGAACGCGCTCCTTGGATGGAAGTGCGGCTTCCCCCTCTTCATTCGAGACAGCTGGCCTTTCAGATCCTTAAACAAGGGAGGGAGACATTGTTCTTCAAGTCCGATAGCGGGGGAAAGAGAAGGGACTGATATAAGTGTCCGTGACCTGAAACAGCTCGAGCAGAGCCGGGCAGACTGTGGTCCCTGGGGAGGCCAGGGACAGCGCCCCACAGACACCCCAAGTGGGAGAAGAGGGAGTCGTCAGGTGCCACGTGCCCGCGCCCTCCTCACTTTGCTACGTGTAGTCAGTGGTCGGGAGACGTTGCTCTACGTGGTCCCTAACTGGCTGCAGACACGGCCGCAGACCCCGTGCGGACAGTCGAGTCCCAGGCAGGGCAACACCGGGGTCCCGAATCTGTGGCCATTTCACTTCCGTCCTCCACCGAACACGGAGTGTTAAGGAAACAAAGGCGCTTTCGCAGAGTTTATCTCCACCGATCATATCTTCCTTTTCCTCTAAGTTGGCTAACCCAGAGCATCACCAGTGCTCCTCTCCTTCCTGTTACAGGATGCGCCAGTGCTGCACGGAGAGAAACGTGGGGGTACGGGCAGCATCTCTGCGCGCGTGTAGAAGCCCATGGACGGGTTTTCCTGGAGTCCGTGATGGCAATGCTGAATCCAAGGCTAAAGGGGACGCCCCGCCCCAGGGCCTGTCCAGTTTCAGCAAAGACGATCGCTTACATGACAGGGACAGACACACAAATGCACAAGACCCCAGGGGCCAGGCCATCTCAGGTCTGCCCTGAGGACAGGCCTTCCGGGGCGGTGTTGGCTTGAATCATAACTTGTCACCCCTCACCCCCGGCCTCGGGACCTTTGTGCTGGCCCCTCCCTAAGGCTCACCAGTCACCTCCCTGGGGAGCAGAAAAAAGGCACCGGGGTGCAGAGTCTAGAGAGCACACACCACAGTCAAAAATAATTTCCTCAAAATGTCTAGGGGCGTATCTGTTCCCAATTAAAAATATATCCGGAAGCCAGAGATCTTGATTTCCAACAGACACAGTGGTACAAAAAGAATTTTTAGCACATAAGACTTTGTACATAATAAGGGATCTAAGGTTTTGTTAGAACAAATAAGTGTTAAGAATATATATAATATATACTAGGTATATGTATATATACTAGACAACCTTTTATTTGATAAAAATACATCATGTACCATGCAAATGCACTGAAGCATGCACTACTTACCGTTATTTTGTGTCAGTCATAAAATTCTAAGCTTGGCTTACCTGAAAATGAAAAAAAATGTCATAACATTAAACTCTAAAAATTAGAGACAAAAAGTAACTCAAACTTTGTATTTATCCAATACGACCACAAAAAAAATACAAATTTGCATTGCACATTCATTTACTTAAAAGAGCTTTAAAACCATCCTAATAAAATGATAGGAAATCAAACTTCCTGTTGATCCCCAGGAGCAGTGCAGCGAACTCCTGCAGGGGGATTTGTAATATCATCTAACGAACCAGAACAAAGAGCAAAGGAACCCCAGTTTGGGAAGATCCTAGTCTCTCTGCAGGTCTTCTTTCAAATTCTCTTCAAGCTTATACATCTGGACTATCCTCTGCTAAATAGTAACTAAACATTGTTTTGTACCATTTATGAGATATTCACAGGAAATGGGGACGTTTTGGATCCATTTTTCCCGGCCATAGAATGCGGATTCGTTTCCATGACAACACCAGCTGCTCAGCCACATCTTCACCCCTCCCCCTTCCCAACTGCCATGACCCACAATAAGTCATCATTCAATTTCTAAATAGATGAGCATTTAAAAAAGAAATATTTGAGGGGGCAATTCTGCTGTCTAGATGTGTCTAGTATTTAAATATCTGAAGAAACGGGTTTCTTCTATATTTTGTAGTTTAGTGGCAGAGGGCGATTGGGTTTCTGAGCCCTGGAAGTCATTCCTGGTATCTTGGCATCATTGATTTGGTAGAGCCAGCTTCCTGGGGGCCTTTCCAATGCATGTGACCTCCCCGCCCCCAGCATCTTTACAGACACACAGACTTAGACACATTCATCACAGCAAGAACATTCTTGAGGCAGTGCAGCAACTAAAGCTTCATTTGTTAAAGGTTACTCCAAGTCTGCAGCAAAAATACTCAATAAGTGGGTTATTAAATTTTCTCATGAAATGTCATCAGGGAGCTTTGTTGTCTGGATGTCAGGTTAAAGCCACGACTGGGAAAAATTCTTCTGAAGACAGAAAAGCACGGTGTTATGACTATCAGCATATATCAACCTACTCTGTCACTTGGACTTGAGAGTTCTTTCATCTTCATGAAAAGTATCAAGTGCTGAGTGTGCCCTTTACAGCTCAGAGCCGTCAGCCGAGGGTTTCAGAAATGCCCTTTACCACAAAGCCATGGACTGGGTGCAGGGGTTTGACGGGAAGGTGACAGACCACTGTGCCATATCGGACAAGGTTCCCGTTAGGGTCCCCTCCCCACTGGTCTGGATCATGCAGCTAGAGGACTACAGCACACGCAGATGTTTCAGGATAAATTCACAGTAATCACAGGCAACCGAGAACCCCACAGGTCATCTGTCCAGACCATTTACTTTATAAATAAGAACTCTGACGCCCAGAAGACGGAGATGGATCTCAAAATAAGGCTGAACCCAAGTCGGAAACCATGTTCCCAAGTGTTGTCCCTTGCAGGAGACAAAGAGGCACCTGGGCAGCACGGGGGGTGACGAGCCTCGGCCAGTGGTGGCCTCCGGCACCCGACAAAGGGGCCTGAGCATGAACAGAGCAGAGCCCTGGGAGTGCTCTTGGGCTGAACACACCCAGCAGGCGACACAGAGGCTGAGAAAGGAGTCCAGCGGCGTCCACCAAAGGAGGGGGCCCAGGGTGGGGCGCCCAACTGGCTCTGAGCTTTAAGGATGAGCCCAGGGACGCCAGGATGCAAACTGGGTGGCTTAAGGGACAAACGCTTTTTTCTCCCAGTTCTGGAGGTTGGCAAGTCCAAGATCAAAGTACCAGCAGATTCGGGGTTTGGTGAGGGCCCTGTTTCTGGTTCACAGATGACTGTCTCCCCACGTGGCAGAAAGAGGCGAGAAACGGGGTCTCTTTTGTAAGGACACTGATCCCATCATGAGGACACCACCTTCATGAACTAATCACCTCCCAAAGCCCCCTGCCGTCTAATACCATCACCTTGGGGTTTAGGGCTTCAGCATATGAATTGTGAGGAATACCAACATTCAGGCCACAACAACCTTGAATGCCGATTAGACTAATTTTCACAAAAAGACTCATTCACATACACACTCAGTACCAGATGGCGTTTAGATTGACTGTCACATGGCTGGGTTAAGGAGTGGGTGTAGGGAACACACAGCTTTCTGAAGGGCTATATTTCAGTACTTCTTGGTATCAGTAGGATGTTTCCAGCTGTGAATAACAGGAAAGCACAACTAAAAGTAGTTTTAACAATAAGGAAATGTGTTATCTCGCATAACAAGAAGTCCCAAGATAGGGCATGTCCTGGGGTGATGTCAGGGCTCCCGTCCAGGTCTCTGCAATTCTCTCCCCTGGGATCCCCTCTGTGTATTGGCATCAACCTCAGCAGGAGACAGGATGGCTCAGGCTGTGCCGGGGCTCATAATAATTCTCATAATCCTAAAGGTTTGTTAAATACACGAAGCTCACTCACAACCGAAAGCATCTAGAGAAAGAAGATAAATTATCTATTTCTTAAATGGCTTTTAGGGAATTTGGAATCTTTCCCTGAAATCTCCCTCAGGCCCGCCCCCCACCCGTGCCTTTGACTTTCTCTCACCTCCATTGGCCCTGACTGGTATTAGGTCACCTTCCTGTTCCTGAACCGGTCGTTGGTATGAGCTCTGCAGTTATACCGTCATTGGCAGAGGCCACAGTCATTTGAGGTAGAATGGATAAGCAGGAGTGACCACATCAGCCACGACAATATCAAAACCTGGGCCTAACAATTCCACCTCCGAAAGTTTATCTAAGGAAAGAATTTAAAATCTTCCCACTGGAACTATATTCAATAACTTGCAATAACCTATACTGGAAAAGAATATGAAAAAGAATATATGTATGTATATATGTGTTACTGACTCACTTTGCTGTACACCAGAAACTAACACAACATTATAAATGAACTATACGTCAATTTTTAAAAGTCTTCCCAAAGGGTCCATGGACCTCTAAGGTGATATTAAGCTTTTCTAGCCGTGATACTTACCCTTGGGAGGACAGAGCACCAGAGAGTTTTGCACCGTCTTGGAAAGCTTCCCTCCCCAGTAGTTATTGCTCATGACCACAATCTAAGACACCAGTCCCAGAAATATGCTCTAAGTGGAACTGAATACCAAGCTACCCTGAAGAAACATCAGAACAGATCTCACCATGCCCCACACACTGTTTTTCTTGGTGACCAAGGCCCAAGGTCATGTCTCATCCTCCAGACTCTTGTCCCCATACAGACCTGTACACCTTCTGCTCTGGCCAATGTCACACCCATGCTAGATCCCACAAAGGCTTCCACCTTGCCTTCGGAAACTCTTGGTCTAGGAGGATATAGAAATTCTGTATCCTCCATCTCTTCTCTTTAATGCTCAAACCCAAGCCTACATGGTTGGTTTTCTCTCATACACTCTGGGCTGAGCCCGGCAAAGGCTCTTTCTTCCCCTTTGGTGCTGCTTCCAGGCCATGGGGACCCCCTTCTCCACAACAGTCCCGGCTCCTCTGAAGGGCTCGGCATCAGACCAGACTTGGAGAATGCACCAGGTGATACCGCCCTGGGCACAGTACTCCACGGCGCCTCCTTCATCCCCTCCCTCTCCTTGAAGATTCAAGCTCCGGGATCTCTGTCTGGATCTTCACCATTTCTCCTGTCGTAATTCACGGGGAGCCCCACATCGAGGGAAACGATTCCTCCAGTGCCTTGTTTTCTCATCTCCTCAACCTTCTCACCTCCACTGAAATTTGCCTTCCAGCCCACTTCCGCTAGCCACCCCCGAGATCACACATCTTAGAATGTCAGTATAAGTAACTGTACTTCTGCCATAATCTTAATTTCAAGCATTTCGCTTTCTAAACACCACTTCCTATGTTTCCAGACCACTGCCCTTTTGCCTCACTCCCAGAGCTCTTCTACCCACTGGGGTCACAGGTGCACTGACCTGCGATCGCCATTATCCTTCACCTCCCCTGTGTCCTCACATGCCTCCTCCTACAGCTTAGACTCTGTGGTCCATCATTTGACATATTCCCTTGCATACACTCTCAGCTGGAATAAAAATCAAATTCAACTCACTGATTAAACTCAACTCTCAGCCTCCTCTACGCCTCTGCCCAAAAGAGTGGGGCGGATGGAGAAAAACAAGCCCACCGTGGTCACTGGTCTCATTTGCAAGACCACACACTTCAAATGAGTCCTTAAAGCTGCCCGTCAATCCTATCTCATTTCCCATCCCTCAGGGGCAACTATTTCCAATGTTCTCTCTTTTCAAACCTCCAGTTCCTCCCACCCTCTGCTCACTTCAACCAATGGCCTGGCTGCGGAGAAGACTGGGGCCCTCGCCATCAGCTCGGCTGCTCTGGTTCTTAACCTCCGCTGCCTCCCTTCTTGTTTCAACAGCTGGGCTGCCCTCTCTCTGAAGGCCCGTCCTCTTGGACTCAAGATCTCCTTCAACTGTCCTCTATTTCTTCTTCATTCATTATTCCTCCCTCTCAACTGGATCATTCCCATCAGCATACAAACACGCTGCAATTTTGTGCCATTGTTAAAAAACAAAAACTGAAACTCCCTAAACATCAAACCCTTTCCAAGTACATCCGCATATTTCTGTTCCCCTTTAAAACAAAACTTCTCCTGAAAAATTGTGTATATTCTCCTATCTCAAGCTGTCAGGAATCTACTCCATTTCAAGTTTCATCCCTACTACACCACAGGGACCGCCCTATCGCCGTCAACCATGACCTCCACGTTGACGAAGTGAACGGTAGACGTTCTCATCCTATTGGTTCTATCAGCAGTGCTTTGCACTGTTGACCAATCCGCCTTTCCTGAACACTTCCTGCATTTGGCTTGACTTTCTGCAAGACGCCGTTCTTCTTTATTTCTCCTCCTATTGCCTACTCTCCACTGAGGGTTTCCCTCCTCTTCCTAACTTCTGAATCAGTGGTTCTCAATCCCCACCTGCACATCAGAACCACCTGGGAAGTGCCGACCACATTCTGATGCTTAGGCTCTGTACCAGGTAACTGATCCAGGAGCCCTGGGGAGGAGCCCAGATACCACTATGTGTTTTTCAATCTTGAGGGTGATTCTACGATGCAGCCGGGAAGAAGATCGCTGCTCTACACACGGGCGTGCGCTCACCCGACGTTCTCAGGCTCTTCTGTCTTCTCCATCCAGACTCACCCCTACATGGCTGATCCCCTGCTGACGGTTGCCAGGTTAACACCTCCACCTTACCCGACTCCCAAACTCCATACTCCCTCATACCTCACTGCCTATTAGACAAAACCTCCTTAAATGAAAAACTAATTCCCCCAGAGCCCTTTCACAGTAAGAATTCTCATTATTCTAAAAGCTTTTTAAATACACGGAGTTCATTCTCAATTCTTTGCCAGCTTTACCTGTTTTCAGCATATGCTCATTAAATGATGGGGACCGATACACTTTTCTTTGTTCGTAGAAGCAACATATGAATTCCCTCAGATTGAAATGCAATGCAAATGAAATGAACCAGACAATTCCACAGATAGAACACAAAATGGTGCCTCGAATTTAAAGGTTAAAATGAATTATAGAATAAAATGAAGAATTATATTGCATTCGTTCACTGGGAAATGCCGAAGAATAATGATGTGTTATTTTGTAACCTGGAACTGAGCTAAGAATGTTTTTAATGCTTTAGGTCTTATTCAAGAGCAACCCAAACCACAAGTGTCTTCTTCAATCATCAAAACACAGTGAGCACTGTTCCAGGGGTCAGAAGAACTGGTCCTAGTCCCAGCAGTTCCCAGCTTTAGGCAAGTTAAGAGTTGAATTTCTTCCAGCTTCTGTAAAAAGGGGATATGTCTGCATGGCCAGTCTTACAGGGCTTTGTGTGGGTAAAACTAAATATTTTTGGTAATAGTCTCTGAAGACTATTAAAAGTGATATTACATTTATTATTATTGTACAACCTAGGGCTATATTTAAGAACCAATTATTTAAAATAGTGCTATGTTAACAATTTATCCCAGAAACCCATAAAAAAAAAATCTTAAATTTGAGAATGTCTGATACTTGAGGTTTCATTTTCCCCATAATAATCACAACAATGATTTTGTAATAAGCCCATGTCCAAAATAATAAGACTACCAAGAAATTCCTTGAAGTTGGTCAAGCTCATTTTAAAGTACCTTTTTTCTGCCAACATGTTGCATTATTATCATTATTATTACTATTTATCAGCCTTTTAATTCTGTGGATTCTTTTACACTGAAGTCCAATTAGGCAAAGTTTCCTGCCTTACTCCCACCAAATCCTTACAGAAACTATTCACTTACCAAATTTTTAGTTTCTCAAATAAGCTTTAAGAAACACTTTTATTTCAAGATGTAGTGAATATTTCATGACACTCACTTGGGGACCACCTCTAGGTCACGCCTGACCTGACTCAGGTGAGATTCCACAGTAGTTCCCACCTTTAGACTAGACATCCTGTAGTTATCTTTATGCTGTACTTTGGGGCCATAGCATTTATTCCTAAAATGAATGGTTGACATTGTTCTATAATCATCAGTTGCTTCTATGGCAAACACAAATTTGAGACTGACCATATTTAAGAAACTTCTGAATTTTTTAACAGAGAAAACAAAACGTGTTCCTAACAATGCCTTGGAAATTCAATATGTGTACATTCATACCTGCAAATAACCCTAACACTGGAAACTTGTCTCACAGCTCAAAGCGGGCATTAGCCAGAATACTGAACCTTTTCCTTCAGCTACATCCCACGTCCCCCATCAACTCCAGTTCTGATTTTACAATAGCGACACTGAATGCTTTTGTGGACCACAGGGAGTCCCCACGTTTCAAACTTGTCTGGCTTAGGGAACTTTTCTCATATTCTGGCTGCAGTCTGTTTTGGCGTCAGATTCACTCCAGCTTCGAGGACCTTGTTGTTTTCTTCTCAGGCATCAGACCCTTTCAGTTTCTGGAGTGTGGACCAAGGTTCTCAAATACCCAGACTGAGCAGATCCATGGCGCTGCTGTGTTGGAGACCAGATTAAACGTGAAAAGCTACTCCTTTCTCCTTTTCATCCAGGAAGCAACGTCAGCCTAATACTTTCAAATATATTTTTATTATCTCAAGCCAACAGGAGAACAGACATCCCCAGAACTTCCCAGGTCAAGGGCAGCTGGGGCCTCATCATTGTATTTTATGGTTGAGGTCATTGCTTGGTGTCCTGTTCTCCTAATTTATCAAGAATTTCATCAGCAGGGAAAGAGCCTCACCAGGAAAGATCTCTACGATCTTCTCAGAGTCTGAAAATCACAATAACCCTTCAAGGCAATATTATCCATATCATTTTGTCACAGAAAAGGGTAAACTGACTTCTAGGTAACAAAGAGTCACAAACGTATGGCAAGTTCATTTCTCCATTTCTGGATTTCCATTTTAAACATCAGCACTCAGCATTCTGGAAACTAGAAGAGGGTTGTATTGCAACACAGCACCCTCCCCTGTGATGGGGGGCCCACCTTTTGTGCTGTGATTAGGCTGGCTCTGTTGCAGTCTGATGCTTATCCCACTGAGGATACAGGGTATGAGCTCAGGGTACAGTGAGCCTCCCCCTGAAGGGGATGGATGCTCCAGGACCATGTCTTGGTTATTGTAAATACTGCTGCTGTGAACAGTGGGGTGCATGTATCTTTTTGAATTATAGTTTTCTCCAGATACATGCTCAGGAGTCAGCTCACTGGTTCATACGGTAACTCTACTTTTAGTTTTTTTTAAGGAACCTCCATACTGTTCTCCATAGTGGCTGCACCAATTTACATTCCCACCAGTCGTGGGTTCTCTTTTCTCCACACCCTCTCCAATGATTTGTTATTTGTAGAGGTTTTAATGATGGCCATCCTGAATGGTGTGAGATGGTACCGCACTGTAGCTTTGATTTGCATTTCTCTCATAATTAGCAACGTTGAGCATCTTTTCATGTGCCTGTTGGTGATCTGCATGTCTTCTTTGGAAAGGTCTTCTGCCCAGTTTTTGATTGGGTTGTTTGGGTTTTTTTTTTTAACAAAAATTGAAATTTTTAGGTTTGCTGTTAGGGAACAGGGTGCAAAATGTAGTGGACACACAGGGGAAAAGTAACTATGTCTGCCTGAGAATTCAGGAAGATTCTCTACACTGAGGCTCGTCCTCCATCCCATTATTTGGGGGCAGAAATTGCTTTCTTTAGCTGAGGCCTAACCTCTGTTGCCATCACATGTCCCCACTGGTTATCCAAACTTGGCCACTATTTAAAATCAGCTGTGCCTCAAATGCACAGTCTCGTTGCCAAGAAATAGCTCATCTCCACTCCCTTTCTCTACTTCTTTTTCTCCTTGCCTCCATCCCAATGCCCATTAGGGAAACAAGTGTGAGCAGGGTCCATCTCACACACAAAAAGCAAACTAAAGCCAGAGATCAAGTGTGTCTCCTGGTTGTCTCATTGTTTCGATTCATTCGAACTTTAATTCCAAGTAGGTGACAAACCACCTTGATTTTCTCAGGACTGACCAGTTTTCTGGGACTCAAGACCTTCAGTTTTAAAACTGAGACAGTCCCAGGCAAAGGAAGACCACTGGTGACCCTAAGTCAGCTGGGCAGGAGTGGGTTCTGGCCATCTTGAGACTTATGCCAGCTTTCTGTAAGGAAGCTCCCCTGAATTCATGATTTCCAAAGCAATCATCTCAAATCAGTGCTTTATGAAGTCACGTTCTTGGCAACAAGAGGACAAAATAGCAATCTTATCTGCATTGCCTTGACCCCCATGTACCATTTTTAATTACAGCCAAAGTGAAAAACGAAAACACCCCTCCAAGCCAGGTTCCAACTTAATTCTGAATCTAACCAGACCTGATTAAACCTCTCAAAGGATAACAATTAAAACAAAGGAGCAGACACACCCTTAGGCTTGGGATTAAGGCAAGGGGAGTAAACACTCCCAGTTATTGCCTGGACAATCTCCACCAAAGCGGAGCTTTGGGGTACAATACAGCAGGTGCCTTAAAACCAGACCAGAGGCCACCTTCTTTATGTTTAGTCCCTTGGGATTGTCTCCGTTTTAAATTAAATATGAATCTAATTGTTTTAGTGCCCTAAAAGTCAACCATTGGAACATACTGATTGCCTGTGTGGGAGTGAAAATTTCCTTGACCAGAAGAAAAATACCTCAGTGCTCAAGACTGCCAAGCTCTGGGTATGCGATGTGACTCTTGTTTTCAGCCGTTGGCCGCCCTTGTTGGAGCAGTGAGCCGGTCCCAGGAAGGAAGTCAGAGTTCCCCAGATTTCTCTTAGGTTATTGAGGAGATCCAAGTATAGAGCCCTCGGCAAACCTTCAGAACAGTCTGTCGTTTCAGATTCTCTGACTCTGAAACCCCTATAGGGAGAGAAGTAGCTACTGAGCGAAGGGGATGGGAGGAAGCTCTGAGACCCTTGTCCGGACTGGTTTATCTCATCACAGCACCGTTTCCCTTTCAGCTTCCCACAGTGCAGTGGTTACTGGAGATTGCACGTCAGGGCAACTAGAAACACTGAAGCTTGCCACGAGGAGCATGGAAAACTCTGAACTTCAGAAGGGCACTAAATGGGGACCATTTCAGCATAGAGAAAAAGCAGGAGGGGGAGACCCAAGTCTTAGTGAGTCTATGTGCCCTCCATAGTCATTACAGAAGAGTTGACTGGGGTAGAAAAAGTAGCCGAGTGGGAAAGAGGTCAGAGACTGAAAGCAGCTGCCCCCAGACACACACACACAACAGCACCTGCATTCTGAACACTCCGCTCAGAAGCATCTAAACACCTGTTATAGAAAAGTACACTTGCATCGTTGAATCAGGACAAGAGGAAGGTCACAGCTTGGTGGTCTTGGTTTTTTATATTTTCCAAGCCTTCTGCTCCCCCCAGAATGATAGCCACTCAGTACAAACAAATGTTCCCCCCAGGCTGCCCGACACAAGGGGAGGGGCGTTTGCAGAGAGAGGCCCCTGCCTGGTACAAGGACTAATTAGAACACATGGTCCTCAGTGCTTCTGTGCTGTGGGTTGGCCTGTGGATGGATTTTCCATTTGATCTTTCTTTTTTATTCTCTTCACATTTTCCACCCTGAACTAAAATTACTCTCCAGAAAAGCATTTATCTTTCCTACTGCTGCTTCACAGCCTGTCCCCATTAGCAGATTTTCAGGAAGGACTAGCTGGTACCTGTAAAAACACCCACTGGCTTTCACAAGTGGAACATGACAAGGAAATCCTATTTTCTCTTCTCCTCCTATATTCCTTGCCAGATACCCGCTCAACTCATAAACTGAAGAAACGGATTTCATCCTTTTTCTCATTTTTCTCTTCTACTATTTTTTTTCCTTTGTTGGGGAAAATTTATTTCAAGAAGATTTACTTCCAGTACGTGTAGCCGGCTTCCAGAAACAGATGAGAAAACTCATAACAAGACACCCAGCCTGTCTTGTGTTACGATACCGGTACCTGTGTGTGTGTCAAAGAACTATTTCCCACCATGTTTTTTTTTAACTTTTTTTATTATAAAAAATAATAAATTCATGATGGAATATTTGGAAATACCAAAATAGGGGGAAAAAAAACAAACTTTCACCAAGCTAAAAGCTAGAGATTACCAATATGAATATTTCAGCATATTTTCCCACTATCCTTCCTAAGCTACTGTTTTTAAATGCTGTTTTAGATTTCTGTAGAGGTTCATCAACTCACTTCAAATATTTCCTTCTCTGAGAACCTTTCCTAAGCTTCCTCTGGCCCCAGAGTTGGCTTCCCCTCAGGATCACACCTACCACATCAAATAGTAAACAGTCTCTGTATACACATTCGTGTCATTCACCAGACTGAGAGCTCCTGTCTGGCAGGAACTTTCTTTGGTTCACTCCAGCTTCTGGCACACAGCAATAAATTTAGCAATCAAAGCAAATATTTGTTCACACAATCTCTGTGTCGTGGGCAGTTCCCGGAGACTGAGTATCCTTCATTGAACCAATGGAGCAGACGTGAGGGAAGCAGCCACGGGTTGTGTGATGAAGAAGGGAGGGGACCGGACACGAAAAGGGAGGCTGGAAGAAAGGCAAGAGCCAGACCACATAGGGCCGTGTGAGCCGTTCAGTGGGGAACCATTGAAGGTTTTAGGCAGGCATCACACTTTCTCTGGATGCTATGTGGTCACGGACTAGAGCTGCCTTCCCCAAGTGGAAGCAGGGGACCACTCCCGGAGCTGAGTGTGGCTTGGGCTATGGTGAGAGGAGAAGGCGTGGGGCTAAGCGGACCAGATCAAGATAGGCTTTGGGGATGGGCTAGACAGGAACGTCTGACAGACTCCGAGGATGAGTGAAAAGAAGAGACAAGTAGGTCCTCCACATTTCTGGGTGGAGCAACTGGTGGGTGAAGGTGTGATTTATTGAGATGGGGAAGACGGGGGAGCCATGGACTGAAGAGGCAGAATGAGGAGTTCATTCTGGGACATAGTAATTTTGAGATGCTTGTGAAACAGCTACGTGGGAATGTAGAGTAGGCATTGAATACAAGAGTCTGGAGTTCAGAGAAGCGGTCTGAGCTCAGGCTATAAATTCAGGAACCACCGGCAAATAAATGTTATTTAAAGATCTGGGTCGAGTTGAGAACACCCACACAGAGGGTGGCAAGAAAGATAAGGGCACAGGAATGGGGAAGACATGGGCTGGTAGATGGGGAAGAGCCAGAGGCAGCCCAGGCAGGGTGGTGAGTGGTGCAGAGGGAGGGGTCCAACTGGGGCAGTGCAAAGCAGGGGCCACTGCCCACCTCCGGCAGGACTACTGCAGCCAGACAGCAGAGGGGGAAGCCTGATGGGTGGGCGGGGAGGAGAACTGAGACAGTGAGACAATGCCCAGACAGCTCTGGAAGGATTTTAGGCATAGAAAACAGAGATAGGGAATGGCAGCTAGAGATCCTTGGAAGAACCAAGAAGAAGAAGAAGAATGTTTGCATGCTGATGGAGTGATCCCGTACAAAAGGAGGGCTTGTGCAGTTGAAGATGGAGGGGGGTTAAAGGCAGGAGTCCTTGAGCAGGGGAGGGGTGATGTCCGGAGCAGAAGCAGAGGAGTCCACCTTTCACGGGGAAGAGACACTCTGAGAATCGCACCTGGAGGAAAGGAGGAGGGGGTGAGAATGCTGGATCACAGATCTGGTAGGAAGATGAGAGAGTTCCCGGTCCTCGGAGAGGCGTGAAGTGAGGCGTCAGCTGAGAGTGAAGGGGGAACATGGGGTGAGCCCAGTCCAGGAGCAAAAAGGAACAACCGAGCCCAGTCCTGGGGATACAGGACGTCTGAACGCAACAGGGAAGGAAGAGTGAAATCTGGCTAAGACAAGCAGAGCAGAGAAAGAGGCCTGTGTGACCATGAGAGACGAGCCAGGCAGGAAAGGCTGAGCTCAGGGCGTCCAGGCTGCCCGAGTGTGGACGGGGCGATAGTGAGCCGGGATGGGAAAGCTAAGCTGGGTCTTTGTGCCACATGGTAAGAAATTTGATTTGATCCCAAAGGTGACAGATTCGGGAGGATGTGAAGCCGGGAAGTGACATAAAGAGACGAGTCCTAGAGAAGATTCTGGGTGGGCGTGGACAGCAGCTTGGGGGTGGGTGGTGGGACTGGAGTGAAAGGGACAAGGCCAGAGGGTGATGTGAGGATCAAGGTGGGAGGGGATGCGGGCCCGGCACGAGCAGTGGTGACGATGGACAGAAGTGAACGGACTGAAGAAATACTTCAAAGGAGGGGCCAACAGACTTTGAATGAAAAACATACCTACTTAAAATTTCCGCAAACAATCATTATTTGATTTTAAAACACCAGGTATTATCAAATATACTCAGTGTAGTGTCCCCTTGAAGTCTGACGGTAAAAGCAGGCATCTCTACAAATGGCCTGGCTGACTGAGCTGTCCTGATGCTCCCACCTCCACTTTCCTGAACACTGCTGGGTGCATAGCTTTGGTTAAGTGATTTCTTCCAGCCAAGTTAAGCTTCCCAAGGGTAGGAAGGCACCTGTTCCAGCCCAGCCCTGCAGGAGGCGCTGACAGGTAGAGTTCACAGTCCCTGGTGGCTGTGCAACTGGGTCACACATAACAGTAAAACCAGTCGTGCCCTGTGTGTGCGCAGAATGTTACACAACACAACAGGCTATCACTTGGCCTCCCTTGATCCTGTCCACCCAGAGAGATGGGCAGAACAGGATTGATGAGTCCAACGTTATAAAAATACTGAAAGCTTAGAGAGACTAAGGGAATTCCCTAATTTCCCAAAGCCAGGAAGAAGGGAGGGGCCCAGAACAGAGTCCAGGACCTTGTTGCCTGGGGGCCTCAGTCTTATCCCTTCCTTTGCCTTATACATCGCAAGGAGCGAGCTTTTCCAGTTTAGAGCCATACCCTTTAACGTCTTCCACCCACAGTGAAAGTGTCTGACTCTGTGGATTCTCAGCACATGTGTTCTCGCTTAAGAACCCTCCAACCGTACAGCTGGAAGGGCCTCCAGACCTCAGTGGCTCCCCGCCGGCACCCGCACCACCAGAAAGCATTTACTCAGTGTCTTCCTCTGCTTTTTACTATCTTCCAAAGGAAAGAATTTATTTTCAAGGCATGAACTGATCATTTTCCCTGACTTAGCCACTAGGTTGGGTAAATCAGGGGATTATTCTATAATTTTCATAGAATAATTTTCATCCACAGCCTCCAAACCCAGCATCACTCATGCAAATAGCTCACCCAGGAAGAAATGACAGACTCTCCCTGCAATCTAACCTTAGGCTAACGGGATCACGAACACACCAGTCCTCAAAGACCTTCTCTCTTATCTCGAGTCTCTCTTGCTTTCATTGGAAAATAAACCTTTTGGCATCCCCTTAATTTCTTGTTTCTCCTTCCCACTTCCCTTCTGAGAGTTGGTAGAAAAAGGCTGGAGGGAATCAGAATTGAGAAGACAAAATGTCAAAGAAGTGAAAAGAAGCAAGGCGTGACCAAAATATGGAGGAGGCCTGGAATAAGGGGGAATTGAACCCATTACGTCAGCTGTGACAGCATCACAGCTAAGGACGAATAGCTCCACAGGCAAGAGCTTTTAAAATCAAAATCGTTTTAAATAGGTTAGATTGGTTTTTAAAAATTATGGTATCTTTCTGAAAGAATGGCTTTAACGAGATGAAAATGATGGCAATGGAAGTTCAAGGATGGTGGGAGGATCCACTCTAGGGAATCCTGACGGGGCAAAATCAGGTAGAGAGATAGGAAGAAAGAAGTGGGGAGCCCCACCCCAAGGTTATGGGTCAGAGAGCCAGCCTGGAGGTCCAGGCAGCAGAGACCACAACAGAGGGACCCAGGGGAGGCAGAGAGCAGAGCCCGCATGAACATTGTTCATCACCTCTTTCCTCTTCATTCTTCAAATCACTTTAAATGTATCTCTGCTCGTTCTACTTAAGCGATTTCCCCACCCCCACCCCATTATTCGGTTACTGCGCCCTCCTCATCTGCTTTATCAAACTTGGGAAATTTTTAGCCTCGAGGAACACAAGACCACAACTCAAAGTGGCCTAAACAACAAGGAAACCTCTCAACCTGATAGCACGCTTCCCACGGAACGCATCTCCAGAGCTGGCTCACTCAGAGGCACGGGATCCTCAAGGACACAGCCCTTTGGGTGCCCCTCCGCCACCCATGCCGCACTGGTTTCCCTCAGCCCGGCTCCCCTCGCTGGTCGGGACGGCGGCCACAAAGGCCCCAGGTCACCTGTTGACACAGTCATCTCCGGTACAAGACGCCTGGGCCCTCCTCTGTGTCTCTTTTTAGGAACCGTTCCCGAGAGCCCCTGTATCAGTCAGGGTTTGGGCAAGGAAGACGGGGCGCGCTCACAGAATTTACCTGAAGTGAATATGGTGGAGGGATTATTTAAAAAGCATGAGCAGAAGAGTGAAGAGGACAGACCGACAGAGAGGTGACGGGCCCAGGATGAACGCTGCTGGCAGGGTCGCCCCAGGAGGAAGGGGGCAGGGGCGGGAGCGTCATAAATACTCGCAGTTCCCAGCAGTGCCTCCGTTAGCCAGCCCCAGGGGAGACCAGCGGACAAGGAAGGCTTCGTGGGGCAGTGCTTGGAGGCCAGAAAGGCAGAAAGAGCAAAGGATGCTTCTGGATGGAGAGAGGCAAATGGTAAATGATCAGCATGCCCTCCAACCGCACCCTTCATGCCCAGCATGGTCCACAGTGGGATCATGTGCCCATCCTAAGCCAATCACTGTCCCGAATAGGATCATCTGCCCATCCTTAAGCCAATCACTGTCCCGAATAGGATCATGTGCCCATCCTTAAGCCAATCACTGTCAAGGGCATGGACTTGGACCCTTAGACTAGTCAAGGATTAACTATGACTCACACGGGAGGGGGCAGACACCCAAACTAAACTGGAGTTTCCGGCGAGGAAGGAGGAAATAACATCTGCTACGATAGATATTTCTAGAAAAAAGATATAGGTTTGATGATTTTTATTTTTTTTAACTTTTCTAACCTGGCCACAAAAAAAAAAAAAGTTATAAGCCAGTGTTCAAAATATTTATTGGAAATTTACTGGTCCGTGAAATCTGAAAGTTTTGGAACAGCTTGTATATACTTGTAAAAATAAAAGGCTGTTTAGTCTCATTAGGATTTGGGGATTGAGAGTTAAAAGAGGTCTGGAGCCTAAAGGATGCAAACTACAGATCCCCTTAATACTCTGGACGGTCCTCTGCGGAATGTTCCCCGGCACTTAGCTAGAGTTTTCAGTGGCTCACAGAGTGATGATTCCCCGGAAGACTGAAACATTTCCTCTCCTGCTCTGAAATAGGTCACAATATGCAAATCTACTTTAATCCTCCCCCGATGCAACCACTATAGCAATAGCCAAAATGCAAAGAGAACGGTTTAGCACAGAGCCAAAAGCCCTCTGACTGTGGCCTCTATTGAAAGAAGAGCAAACCAGGAAAGCAGTCATCCCGAAGCAGCCTTAGAAAGAGCGTCACTTAACCATCTTCTGAATGGCTGATCATTTCCATCCAGTCGCAGTTCACAGGACATTTAAAACGTTTTCCTTCTCTTCCCGAGATGCAGATGTTATGGCTGTGAGTAAAAACTGTGAGTAAATTACTGTGAAACTTCCAGCTGACTTTCAGACAATTCTGGTGTGAAGAATGAGGGAACGTTACACAGAACAAAAGCCAAATAATTTAGAAACATTTATGGAATTTTGACAATGTCTTAGTCTGTTTGGGCTGCTGTAACAAAAATGTCATAGACCGAGTGGCTTATAAACAGCATAAATCTATTTCTTACAGTCCTGCAGGCTGGGCAGGCCAAGATCAAGGCACTGGCAGATTCAGTCTGGTGAGAGCCCACTTCCCAATTCACAGGTGACCGATCTTGCTGTGTCATCACATGGCGCAAGTGGGGAGGGAGCTCCCTGGGGCCCCTTTCATAAGGACATTAATCCCATTCCTGAAGGTTTTGCCCTCATGATCTAATTACCTCCCCGAGGCCCCACCTCCAAACACCATCACTTTGGGGATTAGATTTTAACACTAAATTTTTTCGTGTGGTGGTGCAAATATTCAGTCTATGCCAGACAGTACCGGGAACTAGGAACAAAAAGGCAAAAAAGAATGCTAGAGGTGTGGGTTAGTGAGACAATAAGTAAGTGGGTACACACGAACAGCTTGGTATAAATTATGTTTCCTTATATATATTCTCATAGGTATGTTCTAACTACAGGACAAACAGCAGCTAACCCTTCAGCACAAGAGAAGTATTGGCCAGACTTTGACTTAGCACTCTGACTACTTACAGTATAATTGTTAACTTAAGTAAATCCCTTAGTTTTGACAGCACATAACTGTCTAATACTCACAAACAAGCCAAATTATTCCCTCAATCTACAAATGAAAGGTGGTGATTTTCAAGCATATTCTCCTTTATTCACACACACGTGGGAAGGTGAGGAAGGCAGGGTGGTTTGACTGTATGAAACAGCAGATATTGGTGAACTTTCCAGTTGCTTCTCTCAAGTACAGGCATTATGCTTCCACCAAGTTCAGGTCTCATTACACCTGTCCAAACAAGCTCACGGATAAGGAAGCATTATGATAATGACCAAAGAAGGGGAAATCATTTGGAGACAGCTAGAATAGACCTTTAGGAGGAAATGGGTCTTAAGAAGGAATCTGAAGATTAAAAGAGATATTGGTAAATCCAGGAGGGCTGGCAAGCAGGCTGGTAATCTTCAGCATCAGAGGAAACAGGGCAAGGGATGTTGAAGCTGTTGTCTTGGCTGGAATATAAGGTCTGAGAAAATGTTAATAAAGAAAAAAGGAGGAGAGTGACAGACAAAGATGCAATAAATTTCAATGTCCATGTCTGATTGTCTATGTCCCCTGCAAAACTCACATGTTGAAATCTTAGTGCCCAGTGTGATGGTTTTTGGAGGTGAGGCCTTTGGGAGATGATTGGGTCATGAGGGTGGAGCCCTCATGAATGGGATTAGTGCCCTTGTAAGAGAGGCCCCAGAGAGCTCCCTCACCCCTCCACCATGTGAGGACACAACAAGGAATCTGCGACCCTGAAGAGTTTCCCACCCTGGTGGCACCCTGATCTCAGACTTCCAGCCATCAGACTGTGAGAAATAAATTTCTATTGTTTATAAGCCACCCGGTCTGTGGAATTTTATTATAGCAGCCTGAACAGACTAAGACATCATGGCTTGAGGGTTTAAAAGGAAAAAGAAAATGGGTGATGGGAAGTCAACAAAAGGATCTGAGAAAAAAGATTACATTCTTTGTATAAAAGTAATTTTGGAAAACTGATTTCATCCAGTAAGTGTCTGAGTGAAGAAAGAGAAAGAAGGGCTGTCCTCTACCACTCTTGGCTGGAGCATCGTAAGGAGCCATGTGACATCTTCTGGGAGATATTGTCAAGGACCCTGAATATACAAAAAAAGTGGCAGCCACTTTTAATGCCATTGTCTGAGCCCACTGAATGTTTAAGATCATGGTGTCACAAATAGTACTAGGAAATGAGTAAGGCAAGAGAGGGTTGAAATGGAAAGCAAAGAGTTTATCCACTGCTATCTTTAATTTTGGGTGACAATCAGTCATCCAAGAGGAAGTAGCTCAGCCACAGAAGGTGTTTAATCTAAATGTGGGACCAGTTTAGTTTTGTTGCCTCTGAATTTAGCTACTTCAAAAGTATATAAAGCAAATTCCATAATAAGCAAGAAAAGTGTGTGTGCAATCCATAGAACACTAATCTAACTCTGGGTAAAGAAAGTGGGGTAGTGCTTACATTTCAAACAAAAATTTTGCATCTGTAATTAACTTAGATTTATCTTCAATTTAGTTTTCCTGTTCAACTTCCAGAATATTTTAACTGTAAAAGTCCCTGAATGAAAAAAACTTGTAATAAGAAAATCTGGTACTGCTTTATGAATCAATGCTCTAAATGGGCATAAGTATTTCCATGTGTAAGCGTGTCTCTGCTAGCCACTTACTGCATTGCACTGCCTTTATCTGTGGCTAAAAGACTACAACCAGCTGACTAGAGCACTGTGTTGATGGGTCCCCAGGAAAGCAGACAGTGAGGTTGAGTAAGAAGGACAAGAGATTGCGGATGTGGGTGACGTTTGTGAAGAACATTCAAGGAGGGATGAAGACGACCCATGGTTCAGACCATGGTTCAGATCTGGCACCTGTAAACGGTAAGGGGGTAGGAAACAAGATGGAGAAGAGAGAGACTCAGATCATGGTGGAGGGGTGGTGACAAAGTTTTGGACAACCTGATGGAGGACCCTAGAGCAAAGATGACCTACTGGACAGACTGTGCTCAGTCATTGGCTGGATGCTGTCCAGGAAGTGTGGTCTTGGCTCAAAAGCCGAGGCAGATCCTAAGAGGGGGTTGGGGGCATGATTCAGGCAGTAACAGGGTGCGATGGGGAGTGATGGGGAGTGGTGGGGAGTGATGGGGAGTGGTGGGGAGCGATGGGGAGTGGTGGGGAGTGATGGGGAGCATTGGGGAGAAGTGGGGAGTGATGGGGAGTGGTGGGGAGTGGTGGGGAGTGATGGGGAGTGATGGGGAGCATTGGGGAGAAGTGGGGAGTGATGGGGAGCGACGGGGAGTGATTGGGAGCAGTGGGGAGCGGTGGGGAGTGATGGGGAGTTGTGGGGAGCGATGGGGAGTGATGGGGAGTGATGGGGAGTGATGGGGAGCAGTGGGGAGCAGAGGGGAGCGGTGGGGAGTGATGGGGAGCGGTGGGGAGCGGTGGGGAGTGGTGGGGAGTGGTGGGGAGTGATGGGGAGCGATGGGGAGTGACGGGGAGCAGTGGGGAGCAGTGGGGAGTGATGGGGAGCAGTGGGGAGCAGAGGGGAGCGGTGGGGAGTGATGGGGAGCGGTGGGGAGCGGTGGGGAGTGGTGGGGAGTGATGGGGAGTGATGGGGAGCAGTGGGGAGTGGTGGGGAGTGATGGAGAGTGATGGGGAGCAGTGGGGAATGATGGGGAGTGGTGGGGAGCAGAAGGGAGTGGTGGGGAGTGATGGGGAGCAGTGGGGAATGATGGGGAGCGGTGGGGAGCAGAGGGGAGTGGTGGGGAGCAGAGGGGAGTGGTGGGGAGTGATGGGGAGCAGTGGGGAGCGGTGGGGAGTGATGGGGAGTGATGGGGAGCAGTGGGGAGCGGTGGGGAGGGATGGGGAGTGGTGGGGAGCAGTGGGGAGTGATGGGGAGCGACGGGGAGCAGTGGGGAGCGGTGGGGAGTGGTGGGGAGTAATGAGGAGTGATGGGGAGCAGTGGGGAGTGGTGGGGAGCGACGGGCAGCGGTGGGGAGCGGCAGATGAAGCTCCTCTCACTCTCCTGCCACTCATCTCCTGCTTTGCGGCCTGGTTCTTAACAGATACCAGTCTGCGGCCCGGGGGTTGGAGACCCCTGCTGCAGAGAGTTCGGGTGAGATGAAGTGTCAGGTGCCCCTCCAGAGAGAGACGCTATTCCTGCACCTAGGACAGTACCCTTTGCATCTCTGAGCTGTGTACCTGAGCGGCATCCTCTTCTGTGAAACGCTAGCTGTGCAATCTGAAATCATACCTGGGGAAAGAGAATACCTCAGTGTCAGAGGGATTTGAAAATGTCAGAAATTTTCCTGAATAGAGACAGGCTTAATCCCCTCCAGAATATCTTTCAATTCATTTTTTAAATCTAAAAACCCATTTAACCCATTTATTTTGAGGTTAAATGTTTACTCAAGTATTAAAATATGGCAGATCAGATTCCGAGCCCAGAGGCACTGATTCTAGGACATGAACAGATTTCTGGAGAGATATTCGACTCCTCACAACATTAACTACAGTAAGACGTAGTTCACCATACAGAAGGAAGGTGCTGTCAGAAGCCAAGAATTATAACTCTGTCGTGTCTGTTTGATATTCCTCAAAAACCTTGTAAAGTTGTGTTTATAAAAAAAATAAATCACATTAACTCAAGAGGAAATGCAAAAATAAAACCATTTTCCTTTACTCTGATGGGAAATGATTATTTTAAATGTTCTAACGTTGTTTTCGCAAGTCAGTATATAAGCATTATTGGAAAGACCAATATTGCCTGAGATTTATAGCTCCCGGCCCTTTTAGGAGCTCTCTCCAATTAGATGAGAAGGTAGTTTTATCTAATCCTTTGATCTAACACAGTTTTTGATAACACTGATTGAATGTCTGGATTGTAAGTTAGAAGTATTGCTATTGATCCTTTTCTGATACATCCTTTTTCCCAATAATTCATCGATCCCTGACAAAACGATTAAAAGCGAACATTTATTGAGAGCTCATGACGTTGCAGCCCCCAGGCTAAATGCTTTGTACCCCTGCCCTTTTTTTCTGTCTCCCAGGTCACCCCACCCTCCTCCCCACATTCCAATGACCACAAGGCTCTCCCATCTATTCCCAACTCCTGAAACCCTTCCACTGCGCCTCCTGGAATTCGTGGACCATTCACAGCAAAGTTCCCTATATCCCCAATCTAATCCCCAAATACTGCTTTCTCCTTCCTGTTCGGACAAAGACTGACACTTCCCTGAGGACGCTGCTCTGTCTCCCCTTCACATGGTGGCTGTTCTTCATTCGAAGTTATCACACACCAGACCTGGAGGTGATGGAGGGGTCCTTGTCAAACCTCTTCCTACTTCCAGATCTTTGTCCTTTCCTTCAACCTTAAATCATGTCATTGTGCATCACCCCCGCTCCTCATGCTTCCCCGCCTTTTTCAGCAACAGCATCTCCTGGCTCTTGGCACCCTCTCTAACACAACTCTGGTCTCTTCTAGCATTTTCATACACGGCTAATAATGCTTCCAAGCCTCCACCCTCCCATCCCATTCAATCATGCTCACTCAGTCACCTTGACCTCCTTCCTCACATAAAGAGCCACCCAATTCCACAGGAAAAAGAGAACTACCATATGTCCCAGCAATTCTGCTCCTGTGTATATATGTGAAAAAACAAAAATACTAAATCAAAAAGATATGTGCACCTCAGTGTTCACAGCAGCACTATTTATAATTACCAAGGTATGGAAGAAACATAAATGTCCATCAACAGATGAATTGATAAAGAAGATGTGGTGTGTGTATATATATATATATATATATATATATATATATATACAATGGAATACTACTCAGCCATAAATAAGAATGAATTTTTGCCATTTGTAGCAACATGGATGGACTGGGAGGGCATTATGCTAAGTGAAATAAGTCAGACAGAGAAAGACCAGTACTGTACGATATCGCCTGTATGTGGAACCTAAAAAATACAACAAACCAGTGAATACAACAAAAGAGAAGCAGACTCATAGATATAGAGAACAAAGTAGTGTTACCAGGTGGGGGGGGGCAATATGGGGGTAGGGGATTGAGAGGTACAAACTATCGTGCGTAAAATAAGCTACAGGGATATATTGTACAACACGGGGAACGTTGCACATAGTTCATAGTAACTAAAAATTAAGTATAACCTTTAAAAATTGTGAATCACTATACTGTACAACTCTACTTCAATTTAAAAAATTTAAAAATAAAACAATAAAAAAATAACTGAAGCCAAGCACTAACAACAATCTGTTTATATGATTTCTAGAAGAGTTGGTGGTTGGCCTTTCTTTTAATGTAGATCGAATCTCTCCCTAAATTGAGAGTTTGGGATTAGCAGCTGCAAACTATTATGTATAGGATGGATAAACAATAAGGTCCTACTGCATAGCACAGGGAACTATATTCAATATCCTGATATAAACCATAGTGGAAAAGAATACGAAGAAGAATGTATATATATACACATATATATACATATACATATATAACTGAGTCACTTTGCTGAACAGCAGAAATTAATACAACATTTTACTGATATACTTCAATAAAATTTACAAAAAGAAAAAAGAAAAAAAATTCTGTCCCTGCAATATGAACAATCCAATCTGGAAATGTGTTATGAAGCCTAAAGTGTTTATTTTACGTAGGAAAAAATGCTAGTGTGATTTTTTTTAAGTTTTGTCTAATATCATTCCCAATAGTAATAAACGCTCTATAACTCTGTCTAATAATTCAATTCATATACATACAGAGAATAGAATTCATTTGAAATCAGATGTTTCTACTGCATGATGCGGCAGCCAACACATAATGGGTTAATGGAGCAAATGCTTTTAGGTGTTAAAACACAGTCACTGTTTTCATACAACGGTGTCTATTCATAGCAAACGACCCCACCACGCACTTAAGTTGGGTCAGGGCGAGGACCACCCCCTGCAACGGGTTACAGGATAAGCGGTAAATGGAAGTAGAACAAAAGTGCAATCATTCCTCTCAAGCTTTTCAGGAATCCCTTCCATTAATATCAGTAGCTAGTTTTCTTTAAGGCTTTCGTCTGAAGGAATATATTCTCAGCAACTGTGACCAAAGATGTTTTAGTTTATATACAACCATCTCCAGATTGTACATATATTTGCTTTGACTCACTTCAGAAATTCAAACAAAACAAAGGTACAGTAGGTATATAAACAAGCAAGCCACGGGGTTCATATCTGCTTCTAACAATGATGTCTTATTTTTACTGCCCAGATAGCACACAAAGGCAGAAGGAAGTACCACCTGGAAACGACAAAAGATAAACACTTCCCTACACAGCCAACCAATGTGGCGCTTCCAAGGGATGAACGATTATTTAATCATTAAAGCAAAAAAAACCACACAGACACAAAGTAAAGCCAGTAACTAACTCTTATTTTAACCCGAAGAACTCTGCCCCGGGGCGCAGAGGATGCCAGAGGAAATGAGTCTTTCCGATTTTTGAACGAATTGTTAAGTGTCACTTTAAAACTCACTTCATGGAACAAAAATCATCTCTTGACAGATACGTATTAAAATCTTTTTTTAGTGTATTAAGAATCCATCAGAAGACGGTACTTCTCAAATCCATTCACCTTTAGGAATACGTCTCACACGACTGCATCCTGCGCATTAGGGTGAATTTTTTTTTAATATTGATATTTGAAGGGAGGGAACGTTGGCCAGCACCTATGGTCTCTCCTGCCTCTCCCACCTCAAGACAGAGCTCTCCAGGGGCCCAGGTACCCTCCTTGATGCCCACAGCACGTGGTGGGGTGCATAGCCCAGAGAAAGGGCTCGGAGAGCCTTGTGTGGGATTTGAATTAAACAGGCAAGGAAAGGTTGAACTCTCACTCTTACCAACAATAATTGTGGGCCTCCTTCACTTGGCTTTTCTTAACTTCAAGTCAGAACTCCCCAACGGGGAGACTGGGAAAGTCATTATACAGAGCAGGGCCGTGGTTACAGCGTTCCGAAAACGCAAAGGGCAGTCCAAC
Source organism: Globicephala melas (assembly GCF_963455315.2). Classification (NCBI taxonomy): domain Eukaryota; kingdom Metazoa; phylum Chordata; class Mammalia; order Artiodactyla; family Delphinidae; genus Globicephala; species Globicephala melas. The sequence continues at coordinate 1,313,171 of NC_083315.2, read as the reverse complement.
TCCATCTAAGCCCAGGTATATTTGAGAAACTTTGATTCTAGGATGCAGGAGACCAGCTCCCTATCCCTTCATTTGGGAAGAGAAACAGAACAGAACTTGCACCAAGAAAGATGCTGGCAGGGACGCGGCCTTGCAGACTGCTACGGGGCAGCCCCGGATTTAGTGGACGTGGATCCCAAAGGCCCCAAGTGCCAGCAGTGAGCCGTCAGTGACTCCAAGTTACCCTAGAAGCTATGCTCGCAGATAAGGGAGCTCTTATCAGGAAGCGCGTGTGTGCCCAGCACTGTTTATTTTGGCAGAGTGACTCCCTTTCTCCTCACTAATTAAATGAGGCTGATGAGTCCGGGGCCGCCGGGAGATCAGAGGAAACTGCGCAATCTCCAGGCGCGTTCTTTCCTCTGCTCCCAGGCTCGGCCTCCCTCCCCTGGCGCTTTGTCATTAATGTGGGGAGTAGATTTCACCCACATCGCGGCCCAGCAGGGGAGCTGGGGAAGAGCATCCAATTCCCAATCAGCGTTTTACTCTTAGTGCCCCTCTCTCAGCAAGAGTATCTTCACTTCTCCTCAGACATCAGCAACGGGTGCCCCATGGTCCCCCACCGGGTGAGAGACCCTTGCCCCACTCCTCATGCTGCCCCCGGAAGAGCCTTCACCCCATATTCTAACATGGCCTCTAGAACATAAGGCTAAACACCCCATAACACTCAACCTCGAATCCACCGTAGGGAACGCTCTCAGTGAGTCCACGGTACCACCGTGAAAGCAAAGACAATCAACAAGCCCATAGCTGATCGCCTATCTTCTAAACTGATAAATCTTGTTGAATGATTGACCAAGGGACCCACGTAGTATCATGAGGCACTATTCCATTAATGGGTTGATAACTTGACAAGAGCTCTATGTGTGTGTATGCGTGCATGTGTGCACCTACGACCCAGGTCCTGCTTCAGATCTTCTAATTCAAAACACAACCTTTATATTCTTAATTTCATTTTAGCATTAGGCTCAACTAAAGGCACACTGCAAGGAACTCAAAATGCTGTGCCACATTTACTTGAAAAGGATAGATTTCCCCAAAACTTTCTTCAGGCTAGTCGTAAGGTAAAAATAGCTAGGGTCAGATTCTGATCTAAAATAACCAGAGAGTGGGGTTACCCCCCATGACATGAGTCCATGGATTCCTCATAAACACCTATCAGAAAATAGGCATTACCCCGGCTGGGAATTTCCCATCTTCTTGCTGACGTTAAGAGTCATTCTATTATTGTAAAATAATCTGATGGAACCAGCACACGTTGGCAGCTCCCCGCATTCATAGTATCTCCTACCTGGTTCCGTAAAGTGTCTTCATACACACGGTCTCCTCCGGACGGAGTCCATCATTTCCTCTCTCAGCTCTTAACCTGGGGCTAAAATCCTTTATTTCAAGTGTCTGCCTCTCCTGCAAAGCTTTGGCTCAAGAGTGCTTCACTCTAACCACGCACCTGAGTTTCAACAAAACTCTTTATCAAAATGGAATAAATCATCTCCTTTGATCCTTGCAACAGGCCTGGGAGGCGGGCAGCTGAAGAGGCTGGAGCTGGGAGGGGTGAGTAGCTGCTAGAGGTGTGACACAAGGTAAGTGACCGAGGACAGAGGCACGTGGGGCTAAACCTCATCTCACGTCACCACCCATGCACCTGATCTCACTTAGCACTTAGCTGCTCAGTTGCCCTGAAGCCTCAGAATTAATCTTCACTCTGATGTGTTTTATGTCTCCACATACGTTCGCATTTCTCTGAGGGCAGAAGATGTTACATTAATAACACACAGTGTCCATTTGAGTTGATCCTGACACAGTTTGGATTCCTTACTCATTACAAGGAGTATGAAAAATCATATTTAATCCCATTAACATAAACCTTAATTTGTAAGTTATGAAAATTGTCTGTGCCACTAAGACAAATAACCGTTGGGACCCACAGGGAGCGAGACCCGTGCCTCCTATTCCTGGGCTTCGGGCCACCAACCCCTGGAACTTTTCTCCCTCGCTTTGTCTTTCTAAGACTACCGGCTTCCAAGCTGGAGACCAACGTGAGCCTAAGGCTGGTAGTTCAACATTCCAGCTTCTTCTTTGGAAATTCTTATTCCACCCCCAGAATCCACCCCAAGACTAGAGACTCAATCTCCCCATGATTCCCAGTCCTGGGAAAAGAAGTTCCAAGCTCAGACGGAGCCACCCAGCGTGAGAGGCACTGTCACTGCAGCAACCTGCCCCCTCTCACTTTCACCACTGAACCTGGAGCTTCTAATGGGAGATTCGGTTCAATCAGTAAATCCCAGTCATCAGAATGAACCTTTGGTTCAATCAGTAAATCCCAGTCATCAGAATGAACCTTTGGTTCAGTGATGGATGGATTCCAAGGCTACATTCATTATCATCCTTGTAGCATTTTTATTTTGATCCCCAACTATGTGCTTTGCTTCTACCAAATTCCTATCGTGATCCACTTGACTGACTTAGACTTTCCAACCCAGCACCCAACATTCACATATGTGGTTTAGTAGATAGGAAGTGTTTCTTACGTATTTCATATATGCCTATTCTGCCTTTTCCCACTAGGTGGTGAATAACGTGAAGGCGGGGGGTGTGGGCTGCCTCCTTTTTTCTTTTGCATCTCCTTTACAATGCCCAACTTTGTGTAGAAATGAGTGTTCAAGACAGGCTGTTGACTCAGGGTATATGCCCAGGAATGGGATTGCTGGGTCATATGGTGGCTCTATTTTTAGTTTTTTAAGGAACCTCCACACTGTTCTCCATAGTGGCTGTATCAGTTTACATTCCCACCAACAGTGCAAGAGGGTCCCCTTTTCTCCACACCCTCTCCAGGATTTATTGTTTGCAGACTTTTTGATGATGGCCATGCTGATCGGTGTGAGGTTATAGCTCATTACAGTTTTGATCTGCATTTCTCTAGCAATTAGTGATGTTGAGCATCTTTCATGTGCCTCTTGGCCATCTGTATGTTTTCTTTGGAGAAATGTCGATTTAGGTCTTCCACCCATTTTTTGATTGGGCTGTTTGTTTTTTGGATATTGAGCTGCATGAGCTGTCTCTATATTTTGGAGATTAATCCCTTGTCAGTTGCTTCGTTTACAAATATTTTCTCCCATTCTGAGAGTTGTCTTTTTGTCTCGTTTAGAGTTTTCTTTGCTGTGCAAAAGCTTTTAAGTTTAATTAGGTCCCATTTGTATATTTTTGTCTTTATTTTCATTACTCTAAGAGGTGGGTCAAAAATGATCTTGCTGTGATGTATGTCAAAGAGTATTCTTCCCATGTTTTCCTCTAAGAGTTTTATAGTGTCTGGTCTTACATTTAGGTCTTTAATCCATTTTGAGTTTATTTTTGTGTATGATGTTAGGCAATGTTCTAATTTCATTCTTCTACGTGTAGCTGTCCAGTTGACTCAGCACCACTCACTGAAGAGGCTGTATTTTCTCCATTGTATATTCTTGCCTCCATTGTCATAGATTAGGTGACCGTAGGTGGGTGGATTTATCTCTGGGCTTTCTATCCTTTTCTATTGATTTATATTTCTGTTTTTGTGCCAGATTAAAAAAAGACACATGCACCCCACTGTTCACTGCAGCACTATTTACAATAGCCAGGACATGGAAGCAACCTAAATGTCCATCGACAGATGAATGGATAAAGAAGATGTGGTACATATATACAATGGAATATTACTCAGCCATGAAAAAGAACAAAACTGGGTCATTTGTAGAGACGTGGATGGACCTAGAGTCTGTCATATAGAGTGAAGTAAGTCAGAAAGAGAAAAACAAATATCGTATATTAACGCATATATGTGGAATCTAGAAAAATGGTACAGATGAAACTATTTGCAGGGCAGGAGTAGAGACACAGACATAGAGAACGGATGTGTAGACATGGTGGGGGGTAGGGAAATGGGGGTGGGATGAATTGGGAGATTGGGATTGACATATACACACTACCATGTGTAAAACAGACAGCTAGTGGGAACCTGCTGTACGGCACAGGGAGCTCAGCTTGGTGCTCTGTGGTGACCTAGATGGGTGGGATGCGGGTGGGAGAGAGGTCCAAAAGGGCGGGGATATATGTATACATATAGCTTATTCACTTCACTGTACAGCAGAAACTAACACAACATTGTAAAGCAACTATACCCCAATTAAAAAAAAAAAAAGAAAGCCTGTTTAACTAGGTTATTTTCTAGAATTTAGTAGAACTTAAACAGAGATAAGAATGTGCCTTACATGTTCCATAGAACAGAAGAAAGAAACACCCATCCAAATTCTATCACTGTTCTAAGGCTTCATTTCTTTAAGAGCATGGACATAAAATATACCCAGAACAACTCTCTTGTCAGTAGCCACCAGACTGCACCCTTAAAATGTACCCAGAACAATCAACAGAAGAAATCAAGACTCCAGTCATTACATTCTGAGTTGCACCAGGATTGAGGATGGGCAAGTAAACATGTATCATTGGGCTTTAAAACTAAACACTAATCCCACTCAAACAGGTTTGAGAACTAACGTAATAGCCATTGAAATTTAAATTCTTGTTTCCACAGTGCAATCCTTCCAAGCTACATTTCCTGTTTAATACAACTCTTGCTGGAGGCTGCATCCGCCCAGTGCCATGTGTCCAGACGTTCCGTCCATGAGGTGCACACCATCAAGAAAGCAAGGAAAACAGAAGTCTGCACCTGAAACATTATTATATGTCTGAGATTAAAATATGCAACCCATTCTGCCAACTCTGTTTCCATACTTGTGTACTTTTTTCCATCATCATCATCCTGTCAGGCTACATCTCAAAACTGGAAACATCAGAAACTCATCACTCAAGTTTTGAATCTAATTCTCTGTCATTCACTCAGTTTTCATTGTGGGCTACAGGCAGCATTACGGGGCTATGAAGGATTAGACGGTAGATTAAATACAGTACATAGTAAATGAACACTCAACACCTTTCGCAAAAGGAACAAGAAATTCATTTGAACCTCATTTTGGCCAATAGCTTCCTAACCATCCTCTATTTTTCTTCAAGTGATCCACAGGGACCAGACACATTTGCATAACCCATAGCAGGTCAGCGGCAGAACCCAGAACCTGAACTTGGCACCCCGCCAGTGTGTGTCTACACCACGGGACGATAATAAATCAGGCAAAGTGACAGACACCATGGCGCCTGCGTAGTCCTGTCCCTGACGACTGCAAACGTCGGGCTTTCCTTCCCATTCCTCGGCCATTTTTTCATAATTTTATTCTAGCCTCTCTACTAGCAAACAACCGATTTGGGAACATGTCATGATCGTGGTTGTGAAAACTCTGGAGTGTTAAGGAATTGCTGGTGTTTTGATAATTGTTGGTACGGCGTGTTTGGGCATACCGCATAATTTCCTTCATAAACATCCCAATGTGAACTTAATTAAGTCCTGGTGAGAAGCAACAACACTCTGAAGAAATAGATTATTAAGAAAACTGCAACCAACTTGGTTCTTGGCTCTCGCAAAATCGAGATTTAGATGACTGTAAATACACTCAATTATGCGCACTGCCAGACACTGCATTTCACTGTTTGTCCATAAAACGTAATTTGAAATGCATGTAGGATGATACAGCCCTTTCTGTAAAAGGAAGTTATTATCTGTGATAAAAAGTGGTTGTTGACATTGGAAATGCAGACGCATGGATCCAGACGGGAAATTTAATAAAAAGAAAACAACTGTAGCGGGGAAAAGGGGGGTTAACGACATGGCAAAGCCAAGCCAGATGTGATTGCAAATATCTGCCTGCAGGCAAAACCTGGACTCCTACCTTTCAGATGCGCCATTGGCAGCCAGGAGAAGCAAAACACAGCTCCGGATTTAGAAAAGGAAAACGGACCGCTCAACGCATCGCTGCTGGCGGAGCGGGACTCCTGCGAGCAGAGGAGCGCATTTGTTAATTCCTCAGCGCCTTCTTCGGGTGTCTAATGTTAATTGCCTGTGGATTTCCACGTTGCCAGCCTTCCCCATCCGGAGTCCTCAGCAGGCCCCACCCAGTAGTCTAACGAACTGGCTTTAATTATATTCCCCAAACAGCTGCAAAGATCTGAGACCGCGCCGTAGGAACTGTATTTCGACATGTTTTACTAGGCTCAGATAATCTGTTAAATGTTAGCTTATTTAAATAAAACCCACTGGAAAGTTCTCCTCGCTCCACACCCATGCAGTTTTCATCCTGGGAATTATTATCACGGATCTCCAGGACCCTGAGAGACTCCAAGCATATCTTCCAGTCCTCACCAAAGCGAGTTATCGCAGTGGACACAGCCCCTGGTGGGTGCGATTTGGGGCTAATGGTTTTCGTATTTCCTTTAAGACAAATGTGGTTTTCAGCTAGTGTTTACCCAGGCTGTCAGTGGCACTACTTTTTCCTTAGTGTCCAAAATAATTCCATGCCTACGCAAATAACTGAAAATTCATAGATTCTTCCAAAAGGGGTTTGTGAGGCCCCAATTTAAATTTATCCCTGGATTCCAAGCATTTAGTAGAGTTTGGCTTTTAGTTTAGGGATTCTTTCTAAGACCCAGAAAGGATATACTAAAAGCATCATAAAAGTCAGGTTTTCTGAGATATTTTAGTACAAGTGCAACCCTCTCAAGAAGGAAGGTTTGATAGCTCTCCAACCTTCAGCCTAAGTTAGCAAACCACACAACAATAGTGCCCTTCCGGGTCTGTGAATTCCTATCGCTCAGGACAACCCGTAATCCTGAGTGTGGCAGAGCCGCTGTCTTTTCCTTCTCTTCCCAAGTAAATTGCTGGAAGACTCCAATTATAGTGGAACTAATGAGCATGAAGCTTGTGGGTGGTGTGGAAACACTTGGTCCTGCATCAAACCCTCAAAAATTCCAGAAAGAAGGCAGCACCCAAGGGTGTGCACAGGACATTGTTGAAAAGGACAGACCCTGTGATCCAGAATGATTAGTTAAAGTTTCTGAATCTGTAGGTCCAACAGCACAGAAATGTTTCTGATAACATGATGCTCAACAAGAATCAAACATTTCTCAAGTCTTGCCATGAATGTATTTGAAAACAACGATAGCCGCATTAATAGAAGTCAGATCTGGAAAGATCTGCCCAGGTTGTCGTATGGGTGTCCAGGTTAGGGAATTTAAGAAAGTTTAGTAGACCTTGAAACAAAGTCTTCTAAGCAATGTTTAGTGGCACCCAATTGCTAGGTGAGACCAATAGCGTTGGGGGGGGGGGGGGAGGTCCTGTGTTGAAATTCTCAGTCTTAGGGGCCGTTTTCAAGCCTCTGGGTGGAAACCCAGAGCTGGATCTTTGGGTCTGTAACGGCCTCGCTGCTGACATGGGCTGGCACTCCCACAAAGGGAGCACATTGTGGGACCAGCTGGTGAAATTTTGGCCACATAGTAACCTTAGAGTGGGCACTTTTGGAACCTGGGTGTGAACACATAACCATTTCTTTTCAAGGCTTCAAACCTGTAGGATATTGAATAAACAGGCATTTAAGATTAGAAAAAAAGCAGATCTGAACGTGAACCTCAACTTCAAAGATATTTAATAAGCCCTTTGTGATAATGCTGTGCCGGTTGTGATACAAAACAAGATGGTAATGCAGAGATACTAGTCTTTCATTTTAATTCTGATTATTTGCAACTTTTCTTATTGCAACAAGAATACATAAACATGGTATAGAATTTTGAACATTGCCATCACCCCTACTCTTAGCACACAGAGGTAACCAGTGTCAGGATTCTGGTGTATGTCATTCGTTCCTTTATTCCTGTATTACTCATTTATTTATTTAGCACCAATTAAAGGCCAGGAACTATATATATCCTTTCTATGCTTTATCTATACATAAATATGTATATTTTAAAACATGGAATTATATTCTACATAGAACTTTAACCTCATTTGTACTAAATAATATATCAAGAACTTTTTATTTCCTCATCTACTTTACACCATATTAATAGCGATATACTAGCCATTAAACTATAGATGGACCATAGCTTATCTAAACAAACCATGATTGTCAAGTATATGCCTTTTATGTAATTACAAAAAGTACTGTACTAAATGGAAATTTGTACACACATCTTAATGGTTTTGTGATCATAAGTTCTAATAGGTAGACCTACTACATCAAAGAATACATTTTTAGGACTTTCCTAACTTATTATAGAACTAGCCACTGCTTACATTTTGCATTCCCACAAACAATATGTGATTTCTCTTACTCTTCCAATGATACTTTTTCAAATGTCAATTTGCTATGTAAAAATTCACATCGTTTCGAATAGCAGTGTTTTTAGTTAATAGAGAAATTGAACTTTTTCTCATGTGGCTAGCTTCCTGCTGCACTCAATAATAAAAGATATTTACTGAATGCCTACTGTGATACAGACCAGTTCTAGGCACTGGGAAAGATAAATGCTTTTCAAATCATGTAAAGAATAATAAACTACCAGGAGATATAACACGAAGAAAACAAGACATGGAAAGGACAGTCATTTCAAGAGCTACAGTATGAAAAGGAAATTGGACTGGATGCATTTTTTTCTTCTTGTAATCTCTATCTTTTTAACTTTTTGTTTTGTATGTATACAATATACAAAAGAATACATATAACATACATGCACACTTTAAAGAACGATAATTTAAAAAATAAATGCATCAAATGCCCACATACCCATCACCCAGCTTAAGAAACAAATACGACTAATTATCCTGATGCCCTAGGAATGCCACCACCTTCCCTTCCTTCCTTCTAAGAGGTAACTCCTGAGTTTTAGATAAAACACTCCTTGATTTTCTTGCTAAATTTTCCAGATGTGAGGGCATCCCTGAATAACACACTGCTGAGTTTTGCCTGGTTTCGAATTGTGTATAAGTTCTTCCACACTTCTGTGTTTTGTTTGTTTTGTTCTGTTTGAGCTTTTGCCTACACTGTGTGTTTGACCTGATCTGCGTTGAGTACGGATTCGTCATTTCTGTGGATCTAAAGTCTTCCATTACTTAACACACCCCATATGCTCATCCCTCATGCTGTCAGTGGACGCGGAGATTTAGGACGTTTTCTTTTCAGAGCTGTCACAGGCAACGTTGCTACGCATCATCCTATACGTGTCTCCCGGTTAAAAAGTGGACGAGTTCCTTGAGGAGATCTCTTAGATCCAACCGCATGAAATGGTCGTTTCTGAAAGTCAGAAGCGGTCGAGTGATTGTGCTCCGGGATATGCACGCACTTGACCGAATTCCTAATAAGTTGTTTTCTAACATGGCTTCAACGGCTTGCCTAGGTGCAACGGTGTGTGAAAGTTCCTTTGGTTCCGTGCTCCTGCCAATGCTTGCTGTGGTGAGGCTTTTTAATTTGGGCCAGTCTGGAGGTTGGGACATTGCCGATTGTCCCAATAACTAACAAGGCTGGGCATTTTCCATGGGTTCACTAGTTACCCAGGCTTCTTCTGTGTCTGACCTATTCATATTTTTTGCCTCTTTTTTCATTGGAGTGTTTATCGTTTCCTTATTAATTTGTAAATGTTTGTACATACCTTCAGAATACTAATCCTTTGTCAGTTATGTGTTGAGATATCCCAGATCATGGCTTGCTTTTTCACTGTCTCATTGATGTCCTTTGAAGGACAGAGGGTCTTAATTTTATTGTGGTTGAATTTATCCATTTTTCCTTTGTGGTTTGTGTCTTTTGTACTTGTTCAGGAATCCTGCTCTAGTCCCAGAGTCATAAAGATATCCTTCTATATTCTCTTCTAAGTATATTAAAATTTTGCCTTTCACATTTTAGATTTTTAATCAACTTTGCCCCTGGCTTCAGAATTGTCCTTTGAAGATGGACTATAAGACAGCTTTTATGATTTCTGCACAGCGTAACCAGCCACAGCACCACTTTTTAAAAAATGTTTCTATTGGAGTCTAGTTGCTTGACAATATTGTGTTAGTTTACACTGCACAGCAAAGTGAATCAGCTATGCATATACATATATCCCCTCTTTTTGGATTTCCTTCTCATTTAGGTCGCCACAGAGCATTGAGTAGAGCTCCCTGTGCTACACAGTAGGTTCTCATTAGTTACCTATTTTATACAGAGTATCAATAGTGTGTATATGTCAATCCCAATCTCCTAATTCATCCCACCCCCCGCTTTCCCCTCGACATCCATACATTTGTTCTCTACGTCTGTGTCTCTATCCTGCTTTGTAAATAAGATCGTCTATACCAATTTTTTCAGATTCCACACATATGCATTAATACACGATAACAGCACCACTTTTTGAATGACTCATCATTTCCACACTGACCTGCAATTGTGAGCTCTGCCATTTATGGGATTTCTGTCTGATGGGCCACTTTCTGGGCTCTCTATTCTATTCCTTTGGTCTCACGGTGCTAATAGACGGTGTCTTTATTGCTAAAACCTTATAAGAAGACTTGATATCTTGTAGAGTATATGTTCTGCCTGGTTCTTCTCAAGACTGTCTTGCTTATTCGATTTACTCTTCCATTAAAATTTAGAATCCGCTAATCAAGTCCTGCAAAAAAATATCCTGTTGGAATTTTTATTAAAATTGTTTTCAATCTCTCATCACATCGTGGAGAACTGACATTTTTATGATGTCTTTCTACCATGAATATGGCTCTCTCTCCATTTGTTTAGTTTCCCTTGTTATAGTTGAATACAACTGTATGTGTCTACGTAAAGGACCTGCATGGCATTGTTAGATATGTGCTGGGCATCCTCCCCTGGCCCCTGAGTGTGCCCTCCACTGCTCCCGTCATGCCCTGCGTCCAGGAGATGAACTCCGTAGACTCTACGTCCAGGAGTCCCTGCGTCCAGGCTCCCAGGAGGGTCGGAAACAGGAAGCAATGGCGAGGAGAGCAGAGGACAGGAAGAGAGTAAGATGGGGTGTTGGGCCCCGCCCCCTCTCCTTCAGGCAGTCAGGCCACAGGGCTGTGCTCTTCTCCTGAAACAAAACTCACCTCCCACTTTTAGAAGTTGCCTAGAGCTGCAACTCCCTCTCCAGGTTCTGGTATCCACGCCCCACTCTCACCCCACAGACTGAGCGTCCTCAGTGTTACCTACCTGGGGGTGACCGTCTTTGTTGGCCTCCCTTCACCCTGACTACATCTTTCTAGTCATCAGACTCTACGTTGAGGATGCTACCAGTTTCCTGTAGAGATCCCAACTGGATACAACTGTGTGTGTGTGTGTGTGCGTGCGTGCGTGTGTGTGTGTGATTTCTCATAATTTGTAGATTTTTTTGCTTTTTCTCTATGGAAAAAAATCATATCATCTGCAAATAGTGGTACTTTGTTTTTTCCTTTTTGACCCTTGCACTTTGCTTATTTGACTGAGCTCGCTTATACTCCACAGCAACGTTGATGGTAGAAGCAGCCACAGCCCTTGTTTCATCCCTAATGTTAAAGGCATTGCTTTCCATAATTTTCCACGAAAAAGTCATTTGCTGTAAATAAAGGAAGTTCCATCCTAAACTTAGCTTGCTAAGGTTTTACCATGCATGGTTGATGAATTTCGTGAAATGTTTATCTGAATCTATTGTGATCACGAGATTTTCCTCCTTTAAACTATAAATATGATGATTTACATAATACATTTTACGATAGAAAATCAATCATTCCAGAAATAAATGCTATTTGATCATTGCTGGCCCTAGTTATCGAATAGTTTATTTAGGATTCTTGCCTCTAGATTCACGGCCAGATTGGTCCATGATTTTCCTTCTACTTTTGGAATCAAGGTTGTATTAGTCTTGTGGGTGAGAAGTGTTCTCTCTTTTTCTACTCTTTGAAAAGAGTTTGTCTAAGCCTGGAACTATCTGTTCCTTGAAAATAGAGTATAAACAACCTATAAAAACATCTGGAACTGGTACTTATTTTGTGGAAAGATTTTTAACTACTGACTCAAATTCTTTCAAAATTATGGGATCCTTCAAGTGTTTATTACTTCTTAAGTCAGCTTTAATAATTTACACTTTTCTAGGAATTTTCCAACTTCACAGACGTTTTCAAGTATTTGACATCAACTTGATCATCATATTCCTTAAATTTTAATCTCGGCTGCATCAGTACTTACGACCTTAATTCATCCTGATACCGTCTGTGACCTCTCTTTTTTTCTTGACCTGTCAGAAGTTTGTCATCTTAAGCAAATTTGGCCTTGATAATTTTGTGGGTTTCTTTTTTATTTAATTTATTTCAACTCTTATTCTTTTCATTTTTCTACGATCTTTGGACCTATACAGTTATTTCTTTTTTTCTGTCTTCCTAAAATGGACACATAGCTAATTTCTTGTCAGCCTTTCTTCTTTTCTAACATAAGCATTTAAAGCTACAAATGTCACTCTAAAATATACTTTAGGCATGCTTGCCAAGTTTTTATAGCTAGTGATCCTGTGCTCATTATCATTCAACCTTAACTACTTTCAATTTCAATAATGATATCTTCTTTGAGCCATAGGTCCTTTTTTGTTGTTAATTTCCAAGTATATGAGGTTTCCTTTAAGTTTACCTTTTTGTTGTTAATTTCTAGTTCATTTGTATTGTGGCTAGGGACTTTGAAATTTGTAAGCTTGGTTTATGACTGTTAAGAAATAAATTTTTAAATAAGTCCATGTGTGCTTAAAAGGAATATGTAATTTCCAGTAGCCAGGTGCAGTTGATACACACACATGTATGAACACATACGTGCATATATACATATGTGTGTATGTTTATGTCTCGGTAGGTAAATACAATATTGTGCTGTTCAGATCACCTATGTCCTTGATGATGTTTTTACTGGATCTATCAATTACTGAGAGGCATATTTTAAAACATGTCAAACATCTCCTGAAAACAGTCAGTTTTGGCTTTATATATGATTAGGTGCCTACAAATTTAGAATCAGAGCTTCCTGTTTGACTGAAACTTCTACCAGTATGAAACTCTCTAATAAATTATTTTGCACTTAAGGCTAGTTTTTTCTGATCTGGTCCTATCCACCTGATCACCGAGGACTCCAGCGTACTGACCTAGTTAAGTAATAAAATGAACTCAAAGCCGTCTGTCAGGCAGACAGAATCTATAGCTTGATCACAATCTCCACCAAATTTGAAGGGTGAAATGCTACTTTTTTTTCCAGCTTTCCCCTTATCTCCATGCTCTGTAATTTGCTTTTATTTTTTATTCACTCTCCATTACTTAAGTGCCTCTTAGATGAAGTCGTTCGGGACAGGCTAATCATTGGCCAGCTTGAGATGCAAAATAAACTTCTCAGAGCCACATGTGGTTCTCTGACCTTGGTTAAAACACTACCAAAAAGCCTTTTTCACTCAACATATTTTCAGGCCAATTAAAGACACAGAAATGTCAAAAATTCTCCAAGATGTCAACAAGACAGATCATGTGGGGTTCTTTCCATTCCGTGATCTTGAAAATCACGTCCACCTGACCTTGGTGGGAAACTTGGCCCAGTGGACAGATGCACCCGCTGCAGTCTCTTCCTCAAGGTATGAACTGTGATGCTACTGGGGATGGGGAAGAAACCAAAAGACAGAAAGATAAGGATCCCTGAGCAGAAACTGACTTTCTGGCCACGTGTGGTAAAACAGAAATTGGCCTTTCGGGGTCTGGGTTGAGGGTGACTGTTAGCTTGGGTCACCTCCTCATAAGAGGGGGCACGCGCAGGCTCAGCTGTCGTGGCTCACGGGCCCAGCCGCTCCGCGGCATGTGGGATCTTCCCGGACCGGGGCACGAACCCACGTCCCCTGCATCGGCAGGCGGACTCTCAACCACTGCGCCACCAGGGAAGCCCCCATTCATTTTTTTATTAGATTATTTGTCTCACCTACTAGGAGACACTCCATGTGATCGGGGACCTCTCTTTATCGCAGAGCCTGCCTTTCATAGTCGCTAAATAAATCATTGTTCAAACAGCCGATGAATGGATGGATGAATCCAGCCAGGCAGCCAGCTGACTGCCTTAATGGACAGACACGCAGTCGTAATAGCTTTTGGAGAGGAAAGGAACTACAGTCCCACTGTTGTTTTGGGTTTTCTTTTTCATCCTCGAACAAAACCGCGAGGTTATAACCTAGAAAAGCAGCACCAAGAGAATCTACCCCGTCAGTTTAGTCCATTGAAGAAGCATCCTGTCCCTCCTTTGAGAAACGGTGATTTCAAGGAGAAACGTTAACACTCTTGCTTAAAGTAAGTGTTTGGATGGGCTGAAATTTGGATGAAGCCATCTGTCAGGGATTCCTCAGGGAAAAAAAAAGTTATACATGCTGCCTGTGGTTGAAAATCAAAACAAACTTAGAATCAAACATTTTCTTACTCTGTCCAATGTGTGTCTGAGAAGATACAGTGGAAGACAGAAATTGAAATGACATGAAAACATTTCATTTCTCTTGCCTCAAATTAGTTTGCTGTCTGCAAATTTCAGAGATCAAATAATCTGAGCTTTCAGATCTTATGATTTATAGGGAAGGAGGGATGGAAGGAGAATCAAAGACTAACGGGGGAGAGAAAGAGAAAATAGAGGGAATCAGAGACAGAGAGGGAGAGAGAGAGAAGAGAGAGGAAGCAGACACACACAGACTGGTATGAAGCGAGCGTGCTCCCAGCCAGCATGGGGAGGAAAGGGGAGGAAACCCTACACCTTTGAGGTTTGTTTGTCTCTTTTTAAGTCCTGGGAAGACTAGATAAGGAGGTAAGGGAACTGGAAGAGGAGAGGGCGAGAGAAACTGTAACACATTTTAAATGCATTAAGTGGAGGGAGGCTTCAGGCGATCTCGCTGAGGGTTCTTTCCCTGCCTGAGACCGGTTCCTGCTCAAAGGGGCATCAGCGTTGCCCACCGCCCCTGCTGTCCCCGTGACAACTCCCGGTACGTATCATTCACGGGCTCTGTTAGCCTGAATGCAAATGGACGCTCACCGCAGCTCACAGCCTCCGGCCCCGGGACCTCGGCCTGGCGGGCCTTCAGCTCAACAGTATCAGGAAGCAGATGGAAATAACCCCTGCTTCAGGCAGAGAAAAGAAAACCTGTCACTTCACAGGAATCTGGAGAAAGCCTTCCAGACCCACCAGTCCTCGTGGCGTCCAGCAGCACTTAACTTACCCCACACGGAGCGTGCATCTCTGTCCTGCTCCCCCTGAGGCAGACTTAGTTGTAGGCTTATCTCTGAAGGCCCAACTCCCCCACCCCACGGGGCTCGGGAGGGAAGGGGCCGTGCCCGACTCGCCTTGTCCATAGAGCAGCTCCATAAACTGGAAATGGAGCTGATGCTGAGCCAGGCAGGAGGTCACACAGCTCATGACTGGGGAAACTTGGGTCCTCTGAGGTCTCCTTCCAGAGCTCATTCAACCTGACCCTAGCCCTCACGCAAAACCTCAGCGGTCCTTCCTTCTCGCAGGCGGCAGAAGTGTTCACTAGTGTTCCATCAATAACCGTCCACAGTCCAATAACTCCCTATTGTCGTATGTATCGAGCTGCTCAGCTCTGGTCTCTCTCTCCCAAATCCATACTTTGCAACATCTCCAAACTATCACTGAGCTTATAATACATAAAAAAAAAGAAAAAGGTCATCTGAATTAGACTCTTTGATGTCACAGGAATAAGACACACAGATCGTCTTTCGTGGTGGGACCTGACTTTAAGAATGAACACACTGGGAACTGAGTCAACCTGAAAGCAATCTCAGCAGCAACATAGGCATGAGAATTATAGCACCTCCAAGCCTGAGGTGCACCTCAGGCTTCAGGGACTACTGAGACAGTGCTCACTCCGTGCTGCTCTGCACGCCCTGGGCTCTAGGCCTACGTCATCTGATTTTCCTGGCCCAAGAGAAGTCTGCTGAGGTCAGTGTTTTCTCCATCCAATATGGACGCATCTTGTCGGGCAGAGTTCCTTACAGGATAGGCCTCCCTCATTTAGATCCTTTGGTTCAGTCACTGAATCCTGGACACACACTTGACACCTGGAAAGCAGGTGTGGCACGCGGTATTTATCTGTCTGTCCATCCATCCATCCTTCCTTCCCTCCATCCACCTAGGTATCTCCTGGCGCTGCTTCCTTCTGTGTTGATGTCATTCTCAGGCAGATTCTACCCACATGGTCCGAAAGCTGGCCCCAGCAGCCCTGGAGTTGTATCTCCCTTGCAGAGACCATCTGAAAAAGGTTTCTGTCTGGGCTGACTGGACCCATGTCACCCTGTGGTGGGAGCGGTCTTGCAAGCACTTAATTGACTGACCCACCAAAATGGAACAGAATGCAAAGGTCCTAAAGAGAAGAACAGCCAGACGAAAGAGCCAGAGATGACACACTGCACAGGTCTTCATTCTGATGTAATGACAATGGTTTGCTCTGTGATAGGCAACTGGCATCACACTGTGTCTCTACACAAATTGCCTCAAACTGTGACAGATATTTCAGTGTGTTTAAAGGCAGCTTCCCTTCACACACACACACACACACACACACACACACACACACACACACACACACATTGGCTCCAGCAAAAGTGTTAACTTACAGCTTTATTTGGGGACTTCCCTGGTGATCCAGTGGTTAAGATCTCGCCTTCCAATGCAGGGGGTGCGTGTTCGATCCCTGGTCGGGGAGCTAAGATCCCACATGCCTCATGGCCAAAAATCCAAAACATAAAACAGAAGCAATATTGTAACAAATTCAATAAAGATTTTTTTAAAAAATTTACTTCAAAGCATGTTGGAAAAGCATTTTCCCAGGGATGTAAATCAAGTGTGACTTCACTGGATGTCAGAGCAGATCATTCTGATTTTTAACAACTGCATATAAACTGCAAGAGAAATACTCCTCGGGCTGGCAGAAGGGATGGAATTGGTCTCCCCGCTGTCCTGCCCAAGGCCATTTTTCAGACACTACATTCCTTCTTCTGCTTAGAACGAAGCAAGGTTCGCATGGAATGAATGAAACCCAAATGAATTTCCCAAAGGGGGAAAAATAAAAACGCCTCCGGATTTTGATATACAGTGTGGAGAGTACAGGTCAGGAGAAAAGAAGAGGGTCATTCAAACAGAGATACCCAAGAGGGCTACAAACGTGTCTCATTTGTTGAGCATCACACGTTGTAAGGCGGGGGAACTTGGTCGGATATGGATTTATGCGCCAGACCACCAAATGTAACTTCGGGGGATTTCTTGGTTTTTTTAAGGAGAATGAAATCCAACTGGCCAGCTTTCAATCACGCAGGAACTAACTGTCCGGGTATGAGCTGCCCAGTCCTTTTCCCCACTGGCCGCTTTGTGCAATTACATCACCCTGGGGAGGGCACAGGAGAGGAAAGAGTGTGAGGTTTTAAACTATCAGCTCCGGTAGCAAGGTAGCAAGTCCACCAGCTAAGATGGGAGCCATGGGCAGAGGGTTTAAAACTGTGCTCAGGCCCACGACCCTTCCATGACTGCAGAGACCGTGAACAACATCCCTTGGGAGGCTGCCTCACCCTCATCAGGAAGGGAGAAGGCCGTGGGGTGGGGAGGGAAGGGTGGCCAGAGGTTGTGATGCCGACAGGAAATAAATCCTTCCAGACAAGAAGGCAGAAGAGGACCCCACTACCCTGTGGCCACTGAGAATCCCCGAGGCCCTTACATTGCTTAAAGTTTGGGTAAAGTGTCTTCTTTCTGAAAAGTGCACCAGGTAATAAAATCTTACCTTCTTAAAATAATGTTTAATTGCTTAACTAAGAAGGAGTATATTCTTTTAAGTGTTCATACAATACGAATTACAGGCACACCTCCGTTGATTGCACTTTGTTTTACTGCGTTTCACAAATATTACTTTTTTTGCTAATTGAAGGTTGATCAAGCAAGTCTATGGGCGCCATTTTTCCAACAGCCTTTGCTCACCTCCTGTCTCTGTGTCACATTTTCGTAATTCCTAAAACCTTTCAAACTTTTTCATTATTATTACACTTGTTATGGTGATGTGTGATCTTTGATGTTACTACTCTGACTCACTGCGGCTCAGGTGATAGCATTTTTCAGCAATGAAGTATTTTTAGTTAAGGTATGTACATTGGTTTTTTAGACATAATGCTATTGCACACTTAACAGGATAGTCTAAACATAACTTTTGTATGCACTGGGAAACCAAAAATTTCATGTGACTTGCCTTATTGTGACATTGCTTTGTTGCAGTGGTCTGGAACTGAACCCACATCATCTCCAAGGTTTGTCTCAACACAGGATTGAATTGTATGTACTGTCCCATCTATACTTTTTCACATAGACATATATCTTATAAATGTCTATCTTATAAATGTCTATATCTTATAAATGTCTACCTTATTCTCTTTTACTCCTGCGTTTTATTCTGTAATATTGGATATATCACAATTTATTTCCCTAATTATTGACGTTTACATGGTTTCTAATTTTTTGCCATTATAAACCATGCTGCACTGAAAATCCTTATCAACGCTTCTCTGTGCACATGTGGAAAGAATCCTCTTGGACAGAAACATAGAAGTGGTGGTTCAAAGAATACAGACATTTTTACTTTTGATATATACTCTCAAGTTGACCTCCGAAAGACTATTACCATTTTATACTCCCTCAACATTGAAAGCAACAGAGTCCTTTTAAATGTCCAATCTAATGGGTAAAACGTGATCTACCGTCATTACTTCCATGTTTGTTCATTATTTACTGAATAAGCATCTTTCCACATGTAAATTGGTCACTTTTACTTAGATCAGTGACCTGACTGCTTATAGTTTTGCCTACCTTTCTACGTTTTTCTTTTTCTTATTTATTTTTATGAGCTCTTCATGAATTCTGCTCTTTATTATGTAGCTTGAAAATATGTTACCCCAGCCTGTGGCTCGTGTTTTATGTACCTCACTGTATTAAAGCTTAGGATGTCTAATATGGCCTTAAAAAGAAAACTGTATCCTGTATGGGTTCTGGGTTTTACATCTTGCTTAAAAAAGACATTACCCATCAAAGAATTACAAAATTTCTATTTTTTCTAATACTTTTATAGTTTTACTCTAGATTTAGCTCTTTAATCCATACAAAGTATGTTTTTGTATTTATGGTGAGATTGAAATTTCCTTTTCTTGTTATTATCCTGACACTGTTTATTGAATAGGTCCTCGCTTATTCATAATTTGAAGTGTTACTTTTGTATTAAATACTAAATTCCTACGTAAACATACATGGATCTATTTATAGACTCTTTGTTCCATTGATCTATTTCTCTACTCTTGTGTCAACAACACACTGTTTTAATTGTTAACATTTTAAAGTATGTTTTGATATAAAACAGGATAAATCTCCTATCACTGTTCACCCTTTTCCAATAAACTTTTGATTAATTTGTGCATTTTCTAGCGTATATAAACTTGCAGATCAGCTTGTCAAGTTTCATAAAATATCCCCTTGCAATTTTTCTTAGCATCGCACTGAATTAGTGGATTATCTGGGGGAAGAACTGACACCTTCACAACTCTGAGTCTACAATCCAACGCAGTATGCGTCTGCTTATTCAAGTTTTCGTTGGTCCTTCAATACAATGTTATGGTTTTCTTCATATTAGGTTTATTTCTAGATTTTGTTTTCTCTTGTAATTAAAATATTTTCATGGCGTCCTCTAATTGTTTATTGATAGCACATTGGATTATTAATTCTTCATCTATTCATTCAGCAAGTATTTGTTAAACGCTCACTATGGGGGACACCCTGCAATCCTAACTCTACTGCAGGTATACAGACAAATTATTGATTTTTGTATTGTTGAAAGATAAACTGAAGCATATTAAGACTCTTCAGAGTTTACTTAAGCCAAAGTCAATTATAATGGAGCTGCCAATCCATCCGGGGTTAGGAGTGCTCTACCAACGGGAGCCGGAGACTTTTACAGAGAAGATGCGGCAGCAAAGCGAACACAGTATGTGATTGGCCCAGAGCGGCGCCTTCCGTGTTTGGAAAAGCCTATTGGCTGTTCTGGCTCCCGTTTCTCAGCCCTGAGGCCTCACTGCCTTAGGCCTCGGTTTGCCACCTGAGTCTCTCTTAGTTGAATTCGTTTAGCAGCATCATCGTTCATCCCTCTATGAAAACCTCCGGAATGAAGTATCAATGAGTAAATTTTAATAACCAGAGCAAGTGGATACATAGGCCAGAAAGTTTAAAGGAAAAGCAAAATGGTTGGACGACCTCCTTGAGTACATTTTCAACCCCATTTCTAGAGTCTTCTGTAGAAAGAACAGCTTCTCTTGTTCTGTTTTTATGTTTTGACTCCACAATTCTGGGTGACTCAGACGTCAAGAGACAACTCGGTTCTGGAGGAGGGGCCGCCGCCGGAGCTGCTGCTGTAATTTAGGGCATGATCCTCAAATTATGAGGCTTGGATGACACAAAATGCCAAAGGAAGCTGGGAGCCCACGTGAACCTAAACTACAGGTTTGCACTTTTTCCATTTCTCTGCCTTCCCTTCCCTGTCTCCAGCCCCTGCCATCCACACCCCACACCCTCCAACTAAGCTTTTCTATTGCAAATGATCAGAGACAGGATTTGAATAAAAGCCCCAGCTCTTTCCTCTGCTCCCAGACCTGCAGACAACAGCATCCTGGTTTGAGACATTCTCCACGCTTATTACCACCAACGGTGAAATGAATAAGCTTATCTGATGTGTGAAATTTGAGCAAAAGAAAATTACAAAATAATAGATAAAAACAAAGAGGTGCCTCGTTGTGCATTTGTGAAGGGCTTCACCAGATGAATAACTGGCCTTTCGATTTTTTTATATCATTAGGCTTGAACAAGAGAACAATAACAAAGGATTTACCACCACCACCACCCCCCAAAAAAGTGATCAGGACAACCTCTGCAAAAGATTGTTAACCCTTGAATAATTCAGAACCCAGAGTCCACTGAAGCTAAATTCCAGCAGAGACAGAGACAGAAGTGAATTTTTCACTACAAAAATTTCTAAAAGAATCAACTGGCAAATTTTCAGCCCAAGTAGCTAAAGGAGAACTTTTCCATTGGGTTTATTGAATGCCGGGCAGTGTTACTTAAAACGGACTTTGCTGGGTGGGTGTGCTTTGTCCTTTTTTTTTTTTTTTTTTTCTACAGTTGATGTCAAGTCCAAAGTGGCATGAGACGGGAGAATGCCCTCCTAGCCATCCTCTCACCTTAATAAAGTCCTTTTTTCCCTCAGCATTTTTATTCGTTCATAGCATTTCACCTGACTACAGAAGTAATGTGTATACACTAGACATTTTGGAAAATACTGAAAATCACAGGGAAGAAAAAGTTAAATCATTTCTTTTTCCAGCACCCATCAATCACCACTATTAAGATTTTAGTGTTGAGTCTTCTAGCCTGTCCTTCTCAATGTATATATTCATATTCTTCACAAAAATGAGAACGTGCCACTTTTGTTTTTTCATAAACCATTGAAAATACTCACCATCATGGTGGCAGTTAGATCCCTTCCCTTGATGGGTCATAATTTTTCAACCACCCCCCTTACGGAGCGTTTGGGCTTTTCTTGGTGGCCCTTTTAAGCATGGAGTTCATGGTTAAAGATGTGAACAATACATATACAGGGGAGCTTAACTCACCCCCAAGCGACACTTCCAGTTCTGTGACTGAGAACCCTCCTGGGGCACAGACCTGACGAGGAAAAAATGACAGGAATATACTTTACACACTTAGGGGGGAGTTGGCTCAATTAGACGGTAGCACCCTTATGAAAATGTCAACAGCTCCTTGGCTCCATGTACAGGGAAACAACCCACCAAAGAGGAAAACAATTCTTCTTGAGCCCTCAACTTATACACACTATGAAAGTGCTCCTTTCCCTAAAACACTGCGAGGCAAGGTCCCTTGAACCTCTACATCCCTTTTAAATGCAATGACCTCCAACATTTGAATGTTCCCCTCCAGTGGCACCCGCCTGGGTCACGTCTTAGCCCAGACCCCGTCCCGCTCCCCACTGGATCCGCTCTTGTTTGTGACGATCTTCAGTTTCTGCTGCGTCAGGGCGATTTGGAAGAACCCCTCTTTATCTGCACCCGCATTTTCCCTTCCGCAAGGGTCCCTGTCTGATTCAACTCGGTAGCTCCGCGCGGGAGGCGCCCAATAAATATTTGTCGAATGATTCTTTCAAGGCACCTGGGTGAGGGCCCCGGGCGCTTTTTCTGCGTTTAGGTCTCTCACAGGCTGGAGGCCACAGTTCAGCAAAGCCAGGGCAAGGTCAGGGGGGCCCGGGAAGGCAGCTTTCAAGTTGAGTAATGAAAGGCGATGTTAATTACCGACATGGGCCATTTAGAAGGAAGAAAAATGCTATCTCTTATTAATTTTGCTGAAATGGACACACTCTTGTCAGTGGCTAATGGTTAACAAAGCCCTTCCTTTCTGAAGACAGAGCAGGAATATCTCAGAACAACGAGCTGGGGGCCACAGAGCAGAGACCAGCTTCTGCCCCACCGCGTCTGTGTAGGGCTGAGATAATGTGACTTGCTTTTGTTTGGGTTTTTTGTTCCTGTACCAAGTTAGACACAAAGCCATCCACGAGAGGTTAAAAGGTTCATTGGTACCAAGATGTTTAGGAAGGGCTTTTTACAGGGAACCTCAGTCACCACCAGGCTCCCGCTAAGGACACAGGAATCGAGTTCACATTTTACTGTGGGGAGGCGAGAGGTAGAAAGAGAACAGAAATCAGCTTGTGGAATGGGGATGCCTTCTCCTCTTAGTGCGAAGCGCTAATTTAGTCAAGAAGAAAGGCTCTGTGGAAGCAGCACTTTCCCTGGGATTTCGGGCCCCTGGATAATCTTGGGCGGACGTGCATAAACGCTTCTCCAAGGCCCCGTGCTTTCCATCTGAACGCTGGATTTGGCAGTTGTGAACTTCAAGTGGACCTATTTAAGCTGATCAGAGGAAACAGGCTGACAGTGAGCTGATTAGAAAGCTCTTAGAGACCCTACTTTAAAGGGGGAGTGGAGTTCTTAACTTTTTTTCCATCAGCTTTGCAGAGGGCCCGGGAGCCAGGAATAAACGAGAAAGGATGGGGCTGGGGGGAGGGGAGGAAAGCGTCCATTTTCAAACACGAAGAAAAACAACCTCCTTGCCAGACCTTTGCCAACCTTCCTGTTCTTGTCAAGCTCAGCTTTGAGGGAATGTTTGAAGATAACAAGAGAGGAAATCATGAAATGATACGGCGAGGCCGAGCTAGACTTGAAGAGACAAGTGCAAGCTGTTTCCTCGACCCGGGCTTTTCTCCAGGCTGCCAAAAAGGAACCATCTATCAGACCCATAAATAGGTTAGGAACCTCGGAGTAAAATGCTTCTTTTAACAATAAAACGATGATATCCGAGTTTGTCTAGAAAACAACGTTACAGCCGTAATCGGCCGCCTTTTCCGTGATACACACAAAAGTGTGCTTTTGTCTCCAGGGATGGAAAAGGTGGGGTTGACGCCTTTCAAAAAGCTGAATGTTTATTAGGAGTGAGGAGTTCTATTTGAGAAAATGTTATAAACATATTAACGTTCAGAGGGAACCCTTCAAAACCTGTCTGGGAAAATAGGAGTTGCTGACACGACATACATGCAGAAAAAGACTCCACTGCAAATTCTAAGGAAATGAGTAAGTTGTCTCTTTGCCATCCACAGAGCCCTTATCAGCAACAAAAAGTCCAGGTTAAGGGTTTGCTTCCTAAACTGACAGCCCCCAGCTGACCTAAAATCAAACAGGTAGTTGGGAGTTGGGGGAGTCTGGGGGCCCATGGGAAGAAGCCTGCACATCTGACCCTCTTTAAAACGCGCAGAGGGGCTTTCCTGGTGGCGCAGTGGTTGAGAATCCGCCTGCCAGTGCAGGGGACACGGGTTTGAGCCCTGGTCCGGGAAGATCCCACATGCCACGGGGCAACTAAAACCGTGCGCCACAACTACTGAGCCTGCGCTCTAGAGCCCGTGAACCACAGCTACTGAAGCCCACGCACGTAGACGCCGTGCTCAGCAACAGGGAGAGGCCACCACAATGAGAGGCCCGCGCCGTGCAACGAAGACCGCAACTAGAGAAAGCCCGCGCGCAGCAACAAGGAGCCAACGCAGCCAAAAATAAATAAATGGATAAATAAATAAATAATCTATTTTTTTTAAAGTGTTTAAAACGTGCAGAGTCTGAGCTGCCGTCTCCAGGAAAAGAATAACCATCTACGTTCCAGACCTTAAACTGAAAGTGACGTTTACAAATTAGCTCTGAATACATATTATCCTTCCCGTGAAGAGCTGCAGCCCAAGTGAAACCAAATTCGAAAAAGACGCAGTGCAGCTCCTACATACACAGAACCAAACCAAGCTGCCCTAAAACTGGCATATTTCTCTCAGTCTTTCAAAATAGCATGGTGATGTCATGCTTTTCATCGTTCCCCAAAACCAACCACTTCTCCTTCCTGAAAATAGCTTGGTACAGTTCTAAGGGAAAAGGAAAGGGGGAGTCCAAATAGAAAGAAAAAAAATTTAAGTTTAAACCAGCAACTAATAAAAGTCAATCTTTTCTTTCCTGTTTACTCATCTCCCTGACTCTGTGTGTGTGTGTGTGTGTTACTCCCCAAATCCCTCTGAAATTTGTACAAGAAGGAAACATTGTCTCCAAAATAATTTACATAGTCTTACTTCTGAAGCTTTCTCATTTTTGTGAATTTCCCCTTTGTTCTCCACCAGTGAACGCACTGGAGTTGGGATGAACCAGATTCTTGTCTTGGAGCCCTTGGAAAATTATAAATGTATTCGGAGGAAAGAGGAACAAATTAAGGAAACTGCAGTTAATATCAGGGGCTGGGTCCAGGGTTGTCTGTGCTGTTTGAGCCTCGGGGCACCTGTAAGGCTTTAAACTACAGACTCATAGGACTCGCTGGGGACCCATTAAATCATTTGACTAAAGCCCAGGCATCTGCAACATTCAAAAGGAGCCCAGGTGACTCAGAGACACAGTCAGCTCTGAGGACCGCCGATCAGACTGGACGTAGACCAGCGTTCCACAGAGCAGGTTCTCACATCCCTCCCTCACATCCTGTGCCACCTCTTACAGTCACAGCAGAGGCCAGATCTTCCGATAGATTCACCACTTCAGACCCCGCCCCTTAAATAGCTTAGCATCCTCTCCTGCTTCCTTTATTTCTCATAAATTGCTATAGATTGTCTTTGATCTCAGAGGCGAGCTCCCTATAAAAAGGAGGCAAAGGAACGGAGATGGAGAAAACTTGACCCAAGAATCCAGTAAGATTAGCTAGAAGGACCCCTGCCAGAGATGGAAGCTTTGGGTCAGTGAGTCTCGACTGGGGATAAGCAGAGAGAGAGGGAGGGGGAAGCACTTTGAAATGACACCCGCCACCCAACTTACGAGACTGTCAGGTACCTGAGGGCTAAACCAGAAAAAATGCAAGTCCAAAAAGGTGATTTCCAATAATGAAAAGATCTCTCTTTTGCGCGGACTTCTTAACTTTGTCAAGTACTTCTCCTTCTCTGCTTTTGTAACAAATTCCATAAATAGCTATACGCTCACACAAGATCTGTTCAGTAAGCACATTTTAAGACTGCTTTCATTTCCCGGCTTGATTAAGAGCAACACAGGGAAATTTTCATGGGATTATGAAATTGATTTCTAAATACCAGTATGTTTTTAATTTACTTTTTTAATTTTTACTTTCTCAAGCCAAATATCTGTCTGACACTTAAAAAGCTCTTCGTCTTTGGGCTACAGCTGACCGTGAGAGTGGGGCGTGTTTTCCCGTTTCTGTCTCTGGTCGAGCGTCTCCTGCAGCATCATGGCCAACCTGAAAGACACCCGCCGTTGAGGCCCCTTCCTCACCGCCCCTGGCATACCGTGTCTGTTTTCTACCCTCACACGTGGCCATGCAGACTGGTTACTTCATCAGAAACTTAGATTCTTGTGAAATCACCTTCTACTTTTCCCCCTTCAAATGAACGATCCCTGCTTCTTCTAAGCCTGCCCAGCCATCCGGGTTTCGAGCCTCCCATCACCCCCTTGGCTTCCTCCGGCACCCTCCGAGTCCCACCAGGCTCCTCCAGGACCGCAGTGATGTGCCCAGGCTAGCAGGAACGAGGCCAAACAGTGTCCTGCAGACTTCCGGTGACTTGAAAGGTCAGAGGAGGGCGGGTTCCCTCGCCACAACCCCACCAGGGAGACCTCGGTGGAGGAGGCGGGTCCTGACCTTGGGTTCAAAGGGCAGATTAGGACGGGTGGGGGGGGGAGAGGAGACAGCAGCTTTGGACAAGAAGTCTTCCAGGTTTGCCGCACAAGAGCCCTAGGACAGAACAAACGTGGGGCTGGGCAGGGGTGCCACAGAGGGACAAAATAATTAGAAGGCTCTTTCAGCCGGAGAGCTGGGTCTGTAGGAGACCCCTAGAAATAAAGTTGGAAAGGAAGGATGGCTGAAAACCCGGTGAAGCAGTGCGAAGCCAAGGTCCTTGGCAATCGTCAGAAAAGCAGCTGAGAGGCCGCTCTTGGATTCTGAAGAAGAGAGTGACATTGAGGATGTCTGAGCTGGCAGCCGTGTGCCTGAAGGGGCCGATGGCGCCCTGGGGTAAGTGAACACAGGGATCTGGGTGTGAGGCGACGGCGGCCCAGCCAAGGTTTGTTGATAAGCGTGTTGCCCAAGACGGAGTCGAAAGTCTCGCTGAAGTCGAGCTAAATGAAATCTATCCATTGCCTTGAACCCAGCAGGCCAACCTAGGTCTCCAGGGAGACAGAAAGCTCATCTGACGGGTCTTGTTTCTGCAGCCGGGTGAGCCCTACCTCGTCTCTCAGAATACACGTGCGGATCTGATGATCGTTTTCCTCCTCCCACTGCTAGGACCTTCCCGACAGAATCACCTAAAAATATTAGAATCATGGAACGTTAGGACTCAACACAGCCTCAGGAATTGGGTGGCTCCTGTGACATGTCACTTTGCACTGAGAGCCACCACGTGCCCAGAACTGTGCCGGATCACAGCAGAAGCACCTCCCACAGAACACAGCAGCTCGTGCAACTCCTTCGTTTCGCAGCCAGAAGCCCAGATGCAGACACTACATGACACGCTTGCCATCATACAGAGGTTACAGAGCCAGGTTAAAGGTGCAGCAGATGAACATGCACAAGGAGATTTCATTTTTATACGTACCAGGTGGAGAGATCGTATGTTTACAACCTCCCTGTCTACTTCTTGTGTGTGTGTGTATATATATGTATATATGTACACATATACAGGTGTGATGTATGCGGGTATAAACATATATGTGCATGTATGCAAAAAGCTCTGTGGTAGCTGAGATTATCAAAGAGTTCATACGTATACAACCTGATTTGGCGTCCAGGCGATGCAGATAGGGAAGCTTCCCTTTGATTCAGTGACTTACAGAAAAAATATGGTCTTTATCGCTGGGCTTCCCGTGCGGACGTAGCCTGGGAGCGGAAGGGGCGGCCTTTCCTGTAGCCCTCGCGTTTACTGTTGATATCGCGCTTGGCAACACTCTGAGCGCCCCCCAGCCCCAAGCACAAGGCGCTACAAAGCACTCCACTCTCAGGATTCACTTTCCCATCCCGGAATGTTTGCGCTTAAAACAGGCAGGAATTGGTTGCGTTTGGCACCCAGGGGCAGCCCTGCCGATTTAGGCGCGGTGGTTTGTTTCCACGGTCTCCAAGCCTCCCCGCTCACAGGAGGCCTGCGGATTTGGTTTTATCTGTGGGTCAGGACCCAGGCCCTGCCAATCTACCTCCCTTCCCACAGAATAAGATTTGAAAAGCCATTTAGTAATAACTCGATCAACCAATTTTCCTCACCCGTGGGCCTCCGTGAAGCTGCCTGAACTTCTCCCCTGGGTGTGGGTGTGGGTGTCTGGCGGGGACTCCAGTGGCCCCTGGCAGTACGCTGCTGGGAAGGGCCTGCAGCTGGCAGCGCTCAGGCAGGGGCCCCGGAGGCCGAGGGAAAAGGGTTAGTTATGATTTAGCTGCAAGTCAGACCAAACCTAGAGGTGAAAAGACGATCAACACAGCCACAACGTTGAGACTCCTGAAATGGAAACCAGCTGTCTCTGAAGGAAACTCTGTACCACGGGCAGCCGAGGATTCGGGTTGGTGAGAGAGAGACACAGAGACACAGAGACCCTGGGTGATTAACCAGGCTTCCTGGGAGGAGAGCAAAGGTGGACTGAGAAAGGGTAAAGGGAAGAAACAAAGAAAGAAGAAAGCAATTCTGGAGAAGAAACGCTCAAGTGTGCTTACAATGGAACCTCTAGCTACGTGAAAGAACAATCTGGAACCTGGTGACGGTGATCCCTTAAAGATCTGGGAGGGATCAATATCATTCCAGCCAGATTCTAAAGAAATCTGGTCAGGTATTAAAAAAAGGGTCTTTGGCAGCGTGAGGCCAGCTGGAGGCGTATTCAACTGAAAGGCACATGGTTTGGGTGATTTTCAGCTGAAATGAAAATTTAGGCTTTCAAGGTCTACTTAAGAGATTTTTTTTTTAACCATCCCAAAATATAGCTTAAAGAGTAGAAAAACAATCGCACCAGGGGAAACAAACAGAGGAGGGTTAAGAGAGAAAATGGGGAGAGAGAACACGATGGTAAGCACGAGTGAGGCTACGAAATTTTCCCCAGGGAAGCCCTGGGTTTCATTTGTAATATTTAATAAATCTTTCTATATCAAAAGAGCTCTGATAAATTAGGAGTTTGGGATTAACGTGTACACAGTACTATATATAAAATAGGTAATCAACAAGGACCTACTGTATAGCACAGGGAACTCTACTCAATATCTTGAAATAGTCTATAATGGAAAAGAACCTGAAAAAGAATATATATATGTGTGTATAACTGAATCATTTTGCTATACACTTGAAACTAACACAACATTGTAAATTAACTATACTTCAATTTTAAAAAATAAACTTAAATTAAAAAAAAAAAGAATCGAAGCGCACACACAGAGAAAAAGGAGCTCTGAGTACAAAAATTTACAGAAGCAGGAAGCGTTCAGGAGTTGGAAAAAGTCATCTCCAGTGGGGTCCTACTCCTAGAAGAGAGAGGTCACCTTGTGGGCACACAGGATAAGGCCCCAGTTCACCTCCAATCCCAGAGGCAAAGCAGGCAGCCCTTGCCAAGTGGCATCATAATGCAGAATGAGATGTGTGTGCACACAGCCATGACTACTGCGCGTGATCTCCCAGGACAAGGGGGAACAGGCTACCTTTGTCCTTTTGTGACAGAGGGTCACAGAAACAAGGAGCCAGGGGTGAGGAAGGAATGGAGGAAATTATATGTTTGAAGGCAGAAGATGGAGACTCCGACAGCAAAGATGAACATTAAAGAAAGGGGGGGGGAAGAATACAGATCTAGAATTTCTAAATTACCCTTGGCTCAAAGGTCTGGTTTACCACTGAAACAGTATAATTATAAAGTTGGCTTAAAACAGACCCGGGATCTAGTTACTAATTTCTTGCTAGCAATAGCATCAAAACCCTTTCTGCTGGTAGCTGGTCTCTTGACAAAAACCGTGTGTCTCATACATGATGTGACCTATAGGGAGAACTGGTTTTAATCAGGGGGATCTATAAAGTGGTATGCAATTGTGGTCTCCCTTCTCAGATGTCGACCGGAGCAGGGGAGAAAGTGAGGGTTGGAATTGTCAGAACGACTTGCGGGGTGGGGGACATTTTACATAAATGCTCCCTTGTCCTGCAGTATCTAGGCTAAGTGTGTCAGGAAATGCAGTGGGAACCCTCTGGTGCATTTGAGAAAAATGACCAGAAACATTCCGGTTGTGTTCATGGTTTTGGACCAGGTTCTGCTTGGCCTCTAAAAGGAAATTCTGGCCTGGTTACAGCCTTAAATGGGTGCTCAAATCGCTTCAATATTCATTGCAGAAATGCTTTCATTCTTACCCCAGTTTAGTTAATAAGATCACCAGGCATCAAAGGCACAGAGGCCTTGACTGGTTTACTTTGGCAACTATATAGCCGGCATTCAAAAGAAGACTTGTTTATTTCTAAGGTACAAAATTCCCATTTGTAAAAATCTTTCTAGAATTTATACATGGTAAGCATTTTTGTCCCTTTAACTATTACTTTTGTTTCCTAGGAAAATGTCAGATTGCAAATATAGATTTAAAAAAAAAAATACAACATGGTAGCCCTTTCAAAATCAGGATCCCAAGTTCTTTCCCAATGTAATTAACGAGTCAGTCAATGATTCCTAAGAATTAACAACCACCCCTTTTTAAATGCACATCTCTGGTGGGAGGATTGCCACTGAATCCTAGGAACTCGGTGGAAGCGGGGTCGGGACACTACGGGAGAACCGGTGGAAGGTGATGTGTGGACAGCGCCACACGTTTGTCCCTGAGACAAATAACCCTGTCTCAGCTTTGTATTAGTGAGACAGTTGTACTGGTATTCCAGATTCCTAGAACAGAGGTCAGAAGACAGACAGACAAAAAACCTCAGTGAGTTGGTGAGCCATTCCCATTATCTAATACATAATATATAATATAATACACATATTATATAATATATAATTAAATATAATCCATTCATTTTTATAACGGATGTATGCCCACCATGTACCAGGAACTATCCTAGATATAAATGAGAAAAAATGGTTTTCATGCCATACCAGGCGTACTGTAATGTATAAGCACAGTGTATAAAAGAGGTCATAATGGGGAGACCAGACTTCATAATTCTAGGAGTGACGACTGAGCTAGACCTTCAAGGATAACCACAGTTTTGCCGAGCGGAGGAGCTGATTGCGGCAGAGTGTCGGCTGATGGGAAAGTCCAGGACCCCTTCTTCCAAGCACACGGCCAGACTACATTTCCCAGCCTCCCTTGCAAATTCCGGGTGGCCCTGTGACTGAGTCCCAGCCAATAGGATGGGAGTGGGAGGGACCTGCATCATTTTCCATCCTGGCCGTGAACATCTCTTTCGCGTCCTGCCCAAGGCTCTTTTCTCCTTTCGTCAGGTAGATTGGCGGTGATCCCCGGGGCCGTCTGGGAAGCCGTCTATCAAGGATGGCAGAGCCTCAGCCATGCTAGAATGTGAAGGTCTGACATGCGGAAGGCTGCCTCAGCAGCGTGTTCAACCCCACAGTGCGTTACGTGAGCAAAAATAAACTTCTGTTAGTCTGAGCCAACGCGCATTGTCTGTGCGTTGTGGCAGTCGGGCCTCCTCGCTGCTGAAGTGCTGAAGACACAGCACGTGACAGTCGCACAGGTGCTGAGGGGCGGGGCATGTTCAAGGGTGTTCAGGAGAGGTGGTAAGCAGGCCGGCAAGGCAGGAGAGCACAAAGCACTGGCCAGTGGTTCTCACCCAAGGGCGATTTTACACACCACCCCTGCCTCCCAGGGAACATTTGTCAGGGTCTGGAGACATTTTTGGTTGTTAAACCAAGGTCAGAGCAGGAGGTGCCACTGACGTGTAGGTGGAGGCCAAGGGTGCTGCTGAACATCCCGCGATGCACAGGACAGTCCCCTGCGTTAAAGAATTATCTGGGCCACATGTACTGAGGTTGAGAAACCCAGCTACAGGCAGTGGGGCACCAGCAGCAATTCTTAAGAGCAGAGGACGGTAATCATATTTGTGTTTTGGAGAGAGATTTCTGGTAACAGCCTAGAAGAGTCACCCGAGACGGGAAAAGCAATTTCATCCTCTGTTTATCAAGAACCTACCGTGTGTCAGGCACCAGGGATACAAAGGTGCATAAGTGGTAGTCCAGCTAGTCCCGTAACGACGGCTTTTACGGGACTCGGGAAAACCCGACCTGTAGAGTCGGACCAAGAGAAGGTCCTGAACTAGATCCGCGGTGAAGAAATGGAAAAGAGGGACGATTAGAGAAACATTTCGGAAATTAAATAAACCAGACCGGGTGTCAGAGTGGATGGAAAAGCTGAGAGAAGTGAAAGCCAGCTCTGAGTAGACAGTGATGCTAACAACCAGGACGTAAGGCGAAGAACCGACTTGGAAGGGCTGTGACGTGCATTCTTCTTGAGACCTGTGAAAATCGGAGATTCCTACAGGACAGGTACAAATGAGTTATGTAAGAAATACCAACGTCCGATAGGCATTTTAAAAGATGTTTCATTTCACTAATAATCACAGAAATGGATATGAAATCAAAATGCTCTTTTGTATTTTTCAGATTGGCAAAAAATTTTAATTATTAATATCTGATGTTAGCCCTGATATGATGAAACAGGAGTTTTCACACTCTTTTGGGTGGATGCATAAATTTATTAAACGTTACTAGATGGAAAATTGATTATTGACACTTGAAGAACGTGTATAAATATATATGCTATATTTACATATATATACACACTAATCCAGCAATTTCACTTCTAGGAATAAATTCTAAGGAAATAATCAAATGAGTATAAAAAATGGATACATGCCCCCAATATTTAATATAGTATTGTTTATATTGCACTGGAAACAAATGTCCATAGATAAAGATGGTTAAGTAAATTCCAGTACTTTTTGGAATAATGGAAAACTATGTAGTTACTAAAAATAACATTTATTGAATGGAAAGATATTCACACTATTAATAATATTAGCAAATTAATCATATTAAAGTGACTAAAATCAGGCTATTAAACAACTTGTATAGTAGGGTCCCTTTTATGTTAAAAGATAGATGATTAGATAGATCGATAGATCATCTAATAAGAATAGAAGAATTTACACTGGTAGATTTAAAAAGGCAATAATGGTTGCCTGTGGGTGATGAGGTTGTATGTGATCTTTCACTTCTGGGTGAATGTGTATAATATACTCACTTTTTGATTATACATATTATTGTCTGACGGTTTTTATGAACATTTTTTTCTTCGATGCAGCAGAAATAGCACAAGTCCTTTAAAGTGTACTTAAGATCCCCCAGCCCCCCAAAAGAAACAAAACCAAAAGACAGTGGCGTATTTAATTCTTTGTGTTCAAACTGTTAGCCATGAAGACAGGTTCAAAGGAAGTGACCATATGTGCCGGGGGTCCCGTGCTGGTCCTGGGCTATGCCCGCTGTCCTGGTTAGTTATGAAAACTGTCCACTTCCACTCTCAAAGTTTCCTGGTTGGAGGATAAACTATACGATCATTCTGTTCAAAGAAGACATCTACAGATGTAGCACTGCCTAATTTTTATCCTCATGAACCGTTTGGCCAGTCTCCCAAAGGTTCCGTTTGCATCCCCAGACCTCTCGACCTTGCTGCTCTAATCATTTCATGTATTATTTACGGAGAAGGAGACCCAGCTGAAATATCCTGCCCTTTGATTTCCTCTGGCCAGCAGCTGAAGGAATTTTAGTCTTTACCAAAGACTAACTTGTATCATTTAGGCTTTCATCTAAATCCTGGTATTTTGACTTTTTGACTCGCTTGGCACTCTCTGATATATAAAGTAGCAACAATTTCTACAATGAACGACTGTATTTGCTCAGCAGAAATTCTTTCTGTCCCTCAGACTTCTTCCCAGTTTCCTAATGGTTATGGATTTGAAATTTTGAAAAATCGCCTGGCATGGTTTGAGTTTAACGGGCACGTTTGAACAGACCTTCCCCACAAAGCTTGTCAGTTAGTTACTTAACCTCCATGAATAGGTTAAATATTTTCCACAGTATTTATATAAATATGATACCTGGTTTCAAGTTAAACCTAAGAAAAAGGAAGTTATTCTTTACTTAAATGACTCCCGTTGCTTTTGGTTTTTTATCTTCCCCTTCTTTAGGACCACTTGACTAAGAAAGGACTTCCCAGGGCAGATGTGGAAATGTCACTTTATAAATACAAGATGCAGCCAGTATACTGCTGCTGTCCTTGTTTTAGGGAAAGAAAAGGTGACTATTCCTCCAGCATGTATGCTTTGGCCATGGAATTGAGGCCTCAAATCAAGTCAAAGGACTGTCGAGTTTAAAAACAACCTGGAAATAAAACAATCTGTGTATTGAATTCAGAGTGATGATGCAGAGGCCTGTGTGACACACAGAAAGCATCCCAGTGCGTTCTCAGCTCTTAACAAAGCGTTCCTTGTTTCCCTTATTTCCCAAAGGCTCCAGGCTTACATACGCTACGAGCTCTCTGCCAGTGGAGAAACGCTCCGCTAAGTGCTACATTCATTCCCACAGACTATATTTATTCATTTTTCAACAAAGAGTGGCATATTGAATGTGTATTCCTGGAAATCGCTGAAATCCTTTCATTAGGTTCTCAGCTAGTTTCTCAGACACCTCCACACCCCAGGAGCCGGCTCCAGCCAACCCGAGTCCCAGGTGCTCCAAAGTCAAATGCCTTCAGATCCAGCTGCTGGACCAGGGAAGGCCGAGACGGCATGATGGTCAGTCATCGACTAGCCCTGCGTGTCACCTTTTGACTCACAATAAACCCAGTGCCCCAACTATGACACCAGCCAAATCATTGCCTTCGTCTGCAGGTCCTATGCCTTCTACCTTCTACTGGTTTCCCTAAGCTCAGAATGGAAGCCGATTTGACCAGCGTACATACGGCTGACACACTTTTGTGATCTGGGACAGCCCTTGAAAGTACACAGGCAGCAGGGAGAAGTTTCAGGCCAGTGGGTCACCCACTGGAGACAGCTCACCCTCACTCATCTCCTGCAACCCACGAGATGGCGTGCCATTCAAAGGGTATGCAACAAAGACCTTGACAGCTCAAGGGCCACCATGCACCCAACACATTAAAGCATCGCAGTAAACAGGAAAAGCAACTCCCCTGGAAATGCATCTAAAGTTGGACAGTTTCTCAGAATCATGGACATAGAGAACAGACTAGTGGTTGCCAAGGGGGAGGAGAGTGAGGGAGGGATGGTGTGGGAGGCTGGGGTGAGCAGATGTGAGCTTTTATATATAGGATGGATAAACAACAGGGTCCTGCTATATAGCACAGGGAACTATATTCAATATCCTGTGATAAACCATCATGGAAAAGAATATTAAAAAAAGAATGTCTATGTATGTAAAACGGAATCACTTTACTGGACAGCAGTAATTAACACAACATTGTAAATCAACTATACTTCAATAAATAAATAGGGTAGTTTGTTACAGAACTAGAACTATAAACTTTTTAAAAATTACATTTTCCCGTTGTCAAAAGTTCTAGTCGGGAAAGACTATATATTTCTAGTGCTTTAATTTACCTACAGAACCAGAAACACCACTAAATATAGCTAGTAACATGTGACACCTTAAAGATGACATAGCTGATGTCTAGAACGGCAATAGACACATAGGGAATATTCCTAAAAAACAAAAAAATGTAGAGACAAATGAATTACCCAATGAACAAAAATAAGAGGGGACAATGCAAACGTCACTATATGAATGTCTTCCCATTAGGGGTCCTAGGCTTCAAGTCCTGCTCTGGAACCCACATATGACCTTGAACAAGTAATTTAATCCTTCTGGGTTCTATGAAATAGATGTTAGATTTAATGATCTCTAAAATCTCCCTTCTGCTTGAAATTTATATTGTTCTATAAAAGACTGGATTTTAAATGGCAACCCCCGTAGCATTGCAAAGAACTGTGAGGGATGACTTCTCCCTTCCTCCTCACCCGAAGTCCACAGGCTGTTTCTTAGATTCCCACGATAGGTTGCCTAGGTGCTCGGCTGTTCTGGAAAATGCCAGAAACTTAGAGGCAGGGGCTGCTCTGGAGCTCAAGAGACGAAGGGTGCAAATACTAAGATGAAATGCTGTGATTCTCACTGAAAATTACCATATCCCAACAAAGCGAGTATTCACGCTTTCTTCTTAGCTTGGAGGTCTTTCCTGGAAGAGAAAACTCGCCAGCGAAACAACAGCCCCGGATCAGCAGGTCTCAACCAGACCTTTCTGCAGCAATGAGGAAGGTTCAGAGGAGCCTGAGTTGCACTCCTGGGACGCCCAGCCCACCAGCACCCAGCACTTGCTCCAGGGGTCGTGAGGGAGAGAGGCCAGCCCCCCACAGCCTCCCTGCCACACCCCGCTTCCCATCGGTGGAGAAGGAGAACCAGATTCTGGATCCCGCCTGCACAAACCACAGCTACACCGATTCTAGCCTTAAATCCAGTCTCCATTCAGAAGCAACCAGAAGATGTGATTTGTACAGAGACTGATTCTGACCAAGGGAGGGGGGGAGGGGTGACCATCAGTGAATCCAGGGCAGGGGAATGTCTTAAGCCAGGGTTCCCCACCCCCCGGGCCATGGACCGTAACAGTCCGTGGCCTGTTAGGAACCGGGCCGCACAGCAGGAGGCGAGTGGCGGGCGAGCGAGCGAAGCTGCATCTGTATTTACAGCCGCTCCCCGTCGCTTTCGTTACCACCTGAGCTCCGCCTCCTGTCAGATCAGCGGCGGCATTAGATGCTCGCAGGAGCGCGAACCCTACCGTGAACCGCACACGCGAGGGATCCAGGCTGCGTGCTCCTTATGAGAATCTAATGCCTGATGACCTGAGGTGGAGCTGAGGCGGTGATGCCAGCACTGAGGAGCGGCTGCAGATACAGGTCATCATTAGCAGAGAGGTTTGACTGCACAGAGACCATCATAAATCAATTGCTTGCAGACTCGTATCAAAACCCTATCGGTGAGTGGCAAGTGAAAAGAAGCTCCCGCTGATTCTGCATTATGGAGACTTGTACAATTATTTCATTATATATCACAATGTAATAATAACAGAAACAAAGTGCACAATAAATGTAATGCGCTCGAATCATCCCGAAACCTTCCCCCACCCCGTGGAAAAATTGGCTTCCACGAAACCGGTCCGTGGTGCTGAAACGGTTGGGGACCGCTGTCTGAAGCTACGACAGAAAGCACTTGGGTTCAATAGTATGATGCTTCGTGAAGGTGGAGATTATCAAACGAAGGACGGGGCGAGTCTCAGAAGGCCTTATAGATCGGGGGTCGATCTGCCCGTGCCAGGAGGGGCTTGAGGGCCCAGGATGGGACGCACAACTCCTTACCACCAAATGCTAGCCCACGAAGCGGACAAACAGACAACAGCTAGAAGACGCACAGCCCCCAGCCCCGCAGAGAGAATAGGAGGAGAAAGCCCACGCCTCCTTCTCCGTCTCAGCTCAGCGTGTTGCTGGGGGCAGAGGAGGGATCCTGCATTTCGGGGACCTGAGCATCCCTTCCCCTTCTAAAGGGCAGTAGACTTCAGGCGGGTGAGCTGGGGCTGTGGCTTTGGAGCCAGAAGCTGCAGAAAACAGATACCTACTTTCCCTTCCACACTTGGTAGATGCAGAGGACGGGACGACCCAAGTCCAGCCAATCTGCTCCTGAGCCGGAGTCATGAGGAAGGACAGAGGGATGCTGCTGGGTCATCGCAGCAGGGACAGCTGGGGACCCAAGGGGGCAAAGTCTGACCACGCTGTGCTGGTTATGAGATACCTACACGTCTTCCTGCTTCTTGGGTCTTTGAAGCACCTGTGGATCCATTTCCAAGGATCGTTCCCGTGGGTTCTGTGACCTTTGTTCCCTGCTGTTTCCCACCCTCCACGGCCGCATCTTCCATGAAATCCCCTTTTGCTTGTGTCAGTCAGAATCTTGTTCTGCGGCTGCAACTCAGAGCCGGGCGGGGGGATGGCCCATGGATGTTGCATCAGCATTCTGCTGGGTAAAAGGCATGCGTCTTTAGACTCAAGCTCTGCAAAGGGAGCATTGAAAAATAAACAGAGAGAGCGGTGTCTCCATGCAACGGGGAAATGACCAGACGTAGAAAGCAAGAATCCATAGATAAACAAATAGGGGGAAAGGTCTGAGAGCCTAACCTCGGGACACAGCCCATTTCTTGGTCAATCATAATAATAGCAACAATATAACTAATATTTACTGAGCTCTCACCACATGCTGGGCTCTATTCTAGAAGCTCTCCTTGCTTCAATTCGTTTAATCCTCAAAGCTCGGTAACGGCAGTTACAGTGAATACTCCCGCTGCACAGGTGAGAAAGTTGAAGTCCAAAGAGGTCCACTTACATCCCAAGGTCCCACAGCTGGTAAGTGATTGACTCAAAATCCAAACCCAGGCAGCTCGACTCTAATCCCATTGACTCAGTCCTAAACTCCTACCCGACACAGCTCTAAAGCTAAAAGATCATAGGCAAAATTTCAGGACCATGAGTTCAGTGTTGTCTGAAAATAAAGCACATTTTTATTTGGATGGCTCTGATAATAGTTGACAATTGCATAGACAGAGGACAAATGTATTAATGTTACATATTAAAGCATTTTCTTTGGCCTAAAAGTCATTTTTTTTCCTTCTGACTTTAAAAGAAATGTAAACATTGTTGCAGGCCCCTAAAAGTACAGTGGGCCCCGAGCACTTTGCCTCCCGATGAAGACGTCCGCCTTGGTTACTGGTTACATGGGATCCATTTGGGGGGGTTACAACGCTTCTTACCTTAAGGGAAGCTTAATTCCAGAAGCAGTGGAAATCCCGTACTACAGGCAGGCCTCGTTTTATTGGGCTTCACTTTATTGCACTTAGAAGATTCTGCGTATTTTACGAAGTGAAGGTTGGTGGCAACCGTGCCTCAAGCAAGTCAGTGGTGCCTTTTCTCCACCAGCGTTGGCTCACTTGGTCTCCTTGTCGCAGTTTGGTAATTCTCACAACATTTCAAGCTTTGTCGTTACTCTTACATTTCTTGTGGTGATCTGTGATCAGTGATCTTTGATGTTATGCTGCAAAGAAGATTATGACTCCCTGAAGGCTCAGGCGATGGTTAACATTTCTTAGCAATAAAGTCTTTTTTAATTAAGGTATGTCCATTGGTTTTTTAGACATAATGCTATTGCACACAATAGAGTACAGTATAGTCCAAACCTAACTTTTACACGCACTGGGAAATCAATTTATTGCGATATCCGCTTGAGTGTGGTGGGGTCTGGAACCCAACCGGAGACATCCCCAAGGTCTGGCTATACACTCCTCGGGAGCGGTGGGTGACGAGGAGACAAAAGGGAAGAAACCCGAGCATTGTAACTAATATTCACACGCCTTGACAAATCCTTTGATGGTGCCTTAACAAAGTGCGTCTGTATCTCTGGCGACCCACATGGTGACAAATGGCCTGATAAGTTCTGTTGAGTCCTGGTGCCGTCATCCGGCCTTGGGTGAATTCACTAATCTCTCTGGTTTCTTGTTTGTAAAATGACATGATAAACGTCTGTAACTCAGAAGGCTGCCGTGGGGACCAAATGAAGTAATACGAGTGGAGCTTAGCACGGCCTCTGGCACACGGTCCACGCTGGATAAACGTCAGCTAAAGCGATGGCGACCACCATCATTATCGTCAGTACTTCTCCACAACCATTATCGCTGCTGCCACCCGTGAGACAACAGAGGAAAATATTCTAATGTGGAACTTACCTGGCTGGGTAAGAGGTCTGTGACCACACCAGTGCACCAGCTGAAGAGTTTAAGGTCCAAGTATATATCTCTGACTCCTCTATTTGGACAGATTCATAAAACAACCAACAGATGATAGAAGTGATAATAAAGCACACAAAAAAATTTTAAAAAATAAAGTCCAGAGAACGGAGCCACTGACTAAAGCAGCCACGGCAAAAGGAGAAAACATCCTCTGGGGAAAACACATATAAACGCGGGTACTGACGCGCTCAGAACTGACTTACGTAAACCAGGGCTAGACACAATCCGGGGAGGCCTGCGCCCCACCAGCGCACCTGAAGGGGAGCCGCTTGCACCTCCAGAGGCAATGACAGACTTTTATCAAGTAAAGTTGCAGGAAAAAAAGGGAAAGTAGAAAATCTAGCCGGTTGTCACAGATATTTGAAGTATTTGAAAACACATCTTAATCGGAAGGAGTAACTCACTATTCAAGTCGCAATTCAAGAAATTGCCAGAAAGTGTTTGGGAAGGAAATAAAAGTAAAACGGGCAGGAGTTCTACCCTGGGAACTGCAATGAGATCATGAGACAACGTATTCACGTCCTGGGGGGAGAAACTGCCCCTGAAGATGAAAGAGGTGCTTCCAGAGAGGCGAAGCTAAAAGATAACGGGGTGGCGGGGGAGGCCTGGGATAAAAGGGCCCGAGTCAGTCAGGAGCTTCAGACACCTAAGCGACAAAAACAGGCCAAGAGCGGACACAATTGTCTGTCGGGAGGCAGCCCTGTTCCGGCAGGCACGGAGGCACCGAGCACAGGACGGACGAGACGTGACTCAGCGCTGCCCGGGGCCCCCCTGCTCCTGCCCTGTGTCCCACACCTAGAACAGGAGACCGGTCTTGGTAGCAAACAACAGAAATGGGGTGAAAAGTGTGAAGCTGAAACATTCTGGGGACGTGCTGACTTTATTTTATGTTTCTAATTGAATCTTTATTTTGTATTAGAATAGAGGTGATTTACAACGTTGTGTTAGTCTCAGGTGTACCGCAAAGCGGTTCAGTTATATATACATGTATCCATTCTTTTTCAGAGTCTTTTCCCATATAGGTTATTACAGAGTGCTGACTAGAGTTCCCTGTGCTATACAGCAGGTCCTTGTTAGTTATCTGTTTTATCTATGGTCGTGTGTGTACGTCAATCCCAACCTCCCGATTTTTCCCTCCCCCAACCTTTCCCCTTTGGTATCCCTAAGTTCGTTCTCAAAATCTGTGCGTCTGTTTCTGTTTTGAAAATAAGTTCTTTTGCATCATTTTTTTAGATTCCACATATAAGTAATATCATATGATATTTGTCAATGCTTATTTTATAGAAAAAAGGAAACTCTTTGATCCCAAAGGAAAGGATCCCTGACGTAGCCCAGCGTGAAGCCCAGGCAGGGGCAGAGGCCCGGGAGCTGCCCCTGGGGGCTGCACCAGCTGGACAGAGAACCCGGCAGGTCGGGCCAGCGGGAAAGGGCTTTGCAGTGTCCCCCAGGCTGAAGCCCTGCCTGGACAAATGGCATCCTCCCCCGCTTGTCACTCACACCCCAAGTGGACGAGAAGTTGTCCTGTGGAGTTGGTGGGAAGGAAAGGAGAGAAAGGCCGCACCGTCACGTCATCCTCACGTGCGCGGATCCAGCCCAGCTTTCAAGAAGCAGGTGACACCACTGCCGCCGCCCTGGTCCTCCCCTTACCATTCGTCCCTGGCCTATGACGATTAGGGTCTTCTTCTACCTGTCTCGCCCCTGATGCAACTCTCCCCCCACCGCCCAATCTCTCCGTCACCCTGCCTGCCACCAGGGCACTCCTTCCAACGCCCCCATCTGACGACGGCCTTTCCTGCTTCAGAGTCTCCAATGATTCCCATGGTCTACACGGTCAGCAGACTCTGTGGACCCAACCCAACCTGCAAGTTACGGATGGTTTTTACGTGTTTAAAGATCTGTAAAAAAAAAATAAAAATGGAATAGGAGACAGAGATGTCTGTTGCTTGCCGAGCCTGAAATACTTACTCTCTGACCCCTTTCAGAAAGTTTGTCACCCCTTATACCTCTGGCAAAGAACAGAAGTCTGAGCACGTACAGTACCTTTCGTGATCTTGCCTCTACTGCTTCTCGACCTCTTGCACCTCCCTCCTTGCTTTTACCCTCCACAGTTGCAGAAACCTACGTTCTCCCGCTGTTCTGTCCCCACGTCTCAGAACGCCAGCTCCTGACAGACACTAACTCATCTGTCAAGCTTCACTCGCGGACTCCGACCCCTGTGAGACCTGCCTTGGCTTGCTCGGTGACGTGCCCGCTGGAACCAGGTCCCGTTGTCCGTCCTCGCACCAGCGCCGTGTGGCTGTGTCTCGAGTGCCAGCTCCCCTGGACAGCAGGCCATGGCGTCATCTTTGCAGCCCAGCCCCAGGCTTGGCATGTCGTCCACACACATAGGTGGACATCTGTTGTATTTGTTACCAAAGAGGAGTTCATCTCACCCATGTCAATCTCCCTTTTCTCATCTTTAAAAGGAAAAGTTTGAAACCAATGACTTTTAAGCCCTTGTAGCTCTGAAATAATACGATTCTATGAGAAGAAGAGATTTTAAAATGGACTGTGAACTAGAGAAAAATGTCTTGCCTGTGTCTCCTCAAAGAATTTCAGAAACTAGTGCTAGCCCAGCTCTTGGGAGAGAGTTTTCTTTGCTTGCTGGTGCATCTTTGCAAAGAGCCTTTTTTAAGAGAACTTAGGTTAAGGGGCAGAGGACACGTGTGCTGGCACATGTGTTGATCTCACACGGAGGTCTGGTTGTGGAAGCCAAGCCAGTGTTCGACGATGCTGGTGCTGAAACGCCCATTCCCAGATTATCTTTAAGCCTGGTTTCTCTACCTTTCTCTTACTTTTTAACCAAAAGATAAAACCCTTTTTTTTTTTCTTGCTAGTAACCAAAAGATAAAATCAGGCAAGACTTTGTCAATTAAAACTCTTGTAAACGTTTGGTAAGAAAGAGGTCAGAACCGTGGTTTAACTTTTACATAGTAGATGCCTACTCTGTTTAAAAAGTAAAAAATAACGAAGGATAAATTTTCTTCCCATTCATGACCCCAGTCCAGGCCCAAAATCATTGTTATAAGGTTTCTGGATATCTTCCCATATACATAAGAATATAGATTAAATATCTACCCCCCCACCACATTTTTCTGTCCATCATCAAAAAACACAAATAACAAATCCTGGCAATGATGTGGGGAAAAGGGAACCCTCCTACACTGTTGGTGGGAATGTAAATTGGTGCAGCCACTGGGGGCAACAGTATGAAGATTTCTTAAAACAGTAAAAATAGAACTACCATACGACCCAGCAATTCCACTCCTGGGTATATACCTGCAAAAAACAAAAACACTAATTCCAAAAGAGGCATGCACCCCAATGTTCATAGCAGCATTATGCACAATTGTCAAGATATGTAAGCAACCTAAGTGTCCCCATGAACAGATGAATGGATAAAGAAGATGTGATATATATATATACACACACATATATACATAGACACATACATACATACACACAATGGAATATTACTCAGCCATAAAAAAGAATGAAATTCTGCCACTTGCAGCAACATGGATGGACTTGGAGGGCGTTATGCTGAGTGAAATAAGTCAGACAGAGAAAGACAAATACTACATGCTATCACTTATATGTGGAATCTAAAAAATACAACCAACTAGTGAATATAACAAAAAAGAAGCAGACTCACAGATATAGAGAACAAACTAGAGGTTACCAGTGGGGAGAAGGAAAGCAGGGGCAGTGTAGGAGTAGGGGATTGATAGGTACAAGCTATTATGTATAAAATAAGCTAGGGATATATTGTATAACGCCAGGAATATCACAAATATTTTACAATAACTAACAATGGAGCATAACTTTTAAAAATTGTGAATCACTATATTGTACACCTGTAACTTATGTAATATTATACATCAACTGTACTTCAATACATTTTTTTATTTTTAAAAAGAATGAAAAACAAACAAAAAATGCCTATCCCGATTTTTTACACGAGTGGTGGCATTCTGTTCACAACATAAGGTACTTTGGTATGTTTGCCTAAAAGTATATTCTAGTTTAGAATACTGAATAATATCCCTCCAAAGACATCCACGTGCTCATTCCGAGAACCTGCAAGCCTTACACGGCCAGTGGGACTTAACTGATGTGATTGAATGAAGGGTCTTGAGGAGAGATTATT
Organism: Globicephala melas; assembly: GCF_963455315.2. Classification (NCBI taxonomy): domain Eukaryota; kingdom Metazoa; phylum Chordata; class Mammalia; order Artiodactyla; family Delphinidae; genus Globicephala; species Globicephala melas. The sequence continues at coordinate 1,269,446 of NC_083315.2, read as the reverse complement.
CTGGATTCTCCTGGATCATCCAGGTGGGCCAGTGTGGTCAAGGGGGCCTTGCAGGGGGAGGCAGAGAAGGACACGATTACGGAGAGTCACAGAGCAGAGTCAGAGATCTGAAGACGCTCCACTGCCGGCTTTGAAGATGGAAGGGGCCACAAGCCAAGGACTGCGGGCGGCCTCGAGAAGCTGGAAAAGGCCAGGAAATGGATTCCTCTCGAGAGCTCCCAAAGGAATCAGTGCTGCCGACGCTGGGCTTCTTTCTGCCCAGTGAAACTGGTTTATTAGACTTCTGGCCTTTGTCTTAAACCACTAAATTTGTGGTCATTTGTTACCTCAACAATAGGAAACTAGTACACCTAGGATTATCCCACACCAGTACCTGCAGATCCATCCCCCTCCTTTTTACTGCCCACATAGTGTTCATGCATATGAATGAACCACAACTTAAGAACATTTGGGTTGTTTGCCATTACAAATAGTGCTGCAAGGAATATCCCTGTACATAAGTATGTACACATGCATGTGAGAACATTTGTAAGAAAAAGTGAAGTTGCTGGGTTAAGTTTTAATAAATATTGTCATATTTCCATAAATGACATTTTTTGTGTGAGTGTGTGTCCAGTAAAACTTCATTTATGGAAATTTGAATTTCAGATAATTTTCACATCACAAAAATTCTTTTGATTTTTCTCAATCATTTAAAAATGTAAGAATCATTCTTAGCTCAGGGGCTGTATATATCAGGTGGTGAACCAGATTTGGCCTTACCAGCCATTGTTTACTGGGCCCTGGTTTAGTCTAACTAGTCTAGTTTAACTAGAAGTCTTAAAACAAGAAGCTTTGGCTATACCTATCTTCCCAACTGAAAAGTTCCATTTAAAACACACGTTTTCAACTTATTCAAAATGTTTTTGAAAAAAACATTAAATAAATTTAGTCTACTAATGCAAATCGCTCTGAACATTTTTTTACTGATTAGTTTGAAAAAGTTCATGTTAATTTCTTTTTTTCAGTGTGTTAATTTCCATTGCAAAAGTTATTAATACAGACTCTACTCTGACTTTATATCAAGATCAGCAAAATTTTGTTATGTGAGACCATTCTTTTTTGCGGGCCTCTCACTGTTGTGGCCTCTCCCGTTGTGGAGCACAGCCTCCAGACACGCCGGCTCAGCGGCCATGGCTCACGGACCCAGCCGCTCCGCGGCACGTAGGATCTTCCCAGACCGGGGCACGAACCTGCGTCCCCCGCATCGGCAGGCGGACTCTCAACCACTGCGCCACCAGGGAAGCCCTGTGAGACCATTCTTGAGGTTATTTAAGCTTCTGACCCCGCCCCAACCACTAAAGCTTTCTGGCTCTGCTAAACTAATAAGCCCCACAGCATGATGGAGGTGGGAATGGGACTTTGCAGGAAAAGCAGGAGTGGCTTTGGCTTCTCATCCATCTTATTTTGCTAAGAGGTTCAGAGATGTATAGGTTTATCATTCTCTCTCTACACGGAATTACTTTAACACTTGGCGTCACACTTCCTTGCTTTTTCATGTTCCTTGAAGCCTTGTGCTCGTCTCCGCATTTGAAGAGGCAGTCACCTCCTCCACCCTGGCTTCAGGAGAGAAATACCTTCTGCCCGTCCCACTAGGGATGCCGAGTCTTTCTCAGACTTTTCTGTGGATACGCCAGCTCCACACTTCTTGCTCCCTGTTGGGGAGAAGGTCGTGTGCCTTCTCTAGATGCCGTGAAGCCAGGCCGGGAGCTGACAGCCTCCGGCTCCCTCTAGGGTCCTGCTGAATGCTTAGGCTGGACCACTTTCTCCCAATCCCACTCGCTGACATCTGCTGAGGCTCGCACCCACTGCCCTCAGGGGCACACAGAGCGCCAGCCACCGGGTGAGGGTATGCGGGTGAGTTGTGCGCAGGGTTGAGGGTGCCCGTGGGCCGGTTGGGGAGATCCAAGGTCAAGGTGTCCCCAGTGGTTTGGGGGTGGATTTCCTGATGGAGTCCAAAAAGCAGTTCCTGAGATACACGTCCCTCTGATGCCCTCCCAGAGGCCAGCCTGCTGCTCTCCCAGCCTCTCTGCCTCCTCCCCCAGTGGTGCATCACACCTGGGCATCCCGGATGGGGGAGAAGGAAGTGGGCGGTGCCCCGTGGAGCTGGGGAGACCAGGAGCTCGCTCTCAGGCCCTCACTCCCCTCTCTGGGGAAATCACTGGGAGAAGGGCTCTATTGGCCCAGGGCTGTGCTGCCTGGGGTAGGGGTAGGGGTCACAGGTGAAGCGGAGCTTCCTCTTGAGGGCGCTGGGACCCGGGCCCTTGTGCAGGGCTGGCACCTGGACACACGTCTCCTCCAGCACCAAGATCCAAAGAAACGCTACGGGACTAAAAATAACTGTGTGCATGCACAACTGGGGCAAATTGTGGACAACACGATACAAAAAGATCAAAAACCCAGCTGCCACTTCTGAAGAGCCGGCAGCCCAGGCAGGGCACTGCCCACGCCCCCTGCACACACCACCACCTGAGGGGGGGCAGACCACCTGAGCTACCCCTCCAGCCCGACCCCTGGACACACCTCTACCCTCACCCCGTATAAGAACAGCTCGCCCCACCTTGACAAAGGAGTGAGCAAGGGAACTCGCTGTCTGTTCTCGCTCCCACTGCTGCAGCAGGGGCCCCAGTAAAGCCACGCCTGCATTTCTTGTCTGGCCTTTTATCAATTTCTGTTGATTAAGGAGGCCGGGAACCCTGGTCGGTAACCCTCTTACCCTCTTCATTGTGTCCAGTCTCGTGCTGGAATTTCTCCACTGCCCTCCCCAGACCGCCACAGAGGCCCTCTTGTCTACAGGTGATTGTCTACATCAGTCTTCTTTGGGGGGAAGATGGGAGAAAACTATTCCATCGTTTCGATGGTGTCCTTCTCTGTAAGTGACGTTTTCACATCTTCTGGGGCTTCCCTTTGCCTGAGAATTGCTTAAGCTGATACACACAAAGGCTTGGGAGTACTGTGCCTAGGTTTTCTTCTATCTTCTTTCTATTTCCATCATAAAGAAGCATCTTTGGGGCTTATTGGTGACATGCCAAGAAAAGTCACCTCGGAGATTTAGCCTGTCACCATCCCCCTACACAGAGCTCCCTCCTTGAACTAGAGAAGCATGGCACAGTGGAACCAGGTGCACAGCAGTGCCTGCCGCCTGCAGCCTCCACCTTCCTGTGTAGAAACAGTCCTGGGTGTGTCCTCCTGGAGCAGCCTCTCCTGCCCAGGTTGAAACCCTTGAGGGTCAGTCAAAGTCCCTCAGCCAGCGCTCCCTGCCAAAGGGGACTCGACACGGAAGTACTTCTGCGGTTTTTATTCTAAATCATCCCAGCCTTCCGTGTACAAAAATGTCTGAAATCAAAGTTAATTTACACGACACAGGGAGAATCAAAACGCACTGAAGCTGTATAATATTTTCTTTTATAAAGAAAGACAGCTTCAAGAGACAAATTCTCCAGTAATCCGGTCTGACTGCTAAGGCAATTAAATGGGAGCGGGGCGGGGGGGCTGTTAAGGGGGGCTGTGGACCAGATTCTCTCCCAGGGAGAAGGAGTTACAGGGACTTTACATAAATCTCCTCTCTGGCAATTAAAACCCAGAAGGAGATAAATGAGTGACAGACCCAACCATGCCTGTTTTCGCAGTGACTAAGCCATGGCCACCGTCCCTCCAATCAGGAGGAGGGAGTCTCCTTTCTCTTTTCATGAGGTCAGTCATTAGTCTCCCCGGTATTATCACCTGACCTGACGCAGCAGCATCAGATGATTCTGTTACAGGCAGAGGTGAGGGGTGGCAGGTCTTGCTCTGCCCTGCGAAGACACCCACGCTGCTTCCGGGGTGAGCTAAATCGAACGAGCTTGGACTCCACCCCAGACCCCAGCTTCCAGACAGCGACGCTCCCCCAGCCCACAGAAGCGGTTTTCTTCATTGTGCACTGATGTTTGCAAGCAGACCTGGCACGAGGAGGCAGGTGGTCCTTTCAGGTGCCCTTCTCGCTCGTTCATCCGTCTGTTGACCCTCAGAGAACGTCCCCTGTAACTGCAGCCCGAGCGATGAATAACTGTCCTCTCCAAGCCCCAAGCCCCGAAGCCAAGTTTCCCTGCATATCTTGCTCTCTGGCCACAGACGTGGTCTGCCTCCGCCTTTCTGCCTGGAGAGGAAAAGATGAGGACAGTCCCCGACCTGTTCCAGCTCATCCCCTCAGATGACTCCAAGGTCAGAAGGATTTTCCCTCCTGCAGAGAGCAGACTGAGTTTTCAAAGAGAGCAGGATTTTGTTTTTGAGCCAGAGCCCCCATCAGCCACAGTTGTTGAACTTGAGACTATCTTAGTAGTGCCACCTGAAAAAAAAGCACAGTATGCATGTTTGAAAAATGGAATTTGCTCTACTAAGAGTTACTTGCCTACATAGTTTTCAACAGTGACCGATTTCCTCAACTCGTAGCTAAACTTCAACCATTCTGTGTTCATTTCCTCACCTGCATACCTTTTCAAAGGCACTTCTCCTACTGCGTGGGGGAGATTCCCTCACACAGTCCCACCTGATCTTCAAGCAGCCCCTGACCCTTCCAGCCTGGTGTCCACACCCCAATGTACACATTACCTGCGTCTCTCACCTCCCTCAGAGTCCAGCTGGACTGCACGTGGTGTTTCATGTCACTATTCCATGAGGGTCTACCTTATCTAAAATCAGGTTATAAATTCCTTGAGGACAAAAACGGTCATTTGACACCTCTTTCATATGCGTTTCATACGATTCCCACATACCCGCCCATGTGGAAAATTATACGTTTCTTTTTAAACTTGAAATTACTCCAAATGGGAAAGTAATAAATACGAGAGTGCCGGTGACCCTTTTCACTTTGTACTTCATCCCAAGGAACTTGATTTAAAGCCATTCACTTATGTTTTTCTGCGGGTCCAACATTTAGGGAAACTTTTATGCAAAGCGTGAGATCTAGAGACTTAGGGAAATGATTCCATTTCCCGAGGAGCTGACTTTCTAACCTCATCTCTCATACCTGATCAGCCCCTCGCCAGAGTGTGCTTTTATCATCACGATGGTAAACATTTCATTGACTCATCGTTGTGGGCTAGGTACCAAGCTAAGTGCTTTACATGTATTAATTCACTGAATCCTCACCATAGTCCAAGATAGAGACTGGAATCACCCTCATGTCCCAAATGAACCAACCCGGAGATATGAAAATTGAGTACCTTGTCTGAGCTCATACAGACCTGCAACGGATAAAGCAAAAATGCAAATCCAAGACTTGTCTACACCGTGGTTACTCACTGGGGTCCCTTGCCCAGCAGCATCTGCTGCCTGTGGGACCTCTAGGGATGCAAATTCTCACTCCTGCCCTAGACTCACCTCATCAGAAGCACTGAAGTTGGGGCCCAACAATCTGGGCTTTAACAAAGTCTCAGGTCAACTTGCCCAGTGAAAAATTATAAGAACGCTTCTGACAAATCGACTTTACTACAGATGACAGATTGAAACTTTTTTTGTTTAACAGCCTTTAAGCTTTAAGCTAATTTCATGTAATAAAGTCCCTAGCCCTAAATGGATTTTCAAGAGAGGTTTCTTAATAGTACTCTTTTGTAAATTAAGGTAATACTTGTATGTGATAGAAAATTCAAACTATAAAGGAAGAAGTAAAAGTTCAATTAACCCACCTTCCCTATGCCCACCCTCACATTCATTCACCAGAGGTAACAGTTGACTCTTAGCTCTTCTGATGATGGCCATGGTAACTCTAAACAGTACGTGTCTACTTGTATTTCCTGAGTCCACTCTCTTTCCACCAAAGGTAAGTAATTTTGTGCACCTGTACTACTGCCCACCTCACCTCCTGCTTCAATCATCCAATTTTGTTAGTTATATTATTTTTCTGTCAAAGTTTATGTATTCACATCAGTTAGTGATTACGACAATATCATCAGTACTTTGTCCACTTATTAATTCTAAAATTTTAATCTCATAATACAGTACGTATGTCATTATGATTACAGGCAGACCTCAGAGATACTGCGGGTTTAGTTCCAGACCACTGCAATATGGCAGATATCACAATAAAGTGAGCCACACAAACTTTCTGGTTTCCCAGTGCATATAAAAGTTATGCTCACACTATAGTCTATTAAGTGTGCAATAGCACTATGTCTAAAAAAGCAATGTACATGCCTTAATTAAAAAATACTTCATTGGTAAATAATGCAAACCTTCACCGAGTCATAGTAGTAACATCAAAGATCACTGATCACAGATCGTCATAGCAAATATAACCATGAAAACATTTAAAATATTGCAAGAATTACCAAAATGTGATACAGAGACAGCAAGTGAGCCAGGGCTGTTGAGAGTGGCTCCATTGACCCGCCTGAGGCAGGGTTTCCACCAACCTTCAGTCTGTAAAAAAAAATCGTGATAACTCTGGAGCATAATAAAGCAAACAACAAGAAAAGGAGGTCTGCCTGTATTTACGTATTATTCCAGGAAGAATTAAGTAATATGACTAAGCCCATAGAGAAGGGAAAGTAACCAATCCTAGGTCATAGACCACGGCCACTTTAAGGAGAATGTTCCAGACTCCCAGGACATGCTCAGCTGCCGCTGTTTCTTCTACCTCGTCTCACCCTCACTTAGTCTTTCTTTGTTTTGCTCAAACAAAACTTCTTGAGTATTTTTTTTCATATAAGGTGCCTGGTCATGAAACTTTCTGAGCTTTTGCTCTCCTGAGAATGTCCTTATATTGCCCTCGTCTCTGGTTGACAGTTTAGCTAGGTACAGAATTCTACATTCAAAATCAGGGGTTGGCAAACTATGGCCCATGGGTCGAATCCAACACAGCCTTGCTCGTTCATCTATGTACTGTTAGGTCTGCTTTCGTGCTACATTGCAGAGTTGAATCGTTGCAAAAGAAACCACCTGACCCACAAGACCACCCGACTATCTTGCCCCTTAGAGAAAAAGTGTGTCTACCTTTATTTAAAATCGTTTTGTCTCAGAACGTTGAGGTGCTGCTTCATTGTTTCTTGCTGATGAGAACTCTGTGGGCTCTGCACTATTGTCCTATGTTGATGTCAGTCTGATTATGAGGCATCTAGAATAATCTTGCTTTTTTCTCTCTGGGAACTCTTGGATTTTTTCTTTATCTTTGTGTATACCTGAAGTATCACCAGGTTTTGTCTTATTTTTATTGTAATTTACCTTTTTTAGTGTTTAGTGGGACTCTTCCTATTGAAGATTCACGTCTTCCTCTATATAAGGCAGTTTTCCTCTACTATTTTTTTCTTTATTTATCCCCTTCATTTTCTCTGTTAGCCATGTCTTTCCTATGAGCTGGATGGCAAACCTCTGGTCCTGTCCTCATACTTGATAACCCTTCTCTCATTTGTCTTTTTTGTCTTTTTGCTCTACATACTAGAAGATTTCCTTTATTTTCTTCTAAGTTACTTCTTTAGTCATGTCCAACATATTTTTCAATCAGTTGTTAATTTCTCATTTTAACAACCTTATTTTAACTATCAGAAGCTCTTCTTATTTTCTGATCCCTCTTGTGTCATAGCAAGTTATTCTTATTTTAAGGATACAGGATCATCCTGAATTGCTCTGAGAATGTTGACGAGAATTTTTAAAGGGCTTTTTAGCTCTCTGACTTTGTTTTCTTCAGGATTGGTTGGTTATGCTATGTGTTCATATTAATCCTTCTCTTTCAAGAACTCACTATGGTCAAATATCTAGCGTTATATCTACGGCTGAAGGATCAAACAGGCCAGTGCAAAAACATTGTTTCTCAGGGCTCTGTTAAATGAGGGAGTTCCATGCAGACACTGGGTGAATGGAAGTGTTGACCAGCAGGATTCCCGATTGTGCAGAGCAGGCAATCAGAGAGCCCCCAGGCTTGCTCAGGGCATGAAGAACGTAGGCAGATGTGTCTGGGCAAAGCGTCCTTATCCCAGCATTTGCTACAGAAGCCCAGAGTTACCTCCAGCTTTTTTGTTTAGGGCCAGCACCCACACTGCCCTACTCTTCAGTCTTCAGAAGTTATTTGGTTTTATCCAAGTGACACAATTTGTCCATGTTCGTTGTGAAATTGAGGAGTGGAGTAGAGAAGGAAGAGGGGCGGAAAGGAAGTTCTAGTTGAAGAAATGTGTCCCAAAGATCTGAATTCAGAACGTTAAACAAACACTCTAATGAACATCCTCCCGTGTCCCCCACCCATGCTTGTCCTTTGTGTCTGATAACTCCGACCCTGGAGCTCCTTCAGCTGCCCTTATCTCTGGAATCCCCCTCTCTGTGTTCTTCCTTTGTTTGCTTTTCATATAAGTCCATCTGCTTTCTATTTACTAGCATTTATTCACACTCTGTGGTTCCTTTATTGATGCCCGGATTGTTGTGGCTTCATTCGATAGATTTATGGATGGACAAACAGACAATGCGCAATTAATCATTTCAGTCTTTCAATGGGACCTTGAGAAAGGGTGAGGTTTGAGGCATATGGTCTTGAACCAGACACTCAGCAAAGTTTAAAGCGTACAGAGTTGGTTTTGGGGGGCCATCTTTACCTTTCCTTCCTTCCACCCTGTCCAATTACATTTTCAGGAAATTATATGATAAATACACATACAATAAATATATTACCTGAGAAATACTTCTTTTAAATACATACACACACAAAGATAATGGGGAATTTTAGAAACTAAAAGTTAGTAGAAACAAAAGTCTTAGGCTTTAAAAACATGAGTTCTCATTTGAGAATTTTAGGCACCCTGGAAGTGCAAACATTCAAACATTTTATGGAAATTTACCTTTTGTTGTGACTTTAATTGACTTAGATCAATGAAGTTTCGCTCTGAACATCTATCAATCAGATGAACTAATGACTTTTTGGTGATATTTATGATCAACTAAAGAAGCAAGGTATATTTTAAGAAAAGCCATAGAACAGACCAAACCACATCAAGGTAATTCTAGACATCTCATTTTTCAGAATGTCTAATACTGCAGGCATCTTTAGAAGTCCATAGAAAAGAAATGGTGATAAATCTACATATATTTCAAACTTCTAAACCAAATATTTTGCATCATGATAAATAATACCTTATCCAGATGTGAAAAAAACAGAACCAGGATACAGCGTTATAATTGAAAAAGATAAAGGTAGCAAACAGACATATAAACAAACAATTCTAGGGTAACGACTAAAAGAAAAATCACCTTTGGATTTTGAACCCTCACTTTTGATCTGAATAGAAAAGAAAACACATAAGCTAATAGTAACAGTTGAATCTTGGTAATTTCACCCATTATTCCAAATATCCTTGATTTTATTGTAACACATGTAGACTCTAGTGCATCCATGTACGTTGTTATAAATGGCAACTGTAGAACGATTAAGGTATAGGAACCTTTTTTAAAAGTTGGCAGCTGACAACATTCTTTGGTCCCCTTCGCTTTGCAAAGAAATAGAATAGTAATTTCTTAGCTCTCAAACCCATCTTAAATTCTGAACCTTTTTGACGTTGAAGCTGTTCTTGTCTCTCTTTTAAGCATGTGCGGGCACACACATACCCCTTGCTTTTCATATCGACGGCTGTGTGGACAAAGCCTATGGCCAGCTTCAGCTCCGCTCCACAGTTATCAAGCATGACAGAGCTGGGAGGGAAACGTCTGGTCCAAGGCTGCTGCCTGCCTTTGTGGCAGAGAATTTCCTTTGATCTCCAGCTAGAGTTCTCTATCGAGTCTAGCAGATCAATTAGTTCATAGACCTTTCCCACTAGTAGTCCCACTAGCTGACTACCTAGGATAGAAAGAAGTTCTATTCACCAGTCCTTCGTTTCCCCTTTTACTTTAGGCAGATCCCTTTTTCCCTTGAAATGACATAAGTATTAAGCCACTTCAGTCACTGCTGTGATTAATGATCCCCTCTTTCATGCTGAAACCCCTCAGTGGGTTTTAAGTGCACCGCTCGATGGCTACAGTTTCATTCTGTGCTACAATTAAGGGCAGGGACAGCTTGAAACACCATTATTAAAACCAACATCTTGCCCAGGTTTTCCTAGTTCCCTTGGGGAACTGGAATTATCATCTTAGTATCTATTTCTCCAAAAATTCAGGGAAGTAGTATTACGTTTTCACCTGGATTTCATTCTAACAAGCTTGGTCAATTTTCCTTATATTACAAAGATCGGTTCTAAGAATTTAAGCAAACATATATTATCTTTCCCTAAGAATTTTTTTTATCCCGTTTACAATAACATTACTATCAGTGCTATTTAGGAAAGAATAATTACCTTCAGGAAACCAAACTGAACTATTTGGGGTCTTACATATAGAGTTTCAATTAGCTTTAATGATTTTACTGGGGTCAAAACATTATACCTGAGCTATGTTTTTTCACCTGAACACAAAATCATTACCTTGTACTGTTTTAACCGGTCCAAAAACTGCTCTAAAAGAGCTCCCTTTCTTAAAAACAAGATTAGACGATTGACTGTACTTTTCAGGCACAATTATGCCAGCTGTGCCCAGGAGACACTCAGACACATGATGCTCCAGTGAGCTAGTGTTTGCTGCTCAATGTATTTTACGGTAAGAAACCCCAGCCTGAGACCCCAGCCTGATCTATACACCGTGACCGAAATCAAACTGTGCAGCGCTAACACTGGCCCTGATGATACCAACCTGGGGAAAAAGCACGGCTCCTGAGAGCATGCAGCAACACACAGGCGGTGCAGAGCAGTGCCCCGGGGTGAAATTGCAGAGGGAATTTCAGGAGGCAGAATGTAATCATCCCCTTTGGAGCTTGGCGTGGATGGGAGGATTGAACAGTGCTGTCCTTTGTCCCCAGAAGAAAGCGTGCCAGCAGATCTATGACAGACGTGGGCAGAAACACGAGGAAGGAGCCTGGAGTCTTGTTTGTTTTCAATGCCCCATTTTTCACCTCCTTAGATAGATTCCTATGTCCTCAGAAAACTGGAACAGTCCTCAGTGTGGCCCCTTTTATGTCACATTACTACCACTTCGAATGCTCTTTAGAAGAGGCTAATATAAATGCTCAGTAAAGTCCTGTGAGCCACTCTCTCTGAGCCCAGTTAAAAGGAAGAAAGACTCAGAGCACCAGCCTCCCAGCTCTGCTTTGCAGAAAGCTCTACACCAGGCGCTAATATGAACCTTCCGCAGGCCGTCTTAGGCGGGAACTATCAACGTCACTGTTCTCAAAAATAGACATGGGCTTCCCCGGTGGCGCAGTGGTTGAGAGCCCGCCCGCCGATGCGGAGGACGCGGGTTCGTACCCCGGTCCGGGAAGATCCCACATGCCGCGGAGCGGCTGGGCCCGTGAGCCATGGCCGCTGAGCCTGTGCGTCCGGAGCCTGTGCTCCGCAACGGGAGAGGCCACAACAGTGAGAGGCCCACGTACAGAAAAAAAAAAAAATAGACATAAGGCAGCTGCAGACTCCAAAGGCTGTCTGATAGCTCATTTCCATAAACTCTGTAATAATGAACACTTGTGATTAAGGTTGCAGGGAATTAACTGCTGAGTGTGGGTCTTGACAGGGCCACCATTAGGAAGCTTCAGAGGATTACTGAATGCCAGTTGGCTGCTGGACTTACACCAAAGTACACCCTCAAGGGCAGCAAGGCCAGGACAAAGCAGACGCCGCCTTGGGCCGCCCCCGTGTTGACTGAACACTGATCTGACTCCCTTTGCTCAAGGCAGCCTTGACGTGACTCCCCTTCCCACCCTCTACTTCCTGTTTGGCTCTTCTGAGAAGGTCATCAACCTAACTGACTTCGTGCCAGGGTCTGACAAATGACTGCTTCTACCGTCGTTTGACCTTGGTCCAACCAGCACCGCAGTGACAGCGTACCCCAGGTCCATGGCCCCCATTCCAAGGCAGAGCTGCTGATGAAAGCTAGGCAACAGAATTCTAGAAACCCCGAGGTTAACTCCAACCAATGCCTAAAACCTGACTTTCAAACCCACCGTTCCCAAAAGGAAAATTCTCCCAAGTTTCTCAATCATAGTTAGTCCTGAACCACCTAATACTGATATGTTACAGCTGCCTGGGTGAAATAGACATCAAACCTAGACTCAGGTCTCTACGGTGATACATTCTCCTTTAGAGTTTGTTCCAGATGACAAATACCCTCCCGAGGATGGAGCTAGTGAATTCCTCTTTCCCAAGAGCCAGGCTTCCTCAAGTGGCCCAGGTCGAATTTTATGACGTGCAAACTCAGGAGGGAGTAAACGTCGTGAGGGGCCAGCACATTTCTTCCTCGTGCATTTTTGTCGCCTCCAGTAGAAACGTTTTGGGTCACTTTCCTACAAGAAGAGTAGAACTGTGGTTCTAAGTTAGCCCTAACTAAGTAAGTCTTTCAGGCCAACAGTTTGCTGCCGCATTTTGATCTCTTTTTTTTTAGCAAAAATCTTGAGTTTTTTTAATCCAAAAAATGAAATGCTCGAAATAGGCAACAGATAGAATGTCGTCTACGTGATGGTCCCAAAGGAATTGGTTGGAGTGAACCTCAGGGTCTCTAGAATTCTGTTTCTGTGAGGTCATGATCAGATGGACTTCTTTGGGGAGGCTGAACTTTAGCCAGTCAGGGTGACCAGAACATCCACCCTGATGGAACTAAGGAAGCCCCAGCCCCAGTCCTGACACTTTATGCCCCCGAATTTTTCCCTGATGTCCCGTCTCCACACTCTGGTTCCATTGTCTCTGGGAGTTTGTCTCTAGGGGGGTCTGCGTTTCTGAACCTTCTTGTTTCTTGTGTCTTGGGAACATCCCATGTGATGCTTACTCCTCCCAGCCTTCATGGGATACTCTCCAAGTGGTGGGTTTCATCACATATGTACTAGCTGAGAGGCCTGCTTAGCAAACTCCTCTGGTTTACGGCCTCTGGAAAGCCCTCTGTGAAATCAGCCAGCCTTGAATGGGGCTCCTCCCTCCTGCTCTGGCCAAAGCCAGGTTCCCTGTTTTCTACCTGAAGTTCACGATGAGTTAAGTTTCCTTTCCGTACTTGCTCAAAATTCTTGTCTGATCTTTAAGGAGGACTTGTGAGTTAATGACATGTAATCTAAGTAAATACACTGAACGCTAATTAGGGGAGAATTTAAAACAAGCCTCCTAGGAAGACTAGAGGTTCCCCGACATCCCCAGGGTTTGGCTCAGAGGCTGTGTGACCACAGTTCTAGAGTCCAGACTCTGTTCGGCCCTGGATGGACTTCCCATGGACACGGGCTGTCAGGACATTACTTTAATCCAGGATGAACAGACACCCCACTCTGGCTGAACTGATGGGCTTCTTCCAGTAGGGTTTTTTGTTTTGTTTTGTTTTGTTTTTTTTGCGGTACGCGGGCCTCTCACTGTTGTGGCCTCTCCCGTTGCGGAGCACAGGCTCCGGACGCGCAGGCTCAGCGGCCATGGCTCACGGACCCAGCCGCTCCGCGGCATGTGGGATCCTCCCGGACCGGGGCACGAACTCGTGTCCCCTGCATCGACAGGCGGACCCTCAACCACTGCGCCACCAGGGAAGCCCCTCCAGTAGTGTTTTTTGAAAGTGGATGCGTATCACCTGGAAAAAGGATCCAAAAAGGTTCAAAGGTCAAATAGCTTTCCTTTGAGACCTGTGTCCCAATGTTCTCATTTTTAATGGAAATGTGCAAGTTAATTTCTGTCTGAACTTTATTTTAAACACATCAATCATTAACGACTTTTCAGTCCAGGGCCATAAACTATGAGAAAGCATGGGGTACTCGGGGAACCCTAACTTCTAGATTCAACCATGATGCCAACTATACAAGTGTCCCTGGGGAAGTGCTGTAACAAGTTTACTTATCTGCAAAAGAAGCCCTTCATCGGGCTGATCTCCTAGGTCCCTGCACCCTTAGGGAAATCAGACGGCTCTGTGCCAGCCTTGACGTCTGCCACCTCACACCCAATGCAAAGTTTTGTGGCAGGCGCCCCTGAAGAGGCACGGGCACCCCCTGGGAGCGAGTCTTCACGTAACCACTTCACTCTTCTCTCCATCAAGAGACTATGGCAATCCCTTTGTAACAACACTACCAACCCCAGAAACAGGAGGGAATCTGGAAAGCTGCTCTGTAAACAAAGAACATCCCCATTGTAAAAAGCCTGCCTTGGAAACATTAAGGTAAACGTCTTCTGGACTCGCTGCTGTTGACAACATGTTTTCAATTTGCAACGCAAATTCATCGGAAGCCTTTCTGCCAGGGAACCGGATGGCCCAGGGAATTGGTAATTGGTAATGAATCGTGCAGACTTTCAGGTCTCTGATACCATTCTGAACGGAGCCCGGAATTACCTGATGCTGCTGGAAACTTTGCAACACGAGCCAAACCCCTAGATTCAATCCTCAGCTTAAAACATGAGTTAAGACAGTGTCTGATGGGCCTTTTTTTAATATTTATTTTTTTATTGGCGTCTAGTTGCTTTACGATGTTGTGCCAGCTCCCGCTGCACAGCAAAGTGAACCAGCCACACGTACACACACATCCCCTCCCTTTTGGATTTTCCTCCCTCTGAGGAGCATTTATAAGGAGAGTTAGGAGACAGCCATGCAAGGGGACAAAAGCGGACAGTGAGATAATAAACTAGGTGTTTCTGCCCTAAAGTCTGATGTTTTCCCCCAAGACATTCCAAGGGAAATTTCCAAGGAATGTCAGACCTAGAGAAATGGAATGAACGTCCACCTCGCATTCTCACGTGGTCAAAATTCCAGTCTTGCAGTTTTCACTTCTTCCTAATCACTCTCCCAGTCCAGAGGGTCAAGCTATTTATGCAGCAATTTTCAAGGTGAAGTCGATTTTACTCTTTCTTATTTGTTCTATGAGCCCAACTTTCCTTTAAAAAACAAAAGAAATTTATCACTAGAGCTTTACAAACTAGTCAAAACCATGAACCTTCTTTTCCAAGAGTTACCAAAACGCATTCCCTCCTTAGGATCTGGCCACAGCATTTCATTTTCAGTATTCTGTAGTTATCCTAGGGGAAGCATCCAGTGCGTCGCTAGCTTTCCCTGGCTATCCCAGTTCCGTATTTATATCACTATTTTCCTTTACGCTCTTTGGTTTATAGTAGCAGTAGTTTCCCCTCCTATACGGCCCAACGAAGAACCAATTAACAAATGCTCAGAGCAGCAGCGTTCCTGGCTGTCCTGCCTGGTCAGTCATTAATTTGGCGAAGGAAGGAGTAACCAACTCATAAAGGGGAACTTGAATTTTAGAAGTTAGTTCAATTTTACATTATTAAAAAGGAAAATGTAGTAAAAATAATAAGAGCTTTGCCAAAACTCTACAGCAAAGTCAATTAGTCTCACAAAGGGCCTGGGAGTCTGCGATCTGAACTTGCATTTGGAACCATTTAGCCTATTAAAACAACTCCAAGCTTCATCTCTCGCAAATCATATTTCAGTGCTCATGGCTGGATCCTAACGAGTAAAATTCTTTCACCATCCTTGGTGCAACACAATTTAAAGTATTCCTTTACTGTAGAGCACAGGGAACTATATTCAATATCCTGGGGTAAATCATAGCGGAAAAGAATGTAAGAAAGAATGTCTGTCTGTGTGTAACTGAGTCACTTTGCTGCACAGCAGAGGTTGGCACAGCATTGTAAATCAACTCTACCTCAATAAAAACATTAATTAAAAAATAATAATAAAAAAATATAGTATTCCTTGTGTGTCTGCCTATTTCAAATATACGTGTGTGACTTCATATGCGCATACTTTCATACCTATATATGTACACACCTACGATAAAAGTTTCCTACGCTAAGTACAGCCTTATACAACATACAGTAAAATACACGCTGCATTAGATATTACTATATACCTTTAAGAGGCCTTTAAAAGCAAATTAATTTCAAACAGAAAAATAGTAACACTGACATTACAAGCCTACAGCAAAAATAAAATGGGTTGTATTCAGAAGACTTTTACAATTTTACCATATTTCAAACATGAGGGGATGCTGTCTCTTTAATTAAGACAATTTGGTAATGAACTAAAGACATGTCATTTGTTTCTCAGTATACTGCTATGGGCAATAAATATTTTATTTTGCTCTGACTGATCAATGAGGAAAAGTTAAAATGCTAAGTGAGATTATTTTCATAGATAATTCTTGTAAAATAGTGCTTTCCAATCAATTATAGTCACTAACTGATAAAGATTTTTAAATATTCTATTTCATTGAAACCTAACAAAAATCCTCCACATTCCTTAAATGAAAATGAAGTTGCATCATTTCAAACCCATGCTTCCCAACTCTTAGCCTCTATAAAAATTCCAAGCAGTTTCTATAGGTTTTCCAAGGAAGGCTCAGCTCTAATTAACTACAATTTTGTCCATATTTTGTTTTTCTCCTACACTGAAAGAATAGCAGGGGGTTAGCCCTGCAGAAAAGAAGATTATTAAAACTTTAATAACATCAGCCTTTGAACCTTTCCAAATTCTTTACAATTTTCTCACATTTCCAGCCCAGATGTCTACATGGAGTTATAGTGAGTGCCAACATGAACTTTTTGTTTACAATTGTATTCACCTTAATTATTACCTCCTTTAAAAAAAACCAAAAAACAAGAACACACAGTAATTTTATAGCTCTTCCAAACAAAGGAATTAAGTTATTCTTAAAAATAAATTTGCAAGAATGATTTTTTTATCCATTTTTAAGTTAGATATTTCCAACAACACAACTATCTCTTCCCTGCTGCTAGAGGTAAATTGTTAGGCAGCCTAGCAACGGTGGCCGGCGGGATCACAACATTTTTTTCAATCAAGCTACAAAGCTTCGAACTACTGAAAAGAGAGTTCACTTTGGAAACTTGAACTCTTGATATTGTTACAAAAGAAAGACCGAAAAGGAGGCATCCTTTAAGATAATTAACTGCTCGCTGTTTCACCAAAGATGGGGACATTTGCATACCACAAAAGCCCTCGTAGAATTGCCTTTCATAGACCTCAATATGGCAGCTGTGTTATCCCAACGCCAGATCATTGTAGCCCCCCAATAGCCAATTATGACTTTTCTTTTAATGAAAGAACCCCAATTATTCTAATGAATCCATTGCCACCTAACTAAATGATTGCATTTCACAAGCATCTTTGCTTTGTAATCAAATGCTAGCATGTAAAATGTGAAATAGGTGTGTTGAAGGGTACTTCCAGGAAGTTTCCTAAAAGGGAGCCAGTGGACATGCTTCTTCCCTTCCTCTTTCTGCTGAACGGAATGTTAATGTGATGGCTGGAACTTGAGCAGCCATCTTGGACCATAAGTCCAAGGGAAAAAACTACAAAAGACAGAACACTGAAATAGCCAAAGCTCGTCGGGTCCCTGGTAATCGTGGAGCTACATTTCCAGCTATGCAAGACCTACTTCCAGAGCTATTTTATATATGAAAGAGAGCTAAACATCTTTATTGTTCAAGCCACTGTTATTTGGGGATGTTTGTTTGTTTCATGTGACAAAATATAGCCCTAACTCACATATCACCTGATTGAAAGTTAGGCTGTATGTATAGCTATATTCTGCTAGTTGAGGGAGGGAAAAGCAGTCCCTGACATCTAGGAGCTGGCCTGGTACCATCAGCCAGGACTTGGTGTTGCTAGAAGTTGCCCCAGGTTTCACAATTAAATCTTGGTGTTGAAATTAACATAAGCAATTTCACAAAACTTCAACCTCAGACAAGGCTACCTGTGACCATGGAGAATGAAGACAGAGTAAGACCACTCCATATCGTGTCTGAGCACAGACAAAGCATGACTAACATGGCTCTGTTTCTCCTGCCTTCTAGATAACATTTATTAAGATGCCCAATTATAGAATTAATTCCACTTCCTGACAGCATCCAGTTCAGACCAAAACATCACCTCCTTGAACCCTTTCCCAAATCACCTAACACAGTCTAAATCCTGCAATATCTTTTCTAACATCCTCCTACCAATACTCCACGGTTTCCCATTGTGTGAGTTCTCCCCCATTACTAGAAGTCAACAAACCCAATTTGTTCAACTACAGGTGTGCTCCTGGAGGGCTTTGGCTGGCGGACGTTGAGTAGCTATGCTTGTGTCTCCCTACAGCAGAAAACTCAAAATAAATCCACCATTATATCCATCCATAATTCAGATGATCCCACCCGAATGGAAAGCCCCGATTCTTCAACCAACTCCAATCATTAAAAAAACCAAAACATCAATTTGTAATCATCAGATTCATTGAAATGATCCCCTTGTGGTATTGCCGTAGCCTGAACCACACCCAGCCTGAACCCTCACCATGTACCAAGTTTTCAGGAACTACAGCCAGTTCAAAGCTCCTTCAAGTAAGGAAAGTCTGCAGTATGAGAGGTAAATGCTGAACTCCATCTACTTTTTCTCCCGTTCTTCCTCTCCTGCTTTTTTTCTCCCAGTTCCTTCTCTCTCCCTTTTTTGATTTCTCCCTTGCTACTCTTCAAACTTTTCAGTGGTTCCTGAGCCGAGTTCACTGAGAGTTCTAAGTGGCTCAGTCCTGGACTAAGTTTTAAATCATAGTTATCATGTCCATCACTCAATGGCAGCTCTTGCTGTCCTGCCACCCCACCACTCGGAACCTTCCCTGCCACACTTCTGTTTGCTCTTCACCTTCTGAAAAATGACAATTGCTTATCTTATCTTCTCAAGCAAAGTCACAATCCCTGTCAACTGTTTTAGAGATGAAAGCTAGAGGTAACTCAATTTCTCTTCTAATGAAAGCCTGATCCACAGGCTATGTTCAAAACTTCTAGAGACGATGCCCTCGCTCTTCTTGTGCAAATCAAAGTTACAACTCTCAAGCCTGACAAGCAGAAGGGAAATACAACTTGCCCGTCTGAGGCAAATAGTTTACAGCTAGTAGTGTCTTCATATGTTTTTCCCCCTTGCTCCAAATAAGCATCAGTGCTAAAATTATCACAATATTATATGATTCTTAAAGTTCTTTGGGTCTCTGGTCCCACATAATACCTAGGACAAAAGTAGGTAGTAAATAAAATTGGTTGAATGATTTAATTTATTAGTCAACAGTGCTAAAAACCAGCACAGCCCACGTTAACCCAGTAGAAGAAAGATCAGTAGGGTGGGCAAGGAAGAAAGTACCATGAACCAAAGACAATGGGTCGTTGTGTTGTATTTTCTTAAGAAACAAACAATAGATTGGGGGTCTGGTTGTCCGGGCTTGCAGAAGATCCGAAGTTTGTTTGCGTTCTACTGTTTCTGTTTTTTATCTATATTGAAGGCTAACATACACAAAAAAGGACACAAATCCTAAGTTCATACAGCTCAACGAAGTATCACACAGTGAAATACACCTGTGTTGAGTACCATCCAGGTCAAGAAATAGAACATTACCAGTTTCAAAGGCTAACCAAAGATCATCATAGGTTCTATACTGAGGCTGAAAGGGCAAGGAAGAGCCATGTCACTCTGGACGGAGATCAGAGAGCTGAGTGTGTGAGGAGAAGACACAAGGCAAAAAGAAAGAAGTTCCTTCCAAAGGACATCGGCTCCTCAAAGACAGTTTTGAATTGATTACAGAATGTGATTGGTCAGTCGTGTGGGCAGGCATTACACCCCACCCAGCTCTCAACAGGTTCAAGGGTCCTCCAACAGCCAAGCCCCAGCGGACAAGTTCAAGGTTCTAGCAGGAGCTGACCTTGATCTGACACACACACCTGAACCTCTCCTCACTCCTCTTCCCAGCCACTGCCCTCTCCCTTCTCTCCAAATGAAACCACTACCCTAACTTCTGACTCTAAAAACTATTTGGGCCTGTTTTTCAACTTTAGATAAGTATACTAATATACTATACGTCCTTTTTCACTTTTTTTGAGGTAAAATTCCAAGGGCATAAAATTAACTATTTTTAAATGAACAGTTCAGTGGCATGAAGTACATTCACAATATTGTGCAAACAGCACTTCTGTGGGTTCCAGAACGTTTTCGTCATCCCAGAACCCATACCCATTCAGCACTTGCTCTGCATTGGCCGCTCCCTCTGCTCCCTGGCTACCACCATCTGATTTCTGTTTCTATGAATTTATCTAGTCTAGATTTTTCATATAAATGGAAACATAAAGTATGTAACCTTTTATGCCTGGCTTCTTTCACTTCGGATAAAGTTTCTGAGGTTCATCCGCATTGTAGCAAGAATTAGTCCTTCATTCCTTTTTATGGCTGAATTATATTCCCCTGTATGTATGTATATACCACAATTTATTCATTCATCGATGGACATTTGGGCGTTTCCACCTTTGGTTATTATGAATAATGCTGCAATGAACATGTGTGTACTTGTTTGAACCCCTGTTTTAATTACTTTGGGTACATACCTAGGAATTAAATTACTGGGAACCTATGATAATTCTGTTTAGATTTTTGAGGAATCACCAAATTATTTTCCATAGCAGCTGGACCATTTTACACTCCCACCAGAAATGTATGAGGATTCCAATTTTGTTATATCCTCACAAATCCTTGTTAGTTTTCATTTTTAAAGTTATGGACGTCCAAGTGAATAAGAGGTGGTATCTCACTGTGGGTTTGATTTGCATTTGAATAACTAATAATTTTGGACATCTCCACACGCTTGTTGGCCATTTGTAGATCTTCATGGGAAGAATGTCTATTCAAGTACTGTGCCCAGTTTTTAAGGGGCTTGTTTGTCTTTTTTGCCGTTGAGTTGTGAGAGTTTTTTATATATTTTGGATACATGTCCCTTACCTGGCATATGATTTGCAAATATTTTCTCCCACTCTGTGAGTTGTCACTTTTCACTTTCTTGATCATATCCTTTGATGCACAAAATTTTCAATTCTGATTACATCCAAGTTTATCTATTTTTTCTTTTGTTGCTTGTGCTTTTGGTGTCATATCTAAGAATCCATTACCAAGTTAAAATCAGGAAGATTTACCTCTTTGTTTTCTTCTACTAGTTTTATAGTTTTGACTCTTATATTTAGGTCATTAATCCATTTTGAGTTAATTGTTATATATGGTGTGAGTTAGGGTTCCAAATGAATTGTTTTGTATGTGGATATCCACTTGTACCACCGCCACTTATAGGAGAGATAATTCTTTCCCCATTGGATGGCCTTGGCACCCTTGTTGGAAATCAATGAGCCATATATGTACGGTTTATTTCTGGACTCTTAATTCTGTTCCATTGGTCTGTATGTCTATCTTTATGCCAGAACCACACTATTTTGATGACGGTAGTCCCTCCTTCTCTTCGGGGGATATATTGCAAGGTCCCCTGTGGATTCCTGAAGCTGTGGATACTACCAAACCCTCTATATGCTATATTTTTTCTTATACATACATACCCAAGATAAAGTTTAATTTATAAATTAGGCACAGTAAGAGATTAACAAAAATAACTAATAATAAAATAGAATAATTAAACAATACACTATAATGAAAATTATGTGAATGTGGTCTCTCTCTTTCAATATCTTACTGTACATACTTAATGCTTTATCCATCTTAACTAAACACTTACCACACACTGAGGCTATAACATTTGCAGCTTGAGGTGTGACAGCAAAACTAGCACAAATTTCTTTTTCCCTTTTCACAGTTTTACGGATAGGAGAATTGTTCTTATTGTAGATCTTAGCAAACTTAGCATACGATTTTTCTTCTTTTCTTGCTAAATTGAGAGTGTTCACCTTCTCACCTAAAAGAAGCACTTTATGGCTTCCCTTTGGCACATCCAAATTGCCAGCATCCCTACTCTTGTGCTTTGGGTCATTATTAAGTAAAATAAGGTTACTTGAACCCAAGCACTGTGGCTGCAACCGTTGATCTGATAACCAAGATGGCTACTAACGGGCTGGACGTGCTGGACAAAGGGATGATTCATGTCCTAGGCGGGATGGAGCTGGACTGTGCAAGATTTCATCACACTACTCAGAGCGGCATGGAATTTAAAACTTATGAATTGTTTATTTCTGAAATTTTCCATTTAATGTTTTCGGACCTCAGTTGACCATGGGTAACTGAAACCATGGAAAGCGAAACCATGGATAAGGGGGGACTACTGTACTATAACTTTGAAGCAAGATTTGAAATAGGGAAGTGTGAGTCCTCCAAATTTGTTCTTCTGTTTCACGATTGTTTGGGCTATTCAAGGCCTTTTACAATTCCATATGAATTTGAGAATTGGCTTTTCCATTCCCCCCACCCCCCCCGCCAAAAAAAGAGGCCATTAGAATTTTGGTAGGTATTGCATTAGATATCCAGATTGCTTTGGACAGTAATGCCATCTTAACAATACTAAGTCTTCCAACCATGAATATAGGATGCATTTGCATTTATTTAGATCTTCTTTAATTTTTTAAGCAATATTTTATACTTTTCTAGTGTACAAGTCAGTCCCCTCCTTAGATTCCTCAGCATTTTATTCATTTGGATACTATTATAATGAAATTATTTTTTTACTTTCCTTTTTGGATTGTTCATTGCTGATGTATAGAAGCACAACTCATTTCTGTGTGTAGATCTTGGACTATGTGACTTTGCTGAATTTATTTATAAGCTCTAGTAGGTTTTTTGTTGTTGCATCTTTGGGATTTTCTGTATATAAGATTTTTTATGTATTTGTCATCTGCAGATAAATATAATTTTACTTCTTCAATTCTGATTTGGATGTCTTCCTTTTTCTGGCCTAATTCTCTGGCTGCACATTGAGTGCAATGTTGAATTACAGAGGTGAAAGCAGGAAACCTTCTCTTGTTTCTGATTTTAGAGGTAAATCTTTCAGTCTTTCACCATGAGTATGATGTTAACTGTTGGTGTTTTACAAATGTTCTTCATCAAGTTGAGGAAGTTCCCTTCTACAACTAGGGTTTTGATTGTTTTAGTCATGGAAATGTGTTGTATTTTGACAAACGCTATTTGCATCGATTGAGATGATCACGTGGGTTTTTTCCTTCAGTCTATTAATGTGGTATATTACACAGATTGATTTTCCTGTGTTGAACCAAACTTGCATTTCTAAGATAAATTCCATTTGGTCGTGGTAAATAATCTTTTTTAACATGCTGCTGAATTTGGTTTCCTAGTATTTTCTTGAGCATTTTTTAGTCTATATTCAAAAGGGATGTTGGTCTGTAGTTTTCTGTTTCTGTGATGTCTTTATTTGGATTTTGTATTAGTGTACTGTTGGCTATAGAGAATGAGCTAAGAAGTGTTTCCTCCTCTTCAATTCTTTTTGAAAGAGCTTGAGAAGGATTGTTGTTAATTCTTCTTCAAATGTTTATTAGAATTCACCAGTGAAGCCATCTGGTCCTGGGCTTTTCTTTGTCGGGAGGTTTATGATTACTGAAGCTAATCAGTAATTAGCTTTTACTGATTAGCTAAAGGCTTGTCAATTTTACTGATCTTTTCAAAGAACCAAGTTTTGGATCCATTGATCCTATTGTTTTTCTATTCTCTGTTTTGTTTGTCTCCACTCTAATCTTTATTATTTCATTCCTTTAGCCAGATTTGGGTCTAGTTTGTTCTTTCTCTAGTTCTTTGAGGTTTCGTTAGGCTACTGATTTGAGATCTTTCTTCTTTCTAATGTAGATGTCTACAGTTATAAATTTCCGTGCCCTGCTTTCATGGCATCTAATAAATGTTGGTATGATGTGCTTCCATATGCATTAATCTCAAAGTATTTTCTGATTTCCCTTGTGATTTCTTATCTGACTCATTGGTCCCTTAAGATTCTGTTGTTGAATTTTTACATATTTGTGAATTTTCTAATTTTCCTTCTGTTACTGATTTCTAGCTTCATTCCATTGTAGTTAGAGATGATGATTCTGTAAGATTTCAATCTTTTTAAATGTATGGAGACTCATTTGTGGCTTAATATATGGTGTCTCCTGGAGGATGTTTCACATGGACTTGAGAAGACTGTGTGTTTTGCTGTTGTTGGGTATAGTGTTCTATGTATTTTTTTAGGTCTAACTGATGTATAGTTTGTCAAGTCTTCTATTTACTTATTGATTTTCTGCCATATTCTATCCAATCATGAAAGTGAGCTACTGAAGTCTCCAACTATTACTATAGAACTGTAGAATCTATTTCTCCCATCCGTTTTGTCAAGGTTTGCTTCATATACTGGGGGCTCTGTTGTTTTGTACTTAAAATGTTTATAATTCTTGTATCTTCTCCCATGTGAAAGGACTTTCATGTAATTTCTGGCCTCTCTCCACCTCTTACTCTCTCTGTCCAGGAGAAGGTGGAGAGGCTTCTGAGAGGAACGTACCAGGTGTGCTTGTCTCAGCTCCACCTTTCCTCTCCCGGAGTTGAACTTGACTGCAGGCGCCAGGAGTTCCCGGCTCCTCCACACTCTCTCACCTGGTCCTTGCCCACACGAATGTGGGGTAAGGATGTTGAATTTTGGGATTATTTTGCAGTCCACTTCGTTCTCCCGATGATCTACGCCTTCTAACTTAGGCTTTAATAAAGGACTATTGAGGCCCCATCTGCTACTCTGAATGTCCCCGATTTTTCAGAACTCGAGCAGGTTAGAGGGGGGCTCTTTCTCAGTCCCCCTAAGAAACTCTTACATAAGACTTTTATCTCAGACTCCTAGCCACAGACTCTTTGATATCCGCTTTTCATTTTTCATTAAAATACATCTCAATCTCTGACCTACTTCTTTCCAGACTTGGGCTCTGACTTGGCATTTTTCTGTTTTGAAACATCAGCAAAGTAGACCTTCATCTCTCCCTCTGCTATGATTACTCAGGCCCTGAGTAATCATGTGATTACTATGATGCCTTCAGGTCCTGCTTCCTTGCTCTTTACCGAAACAACCAACCCCAGTGGGACAAGTCATTTCCAGCCCACAGTGATCTCTCTTTTGAGACCTTGGTGAGGCATCATAGTCTGGTGGCTAAGAACATGGGCTCTGGAACCAGACTGCCTGGGTCTGAACGGCTTCCCCACTTAACAGCTGTCTAGCCCAGGGCAAGATACTTAAACTCCCTATACTATGGTGTTACATAATAATTGTTCTTCATAAAGATGATGCGAACCACCAAAAAAAATTCAAAATCTGTTCAACGTGCTTTGTTTAAGAAGGTAGAAAACACATATCTACAATGGTTTTCAAACTGTTGGTGCTTAAACGGCTAAGCTTTGGTTATCTTGAAAAACAATTTAGAAAGGTTTCATCATTTCTTGACACAATTATATAACTGAAGCTCAAAAGCTGAAACTTTGAAGAGGCAACTTAGTACAGTGGAAGAGGTCTAGACTCAAAGGCAGACCTGAAAGTGAATCCCATCTCTGCCACTTAGTGTGAAAATTCAGGTAAGGTATTTTACTTTCCTAAGCTCATACATAAAAGTGGGGATAGAAATTACTACCTTGCAAAATGGTCTTGAAGCTTAAATGAAATAAGGTAGCTGCAAGAAGGCATGTGGGTGGGGAGCAGAGTGCTCTTAATGACCACACCCCCAATTCATTGAGATTTGGGCCGTGAGTGCTGTTGAGTGGCTTCTGTCCATCTACCTATTTGCCCCATAGAAACAGGGAGACCCCTTGAAGAAAAAGAGATCTCTTCCCTTTATAATTCAAAACCATTAAAGTTTGTCAAATGGCCTTGAAAGCATCAACCAAGGCCTGATTACACAGAATACAGGATACTAACGTCCCTGAGAATGCTTCACGAGGGTAGGAGGAGGTGAATTACAAATGTAAGCCTCTCTCTTATCAAGGGTAGAGAAAGGATGATGAGCATTCAGTCTGGGTCTGTGAGGCTTAAACACCATCCTGACCCAGCCACCATGGTGACAGGCTTATGCCTAGATAAGAGGCCCTGTGAGTGAATCTGAAGAGCTTTAATGAAGCCATATGAAACCCACAGAGCGCATCCAAAGCAGGGCTCTGAGGGAAATGTATAGCCTTAAATACAAGAAAAAATGAAATAAAACATTGTTTGATGCAGGGAAAAGCAGACAAAAGGAATTAGTAAAGATAAAATCAGACATAAATTTTAAAGGAAAAAATCATAGAACTAGTAAATATATCAAAGAGTTGGATAGGGGAAAAAAAGGGGAAAAAAATAGGGGAAAAAAATAGGGGAAAAAAATCCCTTTTTTCTATACCTGTTGGGTATGAATGTATTACGTATTCAAAAATTAAATTAGCTATCATGAAATCAAGAGAGATAGGTAGATAGATGATATGGATAGATGATAGACAGAGAGAGAGAGAGAGAGAGATGACAGATAGACAGACAGGATAGTTGTAGAGCTGGGACCCAAGCCTGGCTTAGCTCCCTTGAAGGAGGTCCGTAAGAAGAGACAGTCCTGTCTTATTCTTAAGCACGTGCTTCTACCATCTTGGCTTGCTAGCACAAACCCATTTTTTCAGGGGGAATGGTCTCTTGAGGCCCCAACAAATGGGGTGGCCGGGCCAGCTTCCAACCACTTCTTTCTTTCTCCCACACCCACATCCAATCTGTCAGGAAATCATTTCTCCTGTACTTTCAGAAAATAAGAGAATCCGACCACTTCCCACCACTTCCATCACAGCGTCGCTGGGCCACTGTCTTCGTCTCTCACAATCTTTCTCTTGGCACCATCCGCCTCTTGTTAACTGAGTATACTAGTCAGGGTTCTCCAGAGAAACAGAACCGATGCAATAGACGTAGGTTCACAGCAGGAGCAGAGCATCATGAGGAATTTGACTCGGGCCAACGTGGAGCCTGGGGAGTCTTGTGATCGTCCATCTACACTCTGGAAGCCCAGGAAAGCAGCTGGTGTAGTTCCAGTGCAAACCCAAAGAGCCTCTGGGAGCCGGAGGAGGCTGCCAGCTCCGCTCAAGCAGGGAGAGTCAGTTCACCCTTCCTCTGTCTTTCTGCTCTATTCAGGCCCTCAAGGGATTGGACGATGCCTGTCTGTATTGGTGAGAACAGTCTTCTTACTCAGGCTGCTGATTCAAACGCTCCTCTCTTCTTCAAACACCCTCACAGACACACCCAGAAATCATGTCGTACCAGGTCTATGGGCATCCCTTAGCCAGTCAAACTGACATATAAAATCCACTGCCACACCAAGTGAATAGTAATCATAATATATTTTTCCCATAGTAGTAGATGCCAGAGAAAACCTCTCCCAATCTCTTGTCCAGTATAATAATAGGATAACATGACAAAAGAACAAATGGTCCTTTTGGTTATTCACCCTGAAGTGTCTTTATAAGCTGATGTCAGATATGGCCTTTTTGGCCGGTAGAGGCAGGATCATTTCTGTCTTGTCTCTACAGTCAGATTCTAAACAGCTTGGTAAGAGGCGTTGTATCTCAGACCTTGTGCAAAACTCTAGGATTTGATATTGGGCTCAGGAGATCACAGGAGATTCAACCATGGCATTTCTGTGGATTTAAAGTTGGATTGGCTTTTCTCTGACAACTGTCCTCAGACTTCTTGCTGTAGGAGACCCCACAAGCAATACAAAGGTTATAGCCACATAATGATAATTTTTATATAAATTTCTAGGGTTTTCTGGTGTTGAAAGTCAAGAAATATGGGTTCCTGCCCCAAAACTTTGAGAAATAAATGTTGCTGTTTAAACTTAAAAAAAAAAAAAAAAGAAGAAGAGGACTTCCCTGGTGGCGCAGTGGTTAAGAATCCGCCTGCCAATGCAGGGGACTCGGGTACAAGCCCTGGTCCAGGAAGATCCCACGTGCCGCAGAGCAACTAAGCCTGTGTGCCGCAACCACTGAGCCTGCGCTCTAGAGCCTGCGAGCCACAACTACTGAAGCCCACGTACCACAACTACTGAAGCCTGCGCGCCTAGAGCCCGTGCTCCGCAACAAGAGAAGCCACCACAGTGAGAAGCCCGTGCACTGCAACAAAGAGTAGCCCCCGTTCGCTGCAGCGAAGACCCAATGCAGCCAAAAATAAAATGTAAATAAATAAATAGATTTATTTTTTTAAAAAGAATTATAACAAAAAAGACAGTAAAAGGAAGGAAGAAAGGAAGGAAGAAATACGGGTTCCACTGGCTCCTTCATGTCAATGATTTATCTGCCCCCTCCCACCATGTTAAATACAACAGAACAGCCCAGATCCTAAGCACAGTTCTCATGCTTTAAGGAGAGTCTTGAGAAGCGAGAAGGGGGCTGGAAGAGTTTGAATTGGCTTTCAAGCCTACAGAGTAAAGAGCAGTTTGACCATTTGCTTTTATTCTGGGTCTGAGTCCACTGCATAATTGAACTCTGACCCCAGGACTGGCAACCAGAGTCCCTGCCCACCCCCAGCCCTCCCCAGAATATTCCAGCGCTGCCCCCCCACACACACACACACAGACAACAAGCAGGAAGAGCCCAGCTGCGAGGCCCTGTGCTGGGGGGGCGGGGCGCAGCAGCTCACACCCCAGTACAAAATCCATTGTTCTCTTTAGAAGAGAAAATCAGGCAAACTGGAGGAAAGCTGGCCTTCAAGAGGCCTCAGGCAGGCAGCTCTTCAGAAACAATTACCTCCCACACTGCGGAGGCGCATTTTTTTCTTTCTACTCTTTGGCAAGAGAGCCTTTAAGAAAAGTGACTTACTGTTGCCTAACAGGATTAAATTCTTAACTGAAGCATTTTCGTCTAATCCATCCACTACTTTCTAATCCCCTGTGAGTCAGAATGTAAGGAAAAGTTTCTATCTTGACTCAAAACCCACATTCTTAGAAGTCCTCACACCCTGGCACGCTTCAGACCCTCCTTGCTCAACAGGGCGACCCCACTGGCCTCTCCAGCTGGAGGCCTCGGGAACGTTCACAAAGGCGCTGGCTCCCCCAGTCTCCCTGCTCTCTGTCTACCGACCTTGCCTTGGGCCTTGACGTTTCTCTTTTCTTTTCATTTTATTTTTAATGCACACACATCAGAGATGCTCCTTCTTGAGGCAAAAAACATTCTGGGGGTCTTTAAAGGAAAAGGCCCCCTGGAGGAGGCTCTTTGTAGGTTCACTCCATGTTTCACTCTATGAAACAGATTTTATTTTGAAGGTCTTAACCAGAAACATGAGGCAACATCAACTCATTCAAAATTGCCTATTATTAGAAATGGAGCCAAAACTGTATTGAAGTCGGAATTCAAATATCTAGATTTTTAAGCCCAGTTCTCCTACCTACCAGCTGAGTCACTTAATATATCTGAACCTCAGTCTTCTCATCCATAAGAAGGGGCTAATCACACCCACACAGGAATCTTCACAGATGGGGAAGACGACCACACTGGCTTCTGTACATGAAAGCATCTCATAAGCTGCAGTGCGCTCTACAAGTACAAGGTATTCATACTTTCCACTCTGAATTCTGCTCTCGTCTAAATTGTGTGGCGTCCCCTTCGCTTGATGTAAACACAGACTGTTATTCTAGTGTGATCTTCTGCAGGGTCTACCCACCCCCAGAAATCCCAGTTATCACAGATCTTCTGGGCCACCCTGCCGACCTCCAAAAAAATAATATTAATGTTATTGAATCCTAGATTAGCAAGCGTTTTCTGTTTGACAGGTGCTACTGCTGTGTTGGCATAATGTTAGACTGTTAGGCAAGGTACGTGCTTTACAGAAGTGTTTATTTCTCTTGCAGAGCAGAAATTTGCACAATTAATTCCCTGGTGAGATTCACATTGCTATACACTACGATTCTTCCCCTTGAAATAGTGCCATTGCAAAGCAAAAAAGTGAAATCGATCCCCACTAATTGAGAAGCATTTTGGAGTCCCGTTGAGGCAATGCGAGGGAAGAGAAATTTGTTCTGAATTTCACAAGTGTTGCTAGAGACAGAGTTCCTGGCCTTCTCTGTGCTGTACTGAGCGCTTCTATTCCATAGGACACTCAGGGGCCCCGGTGGCTCCCAGCCTCACACTGAAAGCACACAGACCCGTGTACCTTTTTGTAGCAACTTTTCACCAAGCCACTTACAGTGCTTGAGAACAAGAAAAGGCACAGTGACAAATGGCAAAAGCCAGGCCACCAGGCCAGCAGGTGGTGTGTCCTGAGGCGTTGGGGCCCGGGTATTCTTGCCCTCCTCCCTCTGGTTGGATCAGAGAACATTCTGGCGGACTTACGGCTGCATTTATCAAAGGACAAGATCCAGAACATCCCAGCCGCACTCATCATTCTCGTGGTCCTCGGTTGTGGAAAGACAGGCTTGCAAATTGTACTCGTGACAGGTGGAGAGCTGTGGCCTGCGTGTGTCTTGCAGAAGTGGTTAATCCACTTATGGAAAGAAAGTCCTTCCTCTTCTCTGCCAAACCAAGACAAGAAAGCAGCTTTCCTTGATCACCTTTATGAAAATATCTCTCCAAATAGCTCAATCCCAACTGTGACCTTTATGAAAGATGAACGCGTAGGGAGAAAACCTTTGATAATTCAGATGCTCTGGAGGGAAGCCATTTTCCGGGAAAGGCAGGTCCCATGTCCTTTCTAGAGCCTCCTATAGGTTAGTAAAAGTTGCTCTGTCGAGGCCTGTGGGAAACCTGCTCTGATGTCGAGGTGACATAAATCACGCGTAACCTCACCATCCCGTGCCTGTGCTTGGAGTTTCCCAGAACCTGTGTGTTCTCTTTGATCATCCTTCCCTCAACGATGGGCAACTCACAGTTATCTTAGCAAAGGCTGTCAAATATGCAAATGTCAGCTTCAGTCCCACATCTTTTCAACCTGATTCATCCCCAAACCTGGCTCTGGGAGGTTTAAATGAATGAGGTCTTATCGTCTTCCAACCAGTGAGCGCCAGGAGCCCAGTCTACGTGCCCAGCGTTTACTGTCAGATGGTAAAGCGCCACATGAATCATTGATCCGTGTGTCCTGAGGCTGTTCTACTTTGCAGGCTACACGGAATTACTAATCCCTACATCCTTTAAAGGCATAAAATTTAAAACCCACAGATTATTAATACCAGATTCTTGTTTATTGTTCCATTATTTCTGAAATTGTGCTCTGGAGTGAAGGTTTCCAATATATGTGTGTGACTGTGCCGCCCTGGGAAAAAGAGACAAACGTGAAAGGGTCCTCTCACGACAACACGCGGCACAAGAAAACTCATTTCCTGCGGAATCACCCCCTGTAACGATTATCCCCTGATGCCTGTTTTGCCTGCAGAGCTGGTAACTGCCATCCTTCGCCATCCTTGCCGGCATATTCTTCGCTCGATCGCCTAAATCCTGCAAACAGTTACCGTCCACAGATGTTTCTTTTGAACTGCTTTTTATGATTGTTTTACCTGAGCCCATTTTTACCACAATAGATTCTGTTCCCTTATGCAGAAAAGATGCCATAATGCCTGTGGACCTTTCTGCGTAGGGGTAGAGGAGGGGGAGAGGGAGGGGTCTGTCTTGTCCCCTGTGAAATACGCAGATGAGGATAAAAGCCCGTCCCAGAAAACAGGGGCAAGTTTGCCTACGGAGAATTTCTATTTTTGATTCAAAGTCTACCATGAAACAGAAGGAACGTGCCTCTCCACATAGGGTCAAGCCTGAAGTAGAACAGGTGACAGAAGCGTCTTTTGGTCTATTTTGTAGAATTCTCAAACGTCCAAAACTCCCAATTTAATGTCTTAATCTATTTTTTTCTTACCATCATTTAAAAGCATTTGTGTTGTTCATTTTGTTTTGCGATGGGGGAAGGAGAGAAAAAGAGTTGTACTCTGTCAGTCTTAAAATTAGGCATAGACATAAAATTCAAGTTCAAATTTTCTGCTGTCTAGTAATCCACAAAAATTCCTTTGTTTAAATTTCTGCCTCGTCACCAGGCGTCAACGCCACCATGTTCTAATCTTAACTTTCTCTTACGCCAAGTATTTAATGGCCTGATGTACAGCGCTGCACAATTCCTCCTTGGCTAGAATCTGCGTCCAGCCATCACATCTGTCATTAACGGACTGTCAATGTCCATCGATGAGAGCTCCCACTGCATAGCTGCTACAGGTCTCGGGAATAATTCAGGTTGTGGCTTGTGTCAGGGTTGGCAATACAAGTCAGTGGAGATAAACCCCGAACTAGATTTGATCAACAGGTAGTTTCGAACCTCATTTTCAAGCACCCACACAATCTCACCCGTCTCTTGCCCGCGCATAAACTGGAATTAAACCCACAAAACAACTTTTTAAGAAGATTAAAGAGGAAGGTAGGAGGCTAAAATCTTAAATAAGACTTCTTCTTGCAAACCAGGATACCATGTAACTACCAAAAACATTATTCCATATGGAGAAAAGTGGAAGGATTTCTGTATTGCCTCATCAAAGTTGAGAACATGGATTACTATTCCGTAGAGTCCATTGCACCTTACAAAGAGAGCATATCACTCGTTTGCATATAAAGTTCGCTAAGTCAAAATGGTCCCCTTAATAATGAATTCATAACATATGAAGATGCTTTACATGGGAAAAAAATTAATTCTTCAAGCATCAAAGGGAAAACTATAATTGTAGAAATGTGACCAAGTTCATCAACTTGAAAAGTTAATGAACGTTTGGTGGATTGTATTAA
Organism: Globicephala melas; assembly: GCF_963455315.2. NCBI lineage: Eukaryota > Metazoa > Chordata > Mammalia > Artiodactyla > Delphinidae > Globicephala > Globicephala melas. The sequence continues at coordinate 1,236,893 of NC_083315.2, read as the reverse complement.
CTTCATCTGTGCCCCTCCTCCAGAACGAGTTATAAACATGAACGGCTCTGCAGCTAAGGAACCAACCCAGGCTCTTAGTCATCAAGAAGGTGCGGGGGATGCGAGGGCGTGTTCTTTCTTCCAAGCTACCGGAGTAAAGTGATTTCACACCCTGAAAAATCCTCCAGCATTTTGAGGGGAAATGCCTGAGCCAAAGGAAAAGAAAGATATTTTTTAATTAAGAAGTCGATGTAACGGCGAAATGCCTTTGGTCCAGCTTCTCTCCCAGTCGCTAGGCGACGTGGGGAAATGCGTGGGTGCTCAGCTACCTTGAATAATAACCCAAATCCTTCAGCGAGCGAGCTCCTCCTGGGTGGGCTTGCCTAGAGCCCCCCCCCCTCCGCAGGAATGCACGTTGACCCCTCGCGGCTCACCTAGGGGAGTCGTCTGCAGCCGGGGACGTCCGCAGGGGCGCCTTTCGCCGGGCGCTAGAGGGGCGGCGCGGAGGAGGGGCTTGGAGAAAGGCGCCCGGGACGGGATGCGCTTGGCTGGGACGCTGGGGAGAAGCCGGGCCTTGTTCGCTCCGTCACGTTTCGGAGGGATCTCGCCCCGGCCCCCTTCCCGCTGCTGGGATGGGACGTCTCCGTCTAGCCTGGCTGGGGGCGAGGCGGGACCTCACCCAGGGCGGGGGACGCAGAGGTGGCGCCCTGCAAGGGGAGGCCCCGCTGTGTCTTCCAGATGCTGCGACGACCAGCCTGGGAAGTTTCCTGCTAAACTAGCCTTCCCCCGCCCCGCCCCTGGTACTCAGAATGAAGTGAACCCATTAACTGAAAAGGCAGCCCCAGCTGCTGCCGGCCTCCGGCGCCGGCAGACGCAGCCTGGCCTTGGGAAGCCCGGCCGGCTCCGGGGCGCTGGGCCCGTTTCAGGAGCTTTTCTACACAGCTCCCAGCAGCGGCTCTCATTACAAGGAGAGAGCCACGCAGACAGACAACCCTTTCCCTTACACACGGCAATTTGGGAGCATCTGTTGCTCTCTGCTCCCTTTTTTTAATCATTTGGACTGTAAAGTAATTAGAGGGAGAGACATTCCAAAAAGAAAAAGATCTGCAGCCGAGCTGTCTAATTCTAACGTAAGCGCGCATCTCATTTCAGGCTCTCCCAAGAACCCTGGGCAGGTACGACTTCGATAATCAAAGCGCTTTGCAGACCTTTTCGGAGGCTCACTCTGGCCCCTGGATTGTTGCTTTTGAACAGCTCACCGGTGCCACAGAGGGTGGGCTCCATCCCCCTGCCATCTCCAGGCTGCTTCTCTTCTGGCTCACAGCCCTGGTGTGCTCTGACCCACCCCGTCCCATCCCCCAAAGCACTGCATGAGCAAAGGAAAATAGTGTTTTGGGGGAAGAGTAAGGAGTGGTAATTATATTCCTAATCACATGTAATTTAAGAGAAAACGAGTAGCTGTGAGAGGCCATCGAGCTCTTGCCTCAGTGTAATCCCACAGTCTGGGACCACAGGCACCCCACTGTCACCTGGGTCTTCCAAAGCCACCCTCAGCTCAGCAGCCAAACGGTTAATTACCAGAGAGGCGCTACTCCCCCGCGTCTGCAGGCCTGACTGGGGAAACTGTCATTAGACCCGAGCCTTCCTCCCCAAGTGCGGAAGCCACCAGGGATGGAGGGAAGCACAAGGGTAGCAAACACAGATGCAGCCCCACTTTGGGCTCAGGGCCTGTTCTAAGGACGTTAGCTGTGGAACACGAGTGGTTTGCACAGTCCAGTCAGTGAACAAATGGATAATGCACTGAGCACCTACGGACACGGCAACACCCTACAAAGCCGTCATCTACGTCAGTTCACCTGGGAAGCACGTGGAGTCCCTCGGCGGAGCTGCCGGAAGAACAGATGGGATGATGCAGGAAACCTGGACCGCTGCCCACTCCTCAGCGGCCTAGTAAGCGTTCCATGTTAACACTTCAGGGTCAGTGAGTCTAAGCTGTGTGTCCAGTGCCTTCTACTTAGTATTTACAACGCTATTATGAAGAAGATTCTATTCTTGTTCACATTTTACAGAAAAGAAAACTGAGATTTAGAGAGATTTGAAAAGGTGCCAAGGTCCGCTTAGAAGTAGGATTGGAACTCAGGGAACTTGGCTCAGCGGCCTGTTATGAAATCAAAACATTACTGCAAACTATTACATATAGGATGGATAAACAACAAGGTCCTCGTGTACAGCACAGGGGGCTATAGTCAATATCCTGGGATAAACCATAATGGAAAAGAATACGAAAAAGAATATATATATATATATAAAACAATTACTTTGCTGTACAGCAGAAATGAACACAACTTTGTAAACAACTATACCTGAATAAAATAAATTTTTTTAGGGGCTTCCCCGGTGGCGCAGTGGTTAAGGATCCGCCTGCCAGTGCAGGGGACGCGGGTTTGATCCCTGGTCCGGGAAGATCCCACATGCCGCGGAGCAACTAAGCCAGTGCGCCACAATTACTGAGCCTGCGCTCTAGAGCCTGCGAGCCACAACTAGAGAAAGGCCGTGCACAGCAACGAAGACCCAACGCAGCCAAAAATAAATAAAATTTAAAAGATAAAATAAAACAAATGTTTAGAAAAATTATAACATTACTCTCTTTCTCTCCCTCCCTGATCCTGCCTCTTTCTTATCTTCTACGTTTAAATATACGTATAATGTCAAACATCTTTAAATGAGAAACCTCACACAAACGGCCTTGTTGTTATTGGAACCTAAGGATTATTACTTTCTCTCAAAGAAATTCTCTTTTCTGAACTCACGGAGCATTTACTGTCTCTCACATTACCTACATATACGTGTGTGTGTGTGTGTGTGTACATAGAGATTTATACAGCTATAAATCATCCATAGATTTTTTTATTACGAATCACGTTTTATTTGTGTGTCTTAATCTCCAAAATCGTGTCTGACCCCCTGGAGCAGCGTCATGTCTGTCCCTCTCGGTACACAGCCCCACACCTGGTACCTCATGTGCAGTAGGCGTGTGCGCTAATTAAATTCAAAACAAATCGATAAATACGCATGGAATGCCAGTGGAAGGCACACTCACCATTTTCTTTTCATCCAAGGATTGTAACAGACCCAGAAATAAAAAATAAAGAGAACTTCCCACCTTTTTGGCACTTGGAACCAATGCCAGATGCCCTTAAATAAATATCATTCTTTACTTAAATGATGATAATCTTTTAGATATGGGGGGACATGTGACACGGACGGGATCCAATATTCTGATGGGCACATACCATGAATAAGACACCATCCTCTGCTCAAGGAGCTCAGAGTCCAATGGCAGAGACGAACACCGACGACACAACGTAGCTGGTTGACAGAGACCGAACAGAATGCCCTGAAAGTACAGGAGAGGGTCCCCTCTGCACTAAGAAGCTTGGCAGAGGAGGGGAAATTTTAATAGGGTCTTGAAGGCTCTATAAGAGCTGGCCTGGTAGAGCAGGAGAGAAGAGCATTCCAAACGGAGGCAACAGCGTGAACACACAGGGAGAGTAATACTGACGAAGCACTCTCATATTCATCATTTCATTGAGCAACTGCAGCTGTCAGAAGGACAAACATTATTATCCCCCATTCAACGCTGGAAGCTGAGGGCCAGAGCACTTCACTTCCCTAAGCATTCGTAGTAGCAGGCCGTTAAACAGCAAGCACAGTGCTCCTTTCTCTAAGATAGACGCGAGCCTCTGATCGAAAGGAGGAAACGTTGTTGCTGAGACGACCATCTTAAATGTTTCAAAGTCGGAATCTGTCAGTGCTGGAAGGGACAGGGAATGTTCATAGTTTAACAGGGCTGAATCATGTTATGGCTGCAGGTAGCGGGGGAAGGGTCTCTGGCTGGATGTGACAGCTGCCTAACTCTATACCCAGGTGTCAGAAAGGAAAGGAGGACGACTTCATCCGCCGCGCTTTCAGGATTCCCCGGAAGGGTCTACACTTTGAGGCAAGAGGCGGTTTTAAGTCCATGCCTTTCTTGGTTTGGGCCTCGGTCCGGCCAATAACAAGCTGGCGTTGCCCGTCCCTCGCTCCCTCCTCAGCACCTGCAGACGCTTCTTCGTGTCTTCATTAATCATCCTCGTTCAATGCTTTCACGAGCTGGACAGATGGATACAGTGCACATTTTTTATCAATCGATGCAAAAATGAATTAAGCCCTTTATCACACGCCAGTGACACCGGAGTGGGTTTGATCTGGGTTCCACTAAATCAAAAGTAACTTGATTAAATGACCCTTTGGCCGTCAGTGATTCCTCGTTCCAAAAAAAAGCTAGCTCAAAAAAGTGTTGTTCTTCTCAGTTGATACCTCAGGAGGAAAATGCCATCGCTCTTCCCCAAATTCCAGGACTTTTTGCTTAAAATTTTACTTTCTGGGCATCAGAAAATTATAGCAAGGGTTTCTCTCATTTTAGCTTTATTGAACTGTGCAACTTGCTCCAAAGCTAAGTTTTGCCATTAAAAGATGCCACTGTCACCTGCACACAGAGTAAACAGACCCTCCCGCATTGCCGGGAGCCTGTCGTACGGACTTTACCGCTGTTCCAACCAAACGTCTCCAGACGGGGTCTAAGAGCTTGCTCCCAAGATTAGAGAATGAGTTGAAATAAAATTTTTCAATTGCTCATCCACCAGTGAACCCATTTTGCAATAGGCAAGGCCAATCCACTTTTTTTCAGACGTAGACAACCAGTATTGTGGTCCACGCACTTCCGAGTTGCACTTCCTCTCTTCGAATTTAAAAAAGCAATTCTCGTGTTCTTCTAGAGGATGCTAACATCAACTTCATACAGCAGCTAGAAACGTGATAAATCCATAGGGCCACAGCGATTCCTGCCTAAACTAACAATTCATTTCATTGCTACAGTTCACTGCTGTTGTCATCACTTTCATGCCTCTAATTACCTTCCATCTGTTTCACGTTTGAAGTTTACAACACTTGCCCGCTTTGGCTGTGCTAGTTTACCTCTAACGCCAAACACATGTTTATGTTTACCAAATACCAGTTTTGCCTTCTTGGACTTAAAATTATGTCAATTTATAATCCCATTAATGGAAAACTGATGAGAAGGATTCGGCTCCTTTAATAAAACTAGAAAGAACAACCATTTGGATGCTGTTAAGTACAAGTCCATACCAAAGGCCAAATGCTTCAATTAGCTGTGCCCTGCTCAGATAAGTGGGCTTCTAGAAACACTATCTTGGCTGCCGTGTCCAGAGTCTTGGGCTGGAGAAGCCTGAGGATCTTCCATTTGCCGGGACTCCACGCTCAAGCCCCCGTCTTCCGTGGCAAGATAAAGAATGATCAAAGTGAATCTGGGTGTGCTTTGTTCAAAATAGATCCCATTTGAATTGGCATCCTTGAACTTGGCATTTTTAAGGTCAAGTTTGTGAACAATAAAGGTTTTCACCTTGGAGAATGAAAGGGGAGCCAGAGGAGTGGCGGGTGTTACCAGCTGGCAGCAGCTTCCCCATACATGGCCTAACATGGGGTGCGTACATGTCTGGACATCTATATCTACTGCTGAATGGTTTCCAAAGAAAACTACAGATAAGAACATTATTTGGATCTTGGACCAGTTCTAAAGGGTTTCAACTCTAATAAAAAAATTTTGAGGAAAAAAAAAAAACTTTGGGAACTCTGAGAGATTAAATTCTTCTTCCTTCCATTTAAAGGGGAAACTACACTTTCCCCGTCAACCTACTTTGTGAATTTCAATCCTTTTGCTGAGGACCTGGTATCCTGCTCTCTTTTAAAGCCCTGCATCTATAGTAACAGGAAACCTGATCTTCAAAACCAGTAAATAAACAAGAGGTCTGATGACCTTTCGATGATCTTTCTGAATAGCGTTCCTTTAAAACAAAAAATAGCCTTCTGTCTAGAATAAACAAGGGGGCGACTGCTGGCCTAGAAGTCTGGATGATAAGAGTCGCAGAATCTTGAGGGAAATGCACTTTGCAGACTTCTTCAGCCTGCAAAGATGAATAAGTATTGCATCTTCTGTCACTGCCTCTCCTGGACGGGCAATGGGCCCCAGGGGCATAAGAATTTTACAATAAAAATCACATACATCGAATGAGATCAGAGTTTGTCCACTCGTATTATTCTAAAAAAGTACTGGCCGAAAAGCCACTCTGGGTCTGTCGGAATTTTATGGTCCAAAGCGTTTTCCTCTCAGCTCATGGTCCACTCCACCGACACAGAATCTGAGTAGCATCTCCACCCTGGGATGCATGGTGGGCCTGCCCATCTCCCCGCTCCTAGAGGACTCTGCCATTCCTCTCATGTGGGAAGCACGCTTCTCTGGGTCCTGTTCACCTTGCCTACCTATGCAGGGCCAGCTCCCAGTCGGTCCCGAATAAAGATGTCCTGGGCAGCACAGTGCAAAAGGCTGGAGGGACGAGACGGAGGGGACGGGCCCCTCTTCACGCACTCCGCAGCTGGGCCATGGGCAGCTGGGCCATGGGAAGGCGCCCCCAGGCTCGTAATTCATGCCTGCAAAGCACTAGCATTTCCTTTCATCTGGATCCCTTCCTTACACCTTGGGGTTTTAAGTAGGAAGCAGAAGATCCTTCAGGGGCCCGTAGCCCTCTTAGAAATTCTGCTTAGACCTGAGAGACCCTCTTGGGCTGTGGACCACTCAGCAGAATCCCAGTCCAGTACAAGTTTGAGCCTCACAATACTTTATGAGACACCGTATAGCACTGGAACCCCCTATAGCACCTCGAAAGCACCCTTCCCCACCTTCCACTCTCAGTGAAGGTGCATTCACACACACACACACACACACACACACACACACACACACACATCATTCTTCAGAACCAGATCCCCCACCCAGCTACCTGCAGACTCCTGCCAGGGGGTGTAAACGGGTGAAGCTAGCCCTACGTCACATTCCCCTCTTAGAATGGAAAGCTACGCCTCAGCTCCAGAGAACAGGGCTGTGGTCTTCCACAGAGATGGCAGGTCTCACACATTTCAAAGAAATGCTGGAAATTTGAATTTGTACATCAAATCTCCTGAGTTTAAATGTTTGCTGAAAAATACCAAACACTGTGCAAGGCAGACAAAAGGTACCAGGAAGCTGCCGGCTGGGCCTTGGCCTGTCAGTTTTCCACTTATGCTTTCAAACCTGGAGGCATTTTCTGGGAGAATCACACCTTTCAATCTCTCTGTTTCTTAATAATAACAATTGCTCTTTATAACCTCCTGATGATGGATGTGATGCTTTCACATGCATGATTTCATTTGAACCTGACAACAACCCTACAAGTCAGTTGTTTTCTTTCTTATTGTCATTTTCAGATTAGAAGACTGTGGCCCTACAGGCACAGGACATAGTGGTGGCCCCCAGACTCAGCTGGGCCTCGGGCAGACTTACCAGTTACTAACTGGGTGACGGTGGCCAGCGTCCTCTGTGTCCTGATTTCTAACGTGGGGCTACCGTACAAAGTATTACAGCATGGCTCATAAATGGTAATGAATGGTGGCTATGACGATGGGACCAACCCCAAGGTCACAGAGCGGGGTCTGGTGGACCTGGGACTCAGGACTAGGTCTTCTAGCATCAAAGCCTTACCCTTCAAACGCGGGCCCACTGGCAGAGGCCGGAGAGGTGAGTAGCAACATTGCATCCTGCCAGGGTTCGTGCCAGCAGCTAACAAAATTCCTAAGAGTGAAGATTTGCCCACTACTTACTGTCTTAGTCTATTCCGGCTGCTATAAGAAAAGACCATAAACTCGGTGGCTGAGAAACAACAAACATTTACCTCTCACGGTTCTAGAAGCTGGGAAGTCCGGGATCATGGTGTCGGCAGATTTGGTGTCTGCGGAATGCTCACTTCCCAGACGCCAGCGGTCTTTTTGCTGTAACCTCATGTGGCGGAAAGGGGCAGGGGAGCTTTCTCGGGCCTCTTTTATGAGGGCATGAATTATGTCTGTGAGGACCCTGCCCTCATGACCTAATCACTTCCCAAAGGGCTCCCCCCTCCTAATCACCTTGAGGGTTAGGATTTCAACATATGAATTGGGGGAACACGAATCTCCTCTCCACATAATTACCAATTGTGGAAATTGAAATTTGTATCCATTTCTTCTAGATCTATTATATTTTACATAGAAAGATATGTGTAATGATACACTGATCATTGAAAAACAGCTTTCCAAACAGCTTATTCAACATGTAACCATGTTGCTTTTTTTAAGTGTGTGTGTACCAGTGTGTACATAAAAAAGATCTGGAAGGACAAGTATCAAAGTGTTAACAGCAATTGTCTCTGGGTATTGAGATGACAGTTTTTCTCTAATTTTCTTCTTTTTATGTATCTGTAATTCCTAATTTTGCTCAAATGCTCATGTAATACTTTTGTAATAAGAAAAAAGTTATTTTATCTGTTGAGAAATGTCTCTAGCATGGAATTTCCGCCCAGCGAAACGCCTCAGGTTGGAGTTGCTTACAGGCACCGTGAGATTTTTAGAGTTTGCAGAAACTTCACTGTTGGTACCAACTAAAGCCCTATCCCGGGACACTTAAAAGGAAGTAGAACACGGCACCCACTAGGAAGACTTAAACATCCTCATTGAGACTCCCCTGAGACCCACGTCTAGAAACGGATTCTGTAACGGAGGGAGCTTCTCACAGAGAAGATTTGCTGCGGGCATCTCCGCGCTCGCATCAAGCATGAAAGCAGCCTGCCCACGAGGCACGGCGGCCGTTCCCTTCCACGTCTGTCTCCGTGTCCCAAATGACAAAAACAGCCCCCGGAATCAGGGATCCGGGCATGGAGCTTGGCTTCTTCTGTAAGGATTCGCTCACTGGGGGCTCTGAGATTGCCTTCAGGGTGTCTTTCAATGAAAAGAACGTGTGACAACATTAGCGGAAACGTGTCCTGAGCCCCCAGCTCCAAGGTGATGGGTTTGGGGTCCCTTTGGGGAAAGAACCAAGCTTCTCTGAAGGTCCCCAGCCCAAGCTTGTTGCTCAGAGATTCCCATCCTCAGGGTAGTTCCTCCTGCTGGATAAAGGCCTCCAGAAGGAGGACCCCATCCTCAGGGCAGTTCCTCCTGCTGGATAAAGGCCTCCAGAAGGCGGACCCCATCCTCAGGGCAGTTCCTCCTGCTGGATAAAGGCCTCCAGAAGGAGGACCCCATCCTCAGGGCAGTTCCTCCTGCTGGATAAAGGCCTCCAGAAGGAGGACCCCCATCCTCAGGGCAGTTCCTCCTGCTGGATAAAGGCCTCCAGAAGGAGGACCCCATCCTCAGGGTAGTTCCTCCTGCTGGATAAAGGCCTCCAGAAAGAGGACCAAGTTTACCCGCTCTGCTCATCCGTCCACCCGTCCAGCAAACCTCGTCGCCTCTGGACACCTTCTATCACTAGCGCCACAGCCTTGACACCATCTCTGCCCTCCCCTCCCCACTCTGCACATCCTAGATCTAGAGCGGCTTCTTCTTGCCTTTTCTGAACCCCCCTGGGTCTCTTTGCCCTCATCAGAATTCCAGCTCTCAGCTGACTTTCAAAGAAGAAAATAATGAACTTGTTCATTCTGAAACCGCCAATGACCAATGAGGGTTTACTTGTTCTAGGGAAATTTGCTCTTAGAGGGAGAAAAAAATGGGAAACTAGAGAGAGCCAGGCCTAACCCTAAGAAAGAGGGGCTGAGGCTGTGCGTGTGGCCATCTCGGGCGGGAGGAGGAAGCTTTTGCCCACCTGCGTGGTCCAGGACCCTTGAACGCAAGCCACAGCGGGTGCTCGAGGTGCCCTGCCCTGGACACGGCCACTTCACGCTCGTGCCGCAAAGCCAGCTGCCGAGAGGAGGCCGAGGGCCCTTCTCGCTGCCAGGAGCTACGGCACGCTTAGCAGGGCCTTTTCCGTCCACTCCGGGGGACAGCACGATGCAGGAAGAGCCACCGGGCTGGAAGCAGAAGGTCGCTGCTGACCCGCCTGTGCACCGAGTCAGCGACCCCGCGGAAGCGCGATGGTCTCGACCCGACACCTCCACCGCCAGGCGGAGGGGTGACGCCAAAGAGTCCCCAGACTCTCGGCTTCTGTAGCAAAATTTTAAAAAGAAAGCTTTTTGGGAAAACTTTTCTTTTGTGTCGAAAAAGATACTTTAAAAAAAATCATCTAATAAAAGAAAGTATTTTATACCATAAAGAGGAAAGAACAAAATCTCAGAATCCAGATTGGTTCTTTGAACTGAATCAATGTAGTTGCTTGGGAAAACCCACTATGGCCTGAATATTGCTCTTTAGTTGGGAAAGGTAGACACTCTGGCCTGGAACGACCCCTGAGGGCCCTTCCAGCTTTGTACCCAAGAGAAATGAAAATGAAAAAGAAAAAAGGGAACCTTTAGGGCAGAGTCAGAGCGGTTCCTTGGAAGCCCAGGAGGATGCTTTAGAGCTCGGGGAAACTTCAGGCCCTCCGTCTCAGCAAAGGCTCTGCAATCCAGTAAGACTTTAAGAGGAAGGATTTAAACATCCATCTGTTTGCCTTTGGGGGCGCAGGGCCAGAGCACAGTTTCAAGCTGATGGGCCCATGATATTATTCCGTATTCATTAGGCAATAAAGGATAAGCTAGATGACTATATGTTAAAGGGTTACTCCAGCCTCTCATTTATACAGCTTTTAGGAAACTCACTTTATATGCCCTCAGCTGGAATGGCTCCTCCAAAGCCATCCCCCAGACTGAATAATTGTTCATTGAATGTCTGCAGGAAGGCTTCCATCTGTAGTCACGAATCGCAACGCACATCTGTGGGAAAATATCTCTGCTCTTTCATTACATCTAAAATGTGATCACCCGATATGAAAACACAAAGAATGGTTACATTTTAAAGGTGAACTACAAAACTAAATTGAGAGTTGACTTAATCCCATTTTTATGGGCTGATTAATGTCCCGAGTAACCAGGCTGGGGAAGAAAGTTAATGCCTATTTCCTTTCATGGAATGCACCAGGCTTCTTGGCTTTTATCGTGACAGCACGTCGCTGCCACTGAGAATCTGATACAAACAAGATTCAAAGCCATTGTCAGAACTTTCCTTGTGCCAAATGGAGCCCGAATGAATCACTCACCAAAATTCCTACCAGTCAAAGCTTCCATCCTTAAGGGAAATAAAAAGTAAAATAAATCAGAGATTGAGACATCTTCGCAAGAGGCTAAAGAAGTATGTTGGCTAACGTGTACCTTTGTGAGAGCTTGAAATCTGAATTAACGGTGAAAAGACGAATAAATTCTGCCTCCGTAGTGATAATAATAATTGCTTGTCCAGTAGCTATTCTGTTCAAGGAACTGGGCCTCGTTTAACCTCCTGAGATAGTGGGTACGAGCCCTGAGGAGGGTAAGCGACTTGTCCAAGGAGCAGAGCTAAGCCCGCCGGTGCACAAGGCCACGCGAGTCCCCTCCCGCTGGCCCCTGGGCTGTGTTGTCTCCACCTACCTGGGTCAGCTTCGCTTACCTGCCCTTGAGCAGCGGTTCAAAGAAGACATCCTTTCACTCCTTCATTGATTCATCAGCCGAGAAGTAGAATTCTTCAGAGCTCCTTTCAGAGGCAACAGAGCCAACGGCAACTTCCCTCCACACCCTTGTCCCCTGCCCCCCAAACTTGGAACATGGGGCTTTTTATTCCACCTTGAGGAAGCACGTCCATAACCAGCAGGCCACACTCATGCCCATTTTGAAAAGTATCAATTACCACCGTAGTATCACCAAAACTTCTTGATAGCTCTACATGTTGAAGAACTCTTTCTCATAAACTATTTCATTGGATAAATTACCTCGAGCAGAGGGTGGAAGCAAGGCGATGAATTATTCGGGTGGGGATTGGTTTCGGTGCGTGGCCCTTATACAGAGTACCCGGGCACACAGGGCATAGGAGTGGCTCAGCCGGCTTGTTACGGAATTCAGTGTGGTCACAGGTTACTGTCACTTGCCTGTATAGTATTTTGGTTTCCAGAAGCTCCTACATTAGGCTAAATTGGGAAGGAGGTACCTACCATCTTCCAACACACCGGCCTTTGAACTCTGACCTTTTTTCTCCTCAGGTCAGTATCTCCAATATCTATCCCACCCCAACTCCTTCCTCTACCCTCCAGTCCCCTTAAAACTCACTTTCAAGAAAGAAGAACCTATTTGCACTAAAGTATAATAACTGGCAATAGACCAAAATGTTAGCTCTTGCCCCAGAATTTTTAATAGACGTTCAATGTCTTAATCTAGAGGAGTAATTTCTGAAGATCAACAGCCAGTAGGGGAGGGGAACAGAGAGGAGAGAGCAGCAGAGCTGCTGCAATTACCAGACACACAGCTGCTGACAGCACGCTCCAGTACCAGCCGGCACTCTGCCTCTGATCGGGGGAAGCACATCTGGCACCATGCAGAACCTCCAGGAAAGACCTAGCCAGGAGCCAGTCCACAGGCTCTGTCCCCGTCTCCACCTGCCCTGGAACTGAAGGGACCCAGAGAGCAGGGCTGCTTCAGCCCCACAGGGATCCAGCATCCCTGTTGACCAGGATTTGGGGCAAAAAGGGACACAGACCACTGATGCTACCTGCCGTTTCCACCCCAATTGGTTGTCTTACAACAGTGGCAAATGAGAAGAGGTTACATCAACCTTTTTTAAATGAATGGTACCGTTAAAAAGAATAGTAGTCCATAATATCTAGCATGTATTTAACATTTACTATGTGCCAGGCATTGTTCTAAGCAGGTGTAATTCATTTAATCCTCTCAACAGCCCTTTGGTGTAGGTGTCATTATTGTCCACATTTTATAGATGATGAAACGGAAGATCAGAGAGGTTAGGTGACTCTCCCAAAGACACACAGAAAGTGACAGCTGAGATTCAAAGGAAATGTAACTGAGTTCCAGTCCTAGCAATTCCACTAAGTGGCTGTGTGACCCTGGGCCAGTCACTCAACCTCTCTGGGCCTATGAGAAAAGGGCATTGGACTGGTTTACCTCTCGCCATACTTAGCTCTACAATTTGATGAATCTAAGATCCTTTGAGAAGTCCTTCACAACACCCCTGAGAGCTGGAAGGTAATTCATTCTCTTGGTAGGAGGTGTGAACCAGATCCTCCTGTTTTAAAGCCCAGTGGAATCCCAGGCATGAAATGCATTCTATAAATGTCCAGTTGTTATTGCTATTACTACTGCTTTAATGGGAAACACCAGCACTGACTTCCCCTGCCCCCTGCAGGGCACTGTCTTTCCCTGGATCCTTTCTCATTCACCACTTAGATGATATCAAGGCAAAGCTGTTATTATTTGTGTAGAGCGCCTGGCTTTGGGCTCTCTCCCCTCCCCGAATGACCTCCACCTGCCAGCTGCGGTGGTGGAGGATTTATCCCCATACTGACTGCTCCTTCCATCCTAGGCCTGTAAAGAGCAAGACAGTGCCAGGCCCTTCCAGCTCACACTCCACCGTCTGACTCATTTTCTCTTAAGTTTTTCTTCCCTCTTTTTCAAGCAGCATCTCTGCTTGAAGAGTTGTACCCTTTGGCCACCCGTGAAGATTCCATGCCCAAATGCCTCTTTTATGGCTTTTATATAATCCAGGTGAATTGGGGTCTAACTAAACTGAATGCGAAGCACACTGTGTCCCATGTCAGTCCTGCATCTGTCCCACGGGGGCTCTCTCTGCTGGCCTCCCGCCATTTCTGCACCAGGTCTGACCAGAATGAAGTCCCCCCAGGAGCCCCATCCAGCAGCGGTTAGAATCTGGAATTTATTCTGCCATCGTGATGGTTAGTTGCATGTGTCGACTGACTGGGTCACAGGGTGCCCAGATATTTGGTTGACCATTATTTCTGGATGTGTCTGTGAGGGTGTTTCCAGACGAGATTAGCGTTTGAATTGGTGGACTGAGGAAAGCAGACCATCTCCTCAGTGCGGAAGGTGAATTGCTCTCCCTCTGCCTGACTGCTGAGCTGGGCCATTGGTCTTCTCCTGCCTTTGGACTGGAGCTCACACCGTCATTGCCCTTGGTTCTCCAGCTTATAGATGGCAGCTTGTAGGACTTCCCAGCCTCTGTAATCGTGTGAGCCAATTCCTACAATAGGTATAAATATTCTTCCTATTGGTCCTGTTTCTCTGGAGAACCCTGACCTATACAGCACGCATGACCCATAGGCTGTATACATCCGAGCGTGCCCTAAACCAGCCAACGGTGCCCAGGCGGCTCACGCTCAAGTTAGCTGTCCATCCCTCCAAGGACTGGAAACCTGATCCCACCCCCAAACCAAAATCATAATTTTGTATTTCACTTTTTTTTTTTTTTTTTGCGGTACGCGGGCCTCTCACTGTTGTGGCCTCTCCCGTTGCGGAGCACAGGCTCCGGACGCGCAGGCTCAGCGGCCATGGCTCACGGGCCCAGCCGCTCCGCGGCATGTGGGATCTTCGCGGACCGGGGCACGAACCCGCGTCCCCTGCATCGGCAGGCGGACTCTCACCCACTGCGCCACCAGGGAAGCCGTATTTCACTGTTTGAAGAACCACCAAACTGTTTTCCACGATGGCCGCACCACCTCACATTCCCACCGAACATGCACTAAGATTCCAGTTCCTCCACAATCCCCCCCAAAAGTTACTTTCCACTTTTTTGTTGTTTTTTATTTTAATTACAGCCATCCTAATGAGTGTGAAGAGGTATCTCATTACGGTTTTGATTTGCATTTCCCTGTTGGTAGTGACATCGAGCATCTTTTCACACGCTCATTGGCCATTGAACACTTCATTTCTCACTTACCTGAAGTGTTAAAGCACCTGAATTTGTCCTGAGAAGAATTTTTTTTTTACATCTTTATGGGAGTACAATTGCTTTACAATGGTGCATTAGTTTCTGCTGTATAGCAAAGTGAATCAGCTATACGTATACATATATCCCCATATCCCCTCCCTCTTGCATCTCCCTATCCCACCCTCCCTATCCCACTCCTCCAGGCGGTCACAAAGCACTGAGCTGATCTCCCTGTGCTATGTGGCTGCTTCCCACTAGCTATCTATTTTACGTTTGGTAGTGTATATATGTCCATGCCACTCTCTCACTTCGTCCCAGCTTACCCTTCCCCCTCCCCACTGAGAAGAAATTTTATTTTAAAGTTCAGAGTTAGAACGAATTTAATACACCATTCTCCCTGGGCCTGCATTTTTAAGTCATAAATAACAATCATTAAGAAACAGAATAAGATATACAGAGGGACTGAGAAACTCCATAATGAGTCTTCCCTCGCCATCAATCAATGAGATCTATGTATTCATTCAACAAATATTGACCTATTGAGAATTATGTGCCAGGTTATACTGTAGGTCATAGAATGATCACAGGTGTGATCAAACTGAATGAAGCTCTGTCCTCATGGAGCTTTTGTTGTAGCAGACAAACAATAAAGACAAAGAAAAGCATGTCAGTGACCGAGAGTGGGAAGCTAAGCCAGAGGCTGCTTCCCCTTTCGTGGTCTGCAGCCTCCAAGGTGGCCCCCCTGACCCCTGACGCCTGAAGTCCGTGTCCTTGTGGAATCCCCTCCCCTTGAGTGTAGACTGGACCTGGTGACTTGCTTCTAACAAACACAATACAACAAAGTGATGGGATATCACTTCTGAGCTTAGGTTACGAAAGGACTGTGGCTTCTGTTACGGGCATCCCTTTTGTTCTCTCAGCTGGCTCACTCAGGGAAGCCAGCTGCCTGCTGTGAGCTGCCTGATGGGGAGGCCCGCATGGCAAGGAACTGATGTCACAGCCACTCTGGTGAACTTGGAAACAGCAACTCCCCAACGTGAACCTTGCACTGACCGCAGCCCTGGCCAACACCTGGACAGCAGACGTGGGAGAGACTGTGAACCACAGGAACGCAGCTAAGCTGTCCTCATTACTCTTCCTGACCTAGAAGAAATGGTGAGATAATATACATGTTTATGGCTTTAAACTGCTAAGTTTGTGGGTAATTTGTCCCTCAGCACAAGATAACTAATACACTCCTAATGCTCATAAGCTATAGGGTATCTGATGTCACCCTTGAAAACTGGGTAAAAATAAACTGTATTCTTATATCCATCTAGAAAAGGATTGGAACCACACAGAAATAGCCAAGGAATAGTCTAATCTCCCCATGAATCCAGTACCTGGTGCCCTGCTCCAGGACTGGGAAGGAACAAAGCAAACCCACCTGCTGACACCCTCATCCTGAAGGAGACTGGTTGAAGCACAATGAACTAAACTAAACTAAATCCAACACAAAGAGAATGAAGGAAATAATAAAAGTTAGAGAATTAATGGAATGTAAAATTTTAAATAATAGAGAAAACCAAGGAAGCCAAGGCCATTTTTATATCAATAAAACTGATAAACCTCTAATCAAATTTAATGAGAGAAAAGAGAAGGAAGACACAAATTACTAACGTGAAGAATAAGAGAGAACTTTACTACATACCCTACAAAAGTTAATGGGACAGTAAGGTAATGTTACAAATAACCCTATGCCTGTAAATTCAACTTGGATGAAATGGACAAATTCCTTGAAAGACATCAACTCCAAAGATTACTCAAGAAGAAATGGGTGATTTGAACAGTCCCATATCTATTTAAGCAATTGAATTCTTAGCCTTTCAATTAAAAACAAAAAACAAAAAACCTCCAAGTCCAAATTGCTTCACTGGAATATCTTACAGAACATTCTTAAGGGAGATAAATACCAATTCTACACAAACTCTTTCAAAGCAGCACTTCCCAACTCATTCCCATCTCTCAGCATTACCCAGATACCCAAACCAGACAAAAACATTGCAAGGAAAAATAACTACATACCAATATACATTATGAACATAAATGCAAAATCCTCAACCAAATACTAGCAAATTTAATTCAGTAACATATAAAAATGACAACGTATTTGAACAAGTGGAGTTTATCCTGAGCATGCAAAGCTGACTCAAAATTCAAAAAGCAACGTAGTTCATCATGTCAGCAGACTAAAGAAGAAAACCCACATGATCATCTCTATAGATGCAGGGAAAGCCTTGATAGAACTCAACATCCATTCAGGATAAAGACTTGCTGCAAATTAGGGATTGAAGGGACTTTCCTCAGTTTCATAAAGTACATTCTTCAAAACTACAGCTACTGTCATACTTAACAGTGAAAAACTTAATGCTTTCCCCCTAAGATTGGGAACAGAACGAGGATGTCTGCTTCCATCACTCCTACCCAACGTTATAATGGAGGCCTTAGTCAGGGAAATTAGGCAAGAAAAAGAAAAAAGGTAATACAGATTATAAAAGAAGAAATAAAACTGCCTTACTCTGGGGTGACATGACTATCTCTGTAGAAAGTCACAAGGAATCTATTAAAATACATTACTAGACCAAATATGCGAGGTTAATAAGGTCACAGAATACGAAGATAACAATCTAAAAAGCAACTCTGTTTCCGTATATTTGTCATGAACAATTGGAAATTGCATTTTTTAAGTGTATAGGAGTCCTAAAACAGATACGTTTGAGAATCACTGCTCTAAAGAATGCCACTCACTAGAGGTCATCGTTGCTAACTGCGCTCTTCAGGGTGAGAAATGTTTGACCCTCTTCCGCTTCATAAACTCCATCCACATTTGGAAGAGGGTGAAACCTTTTCCAAAAACAGTTCTCTCCTGGTTCTCCAGAGCAGCGACTCTCAAACCACCTGCGATCTAAAGGCATTTCTTCCCAACTTATATCACAGGCTGATATTTCGTAAACTATAATCAAAATAAATTACTGGCTGAAATTAAATTCAAACCAAAGATATACAAAATGAAGCCCCATTTTTTTTTATTAGATTCAACAAACACAGCACGACTCCATCAGATTGTTAAGGAAGTTTCTAGACGCTTTACTCCCATCCTGCGCTCATCTCATTATGAAGATGCAAAACACTCCACGGACCAGCTCCAGCCACGGACCACACTTCAAGTCACCTGGTCCTACAGTTTTGCCAGTGCAGCCAAGGAAAATGAAAGGAGCTATAAAAAGTGGCGAGGAACCCAAGAGGCTAGAAGGGCCGGCGTCTAACTTCGCTGCAAATCAATACACACCCTGGGGACAGAGTCTCTGTTGGCACCCCTGCATCTCTTTACACCGAGTCTGATCTCTCAAAGCTCTAGGAGCCAGGTTTAATTGCTGCTTGGGGCCCACGTGGGACCCTTGTTTTATTAAATGTTAATCTGTTCCTTTTGTTTCCTTTTTCCACGCCCAAGAAAAAAATTTAATTTCCTCCTAGTCTTCTAATATTCCTGTATGTTTTCCTTCTTCCCCCTCATTCTTTTTGTTTGTTTGTTTTCATTTCATCTCTCTCTCTCTCTCTCTGGATGTACACGCAACCATGGGATACAGAAAACCAAGATGAGGCAGGTCTGCGAACGGAGCACACGAAGTCTTTCTGAAAATGGTTGTTCTCATTCTCCATCCAGAGCACCTTGGAATGTGTCGAAATAACCAACCAAGAATTTTCTCTCTCCCTCCCTCTCTTATACCTTTAATTTAAGCAAAACTTGGAAAAGTTAAACATTGACCTTTTATATGCTAGGCATGCTGGTGACCCTTTGTCTGCTAGACTCCACGTAACCTAACATCTTATCTTTCTGATTCCAGCATTTTATCAGCACCTGACAACTCTTTTCATACTGCTTCACTTTAGTTCTGAAATATCAAATATTCATCTTTCTGTGAGAGGCTAAATGTCACTGGACATTGATTATTCTCGCACGGAATTCTACTCTTCCATGAGTTGAATTGTGTAAAAAGTTACCCATGTTGTGATCACTGACTGTAATCTGAAAGGAAATACTTTTCAGATAGCGTTATAAGTAAAGTGAAGGAAGATGTCAAAGCACGACTGTGAAGAAAGCTGTTTGAGTCTCTTGCTGAAAAAGACACTGTCCAGATATAATTACAGTGTCTGAGTGCTACTGAGGCTTCAGAAATACAATTTACATGAAGTCTGACATTATATGACTTTGCAAAATATATCCTGATACTATTCACTGAAATTGTACCAGGAACCCCCTGTTCTTAGCTAAGAATTAAAAATCAAGACTAGTAATAAATTCAACACATCTTTTTTTTTCCTACGAGTGTGTCTGTGTTTCCAAGGGGGGAAAACAATCTCTCAGGAAGGTTCACTAATATAAACTACAAAGGTCGCTCAGATCAACAGGTTTCTGCCTCTTTTGGCTACAAGGGTGGTTTGTAAGAAGTAACCAGAAGTAACAGCGGATAAGGCTTTACTTTTACTGCCTCTCTCTGCTCCTCCCAAAGGCCAGAAAAAGGCAAGTTAAGAGGGGCCTCTCCTTATCTCCAGAGTGAGGGGGTCACCAGAGAGAAGAATGAAAATACTTTCCCCATTGCTGCCATAACAACACATAAAACATGGGCTCTTCCCTCAAGGAATCAAACCTCGAAAGACGAGAAGAAAGTTCTCATCCCCCAAACCCCAGAAATAGGCCAGGCAGACAATTCCTTCCTGGCTCCACTGAGGTGAGACTTGGCAGAAGTAATGTGATTTGGGTTTCATGTGGTTTTGCCTTCCTGAAAGGTAGAGACCCCGTTTCATACAAAGTACCATTGTCCAGCTTCCATTCAGAAATAAAACGTTGTGAACCTGATTTTAGTTTTCTCACAATCTCTCAGGACCTATTAGGGGAATGTGGCCGGGAATGCAGTCCTAGGCAGAAATCCCTGTTCCCGGCATCCGCCTTGGGCAAGCCATCTAGTCAGTTTCTTCCAACGGTGGGGTAGGCAGAAAAAGACCCCAATTTGCAATATTTAAATATTAAACACTTAGGGGTAGGTGAACAAGAAACATAAATATTTCTTCTTCTTGTTCTAACCATGACACAGCCTACTAATCTTAACATTTCAGCTAATTGCAGAAAATTTTCAAAAACAAAAGACAGTTTCATTGCTATATAATATTTGCCTTAAGTAGCGGAAAAGTACAAAGGTTAAGGTGATTTTTAAGCAGAATTCTACGGTTTTTGTTTTGTTGCGTCATTTTCTTTTTCTTTCCTTCCTTCCTTTTTTTTGCTTGTGGTTGTTGCTGAACTTGTTTCATTTTTATTCAGGACATTAAGAAAAGTCAGCATGTTTGGTTCGGACGGTACTCAACAGTGCCGCTACCACTTCCGATAATTATACTGTTTGGACTTTTCTCTCTACCCACCTTGGCCCAAATTCTAAGCCTGAGGTTTTCTGTAAATGTAAATTCAATTAGAAACAATACTTCAAACAGGTAATGCTTGTATTGGTGGAAAAAAGGAAAGATGGCCCTAACCTTGTTGTAGACCATGTTCTGTCTCCTTAAAGCAAATTTTATGGTTTCATTATAAATATTAGAGAGAGGAGAAATGATTCAAAACCGATATGGAAAGAGTAATAGAACAAGAAGTATAAAAGAAATAAAAATACAGAAACACGAGAATCTTTCTCTTTATTTCAAAATAGTACCTTAACAGTGATTTTTATTTTATAGTGCCTTTCCCAAGGAGCTCAAAAGGCCTTGCTAGCCGTGCAGAATTCCCATAGCATACTTCTAAGGTGGGAAGGAAACAGCGTTATTGTGACTCTCATTTTACAAATGAAAAAAAAGAAGCTGAAAGATGGCATGATTGACTCAGTCTCACTAGTCAATGTGGAATTTTTGAACAAATGGCTTCTTTTTCAAAAACTAAGAACCGACTTCATCATCGTTGCACCATAGTGAACAGGGGCCAGGAGAACGATGTTAGCAGAGAAACAGCAGCAGCAGTGGTAGCTTTTATCGACCCCCGCGCTGTGCAGGGATCATCGTGCTACCCAAGGAACGGGCCAGAGCACGCAGGAAGGCTCTGCAGCCCCTCTCCACGGGCTGCCAAGGCTGCGGCGCGTCCTCAGCCAGCCTGCGGCCAGCACTGCCCAGACCCCACCTTGGCACAGGGCGTCAAGGAGCCTGCGGCAGAAGCCCGTGGGTTTTCTGGGGCGCACATCCCCACTAGGCCTGGCCAGGGCGGGGTGCTCACCCCCTCTGACATCCTGGGTTTGAACCACCCTGCCAGGGGAGCCAGGGGCTGACAGCCTGACCAGCTGCCTCTGTGGGCCAACAGTTTGGCCAGAAAACCTGTGACATCTCATCCGACCAGATCCAGCTGGTGGTTCCTGGGCCTATGAATTCAGGCAGCCTCCAGCCACGGGGAGCAGGCACGCTTGGGAAGGCGCAGGTCTCTTCGTTTCTCCCGGCCCTGCCAGGAGCGCCCCCTTGGCTCCTTAGAGAAGCCTCCCGGTGGGTGTGGAAGACTTACTTCTCCTTCTCACGGGCAACGTAACAGGCTGGAGGGGACTGGAAATGTCACCGCGGAGAACCAAAGAGTGGCTGAGCCTAAATTGTTCTGCCTGCAGCAAGAATTAGAGCGATTATAACAGATTTCAGCGCAAACCGTCAGACCAGGGCCCGGAAAAAACGGACATCCCCTTTTGTGATGAGCTCGGGGGCCACCAGAGAAACTGCCAGTGTGTCCTCACTCCCAGTGGTGCGGGTCACCTCCTTCAACCACTGTCTTGGCCATGAGGACTCCAGCTTACCTCTGACCCGCTAAGTGCACAGGGTCCAATCCTACATTATCTTTGGGTAAGGAACGCCCACCAGGAAATGTAGGGTTAGATGTGTCTAGGTGAGGTTAATGAACATGTGATTCTTGAGTGTGAAGCCAAGTTTGTATCTAAGCAAGAGTCCAGTGTTCCCAGGCCCAGGCAGGCAGGGTGACTCGGGCCTGGTCCAGCGCTGGCTGTGGCCAGCTTGACATCACGGCACCAGGGCTGACACAGAGCGCATCCCAGTCAAAGCCGAAGTGAAAGGTCTGTGTCCAGTCATATTACTGGAAGACAAACAGGCTAGGCAGAAAAGCCAAACCTAGAGACACGCTCACAGGAGAAACATGACATTAAGTCAGAGCAAAAGGGCTCGAAACCGGCCTGACGCAGAACCCAGAGAGATGGCCTGAGCTGTGGAGTGTCACAGACAGGACACCCCAAGCCTAGGGGGAGAGATGGGGGCCTGACGTTAAGCATTAACAATGCAAGCCACATCCAAGCGGGTCTGAAGAAACAAGGGGCAAAAGACCTAGGATGGGGGGAACGGTTCCAGAGCTAAAGAGAGACGTGCTGCACCTGCCATCCGCCTCTCACACGCAGGCGGTCCAGGAAGAGGCTGGGACTGCTCGAAGGCGCTGTGTCGACGGACATGGGACCCACAGACAGAGCCCTGGGCTGGGGAAGCCCCGCTGACCTGTCAACTTCTTAAGTGACATGCCCACGAGGCTGGCCTACAGGAACACTCAGAGACACAGGACGACCGGTGTCACCACATTCCTCATAAGGAAAAATAAATGACAAATTGGTGGATTTATGATTGGTTCTCCTATTATCAAAGCTGCAGTGTGTTTTTTTTTAATAAATTCATTTATTTTATTTATTTATTTTTGGCTGTGTTGGGTCTGTTTCTGTGTGCGGGCTTTCTCTAGTTGTAGCAAGCGGGGGCTACTCTTCGTTGCGGTGCGCGGGCTTCTCATTGCAGTGGCTTCTCTTGTTGTGGAGCATGGGCTCTAGGCACGCGGGCTTCAGTAGTTGTGGCTCGTGGGCTCAGTAGTTGTGGCTCGTGGGCTCTAGAGCTCAGGAGCAGTAGTTGTGGCGCACGGGCTTAGTTGCTTCGCTGCATGTGGGATCTTCCTGGACCAGGGCTCGAACCCGTGTCCCCTGCACTGGCAGGCGGATTCTTAACCACTGCACCACCAGGGAAGCCCCTGCAGTGTGGTTTTAGGCCAACAGATTCCGTAGAAGCACAGATTCTCATGAGAGCAGTCCTCACTGAGCTTATGGAACCCAGGAATGGTCCGGAACAAAATCTTAATATGCCTCTCGCCTTCCTGTGGAGGTGACTCTCACCAGCTCAGCACACGGACCCCCGAGTGGCAAAACGGGGGGCCAGGCCACGTGCTTGTGCTACCTGGGCTCGAAGCTGTGGACTGTGGCTGGCCCCTCTGTCACTAGGTCAGCCAGGCAGACCAGCACATTCGGGAGGCGTGTATTCATTAACAGAATGTGCCCTCCCTGACTGTGGGGAGCGCTGCGCAGTCCGCCCTGTGCTGATGCAGGCGTCATAATGGTTCCTAATAAGTGAACTTTTCCTACAAGGGATATTGTAGTTTCCGTATTTTTTTCAATTAAAATGAAGTACTTTCCTACTGTCTTGAGCAAACTATAAACGTGGAAGGTTAACCTGCACAAATTAAAGACACACATATAAAAACGACGGCACGTCACTAGATCTTTGAAACTATCCAGTCTGTCTCTTGGACTGTAAAGCGGGCCTGCGGACCCCCGGGCACCTGTGCGTCTGCTCTAAGCATCGTGAGCGTTTATGAAGGGACATCTCGTCGTGATGGCTAACATTTACAACTCCACAAAGGATTGAGCTAAACCTTTATTTTCATTATCTTAGTTAATCCTCCCAACAGCCCAAAGTGCTGAGAACATTATTATCTTCGCGTGCCAGTGAGGAAACAGGGGTTAGTTAGGCTGAGGTCCCACCACAGGTAAGCCAAGTCGGGATGCAAACCCAGGTCCCTCGCAAGCCAGAACCATACCGCCACGGCCCCCGTAAAGACGATTAAAACGTCCGGACGAGCACTTTGAACGACTGCTTTTGACTCAAGCAAGTTCCCACAAAGACCCACCTAGGGAGGGACTTCACGGCAGAACTTCTTCAAGCCCAGGAGGGAGGGGCCTTTTCCCAGAATAGGTGGGGAGAGGAAGCCACAGGAAATGGCCAATTTATTTTTCTCCAGACACAGTGTTTATGTGATGGATATTCTGAAGACAGGAGTTTTCCCCTTTCGGTCGCCTGCTGCTTTGGTGGCTCAGGCCCAGCCGGGAGCAGGGGTGGAGGGGAGCTCCACCACCCGAGAGCCGGCGGCTCCCGGGGGCCCCTCCGTCCAGGTCAGTCCAGGGACCAGCGGCCACTTGCACTCCCGAAGGCCAGCGTGAGCGAATGAAAACGCCGAGGGTGTCGGTCACTGCTGGACTTCATTCACTGCTGAGGGCCACGAATAAGAGCCCCATGAATCTTCCCCCACCAAGAAGAGGCCGGGCTTCCCACGTTGGGATAAACAAACCGAACATTTCAAAGCCACCGGTGAGGTACTCACCGCAATTTGCATACAAATGCCAACCAACAGCGTCCTGTGGTTAAACAAGGTGGGTGAGGACGTCGGGGTTTATGGTCCACCTCTAGTGCTCGTCACAGGCCAGCGCCTGGAAAGACTGACCTCCTAACCCGCTTCACAGTCAAGCGTCAGGCTCGGGAAATGACCCTTGACATTCAGCATCCCGCAGGGACGGACGACCCCCTTCAGACGGCCCCGCCAGCAGTGCCACCTCCGTGCTTCGTCCTCCTGTGACATCGTAGCGGGACACGAAGAGTCCCAGGGGAGACCCGCAGGATCGCTGCCACGGCAGATTCTGCAGAAAATGTGCCTTTGAAAATGCTGGCCGACACCAGTGCTGCTTTTGAGGAAATGGCGTTCCTCTTTTCCACACTTCACTCGTATTTCTAACGAACACTGCTGGCAGCGGGTTGACGTCGCTTTGAGCCAGGACTCATGGAAAATATAAATACAGGTACATATAAAATGTTTTTAAATAAATAAAAGAATATGGGACACTAGAAATAATATGAGGATTGGAAAGGCGTGAATGAACACCCTCTACACATCCATCTTAAATTTACCTTTGGTTACTTATCTATGCATGACTAAGTTTCGAAATAATATATATATATAATATAATAAACTATATAATAATAAAAAACAATGAAATATAAAATATCAACTACATTATGTATATTAATTATATTAACTAGTAATATATTTATATGATATATTAATAAAGTTAATGTTATTAATGCTATATTAATTATATCATGTTGTATTATATTGATTATATTAGTATAATATATACTAGTATAATAATTATATTACAATAATAAAAACTACATAATAATGTAATAAAAGAAAGCTATACAAAGTCTAAATTTATAAAACTGTAAACGGACGCACCAGAAGCCCTTGGCTTTTGAAGTACAAGCATTTTCAGATGAAAATGCCGAACGTTTGAGGGGGCAGGTAATTTATTTGTAACTTTTGGTGTGTCCTTGAATAAAAGACACAGCAGACTATTCTTTGCTTTTATTATAGCATCTGGTCAGAGGCTCATTTCCGGGAGAAGAAGAGAATTCGCCAAAGTTGCCCCAGTTGCCCCAGTTGCGGATGAAATAGCGTATCCACCTGCAAGTTCCAGATCCCTGAGCTCTGTGATGAGCACAGCGCTCGGGCACTTATTCCTGACTCCTTAGAGAAACCATATTTGATGAAAATCTTGGATATTTAAAAATACTAAGATGAAAGTACAGCTCTTGGTTTCATGGTGGGAGGAGGATATACTTTCTGGTAAGAATCAGTTTCCTTCAATGAACCTGGAGGCTGTGCTAACATTAAAAGGTGGCTGGCGGACTGGGCCACGCCTCAGTGCTTTCTCCCTTCACTAGCAATCTGCTTTCCTTTAGGCTTCCCAGAGAAAAAAATTACACCTCTGGGAAACTGTAGTCTGGGGTAGAGAAACAAACAGAAGACAATGTTTCTTTATTTACTGACAGTCTAAATCCAGATGCCTGTTGACAAGAAGCCTTGATCTGTCCTTCATCTCACTCTCTCCTTGGATTGTGGAAACCTACAAAGGTGACTGATGCTAGCTCCTCCCCACGAGGAGTTCACAGTTTAATCCCTAAATCCAGGTGAGAAATAGCCCATTCTCCAAGGCAACCGTGAGTTAAAGTCTATGGTATCAAAATTACATCCACTGCATTTAGTGAAAAAGGTTTCCACCTGAATGTCTAATGCTTGAAAAGGCAGAAACGGCTTGAAGTGTGGTGTTTCTCCACTGTCCTCATTAGTCCCCAGGGAAATGCCAAGGGGGAGAGACCAGGGGTAAAGCGTTTTCTGTATTCCTCTTGGTTTTGACTGCTAACACAATTTTTGTCCCATTAGGTTTGTAACGCGAGATCTTTCAGAGTAAACCCACACGACAGCCTCTGACCCGATTAATTCATCACAACTAACACAGTCTTCAAGTGTCTCAAAACAAATCACTGACAAATTCCAACATCTACTTACACGCCCCCCTGAAATCTGTTAAATGTAAAATCACTCCAGGATTACAAAGACCATTTGGCCGCGGCATGGCCTGTGTGTACACATACGGTGTGTGATAAACAGTTATCCACTCTCTTCCCAGGGTTCTGCTCAGGCTTAGTCCAATAGCATCTAATCCGCAAGATACAGGCAACTAAATGCAATTTGAAATAGCCCCCAGAGGCCATCTGGCCGCTGGCTACTAGGCAGACGAATCTCCCTGAAGTCTTGAGGAATCTCCTTAAATGCCTTGAGATGTTACCTAACTGCTCATTCAAAGTGTCTCCAAGATTGCTCATCAATACCCATCTGGTTATCCACATTCACATTCACATAAAGGGCAACGCTTGCGGCTGTAAGGTTGGTAGCCCTCCCCAAGTAACAAAAACTTCTAAAGGTTACAGAGCAGAACCACTGGAAAATTGCTGCCTTGCTGCAAGTAAACCCTACTATCTGGTTAAACTCAGCTCTGTCCCCCTTCCCAATTCTATCTCCAAATTTCTGGAATGGCAGACAAGCGAACGATACCACCGCACTGCAGAACCGTGCAGTGTTAGCAAATTAACAATTAGAGGCTCTAAGGCTGTGGTTAGTCTAAAACTGTACCTCAAATAAAGAGTTGTCAAAACTTGAAAGAGCATTTGATTTCATTATTGCATTGGATCTCAGATTCTCAGATCGAGGGTCTGTTTTTTTTGTCAGCAGTGAGGGCAACATCCACAGAATGAATTGGGTGGAAGGAAGGGAGTGAGTTGGTGCTGCAGCAGTTCTTTTTCTCGTGATGACTGTGACCCACAGAGTAATAACTAAATTAACTTCATCCAGGGAAATCAAGTAGATTGTTTACTAAGTAGGGCGCCCCCCGAAAACATTCACAAAGTCCTCCAAACCAGTGGAACCGCTGTATTTTGTCGGGAACACCTATGGGGCCGACTGTAATTGATAGTAGCACTTGCTCAGAATGCATCAGACACAAACTGTTCAAGCAATCCTGACGCACTCTGACACCTAACTTGGCTTTTGTGGTTTTCTCAATGGATTAAGCGCCTGGCGCAGTTGAAACTCTGAGAGAACTTCCTTCCGTCAAACATCCAACGGGATAGGTGCACACAATGAAAACGTTCCTATCAGTGCCGTCCAGATTATCGCAAAAGGAAACAATTACAAACCAACGTGATCTGTAGCTAGGAGAGGCTAAAAGCAGTCAAGTGAAAGTGAATATTTAAAAAGTTAAATCCAGTCTGCAGGCAACTGAAGAAGGGCTTGCAAACCTCAAATGTGCAAAGATCTGAAATACTAAAGAGTAAAATAAAACTATCCACTGTATACATAACAGGTATCAGTTCTCCAATTTTGAGGATTTGGTGGGGGCGGGACTTGAGTTCATCCAAGACTCGTGTATTAGCAGGAATACCGCCTCCTACACCTCGTCGCAAGAATCACATAAGGTGTAATTACAGCCCCCGTTGTGTGGGTAACTGAACTGAGTATCCAAAGAGCCTAAGTAATGTGCCCAAGTTCACACGTCTGGGAACAGAGGAGCACAGGAACCCAGGCTGTGAGCCCCGCAAGTGCTCTGGACTGCTACCTTGGATGAGTTCAACCTCATCACACCACGTAGCTTTTGTATGTTTAAAGTTATTTGGGCTAAGAGACACAGAAGAGGAACAATTAGAGGCTCTAAGGAAAAAAAGCTGTCCTGGCCCCAAAAAGGCTAGTTCCAGACTCATGATACTAGACGCCACTGCTTTCAAGCTTTTAGTCTATAATCAAGCCATATTGAAACCAGATTTACAAGCTCTTCAGAGGAGAGCTTTGTGATTTTCTAAAGCAGACATGTTTGGTATTTTAGGAGGGAGGTCAAACCCCCTATGGTGCAGTGTTTTTAATAAAATCAGTTCAGCAGAAATTAGAGACACACCAGTCAATTTCTAGGAAGCCTCTGAGCCATTCAAAATAAGGGAGGAAAAATCACATAAAAGATGTAACCACGGACAGATCAATTTTTTCAAAAGGGGCAGAAATGTTTAAGGGGTGTACGTACAGAAACATCATGGCAAATTTGGGCCCATTTGTCTCTGGTTTGGGCAAATTTCCACTTAGAAAGGGAAAATTACTTTTGGGGGGAGTTCTATGTCAATATTAAACAAGGACCGTTCCTGGTAAGCCCAGCCGTGTCCTGACACCTCAGCGTAATGGCAAACATCTCTATGAGGGAAAGACAAACAAATCCATCACCATCCTTACATCACCGCATCAGCTAGGTCATTATTTCATGAAGGGTCCTCTATCTCCGCTCTTGGCAACCTCTACACTCTCGCAGGGAACCAAAAGTAGACACTATATTTAGTTCTTAGAAAAATCGAAGTGGAGAAACCTGCAATATTTTCGTCAAAAGTCCAAGTTATGTGCAGATCCGACTTTAAAACTGGTGGCAAGAACGTGTACAAATACTAAACAAGGAGATAGCAAAGGCAGAGGGTTTGTTATTACGGAAAGAGACAGGTCCTGCCTATTACGCGGCTACAACTTGAGGACACCCTGAGCACAGAGCCACCGTCCCACCAACAGGGAGGTGTAAACAGCCTCCTTTACGCAAGAAAGAACAGGAAGCAGCTCAGCCCAAACAGAACCACGTGGAGACACTTTGTATTCACCTGCCACTAAACTTCCCTGACCTTAGCACCAGCCCAGATGCAGGCCTTCCTGGAGGATGGAATTCACTGGTTTCAAAGTGTTTCCAAGAGTATAAATTTCAATCCTTCACTGTTCTGTTTATTTCCTAATGAATTCCTGAGTTCCTAGTTAACTGGTATTTGGAAGAAATGGGGTGAATCAAGAATAAGAGCGGGCCAAGCAAGGGAACAGGCCACTTCAGAGTCATGGGACTTGCATGACGCGCTCCCTGACGTGAGGACGCAGAAGAGGCAAGAAGTCTTTCAACCTTCAGGCTACAAAATTACTGCAATTTGATCTAAAGCTTGGAAGAGGCGGTGAGGGTGGAAATTTCACCAACTGGCCATTTTGATCCGTTCTCTTCTCTTAGGTTTGGAGAGTTAGGCCCCAAAATTCTTTGACTCCCTCAAAAATGGACACACATAAAACGTAATACCTTTTATAAACTGTAAGTCATGCGTGCAAGAATTGTCAACCTCAAAAAGCACAACACGAATGCCATTTATTAAAACGCTTATTTATTCCATAGCCTAATTTGTTTGGGGCTGTGGTCCACTAGTTCCTAAATAACCTAGGTATTCATTTTTAGACTAGTCATTTCAACTCAGGTTCTTCCACCAACTGGGCGACTGCACCTGTCTTCTTAAGGGACCCAAATTATACTGATCATAAAATATCCCAGAAAAAAATGCAAAAAATCCTTTAACATTCGTAAAAGAAAACCCCCATGTACTCAAATATGCAGGCTATAGGTTAATTTTTAAGCGAAAGTTTCAAATATACAAAAGTATTGAGAAAAGAACCTACAAATTATTCTCACATTTAAGATAGCAAAGACCCATCTGGGGGGAGAAAGTGAACAAATGTGGCATGGGTTTAAATTCAGGCTGGGCTGTATTGCCGAAGTCCCCCAGGAGTGGGAACACTGGCACATAGTGTGTTAGTGGCTAAAACCAAGTCTATTTGATTATATAAATAAAAGAATCATTTAGGGAGGAAACTGTTATTTAAATCTCGATATATAACGTTCACTCTTGAAAATCTTCCTAAAGATTGAGAAGTAAAAAAAATAATAATAACACTGTGTGGAAGGAAGGCTTAAAAACCAGGAACATGGTACAATCATGTTTGGCTAAATTTGGGGTCCAAAATATTAAATGAGGTTTGAGACAGAATAAACTGATGAATTAAGAAGTAAAAGTAGACAGTGACTAACTTTACCAAAACGAAGTTTCATTTAGTAAAAGCTTTTTTTCCTTTTTTGATCGGAGGTAGACACATTTAAAAACATATTCCAGAGCACCTAGATCAAGTTGCTAAATACCACTCTTTGCTAAGGCAACTTCCGAAATTGGTCAGTGGTATCTGACCTGGTATAAATAAGTTTCTGACTTCTATTAGACGAAAGCTAAAAGCCAGCATCATCCTCACCAAAAATTGTGGGTAAGACACTGAGTGACGGGCAATGCATATTTAAAATTCTCCACACTGTAAGAAAACGACACACGTGCCACGTAAGAAAAAACGAGATCCTGGTCTTGTTTAAAAAAATAATAAAAGCGAAAAAGTTAAGCCAAAATCTATGGTTGAGACCCTACTCTGGGCGATGACGGGCCTTCATCTGTATCATTAATACGTAGTTCCTTACCCTTCCTGCTTAGTTTTTAATTTATGACGACACCGCAAAATTTCAGACAAAAAAAAAAATACATATATATATATATATATATATATTTTAACCTCTATGATAAATCAGGATGTAGGAGCTTACACAGAGCACACGTTCTTTTATTTAGGTACTCGATTCCAGCTCCCTCTGGATGCAAATAACCCTGGTAACAGTGTACAGAGTCTTCTCTTTGCTTTTTATACTTTTAAAGCAAATAATACATTTTGACTGTATTTAAGTCTGTGCAAATAATCCTTCAGAAGAAATATCCAAGATTCTGTTTGCAGAGGTCATTCTAGCTCTCGAAGGTCATGACGCGAGTTTGTTTTTCTTCAGATAAAGTGCTCCCGGCCAGCAGAACTCAAAGGGCCCCAGAGGTCCAGTTCCGTGAGACCCCGTCATACGAACTCCAGCTTCCCGTGCCCACTGTACATGCCCCAGTGCACGAGCGACAGGATCCGGTCGTGGCTGAGGTCAGCCTGTCTCGTCTTGTCGCAGGTCAGACAGCAGTTCTCATGGCCGGTCACGGGCACCATGCACTCCAAGTCCAGCTTTGCCACCTGCCCCTTTTTGGAGTGGTGTCTGTGAAGGCTGTAGTGCAAACGCGACAGCATCTGCTGCCGCTGGTCCTGCAGCCTCTTGCTCTCGCTCCGCAGCATCCTCAGGGCCAACATAATCAGCAACACTAGGATCAGCCCCCCGGCGATGGGAACGGCGATCACCGCCGCCCGGAACCACAGCTCTTTGGAGGACGTCAGCTCCTGCACCTTGGTGATGAGGTTTCTGCTCCCGTCATGCTGATACCTGTTCCCTTGTCCTAAAGGAACACAAGCAAAACGATCAAGCCCTCCTGGAGACGTTTGCGGGCACCCCTCCGTTTTCAACGTGCCACCCCATTAAAGAGAAGCTTCCAATTCAATCAATATTTAGAACAGAAATGCTGCCAGTGTGGCAGAGAAGCTTCCAAAAACACTTGTTTTCCAACTGTCATTACTGATTAGTAATGGTCTCTTAGTGGCTTCAAAATGTTGGAAAAACAGGCAAAACCTATTACGCAGACAGACATCTAACGCTCACGCGGACATGAAAGCTACCCAGTAGAGATGCCCCTTGCACCCAGCTGTGCTTCTCCCTCTGCTATCCCCGATTACATTAACAACAAAATCAGTAGAGACCAGGCAAGGGCTCGGTCAGAGGGCTTCTCCCTACCTGAGGCCTCCCCCTTGGGAGGGGCGAGGACGTCCTGCAGCCCCCTGTAATTGCACATGTCCTCGTGGCAGCACTCCAGCGTGGGCGCAGCGCTGCCAGAGTGGTTGTGGACCTGTCTGGCTTGGCAGACATCTGCTGTGCTTGCGAGAGAGTCCAGGCAGCCGTGCGTGAGAGGGGAATTTGTGTTCTGAGGATCAAGAAGTTTGGAGAAGCAGGCGCTCAGCTCCGATTTACACATGTAACCAGTAGCCACGCAGTGGGCGGCATCGCAGTAGCATCTGATTTCACCTGCAAACAAGGGGAAACTGCATCAGACGGCTTCAGAGACCAGATAAGGCATCCACGTAAGCAACTGCTCAACCCCCGATCTCAAAGACACTCACTTTAGAGAATATTCAGCTGAGGGCTTCGAAGGGCAGTCCGCGTGGACGGGGAAAGCCCTTTGTGCAAGCCGGTGCTTGGATCCCAAGCCAGGGAAATATCATCTTAGAAATGTATTAATCCACGTAGCAGAGAAAAGTTCAATTTAGGATAAGTTAGCGGATAATGAAAAATAACACTTTTGTTTCTGAAGCAAAATAATCACCCCCATAATTTCTCCCACCGTAAAAGGTAAATTACATTATTTACTCAGTTAATCCTACGTGACCGTACAACGTGAGATGCTACGCTGTTAGATTCTGTCAGTGTACGTATTCCATTGCAGCTGCTGAGTCGGTTACTACCTCAAAGGGCTGCACAGAGACGCAAGAGCCTTAGCTAACATCTCGTAAAGCTACTAACCAGAAACACAGCAATCTAGAAGTTGCTCCGGTCGGGGGGGCTGAAAACTATGAAACTGGGTAGCTATTTGCAACCTCTCTAGAAAAGGCAAACTTTGCCTATAAAGATCTCTGCATGCAGGGGAGCTTTTAGCCAGTATGCTGTAAAACAGGAACTAGGCACTTTACAATTAGTGGTTTGCTTGCCAAAGTTAGTTTCTTTCAGCCCAAATGGAAAGTCATAAAACTGGGAGCAGGGAGGAGGGGGTAAAACTGCAAGGCTCACCCCACCCCCACCCCAGACTCCCCAGTTTTATGTGTAATTCAACATGGGATCTAAAAGGGGAAACACTGAAACAGAAAAACCTCTGCTGGTTGAATGAAAAATCCTTAAGGAAACCTCAAATTTTTCTATGGGAAGTGATTAAAAGTTTCCTTTATAAAACTCAGTTTGTGAGTTGCAAGTCACGGCGCAAGATCTGAGGCTTCCACGTCAACTTCTCGTTGAAATTATCTGGCTCTGGGAGCGCTCGCTCACACGCTACCTGACCCGGTGGACCGCGGCCACTGTCACCTGCCACGGCTGAAGCTGCTGTGAACTGAACCCGGGTACACACCTCTCCCCAGCTTCCTCCTCTGAAGTTCGGCCTGGTTACAGAAACCGCCGCCCTGAAATTGAGCACCAACACCGACACGGGGCACTACCACTTTGCAAACCTCTTCCCAGCCTCGCCTTTCTTCCTCCCTCCTCCCGCGAGTGCCCGAGTGAGAGGTCTCATTTAACTATCTGTCCAAATTCCAGGCCACCGGACCGAGCGCTCAGCCTGCACCGGCATCTGCTAATGCTTCAGGTCTAAAAACGCAGCCAAGTAAACACAGATCTTTGGCAACCTGGGTGCCACCCCGCAAAGCCGGAGGTCTTGCTCCTGTCCTGTCCTGCTGCTGTCCTGTCCTGTCCCGGTCTGGGCCCAGGTCCCTTCTCCAGTAAGCAGGACCTTCCAGTCAGAAGCCTGCTTCGCAGCAGCTCTTTACTCCTCCTTCCAAGCTTCTTGCTCTTTCGCATAAAGCTCACTGGTCTTAAGTGGTGATGACTGCAGATCCCTAAGTCTGACAATTTCCACAGACAGATTGAAAGTAGACATAAAACAGATTAAAAGTCAGTTTTGATCCCAGTCACTTCAGACCTCGTGCAGAAAAGAAGCTGAACACAAGTAGAAGGCTGCCTCAGTGTTTACGAGAGCCTGTTTGAAAGACTGTATTTTCAGTGACCTAAAACAGTCTAATAAAATCTTGACAGGTAACTAGGAAAGCTCTAACAACTTTTTTTTTTTAATTGGAGCCACATTGGAGCAAGTTGAATGGACTTTTGTGTTACTGTATTAAAACTCTATTTCTGCCGTTTCATAAAGTTTCTTCCTGTGGCACGTGGAAGGCCAGGAGGGGACTGGTATTTTGAAACAGGGAACAATGCTCTTCTGTCTGCCCCCCTTTCTAGTTACTGTATGTGGTGATTAAACAAAAATGTCTGCTTCAGTCCGGACGGCTACAGGAGAGACTGCGGGCTTCTTCCAAAGCGTTTGAAGTCCGCAGCAGTCAGAAACCTCTGATCCCCTAATTATATCATTATCAGGCACATAGTTTCGGTATCTGCGACTTATGTCAGCCGCAGTCCGGCCCCGTTCGGCCGGCCTTTGATAGGGCCAGGAGGCTCCCCTCTGCACCCCGCGAGGGCTGTTATTTAGGGTTGATTACAGCCTTCCTTGCAAAGTAAATAAATACTGCAGCACATCATCCTCGCTGGCCTGGCGTATCCTTCAACCTCATGCCTGCTACATGGCAATTAGAGGAAAGGGGGCGTGGGATGCGGGGTGGAGAAAGCTAAAAATGCTTCCTGTTTTCTAAAAAAGTATCTGTTCGCAGAGCAAACAGCAGGGAGAGTTCCTGGCGAGGGAGGCTGGGGGACCTTGAAACCCAGAGGCAGTTGTTTGGGTTATTTCGACCTAAACGGCGAAAGCCTGCAGGGAAAAAAAGAAACTGACCGCTGCTTTTTTTTTTTTTTTTTTTGAGTAGCGTTTATAAAATATGAGGTGAGTGGGAAACACGACCGCTGACAGAGCCCCCACCTCCCAACCCCTGAGAAGCAACACAGTCCACACTCCTGCACACACGCACACCCCTCGGACGGCACACACGCTCGCGGGCTCACAAGCACCCTCGCTCGAAGACACACACACACTCACGGACAGAGACACTGCAATACAGACACGCACTCGCAGCAGAGACACACTCAAATACAGAGCCGCGCAGACCACCGAGACACACACTCACGACGGAGACGCGCACACGCGGGCACTGGGCGACGGGGGCGGGGTCCGCCGTCCCTCCCGGCCGCCTCCGCCCCACACTCGGGCCCCGCTCCCCGGCTGCAGCGATCGGAAGTTCACGACGGGCCGACCTGTACAAACACTGACAACCACTCGCCCGCAGGCTGTCACTCCATCTCCGCGCGTCGGGCCCGGGACACCCCGGGGCGGCCGCGAAGCCACCGCCGCGACTTCTAAGGACGGGCAACTTGTCGCGACCTGCGGGCCCCGCGAGGGAGGCCACCTCTCCCGCCGCTAACAAAGCCCTGGCGGCGGGCGCCCCGGGACCCCGCGGCCCTCCCCGGCGAGCGCGCGCCCAGCCGGCTGGCCGGCGGGCACCCACCTTTGGTGAGCAGCACGGCCATGGCGCAGAGTTCGAGCTGCAGCCAGATGAAGATGTAGCTGGAGTGACGATCCATGGACGCCCCCCACGGCCGCGGCGCCGCCGCCGGCTCCCGGAGCCGCGGCGCAGCTGCAGCCTACGGCTCCCGGCGCGTGCAGGGCATGGGTGCTGCCCGGGGCGCGGGGCCGGGCCGCGGCCGGAGCATGGAGCGCGGCTGGAGGGCGCGCGGGGCAGGGTCCGACTCCGCAAGGCGCGCTCCTCCGCTCCGCCCGCTCGGCGCGGCGGTCGGAGTGGGCGCCCGGCTCCGTTCCCCGCGTTCGGCCGGCCACTCGGCGAAGGCGCGAGCGCCGGAGCGCGCAAACACCGTCCGCCGCGAGCTGCCGCCTACACCCGCCCGGATCAGGCCGGCTCCTCGCCGTAAATAGCGCCCCGCGCTGGGAGCCGGCCGGCGCCGCCCCGCCCCGGCCGCGCCGGCGCCGTCCGATTGGCCGCCAGGCTCCAGCCGCTCCTCCCGCAGACAGGGGGCGGGGCCGGGCGCGGGCTGAGGGCGCTGCCCCGCGGCTCCGAGCGGCGCCAGCGTCTGGGCTGCGGAGGGCGCCGGCCGTCTCCCGCGCTCCCCCTCGCGGAGGCCGCGCGCCCGTGACCTTCGGGAGCGGCTGGTTGAGCCGGGCCTCAGGCCATGCCTCGGGCCCCCGCCTCCGTGACCCTCACTGCGCTGCCTCGGGCCGGCGTGCGCCAGCGCGTGGCTTCCTTGTCGTTCCCCGAAACTCGCGAGTGACCCGCGCGGCCGCCTTCGGACCCCTCCCGTCGCGCGGCGCGCCTCGGGAGCTCGGGGGAGCGGGGGCGGCCCCCGGCGTGGGCCCTGCGGGCCGGCGCGCGCCCGGGGAGGGCGTCCGGGCGGGAAGGGGGCGCGTTCAGCCCTCTCCCCGCCCCTTCCGCGCGTCCGCCCAGCCGAGTGATCAATAAGGCCCAGACAGGCTGTCGATCTGCAGGGGCCGCCGAGTTCTCCCGGGTAGACGGGACGAGTAGCCGGCCACAGACACTTAACGAGAATTAGCAAATCCAAAAGCGCCCGGCGCCAGCGAGACGACACTGGCCGAGACTGACACTCAATTAACCACCCCCCCGAACAGTCGCCGGCAAACACACCGGCTGACCCTGATCAGTGCCAGCCCCGCGGGGAGCGCCCTTCTGAGATGCTAATTCACTTACTAGGACTTGGGGGGTTGCCCGCCACAAAGTGCCCAAAGGCGGTCCTGGGAGGGTTGCTGTTGTTTTTCTATTTTTGTGGAGAGGAAATTCAGTTTAAAACTCTTATCTGAGGGAAGCTCTTTTCTCCCCTCCCTCCCAAACCTGGGGTTAACAAAAGTCAACCATTTGCAAAATTTCCTTTTAGGATCAGCCAGCTTTTTGCTACCTGATAAAATGTCAAGGGGTGGGGCGAGGGGGAAAGGCGCATTTAACGCTAAGGCAGGAGAAGCAGTCAAACCCTTGAGGACTGAAGAGTGCAGAAATTAAGACTAAGAAGAAAAATATCTCTCTCTATATATATTTTTTGTATACATATATTTTTGTGTGTATATATATACACACACATACATATATATGTCTCGACTGAAAATCAAGGCCAACCTTGTAAATTAATGTTGTAAGTCCACAGAGCTGCAGGATGTAGTTAATGAAATTGCCTTTGAAAAATAACGTGTATATAATGCAGAAAAAATAAAATAATTTCATAAACTGATGTTCTGCGCATTACCTCACTGGATCAAAATTGCGTCTAAAAGGAGAGGAGCGCCAGCCCAGCAGAAGTTTTAAGAGGCAGTTAAACTGGTTAGGGCACCAGGTAAGCAGCAGCGGGCGTTTCTTAAGTGGGGGGTTGCCCAGCAGGTCCCGAGGGGAGGTTTGGTTGGTACTTCCTGACATGTGAGTATTTGACAAGTTAACAGCTCTAAGGGGTTTATGCAGACAATACTTGTCCTGTAATGACACACTCTCTTTTAACTCTAGAGAGTCCATTATTAGCCAACAGGAAACTTTTCGAGCATATTCATTCAACTATTTTGGAGCGCCCACTGTAGGCCAGGCTCACAGCTTGCGGGGTCCAAAAGATGCCAGAACCTACATGGTAAATCACAAACAAGGGATGATGGAGATGATGTGCACAGTTATGATGCGTACAGACAGCAGCGATAACTAGCCCAGGAAGGGAAGCAAGCCCAGAAGGTCTGCTGCAAGCAGTGACACCTGCCATGACGCCTAAAGAATGAAAGAATTGGGAGGGGACCATTACAAGCACAGAGGACCACAGGAACTTAGGCGTGAAATTCATTGATCGCAAGGGGGCATATGGGTGGTAAGGAGAAGATGGGTAGTTGGGACTACAAGCAATTCTTTGTTGCTGGAGCATAGATGTGAAGCAAGGAGTGGGCAGAGATGCCCCAGAAAATAACCATATCTACCTGTGATGCAGATAAAAATGCCTGTTTAATGGAAGAGGGTCTGGGGGATGCGCTGACGAAAGTCGTATTGTAGTAAACACTTTGAATGCCTTCCCAGCCCCCTTCAGAGAACGTCCCCTTTCGTCCCCTAGGCACGTCCCCTAGGGCACTGTGCCCCTCTGGCCATAACTAGTCACACAACCCCAGTTGGACCAATTAGGTTCTCTCTTCGGGGTCTTTAGACTGAGGTGCTGGTCAGTCTCTAGAGGTCACTTCACGAGAGACAAACAAATTCAGAGTCCACCTGTCTGCAAAGCAAGAGAAAACGGACAGAGATGTGCAGGGTGGCAAAGACGTAAGCCCAGATGGATTCCCAGTCCTTGGCCTAACTTCCGGTCCTTAAATTCCACGTCAGGGTTAACTCAGGCTCCTCGATAAGGTCCTCTCGTTACTTAAGGTTCTTTTACTTTCAACCCGAAGGGTTCATGCTCTGATACTTACCTTTTACTGAATTAACATCAGTTGCTGTTATTCCAGGATGTGTACTTTTTTTGTTCCAAATACAATTCGGAATAAGAACATCATGATCAGACAGTGATTCTGCCTCTTTTATTTTCATTATTAGTTTAATGGGCAGGCTTTTTAAATGGCTAAAAATTCCTTTTACGAGAAACAAGTCTGCACTTTATCTAAGGGTTTTGGAGCAGACATGGACTTTTCAACTAAATGAACAAGAGTGTTTGAATCAATATGGAAAATCAAAATTTGTTTAGGGATAATATGTCAACTATGAGGCCGTATCAATAGTTGAAAGAATAAGCAACCATTTTAATTCAATTTAAGGCTCAAGGAAAATTGCTTCTCTACAGAATTTTACTTGTGTTTTGTATGTAATTTGGTTATTACTTTCCCACAGGTAGGTTGATAAGGGGAAAATAGTAATATCTAGTGGGATTTTTTTTTTAATTTAAATCAACAAATGAAATCAATGGACAATTTCTTTTTACTCTTATGAAGGAAATTGTGAAAATATAAGCTGGGAACCAGCTATCTATACCCAAGAACAGAAAGCTGATTTTGGACCTAAAACCCGAAATAATTAAGCATTGTAAGAGTTTTATTTTATTACCTTTGAACAGTGTTCTAGATATGATATATACGAACATATATATACTATATAATCACAACATGCCACTATGATGCATTTTCATGGTTGTCCTATACACAGAAAAACTCTAAATTTTATTTTTCTTATAAATAGGAAAACAAATACCTCAAGGGTTTTTACGTCCCAAGCCATTTTGTTAACAAAGCTGCAAATACTCTAGCAATCTCTGCTTACCCAAATAATGCCATTGTTCCCCCAAATTATATGTGATACACCATTTCAGCAATTCCTCTCTCCACGATACAGATGAAAAATAACTCGGTACATTTTGTTCAGAAGCAGTTGTGTTCAAGTTCCCGGCTAGCGTACAAACTATTGCAGTCTAGAGATAGACTCTAACATTTCTCCCTGTTATACAAATCTTCTACCAACCAACAATCCACAGAGGTTAGATAACACTTTGAATTCCCAGGAGCAGTTTTGTTTTTTGTTTTTGTTTTTTTAAAGTCATTTGTTCTCAGGAGTTAGGAGTGCAGAGCTAAAATTTACTTTCTTTGGAATATGGTCAAAGGTGAGAGATTAGCCCAGCCCAAAGGAATGAGTGTCTAGTGAAGTTTTTTCTTTTCTTTTTTCCTCCAAAATGGAAAAGGAGATAAAGGACAGAGTGCAGAGTCCAGGACACAGTGTGATAGGACCTAGAAAAAAAGGGGAAGACTGAAGCCCACATTCCCAAATGCCCATCCTCCTACAGACTAGCAAAAATGCTATTGAGTTTTACAAATACCACAGAGTATCTGTTGTGTTGAGAATTTTTAAAGCAACTAACTTTAGAATACAGTAAGAAACGGATTAAAAGAACATCATGAACTTAACAATGGACATTATTTCTAATCAAATAGTATCAAGTATATTCTGTGTGATCCTTGATATAGCCTTTGTTCTATTGACTTATGTTAATGTAATCTCCAATTAAGCCAGTAGAACTTTTAGAAATTATTCAATAATTTCTGCTAGTTTTGCCTATCTGATGTCAAATAACGAGGTTGATTCCTTTTGTTCTTTTAACTAAAATGGTAAATTAATCTTTTAAAGCAGAGAAATTACCTTAAATTCCTGCTTAACGGAACATCCTTGACCCAGAATGCTGTTCAGATTCAAGCAACGGACAGTATTTGGCGTTCTATCTCCTTAGCTGGCAATACTAGTCTTTTTTTGGATTTTTTTTTTAATGTTCATGTACAAACCATTAAAATTAAAAGCTCTGATATTTTCATTAGACAATCAAACATTTAGGCTCTCGCTTGACGTTGGCTGAAACCTTGCATCCTGGCCCACCGCCCAAAACCGGCCTGTGTTCCCACTGCTCCACCTTTATCCAGGCTTACCCGGGGGGTCTATGTTCCAAGACCTTCAGTGAATGCCCGAAACCTCAGATAGCACTAAACCCAATACATTCTATGGGTTTTCTTCCTAGTCATACATACCTACAAAAAGGTTTAATGTATAATTTAGGCACAGTAAGAGAATATCCGAATTGCCAGCATCCCTCTTCTTGCCCTTTGGGGCCGTTACTAAGTAAAATAAGGGTCACTTGAACACAGCACTGCGGCCGCAACAGCCCATCTGATAACTGAGAGGGCTACGAAGTAACTAAGGGATAGGACACAGCGAACAAGGGGGTGATTCACATCCCGGGCGGGACGGCGCTGGACACCACGAGATTTCAGCACACTGCTCAGAATGGCATGCAATGTAAAACTTATGAATTGTTTATTTCTGGA
This sequence comes from Globicephala melas, assembly GCF_963455315.2. NCBI lineage: Eukaryota > Metazoa > Chordata > Mammalia > Artiodactyla > Delphinidae > Globicephala > Globicephala melas. The sequence continues at coordinate 1,196,264 of NC_083315.2, read as the reverse complement.
ATTTTCCATTTAATATTTTTGGACAATTCATCAGGTAACTGAAACCTCGGATATCAGAATTGCAGCAAAGGGGGGACTGCTGTAACGACTGCTCCTCAATCCATTCTATTCTAACACTGGATCTTCCAAACTGAAATCTCATTAACAGAACAGAATGAGGTCTTTGCAGTGGAACTCTGTAATTACTGGTATTTGCCATCATGTTTCTGTCCCTGCCTCTGTTCTTATTTCGCAACAGTGTCTGAGGAAATAATTAGCTATACAGTATTTGTTTTGCCGTTTACAAAGTATCAAGATGCACATGAAATTTGACGTATGTGTTCAACCCATGAAATGAAATGCCATCCAAATGAGCATATCTTCTAATATTTAATGCATTTCAGTGAAATGTTTCCTGTGGGCAGAAGTCATGAACAGAGCTGCAGGGTTGCACTGAGATCATCACTGAACAACTCTTGTTTTTATCCTTGATATTAAGGGAAGAACTTACAGTGCATTTTCCCCCATATTCGATAATCTTCCTTTGTTCCATTTGGTCACCTAACACATAAGCTCTTATTCTGCTGTGAATTTGTTTAAACACAAGTAACCCTTCACTGGCCCGTTCATAGTTTGGTGTCACTTACCTATATTTTTAGCCTATCATTTCAAAGATATCATTTAAAATATGCACATCTATAGCTCAGGCAAACTTGTTTAATTAAAAGAATGAGAGACCCACTTGAGATGACTTAATTTAGGAGGGGTTTCTTGGGAGGATACAATAGCCTTATTGTCAGGATACAGCCAGTTGGTAACTTACAAGCATTACTTATCTTCCCGAGAAGCCAGTATCCCTGAAACCGGAAACTAGAACACTTGGGTCTCATTTTCCCAGGGTTCTCTTTGCTTCTCACCTCTCTACCAAACAGCTGGCACACTTTCCCTACTTCTAGTTTTTGCTCTTCATAACTTCTGCTTGCTTTTATACAATCATAAGCCCCTGTTACACAGGTTGCTGTTCAGCTTAGGGAGAGATCATCTCAAAATGCTCTGTTTATGGTCCGATCAGCTAGGGCAGGGTCCTGGCTGATATAAAACACGACTGCTGCCCGTCATCAAGGTCGTGGACCAGGAAGACCGGAAAGTGTGGGCAGGCCAGCACCATAAGGCATTTATATATATATATATATATGGCATATATATGGTACACACATAAAAACAAGGTTATCATTTAACTCGCCTTTTTATTTTTTATCTTTACTTTTTGTTGTTGTTAGAATTAGGCTTGAAATAAAGATTCACACGTTGTAATGATTGATATGTCCTTATGGCTTGTTACATTTATCGGTTCCACCTCCTCTCTGTCTTTTCTTTTTGCTCTGCTGGTTACTTATGGAAACAATCAGATCATTTATCCTATAGGGTTTTCTGTGGTCTAAAGTTTGCTGATTGCATCTCCATGGTGTCACTTAACACGTTCCTCCTTCCTGCTATTATTTCCTGTGAATTGGTTGTTAGATCAAAAGTCTCCATCAGGTTCAGACTCAGTTGGTAAGACTACCTCCCAGATGATGATTGTACCTCTCTCAGAAGTTCATTCTGTCTCTTTGCTTCTATTTGTGTGATGTGAAGTTATAGATAATCATTGCCTACATCCATTATTTCAGTGGGGAATGCAAAACCGTGATATTCTATTATTTTATGTTCATTTATTAGCTGGAACACTTCTATAAAGAGAAACTTTCCCCTCATCATTAACTCGCCTTTTTAATAAGAAAAGTATTAGTGAGTGGAATTAAGATCATTCCTTTAAATTCTTAATTTAGTGTGAGTTTATCACTTGAGTGTTTGCTGTCATCAGGATTTTAGTTCCCTGACCAGGGGCTGAACCCGGGCCCCAGCAGTGAAAGCACTGAGTCCTAACCGCTGGACCACCAGGGAATTCCCTCATCAAAAATAAACTTAAGGGACTTCCCTGGCGGTCCAGTGGTTAACACTCTGCACTGCCACTGCAGGAGGCATGGGTTCGATCCCTTGTCAGGGAAAGAAGATCCCACATGCTGCACAGCACAGCCAGAAGAAAAAAGAACAGAGCCTCAGTGCCCCTGTGGCTACTGTCAAGTGGCCTAACACACATGTAATTAAAATTCCGGGAGAGGGGCTCAGAGAAAATATTTAAAGAAATGAAAGTTGAAAAACGTCCAAATTTTAAAATTAAAAAATCTAATGTAACCAAATGAAGGTGGCCCATCTTACGTGGACTAAAGACTCAGAACATTTCCAGAATCCAGGACTGAAAAACCACATTGAACTTGGATTATTTTTAATAGACAACCATCTTGAATATCCTGTCTTTTCAGTTGACTGCGGCAACTAAAAGAGCTTTTTTATTAGTTTCCTGAGAGAGATGGGTATTTGGGGTAAATAATCATCTGGCTTTCTCCACACATGTAGTTTGGATACCGGAGGCCAAGGTGCCTTCCAGTCTGTATGTAACACGTGAGCCAAACCCTTCGACTTTACAACCAAAAAGCCAAAGTAGTCACTTGCTTCCTTAGAGTTCCACCCGCTCTGCCCCACCCCATACCACTTAGCTGTTCCTCATAAAATCACAGGAGTATGAAGACAGGCTCTAAAGAAGCAGCATTGTTTTCATCGTTACTCAATTTTCCTTTTCCATCTGGCTCCTTAAGAGGTTTCTAAACCCTGAAAGACCAGAAAACCCATTTATCACTCCTTTATTCCCTTCGATGCCTTTCACAGCGTGGTCCTGAATACGTCTTATTTTTAAGAAGCAGATGCCAGTGAGCGCATTTCCAGTGGAAAGGATGTAACTTTGTAGATGAGGAAACATCGCTAACCAGGAGACTGAAGACCTGAACTTGTACCTAGGCTCCATCATTCAGTGTGTGATCCCGGGAAATGAATTGTCCCCTTCGTGCCCCACCTCCCCCTTCCCGTAAGGGACAGCAGTGGTGCGTGGCCTAGCTGCCTCTGATATTCCTGCAAGAGGAACAGGAGACCATCTCATGAAGTTTTAAGTGTGAAACCCTATAGAAATGTCACATGATTCTCCTTAAAATCAAAGGCTTTATTCAGATCCACTCTTTAGTCATCTGGATACACTGATGATGCTTCAGGCCTTTCCAGCTGGTTTTAGGATTCTCTTCTCCCTGGAGCTGAGGGTCAGAGGTACAAACGATGCCACGGCCAAGCCAGGCTGGCAGGGTGATGTCTCTCTAAACATAGCAAGACTCTTGCCAACAGAGTTTACCTCCCATGAATGTAGGTAGTCCAAGAATCAGCTGAAACAACTTGGTGGCTAACTTATCATTACACAAGACATAGAGCTGCTCCCAGGAGCCATGATTCATGCCTCTGGTGTCCTGGGAAAGACAAGAATCTTCCACCTCAGCATAGGACTCCCTTGGATCGCCCGTCTCCAGTTCAACAGCATTTTTCAAAAAAGTCTGATGCTGCTTAACGCACTGTCAGAAGAAAGCATTTCCCAGTAAAACCCTGACTGATTACGGATGTACTTGCCACGAGCTACTCATGAACCACGCTCTTTTTAATGGATGATCAATAAGATTACTGAAGGGCCTCCTGTCCTCAAAACGCTTTCAACCCTGCCATCCTTCTTTTAGGTGACCGTCTAACAAATGTTTGGAGAAACTGGGGCGGGGGGCGAGGAGAGGGGTGCTGACATGCTGACGTTACTTTTTCCCTAATCCTTCAAGTCTTCCCCGGAAGCCCTGCAACGTTTCTGGAAATAGGTGAGTTCAGGCCCTTGATAGACGCAGATAATGCAGAGAAAAGAACCTATGTTTTCATATATATATATATTTTTTTTTTGCATTACGCGGGCCTCTCACTGTTGTGGCCTCTCCCGTTGCGGAGCACAGGCTCCGGACGCGCAGGCTCAGCGGCCATGGCTCACGGGCCCAGCCGCTCCGCGGCATGTGGGATCTTCCCGGACAGGGGCACGAACCCGTGTCCCCTGCATCGGCAGGCAGACCCTCAACCACTGCGCCACCAGGGAAGCCCTGTTTTCATATTTTTGTCTCGAGGTGTAATCAAAGCCCTTCCAGGTCTAAAATCTTTTCGTTTCTATCACGCAGCCAGGAGTCCAGCAAGACAAGGGAGATAAGGGGGCGGGGGGCGGGTGGTAGCCGCGGAGGGGGCGGGGGGCATCTTCCATCTTGACAGATCCGGGAAGTTTCGGGAGCGTTAACCCCAGGCTCTGCACATTTGTACTGGTTTCCGGTTTACTGGAAGCAGAGGAGTACCTGGAGATATTAGCGTGAGCAGAAAATAAATGCTAACGCAGGTTCCTCTGAGTTTCCGTTGCAAGTAGAAAAAAGTAGCAGCAGCATCGCCGTGTGGGCCCGTCGGTGGGACGCTAGTGTCTGTTCTAGGGAGGCCTCGGGCCGCAGGGATCGGACAGGAAAAGATGGACAAGGGGAGGCCGAGGCTGCGGGGGGGGGGGCCCGGGGAGGGCGCGAGATCCCTGGGGGAAGCGAACGCGGAGAGCCCCGCATCCTCATCGAAGGTACCGGCGCCGAGGCCACAAGCAGCTCCGCCGCTTCGCGCGGCTCTGCAGGGACCCGGCGCACCGCAGCAGCGCCGCTCCTCCCGCGGCCTCGAGGTCAGCGCCCCTGCGCCCCCACGGCCGCTCGCCTGCCGGCTCCGGCCAGCTGTCCTCTGCCGCCCCTGGTAAACAAGCGGCGGGCAGACTCTCCTGGTCTGGACAGATCCCCCCAGGCTAGAGTCTGCAGGGATTGGCGATGCGACCCTTGTGCCATCGCGCCCCATCAGGCTGGAGTTCTCAGTCCCGTCCGCACCAAAACCTCCTTCCCTGTCCCCTTTAACGCAGGGAACAGATGTGGGTCTTCAGAACAAGCCCGGGGCAGCGGGGGAGTGAGGACGGTGGTGGATGGGATGGGAAAGGGCTGTACTGTTGTCTAGCTCTTGGTCAAAATGGGCTCCGGGAATCATTTAATTATTGCAAAGCAGTCGAGGGTGATGGAATAGACATTCCTGAGTGGCACCCTGCAGCTGTAGAGACGAGGCCAGGGGAGTTTACGTGTGTTTGGAAAAACCACGGTTTTATATAAATATAGTTATAAAATATATTTTTTTTCCTGATTGCAAAAGTTATGCATCATTGAAGAAAACTTGGAAAACACAGAAAAGAAGTGTGAAACTTCTGCGGCCAGGGCAGGTGGCGGGGCACTGTCCCTGGTCCGTGTCCCTCAGGAGCTCCCAACTCAGAGAAGAGGAGGGAGGTGTTCCCTGCTCCTGGGGCTCTGCGTACGTAGGGCTCCGGCCAGCAGTGTGTGGTTTGGGCCAAACATGGACAAACCTCCCCAGGCCTGTTTTGTCATGCATCAGGTATGAGCAGTAGAGTGATCTCTAAGATCATGTCCAGATTCTGTGGAAGAGCCTCAAAAGTGAACTCAGGGTCCAAAACAGCGAGCGCCACCTTCTCTATCAAGTCAAATAAAGTGCGATTACTACCTTCCAAGAAAGGCCTTACGAAGGCCTCCAAAAGCAGCCACCTGACCCTATCACTTAGGAGCTCTGTCCCTTAAAAACAGGTGCAGGTAATAGCACAGGTGTTTGACAAGGCAACTTGGTGCCAGTGCCAGTTGAAAAAAGTCCACCGCCAAATTATGACTGTCCTACTGGAAACTGCACTGATCAGACCATTCTAGAACGTGAGCTTAATGCAGACGGAGCACCTTAAAAGGTCTTTGAGAAGTGATCAAATTGGTAAAGGCACTCAGTGCCACGCTTAACAATAAATGCAAAGGGAAAACTTTCAAGGATAAAAAAGGAGACTTGCTTAAGCTGTCAGGAACACTTAAAAGTAAGGAAGACCTTGCTGGCATGATTGCTCCTGGGAGCCGGGAGGGGCGGTGGTTCCCCAGCACTAGAGGAAGTCGGGTGAAGGACGTGTGAACCAGTGGTTGGAGCAAGAGACCCTTTAAAATCTCTTTCAACACTAAGATGCTAGAGTTACAGCCACAGGTTCTGGTTATAGATGAAACGCTGTGTCACTTTCCAGAAGTAGGGAAAACGCTGGGCCCTGGAACTCATGAAGGACTAAGGACTGAAGAGTCAATGCAGACTGTGCCAAGCTGCTCCGGACTCCGGACTTCCCGCTGCGGGGATGAGCGAGGGCTGAGGCTCAGGACTTCCCGCTGCGGGGATGAGCGAGGGCTGAGGCTCAGCTCCCATCCCCAGAGCCACCGTGCACCTGGGGTTTGCCCTGACTGCCTGAGAGGAGATGCCTTTTTCTAATTCACAAAAAAACATAGTACGACCCAGCCTTTACTAACCTGGCAGGTCTAGTTCATTGGCAGGTAATCATAGCGCAGGCTGCAAAGGGGAGATGGACCACAGGAAGACAGCTGATAACTGGGCTGTTGAGTCGAGTTTGCGATCCACACAAGACCACAGAGAAAATCTCAAAACCGTTTCAAGCTCATAGACGTTCTCCCAAACCTGCATTGTGTGTTACCGAAAAGCACTTCCTTTCTCTCTGTCCTGACAGAGTCCATCTTTCACTTGACAAGTGGACAGATTTAACTTTCTGTGGGGATAAAGACTCAGCAAACCTTAACACGCTTTCTCCAAAATCATTTCATATCCATAGCATAATTTGAGACCCCCCCCCAAAAAAAAAGGCAGAGGAGGGTGGAAGGAGAGACGGGGGAAGGGGAGGTGAGCAGAGGAGGGTGGAAGGAGAGACGGGGGAAGGGGAGGTGAGCTGGGGAGGGTGGAAGGAGAGATGGGGGAAGGGGAGGTGAGCAGAGGAGGGTGGAAGGAGAGACGGGGGAAGGGGAGGGGAGCTGGGGAGCCCACAGCTTTCTTCACGGTGGTACTGTAGTTTGTTTTCCCAGCTTTTGCTAACACGTTATTTTTTTTCCATTCTTTTTTTTAAATTGAAGTAGAGTTAATTTACAATGTTGTGTTAACTTCTGCTGTAGAGCACAGTGATTCACTTATACACATACATACATTCTCTTCTATATTCTTTTCCATGATGGTTTATCACAGGATATTGACTCTAGTTCCCCGGGCTCTACAGTAGGACCTTGCTGTTTATCCATTCTCTCTATATACTCGTTTGCATCTGCTAATCCCACACTCCCGCTCCATCCGTCCCCCACTCACCCTCCCCCTTGGCAGCCACAAGTCTGTCCTCTGTGTCTGTGAGTCTGACTATGTTCCCTAGACAGGCTCATTTGGAACATGTTATTTTAAATTCTTGGTAAGTCTGCCTTGAGATGCTCCTGGGACCGGGCCCTGCAGAACCGGGAACAGAACCGCCAAGCCCAGACTGTGCCCTTCCTGCCGCTGAAAGCTCTGACCTCCCAGCGTCCTCCCCGTGCGTCACAGCCTCTGAGGCCAGAGCAGCAGCGCCGGGAGCAGGGCCTCTGCCCCAAACCACCACCTGCTCTTTTCTCACACGTTTGGGTTCTTAACTGCATCATTCAAGTTATTTAATTGTGTTCACTCTCTAGAGAACGTAAAAACTGTTTAAAAATGAACAAGGAAGTGGAAAACCCACCAAGGTAACCCCTTATTCCTCAGCCTACACTGGAACACACACAGCCATTAGCAGTTTAGTTTTCCAGAGAATAAAGACGCACTGTCTCTGCAGCCCAGAGCTTTCTCCTCTTGGAGGGGACACACCCTCCGGCCAGAGGGGGCCGGCCTGGGCTTGGGTCTTTCTCGCCCTCTAGTGACCGGAGGGAGGCAGCACCCACCTGGGAGGACAGGCAGCTGCCCTTGGCTGTTGACACAGAAAGCGAGGTCCTTCTGGGGAAACTGAGACTCGGTGTTTCAACGAACGTGTCTCAGTGTCATGCGGTGACCTCAGTAAGAGGGCTGTGAGCCCTGTTCCCAGAACCTTCCTAGGGCCTCGGACAGTAACAAACAATCTCCTCTGGGCATGAGGCCGGGGAAGCTGGTGGCAGCAGGTGAGGTGTGGACCACGGCTGTGACCACCGTTCTGAACAGAGCACCCTTCCCTGTGAGGGGCCTGTGTCACCCGCCAGCAGTCCAGGGCGCCTCCCAAGGAGGAGGTCATATTCTGGGCCACCCTGGTTCATTCTTTGGTTTTTTTGTATTTTTGGTGGAATTGCGTTTACTGAACAGAACCCCCGGGAGGCATTGCCCTAAACCTCTGAGTCCTAAATGTGAGCATTGTTCCTACAAACCCACAAACTCTTCTGGCCAACTTCAACCTTCAAAAGCAAACAGAAAACCTCCAAACACATGAGTAAAACAGAGATCCCCTCCTCTCCTGATCCAAGCAACACCGAAGGAAGGTGACTGACATTCCCCGGCACTGAGGGTGGCAGCGCGCTGCGGACGCGGCCTGGGGCCCCACACCCCGCCCTCACGTGACCTGAGAACCTGACTCTCATTCGGGTCGAGATCAAAGCCAAGAGGCTAACAGGATAATTCAGGCTCCAATCCCACATGACTTGCCCGTCTAGACTGATCAAATTAATCAAACCGTTCCTCTGGTACTGAGTAAGAGCTACGTGAGGCCACGTCAGCCTCTTTTAAATTAAATCACGGAAGTGATCACGTCTGTCTCTGACTTTAGAGCTGAGGAAGTCGAGCGGAGGTACACCCTCCACCCCGGGGGTCACAGCAGCTGAGCCTCCCACGGAGACTCTAGGCTCAGGGCATCACCGTCCGGCCCGTCTCGAAGGGAGAAGCTGTGACGGGCCACCACATTCACTGTCCGTTTCTCTTTGAACCAGGGTATGGGTAGAAATTGCGAGCGTTTCTGAAAGTCCACAGCAACATTTTGGTGATACTGAAAGGCCAAATTACCTCTCGACAAAAGGAGCAATTTGAGGGAGAGGGGAAAAGGAGAAGAGAGAACTTTTGCTTCTCAGAGTAGAGCTGTTTACAAGGTGATGGAATCACTGTCACACCCAGACCTCACTCACCTCCTACGAGCCTGAAGTGAGGATTTCTGGGAATGGGTTTGGGGTCGTCCTTGGATTTCAGCTGTCGCTGCAGGAACCAGCCTGCCTAGGTAGCTGTCAGTGACTGTTTTTCCTGATGCTTGATTCAATTTGCAATCTCCCTCTGCTCCGACCTTGGCCTTTGCCTGTAGAAAACGTTCCCTGACCCTGACCCTGACCCTGACCTCGGCGTCTTTAGGTACATAAACCAAAGCAACGAGAATCATAGCCTTCGCACCAGCCAGGATGCCCACGCCCACCAGCGAAGTGGTTTCCAGGGAAGGGACCCCTCAGGGCTCCTGGCTGAGGTCCATACCTGATTTCCCTCCTGAGGAGGGTGGTAGGAGCCCCCCCAGTCACTCCTGGAGATGACGTCTCTTCCAGGCCACCAGGAAGGTAGCCGCGACCTCCCCTGGGGCCCTGCCCTCGGGGGGCCCAGCTTCCCACCTGACGTTGCTGCTCCGCGGGGTCCTTCCTCCTCTGAGGAGCAAGTACTTGGAACTTTGCGATCGGGATGCAAGAAAGACAGTGAGAGAAGAGCCCCGGGCCGAGCGCCACCTTGACCCCAGCACTGGGTTTGGACCAGCTCTCACGGAGCCCCTGGGGGCTGCAGAACCCTCAGCTACAAAACGAGCCAACCTGAAAACCGGCTTCTCGAGTTCCTTGAGGCTCTAGAACCCAGCGCCTCCCTTGTGATGCCCGCTCGCGTGGTGGAGGGTTAGTAACAGGCGGCAAGGTGGGGTCCTTCAGGTGGAGAAAGACAGGTGTCACGGGGTGGTGCTCGAGCGTGGAGTAAAATTGAAAAATGATACAAATGAGCTTACTTACAAGACAGAAACAGACTCGCAGATTTTGAAAACAGACTTACAGTTACCAAAGGGGAAACTTGGCGGGAGGGATAGATTGGGAGCTTGGGATGAACATGCACACACCACTATGCATAAGATAGATAACCAACAAGGACCAGCTGTAGAGCACGGGGAACTCTACTCAGTCATCTGTGATGACCTATATGAGAAAAGAATCTAAAAAGAGTGGATGTATCTGTATGTATAAGTGAATCGCTCTGCTGTACACCTGAAACTAACACAACATTGTAAATCAACCAGACTTCAATAAAATTAAAAAAAAAAAAAAAATCGGGGCCCTTGTTCTTGGTTTCTGCAAAGGCTCCAAGACCTAGTGCACGGTTCTCAAACGTGAGCAAGTGTCGGAATCATCTGGAGGGCTTGTTAAAACAGACTGATGGGGGACTCCCCTGGTGGCGCAGCGGTTAAGAATCCGCCTGCCAAGGAAGGGGACGCGGGTTCGATCCCCGGTTCGGGAAGATCCCACATGCCGCAGAGCAACTAAGCCCGTGCGCCACAACTCCTGCACTCTGGAGCCTGTGAGCCACAACTGCTGAAGCCCGTGCGCCTAGAGCCCGTGCTCCGCAACAAGAGAAGCCACCGCAATGAGAAGCCCGCACACCGCAACAAAAAGTAGCCCCTGCTCGCCGCAACTAGAGAAAGCCCGCGCACAGCAACGAAGACCCAATACAGCCATAAATAAATTTATTTTTTTTTAATTTAAAAAAACCCAGATCGATGGGCCCCAAGCCCAGGGTTTCTGATTTGGCAGATCGGAAGCGGGGCCTGAGAACTTGCATTCCTAGTAAGTTCCCGGGTGTTGCTGATATGCTCCTGATGCTGCCACACTTGGAGAACCTTCGCCCTGAGCTTCACAGGAGACACCAAGTACCACCCCCCAGCCCCCAGCCCCAGAAGACGCGGTGAGAGACGGCTGAGGGATTGTACACCTGCTCCACCAGCAAGACGGAGGCTCCTCCAGACGGACACTGAGACCTACACCTGCTGCCAGGTTGCCAGATACCCTATGACCTGTCTCCTGGCGTTAGCCTCCGGAAAAGCATGTAGCGACAACTAATATTTACGTAACGCTTTACGGTCTCTGAAGAGTTCTGCTTTACCTCATTTGTTCATCCTGACAATCCTATGATACAGAGAGGGGAGGTATTATTACCCCCATCTTCAGAAGAGGAGACTGCAGCTCCTAGTGGTGCTGTCTTTGATCTGCATGACAAAGCTAAAAGGCCACGGAGCAGGGACCCCGGACCACCCGAGGCTTTAGAGCCACTTTACCAAGCCACCCTTCCAGATACTCTTCTGGGTAACTGGGGCACTATTTCTAAACAAATAATTATTTCTTTGAGGTGCTAACTTGGTATCACCTTAACACGGGCAAAGCCATATTATTCAGAAAGCCCTTTTCTCTGGCCCAACTGTCATAACCCAGTAGAAACCTCAGCGAGAAGCCGTACTCTTGCATTAGAAGGTCAGCCACTCTAGTGAAATAGTAAATTAATTTAGATCATGTTTCAATTATCATTAGTATCAAATCGTTTTTCTGCGTTGCCCCATGTGCTAGAGAAGGGCTCCCCGGATAAGATTGCCAGAGGGAAAATCTGATACTTAGTTCTCAGATTTGATTTTTAAAATCTCTTAGCTCTTTCTGGATTCCTTTCTGTGTTCACCTAACTTGGTTAACAGCAAGTCCTCAGAGACAGTTGGCAGAGAGGTGGTATAAAGCGACGGCTGCAACTGGAGGGAATGAAGGCACCCTCCCCTGTACACACCCTCCACCATCAACGGCGATGAACTTCCCAAGCACGTCCGTCATCCCTTCGGGGAGCGCTGCCTGTGATGAGTCTCTCATGCTGACAGCTCCAGTGTAGCCACAGGGAATGAGGACCCAGTTTTTAGGATAAAGGAACCACACCAAAAAAATCACCCATCATCTTAAATGTTTCTACTTGAGGACAAATGGACTGTCTTACAAGGACTTGACTGTGCTTGTTGTGTTATGAAACATTGACCCGGCATAGAGCTTTTGCAAGAGAGATTAAAAACCTTGCTGCTTCCTGAGATTCTCACCCCGTCACAGGGTCCTGCATCCCTCATTGGCAATGTGGGAAGGCTGGGTGGAGCACAGGCTCTGACCAGTGGGATCTCCCAAGTCACTCGTTACCGAGAGTGTTGAGCTCTCTTTCTTACAATCAAATCCCTGTCCAAGCAAGCCTGAGGCCCTGAGACAAGATTCTGAGCAGAGAGGGAAGGACAAACATCGTTGGCCTCCCGGCCGACATGAAAGTTGGAGTGTCCGAGCACCAGTCGGAAAGAGATGGGCCTGGGAGAACGGCAGGGGCCGAGCAGAGGAGGGCAAAGGCTGGGGTGATGCATGGACTGGGGTGTGAACAGTGCTGGCCACAGGGAAAGGAGCAAAACAATTAGTAAAGTAAGTGTTTAGTAAAAGCTTATTAAAGGAGTTTCGGCAAAAGGATTTCTAGCAAACTGGCTGAGAGCCACCCAGAGATGCCAACTGGTCTCTCCCTTGACGTCTTCCTAGCCTGGGTTTTACAAACTCAGCCAACTACCTTCTCACCTAAACTTGGTAGCAGTTACGCCTCTTCAACTATTACCTTGGATTAGGATGCAAAGCACTGGCTTCTGAGTTAACGGTTCAACGAGGATGCTTTTCTGCCTGTAAACCTCCCTGGCCTCACACCCCCTAAGTGTTTCTCCCCCAGGGTTTAGGGGGCAGTGGACTGGGATAAGGAAGGCACAACTGGACCCCAAACGCCACCTGCACCCTGGCAACACCGTGACGAGGTCTGTGATTCCTCCAGTCTTTTATTTTTCTTAATAAAGATGGATTTAATGGAGCTGTTTGTTTGTCATACACTTGGTGGCAGTTTTCACGTCTTCCTAAGCCTTTATTTTTTCATTTTTAAAATGGGAATAAAATAACCATTTCGTAAGGTTACTGGGAGGAAAAATAAGGCATTACGTGCGACGCACGTAGCACAACGCCCACCATGGAGGACGTGCTTCCTCGTTATGTGATGCCTGGTGAGGGCAGCCCTAGGGCTCCGAGGTTCTGGCCGGGAGCTGTGGCTGCACAGGTTATGTGATGCGAGAAGTGATGCCAAAGTGTGTTTCCTGCTTCAGTGTCTCCCTCCACTTTCTTGTTGACCAGGTGGAGGTCCCGAAGACAATTCCTGCCGCCTGGGAACACCGTGAGGACTAACTAAAGTACTACAGGAGGGACTGTCTCCTCAGCTGTAAAGACTGGTTCCTAGTATTCTAAGGGGCTGATATGTGAGGAGGGACCGTGACCAGGAGAATGAGGACGAAGAAGGAAGAACCAGGAAGACACTGAACACAGATTTTCCCGCCCTCAGTCACGCCCAAAGGCTACCCCAGCTGTCTCTGAGAAGTCCAGCTCCCCAAATACGGTTGTGCGCTGCAACGAGCGGGCTTGCGCCAGAGGCAAACAGTTTACCATCACTTACCCTTTCGACTGAGAGGTTCCAGACTCACTGATCTATTCCTGGGTCAACAGCACGCAGATGACGCCGGAAGCCACGGCCTCCGGAATGCAGGGCCGTGGGCTACAGAGCGCCTCCCTCACTCCTGCTACAGGATCGCCCTTCCCTCCCCAGCCCGCCAGCACTGGAGAGACGGGATGGCCAGGACGGCGTGGACTGCAATTTCCCCAAGGCACTTCTGTTCCACCAGCCAAGGCCCACCAAGCAAATGGCAAAGTATATTGACACTTGCTGGCCTGCCCAGACTGACCTTTGAACACATGAGAAAATGAATAACCACAAAAGAGTTAGGTTATCACAAGGTTCATTCTCTTCTAAAGTAACAAAAGTCCCAGCCAGTGTGTTGAAGTCTGATACCCTCTCCCCTTCCCCCTGCTACAGGGTCCTCAGTAATAACATTACGAGCTCAGGCTGGAATGTCAACTTGAACTTTAGCATTTGCGGCACAACCAACCATTACTCCGTTTAAGCAGACTTCTTTTATTTGATTGAGCATTCCAATTTACTCTGCACTTCCTGAGGCCCTTGGGTTAAAACAACATGATCTGATGCAATGAAAACCAGCAAGAAAATGTATTCCTTACTTCCAGTAGCACCAGGCCAGCTGAATCCACCCAAGCACACTTCAACGGTGTTAATCAGCCTGGAGATGAAATGGTTTTCTCTCCTTTCTTTATGTCCACATGTTCAACTCAGAAGCCCGCCCCCCATTCCACTCAGTCTTTTGATGGTATATAAACGCTCACAGTTTCAGGAATAACCCAGAATCTCTTGGAGCTAAAAGGTAGTGTCACTGAATAGTTTTGAGGCATATTAGACCAAGAAGAAAAGAAGTTCAGCCTTCAATAGTTAATTCTAATTCTATAACTGCTGCCAGCAGTGCGGGGTATAAGAACTTTATAATATTCTTTTCTTTCTTTTTAATATTTACTTTTTATTTATTTTGGCTGCCTCGGGTCTTAGTTGTGGCATGCAGGATCTTTCGTTGCAGCACGGGGCTCTTCAGTGTGGTGCACGGGCTTCTCTCTAGTTGTGGTGTTTAGCAGTTATGGCGCATGGGCTTAGTTGCCCTGCGGCATGTGGGACCTTAATTCCCCAATCAGGGATCGAACCGGTGTCCCCTGCATTGCAAGACAGATTTTTAACTACAGGGAAGTCCAAAACTTTATAATATTCTTGAGGACATAAAACCAGGAAAGGGATCAGGGAGAAGTTGGTACTGACTTGGACTTTAAAGCAAAGACAGGACTTGGTAGATGAAAAGGAGAAAAGAGGATGAGCTGGCACACGGGGCCACACAGTGAAGGCAGGTACGCACAGGTGAGCACGGCATGCGTGCACTCAACAAGTGTTTAATAGGGCATGTTCTGTGTGCCAGGAAATGGGCCGGATCCGGGAGCCATCGACGAACGCAAATATCTCCTGGAATTTGCACTCTCTTGAAGGCAGAGGGACAACAAAAAATAGGTGAGTAACATGTGGAGATGCCAGTTGGTAACAAGTGCTCAGGTGAAAGGACAGAGCCAGGAAGGGAGTGGGGAGCTTGAGTCACGGAGTCACTCTTCCCACAGAGTGACCGAGCGATGCCTCTCTGAAAAGTGACCATCTTAGTAAGTCCTGGGGGAGGTGAGGGAGTGAGCTTGACCGCTCGATGGGGGAAGAGTGTTGTGCACAGACGGTACAGTAGGTGCAAAGGCCCTGAGGTAGAATTACATGCAAAGAGTGAAAGCACGCATTCTCAACAGGGAGACATCATCCAAAGGGGCAGGAAATTCACTCTTGGAAGATGAAAAAAGCTTACTCTTTTAATGTGTAAAGCAGGGGTCCCCAACCTCCAGGCCATGGACTGGTACTGGTCCGCGGCCTGTTAGGAACCAGGCCGCAGAGCAGGAGGTGAGTGATGGGCGAGCGAGTAAAGCTTCATCTGCCGCTGCCCGTGGCTCGCATGACCGCCTTGACCAACACCCCCAACCCGTCCATGGAAAAACTGTCCTCCACAAATCCGGTCCCTGGTGCTAGAAGGGTTGGGGACCGCTGGTGTAAAGCACAAACACAGAGACGGTGGATAATCAAATGTAGTATATTTATGGCGCTAAGATTTCATGGGGTGATGTAAGAGGGTCATTAGGAAAAAAATATCTAAACAGCACTTCCCTTCTGCTCCCGGCAGAGGCAGTAATGAAAAAAAGTCAAGAAACAGAGTTTGAGGGACAGTAAAGGGGCTGGGCTGGCTAGAATGGGGTGATCAAGAGGAGGAGAAGAGAACAGAGCAGATGCGGGAAACGGTCTGATAGGTCACTGTAAACCCTCTGACTTTTACAATGAGAGGCGCTGCATCACAGAGGAGAGGTGCGACTTAGCTTTTCAAAGAATCCCTCTGGCTGCTGCGCTGAGAGCAGACTGCGGGATGACCACCGCGGGTGGGCGCTGTGGCCCAGGTGACCGGTGAGGGTGCTCCGTCTAGGATGTCCAGGTGAGGTGGTGGGAAGCAGTGGGTTCTGTGTCTGTCGAAGATGAGACAGACGGGAGACGCATGGATTGAATGTGAGGGTGAAAGAAAGAGAAGAGTCGAGCACGACTCCAAGTTTTGGCCGGAAGGCCGGGAAGGACGGGGCGAATGCTGACCAGGAGAAGGGGGATGCGGAAGAAGCACCAGGAAGAATCGCCACCGTGTTCGAGGGGACCACTGAGAGAGGAGCAGGAAGGGCCGTCGGGAGGCTGGGCCTGGTGTGGGTGTGAGACGCCTACGAGGTGCCCAAAGACAGACGCTGAGGAGACAGTTGAATCTCGAAGTCTGGGGTCCAGGGGAGGGGCCCAGGCTGCAGATACAAATCTGGTCCGTGAGGCCTGGCGGTGAGATCAAGAAGGCTGTGAGGCGGGGAAGAAAAAGGAACAAAAAGAGAGTAGACAAAGAGAAGACAAACTCAGTGGTGGATCCAAACGCAAGTATGTCAGTAATTACGTTAAAGATTGATGGAAGGCAGCTGAAAGGCAGAGACTGTCAGAATAGAGATTCTCTATATATGCACCGTCCAGAAGAAGTGCAGGTTGAATACAACAACACATGTAAGCTGCAAGTAAGTGGATGGAGAAGGATACATGCAGCAAAGAGCAGGCATGAGACGGCCCAGGGGCTGCATTACTGCAGAGGAAAGAGACTTTAAGACAGGAAGTACTGGGCTTCCCTGGTGGCGCAGTGGCTGAGAGTCCGCCTGCAGGGACACGGGTTCCTGCCCCGGTCCGGGAAGATCCCGCATGCCGCGGAGCGGCTGGGCCCGTGAGCCGTGGCCGCTGAGCCTGCGCGTCCGGAGCCTGTGCTCCGTGACGGGAGAGGCCGCAGCGGTGAGAGGCCCGCGTGCCGCAAAAAAAAAAAAAGACAGGAAGTCCTTCCAGAGATGAAAGGGGACATTTCATTGCAATAAAATGATCAGCTCATCCAAAGTCATAGCAACCATAAATGTGTGTGTCTAACGACAGAGATTCAAAACACAGGAAGCAAATGTTGCTGTAAGTAAAGGGAAAGGGGGATGTCTCCACAATTCTAGTGCGAGATTTTAACAGCGCCCTCTCAGCAACTGACAAGATTGCTAGTAGAATAACCAGGCAAAAATCAAGAAAAACAATGAGATCTGAACACTACCACCTACGTTTTTAGGTACCTGACAAGGGCAGAACAGCGTTCTTTTCAAGTACTCATGGTACCTCTACCAGCATAAACTATATGCTGGGCTATAAAAAAGTCTCTATAAACTTTAAAATATTGAAATCATATAAAGTATGCTCTCTGACTACAATGAAATTAAATTAGAAATCAATAATAAAAATATAACTAGGAAAACCCCAAATATTTGAAAATTAAACAACACACTTCTGAACAACCCACAGATTGAAGAAGAAGTTAAAAGGGAAACTAGAAAAGGTTTCAACAGACTCACAGACACAGAAAACAAACTTATGGTTACCAAAGGGGAAGGGGAGTTTGGGATGAACAGATACACACTACTATATATAAAATAGACAAGCAACAAGGACCTACTGTATAGCACAGGGAACTATATTCAGTATCTTGTACTAAACTATGGTGGAAAAGGATCTGAAAAAGAATAGATATATGTAACTTAATATATTTATATATAACATATATATATGTAACAATCACTTTGCTGTACAGCTGACACTAATACAACACTGTAAATCAACTAAACTTCAATAAAAACATAAAATAAAAATGAAAGCAAACAAAACAAAACAAAGAAGTTTTCCAGTGGAAGGATAATAAAACTACAACATGTCATAACTTGTGGAAGGCATCCAGAGAATACTTAAAGAGGAATATACAGACTGCAGTCTTTTCATTTAGAATCGAGAAGTCCAGCACAGGTCACCCCATTCTATATTTTGAGTGCTGCTGACCTTTTAATCCTGCCTCAGCAAGGGAGAAGCTCTCACTGAGTGACTGAAGGTCTGCACGCTTATCACAGGGTCCTACCCTCAACTCCCAAAAGCCCAAGTGTCTCCAAGCAAGATGCTTGGACTACAGGAGAACTCAGAGCAGAAGGCAACCCCCCAACACCGTAAGTACAGGCTTTTGCTTTGATACAGATTTCTGGGAGGTTGGTGAATGAAGGCCATGAAATACAGTAAGTTTCTGCAAAGTCCAAGAACGTTAAACATCACCATCCCAAATAAACTGTAAATGAGGAGATGCCACCAGAAGGCTCGGAACACTGTGAGGATGTTTTCCCAGCTCTGGTCTAGATACGTCACAGTTTCTGGTTTTAGGTCCAAGGCTGATTCAATTTTCTAGATAAACAAACCCTCCCCAGCCCTGATCCTGCAGCTTTGCTCGAGCAGCACTGGTCTGGCGTCAGCAGAAGGCGTCCAGAGCAGGGCTTCACAGCTGAGGCCGGAGCTCGTGTTTAATGAGGCGCCCACGAGCCTCTGGGAGGAAGACCAGGCCCCGCCACCAGGTCTGCTCAAGTGGCACCGGTGACAATGCCGGCCAGGCACAGACAGTGTCTAGTTATAGTACGGTCACAAAACTCATACATCTCGCTCCTCCTTTGAATGAGAAAGCATCAGCGCTGGGTTTCCTGCCGCCCCCGTGCACACCTCACACATCGTGCACACCTCGCACATCGTGCACACGCCCGTCTCTCAGCTGCCTGCTGGTCTGTACAGGCTCTTCTCCCTGAACCCATCTCTTCGTTAACTCAGATCCCAGCGCATCCCCAGGCTGGAAGAGGCCTCCACACTCACACCCGTCTGGCCCCTCGGGCTGCCCCAGCAGGCCCTCTACCTCTTTCTGCAGCCCTCCTGGGGTTTAGAGACCCTCCTGCCTGGAAAGTCTTGCTTTGCCAGACCTACAAACTTGACAGGATTTTAAACATCACACGTCCCCTCGGAGCGTCCTCAGCGGAGGCACCATCCCTGCGGCGACGCCCCTTCACCTGTCTGGGGACCACTGGACGTCACGGCCCGAACGTCTCCGGACGTGACCCGTTCCAGGTCTCTGCAGCTGAGTCCTGCCGGGCAGGGCCCCGGCTTGCAGAGGCCAGGGCTGGGCACCACGCGGGCTGGAGAGGGTGTGGCAGGGATGGGACACGGCAGCCTCAGCTGGACCGCGGCCCCGCTCCCCCTCAGCAGCGCCGCCCCCCCGCCCCCCGCCCGTCCACCCTCCCGGCCTGGCCCGGCCCTGGTCGCAGAGCTGGGGACAGAGGTGCCAGGGGGCGGCGGCGGCGGCGGGGGTCTCTGTGTGACGGACCACACGAATCCGCTGCCGTCACTCCCGGGCGCCCCGGCGGGGAGAGGCCTCGCTGGCCGCCTCGTGCCTCTACCAGGAGCCGCCGCCCAGGCCTGAACTCCCGCGCACGGCCCCCGGCCGCCCAGGGGCCGCTGTCCTGCCCGCAGGACGGGTGAGCGGGCAGCTCCCCGGCTGCGGAGGCCACGACCCCAGGCGCCCCGTGGCGCCTGCAGGGCGCTCGTGACCCCCGGGCAGGCGGGCCGGAGCCTGTGACCAGGCCCGCCTCTGCCAGCCTCCCTGAGGGCCACCTGGCCCCGGAGGGGAAAGCGTCCCTCCCCAATGCTTACCTGGCACCTGGCAGAACAGCTAGCGCGGAGGGGCCAGGAGTTTCCCGCACGTCCTGCAAACCTGCGTTATGAGAGTGCGGTCAGGTCTCTCGCCCTCGTGCGCGGCGGCAACGTCCCCCTCCGCGGGGACGGAGGCTTATTCACGCCGGGGGCCCGGCCGCGCGGGCGGGAACGCCTCCGTTTGCTCCTTCACTCCCCTCGTACCTTCCGGCCTTTTCATTTTATTCCATTTGACTTTAGTATTTATTTGTTTGTCTGTGGGGCTGCGCCGTGTCTTAGTTGCAGCGTGTGGGATCTTCTTTAGTCGCGGCGAGTGGGATCCAGCTCCCCGGCCGCGGATGGAACCCGGGCCCCTGCCCTGGCAGCGCGGACCCTTAGCCACCAGGCCCCCAGGGCAGTCCCCCTTCCTGCCTTTCTGGTGGTCTTCTGGAGGCTTCCGTGCGCATGCCCCGCGTCCAGGACCCCCCAGAAGAGGCCTTCCTCTCCCTCGGGCCCCGACCCTTCTGGAAGGGCGGGCTGGGTTCACGGCGGGAGGCACTCGGCTGCTCGGACTCTGCTAAGCGGCTGCGGACCCCGTGGACAAACAGGCCTCGACCTCGCCAGCGAGCCCTGAGCCCCGCTTCGTTCGGCTCTCCTTGCGGGCGGCGGGGGCGTCTGCTCGGCCGGCGGGGCCCCTGGCTCAGGCAGCGTCGGGCTGGCGGCCCCACAGCCCGTCACCCACACGGGGGCGGTTCCGAGAGGGAAGGTCGCGGCCCCTGGAGGCGCCCGCGGCGGAGCTGAGCCGCGCTGCCCCGGGCGAGCCTCGGTCGTCGGCGCAGGGAAGGGCGCTGACTCCCGCTGCTGCCCCGAGCCGCCCCCGAGCCGCCAGGCCGGCCGGACGCTGAGGTCCCACAGCCAGGGCCCAGCAGGGCCCACAGCGCCAAGGTGGGCTTTTACTCCCTCTGGCGTAACAAACCTCGCTGGGCCTGGTGGGCAGGTGCACGGGGTCCCTGCCGCCCCGAGGGCCTGGGGCCCTGGCGAGGCAGCGCCGCGTGCTCACGCCCCTGCCCCCACCTGCCCAAGACAGGACCCTTCCCTGGCACACGCACGCACACACACGTACGCACGCACGCACGTGCAGATGCACACACGCAGCGCACGCACACACACGTACGCACGCATGCGCACATGCAGCACAGCACGTACGTACACACACACACACACACACACACACACACACACACACACACACACACTCACTCCCCAGCGGACCCACCTCACCCGCCAGCATCGTGCCCCCCTGAGCCCCACGAGGGCCGCAGGGACTGAGCGGTGAAAATGGGGTCCTTCCACCCGAAGGGCCACGTCCTGCCGTGCCAGCACTGCAGGTGCCCAAGTGGCCCTGCGCCATTCGCAGCCGTGTCCTGGGAGCAACCGGGGCCACCTCCCACCTCTCTCCTTCACTCTTCCCAGAACCGCAGGGTCACCCCCATCCCCCAGCATCTAGCGCACCGAGCAGCGAGGTCGGCCGCCTTCCCAGTGCTCACGGCATCCTGCACCCGCCACCGCCCAGCCCACAGCACCTCGCGCCTGGACCGCTGCAGTAGTCCTAAGGGCCTTGCTTCTCCCCTCACTGCACCCCCGTTCGGTCTCTTCTCGGCACACAGCCCTCTAAGACATAAGCGTGATCTGCTCCAACCAAAACCTTCCAACGGACCCAGCTCACTCCTCACATGCCTCCAGGGCCCCACGTGATCTGGACCCTCCACCCATCCAAGCTCATCTCCTGCCGGTGCCCCTGCCGATCGCTCCGCCCGCCCCACGCCAGGCCTGCTCTAGCCGGTGGGCCTTTGCCCCAAGTCTTGGCTCCGTGTCACCGCTCGACCATGCTCACCCCCCCAACACGCTATTTAAAGTGGCAACGTGGGGCTCCCCAGCAGTCCAGTGGTTAGCACTCTGCGCTCCCACTGCTGGGGGCACGGGTTCGATCCCTGGTCGGGGAGCTCGGATCCCGCGTGCCGTGGGGTGCAGCCAAAAAAATCAAAAGACAAAATAATTTAAAAAGTGAAATAAAACGGGTCTGTTCCCGCACCACTCACGCGTCTGGATTTTCTCACCCTGCGCTTCTTGTGCTGTATTCATATCACCTATCACCTTCTAACTCACCACGTAATTTACTTAAGTGTGATGTTCACCATTTGCTGTCTGTTTTCCCGTGGAAGCGTGCGCGTTCCAGCGGGCAGGGGGGGTTGCTGTTCAGTGATGTGGCCCAAGCACTGGGGAAATTTCCTGGCGCACGAGAAGGCGCTCAATTAATGTTTGCCGCGTGAATGGGCAAAAAGAATGTCACCCTTTACCAACAGACGTTGCAGCTCGTACTGGGCCCTGAAGCTGCCCTGCCAGTGCTGCCGGGACCCCCAGAGCCCATGGTGCGAACCCCGCTTCCTGCTAGCTCGTAGGTGTGTCTGCGCCTCGGCGGTGACTGCACAACTGGGATTAAACCGGCATCACCGGTTTAAGCCAGATACGGAAGAAAATACAGTAAGTCCCCTACATCCTAGCGAGTTCCATTCCAAGAGCGCATTTGTAAGTCTGATTTGTCTGTAAGTCCAACAAAGTTAGCCTAGGTATCCAACTAACACAGTCGGCTATATACCACTGCTTTCACGCTCGCTTCCGGACATCCTGGGCTTGAAATAAAGATGCTGCACTACTGTGGTCTACACAGTCCTGTAAAGTACACAAAAGCACGACCACTTGCAGAGGATGCACGCACGTGACAACGTACGCCAGACACGTGAACTAACTCACATGACTGGGCACGCGAACGCACGTTCGCATCTTTGAGAGCTCGCGACTTGAAGGTTCGTATGCAGGGTCCGTACTGCACGAGAAAGGGCAGGAGAGCCCCCCCGCCGTGCAGCTCCCTGTCAGAGAAGCAGAGGGTGGGGAGGTGGCTTGGTCCGGTTCACAGACCTGGCCTAACTCCCAGCCACTCCACCGCTACCTGGGCGGGTAGAGGACAAGCGCCCCGCAGGGTCGTTACAGCGGCTACGGAGATGATCTTGTGCGACAACCCAATCTGTAGTAGGGACTTGATCGATGACTGAACGCAGTGGCTGCCTTTGTAGCCCAAGCAGCGTGGCTGCGTTTGCCTCGCACATCGGTCCGGTATCTCTGAGGCTCATCACTGCTGTCCGGGCACCACCGGCTCGGCTGGTAGCTACCCCACAAAAGTAACAAACATCCTGGCTTCGTACATGCACTGGCCTGGGATGGAAAGCTGAAAGATCAGAGAAGTGCAGTGCATGGAGCAGTCACTACACAAAAGCAACCAAGTAGTTCAATTTGCTAAAAATCCCCTTCATGGCTTCTCACCACAGGGCAGTATAACTGAAGGCCCGATGGAGGGTGAAGCAAATACACACGTTCCTGGTTAAAATGAAACATCCACAGGTCGTAACTGCTACATCAAAGTCATATTCTCTTCCCCTTCGGGAAGATTTTTCCACTTCCTTCCTCTTCAGGTAGAGAAAGTCCCAAGCTCTGTTTCTAGAGCCACCACGGTACTGCTCACAGGTCCGCAGATACTGGACCCCGTCCCTCCCTGGCCTCTCTCTTTGGGAAAGAGAGGAATCTGTTTCATTCTGTAGGTTTGGCTTCTCCTGGCTGGGTTCTGCTTCCTTCTGTTCCCCCTGGGATCTGAGCAGAAAAGCAAAGATCAGATCGAAGCCGGTCTAACCCATCACCCGCCTACTGAGGTAACTTCCCCCCTTTTACTTTTTTATTTCCCCCCCTTTTAAATTCTTGCCAACTCCTAAGAGATACAAAGCCCACTAACAATAATGCCTGCTTTCCCCCAAATTAGATAGACAGTAAGTACCATCGATTCAGCACCTTCCGTTACGTCCATCGTCTCTCATTTAATTGTCACAATCATCCTTCAAA
Organism: Globicephala melas; assembly: GCF_963455315.2. NCBI lineage: Eukaryota > Metazoa > Chordata > Mammalia > Artiodactyla > Delphinidae > Globicephala > Globicephala melas. The sequence goes on along the minus strand of NC_083315.2, from coordinate 1,172,882 downwards.
GCAGGTCACACAATCCCCGTGTTACCCGCGAGGAAGATCACACTTCCCAGAGCTGGTTTTCACAAGGTCTCGGAGCTAGAAATCCGCAGGGTTGAGATGTGAACTCAGGTCTATCTGAATTCCTTTGCACTGACTGTCCTGGCTGACCATTCGGTGTTCCCAGCGGAGATTAATCGCATCTCACCCTGGGCTGTAAACCTAGCAGGTAAGGAAAGCCAGGTACCCAGGTGCCAGCTGACTCTCAGCTTGTCCCTAATATCATCCCCTGGCTGGACTCCTGACCCGCCCCATCCACCTGCCGGCGCTCTCATCAAATGGCCCACTTCCCTGTCTCCTGTTTCCAACTAGCCCGGTTTGTTCCTCCTCCAGTCCAGTGGCCAGCACGGCGGTCCTGGCACATCTGGCACTCAAGCCCACTCGCGTGATGAGAGGGGGTGGTGAGTAGAACCCCGCCAGCCAAAGCCTTTGGATTTTTCAGGGTGGATAGAAGAGGGTAGGCAGATGGCTTCCTGCAACAGCCCAGCACGTCCTTCCTGCAGGTTCTGTGTTGCTCAGATGACTTCCTCCTGGGTTCCTTCCCTCTGTCCCAGGCACTGCCCTAGACTGCTCACCTCCACATGGACAACTAAGTGTCTTGTCCATAGGGACATCAGAATACTGCCCTCGAGGATGTTTTCCAGCTCTGAAAACTCCATGATTTAAACACCAAACAGTAAACCTACAGCCAAAGAAACAGCCAAAAACAACCAAGGAACTGCTGTGCCCAAGGCAGGCATCTCATCGGATGCAAACCTGAGCTACTCTCGTGGGCACTGCTTACCATCCCGACAGCTCCAGAACCAACAGGTCCGACGCGACGGTGAGAGTTCGGATGAAGGGGGAGAGAACTTAGCAGAGGGTGTGATTGCCTCCAGGTAAGGGGTAGGGGGTTTACTCATTCAACAGACCTTTATTAAGCACTTACGTGCCAGGCCCTATTCTATTCTAGGCGCTGGGGAGGCTGCCGGAAACAAACGAGACACATACAGGCCCTGCCTTTGTGGGGTTTGCTCCTCAAGTGGCGGGAGAGAAGCCACAAATCTATAACGACTAAACCTCATGAGGATGTGCAGTCCTGCTCGGAACACGAGGCTGCTGTCCACCTCCCTAACCTGAAGCGGAGTCCACTGTCCGCCCGACACACAGGGAGCTCTGGAAAACAGGTGGGCTAGAGCAGAGGCAGCGAGGTTTTCAGGAGGATAAAACCAACAGGGACTCGATGTTGGGGGGCAATGAATGACCATGGCCGCAGGGCGCGGCTCGGGCTTTGTGTCGGGCACGCGCTAAGGACTTTCCCAGCATCGCCACGTTTGTCCCGCGCAGCAGGTCCTACACACGCTCAGCAACAGAGAGCCTCCTTGAGTCTATGGCAGAGCCTGGACTTGACTTCAGTAGGTCAGACTAGGAGACGGTGCTGACTCAATATCCCCGCAAAAGAAGTATGTTCATTAAAATAAGTTCTCCGTCATTTCCCCCTTCCTGTCTCTTCAGGGTCTGCTTGCAGTTCTAGCAGCTTCTCTGAAAGCGTCCCCGTCCTCCTCTCCCGCCCCAGCCCTAAAGTGTCGGGGGGACCTTCCTTCCTGAAAGCAGCCCAACACCGCCACCTAGTGTCACCAGCGGGACGGCCCAGCCCGCCCCGTGCTGAGATCTGCGGGTCCTGATGCCGCTTCAAACCCTTTGTTTTTCTCCTGACTGCAAAAGAAGATGCTTACTGTAAAACTTTCAGGTATGCTTGTAGAGAACGACTCTAAAAGCCAAGTTACACAGTGGAAAGCCAAAGCAGCCCTGATTTGACCTCCATATGGGTGTTTCTCTAATTTTCCTTAACTCCCAAACCCCACCAAATGGTATCTGTTCTTGTGATAGTGTTATTGGTTATGTGAGGTGCTATCCTTACCTGTGGGAGAGTCACGCTGGAGTGTGGAGGGTAAGTGCTACAATGTCTACAACTGACTTCCAGATGGTCTGGGGGGAAGGGAGGGAACGGGGCTATGACAATGTGACCGATTCCGGATGGTAGCACACAGGTGTCCGTTGGCCAGTTCTCTTCACGCCTCATATGTCTGACATTTTGCAAAATAAAAAGTCACAAGCGTCACTGGGACAGGCGAGGAGAGAGGCCAAGCATGTTCCCAATGTCAGTATCCAGATTCGGGAATGGGGACCGTGTGTGCCCTTGCGTGGGGCTCCTCGGGGCCTGTGTGCTGCTTATGGGCAAATCGGACCCTGGGGGACTGGATTCCAGCCAACAGCCTCAAGGGCAGCCTCGCACCTTCTTAGAGATCAGTGGCTTTGCCTGCTTGATAAGCTCGGTGGAGCCAACCAAACAAAACATGGTCAACCCTGCACGGCATTAGACAGAAGATGATGGACATGACTGACTGACTGGAAGCAGAGAGGTTGCAGGGAGAGGGTCTCCCGCTGGCCTGCAGCACAGGCGCTGGCTTGAGTTGGCTCGTCTTTTTTTTTAAGATTTATTATTTATTTATATTTGGCTGCGCTGGGTCTCAGTTGCAGCGCTCAGGGTCTTCGTGGAGGCACACGGGCTTCTCTCCAGCTGTGGCGTGCCAGTTTTCTCTCCTCTAGTTGTGGCGCGTGGGCTCTGTAGTTTGCCGCACGCAGGCTCTCTAGTTGAGGCGCGTGAGCTCAGTAGTTGAGGCGCGTGAGCTCAGTAGTTGTGGCGTGCGGGCTTAGTTGACCCGCGGCATGTGGGATCCTAGTTCCCTGACCGGGGACTGAACCCGCTTCCCCCGCACTGGAAGGCGGATTCTTTACCACTGGGCCACCAGGGAGGTCTCAGACTTGACTGTCTCTTGAGCTCAGTTTCTCTCTCTCCCAGTTGGTACACAGGCGCCGCTCCATCCCCTCTCAATCCTGGACAGTTTTCCTTGTAGATGCTCACTTTCCGTTCTTGATCAGCTGACATTCCTTTTCTATTTCTACACCAAAGCAGGAGAGGAGTCAGAAACAAAATGGCAAGTGACAATAGTTGAAGGGACTCGGGGAAGGGCCCCGAAGGGTAGGCTGGCCCTTCTCCAGTGGGGCTTGGGGCAGAGGACACAGCGTGTGTGGGAGAGGAGAACCCTGCAGGCTCCCGACGGGACCACGTGAGCCAGAGGTAAGTTAACCGCACCCGTCACCCAAACACTCTTGCTGTGGACAAACCCCGAGCTGAAGTAAAGCGTTAAAAAAGTGTGCCACTTCTTCATATAATTGGAAGCACCGTCGAGGGGGGACACAGGCAGGGAGAAGGCCCTTTGCAAGCGAGCTTCATGCCCGGATCCCCATCCTTTCCCTCCAGGCCTGCGGCGCACGGTTCCCTAACTGAGGTCATGGACGGAGCCCGTGAAAGTGCTAACTGACAGGGCGCAGGGGGCCGGTCCTGGCCGAGAGAGGGTCTGGCCCAGCGGCCTGCCCACTGCCTTTCCTTCTAGTAGCGCCCGGGGCAGGGGAGACTGGTCTGGGGACTTGTCCACGTTTTTATTAACTAGAGATTTGGTAGGGCGATAATGCTAGTCAGATATGCAGAAGTGTGCTGGTGAATACTTAACAACAGGCCCGGGGGGTGGGGTAAAGCCTGGTTTGAGGGTTAGTCCATTTCCATGGTGTCCATATTACCACCGTGGCCAATTTCGAGCTGCCAACGTGCAGTCATTAAACACAGAATTGGGAATTACACGCGCACAGTTGCACAGCCAGCACCCTTGAGCTTGGCTTCCTCGCACCACTGAAAACCACAGTAGTGTTTCCCGAAGAGTACTGGAAGTAACAGAGGTGATAAGAGCGTGTATCTGTTCACGCGGTTGTCCGGGACAGCTTCCCGTGCCGCGCCGCTGAGCCCCACGTGACGTGGAGCTTGACATGCTGCCTCTGCTCCCTCCTCGGGGCTCAGCCCCAAGGTCACGTCTTAGGCGAGGCCTTTCCAGGCTCCCTCCCTTGTGGGTCTCTAATTTATTGCCGTGTTTTGTTTTCTCCACAGCAGCTATTTCTGTATTAGGCATTTTGTATTGAATGCTGAACTTTTTGTGCATTTATGTTTTCAGATTATGATTGTTTTGCCCTGGCTGGAGCAAGCGCTTGACCTGCCCATACAGAGATCTTTCTATTGATCAGCTCCTGTCTTCTCCCTGCTGAGAAGCCAATGACTGCACCTGAATCTCCTCCCATTTCCTTATCCCAACGTTGCCGCGCTTTCCTACATCACGAGCCTCGAGCCCCGTCTTCCGGGGTTGCAGGGCTAGGTTGCTTCCACGTCGCCAATGGTGCTTCACTACCTTCTCCCTTCATCTCTTGGTTAGATTTTGTCAGTTTTGCTTTCTTCAAGGTCTCTGACCCTTTTATGTTTGGGAGTGTCTGCTGTCTTTATATTTGAACAACTTCCTAACTGTAACATCTGGGTCACAATACAGTTTCTCAGACATCTGTTAGAACTTCGCAGACGGTGCTGCATCACGTCCTGCCAGGAAGCGTTGCTGAAACCGGCACTTTCTCTCGTCCCTTGTTCTGCTCGAGCCGGTTATCTGCTTGCTCGCTCAGGTCCGTTTTCCTCCCGTTTCTTCCCGTCTCAGGGCTGCAGAGCACGTGCCGGGCTCTCTTGCCGTCCTGCTTCTGGGTAAGCTCTGCCGAAGTGGGCCGAAGCAGAGGTGGGGAGGTGGGCCTTCGCCCTCTCTGCGCAGCTGGCATCTTCCTCAGTGGGCTCGCCTTTGCCTTGGACCCGGCTCCCCGGGCGGGGCTGCCCCTCTGTCTGCCCTCCAGGTCGCTCGCTGCCCCGCTGTTCCCTCCAGTCAGGCCTGCCTTGGTTTACCCTCCGCCAGCTTCAATTTCCCTCCTTTGGAAATACCCAGGGTGACTTCTACCTTCTGGCTGGGCCCTAAGTCAGGGGTGACTGGATGTGCCAAGCTCCACCAAAATTTTCTATCCGCTTTTCTCTAACCAGCTGCCACCTTTCACAGATTATAGGACAGGTTTGTACTTTTTTCATTGTGTTGAGGTTTGTGGAGGAATATTCTGGCTCTTCAAATGCTATTGTTTTGTTAAGCGTTGGGGGATAATTCATCAGCTATCTTATGCTGTAATTCCATCATCAGTATTTTACATAATATCTTTGCAACCCTTGTGCTTGTCAAACAGGTAAAGAGAGATGGAGCCTGAGATTCTGCATTGGCATTTTAAAAATCAGAGTTTCTCCAACCATGGAACTATCTTCTGCTTATCACTTTTAACAGTTTTAGCTCAAAAAGATGATAAAATGTCAAGGTATCAGAATGGAAAAAAAAAAGTGAAATTTAAAGAAGTGGCCTGTTGATATTTCACAATGACTCCGTTCAAGCTCTCCTCTTTAATCATGAATTTTAATAAAAATGTTTGAATGTATTACATTTAAATATTAAATACAAATTTGACCAATCCTACAAAGCACATAGCTAAAATGTTTACTTCACTCATTCATGCAAAAATATCTGAGCATGCACTAGGTGCTGACTTTTCTAGGTGATGGGAATACACAATAAAGAAACAAACATCATTGTCCTTGCAGTCTGCCTTTTTCATCCGAGGGAATAACCCTGGGACTACCTCAACAGGATGAGAAAACGTGAGGCCACAACACACCCGCACAGGCTGGTCAAACTGGGCAATTAAACAGTAGGCACACACAAAAAAGAAAGAGACACCTGTTGATGCAGTGCACCCAGTCGCAAAAGCAGGGAATTCTCCCACCCCAGCTGTTCTCCTCTAGGGTGGATGTGTGTGATAAAGACGCCCCTCCACCAGTGACACATCTCAGAGCGCAGTGTGTGCTTTCTGCCTAGAACACCCGTCCTGAAAGCAGCATCTGGTTGGATGTCAAGGCATCACCTGAACCGAAGACATGGGCCTAGCAAACCTTCCCTCCCTGTGATGCTGGACCCAGTCTCCAACCCCCCTCACCCGGCCATGCCCAGGCTTCTCCCATCAGAAGTAGCACCTTGCTTCTCAGTGGCTTATTGAATCTTAAAATGTGTTCAAGCTGACTAACCTTGCCTGAGAGAGAGAGAGAGGGCACATTTCACAATGCTAGCAATTAAAATGGGTTTGGAGTTCGGTTTTGGTAACCAACTGTCATTTCTTAAAAGGAAAACATACAAAACTAGCTGCTGTTCCGTTCCTATCTCCCAAGGTGAGAGGACAAAAATTACAACTTGAAGAAAAAGCTCCGTAATCTTTGTCAATCAATCCTCTTAAATTGATTCTGTCCGTAGCCCTTTAACACTCATCATTCATTCAGTAACTATCTTCTGAAGAATACCAGCATGCAGGTGTAGAGAGCGGTGCTCTGATCTGGATGGGAGGTCGGGGAAGGCCTCTGGGAAGAGACTGAATGGGCGGCCAGCTACAGCTGTGCAGGCCTCTGGGAACAGGGCTTTCCACGCAAGAGAACGGAGGACCCTGGGGGACTCACTGCAGCAAGCAAGGGAGGAACCAGACATGAGACAGCGCTGACGTTCGGGCCTTGAACACAAAAGCCACGGGGGAGCTCTGGGTTTTGTTCTGAGCGTGACAACACGGAGAGCAGGCTGTGCACGTGCGTGGGCGCGGACAGGAAGGCAGGAGGCCTTCAAGAGGACCGAGGACTGGGCTGGAGGGGCAAACGTGGGCAGGGGCTCTCAGGCCCAAAGCACATCGTGAAGGCAGAGCACGTGTGAGAACAAAAACGTCTGGGTCTTGAGCAACTGGGGGAACCGCGGTGTCGGCCCCTGAAGACGGGGAACAGGGGAGGATAAAAGTCTTAAGCGCAAGAGCGCCTCTTTTTCTTAAGAGAATTTGCCATGCGTGGTAAGGCAAGTGTTAAACTAACTTGTGGGGAGCTCAAGGAAGAGACCAGGGCTGCAGATAACCTGGGTGAAACCGACCTAAGAGTGGGATTCTTAAAGCCAAGGGCCTGGACGCGCTCACCTCGGCAGGATGCACTTTTGGGCACTCCCACGGCTCGGCATCGGGGGCAAAGGGTACAGCAGGTCATAACGGCATCTAAAGAATCCCAACGCCAAGCTTTTCACTCAAACAGTGCAGTTAAGACATTATATGAAACACGACTGGAACACCACTCTTCAAAAATTCTGTAGTAACCTGCTATCTTAAGTTTTCTTCTTCAAACGCATAAAATTATGCACTCTTTCAAAACAGACTTCTGAAATAACTGCACAATGTAGTCAAAACGTATTTATTACTTTCCAGTGTCATTTTGTACACTCCAGTACAAATACAAGAATATAGCCGTATTTACAGGTATTGAAAAGAAATCCGTATATTCAAACCCCACATCTAAACACAGTAGCTTTAAGTCCTGAACGACAACAGTTCTGGTTTGCAGTGAATTACTTCACGCCCTGCCCCCCCCCCCCGTTGAAATAATCCCTCGAAGTTAAGGTTGTGTTTAAAGACAACAATAGATTGTTTCTGAAATGGGTTCACAATTAATTCTTTGAAAACTTTTAAGCACCTCCTTTCCAAGATTTTACAACTGTGAAGCAGATACATAAAATCTGGAAGATAAAACCACTCATTTGGGCTATTAAAAGCAGCACAATGTCTTTAAAAAGGGCTGACAGAGTTTTCAGTGTGCTTAAAATCTGGAGATATAGCCCAAGTTTTAAAATGAAAAGTTAGTCAAACTAGTTAAACAGAAAACAAAGGGGAAAAGGTAGGGAGGCTGGCTCCTCGGGGATAAGACTCTAACAGACCCACCTTCACAAAATACATTTTACTACAACATCAGTTTTTAAGGTTTGAATGTACCACCACTCAGGTCCCTTTTAAAACAGAAAAATAAAAACCCTGAGGTTTCCCAGGGGCTATTTGTATTTCTATTCGCAAACTATCTGAACCAAGGTGTCCACCAAAATGAGATACATGCTCAAAGCCATGGCAACAGGACAACTAGATAGAGAATATTCTGGGATACTATGCCTATTTTAATATATATTCCCTGGTTACCTCAAGAAGGTTAGTAGCTGGACACCACGTGTGTATTAAAGTGCAGTATTTAAAGTAATTCACTACAGAATAAGTGAATCAAATATTATAAAAATATTTCCACAAAATTTTTAATTGTTTAAAAATTCACCGGGAAAATTTCAAATTAGGCATCACATATGTGTATGTGAGCAGTTCCTTTAGGGATATAAACATTTTTAAAAGTCAAAACAATAAGGTGACATAGATCAATAGACAACTGGCGAATCAAGTTCAAAGTTAGCCTAAATCACAAGTTGCCATCTGACTGGGAAACATCTGCCTACTACGTCATCTCTCCAGAAAAGGTACAGGCCTACATCAGTAAGGGTTCTAACTTAACACAGTTCTCCCGAGTTTCATGTACATGCACTAATCAAGTCCAGCAAATCAACAATCTCACAGGTATTAACACTTTATGGCGATATAATTTATAACATTTGTTTTTTCTTACATTTTAAAAGTATCCTCAAGTTACAATAAAAAAAAAATCAGTTTCCAGTATGACTTTAATTCTTAATTACACTGGAACGTTTTTGCATTTTAGAAAGTATCATCCATACTATTGCTTAGAGTTTACCGCTCTGAAATTTACTGAGAACGCCGAGCACTACCTTCCATGCTTTAAATATGCTTAAAGCGCAGGAGCAACGTGGAATTGCGGCATCCCAGAATGCAGTGACAATGGCTAACATCACAAAAGAAGCCCTTGGTGCTGGCGGTTCTGAGAGCACGTGAACACATCTGCCCAAGAGGAAAAAAAGGCCTCTAAATTGGGTAAGTTAAGATTTTGAAATTAGGAGGATTTTCAGCATAAAGAAACCCTTGTGATCTGATTTAATACTGGCAGTGTCTTGCTAAGGCCATGTGACCAATATTTTAGCAAAGAAAAAAAAAAGCCAAGGTAATTTTATAGTAGCAATAGTTTCTTTTTTTATTTTAATATACTTTAGGAAACAATATACAAAGCTGAGCCTTCCCGCCATTCCCAGGTAACAGCAGGAAGCTCTGATTACACAAATGTAGCGTGTTGTGATGCTGAGAACAGCAGTCAGCACCAGACCGGAACAGTGAGCTACAGCACAGACACCCTCCAAATGAAACGGCATCAACAGCAAGACAGGTAAACCAGGGGTTAACAAATGACAACCACTTGGGAAGTGACTTCATCATTCTTGTTGAATTTCATATTTCATTAAATATTCTTATACACAATTTCCTGTTAATCGCTTTAAACAAAACCTCCCTTAAGGAATTACTTCAATTAAGTATAAATGTTCAACAAGAATAGTTCTGACAAAGAATCCCCAGGTAGTTCAAATTCTAATATGCATTGACCGAAGGTAAAGAAAAATAACAATTTGTGTTTGTTTTAACATGTTTATTATAACAGATACAATTCACATCTGACTAGCTGTTTCCTCTTCCCCCACGACCATGTTCATTGGGCCATTTCCTTATATTTGAGCCATCAATGTACTTTCAGCACACATGCCCAGCAGTACTTTTAAGTCCATTCTTACAGGGTGCAAATGGATTTAATAATTTACACAAACAAGTGGGTTATGCTCAATCACTGCAGTTTTACGCTACTGTACACAGGAATGCAAAGGGTACAGAAAAGTGCCATGGCAACAGTGCCTTAAGAAAGGAGAGGAAGAGGAGCCTTAAAAAGGGGATAAAATCAGGTGAAGGATTCCAGAGGGAGATGGAGCACACGGGAAATGAAAACATTTCTCTGCAAAACAAACGGCGAAGCACTGCTCTTGATCAGGGGCAAGTGTGGAAACCGCTGCTTCATGGTATTTTGTACTCTGCCCATATGGTTCAAAATTGTATCCTCAGACACAGATCGCCTGGCGCTTGCACTGAATCTTTTGAAAATGCAAGATTTCTGAATGATAAATTAACCCCCCAAATTTTTCTTTAAAAAAGCTAATTTTGCAGACAGGTTTACATGTAAAAGGCTAGGCATTCAGCCACCTCAGCACTGATTAGTTTTGGATGTCTAAGCTCTGTTACACATGGCTTCCCATGGCTTCACTCTACAAAACATATTTACAACGTGAAGAATACATCTACAAGAAATCTACATTTCAAGGGTTTTACAAATCCATCTTGTATCTTTCCCCTGAATTGAATCTCACAGACCCCCACCCCTTGTCATCTCCTTTGCCCAGCTTAACGGTCCAAAGTCTACTTAAATGCAGCTCAAAAGTGTTAAGACTGGGTAACAGATTTACAGTCCTGTTCTCAACACCACGTGCAATTATTCACATCTTCACACCATGAAGGAATTCTGATTTTTTAGCTTTTCGAGTTCCTTAATTTGTTGTCTCAAAAATAGTATCCTGAAAAATAAGAGAGGGCGTTAGAACCCACGTGGTCACTATAAACGCTACAGAAAAACCAGGCTTTCAACTATAAAGATAGCTTTACAAAGAAAATGAGTAACTACTAGTTAAGATGAAGTAATTTAAAACTGGTTAGTCTAGTTAGGACAAAATCACCATTTGAAAACATTACATATATTAAAGTATCAGGATGACAAAAGTTAGAAGGTTTCCTAGTTTTCTAAAACCCGTTCTCAATAATTAGTTTGAATATAATGACTGACTTAAAAGGTAACTGTTCACTTTATCATCACCAGACACAGAAGGCAGCAGATAACATGAGATAAACTTACACTGCATGTTTTCTGGACCACAATATAGTAAGCCTAGAATTAACGAGCGGCAAGAGGCTAATCGTTTCTGAAGAACAATTCTCAACATAAATGTAGGTTCATAAAAATGGAGCAAAGTCCAACTGACATGCATATCTAAAACAAAAACTAAAACACAAATTCCACAGCTGACTCGATTTCCATGAACTTTGTTAACACTGTTCCTCTCTGACCCCTTTCTTCTGTGAACTATGACGGTTACTGCTTTGATATAGCATGGTATCTGTGTACAGTCAAACATGATACATGACACGTGACTGATACGACACCTGACTGCTTCAGTAAGCTGCTCTAACGAGTATCGCCTGCCTAGCAAGCCAAAATAAAGTTAAGTTTTATGTACGTCAGAACTACTTTCAGAGCAATCCTAGAGTAGAAAATTCCCAACTGATATTCAACAAGTACCTCCAGACATTTCAGTAGTTGAAAGGTTAGATAAAAACTCACTTTTCCAAGTTTACTATAAATCCCAACTTGGCATTTATTAAATTTTTGTGATTTCATGACAAGATTAACTCTACTTATTGACCCAGTCACTCAATATAGACAGGAAGTGAAGCCAATGAAAGTTAAGTCCTCGATTTTGTAATAGGCATTAAAAAAAATATCTATACTATTTAACACGATATAGAAATCCTACTTGAGTAAGATACTAGATTAAGAAATATGAGACAGAGTTTAAGTGAAAACAATTAAAGAAAGCAGATATATATCATTAAACTTCCTGGACAACTAAATTCTTAATGTAATTGCCAAGGGATCTATCGATGCTGCGAGGACAATGTCAACAGCGATTTGAATTTCAACTGAAGTATGTACCCTCAGCAAGAGAGCGCTGCCCTCAGTCGAACAGGGGGCTCCTGGTAACTCGCTGCTGTCAACACCCTGCTTTTCAAATGAAACATTACTGGTACCGTATACTGTCATAACGCAAGAGAAAAAGTCCAATAATGAAGCATTTACCATGGGTGAAAAGAAATAAAATCTAGATGCCACTACCATTCGCCAGGAATACTATTAAATTATGAAAACACAGTTTACAGTATCATGGAATGTGATGTATCAAAGAACTTTAAATTTCAGAAATGAAATTCGACTTACGTTCTTTAGTCCAATTTAAGATCTAATTATTTTAAGATATATAATTTTTAGCATTACCTAAAAAAAACAGAAAAAAATTCATTTCAGTGAAAGGCTTACCTTTGCTCTCGCAAAGTTGCTTGAATTTCACATACTCGGACTAAAGATCTTAAATTTTTTAATTCAGTACAGATTTCCGACATATGAACGCTTCCCATGTTATGGGCTTCCTCTCGCAATCTCGATGCCTATAATTAAAGAAATGAAAATCTCGTGAAATATAAGTCATATTCACATACAAAAAATAAAACATTAAATTTGAGTTTAACTTTATACCAAGATTACAAAATAAATGTTTTCCTTTAAATCCACAAAAATGCTCATGAATCTAAGGGGGAAAACGATTCTGTTTTAAAGAACTGTCTCTAATGGTGGAAGGTGTTCATTTTAAGATTTCCCCTTCAGGTTTCCTTGGGAGGATATTATTTCCCATCTCACAGTAGTTCAGTGCTGGGACAGAAGGACTCATGATTTGTGGTTAAATAAAGATGCTGGATCAGCCAAAGTGAAGTTCAGGTATTAACACTGATAAAAGGGCCTACTGTATCCCTGTATCAAGAGATACACAATGCATTTCCGTGAACTTACAGAACATTTAAGATGGTTAGTCATGTGATAAAAGGGAAAAGCCAACGGCAGTGACTGCAATGTCCTAAGGTCCCTCATCCCAAAGCAGAAGTGTTTCCTAACTCCAGTAGCTAGTCTGGAGGGACAGACAGCTGAACCTTGAGCAACAGATCTGAACTGTGCAGGTCCACTTACACGTGGACTTTCTTCAATAAACACCACGGTACTACACGATCCACGCTTGTCTGAACCTGCGGATGACGGACTCCGGATATGGAGGGCTGACTATAAACCATACTCGGATTTTCGACTACGTGGAGGGCTGGCCTCCCAGCCCCTGAGTTGTTCAAGGGTCAACTGCACTAACAGGTTCTAAAACTATCAGAGTAGCCGGCTGAGTAGAAAAAGCACAACGGCTCTGAGTCATAACACTGCAGTAACTGCGTGACCCTAGTATAAATCTACTTGGTCTTAAAGGCCTCATTAGTAAAATGGAAAACTCATTATCTGCACTGCTTAGTAGTTTTAGAAAGTGGAGAAAACAAACATAAAGCACTTAGCACAGAGCGAAATGCTGAGCACTTGATAATGGGGGCTATACCGATAATTAAAATATTTTATGTGAAAGCACAAAAAGTTACCTCACAAACATCCACATCAAATATTTTATAGAGGGACCACAGACCATCTAACTGGAACTTTTTTTTTTTTTTTTTGCAGTACACGGGCCTCTCACTGTTGTGGCCTCTCCCGTTGCGGAGTACAGGCTCCGGACACGCAGGCCCAGCGGCCATGACTCAGGGGCCCAGCCGCTCCGCGGCATGTGGGATCTTCCTGGACCGGGGCACGAACCCGTGTCCCCTGCATCGGCAGGCGGACTCTCAACCACTGCGCCACCAGGGAAGCCCTAACTGGAACATTTTATAGAGGGACCACAGACCATCTAACTGGAACATTTTATAGAGGGACCACAGACCATCTAACTGGAAATTCGTTGCTTTAAATACAGCTTGAATCCACTGGTCCAGATTGGATTTTCTCCAGGTAGAATTAAGCTGCCAGTCACCCGCAGGTGAAACACCTGCTGGATCACGTGACATACCTGCTTCTCAGCATGATCTGCAGGCCATCCTTGAACATGTTTGATGAGACTTTCATTGAAGTGTGCTGCTAGCGTAGGTGTTAATGAACACGCAGGACGGGCAGATGAATTCTGTGGTACAGCTGTTGCATTTGATGCGTTACTACTAGAAGTATGATTTGGACCAGGTGACGGACTTCTCTGGCTACTAGAAGAGAAAACACTGTTGAATGTGTAGGATGTTTACAAGTGGTCTCTGGGTATCCTAGACACTGTCTGTCAATACCTTTCATTAATTTAAAGGTACACAAATTCCTAACAAAAATTTATTATTTTAACATCAAATAAATAGAACTTAAAATCCGACGTATACTTATATCGTGTATTCCTAATACACTTTTGGGGGGTTAAAAGAGCCCCTTTAACATTAACGTCAGAGTTATCAGTACTCTCCCAAATTTGACAGCAGAACCTGTTGACTTTGTATACTACAAACACTAACGAGAATGTAACTAAGCAATGGTCACATTTGAACAGTTGTAGATATAAGGCACATTATTCTATCTTAAGTACATGAAGATATGGAGGGGGAAAAAGTACACTGCCTCTGACTGTTTAATATCAGAATAAAGTGCTGAATCAGAGGGTGAAATAATGTGAAGCAAAAAACTTTTAATTGCAAAACAATGAATGAGTTTAGTGGCAAAATAAGACCAAAAAAAGCAACACTCTGAGGTTGCTTATCTTCTTCTGAAACTATATGGCTTGGGCTAGGATTCGGGGATATAAATAATCACCCAAGTTGATTTCCTACCTGCTTCACATCAGTTATTTCCAAAAACTAAGTCTCCCAAAGGATGAAGCGTTTTCACCACTGAGGATATTTACAATTATACTGCAGCCTCTAATGCCAATTTAAAAAAAGAATTTCCCCCAAATGTTCTGAGCAATGGCAACACTGCTGCAGTAGATAGCTTCCCAAAGTGATCATTTTGAAGGGAACAACTCTCATGTGGATGTATATGCTCTGAAATGCTTGTTTAGAAAACAACAATAAAAACAACAGTTGAATTATGTTGCCACCTCATAACAAGAAATAAAAATAGGAAAATCAATCAAATTAAAATCATTTAAAGTTAATTAACAAAGAAAACCGACAACACAATACAGCTCTGTATCTGACAAGCAATCCGTACAGGGTCAGAGTTGAGGCTATTATTAGGAAAGACACACACAGACACACAGACACACACACACACACACAGACACACAGACACACACACAGACACACACACACAGACACACACAGACACACACACACACACACACACACACACACACACACACACACACACACACACACACACACACACACACACACACCAGTTGTAAAATACTGGCCCAACTTTTAGATGTGAGATATTTGGCTTTATCAATACATTCAAATCTACAACTGCTATCAGGAGGTTAAAAATGGTATCATTTCCAACTAATGAAGTAGTATAAAATCACGTGCCCCCTGCAAGTATCACATATTACTACCCCCCCATCCCAGTTCACCAAGTAAAATTCTAAAGAAAGAGCCACTTTCTTCAAATTAACCCAGGATTCATTACTAGAGACAATCTACTTATTGTAGTAAGATTTGCCTTTGTAAATTTTGTAATCCACAAAACTATGGTTAAGCTATTCACGGATTCTTCCAAGATCAAGTTCTACTACATATATATATATAAAATAATATCCAAACAGTATGGCAATGTGCCACATTAAGGAAAAAACAACGTGGCCTCAACACGCCGCAGCAACTTACTGTGAGCGCTGAAGACTTCGAGGAGAGGCAGGTTCATGGCCCTGCTGCTTGTCAGCAGGCACAGGCTGCTGCGTGGCTGATTGGGAAACTGGTCCTTGCTTAACTACCGGAGTACTAACCTGAAACATCAAACTCTGGTGAGACAAGGCTTTGCCACAGAGACAAAAAGCATGAAAACTAGATAAGAACGAAAAGTTCTACCAATGAAATTATTTCTATTATTCTTCTATTATCTTCCCAATTATTTCTATTCAGTGATTTTTACGGTAACAAGAGTAGTCCTAACTGTCCTTACCTAATAAGATTAGTATTAGAAGTCCTTACCTAATAAGATCAGTATAAGTGATACAGCCACATTCAATTGTGTTAAACTATTGTCATTTAGGGCCGAAATCCACATACTCCTCTAAGTCTAGTTAGTAATCTTAAACACTTTATATAATCTAGAGGTTTAAAGAAGTAGAATCAAATGAGTTTCCAAAGGTCATGTAGTCAGAAGAAAGTCAAGTTCTGAGACTTAGATCTAATTTCATAAAACAGCCCTGGGCCAAAAAATTACTTAGCAAACCAGCATAAGAAACTAGTTCTCCGGATTTTGAGCCCAGTTTTCTTTCCAGTACACTATAATACCTCTTTTGATTTACTGTTATTCCTGTATCAATAAAAATAAATATGTTACCACATCATACAAATACAGCTGCTCAAATTTCAACCACATACGAAGAGAATGTATACACCGGTCTATCAGAGAATGAGCTACGGCCCATACACAATTCAACTGGAGTAGGCTTCAAAGAGATGTCACCCTATACAGGCAGACCAAGAGGTCCATGACTACAGTGGGGACACATATATTAGGGTGGCCAAAAAGTTCATTTGGGTTTTTCTGTAAGATGTTATGAAAAACCCGAACGAACTCTTTGGCCAACCTAGTATGATTCACATTCAGATACGACAGGGAGAAAACAAGGAGTCAAAAATGGAAGCCCGAAATTAAGGCACGAAGGCAGACGGAGGCACCTGTGATTAAGTCACACCGTTCAGCAGCAGAGGCTGTTATGGGGGGGGGATAATTAATATCGCCCCAAACAACTCTGGTTAGCACTGCTACTTCTGAATATAGAAGAGTATGTTCTTTTATAAAGAATTTTTTTGTGAGATCAAATGTCCACTTACTTTTAAAAACAACTTGTAAGTTTTTAATGCAAAAACTCAGAGCCACCTGCTTAAAAGGATTTGAAGTGACAATGTTAGGACCGACGGTAAACCCAACACTGCCACTCATGTCACGTACTCCTAGAACACCACCGCAAGATGAGCTGTAAGCTCTAAGAATAAGGTCTCTTTTGCTAAAACTCACCTTTTAATTCTTCTCCCATCAAAATACAGGCAAACAAGAACTGCACAAAAAACTAACAACTGTAACTCAAAATTTAAAAACCTAATCTAGACTGACTCCAAAACACACACAGACAAATGGCTGATGTAGGGAATGTAGGGAAGATGAGCCAATAGAATAGAAGACCTGAGAGCCGGCCCACCATCGATTTCAAGCTGTTTCAGTACATTTTTATTTTCAAGCTTCTGCTTATGATTTTATTTTTTTGCGGTACGCGGGCCTCTCACTGTCGTGGCCTCTCCCACTGCGGAGCACAGGCTCTGGACGCGCAGGCTCAGCGGCCATGGCTCATGGGCCCAGCCGCTCCGCGGCATGTGGGATCTTCCCGGACCGGGCACAAAGCCGTGTCGCCTGCATCGGCAGGCGGACTCTCAACCACTGCGCTGCCAGGGAAGCCCTTATGATTTTATTTGAATAAAGAGTTCTTTGGCATGCAAGTCTCAAACAGCCCACTGTTTTACAACTAAAAAGAATTTCCTCCTATAGTTACCAGTAAGAGTTAATAAAAAAAAAAAAATTAAACCTGTACATTCCAACTTCCAAACAGCTCAAGTTTTACTGGTGGTATGCTACAAAGCAAAGAATGAGTGTGACTGGGAACCGCTTATGAATTTGTGCGTAAGACTCAAAGGATGTACTATAAAATTGGCAGTAGCATGGTAAGGTCCTGTTCACAGTCCAGTAAGAATAGAAACCAGCAACTTTCTAACCGTGCTCTGAGGAGCCAGCCATACGCGATTTCGCTGGGAAAACCAGGCAGTGTAGCTTAGTATTAATGAAATGGGTTCTGTGCTCAGAAAGGCCTAGGTCTCAAAATCTGACTTGACCACAAACATCAGACTTAACGGAAGATTTCATTTTCTATTAAATGAAGCAAATAGTAGCTGATGTGAAAATTAATATAATATATATAAAGCTCTCAGCACAGAAACTGACTCATTTCTATAATTTGTAGACAGATGGATGCACCTAGAGTCTGTCATACAGAGTGAAGTCAGTCAGAAAGAGAAAGACAAATACCATACGCTAATGCATATATACGTAATCTAAAAAAAAAAAAAATGGTTCTCAAAAACCTAGGGGCAGGACAGGAATAAAGACACAGACGTAGAGAATGGACTTGAGGACACGGCGAGGGGGAAGGGTAAGCTGGGATGAAGTGAGAGTGGCATGGACGTATATACACTACCAAATGTAAAATAGATAGCTAGTGGGAAGCAGCTGCATAGCACCGGGAGATCAGCTTGGTGCTTTGTGACCCCCTAGAGGGGTGGGATAGGGAGGGTGGGAGGGAGACGCAAGAGGGAGGGGATATGGGGATATATGTGTACATAAAGCTGATTCACTTTGTTATAAAGTAGAAACTAACACACCACTGTGAAGCAATTACACTCCCATAAAGATGTTAAAAAAAAAAAAAAGTATGGAGAAAATCACTGGAAAACACGTTCTGATATCTCAGTCTAAAACTTCTACAAGTATTAAGACTCAATTAGTATACCTTCTTTGGTATATTATTATACCTTCTTTGGTATAATATTAAGACTCAATTAGGATACCTTCTTTATCCACAAAGCCAATGAAGAGAAGAGAACCAGTGTATAGAAGTGGCCCGATGCAATTCCCTCCTCCAAGCCATCATCTGAGAGTCTAACCTGAACCTATTCTCACTCACCTGTCATTCATCCCACCACTACCTCATTCCCAAAAGAGAGCTTTTTCTCCAATATTCTAAAACATTATGAAACTTGCTTTAACCAGAAGCGGTGTCTTTCCCAGTTTCCCTCAAGGGCGACATACCTTGGGCTGTGATGAAACAGGAGGAGTACTAGCCAAAGGCTTGACAGGGACTGCGTTCGTCTGAGGTGTGCTTATTCTCGGAGACACATAGGATCTCGGGGATGACGCGTCAGACGTCAAAGACATCGGAGACTGATTAGACGGCTGGGCTGTGAAGGGTGAAGTAAACCAAAAGCCGCTGTAGTGCATGTGCAGGAGATCTGCACGTCTCTCCACGCGCCCCACAGCCCCAGAGAGAACAGCTATCTGAAGAAGTCAGCATCTAAGCACTCGCTGGGGTCACACTGACCAAATGAGCTGCTGAGCGAGACCGGCACACCCAGTGCGGCCCCCACTGCGTCTGAGAACGCACTCACCAGAAGGCCTCACCTCGCCCTCGCTGCCTCCTCCTCACCCTACGAGGAGGCCTGGCCGTCCCCTCAGGCCCCCGCCCCTCGAGGCCGCCCAAGGGCTGGTGGCCCTCATGCGCTGCGCCAGTAGGCCAGACACTCCTGCTGCTTCGGCGGCTTTCGGCACCGGGGCTGGGGGCAAGCCAGGCAACCCTTCCATTCCCCACGTGCTCCTTCGTGCCCCGTCCCCGCTGGGCTCCTGCACGGGGAAGAGGGCTGGCTAACTCAAGGCAGGGCTTGCGCGTTTCTGCATCCTCTGGTCAAAACCCATCTAACACCAACTTGAAGCAAACTTCAACTCTTAAAACAGATCCAGCGATTCGCAAAGATTGAGGCTATATCATAGTTTACTTTAGCTTTGGAGTAAAATATCTCACTAACGACTTAAATGCTGAATTAAATATAGATTATATTGCAGATATGATGGCAACAGTGCAAGATATATGTCAAAAGCTTGTTTCATCTAGAAAGGTAAAGAAAAATACTACTTGTATACAGCAGTGTTAAAAAATCAAAATAAAATCAATATCATAGCTACGCTCTCTTCAAAGACTAAAGAAAAATCTGCTACGAATCCCACCTGCCCCCACCAAGACACAATTCTAGAGGCATCTAAGAGTATAAGTACCTTGTGTAGAGAGCTGAGCAGCTTGAGAGATCAGAGAAGTCATGTTGAAAGCAGATGGTCCAGCAGTGAGAAACTTATGAATGATAGACTGCAATGAGGCTTGGGTCACAGCTGCTGTAAGAACTATAAACATATTACATCTTAAATTCAAATAAAAACACAGTGGCATATGTGGTATTAGTTACAACTTGAAAACTCAAAAGGAACCCAGAAAAAATCTGGAGTGTTTCCATACTAGAATTCCCAAAATAAAAGTCTAGAAGATAGGAGTAATACAATGAGCCTAGAGATGTGAAATGATCTGAGGCAAAGGCAAAGAAGTTTAGTGGGTTTATATAATAAAACAGTAGAGTTTCCTTTACAGTAAAGTTTAGGTGTCCAGTTAAAGGAAACTCCTCTATGAGACTTTTAAAACAGCAAAGAGTATTCACCGGAACTTCTGATTATACCAGAAACCTATCGGTACACAGGCAACGTACTTAGTACATTGCTTGGAATTAACTAGGTAAACAGCAGTTATTTCATCCGAATGCATCCTTACACCCGCTGAGCACGCAAACCCTACATCAACACCCACCCACAACAAGCTTTCAAAATGGGTATTAAAAGCTGGGTACTTTGGAATACCATGTTTTTCTGAAGCATAAGATCTTTTATTATTGACATTTGCTTAGGCTATCATTTCTTCAAAATGTTTAAAAGCCCCACTTTGCCCAGTAAAATGTTTACCTATCAAACAACAAATACAGAAATGCTGAAGAGAATAAGAATGGAAGATTAATGACCAACTAGCCTAAGATAGCTCCACTTTTAGGGTAAAGGAAGAACTTAACCACTTATGTGGAAGTGTACACACACAGAAAATTTTATAATGTCCATAAGGCTTAATGTTTCAATCTGAATGGTTTACGGATTAAAAACTACATCCACTTTTATTCAGACTTCTTTGAGGTGGCTGCCCAAATACTTTAGTGGTACACTGAAAAGCCAAGTTGGAATTAACAATGCAATTAACTAGGAAAAATAGCATAATGTTATCCATTACTTCCCTTCTCAAAAGTGTGTAAGTAGTTTAAGAACTACCTGAATTCCTATTCTTAGTAATTAGCATATTTTAAATATTCCAAATCATCATTTACCGATGTACATGAGATTGCTTGAACTATGTTAGAAACCAGGTGTTTCCATATCAGTTTTAGCAAATATTCTTTTTTCTGTTTTCACTTAAAAAGAAAAAAAACATTCGCCATATATATTAAGCTGATGGAACAGTTATCTCCAGTAACTACCAGGTACGCAGCAAGTCTTGAAAAATACACAGAAAATCCAAGTATTGCTAATTCAATTATAGTAACAAATTAAGCTATGGGGGATATAAACTCCAAAGCATGAAGTTCAAATGTGAATTTCAAAACAAAACAAGACCATTCCTATACTGGGGATTTTACTAATTACATAATTTTGCACAACGCAGCGAACTTTGTAGAAATTATCACAATGAGAATTTACCTTCATTTATCTTGGATATGTCCACATTAGAATTATTGAGTTGCAGCGTGGCTTGCAAAGCAGGAAGCAACTGTCTGAGCAGATTTGGGTCCTGCAGTAATGGAGGTATTGGTGACTGTGGGACAGGAGAGACAGGCATTGCTGAAGCAGAGGCTGGAGGGGCAGGCGTGGGGTTCAGTCCAGAGGCAGAAGACGTGGAAGGAGTTGTGCAAGAGTGTGACACCGATTTGTCTCCTGATGTAGATTCTAAATAAAAAGGAGATAATAAAGCTGAAAAACATTACTTCAATAGAGGAAACTGGAACCAACATCAAACAAGCAACACCCACGTGGCAGGCACCTAACTCAAGTAAGCTCATTTAGTATTTACAAGGTAGCACAGAGGGGGCTCAGTAAACATCTAGCTGACTAGATATGAGGCAGACATTTCATAGATGAGAAAACTGAAAAAGATTACATAACTTGCTTGAAGTCACAAAACCTGGCAAGGCAGTGACCCTACCATACCCATGTCTGAGTCCCACAGTACCACACTCTATTAGTAACGCTGTCTCAAACACATGCACAAGCACACCTTCTTGTACTGCATTCTGCCTTTATTGCATTTTTGCAGTTGCTGCCTTTTTCTTCCCCCCCACCCCCGCCCCGGCCAACAAATTGAAGGTGCTGCAGCAACCCTGTATTGGGCAAGTCTCTCCGTGCCATTTTTCCAACAGCATTCTTTTTAAATTAAGGTATACTTTGTTTTTTAGATATAATGCTATGGCACACTTAACAGACTACAGTATAGTGTAAATACAACTTTTATATTACACTGGGAAACCAAAAAAATTGTTTGACTTGTTTTGTTGTGAGACCTGCTTCACTGTGGTGGTCTGGAACTGAACCCACAATATCTCCATGGTATTGTCCTGTATTAACTACACTTTCAAATAAGCTTCCATTAGGATATAAAGGGACAATACAATTCTCCAAGACTTAATTTCTATGCATCATAAAATAAGGTGAAAATGCTTATGGGCACAAAAACAGTCTACTTAAACGTGACAACAGCCTTAATATCAATCAGGATAGTCACGGTGGTGAGCAACCCCAGAATGGACTAAGGATGTGATGCCTAAGAGGAGACTCCTACTTTGAACTTTCGTCCTTACAACTGAGTTTTAGAATTACGTACTTTTAAATCTTTCGGATTTAAAAATATAAAGTAATGAACTACCTCTATTTGTATCACTTAATGATTATTAGCACTAAAAAAGATACTTTTAAAAGCAAGAAACTCCCACAAGACCCCGTCAGTGTTTAAAAAGTATTAAACATGCATAAAAAATTATCCTTCGAAAGCCATCCTTGCAAATTACTTACATAGATTCAACGTAACTGAAATTAAAAGCCCAACAGCATTTTGGTAGCATTTGACAAGCCAATTCTATAACGTATTTTGAAGACGTATGGGCTAGTAAGAGCCACAAAATTCTTTAAAGAAAGAACACAGCAGGCTTCCCTGGTGGCGCACTGGTTGAGAGTCCGCCTGCCAATGAGGGGACGTGGGTTCGTGCCCCGGTCCGGGAGGATCCCACATGCCGCGGAGCGGCTGGGCCCGTGAGCCATGGCCGCTGAGCCTGCGCGTCTGGAGCCTGTGCTCCGCAACAGGAGAGGCCACAGCAGTGAGAGGCCCGCGTACCGCAAAAAAAAAAAAGAACACAGCTACTAACATGCCTTGCCAGACATAAAAACTTTAACATTTAAAACAAAACCAATTTAAGGCAGGTTAGACTTCTGTATATATATTTAAGTCTTTAGAACTAGTAGATGAAAACACAGGAAAATAACTTTGATGTGAGGATGCAGAAAATAACAAAGAGCAAAACAATTACACCCAAAGTACTGGTGACCAAACTACTTTAAGGAACTCCTATAAATCAAAGCAGACAGACTAAACAACAGAAAGGTGAACAGAAGACAAGGAGACAATTCACAGAAGAATCGTGAATGGCTTAAAAAAGACAAAGGATGCTCAACTTCATTGATAATCAGAAAAACGCAAATTAAAAAGCAACAGAATATTCTTTTACGTTCATCAGACTGACAAAAATGTCCAAAGTCTAACAATACCGAATGTTCTCAAGTAGTAATGGAAACACCTAACATCTCAGGTGGAGACTAAACTCATGTAACCACACTGGAAAACAACCTGACATTATCTAGAAAAACTGGAGCTACATGCACTTCACGACCCAGTAATTCCCCTTAGGTATACACCCTTAGAGAAACTCTAACGTACATCAATTTGGAGAAATATTCAACAATTCTCATAACAGTGTTATGCTTCTCTTTTTATTTTAGCACAAAACTAGAAACAAAACACATGTCCACCAACAGGAAGAAGAACATAAACTGGTATTTTTATACCATGAAATTTTACTAATACAGTCACCGTAATGGAGGAAACAATTAGAAACCAAGGTCCCATAGGTAACGACATTAAGACTAGAGTATTCAAGATATTCATACAGTCTCTTAAAATCTTGGCTGAAAGGCTCTTGAATTTCCCATATATACCCATTTCTTGGAGATTTTCAAGCTCATATATACATTATATAACTGAATTAAGACTGCTACTATGACGTATAGAAGTTTCAGGAACACTACATTTGAATATTACATTGCTACCTAACAAGTATAAATCTTCACTCCCAATTTAGGAACTAAACATTAATTAATCATCATGGCCCCAAAGAAGCCAGGAATTACTACTGAATAGCAAGTTTACTGCCAAAAAAAAAAGAAAAAAAAAAAAAAAACCTCCTCTACGGCCTTTTTACACTACTGTAATGGTCAAAACACCCATAGGGACAAAATAGCTGCTTTCAGTAGATTTCACAGATGTGTTGATCTCGCATGATCCACTCAGAAGGTCTAAGACATATTCATTTTTGTAAGGCAGATATTTTCATTTTAAAAGGCACACATTTTAAAGGAGGTAGTCTCTAAGTCTAGCAGATTGCCTACCGTGTTCAGCTTTGCTGTTTTGGAATCATAAACAAGTATAAAGAAACTTGAAGGTAGGCATCCCTGGTGGTGCAGTGGTTGAGAGTCCGCCTGCCGATGCAGGGGACACAGGTTCGTACCCCGGTCCGGGAAGATCCCACATGCCACGGAGCGGCTGGGCCCGTGAGCCATGGCCGCTGAGCCTGCGTGTCCGGAGACTGTGCTCCGCAGTGGGAGAGGCCACACCAGTGAGAGGCCCAGGTACCACCAAAAAAAAAAAAAAGAAAGGAAGAAAGAAAGAAAGAAAGAAAAAAAAAAGAAACGAAGGAAATAAGATCTTCCTTGTGAAAAGTTTATTACTTCCTTGTGTCAGTTACTACATTTTATGAGGCAATTATAGACTATAGCAGCAGTTCTCTCCAGATCATATACCTTAAGGTTCAGCTTAAGGAATAAACAGTTTAGGGGCATCTTAATGATGTTTAGAATGAAACAAGTTCTCTGTTTTTACTTCCTGCATGAACAATTAAATTAGTACTTATATCCCTCTGAAATGACCCTTTTGTTACGTTTACTATGGTTTTTCTCTGCCTTTAATGATAGGAGTTGGAGAAGGTGTAAGTTGTTTCCAAATTTGTTTCAATGCTGCTAAATCTATCCACAGATTTGAAAAATTAACAAAGGCTTGAAAATTCTTCAGTGTTGCCATTCAATCCAGGAAAAGGAAAACACTCCAAAACAGAAGATACATATCACTACAAAGAAATAAGGTAACAATGTAAATACGTATATGTATCCTGAGGAGGAATTTCGTTTGCAGTTTTGTGAGAGATTATTAATGAACAGTATGGAAACCAGTTACTACTACTCAATACTTACGGGAACCTTGAGCAAGCAACATCTCTGAAGGCCAGAATTTCTCTTTTTAGAAGGTCTGACTTTGATAGGACTTATCCAAGTTTAAAAACAAAAAACAGACACCAGGGCTCCACCCCAGCTCTAACGAACGGGGCGGGGCTGAGGTGTCCGAGCATATGGTGAACTTCCAGTTCCATGGGTGATTCTGGCACACCTTGTTGGTTATGAAAAAAGAGAGAACTTCCCAGATTCCTTTTAACTTTAAAAAACAAAAGGAAACAAAACCAAAACAAAATTTTTAAAAATCTAGCACAAACACAGAGAACTAGTGGAGAAAGGGCAAGATCAAAGACAGCAAAGCGAAACTGCTTTCCCAGGTAGGTCTTCAGCACGCTATTTGCACACCAGTTATTTATTTTTAAAAGCAGCTCCACTCACCCCCTCTTCCTAAAGGACACCCACAAATGCCTCCGGAAGTGTCACACCTTAAACATTTCAATACTACTTGCCTCCATCCAGAAGTATAATTGAGAAAAATAATTGTGATAAAAATATAAAACGCCACCCTGAAAGGCAGTCTTGGTTTCATCATGAAAATATAAACGAAAGGCGTTTCCCTGGTGGCGCAGTGCTTGAGAGTCCGCCTGCCGATGCAGGGGACGCGGGTTCGTGCCCCGGTCCGGGAAGATCCCACATGCCGCGGAGCGGCTGGGCCTGTAAGACACGGTCGCTGAGCCTGTGCTCCGCAACAGTCTCAAGAGGCCACAACAGTGAGAGGCCTGCGTACCGCAAAAAAAAAAAAATATATATATATATATATACACATATATAAACGAAAGCTATTGGTTGGGTGCCACTCCTCTGTGTTCAGAGCGCCCTACCACAGACATTACCCAGCATCTCCTATTATACAGCTTATGATCTCTCTCTCTTGTATCAGAAAATGAACTCTTTCAGGAGAAGAATTTTGTTGTATTTATCTCTGTAGCTCTGGTGCAAAATGGGGTCTGGCACCAAGATGGCCTCAGCACGTACTTGTTGACTGGACGCCTGATTAGGCAAGAAAGGCTCAGGTGCCTGTGTCTGTGCTGTTCTTCTTAAGCTCTACGTTCAAAACTTATAATGGGGAGGAAAAGCCTAAGGTCTCCAAAAATAATTCATTGAGCAGGCAATGAACAGCTCACTTTATGCTATTTTTTCATAAAGCTAAGTAATACTACATAGTCTTAGAGACAAACAACTTATTTAGATTTATTTTAATAATCATAAAATCCTCAACCCCCTTCTTCTTTTTTTAAACACTCAAAGGCAACAAGCAACTATTCAGAACAAATACACAGTCACTAAGTGTGCTTTTTCTACACAGATATTTAATTTTAATTAACATTTCTATTTGTCTTTTTAATCCGGAATCTGTTACAATGTTAGGTTAACATACTTCATGTTTAAACAGTTTTGTATCAAACTAAAATTAAAAATCTGGATCTTTGAAAATAAAGACAAATAATGAACTTAAGAAAATTAATGTAGTGTTTTACGTTACAAAGCCATTTCAAAAGGCTCTTCTGCTTTTTAACATCAGCCTCTAGTCTCATTCTTTAAATGCAAACTTTTCCAAGCATTAAAGAAACCTAGGTTGCTTTAAGCCTATTTTTTCAGCTTTTGGCAAAACAACGGTATCCAATTTTAGCTCTACCATGTTTATTTTTTTATTTTGTGTGTGTGCGTGTGTATGTGTGTGTGTGTGCACGCGTGTGCCTATGATTTTTTTAAGGATATGTGGTGATGTTGTCCTATGGTATTTTAAACTTAAAATGAGCTTTAAGGTCACTTTCCTACCTGATGTTTTTCTATCATTTGTAGATCTCTAACCAATTCTTATCGTAAGCCATGAAATAAATGTTACTCTTTGATTTTAATTTAAATTGTGTATATAAACTTTGATAAAACCTTTTTCTCTCCCTTTATGCTTGTAATTACGAATTATTCATTTATACTTCCAATTTTTACCAGTAGGGGGAGTAACCTACCAAAGACTAGACTTCACAGAGAAATGTACTATAACCTAACTTTTTAAGGCTTAAGGTAATAACCACTCACCTCTTCTAATTATAGGCACCCTTTCAAAATACCCAAGACAACACAGACCAAAGTCAAAATTTTCTGACCTACATTTTTCTGGTATGCTAAATAACTCCTCCTCAATCTGCAGTAAGGTCTAAGGAGATACTGCACGTAAAGAGTAAAAGGTACTGACTGCATTTCTAAACATTAATTTCCCACAATGTTCTGACAGTTGCCGTCATAATACTAAACAGGATATGGCTGTAAAGCTCAAACTACTGATGCAACAGGGCAGCCTGCTTGTTCCATTGTGTAGTAATGGTGTTACAACATGGAGGAATCATAAGGGAAAACAAAGTATACAAGTGTAGTAGAAAAAACCGCAAAATAACTAGGTGACAACACCGGGTATATAATCTGTGACTTTCATTTTAATTTATTTTTTACTCTATAATTCATAATTTTAAATGTGTCTGTCCAGAACTTTTCTATGCATTTAAAATGTACATAAAAATAAGTATGGCATTAATTGATGTTTTATAACAATTATGTTTTTGCAACTTGCTCTTTTATTCAACCGAGAAAATCTTTATGCTAATACATACAAAGGATAAGCCTATTTTAAAACTTTTAACAGATTTTACTTAAGTGACCTCCATAATAACCACCTTCTACACTCCTACCAGTTTTGTTTCCCTACATTCAACTGTTAATTGTCACCAACTTTAAGAGTGAAAAATCTCATTTTAATTTCCAATATTGTATTGGTAATCTTTCTCTTGAATTCTTTTATGCTGGTAAAATATACAACATACAATTTACCATTTTAACCATTTCTGGTTTACAATTCATTAGCATTAAGTACATTCACACTGTCATGCAACCATCACCACAATTCACCTCCAGAACTTTTTCATCTTTCCAAACAGAAACTTTCTACCCAATTAAACCACAGCTCCCCATCTCACAAGACCAAAGTTGAGCACTATTCTAGTTTGTCTCTCTATGAATTTGCCCATTCGAGGTACCCCAGAAGTGGAATCACACAATACTTGTCCTTTTGTGTCACTTAGCATAAGGTTTTCACAGTTCATCCATGTTGCAGCGTTTATCGTAATTTCACTCCTTTCTAAGGCTAATACTGCATGTGTGTATATATATATGTGTGTGTGTGTGTGTATACACACACACACACACACACACACACATATATATATCACATTTTGTTTATCCTTTATCTGCTGGTGGACACTAGGGTTGTTTCCACCATTTGGCTGTTGTGAATAGTGCTACTGCGAACACTCGTGTATAAATACCCGTTTGATTCCTTGGTTTTCAATTCTTTTGATTACATACTTAGGCATGGAATCACTGGATCCTATGGTAATTTTATGTTTCACTTTTTGAGGAACCGCCAAACTGTATTCCACAGCAGCTGTGTTATTTTACGTTCCAACCAGCAATACACAAGGGTTTCAATCTCCACGGCCTCAAAAACACTTGTTGTCTTCTACTGTTTTTTTAATATATATACAGTAGTCATCCTAATGGGTGTGAAGTGATATTTCACTGTGGTTTGATTTTCTGTCCCTGTTGACCAATGATGCCGAACACCTTTTTATGTGCTTACTGGCCATTAGACTATGTTCTTTGGAAAAATGTCGCATCAACTCCGTTGCCCATTTTTGGACTGAGCTGTTTCATTTTACTGTTGAGTTCCAGGACTTTGTATTCATATATTCTGGCTATTAATCCCTTATCAGACATGACTTATAAATATTTCCTCCCATTCCATGGGTTCAGTCTTTTCACTCTAGAGTGTCCTTTGATGCACAAAAGTTTTTCATTTTGATGAGGTCCAATGTATCTATTTTTTTCTTCTGTTGCCAACGCTTTTGGTGTCATATCCAAGAAATCACTACCCAATCCTGTGTCATAAAGGTTTTCCCTCGCTTTCTTACAGTTTTATAGTTTTTAGCTCCTAAGTTAAGGTCCTTGTTCCGTTTTGAGCTAATTTTTCTAACTGTTGTAGAGCAAGACTGGCCATTTAAACTTCCTCTCCTGTAACTGCCTGTTCAGATACTTTGCTCATCTTTCCATTGGATTGTTGGTTTTCATACTGCTTTGATGAATTCTTAATGTAGCCTTAATGTACCGTTATTCATATTTATTGCAAATATTGTCTCCCAATTTTGTATTTTTTTTCAACCTTTGTTTATTGTATCTCTGTCACAGAGAAGTTTTAAATGTCTTATGTAGCCAAATTTACCAACTTTTTAAGGCAAATGTGTTTTGGGTCCTCATTTAAAAGGTCTTCCTTGCCCCTCAAGTTAAAAACAGTATTTTCTAACATTCTTTCATCACAGGTATTCCCCTGCCCCACTGCTCAAAATGCCATCTTTATTACATAATGTAATTTTAGTGAAACTTACTGACTAAATCAGACTAACACCAATCCCCCCCCACCCCCCGCCCCTGGTTAACGTCCTCAGTTATTCAACAAATACTTAAGTACTTCTATGGCCAATTGGTCTAATTTTACATGAACATTTAGTAATCCTAAAAGTAGTCTGAAAAGTAGTTTAAAGCAAAGCAAGGAAGAGCTAAATGTGTCCCACTTTCAGCCAGCTATGACCTCCTATGTGGGCTATAAAAGATTACTGCTGTTAACACACTGGGAAAAGTCTTCAGGTTCATTTTAACTTCACCCAGTCTACAAATATCATCAAAACACAAAAAGGAAGTTTATTCCAAGTGACTAACTCACATCTCACATTAAAGAACGACTAATCCCCTTCCATTAGATTCCGACTACAGAACAGCATGTAACTACGTGACTCTTTGGACAGGCTGATTTTCTGAGAGCTGCCTTGAGGTCACTGAATAGGTCTGCTTCTGTGGCTGCTCTGTTTACTTTTCAAACTTATCTCTGTTAATAAACTGTAACTCTAAATTATTAAATAAGAAACTTAAAAGTCATTAAACTCTTCTGACCCTGGCACTTATTTGGTGAAATCAAAAAACAAGGACCCACGTCTCCTGCCTATTTTGTCATTTCACAAATCTGCAAGAGGCTGCGGTCAGGACCAGTTTAGAATGGTCAATGGGTTGCAAGCCTATAAAATTCGGTTTTAGACTTTTTTTTTTTTAAGCACATCAGAGTTTCTCTGTACTTTGTTATATGGCTGTCCAATAAAGGAGTCTTGCCAAGAGATGTTCAAATGTTACCATAAGAAACAGATATAAATCTAAAAGGAGGTACCTGATGCCCTTGTTTTACCCTACCTAACACTAGGATTATTCTCTGCAGAACTGAAGAGCTTCACAGCTCCTCCACACTTCTGTCCCTCAAGCAAGCACAGACTGATTTATCTAAGATTCTTTTTATCGAAAGACACACCGGCATTAAACAGATCTAAATCTATTTCTTTAATTAGACGCACAACACATATAACATTCTTCTTTTTCTCCAAATACATTTTTTAAACCATGACCAATGTAGGTGCTTCCCCAACTCTCAACACATGCATTACCATTCTTTCAGTTATTTATCCATATACCACAAATACTGAACTGACTGCCTATTACCTGTCAAGTACTAAGGATACAGCAGTGGTTAGGACAAAGTTCCTGCTCTTCTGTTATTTATTAGAGCATTCTATTGCTGTCATCCTTAAATACAGTTTAGCTATACTAGTAGCACTTAAGACCAAGAGACCTATCTTATTTGAACCATCAACCTCTTAATATAAATTATTTGTTAAGGAAAATCCAAACAAGGAAATCACTATGTTGATGACAACAGTCAATAGGAAGCTTAACTTAAATAACATGGATGTCTCCACTGAGGAAAAAAATATACCGCAAATTAATGGACCTTTCACAAACTTAGACTAACTGGAAAACAATCTGAAAAGATCCAAATCGTTATACAATTTATTTAAGGAAACAGTGCTGTCTTCAATTCACGTGCAAGGGGAGATACTTGGTAAGACGGTACTATCTTCCCTATCCACCACACCTGGGCAATGCCAAGATAGCAAGTTTCTTCCTGTAAGTTTAAAATAAGTTCGTGATCAGCAAACACACTTTGTAGAATTTAAACATGAATCACCTAAGATTTGTGAGGAGTTTTGAATTACTGGAGTCCAAACTAATATAGACTGGTGATGTCTTTCATTACGCACAGTTTTATGGAAAGAACGTGGACTTTGGAGAAGCACCTCTTACACCGTATGTTTCAACTTCAGCAATGTGCAGGCTCTTCATATCTAAGAAGACAATTCTTTCCCTCACAATGTTGTTTTAAGGAATAACCTAAAATATGTACAAAACATTTAGCACCAAACCTGGTACACAGTTAATCTTTAATTACGTTAAGTTCGTCAGGAATGGTGCTTGAAGCTTCGAGGGAGAGGTTAGGGGGTGAAAAAAGTACAAAATGCAATAAATCATAATGTCTGACCCTACACAGGACAGTCTAATTGAAGGAACTAAAATCGTAAAGTGGTGAGTGCAGTAATAGACAGAAAAACAAAGTGTTTGAGAGGTTAACTGACACTGAGAACCCAAGGACACCACCGCTGGCCCTTAGAGAAGGAACTGAGTCCAACAGAACGGAAATGGAGGCAAGAATACGTCCTTTTCAGCAAAGGATCAAAACATGAAAGAGCATAACACGATCTAAAAAACTGTACACGTTTGCAGCAGATGAATTATACAGGGAATGTTTAAGAGTGAAATACTGGAGATCAAGCTAGTAAGACAGGCTGCAACCAGACTGTCAAGGACTTGCTATCATCTTACTGAGAAGTATGGACTTCTCCTTTGGATAAAACCATTAGAAAATTTTAAGCAAGGAAATAACACAATCCAATCTAAATTTTATAATGATGTCACTGTAAGTGGATAGAGTGGGTAGAAGGAAGCACAGCAGTTATCAGAAGGTTACTTCAAGAGCAATGACCTGAGGCTCAATAATGGCAGTGGCAATAACAAGAGAGAGAAACAATACACACCAGTAAGACACAGGAGGAAGAATCCAAGATTTGCTGATGGATGAATGGGCAAGAATGTTGAAGAACATGGAATGGCTGGGAGGATAGTGTTGTCACTGAGAACCTAGAAACTGTGGGAAAAGGGAGGAATTTAGGACACACTATATTCTGGGGAGATGTTAACAAATACCAACTGCTTGGAGAAGGAAGCAGACGTGTGTGAGTTAGAAATAAAGATTTGGGAGTCACTTATGTAGACAAGGTAGTCACGAGAATTGCTACCCAGCAAAAGAGGACATGTTGGGCAGGAAAAAAGAACAAGGGCTTCCCTGGTGGCGCAGTGGCTGGGAGTCCGCCTGCCGATGCAGGGGACGCGGGTTTGTGCCCAGGTCCGGGAAGATCCCACATGCTGTGGAGCGGCTGGGCCCGTGAGCCATGGCTGCTGAGCCTGCGCGTCCAGAGCCTGTGCTCCGCAACGGGAGAGGCCACAGCAGTGAGAGGTCTGCGTACCGCAAAAAAAAAAAAAAAGAACAAACCACAGTGAAGACTGGGCTCTGATGCTATTTCAGGAGCAAGAAGAGGAGAGGGCAGGAAGCTGAGGAGCGCAGCGTCCCAGAAGTCAGGGAAGAAAAACTCTCCAAAGAGGAGGTGACAGCTAACAACAGGTGAAGTGGGAGAAAGACCAAAGACCTTTCTGAAGGCCAAAGGTCGTTTTTTCAAACTGAGAAATGTTTTTTAAATAAACTTTTTCTGTAACCAAACTAAAAGCGGCAAAACTGAAAAACCCAAACACCCTTTAGAAAGTATTACCACACTAACAATTAATGCGTTAATTCAGACTTTCTCTCTCAGGAATTCTCTCTTGTAAATTTAATTCTGCATCAGGGCAAATATGATTTGTACATATGAATTTTGGTACAAGCCATCTTTGGGGAATCTGACAACATTTGGAATAACCTGTTTATGTATGATGCACTCCATGATGAAAGTATGTTTCGTAATGTGTAACAACTGCTACAGGGGAAATTCAAACTACATACATAAAAGGAGAGCAAACTAGAAGCAAAAGAAACCCAATTACTTAAATCCTTTGTCAACACATCAAATCAGTGTGAAATAATGAGTCTGACAATAGAGTAAAAGCTTAAAGACTCATTAGGTCCACACAGCATCTTCTAAACCCAAAGGACATAAAAATTCCTCAACGTTTACTGATGCTAATCTGCTAATTCATCTGCTACGGGGTCTACCCAAGGTGATTTATTTACTTAATGCTTTTCAAATTTCCTTAGTTCCTTAAACCTGGGTTAAGTCTGGGACTGTGGCTGGTCTACGAAATAGGCTTATCCCATCACCCTGCTTCTTCCATTATGCATCACCCCCTCAAGTGGTGGTTGCCACAATTTTTCTGAACCTTCTATGGTTACTAGCACCAAGTCAGATAAACACAATTTGGGTTGTAAAGTTCAACTTCTACTCTTCAGACTTAACTCATAATTCAGACATTAAGACTCCTTATCTTATGGCCCACAACTCAGTTTTCTAATTCACAAACTGAAACCAATAGTTGCATGTATGTGGAAATGACAAGTTTTTAAATGTCTCTATTCATATTAAATTTTAATAGAAAATTGAGACAATTTCTAAACTATATCATGAAGACAATTATCACAAAAACCAAAAATTACTTTATACAAGTATGATGGGACAGTCATTTTAGCTGTGAAAAGTTATTTTATCCATTACTAACTGTTATAAATTAAGCACTTGACTTCAAAGTGTCAGAGGCAAAAAACAGTTCTGAGGCTTCATAATTAAAAAGAAAAAGAAAAAAGCTAAATATGGCTAACTCTAGATCTAAATCTATGCAGTAACATTCTAGAAGACTTTTTAAAAGAATTCATAATTAAGCGTCTTATTTAGCTAACGGAAATAATGTAATATAATCAGAAACTCCAGAAACTCCAGTTCAACGTGCAGCATCTAGTAGTAACGGCATACCTTTTCTCTCTGCTTTCTGTGCAGGGACAGAAGATGTGGGTGTAGGCAGTTTTGATAAAGTGGATGCTCCATTAGCATCAAATGATTTCTTTGGCTGGTGATCGGACTGTAGCGTAAATGGACTAGAAGGAACAGTGCTTGGGGCAGCAGTTGGATGAACCACTGGTTTGATGGGGTGCTGTACTGGCGTAGAACTACTGTGAGTCTCTGCTCTTGGCAGTCTGTAGTCTCTGTCATTGTGTCTGCTTGTCTGAGACAAAATATTCTGTGGGAGCAAACTACTGGCATCACTGGAATGCTTGTCTTCCACTTTAGTTCAGAGTTCGGAAAAAGAGATGTTGGAAATGACGGAAGGGGAAGAAAAAAGATTACGTTAGAATCCTGTCTTTAACATCAGCTAATTTAGCAACATACCTGTATTTAACATCTTTCTATAAAACTGCGAGCCCAGTTAGCGTCTGCAGTTTTACCACTAGCATATAGATATTCAAATGCTGGAAGAGGAATTTTAGCTCAACTGTAAGTGCTTCATCTACGCTGAGATTTCAAGCGGCTGCTAGGTTGGGGACTCTTTAGAGCCACACCATAAGCTCAAACAAAACATGAGCTGTTTTGTTTAAAACATCAAAACATTGATGTTTTAAAAGATCAAAATGTATGGAGAGGTATAACATTTTTTACTCAAATAAAAAAAATATTTTTAAAATAGAAAAGGTAAACGGTCCATTCTTTTAAAATACGGACCTTGGTTCTAATAACTGACTGACTTATCCACAGGGGTTCAAGTACAGAGGAATACTACTTTGCTGTTAGCCTGATTTTTCTGAATACTGACGTGGCTGATTAGTGGGCTCTAAAGCAGCTGGTACTAGGGCTTAGACGACCTCATTTTGGGATGGCTGAATTTTATAAAGAACTCTGCATTCGGTAAGTAAATCAATTCATATTTTTAATGATGCTAACAAATACCAGAGTTAGTTATAAAATCAAGTTATAGATAATGCTATCTGACAACAGGAGCCCTACATCTGCAGCAAAGTCAGAAAAATATACTTGGTATTATCCGTCATGTTAAGAACAGATCCTCTTCCAATTTAAAGCCACAAAAATATTTTAAACTCAAAAGTACTTCTGCTTCCGCAAAAAGAGTACAAAAGAAGGAAAATTTCAACAATCACGGCAACAAAATTTGTATTTGTCAAAAAAAACCTCCAGCCTAAATTACAAGTCTCATCAGTAACTGAAGGATTAAAGCAACTTCCAAGGAGAAAAACACCTTAAGACTCAAGCACATGATATGTAATGATACTACCAAAGGATGCCCTCCCTGTTGAATACTGTGTCATTTTTTCCAGTTCATGGTTCCTCCAAGTCTAGAGAGCATGACAGCACAAAGAAGGAAGTAGGCTTAAACCGCAAAGCAGTTTTCAAGTTGTCAACGCACACCTGCAGCAGAGACACTGCAGAGCATTACAGCACACGTGGGCCCTATGGCGCCAACAGCTTTCTCCTGCTCACGGCTCGAGACGTGACGCCGTTCAGCAGAGACTCCATCCATCCGCACAGCCCCACGACAGGAACACTCAGCAAACATCTGCAGACACTTCTGGGTGCCACCACTGGGCGAGGAGAGGTGTGCTACTGGGGCTGGCACGGAGAGGCCAGGTGTAACGCTCTACATCCTACAACACAGGACAGAATCCATACGCATTCCCTGACCCCAAGCGCCATCCGTGCCACTGCTGAAGAACCCAAGTTGAAGTTTCTCTAACCACAGAGCAATCAGTCTGTGAGGCACCGATTAAAGGTAATAAAAATAATCAACAATACAACTACACCAGTACAATTACAGCAGCAGTAATACCAAATTTAAAATTCTACCCCTACAACTTCACTGTCAAACTGTGGGTATTATTTGCTACATTGCCAAAACTCCCGAAACACAAACACTCTTGAAGAATCTTTTTTCCTACCTTTACCTCTTTACATAGGAAACGTTCCCAACCCTCCCTGTCCCCTCCACCACACGCACACCTCTTTAGCTGGCTGTTGGGGACAACACAGCTTTAGGCCCTACCCTACATGAACACCAACGTACCAGACATATGGGACACTCTGCCAGCATTTTTTGGATAGACAAAGTTAAGCACTTCAGTGCCTAGGAACCATTATTACCATCACGCCAAGTACAGTCAGTTGACCAATTAAAAAAAAAGTAGCAGCAATACAGCTGCAGCCCTTTCTCAAACATTACTTAAAACTCAAGAAGTGTGATAAAGGAGTCCATTTCAGCACACAGACCACCGACTCCTCATCTGCACTTCTAGGAATTTAGCTAAGGAAGTAATCAGGGAAGTGGGCAGAGATACGAACAGCAGCATTGTTTACTGCAGGAAGAAGCTGGAAACCACGCGGGTATCCACGGAGAGAGGATTATTTATGAATGGGGGCACGTCCAAAACCGGAACACCATGCAGTTAACATACGTTGAACTATAAAATGGCAAAAGGAAACAAATCCTTGGAAAACATTTTTTTCTTAATTTTTTTTTGGCCGCGCCGCGCGGCACGCGGGATCTTAGTTCCTCAACCAGGGATCGAACCCGCGCTCCGTGCAGTAGAAGCACAAGAGTCTTAACCACTGGATCGCCAGGGAAGTTCCATATCCTTGAAACATTATTGAACAGAAGAAACAGGTTAAGAACAGTAACATACAATCCTATTTTTGGTGTAAAATACATGCATATGTAGTTTTTATATACTTTCACATGCAGCTAGAAAAAAGTGTATGTCTCCAAGCGTTCCTGAGTCGTGAGATTAAAATACTTTCCCTCTCTCTACTTTTAATAACAAACATGCCTAACTTCTGAAATCTTAAAGAAGAAAAAACTGATTTCCCTTTTGAAAGAAAAAGATGCACACAGATAATTTGAAACCACAATTCTGATTTTATTTCCTTAAAGATTTTTATTAAGCAGCCAAAAGTACTATTTTCACTTCCACCAACTTTTCTGTCAGACCTCTAATTACCCCAAGAGAGGACGAGTGACTAGGTAATTTTGGAAAGAACAAACATACTAGGCTGTGATCTTTTCTTCTCTGGGAACCAGCAGCCACTACGTGGAGAAGCCTGGCCCAGTAACTAAAAAACGTTATTTTTACACTCATCTAGCGAGTCTTCCTGGACGCCCACAATTTGTTCAGGAGGACCACAAGCTGGGCACTATATTTTTTTTAGCCTGGAAAAAAGGAAAACCTCTCATTTTTAGTTATTTGCCGGAAAGTCACAGTTACTTAAGATATTAAGTGAAATGGGATTACAACCCAGGTCTTCTGTCTCAATATACAATATTCTTAAATTCCCTAACTTCAGTGCTTTAAACCATTGTTATTTTCTAAGAATTAAGTACAATTTCACTAATATAAAAAGTTAAATGTTCCAGGGAACATACTTTAAACATCAGCCCTACAGAACTGTATTATTTGTTTCATCTTAAGTAATTTCTCCCATCAAAAATTCAATATCCCCCACTGGGACCAAATATAACCCTACTTTTTGTCTTGAGTTACAGAAGGAGAATGCAAACGCTTAAGTCTAAGAATTCCCAAAACACATCTAAAAATTCTCAGAACTTCAAAATTCGATGAAGAGCCTAAGAATTCTATGTGGCATTTAAATTTTATTCTGGGCAAGACCAGCCACTGGGAATAGAATATATTTAGTGAAATCTTCAAATTCAAATTTTACTTGAACTTAAAAATAAATGTATGTTACCCATACTGGCCAACTCGGACAAAATCTGACCTCAAAAGAACCTGAAGGTGCCCATAGTATGGAGACGGCACACAGATCTACAATCGTGGTGAAACCCATTTCCATATACAAGGATGAACAAGCGTCTCGCTGATAACACAGACGAAGACAGTCACTTCACGTCACTCTCTGTGTGCAGCTATCGTTCAGTTACTGGACTGAAACCCAGCGGGTCTCTCAGTGACCAGTGTAAACGGGGGTGGGGTCTCTTGTCAATCCACAGCATGAAAGCTTACTTCTTCACCAACTCAACGGCATTAGAGCCATCACGGGTAGTGATGGACACCTCCACGTGCACCGTTTCAAGAACAAAATGATGCCCGTTACGAGGACAGACCCAACACAGAAAACCTTTTATGTGTCTGTTTCTTTTAGTTTACCTATATAAACGGCTATGCACATAAATCTGTAAAGTAAACAAACTACAGGAATGAATCAAACATTCTATTGGTTCCAAGAAAGAACTTAATACTTACTTCCACCGGCAAACCCACTAGTGGCTGTTGCTTGCATCACCTCTCTTCTGTAATCCCTATCTTTTGGGAAGCTATTAACTGCCATCTTGTTTGCTTCCTTTTGTCTCTGTTCTCTAAAAATAAAAGACACACCCACAAAATTACAAGACATACAATGAATCTACATTTCACACTTCTGGTCAAATGCTCAACGAAACTGTACGTGGAACGTAAAAGAACAAGGCAGTAATATCATTCAACTGGTGTGGGACATGGGATATAGCAAACAACATTAATGTTTCTCACTGATGGCAATATTATACCAATTATTCACATGCCATTAACCCTACAACCAAAACTCTGTAATGATAACTCTCCATATATGAAGGAAACATATTATTGTCCTACAAGAATGATAAAGTTTTCTAATACAAATTACAGGGAAGATGTATGATAGATAACAGATTAATATAAATTTTTAAATTACATAAATACACTGACTGTTCACAAGGCCCTTGTGGACAGCTGCTCATCTGTCCTAGTTTTTTTGGTTTTGCTTTTTAAGGTAAAGAGAAATTATGGAAAACACAGACGATGCGCCAACCACTGCAGTTAAGGAGTGACGAGCATCACACTAAGAAACCTAAGCTCAGAACGATTAGCACCTAAGACGTTCGCCGGCAGGATCAGCAGTGAGAAATACTGTTCAGAACGATTAGCACCCTAAGACGTTAGCCGGTAGGATCAACAATGAGAGATACTGTTCACTTAAATGAGCAAATACCTTTCAAGCCACTCCTTTGGTTTCTCCCACTGTGAAACTTCTGTTCGACAATTGTAGTAGTATTTTTTCCCAGAGGAGCTAATATGCTCAGACCAGTCATCGGCAGAATCATAAGGCTTAAAAACACATTTTAGAAAATTAGCACACGTTAATACAATTTAATCACTTGGTATGAAATATCAAGAATGTCAATGGTTTTCAAGGCATACATATGGAAAAAGACTTGAGATAAAAGTCCCCTGCTCTAAGACGTCTAAGATGTAATTATCTGCATATATATCTTAGGAGACCCTAGTCTATGAAAACCTTCAAGGGGAACAATGGAAAACTCTATAAAATATCAAATTAAACAGATCAGCAGGTTCATTAGGCACAGGAAGAATGACACGAAACTAACATCATAGTGACTTCAGAAAAGCATTACAAAGCCCCCCATTACCACAGTTTTAATTGCTGAAATCTAGTCACATGGAGAAGCCACTCTCAACTGACTGATCTGATGGCATGAGAGTACGTCGGTTCTAAACACTCTAAGGCACGAAGTAATCACAGCCTGCCTGTATTCACTGTTACTCAGTGGGAAGAAAGCACACACACACACTTCAATGTGAACACAGAGCTAATTAAAAGCTACGGATTTGTTTCAACTTCAAAACCCATGAGATGGGTCAAGTATTAACTAAACCTTGTCTCACACAGTATACAGGGTCGGCGGCGTTGCTCATTTTCCCGTAACTAAAACTGGTCTGTCTTCCGAAAGTTCTCAGATACAGTCTCTTGCTAGTAATTTCACAGGCACTGTAAAATTATAATGACGTTAGAAATATCTGAAAGGCCCAGTTCTCATGGAATGAATCTCAACAAAAGTAATGTTTAAGTGCCTGCAGCAGCTCCAGGAAATCCGGTAGAACCCAAGTACACTTGTACGTGAATTTAACTGTTTTCAAAGGAGCTTTGAGGCTAAAATGAAATAAGGTTATACTCTGGCAGCCCATCCTTCTTCTGGGCTCACCACAGTGCAGAGGAACACAATTTTAAAGCTTAAGGAAAGGGACTCTTATGTACTGCCTACCCAGCTTTCTTTAATCTACCACACAGGAACAAGCTGAAAGAACTTACAAGTTGTCCACAGGTCACAAAAGTAATCAGTGGCAGAAGAAAGGATCAAAACTCAGGTTTCTGGACATCTATTATTTCCACTAAGTCAATACCAATTTTGGAAATGTCGTAAGAATTCTGAGGACAGTTGAAGAAACGATGCAGATTATGCTCTCAGGCTGGTGTTCAAAATCATGAAGCTGCTGGAAATCAGCCCTGTGCTTCCAAACCTCTAAAGACCAGTGGAGAGTGAACTCTCAAGCCCCCTAGCTCCCAGGAGGCTTTGCCAGGCTGCAGGAAACCCAACCACAGAAGGTGGAATTCAAAAGGCTCTTTTCCACCACCTACCACTCCCTACACCTACATTAGTATATGCCAGCTGAGCCCCTCTACGGAGGTATCTGCAAGATTTGGTTTGCTGGGCAAGTGGCCACGTGGGGTTACTAGTTTGGTCTGGAGAGGCAGAAGGAGATTTGAGGCAGGGGAACAGAGGCCACCAGAGTGGAGCAGAGGGTCTAAGCCCACGCCCCTCACAGCGGTGCCTGTGCCGGCTGTGGCCTGTCTGGAGAGAAGAGGAGCCCGCGGCACAGCGCACGCTGACACACTGCTTCCCGAGCCAAAGGCCCACTTCCGGGACAGACGCTGCCACCGCTCAACTAGGCAGTGCGTTTGACGGCAGTCAATCTGCACTCTGGCACAGCCTCCAGGACGGTTCAAAGTTCACAGACCAGAACCTTGAAGAGCATGGGTTCACCAGACCCTAGGCTGGTACGAGTTAATGTCTTACTTAACAGAACGTGCTCCAGGTACAGCACTGCAATCACATACTAGTAACTTAAGCTCATCTTCTCCACCCTACTTCTATCCTCAAAAAAAGGTTAAGGAAAAAACCTTTAAGTAACAGGGTTTTTAATGTTTTTAAATGCTGAAATGCAACAGGAGGTGTTAAATTCCCCACCCCCCTCGTTGTATTTTTTTCAGCCTTACTAAGGTATAACTGACAAATAAAATTGTAAGACATTTAAAGCGCACACAGTAACGACTGGACGCCCACGTTCACTGGGAAGGGTTTGCTCGTCTAGTTAACTACCACGTCTGTCTCGTCACCTCACTCACAGGCGCTTCTTCTGGTTAGAACACTGACGCTCTACTCTCTTAGCAAATTTCCATGACACAATACAGCATCACCAACTATAGTCATCACGTTATATATTAGATTCTCAAGTTCCTTGATTAAAAAAAGGTATCTAAAATTAAGAATTAAACAAAAGTTTTGCAAACATTTCAAGTTTTCTAAATTAGGCTTGCTGTAGTTGCCAAGTGCTGCCCAGGAACCCTTGAGGAACCCCGAGATCATTCACAAAATCACAACTATTTTCATAAATAGTTTCATAAATAATACTCAGATAATTTTGTCTTTTTCCTCCTCATTCTATCACAAGAACACAGGGGAGTTTTCTCAGAGGCTTTATGGGAGATCTGATATCACAAAAGACTGAAGGTAGAACAACTATGAAATTCTATGTTTCTTCTCCCTACTCAGGCATTTAAAGAGATGCTCAATGTCTATTTTTCAAAAAAATAGAAAGTTATTTTTCAAAAAAATATATTAAATGTGTTGACATGTAATAGCTTTACAATTTTTAAATTATCTTTCAAATTTATGAATTTTAATTTTTAATATGGTTACTCACGACGGAGTCCACATAAACAGAAGCCCTCAATTTTCATGAATATAGAGGCCCTGAGACTATGAAGCATGAATGGCTGCTCTCTAAGAATGGCACTCAATAGTTCCTGTAGCACCCGTCTACTCTTCAGTTCAAAATGACTTTTAGAACTTATATCAACGCTGCTTTTCTCTTCTTAAATAAAAAAGCATCTCCCTATTTACTCTCTCCAAAATAGAGTTCCACCACTTCTCCTCAAAGTTAAACTATGGAAAATAAAGTGTTAATCTCGGAATTTAATTATGCACTGTTAATAAAGAACAGTTCATTAAATAACATCAAAGATGGCACTCACTGTAACAAAGAATTTCATGGAGTCCTAAGAGTTCTATGGTTAAGTAGAATATCTTCAGTCAAGACTGGTTACAGAGAATACATGTGAAGAAGAACCTCCAACTTAAAACCTCCAGAAGATATTTAATTGATAACAGAAGATATTTAATTCATAACAAGGGGAGCTGGAGTATAAATGCAAAGTAACCTAGGACTGAATTTAAAGCACTTCCAGCAAATCAAAATTGGTAAACGATACTTAAGGGAAGATTCCAATTATAATGTCTTTAAAGGGAAATAAATTTCTCTTCCTAAATAAACAGATTTTCTGAATAAAGAGATCTCTTTAAAAAAATCAGGAATATGCATAACATAATCTAAGGCAGCCTACATGATGTCTGTAAATCCTACCATGATTTACATTAGGAAGCAGGAGGCGTTCAACAGGCTACATATTTAAATTCAACGAGGCCTACCTGTGAATATCTTCATACTAAAAAACAAGGTAACTGCAACTCGACTTCCAACAGTTAACTTGATAAATATAAATCACCCACACAAACACGTATCTGCGTGCATAACTCCAAATAATACTGCTACTGATTTTCAAAGACATATTTAAAGCTCAGAAAGCACAAAATAAAAACCCACTTTAAAAAAAAGCTATTCCGTATTTTAACCTGGGTTAAAATAATGTGTTGACCTGGGTTACCTGATATTCTTCTGTTCATCTCTTCTTTCATTATGAAAGTATTAATGAAAGGCGACCTTATGTTTTACTTTACTACTCAA
The DNA here is from genome assembly GCF_963455315.2 of Globicephala melas. Lineage (NCBI taxonomy): Eukaryota > Metazoa > Chordata > Mammalia > Artiodactyla > Delphinidae > Globicephala > Globicephala melas. The sequence goes on along the minus strand of NC_083315.2, from coordinate 1,129,944 downwards.
AAACCTTCCACTGGAAGTGATTTTAGGACAAAGTCAGTTTACAAGTAACCTTCAGAGATGTTCAAAACCCAGGCTCTCAGGTAACATTAAATTATAGTTTGCAAAAATGTCATTCCCCCCGGGTACATTATGGTGAAAAAGACCACTACTTGAGGTTAATTATATACCCAGAGTTGAAATCTACAGAAAGGGGAACCCTGACTCTGAAAACACATGACATCTAATCTGTCTTCAGTTTCCATTCACACAGCGCAGTCCCCTGACACCCTTTAGAATTTGGATCTTTCAAACTTATCTGATGCCCATTATTTATTCTTTCTGATTTCATTATGTCAATCCATTTCTTGAAAATCAAAATAATCAGAAACTGTTTTCCCTGAATAAGGAATTTTTTCCACCAAAACGATGTCCACATGGCCCGCCTCTGTCCTAATAGCAAATACCAAATCTAAACTGTCAGTAATAAAGGAAACGTTAGGTTAGTGCTAGCCTGTTAATTTAATGGGGCCATTTTTCACAAAAATAGAGACACGCATTGCAAAATGCTGAGTATATGTCTTAGTGAAAGTGATTCAGCACAAGCAGTGTGATGACAACACCTGTGAAGGTTCATCAAGCTGTCGTCTCAGTCTCGATACCACCCTTTCTCTATTCTGTGATGCTAAGGCTGGGATAACGCCAATTACATTCCGTTTAGCCAGCTGGCTTCCTCTTAGATTCTGCCAATACCAGGCATTAGAGGAGGGATGAAAGGCAGGAGGAAGAAGCCTTGCAGTGCAGCGGGTTCCATTTTCCAGCTCTCAACCCAGAATCAGAACCAGCTTCGTCGTACCTCGCAGAGGTACCATCACCAACTGTGCAAGGCTCTTCCTCTGAGCAACTGGGTTCTGATGACCCCAACCTCTTCCTTTTGCTCCCAGCCGTCAGGGGTAATCACTATATGTTCCTTTTCCTTTCCTGTATTTGAAATTCTCTATGCTAAAATAACCGGTCTGAGTCCTGTTTTCCTAATTGGACCCTAAAAACTACTCTAAAATTTTTATGAAAATCGCTGATGTCTCAATTTTCTATGGAAATGTACTATCTACACTGATTCAACAAGAGACAAATAATAATAAACCCCAAGGGTTTTCAGTACCGATTCAGGTATGATCACCTGAGTAACAAAGGCAATGTCTGCCGGATTCAGCCTACACTTCTACAGCCTTCTAGTTGTTCTTCCTTCCTATAATGTATTTTCCTATCATGTTTTTAAAATTGCAAACATGGTACTTCACTGATTATACCCTTTAGTAGCTCTCCACTGCCTTTACATATAGTTCATATTCCCTGGAAAGGCAGAGAATGCTTTGTAATCCGGCCCCATTTCTCTCTGTAACCTGAGCCCCTGCCATTCCTCCACACCATCGAAATCCGTGTTCTGCAAACATGTGGTGTTATTTCATACTTCTACGTCTTTGTAGGTGCTGTTCCTTTTCATGCTACACAAATTCCAACCTCTTCCACTGCGTGGGTTACAGTCAGTCTGTTGGCCAGCACACCTTCCTCTTCCAGGCTGCAGCCCCCCTCTTGAGGGCTCCCCAGCAACATTAACATGCATCATTTTAATGGTTTACTTTTCAGTCTCCACCATAGGTCCAAAAGTTCCTTTAAGATGGGCTACATTTTCTCAGTTCTATACATCAACAACCTAGCATATGCCTGGGAAATTGAAACCTTATTTTTGAATGAATGTATTAAAACTTTTGTTTGAACCTTGACTCTAAAAAGTTCAACCTGAGTAATAGTTAACTTCATTAACAATTACTTCATTTTTAGAAATACCTACAATTCCTCACTGGGTTTCATGCCTTTCAGGAGAGGGACCTCTATGTCACTAGTGTCTTGTAGAGTATGTAATACAAGTAGACACTCAATAAATTTATAGAATTTTTTTAACAGAAGTTTATAGATTATGAAAAGAAGCAGCTCAAGTTAAGCCACAAGTTTCACAATCTAGAGTTCTGTGTATCTCAAGTATCACAATGGTAAATTCTGCTCCACAGAGGAAGGCAAACAATATTATTTCTTGGTGAAACAGTACCAAGATGGCATATTTGGACCACGCTCAGTTCGAATAATAAGGCCAGCTCATTAGTTCAAGTGCGTTAAGAAAAGATCAACTTTGATTTAAAAACAATTTTTTTGCAATGAATTCCAAAAACACAAAATTGGGCATGTTTATATACTTACTGCATCTGAAGTTTTGCTTGGATTACTGCTTGGATTAGAAGAATGTGAATTTGAACTATGAAGAGCACTGTGGTTGTGTGAATTTTCTTGGGGAGAGTAACTGGTCCCTTAAAAAATAAAAAGCAAAGTGAATTATAAGTCATATTTGATGTTTGCACTGGTTTCTATCATACTACAGATCACTGTATATCACTAACTCATCATTGCAAAACCTCATTTTTATCATTTCTAGCAACTTGTAGCTTTTTATAAAATAAAAGTTCTAATAAAGACACAACGTACATAGAGAAAAGGCAAAAAAGTTCAACTGACAGAGAACTAGAAGTCACAATTATCCAGTACGTTTTTGCAATTATTTTTCAACTTCTTAAACAGTTTCCACACTTGCTCTTTTAAGTTTTGCCAAATTTCAACTAAAACAGTATGAAGTTTTCAAAAAGTTAAGTTTCAGGAAAGGTGCCTGCTTTCAAGATGATGAAGATGGCATCATATCTCCTCACTACAGGACCAACTCTTCCTAAAAACTGCTTAAAAGTAATTCATGAGTTTTATGAATAATCTACACATCTCAGAGACCATCAGGGATGATGGTTTCTATTGTCTTAAGAAAAACCAAGATATAAATACCCACACTTGATTCATGATACAAAAAGGTCCACTACAAAAATCTAACTGTTAGTACTTCAATTTCACTCCACGTCTTTATTTTTCAGCATCAAGGTAACATAATTCAACTCCCCACACCCAAAAATGAGCTAGCAAGTGGTATGGAGGCTACAAGACAATGAACAAAAAACTGGAAGTGGGAAGAGCAATTTAGATGGTCCAGTGGTCCTGGAAATTAATTAGCAGTCAGAACCAGAGCTGTTATGAGAAGAAATGAGTAAGAATTAACCATTTCAATCAACAGGAACAACTACAGGCCTACCTCTGTTTTACTGGGCTTTGCTTTATTGCGCTTCAGTTACTGGGTTTCTTACAAATCGAAGGTCTGCGGCAATCTTACATCTATCAGCGCCATTTTTCCAACAGCACTGGCTCACCCCGCGTCTCTGTGTCGCAGTTTGGTAATTCTCGCGGTATTCCCAACTTGTTCGTGTTACTCTATTTGTTATAGCGACCCGTGGTGAGTGACCTTTGAGTTGCTACTGTAACTGTTCTGAAGCACCACCAACCACCTCCACTGCCCCGCCTCGGGCCACGCTCTTCCCTGAGACACAGCAATGCTGAAATGAGGCCAGTTAATAACCCTGCAATGGCCTCTCAGTGCTCAGTGACACAAAGAGTCACACGTCTCTCACTCCGAGTGAAAAGCCAGACATGGTGAAGCTCAGTGAGGAAGGCTGGTCGAAAGCCAAGACGGGAAGCAAGCTGGGCCTCTTGCACCAAACAGTTAGCCAAGCTGTGAATGCGAGAGAAAAGTTCTAGAAGGAGAATCTGAAGTGCTGCTCCAGTGAACACAAGGAAGAAAGAGCAACAGCCTTAACTGCTCCTGTGGAGCAAGTTTTACTGAGCTGGACGGAAGATCAAACCAGCCACAACATTCCCCTAGGCCAAAGCCTAGTCCAGAGCAAGGCCCCAACTCTCTTCAATTCTACGAAGGCTGAGAGAGGTGAGGAAGCTAGCAGAGGTTGGCTCATGAGGCTGAAGGAAAGAAACGGTCTCCGTAACATCGAAGTGCAAGGTGAAGCCACAAGTGCTGGTGTAGAAGCTGCAGCAAGTCACCCAGGAGATCTAGCTAAGATCATTCATGAAGGTACCTACACTCAACAGATCTCCAATGTGGATGAGAGAGCCTTCTGTTTCATAGAGAGGAGTCAATGGCTGGCTTCAAAGCTTCAAAGCACAGGCTGACTCTCTCAGGGGCTAAGGCAGCTGGTGACTTGAAGTTGAAGCCAATGCTCATCTACCATCCGAAAATCCCAGGGCCCTTAAGAACTCTGTGCTAAATCTATCTACTCTGCCTGTGCTCTGTAAAAGGAACAGCAAAGCCTGGATGACAGCCCATCAGTTTATAACATGGTTTACTGAATATGTTCAGCCCACTGCTGAGACCTACTGCTAAGAAAAAAAGATTCCTCCCAAAATATTACAGCTCACTGACAAGGCATCTGGTCACCCAAGAACTCTGATGGAGATGGACAAGATTCGTGTTGTTTCCATGCCTGTTAACGCAACATCTATTCTGCAGCCCATGGATCAAGGCTCACTTCAACTTCCTGTTCTTTTTTGAGAAATACATTTCATAAGGCTATAGTTGCCACAGACAGTGAGTCTTCTGACTGATCTAGGTAAAGCGAATTGAAAACCCTCTGGGAAGGATTCACCATTGTAGATGCCGTTAAGAACATTCATGATTCACGGTAAGAGGTCAAAATATCAACATTCACAGGAGTTTGGAAGAAGCTGATTCCAACCCTCACGGATGACTTTGAGGGGTTCAAGACTTCGGTGGAGGAAGGAACTGCAGACATGGTGGAAACAGCAAGAGAACTAGAAGTGGAGCTGAAGATGTGACTGAATTACTGCAATCTCATGATAAAACCTGAATGGATGAGGAACTGCTTCTCATGGATAAGCGAAAAAAGTGGTTTCTTGAGATGGAATCTACTCCTCGTGAAGATGCTGTGAAGACTGTTTGAAATGACAACAAAGGATTTAGAATACTCAGTAAACTTAGTTGATAAAGCAGCAGCAGGGTTTGAGATCATGGATTCCAATTTTCAGAAACAGGGTTTTTTTTTGTTGTTTTAACATCTTTATGGGAGTATAATTGCTCTACAATGGTGTGTTAGTTTCTGCTTTATAACAAAGTGAATCAGTTATACATATACATATGTTCCCATATCTCTTCCCTCTTGCGTCTCCCTCCCTCCCACCCTCCCTATCCCACCGCTCTAGGTGGTCACAAAGCACCGAGCTGATCTCGCTGTGCTATGTAGCTGCTTCCCACTAGCTATCTATTTTACATTTGGTAGTGTATGTATGTCCATGCCACTCTCTCACTTCGTCCCAGCTTACCCTTCCCGCTCCCTGTGTCCTCAAGTCTATTCTCTACGTCTGCATCTTTATTCCTGTCCTGCCCCTAGGTCCTTCAGAACCATGTTTTTTTTTTTTTTTTTTAAGATTCCATATATATGTGTTAGCATACAGAATTTTTCTCTTTCTTACTTCACTCTGTATGACAGACTCTAGGTCCACCCACCTCACTACAAACAACTCAATTTCATTTCTTTTCATGGCTGAGTAATATTCCACTGTATATATGTGCCACATCTTCCTTATCCATTCATCTGTCGATGGACACTTAGGTTGCTTCCATGTCCTGGCTACTGTAAATAGTGCTGCAGTGAACACTGTGGTACATGACTCTTTTGGAATTACGGTTTTCTCAGGGTATATGCCCAGTAGTGGGATTGCTGGGTCGTATGGTAGTTCTATTTGTAGTTTTGTAAGGAACCTCCCTACTGTTCTCCATAGTGGCTGTACCAATTTACCTTCCCACCAACAGTGCAGGAGGGTTCCCTTTTCTCCACACCCTCTCCAGCATTTATTGTTTGCAGATTTTTTGATGATGGCCATTCTGACAGGTGTGAGGGGATACCTCGCTGTAGTTTTGACTTGCATTTCTCTAATGATTAGTGATGTTGAGCACCCTTCCATGTGTTTGTGGGCAATCTGTATATCTTCTTTGGAGAAATGTCTATTTAGGTCTTCTGCCAGGGGCTTTTTGAATAGGGACTAGATTTCACATTCTATGAAACAGATTTATCTAGAACACTTAGCAAAACTAACAACTGTAACTTAAAAAAAAAGAAATGAGGAGGAAAAGGAATTTAGAAGTGGATCAAGAAGTCTCTTCCATTAAAAAGATGGGGACTTCCCTGGTGGCGCCGTGGTTAAGAATCCGCCTGCCAATGCAGGGGACACGGGTTCGATCCCTGCTCCGGGAGGATCCCACATGCTGCGGAGCAACTAAGCCCATGTGCCACAACTACTGAGCCCGCGTGCCGCAGCTACCGAAGCCTATGCACCTAGAGCCCGTGCTCCGCAATGAGAAGCCCACGCACGGCAACAAAGAGTAGGCCCTGCTCTCCGCCAACTAGAGAAAGCCTGCGTGCAGTGACAAAGATCCAACACAGCCAAAAATAAATAAATTAAATTTTTTTAAAAAGATGAAAGTTAGGGGACGCACATAGAATATAATGAACAAGCACTATGAGCTCAGAATGAAGTAACGGCATGGCGAGAGAAAAGGCAATGACCAAGATTTAATCCTGGATAGGACCCAAGTTACTGGGGAAACTAGAAGCAGCTTCAGATCCAAAAACGCGAGTGATACGACTAAAGACAAAAGGGGGTTAAGTGCCCAGCAAAATGTAGCTGATACAAGAGAGGAAATTTCCCAGCAAGACCGCTGCTTGAGATGCCCGACAGTTTCTTCATCATCTACTTACTTTTAAATTTGTCTTGCTGGATGGTATGTATTTATGTAAAACACCCTAAACTTTTTTTTAATACAGTAGTCAATGAATTCTTCAATAAACACTGTAAGAATGAACACGACTGAAAGAAGAAATCAGTCAAGAATAAGCTCACGCATACAGGAAGGTTAGCACGGAAACTGAGACTGCGGTCCTCAGAAAAGCCTGCTTGCAGAGTTGGTCCCTGGCTGGCACAGTGACTCTTCAGGAGGAAGAGCTGCCACAACAGTAACTGCCAAGAGTGGCTGACTGTGGCTAAGCTGTTGTGCAGACGATATGGTTTATGCTGAACACCTGCTTTCCTACTGAGAATCCAGACTTCTGGTGAAAACTAGGCAGAGATGCCTACCTAAGAACCCAAATCCAATAGAAACCTTGGGTACTAAATCTCTAATAAGCTTTCCTGGTGGACAACATTTCACCAGTGTTGTCACAATTCGTTGCTGGAGGAATGAAGCGTCTGCTTGTGTGACTCCACTGGGGCAAGATTCTTAGAAGCTTTTTGCACCTGGTGTCTTCCAGGTTTTGCCCCAGATGCCTTTTCCCTTTGCCGACTACATTTTGTATTCTTTCATGGTTCGTAAGTCATAGCCATGTTATCAAGGTCCTATGACTCCTCTTAAGAGGATCATCAAACCTGGGGGGTGGTATGAGGACCCCATCACATTCAAAGAAAACTCAATACTCCAAATTAGACTTTAAAGAAAATCTCTGCTCTATGGCAAAATTTGCACTTTTCAGCTGTAACTGATGAATTTCTTTTTTTTTAAAATCAAGCTTTACAGCTGCATGCAAATAAAAAAGAAACAGTAATATGGACTACTACAACACCATACTTATATACACGACGAGTTGAGATTTCCACGGAAATTTCCATAAATATGTTGGCAATGTTGAAGAAAAGGCCGGTATTACTGACTGAAATGATCCCCAGAGTAGTTCACTGAGAAGCCTGAGTTAGATGCCCTGACATTTATTTGCATACGTTCTTGAGCAAGGTGTAAGTCTATGAGATTAAAGTGCCACACAAAAGGTTTCTTAGAAGACATGATAGGGATAGTACTCTATAAGCCTAAGATTGATTAGAAATGAAATCTATTGATCTCTCATGAGGTTAAGATACAGGAATTCACTTTAGTGTTAGTCTTCATATCCATGGAAATTCAAAAAATTGACAAGCACCCAATTAAGCTCTTAACCTCTGAAGAAGTGACCTGTCTTCCACCAGCCTGACAGACGTTATGGGACAGTTCTCAGGTCTACTCTCAGTGCTTTCAGAGGGCATGACGTAACAAGTAGAAACCATAAGCACCAAGGCACACCAGCATAAGACTTCATAATCGAGAGAAAAACGGCATCAGCTGTTGAGAGGAAAGTCATTTGCAGAAACAGGAGCTTTCTGAATGGGGACTAGACTCCACATTCTACGAAACAGATTTATCTAGAACACTTCGCAGAACTAACAACTGTTAACTTAAGAAAGAAGTGAGAAGGACTTCCTTCCCTGGCGGTCCAGTCGTTAGGACTCGGTGCCTTCACTGCTGAAGGCGCGGGTTCTATCCCTGGTCGGGGAACTGAGATCCCAGAAGCCACGAGGTGTGGCCAAAACAAAAGGAAAAGAAAAAAGAAAAAAGAAGTGAGGGGCAAGAGTGAGATACAGATATTTTACTGCAAGACTAGGGATAAACTCACATTCCTAAGGAACCAAACTAAGTGAAAGGTGTTACAGGAAGCATGATAGAGCCGGCAACAGAGCTGTGGATCAGCGCCAGAAGCATGCACTTAGAACTGATGGCAGGGCAGCTCTGCCTCCGAGGATCAGGACCAGGATAAGCTGAACGAAGGTAACTCTCCATTTAAAAAGCTACAGTTTATATTATCTTCCAAAGCACTGGGGGGGAAGGGAGGCATTAAAAGCACTGAGGCTTTTAATTTCTCCATGTAGTTCTTCCCAACATGAAGTAACATGCAAGCAGGAAAACAAGGTCAGAGCAATGATTACGGTTATGGTTTCCTACAGCCGTACCTTAAAGTGCTACAGAACAGTGTTTCTTTGAAAACTCCTATTTTATCTTAAAAACTCACACAAACTGTTATATCCTATCCCATGATGGATGGATTTGTATGTTTCAGGATAAGAACAGAAGGGTTTTTTTTTTTTTAAGTAGTAGTAGTAGTAGTAGTAGTCGTAGTAGAATGTAGAGTCTAAAGCCGAGAGAAAGAATAAGCGATTTGAGGATGGTAACATATCCAAAGAAAAGCAGAGCCATGCATAAAACCTGAACTCAGATTTTCAATGCTAAATCCAGAGATTTACATACATGTATGCTGGTGAGAGATCATCTCATAGATGCTGTTTGGCCCAACAAAGTAATGGAAGCAAAAACTGTTTGTATGTCTGGTGCCCTAAAAAAAATTATGCTTTCTTTACATTACCAAGAAAAAGGCTTGCTACTTGAAAGAAACAGAAATTATCTCCTTGAGAAAAGTAGAAGTTGTGGCTAAGTGGGATAAAATTGGTTTTAAGCAATACACATTTAAACCAACCTTAGAAATTAAAGTTAAGACTGATAAAGCAAGTATTCAAGACTTCTAAGAAAGGGATACTACTGAGAATTACTTGGGGTCTTGCTTTTGGGAGGGGGCAAAAGGCGGGGCGGGGGGGCGTTTTATGTTCATCCTTGCAACTTGATCGACCTACAGGAGTGGGCAAAGGTCTCCTGTCCCGAGCTCCAACCCAAGGCAGACATGAAAAGGAGAGGTGGCAACATGACTGGATGCTAGTATCACACGAGAACACAAGGATCCAACCTGCTGGGTGTGTGGTGCAGCCACAGCCACTTAAGTACTGTCTACGGCTACTTTTGCTCTTTTCACTGTGGCAATGACTATGTGGACTGGAAGACTAGAATTTTTACTATCCAGCCCTTTAAGAAAGAGTTTGCTCACGTGAAAGAACGCTCACTTCACTAATCATCAGAGAAATGCAAATCAAAACTACAATGAGATATCATCTCACACCAGTCAGAATAGCCATCATCAAAAAATCTAGAAACAATAAATGCTGGAGAGGGTGTGGAGAAAAGGGAACCCTCTTGCACTGCTGGTGGGAATGTGAATTGGTACAGCCACTATGGAGAACAGTAGGGAGGTTCCTTAAAAAACTACAAATAGAACTACCATATGACCCAGCAATCCCACTACTGGGCATATACCCTGAGAAAACCATAATTCAAAAAGAGTCATGTACCAAAATGTTCATTGCAGCTCTATTTACAATAGCCTGGAGATGGAAACAACCTAAGTGTCCATCATCGGATGAATGGATAAAGAAGATGTGGCACATATATACAATGGAATATTACTCAGCCATAAAAGGAAACGAAATTGAGCTATTTGTAATGAGGTGGATAGACCTAGAGTCTGTCATACAGAGTGAAGTAGGTCAGAAAGAGAAAGACAAATACCGTATGCTAACACATATATATGGAATTTAAGAAAAAAAATGTCATGAAGAACATAGGGGTAAGACAGGAATAAAGACACAGACCTACTAGAGAATGGATTTGAGGATATGGGGAGGCAGAAGGGTAAGCTGGGACAAAGCGAGAGAGTGGCATGGACATATATACACTACCAAACGTAAGGTAGATAGCTAGTGGGAAGCAGCCGCATAGCACAGGGAGATCAGCTCCGTGCTTTGTGACCACCTGGAGGGGTGGGATAGGGAGGGTGGGATAGGGAGGGTGGGAGGGAGGGAGACGCAAGAGGGAAGAGATATGGGAACGTATGTATATGTATAAGTGATTCACTTTGTTATAAAGCAGAAACTAACAAAAAATAAATAAATAAATAAAAATAAAAAAAGTTTGCTGACTCCTGGACTGGACAATATTCATCTAAGACAGATAGTTAACATAACAATGTAAGATGCTGACTTCTTCCCTGACAGAATTTTCACTATTTAAAAGGCAGAATAATCCCTCCTACTTGTCACTCTCTAAACTTCAGAAGGTAGATCTTAAGGGTGAGAAGGATATAACCTACAGTCTGAGAAAGATGGAGCCCTAAGAGAGTACTATGGGAAATGGACCCAAAAAATGTAGCAAAACTCACCTAACTCAGCAAGAAATGGGTGTTAAGCAATTAGATTGCCCTCGCATTTAGAAAAAGGGAAGTTGGATATTAGGTGGCAAGTGGGAAGTATATACAATTCTATATAAACAAACAAGGCTGGGAAATGCAAGCAGCTTTTTTAAAGGTGAAACTAGTTTCCACTCTACTCGGGCAAAACACTATGGCATTTGTGTCCTTATTCAGAACAAGACAACCACTGGGATTCCCTACTACATCCTCAGACTTAGAAATTAAGTCTTAATGCCTTCTCCAAGAAACTGGAAAGAACACGTAAGGTACACCTATAATGATAATGAAAGATTTCAAGTACATCCACCACCCCGAACTGCTATTCAAACTAACACAAGCAGGTAGCAGGCATGACTAAGGTTCAGTAGTGGACCTCGAACTTCAGTCTATTAAAAAATGTCGAATTCAAAGTTGAATTTCACAGAGATTGTGATTCACACTATATGAGACGGGACCTCAAGACCTGAATTATTAATAGGCACTCCCTCTGTCAAAATGGTTTTGGTGGTCCGTATGCAGACTGCACTTTATTCCAAGTGTCCTCCTCTCATCACTTCAAACCAGAGACCACAAATATTTAAAAATAAAGGGATTTCACAAAGGATGTCATGTATCTGTAATGGGTATTTCTGCCATAACATAATAAATGTTTTCCTGAAAAACCTTAAACTCTGCAAAACTGCACACTAAAAGTTTTATGGGAAAAATAGGGTAGAAGCAAATCACTCGAAACTATGCAACTTTACCACAACCAGAGCACTAACAAAAACCTGAACAGCACCGGCAAGCAGCTCAGCATGGTTGCAGACTGCTTCAGGGGATATTAAATTGCTGGGGTTGAGAACATGGAAATGAAATTCTGAGCATTGAGGCTACAATCCAAATAGAGAAGAAAAGTGCAACTTGCCACAGAGAGGGAGCCATGCAAGACGAGGGGAGCAGACTTGAAATGTTCTTTAGGGGTCCTGCCTGTACAGCTAGTTGAGGGCTTTTTCTTTCTATTTGAAGGTTATAACCTTAACTCCTACTATTTTGATTTGCACTGCCTAGAAAAACAAAATTTCATGTATGAACCAACACACAACTTCAGTTTACACTGATGCCATTCACCAACTGCATATGAGCTAACTGGTGGTGAAAAGCAGAAGTTGTAGCTAACCAGACTTTCTCCTGGGGAGAGGGGAAACAGGTAAGATGACGTGTCAACCATGGGCTGGCAACCTGACAGTCGCCGGTAGGTGAGTTACTCCCCACAGACCTGCACCATCCAAATGACAGCCACTGGCCGACACACAGCTAGTGAGCACATGACGTGCAGCTCCTCTAAACTGAGATTTGCCGTTATGTGTAAATACACAATGGATTCAGAGACTTAGTACCAAAAAAGTGCAAAATAGCACATTAATACTTTTATATTACGTAATATATTGGGTTAAATAGTGTATTAGTAAAATTAATTGCAGACATTGGCTACTAGAAAATTTAAAATTGCATGCGTGGCTTGCTGGACAGCACTGCTCTAGACGAAGATGCCCACTGACACTTAGTGAGAGGCGGCCAGGGATGACTACTGTGCACAGGACATTTCTCAAAGAACTGTTGCATATCTGAAAAATCAGTTTCTAATCAGCTGAGTCCAGAGCCTGATTCTGCTTAATACAACCTGCTGAATTTTGTAGGAATGTAACTGTTGCACAAATTGTATTATACTTAGTTTTGTTTTGAACTTTTACCAAAATGTTCACCACTCAGAAAAATTTCATCACCAGTAATGCCATACAATACACCTGCACTTGTATTTATTACAAAGAAATGGTATCAAGAAGACACCCTTGTTAAGAGCGTTAGGACGCTCTTAAACTAGTAGAGATAAATGAAAGATAACAGCTCTCAATGACTTTCATTAATAAAGACTATGTTAAAAATAGTACTGCTGGGCTTCCCTGGTGGCGCAGTGGTTAAGAATCCACCTGCCAACGCAGGGGACACGGGTTCGAGCCGTGGTCCAGGAAGATCCCACATGCCGTGGAGCAACTAAGCCCGTGCGCCACAACTACTGAGCCCACCTGCCTAGAGCCCGTGCTCCACAACAAGAGAAGCCGCCTCAATGAGAAGCCCACGCACTGCAACGAGGAGTAGCCCCCGCTCACCGCAGCTAGAGAAAGCCCGCGCGCAGCAACGAAGACCCAACGCAGCCAAAGATAAATAAAATAAATAAATTTATTTAAAAAAACAGTACTGCTATCCTGTATGTTTATCCCAAATGAACATGCTAAATATATCCTGTATGTTTATCCCAAATGAACATGCTAAATATTTTCAGCAAGGTGATACAAACTACTTTGTGAAAATCACATTTAACATTATCTCCTTTGAAGCTGCCCATATCTTTCCTGTTCTTACATGTGCAGGTAGCACGTATTATTCATGCTTGTCTACAGGCTAGAAACGGGACATTTACAAAATACTTGAGAAGGTGCACATGCAACAAAGAACACTGAGTTGGCTCCCTTCCTCACATCATACACAAATATTCAAAGTGAATCACAGAAATTAATGTAAGAGCAAAAACTGTAAAACTCTTAAAATACAGGTGTAAAATACTGCCAAAAAAACAAGCGAAAAGAAAAACAAATTAGACTTTGTCAAAATTAACAACTCTGTGCTTCAAACTCTGTGTCAATAAGAAGACAATCCACAGAATGGGAGAACACACTTGCAAATCTTATGCAAAGGGCTTTTATCTGGTTCTACCAGTAGGAACTCTCACAACTCAATAAAAAAGAAAAACCAGACTTCAGAAGAGTGAAACAGGCTTTCTTGGTGGTCCAGTGGGTAAGACCTCACGCTTCCACACGCAGGCGGCGCAGGTTCGATCCCTGGTCAGGGGAGTTCCACATGCCACGTGGTGCAGCCAAAAAAAAAGAGTGAAACATCCCAACTTTCCCCAAAGACGCACAAATGGCCAAAAGGCACATGAAAAAATGCTCAACAACATTAGCCGTTGGGGAAATGCAAATTAAACCTGCAATGAGATACAACTTCACATCCATCAGGATAGCTACCATCAAAAAGACAGACTTGGGCTTCCCTGGTGACGCAGTGGTTGAGAGTCCGCCTGCCGATGCAGGGGACGCGGGTTCATGCCCTGGTCCGGGAGAATCCCACGTGCCGCGGATAGGCTGGGCCCGTGAGCCGTGGCCGCTGAGCCTGAGCGTCCAGAGCCTGTGCTCCGCAATGGGAGAGGCCGCAGCAGTGAGAGGCCCGCATCCCCCCCCCCAAAAAAAAAAAAAAAAACAGAAACAGACAGGCTTAATAAGTGTTGATGAGGATGTAGAGAAACTGGAACCCTCCTACACACTGCTGCTGTGAATCTAAGCACTCAGCTGCTTTGGAAAACAGTCTGGCAGTTCCTGAAAAGGTTATACATAGAGTTATCATATTACCCAGCAATTCTACCTCTAGGTACATGTCTAACAGAAATGAAAGCATGTGTCCACAAATGTTCATTGCACACTATTCGAAACAGCCAAGACACGGAAACAAACCAAATGTCCCACAAATGATTAACAAATGAATAAAACATGGTATATCTATACTATGGAGTATTATTCAACAAAAAGGAACAAGTACTGCTGCATGTTATAACATGATGAACCTTGAAAATAGTATGCTAAGTGAAATAAGCCAGTAACAAGACTACAACAAGACGCCTGAGCGTCCAGAGCCTGTGCTCCGCAACGGGAGAGGCCACAACAGTGAGAGGCCCGCATACCGCCAAAAAAAAAAAAAAAAATAGGCCAACTACGGAGACAGAAGGGAGATGAATGGTTGCCTAGGGCCGCGGGCACGTGGGAGACGGGAACAGTAAGAGCCACAGGGTTTCTGTTTGGATGACAAAAACATTCTAAAACTGGCTGTGGTGGTGGCTGCACAACTGAACTCCCGTACAGTTCACTGTAAATGGGCCAACTGTACGGGACGTGAATTACACACCAATAAAAATGTTACCAAAAAAAAAAGTCTACCATATCTTACATGTGACTTCTACTTGTCTAGCTTATACAGAAGTCCGTCATCATTTCTCAAATTCTAATCCTATGAGATGTTTTCAATAAACAATCTTGCATGGTCACGCGAACCTGGAAAAAGCTGTATATGGTACTGTTTTACGGAAAACTAAAATGTGCTTTAAAGGCTCTGAGAATTACCGTTAGTGAATAAACTTTAACCTGGGGGAGGGGGGAGGGAATTAAGTACATGATACAACGTGAACAAACCTCAAAAACACCATGCTAGGTGAAAAAAGCCAATCACAGAAGACCGCATAGAATCCATTTCTATGAAATGTCCATAACAGGACAATCTATCAAGACAGAAAGTAGACGAGTGGTCTGGGCGCGGGCAGGGAGGGGAAGAAAATGGAGAATGTCCGCTAACAGGTACAGGAGGTTTTTTCTGGGGGGGGAGGGGTGGCAGGGATTAATTGCGTGGTATGTGAATTATATTTTAATTTTTAAAAATAACGTTTAAAATATTTTGCTTTTTTACAGGACGGGGAGGTTGGGTCTAACCAAGTTGAGAACCACTCATTTAGTGAAGGGTACTCAATCAGGCCGCAATCAGGCAACCTGGGCTTCAGTCAAGATTTTGCCTCTACTTTACTAAAAACTGAAGAGGTCATCGAACTTCTACAGTTACCTCCACTTGTCAAATAAGGTACTGGTTTACAGTGTGCAGGGCTGCAAAAAAGTCACAACTAAATCTGAAATGCCATACTTAGCAACGTTAACAACCTCTTTTGACCTCTGCCATCTGACTTTTCACTATGGGATTAATGAAGATTTTAGAGTAAGATTTTTATCCTCCTTTCTGTTAGCTCTTCAGGAGGGCTGTATTAACAAAGTAACAATAAAAGTCTACAGCCTTCAAACTGCCTATGCCCTTAAGATTCAGCGCCTTATACTTCTACTTGCCTAAAAAAATTATCAACTCTCAACTCTTCAGCGATCTCAGGCACTTGGTTTGCTAACACACACAGCACACAGGCAGTGAGCACCACAGGGCTATGCAGACTTAATCCTGGACTAGCGATCTCCTCCTCTTTACTGACTCCAGCAGAAATTCGCTGGGCTCACCATAATATTCTAACTGCTCTCCCACTATCATTCTTATCTCCATTTCAAAACACTCTCTACAGAATAGTCAAAGTAATCTTTTAAACATGTACCTCAGATCATGACATGTGTTTTGAATTTTAATGAGTACAGAAGGAAGCCATTCACTACACTTCGGCTACACTGGCCTCTTTCAGTTCTTTGAATATATGCCCAGTTCTTTCCTACCCTAGATCCTTCATACATTCTACCCCCTCACCGCTTACCTCCCACTCCGTCTGCCTATTTCTTCAGGTCATCCTTAGGTTTCATCTTAAATGCCAAATCCTTAGAAAAGCCCTCCCTGATCCCTCAATCTAAAAACAAGCCCCCATCACAGCACACACTGTCCTTAACAGCTATTCTTATGCAGTGTAATCAAGACTACATCTCACATTGCTCCCTATGTTTTCTCGTTTTTTAATTAGCTGACTGGCTAGCCTAAGGACAGAATGCATTCCTTTGAGAGAAAAACATAAGTTAGTATGGAAAACAACGAGCACTTTTAGTTAATTTGTGAAATTATCCTAAGATTCTAAAAGGGAGAGTAGGAAACTGCAACTGAAAAACTAAGCATCCTCCCAAGCTGATGCCTTTAGAGACAGAGAAAGAGGCGCAGGTGCTGGCACGCCTCAAGGTCTCTCTCCAAGTATTTTCACCTCCTGCCTAATCAACTGAGCAAGAAGTGGCAGAGTTCAACCTTGGAAACCTCATGGTCACGGCAACCCCTCACCCCATCTATGAAAGGGTGAAAAATGACCAAAGGAATCTTCAAGTGTGTGCCATGTCCTAAATGTTTCGTACACTTAAAACTCTCAGTTACACTAAGATAGTGAGAAACTACACAGATCTAAGAGATTTAACTGGGTACAATGAGATGGAGAATAAACTTCAGTCACGGAAAACAATAGGAGCAACTGGCATAAAAAGAGGTAAACACAGAATGGCAAGGGTTCAGAGGGCAATGAGTAAAACTAGTTTGACAGGAACATGCGGTTCCCAAATGAGATAAAAGGGAATAAAGCTAACTTAAGCTAAAGACATCAAGGGCCTTGGAAATCAAACTAAGGGAAAAAAAAAAAGAAAACAAACAGATTTTTATCTTCTGGACAAAGGACTGTCAAAATAAATAATTAAAAACCTATTTTTTGCTTTTGAGGTTCTTTTTTTTGGGGTGCTTTTGAACAGTACTGGGTGCATCATGAAAAAAGCAGATTAAAAGTAGGCATCTCTAAGGGTAACATAAAAGACTAAAAAAGAGGTTTAAGAGGATTCTTTCTAGAGAAATGGTTACCTAATATTCTCCCCCCAACTTCAAGCTACAAAATTTCTTGCTTACATGGCTGGCTGCTCATCCTTCAGGTGTCAATTCACAAGCTGCCCCTAAAAAAGCCCTTCCCTGACCACCTCCTACACCTGCCTCCCTCTCTCCTGACATTACCATTTTCAAATCGTAATTCATTTCCTTTACAGCACACATCTCAGTATGAGATCATCCTGTTCATCTACCTTAGATCATTTCTCTTCCCCTAGGAGGGAAGCTCCCTGAGCACAGGGAACCTTGCCTGTCATGCCACGCTATAAACCCTGCATGTAGTTACAACGGTGCTTGAGTTTCTCAACAGACTCTAAAATAGACACATGAATGGAAGCCCAATACCACAACAGGAGCTGCTCTTCCTGCAATGGTGGTAGTGGGGGATTAAGGACAATAATTAGCCCAGTCACATTCTTGGAACCTCTGGGCTCCATACAGTATCATTTAAAAAGAAATAACAGGGCTTCCCTGGTGGCGCAGGGGTTGAGAGTCCGCCTGCTGATGCAGGGGACACGGGTTCGTGCCCCGGTCTGGGAAGATCCCACATGCCGCGGAGCGGCTGGGCCCGTGAGCCATGGCCGCTGCGCCTGTGCGTCCGGAGCCTGTGCTCTGCATCAGGAGAGGCCACAACAGTAAGGGGCCCGCGTACCGCAAAAAAAAAAAAAAAAAAAAGAAAAAAGAAATGACATAGATAATCTCCAGAGATTAGCTGTCGAAAGGCTAGGTAGTAGTAACAAGTTCTATGTATCATGAGCAGGTATATAAACTTCACCTGTTAAATATAAATAACATGACACAGCAAAGAGTTCTAACAAGACACTCATGACCTGGAACACCCACTGAAATTGAAAATTACTCTCGACTTCCCTGGTGGCACAGTGGTCAAGAACCCGCCTGCCAATGCAGGGGACACCAGTTCGAGCCCTGGTC
The DNA here is from genome assembly GCF_963455315.2 of Globicephala melas. NCBI lineage: Eukaryota > Metazoa > Chordata > Mammalia > Artiodactyla > Delphinidae > Globicephala > Globicephala melas. The sequence continues at coordinate 1,111,678 of NC_083315.2, read as the reverse complement.
TGGGAAGATCCCACATGCCACGGAGTAGCTAAGCCCGTGTGCCACAGCTAGTGAGCCTGCGCTCTAGAGCCCACGAGCCACAACTACTGAAGCCCACGTGCCTAGAGCCCATGTTCCGCAACAAGAGGAGCCACCGCAACGAGAAGCCCGCGCCCCGCAACGAGGAGCAGCCCCCGCTCACCGCAACTAGAGAAAGCACAGCAACGAAGACTCAATGCAGCCAAAAAAATAAACTAAGATCACTGAAACAGAGCCTTAGGCTTAAAAAAAAAAAAAAAACTTACCCTCCATTCTATTACCTGTACAACATAATATAAACTGGAAAAGCGCTTTTCCCAAAATTTTAAGGTATATGAAAGAAAAAAGGCAGCATATTCCAGCAGAGTTACCTCAAGGAAAACAGTAAGTTTCCTCTTACAGATAAGACACTTTGAATACTGCTCTTGTGTGTCCCTTAACAGAGACACATGCAAACAAACAGCATTTACTCCATCTGTTTTTGCTGGGTAGTCATCCTGCTTTGGATCAAGACAGGCCTGCAGTTTGGGATAAGGTACTGGTGAACGAACACTGGACACTGTGTACCTAGGTGTGCTCCAACTGTGAAATGGTGTCTGTTAAAGGGGAGAGTCAACACTGCCATACCACCTAAACCAGTTTTATAAACATTTAAGTGACATATGCAAAACACTATGAAGTATTTTAAAAATAAAAACAGAAGCTCAGAATAAGGGGGAAGAGAAGCTGCAACAGATAGATGACATTTGCTGATAATGTTTAACCTACATACTGATTTGATGACAACACGCTTTGCACAAAGAATATTATTTCATTATCTCTTCGCTCTCCCTTCAGTCCCAATCTTCCGGTTCCTCACCCCCCTCCCTGTCCAATCACAGCTCTAGCCAGACTTAGATTATATAGATTTATTGAGGAGCTGTTTCAAACTTTCAAGGAAAAAGTATATAATCTGTTCCAGAATCAGACTCAATCATAAAATTAACCAACTGGAAATCCTGGCAAACATTAACAAGAATTGCAGAGCAACAGCAGAGCAACAGTTGAATATTCAAAGTCTTGCATGAGTATACACATTGAATGGTAACTTCTTAAAATATGCTGTCAACAGATAATGAAGAGCATTTGATAGATTTCAAAGCATTAAACAACTAACTGTAGAAATAGCTGGATGTCTCCTTAACATGAAAAAGTGTCTAATGAGGAATGATCTTTACATAATGATCATCTTATCACCAGGCAATACCTTTTTAATACCAAGAACCACACCCGCGATTGAGTCTTTTACTGTTTTTTAATTGCAATAACTATTATTTGATTTTCTAAAATAAAGAACAGGTATTAATATTATAATTGGAAGCTACAGAAAAACATGAGGAAGGATAACTGTATCCTCACAGGCTTTTTTTCTGCACATACATCTAATACCCAAAGACAGAATCACACTACTTTACATGTGTATTTTTCTACTTAAATGGCAGACAGAAGAGGGGGGAGAGAGGGTCACTCGGCCCAACTGAGTAGAGAACTACCTGAATCAGAGGAGAGCCCTGCCACTCTAAAACCCTGCCTGGATCCACAGACGTTGACTCTTGGAAAGAGAATTAAAGACAGTGGAAGTTCAGGGCTTCCCTGGTGGCGCAGTGGTTAAGAATCCACTGAGCCCTGGTCCAGGAAGATACCAAGGCCGCAGAGCAACTAAGTCCGTGCGCCACAACTACTGAGCCCACGTGCCACAACTACTGAGCCCACGTGCCACAACTACTGAGCCCGCGTGCCACAACTACTGAAGCCCACATGCCTAGAGCCTGTGCTCCACAACAAGAGAAGCCACCACAATGAGAAGCCCGCGCACCGTAACGAAGAGTAGCCCCCGCTCGCCGCAACTAGAGAAAGCCCACGCACAGCAACGAAGACCCAACACAGCCAAAAATCAAATCCATCAACCAATAAAATTATTTATTTATTTTTAAAAAAAGGCAGAAGTTCGGAGAAAACAGTATGAACTGCTACTTTCCCACATGATCACTCTCCTCCTAAAAGACACCTCCCTCACCTTCTTCCCTTTATCTGGACTCATTTTAGGAACCACCAACTTCTAAGGCTACAATTAAGACAGTGTCCAGAAGAGTAAGAAACAAAGAGAATCTAATCACACTTTACCTATATATATTTAAAACCCAACAGAATGACTTCACTCAAGTACACAGAAACCATTCCACACAGAGCCTGTGCAGAGACCAAAGTGGCAGTATATAATAACCTAAACAGAAGAATACTTCAAAAGAAATCTCAGGAAACCAGTAACTTCTTAAAACAAATTCTCTTTTATCTCAAGAAATAAAGAGAACATGAATTCTACGAAACAAAGCAAGAGATAAAAGGATACAAAGGAGGGGGGTGGAATAAATAAGAGGAGGAACTCAGTGAAAAGATGAAATCCAAGAAACAAAAACCACCTTAGAAGTAATGAAAGAATCAATACTGCTGCAAGCAATGTCAACCACAAGGAACACAGACCTGAGAAATATCACAAAATACATGGGACAGAAGGACAGAGATGACAGCATTTAGAGGTAAGAGGCCAGATGTGAAGGATGAAGCCAACATATCTAGAACTGGAGGTCCTGAAAAGGAGGAGAGAAAACAGGGAGGGCACCCAAGAGAAAAGAAAGCTTCCCTGAAATAAAGAAAGATCTCCATCTGGAGACTGAAGGGGCTCACCATGTAGCAGTGAAAAGTAACAGAGAACCAATAAAAACTGACACATATCCTCACATTCTGGTGAAGCTGCTGAATTGTAAGCATAAAGACAGAATTCTTAAAGCATCCAGGCAGCAGAAGCATGTCACTTACGAAACAAAGAAGGGTTCACCGCAGACCTCTCCACAGAAAACACTAAATGCCAAAAGACAATGAAGTAATGTCTTCTGCTAAGAGAAAAAAAATGGATGTGACCCAGAGAATTATTTTTCCAACTAGGATGTCATTCATGAGTAACAACAGAAAGAGGACATCCTCAAATATTCAAGAACTCAAAACTTAAAGTACTCATATTTTGGGAGGTGATGGGGTTAGTAGATAATCCTAAGAAAAATCAAACCAGCCATTCACCAGTGGAGAAGCTGTGCTTTCAGGACAGGCAGCATGCACTGAATGAAGCTAAACGCATCTCCTTAACAGCTGGGTTCAACAGCCACACACTATTACCAAGCATGTATTCTGATACCTGCCTTGTGCCAAACGACTGACATTATACAGCAAATCATTGTCAAAATATACTCTTTAAACTTTTCCTTTGTTACAATTTTATAAAAGCCGTCAATGACATTACACACACACACACACACACACACACACAGAGCACTCATTTAACAAATGTTTCATTTTCTGAATATTTTACTATATGCCAAAGACAATGCAAGACACTAAGAGAATAGGACCGAAGCCATTCCTCCCTGAAGCTTAGCATAGCTTCCCAAACTTAACTACGTATTGAAAGAAACTGAGGTGCTTTTTAAACAGTTAAAATTCCTCGTCCCCTTCACCACTTTTCATAATTTGAGGATTTTTAGGTTTGTTTGAACTTCTTGGGTGACTCTGATAGCCAGGTTGAGGAGCTACAGGTCTGCCACAGTTACAACATATACAGTTGACCCTTGAACAAGGCGGGTTTGAACTGCACAGGTCCACTTATGCTCAGGTATTTTTCAGTAGTCAATACTACGGTCCTACAGGGTCTGTGTTCGGTTGAGTCCAAGGACTTGGAGGAACCGAGGCTACGGAGGGACACCTCTAAGTCACACTTAACCCCCGTGCTGTTCAAGGATCAAATGTACTGCGACCTCTCCAGGTCTCCTGAATCTTCAAAGGCAGATTAAATAACATCCAGTAATCTTACTGTTGACAGTATTTTATTCTAAGTTTTTTGACAACAGCAGTACAGTCATGATATACTTTGCTATAAATGTCAGAGTCTAGATTGTGTCACTGCTTCTTGAACAGTTTTTAAATGTCTTAAAAACAGTGACAGCAAAACTGACTTCTGTGAAAATATGTAACAGCTCAAGAGTTTGATAAGTTAAAAATAAATTACCTTAAATACATACTTAAGTATAAATAAACACAATATAAACAAATTAAATGTGAACAAAGTATATTTGTTTCACAGAACACACTGACCAAATATCAAAGTACAGGTTATCCAGAAGAGTTGCCTATAGTATGACCTGAGCAAAATGAAAAGCAAATCTGGTACACTTACTATCACTCCGTGTTAGATACAAATATTAAACATTAATTAGCACCTTTCCTTTAAAAAAAATCAGCTATTTGTGTAATGACTTACAGAAGAATGTGATTAGAGAGACGACAACAGATGAAGATTAAATTCTGGCAACAGTAACAGTTTGATAATTGATGACAATGAGTGAAGATTTTCCTACTTGCAACTGTGACTAAACAGTTAAGCAGCAATTATACTCCGGCATTCGTAACAGAGAGATGAAAAGTTACTTCACACAAAAATCTGTACGTGAGGGCTTCCCTGGTGGCGCAGTGGTTGAGAATCCGCCTGCTAATGCAGGGGACACGGGTTCGAGCCCTGGTCCGGGAAGATCCCACATGCCGCGGAGCAACTAGGCCCGTGAGCCACAACTACTGAGCCTGCGTGTCTGGAGCCTGTGCTCCACAACAAGAGAGGCTGCGATAGTGAGAGGCCCGCGCACCGCGATGAAGAGTGGCCCCCGCTTGCCACAACTAGAGAAAGCCCTCACACAGAAATGAAGACGCAACACAGAAAAAATAAATTAATTCATTAATAAACTCCTACCCACAAAAAACAAAAAAAAAAATCTGTACGTGAATGCACAGCTATATCGGTAATAGCCAAAAACTGGCAACAACCTAAATGTCCTTCAACAGTGAGTGGTTAAACAAACTGAAGTACATTATACCACAGAACACTACTCAGTAATAAAAGAGAAACACGCCATTGACACACAGTCCCTTGGTTCTCAAAGGGAATCATGCCGAGTGAAAAAGAACTCAATCCCAAGAGTTACCTACTGTGATTCCACTTATATAACATTCTTGAAATGACAAAACTATACAGATTGAGAACAGATTAGTGGTTGCTGGGGCTTAGGGAAGCATGGAAGGAAGGAGGTAACTGTGGCTACAAAAAGAATAGCACAAGAAACGGTGCTGAACTGTTCTATAATCCAGACCTGGGCGGGAGTCACGTTAATCTACTCATGTGATACAACTGCATGGAATATGCACACACATGCATGCGCGCGCACACACACACACACACAGACAGCGCGTGTAAAACTGGTAAAATCTGAACAGTTAGTGACGGTGTCCACATCAGTTTCCTGGCTATGACAGTATACTACAGTTATGCAAAGTTTTGTGTTTTTTTAGTAGCCACAGCCAAAGCCAAACAGCTGGGGTGCGAACCCAAGTGTGAAGGCTCCTATTCTCCTGCCTGCTAACAAGTACAGGTGCTGTGGTTCTGCTCTCATCGCCCGGAATAAGAGTCATTCTTGTTTTGTTTGTTTTTTTAAATTTATTTTTTGTTTTTGCAGTACGCAGGCCTCTCACTGTTGTGGTCTCTCCCGTTGCGGAGCACAGGCTCCAGACGCGCAGGCTCAGCAGCCATGGCTCACAGGCCCAGCCGCTCCACAGCATGTGGGATCTTCCCGGACCAGGGCACAAACCCGCTTCCCCTGCATCGGCAGGCGGACTCTCAACCACTGCGCCACCAGGGAAGCCCAAGAGTCATTCTTGCTGGAGGTGCCCTTCCATCACTGCTCTGCACTCTCCCCACTGGACTCCCTAAACTCCACCGACGCGTGTTTAATCACTCCCGTTCGCTCATCTAACCTCCATGGCTTTTCTCTCATTTCACTGCCATGGAATCCATGCACATCAAAACATCCTCCGGATACATCACTCGCCTTCTAGAGAAGCCCCAGTTTCAGCCAATCATGTCAATGAACTCCACACAACACTTTCCCACTGTTCTTGTTCCTTAATTTTTCTGTCAAGTTTTCTCTTTTTAAACACTTCTAGATTTGATGCCATTTCAGAAAGAAAATCTCTATTCAAATAATGTTTTACTATAATTCTCCTTAAAAATACAAGTCTTGGGCTTCCCTGGTGGCGCAGTGATTGAGAGTCCGCCTGCTGATGCAGAGGACACGGGTTCGTGCCCCGGTCCGGGAAGATCCCACATGCCGCGGAGCGGCTGGGCCCGTGAGCCATGGCCACTGAGCCTGCGCGTCCGGAGCCTGTGCTCTGCAGCAGGAGACGCCACAACAGCGAGAGGCCCACATACCGCAAAACAAAACAAAACAAGTCTTGTGTTGCTATCATTAAATTGCCATAGGTCTGAAAAATTCCCAAACCTGTTTAGTGCTATAAAATACAGCACTTTAAGAAACACTTTCAATAAAAGAAGAAGTGGCACCCTTCGCCCTTCCTTCAACTCCAAAATCTCACTTGTCCTATCTCCTAGAGCACAATCACTATGGTTTGGCTATAAGCCAAAATGAAGGAACGTCAGAAATATTAGGCATTACTAAACATCCTACATAGGGCAGAAGAATCGGATTACTTGAAAAGAGTAATGCTGAAAGAATATGGTTCTTTGTGCCTAAACAGTATCATAAAACAGAAAAACAAAAAACAAAGTAACATTTTTTGATTACCATTTTTTGTAGGAATTGTTACAGATTTCAAGCATATTATTCTATTTAATCCTCAAGCAAATCTTTGAGAGGATAGTAAAAATGCCTGTGTTACAATTCAAAAAAGAGAGAAGTTTTAAACAATGAGCCCCAGGCTACAGAGTTACTGCATGGAAGACAAACAGACCCCTGGCCCTGATGCTCCTTTTACAGTATTTTCTTCGCAGTGCCGCCCATGCTCCACTATCTACAGAAGTGACAGCTGGTACAGGAGAGCCGATACTAAATTAGTTTAACCACTTCAAATAAGGGATAGAATGAAATGCCCAAATGCTGTTAATTTTATTAATTTTTCTCACCTTTCTGATCTCCTAAAAGTATATTCTTAAATTATATTCAAATTCAGAAACAACTATTAACCATAACTATCTGCTCATTAAATCACCAATATCGTTCAGCAACTACTGTGTTCAAGGAGAACATGTAACAGACCAAAAAGCATGCTGGAAATGGTCAGATCACTCTATTTGCATCAGATTTTCAATTAATGTCACTGCCCTTAAGGAATTGGGGGAAAAAACATTTAGAAAACCTATGAGAAAACAGAATTCATCTGAAATGTCTGCAGCGTATCATGTACCGCAGTCAGTTCCCAGCTCCCGGTTTTCTGCCCTCCTACCCTCTCACCCTTAACGCCCACCCTTACTCCACTGAAACCATAATATCTCACCCACCATCCCGCCTAATGAAAAACCTTTAAAAGTTCTGTGATCCCTGTTCCCCCCCTTAGGGTCAAAGCCCATTAAAACACACACACGTCCACATACCCTAATGTAAACTGTTTTAAACTATTCTTTTTAAAAACACCAGTTAAAAGTGAACTTCTCTGGTAGTTTCTGTCAAAGGAAAATCTACAAAGGTGACTTTAAGAACTACCATATGACCCAGCAATCCCACTCCTGGGCATATACCCAGAGAAAACCATAGTTCAAAAAAACACATGCACCCCAATGTTCATTGCAGCTCTATTTACAACAGCCAGGACATGGAAGCAACTTAAATGTCCATCCACAGAGGAATGGATACAGAAGATGTAGCACATATCTACAATGGAATATCAGCCATAAAAGGAACAAAATTGGGTCATTTGTACAGACATGGATGGACCTAAAGACTGTCATACAGAGTGAAGTCAGTCAGAAAGAGAAAAGCAAATATCGTATATTAACGCATATATGTGGAATCTAGAAAAATGGTACAGATGAACTGGTTTACAAGGCAGAAACAGAGACAAAGATGTAGAGAACAAACGTATGGACACCAGCGGGGGGAAAGCAGGGTGCAGGGGGGTGTGGTGGGGGATGATGAATTGGGCAATTGGGATTGACATGTAGACACTAATATGTATAAAATAGATCACTAATAAGAACCTGCTGTATAAAAATAAATAAAAATTCAAAAAAAATTAAATTTTATTTATTCAAATAAAAATTAAATTAAAATCAAAGCAAAACAGTCAAATTCATGGGAATAACAAACATCAAAATGAGGACAATTATATGAAACTAATCCTTCCCATGTTTAACTTAAAAAATGGTACCGCAGTGCTCTCTCCAGCTATAATTAAGTAACTGGTAAATAATAATCTGTATACATTAGAGTAGTATGTATACATACACCCCTACTCACTACCAATGGACTGTTAATGCCCAACCTAAGGCCACCCTCTACTTTGCACTCCAAGTGATCCCGCTTCTCTTATTCGCATGGACTACGCGACTCCACGTCCTCCAATGGCTCTTCACCTTATTCAGGGCACAAGCCGACATGCCCCCTCCATCCCCATCTCCTGCCACCTCCCACTCTCATCCGCTGGCAGTTCTCTTGTTTTTCCAACACATCAAACGTGCTCTCACCACAAGGCCTTGACACTTACCCTTCTAGAATGTACTTCCTTCATCCTATATTCATATGCCCACCTCCCCTACTTCCAACATTTCCATCGAGCAGCCCCAACTTCCCAAGATTATTTTATTTCCTCTTATTCAGCTCTATTTTTCTGCACGGCAGCGCTTTTCTCTAACTCATACACTATCAGTTTATTCTCTCTCTCTCCCAAGAGAGCGTGAGCTTCATGAGGGCAGATTTGGCTGCCTGCAAAATGCACAGTGCCTGGCACACAGGAGGCGCTCATGTAATCTCCGTGCACTCTACCAGTGTCTCAGGGAAATACCATGCTCCCCCAACGGTCTTCTACCTTACACATTCCACCTGTTATATCAATAAATTCACCTTGGTGGATCTGTACTACTATACATTCTTCACCCTACAGTTTTCTGTTATCTTCTCACCTTTCACTTGTAATCAACCTTTGACTTCTAGGTGCCTGCCTATTATATCCACTAAAAAGCCTACAGTGTATGAAAATTACGTTCTACTCTTTGAAGAGTGTCTTTATTCCCCAGGACAGCCCCACCGTGGGATTCCCTGAACTCCCTGAGTGCACCAGACTTTACTGATTCTGAAGCAAGCTCATTTACTTGCCTTCACTAATTATCAGCAACTGCAGTCCTTGACACAGTAAAGTGCAGTAACATGAGCCAAGAAAAATGAAAAACTGTGAACTTACCTAGGCTGGTTCACTTACATAAAACTTCTTACAATTTATATTTATAGGGACTTCCCTGGTCGTCCAGTGGCTAAGGCTCTGCACTCCCAATGCAGGGGGCCCGGGTTTGAACCCTGGTCAGGGAACTAGATCCCACATGCATGCTGCAACTAAGAGTCTGCATGCCACAACTAAAGACCCCGTGTGCAGCAATGAAGATCCCACGTGCCGCAACTAAGATCCGACACAGCCAAATAAATAAATATTTATCAAGGTAGTTTGTTGTGCGTAACACTGGAGAACAAAGTAAGCGGCAGCAGGAAAAATAATTTCACAGAAGTAAAGTTTCATCTCTAAAAACCTGGGCTTGCTAAATCTCATATCCTTAATACAGGTAATGATAATGACAACATTAATACAGTTTTATAATACTGTTGTTACACTGCCTCAATATGTGATGTTTACTGGCACTGAAAATGCATTAAATTATGCCTCAGAGCGGGGTCCCCAACCCCCAGGCCATGGACCGGTACCGGTCTGTGGGCTGCTGTTAGGAACTGGGCCGCACAGCAGGAGGTGGGCGGCTGGTGAGGGAGCACAGCCTCATCTGCCCTCCCCATCACCCCACTCCCCTGCCCCGTGGAAAAACTGTCTTCCGTGAAACCAGTCCCTGTGCCACAAAGGTTGAGGACCGCTACCCAACAGTTTATTAACTGATAACACAGGTACTCAAGTTAATTTCTGAACACCTCAGGGTATAGATAACCACCTGTTTTTATTAGAAATAGACTGTTTCAAGTTAAATAATCTTGACTTATGCAATTACCAGTCTCACATGTTTAGGACAATCTCCATCTTAAAACTGTTACACATTTAATGACAAAAATGCAAAGTTTTCATTCAAGGAATCTACTGCTGGCATGCAGGAAACACAGTCTTCTACAATCCGAAATAACCCACTCACATCCAGGCCGAAGCTGAGTGCTAGTGTCAAACAGCCCACAAGTACTGTAACAAATACCTGAAGCTTTCTGATGCAACGAAAGCACTAAGATAGGAGACGTTTGCCTAGAAAGCAGAGGTTTATAAAAATCTTTACACACTGTACATATGACTCAAACACACTGTTTGAATCACAGGTTATTCCAAAGTTCTCTAGTGTGAGCACTAGAGACAAAATGTCATTAAGAATTAGAAGGCGTGTGAGTGCTGACGACTCCAACGGGATCCTACTCAGCCCCAAAGTTTGTCACACTTGCTTCCAGGAGAAAATGAAAGATACTTCCGCAGACTTAAAGGGCTCATGTTCGCTTAGTATCAGAGTTTCAACTTATAGTTCTTTAAAGTTTTAAATATATTTAAATTAAAACATTTTTAAGTACTCAAAGATTTCACGTTAAGGCTTCTCCCAGACTTCTGCCACTAGCATGCCGTGGGATTCACCATCGGGCTTCATCATTCACACAGCACAGAGCAGTGGCTGTCCAACTTTTATGTGCACCAACCTGCAGGTTAAATTTGCTGACATTCAGGTCTCAGCACCCAGAGGTTCTGACTCAGGTGGAACTGAGTGGCATTTTAAACACCCCAAGTGATTCTGGGGCAAATGGTCCCTGGACCACACTCTGGAAAACAATGGTACATGTTTCTGACCATGGAAGAAAAAAAAGAAAAAACAAAAACGCTTCTCTAAAATATGATAAACATAAATTTCTCTGAAACATACTGAAGTATATTCTGAAGAACACAGAAAACCTGACAAGACTTAAAATTACTGGCAGTATATTTCATAGTATATGTTCACTTTTTGTTCAAAAAATCCTCTGTACACCTAAATAAATGCACTGGATTTAGTCTAAGATTAGATATTTAGTCCTCTGAGGGGAGAAGATTCCTGAGAAATCAAGCATTTGAACAGTCTGTTGCTGCCCTGGGTGAGAACCACAGATGTCACTGTCATCCTTTCGACTATCCCATTTCAATTCACTCAATGTTATTACTCCTTAGCAATTATTCTGAACGGCACATTTTTAGATATCATTTTCAAACTAGCTAAGTGGTTGAGTGAAGCCATCCGAGACACCCAGTAGGAAGGCAGACAGACCGTGAGGCAGGAAGGTACCTAACATGCTCGAGGAGAGTCAAGGAAGTCAGTGCTGTAAGCTCAGCAAGTCGAGAGGAGGATCTAGAGACAGAATGTCAGAGAGGTAACAATGCTGCAGTCACAAATCACACACGGGACCTGCGGGCCATTGTCAAGGACATTCGAGAGGGTCTGCTGCCCTGAGAATAAACTGGAGTCAGAAGGTAGGAAAGCAGAAAAACCGGTTCGGAGGCTCAAGATTATTGGTCTGAGCAACTGAGAGGCTATAGTTTCTGCTTATCAAAATGCGGACGACTGGGGAAAGCAGGTTTGAGGGGGGAAAATGAGCAGCTCAGTGTTGGACACTAATAAATAAAGTGCTTCCTGGGGTAACAGACGTGCTAACTAACCTAGACTGGAGATTGGGAGGTTAGAGAAGCGACCTCTAAATTGAAGCCTGAAAAACAGGAAGGAATTAATGAGGCAAAGGGGAGTGGAGGAGAGACAGTATTCTAGAAAGAAACAGCACGTGTAAGTTACCCATGTGTGACAGAGCTCAATTAGCTTCAGAGAACTACAAGAGGGCTAGACACAGAGAGAAGCAGCAAGGTGCTCACTGAAATATCTGTGCTTTACCTGGAGGGCACTGGGGAGACAAAAGATTTTTTCATAAAGAATGAGCAAATGTGCTTTTCTTAGAAGGCGATTCTGGCTGCAGTGTGGATAATAAACTGGGGAGAGGAGGGGACAGTAGACCACTGCTCTGATTTAGGCAAGAGGGGATCACGACCCCAGCTAGAAAAAAATGAGTAAGAAAGGGAGGATAACAGCATTAAGAAAGTCAAGAGCGAAGCAAAGGAAAGGAAACCAAGATGCAGCTAAATGGACAAGCAGGATATTGCACCCACACCTCAGTGCTTACTGCATTACACAGTTAACCTAACACAGCATTACAAAAACATACTTACCCGTGCTAGATTACTTTCCTTTTGAAAAATTCATTTTCACCAAACACAAATCGCCAAATTTAGGTATTAACATGTACACTCTACCTACATACTTTAAACTTAAAAGACCAGTAATGACTCTTCCCTTAACCTTAAATGGCCCTCTATATAATTTCATGACACCTTTGTTTTATAACTTTGTAAGTATCTCATCTGTTAAGTAAAAACCAGAAAAGGCTGTATGTTCAAAAGAACCTACACTAGAATACATAGAACAAAAAATACAAAGAATAAAGAATACACAAGAATTTCTGAAATATGAAATTAAGATTTCTTCCCTTTTTAAAAGTAAATCCACCAGAAAATGGTATTTGACCAACAGAGTAAGTTTAAAATATTTAATACTCGGCATCTTGAGTCAAAATGATTACTTCCCGACAAAGCAAAAAAAATGAATACTATATTTAGTGGGCAACTTAAGACTTAAATTGGAAGCTGTATTGACACGGTCACAAACTAAATCACTTTTTTACATAAACAAAAATGATTTTTGAAGTATATACCATACAGTGAAAACTTCAGGGCTTCTGTTTATAAGAGTCTTGAAAAGTCTCAGCCTTATTTCTCAACTTAAACTTAATGAAGGCAGAGGAAACTACCATGCTGTTCTATCCTTCTCTATATACAGTGATGAAAATACTACATGAACACTGGAGAGAAATATTCCAAAGGTCCCCACACAAACAAAAGAAGCCATACATACTACACTTCTGGCAGGGACAGAGTTTTGGTTACCATGCAATGGTAGACAGACACCCAGCAAATATCTGAAAGCACCAAGCTAACAATGCTCTCTCTCTTAACAGCATGCCATCCTAAAAGATACGTATATCCAACACAAAAAAGGAACTTCTTACAACTAGAATCCAGTCAATATTCAGAGAGCTCTGGCTTCTATGATTCAACATTTTCTTTTTTTTAGGTTTCAAATTTTACTTGGTAGTAGTTCTTTAACACGATGCTTTGACATGTGTATTAAAAACCCAAATGCCACCCAATAAGCGTCTTCTGAAATAACACTGCAGAACACAACACAGAAGGTCCCCATATGCTTCCTGGCCTTCCTCCACTGACAGCGGTCTTAGTGATACTGAAAGGTTACAGAGAGGGAATATCTAGTATGTCCAAGAAGAGACGGCTAACAAACCCAACTTAGGCACCACTCTGACCAACAAGCCTGATTTTCTCCACCTGACAGAGGAGAAAGCATGATGATACACTATTCCAACATCACAAAAATAAATTAGTGCTTTTAAGCCAGAAGACAGCTTTTTAAAAACCACACATATCCTTAAGAATAAACATTGAGAGAAAAATTGGAAAGGTGATAAATTATGTGATGATCTTTAAAAAGATAACATTAGAATACACACATACAGAAAAGTAGATAGGAACCTTTAAAGCATTCACCTTAAGGAGTCTCCAATGATGAAAACTCTTACACACACTTAAGTACTCCTCCATTGAGAGTCTAGAGTATATTCACTCAAATATCTGAGGCCAATTCTTTAATCACTGAAGATGTGTTTGACTATTAAAAATAACTAATAATTCAGTGAAAATACTGGTAACTGAGGTAGGAGAAAAGTTGGCTAATATTGTTTGGTTAATATTGTTTCAGATCAAAAACAAAATGGGACTTAAGAGAAATTAAGATCGATCTGTTACTATGGCTCTTGATTTTCAACAAGATGTGAATTCAACCCCAGAAGATTTCAACTGAGCCACTGCTGGACTGAAATAGTCTATGTTCTTTAAATGAGTTTACTTTTTTTTTTTTTTTTTGCGGTACGCGGGCCTCTCACTGCTGTGGCCTCTTCCGTTGCGGAGCACAGGCTCCGGACATGCAGGCTCAGCGGCCATGACTCACGGGCCCAGCTGCTCCGCGGCATGTGGGGTCTTCCCAGACCGGGGCACGAACCCGTGTCCCCTGCATCGGCAGGCGGACTGTCAACCACTGCGCCACCAGGGAAGCCCTAAGTAGCTCTTTTTTTTTTTTAAAATGAGTTTACTTTTAAAAGTCATAATTTTACTGTCAAAATTTTACTGTCAAGAGCCAAAGTATGCCACGTTATAGTTGTATTCTTTTTTTTGCTGATGAAAAATGATCTTCAGTTAACATTTTAGTCACTTTTAGGAATAAAATCACAACACAATGAATCACTAATTAAAAATAATTAGAGCAGTAATTCTCAAGGGTGAAAGAAATGGAGCACCACATGTGAGAATTTCTGGGAAATTCTTAATTTCAGTAAGCTTGAAAAACCTTATTGAATATTCAAATATAAGGAAATTTGGGGGAAAAAAGACCAACAACCAAAAAAAAAAAGCCCTACAAAACAACAAAAACTCACCTTATCGTCCTGCCTAAATATATCATAGAAAGTACAACTGTAAGATCTCCTTAAATAGTGGGTGGTGCATGAATTTAAAAGGATTTGAGAAACAATTTACAAAAGGAACAGTAAAAAAATTAGTAAAGAGTCTGAAGTTTTAAATGTCATTATTCAAATTAAATATAGTATATTATAGTTTATCATATGGCAACTGATAGCAGTCTAACTATCAAGGTGACTTAAAAGAACTGGTAGGGCTTCCCTGGTGGCGCAGTGGTTGAGAGTCTGCCTGCCAATGCAGGGGATGCAGGTTCGTGCCCCGGTCCAGGAAGATCCCACATGCCGCGGAGCGGCTGGGCCCGTTGAGCCATGGCCACTGAGCCGGCACATCCAGAGCCTGTGCTCTGTAACGGGAGAGGCCACAACAGTGAGAGGCCCACGTACCGCAAAAAAAAAAAGAACTGGTAATAATGTGTTGGAATTAACATACCAATTACTATACACAATTTTTTTAAGAAGTTTATTTAGATAGTTTCCTGAAAATGTGAATAACTGCTTGCTTCCTTCACAAACAGTAAAAAAGCAACTTCAATCCAACCTAAGAATTCTAGAATAGTAAATGCACATGAAAACAAACTCTCTGAGGTTTACTACCACTCACCCGTTTCTCACATGTACTAGATATGTAAAATGGCATTAAGTTTAACAGTACTGAGCACCTACATTTATATGCCAGGCCCTGATACAATTAAAATTAAAACACAGCCTCTGCCTTCTAGGAGCTTAGAGTAAGCAAACCACATATGTGAACAATTACAATTCACTGGACAGGAACTGTAAGAGAAATAGGTTCAAGGAAGGCTTCATACAATAAAAGCACTGGGATCCTGAAGGATTAAGAGGTTTGCCAAGAAAAACAAGGTGGGGTAGGGGTAGTGAGAAGACAGTTTTGGTTGTGAAAAACACATACAAGGGGGACAAAAGTATCTAATGTTCTAGGACCGGGCAAGTAGTTTCTACGTGACTGTGTAGAGAGAAAAGAGGGGGGAGCTGAGAAAAGTTTGGACTCTTGGCCACGGTGACTCAGAAGATTTTCAATTCTTCAAATTTTCTAGCTTTGGTGTTTTTTTTGGTTTGTTTTTGCGGTACGCGGGCCTCTCACTGTTGTGGCCTCTCCTGTTGCGGAGCACAGGCTCCGGACGCGCAGGCTCAGCGGCCATGGCTCACGGGCCCAGCCGCTCCGCGGCATGTGGGATCCTCCCGGACTGGGGCACGAACCCACGTCCCCCGCATCGGCAGGCGGTCTCTCAACCACTGCGCCACCAGGGAAGCCTTCTAGCTATGTTCTGAGATGCCAACTTTCCACCGTGAACATAACAGCAGTTTCTTTTCACCTCAGTGTCCCCTACGTATACCAGGCAGGAAGACCACCCAGGTAGGCATATGAGGAAGCAGGGAGGAAAACTCCCACATCTGCACAGTCATGTTGCTCGTATGTGATGTGCTTAGATTTAGAGCCTCCACAAGGTCTAGGATTCCTCCTAAACACAGGAGGAAAGGAAAAGAAAAGGAATCAAGGATAACTGCCCAAGTATTAACCAAGACAGAGAATACTCAAGTTAGGAACGTCACATGAAACATGCCTAATGAGCAAAAAGGTATGCAAACCTAGAAATCCAAGGAGAGGGTGCACAGCAAGGACAGAACGACGCAGAAAACACTAACATGTCAGTACAGATAAATGAGACTCAGAGCTCAGGAAGAGTCTGTAACAGCAGCATGGAAAGGAAAGACAGCATAATGAAAAAATCAAAAAACTACCAATAAGGAAGGAGAAATCACTTCAAAGGACTCAAGTAAAAGAATGACTGGAAGGTTTTCAGTGGACTTGGCAACCAAGAGATTATTAGCAACCGCGAAAAGAGAAATCTCAATATTACAGAAAGAAGACGCCATAACAGCAATGGGCTAAATTTAAGTTTTTAGTTTTTTGTGTTTTTTTTTTGCGGTACGTGGGCCTCTCACTGCTGTGGCCTCTCCCGTTGTGGAGCACAGGCTCCGGACGCGCAGGCTCAGCAGCCATGGCTCACGGGTCCAGCTGCTCCGCGGCATGTGGGATCTTCCCGGACCGGGGCACGAACCCACATCCCCTGCCTCGGAAGGCGGACTCTCAACCACTGAGCCACCAGGGAAGCCCTAAATTTAAATTTTAAAACACTAGAACTTCTTAGTTGCATTAGCCACATTTCAAGTATTCAATAGGCACATGTGGCTAGTGGCTACCATACTGGAGAGCTCAGATACTGAACCTTTTCAACTACACAAACGTTCTTTTGGACAGTGGCTAACTAACCTACTCTCTTTCCCAAATATGAACGGACAACTTCAAACACCAAACGTATGAGGAAACCAGTAACATGGAAGAGATAAACCAAATCCAGACAGAAAACTTTCTGAGGACACATATTTGACACAGGAAAAACTAGAATATAAAATCTCAAGTGTATTTCTACTGAATCAGTCATCAAATTACAATAAGTTATTTAAAAATTAAATCATCCAAAATAAAACTTTCAACAGGTGGACAAAATGAACACAGCTTTCACTATAATTCTGGCACCAGGAGAACCTGCCATGGGATTCCTCTCCCCAGAGTACAATGTACACACATTCAAAAAGTATCCAAACACCTTTTTACTAAGCAAGAGATAAGAACAGAACCAAAACACATCTAACACAAACCCCAAAAGGAGAAGAGTCAGAAACAATTTTTAAAAAAGAGGGGGAGGGCTTCCCTGGTGGCGCAGTGGTTGAGAGTCTGCCTGCCGATGCAGGGGACACGGGTTCGTGCCCCGGTCCGGGAAGATCCCACATGCCGCGGAGCGGCTGGGCCCGTGAGCCATGGCCGCTAAGCCTGCGCATCCAGAGCCGCAATGGGAGAGGCCACAACAGTGAGAGGCCCGCGTACCGCCAAAAAAAAAAAGGGGGGGGGGGAGGGTGGCAGGAGGAGGAGAGAGCGAATGACCCTTTCTAAGGGTTATCCTCCGGCTAAAACAGCCCTAAGCAGAAGTACAAAAAAAAAAAAGGACCACACTTAAGGAGAGACTGTTGAAGGAGAAATCCTAAAGACTCTCAAGCTGGGGGTGGGAGAGTAGAGGAAAGTGAGACCTACGCATCGTAGTGGGTTAAGCTACCTATAAAAAAGAATTAGGTTTGACGTGGACTTCTCATTTGCAACTACGAATAGTAATCAATTTAGAAGTAGCTTCAAAAAAATTAAATAAAATTTTAAAAGATTCAAGGAAAAATGATTTTAATCTAGCCAAAAGATCATTCTCCATGTACAGAAACAAAATGAAGACATGTTTGGGCATAGCAAAGCCTCAGATTACCACCCATTAAAAAATAATAGTTATGAATCTTTATGTAAACATAGAAGTAGAACACATAAAGGAAAAAATGCTTTTAAAAAATAAGAAGTGAAATCAACTATCATACTGGAAAACTTTCTCACCTGTCAGAAAACAGATCAAGTAAACATTAAGAATAAAAGGATTTCTATTACACAGTAATGTACGACAGAATTAAAGAACTTGATCTAAACAGTTCTTTGTATCGAAGAGAAAAATACATTATTTTCAAACACCTCAAAAATATCTGCTGTAATTAAAGTATTCTGAGATAACGAGAAAAAAATCTTAATTCCAAAAGGCCAATAAAATGAGAATAACTAAAAGTCAAATAATAATTTTTAAAATACCTATTTACAACATTCATTTAGAAATTTGAAGGCACACTTCTAAATACTCCTGGACTTACAAAAAAAAAAAAGGAAAAATCAAAACTGAAATCACCTTTAGGCCTGAACCAAAATGAAATCACTCTATAACTCTACATTAAAATCTATGTAATATGAACAAAGCAGCAAAGTTCAGAAAATTTACATGTCAACCCGTTCTACATTATCAAAGTAGGAACCAGAAGTTTCTCTATTAGTGAAATTTTGATAGGGTTCCCAAACAAGATTGTAAGAGCAACAAAGAGGTCACCCAATGCAAATACATGTCCAAACCTATCTATCTAGACTTGACACCAGAAATCAGTTTTTCCCTCAAAATACGCACATCAACTGCAATCCTCTTAAATTCTACTTCTACCATCTGAATCCAAACCCTCACCACCTCAAATCTACAGCACAACAAGCAGCGCTAACGATACACGGCTTTATATAATCAAAGGCTGGCTAACGTGCCCGCATCAGCACACAGAGGGACAACCTGAAAGCCTAACTGTACAGTGTGCCCATGTGCAAGGACCCAAGGGGAAGTCCTGAAGAGCGTGTCATCCCCTGGGCTAATCACGACATGGTGCTGACAAAAGTCCGGTTCAACGGCGAGCAGGAAGCCCACCGGTAGTTCTGCTCTAAGGAGACCTTACTTAGTGAACGCGAAAATCAACTGATACATACACTAAACAGTAATTCCCTATCTCTGCACTAAAAATAAGTTTGACATTTAAATACTAAAATGAGTGCTACATTTTAAAACCTGTTCTTCCCAAGAATCAAGAACACCCCTAAATTATGAGAGTCAGCATCAGGGACTCACCCAACTCCTTGTCAAGGTAATAATAAATAAATCTAGCCCAAATCAAACTGACAAGGAAATCTGGAGGCCCAAGTGCCTTGGGTCGACGTTTGCAAAATGACCAACACTGACATGTAAGTTCCACGACAAAGGAGCCACCATAACTGCACGAGACACAAAACTGAGGTTGGCCTGTGCTTTAGACAGCACAGCCTGTGACCTAACCCTTCAGAATATTCTTTATAACTTAAATGCCCCATGGTAAACGAGACTCAGCTCTATGCACAGAGTATTACATACGGATACTTTAAAACCCTGATAAGGAGCCAACAGGCAGCAGGAACACGTCGTCACAGAAAAGGCTGTGGGACCGTAGACACCACCACTTCTAACAGCCTATCTTACTGTGTTCCAACTCCCATGTTTTCCCCAGGGCTTCAATTTTCATAAACCACCAGCACATACTTTTATGAAGTTGGAAGAGTCTGGAAACTTATTCTTCACAAATGCATTATTAAATGCAGAAATATTTACCATGATCTTCTCATCTGAGCCAAAATATTCCAAAATAACATCTTTTTCTCGTATTGCTTTTTAGCTACCACGAAGGACTAGTTTTATGGGTACAGTACAGGTCAAAACCCTTCAGAAGATGCCAACACGATGCCATGCTCTTCGGGCGCACCGTCATACAATTCAGAAGTAATCAGAGGTTAAACCAAAAGACTAGCACTATCTAAATACATCAAACACGCTCATCCTAAGTTTCCTTCAAAATGCAATTACAGTTGACCCTTGACCAACACAGGTTTGAATTGCATTGGTCCACTTACAGGCAGATTTCTTCCCCAATGTACACATTTCACAGCACTACACGAGCTGAAGTTAGTTGAATCTGAAGCGCAGAACGGCGGGTAAGGACGCTCGACTGTAAAGTCATACATAGAACGGCTACGGGGGAGGGGGCTGGCTGGCACCCTAACCCCACATCGTTCGACGGCCCGCTCTACTCCTCAGGACCAACTGCAGGAAGACGGTCTGCTAGCACCTGAGGTCGGCCTGAGCACGCCAACTCGGGTCAAGGCTCTGTGTTCCAGAGAAACAAAAACCAGATGAAGCTTAGCACCGGGCTGTCTCAGGAAAGCCTGACTGCACGGGGGTGTGTGTGCCAGAAACACTCGATCTAAGTAAGAGCGGCAGCTTCAGATACAACCCAAACATATCCTGCAGGCCTGGCCAGCTGCTAATACTGGTTAAAAACTCCTCTGCTTCCCAGCATTAGTTCTACTCCGGAGCAATGGCCATTACATTAAATGCCACAGGATGCTAACTGAGCTACTTAATGCGTAACTGTATACAAATTATACTATTATCTGTGCATCAGAAAAGAAGGTGACAGAGAACAAAGTTCTCTGAAACTCAAGAAAGCACACAGTATGATCTGGCAAACAACCACTCTGACTTCTAGACTCCTAACGAGAAAATTCACATTCCTTCATGTCCATCTCAGCGTTCCTCCTCTTGTGCGCACTCTGCCTAGGTCTACAGTCTGCATGTATCTAAATTAAACCAGTGTTTATTTAAAAATTCAGTTTTCTAGTCTCCCCTCCGCACCCGCCCCCCAATGCTCTGATTGATGATAATTCAGATGGAGTCAGGAACTTGTAGCTCTAAAAGCTTCCTAGGTGATTTGAATAGACAGCCAAATTTGGGGTAATTACCCTAAATTTGTGTTTTGGTTTACCCTTCCAACAATCCTAAACATCTCTCAACTGCAGAGCTCTGGATGAGCAGGTAACAAGCTAGCATGGCCCTGTAGCCCCTTCACGTACGTAACTCTCACCGGTCAGACCCCTCACCTGGCAAGTGAAAATAATACCCAGGATGGTCCTTCCTAAGGAAGAAGGAAGAAGGAAGCGGTAGCTTGAGACTGGGGCTGCTGGTCTGACACCAACTCCTCCTCAGTCACAGGAATAAGAACAAACATCATAATGTACTATGTCACAGTCTGAGCACTTGGCTAGATGCTTCACAAGTGTTGCAAGGTTTGTCATTTTCATTCAACCCCACCGCAATCCTAGGGAGTGGACACAAAAACACAGAGCGAGTGACATGCCTGAAGTCGCCCAGCTACACGTTATCAGCGACTGGACTAAAACACAAATCTAACTGAAAGATGGCTCCACCCATTGGTTAAGGGTAAGAGAGAAGTGCTCACATTCTCTGAGCACTAACTAAAAGTATGTGTGGTCAGTCCTCTCACACTGATACTGCTGACACCAAATGTCTACTGAATCACTATGAAAATACACTGAAGACGAGCCAAATAACCCCATAAAACGAAACCATTTTTAATAAAATCTGCAAAGGCTATGTATAGGATCCTTCTCATATGTTACGGCACAAGAATGAGTCCTATGAAAACTACCGACAGGATCTGAGGCGATTTCATTTTCCCCCTTCTCTGCATTTTCTAGTTTTTCTATAATAAATTCATACTAACAAACAGAAATTGTAGTACAAGCAGCACTATACAGTTCAAGGGCCCATTAACTCCAACCCTGCCTGGCATAAAGATGCTGTTTCAGAAATCAAGCGGATAAAAAATTTCTTTAGAAAAATAGGAAAACGTGTTAAGCTAAATAGGTCAACAGGGTGATCATATTCTCCAGAACTGTGCTGTCCAATTCAGTAGCCACTAACCACATGTGGCAAGTAGGCACAGGAAATGTGGCCAGTCCCAACTGAAATATGCTGCAAGCGTAAAATACCAGATTTCAAAGACTTTGCACAAAAAAAGGATTACAAAAAAAATCTTAATAGTTTTTAAAACATGCAGTGCATGCCGAAGTGAGAATATTTTGGATACGCCAGGTTATATAAAATACACTAAAGCTCACTTCTACTTCAACGGCGCCACGAGAAAACTCGCCTTTGTGGCTCCCTTTGCTTCTGCTGGGCAGTGCTGCTCTAAGACCTTGTCACTCACGTGCAGCCAACAACATGGCAACATCTGGGATCTTGTTAAAAAGGCAGACCCTTGGGCCCTACCCCAGAACTGCATTTTAGCGAGATCCCCAGATGTTCAGCATACACACGCATGTCTGAGAAACACTATTCCAGAAAACCAGTTTCATTTCCCTTTCAATCCTGACAATCCCAATAGTCTTTCATCTACCCATTTACTAAAACCTGCCAAGGTGTTAGGCACTGTTCTCGGCAACAGGGATACAAGGGGATAAAATCATCAACAAATTTACTCCCTGTTCTGGTGGAGTATATTCCAGAGGACAAGCAAAACTGTCAGTCCCACTATAACACTTTGCGAAAAATGCAAATTTGTTTGAGCACTACTGATTTACCAGGAAACTACCTGAGCATGCCACAGATTTCCCCACTTACCTACAAGCAATTTCACCCGGGAGAAACACGAGCTGCACCCAGCTGGACCAAGCTACACGGGGATTCATGGCACAGAGACATACGCCTCTAATACCTGCCAGCTACCCCAGCTCAGCGTCCGAGTTACGGGTCACATCCATCCACAGTCGGTGACAATTTTCAAAGGGTTATTTCAGATAACCCTCCTTCCATCACTTGACAGTAACTCACAAACTGCAGCCCTTCCACAAGCTACTAACTTCAGGCCTTCGTCAAGGTAAAATGCCGCATCTACTGTGTCGTTAGTGTACTCCTTGACCGTTTAACAAAGTTGTGCAAGCTCTTCGCAAGGCCGCCCCCTTCCTAACATGCCGCCAACAGTGTTCTTGGAGTCCTGTGCCCCACCCACGTCCCCCCCATAAACCCTGGGGTGCACTGTGCACGGCAACTTCCAGGAACACGTGCTGTAACACAATGACAAGAAAGCGGTAACATCAGGTCACCTAAGTACAAAGAAGGAACAAAGCAGTGGGAAGGACAGGCGATGACAGGACGGCTGAGTGCCTGCAACGGCAAGTAAGGCCTCTGGGAGAGGGTGGTACTTCAGCGGACACCCTACTGGAGAGACGGCACCAGGGGGACATACAGAAAGATGAACAAACCTGCTGCGGGGCCAGTGCGGACAGAGCGGCACCAACAAGGGGAATAGGCCACAGAAGTACCCAGACAGCAGGTTACACAGGGCTCATTACAGGCCTCGGTAAGTAACACAGTCAAGGGAGGGTCTCGAGCATGACAGCGATGTAAGCTGTCATTTTAACTGGACTACTCTGGCTACGTGCTGTGTGAAGCATAAAAGATGTGGGACACCATTCAAGAGGCTCCTGCAGAGTCCAGGCAAGAGGAGGAGGGGACAACAGTTTTACTTTAAGTACACACGGTCCCAGACTTACCACGGTTCGACTTAGGATTTGTTGACCTTACAATGATGTGGAAGCCAACAGGCAGGCGGTGGCAACCATACTTGTAATTTTGAATTCTGCTCTTCTCCCAGGCGAGCGATATGCAGGAGGATACGCCCTCAGGATCGGAGCTCCCAGTCAACCACGTGACCAGAAGGCGAACCACCCCTACACTTACAGCCATTCTACTTTTCACCCTCAGTACAGCAGTCAGTAAGTTACACGCGACGTTCAACACTTTACTGTAA
Source organism: Globicephala melas (assembly GCF_963455315.2). Classification (NCBI taxonomy): domain Eukaryota; kingdom Metazoa; phylum Chordata; class Mammalia; order Artiodactyla; family Delphinidae; genus Globicephala; species Globicephala melas. The sequence continues at coordinate 1,087,754 of NC_083315.2, read as the reverse complement.
AGCAGGCTTTGTGTTAGATGATTTTACCCAAAATGCTTTTGCTCGTGTAAGTGTTCTGAGCACATTTAAAGTAGGTTACATGTATTAAATGCATTTCCAACTTACGATATTTTCAACTTTTGATGGGTTTATCGAGAAGTAACCCCACTGTAAGTCCAGGAAGATGTGTACTAAGTGGTTACAGCTGGAATACAACTTTAAGGTAGAGATAAGGTTTTATGTGTAGCAAAAAGACTTGCTTTCTACTTTCAACAATAGTAGGCTAAATAATTAGATTATACGTTCATCAGTAAAACAGGAATAATCCTAATCAGCCTAATTCAATGGGTTATGGGACCAGGTGAAAAACAATGTAAAAGGGCTTTCGAGATTATGAAGCATCATATAAATCATAAAAAGGAGAGTCTTCATAGGATATATTTTCAAGCCCTAAGTAACTGGTTTTGAAATGACTGACGAACAGTATCTCCAGTTCTTAGCACAGGGTCGCAGAAGCAGAGTCCAGGTACAGATGTGGTCCCAGGTACAGAATCTCTACCAAGATACCCCAGCTCACTGCTAGCTCCACTCTTTCCAGCATCAACAAAATGGTTCCCTACATAAATCAAAACCATTCTGCACAACAAAATAAGACAAACAGAGCCTCACCAGGAAGACAACCTCGAATATATAAATTTTCTGTGAATTATGGACCAGAAATCCTAAGTATGTTACACCAAGAACTTTAAATACATCTTGCACAACTAAAACAGTTCAACTGAGACTGCCTTAAAAGATCAAAGTTCAACTGAGACTGCCTTAAACCATTCCAAAATATTTTTGACTGTGAAATTGAAATCCATTGTATCATAAATACATAATAACCACCTTTTTAAGAATAACAAATAGGTTAAAATGTGATGACTACAAGACAAATGACATGGTATGTGTTCAAACACACGCACAAATCTTTAGAGCAAGTATTTCCTAAAATTAAGGAATACTGAAGAGTTGAAAAATTAAAACTGTTTATCCACCAACCTTATTCTGTTCCTCTTGAAATGGAATACCTATTTCCTATGGAAACCCAATGCAAACCTATCTGCCTAGTTTATTACCTTACTATATATACACTGGACCAATAAAAATAGGTAATACTTATCTATTTTCACTAGACAAGAAAACACTTAATTCAAGTATCAGTGAATTTTAGATTCTGTATGAAATTTCCAAGTTGCTTTGAAAACAAGCCTCTGTATACGAGGGCTTAACTTGAGAAAAATGGCTTCTTCCTAGTAAAATTGGCAAGCTTTCCCATTAAAACTTATTTTTAAAAGTACACTAACATGATCATCTCGTCTAGAACTACACACACACACACCACACAACCACAACCACACACACACACACACGCACACCTACTATAATTCATTAAGATGTATCCGGAGCATTAAGATACAAATCAAGTCATCTTTATACTAATTTGTAATATAGTAAACACCCACCAAATAAAGTTCAAATATGCCTGAATGTTTCATCTCCAACAGTGTACACAAGTTACCAGAGTAGAGAGGACTAATTTCTAGACTAATCTGTCACTATGGGTTCCTTTCATAAAAGTAAATATTCCTTCATCTATAAACTGTAATACAGGGATACCATGTGTACTATCTACCTTCCAAGGTCAATGAGGATCAAATGAGACTGTTCATTTTTATAGTACTTTCTAACATTACAGATGCACAGCATATTTCGTTTTATTCCAAATGTAAAGTTATATGAATAACCGTAAGACCATACTGTGCAATTATCAGTCTATTATTTAATGTGAAAATACTAAAACATTACTAAATCATACTTTAAAAACTGTAAGAACACCAATTATCCCCAAATACTCCCTACTGAACAATTCCTTCAAATGTTACAGTAACTGTCATTTGACAACTGTATTAAATACATTTCCAAATTTCTCCAGATATAGCTAAATGACAAAAAAATAAAAGCTTTCATTATGCAGCTACAAACTTTAACATCTTTAGAAATGTAACCACTAAGGGCAATTTTTCCTTTGTACTCAAAGGTATATGAATGCTAACTCAAAAGCTATGCAAAATCACTGTTAAGTCCCACCAATCAGGGAGCCGATACAGAATATTTTTCAATTAACCAATGGAGCTATCTCCCCCCAAAAGATGTTTCTAACAAGTATGTTTCTGACAGTTAATTCCTAGAAGGATGATGAGAAAAATGGGACAACCCCCAAGAGGCTGAAGTTCTGTGGGACAGCTTTACAGAACCCTTGTAAAGACATCCCTCGTTCCTCAACTCATTTGTACTATCAACATTCTTAAAGTTACTTGGTAACATTATGCTCAGGACTAGTTTCGTTAAAGAAAAACACACTTTAACGAAATGGAAAGAGTTTTACAATTCCACAGAAGTACAAGTTCAACCAGTACTGTGCTGTCGTACTTCTGAAGTGGGGGGATGCAAGCTGCACCTTTAAAAACATGTCTACGCTGCAAAACCAAATCCAGTGTACCTTAAGATTCTTGTTTTTGGTTATTTTTAAACAAAAGATACTTTGCAGATAGATCAGGAAATATATAAAAATAACTTATTCCACCAAGTTAAACAACCTTCTAGGTAAGCTGTAATGTCACATAATTTCCCTTAATTACAACAGATAATCTACATTCCCTTTCATAAATCCTACAGGATAAAAACCTCCAATTCTTTTAACTGCACATACAAAGCTGGAATAAATCCTTTTTAGCTGCAGATTTCTGCGAGTGACGATCCTCCTCAATCCCTGCTTTCTGACTTACGATATACCTTAAAGTCATTTTATATATTACTCTGAATTGGCACTTTTCAAGGAAATCCAAGGTGCCATGGAAGAAATCTAGTGAATTACTGAAAAAAAATATGCTGTGATGTGGACAGATGCCAGTAAAGCCCCATTTGGCGGGGGGGGGGGGGGGGGTGTACACACATCCTTAAATTAGGTACTTATTAAAATTATGAGATTTTTTTTAAATCCTAAAATAAATATCAATTTGAAATTAGTTCAATAAATACAGTAACCTGTTCTTACATTAAATTGTTACTTACAAATGCTGAGTGCACAGATAATCCAACTCACTTGCACTTCACTTTGGATAATGGCTTTGACTGTTATGTGGACATTTATCTAAAATATGTATATATATATTTTTTCTTTGTTTTTTTTTGCGATACGGGGGCCTCTCACTGTTGTGGCCTCTCCCACTGCGGAGCACAGGCTCCGGACGCGCAGGCTCAGTGGCCATGGCTCACGGCCCAGCCGCTCCGCGGCACGTGAGATCCTCCTGGACCGGGGCACGAACCCGCGTCCCCTGCATCGGCAGGCGGACTCTTAACCACTGCGCCACCAGGGAAGCCCTGAATTCATATTTATTTAAAGATAAAAATCTCAGGGAATAAAAATGCCTGTAATAAAGTTACATATTCCCTTTAAATCTGTTTCAAACTCTCATTAGCAAGGAAAAAACAAAAAAACACCTGGAGTCAAAGTATAATGACTAAATATATCAGTATTAACTGAGGGAAGAATCACCACTTCACATCTTTAAAACACAGAATTAACATCAAAGATGCACTCTGAGCTCAAGAATGTAGATTTGATTTTATGGTATTCATTATTATTCCTACCTAGTGTAAAGTAATATGGTAGCCAGGTATATGAGAGACGATACAGTCAGGGATGAAGTTAGTATTAGTTAAAAGCCTCCAGAGAAAGAAAAGCAAACAGCTAAAAAAGCAAATCAGAAAGTGGGGTTTTAACTGAGCAAGGGACTAGATCAGAAAAATAAGTTTCTTTACAAATGGAGCTAAAGAACCATCAGCAAGCAGATGCAAATAAAAAGGAAACTAAAAGCAAACAAGAAATATCTGGACTACACATAGAAAGGAAAACTAAAATCAAAATGAAGAAAGAAAAAGTACAGAAAAAGCAAGCAGCTCGACCACCACCAGAGTGGTGGTGACTCTCCAGAGTCAGCGCCTTTAAGAATAGCTTCAAGGCCAGGATCACATCTTAGCATTACTTCCAGGAATACCACACAACTGCTGACACATAGCAGATGCCCAATGTTTGCTGAATGAATGAGCAACAAAATGTTCTTGGGATTATTTCACCTGTAAAAGAATTTACCAGGCGTGATTCACTGTAAATGTATGAAAGCATTTACAGAAGTTTCCTAGAGTACTTAAAATGACCTCCTTCCTGGATTTGGGGATCCATGATAGATAACCAGATCAGAATCACTAAAAGAGAACCTGGGATACTTATCCATAAGGAGGTGAGGTGCCACATCCTGTTTAGTCACAGTCACCAAAATTTTAAAGATAAAGCAAAATACAGTGCAAACAATACTGCCTTCTAAGAGCTAACATTTGAAATGAAATCCACTACAGAAGAGTGGTTGGTAATAGAATCATCTTGACTACACATACACTATGAAAACTTACCTACAAAATTAAAAACGTTAATAGTTTAAGTAATTCTGTCCAAGAACTTGTAACGCTAAATAACCAAACCCATCTGCTGTTACTTACAAACAAATATACAGATTATCTGTGTAAGTAGCACAAAACTATACTATATTTAATGGAGAACTATATTCCCCTCCCATTCAATAACCATCCAAATGTTCCATCTCAATGCAATCTTCTGATCATTATTAATTTCCTCAACCCAGTAATTATATACAGAGGAGACCGATGTTTCCCAATATCTCATCATACTGAGTATAGCTGACTTCTACCCTAGGAGGCAAAAAAGAGAACCAGAAGATGCAGGATTTTTTTTTTTTTTTGAAGTAAAAGCAAAATATTGAGAAGCTAGTTGAAAATCAGACAGAAAGCCATGTGAGACTACCGAGTTTCCTTAGAAGTTTATAAAGGCACAATCAATAGGGTATATTTATTTCGAACACGTTATCTATTAAGCAATTTAAGATCTTATAACAGGGAAAAATAGAGATTAATTGCCTCAGGGAAATTGGTTTATCCCTCAATGCATTCTTTAGACATGAAATCTGATTATTTTGGTAAATTTTGGCCACATTAAGTCTGAAACAGTTAAGAGTTTAACTTTTTTTCTTGGCCTTCCACCTACCACAAAGAACTTGAGGCAAAGGAACAGCTGAAGTTACCCTTATACCACTGAGGCTTTTAACAAGGTGAATATGTGAAGAAATATACAAGTTACATTAATAAGATCCTAGGGAACAGGAAAAATCTCATTTAAATGTTCACAGCAAAAAGTTAAGAAAAATTTTCTGAATCACAAATGATTTTTTTAACCTGTGAACTGTCTCAAAATACCTACTAAATTTTTAAATTCGCACTTCACCATTAGGAGACACGGCTGAACTCCTTAAAAAAAAAAAAATTCAAGCAGAAACAAGGATCTCAAAATAAACCAAGCCAAATAAACTGAAATCTTTACTTGAAGAGGTGAAAGTTCCTTTCTTGGAAAAACGTCCTGCATTTTTCCCTCACCATTAATAAAGTACTGGTAGGCTACATTCATAAATGCATTCTCTATCAGCTACTGGAGTCCAGTTTTGCATCCTCAGGTCAGCATCTGTTATCTCTACATCACTTGTTTGGGAATCACATAAATAAAAATAAAATATTCTGATGACATAACCATACAGTAACGTCTGCAAGCTGGAAACATGACTGACACCTTTTGTTTTATACAGAATTATCATGAAAAACCAACATGTGAAAGTTTCAACCAAAAAGCTACTCACCACCATCCCTCTCTCTAACTCTGTGAATATGCACATTTTTGGCCTTACTGTGACCTGTGCTGTCACTATATTTGTTTTCAGGACTATCAGATCTCCGCAACATTTTATTTGGTGGTGAAGGATCTGCGGCGTCTCGCATTTTTTCATGTCTGTGATCACCGCTACTGGGGTGACTCTTCGATGAATACTTAAGTGCCTGTAAAACATCACCCCCCCAAAAATAAGAGAATTAAAACATTGAACTCAACTTTCTGGGTTAGTTCTACTGTAAAACTTGGCATATTAACTTCAGTTTTATGAATTTGTATCAAGAAAATTAAAATTTCCTTTTCCAAGTCTGTCTTTAAGTTATTCAAACAAGACCTAAATGACTAAGAGTTACTGTAAGGCTCCTCATACAAATCAAAATACCACATTCAAAAAAAAAAAGATCCACTCCACTAATTATCTTGTAAATACAAGAAATCAGACACTTTGGTAAATTAACTCCTCAATAAATTTTTCTGGGAATTAGAAAGTTTAATCTAAAGGAGAGTACTACCGTCATCCCGTTTTTGCTCTGCAACTGCTACGCTAGACACAAGATATAAGCAAGCATGCACAGGTTTCTGCAATCCAACAACACAAAAGCGTCACTTTCTCCAATGCTTGGACTCACCCATGTAAAGCATTTGGGACCTGACTTCACTGCTCTTGCAGGTGCGGGAAATAATTTTAAGAGGCAGAAAGAAACGCTGGCTGATACTTCTGACCTATCACGGCGGAACTTAATGGAACTCCCTCGCAATAACGTATCTGAGACAACCACGACATGGCAGTCTTTCAAACCGCATCATCAATTATGCTTTGGAGGGCCCGGCTCAACAGGGTTTGACCTCTGACTTATGCAAACTAATGAACACTGTTTTGCACATCAGGGGGCCTAGGGTTTTTAACTTGGGCTTTTAACAAATCATGCTGGCCAGTAACACTACCGTCAGCTTAGAAACCTGCTCTCCTACCCGGTAAGGGATCAGACGCAGAAAGTATTTGCTTCTAGTGTCATCTGAGCGCTGCCAACCATGTCTGAGACCCGCCCCACCGCCGGAATCAGGGGCCACTTCTACCAGGACTTTTTTTTTTTTTTTAAATTACAGGTTTACGTGCAGCCGCCGCACGCACACACTAGAAGCACCTTCCTTACTTAGAGCGGCTGCCCCAGCACCCAAAGACCTCAACTCCGGCAGGAACAAAAGCGCCATCTTCCACTAGCAATGCACTTAGCCGCCCCGAAAACAAACTGCGAAGGGAGAGCGCTCCACCGCGCGCCCAGGAGTCGCAAACCCGTCGGCAGCCTCGCCCCAGCCTCGCGTCTACTCTGGACACCTTTCCGGCAACTTCTCGTCGCCCCGCTACAAAGGAGCGTGGCTCCAGAGGCCCCCGCGCCTCGCCCCACCGAGTCCCTCCCGCCCAGAGGCCCGAGTCCGGCCCCGCCCGGCCGAGATGGGCTCCGCTCGCCACGCGGAGCTGCGCTTCCTCCAGTCACCTGTCAAGATGAGCGCCCACACCTCGACAGCGAGCGCCGCGGGGGCCGAGCGCAGGCTGCGGGCGCCGCGGAGCCGTGGCCCCGAAGGGCCTGCAGCGGCTTGCGAAGCCTGCGCTCGAGTAGCGGCTCCTCCCTCCCCGCCGGCCCCGCCGCCCCGCCGGCCCCGCCGGCCCCTCCAGCCCGCGCCCGGCCCGCGGGTACCTGGTAAGGCTGCGCGTCCCCCCGCCGGTCGTGACAGCTGGAAAACAGGAAGAGAAGCGGCCTGAGGCCGGGGGCCCCGGCGCCCCCCCCCCGCGGAGCCCCCGGAGCCCGCCCGCGCGCACACGCACACTCGCGCCCGCCGCCGCCCGCCGCCCGCGCGGCCGCTCCCCCTCCCGGCTGCTCCGGATCAGGGTTAACAACAAAAATGGCGGCGAGGCCGGCCCAGATAAGGAGCAGCCGCCCCCCCGCCGCCCGCCCCGCTGCCCCAAAACGAAAAGACGATTTACCCATCACTGAGTCTCTGCTGTTTCCTCGCATACATTACCATCAATGCCCGGCCTGTGAGCGTGTGTCGGGGACGGGGAGCGGCCGCGGACCGGGCGGCGGGCGGGCGCGCAGGCGGCGGGCGGCACAGGGCCCGGCGCGCCCTCGGCGACGCTCAGCACCTCCCCGTCACTGGCGCCGGCGCTCCCGGGCCATCCCCTCCGTCCGCACCACGCTCACGCTCAGCTCGGATCGGCTCAGGCCGGGCAGCGGCGAACCGGGGGAGGGGGCACCAAGATGCGTCCGGCTCGGCCCCGCGCGCAGCGACTGCCTCCTCCGCCTTTGCCTCCTCCCGCTCCGCCGCCGCTACCCCTCCTCCCCCCGCCGCCGCCGCCGCCGGGTCCTCCTCCTCCGCCGCCGCCTCCTCCTCCTGCCGCCGCCGCCGCTGGTGCCGCCGCTGCCGCTCCACCAACTACATCCGGGCAACTCGGCCGCTGCGGCCTTCGGAAACCCTCGGCACTTTCCGCCGCGCTCCTCCTCTCCCACCCTCGCGCGCTCCGGAACGCCGCCTTCGGCAAACCTCGGCTCGCCGCGGCCCTCCTCTTCCTCCGCGGCCTGGCTCGCCTCCTCGCGACCCGTCCGCTCTTTCCGGTCGCCGCTGCGGGCTCGCACACGCGCGTCCGGCCGCCGCCCTTCCACTTTAGGGGTAGTCCGGCTCGGGGAGCCGCCCGAGGCTGGTCCCGGGGGCCCCGGGGCGCGCGGGGCGGGCGGCGCCTTCGGGAGGAGGCCGGTGGGGCGCGCGAGGAGCCATCGCGGACTTAAGGGCGGCTGCGCTGCTGCGCGTGCGCCCGGCGGCGCGGGGCGGGGAGGCGTCCCGCAGGAGCGCGCGGGCCGCCGCCCCCGCCCCTGCGGGCTCCGACCGGGAAGCCCCTGGTTGGGCGGCGGGCGGACGCTGGCCCAGGCGCCCGCTCCGCGCGCAGGGACGCGAGCTGCCCCGGAGGCCCGCGCGGCGGCCTGGGGTGGGCAGGGCGCGCCCCTGGGCCGTCGGCGTCTTAGAAGTAAGTCACCGCCGGAAGCGCGGGGCGAGGGCGGCGTGCGTTCCGGGTCACTGCGCGGAGCGCCCGGAGCCCGTGGGCCTGCGCCCCCCGGGTGGGGGGGGGGGTCCGTGGGGGAAGAGCGAGCGCCGCCTGGGCCGCTGATTGGAAACGCGCGATGCGCCTGCACGCGTGGGGGAGGGGGGACCTTGGAAAAAGTGTTGTTTACTGTTTTCCACCCCTAGCCGCGCCCTCCCCTCCGTCTCCTTTCTTCGTTTCCCATTTTTCTCTCTTCTGGTTCCTCTTTGCTCACGTGCGGTCGTTTGGAGGTTCTGCATGTGAATGGAGGCCTGGGGAGTGCTAAGGAAATTGCTGTCAAGGGAATTTGTTAGCGCGCTCCAGGCACAGTAGCGGCGTTGGCACGTTGGGAGGGAGAAAATCAACTCTGTCACCCCAGCTAGGCTTTCCTGGACGGCGGTGGTATCCAGGTGGTTTTATTTCTCCTTCTGTTCTAAACATCTTGTAAGGCAACACTGAATGAAGTGTAATAAACATACACTAAACATACAACAGATTACATGGAAGAAAGAGGTGAGGTAGGAAACAAATCAGAAGAAACAAGGTCCTTCCGAAGAACTGATTTAATTGGTATCCAACCAGTTAATTATGGCTGACCTAATGAAGAGGTGGAATGATGCGGGGAAGAAGGCCCAGAAATCACAGCTGATGGAAAAAGAAAAAAAAAATAATTACGTAGCCTTATTTGTCACATCTACCTGCCAAAAGCCAAGATTATTGCTGTTTGGGAGGACTAGTAAAGTCCACTTAAGGCCCACCGAAGGTGTCAGTAACTAAGAACAAAACTGCCAGTGACTGAAATGAGGAAAAAAAGAAAAGAAAAACCGGAGTCTTTTAAGTGTGGTTTCTAAACACTTTTGTGACAACTGCTCTGAAGACGAAAGACGTCAGATTGGAAGAGTACAGAAAGTAATACATAAATCTCATGCAGAAACTTTTTGAAAGCTGGCAGCAAAATTTATTACTAATTTCTTGTTTGATCATTAGACGTCTGCTGAACTTGTTATATACCGTTTGATCAAAAGCAGCAAACCGGGCTGAGACACGCAGCAAACAGCTCTAGGCAGTGTACAGTCGGTTCTCGTTATTCACACATTCCATGTCTGCGAATTCACCTGCTCACTGCAATGTATTTGTAATCCCCGAATCAGTATCCAAGGGTTCGTGGACGTGCACAGTGAAAAATGTGACTTGCCTGACAGGCACTACTGAGGTTAAAGGAGACGACACTCAGCCTTGTTACATCAGCTCTTGCGCTGTAAACAGATGTGCTTTTCACAGTACATACGGTGTCATGTTTTTAGCAAATTTTTTGTGCTTTTTACTGGTGGCTTTCGTGTTTTAAGTGCCTCCACACCCCCACCCCAGGCGTAGTGCTGAGCTGCTATCTAGTATTTGTGGAGAAAACGTGTGTCCTGCATCCTGTTCGTTTAGGGTTATCATTAGTGCTCTTGGCCGTGATGAGGTCAGTGCTGGTAAATCAACAGTACATTAAATAAGATGTCTAAACAGGAACTCACATAAACAAAGTTAGGTACCGGTCAGTTGACGAAATGTGACCTCAGGATCTTAGGAACCTAACCCTTTGCTCCTCCAGGAGAAGTTTAGCGTTCCCGGTGACTTTATAGAACACAGCTCTCTCAGATAATGAGAATTGACTGTTACTAAAGGACACGTCCAAATGTTACCCGCATTTTTAAAAATCTCATCTCGTCGCCTACTTTAGATTCCATTATCTGTTGTTGTGAGTCGTCCTTTGGAAATACCTTCCATCCTTGCCTTCTCCCTCCACTTTACATATCTAACCCACAGCCCTGCTCAATTCCCTGCATGCGTGAGGAAAACATAACACCTTACTAACTCTGAAAAGAGCTCCCTGGGTTCCTCACCCCCCTCCCACTAACTTCCCTGATCTGTCTACCCTGCCCTCTTCAACAGCTGTTTCACCTCTTCTAAACCTGACGGTACATCCCCAGTCCTTGCTGTGTTGCTTCTTGAGATGATAGATGGAATCAGAAATCTGTAACAGCTTTGGCCCACGCCCACCTTGCATCTACCAGCCTTCCTCCATCTGAATACACTGCTAGCCTCCATAACTGGATGGATGGTCCAAATTCCTGTCCAAGACCCAAACTGCCACTTTTGCATTGAGTTCCATTTTACTCTTGGAATTGTCCTCTTTCCTTAGCAGATTTTCCCCGCTCAACTTGATTGTTTTTTTTAACTTGTAAAGATTTTAATAGCTAAAATCTTGATCATATCTCCCTGCAAATACTACCCCATTGCTCTGACCTGGTCTCCTATACAGAAGGACTTCATGTGCGCATCTGCTACTCTCTCTCGAACCCACAAGTCAGACTTGACCCCCAGACTCCACTGAAACTAAGGCTCCGGATCCTGGGAGCCTCCACCCTCTCAAATCCCACTTTCGTTTCTCAGTCTTCATGTCACTCCACCTGTCAGCAGCATTTGACACAGCTGATGACTTACTCTCTTCCTCCTGAAGCCCCTTTGCTTGCCTGCCAGAATTCCATTCTGTATTTCTCTCTTGCTTCCTAAATGACTGTTACTTAGTCCCCTTGCTGGTTGCCCTCTTTTTCCAGCCTCTAAATGCTGGAGTAGCCCAGGATTCAGATCTCACAACTTGGACTGCTTCTCCTCTCTGTTCTTTCTCCCTCAGCAGCCCCATCCAGATCTCTGGCCAAATGAAACCCACGTTTGAATCTCCAGCCCACGCCTTTCCCCTAAACACTAGACTCGCACTTAACTGCCTACTTTACAGCACTGCTTGAATGTCTGATAGGTGTGGTAGACTTAATATAGTCTAAACCAGACTGTTAACCCCCCTCCCACCCCACCAAAGAACTGTGATTTAGTGTTCCCTATTTCATGAAATGGCAACTCCATTCTTCCAGACTAAAAACTTTGGAGTCATCCTTGATTCTTCCACACCTCACATCCACTCCATCAGCAAATCCCACCAGCGCTATCTTAAAAATATACCCAGAATCTGATCTCAGCTCACCACCTCCATCACAGCCACTCTGATCCAAGCCGCCGTCTTCTTACACCTGGACAATAGCAAAGGCCACCGGGCTGGTCTCCCACTTCTACACTTGCTTCCACGTCATCTACTCACTCATGGCAGCTGTCAGTGTGATCCCTTTGAAAGTCAACAACATTCCTATCTTAAAGCCCACTGATGGCTTCCCATCTCACTCAGAACAAAAGCCGTGGTCTTCCATTCTTACCGTGGTCTGCAGGGCCCTGCGTAAACTGCTCCCGCCCACATTACCTCTGGTTTCACATCCAGTATGACATTTCTGCGTGCTCAGTCTTTTCCCACCACTCCATCCTCCACTTTCCTCCACTATACCGAGCATGTCTGTCTCAGGGCCTCTGCACTAGTATCCTCCTGCCTGAGTGCTCTTCTCCTTGGTACCCACTTGCTCACACTGTCACTTCTTCAGGTCTCTGCTCAAATCTCTCATCAGAAAGGGCTGAACTCTGAGAACTATGTAAGCAGCACCCCACCACCATCTCTCTCCCTTACCTTGCTCTGTTTTTCCTGTGCCTCTTGCCACGTAATATGTTGTGTATTTTGTTTATTGGTTGTCTCCCACTAGAATGAAGGTTCTGTGTGACATCAGATAAATATTTGGTGAGTGAAAGAATATTTACCTACAAAAATATATACAAAGAAAACAGCAAAATATTATAATTCTCACGAAGAAAAAGATAACATGGGTTTATTTCTGCTTGCTTTCTTAAAGAACAGAATTATAAATTGAGTCCTGCTGTCACAAATTAAATGGGAGTAAAGCTGGATTATTCCTAATACTCATAAAATATTGTAAAAGGTAACATTTGAAAATTTATATGAATTTGCATATGTAACAAATCTTATGCAGACCACTTGCGTTTCTGTTGAATGAGAGATCTCAAATTTGTGAATGAGAGATCTCAAGTTTGTGAATGAGCAGAGATCCATATTTCAGCCAATAAATGAACACATATCAACCATTATGGGGGAGATCTATCAGCCAAAAGGCCATGGGTGACCCTGACGTTAGTGTGGCCCTATTGGTGGAGGAAGAATCAGAAAGTCACGTCATCAGGCCTCTAGTTGTAAAAGAGACTTTAAAAGGTTTGCTCAAATTTTTAAAGGGTCACAAAATAAGGATACATCCTCTGAAATTTTTACCAAGCACTTTTCCTTTCTATCTTTTTTCTCTGTCCTTGCCCTTCTCTCAACTTGGCACAGTTTAGTGTTTAAGAGCATGGGTTTTGGAATCAGAGTGACATAATGTGGAGCTCTGGCTACATTATTGACGGACGAGCAGTGTAACCTTGGGCAAATTGCCAGAGTCCCAGAGGTTATGCTTCCTTATCCCTAAAATTGACTTGATAGGGTATAGGGCTGTTTGTAAAAAGTTAATGAACTTCCGTAAATAATTTAGCAGCACGTGGCACATACATAACTCCACTGCTGGTGGATATCATTCATTCATTCAAAAAAAAGCGTTACTGAGTTTCTGTGTTATCACGTCTTGGGAACATAGTATTAAGCAAATTCACTTGGTCTCTGCTCCTATGGAGTTTATGTTTTAACTAAGTGCAGTACATAACTAAGAGGAGACCCTTTGTGTTCTCAGGTTTGTGATGTGAGGCTTTCATTCAACTATGTTGAAAATTAGCAAAAACGCAACAAAAATTATGATTTAGAAAAGGGGAGTAAAAACTTCCAGGACGGCATCATATCAGTATATGGTATATCCTTCTAAGCTGGGGTAATAGTGTAAATAATGGAATCAGCAGGTCCTGGGATTCCCACCCTCCCCACACACCCCCAGGATCCTTGTTGACTCATGTATTCACAGTTGAGCTAAGTTCTGGATTTACAACTTGCCGGTTTTTTAAAGTTTCTCCCAGTGATAGATAACAAAGTGCAGCCAAGATTGAGAACTATACCTACACCCTTTGCCTCTGGGAAAACTTCAGCCTCGATTAACCCAACTGTTCACTTTCTCAGTACCTGAAAGCAGTTGCATGCTGCTGAAGGCTGTTGAGTGAACTTCTGAATAGACTGATTCCTCTAAAGTCTCATGATCACCAAATAGACGGACCCTCAGTACAGCCAGGCAGTCTTAGACATTTCTCTCTTCAACCTCCTCATCTACTCCAAAAAGTTCCTCTAACTTCCACTCTCCTCTCACTGTGCTGCCTCCCCTTCACTTTCAGAAGATAGCACCTCCTTCCTCCTAAACCAAAGCCCCCAAATGGAAATTTCTTCCTGCCTCAAAATAGCCAAATTTACCTACACGCATCTTATCCTTCCTTCTACTTACTCAACAATTTACTGAGAACCCACTAGTGCTGGGAATACATCAATGAACAATACAGACAAAAATCTCTACTCTCCTGGGGCTTATATTCGAGTGGGAAAAAACAAACATAAATAACTGATATGGTAATTTGGATAATAGTAAGTGCTATGGAGAAGAGTGGAGAATGATAGGGAGAACTAGATTAGGAATAATATTTTAAACAGAGTGGTCATTGAGGTGACATTTAAGCAAAGACTTAAAGGTGATGAGAGAGAGGAGTGTTCCTGGAAAAGGGAACGGTGTGAGCAGATGTCCTGAGGCAGGAGTGTGTCTGGCGTGTTCAAGAGAAATAAGGAAAGTTGTGTAGGTAAAACGTATTGACGGAGGGGGAAAGTATGAGGAAATGAGGTCAAATAGTTGAAAGGAAGGGATGGGGGAGTAGGTGATGAAGGATCAAAAAGCCATTATAAGAAGGCTGGCTTTTATTCTGAGACAGATGAGAAGCCATTGGGGAGTTGAGCAGAGAAGTGACACTGGCTACTGTGTTGAGAATAGTCTTTATGACAAGGAAGTATGCAGAGAAACTAGTTAGGATGCTACTGCATTGTCCAAAGGACACTGTTTCAAAACAGGAGTTAAGCCTCATCTCTAAGGCCATTTCCTTCACATATGCTTTCCAGCCTTCCACTTTAAGGAACTAGAACAAGAAGAGAAAAGTAAATCCAGTGATAGCAGAAGGAAGGAAACAATGAAGGTTAGAGGAGAGAGAAATTATATAGACAATAGAAAATAGTACAATCAATGAAACCAGAAGTTGGTTCTTTGAAAAGATCAGTAAAATTAACAAACCTTTAAATAGAATGACCAAGAAAAAAAGATCCAAATTACTAAAATTAGGGGAAAATGGGGATATTATTACCAACCATATAGAAATAAAAAGAATTACAAGAAAATACTATTAACATTTGTATGCCAACCAATTTGATGACCTAGATGAAGTGTACAGATTCCCAGAAACAAAGTACCAAAACTGACTCAAGAAGAAATAGAACAGACTTAACGTTACAAGTAAGAATATTGATTGAGTAATCAAAAAACTTCCAAGAAAGAAAAGCCCAGAATCATACGGCTTCACTGGTGACTTCTATCAAACATTTGAAAAAACACCACCAGTCCTCAAACTCTTACAAAAAATAGAGGAAGAGAGAACCTCTTCCTCTAGGCCAGCATTACCCTGATAACAAAGCCAGATGAAGACATCACAAGAAAATAAAACTACCAACATAGTCCCTAATGAATATAGATACAAAGTGTCCCTAATAAATATAAATACAAAAATCCTCAACAAAAGTAACCCAGCAGCATGTTTAAATGATTACATACCATGACCGACTGGAATCCACAAAATTATTAGTGCTAATAAATTTAGCAAAGTCACAAGGTACAGGATCAACAAAAACCAGTTTTCTTTCTATACACTTGCAATGAACATTCCAAAAAATAAGAACACAATTCCATTTACAATAGCATCGAATAAAATACTATGAAATAAGTTTAAATGAGACATAAACTACATTGAAAGCTACATAACATTGAAAACTATTTACAAAATACTAAAGAGCTAATTAATGGAAAGACATTCCCTGTTCATATTTTGGAAGACTTAATATTGTTTGGATGGCAAACTGATCTATAGATTCATTGCAGTCCCTATCAAAATTCCAACTATGTTTTTTTGCAGAAATTGACAAGTTGATCCTAAAATTTGTATAGAGTTACAAGGGACCCCAAAACAATCTTCAAAAAGAAGAAAGTTGGAGGACTCATACTTTCTGATTTCAAAGCTTACTACAAAGCTACAGTCATCAGCATAGTGTGGTATTGGCGGAAGGTTAGATTGATAAGTCAGTATAATAGAATTGAGAGCCCAGAACTAAACCAATACATGTATGTTAAATTGATATTTGACAAAGATATCAAAACATCACTGGTGGAAGACTAGTATTTTCAGTAAATGCTGCTAAGAAAATTGTATATCCACATGCAAATTAATTCGTTTGAACCCTTACCGCACACCATATAAAAACACTAACTCAAAATGTAAGAGGGCAACTATACAAGTCTTAATATATTGGGGGTAAATCTACATGACTTTGGATTTGGCAATGTTATTCTTAGATATGACATCAGAAGCATGAATAACAAAATGAAAAGTAGATAAATGGATTTCATCAAAATTTAAAACTTCTGTGCATCAAATGACACTATCAAGAAAAAGCCCACTGAGTGGGAGAAATATTTGCAAGTCATACACGTGATGAGAGTCTATTATCCTAAATATATAAATAACTCTCATAAATTCATCAATAAAAAACAACCCAACTTTAAAATGGTCAAAGCACTTGAATAGACATTTCTCCAAGGAAGATATTTTAATGGCCAACAGTACATGAAAAGATGCTCAATATCATGCCATTAAGGAAATATTAATACAAATCAAAACCACAATGAGGCCTTCCCTGGTGGCACAGTGGTTGAGAATCTGCCTGCTAATGCAGGGGACACGGGTTCGAGCCCTGGTCTGGGAAGATCCCACATGCCGCGGAGCAACTAGGCCCATGAGCCACAACTACTGAGCCTGCACGTCTGGAGCCTGTGCTCCGCAACAAGAGAGGCCGCGATAGTGAGAGGCCCGCGCACCGCGATGAAGAGTGGCCCCCACTTGCCACAACTAGAGAAAGCCCTCGCACAGAAACGAAGACCCAACACAGCCCTAAATAAATAATTAATTTTAAAAAAAACCACAATGAGATACCACATCACACCCACTAGAATGACTGTAATTAAAAATCAAACCGGTGTTGACAAGGATGTGGAGAAAATGGAACCCTCATAAATTGCTAGCGGGAAAGTAAAATGGTGCAGCCTCTATGGAAAACTGTTTGGTGGTTCTTCAGAAGTTTAAACATAGGATTACTTTATGACTCAGCAGTTTCTACTCGTAAATATATACTCCAGAGAAATGAAAACAGGTATTCAAACAAAAGCTTGTACCTGAATGTAGCCAAATAATGACCAAAAGTGGAAACATCCAAACTGTCCACAACATATGAATGGATACATTGTGGTATATACACACAATGGAATATTATTCAGCCATAAGTAGGAGTGATGTACTGATACAGGGTACAACATGGATCAACCCTGAAAAACCTGCCAAGTGAAAGAAGCCAGACACACACAAAAAAACACATAAGATTCTGATTCCATTGGTGTGAAATGTCTAGAATAAGCAAATCCATGGAGATAGATGAGTGGTCGCCAGGGACTAGGGAGACATAGGACTGGGGAGTGACTGCTTGATGTGGAGTTTCTTTGTTGAGTGATGAAATGTCCAAATTTAGACAGTGCTGATGGTTTCAGATGTGAATGTGCTGGAAGCCACTGAATTGTACGTTACAATGGTGAACTTTGTGTTGTAAATTTTACCTCAATTTACAAGAAAAAAGCAAATCATCAGTGCCTCCCCTCTCTATTTGCTTCCAAGCACCCTGTCTACTCCCATGGCCTCTGTGTATAGTTACCACCTATACACAGATGGCTCAGTAATTTGTATCTCTAGCTCAGACCTTTTTTCTAAGTTCCAGGCCTGCATATCCAACTACTCACTTACCTAACACCGCCACATGAAAGCTTCAAATGCATCTTTGAAATGTAGAAAACCGAGATCATTCCCTGGCCTTTCAAACTGGGTCATCTTTGAATGTTCCCTATCAGTAAAGGTTAAAAATAGCTCACACTCACTGAGGGTTCACCTCGTGCTAGGGCTGAAATAAGTGCTTTCATCCATCAGTTCATTCAGGCCTCATAAGAGCCTCACATATTATCTGCTTTTCGCACAGAGAAAATTGAGGTCAAATAACTTGCGGATATAACACGCCATGCAAGTAAAGCTAACTTTGAGCAAAGGCATCCTGACTTTTCTTTTTCTTTTTTTAATTAACTAATTTTTTTTTTTTTTTTTGCTGTGTTGGGTCTTCACTGCTGCATGCGGCCTTTCTCTAGTTGTGGCGAGCGGGGGCTATTTTTCGTTGTGGTGCACGGGCTTCTCATTGCGGTGGCTTCTCGTCATGGAGCTCGGGCTCTAGGCACTCGGGCTTCAGTAGTTGTGGCTCGCAGGCTCTAGAGCATAGGCTCAGTAGCTGTGGCGCACAAGCTTAGTTACTCTGTGGCATGTGGGATCTTCCAGGACCGGGGATTGAACCTGTGTCCCCTGCATTGGCAGGCGGATTCTTAACCACTACTCCACCAGGGAAGTCCCATCCTGGCTTCTCAAAGTCTATGTTCTTAATATTGCTGGACCATCATCTACCTTTTTATAGAAACCTAAAAGTCATCCTTGTCATTTCTCTCCTTTACACGCCATAGCCAATTCATCATTAGGTCCTATTGACTTGATTGCCTAAATATCTCTCACTCTATCCAGTTCCTTTTATCTCTACTACCACCAGCCTCATCCAAACCACTATCTTTTGTCTATACAGTGGCTTCCTAATTGACCACTCCATGTCTAGTGAGAACAACCTAATGAAAAATAATTATAATTTTGTATCTTCGAAGTAGGGAATTCATATTGTCTTATGCCCATGGAGCATTTACAAATATTAATCAAATTTGGCCACATAGAAATCCTTACTGAATTTCAAAAGCTAGTAATCTTAAAAGCTACTCTTAAGATCTCAGTGCAGTAAAACTTGAAGTCAACAAAGTTTACCTTTATTTCTTGATATTTTTTTTAGATTTTTTTTTTTGACATGGACCTTCGTTTTTTTTAAGCCTTTATTGAATTTGTTACAACATTGCTTCTGTTTTATGTTTTGGTTTTGGTTTTTTGGCCACAAGGTATGTGGGATCTTAGTTCCCCGACCAGGGATCGAACCCTCACCCCCTGCACTGGAAGGCAAAGTCTTAACCACTGGACCGCAAGGGAAGTCCCCTATTTCTTGATTTTTAACTTCTGGTTCATCGTCAGTATCTCCAACACTCCCGCCTTCCTTGTTGGTGATTTTAGTATGCATATCAATGCTCTGATACCTTGGCTCCCATCTGCTTGAACAGCTCTCCTTTTCACTCTGCCTGAGTCATTCCCTTGATCACTCTCTAGTTGGAGCTTCTTCTAGCAGTAACTGCAAGCCCTCCATGTTCTCCATTTCATGCATCCCCTTCTCTGACCAGCCTCCTGTTTTCCAGCGCACCCCTCTAGGTATCTGGTCTCGACAATTCTTCAAAGTCACTGAGAATTCCAGTTATTGATCCTATCAGTGTTTCACTGCCCCTTACCCTTAGTTCCCTCTTTACCCTGTTTAAATTCCATAGTCAATCATTGATCACTCCCTTAGATATGCCCTTGATTTCTTCTCTTGATTCCTCATACTCTCCTGGCAAAACCACAACTCATACCTGGCTCCCAGGTAACTGAACATGACTGGAAGAAAAATGAAAGCATGGTAAGAGGTCTCACTTTAAATTTATGAACACAAACCTCAACTGATCTCAAAGTGCTGCCAGGCAATCCCTCTCCCCTTTTCTTACACAACTATTTGATACAGTTCTTCAAATATTTACTGCTTTCTACTCCCAGTCTTACCCTCAGTGATAACTTTTCATACTTCCTGGAGAAAACTGAAACAATCAGAAGAGGGCTCCTGCCACTATATCTATCTGCCTATCAGCATTGAACTGATGGACTCTGCGTTCCAGCCCATTACCGTATGAAAACCATCCCTGTTCTCCATGTTCTTACCTAAAATCAGCATCTCTGCTTGGGTACTAGATCAGGGATCAGCAAACTGCAGCCTGTAGGCCAAACACTGGTCTTTGTTTTTATACAGCCCATGAAGCAAGAATGGTTTTTACATTTTTTGATGGTTGGGGGGAAAAAAGACTATACAACAGAGACCATGAGTGGCCCTAAATTATTTACTGTCTAGCTCTTTACAGAAAAAGTTTTCTGATTCCTATACTAAATCCCATCCTCACTCACCTACCCAATGATCTTGATTCAACAATTCTCCCTTTTCTCCCTTACATTAACAAGTTTTTGCCTCCATACTGGATTATTTCCACCATCGTTCAAGCATTCTGTTATTCCTCTCATTTAAAAAAAGTACAAAACTTGATCTCCCTTCCCTCACTTGTTACTGTCCCATTTCTTTGCTCCCCTCTGCAACACAGCGTCTTGCAATAACAGTCTGTAACTTGTCTCACGTTTCTCCCTTCTAATTCTCACTCGAATCTACTCCCAACTAGGCTTTCACTATCACCAAAACTGCTCCTGTCAAGGTCACTAATACCCGCCATATGCTAATTCCAATGGTTAATCTTCAATCCTAGTATTAGTTGACCTAACAGCAACATCTGACAAAGTGGTTCACTCCCTCCTGCTTGATACACTTTCTTTGCTTGATTCCCAGAACACCATGCTCTGCTTTCTCCCTACAGTACTGGTGTCTCCTTTACTGGTCTGGTGCTTCTCCCTGGTCTCACATTAGAGGGACTGAGGGCTCAGTCCATTCTCCATCTGTACATCTCGTTTCGTGGCTTTCACAACCACCTATTTGCTGGCAACTCCCAAATTTAAAACTAGCCTTGACTTCTGAAATCTAGTTTCCTGTATCTAACTGCCTACTCAACATCTCCATTTGCAAGTCAAATGAACATCTAAAACTTAACATGCAGAACCAATGGCCTGATCTTCAACCCTAAACCTATTTAGTAGTCATCCTCGTTTCACTGATGCTAAATTCTATCCTTCATGTTTTTGAGGCTAAAAACTTGAGAGTCATTCTTGATTTCCCTGTTTTACACCACACATCCATTCCATCAGGAAATTCTGTTGGCTTTGCCTTTGGGCTAGAACCAGAGTCTAATTCCTTCTCTGTTCCTCCACTGCCACCACCCTGATCCAAGCTGCTGTCGTCCCTCTCTGGGTCACTGCTCAGCTGCCTACTCCATGGTCTCTCTGTTTCTACCCTTGCTCCGCATAGTTTGTGCACCATGTAACAGCCAGTGATGCCTTAAAAATATAAATCTTATTGTGTCACTCATCTGCTCAGGATTCTGCCATAGTTCCTCATTTCATGAATACTGAGACCTAAAGTCGAAACAATGGCCTCCGAAGGCCCTACGTAAACTGGCCCCTCTTGCCTCTCTGACCTCATCCCCAGTTCTCTGCCCTTACCTGCTCCAGTGGCCTCCTTAGTCTTCAAGTACTCTGGAGTCCTGCTGCGTAAGGGCTTTTGCACAAGCTGCTTGCATCCTTCTGCGGTATGTGCACTTGGGTAACTCCTTTGCCTCCTTTAAGTTCTTGCTCTAATTTTGCCTTCTCAAAGAGGCCTAATTTGATCAACATATTTGAAATTGCAGCCCCCTTCCTGCCCTTATGATTCACCTTGCTCTCCTCTGTTTTTTTCACCTGTAGCGTCTACCATGCCCTAGCATGCTGTATAATTTACTTACTATGTTTATTGTTTATTGCCTACCTCCTGCCCACTAATGTAACCTCCGGAGTCTTTGTCTCTGTTACTCACTGATGTGTCCCAAGCATATAGCTCATAGTTGATGCTCAATAAACATTCGATGAATAAATGAACAAACAAAGTTTTAAAAAAACTTAACTGGGCTTCCCTGGTGGCGCAGTGGTTGAGAGTCCACCTGCCGATGCAGGGGACACGGGTTCGTGCCCCGGTCTGGGAAGATCCCACATGCCGCGGAGCAGCTGGGCCCGTGAGGCATGGCCGCTGAGCCTGCGCGTCCGGAGCCTGTGCTCTGCAACGGGAGAGGCCACAACAGTGAGAGGCCCGCGTACCGCAAAAAAAAAAAAAAAAAAAAAAAACTTACTAACTTTCCAAACAATCTACTACACAATTACTAAATCATAGCTGCGATTACAAATCTTATACAAATGGAAAAACTAGAACAGTTTATATGAAAATACATGAGATATGAATAAAACTTAAACGCAGAGGAAAAAATCGTAGCTTTAAAGGAATATAATGCCAAACGTACAAATTCTTACTGTGATCAGAGATCCGACCTGGGCTGTCTACCATCACCTGTTATATCCATCTCAGCCTAGCTACTGGACTTTCTCTCCCAAGGTTACTGCATTAGAACAGCGGTTCTCAAAGCGCAATCATTGGGCCAAAGCACCAGCACCACTGGGAACTTGTCAGAAGGCAGATTCTGTTCTAATAAGCCTCCAGGTGATTCTGATGCACATGACTGAGGTTCAATATATTAGAATCAGGGAATTTATTTCTTACTGGCTTGTCTCCTTCCAAGGTCCAGGAAGAGGAATAGAGTCTACTTTTGACTCAAATACTTTGTCTTGCATAGGGAGACAGATTTAATGGATCAGCTAAGTTTATCATCTATGTTAACCAATACAAAATATCTTCAATTCTTCATGCATGTAAACTTTGAGTACCTTCTGTTTGTTAAGATGAGGCAAGATAAAAATATTGTACAGAAGAAGATTCACAATCATAGGCTTACATCTGTCTTAGAGGTTATTATCCTGATTGAGGTTGGTAATCACAGTCAGATCCTCATAGAATATCCTGTTTATTTAGTACCTAAGAATAAGTTTAAAGGAAGTACGAAGACCTATATTGAGAACATCTTAAGGATTTACAGAAGGATGTAAAACAATCTGAGTAAATTGAAAGCCATTTAATTTCCTAGGTGGGATAACTTAATATTGCATAGGTGGACAGTGCTTCCAAATAAATGCATAGATGTAATGCAGTTCCAATCACAATCACAACTTGGGGGAAGTGAATGTTGTTTTGGCAAATTCATACCAAAATTTATCTTGAGAAATGAACTCATTAAAAATTCAAAATTAGGAGAAAGGAGAATGACGAGGGGGAGCTTTTCATACCATACATTAAAATTGACTATAAAGCAAAAGTAATTTAGATTGCATATTATGGATACCGGAAGAGACAAATACAAACGGAATGAAATGGCCAAAAATAGATCCCTGTGGTTATAACAAATCACTGTATTATAAAGGAGAAATTGGAAGTCAGTTGTAAAGTGATGGACTATTCAAGAAATGTTGAGACGATTAGTTACCCATTCTGAAAGAAAGAAAATTAGCTCCTCTCTTGGTATCATGCTCCAAAATGAATTCTTAGTGTATTACATCTCTAAATATTAAAAATTAAAGTACAGGGACTTCCCTGGTGGCACAGTGGTTAAGAATCCGCCTGCCAATGCAGGGGACACGAGTTTGAGCCCTGGTCCAGGGAGATCCCACATGCCACGGAGCAACTAAGTCCGTGCGCCACAACTACTGAGCCTGCGCTCTAGAGCCCGTGAGCCACAACTACTGAGCCTGTGAGCCACAACTACTGAAGCCCGCATGCCTAGAGCCCGTGCTCCACAACAACAGAAGCCACCACAGTGAGAAGCCCGCACACTGCAACGAAGAGTAGCCCCCGTTCACTGCAACTAGAGAAAGCCCATGTGCAGCAATGAAGACCCAATGCAACCAAAAATAAATAAAATAAATAAATTTATTTTAAAAAAAGAAAGAAAGAAATCTAGGGCAAATAGTTGGCTAAAGTCACAGAGATAATAAAAGCAGGAGGACTGTGGCATTTGGGCCCTAGAAAATACCCTCTCATCCACTACACCATGCCACCTCTAAATGAATGAAAGCATAATTTTCAAGTGTGAGCTGGGAGTAGTCAAGACCCTTTCAAAAGATCTCTGAAGTCAAAACTTTTCATACTAATAAAGCATTATTTGACTTTTTCACTCTTTTCTGAGTGTACAGTACAGTTTTCCTGAGGCTACATGACAAGTCTTATTGCAAAAGACTGAGTGCAGAGCAGATGGGAGAATACAGCCGAGTTCCACGAAGGCAGATATTAATGAGACTCACAAAGATGTAGACAAAGCCACTCTGTGTTTTGAAAAATACAGTTATTTTCCTAAAAATATTTATGTTAACATGTAGTTTATTATTTTAAATGAATTAATAAACATTTTAGAATGTTCTTAGTTTTAATTTCTAACCTGGTAAATATCAGTAGATAAAACCCACATAAACGAAAGTTCTTTGGAGTCCTCAATAATTTTTAAGGATGTAAAGGAGTCCTGAGACCACAAAGTTTGAGAACTACCAAATTAAAGAATTACTTTCAGGGACTTCCCTGGTGGCACAGTGGTTAAGAACCCGTCTGCCAATGCAGGGGACACAGGTTCAAGCCCTGGTCTGGGAAGATCCCACATGCCACAGAGCAACTAAGCCCACGAGCCACAACTACTGAGCCCACATGCCACAACTACTGAAACCCGCATGCCTAGAGCTCGTGCTCCACAGCAAGAGAAGCCACCACAATGAGAAGCCTGCACACTGCAACGAAGAGTAGCCCCCGCTCGCCGCAACTAGAGAAAGCCCACGTGCAGCAACAAAGACCCAACACAGCCAAAAATTAAATAGATAAATAAAAATTAATTAATTAAAAAGAATTACTTTCAGACAAGAGACAGTCATGTCACTTGGGCCTCCATCCCCCTTTCTGTGTTCCTCACTTAAACAGAAGAGATTCCATGGGGGAATCTGTGGCTTCTCCCTCAAGACTAAAATCTTGAGAACTCTTTTCTAGACTAGAGCAGTGTTTTCCGAAATGTACGCATAGAAAGTTACTTGAGATGCTACTATCCCACCATCAGCCCATTTCTACTCCCTGGGCACGAGTCTGTGTACAGCCCCCTCTGTTCAATAAATAGCCCCCCAGGGTGCCAGCAGATGTGAAGGGGCTCCCTGTAGGCAGAGCGCATGCTTCTCTAGGGCCCATGCGCCATCAGGGCAAGTCCAGGATGACAAGGGAGTAACTGATGTTTGTAATCTGCTGTGGCCAGAAGGGCACCTGATTCTGGTTTTCCATATACAATACTGATTTTTAACGTTTCCTTTTGAGATCAATTTAAGTTTAAAAACTGAGTTGATTTAAAGAAAAGTGTTAGGAAAAAATGTTATATATTATGTGAATATGACAGTAAAGAAAAATTAGATATTCTGCGAATATGGCAAAATTTGTTAAGTGAGGGAAGTTTGAGAAGCGCTGCTCTAAAACGAATCACTGATCTGTCTGGAGTGGGTCTTTAGATGGTTGTTGGGATCTGAGAAAAATAGGGCAAGACTTGAGGTACCTTCACACCCGCACTCTAGGGGAGATACAGAAGGAGGAGAGCTCTGTGCTAAGAGTGAAAGATCAAAGCCCTTTACTTTGGCGTTTGTGGGGGATTTCTAGCCTCTAGTTATTCCTTCCCCCAACGACACCTGCTTATCAGTATGTTTCTTTCACTTACACGAAGCTTGTGTTCCTCCCCTGAGTCTACGCTACTCAGCCATGGTGCAGACTTAATTACCCCTTAAAGCACCACGTGATATCATATCTGATAAGGATTGATATCCAGAATATATAGGGAGTTTTCTACAACTCAACAGCAAAGAAATCTGATTTTAAAATGGATTAAGGACTTGAAGGAAATACACACACTGCCAATAAGCACATGAAAAGGTACGCAGCATGACTAAGCATTAGGAAATGCAAGTCAAAACAACAGCAAGATACTATCTCACACCCTGCAGGATGTCTATTATTAAAAAATTATAAAAAAACAAAAAAGCAGAAAATAAAAAGCATTGATGAGGATATGGAGAAACTGGAGCCCTTATGCCCTGCTTGTGGGAATGTAAAATCGTGCAGCCACTATGGAGATTCTGCAAAAAATTAAAAATAGAATTACCATATGATCCAGCAGTTCCACTTCTGGGTTTATGCCCCAACGAAAGCAGGAACTCAGACAGATATTTGTTCACCAATATTCACAGAAACAATGTCTGCAAAGGCAAAAGATGGAAGCAACCCAGTGTCTATTCATATATATGGATTTTTAAAAACTACACACACACACACACACACACACACACAGGAAGGCACTTAAAAAGGAAGGCACTTCTGACACACTACAACATGGATGGACCTTGAAGACATTATGCTAAGAGAAATAAGGCAGTCACAAAAGGACAAATGTTGTATGATTCCAGTTAGATGAGACAGCTATTGTAGTCAAATTCATAGTGACAGAAAGTAGAATAGAGGATACCTGTGGCTGAGGAGAGGGGGTAAGGGAGAGCTGTGTTTTAATGGGTACCGACTTTCAGTAGGGGACGATGAAAAACTTCTGGAGGTGGATGGTGGTGCTGCTTGTGCAACAACGTGAACTTACTTAATGCCACAGAATTGTACACTTTAAAATGGTTTGAACGATAAAATTTATGCTGCTTATTTCACCACAATCTTTAAAAAACACAATGTGAGGAATTATTACCCACAGAACTTAAAGTACAATCTGAATCATAATACTATACATCTCATGTGAAATGGATAATCAGACATCTGGCACAGGTGACCCCCAAGATACCAACCGATCCCTGCTCACAAAACCACAATATTCAATGTAATTTGCATGGCATCGTCTACTCATATGTAAGCCCATTTACTCACAGACTAAAGTTGTAGTCTGATGGAACATTGCTTCTGGGTTCACATTTTAGACTTTACTTTTCTTCCGCAGCCCTGGTAAGATTACAGTAAAGCAGGCTGGATCCAAAAAGGAAGCACTCCTTACCGGGGAGTTACCCCAACACGGAAGCAAACAGTTAGTTATCCAACCAGTATATGCGGCAACACCTCTTGGTGAGGGAGTGAAAGTACGGTGGTGACAGTGCTCAGGCCTTACCTGTTCAGATCCCTGGTTTATCCAGATCGTTTTGCAGTGCAAACTTCGCCAGCTTCTTTTTGCAAAACAGTATAAAACCTTAAGAGAGAGCTGATTCATATTTTGAAAAATGTTCATCATTTTATCTACTTTTTACCAATTACTCTTTTCTTATGAACAAATGGTATTTATTTTTAATTTTTTTTAAATGTTAGGAACTACATAAACTAGCAACATTTCTCCAAAAAAAGAGAGCTTATCACTGCCCCTAAGGCTTCTGTTTTGCCCTTCAGTTATTATCTGCCTTTGAAACAAAGCAGAGGGAAAGTCTGAAAGTGGTTTCTTGGGGCCCTTTTAGTCTCTTAAATTTTAGAGAGATGACACCATTTCGGGGTCTTTAGTAAAGCAAGATTTGCTTATAAGACTGGTGAACTCTAGAGGCCTCTGATAGATTTTGCAATGATTTCTTGTTAAAGTAGCGTTTCTCCAGATCCTGCAGCTAGTAAGCACCACCCCGTCAACACTCTCCCGACAGCACATCACTTCTGCAAAACCTTCCAAATATGCATATACAGGTATTTTGTTCAGAATTTGAATTCCTGGGATATTGCTAGATTAAGGGAGTCACAGGCATACAGTGTAATCCAATTTAGGATAGAGTTAACATGGTACCCAGCTTTTCATGCAGTGTTTAAGGAAATGTTATGATGATATCACTCATGTCAATGTCCAGTATTTCCTAATGAATCAAGCTTCATTTCAAGGCTGTATGACTTCCGTAGGAATATCCTTTTAAGCTCACCGTGGACCTGTGTTATGTGCATTTAGGCCGCCGCAGTAAACACACGGCAGCAGGGAGCACCCTTGGCACACACGAGCGGGTCTCTGTCCTTGCAGCCCAGCCCGGGAGGGACATATGACTCCATCAGCACGGCTCCAAACTTGTATCAGTGTTGACTGCTTGCCAGGTGGTATGGCACCAAATTCTCTCCTTTTAGAGTGTTGTCTTCCCATCTGGCTTTCATCCTTTCTTGCATCACAAAAGTATACTTCTAGAAAAAGGAATATTCATCAGCTATATCAAAAAAGACAGGCCGCCTTAAATCAACATCTAAAAAGATTAAATTTTGTTTGCAAAATTCTAAGACAGATTTTGGATGTTTTCTACATGAAAGCTACTTTCCTGTTCGAAGGAATATTGACCTGTTTCTATAGTGAATAGATTTACCCATGGAACCCTACAAATACAACAGCCCTCTGTGGCAAAGAGGCTTTCTGCCAGTATCTTTTCTCCTTTTCTTTCTTAGTAGAACCCTTGGTTTGTAGTGGGACCCATCTCTGTCCGGGAGACGATTTCCTCACTTCCCTGTAGCTTGATGACCGGTCATGTGACCAACGTCTGTCCAATAGGAAATAAGCAGAAGCCGTGCAAGGAACTTACCGGAAGTCCTTAAACAGAGGCGGCTCTTCTCCCTCTCTCCTTCCTCGGGCACAACATGAGTGTGGTGGCCGGAGCTTGAATAGCCCTCTTGAACTATGAAGTGGAAGCCACGTGCTAAGGACGACAGAGCAAAAGGCAGCAGCCTGGTTTTCTGGCACCGTGGACAGGCATGTCAGCCCCGGAGAGACTACCGCCGGATTTCCACACGTGAGAGAACGTACTCTGCTATTTTGGTAAGCCACTGTAATTTTGGGTTCCTTGTTGCTCATAGCTACGTCTAACTCAGCTCTCGAATATGGACAGAAATGATCTTCTTTTGAGAATATAGCATCATGTGCTCTAAGTTGTTTAATTGAGGCTGATGGCGGCGTCTCCATTTAATGAAGGAATTCAAATCTGAATGATGTCCCCGTAGTAAAAAAAATTAATAACAATACAAGCTCACTTTGATTTCTCTCTCTGAGGGTGTCAGTACCTTCACTGTGATGTTCACTTCCTTTGAAAGAATAACATGTTCTGACAAGTGGAAGTTGGTTATCTAAAGCAAATACCTTGCTACTTTAAATCTGCTAAAAAACAAACTGTATTCGTTTTCAATTCCTGTGTCTAAAGCAATTGTGGAAAATGTATGTTCCAATGAATTCAAAAGATTAATGTTAAATTAATAGTAAGTGCATTCTGCACTGAGGATGGTTGCCTCTAGAGTGCTGCTAACTTATTTCTCGACCTAGATGGTGGCTGCTTACATATTTGCTTTATATTTGTCCATTAAACTGTACCTATGTTTATGTACTGTTCTTTGTTATATATTTCATAATAATAAAGGATTAAAGACGTGAATTTTGTGATTCCTTTTAAAAATGCACCTTTCACTTGTTTTGAAGCAAGTGTTTTGTTTAATATTTGTTTTGGCCACACCGGGTCTTAGTTGTGGCACACGGGATCTTTTTAGTTGTCGCATAAGAACTGTTGGTTGCAGCCTGCATGTGGGATCTAGTTCCCTGACCAGGGATTGAACCTGGGGCCCCTGCATTGGAAGCGCAGAGTCTTAGCCACTGGGCCACCAGGGAAGTCCCACAAATACTTTGTTTTTGACGAAAAAATGTAAAATATAAAATTCATATTATTGTCAGCAAATTTCCCAATAAAAATGTATTGCTTTGATTAACAATTTTTATCAAATATGTGTGGTATCTTCATTGAAACCGTCCAGTAGTTTAACTAAGGATAATCCCAGAAAATTATCAGACTTTCTCTATATAAATCCACTTTAGCCAAACCCTTTAATAAATGGGATGTAGTTGAAAGATAACCACCCCACGTCTTCAGTAGAACAAACCTAGAACGAATGAACGGCTAGATTAGATTTGTAAAGTTCCAGGAGCGTTCTCAGACATATTTCTGTAAAAATAGATAGCATAGTAAAAGAGCATTGGTCTCCACTAGTGTGTTTGGACAAGGCACTTAAGTTTTTGAGTGTTAGTTCGCTCTATCTATAAAAGAGATATGATAATCCCTGCCCTCCTAGATGTGTGAAAGACTGTTCAACAAGCGTTTTATAAGCCTGTTATTATTAATATACAGATTTGATTTAACATGGTTATGGTCCAGATTGATCCAAGTTCTCTGAGGCTTCATGTGCCAGCAGAGGGGATGTATCAGTTGAGTTAAGCCATACTAGCTGCCTTCGCAGGCACTGTGACCTCTCAGGGAATTAGCACAACACAGATGTACTCCTCCATCATCCTAATCCAGTGCGAGTCAGGAGGGTCTCTTTGGTGGCTCTCCTACAATTCTGGGACGTGGGGTGCCTACATTTCACAACTCTGCCGTCTTAAAGTCCTTTACTTCCAGCTCTACTGATGGGAAAGAGAAGACGGAGAACTCACACCTGCCCATAACGGTTCTGGACTGAAAGAGTCATGTGTCCTCCCCCCAGAGTCCTCGGCCAGCACTGTTTCTGTAGCCCCATCCCAGCTGCAGGGGAACACAGGTACTTACAACACTGTCTCACAACAAGCAACTTACAAGGAAGCTACTTGATTTAAAGCCAGGATTCTTAATATCAAGTCCATGGAATGGCTTTAAGGGGTCTGAGAGTCCCATTAGATTTTACACAAAAATCTGGACTTGTGTTGTGATGTTTATTTTCCTAGGAAGAGGATCCATCTCTTTCTTTGGTCTCAAAGGGGTGCTCAAAAAACAGTAAAGAATTACTGATTTAAGGCAATAGGTAAGGGGAGAAAACTGTGGAATTGGCTGCTATCCTTTCTTTTAAATTTAATACTGCCTACAGTTTACTGCCTACTTAGGGTAGAAGACACATGGACAGTAGAGGCTCCACGCACAGTGGATGGCTAGTTGTTACATCAGGCATTTTCCATATGCTACCTTTAATCTTCACATTCACCTCGAAGGCAGATAGTCTCATCCCCTTTGTGCAAATAGGGAAACTGAAGCTGAGCAGGGCCCTGTGAGGTTCCCAGGCACCGAGGCCCTATGCCCCCCGTTTCTTGTAGGCAAGACTCCAGCCTCCGTGACCTCCCCTGAGTTCCAAAGGGCAGATTATGGAACAGTTGCTAATCAGGGGGGAGCAGCCAGGAAACCACCTGAGGCAAGACTGAAGGGGCCAGAGAAGCTCGTCCACCTGAGATGAGGTCAAGGGAGCGCACGCCCTGCACACCTCCCACCCTGAGTCATGGTTACAAAGACCCTCATCAAATCCTGGCAAAGTAATAAAACTGTCCTTTTCTGCTTCACCCCAAACCCTGTCTCCGAGATTTGATTCTGCACCCGTGTGCAGAGAGGCTGAGCTTTCAGTAGCAAAACTAAGAAGCATAAGGATCACATAATATGCCTCAGATCACACAGCTAGTAAATACAAGGCATGTGTGTGAACCCAGGACTGTTTAGCTTCAAAGTCCTCATATCACACTGGGCCATTTAGGTGTTTATTATCCATTGTGAATGAGACGTAAAAGACAATATGGCCTGAATGTATTCATAACTTTATTTTCCTGCAAACTGAACAAACCAGACAAAATACCAGTCTTTAGCAGAAATGTCATAGAAATTTCTGTGGTTGAATGACAAGACTCCAACATTGATGAAGATCTGTTGTGTACACAACTGACTGCAGATAGAGAAAGGCCAAATAGCAAAGAAGAAAAGTGAAAGAATTTCTACCTGATTCATATTTAAATAGATGGATAGATAAATAGAAGTTATGTGCTTAATGCTTTTCTGATTTTTAGATAACTTTTATTATTTTTTTAAATTTATTTATTTATTTAGCTGTGCTGGGTCTTAGTGGCAGCACGCGGAATCTTTTAGTTGTGGCATTCAGACTCTTAGTTGCGGCATGTGGGATCTAGTTTCCTGACCAGGGATCAAACCCTGGCCCCCTGCATTGGGAGCGCAGAGTCTTAGCCACTGGACCACCAAGGAAGTCCCTGATTTTGAGATAACTTTGCAAATAATTTTCAGTAGTTTCATTTAGCTGGTGAGAGCTTTTTTTATTCTTTCTAAATTTTTTTCTGAATTTTCTAAATTTTCACTTTAAATATAGAAAGTCATTTAGAAATATTAAACATGTCCCTGAAGTGTCCAGAGTGACTCATGATCCACTCAGCCACTTCAGAGAGCACGGTGGAGTTGGTACCCTGGAGCATTTTTGGCAAGAGAATCTGGATTTTTTTTTTCTTGCAAACAACAAAAACCAGCTCTGGCAAAATGGAATTTATTGGAAGAGCTTAGAGAATTCCTGGAAAGCTGGGTCCCCCAACTTGGACAAAGAATAGGAACCAAGTTGATCTCCATGGTCGGGAAGCACGTTGTTACTGCTGCGAAGGCCTTGCAGCAGTAACATTTTGTCAACTTGTAGCTGTTCTCATACCCATGCTTCACTGATTCAAAGTCTCAAAGAGGTCTGAATATCCAATCCTCCATCACAGGCTCAATACCCCTCTCCGTGCTATTTCCCCACCCCTGCAGCCTTTTGTTCCTATAAGGGAAAGAAGCCACTTCCTCCAAAAATGACACACGATAAAGGATTCTCAAAAAAGAGATTGGGGTGCCAAATAGGACAGCCAGACAGTAACTAACTGCCCCCACTACAGCCAGCCATCCCCAGCTCACTGACACAAGGCTCTTTGTGTACAAATTTTAGAAAAGGAAATTAAAAAGTGAAATGTCGTAGTCAAATTTCTTAGTTACCTATGCTAAATGAAAACATAATAAATGTATTCTATAAAATAATATATTAATTTGGAAATACCACTCATCTCTTAATCACTGCTGTTTCTTTCCCAATACTTATCAGAGGAACAAAAGCTGAGTACAGATAGGTCTTTTAAAAGAATAGTATAGGAATTCCCTGGTGGTCCAGCGGTTAGGACTCGGTGCTTCCACTGCTGTGGCCCTGGTCTGGGGATTAAGACCCTGCAAGCCACGCAGCATGGCCAAAAAAAAAAAAGAATAGGATTGATTATACCAAAGGGAATACAATAAGGAAAAGAACTTGTGAATAGTTAATAACAAAAGTAAGAGGTAGATAGAAATAAGGGATGAAGAGACAGACCCTGCAGAGGAAAAGAGAGGGAGGCTGTAGAGAGAAACATGGGTGTAAGTCTTTAGCAACCTCTTCCTGCAGCCTCGCTCCTTCCGCTAACGTGTATTCCTCATCACCCTTCCCTTCCTGTCACCATTACTTGCATCAGTCCCGGTGAGTTCCCTGCACCTAGAGACAGACATACGCCCTACAGAGATTTGGAGCTCATTCAGATTCCTACCAAGAGCAGCTTCCTTGCACTATCGGAACAGGAGCTCAGAAAGCCGCAGTGCTGGCCACAGCAGCCCTGGGGTCTCCGGCAGAAGCCTGGCAGACAGAGATGACAACAGCCATCAGAACCCGTTCCTCCTTTTTCTTCTTTAGAGCCCTTCCGAACAAAGCTCTTCCAAAAGAAGGGAGAACCCTCCACTAGCGGAGCCCAGTGACGCAAACCAGGGCTAACCCACCCCTCTGGCCTTCACCCAAAAGGAAATTCACCCAAGCGCTAGCTTTCACATTCTCCCTCAAAGTCAGCTAAAAAAGAATCTTAGGTTTACCTCTTTGGTTTTCAAGTTTTTCTTCCACGAGCTTAAGTAAAAGGGACTGTTACAGAACCCAACTCGGGCCCACTCACCCACAGGCAGTAAAGACAATCTACTGACGCCGGGTCGTGGTGAAGGAAAGCGCAGCACTTTTCGCAAGGCGCCCAGTGTTGGGCCAAGCAAGGAGCCCGGGAAGCTCATGCTCAAAGGGCCCAAGCTCCCCAATGGCTTTCAGGGAAAGGTTTTTAAGGACAGAGTGAAGGAGAGGGCTTTGGGGTGTGTGGCCATCTCACGGACACTCTTCTGATTGGTTGGTGGTGAGGTAATTGGGAGTCAACATCATCAGCCTTCTGGTTCCAACCGGTCTGGGGTCTCCGTGTGGGTGGGCAGCATGCAGGTAACACACAGTGGCTCAAGGACATGGCTCAGAATAGTATCTACAGCCCTTGAGGAGGAACTAAATGTCCTTGACTTTGTTTAATGGCTAAACTATTATTATCTTGTCTTGCTTGACTGTTTTCCTTGTTTCTGCATTTTCTCACTTCTCTGATTAAATGTCTTCTTTGGAACTCAGGGAAGGCCTAGGAGGCTAACGCTTTTCATAAACAAGAGGCAGGCGGAGGACATGGGGTGGGGTGGGGTTCCAGGACTGCTCTTGACCAGAAACTTACAGCGACATGATCACTGGTTACAGAAGTCCTGGAAAGTCCTCACAGCCCCTAAATTATAATCTACTTTGAAAATGAATAGCTGTATTAGACAAATACAAAAAGTCTAAGAGTGGGATACTCCTAGATGTTTGTCTAAAGTAGAAAGAGGTAGAGAGAAAAAATAGATTGTGATAAAATCTTTCCACTCTGTTTTCTCAAAAGAGGATTTTTCTTGTTCCTTTCTTTGGGAGTTACCCTATTAACTCCCTTTCCATATTAACAGTGTGTCTCAACTGCAGCCAAGTTTTGCTATATTTTGTAAATCAACTTTTTTTTTCCTATCAAAAATAGCAAG
This sequence comes from Globicephala melas, assembly GCF_963455315.2. NCBI lineage: Eukaryota > Metazoa > Chordata > Mammalia > Artiodactyla > Delphinidae > Globicephala > Globicephala melas. Next base: position 1,053,201 of record NC_083315.2, on the reverse strand, counting down.
CACAGAAACTTTTAAAGAGGAATGACTGTATCAGGACTAAGGCTTGAGGAAGAAGAAAAACAGGTCAACTTAGGCTTCACTTTACTGTATATGCTTTTTATAATATGTATGTTTCTTAAATTTAGCATATATTTTTGTTACAGAACAGCAAAAATGTAGAGGAGGTTCTATATTTGGAAAACTGTTTGATAAACATTTTGGCATTTATTAGGAAGAGTCAAAATCTTAAAAAGGAGAGCTGTAGACTGCAAATTCTATTGGAAAATGAATATAGATTTGGCAACATATCCTGATAATTGGGTGGTAGGCACATGACAATATTGAATGCAGAAGACAACGGTTTCTAAGAAAACCAGAATATTAGCCTTGTGTCACTGAGATGGGCTGGTGAACATAGAGAAGAATCATTTAGGAGAGGTAAACCTGGCTCTGTATTCCCAGAAAAATGCAACTGGAGTTAAGAACATTTTGTACGATTCAGTGTTAAGCTGGGTATGGGTGAATTTGGCTATCAAGAGAGCATTTTTTTACTTGGGCTGGAGGCCAGGCCTCAGGCTCAGATGAAAAGGAGTGTGCTTCCCTAATACCCAGGGGAACTGAGAAGAAAGAAACTGAGCAGCTGCTTTAAATCCTCTTAGCAGCAGTCAGGGTATGTATCTCAACTAACTAACTAACTAAATGGCTCTGGTCTTGGCCTGGTCATGGAAAGACGTGGACTAGAATGAAAACTGGAAACAGTTTAAGTGGCAACTCTGCATGGGAACATGAGTTAAATGGCTTTCAGCAACACCTATGCTTATTCACCTCTTTTGTACGTAATTTGTGACTAACGATGTGCCCGGACTAGAGTAAACTAGTTTATACACCCTAAATGGCTGATGGCGAAGTGGGTCTGGAGCGAGAGCACATGCAACACGACCCCAAGGACATCCCAGACCATCTCGTGGACTCTCACTTCTTTCTGGCATAACTGTATGTCTCTTTGCAACGTGACTTTGCTGTACCTCCCATCAGGAGACAGTCCTTAAATCTGGCCTTGACCATGGGACTCCTGTGTGCAAGGCCTTGCCCTCTCTTGCTGTTGGGGACTCTGCCTGTTACCGAGTCTATGCTCATACTGTTCGACGCACGACAGGCCAGTCAATCGAGAGACAAGTTGTTGGGGCAAGGTATAGAGGTTTTATTCCGGAAGCCAGCCGACTGAAAAGATGGTGGACTCATGTCCCAAAGACCCATCTTGCCCAGGTTTGGATGCTAGTTTCTTTTATGGAACAAAGAGGGGAAGGTGAGGAGGTAAAGTAAAAAAAGGCAGTAGGTTGTTGCAAACATTTCCTGGTTCCAGCCAGCCTCCAGAGGGGAGGTGTTAATTTCTTCTTTCCTGCAGCCATTCATAGGTGGACCTTGTCAGGATGTTTCCTGGGAGCTGAACAAAGGTATTTTTAACTTAACACTCAGGCAGGGGAGGCAGGGTTTCTGGAAATGGGCAACATCCTTTTAATGATTAACTTGTAAAAAAAAGCAATAGAATACAAAGGTTAAAGGACAAGAAACAGATCCAATATGGAGTCAGATTTGTTCTTCCCTATTACCTGCCTGCTCCTCTTCAGAAAAAGTCCAGGCTAGTCTCATAGAGGACAAAAGAGTGTGTGGAGAGAGGACCCGGCCTTGCCAGCCAACTCAGCCTCTCCAGGTGAGACCTATACACAGACAGGGAACTGCCCCTGCATGGAGCAAAAACAAACCCCAATTGCTGACCCACAGAACTGTGAGCAAATAATGGGACTCTGCTTTAAGTTACTACATTTGGGGGATGACTGGCTACACAGTAAAAGTTAACACCATTACTAATAAGTCAATACCAATTATTATTATTTTTCAAACAGAAGATGTTGTTACAAGGCTTCAGCAAACATACATGATATGGGGATAATTTTTTAAGACTAAAATAAATCTAATATATCTTTATTTGTATACTAATTTATTATATATTTTAAAGAATAATAGAATTTAAAGCAGAAGTTAAAGAAGTACAACACAGCTACAATAAAGTAATTCACTGGAATTCAAATATCTGCAATCATTTAATCCAGGGGCTAGCAAACTACAGCCTTCAGGCCAAATCTGGACCCTGAACTCTTTTGTAAATAAAGTTTTATTGGCACACAACTATGCTCATTCAATTACGTATTGTCCATAGCTTCTTCAATACTATGACTGCAGAATTGAGTGATTGAGACAAAGACCATGTGGCTTACAAAGTCTAAAATATGTACTGTCTGGTGCTTTACAGAAAAAGCTTGCTGACTCCTAGTGCTTGTAATTCAATAAATGTTAGCTGTCATCATCATTGTTATCATACATTGTCATCATCCCTATTCTTGTCGCCAATGGGATGCAAGTGGAAAGTAATTTTCCCTTGATAAAAGAGCAGACACCTAAACCTATAAAATTACTATTCCTAACCTTTACATGAACACTGTCATTGGCAGGTGAAGAGAAACATACACTCTTCTCCTTATCTGAGGAAGTATCAATACTAACAGAGACACTTGCCTTGTATTAGAATGCATTTATTTGCCATCCAAGTCCACACGTATATTTTTTACATAATTGCAAAGATATGATACATTTAAAAATCTTTTTAGATAACCATTAACCAAAATCAGCTTAAAATAAAATATGGACAAGAAACAAAAATTAGGCTTGATTTATTATGTGAAATTAATTGTTAGTGGTGTTTAGGAATCATATTAGCTGTTACTAAAAAGCTTAAATCTGTATTTCTACAGAGGAGTACAGTATTCTGGGGTCCTCAGAAAAACAGGATAATCCAAGAGAGGAAGGTGTCTGTTTTTGCCTCCTTTCATTTTAATTTCTTCTTGACTTTCTTGGATATGATGATTTGAGTCTTTCTTGAATTCTGAGAAATTCTTAACCATTATATCCTTAAGGATTTCCTTGCCCCGTTCTCTTTCTTACTTCCTTCTGGGACTGGGATTATAGGTGCAATACTCCATGTCTATGTCTTTTAACTCCCTTTCACAGTTTCCATTCCCATTCTCTCTCTTGAACAGTGTCTATTGAATAGCCAATCCACTGTATCTCTAATTTTATTAAAATTTTAATTTTTAGAAGCTGTGTATAATACGTTTTTAATGCCAGGTTATTTTTTAGTCATTGATCTGATTACCTTTTTGATTTATTTCTGCAAATTAAGCTTACTTAGTTTACATTCCAAATCCAAAAAGTTAAACACTGTTAGTCTTTCAAGTCTGATTCTATTATTTATTATTTCTGCTGACTCTCACTCATGGTGGCTTATTTCCTCATATGTTTTGTGTCTTTTGATTGTGCATTAATATTTGTTGTAAATTTATCTCCTGTAATTCTTTGAAATCTGTGTTTTAAGTTGGGTTCCTTCAGAATGGACTTATATTTGCTTCTTCCAGGTACCTAGGGACACACAGGTAGCATGAATTTGTGCCTTAAAACTGTAAGAGGACCTGGTGGTGTTGGAAATTTTCAGTGAAACTTTACCTAACCACCTGCTTCCAGCCAGAGCCAAGGCTGCTAGGTAAGTTCCATTAGTATCTTACGTGAGGGCTTGGGTTACCAGATTTAGCCAATAAAAATACAGGATGCTTGGGGGCTTCCTTGGTGGCGCAGTGGTTGAGAGTCTGCCTGCCGATGCAGGGGACATGGGTTCGTGCCCCAGTCCGCGAGGATCCCATATGCCGCGGAGCGGCTGGGCCCGTGAGCCATGGCCGCTAAGCCTGCGCGTCCGGAGCCTGTGCTCCGCAACGGGAGAGGCCACAACAGTGAGAGGCCCGCGTACCGCAAAAAAAAAAAAAAAAAAAAAAAAAAAAAAAAAAATACAGGATGCTGGTTAAAAGTGAATTTCAGAAAAACAACAAATTTTTTAGTGTAAGTATATCCTTTTTCAAGAAATGGATCATTTTGTAATTCATCCAGCATAGTGCTTCCTTTCAGGGTATTCACTTTATGTGGTGGTCTCTGCCCTGACTTTCCACCTTGCATGGGCCCTTAGACTATAGCTGATGTACCCCTCCAGTCTAGAGAAATCAGCAAAGGCCTTCAGGATAGCTTCTGCCATAGTATATGCTTTTCTGGATTCATGCTTTCTTATCCTTTTTTTCTTTTGTTTTCCATTTTTCTTCCTTCCTTCTCTCCCCTCCTTCCTTCTTTCTCCCTGAGGATTTCTTTTGCTTTACTGTTATGAGCTTTGCTTTAAATATTAGTGGGAGAAAAGTTACTTAAGACATCATATGCTTGCCACTGTTGTATCCTGAGCTTTGTGTGTTCAGTAAAGCCTAGGGGAAAAGTCCATAATTATCACAAAGTGAGCCTGTAGGTCTTCTTTATCTTGCCAGTTTGGAATGGTTTATACCAATATAAAGAATAAATGTTAAAGCAATATATCCAAATTCCATTCAATCAGAGTTTTTGGAAATGAAGAAAAATGCATGATTTTACAATATTCAATACCAAGCTCCTTGTTTTAATGTGTATGTTTCTATGTTTAAAGAATGTTCTTGGCCAGAAAGTTAATAAGTTTAAAAGTCATTCCAATTTTTCAGTTGAGAGAATATACATATGAGAAAATACAGGTGGTTTTATGGGTGACAAGATTTGAGAAGATAGACCCAAGAACTAAAATATGTGTGACGAGGAGTATGATAAAAATTGGAAAATTTTAAAATATGGAAACATGGGTCCTGTGCCTTATAACCCATTGTTCGTTTGGTTTTGTTTTTCTTTATGTCAGAAAGCTTCTAAGAGTTCTTTGTCATTCTTGTAAAATTTCAGGAGGATGTGGCTAAGTATCAGTCTGTTAAAATGTATCAATATTAGATGGGGAGATTTTCTCTGTTATTGCTTTCATTACTATCTCTGTTCTCTTCCTGGAATTGTATTCATCCTCATGGATGGATCCTACATCTCTCTCAATCTGTCATTCATATTTTCTTTCACTTTTTTATCTGTCTGGAAGTTTATGTTGACTTAGCTTCTTAATTCATGAATATGATCTAAATAAAAAGAAATCAGCTTCAGATATATCTAAATTCTCACTGAATGTTTTCTATTTCTCTTGTCACAGTTAAGATATAATAACTGAAATAGAGAATCATTAATAAATGTTTAATAATTTTCCTAAATTTTATAAAAAGTTTACTTATCAAAAAACCCAATGATCTAAAGAGGTTGGCTAATAATGGATACTCATTTCATAAATGACTAATAAATAACAAAAGTAACTAGTGGCAGAGTAGGGTTAACATATATTGGCTCTGAATTGGGTCTAAATGAGTCCACAGTGGGTAAGTAGTCTTATCAGCCTACTCCAAAATGAAAATATCCACTTCTAACAAATATGTCTTACTTCCCTTTACAATAGTAGCAGTTAATGAATCTTTTAATTACACTTATACATTATTCTCATCAGCCCAGCTCCCAATGGAAATATCAACTTTTAACAAATACCTGTCTCACTAATAAAGGGTAACTTAAATATATAGGCAGACACTTAAAACTGAAAGATACCTAGTCCAACCTCTTCATTTTTTTTTGGATATTTTTATTTATTTATATTTTAAATTTTTTATTTATTTTTATTTTTGGCCGCGTTGGGTCTTCGTTGCTGTGCGCAGGCTTTCTCTAGTTGCGGTGAGCGGGGGCTACTCTTCGTTGCAGTGCACAGGCTTCTCACTGTGGTGGCTTCCCTTGTTGTGGAGCATGGGCTCTAGGTGCACGGGCTTCAGCAGTTGTGGCTCACGGGCTCAGAAGTTGTGGCTCGCGGGCTCTAGAGCACAGGCTCACGAGCTGTGGCGCACGGGCTTAGTTGCTCCGAGGCACGTGGGATCTTCCCAGACCAGGGCTCGAACCCGTGTCCCCTTGATTAGCAGGTGGATTCTTAACCACTGTGCCACCAGGGACGCCCCCTCTTCGTTTTAACAGTGAGGAATCTGAATCACAAGGATTAAATGATTTGTCTAAGATAACAGTGAGAAACACGGTTTCTTGATTCCTACCTCATTCATAAACAATCCATCGTCTGAACCATCAGCATGACTGGTCTTGGTGACAGTGAGATATGCCTTGGGAACAAGCCAGACTTATCAGAAAAGAAAATGCTGTGCACAGAGCTGCTTCTGGGGAAACGACACCAAAATAACCATCGGAACTCTGCAGAGCCCAGGCTACTAGAGGCGCCAGGCGCCAAACTCGTGAAGTAGTAAATCAGAGAAAGGGATGTAACATAGTGAGCTGTTACTGAAACGGACTCTAGGCACTCTCAGACACACGTAAATAAAATCAATCTATAACGTGGCCCTACAATCTCCGTGCCAAGCCCACACCTACTTTTCTCTTACTCACTTCTCTCTCAAGGCCTCTTTCGCTTCTCTGTCTCCTTTCCCCCATCACCACTCCCTCAAAATCTAATTTTTTTAAATATTTATTCATTTATTTGGCTGCACCTGGGCCTTAGTTGCAGCAGGTGGGATCCTCGTTGCCGCGTGCAAGACCTTTGCTGCGGCATGCAGGCTCTTAGTTGCAGCATGCATGTGGGATCTAGTTCCCTGACCGGGGATGGAACCCGGCCCCCTGCATTAGGAGCACGGAGTCTTATCCACTGTGCCACCAGGGAAGTCCCTCGAAATCTAATTTTAACTAGATTATATTTCCATCAGTATTTTTTTTTTACGTGGCAGGGGAGAGGGTAAAAAGTATACAACACATAGGCAGCGTAATTTCCCCTAAGTCCTGAATTCCTTAAACTTGATCTTAGCTATGTAATTTAGGCATTTTCCCTATAGATTTAATTTAAGGGTAAAATTTAAAGCTTTAAAAATAAGGCTGTATTTTTTCCCTTTAAAAGAATTATAAGGTTGCTGCATTATGCACCGCGTGATCCATATTTTGGAAAAGAATTTTGAAGAAAAATAAAGATTATTAAACTTACCATACATTTATATGACTGGAAGTATCTCTTTCTATGAATCTTGCTAATTAGAGGATTAAGTACCTTTAAAGAAATATTCTTTAAAGAAGTGCGTCTACTGTGAAATTTATCAGACGGCAGATAAAAGCCAGCTCCTGTAAAGGAAGAGGAAGAGAGCAGAAGCCCACTCTCTAATTCTTTCTTCTTCTTCTAACACGTACTTTCCTCTAAATCTGTAATGTTCTGCCTTGATGGAGCATTAACTTAGCGCTTGGACTGTGCCGGCGGTGGCAACTGACACGTCAACGATATGGAAGGACTGTTTACTCTCATCACATTGTCGAAAGGTAATGAAAACAGAATTTCTCAGTGGTTTTCATGGCACGTGAGCACAGGCCAATTTACAGTTATTCCATGATCCTATTTTAGTCCCCTGTTGATAATGGAGTCCCCGCTGTGTTGTTTCTTTTAAAAATCTCATACTTTTGAGTAAGTTGACATTCGATGTGTGCTATGTCTATTTCTAGATGTAGTGTTATTAAAGAAATTATCATCTGAGCGTGTGAACACACAACATTGTACCTCTAGCTTCTTGAGGGTATGGTCTTCTGAACCTTAGAAGTTTGCTTCCAGGGCGGCTTAGCCCCTTTCTGCAAAGCAGGAAAGTTCCAGCTCAGACTCTGGAATAATTCAGATCCTCTGTAAGTGGTAGACAAAGGACCCTAAGTCCACACATCACCAGCCCAACATCGGATCAGACTCTAACTACTGATAGTGTCTGACCATTTACCCCAGTGTTTCTAGGAGATCGCTTCCTCATTTACAGCTCGCCTTCTTCTTTGAAGGTGGGAAACTTCATTGCTGCTTTTCTCCCTGTGCTTCACTGCCTCACCCCCTGCACACTGGGTACTCCCCCATCCCCATCGCATCCAGCCGAGTGAATGGTTTGCGCCTCTGAACGTCAGTGTTCAGTGACTAGTATCCCTAGACCTCCTCTTTCTTTTGGAGCTTTTCCAACGGCCTGGGATTTGGACACCCACCTGCCTCACTGACCGCAGCCTGGCAGAGCTAAGGTTCATCACCTCCAAGGACTGTGCTTGTCTGCACTGGATCCGACCACTATCTATCCTGACATCTTTACAGCGTTCCCCAAATGAGAGATCTGGCAGCGGGGGCTCTGCAGAGAAGCCCTCCTAAGAACACAGGCTTCCGAACCGTCACCATATGGGCAAAAGCCAGCTCCCTAGTCCAGTGGTGGCAGAGGTCCCGAGACGCGTGGGGCATGGGGGCAAGGATGGCCCATCAGAAGGTGACCTTCTCATGCAGCAGCAAAGGCCAACTTGAAGCTCTCTCAGCCTATAAACCAGTCTATAAAAATAATTAAATAAGCCTTCAGAGCAACAGCCATTCACTCTGGAGAGCCAAACAGGCATCCAACACCCAACATCCTGAATCGGTGTCTTTCCGAGGCAGAAGGGAAGTGATGCCCCTACTGCATTTTGAAATGAAAGCAGAAGTTACTCTGCGGCCGGGCTAGAGCTTAACGTTTTCAGCAAGACGTGGATCCTTTATTTGCTCTCCACTCAACGACGCTCTGACTGCAAGTCCTGTTCACAGCGAAGGGGAACTGAGACCAGGGTGCAGAAACTAAGCCCCCAACTTGCCTTGGGTCGAGCCGCTGTTTCAGGTAAAATCGGGGGTTGCCCTGCCTAAATAATGCAAAGTATTGTGTGTGGCGGCCATTAGAATGAGCCTCTCAGACCGCCTAGTGCAGGAGGTATAACCGGCCTCCAGCCCCGGCCCCTGGCATGCTGGCAGCCAGGCCAAGCTTCCCAAGGGCTGCTCCGGGCGGTGCCCGGGCACGGCAGGGATGCCGAGGGGGCCCACAACTGGGAGGCAGGGCCTCCTCCCATGGGTGACTCTGGCTCAAAGACCCTTTCAACCTTGCGGGATTTTCTTAGAACCGCACAGCAGTCTACAGCTCTCCTCCACACCTTTACTCCCCGTCCTTTCCTCCCACGCCGTCCGCTTCCCCTCCATCCCTCCTCCCCGCCCCCCTTCATGGGTGTCAGACCTGCATCAAGTCTGCTGGCTCCTCCCACCCCTTCTGCTGCCTCCCCACCCTTCCTCACAGGTGTTTGCGCCAGTGCACCTCTTTTGAATACATCTAATCCCTTCTTGGCGTCTGCTTCTCAGAGGACCTAAATAGCTAAGTCACTATTTAGCTATTTTGTTTTGCGTGTGCAATTTGGAACCAAACATACTTTCTGAATTCTTAGTAATGAAAGAATGTGAATTACATATATTGACCAATTAACTCTGTTGACCTAAACGCGTAGAAAGCATTTCAGTTCTGAGTAACTTAAAATGTCTAGAGCAAGGCGCTCTAGACTTGAAGAGCTATCATAGGAGCCGCAAGGAAAGAGGTGAGGCCAGGCAGTCTCCCCGTCCTACGTGCACTGGAATGAACTTGTAGAGGAGGTGCTGTAACAACTGAGAAAGCACAGACTGCCTCAAGGCTTGGCTGGGGGTGGACAGGGCTCTGAGGGACACACTGTCCCTCATTACCCAGTCACTCATCCACACAACAAAGTCCACTCAGCACCCGCTCCACAACGAGCTTGCCTTCAAGGATGATAGAGGCAGGCCTTTCCAACTCATCACTTTGCCATTTCCCTTTTGCTGGTGTAAAAAAAATCAATAATCAGAAACCTCAATTAAACAGAGTTAGGAGACCAGCAGGGGGCACTCTCACGCACTGTGATGGCAGCAGAAGCCAGCAGGAAGAAGATAAACTCCCCCTCTTTCCTGGCGAGGACTCAGCCAACAACAAGCCCTGGACTCTGTTTACTTCGGCCCTAGTAAATCTTCCCCTCCGCTCTATAAAAGTGGTCTCCTCCCCTTGCTGTGCAGGGCCTTGCCTGTGGTTCCCCATGGTTACAGATCTCGAATTGCAATTCTCTGCTGATCTCAAATAAACCCATCTTTGCGGGAGGAATATGTGGCCAGTACTAGGGACACAGGCGTCCGCCCACGTGTCTACCTTCTGAATGCCTGGGTTTCAGACAGTACCCAGGAGTCCACTTGACCTTTACCTGTTGTTAAAGTTTCTTTGTAAAAAGTAAGTATATGGGATTTGGTTACAGTTTGCTTTATATTTTTCTGTTTGTTTGAAATTTGTCATATTAAAATTAGGTAAAAGTGAAAAGTGATCTCATAGACTGAAAAAATGTTTTCCCTTTTTTATGTGGAAATAATTTCACACTTAGAGAAAAGTTGAAAGAATAATACTTTCTGATCTTTTGTTGTCAGTGTATAGGAATGCAAGAGATTTCTGTGCATTAATTTTGTATCCTGCTACTTTACCAAATTTTTTGATTAGGTCTAGTAGTTTCCTGGTGGCATCTTTAGGATTTTCTATGTATAGTATCATGTCATCTTCAAACAGTGACAGTTTTACTTCTTCTTTTCCAATTTGTATTCCTTTTATTTCTTTCTCTTCTCTGATTGCCATGGCTAGGACTTCCAAAACTGTGTTGAATAAGAGTGGTGAGAGTGGACATCCTTGTCTTGTTCCTGATCTTAGTGGCACAGCCAAAGCAATCTTGAGAAAGAAAAATGGAGTTGGAGGAATCAGGTTCCCCAACTCCAAACTATACCACAAAGCTACAGTAATCAAGATGGTATGGTACTGGCACAAAAACAGAAATATAGATCAATGGTACAGGATAGAAAGCCCAGAGATAAACCCACACACCTATGGTCACCTTATCTTTGATAAAGGAGGCAAGAAAGTACAATGGAGAAAAGACAGCCTCTTCAATAAGTGGTGCTGGGAAACCTGGACAGCTACGTGTAAAAGAATGAAATTAGAGTACTCCCTAACACCATACACAAAAATAAACTCAAAATGGATTAAAGACCTAAATGTAAGGCCAGACACTATAAAACTCTTAGAGGAAAACATAGGCAGAACATTCTATGACATACACCACAGCAAGATCTTTTTGACCCACCTCCTAGAGCAATGGAAATAAAAACAAAAATAAACAAATGGGACTTAATTAAACTTAAAAGCTTTTGCACAGCAAAGAAAACCATAAACAAGACAAAAAGACAACCCTCAGAATGGGAGCAAATATTTGCAAATGAAACAAAAGACAAAGGATTAATCTCCAAAATATACAAAAGCTCATGGAGCTCGATATCAAAAACACAAACAATCCAGTTAAAACATGAGCAGAAGACCTAAATAGACATTTCACCAAGGAAGACATACCGATGGCCAAGAGGCACATGAAAAGATGCTCAACATCACTAATTATTAGAGAAATACACATCAAAACTACAATGAGGTATCACCTCACGCTGGTCAGAATGGCCATTATCAAAAAATCTAGAAACGATAAATTCTGGAGAGGATGTGGAGAAAAGGGAACCTTCTTGCACTGTTGGTGGGAATGTAAATTGATACAGCCACAATTGAGAACAGTATGGCAGTTCCTTAAAAAACTAAAACTAGAACTACCATAGGACCCAGCAATCCCACTCCTGGGCATATACCCTGAGAAAACCATAATTCAAAAAGTCGTGTACCACAATGTTCATTGCAGCTCTATTTAGAATAGCCAGGACGTGGAAACAACCTAAGTGTCCATCGACAGATGAATGGATAAAGAAGATGTGGCACATATATACAATGGAATATTACTCAGCCATAAAAAGAAATGAAATGGAGTTATTTGTAGTGAGGTGGATGGACCTAGAGTCTGTCATACAAAGTGAAGTAAGTCAGAAAGAGAAAAACACCGTATGAGAACGCATATATATGGAATCTAAAACATATATATATATACAGTACTGATGAATCTAGTAGGGCAGGAATAAAGAGGCAGACATAAAGAATGGACTTGAGGACGTGGGGTGGGAGGGGGAAGCTGGGACGAAGTGAGAGAGTGGCATGGACTTATACACACTACCAAATGTAAAATAGTTGGCTGGTGGGAAGCAGCCACATAGCACAGGGAGATCGGCTCGGTGCTTTTCGACCACCTAGAGGGGTGGGGTAGGGAGGGTGGGAGGGAGGCTAAAGAGGGAGGGGATATGGGGACGTGTGTATGCATATGGCTGATGCACGTTGTTGTACAACAGAAAGTAACACAGTGTTGTGAAGCAATTATACTCCAATAAAGATCTATTAAAAAAGAAAAAGTATATATAGTACCAAGAACATCCACATTGTTCCCCTATTATTAACACTTTACCTCATTCACTTTATCATTTGCTCTATCTCTTCCAAATATTTTTTCCTGAATGAGATGAGAGTAAGTTGCATACATTAAGGCTCTTTATCTCCATATACTTCACTGTTTATTTCCTAACAATTGCACAGTTACTAACTTCAGTAAACTTAACACCATGCAATGCTTTTACCTAATCTAATCTATCATCGGTAACAGTATTCCAGTTTTGTCATTTAAATCAATAATGTCCCTTATAGAAATTTTTTTCCCTCCAGTACACAATTTAATTTAGTTGTCATGTCTCTTTCAGTCTCTTTTATTTATTTATTTTTTTTGCGGCACGCGGGCCTCTCACTGCTGTGGCTTCTCCCATTGCGGAGCACAGGCTCCGGACGCGCAGGCTCAGCGGCCATGGCTCACGGGCCCAGCCGCTCCGCGGCATGTGGGATCTTCCCGGACCGGGGCACGAACCCGCTTCCCCTGCATCGGCAGGCGGACCCTCAACCACTGTGCCACCAGGGAAGCCCCCAGTCTCCTTTTAATCTAGAACATTGCTATAGCTTTCCTTGAAATGTTTGAAAAATACAGCTCCCCACCCCCTTTTTAAAATAGAATATTCCTCACTTTGCGTTTGCCTAGTTTCCTCATGATGAGATGCAGGTATACATTCTTGACCAAAATACTACACAGGTAATATACCCTTCTCAGGACCACTTCTGGAGGCACGTGGTAGTCCTCTGTTCCTCCCTGGTGATGTTGATTTAGATCATATAATTTGCTGTTTTCTTCCCTCTTACAACCAATAAGTAGTCTCGGGGGAGACGCCAAGCCCCTCATCAAAGTACCTGGATTGAGCATCTTGATGACTCTCGCCTGATCCAGGCTTTGCTGTGAGTGTCCATCTCCAGCACACCCTTCACGCTGGTCAGTGAGCCCTCATCGAGAGTCTTCTCTCATCCCCAGATGCCTACCACTCATTATTGGTTATCATTATTACTATTATTATGGACTTGTGGATTACTACCTTCCCAATGGCTTATAATGTACTAACACAATTACTGGGGTGCCACATTGTCCTAGGACAATAGCTGGGGAGACCCAGATTCGAAACGCGCTTGAATTGTATTCCTCTGGACTACAAAATGGGGGGGGCTTATAAAGGCAGAAACTGCAAAATCACATAAGTTGTTTGTCCAGAATTAGGACTGGAGCTGGAAGAAGGAAGGGTGCTTGCCAAGCAAGGATTGGCTGGGGTCTGAAATGGTTGTGCAGTTACCGGGGGAGACCCTGAGACCATAGGATTGCAGCTGGCAGCTGCCAGCAGATACTGGCTTGAGAACAGCTGGTGGTGTCCTTGAGTCTGACACAGTTCAGAAAATTCAAGTTCCCAGGGATGCGGGAAGGTGTCTGAAACCACATCCTCAGCGGCCACCGGCTCCATTTCTAATGCCTGAACCACAGTTACTCCATTTTGATTCTCCAATGCATTCTTTCCTTTAACGGTTAAAGTAGGTACACAATGCATGTTTAATAGGCCAGACTGACTTCCCCACACCTCAATATGTGAACACTTCTCCCATCACTACTGTCATGATGTTGTGTGGCACTAAGAATGCAGTGCCCTGGGCTTGGAAGGAAATGCCTAGTTCAATTTTCTTTTTTTCTGTTTTTAACCTCTATTTATCATGGAACCTTGCCCAAGTGATTCAGTCTGGCTGAGCCTTGCTTTCTCTACCTGAAAATAGGGCTAATAATACCTACCCTGCAGGGTTGTTGTGATTAGTAAATAAAATGACAACACAAATTCATAGTCTAGTCCCAGCCACATAGCAGCTACTCAATATACCTGAGCTCCCTGCTTTCAGGTCTCTTCGAATGACAGTCTTCGATACAGCGGATCCATCCTAGTTCTACTTTTGTAGCGGGATTCTCATCCGAGAGTATTTGTTGACCCCGTGGGTCGTGTTGGAGGAGATGCCGGAGCCTGGCCCACTCTGCCTCTCTGAATGAGCTTCACTCCACAGACCAGCCAGGTGGAGACCATGTGTCCCACTGTGTGTACAGCTCAGGTCCCACACGCACCCACCCTGCTTCCACCCAGCAGCTGCGCACATGCCATTTGTGGAAGGGGGGTACAGAGGACGAGGCAGGAACAGCAGAGGGCTGGGCTGAAGGTGCCGCCTCGCAGTGGGGTCACAGCAGAAGCCCTGCGCTCTCAGAGCTCACCCAGGGCTCTCCAGATTCACACAGTAACTGAGAAGGCAGTTCCTCCCTGGGGGCCAGTTCTGCGGTGTTGGTCTTGGGGTTAGTTCTGAAAGTTCCGCCAGGGTCTTCTCATCCAGCCTTTGCAGTGATTTTTGTCGACCCAGTTCCCTGTGGAATCCCTTTCTGCTTGAATGTGCTGGAGTCATTACCACTTAAGGCCGAAACTGGCTCAGACACGTGCTCAGAGCTAAAAGTCACGTGGTACATGAGGCTATAAGCTCCGTGGGATTTATCCCCTAATGTTTCCTCTCTGCTCACTGTGGTCTCCCCATTGCCCAGAACAGCCCAGCACAACTGCCCAGGAAATATTTGTGAAACTGTTGAACAAACTGGTAACATTTCCCCTTTATTAGTTATGGGTCCTGTATTAGTTATCTGTTGCTGCATAACAAATTACCCCACATTTTTTTTTTTTTTTTTTTTTTTTTTTGCGGTACACGGGCCTCTCACTGTTGTGGCCTCTCCCGTTGCAGAGCACGGGCTCCGGACGCACAGGCTCAGCGGCCATGGCTCACGGGCCCAGCTGCTCCGCAGCATGTGGGATCTTCCTGGACCGGGGCAAGAACCCATGTCCCCTGCATCGGCAGGCGGACT
This sequence comes from Globicephala melas, assembly GCF_963455315.2. Lineage (NCBI taxonomy): Eukaryota > Metazoa > Chordata > Mammalia > Artiodactyla > Delphinidae > Globicephala > Globicephala melas. The sequence continues at coordinate 1,038,138 of NC_083315.2, read as the reverse complement.
CTCAACCACTGCGCCACCAGGGAAGCCCTACCCCACATTTAATGGCAGAAAACAACAAACATTTGTTGCCTCGCAGTTTCTATGGGTCAGGACTCTGGGATCGGTGTGGCTGGATGCTTCTGGGCTGGGGTCTCCCACAGGCTGCGGCCATCTCAAGGCCTGGAGGAGGGTCTCCTGCAAGCCCCCCGCCCCCCAGGCTGTTGGCAGGAGTCCTCATTCTTCACTGGGCAGGTGGCTCCAGCTGCCAGAGTGTACTCACAGCCAGGCAGCCTGATTCTCCCCCATATCTTCCCTGCAAGAGGGCAGCTGGTTTTCCCCAGTGTGAGTGATTGAAGGGGGGGAGAGACAGAGAAGGAGAACCACACACATCAGAGACCAAAGCCACAATCTTTGAAGAACCTAGTCTTAGAGATGACATCTCATCTCACACCTATTAAGGTGACTATTATCAACAAACAGTAAGCAACAGGCATGGGCGAGGATGTAGAGAAATTGGAACCCTCGTGCACTGCTGGTGGGAATGTAAAATGGTTCAGCTGCCACGTAAGACTGTTTGACAATTCATCCAAAAAATGAAGCTTTGCATTACCATATGATTGAGCGATTCCACTCACAAGTATATAAACCCCAAAGAACTGAAAGTGGGACTTGTACACCCATGTTCATAGCTGCATTATTCATAATAGCCAAAAGTGGAAGCAGCCCAAGGGTTCATCCACAGATGAGTGGATAAACAAGATATGGTATATACACACAATGGAATATTATTCAGCCTTAAAAAGGAAGGAAATTCGGACACACACTACAACATGGACGAACCTTGAGGATATTATGCTAAGTGAAACGAGCCAGTCACAAAAAACAGATACCGTACGATTCCTCTTACAGGAAGTATCTAGGATAACCAAACTCAATAGAGAAAGAAGAATGGTGGCTGCCAGAGGTGGGGCGGGGGAACAGGGAGTTGTTTAACGGGTGCTGAGTGTCAGTCTGGGATGAAGAAACTTCTGGAGGGAGACGGTGGTGATGGCTGTACAACGATGTGAATATCACTGGACCGAACCTTGCACTGAAGACAACCACTCACCGCTCCTTTGGGTCAGGAATCTGGGAACAGCTTAGCTAGGCGGTTCTTGGTCAGGGCCTCTCACAAGGCTGAACTGTACACTGAGCTGTATGAAAATGGTTAAAATGGTCAATTTTATATATATTTTACCACAATTTAAATAAATAAGAAGAAAGGAATGACATCTCATCATTTCTCCCAAATTCTACTGGCTAGAAGTGAAAGACTAGATCTGGCCGACACTCAAGGAGGGAGGAATTAAGTGTCACCTCCTGAGGGAGAAGCAACAAAGAAAGGATTTGTGGGTATATATTTACAACCCCACACTTAGGAAAAGCTTCCATTCCCAAACAGGCGTAACTGGTAAGAAAGCAGAAAGACACACGAGCTCCGTAAAGCCTGCCTCACAAACTACTTCAGGGGGTGGGCTTCATGCACAGACTGGTCTAGACGTCAAGGATAAGTGTTCATCCTTGGCTCGTACTTAGATTATCCCTTCACACGTGTGGGACTTGACATCTAAACTGAGAAGAAAATACTGATTAGGAGATCAGTATCCAAACTCAGTGCGTTAAGATTCTTTTAGAAAGCAAACTCTATAAATCATTTTCTCCTCTATTACGTGCCACCCCTACCTCCCGAGACTGTCAGGCAAACAGGCTAAAGGCCTATTCTGGCTGATGTAATGTTAACACTAAGAAAAGAAACCTTTAACACAGGGAACTATACTCAGTATCTTGTAATAATCTATAATGGAAAAGAATCTATATATATATTTTAGATTTATATAAACTTTATATATATAAAGTTTTACATAAAGATTTATATACATAGGAACTTTTTTTAAACTTTTTATTTTATACTGGAGTATAGTTGATTAACAATGTTGTGTTAGTTTCAGGTGTACAACAAAGTGATTCAGTTATACATAAACATGTATCTATTCTTTTTCAAATTCTTTTTCCAATTAGGTTGTTACACAATATTGAGTAGAGTTCCCTGTGCTATACAGTAGGTCCTTGTTGGTTATCTATTTTATATATAGTAGTGTGTACATGTTAGTTCCAAACTCTCCCTCCCCACCCTGGTAACCATAAGTTCTCTTAAGTCTGTGAGTCTGTTTCTGTTTTGTAAATGAGTTCATTTGTATCATGTTTTTTAGATTCCGCATATAAATGATATCATACAATATTTCTTTCTGTTTGACTTCATTCAGTATATAAAAACTTTATATATATAACTGAATCACTTTGTTGTACACCTGAAACTAACACAACATTGTAAATCAACTATATTTCAATTAATTTTTTTTAAAAAGCAACCTTTTAAAAATAAAAAGAAAGAAAGAAAATTCTACCTTTTATGATTTCAAATCAAATGTAATTACCTAAAGGACTGCATTTGAAGTGGTACAATATTTGCAAGGACAACATTCAAAATTTGCAATCTGCGATTTTGTTGAATTGTTAGGAGTATATAAAAACATATTCTAGAGGCTTCTTAATAGATTCCCCCATGATCACCCTGGGCCTCTCAGTCATAGAATGGAATGGGTGTGATCATAGGTCAAGGGGGGGGGTGGTCACAGGAGGGGGTGTGGCTGGAGAGAAACACATGCCTCTGCTGATTCCTGTATTAAGGTCTTTAAAATTCTTCTCATGGTAGAAATCAGATGGAGAACACTCACAAGGCAGCATTTCCCACTTCTTCCCAAAGGAATATGCTAACAAATGTGCTTTTAATAAGTCCTCAAGTAGCTTAATTTTTTCTGTATATAATGAGAATTTTATTGTTTTTGTTTCTGATTATTCATCTTTTTCTTCCTACGTTTCTTTTTCCCTTCTGATGAGCTTCCAAACCATCTCCAACTTAAGCTGACACCGCACAGGCTTTTTTGCGATATTGTAGCTGCTTTCCTTCCTCTTCTCTTTTCTTTCCCCAGAGCATATTACAGAAGGGTTGCAGCTATTTCTTAATTTTAAACAGTTGCTTTCTGGGGAAAAAAATCAGGAAAAGAATAAACTTAAAAAAAAATCAGCCCCGCTCTCTCGCTTCTTATTATTTTATTTGTCACTTGACATGCCCGTGGTTACAGCTCCTTCAGGAGACCACAGATCTTCATCAAAAGAGTTACACATACATTATGGCCATTTTTAACCAAAACGGGGATTTTGATGTGCCAGGGGCTTCCTGCTATGGCCTTTCCCCAGATCCTTTTTTTTTTCTCCGAATCCCTCCCCTCCCTTTCTCCCCATTTCTCCCCCCTCCCTCTCCCTCCCTCCCTTTCTCTCCTGGAGGTAAAGGGGTCCATCCTACTATTTCCATTTTTGGCGCTCACCCAGTCTGCCCCTAAAGGCCACCCCCGCTGCTCAGTAACTACCCAATTTCTATACAAGTGCAGGCGCCTTGGGTCAGGAGGCCTCTTCCTTCTGTCTTTGCTGGGGGGCTTCATTTGGGGGAGATTTGCTGACGCGTATTCTGCACCCCCTAGCTAGTGGAGAAGACAGGGGTTCAACTAAGCAACTGAAAATTTTAAAAGTTACTGGCCATGAACTGGGGCTCATTTGACCAGGGTTGTTTGTTCCCCGACATCACATCTTGCTCTGCATGTGAGCGTCTTGTCCTAGTCAGCTGAACCCCTCAGACTCCAAGGTCGTGTCCCCAGATTACGAAGCCTTCAGTTCTTAAAAGCTGTCATTTTCGAAACAAAACTAAACAATAATTTCCAGTTTCATTGTTTGTCTTCTAACATGAGCTCAATATGAACCCTCAACAATCAGAAGTTGTACCATACCTAAGAGAGTTTTGTACAAAATTCTGAAAGTGTGTGCTATTGTTTTCTGGACGGTGAAACAAACGCCAGTGCTGAGACTTGGGTCCCCAGGAAGCCAACTCCGAGCTGGAGACGAGCGTGCATTCGTGCGGGGTGCTGCCAGCGCCGCACCCGGGGAAGGAAATAGGACTGGGCGGAAGTCGGCCCCTGAGGCCAGGGTGCCCTCGGAGCTGTCCCGTCTCACAGGGAGGCTTGGTCAGCCTGTCGCTGGATGTGGGCCACGCAGGGAACGGTGTGTCACCTTGGGCGAGGCTGCTTCCCACCGGCCGCCGGGGAACAGAGGTCTTCACTCCCGCAGGGGCTAGAAGCGCGCGCCACACCACGAGCCTGAAGGTGGGTTCACCTGGCCCCGTCCTGAGGCGCTCTCTGTGCTGCACGCAGGGGCCGCCGTGCCGCGGGGCTGGTCCCCCGCTGCCAGGCGAGCTCTGGCACGGGCGGCAGGGAGAGAAGGGCAGCGAAGGAAGCTGCGCTCCCCTCCCCCTCCCCCGCGTCTTCTCCATCCTTCCGGTGTCTCCCGTGGCGACTCGGTGACCCTCTGCTGCCGCCCGCCCAGGGCAGGGCAGGACTGGCTTTCCAGCTAGACTAGGGCACACCCGGCCTTGTGCCTGGATCCTCACACCCGCCCAAGTTCCAGCCACACAAATCCTTCGCCTTTCCTGGACCGAAGTCCCATCTGCTGTCCTTTTGTGAAAACCTGAAAACATGGCCCAGGGTGAGGAAGGGGTGCTCTTTCTGGAACGACACGTCCCCTGCTGTGCTCTTCCCTTCTCTGCTGTGTGCAGTTAGCCCCATGCTGGACGCCCTCCCCGCGGGCTGGGGCGCTCAGGCTTCTGGTCCCCGCCCAGCAGGGCCCTTGCGGACGCCCCCGGTGCTGTCATGGGGGAGGGGTGACGGAAAGTACCCACCACTCTCTGATCCTCTGGAGTCGCTTGTGTTAAACTCACACACATCAGTGGAAGAACAAGGCAGAACCTCTTCAAAACCATGAGAAATCACTCTTTTACAGAAAGAGCGTGCATTCCCATTTCCCTTCAAAGTTTTCCTTTGGAGTTGAGCTTGGTAAAGACGTATATCAGAATACATTAGAGGTTCTGTGACGTGTTGATATTTACAGAATAGCATTTTACTTTATATGTTATTTGAAATTCTGGGTTTGGGGTACTGAATAATAATACACCCCTGCCATTTTAGTCTGGCTAGAATCAAATACAGCTTTATGTGTATACAGTCCGCATTCCTCTGTCCTCTACAGCCGGGGGTGGGGGCAGGAGGTCAGGAAGGGTTGGCACTGCTTTTAAGGCTGGGCCTAGGTTTAAATGGCAGATATGACTGAACTGAACCACAACTAGAGTTGAGTAAGATAATCAGAAGTTAAGAAGAATTCGGACTCAACAAAAAATGATGTGGCAGGTTAAATACAGTCCTCCCTCGGTATCTGTGACTCCTGTGGAAACCACAGTCCTCTGGACGCTCAAGTGCTTTGTATAGATGGCGTGGTACACGGTCTGTCCTCTGTATCCGTGGGTCCACGTCAGCGGCTTCAACCAACCTCGGATCCCGTTTGAATAGAATTGATACTGAACTCGCGGATATGGAGGGCCAACTGTAGAAATTGTTTATAGTACTTGTGCATTTTGGATTTAAGAGAAATTTGGTTTCCCGTCATGGTTTAGTGGTAGAGATTTGTCAACCAGGTAGCAGAGCTAGTTCTGGGTTCTTTCTCTAGGTCAACCACTGACTGACTCATTTTACCTCATTTACTTTTCCCAGGGCATTTAGTTTCCTTTTTTCACCCACAGAATTTTTTTCCTCCCATTTGCACAGATTAAAATGTGGTAAAATTAGTTACGAAGACAGGAGTCGATTTTAGGAAGTCAATATTCTACTAAAGCTCAGATTTGTAGAACTGGAGAATTCTTTTTATAACTTAAAATGAACAGAAGACACTCAGATACACTGGTGCATGAACAAGAAATCGAGGTTTTAGTTTTATTATTCAGAACAACACTAGGTCTTGCTGCAGTGACAAGTAACCTTAAAATCTCCATGACTTACAGTCCTAGCCTACGTGGCACCTCCAGTGAAGGGTGACAGGAGTTTTGCTCCACAGACCATCAGAGACTCAAGCTGACATTGGCTCCATGCTCATCACACTGCATCTCAGCACGTGGCTTCAAGGGCACCACAGCAAAGGCACGCTGTGGAGGACTCAGCTAAACCCTACTCACAGCCCAGAACTGGTCACGTGGCCCCAACCTAACAGTAAGCAACTAGGAAGGAGAGGAGGGCCAGAAGCGGTGCTCTTGTCATCTCTACCACGCTGTGGTTTTCGGATCTGTGCAGAGTGTGTCCGTGTTACCAGCAATCTGGAAACACGATTAATACAATCTTTATTTAAAAGGCATGATAGGAAGGGAGTTACTGTGTTAGTTTACACGGAGTTGAGCTTTGATATAGCATTTAAAATGATATACATTTTAACAAGTACCAGAATCATTAGACAGCTCAATAAAACAGAGATTCTTCATCCCTATCCCTAGAGATTTGTGATCCAGCAAACCTGAGGTGCAGTCCAGGAATTTGGATTTTAACAAAAGCACCCCTGAGTGTTTTTCTGCAGGTGGTCTTCATAGTTTGATGAACACAAGATGATTGGTTTCTGCCTTCTGACATTGATACATCAGGGTTTCAGCAGGCATGAGAGAGAGAGACAGACAGAGATTCTGAGGGTTAGAACACTAGGAAGCAGGTGGCTATTACTTATCTTTGATCTCTAGGAGACAAAAGCCTTGGTAGAAATGGATCCCCAAACTTCAGAAGTGTGTGGAAAAAAAAACAGCCCAAAATGAAAGAGAATAAGTAGAAAGTGCATTGTGAGAAGCTGTGGAGGATGCATGGACCATGAGGGGGTGTAAAGGAAGAGAGGAAATGAGGGTAGTGCACATCCCTGGTGGACCAATCATGTCGCTCCATGGAGGGATTAGTGTATCTGGGTCAACATATGGTCTGGCGGAAAGAGAAGGTGCCGAGACTGTTCCACAATATGGCAAAGGATTTTTATGATGGTTTTATTTAGAACCACTAAACTGCAGAACTAAGACAACGCCAAGAAGGGGCAAAGTACAGTTGAACTTACCATTATTGAAAATGTGATCGATCACTCACTAAAGAAATCACCAGAGACGTGTACACATGTTACGCACATAGTTTTTGCAACATTTTTATAATGATAAACAATTGGAAATCACCTGTTTGCCAGTTGGAAATTAGTTACGAACATTTGGCTTTATCCATGGGGCTGGGATGCTATGTAACCATTAAAATGCTTCTGGGGCGGGACTTCCCTGGTGGCGCAGTGCTTAAGAATCTGCCTGCCAATGCAGGGGACACGGGTTCGAGCCCCGGTCTGGGAAGATCCCACATGCTGCGGAGCAACTAAGCCCGTGCGCCACAACTACTGAGCCCACGTGCCACAACTACTGAAGCCTGCACGCCTAGAGCCTGTACTCCGCAACAAGAGAAGCCACCGTAGCGAGAAGCCCGCGCACCGCAACAGAGAGTAGCCCCTGCTTGCCACAACTAGAGAAAGCCCGTGCACAGCAACGAAGACCCAACACAGCCAAAAACTAAATAAATATAAATAAATAAATAAATAAATAAAATAAAATGCTCTGGGGCAATCAGGAAAGACTGGGTTGTATTAGCAGGCTTACAAAAATCTCCTTCCAATACTGGAATGAATAAAACAAGATACACCAAAGAAAACACCATCCAACAACAAATCTAGGAAAATTTCCCAACCTCATACCACAGACTTCAGGAAATACAAATCTAAATACAAAACATCTGATATATCCAAAATACAAAACAATCAAGCCCAAATGGATACAAAATCTGGGAACCAACCCACAGCTCCCTTTTTGGAGTGAGCTGCACGATGTGGTGAGAAGAGGCCCGCTAAAAAGTTTTCTCACTTTGGAGGGACAGGAAATGGGGGCTTGAGTTGGCGAGAGAAAAGATCTGGAATGTTCCGCCCGGGGCCCTTCTTCCTAAGTGAAAGCCAAACATCAGCCGAAGGTCACAGTGGTGGGAGAGAGGCCAGAAATGAGCTTCCAACAGCAATTCTCTCTGAGGGGCCAGCAGCTCTGGACAGAGCAAGCTGGGCGGGGGGCAGTGCCTGAGGCCACACCAGGCAGGGCGTTCACACCACTCGGCTGGGCTCTGACCACAGCTTCCAGCAGCCAGAGAGGGGAGACAAACCCAGACCTCCAGACCCACCACCATCCACCGGACAGGGCAGGCTCTACTCACCGGGCCGGGCCTCCAGACGAGGGTTTCAACAGAATCAAAAATAAGATGAATGTGAAAACAGTTCCCAGCTTTGAGGGCTCGTGGAAACACGCCCCTCCCCACTCTTCCCGGGCAGCTTGGGACCAACAGATACAAATGATGCTAATCCAAGCCCCAGCTCACTCACCCTCTACAGGGAAGATGCAGACCGTGCTCAGGTAAACAGGGAGTAAAAAGACCACGTAGATACTGTTTTGGGGTGAAAAGCAGCCCATGTAGGATGGGCACTATTTCAAAATGACTAAACAAGAAGAAACCCAGCTTGGGGTCTGTGCAATAATTCTACCCCTCATCCCCTTAAGAAAAAAAAAAAGGAAGAGGAGGAAAGGAGTGTGTTACACTCATACTGCTCACCGCACAACAAGTCAGTAAGTCAAGAGACAAGTTGCTGGGGCAAGGAATAGCGACTTTATTTGGAAAACCAGAAGACCAAGAAGACGGTGGACTAGTGTCCCTAAGAGCCACCTTACCTGAGTTAGAATTCGGGCTTCTCTATAGGAAAAGGGAAGGGGGTATGGCTGGCTGCTGCAAACTTCTTAGTGCTGGAATCCTTTGTTTTTGCAGCTGTCCATGTAGGTCTCTCATGATGTTCCTATAAACCAACAAGACAATTGTTTTGTTTTCTGTTCTGCAGCTTTTTATCTCTGTATGAATGGGAAAGTGTTATTCCTTTAAAGGTCAGAGCCTTGAGAATGGGCTATGCTGTATGTATATTTCAGGCTACAGGCAACAGTCTTTTACAAAAGGTGCAGAGCCAGCATGACTAAGCACAGGCAACAGCACAGGGTTAGAGCTAAAGGAATAGATCCAGTATGGAGTCAGGTTTGCTCTTCTCTGTTTCAGGAGGTCAAAATGCATAAGAACAAGCAAAAGCTCACATTGGAAGAAAACTTCAGAAAATTGCTTCTATGCTTAAGTAAGTTAAAAAGAAACATTTGATCAAAATAACATAACGGGGCTTCCCTGGAGGCACAGTGGTTGAGAGTCCGCCTGCCGATGCAGGGGACGTGGGTTCGTGCCCCGGTCCGGGAGGATCCCACATGCCGCCGAGCAGCTGGGCCCGTAAGCCACGGCTGCTGAGCCTGTGCGTCTGTAGCCTGTGCTCCGCAACGGGAGAGGCCACAACAGTGAGAGGCCCGCGTACCGCAAAACAAAACAAAACAAAACAAAACAAAACAAAACAAAAACGGAAAAGACTGCACGCCTCGCGGAGACACAGGACTTACAGTGCATGCGGTGGCTGAAGACTCCGCCATGCATTCAGCCATGCATGTGGCTCCTCCACATACCCCCCACTCCAGGTTCATCAGTGAATAGGATTGCCCTGCTGATCGCTATGGGTTGGGGAGAGCACGTGACACAGGTTGAGGCAATGAGGCTGAAAGAACCTGCTTACATTCCACGGCGGGGGACATAAAGAAGGGACTGTGCAGCCTTGGTTGCCACTGGCAGCTATCTTGTGACCATGAGGAGAATGACCTTGTAGATGAGGTCAGTAAACAGCAGAGGAGACAGATAGAAAGACCCTGGGATCTTGATGACATCTATGAGCTCATCCTAGCTCTGAGCTTTCTGTTGTTTACATGTTTATGCCAACTGAAGTCATGGTTTCCTAACTCAAATACTTTTTTTTCCTTTTTTTTTCTATATGCTTCCATATTGCTTGCATTTCTTTTATATTCAGTGGTTATTCTTTCTGTAATTAGGGGAAAAGCTGTTTATATTTTGACAAGTTAATACATATGGAAACAAAGATACTGAAAACTCTTTAAGATATATTATTTAAAGATGTAAATTTAAAAAGTAGGTTACAAAGTTTTCGATTGAGATGATCCAATTTTATTTTTAGAGGTATACATAATGTTATGTATGCATAGAAAAAATCTAAACGAATGCATACTGAAAAAATTGCAATTATTTTTGAGTAGTTGGATTATATGTGACTTTTTTCTTTTTGTCAGGTTCCTTCCTTCTTTCCTTCCATCCTTCCTTCCTTTCCTTTTTTCTTTATTCGTTTTCTGTTTTTCTTTTCTACCAAAGAACATGGAATGACTTACATAAAGGTACATAAAGGTTTAAAAGATAAATAAAATTTTAAATAAAAAGTGAAGCACTTTGATTTGGCCAACAAATAGTCTTAGTTTTATATCCTCTCAGATTTGAGTTTATAACATTCTGCAACTACTAAAACGAAAGGGGGGGAAAAAACTGGAGACGCCTCCTCTTCTCCCAACCCCAGCATTAAACACAAGCAGACTCCACCCTCTTGTTGGACGCAGGTATCGCTGGCTCCCCTCCACCTTCACAGCTCTTCCGAGTGGACACTGAAAACGTTTCCTCTCTCTTCTCATGGGGGTGAGCCTTCCCAACACTGGTGGTTTTAGGGTCTTAGCTGATATCAGTTTGCCCTGTGGGGGTTCAGCTTCAGATCTACAGTAAATCCAGTGTCTGGTCATAGGATCAGCAATTAAAGCAAGAGATGGCTTTCCATGCCCTGCAAACAAATGTTTGATCCAAAATTGCAATGAGAAATTGTCTTTAGCATCTTCATTTTAGTATTACTCCTCATTTTTTCCCTTATTCTCATTCTCTATGGCAGGTGAAACCGTGCGTAATCACTAGTTAAATCCATTTCATCTGTAAGATAATCACAGTTGTTTTAATTGTTGCTACAAAAGACTTGGGTCCTCCAAGCAGCACGTCTGAACAGTAAGAGGTTTGCCTGAGTTGTTTTCTAGGAACTTGGCGTCAGCTGTGTCTAGTGGGAGCTGGGCTGGTTAACACCGGATGGGACCACTGACCTTCCACCTGGGCACGTGAGAGCATCTGCTCTGCCCCCTTCTGAGGCCAGTGGTGGAGCTACGCCTGTGCAGAAAGGCCGCTGTCACAGCTGTTTCCAATCACCTTTCCCTGTGCTCCCCAAGCCTCAGACCGCCCTGCCCTGCTTTACTCTTCCTCCCACAAGCATCCCAGCCCCTTGCCCTCGGGGGCGGGGGAGGAGCGATTTGAGACTTGTCTGCCTTATGAATAGCTCTCTTTGCTGCACACCTCGGGGTCTCAGCATTCCGGTGTGCCGCACCACGGGCAAATGAACCTGGTTTGGTGACACGGGTATTTGATAGACATTAAATCATTTCACTCTCATAAAACCTCTGTAAGGTTGGTATCATTAAAACTATTTACAGATAAGTCTTGAAGCAGAGTTTCACAGGCAGTACTGGTATTTGGGACTGGATAATTCTTTGTCGTGGGCTGTCCTGTGCCTTGTAGGACGTTGAGTAGCATCCCTGGCCTCAACCCACTAGATGTCAGTAGCATCCCACTCTCCTCCCACCCAGTTGGGACAACCAAAACTGTCTCCAGACATCGCTAAGTATTCCCTGTGGGGCAAAGTCACCCTCAGTTGAGCATCACTGCCTTGGGGGTTAACGTACCCAAGTCTCATTGTAGAGGAGGAGTTTGATTTTGAATTCCAGTCTGAACCAAAGCTTATGCTTGTAGCCATGATGTGCTGCATTGTTTTTCCCACCTTCACCGCTGGCATTGCTCCCCCCCCAAGTACATCGTACTCTTCGCCCTGCCATAATCTGGAATTTTCTTCCTTTCCCCATCTGGCTGGGGCAGGTATCACTAATGAAGAGATAACTGGACAGAGCTGTCCTACAGCAGCCTCACCTCCACATCTTAAAGTTCATGTGTCAACCTCTGATCAGAGCCTCCACGCCCACTGTCTTCACCCAGACCGGGCTCTGGAGGGTCAGGACCGCAGCTGCCTATGTACTGTGGTTTGCCTAGTGCCCAGGGTATGGAAGAGATGGCCATATTTGTTAGATCTGATTAAACTGAAGCCCATTGTGCTTTCTTCTTTACCTTATGAGAGAGATCTATTCCGTCAACCCTTCTTTCTTTCCCCTTAGTTATTCCGTGGACAGTTATTTACCAAATAATTACCACATGCTGTATAGTCCTCCCAGAGACCAAGGATGCAAGTGATTCTTTACACTTCAATGGGGCTGGTGGTGGAAAACAGGCAGTTGTTACAAGAGTATAGAGCACTCTATATATGAAGAGGCTTTTTTTTTCTCTCCAGATTAGATTCCACTTGAATCGCCTTCCACCAAGGGTTCTGGACTCTCACATCTCCTCATATCTTACACGCTTGCCTTGCAAACCACCGAACGGAGGCTGTTAGGTGTTAACCTTACCTTGGGTGCCACCGAAACGGAGAAATGGAGTCTCCACCTTCAATGGGGCTGGCAAGCTCCTCCCCTCTGGAGCAGGAGACGCCCTCACATTCCGCCGGACCGGAAGCCGTCTTCCCGTCCCGCCCACACGCTCAGCTGCGCGTGCGCACACCTGGTTTCCTTCCCACCGAGTCAGAGGCCGCGACGTCCCTGTGTGCCTCACGGGAGCCCGTGTCTGCGGGCTCCGCTCTCTCCCTGGGCCACCGCCTCGTCAACTGCACGTGAATAGGCTCACGTCTCCGAAGTAAAGCAAAACCTGTGCACACGCCTTCTCTCCAGATACCAGGCCAGCTTCCCTTTCGGTTGCCAGCTGCTGGAAAGCGTCGTGTTCCCTGCCTCCCGAGTCCCTGGCCTCGGCGACCCCGGGCTGGGGGCCACGAGGGCCCGCCGCCCTGCTGCTGCTGAGGCTGAGGCTGGAACCGCCGGTCCACGGTCCGCGGGGCGGGCAAGGCTGTCCTGCCGTCTGGAGCGCTCAGTGCCACTGGCGTTCCACCAAGGTAACGCTCCCCATCTTTCTAGAAGAGTAACTCCAGCGTTTTCACTTCTTGGGATTTTTAAAAATTACAGCCACTCTATCCAGAACACATTAAACGATGCACAAATTGATGAGGAAAAAGTGAGCATTCTCGCTCGCCCGATGTGAAGCTTTCCGCGTGAGGAAGCTTCCGCGCTGTCTCCGGCCGCAGAAACACACGCGGTGAGAGGGTGTCTCCTCCTCCCTCCCTCCCTTTGTCAGCTTCCTTTCATTAGAGGTAAATGTTTTGTTCCTCTGAGTTGTTAGGGGGGAACACGTCCTCCCCCTCGCGATGGATGGTTCAGTCCGTGCGAGGGGTGTGAACCTTCTCTACTCTTCCCCGTGGCTTCTCTGCCCACGTGACCTGATAGAATGAGGAGACTTCAGCTGGTCCTTGCGCATCTTCTCCCCCTTCCCTCGTGGGGAGGGGTCTGCGCTGGGGCAGCACTGCTCTGGCCGGTCACGTGTTGTAGGATTCGCATATCCAGTATTAGGAGGACATTCTTCTCTGACGCTAGACTGTGTCTGCCACCAGACCTGCTGGTCCAGCCAAAGGTGGTGTTTGGTGCCCTTCTGCCTTACTTTTTGTCATATATCTCAGTTTGCTCAGAATTCAAGTCAGAAAGGGGGCGAGATAACATTTATTCAGACATATGTTAATGAAAACTTAATAGTCAATCTATGAAAGAAAAGGAAACTTTTATTTGAGACAAATTGGAGGATTATAACTGGGGAACAACCCCTCAGAAACCTCCAAGAGCTGTTCTGTCTGTTAGAAGTCGAAACACAGTTACATAAAATTTTTGAGACAGAGACATTAGATGACGTATTATTGACAGTTCACACAATCCAGATCTGTAAGTACAAAGTATTGGGTCATCCTGACCCCTGACAAGATCAGGAAGGAACGTTATCTGTAAGGAGTTGTCTTGTTGGTGCGAGCAGGTATTTCTGCCAGCGGGGGAGTTTTTTTCGATGCATAAGGCAGATACAAAATGCACAGTGGGGGGAGAGAGGAGGCCAAAGGGCAGAGAAAAATTGTTTTATGTTTAAATTTTTCTTGCTATAGAATGTGAACTTTATTTTACACATTTCTACATTTAATGAATTGTCCTTTTTTATCCGTGAGGGTAGCCCTTTGTATATTGGGTATAATTCTATTAGGTATAATTCTATCTCATGTACCTCAGAGTATATTATTTGTCATGACTTTGTTAATGGTTTTTCTCCCTTTACATAAGTGTCTAATTGCTGTGTCGTCAAATATGTTGGCCTTTTCTTTTTTGGCCTCTCCCACACAAAAGTTACACATTCTCCTAAATTTTCTTTTAGCATTTCAGTGTTTATATTTTGATCTTTAATATATCTGAAGCTTACTTTTGCACATAGTTTGAAGTAGGGGGTCCAGTTTTTTAGTTTTTCCAGATGAATAGTCAATTATGCCAGCACTGTTTATTTTAAAAACCAACCTTTACTTTTTTTTTTTTTTAAATAAATTTATTTATTTTTGGCTGCGTTGGGTCTTTGTTGCTTGACTTGGTCTTTCTCCAGTTGTGGCGAGCAGGGCTACTCTTCGTGGCGGTGCGCGGGCTTCTCACCGCGGTGTCCTCTCTTGTTGCGGAGTACGGGCTCTAGGTGCACGGGCTGCAGTAGTTGTGGCACACGGGCTCAGTAGTTGTGGCTCGTGGGCTCAGTAGTTGTGGCTCGCGGGCTCTAGAGCGTGGGCTGCAGTAGTTGTGGCACATGGGCTTAGTTGCTCCGCGGCATGTGGGATCTTCCCAGACCAGGGCTCGAACCCGTGTCCCCTGCATTGGCAGGCAGATTCTCAACCACTGCGCTACCAGGGAAGCCCCCAACCTTTCTTTTATCAAAGATCTTTTTCTAATACCCAAGAGGAGCCTCAAATTTGAGATACTAATTAACTGTTCCTGCTCCTACATTCTTCAGTTAATCAGAGGTACCTCCACCTTCATGTTTGTCTTTCATGTTTGCACCATCACCTGACTACTAGCAGTGTCCCAAATAACTTTAAAAAACTTAAAGCAGTTAAGTGTTTAATATAGAAGAATTAGAAAATATAAATAAGCAAGAGGAAGAAGTTGAAAACATTCATTATCCCCAAACTCAGAGATGACCTTGTGGTGTATATCGTTGTAGACGTCCCCCCCTTTTTTCAACAGGAGTCCAGGGAGGATGGCTTTACGCCTGTTATCTTCCTTTTACTCCTCCAAATCCACCCTCTGCCACTGTGCTCTCAAGTCTTTGTCCCAGGAGCCCCCTTGTATGAACAACATCAAGTTCCCTTACTGTCAGGCTTCCTGTTGGATTTGGCCAGTGGGGACTCCAGCAGATGACTGGCGGGAGCGGGGACGGAATGAGGTCAGGGAAGTGGATTCCTAACTCCCCAGATTCATTGTTGCGTCCCAAGTGCTCCTCCGGGAAACCTTTCTGCGTGACTCTCTCCATCTGGGTCCCCAGGACTCCCTCCCACTCATCCCTTTGGGTTTGGGGCGGTAGCATCACTGTCCTAAGTGGTCCTCCTGAACCCGTAACTTTATAACTGTCCCTTCATTAAACCCTCCTCAAATCATCCTAGGTCATACCATCCGTTTCCTGGCTGCTACAAGGGGGGCAATTTTACAAAACGGGTGACACAAGTAATACCTGAATATATTCGTGCTGTAAGAAAAAAAAAAACTGAACAATACCCATGAAGTGAAAACATCTATCTTAACTTTCAGTCTCCTAATTGGAATCCTCGCCTCAGAGGTAACTGTTGTTTTCAATTTGGTGAATATCTTTCCAGATTTTTGTTTCTTGCACTTACTTACGCATGAGAATATATGGACAAATACAGATTCTCATGCATAGATTTGGGGTGTGTGAGTATATGTGTGTTTACATAAGTGATATCATACTGTATATATTGTTCCATATTTTGCTATTTAAAATTGATACATGAGGATTTTTCTGCTTCAGAGCAATATAAACTGTAACACATTTAAAAAACCTGCTGCCTAGTATTTTGTAGTGTGGAGATGCAACTGTTTATTTAACCCCTCCCCTATCGACTGGCATTCTGGGTATCTCCAATTTTCCACTCTTATAAACAACATGACTAAAAGTCTGTATACACCCCTTCTAATGTGCATGGACCATTAGTTTCCTAAGACAGATGCTGCGAATTCAGACCCTGGAGAAGCTTCAGCACATTTGCGGGTATTGTTCTAATGGGAGACACCATGGAAGTGTCTCCCCCTTGTCCTGCGTGTAGATACTCATGTATATACGATGGACGCCCTGGAAGACTAGCCACAAGGCAGTCTTTTCAAAAAGAGGGACTTGTAGTTACGAGTGGCAAGAACCTGGACCTCTGCCTCGGGTCCTCTGATGCACTGTAAGGCGGGCGCTCACCTCGGCTCACCGTCTCAAGGGGTGCAGGATCCGTCACCGTCTTCACAGCCATTTCACTTCTCTGTCAGGTCCCCTCTGCCTGGCAGCGTGGGCAGAGTCGTAGTGGGCGCCTGGGCGCTTTCTTCGAAGCAAGGAGGAAGAGCAGGGGCCCCCCGGCTCCCCCAGCGCGTCTGTGGTTTCTCGGCTTGCTCCTGGGCTCCGAGCGGGGAGCTGGACCCTGTGTAGGGTGAACACAGGTCCATCTGTGCGGCTTCCCTGGGACAGTCCTGGTTGGTGCCTGCGGTCCCAGCATCACTGTCCGTAGCACTCTCTCTCACTTTCCCAAGTGTCCCAGGTTGGCTCTTGATCTATAGGGTCACCGTCCCCGCCCCCAACCCCAGAATCTCATTTCCCTGTTTCCTTTGTATCTCACCTGTCTCCCCTCCTCCAACATAGAGAATGTGTGTCTCATCTCAGCTTGGAAACCCTGACTTGCACCATCACCTCATATTCTTTCCAGTCTAGTGTTTTTGGTGTAAAACTGATGCCGTGACTCTTTCAAGGCCAGGCTCTTGATACTGAAAAGCCAAGAAGTGTGAACCTCCAAAAAGCATTTCCTCTGCTTCTCTGATGTACTAACCCTTCCCTGGGATGTCTGACGGTCGCCTCACGGTGGACTCTGACTGGTAAAGGGCATTGGGTAAAAATAAACTATGGTAATGAGAGACACATGGTGTAGGAATCTAGACACATACCCACCCTTGCGTCACTCCCCTTGTGTCCCCTTGTGACACCCTCCCTTGTGTCACTCCCCCCAAACCCCTAGAGGAAGCTGACTGCTCTCAGAGCTGTTCTCTGCTACCCCCTCCCCAGGAAGTAACCTGTGTGAAGCTGGCTTCCCTGGGGAGTCAGTTCCACTGCAGGGACCCGGGTGGGGCACTGGGCCAGGACCATCTAGGATGACTTCAGCCAGCAGCTGGCCAGATGCCAGATCATTAGCGTCCTACAAAGGCCCAGGAGTTGGACACTGCTGGAAAGAGGGAGACTGTACACTGAGTGAGATCACCCTGAATTAATTGGAAGGAAGTTTCTGCTACCTAATGCAATGGGCACAAAACATTAAAAAATAAGTAGACTTAGGGGAAAATAAAGTCAGTTACATTTTTTGCATATCCGAGCTGTGACCTGAGATTCACCCCGCTACATGTCGGGATTCATGTGGGATTGACATAGTCATAATAATAGTACTATTTATCGATGGCTTACTATGTACCAAGCTCTGTCCTAAGGGCTTTACCTGTGATGTTATAGATACGATTCACCCCATTTTACAGAAGGCAGTTGAGTCACATAGGAGATTAAAGGATTGTCCAAGGTCAAGGGACACATTGGCCTTACAGACTGATGACAAACCCTGGAATGGAATTTGGGACGGGTCACCCCAGCACGTGAGAAAACTGGTGTGCGGAGATGAGGCGAACTTCTCGGAAGTTTGTTGACTTAGAGTGTTAGTGGGCCAGGGTGAGCATGCTTTTGAAAAAAGTGCTATTGTTTCCGAGTCTATGCAGTATGGTCGGCAAAAAGAAATTTAGAGGTGAGAAAAGGAGCACATAAAGGCTATTCTGTGAATTCCTAAGTGAACTGAACTTTGTCCCAGAAAGGGATGAGTTTTGTATCTTGTAGCTCATAGTTCCACCTCCAGGACCCCAGCTCCGACCACCCAGGTAGAGGACCCCAGACTGCAGGCACACTGGCCCCCTTTAACCTGCCATGAAGCCACTGCAGACAAGCTGCGCTTTGAAGGACGATCCCAGTTTCCAACACCAGAAGGGAAAAGCATTCCCCATCCTAAAGGGGATGAGGTTTTTCTTTTTGTTTTGAGACAAACTCTAGAAGTTTCCAGAAGAACAAATGCCTTCTCTGCTTCTCTTGATTTTGTCAGCGGCAAACGGAACATCGGGCGGTGGACTGTCATACAGAAACGAAGGTGGGTGTGGGGACTTCTGCAAACTGGAAGGAACCCCGAAGACTGCAGGGGTCCAGGCTCAGCCCCCTCTCCCTGTCCTGCCACAGCCAAGGCCCAGAAGGAGGGGGAGGGGAGAAGGCACTGCTGGGCATCAGGCTGAGGAATCCACCTGCATCAGTGCTCCCTTAAGGAAAGGCAGTCACTCGCAGCTCCACACTCCAAACTCGCTAGTAGTAACTCCCAGGTAAGTGAGGAGACCTGGCCGGGAGGCCGTGGATCTGGGGGTGGCGTGGGGCGGCAGCCTTGGGAGCCTCCACGCAGCGTGGCTCGGGAGCGGTGAAAGGGAGAGGGTCCCAAAGGATGCTGGAGCAGCTGAGCCTTTCCCTGTGTGGCTGAGGGCAGTGTGCCTGCAGCCGGGAGGGCCAGAGGCCAGCAAGAGGGTGCTGCGGCCCGGCCTGGAGGACTGGGGATGCCTCGGATGAGGCTCCGGGGGGATCAGGCTTCTCCTACCGCGGGTTGCAAGTCCCACCCATCCCCAATTCCCAGAATTGAGATGCAGCCCCAGGAGGGGCGGGCGTACATGAACTGTTGAGAAATCATGATCTGAATTGGCTAAGACCTCATTTCTACCACCCTACGGAATGAGGAGTGGTGGTCAGTGGCGACTGTTGGAGACAAAAACATCATTGCTATAAAATTTTACGTTTCCTGTACACCTGACTTTAAGGCCTGAGTAACTGGTACCCACTCTGTTTTAGGAAGTGTACTAGAACAGACCCTTTCCTACTACGAAAGGAGCCCTGTTACTCTTGAAGAAGCAGGGACGTCACCGTTCCCTGGCAGGTGATGAACAGTGCTCTGGTTTAGTGATGTTGGGTGCATCTGGGCGAGTGGCGTTTGTCTTGCTTTAGAGTGTGAGGGTGGAGGGGCTTGGCTCTGTGGGAATGAAGTTGGTGCAAGTTCCTGTGGAAAAGTGTTTTTATTAGCGTTTTGATTGCTGTTTGCAGGCAAGAAACAAAATAAAATACAGAAGTGTCTGCTTTGAGAGAGACTCTGGGAGAGCGGTAGGGACGTGCAGTGTTGCAGTGGCTCAGGCGACAGTGCAAGGGTGGGTCCCAGCCCCTCCCCGGTCCCTTGGGGTGTTGTGTTAAAGGGCAGCCAGCAGGGATACTGGTGACCTCGCGCAAGGGCAGCAGATGGGCTCCTCTGGGCAGCCTGGTGGGCAGTAGATATCAGACAGGAGCGAGGGGCTGGGAAGGAGGGGCACATCAGCAGGCAGACTCGGCCGTGGGTGCTGTGGAGGGTCACGTTTCAAGGACTCTGGGTAGACGTGGAACCTGGAAATGCAGGTTACGTATGATGAGTGTGAAGAGCTCCATGATACTTAGGTATAAGAAAATCCTTTTCTTTACTTTTCTACATGAAATCAAGTCTGGCTCAGAGTTCATTAGCTTGGCTGACAGGATGTCCCAGTCAGTCATTTTTGGAAGACTGTCACCAGGCAAAAGCATTTCTACTCCAGGTACCAAAATCTGCCAGAGAGAATCTTTGAGTAAAGGAGGCAAATGGTTTTGGGTAAGTCAGTAGGTATAATTTTAACCGTCACCACTTCCACTCCCTGGGTCCCTGGCCAAATGTATTCTGGGAGTGTCCCTAAAGGGAGAACCAGCAACACTGGGGAGAGCATATGCTGCATCCCTGTACGGTGTTTCTCCAGCTGGTGTGGGGACTGGCTGCCAACAGACCATCCCTCTGTACTGCTGAGCTGTCTGCTTCTGGTGTTGGGACGCCTAATAAGGTTAGGGAGTCTCATGGGCATTAGCCTATGGCCTGTCTTTTCTCTGTAAAATGAGTTCCATGGTCAGAAGTGATGTCGTGTGGGAGAATATGACAGAGTATAAGCCATTCAGCAAGTCCGTAGAGAGAGTGCTGGCAGCAGCGTGATGGCAGGCAGGGAACCAAACCCAAATCGGGAACAAGTGCCTGTTCCAAAGGGAACAGTCACCCTTTCCCTGATGGAAAGTGGCCAATGCAATCAGCCTGCCACCTGGCAGCTGGCCCCTGCCCCAGAGTTCCTCACTGCACTAAACGGCACCGCTGGTCACTCAGTCGATCAGGTTAAAATCCTCAGAGTTCTCTGTCATTTTCCTTCACACTCAACATCCAATCTGCCAGCAGGTACTATTGTTTCTACTTCTAAAATGGCCCCCAAATCTGATTTCTTCTCATCCACCTCTGCCTCTGTCACTCTCATCCAGGCCATTATTGTCTCACCTGGACCACTGCAATAGCATTCCAGCTGGCCAGCTTGCTTCTAATTTTTCTGGTCTACAAACTGTTCTCCAAACAGTGATTAAAATTTTTTTTTAATTGTGATAAAATATGCGTAACGTAAAAATGGTTAAAATAGTAAAATTTTAAGTGTGCATTTCAGTAGTGTTAAGTATATTTACATCTTTGTGCAGCCAATCTCCAGACTCTTTGATCTTGCAAAATTGAAACTCTATACCCATTAAACAGCATCCCATTTCCCCTCCCCCCAGTCCCTGGAAACCACCATTCCTTCTCAATGAAATTGATTGCATGCCCCATATAAGTGGAATCATTACTCCACTTTTTTTGTGTGACTGGCTTATTTCACTTAGCCTAACGTCCTCAAGGTTCGTCCATGTTGTAACGTGTCAGGAATCAAAAATCAATAAGGAAACATCAGCTTTAAATGACACATTAGATCAGATTAACTTAACATATATATACAGAACAGTCCCTCCCAAAGCAACAAACTATAAATTTTGAAGTGCACAAGGAGCATCCTCCAGGATAGATTGTATGTTAAGCCACAAAACAAGTCTTGATAAATTTAAGAGGATTGAAATCATATCAAGCGTTTTTTTCTGACTGCAGTGGTATGAAACTAGAAATCAATTACAAGAAAACTGGAAAATTCACAAATTTGTGGATAAAACAGCATGTTACTGAACAACCAATGGGTCAAAGAAGAAATTTTTTAAAAATACGTTGAGATAAAAAAGAAAATGGAAATGCGATATACCAAACCATATGGAATGTAGCAAATGCAGATGTAAGAAAGAAGTTCATAGAGATAAATCCCCAATTCAAGAAACGTGACAAATCTCAAACAACCTAACTTTACAGCACAAGGAACTAGTAAAGAACAAGTGGAGCCCAAAGTTAGTGGAAGGAAGGAAATAACAAAGACCACAGCAGAAATAAATAGATACTAAAAAGACAATAGAAAAAATCAAATTGAGATATGGTTTTTTGAAAAGATAAACAAAATTGACTAAACTTTTAACTAGACTCACCAAGACAAGACACAAAATTAGAAATGAAAGAGGAGACATTACAACTGATAACACAGAAATACAAAGAATCATAAATGACTACTATGAACAGTTATACACTAACAAATTGGGTAAGCTAGAAGAAATGGGTAAATTCTTAGAAGCATTCAACCTAACAAGACTGGTTGATGAAGAAATAGAAAATCTGAACAGAGCAATTACTAGAAAGGAGATTGAATTAGAATCAAACACCTGCCAGGAAACAGAAGTCCAGGACCTGATGGCTTCACTGGTGAGTTCTACCAGGCATTCAGAGAAGAATTAATACAGTACTTCTCAATATCTTCCCCCTCAAAAGGAGAGAACACCTCCAAACTCATCTTATGAAGCCAGCATTCTAACACCCAAACCAGACAAGGACGCCACAAGAAAAGTACCAGCCAATGTTCCTGATAAAACATAGATGCAAAAATCCTCAAATATCAGTAAGCCAAATTCAACACTATGTAAAAAAGGATCATAAATCATGATCAAGCAGGATTTATTCCAGGAATGCAAGAATGATTCATCATCTGTTAATCAGTCAACCATTATACACCACATCAACAAATGAATAAAAATCATATGATCATCTCAATAGATGCAGAAAAAGCATTTGACAACATTCAACATCCATTTACGGTAAACACTCTCAACAAAGTAAGTGTAGAGGAAACGTACCTGAACATAATACAAGCCATACATGACAAGCACAATGCTGACATCATACTCAACAGTGAAAAGCTGAAAGCTTTTCCTCTGAGATCAGGAGCAAGACAAGGATGCCCACTCTCACCACTTTTATTGGACATAGTATTGGGACTCCAAGTCAAAGCAATTAGTCAAGAAAAGAAGAATTAATATTGTTAAAATGTCCATACTACCAAATCAATCTACAAATTCATTGCAAACCCTATCAAAATTCCAATGACATTTTTTCACAGAAATAGAACAAACAATTTTAAAATGTGTATGGAGCCACACATACACCCAAAAAACCCTAAAGAGCCAAAGCAATCTTGAAAAATAAGAACAAAGCTGGAGGCACCATGTGCCCTGATTTCAAACTGTATTACAAAGCTAGAGTAATCAAAACAGTATGGCATTATTGTGGAGAAAAAGGAACCCTCCTACACTGTTGGTGGGAATGTAAATTGGTACAGGCACTATGGAGAACAGTATGGAGGTTCCTTAAAAAACTAAAAATAGAGCTACCATATGATGCAGCAATCCCAGTCCTGGGCATATATCTGGACAAAACCATAATTCAGAAAGGTACATGCACCCCAATGTTCATTGCAGCACTATTTATAATAGCTGAGACATGGAAGCAACCTAAATGTCTATCGACAGATGAATAAATAAAGAAGATGTGGTACATGTATACAATGGAATATTATTCAGCCATAATAAAGAATGAAATAATGCCATTTGCAGCAACATGGATGGACCTAGAGATTATCATACTAAGTGAAACAAGTCAGACAGAGAAAGACAAATATCATATGATATCACTTATATGTGGAATCTAAAAAGATGATACAAATGAACTTATTTACAAAATAGAAACAGACTCACAGACATAGAAAACAAACTTATGGTTACCAAAGGGGAAAGGTGGGAGGGATAAATTTGGAGTTTGAGATTAACATACACACACTACTATATATAAAATAGGTAATCAACAAGGACCTACTGTATAGCACAGGGAATTCAACTCAATATTCTGTGATAACCTATATGGGAAAACAATCTGAAAAAGAATGGGTATATGTATATGTATAACTGGGTCAATTTGTTACACCTGAAACTAACACTAAAAAAACCCCCAGTATGGCATTGTCATAAAAGCAGGTATATAGATCAGTGGAACAGCATAGAGCGCCCAGAAATAAATCCACGCCCATATGGTCAATTAAAGGATCCAAGAATATACAATAGGGAAAGGGAGTCTCTTCAATAAATGGTGTTGGGAAAACTGGACCCCTATCTAATATCATACATGAAAATTAGCTCAAAATGGATTAAAGACTTGATGTAAGACCTGAAACCTGAAATCACAAGCTCCTTGATACAGGTCTTGGTGATGGTGTTTTGGATCTGACACCAAAAACAAAGGCAACGAAAGTGAAAATAAACAAATGGGACTACCTCAAACTAAAAAGCTTCTGCACAGCAAAGGAAACCATCAACTATACGAAAAGGCAACAAAAAAAACGGGAGAAAATATTTGCAAATCATTTATCTGATAAGGAGTTAATATCCAAAATATACAAAGAACTCACACAACTCAATATCAAAAAAACGCTCTGATTTTAAAATGGACAAAGGATCTGAATAGACATTTTTCCAAAGAAGACATACAGATGGCCAACATGTACATTAAAAGGTACTCAACATCACTAATCATCAGGAAATGCAAATCAAAACCACAATATCACCTCACACCTGTTAGAATGGCTATTATCAAAAAAACAAGAAATAACAAGTGTTTGTGAGGATGTGGAGAAAAGAGAACCCTCCTGCACTGTTGGTGGAATGTAAATTGGTGCAGCCATTATGGGAAACAGTATGAAGTTTCCTCATAAAATTAAAAATAGAACTATCATATGATCCAGCAATTCCACCTCTGAGTATGTATCTGAAGGAAACAAAAACACTAACTCAAAGATAAACGTACCCCCATGTTTACTGCAGCATTATTTACAATAGCCAAGACATGGAAGCAATCCAAGTGTCCATCCATGGATGAATGGATAAGGAAGTTGTGGTATATATATATATATCAATGGAATATTGTTCAGCCATAAAAATGAAATCTTGCCAATTGTGACAACATGGATGGACTTTGAGGGCATACTGTATGATCTCATATGTGAGATCGTACATACAGGTATATGTATACACATACATATATACGTACATATACACATACACATGTGGAATCTACAAAAATAAAAAAAATAAAACCCCTTGATACAGAGAACTGATAGGCAGCTGCCAGAGTCAGGGGGTGGAGGGTGAGTAAAATGGGCAAAGAGGTCCAAGGTACAAATTTCCATTCTAAAATGAGTAAGTTCTAGGGATGTACTAAGATCGAACTGTATGTTTGAAAGTTACTAAGAGAGTAGAAATAAAAGTTCTCATCGGGGAAGGGGAAGGGTAAGCTGGGACGAAGTGAGAGAATGGAATGGACATATATACACTACCAAACGTAAAATAGATAGCTAGTGGGAAGCAGCCGCATGGCACAGGGAGATCAGCTCTGTGCTTTGTGACCACCTAGAGGGGTGGGATAGGGAGGGTGGGAGGGAGACGCAAGAGGGAGGAGATATGGGGATAGATGTATACATATAGCTGATTCACTTTGTTATACAGCAGAAACTAACACACCATTGTAAAGCAATTACACTCCAAGTTCTCATCACAAGAAAAATGTTTGTGTGTGGATGTTAACTAGAATTACTGTGGTGATCATTTCACAGTACATCCAAATGTGAAATCGTTATGCTGTACACCTGAAACTTATCTGTCAATTGTATCTCAACTTAAAAAGGACATTACAGAATCATTAACCCATACTCAAAAAAAGTATGTGCTGATTCCCATAAGCAGGTATAAAAAATTCAGTTGTGGGAAATTCAGAGAATTCAGAAAGCAGCAATGGGAATTCAGAGAAGAAAGAGATGATTTTCAGCTCTAGCAGTTAGAAATGTCTGGATGAGGCAACATTATTTGAGGCAGGCTTTGAGACAAGGGTACCATTTTAATAGGAAGAGAGATGGAATGGATCAACCTATAACTTACAAGATATTAGTAAATTAATAAATAAGATAGTTTGTCTTATAAAATATGAGAAAAATACAGGTGTATGAACCATCTGGGGCTCCTGTTAAAATATAGATTCTGATTCAGTAGGTTTTGGGTGGGACATTTCTAACAAGCTGGCAGGTGACGCTGAAGCTGTGGTCCATGGAGCAAGGGGTTAGGCTTTGCAGGTGGATGGAGCCGCACGGGTGAGGCTCGGAGACGGGAAAGAGAACACTTTCCCAGAAGCAAGAACGGCTCAGTTAACCAGAGTGTGATTGTATTTGGGAAGCTATGTGAAGTAAAGCTACAAGGCAGGTCAGATCCAAACTGTAGAGTGTGTTCTTTTTTAAATTGAAGCATAGTTGACTTACAGTGTTGTGTTAATTTCTGCTGTACAGCAAAGTGACTCAGTTACACACACATATATTCTTTTTCATATTCTTTTCCATGATGGTTTATCTCAGGATATTGAATACAGTTCCCTGTGCTCTGCAGTAGGACCTTGTTGTTATCCATCCTGTATGTAATAGTTTGCATCTGCTCCTCCCCCACATCCCGTCCCCCTTGGCAACCACAAGTCTGTTGCAAACTGTAGAGTGTTTTGAATGTTGAGTTTTCAAATGTGAACTGTGTCCCACAAGAGGGAAAGTGTCGAGAGGGGAAATAACAGGATCAGAATGCAGGTTAGCAAAGTGAATCTGGCTGTGGGAGCAGGACCAGTTAGAACACTAACTGTAGCGGTCCACGTGAGAGGTGTTGAGGGCTTAAGATGGAGAGATGCCAGCTAGACTGGGAAGGAAAAAATTATTTTTATGTAGCAAACAGATGCTCAAAACCTAAAAATCGGATAAATAAATGAATCAGCAAATAAAATAAAGAGCTTACCATAGGAAGAAGGCACAGGACATGGAGGTGGACATGTGACTGTCGTCTTGATGTGTGGGAAAATGATGATGCCATTAACAGAAAACTGAGGAAGGGGCATTTGTTTGGGGGTAAACATGATCCTAGCGATACTCATTGAATTTTCCCTGTGTGCTGTTTACAGATTCGAATGCTGTTTTTGCTTTGTCTCACTTAGTCCTTTACCACAATCCCATGAGGACATACCATTTACATGCCCTCTTTTAAGGATAAGGAAACTGAGGAACAGAGAGATTAAGTAACTTGCTCAAGGTCACACAGCTGGTAAGAGGTGGAGCCGACCTCACACCAGGCCCTCTGGGTCCAGTATACAGCTCCTAACGGCCGCCCTCAGTCCTGTGGTGCATCAGATGTGTCTGGGGGTGGCTCCCCCAGCTCCCCTTGTGTGTGGGGGGGCGGCCTTTGGCTCCCATGCCCCCGGCCTCAGCTAATTGTCCAGGGGAGGAGACCTGGCAGGGCAGGCCTGTGACCTGGTGGGAAAAGTGAATTGAGCTGACCTAGTTCCTCTCCTGGGAACTTGGAACGGGGAAACGGGCGTTGATTTGGGGAGATAAGGGGACCCCTCGTTCCCGCCCTTGAGACTGTCCCCAGGCCCCTGCAATCTGGGGCCCGTCATTAAGGCCCCCTATTCCTGAGGTAACTTAGTCTCTGTTCTTTGTACCCAAATGATCCTGACTTCAGCTCAATAATTTACTTCCTTCTAAGAATTTGTCCAGATCCACTGAAAAATGAATAAAATACTTCGGTAATGCTAGGTGAACATTAACCCTCTAGTTTTCCCATCTGTCAGGTAAAGAATAAGCAGAAATCCACGGGGTGCTGTGCACAGGCAACACTCACAAGTGAAAGCTGAGGAGTCAAAGCTCAGCCGACGCCAGCAGGAGGGGCACAAGTGGGGAGGGCCCCCACCTGCAGGCTCGCATCTCTTTCAAAAGAGCCACACAGCACCGTTCTCACTGCGGTACCAGGATAGGGGCAGAGACGGGCGCGAAAGATCTTCACTGAGGGCAGCGATAGCTAACCTACCAGGCAACAGGCATTTTGCAGAATATTCTAGAAGACAGGCCTCAACTTTTGTGCCATTAAGAGTGGGAACAGCTAGAGCCAGAGCAGGGTGCTGGTGGAAGGGTGATGCGACCTCAACGTCCGTCTCTCCGCTCACGGCTGGGGCTGCTGCTGCACATCGGGGTGGGCACCCTCTGCATGCCCCCAGGGCACATGCCTCCTTCCCCACATGGCTGCTTGAAGGAGCGGGCCGACCTTCCCAGACAGGCAGACGCTTCTCCACCGACGTGCACTGGTGTCTGTGCCCCTGCCAGGACCTTCAAGTATACTCTAGCGGTGCCTGCACGATAGGGTGTGAGTGGGGAAAGCTTCTAAGGTATTAGACACGACCATTCTGAACTGAGGTAGCCTCCCTGTCGAAGGATAATTTATAGACCCTCAGTACCTAAAATCTGAGCTTTGAGCAGTTACCACGAGAGAGAGAAAAGCTGTGTGTAATTAGCTGGTACTACCTTGTACGCACTGTTTATTTAGACTGGAAAGTCCTTTGCATCTGTGAACCTCTGGAAAACCTTGACTCAGTCTTCAACTTAACTTCAACATCACTTCCTCCAGAAAACCTTCTCTGACCTTCCCAGACCCCTGTGTTTCCTTCCCCGGGCTCTCATTCAGCCCTGCACATGCGTTTAGGAGAACGGTGTGTTCTCGGGCCTCTCAGTCAGGCACTGTATTGTGTTTGTCTTCGTGTCCAGTGCCTGGCACAGAGTGGTTGCTTAAAGTATTTTGGCCAAATAAATGAAAATGTGATTACAGAAAGATGCCCCATCCCAGTGCACTTGCCTGTGTGAGACAAGAACGAAGAAGACACCGTAGTTGAGGGAGTTTGAACGTTGAGCGTGAAGGAAAGCTTTGATGACAGCAAAAGGCAGATGTCGATTGAAAAGCCACCTGTCTCTGGACCCCAACAGGAGGAAATAAGACAGAAAAAGATTTCGAGAGACAAAGGCCCTAAGACTTCCTAATTGAACAGAGGGACTCAACCCTGCTGTGAAGATCCGGTTATTATTTCATATTTTCAAGGTAGCCCCTGTTAGGTGCGGGCAGGGCTGCAGAAGACATGGACACAAGGAAGGAAGTCAGTAAGAGTCCTGAGGACTAAGTCTTGAGAAAGAAATAAACCAGAGGTTTGCTACATTTTCTGAGGAAATTACAGATTCAGGCACACCAAGAGCCTCACCGAAACAGAGCCTTGTGCTTTAAAACGACCCTTGGCTGCCCTGAAGTGGAAGGGCCGTCATTTCTACAGCCTCTGAAGGAGATGCGCACCCCTGTGCCCCTTAGGTGCCGAGCGAGGGGCAAGGCAGCTCCTCCCCACTGGCAGCCCCGGGCCGAAGCAGGGAGCTTCCTCCACCGCCAGCACAGGGGTCTTGCCCAACGCACGTCATCATCGCTGTGAATCGGTGACTCACGGTTGTCTGCTATCCTGCCCGCTTCCAAGTGGGAGCTTTTGTGGTGGCTGACATGTCCTGCTCTAGCGCTGTGTGTCCAGTGTGTATATGGGAGGGACGGGGTGGGATAATCTTATTTTAGTTCATGGCTCACCAGACCACAGAGAGCCGCATCCGAATCTGAGGGAGGAAACGGCATCAGAGAGAGGTTCTGGAGCATGGGCTGCATGCGGGGGCTGGGTGGCGCTTTCCACTAACAGCTTTGGGGGGACGGATGGGAGGCTGTGCTCTATGGTGTAGGAAGGGGGCTACGAGTGATTATTTGGTGCCAAGAGGAGCAGGTGGCAGAGACCGGTAGCGCTTAACAAAACCCTGTTCTCTTCTCTCCGGGCACACGATCAGACCACATTTCCCAGCCTGCTTGGCAGCGAGTTGTGACCATGTCACGACTTCTGACTGAGGGTCTCCCTTGAGAGCATTTCCCCTTCTGCTGGCTGGATGTCAAGGTCACCTTGGGAGGTGACCGAAGACAGAGCTGCTCTCCATCACCTGACCCCCGAGCAAGGAAGACACATTTGAACTCCTAAGTGAATGAGAAATAACCTCGTATTGGGTTCAGCCGCTGGGATGGGGGGTTTATGACAGCAGGTGCCAGTCCCTGGCTAATGCCGAGCTTTCCGCTTTTCATTACCTGAGGCAGCAGTAGCTAAGACTGATCGCCTGCCTAAAGCATTCTTGGCGTTCTTTGTGTTATCATGGGAGAGAAGACCCCTGAAGAGAAGAAAAAATTCTTCAACTGGTGAGATGGGTTTTCAGAGAAATTTGATGAGGCCATTGAGAGAGATTTGCTCTCCTCTTGGACCTGAGGCTGGTGATAGGGGACACAGCTCAGTTACCTTGTGGCTTGTGGTCAAAATTATAGCACTCAGGATGGATGGACCTGAGATGCTGCTTCAGAAAAAGGTTCGTTTCTGTATGAGTGATGTTTACATCATAAAAATAAAGCATTTTGTTTTATATCTCCATTTTTTTCATTGATCTTAGTATGGGAGAGAGTACTTAATAACATAAGAAACCTTTCAAAACAAATTAGGTGGAAAGGGCTACTAACAAAATAGCATTCTCAGCATAATCCAGATTTTAAAAAGCAAGCCATGAGTATATTTATACACACATGGACCTAGGAAGATGACACCAGAACACTGAGCAGTCACTTGTGGGTACTAGTGAGTGCGATTTTTGTGTTTGTCTTTATTCTCTTTGATATTTTTCAAACTCTTCTCAATGGACAGGCACCATCTCCAGATTAACAACAACAAAGGCAGTAGAAGTTATTTTTAAGGAAAAGACAAAGAAAAAATGTCTTGGAATAAAACAATCTAGTCTCTTCACTCATCATTACTGTGAGTTCTCGGTCAAGGTTATATCCCAGCAGAAAACTGGGGATCCTTGAATTCATCAATAAAAGCAGAGCTGCAAACGACCGTCTTGTATTTGTGGTTGAATGAAGTCATGAGTGTTTAATCCAGACCTTGAAAAGCACGGTGATTTTACTGAGAGTTGGTATTTTCAAGAGCTGTACTTGCTTTCCATCTAAGCATGCCTGTACGCTCCTGTTAAACTCGGGAAATACACTGCTCCTTTCTTGGACTTCAGTGCTAAACTCAGGCAAACCTAGTAGTGTAAGTATCGGCAGTGTCAGCAGCATCAAAACCCTGCTGTCCTTCTGTTTACATTATCGCATCCTGCTTAAGAATGTGTTGGTGGCTCTTCCCTTCTTGAGACAGAATTCCAGCCTCAGGTTAAAAATCATTCGCATTCCAAGGAAGTGGAAGGACCAAAGCGAGAGTTTCTGGAAGGTTAGCTACCAGGTTGGGGCTGAGAAGTCAGTGCTCCTCCCCCTCTGCCTTCAGCCACCACAGCCTTCAAGGTTCCTGCTTTATTTACTTATTTATTTTTGGCAGTGCCCTGGGGCATGCGGGATCTTAGTTCCCGGACCAGGGATGGAACCCACTTCCCCTGCATTGGAAGCATGGAGTCTTAACCACTGGGCCACCAGGGAAGTCCCCAAATGTCTTTGCTTTAGAATTCATCCTGTGGCACGAATGTTCTTTTACTGGAACAGGATAAACCTGTGGTCTTCGTATCGGAAAGTCCTCCAGTTCAGGAAACTTTTCAGCTTTCTGTTTGGACAGAAGCTGAGTAAAAGGCAGTGGGGTTAGATTAACATTTGCCCACAGGACTTCATTGCTCTGTAAATTCTAAGCATTTGCTATGGAAAGATTCAGACAGTGAGTGATATAAACAAAATACATCTTTGGCTGAAGTGTGGATTATTGGAAACGGTGTAGACTTTGGAGGCCAGCAGACCCAGGGCCAAACACGCTCACAGGTGGCGTGACCCGAGGCCCGCTTTCAGCTTCTCTGAATCTGTTCTTTCACTGGGAGAAGGAGGGTCCTAGGACCTGTCTTGAAGTGTCGTTAGAACGAGGTGACAAATGTATGACAAGCACCTCACCCACTACCTGGCACACAGCACATGCCCCACTTCCATGGCTTGTTAGCTGCAAAGCAGGAGGTGAATATGTAGAAAGAGAAAGACTTTTACTTCACAGCATCCCGCAGAAGCAGAAGGAAGATGTATTGTGAGGGCTGCCAGCAGGAGGGCCGACCAGAACTTCCCCTGAGGGCCTTTCGAGGGCCAGGGATGAACCGTAACTAGTCAGCTCCTGAAAGCTGCCATTTTTCATGCTGCAGCAAAGAGAATTTTTCTTTTCTTTTTCTTTTTTTAGTGATCTTTTCCCATCAATTTAAAAGAATTGCAGTATAGTTGATTTACAATGTTGTGTTAATTACTGTCGTGCAGCAGAGTGATTCAGTTATACATATATATATACATTGTTTTCTTTTTGAAATATTCTTTTCCATTCTGGTTTATCACAGGATATTGAATATAGTTCTCTGTGTTCTGCAGTAGGACCTTGTTGTGTATCCATTCTCTGTGTCCATGATTCTGTTTCTGTTTCATAGTTAGGTTCATTTGTGTCGTATTTCAGATGCCACATGTAAGTGATACCATATGGCATTTGTCTTTCAAAGACAGTTTTTCAAGTGGCAGTTGTCATCATCACAGTGGCCACATGAATGGGAAAAGGAGAAACAAAAGGTCAATCATGAATGTACAATATTTCACATTTATATTAATTAAGGAATTCCAATGCCATTTAGAAAACAAGCTTCATGGGTTGCATAATGTACTCGATCAGATCGGGATTATACTGTTTTCATTTCTTAGCAATTACATGTGGATACACCCCTTCCCAACTATCTGATTTAGAATCAGCATTTGATATAAACTTAGTTGATTCAGGGAGTGTCAGGTCAATTAGTCACTCTGTGTTGCTAATTCAAATCCAGATCTGAAGAGTAACTGAGTAAAAATTTCAGTTGACCCACTGCACTTCCATGGAAATGAGCTTTGGCTCAAATCAGTCAACGGCTGATTTTTAAAAAAATCTTAACAGTATATTGTGGATATCTTTTCACATCAGTAAATACACATTTTCCTCATTATTTTTACAACAGCACAGTGAGAGGAGCAGTAGAGTGCAGGGAGTAAGAGCATGAACTAATGTAAAGTGTGTTGTAATAAAATGCTTTCAGTGGGGATTAAATGAATTAATGCAGGTGAGACAAGAAGACCCGCCAGCAAGTACACTGTATCCATCACCTCCTCCATCATTTCCTCAGTGGAGTGCTGTCAGCTCTTTCTAAAATGTGACTAGTACAAGGAGTGCTATGATCAATATTCTTGCACACGTATTTTTGAACACTTACTAGTGTTTTTACAGAAGTGAGAGTGAGGGATTATGTAGGAAGTCCACACAGAGTTATGTTTGCCTAACCGCTCTTGAAAAGTTGTACCAATTTTACACTCCAGCCAACAGTGTATATAGGATGACTCATTTCTCCAGACTTTTGCCCAAACTGGATTTTCTTTTTTTTATTTACTTTTTTGGCTGTGTTGGGTCTTCGTTGCTGCGTGCGGGCTTTTCTCTAGTTGCGGTGAGCAGGGGCTACTCTTCGTTGCGGTGCGCGGGCTTCTCATTGCGGTGGCTTCTCTTGTTGAGGAGCACCGGCTCTAGGCGCGCGGGCTTCAGTAGTTGTGGCACGCGAGCTCAATAGTTGTGGCTCGTGGGCTCTAGAGCGCAGGCTCAGTAGTTGTGGTTGCACGGGCTTAGTTGCTCTGCGGCATGTGGGATCTTCGGGGACCAGGGCTTGAACTCATGTCCCCTGCATTGGCAGGTGGATTCTTAACCACTGTGCTACCAGGGAAGTCCCCAAACTGGACTTTATAATAAAAAAATTTTCTTCTAATAGGTGAATATAACTGATCTTTAACACACTGGATTACAGTATAATGAATACTTTACTCAAAAAACCCACAAGGCAACCAAACTGAGCAGACGCCATACATTATACACTTAATTTTTTTAATAGAATGTTTTCACCTTTATCTAACATCAAGATTTATGAAATTCTTTTCTTTTCTTTCCATAATGCTTCTATGTGCCTTCATTTGGAGCCTAGGGTATATGAAAATCAATTTCTTTCCTTTTCAAATCTGAGGACACTGTGATTACTCAAGCGTTCTGGGGAGGTTAGGTTCTAGTTGCTACAAGCATGCAAAGTCCTATCATTAGAATAGAAATATGTTGGTATTCTCCACATGATACATCTTCCCCAAACTGGTCTCCAGGAGACTGTGATCTGAGTGGGTCCCGGCTGCAAAGGATTTAGTCTTTACCACAGATAAATCTTCTAGAAACAACTTGACAATGCCAGGGTTAAGTCAGATTACTGTTCAAGACTGTGTTTACTCTTTTCGCAGCTCTTGAGTTAGGGATCCTGTTTGCATTTGGGTTCTGTGTGAACTCAATAAACTCACAAAAAGCCCTCCTCAGCCTTGTGCATTTCTCGTTTTATTTGTCATCTTGTTCGCCCTCTGCTGGTTGTTTGGAAGAAGAACATGAATGATGAGAACTACTCTGACCCTGAGAGATTTCTCTTAACTTGTTTCTGTCTTGCGAAATCAAAATTCCAGTTGCACTCCCTAATTCTAAAAATGTTAAAAGAAAATGTGCGTTTTAGTGGGTTAGGTCAATCTGAATTACTGAGGGTGTTTGGATATAAGGCTTGCAGGTGGAAGAAAAGCAGCTTGACCTGTTTTTATATATGTTTTACTGTTTGGCTCTTCAGCTATGGATTTTCTCACATGTATAACTGTAGTTACATCACAAATGCAAGGAGTAGAATGGACATGAATGTCTTCTGCCAATCTGGGGAACCCAGAGCTGTAAGCATCCTGAGAGACTGAAAAAGAACACAGAAGTAGACAGTTTCCACTTATTACCAGACCCATTCACTCAAAACCTTGTAGAGTGCTTTCAGAGTCCCAAAGCTTCCGTTTGACTTGTAAGCTCTACACAACACCATTCCTGGAAATACTCAAACTCGTAAGCATTACAGTGATACCAGTTCATTTAAGAGCCAAGTACTTCCAGTGTTCTGGCGCACCTGGGCCACGTAGACAGGACAGCAAAGCACTAACAAGGGAGGTGACAGTCTCCACCACTGGCCTCCACTCTTCACAGACATCGTCTTCTTTGTCTTCTTCTGATAACAGCACCACTATCCCTTTGGGAAACTGCCCTTTCGCCTCCATGTGATTCCAGGGGGCTTCTAATCATGTCCCTTGGGTCCCTGGCCACAGGCCTGAAAAATCACCATATCACACCTCCCTGGTCAAAATGGTGGGCAGATGACCCAAACCTGGCCACTTCCCTGGGATTTTATGTGTAAATTCTGGGAGAGAGAAGCTCTCTCCTTCCTCTAGGGATTAAGAAGCCTGACCCTCTCCACGATCCTTTCTCTGCCACCCATGTCATGGTGGACACCCAGGAGAGTAAATATGGAGGGAGAGAGATGGAGCTGAAATATATTTGGAAGCAGAATCTCTGAAAGATTGAGCTGGAGGTGAGAGATGAGCAAGAGGATAGCCAAGAATAACTTCTCGATTTCTGACTTTGGTTCCTGGATGAACGTGTTAGCATTTGTTAATATGGGGGAGAACCAGGAGGGGGATTGGGGAAGAAACCAGAGCTGTGGCGTGACAGGAGTCCATGGGCCTGGAGGCATCTGTGGGACACCCAGTGGAGATGCTACATGCGCAGCTGGATGTGTGACTTTGGAGCTGGGGAGAGAGATTTAGCTGAAGGTATCCATTTAGGAGTCGTGACGTGTATAATGTAAGGGAAGATACTGTAGTGGATGAGAATATTAGGTATAGAAGACAGTGAGAGAAGAAGGCCCAGGACCAAGTTTTGAGGAGGTTCAAATTTTAATGATTGAGTAGAGAAGGAGAACTTAACAAATGAGACCTAAAAGGAGAAACTGGTAGAGCAGAGTGAGAATAAGGTATCATAGAATTAATTGCAAAGAAGAGTTTCAAAAGAGGATAGTGGTCAACTAAGTCAAAAGCTACTGAGAGTTGGAGAAATTTGAGGTCAGAGACACATTGGATTTGGCAATAAGGAGCGCGTTGGTGAAGCTGACAAGCATTTTCAGTGGAGTAAGAGGTGTGAACACTAGTTCAGAGGTTAGGAGGGAATGGCAGTGACCAGCAGTGTAGATGACCTTGTGAGTTCATGGGAGACTCGTTACCCTCACCGCACACACACACACACACACACACACACACTCACCACAGTACCCGTAGCAGTGACTGATAAAGTATTTTAAAAAAATTTGAGAGACCGTCATTGTATCTCCTGGCAGAAAAATTCATTCCTTGGGTGTTTGACTCCTAAACCATCAGTACCTAGAATCATGAAGATTGTAGCAAAAATATTGAGGGGATTCTTAGGTATAAAAATGGAGATGCTGATCTCACTTTTCCCATCTACACATGCTTCATTCTTCAGGGTAATAATGTTCTATAAAGTCACCACTAACACGGAATCCACTAATACTGAGTTGCTGCTCCAGGGAGGAAAACAGGGTTAGGTTCCTACAAGCTTCTGGCCTCAGTGTTGTCATCAGTATACCACGTTTATTCTGTATTTCCCAACATCCTTGTAAAACAAGCCCATCTCATCAGTCCTGAAAGCCTTCTCATCCACAGAACACTTAGCAGGCATTTGAAAACAACTACCACAGCCTCCTGACCTGCAGAACCTGCCTTGCTGGCAAGTTTCACATTTTTCATGCTGTACTGGCTTTTGAAATGTGTGAGCCAGCACTGGCCCAGAAGAGTTTAATTAACGTTCTCCTGACCCTGGGTAGTGTGATTGTAAATTTCTTCAGCTTTCAGCCTCACAGCAATGGCGTGCACTATGCTTTTTTTTGTTTTAAATCAGTCCTCATTTTTGAATCTGTTATCAAATCTAAGCTCGTACTGCTTGCCCCACAACAGGGCAGTAACTCAAGAGACAAGTTGTTGGGGCAAGGAATAGCGACTTTATTTGGAAAGCCAGCAAGCCGAGAAGGTGGTGGACTAATGTCCTAAAGAACCATCCTAGTGCTGAATAGCATCCAGGCTTCTTTTATGCTAAGGGAAAAGGGGAAGCAGGAGGGTTCAAGATTAAAGGGTAAAAGCAGATTGCAGACTTCCTGGAGACACCTGGCCTTCAAGGGAAGCATAACATTTCTCTGTTCTTCCACTTGCTCATACAGGCTGGATCACAAGGCTCCCACAAAAACGTCCAGTTGTCAGCACTTAGTTTTTCTGTACACTCTTATCTCTGCTTATTAGCAAGGCTTCTAGGCTGAAAGCAAACTTGTTTACATGTAGCAGCCATAACTAACCCTGGCCCGTGTCATGGGAACTTTCTTCAGGGACCTTAATGAGCTGTTTGAGCACGAGCAACATTTCTCTAGTATTTAACTCTTTATGTGCAGAGCTAAAGTAATAGAACACATAGGCTGAAGTACGAGGGAGGCACTTCCAACATGGTGATAGTTCTGTTCTTCCTCTGCTACAAATTCGCAAGGTTAGCCCCTTTTCCATCTCTTCCATAGGTTCATCACACATTACAGATGTTATGTTAGCACTTCCTGGAGTGGCCCAATGCACAGATCAGAGAATTTCTTCTTCCTTTTCCTGGATGTCCCATATGATTGATTCCTTAACTTTAAACCTACAGACACAGCACTGTAACTAATGCCTGAACAAAGCTTATTAAACACATGCATTTTCTTCAAAAAGCACATCACGACCTTCTTGCGCTCGGAACATCAGACGGCACTCTGCTTGGGGGCCATTTCAAACAATCCCCAAAAGCAAAAGCACAGAAACATGAAAGACATGGCCCTAAAAGGGCTGCAGAGAGGACACTTGTTCAGTGTGAGCTCAAACAGGAGGGCAGTGTGGCCTCGTTCAGTCTCAGCTGGAAGCGTGTGCACAGGATGACTGTACGTGTCCTCAAACGATGGCAAAAGTGCCGTCAGTATCAGTGTCATGGTCACAAATACATTTCAGCAAGTAGGCAAATCTGCAATAACAGAATCTGCAGATGATGAGAATTAACTTTGGGAAGGATTGACTTTGGCTTTGGGAAGACCAGTGTTTTAGTCCTTCCGTGCTATGTGTGATCCCTCACCACCTGCCCACTGCTCCATCCTCTTCTCATACCTTCTCTCTTTTGCTCACTCAACCCCTTTCAGTCCATTTATCCCACTAAGTTCTCTGCTGCTTTGTAGCTTTCACACATGCTCTTTCCTGTGCTTGAAATACTCTCCACTCTGTCATTGTGTAGAAAAGTTCTATTCATTCTTCAGAGCTCACTTTCTTCAGGAAAGTACCTTTCTTCAGGAAAGCCACTGCCACTCTCTCAGCCAGGTTAGGGCTCACCAATACATGGTCTCCTGGTGCCAGTTAGCGTTGCCTTTATCACACTCGTCACAACGATAACAAACTGTTACATTGATCACAACTTTAATTGTGAAAGTAGGCAATTCGAGAAGATTGGCTGAGAAGGGGTGAGATTTCCATTTTGGACGGATTGAACTGGGTATGCCTGTGTGGTGTTGAAGTGGAGATTTCCAGAAGAATCAGATACAAAAAGGGGTAGCTGGAGGGACATGTCTTGAATGCAAAAAATATGTTTGGTTTGCAACCATCTTTCAGTGGTTGTTGAAACCTGAGGCTAGACAAGACCACCAAGGAAGACTGTGAGGGACAACCACAGGGACAGAAACAAAGAAACGAGAAGAATGCAGACACTTAGGGAAAGTCAAAGGGGGCGGAGTCTAAGAGACTGATGAGTGATTGCTGGAGACTTGGGAGCAGAACCCGGAGAGCAGGCGCTGGACACTGAGAAAGGAGTGTTTCAGGACGAGCAAGATGCTGCACATAAGTCAGATCAAGACTGAAAATGAATCTTGGGATTTA
This sequence comes from Globicephala melas, assembly GCF_963455315.2. NCBI lineage: Eukaryota > Metazoa > Chordata > Mammalia > Artiodactyla > Delphinidae > Globicephala > Globicephala melas. The sequence continues at coordinate 999,790 of NC_083315.2, read as the reverse complement.
ACTGAAGATCATTTAAGACTTTAGCCAAAGGAATTTCTGTAGGATATTAGAGTTAGAAGCCAGATCATAAGAGGTTTATTGAAATATTGAGAAGTTAGGTAATAAAAGCAATGAACATGGACTTCATTTTTTTATATAAGTTTCAGGTGTACAACATTGTAATTCAACATTCACTTCTATTGAAAGAAGTTTAGGGACTTCCCTGGTGGCGCAGTGGTTAGGAATCCGCCTGCCAACGCAGGGAACACGGGTTCGAGCCCTGGTCTGGGAAGATCCCACATGCCGTGGAGCAACTGAGCTCATGTGCCACAACTACTGAGCCTGCACTCTTGAGCCCTCACGCTGCAGCTACTGGAGCCTGCACGCCTAGAGCCCGTGCTCTGCAGCAAGAAAAGCCACCGCAGTGAGAAACCTGCACACCGCAACAAAAAGTAGCCCCCGCTCACCGCAGCTAGAGAAAGCCCCTGTGCAGTAATGAAGACCCAACGCAGCCAAAAATAAATAAATTAATTAATTAATTAAAATTTATTAAAAAAAAGTTCAGCAACATATACAACAGAAAATCAATAAATATTCATGACATTAATATATTAATAATATATCAATATAATTCTACTTAAAATAACACAATAGGTTATTATTAGTTATATTAAATAAAATAAAATAATTATATTAATAAAGTATCAACTGATATTTTTGTAAATATTAATAGTTAATATAATCACACTATTATACATAATCATCATTAAGTAATCCATCTGTACACTATTATTAACAATATATAGATGTTATATCACATGATTCATTGCATTCTCCTACATGCATATCAGCATATTATTGATACAGTCACTATATTAGCTAAGATACATTAGTGCCCCTTTAAGGATCTCAAGCGTATAGCTGGGGGACTCCTCTCACATCTTTGTTAGAGAAGATTAACATGGCTCATGTTATGCAGCCGTCGGTTTGGCAGATGTCTTTTCCGTCCCAGTCAGAAGAGAGGATCTGAAACAGTTTGCAATTATGTGGAATCAACCATATAGCGATACATTTACAGTTTTTCCCTGGGGCTAACTTAACTTACCCGCTGACTGTTATAATACAATCAGAAGATATCTGGATCACCTGGACATCCTGTGGAACATACTGACCTATTACAAACTGACCTATTACACTGATGATATCTGCTCATTGGACAGGGTGAACAAGAGATGCTGGCAGCAGAGAACTTGGCAAGACCCATTGCGCTCCATGGAACAGGAGATAATTGCTATGAAGATTCACAAACCTGCCACTTTGGTAAAAAATTTGAGTGTCTGTGGTTTGAGGCAAACCTGGACATCCCTTCAGGGTTAAAAGACAAATTGTTTCATCTTGCATCTCTTCCCATGAAGAAGAAAATACTGCCCCTCTCAGGGCTCTTCACATTCTATGCCTAGGCACACAGCTCCCAGTCATGTACTGAGTGGTCTGAAATTCTGGCAGCTTTGAGTCAACTCTGCAGCAGGAAAGGGCTCTGTAGCAGGTCCGGGCTGCACCACAGGAGTCCTGACATTTGGCCATTCAATATGGCAGACCCTGCAGTGTTGGAAGGATGGGTGGGGAGAAAAGATGCTATAACGAGTTTAAGGCAAGTTCAAGAGGAATAGCTCTTTTATCTTTCTAGAAATAATTCCTGGTGTGTCACAGGACCCCGGTAGAGGCAGAATGCTTTACCATGGAGCACTGAGAGGCCCATATGTCAGAAACTGCTCATTGTGGGCTGGGTTCTCTTGAATCTACCAATCATTAAGTCTGGGGGTCCCGGCAACCATCCATAATAAGGTGGAAGTGCTGTATCATCTCAGTGATTGAGTTTGACCAGTACTATTAAGATGTACTATTGGGACTTCCCTGGTGGTCCAGTGGCTAAGACTCCATGCTTCCAAGGCAGGGGGCCCAGGTTCGATCCCTGGTCAGGGAACTTGATTCCACATGTCACAACTAAGTGTTCACATGCCGCAACTAAAAGATCCTGCATGCCCCAATGAAGATCCCGCATGCTGGGCTTCCCAGGTGGCGCAGTGGTTGAGAGTCCACCTGCCGATGCAGGGGACACGGGTTCGTGCCCCGGTCCGGGAAGATCCCACATGCCGTGGAGCGGCTGGGCCCGTGAGCCATGGCCACTGAGCCTGCGCGTCCGCAGCCTGTGCTCCGCAAAGGGAGAGGCCACGACAGTGAGAAGCCCGTGTACCTCAAAATAATAGAAAAAAAAAGATCCCTCATGCTGTAACTGAGACCCAGCACAGCTAAATAAATATTTTAAAAAAAGAAAAAAAAAAGATGCACTCTTAAGCCCAGACTCCCCTTCTCCCCACCGGAGTTATAAAAGCATATTTTCTATATGGCACATTTGAACATATAGGGCAAAGTAGGAGATGTTGAAAGAGGGGGAAAGCTTGAATTTGGTTTATGGATGGATTGAATTGGATTGTCTCGTTATGTGGGTGCAAGCTTAAAATGGATAGCAGATGCATTACACTCACTCAGGTGTAACGTTAAAAGAGAGTGCTGAGGGAAAAATCTTTCCAATGGGTAGAACTTTGAGTCATCACCTTTTCATCCACTTTATGTAGAAAGAAAGCAGTCCAAGGTGAGAATTTACATGAGCTCATAGGCAGTGGTGAACCGCCCGACTGGCTGATCAAGAGCCTGAAAGAAAAGGACTGACAGATGGGAGACAAGGAAGCATGGGCTGGAGGCGTGGGAAAGGACATTTGGGGCAAGTGTGATGGTCTTCCCTATGTGTCCTTGCAGTTCCCGCCGTCAAGACCTGGGTCTGTCTCTCCAACTCTTAAATCTGGGGTAGGCCATATGACTTTGGCCAATAGAACAATAGCAAAAGGATGCAAGTATAGGCTTCAAACATGCCGGGGCATTGGGGCTTGCCCTCTCTTGCTTCTGGGAACTCTCCTGCCACTTACGGGAAAAGCTTGGCCCAGTCTCTTGGAGGGTGAGAGCACATGGAAAGAACCGCCAGCAGCCCACCGCCATCAGCCAAGGTCCAAATGCACGAGTGAGCCCCACTGACGTGACGTGGAGCAGAGGCAAGCCATCCCAGCCGAGGCCCACTCAAATCCCCAACGTTTAGAATCAAGAGCAAATGAATGCTTGTTGTTTGAAACCAGTAAGTGCTGCAGCAGTGAAAGCTAACTGACAACGCAGCTGTCTAGGCATCTATTAATAGGATTTAAGGAACTCTCTTGCCAAAGACTGGCTTTGGGACTTGATTCTGAATCAGAAAGTCAGATATGAGATTCGGACTTGATTAAAACCTTTTGTCCAGCACACCTGCCTTCCTTTCCTAGGGCATTAAGCCCCATGCATCAGCCTTAGAGGTGGAAGTCTGCAAGGGAATATGATTTAAGGAAGAAATTTGACGAAAAACATTTGCTTGATATTTTCAAAATGTTATCCCTATTACTGAAGTCCGCAAGAAGCCAGGGGAGCAGTTCCTCTCATGCGCTGCTGATGGTGGGATAGAGCACATGGGCATTTTGGGGGCACATTGGCAGCACTGACCAAAGAAAAACAACAAAAAACCAACCATGAATCTACTCTTTGTCTAAGCAATTCCGTTTCTTTGTATCCGTTCACGATATGAAGAAACACGTGTGTTCAAAGAGGCATACACAAGGTGTTCATTGCAACATTTTAATAGCAAAAAGATTGAAAATAGAAAAATAATAATGTATATGATGGTATGCCTGTATTGTGGAATATTAGGTAGTAGTTTAAAAAATGAGGTATATCTGTTTGTACTGGCTAGGAAATATCTCCAAGATATATTCTCAGGTGAATGTATTAGTTCAAGAAATGCTAAATTCTCTTAGAGGTAAATTCCGAAATGTCAGTGGCTTAACAATGGAAGTTGTTTTCTTTCCTCATACAAACTACAGTGAACAGCAGAGCAGAGGGTGGGTCTGCCCCATGCAGTCATTCAGGGCTTCCGGCTGACAGTGTCTCAACCTTCACCCAGAGTTTCTCAGGTCTCCCTGGGCATTTGTCCAGCCAACAGTTGGAGGAAAACAGAAGAAATCCCTGCAGGGACTTTTTATGGTATCAGTCCTAGATTGACACCCATCACTTCTGCCCATATTTCATTGGCCAGAATTCAGTCACACAGCCTCATCTAGTTGCAAGGGCAGCTGGGAATGTAGTCTAGTTGTGAGGAAGGAGACCGAGCAATGAACTTGGTGAACAGTCTGTGCCCAAAGGCTGTTAGAATCCATCCCACACCCTTACCCCCAGCTTCTCTGCACATTTGTTGCCAAAGTCTGATCCCTCCGGAGTGTTGCTTGCCTTTTCCATGCTTACTGTCTGCACTTGCCCTCCAAGATTTGTGGGGATCTGATTCCAGTTTGGGTCTAGAGGTCATAAGAGGTGGAAGAGTGAGTTTCAAGGATAACGTGGCATCTCTTTGTAAGAAAACTATCTCAGATGAGGGCTCTGCCAGGTCTTCAAGCAAGAGGAGGTTTCTCTTCAGACAGAGGAAGGAGCTGCTTCCTTGTCGAGGGGTGTCAACTCTGTTCAGATTCTCTGTAATCATTAGGATCCCACTCTTTCCAAACCAGGTCCATAATTTTAGCATAAAAAAGACCCAGAGAAGGTGTGAATTCAGCGGAGGTTGTAATTTTGCAATCTCTAGTCTCAGACATTGAGTCTGTTTTTCACACACCCTGGCTTCACGGTTATGAGAGACCAGAGACCCCTTAGGTCCATCACAGAAGCTCCCTGGTCCTCTGACCAGACGCTAGTTGACAGTTCCAAGCCCTGAGCCTGCCTTTTCCTTTCTTTCCCTCTGCAGGGCAGTCCAAGGGGCCGGCCCACTTGCAATGCCTTAGTCGCCACTTCTATCGTTACTGTATCGCAGCAGCCTCCCTTTCAAGATGCTCTTCATTCCAAACAACTTCAGGTGATAGTTTTAAAATGCACTTGCTACTCCAAGCCATGGACTATAGTATTCCATTTTCCACAGCCTTTGAATCTACCAGATCAAACCTAATCCTGGAGCCCCATCCTTGTGGATCTCTTTCCCGATACCATTTCTGGACAAAACACTTTACCAGCCAGGGTTCAGTCAGGAAAACACATCATTCAGGTGATTTTAACCAGAAAACACTTAACTCAGGGGATTGGGGGCTCACACAACTGCTGACAGGACTACAGGAGCAAAAGTCAGGAGAGGCAGTGCTAGCACTTGGGGAATCAGGAAGTTCAGGAATCACGGGAAAATGGCCGTGATGATCCCAGCTGCCTGCAGTGTCCAGACAGGTGATTCCCAGGAGGAACCGCATCATGTCCAGAATCTGTGCTTGCATCCGCAGAGGCCCACTAGTCCAGCCTTGTTTCTAAAGCAGTAATGGCCTCTGCTTCTCTTCCACCTTCCAAATCTCAAGCAAGGGCTGGAAATTAATGGAAGCTAAACTGGAAACATGGGGAAAGGGAGCCTGGGAAGCACACTTTGCAGGTTTCCAGCCCCTGCAATGCCGGAAGAGCATAGGAAGGAACTGAGATAACAGTCAATCTACAGAAAAGGAAAAAAAAACAGGGACTTCCCTGGTGGTGCAGGGGCTGAGAGTCCGCCTGCCGATGCAGGGGACACGGGTTCGTGCCCCGGTCCGGGAAGATCCCACATGCCGCGAAGTGGCTGGGCCCGTGAGCCATGGCCGCTGAGCCTGCACGTGCGGAGCCTGTGCTCGGCAACGGGAGAGGCTACAACAGTGAGAGGCCTGCGAACCGCAAAAAAAAAAGGAAAAAAAAAAACCCAACAAAAAGCAGTCATGGAACAATATGCACAAAATAATGCCATTTAGGGGAGAATAAAATCTTCACAAAATAAATCTAATTATAAAGTTGAAGAACTACACAGAGTCTGGAGGGAAGCACCAAGCTTACTTTGTGGCTGGCTGGTATGGGTTGAATCACAGGCAGATGAGGTTTTGTTTTCGTTTTTGTTTTTTTTTGTGGTACGCGGGCCTCTCACTGCTGTGGCCTCTCCTGTTGCGGAGCACAGGCTCCGGACGCGCAGGCTCAGCGGCCATGGCCCACGGGCCCAGCCGCTCCGCGGCATGTGGGATCTTCCCGGACCGGGGCACGAACCCGTGTCCCCTGCACTGGCAGGCGGACTCCCAACCACTGCGCCACCAGGGAAGCCCGGCAGATGAGTTTTATTCAGATTTTTGGTAGTTTTACAATGAGAGTATGTATTCAGGTAAATGAAATAACAGGTGGTAAAAGGATGGAGGAACATAAAGTAAAAACTTGAGAGTTTGGATTAAGAAAACTTTCTTTAATTTTTTTTTAAAGGATGCAGAATCTTACATATATTTATGGACTTGGGGAAGGAGCCAAAAATTCTGAAGAGGTTGGACATAAGGGGGCTGGGACGTGGGGGAAGATCTTGGTGGAGTCTGGAGGGGCTGGGCTGCAGGTCCAGGTGGGGACCTCAGCCGCGGAGACGGAAGGCGCCCGGGCCAGAGCAGGCGCTGCTGCAGGTGGAGGGAGGGGGAAGAAAGCCCAGAGGGACTGGGCTGGGTGGCCGGTGACGGGGCGTCAGGCCCCCTGAGAGTGAGGAACAGCGCACGGTGCGGCCACTGCGCCTCTTCGCCTGAGCGGCACCTGCCCAAGAGGCTGCTGTGCGTCTCAGGGCGTGGGGAGCCCGAGTCACCCGGCGGGGTGCCCTCGAGCCGAGAGGCAGGCCTGGTGTTTCCGAGGATGACAAAGCTCTCCCATGACATCATCAGGAAAGCAGGCTTCTCCGGCTCAGTATCACTAACACCTGGGGTCAGAGAACTCCCGTGCTGGGCGCTGGCCTGTGCGCTGTGACGTTTAACAGCATCCCTCCTGGCCTCCACCCACTGGGCGCCGGGAACAGCGCCCAAACTAGTTATTTCAACCGACAGCATCTCCAGACATTTTCAGATATCTCTTGGGGGAAGGGAGCAAGATCTCCTCTGGGTCAGAACCACCGATTGATTTCGAGCTAGACTTCATGCCCACAAGCCGGGCGCTTCTCAGGACGGTGCTGGAGGCCCTGCTCCCGGGCGCCCTGCCTGCGCGCGCGGAGGGAGGGAAGGTCCCGGGAAGCCACGCCCGCCCCAGGTGCCAGCGTGCGCGTGTCCCCCCGCCAAAACCAGGTCACCCACTGGCCAATCCTTCCCTTAAGTCACTTCTCACTGTCACCACCTCGAAGAAGAGAAAAAGAAAATTAAGTCAAAGGTATGTATCACAAGTTTCATCAAAGCATGTCACGGGATATTCCCCTTCCTCTTCCGGAATCTTCCTGTTCCCAAGCCCCCTCATTTATCTTGACTATATTGACACCTACTGCTTTCCAGGCACTGTAGCAGGGCTGGGCACTCAGATACAGCAGGTGTGCTCCCTGCCCTTGAGGGGTTCATATCAAAGGAGTGTAATAAAAAGTGGTAAATATTAATCAACCCACACAGCCAGTATTTCATAAGCATGGCCTGGGGTGAATCCCTGCAGGAAGGTGCAGTCACGGAGATGCCTCAGTGGTGGAGATGTTTCGGTTACGTCCTGAAGGGTGCTTAGACCTGCTGAGGCAGGAGAATGGGTTATGCAGACAGTGAGGCATAGCCACGTGCTGTGTTTAGAAATCTTTGAAAAGGTAGATGCAGCTGAAATGCGGTGAGTGGGGTGGAAATCAACCAGGGACCAAATTATGACGGCCCCTGCCAGCTGTGCTAAGCAATGTAGGCTTGTCCTGTAAGTGCAGACTTTTAGGCCTGGGAGCCTCGGCCCTGCTTGGATCTTTTTTTTTTTAATTTTTATTGAAGTCTAGTTGATTTACAATGCTGTGTTAATTTCTGCTGTACAGCAAAGTGACTGTTATACATATATACTTTTTCATATTCTTTTCCATTATGGTTTGTCACAGACATTGAGTATAATTCCCTGTGCTACACAGTAGGACCTTGTTGCTTATCCATCCTATATATACTAGTTTGCATCGACTCATCCCAAACGCCCAGTCCATCCCTCCCCCCTCCCCCATCCCCCGCCTTGGGCCCTGCTCTGATCCTAACCTCTCTGGGTGGGTCACCCTTTCCTCCTCTCTTTTAATCCAAGACCCAACTTTTAGCTTCAGTTAAATATAACCCAGCCAGACACTTGAAATCGCACAGAAAAATTTCTCCATTATCTTTTTTGCTCTTTCTGTTTTTACCTCTGCAAAACAGACCCCATAATTTCCATCAATGCACCTCCTGGTGTCTTCATAACTCTGTTATGTTCTACTTTCTGCTTTTTAGAATCCACAGTACCCCTGCCCCCGCAAACTCCTAGCTTTTGCCCAGATTCATTTCCCTCTCCCCATCGACATAACCAGGAAACCTTCGTTACTGCTACTGAGATGTCATATTCAGAAAATGATAAATATCCAAGCCCCAGTTTCTGGGCATGATTCTTTTAGTAAAGATTAATTCTCCTTGCACCAATCATGCTGGACATAAAACTTTATACAGTGATTTTTCTAGCTATTTTTTCCCCTTGGAGAAAGTGGCTGTCAAGGTGAGTGATGTTATAGGCACAGAGCAGGCTGCACTGCTCGGTCTCTCACCAGTCGGTCCTGATGTGTATTTTTAATTCTGAAAGTACCTCCAAAGAGAGAATACATGCTCAAGCTGTTACCAGAGGAATTCTTGGGCGTTGTTTCCTAGCAGCTAGCTGAGAACAAGTTGCTGCAGGAAGGGGACAGGTTGGGAGGTGAGAGATAAGAGACAGACACAGAGACAGAGCCAGCTTTCCCCACATCATAATTTGCTCCTACAGTGTTCTTTCCTAAAGAACTTTGATGTGGGATCAGGCACAGACCGCGCTCACACTGAACCCTGAACACTGCCCTTTGCCCTCTCTTTGTACCTGTTCAGTATCACAAAGACACACCCAGCTTATCAGGAGGGCTGGAGCCTCAGAGGGGGCAGGGGGCGTATGCAGGAGGAGAAAAACGGCTCGTCTTCTTCTGGTCCTGACTTCTGATGACTTTCCTTTATATTTCCCTTGTATTCTTTATTTTTATATTTTTTTCCTTTCCTCAAAGTGAGAGGCATTGGAGGAATAAAGCACATGATGTCAAGCAAGACTTGGGAAGTATAGTCAGCAAACATGGACGTTTCTAAAGTATCAGTAGTAGTTATGGGTCTGTATGTCTGTACTGTGCAATTTCGATAAATATTTTAAATGGAGAGGACAGAAAGATGCCTCCAGAATTTTCAGGGAGGGTCAAAAATTGATAAAGAATTCTAGAAAGGTATTAATACTTTTGTTTCTCTCTCCTAGTTCCCCACTGATGTAGCTCAATCCACGTAGCCAGGAAAAGACCTTCCACAGCTCTATCCCAGAGAAACTGTCCTCCTGGAGATAAAAGTTTAGGCTTTGCCGAGCTGTCCCAGCAAGGGTGGAGGACAGGCCGTGTACCCATGGAGGACCGTCACCCACTGGGACCACCTGCCCTCAGCTAGCCGCCGGCCACTCGGACGTGCCCTGACCCTGGCCGTGGCCGCTGTAGAGAGGTGTGGGCTTCTGGGGGCTCAGCCCGGGTCTTCGCCAACCCCCGACAACCTCTCCTCTCACTAAGCGTATATCCTCTTCTCTCCCTCTCTTTTTTTTTGACCTTTTGGCGCAGGGGATCTTAATTCCCCAGCCAAGGATCAAACTTGTGCCCCCTGCAGTGGAAGCGTGGAGTCGTAACCACTGGACTGCCAGGGAAGTCCCATGTCCTCTTTTCTTTTCCATGGTAATTCTCTGATAATTTCTCTCTCTTTGTGTCTTGATCAGAATTCTGATAGAATTCTTCAAGTTGATTTTTGGATTTTTTTTTTTTTACAGAAATGTTCACTCTATTAATCATTCCCTTTATTTGAGGTTTTTTGTTTGTTTGTTTGTTTTCCATCAGAAATAGAAAGAAGAAATTGTAAAGGAAATAGATTATAGAGTTGGCTATCAATCTATTTTTTAATTAAAAAAAATTAAACTTCCCTGTCAATTACCCCAATATAAAAATTAATAAGCAAATGGACAAACTAGAAAAAGTATTTTTTATATATATATATATATTTTTTTTTTTCTTTAAACAGGATTTGGCACTAGAGATGTGGAATGGGGAGGTGGGTTAAGACCATGAGGCCCTAAAGGCAGTTAGATTTGAATCATGGCCCTACTGTCACTAGAAGTGACCCAGTTACTAACTTTATTTTGACTCAGTTTCCTCACATCTAAAATGGAGATAATAGTAAAGCCTCTCTCACAGTATTGTTTATGAGGATTGAATAATCTGTTTCATTCAAAGCACTTAGAACAGTGCTGGGCTCAGAGTAAATGCCCAACAAATGGTAGTAACATTAATTAATGATGACTTGTGGGAAAAACCAACCTAGTTGTCTTACTTTATACCAGAAAAAATTTCAAAGAGATTAAATCATATGTAAAACATGAAAATAAAAGAATTAAGAAAAAAGCACAGAGTTGAGGTTGAAAGCATCACATGCTATCCAGAAGCCCAAGAAAAGTGATACATTTGTTTGCATCTTTAATACATTTGTTCCATCTTTAATATGGAAAAACCCCACAAAGTTAAAAAATAAAAAAATGGGAAAAAATACCTGCAACAGATATGTGAGACAAAGGGTTACTCTCTCTTCCATACAAAGAGCTCATTCAAATTAATAAGACAGAACAAGAGCAATATAGGCAAAGGATATGAATAGGAAAGTTACCAACAAAAATATGAAAATTGCTCAAACTCCCTGAAGATCAAAGAAATGAAAATGAAGTCAGGATAGCATTTCCCTATCAGATTTGTCACGATACTTTGGATAAAACCCATTGTTGGCAAATATGTGGTAAAGTGTACCATAGAATATTGACGGCACTACAAACTGCTCCATTTTTATAGGGCAGCTTGGCAACATCTATCAGAATATAAAACATGCATATCCTCTGATACATCATTCCCATTTTCAGAAATTTATCTCTAGAAGATAACCCCGCAGTTATGCAAAGATGAAGTGTAAAGATATTCAGTGTAGCATTGTTTGCAATAGCAAAATGAAAACAAATAAACAAACAAAAATAATTTAAATGTTAAATTGTTAAATAAATGACAGGCACATAAAATGAAATATTATTCACTCTTGGAAAAGTATGATATAGAGTCGTGTTCACTACGAGGAAAGATACCCACATGCATATCCACAGGGCAATGTTGAGGGCAGCAGTAGTGGCAGAGCAGGTTATAAAGCAGTAGTAAGAGCCCACTTTATTTAAAAGATAAAATTACACACACATATACACAATACATAGTCACCATATTTGTGTGTATGTATATACGTAAATATATGTATGTAGATACGTGTATGTATTCATATATATCCATTGGTATGCATGCATGTATATGAAGGAGAAAGAAAATATTCACTAAAATATTGGGTTATGGATTTATGAATGACTTTCATTTTCTTCATGTTTTTATATATTCTATTCCTTAAAAAGTTATTTAATTTCAAAAAGAAGTTATTTAATTTTCTTTTAATTTTGGAAAAAAAAACCCTTGAAACCCCAGAGACCAGAGAGCTGAGCTAATTCCAGAGCCAAGATTCCCAGTGGGTGACTAGGGGGCTGTACCAATAAGCACAAAGCCTCAGCTCAATCAATTTTTGTTTTGAATTTTATTATTACTTTTGTTAATACAGCAGGTTCTCATTAGGTATCTATTTTATACATATTAGTGTATATATGGCAATCCCAATCTCCCAGTTCATCACACCACCACCACCCCGCTTTCCCTCCTTGTTTCTTCTCTACATCTGTGTCTCTATTTCTGCCTTGCAAACCGGTTCATCTGTACTGTTTTTCTAGATTCTGCATATATGCATTAATATACAATATTTGTTTTTCTCCTTCTGACTTACTTCTCTCTGTATGACAGTCTCTAGGTCCATCCATGTCTCTACAAATGGCCCAATTTTGTTCCTTTTTATGACTGTGTAATATTCCATTGTATATATGTACCACATCTTCTTTATCCATTCATCTGTCGATGGACACTTAGGTTGCTTCCATGTCCTGGCTATTGTAAACAGAGCTGCAATGAACATTGTGGTACATGACTCATTTTGAATTACAGTTTTCCCTGGGTATATGCCCAGTAGTGGGATTGCTGGGTCATATGGTAATTTTATTTTTAGTTTTTTAAGGAACCTCCATACTGTTCTCCATAATGGCTGTGTCAATTTACATTCCCACCAACAGTGCAAGAGGGTTCCCTTTTCTCCACACCCTCTCCAGCATTTGTTGTTTGTAGACTTCTTGATGATGACCATTCTGACCCATGTGAGGTGATACCTCATTGCAGTTTTGATTTGCATTTCTCTAATAATTAGTGATGCTGAGCAACTTTTCATGTGCTTCTTGGCCATCTGTATGTCTTCTTTGGAGAAATGTCTATGTAGGTCTTCTGCCCATTTTTTGATTGTGTTGTTTGTTTTTTTAATATTGAGCTGCATGAGCTGTTTATATATTTTGGAGGTTAGTCCTTTGTCCATTGATTTGTTTGCAAATATTTTCTCCCATTCTGAGGGTTGTCTTTTCGTCATGTTTATAGTTTCCATTGCTCTGCAAATGCTTTTAAGTTTCGTTAGGTCCCATTTGTTTATTTTTGTTTTTATTTCTGTTACTCTAGGAGCTGGGTCAAAAAAGATCTTGCCGTGATTTATTTCAAAGACTGTTCTTCCTATGTTTTCCTCTAAGAGTTTTATAGTGTCTGGTCTTACATTTAGGTCTCTAATCCTTTTTTAGTTTGTTTTTGTGTATGGTGTTAGGGAGTGTTCTAATTTCATTCTTTGACATGTAGCTGCCCAGTTTTCCCAGCACCATTTATTGAAGAGACTGTCTTTTCTCCTTTGTATACCCTTGCCTCCTTTGTCATAGATTAGTTGACCATAGGTGTGTGGGTTTATCTCTGGGCTTTCTATCCTGTTCCATTCATCTATATTTCTGTTTTTGTGCCAGTACCATATTGTCTTGATGACTGTAGCTTTGTAGTATAGTCTGAATTCAGGGAGTCTGATTCCTCCAGCTCCTTTTTTTCCCCCTCAAGATTGCTTTGGCTCTTTGGGGTCTTTTGTGTCTCCATACAAATTTTAAGATTTTTTGTTCTAGTTCTGTAAAAAAATGCCATTGGTAGTTTGATAGGGATTGCATTGAATCTGTAGATTGCTTTGGGTAGCATAGTCATTTTCACAATATTGATTCTTCCAATCCAAGAACATGGTATATCTCTCCATCTGTTTGTTTCATCTTTAATTTCTTTATAAGTGTCTTATCGTTTTCTGCATGGAGGTCTTTTATCTCCCTAGGTAGGTTTATTCCTATGTATTTTATTCTTTTTGTTGCAGTGGTAAATGGGAGTGTTTCCTTAATTTCTCTTTCAGATTTTTCATCATTAGTGTATAGGAATGCAAGAGATTTCTGTGCGTTAATTTTGTATCCTGCAACTTTATGAAATTCACTGATTACCTCTAGTAGTTTTCTGGTGGCATCTTTAGGATTATCTATGTATAGTATCATGTCATCTGCAAACAGTGACAGTTTTACTTCTTCTTTTCCAATTTGTATTCTTTTTATTTCTTTTTCTTCTCTGATTGCCATGGCTAGGACTTCCAAAACTATGTTGAATAAGAGTGACGAGAGTAGACATCCTTATCTTGTTCCTGATCTTAGAGGAAATGCTTTCAGTTTTTCACCATTGAGAATGATATTTGCTGTGGGTTTGTCATATATGGCCTTAATTATGTTGAGGTAGGTTCCCTCTATGTCCACTTTCTGGAGAATTTTTATCATAACTGGGTGTTGAATTTTGTCAAAAGTTTTTTCTGCATCTATTGAGATGATCATATGGTTTTTATTCTTCAGTTTGTTAATATGGTGTATCACACTGATTGATTTGCATATATTGAAGAATCCTTGCATCCCTGGGATAAATCCCACTTGATCATGGTGTATGATCCTTTTAATGTGTTGTTGGATTCTGTTTGCTAGTATTTTGTTGAGGATTTTTGCATCTATATTCATCAGTGATATTGGTCTGTAATTGTCTTTTTTTTGTAGTATCTTTGTCTGGTTTTGGTATCAGGGTGATGGTGGCCCTGTAGAACGAGTTTGGGAGTGTTCCTTCCTCTGCAAGTTTTTGGAAGAGTCTGAGAAAGATGGGTGTTAGCTCTTCTGCAAATGTTTGATAAAATTCATCTGTGAAGCCATCTGGTCCTGGCCTTTCTTTTGTTGGGAGATTTTTTTTTTTTTTCTTTTTGTGGTACGCGGCCCTCTCACTGTTGTGGCTTTTCCCGTTGCGGAGCACAGGCTCCGGACGTGCAAGCTCCGGATGCGCAGGCTCCGGACGCGCAGGCTCAGCGGCCATGGCTCACAGGCCCAGCCGCTCCGCGGTATGTGGGATCTTCCCGGACCAGGGCACGAACCCGTGTCCCCTGAATTGGCAGGCGGACTCTCAACCACTGCGCCACCAGGGAAGCCCTGTTGGGAGATTTTTAATCACAGTTTCAATTTCATTACTTGTGTCTGGTCTGTTCATATTTTCTATTTATTCCTGGTTCAGTCTTGGAAGCTTATACCTTTCTAAGAATTTGTCTGTTTCTTCCAGGTTGTCCATTTTATTGGTGTAGACTTGCTTGTAGTAGTCTCTTAGGATGCTTTTTGTATTTCTGTGGTGTCCGTTGTAACTTCTCCTTTTTTGTTTCTGATGTTATTGATTTCAGTCTTCTCCCTCTTTTTCTTGTTGAGTCTGGCTAAAGGTTTATCCATTTTGTTTATCTTCTCAAAGAACCAGCTTTTAGTTTTATTGATCTTTGCTATTGTTTTCTTTGCTTCTTTTTCACTTATTTCTGCTTTGATCTTTGTGATTTCTTTCCCTCTACTAACTTTGGGTTTTTTGTTCTTCTTTCTCTAGTTCCTTTAGGTGTAAGGTTAGATTGTTTATTTGAGATTTTTTTTGTTGTTTCTTGAGGTAGGATTGTGTTGCTATAAACTTCCCTCTTAGAATTTCTTTTGCTGCATCCCATAGGTTTTGGATCACAGTGTTTTCATTGTCATTTGTCTGTAGGTATGTTTTGATGTCCTCTTTGATTTCTTCAGTGATCTCTTGGTTATTTAGTAACGTATTGTTTAGCCTCCATGTGTTTGTGGTTTTTACATTTTTTCTCCTGTAATTTATTTCTAATCTTATAGTGTTGTGGTCAGAAAGGATGCTTGATATGATTTCAATTTTCTTAAATTTACCGGCTTGATTTGTGACCCAAGATGTGATCTATTCTGGAGAATGTTCCATGTGCACTTGAGAAGAAAGTGTATTCTGCTGTTTTCAGATGGGATGTCCTATAAACATCAGTTAAACCTATCTGGTCTATTGTGTCATTTAAAGCTTGTGTTTCCTTATTAATTTTCTGTCTGGATGATCTGTCCATTGGTGTAGGTGAGGTGTTAAAGTCCCCCACTACTATTTTGTTACTGTTGATTTCCTCTTTTATAGCTGTTAGCATTTGCCTTATGTATTGAGGTGCTCCTATGTTGGGTCCATTTATATTTATAATTGTTATATCTTCTTCTTGGATTTATCCCTTGATCACTATGTAATCTCCTTATTTGTCTCTTGTAACATTCTTTATTTTAAAGGCTATTTTATCTGATATGAGTATTGCTACTCCAGCTTTTTTTGATTTCCGTTTGCATGGAATATCTTTTTCCATCTCCTCACTTTCAGTCTGTATGTGTCCCTAGGTCTGAAGTGGGTTTCTTATAGACAGCATATATATGGGTCTTGGTTTTGTATCCATTCAGCGAGCCTGTGTCTTTTGGTTGGAGCATTTAATCCATTCATGTTTAAGGTAATTATTGATATGTATGTTCCTATTACCATTTTCTTAATTGTTTTGGGTTTGTTATTGTAGGTCCTTTTCTTCTCTTGTGTTTCCCACTTAGAGAAGTTCCTTTAGCATTTGTTGTAGAGCTGGTTTGGTGGTGCTGAGTTCTCTTAGCTTTTGCTTGTCTGTAAAGCTTTTGATTTCTCCGTCAAATCTGAATGAGATCCTTGCCGGATAGAGTAATCTTTCATCACTTTAAATATACCCTGCCATTCCCTTCTGGCTTGTAGAGTTTCTGCTGACAAATCAGCTGTTAACCTTATGGGAGTTCCCTTGTATGTTATTTGTTTTCCCTTGTATGTGTGTATGTTACTTGTATGTTATGTGTATGTTATTTGTATGTGTATATGTTATTTGTGCTCCCTTGTATGTTATTTCCCTTGTTGCTTTTAATTTTTCTTTGTCTTTAATTTTTGCCAATTTGATTACTATGTGTCTCGGCGTGTTTCTCCTTGGGTTTATCCTGCATGGAACTCCCTGCACTTCCTGGACTTGGGTGGCTGTTTCCTTTCCCATGTTAAGGAAGTTTTTGACTATAATCTCTTCAAATATTTTCTTGGGTCCTTTCTGTCTCTCTTCTTTTTCTGGGACCCCTATAATGCAAATGTTGCTGCGTTTAATGTTGTCCCAGAGGTCTCTTAGGCTGTCTTCATTTCTTTTCATTCTTTTTTCTTTATTCTGTTCCATGGCAGTGAATTCCACCATTCTGTCTTCCAGGTCACTTATCCTTTCTTCTGCCTCAGTTTTTCTGCTATTGATTCCTTCTAGTGTACTGTTCATCTCTGTTTGTTTGTTCTTTAATTCTTCTAGGTATTTGTTTTTGAATTCTTCTAGGTCTTTGTTAAACATTTCTTGCATCTTCTTGATGTTTGCCTCCATTTTTTTCCCGAGGTCCTGGATCATCTTCAGTATCATTATCCTGAATTCTTTTTCTGGAAGGCTGCCTATCTCCACTTCATTTAGTTGTTTTTTCTGGGGTTTTATCTTGTTCCTTCATCTGGTACATAGCCCTCTGCCTTTTCATTTTGTCTATCTTTCTGTGAATGTGGTTTCTGTTCCACAGGCTGCAGGACTGTAGTTCTTGCTTCTGCTGTCTGCCCTCTGGTGGATGAGACTATCTAAGAGGATTGTGCAAGTTTCCTGATGGGAGGGACTGGTGGTGGGTAGAGCTGGGTGTTGCTATGGTGGGCAGAGCTCAGTAAAACTTTAATCCACTTGTCTGCTGATGGATGGGGCTGGGTTCCCTCACTGTTGGTTGTTTGGCCTGAGGTGACCCAGCACTGGAGCCTACAGGCTCTTTGGTGGGGCTAATGGCAGACCCTGGGAGGGCTCACGCCAAGGAGTACTTCCCAGAACTTCTGCTGCCAGTGTCCTTGTCCCCATGGTGAGACACAGCCACCCCCTGCCTCTGCAGGAGACCCTCCAACACTAACAGGTAGGTCTGGTTCGGTCTCCATCCTGTTCCACACTGCTCCTTCCCCTGGGTGCCTATGAGCACACTACTTTGTGTGTGCCCTCCACGAGTGGAGTCTCTGTTTCCCCCAGTCCTGTCAAAGTCCTGCAATAAAATCCCGCTAGCCTTCAAAGTCTGATTCTCTGGGAATTCCTCCTCCCGTTGCCGGACCCCCAGGTTGGGAAGCCTGACGTGGGGCTCAGAACCTTCACTCCAGTGGGTGGACTTCTGTGGTAATAAGTGTCCTCCAGTCTGTGAGTCACCCACCCAGCAGTTATGGGATTTGATTTTACTGTGATTGCACCCCTCCTACCGTCTCATTGCGGTTTCTCCTTTGTCTTTGGATGAGGGTATCTTTTTTGGTGAGTTCCACTGTCTTCCTCTCAATGCTTGTTGAGCAGTTAGTTGTGATTCCAGTGCTCTCGCAAGAGGGAGTCATCAATTAATTTTATTAGTAGTAAATAAATGGGAAATTGGCTAAAGTATAAAATGATTCAGTTGCTTTTTGCTTTGTCTGGAAAAAGAACATATTCATAAAATGGAAATTGCTGGCACGATCTTCATAGCGGATCCCCTAAAAGTAAATGTTTCGTTGAGCTTATTGGATATTTTCTGTCTGAGTCAAGAGAGGTTAACTGTAACCAACAGTCTTGAAATAGTGACTGAACACAATAAAGCTTGATTTCCCTGTCCCACTTGGAGTCTGTTGGGAGTGGGGGTGGTTCCCCATGTGGTCACTGAGGGATCCAGGCTTCCCAAAAGTGGTTCCAGCCCAGGGTCTCTGCAGAATCTTCCACAAGGAAGCTTAGCTGGTTTAGGGAACCCCACAGCACCGTGTCTGCCAACTGCCCAGGGAAGAAAGATACTGAATCTGGCAGATGCCCGTCTTTTACTGGCTTATGGTTCGAGGTTGGATCTTAGCTTCACCATGTCCTGGACGATAAAATATCCTTCAGGAAAATCTATCTCCCATTGCTCTAAACAACTTTCTAATAAATAATTTAATGTCCTACCTACCTTGATATCCAAAAGGAGTCAGTCGCTGCCAGCACTCCTATCACTAGAAAGGAATTGGTTACTTCCCTGTCTCGCCACTACTGTTTAAATAAGTTCTCTTTCTGGTTCACGCATCTGTAAATTTTGAGATGGAGTTTCCTCTCAAAATAGAGTTTCTGGACCTGGAAGCCAGTGGGACCTGAAACACGGTGACCAGGTGACTGTTTTGCTGTCCCATGGGTCTCTGTCGACCTTTCGGTGCCACCTACTCAAAATGCAAAGTGACTCTTCTCAATATTATGTAACAACCTAAATGGGAAAAGAATTTGAAAAAGAACAGACACGTGTATGTATAACTGAATCACTTTGCTGTACACCTGAAACTAACACAACATTGTTAATCAACTATACTCCAGTATAAAATAAAAAGTTAAAAAAAGGCATTGCTGAAAATAAATAAACAAAGAGATGGAATTAGAAAAAAAAAGCAAAGTGAAGCTCAGAGTGGGGCAGGCCCGAGCCCTTCAGGAGGCAAAGGATTAAGCCCAGAAAATCAATTAAGGCAGGATCAGAACTAAAGCCAGGAGCCCAAGATCTGAAAGCTGGAAAAAAGAGGCTGACATGATTTCACTGCCTAGGGAAAGCGAAGACATTTAGGCAGCTGCCTTTCAAAGCAAAGGTTTCTCCCACGCTGGAACTGACTCTGAGACTGTGGGGAAGCCCGACTCTGCAGGGGCAGGTGAGCTGGGCCCCCCCAGTCGGGGCAGAAGGAGGGCTGAAGGGGCAGAGCTGGGGGTGGGGGCAGCACCCCTTCCCCGGATTCTGGAGCTTTCCAGACACCAGGATTCACCTAGGCCTCCTCTCCCCTGCATGTTAATTTCTGCCCTGCCGTCGCCGAGGAGGGTGTCGTAAGCGCTTACTCGGTGGGGAGGGCTCAGCAAGCTCCATGAGAGTTCTCTCTCCTGCTCAGCAGCTTTACTCGCATAAAACCTCCCCCATTTAACTTCCCTCTGGGCTGAGGCTGGTGGAGAAGAGAGAGCCCAGATGAGGGCCGGTTTTAGTCCCTGGGTTTTGACTCAAGAGCCCTTCACTTTGGGGTACTTGGCTTTCCCTCGGGGAGCACACTGCTGGGCTTGAAGTGGTTCACTGGGAGTGAGAAGGTCTGACCGTGCTCCTGGGGGACACAGGGAGTACACGTTTCTGTCCTCGTTCACATCTCTCCCTGCAGACAGTGGCTCTAACACTGGGCTCTCAGCGCACAAGAAGGACTGGCTAGGGCATTCCCTGGCGGCCCAGTGGTCAGGGCTTGCCGCTTTCACTATGGGGGCCTGAGTTCAATCCCTGGTCAGGGAACTAAGATCCCGCAAGCCGTGTGTGGTGTGGCAAAAAAAAAAAAAAGAACTCGCTAAATTATCTGTGGGACCCAGTGTAAAATAAAAATATGGTGCCCTTTGTTTTAAAGTGTTTAAGACTTTCAAGATGACAACAGCCGGGCATTAAACCAAGCATGAGGCTTCTCTACGTGTGGGACCCTGAGTGACCACACAGGTCACAGGCCCCTGAAACTGGTCCCGCTCACGGGTTATTTTCAAATTATACACTGTCAAACTATTGATAAATGCCAATTTTTCCTTCCTTGGACATATTTTTTCCTTGTGTTCTTACTTATCATATTTAATGGTGCCACTGTCTACCTGGGCAAAAAACTTGGGGCTTATCCCGGATTTCTCTGTCTCCCTCAGCCCACCTTTCAGTTAGTGACTGTTCCTCTTTATGTTATACCTGGAAAACTCTCCTTTTCAGTAGATCTTCCCATCCTAATCCCCATGTTGTTTCAGACTCTCATGACCTCTCACTGTATCTGCCTGCCTGAATGATCTCTCTAAATTGCTAATCTGACCACATCATCGCCCTACTTGAAAACCTTCAAAGACTTCCTAGAACCTACGAAATAAAACCCAGTGACTTCGCATGGTGCCTGTCATTCTCCGCAAGCTGGCGCCTCCCTCCTACCTTACATGTGAGGCTCCAATAACAGCACACTGTGAACGGCTCCCACGGCTCCGAGCTGAGCCAGGCCATGTGCCCTCTTAGGCCATTCCTGCTGTCAGAATACTTTTCCCAGCTTCCTGAGGCTGGCTGCAGGGTGGCCCCCAAAGATATCCAGGTCCTAAGACTTTGCAGATGTGACTAAGTTATGGGTCTTGAGATAGAGAGATTATCCTGAGTTAGCTGGGTGGTCCCTAAATACAGTTGCATAAGAAGGGAGTAGAAGATTTTTACTACACAGACGAGGAGGTGAGGTGAAGATGGAGCAGACAGAGACTTGAAGATGCTAACGATGCTGTCCTTGGGGATAGAGGAAGGGTCCACGAGCGAAGGAACGCAAGGGGACAGCCCTAGAAGCTGGCGAAGCAAGGAGAGCCCCGGAGGCCAGCCTTCTCCATGCCTGGGTTTCCACCCAACGGGCCTGTCTCAGACTTCTGACCTCAGAACTGTAGGAGGACAGATGCGTAGCACTTCCAGCTACCACGCCTGTGGTTGTTTGTTACAGCACCCACAGAGAAGCAGCACAGCTCTCACCGGCCCCGCCAGGGCTGAGCGCCCTTCCCTGCACCCGCCCCCCATTTCTAAAGTCCCCACTGGGTCACGTGCTCTCAGAAAGCAGAGACCATGTCCTGTTCCGCGCTATAACCCTGGCACCCAGCCTAGTGCCTGGGACGTAACAGACACCCTGTAAATCTTTACTGAGTTGAACTTCCCCACAGGGTGAAAAGCAAAGCAAGGCGAGTGGTGGGGAGAACAGTCTGCTTTCAGCTGGAGAAGTGACTCTTCCTATGCTCACACAGTTTTCATCGCTCTCGTGACACCAAGCGTAATCATCCCTTAGATCTGTCACACCTGTAACCTGCCTGCACTGATCGGGCGCCTTTAGTTGTTGCTGCAGAAAACTTCGTGAACTCCAAGTGGCACGTAGCCTAAACAGTAAGACGTTTGCCCAGTTGTTTTTCAGGAACTTGCAGTCAGCTGTGTCCAGTTCAAGCTCCAGCCGGTTAAGACTGGTTCGGACCCCTGATCCTCTAACTGGGCATGGCTAGTGTTCGCTCGGTGACATTTGATGTCAGAGGGTCCCAAACTCCACCCTCAAAACCTGCTAACGCCACCATTTTCTGAGCACGCGACCCGTGAAGAAGCCGCCGCTTAGGTGCATCTGTGTGGAACGACGATGACCTCACCTTTTTCTTATTTCCAGTCACCTTTCCCCACGCTCTCCATGCCTCAGCTTCATCGCATAAATACGCTGAGCCCCTGCCCTCAGGGGAGGTGGATTTGAGATTTGTTCTCCCATCTTCTTGCGGGGCTGCCTCATGGGTAAACTCGTCTCTGCTGCACCGTTTGGCCGGCAGCACGAGGATGGAAGAGCCCAACAGAGCAGGACAAGTCGTGCGGAATAGAGCAGGCAGGTCACACACAGCCAGGGGGCGGGGGAGGACCTCACCAGTGGAGAGAGACTGTGCTGGAGGAATGCGGTCACCTAAATGATTTCGGTAGACCACTTGCTAGAAAGCAGACTTCTCAGGTCAGCACTGGAACGTTGCTGATCAAAGTCTATGTCAGCTGCAGTTTTTGAGGAGCTGTACAGGCAGAGGACGATGTTTTGTGCCAAGAGTAGTAAGGGCTCTGATACCAGGGAGGATAACATCCTGCGCGGACTCACTCAGGAACACACAGACAAACGTTGTCAGAACCTGGAGAAAGCAGGCCAAGGAGTTTGGTCTAGAGGAGAGACAGTTCTCTTAGCCATACTGACCAGGTTTCCAGAGGATTCCTGGTGAGGTGGAGCTGGGAATTCACATCGTAGTCTCACTGCCGGCAAGGTCTGGTTAGATACGTGAGCTTGTCATTCTTGCATAGGAAAAATTATATCAACTTTACGACATCATGGAATATCATCAGTTGTGACCAACCTATCTTTTGTTGCCTTTGTAAGTCCTGGAGTAATGAACACCCTGAGATACTGTTATCGAAACTTCTCTGGCCTCTGGATGGACCCTGATGACTGGTTCCCACAGGAATCTGGTGAGTGAAGTAAGCAACGCCTTCTGGAAGCCTGCTTTAGCAGGCTAATCTCTGCCTGGCGGGCTGCACGTCCCCAGTGTAGCATTCAGGAGAACTGGAGAGTTCTTGTGTGTGATACGACCCAAATTATAATTCACTGTGTTGAAAGACAAACGTGGAAATGATGGGAAAATTCTGAACCTCAGAAAATTGCTGACTCACTGAGAAAACTCTAGTCTTAGAAAAAGTACAGTCAACACTTATAAACTGAGCACTGATCACTGTGCCACAGCAGTCAACAGCGCAGCAAACTTGGCGTCTGTAAGAACTGGTGTTGGCCCTTCCTCTGGCCCTGAGGGCACAGCCCCTTGCCATCCAGCACTTCCCTAGTAAAAAGCGAATCAAAGTTCATCCTCCCCAAGGAGTTTACTCCTGTTAAGTGGGTCAAAGCCATAAAAATCCATTGCAGAGACAGCACTGTCAGTGATGTCCATTACTGCACAGACGTAAACAATTATTCAGATAGATGTGGAAAAGCAGGAAGAGAATTACGCTGATCATTTCATGAAGAATCCGTGTTTCCAAATAGGAAGCCCTTCCTGCAGACGTGGTGAGCTTTCTAGGGTATCCAATGTGCTGTAGGTACTCAGCAAAAATTAAATTAACCTATCAAGACATCCAAGGGAAAATGCATTTTTTAGACATAAGAGAACACAGCTGTGTTTGGGGTCTGTTGACGATCTTGAGTTACTTTGAAAGTGTTTTGTTTTGGTAACCCATCTGGCAAATTCTCTTCCCCTTCGTATTTATACCCATGTGTATTTACGGGAGAATTTAATCCATATGTTCCTGATTCAATTACACTTGACTCATCCCAGTATTGCTTTGTAAAAGTGATTTGAATGCCAAGAATCTTGCAAGTTTCCTAACAAACTCTGAAGCCTTTGTTTTTTTTTGCCCCAAGGACTAAGAAATTTACTTTAGTTCGTCCAAAATTCTGAATATTTTTCTTAAGGAAACACGTGGACTTTCACTTATCACTGTATTAGTATTTAGTTACAACTTGGGATGACGACTGGAGAAATGATGACCTGATTAAATTGCACTGAATGTTGGTTATTGGTACTCCTATTACAGAACTGTCCAAAAAGACATTTACTCCAAAAATAGATCATTGCAAGAATTATTAAACTCTTGAAAGCTCTCTTCTTGGTCCAATTCAATAAAAAAATATTGAACAGCGAGAGAATCAGGTCACTCTGCTCTTACAGAAGACAGCTTCTAGAATGTCTGCCCTTTCCCAAATTAAACGCTCCCACCTGCCTATCCCCTCACAATTCAGCAGGGGAACTTATGGCATCCTGGTGATTATTGGACTGGGTGGGTCCTTAACTCAAATGGGCCTGCCAGGGTCTCTCATGTCAACAGTTTGAATTGGGGGATTGGGGACAGAGGGAGAAGGAAAGGGAGGAGGAGGGGGAGAAAAAGGAGAAGAGAGGGCTTCCCTGGTGGCGCAGTGGTTGAGAGTCCGCCTGCCGATGCAGGGGACACGGGTTCGTGCCCCAGTCCGGGAGGATCCCACATGCCGCGGAGCGTCTGGGCCCGTGAGCCATGGCCGCTGGGCCTGCGTGTCCGGAGCCTGTGCTGCGCAACGGAGAGGCCACGGCAGTGAGAGGCCCGCGAACCGCAAAAAAAAAAAAAAGAGGAGAGAGAGGTTGGTTTTGTCTCTGTGTGACTTGTGTCTGTACCGTATAATGTTATGCCGTAGAGTTTACCACAGGGGCTCTGGGAGGCGAAGGGACTTGCACACCACTGTGCAGCTCAGAAGTCCCGGGTGCGGCCAGCTCTAAGGGCCGTCCTTTTTCTGCTGTAACCACGCTCCCTTTCGTGCCTATATCATGATCAGTTACTAATATACGCGGTAAACCAACAACCTATATTTTTAAAATAAAAGACCAGAATATTATTTTAAATGTTAAAAGGTGGGGGGAGTGCTCCTTTTAAAAAGGAAAGGCTGGATAACTATTGATCTCTCCTGTTGCCAGAGACCTGTACCTAGGCTCTTCCTATAAGGCAGTGTTCCTCAAAGAACATCTACAATAGAATCACCCAGAACTTGTTACGAATGCAGATTACTGAGCTAACCCTTGTACGGCTTTTCCTTGACTTACAATGGGTTTACATCCCTATAAACCCATCGTAATTTGAAAATGCCATTAAGTTGAAAACGCCTTTAAACACCTAACCTACATCGTGGCTTCACCTTGCCTACCGTAAACGTGCTCAGAACATTTATATTAGCCTACAGTTGGGCAAAATCATCTAACACAAAGCCTGCTTTACAGTAAAGTGTTGAACGTCGCGTGTAACTTACTGACTGCTGTACTGAGGGTGAAAAGCAGAAGGGCTGTAAGTGTAGGGGTGGTTCGCCTTCTGGTCACGTGGCTGACTGGGAGCTCCGATCCTGAGGGCGTATCCTACCGCATATCACTCGCCTGGGAGAAGAGCAGAATTCAAAATTGGAAGTACTACGGTGTCTGCTGAACATGTATTGCTCTCACACCATCATCAGTCGATTCGTAAGTGGAACCATGGTGAAGCAGGAAGCGCCTGCACGAGTGTCCTGTTTCTGCTGCCACAAATGACCACACGCCTCGAGACTTAACGGGACACAAATGTATCGTCTTACAGGTCTGAAGGTCAGGAGTCAAGGAAGAGTCAGGCAGGCGCGTGACTTGCGGACGTTCTAGGGGAGAAGATGTCTCCTTGCCTTTTCCAACTTCTAGGGGCCACTGGCATCCCTCGTTTCCGTCCTCTGCTTCTGTTGTCACAGCTCTTTCTTGGCCTCCCTCTTTCACTTATAAGGACGCTTGCAAGCAGGTTGGGCCCCTCAGACAATCCAGGATAATCTTCTGATCTCAAGAACCTTAGTTCAATGACATCTGCAAAGTCCCCTCTGTTATGTAAGGAAGTGTATTCATGGGTTTCGGGGATTCGGATGTGGGTGCCTTTGGGAGGCCATCATCCTGCCTACCAGCATGCCTCGGGGATTCCTCTTCAGAAGTTTGATGTGGGCCCCAAGGGTCTTCATGTCTGACAGCCCCCCACTGTGGTTACACTATAGTTGAACCGTTACTATAAATGAATACACCCCCTTTTATAAAAAGGAAGCATCTGAGGGGGTCTAATTACCTTCCTCAGCAACCTATTTTAAATCTAAATTGGTTCTATCAAAGTGAACAATTAAAGGAACTTAAAGTATGCCTTTTGCCTTAACCCTGTGTTCTAATGTCAGATTATTTGACAGTATTTTAAAATCTCTTACTTTGTTTTCAACATTCTAAGCAGTCTGTCTTCTACCTTTTCTTTTTATATAGGCTTCTTGTATTTCTTTTCTTTTTTAAAATTTATTTATTTATTTTTGTCTATGTCAGGTCTTAGTTACTGCACGTGCGATCTTTCTTTGCAGTGCTCGGGCTTCTCTCTAGTGGTGGCAGACGGGCTCCAGAGCTCAAGGGCTCAGTAGTTGCAGCACGCGGGCTTAGTTGCCCGTGCCACGGCATGTGGGATCTTAGTTCCCTGACCAGGGATTGCAACTGCGTCCCCTGCACGGCCAGGCAGATTCTTCACCACTGGACCACCAGGGAAGTCCCTATTTTATTTTCTCTTTACCAATATTTTAATAACAAGGGATAAAGCGATGGGATGTAGGGTTCCCTGCTCAGATTTCACAGCGGACTTTAATTGTTTACAATATTGTGGCTAAGAGCATCAACTCTATAGCCAACCAGCCTTGGTGCAAATTCCAGGTCGGCCACTTACAGGCTGTGTACCCTTGGGTAAGCTATGTAACCGCTCCGTGTCTGGATTTTCTCTCCTATAAAACGAGGATGACAGTAGTCCCTGTCTCTGAAGACCACTGTGAGGATTGCAGGAATTAATACGTGTGAAGGACTTAGACCAGCGCCTGCTGGTTAGCTGTCATTACTGTCCTTGAACGATAATGTGTTCACCGTATTTGCATCTCTTTGTGTGTTATTGCTATGCTTTTAGGGGTTAAGGTACACACCCTAATTTCTGTCTTCACTGAGAGTGAAGGAGAACGAACAGCCCGTGTAGCCTGTGGTTTCTGGTGGGGCTGCTTTGCTTCTCTGGGGCACTGGTGCTCAGTGGGGATGACTCTGGAGGTCTCACAGGCCGGGAGGGTAGCGTGCGGTCCTGCTGGGAAGGGCTTCCAGCTGAAAGGAGGGAGAGGGTGGTGTGAGACGTTGGTCACTCCCTTGAAGGTCAGAGGTCAGAACCATTACATCCTGCCAGTAGGAGGGCAAGAGGGACCCTCAAGGAGAACGTCGTATCTGTCAGGAAAGAGGCAGCGCATTCCACCTGGGGTAATTTTAGGAGCCTTTAATAAAGGGACAGAAGTGAGCAGGTGGAGGGTCCTAGGACCCGTAACAGCAGGGGTGCCATGACTGTCCTTCAGGCGGAGGGGCCACGGGCTGGGCGGGGGGCAGGATGGCGAACCGTCTGCTCTGGGCCCCCTCCTGGGAGGAAGTGGCCGAGGAAGAACGCTGACCCCATTCTCCTCCCTCTCCCCTCCTGCCGGGCTTCTCGATGGCCAAACCCAGCTGGAAGCCAGAGGAGCCCCGGGTGGTGCCTGCAGGGTGGCCCCTGGGGCTCAGAGCAGGGCTGAGATGGGTGATTGGCAGATCTCCAGGGTGAGAAGTATTTCCGGTCCTTGAGAAAGGCATCACCGCCGTCCACCCTGTGAACCAGCACCCTAAGGAGGTGGCGGAAGCGTGACAGTCCCGGGGATGACCAGCGGGGAGCACACTGGGACAGATGACGGGTCTTGTGTCTTGATGGGTCCCCCTGGGGCAGAACCTGTGCCGGAGGCAGGGGGTGTCCTCCAAAGCTTCTGTCAGGATCACAGTGCTATTTCGTCATCATCGTGAAAAGACCTTTGCTGACAAGCTAGAGTGCTTAGTGGTAAGAAGCCCTGAAATGCTGCAGGGAGAGTTTCCAAGGCTCCAAGCGGATGCTGGGCCAGTGCCTGGTCCTTGGTACCCTGGGCACACCTGGGACCAGGGCTGCATTCTCGGTTACATCACGGAGATGTTTAATGGGCCCCAGGAAAGAAACAGTATTCTTTTAGGAGTTCAGAGATTCTAGATGTGCAGACAGAAAGCAAACAAAAACAGCAAGAAGGAAAATGAAAAGGTTTTAACCTGGAAAAAAAAGTGGAGCAATTTGAGAATTTGGTGGAACACAGTTGTTACCAGTGCAAACCTCGGGAAGAGTGATGTCAGGAGGGAAAAGGATGCTCCAGGTCAGGAACACTCGCCTTCCTGCCTCTTCTGTTTACTTTCCGCCACTATTTTGAAGAGTACTCTTTACAAACTGCACGTCTGATAGTGTCCCTCATATACTTGGAAACTCTCAGTAGCTTCCCGCAGGGCTTTGAATAAAACCCGACCTCCTCACTCGCTCTGAATTCCCTGGGTGAGCTCTCCCGTGCCTGCTGCTGCTACCTTAGCGCCTATCACTGGCCTTCACTCACTGCATCGTCAGCATTCACACCACTTTCCCAAAACTGCACGCTCTTGACAGCACTTGGAGTTCCTCCTGCCAGGACGCTGCACCGTTTCCCCCACCAGCTCCCACAGAGCAGGGGCCTCCCTTGACCAGCTGCCCGCTATCTCTGCTCCTTATTTGCTTTCTTCATAGGGCCTGTCTCAGTCTGTAGTTTTTATTAGTTTGTTTACTTGTTTATGGTCTGCCTTTCCCATAAGAGTATAAGCTCCATGAGGTCAGGGTTGAGTTCTGTTTTGTTTATTGTTGAATCTCTATTCTCCATGCCTGGTATGGGTGGGTGGATGGATGGGTGAGTGGATGGATGAATGGATGGGTGGGTGGATTGGTGGATGGATGGATGGACAGATGGATGGATGGATGAATGGATGGGTGGGTGGATTGGTGGAAGGATGGATGGATGGACAGATGGATGGATGGATGAATGGATGGGTGGGTGGATTGGTGGAAGGATGGATGGATGGACAGATGGATGGATTGATGACTGGATGGGTGGGTGAGTGGATGGATGATGGATGGGTGGGTGGATTGGTGGAAGGATGGATGGATGGACAGATGGATGGATGGATGAATGGATGGGTGGGTGGATGGATGGATGGATGGGTGTATGGGTGGATGGAGGGGTGGATGGATAAGTCTTAAAAAATCTGGTCTTTGCTCTCACTGCTTGCACTTGAAAGCTGTCTTACTTCATGTAGGGTTTAGTTGGACTTTTCTCTGCTGGATGCGCTGAAAAGTTCTCGGCACTTCACAATCAGAAAGAAGCAGAACAATTAGAGGCGGTGCAAGAAGTATCTGGACAAGGGGAGGAAGTTACGTTTGTCCATTCCTGAACAATCACTCCAGAAATAATAGCTCTTACTTATCTCAGAAATTTCAGATTTGCTTTACAAAAACAAAAAATCAAAGCCTAATTTCCGTGTAGGAGAGATTATAAATGACCTTCTGCAGGGGTGTGTGTGTGTGTGTGTAGCCTCCATGTGCACGAGTAACGGAAGGATTTGAGGCTTATAGAAATTCTGCCTAGTGCTTTGGCATAAACAGAATTTTTTCTCTTTGCAAAAAGCTAGAATTCCAGGCAAATCTGGAAAATCTGTTTGTGTCTCAAACCTCTTAGAGCACTTTCTCAAGGATTTATAATGTCTGAGAAATTTTATACCTCGAGACATGGAAAGCCAAGATGGTCAAAAATTAGGAGTCGTTGGAAAGAAGTTACCTTTATATACATTCCACCTCTAAATTTGTTATTTAATATGGGGCTAGGAAAACCTGTTAAGGAGGGAAACCTCTCTTTACCTGACTACAGAATTTATAGTGAGGTGGTCCGACAGAGGGGAAAAGAAGCTTTATGACAAAGGCCACAGGACAGATCAGGGAATGAGAGCAAGGAATGGCCTTCATCAGAGCCAAGACCAAGGAGAGCCCAGCTGCAGGGTCTGTGCCTTGTGGGTAAGACCAGTCTGCATTTGGCTTCTTAGTCATCCAGCTTCAAGTCCACAGTCACAGCAACTATGTAGCCTTGTTCCTAATTGTCTCTGAGTCTCAGTTTCCTAACCTGTAAAACTTCTAATACCGCTATTATGAAGAATAGATGAAAAACCAGAGTCCGTACATCCCTTAGCATGATGCACACGTGAAGTGACGCGTAGGACCCAGTGAGCTCTCAGAAAACATTGGCCATCACTGTTGGCCGAGCTCAGCACTGTCCAGGAGAAAAATAACATGAGCCACGTGTGTCATTTAAACCTTTTCTAGTAGCCACATTGAAAAAATTAAACAGGTGAAATTCATTTTAATATTTAATTCAATATATCCAAAATGTTATCACTTCAAAAGGTAATCAATATAGATAATTAGCAAGATATTGTACATTCTTTTTTTCATACTAAGTCTCTGAAATTCGGTGAGTATTTTATAACTACAGCAAAAGTCAGTTCAGACGGACCGTATTGCCAGCGCATAGTCTCCATCCATGGCTGGTGGCCACTGCGTTGCCCAGCGCAGGTCCAGCTGCTGGGCCTGAATCCCAGAGAATGAGCCGGACGGAACGGCACACAGCGCCTGCCCGGCAGCGCACATTCCCGATTCCAGCCGGGAATGCCTGTCCGTGTCCTGCTGGTGGTCCCGTTTCACAGAACAGCCTGTGAAACACTGCTGAACTCAAGGGCGACGCAATTGTCTGTTTTGCCTCCTGTGCCCCATGCTCCACGGCCCCTCCCTGGAAACTCTACTGTCAGGGCTGTGAAACCAGAACAGGATTGGTTTGTTTTCGGAATTCTCTAGGCCGCAGAGGGCTTTTGTTGCCCCTCACTAGAATTAAAGTGTCCTGTTTGTTCACTCAAGAGCTCCTTCTAGAATTCAGAGGCTGAAGTCCACTGCCGGGTACCAAGAGAAAAGGGCTCTGCACTTCCTTCTTCAGGTTTACCGTGGTCTCTTCTGGGAGCTGGTCCACCAAAGAGAAGGAGGTAGAAAGTGAAGGGGGCCTCTGCAAATGTCACCCTTTCTTTCCCATCAGTATTGGTGGGAAACCAGCAGATGGCAGCCTAGTACCTTATACAGTCAGTTTCTGCCCAGGGAAGAGATGCAGAAAACATCAGTCCCCTGTGTCTGCTGAGACAGGCAGTGGCCGGTGCCTGGTCTTTGCCTGGAGTTCCTGAGATAATTACAGGATTGCGACGTTACAGTTAAGGCAGAGGTGGACATTCCAACATAATTCTCTCTTCTCTGTCTTCACTTAAGATTTTTTTTTCTCTTAAGATCTTTTAAACTGCTTTTGGGATTCTTTTTCACATTTACTTTTTCAGCTCAAAAGACAGTTTACATAATTTGAATCATGGGGTTCAAATGCACAGGGAATGTTGTCTATTTCCAGCTGAAATAGTCACTGTCTTTTTCCTCTTTCTTCCACACCATTCGCTCTCTGATAAGCTTTTAAAAAATGTTTAACGTGTGTAGTTGGGTGTTTCTGGGGAACACTTGCTCTGTGAAATCTGAAACTTTGTAGAGCAGCATTCACAGTAGGCAAGGTTTTGAATTCCGTGCAGTAAACCCGTGGCTGCTTCTTTTTCCATAATTAAATAACTTTGCCGAGAGTGTGACTTTTCAGGAGGCTGTCTGAGAATTAAAGCCACCCCTTATCAAAGATCAGATATCTGATCACACAGTCAAGTAACACTCTGGAAATAAATACTTGCAGGGTCAGTTCTCTCTCCTGTCAAAATCATTGGCTTATTTCAACTTAATAGAACATTTACATAGTAGTTAGATAATTAGATGATTACAAGGGATCATTATTTTTGGTAAGATGATATATAGATAGTGTATGTGTGCTTCCTTAAAGAGTTTTTCTTTAAATAATAAAATTGCGGAAATTGGTGAGTAAACACTAGTTATTTTCAACAGAAAGGTAGAAAAAATGAAGGATTCTTAGTTGTGTTTACTATATTCCCTTATTAACTTCTCATTCTTGTATTCAACACGGTAAGTATCTGCTGGGTGTCTATTAGGTGAAAGGCACTGTGCTGGGTATTGTGGGGATAGAAAGATGGTCCTTTCTCAGATGCTTCCTGTGTAGTGGGGTCCACCGGAGGATGTGGCCTTTAGGGTGGATCTTTATAGAAAACAAACTTGTGGTCACCCAAGGGGGAAGAGAGGGGGGAAGGGACAAATTAGGGGTATGTGATTAATAGAGGAAATGAGACACAAACACGTTAAATTTACCTAGAAAATAGGTAAGCAGCACGTATATAACAAGCACAGGGAATTATACCCATTATCTTGTAATAACCTATAATGGAATATAATCTGCAAAATACTGAATCACTGTGCTGTACACCTGAAGCTAACACAATATTGTAAATATTGTAAATCAACTATACTTCAATAACAATTTAAAAAATGGATCTTTGACATCCGTTAATAGACAAATGGATAAATAAAATGTGGTAGATCCACTAAAGGAATATTATGCAGCCATAAAAAGGAAGGAGAGTCTGCTATGAAATGGATGAACCTTGAAAACATTCTGCTAAGTGAAAGAAGCAAGACACAGAAAGACAAATACTATATGATTATGAAACCGCACTCCTGCTTGGATGGGGCTTGAACCCAGCCAAAACTCAGACTGGGACTCGAACCCTCGGGCTGAGACTCAAATCCAATGTCTTTTAATTGAAACTGCTTGCCTGGTCTCAGGACTTACTGAAGCTCAGTTTCTTTTTTCTTGTCACAGAAAGAATTCAGTGTGAGGCAAAGCGAAAGGCAAAGAGTGAATTTATTAGCATAGGACGCTGGTGAGAGATACAAGCGGGCCAGCAAGGGAGCGCAGCTCCAAGAACAAAGGGGGCTACATTTTTAGAACCAAAGAAAGAGTGGAGAGGGGAGAAGACCACCTTCTTCCTCATTCTTGGGCAGACATCAAAGCTTACAGCATTGGTTCCTCCTTTGACCCTATTTGGTGTAACTGGGACTGTCGTGGTGCTATTTAAATCGTACGTATATTAGCAAAAGGGTGGTGACATATACTAAAATATGGTAATTTGTCTCAGCTTTCTGTATAATGTCCCCTTTCACCTATAGTGCTGTTGGCTACATGCAGATATGCTACTTGTCAAGGACCATTAACTCCCTGGCTTTATGTAACAAGATCCAGGCCCCGTATCTATTGTCTTGTGTTTTAACTCTCAGGACTTGCGGCTTGAGTGTGCCTGGCACTTGGATGTACCTGGTCCTCCTTCAAGGTAGAGTAGATTGTTGCTAGGTTACTGGATTCTTTTCCTGAGTGGTCACGAGCTTACAACAGTCTCCCAGACTCCCTTAAAATTCCTCTTCTGTTTTTAACCGCCTAGTGGGATTTCTAAACGAACTAATTATCCTACTCTATCCCTATCAATTGCACTTGTATGGGGAGCCTAGAAAAGGCGAATTCATAGTCAGAAAGTAGACTGTTGGTGTCCAGGGCTGGGAGGGAGGAGGGACAGGGAGTTCGTGTTTAATGGGGACAGAGTTTCAGTTTGGGGTGATGAAAGGTTCTGGAGACGGATAAAGTGATGGTTGTCCAACACTGTGAATGTACTAAATGCCACTGAATTGGACACTTAAAAATGGTTAAAACGGTCAATTTTATGTTATAAATATTTTACCACACTAAAAAAAAAAAAAAAAGATGGGTAGGAACTTCGTGTTCACCAGAGGTTCTGGGCAAAAGGAACAGTATAACCAAAGGCTAAAGGGCGGAAGAGATTGAGGGAGCTTTTTCTTGGGCAGAAACTGTCAAATCTCAAACACTCCCAGGTACCTCATGTGACGTTTGGCAACACAAGCCCACAGGCTGGTGACGGAACAGGTCTGGGAGAGAGGGTGAGGCAGTGGAGTCTGGGGTCAGTGTGGACCGCCAAGGACTTGGTCACCTCCAGTACCCAGGGTACTCAGGCGGGGGGTCAGGTGATTCAAGGAGGTCTAATTCAGCGAGCAGAGTAGTGTGCTGGGAAATCTAGCTGGCAGTCCAATAAGAAGTCAAGAGGGCTGGGTGCGGTCCAGCTTAAAGCCAGCCGGGGTTGTGCAGAACACCGGCTCATCGGCGGACAGCGGCAAATGCAGAGCAGAAGAGGCCCACGTGCTAGGCTGAGTGCTCATCTAGAAGGAGGGCTGGGCGTGCTGAGACCTCCTCAGGCTCCCTGGCTCCCGGTGCTGTAGGACCCCGGGCAGGGCAAGGCTCAGCAGCCCGGGACGTCGTCTATAGGAGGCAGGAGCTAATTCCAAGCCCGTGCAGAAGCTGGGCTCACGCTGCTGGTCCGCTCCGTCAGGCTCACCTTGGAGCTGCCTGGAGCAAGGAAAGAGCCAGGAAGAGGATTGAAATGGGACTACGTGAGTCACAGGGAACACACAGGGGGAAAAAATGGAAGAAAAGCCTCCAGAGAAGGTTAGGGCCAGATCGTGGACAAATTGAAGTCCAGGCTAAAGAGTTTAATTGAACTCCATGAGTAACAGGAAGACAGAATCCTCTTAATAGGGAAGTGATATAAAGAAAATATTGCCTTAAGAAGAGTGGTCTGGCATGTAGGATGGTTATACAAATAAAAGTCAATATGTAGGTGGGAGATAGGGGGCCAGGATGGGGAAATGGGATGGAAGATTTGGCTGTGTAAATTATCTTTCTGCTGGGGCGAAGGAAGTACACTGCAGTTGTATTTTCCATGTTTCAATGGATTGCAGTCATTCAAAACTGAAACGTGAAATGTATTAGTTTTCATTATAAACATTATAAGAGGAAATGTGGAAAATCAAAACAGTAGAGGACAGAAAATAAAATTGCTCAGCCCTTTCTGCACCCAGAATAATCACTAGTCATCTCTCGGTGTATTTCCTTCTAGTCTTTTCTCTCTACCTAGTTACTTAGATTGTTTGTTTGCTTGTTTGTTTGACATCGCATGTTTGACATGTGATCACATGATACAGATAGCTTTGTATCAGTTTTTCACTTACCGTCTAGTGAGAAGTTTTGTATAGGATAGTGGTTAAGAGTACAGCCTCCAGAGCTGGCTGCCTGGGTTCAAATCCCAACATCTGCTATATACTAGCTGTGTGACCTTAACTTCTCTGCCTCAGTGTCCACAGCCATAACATGTAGTGATAGGAATAGCAATTTCATAGGGTTGTTGGGAGGATTAAATGAGTTAGCTTATGGGAAGCCCTTAATATCCAGCACACAGTAATCATTACATGTGTTAGGTACTAAACAAAGTTACTGCAAACATGTGCGAGACGTTTTGAGGATTTTCCCTCAAAATGGAAACGAGGGAAATCCACAAAGAATGGTGATGTCATTCTCTGACTCTGCCTCCCTGGAGCCCTGCCAAGCCTCCTCCGACTGGGGTCCCCCCCGCACAACAGGAGAACTTGAAGAGGTGACCCCGTGGAACCCCGCTGGTTAAAGGCAGTGATGGAGGTGGGGAGGAATCAGGAAGAATGCTGCTATTTTGTGTGTTGTAAGATGATCACGCCGCCCCTTTAGGAACTGCTGCCATTCCTTTGATAACAATCATAATCTCCTTCCTGGTTCACTGATGCCTCCGAACAACATTGAGAAGGTCTGTGTCCTGAGCAGGACAGAAAGAAAGCCCGTTCATTCACACTCGTGCTCTGTTCCTTGTTTTACAAAGGTCACGGGGCAGGGGGGTACCACTGGAGGTGTGAAAGGTCTCTGAAGGTGCAAGAGGGGGCAGCCGCAGTGGGGAGCTTGGCAAGAGGATGGACAACTTTTGAACAAATATGGAGAAGCCTGCAAACACAGAGAAATGTGGAATCGTCAGGAAGGATCCTGGAAGGAGTCCCCGTGAGACGACTTTGGTCTGAAGTGTAGACAGACCTGTAGCGATAAAGGCACGAGATCCGGGGACAGACGCTCTGGTTCAGATCCCAGCTCAGCCCCTTCCGAGCTGGGAGATAGTTCCCTGATCTCTCTGCATCTCAGTTTCTGCATCTGTAAAAAAAAAAAGTGATGATGATATTGTGTATTACCTGGTAGCCTTGCTCTGAGGATTAAATGCATGACTGAGGCTACGTGTTAACTCTTTTTGGTCTAGATAATCAGACCAAGGTGCGTCAGATAATCTTGGGAAAATCTAGTGACGGGGGCAGAAGAAAACCTGTCTTGCAAGTGTTGACGGCGATCAAGACAGACATTCTGTACCGGGAAGTTCAGGGCCTGCTTCACTTTTCTTTTTTCCCCTTATTTCCTCTGCGGACTGTCAGCCTTCCTCCACTAAAAATGTAAGTTCTCAGAGAACAGGGATTTCGGTCTGTTTTGTTCACAATTAAC
The DNA here is from genome assembly GCF_963455315.2 of Globicephala melas. NCBI lineage: Eukaryota > Metazoa > Chordata > Mammalia > Artiodactyla > Delphinidae > Globicephala > Globicephala melas. The sequence goes on along the minus strand of NC_083315.2, from coordinate 963,882 downwards.
ACAATAATTGCATAAGTAACTAACTAATGAGAAATACATTAGCTTGTAGGGAAGCTTGTTCAGAAGTGAACCTGACTCCTCAAGGCACAGGAGTGGCCAGGGAGGAGCGGATGGAACAGGGGTGGTGACCCAGGAAGGGGTCTGGGCGGGGGGACGGGGCAGATGAAAGGAAGGAGGAAGCAGAGGGTAGGAGTTCAGGGTGCAGAGATGCAAACAGCATTCTCCAGTGTTCACGGGAGGACTTAATGGGACCCAGGCCAGGAAGTGCATTCCTGTTTGGTCTGTTCCCATTTTGCAGCACTTCTGTTGTCAATTTTGGGGAAAGAACATTTGTCTAAGTGAAAATATATATTCAAGTGTTTATAACGGTCTCATTTATTTAATTTATTCCGTAGCTTTTCTTATTCCTTTCTTCTTTCATTTGTGTTTTTCTCAAAGAACATTTCAGGATTCATCTATTTTGGTGGACAGTTTTCTTATTAAAGGAACCCCACTGGAATGGGGTTATAAACCTAAGCTACTCCCTCGTTTCTAACTTGTTCATTCTTAAATCACCTTGCTTTTCTCCTTCTCATGTCATTAGGATGTCATGATTTTCTTTCCTTCTTTTTCTAAAGTATTGAGGTTAGTGTTTAATACTTTAATAACAAAGTAGCTGTGTGGTTCCTGAAACCGGCCTTGTTTGGGTCTCCCCCAGCTGGAGGTTCAGGGCCAGGGAGGGTCAGAGGGACAGAATGAAGGGCGGGCCTTTGCTAATTTGCATCTCAGTGGCCGGAATTTTAAAGTGGCTCCTGATGTCAACCCTGAAACTATGATCCTTTCCTTCACAGACCTCACTTGCCTTGAAATTACTGCCTTTCGTAATTTTTAAGGCAGCCTGGCTTTACTTTCTCTGCCTCCTTTCTGGGCCCTCGTGCTGATGCTATGCCCGGTACTGACCCTGGGCTGGTGTGCGCTTTTCCCACGGATGTTCTGCAGGCAGGGTAGTCTGCAGTGATGAAGGGCAGAGACCCTGGACTCCAGGGATCAGGGTTCACTTCCCAGCCCTGCTGCCGCCTCACCGTGGGACCGTGGTCACCTTATTTGACCCACGCCTCAGTCTCCTCACGTGTTAACTGTGGGTAATCAAAGCGCCTCCTCATAGAGCAGTTGTGAGCATGAAAGGAGGTGATGCGTGTCAGAGATTTATCACTGGAGGAATATTAGCTGATCTAGTCTGTTACACTTGATGTCATCCACACTGCCCTGTGGTTTAGGTAGGGCGGCTATGATTCCTCCATATCGTGAGGAAAATGAGACACAAACACATTAAAGGCAATTTCCGTGGTTTATAGCTAATAAGGACTAGAATTTGAGATTCCTAGTCATGTGCTCTTTCTAAAGAGTAACTTAGCTCTTAGCAAAAACTGGGAAATATGGGTTTTCCAGCTTATACTTCTCAAACGCCCCTCCTCATGTTCTCTAATTATTTCCCAGGGTCTTTCTCCTCCTGCTAAAATCTCTGCAGGTAAGGTTTAACATGTCCTGTCTCCCAGCAGACATTTATATTTCATCAGTGACTTCTTGACAAATCAGGAAGTCTTCGAGGGGTGAAGAATGAGTCTCTGAAAGAAATTTCAAGGCCAGGAACAGTGCTGAGCAAGGGCCTTTTCCACGAGTGCACTTTCTTATTACATCTGGTGCTAGATGGAGTGACGCCCCTGCAAGCACGTCCACATCCCTGGAAGCTGCCATGTCACTTAACACGGCAAAAGGAATCTTGTAAATGTGGGATCCTGAGATGGGGAGATTATGCAGGATTTTCCAGGCAGACCCAGTGCAGTCACGAGGGCCCTTGGAAGAGGGTCAGAGTCAGAGGAGGAGTGCTGACAATGGAAGCAGAGGCGAGGGGACAGAAAGAGAGGGATTCGACGACACCATCCTACTGCTTTGAGGGTAGGAAGGAGCCGCAAGCCGAGGAATGCCGGCGGCCTCTGAGAGCTGGAGAGGCCAGGGAAGTGGATTCCGCCCTAGAGCCTCCAGAAGGGGTGTGGCTCTGCCCACCCCTCGATTTTAGGGCCCTGACCTCTAGAACTGGAGGACAGTGAGTCTGTGTTGCCTTAAGCCACCAGGTTTGTGGCAATCTGTTACAGCAGCAACAGGAAACTAATACCCATCTCACACTCCATCTGTGGCCAAGCTTCCTGGTCTCTCCCGGCAGCCCACCATTTCCAACACAGACCCAGGGGCTCAAAGGAGCGTCGTGCTGCACAGCTACTGCAGGGTGAGCTGTGTAATCAGAATTAACTCGAGTTCAAACATGAAACCAATGACCTGGAGCCTGTAGGATCCTTAGTAGGGGAGGTATTGTGGAATAGGAAGAAACTATTGATCCTGGACCACTGTGTGTCCTTGTTCAGACTGGGCCGAGTTACACAACACCCGAGGAGGTGAGTGAGAGCTGCAATCCTGGCCAGGCCGACCTGCCAGGGAGCTCACCCTGGCATGGGTGGCATTTCCGAGAGGAAGAGACACCTTTTCCGAATTTGCCCAAAGGTCCCAGACAGACCAGCAGCAGTTCTAGAAGACTGATCCTGATTCTGCCAAGAACCGATGAGGTGAACTCACATAAGTCACTTCACTCTCCAGGTTTGTTACCAGTAATCCTTTTGGATCGAAACGACAATTAATTAGGGAATTAAGCTCTTCGCCATTCAATTCCTTCACTACAGAAGGGGGACCTCAGATGAATGAACTCACCCTCACCAGCTCCTCTCCAGCCCTGCACGAGCATATTGTATCCTGCATATGCTTCTCCCCTCAAGCCTATATCTGCCACCTCAGGGCCTTTGCACGCACTGTTTCCTTCACCCGCACATGTCTATCTTCTTCTTTCTTGTAGGTCTTGGCTGGAAAGGCATTTATTCAGAGAGGGCTTCCTACACTGATCATTCTATATAAGACCATCACGCTTATACTTTCATACCCACTCTGCTTAATTTTATCCCTGTTACTTCTTACCAGCACCGTACTGTTTATTTGTTTGCTCTCTGTCTCCCTGACTAGAACAAAGGCCTAGAAGTACAAGAACATTGTGTCGTTAGCTGCTGCACCTTCGGTACCCACTGCCTAAAGCACATAGTAGGTGTTCAATAAATATTTGTTGAATGAATGAACTTCTATCTTCATGTTAAAGATGCCTTCCACAATAAGGTGCTTAGGTGTTTCATGGTTTTTTGTTTTGGGTTTTTTTTGTAATTTTACTCCCTGGCCTGCATGGAGGTGAAGGTGAGGGTGACTAGTGTGTCACTTCAGAATTTCTCCTGGTCCCCTTCTTCCTGGTGTCACCATCTTTAAGGACATGACCAGGGCATAGTGAGACATACAAAAAAATGAAATCTTTTGGGATTCCCTGGTGGCGCAGTGGTTAAGAATCTGCCTGCTAATTAATGCAAGGGACACAGGTTCGAGCCCTGGTCTCGGAAGATATCACATGCCACGGAGCAACTAAGCCCATGCGCCACAACTACTGAGCCTGTGCTCTGGAGCCCGTGAGCCACAACTACTGAAGCCTGTGCGCCTAGAGCCCGTGCTCCGCAACAAGAGAAGCCACTGCAATGAGAAGCCCGCGCACCAAAGAGTAGTCCCCATTCGCCACAACTAGAGAAAGCCCGTGTGTAGCAAAGAAGACACAACACAGCCAAAAATAAATAAATAAAATTAATTTATTAAAAAAAAACCCTTTCGCTTAAAATTCATCAATGTAAAAATGTCTACTTCCTGCCTTGTTCATCTTCACTCGCAAAAAGACAAATTCTTCAGATTAAAACTCATGCTTAGCAATGAAAAATGCTGACATTTTGCATTAATTCAATCATCTGAAAACTAATCTCTAAGTTTTCATTCCAAGAGCCCAAGTCAATATGTGGAAAAGAGCCAGTCTCGCCCCTGACCTTGACCCGCCACGATCTTTCCCCCACTGGCCCTATTCCCCTCTCTCTGAACCTTCTTGACAAACCCCTGCCCTTCAGCCCAGGTCTGGGGAGCCCTGCAGGTGGGCAAGAAGCAGACGCTCGCCATCTCCTTTCTTTTCTCAAGAAGCTAAAGCCATTCTAGTCCCTATGGTTTGAGTATTTACATTAAACGTGAGCCTGAGTAGACAAATCGCCCCGTCTTCTGATTCTCCTAACGCGGTAGTTTCTGTTCGTGCACAGGAGTAACTAGTAGCTCTGCCTTTGAAGTCTCCTGAGTTTAAGGACGCCCAGGAGGCGGGAGGTCTATAGAAGGATTTATACCACGGAGACTCTCGCTGTATATTTTTCTGTCAGTTGCTGCTTGTGAAAAGCTGTGAGTCTTTAACGGTCAGGCTCCTTGATGCCGCACCACAGGGATGTGGCTCTTCCTGCGAGGTTAGCGTTCTGTGTGATCCGGGATGGTGTCGGATTCCCGGTCCAGGATCACCACTCTTTACCATCTTCAGCTTATATTCGGAAACACTTGGCCACCCCTGGAAGACACATACTATAGACCCCATGTGAAAAACCCTGACTGACTATTAACCTTTTCACTGTAAATTCGCCTGTTAACAAGGGGCAGATAAATTTCGAGAGAAACTTGGGTCTAACTTTGATCTCCATCAAACAGCTGCATTCCTTCCTTTCGGCCATGGGAAGGACTCTGTCCCTTAATGGCCGAGATCCACGCCAGTTTGAACGGCTTCGTGTGAAGCAAAAGTCCAACTGCGTTATCTGGGCAAAGCAACTTGGCCGCACTGTGGGAAGTTCGTTAATTTCAAATGGAAAATAATCAGCTCAGAAAAGGATGGGTGGGATTCTGCCTTCCTCTTTTTCCTGTAAATTAGAGGAACAGGAGTTTTGGCTGAAAGAAGGCTTGGCAAGAGGTTTGACTCTCCAAAGGAAACCCTGTCTGTCAGGAGCAGATAGGTGACAACCGCCCAGAAAGCGAGGACAGAAGAGGCCACGTCTCTGTCCCTTTGCCCCACACTTCAGAAGCTGGCAGTGGTCTCAGCTGCGTCCACCGCGGGCGGTTTCCATCAGGCTCTGCTTTTCCAGGCAGATGTTCTCCAGCAAGTGTCCTCTGTAACAACCACAAGCCGTTCGTGACTAGATGCCCATCTGCTTCTTTCTCTCTTTCCGCTTTTTCTACATCAGCGTTGTGGATGGGTGAGAAGAGGCTGGGAAGTAAAAGAAAATAAGAGTTTCTAGCTTTTTAGCAGTAACAGTTAAAGACACCTTGAAAACCACTGGGTCGTGTGCCCTGATCTGTAAAGAGAGAAGCAAATTATGTTGTGAACAGTCTATCTGCATAAGCAGCTCATTTTTCAGTTCCCTTTTACATTGTTTTCATCCCTCTCTTTCTCCTTCATCCAATTTTTTTTCTCTTCTATTTTCCTCATCCTGTTTTTTTTTCTTCTCCAGCTCCTTCCTTGTGTATCTTTCTTCTTATTATTTTCTTTCCTTATTTTCTCCTTTAGACTCCCTTTCTTCCAAAATTCCACCCTCCACCCCCACCCCCAGCTGTAGATAGTAAGAGAAAGTTCTGGATTTCATGTCATACAACCTGAGACTGGAAAGAGATATGAAGCCACTTTGGTTCATGTGGTAGCAACAACTGAGGCTTTCTAAACATGTACAGGGGCCCGAGGAAATGCATAGGATGAAACCTATTTTAATGTCTCCATGTAATCCTCTTGCATTAGAATTTTTTTAAAAAATTACACTGTCATAACAGTTATTAAAAATAATTTAAGAATTTTTGGCTTATAAATATCTCAGTATTATTTCAAAATCGAGGCTAGGATACAAATATGCCTGGTAGCTTCACACTTACGGGTGGATTTAGGTTTTACCCTACCTTTCAAATTTTTTTCATTAGTTTTTTTTTCTTTTTTTTAATTGAAGTATAGTTGGTTTACAATATTGTGTTAGTTGCAGATTACAGCAAAGTGATTTGGTTATACATATATATACACATTCTTTTTCAGATTCTTTTCCCTTATAGGTTATCATTAGTTTTTTTTTTAAATTTTTCAAAATAATTGGTATAATAGACCATCACAGCAGCCTCTGTATTAGAAAACAATTCTTACTTCTAATCATTAAGTTGGCTAATTAGTCATAATTAAAAAAATTATTTGATGATGTTAGTTGTTGAATGACAGCACATTTTATTTTATTCTCTTAGAATATGTTATTACTCTTGTGGCAGTGCCCTCTCACCCAGTTCTGGGATAGCCGCTCCTTTGCCTACGGGAAATGCTGGTCCTGAGCACAGCGTTCCCTCACCTTTTTACGGCTGCCTGAGTAGCCCCTTGCCACATTCCTGCCTTGGAGGGTGTGATGGTTCATTTCACGTGTCAGCATGGCCGGGCTAAGGGATGCCCAGAGAGCAGATAAAGCGTGACTTCTGGGTGTGTCTGTGAGGGTGTTTCCAGAAGAGAGTAGCCTTTGAATTGGTGAGTAAAACAGATGGCCCTTCCCAATGTGGGTGGACAGCCAAGCCCTTGAGGGCCTGAGTGGAACAGAAAGATGGAGGAAGGGCAGATTTGCTCTCTGTTGGGCTTGGGACGTCATCTTCTCCTGCCTTTGGACTTGGGTGCTCTGGGCTCTCAGGCCCTTGGACTCAGACTGAATTATGCCGTAGCCTTCCTGGTCCTCTGGGTTGCAGACAGCAGATGGTGGGACTTCTTGGCCTCCATGATTACATGAGCCAGTTCCTATAATAATGCTCCTTATACACATATATGATATGTAATATATATTATACTCTATCGAACCTGTATCTAAATCTATAACTGTATGCATACTTTATCCTGTTGCTTCTCTGGAGAGCCCTGACTGATACAGATGGGACCACCACTCTTCTTCATTTACTCACGGGGCCTGTCTGTACTGGGCCCTAGCAGTGCAGGATCCAGTGAGACCACAGGCTAACTGTGAATCCTGAAGGCCCTCAGCATTCTGTTGGTCCAGGTAAACATTCCTAATTCTCTCTCTTTTTTTTTTCTTTCTAATTTTATTTATTTTTGGCTACATCGGGTGTTTGTTGCTGCACGCGGGCTTCCTCTAGTCGCGGCAAGCGGGGGCGTGCTCTTCATTGCAGTGTGCGGGCTTCTCATTGCGGTGGCTTCTCTTGTTGCGGAGCACAGGCTCTAGGTGCGCAGGCTTCAGTAGTTGTGGCACGCGGGCTCCGTAGTTGTGGCTCACAGGCTTAGTTGCTCTGTGGCATGTGGGATCTTCCCGGACCATGGATCCAACCGGTGTCCCCTGCATTGGTAGGCAGATTCTTAACCACCGTGCCACCAGGGAAGCCCCCAGATTCTCTTTGCACAATTGTCCTTTTGCCTGCAGTGGAAAGTCTAATACATTCCTCATCTTCATAGGAATTGTCTCTAGACTAAGAAAAGTATAAAAATTAAATAATATATGGTGTCATCTTCCAAGAAAATACCTAAATAAAATAGTTTGAAATTAGCAGATATTTGCATAACGTAATGCTGGCAGTAAATCCTAAGAATCATCGTTGGACTCACTTACCTTCGTATTCTCAGGCATTGCTAGGATCCAGCACGTAACAGGCTCTTCATAAATTATGAATGAATATATGGAATAAAGACTTACTTTATTCAAGAATACAAGAGAGAGAGATACAGAAGAGTACAGGGAAATCAGTGATATTTCAGCATCAATTAATTATATTGATTAAAGACATTTACTACATATGAACAAAAATAAGTCAAATAAATCAGGAATATACAAACTTTCACCAAAGACTATTAAACAAATTGCAAATTACAGTTAAAGAGCAGACACTCTTTTCTCAGATGAATTAAATAGGATGATGTTAAAAAGTACTCTGGCTTTATAAAAATTGCAGTTTAATGGAGGTATAATCAATAAAACACATTTCAGAGTGTACATTTCAAAGGAATGAACTATTGATACACACAGCAACATGGATGAATCTCAAAATAATTATGTTGAATGAGAGCATATACTGTATGGCTCCAGTCATGTAAAATTCTAGGAAATCTGATAACTTCTGACATATGTGTCCATCCATGAAACCCTCACCACAATTAAGATAATGAATATATCCATTACCCTCAAAAGTTCCCTCGCATCCTCTTATGATCCCTCCCTCCCGCCCTGTCTCCTCACTTCCCATCCCCAGGCAACCACTGATCTGCTTCTGAGTCACTATAGATTAATTTGCATTTCCTAGAATTTTATATAAGTGGAACCATACGGTACCATTTTGCATCCTCACTAGCAGTGTATGAGAGTTGCACTTAATACACATCCTCTCCAACACTTGCTGTGGTCGGTATTGTTCATTTTAGCTATTCTCATGGCCACATAGTGGTTTTAATTTCCATTTTGCCAGTGACTCATGATTTGAATGTCTTTCACATATTTGTTTAGCATTTTCGTTTATCTTTGATGACATGTCTGTTCAACTCTCTTGCCCATTTTAAAAAATTGGATTGTTTGGTTTCTTATTGAGTTTTGAGAGTTCTTTATGTTTTCTGGATCCAAAACCTTTATCAGACATGTGATTTGCTAATGTTTTCTCCCAGTTTGTGGTTCGTTTTTAAAATTTTTGTAATGATGTCTTTCAAAGAGCAGAAGTTCCTAATTGTAACCAAGTCCAACTCATCATTTTTTCTCTTATGATCATATCTAAGAAATGTTTGCCCAATCTAAAGTCACTAATGTTTTCTCATGGAAGTTTTCTTTTAGAAGTTTTATAGTCTTATGTCTTACATTTAGGCCGATGATCTGTTTGAGGGAATTTTTTTTAATGGCATGAGATGCGAAACAAAGTTCTTTTTTTTTTTGGCATATGATTATCCAATTATTCCTGCACCTTTCATTGAAAAAAAAATCATTTTTGCACTAATTTACCATTGTGATTTGTTGAATATCAGTTGACCCTGGATGTCTGGCTTCATTTATGGGCTTCCTACTCAGTTCTAATAATTTGTCAGATTGCGTCCTGCTTTTATTCTGGAACTTAATGGGTTTTGTTTGGTAGTTCAACAAAAAAATAGGGGACTTCCCTGGTGGCACAGTGGATAAGACTCTGTGTTCCCAATGCAGGGGGCTGGGGTTCGATCCCTGGTCAGGAACTAGATCCCACATGCATGCTGAAACTAAGAGTTTGCATGCCACAACTAAGACCTGACACAACCAAATAAATAAATAAACTAATTAATTAATTTTAAAAATAGAAGGCTTTTTAAAGAGATTATCACTCACACTATTGGACAAACCATTACTGGAGATTAATCGATCATTATTGGAGAAATTTTTAATAGAGATTGATGTTTGGTTTTATTGGGGGTTGTTTTTAAATAATCTAATCAATATTTGATAATCTATCTACCAAATGTCTCAAAAGGATTAATGGGGCTTTTTTGGAGGGGGAAGGTAAAGCAACCTTTGCAATCCTGAAAAGAAAAATATTACATAAAACAAATAGTATTGGCACAAAAACAGAATATAGATCAATGGAACAGGATGGAAAGCCCAGAGATAAACCCACGCACATATGGTCACCTTATCTTTGATAAAGGAGGCAAGAATGTACAGTGGAGAAAGGACAGCCTCTTCAATAAATGGTGCTGGGAAAACTGGACAGGTACATGTAAAAGTATGAGATTAGATCACTCCCTAACACCATACACAAAAATAAGCTCAAAATGGATTAAAGACCTACATGTAAGGCCAGAAACTATCAAACTCTGAGAGGAAAACATAGGCAGAACACTCTATGACATAAATCACAGCAAGATCCTTTTTGACCCACCTCCTAGAGAAATGGAAATAAAAACAAAAATAAACAAATGGGACCTAATGAAACCTAAAACCTTTTGCACAGCAAAGGAAATCATAAAGATGAAAAGACCACCCTCAGAATGGGAGAAAATATTTGTAAATGAAGCAACTGACAAGGGATTAATCTCCAAAATTTACAAGTAGCTCAATATCAAAAAAACAAACAGCCCAATCCAAAAATGGGCAGAAGAACTAAATAGACATTTCTCCAAAGAAAATATACAGACTGCCAACAAACACATGAAAGGATGTTCAACATCACTAATCATTAGAGAAATGCAAATCAAAACTACAATGAGGTATCACCTCACACCAGCCAGAATGGCCATGATCAAAAAATCTAGAAACAGTAAATGCTGGAGAGGGTGTGGAGAAGAGGGAACCCTCTTGCACTGTTGGTGGGAATGTAAATTGATACAGCCGCTATGGAGAACAGTATGGAGGTTCCTTAAAAAACTAAAAATAGAACTACCTTAAAAAGTAAAAATAGAACTACTATGACCCAGCAATCCCACTACTGGGCATATACCCTGAGAAAACCATAATTCAAAAAGAGTCATGGACCACAATGTTCATTGCAGCTCTATTTACAGTAGCCTGGACATGGAAGCAACCTAAGTGTCCATCGACAGATGAATGGATAAAGAAGATGTGGCACATATATACAATGGAATATTACTCAGCCATAAAAAGAAGCGAATTTGAGTTATTTGTAGTGAGGTGGATGGACCTAGAGTCTGTCATACAGAGTGGAGTAAGTCAGAAAGAGAAAAACAAATACTGTATGCTAACACATATATATGGAATCTAAAAATAAAAATGGTTCTGATGAACCTAGGGTCAGGACAGGAATAAAGATGCAGATGTAGAGAATGGACTTGAGGACACGGGGAGGGGGAAGGGTAAGCTGGGACGAAGTGAGAGAGTGGCATGGACATATATACACTACTAAATGTAAAATAGATAGCTAGTGGGAAGCAGCCACATAGCACAGGGAGATCAGTTCAGTGCTTTGTGACCACCTAGAGGGGTGGGGTAGGGAGGGTGGGAGGGAGATGCAAGAGGGAAGAGATATGGGGATATATGTGTACATATAGCTGATTCACTTTGTTTTACGGCAGCAACACACCATTGTAAAGCAATTATACTCCAATAGAGATGTTAAAAAAAATAGTATGAATAGTGACTCTGCTGTTTTTAACTAGAGGAAATGGTTTTCTTTTATTGGTTCACTGAAACATGAATAATTGAGTTTATCAATAAAGTATATTTTAGTTGGGGCTTCAAAGATTTAAAATTTCCTTAATTTCCCTTACATTTCAATCTGTGTTCATAGAAGCACATCATTTCACAAATTACCAAATAAATGCTCAAATGTATCATATTAATGGATATCAATATTTTAAATAGTGTTTTTCTACTTTGTAAGAGTCGATGCCCTATAGTGGCATATCCCTGGCTATTCAGAATAAGGGGGTTGATTTGGGTCCTGGCAACCTATAATCATAGGATGTACAACAAAATTGCCCTTATATTTGGTTAGTGCTTTCTGTCACTTAATTTGCATATATGTAGATATTTTATCCAGCTGCTGAGAGTTTAAATGGTAGCACTGTAACACTTACGCTGCACTGAAAGAAGTTGATTTGAACAAATTAGACCACATGCATTTTCCATGTATGATTTTGCTACAGCTCCACGTTTCAAAACAGGAAGTTTATAAAAACAGGAAAGACTAGAAGTAGGAGGTATTTTTCCACTTATATAATTGTCTGACTTTTATTTTTATTATTATTATTTTTTTTTTTTTGCGGTACGTGGGCCTCTCACTGTTGCGGCCTCTCCCGTTGTGGAGCACAGGCTCTGGACGCACAGGCTCAGCGGCCATGGCTCACGGGCCCAGCCGCTCCGCGGCATGTGGGATCCTCCCGGACCGGGGCACGAACCCGTGTCCCCTGCATCGGCAGGCGGACTCTCAACCACTGCGCCACCAGGGAAGCCCATAATTGTCTGACTTTTTTTTTTTTTTTTTTACCATCTTTATTGGGGTATAATTGCTTTACAATGGCGTGTTAGTTTCTGCTTTATAACAAAGTGAATCAGTTATACATATACATATGTTCCCATATCTCTTCCCTCTTGCGTCTCCCTCCCTTTGTCTGACTTTTGATTGTGGATAATCTCTGCCTGTTTTCTCATCTATAAAATGGGAATGATTCCACTGGTAATACAGAGATATTGTGAGATTACAAGGTCTGTCACGTGACAGGTGGGAGAAGTTAGGCAGTAATGCATCACATTTCTACAGAGTTTGGCTGTTTTTAAAGAACTTTCACAATCATTTTGACAATTTGAATCTCCCAGTTAACAAGGTAGGCAGGTGGGAATCAATAACTCCATTTCATGACTTCTAAAGGTGATTGAAAGATTAGAATAATGAAAGTAACCATTGAAAAATAAGTGTCCAGGTATTCAGTATAATTTATTATAATGTAAGGCATATGTCTGTGTGAGTATTTTCCTCTGTTCAATTCTGTAGACTTATGAATAATAGCAGAAAATGATTTAAACTGTTTGTTTAAAAGGTAATGTGACATCATGTTATAATCCTCGTGACCATATTCTTTTGTATTCTATTTTTATAAGAGTAAAATGTGCTGCCTATTTGGGGAAGAGGGGGGTGACCTGAAAGAGCTCACATCTGTTCTGAGAGGACTGAGGATGGCGGAGGAATTGGGGTGACACGGGGAAGAAAGATCTGGCAGCTTGGGCAGGGCAGCGGCTATGGAGTGTGGGAAAGCAGGCACAGGCTCGCGCTGGGGAGGGACGGCGCTGAGAATGAGGCCATCGCGGAGGAGATGATGCACAGACCGCTGCATGAGCAGAGGGAACGGGGAAAGTTGGAGGAAGTAGCTCGGGGTCTGCTGTCTGCTGCTTCCATTGTTGTTCCAAGTGGATAAAAGGAATTCAACAGATGTGAGGAAGAGGAAGGGGGGGAGGAGGCAGGGAAAGGGGACAGACCGTGGGACGACTCAAAGGACAGTTCATTGTTTGTAATGAGCTCCCAAGAGTTTGGTTGTAGAATCTTAATCATAAGATCTGTGGGATGATTCCAAGAGGCAGTTTCACAAGGCCCCAAATGCAGAGTATGAAAGGGGAAGAATTTCAGGAGTTGATCATTCCAATCTATTGCTCAAGGAGTCTCTAAAAGAAAAGAGGAAGACTCTTGGCAGAAGGCTGTCACAATGCCAGGGGACTGCCGAGGACAGAGTCTCTCTTCTTATCACTGAGATGTGAAATGGTTGCTGAAGATTTCATAGTTAAGTAGCTAAAATGAATTGCAGAGTTCCCTCAGTGGAGTGAGAGAATGAACAGGAACAGGGTGAAGAGGGGAAAGTACATGTGAAGAAGAACCATGGTGAGTAGAAGTGGGATTCTTCTGGGATGCGTTACCTGGGGTAGAGAGAGACTGTGGATAGATTAAAAAATAATATGTCTCCATCAGTACCCATCCTGAGAAAAGCAAGCGTTAAGTTGCTTCACACAAAACTGCTGCTTTGAGGACGAGAGCAGGGGTGGGTTTGGAAATGAAGCTACTCAGTGTTTGCTGACCACCCAGCAGGGCAAGTGTTGTAGGAAGCACTCGCTGAAAATGTACAGGTGTCTGAGACTCCTCACGTGCAGCAGTCCACTAGCTTAGGTCAGCAACACTCTGTGTTAGAAGAAATCAAGTTGCTCAGCCTCCTTCATATCTGTCCTTTCTCACACTTCCCAAGTGTCCTCAGGGTTTCATCTGTGATGAAAGATAATAGTGTCCATGATCCCATCACACACACACACACACACACACACACCCCACGGTGTTTTTGAAAAGCAGATGCGATCATGAACATAAAGCAACCAGCACATGGTAGGACCTCGACATGGATTAGACTGTAAGCCCACAGGGACTGTTTTGGTTATTTACCGTTGACTCTCCAATGCCTAGCACAGTGCCTGGCAAATAGTGAGCGTTCAATATACACAGATGGGATGGAGGAGTAAAGGAACGACTCTTCACACCACCATCACGGCTCAGGTCCTTAACCTTCTTGTAGGTCTTCTTGGCTCCAATGTCACCTCTAATGTAGTCTCCAAAATGCCCCCAGAGTTTTCTAAAACACAAATCTGGTAACATCATTTCTTGCCTAGTTTTGAAGAGGCTCGCCATCCCACCACAGATAAAACCCCTCTCTTCAGCATGGCTTAGAAAGACTTTCATCTTTGGCCCACGTTTACTTCTCCTTTCAGAAAATCCCTTCAGAGCTTGGAGCTCCTGGACACAAGATAATTCTTCCTCCTCAAGGTACATTGATTAGGAGGTGAATTTTGCGGCCGAAAACACAAACCTACTCGCATTGGCTTAAATAGTCTTTTTTCTCTCACATAGCAAGGAATCTAGAAGTGGGCAGAGCTCGCTGAGCTCTCGGTTTGTAACGGACTCAGGTTTCTTCTTAGCTTCCACTCGCCATTGAGAAACTGCAACCACCTACAGTAGAGTGAGTGGGACTCAGAACGGGGACCACCCGTGTCAACTGCTGGCTTAAAAAAAAATGAGAATTTGGGAACAAAGACTGGTTGTGGAAATGCTCAACCAAGCATGGCTTAGTTGTTGGTTCTAGAAAACTTCGCCCAAGGAAGTAACTAACCAATGTTGCTTCAGGAAATTTCTGCCTGTCAGTGTATCTGAGGCCACAGTCTGCTCACTTGGGCAAACAGGTCACTTTCAGCAACAGTTTTCTTATCAAGACTCTCTGCTGAGACTGTCAAGGGGGCGTGCTCCCCTCCTGCAACGCCTTCTAATCAACTGAATGTTGCTTTATTAACTGGTTGCCTGGTGATATTTGGGGGATTTCAATACCTTCCTTAGCTTGTGCTTTCTGTCCTCTATTCACAGATAACATATTTTTATTCCAGGTTCAAAGAAATGGGGAAGGGTAAAGGGTAGAAAGCACATGCCAACAAAATCTTACCTTTTATTAACAACTTGGATTGTTGAAAAATGAGGGCTGCAGGACCACACTCTGCTGTTAGGAAGACCAAACTGGTTTCCTTTGTCCCGTAAAATGACCCTCAGAGTGGAATGTGTCCTCCTAAGTCAGGCTCCTATCTTCTTACCCTGGTATTCTCTCAGTGCCTAATGTGAGGACTTGCCCTCAAGGATGTGTTCAGAAAAAGATGGTTGGATGACATAGAAAATTTGCATGGAGTGAAATACCTCCAATGTGGAGCTCTTTAGACTGGAATTGTCAAAAATAACTACTGACCGCCCCCCCCCCCCAGTACCTGCAGCAACTATAAAAATATATATCCTAAGCTAGCCCTCCCTGGGATGGCCTCTGTGTATTTATAAGGCTACGATAGTGAGAGAACCAGCTCCGAGGAATCTGGATCCTCGAGAGCTTCGAATTCTCAGTGGTGGCTTAGGGAGACCCCGTGTTTAAAAAGAAACCTTTTGCCAATTTCAAATCTAACATGTGCTTAGCGCAGAAATTTACACATTGTTCAATGAGAACTCTCCCTCCCCAGCATCCATAAGCCTGGCCACCACACTTCCCACCAGAGAGTACTGTTGGTAATACTCCATTTATATCCTTTCAGAGTTTTCAATGCATTCAGAAACATGTGTACATACAAACCAAACTAAAAAATAATTTATGTTATATAAATCTTATCACATAAAATTTCCCACGAGTTCGTTTCTTTCTATTATTTTTTAGAGAAGCTTCCATGCCAGCACGTGCAGTTCAGCTAATTCCCTTTAGTCACTACAGTTTCTACTGCATGAAGGCATCTAACGTGCATAACTCAGTCTGCCCCCTGAGCTGTCATTTTCCCCTCCTCCCCATTTTTTCCCTTTCCTTCTTTTCCTTTGGCTGTTACAAACAATTCTATAATAAACTTCTTTGTACCCAAGTTTCTTTTCTAACAATTTTCCTTCTTTCAAGGTTTGTCAATGTGACGGGTAAAATGTGCGAGCTCCTTGTTTCTTTCACTTGCATTTCCTTCCTATGAATGAGGTGGAGCATATTTTAGTCTGTTGGCCATTTATGCTTCTTCTGTGAACTGTTTAGATCTGTGCCATCCAACATGATAGCCACGAGTCAAGTGTGGCTATCGAACACTTGAAATGTGCTAGCCTGAACAGAGATGTGCTATCGGCACAAAATACACAAGAGATTTCAAAGAGTTAGTCTACGGGTATAAAATACTGCATTAATATTTTTATATTGATAACATGTTAAAATAATATTATACACATGCTGCTTTCGATAATTTTCATATGACAACTGAAAAATTTTAAATTACATATGTAGCTCACATGATATTCCTGCTGGACAGGAGATGGTTTCGATTTTTCGTTTAGGTGGGTTATTATCTTTTTCTTAGTGATTTATAGGAGCTCTTGATATATTGTTAGTACCTATCCGTTGACCACTGTATTTGCAGCAGATGTTTCTTCTCAGTCTGTAACTTAATTTTTAACTTGAATTATGGAGTTTCTTGCCATACAAAAATTGTTCTTAAGAATCTGTCCATTGTTTCCTTTATCGCCTCCAGGTTTTGTGTCTTGCTAAGGAAATATTTCACCATGTCCAGATTACAAAAATAACTTCCTGTATTTCTGTAAAGTCATTTCTTTCTTTAATGGTTGCCTCTTTCAGGCATCTGGAATAATTTTTTTTGTTCGATGTGAGATAGCAAGTTTTAAAACTTTTTATTAAATCATAGGATAGAGAATTGCACCCCTTCCTTTCCTCACTGATGTAAATGAATTGCTTCCTTCCATGTAATTCAATATTTCTGTAACAGGTGAAACATTTTGAACTCTTTCTTCCATCTCACTAATATATTTGATTATTCCTGCACCAGAATCTCACTATTTTAAATACCAACATTTTAGAGATTGTTTCTATATTTAGGAGACTAAGCTTTTTCAAGAATTCATTCATGGGCATGTTCTTTCCCAACAAACTTCAGAATCAGCTTGCCAACGTCGACGTAAAGTCCTGTTCGAATTTTGATTCAGATTGTGTTGAGTGTATAGACTACTTTCGGAGAGAACGTACACCTTTACAATATTAAATACATGTAAGCAGGAACAAGATACATCTCTCCATTTATTCATGTCTTTCAAAAAGTGCATCAGGGGGCTTCCCTGCTGGCGCAGTGGTTGAGAGTCCGCCTGCCGATGCGGGGGACACAGGTTCGTGCCCCGGTCCGGGAAGATCCCACATGCCGCGGAGCGGCTGGGCCCATGAGCCATGGCCTCTGAGCCTGCGCGTCCGCAGCTTGTGCTCCGCAACGGGAGGGGCCGCAACAGTGAGAGGCCCGCGTACCGCAAAAAAAAAAAAAAAAAAAAAAAAAAGTCCATCAGTAGAGTTTTACACCTTCCTTAATATATGCCTTGCTCATTATGTTTCAGGCTTTTTGTTAATTATTTTATTGTTCCTGTTGCCGTCGTG
The DNA here is from genome assembly GCF_963455315.2 of Globicephala melas. Lineage (NCBI taxonomy): Eukaryota > Metazoa > Chordata > Mammalia > Artiodactyla > Delphinidae > Globicephala > Globicephala melas. The sequence goes on along the minus strand of NC_083315.2, from coordinate 946,538 downwards.
AATCAATGTTGCTATTTTTTCTCTGCATTTCATAATTTTGTTGATTTTGTATCCAACAACTTAACCTTCTTTGGATCTGTTAGTTTTTCACTTAATTCTCTTTGCTTTTCTAAATACACGATTATCTGATATACAGTACTAGGGCTGGCTGATCCTACTAGCTCAAGAGGGTCAATTGTTAAGTTTTCAGGAATCTGGTGGGGTGATTGGTAAATACAGTCATTAATAAAAATTAAATTATATAAGTCTACGGTTAAGCAGATCATATTAAAAACAAAGATAATAAACGCGCAAACTCATCATGTCCGAATTACTTCGCTTCCCTACGCTCTTCCCCCGCCCCCTTTCCTGTGCCCTGGCAGCTCGGGGACGAGGTGGACACGGGGTCGAGGGGCAGGTGAAGAAGGGGGCGGAGTCAGGGTTGGGCCTGGGCCCTAACCCACCGCGTGGGGCGTAGGGCCCCGACCCCAGAAGGCCGGCCGGCTCTGGTAGGTGCTCCGCGGAAGCCGTGCTTTCTGGCCTTCGTCTCCTCGGCCTCAGGGCCCCGCGCATCTGTGAACCGCTCCCCTTCGGGCTCACAGCCGGCTCGTCCGCGCATGGGAGCGGCTGCTCGGGGGCCTCCTTGGGGGCCGGGGAGTGCTCTGGTCCTCTGGCCCCCAGCACCGCTGCTCCTGCAGGCGGAAGGCAGCGGCTCGTCCCTCGGGGGTCTCCTGGCTCGGGCCACCCCAGGCTGCGGGCCCTCCTCCTTCCCCGTTCCCACAGTCCGCGCAGCGTCTTCCGAAGCCCCCAGGCTTCGGCCAGCGCGCCTGGGCCTGCGCCAGCCAACACCTGGGGAAGAGCTCCGGGGAACGCCCGCCGGGGGGCGCTCCTCCGCAGCCCGGCTGCCTGCCCCTGGGGTCCCCGGCAGCAGCAGGAGAAGACCTAGTCTCTTCTGGGAGCTTCGCCGGGGCCCTGGAGAGATGGATACCTGAACTGGGACCTCAGAGCCCTGTGGCTGCAGCTTCCCTTTGTTCCTGGCACCGCGCAACTGCCCTGAAGCTTCTGCACTGCGTCCCCTGGGGTCCCCCTTGGGGTGTGGGCGAAGCCCGGCACGTTGGCCCGCATCATCTCGGTGAAGGCTTTCATATCCAAGTTCCCTTCCGATGGCCCCGAGGGGCGCAGGTCCTCAGGACCCGGAGCACCAGGAAAAGATGCCCTCCTCCAAGCCGCCTGGGGTCAAGGGCACAAGGGCTCGGAGCGCTGCCCTGGCGATCCCTCCATCCAGCCCCGCGCTCTCCCCTCTTCTGCTCGGTTGGGCGCCACCAGCGACTTGTCCCTCGGTGCAGGTCTCACCCGCCTCTTATCTATGTGCTGAAGGTTTTTTTTTTTAATATCTTAAAAACTTTTTTAGTTAAAAAATGTTTATTTTATATTGGAGTGTAGTTGATTAACAATGTTGTGTTAGTTTCGGGTGTTCTGCAAAGCGATTCAGTTATACATATACATACATCTATTCCTTTTCAGGTTCTTTTCCCTTATAGGTAATTACAGAATACTGAGTAGAGTTCCCTGTGCTTTACAGGAGGTCCTTGTCGATTATCTATTTTATATATAGTAGTGTTAAATGTTACTCCCAACCTCCTAATTTTTTCTAATGTTTCTGTACGATGGGAATTCTTTGTAAGTGTGTGCTACTGCGGACCTCTTCCAACCTCACGTTCAGTGAGTTCACATCGGTAGCTTGAAAGGAACCACGACGAGAGTATTGACAGCGTGAAAATCAACAAACACTACAAATCAGTTCTTCACTAATCGTTTTGTTAATTGTCCAGCCTTAACAAAGTCATGGAGAAAATGTTAATAATGGAGATTAAATTTTAAAATGTGTTACATCTGTTATCATTACATTGTGAATAGTACCAAAAAATTGGGGAAATACTCTTGCAGTATTTAAAAACTATTTTTCAGTTTCATCAAGAAGCTCACATTGTGGGCCAACAAGTGTAGTTAGGACAAGCTGTCTTACTTTTTTTTTTTAATTTTTATTTTATATTGGAGTATAGTTGATTTATAACGTCGTGTTAGTTTCAGGTGTACAGCAGAGTGATTCAGTTATACATACATCTATTCTTTTTCAACTTCTTTTCCCATTTAGGTTATTACAGAATATTAGGCAGAATTCCCTGTGCTATACAGTAGGTCCTTGTTGGTTATCTCATCTATTTTAAATATAGTAGGGTGTATATGTCAATCCCAGACTCCCAATTTATCCCTCCCAAGTTGTCTTACCCATTGATGTAAACAAAAACATCTATAGGAACTACACTCAGAGAACCTTCTCACACATATCACCACACTCCTGATGTTAAAGAACGTAAATAATGAACGTCTCTCTTCCTTTCAAAAATTACATCTCATTCATTTTTTTGCACCTACTGCAGGGTACAATGTGGAATAACAGAGGTGTTACTTGGCATTGTTGATTTGATCCTTATATCAAGATTTCTATTTTCTCATTGAGAATGATGTTTACTCTGGTTTCTGGTAGATACTAGTTAGAATTCTGGAATTTCATCTGAATACTTTCCTACACACTAATAGGAAACTTCTGCAGCCTGTTCTTAGTAAAATTTCCTGTTTGAAAAAAATTCTTCCATTTCTACGAATCTCTATTTTCTTTCCAAAATTTTATGGCCATATGGATTCCAGAGCCCTTGCAGCATTCGGCACAATCCCACCGTTAAACACAACACCTCTTTATGGCTCCTGCAAAAACTCGCTTAGGCTCATTGTTTCTACCTCCCAGCCTGCTGTGTCTCTTCTGCCCACCGCGTTCGTGCTTTTGTCTTCACCCCAAACCCTGCGCCACTGAAACCACTCTTGCCAAAGTCACAGAGGCTCCACTTTGCCAACTCCAAGGGCAACCCTCTGTCCTCCTCTCAGCAGTATTATTATTGTGCCGTTGACCACCTCTCCCTGAATCCCTGTCTCTTCTTGGCATCTGGGCACCATACTCTTCTGGTCTTATTCCCACCTCATTACCCACTTTCCGGTTTTCTTTGCTTACTCCTCTTCCTCGACCCGGGGCTCAGTCCTCGGCCCTCTTCTCCATCTACTCCCATGGCTTTGAGAGCAAAATGTTTGCTGGCGATTTGCCACGCTGAGATCTCCGGGGAGCTCCCGTCCAGAGTCTTCAAATACTTACTCCTATATCCGTGTGGATATTTCATCAGCATTGCGACCTTAACAAAGCCCAGACCGTACACTCCATCCTCAGCCCCTCCCCTCATCCACTCCATTGTAACCATTCCTTTCTCAACGAGTGGTACTATTAGTTGTTCATACCACAGCCTAAGACTTCGCAACACAACCTTCAGTAAGTACTGTGTTCTTTTCTTTTTAATATACACCCCCGATCCAGCCACTGCTCACCATCCCTTCACGTTCAGTCCAGACCCTGCTCCCATCTCTTCTCTGGGTGCTACGTAGCCTCTGAGTTGTCTCTGCTTTCTTTCTTCCTTTGTCCACGGCAGCCACAGAGTGACTATATATTGGGGCTGTACCTGACATAAGGCATTCCATTAGTTAATGTTTTGCTATTTATGTATACTGCAAAATGATCACCACACTGTCTAATTAACATCCATCACCACACATAGCTACAATTTTTTCTTCTTGTGATGAAACTTTCAAGATCTATTCCTTTAGCAACTTAATATATCTATATTTCATGTCATTCCTTGTGCAAAAAAAAAAAGAAACAATCTTCTGTGGCATCCTGTTATACTTAGGAAAAACAATTCCAGACTCTCTGGTGGCGTGCTGAGTCTCCCATCTGTCCCTCCAGTCTCATACTGCATCCCCTCTGCCCTACTCATCATGCTTTCTCTGCACTAGGTGTCCTGAAGCAGAATGAGCTTTTTCCTGCGTCCGGGCTTTAAACTTGCCTGGAGTCCTCTTCCTACAGAGTTGTCGTGTGTCTGGCTCCTTCTCAGCATTCTAGCCTCTCCTCAGAAAGGTTTCTCCTAAGTGCCCGATCCAGATCACGACTGTCCATCACCCTTGGCTTATTTCCTCATCCCCACTGAGCAGTATCTGAAATTACAGTATTTATTTAACATGTTTATTGCCTGACTTTTTCCATTGGAATATAAGCTCCATAAAATTAGGGTCCTCGTTTGCCTCACGCCCTGGTATATTCCCAGATCCTGGAACAGTGCCTTAAATACAGGAGGACTCAATCCATGTGTGTTGAATGAAGGAAGGAATAAGGAAATAGATGACTCCTTTGATTACAAATAACTCAGCTGAAATATGCTTAAGTAAATAAAAGAATATAGAGGTTCAAGTACTTGAAAAGTCCAAAGGTAAATGTAGCTGCAGGCTCACCTGGATCCAGGAGTTCAAATGCTGTCATAGGTCCTCCTCTCTCCAGCTACTGGCCATGTATTCCTCCATGTTAGACTGCGGTCCCTTCATGGCCTCAAGGCGCCGGCACCGTCTCCACGTTTCCCTCTTCTAGTTGACAAGCGGCAGCATCTCCACGTTTCCCTCTTCTAGTTGACAACCACAGGAGAAAACAGTGATTTTCTCCTCCTAACAGAGTCACAGAGTTCTAGTTCTGAGTCCCACTGGATCTGACTGCACCACGTGCCCTTCCCTGAACCAAAACCCATGGCCGAGAAACGTGCTGCTCTAGTTGAGGGCTTGGCGATGGCAACCCGTGGGCCAAATCCAGCCTGCATTGTTTTCGTAAATAAAGTTTTGTTGGAAAACACCACACAATCCAATATATTTCGTCTATAGCAGTTTTTGTGCCACAGTGGCAGAGCTGAGTATTTGAACAGAGATCATTTGGCCCCTAAAGGCTGAAATACTTACATCTGGCGCCCACGATGGAAAACGTGTGCCACTCTTTCTTCAAATTGGCCAGAGTGCCACTGGCCCAACCGCAACCCCTGGATGACGAGGTTATGAGCTGTGTGTCTCCGTTATCCGCTGCTGTGTATTAAGCCACCACCACGCTCTGTGGCTTAAAACAGTGATTTATTATTTCTCATGATTTGTGGGTTGGTTCATTTTAGTTTTTATTTGAGTTTTAGTTTTTATATATATCTTTCCTCTTTCGTTCTTGATCAGACTTTCAAAAAGCTTTGCTACTTTTTGGTCTTTTTAGAGAAACAGCTTTTGGTTTTATTGTTCATAAGTACTTTAAAAAACTCTTACGTCAAACAAAAGCTGAAATTAATGAGTTTCTATAATTATTTGAGTTAAATGTTTAGTTAATATATTTTCCATATTCTGGATTTTCTAATAATGAATTAAGGCTATAAATTTCCCTCTGACTATTCATTTAACAACATCCATAGGTTTTTATATCCAGGATTCTTGTTTTTATTTATCTATCAATAGTCTATAGTTCCATTTGCTTTCTACCCTCCCAAAAGTCCTCTTATTTTCTGGTCTTCAGATGGCTACCATGTCCCTTCTACTGTGCTGATTTGGATTTTTCTTTCTGTGGTGCCCAGCCTCCGAGATAAGCCCCCAGTGATCTCCTTCTCCTCGTATTCACATCCCTTCCAACTCCTCCCTACTTTGTATCAAAGTTAGTCTGTGTGATGGAAAGATGCTCAACATCACTAACGATTAGAGAAATGCAAATCAAAACTACAATGAGGTATCACCTCACACCAGTTAGAATGGGCATCATCAGAAAATCTACAAACAGCAAATGCTGGAGAGGGTGTGGAGAAAAGGGAACTCTCCTGCACTGTTGGTGGGAATGTAAATTGATACAGCCACTATGGAGAACAGCATGGAGGTTCCTTAAAAAACTAAAAACAGAACTACCATATGACCCAGCAATCCCACTACTGGGCATATACCCTGAGAAAACCATAATTCAAAAAGACACATGCACCCCAATGTTCACTGCAGCACTATTTACAATAGCCAGGTCATGGAAGCAACCTAAGTGTTCATCGACAGATGAATGGATAAAGAAGATGTGGCACATATATACAATGGAATATTACTCAGCCATGAAAAGGAATGAAACTGGGTCATTTGTAGAGACGTGGATGGACCTAGAGACTGTCATACAGAGTGAAGTATGTCAGAAAGAGAAAAACAAATATCATATATTAACGCATGTATGTGGAATCTAGAAAAATTGTACCAAGGAACCGGTTTGCAAGACAGAAACAGAGACACAGATGTAGAGAACAAACGTATGGACACCAGGGGAGGAAAGCAGGGGCGTGGGGAGTGGTGGTGGTGGGATGAACTGGGAGACTGGGATTGACGTGTATACACACTAATATGTATAAAATAGATTAACTAATGAGAACCTGCTGCAGAGCACAGGGAACTCTGCTTCACTTTGCTGTACAGTAGAAACTAACACAACATTTTAAAACAACTACGCCCACTTTAAAAAAAAGTTAGTCTGTGTGACTAATAGAAGCTGGACTTCTGAGGCTAGGTCAGGAAAGACACGCTGGCTTCCGCCTTGCCCTCCATCTCTGGGGTCACTCGAGCCGAGGGAAGCCAGGTGCCACGTCAGGAGATCACTCAATCAGCGCTGTGCAGAGGCCCCATGGTAAGAAGCTGAGGCCTCCTGCCAACAGCCACGGGAGGGAGCTCGGCAACAAACCCCAGGTCCGTACCGCCTTCAGATGGCTGCAGCCCAACCCCCGGCCCACCCAACATCTTGATTACAGCCCCGTGAGAGACCCTCGGCTGGAAACTCCCAGGTAAAATGCTCCCTAATCCCCACCAGACTATGGGACACCAAAAAAATGTTTGTTGCTTTAAGCCCCCAAGTTTGCTCCACAACCGTAAATAACATAATTTTGAAATACATTTCATCTCATAGATAGATTTTGGAAAGGAGCAAAAGAAAATGCATGTGTTCCATCTGTCTTGAGCCATAATCCCACTTTCTCTTTCACTTAAAATATTCCCTAGCTATTTGGACAAAACATGTATGTTCATAAATAGAAAAAGGTTGAGAGAAATAGAGGTCCATAAAGGGAAAATATCAATATTAGAATTGCACAAAATATTTTAACCCCTGTAAGTTTGTACATGGTTTGTATCAGAGCAAATAAACATCCAGCATATGAACATAAACGTAATGGGAAAGAACATCTAAGCAAACACGTTGCTTGGCAACTAAAGAAAAAGAAACAAAACCTCAGCTTCAAGCAGACACCGTGCCATCATCTGATCCTGGATTCAGTTGTGGTGAACAGTTGAGGGTTTAGAGGGAAAAACACAACCAGGTGTGTTTTCTTCTGTTTTATCTAGATTAAGTTTTTCTTATGTTTAGTATTTTGAACTGGAACTTGCACTCAAACTCCTCTTCCTAAGTTGTTCTAAAACTTTGTTCTTAGAATTCCTCCTTCACTCCTTCCTGGTGACCCCCATAACCACCCCCGCTCCCCTCCCTCAGGGCCCCCCAACACGCCAACACACACACACGTTTCTCCCAGCCCAAAGATATTTTATGTATATATCTGAGTTCAGATGTTTGGGAGGAGCCCTCTGCTTCTCCTTGTTTCTAGGTAGACTTAACAAAAATCAATTCCAGGTGCTTTCCACGTCTCTCTTTAAAACGTGTCTACATGGGCCTCTCTTCAGATGGAAACTGTTTCTTTGAAAATGCTTGAAAAAATTACATTCTAAGAAAGGAGATTAAAGTTGTTTGTACTGCCATATTTTTAGCAGACTTTGGTTACATTATTTCCTGTGTGATGGTAGTTTCACAAATGTATAATGTTGCAAAACAGAGCATCACAGAACTGCGTGTAACTGTTTCCTGTTTCTTCTGAGTGAAAGATTTACTCCAGTTGAAAATTTATGACCTGTGTGCTAAAAAGGGCCGTATAACTGCATAACTCAGGAATTAGAACAACACATTCCAGAATACTGGAATTTTAACACATTCTGCTAAATTAGTAGAATTCTCACAGTGCTATAAGCACAACCTTTGCAGCCAGACACTTTGGATGAGTTCAAATCCTGGATGTATGTATCAGCTGTCGGACATTTGGTGTGGTGCTTAATCTCTCTCTGCACCAGTTTCCTCCTCTGTAAAAAGCAAATGATAACATGTACCTTGCAGAATAATTTGAGGGTTAAATGTGGTAACATATTATAAAATATATACTACAATTTAAGTGCTCAATAATGTTGATTTTGTACATACACACGACATACTATGATAAAGTTTTCTAGCTATAATAATTCTAACAGGCTTATACTCTTCCTATTCTAAATTACTATTTAGGTTATAAAATGTGTCTAAACTGCCAAACAAAACAACACTGTAAAGCAGTAACTTTTAAACTCCCACATGCTTCAAAACTATTTTAATGATGTCCTTTCAATTTTAATTTACATCATAAGTCACGTAAATGGAGTGAGGGCAGGATAGGGTTAGGACAGTCCTCAGGGAATGGATGGGAAGTAGAAATACTGTATCAAGATAAGCCACCTGTAATTTATTAATCACACGCAGACACACACACAGACACACATTGGACACACTGGCAGTGCATGTGTCTCAAATACTACCTAAATTTCTTAAAACATGGTGCTAATGAAACCAAGATTTGCAGGTCACTTAATTTCTAGAAGAATAAAAGCTCCTAGGGTAGCTGGAAAGAGAACTCAAGGAAAGGGTGGATGGGGTAACCCAAGCCAGTACCACAGCTGGATAAACAGGGCAAATGGCTGCTCAATTAACGTGAGTCAGTGGCACCATACTCCCGTATCGAGGGTAGAACGTATAATTTCTAAATGTCTAAAGCCTGTGTCCGTGACCTCAGTAACACCAAGAGATGAAATGTGAGAATAAAAATTGTTCTGGTTTTCTAGGTAAAGATAATATTTTTAAAACTACAAACTGAAGATCACTTTTGGGGATAGCATCTTTTGTTTGTATGATCATTTTTATCTCAGGCTGATTTGCTAAAATATGGGTGAACAAGACCAATTATCGGGATTGAATTGAAATATCTTGATTGAATAGTGAGTACACTATGGTATTGAGTATGTGGTTTCTTGCCTTACAATTCCTATCATGATTTTTAGCTAAATTTACTTAAAATTGTTTCTAACGACCTCCCCAGAACTTTACATCAGGAACTTATAGCTTTACTTGCTTGAGGCCCCTGTTCTCCGTGAGATTAGTGTGGGGAAGAGATTGAAGGTAGGTCTACTCATTGAGGAGCTGGGAAGTGGGAGGGGGTCTACATGAACTCTGAAGATGTCTCCCTCCCTTCAGTCATTTATCAAATATCTGTGGGGCACCTACAGTGTGCTGGGTCCTGAGCTGAACAAAATTGCTGTGACTCTGCCCTCACTGAACTTATATTCTAGTAGGAAGATGGTAAACAAACAAGTAAAACATGCTTAATTCCAAGTTGGCGTAAGTCTCACAAAATGAATAGGGTGCTGAGTGGGAGAGTAGCCAAGATCGACTTCAGACAAGGGAGTAAGGGAAGGCGTTTCTGAGGAAGTGGCCTTCTCAGTGGAGAGCCACAGGAAAAGAAGGAGTCAGACATTTGATACAGGTAGGAGATCACTTCACAAAGAGAGAAAGAAGATATTCCATGAAGGTGTCCAGCTAGAAGAGGGAGGAGTTTGCCATACTAGTGTTAGTCTGTACAATATTGGGGAGACTGGAATATAATGATCTAGGTGAGGAGTTGTGAGCAATGAGATTGGGGAAATAGGGTTTCGATTGTGCAGTAAAAAATGTGAATTTTGTATCAGGTGTGATGGAAGCTATTGATTTAAGTAGGGAAGTAATGATCCAATTTATATTCTCATATGGTCACAGGGGTTGATGTGTAGAGAAAAGATGAAGGTGGGCAAGAGTGGGAAGCAGAGAAATCAAATAAACATCTATTTCAATAGTTTGGCACAAAGGTGATAACAGCCTGAAACAGAGTGGTGACAGTGGAGACAGAAGAACCAATAGTTCTCGAGAGGTTGAATGTGGGAGCGAGGAAAGGGAAGAATAAAACATTACTCCCAGGTTTTCTATAGGACATAATTAGGCAGCTGGAGGCGCCGTTTGCTAAGATGGGGGAGGAAATCGAGTTCAGTTCTGGAGAAGATGAAGAGCCAATGCTTCTGCTGATTTTGTGAGCTCCCCTGCTGGGTCTGCGTGGATGTGCAGATTTCCTTTGAAGGATCTGGACTGGCTAGGCAGTTCTGCGTCTTGCCATCTCCTGTAAGTAGATTGCCTCTTGAATCTTGTGCTCACTCTTTGAGCAGAGCCTTTTTTCCCTTCCAGTTCCTTTACTGCCTTATTCCAACTACGTCCGTTTTGGGTCTCTCTGAAACCTCCGCTTTCTAAACCTCTGGTTTTTGGCTCAGTTCATCCATCTTCTTCTGGCCATGCTTTGGCTCCTGTCGGGTCAGCAGGTCAATAGCATGAGCCACTTTCTCAGGAGCCTTCTCAGTCTCCCATGTTCTTCTTCCTTCAGATTGTACAATCATGGACTCAACTAATTTTTGTAGAGTGCTCTACCTTACTGGGGAAGTCAAGGGTCATTTCATTGTTACAGTTAGGAGGCCACCTCCAAAAAACTGACAGATGCTTCCAGGCACCCTCCCCTTCCATTAGGATAGTCTCCACTGGATCAGCAAGGGTGATGCTGAGGTTCACGGGGCTGGGAAGACGTGGAGAGGTGGCCTGAGTTAAGCTGTTCATCCAGGAAGTGAGGCCTTTGGAAGCAGTTCTACGAGAGCTCACTGAGCCATGGATTGAACCTTGATTTGGATGGGGTCCTCAAAAGATACCCAGTTACACCTTTTACCTTGACCTTTTTTGGATCCCTTTTCTCTTTTTCTTCAGGTGTTTTATTTTTGTTTGTTTGTTTGTTTTTGTTTTTTAAGATTGGATAAGTTCTACTGATTTGTGTTCAAATTCACAGACCCTTTCTTCTGCTTCTTCATTGGCTGTGAAGCCCATCCAGGAAGTTTTTTTCGTTCCAGATATTACACTTGTCAGCTCTAGAGTTTCATTTTGGTTCTTCTTGCCTTCTCCTCCTCTTCAAAGTATAGTTTCCATTTCTTTTCTGAGATTTTCCATCTGCTCACCCCTTATGGCCATCTTATCGTTTACTTTTTGGAACTTATTTATAACATCTGCTTTAAAAAAATTCATATCTGCTAATTCCAACATCTTAGTCATTCAGAATATATTTCGACTGACTGATTTTTCTCTTAACTATGGATTACATTCCCCTGTTTCTTCACGTATGTAGTAATTTCTTTATGGTATACAGGACATTGTAGATGACACATTGTAGACACTACAGAATCTCTTATGTTCCTTGAAGAGTGTTGATTTGTGGAATAGCAGGCAGTTAAAGTACTGAGTGACCTACTCTAACTTGTGGAGTCTTGGTTTAACATGTATTGAGGGCAGGTCTGTTTTGGTTTCTCTCTTACTCCTGGGGTGAACCCTGCAGTCCTGGGACACAATGTTTACTGTAAGGGAGGGCCCTTTTATGGTTTCAGAATAACTCTGAGGTGTTTACCGAACCCCTCTAACTTGGTAGGTTTCAAAACTCTAAACTTTGTTTGCTTTGTGGTGGGAACAGCTGGAATCTCTCCTCATCTCTTTGTCTTGTGCCTTTTGTTTTCTGCTAGATGTTTTGCAGTCCACCCAACATATGCACAGTTCGAGTCAGTAGAGGGTTTGAGAGGAGTTTATATTCCGACTCTGCGGCTCCCTCTGTTCCAGGATTTCCACCCTCAGTACCCACCACTCCACTGCCCCATTCTCCGTCTTCTACCCCTCAGTCCAGTAAGTCTCGGCTTTCTTCCTGACTCCCAGCCACCCCACACTGCCTGACGCTTTCAACCAGTTTCTCCCCAGTGCCTTCAAATCATTAAAAAAAATTTCAGAGTTTATAATTGTTATATCAAAAGTAAGGCAAGTACAATACAAGCTACTCCACTCTTACCAACGCTAAAACCTGCAGGTAGCACTCACCTGCAGGTGAGTACTGGCAGATGTGTTTGGTGGATGCAGTGTGGTATCTGTTGGGAAGCTATTCACAGCACCTGGCTTCTTTGTCTCATTCATCCTCATATCACCTCAAAGTAGGGAGAAAAGAGGAATTATCGCTCTTTCCATCGTACAAAAGCGAAAACCTGTAATAAAGAGAATGGGAAAAAAGTGCTTATGATCAGGGTATTTTAGCCAATGGGCTGAGAGTGGGCCCTACACCTTCATTTTTATTTTGTTCCTGTTGGACAAGGTTCAAATCTGTAAAGATATGAAAGCTAAAAAGATGTACAGAAATGTGCATGTCCTCAGTTACAGCAAAGCTTCATTATTTCAGACTCTGTATTTTGATGATTTAAAGTACAAATGTGACTCAGTTTTGCATTATCTACTAACGAAAGTTTCACAACTGAAAAACAATTAGAAATGTTAAAAGAATATAGCAAAGCTGTTAGTTTTAAAAGTAATGTGCAAAAAATCAATACTTTCCTAAACTCAAAAAAGAAAATGAAAATATCAAGTAAGAGAGAGAGCATTCACTCAGTCACAACCACAAACCAAAAACCTTAAGCACTTAGGAATAAACTTCCGGAGGAAGTATTCAAGAAATACTGAATACTTTTATGCTTCAGCACAAGGAACATTTTGAAATATCTGTACTATCTAAATTAATAATAGATATCCCAGCCAATTGGAGGAGAGGGAGGCGGCCAGAAGACTTGATCGATTAGGCCACAGATTATTAAGAGGTTCAAGGAGTAGCCAGGGCAATTTTGGAAACGAAGAGAAAAGATGAACAGTATCTCTTTATAATACATTTTAATATATGGTGTAATAAATATAAAATGTGTTATGATACATAATACAGTGGTTAAAACAATGTGGCAACATAAAAAATACACTGGTTAAAACTGTGGTAATTAAAATAGATATGGCAATGGAAAAGAACAGAGAGGCCGGTATACATAAATCTTAGTACGTAATGAAAGTGTTTCAAGTCAGTGCCACATTGTATTTGGACAAATGGAAAGCCATTATACAGAACTGGGTTTATACTTTATTCTTTTTTTTTTTTTTAAGAAGATGTTGGGGGTAGGAGTTTATTAATTAATTTTTGCTGTGTTGGGTCTTCAATTCTGTGCGAGGGCTTTCTCTAGTTGTGGCGAGCGGGGGCCACTCTTCATTGCGGTGCGCGGGCCTCTCACTATCACGGCCTCTCTTGTTACGGAGCACAGGCTCCAGACGCGCAGGCTCAGTAGTTGTGGCTCATGGGCCTAGTTGCTCCGTGGCATGTGGGATCCTCCCAGACCAGGGCTCGAACCCGTGTCCCCTGCATTAGCAGGCAGATTCTCAACCACTGCGCCACCAGGGAAGCCCTATTTTATTCTTTACACCAAAATAAATTCCAGCTCTATAGAAAATGTAAATGCTAAAAATAGAACCACGAGGTATTACAAGAAAACATGGGTCAAAATATTTATAATTATGGAAGCCTTCCAATGGAGGAGAAAAGCATGTAAACTTTTCTTCTGTTAGGTAGAAAAATAAGATCAGAACTATGAGTTTCTCTTTTTGGAATGGAAATCAACTTTTAATCAAAAAAATAGTTAAGGAAAAGTCTCAAGGTGGGTGGAAGGATTTTACTTTTCTTTTCTCAGAAATGCCTCTGAGCTAACTCCTGACACTCAGAGAGAAAAAGCTGAGAATCCTACCAGGGCTGTTATAAATTCACAAACCTCATCCTTGTCGTATTAAAATTCTGCCCTACTGAAAAGAAAGGAACACTAGGGATAATGTTCAGTTTCAAGGGATTCACACTTTAAAAACTATAAAGTAGACCTTCAAGAACAATTATTCTATACTGTTGAAGATGTGGAATTGAACACTGAAACTATTTATGGCATGTAGGTGAAAGTTCTAATTAGATTCAGTTTGACTTATTTTTATCTTTTATTAAGAACTCAAAGGCCACAGAGCTGAGATTGTTTAGTAACCAGGCATCAAGGGTCTATTCTATTAACGAGGCACTAGAAGTTTAAGTCGAATAAGAAAAGCATTCACGGTTCCCGGGACAGAACAACACTGTGTGTGAGGACAAGTACTTCTTTGCTGATTGAATGTGGACCCAGACCACGTCAGTTTCAACAACTGAAAGATACAAAAGCGTGTTCTTGTTCACCAGGTCAGGGGACAGAGGGAACCCCAAGTCAAATGCCACTTACTTCCTCTTGTCCTGTAAGGACTTATTATCCGAGCTATTTTTGGTCTGTGGAACTCTTCCAATCACCTCTATTCTGTGTAATACAATCAGTGCACCAAGGCCAACACCAAGGCAGAGCACAATGGCTGCTAGTGTGCTGAGCTTCTAGGCTCTGGTTGGGGAATCAAACTTTCACTTGGGTCCTGACTTGAAAAATCATGTTCTAAACGTATCCCTAAATGGCCAAGGGTGATTCACCCCCATTGGTAGAAATAGAAACCTCACTGGAGCAATGGGAGATGGATTAAACAGCTTCTGTGAAATAAGTAACAAAATAAACAAATTAGAGCTCCAATAAGTCTGTAAATCTGAGTCTTCAAACATCATTAAATACAAAGCACAAGTTTTCATGTCCACTCTTCCCGTTAGCACACGTATTGCAGAAGTTCTTTACTGAGCTGCACGCTGATCTGCCAGTTTTTCTTATTATGGTCAAACAAGAAGAAAGACACATACTTTTTTTATCTAGCTGGAGATACTTTTCATTCTTTTGCTGGTGACAGTCGAATATGAAATAAGCAGGTAAAATGCAGAACACTTGTATTTTTAACCTCTCTTTCCAAGGCAGTTTCTCTCCGTTGAGTGAAAACACTTTTTAACCTTTTTGGCCAGTTGAAATCAAAACCTGAGAGGCCCTAAAGCACTGCCTCGCTTCTAGTTTGGGCTGTGCTGTGTGACGAGCTATTTTTACCGTCGGCCTGGAGCCATCTGGTTTCTCTGCGAAGGTTCACGATGGTGTTTTTTCAGTGCAGCTGGTCACATGTGCTCCTTTCCCAAGTCAAGGCTGATGACCTGGAGAGGAATGTGTGCAGACGCTCCGGCATCTTTGACGTCATCGTACCCTCTGCCGTTAGCTGATGCTCTGCCATCAAGGCTGAGCACTGGGCTTGGTGGCCACCGGCACTTCAACTCCCTTTTGCACGTTCGTCCTGAGGTTTGTAGGTAGAGCCTGGGACAGGGGGTCACGAACCGTCTGGTGAATCGATGGGCATGTACCTTCATGGTGGGACAGGGCACACCCTGCCACGTTTTCTGCCTTGCTGATGAGAGCAGTGTGCCAGGTGAATGTTAAGGAACAAGTGCCTTGTCACAGTAAAAATGTGCTGTGGACAGAAATTAGAAAAATGCCTTCCAAGGCAGACTTATGGGAAAGAGGAAGTCGTCTCATGCTGCTCCGTCGGCCTCGGCGGGGTGCGCTCACTCCTCCTGGGCAGTAAGCTCTCCGCACTAACGATCTGGACTTCTTTTGTTGGTCATTTTCTTTTAAAAAGTTGCAGCTGAAGTGTGGCTTGTCACCATTTGGAGAAGTGTAAGTTTCTTTCCCTTTTCAACACCTTTCAATTCAATGACTATTTATAGGGGGCCTGGGGGACCTCCTCCATCCCTGCACCTCTGACCTCTCATGTTTCCAGATGACAGCAGGGAGAAGAGCAGCCACCCTTCTCTGCAAGATGAAAAGTGTTCTTTTTATTCTGCCACAATGATTTAGGTGCTAGGGTCTTTTGGTGACAGTACCTACTAGAAGTACAGAAACATCCCAATAATTAATGTGGGACTATACAAATAAAAATAAGAGGCTTTCATCAACCCAAGAACGTTCCCCTGCATCGTCACATACCCCAGAGTCTTTGGTGTTCAGCTCACAGCCAGGCAGCACTGGGTTTGGACGAGCCTCCGAGACTCAGAGTCAAGGTAGGCACTGTGTCCTACCTGGTCTTCGTCGCTACACAGTGGAGTTTTTCCCTTTAAGGGTTTTCTTAATACTGGTGCAGACGATCCCTCATGCCCTAGATACCCTCTCTCACTAACGCTTCTACTACGCATTCAATCACTCCTTTCAACCACCAGCCAGCGGTATTGACCCTGACCACGAGGCAAGCCCCGACCGCAACCCCGACCGCAACCTTACACTGTGTTAAGAACGCTGGCCGTGGAGCGGATCGCAGCTCCATCACTCAGGAGCCGAGGACAAGCCACGTAACCTCTCGGTGCTGCAGTTTCCTCATCCATAAGAAGGAATAAGAATAATAATACCTACTTCCTAGGGTTATGATGATGGTTGAATTAATCCTGGGGTCTACAAGCCAGTGGATGCCTGTGAACTTGAATGCGGAAATTAGTTACATCTGGACTCGTTAGTTTTTCAAAGTTATGGTATCATTAAACGTGTCACTGGATCTTATTATTTAATGTGTTAAGAAAAAAGAAGTACTTTGATTATCATATAACTTTTCATTGTTTGGGCAACCATCTCAGTATGTTTTGTTTCTCTTGTGTCCCATCCCTGATAGGCTCCACTAGACGGCCAAGAAAAAGTAAAGTCTCCTTGAATTAATAAACATGCCAAGTACTTACAGTCATTCTGAACATAATAACCATGACATAGGTGTTCAGTGTTATTACTATTATCTCATTTAATTCTCACAGTAACTACTAAGAGGTAAATATGGCTATTATCATCCCACTGGAAGGTATGCTTATGAGGGCAGGGATTGTTTTTCTGTGTTGTTCATTGTGTATCCCCAGAACCTAACACGGGCGTGGCACATAGTAGACATTCGATAGATATTGGCTTAATGAATGTCCAGATCCCAGTTTTGCAGATGAGGACACCAGGGCGTTGAGAGGTGAAATAACACGTCCGTGGTCAACCGGCACCTACGTCATCAAGCCCCACCCATGTGGCTCCAGGGCTGGAGACTGAACTTCCTCACCTGCCGTTTCCTGGCCATTTCATAACTCTTCAAGCGGCAGTCTTTCCCCAGCATAGGGCTTGTATTTGGGAAAAGCAGTGCCTAGTTTTGCCTGAGACTTCTTAGCGGAAGCAGAAGGAGATGCTCATGCAGACCTGGGGGACCCAAGTTTCACCTGGTCCTCACGTGATAAGATGGCAAAAGTAAAGTCCCGTTAACAGGTGAGTGTTCATGGCTTTTCCCCTTTTACACCTGCTAAAGGGAATTTTGTCTTTCTCAGCTTAGTTGCTGGGCTTTTATGGTGCTGGATTTGGGTTTAGAGAAAATGGAGAAGTGACAGCAGGGATGTACTCCAGCAAGGATGGAGTTTCACCCACGGGAGAGGATGGTGAGTAGGAATCAAAGGGAAGAGACTGCGTCAAGGAGAGACAAGAGCCAGCAGGCCTGGGTGCCAGGGAGAGCTGAGAGTGACAGAGAGAGGTTTGGGGACTGCCTGCTGTGTTTGTGGAGAATGGAGGTCAGAGGTGGGCGTGGGAGGACTTTTCAAAGTTTTGTTGCACAAAACTTCTTGCCTCCCTCTCTCTCCCTACTCTTGAGTCACGAGCATTTCCTTTAGACACATAGTAAAAGCGTTAACTTCTAGGCCTCTGAGCTAATGGTCAGCTCAATACTACTTCAGGACAGGGACTACATACACTCCAACTTTCATGTGGTCAGTCAACACAAGGTCTCCACTGCCTTTCTCCTGCTCTACTTCTCCTTGTCAGGGTCAATGCTGCTAGGTTGTCCCAGGTCCCGGAGCACAGGACTCCTTACATGAGTTGGAAGATTGGCTCCTTCCTTGGCTGTGCGATTCATTTCATCATGTGGCCCAGAAGTGGCCCAAAATGTATCCTGTGTTTCTCTAAATTTTTCAGAAAAGCAGGTTTTTTTTTTATCTTCCATGAGTATCTGCAAAGCTAAACACACATATCTATGAAAACAAGTAATGGCTTGCAAACATAGTGCAGTCTAAATAAATTCTTTAAAAAAATTCTATAAAGAAAATGTAATCCGAAGGGTTAAGAATGACAGTTGAGGGTTTTGACTTTGACATGAGGCAGACGTGTTTAATCCCCAGCTCTGCCAATTATTAATCATCTAAATTTGGGCAATTGAGAATTGCCTGGTGGTCCAGTGGTTAGGACGCCACGGTTTCACTGCCAAGGGCATGGGTTCAATCCCTGGTCGGGGAACTAAGATCTCACAAGTTGCATATGGTGTGACCAAAAAAAAAGGGGGCAATTAACATAATCACACTAACCTCACTTTTCTCATCTGTAAAATAGAGATAATAATATATATCCCATGGTGTTTACTGTGAGGACTGAATGCCAGAATCCAGGTAAGATATTTAACAGGTGTTCACTATTACTCTTACTTAACAGGGAGCAATTTAGATGTACAGAGAAATAGCATGAAAAGGTCTTTCTCATTTGGTGTCTATTTACAGATCTGTAATTAACCTCTTTCTGGTTTTCCAAAACAGACTGCCCCAGAGATATATTCTGGTCTCTCTCTTTTGCAGGATAGAAAACTGCTTACATATGTGAAATGCCAGCTCTTCTTTCTGGCTTCTAGCAGCATCATTAAGGTTTGAAACCATCCAGATCCAAGTTCGGGTGAGGCATAGATCTGGGACTGGTGAGCTTCCTGGGTGCCCTGTGGGAAGGAAGCTTCTTGATCAGAGTGTTTCACAATGGGCTCTGGGCCCTGAGGGGATCCCAGGGCAGGCCTCTTCCTCCCAGGATGCTGAGCTCAGGGAGAGCCCTGTTTTCCCAAGATCACTTCCGGTTACAGTGAGGGGGGAAGCTGCTTCACGGGCCTTTCCCAGGGCCTTCATTTGCAACAAACCACTGTAACACACACACACACACACACCAAAAGACACATGAGAAGTTGAACATGTGGAAATAGATGATTTGAAAAGAAATGAATAGAAATGAAATAATCATTTTAAATTACTGAAAAAAATACAACTATACATCAACAACTGTGAAACAAAGATTTGGCACTCACCCTGAGTATTAAGAGCATGTAAGGCAAAGAGGGTATGAAAAGAATATGCAGTCATTTCAGCATGCCCAGCTCCACTATCCTTAGGTATTTGGTCACTTCAAAAGTCTATTTTTTGAAGTAGGCTGATTGTAAGGGTCCTCTTTCTCACTAGTATTGCAAAAAATAAAAAATAATTTCAATGATTTTACTTTGAAACAGTCTTTTTTCCCCTACCAGATTAATTTTCCTTAAATACCATTTTCCTCACAAGCTAAAAAGCTTTAGCAATTCCTGCTGGCTTTCAGACCTGATCCAACTTTCTCAGCCTGGAAATCTAGGTCATCCCATCATTGTCCGACCCTTCCCTACAGAAATCTTCCATCCCAGCTGGTATCCTCATTCTTCTGCAAACATATATCGCTCGTTGCTGCTTCAAACAGTTTAACCATGCTGGACCCCAAAGGAAGTCCCTCCTCCAAGGCATTTCTCTCCCTCAACTCATTTCTTTTCCTTCAATTCATGTTCATCTCTCAGATTTTTCCCCTCCAGAGATACTGACTGATTCCTTTACATGGAGAAGTCCCAGGTGTGACTGAAAGAAGTAAACAGATGATCCCCACAGTGCCTTAAGCAGAGCAGTTTCCCTTCTGGAGGCAGCGAAGGGCACCAGAAGGTTCATTTGTAGGGATAAATGTGTGTGTTTATGAATGGAATTTTCAATATTTAAATACCCCCTCTGAATTTATGTGCTTATTTACTTCAGTGTAGCCAAACATAACTCAAAATTCAGCTAATTTAAGACACAGTCTCATTCTGAATAAAGAAATGAAGCCAGCAAATCTTTTTCAAGGAGAAAATGTCTTTGAAAGGGATTTCTAAAGCTTCATTACATTACATGGAGAAGTTGGTTCTCTAGTGAATAAATAGAAGTCATAGCCTGCTTCTTGCAGTACAATTCTCGCAGAAAAAACGAACACACACCGCCTACTGATGGCGTTTATTTGGATCTGGGCAGGTAAAACACCGTTCCGTGTCCCAGCGCACAGAGATGGAGTCCTGTGTATCTGAGAGCACTTCCGGGAGAACAGCCCTGCGGCTTTTCATCAGAGAATCCCAGCCTGCTCTGGTGAGCCATGCAGTGTTTTTATGTGGGGAAGAAGGAACCAGGAATCCAGGGAGACCTTGTGGTCTGTGAGGTCCCAGGCACAGTGCTTTGAGGTGTTTTCCCACTTAAAGATCATAACACCTCAGCACCACAACTGCTGTTACCCCACTGTTACGGTTAAAGGCATTGCAATTACAGGATCAGTGCAAGAGCTGCGTTCTTTATTTCAATCCAAGGTAAACAAAATAACGATTACCTGTGACAGCTGGAACGCCCACTCTGTTGGGAGAATCATATACAAGGAGGCATGAAAGTGAGCTCAGGCTTGCCAAGCTCTAAATAAACGACACTTGCTCGTAGCAGGCGGTGGCGCCCAGAGTGACAGCATAGGGTCACGTAGCTTGGGCAGCACACAGGCAACCGTGGTTATGTCATAGGTATCACACGTTTGTAGTTTTATTAGTCCTGGCAGGTGGGAGTGAAGTGTCTTGTTCTACCAAAAGCAGCATATTACAGCAAATTTCCAGCAAACGGAAGTGAAGTATCTTGAAGAGTGGTGTCTTTTCCTAATTTCTGCCAAGGCGCCAGCCACGTGGCCTAGCAGAGGCTGGGGGGGCGGCAGCCCTTCAGTCGTTGACCATCCCAGGCCTCTCCTAGGGGGGTCTCCATTGCACTGGTCTCCCTGCCTCTGCACCAATGTGGCAAAACTTCCATGGTTTCCATCACCGTGAACCTTTGCAGACTTTCCTTAAAATAGTTTTTTAAAAAGTTAAGGAGTTGTATTTAGAAGTCAGGAGAGTTGGCGTGAGTCCTTGGGGGCTAAACCAATTTCTTTTAGAAATCAGTTTTTATGAATCTTGATTTCGTAAAATGTAGTAATCAACAGAAGAGCTTTTCTAGCATGTAAAATGGCAAATGCAAATGACAAGGATGCTCCTTTGTCCTTTGTTTTGGGACATCTGGCCTTGAAGTTTTAGGCTATTGACTTTATCAGCTAAGCCTCTTCTTAACTTACAGCATCTGACTCAGTATTTCCAGAAGGGGACCTGCCTGGGTCACAGCTTCCCCTTTTATGAACTGGTCGCCTGGACACAGGCATGGGGACAGCAGCCATGATTCTAGCACCAAAACCTGGGCAGGGTGAAGACAGCCGGGCGCAGGCAATGGGCTCTTCTCTTTGGGGACTGAAACGTGGGACCGAGGGACACAGTGCCTGAGGGATGACAGAGCTGAGTCGCACTGAATGCAGCGCCACAGTTGAGAGGGGCTGCTGCGGACCTGACTGCTTCCTCCCAACCTTGGGTGTCCAGATCTTCCACGAGCTCTTGAGCTACTTCAGTATCCTTCGTGTATACATATATACACGTGCGCAAACATATATATAATCTCTTAAAAGTAAACTTCATTTTTAAAGCAGTTTTACCTTTATTGAAAAATAACAAAGATAGTACAGAGAGTTCGCATATACCACACACCTAGTTTTCCCTTTTAGGAACCTAGCACGTTCATCACAATTAATGAACCAACATCGATACATTGTGATTAACCAAAGCCCATACTTTATTCAGCTTTCCTTAGTTTTACACGGCGTTGCTTGTCTCTTCCAGGATCCCATCTAAGCTACCATATTACGTTTACTTGTTACGTTTCCTTAACCTGCTCCTGGCTGTGACGGGCTCGGACCTGTCTCGTTTTTGAGGACCTTGACAGTTTTGAGTAGTACTGGTTAACTATTTTGTAGCATATGCTCCTCTGTTAGGATTTGTCTGCTGTTTCTCCCATGCTTAGACGGGGGTTCTGGGTTCTGGGAAGGAAGACCACACACACTGTCAACATGACTTGTCATCACTCTTGACATTGGCCTTGATCACCTGCCTGAGGTGGTATCAGTCAGGTCTGTAATCTCAAATTTATTATTACTTAGTGTGTCTGTCTCTATCTTTTTTGCTTACATGGTTTCTGTTTTTTTAATCTTAGAATTTAAACTCAGATCTCAGAGACTTATCTATTAAGTTCCTTTGTTTCCTGCTCATTTACCAGGGAGAGGGAATTTGGGGATAAAGGGGTAGTCATGAGAAAACTACAAGAGTTAAGAAAATAGAGGCAACAAAACAAGAGTGCCGTCTCCTCAAGCGCCGTCTTAGTTGGCAGCGCAACGTCTGTGTGTGCACACCCGCAGATTGTTTCTCCTGCCGCAGCACCAAGGCTTTCCATTCCGCAATGGCTCCTCCTTACGCATTTCTTAATCTTCTGTGTGCAAGAAGGAGTCACTCAGTTTCCAAGTGGCTTGGTGAGGAAGCTTCTCATTTCCAGGTCAGCACTAGTTAACGAAGGATGGTGGATCGTAGGCTCTGGGGAACAAAAGTAGAACAAGAGTGATTGTGCTTGTGACTCTCTCCCTTGTGAGCTCAACAAGGTAAGTACAAAGATGACTATTAATTAAATATAAGTTCTGAGCAACCCATTTCACTGTCTCTGTTTTTTCTCAACTTTTCTATCAATGCGTTTCTTTCTCAATGTAAAACACTTATTCCAATCATAAGCATTGCAAAGTGATGGTATTCTTTGTACCTTGGGGCTGTTCTTGCACAATGAGTGTGGCTAAATAGAGATAGGACTCATTTTGGGGTATGTTATCATTGTTCTCACTTTATAATCATGGCGAAAAGAGTTTTGGTCTTTTTCAAAAATGCCAAATGCAATTAAAAAATTCTTTGTCTTATGCTCACCTCAAATGCCGTGGATTGAAAGTGTTTTTTTCTTCTTTTTTATAAATTTTTATATATATATATATATATATATATTTTTTTGGCTACATTGGGTCTTCGTTGCTGCGCGCGGGCTTTCTCTAGTTGTGGCGAGCAGGACCTATCTTTGTTGCGGTGTGCAGGCTTCTCATTGCAGTGGCTTCTCTTGTCGCGGAGCACAGGCTCTAGGCGCGTGGGCTTAGTTGCTCTGCGGCATGTGGGATCTTCCTGGACCAGGACTCGAACCCATGTTCCCTGCACTGACGGGTGGATTCTTCACCACTGCACCACCAGGGAAGTCCCTGAAGAGTGTTTCAAAACTACTCCAAACTCCTTCAAATTAACAGCTTTCCAAACTTGGGAGGATGAAGGCATATTCGATTTAGTACGAGGAACTTTGTGTGTGTGTGTGTCTGTGTGTGTGTGCGTGCGCGTGTGTGTGCACGTGCGTGTGTGTGTGTGTGCGTGCGCGTGTGTGTGCGCGTGTGTGTGTGTGCGCGTGTGCGTGTGCGTGTGTGTGCGTGTGTGCGCGCGTGTGCGCCTGTGTGTGTGTGACCGTCAGATAGGCATGTCTTACAGGCGCACCTGAGACCACACACAGGCTGAGGCTCCTCAGGTGAGCACCCCGGCATTGAAGCAATTATCAGTCTCTTTAATGTGTCTCATTAGCCCAGAGGTCCTTAACTGTCTTACTGTAACACACTTGGTGACAGCTATGCTGAGGCCCACGTGCAGCCTTGTGTTCATGGGATCATTCACCCACATATCATGCTGTCATTCCTCACCCCTCTTGCTAAGCGTTATTAGCCAGCTTTCAGTTCACACCTAGAAGCCCTTGAGGAGAAAGTCAGTTGCCAACTGCATCAGAATCCAATCTGGAAAAGTTGCCGGATAGACCATAGTCGCTGCTAGTCGTTTGGATGGGTGCTTCTTGCTCAGGTACCACTGGTGGATTGAAACCCTCCCATCTTAAAACGAGTTCCAGATTAATTCAGTTAGCAAACGTTCACTGGGCACCGACCCCGTGCCAGACTTGGTGAATAAGTCAGGCGAAGTCCCTGTCACCATGGGGACAGCTTCTTTCCTTTCACTCGTAAGCAACATCAAGCTGGTGCTCTGGGCTCAGAGGAAAAATTTTCCCCCAAATTGATAGGCCTAGAATCTTGACGAAGGGCCCCGGATTAGTGAAGGACAAAGCAGAGTCTCTCGACCTCCCGAACATACCTGCAGGTACTCGCCCCTCACCAACAGGGTCACTGCTGGAATGAGTTAGTCAAGGATGCGTATTTGGGAAGAGAATAGCAGGCGAGATCGTATCAGTATCTCAGGGCTTCTGTAACTTTCAAAAGCCCTTCAGGTAATTGTTATACCCTCCGCTGGCTCTTCTTCTGGAGCAAGCAGACGTGAGTATCTGCAGGTGCTTATGTTTATGGTGTTTTGTGTGTTATATCATTGTAGTCGCAGGATTCGGGCTGACCGGTGATGCACAACGGTGGCAGTGAGTGTGTGGGGCTTGGTGCAGTGAAAGGAGATGCAGGCATGAAAACAGAACCTGGGGACCTAGGAGCTAGTGACCTGATCTGGGAAGAATCGGTCATTGATGCTAAAGCCCAGCAGTCAAACACCATCAGAGACAAACCTGGAGCCTCGCGTAGTTAGGCTTCTGATCCTGTAACAGGGGAGCCCGGAGAGGACCTCCCCAGACTGAGGAAGAGCGGCGTTATCGCAGGGCGTGTGGGAAGGGTGGCGTTCAGGTCAGATTTAGGTGAGACTGTGTTGTGATGGACTCAGAGCAGAGCAAGCCCGTCAGTCATATTTTATTAACATTTAGTAATATTCTTGCTGACATCAAGTATGAGCTGAAAGGTGGATTCAGAGTCCTATTTCCTTGGTAACCATAAAGTTAAGATAAACATGGAATGCTGTTTCCCCAGATCTCTTATCCGAAGGTCTGCACCTGAGGAAATCAAGGCTGCGTCCTTGTGTCGAAGGGACACACAGGCTCCCATCGTCCAGGAAAGAGTGACTCTTCCATTCTCACTGACACTCAAACAGCTAAGTTTCTGACAGCCTATGATTTTAGAGAACAAGTTTTTATCGCTCTGTGTCCTTGGTGGTAAGAAAGCAGTTTTCGGAGGCTCGCGCTAGTACGACAAGATGCAGCTGTAAAAATTTGACTGAGGCACCCAGAGACGATAGATGTAAAATTCTGAAAGTTACCAGAGCCAGAAGCAAATCTCAAAGGAAATAGCTCAGCCCTTTGAGGCCTCTTCAGAATCCCTCACTCAAAGTCGGATAACAGGGCAGCGGTAGAGTGCAGGGAAGAACCTATGAAGGTTTTCTTTGAGGGAAGCGATGCTGAGTCCCACATAACCACTCGTCCAAGCTCTTCCTGTTTATCTCACAGGAGAGGGGGTGTCAGAAGCACCACAGGGCAGCTTGATTTGTGTCCTCCGGGGTTTGGAATGCCTGACTTTCACCCGAGGCATCCAAAGCGGAGAGGCTGCAGGTAGCAGCTTGAGGCAGCAGTTCAGAGAGAGAGAGGGCAGGGGAGGGGGACCCGCGTGCTCTGGGAGCAGCTGCGCCCCACCACTGTTGCCCGTAAAGCGTGTATGAGCATTTCCTGAGGGCCAGAGGAGGGAGCTGCGCTGGAGATGCTGACGTCACAATACCTGGAGGGGTCTTCTCCAGTGGGAACACCTGTGGAAGGTGGGCTTCAGGGACCAGAAACTACGGGGGTGGCAGCCAGAGAAAACTGCATTGTCTAGGTCGTGAGAGGCACAGTCGGATGTTTCAAGTTCAGGTCAATGAAGCTCGAAGTGTTGATCAAAATGTTGGCATTTGTATTAAAATTTCTGAATTAAAACTGTATCCCGTGGCTTAAACTGATCAAAGGGTTTGAATACTGAACAGCCATCAGCACAGTGATGAGACCATCCAGGTTTTCATCTGGGCAGGGGCAGGCTTCCCTCTGAGGACATGCTGAAGGGACAGTGCTGGGCAAAGTTTCGCCTTCCGCTTCCATCCAGCCCCGAGGTTCTGTTTGCCCTACACGCTGGTCTCATCAGAGCCGAGAGCAAGGTCACCAACTTGGCAAGTGCTTTTGTTCCTTAAATACACTGAGGTCAAGACGTATCCTCCAGACAGGGGGATTTGGAATTAGTAGAAGGCTAACGGCAACTTGAAACTGGAAGAGACAAGGGTACTTGGTGTCGGGAAGCCACCTGGAGTAGGGAGATATCAAGAAAGCTGGCCTCTACGTCAGTGTGAAAGGACAGGGGAAGACTGTCACTGAGTAGAGAATGGAGTCTCACTGACTGGGGGACACGATGAAGACCTCTCTGGTCATCTACCCAGTGCCTGTTCACCTGGACATCTCTGCCCATCAACAGGGATGTTACTTAGCAGCCATGCCAGTGACCTCCATCCTCCCCACACCATAGGTGATGGGGGGGAGGGGGAGACCAAGCTGGGCCAGTTATATCTTCTCTCCATAGAACCTGGGATTGGGTCAAGGGAGTTGATTCAGTCGTGTGTGTGTGTGTGTGTGTGTGTGTGTCTGGGGTAGCTTTACTCTTACTTACGGACACAGGAGCTTGGAAAGCTGTTTTCTGGAGAAGAATAGAGCAGAAGTGTAGAGAGAGGCAGGTCTGAAGACAGAGAAAACTTCAGCTGAGTTTCTCATGGCTTTTCCGTCTCTGGCTCCCAGCCTTCCTGAAGACTGGCTTAATTTGCTTATACTGGGCTGGCCAAAAAGTTCATTCGGGCTTTCCCACAACATCACCCGAACGAAATTTTTGGCCAGACCAATCTTTGGCTTCTATAAGACACCCCTCTATCCTTATAATTAATTTTTGAACTCTATTATTAAGGTAGAGGAATTACTCTTCAGTGGCTTTGAAGCACTGTGTCAGACATTGCAAAGACTGCATTTTAAAATTTCTTAGTTGCTGTATCTTTTGACGCGCCATCAGTCAGATGTACTGAGATTCTATGACATTTCCCAGGCTTTCCTC
Organism: Globicephala melas; assembly: GCF_963455315.2. Taxonomy (NCBI): domain Eukaryota; kingdom Metazoa; phylum Chordata; class Mammalia; order Artiodactyla; family Delphinidae; genus Globicephala; species Globicephala melas. The sequence goes on along the minus strand of NC_083315.2, from coordinate 919,667 downwards.
TGATTGGCAGGCGCTGTCTCTCTTCCCTTATGGATATCTGCTAATTGTAACTTCAACTGAGAAACAGCGGCACCAGCAAGCACAGGGAAGGGCGGGAACGAGCAGCACAGATCTCTACCCCAGGGGCTTTAGCTCTGTCCTAATTCTGGTCGAATAGGATTAACACTCTTAACCCATTGCTATCCAAAAAAGAATGTCACAGTGAAAAGTGGGTATCTGCTAATTTTAATGACCTTTGTTGAAGAAATGAAGGAGATGATGATGTGAAACAACGATCAGCTTATTTTCATACTTTGTCAGCCCCCATGCCTTCGGAATGTTGTCACTCAGTGGGTTTTTGTTTCCACCTTCTGGGTCCACCCATGCGAGGCAAGCTTGTGATGTGCGGAGAGTTGATTTTTTGGTGTGCCATGGTCTCTAAGGCTTCGCATCAGATTCCCTTCCTCCTGCCTGCTGCCCAGTGTTCATCTGCCGTTGCCCCTGGATCTGGAACCTTGTCCCCTGTCACTGGGATGACTCCTGATTCAGAGCTCCCTTGAGCTCCCCCATCGCCTGTGCAGAGCTGGTTTGCCTCTAGCCCCACCCGGGTCTGTGTCTCACACCCGGCCTGTCCCTGGCAAATAGTCCGCTCTTCATAGATCTATGCTTGATAGACTGACATAGTCAATGAGCGCCCATTTAAAAAGTTAATGATCTTATTGCAATATTAGCAACTTAGGAGAAAGAAATCTCCTTTGCCCCTTTCTGGAAGAAAACAGCCCACCTGGGGAAGTGGAGGGAAGGCCTACCTTTCACTGACGCTTGAAGTATTGAGCAACACATCAGGAATCCATGCAATAGAATTCAAACTTCTCGCCATTGCCTACCAGGCCCCACCGTCCTCTCTGCCCATCTGGGACCCCCCTCCCGCACCAGCCTAGCCACCTGGCCCTCTCTCTGTTCCTCTAACACGTCGCTTTTCTTCCTCCTTCAGGGCCTTCGCCCTGCTCTTTCCTCTGCCAGGAATGTCGTAGCCTTGCAGCTGTGTAGAGCTGTGGTTTCTCACTTAGGTGGCGCCTCCAATCGTAGCATTTCTCCTAGAGCGTTTCTCCTTAGAGTATTCCTCTCTCTTTTCCCAATTTACAGTCACTCCCCCACCCCTCAGGTCACTGTTTCCCTCTTTGTCCTGATCCCTTTCTGTAATTTATCTGTTCCCTGGTTCATTATCTGTCTTCTCCAACTGATAAATAGCTTCCAGTCTGTCTTGTTCAAGACTATACTTAGCTGAGTGCCTAGTTCACGGCAGCAACTAGTAGTACTTGGTAATTAGTATTGATTACATGTTTGGTGAGTAAGTGAATAAAAGAATAATCTTTGATATAAATTACTTGATCTCAAAGAAAGAATGTTAGTGACAGAATCTTAGGTGTTATTGTGGAATAAACTACTAGGAGTGCTAAGCCCTTCTCATCCCTCCCTCCTCCGCACCCCCTTCTTCTTCTTTTAAACATAACTAGATCTCAACACTAAGTTTCTTTCTCAGAATACTCTGGGACACATATTTTCAGACTAGCGTTTAGAATTCCATTTCTTACAAGGGTTCTATAAAAAAGTCTTTGTTAGGTAATGAGGTTACTCTGTCCTCCAAAGAGCTTTACCTTATTCTCCAGAAATGAGAGAAAAAAAGATTTGTCTCATTCTTTGTATGAGGTTTCTTGCCCTTACATCACTTCAAGTTCATGTTTACCTTAACATTCCTTTCCTTCCTTACGCTTGACTTTTGCCGATCTGCATTTTGTCTCAACACTGTAAGTTTTATGGAGCTGTTGGGTGAAGTGCTTCACTTCAAATAGCCTATTTCAGAACCTCGTGGGAATGACAAAAAGAACAAATAGAAGAGGAAAGCAGCTAGAGAGGGTTAAGCGAGTGTGGTCCCCAGGTGAGATATACTTCGCCCGCTTTCTAGACTGGCTGGCGTGGTCTGAGAGCTCAGATGACTGTAGGTCTTCATCTCCACTCCCTCCTCCCTCTGCTTCAATCTTCAAAATCTAAGCCTCATCTCCGACGGCTGTCATGTTCCTTTCTTTCTTAAAATTCCCTCCATTAGCTGAGTTCTCCAGTTCATCTTCTAAATTTCTTTCTGTAGTCTAATTTTTTGGTTAAAGCTTTATTGTGTATTTTGTATTCTCACTTCTTGCTATGAATCTGCTCACTGGGCAGTTCATTATACACTATATGTTGGGTAAATAGTAGTTATATGGAAAGAGTATTTATAAAGTTCTTTAAGACAGCTCAGTCATATTTATAAAGTTCTTTAAGACAGCTGAAGGGTGTACTTTTTTTGATGGCCCTCAGGTGTTGCGTTTATTACTGTATTTTCTTCTGTTGTGGAAGGATTAGTTCCCACGGATATCCTCAAAGTTTGCCTTTATCATTCTGTGTAACTTATTCATGTCCTATTAAACATTTTTTTTTCTAATTATACAAGTAATACACGTTCAATATGGAACACGGAAAGGTAAAAAAACAAAACAAAAAAACACAGCATAATCTCGCCAGGGGTGAAAACATTTCACACCTTCTTTTTGCATATGCCAATTTCCCTGTGAATCTTAGGCAGCATTTTAAAGAACACCCAAGAGGTCGCTCTAAATCTAAGCGATGTTAAGGATTAGCTGCTATTCAACAAGTTCATACGGAAATCAAAGACTCTTGGTGGAATAAGGAAGCTCGCTTCTAGCAAAGGAACCTGGGCACCCGGGGTTCCCTTAAGGAAGGCAGCTAGCTGGTACACGAAACAGCTGGTTCTGCAGCCACCCGGGGGCGGAGCGGGCGGAGGCGGAGCTTCGATGATTGGGGTAGGGGGAAAGGAGCTACAGGGCTTCCACCAATCAGGGCTCTGCTTTGTTTTCACGTACCGACCAATGAGGGAGCGCTGCTGGCGAGCCTGTCTTCAAATCGGAGACGTGCACCCCTATCGCAGCCAATCAGCAGGCGCCTCTTACACAGCGTCCACCGCGTTCTCGCCCCGCGGGCGGAGCGGCCCCGCCCCGCCCCTCCCCTCCGGCCTCGGCCCCGCCCCGCCGCCGGGCGGCGGGCTGGAGCCGGGGCCGGGCTACCGGACTCGTGCGTCTTGCGCCCGCCGCGGCGGTGCCGAGTCCGCAGGCTGCTGATTGTCCTTCGCGGCGGCCGCGGTAGCAGCCTCCTTACCTCGGCCGGGGCTGCCTGCGCCGGACCGAGCGCGCTTCCCGCGGCCACGGCCGCCCGGAGCAGGTAAGGGGCGCTGGGGCTGCAGCGCCCGTCCGAGCCCGGGCGCGGGGCGGGCTCCCTGGCTCTCCCGCAGCCGCGGCCGGCAGGTCCGCGTCTCCCGGAGCCTCCCGGCCGCCTCGGGGCGCCTCCGCTGGGAGCGCACGGCCGCTGCACCTGGCGGGGCGCGGGGGCGGGGAGCCCTGCAGGTGGAGGGGAGACGCGGAGTTGAGTCAGTCCGGCTCGCGGCGCAGGGGACCTGCTGATAAGGAACGATAAGCCAAGTGGCTTTTTTTTTTTTTTTTTAAAGTGGGAAAGGTGTCTGTACTTAGGTGGTGTGAGTTACAGCCTTCATGGACACGGGCGCTTTGCAGTGCGTTTAGACAGGAACATGATTTACTTATTATTATTTTAAAATTCGAAACAGCCTTTAACGTGAACTTATTGGAGGTTTTTTCTTCCGTGACAAGTAGACCCAGCAGTGTGACTCACCTTTGTCTGGGCTGCAGTGCGGGCCGTGCGGTGGGGACGAGGGGAGCAACGTGGATGGCGATGCCGAGCTAGTGTGCAAGAGTCTGGGGGTGGCACCTTGTCTCTGTCTCTCCTCGTGGGTGGGTGTAGACTTGAGATTCGTTTTCTTTTTCTTATTTTCTAAACATTAGCATTCGAATTAGAAAAAAGCCTTTCTAAACATAGCCTCCGGGCTTTAGGTTTTAGGGCTGCACCTGCTACCCACGCAGTCATACTTTGCAGACGAGTCCTAGGCAGTTAACTACAGTGATGTGATTTACCTGTGATGAAAAACCTTGAATTGCTGTTACCTTTTCTTTGACTTGCGTAACAGCTTTTTCTCATTCACCATTTGTTCACAAGTGAAATGAAGGTCACGAGTTTTAGCGGAAATGGCAGACTCTTGGAGCAGGTCCTCCCTTCCAGGTGCACTGCATTTAGGTCTTTTAATTGAGAAGCTCACTGCACTGCATCAATATTGGTATCCTCTTACTCTCCAGAAGCAGGTAGTGCACCTCAGGCCCATTTTGCAGGTATGTAAGCTCAGAGCCCTAGAGATGAAGGGAATTCTGCCCCAGGTCTGTAGACTTCTGCTATTATATACCTGTTATGGGTTTAATGCACGGTCCAGTACGGTTCCCACCGTCAAGCAAGCTTCTGCATACCGATTTGATTCCCATGTACACCAGTCAGAGGTGGAGATGGTTATTTCCAAGTAAAATATTCTTAGGCTTTTTTTTTTTTCCTCTTAGGTTGCTAAGATAGTTTGAATTTCACCAGAAAGGTGATTTTTCACACAGGTAAGAAAACCTAGCGGTGCTATGTGAAAAATCTCTATTTTAAGTTTTGGGAGGTTTTCCACGTTAGAAAACCTTATCTTCTTTGTTTGCGTCTCTGGCTTAGCATTGGACTTGAGTACTGCTTTCTGAATTGAACTAGTTAATATTCATAACGTAAGTAAAACTGAAGCATAACACATTTTGGTTATGATTTTGTTTCAGGAAGTTTTTACTATAAATTTAGAAGTGTCGAACATGTAAAAATCATCTCTTCCTTGATGAGAGTAACTCAAGGGATTTTGGGGGTTAATGGCAAGTGGGGTTAGACGGGTAGTTGAGAGGGTCCCCTTGAATGATGTCAAGGCTTGGGGAACCCAGGGAGTTGTTAGGTTATGTTAAATTTATTAGTCATCAGGAACATAGAAATGTCTTATTTATTACTGAATGGAGCTGTTAGTCATGAAGCGACATCTTGTTTTCATGGCAGGTGCTCTGCTGGGTGGAACATGTACATTTTGACATAACTTATTTGTCATGTAAGGCATCCCTTACATAGGGCTTGTCCGTTCGGCTCTGATTCTGTTTACTCATTTGTTTTTGCATTAATGTCTTTACTTAATTTTTACTCCTCTGGTCAAATTAAAATTTCTAGCACCCAAGCAGAACATTCCATAAAGAAACCTTTATCATCTGCTAATTTGTACAGAAAGTGAGATCTCTTCCGATGAGCACCTCTTGCAGTGTGGGAAGTTGGAAAGAGATTTAGGCCGCTTGTAGGGTGTTTACCTGTATTCTTAGCTATAGGGCCTGTAGCCCCCGTGTAATTTTCAGGGTTTCTACCCTTCAAAAAAGATTTAATTACGACGTTACACAGCTTCCACTAGATGGTGCACTGGGTGCTGTTTACTGGAGATTTCAATCAGGTTTTTTTTGTTTTTATTAAAAGCATTTCACTGACAAAGATACAAATGTGCTGCAGCTGTCATCACTGAAATTCAAACAGAATTGCAATCAGTGATTTAAGTCAGTTTTATTAAATGAGATCATTTGGAAGGACATGGCAGCTTAATTTAAAGTGAGGGAAGTTGTTAGTCATTTTAGAAACAACAGAACCTAGAACAGAGTGTGAATTTATGGGTCCTTATTTATGTACCCTGGAACTGGTTTGTGTTTTGTTGAAATCTTACGTGAACTCTGGTGAGCTGTTTGAGCGTGCTTTTATGCTTTGCCTTCTTAGATTCCTGATTCTTTAAACGAAGAGGTAGGACGAAGTGGCTGTATGTAGCAAGATTATTTGATACCTGCTCTGAACGAATACGTAAACATCTTTTTTTTCCAGGCGTGTAAAACAGTTTTTATTCCTTGAAGGCTCACTTCGTAAATCCTTCTGTTCTTATGGGAAAGCATGATTGTCAGCTTCACTTAGGAAAGAGCGGGTAGCTTTCTTTCTCCCTTGGGTGGCGGGAGCTCGCTTGTTACTGGCCTGGTTACTGGTTAAATTGCTTGTCACTGATGGTTACAGAAAGGAGATGAGAAAACACAGACGCAGCTTTGGTAAAATGCTTGCCGTTTTAGGGTTAGAAATGGCAGGGTTAGTGCAGAGTAAGGACTAGTCAGGGTGACTGCATGTTGTGAGATGTTTTGTGGAAAACACTGGACTTTTAAAGGGCAGCGCAAGCACTCAGGTGAGAAGGTCTGTGGGCGGTTGGTGTGTGTCTGTATGATCCAGTTCTGCTGAGCTTTGTGTGGGCAGGAGAGCTTTGGTAGTTTGCTTCTTGGAACCAGCTCTGGTCCTCAGGGGAGCTGATGGTGGTTTGGGAGGGGAAAATACGTAGGTGCTGCTCCTTCCAGGAAGGAAGCTCCTGGCGGGGCTGCCCGCCCTTGGGGGAGCGTGGCCGGGCGGTGGGCGGTGTAAGCAGCTGGCGGATGAACACACTGCCTGAGTGTGGGCTTCCCCCAGTCAGGGAGCACTGAGTCAGCTTTACAGACGTCCCGTGGTCCAGGCTCGGACTGCTTAATGCTGCTGGCTTCGAATTTATGTAAAATAAGTAGAATCCTGAACTTGGTAAAATGAATGACTTGTGTTTGCAAGTGAATGGCTTAAGAGAGTTACTTGGCATGTGTTAGGTTCTCGAATTATGGTAGGTGCTTGAACATACTTACCTCTGATACCCGGTCTTCCATTCCCTTTGGAAAAAGGCGTTATTAGAAATAGGAAACCTTGAATACGCATGGAGCTGGGGTGTTCGTATTGGGCAGTTGATTTGGGGACAAAAGAAGGCACTGGTCTAAATACTTCTTTGAGCAGAGAAGGGTCAGGCAGGGTGCCCTAGAGGGCTGGTCCAGCTAAGGGGCAGGGAAAACTTTAGGACGTACTGCTGTAGCCTGTACAGTAAAAGCCTCTGATTAGCTTTACTTGTGATTAAAAACTTGCTCTTTGCAAGACAGTGTCTCTTTATGTGTACTTACAGCAATGTGAATCATGAGAATCAAACATTTCTGAGGGTTGTAAACTTCTTTTTTTGGCGCTTGGAAGTTTGTGAAAATGAGGTTGTAAAAGTTTGGAGTGGAGCTAAGGATGAAAAGGATTGTGGAGCCGTGGACTCAGATTTGCCAAGCTTCTGTAGCTGATAATCAAAATAGTTTTTTTTCCTCTTCCTAATATGGCTTGGGATTCAAATTGTGAAGATTCTGTTTGGACCTCTGTGCTCCCTTTCATGTTTGGAATGTAGCTCAGTTCCCAGGAAGGCCCATCAGAGTTGACTGTTTTTTAGACGGTCTAATCAGGGTACAGAGTCCAGGGGGGAGGAGGCGCCGTGATGTGGGTAACGAGGAAATGAATTAATATCATTTAGATCTTTTTAAAATAGGGTCACAATTTCGCATTTTGGAATTTTCAAAATGGTAGTCATTTCACCTTTAACATACATACAGCTGAGTATGAAAACTTGAGGCTGAGGTTGTCAAACTTTATCATTCCTCAGAATCCCCGGGAGGGCTTGTTAAAATTCAGGTGGCTGGTTCACTCCCATAGTTTGGTTCCTCCGGTCTGGGGATGGGCCCTGAGAATATGCATTGCTAATAAGTTCCAGGGTGACGGTCGGTGGTGCTTCTGGTCCGGGGAAAACCACTGACAGGATTCCAGGGGGGAATAGAAATGTGGCTAAGAACCCAGGCTTTGAATCCCTGCTCTGCCTGTTCTTCCTTCTTTGACATCAGGCAACCTTCTTACCTCTGGTTTTTCATTTCTAAAGTGGAAATAATGTAGTAGTATGTTGTTGGGAGTATTACGTGACCTCAAATGTGTATAAAAACTCGTAGGACATTGCCTGGAGGGTTGCAAGCCTGCAATCAATGCTGGCTTTTAATCATAAAAGTCAACTGGACGTTGCCTGGAGGGTTGCAAACATGCAATCAATGCTGGCTTTTAATCGTAAAAGTCAACTAGTGAATGCAATAACTAGAATCCTGAACCTTGTGGAGTTGAGGTATGTTCTTTAAGGACAGAAACTTCTGTCTTTATCCTCATTTCTCTGCCGTGTGCTATGGGAAGGAAACATGAGTACTCAACTTCTGTTTAATGAATGAAGGGAAAGTTTGTGGATCCTAATAATTTTCCAGAAACCTTTTTAGAGACATAGAACATTTACGTCGCTGGTGTCTTTTTCCCCCTCTAAAAAGCTTGAACTCTTTGGTCAAAATGTATTGGACGCTAGCTGTAATCACTGTGGTCCATACTTTATGGAACAGGAGTCTTAAAGGTGGTTCCTTGGGGTTCAGTTACAAGGCAGCACCTGGATGTTCTTCAGGACATCTGCAGTCTCCCCTGGAGAGTGGTGACTGAACTTGATGCCCTCGATGCAGTTCCTGGAGATCTTTCCGAAGCTTGCGGGATGCCTGATTCCCTTTCTTCCCACGGATCTCTGAGAGCTTTCTTCTCTCTGGCGATCCCCTGGATAGGAGCCCCTCCCTTCCCATCGCTTCCTGTCACAATCACACATTTTATTTCCATTGTAGCAGTTATCACACGCGTAACCGTAGCTTTATCTGTTTCCTCTTTATTGTTTCCTTCACTGGAACGTCAACTCCGAGGGCAGGGACCTAATCTTCCCTATTGTGTCCCCAGCACGGGCGCAGTGCCTGGTGAACAGGGACCTGCCGGTTCAGTGAAGGGGCGTGTGAGATGGGGACCCCTCTCGATCGGGTGTGCAGACCCGAGTTAGTGGTCCTCTGTCACTACCGGTCCACGCAGAGCCTCTCGTGTTACTTTATTGCGTTTCCCCCTTTTCTCCTCACAGCCCCCTCTCTCAGGCATAGGTGTCGTTTCCTTGAGTCCCGCCCGGTTATTGGCTGGGCTGGCTGTGCTCGGTCACGCTCCCCACATGCTCGCTGGGCTGGCTGTGCTCGGTCACGCTCCCCACACGCTCGCTGGGCTGGCTGTGCTCGGTCACGCTCCCCACACGCTCGCTGGGCTGGCTGTGCTCGGTCACGCTCCCCACACGCTCGCTGGGCTGGCTGTGCTCGGTCACGCTCCCCACATGCTCGCTGGGCTGGCTGTGCTCGGTCACGCTCCCCACATGCTCGCTGGGCTGGCTGTGCTCGGTCACGCTCCCCACATGCTAGCTGGGCTGGCTGTGCTCGGTCACGCTCCCCACATGCTAGCTGGGCTGGCTGTGCTCGGTCACGCTCCCCACATGCTTGCTGGGCTGGCTGTGCTCGGTCACGCTCCCCACACGGTCGCTGGGCTGGCTGTGCTCGGTCACGCTCCCCACACGCTCGCTGGGCTGGCTGTGCTCGGTCACGCTCCCCACACGCTCGCTGGGCTGGCTGTGCTCGGTCACGCTCCCCACATCCTTGCTGGGCTGGCTGTGCTCGGTCACGCTCCCCACATGCTAGCTGGGCTGGCTGTGCTCGGTCACGCTCCCCACATGCTCGCTGGGCTGGCTGTGCTCGGTCACGCTCCCCACACGCTCGCTGGGCTGGCTGTGCTCGGTCACGCTCCCCACACGCTCGCTGGGCTGGCTGTGCTCGGTCACGCTCCCCACATGCTCGCTGGGCTGGCTGTGCTCGGTCACGCTCCCCACACGCTCGCTGGGCTGGCTGTGCTCGGTCACGCTCCCCACACGCTTGCTGGGCTGGCTGTGCTCGGTCACGCTCCCCACATGCTAGCTGGGCTGGCTGTGCTCGGTCACGCTCCCCACACGCTAGCTGGGCTGGCTGTGCTCGGTCACGCTCCCCACATGCTCGCTGGGCTGGCTGTGCTCGGTCACGCTCCCCACACGCTCGCTGGGCTGGCTGTGCTCGGTCACGCTCCCCACACGCTCGCTGGGCTGGCTGTGCTCGGTCACGCTCCCCACATTCTTGCTGGGCTGGCTGTGCTCGGTTACGCTCCCCACATGCTTGCTGGTACTTGATAATTCCTGAGCTTATAATTTTTTTCTAACCTGATGCCCCAGATGGAGCGTCTGGGCACATATGTTACTGTTCTTATTTGCGATTCTCTGGTTACTAGTGCAGTTAAGTATCTTATCAGATGCTTATTAAGTGTGTGGGTTTCCCTTTCTGCGAACTGGTACTGACATATTTATCTGTATTTAATTGTTTTGCAGGGGGAGCAGTCTGTGGTATTTTAATGGCTGGCTTTTCTTCGGGGTGTTCCATGAAGAGGATGATTTCATCTTTACATAATGTTCATGTGTCATTTCCTTCCAGTTCGCGCTCTCTGTGTGTTCTTGCCTCACTGTATTTGTCTAGACTTGCGCCGATGCGTTGAAGATGAGCAGAGATAGTGGCTGCTTGATCACTTTAATACCCTAAAGGGAATTCGTTCTTAGTTTTGCCTCTAATTGGGAGATTTCATTTTTATAAATTGTATTTGATTTCATTTTTGTAAAATTTGTTGTGACTTCACTGTCGTTCGAAAAGCTGGAGAGGTAAAAGCAGAGAACGCTCTTCCTGATCTTTGTAAGGAAACTGACCTGATGGTATTTAGCTCTTAACCCTGAAAAGTTACAGTTGTCTGTACTGAGGTTTTTAAATTAAATATTTGAATTATTTTCATCAGGCTTTTCCAAGGTAAGTTGTATACGATGACTCTGGTTAGCTGAACGCCGTCGTGGGTTTGGAAGAACAAAGCAGAAGTCGTTATGCATCTTATACCGTGAATTTTAAAAACTTTATTCAAGTGTAAGATATACCTAGAAAAATGCCTATACCATATACCTAGACATATATGATGCATCTGTCCTAAGTGTGCGGCTCCCTGAATTTTCACAGAGCAAACACACTTATGTGAGCAGCATTCAGGTGAAGAAACAGAACATTGCAGGACCCCAGGGGCCGTCCGCCTCCGCATTTTCCTGATCCTGACTTGTAACTGGGGAGTAGTTGGGTTCCCTGTCACCCGACTCGTGCTGGGCTCCCATCTTTGTTCGAAGGAGAAATCAAAGTCATGTCTGAGAGCTTTGAAGAAGCATGACCTAGACTCCAGTTCTCGCAGCTGTTGTTTTCTAACCTTTGGTCACAGTACCGCTTCACACTCTTAAAAATTATTAAGGATGTTTCGTCTGTGTGGGTTGTATCTATTAATATTTACTGGGTTAGAACTTCAAGCAGGAAAATTTATTTATAAATTCATTAAAAAATAATAACCCCATTATATGTTAACATAAATAACTTCTTTATGAAAAATAACTATTAAAATAATTGAGAAGTGTGACATCGTTTTACATTTTTGCAGCTCTTTTTAATGTCTGGCTTAGTAACTGTTTCTGTATTCAGTGTGTTGTGATTTATTGTTTGGCTGAAATATGTGAAGATAATCCCACCTTCTACAGACCTGCAGTTGGAAAAGAGAGGAGTATTTTCGTATTTTTTTTGGTAGTCATTCTTTGATCCTACAGTAAAACTCTGTTAAGTGGTAGTCTTAAAGTTGAGTTGCAGAGTAGAAGCTGAACCCCAATCAATAAAGCTTTCTCGCTCTGTTACATTTAAATCTGTCGGTCTTTCTTGTACTTTGAATCTTCTTACCCATACGTGATTGAGGAAATGTTCATTCATGGAGTTACATAAATCTGCCAAATATTGGCATGTGTTATGATACCATTTGAAAAAAAAAACAAAACAACCATTGGTAGGATCAGCAGTGAGCCCATCAGAAGAATCTGTGAGTACGGAGAAAGCTTTCGTGAAAGTTCCTGGCGGCAGGCATAATTTTTCCAAAAACTGAATTTCTGCTTGAAAGCTTGAATTTTATTATTGGCAACAAACACTTCAGGTGTTTTCCTTGACGCGTCTGGCTCACTGGGTTCAGTTTGAGAAGATGTTTACCAGATACGCAGCTTTGTCTTCCAGTTATTTATATAAGAATACTACTACTCCATGGGGAATAGAAAAAGTTGCTAGTTCGGCTTACACATAGAGCAGCCGGCACAATTTCTCTTCCTCGAGGTGACCGTCATTCTCCAGTGGACAGCTCAGGTTCTTCTCTGCACTTCCTATTTCGTCACACAGAATATTAAAAAGACATGCACTCAAGCGTCAAGATTTCACCCAGTTGTTAGTTTTCACCGTTTCTTCAAGGATATTCTTAGGTGAAACTGGTGCTTTTTCCCCCCTGAGTTCCTCCTGGTGAGGACTGCAGTGTTGACCTGCACAGTTGGTGCCCCTGCCCTGCTTTGTGCTAAGGTGCCAGCGATTTTACACGCCCTGGCTTGAATATCATCAGTGCAAATGTCAGTGTAGTGAAAAGCACAACCTCTCAGTGCTGTTACACAAAGAGTTTTTACGTCCTGAAAGGTTCTTGAGAAGTCCCCGGGTTTCCTGGACCCTGAGAGCAAAGAGCTGGCACCTGGCATCTCCTCCAGCGCAGCCGGGGGCCAGCCCCTCATTCTGACGTCTCCCTGACGGGGCTGAACCAGACCCAGCTTCTTTGCCTCCTCACTCCTAAAGCGATCTTCTCAGAAGCAGGGCCTTGCCACGTCTCGGCTCAGCTCGGCTCTACTTTTCCCAGTGAAAGAAAGTTTAGTAACACTAGGAAAGCAAGTACTTCTGAGATCAGCAGCTCCAGACGGATATGAAGGTGTGCATTTTGCTGTCTTAACGCAGTAAACACATCCACAGACACGCTATTACTTGTTGACTTTTCTCATCTTTTTAGATGGAGATAATCACAAAGAGACCTGGAAGAAATGTCCTGTGCGTGTATCAAAAAGTATTTGCTCGGTAACATCATAATTAAGAATTATAGCAGGTAGTAACCTGTTGTGATGCTCTCGATCTAATGTGTGGTTTAACCTGTTCTTCTGTTCTTTTATTTCCTGTAAATGCTAATCTGATCTTGATTTGGTTCAGTTTCTATTGCTTCATAGGTGGTTGAGTGTACTGGTAGCTGGATTCCGGCAGTGTTGGTTGTCTCTCTGTGATGTTCACGGTCATTGATAATCATTGCCTAGATCCATTATTTTATTAGGGGTTTGCAAAATCGTGATATTTAAATTCTGTCTTTTTAATTTATTAGGATATCTTAATAAAGAGAAAGTATATTATTTGAGATGTAGTTAGTAGAGAAAAGGCAGCTTAAATGTTCGATTAGAAAAAATTAGTTTTCAAGTATGTTCAGGTTGAAGAAATTGGTCTGTCATTTTTCTTTGAAACACCAAGCTAAATTGCACTGGTTTGTAGAAGTAAGTGAATCCAAAGGAAACTATTAACAGAAAAGTCCTTTTGTTGTATTCTTAAAGTAGATTAACTCATTTGAAATAAAATATAATAGTAGACACATCTTGGTGCTATTAAAGGAACTGGAATTTTTTTGAGTTAAACCAAGATTTTTCTTGCCTCTAGAATAATGTAGTTATCGCACGTAATTATCCTTTTACATATCTTAACATCGTGTTCTGAGAGCAGATTTGAAAGTGTGTAAGGCATCCTGCCTTGAAGGTGCTGATAGTGCAATAAAATAGGTGAAAAGTTGACAGTTTATATAAATTTGTCACTGGCATTCTGTGGGTTACAGTATTTCCCCCTTAAAAATTTATAATGCTGAGAAATGGATGATAGAAGATAAAGTTTTCTTTGGAAAAACCAAAGCAGTAGGTGAAACTGATTATCTGAGGAGCAGGTTAAATGGAACTGGAGTATCTGTTGGATTCGGGTGAGAGAAAAAGGAGAGGCAGGTGCCTCCAGTCCTAGCCTGCAGACTTTCACCCAGATTCCTGCGGGTGCCGGCTGTGGCTTGGAACAGGTCCTTCTACTTCAGGTCAGGCTGGTTCGTAGCTGCTCTTTCCTCCCCGCATTCCTTCTCATAATTTGAGTGATTGCTGAATGCACGCTACTTAGTACCTAGATGACAAAAGGTTATATAAATATTTGGATGTTTGTGCAACCCCCCCGGCACTGACTCACGCCCTGATCAGCAGTGGGATGTTCTTCATTCACTAGTCCGTCCTGTACCCTTCCTCTCGTGTGTGTTTCAGGTTGGTGTCCTCAGCAAAGTGCTTTATTTCATTACTGATGCACATAGTTTCGGGACTGAGGTTTGTCACCTTGTCTTCAGTGCAGTGTCTCACACTCTGTAGACGACAACTAAAGTGATTTTGATTTGGCCTCTGGTGTCTCCGTGGTTCTGATCTCCAGAGGACTCCAGAACTGGGTAATTAAATTTACTCTCTTGCATATGGAGCCCCCAGTATCCGTCAGGGACAGACTGTGACTGGTAAGGCGGGACTGCTTATCAGAATAGACAGTTTCCTGTCTGAGAATAATTGTGGACTTAGCAAAAGCTTTGGAATGCTTTAGCCGGCTGGGACGGGCTTGGAGTTTACAAACAATCACCACCGTTTATCGGTCCCTTGCTGAAAGCCAGGCACTGTGCTGAGCCAGCTCTCCTTAGATATTCATGCCTAATTCTTACAGCAGCCCTTTAAGTTATTGTCATTTTTATTTTGCAAATGGGAAAAGACCAAGTAGTGGAGAAGTTAAATAATTTGCCCCGAGTCATATGACTAGGAAGTGGTAAAAGCTTGGCTTCAAACCCACGTCACCCGTTGTTCTAAACACCAGAGACCACAGAGTGTGAGAGCATCGTATGATCGGAGCTCGCACCGGCGTTTTTCTCTCCTTATACAACGTCTTCAGTCTTTCTTTCTCTGGCTTCCCATCTTAATCTGGACAAGCGCAAGTCTAACACTTTGCACCAAAGCGCACCCCTCAGGGACAGAAGTTGGCCCGGGAGAAGTCTGAGGGCTCTTCAGAGAGTAGCCCACCACGAGCATAAAATCGTTCTGAAGTTTATGTTGGATCTGATAGGTTAAACGTCACTTGACGTTCCGGGAAGATGTGTCATTTGTACGCCCACCCTTCATCCTCCACAAGAGACCTCAGTTTGAGGGGAAGTCTGTGGGACCTTGCGGAGATGCCCTGGCCAGATGTGGGCCCTGGGTAATTCTCCCTGTTGGCGTGGTGAGGTCGGGAGGGCCGGAGGGCCCCGACGCGGTGCGGGGCGACACTGGTGAGGGGGCGAGTCGGGGGGCAGCCGCGGCAGGGCTGGGCTGGACGCGGATTCCGGCGGAGACTGAGTGGGCCGATGGCCGGGTGGGGTGCTTAGTTCTCCTGCTTCTCAGACGGTGTCATTTCTTCTCTGTTCCTGCTGCTGGCTCTGCTTCTTGCTACTGTCCCTCAGTTGTGGGAGTGGCTTCCGTCCTCCATCTGTCTTCAGACCCCCCACCTCCCGCACGCGTGCGCACACACACACACGCACAGCGTGGCTTTGCCCAGCGTCTGGGCTCCAGCGAGCTCGGGTCCACTGAGCCCACCGGAGCCTCGTGTGCGGGAGTCCGTTTGCAGTTGCTTTGTGGCATCCCCTGGGTGTTTGAATGTCTCAGAGTTAGCGTTGATTTCAGCTGCTCTTCCCTCTGAAACCGACTGTGACATTGTTAGGCCGTCTACAAACGGGCAGGAGGAGAACATTTGCATGTCCACTGTGGGTCCCTCTCAGATCCCCGTTTAATCAGCCAAGGGGGCAGAACTCGCTGGAAGGTTGAGCTGAGGCAGCATGAGCTGGAATTCCTTTCTCTGGCCCGTGGTTCCCAGTGAAGCGTGCGTCTGCCTGCGACTACGTCAGGGCTTACGTCGCATCTCCAGCAGATCTACGGGAACAGTCGAGTACCTCCGTTTACGATAATGTGCGTAAACGCTAGGTTCTATGATGTTTTAAACTCAGCTTAGCTTCTCCAAGGCCAGAAGCCTCCTCGTGGATGGTGACTAGATGGTGACTACACCTCCAGTCTCCTGTGTCCTGGAGAGTCTGTTTCTCCAACTCGCTTCCTAGTTTAGCTGATATTTATTGCCCTGGTCACTGAAAACCTTAAGGCCATGTACGTATATCTTAATGGTTAAGGATATAGACTGTAAAACAGAAACATTTTTTTGCAGACCACTTGGTTGAGGTATGACTGACATACAAAAAGCTGAGCGTACTCCACGTCTGCAGTTTAATGAGTGTACATTTCGAGGTAAGTGTACATCTGAGACATCACTGGTATACTCTGTGTCATGAACCTGTTCAGCACCTCCAAAATTTCCTCCCGCTCTCTGTATTATTATTTTGTGGTAAGAGTACTTGACCTAAGATCTGCCCTCTGAGCAGGTTAAGAATACCGTGTGGCGCTGTATCTGTAGGCGCTGTGCTGTGCAAATCTCTGGGACTGTCACCTCGTGTAACTGAAACTTTGTACCCTTTGTCTCATGCGTCCCTGTGTCCCCCTGCCCCCAGCCCCTGGAGACCACCGCTCCACTGTTTGCTCTGTGAGTCTGCCTGTTTAGATTGATCACAGAGGCAGTGCCATATAGCGTCTCTGCCTGTGACCGGCCTGTTTCACGTAGCACAATATCCTCCAGGTTCATCCACATCGTCAAATGGCCGGGTTTCCTTCTTTAAGGCTGAATAATATTCTAAACATTTTTGGATTCAGATTCCAGCTCTGCTCGTTGCTGGTCTTATGAACGAAGGCACGTTACCTGCTCTAAGCCTCCGTGTTCTTGCCTGAAGCCCGGCGGCAGGGCCTGCCTCAGGCGAGGGTGGCAAGAGCCCTTGGTGTCGCGTCTGGCACCAGGCGAAGGTCCACAGTGGCAGTTGCTGTGCCTTGTTAGTTAGCAGTGTGGTTGGAGACACTACGGGGCCGGTTTCCCGTCTCTGCCATCCGTCAGCGCGCAGATGCCGTCATGTCTTCCTTCCCGGTGTCTTGTGGCACCGTTGCTGCCGCCTCCGCCTCGGAGAGCTCGTCCTCCTGGTCTCCCATGCAGGTGGCCGTGACAGCTCGCCCCGCCCTTCACGGTCTCTCCACGTTCCGTGTTGCGGCGCACGCACGGTCTGCCGTCCATCCTTTGGCTCTCCCCCCCCCCCGGGACTTTCAAAGCCTGTCGTATTTAGGCCCACGTGTTATTCTTTCTTACCCGCCCCCTACTCTGGTCACACGTAGGGCCGTGTCCCGGGACGTGCGTCGTCCTCTGTGTTGTCCTTGCTGACATCCTGGATTTGCTGCAAGTGCCCACCGTCTGTCACGGACAGTCGTGACCTTGCTGTGTGCAGGGCTCCCGGGTCGGAGCTGCTCAGGCCTCCGTCCTCACCCCCCGTCTTGGCTGGGCCCTGGCCTGCCTTTAGAGGTCCAGAGTCTAAGAAGCTTCATTACTCTGTTGCTGTTATTACTCTAGAGTCCAGAGCACTGGAAACTCCGCCGGTCTCCTTTATGCCTAAACCCTGTTAAAAGGAGTTTCGCCCCGGGAGATGTGAGCTGCAGCATCACTGTGTTGCTTCTTTATGTCTTAGTCTTCCTAAAACTCAAAAGTGTTGAGTGGGTGCACAGTAGTATTTCCTTTTGATGTATTTTTGTTCTCTTAGTTTAAGGGATCTTGGCAGTGGATAAACTGAATCTCTTGTTGGTTAAAAAAAAAAAAAGGGGGGGGGGGAATGTAAGATGCACGAGTTCATCTGTTCCTTGTTGTCTGGAATCCCTGCTGACCTGGACGCAGCCGTGCCAGCCCCTGTTGTGTTCAGGGCGCAGCGGGGAAGCCGGGGCTCCCGGGCCTTTGTCCATTCAGGTGGCCTGACCCGCACCGCATCCTACGTCATGATAGTCTTAGGGGATCCTTTCGCTGCGGGTGGGATTGAATTTCCTTGGCTTTGATGCGGGGGGCGGGGGGGGCATTTTAAGATTAAGAGACCGAGAGGAGGCAGCATGTCCTTGAGGGCGGGGCTTTGCCCTCTCTTTGCTTCGCTGCTGCCATCTGGGTTGAGGGAGGGCGGAGCGAACGCATGGCTCTCCTCCGGAATGCGCTGTGCGTCTCATAGTGAGCAAATGAGGGCGCTGCTCCAGAGGGGTTTTGCCCCTGTGCTGCCGGGCACCTCGCGGGGCCTTGGAGGAGGGAGGAGGGAGGGAGGAGGGAGGGGAGGGTGGGGAGGGCATTTATCCAGAGTTGTCTCCAGCAGCCTCTTCTTCCTTCTGGAATCTTCCTCTCAGCTCCCCTAGGAGACACGGAGGCCAAGTGCTCTTTCCTAGCTGTCGCCCCTGAGGACTCACCCGTGATTAAGGCCCAACAGATAGAGGACTTTCAGGGGACCGATCCCAGGGTTCAGACCTGCTAATTAGGCCCTTGCGTTTCAATAAATACATCCCCAAAAGAAGCTGGCTGCTTGGTGAAGTGAGTTTCACCCGGTGGAGCTGGGGTCCTCCAGGCAAGACAGGTCAGACATGCTCTGTGTGGTACTTTCATTAGGTGAGAGGTTGGATCCTTTTTTCCTTTGGAATAATTTTGGTAAAATTTCAGAAATGCTGAATGGCAAAGAGACCAGGGTAAATACCATATGACCTTCACCCCAGATTAACAGATGTTAACATTTTGGCATATTTGTTTAAGATTTTTTTTTAAATGAAAGAAAGGGAACAGTGTAGATAAAGTTGAAGCATAATTTGTTGCCCTTTTCTCAGTTCTCTTGCCTCTTCTTCCCCACAGCAATTGCTAATATGAATTTGTATCCTTCCATCTTTTTCTAAATGTGCTTTTTCATATGGATGTTTCTGTCCTTTTAAGGGCATATCCGGTGTTAAAATGACCATCAGCAGAAAAGATACACTGCATGTTTTGTTCTGTTACTTGTTTTTAAAAAATTGTCTGTTGTGCGAGTAGCTAGCCGTGGAGACACGGAGATCAGATGACATTTTCCATTCTAATTTTTTGTATTGTCTGCAGATGTCTTCTGTTTGTACCTAAAATTGCTAATGGAAATCCGTCATTGGTTCCCTGCTATTTAATAGAAATCCTTATTTGTTTGTAATGCCTTAAATTGATTAGAATTTTAAAAAATTGCTACCATTAGTAAGTTGAAAGCCTAATTTGTGGCTAAAATTTCCACATGTACTTCAGCAGATGGTCTCAATATTCTGTGTTTCAAAAAGATGCTGCAGAGATACTGCATTGGGTGTGGAATCGTTGGTAGGGGATGAGTGGGTGGCTGGGAGTTTTTGTCTTGAGCTGACACATGTAGAACCGCTGTTGCTAGGGCCGCTTAGGGAAGGTGGGATTGTGTGGGGAAGTGTGTTATTAAATGTTGCTTCCGTTTTTTTGGCTAACAGTTGTTAGTTTTTTTAATATTAGAACATGTCTCCTTTGGTTTAAGAAGTATACCTAAATATAACATTAGTACTTATGAGTCTCGCCTGTTCTTCTCAGCAAGCTCCCATGTCACTGTCCCCACTGTCTGGTGGACGTTGCACGTGAATCGCTCCTCTTGACCTCAGGCAAAGCCCAAAGTGGAAAAACAGGTCCACTTTTAAACGTACCCAGTTCCTGTTCATGGCGTCACTGTCCTTTTCCTATCTAAGATTAGGAGCTGGAGAGTCATCTTTGAATTCCAGCGTCTCTTCATTTTTCAGTTTTAGATCTGCTTTCCCCTCACCCCCCGACATTCTGCTGCACTGATCTCCTGTGTTCTGATGGCATTGCCGTCCTTCTGGTTCAAGTCTGCTCACCTCTGACTTAGCTCACTGCGGCTGCTGCTTTGCTGAGCATGCAGCCTTCGGTGTCCCCTGTACCCAGTTATCAGATTTAAAAACACTGCCCACGTTACACTGTTTTCAAAGAGGACTTCTCCCTCATGGACCCTTAAGGGCTCTGAAGTTGCTATAATCAAGCCCCAGTTCTGTCACTTACCAACTACATGACCTTGAATATGTTGTCAGTATTCTGAGACTCAGTTTCCTCATGTGTAAATTGAGGCAGTAACAAGTGTTTAGGGTAGAGGGCTGTCAAGGGCTTGAAGTCAGAGAACGCACTTGGAAGTACAGTAGCTGGCACGGTCCAGTGTTCGGGCACTTATTCCTAATCAGATCAGGTTTTTAATCCCTTTACCCAGATTTCATTGTTTTTCGTATTGTGCTACTCTCTAGTATTCAGCTTTAACCTTCTAAAATTGTAAACTGGTTGTGTGATCATCTCGTTGAACTTTAACCCCTTCCCTTCCAGTCAGACCTTTGCATGCGTGTAAACCTGGGATCCTGTAAATACACACCCGCAGGATTGGCTCCCTCAGAGTTTTCCACCTGTAATGTCTTTCTGTTTGTTTGTGTTCTGTCCATCCTTTAATAATCGAACTCAAAGACCCTCTTTTGTTTTGATTTTCCTGTTTTTCCAACACTAACTTACAGCGGTGGATTATTTTGTTTCTCTGTATGCAGCACCCTCCTGTGGGTTGAGTACCTTTATGTAGAAGCTGTTTCCCTGCCTCCGTTGTGGGTCCCCTCTGGGCTGGGCCCCTGTTTTGAGCTACTCGGGAGCCTAACGGTTGCCGAGTGCTTAATAACGGCTTCATGACGCGCGCTACTTGGTAACTGCCATGCGCGGGGTAAAAACCGTGGCACTCCTTTTGGCAGGACCGCTCCGCACGCGAGTGAGTGTTGATATGTGTGGGCTCAGCAGAGCTGTGCTGCACGAGTAGGGTGGCGTGTACGATGGACGGGGCCTCTGCTCGTTTGAAGGGAAGGCTGCCGTCACACACGAGCTGGGAGGAAAGTGAGCTTCGCGGGGCACAGGAGGTACAGGTCGTAGCTGGAGCAGAGGAAGCGGAACTAGTCCAGGGCTCACCCTGTGGAAGTGGTGGTTGAACAGAGGCTGAGCGCGGCCGCCTGCGGGACCTGGAGCAGTGTTTCGGGCAGAGGGGACAGCGTACGTGGGAAAGGGGAGCTGAGACAGAGCTTGGCGCGGTGTGGACTAGAAGTGCTTAAGACTGGAGTTCTGTTTTGTTTTTTTCTAAATCTTTTTTATGGAAGTCTAGTTGATTTACAGTGTTGTGTTACTTTCTGCTGTAGAGCAAAGTGACCCGGTTACACACACACACACACACACACACATATATATTCACACACATTCTTTTTCATATTGTTTTCCAGTACCGTTTATCACAGGATACTGAGTACAGTTCCCTGTGCTCTACCGTAGGACCTTGCTGTTTATCCGAGACTGGGGCTCTGAACGTGAAGGGGCGCGCGGTCCCAGGCGAGCTGGTGAGGTAGGGACGAGGGGCGACGTTGTCCCCGGTCTTCTCAAGCCACATTCTGGATTTTTAGATTAGATTCTAAGAGCCAGTTTTCAGGTAGGGAGGGAGCTGATGAGTTTTTAGGACAGATGTGCGTGGGTGTGTACGTGCGCGCGCACATACCTTTTAACGATCGCCCCTTAGTCGCCCGGAGCCAGTGCGTTGCGCGGGGGCAGCTGTAGGTCCACAGTGAGGCGGGTTGCAGCGGCGCAGGGCGGGAAGTGGGCTGAGCCCAGAGACATCAGGAAGGCGATGGCACGCGGTGATGGGCTCGACGTAGGAGGGCAGGGAGCCACTCTGAGGGTCTGGCGTGGGCATCTGTGTGGATGCCAGGGTGCGGGGGTCAGGGCAGGTTTGGGAAGCAGCGGAAAGACGTTCAGTTTTAAACGTGTTGAGTCGGAGGGGGCCTCTGCGCGTGAAGCGGGGGCGGCCCTTGGTCACACGCTGGATCCTGGACGGGGGGAGGCCGGGGGAAGGACTAGAGATTCCGCTTACAGGTGACAGTTGCAGCCAAACTCGTTACTCTTCAGTGGCAGCGTTTTCAGGTTCAACGACACCTTTTCGGTATGGAACTTAACGATTTTGGCTGACTGTTTCGCAGAGATTTGTTGAGTGCCTGTCATTTCAAAGTTACAGTGTTAAGCTCTGGGCAGATGCAAAGAAGAAGAATATCTAATTTTCCTCTTGGGACTTTAACGTCTAAAGATAAACTACCTAAAAATTGAGCAAAGCACAATGGAACATGATTACAAAGGCAAATAGCGAGGGTAGCTGTGTTTGCTGATTATTCAGGTGTAGGATTTGAAGGTGTGCAGAAACTGGCAGGGCGTGGTGAGCAAGATGGTTGAGTTTTACAGGAAGGCAGGTCTCTTTCCCTTTCGGTAGCAGGAAGCAGGGACGGGGTTGTCCAGGCAGGCTCTGGGGCAGAGCAGTGGCCCCTGGGTCTGTGTGGCGTGGACCCTGCACGAGCACACTGGGTGCGATGCGTGGCTGTGCTGGTGCTGTAAACCGGGTTTATTACTGGTTGTAGAGCCGAAGAGTTCTGGTCCGTTGAGAGGCCACTAGAAAATTGGCGTATTTTATGTAACTGTATTACTTTGTTTCCATGGTGTTGATGTTGTTGCTTTTGATTGTGGACGAGTATGGGGCAGAGTTAGGGAGGCTTGGTGACCCTAGACGCAGTGCTTTCTCACCGGAGTTCTGAGATCTGTATCTCTATGGCTTCGGTTATTTGCGCGGGGCTGGGAATGAAGATCTGTGAGAGCTTTAAGCTGTGAATGCAAAGAATGCTGCGTTCTGGTGGAGAGGAGCTGCTTCACTGCGTCTGCA
The DNA here is from genome assembly GCF_963455315.2 of Globicephala melas. Lineage (NCBI taxonomy): Eukaryota > Metazoa > Chordata > Mammalia > Artiodactyla > Delphinidae > Globicephala > Globicephala melas. The sequence goes on along the minus strand of NC_083315.2, from coordinate 897,236 downwards.
TTTCGCCGTCGCCTCGATGCCTTTTGGCTGTAAGTAGACGGAAGACTTCAGACTCTGCTTTCCTAGGTGCCTCACGCTGATCCCTTCAGCGTCAGGGTGGGTGTGGGTGAGTGAACTGGGCGTGAAGGTGGGTGGGTTTTTGTATCTCATTGAGGTTGCTCTTCCTGCTGTGCGGGGTAACTGCTTATGGCTGTTTCCTGTTCCCTTATAGCTGTACCGGTAAAGGGTCCACCTAAGAAGTCTCGACAGATGCATCGATCTGAATGCTTTTACTCTGTCTTAGGCTGTAGTCTTTCTCTTGATAGAATTCTTCTGTGATTGTACCAGATGATACAGAAAAGACTCCTGGTTAATTTAGGTGGCGCTGACTTACCCGTCTCTTTCAGGCTGCTTCAGGTAACGTTAGAACCATTTACACCAGGTAGTTTTGTTCATCAAATGACACTGTGGGTTGTTTCACTTGGCTGACGACAAAACCATTATTTTTCATAGGAGGCAGTTGTAGGTAGTAAGATGTAACAAGTGTGTGAAACACCTGAAACTGCTCCAGCACCTCCAGGCATAAGTGTCCTGGTAGCCTTTCGCCTTCCAATTCTCTTTCTTTCTTTCTTTTTAAAAAAATGTCAGTGTGTTTCTAAAAGTAAAAGTATATACAACATTAAAATCCAAGCAAATCTTTATGAAAATTCAGTTAATGAGAAGATGAAATCTAGTGGAGGGAAGCCTTACCCTGTATTTGATGATTCATCAGCAGTTGCTGCTGGAACTAAATTATTGTCTCGAAGGTGTTTCCAGCTGTTAGATGGTTGCAAATAGCAATTCCTTGAAATGTCACCTCTTTTCATTATTTGAGGGTCTATCAATACCTGACGTTACCTCTGTTAATTATTTTATATATATGCGCACACATACATGTATGTGAATTTCCATCATGCATATGTAATGTATGTACAGATACAGATAAAACTTTTACAGGTAAGGCCACAGAGAAAAGTGCCATGAATTTTCACAAGTTGGACACACCTGTGTAAATAGCGGGTGTGTTTGAGTGTGTTTGAATCTTTGGTTTGTGTAACAGGAAGAAGCGTTGATTAAGCCATGAATCTAGAGGTGCATTTTAGTTTGGCTGAAGATGTCTGGTTATTCATATCGCGGGTGTTTTTCTGACTTAAACGCTCAAGGTCAAGCTACGTGGGTGAGAACCTTGCTCATTCGTTAGTCGAGTCGGCCTGAGTGTCAGAGGTGAGTCTTAACCGCGCCTCCTTCAGCTGCCCTGAAGCTGAGGTGCGTGGCCTTTTTATTCACAAGGGCATTGTTTTTGCTCCCAAGCTCTATGGGAGAATCTTAGCCCTGCCCTCAGGCTTCTATCAGGGCAGATGGATTTGTGTACGTCTCACAAAAGTCTTGTTAAAGTCTTGTTTGAAAGAAGCAGTATTTTGGGAGGCGTCTGAGAGGATATGTAGATCATACATTATACTAGCTATTTTATTTTATTTTTTAAAATCTTTTTGTTATTTATTTTTTTGGCTGTGCCGGGTCTTCGTTGTGGCTTGTGAGCTCCTTTGTTGCGGCTTGTGAACTCCTTAGTTGCGGCACACACGTGGGATCTAGTTCCCTGACCAGGGATCGAACTTGGACCCCTGCGTTGGGAGCGTGGAGTCTTACCCACTGCGCCACCAGTGAAGTCCCACTAGCTATTTTAAAATACACTCCTGGATCAAGCCAGATTAGCCTGAGCACAGCATCGTTGTATCATGTATCAGACCAAGTTTTACTGACTTGTTAGTTGGCGTGATGTTGGCGGGTGTTGTCAGGAAGTCCCCTAGACATGTTACAGATTCTCTGGCCACATCACCTGTTAGTTTACCTTCTCAGATGAAGCAAATGGGTTTCAGAGTCTGTGACCGTTGTCTGTACTTAAGTGAAATATTCCGCGGTTTCCGTGCTCCTTCCAAAAGGATAGGCTGCGTATCTGCGGGGAGCACCTGGCAGGTGTGGCTTGAATCCCCTTTGCTTAGAAATTGTTTGTGAGCACCTTTGTGTCTTCCTGAATTAAGCACATGAAAAAAAAGTAATTTTTTCTTCAAACTTAATTTTTTTAGATCACTTTCAGTTTCACAGCAAGACCGAGGGGAAGCTACAGAGGTTTCTCCTGTACCCCCCACCCCTACATGCACAGCCTCCCCACCAGAGGATACATCTGTTCCAGTCGAAGAAGCTACACGGACACGTCGTAACCACTCAAGTGGTTTACATTACGGTCCGCGCTTGGTGCTGTGCATTCTCCGGGTTGGGACGGATGTATAATGACACGCATCCATCGTTATGAATATCGTACAGAGTATATTCACTGCCCTAAAAGTCCTCTGTGCTCTGTCTTTTCATTCCTCTCCACATCTCAGCCCCTGGCAACCACTGACCTTTTTTACTGTCTTCGTAGTTTTTCCTTTTCCAGAATGTCATATAGTTGGAGTCATGCGGTATAGTGGCCTCTTTCATTTAGTAAATACGCACTTAAGCTTCTTCCATGTCTTTCTGTGGCTTGACAGCTCATCTCTTTTTAGCTCTGAGTAATATTGCCTTGTCTGGATGGACCGGAGTTCCTAAGTCTGTTCACCTACTGAAGGACATCTTGGTTGCATCCAGATTTTAGCAGTTACGAATAAAGCTGCTGTGAACATTGGTGTGCAGGTTTTTGTGTGGACATACATTTTCAGCTCCTTTGGGTAAATACCAAGGAGTGTAACTGTTGGATTTTACGGTAAGAGTGTGTGTAGTTTTGTAAGGACTCCCGAGCTGTCTTCCAGAGTGGCTGCACCATTGCGCCCCCCAGCAGCGATGAGCGTTCCTGTTGCTCCCCAGCCTCTCGCCAGCATCGCGTGGTGTCAGTGCTCTGGTCTGGCCACTCTGATCGGTGTGTCGTGGCATCTCACTGTTGCTTTCACTTCCATCTCCCTGATGACCTAGGATGTGGATACCTCGCTGTGGCTTGTCTTCGGCTTCTCTTGACGTCATCTTTCGTAGAACAGAAGCATTTAATGAAGTGCAGCTTGTCACCTGTTTCCTTCACGGATTGTGCCTTTGGGATTGTACCTGAAAGTCATTGTCACACCCAAGATCATCTAGATTTTCTTCCGTGTTATCTTTTAGGGGTTTTATAATTTTGCATTTTACACTGAGGTCTGTGACCCACTTTGTGCAACATTTTGACTAACACAACTTTTCTTTGGTGACTCGTGGTTTTATCTGAGCATCAATAGCGTCCCACTTTAGATTAGTATCTGGGGTGATGTTTATTTCTCTCCTTTTCCTCATTGCTTACATTGTTGATAATGAGTGTTTATCATTTCCCCCCCAAACGAGAGCTTTTTTCCTAAATCAGCTTCATTGAGGTACTGTTTATCTACAGTAATTAAGTGAACCTCTCTGTGAATTTCGGCAAATTTAGACCATCAGTCAAGACATAGGACATTTCATCACAAAGACCTTTCCCAGTGGGTCCTGCCACCACAGCTCTGGCAAGTACTCAACTGCTTTCGGTCACTTTATATTAGATTTGTCTTCTCTAGTTTCATGTAGATGATATAATACAATATATATTCTTTTTGTGACTAGTTGCTTCTGCTCAACATAATGTTTTTAAAAATTAAAGAGTTTTTCATACAATGTTTAAAGGGTACTTCTCATTTACAGTTATTACAGAATGTTGGCTCTTTTTTTTGTTTTAACATCTTTATTGGGATATAATTGCTTCACAATGGTGTGTTAGTTTCTGCTTTATAACAAAGTGAATCAGTTATACACATACATATGTTTCCATATCTCTTCCCTCTTGCGTCTCCCTCCCTCCCACCCTCCCTATCCCACCCCTCCAGGCGCTCTGGATTAATATAATTTTTTAAAAGATGAAAGCACACCGGTTGCCGTTTGTGACAAGGTAGAACAGCTCTGCCTTAGTTGCTATGAATCTGCTCCTCCTGGTCCTGCCGGCTGTTTACTGTTGTACTAAAACTTCCAAAAAGCAGATGTCTGGGGGCAGCCCATCCTCGGCGTCGTTTCGTGTTATTCAGGGAAAAGTAGCGTGTGCTTATTCCAGAGAACTTGCGTCTCCAAACAGCTCTCTCCTCAAAACCAGCAGCCCAAGCAGTACAGCTGCTGGTATCTGATCAACTCCAGTCCAGCCGCTTCCTCAGAGACGTGTTTAACTTGCGGTCACTTGGTATTCTTATACATCTTTTACAATAAACGCTTTCATTTCCTACTGAACATGTAAGAAAATAAGATGGAGGGTATTCACGCCGCACAGTGGCAGTGCCTGGGAACGGAGTTGCGAGGTCGACACATGCGCCCCTCCCCGAACTCTTTGTCTGTTTTCCCTCCCACCCTGCCTCCCTCCCTCCTTCCCCTTCTTATTAAAACGATGGCTTTAAATGTCACTTAAAGCCTCTGAACTGCCGGGTGCCTGTGTCTTGTGACTGCAGTGGCCTTAGAGGAGCAGCACAGACGTTGTGCTGAAGGAAAGTGCAGTCATGATGCTCTCAGCTGGATTTGCTGCAACTTCATCCTTGCATACGCTGGAGTCCGCACACCCCTCACGGATGAGCTCACACATACCGTGAGCCTCGAGGCTTTTCACCCTCTTAACTGGTCATGTCAGAGCCCAGCGGCACCTCCCGGTGTTGAGTCATCGAATGGAGCAGCTGTAACGGGTCTTGGAGATACTGGCATTCATCTAGTTAGCCCTTCGGACTGGAGACCCCAGCGGAGGCCTGAGCATGCATCACTGTTACCCGGAGAACCTCAGGACCAGGACAAGAGCCCTCTCCGTGACTCCAGCTCAGGTCTCTCTCCTGGGCTAAGAATGCCTGCTGCCATGTCAGTAAACAAAGGATGCTGTGGCCGTCAAGCCCTCGGCCACGGCAGCCCCCAGCGGTGCGCCCCGAGGGGATTCAGGATGGAGAGAAGCAGGACGCTGGCCCCAGAGAGCTGAGGTGCACATCAAAGGAATGACTTCAGTGAGCCCAGACTCTTGCACCTTCCCATACACAGAAAAGTGCTGACGTCATTAACTTGATACCTGGTTTTCTTTAATTAACAGCCATTTTTTGATGTTCCCACGGCCTCTTTGTTGTTGAAACTCCCACATATCCTGGCCCCCCCCCCCCCCCAGCCTCTTTAGTCCCTCAGGGCTGCCTGAGGCTGCCTCCTGGGCTGAAGTCCTCAGCAGGTCTGTGGAAGAATAAAACAGTTCTCAACTCCCAGTTCATGCATTGTTTTCAGTCCACGTTAGTATCCTGTCCTTTTTGAACTCCTCAATCTTACGCCCAGTAAGTTAATCAAAGTTCAAAGTGAAATGATTTGATTTTATGTAATTGGAAGCCCTGCTTAATAGTTTTCGGTTTAAAACATTCAGACACTGAAGACCGATTGCTCCGGATAGTTGATGATGGATTTATGTGTAGTTCAGGATGGTGGCGGAGGGACGTCTCTGCTAAAGGGCCCGGGTCCTGTGGTGCTGCTCAGAGGTGCCGCGGGGTCTCTCCGGCCTGCGTCTCCTTCCTGGTTTCATCCGAGCTTCGCTCCGGCGCTGTGTGTTCAGCCACAGCTTCCTTTGAACGCGTCGGGGTCTCTTCTTCCCGGAACCTAAGCCTGTGCTGGATCCCCTGCTGGGATGTGCTCAGCCCCCGTCCTCCCCCCGCCCCCCATGATTCAGTTCTGTTCAGTTTCACATTCTTAGAGAAACGTGCTCTCCCCCCACTGGAAGCCGTGTCTCCCTCCTACGCTCGTTCTTCTCTCAATTATACTCTTCCCTTTCCTTTCCAGTCCTCATCACCCTGATTAGTTCGTTTATTGCTCAGTTTGTCACTTGACTACTTGTACCTGCTTTGTCTTTTCTGCTTGCTAGGCCGGCGGCTCCGTGCAGACACGGGCGGGCCATGTGTTTTATTCACCGCGGCATACCCAGCACCGAAAGGCAGGGACGGCTTCCTAGGAAACCTTCTAATGTTTGCTGACTCACTGAGTGGATCCAGCTGAAGCAGAGCTCAGCAAAGATTCCGCGTAAAGGGCCAGGCAGGCGTCGTACTAGGCTTTGCAGGCTCTGTGACGTCGGCTGCAACTCCTCGGGTCTGCCGTCGCAGCCCCCAAGTGGCCGTGGACGGTGTGGGTGTTGGGGCTGTGCGCGGGTAGAACCTTGTTGTAGAGACGGCCAGCTTGCTGTAGTCTGCTGGCTCAGAACAGCTAGCGTGTTGGGACTACATTATCTGCTTAGGTCCCTTCCGACTCAGGTCTTACACCGAAGGCAGCCCGAGCGCGTGGCGCACTCAAGCCGCGTGTTGACCAGAATTAACTGAAACAAGAATTATTTCTTGAGCGCTGACTGTGTGCCAGACACGCTGGAAACTAGGACACAGAGACCCGGCTTCCCGACTCGGAGAAGCAGGCAGGTGAGCCGGCCGTGACGCTGCGAGGGGTACACAGCCTGTGGGTCTTGGGGACGTCGAGGCCGCGGGACGATACGGTGGGTGCCGTGTGCTGAGGGCTATCCGGGCGGTACCTGTTTTACTTCTCCCCGGGAAAACGCTGGAGAAGGTGTTATGAGGCTGAGACGCTCCGGGAATCGGGGTCCAGTGAAGGGTTATTTTGGCGTCAGACTCAGGTTCAGGTCCTGCCCTCCTTCTTTCTCTCACTGCTGTGGCCTCTCTCGTTGCGGAGCACAGGCTCCGGACGCGCAGGCTCAGCGGCCATGGCTCACGGGCCCAGCCGCTCCGCGGCATGTGGGATCTTCCCGGACCGGGGCACGAACCCATGTCCCCTGCATCGGCAGGCGGACTCTCAACCGCTGCGCCACCAGGGAAGCCCCGCCTCTTTCTTTAAACTTGGGCCAGTTGTTGAACCGTAGAACTCAGAGGGTGACTGTGAAGATCAGATCAGTCTTGGAAATCACTTGACACAGAACACTTACGCTTGTAAATTTCCAGGCGACGAGGTGCTCGTGTTGATGTACTAAAAATTAAAAATGCCTTTGAAACTCAGGTCTGGACAATTTAAAAACCCATTCTCTCCCCGGTACTGCCCTTACTGTGCGCATGACCTTTCACTTAAGAAAAGCCCAATTTGTGTTAAAATTTATTAATTGACTTGATAAGGTTAAAAAAGCTATGGAATCTGTTTCTTGGTGGTTGAACAATGGAACCGGCGCGTTAACACACTGAGAAATTTATAGGGATTTTACACTGGGAAACTATCCATGAGGAAAAGATTCAAAGCAGAATTAATCTTTTTAGGCGTAAAGGCATTTTCATTTGAACTGGGCTCATGACCCTGTTCCTTTCAGCGCTCCTTGTTTTGTCCCTTTTACCCAGTGTTATTTTTTACGTCTTTAATCTATTGGCTCAGGTCTATCTGTCTTTAAAAGCCCAGTGTCTCTATGGGAGCCCGGGGACTCTCTCTCCTCTTTTCATGCCTGACTTCCCGGTGGGCTGTGTGTGCTGAGTGCTGCTGTTTCCTCAGGACGTGTTCACGGGTGCGTGAAAACAACTTGTTTTTTTCCTTCCTGACCATTACTATTTGCAGCTGTGTCCCTGCTGGGTTCTGCCCTCGACCTGCCTTCCCCCACCCTCCACTCTAATAAAACTGATACAGGCAGTGTCTTCTAAGCAGTATTTTTGTATCTCTGAGTATCGACAGCCTTTGGAGATGAAGTGATGGCTTCTTCTTGAAACTCCCTCCCCCTTGACGTCTGCAGTGGTGCCAGTGAATTCCTCTTTTAGACCCGGTTCTGAGCACGTCCTTTCCATCCGGCACGCCCTTGCCCCGTGTGAACTCCTTGGGCTGGCATTCAGGATCCCTCTTCCCTAATCTTATCTCCCACTTTCATTCCAACACTTACCTTGTGTTTTATCCCAACTGTAATAAACAGTTTCCCAAACGTGTCTCCTGCTTCCCACTCCCATATGTTTGCTCAAGCTGTCGGGAGACGGCGGAGATTCATGCCGGGTGCCGCAGACTCTCCTTGCTTTTCTCTAACACTCAGAAATGGTATTTTATTTCCAAAGAACTCTCTGAGGCCAGGATTGGTGTCTGTCTCACTTGTCTCCCCTCTAATTTGGTGGTCCCAGCAGGCACCAGGAGGCAGAATTAAAAGCTGAGCCCCCTCGCCGGCCCTCTGGGCCGTCCATTGGCTCTGGTGGTTGATTTCAGGTCTGGGCGCAGGTTTCCTGCACGTACTTGGTTGCTGGCCAGATCAGGATCGGGGCTCGTCCGGCTCAGTTGCTGCTCTTGAGAGCCAGTCCCTGTTAGGATGGGGCTTCTTCCTTACTCAACCCTCCTTTTCTGGGGATGGAAGCTCTGGTGGAACCTGGGGCTCAGGGCTCTGTGGAGCTGCCTTCCTGGAGGGTGAACACACACACCTGTTGCCCAGGTGCTTTAGAGCATCTGCGTGACTGGAGATCGTTACCTGGCCCAGGAAGACCCGTTTCCTGTTGTGTGTCCTCTACTCTCAGTGTCTCACTACGACACCACTTCACTTCCAGCACCAGATGCTCCGTCCTGTGGCACCAGACGGGTGCTGCATTTTAACTCAGGTCTGACACTGTCTACCTGAAGGCAGCATCAGATCAATCCCACGGGACCGCCCTCCCCCTCACGCCGGGTGCAAGTCCAGGCGGCCACCTGGGCTTCTGACTCTCCAGCAATAAATGGGAGGTTCCCATATAATCATCTCAATAGATGCAGAAAAAGCTTTTGACAAAATTCAACACCCATTTATGATAAAAACCCTCCAAAAAGTAGGCATAGAAGGAACTTACCTCAACATAATAAAGGCCATATATGACAAACCCACAGCCAACATCATTCTCAATGGTAAAACACTGAAACCATTTCCTCTAAGATCAGGAACAAGACAAGGTTGTCCACTGTCACCACTATTATTCAACATAGTTTTGGAAGTTTTAGCCACAGCAATCAGAGAAGAAAAAGAAATAAAAGGAATCCAAATCAGAAAAGAAGAAGTAAAGTTGTCACTGTTTGCAGACGACATGATACTATACATAGAGAATCCTAAAGATGCTACCAGAAAACTGCTAGAGCTAATCAATGAATTTGGTAAAGTAGCAGGACACAAAATTAATGCACAGAAATCTCTGGCATTCCTATACACTAATGATGAAAAATCCGAAAGAGAAGTTAAGGAAACACTCCCATTTACCATTGCAACAAAAAGAATAAAATACCTAGGAATAAACCTATATAAGGAGACAACAAAAGATCTGTATGCAGAAAACTGTAAGACACTGATGAAAGAAATTAAAGATGATACAAACAGATGGAGAGATATACCATGTTTTTGGATAGGAAGAATCAACATTGTGAAAATGGCTATACTACCCAAAGCAATCTACAGATTCAGTGCGATCCCTATCAAGCTACCACTGGCACTTCTCACAGAACTAGAACAAAAAATTTCATAATTGGTATGGAAACACAAAAGACCCCGAATAGCCAAAGCAATCTTGAGAAAGAAAAATGGAGCTGGAGGAATCAGGCTCCTGGACTTCAGACTATACTACAAAGCTACAGTAATCAAGACAGTATGGTACTGGCACAGAAACAGAAATATAGATCAATGGAACAGGATGGAAAGCCCAGAGATAAACCCACACACATATGGTCACCTTATCTTTGATAAAGGAGGCAAGAATATACAGTGGAGAAAAGGCAACCTCTGCAATAAGTGGTGCTGGGAAAACTGGACAGCTACGTGTAAAAGAATGAAATTAGAAGACTCCCTAGCACCATGCACAAAAATAAACTCAAAATGGATTAAAGACCTAAATATAAGGCCAGAAACTATCAAACTCTTAGAGGAAAACATAGGCAGAACACTCTATGACATAAATCACAGCAAGATCCTTTCTGACCCACCTTCTAGAGAAATGGAAATAAAGACAAAAATAAACAAATGGGACCTAATGAAACTTCAAAGCTTTTGCACAGCAAAGGAAACCGTAAACAAGATGAAAAGAGAACCCTCAGAATGGGAGCAAATATTTGCAAATGAAGCAACTGACAAAGGATTAATCTCCAAAATATACAAGCAGCTCATGCAGCTCAATATCAAAAAGCAGATAACCCCCAATCAAAAAATGGGCCGAAGACCTAAATAGACATTTATCCAAAGGAGATATACAGACTGCCAACAAACACTTGAAAGGGTGCTCAACATCACTAATCATTAGAGAAATGCAAATCAGAACTACAATGAAGTATCACCTCACACTGGTCAGAATGGCCAACATCAAAATATCTACAAACAATAAATGCTGGAGAGGGTGTGGAGAAAAGGGAACCCTCCTGCACTGTTGGTGGGAATGTAAATTGGTGCAGCCACTATGGAGAACAGCATGGAGGTTCCTTAAAAAACCAAAAACAGAACTACCATACGGCCCAGCAATCCCACTACTGGGCATATACCCTGAGAAAACCATAATTCTAAAAGAGTCATGTAGGACAATGTTCATTGCAGTTCTAGTTACACTAGCCAGGACATGGAAGCAACCTAAGCGTCCATCAACAGATGAATGGATAAAGAAGATGTGGCACATATATACAATGGAATATTACTCAGCCATAAAAAGAAATGAATTTGAGTTATTTGCAGTGAGGTGGATGGACCTACAGTCTGTCATACAGAGTGGCGTAAGTCAGAAAGAGAAAAACAAATACCGTATGCTAACACATATATATGGAATCTAAAAAAAAAAAAAAATGGTTCTGAAGAACCTAGGGGCAGGACAGGAATACAGACATAGAGAATGGACTTGTGGACACGGGGAGGGGGAAGGGTAAGCTAGGACGAAGTGAGAGAGTGGCATGGACGTATATACACTACCAAATGTAAAATACGTAGCGAGTGGGAAGCAGCCACATAGCACAAGGTTATCAGCTCGGTGCTTTGTGACCACCTAGAGGGCTGGGATACGGAGGGTGGGAGGGAGACACAAGAGGGAGGAGGTATGGGGATATATGTATACATACAGCTGATTCACTTCGTTATACAGCAGAAACTAGCACACCATTGTAGAGCAATTATACTCCAAGAAAGATGTAAAAATATATATATATATATATATATATATATATATACACACGTATATAAATAAATGGAGGTTCCCACGACCCCCTCCCTGGGTTCAGTTAATTTGCTAGAGTGGCTCACAGGAGTCAGAGGAACATTTTAGTGACTAGATCACCCACTAGAAAAGGATACAACCCAGGAACAGCCAGATGGAAGAGATGCACAGGGCGAGGTCTGGGGAAGGGCAGGGCTGGCGTGCCCTGTCCAGGCTCCACTTGCCCTGCACCAGCCCGCGAGCTCGCCTGACTCTGTCCTTTTGGGGTTCTATGGAGGCCTCGTGACACAGGCCCGGTTGATTAATCTCATTGGCCGTTGGTGACTGAACTCAGTCTCCAGCCCCTCTCCAGTCCCTGGAGGTCAGGGCAGGACTGAAGGTTCCTACTCTCCAATTGAGGTTGGTCCCCTGGCCACCAGCCCCCATCCTTAGGGGCTCTCCGGAAGTCACCTTATTCCCATAAGCTCAGGTGTGGTTGAAAGGAGGTTTTGTATGATCAATAACAGAAGACACTTTTATTGCTCTTATCACTTAGGAAATTTCAAGGGTTTTGGGAGCTCTGTGCCAGTTACGGGAGGAAGATCAAATGTATGTCGATGATAAATCATAGTGTCACATGCCCCCTCTTGAAGATTACAGCACCTGAATTAGGACTAGGCTTCCCACAGTCGTCAGGCGTTTTGCCTTGCTCCTGTTAAAGGAAAGATAGTATTTGAACTGTTAAAAAATTCCTGACGCTCGTGAAAGTGAGGCAGACTTTATTCAGAGAGGCCGTTGTGATGCGTGGAGAGACCACTGTGGCGGGGCGCGTGGAGTCGGGGGGGGATTGCGCTCAAGTCTGCAGACAGCTTGGGCACGTGGGAGCTCACAGCCAAAGTCATGGGTCAGCATGGATGTCCTTGTGCGGAGGTTGACTAAAAGGAACGTCCTGGGTACGGTGGATTCTGTCTAAAGCAACCTAGTAGGATTCCCGTTGCAGGCGGGCCAGGGCGATTGGGCCTCCCCTGTGGGTGGAGGGAAATGAGCTCAAGCAGATACTGAGGGTGAGGGGTTCTGGTTAAACTGGCTGATAGGGATTCTTGCCAGAATTGTGCAGTGCAGGAGGCCCAGGAGTCAGGCCTGCTTGAGAAAGACTTCAGGGGGTCCTGAGGTGAGCGGTTAATGAGAAAATCTTCCTTATGCTCTCAGCTGCAGCTCCTGGAAGTCTGAGCTGGGGGACCTTCTCATCTCCCTGTTCCCCTGCCCCCCTCCCCTGCCCTCCCCTGCCCTCCCCCTGCCCCCCTCCCCTGCCCTCCCCCTGCCCCCCTCCCCTGCCCTCCCCTGCCCTCCCCCTGCCCCCCTCCCCCTGCCCTCCCCCACCCTGCCCTCCCCCTCCCCCTCCCCCACCCTGCCCTCCCCCTCCCCCTCCCCCACCCTGCCCTCCCCTGCACTCCTGGCTGCTTGGGTTATGCTTCACAGCCAAGTCCTGAGGAGGAAAATACTCCAGTGTTGATTTTAAAGGTCTTCTGTGTATGTCTCATGAGCAGATCTAATTTTTCATCGTAATAAGCAGTGATGGAAAAATGCAGCATTGTAGTTTTGTAAGATCCCACTGACAGTGGTGAACCAAGACCGGAGAGGTGTGCTATAATCCCCCGCCCCCGTTATTTGATGTGAACAATTGCCGTTTTCTTAATATTTGTTTGGAGAGCTGTGCAAACTCAGTCTCAGTACCTGGGACTCCGCCCGTCCCCATCACATCACACCCCTAATGCCTTAAATCCAAGAGCCCCTGGTGGCCTTCTCAGTGTATTTAGATAAAAAGCAATTTGAATATGCTGCCACCAAAGAATTTCAGTTTTTCTTGACAGTATTTTATGATTGCATCTGACTTAGATGTGATCAGGTAGTTAGATATGCAGAGAAGCGGCAGCCCGGGGCATCTGGTCTCACCTGCGAGATCCAGCAGGTTCTGACCTGGGCGCACGGACAGACTTCAGAGCCTTCTGGCTCCACAGTCTGCCTGGGTCAGGTGCAGCTTTCCGTGTGTCTTGTGAACGTTTCCGCGGACAGAGCAGGTCCATGGTTTTCATCTGATCCGAAAATATCCATGGCTCCTGAAATGCCGAAGGCCGTTGTACTACGGTATTATTTATGTAACCGAAATGGTAACGTAAACCACGGGTGACTGTTTAAAAGTGCCTGATTTAGGACCTGTGATGGTGGGTGCCTAGCGTAGTGAGTGCGTGGTGCCAAGTTTTGAGCTGTGCTGTTTCACCTTAATTTACTGTGGAGGAGAAATATATTTGGAGGTCAGAGGGAGAATGGAGGTGGTGTTGACATTGAGCAAGTGCTGTGACTTTCTGCTGGTTCCTCGTGTTAAGGACAAAATTCAATGGAGTAAATTTTAAAGATCTCATTGGGTTTATCCAGGGATTCATGAACAGGCAGCATCCGCCCGGCAGATAGAAGTGAGCTCTGAAGAGCTGTGCGTGGCGACAGGTTTCACGGAGCACGGTTATAGCGGGAGCACAGAAGTTGCCTGGGCGTTGGCTGAGTGATTGAAGCAGGGTTGCTTTCCTTGGGTGGAGCAGAGGGCAGGCTTGGCGCTGACTGCTTGGCCCAGGCCTGCCTTTCCTGGGAGAGCTGAGCACAGGATCTTCAATGTTGGTTTGCTGTTGTGGGGCTTTGCACAGGCGACTCCATCGTGGGCCCAGTCTGGCTGCTTCAGTGCTGGTGTGACCGCTTTTAGGACCTAATGGTAGGGACAGCGATTTGCCTTTTACCGAAGTCCTTGTGAAGGTGTCTGCCTTGGATCTGACCTATCACTTGTTCCAGGATAAAAAGCACTGCTCAGGGGATGCAGAGCTGCTGTGCTGACGGGCAGGTGCATCTGTGATAAACACCGTAGAGTTCCAACCCCAGTGAGTGACTTGCCGAATCTTACATAAATCATGGTTCAGTGTAATAGCTCTCAGTTAATTCTTTGTTTTCTCACTTGTGTGTCAGACCTGCTTTTGCTAATGAGCATAAACCATTCTGACTGCTAAAATGGTCAGTTCTGGACAGGGAACTAGCGAGAAAGTAGACAAGAGCAATTTTTCTTTCTTCGTTGGAAGAAAGTTGAATTGAAGATCCATCTGGCTTTGCAATTTGCTGAATTGACTTAAGAAAACGAATTTGCTTCGATAAGGAACTAACCTACTTAAAGAATTTCACAGTGTAACTTCTTTAGGCAACTATAATTGCAAAAATTATTTAAATTCTTTCTTTAATAGGAATTGGGCATAGAATAAGTCTCAACACTGAGTTAAAATATATCACATAGAAAACAGCATTTTTATTTTAAGTACATTAGAAGAGAGATACTATTTGGTTAAAATAGTTAAATATGTTATCTAGTTGTTTTCATATGTTTTTATTCAGTAATTTCTCTATCTTGATAGGCGATTGAAGGAAAGAACCGTCTGTCTCTAGGTATGAGGAAGATTGCTATAACTATTTCAGATCACTAATAACTAGATATAGACAATACATTCCTTGGTAGCCTGGGAGACTGAAATAGAAGGGATTTCCAACTGGAAATAATTGATTACTTTTTAGGTTAAAACATACACTAACAAGTAGAAAAAAGAATTGACACTGATGTAGTCATCTAATAAGGCCATAAACATTTACTGTTTTTACAAATAAGGAATTTATAAGTAGCTGATAAAATTTTTTTAAAATTGGTCTTTCCTGGGTGTGGGCATGCAGGGAAATTTTAGCAGTATTCTAATGAACAGTTTTTGTTTTAAACACTATGCCTTTATTTTCATGTGTTAGAAAACATAACTAACTCATCAAACTCAGGGTTTCACTGCTCTCTGTTTTAAAAGGGTCCAAAGTAGGTATTTAAGTTAAGAAAGACTTGACTGAAGAAAAATGTTGAGTTGTGTTTTATGTAATGTAAATGTTGCCAGGGTGATATGTGAATGAGCGAAGTTTGGGAGCTACTGATTTTAATTGTTGATACACAGCTTTCTGTTTAACTTTGAGTTGATATATTTTAAAGCGTAATACTGAACTGGGGAGTAGGATGGGGTGTTGCGTTTGAGGAGCAACTTCCCTTGTTGAAATTGAGCCCGGAGCCTCTTCGTTGTCTGTTGCAGGCTCTTATTTCCCCTTAGCTGTTTCGCGTAGCAGCAACCTGCCATTTCCACAGCCTCCGTTCCACGTTTCTGCTTTACGTGGAACTCTCTCCCCCAGTACGCAGCGTGCTCTCAGAGAGGGGATTATATCATCTTCATCTGTGATGATACAGTGCCTGGTAGTCGCTGACTCAGACATGTGGCTATTCAATAAAACTAATAGGTGTAAAGCCAGATATTTAATTAGTCCTAAGTTAAAACAGCAGTCCCTCCCCCACCCCCCAGATTACCAGACAGCTTTTCAGGCAAGCTGCAGACTTTTGGTACTGGTAGCTCAAAAAGAAAAAAAACACAAATCCCCCCCCCACCGTGAAGTTGTTTTACTTTTCTGTCTTCCTCGTGGTGTCACCTTGACTCTGCTTGGAAAGACAGTAGCGGCGTGAGAGTGGAAGGACCACTGGGTCTGTCCTCATCCCGGTATGTGGGTCTGGGACAGGAATGGTGAGGTGAGGCATAACCTGCCGCAGAGGGTCATGGGTCAGATGAAATCATGGCTGTGTAAATATTCAGTATTGCCGGGACCCACAGGAGTGTGTGTTTTTACTCTTAAGTGTCAGCACATGACTATAAATACCTTCCCTAGAAATTTTGTATCCACCCCTCCCACACGTAACCGGTCTGCCCTTTCCTTGAGGAAAAACAGAAACAAAGCCCCCATCCACAGACAGAAGCCCACCTCCTGGTTTATTGGCGTCTCTCTAAGCTACCTCAGATCTTTTTGGGGGAAGGAGTCAGAGTATGAATTCATAAATACTTTTTTTTTTTTTTTTTTTACTGTTTATATAATATTTTTTTCTGAAGAGCATTGGTAGTTCCAGAATACATTATTGGTGACTTAAAAACAAAATAAACATAATTCTTTTCATCTTTGAAAGAGACTTTTGTTAGGAGTTGATAGTGGTGAATTATTTTCTGTGACATTGAAAGAAAGTATGCAAGAAACTTACTTGGTGCTGGGATAAGGTAGTTCTGATGGACCATTTATCGACCGTGATACACGACTTAATGTTTACTGACTGTTATATGTACTGTGAAAGGCATTTGATTATTACATTGAACACTTTAAGATATCATTATTTCTGTTTAAGGGGAAAAGAAAGCTGAGAAGTGGCAGAGCTTGGATTTGAGTCTAGGTTTGATTGACTCAAAAGCCCAGTGGTTGTTCACCCTGGCTGTGCACTTGATTCACTGGGGAACCTTACTGGTGCTGGTGAAGTTCTCCTTCATGGTTTACATTTTCTTCAGTATAAACTAACTGTGATTAATAACGTTCATGTCTGACGATTCCAGTATCTGAATTACCTGTTAGTTTCTTTTGTCTTTTTCTGTTGGCTCTGTCTCTTGATAGGTCTAGTAATTTTTGGTTGAATATTGGACATTATAGAAAATTGTAGTGGTGCGGTCCCTTTGGGGTCCCAGCTGAAAGCTGGTGAGGTTTGGTAATGTTCCTCTGCCTTGCTGAGCCCCAGACTCCAGTTTTTATCTTTGCAGCCTGGTGAGATGGACTGTATCTCTGCTCAGCTTCTCAGTCACCCCGCAGCTGCATTGTTTGACTTCTCTATCCTGTGGTTTGGTTTGCTAATGAACCCGTGAATGCTTTGAGAAGAAAAGCAGCTCAGACTGCTGGACTCACTTCTTTGTGCTCGTGCTTTTCTTCCTACAGGACTTCTGGCCTCTCAAGTCCTAGCTGCCTTACTAGGCCTCAACTCCATTTTTTGTCTTCCCAGGGCTGTCAGAGTGACCGAGGCTGCCTTAACTCCTCTTTTTAACAGTCGTCTTCTCCTGTCTTCGTAACCTCTCCGTCTACACCGCTTATGAATTGGGAAGTGGGAGAAAGCAGCATTGGGTACATCTCAAGATCCTTTTTCTGCAGGATCTTGGCCATTCAAGTCCTACTTGGGGAGTTTTTTTTTTTTTTTTTTTTTAGCTTTCAAACAGGTTAAAAAAAAAGTTTATCATGCTTTCTAGTTTTTTTTTTATTCTTACCACCATTGTCATCTGGAATTAGTTGTTAGGTAGAGCATAAAATGGTTTTTATTAATTTCTATAATTGCTGCATGTATTTGTACTTGGCTTTTGAAGTTGACAATTAGCCAAGGTCTGATTTTGATGGAATTTTATGACTTTTTTAAAGAAATAAAAATGTTTATTTCTAAAAATAAATAAGTGAACTTAATTAGATTTCCTTAAAGGGACCATTAGCTTTAAAGCTTTATAAAAGTAATTTTCCCGAAGTCTTGATTACATATGAATGTAATTTTATAAGTTACTACTTTCCCAGAATTTTAATTCAGTTAAATGAACGTTTTATCTCTTTCTATTTTGCTTACTGCGAGACTATTTTAAACATTCTTAGATTGAAAGTTACCTAAAAGTATTTTGAAAAATTGATATCCAGAAACTGTAAATACTGAAAATTCCTTTAAGTACTTCCTATTGTAAATGATTTAAATTAAAGGTACTTGTTTTCCCATCATAACGAAAAGCTTTTGAATTAAAGCCTGAAAGTAATTAACAAGATAAATATAGAAGCCTAAAATTAAGAGTTTGGCATTAATTAGGCAACATAATAAAAGATGATCTCATGGGCTTCCCTGGTGGCACAGTGGTTGAGAGTCCGCCTACCGATGCAGGGGACATGGGTTCGTGCCCCGGTCCCGGAAGATCCTACATGCCGCGGAGCGGCTGGGCCTGTGAGCCATGGCCGCTGAGTCTGCGCGTCCGGAGCCTGTGCTCCACAACGGGAGAGGCCACAGCAGTGAGAGGCCCATGTACTGCAAAAAAAAAAAAAAAAAAGATGATCTCACATTTGAACTTGCATACCTTGATAATTCTTCTCTTTCTCTACCTAAATACCTTTTTGCATGGAATGTCATTACATGAAGCAGTGGTACTAAGCAGACTGTTCTGGTACCTTAAAACAAAGTGTCTTTCTTATGCTGCATAGATGGGTAATTTTTCAAACGTCTGGAAAGGCAAAATAAGAAGCAGAATTCTTTTTTGAATTCAGTATAACCCTTAGATTGAGTCATGAAGCTAGTTACACAGTTTGTCACTAAAACTCAAATACATCGTTATTGTAGAGCGCAGAATTGCTTAATTTGTTGGCCTGTCAAGGAAACTGAACACTGGGTCAGGAGCTAGTGAAGAAGTTTAAAACATTTTACTTCTGGGTAATGTTTTTAGTAGACTTTTTGATGATAAGATTACATGGAGGCAGTATTTATCCAGAGGGTTATGAAATCACAAGAAATTTCAAGATGAATCAACACAAGTTATCAACTAAGATTTACTAGTAGCACTCCACAGGATCCTTGGAGACACACACCTGGAAGAACACTATTTGCACACTACTACCAGCACACTGCTGGGCTTGAAATATTCTTAATGATCAGTGAACAAGTCAAAGCAAATAAGACGCTGTAGAAACAATCACATGTTTGTTTACTGATAGTGAAGTGGCCCCGATCAAAAGTGTAAAGTTGTTTTGAAAAAAGAACTTTGATTCAAGTTATGTATTATTTTATTCACAGAGAAGCTTTTATATAAAAGTTTGCTATAAATCTGAGTTCTTTATTAACTGATGTTATAAAAGGTAGTGAATCTAACAAAATCCTAGCCCTTAAAGTTTAATTCTGGCCCTTCGTCTCCCCCATCCCCTTTCCTTGACTTTTATACAAAGAAATGGGATCCGTGTGCAATTTCTGCCCTTTCACACTTCAAGTGTTAGAAGACCAGAAGAAAGGTTTTGTCAAGAGTTTGCGTAGAAGAAGAGCTAAGTTAACTTGTGTGTGTGTGTGAATGGTTCTCACTTTGTGGATTTGTAGAAAGACAGTTGTTAAGTTGAAAGATGGCTTACTTAAGTAAAAATATATCACTGAACATCTTAATCAACTTAGTAGAAAATTGCAAGAACTGCGTAGATATGTATTACTTTTTAGTGACACTTCAGAGTAAAAATTCAGCTTTAGTAAAAGTAAGGTTAAAGTGGCCACCTAATGATGTTCAGTGAATATAAAAGAGTTTTTTCCTCTTTGAAGGAGAAGAATGTTTGAAAATTGAGTTTATTCTTCAGACCAGTTCTGTTTAGAGCAGAGTTGAGTGGAAGGTACAGATATTTGCCCCCCACGCGCACAGCCTCTGCCACGTCCACAGCGCCACCAGGATGGTATGTTTGTTACAGTCGAGGAACCCACACTGACACAGCATCATTATCAACCAGAGTCTGTAGTCTATATTAGGGGAGTTTGATTGGATTTAAAGTCCATTCAAGTCACAAATGCATGAAAGAATAGGAAACGTGCCATCCAATTAAAAATTTTGAATGACAGTAGAAATGATTTTAAATGTATTACCTCGTGTGAACCAAGTTTATTGTGGATGGGGCTCCATCTGAAATTTGAAGAGCTCGTCTGGGCGTCACCAACAAGCACAGAACTCAGTGTAAAAAAAGTTTGTTCATAGGAACAAGCTTAGGTTTCTCATGAAAAAAATTGAGCACATTTTCTTTGGGAGTTTTATATAAATTCTGGATTTAATATCTTCCCTAATACTTTGTGTTTAAGTTTCCTGATCATAATTATAGGATATAAAGAAAGTATAATTGATTTGTTTCACCAAGAGCAGACTTCCAGGCATCAGAAAAATATTTCCAGTCTGTGCCATGACATGAAACACTGAACTGTATCTGCTGCCTTTTAACACCATGGACCACTTAGTTTTTAATCTAAGTGGGTGGTCTTGGTGAGGGATGAATTCCATCTAGGGAACCTAGAACCTCCTACAGGATCGTGGAGCTTTTTGAAATGTGTACAGTTTCTTGAGAACCATCTGTATCCTTCCTGTTGGTCAGGCTGACATAGCTCGGAGAACTTCCAGTCATCACCTTAGCTGGCTGTGGTTGCCCCGGTAACCTTAGGGCACACGTGTACTTGCTCATTTGTCCACTCAGCCTACATTTAATGAGCATCTCTGTGCCAGCCATTGTGGAATATAATTTATATTTCTTAAGAAATTTATAATTTCATGGAGGGGAAAGTCACACAGATACTGACATAAATGTTAAAGTACGGTGATAGATTAAATAGGCCTTGAGACCCACAATGGAATTGTGAAATTTTGAGAGATTGCCATAGTATGTATGATTTTTTTTCTGTTTTTAATTATACAAGAATTGAATAAGTACTTGTGAAATTTAAAAAAACATAGTCTAAAAATTTATTCCCATTTTATACCCCACCCGCCCTCCTTGTTCCACTTTTCCTCCATTTTTTAAACCATTGCCTGATTGACGGACATTTTAGGTTTTTTCTCTTTTTGTCATCAGTGATGCTTAGTAAGGTTCCCTCGTACGTATATATTTGCACACACGTGAATTATGTTTCTAGTGAAAATTCTTAGGAGTAGAATCCTGGCTGAAGAATATTTCTCTGGTGTGTTTGTCACTGGAACCCTTGGAGTCAGTAGGCTTTTCTTTTAAACATAACGAAGAACTCGGGACGCTGTGGGCGTTTTAGTTGCAGAAATCGTCAGGAGGACCGCAGTCCCCGTGGTTTGGTGGCAGCATCTGCGGAGGTCTGGGGTTGCGGGGTGTCTGCACTTGTCCCTGGTTCGTCTGCAGCTGCCCACCTGGGCCCTCACCTTCTTCTCCTGCCCCGGGAGCCACCGCTGCCCTCCTGTCCTCGTCTAGACATGCTCTTCCCCAAATTGTTCTCAGTCCTCGTGCCCTTTGGACCTTGGTCAGGCCCGGTTCCCACGGCCGGGGTCTTCCGTCAGTGCCAGAGAGTGTACAGGGTGACGTTTCCCTCGTCCTAAAAGAGGTGACATTCCTGGGCTGGAATGTCCCATTTCCTGTCTCTTCCCTCTCTTCTCCTACTTCCAGTGCGTCTCTGCAAACTTTTTGGGATATAGCTAGCGACACCCAGAAATGTTTCTGGTTGTTGATGAGGTATGAGGTATTTCTCTGGGTCGGGATGCTCTGTGATCAGAATTTTGTTAGCTGATTAAAATCGACCAGGAATAAGCATTTCATTAATAATTTGTAGAATTAGGAAAAAATGAGTTCCTACCTCTTTCCTATACATTTTTTTTTCAAAGTACCTTTGCACCGCGTTCGAACGAGCACCATAATTTGCAGATAAAAGGGGGAAGTGCTAAAAGTTCAGTACTCTCCGGATTCCGTGTTGCAACAAGTGCGTGTTTGTTGTTTGGTTGCAGGTTCCCGCTGGAACCCACCCCCCGCCCCGCCCCTCCCCGTCTCCCACCATCATTCAGTTGTTTTGCAGCCGGCGATACGTAGCAATTTATGGGGGCCTTAGGTGTGGGCCCCTTACTTTTGTACAGGCTTCTCTGTGTACATTCCGCGGTGCTCCCCAGGGTCCTCCCGAGCTGGCTGTGCCGGGGCGGGACACCGAGGTCCCCAGCCAGCACTCTGCTGTTGATGACCTTGACAGCGGGTTTCACCTCGTTCTTCCTCGGCCGTTCCTGCCCTTGTGGTTGGGAGACCCGGTGAGAGTATATGGGCAGCAGAGAGACTCAGTCAGATACAGTCTGCCCCAGGTTTCATTTTGAGATAAATGTTTTTTATGGTTCTTTGCATAATACTCATTATTTCCACCCAGGGTAATTCTGTTGGGTAGGTATTCTCTCTAGTCTCTCTTTTTATTTACTAGTTAAGGTATAATAAATCTAGGAATCCTTGATACTTAAAAAGATAAGATCAGATATTTGCTCAGGGTGATTCGGTGCTATTTTGCTAGTTGTATTTATCATAGCCTTGCAAAATTAGTACTTAAGAGCAGATGCCCAATGGTTTTAGGTAATCCCTCCCTCCCTGAAACGTCTGTTACAACAATGTCATTGCGTTCCACATGGTAACTTTTTATTTGATTGGGCCGGTTCCTTCCCTCTTTCCTGTCTATAGCAATTTACTCTTCAGGGATTAGGGCAAAGAAACACAGCCCTTGAACCACAAGACAAGCAGGAAAGACCGCCCTTGAACTGCAAGACGCGTTTAGCAAGATTTTCAGAATCTATACAGCTGCGATTTTTCTGTTAGAAATCTTGGCTCCTTTGTGAAATTAATGGTTTTAGAAATGTTCACAAGTGGTTTAGGGGAGAGTAAAAAGGATCTGAGACGTTGTCACATTTTTTTAATCCAAAGAGATTGCAATGCAACTGAGGACAGTCCACACAGGAGTGGGCATAGCAAAAGTATCTCTTTTTAGTAATAGCGAAAAGATGTCTTCAACAGTCAAGTGGACACAATTGCCTGGTCTACTTTGTGTAACTGTTGCAAAAGTGCTGGAATTGCAAAACCAAAACTAAAAATGGATTAGGCACTAGTTTAGGAAACTGTACACCTGAAGACCCAAAGTGAAACAAACCACCGGGGTGTGAATGAAGAGGTGGTGGGCGTAGTGCCGTGTGTGTCAGTGCAGACGCACTGGAGCCAGGACCCTGTGCATTAGAGTCAGCCCCACGTTGATGCTGAGCGTGGAGCAGTGACTGCAGTGAAGATACTGTCCCTGGAGACCTGGACCTCGTCCCCCGTGTACTGTACTGTACATTGATCCATTGTTGCATACGTGTTTGTTTCTTGGGGTAAATTCCTGCTGACAAGTTCAGAGGGTGTAAACACTTAGAATTCTGGTGGATTACCATGCAGTTTCTTTCTTAAATGGGAAAGAAAGACATTTGTTCACATTACATCAATGTTGGATGTTTATTTTCATTTTCAAATTTCTAATTCATTAGAAATATAATTTTCAGGGCTTGCAGCAGAGCTTAAGTCGTGCAAGTTGCTTTTGTCCCTGTGACTTAAATTTTGTCTTTTAAAAGTGAAATTAGGGCACCCTCTGCTGAATTTGAAAGGAGTTGCTGGATAGGAATGTGCAGGTTTGAATAAGAGAATGTATAGATGTGTACTTTAGACTTTCTTGTCCCTTATACGGCGGCCCTTTTTGTTCACACTGGTCACCCCTGGGCCGTGTGACGACGGATATTTGATTAAACCCATATTTTGAAGCGGGCAGAAGACGTCGAGTGAACAAGTCCACAGAGGCAGGAAATAACAGAGGCCAGGTGTGTTCAGGGTTGTTTGATAGAAAATTTGAGAGAGGGTGTCCGTGTGATCTCTGCAGTGAAAGAAACTAGTAAGAACAGAGGGCAGGTATCATTTTTGGAATTTAAACTTTATCATGAGTGTGCCGTTGAGTCATCAGATAGTTTTTTTTAGAGCAGTAACACAATCCTTTGAGTATCTTAGAAAGATGATGCTGTGGGTTGGAGGTGGGGACAGGGCAATTCGCCCATCAGTGCATTTGCTGAGTGGGGTCCCAGAGAGAGAGACAGAGCTCTGGGAAGCTGGTTACATGGCGGGTTGGTTTGTGAAAACAAACAAACAAACAAAACTTTACCAGAAAACTTCAAGCATACAGAAAAGTAGAAAGAATAGTACAATGACTACCCGTAAGTCTACCTTAGGCCCAACAGTTGGTAACATTTTGCCCTGCGTGCCCCGGCCCCTGCTCTGAAGTACTTGGGAGTAGGTTGCAGGTGTCTTCACTGTGCATCCGTAGGTACATCAGCCAGCATCCCTCCAGAGTGGCCTCAGGGGAGAGGTGCTCAGGGGGATACGGTCTGGAAAGCCTAGGATTGGGCGCACAGATACGAGGTCCTGTTACATCCTGTGAGAGACGGCGCAGAGGCACAAAGGCTTGGTTTACTCTGCTTCATTTGAGGCTCTCTGGCATTTTCCACCTCTCCTTTTGAGACTCTGGGAGGTGGGTATATGGTGAACACTGCTACATTTTAAATAGAAACTTGGTAAAAAAAGTTTTCTTTATCAGAAAAAGCTTCAAGCGTGCTCTGTGGTTGAAGAGGCCAGCATTCTTGGGTGAGGTAGCTTCTCCCGGGGAGGAGAGGGAGGTCACTGCAGACAAGCTGGCCAGCCTCCCCTCAAGGAGGAAGAGGGGCCAGGCCCTTGGATTGGGCCGAAGGCCCAGATCAGTGGAAGTCTGTGTGAGGAAGCAGGTGTGTGCCTGGTGCGAGTGTGGGGAGACAGTGCACCCCGCCTGGCAGGGCCCTGGCACCTGCAGGGCCTGCCTGCCTCGGGGTAGGGACGCTGGGGCAAGCGGGGAGCCGGAAGTGCCCGCGGGCACTGGGCATGGACGCTGAGCTCTTAGTACGTTTGATTGGTAGGGAATCTGCGTCCTCTGATCTAGTAATAAGTGTTTTACATCATGATCAGTGGGCTTCGCAGCTCTCCCTCCTTTGGGCAGGAGAAGTAGCAAGGGGGTGGGCAGAGGCATATAATACCCACCCTACTGTATATAAAATAGATAGCTACTGAGGACCTACTGTGTGGCTCAGGGAACTCTGCTCAGTAATGACCTGTATGGGGTAAGAATCGAACAGAGTGGATGTATGTATACGTATAGCTGATTCACTGTCTGTACACCTGAAACTGACACAACATTGTAAATCAACTAGACTCCAATCAAAAATAAAATAAAAGTAAACAAAACAAACCAACAAAATACCATGGCAGGAATTGGTAATGGGTTCACTGTTGACTCATTCATTCTTTCATTCATTCAACAAACACTAGGGAGCCACCTCTTACTGTATATGGCAGGCTCTGTTCTCAGACGCTAGGAATTCAGGGAGCATACAGGCAGAAGTCCCTGCCTCTCGTAGCTGACATTCTAGCAGGAAAGGCAGACAGTCGACTAGCTAAATGAAACACACGTAGTGATTAGACTGTGATGAGCGTGAAGAAGAAACGTCAAGTCGGGGTGGGGTTTGTGGGGAGATTCTGCAAAGGGCCGCCCAGGGAGTCCACTGAGACGCCATTTGGGGAAAGACCCACGAAGGCCGCCCGGGAGCTGTGCCCGTGTGCCCAGAGTCTGTGTCATTTGCTCTTTCTGCCAGGGCCTGCCCCCTAGAGTGTTAGTACAAGACAGTGTGCCCACAGGACCCCTCGAAGGCTTTGCAGAGTTCTGTGGAATGTTCTTTTGCGTAAACGTTTCCCATGGTTTCTGAACAATGACTGGCATGTTACTTCCCTTAGCAACTTAATTTTTGTTCCTTCTTCACGTGAAACTTGGGAAATGTTAGCTTTTTCTCTTTTCTGTTCATTCATTTCGTCCTGGAAATGAAAATAATCCTTTTCAGAGCTATGATATGCAGATTAAAAATTTACAAAGTATAGTCAGTAGATTCCAGCAACTAATATTAATGGTTTAAACATTGAGGTAGTTGAAGAAAATAACATTAAAAGGTATATGAACAACGAAATACTCAAAGTTAATTACCCTTGGGTGTAACTGACTCTGAGTGTGAGATTCTCTGCTGTTTAATACCTGAAGGGCCAGAACAGAACAGATACTCTGTTCATCAATGTAGGATTCACCGTTTTTCCGCACAATGTAACGTTAGGGTTTTGAATTATTCTTACGCAGGTTATTCTCTTTGCTTTCAACTTTGGATGTCATTAAAGTAGATGACGTCGGGCTTGCAGTGGTGATGCAGATCTACCCAAATCAGTCAGTAACTGGGGAGATCCCTGTAGCGCCAGCAGATAGAGGAGTTTATCTTTCTGTGGGTCTTGTCCTTTTACTGTTAAAAAAAAATCCAATTTGTGTTTCTTTATAGAGAAATAAATGATCAGGCTATACTTTAGGTTAGAGGCTTCTTTTATTTTTATTAGTAAATAAAATTAACTAATTTCCTTGTTTAAAAACTGAAATACATACTGTTTACTATTTATTTTTCAATACATTGAAACTGACATCATTGTTTCCTGAAGCATTTAGTGACAACCTGAGTGAATAAAATTACTTCATTTGTGGAAATGCCCCCCCGCCCAAATAAATAAATAAAGTAGATGAGTGTGTGAGAAAATAGGACATATAGGGACTTGAATAAATCTCATGTGCAAGAACGTGAGGATTTCCTTTAAGAGTATTAAGACCACCGTGGAGGAGAATTCAGTACAAAGTTGTCAGTATTATAAATGAACAGGGCTTTTGAATTAGATACTTGCTTTGGTCACTATCTATGATAGCTTTAAAAAATTAAATATGCATTAACTATTGTGTATTACATTTAGTTTCACTCTTTGGTCCTGTCCTTACTTAGAAAATACAGTTAATGTTGGTAGCAGGACGTAATTAATATTTTGCAGATAAGAATTGATATCTGGGAAGTTTATCTTTTGATGGTTCTGTTGTAGGGCCTGAGAAACTGATGAAAGTAGACAGTTCGTGTGATTTCTGTTGTCAGTAAACGAAGTCATGTTTCTCGGTGTCCAGACTCATTAGAGATGTTTTTAGCAGGCCGCATGTTAAGCAGCTATTGTGTTGGACCACACAGTATTTATTAGGACCCAGTAAGTAACAGTGTGTAAACGCTTACACGATTTACGTTGTTTAAAAACTATACCAGTGGTTTCCGTACATGATCAGTCTATCCGTCGGGAAGGGCCAGGTTGAGCGTCAGTAGCAAGCGGCTCCAACACCACGCTCATCGCTTGCTCATGCAGTGTGTCCATCGCGTGTTGGCAGGGGGCACTGCTCCGCGGCGGCCTCTGTCAGGCAGCTGGAACGCTGGACAGCTGTGAAAGGCGAGGCGTCGGATCTCATGGTGGCTGTTAAGTGCACCTTCCTGGAAGTGGCAAACCTGTTTCCTTCGTGTTACTGGTCAAGGCATCAGGGGTCTGCCGGAGAAGGCGGAAGCCTGGTGGCCCAAGAGCAAAAGCTAGAGGATGTGGATCTGAAATGCGCGGTTTTCTTACTTGTAAATAAAGAGGATAAAGTAAAAGGAGGACGTCAAGCAGAAGACTGAGAGTGGGGGAGCTGGTATTGGAGCATCTGTTATGTTCCCAGTGCTTCAGATATGTCTCATTTGGTCATCACAAGACGTGATGAGTCATAGAAGTGATTTCTGTTTGACGCCAGAGGGAACTGAATGGGGGGATTAAATTAGGGTGAAGAGGCAGCCCTGTGTAGCGTGTGGTTGCCAGCGTGGGTGCTGGTTCACACACATGCTGATGTGAGAATCCCTTCAAGCTGTGGCTTAGAGCAAGTTGCTTAGAACTCAGTTCCCTCATCTGTAGGACGATGATGATAGTCCTTATGTGATGAGATTATTGTGAGAATTAAATGAGACGTTGAGTTCTTAACCTAATGTCTGGGAAATTGGGTGCATTCAGTGTTATCTGTTGCTCACGTGTGTGTGTGTGTGTATTTTTTCTTTAATTGTTTTATTTGGTTTCCCAAGGTCTCACATCTTGTAAGTTGTGTGTGTAGTAAGTGGCAGAATCAGGAGACTGGACTGTCTCCCACCAAAGCCTGTATTCTTTTCATTATAGGACCTTTAAACGCTTGCTAGATTAGAGGACGTGAGAAGTAGAGAGTGATGAAAATGTGGTTGAAAAGTATTCATAAAAGATGTCGCCTGCTGATTGGCTCCTGTGGGTTAGGTGTTCTGCTTACGTCGTTGCATGTACTCTCATTTCATTACATCGTCTGGCCAAGACCATGGAGTCAGGAAGGCAGGGCTGGGCTCTCATCCGAGGTCTGTCCTGTGTCCAGATCTGCGCTCTCTTCATGAGGCTGCGCTGTCTCCCCGTAAGTAAAATAATTAGGTTACGCTGACCTTGAAGGATCAGGTCCGAGCTGTTGGCAGGCTGGAGCTGGTCACATACAGAAGCACTTCTGACCGGGGGTCTGTGATGCAGTTCTGAGGACATGTGATGATACAGGCTCCAACCTCAGGGAGATCTAGTGGGGGATTGTAAGCCCAGCAAAGATGCAAAATTACATCGATGTATCTTAATTATCAAAAGTGATCGGTCTTTTCAGTAGAGGGGACTTCAGGGAATGCTGGTGGAGTGCTGTGGAGGGTCTGGAACTGAGAATTAGGCAAGGAAAATGCGGTGCAGAAGTTGTTGTTCTCCCCTGCCCCCATCAAATAGAGGAAAGAATTTATGTAATACAGCAAACAAGTGGTTCATTCATGGTTGATAGTGTAATCTTGAAGACTGTCCGGTGGGTGGGAGAAGATAAACATAGCGAGAAGAGGTCGTTGTCAGAAGAGCGGGCTCACCGTGGGGCCGGGGCTGTGCACAGCACTGGGAGGCTGCTGAGTTTCCCGAGGACGTCTGAGAACCGGCACAGGGTTGCGGTGCACTGCTTGCGGTCGGTGGTTCAGGTCGTCTGGCGTGGGGTCATGGCTGGTGAGCCCCAGGTCGTTCCTTACACCTGGGCGTCCCGGTGCCCCTTCCCGGCAGGTGAGGTCCTGGGGTCCCGGGGCTCCTGCGACTTTCCCGGCAGCCTTGAAGCCTGAGTCTCGTGACCTGGGGGTTATAAAGCATTGTTTCTCATTTCCTCTCTTACATCTTCAAAGGTTTATAAAATTCTTTCAGTGGGAGTCCTCTTTTCTGTCGCTTTGGTTTTTTCCTTTCCGTTTGTGATATGTAAGTTTTGTATTACATAATAATTGAACCCTGGTGAGTTTGTAAAATGTGAGATGTTTTAATTTTTTGTAACTGTCCCCTTTTTTTGAAATCAGCACTTTCTGCGTTTGGTTGTATAAAGCATATTTTTTTATTGTCAGTGTGTAGACAGAAATTGTAGACAGTTTTTTTATTGTCTGACAGAGTCTAAGATTCTTGGCATAGACAAGATTGAAATGTGATTTTGTTTATGATTAGGAATTGCATAGGTTAAAATTCCATATACATTTCTGCATAATAGAAAACTGACAAAAATTTGAACTTTCTTTGAATATTTAAAGAATTACCAATAAAGAAGTTGCTGGAAAGCATGCTACTGTTGGACCCTTAAGTCAGTGGCAGATAGGGTATAATGTACAGGATGATGTCGGCAAATCTGACCCTCTTCTTTCCTGGAAATAAAATACTGTGGGAACAGGGTCACACCCACTCATTTGCGTATTGTCTGTGTTGAGCCTGGAGACCACGAAACCTAAAATGTTTACTGTCTGCCTTTTGTAGAACATTTGTTCCCGCTCTGGCCACAGGCAGCAGTTCTCAAACTTTGGGGTCTCTGGACCGTTTTAGACTCTTAAAAATTATTGAAGGCTCCGAAGTGTTTCGTTTATGTGTGTTATATTGATATTTACCGTATTGGAAACTGAAACAGAGAAATTTAAAAAAGTCGTTTCAATTCACTTAAAAAGAACAATATTAAACTTGTTATATGTTAGCGTAAATCATGTTTTTATGAAAAATAACCGTTTTCCAAAAAACAAAAACATGAGTGAGTTGGGAACTCCTCTAATGCCTGCCCGAATAGAAGACAGTTACATTCTCAGATGTGTATACTTTTCATTTGTTGCTCTATCTTTTAGTTGAAGGATATGAAGAAAAACCAGTCTTACACAGATCTGTAGTTGGAAAGGGGAGGAGTATTTCAGTAACCTGTTCAGGTAATTGTAGATGTTCTTTGTTACTGCAGTTGACCCTTGAACAGTGTGAGGATTAGGGGCGATAACTGTTCACGAAGTTGAAAATCCGCGTATAACTTCTAGTTGGCCTTCTATATCCGTGGATTCAGTCAGCCGCGGATCCCGCAGTCCTGTTAAATCTGTATAAATGGGGCCATGCAGATGAAACCCGTTGTTGTTCAGGGGTCAACTGTACCTCAAAGCTCGACATGTGGTAGTCTCAGTGTTGCAGTGTGGAATCTGAAAATACATCAACAGGCGTATCATATTGGAACTTTCAAATCTGTTGGTCTGTCCTGCGTTTTGACTGGATCTTTTATTCACACATTATTTTTTAAAATATTATGCATTGATAATTTCAAAAATATTGGTTCACTATCCACAGGTTGACACAATATAAAAAAAATCACATTTGCTCATATCACCACTGATCTTGGAAGGGCCAGTGGGTTTTGGGAAGCTGGTGGACCTGCGCAGAGCGGGAGCTGGTTTCAGGATGCTTGCATTTCGGTTAACACGGTGCGTTGCAAAGCGAGGACCACCTCTAGTGGACACAGGTTTTATAAAATTCTGGTTTTTTTGCTCGAGTGTTTATGCTTTATCATTAGCAATGCCTCAAGAGTCAGTTATTATTAATTTTACTACTTCATTAAGGACATTCTAAAGTCAATGCCCTTCCGTCTTTTTTTTTTTTTTTTAATGAGACTGCTTGGTAGTGAAGAATTAACTAGGACGAATAGTTTCCATTTGGTACTGTTATCTTGATTTTTGCTAAGGTACCCATGGTTTTGTCCACCAGTACTTTTCATCATTGGTGCAAATGTCCACACATTGCAAAAGGCAGATACCATCTTGATGGTTTTATGAAAATAGTTTGACTTCAGTGGCACCTCTGAAAGGATCTCAGAGACCACTGGTGTCTGCAGACCAAACTTCGAGAACTGATGGTATAAAAGGTTTCAACACCATTTTCTGTAAGCAGATTGATGCCACCTACCTGCACTGCTTCCTGTATTTTCTAACAATTATAATTTATGAAGATTTGCTGCTTCCATTGGCTAATACAACTCATGCATCTTTCAGGTAGAGTTTTTTTTGTTTTATGTCAGATTTGTTAAAAAAGGGTTTACCCTTTTTGTGTGTGTCATTGCTCTATTAGGTTTTGAAAGTGTAAGTTGAGAGTGTTTGTAACTCATGTGGTAATCCACAGTTGGATTACTGGGCACAGTTACTGTCTCTTGAAATGATGGGATCTTACTATGATTATTAGTTTATTTATGATGACAGTTAATTAAAAGTTTTCATATTCTTGAATACTCTTCCAAATAGAGAGGGCGTGAGTTTGGAAAATTAGGTCCAGTACCTGATTTCTCATTCATCTGTGTTAACCTCGTGCGTGTGTGTGAAATATTGTGATTTATATAATAAATATATACTTAGTGTTCTGTGTAACCCTTTCTGCTTCTAAAACCCTTGGAATTTCCTAAGTGATAAGAGTGACAAAGGTGTCTTCCGTTTTTCCTACTTTCAGCCATGCCTTTATGTTAACGAGGTGACTTTTGGGAAGCCCTTATGGACGGGGCTGGTGGCGAGGGCAGCCAACCTTGATTGGAGGGTTGGAGCGTTCAGTCCCACCCCACAACCTTCAGGGAGGGGAGAGGATCTGGAGGTTGAGTTCAGGCGCCAGTGGGCCAGTGATTTAATCAACCATGCCTGTGTGACGAAGCCTCCGGTCTGGAGAGCTTCCAGGCTGCGGACACGTGGAGATCTGGGGGAGGGCGGCTCCCAGGGAAGGGGTGGGAACTCCACCTCGCCCTGTGCAACCCTTCTGTCTGGCTGTCCCTCATCATTTCCTTTTACAGTTAACCAGTAACCTAAAAAGTAAATGTTTTCCTGAGTTCTGTGAGCCCCCCGGGCAAATTCAGTGAACCTGAGGGAGCTGGGGGAAGTTCTGATTGTAGTCAGTCGATGAGAAGCACAGGTGACAACCTGGGTTTGCAGGTGACATCAGAAGGGGGCCAGTCTTGTGGGGCTGAGCCCTTACCTTGTGGTATCTGGCCCTATCTCCAGGTAGACAGTGTCAGAACTGAGTTTAATTGTAGGTCACCTGACTGGTGTCACATTTCTGCCTGGGGTGTGGAAAACCACATCTGCTGTCAGAAAAGAAGTATTGATAGAGGAGATACACAGGAGGAGTGTGTGTGTGTGTGTGTGTGTGTGTGTGTGTGAGTGTGTGAGTGCGCACACATTAATAAAAGTTTTTGCAGATGGTTGTTTCACTGGGTGCAATTAAGACTTTTTTTTTTAGGGAAAACTCAAAAAACTTTCTGCTACAGACACTTGCACTTCTGTGGTTGACCACT
This sequence comes from Globicephala melas, assembly GCF_963455315.2. NCBI lineage: Eukaryota > Metazoa > Chordata > Mammalia > Artiodactyla > Delphinidae > Globicephala > Globicephala melas. The sequence goes on along the minus strand of NC_083315.2, from coordinate 865,097 downwards.
AGATGTCATGAGTGCCTCGGGAGTCCTAAGGGTTGCCCAGGGCGGGTAGAAACTGAACATTGTAGGTTCTAGACCCTCGCATAGTTCACTGTTTCCATATGACGGATGCCAGAAGAACCTGATACAGTGTGATATATAGAAGCACGGTATGACTGGAATAATGAAATTTCAAAAATAAGCCCTTTTAAAGTGGGGTCGTAATGGTTCTGTTGGGGATCGTAAATGCTTCAGGTGCACTTGACACTGCACTTTCGTTCCTGGCGTTTGGGTCGCTCTCTTTTTTATGGAAAGATGGATTGAACTTCAATTTAAGAATATTCGGTAATCCCTCTCAGGACGTGCTGTAACAGCTGGTATTTTTGTGTTGCAGTAAATCGATTCCATACAACAGTCAGTAATAATCATGGCTGGATTCTGACAAATTCCAAAGCATTTTAAATAAGTTTAGCCAAAGAAAATAACATGATTACTACAGAAATTTAGCTCAGTTTGAAAGTTAAACCCAGCAACTCTGCTTCGTTCCACAGAATATTAACCATTTTCCTGGTTGGGATTTTATCAAACCATTTTTTTAAATTAATATACTTGTGTATGTTCTGAGAAGATAATTATCTTGTAGCATATATTTCTTAAATAATAGAACTTTGGAAAAAACTTAACCTTGAGTGTTTATTGTGAAATAAAAGATGAGAAATCCTGTGATAAAATCTTTTGTATGTGGCGTACGTGGAAAGCTGCAGCGTCAACTCAGGAGGATATTTTGATGTGAAATGTAAGGTGCTTTTAGTATTAACAGGATGTTTGTTTTAAGCATAAATTGGCTTCTATGTTGTATGTGGTTTATGAAATTGAAGCGTTGTAAGTTCGTTAAGGCTTGAAGGAAGTTGTAGTTTGCATGGTATAGATTATATAGTATGTGTATCTCTGTAGTTAGGTAATCTGTACCGTACAAATTACGATTTATGGCATAAAGAGCTTAAATTACATACATACACACTAGAATAAATACCTATCTACATACCTACGTATATGCCTTATGCCCTAATGGTAGAAATACGTGTGCATATACTTTACAAGTTATAACCGTTTTTCCCTTTTTTCTCAGCAGCAGAACAAAAGTTTACTAATTGAATGCGTTTTTTAAATTATGTATGGTCTGTTTTTTATTTTCTTTGCGTTTGAGTCGAGGAGCACTTTATGTAGTTGAATCTTAATCCTGATTGTTAGGATAACTTATGAAAGCAAAGCAGAGTTGCCTTTTAGAATTATTAGGGAAAACAGCGTCAGAGACGGGCACTAATGAAGCCTTGCTTTACCTTTTTCTGTCTTATTTTTAGCTTAGTGATTTATATTTAAAATAACTGCCTTCATATTTTTAATTAACACAGAGGATCTCTATGAATTTGTATGTGCATTTTAACTACGTCAACCTTTGTAATGTAAAACAAAACTCAAGACATTGCACCGGGTTGCCTGGTCCAAGATAGTCTGTTTGATGGTGAATATTTTTATGCTAACGTTTACTTTGATAATTAAAAAGCTAATTTAGAAGGCTTTAATAGAATCTCATAGTTTGAACTTTTTCATGAGGAATTTGGCAAGCTCATTTTCTTTATTCTGTAATATGAATCAGCAATTTAAAGGCTTTAGGGATTGAAGTGAGCCAGTTTTTCAAATGTTTACAGTATCTGTTTTTCTTGTTAATATATGTTAAAATATGCTTTTAAATCACCGAACTTGGTTTATAGAGAACTGGGAAAAATGCATTAAAAAGTGAATTTAAACATGTTGTGTGGCTCTTCTGATTTCTGAAAAATGTAAATGTGTATTTTCCGTTATTAGGCAGCCGTGGTCCAAATTTAAACCACATGGCGTCCTCCTAGGTGTAGGCCAATGGAAATTTTAATCTTGCTACTTTTATGTTTTCATTTTATAATCTCATTACCTGAATTAAAAAAAAAAACAGTCGTAATAGTTAGCATTCATTGTTTGAAGGGTGTTCATTGGATTATCCAGCAGTTCTAAATTGTTGTTCTCTTCATTTGCATATAAGGAAATTAAGGCTTAATAAGATTAAATAACTTTTCCAAGATCACAGAGCCAGCAGGATTAGAGATTAAGCAAACACTAGAGCCCTTGCTTTTAGTTACTGTACAATAGTGCCTTTACTGCTTATTTTGGGATAAAAGTTACTTAAAATAGTTATTTAAAAAATTGATATTTTCCAAGCTACATCAAAGCTGAGTTTTTACTAAAACAATTTATTTTCATATATTAGCTTGGATTGTTAGGTTTAGTGTAGATTATCAGCCGTCCTGTAAATCTATAATAATATCTTGCTTCAATTCTAGTATTCTTTCAAGGTTGTTGGTAATCTCGTTAGAGAACTTTGCAGTTGTCGTATTAGGATGAGTTACTTAAAAAAATTACAATTAGTTATAAGTTGTTGACAATTTAGAGAATCTCTGCTCTACGTTTTAGGAATACAGTTTTGAATTCTAACAGAAGGGAGGAATTTTAGAATGACGTTGGCTTACAAAAGCTTCCTTAAGTTCTCCATCTATGCAGTCAGTGGTTCTCAAACCAACTGTAAAAATCTTTAAGGAATCCTTGACACATTCACAAAGAACTTTCATGTTTTTAATTAGAAATCCCACGTCGAAATAAAAAACTCTCCCATTTCATATTTGTCTGTGGTCTGTAGAAGAAATTGTGAAGATTGTGATCTCCCTAAATAATGTGTTGGAATCAGCATTTTGAATTAGTTACAGAAAGTTGCTATTTAGTAATCTTGCCTCTTCTATTTTTAATGTGTTCCTTTTCTTTGTAGAAACGGACTGCAGGAGACATAGATCTGGGTAGACAGCGTGGCTGCAGGCCTCAGGGTTGGCATCCCTGCCGCCTTTGAACGGAGCGTGTTGGCAGTTCAGGGCCCAGCTCAGCCTGCATCCTGCATCCCGCATCCCACATCCTGCATCCCGCATCCTGCATCATGCCCGCGCTGTCCGCAGGCTCGGGGAGCGACACAGGTATGGAGCCCGTGAGGGGCACTTTTCCTCCCATCCTTACAAATCATCCAGTTCACAGTGAAAACCAGCATTGCTTTAAGCGACTGCAGACAGGCTTGTCTTTCTGAAACCAGAGTGAGGGCCATCATGGCCTCAGGATGAACGTTACTGGAGGACGAGGGCGGGACCGCTTTCTTGGGTACCGAGGGCTCCTGCTAACGCTCTTGTGCTGTTTTGCATTTTGGAACAATGCCGTACATTTACATTTCTTTTTTTAAAAATTAAGTATTTTAAAGATACAGAAAAGTGTGGAAAGTATCATGGTACTCATATTACCTGTCACTCTACTTTAATCATAGCGATGAATTTTTTTGGCCGTAGTTGCTCAGACCTCTCATTTTTTCCCCCCCCATTTTTCTATTTTCTTCTTTCTGTCCAGAGGTGAAAACTGTTCTGAAGTTGATATATGTCATTAAAGAACTCAATTAAAACAAGCACATTGTTATCAGTTGTAAGACTTAGTGATACTTAAAGCTTTACAAGAAAGGGAAAAAAACTCATGCATGTATGTATGTGTGAAATCCCCTCTTTCTGACCTGATTTAGAAGGTGGGATGGGGGTGGTCAGTGCCCCTTTGAAGCCCTTTCCTGGGGTTCCCCGGAATCAGCACTTTAGAAAAATGTAGATTCTTGGACCCTCCTCAGAATTATTAAAACAGAATGCGAGTGGGGTTGGGGAGCTGTAGCTTGCATTTTTAAGACCACTCAGAAGAGGGGGTGGCACAGAGTGTGGCTAAAGGGATGGGCTCTGTTGCACTGACCACACTGAGGTGGTCGCATTAACACCCTTCTGTAACCAGCTGAGATATGTCTTGTCCTGGACAGCCACTGGCACCCCAGTTTTTAAAGAGCTGAATCACAAATGTGATTTTGTGTTGTGTTAGGTGACCCTGGCCTTGTCACGTGCACGATTTGCCCGTACCGTTCTTTGCTGTTTCAAGCAGAGCCGTACTTACTCTTTGGCAAGTTTTTTCTTGTCTTTATCCATCAAGAATGATGTTCTTCTACTGTGATTTACACTGAGGATTAGTTTTTCTTAGGAAGTGATTTTGATTTTTAAATTACATAAAAATCTTTTTTTCTCAAGACATGAACTTGGAAGCAGCTCCCTTGGACAAAATTTTTTTTTCTTTTCAGTTTTTATATAGGCCCACATTGTGTTCCACTATATAAAATGAATGATTTAATTCTGTCGTGGTTTGGGAAATTATAGATAAAATTTATTTGAACCATAAATTTACTACAGTTTATGTAGTAAATAAGTTTTCTGCCTTGCCGTTCACCAAAAAATGTCTTAGTTTAATTGAATGCAAAATATTGTCGATTACACCTAACATGGGGAATGATTAAAGTGGCAGTTTAGGCGTCAGTCGTGAAAAATACCATAGGCTGTTTAGAATGGAAAAAGGACTGTAGGGCTTCCCTGGTGGCGCAGTGGTTCAGAGTCTGCCTGCCGATGCAGGGGACACGGGTTCGTGCCCCGGTCCGGGAAGATCCCACATGCCGCGGAGCGGCTGGGCCCGTGAGCCGTGGCCGCTGAGCCTGCGCGTCCGGAGCCTGTGCTCCGCAACGGGAGAGGCCACAGCAGTGAGAGGCTCGCGTACCGGAAAAAAAAAAAAAAAGGACTCTAGCACGCCTAGCTGGCCCGCTTGGTGCAAATCTAAAATACTGGTGCGACTCACTCCCGGCTTTGCGATAGTTTTTGACCAGTGTGTCCCAATAAGGTTTGAGTTGGGCAGAGGAGATTGTTTTAAGAGTCACAGCATTTAGGGGGACCCCAGGGTGTGGGCACCCATCAGATGCCACGTTCCCTTGTCCTTCCTTGTAGACCAGACGCCATGGATCAGTCAAGGGTCATTGTTACTGTCAGCAGCGTTGCTTAGCGATGGTCTCCAGGGGAACAGCGTTAGCATAGCTGAAGGGCGGTTCTCACGCAGTGGGTGCGGGTGCAACTCACAGTGGCCCCAGTGCACGCGTGGTGCTCACGTGGGGAAGTGCTTGCTGTGTAAACTTCCACCACTTCCTCTTCCTCTGAGAGCAGTTAGTTACACAAGTAATACATAAAACTACACAGATAAAAAAAGGAAAGAAACCCTTCCTACCCGCTCTTCCCCTTCCCCCAGTCTCCTTTTCTTTCTGTTTGATGAGTATCCTGCAAGAATTTTCTGTACATTAAACACTTATGTGCCTTTGTAAGTAAATGTGTGTGTACATAAGTATATTGTTTTGTCCTTTTTCTTATTTTTTAATCACAGATTCTGTCATACTCTATGGATCGTTCTGTGACTTTCTTTCTACACGAAGTAATGTCTCGAAGAGGTGTTTCTATGATGTGTGTGTGTGCATACATCTGTATATATAAACATAGATACTCCAGATTCTCTTCAACTAATGCATAGTTTTCCATCGTGTCACAGTACATTGTGTAGTGAACCAGACTACCCTTAATGAAAGCCCTGGTTTTGTTCCTTTTGTAATATTTTAGGAGAAAAGATGTACACATTTAATGGATGTTGTCAAATTGTCCTCCAGAGGTGTTAAACCACTTAACAATCCACGGACAGTACCTTAAGAATCGTTTCCCCCATGTTCTTGGCAATATTCGCTATTATGTCCTTATAATTTTTACCAGTCTGATGGGGAAATACGGTAAATGTGCCTTGCTGCCCACACTGAGCACACTTCCCTTTGTTTAATGGCCGTTATTCCTCTGTGATTTGTTCTTATCCTTTTCCCATTCTATTGGTTTATCATTTTCTTATTTATTTGCAGTATTTATTTGTATTTTTTGTTGTTGGTGTTTTTTTTTTTTTTTGCGTTACGCGGGCCTCTCACTGCTGTGGCCTCTCCCGTTGCGGAGCACAGGCTCCGGACGCGCAGGCTCAGCGGCCATGGCTCACAGGCCTAGACACTCCGCGGCATGTGGGATCTTCCCGGACCGGGGCACAAACCCGTGTCCCCTGCATCGGCAGGCGGACCCTCAACCACTGCGCCACCAGGGAAGCCCTATTTATTTGTATTTTGTGTATTAACCCTTTGGGTCATTTTAGGTTGAACACCATTTCTTCTGGTCATTTGTCCTTTTTTTCTTCCTTAAATAGTATCATTTTTAAAATAGAAGTTGAAAACTTTTATATGGACAAATCAGTATTTTCTGTGTGGTGAATGCTTTTTTCCTTGTGCTTAGGCAGGATTGAGAAGATAGTCTCTAAGATCTTCTTTTAATAATTAAAAAAATTTTGGGACTTCCCTGGCGGTCCAGTGGTTGAGACTCCGTGCTCCCAATGTAGAGGGCGCAGGTTCAATCCCTGGTCGGGGAACTAAGATCCCGCATGCCGCATGGCGTGGCCTAAAAATAATAATGATTTTAAAAATTTGATTTTACACATTTGGAATTTCAGTCCAACTAGTTTGCATGTGGAATGAGACAGTGATCAAATCTTAACCTATTTCCCACGTGAAGAGCCAGTAGTCCCCAAATCACTCACTCAATAGCCCAGCCTTTTCACATAAATGTGTATTAGCCCCTCTCGTGTATACATATGTTCTGGGTTTTCTTTCTTAGCTGTTATGATCTGGTGATCTTATTTAAAAAAATTTGTTTTTAAATTTTATTTTTAGAGTAATTTTAGATTTAGAGAACGATTATGAAGATAAGACAGAGAGTTCCAATATCCTTTATGCTTGTTGCCCTGATTATTAACATCTTACCTTAGTTTGGTACGTTCATTTCAATTAGAAAATCAGTACTGATACATTATTATTAGCTAAAGTCTATACTTTATTCAGATTTTCTTAGTTTCCGTTAATATCCTTTTTTGGGTCCAGGGTCTCACATTATATTTAGTTGACCTCGTCTCATTAGGCTCCTCTTGGCTGTGCAGTTTCCTTAGACTTTCCTCGTGTTTGACGACCTTGACCGTTTGCGAGAGTAGTACTGGTCAGATATGTAGTGGAATTCCCTCTGTTGGAATTTGTCTGATGTAAAGTGCCACTGTCGTCATATTGTATATTAAGGGGACATGCTGTCCACTTGGTTTATGACTGTTGATGCTGACTAAGTGACTGATGTGATGTTCGCCCCACCTCCCCACTGGACAGTGACTCTGTCTGCCCACCCTGTCCCGCTGTGCTCTGGGGAAGGACGTCTGCGTGCCTCTCACATTCGAAGGGCGTGTGTCCTGCTCTCCTTCAGGGTGACGGATCCCTGTAACTTATTTGGAATACTTTCTCTCTTCTCTCCCATTAATTTATTCAATCCTTTTTCATATCCGTGTGGACTCTTGGATGTTTATTGACACTTCGGGACATAATTCACTTCTACTTCACTTACTTTATTGTTCAAATTGTCCCAGCTTTGGGGCCACTGGGAGCTTTTTCAGTTGGTTTCTTTGACGTATCCCTATCCACAGGGGCGTGTTTTAAACGCTTCCTTACTTTGGGCATGACGGGACGCTCCAGGTTAATCTTGCAGTGCCCCGTCTAGAATCAGCCATTTCTCAAAGGACCACCAGCTCCTTTTATTAGGGAATGGGATTAGAAACCAAGATCTGGATGGTAGGTTTGCACAGTGGTTTTTCTTTTAGGCCCTCTCATCTGGCAGAGCAAAGGAATACATGTGTGTGTACTGACCCGTGTATATATGCACATATATGAACATTTCTGTGTGCAATCGTCTGTAAGTATATTAAGCTGCATATGAGTTCTTACTGGTGTCTCCAGCTCTAAACCATAGGAAATGGATCATTTTAGCCTCCTTCCCTTGTCTGTAAACTCCCGCTGGCTACCGCCACCCACCACGCGCCATCTAGCTACTGAATCGTTCAGCCCAGTGTGCGTGTGTAGTAGTGTCCAAACTGTTACCTGTCCCTCCTTGGGACACAGCTTTTATCAGCTAGAGAGTTGATCTTGTTTTCGTTCCTGTGATAGTACCGTTCTGTTTTTAATCTTATGGACTCGTTCTTTCCCTGCATAGTACCTGTGTTAGTTTTACAAATTCATTAGGTCTGAATTTCACAAATATCATATAATGTGGAATATAATATATATACAGAAACGCATGTAAAACTTTCATAGTACAGTTTTAAGAGTGATTATAATGCCAACGTCCATGTGGTCACCACCTGAGGAAAGAAACTGAACCCCTGAGAGCATCCCGTGCGCTTCCTCCACTCGCTGCCTCCCCAGCCACCATGGCGACGGACAGCAAAGAAGATCCTGCCTCACAGTGTACACAGAACGTATGTTTTAAGCACCCCTAGGCACTTTGGTTTAATTTCGCCCGTTGTTGAGCTTTATAAATGGAATTTTACCACATGAACTTTTTTTAGGTTAGTGGTGACTGTTTAGAATGAGGGAAAAAATAACAAATTACGAATTTTTAAAAGTGGATACATAAAATAAATATTACGGAATCCAGGGGAAAAGCATAATATTTTAGTGAACTGCCCGACATACCTCTATACTTGGTTTTCTTCTTTATTTTTTGGCCGTCTACTTTTTGATTGCCTCTTCCTATGACGGTGAGTTTTGCAGTATTTACTTCAAGAGAAGAGAAAGGCGGTCCAGCCTGCAAAGGAGAAGTGCAGTGTAGACAGTACTCCTGACACTCAGTAGCTCTCACTCCAGGTGTGTGGGTTTCCCTGACACCGAGCGGTTCTCTGCGACACCAGCTGGGTGTCCCAGAGCTCGGTTCTGACACACGCTGGTGGTCGCGCAGACCTCACAGGCTCAGTCCCCGTAAGACGCCCCAACTTCAGATAGCAGTTACAAGTAATAGGCCCCCAGGTTGCCCACAGCTTCTGTCTAGCATGGCTGCAAAGTGGGGTCCCACAGCTGCCTCCTTGCATTCTGTCCTTTGCTAGAACAGCTCACAGAACTAAGGGAAAGATGTAACTCATCCTCGTCAGGTTACTGTGTAATAAAAGGCAGGATAAAGGATACAGATGAGGAGATGCGTAGGTGGGGTCTGGGAGGGTCCAGAGACCAGGAGACTCTGTCCCTGTGGGAGTTGGGGACCGTCACCCACTGTGTGTAGAAGTGTTCACCAACACAGAAGCTCGCTGAACGCCGCAGTACTGGGATTTCTGTGGTGGCTTCATCCCATGGGCGTGGGCCATTTATTCACTCCACATTCAGCCCCTTTCCTCCTCCAGGACGTGGGAAAGGCCCTGTCACTCCATATCTGTATCTGTTGTTCACGGTGGTCCATATGTAGTGGTAGCTCGTGGTAGCTTTAGCGTGCACTTCTGGGTTGTTCATGAGGCTGAGCACATGTTCACATTGGCCGTTTCGATGTTCTCTTCGTGAGGTACCGACTCACATCTTCTGCTTATTTTTCAAGTGCCTGGTCTTCTGTGTAGGGCATTTTTCTGTGTCCTGGATTCCGTCCGTCGTCAGCTTTGCTAGCTGACAGCCGTCTTCTCTTGTTCTGTGGCCTGTCTTCTCATTCTCCTTGCCTCCTGCCCTGGTCCACGTGCAGGAGTCACACATTTCAGGGCAGCTCATCACCACGTCCTTTATGGTGAGTGATTTCTGTATTTTATTCATGAACTGTTCCTCAGCCTATGGTCAGGAACTTATTCATTTTTCCTTTCACATTTTGATTTTAATACTCTAGGATAGATTTTTGTGTAAGGTGTGAAGTAGGCTACAGATTAACTTTTCCCACGTGGATGTCCAGCTGTCCCGCCGTGACGCTGTAAAGACTGTCCTTTCTCCCCTGCGGGCAGAGCTGCCATGTGGGACCTTGATTACAGTGTTGACTGTCATTGTGACTCAGCATCCCTGTTTTCAGTTCTGGATCTCAAAAGGAGTTACTTCAGCATTTCTTCGTTGTCATGCTCGCTCTAGGTTTTTTTCATGTATGCCCTTTATTAGATTAAGGAAGTTTCCTTTTATTCTTAGTTTGCAGAAAACTTTTTAAAAATCACTAGCCATTGAATTTTGTCAAGTGCGTTTTATTTGTTCACTGTAATCATATGATTTGTTTCCTGTACATCTCAATATAGCAAATATCACTGATGTTTGAATGTTACGCTAACTGGCATTTTAGGGATAAGCCCAATTTGCTGCTGATTTCTTATCCCTTTCATATAGCCTGCTGGATTTGGCTTGCTCCCATTTTATCTACAGTTTTAATATCTGTGTCTATGAGTGATTGTAGCCTGTAATTTTCCTTTCTCATTCTCTCGGCAGGTTTTCACAGTCACGTAGTGTGTTGGAAAGTCTTTACTCCTGTTCTCTTCTGTTCCTGTGTGTTCATTAGAACACTTCCGTTTATCATTTTAGATTTCCCCTTAATTATTCTGAAGTCATACACTCTCTTTCTCTATTTTTAGTGGCTACCGTAGAAATTACAACATGCGTCCTTTATTATAAAATCCCCCGTTAATCTGTGCCTTTATCGTCATCCTGGACAATCTAAAGACCTTACACTCTTACCCTGTATGCTTCCCTCCCCGTTTATATGCTGTTGTGTCATGTATTTTGATTCTCTATTGAAAAACAAAACCCAAACCTTGAAGATGTCAGCTTCATAGCATCTTACAACTTGGCATTTTAATCCAAGATGACTTTTCATCTGGTTAATATAAAACTCTTTAGAATTTCCACTATTGAAGGTCTGCTGATGTCCAACTGTCTCTGTTGTCGTGTCGGACGTGCTTTCATTTGCTTCATTTAGAAAGGTATTCTTACTAAGCATAGAATTCTAGGTTGGCATTATTATTTTTTCAGTGTACTAAGAACGAGAAGATGAAGAAACGATATCTTTAAAGTTGCTATTTAGGACTTCCCTGGTGGCGCAGTGGTTGAGAGTCCACCTACCGATGCAGGGGACACGGGTTCATGCCCCGATCCGAGAAGATCCCACATGCCGTGGAGCGGCTGAGCCTGTGAGCCACCGCTGAGCCTACGCGTCCGGAGCCTGTGCTCCGCAACGGGAGAGGCCACAACAGTGAGAGGCCCGCATACCGCAAAAAAAAAAAAAAAAAAAAATTGCTATTTAGAAATCAGCTGTCAGACTCTCTGTTTTAAAGTAATCTATCTTTTTTCTCTAAGATTTTTTTTTTCTATTCTTGCTGTGTGTCTAGGTAGAATTTCTTTTTTTTCTATTCTTTTAGAATTCTTTTGGCTTTTTGGATGTATGTGTTCATGTATTTCATGAATTCTGGAAAATTTTCGGTTGTTATCACTCAGATATTACCTGTGCTCCATTCTTTCTCTCATTTCTCTTTCTGTGTGTCGGTTAATATGTGTAAGGCTTTTTCTGTGTCCCTTATTTCTCATGTCACTCTTCTGGATTTACCTCTCTTGGCACTCTCATTCTTTTCTCTGAGTAACTCTCACCTGTCTTCCATTTTTAATCCTTTCTGGAGCTGTATATGATCCCCTTTACATCCCTGCATTAAGTTTTTAATTAATTAAAAAGTTTTTAAAAAACAAGTTGTTTAGTTCTTGAAAAGGTTGTTTGCACCATAGATCAGTTTTGTTAGGAAATCTGGCTAACCTTATTTCCAACATGAAAATCATGATGTTTTTATCTTGAAAGTGATAGATTCACGTTCTTGGAGATACTGAGTGTATCACTGAGATACACCACGAAAGGAAGCCATTTGAAATAACAAAAGACTTCATTAGCATTGTCTGTCATGAAGTGTTTTGTTCTCATCTTTCACTTCAAAGGCTAATATGATCATTTCCCCCCCTTGATTGTTTGTACATTTCATCGTTGACCTTGCTGCCCTTTTCTTCTGATAGTTCCCCAAAAGAAGTATATACCCGGTAGCTTTGAGCTGACCACGTTCATATGGTCACAGTTCCTTGCCTCAGCAAGTTGAGCTCATTAGGCATGTGGTTGATGGGTAGCTGTTAAGTGTGAACAAAAAGCAGTGTGTGAACCCACATTTGGGTACAAGTTTTCTTCTTTTTGGTAGTAGTGTACTTCTTAGAGCATAGAGCTTGTGCTCCCTTTAAACTGAATCAGTACACTTATTTCCATCCTCGTCTCTGCTCACAAACTGTTGATGAACTAAGTGAAGAAGTTTCTCTCCAGGTAGTACGGGTTTTTCAGTGTTTAACAGAAAAATCACTACGTGGGGTTTCTCCCAGTGGCTCACAGGTGGAGACTGTGTCTCAGCTTCTGTCCTGCTGGTGGTTTCCTCCAAAGGGTACAGTCAGCATGTGCCAACACGCCTCCATGATGGCAATGGCTCTCCCACAGTGCGCACCTCTGCTGCTACAGAGAGTCCCACAGAGTCATCTCATGGAGGAATTTCGCCAGTAATTTTCATTCATTGCATAATATTTGTCTTTCATTCTGAGGCTCATTTTATAATCTTTATGGCAATAGTGTGACCTCTGTTTTAGCTGTAAGGAATGCAGTATTTAGCGATGTCTATATAGTTTTGGGGGTTTTTTTTCACTTTTCAGTTTTTTTAAATTGAGGTAAAATGTATATAATATAAAATTTGCCATATTAACCATTTTAAATGTACAGTTTAGTGGCATTAATTGCATTCAAAATGTTGTGCAGACATCACCACTGTCTATTTTCAAAACATTTTCATCACCCCAGACAGAAACTGTATCCGTTTAGCAGTAACTCCACTTGCCCCCGACTGCCAGCTTCTGACGTCACCGTTCCACTTTCTGTCTCGATTTTGCCTATTTCAGGTATCTCCCGTAAGTGGAGTCATGTAACATTTGTCCTTTTGTGACTGACTTACGCTACTTACCATAACGTTTACAAGGCACATCCATGTTCCGATCCATGTATCAGCACTACATTCCCTTTTATGGTTGAAGGATATTCTTTTGTATGTACACACTGAATTTTGTTTATCCGTTTTTCTGCTGGTGGACACTTGAGTTGTTTCTACCTTGTGACCGTAGTGAATAATGCTGCAATGTCAGTTGTTGTTCAAGTATCTGTTGGAACCCCTGATTTCAGTTCTTTTAGGTGTGTGCCTAGGAACACAGTTTCCTGCTCGGATTCTGTGTTCAGCTCTCTGAGGAACCACCAGACTGTTTTCTAGTCTGCACCATTTTATATTTTCACCAGCAGTGTATGAGAGTTTATATCCTCACCCATACTTGTTATTTTATGTAGTTTTAAAATTATAGTCATCCTAGTAGGGGCGAGGTGGTAGCTCATGGTGGTTTCTGTGTGCATTTTCCTAATGACTGATGATGTCGAGCATCTTTTCAGGGCTTGTTGGCCATGACCAGTTGACCCTTGAGTGACACAGGTCAGTTTTCTCTTACATTGCTTATGCTTTTGTATATTATATCCCCATGTCTCTTTATAACTGGAAATTTGTACCTTTTTACTCCCTTCACTCATTTTGCCCGCCCTCCACCCCCACCTCTGGCAATCACCAGTCTGTTCTCTGTACCTGTGAGCTGCTTCTTGTTGTTGCTGTGTTTAGATTCCACATATAAGTGAGATCATAAGGTATTTGTCTTTCACTGTCTGACATTTCACTTAGCATAATACCCTCAAGGTCCATCCGTATTGTCACAAATGGCAAGATTTCATTCTTTTTTTAATGGCTGAATAATATGCCATTGTGTGTGTGTGTGTGTCAGAGACATTTTATCTATTCATCTGTCGATGGACGTTTAGGTTGTTTCCATATCTTGGCTATTGTAAATAATACTGTAATGAACGTTGGGGTGTATATATCTTTTTGAGTTAGTGGTTTTTGTTTGCCTTGGGTAAATACCCAGAAGTGGAAATGCTGGATCATATGGTAATTCTATTTTTAATTTTTTGGAAGAACCTCCTTACTGTTCTCCATAGCGGCTGCACCAATTTACAATCCTACCAACAGTGCATGAGGGTTCCCGTTTCTCCACATCCTTACCAGAACTTGTTATTTCTTATCTTTTTGATAGTAGCCATTCTAACAGGTGTGAGGTGGTATCTCATTGTGGCTTTGATTTGCAGTTCTCTAATAATTAGCAGTGTTGAACATCTTTTCACGTGCCTGTTGGCCCTCTGTATGTCTTCTTTGGAAAAATGTCTATTCAGATAATCTGCCTTCTTTTTAACCCCTTATGATGTATATAATTTGCAAATATTTTTATTTTATCGGTTGCCTTTTGATTTTGTTGATGGTTTCCTTTGCTGTGCAAAAGCTTTTTAGTTTTATGTAGTCCTGCTTGTTTATTTTTGCTTTTGTTGCCTTTGACTCTGGTGTCAAATCCAAATAATCATTGCCAAGACCAGTGTCAAAGGAGCTTCCTGCCTATGCTTTCTTCTAGGAGTTTTATGGTTTCAGGTCTTACATTCACATCTTTAATCCATTTTGAGTTAATTTTTTGTGTAAGGTAGTGGTCTAGTTTCTTTTTTTTTGGCCTGTGGCTGTCCAGTTTTTCCAGCACCAGTTATTGAAGAGACTCTCCTTTCCCCATTGTATATTCTTAGCTCCTTTGTCATAAATTGAATGACCACAAATGCATGCTTCTGGGCTCTCTATTCTGTTCAGTTGATCTATGTGTCTGTTTTTATATCCTTACCATACTGTTTTGCTTACTATAGCTTTGTAATATAGTTTGAAATCAGGGAGCATTATGCCTCCACCTTTTTATTTCTCAAGTTTGCTTTGGCTGTTGCAGTCTTTTGTGGTTCCATACAAATTTTATGACTGTTTGTTCTATTTCTGTGAAAAATGCCTTAGGAATTTTCATAGGGATTGCACTGAATCCTTTGGGTAGTAGATTTCTTTGGGTAGTATGGACATTTTAACAATATTAATTCTTCCAATCCTTAAGTGTGGAATATCTTTCCGTTTATTTGCGTTTCTCAATGTCTTCCATCAGTGTCTTAAAGTTTTCAGTGAACAGGTCTTTCACGTCATTGGTAAAATCTATTTCTAAGTATTTTATTCTTTTTGATGCAGTTGTAAATGGGATTACTTTCTTAATTTCTCTTTCTGATAGTTTAGTGCATGGAAACACAGTAGATTTCTGTACATGATTTTGTATCCTGCAGCTTTAATAAATTCATTTATTTATTGTAACTTTTTTTGGTGGAGTCGTTATGGTTTTCTATATATAATAGCACATCATCTGCAAAGAGTTACAGTTTTACTTCTTCCTTTTTGATTTGGATACCTTTTATTTCTTTTCCTGGTCTGATTGCCATGGCGAGGGCTTCCAATACTTGGTTGAATAAAAGTGGTGAGAGCGAGCGTCCTTGTCCTGCTCCTGGTCTTAGAAGAAATGCTTTCAGTTTTTCACCTTTGACTATGATGTTAGCTGTGAGTTTGTCTTAAATGGCCATTATTATATTGAGGTATGTTCCCTTTATACCCACTTTGTTGAGACTTTTTATCATGAAGGAATGTTGAATCTTGTCACATGCTTTTTCTGCATCTATGGAGATGATCATATGATTTTTATTACTCATTCTGTATATGTGGTGTATCACAAATTGATTGATTTGCGGATGCTGAACTATCCTTGCATTCCTGGAATAAATCCCACTTGATTATGGTGCATCACCTTTTTAACGTATTGTTGAATTTCGTTTGTTAATGTTTTGTTGAGGATTTTTACAGCTATGTTCATCAGGGATATTAGCTTGTGATTTTCTTTTCTTGTGTTGTCCTTGCCTGGTTTTGATATTAGGGTAATGCAGGCCTTGTAAAATGAGTTTGGAAGTGGTCCCTCTTCTATTTTTTGGAAGACTTGAGAAGGGTTGGCATTGATTCTCCTTTGAATGTTTGCTATAATTCATCGGTGCCGCCATCTGGTCCTGGGCTTTTGTTCGTTGGGAGGTTTTTGATTACTAATTCAATCTCCTTGTTAGTAATGCCTGTTCACATTTTCTGTTTCTTTATGATTCCCTCTTGGTAAGTCGTATGTTTCTAAGGAATTTACCCATTTCTTCTAGGTTGTCCAGTTTGTTGGTGCATATTGTTTGAAGCAGTCTTTTAATCCTTTTGGTTTTGTAGTATCAGTTCTAACAGCTCCTCTTTCATTCTTGATTTATTTATTTGAGTCCTCTCCTTTTTTTTTCTTGGTGAGTTTGTCAGTTTTATCTTTTCAAAGAACCAGCTCTTGGTTTTATTGATTTTTTTCCCCTCTTGTCTTTAAGTCTCTAATTCGTTTAATTCTGCTGTCATCTTTTCAAAATTTCCTTCCTTCTACTAACTTTGGGCTTTGTTCTAGTCCTTGAGTTATAAAGTTTGTTTATCTGAGATTTTCCTTGTTTCTTGAGTTTTAGGCATTTATATCTATGAAATTCCCTCTTAGAAATGCTTTTGCTATATTACCTAAGTTTTGGTATGTTGTATTTTCATTTTTATTAGTTTTTTGATTTCTCTTTTGATTTCTTCAGTAACATTATTTAATCTCCACGTACTTGTGAATTTTCCAGGTATTTCTCTAGTAATTGATTTCTAGTTTCATACTGTTGCAGTCAGAGGTGCAAAAGGTGCTTGATATGATTTCCATCTTCTTAAATTTGTTAAGACTTATCTTGTGACTTAACATATGATACTTCTGGAAAGTGTTCTGTTTGCACTTGAGAAGAATGTATATTTGGTTTGTTTTGGTTTGGATGGCATGTTCTGTATATATCTGTTAAGTTCTTCTGCTCTAATGTGTCACTGAAGGCCAATGTTTCCTGATTTATTGGTTTTCTGTTTGGATAAGCTATTCACTGATGTAAGTGGGATATTAAAGTCCCCTACTATTATTGTGTTGCTGTCTGTTTCCTCCTTTAGGTCTGTTAATATTTGCTTTCTCCTGTATTGGGTGCGTAAATATTTACAAATGTTATGCCCTCTTGTTGGATTGACACCTTTATCATTATATAATGACCTGTTCCGTCTCCTATTACAGTCTTTGTTTTAAGGTCTATTTTGCCTGATGTAAGTGTAGCTACCCCAGATTTCTTTCTCGGTTTCCATGTGTATGGGATATCTTTTCCATCCGTTCACTTTCAGTTTGGGTGTGTCCTTACGTATGAAGTGGGTCTCTTGTAGGTAGCAAATAGCTATTGATAGGTCTTGTATTTTAATCCATTCAGGCAGTCTGTTTTTTGATTGGATAATTTAGTCCATGTATATTCAAAGTAGTTATTGATACGAATGTACTCACTGCCGTTCTGTTAATCGTTTTTAGGGCTGTTTTGTAGTTCCTCTCTTCCTTTCTTCTTCTCTTGCTCTTCTTTTGTGGTTTTATAACTATCTTTAGTGGTATGTGTAGACTCCTTTGTCACTGTCTTTTGTGTATCCCCTATAATTCTTTTCCTTTGTGAGAACTGTGAGGCTTACTTATAACATCTTACATTTATGACCGTATTTTAAGTTAATAGCAGCTTATGTCTGAATGCATTCTAAGGCTCTGCGTTTTTACTTCCTCCACCACTCTTATGTTTTTGGTGTCACATTTTATATCTTTTTATCTTGTGTATCCCTTAACTAGTTATTGTGATTACAGTTGTGTTTACTGCTTTTGTCTTTTAAACCACACTGGCTTTATAAGTGATGAATCCACTGCCTTTTCTATGTATTTACCTTTACCAGTGAGATTGCTACTTTTATATACTTTCCTTTTACTAAGGAGCATCATTTCTTTTCAGCTTAAAGAAGTCCCTTTAACATTTCTTTTAAGGCCCATTTAGTGGTGATGAACTACTTCTGCTCTTGCTTGTCTGGAAAACTCTTTACCTCTAGTTCCTTTCTGAATGGTAACTTTGCCTGGTAGAATATTCATGGTTGGAAGGTTTATTCTTTCAGTGCTTTGAATATATCATGCCACTCCCTCTGGCCTGCAAAGTTTCTGCTGAAAAACCTGCTTATAGTATTATGGGGGTTCTCTTTTATGAAAGAAGTTGTTTTTCTCTTGCTACTTTTCAGAGTCTCTCCTTGTCTTTAACTTTTGATGTTTTAATTGTAGTGTGTCTTGGTGTGGTTCTCTTTGGGTTCACCTCATTTGGACTTCTCTGGGCTTCCTGGACCTGGGTGTCGTTTCCTTCCCGAGGTGAGGGAAGTTTTCAGTCAGTATTTCTTCAAATAACTCTTCTGCCATTTCTCTCTCTCTTCTGGGATCCCTATGTTGTGAGTGTTAGTCTGCTTGATGTTGTCCCATAAGTTACTTAGCTGTCTTTACTTTTTTTCTTCTTTTTTTGATTTTCTTCTTCTTGGAGTTCCTCTTCTCTGTCTTTGAGTTCACTGATCCTTTTTTTTCTGGTTCGTGTAGTCAGCTGTTGAATCCCTCTAGTGTCGTTTTTAGTTCAGTTATTTTATCCTTCAGCTCTGTTACTTCTCTATGGTATTTTTTGTATTTTCTGTCTCTGTTGCAGTTCTCACTGTGTTCATCAGTTCTCTTCCTGAGTTTAGTGAGCATCTTTATCACCACTACGTTTTCCCTTTTATGAGGTAAATTACATACCACTGTTCATTAAGGCTTTTTCCTTAGGTTTTACCTTATTCTTTCATTTGGGATGTATTCCTCTGCATCTTCATTTGCTTGACTCTGTGTTGGTTTCTGTGTATTAGATGAAATAGCTACCTTTCCAAGTCGTGAAGGGTTGGCCTTCTGTAGGAGATGAACCTTACTTTTCGACCCTGCCCTAACTGGTGTCTCTCAAACCTTTGTGATTTTCCAGCCATCCTGTTTTATTTTTAGTGGCTCCCGGTAGTTGAGGGTGTGCTAAGACCAGCCATTGTCCCAAAGGAGAGGATCTCAGCAACTAGATTCAGGCTGATTGGAAGCCAGACCCTCAGGCAGCAGCTTTTAAAGAACGCAAACACGTATCCAGTCTTGTGAGCGTAAGCCCTGCTGTCCACAGACCAGAGGATCTGGAGGGGTCCTCTGGGTGGCAGCCAAAAAGTCAGGGCTCCAGATGAGTGTATAAGCTCCTTTCTGGGAGTTACTGGTGAGCTGTAGTGAGGCAGAGGGAGAACAAACAGGTGTCTGTGCCTGGCCTGCACCTCCATTGCCTCTAGGCACGTGACACCCCTGGAGCCCCTGCGCCCGAGGCTGAGGCTGCAGAGCAAGCAGGTTGGCCTCGCTCACAGAAGGGCAAGGAGTGTGTTTTCAGCGTGCTGGCCGTGCGGTGCCCTTGGGGTGGGAGTTGGCCAAGAACTCTATGACGGTTACGTCATGGGACCCAGGAATGGAAGCCCCCCTGTGGCCTCGAGAGCCAGGCACAAAAACTGGGTCACCAGATGTACGTAGAAGCTTCCCTCGGGGGGATGCTGGCACTCCGGAGCAGCACAGAGGGAGGGAGAGCGTGAAGGTGTCACACGCTGCCCGGAACGAGGTGGACAAAGTTGGCATCTGCCGTAAGAAGGAAAAAGTGAGACAAAGAAGTAAAGAGAAAAGAAAGATGGCGTGCACTGGTTTTAGCAAGGCAGAGGGAGAGTGGAAGACGACCCCCGCCAGAAGGGAGAAAGAAGCAGCACCTGCTGCCTTTAGCAATTGTCAGCCGAAAAAGACGCACAACCGAAAAGTTGAGGATTATGTTTTATTTGGCAAACGTTCCGAGGACTTCAGCCCAGGAGGCACCCTCTCGGGTGCTCTGAGGAGCTGCTGTGAAGAGGCAACGGGGGGAGCCAGGATCTGTAGGAGTTTCTGCAACAAAGACCGGGTTGTTGGAACTTCAAAAGATTACTGTTCATTACAGAAAACCAGACACCTCAAGTTAAGGAATTTAGCGCTTTTCTATGTATGGGAGGATGCAAGAGTCTGGCCTCATTGAAGTCATTCCGTTGATGTGCACTTTAACTGTCTAGGGCCAGGACCCTGCTTTTCTCCATCCTGAATCCCCTCGGGGCGCACCGCTGGGGGCTGCCGTGGCTGAGGGCTTGATGGCCACAGCATCCTTTGTTTACTGACATGGCAGGTGACATTCTCCATCCACACAGGGAAAAAGGAGAGCAGGGATATGGCCCCCACTAGCCACTGTCCTTGCAGAGAATTCGAGTAGGCCCCTGCCACCCAGACCAACACTTTAAAGTTAGCAAATGAGTCTTTTTCACTTAAAGTCTGGGTGATTTTTCAAAGGGCTACTTCTGCACTGGGCCACGTGGTGGGTGAGTCTGTGTAGGGGCCCTTTAAGGACTGTTTCTCAGCTTCCCACAGCCTTGGTAGATCTCATGGGCTTGAGCCCCCTTGTGACCACATTTTAATTAACAACATTTTAGGGTATAATTGCAACTTTGTGCTAGTCTTAGCATGAACGAAGAATGGAGCCTGCTGAAATTTTCTTTGTTGCCATAAAATGGCTGACAACGTTTTGTAACAACACTGTTTAACTTTTCCAGCAGGATAATAAAAAGTGCACTTTAACAAAACTGTTTGGAGTCTTCAGTTTCTACTGAAGTTTTTTTTTAAAGTTTGGTGTTCAGATTGTTCCCTCTTGAAGCGTCATGCAGTGCCAGGCCTGTTAGGTTTTTCTTCCTTGGTTGGTAACTGGTAGACAGACCTCTTTCGGAAACTCATTCATCACCATCGTTTCTGGTGGTTGAAGCACATTTTCACCTTTACCTTTGTCAGCCCTGTGAAATCCTATAGCTTTGCAGTTTATGGTATCCAAGATAAAAACCAATGACATTAGTGTAGCGGGCGTGTGTTTGATAGGAAGGGATATTGAATGAGGGCTAATATTGTGCTTTGTCGGTTTACTAGTGAATATCGTCACGTTCACTTGCCTTTGTAGCCTTGTAACTAACATTTGGTACTCAGATCATACTCAGAAGACTGGGAACCCCTGTGATTGTATCACTCTTTTCTGTCACTGTTTTATGCTTCTGTGAGCGAATTTGAACAAATGACTTGACATAATTATAGTTGTATAATTTTCCAAACACAAATGGCAATAAGGAGATGCCATGGAAGTTGATGAGAAGGAACAAGGATTCTGACAGGCATAACTGCTGCAGCACCTGTGTGGCCTAGGAAACAGTGACAGCACTAGATTTCTGCAAAAATCATCACCCTGTTGCAAATTTGAACATAGGTCAACAGAGTTTTGATTTTTTTCCCCCTTGGACGGTGCTGAATTCCCAGTGGGAACAAGTGCCTGTGGACCGTGTAAGGGACCATTGGACCCTGTAATTGTCAGCAGGTGGCAACTTAAGAATCAAGAATTGATCTACTCTTTCATTACGTTGTACACGTAAAACTAATGCCATGTTATATATGTTGTATGTCAATTTTATCTCAATAACAGTAATAAAAAAGAATCTGCTCTCTTGCACTGTTTCCTCAGAGGCTTGAAGCCCAGTTCCACATTTGGAAAAGTCCCTTCCTTGCCCCCCTGGCAATCTCTTGATTGGTAGAACGTGCTGTGCTAAGTGACATTTAAATTAAAGGGGGCATTTTTTGGTGTTCTTCCTATGAAATAAATGAGAATTGTTATATCAAGAGTCTGTTTTTATAACCCAAATTCCATATGTGCTTGTGTGTGTACATGCTAACTGAAATTAGCTGAATCACTAGGCTTTATTTTGCAATGTTCTTCCTTATCACAAAAGAGATTTTGCCTTTTACAAAAAATTCTTAATACAATCTTAGGGTTTAGTTTTAAAAGGGGGTTATTGGCAGTTTGAGTGATCTTGGTAGATTTTAAATCCCTGCTGCTGTGGAATTGTTCATTACAAAATATTCTTTTCTCTTTGGTAGTAAGAACTTTATTTAGTGGGTTTATATTCTTGGAACTTGGCATCCAAAAGATGTGACTCTTTTTTCCTTTTAGAAGAGACCTTGAGAGATACACAGTGAGCAGTTATAGTAAAAATGGAGACCAAACTGTTACTGAATTGGTCGACTGGACCCAGTCAGGGTCCTAGCCTGGGCCGGACCCGCATCCCAGCCAGGGAGGTTCTTTTTCCAGTTGGATTCATGCAGCCAGTAACGAAACCGGTGCTGATACTGGAACCAGCCCCAGCTTTCTTCGAAGGATGGAGAAGCGGGAACCTAGTTTGCAAATCAACTTCTCCACCCAATTCAGGTGGAGACACCACATACATAGGAGGGTCGAGGTGAAAGGGAGGGAATTGGGAAGAGAGGGAGGAATATCCCTGAGTTATTCAAGAACAGGGGTGTGGTTTGGACCCAGAACTGAGGGAACTCTCCTTTTCAGTCCTTGTATGGGCTTTTCTGGTTGTCCTGGCAACTGTCAGCTGTCATGGGCTGGTAGCTGTGTCATTTAGCTGATGAATCACAATGGCCCTGTAATGAGGCTTAGAGTCTACAGGAGGTCACATCTTCCGCCATCTTGGGTTTGGTTGGTTCCAGCCAGTTCTTGTTCTTCTCTCGCAGCTTCCCCCTGAAATTTAGGTAAGAGCAGTTGGTTTCCCTTTGAGGAGGGGCGGGGGTATGATTCTGGGGCAACAGCCTTGGTAACAAAACCAGGAAGATGGCTTTATGTTGTTAAGATGTAACTGAACAGCTATTATAAGGCTATTGAAATCAGTACAATTTAAAAAATATTTTATTTGCCAAAACTCACGTTAAATGTTAAACTTCTCTTTCTGATGTAGTGCCCTTGAACCTCCTAAATTTTTAAATACTGTCCAAGAAGTGCATGTGAACGTGTCTTAAGGTACGGGACAGAGTAACTAAAGTCTGTAATGCTTCTTGACAAGTGAGGATTGTGAAAAAAATCACTCTTGTAATTATTGTGAAAGGATTTTTGTGATAGCAGGTTATTTCTTAGACTGAATTTTTATGACACAGTTTGAATGCAAAGATGTTATTTGGGATTGCCTTCATTATGTAGGGATCTAGTTTCGTATTTGATTTCATTTTTTCCTGAAAAGGTAATCCAGGGATGCAGCACTCTTAGTAGAATAATTTCTCACTACTTCCCTGGTTTGAAATGCTACCTTTATCTTATACTAGATTCTTTACGTGTACTAGGTCTCTTTCCGGATCTTCTTACATTTCAGCAGCTTTAAACTGGCCACTCTTGGAGTTTTGAGGGTGCGGTTTACCCCTGATGATTATGATTTCTGTTACAGACAAAATTTCAAGCAGTTTAAAGATTTGTGTAGGCTGGAAGGGTGGGAAGCATTTACGTCGGTGATTATCAGTTTTGAGCCACCAATTTATTATTTTTAGCTTAAAATAGATTATTAGATTAGTAGATTATTCCATTTATTGTAAGATTCATGCATGGAAGTACGTTGTCATCACTATTTGGAAACTGTCTCACCTACCACATCTTTTCCCCATGGAAGCAGGTTTTTTTTTCTTTTTTGCGGTACGCAGGCCTCTCACTGTTGTGGCCTCTCCCACTGCGGAGCACAGGCTCCGGACGCGCAGGCTCAGCGGCCATGGCTCACGGGCCCAGCCGCTCCGCTGCATGTGGGGTCTTCCCGGACCGGGGCACGAACCCGTGTCCCCTGCATCGGCAGGCGGACTCTCAACCACTGCGCCACCAGGGAAGCCCGGAAGCAGGGTTTTTGTATGTTTTTGATAACACAGGTTTTCTCAGGAGCACAGCTGTTGCGTTACCGTGGAGCAGATTGTTCTTGGGGATGTCATGAAGGATATTTCAGGAGAATCCTTGAAAAGGATTGAAAAGAAAGCCATTGAAGTGATTCTTTCTCTTGAACTCTGCTTTCCTTTCACTTAATTGCTTATTAAATTCAACTAACAAGCCTCCAAGAGGAAATGATAAAAACAGATGATGGCATCTACTGTGCAGCTACTAAGGGCGGCCCAGGTGCCAGGTGTGTTTTGTATTCCTTCATTTGTAAAACAGGGAGGTGTTAGTTTGCCGAGCACTCGTTCTTTATCTCTGCCGATCATTGCAGTAGTCCTGGGAGAAGGCCTCACCTCTCCTTCTGTACAATCAGTGAACTGCCTTCTGCTCACGTGGTTTCTCTTGCAGATCCTCATCCTCCTGATGGATGTTGGTACCTACTGGTGTGTTCACTGTTTACCATGTAATACACCGAATAGTAGCTACGGAAGTTAGAGTTAATATTAAGTTAAGATTAGGTTGCCGTCCTGCAGTGTAAGTTAAAACCCAGATACACTATTTGGCTTGGTCTCACTGTATGTTATGCTAAATTTTAAATATATTATAAATATGGAAATAAGTGGAGATAAATCCTATTGTACTATTAACTGCAGTAAAACAAATACAGCGCTTTAGCTTTTGTAGCCAACTGTTCCAGGCCAGGAGGCCCTGTAACTGGTTAAGTACAGTATAAGTGTGTATCCAGTTTTTAGAAGACAGTTGTCGGCCGTACTTTACAAGAGTTTTACAAGTAATTTTCACTTTGCTATGCCTTCATCTTCTGGAATCAAAGTGTTGTTACATTGACGGGTGTGGAGGACGCCGTCTGCGAGGCCACCACGGCCAGCGTGCACTTCGTTAGGAATTGGACCCGACGTAGGTTTAGAGGCGGCAACTAAACGTGGGAGTTCTGTGCAGGTGTGTGCGCTTCCCTCTGTTAACTCACCCTGATTTATAGACTTAAGGCACCCGATACCTCGTTTCAGTGCGCTTCGCAGATACTGTTTTTGCAAATGAAAGGTTTGTGGCAACCCTGCATCGTCAGATGATGGTTAGCGTGTTTTCGCAATAAAGTATTTTTAAATTAAGTTATGTACGTTGGGTTTTGGGACGTAATGCTGTTGCACACTTAGTAGGCCGCAGTGTAGTGCAAACATAATTTCTATATGCACTGAGAAACCAAAAAACGTGTGACTCAGTTTATTGCGATACTCGCTGTCTTATAGTGGCCTGGAACTGAACCGTAGTGTCTCTGAGGTAGGCTTGTCGTTGTGTAAGCTGGAACTAAGCAATCTGCCGTTTTGTAATTATGAAAATTGTTTTGCATATTTAAAAACTCAGCCTGCCGAATGCTTTAACAAGTTATTTGCAGTTGAGGGAGAGTGTAAAAAAGAGAATGCCTCTATCGGGGTTGAATTAAAATATTTTAGTAGTATAGGTAGTTTGGGAAATAAAACATAGTTTGAAGGAGAAAAATTGAGGCCTGTTGTGAGCGGCACTGAATCGTGCTGATTATTTTACCTTTGACACAGTGGAAAATTGAAAGCTTGGCGTATCCCATTTTATTAATATAATGAAGTTTTATATTGTTGTTCTGGGCGTCGATATATGCTCTTTAGTGTTTATTAGCCCACGGTTATAGTAAAACGTTTTAGTCCTGTGCCTGGCCATACTGTATAGAACACAAATATCAAAACTAAGGGGAAAATCGAATACATATATTTCTCTTTCCCAAGTCTTTTTCTATACGATTTCTCAGTATTTTGGTCAATATGATTGGACACAGAGCACATCTTTTTTTATCATTTAACATAGGTTTATAGCTTCCCCAGACTTGTTGTAATAATGAAGCTATGAGGGAAATGACAAGAATGGTGATATTAAATTTCTCTAGACTCACAGTAAATTTTTCCATCCTGATGGCAGGAATGCCGAGCATCTGGAATCTGCGAGAAGAGTGAATTGTTTGCTGTGGGAAGACTGTCATCAAATTCTGAGCCGTTTATTCTCTTAGGAACTACTGTCCTGTACAGAATGTTATATTTTTATAGAAGCACTTTGCTGGAACTGGAAAAATGTCTTCACTTCTTCATGCTTCTGTATTTTTTTTAGATGTTATTGTTTTGAGAATTTTATTTGTGATAAAATGTCACATTTTATCATGAATTTCCTTTGATTTAATAATTATTTATATTTGTCCAAATACAGTAAAATAACAATAGAAAATAAATTGTCCTAAACAAAGGTTTCTTTACAGTTCATCTAGGTAAATCTATGGTACATACGTCGTCATCGGTGCTCTTGAATTTTCAGTGCATCTGCAATACGTGTAGCGACACCTTCCCCCTAGTTACGGCACAGCTGTAGTTCTACAAACTTGCTGTGAAAGAGGACGGAAGGAATGTGCGAAGTTCTCTGTTGGTTTTGGTGAAAACATTTCTCAAATCAGGAGTTAAGATTCCAATTAGCCCTGGATCATGCTGGGTATTTACGGCCAGTTTCAGCTGGTAGAAGTTTCTTCGTGTGTGTGTGTTTAGGACAGCACAACCTTTTTCTCTGTTTAGTGAATGTTTACTCTGAGGTAGACTCCTGAGTCTTGGTGTTCTACTGTCCTTGTGTTTGGAGGTAGTACTGCTGAGGCTGGTTTGATCACTACAGCAGGTGGGTGTGATTGCCTGCGACGTGAGCCAGAACCTCTGGTTAGAACGCTCGTCCTCGAGTTCTGTGATCCTGCTACAGGTGTACAGCTCGGCAGTTGGCTCGCTTAGACGAGATGTTCTTCTCCTCAGTTTAGCGGCGTCCGGTCGGTGTGTGTCTGCCTCACCTGCTGTCCGTCATCAGCTCAGGCTAAACACAGGGCGATGGGGCTGTGGCTTTGCCTCCCGCCCACAGCCTGTTACTCGCTGGGAGCACAGGTTTCCCCGCGGGCGAATAGCCTTAGTGTCCTATCTGTCCTTGACTCCCAAGACTCCTCCGCCCTCCCCTAAGTCACGACGCTTCGTGTTCTAACCAAGCCTCGCGCTGCCCAGCGATGCTCCAGTTCCATCACTGTCTCAGGTGACCCGTGGCCACTTGGCAGGCGGACTGCGGGAGCCCTCTCCCCACTGACGCAAGGTTAGTCATCGGTGCTGCGTTGAGTGGTGATCTGCTCATCGCTCTGATCTGGCCCCCCAGGGACTTTAGTTTCATTTAGGCCTCAAGTCTGCCCAGCGGCTACGAACCATCTTCCATCTGATGAGTTAGTACAGCCATAGCTCCCGTCCCTTGCCCACTTCTCTTTAGACTTTCTGAGCTTCTCACTTGAGTAGGTTAGAGGCTTCTGTTTTTTGCTTTGCCCTGGGATTATTTTTGATGTAGTCTAGATGGTGTGTCTACACTTTATAGTCTCCTTGATAAGAAGAAACTTCTGTGTTGTTTGACAAGTGTGACAGCCCTGGTCATTTTCCTCTTTTACAGAGCGTTATGACTTTTCCTCATCTGTGCAGGAAATAAATACGTTGCCTGATTTCTCTTTTCAGTCCATTGTTCGTGTTCCCTGTCCACCACCTTATTTTAGTGATTCAGAAGAAAGTTTTGACAATAAAGATCAGTTTGGTGAAGTGATCTGTGCCAAGCGGTGAAGTCTTTTTGTGACTTTTTGGTGTGAGTTCTTGACCGATGCAGTTCTTCTGACCTCTGAGGATGTTGTATTGTCTGTGAAGGATGTCCTTGTGAAGTTTCAAATTCCAGAATCTTTTGTATCTCGGTAGAACTGTGTAGCTTTGAAATGGAAGATAAAAGTCTCTCAAAAATGTTTCAGCACTGACAGTCTAAACAGGAATTCTTGGCTTTTTTCTTACGAAGATGTTAATTATGTCAAGAATTCTTGGGAAAATTGCTGCAAGACCCGTTGTTAAAAGGCTCAAAAGCAAGATCTGTTTGGAAACCCAACTACTGCCTCTTGAGATGAATCATCCTGCTGGCTGGTTTTGCACTTTCTCTGCGTGCAGCCAGGATTCCCTGATGCTCAGTTTTGCCAAAAGGAGGAGGATATGAGTGATTTTATGACAAGCTGATCCTGTATCTGAGGCACCGTTTTCCATTGTCACTTCAGGAGGCAGCGGCCCAGAGGTCCAGAGTGATCGAACAGTTGGAATGAGCATTTGTGGTCAGATCTGCTCTGAGTCGTTTGTTTTCGCAAGGCTGCTGCGGCGTGGGGTAGCTCTTCATCTCCGGAGGGTTTCCTTGTTGTGCCTAACCCTGGCGGGCTGGAGAGAGTGGGGAGTGTTTAGAATTAGCTCAGTGAGGGGGTTACTGTTACTCTTCTGTAGTCACTTGAAGCACTGGAAGGCGAGTCCGGTTGCTCAGCACGCTAGTGGGAATGACCAGTGACTGGTTCCTGGGAGCTTCGGTTTGGATCTTGAATTAGGACCATGCATCAACACAATTTACACAAGCCAGTGTCGCAAGGACTTTGTCAGTGACGACGTGACACGGATGTCACCACAATGCGAGTGCGTGCCGCTGCTTGCAAGCATGTGTTGCGTTACGTTCATCCTGAAGGTTTTAACGCTGTTTCCGAGCTGGGACCATTTGGCACCTTTCTCCCCTCTTCTCCTTATCTACTATGCAGATGTCTAGACTGACCTGAGTCAGGGGTATGTGATCACTTTCTTCATTTCTCTTCTCACTGGTTTGCGCTTTACTCGGTACATGGGGTCCATCACTGCCCGTCTTTATTGCCTATCATGGAGAGCTTTTCTCCAGCAGCACAAACTTACATTTTCTATGCTGTCTCCTTGATGCTCCGGCATATGCATATGTTTTAGGTTTAATTTGGAATTTAGTTTTATTTTAAATACATAGGATATACAGTTAAATGAGGCATCATTCTGAGCTTTACAGGTGACTCATTTAATCCTTATTACGATCCTAGTAAGGCTAGGTCAACTATGCCTTTATACAGTTTAAAAACTGGATGCACGGAAATGTTAACCAATTAGCAGTTGCAGAGTTGGGATTTGTATTTATGTCATCGGCTGCGGAGTCTAAGCATCTACCCCCGGGCCTTCGTATGTGCATTTCTTTTTCCTGTGGGTCTTTCTACTCCCCACTTCATCGTCCCCAGCTTGCGTCTGTACTTGGACCATCTCAGCACAAGCGTCACTTCCCCGGGGAAGCTTTCCCTGAGGCTGTTCACATCCCTCGGGGATGTGCTGCGCTTTCCCCAGCCATGCCTCCCTCCCGTGCAGCGTGTTCTCAGTTACAGCTCTGCCCTTATCCTCACGACGACGTCTGACGCCCGTCTCCCGCACTACACTGGGGGATGACTTTCCTTTCTCTCCCTCAGCCTGGTATCCCCAGCTTTAAGCAGTCTGGCACAGGGTGGCCCTCGGTATTTGTGGAGTGGGGTCAGGAAAGGATCCAGAGCAATTTTGAAACGCAGAGGGAGTTTCCCAGCTTCCTCCACGCACTTGAGACGTTGTCAAGTGTGTTATGCTAAACCTGTTCGTGAAACTTTGAGGTCAGACTGTTACCACGCTGGTTTTGTCTTCCAGATAATCTCGGGGGTCCTGGCGGAGGGGACTGTGACAGCAGTCGTGATCACCAGGAAGTTAATTATCTAGCGAGTTGGTGTAAGATTGCATGGAAACAGTCACGCTTTCAGGGGATAGCAAATAGCGGTCCACCGTGGCTGGAACGGAATTAGGGGGGAGGTTGTGAGCCCTCGTGCTGGGAAAAGGTTTATGTCAGAATAGTACCCAGAAGTGAAATTTTCTGAAATTGTGAAAGTAACGTCTATTTTGTAAAAACTCAAGCAGTGCAGAAATATATACATATATATATATATATATATATAAAAAATATGAAATATACATACACACACACATAGAGTGAAAATGAAAGTAATGACTTCCCGTTCGTTCCGGTTTCTCTTCCTGGTTAAACGCTGGTGGGGTTGGATGCAGGTGCAGGCTCCCTAGAAATGGAACGGACGAGTGAACGCAGGAGCTGAAAGGGCACACGTGTAGGCTCGAAATTCTCGTGTTGCCAGGACAGTGCCGACTTACGATCTGCCTGCTTTGTTCATTTTTCCATTCTCCCAGGGGACTCTTTCCAGCCTTTTCTTTCGAACGCAGACGCTTGATTCCCTGCCGTCACTCCCCACGGGATTCATAGTTTATGGTGCAAACACCGCTGTGATGGTAGGAGGGTCCTCCCGGTCTCTCTGCCACGTGCCCCCTTCTCTGCCGTCCTCCTTGGAGCCGCAGACGACCCGCGCATGCCGCCGTCGCAGCCGTGCCGCCACGTGTGCCTGACCCTGTGCCTTCTCACCTCCTCAAGGCGGGGGGGCGCCGATCGATGCCCTTAGCGCACACACGGGCTGTGTTTCTCATCCTAAAGCAACTTCTTTACCCCTCCCTTCCCTGGCACCTGACAGACACTGATTCTGTTTTGTACCGACCCTCCTGCTAAGCGTCAATATTTGCTCTTTCCAACGTGTCACTCGATATCGTTAATGCTCTGCGGTCATCGCCCGTCACGCTGCCAGAGTCGGCAACCTCCACGCGGCTGGATCCGACGGGCGGTCCTCGGGCCTTGGTGTACCTCCCTGACGGTGGCCTCTCACGCCCCGGCCGTCACCCTTCCTCGCCACACCGGGCCTCCGGGACGGCAGGCCTCCGTGCTCCCGCGCGTCTGGTCACCGTGGAGACCCCGGGGCTCGGTCCTCGGCCTCTCCTTCTTCTGTGTGCACACTCGTGTCCCCGGGTCTCCCCCGGCTCGTGCCCAGGGCACCTCAGTGCACGTCTTCAGCTCAGCCTCCCTGCGGAGCTCCCGGCTCTCCTCCATCCAGCTGCCCACCTCATCCCCACCTGGTCGTCCCGTCCGCATCTTCAGCTCACCGGGCCCCAAACCGAACGCCCCCGTCTCCCTCGACGGCAGCCATGTTTGTTTCTTCTCTTCTCGTACCCCTCGTTCACTCCGACAGAGATTCATAATTGGCTCTTCCTTCAGAATCTCTCCAGAACTTGAACGCTCCTCGCAGCTCCCGCCCGCTGCTGCTGGGTGCAGGCCGCCGTCCTCCGTCGCCCGGGTCACTGCCTGACCCTCTGACTCGCTCTCCGCCTCTGCTCTTGCCCCCCCGCCCCCTCCTCTCAAGGCAGCAGCCAGAGCAGTGCTTTTAAGATGTAACTCCAGTCGCTTTACGCCTTGACTCAAAAACCCGGCAGTGGCTCTGTCCCTATAAAATAAAAGTTAAGTGCTTTGCAGTATTTGTCCTACAAGAGCCAACGCGACCTGGTCCTCGTTTGTCCCCTTGGACCATCTCTCCCTCCCTCTGCCCCAGTCAGCCTGGGTGCCTTGCCCTCCTCAGACGCTGCGGGCACCCGGACCTAGAGGTGGGCTTTCTGTGCTGTCTGACCCCCCTGCCTGGATTCCTTGTCCCTCGCCGTCCTCCTGGCTCTGGGTTCCCTGGCCACCTCACCTGTCGTGGCCTGTGCCGGCGGTCCAGCACCGGGTCTGCCTTACACAGCTTGGTTTTCTCTTTTTCTATCAGTGTCTGATACACACTGTGTAATTTCCTGACTTACGTTTATTATTTGTCTTCCCCATGGAGTGTTATCTCCACGACAGCGGGATCTTTGTGGGTTCACTGATCTAGCCGAACACCTTGAACAGCACGTGGCCCAGAGAACTTACAGTGGTCAGTGGATGCTGACTGAATGAACGAGTGTGTATCCCACCAAATGGCTGCTGGGTGCCTGTTCTCATGCCCTTCCTAAGACTGGGTATTTGCAAACTTAATTGTCTCCTAAATTGATGAAAGAAAAGTGATATGCTTTGGCTCTGAAGAATCACTTTATATTATTTCTTAGATTGAACAGTGCTTTCTGTATTGATTTTGGGGCGGGGGTCACCTGCTTCTTCCACCACCGTAGGCCTATTCATGCGCCGTTGCCCATTTTTCTCTTGGTTTACTGATCTTTTATTATGCTTAATGTCAATCACTTGCTTGTTGCAAAGAATTTTTAGCAGTTTCTCTGCAAACTTCGGTTTTTTTGATGCATGAAAATTTTGTCACAAAGTCTGTCAATCATTGCTTTTTGTGGTTTCTAGTTTCTTTGTGTGCAGAGAAAAGCACTTCAGATGATAAAAATATTCTCTGAGATTGTCCTCTAGTTTATATTTGAAATATTTGATCCATCTGTAATTTGGGTGTCCAGTTGGAAATTTAACTTTTCTCCAGGGAGCTCTTGGCGGGTTTTGAGTAGAAGATTTAAATGATGGGGTTATATGGGAGACATGGGCCAGAGTTGAGTTTAAGTCCTGACTATGCCACTTCCTAGGCTCAAGGTACTTCCTCCTGTAAAATGGAGACAGTAATAGGACCTGCTTATAGAGAGCACGGAACGAGGTATCCTGTAAAGCACTTTACCATAGCTTATACCATAGTATTAGGTATGGTGAACACTACTAGGAATTTCTACTGGTAATAATTTTTACTAAGTATTGTTTTAGGAAGCTTTAAGAGTTGGTGGTAGGAAGGATAGATTAAGGAAGGGGGGACAAAAGAAATAAACGCAATTTTTAATATTCAGTAGCTAGTTTTGTTTTTGTTTTTTTTTTTTTTTTGCGGTACGCAGGCCTCTCACTGTTGTGGCTTCTCCCACTGCGGAGCACAGGCTCCGGACGCGCAGGCTCAGCGGCCATGGCTCACGGGCCCAGCCGCTCCGCGGCATGTGGGATCTTCCCGGACCGGGGCGCGAACCCGCGTCCCCTGCATCGGCAGGCGGACTCTCAACCACTGCGCCACCAGGGAAGCCCCAATAGCTAGTTTTATTAGGCAGGGTGAAAATCGCTAGGGGTCTGACTATGATGATAGGAAGCTTTACCCACAGTTAAAATTGCTATCATATATTTAAGTAAATTGATGATCTTATGAAGTCATGAAGTTTTCATGCAGGGTGATGACACTTTATCTTCTGGTCAGTGTATTGTGGCCTCGGGTGAATCGGGTCAGTGCTGCCTGCCTCCCACAGCCCTTGGTTGAACCCCTGCCTGTTACCCACACAGGCTCCTGAGGGGAGTGTGACTGCAGCTTTACAGCAGTACTCTTATCTAGATATTGCAAAAAAAAAAAAATTGCAGGCCAACTTACTTGAAGTTGCTGAAGCAGCAGAGTATTAATATCTGTCTGTAAAATACTACTGCTGACCCTCTGTGTTGTGTTGCCTCGGAAGGCATCAAGAACATACTCTGACCGTAGGTTTTGTTGAGGGAGGAAAAAGTGCTTACACTTGGCCCTTGAACAACATGGGTTTGAACTGCCCAGGTCCACTAATATGCAGATGGTTTCAGTAAATACAGTGCTGCGTGGTCAGCGTTTGGTTGAATCTGCTGTTGTGGAACCACAGATAGGGAGGATGGCTGTGGGATGTGAGCTTCCATGGATTTGGGGATCCTAGGCGGGTCCTGGGGCCAGTGAGCCACGGATGCCAGGGGACGACTGTAGTTTTTTTATCTTTAAGGAAAATGACAAGTATTTTACCCTGCAGTGCAGCAAGGCTGCAGAGAAGCCAGCTGTAGCACATGGAGCTCCAATCAAGTACGTAAGTGATTAAATTAAGATTGTGGTCCACACATGTGCTGACTCAATGAACTGGCTCGCAGAATGGGCAGTTTATACTGTACGGAAAGCATTCTCCTTACGATATTATTCTTCGTGACGTCAGACAGCCAGCATTTGCCATCTAACCTTCCTCTGGAAAGAGGAGAAGAGATTACAGTACTTCGTTCCTAGACAGTAGGCTTCAGGAGCCAACTCGGAGATCTTCGAAGCATCTTCGCATCTCTCTGCGATTGGCTCCTGTTACTGTGAACACATTCATTAGCCCTCAATTTAGGATCACCCTTCTGGGCCCTATGTTCCCCCCTTCAGATCTATCCTGCCAGCTCCATTAGAGGCTTCTCTGACCTTCATTGATTGCTCTCTTAAAATTCCTAGAATAATTATTGCACATATTAATCGAGTCACCCTCGACCTATTTAAGTTTTGCTCTTATTGATTTCTTTTCTCTCAATATATAAAATACACTAATTTAAAAATACTGCTTTTTTCTGTTGGAACACTTTTATGAAATAAGTTTATTGAAATCCACAGGCATCCTTGACAGTGTCTTATTATCGTATGTGCCCAAATAGAAGGTGAGTTTTTTTTCCCTCTGTAAAATGATCTCGTAGAGAAGAGAGAGCTGGCATGTATTCAGGTCCTTACAAAATCTCTTAGAGAGAGCGTTCTCTGTGTATTTACGTGCACAAAAATGTGTGTTGAATGGAGAAGCCAAAATTACTCACATATAACCGAAATTCATAATTTTGGGGATTATTGAGAGCTCCCTTGGCAGAATTGTTTTTTATAAAAGGAGACAATCTGGTTTAAACCAGATCTAGTTATTCCTTGGAGAGGGGTTAAAAACCTCGCATTTGCAGTTGATAGAATTTTAAAGAGCAGGTAAGTGGTTTTGTTGATCAAAAATGTAGAGCCACAGAACAAATGAAAAACCATCAACTTCACCCAGATTCTCAGTGAAGGCGTCTCCCACATTCAAAGCAGTGCTGTGCCTCAACTGACCTAGAAGCGAACATGATCTCATGATGAGGAGGAACTTCACTCTGAAGAATTTAAATAAAATGGTTGCGTGAAATGTGCAACTGGGGCAAAAACTAAGTATCTGAGTTAATGTATTTTACTTAATAGATAATTCAAAGTGTATGTTTCTAACTAAATTACAATTTAAATATTAGAGACATCCCTGAAAATGACTCATTTATTTCAGCTGCCTAAACATCTGTTTATTTCACTTGGAAGGGAAAATGTTTGGGCTGTTTACCTGGACCAGTAGGATTGCTTGGTGTTTGCTCATGTATGAGATGCATTCTGTGTCATCCGAGACTGTAAGGTCCCCGGGGAGAGGGTGGTATGTTCCACGCTTAGTGCTGTCCCCAGGGCTCCAGCTCTGAGAGCTTCACGCATACTGATTCTTGGGCCTGCAGCCCTCGTAGCCCTGACTCGGCGTTGTTCCTGCTGAAGGGTCTCCTGAGGTTGTCCCCTCCCCTGGAGGGACTGGCCCCTTCCCTTGCCTCCACAGCCTGACCCTGTCCTGCACTCACTTTGCTAATAGCCTGTGGTGTCATCTACGCTGTAGACGCCTGCAGACAGGAATCACGTCCGATTTGTCCTAGACCTTCAGAGCTAGGGATGCGCTGGGTTCACAGGTGCCGTAGACGTTTATTAGAATGAACTGGGGTGACCACAGAGGAGCACAGGATAAGTTTCATGGCGCAGGGAACAAGTGGATTTAGGTAAAATTTTTAAAGACGTGCCGAGCTGTCTCAGCTCTCTTTACTGGCCCTCTGAATCTCAAGGACCCAAACTATTTGGCTTTCATAGTATTCTTCATGATTGGGACTTGGGAACTGAATATAGGAACACTTTAAAGCGCACGTGGAATCACAGACCCAGTTTTAGACGTGGACCGAGGTGCCTTCTGGGGCCTGGATTGCTGATTTGAGTGGAAGTGATGGTTTCCTCGTTGCCTGCGTTGACACTACATACAGCCCTGGCCTAGGAGCTCTTATAACCATCTTTTAAATTTAAAAATGATTGGCATTGTCCTGTCTCTTCTGGCCTTGTTCTCTGGCACCAGATGTGGGAGGTGAAGAGAAGCCAGTGTCACTGCCACTCGAGGACCATACGGATGAGGATTGCATAAAGCTGGAAAAACACAGGAAACTCGGGCTTCTGAGCTTTGACTAACAGAGAAGTTACTACTATTTGAAAATTAAACCCAACATGGCTTATTCCCACAAGAAGCTAAGGTGTACGTGGGGAAAGTGAACAACTCCCATATGGAAAAGACGCGGGTGGTTTCATTTCTGAGTATGGTGTCATGTCCAGTTGGCAGGTGTCTCTAAGCTGTTGTTTTCCCTCGGAAGCAATGCACTGAGACGTTCGCTGCAAGGAGACGCACTAAGGAAAGAAGAGCATCGTTATTTTAATCAAGTGCCCACCCTGTCAATCGTTCCATTGAATTCTTACAGCAACTGTTGCACGTTTCAGCTTTATTTCGAGATAATTACAGTGTCACACGTTGTGAGACATAGTACAAAGAAATCCTGTGTACTCTCACCAGTTCCCCCCGTGGTAACATCTTGCATAACTGTAGTAGCGTGTCACAACTCGGAGATCGTCATCCATGCCATCGGTTGACGTTTTTCAGATGTCCTCGGTTTCACATGTGCTCGTGAGTGTGTGTGTGTGTGTGTATTCTGTGCAGTTCTACCACGTGTACATTACCATTTCTTTTTCAACACGTGACGGAAACGAGGTTCAGGTAAGTAATGTGAAATGCGTATAGACCTGGGGTTTGAATCTAGGTCTGTCTGTTTGATCCGAACTTCTGCATTTTTAGTCATGCTAATGACGAATAACAGTCAAAATCAATAACCCAGTGGTTACTGCACTCACGATCACACTCACCATCACACTCACGATCACTCTCACCATCACCCTCACGATCACTCTCACCATCACACTCAGCATCACATTCACGATCACTCTCACCATCACACTCACCATCGCACTCGCCGTCGCTCTCACAGTCGCTCTCACCGTCGCACTAACCGTCGCTCTCACCGTCGCTCTCACTGTCACACTCACCATAACACTCACCGTCACTCTCACCATCACACTCACCATTACATTCACAATTACTCTCACCATCACTCTCACAATTGCACTCACCATTGCTCTCACCATCGCATTCACCATCGCACTCATCATCGCTGTCACCATCGCCCTCACCATGACACTCACCATCACTCTCACCATCACTCTCAGCATCGCACTCACGATTGCACTCACCGTTGCTCTCACCGTCGCTCTCACCATCACAGTCACCATCGCTCTCACCATGACTCACCGTCACACTCACCATGACTCACCGTCACACTCACCGTCACACTCACCGTCACTGTCACCATCACACCATCACACTCACCATCACACTCACCATCGCTCTCACCATCGCACTCACCGTCGCACTCACCGTCGCTCCCACCGTTGCACCCACCATCGCACCCACCATCGCACTCCCCATCGCTCTCACCATCACACTCACCGTCACACTCACCATCAATATGAAACATTGAGTACTTACCACGTGCAGGACTGTTCAAGTGTATTAACTTATTTAAACTTATTGAATCCCCCATGAACTGTACCACATAAATTATATCACAGTTGAATTAGTGTCTTTCCACCCTAATGATATTACTAAGGAATAGGTAATCATTTTTACCACTCTTGAAATCAATAATAAAATAGTGAAATTCTACGTTCTTTTTACGTAATTTCATGTTTTGAATCTCTGATCTTGGCGATTGTGATTACATTACATTTGTGTGTGTGTGTGTGTATATGTTTGTATAAAGTGAGACCTGTATCATTATACGTTGACTTAGGTTGAGCTACCGTAAAAATATTTTTGCTGAATTGTAAATAAGAGCTAGTTTAGGCAGGATGCCAGGTTTTTATGAGAATAAATATAAACCACCAAGAATACTTAAGAATGCAGTTGAGAGAAGGTTTTTTTTTTTTTCTTTTATCCTGTCTGGAGTATTTTGGATCTTTTTGGCCAAATACAGCCCAAGGAATGTTTCAGTTTGATCAAATCTCTCAAGTTTCGTATCTGACTTCCAAAGTGGTACCCATGCATGTGGTTGTGAATCATCACTGGTTATCAGAATATTATAAGGCTTTGGAAAGATAACAGACACGCTAATCAGAAGTCCATAATTTATGAGTTTTCGCTGGTTAAATATCTTGTAAAGCTGTCTTTCTAATGAACAGCAGCTCTTATTCAGACCAGAAATAGCAACAGTCCCATGTGTTGTAGACCCCAGGAGGTCTCGGTGTTTTTGTAGACAGCAGACAGAAATAAAAAGAATTTTGTCCTTTTTACCTCATGGAATCCCGCTGGAAAATGAAACATGAGCTCTGAGTTGATGCTGACTTCTGCCAGGTCACCTCCCTGAAGAGTCCCGGGCAAGCACTGCTGCAGCATTTCTTGGACAGGAGTCTGCCGTCCCGGGGACGAGACGGATGGTCAGTGCAGGCTGCTCCCAGGACACTGCGCTACTGTCTGCTTGCAGGGAGCTTCCAGTGGGAGCACGCACAACCTGCATCTGTTGCCTTGACTCTTTCCAGGGGTATCACGTACCTCCAAATCAGAGTCTCATTTAGCCTAAGTGCTACGCAGTTTGTTGTTGTCATTGTTTTTTTTTTTTTAAAAAAAGCGTGGCTACAAATAATGCCACACCAAGTATGGTTTGTTCTGGCTTACTTCTGGGAACTTGATTTTGGACGTTCAGTAACGCAAATGTTTTTGAAGCTATATATTATTAGGAACTCTTTGGAAACCACAAAACCATTTTAATGGACCATGCTATCAATTTTCTCTTCTAAAGAAGTTTTTCCTATTCATGACTCACTTCACTTTTTGGCTAACATTGAGGGAAATGTAATAACGATTAAGGAAAGGAATGTATGCATTTTCTTTTTTTTTTTTTGAAAGCTTGTACACATTTTCTGTCTCGGGTTATGTAAACTTGGAGGACTGTAAAATGACCACCGCATAAGGTAAAAACAGGCCTGTTAATACGTACATCTTTGGAATTTAAAAACCCAAAAGCTTCCCTTGCTTCTTTGGAGAAGAGCTTTGCCTGATGGGCCAGAGTACAGATCCGGGAAAAGCGACACGTTCCAGCTGTCAGTTTCACACACCTTAAGCGAAATTAATGAGATCACACTCTGCGGTGACGCTTTGTGTTTTATTTCCATTTTATAGGTCTGTATGAGCTGCTGGCGGCTCTGCCAGCCCAGCTGCGGCCACATGTGGACAGCCAGGAAGACCTGACCTTCCTCTGGGATGTGTTTGGTGAAAAAAGCCTGCATTCACTAGTCAAGGTAAACCATGCTGTTGTCAGATGATCTTCGCGGAAAAACATATGGAAAAATATTTTGAGCGCCATCTAGTAAACCAGAGATCAAATTGTTGCCCTCTGAAAACAAAACAGCCTTGTTCCATTTCACTGCCGGGCGTGGAAGTTGTTAAAAGGATTCCACCAAAAATACATAGATGATTTCACTTAATGGTGGTGATCTGGCTGTGCATACTGATGGAGCATGCCCGTGCTTGCCCTTGTTTAGAAAAGGAATGTGAAATAGTAGCAGGAAGGGTTAGACTCCTCATGGTCAACGTTCATGAGCTGGAATTTAACATAAATAAATAAATATTCGCAGCAAAAATTAGAAGGAATATATTTTCTGAGGCTGAGGATGACAGCTGTTCAGCAGCTACATTAATTTAAAATAATTTCCTCTAATAAAGTCAAGTGAAACTCTAGCAAAGCTGTTTCTTCTCCTGGCACAGTGCCACTGAAACGGAATTTTGTGCATAAATACAGGGACGCTAAGTAGGAATAAAAAGCAGTGTGTGGGAGACCGTTTTAGCCGCGCGTCACGCCGTGGAAATGATCAGCCACCAGAAACCAGATCTTGCCGCACAGCAATGCTGGGAGTGAGCAGAACTCTTAAAATAGCAAGACGAGAACAAGGAACTTACTGGAAAATATGCCACTCTTGCTTCTGGAAATACGAGTTGCATTTTCTCTCTTTTAACTCAAGCTGAAAGAAATTTAGAGTCTTACTCGAGGCTGGACGAGCTGGACACGTATGCCTCAACAGTATCTGGTCCCGTCCTCCATTCAGCTCGACCTGTTATGTTGTCTGTTGTGATGAGAGGCTTTTTGACCGATGTATAGTATTTGGAAGTGAGTGACTTCTGAGGGACGGTTGCTTCACAGGACAGGACAATACTTACTGTGTTTTTCTCTTGTCAGATTTGCTGCAGTTCATGGGCTTCAGGCAGTGGCGGTTCTCAAGAAGTTAGCGTGTTGATATGCGGCACTCTCATAGCAATACATTTAAAGAGTGCTTTATTGGTTTATTTAGTTTTTCTATAATTGCCAAGATACCTTTGTATTCTGAATAATTTTAGGTCTTTTAGTTGCTCTCTTGGGATGTGGTAGAAATGGTTTTGGGCTTATAATTGATGAAGTTTATCACTTCCTGAGGCAGTCATGAAAATATTCCTGTATTAAATGTTTGGAAGTTGGATAGCTATGGATTTGATTAGATTGATTTGATCTCTTGAGAGAAGGAATAAAACACGTTTCACATGGCATCATCACTCCTTAATCAGTAAACAAACACGCCCCCCAAACAATGGATGTGTGTGTGTTTGTATGTATTTATAACGTGACTACTATCTGTTTCCTTGCCTATAAAATGGAAATTATGATACTTATTGACAAGGTTGTTTGTGAGTTTCAAATAAGATAGCGAAGGTCTTAGTTCTTTTTGTAGTTATATAGGTTAGGCAAATATAATTATTAAGGAAAAAATGAATTATCATAGCATGTGAAGGACCAAAAAGAATTGACAGAGATGGTTGTTATTTTTATTAATAGAATAAGACTAATGTGTAAAAAATTTTTTCATTACACTAGTTGTTGAGTTTTCAGCATAGGTTGTTATTCCAAGGATGTGTCCGTAATTAAGTGGCTAGGAAGCAAACTGTTATCGATACCTGGTTTATAAAAACAGTGCAGCAAATGAATTGATATTGCTAGTATTTTAAATAGCATAGCAGCGTGTGTACTGTCCCAAACGTTTTTCAGTAGTTGCCGTAAAGTGTATTTTTAAAATCAGCTTTAGTGTGTAAAGCTTCGGCTTCTGGACGTAAATCTCAGCAGAGCAAAAGGAATTTGTTTGAAAAGAGTTGTTTTTAGACTGAATCATAACGTGCTCTGATGTTACGCTCTTCTGCCTGCAGCTGACGCTGTTGGTACATGGGTTAGAACTGGGTGGATGTAAAACCTGATTCTATGCTAGCCCCAGATTTTCACAGTTCTCATCTTCTTTTAGGTGAAAACGAAAGTGGTTGTTAAATCACCACACGGTTTTGAATGCAGACAGCCTGCTGGTCTGATGTAAAATATACTTAAGAAGAGGCAGGTTTGGTGTCAGGGTCTGTGGCCGGTGTAGCACATGCCACCGTAGAATTTTGAGCTCCACTCTGGGGCAGTACTGGAGGTTGTGAGCTTGTCGCTGGAAAAGAGCTATGATGATCCTGTACTGTGTTACCTGCGGATTTCTTTGTTTAAAGAAAAACTTCTAAATAGAAAAGTTGAATAATAAAAACTCTGAGCACGAGATCCTGAAAAAGGGTTAGGCTGAGGGTGAGGTCAGAAGAAAGATGGTACTGGTAGAAGACCTAGGAAATACCATATATAATGTGAGGCAAGACAAGGGTATCCATTTTCACATGACCTAGTGAAGCTGATAGATCATCAGTCAGCGTACAGCCACATTTTGGACCCACGTTTTGCAAATACACAGAACCATGAATCGTGTAGTTTGTGTCTGAACCTCATTTCTAAATTTATCTCCCATCCTTGTGTTTTCTCCTACTGAGATTCCTTTACTTACCTTACATTTTATTTGATTCAGTGGCGTTGTATGTATTTTTATACTCTGGTTTCAGTTCACTTTAGAACAAGATGTGGCTTAAAGACTTCCATAACTGTATTATATTTATTGTAAAGAAGCCTGGTAGTTTTGTTTCTTCAAGAAATTTTTGTTCTTATTTCACAATTGTGTTGGATTTCTCGGATAAGAATATCAAACTTTTAGTACCTTTTAAATAGCTGTGTATGCTTTTTCTCCCCTCTCAAATCGTTGCATACATGTATGGGGACAGGAGAAAAAAAAGGTAGCAATCTGAATTTTATCCTTTTGGGATTCGGAAGTATTTCAACAAAACACAAACAGATTATTTTCAAGAAAAATTTCCTGATGTGATTGAATTACTGTGTGTATTTCTGTGATTTCAGTCTTATAGGAGTAAGGATAAAACTCACTAGACCCTTATAACATTGCGTTACGTAGTTTTAATTTCCGATGATTGATTCTTTGTTGGCGCTGTCTTTGTTGACGTCTTACTATATGCCAGACACCGTGTAGGTCCCCAGGGCTAAGCTTTCCGGCAGGGCGGGTGCAGCCCCTTGTTTTCTGGCGTCTCCAGCCCCCCAGCGGGCTTGTAGATGCAGCGATGGGCAGTTGCAGCATCCCGGGGCTGCCCGTGTTCACAGCTGTTACGGGACACGCGAGGTGTCTCCCTCAGTGCTGGCCTCTGAGAGGTGCTCAAGGAGGATTCGGTAGTTTAAGCTAAAACCTGCATGTTGAATCCGAGTTGCTCAGGTAAGGATTTATGCGGGAGGAGGGGGCGGTCAGGCAAAAGAAATAACTGTATTGTACAAACACCAGGAGGCAGGTGTGAAGCTCGCGTCTTCAGGATGGAGGCTGCCAGCTCCTCTGGGCTGCAGGTTCTCTCCTCACCCACGTCAAGGTTGCTTCTAGCCTTGGGCAGTTATGAATGCAACTCCGCTAACCGTTTGTGTGCAGGTTTCTGTGTGGGCGTTGAGTCTTCCGGTCATCTGGGTGAAGGCCGAGCAGCATGGTTCCTGGGTCATGTGGTAAGACTGGAGCTTCCTGAGAAGCTGCCAGTCTGCCTTCAAAGCGGCTGTGCTGTTCTGCGTTCCCGCCCGCGGTGCCTGAGGGCGCCTGTTGTTCTGCATCCTTGTCAGCATCTGGTGGTGTCGGTTTTGTGGATGTTGGCCGTTCTGGTAAGTGTGTAATGGTGTCTCGTGACTGTTTCAGTTGCAGCTCTCTTATGTCGTGATGTGGAGCATCTTTTCGTTGCTTAGTTGTCATCTGTGTATCTTCTTTGTGGAAGTGTCTGTTCGGATCTTTTGTCTGTGTTTTAAATGGGTTGTTTCCCCCTTATTGTTGAGTTTTATCATTTCTTTGGCTTTCTTGGGTACAAGTCTTTTATCAGATATGTGTTTTGCAAATATTTTCTCCCAGCATGTGACGTGTCTTCATTTTCATAATGGTGTCCTCACAGAGCAGAAGTTTTTAATTTTAATAAAGTTCCTCTTACGTTTTCTTTCATGGGTCGTGCTTTTGGAGATGTATCAGAAACTCATTGCCATACCCAGGGTCACCTAGGTTTTCTCCTCTGTTATCCTCTACAATTTTTACATTTAGCTCTGTGCTTGATTTTGAGTTAATTTTTGTGAAAGGTGTAACTTCTATGTCTACGTTCAAATTTTTGCATATTGAATATCCGATTTTTCTAGCATCAATTGTTGAAAAGACCATTCTGTCTCCATTGAATTGCCTTTTCTCCTCTGTGAAAGGTCAGTTGATTTTTATTGTGTGGGTCTATTTCTGGGCTCTCTATTGTGTTCCACTGATCTATTTGTCTGTTTTTTCACCATTACTACCTTCTTGATTACTGTAGCTTTTATTTTCTTTTTAAAAATTTTTTTTGGCTGTGTTGGGTCTTCGTTGCTGCGTGTGGGCTTTCTCTAGTTGTGGCGAGTGGGGGCTACTCTTCGTTGTGGTGCGCGGGCTTCTCATTGCGGTGGCTTCTCTTGTTGCCGAGCACGGACTGTAGACGCGTGGGCTTCAGTAGTTGTGGCGTGTGGGCTCATTAATTGTGGCTCGTGGGCTCCAGAGCGCAGGCTCAGTAGTTGTGGCGCACGGACGTAGTTGCTCCACGGCATGTGGGATCTTCCCGGACTGGGGCTTGAACCCGTGTGCCCTGCATTGGCAGGCGGATTCTTAACCACTGTGCCGCCAGGGAAGCTTGATTACTGTAGCTTTATGGTAAGTCTTGAGGTTGGGTAGTGTCCATCCTCTCACTCTTCTCAGTATTGTTTCAGGTATTCTGGGTCTTTCACCTACTCATGTAAACTTTAGGATCAGTTTGTCATATCAACAAAATAACTTGCTTGAATTTTGATTGGGATTATGTTGAATAGATAGACCAAACTGGGAATAATTGACATCTTAATATTATGTATTCTTGCCCATGAGCATGGACTATCTCTGATTTATTGAGATCACCTTTGATTTCTTTCATCAGAGTTTTTGTACTTATTTATATTCTGTACGTATTTTGTTAGATTTATACCTAATTTTTGGATACTAATTTAATTTCAAATTCCAGTTGTTTATTGCTGGTGTATAGAAAAGTAATTGAGTTTTGTATATTAAATTTGTATCCTGAATCCTTGCTGTAGTCGCTTAGTAGGTTTCAGAGGTTTTTTGGTTGGTTCTTTGGCATTTTCTGTTAATACATAGATAATCATTTCATCTATGAACGAAGGCAGTTTTATTTCTTCCTTCCTAATCTGTATACCTTTTGTTTCCTTTTCTTACAGCATTAGTTAGGAAT
Organism: Globicephala melas; assembly: GCF_963455315.2. Lineage (NCBI taxonomy): Eukaryota > Metazoa > Chordata > Mammalia > Artiodactyla > Delphinidae > Globicephala > Globicephala melas. The sequence goes on along the minus strand of NC_083315.2, from coordinate 821,131 downwards.
TTCAGTAAAGTATTGCGTATGAATGGAGAGCAGGAGGGGACCTCCTTGCCTTGTTATTGATCTTAGGGGGAAAGAATCTAGCTTTTCACCATTAAGTATGATGTTCACTGTAGGTATTTTTATACATATTCTTTATCAAGTTGAGGAAGTCCTCTCTATTCCTAGTTTGTTGAGAGTTTTTATCATAAGTGGATGCTGGATTTTTTTTAATGATTTTTTGCATCTCTTGATATGATCAGGTGACTTTTCTTATCCTGTTGATGTGGTGGATTTTACATTATAACTTCTGAATATTGGACCAGCCTTTGCATTCCTGGGAAAAATGCCCCTTGGTTTTGGTATATAATTCGTGTTATACATTGTTGGATTTGATTTGCTAATGTTTTGTTGAGGATTTTTACGTCTCTGTTCGTAAGAGATTCTAGTCTGTAGTTTTCCTTTCTTGTAATGTCTTTATCTGGTGTTGGTAGTAGAGCAGTGCTTGGTATATGGTTAGGTGTATAGTTAGGAAGTGCACTCTCTGCTTTTATTTTTTCTGGAAGAGCTTGTAGGGAATTGGGATGATTTTTCCCTCAAATTCACCAGTGAAACCATCTGGGCCTAGTGCTTGCTGTTTGGGAAGGTTATTAATTATTGATTCAGTTTCTTTAATAGATAGAAGCCTACTTAGATCACCTGTTTATCTTTGTGTGAGAGTTTTTGTCTCTTGTATCTTTGAGGGAATTGGTGGAATCATGTAAGTTATCAAATTTGAGGGCATAGAATTATTTATAATCTTCTGTTATCTCTCAACATCCATGGGACTCATAATGCTGATGACTCTGCTATTGGTAGTAACTTGTGTTTCTCTCATTTTTCTTCTTGGATAGCCTGGCTGTAGGCTTATCAGTTAATCTTTTCAAAGAACCAGCTTTTGGTTTCATTGAGTTTTCCTGTTTCTTGTTTCAGTTCTATTGCTTTTTGCTTGTATTTTATTCTTTTTTTTTTTCTCCTTGCTCTTTCTTTCTCAGTTTCCTAAGGTAGACACTTAAGTTACTGATTTTAGTTCTTTCTGTTTTTCTTACCTTCAATGCTATACTTTCCCTCTAACCACTACTTTTGCAGCATCCCACAGATTTTGGTAAGTTGTATTCTCATTTATTGCAAAGTATTTAAAAAATTTATCTCTCTTGAGACGTCTTCGTTGACCCGTGTGTTATTAGAATTGTTGGTGAATTCCCAAATATGTGGAGATTTTACTGCTTTCTGTTGATTTCTGTTTTAACTCCATGTGATCAGAGAGCATATGCTGTATGATTTCCGTTCTTTTAAATTTGCTAAGCTGTGTTATGGCTCGGAATGTGGTCGGTCTTGTTCTGTGTGAGCTTGAGAAGAATGTGTATACTGCTGTTGTTAGATGAAGTGTTAGATTCAGTTGCTTGATGATGCTGTTTGGTTCAACCATATCCTTACTGACTTCCTGCCTGCTGGATCTGTCAATTACTTATAGAAGAGTGTTGAAGTTTCTGAGTATGATAGTGGCTTTGTTCATTTCTCCTTGCAATTTTTTAAAAATAAATTTATTTATTTATTTTTGGCTGTGTTGGGTCTTTGTTTCTGAGGGTGGGCTTGCTCTAGTTGCAACGAGAGGGGGCTACTCTTCATTGGGTGCATGGGCTTCTCACTGCAGTGGCTTCTCTTGTTGCAGAGCACGGGCTCTAGGTACACAGGCTTCAGTAGTTGTGGCTCGTGGGCTCTAGAGTGCAGGCTCAGTAGTTGTGTCACACAGGCTTAGTTGCTCCATGGCACGTGGGATCTTCCCGGACCAGGGCTTGAACCCCTGTCCCCTGCATTGGCAGGTGGATTCTTAACCACTGTGCCACCAGGGGAGTCGTCTCCTTGCAGTTTTACCAGTTTTGCCTCATGTATTTTGACACTGTCTTGTTAGGTGCATACACGTTAAGGATTGTTATGTTTTCTCAGAGAAATAACCCCGTTTCCATTATGTAATTCCCTCCTTTATCCCTTATAATATTCCCTGTTCTGCTCTCGCTGTGTCTGAAATAGATGCAGGTACTCCAGCTTTCTTTGCATGGTTTATCTTTCTCCATTCCTTTACTTTTAATCGACCTGTGTCTTTATATTTAAGGTGGGTTTCTTGTAGGCAGTAGGTTCTTCCTTATTTAATCTGCTCTCACAGTCTTTGTCTTTTAATTGGTGTATTTAGACCATTCATATTTAAAGTGATTGTTGACATAGCTGAGTTATATTTGCCATATTTGCCACTGATTTCTATTCATAACACTTGGGTTTTTTTACGTTTTTATCACCCTTTCTTCCTTCTCTGCTTTTAGTAGAACACCTTATATGATTCCATTTATTCTTTCTTAACATATCAAAGATTTCTTAGTGCTTGCCCTAGAGTTCGCTGCATGCATGACAACTAATCTAGGTCTACTTTCAAGTAACACTGTACCATTTCACAGGTAGTTGCAGGTACCTTATAAAGAATCTTCTTGATTCCTTTTTTCCCATCCTTTATAACACTGCTGTCATTCATTTCACTTATCCATAGACTGTAGTCACCCAGCACGTTGCTGCTATTTGAACAGTTATCAGGTCACTTAAGAATAATAAAACTAAAAGTTTTGTTTTACCTTTATTTACTCCTACTCTGATGCTCTTCTCTTCTTAACGTATTTCCGAGTGCCTGACCTACATCACTTTCCTTGTCTCTTGAAGAACTTCTTTTAACACTTGTTGCAAGGCAGGTCTACTGACAGCAGATTTCTTAAATTCAAATTTGTTTGTTTATTCCTCCTTTACTTTGTAAGTACAGCTTCACTGGATACAGAATTCTAGGGGGCTGTGTTTTCCTTTCAACACTTTAAATATTTCGCTCCAGTTTCTTCCTGCTTGCATAGTTTCTGACGAGGTGTCTGATGTAATTCTTGTCTTTGTCTTATATAGGTAAGGTGTTTTTTCACTTGAACTTCTTTCAAGGTTTTCTCTTCATTTTTGGGTCTTGCAGTTTGAGTAGGTGTACCAAAGTGTAGATTACTGGGGATTTATTCTGTCGGATGTATTCTGAGCTTCCTGGGCCTGTGGTTTGGTGTTTTGTCATTAATTTTGGAGAATTTTCAGCCATTATTACTTGGAATATCTCTTCTCTCTCTCTCTGTTCTCCTTCTGGTGTTCCCATTATGTGTATGTAACACCTTTTGTAATTGTCCTGTAGTTCTTGGGTATTCTGTTCCTTTTTAAAATTTTCATCCTATTTCTCTTTGTGTTTCAGTCTGGGGAATTTGCAGTAACATATTTGCAATCTTACTGATTCTTTCCTTGGCCATGTCCAGTCTACTGATGAGCACATCAAAAGCATTCTTCATTTCTGTTATGGTGTTCTTCATTTCTAGCATTTCACTTTGATTCTCTCTTAGAGTTTCCATCTCTCTGCTTACATTTTCCGTCTGTTCTTGCATGTTGTCCACTTTTTCCATTAGAGCCATTAGCCTGTTTATCACACGTATTTCAAGTTCTCTGTTTCATAGTTCCAAAGTCTGTGTCAGAGTTGAGTCTAGTTCTGATGCTTGCTTTATCTCTTCAGACCGTGTTTTTATTGCCTTTTATCATGCTTTGTGATTTTCTGTTGAAAGTTGGACATGATGTATTGGGTAGTAGGTACTGAGGTAATTAGGCTTTTCGTGTGAGTTTTTATGTTGACCTGGCTGTGTTCAATGTTGGCTGTAGCTCTCAGTGTCTCTCCTCCCCTGTCCCCTTTGTCTTTCCTTAAGAACTCTCTTGGAGTCAGTGTCTTAGGGCTCTCTCAGTTACAATCCACTGTTACTTTACTAGAGCCCTGCTGATGGTGGTGAGTTGTAGGGGAGAGGAATTGTTATATAATCTTCTGATTAAATATCAGCTTCTGGGCTCTGAGGGCCTTCAGAAACATTTCTTAGCCTCTTTTTTTTTTTTTTTTCTCTTTCCTTTCTCCCCTTATTTGAGACAGGAAGGCCAGAGGGGGCTAGAGTTATCTTACTGCCCTTTCCCCAGGTCAAATAAAGCTCCCCTCCATTAGAGGGGAGGACTTCGTTATGGAGAAAGCCCTTGGCCTTTGTATTTCAAAATGAGTACCTTTCTCCTTCCCCTGCTTGAAATAATAGGGGATTTTCTCCTGTCACCATGAGAACTTGGTGGGCCTCCCGGAGGGAAGTGCAAGGGTCTCCTCCAAGACTGGGTCCCCAGGAGTTTTTAACCCTTGGACTAGTCACATTTGCCCACCATCAGTTTGTCAATGTCACCAGTTAAGGGTCCCTACAAGTTTCTGGCCCCAGTAACATCTGTCCCTGCTGATTTCAGCCACGACTCTGCATTCCTGTCTGTCCTGATTTCAGAGTGGCACTGTGTCCTGCAACTCCCATTCTCCTTACCTGTCTGAGCTGAAACCAGAAATCTCCCTTTGCCATCTTTTTTATTTGGCTGTCATTTGATTACTGATGTGTAAGAGTTCTTTATGTATTTTGGATAATAGCTCCTTACCAAATTACATTTGTAATTGGAAATGTTCGATTTCTCTTCTGAAAGATGTCTTGCAGTTTTGTTTCTAATGAAACGCATGACACCGTGGGCAGAGTAGCTGAGAAGTGCGAGCAAGGTGTGAGGGATAACTCAGCGGGGGGTTATTTTCAGTCTCCATATTAATATGAATTTGTGAAGTTTTTATGCTCATGAATTTAGGTAGAATTTTAAAAGTGAAAATCTTAATCTTGAGTCTGAAAATAAGTCTTGAGCAGATGCTCAGAAAGCAACCTGTGAATGAGAATGTACTTTAAAAATGTTATATCTCCAACCTGGAAACCTGAGGAAACGAAAAACCAGCTGGAAGGTAATGCTTGATCTTAATCTTTCACTAATTCCAGTTTTCTTAATCATTAGCACCATGAGACTTGCTTGGAGAGTAGTTATTTCCAGGATAATTGATACAGTCAAGCTATAAAGAGAGAGAGAGAATTTTATTGAGCTGTGGTTTTATAATCATGCAGGCACTCCATGTTTTTCTCTTGCTTTAATCTAGAAGCAACGAAAAGCATCATATAGGGGGGAAAGGTGATATTTACACAGTAGTAAATCAGATTCAAGGCTGAAAGGCTATTTAACAAGACACTGGTCCCGGGCTCTGCAGAAACAAATTGTGCTGTTTTGGAGGGGAGAGGGGGTGTTAGGTTCAGAGAGGAAACCCGTTGGGGAGGTTATGTTACTTGTCTCTGCAATACCATTTGCCTCGGGTGGGAGGAAAAGGACAAGGCAGCCGACATTGCAAATGATCCCTGGCCACCTGGTCTGACAGAGCGGAGAATTGGGTGTCAGCAGCTGGTAACGCTCCTTGGCCAATCAAAGGTAACTGTTCGGCCAGCTCTGTTGGAGCGGCCAGACGAAGTTATTTCTTACGTTACAGCTTACATTTTTTCAGGCACAGAAATATGTAAGGTCTGCCGAAGATAGGAATTCCTGAGACCCTGAGTAAATTGTTGCCCTTGTAATTCACTCTCTCAAAACAGAGGCCATATGTGACCCTTTTCAGAGATTTGCTTGGGACTGGGGATGGGTGAATAGGAGCAAGGACCATGGATACTCCATGGGGCTGTTTCCTCCTGCCGGGTCTGTGTTTAATATAATGGAAGAGCATCTTTTAAAAGTTACTGTGAGGGGCTTCCCTGGTGGCGCAGTGGTTGAGAGTCCGCCTGCCGATGCAGGGGACACGGGTTCGTGCCCCGGTCCGGGAAGATCCCACGTGCCGCGGAGCGGCTGGGCCCGTGAGCCATGGCCGCTGAGCCTGCACGTCCGGAGCCTGTGCTGTGCAACGGGAGAGGCCACAGCGGTGAGAGGCCCGCGTACCGCAAAAAAAAAAAAAAAAGTTACTGTGAGATTTATATATTTATTTGAATATGCTTAGCTTTAGAACAGTCCTCTGAATTTGCATTTATTCGTATTTGACTGACAGAACGTACATTCTCCACAAACATGAATGTGCAGGGTATCCTACCTGACTCAAGAACAGTTCATTCCCTAGAATGGATGGGGTCAGGATGTCAGTAACCCTCTCACTTCCCTTGTGGAGGCGACTCCCGTGATTCTCCAATTTCAGAGACTTAATTCCAGTAGGGAAACATCCAGCTTCTCTAGGTTTTTCTACCTAACAGTGGCGTTGCTGGGCACAGAGAGGTGCCTGTCCCCCCTTGGTTAGGGTTTGCAGAATTGTTCTGCAGGTGATTGGACACACCTGGGTGGGGAGTGCCTGGCTTAGTGAACTGTGTGTGCAGTCCTAGTACCCTGGGTCATCCCTCCCTATCACCCCAGCTCTGGACTGTGCTGTTTCTGGAGGCCTTACCTTAACGTGAGGGCAGGCAGTAGTCCGCGTCCTCTTGCCGGGATGCTGTTGAGCCATGAGCGTGGTCCTGATGCTCTGACCTGGTTCTCAGAGTACATTGACCAACGATGGTTGTGGACCCAGAGAGGAAGAGGGAGCAGGCTGTTCCTCAGGGCCCTGACGCAGTATGACGTGGCAGGGTCACGTAGAGCTAGGTCCGCACTTCCCTAGGTTGTGTCGGAAGGTGTACAGGAACACATAGCTGTTCACAGAGAACTCCAGGTTCAAGGGAAATTTCACATGCTCTTGTGGGCTGGCTTGGAGACCTAGCTGCCATTTTAAACAGTATTTCTAGGGTATGTGTGTCCCCAAATCTAAACAAATGAGAATCACAAGTAAACTTTCGGTGTAAACTCCATTTGATTTGGGGGGAGGGCCTGGGTAATGTTCCCTGAAGTTTATTTTGGTGCGTTAGGCGCTCTGCTCAGAATCATTACGCCAACGAGTGGTTTCCATATGTGGCTGAAGGAGACCAAGGTAATTTCTAGAGGGAGCGTCTTGTAACCTCCAGGGCGACTTCATCATTCAGGCTAACTTCGGACTTTCTGTTGCTTCTTTTTCCCTCTTGCTCTCGCTTTTGCAATCGTTCCATTCTCATTGCATTTGTCTAGTTGCCTTGCGAATATTGAGGCGTATTCTGTGTGTCCAGGTACCCAGCTGGCCCCTCTTGTGAGTACACATCTGAGGCGGTGGTTTAGAGCTGGGACTGTGGAGCCGTGTTGCTTGTCCTCAGATTCTCGCTGTGCCAGGAACACTGTGCCAGCAGTAAGATGATAGTGGCAATCGTAGGATTGTACTTCACCGTGTCTCCTTTTCCTTACATGTTAAATGGAGACAGTGGTAGTGCCTACCTTGTATGCTTCTTACCGGGAATGAAGGAATTAGCATATGAAACATGCTTTAAATGGACCTGGTACATGAGTCCCGTTGTTATTATTATCACCATAAACCTCCTCCATTGCTTTCTTCTTGTTAGCTGTGTTCCGTGCTTTATCCCAGGATTTCACTATTTTTCTCATTATCCCTTTGGCTGCACTTCTGCTTTTTCAGGATGATGTTTTCTTGCCTTAATAAACTTTTGTTCTTGCCTTTTTGTTTCCTTTCTCTCTGTAAAATTGCAAAATGGAAATTAATACAGTCTATGATTTGAAATTCTTGAAAAAGTTCTTGAGTTGGCTAAATGTGTTTTCTAACTTTTCCTTCACTTTAAAAATGTCATAGAATATTTTGGGCATTAAAAACGGCGGAACCATAGCTTGAATACCCACATATTCACCGCGCAGCTTAAGAAAGAAAATACTGCAGGTTCGGTTGAAGCCTGAGTGCCCCTTCTTGTTTCCATTCCTATCCCTCACCTGCCAGAGGTCACCTTATCTTGACCTTCTGTTCCTAAAAAATATGAAGTATTATTTTTTCTGTTTGAAAACTTTTTATAATTAGAATCATACTTACATCTTTTTGCATTTTTTTTTTTTTTGCTTAACGTTTTGTTAATGCACCAACACTGGGGTGCATCTCACACTTTTTTAGGTGTTACCAGATTGCTCTTCTAAGATTGTTTCCTTTCACACTCCCACCAACAGAAGGAGGGTCCCAATTGCTTTACACCTGTGTTAACGCTTGGAATTAATTTTTGCCAACAGGATCAATTTGAAATACTGTCCCTTTATTTTAGTTTCTGTTTATTTGAATATTAGAGATTGAGCTTCTCCAATTTCCTTTTTATGCCCTTTTCTATCCTTTGCCTGCTTTTTCTCTTTGGTTATCTGTCTTTTTCTGGTTGATTTGTAGGAATTACTTTATATATCTGATACTGGATCTTTGTTTATATGCGTTTTAAGGATCTTCCGGTCTGTGTCCCATCTACGTTTTCTGATAGTTTATTGTGTTACAGCATACATACACACAGATTCTTTTTGTCTTAAATGCAGAAGACAGAAGCATCTTGGACAGACCCACCGTCCAGTACAAAACCCTTAGCTCGTGGATCTTATGGAGAACATGTGTTAGGGTGTGAGGTGTATGCAGCCCCCAGCCAAGTCTGAGGTCTGATTTATTTTTATATGCTGGTTCCAGAGAGGTTCTCCATGGCTGTCTGCACTGATCTAATATTCCCCTTTGGTTGTGAGCGTCCATGTAGCGTATTTCTGGCACCTGCTGTAATTACGGGGATAGTTGTTCGTTGAAGCCAGTCCTTTTGGGCGGCAGCTGCGTGTAGTTCATCCCTGCATATTCCACGTGGCTTACAAGTGACGTAGGTGTTCAGGGAGGTGGCTATTAGGGGAGACTGGGCACCTTCCCTTCCAGGCTTTGTCTTTCCCAGTTTGGTTTCCATTTATTTCACAAATACTTGAGTGCTTGCTGAGGGCATAGTAAGGGCTGCTCACATGCCACTGGCTTTGTTTATTGAAATAGTGTGGTCCTTCGTAAATAATTGAAGACGTAGTTGGTTTTTTTTAAATCAGTTTCAGTTAACTCAAGTTGTTGCATAAGTTGTGTCGTCTTTATCACAGGTAGATGACAGTAAAGAAAGATTTTTAATCCACCTGTTTTAAAATGAATGTTAGGGGCTTCCCTGGTGGCGCAGTGGTTGAGAGTCCGCCTGCCGATGCAGGGGACGCGGGTTCGTGCCCCGGTCCGGGAAGATCCCACATGCCGCGGAGCGGCTGGGCCCGTGAGCCATGGCCGCTGAGCCTGCGCGTCCGGAGCCTGTGCTCCGCAACGGGAGAGGCCACAGCAGTGAGAGGCCCGCGTACCACACACACACACAAAAAATTAATGTTAGTTAATGTTTTTTATATGTCAGTGAAGATAGTAGGAATGAGGGGTGTTCTTTGGTGGTCATGATTTGGAAATCATGTACTGTTGATTTTACAATTCTTTCCATTTTCACGTAAAATACTTAGAAAATCCTTAACATTTTCAGATTAAGTACTTTTAAAAGTTTCAAAATGTTGTTTAAAACGCTCTATTGGAATTTTATAAACCAAGACTTTCATGCAAATTTATCATTAAAAACCCCTCAAAGTGAACTTGTAGGCTTTTGTGTATATAAAATGGACTTAATCAATTTGAAATGATTTCATTCTAAATCACAAAAGCATCCTTCCTGCCATCCTGCATCTCCCCTAGGGTAATACAGTTCGCAGGCACCTGTGAAGTCACCTTAGCCGTGCCCCTTGATGTTAGTCGTTAGTCGTGGCCATGAAACTTGGGGAGTCGATGAAATGTGAGTGGAGGTGAGGTGTGGCTGCAGGGCAGAAGCCCCGAGGAGCAGGTGCGGAGCTGGCCTGGTCTCCGGCCCCCTCGGTGACGGGGTGTGAAATGCTAGGGGCACCGTCTCCCCGGTCCAGTACGTGGACGTGTGAGCAGAGTCCCCAGGACCTGTAGTATCAGGCGACAACAGGCCTTCCCTGTTAGAAGCCACTAAAGACTTGGGGGTGGTTGTCGCCCAGTTTACCCCACTGACTCGCAACAGGCACCTTCACCGTGTGGTATTTCTGTTCTGTTTTTCACGTACAGCTCAGTGATGTAGCGGTGAAGATAAATGAAGTTCGTTACTTTAAGTGGTTGCTGTTGATCTGACAGTTGCACCTTAAAAAGTTAGTGTTTGTTTTCTTGTCAAATCTTAGTCATGTTTTCTTTCTTGATACACACGCACGTCCCTCTGGAGAAAAGTGGACGTGTATTTTAGTCTCACTATGTTTTGTGGTCTTCCCAGTGCAGTGGGGTGTGCCGTCCTTGATCGTCCGTCTCTAATTTCCCGTTCTTTCCCAGTGCGACAGCTTTGTCCTTATTCTTCTCATGGTCCCCTTGTTTTCTTACTAAATTTCGTGAGGTTATTTTGGCTTAACAAGCGCAGGCTCTCAAGATCAAAGTATAAAACACACGCACACACACACCTTCTGATAAAGAGCTTTCCTAGTTAAAACAAGTGGTCTTTGATACATGCGATCATGTATTTCATGCGCAAGTAGTGTTTCAATTGTAACTTTTCTCCTGCACCTGGGAGAGTAGACGCTGTAAGTGCTTTTTTTTCATTTCTGTGTTTAGTTCAGTTAGAAGCTAAATTCAACGGTGTTAACTGCCAACTTAAAAATACATTTTATTTATAAATTTCATTTATTTAAACTGGGATGTTTTACATTGTGCAGATGATAAAAATTTGATTTTCATTACTTGACAAAGTTGATGTACATCTTTAGTTTCTAATTTGAGTAAATATTTGCTAGGTCTCTATTTTGTGCCTGCTAAACTTTGGATAATTGCCTCGAGTTGCTTTTTAATCTTATGTCCTTCCACCAGGTGACACTCATTCCTTTAGGAAATCTGAGATTTAGTTCAAGGAACTTGTCAGTTATGTCGCTGAAGGATTACAAATAAAAAGAAGCAAATGCAGGCCAAAACGGTATGAGAAACTTGTGAAATGTCCTTATGTCATGTAAAGAGCTTTGTGGTAGAGGTAGTTGTGATTAATAATGTATTATATTTACAAGGAAGCAGTGCTTCTATTACATGGCTCATTCGTACAAAAAGTACCTAAATGCTTATCGTACCTTATGTTAGGTAATTGGGATACGATGGCAAAAAATAGACGTGGTGGTCTGTTCTTTAGCTGTGTGACTCTTGAAATCAGTACTCAAAGCATCACTTAAATAAGGGTAACATTAACACCGAGATACAGACAGGTTTTTGGTACTTAGAGCGTGTAATAGGGGTGGTGGGAGTGTTTGCTCACTTTTGGGAACGTTTTGTTGGAGAAGTGACTACTGAGCTAGTTAATGAGGTCTGAGGGCTGCCTGAGAACTAACCAGGTAAGAGTGGGTTGGGGCAGGAATTTCGCAATAAGCGTTATTGTGTTGGGGGTTCTCTGTCTGCACCTCAGTGTTGCAGTCGTTGGATCCCATGGGCCTTTTCAGCTTGGAGACTTTTGTTCTTCTACTCTTACTTCTTCGATAATTTCCTTCCCTCAGCTCTTTTCTTCTCCACCTTTCTGGAAGTTATTTTAGGTGTGTATTGGTCTTTCTGGATTAGTAGTCTAATTTTTTTTCTTCTGCTCTTGCTTTTGGAGAGATAGCCTCAACTTTTACTTTCCATCTTTCTATTTAATTTTTAAAGAATGTGCTGTCAAAATTACGTGCTGCCAATAAGTTTGTGTGTGTGTCTGTGTGTGCGTTACTGTTCCTTTTTCATAACGTCCTAGTCCTTTCCCATGGATATACTGTAGAATCTAAGAATAATTAAAGCACACCAAAATAAGCCCCACCTCTTATGTATTGATTCCTTACTGTGCGCCATGTGCTTTTCAAAGTTTTAAATTCCTTGTTTACTTCTTCTAGCAACTCTGAGATATGTGTACTAATCTTTATCCCCGTTGTGAAGACTAGAAGAGCAAGGTACTGCTTTGACTAAGGTTACACAGGCAGTTAAGTGGTAGAGCTGGCCTGGAACCCAGGTTAGTTCTGTGGCTTTAACATGGAGCTATTCTGCAGACCTAAATAGATATTTCTCCAAAGAAGACATACACATGGCCATGAAAAGATGCTCAACATCGCTAATTAGAGAAAGGCAAATCAAAACCACAATGACTTATTACCGCACACCAGTCAGAATGTCGTCATCAAAAAGCCTACAAATAAATTCTGGAAAGGGTGTGGAGAAAAGGGAACCCTCCTGCACTGCTGGTGGGAATGTGAACTGGTGCAGCCACTATGGAGAACAGTGTGGAGGCTCCTTAAAAAACTAAAAATAGAACTACCATACGACCCAGCAATCCCACTACTGGGCATGTACCTGGAAAAGATGAAAACTCTAATACGAAAAGATAGCTGCACCCCAATGTTCATAGCAGCACTATTTACAATAGCCAGGACATAGAAGCGACCTAAATGTCCATTGACAGATGAATGGATAAAGAAGATGTAGTACATATATACAGTGGAATGTTACTCAGCCATAAAAAAGAATGAAATAACGCCATTTGCAGCCACATGGATGGACCTAGAGATGATCATACTAAGTGCACTAAGTGAAAGACAAATATCATATGATATCACTTATATGTGGAATCTAAAAAATGAGACAGATGAACTTATTTACAAACCAGAAACAGACTCACAGACATAGAAGGCAAACTTACGGTTACCAAAGGGTAAGGGGTGGAGAGAGGGATAAATGAGGAGTTTGGGACAAACAGATACACACTACTGTGTATAAAATAGGTACACAACAGGGTCCTACTGTATAGCACAGGGAACTATATTCAGTATCTTGTAATAACCTATAATGGAAGAGAATCTGAAAAAGAATACACACACACACACACATATAAAACTGAATCACTTTGCTGTACACATGAAACTAACACAATATTGTAACTCAATTATAGTTAAAAAAAACAAACAAGCTATTCTGCCGGTTGATGGCTACTCAGTAGAATGGTTTTGATTTCGTTTTCAATTCTCTGCTGTTCCGTTAATAAATCCTTATTTCCTCTGGGACTTTCTTCTGTTAGTTGGCTTGGTGTTTGTCCTGTTGAAGGCTTCTGTCCAATGTCTGAATTCTTGGTTATCTGCCTGTATTTACTAGTGAGGTGTGAGAGGCTGATGGGAAGCTCCTTGGCCTCCAGGGCCTGGTGACCGGCGGACTTCTCTTTAGAACAGTGGTTCCGGATTGAGGGGGGATCTGGAGGGAATGGGGGGGGGTTGCGATACCTGAAGACATTTTTGGTTGTCAGGGTTTGAAGGGAGGGGTTCTGCTGGCACATCGTGGATAGAGGCCAGGGGTGCTGCTCCAACGCCAGGCCAGGCTCCCACAAGAAAGCAGTATCCAGCCTAAAATGTGGGTCGTGTCAAGATGGGGAAACCCAGCTCTGGAGTGAAGGGATGAAAAATCAGCTACTGTTGGTCGTAGGAGGTCGCAGAGTACGGAAGATAGAGGCCTTTTCCCCTGTGGCTTTCCAGTTCTCCGTCATAGGAACCTGGGGTCTGCTCCCTGGCACCTACGTGGCCGGCTGCACGGTGCTCTGAGGAGGCGGGGGGAAGAGACCCCTGCCAGGGCCTGGGCGGTGGCACCCCTGTGCCTGGCGCTCTGAGCATCACAGGCTCCTGGGCCGTCTCCCAAGTCGCTCTGACTCTGTGCTCTGGCTTTCCTTCTCTAGAAAGTCGTCGTCTAGTCTTCTGACGGACACATACCCACGGTTTTTCATTGTTTTAAAAGAACATCATTTTAGTGCGTCTGAGGTTGAGCAAGAGATCCCTGTCTGTTGTAAATCACTAAACTTCGTAACCATAACTTTCAGAGGCATCATTGCTGTAATCCGTCAGCTACTTACACCAGCATTTATTTAATCATCTCCTTAGAGTTAGAAGTTTTTCTGACCAGTTCGTAGGTGACTCTGAAATACAGCTTATGGCGGAGCCATGGACTAAATGCTGGAGTCTTTCCTTTAACTTAAAGTGTGCAGAGTATTGTTCCCGTGCCCTAGCAGTCTCCAAAGTTCGGCAGTAACCTGTTTTTTAATTGTAAGTATCATCATGAACTCAAGGATTTTTTCTGGCTGGGAGGTGTCAGTCCATCGTAGTCTTTCTTTTCGGTGGTCGCGTCACCGCATCTTTGACCCGTGGGCGCCCCTTCAAGTTGGCTGCTGGGGCTTTTGACACAGCCCTGCTGGACTTTGACTGTGCCCTTTTGCTTTTCAGCCTGACGGGATGTGTCAGGCTTATTTTACACACTTCCTGCCTGGTGTGTTTTAAGAGAGATTCACAGAAATGGGACTCTCTTTTTCAGATACAGTCTGTTGGTTCCTAGCAGTGACCAGTAGGTCCTCCCAACTTCTCATTTACTTTATCCTGATTGTTGCCTCCAGTTAATGCCTGTTGGGTGGTCAGTGCGCTTGTGTACTTTCCATTCATTCCCTCCCTTCTCTTTCTCATTTTTGGTGCTTGTATTGGAGTGCATTTCCAGATCTATTTTTTACCCTTAGCCTGCTTAACTAAGTCGCTTGTAACCATCTTTATCCTGAAGCTTCTGTAATTGTTTCAGAAATTCATCCTCTCATAGCTTTCTCGTGGGTAGGGCTCATGGGAACAATTTTCCTAAAAGTTCTGAAAGTTCTTCTTGTGGTCTCCGTATTCGTATTTGAGGGTCAGTTTGTCTGAAATTGCAATGCTGGGTTTCAGTTTCTTTTCTGAGCATCTTAAGTATGTTTCCTCTTCCTGCCCGAGTCTGATGCCAGTGTAACTTCTTTCCTTTATGTGTGTTCTTGTCTTGATGGTTAAAGGATATTTGTCTTTTCGTTTTCAAATCCTTAGAGAATCGTTCTCAGTGTTAACTATTCTGTGTTAGTTTTCCCAAGTGTTCAGTGTGCCCTTTTAATCACGTGTTCACATGCTTTTATCTTATGGTAGTTTTTAAAACTCCCCCCAAATACCCCTCATGCGCATCTCTCCTTCCTGAGGGTAAACCGCTGTTCTCACTTTAAACTTTCATGGATTGTTTTGCCCATTCTTGGAAGTTTTAATGGAACTTCACAGTATGTAATTGTGTGTCTGTGTCTGTCTTCTCTCACTCAAATGATGGTTGTGTGGCTCACTTATATTGTCAGTAGATAGTTCACTCACTCTGTTGCTGAAGGGTGTTCCATTCTGTAAGCACACCACAGTGCATTGAGCTGTTGGCAGACATTTGACTGTTTCTGACTTAGGCCACTGTGGACGATGCTGCTTACAGGTCTTTGGTTCGTACCTGGGTGTGTTTCTGCTGGAAGCGTAGTTAGGAATTCGTCGGGACATAGTGTTCCCATTGAACTATTTATGTACCTTCTTCTGGAGTGCGTGTGCTTAGCGATGGCAGCAGCAGGCAGTAGGGTCTTGTTCAGAGCATTTGCTCCTGTTCGCATCCGCACCCCAGCGCAGGGCTCCATCCGCACCCTCAGCAGGCCTTGCTGTTGCAGGGGTTCTGTTTCATTCTGTTTTTAAACTCAGCTGGTGGGTTCTGATGGTGCTTCAGCGGGTTTACATTTGGATCCCGGATGACTGTAGGGTTGGGCGCTTCCTCATGGGTTTGTTGGCCATTTGGTGTCCTTTCCAATGAGGTGCTTGTTCGGGTCTTCGGCCCGGTTCTCTCCCGCTTTTGGGTATTACAGATATCTCCTATCCCTCTGTGGCTTTTCTTCTAAACAGGGTCTTGATGAACAGAAGCCCCCAGCTGTAACGCAGCAGAGTTTATTAATCCTCCCCGTGGCGGTTCCTGCTTTCTGTGTCCTGTTTAGGAAAGCCGTATGTGCTTTAGATCATGGAGATATTTTCCTGTATAACTTCCAGTTGCTTTATTATTTTACCTTCCACATTTAGATCTACCGTCTCTCTTGAGTTGATTTTGGTATATGGTGTGAGGTAGGAATCGATTTGAGGAAGGGCCAGCCTTTCCCCACGGCTCTGCAGCACTAACTTCCTCATTAGTCATGTGTCCACATATGCATGGGTCTGTTTCTGGGCTCTCTCTTCTTTTCTGTCTTTCTGTCCTTATGTCAGTGTCATACTATCTTTTTTTTTTTGCGGTACGCGGGCCTCTCACTGCTGTGGCCTCTCCCGTTGCGGAGCACAGGCTCCGGATGTGCAGGCTCAGCGGCCATGGCTCACGGGCCCAGCCACTCCGCGGCATGGAGGATCTTCCTGGACCGGGGCCCGAACCCATGTCCCCCGCATCGGCAGGTGGACTCTCAACCACTGCGCCACCAGGGAAACCCCGTACTATCTTAATTACAGAAAAATCTGTTGGGGTTTTTATTGTTATTGCATTGGATTCATAGTTCAATTTGAATAGAATAGATATCTTTACAATATTGGGTCTTATAATTCACAGATACAGCCTATCTTTCCATTTATTTAGGTTTTTAAGTTCTCTCAGTAGTACTTTATAATTTTATTTTATATGTCCTGCCTATCTTTCATTAGTTTTTTCTAGGTATTTGCAATGTTATTTTTTAATTGTTTGCTGCTGGTACATAGAAATATATTGATGCAGTATAGTGTCCTTGTACCCTGCAATTTACTAAATTCACTTAGAAATTTGATTAGTTTAGTATAATTTTTTTGTTAATGATGGTGATTTTGTTTTTTCCATTATAATCCTTATACTATCTATCCATCTATCAGCCATTTATTTTTTTGTGTATTTACACCATCTTGTTCAGTCCAGGACCTGTAGGGCATTGTTAAATGGGCATTATAATACCGAGTCTTTTTGTCTCTTTCCCCATGAATTCTTTTTCCATCTTTCTTCATTACTACTTGATCTAAATTTTATTTCTTCATTGTATCATTTATTTCCCTTAACTGTAGCTTCCATGTCTGTTGTGTTGCTTCTAGATTAGTCCTTGTTACTGAAAAAAATGTTTCTCGTGTGTTCCACTTCTCTTCATATCATCCTGTTTTCTGATCGTCTCATTTCTGAGCCTTTTCTAATACCGATCATGCCATTTTCTAATAGCTTCCAATGTTTTCTTTATTTCCATTAACTCAATTTGAAATATTAGGCTACGGTTTTCATCTGCTTTCAGTATATTTTTCTGGTGTGCCTTCATTGTGTTTCTGTATGTTATTAATTCTTTCTGTTTTTCTCATCTCCCTCCAGTTTTGAGTGAAGTGAGTCTCTTTATACCTTTGGGAGGATAGAGGGAGATCAGCTGTGTGAGGGGGGGTGATATTCGAGGGTAACGTTTCTAGATTCGTGCCTCTTATTGCTTCCTTGTCTGTTGCTCTGAAATATTAAAAAAAGGTTCTCTTGGTGCGGGTACCATTTTATCCTTTGTACAGTCCTCCCTCTCTGGTCCCCCCTGCACGGGCTCGGCACCGTCTCTGCCCCGCACCTCCAGGCTTCCTGTCCTGCTCACATCACTTCTGCTTATACAATTATCGAAAACATTAGAAGAGCTAATCCCCTGAAGCGCCTAGAACTGTATCAGCCTATCGTAAGCACTCAGTGTTGGTTGGTCTTATTAGTAATAATTAGTAAATGCCATATTCATACATTCAACAAAATAAGTAACTATTTGAATACAGTGTTAAAGTTGGTAGTGATTAAAAGATAAATGAAGAGAATAAGACTAATTTATTACTAGTCTGACTCGTTTGGTGAACGTGTGTGATTAGATACACAAGGAGCAATCAGTGTAATTGGTATTATTTCTATAATTCAGAAAGCCCTTTTTTGGGGGAATATTGCATTCCTTAATATTTTATTAGATTTAGTTTTCTTCTTCGAAACTTGATGAAAAGCATTATTTCATCTCAGCTGGAAAAGCAATTTTCTGCTGCCTCTCATTGGCAAATATCGGTTATGCCCACATTATCTTGGTGTCACAGACTCTTGATACCCGAACAGTAGCTGCTTCGGCAGAAGTAGAAATGTAATACATGTATGTCTAGGGCAGAACAAGGGTCTAGAGTGAAATAAGATTTGTACATGTGCTACACAGAGCTTTTTAATCTTCCTGTATAAATCAGAAGTGGGAGAGGATTGAATAACGTCTAGCTTTTTTTTTTCTTTTAAGGTTTTTCATACAGTTCCAGCAGTATCTACTTCTAAATCACAAATTTTACCTGGTGATGTATTTATTTCTGCTACATTAAAAAAAATTATCCATGGTGTGTTGAGGTCCTAACTTACGTTTTAGTAAAATATACTCTTGCAATTCATTAGGACAGTTTGATTTGGTAGCTTGCAACTTGGTGAAACTGTGCTGCTGAGGTCCATGACATCACCCTCTCTGTAGGCCAGTGAAAGCCCATTGCATCATCTGGGTCTGGCAGCCTGCACGTGCTCCCTCGTGCTGCGGGATAGTGATGACTGCTGCTTTGGCAAAGTTACTGAGCGCGTCCAGGGAAGGACTGTAAGGGTCTCGGGGATGGTGGAGCCACTGGGATGGAAAGATGTTTGGTTCTTGACGGACTGCATGAGACAGGGAGGCCAGCCATTCTCCCCTCTTTTCTGTTTCTCATGAGACCCTCTCTGGAACAGGACATGAGCAAGACGTAAGTGAGCCAGAAAGGAAAGATGTTACAACACTATAGAAAGTCTACTGTGTAGAAAGACTGAATAAGACTACAGAATTGCAGTGCAAGCATAGGATATCATAATCGAGATTTACATGGATGGTGTGCAAGCATTACCGATGATTTGTTTGTCTGAGGGTTGCATAAAATTCTTACTTCACCTGCCAAGTTGAAAATATGGTATACTTAAAAAGTTGGGTCCCAAGCATACTCTTTTAACCACAGCCTGTTAGGAAGCTTCAGTATACGTGTAGAGAAGACCCAGCTAAATCTTCGTTGCTCTTTCCATTGAGATGACATATTGTACTTTTTAACTTGACTCCAAAGTTTGGCCTCCTTCACTTATTGCCACCAAGCCTAACCAGAAACTTTTTTCTTCAGCTATTAAAATACAAAACCAGAAGGAAAGTAGTCTCTTCCCACAGCATAGGATTCTGAGATTAAAAATAAAAAGAAGACAAGTTAGAGGTTAGCATGGACAGAAATTTCCCTGACTCTCCTGCGTCTGATTTTTATTAACTTCATTAATTTCTATTTTTTTGGTCAATATCTGTTTCTTTTTTTGTCTTTAGGAGAAAATCGATTAAAAAGCAATTTAAAACAACTGTAGTTAGTTGCTTGTCAGTCCCTCCAAACAGTATGCTTGCTATAAACTTCAAGAAAGTATCGTATTTGTCTTACATCCCTTGAGTATCCTTGATCGTGATGTGTCACATTACTTGACACCTAGTACATACTTATTTATTTGTATCTTTATATTTAGTATGAGGTTCTCAGAATTTTTGTAACAATTTATCTTTGGCAGCCATTGTGGAATGCGGAACTTGTTTAAATCATTTCGGACTGATTTTATTACATGACTGTTACATAACGATGTCAGAGAACACCTTCCCAAGCCACTACCTGAGCTAGAAACTGAAAGGGAGAAAACAAAGATACAAAGGATGCTGTCCCAAAGATGAGCTACAGTGAGAGGTTATTGGGAATTAACAGGCAGATTTGGGTAGAAAATGAAACTTCGAAAAAGGTAATTGTTGAATTAAAAACCTCAGTGGATTCAATGGCTTAAATTGTGAATTAGATACAGCTAAAGAGAATTAGTGAACTTTAAAGCAGATCTGAAGAAAGAGGAGATATTTGAGAGTGAATGGCTACAGGTTTTCCAGAACTGAAGGAAACCATGACTTCACAGAGTCAGGAAGCACAGTGTATCCAAAAATGTACATAAAAAACATTTTAAAATATCTCTGTGTCTAGATGCATTGTTGTGAAAACACTGAGCACTAAAGGAAAAGAGAAGGTCTTAAAAAAATCCAGAGAGAAAGGACAAAGAATGACAAGTCGAGTGTTAGTAGACTTCTCAGAAACGAAAATACGAGCAGAAGATAGTAAAAATCTTCAAAGTGCTGAAGGAAAAGTACTGTTAGTCTAGGCAGAACTATCTTCAAGAACCAAGGTGAGTAGAAGTGCTGTACACTTGACGCTTGAACGGTGCAGCTTTGAACTGCCCGGGTCCACTTATATTTACTGTTTTTCAATAGCAAATACTACAGTCCGTGGTTGGTTTAATCCAAGGACGCCGAGGGCACAGTGTAAGTTATATGTGGATTAACCCCTTCGTTGTTCAAGGGTCAACGGGATAAGGGGAACTGAAAGAGTTTACGACCTGAGGCTCACACTGAAGGAACTTCTAAGGGATGAATTTAGGGGCAGGCGGAACCCCAAATGGAAATGGATGACCTGAGATGCAAGAAGGAGTGATGATCAAATAAAAATAGTCATATGTGTCCATCTAAACAACATTGGTTATGTAAAATGACTTCTAACAGGTCAGATTTGGTGGTCTAAAATAAAGGCAGAGCTAGGATACTGTGAGCACCATTTTTGGACACAATAGCATTTGAGTTGGGAGGGAAATGATAAGAGTTAAAAGTGTTCTAAAGTCCGTGTAGTGTTTGTGATAGATGGTGTTTCCCGTTATGTTAAACATGCATGGAAAAATGTAAGGTGACTCTGTAGGTAATAGACAGAGATCGTAAGTTTTAAACCATTAGGAGAGGGGGGAAAAGAAGCAAAACAAAAGAAAAAAACAACAACAACACACACAAAATGAGGCAGTCAGTACAAAGTAAATGCAAGAAAAAGAAAAGTATTACAAAAAGAAACAAAACGTGAGATGTAGACATGAATCCACATGTATCAGTAGTCACAATAGATATAAGCGAGAGTTAAAAAACCCCACATATAGACTGTTAACAAGATAGTTTAGTTATATGCTATTTGTAAGAAACATACCTAAAACATAAGGCCATGAAACAGGTTAAAGTAAAAAGGTAGGAAATTATTATTAGGGCAAATATTAAACCAAAAGAAAGTGAAGAGAACTATAATGATGTCATACAAAGTAGAGTTTGAAATAAATATCATTATAGTATTAGAGATGGAGAAGGTTATTATAAAATGATGAAAACCAGTCACTTTTTTTTTTTTTTGGGGGCCATACCACATGGCATGCGGAACTTCCCTGACCAGGGATTGAACCCATGCCCCCTGCAGTGAAAGAGTGGAGTCTTAACCACTGGACCACTAGGGAAGTCCAACCATTCACTTCTGAACTTGTGTACATGCAACAAAGTTACCTCAAAACAAATAAGCAAAAATTGATTAAGGAGAGATAATTCAACAGGTTCATTACAGTAGGATTTCAACACATGGGTCACATATATAAATTGATCATATATAAGTCCATAAAGTGAGTCTCAACAATTGTCAAATGCTAGGTGTCCTACAGACTGTATTCTCTGACCCTTTATCAGTCAGGGTCTTTTTAGGAAAACAGAAACCGTGATAAGTAATTCATACTGAGGTGATTCGATAGAGGGAATGGTTACGTCCATGTTAGAAGGCTGAAGGAATTAAAGAGGTGATAGCAAACATATTACTCTAGCCATTGGCTCCCATTGGCCGAGTCTTAACAGGAAGACAGTAGGCAAGGGGGTCTGGGGAATCTGGTCCGCTGGCTCCAGTACTCCCACCAAAGAGCTGAGAAGAAGATAAATAATTGACACAGACCCCATGCCTTTAAGGTAGAAGTTAGTCATAAATAGGAAGAATAAATCCCCATATATTTTAAACTTAAAAATGCATAGAATGAGGTCCTGTAACTCATGGCCCCACAGAAATCACAACGAGAGTTAAAAAGTACTTAGAACTGAGTATGCGGGGCTTATATATCCAAACCTGGCGGATGCAGTAAAAGGTGAACTGTTGTTAAGGAGACATTTCATAAAATGCCTTAAATGCTTATATTAGGAGGGAAGAAAGGATAAACATACTGAACAGTCAGCTTAAGAAGTTTTAGAAGCAACAGAATAACCACTTCACAAGGAAATCGTGAAGAGTCGTTATCAGTGAAAGAGAAAATAGAGATGACCAATGAGACCAGAACTTCTCGTTGCTGTTGTTTTTAAAGACTAATGGAATAGACAGTCTTACGGCTAGAATGATCGAGGCGGAGAGGAAACAAGGTACGAAACAACGGTATTAGGGATGAAAAGAGGCCACGACTACAGATCCAGCAGAGATTGCAGTGACGGACAGCGCGATGGGCAATTTCAGGGCAAGTAATTTGAAAACTTAGGTGAAACGTAAGAAGTTCTGGAAAAGCACAACTTATAGCATTGTCAGGAAGAAATAGGAAGTCAAAATGAGATAAAGAAATCACCGGGCTCAGATGGCTCTCCTGATGAATTCTACCGAAGTGTCAAGGAGCAGGTCGTTCCAGTCCTCTGCAGATTCCTCCAGAAAATAAAGGGAGTATGCCTCTCTCCTCCCATGGGGCTTGATACGACCTTGACATCAGACCAGACAATATCAGTACAGTGAAGGAAAGTTACAGGCCAACCTCAGTTCATGAAATACAGGCAAAAATGTTAGCACGCTGGAAACCGGTAGTGAACCTAAAAAATAATATACCGCGATCGAATTGGATGTATCATTAGACAATTTATAAGTGTAACTGTTGCATATAATTATTTTGATAGATGAGGGAAAGGCAACAATATAACCTTCATTTATGAAGTAAATAAGGAAAGATACAGTCGCTCTTCATATCCATGAGGTTGAATCTACAATTCAACCAGCTGGAAATCACAAAATGTTCAAGAAAGAAAAGATCCAGAAAGTTACGAAAAGCAAAACTTGAATTTGCTGTGGGCAGGCTGTTATTCACATAGCGTTTACATTCTGTTAGGTACTGTAGGTCATCTAGAGGTGATTTAAAGTATGTGGGAGGAGGTGCATAGGTTATGTGCACAGACTCTGCCTTTTTATATAAGGGACTTGAGCATCTGAAGATTCTGGTATCTGCGGGGGTCCGGAACTAATCCCCCGTGAATACTGAGGGATGACTGTACTCTGAAGAAACAGAAATGGCAGGAACCTTTCTTATAGATACCTACCGAAGTTTACAAGTAATTCATACTCTTCACGTGGAAAATTAAAACCATTCTTTTAAAGTCAGGAATAAATAAAAAATATTTTCTATCATCACTTAAAAGATTTTTTTTATAGTGGAGATCCTAATCAAAGCTGTAACACAAGAGAAGGGGAAGACGGAGTGGGAAAAAGACACAAAGCCGGGGCTTCCCTGGTGGTCCCGTCGTAAAGAATCCGCCTTACAGTGCAGGGGACGGGGGTTCCATCCCTGGTCAGGGAACTAGGATCCCTCATGCCGTGGGGCAACTAAGCCCGCACGTCACAACTGCTGAACTCACGTGCCTCATCTGGAGCCCGTGTGCCGCAAACTACAGAGCCCACGTGCTCTGGAACCTGGAGCCTGCGGGCCACAAGTAGAGAAGAGAAAACCCTCACGCCACAACTAGAGAGAAGCCCCTGCGCCGCAACAAAGAGCCGTAACTAACTAACTAAATAAATAAATAAATAAAAATTCTAAAACATAATATTAAAAAAAAGACACAAAGCTGTCATCATTCACCAATGATATGATTGTCCCCACAGAGACAACCTCAAAAGAATCTACAGACTGTTAATAGAGAGGTTAGCACAGGTGGCTGACTGCAAGATCGATGCAAAAATCAGTTGCTTATAGTCTCCAGCAACCAATAGGAAAGGAAACAAAGGAATTTTTTAGCTCTGTTAATTGCAGCATTCCTAAGAATAACTGGAGCAAGAATGTTGGACTTGTACACAAGAGGTTATGAGCCTTTACTGAACTATTTTAGAGAAGACTCAGTAAGCAGAGAGTGGTGCCCTGTTCATGAGTAGGAAGAGTCAGGACTGTAAAGATGCCACCTG
This sequence comes from Globicephala melas, assembly GCF_963455315.2. NCBI lineage: Eukaryota > Metazoa > Chordata > Mammalia > Artiodactyla > Delphinidae > Globicephala > Globicephala melas. The sequence continues at coordinate 797,353 of NC_083315.2, read as the reverse complement.
TCTCCACAGTGTTGTACAGCTTCAGTTTATGTAGACCAGCGAAGTGCCCACAGGAGCCAGCGTCTCCTGATGCAGATGGTAAGGGCCGGGGGTGGGGATGCTTTCTCTACCAGGGCTCAAGGTTTATCATAAGGTCTGCGTCGGGAAGATGGCCTGGTATTGGCACAGGTATGGAGTAGAACACAGGATGCAGGAGCTCCTGGTTACAGACCTGCAGTTACGGGTTCGAAGTAGTTCATCCGTATAAAAAAGAATGGATTTGGGTCTCTGTCTCACTTCATAATGAAAATCAGCTTTCAGTGGATTATAGATCCAAATGTGAAAAGTAAAACTTCAAAGGTTTTGGAAGATGAGATGGGAGAATATCCCTCTATTTATCATAAAAGTAGTGTGAAAATTTTAACTACAGTAAAACTAAGAACTTCAGTTTGTCAAACTATTCCATATATATGTGAAAAGACAAGCCATAAATTGGGAGAGGAGTTATAAGACTTAAAATTGACAAAGGCTTCATTTCCTGAAAATATAAAGAACCACCCGTAAGAGGGATAAAAACAACAGAAGTTCGTTGGGCCAAGAGACATAGAAAAGGTAATCTTACCAGTAACCATGGGATGCAAGTTAATACCACAGTGAACTAGCTATTTGTTTACCCCTACTAGATGGGCAAAAATTAAGAATCTGTTAAAAGCAGGTATTGGTTGAGTATGTGGACGAGCTTTGCCCTTTTGCTAATGGGGGTGTAAATAAATATCACCATTTTATTTTTTTTTAATTTCATTTTTTAACATCTTTATTGGAGTAAAATTGCTTTACATTGTTGTGTTAGTTGCTGCTGTATAACAAAGTGAATAGCCACATGCATACATAGATCCCCATATCTCCTCCCTCTTACGTCTCCCTCCCACTCTCCCTACTCCACCCCTCTAGGTGGTCACAGAGCACTGAGCTGATCTCCCTGTGCTATGTGGCCGCTTCCCACTAGCTATCTATTTCACATGTAATACCACTATTTTAGAAAACAATTTGACGTTAACTCATCAAGTTAATTATACTCCTTGACCCAGCAATTCTCCTCTTAAGAATACACCTTAGGGAGTCTCTTACATCTGTATACCAGGGAACGTTTGCAGGAATGTTTATAGCAGCAGAGTTCTTGACAGCGGAACAACTGGAAGTAACTCAGATGCCCACTCACAGGAAAATGGATAATAATTTGGGCTTTTTTGTACAATGAAGTAATATGCAGCAGTGAAAAAAAAATCTGTAAGACGTGCAACAAAACGGGTAATTTCCAAACATAACGTTGGGTGTGGGAGGAAAGCAAGTCCCAGAAAACTGCTTACAGGTTGATGTTACTTTTGTGAATGCTCTATCATTGGAACATTCACATACAAGTTATAAAGTTGGGTTTTTTTTTTTAAGTGGAAAGATTTTGTTGGTTTGCTTGGAAGATAAAGACCTTCAGGACCATGTGGGAAACTAAATTCCAGGTCTGATTTTATTTTGATCGGTCTGACAGGGTCAGTGCTTATCACCAAAATGATTTTTGGAAGATGTCATGCCCTTGTCCTGTCGTGTTTGAGGTGATGAACTGATGATGGCTGCCTTAAAAACTTCTGAGGCGCAAGTCATCCGGTCCTTATACTGTAGAAGGGGCTCATTTTTAACGTAACCCACTGGAACCATGTCTTCCAATGACTGTCCTCCCTCGATTTTCCTCTTTTATTTGGTGAGTCTTCGTTTATAAACATGGGGGTCCAGTTTGACAAGTGTAGACGTTTGGTTTGGCCACATCTCCCTTGTAAGCGTGGCGAGTGTAGGCTTCCTAGGGTGAATGGGCCTGGGAGGTCATCCAGCTTCTGGTCCCTCCAGTCAGGGCGGGTGGTGGGAACGGGAGGGTCTTCTGAGACCTAGGATGCTTTGTTGTCTGTACCAGGTAAATACTCTGAGCAAACGCCATAGTCTGCCACACTGTGCGCTTCCTAAGCTTCCTTAATCTGTGCCCTATACTGCTTTCCTGTTGCTGCTGTAACAAATTACAACCATCTCGTTGGCTTAAAAGTACACAGATTTATTCTTTTACAGTCTGGAGACCAGAAATCTCGCTGAGCTAAGATTAAGGTGTCCACGGGGTGCTTCCTTCTCGACCCTCTGGGGGAGAATCCATTGCCTTTTCCAGCTTTTAGATGCCGTCCTCGTGCCTGTGGCCTGTGTCCCACTGTGTTTTCCCTCCGCTTCGATCACCACGTAGCCTCCTTCTGTCTCATTTCCTGTGTCCCTCTCGTACGGACCCTTGCGGTTAGCTGTCCAGCACGTTTTCTCCTCTGGCCTCTGCCCCTGTGTTCCTTGGGAGCCCTGGGCGTTGGCGGGAGGATCACCAGGTAGACAAGGGTGTCCTCACCCCGCCCGCCCCTGCCACCCGGGAATGGGAATGGGAGCCTGTCTTCCTGGGCGTGGAGCCCGGCTGCCACACTCTGCTTAGTCGCCAAGCAGAGCCCACGGCGGAGGTGCTGGCTCAGTTCCGGAGTTCCTTCGTTGTGTCTCTTGATAAATAGCCTTGAGCTCTTCCCGGGGACTCGGAGACCCCGGGACCTCCCGGGCTCCGCCTCCCCGCCGACCTGACCCGGGGCCACTGCCTGTGGCCAGCCGTGCCCCTTCCCCTGGGGGCATTTCCGCGCTTCGGGTCCTTGCAGCTGCCACGTCCGTCCCGAGACCCTGCAGGTCCTGGCGCTCAGCGTCGGTCTTTGCTTGGAAAGCCGGGCCCGTGGAGTCCCACGGCCGTGTTCCTTCTCGGCGTGGCTGCCTCTGGGCTGGTAGTTCTGTGCTTCAGGGACTGACGGCGGCCTGCGCCCCTTCTTCCAGAAGCGTGGGCTCATCCTGGGCAACTCCTGCCCCGACCCGAGGCCGCCGGACCCCCGGTGCTTTTTATTCTGCGTGATTTATTTGTCTGGTGAATATTTGCCTGGGCTAAGGCTCTTGCAGAGCTCCAGGCCCTAGGCGTCCCTTTCTCATAGAACACACATTAAAGAAGTAACAAGTAAACGAGGAGGGTCATTTCCAGTAGTGAAAAGTGCCTGGAAAGCAGTAACTCAGGGTGATGTGAGAAACGATGATACGGGATCGTGGAAGACCTCTTCGAAGAGGCGGTATTGTTTTCATTTATTGAATTAAACATTTTGATACCTGTATATATTGCAAAATGATCACTCCCGTAAGGTTAGTTAACACCTCCATTGCCTCACAAGTTTTTGTTGTGAGAACATTTAAGATTCACTGTCTTAGCAGCTTTCACGTCTGTGATACGGTGTTACTCACTAGAGGCGTCACGCTGCCCATCACAGACCCGAACCTAAGGGGTGATGTTTTCGTTGAGTCCGTAGTGACAGGGAGTGCAGGGCACTCTGTAGACACAGGGAGTCGGGTGCAGAGCCCGGAGCGGCGGAAGGCCGGCGGGGCCGGCGGGCAGCTGCCCGCGCAGGAGCTGGGGCCAGGCCACGGGAGCAGCGGAGCCCGGTGCGGTGGACGGAGTGCTGCTTGCTCACCTCAGGCTGTCACGTCCTCGCCCCCAGAACCTCTGGATGTGTCCCTTCACAAGGCAGAGGGGACTCGGGTGTGATTGAATTATGGATCTTGAGATACGGAGATAATCCTAGATTACGTCGGGGGTCCAGGGTAGCCCCAAGATCCTTGTAACGGGGAAGCAGGAGGGTCAGTGAAGAAGGAGCTGTAAGGATGAAGGGGGATGGGGAGAGTGTGTGTGCGTGTGTGTGCGCGCGTGCGTGGCCAGCAAGACAGAAGTCACGGTCTCATATGACCTAGCCTCAGCGGTGACGCCCCATCCCTTTTTCCTGTTTCTGTTCATTGCAGCCACGTCCTTGGGCGCAGCACACACACACAAGGGGAAATGATTACACGACAGAGTCCGTACAGGGAGGGAAGGATCTTTGAGTCACTTCACGAGCAACCTCCCACAGTCCTTCATGCGTTGTTGTTGAGTAACGAATAGGATAATCTCCTCCTCACTCTTTCCCGAACTCCTGCTTCCCACAGCTTGGGGTTCCTCGGACCTCTGATAGCAACAAGGCCGCTCCCTTCTCGGGTCCCTCTTAGCCTGTGAGTGCAGAGCGTGATGATACAGATAGGCTTTTCCTACTATTTTATCTTTATATTTTCTAGAAGTGTTCCAGTGGTGCCTGATCTCTGGATGGCCTTTTTCTCTGCTACCATGCGTTAAAAAATTTTTTCTACATTATTTGGTCATTTCAGTGGGATCCTGAGTAATAAGGGTGATAAATTTATGGACACAATTCACACTCTCAGAACTGGAAGGGCTCGTTCTGTTTTCAAGGAAGCGCTTCTGTCCTGGAGTGGAATTGTTGATGTTCCCACAGGTAAAATGTTAAGTTGATGGAAAAACTGTTCTTTTGCTCCTTCAAAGAGTTTGAGATCCACAGCTGCTTCCATTCAGGTTTTAAACAATACTTTGTTTTAATTGATCGGGGGGGGGGGGAGTTCAGCTTGATCTCAGAGTAGTAAGATTTGACAGATTCGGCCCTAAAGATGGAATTCAACTGCACTGTGAATTGTGACGTGGGATTTTGGAGGCCTAAACTAAACCAGTAATTATGTTTTAACCTCTACCATTTAAAAATAGATTTTATTTACCTTTTGGTATCTGAGATAGTTTTGAAGCTAGTGGAAAGGCATACAGTTTTTACAGTTCCATTTCTATAAAGTGGTTTCACATATACCCTTACAATACTAAGGACTTAATTGAGTGAAAAGTTGGAAAATAATCTTGGAAAATTGAGGTTTCTTTTTTTTTTTTTTTTTTTTACTAGAAATAAATTATAAATACTTAAACTTACACTTTAGAAGCCTAGGACGTTCGGCTTTGAGGTGGTAGGAAAATTTTGTTTTGGAACAAGATTAAAACGGTTAATTTTGTTCCAAGTTTCTCCTGCCCACCTAAGGGCCATCTTCCTATATAAGCAAAGTCATTATAAGTTTTTGTTTCTTATTGACCAAGAGGTATATTTGATTACTCGTGTCTGCACAGTCTCATGTAATAGCAGCTTTGTTTTTCTATTTAAAAATGCTTTTTCATAGAAAGATAAACATTTTCGGTAACTCTGCCAGGAATAGGAGGGGAGTGGTGAGCTGTGTTTTTATATAAAACTTAGAGGGGAAGAAAAGAATGCCATTTTTTAAGTTGTGGTACAGTTGCAATTAGCTTTGCTGCAATTACAATTATTTAAGCGAGTTAAAGTATCCCGGCTGTGATGGTAGTAGAACAAGCAAATGCCTTTTTATGTTATTATACAAAGCGGACAAATAGCGTAGCATTTTAGACATAAAAATACGTAAAAGGAAAAAATATAAAATTGAAAAATTTATACAAATGTGTGAGAGAAAGGACAGTTTTGAAACGGTGCAATAAATAAAAGAAGATGATAAAAGCAGTGTTGGGCTGACGCCAGAGGCACTTGGTCTGGGACACTGTTATAAATCGCTTAGGTTTAAATGTACTAACAGTTGCAACAAGCCAGAGTGAAAGACATCAAAGTCAGACCTTTGAAAAAATGTGAATCATGAAACATGAAGGGATCGAGCAAAGTTAGCTTTCATGGAATGCTGAAACCTGTGTGTCTGTGTTTAAGTTAACTCTTTAAAGTATACTAGTCTTTTATTTAAAGCTTCCCGTCACCACTTTGCAGACCTGGAACGTGCGGCTTTGTAGAAAAGTACCCCCTGGTTCTGAGAGTAACAGGTATCATGAACCTGGACCCGTGGTTTTAGGTCAAATGCTAGATCCCAAAGAGAGTGTGCATGAGGTAGAAAATATTCACATTCCTCTGCTAGAGTCGTATAGCTCGCCGTGTGGGTGCAGCCACAAGGGAGTATTAGCTTCGCTTCATTTACTACCTGCACTCAGAATTTTAAATGGTAGCGACCCTCAGTGTGTGGTCCGTGGAAACCTCGAGGGTCCTGGAGACTGATTCAGGGGTCCGCAAGGTCAAAACTATTTTCATAATAGTATTATGATGTTATTTGCTTTCATCACTGGATTGGCAGTTGCACTGATGGAGAAAAGCAACAGTGGGTAAGACAGCTGGTGCGTCCACAACAAGTCAGGGCAGTGGCCCCAAATGGTACTAGTTGGTCGTCACTAAGTTCTTACCGCTGTGCACTCACAGTAAAAAACAAACGCCAGATTTAATTAAGACTGTGCTTGATGAAGCAGAAAAGACGGTTTATTGCATTAAATCGTAACCATTGAGGCCATGTCTTTCTGCTCTCAGGTCCTTGTAACATAGAAGACGTGGGATGTGCTCAGCACTTCGCCAGGTATCAGAGCAATTGCAGGACTATGTGTTTCGAGAGCTAAACCAGCTGCCTTTTTTTCATAGGGTACCTTTTGTACTTCTGAGAATGACTGACACAGAAACAGTGTTAATCCAGATTAGGTGATGTTTGGAAAACATCTTCTCAAATAATTGAAGTGAGCCTGTCGCTTCAAGGACAGCAAGCAGCCGTAGTGTTGCCAGTGATGAAATGGAAGCTTTCCCGCAGTTAGTAGAATCTTGAAGACCTTGTATCTGCCACTGTGAGGTTGCCACTTTCCCTTTTGGATGACATCAGTGGTGATACTAACAAACATGATTTTGTTGTTGTACCATGAAATGTGTAAACATTTGGAAAGCTCGCATAACTCATTGAAGCACAGTTTTGCACGTGACCAGTGCCTGGAACTACAAAATCATACGTGGGCATAATTAATTAATTATTATGACGTGGGCATAATCATACGTGGGCATATCATTAATTAATGGGTGCATTAATTAATAATAATTATAACTTTTGAGCTTCTGTTTTATGGGAGGTATTGGGCTAGGAGCAAGGGATATAGTGGGAACTCTAGGGACATCGTCCCTAGTGTATTAATTTCATTATCATGGATCCGCAAGTCCGAAATCTGATAAGGGTGATAATCAAAAAGAATAGGGATCTATCAGGACGAGTAATGGGGGCGTGCTAACGTGATTGGGTGGGACTGTTAGGGACTGTGTCTTTGTGTAAGTGGCATTTGAGCTGGGACCCAAAGGTGAGTGTGGGGACCCGGCACAGCTCAGCAGCACTGCAGGCGGAGAGAAAGCCTTGAAGATCCCTGTGGTTGGCACTTGGGGGAGAGTAGCTTGAGCTGGAACCCCGCAGGGGCTGCGTCCTGCAGGACCCCAGCTATCTTGAATTTCGAAGTGCATTGACAAGCAAACCCTTAATCTCAAGTGCAGTGGCAAGGCATTGACAGATTTGAGTAAGGAAGTGACACCTAATTTATGTTTGCTAGATATTTCCACTGTGAGTGAAGTCTGGTTCCTGTCTAACACTCATTTTCCATACAGTCACAGTGGAATGTGCTCTGCTTTCCCTACCAGATCCTACCTCATCTCAAAACTATGCGTTTCCTCATCAACGTCAACAGAACTTGAGATTGTGGGCAAAGGGTCTTTAAATTCCCACAGGGAGGTGATGGCTGGCAGTGATGGCCAGCTTGGTCTAGTCTCGGAAGTAGTTCTGATGGTTACTGTTTTTTCCGAGAACCCTTGCATCCAGCTGTTAAACTTTTTCCTGTGTGAGGAGTTTGTCCTTCCTTCTCCCCAAAGACAGACCTTCCTCCTTTGGGAATAGGGCAGCTAGGGTGATGGCTGCTTTAAGACAGGTCCTTTTTGCATGTTAACAAACGTGTCGATCTACATTTTTCATCGCAAACCACATCGTGCCTGGAAATCTCACTGGTTTTGCGCTCTCTTCCATCGTTCGCTGCTTGCCGTGGTCAGAATTAACATCTGCCTTTTCTGCCTCCACCCAGGCTTTCTTAACCCTGTGGCCACTGCCTTCGTTCAAGTCCTTTTCTTCGTTTACTTTGACTGTTTTTGAAGAAATGCCAAAGCGGGTGGCATTTAGTCAGAAATGTGTATTCTCTGCTTGAGCAGAGGTGGTAATTCTGCTTTGGTGTTATCTTTAGGCGTCAGTCATATCTTATGTGTGTGCGATGTGATGTCTGTCGTCAAGGAGAAAGTAACGTGTCCTCTCCCTGGAATGTCAGTGGAGGCTCTGAAGGAGAATCAGGACATAAACTACCATTTATGGGGTATTTTCTGTTTTCCAGAGACAGCGTGAAGGTCTTTTAATGGTTACTTTAATTTTCACAATAACCGTATGTAGTAGGTACTATTGTTATCCTAGTCTAAAGATGAAGGAACTGAGGCCTAGGAAGTTATATTAGTTCCTTTAGGCTGCCTTAACAGAATACATAGACTGGGGACTTACAGACAGCAGCAGTGTATTTCTCATAGTTCTGGAGGCTGGGAAGTCCAGGATCAAGGCGCCAGCAGATTGGAGGTCTGGTGAGGGCCTGTTTCCTGGTTCATCAACACCGCTCTTTTTGTTCTGTGTCCTCACATAGTGGAAGGGGGAAAGGGGCCCTCTGGGTTCCCTTTTATAAGAGCACTAACCTCATTCAGGAGGTCTCTGCCCTCATGACCTAATCACGTCCCAAAGACCCGCCTCCTGGTAACATCACATTGGCGGGGAGTAAGTTTCAACATATGAATTTGAGGAGAAACATAAACATTCAGTCCATTGCAAAAGTTAAGTAAATTGTCTAACTGGCAAGTAAGGTGCAGAACTGGGATTTAAACTCAGATGTAATTGGATCCAAGGCTCTTAATAAATTAAATTGATACTTCATTTTTAACAACCGTGAGAACGTTATAAATTCTTCATGTTTATTTTTCTTTGCCCTTGTCCTTTGCCCCCATGTGAATAGCCATAAAGTCCCTAAAACGTCGTGGACCTGTATGCTTATCTTTGGGGGCAGCAAGGAAAACAACAGCTGGGAAGTTTTGACTGAACCCACGGGCGGGGAGCTTGCGGATAGGGAGGGCCAGCTGTATTCCCTGCTCCCCCCCCCGCCACTTTATATAAGGGATTTGCGCATCTGCAGACGTTGGTACCCACAGGGGCTCCTGGAACCAGTCCCCTGCGGCTACTGAGGGGTGTCTGTCTATCCCATCCTGTAGCAGGCTTGGGGGTAGAGGCAGTAGTGGTGGCTACTGGGAAGGGATGGAGTCTTTTGGGCCCGAGGAACCAGCAAAGTAACGTGCACGGAGCAGCGCCAGGTCTGCGGGGATTTCTTAGCAGTAGAGTGGCGCCCTCCTAACTGGTTTCCTGTTTCCAGAGCAACCCCCGCCCCCGCCCCCGATCTCTACAAGGAGAATGGAGGGAAGCACAAATCCGGCCTTGGAATTCCTCTTTAAATGGCTTTTTGGGAAGGGTGAGGTCTAAGCCTCTTAGCATGAATCATCCACCTGTATTTGGGAACCTAAAATAAGAATTTTTAACCTTCTTGGGATCATAGGTCCCTTTGAGTTTTTGGTGAGAGTTTTGGATTAGTTTCCTAGAAAAATACATGCAAACAATTTGCATAGGCTTCCAGGAGGCTGCAATCTGCTGAGAGCCATCCACCCCATAACGTGGACCCTAGACATGCAGTTTGCCACTTTTTAAAGACAGCTGATGCCATCTTTTGTTCCTAAAAGATTTTCTTTTAAAGCTGTAATTCCAGTGCTTGCTTGTTAAAATGTAAACTGTTGGGTTGGCCAAAAAGTGCCTTCGGTTTTTAAGTAAAAATAAAAGACACGTTTTTCATTTTCACCAAGAACTTTATTGAGCAACGTATTCACCCTTTTGTTCCACTACCTTCTGCCATTTCTCAGGCAACTTCATAATTCCATCTTCCCAAAACTTTTTATCTTTTTGAGCAAAGAACTGTTCCAGGTGCCTTTTACAGTCTTCCAAGGGATTGAATTTTTTTCCATTAAGAGAATTTTGTAAAGACCGAAATAAATGGAAATCCGAAGGTGCAACGTCTGGTGAATACGGTGGATGAATCTGAACTTCCCAGCCGAGCTGTAGCAGTTTTTGCCTGGTCATCGAAGAAACATGCAGTCTTGCGTTATCCTGATGGAAGATTATGCATTTATTGTTGACTAATTCTGGACGCTTTTCGTCAAGTGCAGCTTTCAGTTGGTCTAATTGGGAGCAGTACTTGTTGGAATTAATCATTTGGTTTTCCGGAAGGAGCTCATAATAGAGGACTCCCTTCTAATCCTACCATATAGACAACATCACCTTCTTTGGATGAAGACTGGCCTTTGCTGTGGTTGGTGGTGGTTCATTGCGCTTGCCGCATGATCTCTTCTGTTCCACATTATTGTACATTGTCCACTTTTCATTGCCCGTCACAATTTGTGTTAAAAATGGAATGTTTTCGTTACCTTTCAGTAGAGAATCGCATGCAGAAATATGGTCGAGAAGGTTTTCTTCGCTTAACGTATGTGGAACCCAAACGTCAAAGCGACTGACGTAACCAAGCTGGTGCAGATGATTTTCAACACTTGATTTGGGTATTTTGAGTATGTCGGCTATCTGCTGCGTGGTATCACGTTGATTGTTCTCAATTATTGTTTCGATTTGATCGCCATCAACTTCAACTGGTCTACCCGATCGTGGAGCATCGTCCAGCGAGAAACCTCCAGCACGAAACTTCACAAAGCACTTGTGACATGTTCGCTCAGTCACGGCACCTTCTCCATACATTGCACAAATCTTTTTTTTGCGTTTCAGTTGCATTTTGACCTTCTTGAAATAATAAAGCACAATGTGCTGAAAGTGTTGCTTTTTTTCTTCCATCCTCAATATTAAAATGGCTACATGAAAATTCACCAATTTTGATAAGTCTTTTTTTAAACGCACGCTGATATGACAGGTGTCACATACAATCTAACAGAATTGTTCCGAATGAAGTTAAAGACAGCTAAGTGCCACTAGGGCCATCTTATGGAAAAAACCGAACGAAACTTTTGGCCAACCCAATACAAGCAAGCCTAGAACACAGTGGACCACTACTTGTACGTTGAGACCTGCCCAAGTTCCATGATCTCACACCACCCCGTCTGCCATTCATGGTAACATCCACCATCACTCTTATAAATTGAGCAGTTCCCAGCTTTTCAATTAGTATTGAAATACAAATTTTTTTTTAATGGCAAATCTGATCATTTCACTGTGAGGGCAGGAATGAAAGAGGTATGTACAAATATTGGACAGTTTATATACTTCTGGAGTGAATAATTCAAGTTCAATTTTTTCTGAATTACTAACACATTCCAAAGAAACTTTAATGCCATGGCTACTCCCTCTAGAATATTGTTCTGGGAACTAAAGGAATCTGATCTGTGGAGAAAGTTCTGGGAAGTGATTTCAAATAGAATCAGTACACAGTCAACCAGAATCAAAAGGTTGATGGTTTGTTGCTTTTCATAATTTATCTTAAGCCTAAAAACTGTTTTTGGTGCTTATAACCACTTTATCCCATGTCCGTTATAAGAATCTTTGTAGCAATGCTGCAAGCACCCTGGCGTGACTTGCAGGCAAAGTACCGGGGCTCCCAGTGGCCTCCCGTGGAAAGGCTCCCCCCACCCCGCTTCTGGCTGTATCCCTGGAGTAAAGTTACAGCCTCAAAGCTCTGTTGTTGACTGTGCTTATAAGCACAAGTATACCATAAACTCACGCCGTAGAGAAGGAGGGTCTAGAGACAAAGACATTATAAGGATCTCTCCTTTAGCCATGAAAAAGTAATTCCAAATTAGATGAACTGTTCTTTATAACTTAAAAAAAAATTAAGATCAGGTAGAAACACTGACCAAAATGGATCTCGCCAGCCAAACGAACCTAATTACTCGTGAAAATTCAAATATAAAGGTTCTTAGACTCTCCTCCTAGAAGTAAAAAGTGATTTTTTTTCCTTTTATTAATAGTATTGCACAAGGGAACTGGATGCTACCTTGTTAGAGGCCAGAATTAATTTACATTAACTGACCAACTCAGCCTTCTAGTTCCTACAAGAAATTCTTAGAAGTTCTGGGTAATTGCAAACATTCTTTGAAATGCATTTCTGAGCTTGTAAGAAGGAAAGGGAAATCCCTTGTTTTAGAAGTGAGGTGGGAACCAGATGCTCTGCAGGTAACTGACTGTTTGAGCTTCTGCTGTGCCTGTGATGGAGCCGTTGTTGGCCAGAGCTGGGGTTGCGGGTCACTGTCCTGACATTCCAGCTGCACGAACGGCTGGGAAACACAAAACACAGAAGACAGCTACTCTCCTAGGGTTACTCTGTTAGCGACTGGGAAGGAGTGGAAGACGCCAAGTCGCTTTCTAGGGAGATGGTGAAGAATCTGGCCGGCCTCATCCTGGGATTAGGTAGGAACAGAAGAAAGTCTACTCTAAGAATTTGTAACCACGAATCTGTTGGTCCACGGCTTGGGGTTTGAGTTTTTTATCTGCAAAATCCAAGAGTCCTGAGCTGTGAAATCAGCCAAGGAGCTAGTGCCCTCGGAAGCAAATAAAAAAGTATTTCTGAAAAGGTATATCTCTCACCCAGGACTCCCTCATCTAATGCCCCAGCCTACAGAGCATTTGAGAAAACATTTCCCTTCAGCCTGCAGTCAGCAGACACCACCAACAGCAAGATTAAAACCTAGGCACTGTATATAATACACGTCTTACGGCTTATGAGGTAAGTACGCTTAAAGTGGTATTAGCGTGAAGGAAGGCCTCAGGCATAAGAACGCTAGGTGCTAGGAAAACAGAACAGAAAGATTTGTCAAACTCTTTGAACTATAGGAATAGAAAGTACAGTCATTAAAAAAAACACCCAAAAAACTCTGTGGCTAGGTTCCTCAGAGATTAGACACAGCCTAAGACAGCAAGTAAATGAGATGGATTTCGGGAAAATTCCCAGAATGCAGAGAGAGAAGAGGTTAAGACATGCCAACTCAGTTTTTCACGGAATATGGGATCCATGATGCTTTGCATAAGAATAAAGGGCTAAGAACTTTTGCCTTACTAAATATCAAAAGTGTCGATAAAACTATAGTAACGGCATCGGCTTAGAGAGACCAATCAGGGAACAGGATAGAGAGCTCAGATGCAGACGCTTGTACGTGGGAGTGTCATAAGTAACGGGTAGTAATACCTGTCAGTGCGAAAGGATTAAATGTTGTGTCCTTTTGGAGACAGATAAAGGTCGAGAGCTCCTTGTGGGTGTGGGTTAGGGCTTCAGTGTTCAGAGGAAAGCGGTAGAACTTTGAAGCAGTCACAGGAGAATCTCGTCATTACGTTAGGATGGGGGTGTTTCATTAAGAAAGAAAATGCACAGCCGTAAAGGAAGAGCTAGATGTTTCTGGCTGCGTCAGGGTGACTTCTGTTTGCCTAGGGCCACGAGTTATTTATTTAAGGTAGGATCGGCAATGGACCGAGAGTCCAAAAACTGGACTGGTTTAGGTGCAATAGGTTATTTCTCACTCAGTCATCACTTGGAGGGATTTGCCTTAGGGATGTGTTACCCTCCTTCCTGAGGCATTGGGGACCCAGCTTCCTTCCATCTGGTGGCTTTGCTGTCTCTTAAGCCCTTCTCTTAACCCACACCCGGGTGGGGGAAACCAGCCGGTTTCCTCACTGAGAACGTAACGCTTACGGTCCTTGCTTGAGGGCTGATCACACGCGTTCACCAGGCTGCAAGGCGAGGGAGGAGTGGACGGCCTCGGAAGTGCGGCCCTTGGCCCGTCGCCGCTGTCCGCCCGCAGGGAGTCCCCGTGGAGGGCGAGGGTTGGTGTCGGAGAGCAGCTGTCGGCCGCAGGAACTGTCGTGAACAGGGAAACCTCAGGGAGACTGCGTTTCACAGCCGTGTCACTGGCAGAATGTCTGCTGATGCCAAGGATTAGCAAGGGTCCTGGGGCCACGGGGAACACGCACACACTTCCAGGCACCCAGGCAGGGCAGGAAGGAGTCCCGTGAGTGGATATTTAATAGCAAAATGTGTTAAGGGCCAGAGTGTTCCTCAGTGGAAAAGTGGGCATATAAACTACTGTTGATTAATATGATGGAATATCGTTCAGCTGTCAGAATGAATGAACTGGATCCGCATGTGTCAACACAGACATGGCAGAGACTGTACTGAGTGAAAACTCCAGTCGTAACAGAAGCAGTGCCACTTACGTACATTTAAAACGATAATAGAACATGTTGTTTTTAATTGAAGTGTAGTTGATTTGCAGGGTGTCAGCTGTAGGGCAAAGTGATCCACTTATACACACACATATATGTTTGTCCCATTTGTTTACTTCTAACATCTAAAATTGTTGAAAATGTTTTCATTATTAATGTTCCATTTTAACACACTTCAGACATATAAAAAATAAGAAACTATGATAAATAAGCTGCACACCCAGCATCAGAATTAAAGCGCTATTGACCTCGTGTATTTGCTTCAGATACCGTATGAAATAAATCATAAGAGGCGTGGCTAGAGGCCCATGCTGAAACTGCTGGATATATTCCCATACACACTTCCATATTTTTAAACACATATACATCCATAAGCAGTACGTGCTGTTCTGTTCACAGTTGCCAAGACATGGAAACAACCTAATTGTCCATCGACAGAGGAACGGATAAAGAGGACGTGGTACATATACACAGTGGAATATTGCTCAGCCATAAAAAGGAATGAAATTTTTGCCATTTGCAACAACATGGATGGACTTGGAAGGCATTATGCTGAGTGAAATAAGCCAGACAGAGAAAGACAAAAACTGTATGATATCACTTGTGTGTGGAATCTAAAAAACACAGCAAACTAGTGAATATAACAAATAAGAAACAGTCTCGCAGATATAGGGAACAAACTAGTGGTTACCAGTGGGCAGAGGGAATGGGGGGGGGAGGGGTTAAGAGGTACAAACTATTAGGTATACAATAAGCTACAAGGATATTGTACGACACGGGGAATATAGCCAATATTTCATAATAACTAAATGGAGGATGACCTTTAAAAATTGTGAATCACTGTATTGTACACCTATAACTTATACAATATTGTACATCAGTTACACTTCAGTAAAAAAAAGAAAATATTTAGAAGTAAGCAATAGTGCACTATACACAATGACTAAAATTTTTTAAAAACACACATGAAAACCACTTTTGGCGTTCCTTGTCATTAGAAGCATCACCTGAAAGGAGGGCAGAGATGAAAAGAGGGAGAGGCAGGCACATGCTCTCACTGCCAGTTTCCTAGTGGACAGAGTGAATGAACAGCGAGTCCTCTGTCGCCTTCACGCCACCAGCAGTGCAGGTGGTCTGATGTACCAGCCTGTACTGAGCACTGTGAATGGAGCACTAAAGTGTGCAGCAGCAAAAGCGGACAAGAATGTCTTCCTTCTCATCTCTTCAATTAATGAATAATGAAGAGGGACAAATCATATTTTAACTTAAACATATCTCCTGAATCTCCCCTTTGTGTGATTATGCCCTCTTAGCTCTTTCCCCCGTTACCTTTCTAAATAGAAGGGTTAGAAGCACTTACACTCTTGCCATATTTTGTTTCCAAATTGCCTCTGAGTATCTTTCTCCTGGGATGGGTGTTTATTTCATTTAATATTTTATGAATGAGTAAAACTCCGATTAGAGTAGCATACCTTTTCTTTTGTCCCCAGTCGTTTGTATGATGTACGTGTGGGGCTGGGTCACAGAAAGAAAGAAGGAATAAAGTAAGATAAGAACAGAAAAGTATTAGAAAACAAAAATGGTAAAAACTAATGAATCTAGAAGGTGTTTCTTTGAAAACACAGTAAAATCAGTATTAGTTAACTGACGTAGGGATGAGGGGTGAAAATAAAGTTACAAACACCAAATAAGAGATGGTAACGAAGAAAAAAATATGGAGTAAATTCAGAGACTTCTAAGAGACTATTTTGCTTAAGTAGCTTCAGGTAGCTTTTTTTTAAAGCCAGACAAAAATGGATAATTTTCTAGGAAATAGTATTTTCTGCAGCTGATACTAGGAGAGATAGAAACACCTAATTGGAGAAATTGCTGTAAACGAACCAGAAGAAATAAAATACCAAAATATATCAGAGACAGCTGGTTTCTCAGGGGAATGCCTTCAAATGTTTAAAGAGGAGATCACTCCACTGGTATTTAGATGTTCCCAGAGCATATAAAAGGTAGAAAGCTTCCATAACTTTAAAATAACGAAATGAGTATAACATTGATATCAAAACCCAGTAAAGGCAGGACAAAAAGAAATGTCAGTCTTAATTATGAATATTGATGCAGAAATTCTAAGTAAAGTATTGGCCAGTGGAATTCCCCGCACATTAGAAGAAAAATACATCGTAACACTTGAAGTTCATTGTGGGTTGGATGGGTTAGTATTTGGAAATTTATAAAGAGCACGCATATTGACGGATCAGATAGGAAACACAACGTGTATATACTGAAAAACATTTTGTGAAATTGAGCATTCATTCTTTAAAAATACTCTTGATAAATTTAGAATGCATCGGTCCTGATTTCGCGAGATAATATTTATCTGTGGCGCTGTGAAGCCAGAATTTATCACGTTAAAGACAGGAACAAAACAAGAATGTCAGCTCTCATCAGTTTTATAAAATTTTTTTCTGGAGGTGTCCGCCAATAAAATTAGCCCAAAGAGGGAGATGAGTAGTAGAAAACGGAGAGGAGGGCATACAGTTAGCACTGCTGCCTCTGCTCTTTGTTGTTTTCTTGTTTTTCAGTTTTAAATTTACCCTTCTCTTTCTTGTCCCTTTTTTTCTCTTGAGCTAAAGTTTTTTTTGTTTTGTTTTGTTTTCCTTTTGGAGAAAGATTAAATTATTCTTTTTAAAAGAAGGTCCCAGCCGTTAGAATACTTTCACTTTTGCAATCTTTACACAATATAATGTGTAATTTTCAGCTCTTCTAGGTTGTCATTGTGATGCACGGATCTTCTTTTAATACCGAATTCCCTCCTCTTCATGCTTTTAAATAAAGGAGGGAGATAGCGGTGCGTGTGTGTGTGTGTGTGTGTGTGTGTGTGTAGTGTCTGTGTGCACATGTGCCATTTCTAGGTTGGGTACTGTGATAAACACAGCAGAGATTCAAACCACTGTGCTTTTTAATACTCATAATAGGAGGCAAAAGGATTTTACAGCTCTGGTTTATTTAATATCACCATTTAGGTAACCTTGATGGTGGTTTGCAGTTTACCTCTACACATCATTGAGAGGTTTAAAACAAATGATTGCATTGAGATTGGTCAAGCTTTATTTATACTTTTGTTCTGAAGCTTCATGTAAGGCAGTTTCTACTGTACGTGTACCGAAATTAGATTACTGGCACCAGATTTCCTTATAGAAATTGAACATTTATTTTCAAGATGTGAATGTAAGTGAAGGTACCTATAGCTTTCCTATAAGCCTTGATTACATATACAAATGAATTTTACTTCAACTGACTTCTTCTGACTAGAAATGTCATTACAGAAAACAAACCCTTATGGACACTACTTAATAGAGCATAAACGTATATACATTTTGAGTTGTCCTTTTTTCTTCATAGTGTATTTTAAACATTTTAGCACATGCCATTCCTTTTTAGGATCTTGGTTTTGAATAATTGCATATTTTTCTATCATATGAAATTAATGTAACCAGAGTCTCCCCTTCTCCCCAGACTCTTTTATTTTTACCCCAGGTCCTTTCTCTCCTCAATTCCTTCCAGTTTTAGTCTCTTCTTGTTCTTCAAGGGAGAAAAAATGAAGTACACTTTTATTATGCGGTTGGATCTGCAAAGGGAAACGTTTATTTAAAATAAGTGAGATTTTGCACGTTCGGCGAATGCACAATACTTAGTAAGGGATGCTGTTTGCCTTATTGCGGAAGCCACGACTTTGGTTATATATTTGTCTATTGGATTCCAGAACGTTACCCCTCAGGGAAACTTGCCAACCTGTATATCAGAGTGAACGTTTCTGGGGTGTAAAGGGAAATTACCTAGTGGATAGCATGAAATGATGCCATGTCATCCAATATAGAAGGCACTAGCCACACACTGATGTTTAAATTTAAATTAATTAAAATTAAAAATTCAGTTCCTCAGGCCCACTAGCCACAGTCCAAGCACTCGGTCCAGGAGCCACGCAGCTGGTGACTCAGCATAGCGAACAAGCAGAGGTATGGGTCCAGCGTCAGAACGTGCTGTTGAGCAACCTTGGGGTTACGGCTGTACATGTTGCCTGTTTTTATATTAGAGTTTTTACATCAGTTTGGTTTTAAATTTTTCTTCCTAGTATTATAAATACTAGTAAAAAGCAGAATTTCAAGATGTTTGGAAACAGTGAACAGTTCAAAATTATTTAGAGTAATTTTTACTTTGCTAACCAACTTAAATTTTAAAATTATGTACTGAAGTAAAACACATCTAGTCAAAGGGTTGCCAGCATCTGGAAATTCTAGGAGAACATTTAAAATATTCTCAATTTAGTACAAAGTCCAGGGACAGGCAGGGGAGGGTGGGCTCTTGTATCCTTGAGTGAGGGTCTTGGAAGGATGATGGAGAAAGAGGAAGCTGTTTTTAAAAGACACTCAGAAGAAGCAAATGAAGTGGAGAAATAACGTATTTAATTGGGGCATGTAGTTTTAGGTTATAATTATAGTAGTTTGATAAATCTAGAAAAAGTAGAAACCATAGGAAGGGAAGAACCAAGGGGGGAGGGGTGGATGGGAACCGTCAATCATCCTGTTGCCAATGGCAACAGCCGTTGTGATTTGTCCCCTCTCTATCCAGCCTCCTTTCTGTCATATTCATTCAACAGTGAGTGAGGTCAGTGGAGAACGCAGACGAGATCTGAGAGGCCAGTGGGGTGATTAAGTGCCCTGAAGCTAAGCCAGATGGCCTGAGTTTTAAATCCCAGCTCTGCCATCTGTGGGACCATAGCCAGTTATTTAACTGTGTATGTGTTTATCTGTAAAACTGGGACAACAACAGTGCTATCTACCTTTTAGTGTTCTTGTGAGTTTAGAATTAAAATACTAAACTCATTGAAGACCATGTTATGAAGAGTCCTGATAACTAGGCTGAGGTAATACAGGCACATGAGCTTCGGGGCTTATTGTTGCAGGAAGGCAGACACTTAAACAGGTAGTTGCAATAAAGTTAGATAAGTTTTATGAGCAGGTAGGTTTAGTATTCTATGATAGTATATGTTCAGGTGACCTAATTCTTTCTTTTTTTTAATTCTTGATAATTATTTAAGCAGAATTAATTTAGCTTTTAGGACAGTTGGTTTCATTTTAGATTATATTTTCTTAGCTTCTTCAAATCAACCGTTACGTGTTTCATGGCTTGTATTCCGTAAAATGTGTTTATTTCCGTAATATGATAAATGTTGAAAGCTTCCAAGATATTAAGTAAAAATGTTGCCCTGATCATTCTGGTAATATCATAAGTGTCAAAACTCTTTCCCTGATGCTTTGCGTTAGGTACCAGGTTGCCAAAAAGGTAATAGAATCCTCTCGTAGCTATAGCATCTGCCTAATCAAAATAAAATCTATCTTCCAGACATTTTACAAGAGAGTTTGGTTAGCTTTGAGCATAATTAAAAGAGTATTTTACTTGATACCTGTTAAAAACAGGAAACCATGAGGTACAACTGTTTTTCATATATAGTGGGGGGCAATCTCCTCAACTGGAAATAAGAAGGGGCTAAAGTAAGTTTTCAAGCATAAAAATTTAAGGGCACCAAGATTGGTTCAAGGCGGTGGAGTAGAAGGACGTGCGCTCACTCCCTCTTGCGAGAGCACCGGAATCACAACTAACTGCTGAACAGTCATCAGCAGGAAGACACTGGAACTCACTAAAAAAGATACCCCACATCCAAAGACAAAGGAGAAGCCACAGTGGGACGGTAGGAGGGGCACAATCACAATAAAATCAAATCCCATAACCACTGGGTGGGTGACTCACAGACTGGAGAACAGTTATACCACAGAAGTCCACCCACTGGAGTGAAGGTTCTGAGCCCCACGTCAGGCTTCCCAACCTGGGGGTCCGGCAACGGGAGGAGGAATTCCCAGAGAATCAGACTTTGAAGGCTAGCGGGATTTGATTGCAGGACTTTGACAGGACTGGGGGAAACAGAGACTCAACTCTTGGAGGGCACACACAAAGTGGTGTGCACATCGGGAGCCGGGGGGAGGAGCAGTGACCCCATAGGAGGCTGAACCAGACCTACCTGCTAGTGTTGGAGGGTCTCCTGCAGAGGCGGGGAGTGGCTGTGTCTCACCATGAGGACAAGAACACTGGCAGCAGCAGTTCTGGGAAGTACTCCTTGGTGTGAACCCTCCCAGAGTCTGTCATTAGCCCCACCAAAGAGCCCAGGTAGGCTCCAGGGTTGGGTCACCTCAGGCCAAACAACCAACAGGGAGGTAACCCAGCCCCACCCATCAACAGACAAGCGGATTAAAGTTTTACTGAGCTCTGCCCACCATAGCAACACCCAGCTCTACCCACCACCAGTCCCTCCCATCAGGAAGCTTGCACAAGCCTCTTAGATAGCCTCATCCACCAGAGGGCAGATAGCAGAAGCAAGAAGAACTACAATCCTGCAGCCTGTGGAACAAAAAACATATTCACAGAAAGATAGACAAAATGAAAAGGCAAAGGACTAAGTACCAGATGAAGGAACAAGATAAAACCCCAGAGAAAAAACTAAATGAAGTGGAGATAGGCAACCTTCCAGAAAAAGAATTCAGAATAATGATAGTGAAGATGAGCCAGGACCTCGGAAAAAGAATGGAGGCAAAGATCAAGAAGATGCAAGAAATGTCTAACAAAGACCTAGAAGAATTAAAGGAGAAACACCTAGAAGAATTAAAGAAAAAACAAACAGAGATGAATAATACAATATCTGAAATGAAAAATCCACTAGAAGGAATCAATAGCAGAATAACTGAGGCAGAAAAACGGATAAATGACCTGGAAGACAGAATGGTGGAATTCACTGCCATGGAACAGAATAAAGAAAAAAGAATGAAAGGAAATGCAGGCAACCTAAGAGACCTCTGGGACAACATTAAATGCACCAACGTTCTTATTATAGGGTCCCAGAAAGAGAAGAGAGAGAGAGAGGACCTGAGAAAATATTTGAAGAGATTATAGTCGAAAACTTCCCTAACATGGGAAATGAAATAGCCACCCAAGTCCAGGAAGTGCAGAGTCCCAGGCAGGATAAACCCAAGGAGAAACACACCGAGACACATGGTAATCAAATTGACAAAAATTAAAGACAAAGAAAAATTGTTAAAAGCAACAAGGGAAAAACGACAAACAACATACAAGGGAACTCCCATAAGGTTAACAGCTGATTTGTCAGCAGAAACTCTACAAGCCAGAAGGGAGTGACATGACATATTTAAAGTGATGAAAGGGAAGAACCTACAACCAAGATTACTCTACCCAGCAAGGATCTCATTCAGATTCAGTAGAGAAATCAAAAGCTTTACAAACAAGCAAAAGCTAAGAGAATTCAGCACCACCAAACCAGCTCTACAAGAAATGCTAAAGGAACTTTCTTAAGTGGGAAACACAAGAGGAGAAAAGGACCTACAAAAACAAACCCAAAACAATTAAGAAAATGGGAATAGGAACATACATATTAATAATTACCTTAAATGTGAATGGATTAAATGCTCCAACCAAAAGACACAGTCTCGCTGAATGGATACAAAAGCAAGACCCATACATATGCTGTCCGCAAGAGACCCACTTCAGACCTAGGGACACATACAGACTGAAAGTGAGGAGATGGAAAAAGATATTCCATGCAAATGGAAATCAAAAGAAAGCTGGAGTAGCAATACTCATATCAGATAAAGTAGACTTTAAAATAAAGTATGTTACAAGAAACAGGGAAGGACATAGTGATCAAGGGATCAATCCAAGAAGAAGATATAACAATTATAAATATAAATGCACCCAACATAGGAGCACCTCAATACATAAGGCAAATGCTAACAGTTATAAATGAGGAAATCAACAGTAATACAATAATAGTGGGGGACGTTAACACCTCACTCACACCAATGGACAGATCATCCAGACAGAAAATTAATAAGGAAACACAAGCTTTAAATGACACAATAGACCAGATAGATTTAATTGGTATTTATAGGATATTCCATCTGAAAACAACAGATTACATTTCTTCTCAAGTGCACACGGAACATTCTCCAGTATAGATCACATCTGGGGTCACAAATCATGCCTCGGTAAATTTAAGAGAATTGAAATCATATCAAGCATTTTTTCGGACCACAATGCTATGAGATTTGAAATTTACAGGGGAAAAAAACGTAAAAACACAAACACAGGGAGGCTAAAGAATACGTTACTAAATAACGAAGAAATCACTGAAGAAATCAAAGAGGACATCAAAAAATGCCTAGAGGTAAATGACAGCAAAAACACAACGATCCAAAACCTATGGGATGCAGCAAAAGCAGTTCTAAGAGGGAAGTTTATAGCAATACAATCCTACGTCAAGAACCAAGAAAAATGTCAAACAATGTAAGCTGACACCTAAAGGAACTAGAGAAAGAACAAACAAAACCCAAAGTTAGTAGAAGGAAAGAAATCGTAAAGATGAGAGCAGAAATAAATGAAACAAAGAAAACAATAGCAAAGATAAATAAAACTAAAAACGGGTTCTTTGAGGAGATAAAATTGATAAACCTTTAGCCAGACTCATCAAGAAACGGAGAGGACTCAAATCAATAAAATTAGAAATGAAAAAGGGGAAATTACAACAGACACCACAGAAATACAGAGCATCCTAAGAGACTACTACAAGCAACTCTATGCCAATAAACGGGACAACCTGGAAGAAATGGACAAATTCTTAGAACCTTCCAAGACTGAACCAGGAAGAAATAGAAAATATGAACAGACTAATCACAAGTAATGAAATTGAAACTGTGATTAAAAATCTTCCAAGAAACAAAAGTCCAGGACCAGATGGCTTCACAGGTGAATTGTGTCAAACATTTGGAGAAGAGCTAACACCCATCCTTCTCAAACTCTTCCAAAAAATTGCAGAGGAAGGAACTCCCAAACTCATTCTCTGAGGCCACCATCACCCTGATACCAAAACCAGACAAAAATACTACAAAAAAAGAAAATTACAGGCCATTATCACTGATAAATATCGATGCAAAAATCCTCAACAAAATACTAACAAACAGAATCCCACAACACATTAAATTTAGCATCATACACAATCAAGTGGGATTTATCCCAGGGATGCAAGGATTCTTCAATATGTGCAAATCAATCAGTGTGATACACCATATTAACAAATTGAAGAATAAAAATGATATCATCTCAGTAGATGCAGGGAATCAGACTTCCTGACTTCAGACTATACTACAAAGCTACAGTAATCAAGACAATATGGTACTGGCACAAAAACAAAAATATAGATCAGTGGAACAAGAGAGAGAGCCCGGAGGTAAACCCACGCACATGTGGTCACCTTATTCTTGATAAAGGAGGCAAGAATATACAATGGAAAAAAGACAGCCTCTTCAGTAAGTGGTTCTGGGAAAACTGGACAGCTACATGTAAAAGAATGAAATTAGAGCACTCTCTAACACCATACACAAAAATAAACTCAAAATGGGTTAAAGACCTAAATGGAAGACTGGACACTATAAAACTGTTAGAGGAAAACATAGGAAGAACACTCTTTGACATAAATCACAGCAAGATCTTTTTTAACCCCCCTCCTAGAGTAATGGAAATAAAAACAAAAATAAACAAATGGGACCTAATGAAACTTAAAAGCTTTTGCACAGCAAAGGAAACTTTAAACGAGACGAGACGAAAGACAGCTCTCAGAATGGGAGAAAATATTTGCAAACGAATCAGCGGACAAAGGATTAATCTCCAGATCTCCAAAGAAGACATACAGATGGCCAAGAGGCACCTAAAAAGCTCCTCAGCATCACTAATCATTAGAGAAATGCAAATCAAAACTACAGTGAGGTATCACCTCACACCTGTTAGAATGGGCATCATCAGAAAATCTACAAGCAATAAATGCTGGGGAGGGTGGGGAGAAAAGGGAACCCTCTTGCACTGTTGGTGGGAATGTAAATTGATACAGCTCCTATGGAGAACAGTATGGAGGTTCCTTAAAAAACAAAAATAGAATTACCGTATGATCCAGCAATCCCACTACTGGGCATATACCCAGAGAAAACCATAATTCAAAAAGACACATGTATCCCAGTGTTCATTGCAGCACTATTTAGAATAGCCAGGTCATGGAAGCAACCTACATGCCCATCAACAGACGAATGGATAAAGAAGATGTGGCACATATATACAATGGAATATTACTCAGCCATAAAAAGAAGCGAAATTGGGTCATTTGTAGGGATGTGGATGGACCTAGAGACTGTCATACAGAGTGAAGTAAGAAAGAGAAAAACAAATATCGTATATTAATACATATATGTGGAATGTAGAAAAATGGTGCCAATGAACCGGTTTGCAAGGCAGAGATAGACACAGATGTAGAAAACAAACATATGGTACCCAAGGGGGGAAACGGGTGTGGGGGGGGATGAACTGGGAGATTGGAGTTGACATATATACACTAATTTGTATAAAATAGATAACTAATAAGAACCTGCTGTATAAAAATATAAAATTCAAAAAAAAAATTTAAGGGCCTCTGTGTACGAGCTGAAATCGATTAAACTAGGTGCCAACAGTTACAAATTGGTCAAAGCTCCCCTCATTCTTAGCTATCATTCTAGGTTTTTTAAATGAACTCAGTTAGTCTTCTGATGCATTGAAATGTGTTCTTGCCTTTGTGTTTCTTTGGTCATGGTGATGGGAAACGGACAAAATTATCTTGTATTAATAGGATTTTACTGTTTTACAAAATGAAAAATTGAAGCTGAATAGTTAGGAGAGATGTCTCTAGTTATGAGAAATCCCTTTGTTTTGTAGAAACAATCCCTTTGTTTTGTAGAAATTTGAATGGGTGGGGGGAAGCTGACTATTTGGAAGAAAGGAAAAGCGAGAAGAAGTGAAGGGGGCTGTGTGCTCCGTGAGGTCTTCCGGGAGCGCTGGCCCTCGGTCTGCACGACGCCTGGTTCTTTGCTCTGGGTGGTTATTACACACCAAATTGTTAGAACACGGCTGCCAGCTTCTTGCTTTGCTTTAATCATAACTTATGTTTTTAGCAGGTATATAACCTACGACCACCGCTCGAAGTATTGAAGCAATTACGTTTTAGAAATTAAAGATTTTATAAAGCTAATGTTTGTTTGGGGAACACAGGTTAGCTTTTGCGTGGGTTCTATTTAATGATGATCCCACCCCCCAGTTTGAGTTCTTGTTACAAACACCGAAGCACAGTAGTAGATGAATTAGGCACGCCTCTTTGTCATCTGTAGGTTTACAGAAACATGTTTAGAATGTTCAGTAGATCAGTTGCTGTTGAAACGATCCAAGTAGTTGAATGTCTCAGGCTGCTTGCTGGCAGGTGAGCTTACGTGCATTTGCTTTCCTTCCAGATTCACGAGAAACTTCACTACTACGAGAAGCAGAATCCCACGCCCATCCTCCAGGGGGCGGCAGCCTTAGCTGGTGACGTAAGTGTGCCTTTCTGAGCTCAGGGGTACTTGTCCTTCGCGGCCCCTTGGGGGCAGGACTCACCCTAGTGCAGACAGAGATGTGTGATCCTAGGAGTGAAAAGCGAAAGAAGTTGCAAATATCTCCAAAAGGCCTGTCATCCCTGAGTTTACCCTGACACTAGGCTGATTTTTGTTCACTTTCCTGTCCTAAAGATTTTGCATGGAGATAACCCTCTTGTCCTGCCTTGGTAATTACGAAATAGAAATTTTAGTCTGTGCCTCTGTGGGGAGAGATGCTATCAGCTGTTAGAGTCCAGGAAAGTCACAGGCAAGAGAAAAGCTTTGGAGAAATAGAGACAAGACGGCTGTATCGCTGCCAGTCTTGAAACTGACAGACGCTGGCATAGGAATGAGGCGGACGAAATACATAAAAAGTCAGGGTTGTTTTTTAAGTGGATTGTAAAGCATAGTAGAGATTTATGGGTATTAGACCTTTCCAAATTACCTTCATAACCGAAAAATAAATTTGAGCAGCAGTTGGCATTGATGGAGTAGTTAATTTCCCGTAGCTATAATTTTATTTGAAATCTGGGTCAGGGAACTAACTCGCTGTTTCTCCCGTTAACTTCTGGACTCAGATGAACTGAGCACAGACCTGGATGAACTACAGGGGACACTAAGCTGGACAAGAAATACATGTGGCGTGGAGGCTGCTTTTAGTGACACCCTACAGCCTCTCTGTTGTTTTTTAATCTTTTACGTTATTACAATAAAACAAACTATAGTTCCGCTTAGTAAGTTTTTAGAGCTGTAGGTATAATGAAAAAAACCGACCATCTTCAAGGGTTGATTTTCTTTGATAAAACCGTGTATTCTAGTTTAGAAAATAAAGCATGTGTAATGTATCTCCAAGTTGTGTGTTACCTGTTTAGTCCCCATTTTTTCCTTCCATTTCTACAGAGATTACAAATTACAAGGATGTTGCAATATACATGTTTTGTGAAGGAGCTTACCTCTGTGTTGCAGAACCAGAACACTTGACAATTGAGAGAGCCTTGAAAACCAGTTTTAAAACATTTATTGTTGAGGGTTTGGGGAAATATTTATTTATAAACCAATGTAATTAAGACCCAGTCATGTTACAACAATATTGCATTTTTTTAATTAGAGATTTTTATGTAAATATAAACTTAGCATTTTGTAATTCATCAGGGCAATATATTTAAATGTTTGATTCAAGAGTGCAAAGAGCCTTTTGTGTCTTTTTGTAAGTTAAAAATTCTGTAAAAAAATGTTACCTTGAAAAAGGAAAAGCACTTTTTGAAGTGTAGTCAGTGAATATATCAATTTTGCCTGATTTTATTTTTTGTGTATAATTTATATTACACCCCTCGTTTAGAGAAAAGTCCTTTCCAGAGATAAGAGCAATTATTTTTGGTTTGTTAGAAACTGTAGGGGCAAATGGAACTTTGATGCAGTGTTTTGAGAAGGGTTTTTAAATGAAAGTATATGTACATAGTTTGCATTCTGCGCTGTATTTTTTCATAATTCTAATCTTTTTTTCTATGTGAATCTTGCTTTTCTTCTTATGAAAATGATCTGATCCTTCTTATAGCCTAAGATTGAGATTTTGATAGAGGCCTCTTAATGCAGAACACAAGGCAGGTTCCAAGCTCCACCCCTTTCTTCTTCAGCTTCAGCTGGAACCGGCAATGGGAATTTATAATCCTGGTGGTAGAGAACAGTCAGCATCTGAGGTAGCAGCGTAGTTGTCAACCTATTATAAGTCATTTTGTGATTAACCTATTTTATATCTAACAGACTGTGTAGATAAGCATAATAAAGGTTTCCGATCATTTGCTCTTTCAGAGGCATTCTAGTTCTTTCTACCCCAGCTCTAAACAGCAAGCTACTTGGGGTTTTAGAAACCCTGTGGATTTCACCACCTCGTTCAGAAGTTCTCTTTTCTGTGTTTTACTTTTGTACAATGTCAGAGCCTGATCCAGTGCTTTTTCCAAGTGGTCCTTTGTCTGCATGCAAAAGACCATGTCGTAGATGAAGTGCTGGGATTTGCCCCCTGTGCGGTGAATCAGAAGGTGACCTAGCCCACGTGATTTCTTGGGTTGTACTCAGCTGAGAGCCTGGGCTGGGGTCAGGGCTACTAAGAGCCTCAGAAGAAGAGCAGCGATTGATAGTCTGTTTTCTTTCCTGCTGACTTGTGCTGAATCACCGAAAAAGTAGCAGGAGAGATTCTCAGTTGTCGCACGTGGAGCTCCCCTGCTCTTACTAACTGTTCTTCGTGTCAATGTGCTCTCACCTGCAGCTGGCGGAGGAGCTTCAGAACAAGCCATTAAGCAGCGAGATCAGAGAGCTGTTGAAACTACTGTCAAAACCCAATGTGAAGGTGAGGACGTGTGACACCTGTAATAAATATAGCCGAAAAGGGCCACTTTCTGGGCCTTCAGATGAATTTTGTTTCGAGCATCAATTTTCAAGTAAATGTGTTTTCAAATAGTGCACAGTATTTTAATCGCCTGAATCCTGTGAAGGAAAAAGAGTTGAGCTTTTCATGATAATGTTGTGACAATCTATAAAATACTTAAGTTGGGAAGCTCAGGATTTAAGTTGGCAAATATAATGGAGCTTCAAGGTCGTTTTCCTTTTAAAGGAAGTTAAGAATACAGGATACAGAACGTATTAGCGATTTTGTTTAGGTCCGTTTTGCTTGGCTAGTTAACGGTGTGCCAGTGTATTTGACGACAGTGTCTATTTTTCTGTGGGACTGTCTTAGCATTCCTCTTCCTCTCCCCATTTCCTGCCCCCTCTTCTGCCAATTTGTGTTTTAATGCATCGTACCATTTTTACAGAGCAAAGCATTTTTCCAGTGTAAATACCAGTAAAATACTGGCGGATCCATTTCGAGTCTCTGTTTTTCTTACAAGTTTATCACTTATTTTTCCTCCAGGTGTGATTAGTCAACGATGTGATTTAGACATTTTCCTGTTAATTCTCAGGTCATTAATGTATTAAATTCTGTAACCCATACATTTTATACTTGATACTACCGCGCTTGTATGTGAAATATTGTCCAGGAGTCAGAATTACCTATGGGTCAGTCATTATGTAATCAAAATGATCAGTTATGTCATGATTTCTGTTAAGCACATATAGACTTTTGAATGAAAATGTCCATCTAGATGCAAAAACTGATTATTTATTTCTACCTTCTTTGAAAAATCTCCTTTGGAACTGTGCTATATATGGTCTTAAACTGATATTCGAAAAAGTATCAAATAAAAGACAGAGAACGTGTATGGACCGTGATTTCTAAACCACGTAAGTTGATATAAAGTACATGAATGTATTTCTGTAAAGGGTAGATGAACTATGATTAATAACATGAGAGGAATTGACTGGTGCAGAGGAAATCGGTTATACTTTAGTTCTAGAAGAATAAGGATCTGGTGAGTGCAGGAAGGTCGCTGATGCTGAAGACGGAGTGCCCAGACAGTGAGCAGCTTGGAGGAGATCCGTGAATGCTCTGAAAATGTCTTCAGTTTCCTTACGCTGCGCTTGGGAAGTTGATGTTAATCAGAGCATGGCAAGGGGACCCATGAGGCACTTGGTAAGCTCCATTTTTGAGAGCGTTTTCTTGGTTTCAATTTTACAAATTAAAGAGGAATGTTTCTGACCCCCCAGAAACAAAAGATCTGATTTTGGTATTCCGTTCAAGAGTGTTTGAAATGGAATAGCTAATAATAAAGAGGTTATACTGGATGGAAACTGGTATTTGGCCGGAGAGGGGTGTGTGACCGTAGGTGGTTATGAGATAAGAGAAGATATGTACATTTTGGTGTCTGCCCCAGGTTCCTGGCCCAAAGCTTATAAAACCCTAGTTAATTTCCTAAGTGATAAGAACACTGGGAACGTGTATTGCACTTGTATTTCTTTGTCTTTGACCCTGTCCCTGACATAGGTCCCCTCCAGCCCTTGTAAATTTTTAAGTGGTTAGAGCACGGGGAGCTTTGTCCTAATGAGGCGCCTCTGGGTGCGCCCCTGGCTGGGCGCTGGTCACCAGCAAGACCACGCCACGATTAGAAGCTTGGAATTTTCAGCCTCACCCCACCCCTGCCACCATCCTCCAGAGAGGGGAGAGGGGCTGGAAATGGAGTTAAGAACTGATTATGCCCACTTGAGGAAGCCTCCCTAAAATCCCCAAAGTGTGATGTTCAGAGAGCTTCTAGGCTCGGGGACACATCCATGTACCAGGAGGGTGATGTACCCACCTCCACGGGAACAGATGCTCCTACCCTCCAGACCTTACCCTGTGTGTATCTCTTCATCTGAGTCCTTTATCATATGCTTTAATAAACCGGTACATGTAAGTGTTTTCCTGAATCCTGTGACCTACTCCAGCAAGTTAATTGAACCCAAGCAGGGGGTTGTTGGAACGTCACATCTGCAGCTGGTTGGTCAGAAGCACAGGTGGCAGCCTGGAGTGGTGACTGGTGTCTGAAGTGTGTCTGGGGGGCGGGGGCAGTCCTAAAGGATTGAGCCCTCAACCTGTGGGAGCTGACGCTCTCTCTGGGAAGATGACCTCAGAATTGGGTTGAACTGTAGGACGCCCAGGTGGTGTCACAGAGAATTGCTTGGTGTTGAGAAAACCCGTCACGCGTTTGGTGATCAGAATTTTGTTTTGTGTGAGCAGTAAAGGAAGCACACGGGAGAGAAACACAGCAAGGAAGGAGAAACTCCTCCAGAAGGAAGAGAAATGTGGGTTTTCTTCCCTTTACGATGGCATCATGCAGCACCACAGGATGCAGCTTTTAATTGAGTACTTGAACTTCGTTATGGCAAAAATACCTCAGGCAAACAGTTTTGTCTGTTTTCACATGTACGTAGCAGTGTGGCTAAGGAATGGTTAGAAGTCAGCGTGAAAGGTGTATGTTCAGGAAATGACGTGTAGAAAGTGGCTGACATTGCGGACACTCGACGGTACAGTCGACAGTGGCAATTTCTAGTTCACCAGTCTTGGGAAGAAAATACTTTTCTTCCCAGTTTGACCTAACATTTAACATTGCTTTCCTTGAAATCATTTATGTTAACAACCATCACTATCTCACTTTTGAAGGTAATTACTTTAAGAAATGCAGTCCCCAAATAAGTTTTAAGCTATTTCAGAATATGATCAAATACTCCTTTTTGTCTTAGAATAAATGAAAATATTTGCTTTTTTTCTTTTTTTTAAGAGCAGAAGCAAGGTACAGTAGAATATAACATGTATACATGAATTGTTCATTGAACTGACAGTTAAAATATGAAAAATGTAATTCCAAGGTGTTAACTTGAATATTGCCCTTAAATTTTAGTGGATAAGGGAACTAATTATTTACTTTTTGAAGATTGCCCTTCCATTTAGAAAATTTAATTCACAATACTGAAAGGAAACCTGAAATGTACCTGCAAAGTAATAATGATTTTTTAAAAACACACATAGGTATATGCAACCAAGTGTATTGCCAACTATGAAATGACAATCCGTCTTTCTGTAGACAACTCGTTTTGAAAAGCATTAAAACTTTCTTTGGGGGGCTTCCCTGGTGGCGCAGTGGTTGAGAGTCCGCCTGCCGATGCAGGGGATGCGGGTTCGTGCCCCGGTCCGGGAAGATCCCACGTGCCGCGGAGCGGCTGGGCCCGTGAGCCGTGGCCGCTGAGCCTGCGCGTCCGGAGACTGTGCTCCGCGACGGGAGAGGCCACAGCAGTGAGAGGCCCGTGTACCGCAAAAAAAAAAAAAAAAAAAAACTTTCTTTGGTAGTTTGTAAATGTCACCAGAGTTGGATCTTCATTCATTCATTCCTACATAAATTGAGCATCTACTCTGCCAGTCCCTGTAGCTGGAACTTGTAGAAGATGTATGATGATACATGAAGATTAATGAAGGTGATAGAAATAGGGGATAAAGAGAGGGAACACCCAGAAATAGTGTGGAACACATAGGAGCGGAGCCGGCGCCAAGGCTGGGTGCGGGCGGGTTGAAGAGGACTGCAGAGGAGATGGTCTGTGCCCGGTGACGCCTGAAGGCTGGTGTGAGGTGACCAGAGGGGCAGAGGAGTGAGGGGTGAGTCGGCGGGGGGGGGGGTGAGAAATGAAGGTTTCCGGTATGAAGTCCTACAAAGGAAATCACT
This sequence comes from Globicephala melas, assembly GCF_963455315.2. NCBI lineage: Eukaryota > Metazoa > Chordata > Mammalia > Artiodactyla > Delphinidae > Globicephala > Globicephala melas. The sequence goes on along the minus strand of NC_083315.2, from coordinate 765,558 downwards.
TGTCACATTTGAGGGCGTAACGTAGACTTAGTGTGGCTGAGCGGCAGCGTGTGAAAGAGGGAGGGGAGGGGCTGGACAGTAGAGCTGTGAGTCGGGGCCGACCTCCTGGTTACCCAGGACGGCCTGCTGTTTGCCTGTAGTTCCAGTGTGGTTAATATTAATAGCCTCCCTTTTAATTTCAGTGGTTTCCTTATTTAGATGATAAATTATATGGCCACTCTACTTGCGAGCATATGAAAAAGTTTGAATTCCATCGTGAGAGCAGTAGAAAGTCTTGGAAGGATTTAAATAAGCAGGCGATGCCATCACTCTGTGTGTAGTATGCACAGCAGTTCCCCGGGTGGGAAGCCCAGCTGGGAGCCTGTAGAAATAATTTGGGTGCAGCGTGACTGTGGTCCTAACGAAGGATGTGGATGGAGACAAGGAAGTGGGGGATGGGTGGGATTGGATGTAAATTCAGTATGAGGCGTTGGGACAGCTGGTTAATTATTTGGGGAAAAATAAGAAAGACCTCTACTAGAATGAATTCCAAGTAGATTAAAGATGGAAGTGTAAAAATTGAACCATAATCATGGGATAGAGTAAAAGCATTTACAGCCTCAGGGGCAGATGGACACACACACACACACACACACACACACGAAAAGTTAAAAAAAACAATCCATACATGAGGTTGGAGGAATAACTTACCTTTATAACTGATTTCTGATATTGTCTTTAATAAGATGTGATAGTTTATTACTCTGACTTTAATTTTTACCTTTTACAAAGTGACTTGATAAAAACTTTTGAAATTAAACAGAAAAGAATTTTGGATAATACATAACTGTGTTTTGAATCTAAATTTTAAAATAGACGTCCCTATCCTTGTTGCTTTATTAGTGAAGATGAGCGTTGCTTTCATATGCTTAGCGGCTTTTTATTTCTTCTGTGAATTGTGTGTTCATATATCTTTAGGGGTGACTACTCTTAATTGGCTGCATTACCTTTCATTCCTTTTTGTGTACAGAAATATGACATATACATTTTTTTCCATTATAAGTAGGGTAATAGGATGCACTACTTACTGTATTGGAATACACCCAGTCCTTAAAACTTGGAATTGGTCAGTCGCCATATACAAAAAAAATAATTATTATTACTCAATAATGTCTACAAAATCCAGTCTTATTGTCCACATCTTACAGTCCAGGAAAAATAACAAAGTATAAAAGAAACCACATGGTGAGAAAAAAGGTAATGATGGAGTCACAAGAGGCCTGCGTAGATGTGACAGACGCTAAAGCTTGCTGCGGCAGGGGAGGAGCACGGGCCATTTAGGGGGCGCTGCGGAAGGGACGTTGGTCTCTACAGAGACTTTGTTTCCGGGGAAAGCAAAGAGAATCATCAGTAAATAAAAACCACTCCTAGGCATCACATTGCCACATTAAAGGCAAATCATCCTCTCTGAGTTGTCATTCAGCGGCTCATTTTTGATAAAAGTGAGGTGACATCATCTCTAGAACATGGTATTATAATTTAGGAAGTCAGGGAAAATTTGGTAGATTTTTTCAAAGGCAATAAAGTAGAAAGATGTGTTGTAATTTTTCAGCTTTCCAAAACATTCACTTACCAGAAATTACTCACTGCCCGGGCATGCGGAATGGATGAGACTTCATTAAAGCATAATAAATGGCAAAGTTAAGCTTCCTTCTGGAAGAATAAATCAGCGTTACTCATCCTTATGAGTCAGACACTTAATTCTAAGGGTCTGACAGATATTTAGAGCATAGAGTTGACTCCAGGGGGTCTGAGGCAGGGAGAGCTTGGGAGCCCGATGCGTTACAAAGCCCAGTGTTCAATTTCCTGTAGATTCCTCTAAGCGACAGGTAAACCCATCAGCTGTGATCGGTGGCATATGGAAACACAATTTTCATTTAGGTGCTGCCTCCTGAAAGAATGTCTGTATAGTGAAGTTGCTGCAGTTAAAACAGGAAAATGGAATACAGAGTTACTTTCAGTTGTCTAAAATAAAAATGTTGCTAACCAAAACTATTTATAAAGCAAAGCTGTTAAAAACAATGAACTTGCTATCTGTAAATTATTTATTTTGGAATCCAGATATGAAAGTACAGAGCTAAGGAGGGAAAATCATAGCTGGTGTTCTAACAACGCCGACCAACTATAATATTCACTTTATTATGAAATACGTTCATTAGCATTCCCTGTTATTCTTACCGTGTGCAAGGTAGTTACGCTAGGTGCACAGATAACAGCCATTTCTGGTGCTCTTCTGTGTTCCCGTCTGCAGTCATTCCTCTTGTCTGAAAGAACTTCTTACAACATTTTTGGTAATGCAAGCCCGCTGGTGATGAATTCCTTCAGCTTTTGTATGTCTTTACAAAATCTTCAGTGTTCCTTCTTTTTAAAAGGTATTTTTGCTGGGTATAGAATTTTAGGCTGACGGTAGTTTTCCTTGAGTATTTTAAAGATGTGCTCCATTGTCTTGTGGTGTGCTTTTTTTTTTTTTTCTTTTGGCTGATTTTAAGATAGTCCCCTTTTCACTGGTTTTAAGCAGTTTGGTGTTATGTCTTTTCTGTTTATCGTGCTTGGATACATTGAGCTTCTTAAACATATGGGCTTTTTTGTTTCCATCAAATTTGGAATATCTTCTGCCATATTTCTTCAGATTTTTTTAACACCTCTCCTGTCTCTGGAGATGCCAGTTAGGTGCATATAATAGACCATTGAAGTCCCACAGCTCAATAAATGTTCATAATTTTTCATTATATTTTCTCTTTGTGTTTCATGTGTTTCAGTAGTTTTATTGCTTTGCCTACAAGTGTTAATCTTATTCAGTGTACTGAAGGAAATGTATTTTCACCTTTTATCTGTAGAAGCTTGGTTTGAATCTTCTTTGTATATTCCAAGTCTCCTGTTCAGCCCTTCTTCTGGCTTTTTGAACATTTGGAATTAGTAGTAACTGTTCATTTCCTTTTCTGTGATCTTTCTGTAATTTCAGGGTTTGGTTCTACATAATTCTGTCATCTAACTTTTCAGGGTCTAGTTTTATATTTCTCATCACTGTGCATAGCAGTTGCTGATTTTGTACATGCCTAGTAATTGTTGATTGACTGTCAGTCATTGTGACTTGACTTTTTTTGATGCTGGATATTTTTGTATATTTATAGGTAATATTCTTGAGTTTAAATTACACAATTAAGTTATTTGGAGCTTGCTTTTAAGCTTTGTTAGGTGAGATCTTAGCAGCATGTAATCTTGGGCTGATTATTTCCTGCTATTAAGAAAGTACCTCTCTGTTAACTCTCCTCAATGCCCTGTGAGTGGTGAGGCTTTTCCTTGTAACTGGTGGGAACAGGAGCTATTCCTGCCCTGTGCAAGCCTCGGGGATTGTTTCCTGTAATGCAGGGTTTCTGAGCCTTGGAACTATTTACATTTGAGGGCTGGATACTTACTTGGCGGTGGGGAGGGGATTGTCTGCTGTGGTATCAGGTGCCTCGGAGCATCTCTGGCCTCTGTGCACTAGACAGCAGTAGCATCCCTTGAATTGTTACAAACCAAAAATGTCCCCAGACAGCCATATGGCTCCCGGGGAGTAAAATTGCCCTCAGTTCCGAACTACTGCTCTAATCCTTCCTGGCAGTTCCGTATGCAAGCCTTGGCTAAGGACTCAAGGAGCTCTGTGTCTGTGCAGCTCTCCCCATTCTCATCCCTTCCCTGAGAACGTTAGCCCCTTGCTCTCCCTAGGTTCCCAGCTCTGCTGTCCTGGGTTCCTTCTCCCCCTGACATAGCGGGAAATTCGCTCTAGACAGGAAGCTTGGGGCAGTCTTAGGGTTCGCAGTTGTTTCCTGTCTCTCAGTGGTCACTGTCTTTCCTTGTCTCATGTCCAGTGTCTTCAAAAACCATTGCTTCATTATCTTTTTTTTTTTTTTTTTTAAGTTTTCTCCAGTGGGTCCCTGTTAACTTCACCTTGGTTCTCATCCTCATTTTTTTCTTTTTCTTGTGGTACGCAGGCCTCTCACTGTTGTGGCCTCTCCCGTTGCGGAGCACAGGCTCCGGACGCGCAGGCTCAGCGGCCATGGCTCGCGGGCCCAGCCGCTCCGCAGCATGTGGGATCTTCCCGGACCGGGGCACGAACCCATGTCCCCGGCATCGGCAGGCGGACTCTCAACCCCTGCGCCACCAGGGAAGCCCTCTCATCCTCGTTCTTGAGCTGTACTTTTGCTGGATACACAATTCTGGGCTGACTGTTCTTTTCTTCCTAAGCGCTTTCAAGGTGTTTTAACTCTCTTCAGTGGTCTTGCTGCTTGCTCAGTCAGTTCTCAATTACCTTTTTTTCTTTCCTTCCTGATGATCTGTGTTTTTCTCTCTGATATTTTGAAGGACTACTTTCTGTCTCTGGCATTCTGTCATTTCACTATGATGTATGTAAGCGTGGGTTATTTTTTATTGTTCCTGCTTCCTAAAGGATCCATTGGAGTTCCTGAATCTTCAGACTGTTTCTCATCAGTTGTCAAAACTTTGCAGCTATTATATCTTCAGGTAATATTTTATCATCTGATGACACTCTTCATTCTGTCCCTTTGAAACTTTGTTGGACACCAAGAAAAGCACCAACCATACAGGAAAAAAATATTATTGGGTTCATTCATTTGGACCCTTTTTTGATCAGAGAACACTAATGAGGAAGTGAGAGCCACGAAGTGGGAGAATGCGTTTGTGGCACCTGTAACCGACAAAGGCTTGGATCCAGCGTGTTATAAAGGACTCTTACAGGTCAAGAAGACAAAGACAGATGGAACAGAACAATGTGCAAGGATCTTGAACAGGCATTTCACGAAAGAAGGTATCGTGATGAATAAAACCCTTGAAGACCGGTTGAAACTCCAAGCGAAAAATGGGACATCAGGTGTATCAGACACCACGGTTGGCAGCAAACAATTGACATTTACATTAAAGGAGTTAGAACAGCAGAAGAAGCAGCAGGAGGCTGAGAAACTGCACGGACAAGAGAGGAAGACCCTTCGCCGTTCAGCCGGTCACCTGAAGCCCAGGCCCTGGAGAGGACGGCGTTCCACTGAGTCTGGGACCGATCCCACGCGTGATTCAGAGGAGCTCACCTCCCCCACCTGATCATCGTTAGAGTGTGTTATCCACGCCGGGGACACGCGCTCCTGGAGTCCATGGAAACCCTCGCTGCGTCTGCAGAGGGCAGCATCTGGCAGCGGGTCCCAGGCCTCCGGTCAGACCGCGGGGCTGGGCCCGCTGGCCGTGTGGGGCCCCAGGGCGCTTCTGTGCCTTGTCACTCCCCAGGTTTTAATCAAGTAGACAAGGTGGTGGTTTTGTAATACTGTGAAACGTGCACCGTGAAATGAGAGGTTCTCCTGTGCTGAAAACCAGGACTGACGGTTTTCCAGAAACATTCTTGCACTGCCTGCCGCTGCCCATGAATCCAGCATCCAAGATGCCATTCCTGTCTTGCCTGACTTGTGAGCATTGGTCATGTTTATGTTTATAAGGATATGCTGGTACCTGTGTTGCTTGTTTATGTGTTAGTTTGGGATTTTTTTAAAGCATATTTTTATACCAAGAGAATATAAAGTAATGGTAATAACAGTCTAAAACAGGAAGTGGAAGCTACTGGATATTCTTTTAACTTGGCACAAGATGAAATACAGACTTTTTTTTTTTTAATTTTGTTTCTTAAGTGCCATTAGAGATATACTGGCTGGAGAAAAACGTTTATAAAAAGAAATGCTTTCATTTGAACAGCAAAGAAAAAAGATATCATGAGTTATAAGAAAGATGAAATTTCAACCACGAGAAGATAACACTGTGTACTCAGAATGGCCAGATTTAAACTACTGTGAATTGGTGGATCCCTTGATGCAGCTAAAACTCACATAAGCTGTTGGTGGGAGAGGAGCTGGAACGACCACTTTGTCTGGTCTGCCTGTGTTGAATGACCTAGACTTCCACCCTTAAATACACTTAACCCAGATTTGCGTGTGTATGCATCAGCTGATATGAAGTATTTACCGCAGCACTGTTTATGATAGCCAAGAGCTGAAAACAGCCTACGTGTCCCTCAGAGGCATAATGGGTAAAGAAACTATGAAATACGTACATGTTGGAGTACTGTACAGCCATGAAAAAAGGAATGGCTACCAGTGACCGCATGGACAAAACTCACTAAATGTCAGGGAAAAAAGGAAGATCCCATTATGCGGTATTTAAATAGAGGCAAAACTACACCTTCAGCGGAATAGAGGCCACGGTGACTAGGAAGGAGCATGCTTAGGGGCCCGTGGGGCTCAGTGAATGTTGTGTTTCTTGCTTGAGTGATATTTACAGGGACATACTCATTTTTGAAGGTTCTTCGTGCCGTATGCATATGAATTGTGAGCTTTTCCGCGTATATGTTATAGTCAGTAAGAAAGCTTAATTTAGAGACCGTTTCTTCGCCATCTTGGAGCTTCTGTTTCAGTAGATAGCAGATATTAAATATATGTGCATAAAAATGGAAACATGGTTAAACATTATGAGCATGTATGAAGGCAAAGAAGATGGTGCTATGAGACCACGTAACCCGGCGTCTACATGTATATTGGATGTTTGGGCCACGCCTCTGTGAGAAAGAAGCCAGGTATTTAAACTGAGTGAGGAGGACAGTGGGTATGAGACAGAGTTGGAGGGAAAATACAAGACTAGGACTTGCTTTTCGTCCCAAACCAGTGGGTGGGTAGGAGAGTTCTTAGTAGACCACTTACGTGAGTTACTCTGAGTTTCAAAGTAATTACTCTGGGGGCTTCCCTGGTGGCTCAGTGGTTGAGAGTCCGCCTGTCAATGCAGGGGACACGGGTTCGTGCCCCGGTCCGGGAAGATCCCACATGCCGCGGAGCGGCTGGGCCCGTGAGCCATGGCCGCTGAGCCTGCGCGTCCGGAGCCTGTGCTCCGCGACGGGAGAGGCCGCAACAGTGAGAGGCCCGCGTACCGCAAAAAAAAAAAAAAAGTAATTACTCTGGACACACTGTGAATCAGGAATGTGAAAATGAGCCCAAGGTGAATGCAGGTGGACCATGAAAGGCTCCAGGTAAAAATGCTCCAGGTGAAAGATGATGATCAATGATCTAGACCAAGGGTCTGCCAGCTTTTTTATGGAAAAGTGTCTGGTGCTTGTACTCAGGTTCTCACTGTAGCACGGCAGGCGCCATAAGGCACACATCAGTGGACAGGCATGGCTGTGTTCCAGGAAAGCTTCACTTACGAAAACAGGTGGCACAGTTGGCCACCATCTGCTCTGGACCGGAGAGAAGATAACATGTTAGCTTACACTGTGGAAGCAGATTTAACAGGGTGGGGGTATAGGTCAGGGGGATTTCAAGGCTCTGGCTGGAGTAATCGGTGCGTCCTGGTGCTGCCGATTAGGGAACACATCAGTTAAAAGTCTAGACCCACCCACCCCCAATATAGTGACATGTCACGTTATCCTCATCTTTGGTCTCTAATGACAATATGACCGTTCTGTGGAGTTTCACCACCACAGCCGTCATGACTAGAAATACTTTGATTTTATTCTTTTATACACACAGTCGGCTATTACATCAAAAATTTAAAAGTGAGAAAAATCACAGAAGAATGAAAACTAGTCAGCTGTATTGAGCAGTTCTTTTTGTGTTTTCTGCTAACAGAAGGAAAGAGAAAAAAAGACATGCGTCGTTGCCTGACACCTGCCAGCCCATTGGCAGTCTATCTGTAGCCTCCTTTTTCTCCCTCCTTGCAAAAGTAACAGTCCCTCGGCGACCCCCCAGCTGCCACTTCTGTTCGGATGAACCGGAGGACGCTCGCGCTGGCAGACGCTTTACGCTGACGCCTGCCGCACCCTGTGGCCGAGTAGGGTTGCCTCTGTTGCTCTGCAGCTTCCCCTCGCCCCGTTTGCAGAGGCTCCTTCCCAAGTAGTTGCCTTCTTACGGTTGCTGTGGCAGGACTGGACCGTCAGTTTGATTTTCCTTATACTGTGGTCAAGTGTAAAACGCCAAACACGTCCAACTACTGTAACACTTTTTCCCTTGGACTTTGTAGGCTTTGCTCTCTGTGCACGATACTGTGGCTCTGAAGAACTATGATCCCGTGTTGCCTCCTATGCCTGATGATATTGATGAGGAGGAGGACTCGGTGAAAATCATCCGTCTGGTCAAGAACCGAGAACCGCTGGTGAGTTCTGGGCTACGTTTTATGCTCAGCTACGAGTAGATGCCATGATGAAGCCACGTCTGATGGGCACATACCGCTGATTCCTCTCTTTAAAATGTACTTCCTCTGTGTCCTGAACTTTGAAATAAATGGAGCATTCACACCTAAAGCATGGGATTTAGAGAAATTAAAATGGAGCCAGATAAAATGGCAGGCATTCTTCTGGTTATAAATAGGAGTAGTTTTTAAAATGTGACTTGTTGACATTTATAAAAGACAGCATAACGTGCACCAGTTACAGCTGATGTGAGATTTAGAAGTGCAACTAAAAATAATGGCTTATGGCTTTTCTAGAAAGCTGATGGATTTTAAAGTGACGAGGAGAAATTAATCAGGTATCCGGTATTTCAAAATGTAGATGTAACCATTTGTTTTAGCCCCAGAATTTATACAGTGCTGAACCATGTCAAGGTCTGGGGCAGGCCGACTAATGCCTCGCACCAGCCCGCGGTGATGTCGTGTCCTCATCTTCAGAACCTGTGGATATGTTACCTTAAAAGACACAGGGAGCTTTTCATGAGTAGTTAGGGATCTGGAGACGGCGAGAGTCTCTTGGGTCATCAGGCGGCAAGTCACGAGGGTTCTCATTAATGGGAAAGAGGGAAGCAGGGGGTCAGAGGTACAGAAAGATGTGATGGTGAAAGCAAGGGTGGGAGTGATGTGGCCGAGAGCCAAGGGACGCCAGAAGTGTCTAGAAACTGGGACAGGCAAGGACCGGATTCTTCCCTAGATCCTCCAGGACCAATGCCGCCCTGCTGGCACCTTGATTTGGGCCTGTAATACCCACTTTTGCCTTCCTATCGATACCTCCAGACCTGTAAGATAATGAATTTGTGTTCTAGGAAGCCACTAAGTTTGTGGACATTTGTTCACAGCAGCAAGAGGAAATGAGTACAGAGTGTATCCATATGAAACTATATTCAAAAGGAAGGTAAATGTCACAGCCTAGCAGTTGGCTTTAAATGTGTTGTGGCCCATTTATTCCAGTTAAAACATTTTTGTGTTCTTAAGGCAAATGGCGGTTAGTCATACAATAGTTGCTGGGCACTGTGTTATATACTCTACATACTGATTATAGTTAATCCTCACAGCTGGTACCATTTTTTGGTTTTTACAGACTAAGAAACTGATATTCAAAGAACGAAAGCAACTTAACCCACAGTAGCACAGCTATTGAGATCTAAACTTGACTCTCTTGCTTCAAACACTAGTTTTTTCTTCTATACCACATTCTGTCTTTATACTTTTTGGTACTTTTTATCTTCTTCTTTCGTTTAAAGGCAACTGTGGTATGTTAATAAATACATTGGACACTCTTACCCAGAACAATGTACGGATAACTTTGCTTATCACAGAAGGATGCTTGAGCCCCCGAAGCTCATCGGTGGGTGCTCTAAGGCTCCCTGTAGCCCTGGTTAAGGTTGTTTGGTTTAGATCATACACTAACGCTTTTCGCCTGTGGTTATAACTCTCTGCTGGTAACCTAAGTATGTCTTGGTCTTTATCGTGCAGGTAGATGGTACGCAGACTAGATGGAGAAAGAGCTCTCCTGGGACCTGTCACCATAAAGTGACTAATCCTGGGTGGGTTCTGTGTATCTGCCAATAAGAAGTATGTTTCTGTTTTGACAAATTCACTCTCTTAGAGAGAGAATTCAAAGACTGGCCATCTTGAGGAGATCAGTAATTCATTGCTAACAATTTGTTTGATCAGTCATAGTTTTCCAGAGGTGGTGGTTTTTGGTGTGTTGCTTTGGTGAGCTGACATTTAAACAGGCATCAGCAACATTTAAGTTCCGTGCTTCCTGATCGAAGAAGATCTTCAGATGTTAATCAGAGAAATTAGGCATGTACTGCGTGGGGATTTCTCAAAAATTTTAACTGGACCTGCTGTAAATTAGTTTCAATTTAAAAAGAAATTCAATGAAGTATATAAAATAATGTAAAGTTGTGTTTTCACAGTCTGTTACTGAATAAATCACACCCTTTAGCTCATAACAAGCATGTAACAACTGAAATAATTAGACCTAACTTTGAGGTGATAATTCTTGGTCATTAGCTCTCTTTTGTTATAGTTTATATAATACATTAAATTCATAGTTTAAAAATGAGAAACTGGGGAACTTCCCTGGTGGTGCAGAGGTTAAGAATCTGCCTGCCAATGCAGTGGACACGGGTTCGAGCCCTGGTCCGGGAAGATCCCGCATGCCACAGAGCATCTATGTCCGTGCACCACAACTACTGAGCCTGCGCTCTAGAGCCCGTGAGCCGCAACTACTGAAGCCCACGAGCCTAGAGCCCGTGCTTGGCAACAAGAGAAGCCACCGCAATGAGAAGCTTGCACGTGGCAACAAAGACCCAACACAGCCATAAACAAACAAATATATAAATTTATTTTTTAAAAGAAGTAAATTAGCCAAAGGTTTTTTTTTGCCAACATATGCAGTTAACTTCTTTAAACTCTAGGTTTCATTTTCTGTATTTAATGCAATTTAAAGTAATTTTGAGTACTTTAAAAAATTATTTTAGTCACTGGCTCTTCGCATTCCTGGTGAGCCACAATTTGATTGCATGATTTTTGTTCAAGGGGATGTATTAAAAATAAATAAGAACTTCATGTAGAAAACAGAACCTCTAACTGGGATGAAGAAATTCCCAAAATTATTTGTTGGGACTCCTGAAAAAAGTATTAAGATTTTAAATATTGTTTTAACGCTGGAACATGGAATCAAGTGAGAATTACTCGTCTTGAACTTTTCTTCATCCAAATGCGTAATTACTGTATTTTCTTTAGTTTGACAATTATTGTGAAAGTGAAGAAAGATTATTGGGTGAATAAATTTATAGTTTAAAAAATGCACGACCCAGAAAAATGGAAAGTATTTATTTTTAACAAACTCATCATTTTATATTTGTCAATTGTCTTCTGTCATTTTGGGGAGATCATTGGAAAAGCCACAGCTGCCGAAGGGGGTCCAGGGGAAGCAAAGACCAAGAGAAAATATAGAGTCTAAGGCATCTTTGGGAGAATGGGTCTGAGTAGTAAGACTCAGAAATCGTCAAGTGAGGGAAGCCAGGCTGACGTGAAATTCCAGCACGTGGACGGATGGTCAGGAGCTGGCAAACGGTTCAGAATGTGATTTTGTCGTCAGGCCGAGGGGTAACGTGCCAAAATAAGCGCCGAGCTTGCATTAGGTGACCTCGGGGGAGGTTTGCTCTGCATCCTTGTAGCCGCAAGTCATGCATTGCAGCCTCCGGCTCCTGATCAGAAATCAGGAGATAAGCCTCTTTCTTGTGTGAGTGTTTGGAACACCACTGACATCTGATGTGTTCGAAATGCTGTGTTAGGTTCTTTGCATTATGCCGGCATCAAATGAACGTGACCCAGAATGATCAGGTAGAAGCTAGCTGACAGCTAGATTTACAGGGAGCATGGTTTCCTGGGGGAGAGGCAGTGAACACAGACCATGTCGGTATTTGGGAATGGAAAGGAGCAGGGGTGATAGTTTGAGGGGAGGGATGGATGAAAGAATTGCGAGAAGGGGACAAGGGAACTGGTCAGGTCGCAAGGAACAGGGCTGTTCTCCCTCCCTGTGAGTTCGGAGCAATTTATACCTGTTATATCCAGAAGAGTAATTTTTAGACCGGCTGAAGAAAATGAAATTCTCTTAGTGAATGTGTGGGCTATGAGCCTTAATTTTCAGTGTTTCTTGCATGGATTTTCCTTCTACTTCTTTTAGAACAGGGGTTCTCAGACTCTGGTATTACTAGGGTTACCTGAGACGCTTACTTCAGACGCAGACTGTAGGGCCTCTGCCCCCAGGAGTCCACGTCGTAGCTTCAGGTCGGGCCTGGGAATCAAATAGGTTGTAAAACGTGTCGCAGGCCTTCTTGACGCCAGGGTTTGGTCAGCCGTACATGAAAGCCCTTGTTTCAGAAGTCCGACCTGGAATTGACCGTGCCACCTCTTTAAGGAGGCCGTAGGGCGTTGGCAGTGGTCTCTGAGGGACAGTTTTTATTTGCGTCTTAATGCTTCTTGTTTCTAAACCATTTTACAGAAGTAACAAGAAAAGTCTAACCAGAATGTTAACTTCTCAGTCTAGCCTAAAGCTGTCTACACTCTGTCATCAAAATCACATAGAATAAATTTAAAATAATTATGGAAAAAATTTCTAAGTATTAAAACATTAGATTCCATTTTAATTTATATTTCATCTCAGACTGTACCGTCAGAATGTCGACTTTTGTGCAGTATCACATGAAACGTGCTCTATGTTACTGGGTTTTGATCTTATTTCTAGTACATTGCCCTAGGAATACATCAAGGAATTGTGATAATAAGGGTTTGGAAAGCAATGTGGAAATAGAAAGTGTTCAAGAATGTAGGGATCAGGGCTTCCCTGGTGGCGCAGTGGTTGAGAGTCCGCCTGTCGATGCAGGGGACATGGGTTCGTGCCCCGGTCCGGGAAGATCCCACATGCCGCGGAGCGGCTGGGCGCGTGAGCCATGGCCACTGAGCCTGCACGTCCGGAGCCTGTGCTCCGCAACGGGAGAGGCCACAGCAGTGAGTGGCCCGCGTACCGCAAAAAAAAAAAAAGAATGTAGGGATCAAAAAGAAGATTGAGTCAAGTGCTGGTATCCTGTAGAAAGTGAGAGACCGTTTCTCAGGTCCGTGGTTTACCCTGCACGGGGAGGTAGAATCAGCAGAGAGCAAGCATGTCTATTTCAAGGTCCTATCTGTAGCCATAGGTAAGTATATTTCAGGGCCTATAACAAGTCCTGTAAGTGTTGGAGTGCTTTTCTCCCTCCGCACACCCTGGAAGTGATTTCTTTCAGCCCCTGGCTTTAAAAACCATTTATGTGCCAGGGACCCCCAGGCCCCTTTTCCTTCCGGACCTTTCGTCCGATCTTTAAATTTGCACGTCCATCCGTCTGCCCAGTGTCTCCATTTGGACGTAGCAGGCATCTCAGTCTTCACGTGTCTGCAAGTAGACAGTCTGGTCCAGCCCTGTGGTTCCCCCTCTCAATGATGGACAATCCCATCTCTGCAGTTATGCAGCCAGGAGCCATAGAGTCTACCTGTGATACCTCTCTTTCTTTCACATCCCATTTCCGGTCCACTGGGAAATCCTTTCAGCCCTACCAGTATATTCCAACACACCTGGCCCACTTTTCCTCACGGCTCTTCCTGACCGTCAGATCCAGGCCTCCAGCATCTTTGCCCTCGATTGTTGTGACAGCCGCCTCCTTGTTTGCTTTTTTTTTGTTTTGTTTTTTTTGCGGTACGCGGGCCTCTCACCGCAGTGGCCTCTCCCGTTGCGGAGCACAGGCTCCGGACGCGCAGGCTCAGCGGCCATGGCTCACGGGCCCAGCCGCTCCGCGGCATGTGGGATCTTCCCGGACCGGGGCACGAACCCGCGTCCCCTGCATCGGCAGGCGGACTCTCAACCACTGCGCCACCAGGGAAGCCCTCCTTCATTCTCTTCTTACGGCAGGTGGAGGGGTCCTTCCGGATCATGTCACTGCCGCTGTGCAGGTTCTCCCTGTTTGTTTTGCAGCTCAGTCCAGAATCCTCCCGGGGACCTACAGAGTGCTGCGCGCTCCGACTCCCTGACCCACCTGCTGCTGCTTCTCCCCTTTTACGTTGCCCCAGACACAGTGGCTTCTTTGTGCTTCTCTGATCGTCCATTTTGCCCTGTTCTTTCGCTTTGGGTAACTCCTTCATCTCCTTCCAGCCTTTTCGTTGAGAGCGGAGTCTTCATATGCTGTCTTCCCTCTCCCTGCCCTACCCCCTCCGTAGTTTTTACCACCTTCTAACGTGCTGTAGGATAGATCTAATTGTTTCATCTTCTGTCTGTTGTCTGTCTCCCCTGTGAGAATGTAAGCTCCATGAGGGGGAAGAAACGCCTGGGTTTCTTTTTTTTTTCAGCAATGTGTCAGAAACCCTTAGACCAGAAGCTGGCACATAGTGGGTTCTCAGTAAACATTTATCAACTTCACTGAGCACAGCAGACTGGATGGTTCCATACTGAAAAACTGTCATCCAAGGTGGAGCAGGACATTTGTTACCTAATTTCGTGTTACAAACCACCACCCAAAGTTTGTAGCTAAAACAATAATATTATCTCTCTCGGTTTTGGAGGTTGACAGGCTCAGGTGGGCAGTTTTTCCTTAGAGTCCCTCCTGCGTAGTTAGACAGGGGCTGAGACTGGAGGCACCTGAGGGTTCCTTCATCCCCAGGACTGGTGTCTGGGCTGGGTGGCTGGGAAGCTGGGGGCTGGTCAGGCATCTCTTTTAACAAGTGGCATCTCCACCTGGCTGGCTTGGGCCCCCTCACAGCATGGCTGTACACGTGATCTCTTCCATGGTGGCTGACTTCCCACAGAGCCAGCATTTCAAGAGTTCCAGAAAGTTGGCTGCAAGTCTTCTCACAGCCTTAGGTGCCCCAGAACCATTTCACCACTTGACGTGGGGGTACAGCAGGCGCACACCAGGAGGGGAGAATCGATGCTCTGCATCTGCAAAAGCAGCGGTTACGAAAGCGATTCTCATCAATGTGCCTCAGACAGGTTCTGACGTTACTGCATACTAGTTGTCTGATCTCAGGCAAATTATAACCATTTGGCATTCAATTTCTCATCTATAAAATACAGATAAGTAATCTTAAATTAGATAACTAGACCCTTATGACATTAGGCGTACTTTGGTGCGAGAGTTTGAGACACATTGTTAAAGAAAGTGAAAGTCGATCTAATTACACTAATTAGTTCTATTAAGGATATTACATTTCCAGTCATCTTGGCTACAAGTTATTTGTTTAAAAGCAGAAAATACCAGTAATTGAAGAGTCTAAGGTTTATGACCATGGAGAGATACCCATTCAAGTCTTCGGCCTTGAATGCATGCGTAGGTGAGGAAAAATGCCACAAAATTATCGTAACACTTAATTATTTAATTTTTTTGCTATTAGATATGTATTTGATAGCTGTCATATACAAAATAAAACGTCATATAGAAAGCACTTACTACAAATGGATTCCTAATTTTGTTTCCATATCTATTTGGTAATGCTGTACACGTGTTTATTGGCGAACGCGAGAAGAATTCCACCTTCTTGGGGGTGCGCCCTGCCTCCACCTCACGTGCACCTCTTCAGCGCGTGGTGTGATGTTGGTGGCCCGTCTAAACCACTGCCAGTTTCTTGGAAGCAAAGTCATGAAAAGGCGTTCAGAGTAACCGTGTGTACCTGATGTTCTGACGAACAGCATGCAGTTAATGTGCTTCTGAACATGCATAAGTAAAGAATTTCTGGGTTCTTTTTGAAACTGTTTCCTAATCTCACGCCAAAATGTTAGTTCCATTTGTACCTAGGTGCAGTCCTATTACATAAAAACCTCGGAGTAACAGATGTTTTTCCCCCCCCCCCCACTTTCTTTATTATCACTGCTGAGTTCCTTTACTGTAATGTAATAGTGTAACAGAAGGATCACTGAACTAAAGGTCAGGTGATCTGGGTTTTAGTTTTCTAGTTTATATAATCTTTTTTCTCTTCACTTCACCTTCTCTGTTTAGTCTACCTTCTCACAGGGTATTGTAAAGATAAACTGAAATGAGGAAGCGCTCTAAAAGGGTAAAAGCAAATAGTATTCAAATACAAGGTATTACAATGGAAAGAAGATATTTGTACATTTTGCATAGTACTGAGGAGATTAAAGGTTTCAAAAGTCTTTGTGCTGAAAACCTTAGACGATCTGTGTGGTAGAAAGTTGTGTGTCTAGTGATAAGTATTTGTGAGCAAATGGCACGACTTCTGTTCCCCCTTCCTTTACTTTTTGTAGCGTTTTTACTTTTTCCAGATGAATGTCCTTATTTCTGTCCTTATTTCTTTCCTACCACCCAGTACACACATTTACCCACAGATACTATTTTTTTCCTTAAAAGGGAGCTACCATTAAGAAAGATGAGCCCACCGGGGCCGTGGTTGTGGCCAGAATCATGAGAGGAGGAGCTGCAGACAGAAGTGGTGAGAGTTTGAACGTTAGGCGGGCGTGGACGGGGCGCGTGGATTTTGTGTGTCACATTTCCGGGATGTAGCTAAGAGGATAACAGTCTTTTGATACAATACAACAAAACAGTAATAAGATATCGTACTCTGTGTTAAAATGTGGGAACCTATTTAGATGGTAAATTTCATTCTAGAATACTTTACGGTCTTAGCTTATATAGGCTTCCAAGGTTATATTAAGACTTAGTTCAGTGTTTCTGATTTGAAAAGTACTACTGAAAGCACACAGCCTTTTAAAAATTTATCTTAAAATGAAAGTAATGTGCATCTCTAGAAAAAGACTGAGATGCCTCTGCTGTTGCTTTGGCAGCGTTGTGATGTTACGGCCTGGGCGAGGCTGGAGCCGCAGCCTCTGAAACCTCAGAGGCCTGGGATGTGCACTGAGGGTACCACACGGTGCTTTCAGGATGGGCACACTGCAAACCACCGCTTCTTTTGTACGTAACACTGCTTACTTTCTGAATTTGCGATTTCTCAGGTCTTATTCACGTTGGCGATGAACTTAGGGAAGTGAATGGGATACCTGTCGAGGATAAAAGCCCTGAGGAAATCATTCAGATCTTGGTAAGCTGAACATTTACTTAAAAACTGCAGTGAAAATGAGGTTGAATCACTGTATTTCAGACCTGGTTGTGAACACAGGATTTGGATTTAATAGTCCAGGGTTTGGATCCAGCGCTGTTACTTAATCCCCCTTATGTCCTTGGAAAATACCTTAATCTCTTTATTTCCTCCCTGTTTTCATCTACAGAATGAGAATAAGAAGTGGTAACTCTCTCACTGGAGTGTCTGGAGCGTTAAATGAGCCAATGTAGATCACGAGTTTGACAGGGCCCATCTCAGATTAGGTCCTTAATACATGGCATGGCTTCGCTCACTCAACCGCCCCTCGCCTCCTGCTGTGCGGCCCGGTTCCTAACAGGCCACGGACTGTTACGGTCCATGGCCCGGGGGTCGGGGACACCTGCATTAACACACACACACACAAACTAGAAGAAGGGGAAGGGATTATAGGGAAGACTTCCTTTCTTTCTACTTATGCCATTTAGTATTATATAAATTCTTAATAAGGTTAGTGAGTTACTTCTATGATAAGCAGTAACAGTGATATTACCATTTTGAAATCACTCCTTTATAAAATTCTGATATTTCTACTATTAAACCCCCATTTTATGTGAGTCTCTGCTGCACTGGAGCTGCTTCCATATGCTGACAGAAGCTGGTTCAGTGCAGCTTTTCCCATCCTGGCTTTCAGTGACTTCATGCTGCTACATTGAAACTGGCTGTGATGGAAGTATTCACACCATGGAAACCGGCAGACGGTATCAATCAGGGCCTTCTTAACAAAATGGAGTCCTGGCCACCAGCACACACTGATAGCGAGAGCCTCAGGGAGGTCCACCGCCCCTCCCCCTCTCGCCTTTCCTCCCTGTCCGCCTGTCCTCCTAAATACGTACTTAGTGCTTTCACAGAGCTTACCATTTAGTGAGGGTAACAGACATTAAGAAATAATTGGGTAAGTAATTACATAGATATGGTTATGACAAATGCTAAAAAGAGAGAAAGAATGACGTAAGGGTGTGTTAAAGGCAGACCTACTATTTAAAAACAATTTTTTTGAAGTATAGTTACTTTGCAATGTCGTGTTAGTTTCAGGTGTACAGCAAAGTGATTCAGTTACACACACACACACACACACACACACACGTATATACATATGTATATCCTTTTTCAGCTTCTTTTCCATTGTAGGTTATTACACAATATTGAGTAGAGTTCCCTGTGCTCCACAGCAGGTCCCTGATAGGAAGACCTACCCTTGTCTGAGGTAGTCAGCAAAGAATTTGGGGTATTGTTGCTTGCTTTAATTAAATTAGAATGGACAATCTTTTCATCTTTTAATTAATCTGCTACATTTGGTACTTCTCTTACTAACCAGAATATAATAGAGATGAGTGTTTTTCATTATTTTTCTGATGAGCATCGCAACTAATTGAATCATGTATTTATAGCCACATTACTGGTAGTTGTAGGAATTTTGTCCCTGAAACCTGGCTGCTGAGCCTTAGATGCAGCGGTCTGAACCTTGCACACGGTCTGTTCTTGCCATTTAATCCTGTTTAAGGCACTGTGCATATTCTTTCTATTTTGAAGTAACTCAACATGGATGGTAATACATTCATCGGCATTTTAAAAGTGCACAAGAGGTAAAAGTGGTTTAGTGGTTAATGTTTTTTAACTTATTTGACAAACTTTAGTGCCTCTCACGTTACAGGAATTTCTACAAAAATAGTTTCCTCGGTTTGTTCTGTCTAAGTAGTAGAAACCCCAAGCTTGTAAATTTTTAGAATCGTTTCATTTTCTGCCTATTTGACTTTCTTCCTCCTTGGCTCCAGCGGTCTTCTTATAACTCTTTCTTTCCTCTGACATCAGGCTCAGTCTCAGGGCGCAATCACATTCAAGATTATACCCAGCATCAAGGAGGACACACCATCAAAGGAGGGCAAGGTAACCGTTCCTCAGAAACCTTTTTTTTTTGTGGGAACCAATGTTTTTCCATTTACTAAATGGAACACAACAAGTTTATCTTAATATTCTGTTTCTTAAATCAATCAGAGTTAGAAGAATGTTGGCCACTTCACATTTATTTTTTTATATTTATGCATCTGAAACGGAACTTTCTTCCAGATGTTTATCAAAGCCCTCTTTGACTATGACCCTAATGAGGATAAAGCAATTCCATGTAAGGAAGCTGGGCTTTCTTTCAAAAAGGGAGATATTCTTCAGATTATGAGCCAGGATGATGCAACATGGTGGCAGGCGAAGCACGAAGGAGATGCCAATCCCAGAGCAGGCTTGATTCCCTCAAAGCATTTCCAGGAAAGGTGAGTTCCTGGCACAGAATCATGGCCTGTCTTCAGCTGACCTTTTGTTCTCTGCAAAGTACCATTCCAGCATACTTGTGATAGAAGAAGCACTAAAACCTTGCCTTAGAATTCCTTATCCCTCAGGTTTGGGTTTCTGTTTTGTCTAACGAAGCATGAATAATGACCAAAAATAATATGACACTCTCAGGTCATATTCAGTTTTTGTTACGAAACAAATGGAAAATAGCACATTAATATCTGAAACTGTATTGATGTGAAAGATGGAAAAATAAAGAAGAGTGATTTCAGAGTGGGGAGAATTTATGAAAATTTGAAAGTAGAGGATTTATTTCTTAATTTGAGTAGATTGCATTGTGTTCATTTTTTCCTCCAACGTTCCATTTTTTTCTTAAGGCTTTTAATATTTTGGTGTTATGTTAATCTTGGATCTGTACTGAAAATTGATAGGCATATTGACCTTCTTTTCCCCCAGGAGATTGGCTCTGAGACGACCAGAAATATTAGTCCAGCCCCTGCAAGTTTCCAACAGGAAATCATGTAAGTTTGTTAATCAGAATGCAGAGTAACTAAGTCTTGCTGTTTACTTTTGACTGTGACAGCAGGTGTTTGTGGTAGAATAAGAGGTCCTATTACCTGTGATAGCGTTTGGATCATCATTTCACAAGAACCAACAAGGAACAAATTCATAGTGGGAATAGGAAAGTGAATCTTTTGAAGAAAGGGGTGTTTGGGGTTGTTTATAATAAACCCATGACTCACTCTGTAAGAAGAAAGCTAATAACTACAGCTCTCTTTGATTCTGAATTTAGGTATTTTATAATGTAACCTAAAAGGCAACTCTGATTTCTCTAAAGCTAGGAGGTTTGGATAAGATTTTTCTCGGTAAAGATTGGAGGAAAAAAATCCATCACTTTCTAGGGCACAAAAGCAATTGTGCCTAAAACGGTCATTCTTGTTCTGCTTTCTTCCTTGCTTATTTTTGACATCACAGTAACTCTGACCTTCACCCGGTCTGTTCAGAGTTATTACCAAACTAGATTAAAAGAAAACAGGAATAAGAAAAACGATGATGTAGGATTACTGGAAAAGAATGGTTTTTCTTTTAACCCAGCCTTCTCTCAGATTCTCTTTACTTCTCACCTCCCACCTCTTGTGAGTCCCCATCCTACTTTATCTTCTCTGCTTCATGGTTCTAGGTAGTTTAAGAGTTAAAAAAAAAAAAAAGCCCTTTTGTTTTCAGCATAGAAATCGTGCGTTAAAAGGTGAAATAAGCAAATAAATGGTCCTGGAATTTCACACCAACATCTGTTTTTAGTATCGTTGCATTTTTTCCCATCTCCTGTTATTTCTGTCAGTTCGTGGAAGCCTAGAGCCCAGGAATCACGTTATAAGGGAGCCAAACTGCAGTCGAGTATAAATCTCACAAGCAAGCTTCAAGCAGAGCACTGACTCAAAAGCCTGCTTGTTCTTGCTCTGTTAAGTCCGGGCAGAAGGAAAAAACACTTGTCGTAGAATGCCACGTGTCCCGCGACATCGAAAGCTTCAAGTTTAACCAGAACGTTGCATTGTTCTTAAGTGTGAAGCATTTTCACTGGCAGCTCATCCAGTGGAAGGGAGCTCTGCGGCCTCTACCTGACCTGCTCTCTGAGGGTTTTATACATTTGGGGGCCTGCACGTTGCTTATACATTTGGTGCATGGGGGATGAAATGTGTCTAACTTGAAAATGAAATAAATGGGATTCTACTCGAATCTGAATCCATACTCTAATTTGCTTGAGTTTTAGGCAACTTAGAAATGTGTAATTGGTTATAATTATGAATTTTCACTTACTTAAAAATTTTTGATGTATTTTTTTTGTTTTAAAGAACTGTGCAAAGTAGAGAGATTGTCTTCTTAATAGCTCTCCCCAAACTGGTTTCAGGATAAATGTGTGAGTGAGTGTGTGTGTGAGTGAGTGTGTGTGTGTGTGTGTGTGTGTGTGTGTGCGCGCGCGTAGAGCTCTAATTGTAATGGAGGCTATTTTGTCTTTACATAATTTCTTTTTTTTTAATTTAATTTTATTTTTTTATATAGCAGGTTCTTACTAGTGATCTATTTTATACACATCAGTGTCTACACGTCGATCCCAATCTCCCAGTTCATCCCACCGCCCCACCACCCAACCCCTCTTTCCCCGCCTGGTGTCCATATTGTTTGTTCTCTACATCTGTGTCTCTAATTCTGCCTTACAAACCAGTTCATCTGTACCATTTTCCTAGATTCCACATATATGCGTTAATATACGATATTTGTTTTTCTCTTTCTGACTTCCTTCACTCTGTATGACAGTCTGTAGGTCCATCCACGTCTCTACAAATGACCCAGTTTTGTTCCTTTTCATAGCTGAGTAATATTCCATTGTATACATGTGCTGCGTCTTCTTTATCCGTTTGTCTGTTGATGGGCACGTAGGTTGCTTCCAGACCTGGCTGTTGTAAATAGTGCTGCAGTGAACATTGGGGTGCATGTGTCTTTTTGAATTATGGTTTTCTCAGGGTATATGCCCAGTAGTGGTATTGCTGGGTCATATGGTAGTTCTAACTTTAGTTTTTTAAGGAACCTCCATACTGTTCTCCATAGTGGCTGTATCAATATACATTCCCTCCGACAGTACAAGAGGGTTCCCTTATCTCCACACCCTCTCCAGCATTTGTTGTTTGTAGATTTTCTGATGATGTCCGTTCTAACCAGTGTGAAGTGACACCTCATTGTAGTTTTGATTTGCATTTCCCTAATATGAATTTACATAATTTCTTTTATATGTTAATACTCTGGTGTTTGAGTTTCAGGGCTTGTCTTTACGGAACGTGGTCGTCCTTTCACCCTTTCTTCCTTTTCTTCTCTCTATTTTTAACCTAGATTTTGATTCACTGGGAGATGCATTGTTTGTTCTCAGAGGTAGATGTTCTTTACTTTTAAATAAAAAAATAAATCTGATCGATATTATCCAAAGTAAATACAGCGTGTAGTAAATACAGCCTCATTCAGAGAGACCGTATACTTCCGTGAAAATTAAATAAAAGGCCACTGTCTTTCTTCTCAAAAAATTGAAATTTCATTTAAAATTCTTTGAATGTTGT
The DNA here is from genome assembly GCF_963455315.2 of Globicephala melas. Taxonomy (NCBI): domain Eukaryota; kingdom Metazoa; phylum Chordata; class Mammalia; order Artiodactyla; family Delphinidae; genus Globicephala; species Globicephala melas. The sequence continues at coordinate 743,233 of NC_083315.2, read as the reverse complement.
CTCATAAACCCCTGAACTCAAAAGTTATACAAAAATCATTGCACTGGATCTGAACATTTATTTATTTATTTTTTAAATTTATTCATTTGGCCTCACTGCGTGGCACGTGGGGGGACCTTAGTTCCCTGACCAGGGATCAAACCCGTGCCCGTTGCATTGGAAGCGCGGAGTCTTAATGACCGGACTGCCAAGGAAGTCTCTGGCTCTGAACATTTTTATAAGTATTTAAAAGCACTTGGTTTTGTAACCTGTGTATCTGAAAGTGATTTTTTTTTTTAATGTAACTAAATCTTATAAAGACCATCTGACTCAACACTTCCTGGACTTCAACCTTTGGTACTTAGGTTTTTGGAATAGGACATATGTTATCATGCCCTTTGCTAAATTACAGAATAATACTATGAAGAAAAGCAGAAAGTTGATATAAAATCCTTTATTTTTATATTTTATTTTATTGAAAAAAATCTGTATATATTTTATAATCGATCTATTTAATTACATTGAATAGTCATGGAATAGGTTTTAAGAAAATTTCTGATTTAATATAAAATTTCTAAAAGAAGAATAATTCTCTCATGTTGGTGTTTATAAATTTATGAAAAATACTCATGTTGATAAAAGTTTTCTGCACTAAATTTCACAAGTGCTCTTAAAACCTAGGAAGATATTGGTTAAGCAATGAGTTTAGAATAATGACTTAAAGGTCATTAGCCAGTTAACTTTTTTGACAAATTGGTTGCTTTTGTATTAGTAGGATTTTACTCTTTATGTGATTCACAGTGTATCATCATAACTGAAGTCTTCATGGAGGAAAAGTTCATGGAAGATGGCTCTGGTGCTGTAGGGCTTCAGCTAGCGTGCACACAGAGGTCAGAAAGGACTGGAGCACCCCAGTACTGTTATCTCTGCCTTTATATTTGTGCTAGAGCTCTGGGTCCGGGCTCCATGGATAAAAAGTCAGAAGCCGTGGTAGTACCGACCTCCTCCGGCTTCTCAACTGGCACCCTTATGCAGAACTCTGAGTGTGGGTGGTGTTCATCCTTGATGCTTGGTTATTTCCTCTCCTTAGGAATCTTGGAGTATCTAATGCACATACAGAAAACAGGCTCTTCAAACGAGGTGTTCCTCGCTGTGACCAACGTTTAGGTTGTTCTCAGCAGGACACGGGGTGCGTGTTTGGGGCCCAAGTAAGCGCCTAGCTCATGTCTCAAGCAGCACGTAGGGGCAGTTCTCCTGACAGACACTTAGCAGCTTGCAGTTCTTGTGTCGATAGAATTTACCCTACGACTTTCCTGCCAAAGCTTATTGTTACAGTTCAGTTGCATATACAAAGCCATATGATAGCACCTAACCTTTGAAAAGAAATATGAATTTCTTTGATTACTTGAAATATTGTTTGTTCCCTTTCTATTGAAACATAAGTATGTAAGTTAGGAATTAGCTTCTTAGTAGCATAAACAGTAACTTTAACTTCAATCCGATGTAACTTATATTTAAATCGAGTTCTTATTCATGTACCATATTTTACTGCAGAATGTTCAAGTATGATACTTACTTACAGTGCTTGGTTTCCTTTTTTTAGTTATCAAAGTATAAATAGCTGAACATTTCTAATAATGCTGATTGAATAATATTAATGAAGACGTTTTCTTTTACAAAATAGCTCTAATAGAATTCTAGTAATAAATAAACGAGAAATCAAAAATGTACAATTTATTGGCTTTTTAAAAATTAGAAGGTAAAGACACAAAATAATTTAGAACTTGTTTTAACCGATTTTGATGGTTATCATGTGGGTAAAAAAGAAAATATGTGACTGCAGGCAAGAGGTGTCCATTCAAACAGGCTGTCACCAAATTCACTCAAAGACAAGTATTTTGTGGATTGAAGATCTCAAGCTACCAACAACAGAATTTAAACGTTGAGGAAAAGAGTGAATTCATTCTTCATGGCACCAGTGTTGTGGAAGACCAGACTTTTGAGCATACGATATATATCATTGCTCTACAGGTTGTTGTAATACTGCTTTCCAAGTTGAATAAGCACCTTCTTCCTGGCATCTTAGATAATGTTTATTTACCGTGTTCACACATAAATTTAATTCAGAAATGAACAAATAGATTGCTTATGTTCTTAAATTTCTGTATCTAAAACTGTGTCAAACATTTTTTTAATATTGGTGGGATCATGTGTAACAGAAACATACGGGGTTTTAAAAATACTGGAAATATTTCTTTCCCCTGACGCTCTTTGGGAGGTGCCGAAGATCGCAGCTCCTGTAGAAAGAGGTGGAGATGGATTAACTTGTAAACTGCACCTCTGACTGTTCACACCATGAGACGGTTGAGGTCAAGGCGTTTCTTGCTGCTTACGTTCCGTCTGTGATATCCTTACCTATGTAAAGATAACACTGTCAGGGTGTGTGTTTAGCTTTTCCATCTGAGAGGTGCTAAGCCGTATGGTCTCTGGGGACCCGACGTCATGCAGGTAAGAGGGTTGATCAGCGGTTAGGGGTCTGGTCTTTGGTCATGGATCACTGCAGCCTTTTAGGGGAGATGGCATTGAGCGGTGAGGGGTCTGAGAAAGCAGTTTCTAGAGTGGGGCTCTAACTTTGCCCCCAGACTATCCCACTGATAGAGACCAGCTTCTCCACTTGTCAGGAGTATCAGACACGTCCCATGCGGGGTGACCTCCAGTGACCGGGGAAGTCCCTCCTGCCTGGTGCGCAGAGCTCATCAAGTGCTTTTCATGTGAGCCTCCACACTCCTTTCTCTGAGGACGGCAAGTCTCTCTCTTCGTGACCTTGGCCTCTCTCTGTGCTTTTTATAATTGTCACATCCTGCACGTCCGTGCTTGGTGACGTAGCATGGACTCTTGCTGTGGCCGGGAGAGGAGAGGGCCCCTCCCCAGCTCTCCTGGCAGAGAAACACCTGAGAGGTTGATGTTTCGGGGCGGGCCAGAGGCTGGAGCAGCAGAAGGTGGACGGAAGTAGTCGGGAAGCTTGAAAGAAATGTGTTATTTCCGTTGACCTTTCCCCTGACGTGCATTTTCTGGCTTGAAGCTCCAGGTATTAAAAAGTGACTTCTGATGTGATGGCGTAGCATGGTAGTTCAAAACTCAGACCCTGGAGCCAGACCGCGTGGGTCCACAACCCAGCTTTGCCACGTACGACTGCTCCCTCCCTTTCTGCCTCTCATTCCCCATCTGTAAGATGGGGATAATACTTCCGACCTCATAGAGTTGTTGGAAAATTAAGTTTATGCGTTTGACATCCATGCAGCAGTGCCTTACCAAAGGCAGTCCTGCCGCTTATCCCAGCTGTCTCCTGAGGTCTTACCCTCTGTGTATTTTCCCCCTTTGTTTTTCCTACTGGATGTCTATTAAGCATGTGCTTGCTATTGGATATTTGCGTGTGTTGTATCGTGCTAAATACCATTCTCTTCCTACTTAAGAACGGCAAGGAGGAAATACTCTTTTGCCCATTTATGGAGCCTGTTTAGGACCTCTTATTAGCATATGAAATATACATATACCACATGTAATTTCAGTTACAGATTTTATTTTGTGGATTGGCTTTGGTGTTTTAATTTGTGTGTGTGTGTGACATGGCTTTTATCATCTGCTTTATGTGACATTGAGTCTTTTTTTTTTTTTTTTTTTTTTTTGAGGTACGCGGGCCTCTCACTGTTGTGGCCTCTCCCATTGCGGAGCACAGGCTCCGGACGCACAGGCTCAGCGGCCATGGCTCACGGGCCTAGCTGCTCCGCAGCATGTGGGATCTTCCCAGACCGGGGCACGAACCCGTGTCCCCTGCATCGGCAGGCGGACTCTCAACCACTGCGCCACTAGGGAAACCCTGACATTGAGTCTTTAATCATGAGTGCAGTACTCAAGCTATCCTGCTGTCTCTATCAGAAAATACACTCTGTTCAACACTCAACTTTACAGCAGAAATGTCTGAGGTCACAGCTTGATCAGTCTTAAACACAGCTTGTGTTATTTCTACCTAGATGCCTGGCTTGGCTATCCTGTGTCACATCATTCATTGTTTGTTTTCTAATAATTTGTTTTAGATGCACATGACATTTCAGAGCTACTAAGAAATGAGGGTAAATAAACTCACAACTTGAGTGACTCATACTGTGAGCCTGAATAATAATGATTTGCTTGTCATTTCGGCAAATACTGTCCAAATAGAGCTAATGCAGTTTGAAGGCCCATAGGTATTTGAAAAGTAAACATAGGCTGTTGTGCACTTTCTCCTAAGTGTTTTCTTTGGCTGTCGTGCTGCGTGTGAAGGGAGAAGTGAGCAGAGAACTGTTCTCATCGGTCCTGTTCGCTCTGGAAGGTCATGTAGCAAAATATCTCCTACCTTGACTTGTGGTTACAATCTGCTTCTGTTAAATTTCCAGTTCTTTTTCCTCCCTCGACTGAAGATGGTGTCTCCTAGGTCAAACCTAACTCATAAAATGTTGTCTTATTAGTAACTTAAGAATCATTTCAGATTACTTCTCAAGATACCTTTCATCAAGTAATATAGACAGAATGAAAAGAAAGGGTTCTGTCTGATTCTTTTCATATGTGTAATAAGTTGACAGTTGTCAAGATATTGTTAAATTTACAGAATATATAGACATTTTAAAGGCGAAATTTGTTGTTTCTAAAATGTTTCCTTCTTTTCACTGTTTCCATCATGCAATATCCTCAGTTCTAAACAGATTAGTTTAGAAACAGAACTGTTCCATGAAAATAAATATAATCCCCTTATTGAAGGTATCATTTTGAAAAAAATACTGATTTTGTTCCTAGTTATTTTCCCCTTTGGGGTATTTAATAAGCTATATGAAGACTTTGTGTTTTTACTGCTTAAGTGTATACATTATTTTTAGGCCATAACTACCATGTAGTCTAAAATGTAGTTTTTCACAAATTCTATTTATTCATTGACTAATTACTTTGAAATATTTAAAATACGTTTGTTTTTTTCCTTTGGCTTTTCTAAGATGAGGAAACAGTTGAGTGTGGTAGGTGGATTTTTTGTCCCTTGGATGTAACCTCTTCCTACTTTAATTGTATTTTCTACACGTTTAATCATATCCTCTTTTTTTTTTCCTCCTCTTTTTTTTGTGTGTGTGCTTCTCAGAGGAAATTAAAGGTACATGTATAAAAGTTTCCCTGCGTAGTCTAGTAACTTTGTTCAGTACACGTGTGTAGAGAATTAAGCTGACCACAGCAAGCAGTTTGTAAAAGATCATGGTACATCCCAACTTTCACCGTAACGTTACAGGACCAGCAGTCATGGTTGGACTTTGTTTTTGAAAGAAATGTACACTTTTTTTTTTGCTTCATATAGCAGAAATGTACACAGTATTCTAATGTAGTACGTTGTTTTTATCTGTCAGTAGTCTCAAATAAAGATGAATGAAGAAAGCAATGTTATTCAGATACACTGACAGACTTATTATTACGTAAGGATGTGAGGAGAGTCTTCTCAACTATTTGATTTCTGTAGTCTGTGCTGTTAGTTTTAGAAGTATACTTATATAAAGATTAGAAGCCTAAAATAAGTAGGACTCCATGACTTAAATTAAAATTTTAAGATATGCATAACCCAGTATTCATTTAATTCCTGGAAATAATTAATAGCGCATTGTTTATTCTAAAATGTTTTCATCTGTTCATCCTTTTTAAAACAAAATAAAAATAGAAGTCCTGTGCCTTTATTCCTTCCCCGCATGGACTCTCTTTTTATCAAAAGAAAGGCTGTATTTTCATTTTAACCTTTCTGTCTACTCCAGTGAGCCAAAATAAGTGCTATATTTTACGTATTATCAAAGAGCCTGATTTACAAAAATAAATTTACTTTGGGGATCAAGTGTTGTAATTTTCTTGACTGTGAAAGTATAAACGTATCAGGCAAGTCTGTTATAATTTTCTTGGAACTGCAGTAAAGGCACTTCCAAAGAAGCTTGAAAAAAGAATTGCATGATGTTTCAGAATGTTACTGTAAACTTAAATATAAAACAAAATGTTTTATGTTTAAGAGTAGCGTTGTGAGGGCTGGGCTGTGCTGTGCTGTGTGACTGTGTGAAGTGATTTATTGTTTTGCATCTGTGGCTGGGCTTCTAACTGTTGTGCTTTGTTTCTTGGCTTCTGTTCTGTCTGCTTTTACTCTCCATCCAGAAGATGCTGAATATGGTGGTATCAGCAGTGGAACCTATCTAGGTGAGCAATTGGTCATGGAAGAGGACTTCTTTCTGTTGCTTTCTGTAAAGCCATGTTTTGTCTCAAATTAGCATATTTTCATTAGCATGCTCTGGTATCGGCGGGGGGTAGCGTGAATCTTTATTTTAAACTGCCTCAATCGGTTGGACACAAAGGGAGTCAGTGTGTGCTTTGGTTTATTATTCAGGAAGCTTCCCAGATGCTCTGTTTTTGTAAACCATCATGTATTTTTTGATAGAGGGTGAAAAAGCATCTATATATGCTGAGTACGTTTACTGAATTAGTTGTATCTGGACTTTTCTAAATTATCTGGTTAGCTGTGAACTATTCAAAGCTTCTGAGTAACTTATGTCTTCCTAAATAACTCTTTGGTTCTGTTTTCTAATGATTTATTATCCCCATAACACTCCCAAAATAACCATCGACTGACCAGTTTCCAGTACAATTAAGCCTTATGATTAACTTGCTCATCTGTTTTGGAAGGAAACTTTCCAGTTTGGAGATGCCAAGCGATGTTACAAACAAAATCCATGATATCCAGAAACTGTTAAAGGCGTCAGAAGCATCTTCCTCTCCATTCAGACCTTTCCGCGCTCTGCCGTGCGTTCGAACACTGACAGATTCTCCACCTGCAGTAGTGAGAGGTAGCGGTGTGGAAACTCAGTTTGAGAGAGAAATCCTTCAACCTCCTTATTTTCAGATTAGTATTATGTACACGATGATGGTATCTCTTGGTTATTGAAGAAATGGGCCAGATACTGTATTTGGTATTTAGTGCATCTTATCTCTCATATGGTGAGATTGGAGTATTTTATCCGCTTTACAAAAAGGAAACTGAGGCTCAGAAAGCTGAAAGGATTTACGTAGACAGTACATGGTGCGTCCTGGTTTCAAATCCACATCTGTGTCGATATAGTACCTACTGTATCTGTATCTATGTACATCTGTGTCGATATAATACCTACTGTATCTGTATATCTATGTACATCTATGTAGATATAATACCTACTGTGTCTTTTACAGTATGCTGCCCTATAGCTTTTCATTCTACAAAACAAATTGAAAAAAAAAAACCATGTAGAATATAGGGTATTCTAATTTTTAGGCTAGAAAAACTATAATTTACGGAGAGAACTGGATGATCAGAGAGAGGTTACAATTTCAATCATTCTTCTCTCATTTCAGTACAGTACAGCGTGCCAGATACTCTGTGTATCCATTGATCCCCGCCCTTCCCGTTTTGGAAAGCTTAGTGGCTTTTGAACAGCAAGCGTTTATTATTCTCCTGTTTCTGTGGTCAGCTGGGTGGCTCTGCTCTGTGTCAGCATGGCGAATCGCTGCAGTCTGGCTGTCTGGCTGGGGTCTGGTTGGTCTGGTGGACAGGAGTGCTCAGCTGGGCGAACTTGTTTCTGTTCCACGTAGCTCTTCACCCTCCAGTAAGCTACCCATGTGGTGGTCTCAGGGTTCTGGAGAACAGCAGAGAAAACCATCTCCAGTATGTAAGTGCTATGAAGCCTCTGCTCACATCACATCCTCTGATGGCCCATTGGGCAGAACAGGTCTCGTGGCCAGGCCACGGTCAGCGTGGGAGGGGCTGGCCGGGAGCTGGCAGACAGGGAGAGGCCGTCACTGCAAGCTTCTGCCTCTCTCCAAAATAGAAAGAGGGACACCTATTCTCCCCAACTTTCAGGGCTTATCTTTGGTCTGTTAGATGGTAAGTATATATCCATCCAGGGAAGAACTGTGGCATAAGGCAGCGTTATTTGGTGAATGTCACATAAAATGCTGTAATTCGGAAGGAATGATTGTGGCAGCCTGTGGCAGTGAGGACTCAGCCCCACAAGAGGTGATGTTAGAACTGGCGCCGGGGTTTAGGTGGAATTACAGTTAGACCAGAGGATGAGGGTAGAGGCAAGAGCATGGACAGAGGTGACTGTTGCAGAGCACAGGGCGTACTTAAGTTTGGGTGACGTGTAGACGATAGCACTGCAGAATTAGCATGGCGCTCGATAACGTGAGATCTTCAGTGACAGGCCAAGTAACTTTACACATTTTATTAACGTTTTGCCTGGTTTTTGCACTCATTCTTTGTATAAAATTTTATCCAAAGAATGAAATCTGGGTTTTAATTTACATCTCTCTTATAGAATGTAGAGTTTTATAAAATTAATATTTAATCAGCAAATATGAATTGAAGTACGAAAGCAAAGGTGGTCAGCGTGACGGGCTTCAAAGGGAATGAGTTCTGATAAAATGCCACTGCGTCTGGAAACTCGTAGTTACCGGCAACGTCTGAGCAATGACTGTACAGGGAGCCAAAGCCTTGCAAGTAAGAGTAGACGGGGAAGGAAGAGGTCAGCTGAGTTCAAGGTGGTTTGTGTAGTCGAGGGTTAGGAGTATTTAGTGGGAGAGGATAATCGGATCGCTTCTGTAGCAGAGATGAGGGACTGATGATAAAGGATTGAAATTCTGAGATAGGAACTAGTTCGTTGGTCAAAGCCCCAAAGCAGATGAGATTGAGGATAATTAAGACCATGGGATCTTAATCACTTAGATTAAGGAGTTTGGCATTAGGGGGTGAAGTGAACCATGCAGATACCCCAGGTGCCAGGAAAAGATTTCTTTGGAAAACGTAGAGGGCTTCATCCTTCCAAGACACCACTCTGCACCCCCCAATTACGGATGAAACTAGGGCACCATCCAGGTAAAATGGGAATATCATGATCATGTAATAATTGGTGTCAGCCTGGGGAGCTCAGAGACAGTCTTCAGGCTGTGTTTAGGCGAAGGATATATTTTTGTTAGACCCACAAATATGAGAAATTTCATGTAAAAGTTTCTGGCTCCTTTGACAAAAGATTTGACCAAACTAGGCCTTCATTTCGCAGTGTTAAGAATTAGCTGGGGCTGAGTTACAAGGGACCCCTTAAATGAACACGGCCCTGCCGCTCCGTGGGCTGGCCAGCACTGAGACAGGGGTCCCCCAGCACTCCCCGGCAGTCGTGTTGATGCTTTAATCGTGAAGTATTTCTTTGTATCCCTGTCCTGAAATGTGGCGAAAAAAAAAATAACCAAAGAGCAGTTAAGGGAAAATGGGACCACCTAGTTCTTCGGAGGAGTAGTGTCGTACAAAATGCATTGACAGCATGCAATTGAAGATTTTTCTGCCGTCTAGCTTCTGTTGGCTTTTGGATTTTGCAAACTCTGATTATAGAGCCTCGCTATCGACTCCATTCAGCTCCTGGTCTTGGAAATGAGTTTTCCTTTCCATACCTGACTGTGGCCAAGAGGAAAGCATGGTCGACATGGTTTAGCAGATGTGCATTATGACATCTTTTCTCTCTGGTCTAAATGCTTGTTCTGATACATGTGCAGCAAGAGATCCGCAGATTCAAGGCACCTAGAGGTTCATTTAGGTACAGCTGAGGTCAGATATCTGAGAAGAGAAGCATACAGTAAGATGACTTTGTATTAAAAAAAGCATATGGGGCTTCCCTGGTGGCGCAGTGGTTAAGAATCCGCCTGCCAGTGCAGGGGACATGGGTTCGAGCCCCGGTCCAGGAAGATCCCACAGGCCGTGGATCCACTAAGCCCGCGAGCCACAACTACTGAGCCCGCGCGCCTCAACTACCGAAGCCCGTGTGCCTAGAGCCCACGCTCCTCAACAAGAGAAGCCACCGCAATGAGAAGCCCACGCACTGCAAGGAAGAGTAGCCCCCGCTCGCTGCAACTAGAGAAAGCACGTGTGCAGCAATGAAGACCTAATGCAGCTATAAATTAATTTTTTAAAAAAGTTTATTTAAAAAAAAGATACGACATAATAGGATACAGAAATTAATAGTGTTTCTGATAAAAGATTTTTCTTTTAAGGAAGCCCTTCAACTAACGACCACAGATCGAAAATTGTTTCTTTTTCAGAATACACAAGTTTGATGGTAGTTTTCTGGATATCTTTTGTAGTATTAAAGAGTTACTTTGTTACAAATAGACTGAGCAGATGGACTGTTCTGTGGAATTGTTTTTCCCCCTCAGAAGCCAAACCCTCAACATGCTACAGATTTTTGTGCATTTTTAGAAGCAGTGTCATAGCAGCACGCTAACATTTGTGACAAAGCTGTTTTTTGGTGAAAGTATTATTTGTTAAACACCTTTAAATATAGTGACTTAATGCAGTACTGTGGCTTTTTATTAGCTTTTCTTCTTTTTTTCCCTTGAATAATCCTATCTCTACCTATTTTTTTCTATCAGGTTCTTTGTCAGTCTCCTGTTAATGTGACGAGCCCTTTCTCTATCATGAATATTAACCCTCTCTCTGCCGTGTGCATTTTCTTCTGGTCTTTTGGTTGCATTTTACCTTCTTTCTTTTTTTTTTTTTTTTTTTGGCGGTACGCGGGCCTCTCACTGTTGTGACCTCTCCCGTTGCGGAGCACAGGCTCCGGACGTGCAGGCCCAGCGGCCATGGCTCACGGGCCCAGCCGCTCCGCGGCATGTGGGATCTTCCCGGACCGGGGCACGAACCCGTGTCTCCCGCATCGGCAGGCGGACTCTCAACCACTGCGCCACCAGGCAAGCCCGCCTTTTACCTTTTTTAAAGGCCAAGTTTATCATCGTGTAGACATTTTAATTTTTGCACAGTCAAATCTGTGAATTCTTTCCTTTGTCTTCTGAGTTTTCGTTTGTATTCCCCACACCAAAATTATTAAAAATTTTTAATTTATATTTTTATCAAAGTAATGTGTACGTTAGGTTGAAGCGTGTGAAATTGCTGTTTTTTGTAGGTCAGAAGGCATTAGAATGTCAGCAGTTTCCCATGGCTCTATTTAATAAATTGTTTGAAGAGTCAGGTAGCGTCAGTCGTCTTGCAGCCACAGACAGGAGCCCCTTTCCCTCTTCCTCCTTAGTGCTGTGTCCTCCCTCAAGAGACACCCACTTAGCTCTGGTTAACAGTTTCTTCTGGTATTTGCAGAATAAAACTTTCTTATAATGCTGTTCCTAGCGTTTTTTCCTAATATTTATTGAGCGCCTGTTATGTTCCAGACTTTTCTGGGTGCTGGCATTTCAACAGAGATCCAAACAGACCCCCTTTCGTAGCGCTTCTGTAAGAGGGTGCGGTAGAGACAGGTAGCTGTAAGGGGGTGGGGTGGAGACAGGTAGCTAAATAATTTATACAATACATCCGATGGTGAGAAGTACCATGAAGAAAAGTGAAGCAGGAATGGTGCTGGGGCGGGTGAGGACACGCAGGTTTCACCAGGGTGGTCACGGAAGGGAGTTCGACCGTTCAGACAGAGCCCTGAAGCATCTGTGGAGCAGGGAGGAGAGCAGTGTGGCCGAAGCGGAGTGAAGAAAGGAGAGAGCGACAGGAATCGAGGCTGGCGAGGTAACAGGATGCCGGTGCAAGGGCCGCTCAGCCCACTTCTTCGGCCCTTAGTCTGTGTGAGATGGGAAACCACGGAGGGGTTGGAGCAGAGCAGTGACCTGCCCTGACGTGGACTTAAGGGTCACCCGGGCTGATCTGCTGAGAGCCAGGGCAGAAGCGGGCAGCTGTGTGTCATCCAGGCAAGGAGTGCCTGCCGCTCGAACCAAGACGTCGTAGGTGGAGGCGGGGAGAAGACAGGAGGCTCTGGGTGTACCTTCAGATACAACCGACGGGATTTTCAGACCAGTTGGAGAATCAGGGATGAGCTTAGTGACTTCAAGGACGGAGTGACCATTTGCTGAGCTGGTCCAGACAGCGGAGGCGGGTATCGGGGTGGGGAGCGTTTCGGGAATTCCGTTGGGATAGGTTGCGTTTCAGACGTCAAATAGAGATGTCGGACAGGTGATTGCAGGGACGGCTCTTGCACTGAGGCTCTTGATTTCGGAGTTGTTGATATTAGATCAAATTGAAAGCCATGAAGCCAGATGAGATCACCAAGGAGTGAGTGATGACACGGGCAAGAAGAGAACCCAAAGTGAGGTAAGGAGAAGAAAAACCGGGACTGTGACTTTGTAGGAGCGAAGTAAAAATAACATTTCAGGGAGGAAGAAGCGATCACCTCTGACAGATGTTGCTGATGAGTCAAAGAAGAGGAGAAAAAGAGAGCTGACCATTGACTTTGCAGCGTGGGAGTTACAGCAGCCTTGTGGGCGGTTTCGGTAGCTTGGTTGGGTCAAAAAGCATTTGACAAAATCCAACACCCTTTTGTGATAAAAACTGAACAAACGAAGAATGGAAGGGAATTTCCCCAACCTGATAAAGGGCATCTACTAACAGCATACTTCATGGTGAAAGGCCGACTGCTCTCCCATGAGCAGAAACTAGACAAGGATGACCGTTCTTGCCCCTTTACTTGACGTGTACTGGAGGTTCTACAGCAGTTAGGCAAGGAAAAGAAAGAAAAGGCCCCCAGACTGGAAAACAAGTCGTAAAACTATCGCTGTTGGAAGATGACTTCATTTTGTATATAGAAATCCCTTTTTCTGCTCCAGTTGGAATGGTCGTGTAGCTTTTTCCCTTCAATCTACTAATGCAGTGTAAACATTGATTGATTTCATACGTTGACCTTGCATTCCTAGGGTAGATCCCACTTGCTCATGGTGTATAGTCCTTTTCAATATGTTGTTGAGTTTGAGTTGCTAGGATTTTGAGGATTTTGCATGCATATTCATAAGGGATATTGGTCTGTAGATTTTTTTTTTTTTCTTGTGATATCTTTGTCTGATTTTGGTATCAGGATGATACTGGCCTCATACAATGAGGTGTGAAGTGTTCCCTACTCTTATATTTTTTCAAAATATTTGTAAAGTATTGTGTTAATTATTCTCGAAACATTTGATTGAATTCACCAGTGAAGCCATCTGGTCCTGGGCTTTTCTTTGTGGAAAGTTTTTTGATTACTAATTCAGTCTCTTTGCTTGTAAGAATCTGTTCAGATTTTCTCTTCTTTTTTCAGTCTCAGTAGTCTCTGTCTCTCTAATAATTTTTCCATTTCATCTAGATTATCTAATTTGTTTTTATAATATTTTTTATTTCTTCAAGGTCAGTAGTAATGTTCGTTCCTAATCTTAATAATTTGGGTAGGTAACAGTTTGTCAGTTTTATTGATCCTTTCAAAGAACCAACTTTTGGTTTTATTGCTTTTCTCCATTTTAAGGGATGCTGAAATGTTGCAATTAATTTCTCCACTAACTAGGAAGTGTTCGTTTATTCTAAAATTTTAATATTTCCCTCCTAATCGTTTGTATTAGTCGGGCAACAGAATGTGTTTACATACACACGCACACATATACACACACATACACACACGCACGTACACAGAGATTTTAAGGAATTGGATCGTGTGATTGTGGAGGCTTGATAAATCAAAATCTGCGGGGTAGGTGGCAGACTGGAGACCCAGGGAGGAGTTGCAGTTTGGGCCCAGAGGCCGTCTGCTGGTGTCACCGAGTCCAAGCTCACTCTGCTCGGCTGCAGGACAGGCCAGCGAATCGGAGACGAGGTGCTGCGGCAAGGAAGACGACTTCATTTGCAAAGCCGGCAGATGGAGAAGATGGCAGACTAGTGTCTCTGAAAAACCATCTTATTGGGGTCTGGTTGCCACTTTCTTTCATAGAATCAGCGAGGGCGAGGTGGTGAGGGAGTAAAGTAAAAGGGCCATTAGTCTTTCAGAACATCTCCTGAAATGACCAGCCTCGGGGAGGGGATGTGTTAATTTCTTTTTTCTTGTAGCCATTCACAGGTGGGCAGGGTTCCCTGAGGCAGGCCATTGTGTATGATTATAACAACAAAAGCAACGAAAAGCAAAGGTTAAAGTAAAATAAACAGATCCAATGGAGTTCGTTGGATTTATCTCTTCCCTGTTACAGTTGCAGAAATCCTTCTTGTTCAGGGAGAGGTTAGTCTCTCCTCTATTAAGGCCTTCAGCTGATTGGATAAGGCCCACCCCCATAATGGAAAGTAACCTGCTTTATTCCAAGTCTCCTGATCTAAATGCTAACCTTATCCAAGAAACACCTTTGCGAGAAGCATCTAGAATAATGTATGACCGTCTGGGCACTGTGGCCCAGCCAAGCTGACACAGAAGATTAACCGTCACATTCCCTATCCCGTTATTCTACTTTACCTATCTATATCTGTGGTAATTATTGCAGTGAGGAAAAATTTACCCTTTGGAGATTTAATATGTCTTCCGCATCAAATGTTTCCCTCACTAAAAGAAGTCATTTAAACCGTACAAGTCAACAACATGCAATGGATTTGTGACGTTTCAGTCGATTACTGCCTGTCCTACGAAACACCCGTAGTATTCTGGTGACGTCAGATCCCAGCCTGTGCCACTGCGCTCACAGGCGGTAGCGCGCCTCGTCTAACAGAACCCCGACGTGCACAGGATGCGCCTGCATCCGCCTTCAGCACGGGGCACCTTCTCCGGTTCTAGGACCACTCTGGAACATAGCCACGGGAGTTCCGAGAAATGCTACCATCTCATGAGGTCTTTTCCAAGGACTATTTAAATAGAGGAATTTCTGAGACCCTTCGCCTTGCCCCTCATCTGCCTCTACACTGCATCTCCTGAGTCCACAGAAGGAGAAGAGAAGCAGAAGGGATTACCGTGCAGGCAGAATACCCTTGGACCCCAAAATGGGAATGCCCAGGGTCCCTGTTGATCTAAATGAGGCCTATACTCAGTGAATACATTTGATCATTTTCACTTTCTCTGATGTGCGTAAAATCAAGCACAAAACAGCATATATAAGTAGCCCTTTCCGTGATGACTGGTTACATTTTTGAAAAATACATTCCATGTCAAAATGATCAAAGTTGACTCTTTTGAAAAAGTAACATTGTAACACTCCAATAATTGGATGTCCGTTTGTATAAGAATGATACCTTAAAACCATATTTAGTGAGCCATAACTGATACGAATGTACACTGGTTTGTAGTGTAACACGCTGCATTTCTTAAAGTTCAGTGTCTTTATCAATAAAAGAGGTTTGGCTGTTACTAGTGGAAGGAAGGAAAAAGCTCACTGACTAGGCGGTGTAAGTTGTATATTGTTTGCATACAATTAATAAAGTGAAGGCAAATTGATAGTATGCTGTAAATATGAATTGCAAACGTTGCACCTGTGTGTGTGTGTATATGTATATACTTAAAGTATATACACATGTATACACACCCACACACATGAATTAGTAGCAGCAATTCATTTCCTGCTCTAAGCTCTCAGCAACTTCCTTTAGCTTTGGTGGATGGCGTGAAAGTTAGTGTTTTTGGTCTGTGTGTCTGCACGCGCGCATGTGCTGGCTTCCGAAGGGTGATTGCTTCTCAGTGGTAGAAGCGCAAGCTTTAACGATTCTCTCTGCTTTTTCCTACTACAATACAAAATAGTCCATATGAAGAGAAATTGGTTTTTTCTTTAATTGGTAAGAATTGCAGAATGTTTTTGCTCTGTATAATTCATTATAGAAATCGTGTTATAAACAATTCACAAAGCACTGCTTATCATGCATCTGTCTTCAAACATAATTTCTTGCAAATGATCTCCTAAAAAAATCATCAGTTTTTCTCCCCTTCTGCCCCTGCTGGAGGATGTCAAGCATTTTTTTTTTTTAAAACAAGATCAGTTTGGGGACTTCTATAAGTTAAAACTGTTCTTTCTGTTTAACTACAGTGTTTACCATAAAGTTCAATAAAAACTGAGCCATCCATTTGCTGTTATTTCTTTTAAAAGCTATTATTTATCCATCTCTACTTCTGTGTTTCTTCCTAATCCTGTCTCTTATTTGTCCAGTGTTTAAACACCAGTGAGCCTCTAGTTATATTGCCTATTTTATAAATCTAGCAAAAATTCCCATTTGTTCCAATATTCAGTCATTTTATTAACGAATGCTATGTAGGTTAACTACAGCTATGTCAAAATTTACTGCCTTAATATTTTTTCCAAAAAAATAAAATTTATACAGAGAGAACATTTAGAAGCATTCTTTCAAAAGTGGTACAGGTTATTTCTTGAACAAGAAAGAACTCTGCGTAATCTTGACATGTCTGGAATACTACTTGGAAATACTTTCTCCGACAGAAAGAAACCATTTCTGCTTGGAGAATTTTAGGTTGCATAGACTCAACTTAAAAAAATACATTAAAATTTCAAATCCAATTTTACCCCTTTCAGAATTATATTTTTATATTAATTTTTATGTGTGCATACTGTATTTTCTCATAATTTTGAAAGAGTAAGTTAGAACTCATTTCTTTATTAGCTGGCTGGAAGATTAAATTCTCATGTGGTTTTTCTATTTTTTTTAATGGTAATGCTGTGCTGTGCTTTAAAAATATTGTTTATGGTATCGGGAAAACTTTTTAAGACCTAGGTAATTTTTTTTCTTGGAAATTGCAAATTGATATTTTATATTAGCTTCCATGATTTCATTAGGTACTTTGAGTTTCTATTTTTATTTTTTGCTGGAGATGAGTTGAAAGGTTCAAGGGTAATTATGGTATTTGAACATTTCTTTATACTGAAAGCAACTTTTGTGTCTGTGACATTCCAGAGGTGAATTTTCCTTGTTTGAAAGCCATTTCCCCCTTTATATACAAAATTAGCATATGTATGGCTAGTTAATATAATCCACGATAACATTTAGTTTTCTTTTTTTTTCCCCTGACACTGTTTTATAAGATGGATGTAGAAGGTGACTAATCCAGCCACTCCAGATCTCAGTAACTTTTACAGTTTACTGTTCACGTTGCTTTTCAGTTTAAACTTCCTCCCAAGATTTTTACTTGTTTGTTGTTTTAAGATGTTCTTAATTATCTTTCTTTGTCTTTGGGATAATTTTATGATGGGCATAGTATGGGAGCATCACTTCAACAGTAAGTCTGTCTTAGGATAATGTTACTACATAGTGTTTACATGTCTCTTATGTTTATATCATTATAACAAGATGGGCATTATATTCAAAATGTTGATTTTAATGGAAATTTCCAACATTCTGTTGTCAGGAGCCTGTTGTATAATAATTCCCAGCCGCTTAGTTTTTATTAATGTCTACATGAGTTCTTTTTAAGTCTTCTTTAAAAGTTCATTCATAGTAATATTTTTCTCTTCCTTTTTTTTGATAAATTTATTTATTTTATTTATTTATTTTTGGCTGCGTTGGGTTTTCGTTGCTGCGCGCGGGCTTTCTCTAGTTGTGGTGAGCGGGGGCTAGTCTTCGTTGCGGTGCGCAGGCTTCTCATTGCAGTGGCTTCTCTTGTTGTGGAGCATGGGCTCTAGGCACGTGGGCTTCAGTAGTTGTGGCGCGTGGGCTCAGTAGTTGTGGCTCACAGCCTCTAGTGCACAGGCTCAGTAGTTGTGGTACATGGGCTTAGTTGCTCCGCGGCATGTGGGATCTAACCAGACCAGGGCTCAAACCCTTGTCACGAGCATTGGCAGGCAGGTTCTTAACCACTGCATCACCAGGGGAGTCCCTCTTCCTTGTTAAGGTGCCTATTGAACTCATTCAATATTGCATTGGTCAAATTAATCCATTGTGTTAAGAGAGTAACTTTCATCCAACGTTTTTGGCAGTTCTCCCAATTTTTTTTTTTTTGAAAAGCACATTTTAGTATATTTAAGGTGAGAAAATAATAATTAAAATGCTTATTTTTACCTTCTTTTAAGAAGATAAGCACTTTTCTTGATTATGTTAAAATAAATGTATTTCTTCAAAAAATCAGGAAGTTTAGAGTGGACCCTTCTATAGACCTCTAATTTTTGAGGTGCCTATGACCAATATTGCTCTGTTATAATTCAAGCAGCTTTCACTGAAACTCTTCTTTCCCAATCTACCAACATCTGTAACATTTAACATATTAAGAGCTTATATTCTTAAAAACATTGGGGCTGCATAATATCTGATGTTATTATATCAGGTTGGTTACAGAAATGTAACCAAAGATGGAAACGGTGCCGTTTGAAAATCCAAGCGGTCACACAGTAGGATTTATTTTCTTGTAGTTAACAGAAAGGCAGGTCGCACTCTCCTTCACACCTGTGGTTTTTGAGGCTCTTGGTGTTGGTGGTGAGTTACCTTGGCTCTGCTGGTGGTGGGGGGGGTGCCTTTTGTGTTAATGGAGATGACTGCCCATAAGATGATCGTGTCTTTTTTTTTTTATAAAATGTCATCATAAATGTCAAAATTTTATGAAAAAGTAAGATCATTAAAATGATAACTATTTAAATTATAAAAATTTACACTGAAGTTATTTATGGGAGCCAAAGAATATGATAACAATTTGTGATTTAAAAAAAATTTCCTATCAATTTGATTAGTTTAGTTGTAAGTTTTCAAAACCCAGACTCCTTCTCTTTTATCATCTTCATTTCTTAGGTGAGACTGCTGGTTCTCTATTTATTTTCCTTGACCTTTGGTCTTTAGTTTTTATACTGTATTCTCATTAAAAAAAATTTCCATTGTTTTTACTTTCATTGCTTTTTAAGTATTTTAATTTATTGGCTATTTCTAACCTTTAAGAATATAAAACTTTGATCTATTACCATAATCATTTCAAAATACAGAAGACTGGAACCTGCCTCTGAGACACAGTCAAAACGTATTTTCTGTTATATGTTGGTATAACCACACAAATACAACTACCAGTACCGGATTTCATTTGTTTGGTGTTTTTGTGTGTTTTTTTTTTTAATTGTAAAAGTACGTAATATCATGGAAACTTTAAAAAAATAGGACAAAACAGTTGCCTACAGCCCTCTTTCCCTAATACAGTCATTGTCTGCTTTTATACTTTTTTCTGTATCCATACCAATTTTTATATTAGTAAAAGTAAAACTCATAGTATAACTATGACTGCCGTATATGTCCAGTTTTTTCCATTTATTAGTATATCAAATGCAATTCTAATGGTGCCGTATAGGTTTTTTAAAAATATTTTATTCTGTATCGGGGCATAGTTGATTAACATTGTTGTGTTAGTTTCAGGTGTTCAGCAAAGTGATTCAGTTATACGTATACATGTATCTGTTCCTTTCAAGTTCTTTTCCCATTTAGATTATTACGGAACATTGACCAGCGTTCCCTGTCCTATACAGTAGATTCTTGTTGGTTATGTGTTTTAAATATAGCCGTGTCCTCAGCCCCATTTCTTTGAAAAGGTGTTTTTCATAATTAATCATTCCCATACTTTGTATGTTTTGGATGCTTCAGGTTTTTTTTTTTTTTACTATTAAAAATATCACTAACATTTGAAATTATAGGATGGTTAGGCATAATATTTATCTACAATTTGAAGCTAATTTTAATACCAAATGAGTCTTAATTCACATACATAAGCATTAAATGTAATACCCTTTTGATGAATGGTGTTATATCAATAAATATAGTGAAGTAGCTTTGAAAATAACCAAATCACAACTGCCTGAGTTTAATTTTTTTTCTTTTACTTTAGAGAAATGTCAAAGTCAAATCAGATTAGAAGTACTTGCTGAAAAATCTTAGTTTCTACCCCTGAGCCTATGTTGTGAAAACCCTTAAATTACAAGTATTTGGAGTAATTTCTATTCCCCTAGTAGATCAGGAACTCTTTGAGGGCAGTGACACTGTTTAATATATTTTGTATTTTACACATCATCTTAAATACAGAGGAGTATCAAAAATATATTTAATTATATTTGAAAAATATCTTCTAACAGAAAAAGAGCTTATAATTTTTAATCCCTAAATTAAACTGCTGCTTCTCTTTGATAATTTTTTCCTGTTATTTCATAAAGTCACTGAAGGCTCACCAGTTTTTCTCTCATACATCTATGTGTGTGGAATAACATTTCAAACTTTGTTCCTGACTTTCTTTCATCTTTTAATGTTTGAGCCAAGGCCTTGGCAATTGTTTTCTTTTTCTGACACTAAAAGAAGAGTTACTTAAACCTGTAGATTGTTATGCCTGCCTCATACGTTGCTGTGAGAGTTAAATGAACTAATGCACGTAAGTGCTTCAGATGGTGTCTGTCATCCAGTAAGTTCTCCACAAATACCCACTAGCACCACCACTTGTGTTGTTTTGGTATTAATATTACTAATAAGGGAATGATCTAAACTCAGACCAAGAATCACCTTTTTCTGGTCATGACATCATAATTAACTATCTGGTGCTTCAGTACAAAGTATGTATTCATATAAAGTAGGAAAAGGATTGTTCAGTAAGTATTTCTGGGACCACTGGTTAATTACTTAGAAAACTATAAAGTTACAGCCTCACGTCACAAACTTGATCTCCTAATCACAGCTGAGTAATTCCAGATGGATTTAAAAAATTAAGTGTAAAGCCATGTAACCTATTTTTTTTTAATTTAAGAAAATTTGGGTATTTATCAGACTAAAGGGTAGGAAAGTCATAAAAGCAGTGGAAGAAACGACAAACCAAAGAAGTTCACAGATTCAAATACATAAACCTTTAAACTTTCTTTGAAAAGGAAAACTGAAAATCTTAAAAAGTCTTTGCAACAAATAGGGCCAAGGGCTGTGACCTTAACAGATATAGGTATGTGTATATATATTTATGAAGACCCCAATCAAAAAGTGATCAACATGTATTAACCAACAATTTACAGAAGAAATAAATGCAGATGAGTAATAAACGTGAAGGAGAGCTCAACTTTACTATCAGTTAAAATGAAATGATACACAGTTTTTCACTTGTCAAATCACTGCAGATTTTTAAATGGTTAGAAGTCCTTTAATGAAAGAATGGTAATAGGGGCAGTTGTACTTGGAAATGTACACTGTTATTAACCAATCTGAGAAGCATTTGGACAAGATCTGTCAAGCTTCTTGCAATTTGCCCTAATAAAGTCATCAGTGACATAGAGTAACAGGAATGTACAGGGATGTTTATTGCTGTCTTGTTGAAATAAGGAGCAAATAACAAGCAACTTAAATGTCATCTTTTATAATAAAAAAGTAAATTTACTTTAAAACAGAACCATACAACTAGATAAGTTAAAAGTCATCGTAAATTATTCCTGCTGGAAAATATTAGATAAGAAGCGTCTCCGTGTGATGAAGGGCTGACCTGCAGCTGCAGTCTCACTGTGAAGCCACTTTCCTATTGTAATAAAGTAAACACGCTGTTCCTTAAAAAACACAAATCTTTAGCAGCTGTGGGTAGGAGCCCTGGAAAAAGCCTGTCCGTAAAAATGTTGAGCCAATTATAAATTACAAAAATGTGAGATATAAGGAAAAATACATTTTGTACGAAACTCTTCCCTTACTCCAAATTCCTTGTTACTGCTTCTTTCCTGCTCCTTCTTTTTAAAAGCCAGCTTTTGCTAAGACTTGTGCACAGAAAACAAACTAGAAGTAAATGCGTTCTAGGTTATTCACATTTATTGGAAAGAACCTTCTGCTTGCTTTCAGTTTAAGTACACATTCTTGGTCATCTTTTTAATAAGAGAACCACCTAAGACCTGAAGGCCAGAAATTATTAAACCCTTTTCCTGACATAAAGGTCGCTCTCCTTTAGGCTTAGACTTAACCGAGGTGTGCTGACGCGTCACTCACTGTGTCACTGAAGTTTGAAAGTTACAGTCTCTTTGCTGCCTTGAAAGGCAGACCCAATGTGCCGTTACCTCTGGCCACCTGGTTTGGTTTTGCTTTTATCTGAGAGGCAAGTTAAGTATTCTGGATTTCATACCTTTTGTCATATCCTCTGTTGTTCTGGGCTGGGGATTTTTCTTTTCTTGTTTTCTGACTCTGTTTTTGTGTATGCACATATATGTATGTACACGTGTATACGCGTGTGTGCATATGTATGCGTATGTGTGTGTGTAAATGGGTGGTGTAAATATGGACCATATATAGGTGTGTGTGTTGAGGAAGTGAGGGATCATGGGTAAGGAGGACAGGAGGGAGGGATGCTCTGTAGGTTTAAATATAGGAACAGAAGTAGCACAGCCCTAGAAGGAGTATCTAAGAAAAAATGAAAGGATGGTTAATGTACACTTAGGTCTTTGTTTTATTTCTTTAAAAATGCCTTACCACTTTAATAAGGTACTTTTAATATTTATCATATTTAAATCTGGCTTTACTATTTTGTGTCTTTCGTAGCATTACCCAATTAAAAACATATACGCCCCTTAATTGGTTTTTCCCGTTCTTGCTAGACGTGTGCTGTGGGAACGGACACAGCATGCTCCTGCCTTCGAGGACTTTAAGTTTAGGTGGGACGTAGCCAGGTACTGGTCTCTGTCTAGTCTGTAAGGCGTTTGCCATATGCTAGGCACTGAGCGAATGCTTCACATGGACAGTTTAACCTTAATAACCCTGTGAGGGGTTGACAGTATCCTTATGTTAACGCTGAGAAATGAGCCTTAAAGAAGTTTTTAAACAGTTGGCAAGTCACCCAGTTAGTAAGTAAGCCAGTGACCCAGGCCTGTCCCCCTCCAGTCTGAGCCTTTAACACTCAGGGAGCGGAGCTCCGATTGGATCCGTATGGACCTGGCTGGCTTTTCCCTTTGTTTTGTACATGAGGCATGGGGCCAAGGTACTCAAGCCTCGGAACCTGTGGGAATTCCACTTGCCTGGTCGTGGCCACCTGGAAAACATGTGAGCAAGGTCAGGGCCGTGTCGTGGTGCGTGGGCGCATGTGTGGTGACATCCCTGATGCACTGGCCCGGGTGCAGGGGCCAAGCAGCTCCGATACTCCCCAGGGCTGCTTCCAGCCCTGAGCCTTCACGGATGCAGGGTTTGTCCTTTTGTCTGCCTCTTACATTTCTCTTGTGAAAATACCAAATGCGTTCTGCTTCCTTTGTTGAAATTCATGTTAAGAAAATGAAGCAGGAATGATAGTAGAGTTTTGGGGGTTGCCTTTTTAAAATTCTGTTTCGAAAATTTACTTTTTACTTTGATCAAGCACCTATCCTGTACCAAGCGCTGTACAACTCGCATCCCCAAGCCATCCTGTAGGCCAGGGTCCTCCATCCTTGATGTCCATCGAGATCTCACGTTAGAAATCTGGTTCCCTTCTCTCTTTCTCCCACTATCTCATTATTGTTTATGATGGAAGTGAAAACTTCAGTTAATCCTACAGACTCCATTAGGTGAAGCGCTTTCACTGAAGTTCAGGATGTAGCTGGGGTTCGTGGATCAGGAATCTTTCCGGTTTTCACTTTTGGGTTCATTGTGGGCGAGGCATTTACGTCTTAGATCCATTTCTGGGCCAGACATGTGTAGTGATTTGATAATTGTTTTTTCATATCGCCTTTATTTTGAATATTATTAATTTTTAAATCTAATAGTAATATTTATTTTTCACGTACCCTAAAATTCACACAGATCAGTTATTACATTATTATGTTTTATTATAAAATACCTTTATTAAAGTTTTTTCTGTTTATCAAATTTGATCAATATTCTTTTTAAAGAGAATCTATTTTTATATGTTTTATAATTATACTTGCGTCTTTTTTTGTACTACAGAGCTGATAGAGAATATATAGCATATCTTAATAAGCAGGCTGTTTTCCCTCCCTTTAAAGTCTGTATTTTGAGAGTGTTGGTTAGGCCAAGAATTCTTGAATGGTGTGTATGGTAAATATCACTATTCTAGAAAAGGCATAAGACCAGAATGATATAACAACATGAAGCAGAAGCAGAATGAAATGGGAGTTGACCGAGAAAAGGAACTTTTGCAGCTGCTTTTCTAAGCCAACATTTCAAGTGACAGTGGTGAGCTGGAGGGGACCGTTTAAGCAGACAGGAAATTTATTTAAATACTCGAAAAGCTGTTTAATAAAAGATGACATGGTCTATTCATAAGAGTGCACACCTGTGGCTCTGAAACTTATTTCCAAATTTCAGTAGCCTTCAAATTATAAAAGCATAGAATTTCCATAGGAGAAGAAGAACTTGGGGCTTGGTCATTTGCTCCACCCCCTGGGGTCTCATAGCAGTTAAGTAACTTGCTCTTAGTGACAGGCAGGTTCTATCTGCCGGATCTGTGCAGAGGCCTGTTTGACACTGTGCTCTCCCTAACTTTAGTTTTCTTTCTGTTTAACAATAGATGCTGTCTGTGGCACAGGTATGTTGTTAGGCTGTGCTCAGAATATAGCATAAAAGATTCTAGTACTTCTGAGTGGGAATATTCAGCATTTATATTTAAACTGATTTTAGTGCTTTTAACTTTTTCTTATCAAATGTGTTCATCAGTCAGTCTGTGAAAAATTTTCTTTATGACGCCTGACCTCCTTAATTTGTTTTATCACGTAGTTATTTTGGTTCCTGATTTCGGAAAAGAACTCTTTATGATTTGGAACCAAATAAAATTTATGATATTATAACTATATAATTAAATGTTAGATGATTCTCTTAACAGTCGTTTTCATGAAATAGTGGAACATCTATTTACCTTTATTACTAAGTGCACTTGTAATGATATTATGGTGAATAAAATCCAGCCCAACTTTGAGGGTGTTTTCTTTCTGTATTGTGGTGGGGTCTCTTTTTTTAGTTCTAATTGCTAAAAATAGTTTTTTGTATTTGCAGCTGGTTTTAGAAGAAGTTTCCGTCTTAGTAGAAAAGATAAGAAAACGAATAAATCCATGTATGAGTGCAAGAAGAGTGACCAGTACGACACAGCCGATGTGCCCACATATGAGGAGGTGACACCCTATCGACGGCAGGTGAATGAGAACTACAGACTCGTTGTCTTGGTTGGTAAGTGATTGTTTTGTGTGTGATGCTGAGGAAATAAGTGAGACAGTGGGAATTTAACCTCAAAGAGAACAATGCTGGAAATTTTCAAGCTAAAAAAATCTCACCTTAACACCTTTTCTTCGGCCTCTAAAATGAAACCTTTAGTCTTTTTGTACCTATGACATCGAGGAGACTTTCAAGACCTCTGGGCCACGGCGTTGGCATCTCACTGGACCCTCTGTGGGACAGGGGAGAGCAAACACTGTCACAGTGTATTCAGCATATCAGGGCAACTAAGTAATAGAAATGAAAAAATTTAATGTAACCGCGTTTCCTTTGATTCATTTTGAGGCAGTAGCCATGGTATAAGCTTCCTATGGGTTTAGATCTTTGATGAAGTTCTAGGGTGTTTAAAGCTAGAGAGTTAGCGAAACCGCGAAAAGTAAGTATATGGGGGGAGTTCCATAAATATTGGTCTGATTTGCATTAACATCCTAGCAGACGTCTTGTCCAGCCTTTAAGATAGGAGCAGACACAACCTTCGTGTCCCCACCCCACCCTTGTTTGTGTTTCTTTAAAAGTGTGGTGACAGGTGTATAGGCTCCAAGGATCAAAGCCAGTGATTTGGGGGGAAAATCTGGAGCCTAGAGTCTATCTCTTGTTGTGCCTTTATAAACTGAAGATGACAGTTATGCGGATGAGAATAGATGGAAAAGCTAGAGAATCCCCCTTTTTATTAAGATGGGGTCCTTTGAAGGTAACAGCGTGTTCGTAACAGACGGTAGGTGACCAGTAGGAAATGATGCAGCTTCTCACATCCAGTGGCTCTGGAGGGGATCATGGCATCGCCAGATATTCCCACTGTTTGCACTATTTAGAAATACGTATTCACACACTCCAAGGTTTCCTTTAGTGACTGTGCCCTCTTCTAGTCTGTGTATACTGGACCCTCACCCCCTCTCCAACCCCACCTGGAAGAATGTTCTCCATAGGTCTTTTTGTTGCCTGGAGCGCTTACAGTGCCCCAGCTTCCCTCCTTGTGGAGCTGAGCGAGCGAGAGCCCAAGCCTTCCCCAGTTCCAAGTCCTGTTACCTCGTACTCGGGCTCCTTGGACCTCCTGCCCCTGTCCTCGCAGCACCCCTGCCCCGAGCCACCCCTCAGCAGCACCAGTCCCTGCAGAGTCCCTCCCAGCCCTGTCGCATACCTGCTCTTCACCCGAGGGGAGGTGTACTTTGTGATAAAAGGGCAGAGATAGTGTGATTTCCTACGTCCCCTTAAATCTAGATGGCCCTCTCTAGCCCAGGAGTTATTATTACAACTATATAACCTTTGGTTTTCTCTACGGGATCTAATTGAAAGAAGAAAGCAGGATAAACCTTGCCTTTTTTTCTTTCCTTTAGGTGCTAACAATAAAAAAAAAAAACCCTTTCCTTGGGGCTAAGGAAGGGGAGATAGATGAGGATAAGTTATAAGTCTGAATACTAATCCAGGGAAGAATAAAATTAATCACAGAAGCAACTAACCATAGTTGGTGATTATGGAAAGGGAATAGCCACTCCCTAGAATCTTCCAAAGGAAAAGGGGGTGGGGAAAGCTTGGCCTCACACAGATAGAATTAATCATGGGTTTCTGTGAAATGGTACTGTATGCAGATGTCATTCCCCAGCCCTTGAAATTCCTAGTATCCATTTTGTAGATTCCTTGACACTTTTCAGGAATAGTTAATCCTGTTATCTGTGAATAGAGACAGTTTTGTTCCTTCTTGGCAGGAATTTTTTAATTCTCGCTTTATTGTATCTCCTCCTCACTCCAGGCTCCCCAGCGTGATGGTGAAGGGCAGCGGTAGTATTCAGTCTTTCACCAGGAAGTATGATACTAGCTATAGGTTTAGCAAATTAAGCAAATTCCCTTCTATTATTAGTTTGCTGAGAGTATTTATCATGAACTGCTGTTGAATTTTGTCAAGTGGTTTTTGTCTGCATCAGTTGAGATGATTATATGTTTTCTGTCATTTGATCTGTTGAAATGCTGACTCGTATGGATTGATTTTTGAATGTTGAATGAGCCTCGCCATTCCCAGCACAAACTCCACTAAGTCGTGACATATTAGTCTTTTGTATAGTACTCCAGTTATCTAGCCTGCAGTTTTCTTACGATGTTTTTGTCTGCTTCTGTATCAAGGTAATGCTATATTCATAAAACATGTAGGGAACTGTTTCCTTCTCTTCATTTCTCTGGGGAGTTTCTGTAGAATTAGTATTATTATTTTTTTAAATGTTTGGTAAAATTCTCCAGTGAAAACACATTTGGGCATGGAGCCATCTTTTGGGGGACGTTTTTAACTACAAATTTAATTTCTTTAAAAAAAAGGGAGGGGGGAGAGAGAGAGAAGGGGTGGAGAGAGGGCGAGCAAGCATGTAAGAGAGTTCATCTCTACACACACACACACACACACACACACACACACACACACGACTGTTAGGTTTTCTTCTTTTTTATTTTTAACATCTTTATGGGAGTATAATTGCTTTACAATGGTGTCTTAGTTTCTGCTTTATAACAAAGTGAATCAGCTATATGTACACATATATCCCCATATCTCCTCCCTCTTGCATCTCCCTTCCACCCTCCCTATCCCACCCCTCCAGGCGATCACAAAGCACCGAGCTGAACTCCCTGTGCTATGCAGCTGCTTCCTACTAGCTATCTATTTTACATTTGGTAGTGTATATATGTCCATGCCACTCTCTCACTTCGTCCCAGCTTATCCTTCCCCCTCCCTGTGTCCTCAAGTCCATTCCCTATGTCTGCATCTTTATTCCTGTCCTGCCTCTAGGTTCATCAGAACCATTTTTTTTTTACATTCCATATAAATGTGTTAGGATACGGTATTTGTTTTTCTCTTTCTGACTTATTTCACTCTTTATGACAGACTCTAGGTCCATCCATCTCACTACAGATAACTCAATTTCGTATCTTTTTATGGCTGAGTAATATTCCATTGTATATCTGTGCCACATCTTCTTTATCCATTCATCTGTCGATGGACACTTAGGTTTCTTCCATGTCCTGGCTATTGTAAATAGTGCTGCATTGAACATTGGGGTGCATGTGTCTTTTGGAATCATGGTTTTCTCTGGGTATATGACCAGTAGTGGGATTGCTGGGTCATATGGTAATTCTATTTTTAGTTTTTTAAGGAACCTCCATACTGTTCTCCATAGTGGCTGTACCAGTTCACATTCCCAACAACAGTGCAAGAGGTTTCCCTTTTCTCCACACCCTCTCCAGCATTTATTGTTTGTACACTTTTTGATGATGGCCATTCTGACTGGTGTGAGGTGATACCTCATTGTAGGTTTGATTTGCATTTCTGTAATGATTAGTTATGTTGAGCATCCTTTCATGAGTTTGTTGGCAGTCTGTATATCTTCTTTGGAGAAATGTCTGTTTAGGTCTTCTGCCCATTTTTGGATTGGGTAATTTGTTTTTTTGATATTGAGCTGCATGAGCTGCTTGTATATTTTGGAGATTAATCCTTTGTCAGTTGGTTCATTTGCAAATATTTTCTCCCATTCTGAGGGATGTCTTTTCATCTTGTTTATGGTTTCATTTGCTATGCAAAAGCTTTTAAGTTTCATTAGGTCCCATTTGTTTATTTTTGTTTTTATTTCCATTTCTCTAGGAGGTGGGTCAAAAAGGATCTTGCTGTGATGTATGTCATAGAGTGTTCTGCCTATGTTTTCCTCTAAGAGTTTGATAGTGTCTGGCCTTACATTTAGGTCTTTAATCCATTTTGAGTTTATTTTTGTGTATGGTGTTAGGGAGTGTTCTAATCTCATTCTTTTACATGTAGCTGTCCAGTTTTCCCAGCACCACTTATTGAAGAGGCTGTCCTTTCTCCACTGTACATTCTTGCCTCCTTTATCAAAGATAAGGTGACCATATGTGTGTGGGTTTATCTCTGGGCTTTCCATCCTGTTCCATTGATCTATATTTCTTTTTCTGTGCCAGTACTGTACTGTCTTCATTACTGCAGCTTTGTAGTATAGTCTGAAGTCCAGGAGCCTGATTCCTCCAGCTCCATTTTTCTTTCTCAAAATTGCTTTGGCTATTCGGGGTCTTTTGTGTTTCCATACAAATTTTGAAATTTTTTGTTCTAGTTCTGTGAAAAATGCCATTGGTAGTTTGATAGGGGTTGCACTGAATCTGTAGTTTGCTTTGGGTAGTAGAGTCATTTTCACAATGTTGATTCTTCCAATCCAAGAACGTGGTATATCTCTCCATTTGTTTCTATCCTCTTTAATTTCTTTCATCAGTGTCTCATAGTTCTCTGCATACAAGTCATTTGTCTCCTTGATAGGTTTATTCGTAGGTATTTTATTCTTTTTGTTGCAGTGGTAAATTGAGAGTGTTTCCTTAATTACTGTTTCAGATTTTTCATCATTACTGTATAGGAATGCAAGAGATTTCTGTGAATTAATTTTGTATCCTGCTACTTTACCAAATTCACTGAATAGCTCTAGTAGCTCTAGTAGTTTCCTGGTAGCATCTTTAGGATTCTCTATGTATAGTATCATGTCGTCTGCAAACAGTGACCATTTTACTTCTTCTTTTCCGATTTGGATTCCGTTTATGTCTTTTTCTTCTCTGATTGCTTTGGCTAAAACTTCCAAAACTATGTAGAATAATAGTGGTGAGAGTGGACAGCCTTTTTCTTGTTCCTGATCTTAGAGGAAATGGTTTCAGTTTTTCACCATTGAGAACGATGTTGGCTGTAAGTTTGTCATATATGGCCTTTATTATGCTGAGGTAAGTTCCCTCTATGCCAACTTTCTGGAGAGTTTTTATTATAAATGGGTGTTGAATTTTGTCAAAAGCTTTTTTTGCATCTGTTGAGATGATTATATGGTTTTTCTCCTTCAGTTTGTGAATACGGGATATCATATTGATTGACTCACGTATATTGAAGAAACCTTGCATTCCTGGGATAAACCCCACTTGATCATGGTGTATGATCCTTTTAATGTGCTTTTGGATTCTGTTTACTAGTATTTTTTTAAGGATTTTTGCATCTGTGTTCATCAGTGATATTGGCCTGTAGTTTTCTTTCTTTGTGACATCTTTGTCTGGTTTTGGTATCAGGGTGATGGTGGCCTCGTAGAAGGAATTTGGGAGTGTTTCTCCCTCTGCTGTATTTTGGAAGAGTTTGAGAAGGATAGGTGTTAGCTCTTCCCTAAATGTTTGATAGAATTTGCCTGTGAAGCCATCTGGTCCTGGGGTTTTGTTTGCTAGAAAATTTTTAATCACAGTTTCAATTTCAGTGCTTGTGATTGGTCTGTTTATATTTTCTATTTTTCCTTGTTCAGTCTTGGAAGGTTCTGCTTTTCTTAGAATTTGTCCATTTCCTCCAGGTTGTCAATTTTATTGACATAGAGTTGCTTGTAGTAACCTCTCATGATCCTTTGTATCTCTACAGTGTCAGTTGTTACTTCTCCTTTTTCATTTCTGATTCTATTGATATGAGTCTTCTCCCTGTTTTTCTTGATGAGTCTGGCTAATGATTTATCAATTTTGTTTATCTTCTCAAAGAACCAGCTTTTAGTTTTATTTATCTTTGCTATTGTTTCCTTCATTTCTTTTTCATTTATTTCTGATCTGATCTTTATGATTTCTTTCCATCTGCTAACTTTGTGGGGGGTGTGTGTTCTTCTTTCTCTAATTGCTTTCGGTGCAAGGTTAGGTTGTTTATTCGAGATTTTTTGTTGTTTCCTGAGGTAGGATTGTATTGCTATAAAACTCCCTCTTAGAATTGCTTTTGCTGCATCCCATAGGTTTTGGGTCGTCGTGTTTTCATTGTCATTTGTTTCTAGGTATTTTTTGATTTCCTCTTGGATTTCCTCAGTGATCTCTTGGTTATTTAGTAGTGTACTGTTTAGCCTCCACTTGTTTGTATTTTTTAAAGGTTTTTTCCTGTAATTGATATCTAATCTCATAGCGTTGTGGTCAGAAAAGATACTTGATATAATTTCAGTTTTCTTAAATTTACCAAGGCTTGATTTGTGACCCAAGATATGATCCATCCTGGAAAATGTTCTATGAGCACTTGAGAAGAAAATGTATTCTGTTGGTTTTGGATGGAACGTCCTGTAAATATCAGTTAAGTCCATCTTGTTTAATGTATCATTTAAAGCTTGTGATTCCTTATTTATTTTCATTTTGGATGATCTGTCCATTGGTGAAAGTGAGGTGTTAAAAGTCCCCTCCTATGATTGTATTACTGTCAGTTTCCCCTTTGGTTGCTGTTAGCTTTTGCCTTATGTACTGAGGTGCTCCTGTGTTGCGTGCATATTCACAGTTGTTATATCTTCTTCTTGGCTTGATCCCTTTATCATTATATAATGTCCTTCTTTGTCTCTTGTAATAGTATTTATTTTAAAGTCTATTTTGTCTGGTAGGAGAATTGCTACTCCAGCTTTCTTTTGATTTCCATTTGCATGGCATACCTTTTTCCATCCCCTCACTTTCAGTGTGTATGTGTCCCTAGGTCTGAAGTGGGTCTCTTGTAGACAGCATATATATGGGTGTTGTTTTTGTATCCATTCAGCCAGTTTATGTCTTTTGGTTGGAGCATTTAATCCATTTACATTTAAGTTAATTATCAGTATGCATGTTCCTATTCCCATTTTTCTTAATTGTTTTGGGTTTGTTATTGTAGGTCTTTTCCTTCTCTTGTGTTTCAGACCTAGAGAGGATCCTTTAGCATTTGTTGTAAAGCTGGTTTGGTGGTACTGAAATCTCTTAGCTTTTGCTTGTCTCTAAGGTTTTTAATTTCTCCATCGAATCGGAATGAGATCCTTGTTGAGTAGAGTAATCTTGGTTGTAGGTGCTTCCCTTTCATCACTTTAAATATGTCCTGCCACTCCATTCTGGCTTGCAGAGTTTCTGCTGAAAGGTCAGCTGTTAACCTTATGGGGATTCCCGGTATGTTATTTGTTGTTTTCCCCTTGCTGCTTTTATTATTTTTTCTGTGTATGTCGTTTTTGGTAGTTTGATTAATATGTGTCTTGGTGGGTTTCTCCTTGGATTTATCCTGTATGGGACTCTCTGCTTTTCCTGGGCTTGATTGACTATGTCCTTTCCCATATTAGGGAAGTTTTCAACTATAATCTCTTCAAATATTTTCTCAGTCCCTTTCTTTTTCTCTTCTTCTTCTGGAACCCCTATAATTCGAATGTTGGTGCGTTTAATGTTGTCCCAGAGGTCTCTGAGACTGTCCTCAATTCTTTTCATTCTTCTTTCTTTATTGTGCTCTGCGATAGTTATTTCCTCTGTTTTATCTTCCAGGTCACTTATCCGTTCTTCTGTCTCAGTTATTCTTCTGTTGATTCCTTCTAGAGAATTTGTAATTTCATTTTTCGTGTTATTCATCATTGTTTGTTTGCTCTTTAGTTCTTTTAGGTCCTTGTTAAACGTTTCTTGTATTTTCTCCATTCTGTTTCCAAGATGTTGGATCATCTTTACTATAATTACTCTGAATTCTCTTTCAGGTAGACTGCCTATTTCCTCTTCATTTGTTTGGTCTGGTGGGTTTTTGCCTTGCTCCTTCATCTGCTGTGTGTTTCTCTGTCTTTTCATTTCGCTTAATGAAAAGCTGTGTGTTTGCGGTCTCCTTTACACAGGCTGCAGGTTTGTAGTTCCCGTTGTTTTTGGTGTTTGCCCCGAGTGGCTAAGGTTGGTTCAGTGGGTTGTGTAGGCTTCCTGGTGGAGGGGACTGGTGCCTGTGTTCTGGTGGATGAGGCTGGATCTTGTCTTTCTGGTGGGCAGGACCACATCCGGTGGTGTGTTTTGGGGTGTCTGTGGCCTTATTATGATTTTAGGCAGCCTCTGTTCTAATGGGTGGGGTTGTGTTTCTGTCTTGCTAGTTGTTTGTCATAGGGTGTCCAGCACTGTAACTTGCTGGTTGTTGAGTGGAGCTGGGTCTTAGTGGTAAGATGGAGATCTCTGGTAGAGCTTTCACCATTTGATATTATGTGGAGGTGGGAGGTCTCTGGTTGACCAATGTCCAGAACTCAGCTCTCCCATCTCAGAGGCACAGGCCTGACACCTGGCCAGAGCACCAAGACCCTGTCAGCCACACAGCTCAGAAGAAAAGGGAGGAAAAAAAAGAGAGAGAGAGAGGGAGGGAGGGAGGAAGAAAGTAAAACAAAGTTATGAAAATAAAAAATTTTAAAACCATTAAAAATTTTTAAAAAAAGAAAGAAGAGAGCAACCGAATCAAAAAACAAATCCACCAATGATAACAAGCACTAAAAACTATACTTCAAAAAAAAAAACCGGACCAACAGAACCCTAGGACATATGGTAAAAGCAAAGCTATACAGACAAAATCACAAAAAGAAGCATGCACATACACACTCATAAAAAGGGAAAAAGGAAACATACATATATAAAAAGGAAGAGAGCAACCAAATCAATAATGATAATCTACCAATCTACCAAATCTACCAATGATTATAAACTGTAAATACTAAGCTAAGATAAATATAAAACCAGAAATAAATTAGATGCAGAAACCAAACCTAAGTCTACAGTTGCTCCCAAAGTCCGCTGCCTCAATTTTGGGATGAGTCGTTGTGTATTCAGGTATTCCACAGATGCAGGTGCATCAAGTTGATTGTGGAGCTTTAATCCGCTGCTCCTGAGGCTGCTGGGAGAGATTTCCCTTTCTCTTCCTTGTTCGCACAGCTCCCGGGGCTCAGCTTTGGATTTGGCCCCGCCTCTGCGTGTAGGTCGCTGGAGGGCGTCTGTTCTTCGCTCGGACAGGACGGGGTTAAAGGAGCCGCTGATTGGGGGCTCTGGCTCACTCAGGCCGGGGGGGGGGGGGAGGGAGGGGCACGGAGGGCGGGGCGGGCCTGCGGCGGCAGAGGCCGGCGTGACGTTGCACCAGCCTGAGGCGCGCGGTGAGTTGTCCCGGGGAAGTTGTCCCTGGATCCCGGGACCCTGGCGGTGGCGAGCTGCACAGGCTCCCCGGAAGAGGGGTGTGGAGAGTGACCTGTGCTCGCACACAGGCCCCTTGGTGGCGGCGGCAGCAGCCTTAGCGTCTCCCGCCCGTCCCTGGGGTCCGCGCTGTTAGCTGCGGCTCGCGCGCGTCTCTGGAGCTCCTTTAAGCGGCGCTCTCAATCCCCTCTCCTCGCGCACCAGGAAACAAAGAGGGAAGAAAAAGTCTCTTGCCTCTTCGGCAGCTCCAGACTTTTCCCCGGACTCCCTCCCGGCCAGCCGTGGCGCACTAACCCCTGCAGGCTGTGTTCACGCCGCCAACCCCAGTCCTCTCCCTGCGCTCCGACCGAAGCCCGAGTCTCGGCTCCCAGCCCCGCCCGCCGCGGCGGGGGAGCAGACAGGCCTCTCGGCTGGTGAGTGCCGGTCGGCCCGATCCTCTGTGCGGGAATCTCCCCGCTTTGCCCCCCGCACCCCTGTGGCTGCGCTCTCCTCTGCGGCTCCGAAGCTCCCCCCTCCGCCTCCCGCAGTCTCCGCCCGCGAAGGGGCTCCTAGTGTGTGGGAACCTTTCCTCCTTCACGGCTCCCTCCCACTGGTGCAGGTCCCGTCCCTATTCTTTTGTCTCTGTTTATTCTTTTTTCTTTTGCCCTACCCAGGTACGTGGGGGGTTTCTTGCCTTTTGGGAGGTCTGAGGTCTTCTGCCAGCGTTCAGTAGGTGTTCTGTAGGAGCTGTTCCACGTGTAGATGTATTTCTGATGTATTTGTGGGGAGGAACGTGATCTCCGCGTCTTTACTATTCCGCCATCTTGAAGGTCCTCCCTAGGTTATCTTCTTGAGTGAGCTTTGCCAGTTTGAAGGAATTTGTCCATTTCATCCAAGGTGCCAATTACATAAGCATAAAGTTGTTCATGATATTCCTTTATTATCATTAATGGGCTGTAATATCCTGTGGTAGTGTCCCCACTTTCATGCCTGATATCATAATTTGTGCCTTCACTCTTACATCAATTATCTATTGTTGTATAATAAGTTACTGCAAACTTGGTGACTTTCAAATAGCAAAATGTGTATTGTAGGAAGGTTTCTGTGGGTCAGAATTGGGGAGTTTGGTCATGACTTAGCTGGTCCTCTGTTCCATGGCCCCAACAGGGCTGCAGACGTATCTGGGGCAGAGGCAAGGGTCTCATTTGAATTCTAGACCGATGAAGGATCTGCTTCCGAGACCACGTGGTGTTGGCAGGATTCACAGGCCACCCCTAATTCCTTCCCACTTGGGAGCTGCTTCATCAAAGTGTGTGAACTGAGAAGGTAATCGAGAGTCAGCCCGGAGCTGGAGGCCACAGCCTCACACGGCCTGGCAACACATTCCACATTCTGTTGGTTAGAAGCAAATCACAGGTTTCACTCACATTCACAGAGAGGGAGTTTACACAAGGGTGTTAAGAGCAGGAGGTGAGGGTCATTGCTGGCCTTCTTGGAGTCCACCTGCCTAGCTCTTTGTCCAATTTATCGGTCTTTTATAGCACCAAATTTACATTTAATATTTTAAAAACTTTTCTCTTCACAATTTCATTGATTTCTGCTCTTTATTATTATTTCCTTTCTCTGCGTACTTTGGATTTATTTAATTTCTCTTTTTCTAGTTTTATCAAGTTGAATCTTAGATCATTGAACACAGGTAATTGTGCATAGATGTAAATTTAAATTTCCCTCTAAGCACTGCATCCTACGAATTCTGATCTGTTATGTTTTTATAACATATCATTCAGGTCAGAATATTTTCTAAATTCCTTTGTAACTTCTTTGACCAGTGAATTGTTTACAAACATGTTATTTAATTTCCAAATGCTTGGGGATTATCCAAATATCTTTTGGTTATTGATTTCTTGTTTAATTTCATTATAGTCAGAGAATATGCTTTGTATGATTTCAATTAAGTTTGTCAGAATTTTTTTTTTTCTGGCCCAGAATATGGTCTGTGTTGTTGAATGTTCTGTGTGTATTTAAAAAGAATGTGTTCTGTTGTTGTTGAATAGAGTATTTTATAAATATTATTTAAGTCAACTTGGTTGATAATGTTATTCAGGTCTTCTGTATTCTTACTAATTATTTGTCCATTTGTTCT
Organism: Globicephala melas; assembly: GCF_963455315.2. NCBI lineage: Eukaryota > Metazoa > Chordata > Mammalia > Artiodactyla > Delphinidae > Globicephala > Globicephala melas. The sequence goes on along the minus strand of NC_083315.2, from coordinate 707,213 downwards.
GTTAATTGTTGGGGAAAGAATTAAGTTCTCTGTAATGGTAGCTGTGTCTGTTTCTCTTTTTACCTCAGTCCACTTTGTTTAATAGGTTTAGAAGCTCTGTTGCTAGGTAGATACACATGTAGGAGTACTATGTTTTCTTAATGAATCCACTCTTACTATGTAATACTCTTTTTTACCCCACGTAATGTTCATTGTTCTGAAGTCTGCTCTGTATGATATATAATGTAGCCACTCAGGCTTTCTTTTGCTTGTTATTTGCCTGGTACATCACTTTCTGTCTTTTTACTTTAACCCATCTATATGTTTATTTTTTGCGGTTTTTTTTTTTTTCAGACAGCATAGTATTGGGTCTCATTTTAGTTATCCAATCTCACCATCAGTGTCTTTAATTGATATGTTTAAACTTTAACATATACGTTTATATATATATATTAAATAACGGTTTTAAGTCTACTGTTTTATTATTTGTTTTCTGTTTGGCCATTTGTATTTTTTTTAATTTTTCTTTGTTCCCATTTCTGCCTTCTTTTGGGTTATGTGACTATTTTTTCTTATTTGATTTAAATAAATTTGATGACTTTTTGGCTTTATCTCTATGTGTAATTATTCTCTAGTTCTTTTCAGGTTTTTTCCTTATCTTTGCTTTTTAGCTGTTGGATTATGATGTATCTTTTATTTTGAGTTTAACCTGTCAGGATTTCCTGGACTCCTCAGATCTGAAAATTTATGACATTCACCAAATTTTAGAAATTTTTGGCCATCTTTTTTCAAAGACTTTTTTGCCCCAGCCTCTTTCCCCTCTACTTCTGGGGCTCCAGTAGCACATATGTTAGACCCTTCACTGTTGTCTCACAGGTTTTTCCAAGTGTTTCTCTGTTTCTCATATTTGATGATTTGTATTGGTTTATCTTCGAGGTCTCTGACTCTTTCCCTCATCACCTCTGCTTTGCTGTTGAGCCCACTGAGCAAACTTTCTTTCTTTCAGGTGTTGTATGTTCTTCAATTGGGAAATTACCAGTTCTTTTTCATAGTTTTTGTTTACCTAGTAAGAATTTCATTTTTCCATTCATTTCAAGTGTGTTTACTTTCACCTCCTGAAGCTTAGCTGCTTTCTTGTCTTGGAAAATTCCAACATCAGGGTCATCTTGGGGTCAGCATCTGTTGTGTTTTTCCTTGAAAATTCGTCACCTTTACCTGGTTCTTTGTATGTTGAATCATTTTTCTGCACCCTGGACGTTCTGAACATTATTTCATACAGACTTTGGGTCTTACTGTATTCCACTGGAAGCAGGCTGTCAGCCTGACTGGGCTCCCTCTGCATGCCTCAGTTCAGTTTTCAGGTCTTTGCTGCTCTGGGTCTGTGCCATGCGTGTGGCACTTGGGGTCGTCAGAGGCACTGGTTTGAATCTTAGTTCATTTTTCCAAGCCTCCGTTATGCTGCTTTGGGTTCATCTCACTCACGCACAGCTTCAGGGTAAAGCATATCTTTGTGGGGTCTTAGCTGTTCGGCCCGCTGCTCCACGGTCGGCCCGCTGCTCCACAGTCGGCCCACTGCTCCACAGTTCAGCTCTGAGAGAGACTCACCCTCTGGGCAAAGCCCAAGAAGAGATAAAAAAAATAAAATGGGAGACTTCACCCCCTTGGGGTCACCTCTCCAGACCTGGCTTCCTTTTACTCTCTGCCCGCTTTTGTTTGCTTTTCCAGAGCCCCAGAGTACTGCTTTCTGTGTGCCGTCCAGCGGTGTCCGTTGTAATCGGTGGGCCAGGTAGGCTGTACTGAGCTTACCCCCCTGGAGTGGAGCTAGAGCTCCCAGCGTGTACAGCTGTGCAGACTGGCACTCCACAGTCAGCCTCCTCAGAATGGGGTGACACAGCCCTAACTTTCATGTCTCCTGCTCACAGTTTCAAAGGGTCATCAGAAGAAAAACACAGCATCGTCCCAGCTACTTTTTAAGGTAAATTAATGGTCCCAGAAATATGTATCACAACATTCCACTGTGAGCCCAAAATCACAGAGTGACCTGCAGTGTTTTGGCTTCTGCTTTACATGAGTATTGACTGTCTAGATCCACAGTCATTGAACTAAAACATATCTGGGTGAGCTCTTTAATGAAGAGGTTAGTTTAATTGTAGGCACTTATCTTGCCCTAAATCCCCTTTGCATCTTGATCTTCAGGTTCCTGGCTCCTGTCTCTAAATTGAATGTGGACCCTGTCTTGTGGGCCAGGTGTCTTAGTCTTCAAACAAGCACACTGCTTGCTCTTGTCACTGTATATTTACATTCCCAGCAGGATCCTAGAGCTTTCTTCATTTTAATTTTAGTTGTTTAGCATGTGACATCACTCAGACTGCAGGAACTGCTCTTTCTCTGTCTCCTTCTTGCAATTCCTTAGGTTTCTGAGGCCTGATTTTCAGGGGAAATTTCCCTTTTATCTCCCCAAAGGAGTGTTACCCTCAAGCAGCTCCTGCACTGGAGATGCTAAGTGTCGATGCTTCCAAGTGGTGCAGTCAGTGAAGATCCTTATTTCCTGTGCTGTGCTTCTCCCCCACTAGCATTTCCTTGCTCTTTGGAGTCTTCCAGGCCTTGAGTGAATAATTAATTGCATTACTTCAACAACAAGCAAAACACCCTTTTTTATGACTTAGATTTCTCTATTATGGACTAAGATCTAACTATAGCGTTTTATGACTCTCTGCTGTTCCCAACTGCGTTCAAAGTGTCCCAACTGTTTTTCAATTTTAACTTGTTTCTTAAGTGAGCCCTGACCTTCCTCTGCCCTGCGTAATAACAGTAGCTAATATGTATCGAGTGCCCTGCGTAATAACAGTCGCCAACACGTATCAAGCGCCCTGCGTAATAACGGTAGCCATTATGTATTGAGTGCCAGGCGCTGTACTCAGTTCTGTGCTTATTTTATTTCATTCAGCCCCCACCATGACTATGAGGTAATACTTTTCATATCCCCATTTTACAGAAGAAACTCAAGCACAAAGAGGAGAGAGGTTACTTGCCCAAGATCCAGCTACTAAGCTGTGGAACCAGTTCAGACCCAGACAGTTCAAGACCAGAGCCTTAGTTCCTTATCTCACTGGGGAATATTGCTTCTAATCTGAAAAATCAGGGCTGTGCCGACACTGTTTGCCGGTTCCAAATATCCTACTTTTCTCTTTCTTTCTTTGATTTAGGGCCCATCCATTCATTTTTCTGACACATAGCTCCATGTTTTGTGGAAGTTTAGATCTGAGTCTACCAGGAGCGTGTCTCGTGCAGGAGTCACGTTTCCACTCGGGGCCTCGGGGTCAGGCCAGCCCTGCCTTCCCTCCCTGCGCCATCTACGAAGGGCCCCCGCGTTGCCTACAGCATCACGGGTCCACTTACCTTACTGGTCTGCTTTCCTGCTCCTTACGTCTGCCAGCTCCTCCCTGAAGTATCCTAGCAGATTTGCCTGCCCTTTTCCTCTTCGCTCTCTTCACATGTTGGGCAGCCCACCTGGGTAGCTCTCCCGGCCACCAGGAAGGGCTCCGGGCTTGCTTTGACCGTCTCCTCTGTCTTCAGGCTTCAGCCGTAGCCCGCGGCCATGTTGTGATGGTGGAGACAGACGCGCCTGCTACCCCAGCGGGGTAGCCTGCAGCCCCTGCTCCGGCACTTCCCAAACTTTAAAAGGCATTTGACTCACCTGGGGATCTTGTTCTTATGCAGGTTCTGAGCTCATACCCTGGGGCGAGGCCAGAGAGTCTGCATTTTGCTTTTTGCCTGCCCTTCCTGGTTATACTGAGGTGCTAGCGCTGTGCACCCTGGGGAAGCCCGTTGCCCTCTCTGCTCAGGTTCAGTTGCCGTTACGTTCGTTGGTGGTGGTTGGCAGCTGCCTGCGATTTATTTTGGTTTTCTGCTTTTCTTAGCCTCACACTTGCATTTTGTGCTTTTGCATATGCATGCGTTATAATGATGGTTTGAAGACTTCTGATTTTTCTTAATCTGCTATTCTGGAATATTTTAGGTTTGGTCTATCTGTTTAGAGCAACTGATTTATGATTTTTTAGCCTTTATTCTGAAATTCCTATTAGAAAAATAAGTTTATTTGAAACTCTAGCTCTTAACACTTTATTTCCCTGTTCTGGAGCCAGTGCTGGTAAAAGGTAACGTTTAAGAATGCAGCACTTTTTACTATTGCATTACAGCAGAACAGACTTAATGAAGAATATTGGTCTTGTTTTTCTGTGGTGTTAGAGTACATGTTATACCCAGGCAGATAGTAGATCCTGTATGTCTACATGAAAAATAGAGAAAGAAAATCAGATAAAAATATTAAATTCACACAAACTTCTTATCCTGTTTCTACTAAAGGAAGGATTTATAAACTTTTCAAAATCAGGAATGCCTGAATGCCAGATGGAGGCTGGAAATTGCATTAAGCTGGTGTCACTGACTGGACATGAGGATGTCTTCTGTCTTCGGCCTGCGCTGTGGCCTTCTGTAGACTGGCCTCCTAAAGAATTTCCCATTATTCACTTTCTTCTACGTGGTCACCACTCAGAAAGCCTTCCTGCTTGTCACATGTGGCACAATTTGAGGTATCAGAAGTTTAGAGTTTATTGTCTCGAGGAATCTCCATCTGCTAGATCCCGTGATATAGTGCAGGAGAGCGTGGATGGTAAGAAACAGGCTTCTGGGGCAGGACAGGCTGAGTCCCCGTCCAGTTCTGCACTTCAGTAGCTGGTGACACCTGCACATTTCAGATTTTCTCTGGCTTCAGTTTCTTCATCCAAAAAATGAAAACAATACGATCACCTGCTTTCTAGGTTGGTTTGAGAGCTAAATGAAATATTTGCAAAGGGTTTAGGCCAATTCCTGGCCCTACTAAAGTTTTAATAAAATGTACCTCTTATATATTAGCTAAAAATACTAACAAGATAAACATGAAGTGTTCAAACATGAATAGGCCTCTGTTGATTTTGAAGCTCAGTGTTCAAAATGCTTAACAAATGAGATTATTTAGCAGTTTATCATCTAAAAGAGGTCGTCAAGCAGTGGACTCCAGTTTTGGAAATTCTCATTGTTCCTGCATTAACTGTTTACTTTTCTTGATTGTAAAAATTATATATTTAAAAAATAGTTCTTGGATCCTGTAACGTGTACAGAAGACGGAAAGAATATAAGCATTGTGGTCCCCAGCCTCATTTGTTTTCTCTCAGTGTTCACAAAGCCATCAGGAATAGCGGGATTCGCCCTGAAACTGTTAGATAAATATCATTAAGGAGCTACCCAGGATTATCTCTACATTTTTACCATAATATTGCATGACTTTAATTCTCAGAGTTAATGTTCAAGAAGTTAAAATTATCCAAGTTGTTAACATGGCAAAAATATGACAGGGGAGGACTTTGAGCCTTGATTGGAAGTATTTACTTTTCTCTTCATTTTGGAAAGATGCTATTCCAAGCCACATTTTAGCAACTAAAACATCTCAGTGATGGTTTCTGTTATATTTCCTTCTGCATTTAAAAGTATTTTCCAAAAAGTATATTAAAACCAAATGACAAGCATTTAGTACATTTTTCTACATAAGTTTTATCTTTGGCGAAACCTGACTTTTTAAAAAGTAAAGTAATGAAACCAAATAATGTGTGTGTGTTTGCGGGGACAGCTGCTAAAACCCTTCAGGGTTTAAGGCAGTAAAGAGCAAGGCTTATCTCTGTGGATGGTCAGACAGTCTGTTACTTGTTCTTTCTGGTTAGGAGACAAAAGAGGAAACTGACCATGAATCTTTCTGTATGTTTCACCTTGCACGTTCTAGAGTGAAGCCCTATTCTGCCTCCTTTGTGCTGACTCTCCTATGTTGCCTAAACACTGCCTTGTGGAAGTAGTTTGAATAAATCAGCATTTGTAAGACTGTCGCCATTTTCCCATAAAACTGGCAGAGCAGAAAGTCTCCCACATAAAGCAGAAAGAAAAGTAAGCAATCATGACTAAATGTAAATGTTAATATGTTTATTAGGATTCCCATAGCTTTTGTTGAACGTTGATTGAAGGTTTGTGGGAATTAGAGTCTGCCCTGCAGGATTTTAGATAGACAACTATAAACCCAGAAGTTATCATTGAATCTATGAGTGTGTGATAGATTTAAAATGATAATCCTGTATATAAGAGGTAAATATGATCTTTATTACAATCACAGTTGGCTGTTGGTCTATCTTAAATGTTTACACTCTGGATGACTTCCTCGGCATAAATCACAGTTATGTTCGTTTGGGGCACAGACTGTGCCAGGTACTGTTCTAGACGTGTGAATTCATCACCGAAGAACACAACATTTTTTTCGCTTGGGGTATTTACATTCTAATGAAAGGACATACAGACAGAAAACATACTCATAATAAATTAGCAATAAATAGTAAAGTCAATTGTATTGTACTTGGAGGGTGATCAATGGTGTAGAAGAAAGTAAAGCAGAGCAGAATCAGGGGACCTGGGTGTTGGCCATTGTGAATAGAGATCATGGGAGCCGCACTGAAAAAGTCGCAGTTTTGAACAAACTGGAAAGGAATGGATAAGGGAATTATCCATCTCTCTTCTGCTTAGCTAAGGAAGACCCAAGGATGGTTTTATGTTGCCTTTTAATTTTACTGCACTCTTGTCGTAGCCCTGAGTTAGAGGAGAGACAGGTACTTAAGTCGAAGTCTGGTGTAAATAGCTGCTTTGGAAAAAATAATGCCGTTTCAACAAGCCTCCTACTTCCTTTTTCTTTTCTTTCCTCTTCTCCTCCTCCTTCTTCTGACATCAGCATAAAAACTGATGCTTTGTTAATTGCGTTTTTCTTCTATTATGAAAGCAACAGAGGAAAGAAAATCAGAATCTCTAACAAGGTTTGTTATGAACTGCGAAGTTGCTGCGTTTTCTCTGTAGTTTGATTCCCAGGGTTTTCTAAACAGATTTGTCACTCTCCAACACAAAAATCCAGCCACACGCTAATGCGATCATTGTAAGATTGTGAGTCAAATATAATAGCATGATTGTTTTTATTTTATGACTAGAGCAGCATATATAGTATATAGTGCTGCAATATGATAAGTAGACTTTTTATAACGTGTCTGATCTAAGGGATACCTAGAGATTTCATTTGATATGTTTTGCAATAAATCAGATGAGTAAGTGTGGTTTTTTTAGGTCACAAAAGCAGTTTGAGTATTTATTGCAGTCTCCAGTAATTCTGATATTTCTCACTGGATAGTAAGAGTAACAAGTCTGGCCAATAGCATAAAATGTCTGGGGGAAAATGTGGAAGAATCGTCATGTTAGGTAGTGCAGGTACACTGGACGCAAACATAGTAAAAGCTGCATCTGTGTCAGCAGCTTTGCACATAACAGACCATCTTTGTGTTTGTGCCAACGTGTGCAAAGGTCAGCAGCAAAAGTGCATAGTACTTGGTCAGAGCAACAGATTCCTTTCCAATATATAATTTAATATTAGACATAAATAAACATCGATTTTATTAATGTACTGTGTCTGTTACATGAATATATAGTATGTTAAAACTAATTGGGCTAATCTCCACCTACCTGTGTCTCTTTCTCTTCTCAAACAAACTTGAGGAGTTTGTTTCCTAACAAATTAATACTGTAATTTTTAGCATACTGACCTTTCATGTGTAAGGTACCACCCATCGTTATTTACATTATTAAATTCAATTTGATGCTCACCAGCCTTAAGAAAAACTACAATTAAATTCTGTGCTGGATGTTTAGAAATTACTTTATGTTAATTCTTTGTAGGACTACATGAGTGTCATTTGAAAAAAAATACCACGTTTCATACATTATTTTCACAATAGTAATACATTATTGTTCTAGTAAATAATTATTCAGTGACTCAGGATCTGTGCTAACACATAAATAAGTGGATGGTTGAAGATTCAAAGTACAATGTCGGGCTTCCCTGGTGGCGCAGTGGTTGATAGTCCTCCTGCCGATGCAGGGGACGTGGGTTCGTGCCCCGGTCCGGGAAGATCCCACATGCCGCGGAGTGGCTGGGCCCGTGAGCCATGGCCGCTGAGCCTGTGCGTCTGGAGCCTGGGCTCCGCAACGGGAGAGGCCACAACAGTGAGAGGCCCACGTACCGCAAAAAAAAAAAAAAAAAAAAAGTACAATGTCATAGAGCTGGGCCTTTTTTTTTTTTTTTTTTTTGAGTAAGAATGTCATACCAGTATTTTAAAGCATTCTTTTGGTGTTCTTACAGTTTCAAAGTGCTATTGGAGGCACTGGTTTTACTGCCTCAATGCTTTCTTCACTCATTTAGCCTTTAAAAATTTTTAATTGTACATGTCTATTTCAGATTCAGAAAGTAGATCTTTTGGGGGGCCATGTTTACAGAATGAAAAACTTTTATGCTCAACTAACTATTAATTTTGAAAGGATATTGTACTAGCATTCTAATACAAGCTTATTTCTTATTTTCTACACACAAACAAATCATAAATCCCTAAAAATATTCATGGAATAAAAAGAAAAAAATCTGAAAAGAGAACAATGGAGAAAACCTCAACCTCTCATGATTTCATAGAAAATGAGTCAGTAATTTCAACAGACTTTGGGGGCATTTGGGTCAAAGCTGGCATATGTCTTAATTCTCCTACATAAAGACTGAGAATTTACATAAAGATTTGTTTTCAAATCTTTAAAAAAATTATAAATTAATTTTTGATTCCATATTTTTCATTTCAAAATGATCACCAAGATAAGTCCAGTTACTATCCATCACCATGCAAAGTTGTTACAATATTATTGACTATATTCCCTATGCTATATATAACATCCCCTTGACTTATCTATTTATACCTGGACTTTTGTACCTCTTAATCTCCCTCACGTATTTCACTTATCCGATGGCCCCCTTCCTTCTGGCAACCACCAGTTTGTTCTCTGTATCTTTGAGTCTGTTTCTGTTCATTCGTTTTGATTTTTAGATTCCACATATAAGTTAAATAATATGGTATATGTTTTTCTCCATCTGACTCATTCCACTTTAGCATTTAACTCTCTAGGTCCATCATTGTTGTAGCAAATGGTAAGGTTTAATTCTTTCTTATGGCTGAGTAATACTCCATCGTATGTATGGACCACACCTTCTTTATCCGTTCATCTATCAGTGGACACAGGTTGCTTCCATATCTTGGGTATTGGAAATAAGGCTGCAGTGAACACAGGGGTGCATGTGTCTTCTTGAATTAATATTTTTGTTTTCTTTGGAAAACTACCTAGAAGTGGGATTGCTGGGTCGTATGGTAGTTCTATTTTTAGTTTTTTGAGGACCCTCCATGCTGTTTTCTACAGCAGCTGTACCAGTTCACATCCCACCAACGGTGCACCACATCCTTGCCAACAGCTGTTATTTGTGCTCTTTTTGATGATGGCCATTCTGACAGGTGTGACGTAGTATCTCATTGTGGGTTTGATTTGCATTTCCCTGATGATTAGTGATGTTGAGCATCCTTTCATGTGTTTTTTGGCCATCTGTATGTCTTCTTTGGAAAAAAATCTGTTCTATTCCACTGATGTATATGTCTGTTTTTGTGCCAGTACCATTCTGTTTAGATTACCATAGGTTTGTAGTATAGTTTAAAATCAGGAAGCATAATACCTCTAGCTTTGTTCTCCTTTCTCAAGGTTGTTTTGGCTGTTTGAGGTCTTCTGTGTTTCCATATGAATTTTTTTCTTTTTTTTAATTAATTTTTTTGCTGCATTGGGTCTTTGTTGCTGCACGTGGGCTTTCTCTAGTTGCGGCGAGCGGGGGCTGCTCTTTGTTGCGGTGCATGGGCTTCTCATTGTGTGGCTTCTCTTGCTGTGGAGCATGGGCTCTAGGCACGTGGGCTTCAGTAGTTGCGGCATGCAGGCTCAGTAGTTGCTGCTCACAGGCTCTAGAACGCAGGCTTAGTAGTTGTGGCACACGGGGTTAGTTGCTCTGAGGCATGTGGGATCTTCCCAGACCAGGGCTCAAACCCGTGTCCCCTGCATTGGCAGGTGGATTCTTAACCACTGCACCACCAGGGAAGTCCCTCCATACAAATTTTAGAATCATTTGTTCTAGTTCTGTGAAAAATGCCATTGGTATTTTAATAGCGATTGCACTGAATCTGTAATTTCCTTGAGTATTATGGTCATTTTAACAATATTAACTTTTCCAGTCCATGAACACAGTTTATCTTTCCACCTGTTCGTGCCGTCTTCAATTTCTTTCATCAGTGACTTCTAGTTCTCTAAGAACAGGTCTTTTACCTCCTTAGGTAGGTTTATTCCTAGGTATTTTATTCTTTTGATGTGATGGTAAACAGGATTGTTTTCTTAATTTCTCTTTCTGATAGTTTGTCATTAGTGTATAGAAATGCAACAGATTTCTGTATATTAATTTTATATCCTGCAACTTTACTGAATTTATTGATGAATTCTAGTAGTTTTTTGGTGGCGTCTTTAGGATTTTCTATGTATATATCATGTCATCTGCAAGCAGTGACAGTTCTATTCTTCCTTTCCAGTTTGGATTCCTTTTATTTCTTTTTCTTGTCTGATTACTGTGACTAGGACTTCCAATACTATGTTGAATAAAAGTAGCAAATAAAAGTTTTTTCCTGTAGTTGATTTCTAGTCTAGTGGTTGGAAAAGATACTTGACATAATTTCAGTCTTTTTACATTTATTGAGAGTTGTTTTGTGGCCTAGCATCTGATCTATCCTGGAGAATGTTCCATGTGCACTTGAAAGGAATGTTCTGCTGCTTTGTGGATGGAATGTCCTCTGTATGTCTATTAAACCGTTGGCTCTTACATGTCATTTAAGGCCACTGTTTCTTTATTGATTTATTGTCCAGATAATCTGTCCATTAATGTTAAGGGATGTTAAAGTCCCTTACTGTTATTCAGTTACTGTCAGTTTCTCCTTTATGTATGTTAATATTTGCTTCATGTATTTAGGTGCTGTTATGTTGGGTGCATATATATTTACAGTTGTTATGTCTTCTTGTTGAGTTGATCCCTCTATCGTTATGTCATATCCTTCTTTGTTTCTTGTTGCAGCGCTTGTTTTAAAGTCTGTTTTGTCTCACATAGGCATTGCTGCCCCAACTTTATTTTTGTTTGCATCTGCATGGAATATATTCTTCCATCCCCTCACTGTCAGTCTGTGTGTGTCTTTAGATCTGAAGTGAGTATCCGGTAGGCAGCATATATATGGGTCTTGTTTTTTTTATCCAGTAATACTGTATGTCTTTTGATTGATAAGTATGTACTTATTACCATTTTGTGAATTGTTTTCTGGTTGTTTTTGTAATTCTTCTTTTTTCCTTTCTTTACCTTTGTTCTCTTCCCTTTGGATTTGATGACTATCTTTACTGTTATGTTTGGATTTCTCTCTATTTTGTGTATGTGTATCTATTATAGATTTTTGATTTATGGTTATAATGAGGTTCATATGTAACCACCTATATATATGCATGATTATTTTAACTTGATGATCTTAAGTTCTAATGCATCATAACACCTCTGCGTTTTTACTCCACCTCCTCCCATGTTTAATGTTTTGGACAGCATATTTTACGTCTTTTTGTGTATCCCCTAATTACTTATTGTGCATAAAGATGGTTTTACTACTTTGTTCTTTAATCTTCCTACTAACTTTATAAGAGGTTGATCTACTGCCTTTACTGTTTGTTTGTAGGAGACTCCAGTGGGACCCCGCCGCACACTCGTCTCTGGTCACCAGAGCTGCACCTCTAGGGGTGCCTCTGTGTGTGCTGCGGGGGCCCTTCTGTCATGGTGGGGCTGACTCCTGTGGGCACGCTGGTAGGTGGGGCTGACCCCCCAGTCCAGTGGGCTGCCAAGCCCTGCCTCATGAGGTGGCTGTCAGCCCACTGTTGTGCGGCGCTAGGTCCCAGCATGGCTGGTGCCAGCCCGCCGCTGGGCAGGTCAGTGCTTGGTGCTAATAGGCAGGAGGAAGGACTCAAATCGGCACTTGCAGCTTGCACATCACTATGGTAGAGTGAGCTCCCCGAGTGGCTTCTGCCTGCATCTCTGTCCCCAGGGGTGTGCAGACTGTCTCCTGCCTCTCCAGGAGACTCTCTAAGACCAGCAAGAGGGTCTCATCCAGGCTCCTTTCAAATTACTGCCTCTGTGCTGGGATTTGGAGTGCAGGAGATTTTGTATTTGCCCTTTAAGAGTGGAGTCTTGGGCTTCCCTGGTGGCGCAGTTGTTGAGAATCCGCCTGCCAATGCAGGGGACACAGGTTCGAGCCCTGGTCTGGGAAGATCCCACATGCCGTGGAGCAACTAACCCCGTGTGCCACAACTACTGAGCCTGTGCTCTAGAGCCCGCACTCTAGAACCTGTGCACCACAACTACTGAGCCTGCACTCTAGAGCCCGCGAGCCACAACTACTGAGCCCACGAGCCACAACTACTGAGCCTGAGCTCTAGAGCCCGCGAGCCATGGCTACTGTGGCCCACACGCCTGGAGCCCATGCTCCCCAACAGGAGAGGCCACCACAGTGGGAGGCCGCACTGCAGTGAGGAGTGGCCCCTACTCACCGCAACTGGAGAAGGCCCTTGCACAGCAACAGAGACCCACCTCTGCAGAAATTAAATAAATAAATTAATTAATTAATTAATTATTTTTTTTAAAAGGGTGGAGTCCCTATTTCCCATGGCCCCCTGGCTTTCCTGAAAGCAAGTCCCACTGGTCTGTAAAGCCAGAGGTTCTGGGGGCTCATCTTCTCGGTGCAGGACCCCCAGGCTGGGGAGCCCAGTGTGGGACCCAGATCCCTCAGTCCTTGGGGAGAACCTCTGCAATTTTAATTTTCCTCCTGTTTGTGGGGTGTGGGTCTTGACTGTACCTCGCCTCCACACTTCCTACCCATTTCATTGTGGTTCCTTCGTTATATCTTTAGCTGTGTCAGATCGTCTCTGCTGGTCTTCAGGTTCTCATTGATAGTCGCTCTGTGAATACTTGTAACTTTGCTGTGCCCGTGGGGGCAGGTGGGCTCAGGGCGGCCCTTCTGCACTGTCTTGGCCACTCCCTCCAAAATCTCTGTAAGATAAAAATAAAGGCATTTTTACATTTAGTTAATGGGAATATTTGCCTAAATGTAAAGCTTTAACTAGAAACTTTCTAGCATCATTTATTAACCCCCAAACGGGCTGTATTTGTGTGGCTGAAGTGAATGAGCCTTTATATAAAATCACACACAACACATTTGCCTACTGTAAGGTAGGAGTTACTAATTAAATGCCACAAATAATTAAAAGTAATGTGCCTTTCTAATTACGTTATCCATTTGGTGTATTGTTTACAAGAATTTCAACTAACGCAGTTTGATGCTCATGGCTTTATTCTTTCTTTCCAGAATTTGCACACAAAGTGATTTTCTGAATTCTTATGAAATTTAAAAAACAAAAGAAACATAGTTACGTTTCTGCTTCAAATAGAAAGATTCTTTTTATTTTTAAAGCCAGCAAGCCCGTCCACTTCAGTGCACTGCGTGAATTCCACATTAGTGAACTCCAGAATGACTTTTTAACGTGCTTTCTTGGCTTCTCCTCTGATATCATCATTCTGTTTGAGTTTCCTTAGTCCTGAGTCAAGAATCCTAATAGACATGCCCTGTGTATGTTGCCCAGGCCTGAGATGCTTGCCGTCTTCCTTAGGTTTAGCTTAGTTCTCAGAGGCTCTGCACAGGATGAGTTTTGAGTTCACCGGATTTGACTTCTGCCACTTTTTGTAGCCTGAGTCTTATATTCCACCAGCATAACTTTCATTTCTATTTAAAGTGTGGGACAGCTTGGAATGGGGTGAGGGACTTTGTGAAGTTGTGGGTCACAGCCGCAAACAGCTGAGCAGCCGGCTACCTGAGCCCGTGTCCTGTCCTCGGCATTCTTTTGATGAGATGATGGATCGAATGGAAGGAATGCAGGCATACTGGCTTCTGAGTACCAGTGAAGCCGTAATCCCAATGTGCGATCTTGGGAAAATTACCCTTTCATTGTCTTGGTTTTCTCATCTGTAGAACGAGGATAGCTATACCTTTCTGGCAGGGATGTTTTGAGGATTAGTCATGGTGTATGTAAACCATGGGACACAAGCCTGCTGCATAAAAAGACCTCATTGTGTCATCACTGTCTTTACTTTTGCAAAGCCTGCTGTCTGTGATTTAAATACATGCTGTTTAGGTTATCGTCTCTGCTTCCCTTTAGCATGAACAAGCACAGCTGGAAACAAACTCTAGAGAAACTTATTTGTATACTTATGTGTGTCACCAATTGTGGTAAAAGTTTATACATTGAAGAGGAGATGAATGTGTCCCGTTACAGAGACATAATAGACCTAACTCAGTGTGCATCCCTAAACCAACTGCGGTGTACGTCGTCTAAACAAACCAGCCAACTAAAACTGTGACCTTAGGCCCCACCGTAGAAAAAGGACACAGGACGGGAGTGTGGATGGAAGATGTGATCTTAAGGTCAAGATCTAAAAGAGGAAAAAGTCTATAACTTCACCTGTGTGGGTGGCAGGATTGATCCAAGGGCCTGGCTGGGAAAATGCTGTTGAGTGGTCTGCCCGGCAGTTTTGTAGGAATAATGGTTAAAATTATGTCCCTGTTTTAATCTTTTTGTGACAGGATCCCACCTTGAAGATGATGGCTTCAAATAACCTAACCTAGGGGAAATTTTTAAAATAAAGTATTTGCCACTGCACATTTTTGGCATGGTCTGCGGGTTTGCGGTAAAGCAGGGTCCCTGGTAAGAGTTAGCTTATGTAAGGGCTAAAATTGAAAACAGTCCAAGTCTAAGGGTATCACGTGAGCAAAAGCATACTTTCCCCCGCTAATTCAAACATGCCTACTTTTTTCCTCCAGAGCTAAAATAAATCACTGTGGTTTTTTGGCATGGGTAGAAGAAGAAAGAAAAAAATGCTAGACTCTCACTCAGCAAATTAGCTCACACTCTGGGAAGTACTCCAGGGCCCAGACCTCCTGAAGGGACAGTGAATCCGCATCCCCCGTAGTCCTCAGTGCCTCTGTGGGGAGCGGGCCAGGACCTGCTGTTTAAGTTGTAGTGTTCTGTTTGCTTCTTGTATAGAACTGGGTTTGCATCATCTGCAAAGCATTGTAAAGCCCCTTGTTTTTCTTGTTTGTTTTCTGTTTATTTTAAAGAGTAGGTTTCAGCACTTACTCAGATCTTGTTTGTCCCTACAGAGTGGATAAGACACAGGAGCCCCTGCCTGGTGCCTGGCGCTTTGGAGACAACCCGTCAGTGCTTATCACTCCCCCGCCCCTCATCTTGCAGCCTCGCATTACCTTGATGTGATTCCATTCACAGGGAGGCCCCAGCCTGCGTCTGAAGCGCACTGCGGTCCTTGTCTGAGTTTAGGCAGGTGGATTTCCGTCCCTGATGCTCACTGTTCCAGCGCCAAAGTCATCCCCTTCCCTTCTGCTTCTCTGGATCTTAAGATCAAGGAGCCAGGTTCAAACGTGAGCCCCACCAACTCCTGTTACGACATTGAGCACGTTCTCTAGCCATCGCGTCCAGACATTCTAGGTGCAGATGCTTCTTGCTTTAACTCCCATGCCTTTGGTTCATTCGGCAAATAGCTTTACCTCCATGACAGCAGAGTCACCGAGCGTAACTTAAATAAATAAAACAACCTAACAAGTGCCTCCAGTTTGCCAGCTAGGGAAACAGTTGGTGAGCAGATAGATGACATCGCTGTTTTCAAGTCTGTTCGAGGGTGAAGACGAGTATGCAGACGATCATGACAGAGTGTAGTCGGCCCTCTGACACGCAAGGGCAGGGGGCACAAGCACTGGGCGCCCGACCCGCGTTTAAAGTGGCAGGGAAGAATCCCTAGGGCGTATCTAAGACGCAGCCTGAATTAGCCAGGAAAGGACAGCAGTGTTTTTGCTGAGCGGCACGTGACGAGGACCCAGCAGCACAGAGAAGACGCCGCCACATTACAGGGCGCAGGGGTCTCACGCAGCCGGGGTGTGCGGTGCAAGGTGGGAGTGGTGAGAATGAAGGTTAGGGAGGGAGGCGCAGTTCCCAACGTGCAAGCCGGGCAGACCTGTCAAAGAGTCACGTCGGGTTCTCTTCCCAGTGCAGGAGTGGGAGGTGCTGGTGAGAAGTGACGGGAGCCTGGCCGGGATGCTGGGGACAGCGGTGCACAGTGCAAGGTTAAGGAAGGTGTTCCTTTCGCTTTCTTGGTCATTCCGGCTGTTTTAAGGTGGGAGACAGTGTGAATTTCCAGTACTGATGGGAAGGAGCGTGAAACAGAGTGCAGGAGAGGTGAAGACGCGGGAGGAGACCCCCTACGAGGGGCTGCAGCTGGCGGCTGGGTGTAGGCGCGCAGCTCTGTGGAGAGGACTGAGGAAGTGCGTGTGCTGGCGTTCTCAGAAAGACGGTGCTGCCTGCTGCACAGAGGGGTGGGAGCTGCTCGGAGGCTGACTCAGGAGAGGGGCACAGATGAGGTGTCCGGGCTCGGGTGCCAGCGGTGGCAGTGGCGCGTCGCAACTCTGAGGATCTTCAGGAGGGAAGATCGACAGCCTTTGACAATTGTTAGATTAGAGGGGAGGTTCTAGGTGTGAGGAGAGAGGAGGTTCTAGGTGTGAGGAGAGAGGAGATTAGAGGGTTGGGATGTGACCACATGGTGACCCGGGAAATCCAATCAGGAAAACTGGGTAACTGCTGGAGAGCCCAGAGGTCTGAGCTCTGTGGGGAGCACAGTGTGTGCATCCCTGCTCCCGTTGTACGGGCTTTCTCAGTCCAGGCGCAGACGTGTAGAGCAGCCATGAGATTGACCTTGGACTGGAAGTTTCTGTGACAAGTGTGATAAAGGCCAGCGTGTAAGAGCTTTGAGGGTATTAGCAAGATAGTGGGAGATACCACAGCCCAAAGAAGTGAAGACCCGAAGGGCTGTTAGACAAAAAGAAAGAAAACACTGGCGATCCTTTTGATAAGAGGAGGAATAACTGAGTGGGAGGGCTAATGATCAGGGATCGGGGTCTCACACGGGGAAGCCTGAATCTAATATTGTAGTGATGAAATAGCTCCTAGTGAGGCAGAGTCAGGGTTTGCGTAGTTTGTGGTTGAAGTGAAGTAGAGAGGAAGTAGGCTCTCTGCAGGGGTGTTGAAGTCGCCCCCGATGACGGCAGGATTGGGGTGCAGAGGTGACGAGAGCAGTGGTCCCAGACGGGGCAGGACCGCCTGCCGCGGAGAACCGTGGACTTTTGTGAGCGCACCTTTTCTTTATGCAAATGGCTGAGGACGCCGGGGATGTACACCTGACATTTCTATGGAACAGAAACCTGTCCTGCATCCCACACGACTTCCCAGTGTCATGCCAGACGCTGAGGGACTCATAGATGACTCACCTGTCCCATCTCAGGGGAATTATGTTTACGCTGCACTTGCGCATACACTGCACGTTCTTTGTAAAAGTTTTATTTTCTTCTCTTTGGTAGCCTTGATGTGTTGTATCCCTGTTTCCTTATTAAGGCTGCTTTTTCCCCTCTTTCCTCATCATATTCCAGTAAGACCCATCTGCGTTTCCATCGAGTTGCTAGACTTTATTCTGATGTTCACCTGTACCCTTGGGCTTTCATCTCCTGTTCTTTCTGGTACAGGATGGCTGCTAGTCTTTTTATTACGCTGAAGTCCAGACTTATTTAGAATAGGTAGGTGCAGACATCTGACTTCATTTTCTCCAGTCATGCCCGAGCATTTACATATCGAAATACACATTGTTTTATTGTAAATTACTTTTTGATCCTTCATATGTTACAGCTAGGGCGTTATATTAATTTGGAGGGAGAAAGTATATGCACTAGCAAGTTATATCAGCCGTGAATGCCATTTCAGGATAAAACTGGGATATTACAGAGTATTCTTTTTTTTTTTTTCTTTTTTTTGGCGAGGGGGTACACGGGCCTCTCACTGCTGTGGCCTCTCCCGCTGCGGAGCACAGGCTCCGGACGCGCAGGCTCAGCGGCCATGGCTCACGGGCCCAGCCGCTCCGCGGCATGTGGCGTCTTCCCGGACCGGGGCACGAAGCCGTGTCCCCTGCATCGGCAGGCGGACTCTCAACCACTGCGCCAGCAGGGAAGCCCCAGAGTATTCATTTTAGAGAGAGACTTGAGAACCACTGTCCTGGGGCAGAGAGCTGGCACCCCGCAGCCGCGTGTGGGAAGGTGGACGGCGCTGGCGAGTGGCCAGCTGGGGGCAGGTCAGTTTGTGCAGGCGGAGGCCCCTTCGTCTTGCTCCCAGCTCGCCCCCACCCAGACCCCCAGACGCTCTGCTCTGTCCTCCTGGGTGTTCTCCATTGTCCAGCATAAAACCCCATGCTTTTCAAAGCCTGGAAGAGTAAGTAGGCAAGGGAATGAACCCTTGAATACCTGGGTGCGGTGCTAGTTACTAGACGTGGGTTTTCATTATTCCGCCCAAGAAAGGGAGCATGGTTCCTTTTAGGATTAGAATGAAGTCCAGCCAGGGCTCAAGGACGAGAACGTGTCCAGTGTCTTAGTCCTTTCAGGCCAACCCAGCAAAATATCACAGCCCAGGTGGCTTATAGACGACAGACATTGATTTCTCACGGTTCTGGAGGCTGGAAGTCGGAGCTCAGGATGCCAGCAGTGGGGGCGAGGGCTCCCTTCTCTCCTTGTGTCCTCACATGGCCAGGCGCTAGGGGCCTCTGTGACATCTCCTATAAGAGCACTAAGCCCGTTTATGGGGTCTCCACCCTCGTGACCTCAGAACCCCCCAGAGACCTTTGCTTCCAACAGCATCACGTTGCGTTAGGGTTCCAACATGTGAATCTGGGGGGGACACAGACATTCAGACCACAGCACGGGTGTCGCCAGGTGAGGGAGTGTTGAGGATGGGCATGTAACGGAGGGCAGTCTGGCCCTGCGGCTTGCGTTCTGCTCAAGGCGTGACACCGTCACCAGATAGACCTCGATGGCAGGGCTGTGAGAAGCTAGCCGTCTGGGGCTTGTGCCCTTCTAACTCTTGATTTCAGACTCATATTTGAAACCACTCTTCGTTTTCTGGCCCCAGTCTGTTCATTTTGTGTGACTCTCCCAACCCAGTTACTTTCTCTGAAGGCGGACTTCACTTATCTTTTAATCTTCCCAGCGTTTACTATATGCCTTGTTCACGACAGGTGTTAGTATGTGCACACTGATTGAAGTACATCAGGTCTGGGTAAGTTTTCAAAGGCTTAAGGACCAACTGAGAATAAACAGTGCTTCAGAGGAGCTTGACGTTGCACTGACGGTTTTGCAAGTTTAAAATGCACCATTAGGTATTTGCACCTAAAATAAAATCAAGGTTCAAAGATTTTCTTTTATTAGGATCTAAAAACGTTTAAAATTGTGTAATTCCTTTTTTTAGGTGCACTTATTTTTTAAGCTCTTCGGGATACCATTACCTGTTAATGTACTCAGATACTCTTGAATGTTTCATTTAAAACAAAGATTTCTAATCTTTTTAATGGAAAGATGGGGATTTAAATTTAAAAAGTAGAAAAGCGAAATACAAAAAAACCAGGAAAAATAAAGAAACACAAAGAAAATCAAGCAAATAACTCCTAGTTTTTTCTTACGTACAACTTAACTAGAGATAATCTGTTGACTTGGGATGCATGTGAAGTTGGATACACGTTTTCAGTCTGTCTTAACGGATCATGTCAATCATAGCAATGTTTATATGGTGTTCTGTTCAGGAGTGAATTTCTGTTTTCCTGTTTTTCAGGTCCTGTAGGGGTAGGTTTGAATGAACTGAAACGAAAGCTGCTGATCAGTGACACACAGCACTACGGCGTGACGGTGCCCCGTAAGTTCTGTGCCGTTTGCCGCTATTACTGCTGGCCCAGCACATACACAGCATGTGTGCTGCAGAGCCCTGCTGCCAGCACTCACATGTAGACCTCACCACAGCCCTGGGGCGTAGGGAGTGACAGCGTCCACATTTTACAGAGGAGGAAACTGAGGCACAAGAGTTAAGGGGTTTGCCCCAGATGACACAGATCACTGGCAAGGTGTTTGTTGCTTTCAGCTTCCCTACTCGCATTTTTTATGGTGGATTTTAATACAGGTGTGACATCAAATTATTACTTACAAGTTTTCTGCTCAGTAGAAGTTTATTCTGCTTCTTCAATTTCCAGAGTTTTCAGTGAGCTTTAAGATTAGAAGGGCCAAACTGCAGAGAGTGAAGGAGGCTTCTTATAAACGTTTCTTAATTACTTTTCATATTGTAGTAATTGGCAATAGTAATTTTTCATGGCCATATATCCAAATGTGGTAGGCTTCTTTTCAGTATACAGAATTAGGTCTATTTTTATAAAAGTGGTTTTCACAGGCATTCTTACAAGTGAAATGTGATCCTGGAAGCATTTCGACACCCAGAATAAATGCCATTTGACTACTTAATAGGCTGATGTTAGGGAACCATCTAAAAGACTAGATTAAATGTTGGCTTTTTAAGTGGTTTTAGTAATGTTTAAAAAAAAGTCGATTGTATAATGCCCTTAGCAATGTTCTCTAGTTTTGGACTAGTTGAACTTTATTTTAAAATTATAGTTTTCTGTTACCTTGTTACGCCTTGTTACTGCATTTTTCCAAGTTATTGTTTGTAATCATTTTCAGCCGTAAGTTATAGGGCTGCTGGTTTCTACCAACAGAGATGAAAGTAAAGGAAACTGGAAATATGGAATTAAACAGTTTCTTTTTATTTCTACTTTAATTATGTACTTCTCTCACAAAAGCTGAATTGCAATATACAAGTCATTAGAACATTTTACAAAACAACTGTTAAGCTTACAGGTGAGCAATTACAGAAGAAACCTAGAAGATGGAAAACAGATTAGAAAGGAAAAAAAACCAATTAATTTCCTACTGTGTCTTCATTGCCCTTATCTGTCTTATTTTGCCCTCCCAACAACGGTGTAAGATGGGCAATATCTCCATGTCACAGAGGAGGAAACAGGTGAAACGATACTTTGATTGACTCAGAGGTCCCATAGGCAATAGCTGCACTTGGATTTGAAGCCAGGTCTCACGTTCTCCCTACTATTTAATGCTGCGCAGCCCTTTGCAACTCCAGATTCTCTTTACTGTAGCCCAATTAGTAGTAAAAACTAATTTCTTTTGAAGAGGATAAAGGTTAATAAGGCTGCCTATCAAATGTAACCCTCCATGATAATTTTGGTATTACTCAGGGCACTTTGGACTCAGTTAATCCAACTATTAAAATACTGTTTGCATCTGAAGTTGTTATAGAAGTTAACAACATCCAGAAATGTTCTGGGGCTGAGACTCTCCAAAGAAATCCCTAAAGGAGTAATTTTCCTTTTTAAACAGGTGTTAATGTCAAAAGATCCCCAGAACGCAGTGTTTTCCATACTTGCCTGATAATAAGAGTCTCCTGAGGTTCTTATGAAAAGATTACAAGGCCTTTCCAAAGAGATTCTCCTTCTGGAGACCTGACAGAATTCCTGAAAACCTGTATTTATAGCACGTATCCCAGGTGATTCACTGTGTCAGTCATGTGTGAGAAATACAGCCATAGCATCAAATGAGGATGATTTAATTAATTAAGAAGATATTTTAAGA
The DNA here is from genome assembly GCF_963455315.2 of Globicephala melas. Taxonomy (NCBI): domain Eukaryota; kingdom Metazoa; phylum Chordata; class Mammalia; order Artiodactyla; family Delphinidae; genus Globicephala; species Globicephala melas. The sequence goes on along the minus strand of NC_083315.2, from coordinate 685,575 downwards.
GCAGTTTTGGAATTTTAGATTGCTTTGTTTTGTAAAAGACTTTTAGGTAGAGTCGTGATCATCTGGAGAAAAATTATTGCCTTGATTATACCACCGGTGTTCTGTTTGATGTTTAAATTCTCTGTTCCAAAAAATGTACCAGATATCCACCAGAAGGGGTAAATGGAAAAGATTTGGAGCAGTGGAACTCTCGCACATTGCTGGGGTGGGGAAGCAGAGTAATTCAGCCACTTTGGAAAACTACGGATCTGTTGAGGCTGAGCAAATCCAATACCCTGTGACCCAGCCGCTCCGCTCCTAGGACACTCCTCCCAGAAACGCATACAATATGTACTCAGACATGCATAGAAACGGTACTCAGAAGAGCTCAAAACTGGAAGCTACCCCAGTGCCCATCAGTAGTAGACTGGATAAGCAAATGGTGGTATATTCACACAGAGGGATGTTGTAATGCAGTGATAATCTGCTACCGCATGCAGAAGTACACATGACTCCCACAAACAGTATGCTGAGCGAAAAGAGGTCGACAGACGCAAAAGAGAATGCGCTTATGACGCCCTTTTTATAAATGCAGGAAAGGCAGTGCTAATACGTGCTGTTAGAAATCTTGAGGAGGTGGGTTGGAGGGGGTTCTGCGTCCTGGCAATTTCCTTCTTCAGAGTACTGGTTACACAGGTGTATTTGATATGTGAAGATTCATCGGGCTTCCATGGGAACTTCTCTGTATATTATAGTTCAGGTTTTTAAACATAAAAAAGAAACACTTGGTAGTTAAGTTGATTGTTGATTTAGTTAATGTCCTGGTTTTGATATGTACTATAGTTATGGAAGGTGTTACCCTTGGAAGAAGCTGAGTGATGGTTACATGAGGCCTCTATGTGCTATTTTTGCAACTTATTGTGAATCTATGATTATTTCAATTAAAAAAAAAAACTTTTTGAAGGGATGCTAAATTAGGTAAATGCTATTTCTTTCGTGCTAAAATGGATGAACAACCTATATGAACTTTTAAAATGATCCACATAGCCATATTAAACATGCCAGGTTGCTTTTAAAGAAAGTGGTCAGAGCCCCTGATTTCTGCCTAAAGATGCTTCTGTGTGGGAAATTTCATCCTTGATAAGCAGCATCAACATTGTTTTAAGGCCCCAGTTTATCATAACAAGTCTATATGGCTATTAACATAGTCTTTCAAAAGGCTTTTTCAGTAAATTAAAAGTTAACAAAGCGTTGTTAGAGTGGATATCAAATACTTGATGGATTCCAGAGTGTGTATAGTCTGGAATGCGGGTGCTCTCGCAGCCAGCCACACCTGTTAAGCACTCTCTGTGGTTTCCCATGAAGGTATATGTTACGGTTACGTGTTGTCAGAGGTTTCAAAGGCCTCATGCTCTAGAACACTTCTTTGTAGATAGGATATCTCTGTTGAGATTTCTAAAAATATGTATGTATATTGCAAGTTAGGGGACCAGTTAAAACTTTTTTTTTTCTTCTCCTCTCACCATGGTGGTTATTCTGGGGTTTTGTTGGGAGCACAGGAAGACAGTGGAGTTCATTTCATGTGTGTTTGATGTTTCTTTTAACCGATAAACATGGCACTTAAACAGTGAGTCATGGCGAGGTAGTGGCCTGTGTTGTGGTTTGATGCCCATCTTTGCCTTCTAATTCCTTCTCGTAAGCGTTTTCTGACCTCTGATTCAGGATTGCTCACGTTAACGAGCGTATGAGATTCCTATGGTGCCTCGTTACAGTTAGGCAGTAAATTCTTCACCGGTAAAACCACATCAGACCTGGATAGTTCAGGTTGATCATGATACGCAACTTGGTTGTAGATGTGTTACCTTGTAACTGTGTTTAGCAGTGTCATAAATGTCTTATTCACTTGATCTGGGTCTAATAATATTTTTAACCCTCCCAAGGGGATTCCATGTGTCCGTGCAGTAATCCTTAAACTGTGTGTTCCAGATTTTCAGTGTTCTGCCATTAAAATTGAATAGTTTGTGGGTTTTTTTGTTTTTGTTTTTTTGTTTTTTTGCGGTACGTGGGCCTCTCACTGCTGTGGCCTCTCCCGTTGCGGAGCACAGGCTCCGGACGCGCAGGCTCAGCGGCCATGGCTCACGGGCCCAGCCGCTCCGCGGCATGTGGGATATTCCTGGACCGGGGCACGAACCCGCTTCCCCTGCATCGGCAGGCGGACTCCCAACCACTGTGCCACCAGGGAAGCCCTAAAATTGAATGGTTTTATTCAATCTTTTCTCAGTGCATGAGAGACAGATTACTGCACACGAAATCCTCGGTTTTGATTGTCAGCAGGACATTTTTCTTAAGCCTGCTATTTGCTAAAGGAATACCAGCAACGACAATAACAATGAAGTAATAAATGAATATCAGCCCTAAGCTCCGAAGGAGGGTCTTGCACTAACTTTAGTATCATGTATATTCTTGGGTGCGTATTATGTTATGTACACTTTAATAGAGTCTGTTTTTCTGCTGTGAAATTCATTCTCAGCTTTTATGGTAGAATTAAATTTATCAGTATTCCATGCTGTTCAGCAAAGCAAGTGACCTTCTGTAAAGGACAGCACCACCTCTTGATGCCCCTCCAGCAGCTCTGAGCGTTGTGTTAAAATACGCTTGCTAACTAAATAGCAGGGAATTTAAATTTTGAATGTAATTTAAACTCATTTGGTTTTATAAATCTATTCCTTTTTGTGTTCGGTTACTTTTTTCCCCACTTCCCTTATTTTTCCTTTTATAGCTTTATTGAGATATAATTAAAATAAACAAACTGCACATATGTAAAATGTACAATTAGATCACCTATATACACACACGCGAAATCATCACCACAGTCAACATAATGAAATTTCCATCTCAGAAAACGTCCCTGGGCCCTTTGTAATCCATCCTTCCACCCCTGTCCCCAGGCAACCACTGATCTGCATTCTGTCACTGTAAGATTAGTTTGAATATCTAGCATTTCTTATGAATAGAATCATACAGTACGTTCCTCCATTCTTTTCTTTTTCACCTGGCTTATTTCACTCACCTTGATGAGTTTGAGATTCACCCGTGTTGTTTCATAGATCAGTAATTCATCCCTTTGAATTGCCGAGTAGTCTGCTGCGTGGAAATACCACAGTTTGTCTATCCATCCAGTCACCTGTTGATGGATACTTGGGGGTTTCCCCACATTTTTGACTATTACAAGTAAACCTACTATGGGCATTGTATTCAAGTCTTTTGATGGACGTATTGATTTGTTTCTCCTGGGTAAATAAGTAGAAGTAGAATGGCTGAGTCATATGGTAACTGTAGGTTCAATTTTTCAAGAAACTGTTTTCCAGAGTGGTTATGCCCTTTTACAACTGACTAGCAGTGTATATAAGACCCAGTTGCTCCATGTCCTTGTCGACTCTTGGTATAGTCGGTCTTAAATTTTTGTCAGTGCAATGTGTGTAGTGATGTCGCATTGTACTTCAATTTGCATTTAACTCGTGACTGTGATGTTATCATTTGGGCTGTTACTGACTTTTGAGAGGTCTTTGTATATTCTGAAAGTGTTCTTTATCTGATAAATGGGTTACAGATGTTTTCTTCCAGTCTGTGTGGCTTGCCTTGTTAGTTCTTCATGCTGTTGTTCAAAAAGCAAAATTTTTAATTTTGACAAAGTCTAAATTATCACATATATTTTCTTTTATGTTCTATCTAAAAATTCTTTACTATCTCAAGTTCACAAAGACATCCTTCTGTTTCTCCTACAAGTTTTATAGTTTTAGGTTTTACATTTGGGTCTTGATCCATTTCAGGTTATCTTGTTGTGTTATTGTTTAGCAGACTTGCCGTGTTCCTGACCTCAGGAGAAATTCAGTCTGTTACCATTAAGTGTGATGTTGACTCATTGATGACCTTTGTTTGCCAAGACCTTTTATCACAGATGGGTGTTGAATTTTTTTCTAATTCTTTTCCTGCATATATTGAAATGATTGTGTCTTATCTTTCATTCTGTTAATAGGGTGAATTCCATTGACTTTCAGATGTTAAGACAACCTTTCTTATAATCCGGAATCTTTCTATATATATATATATACACAAATAGAATTTGACTTGCTAAAATTGTTAAGGAGTCTTGTGCCTAAATATGATGCATATTTGTCTATAATCTTATTTTCTAATGTGTTAGATTTTGCTATTATGATTGTACTAATATCATAAAATGAATTTAAGCAATGATTCCTCCTCCTACCTGCAAAAAATGTTCATGTAAGATTAGTGTTATTTCATCCTTGACTGATTGATAGGCATCATCTGTCATCTAGGCCTGAAGCTTTCTTTTGGGGAAGGTTTTTAAAAGTAAATTTGATTTATGTAATAGATGCAGGGATGTTTAGATTTTTTGTCTCCTCTTATTTCAATTTTGATTCATTGTATTTTTCAGGAAATTTGTCCATTTCATCTAAACTATCAAATATGTTGGCATTAAATAGAACATAATATTCTCTTATCCTTTTTAATATCCAGAGGCTCTGTGGTAATAACCCCTTTTTCATTCTTTATATAGGTGATTTTCTCTTTTTTTCTTGATCAGTGTAATTAGATTTTAAAATTTTGTTCGTTTTTCTTTATTGTCTTTTTTTCTATTTTGTTAATTCTTTTTCTGTTAAAATTATATTTTTTGTTTTTCAGTTTTATTGAGATATAACTGATATATAACACTGTAAGTTTAAGGTGTACAGCATAAGGTGTTCACTTACATATATTGCACAGTGATCACCAACATAAGTTGAGTTATAGAATCATCTCATATAGATACCAAAAACAAAAGACAGAGAAAGAAAAGTTTTTTTCCTTGTGATGAGAAATTTTAGGATCCATTCTGTTAGCAACTTTCATATATACAGTGCATCAGTGTTACGTATAATCATCATGGTGTACATTACATGCCCAATACTTACTTATTTTATAACTGGAAGTTAGTCCCTTTTGACCACCTTCATCCTGCCCCCCTACCTACCTCCAAACCCTCCCACCACTTCTGATAATCACAAGTCTGATCTCTTTTTCTTTTTTTTTTTAACATCTTTATTGGAATATAATTGCTCTACACTGGTGTGTTAGTTTCTGCTGTATAACAAAGTGAATCAGCTATACGTATACGTATATCCCCATATCCCCTCCCTCTTGAGCCTCCCTCCCACCCTGCCTATCCCACCCCTCTAGGTGGTCACAAAGCACCGAGCTGATCTCCCTGTGCTATGCGGCTGCTTCTCACCAGCTACCTGTTTTACATTTGGTAGTGTATATATGTCCATGCCATTCTATCACTTCACCCCAGCTTACCCTTCCCCCGCCCATGTCCTCAAGTCCATTCTCTATGGCTACTTCTTTATTCCTGTCCTGCCCCTAGGTTCTTCAGAACCTTTTTTTTTTTTTTTTTAGATTCCATATATGTGTTAGGATACGGTATTTGTTTTTCTCTTTCTGACTTACTTCACTCTGTATGACAGACTCTAGGCCCATCCACCTCACTACAAATAACTCAATTTCGTATCTTTTTATGGCTGAGTAATATTCCATTCTATATCTGTGCCACATCTTCTTTATCCATTGATCTGTCGGTGGACACTTAGGTTGCTTCCTAATGTCCTGGCTATTGTAAATAGAGCTGCAGTGAACATTGTGGTACATGTCTCTTTTTGAATTATGGTTTTCTCAGGGTATATACCCACTAGTGGGATTGCTGGGTCATACGGTAATTCTATTTTCAGTTTTTTAAGGAACCTCCATACTGTTCTCCGTAGCGGCTCTATCAAGTAACATTCCCACCAACAGTGCAAGAGGCTTCCCTTTTCTTCACACCCTCTCCAGCATTTATTGTTTGTAGATTTTTTGATGATGGCCATTCTGACTGGTATGAGGTGATACCTCATTGCAGTTTTGATTTGCATTTCTCTAATGATTAGTTATGTTGAGCGTCCTTTCATGTGTTTGTTGGCAATCTGTGTATCTTCTTTGGAGAAATGTCTGTTTAGGTCTTCTGCCCATTTTTGGATTGGGCTGTTTGTTTGATATTGAGCTGCATGAGCTGCTTGTAAATTTTGGAGATTAATCCTTTGTCAGTTGCTTCATTTGCAAATATTTGCTCCCATTCTGAGGGTTGTCTCTTGGTCTTGTTTATGGTTTCCTTTGCTGTGCAAAAGCTGTGAAGTTTCATTAGGTCCCATTTGTTTATTTTTGTTTTTATTTCCATTTCTCTAGGAGGTGGGTCAAACAGGATCTTGCTGTCATTTATGTCATAGAGTGTTCTGGCTATGTTTTCCTCTAACAGTTTGATAGTTTCTGGCCTTACATTTAGGTCTTTAGTCCATTTTGAGTTTATTTTTGTCTATGGTGTTAGGGATGGTTCTGATCTCATACTTTTATATGTACCTCTCCAGTTTTCCCAGGACCACTTACTGAACAGGCTGTCCTTTCTCCACTGTACATTCCTGCCTCCTTTATCAAAGATAAGGTGACCATATGTGCATGGGTTTATCTCTGGGCTTTCTATCCTGTTCCATTGATCTATCTTTCTCTTTTTGTGCCAGTACCATACTGTCTTGATTACTGTAGCTTTGTAGTATAGCTTGAAGTCAGGGAGCCTGATTCCTCCAGCTCCGTTTTTCGTTCTGAAGATTGATTTGGCTATTCGGGGTCTTTTGTGTTTCCATACAAATTATGAAATTTTTTGTTCTAGTTCTGTGAAAAATGCCAGTGGTAGTTTGATAGGGATTGCATTGAATCTGTAGATTGCTTTGGGTAGTAGAGTCATTTTCACAATGTTGATTCTTTCAGTGCAAGAACATGGTATATCTCTCCATCTATTTGTATCATCTTTCATTTCTTTCATCAGTGTCTTGTAATTTTCTGTATACAGGTCTTTTGTCTCCTTAGGTACATTTATTCCCAGATATTTTATTCTTTTTGTTTCAGTGATAAATGGGAGTGTTTCCTTGATTTCAGTTTCGGATTTTTCATCATTAGTGTATAGGAATGCCAGAGATTTCTGTGCATTAATTTTGTTTCCTGCTACTTTACCAAATTCATTGATTAGCTCTAGTAGTTTTCTGGTAGCATCTTTAGGATTCTCTATGTATAGTATCATGTCATCTGCGAACAGTGACAGCTTTACTTCTTGTCCAATTTGGATTCCTTTTATTTCCTTTTCTTCTCTGATTGCTATGGCTAAAACTTCCAAAACTATGTTGAATAAGAGTGGTGAGAGTGGGCAACCTTGTCTTGTTCCTGATCTTAGAGGAAATGGTTTCAGTTTTTCACCATTGAGGACGATGTTGACTGTGGGTTTGTCATATATGGCCTTTATTATGTTGAGGAAAGTTCCTCTGTGCGTACTTTCTGCAGGGTTTTTATCATAAATGGGTGTTGAATTTTGTCGAAAGCTTTCTCTGCATCTATTGAGATGATCATATGCTTTTTCCCCTTCAGTTTGTTTATATGGTGTATCCCGTTGACTGATTTGCATGTATTGCAGAATCCATGCAATCCTGGGATAACCCCACTTGATTGTGGTGTATGATACTTTTAATGTGCTGTTGGATTCTGTTTGCTAGTATTTTGTTGAGGATTTTTGCATCTATGTTCATCAGTGATATTGGCCTGTAGTTTTCTTTCTTTGTGACATCCTTGTCTGGTTTTGGTATCAGGTTGATGGTGGCCTCGTAGAATGAGTTTGAGAGTGTTCCTCCCTAGCTATATTTTGGAAGAGTTTGAGAAGGATAGGTGTTAGCTCTTCTCTAAATGTTTGGTAGAATTCACCTGTGAAGCCAGCTGGTCCTGGGCTTTTGTTTGTTGGAAGATTTTAATCACAGTTTCAATTTCAGTGCTTGTGATTGGTCTGTTCATATTTTCTATTTCTTCCTGATTCAGTCTTGCCAGGTTGTGCATTTCTAAGAATTTGTCCATTTCTTCCAGGTTGTCCATTTTATTGGTATAGAGTTGCTTGTAGTAATCTCTCATGATCTTTTGTGTTTCTGGAGTGTCAGTTGTTACTTCTCCTTTTTCATTTCTAATTCTATTGATTTGAGTCTTCTCCCTCTTTTTCTTGATGAGTCTGGCTAATGGTTTATCAATTTTATTCTTCTCAAAGAACCAGCTTTTAGTTTTATTGATCTTTGCTATCATTTCCTTCATTTCTTTTTCATTTATTTCTGATCTGATCTTTATGATTTCTTTCCTTCTGCTAACTTTGGGGGTTTTTTGTTCTTCTTTCTCTAATTGCTTTAGGTGCAAGGTTAGGTTGTTTATTCTACATGTTTCCTGTTTCTTAAGGTAGGATTGTATTGCTATAAGCTTCCCTCTTAGAACTGCTTTTGCTGCATCCCATAGGTTTTGGGTCGTTGTGTTTTCATTGTCATTTGTTTCTAGGTATTTTTTGATTTCCTCTTTGATTTCTTCAGTAATCTCTTGGTTATTAAGTAATGTGTTATTTTGCCTCCATGTGTTTGTATTTCTTACAGATTTTTTCCTGTAATTCATATCTAGTCTCATAGCGTTGTGGTCGGAAAAGATACTTGATACAATTTCAATTTTCTTAAATTCACCAAGGCTTGATTTGTGACCCAAGATGTGATCTATCCTGGAGAATGTTCCGTGAGCACTTGAGAAGAATGTGTATTCTGTTGGTTTTGGATGGAATGTCCTTTAAATATCAGTTAAGCCCATCTTGTTTAATGTATCATTTAAAGCTGTGTTTCCTTATTTATTTTCATTTTGGATGATCTGTCCATTGGTGAAAGTGGTGTGTTAAAAGTCTCATAGTATGATTGTGTGACTGTTGATTTCCCCTTTTTTGGCTGTTAGTATTTGCCTTGTGTATTGAGGTGCTCCTATCTTGGGTTCATAAATATTTACAATTGTTATATCTTCTTCTTGGCTTGATCCCTTTATCATTATATAGTGTCCTTCTTTGTCTCTTGTAATAGTCTTTGCTTTCAAGTCTATTTTGTCTGATATGAGAAATGCTACTCCAGTGTTCTTTTGATTTCTATTTGCATGGAGTATCTTTTTCCATCCCCTCACTTTCAGTCTGTATGTGTCCCTAGGTCTGATGTGAGTCTCTTGTAGACAGCATATGTACGGGTCTTGTTTTTGTATCCATTCATCCAGTCTGTGTCTTTTGGTTGGAGCATTTAATCCATTTACATTTAAGGTAATTATTGATATGTATCTTCCTATTCCCATTTTCTTAATTGTTTTGGGATTATTATTGTAGGTCCTTTTCTTCTCTTGTGTTTCCTGCCTAGAGAAGTTCCTTTAGCATGTGTTGTAAAACTCGTTTGGTTGTGCTGAATTCTCTTAGCTTTTGCTTGTCTGTAAAGATTTTAATTTCTTTGTCAAATCTGAATGAGATCCTTGCTGGGTAGAGTAATCTTGGTTTTAGGTTTTTCTCTTTCATCACTTTCAGTATGTCCTGCCACTCCCTTCTGGCTTGCAGAGTTTCTGCTGAAAGATCAGCTGCTAACCTTATGGGGATTCCCTTATGTGTTACTTGTTGCTTTTCCCTTGCTGCTTTTAATATTTGTTCTTCGTATTTAATTTTTGATAGTTTGCTTAATGTGTGTCTTGGCATGTTTCTCCTTGGATTTATCCTGTATGGGACTCTCTGTGCTTCCTGGACTTGATTAACTATTTCCTTTCCCATATTAGGGAAGTTTTCAACTATAATCTCTTCAAATATTTTCTCAGTCCCTTTCTTTTTCTCTTCTTCTTCTGGAACCCCACGATAATTCGAATGTTGGTGCGTTTAATGTTGTCCCAGAGGTCTCTGAGACTGTCCTCAAATGTTTTCATTCTTTTTTTTTTTATTCTGCTCTGCAGTAGTTGTTTCCACTATTTTACCTTCCAGGTCACCTATCCGTTCTTCTCCCTCAGTTATTCTGCTATTGATCCCTTCTAGGAATTTTTAATTTCATTTATTGTGTTGTTCATCTTTGTTTGTTTGCTGTTTAGTTCTGGTTCCTTGTTAAATGTTTCTTGTATTTTCTCCATTTTATTTCCAAGATATTGGATCATCTTTACTATCATTATTCTGAATTCTTTTTCAGGTAGACTGCCTATTTCCTCTTCATTTGTTAGGTCTGATGCATTTTTATCTTGCTCCTTCACTGCTGTGTGTTTCTCTGTCTTCTCATTTTGCTTATCTTACTGTGTGTGGGGTCTCCTTTTCACAGGCTGCAGGTTCGTAGATTCCATTGTTTTTGGTGTCTGTCCCCAGTGGCTAAGGTTGTTTCAGTGGGTTGTGTAGGCTTCCTGGTGAAGGGGACTAGTGCCTGTGTTCTGGTGGATGAGGCTGGATCTTGTCTTTCTGGTGGGCAGGTCCACGTCTGGTGGTGTGTTTTGGGGTGTCTGTGGACTTACTATGATTTTAGGCAGCCTCTCTGCTAATGGGTGGAGTTGTGTTCCTGTCTTGCTAGTTGTTTGGCATAGGATGTCCAGCACTGTAGCTTGCTGGTCGTTGAGTGCAGCTGGGTGCTGGTGTTGAGGTGGAGATCTCTGGGAGATTTTCGCCGTTTGATATTATGTGGAGCTGGGAGGTCTCTTGTGGACCCGTGTCCTGAAGTTGGCTCTCCCACCTCAGTGGCACAGCTCTGACGCCTGGCTGGAGCACCAAGAGCCTGTCCTCCACACGGCTCAGAATAAAAGGGAGAAAAAAATGAAAGAAAGAAGATAAAAAATAATAAAGTAAAATAAAATAAAATAAAGTTATTAAAATGAAAAATTATTAAGAACAAAAATTTTTTTAAGTTAAAAAAAAATGGACAGACAGAACCCTAGGACAAGTGGTAAAAGCGAAGCTACACAGACAAGATCTCACACAGAAGCATACACATACACACTCACAAAAAGAGAAAAAGGGAAAAAAATATATATATCGTTGCTCCCGAAGCCCACCTCCTCAATTTGGGATGATTCGTTGTGTATTCAGGTATTCCACAGATGCAGGGTACAGGAAGTTGATTGTGGAGATTTAATCCGCTGCTCCTGAGGCTGCTGGGAGAGATTTCCCTTTCTCTTCTTTGTTCGCACAGCTCCCGGGGCTCAGCTTTGGATCTGGCCCCGCCTCTGCGTGTAGGTCGCTGGAGGGTTTCTGTTCTTCGCTCGGACAGGACGGGGTTAAAGGAGCCGCTGATTCGGGGGCTCTGGCTCACTCAGGCTGGGGGGAGGGACGGGCACGGAGGGCAGGGCGGGCCTGCGGCGGCAGAGGCCGGCGTGACGTTGCACCAGCGTGAGGCGCGCGGTGAGTTGTCCCGGGGAAGTTGTCCCTGGATCCCGGGACCCTGGCAGTGGTGGGCTGCACAGGCTCCCGGAAGGGGGTGTGGACAGTGACCTGTGCTCGCACACAGGCCCCTTGGTGGCGGCGGCAGCAGCCTTAGCGTCTCCCGCCCGCCCCTGGGGTCCGCGCTGTTAGCCGCGGCTCGCGCCCGTCTCTGGGGTCCGCGCTGTTAGCCGCGCCTCGCGCCCGTCTCTGGAGCTCCTTTAAGCAGCGCTCTGAATCCCCTCTCCTCGCGCACCAGGAAACAAAGAGGGAAGAAAAAGTCTCTTGCCTCTTCGGCAGCTCCAGACTTTTCCCCGACTCCCTCCCGGCCAGCCGTGGCGCACTAGCCCCCTGCAGGCTGTGTTCACGCCGCCAACCCCAGTCCTCTCCCTGCGCTCCGACCGAAGCCCGAGTCTCGGCTCCCAGCCCCGCCCGCCCCGGCGGGGGAGGAGACAAGCCTCTCGGGCTGGTGAGTGCCGGTCGGCCCGATCCTCTGTGCGGGAATCTCCCCGCTTTGCCCTCCGCACCCCTGTGGCTGCGCTCTCCTCCGCGGCTCCGAAGCTCCCACCTCCGCTCCCCGCAGTCTCCGCCCGCGAAGGGGCTCCTAGTGTGTGGACACTTTTCCTCCTTCATGGCTCCCTCCCACTGGTGCAGGTCCCGTCCCTATTCTTTTGTCTCTGTTTATTCTTTTTTCTTTTGCCCTACCCAGGTACGTGGGGGGTTTCTTGCCTTTTGGGAGGTCTGAGGTCTTCTGCCAGCGTTCAGTAGGTGTTCTGTAGGAGTTGTTCCACGTGTAGATGTATTTCTGGTGTATCTGTGGGGAGGAAGGTGATCTCCGCGTCTTTACTATTCCGCCATCTTGAAGCTCCTCCCTTTCTCGGTTCTTTTCTGTTGAATAATAGAACACTGCATCCCGATATCAGGAATGCAACGTTCTATTGAGCCCAGGTCCTGTTATAATATTCTGGAGAAAGGTGATGTTTTATTTAGCTCTAACCGACTAGTTTATGCTTAGACTGCAAGTTTTACCTCATTTTCTGTAGGTTATGGTTTAAATCTCACTTCAGTTCTCTAAACGTCTGCCGTGTTGGTTTGGGTCTGCCCTGTCATGTGAAGTTCAGGGATTGGTTTGCACCTTGTGTGCATAGTGCAGATCTCAGCTCCGTTCTCTAAGCCTTCTCTCCATTGGTTTGGCTGTGTTCTGTACTTCCACTGCTGACGGATCAGGCTGAGACTTGTGTATTCTAATCTTAATTCACTTCCTACAGCTTCGCTCTGCTGCTTTGAGTCTGGGCTGCATGTGTACGGCTTAGGGGTTATTCTTAGGCCAGTGCTGGTTTGTGCACAGAAGTAGAGTATTTCCTTCTCTAGCTCTCTCCCTTCCTGGGTTCCTTGCACACTCTTCAGCTCACAGGGGCGTTATTTTTTCTGGTCCTTTTCACCAGGAAGTCAGGGCTTCTATTGGAATTTAGACGCACATTCCTCCACGCTGCTCTGTGAATGAGCCCACCCCTAGGGCACAGCTAAAAGGAAATAAAAGTTAAACCCTTCCCCAGGGCGCTTGACTCTCTTCCACAGTTTACCTGCCTTTTTTATTTTCAAAGTGCTCAATACAAAAATAGATGTTTTGGGTCCAGAGGTTTTAGTTGTAATCAGCAGGAAGGATGGACTGTAGTCAGTTTTTCACGTGCCATATCAGCCTGCAGTTCCTTAGGGGTTTGTTTTTAAAGTTATTTTCTGCTCCATTATAATTCAGTAGCAAATAGGCAAAATTGCTGAAAGTTTAGAAGTTCATTTGTATTTCAAGAAGATGTTTATGATTTTGCAAAGGAGAAATGAATAGCACATAGAAGTCTTTGACTTTGATTGGGAAATTAAGCATTGATGGCATACACCATGTGCCCTGGGCAGAAAATAGTAAAATAATTTTACAGTTTTTACCTTTCAACCTAGTGGGCAGTAGACTTGCTTACAGTGAACAAAGAATCAATATGACAATAATAAGCATATTATTTGCCAAAGAAAGGGGATTTTCCTCAAGGGTTGAAATACCGTTTTTGTTTAATTAACATATTAAAGCTCCTTCAGATAATTAATAGCATAAACATAATGCAACTTAATTTTGAATCCATCTTCAAATCAATATAACTTTAATATCAGTGGAAAAACTGAATTAATGGGATTCCTATATTTTATTAGCTAATTTGCTTTTTAAGTTTTAAAATCTTATTTAAGAAAAGTCCTTTCATCAAATATATGATAATTTCTTTTTTAGTATTTTACTTAGGGTGGCTGATGCAGGCTTTTCTGAACTCTTTTTAATTAAACCACAGACACCACCAGACCAAGGAGAAGCCAGGAGAGTGATGGGGTTGAGTATGTCTTCATTTCCAAGCATTTGTTTGAGACCGATGTACAAAATAACAAGTATGTGGACTTCTTTTAGAATCTTTGTATAACTGTTGTTTTTAAACATGTGCCCATATGTCTAGTTGTAGACAACTGAAGGTTCCCTTCCGTTTGAAATGAATTTTCATTTTTATAATAATATTTGAAACTGATAAAAAGATAATTCATTTAGTGGTTATTACCCATCTTTGCCTGTAATCTTTTAATAACCTAGAGCTGTTGTGTATCTGGTAAATTGAATGTGTCGGGATTATTTTGCTAGTGTAGTATTGTGAGATCGTCCTACCCCTGTAATTGAATCTTAACGTAGAATTTAGATAGAACTTTATTTTAGTAACTAATAACTGTGTAATAGATCCCTAGTTCCAGTCTTTTCCACGAACCTCCCTCTCTCTCATTGGCTCTTCAACAAACCAAAGTAATGTTAACCATCTTGCTTGTACCACATCCTCTAGCAAGCGCTGAGTCTCCCAGCCCCTGGTTTTCCATGTGCTGAAGCGTGGGTATTTCAGGGTATCAGGGAGCAGCGTGTGCTCTACTGCGGGATTGTGGGGCTTTATTGAAACATCGAAATGCTTTTCTGTGTTTGGCACAGCGATTGAGTTTTTATAGCACGTTCTCAGCTGTCCTGCTCGCGTTAGCCACCAGCCAGTCCTCCTCGAGTTCTAAAGCTGAGCTTGGTGGTTCTTTCGTGTGCAGTGAAATTTCAGTAGTTTTTATTGTTTGGCTTATTCACTGTTTTATTGCATTGCATTAGTTCTGAAAAAGAGGTGATGGAAAACATTAGAGTCCTGCTGGACTAAAGTACTTTTTTTCTGCTTAGGTGTAATACAAGCAAGTGTTACTGATTTGAAAAAATAAAATAGAAGATTTTTTTAAATTGACATTCTGGAGTACTTGGACCTAGTTATTTTATTAAAAGCAGTTTAAAAAATTACATATTCAGCAAAAACATCTTTTATATATGAATTATGTCTGCCATATATAATTCACAAATGATTCTAATTTCTACAGGTTTATTGAATATGGTGAATATAAAAACAACTATTACGGCACAAGTATAGACTCAGTTCGGTCTGTCCTAGCTAAAAACAAAGTTTGTTTGTTGGACGTTCAGCCTCATGTAAGTGAACAGTGACCTATTCAACACCCTTGAAGCCCATGTAATCTACCACTCTTGAGCATTTCAGTATGGGGAAAATCTGAAATCTACTCACTTCTGGCATGTAGGTGGCTTTCCTAAGGTGACAAAAGCATTTAAATGTCAGTTGAGAAGTTTCTGCTGAAAAGAAGCCCATGTTGTTATTAGGAAACAGGGGTCAGGGAAGCCTCGACATTTGTTTGTAACTCTTACTTAGATTCAGTGTTTGCCAAGTATAATGTCTCCTGGATATTTCTTCTATGCATTTTGTATTTAAAAGTGTGTTGCGTTATATGTATAATGTATTTCATGTGTGCATTGGTATAAGTGTTCGTCATTTTTGACAGTGGACATTTTGGTTCTCAGTCCTCTTTCGTTGATTTTGGTTCTGTAAATATTCTAGAAGTGTAAACTGCCCAGCAGGAGCCGCGGGCATCTCACAGGAACTGTACCAGGTACAAGTCGCCAGGTAGAGCTCGCCTGGCACCCTGGGAACTCATGTCACGTGGACTGAGTGCCAGTGGGTGAAGCAGTGCACTTCCCTGTCTCACCACAGACCCCCAGCAGGGACGCAGCCCAGCATTCTCCTCGCTACCCAGAGGCAGTGCTGCGAGCTTCGTGAAAAGCAGGGGGCTTGCCCTTTGTAGGGGACTCTGAAGGGCAGAATGAAAGAGGAGAGAGACCTCAACCTGAGATCAGGAAGAGGCTTAAACAGGATGGTTGGAAGACTCGTGTAAAGAAAGTTAACTCATAGCATCTTTTAGGTATTAGATCTAAAAACTAGTTTTCTGGTATTTTTAGCTGCTTCTCTTCAGTATTAATGATGGCATATTTCAAAGCACTTTCAAAGACAAGTTACATTCTCCATCTTTTGAGAGGTGTCTGTTACATTTAATTGTCAACAACTGATTGAACAACAATATATTGAAAGACCTGCTAACCTTAATTAGGAAATAATTTTAAGGAATTTTCTCCTTAGAAAGAAAATTCAGTTTTGTTATAAAACTTACTCATGACATTATGAAGAAATGTAAGAAAACTTATTTTCTTCATTGCAGACAGTGAAGCACTTAAGGACACTAGAATTTAAGCCCTATGTGATATTTATAAAGCCTCCGTCAATAGAGCGTTTGAGGGAGACAAGAAAAAATGCAAAGATTATTTCAAGCAGAGATGAGCAAGGTGCTGCAAAGCCCTTTACGGTGAGTATGAGGATGCTTTACTGAAAGTACACAAGCGGGACTTAAAATCATATGTGCAGTAGTGACTGCATTAGGGAGACGGCAGTAGATGAAGGTGAGATCCAAACACCCACGCGAGACAGAGCTGCATTTAGGCGCTCGCGTTCAGTGATTGCACTGTAACTGCTTTCTCGGCTCCTGTGAACGACCTTCATATCACACTGACTCTAAGCTATTTTGTATGCTGTTATGTACACTTATAAAATTTTTGAAAGCACATGTAAAAAGTCAGACCACTGAGTTTTCAACTAGCCTTATTTTTAAAGGGAAAAATAGCAAAGTCAGGTACTATTACTCATTAATAGTCTAGATGAAAATGTAAGAATTTGCCTTGTCTGTTTGTATCAACATCATATTTAGCATAGTGAAAGCAAAAGCATCGTTTTGGGTGCAGGACAGTAGACTTGCATTATTCGGTCTGTATTTGTATTTCCTTTGACTGTTACCAGAAGTGGCAGCCGTGGTTTGTTAATGACGAGAATGACTGGCAGGGCCTTTCATTGTTTTTTGTTTTCAACCATAAGACGATGTTTTCTACTTTAGGCTCAAAAATAAAAAGCGGAGAAATTTAATGGCAGAAGGTTTTTTCCCCTCCCTCTCTTAACTAACTCATCTTTAACTTCACTCTGTATTAATTTGTAAACTATTAATTGTGGGTACCAAGTACAGATAATGTTTTTGATTCCCAGTATTTTAAAAATATCTTTTTTCTAAAGTACTGACAATACACAACCCTACTGAACAGGTACTGTTACATGAGGTTAATTACTCAGGGCTCTGGGTTAACACTAAAATGAAAATTTCTGTTGTGAAAATCTTCTGTGACATTGAAATGTAGACTCTGAAAAGACTCCAAGAAGTCACAGTATAAAGAGTTATTGTACTATTTATTATAGTATTGTACTATGTGAAGATTTCTCAATGAAGATAATAAATGATAACATAAGATTTAACTCACGTTTATGTATATAGTCTTGTTTTCTAATCAACTAAAATTCTTACTGGTTTCAAAAATGTGAGTATGAAGGGCCCCTGACCCACTTCCCACTTCTGCTGAGACGTGGAAGGACATAATATAAGTGTCCTTTCATAAATGTATCCAACTCTGAAAAAGTAGTTTGTTATACATTCCTTGCTGTGAATAAATGTGAGCAAGGCAGGCAAAGCCTAAGGGTAAACAATTCTCCTTTAATACTGAAATATCCCTGTAATGATAAGCGAGTGACTAATTATCCTGAAATTTAGGTAAGGCAGGAGTTTTGCCTCTTGTCAGGGCAGTTTAGTTACAAGCAAATAGAGAGAGAGGGTATTAGAAATTATGGCTTCTGAAGAACTTATAGTTAAAGAGGATAATTTTCTTTCGTGGCTGAGGTGAAATAGTGAACACAGAACAACATTAGATAAACGAGTTGTGCAGTATTTGCATTGACGTGACGTGATAAAACTGCCTGGTTAACCAGTTTTTTAAAATACTTCTTTTTGTAGGAAGAAGACTTTCAAGAAATGATTAAATCTGCCCAGATAATGGAAAGTCAATATGGTCATCTTTTTGACAAAACTATAGTAAATGATGATCTCACCATGGCCTTCAGTGAGCTTAAAACAACTTTCGACAAACTGGAGACAGACACCCACTGGGTTCCAGTGAGCTGGTTGCATTCGTAACTAAGGGAAATTTCCATAATTATCTTTCCTGTAGAGTGCATGATTAAATCAGTTACCATTTTGGTGGTAGGGTTTTTTAATCTATATCACTGTTAAGCTGTGCAATCTTGGTTAAAATTGATGTGTTGGTTTTGTTTGTATCTTTTTACAGCCTTATTTCAAGCACAGTGTTTGAGTTTAAGGTCCAAAGTCAAAATCTGCCCAGTACCGTATCCTCGTTTTCTTGACCGTGTAGCTCTATCTCCAAAAAGGGGTTGAACTTTTTAGAGAGACATAGCTGGAGAATGTACACGGGAGTTCAGTGCTTCAGCTGGTCTCCGACGTCATCACTGCCTTGGAGTTTGCATGTCAGCCACTGAATACGTTCAGTTCACAGTCTTCAGGAGCCAGACATCATCATAGAGGCGCCTGGCCTGGCCGTAAGGCCGAGTCCTCTTACTATTCTGCAAGTGCAACCTTTTTCTTACGTAGACACAACATATTCACAGTTACAGTTTGAGAAGGCCTTATGAGAGCATATATCAGTGACTCAACAAATGTTTAATAAGGGAAGATGGGCTTTTAAAAATTACTATTTATGAAACTAAAAACCTTTCCTTATGGCTTAAGAATGGTGATATCCTGGAGCAAGTAAGATTACAAAGGACATTTTTATTTGTAAATCCTCAGACGTTTCTGGACTCACCAGAAATTCTGGAGCCAGTTATCTGGCTTTGGGTTTTCCCAATAAATTATAAGAATGATTCCTATTCTAAAAGTAGGTTTTACTTGTTACTGCTTCAGTTAAAGAAAATGTGATCATTTTTCAAATGTGTGCAATTGATCACAATATATTTAAATTGCACTATAAGATATATTTTAGAAAACTTTTCATGTAATGTTATTTCTTCGTCATCAAAATATTTAACACTGGCCAGATACCATCCTAGTCTTGCCATTTTTAAAGAAGTTTAAGAAAGATTCTTGTTGTAAATATTTAGATGGGATCTCTCATTTTTCTTTGATGCTACTCATCTTCAGCGAGTAAATTATACAGCTCAAAATACCAGAAATGTCCATAGTTGTATAAGAGAACATGTCCTCCCATTCTTGCATGCCGTAAGACCCTGTCAATCAGAAATCATTGCATCTGTGACTTTCAAACAGAAAAAACGATATTTTTTGTTGATTTGTAAAGAGAGTTTAGATGTCCTGTTTAAAGAAAAAGAGTGTAGTGAAATTTTATATATTTATGAAATATTTGAAAGGCATATTTTTTTAATTATCAAATGAGGCTATTCATTAAATAAATAGTATGTAAAGACATCATAATTTAAGATAGTAGTTTTATAAGTCAGGGTCAACATTCCATGTAAATATTTGAGCTTTATTCATATGCAGATCCACAGGTGTGTTCTGTGTGCACAGCTGATAGCATCACTCACTGAGTTTCCTTCAGACGTGTCAAATTTCATACCTTGATACACACTCACAGCTAAGTAGTTAGATAACCAGACATTGTTACTTGACAGCATAATCCAAACAGCAAGGTCTAAGTTAATTAACTAAATAGCAAGCAATTTAGTTTCAAAAGGTGTTGGTGGGTTGCCAGATCTAATATTGAAGCCGTACTTTATAGTTGTGTGGCTGGTCTAAGAAAGTACAAATCTCCCTTAGGTGGTTGGGGTAGAATATTCTCTTTGAACGTTGACTGAAATTTCCGAAAAATCAGGACTTCCTAGGAAATGAATTATAATTTAGGCAGTCCAAATTCTTTGTTCAGAAGTAGTAGCTGGCTTGCTTTTTTCATTTACAGACAATTGCCCCAGTTCTGTCCTGCGGAGGTAGGCATAGTGTAACGTGGTAGAAACGGGGTCCTTTTTGGTGGTGGTGGTGGAGGTGTTACAGAAATACATTTGTCCAGCCTTTCTCCCTTTTTACACGAGAGCTGGGCAGTATTTTTTTAAATAATGAAAAGAGGAACTTCAGCAATTTGAAAAATCTTTTATCGGGTAGTATACATACGTGATCTTGCAAGTGACGTTTACATGGCCACCCTGATGCTTAGAAGGAGATTCAGTTAAAATTTAATGCGGCAGGGCCAACTCCATGGCCTCTGAGTAATGTTGCAAAGGGCCCTTGATTCTGTACTTACGCATCCTCAGCTCCCTCTCCAGCAGGGACAGACTAGTTCTTCAGGCAGCTTGCTTCTGAGACAGTGTCAGCCACTATTTGAGAGAACAGGAATATTGGGTTTTTTAAGTCCACGTATTTCAAATCCAAGATCAAGAAGATAATTCCATATTCCCATTATTAACATACTGGAATCTTTTTTTTTTTTTTTACCATTATTTTACTTACCAATATAGACATTATCGATATCTTTAAGGCTGACCTTCCTGGCATTGTGTAATGATTGAATGTATCTAAATTGTAATAATTTAAAATTGACAAACATGTAAAACGAAATTATGTTGTTAAAAGTTTCCTGAAGATAGAGTTTTATTATTTATTTTCTTTTTGACTAGTAAGAGTTCATAAATAAAAGTCATGGAAAACCTTTGAGCTTAATAAAGTATCTTCAAATTATGTGTGTGCTCTCTCGAAGATGCTCTTGCACTTGGCATCTACTTCACTGTTTCCAATGGTGGAAAAAATTGTTTTTTTAATGACACCAAGTGATATATTTGAACTGGCTCTGTCTAAAATTAAATTTCATGTTTGTTTCAAACATTAATTGGTTTCATCCAGGTTGTTGGAGAGGTGGACTTCACTAGCCTTGCTCTTACCCACACGGTCCAGCCACTTAAAGCTGTGGAGCAAAGAATGGCATGGTTGGTCCCAGCCCGTCCGTGATGGGGACACCCCGCCCCGCCTCTTTCCGTCAGGCATTGAGCGGCACCCACATCCTCCGCCCCTGTTCCAGGTAGGCGAGGTAGACTTTTCCAGCTCTGCATGTGAGGACAGACTGCCACCTGCTTATACAGACAGGCTGAGTGGCACTGACCTTGCTTAAGCAGCTGAACAAGTTAGCCCAGCTCTGCTTCCACTGAGAGGCTGTAGGATGTAGCAGTTAGGGGCGTGGGATCTGGAGCTGGATTGTTGAGTTCAGATGCTGCCTATTACGAGTTTTATAACCTCGTTTAATCTCACTGTCGTTTTCTCACCAGAAAATAATGGAGATAATAAGAGTGCTTACCTCATAGGATTGTTGTGGGCATGAAATGAAAGAATTGATCCGTGTAATGTGCTTGGAACAAAGCCTGGGCTAGAAGTGCTCACTGATGGTAAGCTCGCTTCACAACGGTCACTCTCACGTCACACAGTTTAAAAGTAGCTGCATAAATATTCTTAATGACTCCACACGAACAGTTCTCCTATTAGTAAATTCACAGGAAGCTTCCTAAATAATTTCTGTGACCAGCTTTATTGTTTTATAAAAATACCATTACTTCCAAATGATACATCCATAATTCACTGGCTGATCCTCAACAGGAAAGTGAACCCATTTCTATTTGCAACCACTAGTATGGAATATAACTGATAGCAGCTGAAAGAAACGTCCCTTAATTGTATCCCAGCCCTTTCTTCTGCTACCGCACTTCCTTTCCAAATGGGTGCTCACTTACACTTCAGCTTCTGGGGGGCAGGGAATACTTTTACTTTTATAACAGCTGTCTTATTCACATACACCTACCTGGGCCCCCTCACTGCCAGACCAAACTGTCCTTACTAACGTCAGACATCTGTATGATTTGTCTGCGATTTCATTTAGTCCTTACAGCTGCCTTGTATGGGAGTGGTAGCTTCGTATTTTACAGTTGAGAAAAGCAAGGTGCTGGCTTCCGTACCTGGCCCAAGGTAACAGGTGACGAGTAGGGAATCGGGGCTTGAACAGTGGGCAGGCTTCCTCCAATCCCACACTGTTTCACTGCATTGTGCTTCCTGGTGGTGCTAGAACTTGAGCCAGTTCTGGAAACAGGTGAGATTTGGTCATTAGGGGAGTGATTGTTCGTCCTTTTGCACAGCAGTTTACAAAGAGTTTTCTCAGAACACTGTTGCTTTAGTCAGATATAACTTGATTTATCTATGTCTGTATAGTGGGCTGATCTTCAAACAGTGGCTATTATCAAAAACATAGCAAAAACTTAGCATAATATGCAGTATTTCTATTTTGTCTGAGTACCAGTCCTTAGTGATGAATCATGATTGGTCTAATCAATCATGACTATCCCCTCTTTGCAAGGATGGTTCTGAGTTGGTCATGCCACCCACTTCGAGGTAATGTCTGTCGTAGGAGCTATGAGTAAGAGCTGTTTCCCTGATTTAAACAACTGCATGAGGTGAAAACCTTTTATGCTCCTGCCCCCATGCTTCCTGTTTGAGATGCTTGTTATGTTGAGGTGCTTGCAAAGATGACAGCCATAACCCTAACCCTAAACCAATGGATGAGTAAGGCCAATCTATAGATGACTGAGTAGAAAAAGGAAAAGATCCTCAATCCATAACGTCACTGAGGTGCTGAAAAAAATCCTGGGACCTCCTTCCTCTAATTACTGAAAAAACAATGTTCTTTTACGCTCTGTTGGTGAGAATGTAAATTGGGGCAGCAGCTATGGAAAACAGTATGGCAGTTCCTAAAAAAAACTAAAAATAGAACTACCATATGACCCAGCAATTCTACTGCTGGGTACATATCTGAAGAAAATGGAATCACTATTTTGAAAAGAGATCTGCACTCCCACGTTCACTGCAACATTATTCACAACAGCTGAGACAAGGAAACAGCAAGTGTCCCTCAACAGATGAATGAAGAATGGGAGGATGCGCGCACACACACACACACACACGAAGATTATTCAACAGTTAAAAATAAGGAAATTCTGCCTTTTGTGACAACATGGTTGTATCTTGAGGGCATTATTCTAACTAAAATAAGTCAGAGAAAGACAACTGTATGTTATCACTTATATATGGCATCTACAAAAGCTGAACTAGAAATAGAAAATAGAATGGTAGTTACCAGGAGTTGGAGGGAAAAGGGGGAGGTTGGTCAAAAGGTACAAGCTTCCAGTTATGAGATTAATAAGTTCTGGGAATGTGATGTACAACATGGTGACTTTAGTTAACAACACTGTGTAACATGCTTGAAAGTAGCTAAAAGACTTATCAACAGACACACACACAAGGTAATTATGTGAGGTGATGGAAGTGTTAAATAACCTTGCTGTGGTAATCATTTCATCATATATACATGCATCAAATCATCACACTGTACACCTTAAACTTACACAATGTTAATTATATCAATAAAACTGGAAGAGATGTTCTATTAAAAAGTGTTAATATTTAGCTGTTGTTTACTTGCTGCTGGAAGCATTCCTAATGGAAAGCAGTATGCATGACAACCTAGGCCACTCCCAGTATCTACGTTCACTTTCCAAAAGTGTCACGTGCCCTGCAATGATGCACTGAGCTTTAAAACATTCTGGAACTTGTAGCGAAAACTAAAGCAAGAGATCCCATTTAAATTTTATTTTTCTTGGGTTCCACGTTTTTTTCCTCCACAATATGGATAAAATTTAAGTTTGGGGAAGGTTGTTCATATGTTTTTGGGTTTCCAAATTTATCATGGTTGTGAGTCTACCATTTTGGACAAAGTAATACCTCTTTAACTGTTTAATCTGACCTGGGCATTAGTAATACCTAAAGGCTCAATGCATTGGGCTCCTGCTCTGTGCCTTGGCACTCTGCTAGTGAGTAGTAGGTGAGCTGTTTGTGATCACTGGCTCCACTTAAACAGAGAAAAGACCTAAATAGCAATATGTTTACATAACAATGGCTACAAAATGTAATTACTGTACATGTCAATGAAGAGCTATATAACATAAAGTAATAACTTAGGGAAATACATTGCTCTTAGGAATCTAGAAGATACCAAAAGAACTGAGGATGAAAGAAAGAAGGAAGAAATATAAACGTGCTTAAATATAAAATTTTTAAAAAGTATTTGAAGGCAACCATCTGTGGAATTGAAAGTAAATACAAAGAGGAATCAGAAAGAGACTCCATTAAATGAGATGACAGAAACAAGGCCAAATGGGTCTCTTATTACAGATCTAAATGCCGTGAACTCATGTATTGAGACCATTTTTCAACTACATCAAAAATGGACATCAACCATATTCCTCAAGGAGAGAAAGATTTAAAGTAAGAGGATTGACAAAAATAAGCCAGGCAGATGCAAACAAAAAGAAAGCAAAATAAATAAATAAAATAAGAAAACAGAAGGCACAATAATAATATCAAAATTGAGTTCAGTGTTTATCAGTTGGGTCAAAAAGTCATTCTTTAGTAATCAGTGGTATAAGTCACAAAAGGAGGAACATCGAAGACACAGGGTAAAACCTTGAGAAGTGCAGTCAATAAAACCATCTTATTTGATAATCTTTAAAATACTTCTCTTAGACCTTGAAGAAAATTGTTATAGAAGCTCCATATATCACAATTCCTCAGCCAATCTCATAGCCATGGAAAGAATGCTTTTTCCTGCAAACTGAAATTATACCTTCTATTCAAGAGCCACACTGAGCATTTATAAAACCCAATCCTCAAGTAAGCTACAAGAAAAACCTCATTAAATTCCAAAATATTTAAATACTTCAAATTACATCTAGTGACCACAGTCCAATAGAACTAAAAATGAATAACAAGTAAACACCAAAAAAAGGCCTCTTAGAAAAACTCAAAATTTAAAAAAGTATTCTGATCATGGACTAAAAATAAAATTGTAGATTATTCAGAAAATAACAATGTAACTATCAGAATCTATGGACTAGGACTAAAAAACTGAGTTCAGGAAAACTTGTTGCCTTAAAAGCTTTTCAAAGGAAAGAAAAATAAAAATAAACACGGGCTCAAGCAGCTCCGGAAAGAATAACACAAGTGGTATTTTGGCTAGGTTGTGATATACACTGACTTTTCCAGGAATGCGCTACCATGTAAATCAAAGGAAGATAGTATTTCATTTTTTCAGAAGTTTACCAAGAGTTTTTCACTATTTTGGAACATCATGCCACTAATGGAAATACCACTCACGCTGTCAGTCTCCAACATTGCATGTCAAGACACACCCATGCCACGATGTGTGAACCTACCCCATGCACGTGATCACTGCTGTCTTTGGGGAACTGCTGCTTGAGCATTTACATCTCACAATGTGAGCTATTTTACTTTCCATTGCTCTCCTTTTCCTTCTCCCTTATATTACACTGGGGTTCCATTTTATTATTTTATTTTTTATTATTTTATTTTGCTGCACCGCGCGGCATGCAGGATCTTAGTTCCCCAACCAGGGATCGAACCCGTGCCCCCTGCAGTGGAAGCATGGATTCTCAACCACTGGAGTGCCAGGGAAGTCCCTGGGGTTTCTTTTTAACTGTGCAGACTACACTATATCTGTGGATTTCATTTCAAGATAGCAGAAGGGACGTCACAAAAATCTCTCTTATAGGAAGAGACCACTGAGTATGATAGGAGTGGTTATTGCTGCTTCAGATGGATAGCTATTCAAATCCCATCTATTTTGCACCCTTTGAGCTGTACTGCTCATCCTGTTTTAATATTATGCTTTGATATAATTAATATGTGACTGAGCATCAAGTACTATCCTTGGGGATACTGCTGCAGAAGAAAATAGCTTTAAAGTTGATAATATTTTCCAAGAACATGCAATGAGATTATATGAGAGTAGACATTACTGCAGACCCAAATACTAAATTGAAAGATCACAGACTCTCCCAGAACATAATTTTAATAGCATAAGGATGAAAATTGAGAAAAATTGTGAGACATGGCAAGTAAATCCAAAGGGAGGAGGTCAAGATGGCAGAGTAGGAGGACACAGAGCTAACCTCTCCCCATGAACACATCAAAATGCAGTTACATGTGGTGCAGTTCTCCCTGAAAACGAACTGGAGTCTGGCAGAAAGACTCCTGGGCAACCAAGTCTGTAAGAAAGATCCACACAGGATTGGGTAGGAAGGAAAGAGAAGCGATCAGACTGGAACCTGTGCCCCGGAAGGGGACCCAGAAGAAGAGGGGTATTACATGGGCGAAGATTCCCCCTGGGGAACGAGGGCTTCAAGCCACATATTCTGCACCCCAGCCCTGGGGTCTGACACTGAAAAGACGCATCACCTTAGCTGGTTTGAAAGTCAGTGGGACTAACAGAAGGGCTGTAAGAAACCTAGACTCCGCTTGTGAGGAGAGCGCACAGACTTGCTTACTCCTGAAACAAAGCAGAGAGAGCAGATTGAAACTGTACGGGACTCTGGCCAGTTTCCCACAACCACCCTGCAGCATACCCCAGCCTGAGCCAAGCGCCCACTCAGGCCCCATTTGCTCTGGGACACAGCTCCACACTAGGATGACGGCAGCCATGGAGGAGAGGAGTGCTCAGTTGTGAGGGATGGAAATGGCTTGGACCTGGAATGGCTTCTGAGTGGGGCAGGGACAGCCATTACTGGTGCTTACAGAGAGGTCCAGGACTCTGGGGCCAGGACTGCCACAGTCCGTACTGTGATCCACACCAGTCACCCACTCCAGCCCCTCTTGCTCCAATGCTGCTCCCCTCTAGGGCGAGGGTGCTGGTGCTAGGAGACAGGAGAATACACGCTTGACAGAACAAAGTCAGCTCAGACCTGAGCCTCAGGACTTCTGTTTCAGCAACTTGGGACCTGAACAACCTTGCAATAGAGTGATGTTGGCCACTGACCAGAGGAGAAGCCCTGGGACAGACGCCTGGCCATGGCTCTAGGCTGTCCATCTCCAGTCCCAACTCTTACCAAGGAGACAGGTGCCAGCACACCCTGGAGGAAGCATGACTGGTGCTCACATCAGATCCAGCTCTCCCGCCAAAGCTACAGGGCATATGCAACTGTACAGGGATGCTCCCATATGGGGACATCCCTTCAAGGCTGGAATAGGTAACTATTTGACCTAAATTCATAGACAACAGAGAAAGATGAGCAAAATGAGAAGACAGAGGAATTTGTTTCAGTTGAAAGAACAAGAGAAAACCCCAGGGAAAAAAACGAATGAAACAGAAATAAAATTTACCAGATAAAGAGTTCAAAGCATTAGCAGTAAGAATGCTAACTAAATTAAGGAAAAGAATAGATGAACACAGTGAGAACTTTAACAAGGTGCTAAAAAATGTAAAAAAGAACCAGTCATAAACGAAGAATATAATAACAAATGAAAAACACACTAGAAGGAATTAACAGGAGTCTAGGTGATAGAGAAGAATGCACAAGTGATCTGGAAGACAAAGTAATGGAAATTATCCAATCAGAACAGCAAAAAGAAAAACAAAAGAAAAATGAGAACAGTTTAAGGGACCTCCGGGACACCATCAAGTGTACCAACATTCACATTATAGGGGCCCCAGAAGGAGAAGAGAGAGAGAAAGGGGTTAAAAATGTATTTGATGAAATTAGGTTGAAAACATCCGAAACCTGAAGAAGGAAACAGGTATCCAGGTACAGGAAGCACAGAGGGTACCAAACAAGGTGACTGCAAACACATTCACACCAAGACATGTCATAATTAAAGTGGCAAAAGTTAAAGAGAAATTCTAAAATCACCAAGAGAAAAACAAAGAGTTATATGCAAGGGAACCCCCATAGGCTATCGGCTTTTTATGCAGAAACTTTGCAGGCCAGAAGGGAGTGGCAAGATATATTTAAAGTGCTGAAAGGGAAAACCCTGCAACCTAGGATACCCTACAAAGCAAGATAATCACTTAGAATAGGAGAGAGAAAGAATTTCTCAGACAAGCAAAATCTAAAATAGTTCATAAATAGTAAATCTACCCTAAAAGAAATGTTAAAGGTTCTTCTCTGTGTAGAAAAGAAAAGGTTACAAGAAGAAGTAAGTATCTGTAGAAAAGGAAAAATCCCAGGAGTAAAGGCAAAGAATCAACAACTTAAATAAGCTAGTATGAAGATTAAAAGAAGTGTAAAATCATCTAAAACTACAATAAATAGTGAAGGGATAAACATGAAGATGTAAAATATGACATCAAAAACACAAAATGTGGGAAAGCGGAGTAAAAAATGAAGATCTTTTAGAATGTGTTTGAACTTAAGTGACTACCAGTTTAAAACAAGTAGATATAGTTACAGTCAACATATATGAACTCTTTGGTAACCACAAATCAAAAACCCATAATAGATACACAAAAACTAGGGAAAAAACGGAACGCAAGCATGCCACTAAAGAAAATCATCAAACCATGAGGGAAGAAACAAAAAGAAGAAAAGAACAGAGAACTACAAAAGCAACCAGAAAACAAATAACAAAATGGGAATAAGTACATACTTATCAATAATCACTTTAAGTATCAATTAAAATGCTCCAGTTAAAAGACATAGGGTGGCAGATTGGATTTTAAAAAAGACCCATATACTGCTTTCAGAAGTCTCACTTCAGAGCTAAAGACACACACACACTGAAAGTGAGGGGAAGGAAAAAGGTATTTCATGGAAATGGAAACAGAAGGAAAGCAGGGATAGCTATACTCCTATTATACAAAATAGACCTCAAAACAAAGTCTATAACAAAAGCCAAAGAAGGGCACTATATAATTATAAAAGTATCAATACAAAAAGAGGATATCACAGTCATTAACATATATGCACCCAATACAGGAGTACCTAAATACATAAAATATTAACAGATATAAAGGGAGAAATTGACAATAAAACAATAATAGTAGGGGACTGTAACCCCCCACTTATATCAGTGGACAGATCATCCAGACAGAAAATCAATAAGGCAAAATTTGTCTTAAATGACACAATAGACCAGTTGGACTTTATAGATATCTACAGGGCATCTCATTCCAAAACAGCAGATTACACATTCTTTTCAAGTGCACATAGAAAGTTCTCCATGACAGACCACCTGCTAGGCCATAAAATAAGTCTCAACAAATTTAAGAAGATAGAAATTACATCAAGCATTTTTTCCAACCTCAGTTGTATGAAACTAGAAATCAACTACAGAAAGAAAAATGAGAAAAACACAAACATGTGGGGACTAAACAACATGCTACTAAAAAACCAATGGGTCAATGAAGAGAGAAAGCAGAAAATCAGAAAATACCTTGAGACAAATGAAAATGGAAACAACACTCCAA
The DNA here is from genome assembly GCF_963455315.2 of Globicephala melas. Lineage (NCBI taxonomy): Eukaryota > Metazoa > Chordata > Mammalia > Artiodactyla > Delphinidae > Globicephala > Globicephala melas. The sequence goes on along the minus strand of NC_083315.2, from coordinate 656,623 downwards.
AATCTATGGGATGCAGCAAAAGCAGTTCTAAGAGGGAAGTTTATAGCCACACAAGCCAACATCAAGAAATAAGAAAAATCTCAAATAACCTAATCTACCAGTTAAAGGAAGTGGAAAAAGAACAAGCAAAGCTCAAAGTCAGCAGAAGGAAGGAAATAATAAATATCAGAGAGGAAATTTAAAAATAGAGAACAACAACAACAAAAACACAAAAAAGATCAATGAAATCGAGCTTTTTTTTTTTGAAAAAATAAACAAGAAAAAATTGATAAGACTTTAGCCATGCTCATCAAGAAAAAGAGAGGACCCAAACATATTAAATAAGAAATGAAAGGAGAGAAATAACAACTGTTACCACAAAGATTCAAAAAAAGCAGAATACTATGAACAGTTATTTGCCAAAAAAAATTGGACAACCTAGAAGAAATGGACAAATTCCTAGAAACATACAACCTCCCAGACTGAATAAGGAAAAAAGACAATCTGAACAGTCTGATCACTAGTAGTGAAATTGAATTTGTATTAAAAAAAAAAACCTCCCAGCAAACAAAAGTCCAGGACCAGATGGCTTCACAGGAGAATTCGACCAAACATATAAACAACTAATACCTATTCTTCTGAAACTATTCCCAAAAAAATAGAGCAGAACACTCCCTAATTTATTCTACAAGGCCATCATTACCCTAATACCAAAACCAGACAAAGACATGAAAGAAAGAAGAAAGGAAGAAAGAAAAAAGAAAGATTAAAGAAAGTTATTACAGGCTAGTATCTGTAATAAATATAGATACAAAAAATTCTCAAAAAAACATTAGCAAAACAAATTCAACAATATATAAAGAAGTTCATACACCATGATTGAATGGGATTTATTCAGACACGCGATAGTTCAGTATCTGCAAATCAATGTGATACACCTCATTAACAAAGTGAAGAATAAAATCATATGCTCATCTTAATAGATGCAGAAAAAGCTTTTGACAAAATTCAACATCCATTTATGATTAAAACTCTCAAGAAAGTGAGTATAGAGGAACATAACCCAACAGAATAAAGGCCATATATGGTAAGCCCATTGCTAACATCATACTCAATGGTGAAAACTCGAAAGCATTTCCTGTAAGATCAGGAACAAGACAAGGATGCCCACTCTCACCACTTTTATTTCACATAGTACTGCAAGTCCTAGCCGTGGACATCAGACAAGAAAAAGAAATAAAAGGCATCCAGATTGGAAGGGAAGATGAAAAGCCATCACTGTTTGCAGATGACATGATACTATATATAGAAAACCCTGAAGTCTCCACCAAAAAAAGTATTAGAACTAATCAATGAATTCAATAAAGTTGCAGATTACAAGTTTAATATATAGACATACATTATATTCTATACACTATTAATGAACTACCAGAAAGAGAAAACAAGAAAAGTCCCATTTAAAATTGCATCAAAAAGAATAAAGTATCTAGAAATAAACTTAACCAAGGAGGTGAAAGACCTATACTCTGAAAATTATAAACCATTGATGAAGGAAACTGAAGATAATACAAAGAAATGGAAAGATATCCTGTGTTCTTGGATTGGAATAATTAATATAGTTAAAATGTCCATATTACGCAAAGCAATCTACAAATTTATACAAACCCTATCAAAATACCCATTACATTTTTCACTAGAACTGGAACAAATAATTCTAAAATTTTTATGGAACCACAAAAAACCCCAATGAGTCAAAACAATCTTCAGAAAAAAGAACAAAGCTTTTATGTTTTGAGTGCAGGTATCATGTACTCTGACTATACCACAAAGCTACAGTAATCAAAACAGCATGGTACTAACACAAAAATGGGCACATAGATCAATGGAACAGAATAGAGAGCCCAGAAATAAACCTATGCACTTACAGTCAACTAATCCACAACAAAGGAGATATATAACGGAGAAAAGACAGTCTCTCCAATAAGCAGTGCTGGGAAAACTGGACAGCTACATGTAAAAGACTGAAATTAGAACATTTCCTCACACCATATACAAAAACAAACTCAAAATGGATTAAAGACCTAAATGTAAGACCTGAAACCCTAAAACTCCTACAAGAAAACATAGGGAGACACTGTATAACATAAATCATAGCAATATTTTTTTGGCTCTGTCTCCTAAGGTAAAAGAAACAAAAGCAAAAATAAACAAATAGGGGGCTTCCCTGGTGGCACAGTGGTTGAGAGTCCGCCTGCCGATGCAGGGGACATGGGTTCGTGCCCTGGTCTGGGAAGATCCCACATTCCGCAGAGTGGCTGGGCCCGTGAGCCATGGCCGCTGGGCCTGCGTGTCCGGAGCCTGTGCTGCACAACGGAGAGGCCACAGCAGTGAGAGGCCCACGTACTGCAAAAAAAATAAACAAATAGGACCTAATTAAACTTAAAAGCTTCTGCACAGCAAAGGAAGTTTTCAACAAAACACATAGACAACCTACTGAATGAGAAAAAATATTTGCAAATGATATGAGTGATAAGGGGTTAATATCCAAAATATATAAACAGCTCATAAAACTCAATATCAAAAAAACAACCCAATTAAAAGATGGGCAGAAGAGCTGAATAGACAGTCTTACAAAGAAGATATACAGTTGGCCAATAGGCATATGAAAAGATGCTCAACATTGCTAATCATTGGAGAAAGGCAAATCAAAATCACAGTTAGATATCATCTCACATCTGTCAGAATAGTTGTCATCAAAAAGAACACAAATAACAAATGTTGGCGAGAATATGGAGAAAAGGGAACCCTAGTACACAGTTGGTGGGAATGTAAGTTAGTGTAGTAGCCACTATGGAAAACAGTATAGAGATTCAAAAAACTGAAAATAGAACTACCATAGGATCCAGCAATTGCACTCTTAGGTATATATCCAAAGAAAATGAAAACACTAATTCAAAAAAAATATGCACCCCAATTTTCATAGCAGCATTATTTACAATAACCAAGATATGGAAGCAACCTTCATGACCATCAACAGATAAATAAAAAGAATGAAATTCTGCCATTGGTAACAACATGGATGGACCTAGAGTGTATTACACTTAGTGAAATAAGTCAGAAAGAGAAAGTCAAATACTGTATGTTATCACTTGTATGTGGAATCTAAAAAATAAAACGAATGACCACAGCAAAACTGAAGTAAACTCAGGTATAGAGAACAGGCTGGTTGTTACCAGTGGGGAGATGGAGCGGGTGAGAAGCAGGAGGCGGGTAGGGGATTGAAAGGTACAAACTGCTATGTACAAAGTGGATAGGCTACAGGGTGGTATTGTACAGAACAGGGAAATACAACCATTATTTTGTAGTGACTTTGAATGGAGTATAGCTATAAAAATGTTGAGCTGCTATGTTGTACACTTAAAACTAATATGATGTTGTAAATCAACTATATTTTAATTTAAAAAAAAGGAAAGTAGATCCAGGAGATCTAGTATCCATGTAGTACAGTTTCTCATTAGGAGAAAATTAAGCTAAAAACATGAAATAAGCAATATATTTACCTAAATTGAAGATAGAATCACTTTAAAGTTCTAGTAATTCTTTCATAAATTTGTGAACCTCAGCAATAGAAAGAGTCCCATAGCATGATACAGTGGGGGAAAGAGAGAGAGAGAGATTACCTAGAAGAAAGTGAAAAACCTGCTGGGCATCCAGTGTCTCATGTGCAATAGGATATTAGATAACGAAGGCACAGTAAGTACTGTGGGGAAATGAGTATAAGTCTAGAATTCTATAACGAGCTAGACTATCACTCAAGAGTGGCAGTAGGGCTTCCCTGGTGGCGCAGGGGTTGAGAGTCCGCCTGCCGATGCAGGGGACACGGGTTCGTGCCCCGGTCTGGGAAGATCCCCCATGCCGCGGAGCGGCTGGGCCCGTGAGCCATGGCCACTGAGCCTGCGCGTCCGGAGCCTGTGCTCCGCAACGGGAGAGGCCACAACAGTGAGAGGCTCGCGTACCACAAAAAAAAAAAAAAAAAAAAGAGTGGCAATAAAACAGACTCACTTAGGCATACAAGGATGTAGCCAGTTTTGCCACCCTTATATTCTTCCTGGAAGAAAAGACTCAAAAATGTACTCCAGCAATGAAAATGAATTTATGAAAGAGGAAGTTATGAATAAAACCAAGAGTGGTAGGTAAAAGAATCATCAAAACTTACAATAATACATGTAAAGTATTTGGATTTAAGTCACTCCTATATCACTTCTTAGCTATGTTACCTCATTCAAATTACTCATCCTCCCTGCACCTTCATTTCCTTATCTATAAAGCAGAAGTAATAGTAACAGGACAACACAGTAGGGTTTGTTGAGATGTTTTACATAAAGCCCCCAGTACAGTATTTGTATCTGGTTAATGTTCAATAGATATTAGCTATTATTTTATAGTGGTGGGCTTCAAGTTGCTAAAACACTTTTGCAGGGCAATTTTGCAGTTCACTTGGCCCTAGACCAAACAGTTTCATTTGCAAACTCATATTTGTACAGGAACGTCAAATGCAGCAGAATTTATTTTGGAAAAATTATCATCAGTCTTACTATTAGCAGTGAGAGAATGATATACCATTGTAAAATATAGTTTGACCACTATGCTACTGTTGTAAAGTATGAGGTGGTTCTTTCTGTATTATTTTATTATAATGTGCATATTAATAATGTGTATACATTGACCTGAAAGGATGTTACATCCTTGTATGTAAAGGTATATAAAAAATGGTATGAAGGTGCCAAACCAACTGTTCATGTGGTCCACCTGGGGAGAGTGGCGGTACTGAGAAGTCTCGCTTTTTAGTACATACCTTTTTATATTATTTGAATTGTTTTTTATTTAGCATGTCGTGCTTTTGTAGTTCAATTTTGTTTTTTGTTTTTTGTTTTTGCGGTACGCGGGCCTCTCACTGTTGTGGCCTCTCCCGTTGCGGAGCACAGGCTCCGGACGTGCAGGCTCAGCGGCCATGGCTCACGGGCCCAGCCGCTCCGCGGCATGTGGGATCTTCCCGGACGGGGGCACGAACCCGTGTCCCCTGCATCGGCAGCCGGACTCTCAACCACTGTGCCACCAGGGAAGCCCAGGTTTGCAGTTTCTTAAGTGAAACATACTTCTGTTACACAACGCAGCTATTCTACTCCTAGATATTCACCAAAGAAAAACAAAAGCGTAAGTTCACATAAAAACTGGTACACAAATGTCCATGTCAGCATGATTTGAAATAGCTCCAAACTGGAAATAACCTAAACGCCTATCAACAGGCAAAAAGGATAAGCAAATTATGGTTTATCCATTCAATGGAATAGAACTCCACAATAAAATAGAATAAGCTAATGAGACATGCAACAATATGGAAGAATCTCAAGATGGTTTTGGTGAATAAAAGAAGCTAGACAAGAGAACATATTGTATGGTTTCATTTATAGAAAATTTTAGAAAATTCAGGGTAATCTATAATGACAGAAAGCAGGTCAGTGATTGCCAGGCTGAGGAGAAGGAAGAGAGGAATTACCAGGGGCTGCAAGGAAACTTCGGGGGATAATGGCTACGTTTGTTATTTTCATTACGGTAATGACTTCAAAACTGATCAAACTATGCACTTTAAGCATCATGCAGTTTCTTGTACCTAAATGTTACCTCAGTAAAGTTGTAAAAAAATAAGAGAGACGAATTCCAAATTCTGAAATTAAAAGAAACCCCACAGATAGAGAACTGACTCCCAGGCATCAGTAATACAAAGCAAGATAAAACAAGCCAGTCCTTGTATGAAAAGGCTTTCGTGATCTGTACCCTGGCTGGATTCTGACCTTCATTTCCATCCTTGGTCTCTCCAGCACCTTATGCATATGTCTATCAGCAATGGGCCAGTTACCGTGCAGTTACTTATCCTTAAGTGTGTCGCCTCCCACGTCCTCATCTCTGCAGGATGAGAGAAGAGGGTTGGTTACACTGCGCTCCTCCCCCACCTGCAATGCCTAGCATCCCAAGAATTCGTGGGAAGGCGGGAGGAATAACGGAGAAGTATTTAGCTGGACAGTGGGAGGCCGTTTTGTAATCTCTGGGTGTCCTGCCCTGGGTAGTTGATAGTTTAGATTTACGGATAGGTTTTGGAGGAAGAAGGAACATTACCTTGCAACCTCTCACACTGAGGTCTTCCACTGGTACAGCACCGTTATCCAGCAGACTGCCATTTCCTGCCATGGGGTGGAAATACCAACTGTAATGAAAACTTGGGGCCAGGTTCTCTCAAGAATTAGAGAATAAAACTCTGCGCCCTCATCTTCAGGCACCTTTTATACCCATTATGAGTTAGAGAATATTCTTTAGAACTTTCAGAGAGCTTAGAGGAGCAAAATATTTCTATAAAGTGTAATTATTTTATCCCCATATTCCCTAAAGATCAGTTCCTTTTAATAGCTTATTTTTTCACCAATAGTTTTCTATTCCTCAGAAAGAAAATACTAGTGGGGCTCAGCCCTTGTAAGGCAGGCCGGCAGGAGATATTCTTACATACAGAAAGTTGCTTCATTGAGATTTTTTCTTTTAAACTCTTTATCTCATGTATTCTAAATCTGAGCTCACCTTCCCACCAAAACTCTTCCACCTTCTGTGTTTTCAGCCTTAGTCAGTGGCTTCACTGACCCTCCAATGTCTCCAGCTAGAACTCTCCCAGTCTACCCTCACTTCTCTACTGTGTTAGGCAAAATTTGGAGATGACCCCCAGAATCCCCACCCTCTGGTGTACCTACTACACCTTCTCCCAGTTGTTCAATCAAATACTAATATAGGTGTTCCTATAAAGGGATTTGGCAGATGGGATTAAGGGTTTCAAATCAGGTGCCTTTAAAAAAGGGATTTACCCTGGTCTGATCAAGTGTACCCCTAAAAAGTGACTGGGCTTTTCCTGACAGAAAAGTAAAAAAGATTTGAAGTGTGAGAAGGATTTGATATGAGGAGATTCTCTTGCTGGTTTTGACGATGGAGGGGACCACACAGCAATGAATATGATTAGCTCCTAGGACCTGAGAGCAGTCCCCGGCTGACAGCAAGAAAGCTAGGACCTTGGTCCTACAACTGCAAGAACTGAGTGCTGCCTACAACCAGCTGAGCTTGGAAATGGACCCTGAGCTCCAAGTGAGATGAGAAGTAAGTCCTGCTAAAACCTTGATGTTAGGCTTGTGAGACCTGAGCAGAGAACTCAGCCATGCCTGGACTTCTGACCTACAGAACTGTGAGCTAAAAATGGGTGTTGTTTTAAACTACTAAGTTTGTAGTAAGTGTGACACAGGAATAGAAAACTAGTATGTTCACCCCCTACAGACATTCAGCCACTGAATCCCATCAGAAATCTCTTAGCTCCATCCTCTCTACCCTCTCTCTCCCTCTTTTATTGTGGTAAGAACACTTAAGATCTACCCTCTTAACAAATTTTAAAGTTTACAATACACTGTTGTTATCTATAAGCACAATGTTGTAAACAGATCTCAAAATTACTCATCTTGCAAAACAGAAATATTATACCTGTTGATCAGCAACTCCCCATTTCCACCTCCCTGCAGACCCTGACGACCACCATTCTATTCTTTGCTTCTAAGAGACTATTTTAGATACCCGAAAGAAGCAGAATCATGCAGTATATGTCCTTCTGCAACTGGCTTACTTAACTTAGCATAGCTTCCTCAAGGTTCACCCCTGTTGTCATACATTGCAGGATTTCCATCTTTTTTAAAGCTGAATAACATTCTGTTGTACGTATATAGCACATTTTTAAAACTCCATTCTTCCATCGTTGGACATTTAAGTTGTTTCCACATCTTAGCTATTGTGAATAGTGCTGCTATAAACGTGGAGGGAGATCCTCATTTCAGTTCTTCTGGGTAAGTAGCCCTAAGTGGATTGCTGAATCATAAGGTAGTTCTATATTTAGTGTTTTGAGGAGCCTCCATACTGTTTTCCATAGTGGCTGCACCATTTGCGTTCCCAGCAAAGGAGTATGGGAGTTCTGATTTCTCCACATCCACAGCACTTCTCGTCTCTTTTGTTTTGACTTGCATTTCCCTGATAATTAGTGACGTTGAACATCTTTTCATATACCCTTGGCCATTTGTAAATCTTTGGTGAAATATCAATTCAAGTCTTGAGACCATTTTTAAATCAGGATTTTTTTTTTTTTTTTTTTTTTTTTTTTGCTATTGAGTTGTGGGAGTTCCTTTCATATCTTGGAACTTAATTCCTTATCAGATATATGGTTTGCAAATATTTTCTCCCGTTCCACTGGTTGCCTTTTCACCCTCTTGGATTTCTTCTGCTGTGCTTTTAAGTTTGATGCAGTCACACTTACCTGTGCTTTTGGTGTCATATCCAAGAAATCATTGTGAAGACCAATGTCATGAAGCTTTCCCCCGTTTTCTTCTAGGAGTTTTATAGTTTCAGGTTTTATGCTTAGATCTTTAATCCATTTTGAATTGATTTTTATGTAAGGTGTCAGATAAGGGTCCAATTTCATTCTTTTGCATGTGGATATCCAGTTTTCCAAACACCATTTGTTGAAAAGATTATCCTTTCCCTGTTGTGCATTTTTGGCACACTTGTTAAAGGTCAGTTGACCATATATTTGTGTGGGTTTATCTCTGGGCGCTCTCTTCTGTTCCGTTGATCTATACATCTGTCACTATGCTAGTATTTATACTGCTGTAATTACTAAAACTTTGTAATACATTTTGAAATCAGGAAGTGCGATGCCTCCAGCTTTGTTCTTCTTTTTAAAGATTGTTTTGTCTATTTGGGTCTCTTTCAGTTTTATATGAATTATAGAATCTTTTTCCTGAGAAAAAATTACCATTGGGATTTTAATAGGGATTGCATTGAATCTGTAGGTCTCTTTGTGTAGTATGGACATTTTATTTATTTATTTATTTATGGCTGTGTTGGGTCTTCGTTTCTGTGCGAGGGCTTTCTCGAGTTGCGGCAAGTGGGGGCCGCTCTTCATTGCAGTGCGCGGGCCTCTCACTATCGCGGCCTCTCTTGTTGTGGAGCACAGGCTCCAGATGCGCAGGCTCTTGTTGTGGAGCACAGGCTCTCTTGTTGTGGAGCACAGGCTCCAACTCAGTAGTTGTGGCTCACAGGCCTAATTGCTCCGCGGCATGTGGGATCTTCCCAGACCAGGGCTCAAACCCATGTACCCTGCATTGGCAGGCAGATTCTCAACCACTGTGCCACCAGGGAAGCCACAGTATGGACATTTTAACAATATTAAATCTTCCAATCCATGAACACAGGACATCTTTCCATTTGTTTGTGTCTTCTTTAATTCCTTTCATCAATGTTTTATAGTTTACAGTGTACAAGTCTTTCACTGTCTTAAGTTTATTCCTAAGTATTTTATTCTTTTTCATGCTACTGTAAAAAAGATTTTCATGCTACTGTAAAAAAGATTGTTTTCCTAATTTCCTTTTCAGTTTGCTGTTAGAAGTGCAACTGATTTTTGTATGTTGTATGCAACTTTACTGAATCCATTACTAGTTCTACCAGTTTTTCTGTGTGGAGTCTTTAGGTTTTCTACATATAAGATCATATCACCTTCATACAGGACCAGTTTTACTTCTTCCTTTCCAATTTGGATGCCTTTTTGCTATGGTCTGAAAGTTTGTATCTCCTCGAAATTCATGTGTTGAAATCCTAACCCCAAATGTAGGCCCTTTGGGAGGTGATTGGGTCATAAGTGTGGATGGAAATCTCATGACTGGTATTAGGTCTCTTAAAAAAGAGATCCCACAGAGTTCTCTAGCCCCCTCCATCACGTGAGAATAACAATGAGAAGTCTGCCGCCCCAGAGAGGGCCCTTACCTGATCACATTGTCACCCTGATCTTGGACTTCCAGCCCCTAGAACTGTGAACAAAAAGTGTCTGCTGTTCATAAGCCACCCAGTCTGTGCCGGTTTGTTACAGCAGAGCCTAAAACAGACTAAGACACCTTTATGTTTCCGGTTTTGTTTGTTTATTACCTAATTGTTCTGGCCAGGACTTCCAGTGCTATGTTTAATAGAAGTGGTGAGAGTGGGCATCCTTATCCTGTTTCTGATCTTAACGGAAAAGCTTTCAGTTTTTCACCATTGATTATGATATTAGCTGTGGGTTTTTCTTACATGGCCTTTACATATACCAAAAAACTACAAAATCTAGAAGAAATGGATAAATTCCTAAAAATATGTAACCTACCAAGACTGAATCATGAAGAAATAGGAAGTCTGAACAGACCTATAACTAGCAAGGAGATTGAATCAATAGTCAAAAGCCTCCCAATAGAAAAAAGCCCAGGACCAGATGGTTTCACTGGCGAATTCTACCAAACATGTAAAGAAGAATTAATGCCAATCCTTCTAAAACGCTTCCCAAAAAACTGAAGAGGAGGGAACACTTCCAGACTCATTTTATTTTTAAAAATTATTTTATTTTATTATTATTTTAAAAATAAATTTATTTACGTTTGGCTGCATTGGGTCTTCGTTGCTGTGCGCGGGCTTTCTCTAGTTGCGGCGAGCGGGGGCTACTCTTCATTGCGGTGCACGGGCATCTCATTTCAGTGGCTTCTCTTGTTGCAGAGCACAGGCTCTAGGCACACAGGCTCAGTAGTTGTGACTCGCGGGCTCTAGAGTGCAGGCTTAGTAGTTGGGGCGCACGGACTTAGTTGCTCCGCAGCATGTGGGATCTTCCCGGACCAGGGCTCGAACCCGTGTCCCCTGCATTGGCAGCTGGATTCTTAACCACTGTGCCACCAGGAAAGTCCCCAGACTCATTTTATAAGACCAGAATTACTCCAGTATCAATGACAGACAAGGATGCTACAAGAAAATTACAGACCAATATCCCTAATGAATATAGATGCAAAAATCCTCAACAAAATATTAGCAAAATGAATTCAGCAGCAGATGAAGAGGATCATACACCATGATCACGTGGGATTTATTGCTGGAATGCAAAGATGGTTCAACATATGAAAATCAATTAATGTGATATACCATATTAACAGAATGAAGGATAGAAACCACATGAACGTCTCAGTAAATGCAAAGAAAGCATCTGATAAAATTCAACACCTTTTCATAACAAAAACTCTCAACAAACTAGGAAAAGAGGGGAATTACCTCTACCTTCTCTGCTACCTTCTTTGTTCAGAAGCTCATGATCTCCTTTCACCACCATTATAATGGCCTTAATGGCCCCTTTTCCATGAGCATCTTCCCTTTCTGTTCATCCTTAACACTGTCACTATTAATCTTACCTTCCACCTCCTCCCTGCTCTCTTACCATTTGCCCCTCTGCAGAGAAACAGCTAGCAAGGATAGGGAGAACAAGTATGCACACTGCATGTATGGAAGAAACATTTGAGTGCCTGCTATCTACCCAGCCTGTGCTGGGGGTGATGACTAGTGGGTTGAATAGCACACAGTCACTGACTTTAAGGTGCTCACGTTGTAGAGGGAGAATGAGGCACACCACTTAGGAATCTTGAGAACTGGCATAAGAGCAATAATAGAGATACACATGTGGAAGCTCAGAAGAGGATCTGGCCTGCTGAACAGAGGGGAAAAGATGTGGGAGAGAAGAGGATTTGGAGGGTAAGACCTTAAGGCGTGCTGCAAGAGAGGAGACATGAGCTGAAGGTCTCAGTGGATAAACATGAGAGTACCAGGCAATGGGGGTTTGGAGTGAGTGACAGGGTCTGGGTATTTCAGTAGCGGCACGAACAAACTCATGGAATGAGACACACAGTGTAGTATAATACAGGCATTTGGGATTATAAAAGCATGGAGCTAAAGTCAGGGAATAGTGAGAAAGAAAGAAAATGGGAGGAGCAAGGGCCAGGGTCAGGAGGGTCCTGGTGTATCGCTGGGCCAAAGGGTCCAAAATTTAAATGTGTGTATCACCGAGACACGTGTGAAAATCCAAAATTTCTAGGCACCCGCTGGACAGTATGATTTGGTAGGACTGTTGGAAGGTTCTGGAATCAGCACTGTCACAGGTACCCCAGGTGAGCCTGGGGAGGACATTCTCGGGTTGAAAACTTGAGAAACACTGTTGTCAGCACTAGGGGGGCAATGAGGGGACCGAGTGGGACGGGAGGCGATGGAGCTGGCTTGGCTGTGTCTCCATACCAGGCCTTCTGGAGGCTTCTAAACTGCTTGATTTGAAGGGAAAAAGAAAGACCTAATCCGTGGGGAAAATGACAGTGATCCAAAGTATGGTTTGGAGGCGGCGAGGCGGTGAGGATGGAGAGAAGAGACACTCCGGAAGCCTTCGGTGGGCAAAATCTGTACGATGCACGCTGGATTCGAAGTGAGAGGCCAGGGAGAGGAGGAACCGGGTTTCTACCCTGCGTGACTGGGTGGTGGTGCTGTTGCCAGCTGAACGAGAAAATGTAGCAGGAAGATCTGATGGGGCTGAGGGAGTATGACTGGGTCAGTTTGGGATGTGAGATGAGTAGACAGCTGTCAGAGGCAGAAGCTTCTGGGTATCCAGACTCTGGAATCCATGGAACACAGGGCTAGTGGAGACATGAGAATGGATGGGGTCATCCTTGGAGAGGAGCAGTGTGCTAAGAACGCATCCTAGATGATGCCAACCTCCACCAGGTACACAGAGGAGGAGGTATGAAGGAGGCGGTGAGGGAAAAGCTAAAACTGTGAAGAGAGGAGAGAGTGATATCGGAGAAGCCAAGGAAGTAGAAAAGACCAGGAAGAAAGGGATGACCAATGATGTCAAACCCAAGGGAGAACTCAAGAAATGTCCACTGGATTCAGCATGGTGCAGTCACCAGTAACCCTGATGGAGACATTTGCAGGTAAGTGGTGGTGGGAGAAGTCACACTGAAGCGCGTTAGGAGGTGAGGCAATGGAAATAGTAACTTGATGCTACTTGACTTGCAAGGTTTGAATGAGGGTGGCAGTTAAGCTGGGCTGTACTTAGAGGATGGGAGATTTGAGCATATTTATGGACTGAAGGCAAGGAGGCTTCGGAGGCAGAGAGGTGAGGATACAGCAGGGAAAAGAGTGACCTAAGAAGCAAGGTCCTGGGAGACGAGGGAAGGCAGAGGGCCAAGAGCACAGGGGTGAGGAAGCAGGAAGCCCGCCGCAGGAGTCGTCACCTTATCCCAGAGCAGAGGAAGAGAAAGGCCATGTTGATAAGTGTCAAGTGTCCTTAATTTTCTTCATAAATCAGGAGGCAAGTTTCTCTACTAAGACTGAGTTCTCATTAGGTTAGTGGTTTTTAAAAATGCTTAACTTCACTGACTGGCTTAGAATAGTGTTTGCATGTTTTATTCCTTAGAATTCCTTCAGTCTTAAGTGTCATGATACCCAGGCCAAACTGGCTTCAGTAAAAAGGTAATCCACGTTTGTATCTGGATAGCCCACGGCAGAGCTGGCTTGCAGTGGTCCTGATGCTGGGCTCCAGCGGTATTATCAGGAGCTGGTTCTCTCTGCCCGAGGCACAGGGCTTGGCCCAGCTCACTCGGCTTTCTTCCACTCACTGGCTTGATTCTCAGACAGGTTCTCCACTTGGGATTACAAGCCAGCTGTCCGGGGAACTGAGTCCAAGGCAGCTGGGAGAACAGGAGTCTTCTGGGAGCTTCGGATAAAGTCCTGACGTTTACTTTAACTGGGCAAGCACAGGTTCTGTGTACTACCCCTGATTTGGGGTGCCTGAGATTAGGGAAGGGAGGGGTTCCCCGTGGTAGCAGCATCAGAATTACCTAGAGAGCCTGTTAAAATACTGGTTTCTGGGCCCTGCCCCGGAATGTCTGATTAAGGAGGTCTGGGGTGGCGCCTGAGAATCTGCATTTCTAACTCATGCCCAGGTGAGGCTGGTACTGCTGGTCCAGAGACCACACTGGAGAAGCACTGATCTGCACACAGGAAATTGGGGTGCAGCTGCCCAAGAAGAGGAAGTGCATGCTGCACCCGTTCTCTGACCTCCGGGGCCTGTATCTATGCTACATCTGGCTTGTTCTGCAAAATGAGGCTAGAGAAACATCATTTCTTCCGCACAGAATGGAAGCCCTGCTCAGGCAATTAGAACCCGCCTGGTGAAAAACGCCAAGGCACAAAGCACAGTGGCAGGGACTCAAATGACATGACACAGTCAGAGTATCTTTCTTCACAGTCGGAGTTTTTGCAGAATTCTTCCAGGCTGTTGCCAGCAACACAGTGAAAAAAAATTTATTATATTCCTGATGTGTGGGTTTCTGCTCCTTTAGTCAAATGAAAAAGTCTGTCTAGATAGTGAATTTTGACACTCAAATAATATTCTCTACCCTTGTTCTTCTATTTTTACCCAAACTTATATTTTCATCAAGTTAATTTAACAGTATGAAGTAAAGTACACTGGTTGGGAGAATGACTTCCAGAAGCTGGTGTCCTGTTTGTGTGTATTTTCAAGCCCTTCCCCTACACAAACACACACACGCACACCCCTCAGGTGAATTAATACAAATTTAAACTCCAGATTTCTTACTCATATTTGAATAGATTTTCTTCCATCCTAAGAATAATTTTTAATCTCTGATCTTCAAATATAAGTGAAGCTAAGGTCATCTTTAAGTGGGGTTATCACTGTGGATGTTGAATGGACTCTAAGCCAGCCCTCCAGTCCATGATGGTCAGAGTACTTCCGTAGGGCTGAGGTCAACGGCTCACTACAGCGTGGTCCTCCCGTCAGGAGTGCATCAAGAGCTTGCAAGGCGTTTGTGGGGAGACAGAGCTGGGCACTCTCAGATAACCGTTTCATGCACAGGACATGAGTTGGACTGTCATCTCAAAGAATGAGGACAAAGTTGGGTACAGAAACTGCAGTTTGATTTGATTTTTGTGATTGTGGAGATCCAGCTCCTTACAGAAACCTGGGAGATTTACGTGCCCCGGATTTCAAATCAAAAGTGCCTAGAACTGGGACTTCCCTGGTGGTCCAGTTGGAAGAGTCTGCCTTCCAATGCAGGGGCACGGGTTCGATCCTTGGGCAGGGAGCTAAGATTCCACATGCCATGGGGGCAACTAAGCCTGCATGCTGTAACTACTGAGCCTGTATGCTCTGGCGCTCATGTGCCACAACTAGAGAGAAGTGCGTGGCGCAGCTTCTGAGCCCACATGATCTGGAGCTCATGTGCCACAACTACAGAGAAGCCCGCGCACCACAACTACTGAACCCACATGCTCTGGAGCTCATGTGCCACAACTACAGAGAAGCCCGCATGCCGCAGCTACCGATCCCACATGTTCTGGAGCTCATGTGCCACAACTAGAGAGAAGCCAGCGCGCCACAGCTACCGAGCCCACATGCTCTGGATCTCAGATGCCACAAACACTTGAAGAGAACAGAGCCAGCTCGGGCTCAACCCTCAATCAGGGCTTCTGCTCCAGCAACTTGGGATCAGACCCTGGTGGTGATAGCCCCTGAGCCGAGAAGTTCTGCCTCACACCCGGCTCCAGCTTTCCCCCACCACGTCCAGCTCCACTCCCTACCAAGATGAGAGCTGCCCCACACCCTGAGGAAAGATGGGACTTTTGTCCATGTCAAATCCAGCTCTCTCACCAAAAGCACTGGGCATATGCAGTCTGTACAGGGGTGCTCCCACATAAGATCACCCCTTCAAGACTGCAATAGGTAATTGTTTCACCTAAATTGATAGAGATGGGGAATGATATGCAAAATAAAAGGCAAAGAACTACTCGCAATTGAAAGAGCAAGAGAAAAATCCCTGAAACTGTAAACAATGAAAGAGAAGTAAACAATCTACCAGATGAAGAATTTTAAAAGTAGGCAATAAAAATGTTAACTGAATTAGGGAAAAGAATTAATGTACACAGTGAACACTTCAGTGAGGAACTAGAAAATATAAAAAGACCCAAACAGAAATGAAGAATTTAATAGATGAAATAGAAAACACACTAGAAGGAATGAGTAGCAGACAAGTGACACAGAAGAATGCATAACTGATCTGGAAAGTTGGAATAATGGGAATCACCCAACCAGAACATCAAAAAGAAAAACAAATTTTACAATGAAAACAATTTAAGAGATCTCTAACATAACATTAAGCATACCAACGTTCACATTATACGATCCCAGAAGGAGCGAGAGAGAGAAAAGGAGATTGAAAATATATTTGAGGAAATTATGGCTGAAAAATTCAAACCTGAAGAAAGAGATATCCATGTACAGAAAGCATAGAGGGTCCCAAACAAGATGAACCGAAACAGACCCACACCAAGACATATCATAACTAAACTGACAAAAGTTAACGAGAATTCTAAAGGCAGCAAGAGAAAAACAAAGAGTCAGTATACAAGGGAACCCCCATAAGGCTACAACCTGATTTCTCTGCAGAAACTTTGCAGGCCCAAAGGGAGTGGTATTATGTATTCAAAGTGTTGAAAGGGAAAAACATGCTACCTATGATAATCTACCCAGCAAGGTTATCATTTAGAAGAGAAAGAGAGACAAAGAACTTCTCAGATAAGCAGACTCTAAAAGAGTTCATCAATACTAAAGCCTACCCTAAAAGAAATGTTAAAGGGTTTTCTCTAAGTGGAAAATAAGAATCTGTAGGAGAGGGAAAAATCTCACCAGGGAAGCCAAATATATAGTAAGGACTGAGGATCAACCCATTAAATAAGCCAGTATGAGGATTAAAAGAGGGACTTCCCTGGTGGTCCAGTGGGTAAGACTCTGAACTCCCAATGCAGGGGGCCTGGGTTCAATCCCTGGTCAGGGAACTAGATCTCGCATGCATGCCACAACTGAGAGTTTGCATGCTGTGACTAACAGTCTGCATGCTGCAACTAAAGATCCTGCATGCCACAACTAAGACACAACACAGCCAAAATAAATAATAAATAAATAAATACTTTTAAAATAAAATAATAATTGTTCAAAAATAAATAAATAAATCTAAAATGATTTTTAAAAAGAGAGAGAGAAAGAGCCCAGAAATAAACCCACACACTTATGGTCAATTAATATATGACAATGGAGGCAAGAATATACAATGGAGAAAGGACAATCTCTTCAATAAGTGGCATTGGGAATACTGACAGCTACATGTAAAACAATGAGATTAGAGCATTTCTTCACACCATATACAAAAACAAACTGAAAATGGAACGAAGACCTAAACGTAAGACCTGAAACCATAAAACTCCTAGAAGAGAACATGGGCAGAACACTCTTTGACATAAATCAAAGGAATATTTTTTTGGATGTCTTCTAAGGCAAAAGAAGTAAAAACTAAAATTAAAAACTGGAACCGGGGCTTCCCTGGTGGCACAGTGGTAGAGAATCTGCCTGCTAATGCAGGGGACACGGGTTTGAGCCCTGGTCTGGGAGGATCCCACATGCCACGGAGCAACTAGGCCCGTGAGCCACAACTACTGAGCCTGCGCGTCTGGAGCCTGTGCTCCGCAACAAGAGAGGCCGCGACAGTGAGAGGCCCATGCACCACGATGAAGAGTGGCCCCCGCTTGCCACCACTAGAGAAAGCCCTCGCACAGAAATGAAGACCCAACACAGCAAAAATAAAAACAAATAAATTTAAAAAGAAAAAAAAAAGGGGGGACCTAATAGAACTTTAAAGCCCTTGCGTAGCAAAGGAAACCATGGACAAAATGAAAAGACAATGTACAGAATTGGAGAATATATTTTCAAATGATATGACTGACAAGGTGTCAATATCCAAAATATATAACCAACTCATACAACTCCATTAAGCAAAAAACAATAAAAATGGACAGAAGACCTGAACAGACATGTTTTCAAAGAAGATATACAGATAGCTAACAGGTACATGAAAAGATGCTCAACATCACTAATGTTAGAGAAATGAAAATCAAACAACAATGAGAGATCACCTCACACCTGTCAGAATGGTTATCATTAAAAAGAACACAACAACAGATGTTGGTGAGGATGTGGAGGAAAGGGAACTCTTTTTTTTAAAATAAATTTATTTATATTTGGCTGTGTTAGGTCTTCGGCTGCACATGGGCTTTCTCTAGTTGTGTTGAGTGGGGGCTACTCTTTTTGCGGTGCACAGGCTTCTCATTGTGGTGGCTTCTCTTGTTGCGGAGCACGGGCTGTAGGTGCACAGGCTTCAGTAGTTGTGGCTCGTGGGCTCTAGAGTGCAGGCTCAGTAGTTGTGGCTCGTGGGCTCTAGAGTGCAGGCTCAGTAGTTGTGGCGCACGGGCTTAGTTGCTCCATGGCATGTGGGATCTTCCCGGACCAGGGCTCAAACCCGTGTCGCCTGCATTGGCAGGTGGTTCTTAACCACTGCACCACCAGGGAAGCCTGAGAAAAGGGAACTCTTATACAGCATTGGTGGGAATGTAAATTAGCGCAGCAACTATGGAAAACATTATGGAAATTCCTCAGAAAAACTAAAAGTAGAACTACCATATGACCCAGCGATTCCACTCTTGGGTATATATCTGGAAAAAAACAAAAACACTAATTCGAAAAGATACATGAACCCCAATGTTCATAGCAGCAGTATTTACAATAGCCAAGATATGGAAGCAACAACCCTAGTGTCCATCAATAGTCAAATGGAAAAAGAAGACGTAATATATATGTTTCATTATATGTGTATATGTATATATAATGAAATATTACTCAGCCATAAATAAGAATGAAATTCTGCCATTTGCAACAATGTGGATGGACCTAGGAAATAGTATGCTTAGTGAAATAAGCCAGACAGAGAAAGACAAATACTGTATTGAATCACTTATACATGAAATCTAATAAATAATACAAATTATATCTAGCAAAACAGAAATAGACTCACAGGTACGGAAAACAAACAGGTGTTTACTAGTGGCAAGAAGAAAGGGAGAGGGATGCATTAGGGGTATGGGATTAAAATACACAAAGTATTATGTATAAAGTAGATAAGTGACAAGGATATATTGTAAAGCACAGGAAATTGTAGCCATTATTTTATAATAACTTTTAATGGAGTATAAACTATAAAAATACCTAATCACTGTGCTGTACAGCTGAAGCTAACATAATATTGTAAATCAACCATACTTCAAAAAGAAGAAGAAGAAAGAGCATACCTGAAGCAGCATGAGCAGGGGGAGAGTGTTAGGGTCGGACGTTAGACAGGCAGTGGGGGCAGATTTTGGAAGGCTTCTTAGGCAATGGTCAGGGCTTTAGATTTTGCCCTGAGTGAGATGGGAAGCCATTGGAAAGTGTAGCAGAGAAATGATGGATTTGATTTGAGAGTAAGGACACCTCTTCTATCATGACAGGAAGCGGATGGAGAGTTTACAGGTTAGAGGAAAAAAGTTGACATGAATTCCCATTCAATGTCTTCTGAGCTAGGAGCAGAGGTCAATTTCTAAAAGGGACTTGGGAAGGGTTGAGGGTGGAGTAGATTGAACAAGTGTTGAAATAACACTGCAGAGATGCATTTCTAGAATAGTAGAAAAAATTCCTTTTTCTGAGGAATTTCCATAATGTTTTCCATAGTTGCTGCGCCAATTTACATTCCCACCAGCACTGTACAAGAGTTCCCTTTTCTCAGGCTTCCCTGGCAGCACAGTGGTTAAGAACCCACCTGCCAGTGCAGGTGACACGGGGTTCGAGCCCTGGTCTGGGAAGATCCCACATGCTGCAGAGCAACTAAGCCCGTGCACCACAACTACTGAGCCTGCACTCTAGAGCCCACGAGCCACAACTACTGAAGCCCGTGCACCTACAGCCCATGCTCCGCAACAGGAGAAGCCACCACAATGAGAAGCCTGCACACCGCAAAAAGAGTAGCCCCCACTCAACGCAACTAGAGAAAGCCCGCGTGCAGCCAAAGATCTAACACAGCCAAATATAAATAAATAAATAATAGAATCTGCGATGAGACACTGGCTTAAATGGTCAGGATCAACTTTATTAGAAATTTGCAAGTTCACCAAAGACTTGCAATAATCTTAGGAGTGTTTACTCAGGGAGAACAGATGAATCTAGGCACAAGCAGAAAGCTTTGTGATTTATCCTATTCCTCTCTCGCTTGCCCCAGCTTCACAGTAATCTTGGAAATCAACATCCACATAATCACAGTGAAAACCAGCAACCTAGCCAAAGGAGATGGCACAGAATGGGGTTAAAACTCTCCTAACACCCCATTCCCAGATAATTGTCACTATTTGACCTGCCTCGTAGCTTCCCCAAAAGCTATATTCTTGGGACTTTTCTTTAACCCAATTCAGAGCTTACTCAATCTAAACAGCCCTATCATCAGGGCATTTGTAGAAAACAATTAGTGGCAGTGCTTAACACTGCTCCTGCCTGAAGCAGCAATACAATTTGGGGCTAGTAAGAGGCTACCAGAAAATTCAAAAGGAAAATTTGGGAAATGAGATGTTCAGAGGGGACTTTGAAAATCTCTGATATTGCTGAAATTTTAGAAGAACATGCTCATGTGCAGGGCTGTGCACATGCATAGGAAAGACCTGAGAAGATGAGACCTAATTTCTAACCTCTGGCTGACCTTGAGGCTCTGCACAAACGGGAAGTGAAGACTAAGCCATAGTTAAAGCCTGCATGCCAGAGCCTTGCAGGCATACCCCTACACACAGATTCCTTGGCAAAGAATGGAGAATTACTGGTCCAAGGCATTTAAGGAAATCTCTGTTCAATCATTAGCTAACCATTAAGCTAACTGAATAGAGACTTGTTTTGTTATACACAAGAAAGAATAGAAATTTTTACAGAATTAGTTCAGGAAAATCACTAAATAAATAGGCAGTGACAATAGTAACAACAACCAACCTTGGCAGGAGGGAATATTATTTCTAGAGTTACCATATGATATCATTTTAAATGTCCAGTTTTCAACAACATAAAATTACAATAGGAAAATATGCTATTCCCGTCTCCCAACACACAGGAAGCAATCAGTAGAAACTGTCCTTGATGAAGCCCAGACGTTGTACCTACCAAAGACTTTAAATAAACTATTACAGGGCTTCCCTGGTGGTGCAGTGGTTAAGAATCTGCCTGCCAATGCAGGGGACATGGGTTCGAGCCCTGGTCCAAGAAGATCCCACATGCTGTGGAGCAACTAAGCCCATGAGCCACAACTACTGAGCCTGCGTTCTAGAGCCCACGTGCCACAACTACTGAAGCCCGTGCACCTAGAGCCTGTGCTCCGCAACAAGAGAAGCCACTGCAGTGAGAAGCCCACGCACCACAACAAAGAGCAGCCCCTGCTCGCCACAACTAGAGAAAGCCCACATGCAGCAACGAAGACCCAATGCAGACAAAAATAAATAAATTTATTTAAAAAAAAAAAACTATTACAAATATGTTCAGAGAAGTAAAGAAAACTACATCTAAAGAACTAAAGGAAAGTATAAGAACAATGTCTTACCAAATAGAGAATACAAATAAAGAGATATAAATTATAAAATTATAAAAAAATAACTAATAAAGAGATAGAAATTATTAAAAAAGAACAAATAGAAATTTACAGAGTACCAAAAAGTACAGTAACTGAAGTGAAACGTTCATGAGGAGAGGATCTCAACAAGAGATTTGAGCTGTCAGAAGAAGGAATCAGCAAACTTGAAGGCCAGTTGAGATTATTCAATCTGAGGAACAGATGGAAAAAGGAATGAAGAAAAATAAAGAGATTCAGAATCCTTTGGGACCCCATCAAGCATGCCAAAACATGTACAATGGAAGACTTAGAAGGACTGGAGAAAGAAAAAGGGGCAGAAAGAATACTGAGAAGTTCCAAATCTGATGAAAATCATTAACTGTGCATCCAAGAAGCTCTATAAACTCTAAGTAGGATTAACTCAGAGATCCACACCTAGACACATCTTAGTCAAACTGTCAAAAGACAAAGAAACTTGAAAACTGGAAGGGACAAAGGACTTACTGTGTAGATGGAAATTCTCACTAAGATTGACAGCCGACTTCTCATCAAAGACCATGGAGGCCAGAGACAGCAGGATGAAATAGTCAAAGTAGTGACAGAAAAAGCATGTCAACCAAGAATCCTATATTCAGTAGGACTGTCCTTCCAAAACAAAAAAGGAATGAAGATATTCCCAGATAAACAAGACAGGAGTGAATTTTTCACTAGTAGACCTGCCCTACATGAAAGCTTGAAGG
The DNA here is from genome assembly GCF_963455315.2 of Globicephala melas. Lineage (NCBI taxonomy): Eukaryota > Metazoa > Chordata > Mammalia > Artiodactyla > Delphinidae > Globicephala > Globicephala melas. The sequence goes on along the minus strand of NC_083315.2, from coordinate 634,428 downwards.
GAGTCCTTCAGGCTGAAATGAAAGGACACTAAACAGTAATTCAATCCACATGAAGAAATAAAAGAACTGATAAGGACAACTATGTAGGTAAATATAAAAGGCAGTATAAACCTAGTTTTGTAACTCTTTTCTTCTCTTATCTCATTTATAAGAAAATTGTGGAGACTTATATTTATTGGAACATGGAATAGATGTACTTTTTCCCATCTTCCCTCTAAGTACAACTAAAAACAATGGACATGACATATAAAACAAATACTAGAAGACTCTGAACGTTGGATGGAAGAAGGCAGACTGGCAGAGGACCTCAGGACCTGAGGAATGACACAGTGGGGAGAGCCCTTGTTTTTCTCTTGCCTCATATATCCCAGACTTGATCTGAAGAAGCTGGCAGCCCAGAAACACTGATTGGTAAAGACAAGAAAAAATCCTCAACAAAAACCTGCTCTCCTTTGCCGAAAAAACAGGATAGGGGACACCAAGCAAGACAGAAACTTTTTAGAAATAACTGCTCTACTTCAGCCAAACACCCTAGAAAAAACTATGGCCCCAACCCTACCAACAACAACATAGTCCAGGTGGGGAGGCCTCATCTTCCCACCAGCCAGTTATGAAGCCCAGGTGGTTTCAGTGGGGATCAGGTGGGAATCCTGGACTTCCATGCCTACTGGGAAGTAACAAGGCACCCTCCCTATGTTTGCTTGGGTGGTGTCAGAGGAGGCCTAGTAAAGAGTCAGGAATTTCGCCATTGCCCAGTGGTAGCACGGCCACCCCCACAGTAGTCAGTGGAGACCATGTAGGAGCCAGAAGTCCATCCATCCAGCAATACTTCCTTGGGGACCGATGGAGACCAAGTGGGGAATCTGAACTTTTACCTACACCTGACAGTAATGACACAGTACCATCTCCATCCCCTGCCAGAGTGGTATCAGAGAAAGCCAACTAAAATAGAAGGTTAAGGAAGATCCTGAATCTCATGACATCATATGAAATATGCAAGTTTTAGTTAAAAAATTACTCATCATACCAAGAACCAGGAAGGCCTCAAACTTAATAGAAAAAGATAATTAATGGGCGACAACACCAAGATGAAAGAGATGTTAGAATTGTTGTCAGCGGTTTTAAAGCAGTCATGATAAAAATGCTGCAACAACAATCACAAATATTCTGTAAATAAATGAAAAAATACAAAGCCACAGGAAGGAAATAGAAGGTCTCAGAAAAGTGATAGGAAATATAAGGAATAACCAAATGGAAATATGAGAAATGAAAAATACAATAACCAAAATAAAAAGCTCAGTTGATAGGCTCGACAAAAATTATGACATTCTCTGATGTGATTCTAGAAGAATATACCAGAATACTTAGGAAAATTAATCATGTTAAAGGTAAAGGGATGTGAAGGAAGGTGAATATTTCTATACTTGAACTAATAAACTGGTGGCACCAGTACACTGTGATACGTTTTATATACAAAGTATTACATAGAGAAACTGACTAAAAAGCTGTACAAATAGACCCCTAGAAGACTGCAGAGATAAATCAAAATGGAATTCTAAAACATGTTCAAATAACTCACAGAAAAGCAAGAAAAAGAAAACAGTGAAATGAAAAACAAAAAATAAAATTGCAGACATAAGCTCTAACATATCAATAATTACATTAAATGGAAATGATCTAAGCATACCAATTAAAAGACAGAGATTAGCAGAAAGAACTGAAAAAAATATGACCTAACTATATGGTGTCAACAAAAACTCATTTCAATATAATGATATAGGCAGAGTAAAAATGAAAGAATGGAAAAAGATACATCATACAAATATTAATTAAACTCCAGCAGCATGGCTTAATTAATAACAGATAAAATAGACGTCAGGGCAAAGCAAATTACCAGGGACAAAAGAGGATGTTATATAATGATAAAAGGATCTATCCACAAAGATTTAGTAATCCAAAATTTACCTGAACCAAAAAATAGGATTCCAGTTATGTGAAAATAAAACAGACAGGTAAAAGAAGGAGACAACTCCACAGTTATAAGTGGAGACTTCAAAATCCCTGTCTCAACAACTGATAGAACAACTAGAACAGAAATTATAGAACTGAAAACACTACCAACCAACAGGATGTAATCCATATTTATAGAGCACTCCACCCAACAATGTCAGAATACTCACTCTTCTTAAGCACCCATACAACATATGCCAAGAGAGCTTACATCCTGAGCTATCAAAGAAACCTCAAGAAATTTTTAAAAATCTCTATTGAATTTGTTACAATATTGCTTCTGTTTTTCTGTGTTTTGGATTTTTGGCCACAAGGCATGTGGGATCTTAGCTCCCTGACCAGGGATCAAACCTGTACCCCCTGCATTGGAAGGTGAAGTCTTAAACACTGGACCACCAGGGATGTCCCCAACAAATTTAAACAAATTGAAATCATAAGAATATGTTCTCTAACCACAATGGAATCAAACTAGAAATCAATGACAAAAAGGAACATCTTTGAAAACTTGAAATTGAATAATACACTTCTAAATAAACTATGGATCAAACAGGAAGTCTCAAACTGGACAGCTACATGTAAAAGAGTGAAATTAGAACATTCTCTAGCACCGTACACAAAAATAAAATGGATTAAAGACCTAAATGTAAGACTAGATAATTATAAAACACTTAGAGGAAAATATAGGCAGAACACTCTCAGACATAAATCACAGCAAGATCTGTTTTGATCTACCTCCTAGAGTAATTAAAATAAAAACAAAAATAAACAAATGGGGCCTAATGAAACTTAAAAGCTTTTGCACAGCAAAGGAAACCATAAACAAGATGAAAAGACAACCCTCAGAATGGGAGAAAATATTTGCAAATGAAGCAACTGACAAGGGACTAATCTCCAAAACATACAAACACTCATGCAGCTCAATATCAAAAAAAAAAACAACCCAATCAAAAAATGGGTGGAAAACCTAAATAGACGTTTCTCCAAAGAAGACGCACAGATGGCCAATAGGCACATGAAAAGATGCTTACCATTGCTAACTATTAGAGAAATGCAAATCAAAACCACTATTAGGTATCATCTCACACTGGTCAGAATGGCCATCATCAAAAAATCTACAAACAACTGGGGCTTCCTTGGTGGCGCAGTGGTTGAGAGTCCGCCTGCCGATGCAGGGGACACGGGTTCGTGTCCCGGTCCGGGAGGATCCCACATGCCGCGGAGCGGCTGGGCCTGTGAGCCATGGCCGCTGAGCCTGCACGTCCAGAGCCTGTGCTCCGCGGCGGGAGGGGCCATGGCGGTGAGAGGCCCGTGTAACGCAAAAAAAAAAAAAAAGTATGCTCAACTGATTTTTTTTTTTTTTTTTTTTTTTTTGCACGGGCATCTCACTGTTGTGGCCTCTCCCATTGCGAGAAACTCTTAAAAATAAGAAAGTAAACCACCTTATTGAAAAATAGGCAAAAGACCTGGACACCTCACCAAAGAAGGTCACAGATGGCAAATAATTATATGAAAAGATGCTCAACATCATATGTCATTAAGGAAATGGAAATTAACATCACAATGAGATATCCTTCAGTAGGTGAATGGATAAACAAACAATTCCACTAAAAGAAATACACTAAAAAGAAAAAAACCAAAAAACAGAACAAAATATATTAGAAGAAAGAACATGGAAATTAAAATAGTATACTAGAAAATAGTCATTTAGCACAAAAGAAGGCACTACTAGAGAAACAGAGAAATAAAAATGATTAAGACATAGGAAAGAAAAATAGTAAAATGGCAGATGTAAATCTTACCTTAGCCAACCAGTGTATTTCAGCCACCTGCCACAGTGATTGGTTTAGCAATGGATACGCGATCCAGGTTGGTCCAATGTGAGGTTAGCCTAGTCAGTGATTAGGGAATCAGTCTCCTGCTGGACAAGAAAAAGGATGACTGAGTTGCTGCTGGCCTTCAGTATGAGTGGAGCCAACCTATGGATGTTGCTGACATAAGGAAAACGCAGGACAGATAGGGAAAAAGAAACTGATTCTTGGCTGACATTGTTGGGATGGCAGGGGTCCCGCTGTTAGGACATAAGGTACTTCTGGGTGGATGAACTGGAAAAGTCCAGCCTGCAGGAGATGGCTTTGCGATTAGAGGTTCCTTTGTGTGAATAAAATGGCACCCCTTCCTCCATGTAGACCCAGACCCATGTCTGGGCATATGGATGGTGGGCTGGATCCAGCTCCCACTTGCCCCCTTGCCCAGGCACCTCTGAGCAATGCACAGTCTACACAAATATACACTGGACCTCTGAGCCTCGCCTAAAACCTGCACTTCCTCTGAAGTTTGAGCCAATGTATTTTCTTTGTTGATTAAGCCAGTTTAAGTCTTTTCTATTATAGTTACAATGCATACAGAATTTATTAACATAAAATAAGGTGTTACAAAGAGAAGATTTAAACATGTGGAACTGTGTGAGCTGAGAAGGTAGGCTGGACGGTAATGAGGATAATCATACAGATCCCAAGCAGGGAAGTTGGACACCTTTGTATACAGCAGCAAAGAGTGGGTGAAAATATTGCCTACTGTGCTTTGGGACTCTGAGTACATTTCTACCAAGGCTGTGACATTGACATCTGGTAGGAAAAAAAAAAACCAGGATTTTGGAGATTTTGAATATAGTGACCTTGAGTTAGGTCTTATGTGAGAAGTACAAGCAAACTTAGGCTGCAGGTGGCTTTTCTGAAAGCAGAAAGGGAATGTAATGCAGTTGCTGTCTTTTTTTTTTGGTGGTACGCGGGCCTCTCACTGTTGTGGCCTCTCCTGTTGCAGAGCACAGGCTCCGGATGCGCAGGCTCAGCGGCCATGGCTCACAGGCCCAGCCGCTCCGCAGCATGTGGGATCTTCCCGGACCGGGGCACGAACCTGCGTCCCCTGCATCGGCAGGCAGACTCTCAACCACTGCGCCACCAGGGAAGCCCCAGTTGCTGTCTTAACTAGCATCTGCTGAATTGATTGCTTGGCCACCTAATATGCTCCATTCTCCTGTAAAACATCTTGGCTGAAGCCCATGGTCCTCAGAATGTTCGTGGGTATAGGTGTTGCCCTTAAGCCACCAAGCACACCTGCTCCCACCAACTGAGTTTTATGGCCACTCAAGTTACTTGTGTCTTTTCCTAAATTTATTTTTGCCAGTTATGTTTATTGTAACCTAATAATTTAGTAAGTAATAAAGAATTACAGAAACCAATGAACTATGAGTATGACAGTAGAGGTGTTTTTTTTTTTTTTCCCTAGGAAAACTAGATTAAATGCTTTGGAAAGACTTGATAAAAGTCAACTGCTTAAAAATTGCTCCCAAACTATAAAAATTGGGGGAAATTGTAAAAATTTAAAAGGATTTTTCTCTCCTCTACTTCACAAGTTCCTTTAAATTCTCCCTCCACATTAAAAGAAAACAGAATAAAAGAAACTGTAAATCTTATGCTTCAATGAATTACGTCTAAAGTTTAATGTGAGAAAAGACCCACACTTAGAGAAAAAGCCTTGGCCTCATACCAAACTACTGATGAATGGATGGATAAAATAAAATGTTTATAATCTATTTGTATCCCTTTATGTTTCCTTTTGAATTTAAATTGACCGATAAGCAGTCCTTACCGCAATGGTTAAGAGGTTTCCATGGTCTGGCTTTGCTAAGAGATACTTTTCTAGGGAACTGGCTGACTGTGGTGTCTGGGGGGCCCAAACATTTGGAGCCTCTCAAAGCTGGAAGAGCTAATTCTCCTTCACAAGCTGACGTGGTGCCAGAGGAAGCAGGAAGGCGGGAACTTCTCAGAAATACGAGTAAGCTTAGTCCTGAGCCCTCCCACCCCCGTGTCCATTTCAAACACCTTAAGTTATGCAGTAGCGACCAGATGAATGGGAAGGAAGCAGTAAATTTTTAAGGAAACCGTACTTCCCAAGAAGCCCAAGTCTGGCCAGTAATTGTTGGTGGCCCGAAGGTCTTGTGTCGAGGGAAGAGGTCTTCCCTCTCCTCGCAGACAGGCCTCTGGCAGTCCTTCAACAGCCATGAGCCAACGGTGAGGAAGGTGTGGGCCTGGGGATGTCACTGGGCTGCAGATCCAGACTCGCCTGAAGGTCACCTTGACTCGTCTTTTTAAAAATTATATGAGCCAACGGATTTACTGTTGAGATTTAGTTTTCGGTTTGTTCCCAAGAGCACTTTTTGGCTACGGGCATGGACGAGGCAGTGTCTGAAAGTGGATTCAAGCGTTCTACCAGATAAAGTGCGTTCTATCTCCTCTGGAGGAATTTTGAGAAATGCAAGGCCTTTTTTGGTTTGTTTTTTGGGTTTTTTTCTCCCCCCAGCTAGTGACATTTCCAGCGATGGTTTAATGCCCCATTGATCTCTTCGCGTCTCTCATTGGTTGGTGTCATGAACAGCTGCTCAGCTGGGCTTCCACTTAACCTGCCTCTGGTGTGGTTGTAAAGTGTGCTCTGCCCAAAGGTCAGTGGATGAATTACAGCAGGACACCCAGAATACAAGCCAAATGAGCCCTTTGAAAAACGTGTACGGCCCAACTGAAATATTACTTTAAGTAATGCAGCAGAGAAACACTGTCAAGACACAAGGAAGAGTCAGGGCTGAATCTACTTGCTTTGAGCAAAGTGTCGCGCGGCAGGATAGAGTCCCTGGTCATCCTAGCGCCGTGCACGTCCCTCCCCGTGGGAAGTTCTCCCCTGAACATAAAGGAGGAAGGGTGTGCATCTGCTAATGCAGACAGCATTTGTGCTGGTCCTGGACCCGATTGCCCTGGGATCTGTCTGCTCCCCTGCACTGCGGGACAGATGAACCCTGTGAGCTGGTTCCCCAGCTGGGACCGGTGCGGCAAACACCAGTGGGAGGTTGGGGAGGAAGGAGGGAGAAGCCAGTATCTCTCCTTTTCCCTCTCCCTGGGGACATCTGATGCAATGGTGGGCCGCGTCCAGCTCCCCTCCGGTTACCCGTGCCCTCTGCATCCTCACTCTGGCCCAGGGATGGTGGTGGCTTCCTGCTACGGTTAAGCTTGGGGTGTCTCCCTGTCTGCTGTTGGGCATTTCAGCTCCGCCTTCCCCTGGGGAACCAGTTTCCTGCATCAGGCTCTCTGTTTTAAATACTCAAGTGATTTCCTTGAGGAGGTCCTGACTGGTATAGTGTATAACTCAAAGCCTTAGGCCAGGGGCTCAGAAGGATGGTCGAGAATACGCCGTCAGTTGCTCTTCTACATCTGAAGGCTTTTAGTCTAGTTGTTACACATTTACTAAGTGCTCATGGTTTTTTTCCTCCTTGCATTCTCAACATTTCTTCCATTTATGACTGAAAGTTACACTTCACCTTATAAATGGACTTTCTTGTTTTCTAGTTATTACATCTTGGCATAATACTTTCCAAACACTGTTTTATTATGTTCTACACTTAAAAAGCCACCTGGAGAGTCTCCCTTTCTAGTCTTTTTGTTAAACTATCTTTAAGCCCCCTTGCATGTTTTTGTAATGTGTAACGCAGACTCTGTTACAACAGAAAAGTTTCAAAAGACTTGTGCAGCTGGGAACTTTTTGATGATTTCATTTTATAAGCCCTTTGGAATGAACGTGGGCATTAAAAGGCACAATGAATACAATATCAGTTTAACAAGATTTGAGTGGCCTTATTTTTACGGAGAAGTTAACGTCTCTAGACATTGCAGTTCCACCAGTGGCTCTCTCTATGTTTAAAAAATGGAATTTAGCAGACATATAAAATGGAAAAAAATAGAAGAGTCGTCATAAATCTTTTTTACTAAAGTGTTTTGAGATTCTTTCACAAAGAAACAAGATGAGAAGGTCCAGGTGCTATTTGTTAAAGTATAGGGTTGATGTTTCAGCATCTCAAAGGGATATAATGAAAGAAACTAAAGAACATGGGTCATATGTGATAGTAACTCACCAGAAAAATCAGGTCCATCTGGCTTCTCCCCAAGAAACAGGAATACATGAGGCCAAGGCAGTGAAAAGTGCACAGTGTGGCCGAATTCACCAGACACTCCCGTGTGGCAGGTCTCAGCCTGCCCCCGTCCTGGCCAAGGTACCGCCCCATGTGGGTCATAGCAGGGCAACCCGCCGGCAGCTGTATAGGTGGGATCTGCTGGCTTTTGTGGCTACCTGCTGTGGTGGTTGCATCAGCCACTTGCACCACTAACGCCATCTCCCGAAAGAAGATCACATGGCCACAGCACTTGGGCCGGAAAGGGTAGCAAGACCTCTCAAGCCTTGCTCCCCTCTCTTCAGTCTATATGCTGGTAAAGGCCAAGAGACTTCATTGCTGGGCCAACCGTCCTCCTCCATAGTCTTGTTTTTTCTTTTTAGGGTCTTGGGTTTAGTAGATAGCTTGCACTTTACCCTCTGAAAAATACTTAAAGATTATTTAATATCTTGACTTAAAAGAAAAAACAATATATTTTGAGAGCTTTCGAGATTCGTATGATTTCATTCACTCTTTTAAAATAGCCGTGTAATAGTCCTTCCCATGGATGTGCTGTATGTGTTTAAACCAGTGCCGTATCAGTGGATACTTCAGATATTTCCGGTTGTTTGCTATGACAAACGCTGTTGCAGTAAACAGCCATGTACCTTTTCCATTGGTGAACTTTCTTGACTAATTCTATGGGGTGATCTCTAACTGTGGGATTTTAGGCCAAAAGGTACGTATATTTTGCATTTTCAGAGAGATTGCTGTATTCTCTTCTTGGAAAAATCAGGCCAGTTTACACGCATAGAAACATAATGAGGGGGGTTCCGGTGACTGCAAAATCCTTTTGTTTTCTGAGCACCTTGATGGGATGGGTTTGATAAGCAAATGTAGAGGCAGAAGGTAAGGCATAGTTAAACCTTCCTAGATAATTTCAAGAGATAGAAACTTGACAGGGAAGACATGGCATTCTGGAGGCCAAAGGCTGAGCAGTAAGGTGGCAGGGATGTGGTGCTGTGAAGAGGGAAGGAAGGAAGAAGAGCCTTCCTGGTACTAAAGCACAGAAGGGATTCTGGAGAAGACCATTCAAAGGGACTTTCAAATTCCGATGTGGGATGAGCAGTGAACGTCTCTTTTCCTTTCCTACCAAATTGCCAACAAACTGCACATTGATCACTACATATTTTTTTGAGTAAAGTCTTTCAGGGTGTTCGATAAAGAAGACAAGGGAGTTTTGAATTACAGTAGTATCACCACATTGCAGAGCATTTGGAAAGTCAAGACAAAGGCAAGCAAAACACAGTGGCTCTATAACCCTAGCATAACCACTGTTACAATTTTAGTGGATTCCTGGCCTCGCATTTTTTTATATGTATTTTTTACATAGTTGAAATCATAGTTTACATATAATTTTTGTATCCTGTTTTGTGAATTTAATATTAATGTGTATGTGTGTACTTATAAACAAAATAGCAAGATGGAGAAACAAACCTTTTACATTCTTATTTTTCACTTTCATTTGAAAGTTTTGTTGTGGTCAGAAGTAATCATAGACATATGTATGTAGTGAATGTTTGGGATTCTATTCTCAGGGCTGAAAGTTCAGTGCACATGTTAAACGGATGTGTTTGGAGACCAAAAATACGACAATAAGTAAGTTGTTGAGGGCTGTTGATGTCACTTTCTGGTTTTAAATATAGAAAATGGTATTGACTGAAACATCTACTCCTTCAACTTTTGCAGATGTAAGCATTTTGTTAGTATTTTGGTTCTAGATCAGATTGAATTAATTTTAAATAGACAATTGAAAGTTAATTCAGTTGGTTGTATATGCCAGCTTGAAAATGGAAGACTACGACATTTTCTCCCCAAGGTAGTGTTTTCCCAAAATGTAGTCTTACTTATTGATTTTCGTGCTTGTTGAACTTTGCATGTACTGATTTAAGTACAGAGCTAAGTTAATTAAATATTTTTGTAAAGCAAAATGTAGAACTGACAAGAGTCTTTGCTCACACATTGCCAAGTAATACACAAATTATGGTATTTAGTTTGTAAACAGTCATAGAAGTTGCTTCTAATAAATATTTAGCATAGACCATGAAAAGATTTTAAAAAAAAGTATATGGTTGTCTTCATGATATGTAAGTAATAGTAAATAGTTACGTATGCCAAACACAATACTTAATGTGACCGACACATTTATTGTTATAACGTTTAGCGTCAGTTATGCAAGCTAGCTTTCCAGTTGTACTAAGACTAGGACATATTTTCAAGACTCCTTAGGATAGCTTAAGATTTCACCTTGGGGCAGATTACAAGGTAAGGCCCTCTTTTCTCTTCTTTCTGTGATAGTATCTCTCTGATAGTGGGCTGGGGTCAAAGTGTAACCCATTGAATTCTGCCTACTCACCCTCCCTTTAATTTTGGTTGTACTGGTGTAATTCCAGAGGCCCAAGTTCCTACTTGTGATTTGACCTGATTCCTACACCAGAATTTCTGAATTCTTCTTCTGTTTGCTGTGTTGGCTCCCTTTTGATCTTGATCTCTTCTGGCCCTGGCTGATACACTACCCCTAAATCCAGAGAATTCCAGAAGTTGCTTGATAATTTAGGTAGGTAACTCTGACTTGGATGCATCAGGTTCCAAATAGTCTGATTATAGCCATTATAAGGACCAGCATCTCTTACAACACAGCAGTTAAATATGCTTTCACTGAACTGAGGAAGTCCAAGGTTTATGGTTCTTATTAGCAACTTATTTTGAGAAAGCCAATTATGTGCAGTCATTTATTCTTTCAGGCCATTTTCATACTGAAGCATGGATGGCAATTCAGGATCATCCTCCCCTACCACCCTGTCTCCTTTTATTAATTTTGAATGATCAAATGGATCTGAGTTTTAAAAAATATATTTTAAACTTTTATAATCTTAAATTATATGTTCTGAAAATAATAAATAAGACTACTTGACTTTATTTAAATGCCAAAGAATGTTTAAACTGTTTAAATCAGATAGTCAGTGAAATATGAAATTTGCTAAGACTTTGTCATCTTTTTAACTTTTGGATCAATCCTGAATCAGATGAATTTACATGTTTGTTCAGCATGTTTAAGCCCTGAGTCATTTTCTTATCTGTAGATAGTCTTTGAACCTTACAAATTTTAACATGTTCCTTTTAAACATATGATCCAGGAATAACTTTTACAATGTAAATATGAACTAGTATAAATTAGAATTGAAATGTTTTCATAATAGATACTGTTCTTGGGGCAAAGATATGCAGTGAATAATTGTTGTAAACAGTGTACACAGTGATAGTCCCCTGCATCCGTTCTTTGGTATTCTCAAATTTTACACCATGAATATTATAGTGCTCTTTGCGACTACTTTTAGAATCTGTATTTTTTCATTTCCTGTTTCTGGTCATTACCTAAAGTGAGTGCTTTAGTTGAAGTGAGTGGGTATTTGAATTGAGGCAAAAGAGCCTACCAGTGAGTAGTGATTGTATATTTTGTTGTTGAGAAAATTTAATCTGATTGCCTCCTCAATCTTTTAAAAAAGTGTTGGAGATTCATGTACTAATAGTCATACTTAGGGAGCTATTTCTAGTCAGGTTTCTAATGCTTTACTAGAGATATACTTATTTTCAGAGACCCTAATTTTTTTTTAACTTCAAGTGTTTAGCATGTAACTAATTTTCACCAGATGGTTCCATCTTCATTATTTATCTAAAGCAGTAATATTCATATTTAACAACTATAGTTGGAGAGAGATTATAGCATTGTTGGAATTTGAAGTTTTACTAATGCATATTTTACTGTTTTGGAAAATGTCTACTATTACTAATGACTGTTCAAATCTCTGTTTCTTATGAAACTCATACTTGGCTTCTTCAGTTAATTCTTTCGGGCTCTGAATTTTTTGCAAAGTTATTGGGAAAGCCATTTTCTGACATTTATAAAACACTGACTACAGCTACTGATAATTTTTATAGGTTTCTATGATGTGAGAGAAATTTGACTTTGCATATTGAAATAAACTGAAAATTATAGAAAGCTTTTTATTCTTCCATAGGAATGCTTTCCTTAATGATAGAATACATATCATATGAAATGATATAACATCAAAGATATTTTTAAAGTGCTTTGAATTCATAGTTTATATAGTGCATTTAAACCAGGAGCATTTAGGACTTCACCAACTCAGACTGGATAAGTATTTAGAGGAGGAATGTGTAAATTTTCTTAAAAATAAAACCTATATGTTAAGAAATAAAATTGGTTAAGAATCATCAGGGCGGGCTTCCCTGGTGGCACAGTGGTTGCGAGTCCGCCTGCCAATGCAGGGGACGTGGGTTCGTGCCCCGGTCCGGGAAGATCCCACATGCTGCGGAGCGGCTGGGCCCGTGAGCCATGGCCGCTGAGCCTGCGCGTGCGGAGGCTGTGCTCTGCAACGGGAGAGGCCACAACAGTGAGAGGCCTGCGTACCGCAAAAAAAAAAAAAAAAAAAAAAAAAAAACAAGAAAATGACTCAGAAAAAATTATAAAAATTTGCAAAATAAATGAACAGCAATCATACAGAAGAGAAAAGCAAATGGTCAACAGAAGTAAGCAAATATGTTCAGCCTCATTAGTAGTAAGATATCAGCAGATTAAAACAATAACTTTCTCTCATCAGATCAGCAAAATTTAAAGACTGATAACATCTAGTATTGTCAGGGGCATGGGTATATGTTGGTGGGCTGTAAATTGATAGAATCTTTCTGGAAGGTCATGTGTAGTATGTATGAAACGTTTTTAAAGTACACATTTTCTTTGCCATAGCAGTCCAACTTTCTGGAATGAATATATATACATATATTATAATGTATATATTATATATATTTGAAATGAATACATTCAATATGTATTATTGAATAATAAGTGAACATATATGATTAGAGGATAAACATTATATATAATTAGAGATGATTATGCATGTAAAGCTGTGTATATAAAGATACACATTTTCAGTGATATCTACTCAAGTCAACAGTTGAAGGACTAAATAAATTATAATATAGCCTTATTATAGATGCTATACAACATTAAAAATAGTGAGTAGGCGAATTTGTCTAGAATGACAGACATTTCATGATATACTGTTATGTGAAAAATTACAGATCAAATATATAAGATGATACCAGTAGTTTAAAGTAGTCTTAAACATATAGTACCCTAGGTGTCCGGCAGAAGCAAAGGTCAGTCTTCTCTGGTGGAAGCTTTTTTCCCAGTTCCCAAAGAATTCCTTGAAAAACAAATTTCCAAGGGAAATGAGCAGCTCACAGCAAGAAACCATTCAACACACAGGGAAACAAGGTACCATGATTGTGAAGTAGCAATACAAGACTTCAGATATTGTTATTATAAGAATATAAAATAATTATGTTTAGCATGTATAAAGAAATAAAAGTTTGAAAATCTGTACAGAGAATAAACTGTATAAAATGACCAAATTTGAGCAAGAACCAAATAGAGCACCTGGAAATGAAAAACCTAATAACTGAAATGAAGAAAATAAACCCTCAATGGATGGGCTTAACAGTAGATTAGACACAGCTGAGGAGAGAGTTAGTGATCTCAAAGATAAATAGTCCTGAGGAAATTATCCAGAAGGTTGCACAGATATGACATGCAATATATGGAAAAATAGGTCAAAAAATTTGTGGATAGAGTACATATGTGCCGAATTGGAGCTTCAGGAAGAAAAGAAAGAAGGGGAGCAGAGGTATTATGTGAGAATAAAATGGCTGAGAGTTTTCCAGAACTGTTGAAAAGTATCTTCTGTCAGATTCAAGGGCACAGAGAAAATCAGGCAGATAAATACGAAGGAAACCCACAACTAGAAAACTCATAGTGAAAGTGTAGAGCACCAAAGAAAAGAGAAGATCTTTAAAGGAGCTGTACTATCTTCAAAGGAGTGACACACAGCTGCTTTCTTGATAGCAAAAAGGAAGCCAGGAGACTGTGAAGTGATATATTCAATGTACAAAGGGATCTCTATTCTTAGAACAAAGTATCTTTTCTGCATGAAGCCAAACTGATGATATTCTCAGGCCATCAAAAACTGAGGGATATTTGCCATTAGTAGACTTTCACTAAGGGAAAATCTAAAGAGTGTAAAAGAGAGAGAAGGAAAGTGATCTCATATTCAAAGTCTGAAATACAGGGACTTACCTGGTGGTCCAGTGGGTAAGACGCTGAGCTCCCAGTGCAGGGGGCCCAGGTTCGATCTCTGGTCAGGGAACTAGATCCCACCTGCTGCAACTAAGAGTTCGCAACGCCACAACTAAAAACAGATCCCGCATGCCACAACGAAGATCCGGCACAGCCAGATAAAAAAATAAATAAATATTAAAAAAAAAACAAAAACAAAACCCAAAGTCTGAGATACAAGCACAAATGGAGAGAGATGTTCACTAATAGCTGTGACAGAGTAATAGCATTTGGATTTAGGCTCCTGCCTGAAATACCGCCGACAACAATAAATAAAGAGGTAGGAGTGAAGGATTAAAAGGCGCCTGAGAAACCTTTTGGAGGTGACGATATATTCATTCTCCTGGCTGTAGTGATTGTTTCACTTAACGTTGGAACTTTTCAAACTGTACACTTTTAATATGTACAGTTTATTGTATGTCAATCATACCTCAATGATTCTATTTTTAAAACAAATGGAAAGCAGAGAAATTGGTAAATATATGCACAGAAAGAAATAATATGAAATGATAACTGTATAAAGCAACAATATCAAAGTTTTAAGGGGTTAAAAGAATTTAAATGCGTGAGCACCACAGCGTGTTATCCCAGAAGGGAGACAACTCTGACAGGGATGAGGGCTCAGCAGGTGGAGAGAGACATTGTTCAATCTGAGACTTTGATAAGTTAATGATGCCTGTTATTTTTGGAGAACAGTATCAGAGTGCACAACTTCCAAATAATAGTAGGTAAAACAGAGTTAGAAAAAAAAGTTAATCAATTCAAATAGAAGGAAACAGAGGAGAGAAAAAGAATCATAGAAAAGATGGGACAAATGGAAAGCACAAAATAAGATTTCACATAATGTAAATAAATTAAATACCTTCATCAAACGCAAAGATTGTCAGACTATATTTTTATTTTTTTACTTTATTTTATTTTTTACATCTTTATTGGAGTATAATTGCTTTACAATGGTGTGTTAGTTTCTACTTTATAACAAAGTGAATCAGTTATACATATACATATGTTCCCATATCTCTTCCCTCTTGTGTCTCCCTCCCACCCCTCTAGGTGGTCACAAAGCACCGAGCTGATCTCGCTGTGCTATGTAGCTGCTTCCCACTAGCTATCTACCTTACATTTGGTAGTGTATGTATGTCCACGCCACTCTCTCACTTCGTCCCAGCTTACCCTTCCCCCTCCCCGTGTCCTCAAGTCCATTCTCTAGTAGGTCTGTGTCTTTATTTCTGTCTTACCCCTAGGTTCTTCATGACATTTTTTTTTCTTATATTTCATATATATGTGTTAGCATACGGTATTTGTCTTTCTCTTTCTGACTTACTTCACTCTGTATGACAGACTCTAGGTCTATCCACCTCATTACAAATAGCTCAATTTCGTTTCTTTTTATGGCTGAGTGATATTCCATTGTATATATGTGCCACATCTTCTTTATCCATTCATCCGATGATGGACACTTAGGTTCTTTCCATCTCTGGGCTATTGTAAATAGAGCTTCAATGAACATTTTGGTACATGACTCTTTTTGAATTATAATTTTCTCAGGGTATAGGCCCAGTAGGGGGATTGCTGGGTCATATGGTAGTTCTATTTGTAGTTTTTTAAGGAACCTCCATACTGTTCTCCACAGTGGCTGTAGCAATTTACATTCCCACCAACAGTGCAAGAGGGTTCCCTTTTCTCCACACCCTCTCCAGCATTTATTGTTTCTAGATTTTTTGATGATGCCCATTCTAACTGGTGTGAGGTGATACCTCATTGTAGGTTTGATTTGCATTTCTCTAATGATTAGTGATGTTGAGCATTCTTTCATGTGTTCGTTGGCAGTCTGTATATCTTCTTTGGAGAAATGTCTATTTAGGTCTTCTGCCCATTTTTGGATTGGGTTGTTTGTGTTTTTGTTATTGAGCTGCTTGTAATTTTTGGAGATAAATCCTTTGTCAGTTGCTTCATTTGCAAATATTTTCTCCATTCTGAGGGTTGTCTTTTGGTCTTGTTTATGGTTTCCTTTGCTGTGCAAAAGCTTTGAAGTTTCATTAGGTCTCATTTGTTTATTTTTGTTTTTATTTCCGTTTCTCTAGGAGGTGGGTCAAAAAGGATCTTGCTGTGATTTATGTCATAGAGTGTTCTGCCTATGTTTTCCTCTAAGAGTTTGATAGTTTCTGGCCTTACATTTAGGTCTTTAATCCATTTTGAGCTTATTTTTGTGTATGGTGTTAGAGATTGTTCTAATCTCATACTTTTACATGTAGCTGTCCAGTTTTCCCAGCACCACTTATTGAAGAGGCTGTCCTTTCTCCACTGTACATTCCTGCCTCCTTTATCAAAGATAAGGTGACCATATGTGCGTGGGTTTATCTCTGGGCTTTCTATCCTGTTCCATTGATCTATCTTTCTGTTTTTGTGCCAGTACCATACTGTCTTGATTACTGTAGCTTTGTAGTATAGTCTGAAGTCAGGGAGCCTGATTCCTCCAGCTCCGTTTTTCATTCTCAAGATTGCTTTGGCTATTCGGGGTCTTTTGTGTTTTATTTTATTAAAAAGTTTTTTATATTGGAGTATAGTTGATTAACAATGTTGTGTTAGTTTCAGGTGTACAGCGAAGTGATTCAGTTATCCATATACATGTTTCTATTCTTTTTCAAATTCTTTTCCCATTTAAGTTATTACAGATTATTGAGTAGGGTTCCACATGCTATACAGTACATCCATGGTGGTTATCTGTTTTAAATATAGCAGTGTGTACATGTCAATCCCAAAGATTGTCAGATGTATTTTTTGAAAATCACCTATATTCTGTTACAATGAACATATCTAAAATGTTATTTGCCAGAAAAGTTGAAAGTAAAAGGATGGAAAACATACCCCAGGAAATCACCAAACAGAAAGTTGGTGTACCTCTATAAAAATCATAAAAAATATACTTTCAAGCAAAAATCATTACTAGAGAAAAACAGGTTAACTTTATAATGATAAAAGGGTCGGATCCTTAGAAAAGATAACAAGAGACTTCCCTGGTGGTTCAGTGGTTAATACTCCGTGCTTCTAGTGCAGGGGGTGCAGGTTCTATCCCTGGTCAAGGAACTAAGATCCCACATGCCACTCGGTGCAGCGCGGCCAAAAAAAAAAATTTAAACTTCTGTGTACCTATTACGATAGCTTCAAAATGTAAAAAGCAAAAATGTTCCATATGATTAATTTTGGCCATTGAGATATGAGTAGAATTGTGGTGTGGCACTTTCCTACAAGTAAGGCAGTACATGACCTTTGCCCCTTTTCATGCTTTCCAACCTGCTGTTGGCAGGAATGTGGTCCTGATGTCTGGAGATGGAGCAGACCGTGGAAATGTGGGTCCTGCCCAGGGGAGGAGCAGCCTGGGTCCCTTAGGACTTTGCGGAGTTGAACCACTGCTGCAGACTCTTGTTGTAATAAACTTCTGTCCTCCGTAAGCCACTGGTTTTCGGAGTCTGTTTCTCACACCAGAACCTAATCTTAACTAATACAAAGTGAGTTTACAGAAACTAAGGAAGTAGACAGTTTTGCAAAGGAGGGAGAAAAATCATCATGGCTTTCCTAATCCCAAAGAGCTCCTGTGATGTTACTATAACACTTAGGTAATCAGTAGGACAGAAGAAAAAATAGTTTCCTCAAATGACAGCTGGCAATATATTGCATATGGTTTATTAATCTGTGCTTCTGCCTCTTTCAGCGATTTGCCAGTTAGGAAGGAAACAGAAGATTAATTAGGTTCATTTAGACTTCTTTTTTTTTTTTTTACCTTAAGAACTTACAGTTCATGGAAATTGCAAAATGGCCCATTTGTGCTTAAAATCCTCTATAGGAAATTTAATTGAGTAAATGCAATATCTCTCAGAGAGAATGCACACATTCTAATTTCTGTTCTGTGATACCTGGTTACAATCTGTTTGCGATCCCTAGAGACTAGTTTTGTTCCTGCTGCTATTGCTGCTGCTGCTGTTTGCTAATCCAGTGACAAAACCCAGAGCAGAATTGCTCAAGCCCAAACACTTGCCAGGTAATATTACAGGGATGAGAATGTGAATCACCGAGAAAGTCAAAGGAAGATTTCAATATGGAAAACCAATGCCAGTGACCTCCGTAAATGCTCTTCAGGACCCCAACTCTGAAAGCTAGTAACTTCTGGCACATTGTGAGCGGTGCAGATCCACCCTGGAGCATATTGGAGGGTGTGACCTAAGACTGCAAAGGGCAGAGGAATATGGGGCACGAGACGCTCCATCAGTGAACCAAGTGAGTGGTTTCCAAACTGGGAGCACATGAACTCCTGCCAAAGGGTCTGTGGGTGTAGATGCTTTATAGGAAATCAATTTCCAGATTCCAAATTGTTTCTGAAATTTATGTATCTAAAAACGTTCCTGTGCACTAAGCCTCGGCCCGGTTTTCTCATCCTACCTTTTTACGATCATCCTTCTTCCACTTTACAAGACTCCGAGATATACTCCAGTCACCAAAGAAGACAAATCATCTCACCGTAAAACCCTAATTTATTAATTTTCTTACAGAAGTCACACTGAATGGTAGAACTAATTTTCACCGCAAATAATGGTATCCATCATTCCATTATTCAAAAAGGATAATGCTCTTGGCTTCTGTATCTCTAATAATATTACAGAGTTGAAGGGCAAAAGACGACTAGTCACCCAAACAATGCTTCTTTTCTCAAAATAAGTAATATCCTCCTTAAGCCATCTTCTCATTTGGTAGAGACACATGATTTACTAGGCATCTGGAAGCCATTCTTTTAAGACGTCTTCACTGTTTCCTTTGGTGTTTTTGGGAGACATCACCCGGATATTATTAATCCTCAGTTTGTTTTTCCAAAATATCAAGTCTCACATTAAACCCTTTATTCTCCATGAGGATTTCTGGAGTAATCACTTCTTGGCTAGAGTACACATTTTCCATATCAAATAACTTTCCCTGCATTCCAGTGTATTTGCCCTGAGTTTCTACTTTTTAAAAAATCCAGAACAGGGACCAAGTGCTACTTGACATCAAATGGGGTGAAACATTTTTTTATGGTATTCTGTCTTCTTACTTAGATAAAAGAGAGAGTTTAGAACAAAAAAGAGAGACTTTGAATAAAATAATTTATAAAAAGATTTTTTAAAGACTCAGAATAATTGCATAAAAATAAAGAAGCAAATCAGAACACTTAACTAGGCTATTCATCCTAGATATTCTTTTTTTTTAAACTTATGATTACAATGTGTTTAAATTATTTGCAAACAACCTTAGATATTCCTGCTAGAGGATAGAGAATATGATAAGGTGACAGAACCACCATGATAACGCACTGGGAATGAAGACCAAAATTAGAACCCACTTGATGAATGATACACGAGGAAGGGTGCTTCAGTAGATTATTAGTTCCAGTGATTTCTTCACTCTGTTGAAGTGGTGTCAGATTATCCACACCCTTGCCATGATTTCATGGTGGGCAAATAATAGCTCCCAACCTTTGGCTTTGAGCTTGGCCATGTGAGTTTTTGGATCCATGGGATGTCAGTTGATGTGATGCAACCAGAGGCTTGGAATGTCCATGAAAGTGACTCACTACAACAAGTACATCCCACAGGTAGCCACTGCCCCGAGCCTGAGTTCCGGAACAAGGCCTGGAACCAAGCCCAGAAGCAGAGCCTGAAGCAGAGCACTTACGCAGGGCTCGCCTAGGTGAGCCAAGCTACAAGAACTGCAACTGACCTGAAGGTCTGTGAGTACAGATCCACGTGTACCACTGAGTTTGGGCTCTGTGTCTTGCAGCATTCTTGCAGCACTAGCTACTTGTCACAGAAGCTTTGCCCTCTCCGATGTCTGAGTTCATCAGGACTGGGTCTCTTAAGTCTGTGTGTGATTAGCCAGGCCTGGATGATGGAGCACAGCCTTTTCACAAGGTGGTTGGCCCTGGTTTTTCTTGAGAAGCTGATTGGATCCTGTTTTTTTTTTTTCTTTTCTTAAAAATCACAGTGATGGGCAAGACTCTTACTTGTCTTTTTTTTTTGTTTTTTTTTTTTCTTACTTGTCTTTGGTATTGCTCAACATTTCCAAATTTCTAAATGACATGCTTAAACTGCTATGGCTTGGTTTTTCTTTTTAGAGAGTATTGCTGACTCTTTATTCTGGAAGTAGAGGGTATAATTCTGTTGCCACCACTCCTGCCCCATGCTACCCATACACGTCCCCTCTTCCAACACCTATTTGACTGGAAGAACTCTCAAATGTCAGCACCTGTAGATCTTTGCATTCATGCTGGTCAGTGTCAGATCTTCTGCCTGAAGATGGAAGTCGGGTTGCCAGCGGGAGGAAGGGTCCAGGAGAGGGGGCGGCGGGGATGGTCAGCATTCCGGGAGCCCATATTTACTTAGTTCCATGATTTCCGTACAGTGTTTTCAGCTGCTCCTGGCGCCCTGACTGATAAACCTCTCTGTCGGGGAAAAGGTTTGTGAGTCCAGCTCCTCCTTGAACAAGGCTTTCAAGCTCTTTTCCTGTTTTCAGTCTACTCTTCACCTTTAGAGATGCCTCCAAGTTCTGAGTCTTTCCAGGTCTATTTTTCTGCAAATGTTTTATTTTTATTGGCTTTGATCCCTTCAAGCTTTTAGGTTTCAGCTTTCTCTTCTCGGCTAAGCCATTTCAACCCTTCTGTTTTCTATTACCCACATTTTGTTGACTTGTTTCACCCATTTCATCTTCCCTCCCGTTCTCTTTCCCCACTGTCATTTTAGTGATGTAGGTTTAATTAACCCTGTAGGCCAGTTTTTATCATTTCTATAAAATGATAGAACTGGTAAGAGAAGGTACCTCTATGGGTTTATTTTTTATTTTTTCATTTATACAGAAATGAAGCACACAACATGCCTGCCTCAGTGCTCCCCAAATTCAGTTTGAGATTCTGTCATTTTGATTATCTTTTCACTCAAATCTTCCAGTCAAAAGGACAATCAATTGCACTACATGTATATACGAGATAAAGATCTGAGAAAACACTTCTGTGTTTCCTTCAAGTCAAAATGTTTAAGGCAATCCTACACCACTTTTACTTTAGAATCAAAATCATTTTGATGAATGCATATGAAATGACCTTTGATATATGGCCTAATTTTGAATAATCTGTATATATATAAATTACTCATATGTTCTACGTCTATTGTTCCTTACACAGTCCTAATCATTTACTATAGGAACACAGGCTCATTGTAACACATCAGAAGATAAGGAGGCATATAAATGAAAACACTAATAATTCTTCCCCATCCATTCACTTTCTAAGGCAATGTATATTATTGATTTGCTCTGAAATCATCCACAATTTGTACATATACCTAAGAAATAATACGTTAAAATTGTTTCACTAATTCAAGACACTGGGATTCAAGATACAGTAGACAATTTATTCCAGAGTAAGGCACTAGGCTGACATGTAAAATTGTAAAGGTTATAACTGGAAAGTCAATTTCCTGACTCACCGATATTGAAGTTATAGAAGGGAAATGAGTGGATTTCCAGGGAAGAGCTTTTTGGAGAGAGCTGTGCTAGCCATCTTTTTTCTACTCACCTGCCCCCCAACCTCAGTTCAGAAGGAAGGAAGAAGAAGGACTTTAAGGAGACTACTCAGAGAGCTTAATATGTGTCCTTTATCCTGTGCAGTTGTGAGGAGGGGAGGAGATGGTGGGCGAGCCTGGGGGGGTGAGAGACAGGCAGAGTAGAGTGGCTCTGGCAGCAAAGTGAAGGAAAGCATCTATTGCGATAGGACTGACCTGTGCTCTAGAGTTTGCTGAGCAAATAATGTGTGAGTGCTTTCCATGGGCCAGATTTTGGCTGTGGGTGAAAAATACACTGGGGGTTGGAGGAGGTGGGATGGCAGCTATAAGACCTCAGCAGAAAGTAAATGTGTGAACTGTAGATTCCCAAGAATGTAGGCAGAAGGAAGAAGGCTGTTTTGGGATGGAGCAAAATACAGTGGGAAGGGCCACCAACACTGCAAGATTTTTGAAATTCTAAGGAAAAACATTCACAAGAGAATGAGCCAGATTAGGCTTAATGCAATGAATGCAAAGGTAGTTTATGACAGGGCAGAGAATTTAGAAGATTCCTTGTCCTTTTACTTCTTCTTCTTTCACTCTCCTTTCTCGCCAAAAGGGCTAGACTGAGACTACAGAAAGGAAATAGTGAAGACAAAGTACAAACAAGAAGCTGACCAAGCTTATTCTGTGAGGCCAGTATCATCCTGATACCAAAACCAGACGATGGTATCACAAAAATAGAAATTACAGGCCAATATAGGTAAAGAGGCGCAAAAATCCTCAGCAAAGTATTAGCAACCAAACTCAACAACACATTAAAAAGATCATGCACCATCGTCAAGTGGGATTTATCCCAAGGATGCAAGGATGGTTCAATATCTGCAAATCTATCAGTGTGATACACCATATTAACAATTTGAAGAATAAAACCATATGATCATCTCAATAGATGCAGAAAAAGCTTTCAACAAAATTCAACATCCATCTGTGATTAAAACTCTCCAGAAAGTGGGTATAGAGGGAACATATCTCAACATAACAAAGGCCGTATATGCCAAGCCTATTGCTAACGTCATACTCAATGGTGAAAAGCTGAAAGCATTTCCTCTAAGATCAGGAACAAGCCAAGGATGCCCACTCTCACCACTTTTATTCAACATAGTATTGGAAGTCCTAGCCATGGCAATCAGAGAAGAAAAATAAATAAAAGGAATCCAAATTGGAAAGCAAGAAGTAAAACTGTTACTGTTTGCAAATGATGTAATACTATACATAGAAAATCCTAAAGACAGCACCAAAAAACTACTAGAACTCATCGACAAATTCCGTAAAGTTGCAGGATATAAAATTAATATACAGAAATCTGTTGCATTCCTATACACTAATGACAAACTATCAAAAAGAAAAATTAAGAAAACAATCTCAGTTACCGTCACATCAAAAAGAATAAGATACCTAGGAATAAACCTACCTGCAGAGGTAAAAGACTTGCACACAAAAAACTATAAAACGCTGATGAAAGAAATTTAAGATGACCCAAACAGATGGAAAAATATACTGTGTTCATGAACTGGAAGAATTAATATTGTTAAAGTGGCCATACTCCCCAAGGAAATCTACAGATTTCATGCAATCCCCATCAAAATATCAATGGCATTTTTCACAGAACCAGAGCAAATAATTCTAAAATCCGTATGGAAACATAAAAGATCCTGAATAGCCAAAACAATCTTGAGAAAGAACAAAGCTGGAGGTATCACACTCCCTGATTTCAAACTATACTACAAAGAAAGCTACAGTAATCAAAACAATGTGGTACTGGCACAAAAAAAGACACACAGATCAATGGAACAGAAGAGATTCCCAAGAATCTATTCAGAAATGAACCCACACTTATCTGGGCAATTAATCTATGATGAAGGAGGCAAGGATATACAATGAGGAAAAGACAGTCTCTTCAATAAGTGGTGCTGGGAAAACTGGACAGCTACATGGGAAAGAATCAAACTGGACTATACTCTCATACAAAAATAAATTCAAAATGGATTAAAGATTTAAATGTTAAGACCTGAAACCATAAATCTTCTAGAAGAAAACATAGGCAGTTTCTAGAAGAAAACTTTGACATCAGTCTGCAAAATTTTTTTGAATCTGTCTCCTCAGGCAAGGGAAACAAAAGCAACATTAAGCAAATGGGACTACGTCGAACTAAAAAGCTTTTGCACAGTAAAGGAAACTATCAACAACATGAAAAGGCCACCTACTGAATGGGAGGAGATATTTGCAAATGATATATCTGATAAGAAGTCAATATCCAAAATATGCAAAGAACTCATACAACTCGACATCAAAAAACCAAACAACCTAATGAAAAGATGAGCAGAGGACCTGAATAGACATTTTTCCAAAGAAGGCATACAGATGGCCAACAGGCACACGAAAAGATGCTCAACATCACTAATCGTCAGGAAAATGCAAATGAAGTCCACAATGAGATACCACTTCACACCTGTCAGAACGTCTGTTACCAAAAAGACAACAAATAACAAGTGTGGTGAAGATGTGGGGAAAAGGGAACCCTTGTGCACTGTTGGTGGGAATGTAAGTTGGTGCAGCCACTATGGAGAACAGTATGGAGGCCCCTTAAAAAATTAAAAATAGAACTGCCATACGATCCAGCAGTTCCACTCCTAGATATTTATCTGAAGAAAACAAAAACACTAATATGCATGCCTGTGTTCACTGTAGAATTATCAACAATATAGCCAAGATATGGAAGGAACCTAAATGCCCATCAATAGGTGAATGGATAAAGAAGGTGTATATATACCACACACACAATAGAATATTACTCAGCCATGAAAAAAATGAAATCTTGCCATTTGCAGCAACATGGATGGACCTAGAGGGTATTATGCTGAAATACGTCAGAGAAAGACAAATACTTATGATTTCACTTATATGTGCACTCTAAAAAACAAAACAGATGGACAAACATAACACAACAGAGAGTTACAGATACAGAGAACAAACAGGCGGTTGCCAGAGGGGAGCAGGGTGAGAGGAGGAAAGAAATAGGTGAGGGAGATTCAGAGGCACAAAATTCCAGATGCAAAATAAATGAGTCATGGGTGTGCAGGTACAGTGTGGGAAACATAGCTCAAAATTAATATGTAATATGTTTGTATAGTGACATGTCATAGCTATAGTTATCGCACAGAAATATCAAATCACTCTGTTGTGTACCAGGAACTTACATAGTGTTGTAGGCCAATTATACTTCAAAAACAAACAAGCAAACGCATAGAAAAAGAGATCAGATTTGTGGTTACCAGAGGCGGGTGTCGGGGGGAGGGGGGTTGGATGGAGGGGCTCAAAAGGTACAGACTTCCAGTTATAAGACACATAATTGCTAGGGATGTAATGTACAACATGATAAGTACAATTAACATGGCTGTAGCTTACATATGAAAGAGTAAACCCTAATTGTTCTCATCACAAGGAAAAATTTTTCTCTATTTTTACAATTTTGAATCTATATGAGATCATGAATGTTCACTAAACTTATTGTGACAATAGACTTACTGTGATAACTTGTGACAATCACTTCATGATGTATGTAAGCTCATTACGTGGTACACCTTAAACTTACACAGTGGTGCATGTCAATTATCTGTCAGTAACACGGGAAGAAAAAAGATTAACTTAGTGTGTAATGGAGGTTATCAACTAAATAAAAATTTAGCTGTGGGGGGAGAAAGATATAAAGATAACGAGATATAAAGCACCCCCCCAGAGCCCTCTCCTCAATGTGGGAAAACTCTGTAGGGCCCCCCAGACCCAGAGCTCTCCCTGTGGCTGTGGTAACTGGACTGCAATTCAGCCTTCCTCTGGTCCAGTCCTGCTGCCTTTGCTCCCCTGGAAAGAGTCCCCGGTACTTGTCTCACAGGCATTTCTCCGTGTCGGACTCTATTTCCTTAGGGACCTGACCCACGGTGGCTTAGTAATAGTCTCTCTGCTTCTACTTTTGCACCTTAATAGCCAGGATAGCTTCTTAGCAACATGAATCAGATCATGCCACGCCCTCCTTAAAATCCTCCGATAACTTTCGTTTGCTTCTGGAATAAAATCGGACTCTGTCATGGCTTCAAGGCCCTCCCGTCTGCGATCCTGCCCGACTCACCATCCTCTTCTCTCTCTCTGCTTCCTGTGCTCCCCGCCACTGGCCTTCCTTCTATTCCAGGGATTTTCAATAGAGTTTAATGGACTCCTTTTATTTTGCCAGTACTCCAGTTGGAAAACCCAGTTCTGCCAACGGACTGCCTAGCACATACCGGTATCCAAAAAAGCACTTACCAAATAAATGAATCTCTAGGAAGTTAGAATCTAAAAAGAGAGCCATTTCATTTCTGAACGTGCTCTTGGTCCATCGCATATCACTGAGAAGGCCGCTGAGGCTGGACTTCTTTGATTGTTTGTCTCGATCTGTAAGGAAAGGTTGGACCTGGGGAAGTGGGCCGTTAGGACTTCATCAGACCTCGTGCAAATTTTCCCAGCATCAGAATTCTGTTGAAATCTCCTGAAAAATTCCATTAAGAGGCAATCTTGTCCCATAATGAGACTTAACTCCATGATCGCACAATATAGCGCTTGTACTTCCCTGATTCATGGTGTTCTCCACGGTCAGTCCTTTCCTGATTGAGGTATCGGACACTCAGACCAACCTTGCCTGTCACCTTCTCCTGGTCATGGCCTGTAAATGCTCCTGTTGGCTGCCTCACACCCCTGGGCCTCACTCTAACACCGATGAATGGGCCCTTGAAACCCACTGAGCCCCCCCCCCCCCGTTTACAGAATGTTATGTTTGCTATTGTGTCCCCCACTCCCATTCATATGTTGAAGTCCCAGTTCCTCAGAATGCAACCTCGGAGGAGAGAGGGTCTTACAGAGGTAATGCAAATTAAAATGAGCTAATGAGGATAGTCCAATATGATGGTTGTCTTTAGAAAAGGGGGACATTTACACACAGAGACAGGTATATGGGGAGGACATCCCATGACCATGAAGATGTCCATCACAAGCCAAGAGAGGCCTGGAACAGATCCTTCCCTCACAGCCCCAGAAGGAACGGACGCTGCTGACACCTTGTGTTTGGACTTCTAGCTTCTAGAGCTGTGAGACGGTATGCTTCTCTTGTTAGGCAACCGGAGCAAAGACTGCCACCGCATCCGTGCCTCATCTGCTGTGCCCCAGGGGCGCTGAGCTGCCCTGAGCCAGGGTGGCTGGTCTCACAGAGAGCACATTCAGCTGGCAGAAGGTGGTGGTGGGGGAGTCGAACATGTTCAAGCCTGTCTCAGCTGCCCATGGCAGACCTTCTCTAAAGGACACTGGACAGAACTGGGTCATGTTCCAGCTGCAGGCAGTGCGGGGAGAGACCTCTGCCTCAGCAAACAGCTGGGTGCTCTCTGTGTTGAAGGCTCTTTTCCATAACACAGCCACTCAGAATCATCAAACTGGTTCATCAGTTGTGTCCAGGGAGATGTGGGCCTCACCTTTCCGGCACCTGGTTCAACAAAGAACGTCAGGTAGCCAGCCATCTTTGACCAGATGATTCATCAATTGTGCTCTTTCCGGGGGTCAGTCTCTCTTCTAGCTCTTAGGGGTACAGACTTGAAGGAGACAGAAAAGGTCCCTATTTCATGGTGCTCACTGCAGTGGTAGGGGACAGGCAAAGAGACAAAGACTAGTTAAGTCCTCCTGGGAGGCTTCTTTCGGTGGGGTGGTCAGCACTCTGAGAAGTGGTCAGTTAAACTGAGAGCTGAGACACAGCCACGTCAGTGCTTCCACATGGCAAGAAAAAACTGGAAGAAGCCAGCTGGGAATTCTACAAATTTAAGTATTATTAGAAGCTTTTTTTCTTGGAAAATCTCAAGGTTAATAAATTCCAGCAAATTCCAATTTTGCAATCAGATTAAGCAATGGGAGATTCGGCCCCTTGGCATGCATTTGGCACATGAGGACACAAATGCTCAGATCTTGGTCGGTGCTGGCTTTTCCCTCCTTTGCGAACCAAGGTCAATTGTCCAGAACTTTGTAGATCTCTGGCCAGTTTCTACATAGGGCTCAGTAAACGCTCTCTCACACAGCTGATTAAAATGCACAAGTGAAATAAAGTACCCAAAGAAGTTTCCCTGCTTCCAGGACCACTCCAGAATGCCTCTGAAAGGTGGACCCTCACCAGCTTGTTTACCTTCACCAGTTTGTGACATGCATCAACTCTACAGCTAGGATGCTGTGACTGTCTTTGAGTGTAATCTCTCTCTTTTTTTTTTTTTGAATGGGCCCTTTATACCTATTGGCACGGAATCTTCCTTTCTGGTGTTCGCAACTCTAGGGTTCTCTGGAGGTAGAGTCCCCTTCGGGCAAAATGATTCCACTCCTAACAACTTTCACACTCTCAAGAAGAGAAGAAGACCCCAAACAAAGGTCAAATCGATCTTGTTTCTTTATGTGTCTGCAGAAAGGCTCTGTTTTTGAGCAGGGACAGCCTACTACCCTGACATGTGACACCTAACATCCTCACACATCTGCCTCCCTGGCTTTAAGGAAAAACAATCCAGTTCTAGTTCCTAAACACTCTCCACCCTGGGTTGTCCAGCACTGTCCCCAAACACTCCAACCCCCAAGACAGTACACTGCTCATTCCCTCTCTCTTTTTTCCCCACCAAATATTTTCTTTTTTCCCACTCCCTCATTCCCCTCTGGCTTTTCAAGGTTGGTCTCTTGTTGGTAGAGTGTCTACTGGTGGGATCAAAGTCATCTTAACCCACATTAAAAAAAGGCATTTAAAAACACGGGGAGGGCTTCCCTGGTGGCACAGTGGTTGAGGGTCCACCTGCCGATGCAGGGAACACGGGTTCGTGCCCCGGTCCGGGAAGATCCCACATGCCGCGGAGCGGCTGGGCCCGTGAGCCATGGCCGCTGAGCCTGCGCGTCCGGAGCCTGTGCTCCGCAACGGGAGAGGCCGTAACAGTGAGAGGCCCGCGTACCGCAAAAAAAAAACAAAACAAAGAAAACAAAAAAACACGGGGAAAGTGTTCTCACTTCATTCCAGTTCTCTGAACTAGAGTATCCAAGAGCAGTTTCTGCTTTTCCAGTGAGTGTTCGAAAATTCTAGCTTATTTGCCTTCTGGAGAGAAAAATGTGCACCTCAAATATCCTGTGAGAGGCCTTGTGCTATTTTTGAGAACCCAGTGAAGCTTTCAGGTACACAGAAGCCCTCCCGGAACGCTACAGGACTCCTGTCTGGAAGCCTGTGGGGAAGCAAAACGGTGTTTCTAACGACTATTTTCCATTTGCTACTGGTTCTGCCGTGAAGTTTCTGCTGAAACCTCTCACTGTGCTTTAGGGAAGGTGAACGTTTCCTACCTGGTGGCCAGAGCGGGGACTAGCCCTCCAGGACGGGGAGGGAAGGAGGGGGAGGGAGGGGATGGAGGAGGGGGAGGGGAGGAGGACCGAGCGTGTTTCCAGGGAGGCGCGGGCGGGGGCGCGCGGGCGGGCGGGGGCGCGCGGGCGGGCGGGGGCGCGCGGGCGGGCCGGGGGCGGGACGCGGTGTGCGCGGCCCGGCGCCTTGTTTACCCGGCGTCCTAGCAACCGGCGGGCGCGCGGGCTGAGCGTGGGGCGCGGTGCGGGCGCTGAGCCGGGCGCTGCGGGTGAGTGAAGCCCGCGGGCGACTGCGGCCCGCGGGCGCCGGTGTCTTTGCTGCCGTCCGCGTGGGTGGAGAAACGGGAGTCGCGCTCGGGCCCCGCTTCTGGCCCTCTCCCCGGCTTCCCCTTCTCTCCTCGGGCCCCAGATGCGCCCCCTCCCCGTGTCTCTCCCGCGCCCGTCCCGCCCTGCCTCCCCGCGGACACCCTGCTCCTGCCCGGGCCCCCCGCTCCGCCGCCGCGCCCCGCGCGCCCGCCCGCCCGGGCCGCACCCTCGTCTCCCGTCCCCCGTCCCTTCCCCCTCCGCGTTTGCAGCTCTGCCTCAGTCCCGGCGCCGTGCTCGCTGCCGCCCTCCCGCCTCCCTCCCCGCTCGGCCCGGGAAGCCAGCCTCCCGCTCCGGCGCGTTCCGCCCGTCAGGGGGCCGCTTGCTGCCGTCATCACGTGTCTTCACGCGGGCTGAGTTTGCCTGGATTCAAGGCTCGGTTCCGGGCAGTTCGGAAACTGATTTTTCTGTAGGGCTCACCGCCTAGCTTCCTCGTTCTCGGGATGCCAGGGTAGGCACTGTCTCCTAACCCGCTTCACCAGCCACGGTTCTGGGTCTTAGGGTGGACGCTTTTATTCCTGTAGTCTCATAAAGAATTTGGTTTTGCTTCTGCTCAAGTGTTACAGAAATTACTCACGAATGGGTTTCATTTTATTAATGATCCTGGAGGCTTGCAACGGACCCTTAAAAAAGAAAACTTGTTGTATCCACTGGATGAGTAGAGAACATGAGTGTAAAGTGATTCTCAATTTATGGCAACAAACACATGCAGTAAAACTTTTTTCCCTGTAATTGTTAAACTTTAAAATCTTCAATTAATTCAAAGATATGTACTATGTATGCCCATGTGTTCATTGTAACCATGTTTCTCAGGCCCTAAGAACTCATGGATTGACACTGGGTGGAAACGTCCCATCAGCCTGTCTCGATAAAAAATGTTAGTTTTTGAATTTTCGCCCGAGTTATACTTACCATTTTGGAACGTCACTGGAATTATTGGAATAAATGCTGTAGCTTTGGTTCTCTTGGTAAATTAAGAGGCCATTAGAAATTTCTCCTACTTAAGAAGAAAAAAAAATACAAGACCACCTATTTTTTCTTTTAAAAACTCAGTTGGGCCTCCAAAGTCTTTTTTTTTTTTTTTTTTAAACATCTTTTATACATGGTCTTCTCTTCTTTGGGATTTTGTTACACTTTTTATTTTTCGAATACTATTCAAATCATATTGTACTTGCTTTCTGGATGCTCATAGGCTCCCAAAGATTTTCTTAGGCCTTATTCTTAAATCAAGCCTGACCATTGCCGCAGCTCCTGGTTTATTAGACTCAGAAAAACAATTTGAATAGAGTCAAATGTGTTACACACATTCTTAGAAGAATGTATCATGATGAAAAGACTTTTTGCCTGTCGTAGCTCCTTCGTAAGTGTCTTCCAGGAAGTTACTCTATGGCATGTTGACTGCCACAGCCTTACGTAATTTCACATTTTTCTTTTAAAAGGTGCAAGAAGGAAATGATGCATACAGTTCAGCTTTATAAACCAAAACAAGTTTGTACTTAACATTAAAAACAAATAGAACTGTCCTCCTGAACCTTTCCATATAAGATAAATCTATTTGCATTTATTCTCGTAATACTGGGAAACTCAGGAGTGTCACACATAAACATCAGTACCTGCTTATGTGTTCAGAATCTAGCAGAAACAAAACACTGAAACACTAAAACGACTGCACACAACAAATTCGTGCATTTTTTGGTATACCTTTTATTTCACTAACACTTTTTCAGATATATATATGTACATATGCATGTGTGTATATATGTACATATGTATGTGTATATATATGTACATATGCATGTGTGTATATATGTACATATGTATGTGTATATATATATGTACATATGTATGTGTGTATATATATGTACATATGTATGTGTGTATATATGTACATATGCATGTGTGTATATATATGTACATGTGCATGTGTGTATATATATGTACCTGTGCATGTGTGTATATATGTACATATGCATGTGTATATATATGTACATATGTGTGTGTGTATATGTACATATGTATGTGTATATATATGTACATATGCATGTGTGTATATATATGTACATATGCATGTGTGTATATATGTACATATGCATGTGTGTACATATGTATGTGTGTATATATATGTACATATGTATGTGTGTATATATGTACATATGTATGTGTGTATATATATGTACATATGTATGCGTGTATATATATGTACATATGCATGTGTGTATATATATGTACATATGTATGTGTGTATATATGTACATATGTATGTGTGTATATATGTGTACATATGTATGTGTGTATATATGTACATATGTATGTGTGTATATATATGTACATATGTATGTGTATATATATGTACATATGTATGTGTGTATATATATGTACATATGTTTGTGTGTATATATATATGTACATATGTATGTGTGTGTATATATATGTACATATGTATGTGTGTATATATATATGTTGTTCTCAACCTTATCTGATCCAATACTTGCTTTTTATAACAAATTGTTTGTAATGCCCACTTTACTCTTCTGAAATCAAAATCATAGTTTTAAATCTCAATGGTGCTCTAAATGTAAAATAAAGGAAGATAATTGAAATAAAGTGTCAGCATGTAAATGCTCAAGTATATATGTGTATATATATATATATATGCTCAGAATATATATGAAGTGAGCAGTTGCTCTAGCCTCACATAGAATTACTGTGTGTGCAGTAGCTCCAAATACAGACGAGTCACTGAAACTTAAAATTGTGTGACTAACATTTCAGTCAATGACATGACTTTACCAACTGCTGACATCTTGGTAAAGTTCTGTGTAAAATGAAGTCTATACAGCTGTCCTTTGATTTATATAATAGTTTAAATTCTGGAAAATTCAGTGCATATTAAAACTGTGAAAAAATCCTTCATGATTATTTGTAAAATAGTGATAGGTTGTAGGCTCAGCTATTAATTATCTGAAGTGTTTACGTACTACATGCTGGAGATCGCAGCATAATTCTTCCTTCTGGGGGACTGTCCTGCACGTTGCAGGACATCTGGCATTCTAGGTCCTCATCACTAAATGCTAACAGTGTTCCATTCTTATCATTTTGATAATGAAACATCTGTACAGTGTGTGTCCTCTGCTTCTCAGCAGCCAGTACTGCCCATCTGAGGACCTCTGATCTAGATGTCCCTGTTACTGTATTTCAAGATTTAATGCAGGATGGAAAGTAAATCTCCAAATCATTTCTGTAGAATATTGGTACTGAGCTTTTGTAATAATGATGGGTCGAGGGGGAAGCTAATTACATTCTTTATTTAACTTTTTTAACCATTCTCTAATATTCCAGAAGAAAGGTTTTAATGATCAGTGTTATTACAGATGAGAAAATAAACAAGTATAGATTATCTGAAAAAAAAGTCTTAAATGTCCATTATGTATTAATGTCAGAACTTATTTATTAGCTTGGCTCTTATTTAAGTTTACAGATAATGTTATCATTTCAAATATCTTCTTTTAAAGGCTAATTTCTATTTAGCTAAAGTAAAATTTATTTCAATTTCTGTTTTACATTTTAATGCTAGACTCTTGGTAATCTAGATAAACAGGCTAAAGAGATTCTCATTTGTTCTCACATTTGCTCTTAAGAAAGTTATGAATTACAATAAAATATTCTGGGCAGGGAGTATGGAATTTGAACTGCTCAAATATTTTGATTAATAGGGTCAATATGCACTTTACCAATTTTCAGAAAAAAAATTAAAATTCTATGTCACTTAATGTTTTTATTCTGTTTCTTATGAATTCAGAAGGCACTTGGGGGACATCCAGTGCTCTCAGGATCATTTTCATCAGCCATCATTGCACTGATGCAGATGTATGATGATGACAAAGGATAACAGAAGTCATTTGAATAGCATGATTCTAAACAATGTGTGATCCAGCTCAAAAGAGATCGCTCACTTCACCTCTGGCCCCAGCAGAGCTGCAACCCAAAGGCCTTGATGCCAACCTCCTGCAATTCTTTTTGTTTCGCTCCTGGACTTTCCTGTTTCCAATTTCTGCCCAGCTATTTGAATTCTCTCTCTTAGGCCCAGGAAAATGAGAAAGAAGCTCTTCATTCCAGGGCAGGCAGATACTGGAAAATCCTTACGTCCTCGTCAGTTTCACTTAGCGCTGGTTCAGGGAAAGTTGACTATTTTATTGAATTGAAGAGCAACTGGATAATTTAAAAAATCCACCTCTGAGATGAATAAGCAGAATGTGGGTTGGGTAAGTGCTAGCTTAAAATCTTGAAAATGAGCAATGTTCCGGGGGAAAGGTGGATGCTATTGTCTCTCTCTCTGCCTTGATGCAGTGTGTGCGCTGAGCTCGGGTCTGAGCATCGTGGGATCCCATGGGCACGGCACTGACAAGGTCCGCGCAGTGGACGGCTGCGGGGCACGGGGCTAGGGCCCTGGAAACTACCCCTCTCAATGAGGCGATACTGAAGGAAATTATTGTGTTTGTGGAGAGTTTTATCTGTAAACATCCCCAAGAGGCAAACTATGTTTTTGTAGAACCACTGGAATGGAAAACCAGTTTGGACCCCTCAGCCTTTGGACCGGGTTACGTGGTCAGGTAAGCCAGTGAATTGCTTCTAGAGTTTAATGTCTTCAGTTGCACGTTTTTTATTGATTGGTTGTAGGTTTGGGGCAAGTCGCTTAACCTCTGTGAATCTCAGAGATCTCAGAAAACCGGAGGCGCTCGGGTGGAATCTGAGGATATTTTGTTTGGCCAGCACACTAATTTTTAAATTTGAATTTTCTTTCCATAGGGGATGTGTTTTCCAGGTCACCACACTCCCAACGTTTGCTGTTGCCTTGTGACTGGTCTTTCCACTCCTATGAACTGCCAGATGCCACTAGGCATTGATTTTGTGATCTCAGATATAGACAAAATCCCTTCTGATATTTAAATCTGTACAATCTATGGGGTGGCAGAGGGAGAGTGGTACATTTTGCTTAACATAAGGGAGAAACTTCCTAACAATTAGCATTGTCCTCAAATGAGAACTTTCCAAATCTGAGATTTAGAACAAAAAATCCTATCTCCACCTCAAACAATGGACTACCAGTTTATGTCTTTTGAACATAGCTAAATATATATCTTATGTAAATTACATACGTTTATATAACTATATTATACTTATATGAAATATTGATATGTAAGTATAAATTACAATTGTAAATGATAAATTTATATAAATTCATATATACTGTTTTTGGTCACATCCTCAGTTTATGTGTCACTCTAGGCATTCTGATCCTCTTTTCTGTATCTCTGTCCGTCTTTGGTTTTGCCCATGAACTTTTTTTTTTTGCGGTACGCAGGCCTCTCACTGTTGTGGCCTCTCCCGTTGGGTAGCACAGGCTCCGGACGCGCAGGCTCAGCGGCCGTGGCTCACGGGCCCAGCTGCTCCGTGGCATGTGGGATCTTCCCGGACCGGGGCACGAACCCGTGTCCCCTGCACTGGCAGGCGGACTCCCAACCACTGCGCCACCAGGGAAGTCCGCCTATGAACTTTTAAAGTCTGATCTTTTCAAAAACAGCTCTCTAACTAGGCAAAGTTTCCTATAGATGCCTTTTCCATTTTTTCCCTTTGGGATTATTTGTGAGAATAAACTCAGAATTTAATTTTTAGAACTGTAAAATCATTCTTGAACTGTATTTCAAAAGCTCTTTAGTTCTGGTATCATGATCTATTTTCTCTCTGAATTTTCTGAAATCTTTTTTTTTTAATCGTATTTTTAACGGTGCTTATGGTTACTTTCTCCCAAAGTGCTTCATTGCTCCCACCTAAGTTCAATGTAGCATCGCACATTGTTTTTTCTAATTTTTGAAAGATGAACTCATCTGTAAAATCAATGAAAAATGTGAACTACTTGGTGCAAAGATGGATTTAAAGCAAATGTCAGAAGAGATCAAGATTGTTGTTGTATTGTTGTTGTATCTTGCCTCTCTACTAATTTTGTGTACGAGTGCAGACGTGATCACATCTGTGCCCTAGTTAGGGGGGCTGACATACATATAATGTGTCACTCTTTCCCTATCCCTGTCCAGTTTTCTTTGCTTTATTTCTATTTTTGTGTCTCTGCATACAGTCTCTAGATACAGTGTTCCCTCAAGCAGGATGTTTTGGCATTTTGACACCATGTATATTCTGAACCAGCTGCCCCTTGATTGTCTTCCTTCTGTCAAATTTGCCATGCAGCTTTTCCGTGGGCCAACTTTTCTATCCGTCATTCTTGTTTCTTACCTGTGTTGATGATACCTTTGATGCTGGAAGGGATGAGAGGGGTGTGATAGCAGCGCTTGTTGCATAGGAAGGAATGTGTGTCTGTGTGTCTTGATGAAAACCAGGTAGGCACTGACTGCCCCGAAGAAGGCAAAGGATACAGCTGAGATTTTGGTAATAATGGAGAATACCAAATGCTTTCATATCCAGGTCTTGACCATACCCCAAGGAACTGTCAGCAACCCATAGCCACTTGGTGTCTGCTACGTCCAACAACATAAGAAGCGAGGTAAACCAGGGGTGCCCTCAAAGGCAAGAAGAGTGTGTTGTGAAGCAGCCCCACTGCCTCATTCTTCGCCCTTTGGTTCACATGCACTCTTTTTGCTCAGCTCTTGAACCTTAGAACACATTTATTCATTTATTTAAAGTGGGGGAAGCCCACTAGTCAGGATTCATGTCTGTAAGTCCGTGTGGATAGCCAAGTCATCATGAGGAATTTAAGCCTAGAGTCTCTGGATGCATTGCTACCAAACAGTAATATCCTTGCATGTTTTAGAATAGAGGCAGATTCTTCATGGGGATATACATTCCCTCAGTCCTCTTGTTCCAAAACAAGTCAATTGTATCTATACTGATACAATTTTTGTTGATCTCTGCAGATATTTTGGGGGCTGTGTTTATACTTGTGGCCTCACTTCTCAGCAGATGTTGTGCATCTCCAGACGCGCTCTCTGTAGCTGTCAGCACAGTTGTGATCAGCCTTCTTCTGATTTAGGCTCATCGCATCTCACGTTGAAACCTGTCCTTTAGTCACACACTGAGGAGGTTGTACGTTCCACCCACCACCTTCTTTTGTGCGGATGGTTATTAATTGACTAGATAAGCGCAGGACTTTACGCATGGCCTGATTCACTCATTTCCTTTAGACTCATTCCCGGTGTGCAGCTGCTCATCCTATAGTATCACCTCTCCACGTTCGATTTTGAGGGGAAAATGTCTCTACTTTCATTTTAATGGAAATCATAGGTCTCTTATCACCATTTCCAATTGCTTTTGTTCTTATCACACAGGATGAGATTAACAATCTTCCTAAAACACCTCAGAATGAAGCCCAAGCCACTGTAAATTAAGGACAAGTGACACCACTCAGTGGTGACGCCATGTGTGTGGGGTGCACAGAACTGAGGCGCTTGAGTCTCTAGAATGTAGCTTGGGTGAGCGTTCAGAATTGCTTTGTGAAAATGTTGGTACCTGTTCTCTCCTTTGGTAGAACTATGATGTTTGAATCACGTCTGCTTTGATATCGCTGTATGTCAGTTGTGAACCGCAGTCTGCTGTGTCTCAGTTATGTACATGAGTCGGGACCAAGTTATATGCCGGTACGAGTTCTGTGTGGATGAGACAACAGGACGCCTGAGCGAGGGCTCCTCCTCTAGTGATGCACACTTCACACACAGTTCATACCTTTTTGGTCCTTAGTTTTCTGATCAGTATCACTAAGGCTGAATTACATGATCTCCAGCCTTAAAATGGTATTGTTTTATGAGACAATAAGTATCGTATTTTGGTAAAATTTCAAGGTCACAGTATAAAGGTCAGTGGCCCAAAGTTCTGTTATTGAACTCTGGGTTATCCCTGAGCATTACTACCTAGTTTCTCACCTATAGACTTATTTGTGGAGTAATTACTATGTTCTGGACATGGAACCTGACATTGGGGATTAAATAAATCAGACCTTTTTTCTTGCTCTCTATAGCATAAGCTGAGTATTTTTAGCTCCCTCCTGCAGTTCCAGTTTAAAAGTCTCTTGATCAGGTCGGTGGATTTCATTTATTCTTTCTTTCATTCTGCTTGACCTTATCAAGGTGGCTACAGCAGTTTTCTTCCAAAGAGCTCTTTCCTCAGCGCCAGCAGACCGTGAGCCTGAAACGGGAGGCTGCTTTTCGACAGTCCTCTCCATCACTGGCGTTTTAGCTGTCTGTTCAGCTGCAGGCTTCCGCCGGCAGAAGCAACGAGAATGTCCTATGCCCTGCCGTTATCCTGGTCTCCCCAGGAGTTTCAGCTTCTCAAGTTCGGGAGCTTGGCCCTGTGGGCATTCAGTCTGCCTGTGTCTCCGTCCTTTCCTCCTCCGCTCAGCACCAGCGGCCCGCCCCAGAGCAGACCTCTAAGAAAGCTCCTCGATCCTTAGGGCGTTCTTCCAAGAGCTTTATTCCTGGGAAAGTAGACGTTTTGTAAACGATGCATGTCCCTGGCAAGTCTAAAAACATTTTGCTCCTTCATTTATGAAATAGTAGTAGATTGTCTCGAGTGTCAACATTTCACAGCTATTTATCTGTGTTACAATGTAAAATATCAGGTCTTAAGATGTGGACAGTTTTGCCAGAGATATCAGTATGCAGTGAAAAGCTAGGCAGTTTAGGTAATGTTGTAAGTGGTAGAAATCTAGAGCTGTATCACTGCCATAAAAACATCTTAGTCTTTTAGAAATGCCAACCTAAAAAAGTTAAAATGGCCAGAAACACCAATCTAGGAGAGCTAATAATTTCTGATAAGGAAAAAGCCTAGTTAGAAAGATGGCTTGTTATCCTAAAGTAAACCAAACTGGAGGTTTGGAGTGGGAAAATAATCCATTGAGGGCATCTAGTTTGTCTTTTTTCATAGCTTTTTTTGCTAATAAGCAGAGTAGCCAAGAAAATTCCTAACCACTAATTACTGTGGTATAAAAATTTTATAAATTAAATAACATTAGAAATCCACAAAACATGAAAACATGTCCAACGTATCATTAGAAAAACAAACCCCAACACTGTGATTGAGTTCACACAGGTATTCAAGAAATGGTTTAAAAATTTTCTTCCTGGCTATATCACGTTGCTAATAAGTCTGGGGATTTAAGGGCCTGAGTGTGGATGAAAGTGGGAAAATAGATGAGTTTCTAACAAGAGGTATTTATATTCTCTGTGCTTTATCGTGAGACATGGAAATAATTTGTTGAGATGTCTTAAATTTAACTTCTACTGGCCTCCAGGTTAACCTTAAGCTTTCAAAAAACATTTTTTTTTTCATTTTTTAGTGAAACAACAGTCGAGTCAGAAGAAGCGGATAGCAATGCACAGCCTTTGCTATTTCTCTCTGTACCACAGATCAAAATTAGGAGCTTTGGGCAGCTGTCACGTGTGTTGCGTATTGCCACAGATGCCAAGCTGCAGGAAGCACAAGCGTGTATTGAAGGTGATATTTACACTCCAGTCTGTGATTTGCACTTTCAGAAACTTAATCTTGGGGACGGGGGAGGGAATCATTCCTTACAGGCTCTTGAAAAAAGTTCTCTAACCTGAAAGGTAAAAAGTGCTATGTTCAACTTGATTTCTTGACTTAAAAATGTCATTGATTTATTTTGGCTGAAATGTTATGCTCATATCAGATTTC
Organism: Globicephala melas; assembly: GCF_963455315.2. Lineage (NCBI taxonomy): Eukaryota > Metazoa > Chordata > Mammalia > Artiodactyla > Delphinidae > Globicephala > Globicephala melas. Next base: position 595,121 of record NC_083315.2, on the reverse strand, counting down.
TACTTTAAATGAGAAGCCTAATGCTTTACCGTTAGTAAGCTTCGAGATTTCTAATTTTAGTATGTCGTTTAAAGAGAGACTTCTTAGCTCCTGGAAAGACCTGACGCCTTTAAGGTTCATGTCGGGGGGGAAAAAACCGCTGTCCAGGGCCAGCACCAGTGTCCACCCTCTCATCCTGCATTCTGCTGTGATGGGTGGTGATTCGTTTCCTTTAAAATGAATGTAGCCTCTTGCTTTAGCGTACAGCCCATGATCATCTCACTTCCCTTTTGTCTCAGCCCTTTGCATTGCGGAAATAACACCGCTTTCTGTGAATAGTTACATTCATTCAGTGGGAAGTATTTTTCCTCTTCACTAAAGTTATGTAATGTTCTTATTATTGTCTAATCGTCTAACATGCAAAAAAGAATGTGATTGATCACCTGCTATAATTGGGCTCTAAGTATTTCTTACGAGTAGAAACACCTGACAATAGGTAATTATGTCCTATATGTGTTCTGCTTCTTTGGAATCGTGTGACCAGTGTGTCCCAGGCATAAGGTCCCTCATCTGTCTCTCATCATTCTTTGCCACTGTCCGTGGCTGTGAGGTGGAAAGTTAGTCCTTTTTCTTTAAGATGTGAACCTTAGAACAGCAGCTTCTTTTTACATCTTGACTGCTCTCCCTGTACGTCAAAGCTACTTTTCTGAGAGGGATGAAATCTTGAGAATAAGAGTGAATTTAAGAAGAGTCAGTAGACGCATGGTTGTTCATTAAATTCAACTTAATATGTAAACTTAATCCATAGAGTGTTGTATGCCCAGTCTGGCTACATATGTGTCCTTCGCTGCATTTCGCCCTTTCTGTAAGAGTTCTAGGTACAGCTCTTCGTTTTTGGTCCACATTGCGTGGTACCTGGCAACTTGGAAGTCAGCTTTGTGTCCTTCCCCAGAATTCACCTAGTATCTTCATAATCCTTAGAGATGACAGCCGTAAGGTGGTGAGTGGAGATGCTCACTAAGTGGTTGGTTCCCAGGCCTCCTTCCCTTGCTCCCCCCAAGACTCTCCTGCTGGTAGTCTGCGTCCTGTGGGAAAGTTAGTGCCGTCGCCGTGCTTCCCATCAGGTCAGGCTTTCTGAATTAGTCCCATAGGCATCCCCCAACCCATCCAAATGCACATAGATTTTCACCTGAGTTGAATTCCTCCTTTCTAAACACGGTTCTGCCCCTTTCTCCCTCATTTTCAACCATATAGTTTTTTGGCCTTTATTAAATTCTGTTTTCAACATCTCTAGGTTCAACTTTCAACCTTGATCACAAGTTGGTATTTAGAATTTTCACTATGATTTTGGCATGTACGTAAATACTGGTTAGATTCGTTTTCCCAACTAATGTCAAAAGACATTGAAAATATAAGCAGTTCAGACAGGTGGAAAAGATCGGCAGTAGATCTGTAGACTGAGAAAAACATGCCATTTTGAAGAGAAAGCATTTGTGAATACTGTTCACTGGTGTACACACACACACGCACACACGCACACACACACACACACACGCACACACGGTTCTAGTGATCATTCTTCTAAGGAGACCAGTATTTCTCTATCTTCAAATCAATTCTGAATGTATTGATTGAATGCCTCTTCTGAACAATGCCCCACAGTCAACTTAAAAAAAAATAGACCTCTTAGCTTCTGTCCTATTAGGGTGATAGCATATAGAGATGATATTACAGTACAAGTAAACATCTCAAGAGGTGTGAGAAAGTTCCTAAGTTTTACTGTACCTAAGTACAGTAAAATCTGAGAAGTAGAGATTAATTCAAATTGGGTCAATCAGAGAAAGCTTAATGAAAGAAACATTTGAGTGAGCCCATTTGAGTGGGCTCCAAAGGATATGATAGTCTTTATGGTTCTTGCAATAGAAGATAAGATAATTTTTTTTAATTCACTTTTTTGATCAGCAAACAGAAACCCCATAGCAAAAATCCTGGGCTTGGATTATAATATGATAAAGGAAATAAATGAAGACTCATCTGTATTAACTATTCTTGATAAAATTAAAAAAGATGATGATCCTGAAAGTGAGATTAAGATGAAGATTGCCCTGCTACTCAAGCAGCTGGATCTGCACCTACTCAATCATTCTCTGAAAAATATTTCCTTGTGAGTCTTTTTTTTCAAAAAGAAGCCTCTAAAAATTGGTTATAAAAAGTACTTTCAGAGCTTTAGGGAAAAGACACAAGAAAAATAAAGTTTGGAAGTGGTTGCTATTGATTTAACATTACATTTTTTGGAATAAAATTTTAGTTATTGCATGAAGATTTCTAACTCTAAACAGTACAATTTTCAGTTAACATGGCTAAAACATTGTAGTGGAGTTTCATCTAATTCTGAAGACATTAAGTGGTCTTGTTATTTTCAAAGTCTCAAACTATTAGATAAATTTAAAAATTATAATGCAATTATCGTGTAGTTTATCAAGTTTAAAACTTGTTCATTTGTCTAGTATTTTCTAGTACTTTGGAATTATCATTAAGAAATGAAGTGAATATTGAAATGAGTATATTTAATGTTGCATTCAACGCGAATCACTGATTCTTTGATGTTTTGACAGTGTTATAACACTGTAACCTGGTTAAAATTCACTGTAATTTTGTTGTTGTATAATTTAACTGATATTTTAATTACAAAAAAAGATATTCCCCCTGATATAATGAAATGTTTTCATGTTGTTTTCTGTAGATTCTGTTTTAAAGTATTTAAAATGAATTTCTAAACATTTATTTCAGAGAAATACGATTAAATCCAGGGACTGTTAAGAATGATATAGAGCTGCTTAAACGGTTCTCAGGAAAGGGAGAAAAGACAGTCTTGGAATCTATCGAGTACACCTCAGGTTCATTTTATATTATATATATTTTCATAATTATATTTTCAAAATGCTTCAGTAGCTACATTAAATATTTAAGAAATGAAAACTTAAAATTTCAATCCTATTTTTTTGAAGCCAACCTATTTTACAAGTTGAGGTTAAGGAGCTCCTTTTAATTGATCGATAATTGGTTTCAGATTATGAATTTTCAAATGGATGTCGAGCCCCACCTTGGAGACAAATTCAAGGGGAAATTTGTTATGTGCTGGTGAAACCACATGATGCTGAAACTTTGTGCATTACTTGTAGCAAAGAAGGAGTGTTTTTAAATGGTGTAAGTAATTTTTTAAAAACCGTATTGACTTTGGTCTCCGTCAGTGCAGGCATGTCTCCAGGACTGAATCCCAAAACCACAGAAAATGAAGTATGTTCTGTGGGATTCATGCAGATCCCTTTGCTGTGTGTTTGCTGTCTCTGTGTCCCCTTGCAGGTCCTTAAGTCAGTATTCTAGGAAATGGCCTTCAAAGTGACCCGTTCCACTAACTACAGCCTCTTTAACATAATCAGTTTGCTGATTAATGATACAAGTATTTAAGGAAAGACAAGTCGATAAAGGAGCACCGAGGTAATGCGGAAGCAGTTGGAAGAGTTGAGGGGACAGACGAAAGAGCAGGGAGGGGACCCACATGCGGGAGCCTGGAGGACGTGCCCCGGAGTTGGGGCCTCCGCAGTCTGGGGCCTAAGCGGCTCCGGGCAGGGCCCGTGCAGACTGGGACTCAGACCCCTGAGGCGTGGACCCCGCTTGCGTGGGTTCACATGTCTGGAGAATGGTCACCGCCAGGCCGTGCTGGTCCCCTCGGAGCCCAGGAGTCTGCATGGAACCGGCCCCGGAGCCCTGAGGAGTAAGCGGCGCCCACTTAGTGTTGGTGGTGCAGGAGCTGGGGCAGGCTGGGGCAGAGCCTGGCCTGGGCCTCTGACGGTGGCCCGGGGTGTTAGTGGGTATCTCAGGGGTCACGGTGAGCCTGGTTCTGGGCCTCTGGGTTCTTCCAAAGGAAATTAGAACCAACTGTTGCTACGGGGAGCAACTGCCACTGCCGGGTGAGGGGCCGTTGCTAGGTGGCTCTGACAGGACGTGGGAGGGAGCATGTCCCTTCTGCCTCATCCAGCCTCCCCACTGCCCTCTCCCCCGCCGGCCTCCCTCTGCCGGCCTCTCCCCGCCTGCTGCCCGAGACTCAGCCGGCCTGGCAGCGGAGAAACACAGCTTTGCAGGCTCCCGGCCCAAGGGTCGCAAAGCAGAGTGTGGGCGGTGGGCCTCGACCTGAGAGAGTCGGCACATGCATGGCCTTCTGGATCCTCTGGGTTAAAACCTTGACACTGAGCCTCACGTCTGCTGCCTGAACTTGGCTAGAAGGAGCTCAGCTTCCTCTGAAAACCCGGCTCTTGCTGTCTTCCGTGTAGAACTGGGGCTCGCAGCAGAATTCTGCAGGGAGGGTCCAGATCCTTAATGGGGACCCAGCTATCGCAGGGCGCCGCTGGAGCCTTGGCCTGGGCTGCTCTCGACGTGCGGCCGTGTTCTCGGCGGCGGGGCTTGTCGTCTGACCTGCCTTTCGTGCTTGTCCCGTCAGCGTGGTCCTGGGCTTATTTCCGCACAGAGGAGCCTGACAGCCCAACTATGATTTGCTTTTGGTTTGCTTTGATGCTTTAGAACAGCGAAATCTCTAACCGGAAAATAAGAGCTTAGAGAAAAAACGGAATGCTTCTCTTGGGCCTTCCAGAGTGGGGCAAGGAGCCTTTGTCTCTGTAAAAGGCTATTGACGCACGTACAACTTTATTTGACATGAAAACATCTGAGTGTTTCTCTCAGGTTAAAGAATGAAAGACAAGGATCTGAAGCTGTTCAGTCGTTACAAGAAAATGTATAACACACTACAGTTTGCATGTATCTGTATGTTTTACATATATATACAGTTATACATGTAACACTACAGTTTTTATGTGTATATGTATGTGCAAACACACACATACAGGGTGAAGGAAGAGTAATAGTAGGAAAGCAAAGTGAAATGAGGAACGGAAAGAGAGAAGAGGAGAGACAGAGGCTGAGGGTGGAGGGACAGGTGGTCACATAGAGGTCCTACCCCTAGAAAATGAGCCCATAGCAATCTCGCTCCACACGCAGCAGGGGTAGAGTGAGACCAACAGAAACACAGCCTTTTATGTGGTGACATTCTAACCCAGGCCTTCTATGACTTCGTCAAAAGCTCTTGAAGTCATAATGCATTTTCACAGGAGAGGAGTGGGAAGGGAGCTTTCAGGTCTCTGCTGGATAGCAGCGTGCCCTGTGCGTCTCGGGGGCACTTGGTAAAGTCTTGCTGAACGAACGAATGAATGAATGAACGAATGAATGGATAGGTAACATTAAGAGGGAAGGATGTGCCCGTACATTTCGTGTATAAAGACTACCGCATGGATCCTTCAGAGAAGAAAACAATACTTGTGCTTGGGTTGTGATGTATTGGTCTGGTTCTTATATCGCTCATCCATTAATTATAGCACCAAACTTTTTCTTCCAAAGGGCAAAACAGATGATGAGGGGGAAATTAATTATGAGAGAAAAGGAGAAATTTATAAAGACCTTGTCACACTTTTAAGAGAAAAATCAGCAATAGTTTCCGAAAATATGTCTCAACAGGTAAGTTTTAGTCTCTTTTGAACTCTCATAGCATTCTACTTTTTGGCTACAACTTTCTATAGCATAAAAAATTGGAGAGTAATTCTGCCTTGTTTTGGACAGTACTTTCAATTATTGGAGTGTTTCCCACAATATAAAGCAATAAATACTGTAAATGTAGCCATTTAAGAATGTTTCTGGTTTTCTTTAGGTGACAGGTGTAATATTTCAAAGTGCTTTCTAAATAGGACCTTTTCATTTTCCGTTTTGAATTAATTACACTAAGAACAAGGGACTCAGGTCTGTTCATGAAGCCTAGACGTTTTGATTATTTTTATCCTTTCTGGTAATCCCATGACTACTACCTAGTTGGATTGTCTTAATAAGTGTGTCAACTGCCTGTGTATAAGAACTGGGCTTTTGTGTCTCCCATGGTTTGTGAAATAGTGCTGGACAAAGAAATCAGTCAATGTAATATTTTGTGAAAAAAGTTTTGCTTGAAGCTGATGTAGGTAGGAAATGATACGCAGGGAACACGAGTGTGGTTCCCTTATGCTCCGGGCTGATCCTCAGGCTGGGGGCAACTCCACAGAGCCCACAGGGCTCACTGATCAGGTCCATCGTCTTTCTGATGCTGCTGCTTGTGGAGCGCCCCGTTTTCTTGTCAGACTGCTGTCGCTCTCATCCTGGCGCTTTGTCATCTTTTTGTGAATTCTTTTTGTTTCCTGGTGTTTGATCACCCGTTTCCTGGACCTCAGTTTTCCGTTGTTGTTGCACTGCTGTTATTGTCCTAAAGTACATATACACATAAAATGTAAAATTTGCCATGTTAACCATTTTAAATGTATCATTCAGTAGCATGAAGTACATTCACAAAGTTGTGCAACCGTTACTACTATTTCCAAATCTTTTTCATCATCTGAAACTGAGCAATAACTCTTCATTCCTCCTCCCCCAGCTCTTGGTAACCTCTAATCTACTTTCTGTCTCCACGAATTTACCTATTCTAGGTATTTCATCTAAGCGGACTCATACAATATTCTGTCCTTTTGTTTTGGCCTATTTCACGTACCGTAATGTTTTCAAGGTTCATCCGTGACGTGCCCGTATCCGAACTTCATTTCTTTCTATGGCTGAATGATATTCCATATATGTATATACCAGATTTTCTTTATCTGTTCATCTATTGATGGACACTGGGTTTTTCCACCTTTGGTTATTGTGAAAAATATTATGAATATTGGTGTACAAATATCTGTTTGAGTCCCTGTTTTCAGTTCTTCTGGGTCTACACGTCCGGGTGGTCCGGGTGGCATTTCTCAGTCATATGGGGGTAATTCTACGTTTAACTTTTGAGGGAACTTCCAAGCTGTTTCCGCAGCAGCTGAACCATTTTACATTCCCGAGGCAATGTATGAAGATTCCAGTTTCTTCACATCCTCACCAACACTTGATATTTTCTGTGTATGTTTGTGTTTATTATAGACATCCTAATAAGTGTGAACATGGTGTTGCATTGTGGTTTTGATTTGTATTTCCCTAATAATTAGTGATGTTGAGCATATTTTCATGTGCTTATTGGTAACTTGTGTATCTTCTTTGGAGAAATGTCTATTCAAGTCCTTTGTCCATTAAAAAAATTAAATTGTCTTGTTGTTGAGCTAGAGTTCTTTATATATTGGGGGTATTAATTCCTTATCAGGTAGAAGATTTGCAAATATTTCCCCCTATTCTATGAGTTATCTTTTTACTCATCTTGATAGTGTCCTTTGGTATACAAACATTTTAAATTTTGATAAAGTCTAATTAATATATTTTTTCTTTTGTTACCTGTGCTTTTGGTATCATATTTAAGGAACCATTGCTAAATCCAAGGTAATAAAGATTTGCCCTTAAGTTTTCCACTAAGAATTTTTTAGTTTTAGTCCTCTCAAGTTTAGGTCTTTGATTCATCTTGAGTTAGGTTTTGTATATGGTGTAAGGGAAAACCTTCATTCCTTTGCACATGGATATTCAGTTTTCCCAGCACCATTTGTTGAAGACACTGTTCTTTCCCCACTGAATGGTCTTGTCATCCTTGTTAAAAATCAACTGACCATAGATTTCAAGGTTTATTCTTGGGCTCTCAATTCTGTTCCATTGGTCTGTATGTCTATCTGTATACCAGTCCCATACTGTTTTGATTACTATAGCTTTGTACTGGTTTTAAAATCAAAGTGAGTCCTCAGACTTTGTCCTTGTTTTTTCAAGACTGTTTTGGTTATTCGGGGTGCCTTGATTTTCTATATGAATTTTAGGCTTGGTTTTACCATTTCCACAAAAAACACCATTGAGATTTTGATAGGGATTGTATTGAATCTGTAGATTGTTTTGTATAACACTGTCATCTTAACAATATTATCTTCTAATCCATGAACATGGAAAGTTTTTTCATTTGTTTGTGTCTTCTTTAACTTCTTTCAGCAATGTTTTATAGTTTTCAGTGTATAAGTCTTTTGACTCCTTGGTTAAATTATTCCTAAGTATTTTATTCTCTTTGATGCTATTGTAAATGGAATTGTTTTCTTCGTTTCCTTTTTGATTGTCCACTGCTAGTGTATAGAAATACAACTGATTTTTGAGTGTCACAATCAGATTTGATTTTTGATTGTGAAGTTCAAAATTGAATCCTGCAACTTTGCTGAATTTATTTAATTCAGTTTCTTTTGAATCTTTAGGTTTTTCTATGTATAAGATCAAGTCACCTGTGACCAGAGATAGTTTACTTTTTCCTTTCCAATTTGGATGTTTTAAAGTTCTCTTTCTTGCAAAATTCCATGGCTAGAACTTTCAGGACTATGTTGAATAGAAGTGGCGAAAGTAGATTCCTTGTCTTACTCCTTACTCTTTAGGGGAAATGCTTTCAGGCTTTTGCTACTGAATATGATGTTAGCTGTGGGCTTTCCATACATGGCCTTTATCTTGTTGAGGAAGTGCCCTTCTCATCAGTTTTCTTTTTCTTGGTCCACCCCATCATTTTGGTAGCGCTTCCTGAGTAAAAGAGGCACATAGGAGGGAAAAAAATTGAGGCTTAGCATGTTGGAAAATATCTTTATTCTTCTCTCTCAGTTGTTGTTTCTATAACGACAGTTTGAAAATAGTTTTTACTTAGAATTTTAAAGACATTTTTCCTATGTGACCTGTTTGTTTTGGCTTTTCCCATATAATGAGGCTTTAGGATTTTCTCTTATCCCTGATGTTCTGTAATTTTCATGATGATATGGTTGGTGCTGGTTTTTGTTTGTTTTTCATTAATGATGACATATGTCCTTCAGAACTGGAAAAATATTTTTGTATTATATCTTTAATCATTTTTTTTCCTCTCTGATCTTTTTGTTCTCTTTTTGAAACTTCTATTTGGATCTTGGGGCCTCTGAGACTGATCCACTGATTTTCTTTTCTCTCATACACCCCACCACACTTTCTGCAAATATTCCTTTACTTTGTCTTCCAAACATTGTACAAATCTTTAAAATTTAAGCTCTTATGTTTTTAGTGTTTTGTTTTGGGGTGTTTATTTTTACAGACCACATGCTTTCATTTCTCTTGGGTAAAACCTCAGACTGAAATGGCAAGGTTACATGGCGGTTATATGTTTAACTTTTTAAGCCATCGGTGAACTGGTTTCGAAAGGGGTTATAACCATCTCCATCCACTCTGGCAGTGCATGAGATTGACAGCTGTGCCACACACTCATCAATAAGTGGAACGGTCAGTCCTTTATTTTAGATGTTCTAATAGGTGTGTACGGATATCTCACTGAGTTTTAATTTGCCTTACTTGAATGCGTCCTTTCATATGCTTATTTGCCATTTATATATCTTAAGTGGTAAAGTGTATATTCAGACCTTTTGCCCATTTGTTATTGGATTGTTTCGTTCCTTATTACTGAGTTGTGAGATATACATACATATAGACTTATATATTCTTTCAGATACAGGATTTATAAATAAATGTTTTCTGCCAGTTTGTAGCTTGTTATTTCATTCTCCAAAAAGAGTCTTTCAGAAAGCAAATGTCCTCAATTTTGATGAAGTCCAACTTATTATTCTTTTATAGTGTTGTACCTAATAAAGCTTTACCAAACCCAGTGTTACAAAGATTTTCTCCAGTGCTTTTTTTTTTTTTTTTTTTTTTGGCGGTACACGGGCCTCTCACTGTTGTGGCCTCTCCCGCTGGGGAGCACAGGCTCTGGACGCGCAGGCTCAGCGGCCATGCCTCACGGGCCCAGCCGCTCCGCGGCATGTGGGATCCTCCCGGACCGGGGCACAAACCCATGTCCCCTGCATCGGCAGGCGGACTCCCAACCACTGCACCACTAGGGAAGCCCTCCAGTGCTTTTTTATAGAAGATTTTAAATGTTAGGTTTTACATTTAGGCCTATGATCCAATTTAATATATTTTTTGTACATGATGTGAGGTATGGATCAAAGTTCATTTTTTTCTTCTGCATGTAGATATCTTGTTGTTCCAGCATCATTTGCTGAAAAAGAATTGTCCTTTCTTTGCACAGTTGTCCATTTATCTGGGTGTATTTCTGTTCCATTGATCTATTTGTCTATTTTTATACCAGAACCACACTGTCTTGATTACCTACTTACTTGCATTAAGTCTTGGGTCAGGTAGTGTCAATCCTCTGTCAATCCAGTTGTTCTTCGGAGTTGCTGGCTATTCTATATCTTTTGCATGTCCGTTCAAATTTTATAGTCAGCTTGTCAATTTCTTCATAAAATCCCGAAGGAATTATGACTGATCTTGTGTTGAATCTATAGATCAATTTAAGAACTGACATCTTAACAATATTGGGGTTTCCAATCCATGGAACACAGTATATCCTTCCGTTTGTTTAGTATTACTTAGCATGTCTCTCCATCTTATTTAATTTCTCTCAGCATTGCTTTGTAACTTTTGGTGCACATGTCTTACACATCTCTTGTGAAACTTACCTGTAAATATTTCCTATTTGGGAGCTATTGTTAACAATAGTTTTAAAATGTCAATTTCTGGTTATTTGTTGCTACTATATAAAAATACACTTGATTTTTGTATATTGATTTCATACGCTGAAACCTTGCTAAAGTCACTTATTAGTTTTGTCGGGTTTGTAGATTTCAAAGGGTCTTCTGTGTAGATAGTCATATTGTCTATAAATAAAGATCATTTTACCTCTTCCTTTACAATTTCAGTGATTTTATTTCCTTTTCTTTCCTTAATGCACTAGCTGGAACCTCCAGTACGGAATTGAATAGACGTGGTTTCTTGTTCCTGATGGTAAAGGGAAAACTTTCAGTTTCTAACTATTGTTAGCTGTCGGTTTTTCATAGATGAAATTTGTGAGGTTGAGGAAGTTCCCCTCTATTCCAAGTTGTTGAGAACTTTATTAGGATTGGATATAGGATTTTATCAAATGATATTTCGGTACCTATTGCATTAATCATGTTCTTTTTTTCCTCTTTTAGTTTAACGTGGTGAATTATATTGATTTTCAAATGATAAACCAACCTTACATTTCTGGGACAAACTTTATTTGTTCAGAGTGTATTATCCTTTTTATATACTTTAAAATTTTAATTTGCTAAGATTTTATTAAGACGTTTTGCATCTGTGTAAGATTATCAATGTGTGGTTTTCTTTTCTTCAATATCTGTGTCTGGTTTGGGTGTCAGAGTAATACTGGCCTTACAGAATGAGCTGGAAAATTTTATCTCCCGTTCAATTTTCTGGAAGAGTTTGTGTAGAATTGCTATTCTTTCTGTCTTAACTGTGTGGTAGAATTCACCAGTGAAGCAGTCTGTGCCTGGAGTGTTCTTTGTGGGAAGGTTTTTAACTACAAGTTCAATGTCCTTACTAGTTCTAGGACCATGCAGGCTATCTGTTTCTTCTTGAGGGACCTTGCTAGGTTGTCTTTAAAGGAATGCATCCCTTTCATCTAAGTTGTTGAACTGATTGGTATAAACTTGTTTATTCTTTTATTAACCTTTTAACAACTGTAGAATCTATAGCTGTTGTTACCTCTTTCATGCCTGATATTAATCACTGTGTTTTATTTTTTCTTGATCCATCTGGCTAGAAGTCCATCAGTTCTCTCAAAGAATTCACTTTTGGTTTCATTGATTTTTCTCTATTTTTCTTTTTTCGACTTCATTTTGATACTTATTCTTTTCTTTTTACTTAGAGTTTCATTTACTCTTATTTCTCTAGATTTTTTAATCATACATTTAATTTAAACTAGTTATATTTGCATTGAAAGGGATTTTGGTGATTTCAGGGGTGAATAATATTAAGAAAGAATTCTCTTAAGTCTACATTCATCTACAGAGAATTTGTCTTTTGGACAAAGACATTCAGAAACAAGTGAGCACCTCTCTGGGGCAGGACAGCAGTAAGATGGAAGGCAGTCTCCACTTTCCTGCTCTCACCTTAGCACTGACAGTTCAGAGATGCATCTATTTTTACATCCTTCTGCCTGTTTTGAGTTTATGTTGCTCTTCTTTTGCTAGTTTCTTAAGGTGGCAGCTTAGACTCTTGATTTGAGAGTTTGATTCATTTCTAAGGTAAGTGTTTAGTGCTATAAATTGCCCTTACAGAACTTTACCTACCTGTCACACATTTTGGCGTTATATTATCACTGTTTTCATTTTCATTCAGTTCTATTTTTTAAACTTCCCTTAAATCCACTATACCTCAATAAAAGTTTTTTCTCCTTGAGACTTCCTGTTTGATCCATGATTATTTATAAGTTTGTTGTTTAGCGTTAGATTTTTCTATTACGTGATTCATTGTTAGTTTGATTCCACTGGAGTCAGAGAACACACTCTAAATAACTTAAATCTTTATAAGTTTGGTTTTTGGTGTGGTTGAGTTCTTCACATCCTTGCTGATTTTCTATCAGTGTTGAGAGAAGGATTTGAAATCCTCCAACAATGATTGTAGATTTGTCTGTTTCTCCTCTTAGTTGTGTTTTTGTGTTTGCAGCTCTGCATACACAGTTAGGATTATGTCTTCTTGATTGACCATTTTATCATTATGTAATGTCCCTCTCTGTCTTTGGTGATTTTCTTTTTTCTGAAGGCTACTTAATCTGCTATTCATATAGCCACTCCTACCTTTTTTTTAAACTAACGTTTGCATGGTGTATCTTTTTCCCTTCTTTGACTTTCAAGCTACCTATATCATTATATTTGTGGTGAGTTTCTTGTAGGCAGCTATAGTTGAGTCATTTTTAAAATCCATTTTCTGAAACTCTATCTATTGATGTATCCATTGGTGTGTTTAAGCCGTTTACTTTTAATTATTGATATGTGAGAGCTTAAGTCTGCCAGCTTAGTTTCATTTTCTGTTTTTTCCTTCTGTTTTCTTTCACTTTTTTTTTTCCCTGGTTTTCTTTGGATTACTTGAACATTTTTTTTGAATTCCATTTTGATTTTTCCATAGTGTTTTTTTTTTTTTGCGGTACGCGGGCCTCTCATTGTTGTGGCCTCTTCCGCTGCGGAGCGTAGGCTCAGCGGCCATGGCTCATTGGCCCAGCCGCTCCGCGGCACGCAGGACCCTCCCGGACCGGGGCATGAACCCGTGTCCCCTGCATCGGCAAGCGGACTCCCAACCACTGCACCACCAGGGAAGCCCCTCCATAGTGTTTTGAGTGTATCTCTTTGTGTAGTTTTTGGTGGTGGTTGTAGATATTGTATTATACATAATTTATCATCGTCTACTGGTGTGACATTTTACCACGTGAGTGAAGTATAGAAACCATATCTCCCTTTAAGTCCCTTTACACTCTCTCATTTATGTTTGCCTTTATTTCCGTCACATTGGTAACTGTATGAGACACTGTTGTAATTTGTGCTTCAACCATCAAACATCATTTAGAAAGCTCAAGAGGAGGATGAAAGTCTTTTGTATGTACCCATGCTTTTATTCTTTCTGTTGTTCTTTTTTTTTGTTTTTTTTTTGCGGTACGCAGGCCTCTCACTGTTGTGGCCTCTCCCATTGCGGAGCACAGGCTCCGGACGCGCAGGCCCAGCGGCCATGGCTCACGGGCCCAGCCGCTCTGCGGCATGTGGGATCTTCCCGGACCGGGGCACGAACCCGTGTCCCCTGCATCGGCAGGCGGACTCTCAACCACTGCGCCACCAGGGAAGCCCCTTTCTGTTGTTCTTTTCTTCCTTTCTGGTGTTGCCAATTTCCTTCTTTTATCATATCCTTTCTGTTTAAGAACTTCTTATTCATTGAGGTAGGTCTGTTGGTGACAGATTCTCTTAGTTTTCCTTTATCTGAGAGCATCTTGAATTCCCCTTTATTCCTGAAGAATATTTCCACTGGATATGGTATTCTGGCCTGACGGTTTTTTATTTTCAGCACTTGAAAAATGTTGTTGCAGTCTTTCTGGACTCCACGGTTTCTCCTGAGAAATCTGCTGTTATTTTAATTGTTTTTCCTTTATAGGTAAAATATTGTTTCTCTCTCATTGCTGTTAAGAATTTTCTTTGACTTTAGTTTTATGGAGTTTGATTATTATGTGTCTTGGCAGGAATTTCTTTGGGTTTATTCTGTTTAGGGTTTGCTCAACTTCTTGAATCTTAGATTTATGTCTTTTTCCAAGTTTGGGAAAATTTCAGACATTCTTAGAATGCATTTTCAGTCTGACCTTCTTTCTCCTCTCCTTCTGGTGCTCTGATTACATGACTGTTGGAGTTTTTGCTGTGGTCCCACGGATCTGGAGGCCCAGTTTATTTATTAAAAAAAATTTTTTTTTCAATATATTTCCTCTTTGTTGTTCAGATTGGGTAATTTCTGTTGTTTGTCTTCAGGTTCATGGTTTCTCTCCTATGTCTTCTCCATCCTGTTGCTGAGCTATCCAGTGAGTTATTTTGGCTTGTAAATTTCATTTTCAGAATTTCTATTTGGTTCTTCTGTATATCATCTATTTATTTGCTGAGACTTTCTGATTTTTCATTTGTTTCAAGTCTTCGTAATTGATTATCGAAGCATTTTTATGATGGCTACTTTATTTTTTTTAAATAAATTTATTTTATTTATTTATTTTTGGCTGTGTTGGGTCTTTGATGCTGTGCGCGGGCTTTCTCTAGTTGTGGCAGACGGGGGCTGCTCTTTGTTTTGGTGCACAGGCTTCTCATTGCGGTGGCTTCTCTTGTTGCAGAGCATGGGCTCTAGAGCGCAGGCTTAGTAGTTGTGGCACACGGGCTTAGTTGCTCTGTGGCAAGTGGGATCTTCCTGGACCAGGGCTCGAACCCGTGTCCCCTGCACTGGCAGGCGGATTCTTAACCAGTGTGCCACCAGGGAAGCCTCATGATGGCTACTTTAAAATCTTATTCCAACATCTATTTGAGATTATTTCATCGTCCATTTTACTGTGGTATAAGCATCCACTCGTCGTCCTTTCTCATTCAGGTTGTGACATTCCTTGTTCTTGGTACGATGAGTGATTTTTTGTGTTGTCTTGGACATTTTTGGATTATGTTATGAAACTTTGGATTTTATTTAAACCTTTTGTTTTAGCAGGACTTCTCTAAGTGTAGGTCTCATGGTGTAGGTCTGGGGTACTACAAGGTGCATGTAAAAATCCAAGTTCCCCACTTAGACTCCATTGAGAACCTGGTGGTGTAGGGTGCCTCGTTACCACTGGGCAGGGGGTGGAAGTTCGGTCTCCCCACTGGGCCTCTGCTGACACGCACCTGGCTAGGAGGGGGAGGTGCTTTATTACATGCTTCCCGTGGGGCCTCAACTTAAGCCGTGGGGGATGAGCCTCTTACTACTGGGAGGGGGTGATTTTACTGTATCTCGAGATGATAACATGATTTCTCTTCTTTAGTCTGTTGATATGGTCATTCATTCTTGAATGTTGAACTAATATTAATCCCGGGATTGGGATTGGTCCTGATGTCTTACCCTATTTGACATTGCTAGATGTAATTTGATAATATTTTGCTGAGGATTTTTGCATCTGTAGTCATGAAGGATATGGGTTGGTAGTTATGTTTTCATGGTTTTGGTATCTGGGTAATGTGGCCTCAGAATGAATTGGGAAGTATGCACTACTCTTTTCTTCTTTCTGGAATTCTTTATGTAGATGAATCTTATTTCTTTGTTAAATGTTTGGTAGAATTTACCAAGGAATCCATCTCTACCTGAAGGTTTCTTTGTTGAAAGATTTTATGTTGAGAATTTTATTTCCTTAGTAGATATAGAACTATTCAGATTTCTTTCTCTTACTGAGCTTTGGTGGTTCGTGTCTTTCAATGAATTTGCACATTTTATCTAACTTACTTCAAATGTTGGCATCAAGTATAACACTCCACTATTATCTTCTGATGTCTGGAGGCTCTGCTGTGATAACCCCTCTTTCATGCATAATATTGGTCATTTATATCTTCTTTTTATTCTTGACTAGTCTGGAAAGAAGTGATAAATTTTATTGATCTTTTTGAAGAACAGCTATTTGTTTCATTGATTTTCTCTATTGTTTGCTTTCTATTTTATTTTGTTTCTGCTCTTTAAATTTTTCTTTCTTCTGCACTCTGGGTTTAATTTGCTGTTCTTTTTTTTTTTTTTCTGTGGTACGCGGGCCTCTCACTGCTGTAGCCTCTCCCGTTGCGGAGCACAGGCTCTGGACGCGCAGGCTCAGCAGCCATGGCTCGCGGGCCCAACCGCTCCGCGGCATGTGGGATCTTCCCGGACCGGGGCACGAACCCGTGTCCCCTGCATCGGCAGGTGGACTCTCAACCACTGCGCCACCAGGGAAGCCCTATATTCTTATTAAGTTTTATTTTGTTCATTCTGTTGATTACTGAGAGGGGGGTTTTGAAGTCTCCTAATTGTGGATTTATCTGTTTTTCCTGTTAGTTCTATTGTTGCTTTAATCTTTTGAAATTCTATTGTTTGGTGAACACACAGTTAGAATTGGGTGTAATTGGCTCTTGGGCATTATATGTCTCTCTATCTCTGATAATATTATTTGTTTTGAAGTCCATTTTGTCTGATTTTAATGTGGCCATTCCTGCTTTTTTTGATTATTGGTTTCATGGAATATTTTTCTGCAGCTTTTTACTTATAGTGTATTTATATCTTTATATATAAAATGGTTTCTTTTAGACCACAAATAATTGGGTTTTCCTTTTTCATCCACTCTGACAATTTCTTTTAATTGACGTTTTTAAATCATTTTCGTTTAATGTGCCTACTGATAGAGTTGAATTACATTTACTATTTTGCTTATTAGTCCCATTTGTTCTTTGTTCTTTTTCTTCCCCCTTTGAATTAACTGAAGTTGTAGAAATGATTGCATTTTGTGTATGCAATTAGTTCATCAGTTATACTTTTTAAAAAACATCACAGTTGGGCTTATAATATATGTCTCTAATTTACCTTGTCTGCCTTTGAACAGTATTATACAGTTTCACAAGTAGTCTAAGAGCCTTACAAGAGTGTGCTTCGAATGCCTCTCCCTGTGTTTGTACTATTGTTGTCATACATTTTACTTTGACATGCTATCAACCCCTTATCACAAAGAAACTTTTGTATTTATTTTTACCATTTCTGCATTCTTTTGTGTAGATGTGTGTTCTGTCTCGTATGAGCTCCCTTCTGATTGAAGAGCTTCATGAACAATTTTTTTTAGCCTGGGTCTTCTGGCAGTGAATTCTCTCAGCTTTTTTTCATCTGTGAAGTCTTTATTTTACCTTCATTTTCAAAGGATTTTTTTCTCTGTATAGAATTTTGGGTTGACAGGATATGGGTTTTTTTCCCTTTCATCACTTTAGCTATATCACTCCCTTGTCTTGTGGATTGCATTGTCTCTGATGAGAAGTCTCTTTTAATTGTTATGTTCCTTCCTCTCTCTATAATCTGTCTTTTATTTCTGGCTCCTGCAAGGTGGTTTCTTTATCCTTGGTCTCAGCAGTTTGACTAAGATGTGTCCCAGTCTTTACAGGGTTTAAGTGTAATTTTTTCGTGGTGGTGGTGAGGAGTGAGTTGGTCCAGTCCTGCTGCTGTATCCATGTGGGCTGCAGGGGGGGTGTGAGTTTAGGATCAGCCCATCACTGTCAGCCTAACTCCAACAGAGGCCTTGGTCTTGAAGTTGCCCAGATTCAATTTGTGTTGCTAAGCAACACAAGTTAGAGCATCTTGAGACTTCCTGTCTGAATTTATCGCCAGGGTTAATTTTCAGATAACACGAGGTAATTCAGAAGTGATATCACGGTAAAAATATGCTCTTTTTTTTTAATTAAAGGAGGTTAGATCCAATGAAGAACAGCAAAAGGAAAAGGATCAGCCTAATGAGGCACCTGAGGAGGAAGCAGCCGCTTTACGTAAAGCTAGCGCTGCTTCCCGCGGGAGTGCGCTGGAGAAGAAGCAAATCAGTTTGGGAAGGAGTCAGATGACCAAGAGATTAGAGCCAAGTTTGAACTGGAAGACCATACTTTTTGATGCCAAAAAGTATGTAGACGCTTACATGATGGGTTTTCTGATACATCCTTGCTAACCACACAGTTGCCCAACTTTTCACATAACTCAGTTTCATCAGAGAAAACTACAGAGGAGATACTCACACCTCCCTCCATAATATAAGTTGGTTCCTTCTTGTCCTCCTCACGTTCCAGGCAGAAAGATTTGACAGCCAACAGCGTTTGTGTGCAGAGCACCACGGAGGGAGGGAGAGCCCAATTCACTTTCATGTGGTTGGTGAGTCAGGGCAAATAACACGTGAAAAAGATGATAAAAACACATGGAGGAATCCCATGGGAAATGTAAACATTGTGGTAGGGACCTGATTAAGTAAGTGTTAGAAGAATTCCACTTTAAATTATGTGATTAAATGTACCATTATGTGTAGTTAATTAGGGGAAACTTCATAGACGTGTTATCTCGTATATTAACAGAACTTTAAGTAAGTACTATAAAAAAGGATAGAACTGCAAACATATGGATGGTCTGAGTAAAGTGGACACAGGTTTGATGAACGTCTGAAATATACAAGCCTAGTTCCATTTAGGACCCTCTGTAAATTGGTGCCAAAGCCAGTGTTACCAACACGCAACAGAAGCACCTAGAGCACTTTTCAAGTTTAGCAAATAGGTTAAAAGTTACAGCCTATTTTTATTCCATGTCATCCCCTTATTGGGTTAAGAACTGGGTCCCTGCTGGTCACATGGGTCCTCACCTGCAGGGATTCTGAGAGCCACAGGTGATTGTATTTTGGGTGCAAACTCAGAGAGCTGGCAGAGGAGTCCTGTGGAAGGAGGAGACATGCTTGGTCCTCTGAGTCTCACTGATTTTGGGGTGTTTGACCTTTGTGGCTGTGTTTGAAAGAGTGAGTCTGAAAATGACAAATGTATGGGCTACTCTGTTAATGGGGAGGTGAATTATAAAATGCTGCTTTTTGCATGTGCTTATTTTCTTCAATTAAGAATTCACTAAACAAGTATTTAATGCAAACCCAGTACATGCCAAGGTGTAGACTAAGCTTGAGAGTATCCAGAAAATCAGGCATAGGACCTGCTGCAGTGTCAGGTGGGCAAGGTGGAAAAACAGGCAGCTGTGATCCAGGACAGACTGAAGGACCTTCCCAATGATGGCAGCCTATGAAGGCCTGTTTCTAGCACAAAGAAATACTGGACAGAGTGTTTCTCCGTTACATAAAATGCATGGCTGTGCCTGAAGGACAAAAGGGACCTCTCAGGTGTCAGATGAGACTGGAGCTCATAGTCGTTCTCTGTGTTAGGAAAACACATCATTTGGATGCGTGAAAATGATGGAATATTTGTATACATTTCTATTTTAATTTCCTTTTAGTCAGCATAAAGTAATTAATAAAATTAATATCTCTTTAGGAACAAAAGCTCACTAAGAGACACCCAAGAAGAAAAACATGGAGGAAGACTTGAAAAGTCCAGACCATCTACTTCATCTGGAAAAGCACAGTTAATTCGGTGAGTTTCTGTTCACATGACCAGTTCTTTAAAGCCAGCCCTATGCGACAGGCTAGTTAATGCTGGTTAATGGTGTTTTACTTTCACATTAGGGTCCTAAGATATCTATATTGACAGTTAGTAGGAATGCTGTAAAAATGGTAATAGTGGATTTCTTTCAATACATTTACAGATATCCTTTTAATGTGGAGTTTCTTTAATACAGCGATCTACTGGTATTAGTTAACTCTTTGTAAATGAATATATTTAATGCAAAAAGCAGTTAACTAAGTGGTAGCAAAACTGGGCTCTTATCTGATCTCTGGCCTCTGAATAATCATGTCATACAAAATTGTCATCTTTCTGAGCCTTACTTTACTGGTCACTGATGGCTCTGCCAGTTCTAAAGTGATAAATGTTATTTCTCATTAAAACAGCCATTATTAGAAGGCCAACGAATAAGCTTCTTGCCCAGTTTTCCGTTTGATAAAAGTGACGTATCTGGGGAGAAGGTTCAGCCATTTTTACTCTAAGGTGGTGGTGGGAAGAAATGGCAGAAATTTCACATTTTAAATTTGCACACTTGGAAAAAACAGACTTTAAGACACTCTACAACGTGTATGCCATTTTGGGGAGTTAGACATAATAAACTATTAATTTTTTGACAACTTTTTAAAGCTTTTTATTTTGAAATAATTGTAGGTTCACAGAAAGTTGTGGAGATAGTGCAGAGAGGTCCCATAGACCCTTCACCTAGCCTCTCCCAATGGTTAAATCCTGCATCCTCTGTAACTGTGGTACAAGATCAAAACCAGGAGATTAACACGGGTACATTGTATAGGTATAGTTCAGTGTCATTATACCCTGTGCAGGTTTGTGTGATGACCGTGGCGACCAGGCTAGATAGAGCACCGCTCACCCCGCACAGACATCCCCCGGCCGCCCCATTATAGCCACAACCTCCGTCATTCCCACTTCCTAGCAACCATTCATCTGTTCGCTATTTTCATAATTTTGTCATTTTGGACCGCCATATAAATAGATTCATACATTTTTTTATACTGACTTTTTTTCAACACCATAATACCCTTGAGATCCACCTAAGTTGTTGCATGTATTAATAGTTTGTCCCTTTTGATTGCTGGGTGGCGTTCCATCGTATGGATATACCATGTGGTGGTAGTTTTTAAAATTATTCACGTATTAATGCACCTTTTAGTTGTTTGCAGTTTTTGGCTATTAGAAATGAAGCTGCTGTGAACAGTCACACACAGGTGTTTGTATAGATGGAAGTGTTCATTCCTGTAGGACAAATGCCCAGTTGCTGACAAGATAGTAATTGTGTGTGTTTAGCTTTTTTAAGAAACTGCCTACCTTTTCCAGACTGGCTGCACCATTTTATGTTCCCACCAGTGACGTCTGAGAGACTCAGTTTCCCCTCATCCCCGCCAGCATTTGGTATTGTTGCGTGTTGTATTTCAGCTCTTCTGAAAGCTGTGTAGTGATAGCTCATCGTGGTCTTAGCATTTCCCTAATGGCTCATGATGTTAACATCTTGTCGTGAGCTTATTGCCGTCCCTTTATGCTCATCAGTGAAATGTCTCTTTATGTCTTTTGCTCATTTTCTAGTTGAATCATTTGTTTTTTACATGTTGGTTTTGAGAGTTCTTTTCTATCCAGGATATCCTTGGTTATAGACGTAGTTTGCAGATATTTTCTCCCTTTCTGTGACTTGTCTTTTCATCCTCTTAATAGGGCCTCTCAGAGAACACTCTTTAATTTTGATGAAGTCTGATTTATCAGTTTTTTCTTTTATGGATTGTGCCTTTGATGTCACAAAGCCCTTGGTCCTGAAGATTATCTCCAATGTTTTCTTCCTAAAAGTTTAATAATTCTACATTTTATATTGAAGACTGGGATCCATTTTGAGTTAATTTTATATAAAGTATGAGACCTAGGTCAAGATCCATTGCCCTAGGTCATTTCTCCAGCACCATTTGATGAAAAGCCTATCTTTCCACCTTTGACTTGCTTTTTCACCTTAATCAAAAATCAGGTGGGTGTACTCGTGTGGGTCTATTTCTGGATCTTTATTCTGTGCAGCTGACTTTTATGTCCAGCCCTTTGCCAACACCATACATTCTTGATTACTGTAGCTCTATAGTAAATCTTGAAATCTGGTAAAGTGATTCCTCTCACTTTATTATTTTTCTTCCCCAAATCGTTTTGACCTATTCTAGCTTTTTTCCTTTCCACATAAACTTTAGAATGACCTTGCTATATCTAACAGAAAAAACTTACTGAAGATTTTGATAGAAATTGCATTAAAACTCTGTATCAGTTTTGAGAAAATTGATCTCTTTACTATGTAGACTCTGCCAATCCATGAACACTGTATGTCTGTGTATTTAAGCCTTTGATTTCCTTCACCAGCAGTTTTCAGCATATAAGTCCTGTACATGTTTTGTTAGATTTACATCTAGAAGTAGAAACGCCAGTACTATGTTGACTATCAGTGATCAAAGTTCTTACTTTTTCTCAATCTTAGGAGGAAAGCATTCAGTCTTTCACCGGAAAGTATGATGACAGTTTTTGTACAGATATTCTTTATCGAGTTGAGGAAGTTCCCCTCTGTTCTTGGTTTTCTGAGAGTTTTAATCGCCATTGGGTGTTGAATTTTGTCACATGGTTTTTCTACATCAATTGGTATGGTCATGTCATTTTGCTTCTTTAGGCTGCTACTGTGGTAGATTACAATGGCTGATTTTTGAATACTGAATCAGCCTTGCGTTCCTGGAATAAACCCCACTGGGTCATGGTGGGCTCATTCTTTTTATATATAGCTGAATTATGTGTGCTTAATAGTATGTTAAGAATATTTGCATCTACACTCATGAGGGATATTCAATAACAGTGTGTTGTTTTTGTTTGCACTTTGGTTTTGATATCAGGCTTCATAAAATGAGTTCCCTTCTCTTGTATTTTCTAGGAGAGATTGTATAAAATTGGTGTTAGTACTTCTATGCCTGTGAAATTCTCCAGTGAAATCATATGGAACTGGAGACTTTTGCTATGAGTTGTAAAATTATGAATTAATTCCATTAATAGTGGTAGTGCTGTTCAAATTATGTGCTTCACATTGGTTAAGTTACGGTAGTTTGTACCTTTAAAGGAGTTGGCCCGTTGTATCTAAATTGTCAAAATTAATGTTCAGTTGTTCATAGTTCTCTCTTATGATCCTTTCGTTGTCAGCAGGATCTGTAGTGATATGCTGCGTTTCATTCACTTCTGGTACTGGAGATTTGTGTCTTCTCTTTGTTTGTCAGTCTTGCTAGAGCTTTGTCAGTTTTATTGATCTTTTCAACAAGCAGTTTTTTGTTTTTATAGATTTTTCAAGTTGTTTTTCTGTTTTCAATTTGATCGATTTCTTCTCTTTATTATTTCCTTTTCTCTGTTCTCTTTGGGTTTGTTTTGCTCTCCTTTTTCTAGTTTCTTTAGATGTGAGTTTAGATGACTGAATTGAGACTCTCTTTTCTTATGTAGGCCTTTAGTGCCCTGTAGTTCTCTTTCTGCGCTGCTTTAGCTATGTACAGAAAGCCTGATATATCTTTGTGTGTGTATGTATGTGTGTGGCATTTTTCAGTTTTATTGAGATATAATTGACATACAGCTCTGTATAAGCTCATGGTGCACCCTATGACTTGACATACGTGTATTGTGAAATGACTGCAATAGGCTCAGTTAATTTACACCCCCTTATGTAGTTGCAAATAACTCTGTTTCTTGTGATGAGGGCCCTCAGACTTACTCTCTAAGCGACTTTCAGATACACCACACGGCAGTGTCAGCGTAGTCATCTCGTAACCACATCCCCAGCACTTATTTATCAGATGCCTGTGTGTAGCGTTTGAACACCTTCCCCCAGTTTCCCTCCCTCCACCTCTGGTAAACACAAGTCTGATTTCTATGAGTTTGGTTGTTGTTTTGTTTTTGTTTTTTATTTTTAGATTCTACGTCTAGATGAAATCATAGAGTATTTGTCTTCCGCTGACTGATTTCACTTAGCATGATACCCTCCAGGTCCACCCAGGTTGTCACCAATGGCAGGATTTCCTTCTATTTTTATGACTAATATTCCATTGTTTGTATGTATCACGTCTTCTTTATCCATTCATCTGTCCGTGGACACTTGGGTTGCTTCCGTGTCTTGGCTATTGTAAATAATGCTGCAGTGAACATTGGGGTTTACTTCATTTTTAGATAGACCTGATGTACCAGATTTTCCTCTTTAACCAACACAGGTTTCCTGACATCTTTTGGACAAGAGGATACATAAAACTGAAACTCAGCTCCAGGCCCTTCAGTTCAGGATTTCCCCCCACTGTGGCCCAGAGAGCACAGCTGCACCATTCTGCACTTTTGAAAGTATAAGAATTGGAGCTGTCTGTGCTGAAAAACCTTTGAGAAATTAAGAGAATGGTGGAACCTTAAAAATAATGAAACTTGACAATTACCCATCCTCCTACTATGCTTCCAGATGGAAAAGACTAGGAAAGAGTTTTATGGAAGAGAGCACCTGGGGGGATGGAGAGAGAAAAGGAGGGAGAGAAAGAAAGAAGATAAGGATGAATTGACTATGTTCCCAAGGGCTTGAGTGAACTAGCCTGTGTCTGTGACCTTGGTGTTAAGTTAGAAGCCTCTAGAGCAGTGAGGAATAAAGTGAACTCTCTTTGGTAAGGGAATAAATGCCTTCCCTTTGGGGCACTGGCAGCACTGCCCAACTGAACTTTCTGCAGTAATAGAAATGGTTTATTTCTGAGCCGTCCTGTACGGTAGCCACTAGCTACCTATGATTATTGAGCACTTGCAGTGTGGCCGGTGTGACTGGAGAACTGAATTTTTAATTGTATTCAATTTTAAGTAAGTAAATAAAAGAAATGTAAATATAAAGAACAACATGTTAAGTCAGTCAACTGCTGTGACAAGTTGCAGTCTTCGGTTGTTTACCTAATACCCTTGCCATTTCTTGCTGTGTTCTTTATTATTATTGCACCCGTAGCAATAATACTGAAATGCATCTGCTACTGAGACGTGTTTGCTCACCTCCTCATACAGATATTAACAAAGATCTTCCGGAACTCAGAAGGTGTTGGTACCTTATCCATTGCTTGTGTACGTGTTGCTGAAATAGTAACATTATAACCATGTCCATACTGTAGCATAAACATACTTATTATACCTTGTTGTTGTTGTTCTTAGTAAGAGTGTTGAAAAGATTGAGGAGATTATTAGTGAGAGCTCCTCAGAGAGTGAGGAAGATGAAGAACCACCTGACCATCTTCAGGAAACAAATGCAGATTTGCCATCAGAATACTGGCAAATTCAGAAGCTGGTGAAATATTTGAAGGTGAGAGAGAAACCTTTTGTACTACGTTTGCAATGTTTATTTAAAATTTTTTCCTGAAAATGTATGTTCTGCTTCCAAGTTGACTATATATTTATTTCAAGTAAGGGTAGTAAGTATCCCTGTTACTACTTCAGTGTGCACAGGGGAAGGTCCTATTACCCTGAGGATAGCGAGCTTCGTCCTCGTGGAGCAGCTGGGCTGTCAGGTACCAGCCCTCTCCCCTAGCTGGGGAGTGGTCAGCGGGCTATGGCAGCCGTCAGATATTGTGACTTGCCACCATTTTATGATCTGCAGTATGATGCGGTGGAAAGAGCAAGGAGTCTTGAAGTTGGACTTAGACTAAATTCTAGGTTGTATCACTTACTAGCAATGTGACTGTTGAAAAGTTATGGTTTTGAGCCTTAATTTTCCCAACCCATGGAGTGAAATTAGTAATACCCACTATAGGATTATTTTAAGGACTGAGAAAACACATTTGAAGCATGTGAGAAAACACATTTGAAGCATGTGGTGTGTCTGATACATTGTAGGTGCTTAAAATATATATTGGTCCATTTCCATTACTCTCAAGTAATATCCCATGTGTGAAAACATTTTATAATAATAAATAAATAAATGGCCCATATGACAGTGTATCAATATTTAAGTCCTTGAATGTGGGGTGGGGCAAGGAAAATGATTTACCCAAGCCCAGATTACTGTTCATTTCTGATATTGGATATTGATAAATGGCAAGGCCAGGTCTAAAGCGATAGCCCAGAAGTACTTGTGAAAACAGCATTTTGACTTACGTCATCTTGTCTTCCTGCATTTGCTAAGCTTTGCATAGTTCAAGATATTTATGTGACTCCTAAATCGCTAAAGGGTACTTTTCCTGTGCCTCTGAGGTCGTCCCAAGCTGACAGGTGAACTAGCCTATATGCACATTTTGGTGAATTCAACAGAGGCCCGCTGCGTGGACAGTCTGGTAGGTATAAGTAAGCCAAAAAAGGTTTTCCTGAAAGAAAAATATGCCCGCTTGCCTGTTGGACACAGTCTCAGCGGCAATTCTCAGCACGTCTCAGAAAAAGTTTTTTATGTTTTCCTGAATCCTGAATCCCAAGAAAAATTAGTCAAGAAATTGGGAAAACGGGAAGTTAGAATTAAAATTTGACAATTAAAATTTAATAATCTTCCTGAAGACATTACTGGCTCAGAGGAATCTACTGACATCATGGAGAGCAACACCTGCTGATCATCTTGGTAATCATTCCACAGCGTAGGTGGGTATCAAATCAGCACATTGTACACGTCAGATACAATTATATTTGCCAGTCATCCCTCAATAAAATTTTTAAAAAAAGAAAATTATGGCAGCAGAATCAAAGGTGAAGGTAGACATTTCCAGGCATCAGGACGGGAACCAGTAAGAGTAAAGTGGTCACAGCCCAGGCGGTCAGCCTCGCTTGTAGCTGTTGCCGTGCTCTAAATGATGTGTATGTGCAAGTCATTCTTGCAAAAATAAACGATCTGCTAATATGCATCATATACTTCATACAAGTCCTGTTAGTGGTGTTCTAAGAAATAACAAATTTGTAAAGCAAAGTAAGTCGTTAAATCTGAAATTTTGATCTGTGATTCTCTGTAGCCCTGGTGAGCTTGCTAGGAGATCTCAATGGTATGTCATTGGATGTACCCGGGCATTGTTTTGTGTTTGAATATTCACTATATTGTATATATTATGTATTACAATTTGTTCTTTCCAAGTAATTGAACATAAGAAATGCAAAGAGAGGAAGATGTGAGTGTGGGTTGTGCAACAATGCATCATGAAACCAGAAAGTGATCTAAAATCTTAATTAGCAAAAACAACATAGACCTCAATGGTCCAACCAGAATCAGGGCAGGCAGATAAAATATTTTCATCATTAAAAAAGGAAATGAGCATATATGATGCAAACTCTAACGCCTAACTTGGCTATGCTTTTGGAAGCCTGTCAACAATTTGACCAATGTCAATGTAAAATGAAAAAAAACATTTTTAACATCTGGCATATTTGTCCTGAAACAAAAATCAAGACTATTGGATAGGACGGTTAATGCTTTGTGTATTTTAAAATTGTATTTTAAGAATATCTTATAAATGATAAATATTTTAATGTCATCTTTCAGTTTTTAAAATGGCTTTTATTTTTACTTTATTATTATTTTTTAACATCTTTATTGGGGTATAATTGCTTTACAATGGTGTGTTAGTTTCTGCTTTATAACAAAGTGAATCAGTTACACATATACATATGTTCCCATATCTCTTCTCTCTTGCGTCTCCCGCCCTCCCACCCTCCCTATCCCACCCCTCCAGGCGGTCACAAAGTACCGAGCCGATATCCCTGTGCCATGCGGCTGCTTCCCACTAGCTATATACCTTACGTTTGGTAGTGTGTATATGTCCATGCCTCTCTCTCGCTTTGTCACAGCTTACCCTTCCCCCTCCCCATATCCTCAAGTCTGTTCTCCAGTAGGCCTGTGTCTTTATTCCTGTCTTACCCCTAGGTTCTTCATGACATTTTTTTCCCCTTAAATTCCATATATATGTGTTAGCATATGGTATTTGTCTTTTTCTTTCTGACTTACTTCACTCTGTATGACAGACTCTAGGTCTATCCACCTCATTACAAATAACTCAATTTCGTTTCTTTTTATGGCTGAGTAATATTCCATTGTATATATGTGCCACATCTTCTTTATCCATTCATCCGATGATGGGCACTTAGGTTGTTTCCATCTCCGGGCTATTGTAAATAGAGCTGCAATGAACATTTTGGTACATGACTCTTTTTGAATTCTGGTTTTCTCAGGGTATATGCCCAGTAGTGGGATTGCTGGGTCATATGGTAGTTCTATTTGTAGTTTTTAAAGGAACCTCCATACTGTTCTCTACAGTGGCTGTATCAATTTACATTCCCACCAACAGTGCAAGAGGGTTCCCTTTTCTCCACATCCTCTCCAGCATTTATTGTTTCTAGATTTTTTGACGATGGCCATTCTGACTGGTGTGAGATGATATCTCATTGTAGTTTTGATTTGCATTTCTCTAATGATTAATGAAGTTGAGCATTCTTTCATGTGTTTGTTGGCAGTCTGTATATCTTCTTTGGAGAAATGTCTATTTGGGTCTTCTGCCCATTTTTGGACTGGGTTGTTTGTTTTTTTGTTATTGAGCTGCAAGAGCTGCTTGTAAATTTTGGAGATTAATCCTTTGTCAGTTGCTTCATTTGCCAATATTTTCTCCCATTCTGAGGGTTGTCTTTTGGTCTTGTTTATGGTTTCCTTTGCTGTGCAAAAGCTTTGAAGTTTCATTAGGTCCCATTTGTTTATTTTTGTTTTTATTTCCATTACTCTAGGAGGTGGGTCAGAAAGGATCTTGCTGTGATGTATGTCCTAGAGTGTTCTGCCTATGTTTTCCTCTAAGAGTTTGATAGTTTCTGGCCTTACATGTAGGTCTTTAATCCATTTTGAGTTTATTTTTGTGTACGGTGTTAGGGAGTGATCTAATCTCATACTTTTACATGTACCTGTCCAGTTTTCCCAGCACCACTTATTGAAGAGGCTGTCCTTTCTCCACTGTGCATTCCTGCCTCCTTTATCAAAGATAAGGTGACCATATGTGTGTGGGTTTATCTCTGGGCTTTCTATCCTGTTCCATTGATCTATCTTTCTGTTTTTGTGCCAGTACCATACTGTCTTGATTACTGTAGCTTTGTAGTATAGTCTGAAGTCAGGGAGCCTGATTCCTCCAGCTCTGTTTTTCGTTCTCAAGATTGCTTTGGCTCTTCGGGGTCTTTTGTGTTTCCATACAAATTGTGAAATTTTTTGTTCTAGTTCTGTGAAAAATGCCAGTGGTAGATTGATAGGGATTGCCTTGAATCTGTAGATTGCTTTGGGTAGTAGAGTCATTTCCACAATGTTGATTCTTCCAATCCAAGAACATGGTATATCTCTCCATCTATTTGTATCATCTTTAATTTCTTTCATCAGTGTCTTATAATTTTCTGCATACAGGTCTTTTCTCTCCTTAGGTAGGTTTATTCCTAGATATTTTATTCTTTTTGTTGCAATGGTAAATGGGAGTGTTTCCTTGATTTCACTTTCAGATTTTTCATCATTAGTGTATAGGAATGCCAGAGATTTCTGTGCATTAATTTTGTATCCTGCTACTTCACCAAATTCATTGATTAGCTCTAGTAGTTTTCTGGTACCACCTTTAGGATTCTGTATGTATAGTATCATGTCATCTGCAAACAGTGACAGCTTTCCTTCTTCTTTTCCGATTTGGATTCCTTTTATTTCCTTTTCTTCTCTGATTGCTGTGGCGAAAACTTCCAAAACTATGTTGAATAAGAGTGGTGAGAGTGGGCAACCTTGTCTTTTCCTGATCTTAGTGGAAATGCTTTCAGTTTTTTGCCATTGAGGACGATGTTGGCTGTGGGTTTGTCATATATGGCCTTTATTATGTTGAGGAAAGTTCCCTCTATGGCTACTTTCTGCAGGGTTTTTATCACAAATGGGTGTTGAATTTTGTTGAAAGCTTTCTCTGCATCTATTGAGATGATCATATGGTTTTTCTCCTTCAATTTGTTAACATGGTGTATCATGTTGGTTGGTTTCCATATATTGAAGAATCCTTGCATTTCTGGAATAAATCCCCTTGATCATGGTGTATGATCCATTTAATGTGCTGTTGGATTCTGTTTGCTAGTATTTTGTTGAGGATTTTTGCATCTATGTTCATCAGTGATATTGGCCTGTAGTTTTCTTTCTTTGTGACATCCTTGTCTGGTTTTGGTATCAGGGTGATGGTGGCCTCGTAGAAGGAATTTGGGAGTGTTCCTCCCTCTGCTATATTTTGGAAGAGTTTGAGAAGGATAGGTGTTAGCTCTTCTCTAAATGTTTGATAGAATTCACCTGTGAAGCCATCTGGCCCTGGGCTTTTGTTTGTTGGAAGATTTTTAATCACAGTTTCAATTTCAGTGCTTGTGATTGGTCTGTTCGTATTTTCTGTTTCTTCCTGATTCAGTCTTGGCAGGTTGTGCATTTCTAAGAATTTGTCCATTTCTTCCAGGTTGTCCATTTTATTGGCATAGAGTTGCTTGTAGTAATGTCTCATGATCTTTTTTATTTCTGCAGTGTCAGTTGTTACTTCTCCTTTTTCATTTCTAATTCTATTGATTTGAGTCTTCTACCATTTTTTCTTGATGAGTCTGGCTAGTGGTTTATCTATTTTGTTTATCTTCTCAAAGAACCAGCTTTTAGTTTTATTGATCTTTGCTATTGTTTCCTTCATTTCTTTTTCATTTATTTCTGATCTGATCTTTATGATTTCTTTCCTTCCACTAACTCTGGGGTTTTTTTGTTCTTCTTTCTCTAATTGCTTGAGGTGCAAGGTTAGGTTGTTTATTCGAGATGTTTCCTGCTTCTTAAGGTGGGCTTGTATTGCTATAAACTTCCCCCTTAGAACTGCTTTTGCTGCATCCCATAGGTTTTGGGTCGTTGTGTCTCCATTGTCATTTGTTTCTAGGTATTTTTTTATTTCCTCTTTGATTTCTTCAGTGATGACTTCATTATTAAGTAGTGTATTGTTTAGCCTCCATGTGTTTGTATTTTTTACAGATCTTTTCCTGTAATTGATATCTAGTCTCATGGCGTTGTGGTCGGAAAAGATACTTGATACAATTTCAATTTTCTTACATTTACCAAGGCTTGATTTGTGACCCAAGATATGATCTATCATGGAGAATGTTCCATGAGCACTTGAGAAAAATGTGTATTCTGTTGTTTTTGGATGGAGTGTCCTATAAATATCAATTAAGTCCGTCTTGTTTAATGTATCATTTAAAGCTTGTGTTTCCTCATTTGTTTTCATTTTGGATGATCTGTCCATTGGTGAAAGTGGGGTGTTAAAGTCCCCTACGATGAATGTGTTACTGTTGATTTCCCCTTTTTTGGCTGTTAGTATTTGCCTTATGTATTGAGGTGCTCCTATGTTGGGTGCATAAATATTTACAATTGTTATATCTTCTTCTTGGATCGATCCCTTGATCATTATGTAGTGTCTTTCTTTGTCTCTTCTAATAGTCTTTATTTTAAAGTCTGTTGTGTCTGATATGAGAATTGCTACTCCAGCTTTCTTTTGGTTTCCATTTGCATGGAATATCTTTTTCCATCCCCTTACTTTCATTCTGTATGTGTCTCTAGGTCTGAAGTGGGTCTCTTGTAGACAGCAAATATATGGGTCTTGTTTTTGTATCCATTCAGCCAATCTGTGTCTTTTGGTGGGAGCATTTATTCCATTTACATTTAAGGTAATAATCGATATGTATGTTCCTGTTCCCATTTTCTAAATTGTTTTGGGTTCGTTATTATAGGTCCTTTCCTTCTCTTGTGTTTCTTGCCTAGAGAAGTTCCTTTAGCGTTTGTTGTAAAGCTGGTTTGGTGGTGCTGAACTCTCTCAGCTTTTGCTTGTCTGTAAAGGTTTTAATTTCTCCATCAGATCTGAATGAGATCCTTGCTGGGTAGAGTAATCTTGGTTGCAGGTTTTTCTCCTTCATCACTTTAAATATGTCCTGCCACTCCCTTCTGGCTTGCAGAGCTTCTGCTGAGAGATCAGCTGTTAACCTTATGGGGATTCCGTTGTGCGTTATTTGTTGCTTTTCCCTTGCTGCTTTTAATATGCTTTCTTTGTATTTAATATTTGACAATTTGATTAATATGTGTCTTGGCGTATTTCTCCTTGGATTTATCCTGTATGGGACTCTCTGTGCTTCCTGGACTTGATTAACTATTTCCTTTCCCATATTAGGGAAGTTTTCAACTATAATCTCTTCAAATATTTTCTCAGTCCCTTTCTTTTTCTCTTCTTCTTCTGGAACCCCTATAATTCGAATGTTGGTGCGTTTAATGTTGTCCCAGAGGTCTCTGAGACTGTCCTCAGTTCTTTTCATTCTTTTTTCTTTATTCTGCTCTGCGGTAGTTATTTCCACTATTTTATCTTCCTGGTCACTTATCCGTTCTTCTGCCTCAGTTATTCTGCTATTGATTCCATCTAGAGTAGTTTTAATTTCATTTATTGTGTTGTTCATCGTTGCTTGTTTCATCTTTATTTCTTCTAGGTCCTTGTTAAATGTTTCTTGCATTTTGTCCATTCTATTTCCAAGATTTTGGATCATCCTTACTATTATTATTCTGAATTCTTTTTCAGGTAGACTGCCTATTTCCTCTTCATTTGTTAGGTCTGATGCATTTTTATCTTGCTCCTTCATCTGCTGTGTGTTTTTCTGTCTTCTCATTTTGCTTATCTTACTGTGTTTGGGGTCTCCTTTTTGCAGGCTGCAGGTTCGTAGTTCCCGTTGTTTTTGATGTCTGTCTCCAGTGGCTAAGGTTGGTCCAGTGGGTTGTGTAGGCTTCCTGGTGGAGGGAACTAGTGCCTGTGTTCTGGTGGATGGGGCTGGATCTTGTCTCTCTAGTGGGCAGGTCCACGTCTGGTGGTGTGTTTTGGGGTGTCTGTGGACTTATTATGATTTTAGGCAGCCTCTCTGCTAATGGGTGGGGTTGTGTTCCTGATTTGCTATTTTTTTGGCATAGGTTGTCCAGCACTGTAGTTTGCTGGTCGTTGAGTGAAGCTGGGTGCTGGTGTTGAGATGGAGATCTCTGGGAGATTTTCGCCGTTTGATATTATGTGGAGCTGGGAGGTCTCTTGTTGACCAGTGTCCTGAAGTTGGCTCTCCCACCTCAGAGGCAGAGCCCTGACTGCTGGCTGGAGCACCAAGAGCCCTTCATCCACACGGCTCAGAATAAAAGGGAGAAAAAGTAGAGAGAATTAGTAGAAGTATGAAGAAAGAAAGAAAGAATGAAAGAAAGAAAGAAGGAAAGAAGGAAAGAAGGGAGGGAAGGAAGGAAAGGAAGGAAGAAGGAAAGAAAGAAAGAAGAAAAGAAGGAGAGAAGGCAAGAAGGAAAGAAAGGGAGGGAGGGAGGAAGGAAGGAAGGAGGGAAGGAAGGAAAAAAGAAAGAAAGAAGATACTGTAAAATATAATAAAGTATAATAAAGTTATTGAATTAAAAAATAATTATTTAGAAAAAAAAGGGATGGATAGAACCTTAGGACAAATGTTGGAAGCAAAGCTATAGAGACAAAATCTTAGAAGCATACACATACACCCTCACAAAAAGAGGTAAAGGGGGAAAAATCATAAATCTTGCTCTCAGAGACCACCTCCTCAATTTGGGATGATTCGTTGTGTAAAGGAGGGAAGGAAGGAAGGAAGGAAGGAATGGAGGAAAGAAAGAAAAGAAAGAAAAAGAAAGTAACGTATAATAAAGTTATTAAAATTAATTATTAAAAAACAAACAATGGATGGATAGAACCCTAGGACAAATGGTGGAAGCAAAGCTATACAGACAAGATCTCACACAGAAGCATACACATACACATTCACAAAAAGAGGAGAAGGGGAAAAAGTCATAGATCTTGCTCTCGAAGCCCACCTCCTCAATTTGGGATGATTCGTTGTGTATTCAGGTATTCCACAGATGCAGGTGCATCAAGTTGATTGTGGAGCTTTAATCCGCTGCTCCTGAGGCTGCTGGGAGAGATTTCCCTTTCTCTTCCTTGTTCGCACAGCTCCCGGGGCTCAGCTTTGGATTTGGCCCCGCCTCTGCGTGTAGGTCGCTGGAGGGCGTCTGTTCTTCGCTCGGACAGGACGGGGTTAAAGGAGCCGCTGATTGGGGGCTCTGGCTCACTCAGGGCGGGGGGGAGGGACGGGCACGGAGGGCGGGGCGGGCCTGCGGCCGGCGTGACGTTGCACCAGCGTGAGGCGCGCGGTGAGTTGTCCCGGGGAAGTTGTCCCTGGATCCCGGGACCCTGGCGGTGGCGAGCTGCACAGGCTCCCCGGAAGGGGGTGTGGACAGTGACCTGTGCTCGCACACAGGCCCCTTGGTGGCGGCGGCAGCAGCCTTAGCGTCTCCCGCCCGTCCCTGGGGTCCGCGCTGTTAGCCGCGGCTCGCGCCCGTCTCTGGAGCTCCTTTAAGCAGCGCTCTTAATCCCCTCTCCTCGCGCACCAGGAAACAAAGAGGGAAGAAAAAGTCTCTTGCCTCTTCGGCAGCTCCAGACTTTTCCCCGACTCCCTCCCGGCCAGCCGTGGCGCACTAACCCCTTCAGGCTGTGTTCACGCCGCCAACCCCAGTCCTCTCCCTGCGCTCCGACCGAAGCCCGAGCCTCGGCCCCCAGCCCCGCCCGCCCCGGCGGGTGAGCAGACAGGCCTCTCGGCTGGTGAGTGCCGGTCGGCCCGATCCTCTGTGCGGGAATCTCCCCGCTTTGCCCCCCGCACCCCTGTGGCTGCGCTCTCCTCTGCAGCTCCGAAGCTCCCCCCTCCGCCTCCCGCAGTCTCCGCCCGCGAAGGGGCTCCTAGTGTGTGGGAACCTTTCCTCCTTCACGGCTCCCTCCCACTGGTGCAGGTCCCGTCCCTATCCTTTTGTCTCTGTTTATTCTCTTTTCTTTTGCCCTACGCAGGTGCGTGGGGGGTTTCTTGCCTTTTGGGAGGTGTGAGGTCTTCTCCCAGCATTAGGTAGGTGTTGGTGTGGGAGCTGCTCCCCGCGTACATGTATTTCTGGTGTGTCTGTGTGGAGGAAGGTGATCTCCGCGTCTTACTCTCCCGCCATCTTCCCGGAAGCCCTAAAATGGCTTTTATTTAGCCCTTATTTTGTGTTAATGTTCTCCTAATGTTTTCTGTTACCAGATAACAGGTGGCGATCATTTTTACATGTTATTGCAATATATAGTTTTTTTTACAGAAAACCTCTGAAATTTTTAGCATCTCTATCATAAATAAATGGTTCGTTGTTTTTTATGGAAATAATTTACTATTATGGTCATCATTATTATTTAGTAACATGTAAATAAAATTTAGGAACAAATATGAAATAACATGATTTCAGGAATTCCTGAGAATTTCTGGGAATTCCAGTTTCTCATTCCGGAATCTGGAAGATTCATATCTGTCAGAATTTGGAAACACTCGTGTGGAGGGAGCATAGGCTGGCGTTCCATCCCTGTGATCCTGCCCCTGCCTCTGCCTCGGCAGTCGTCTTTGTGCACAAACCACCCAGTCGGCGCAGTGGCCAGCCCAGCACACGCGGCAGCAAAGTCCAGACTCAGGAGACCCACCTGACCTTTCCCGAGCCACAGGGCTGCCCATAGCCTCTACTCATGAAGCGCATGTCCTCTGGGGAAAAACTGGCAGCCGAGATCTCTGTCATCCAGCGCTTGAGCCAGACAGGCACTGGGGCTCAGACATGGCCTTTGGAAGAAGGTTTGGAAGAGCCCTGCTGTTGACGCAAAGAATTTTGGTCTATTAACTTAATTTCATTAGTAAAAGGAAATAAAGAGCCAAAGGGGGCCGAAGCATCGGCCAGGCCAGGAGGCAGAATAATGAAGAGTTAGAGGCGTGACCTCCAGTGTCAGAAAGACGTCAGCTGAGTCGGGTTTCTGCCACCCCCTGGCTCAGCGGCCTTGGGGTGCTGGCGGGCCTCTGTGAGCTTTGGTTTCCTCATTGGTCAAGGTGGCAAAATAGAAGAGCCCGCATTTTAGGATTACTCTGAATATTAAATGAAACCTGACACACATAAGTGCTTTGGCACCAGGGGCTCAGCACCTGTTGGCAATGGTAATTGTTACTGTTGCATGTTGTTATTCTAGACAGCGTGAGGTGGGGAGGCTTTACCACCCACACAGGTGGTCCTCAGCTTTGCTTTAAGATTCTAGCAACCAGAGAAAGGCAGAAAGACAGTGAGTTAATACAGTGAGGGCCTCTCCACCATAAGGTAAAAACAGCCCACCTGCCAGTGAGTGTAACTGATCCTGGTGCTAAGAGCAGAAAGAATTTCTCCCCGAGGACTTAATGGGGCAGACAGTGGGTAGGTGGCGTGCAGCATTCTCCACAATACCTTCTCCGTGAACACGGCTAAGAGTGTCTCGTGGTAGTCTCATTATTGAATCACGGTCTTGCGTTTTTCAGCTATTTAGGATAAATCCATATAATGGTGGGTCAAAAAGGGATGCCCTGTTGCTGTCCCAGAACAGCTGAGGAAAGCATGTATTGATGAAGTGCTACTCAAGCTTGCACAAGTTACCCATCAGTAAATCTTGTGCAAATGTGATACTTTTGGCCAGACAGTAAATTGCTTGGAATTATTATAATTCCCACAGGTAAATATTCTTAACATAGCCAATAAAAGAAAAAGTATATCTACAAATGATTTCAGGATTTTCAACACAGGTAAATGTTTTTCTGTGGAGACACAAAAGGATATGAAAAGTCTATGAAATGCAAAATTGAATGTCTCTAGGTAATCTCAAAATAATACACCTGACATTGTACTTTACAAAATTATGCCTTAAATGTAGATTTCAACCAGCAGAGAAATGTTCACGTTGACCTGACTCTCCACTTACCGTTTTCCAAGTGCAGCAATGTCTGTGATTGTTGAAAACTTTTGATGCGTTCATTAATACCCAAACAAGCCGATGAATGACACAGCTTGGTATTTATCCAGAGCTATGAGCTCAGGTCTTGGCATATCATAAAGGGACTTAGTCTGCAATCATTTGGCTTTGACATATGTTCATTTCAACTTGCAAGTTTTGCATCTGTATATATGCTTTTAATCTGGAGTTTTAGAACACAATTTAATTTTTAAACTAATGGATACTCTGCATTTTTACTCACCAACCTTCCAACTTCTGTTTCCCCACACAGCCGATGACTCTGTACCCTAATTCTGAATGAAGTAATAAACTCCTTATTCCGCTGCCCTCTGCGCTTACCTTCTGCTACTTATCACAGTACAGCTTGTCTGTCTTATCAGCTGCTCCTTGAGTGGGGAGACCGTACTAAACTCATTTCTGTGTCTTGCAGGCTGTCTTGCTAGTAAACACAGGACTGTCCATCCTCTCCTCAGGAGGGATGGTGACAGAACAAGGCTCCCGAGGGGCCCGGCTGTCCTTCGCTCTCAGGTCCTTCAGAGCAGCTTTTCCTCCCTCTGAGCCTGAGTCGTTCTGTTCCCTCTGCTGTTGATGTCTTTCCCCACCTTCTCCTGCCCCCCTTCTCTTTGTAGACATACTGTTTCCTTGCTGCATTTGCCCGCTTTATGTGGATATTATCTTCTCCCCTGTCCATGGTTGCTTCAAAATCTTGCAATGAAAATATTTTGCTTTGTATCCATCCCAGCGATTGGGCAAGACAGTTGTTAAGGCGTGCACCCCACACTAATACTGTGAGTCTCTCTAAAAATACAGTAAGTTTCACTCACTTCTAAATCACAAATGTAGAACCCCTTTGTGAAATAGGAGGAGAGTTGGAGGATTTTTTGTTGTTTGGAAATGGTGGGTTTCTTCATCACAAGTATCCTAATATTATTCTTAATGTAAATAGGTACTCTTTAGTAACACGAGATAAAATGTTGAAAGGTCATAATTATAAGTAGATCTGCATTTCATGCACCTTAGTGTAAGTATCCTTAAACTGAAGAATGAATTTCTGGACCCATAGTTGAAAGCCTGCTGGAATCCATTTCTATGTGGTTTGAAGGTAGATTGCGTATGGAATTTAATACTATAGGATCAGGAAATCCAAGAGAAGATTGAGGAGATTAGAAAATGGTTGGTGAGGTTTCAGGCAGTTCGAAGGGATCTCAGAGGCTGGGTCTAGAATCATGCTTTATCTCCGCTTTAGGCATTTCTTAGGGCTGTTACTTGAGGATAAGCTGTCTGCACCGTGGGCTCCAGGCTCAGCTGGGATACTGTTAGCAAGCGGCGTTGGGGAGGTCTGCCCCTACTCAGAAGCGCTTCGCTCGGCTGGGCTCATTCCTGAGTACTTGCGGCAGTAATGGAGGAATCCAGGGTTCACCCCTGGGGCCACTTCCCCAGGTGTACCACCTCCCCACCTGGGGAAGCAGGAAGAGGAAAGCATTCATTTCGAAAGCTGAGTTCAGCAGCAGGTGGTTTGCAAAATGAATCCCAGTGAGAAGACCAGAAGCCAGTGACGTGTTGCCCTGATAGAGTGTGTTGGGGACTTGGAATAGGGCAGTGTCCTTGGGGTCTGGTTTGGGGCAGCTTGAGTTGAAGACAGTGAAATGTCCAAATACAAAGGCCGGTACAATAGTTGGAAATAAAGGATTGAAGCTCCAATTATTCATTAGAAATGGGGCTACCATTTTGGGACCCAGAGGAATGAAGGGCTTAGGAAGGAGTGTGGAGCAGGTGGGCATGTTTGTGTTTTTTTTTAAATTCATGATTGAATGTGCCTCTTAAAAGCTAATCAGAAAGTAGCTGTCTCTCACTTGAGTTATCACATACAACTAAGGCAGTGTTTATGGATCAAAATATTTATGTTAAATGGTCAGTCTTCCTTTAAATATTAGTTTGCCATCTTATAAGTAGATTGCTTCATTTGCCTTTTTTTTTAATCTTAAAGTAACATCTTATTTGGTAATTTTATGCAACCAGTTAATGGATTAAAAAGATTAATTAAAGGAAGATAAATAGTTAGGAAAGTTTGAAGCAAAAAGAGAAAAACGTTTACTTTTAAAGTAATTTTCCCTCCAACTGAATGTTCCTACGTGCTAACGCTGGGAAGGCCAGGTATGAAGACTGGAAAGATGGGCTTTTTAATGTAAATTCAGAAATGTGGTATCAGCCTGGAGTATGATATTGGGGCAAACTTTGTTTTCAAGCTCTAGACGGGTGATGATGTTATCTGAACACAGGTCAGTCAGTGGAGAGTGGCTGGCGTGGACTGCTGAGTTTCAGCTTATGATCACGGTGGCAGGGGCATCACATATTAATCCTCTCCCCCCATCCACTGTGTGTTGGTGAGGGGTAGTGCCTCACTGATTTACACTGTGTGATCAAACCTGTGTTGATTTCACCTTTCTCGTGAGTCAGGGACCTTGCTAGTACTTCTGTTACGTATCCACAAACTCAGAATTCTCAGGCCATGAGAAGTGAAGGTGTTTGGTGGTGCCCCAGCTCAGCAGTGACAGGGCTCTACTTCAGAGTGACATCTAGAAGACAGTCACATCAGGAATCCCTGGAGGCTTCTGAAGAGACTTTCCAGGCTCGCTTCCTGGAATGTTTTGGATTTCCTCTCTGGAGGGGCAGTCTTGGCAAAGACATTTTCAGACTTGAAAACCTTTGTTTAAGACTGCTTTTGTGGGACTCGGTTCCTTCATGATCTCCCACGAACTGCTTAAAACACACACGCACACACACACACACACACGCACACACACGCACACTCGCGCACGACCTTAATTGGTTAAGGGGTTCTTCTAAGTGGTAATTGGGAGTTATATGGTTTTTCTTCAGAGGAATTTGATGTACTTTGCAATCAACTACAGTTAATTAATTGCTTTCCCATTACGTGGGTTTGGGGTATGGAGTGGCAGGTCGTGCGATCCTGTTTCGTTGGTGGAAAAGCTGAGAAATACTTTGCTCCAGGCCACACAGAAGGTGGCTGTGAGCCGGGAAGGCATCCAGGGGCCTCTGCTTACTGCTCGTTGCCTGGTTAGTCTGTCCCTCTGTCCAGAAATTCAGGGCTCAGGGTGCCTGAAGGCCTCACATTCCTGTTTTCTCTCCTGTTTGAGTCAGAGGCTAGTTACACGTGGAGCACACTTCTTCACCGAGGAATTCCGCGTTTGGGAGGCAGTAGCAGAGGGCACCAGGTGTTTACTTAAAAAGATGGAGAAAAATGCGATAGTGCAGTGTTATTATTGTTAAGAAGAATCTTTCAAAACTGGAAAACAACGGTTACTGCTTACGCAGCCAGATGAACTCCAGTAGTTAAAAAGGAAAATTAGAACCACTTTCCCGAGAAACAAGCTTTAAGTTAATACATATGTTGTTACACTGATCTAGTTAATTTTAAAAATAGTCTCTAAGACAAAAAGAGTAGGAGGAATTTTGTACTGAAAACAAATTATCTGTTACTAATCAGAAGATATTTAAACTCCATCTTCTAATGAAATTACTCAGTAGAGTCTGCACTTACATTTTCTTAAATAAGAATTTTACTTATTCAGATGTGTGTGACTTGTATGTTTATAATGCCCACTAAGAAAGGATTAGTCCTCTTTTATTTTTATTACAGAGGAGATGGTGGGAGTGATGGAGGACCTCACCTCCAAAGGGGAATCCATGCTCTACAAATACAACAGTAACTTGTTTTCAGTTCCGAGCTTTAAATTCGCTTTGCCGCTTGGCTATCATAAATAAAGAGAAGTAGAGAAAAAGCAAAGATAATTAGATGATTATGATAAATACACTATTGAATCGTAACAGTGTATACCTCCCCTAGCCAGCATTATATGACCACATCAACTTAACTGCTGAAAAATGACCATATGAAAAATCTCTGGGCTGTTAAGCTTTAACTCCATTCACTTCTTCATGGACACATACTATTAACTAGTCCAGCTAGAGCATAATTAGAGCCTTCTCACTGCTGTCTAGCTACTCATTAAGATTTCTGACGATAAAGAATGTTGATATCTAAGGCAATTTAATGTAATGATCTGAAAATGTAATAGATCTTTTCAGGGAACTTGTTGCCTGATGTATTTGCAACAAAAATACTTTTTATTCCTCGAAGCATGCTTTCCCCCCAAATTTATTTGAGAGGCTAAATAGAGAAAAGAAGCTTTGCCTAGTTCCCAATTTATATAGTGCACTAGGCTGCTTTACTTTTTGTTTTAAAAACACATATTCAAGTCCTGTTACAGAAGTTTGCATGCTGAAGAATTTCTAAGCATAAGGGTCGAGGAGTAAGAGGTACCAGATTTGGTATAAATGATGTTTCATTTTATATATGTCTATAAATCTTTTGTCCCTTTTTGGTCCGCTGGCCTTTGAGATTCCTGCTGACAAGGGCTGTGGACCCTAACCCAGCTCTTGGTCTGGCTGGCTGCGGCCTCCTGATGCTTCTGTGACACACAGAGCGTAGCGGAAGCTTGTGTTCCTCCTCTGGTCTATCCTTTACTCTCTTCTGTATTTAAAATATTAAAGTATTCTAACATAATGCATTAACATATGCTCATCGTAATTATTCAAGCCATGCAAAGGAATAAAAGTGAAAGCCCCCTTCCACATGTTTGTTTGTACACATACACATTTGTGATTTTTATACGTAAAGTGAAGTCAGACTGGGATTCTACATTGTACCTTTTGTATTTAATGCTATGTCTTGGTGATCTTTCATATCAGCCTTACTCCTTTTAATTGCCCCATAGTATTTCATTATACATAAATCAGTAATTTATTTAACAGTTCCCTTATTGATAAGTTTTTAGGTTGTCTCCCCAAATCATGTAATTACAGAAATGCCACAGCAAATATTTTTACATATGCTTTGGATATGTACACTGTTTCCGTAGGATGGATTCTTTGAAATGGAATTGCTTGGGTCAAAGAGTATGCACATTTCGAATGTCGATAGTTCTAACGGGCAGTCGTTCAATGGGTATAAAAGTTCAGTCATGCAAGATGGATAAGCTCTAGATCTGCCATACGACACAGTACCTATAGTTAATAATGCTGTTTGTGCACTTACAAAATTTAAGAGGGCAGGTCTCACGTTAAGTGTTATTAACAGACAAAAAAGGGGGAGGTATAAGAAACTTTGAGAGGCGAGGGGTATGTTTATTGTCTTGATTGTGGTCCTGGTTTCACAGGTGTGTGCATATGTTCACACTCATCAACTTGTGTGCATCAAATGTGTGCAGTATTTTTGTATGTCAGTTATACCTCAGTAGAGTTGTGTTAAGAAAAAGAATATATGCACAGTGAAGTCTAAGTACTGCATTAATTTTTTTTTTTATTTCAGAGGGAAATAGTGAAAAGTGATCAACCAAGCTTGGTTTATGTAAAAATTTTTTTGATACTCCCTACAGAAAGCAAGCATCAGTTTACACTCTATCAGTAACATACCAAAGGTTTCAACCTCGGATACAGAGTGAAATCAGCCCAGCTCTTAAAAACAAAACAAAGACCCTGGTGCCCAGGTACCACTCATGGAAGTTTTAATTGAATTGGTTTGGAATGGGGTCTGGGCATTGATGGTCTTTAAAATCTCCCCAGGGTATTAAAGTTGCTCACCTAGGATTGAGATTAACCGTTATAAATTCTAATCTGCAGGAGGTTTTTTGGTTTGTTTAATAGGGGGAAAATGTATCTTATGTGAATTTACCTATTCCTCATTGCTAGTGAGGTTCATAAAGTTTTTCATACGTCAAGTATCCATTGTATTGTATACCTTGCCTATTTTCCTATGTGGTTGTCTTTTGATTCTTGATGAAAATTAATCCTTTGTTTTTTATGTGCAAATAATTCCTCTCTGCTTGTCATATGTCAAAGCCAGATGACTGGCTTCCCCATTCTTTCCTCCAGTGATTGGAGATGCTACTTTTATCAAATATTGTCATTTCACTTTTAAGAGCTTGTTTCCAGATCTTTCTCTGTTACATTGATTTATTTGGACGTTCCATTGCTGTTTAATTACTATAGCTTTGGTATATTTTAGTATTTGATTGGCCAGAGAGTTTTCTTAAAATATTTAAAATTACTTTTTGCATATTTTCCATTCCAGATCATCTTGAGAATCAAATTAAAAAAAAATCTAAAAAATGCTGTTGGGATTTTGGTTGACTTACATGAATTTATAAATTATTTCTGGATAAATTGCAATTTTAATAACACTGAATTATCCTATTCAGGAACATGGTATGACCATTCATTTATTTAATCTTTTGTATACTTCAGTAAAACTTAATAGCTTTTCCCCCATATATTTACAACACATTTCCTGTGAGATTCACTTCTAGGTATTTTTACTATTATTATTTTGCCAATACTGGGATGGGAACTTTTATCAAATTACATATTTTGATTTGTTATTCTTAGTGTATGGAGGGTTACTCACTTTTGAATATCCAGTTACCCTCGTATCCAGTCACTTTACTGAGATATTTTTATTAATTATCGTAATTATTCAGTTCATTCTTCTGAATCTTTTTAGAAAGACTATTATATTTCCTACAAATTTTTCATCATTGCAGTAACATTCCAGTAGATCATCAATTTCTGTAAATGTTCCATGGTGGTTTAAAAAGAATGTGTAGGGAATCCTTGAATTGTTCCTTACCCGTTCCTGATTTAAAAAAATAATAATAATTCTTAGCCAGCCTGCAATCCAACAATCTGAGTCTAATTTCTTCTTTCTTCTGGAACAGCATCTTCTCTTTTTCCTTGGAGTTTCCTCCTGGTCTCATCTCTTGAGCCCTAGGTTTATGAGTGCTGAATTATCAGCATAAAATTGGCTTGCAAATAAACCGAAGGCCAAGCAATATATTTTACTAGCTTGACTTACGTGGTTCCATGCCACTCACTTGGAGCTCTGACTCTTTACCATTTCTACTCCTGAGAGATGAAGAGCATCTCTGAGCCAAGCTCTGCGCCGGGCGCCAGCCCCTCTGTCATCATTAATAAACAGTCGTTGGCAGGGTTCACGGCTCTTGCTCTATGAGTGGCATGTTTGGAGGAAAAAATGCTGAGAACATTGAAAGCCAGCTGGACGGCTGTGATGGCTGTGTCACCTCACCGGGTCTCACCCGCTGCCCCCTGACTGCAGACAGTGGGGAACAAGAGAAGGAGACCTCTGTTCCCCATTGCACCTCCGCCTGCCATCCTGTGTCACTGGGTCCGACAGGACGCCCGGAAGGAGGGCCCTGTGAGCGTGCTTGCCATCGCACTGCCACCTCCTAGCTTCTGGCACCCTTTTAGGAACCGAGTTACTCGAGCACATGATGGGTCACCTCGGCCTGCCAGCCCCTTGTCCCCTGCTCCGGGTTCCTGTGGTAATCGGAGTGGTCTCACCTGTCCACGCTGGCCGGCTCCAGCCAGGGGCCTGTGCAGCCAGAGGGATCTGTTAAGAATGTAGTCAGCTCCCGTTAGCCCTCTCCTTCCACCCAGACCAGCCACCCTTGAATATTTTCTGTCTGTTGAAAACTAAAGGCGAAAGTGCTCAGCCTGGCCTTTGGCCCAGCAGGTCGTGTGGCCCGCCTGGCCTTTCCGCTCACCTGGGCCGCCGGCCTCCTCCTGGCCTCCGCCACGTGGCCGCACCCGCTCCTTCCGTCGCGCCGGCCCCTCCTCCCGTGCGGACCTCCGCGCAGGCTTCTCTCCTCAAAGCCCCCGTGTGGGTGTCCCTGGCCCTCTGCCCCTCTCCCTCCTGGTACCTCTTGGACTTAAATTTCCGTTTATTGGGATGGGCTTTAAAAAATTAAAATCGCTCTTCGCCACTGAACTGTGAGCTCCATAAAAGTAAAGACCACGTCTGTTTTTGTTTACCAGGATGTCTCTAAGGCCTGGCATCGGACTCGACAAATAGTTAAGTAAATAGGAAGCAAATTTGTTGAATGAAAGAATACAGAAGTGATTTCAGGCAGCTTTCTCCCTGTTTTACTCTTGAATACATGCTTCATCTCAGCTTAGTCATGTTTATTTCTTCCTTATCAGCAGTAAGGGGAGGGGTTTACTCTCTGTACTGGATAGGGTAATACTTCTTTATTTCAAAGATTTTATTTAAATCCAGGAAAAACATTATTTTTTAAAATGTCCTCTATTCATCTTTTAAGAAGAAATTTTGAGAAAAGTGAGAGAAAGCAGCATTCGCCTGATCTCGGCATGTTTGAAGCGTGATTGCAACCACGGACGTCGGCCTCCTGGTCATGGAAAGGAACCTGAGCTGGTAAACTATCCTAAGGCCGGTGGAGCCTGGAGATGTCTGAGAAGCAGCAGGGGATGGACGACAGCTAGCAAAAGAATTGCATTAATTCAAGACGTAGAAAAGCTTATTGGAAGCGTTCTTCAAAACCCTTCAGAAGCTAGTAAAATAATATTTTA
Organism: Globicephala melas; assembly: GCF_963455315.2. Taxonomy (NCBI): domain Eukaryota; kingdom Metazoa; phylum Chordata; class Mammalia; order Artiodactyla; family Delphinidae; genus Globicephala; species Globicephala melas. Next base: position 550,240 of record NC_083315.2, on the reverse strand, counting down.
CTGCGTTTTTCTCCAGCTCTTAAAACCTCACAAATGCAAATGCGTGATAAAATGTGAAGATAAGTATTGGCAACTAATTGCATTCTCAGGGGAGATTTAATTGAAAAGGGGCATATTCGTGTATTTGTACTACTTCTCTTCAGTAAGATGTTTATGGCATCTGCTCAAAGTAGAACGGACATTTGAAAATCCTTTGACACCGCTGGTATTTAAAGAATAGCAACTGGCTAACATTTGTGGCTCTGTACATTGAATATTTTGGCTCCCATCCGCTGGTATTCATTCTGAAAGATTTATAATCCTTTGGGGAGTGTGGTCAGTGACAAGAGTAGAAGTAAATCCTGAAATGTGGAAAAACTAACTTTCCCTCATAAAAACCTGTTCTAAAAAAAATCCCTCAAGCCTATGACTATGTTTCCAGATTTTCAGAAAAGCTGATGATTTACAGAAAAAAATATTTTTTCTATAAGGATCTAACCTCTTAATGATAAATGTAAATTTTCCATCATTTGGCTTCAAAACTGGCCTAGAGATAATTCAGCAAAATACAGGGCCTTACCTTTCGGGCATCAGCTGCAGTTACATGGCTTTTAAAAATGTATGTCGTCAGTTGTAGCGTCAGTAATAAAACTCAAAAGGTGGAAATAGTCTACGAGAGACAAATGAAAAGCACTTGAACTCGGAAGCAAAGCTTGTGCTGAGCGTCTAAGTAGAAAAGTGCTATCATCACAGAAACTAGAATGCAGGCATAGGGGTCAAGAAGGTCCTCCATTACGTGCGACCGAGAACGGCAGGACAGAACATCCCTGTCCAGGGAGTGGCCTGGGGGGCGGAAGTGCTTTTGGACGACTTCTCGCCTCCTGCTTTTGCTTGAGTCTGCAGCCGCCGGCTCAAGAGCCCGCTCGACCCGAGGCCCTCGGCTTCCATTTCAAACCTTTCATGTAGGAGCCCACCTCTGTTCCTGCAGGTGCCCCGGGAGGATCCTTCTGCCTCCTTTCTCCATTTAAATTCAGAAAAAGAGCCTTGTTTCCCTTATTTTCTTTGCTTTTCCTTTTTCTGTATTATTTTCCTTAATTAATTATGGTTAGCACTTAGATTCTTCCTTATGGTTTACAAAATATCTACCTTTTTCTAAGAGGTGCTGGCATGTGGGATCCCGTGTCTGACAGCAGTGACAGAGGGTGTATTGCGTTATGTTTTAAAACCCACTGTGGGGACATTGGTGGTGTTGAAATTTCTCTTGATATCGAGAAAAAGATGCTAAAAGCTATAAGAACAAAACTTACTATTTTAAATGTAAGTAACAGAATTAAGGCTCTGGTCATTCTAAACTTAATCTTGAATATGGAGGACAGCCTAGAGTACCCAGAGGGAAAGTTAGAATGAAAGCAGAAATGGCGCTCATAGCATTTTTAGAGAAGTGGAAGGAATGTTCTGGAAAGGAGTTAGTAGGAAGTCTGAGCCTAAGCGTTTCCTTCCTCACTTGCTGATGCTCACCCTCTACTGATCCCACTTTAGTTTCTTATGTTAAAAGAAACATATTGTGTTGAATTCACAGAGGATTGGCATGTGCGCATTTGTGTGATGTGAAGGAGGGGGTGGGTAGCTTGAAGATAGTTTCCATTTTTTGTGCTCAGTCTGTCTATCTGCATACACACGTATGTAATATATAGCAATATAAAGTAATGATTTGCAAATGATGATAAATATAATTTGAAGGTGTCTTCCCTCAAAAAAGAGGTTTATTCGAGGCCATTGCTACTATGTTTTGAGGTAGAAATCCAGGGCTGTCGTTTATGAACACCTTTTACAAAAATAGTTTATTCTTGGCTCCATTAGAAATGTTGCTTTTGTGCCTTATGAACTATTTTGGGGACTCTTATTTACCAACCACTCTCAATAGCAGTACAAGCAATGCGTACTATGCTGTGTGCTTCGAAGCTTTTCGAAGCGTTCATGATCAGGGGACATTGCTTAAGAATTCCTGCAGTGAATTCTGAGTTAATTTCCTGGCAGGCCTGGTTCACCGATCAATCACTACGAATTTTTGAATCTCTTGGATTTCTCTAAAAAGCAATTCCCCACTGCTCTTCACTTGTGGTGATTGGCTAAACAGACACTGACTTGCATGCTGGTGGGCCAGCGTCGCGTTCGCGACAGTGAAGCGGTCTTTCTTCTCCCTCAGTCCAGCCATCGGTAGGTCCCCGGGTCTAATGGAACTACCTTGTCTTTCTCAGCCCCACGCCCTCACTCCACTGACGCTCGGTCCCCGTGTGGACGGCTGCGCTGCTTCCCACGTGGCTTTGCCTTCCCCAGGTTTCCTCTGTCCCAGACTGTTCTGTGTACACGTGTAAGAATAATTTTCAGACACGGTTTGCGCTGCAGAGTACACAGTTCAGGGACTGCCTGTTACCTCCACATAAAACTCACGTTCCTCAGACCATCTCTCAGGGCTCGCCCCCGGCTCTATTTAATATCGTAATGCCACCTAATGTCGCAGCTGTTGAAAGCAGGCAGACCACCTTTCCGTGGTGACTCTCGACTGGAGCAATATCTTATGACGCCCTGCGCAGCTTTCTTGGGCTTCAGCTCTGCGTGATTCATTTAACAAATTATAATCCACTCGGAGGAAAAAGAATTGAATATGCTGTGTATGGGGTCACGCACTTCCCGGCTCATGGATTCATCACCCTTTAGCAAATTTCCATGGGAGTGTGAGCTTATTTAACCTTCCTGTGGCCTTGCGTCTTTGCAGGGAGGAAATCAGACGGCTACAGTGATCGCATTGTGTTGCATGCAGGACTTCAACTTAGCGCAAGAGACCTGCCAGTTGGCGATCAGGGATGTTGGAGGCCTTGAAGTTTTAATAAACTTACTTGAGACAGATGAAGTCAAATGTAAGGTGAGTGGCTGGCTCACGGTGGACGAGGAGCCTCGTTCACGCCTTCACCTGCTTCTCTTCTCAGTGCTGGGCGTCTGCCCTTCCTGCTGCTTGTTTCTTGTCTTTATGATTACTGACAACCCGCTTCTGCTATTAGCTATTAGCTGCTCTTGTCAACTCTCTGCTTTTCTTCCTTCTCTTTTGGCTCTTTTCCATTAGCGTGTGCTTCTTAAATGATGAACGTTTGTTTACTTAATTGAAGGAAAATGCGGGGGGATATGTGTAACACCTGGGAATAGAAACTGTTCCCTTAAAAAACTTAATTGGGGAAGGATTTTAGGTAGCTTGGAATTTTTAAAGAATATAGCACTGCTTACGTATTAAGCACCCATTCATCTATAACTTCTTCTTCTCGTTTAGATTGGTTCGTTAAAAATCCTGAAGGAAATCAGCCATAATCCTCAAATCAGACGTAATATTGTTGACCTTGGGGGCTTGCCAGTCATGGTTAATATTCTTGACTCTCCACATAAGAGCCTGAAATGTTTGGCAGCTGAGACAATTGCGAACGTCGCCAAGTTTAGGAGAGCCTGGCGGGCGGTGAGACGCCATGGGGGCATCACCAAACTGGTGAGTAAGTACCACTCAGGGCAGCGGGCACCCCGCCGTCCTTCCCGGCTCCTCCCGGATATCAAATAACCACTGGGCGTGCTCTGGGAATCTTCTTTTTGTGTAACGTGTCCTTGAAAATTATTTTTGTGTATTTACATTGGCAAGTAGCCAGAAAACATGTTCAACCTCACTTTTCAAAGAAATACAAACTTAAACAAATAGAAGTAACTTTTACGTATCCCATAGGTAGGGATACACTCGTGTGTGTGGGCAGCGTCGGTAAGAGGGTGGTGACTTACTTCACTCAGTCTGAAACTATCAGAACATGGTTAATCAACTCTACTCCAGTATAAAATAAAAAGTTAAAAAAAAAAAAGAGAGGGTGGTGAGACCCTCTGCACTGGAACACTGTCTGGTAGCCCGTGTCCTCTGCCGTGGTGACCTCACTATGAGGAGGTGTCCTCCATGGAGACAGTCAGAGCTGCAGGCACTCACTCATCTCATTGCTACTTAGAGGAGTGACAGCTGAAAACAGCATGTTTTACAGTGTGAGGTTAGTAAAATAATAGGCATCATATCCACAAGAAGTGTCCACTGGCTGCTGTCAGTATTGTGTTTTGGAAGTTTACATAGTAACAGGGAATGTTTAATATTATACAAAATCATAACAGGATTAAAAACTGATGATACCCATGATCCCAACTTTTAAAGACCAGAGCTAACAAGTACAGAAAAATCACTTGAAATAAATACACAAAATTGTTCATCAGGGGTTTTCTCAGAAATGACCACCACATTTCCTTCCTACTTTTCTACATTTGCCAGTTTGCTGTGTGTTACGTTTATGTTCAGAAAAAATGATTATTTCAATAACTATCGCTGAAAGAAAGAAGCAGGCTCAGTGCCCCTGCCACGGCAGGAGGGACCTTCATGCAGTGCAGTATGGAAGCGCGTTTGTATCCTCACTGGATCTTGAGTCGCTTCCACGGCTTTTATCACGCTGGATTGTCACCACTTCCCTACTTTAGGTTCCTGAAGATGAGAGACGTGTCTTATTCATCCTAGTGTCCTCCTCAGCACCTCGCCCAGGACCTCACACATATAAACAGTTAATAAATATCTATCGAGTTCATATGGATTTAATGTGAATACGTACACAGTGAAACACGTTCAGAAATTTACTGAAAGAGGTTCTGTGTGTTCACTGTATCCACTTGTAATCTGTAGAGCACTGTACCTTATAATCATTTGCCTCAAAAACAAGGTGGACTTATGGCTGGATAGATGGGTGAATAGATAGTTAGCTATGTGATAAAACAGACGTGGAAGAATGTGAATTATAGAATCCAGGTGGTGAGTATGTGGACGTTGCTGTATTCTTTCAGCCTTTGTGTGTGTTTGAGAATTTTCATAATAAAACGTTGGGGGGAAAGTAATTATTACTGTGATTATCATTGTCCTGCTTAAATAATGAAATCGTATGGTAGGCTGACATGGCTGTCCACCGAAACTACTCCATGAGAATGAAAGACAGAACACTTATGCCTGATGTGTGATTTATGGACATCTTATGCGTCATGTTTAGGGCCTTGGAGTTTGGACAGTTACAGTCACGTAGTCAAAATAATGACATACATTTTAATTTAATTTTAAATAATAGCAAAATTAGGAACAGGAAAGACCATTAATGGATAAACTTGAAATTGCTAGGTTGGGAACACATCTGACTTCTCAGCCAGGATTGGGGATCCACTTTTGGTTGGGTACGTGTGTTGCGGGGGAGTATGTAACACGCAGGCAAGAGTCCCCAACGAAGACTGGAAATGAGGGACATCACACAGTACAGAGATGAAGCCGTGGGCTGATTATGGCCCCAGAGCAAGGGAACCAAGGGCAGGATCAGAGCAGGCAGGAGGGCACTGGCCACAGTGGGGTCTGGGCACCTAGATGGCATTCAGGCTCTGGAGGGGCAGCTCGATAAGACTGGGCAGAAGGTGTGACGCCTGAGCAAGCAGGGAGAGTGCACCCAGGCTGGAAGCACTGCACGTCCAGGGCCGTCAGTCCCGAGGCCAGTTTACGTGCGCCTCTGTATGTAGAGCGTACTCAGTCCTTTCACTGAAAACCATTTCAGATGCCTCTAGAGGTGTAGATCTGCAGAACAAGGTGGTGGGAATCCAAGTATAAATATAAGTGTAAATAAATGTATGTCCCCGACCACAGTGATGTCACAGCCTCATGGTCGTGGGGATGTGAGGGCAGCGGGGATATGGGCAAAAATATAAGCATAATGGTGAGTGTATTAGGTAGTTCGAGGAAGTCAGTACTGGGAATAGTGGAGGAACTAAGAGGGGGTGATCAATCAACTCTACTTGGAGAAGGAGGGTCAAGAAACAAATGAACATAACGAAACACACACACACAGATACAGAGAACAGACTAGTGGTTACCACTCTGGGGAGAGTGGAGGGGGTGGGGACAATACAGAGGATTAAAAGGTACAAACTACTATGTATGAAATAATTAAGCAACAAGGATATATTGTATGGCACAGGGAAATATAGATATTATTTTACAATAACTTTAAATGGAGTATAATCTATAGGATTATTGAATGTTGTACAGCTGACACTAATATAATATTGTATATCGACTAGACTTCAATGAAAAATTTAAAAACTTAAATGAATTAGTTAATTAACTAGGATAGAAAATTTTTTTAAATAATCGTTTTCTTAAAAAAAAGAGAGGCTGGAGAGAGGAGATGTCACCTTTCTTGAGTCTTGAAAGGTGAGTAGGTATCTATCAGGCAGACACATCAGGCAAAAGCATTTAAGGAGGATGAAGCCACGTTGGTAAAGGCCCAGAGCTGGGAAACAACACTGAATGTTTGGAAACTAAGTGGTGTAACGTGGCCAGACCTCGGGTGAGGTGGGCTGAGCCATGAGAGACGAAGATTGAGGGCCACGGGCATCTCACACAGTCTTGTCCAAGAGCTGCGGAGTTTGGACTTAGTACAGATAACGAGGGAATAACTAGTACATAGACAGGTACTTTTAAACCGTCTTCCCCGTGTTCAAACCCATTGTCTTGCTGTCCTGGGCCCGGTAGTTACCTGGAAGCCGTGTACATCGTCTTCCCCCACCCTGTCCTTGAGCCATAATTAATTAGACCATGAGTGTCCTCCTGATGCAAATCAGGGTCCTCTCTCCAGGAGTTTGGGGTTAGGAATCAGTGACTCAGTCCGGGCTACTGCCTTCTAAACGGTGGCCGTGGTTCAGTGGGCAGTATCCATGGGATCTGGTCTCCGGTTACGCGTGGGATTAAGACAGCTCTGGGAAGCCTGGCTTCCCGTCCTCCCCGGCCACTCTGCTGTATGCATGTAAATTGCCTCTCCCTCAAGGGCTTCAGTGACTTTGGTTACTGCCGAGAAGAGAAAGGATCCTGGCTGCTGTGCGTTTGGTTTAGTTGGTTTCGGCAGTGCAGGGGGAGGGCTGTGTCCTCCAAAGAGGCCTCGTGGTTTTAAGAGCCTGGTTGGTTCGGGCCATTCAGCTCTCACTGGAAAGTTCTCCTGGCTTTAGGGAGCCTACTTTTCTGAGATAGCAGGGACGGGGGTGTGCTTTACAAATCTTACTAATGTAAATGTTAGAGCTGTATTAAGAAAATACTCTCTTGGGGGCTTAAATTCCTGTGGGAAGGAAATGTACAAGCTTCCAAGTCTGGAGGAAGGTGTTTCGAAGGTTCTGTCTGTTTCTTTGACTGCTGTGTGGTGCAGAAGTTAATTTCTGAGAGGATTCCTACTTCTGAGGGAGGTGAGCTTGGTAGCAACCCTGCAGCGATTGCGGGGTGGGTTAAGTCTTTTTTTTTTTGAAGCCAGGCTGGCCCTAGGTTCTTTTGCAAGCTGTGACAGCCAGATATTGGAAGTCCACCTCACACCCCAAATATATGCCAGTGACTGTAGGGCACTAACTCTCCTCATTAAAGACTGGGACCTGTATAGGTCAAAATCTCCTATTAGGGTGGGTGCTCCCCTAAACGATGTCATCTACAGCCTGGCAGCATTAACTTTTTTTTTTTTTACATCTTTCTTGGAGTATAATTGCTTTACAATGGTGTGTTAGTTTCTGCTTTATAACAAAGTGAATCAGCTATATATACACATATGTATATCTCCTCCCTCTGGCGTCTCCCTCCCTCCCACCCTCCCTATCCCACCCCAGCGTTAAGTCTTATCTCGAAGATCCCCGCTTGTGTTGTATTGATCTGTTCTCGTAGGTCGCTCTGCTTGACTGTAGTCAGCATGCCACAGAGCCTGCGGAGCGGAGCCTGTACGAGGCCGACGATGGGGAGGTGGCCCGCTGCGGGGCACTGGCGCTGTGGAGCTGCAGTAAGAGCTACGCGAATAAAGAAGCCATTCGTAGAGCTGGGGGCATCCCTTTGTTGGCTCGGTTACTGAAGACTTCTCATGAAAACATGCTAATCCCGGTGGTGGGGACGTTGCAGGAATGTGCCTCAGAGGTATGCAGCCCAGCTCTGCTTCCCTTGCTCTCATTCACCTTGACTTTCTTTAGCGGAAACATAACTTTTAAGGTTAACACGACTGCTAAGGAATTTTTTTTAAGAAGTCACCCTTCTATTTGAAAGAGAAGATCAGACTAATGGAAAATTAATTACATTGATACCTGGATGGTATATTTTTGAAAATGCTGACTAAATTCTCTTATTGTTATAACGGTGTGTTAAACTTGGACTTTGGTGTTTATTTACTAAGAAAGTTTTTTCAGTGTAGTTATTAATAAATGTGGGAATAGACACTTACATTTATGCATGTTTATGCAATATAGAACTATTAAAGTTTACTTTCCTAGGAAAACTACCGAGCTGCAATCAAAGCTGAAAGGATAATTGAAACTCTGGTAAAGAAGCTGAATAGTGAAAATAAGCAGCTGCAGAAGCACTGCGCCATGGCCATCTACCAGGTGCGGCGGCTCCTCCTCACGGGGTTTAAGGTGCTGTTTCGTGAGGTCCCATCCTCCGGGGATGGCGCTCGGGAATCTGCATTTTTAACAAGATCCCCCTAGGGGCTTTCATGCACACACAGGTGTGAGAACCACTGTCCTGTGGTAACGGCAGATGCCTCTGAATGTCAGAGAGAGATCCGCTCCAGCATGTCTGATACTCACAATTCTGTGAGACACTCACATGTCTGTCTGCTGAAATGCTGGAACTTTGGTGTAAAATAGCCAGGGATGTACGTGGTGCTTCTGTGTCGCCTTCATATATCCTATTCAAACACGCGGTCTCGGGAAATAAATCTCCCACCAGGACGAGATAGATGCATGAGTGTGTGTGTGTTGTGTGCGTATTCCTGTTTTATCTTTTTATTAATTTGCCGATTTTAATCTTCATTAACTTTTTGTGGGTTACAAGTTTCATAGTATACAAAAAAAGTAGATTAGAATGGTAAAGGGGAAGAAAAGATGGCTTTGACAAGTTCATACTTGGCTGGCTATTGGCAGCACCAGCTTCTGCCTAGCTAGAGTAGATCTGCTAGAAGAATGCATCTCAGAATGTGCAGAGTGAGAGAATGTGCCAGAAAGATGGAGTCAGAGAGGGGTTCGGGTCAGCCAGCAGAGGGTCGCACGAGTTCTCTGGGGCGGCCATAACTGTACACACTGGGTGGCCTAAACAACAGCAATCTGTTTATTCACAGTTCTGGGAGCCGGAAGTCTGAGATCAGGTGTCAGCAGGGTTGGTTCCTTCTGAGGAATCTCTCCTTGGCTTGTAGATGGATGTCTTCATGTTCCCCTGTCATTCTCCCTCTGTCTTCACATGGTCCTTCCTCTGTGCCCTAATACCCTCTTCTTAGAAGGACACCAGGCGTTCTGGATTCGAGCCCACCACAATGATCTCATTTAACTGTTATTACCTCTGTCACATTCTGACGCACAGGGGTGAGGACCTCAGCGTCTGAGTTTTGAGGGACATAGCTCACTCGTAACAGGGATATGTAATAGTCTTTTTTATTTTTAATTTTTATATAATTTTAACGGTTACTTTTCCATTTACAGTTATTACACAATATTGGCTGTCTTCCCCGTGTTGTACATACACCCCCGAGCCTGTCTCACACCCAGGAGTCTGTGCTTCCCACCCCCCCACCCCGTGGTACCCCTCCCCTCTCCCCACTGTAAACCACTAGTGCGTTTTCTGTATCTGTGAGTCTGCTTCTTTTATGTTATATTCACTAGTTTGCTGTAGTTTTTAGATTCCACATGTAAGCAATAGCATACAGTATTTCTCTTTCTCTGACGTATTTCACTCAGTACAATGCCCTCCAAGTCCATCCATGTGCTGCAGGTGGCAGAATTGTGTTCTTTCTTATGGCTGAGTAGTATTCCATTACGTATTATATATACATGTATCACTTCTCCTATATCTCTTCATCTATTGATGGACACTTAGGTTGTTTCCATTTCTTGGCAATTATAAATAGTGCTGCTGTGAACATTGGGGTGCATGTATCTTTTTGAATTAGTATTTTTATTTTGTTGGATAAATGCCCAGGAGTGGAAATGCTGGGTCATATGGTAGTTCTCTTTTTAGTTTATTGAGACACCTCCGTACCGTTTTCCACAGTGGCTGCACCAATTTACGTTCCCACCAGCACCGTACAAGAGTTCCCTTTGACTTGTATGTATGCCTCATATGAGTATATTTTAAGGATCAGTTAGAAATAGTGATTAATTTTTTAAAGTTGCAGTTGAGCCAGAGCTGAACGTCGCTAATAGAAGGTAGACGTGGCAGGTGCTGTGTGATGCAGTGTGAAGAGGACTTCTTGTAGGGGCCCTCGTGGGTGATGCACGATATGCAGTTCATGGCCTTAGAGAACAACTGTACACTTAGACTAATATCAAACCTATGCTAAACTTGGCATCTTTGGGCTCTATAAACTGGGAAGGATCATGTGTTGGGAACATCTGTGCAGCCTGTATTTATTTCAAAGGTTGACACAAGCATGTCAACCTCAGATAAACATGTCTGAATAACATATCAGTTGCTGTTGATATAACCCACTGCTCTGGGCGTAGAAACGCTGTTGGGGAAATTCCTCACTTCTTAGATTTTGGGGGTCATTAAAGATCTGACGGAATCCCCATCACTCATCTATCTACTATGTTTTCCCAAGGCTCTGGGTTACAGCACTGCAGAAATCCTCCATCCATGCATGTGGTGTTCTAGGTTCCTTGCCAACCTCTGCGTCTGTCTTGGTAGAGGCCCAGGCTACCCCAGAACTGGCTTGGGAGGATTGCCAAGTATGTAGAAACCTCTAGACATTGCCAAAACCCCGTAAAGGAAGAGCGGTCCTGTCAGGCAGCTGCCAGTATAGAGACAAGAGTTGTATTTTACTTGAAGCCTCCTTCAGGAAATGCTACTCTCTGAAAAGAGGTCTCCCAGCTACTAGAATGGCAGCCTTTTTAGCAGTCACTGAAAGCTTGATACGCCTTGATCAACGCCAGCGTCTGATTTGGCTTTTGTGTAGTGTGCCGAAGATGAGGAAACCCGCGAGCTGGTTAGGCTGCATGGAGGACTCAGAGCCCTGGCTTCTCTCCTCAGTAACACTGACAATAAGGAACGGCTGGCCGCGGTCACAGGGGCCACATGGAAATGTTCCACCAGCAAAGAGAATGTGACCAAGTAAGTGGAGGCGTCCAATGTTCCGTATTAAAATATGGCCATCAAAACATGTCCTTCTATTTTCATGCTATTTTATATAAAGGGTTGATTCTAAGGCTACTCCTGTGGTTTTCAAAGCTGTACATTTTGGACTAGGTTGGCAGAATTAAGGGATTCTTCCCATCCCACCATCCGACAATGGTTTTTGTGCCTCAGTAGGAGAAAGGGGTGCTGACGTAAGCTCCCTGTGCCAATGGCCTCCTTTGCATGTGGGCAGCCATGTAAATGAGAAGTGTCCCTGATATTTCCTGCAGAGACCTAGCAAGGTGAGGGAATGAATTTCCCACAGAATCTTTAGAAATGGAAGTGGTTTTATTCTTTTTCTTTTGCTAAAGATAAATGAGTCAGCTAAATGCCAACTAACCATGCTAGTCTTAAAGCGTGGTCATTTTCAAAACGATTTCATTGAATTTTAAAGTATTTGTAAACTTCATGACCACTTGATTGATTTTAATCTTTGAATTTATCTTTTTGTATATTTTTAGAGTTTACACACTCTGTGATGGGTGTTCTGGAGCAACTCTTTCCCGTTTCAGGGTGGTGACTTTCTTTAACAAGAAATTCACATGTTCTGTTTAACACACACCGAAGGTGTATTTTGCTTTGTTCGTGTAAAGTAATTCCTGTAACCTGAGGGAAAACCCTTAGCACAGTGGGGTTGTCGGCGCCCAGCTTTGGAAGCAGCTGTAGTGTCTTACGGGCTGTACAGTGCAGCGCTTAAGGGCACAGAAGGTCGGGTGTGGAGGTTGACTTCACTGTTTACCAAGCTTCACATTAGCCTTTTGACAACGGGGTTGTAGCAGCATCCATGCCACAGGGTGGCTGTAAAGATGGAATGAGCATACGGTCGGCATTTAGTAAATTTTAGCTATCAGTATTATCACTAACATGATTATCAGCTAACTTTATACCCAAAATAATACTGTTCGCCTCTTTTCCTCCCTTCCCACCCTCTTTTGCTTGTGGTGAACTTAGATTTCGGGAATACAAAGCCATTGAAGCCTTGGTGGAACTTTTAACGGACCAGCCGGAAGAAGTGCTCGTGAATGTAGTTGGTGCGTTGGGAGAGTGTTGCCGAGAGTCTGAGGGCAGAGTCACCGTCCGCAAACGTGGTGGCGTCCAGCCACTCGTGGACCTCCTCGTGGGAACAAACCGAGCTCTACTTGTCAATGTCACAAAAGCGATCGGTGCTTGTGCACTAGAGCCCGAGAGTATGGCGTAAGTGGCCCTGAAGGCTTTTATTTGGGAGAGTTAGGGGAACACTGGAGAGGACGGAATGGTGTCATCTCTTGGAACCGGTGTGCACAAGTGACGGAAAAGTGAAATGTGCCCACATAGAAATAACACAGGGTGACCAAATCATGAATTACCGAGGCACCTTGTTCCCTCAGATGAGCTGGAGGGTTTTGATTAAAATAGCCAGTAATCAATCAAAACAGTGGGGGAATTATCATTAGGGGAATCATCTATACTTTATAGATATTGATCACGATAATATAATAATACAACTGACAAAAAGAGAAGGGTGGATGAGTAGGTGTGCAAATTTTATCTTGCAATAAATAAATCAATAGATAGTATTTAAAACATAATTTTATCTATCTGTCTATCCATCCATCCATCCATTTATCTATATCTTTCTTTTTTAAAACATATTTATCCATTTATTTTGGCTGCTCTGGGTCTTCGTTGTGGCACACGGGGTCTCTGTTGCAGCGTGTGAGACTTTTAGTTGCAGCACACGGGCTTCTTAGTTGCAGCGTGCGTGAGGGATCTAGTTCCCTGACCAGGGATCGAACCTGGGTCCCCTGCATTGGGAGCGTGGAGTCTTACCCACTGCGCCACCAGGGAAGTCCCATCTATCGATCTCTCTTACCTATCCATACATCCTTTTATCTAGCTGTAGGCATAAAGAGATACCTGGAGTAATTTATATTAGCTGTTAACAGTGATTATTTCTGGATGGTAGGATTTGGGATATTTTCTACTTTCTTTTTTATATTTTCTATACAATTTGTATGATGAATATGTATCATCTTTAAAAAAATTAAAGTTCTTGTTTAGTACCTTGCACAGTACCGTTTTACTCTGAACAGCAGTGCATGATGGTTAAGAGTACAGGTTCTGGAACCATTGCCTGGAATGCCAGTCTCACCACTTACCAGCTATGTTTCCTTCAGAAAATCATTAAACTACTTGGTGCCTTGGCTACCAAATATATAAAATGGGGACAGTCATGCTACCAGTCTCACTGAGTTGTTGTAATGATTGAGTGAATTAATATATGTAAAATGCTTGATACATGATAGTGCTAGGTAAATGTTGGCTAGTATCATTCACATAGCAATAGCTTTAATGAACAACAATTTAAACCAATAATACATAAATACAAAAAAAAGTCAAAGGGTCCAGTGTCTGTACTCATCTATAGATGAGTCCATTCTGTGTTTCTCGCTTTTTTAAAATAATTAATTTTTGGCTGTGTTGGGTCTTTTTTGCTGCACACGGGCTTTCTCTAGTTGCAGTGAGCAGGGGCTACTCTTCATTGCGGTGCGTGGGCTTCTCATTGCAGTGGCTTCTCTTGTTGCGGAACACAGGCTCTAGGCACACGAGCTTCAGTAGTTGTGGCACATGGGTTCAGTAGTTGTGGCTCATGAGCTCTAGAGCGCAGGCTCAGTAGTTGTGGCACACGGGCTTAGTTGCTCTGCGGCATGTGGGATCTTCCCGGACCAGGGCTCGAACCCGTGTCCCCTGCATTGGCAGGCGGGTTCTTAACCACTGCGCCACCAGGGAAGCCCCCTGTGTTTCTCTTATATCAGATTACTCATGTTATTTAACTGGCTATAAATCGAGAACAAGAGGACCCTAAATGGGGCCCTTTCGGCTGCAGTCAAGGAGCTTCGACGGTGTGGCATAGGCATGTCAATAGGCAATTATAATTCAGGCCTTTGTGCGTCATGCTAAGTGTGAATTTTGCTTTAAAGTCAATTGAAGGTTTTTAAAGGGTTTTAAGTATAACCTGAAACAGAGAAGCTTGTTTAGGAGATCACTGCCGGCCAGAGGTGAAGGTGGTTTAAACTAAGCCTGTGGAACATATTACACTAAAGAACAAAAAAAATGACAGAGTAGAGAGAAATAAAGGGAGAGAATGGATAAGACCGGGTGAGTGAGTGAACATGAGCTGTGAAGAAGAGGGGGAGTCGTGAGGGCTATTTAGCTTTCTGACTTGGGTGGCTGGATGGATAATTGTAGCACTTGCTGCTACAGGGAAGACAGCTGGGGGACTGGTGGGGGCAGAATGAACTTCACTAGGGGAGAAACAAAGTCAGTTTGTCCTTAGTGATATATTCATTGTCTAACCCAGTCCCAGGCTCAGGGTAGGCACTCAGCAAACAGTTACCGTACACTAAATGAATGGCGAGTTCAGTTACGTTGGGTACACGTTGAGGTTCTCATGGGACGTCTCTGTGGTGATGGCAACTAGCCAATTGGATATTCATTCATGTCTAAAGCTTAGGATAGAATGTGGGCTGGGCATATAGCATTATGAGTATTTGGTAACTTAAGTGATGAGTATATGTGAGATTGTGAGGAAGAGAAAGAAAGGGAAACGAGAAGGACAAAAACAGAGTTCTGTTGCATCCAATCTTTGAAGGAGAATGAATGGACCAGAGAAGAGGTGCCTATAAAGAAATGCAGAAGGGACAGCCAGAGTTGTGAGGGAAGCCAGAAGAGTGAGTTACTGAAGAAACAAAGGGAAGAGAGTGTTTAAGGAGAGAAGGTGATCAAAAGTGTCAAATTCTATGACAAAGCCTCATAAGATAGACTAAACTGTTCCTTCTTGTGTGACACGGAGGTTGATGAATCCTTTTGTGCTTGTGTGAATATGGTTTTCCCACAGATGGTTTTAGAAACACACAAAGTCAGTTTTAGAAAACAGTGTTTTGGGTTGGTAAGAATCCCAACAGCGTTACATCTGGCATCATATATCAGACATGGCTCTTATTGCTAGATTTGCAGGATTTATTGAGTCTTCAAGCTTTAAGTTAAATGGTAAGGAAATGAGAAGTAACTTTGCCTTGTGTAAGGCTTAAATAATTCATAGGTTAGGAACTCGTTCTAATGATGAGCAGTCTTATGTTTTAATGATATGTCTGTGGCTATGGCTACAACGTAGGTTGCATGTGAGGATGAACGTACATACGCAGCAGAGTTTTATTAACTCTGTGTGCTAGTACGCACAGTTTTCTTCCCGTATCTATTTCTCAGTAAGAATAAGAAACATCGTAATAATAACAGTTTGGCTACTGACTCAAAAATGATTTTTAAGACAACAGTGATTTCATAAAACTCTACTGACTTTTCTCAGTACATCAGAATACTGCTTTTAAAGACTCAGCATAAAGAGTTTCATATTAATTATACCCTTCCTGAGGAACTAACGTGGAGCAACAGGTATCCCAACGTAGTAGGTTCATGAAAAAGTAGATTTATTCATGCTGAATTTTCTTTTCTTGTTGACTTTTTAATGTCTATTTGATACGTACAGAATTCATCTGGAGGTAATTTGGCCTTCAAGTATATAAAAATCACATCAACATTACAAAAAACAGTTAACGCTTGTGTTCTGAGGAGTGTAACTTTCTCATAAAATACTATAACATTTCAAACAATTAAAAAGTATTCATGCTGAAAACTTAAATATCTAAAATTTCTTTTCCATACCTCAGGATCTTTACTTTCTTTTAAACTTTTTTTTAATTTTTATTTTTTAATTGAAGCATAGTTGATTTACAATGTTGTGTTAGTTTCAGGTGTACAGCAAAGTGATTCATATATGTGTATTCTTTTTCAGATTCTTTTCCCATATAGGTTATTACAAAATATCGAGTATAGTTCCCTGTGCTATACAGTAGGTCCTTGCTGATGATCTATTTTTATATATAGTAGTGTGTATATGTTAATCCCAAACTCCTAATTTATCCCTCCCCTCCTTTCCCCTTTGGTAATCACAAGTTTATTTTCTATGTCTGTGAGACTGTTTCTGTTTTATAAATATAAGTTCATTTGTATCATTTTTTTTAGATTCCACATATAAGCAATATCATATGATATTTGTCTTTCTCTGTCTGACTTACTTCACTCAGTATGACAATGTCTGGGTCCATCCATGTTGCCTCAAGTGGCATTATTTCATTCTTTTTTAAGGCTGAGTAGCATTCCATCGTATACATGTGCCACATCTTCTTTATCTATTCATCCATTGATGGATATGTAGGTTGCTTCCATGTCCTGGCTATTGTAAATAGTGCTACTGTGAACATAGGAGTGCATGTATCTTTTCGAATTAGAGTTTTCTCTGGGTGTATACCCAGGAGTGGAATTGCTGGATCGTATGGTAGCTCTATTTTTAGTTTTTTAAGGAACCTCCATCCTGTTCTCCACAGTGGCTGCACCAATTTACATTCCCACCAACTTAACTTTTATTTTGAAATAGCATAAGACTTACAGAAAAGTTGCAAAAGTATAGAGTGCATGGTACAGAGTTCCCATATACCCTTCACTCAGCTTCCCTTAACATCCTACATAACCATAGTGAAATTATAGAAACTTTTCATTTGTTGAAGTCTAGTTTTTTTAATTTGAAGATTGTTGTATGTGGATTTCGTGCAGTTTTGTTCAGTTCATTCCTAAGTATTTAATCTTCCTTGTTGGTGGTATAAATGGTTTTTTACTGCCATTATGTGCTTCAGTTGATTGTCTCTGTGACCACTATTGAATTTTGTGTATTAATTCTCTATGCTGCTACCTAATGGAATTCTCTTCTTGTTTGAGTTCACTTTATTGTTGATTCTCTAGCACAGTTGTTGACGTACTACAGCACATGGGCCAAATCCTGTTTTTGTAAATAAAGTTTTATTGGAACATACTCACACTCATTGATTTATATATTGTCTTTGGTGGCTTTTATGTTACAATGACAGAGTTGATAGTTGCTACAGAGACCAAATAACCCACAAAGACATACTTGCTACCTGGCCCTTTACAAAAAAAAATTGCTGAACCCTGCTCCAGGATATTCCCAAGAAAGCTTTATTTCTTCTTTATAAATTCTTATTCTTCAGATTGATTTCTCTTGTCTAATTTCATTAGCTAATTCCCTACTGCAGTGTTAAATAGTAATGGAGATAGCTTCTTTGCCTTGTTCCTGATATTAGTAGAAATGCGTCTAGTGGTGTTCTATTATGTAAAATAATGTCTTGAGGACTAAAGTATATATGTTTTATCATATTTTAAAAAATCTCTCAATTTCTATTTTTAAAGAGTGTTTTTAGAATCAGAAATAGGGGGCTTCCCTGGTGGCGCAGTGGTTGAGAGTCCGCCTGCCGATGCAGGGGACACGGATTCGTGCCCCGGTCCGGGAAGATCCCCCATGCCGCGGAGCGGCTGGGCCCGTGAGCCATGGCCGCTGAGCCTGCGCGTCCGGAGCCTGTGCTCCGCAACAGGAGAGGCCACGATAGTGAGAGGCCCACGTACTGCATAAAAAAAAAAAAAAAAATCAGAAATAGGCATTGAATTTTGTCAAATCCCTCTTTAAGCATTTATGGAGATTATGCTCCGAATACTCCATTATGATTTTTTCCCTTATATCTATCAATATATTGAATAATATTAATGGGTTTCCAAACACTGGACCAACCATGCATTCTGGGAACAAGTTTGCTAATCTGACTTAGTATTTTTGTAATGATATCCTTGAATTATATTGGTCTGTGGTTTTCTTTTCCTTCCTTTCTTTCTTTTTTTTTTTTACAACTATCTTTATCAAATTTAGGTATCAATGTTATACCTGCTTCACAAAAGGAATTAGGAAGTTTTCTTTCATTTCAATACTCTGGAATAATTTATTGAGCAATGGGACCATCTAGGCTTTAAAGTTTTGAGAGAATTATACTGTGCAGTCATTTGGACCTACTCTGTGTGTGTGTGTTCTTTACTGGTTTTCTCTAGTTCTGTGAAATCTAATC
Source organism: Globicephala melas (assembly GCF_963455315.2). Taxonomy (NCBI): domain Eukaryota; kingdom Metazoa; phylum Chordata; class Mammalia; order Artiodactyla; family Delphinidae; genus Globicephala; species Globicephala melas. Next base: position 531,985 of record NC_083315.2, on the reverse strand, counting down.
TATGCATTGGGGTCAATTTTGGCAATCTGCATTTCCTTATAAAATGATCAATTTCATTTAGATCATCAAATTTATTTAAACAATGTCTTATGATTTTTGAATTTTGTCTCATTTCAATGGTTGTTTTCCACTTGTCATTTTATATTTGTGTATGTGAGCTTTCTCCTGTTTTTTTCCATGATCAAGTTATCTAGTATAGTTTCTCTATTTTGATTTTTTTTCTGAAAAAATTTTATTAATTAGATATACTGTTCATTTATTCTCTAGCTCATAAATTTCTTTTATATTTATTCCATGTTGCCTTTTTTGGGTTTATTTCGTAACTATTTTTCTAATTTATTTGAACTGAGAAGATATTTAATTTTATTCTTTTTTTTACTTTCTTTTTTTGGCTGTGCCATGCAGCTTGTGGGATCCTAATTCCCCGACCAGGGATCGAACTCGGGCCCCCTGCAGTGGAAGCATGGAGTCCTAACCACTGGACTGCCCGGGAATTCCCTCTTTTTTTAATAATAAAAATATTTTGTCCTATGAGTTTTTCTTTGACACTTCTTTAAATGTCCCTTGTACATTCTGATATGTAGTGATTTCATTATCATTATTTTTAGGACGTTCTTTAATTTCAGTTTATATTTTCCCTTTAGGCCAGGTGTTGTTTAATAGAATTTTTTTTTTAATTCCACAAAGAGGAACCTTTTTATTTTTTGTTTTTGTTAGATATTTCTTACTATGTTGCAGTTTAGTCAGTGTTTTATTTCCACTTTTTATGGAACTCACTGGTGTTTTCTTTATGACTCAATAGAAGATGAATTTTTACAAAGCATCTATAGGTGCTTGGGGTGAAGATGTATCCTCTTTCAATAGAGTGTAGAGTTTGATGTGTATATATATATATATATATATATATATTTTTTTTTTTAATAAATTTCTTTCTTTTTTTGGCTGTGTTTGGTCTTCGTTGCTACACGTGGGCTTTCTCTAGTTGTGGCGAGTGGGGACTACTCTTCATTGCGGTGCGTGGCCTTCTCATTGCAGTGGCTTCTCTTGTGGAGCACAGGCTCTAGGCATGAGGGCTTCAGTAGCTGTGGCACGTGGGTTCAGTAGTTGTGGCTCGTGGGCTCTAGAGCACAGGCTCAGTAGTTGTGGCACACGGGCTTAGTTGCTCCGCGGCATGTGGGATCTTCCCGGACCAGGGCTTGAACCCGTGTCAGCTGCACTGGCAGGTGGATTCTTAACCACTGTGCCACCAGGGAAGTCCTGATGTGTATTCTTAAGATCTATTCTATTAAGTTATGTAAGTCTTCTATCTCTACTTACTATTTTTCATGCATTTGATCTGTCTCATACTGAAAATGGTGTATTAAAATTATTAGTGTGCTTCTACCTATGTCTTCTTACAACTCATGTAGTTTTTGCTTCTTAAAGGCAGGCAGTATATTGTTTGGTGCACAAATGTTTCTGATCATTGTGAATTGTGGATTTTAATTTTTCAAGAGCTCTTCTTTGTCATGTTTGATGAGTTTTGGCTTGATATTTCTACTTTGTTATAAGGATCTTTACCCCTGCGTTCATAGTTTTTCCATTTTCCTGGAATATCTTGGTCTACCTTTATCTTTAGTCTTTGCTGAACCACTTTCTTTTAGGTGTGCCCTTTCATACAGTATATAGATGGGTCTTGCTTTGTATGCCAAGCTAAAAATATTTTTAATAAGTGAGCTAAACCCATTCACACTCGTTGATGTTTGGTCTCAACAACGTCATAATATTTTATACTTGTTCATATTCTTTTATATTTGCTCTTCTCTGTAAGATTTGTAATCTTTGCTCTTTAATTTTTTTTTTGGTGTTTTTTAGAAAAGTTTGCATTTTTGTTTCATTCTAGTCACTGTCTTTGTACCTGTACATTTTTCTAATGCTTGCTTTCTCCTTTCTGTTATGTAGTTATTTGCTATTTAGTTTCTCAGTTCTTGCTGGTATCTTTTAATTCCCACCCATTGTCTATATAGTAATCAATGGGCTTATTTCACTTTTCTCTTTTCCTCTTCCTTATCCTCTCCACTTTAAAGTGCATTGTTTCTACTTTGTCATAACATGTAAAATTGGAACATTATTATTCTACCCTTGACCCTGCCCCTGTTTTAATCTAGACCAGCAAACATATATACACATATACTTATTACCAGTTTTTGCTGCAGTTTTACAGTCAGAGTTTAATTTTTGGAGCTCATCCCCTAGTAGAATCTTCAAAAAGGGCTCATGGGTACAGAATTCCCTACGTTTTTATATGTTTAAAGTACCTTTCTTTTTTTCAGCTTTATATAGGTATAATTGACAAATTTAAACATTATGTATATTTAAGGTGTATGACATGGTGTTCTGATATAAGTATACTTTGTGGGATGATTACAACAACCAAGCTAATTAACCTCATCTCACCAAGATACTTTTTTTTTTGGTGTATGGCAAGAACACTTAAAAGCTGCTCTGTTAGCAAATTTCAAGTGTACAACACATTATTATTAATACAGTTACCATGCTGGGCACTAGGTCTCTAAAGCTTATCCATCTTATAACTGAAACTTCGTACCCTTTGACCAGCATCTCCCCATCTCCTCCACTCCCAGCCCCTTCACCATTCGAATCACTGTTTCTCTAAGTTCAACTGTTTTAGACTCTACCTGTGAGTGATTTCACGCAATATTTGACTTTCTGTGTCTGGCTTATTTCATTTAGCATGATGTCTTTCAAGTTCACCCATGTACAAATGGCAGGATTTCTTTCTGTTTTAAGGCTGAATAATATTTCATTGTATAAATATACCACAACTTCTTTATCCATTCATCTGTCAATGGACACTTAGGTTGTTTCCATATCTTGGCTATTGTAAATAATTCTATAATAAACATAAGAGCACAGATATCTTCTCTAGCTACTGAATTCAGTTCCTTTGGATATATACCCATACAAATGGGATTACTAGATCAAATGATAGTTATATTTTCAATTTTTTGAGGAACCTCCATACTGTTTTCCATAATGACTATACCAGTTTACATTCCCACCAACAGTGTGCAGGGATTTCCTTTTCTCCACTTCTTGCCAATATTTTTAATCTCTTGTCTTTTCAATAACAGCCCTTCCAATGAGGAGTGAGGCAGTATCTCACTGTAGTTTTGATTTGGATTTCCCTGATGATTTGTGCTGTTGAGCATTTTTTCATATACCTGTTGGCTATTTGCATGTCTTCTTTGGAGAAATGTCTGTTCAGTTCCTTTGCCCATTTTTAAATTGAGTTATTTATTTATTTTTTTTTGCCATTGAGTTGTATGAATTCCTTATGTATTTTGAATATTAACTTCGTATCAAATGTACGGCTTGCATATATTTTCTCCTGTTCCATAGCTTGCCTTTTCATTTTGTTGATTGTTTCTTTTGCTGTGCAGAAACACATGTTTATATCTAGTGAAGCTATTTTCCTATAAATACTCAGAGGACAGCTTTGCTAGATATAAAATTCTTGGTTCCCACTTTCTTTCTTGAATTAAAAAAATTCTGCTCCATTGTTGTCTTACTTCATACCTTTTTTGGGAAAATTCTGATGTTAGTCGAATTCATGTTTCTTTGTGAGTTATTTGATCTTTTCTTTTGGAGGGCATGAGAATTTTTTCTTCACCTTTATAATCTAATACTTTTACTAGGTTTATCTTAGAGTTGATTGCTAACCATTTGGTTAGCCTGAAATATAGTTAATACAGGAAAGTCAGGATCAATGCTTTTCTTTTCCTTTTGAAAAAGTCAAATTTCAGATATATGAGTTGTCAGGAAGCCTAGCAAATGCCAGTAGTGATAATAAGGGCTGTTTTTCAGACTTTTTAGGAACTTGTAGATCCTCATGATTTATTTGTCTCTCCTGTGCCTTTAATACAAAATTCCTGGCATACATGATTCAAAACATGCTAAAATTCTAATGTCCTAAGTTTTTCATTACTTCAGAATAACCTTGAACCGAAAGGTCAGCTTTCAAATATAAGTGCCTGACTACAAAAGAATTAATTTTCATGTTCTTTAGAAAATAATCAAGAAAAAATGTTTCTATTAATATTCTGTAAATGCCCAAGATTCTAAGAAGTTTTACATGACAGTTTACCTAAATAATATACTAATTTCCTACAATTTATCCTGTAAAATATTTTCCTTCCACACATTGTAAAACAAACATTTGCTGAACTGATTGTTACATAGTCCAGTGTTACGTGATCATGTAATGAAAGACTCTTTTATGAAACATACACACAAGGATAGAATTAAAACTTACCATGGAATCTGTAACTCTAAATTTCCTGTCTTCTGTGGTTTAAACATAATTATGTTGCATTTACATAGTTTTTTTTTTTTTTACATTGGGTTTATTTGTTCTTTTTAAAAGGGGAAAAAATAAAGCTGTGCTTGTTTGCATACAAAAGAGATTTAATCTCTTGTGGCTGCCCAGAAATTTCATTTACCACGAAACCAGTCCTTGTGACATTTTAGGGTTTATGTAAGATATAAAATAGAATATATGTTTTATATGTTTGTATCAATAAGAACATTTTTCCTTCTGTTATTTGTTTTTCATCTGTATACTTTTAAAAGCATATGGATTTAACTGAGATACTGAAATGCCAAATGAAAATTGATTATGTGAATAATTTAATCTTCTGAATCTTAGTTTCCTCATTTTAAAGCAAGCTCTGGGGATGTTTAATTTGAGGATTATTTGGATTTTATTTATCCACATTATATATCTCATCCATCCAGGTGTGATGTGTGCTTAGCTCCATAGCTGAACAAATTGGCTTTTCAGTACCATTTCCTGTGTGTGACAGTAAGTGTGTGTGTGTGTGAGAGTGTGTGTGTGTTCATAGTGTGTGTGAGTGTGTGTGTATAGTGTGTGTGAGAGTGTGTGTGTTTGTTTATAGTGTGTGTGTGTTTATAGTGTGTGTGTGTGTGTATAGTGTGTGTGAGAGTGTGTGTGTGTATGTGTTTATAGTGTGTGTGAGTGTGTGTGTTTATAGTGTGTGAGAGTGTGTGTGTTTATAGTGTGTGTGTTTATAGTGTGTGTGGGTGTGTGTGTTTATAGTGTGTGTGAGTGTGTGTGTTTATAGTGTGTGAGTGTGTGTTTATAGTGTGTGTGAGTGTGTGAGAGTGTGTGAGAGTGTGTGTGTGTGTGAGTGTGTGTGTGTGTTTATAGTGAAGTTAAAACACATTTTTAAAGCTTCTAATTTGTGAAATATAATATACATAAAGGAAGGTGCATGACGTAAACGTACAGCTTAGTAAATTCTTGAAAAGGGAGGACTCATATACCTGCCACCCAAGCCAAGAAGCAGAATACCATCATCACCCTACAGACACCCGGGCTGCCTGTCCTATCACGGCCCCCCAGTGCCCACTGCCCTGCAGTCTGGGGAGAGCCCCTCTCTTGCCTTTTATGGTAATTCATATCTTACTCTGTTTTCATCATTTTATATTTGAGAATGCCTCCCTAAATAGTTTTATTTCTATTTGGAAACAAATGGAAGCATATAATATGTGTTGGGTTTTGTCTGAATTTTTTTGTTCAAAATTATAGGTTATTTTAACACTTAATTGCTCAGTTTGATGCATTTTAGCAATTGTATACACTCATATAACCACCAGCCAAAAGAAGATAGAAAACATGTCCTTCACCCAAGAAAGTGCACTCATGCTATTTTCCAGTCAATCCCCACTCCCACCCCAAGCAACCACTTTCTGATTTCCATCACTATAGATTAGTTTTGCCCTGTTTTGGGATTGGAATTTCTGAGTCATAGGGTAGAAGTTTAACTTTATTAGAAACATCCAAATAGTATACAAAATGGTTGTACAATTTTACATTCCCATTGGTGCCAACATTAATGTTGCTCTTTTTTTTTTAATTTAGCCCTTCTAACAGTAAAAGTGTATGTCGTTGTAGATTTCCTTTGCATTCCCCTGATCACTAATGATGTTGGATAACTTTCCATGTGCTTATTTCGTGTGTATATATGTTATTTTGTAGTCTCTTCAAGTTTTTTGTCCATTTTAAATTTGGATTGTTTATCTTTTTTGGCAATTTGAAGAAGTTCTTCACATTTTCTGGATACAAATCCATTGTTCGATTTATGTGCTGTGGAATGATGTTTCCCAGTCAGTATTAAGGCTGTCTTTTCAGCAGAAAGTTTTAACTTGATGAAGTTAAAGTTATCAATTTTACTTTCATGGCTAGTGTACTATATGATATACCTCAAACTAGTTTCTAAGTGTGGTGTGGAAAGGGGAGTCCAAGTTAATTTTTTCATATGATATTCAATTGATCTAGCATCATTTATTGAAAACACTATTTCTCAGTTGATTAGCTTGGTCCCTTGGTTGAAATTCAACTGACTGTATATTAGCAGATCTATTTCAGAACTCCTTTTTCCATTGATCTATTTTTCTATCCTCATGTCAGTCCCACACTATCTTGATCATTATAGCTTTGTAATAGGAGTGTTAAGTCCTCCAACTTTTTAAGATGCTTTGGGCTATCTGAGATGTTTTGCATTTATATATAAATTTTAGAGTCATCTTGTCTAAATCTTTTTTTAAAGCTTTATGGAATTTTAATAATTGTTGTTAAGAATCTATAGATCAATTTAGAAAGAATAGAAATCTTAACAATATTGAGATCGCCAATCTACTAATATGGTGTATATCTCCATATTTGGGTCTGTTTTAATTCTGGTAGGATATGCAGTCCAATACTCTCTCATGATGCTGGGCAGTGGCAGTGAGCTGCAGCCCCCAGTCAGCCATGTGATCAGGAAGGTAAACAACACAAACACTCACAACCATTCTGTACCCATCAACCATCCTGGTTTTCACTTTCAGTACACTAGTCAATACGTTACAAGAGATATTGAGCACTGTATTATAAAATCGGCTCTGTGTTAGATGATTTTGCCCAGCTGTAGGCCAATGTGAGTGTTTTGAGCATGTTTAAGTTGGGCTGGGCTAAGCTGTGGTGTTCGGTAGGTTATGTGTGTTAAATGTGTTTTCCACTTGTGCTGGGTTTATTAGGACACAGCCCCATGGATAAGTCAAGGAAGGTCTGTACAGAGAAAAGAGGGGAAAGTCAAACGGCACCTTGAGGACGCAGTCAGCCAAACTCAAACTGTGGGACCTTCTACAACAGTCCTGATCTCTTAAAAGAGTCAATGCCATAAAAATGTTCTAGATTAAAAGAGACTAAAAAGACATATCAAGAATACAGTGTATGATCCCTTTTGAATCTAGGTTTTGTTTGTTTTTTAAAAAGCTCTAAAGAAAGTTTTGCAAAGAAATGGGAATATTTGAATATGAGCTGGACCTCAAAAATTGTTGGGCCTTCTTAATATTATTCTGTGAATGCATAACTTTTCATATGAATGAATAAGTTTTGAAAGCTTTTCTGTCATAGTGCTTACACAACGATAAAAGGATAGACTATCCTTCTACTCTACCAAAGCCAAGGAATTGTGGGACACACTTGACATGCATTTCCAGAGGCTGCTACATTCACATCTTTTCTCCCAATTTGGTCTCCCATAGCCTCTTTAAAAGAATACACAGAGATATAAACATTAAAACTCTGAGAATTTTTATGAAAATATAAAATTCTTTTCTAATCATAGTTTTTCACAGCGATCATTAATTCTGACATCCATTTATGTTTCCATTTTTGTGGAATTGCCAACTTGGTTTTAAAACCTATAGATTTCAGTTGCATCTTATAGTGTGGCTTACGAACATCATGTTCCTTTAGGCTATAACCACATTTAGGTTGGGCCATGTATCATTTATCAGCAAATATTGTGAAATTTTTAGAAAAGATGCAAAATTATGGTTTCAAAATAGACGTATTGGCATTGCCAGAAAGAAACTCTGCAACCTCAGCCGTGCTGGCTGTGTGGGTGCCCACTGTTCACATTTGTTCGTATATGTGGCCTCAGTGGGCAGGCCAGCCAGCCAGACTTGTTAACAATCCTGACAAGAGTTAATAGAACCAAAGGCACTGAGAAGCCACAACAAGCAGCTGTGCCTTTTGTGTGTGTGTGTTTGTTTTTAAGAGCCGGAACATGAACGTGTAGTCATCTTTCAAGAACTGTTATTTTGTCAGCCACACAGTTTGATTTCTATGATAAAGTTGAAGATTTTGGAAACATATAGTTCAGTTTTGTTTTTATAATATCAAAGTATTAATGTAAAATTCTCTTGACAATAAAAGCAGGAAGAGTTAACATAGCGCTGGAAGTGAATTCAGAGCAAGATGCTAATCAAATTAAAGAACTATACAAAAGGAGATACAGACCCACTGAAAATGGGCAGTGGTGTAGTGAATACCATTTACAAGCCCAGCGTTGTATATTCAAAGCATTAAAGTTGTAAAGAAGATCTATGAAAATGCACTTTCGACTTAGAGGCAACTCCAAATAAAAATTTACTGGTTAGATTTTGAATTTGAACGTGCACTTTCCAAGTATGAGGTTGAAAATGAATGTATTTGTGTTGGGAGAGATTTTCGATTCATCGGAAAAGGAGTAGGCAAAGGCTGTCTTGTTTCAGGTCCATTTAACCAATACTCACTGTCTGCGGGAGCTGCCCTAAGCATGGCGGGCAGTAGCAGATTCCTGCTGTCAAGGAGATTACACAGTACTTGGGGAGATAAGAAGCATACGCACCTGCCTACAATGCAAAGCAATGTGTTATGAGTGCCAGAGACGAGGACAGCAAAACTCAAAAGAATCTCAGAGGAGGGAGAAGCCAGAGGACTTGGGAGAGGTCTTATGGTAGATCTTAAAGTCTGGATTGTTCAGCCAAAGATGGAGATGGCAGGGCAAAGGCTTAGTCCTGGGAGAATTTCTGTGGCTTGTGAGTTAACAGTGTTTCCCCTCTGTGTTCACAGGGAACCCCATGCCCGCATCTATTGTAGCATTTACCAGAATAGATTATTATGGTCTCTTTAACACACTCGCTAGACTGCAGTTTCCTAAAGGACAATTAAAATCCTCATTATTTGCACATTCTGTATTTGTGTATTCACATCCTTGCTAAAATGTATTTGTAATCCCCCCAGTTAATCCGTATAGCACTTTTGCAGTTATTCACGGACACGTGTGGAGCCATGAAAAATTGGAGTTGCCTGGTGCACGTGTTTCCAGCTGGGGTTGAACAGGACCACACTCTGCCTTCTTGTATCCGCTCTCATTTTGTAAACAAGTGTCGTCTTCCCAGTATTTAGTGCCACGTTTTTTGCATTTTCGTCCTTTGAGCTGGTGATCTTCCTGGTTAAAATGTTCCCCAAGCATAGTGCCAAAATGCAAGGGGGCTGTGATGTGCCTCACAGAGAAAATATGTGTGTTGGATTGCCCGTGGGTTCAGAGTTAGTGAGTCAACAATGTGTATTAAGTAAGGTGTCTTCAAACAGAAACACACATAGAACAAGATTATGTATTGACCAGTTAACGAAAATATTCTCACCAGAGGCTCTTAGGAGCAAAACTTTATATTCCCCCAGGAGCAACGATTCGGTATCTACAAATTCACTGTTTGCAGTGACTTTGTACAGCGAACTACCCTGAGTAATAAGAATTGACTGTATGTGTTACTTCCGTATGCTTAGCACTTAGTGTTTAGTAGATGGCCAAAGAGTTTTATGAGCAAACACCTGAATGTAGGGAGTTTGGAGGAATAAACCAGCTCATTGGAAATGTTAAATACTGAATTCAGGAACTGGGGTGTGAATACCATGCAGGCAGCGGGAAGCTGTCAGAGACTGTCTCCTGGGAGTGACCTGTCAGTTGTGAACTGTTCACCAAGCACTGACTGAACGTTCCGGGTGGTGTGACGGACAGAATGAACATCCCCGGGGCCCTGCTGGCAAGGAGATACCACAGAAGCTCTCAAAACTCCTTCAGCAAGATTAATTTCCCAGGGATTTATGGGATGGATTGGAATTGAGAGAAACGGGAGACATAAAACCAAGTTAGGCAACTACTGTAGCAATCCTGATATGAGGTAGTAGACACCTGGATTAGGATGCTGGCAGGGAGAACAGAGAAGTAGGGGGAGATACTTGAGTTATTTGAAGGAAATCCACAGTATATGACTCGACACATAGGATGAGGGAGATGGAGGGACAAAACTAAACTCTGAGGTTTGCTACCCATGACTTTGTTAGTTCCTGTGTTTGCAAATGTTTTTTTTAACATGTTTTCCTCATCTAAGGTAATTACTCTGTGCTGTGCTGTCTTTTAAGACATCTATAATGGGGTCACAGTCCCCATCTGTTATAACTAAGCAGCTGATGAATTGCCTAGGGTTTGGGGTGACGGTCAAGGACAGTACATCTGGTTTTAGAATGAATGGTGAATTTTTATTGCTAATTGTGAAAGTTTTCCTGGGGGGATCCAGAGTTGAATTATGCCTCTTTTTAACTGAAAATATGTGCCATGCAGATGACTTCCACTCTGGTGACAAGCTATGTCCCTCATTGTATGGCTAAATATTGCTAATGCAACTATTACTACTACGTTAGAGAGAGAGTAGGATGGATTAACATTCACTGTTGTTCTTTGAGAAATTGCATGTGAAAAAATAGAGACCCACGGAGCTCCATTAATTACACTTTCAGTGGCATATGTAAACCAGTAAGCTTTTTTAAGTTTGCAAAGTAATTCCTTCATTGTGAGGTACAATGTGTTCAGTATCTTTCTTTATAGTTTCTATAAATCAAGAAATAAAACTTTATTTTCCCTCAGCATGATACAGACAGAAAGCTTTAGTTTTAGAAAGCTATTTAGTTAAACTCTGGGTTAAAATACTTTCTCAATGTGCTTTTTTCTTATTAAAAATCATCTTTTAAAGAGATAGTTTATATCTTACTATAAGCTATTTGCATTACCAACTGTTTTATAAGGTTATGGAAAACATATCCAACTTGGAACCTTTGGAATAATACATTTTTTCCCCCTGGCATACTCAGATAATCAAGAAATATAGTTTTTTAATGTCAATTTTCAAGAAAAAATTTGAATGGTGCCAAGCTAGTAGTATTTATTCTATCTGTGGCTAAGTACTACGTGTATTTAACTCAACTTGAGGTTCAAAATCAAAGGAATTCTGATGTTCTTTATCTTTTTTCATATGCTCTGAGTTTATCTTTCTGAACAAAGCCATGTTTGTAAAGGATATTAAGTTTTGTTTGACCTTCTTCTCAACTGCAAGTACTTGATGGACCTTAATGCAAGGTTATGCTCCCTGGACTGATTGATACATAAACACAAGACAGATGGTGTGGAGATGACTCTGATGATAATTCATTTTTCAGCTAGTCAAGAAGATATTTTGATTACAGTGTGTTTAAGTAACTATAACACAGTCTGCAATGTTGGTCTTGCTGGGAAGGGAGCACATGGAAAACAAGTTATGTGTTATTTGTGCCCCACAAAGGATGCAGTGTGTTGTACTGATTTTAATTCCTAGTGCTAGATTAGTACTGGAAGAGGTTAAACTGTGTCATGCCGTACGGTAAGTCAGTTAAACACAGACCAAATAGAAAAGGTAACTGCACAGCTTTGAGCCGTAAATATTTGTCTTGGAAAGTATTTAGATGTTACTATATGAAAGAAACCAGTATTTTTACATTTAGGTAACAGTCTGTATACAGCTAATTAAAGAATTACGTGGCTTGGTTTTCAGTTCATGTGAATCGTAACTATCGTGGAGCTTGCTTTCTGTGTCAGCGAGTTTAAAACTGAAATCAGAGAGCTGACAACTCAACAGCATGTTATGTCCCTGCTGTTGTTAAAGTTTTGAAAAGAAGTAGCTAAGCGAAATGTCAGAAGGAGAAAAAATAATTATAATTGTGTGAATAGATAGGCCATTTAAATTTTTATTTTCATGTACTAATTACAGTCTCTACCTCTGTTTTTTTGTTTCACAATAGGATAATTGATCACTTAGATGGAGTTCGTTTGTTGTGGTCCCTACTAAAAAATCCTCACCCAGACGTGAAGGCCAGTGCAGCTTGGGCCCTCTGTCCCTGCATCCAGAATGCAAAGGTGAGAAGAGACTGCAAGTCAATCCATTCTAGAATCTCTAATACCATATTGAATAATGTCACCACAGGTCACTAATTTCTTTTCACTTCTTTTTGGTCAGATTTATCTGGGGGAAAAAAATGTGCTGAACGTTTGTGCCAAACTAATTTTTGAGCAATACCTTCTCCTGGTCAGTTTTTATGTGTAAAATGAAACGGGGCTAAGATGGCAGTGCTTATTACCATGTTCTACATGGCTGGTGCAGTCAAAACCACTACCCCAGGTAGATTAGGGGGAGGAAAGTTGACTTATCTTATCTCTTGGGTGAAAAGAAAATTGTATTACTGCTACTTTCAGAAGCTCAAGATGACTTCTATGTTATTTATTGTCTGAATTACTACAATGAAAAATCACTAAGTTCTTTGTTACCTTGAAAAAGTCACATAATTTCATGAATCCCACTTTTCTTATCTGTCAATAAAGACTGGATATAAAACCTATGGGTAAAATTTTTATATGAAAAAAGACTGAACTGGAAGTTTCTGAAGTCTTTTAGCTCTTCATTTGTAAATTTTATTATTTTCTTTGAGGATCTCTTTTCAGCCCATTTCTGTTATCTTCACTTAAATTTCTTTTCCTATAGGTTTAGGGATTTCCCTTTAAGATCCTTGTTGCTAGAGATATTTCTCTCTGTTGAGTATTTTTATCTAAAGTATTTTTATTTAAAGCACTTAATTCCTGTAATAAATTTAACATACCTCTATCTTCCTAAATATTTGTGACTAGAAGTAATCTTTTGTAAAAAGTGAATTGTGATATATAGCAATAGTAGAAAAGACTTATTACAAACTGGTTAATGGAACCATTTTTTTATAACAACAAAAAAGGAAAAATAAAAATAAAAACACCTCAAATGTCAACCTACAGGAAAATGGACAACAGGATGATAGTACAGTCATAACATGTCACACAATGCAGCAGTGAAAAATGAATGTATTTCAGCAATGTGTTCATCAGTATTGATACATCACATAAACATATTGAGCAAAATAAAAACAAGTTGCAGAAGCAGACATACAATATAATCCTATTATATAAGGTCCAAAGAAATTTTTTAAATGCAAAATATAAATGATATTATTTAGGGAGCAAGAAAGAAGCCTACTGGAGAAAGATTGCTACACATCCTTAAAGAATATCTTTAAGGATATTCTTTAAGAAAGACCTTAATCTTCCTTAAGGAATCTTTAATATCTTTAAGGATCTTAATTATCTTTAAGGAAGGTTAATGGTATCAGAGGCAAGCCAAGGTTAATAAGCAGAACTAACTTCAGAGGAAAGAGATAATGTAAAGAACAGAAGATAACATTAAATTTTAAAAATTAATATCCTCAGAATGACCCAAGGGATACTACTAGGCCCAAAAAGCCTGAACAAAAAAGAAATATTCATAGATTAAGAATGAACTTTTAGAAATTAAAAATATATTTGAAAAAGTAATAAATTTAATAAAAGAGATAAATACTAGGTTATGTGTGATGCTGGGATATGACTACGTAATTACCTGGATGATAAGGTCTAGTAAATAGCTAAAAATGTAAAGTAAAAGTAAAAACTGAATAGGAATCGCAAGCACACAAAAAGAGAGCAATTGAAAAGAAGAAACAGTCATTTTTTTTTTAAAGGAGGGGGGTGGTTTCTGTAAGTTGAAGAGTTGAAGAAAGACTCTAGTCTTCAGATTGAAAAGATCCATTTAGTGCCAAGTAGGGAAAAAGAACTTATCTACGCCTAGACACAAATACAAATTTGGTGTTTCCAGAAATTAAAAGAAAGGAAAAAGTTACATAAGAGTAAGAATCACACCAGCGTTAGGTTTAACATTATTCACAATAAATTCTACAAGAAAAAGGAACAAAAAAGCCTTTACTGTCTTTAGAGGAAAACACTTTTTATGCTGGAATTCTATACCCTGCAAAACTAGCATTCCAGTGAGAGTAGACTAAGGACAGAATAAAGACATTGAGCCTTTAGAAATGTCAGCACTTAGGAAAGTTATCCCCCAGGGGTCTTCTTTGAAAAAAAATTACAATGTTTTCCAGCAAAACAGAAGATTCTAAGGAAGAGAATAACATGAGTTAGAGAAACAATAATGAACAAATAAATCATTAGAATTTATAGCTAAATATGAATTTGTGTTGGTAATATGGCTTTCAAATTTTGTCAGATTATTAAGAAAGAATTACTTTAAAAGTAATGGCATAAAGTAAAATGAAAGCAGACGGTGTTGTCACAGTAACAATCTGAATCTAAACTACCAGATGATTCGGAAAGCATGTTAGGGAGTGGAAGGTAATAGGTAAAAACATGCCAAAAGTCTTTCCTTTTCCTAGAGAAGGGTGTTAGAGATACTGGTTAAATCTCAATCATCATTGAAAATATGATGAATTTAATATTATCATTGATGAGATACCATTTTGTATAGATAACATTTCTATCAGTGCTGTTATTACGTGTAAACTGTGTCCTGTATTCGAATGGACTTCAACTCCAAATCTGCCTGTTTATCTATTATTAGCTTTAAAAGGTATTCCAGCATTTCCACATTCATTATTCTTGCCCCGGATTTCTGTCCCAAATATCCAACTGGTCTCCTTTGCTGGCAACCCAAACTGAGCCACACTCAGACTTTAAGAACAACCCATCTTGTCTGTGTTTAAGCCCTTGGCCCCAAGGCCAGTCTACACCCAAGCCCTCAAGAGCTCCATTTCTCCTGAACCTCTCCTGCCTTCCACTGCTCTCCACTCCCACCAACTCAGCATCTTTGAACTCTTCTCAGCTCCCTTCCTACCACTCCTGGGGGAAGGAAAGACCCATGAAGATCTCTGCTTGTTCACTTCTCTTACCAAGAACTTCTGTATGCATTTTCATTTGGGTAACATGAACATCTGAAGAGTTTTGAACAAGGAAGAGACATAAGCAGATTGGCTCACTAGAAAATGTGTGAGTGGGTGACTGATTAGGCTATTACCATGATTCAGTGGAAAGTAATTAGAGTTTGACCTAATACAGGGACAGTGTGGGTGAAGAGGAAGAGCAAATACAAGAAATGATTGGGAAATAGTATCAGAAATTGGTGAGTTATTGGATGTTGGCTATGAGAAAGAGGTGAGAGAGAATTTTTGTTTTTGTTTTGGTGTTTTAACTTTGACAACTAAGTAACCTTAGTTGCTAACCTTGTTAGTAACCTTTACCAAACGTGAGAAGAACACAATTTGGGGAAAAGATGGGGGATTTGCTTTCATCCAGGTATAGATGTCCAGTCATTTGAATATATGAATCTGGGTGTCAGGAGAGATTCTGGACTGGAGATATATATATATATGGGAGCCATCAGTATGTAGGAGGCGGTTGAAGTCTTGCGCAAAGATGAACGGCAGAGGGTGTGGGCGACAAGAGAAGACCAGTGACAAAGAACAGTCACAGAGGAAGACCGACATGTGATGAGATCACCAGGAGAGGGCAATTTCAGGAAAGACAAGAAAGGAAGCAATGCCAAGAAAGGAGGAGTGCTCAACAGTATCATTTGCCCCTAAGAGGTCATTTGCCTTTGAAAACTGAAAAGAGCACATTAAATATGGAAATTAAGAGATCATCGGTCATAGACATTTCAGTTGAGAGGTGAGAGTTTAAGTCCGTGGTACTGGAGTGAGAAATGAATTAAGGGGAGAAATAGATACAAAGAAGATTAATAGTTCTTTCTGGAAGCTGAGCTGTTAATATCAGTAGAAGGAGCCAATATGAAATCCGGAAGACAGTTTAGGCTGAGGGAATGACTAATACGGGAAAGGCATGAGAGAGATGGAGAGGGTGTGTGTCGGTAGTAGATGGAGAAAGGAAGAATGGATGCGTGGAAGGAAGGAAGAAAGCATAGCTCTCACTGTGCCTAAACTTCTAAGCACATTGCTCTAAGTAGAGTAAAAAACTTCTGGAGCACCAAGCAGAAGGACACTTCTAGAATACATAACTCCTGAGGGTGAGCCCTGTGACAGGAAGGACTTCTGGTAAGAAACACTGAGAAAGGCAACTTCTAACTTCATCGAGGCAACGAACACGTGCCCAATCTCCTGTCTCCCTGTCTATCTGTCTGTCTGTCGGCCTATCTATCTATCTATCTATCTATTATCTATTCATCTATCTATCTATTATCTATCTATCTATCTATCTATCTATCTATCTTTCTGTCATCCAATTCAGAAGTGACAAAGTTATCAAAGGGATCTGAGCTAATACCCTTCTGTGAATTTAAAGACTTGAAGTCACACATTTCTTAGCTGACAGTAACTATAATTTGGCTGATTATTTCAACAATGGGGACTGGCTTTTCTGATTACATAATATAGAAGACATTTCCATAAATTGAATTCACTAAATATGCAGAGTCAAAATTTGATGTCAAATATATCACAAAATTCATCTTTTATGACTAAATTTATGATGAACATTTTTAGATGTCAGTTCGAAATAGATGAGGATGCATACCTTTTCAAAAATGTATTGAGATATGTGAGCAAAAATTTTGAAGACTATTGGTCTAGTATATCAGGTCTGGCCCTTGAAATGGGAGAGAAGGAAATTTAAAAAACATCTTTCCTCAAGAAAATACCCTAATTTGCAAGACTCTTGTCCTTTTGAAAACTCCTATTTTCTAGGACCAGGAGGTGAATATTATACTGGTTTCCTTTCTTGCATACTTCTAGAACAAAACTCATCTTCCCAAGGCAGAAGCATACCTCAGGGGTCAAGTGCAAGAGAGGTCATGTGCTCAGAAAGGCAAGAGGAAAGAAAGCACATTTATATTAAAAAATAATATCTCATTATTCATATAGATCCCAATCAAACCGTGGTTTCAGACAGCTCTATCTAAAAGAAATTTCTATGATAATGGAAATTTACTCTTCAGATATTGCAACCAGTAGCCATGTGTGGGTTTTGAAATGTGACTAGTCTGACTGAGGAACTAAACTTTTAATTATATTAAGTTTTAATTAATTTAAGTAGCCACATGTAGCTAGTGGCTCTTGTTTTGAATATCCCAAGTCTAAGATATGCAAATAATGGAGAGTTGTTTTTGAAAAGCAACTTCTACAAAAAGTTCTAAACCTCAAGAATTATATAAGTTGGCGTATGGTTATATATTCACTATGCCAATTTTAAAAGTAAAGAAAAACACAAAGGAAAGTGTCTTTTGTGTTTCCATATAAATGTGAAATATTTTTTGTTCTAGTTCTGTGAAAAATGCCATTGGTAATTTGATAGGGATTGCATTGAATCTGTAGCTTGCCTTGTGTAGTATGGTCATTTTGACAATATTGATTCTTCCAGTCTGAGAACATTCCATCTGTTTGTGTCATCTTCAATTACTTTCATCAGTGTCTTATAGTTTTCCTAGTACAGGTCTTTTGCCTCCTTAGGTAGGTTTATTCCTAGGTATGTTATTCTTTTTGATGTGTGTTTCCTTAATTTCTCTTTCTGATCATTTGTTGTTAGTGTATAGAAATGAAACAGATTTCTGTGTATTAATTTTGTATCCTGCAATTTACCGAATTCATTGATGAGCTTTAGTAGTTTTCTGGTAGCGTCTTTAGGATTTTCTATGTATGGTATCATGTCATCTGCAAACAGTGACACTTCTACTTCTTCTTTTCCAGTTTGTATTCCTTTTATTTCTTTTTCTTGTCTGATTGCTGTGGCTAGGACTTCCAAAACTATGTTGAATAAGAGTGGCGACAGTGGACATCTTTGTCCTGCTCCTGATCATAGAAGAAGCGCTTTCAGTTTTTCCCCATTGAGAATGATGTTGGCTGTGGGTTTGTCATATATGGCCTTTATTATGTTGAGGTAAGTTCCCTCTATGCCCACTTTCTGGAGAGTTTTTATCATAAATGGGTGTTGAATTTTGTCAAAAGCTTTTTCTGCATCTATTGAGATGATCATATGGTTTTTATTCTTTAATTTGTTAATATGGTGTATCACATTGATTGATTCGCATATGTTCAAGAATCCTTATATCCCTAAACCCCACTTGATCATGGTGTATGATCCTTTTAATGTGTTGTTGGACTCGGTTTGCTAGTATTTTGTTGAGAATCTTTGGGTCTATGTTCATCAGTGATACTGGCCTGTAATTTTCGTTTTTGTGGTATCTCTGTCTGGTTTTGATATCAGAATGATGGTGGACTCATAGAATGAGCTTGGGAGTGTTCCTTCCTCTGCAGTTTTTTGGAATAAGTTCAGAAGGATAGGTGCTAACTCTTCTCTAAATGTTTGATAGAACTCTCCTGTAAAGCCATCTGGTCCTGAACTTTTGTTTGTTGGAAGTTTTAAAATCACGGTTTCAATTTCAGTACTTGTGATTGGTCGATTCATATTTTCTGTTTCTTCCTGGGTCAGTCTTGGAAGGTTGTACATTTCTAAGAGTTTGTACATTGCTTCTAGGTTGTCCATTTTATTGGCATATAGTGCTTGTAGTAGTCTCTTATGATCCTTTGTATTTCTGTGGTGTCAGTTGTAACTTCTCCTTTTTCATTTTTAATTTTATTGATTTGAGACCTCTCCCTTTTTTTCCTGATGAGTCTAGCTAAAGGTTTATCAATTTTGATTATCTTTTCAGAGAACCAGCTTTTAGTTTCATTGATCTTTTCTATTGTTTTCTTCATTTCTATTTCATTTATTTCTGCTCTGATCGTTGTGATTTTTCCTTCTACTAACTTTGGGTTTTGCTTGTTATTCTTTCTCTAGTTGCTTTAGGTGTAAGGGTAGGTTGTTTATTTGAGATGTTTCTTGTTTCCTGAGGTAGGATTGTATTGCTATAAACTTCCCTCTTAGAACTGCTTTTGCTTCATCCCATAGATTTTGGATTGTCCTGTTTTCATTTTCATTTGTCTCTAGGTATTTTTGATTTCCTCTTTGATTTCTTCAGTGATCTATTTGTTTTTTAGTAGCATACTGTTTAGCCTCCACATGTTTGTGTTTTTTGCAGTCTTTTTCTTGTAGTTGATTTACAGTCTTACAGCATTGTGGTTGGAAAAGATTTTACATGATATTAATTAATCCTTTCCATACTAACCCAAATTAATAATTAAAATCCATAAAATGTTTGTTTTTTCAATACTCATACCAAAAATTAATCACAAATCAGAAATAGAATAGGGGTTGTTTTGTTTTGTTTTGTTTTTCATTCAAATTTTAACCTAAACATAGTAATCTGGGGGTTAAATGAGATTTTATCTCATTTTCACCCATGTATTATACCCAAGGAGATACAACTTCTGTTACCTCTTAGTAATTGTGAAAGACAGCCCCAGAATATAAAATGCTGCTGGTGAAGAACATGTTATAGTTTTAATAATTAGTAGTTAGACTGGGTTTATACTTCATAAGCATTTACATTTAATTTTCATTTTGCCTTGAGCTTCATGACAGTACATGAATATAATAAAATTAAAACTGATAAAAGTTGATAATGATTTAACTCAATCTCCAGGCATGTCAAATAATGTCATTAATTCAACAACATTTGTTTAGCACTAACTGTTTGCCAGACCCTGTGCAGGTGCTCATTACATTCTGTATGCCCATTTCTTTGCATCTTAACATAAATGCATAATATTTATGCAATTAAGTTTCTAGTGTTAAAAAAAAAAGAGTGAGGTTAAATGAAGCAAAACTTCCATCATTTGAGCCTTTCTAGAATGTTCCTTCACATAGGGAGAGAAAATAAAGTTACCTATGACCTATTGGTAGAAATTTGAGCACAGTTCCCTAGGGAACCGTTTTATAATTGACACTGTGTCCCAGGTGAACAGGCAGTGTCTTCTCTTGGTGGTAAATGTAAAATACTAGCACACTTTACAATCAGCTGCCTTTTTGATAAGCTAAAGTAATGTAGGTAAAGATACTTATAAATGTCTATATGCACTGAAGTTACGAATGCTTGGGACTCCTTTAGGGTCTCACGTGTCTTATATTACATCACTATCCAAAACTTAACCCACTTGGTTATATTCAGGTTAGCATCCTCAAGAATATATTTTGTATATTCTACTGTTCTGGGTAAATTTCAATTGTTTTCAAATAAGAGTATATGTTCTATGGGAGAGTAGAGGCAGGAAACATTTTTTGAATATGCTGGGCATCCAGCTTGCAGTAAAATAACAGAACCAGAAAAGATCTTGCAAGATATTTTGGCCCATTCTTCCCTCTTCCCCGCTCCCTCCCGCTCTCTGCTTCAGGTAAGTTAATGACTCAGCTTTCTAGGGAAAGTTTCCTTTTATTTTATAAGAAAGCATTTCCACATTTTTCATGTAAGATGCTTTTGCAAGTCACTTTAGAATTATTAACTTATGAGTCATAGGAGTTGGCATCATTTAGAAATAAACCACTTCTTTGTCTGGATTGATGGCACTGACAGTAGTGCTGCAGAAACCAGCCACTGTCAGTGATAGCTAAGGGCTGTGCCAGTCTGAGCACGCTCTGTGTGTGTCCATGTGGAATGGATGTGATGAGGTGTCAACTGTTCCAGACAGATGTTACCCATTTTTTATACTGTTAGCAGCATATACATTAGAACACATTTTCAGATCTGTTAAGAAAATGAGATGTGGAAATTACTTGTATTGGATGGATTGCCTCTTTTCTTGCTGGGAAATATTTAAAGCTACCTATCAGTGAATGAGTGAGACAGCAAAGTATTTCAGTAATGAACTGTGGAATAATTGTGACGAAGAGTCACAAAGTAAGTTGGCATTGTATTTGCGTTGTAATTAGATGTATTGAACAAACGGACAGTGGGATTTTTGTAGTAAGAAATATTGACTTTTTTTACCAGGAGACCAGTGTCTCAACTAGGAAACTTAAAATTTTCCTTCATTCTGGGGAAAGTCAGTATATTATAGTTTTTGGTCACTTATCAGTGATACAGAAAATGTACTAAGTGAAAAAGAAATGTTTTGCCTGCTTGATAATTATCTGTCCCTTCCTTATATGATTCGAAAATCAGGGTGTGAAACGTAAGTCTGTTTTATGGTCTTATATTAAACCTGAAAGACTATTTAAGATAGGAAATAAGCACCTTCAGTTTAAAAACTACTCAGTATTCTTCAGTCTATCAAGAACTAAACAACAGAGGCTGAAATAAAACTGAAGTAATTACAAAAAATTCACTGCATATTTTTCTAAGCAGCTTTATTTAAAAGGTTTTATTTAAGGCTTAAGGAAAGTTTGTTGTTTTTGTTTCCCTGTTAAGATTACTAAAAAGGACAGAGATCCTAAGATGTGACCTCTGTAGTGATGTTATTTGGTGAAATTCATGAGCTGCAAATCTGGCTGCAGATGAAGAGCTGCTTTGTAAAAAGCGTTAGAGATTTGTAAATGGAAGTGAAAAGCTGCTTCTTCCCAGCTGAATGATCAAACACATTTTTGGAGGAAAACATTGGTTGAACAGGTGTTCAGTATTACGAACTTGTGATGTAAAGAATGCAACAACTGAATCTGGCAAAGATCCACGTATTAAATTCTTTGTTCTTCAGAACCAAAATTTCCTGCTGCAGAAAATCAACTCACATTTATGCTCCATGAAAAATAAGATATTGAAAACTTACAGAATTCACATAAAGAATGTATAATTGTGTTACATCACTTACTTTCAAGCTTTTTGCCAGCATTTATAAGAATCATGTTTCTTTCTTAAAATATCACTGCGTTTTTTAATATTTTCTTTTTATGAATGCTGTAAGATAGTATTTAATCCTATTTCTTTTCATTAATGACTTTTAAAAGGTTTTATTAAGAAAAAAGTAGAAGTTTACATATATTTATTGGCCTTTTTATAAGAAGTGACTCACATAATTCATATGAATTTGTAATCACCACTTCCTCATGAATTAGATGGGAAACAGGTATTTTATTTTAGAATAAACACTCTGTATAATAAGTCAGCTGTAGCATTAGGAAGAAAACTCAATCTGTCTTCCAAATCAGTAATATACCCATGAGATCGCTTGGCCTTGTAACCTTCTTAAACCTAATTTTGCTACTTGTTAAGAAAATGATGTCTTGTTGTGAATTTTGATCTCAGAGGGAAAAAAAAAATCTCTAGTAATTTCAAAACCAGCAACCTGAGGATCTGCCCCAAACAGAGAAGCCAATTAGAAGATGTATGAGAATGATCCCCCAGAAGAGACGAGGAAAAAGTTAATTTCTGTGAGGCTGAAATACAAGCTTGGGCAATTTTAGCTTCCTGACTACAGGTGTGACAGAACGCAGCTGATCAAACCAGGCAGGAATTTGCATCACACTCTGTTTACTTTCAGCTGCCCAATGAGCCATGCCCAATCTGGAAGCCAGAGAGAACCTGGAAAAGGAGCGTGTAGGGCTGTAACTTCATACTGAGAAGACTGCCGTGGACACGGCTTAGGAGCTTGCATTTGGTCACGTTTGGGCCAAAGAATGTATAGCTGTCCACGGTGTGCCAAAAAGCCTGCACAGGTTTTTAAAACATTGAAAACCTGTTTAAAATGTCATCCGTGTTCGGCAGCCCACCTGTCTGGGGTCGGCTATCATTTTTAATAAGTCACCAAATAGTTCAAAGTAGGCTCCTCATCTGGCCCCCAGTTTCTAAAATCCTATAAACTGAAGTGAACTATGTTACAGGTATTTTTTCTGTGCGCCAGATTTTCAAGTGGGAACTTGAAGGCCCAAACAAAAGTGAGGGTGTGACAAAGTTGTCTTCAGTATCTATGGGTCACATTTGTTGCGTTCACCTGGATTCCCCTCCTGTCCTGCTACTGTTTCCCATTCCGTGCTTCTCAGCCCCAAAGGGGGCTACAGTGGAGGTTGCTAGTTTAGGAAGGGGTAGATTGACAGAGGTGTAGTATACAAAATGGAAAGTAATGACTAAAAGGTATAGCCTGTTCTAAACAGGTGTGCCAACGATAAGCTGCTCATGAAACCATGTAACCATTTTATTTGGAAGTACAGTTTATCAGTTTCCAGTTACTTTACTAAACTAATAATCTCATCCATTGAGTTAATCGTATCATCATCTCCACGTCAGCCAAGAACTCTCAGGACCACACCCTGCACTTGATCACCATCAGAGACCGTGTCATCTCACAGTTCATGCGTTTGGACCCCAGTTTCTCATGCAACGTTATGTCCCTCTGTCTCTCTGGGCACAGAGCTTTTTCGTTTTTTGTTTTGTTTTTAATTTTTCTAAATTGAGGTAGAGTTGTTTACAGTATCATATAAGTTTCAGGTGTACAGCACAGTGATTCACAATTTTTAAAAGTTATATTCTATTTATAGTTACTATAAAATATTGGCTGTATTCCCCGAAAGCAGGCACACTTGTCTTGTTCCTGATCTGGGAGAGAAACTTTCAGTCTTTCACCATGGAGTATGATCTCAGCTGTGGGTTTTTCCTACTTGGCCTTTATTATGTTGAGATCATTTTCCTCTATTCCTAGTTTGTTGAGCTTGTTTTTTTAATCATATGAGGATGTTGAATTTTGTCAAATACTTTTTCTGCATCAATTGATGTGCTCTTATGGGTTTAACCTTTATTCTGTTAATGCAGGGCGGTATACTGATTGACTTTCTTGTATTGAGCAACCCATGCTTTCTAGGAATAAATTCCACTTTGTCATGACGTGTACTCCTATTGACTCTGGTTTGCTGCTGTTCCGCTGAGGACTGCAGTTTTCATTTTTTATACTGTCCTTATTTGGCTCTGGTATCAGAGTAATGCTAGCCTCATACACTGCATTTGGGAGTGTTATCTCCTCTTCAATTCTTTGGAAGAGTTTGAGGATTGTTGTTAATTTTTATTTCAATGCTCAGTAGAATTCACCAGTGAAACCATCCAGTCCTGGGCTTTTCTTTGTTGGAAGGTTTTTGATTACTGATTCAATTTCCTTACTTATAACTTATACAGATCTGTTCATATTTTCTGTTTCTTCATGGTCCAGTCTTGGTAGGTTATGTGTTTCTAGAAATTTATCCGTTTCTTCTAGGTTATCCAATTTGTTGGCATACAACTGTTGATAGTATTCTTACAATCCTTTTTATTTCTCTAAATTGTTATGTCCCTTCTTTCATTTTGGATTTGAGTCTTCTCTTTTTTTCTTCATTAATCTAGCTAAGGATTTGTCAGTTTTGTTTTGAATAGCCAACTCTTGGTTTCATTGATTTTTCTCTACTGTTTTTCTATTTTTTTCTTTAGGAAATAGAGTGATGTCTTCTTTAACCCAATAGTTATTTACAAGTGTATTGCTTAATTATCACATATTTGTGTATTTTCCAGTTTTCCTTCTGTTGTTGATTTCTATTTTCATTCAGTCATTGTGTTCAGGAAAGGTACTTTGTATGATTTCAATCTTTTTTTTTTAAGTTAGACTGATTTTGTGGCCTAAAATATAGTCTTTCTGGAGAATGTTCTATGCGCACTTGAGAAAAATGTATATTCTGCTGTTGCGTAAAGTGTTTTATATATGTCCGTTAGATCCAGTTGGTCTGTAGTGTTGTTTAATTCCTCTATTTCCTTATTGATCTTCTGTCTGATTGTCCCATCCATGATTGAAAATGGGGTATTGAAGTATCCCACTCCTGTTTTTAAGGAGCTGTCTGTTTCTTCCTTCAGTTCTGTCAATGTTTGCTTTATATATTTTGGGATTTATACAAATGTTTATAATTATTGTATTATATCTAGTTGAATTGACCCTCTTATCATTATACATCCTTCTTTCTCTTTTCAAATAGTTTTTGACTTTTCATGGAATATCTTCCCATATATATATATTTTTTTCGGTATGTGGGCCTCTCACTGTTGTGGCCTCTCCCGTTGCGGAGCACAGGCTCCGGACGCGCAGGCTCAGCGGCCATGGCTCACGGGCCCAGCCGCTCTGCGGCATGTGGGATCTTCCCGGACCGGGGCACGAACCCGTGTCCCCTGCATCGGCAGGAGGACTCTCAACCACTGAGCCACCAGGGAAGCCCTCTTCCCATATTTTTACTTTCAATCTATGTGTGTCCTTAGACCTACAGTGAATTTCTTGTAGACATCACACTGGATCTTTTTTTAAAAATCCATTCAGCCCATCTGTGTATTTTGATTGGGGAGTTTAATCCATTTATATTTAGAGTAATTACTGATAGGGAAGCACTTACTTTCGCTATTTTAATATTTGTTTTCTGTATGTTTTGTGGCTTTTTCCCCTCATTTCATTCATTAATGCTTTCCTTTGTGTTTAGTTGATTTTTTGTAGTGCCATATTTTTATTCCCTTCTCCTTTCCTTCTGTGCATATTCTATAGATATTTTCTTTGTGGTTACCATGGGGATTACATATAGTATCCTCAAGTTATGACAGTTTACCTTAAATTGATACAACTTCAGTTGCATGCAGGCACTTTACTCCTTTACAATTCCGCTTTCCCACTCCCCCTTGATGTTCCCAATGCCACAAATTACATCTTTACATGTTGTGTACCCAATAACATAGCTTTATAACTATTTTTATGAATTTGTCTTTTAAAACTTATAGAAAATAAAAAGTAGAGTTACAAACCAAATTACTATAACACTGCTATTTGTATTTTTCTGTTTACCTTTATCAGGTCTCTTTAAGTTTATCCTAAAGTATATTGAACCTCTTGGGTTTATATATCCATGTATTTATACTCAAATTTGGAATGTTTTCAGCCATTATTTCTTCAAATAATCTCTCTGCCCCTTTCTCTCTCTCTCTCTTTTTTTCTCCTTACATTTAGTAATTTCAAATGTCCTGTCTTCAGGTTCACTGATTCTTTCTTCTTCCTATTTGAGTCTGTTATTTTATACCTCTAGTTAATTTTTCAATTCAGTTATTATATTTTTCAGTGCTACAATTTGTATTTGGTGCTTTAAAAAAATTCTATCTTTTTGCTGATATTCTCATGTTATTTCTATATCATTTTCCTTATTTTCTTTAATTCTTTGTGTATTTCTTGAGCATTTTGAGCATACTTAAGATAGATATTTTAAAGTCTTCGCCTGATACATCTGTAAGTCTGATGCATTTGTTTCTTCAGAGTTGGTTTCTGGAGATTTACTTTGTTCCTTTGAGTGAGCCATGTTTTCCTTTTTCTTGGTGTATCTTGTGGGTTTTTTTGTTGAAAATCGGGCGTTTGAAAAAACAGCCACTAGTCGTTTCAGATTGACTTGGCAGACTTTCACTAGTCATTCTTGTCATTCCTGTTGGAATCACCTAGGGTAAAGGTGTAAGGTCTTCTCAGATCTTTTCTGGGCATGTGTTTTATCTGGGCCAGTGTGTCTGTCTACTTAAAATGTCCCCCATATTCATAGCGGCTTTTAATGTCTTAATTTCCCCAAGGGTCTCACCCCAGCTTTTTCTTGGGGACTTAAATGTTCTATTTTATTCCTCTTCTTATAACTTCTTGCCCTGAGGTGTCTGTGAGTCTGCAGTCCCCCTGCAATTTTCACACCCCACAATGACTACCATTGTCTTCCACAGCTGCTGCCACCTGAGGTCCAGCATATGCCACAATTTCACATCTAAGTTCTTAGTCACATGAGACAGGGACCAGTCTCTCAGGTAGCTTCATCCACAGGCCAGAGTGTTGCAAGTCGTTTCTGTTCCTCTTGTTCTGGTCAAGGGAGGGGACTGGGAATTGGCCCGCTTCCTCCTGACCTGTAGCATTGCCAGGAAGGGGATGGGACATGGGCAAGTAAAAATGCCAGGAAATTTCCTGAAGTTCTGAATGTGACTTTATCTTGGTTCAGTGTTTGTTTATTTACTATAGATCTCTGAATTGGTTTCCAGAGCTCCTATAAAGTTACTTTAGCCAGTCTGTTGTTTATTTAATGTTTCCATGGGGGAACAAGTGTCTGGTGCTTCTAAGTCCACCATCTTGGAAATGTCTCCATGCTTTCTGATGAGAAGTCAGATACTGATATTAATGAAGTTCCCTTGTACATGATAGCCATGTACAACTTTCAAGAGCAGCCTGCAACTTTCAAGATTCTCTCTTTGTCTTTCAACAGTTTAATTATAATGTCTAGGTGTGTATCTGAGTTTATTATACTTGGAATTCCTTAAGATACCTGAATATATAGGTTAAATTTTTTTTCTCAAATTTGTGAAGCTTTTGCCCTTATTTCTTCAAATATTCTTTCTGTCCCTTTCTCTTCTTCCAGGTCTCTCATGTGCATAGGTTGGTATGCTTGATGGTATCCTGTAGGTCTCTGAGAATGTGTTCATTTTTCTTCATTTTTTGTTTGGCTCCTCAGACTTGATAATCTGAACTGACCTATCTTCAAATTCACCAAGTCTCTTTTCTGCCCGCTCACATCTGATGTTGGGCCCATATAGTAAATTTCCCACTCCGCTTATTGAACGTTTCAGCTCCAGAATTTCTAATTGACTTTTTTTATAAGTTAAATCTCTTTATTAATGTTCTCTGCTTCCTGAGACATTGCTCTCAAACTTCAGTTGTTTAGGCGTGGTTCCCTTTAGTTCCTTGTACATACTTATAATAGCTGATTTAAAGTCTGTATCTAATAAGTCCAACATGGTACAGGCTTCCTTACAGTCAGATTTTATTGACTGCTTTCTTTCCCTGGGGTGTACTTTGTGGCATACTTTTTTTTTTTTGTATATCTTGTAACTTTTTATTGGAAACCTTATATTTAAAATAATATAATTTAGAAACACTGGAAATCAGATTCCCCCCTTTTCAGGGGTTGTGTTCTTGCTGTTTGTTGTTGTTTTTGCTATTGTTTGTTATTGACTTTCTTGGACTAATTCTGTAACATCTGTGTTCCTTCTCAGTGTGACCATTGAGGTTTCTTCTCAGTTAGCTCATTGGACAGCTAATGAGTTGATACAGCTTTTCTTAAACACTTTGCATCATTAGATTTCTTACCGTTTGGTGTGGGGCCCTGTGTACATTCTATGGCAGACATAGAACACCAGCAGCTCACACATCTGTCTTACCCTTCACTTCTCGTGTAGGGCCTCACGGTCAGGCAGAGACAAGCGATCACAGCTGCCTCAGGTCTTCTGAGCACGTGCCTATCCCTACGCTTGCTTGTGGCATTTTAAAGCCCCAGGAATATGGTGGACTTTTTCAAAGCCCTCTATAGACCTCACATTTCCAAGATTTTCCTTTTAATTTTTTTTTTTTGTCCAGCCTCTTGTTTGTCCCAACTGATATTGCCATCTCAGCTTTTATGCTCAACAATTGCCGCTGATTTGTTTCTTTAAGACACACCCTGAGGATAGGACTTTCCTCATGAAATGAGTCCTGAGGTAAAGACAAGCCTTTGGAGCTTTTCCTAAAAGTTGCCATTCAGGTCAAATAGTGACCATCCTTTTGTAATGAGGCTTTTGGGGGAGCTCCAAACCCATTCTTCCCCCTCCTGTGGCTGCCAGGCTGCAGGTTTTTCACAGATACCATGGTTTCCAGGCCGTTGGTTTTCAAGGCTACTGCAGAGCTGGGGAGAGGAAGGTGGGAAAGTTAAGATGCCACAAAGCTCACTGTTCTTACTGAAGTTCAGCTGTTTTTCTTGAATAAACACCCCTGTTACAAGCCTTTCATTAAATTCGAGAGTTCCAAAAATGTTGATTTGGCCATTTTTTGCCAGTGTACTCACTGTTGTTATAGACGATCGTATCCTTACCCTACCATTCCACAAGCGCTTGGGCATTTAGGTTAATCATTTTTGCACTGATGCTACGATTTTGGAAGTAATAGCAACACAATTTGATAATTATCCAGATTGGTTATTCTCCAGTCTAGATACACGTCATCTTCAGAGCTTTAAAAACGATATCCTCATGCAAGAGGCTTAACCCTTGTTCTGTCTGTTGAGATTGAGGCCTTGGCATACATATTTCTACAAAGTCACCCCAGGTGGTTATGATGTGAAACCAAGGCTGAGAACCACTGATCTAGATCTTATTTATTTTGAATCCCACAACGTAAAATAGTACGTTACATTTCTGAGGTTCCACATGGCTATCTCAGGAGGTAAGAAGTCTGCCAGTCTCTGTTCTAGTCAGACCACACCTGGAGCTGTGTTAAACTCGGTGTGTTCTCAGAGAAACTTCGATAAATGAGAGGGAAGACCAATGAAAACCATTTACTATGAAAATCAGTTAAAGGTACACACAGAAAATGAGGGAGACCAGGTAGCTGGCTTCAAATGTTAGAAAAACATTCATGAAAATTAGTTGCAGGTAGTATAATGTTCATTATGAGTTAAGGAGATTCATCAGATGAACTGGGAAGCTAATCACATATTTATAAAAAATACGATATAACAGACCCAACAAGTAAACTTTTGGAATAGAATCTCTTCATAAATTAGAGACTCCCTGTTTTATTGTTTTTGTTTTTTTGAAGTGTAGTATTCCATACAGTTAATTTTTTTCAGTCAAGATTATGGTTTCAAGTATTATTCTTAGCCTGATCTACACAACTCACTGATTGGATCTTAACCAGAAACTGGTTTACCCATCTTGATCTGTGGGTTATTGACTATAAGTGGGAAAAATTCTAAATATATATATGCATATGTATATGTACAGATTTACATGCAATAGGTACTTTACGATAACATGTCTTATATTTGTTTAGCACCTTGTACTTAGACTTCTTTCAAATACATCAT
Organism: Globicephala melas; assembly: GCF_963455315.2. Lineage (NCBI taxonomy): Eukaryota > Metazoa > Chordata > Mammalia > Artiodactyla > Delphinidae > Globicephala > Globicephala melas. The sequence continues at coordinate 502,154 of NC_083315.2, read as the reverse complement.
TGGCTAAGAAGGTCACTTAATTACCTCCATAAGCCTCTGAATACACAGTGGTGCTTCACAAATTCGACCTCCTCATTAACAGACTATGGCATCTAAAGCAGAATCAACACAGGACATAGTAAAATCGAAAAATCACAGTTGACCGTGATAATTTAAAAGATTATCTTAAATTAGGCTAAGAAGTAGAAAAAAATCAGAACCATTAAATTTTAAAAAAATTTATCTTGTGAATTAATTGGATAAAGCCACCTTCAATGTTTAATACATTTTCTGCTACATAAATCTAGACTGTGAGCCACCATGTCATTTATTTCACTGGAAATTAATTTATTGTTCCTTCAGTTCAGAAGGAAAGGAATGATCAGTGATGTTCTATTTTTGATTTTTGAAGAACTACATTTGAAAGTGTAAAGTAATTCTAGATCAGCTATATATATATATATATATATATTTAAGCTGTAGGATTGTTAACTACTAGGACCAGAACAAGGGTCTTATTGTGAAAGAGCCACGCAAACTGTCTGCTCTCCTTGAGTATATAGAGGTATATTTAGAATTTCAAAAGCAATTTATTGAGTATACCTTTAGGAAAAGATCTGCCTGTTCAGTTTTGCTTTCTCTGACATGCTATTCTAATGTGAACGTAGCATTTTTGAAAGTTTTTATATGCAATGTACTCTTTTAAAATCTCTTTCAAATATTATATTATGCATTGTATGGGCTCTATATGGAACAGAGCAGTGTTTTTATAGCCCTTCTAGTCAAAAATTTTTTTCTGAAGTCACGTTACGCTTGTCTTGCATGTGCTTCAAAGTTGCATTCTGTGTACCTCACCTCCTCAGAAAGCTGCCGGTTTTTTTGATGGAGGCAAGAGAGGGAGTTTCAAGCCTGTTATTTTATTGCTCTGTGCCAAACATCCGGGTTCCTGTTTTATTCATTAATCTATAAAAAATAATCTGTCCTAATATCTTCCTTTTAGTTGAATTTTTTTTCATCAGTCACTTAGACTTTATTATTATTTTTTATCCTAAAATTTTTTTTACATCTTTATTGGAGTATAATTGCTTTACAATGGTGTGTTAGTCTCTGCTTTATAACAGAGTGAATCAGTTATACATATACATACGTTCCCATATCTCTTCCCTCTTGCGTCTCCCTCCCTCCCACCCTCCCTATCCCACTCCTCCAGGCGGTGGGTCACAAAGCACCGAGCTGATCTCCCTGTGCTATGCGGCTGCTTCCCACTAGCTATATACCTTACGTTTGGTAGTGTGTATATGTACATGCCTCTCTCTCTCTTTGTCACAGCTTACCCTTCCCCCTCCCCATATACTCAAGTCCATTCTCTAGTAGGTCTGTGTCTTTATTTCTGTCTTACCCCTACGTTCTTCATGACATTTTTTTTCTTAAATTCCATATATATGTGTTAGCATACGGTATTTGTCTTTCTCTTTCTGACTTACTTCAGTCTGTATGACAGACTCTAGGTCTATGCACCTCATTACAAATAGCTCAATTTTGTTTCTTTTTATGGCTGAGTAATATTCCATTGTATATATGTGCCACATCTTCTTTATCCATTCATCTGAGGATGGACACTTAGGTTCTTTCCATCTCTGGGCTATTGTAAATAGAGCTGCAATGAACATTTTGGTACATGACTCTTTTTGAATTATGGTTTTCTCAGGGTATATGTCCAGTAGTGGGATTGCTGGGTCATATGGTAGTTCTATTTGTAGTTTTTAAAGGAACCTCCATACTGTTCTCCACAGTGGCTGTATCAATTTACATTCCCACCAGCAGTGCAAGAGGGTTCCCATTTCTCCACACCCTCTCCAGCATTTATTGTTTCTAGATTTTTTGACGATGGCCATTCTGACCGGTGTGAGATGATATCTCATTGTAGTTTTGATTTGCATTTCTCTAATGATTAATGAAATTGAGCATTCTTTCATGTGTTTGTTGGCAGTCTGTATATCTTCTTTGGAGAAATGTCTATTTAGGTCTTCTGCCCATTTTTGGATTGGGTTGTTTGTTTCTTTGTTATTGAGCTGCATGAGCTGCTTGTAAATTTTGGAGATTAATCCTTTGTCAGTTGCTTCATTTGCAAATATTTTCTCCCATTCTGAGGGTTGTCTTTTGGTCTTGTTTATCGTTTCCTTTGCTGTGCAAAAGCTTTGAAGTTTCATTAGGTCTCATTTGTTTATTTTTGTTTTTATTTCCATTTCTCTAGGAGGTGGGTCAGAAAGGATCTTGCTGTGATTTACGTCATAGAGTGTTCTGCCTATGTTTTCCTCTCAGATTTGGATAGTTTCTGGCCTTACATGTAGGTCTTTAATCCATTTTGAGCTTATTTTTGTGTATGGTGTTAGAGATTGTTCTAATCTCATACTTTTAAATGTACCTGTCCAGTTTTCCCAGCACCACTTATTGAAGAGGATGTCCTTTCTCCACTGTACATTCCTGCCTCCTTTATCAAAGGTAAGGTGACCATATGTGCGTGGGTTTATCTCTGGGCTTTCTATCCTGTTCCATTGATCTATCTTTCTGTTTTTTGCCAGTACCATACTGTCTTGATTACTGTAGCTTTGTAGTATAGTCTGAAGTCAGGGAGCCTGATTCCTCCAGCTCCGCTTTTTGTTCTCAAGATTGCTTTGGTTATTCGGGGTCTTTTGTGTTTCCATACAAATTGTGAAATTTTTTGTTCTAGTTCTGTGAAAAATGCCAGTGGTAGTTTGATAGGGATTGCATTGACTCTGTAGATTGCTTTGGGTAGTAGAGTCATTTTCACAATGTTGATTCTTCCAATCCAAAAACATGGTGCATCTCTCCATCTATTTGTATCATCTTTAATTTCTTTCATCAGTGTCTTATAATTTTCTGCATACAGGTCTTTTGTCTCCTTAGGTAGGTTTATTCCTAGATATTTTATTCTTTTTGTTGCAATGGTAAATGGGAGTGTTTTCTGGATTTCACTTCCAGATTTTTCATCATTAGTGTATAGGAATGCCAGAGATTTCTGTGCATTAATTTTGTTTCCTGCTACCTTACCAAATTCATTGATTAGGTCTAGCAGTTTTCTGGTAGCATCTTTAGGATTCTCTATGTATAGTATCATGTCATCTGCAAACAGTAACAGTTTTACTTCTTCTTTTCTGATTTGGATTCCTTTTATTTCCTTTTCTTCTCTGATTGCTGTGGCGAAAACTTCCAAAACTAGGTTGAATAAGAGTGGTGAGAGTGGGCAACCTTGTCTTGTTCCTGATCTTAGTGGAAATGCTTTCAGTTTTTCACCATTGAGGACGATGTTGGCTGTGGGTTTGTCATATATGGCCTTTATTATGTTGAGGAATGTTCCCTCTATGCCTACTTTCTGCAGGGTTTTTATCATAAATGGGTGTTGAATTTTGCTGAAAGCTTTCTCTGCATCTATTGAGATGATTATATGGTGTTTCTCCTTCAATTTGTTAATATGGTTTATCACATCGATTGATTTACATATATTGAAGAATCCTTGCATTCCTCTGGGATAAACCCCACTTGATCATGGTGTATGATTCTTTTAATGTGCTGTTGGATTCTGTTTGCTAGTATTTTGTTGAGGATTTTTGCATCTATGTTCATCAGTGATAGTGGCCTGTAGTTTTCTTTCTTTGTGACATCCTTTTCTGGTTTTGGTATCAGGGTGATGGTGGCCTCATAGAATGAGTTTGGGAGTGTTCCCCCCTCTGCTATATTTTGGAAGAGTTTGAGAAAGATAGGTGTTAACTTTTCTCTAAATGTTTGATAGAATTCGCCTGTGAAACCATCTGGTCCTGGGCTTTTGTTTGTTGGAAGATTTTAATCACAGTTTCAATTTCAGTGCTTGTGATTGGTCTGTTCATATTTTCTATTTATTCCTGATTCAGTCTTGGCAGTTGTGCATTTTTAAGAATTTGTCCATTTCTTCCAGGTTGTCCATTTTATTGGCATAGAGTTGCTTGTAGTAATGTCTCATGATCTTTTTTATTTCTGCAGTGTCAGTTGTTACTTCTCCTTTTTCATTTCTAATTGTATTGAATTGAGTCTTCTCCCATTTTTTCTTGATGAGTCTGGCTAATGGTTTATCAATTTTGTTTATCTTCTCAAAGAACCAGCTTTTAGTTTTATTGATCTTTGCTATTGTTTCCTTCATTTCTTTTTCATTTATTTCTGATCTGATTTTTATGATTTCTTTCCTTCTGCTAACTTTGGGGGGTTTTTGTTCTTCTTTCTCTAATTGCTTTAGGTGCAAGGTTAGGTTGTTTATTCGAGATGTTTCCTGCTTCTTAAGGTAGGATTGTATTGCTATAAACTTCCCCCTTAGAACTGCTTTTGCTGCATCCCATAAATTTTGGGTCGTCGTGTCTCCATTGTCATTTGTTTCTAGGTATTTTTTAATTTCCTCTTTGATTTCTTCAGTGATCACTCGTTATTAAGTAGTGTATTGTTTAGCTTCCATGTGTTTGTATTTTTTACTTATCTTTTCCTGTAATTGATATCTAGTCTCATAGCATTGTGGTCAGAAAAGATACTTGAAACAATTTCAATTTTCTTAAATTTACCGAGGCTTGATTTGTGACCCAAGATATGATCTATCCTGGAGAATGTTCCATGAGCACTTGAGAAAAATGTGTATTCTGTTGTTTTTGGATGGAATGTCCTATAAATATCAATTAAGTCCATCTTGTTTAATGTATCATTGAAAGCTTGTGTTTCCTTATTAATTTTCATTTTGGACGATCTGTCCATTGGTGAAAGTGGGGTGTTAAAGTCCCCTACTATGAATGTGTTACTGTCGATTTCCCCTTTTATGGCTGTTAGTATTTGCCTTATGTATTGAGGTGCTCCTGTGTTGGGTGCATAAATATTTACAATTGTTATATCTTCTTCTTGGATCAATCCCTTGATCATTATGTAGTGTCCTTCTTTGTCTCTTCTAATAGTCTTTATTTTAAAGTCTATTTTGTCTGATATGAGAATTGCTACTCCAGCTTTCTTTTGGTTTCCATTTGCATGGAATATCTTTTTCCATCCCCTTACTTTCAGTCTGTATGTGTCCCTAGGTCTGAAGTGGGTCTCTTGTAGACAGCAAATATATGGGTCTGGTTTTTGTATCCATTCAGCCAGTCTGTGTCTTTCGGTGGGAGCATTTAGTCCATTTACATTTAAGGTAATTATCGATATGTATGTTCCTATTCCCATTTTCTTAATTGTTTTGGGTTCGTTATTGTAGGTCTTTTCCTTCTCTTGTGTTTCTTGCCTAGAGAAGTTCCTTTAGCAGTTGTTGTAAAGCTGGTTTGGTGGTGCTGAACTCTCTCAGCTTTTGCTTGTCTGTAAAGGTTTTAATTTCTCCATCAAGTCTGAATGAGATCCTTGCTGGGTAGAGTAATTTTGGTTGCAGGTTTTTCTCCTTCATCACTTTAAATATGTCTTGCCAGTCCCTTCTGGCTTGTAGAGTTTCTGCTGAGAGATCAGCTGTTAACCTTATGGGAATTCCCTTGTGCGTTATTTGTTGCTTTTCCCTTGCTGCTTTTAATATGTTTTCTTTGTATTTAATTTTTGACAATTTGATTAATATGTGTCTTGGCGTATTTCTCCTTGGATTTATCCTGTATGGGACTCTCTGCGCTTCCTGGACCTGATTAACTATTTCCTTTCCCATATTAGGGAAGTTTTCAACTATAATCACTTCAAATATTTTCTCAGTCCCTTTCTTTTTCTCTTCTTCTTCTGGAACCCATATAATTCGAATGTTGGTGCGTTTAATGTTGTTCCTGAGGTCTCTGAGACTGTCTTCAGTTCTTTTCATTCTTTTTTCTTTATTCTGCTCTGCAGTGGTTATTTCCACTATTTTATCTTCCAGGTCACTTATCTGTTCTTCTGCCTCAGTTATTCTGCTATTGATCCCATCTAGAGTATTTTTAATTTCATTTATTGCATTGTTCATAGTTGTTTCATCTTTAGTTCTTCTAGGTCCTTGTTAAATGTTTCTTGCATTTTGTCCATTCTATTTCCAAGATTTTGGATCATCTTTACTATCATTATTCTGAATTCTTTTTCAGGTAGACTGCCTATTTCCTCTTCATTTGTTAGGTCTGATGGGTTTTTATCTTGCTCCTTCATCTGCTGTGTGTTTTTCTGTCTTCTCATTTTGCTTATCTTACTGTGTTTGGGATCTCCTTTTTGCAGGCTGCAGGTTCGTAGTTCCCGTTGTTTTTGGTGTCTGTCCCCAGTGGCTCAAGTTGGTTCAGTGGGTTGTGTAGGCTTCCTGGTGGCGGGGACTAGTGCCTGTGTTCTGGTGGATGAGGCTGGATCTTGTCTTTCTGGTGGGCAGGTCCACGTCTGGTGGTGCGTTTTGGGGTGTCTGTGGACTTACTATGATTTTAGGCAGCCTCTCTGCTAATGGGTGGAGTTGTGTTCCTGTCTTGCTAGTTGTTTGGCATAGGATGTGCAGCACTGTAGCTTGCTGGTCGTTGAGTGAAGCTGGGTGTTGGTGTTGAGATGGAGATCTCTGGGAGATTTTCGCCGTTTGATATTATGTGGAGCTGGGAGGTCTCTTGTGGACCAGTGTCCTGAAGTTGGCTCTCCCAGCTCAGAGGCACAGCACTGACTCCTGGCTGCAGCACCAAGAGCCTTTCATCCACACGGTTCAGAATAAAAGGGAGAAAAAGTAGAAAGAAAAAATTGGTAAAAGTAGAAAGAAAGGAGGGATGGAGAGAGGGAGGGATGGAGGAAGGAAGGAAGGAGGGAAGGAAGGAAAAAAAGAGAATATAAAGTGAAATAAAGTAAGATAAAATATAATAAAGTTATTAAAATAAAAAATAATTATTAAGAAAAAAGGACGGATAGAACCCTAGGACAAATGGTGGAAGCAAAGCTATACAGCATAAATCTTGCTCTCAAAGTCCACCTCCTCAATTTGGGATGATTTGTTGTGTATTCAGGTATTCCACAGATGCAGGTACATCAAGTTGATTGTGGAGCTTTAATCCGCTGCTCCTGAGGCTGCTGGGAGAGATTTCCCTTTCTCTTCCTTGTTTGCACAGCTCCCGGGGCTCGGCTTTGGATTTGGCCCCGCCTCTGCGTGTAGGTTTCCTGAAGGCGTCTGTTCTTCGCTCAGACAGGACGGGGTTAAAGGAGCCGCTGATTCGGGGGCTCTGGCTCACTCAGGCCGGGGGGGAGGGAGGGGCACGGAGTGCGGGGCGGGCCTGCGGCGGCAGAGGCCGGCGTGACGTTGCACCAGCGTGAGGCGCGAGGTGAGTTGTCCCAGGGAAGTTGTCCCTGGATCCCGGGACCCTGGCGGTGGCGGGCTGCACAGGCTCCCGGAAGCGGGTGTGGACAGTGACCTGTGCTCGCACACAGGCCCCTTGGTGGCGGCAACAGCAGCCTTAGTGTCTCCCGCCCGCCCCTGGGGTCCGCGCTGTTAGCCGCGGCTCGCGCCCGTCTCTGGGGTCCGCGCTGTTAGCCGCGGCTCGCGCGCGTCTCTGGAGCTCCTTTAAGCAGCGCTCTTAATCCCCTCTCCTCGCGCACCAAGAAACAAAGAGGGAAGAAGTCTCTTGCCTCTTCGGCAGCTCCAGACTTTTCCCCGGACTCCCTCCCGGCCAGCCGTGGCGCACTAACCCCTGCAGGCTGTGTTCACGCCGCCAACCCCAGTTCCCTCCCTGCGCTCTGGCCGAAGCCCGAGCCTCAGCTCCCAGCCCCGCCCGCCCCGGCGGGGGAGCAGACAAGCCTCTCGGGCTGGTGAGTGCCGGTCGGCCCAATCCTCTGTGCGGGAATCTCCTCGCTTTGCCCCCCGCACCCCTGTGGCTGTGCTCTCCTCCACGGCCCCGAAGCTCCCCCCTCCGCCGCCTGCAGTCTCCGCCCGCGAAGGGGCTCCTAGTGTGTGAAAACCTTCCCTCCTTCACGGCTCCGTCCCACTGGTGCAGGTCCCATCCCTATTCTTTTGTCTCTGTTTTTTCTTTTTACTTTTGCCCTACGCAGGTACGTGGGGGGTTTCTTGCCTTTTGGGAGGTCTGAGGTCTTCTGCCAGCGTTCAGTAGGTGTTCTGTAGGAGTTGTTACACGTGTAGATGTATTTCTGGTGTATCTGTGGGGAGGAAGGTGATCTCCGCGTCTTACTCTTCCGCCATCTTCCCGGAAGCCCCCTACCAGTTGAATTTTAACCAAAAATATTTTGCTAGTTTATATTTTCATCACATTTGTGTATTTGACTTAATTTTGTTTAATTTGAACTTGACATCTTTTCCTACTTATTCAACCACTCAAGCTTTACTTTGATAGCAGCGTGAAGGTGTTTCATATTCTCTTTTTTAATTATGGTTTTTGTTTGTCTTGGGAAATGTCATTGGCAAAATAGCTTCATCTCTTTTGGAATTATTAACTCTCTGAATTGGGAAGCTTCTTCTGACTGTTTATAAACTAACTGTAATGTGACAACTTCAACTGTTGGCACTTCCAAGTCCAAACACACAGTGTGTAGTGAAAAGACACTAAATGAGAAATTAGGAGATCTGAAGTTGCTTTTTAGTTTTGTCACTCATTGTGCATGAACCTTTAGGAACCTTTAGCCTTCCTATCTATAAAATGAGGATGTCATGTCTTGTTAAGGCAGAGCTGTGAGCATCAGATGAGATAATGTATGCAGGAGTCCTTTGTAAACTGCAAAAGAATTAGGCTGTTGTTATTGTATTACTATTACTTATTTATTTTTATTTAAGTATGGTTGATTTACAATGTTACGTTAATTACTGCTGCATAGTAAAGTGATTCAGTTATATATACACACACAGACACACACACATATATATATATATATATATATACACATTCCTTTTGTTATATTCTTTTCCATTATGGTTTATCACAGGATATTGCATATAGTTCCCTGTGCTATACAGTAGGACCTTGTTGTTTATCCATTCTATATATAAAAGCTCACATCTACTAACCCCATCCTCCCACTCCATCCTTCCCCCAACCTCTTCCCCCTGGCAACCACCAGTCTGTTCTCTATGTCCGTGATTCTGTTTTTGTTTCATAGATAAGTTCATTTGTGTCATATTTTAGATTCCGCATATAAGTCATATCATATGGTATTTGTCTTTCTCTTTCTTTTTTTTACTATTACTATTATTACTATTATCATTATTATTATTAAAGATTTTTCCATTACAGGTAAGTATTTGAATTGTCTATAACCCATATTGTACCAGTGGTGAAGTTGGCAAAGCCTAGTTATTAAGACACATGAGAAGGTGGGAAATGTGGTGGATTTCCCAGCTGCTTAGCATTTAGTGAAAGACAGTCTTGGTGGAATAATTACTTTTTCCATCCTCAAATATACTGTCTTCCTTTCCAGAGAAACTATGTGAGGCAAGAAGTCATGTGTCTAAAATCTTTAAAGCTAAAAAGGAAAAAAGAAAGAAAGAAAGAATCTCACCTTCAAAACAAATAAACTTTGGAGGGGCTTGTAGGCTTGAGTGTAACACTTCACTGTCCCACAGATTAGAAACGTTAGGAGACCTTGGTGAGCCACGCCCACGACCTCGCTGACACTGGCTCGCTGGGTCTCTTACCACGCACCTCAGGAAGTTCTTGGATCAGAGGCAGGTGCGATCACTCTCGTTATTCTTCCCCCCGCTGCCCCAGTGCTGTGGCTCACGGGATCCACTGATAAAGCCGTGAGAGAACCAGGAAGTCACTAGAATGGGAAGCTAAGTGATCGGATGCATTTACACTCCGTCTTACAGAGCTAACGCTCTTTTCTTTTTAGTGCTTGTGATTGTGGTTAAGTATCTTAAAGTTATAGTCCCTTTATTCCCTTTATTTTTTCATAATTCAGCAAACATTTACTGAAAGTCCTCTGAGTGACAGACACCAGACAACATCCCAAGTGAGAGTCAAAGAACAAGGCCAGGTGTCTCTGCTCTTGAAGAACTCACACGTTAATGGGGAGAGGACCCATGAGAAAATCATTGCAGTATGATGAAAAGTAAACAGCTACAGATGCCTTTGGTTTTCAATAGCCAAATCGGATTTTAGGATGAGCTGATTCAACAGCTCAACGGTGTCTTCAAGGACCAGGCTCTTGTCCTCTTTCTGTTCTGCCATTCTCAGTGTTGTTATAAATAGGAAAACTTTTCCAGAAGATTTCTGAGTTGTCATCTCAGAAGTCATTAGCCACAACTGGGCCATATCTAGGCCACCCCTAAGCAAATCATTGGCAAGGGGAAGGAGACTTCGAGGACAGATTTAGGCCTCTGGGGTTAGAGACGCCCTCTCCTGATGCTCGTCTGTGAGAACTAGACAACCAAACAAGATCAAGACTTGGCCGATTCATTTTGCTGTGCAGTAAAAGCTAACACAACATTGTAAAGCAACTATACTCCAATAAAAATTAATTAAAAATAACTAAAACTGATTACAAATTCTATCTAAAATATAGTTGTTTTATTTGATTTATCTTTATTAAAATTCTATTATATGTGAAAATATAGTCATATATTTATTAAATAACATATAAAAAGAATATATTGCAAAAAAAGACTTTGCAAACACGAGAGGATGAGGTTTTTGGACAAAACCATCGAAAAGAATATGGAAGGCAGGGGGTGACCAACACTGAGAAGGGGAGTGGGGAAATTTTCATGGAGGAGCTGTTATTTAAGCTGCTATTAAAAGATGAGTCAGAGTTTTCAGAACTGAGTAGGAGTTTGTAGTTTGGTAGGGCTAAACTCCAGGTAAAGAAAATAACTTGGTCAAAGATATAAAAGAACATGGTACGTCGGGAACAGCAATAATCCTAGAGGCCGGAATATAGCTTATGCAAAAGAGTATGGGAAAGAAGAGGTTGGGCAAATACGTGAATGTCATTTAGACCTGGTCCTGAAGGAAATGAAGCCAGTAAAGGATTTTAAGAAATCTTCTGTCCCTTTGTCAACGTCTTTCTAGTCTTTTTGGAGGTCTGACACTCATTCCCAAGTAGGTGCCTCAGGAAGGGCCTGTGTTAGCATCACTCCCTGAAGTCATCCATGTTTATAACAGTTTTATCCTTGAAGGTCATTGGGCTTCAAACTTTTGGAAGTTAGAACCTTGCTTCACATTTTCTCTTGAGTAGCTCACACGTGTTACTTTCTTTTCCTTTGCATAAACCATTGCTGTTGGAAAGTCTAAGGATAATAGCTTATTATTTTCTTTAGAGGTGCCTTGGTCTTTTTGCCTGGAAGACCAAAGAATCTTTCTCTGTTTTATTACTGTCCAGCAGTTGTACTAGTATTTGTCTTTATGTTAGCCAATTCTGGGCCAGTTTTCCCTGGTATATTGAGTGACCTTTCAATATATTCTCAGGTTTTATTTATTTCAGGAGAGAGTTTTCTTGGATTACAGTTTTTAAAATTTTGCTCTCTTGTATTGCTTTGTTTCCTTCTTGGAGGCTCTTACTGTACATATGTTAGATCTTCTCTGCCTGTTTGTTCTCCTGAAGTTTTTGTGAGCTCTTTTTCCATCATTTTGGAGTTTTCACATCTTCTGTTTATTTAAAGATATTTCCCATTTTGTTTATTCATTCTTGTGTTACTTCTAGTTTGCTCTTTATTTCCAAAATTAATTTTAATTTTATTTCTAAATTTTTATGGATCTTTAAAAATGGGTTTTTACTAATCACCTAATTTGTGAGCTTTAATAATTCTAATCATACTTTCTATGATTTTCTTTTTTTCATTTTTTTCTTGTAGTAACTCCAAATGGAAATTGACTGTGGTCTTTTTATATATAGTGCATTTTTAATTGAAATGAGTTTTCATGGTCTTTTAGGAGAGAGATGTGGGCCAGGGTAGCATTTTTAATTTCATGGCTCTTAGGATGCCATGTCTGCTACTGTCACAGTGATGGAGAGTAGGCTCAGACTCCTGTGCTCTCTTGCCCTCTTTTTATCTGGACTTTCTCTTCTCTTCTTCCTGTTACCCTTGCCTTGTTCAATTAGGATGCAACCCCAGTAGTTTCTCCTCAGTGCTGGCTTTGTCCTGTGACAAGGCTTCAGTTTTAAGAATTCATGGGACTCAGACCTATAGAGCATTCTAGCACCATCATACCTGTGTGTCCTTTTAGTTTTATCCATCCATCAGAGCCTGAGAAGTCAGCTCCCAGCTTCTGTTGCTGTTCCTGAGCTTTCCAATGTGACCTAATGGCAATTTAGTTTCCCTTTGCTTTTCCCCTGCAGATTTCAGAGTTTCTTAGAGCATGTGGGCTTTGTAGCGCTCGGTAACTTGTCCTGATCAGCTTGTATTTGGGGGTTGGTGTAGATATCTAGTTGCTGAATATTGTTGTATGTGTTGTCCCTTTTTTGTTTTGCTATAATACTTGCTCTGTTTCCATAGGGAGATTCAAAAACTATGCCCACCATCATCTTTCAGGAATTCCTCCAGTTTTTTTCTCAAGAAAAAATTGTTAGATAATTATATAATTGCTAAATTTATTAGATTATTGATGCATATGACATCACTTAGAAAAGGTTGGACATATCTGGATTCAAATCCCACTTCTGCCACTTACCAGTTTTCTTTTCACATATTAGTTCATTTCTCTGAGGTTTTTCTCATCTATAAGGTGGAAATACTACTACAACTACCACTACCAAGTACTACCTCAAAGAGTAATTTGAATTAAGTTAAGTTGGACGTTTGACCAGAGGTTAATAAATTCACATTTATAATCTTCTGGTTTGCTTGCATCCTGAAGCACAGAAGTGTAATAAGGTGACAATGTAGAAAGATAATTTCTTTTGTGTTACTTAAAAACTTTTATTGTAGAATTTTAGAAAAAATGGCAATTAAATATTTTCAAAATAATTTTATTGATACATCAGAATTAGGAAGTGTGTCCTAACTATCAGAAATTATATTTAAATTTGACATTGAGAACAAGCCCACCAGTATTGCTGATACCATCTCACCTAGCAATCAGGAGAGGCAGCATGTTGTGGACAAAGATGCTTTGCCCTTAAAATTGGGAAGAACCTGACTTAGGCCCTTCCTTCCTCATTTCCTAGAAGCTTAGTTTGGTTTGTTATACCCTCAGTGAAAATTTTCCTTCCATAGCTGCAAGTTTGCATGTAATCAAATTCAATAAATGTTAATTGAGCATGTACTCACTGTTAGAAACTGGCTTAGGCACTGGACATACAACACTGAGCTAGACAGACAGAGTCCCTGCCCTCCTGGAATTTACAGTTCAAGGTCAAAGGCAAACAGATAAGCTAATACTGCATAGAGTATTATAAACAGAGAAGAGGGACTTCCCTCGTGGCACAGTAGTTTAGAGTCCGCCTGCCAATGCAGGGGACGCGGGTTTGGGCCCTGGTCCGGGAAGATCCCACATGCCGCGGAGCAGCTAGGCCTGTGCGCCACAGCTACTGAGCCTGCGTTCTAGAGCCCGTGAGCCACAACTACTGAGCCCATGTGCTGCAACTACTGAAGCCCATGCGCCTAGGGCCCATGCTTCTCTATGGGAGAAGCCACCACAATGAGAGGCCCAGGCACCCCAGCAAAGAGTGGCCCCTGCTCACCGCAGCTAGAGAAAGCCCACACGCAGCAACTGAGATCTCAAAATAAATAATAAATAAAATAAATAAATTTAAAAATAAACAGAGAAGAACCAGGTATTATAGGAGGAGCGGCTTAACTCAGACTTGAGGTTCAGGAAAGGCTTCCCGAAGAAAATGGCACATTAGCTAGTAGCTGAGGATGTGTAGGAATCCCCAAGCCAATAGGAAAGCAGACAAAAGGGCATGTGCAAAGGCAAGGAGACACGCAGGCAGCACATCTGAGGACGCAAAACGAAGGACTAATGCATAAACAGTGCTTCCAATACTGGTTGAAGTTCAGACTCACCAGGAGGGTTTTTAAAGAATCAGATTTTTTTTTATAGGCCCCAGCCCAGACTTGCTGAACTACATTCTCAGAGAACATTTCAAGATTCTGGCTGTTAGCTCCTCTGGGGAGCCACTGGCTTAGGGTGTGTGTGGGGCTGGGGAAGGGGGCTCAAGTTAGGGAGGGCGAGGCAGGGAACCCAGGGGTGCCCTGGGAAGGGCTGTAAAGCATGTGTGGAGTTGGGATTTTATCCTAAGGGTGGGGGAGCTATGGAAGGACTGGGGAGGTATGGGGATGAGGAGATCAGATTCATGATTTATTAGGATCATGGAGTTTACTAAGGCATGGCCCCTGCCGTCATGAGTGATACAATCTAGTTTATGAGGTTCAACATCTTTGAACCTCAGTTTTTAAAATCAAAAATGGAAAAACAGTATCTACTTTGCATGGTTATTTGGAGGTTTAACTGAGATAATTTATGCACAAAGTGCCTGACGTATAGTTGATACTCAAAAGATGTGAATTTCTGTTGTTTGAGAAAACCACGGAGCCAGAAAATTGGTGGACATCACGCAGCCGCTGTCCAACACCAGGGGAGGTGGGGTTTCTGTTTCGCCATCTATCTCCAGGTTCCTCTGACAAATTCCTTGTCTCTGCCCACATGGCCATACCGGGACAGAAAGCCCGCTTTTTCTCACTTACTACCTCAGTTACGGTCTTTATGCTGATGACTTCCAAGTCTCTACCTCTAGCCTGGTGTTCACTCCTGAGCCCCAGAGCCGCAAAGCCAACTGACTCCTTAAGTGGAACCCTCCACTTAAATGCCTTGTGGGTACTTCTTCTGTTACCTAACACCACCCTTTCCCACACCAAGAAAACAAAACAAAACCCCACTTTCCAACATTATCAACACCACTAGGGCAAGTCAGAAGCATGGGAATTGAGTCACTCGTCCTTATCTTCTCCAGTTAACCCTCACAAGTCCACACCCTTCTCTCCAGGCTGGACCATCACCTCCTCCAAACCACCACCACCTGTTACCTGAGCTTGTGAAACAGCCTGAGTCCCCAACACCATTCTTTGCCCCCACGCTGCAATCCTGAGGGACCTCCCACGAGGCAAAATGGAGAAAGTCGCCTCTGCTGCTTCCCCACACAGTTAACAAGCCTCTCCAGCGGCTTTCGCATGCCGCCGAAGCGAGCCTTACGGTCTCCCGTTCTCCCTCTCCTACTTCATGCTCTAACCATCCTGACCCAGAAAAAAGTACCTTGTCTCCCACTCTCGGTCCCTCACCCAGAATCCCCTTCACATTGGACAACCCCTCGCCCCTGAGGTCTCAGCTGGCAAGCATCATGGTGGAGGGGCACTCCTTGAATCTTACACCAGCCAGGAGTCCCTCGCACACGTATCTGTAGTGTCTTTCCCTCTTCCCCATTAACGCTACTCGGTCTGCTTGTAGCTTCCTAGTGCCCATCTTCCCCACTAGACTGTAGCGACGTGGTGGCTGAGGAGTGTTCACGGTCAGTCCACGTTGTTCACGGATTCTATCTGGGGAGTCACCTGCTTGCTCACGTTTTTTGTAACTCCCAAATCAGCGCTCAGGGCACTTTCTCAGTCATTCTTGGACGTGCACAGAAAAGTAAAATTTTAAGTTGCCCGACACGCACTCTCAGTGGGGGTTGAGCAAGCTGACGCTCTGCGCGCTTGTCTCCGCCCTTGGACCATCAACAAGCCTCCGTTGTGCCGTCTGCTTGGTGCCACGTTTTCCACATTTTTGTGTTTTTTGTTGGTTTCCCTGTTGAAAATGGCCCCCATGCATAGTACTGAAGTGCAGTCTAGTGTTCCTAAGTGCAAGAAAGCTGTGATGTGCCTTATGGAGAAAATACATGTGCTAGATAAGCTTCATTCAGGCATGAGTTACAGTGTATTGTCTATGGGTTCAATGTTAATGAATTAACGCATATGAAATGAGATGTCTTTAAACAGAAGCACACATAAAACAAGGTTATATTTTGATCAGTTCGTGACAGTGTGACCAGAGGCTTGCAGGAAGCTAGCCCTGTATCTCCCCTAGTAGCAATGGTTCAGTATTAGCTAATTCTGTTTCTGTGATGATTTAATAGAACATAACTACTGCAATAATAAGACTCAATGTGTTTTGTTAACTTCTATATTCCCCGTAGTTATCACAGTGACTCTCACGTAATACTTGTTCAATACACATTTGTGGAAACGGACCTGTCTCTATGTATGTGTTGTATGTACATACATACATGTATGTATGTGTGTATAACATAACATGTAAATACTTATATGACATATAAATTGAATTTTTTTCATGCCGAAGGTATACCTCACAGCCTTATCATTACTTTGTGCTTTTTAAAAAAATGCTAAGCATAGGTTTATTTTTGATATCATCTTTATTTTTATTGTTATCTAGGATGCTGGAGAGATGGTTCGTTCCTTTGTTGGTGGTTTGGAACTTGTTGTCAATTTACTGAAATCAGATAATAAAGAAGTTTTGGCGAGTGTATGTGCTGCTATTACCAATATAGCAAAAGACCAAGAAAATTTAGCTGTTATCACAGATCATGGAGTTGTCCCTTTATTGTCCAAACTAGCAAATACAGTAAGTAATGTATCTTTTTATTTCAAAATGTATATTGTCATAAGATATCACGGTGTAGTAGCAAAAACAATGAGCTTAAAATCCAGAGACCTGGATTCAAGTTTAATATCTGCCACTTGTGAGGTTTGAGATTGTAGTGAATTCATTTTAGTTTCTCTGAGACTAATAAACGTGAAAGTATATTTCAAACTGAAATCATCACCATCGTCGTTACTACGAGCCTTAAGATAATTGTTCATGCCAACTTCAGAAGTTAAGTGCTCCTCTCCCAGCTTAGCAAGCTTGGGTCGATGGCATTCTTGAGCTAGAAGGTTTTGGCAATCGCTGTATTGTTTACCCAGAGTTGTGCCAGATAGAACAAGCAGGCTTGAGAGATAATGACTTCACCATGACCAGAGGTATTTGAGCATAGCTTGAACTTGGCAGAAAAGTCGTGGAGCAGAAATTCAATGATTGGAAGCCTGCTTGGTCTAGAAGACTTTTGGGCCAGTCTAATACTAAATTCCTGAGAATATCTGCCAGTTTCAGTTAAGGACACCAAGTTGTGACCTGAATCGAGAGAACAGTACAATTAATAGACAGAAAATTATGGTGTTATTCAGTTGTATTATATCTGTATGAGGTAATTACATCCAGAAAGAAGTATGTGGTCTGTGTAAACAATACAGAAGGAAAATGGCAGACTCAGAACCTGTCCTCGTCTGCTGCAGTGTCTTCTCCCTCTTGGGAACCAAGGTGTATTCCTGATGTGGAAGTATTCCTAAGGTGAAGAGGTAGAGTTAATCCACTTCCCCCAGTTATCTGGCAGGCTCCCTTAAGAGTGTCCAGTATTCTTTAGTTGTTTTTATTACTTGGCCACTCGCTGATCTGTAGCTCTGTGTTGTGAGTAGACTTGCTCAAAAGGAAATTGAACCTTGAGCAAATAACTAATGCCAGACACCTGATCGCCTTTACCTGCATGCACTCCACTCCGTTCATAAAAAGAAAATGCAGCATTGAACCTTGATGCATTGGTGACCCACCAGAATACTAGTTCCCATCAAGACACCACCTGAGCAGCCAGTGGGTAATAAACACCTAGAGCAAAAGTATCACAGGGTCATTATGATGCACATGCCATAATCCCTTCTCCTTGTGCAGAATGATGATACACTGAGACGTCATCTAGCAGAAGCCATTTCACGTTGCTGTATGTGGGGCAGAAACAGAGTGGCCTTTGGCGAGCACAAGGCAGTGGCTCCATTAGTGCGGTACCTGAAATCAAATGACACCAACGTGCACAGAGCGACAGCCCAAGCCTTGTACCAGCTTTCAGAAGATGCCGATAACTGCATCACCATGCATGAGAATGGCGCAGTGAAGGTACTGTTGACCAACTTCGTGGTTTAGTTCAAGTTATGTCAACGTAGGTTGGGAAGAAACAAGTGATGTTAAGGTTTTACTGAAAGGGTATTTGAACACACCAAACTGCCCACCTGTTGCATCACGGCTGCAAATGAGCCGTGTGTTATCATTATCATGATTCGTGCTGCAGAAAAGTCGCGTGGAGACAGAATTTTTCTAAATTGAAAACTATAAAGTGAACTCAGTTAAATAAGTACAAGTTCCATAATCTGAATTGGATTAAAGAAAATGTATAGTGCATGAATAATCAGTGGTATTCATAATTCTGTTTAATATTTTATTTACTTAGCACTTAAATAATAAAATACAGACACCAAATGCACAGCAAAGGAGCTGACAAACAGCAGCTAGACAGTCTTGCCAGTCTTAACCACAAGCAAAGAACCAATTCAAAGACGTTCTTTAAGAAAAACAACACCAAAAAACTGCATCAAATTTTCTTTGCCTTTAACTAATATCCAGGTGGGAAAGTTTCTGCACGTAGACTTTGATATATCTATACGTTGGAAACCACCTAGAGCTTATTCTGAGTGGAATGTTTTGATGACAACAGACAGAAAAATACTTAAGAGTACATGAACAGCTTACAAGTATTAGGAGAAATTGATTTCAAATTCTAGCTCTCTTCTGTGGCTTCTTTCCTTGTACAATGTAATTTTACTGTCTGTTACCTCAGTTTGGAGCCTCTGACAGCCAGCTGCATTTACATTTTGAAATGTATACCCAAAGTTAGCTTGATCTTTTAGACAAAAGCTAATAAAACCTTAAGTTAATCATATCTTGTCAAACTTACATATGCTGAATATGAAACATCTATGGAGGAATGACTCTTAGAATGCCAGTTGGTACTTTTTTGAGGCCATTATTTTAATTTAACCTTTAAACCTATTATAGGTGAAGAATACGATGTTAATTTTTCTGAAATTAAACCCAGTTTACATTTAAATATGTCAACTTTTCCATTATAAATCCATTTTTTCAGCACCTAGGTTAGGCCATATTAATTTTTTCAAGCAAAAAACTGGCATAAAAAGCACCTTTTAAACTAAGCACTAATTTTTTAAAGTTAATTATAAAAAAATATACTGGAATGTTTATTTCAAGTTACTAAAGAATGGTAAAAATGTCATCACTTCTATGTGATTATGTTCACACTTCAAAAAAGAAGATTTTCTAATTTAAAATTATACGTTCTGTTATTGAACAAGGACAATCTAATATGCACAACCTAAAGACTTTTAAAGAAATGAAGCTATAAATTTAAGTAGCCTCATAAAGTGTCTGACGTAACATGCTTAGACAATTGTCAGTTTAAGAGCAGAATTTCTAGACTACTCAGAAAGTTTTCAAATTTAATAGGTTTACGTGTTACCATTCATTTGACATACGTGCCAGGTCTATGTGCAATTCTCAATTATTTCTCCTGATACAAGTCAGTAGGTAATCCAGAATCATTTATGGATTGTATTCTGCTATGAAAAATGTTGAAACTGTGTTCACCCACCCACACAGCTTATATAAATAAAAGAATAAAGCAATAAAAATGAGGAGGGTGAGGGGACAGGATAGAGAAAAACAGGAGGTTTGGTTTGTTGTCCTTGAGACCCTTTCCCGGGTCATCTAAGGGCATGTGGAGGGCCTCTCTGTCTTGCCCATCGGCATCCCTGACTACCTGCTATTTCTACTGGAGGATAAGTGTAAAGAACCGATTCTTGTAAGTTTGCTGTAGGCTACTCTGTCACGAACAGAGGCTGGCCTCGTGGTGGGCTCTCCCTCAGGCGGCTGTCGGGGAAGCATAAGGATCTGTGTCCCTTCTTTGGTTTTGAGGTAAAAAATGTGGATGTAGTGTAGTGGGTGTTGGTAGAATCCAGTGGGGTTTGGTAGTTGCTTGGATATGGGGAATAAAGGAAAGTGTTGACTCAAAAATTACTCCCGTCTTCAGGCTAGGTGAAGAGGAAGATTCCATTAGCTACGACAACGCAAGAAAATATGTGGCCCATCAGGGTGGTGAAGGTCCCTGCAGTGAATTGTCACGTTGTGCTAACATTTCTGACTTCAAATGCGTATGAACCGTATCCACTACTTTGGCAAATCCCTGACTATTTTTGTTCCTAAATGCTACAGCACCTCTCTAGGCAAATGCTTAGTCGGCCCTTCATATTGGTGGGCTCCACATCTGCAGATTCAACCAACCACAGATCGAAAATATTCAGAAAAAAAAAATTCCAGCAAGTTCCAAAAAGCAAAACTGGAATTTGCCACATGTGCTGGCAACTATTTACATAGCATTTACATTGTATTTACAGCTATTTACATAGCATTTACATTGTATTTACAGCTATTTGCATAGCATTTACATTGTATTTACAGCTATTTGCATAGCATTTACATTGTATTTACAGCTATTTGCATAGCATTTACATTGTATTTACAGCTATTTACATAGCATTTACATTGTATTTACAGCTATTTACATATCATTTACATTGTATTTACAGCTATTTACATATCATTTACATTGTATTCGGTATTATAAATAATCCAGAGATGATTTAAAGACATACAAATGGCCAACAGGCACATGAAAAGATGCTCAACATCATTAATCATCAGAGAAATGCAAATCAAAACCACAATGAGGGGCTTCCCTGGTGGCGCAGTGGCCGAGGCAGGGGACGTGGGTTCGTGCCCCGGTCCGGGAGGGTCCCACGTGCCGCGGAGTGGCTGGACCCGTGGGCCATGGCCGCTGGGCCTGCGCGTCCGGGGCCTGTGCTCCGCAGCAGGAGGGGCCACAGCAGTGAGAGGCCCACGTACCCCCCCAAAAAACCCAAAAAAACTCCACAATGAGATATCACCTCACACCTGTCAGAATGGCTGTCATCAAAAAGACCACAAATATCAAATGCTGGAGAGGGTGTGGAGAAAAGGGAACCCTCTGGCGCTGTTGGTGGGAATGTAAATTGGTGCAGCCACTATGGAGAACAGAATGGGGGTTCCTCAAAAAACTAAAAATAGAACTACCGTATGACCCAGCAGTTCCACTCCTGGGTATATATATAAAGAAAATGAAAACACTAATTTGAAAAGACACATGCACCCCAATGTTCATAGCAGCATTATTTGCAATTGCCAAGATATGGATGCAACCTAAGTGTCCATCAGCAGATGAATGGATAAGAGGACGTGATATATATATATACACACAATGTATATACACACAGTGGAATACTACTCAGCCATAAAAAAGAATGAAATTCTGCCATTTGCAACAACATGGATGGACTTGGAGGGCGTTATGCTGAGTGAAATAAGTCAGACAGAGGAAGACAAATACTGTATGTTATGACTTATATATGGAATCTGAAAAATGCAACAAACCGGTGAATATGACAAAAAAGAAACAGACTCACAGGTAACAGAGAATACACTAGTGGTAAGTGGAGGGGAGAAAGAAGGGGGGAGGGGCAAGATAGGTGTGGGGATTTAAAAGTGGCAAGACTACTAGGTATAAAATAGATAAGCTGCAAGGATCTACTGTACAGCACAGAGAATAGAGCCAATATTTTATAACAACTATAATGGAGTATAATCTTTAAAAATTGTGAATCACTGTGTCACAATCTGAAGCTAATATAATATTGTAAATCAGCTATACCTCAGTAAAAAATTAAAGTACACAGGACAATGTGTGTAGGTTATATGTAAATACTACATCACTTTATATGAGGGACTTGAACATCCGTGGATTTTGGTATCCTTGGGGGTCCTGGGACCAATCCCCCTTGGACACCAAGGCACAGCTGTATAGAGTTATTTCCTAGTCCTGCAAACATTCCTGCAGCAGCTGCCATGAGCAATGTGGACAGGTTCTTTGACAATTACCAGAGTCGTCCTGTCACCCTGTTCATAAGTAATTTATTCTAGAGTTAGCTCTTTCCCTGTACAGTTTCCTCAACAGTAGCAGCTGACATTATGCAGTGTATCTGTGAGTGCCAACTGGTGTTTATTCTGTAGTAACAGAGAAGGAGCAGTTTTGAGGGTCTGGAATAAATTAAGTCCAGTTTCTAATGTGTTCTATTTATTATTTTTTAAAAATTTTATTTATTTATGTTTTACATCAAAACCCACGCACATATGGTCACCTTATCTTTGATAAAGGAGGCCAGAAAGTACCGTGGAGAAAAGACAGCCTCTTCAATAAGTGGTGCTGGGAAAACTGGACAGCTACGTGTAAAAGAATGAAATTAGAACACTCCCTAACACCATACACAAAAATAAGCTCAAAATGGATTAAAGACCTAAATGTAAGGCCAGACACTATAAAACTCTTAGAGGAAAACATAGGCAGAACACTCTATGACATAAACCACAGCAAGATCCTTTCTGACCCACCTCCTAGAGAAATGGAAATAAAAACAAAAATAAACAAATGGGACCTAATGAAACTTCAAAGCTTTTGCACAGCCAAGGAAACCATAAACAAGACCAAAAGACAACCCTCAGAATGGGAGAAAATATTTGCAAATGAAGCAAGTGACAAAGGATTAATCTCCAAAATTTACAAGCAGCTCATGCAGCTCGATATCAGAAAAAACCCAAACAACCCAATCCAAAAATGGGCAGAAGACCTAAATAGACATTTCTCCAAAGAAGATATACAGATTACCAACAAACACATGAAAGGATGCTCAACATCACTAATCATTAGAGAAATGCAAATCAAAACCACAGTGAGGTATCCCCTCACATCGGTCATAATGTGTTCCATTTAAACGGTCAGTTTGAATTTTAGGTCTAGAGCAATGCTATCCAGTAGAAATATAATGTGAGCCACGTGTGTAATATTATATTTTCTAGTAGCTCCAATTAAAGAAAAGATAAAGAAACAGGTAAAATTAATTTTAGTAATATATTTAATTTAACACAGTACACCCAAGATATTATTTCAACATGAATCAATATAATAAAATACTAATACTTTACATTATCTTTTTTTGGTACTAAATCTTCAAAATCTGGTGTGTGGTTTTACACTTACGATACATCTCAATTTGGACTGGCCACATTTCAAGTTCTCAGCAGGTGGTTAGTGGTTTTCTTGTTCCACAGCATAGGCTAGAGACAGGAGAGAGGGCAGATTCCGGAAGTATCATTGGAGAGGTAGTAAGCCATGAATGAGGGTGGATAAGATTTTTTTGGCTGGGAGTTTAGAGAAGCCTGGGAAATGTCTACATTTTTACTCACGAAGCATGTAAACCGGGAAGAAGAACTGTCAAAGCAAACTCAGGAAGTCAGCCCGTTAACCAGGAGCCCTAGAAGCCAAAGGAAGAGTAGGTTTCCAAAGGGTTTGTGTTTGAATACTGCTAAGCCGTCAGTTATGATGAAAAATAATCCTTGTGGTAGAGGCTCTCCCGGCAAGCATCTCTTCTATAGGAACTAATAAACCCCCTGCTCTGATGTGTACAATGGGTAGGAATAATCCAGTCCTTACCCTCTCTATGGTTTCACACAGACTTCCTTCTCCAGAGTATCAGCCCAGGGTCTGTGTCATTACAAAACCTTGCGAACATGGAAGCAGAGCTGTTCGCAACTGTATCGAAAATATGAGACATCTAGGAGATATTCCAAAGTCATTTGCTAATTATAACAAAACTGTAACATAGGAAAGTGATAGAACGAGTGATAGAAGAAGTTGCAGAAAAACTGAGCAAGACAAGCCCTTTCCTAGGACAGAAAAAGTGATCAAACAGAAGGAAGATGAGCACCTTTAAGAAGCAGGAAACTCCCTTCCCCTCGTGACATTGGGTTTGTTTCGCAAACGTCTATACCAAGCAGGTAAAAACTACCATAACTTTCTGGAAGGCAGGAAATTGAAGAGACTGCGGAAGATGCAACCTGGAGTACTCCCAGCAGTGGCAGAGTGACGGAAGAGGGGTTCAATTTGAGTAGAGCTGAAAGGGTCGTCTTGGCTGTTCCCAGACTCACCATGCAGAGTGGCCTCCACAGTACCGGAAGATGAACCCAGAAGTTCACACACCCCTTGGTTTTTGAAGCAAGAAAAATAGCACTAATGCTTTCGAGTCAAGTAAGTGGACTTTAGGTGCTCAGATCACTCAGGAGCTCTCATTGTCCGTATGCAAGTCTACATAATGTTTGATTGAACTATAATATTTTTGGTTAATTAAGACGCTTCATGTAACTTTATGGTTTTGAGTACTTTCCTCACATTTCAGATACTCCCTGGAGTGCTGGGGATAGTTCACTTGATGATATGCAATTAAATTACTTAGTTAGGACTATTAGGTATCACTGAATTTTTTTTTTTTTGCGGTACGCGGGCCTCTCACTGTTGTGGCCTCTCCCGTTGCGGAGCACAGGCTCCGGACGCACAGGCTCAGCGGCCATGGCTCACGGGCCCAGCCGCTCCGCGGCATGTGGGATCTTCCTGGACAGGGGCACGAACCCACATCCCCCGCATCGGCAGGCGGACTCCCAACCACTGCGCCACCAGGGAAGCCCTCACTGAATTTATTACAATATCACACATAGAGTCATATACAGATTTGTTTCTGATTGACTTTTTTCTTGTTACGGTATTTGAACTTTTCCTTTAAAGTGAGAAAGAAATTTATGATTACTTAAGGGTTCCAGTAAGTTAGGTTTTAGTTTATCCTGTTAAACTTTAATATTATTCATATGCCAAGCATTTTCCTTATTTCATTTTTGTTTTTTAACTTAAAAATATAATAGCTTTATTAAAGTGTAATTGACATATGCATGCACATGATTAAAGTATACAATTTGGTAAGTTTTGACGTATGTATTTATATATTGTACATACACATACTCACGTGACATCATTACCAAATCAATGTAATGATCCCACCAAGTTTCCTGCTACCCCTTGGTAAAGCTTCTTGCCTGCCCCTCTCTGTCTTGGGGCAACCACTGATCTGCTTTCTATCAATATAGATTAGTTTTTGTAGATTAGCATTTTCTAGAGTTTAACATAAATAGGATCATACAGTATGTGCTTGATTTCTTTGTTTGGCTTCTTTCACTCAGCCTAATTGCTTTCATATTCATCTCTGTTCTCACATGTGTCAATCTTCACTCTTTTATTGCTGAGTAGTATTCCATTGTATGGACATACCACAATTTGGCTATCCTTTCACTTGTTGATGGACTTTTGAGTTATTTCCCATTTGGGGTTATTACAAACAAAGCTGCTGTGGATATTCATGTACAAGTCTTGTGTGGACGTGCGCTTTCTCTCCTCTTGGGTAAATGCCTACCAGTGAGTGGCTGGATCATGTGGTATGTGTGTGATTAACGTTTGAAGAAATTGCCAATTCTGCTCTCCAAAGCGGCCGTACCATTTTGCATTTCCACCAGCAGTGTATGGGGGCGCCCTTATCACACTTGGTGTGTTCAGTCTTTTTTATTTGAGGCATCTTAATAGGTGTGTAATGGTATCTCATGACTTCAATTTCAATTTTCCTAATGACTAATAATGTAGAACATCTTTTAATGTGTTTATATGCTAGCTCTATAACTCCTTTGGGAAAATGTTCAAATTTTTTGACCATCTTAAAATTTCATTATTTGTTTCCTTATTATTGAGTTTTGAGAGTTCTGTGTATAGTCTGGATGTAAGTTCTTTACCAGATGTATAATTTGCAAATATTTTCTCCCACTTTGTAGCTAGTCTTTTTATTCTCTTAACAGTGTCTTTTAAAGAGCAGACATTCTTAACTTTGATGAAATCCAACTGATCTTTTTAAAAAATGGATCATGCTTTTGGTGCTATATCTAAGAAATATTTGCCTAACACATGGTCACAAGGATTTTCTATGTTTTCTTCTGGAAGTTTTAAAACTTTTGGTTTTACTTTTAAGTCTATGACACATTTTGAGTAAATTTTTGTTTATTATGCTAGGTAGGAATTGAAGCTAATTTGGGGGGGCATAAGGGCATCATTTGTTGAAAAGATTGTCCTTTCTCCACTGAATTTCTTTTGTAGTTTTGGAAAGAAAATCAATGAATACATATCTGTTTTGTTCCCTTGTTCTGTTTGTCTATATTTATGCCAATATCACACTGTCTTAATTACTGTAGCTTTGTAATAAATAAGCCTTAAAGTTAGATAGTATAAGTATTCCTACCTTATTGTCTTTTAAAAGTTGTTTTGGCTCTTCTAGTTCTTTTACATTTCCATATGAACTTTAAAATCAGTTTGTCATTCTCTACGTTAAATGCTTCCTAACATTTTTGATTGGAACGACATTAAATCTATAGATCTTTTGGGGAAAATTGATATCTTAACAATATTGAATCTTCTGACCCATTAAAAAGGACTATCTTTCCATTGAATTAGATCTTTTTTTTTATTGCAGTATAATTGCTTTACAATGGTGTGTTAGTTTCTGCTTTATAACAAAGTGAATCAGTTATACATATACATATGTTCCCATATCTCTTCTCTCTTGCATCTCCCTCCCTCCCACCCTCCCTATCCCACCCCTCCAGGTGGTCACAAAGCACCAAGCTGATCTCCCTGTGCTATGCAGCTGCTTCCCACTAGCTATCTACCTTACGTTTGGTAGTGTGTATATGTCCATGCCTCTCTTTCGCTTTGTCACAGCTTACCCTTCCCCCTCCCCATATCCTCAAGTCCATTCTCTAGTAGGTCAGTGTCTTTATTCCTGTCTTACCCCTAGGTTCTTCATGACATTTTTTTTTCTTAAATTCCATATATATGTGTTAGCATACGGTATTTGTCTTTCTCTTTCTGACTTACTTCACTCTGTATGACAGACTCTAGGTCTATCCACCTCATTACAAATAGCTCAATTTCGTTTCTTTTTATGGCTGAGTAATATTCCATTGTATATATGTGCCACATCTTCTTTATCCATTCATCCGATGATGGACACTTAGGTTGTTTCCATCTCCGGGCTATTGTAAATAGAGCTGCAATGAACATTTTGGTACATGACTCTTTTTGAATTATGGTTTTCTCAGGGTATATGCCCAGTAGTGGGATTACTGGGTCATATGGTAGTTCTATTTGTAGTTTTTTAAGGAACCTCCATACTGTTCTCCATAGTGGCTGTACCGATTCACATTCCCACCAGCAGTGCAAGAGGGTTCCCATTTCTCCACACCCTCTCCAGCATTTATTGTTTCTAGATTTTTTGACGATGGCCATTCTGACTGGTGTGAGATGATATCTCATTGTAGTTTTGATTTGCATTTCTCTAATGATTAATGAAGTTGAGCATTCTTTCATGTGTTTGTTGGCAGTCTGTATATCTTCTTTGGAGAAATGTCTATTTAGGTCTTCTGCCCATTTTTGGATTGGGTTGTTTGTGTTTTTGTTATTGAGCTGCATGAGCTGCTTATAAATTTTGGAGATTAATCCTTTGTCAGTTGCTTCATTTGCAAATATTTTCTCCCATTCTAAGGGATGTCTTTTGGTCTTGTTTATGGCTTCCTTTGCTGTGCAAAAGCTTTGACGTTTCATTAGGTCCCATTTGTTTATTTTTGTTTTTATTTCCATTTCTCTAGGAGGTGGGTCAAAAAGGATCTTGCTGTGATGTATGTCCTAGAGTGTTCTGCCTATGTTTTCCTCTAAGAGTTTGATAGTTTCTGGCCTTACATGTAGGTCTTTAATCCATTTTGAGCTTATTTTTGTGTATGGTGTTAGGGAGTGATCTAATCTCATACTTTTACATGTACCTGTCCAGTTTTCCCAGCACCACTTATTGAAGAGGCGGTCCTTTCTCCACTGTACATTCCTGCCTCCTTTATCAAAGATAAGGTGACCATATGTGCGTGGGTTTATCTCTGGGCTTTCTATCCTGTTCCATTGATCTATCTTTCTGTTTTTGTGCCAGTACCATACTGTCTTGATTACTGTAGCTTTGTAGTATAGTCTGAAGTCAGGGAGCCTGATTCCTCCAGCTCTGTTTTTCCATTGAATTAGATCTTATTTCATATCTCTCAGCTACATTCTGTAGTGTTCGTCATATGGATTTTTCACATAATCTGTATGTAATCAATACAGATTATTCCCTATGTAATCAATATTTTTTGATGCTACTGAAAATAGTACTTTTAAAATTTCAATTTCTGATTGTTAATTGCTATTATAAAGAAATGTGATTGATTTTGTTACTAATGTTGTATTCTACAACCTTGCTAAACTCACTTATTTACTCTAGTAGGTTTTTGGCGATTCTATCATATTTTCTATATAGACCGGGGTAGGCAAACTTTTTCTGTAAAAGGTCAGATACTAAATATTTTAGGCTTTATGGGTGGCATATAGTCTATGTTGCCGATTCTTCTTTCTTTTATTGTTGCCATTGTTGTTGTTGTTTTCCACCATACAAAACTGCAAAAGCCACTCTTCATTCTGTGAGCCATACAAAGACAGATTGTGGTTTGCCAGCCTCTCACATAAACAATCATGTCATCTGTAAATAAAGACTTTCTTCTTTTCCAACTTAGATGTGTTTATTTATCTTCCTTTCCTGATTGCACTGGCCAGAAACTCTGTACAGTGTTGGAAAGAAGCAGTAAGAGCATATGTCTTAGTCTTACTCTTTATCTTAGGGTAATGCATTCAGTCTTTCACCATTAAGTTTAATGTTAGCAACAGGTCTTTCATGGGTAACCTTTATCAGGGTAGGGAAGTTCTCTTCTATTACTACTTTGATGAGAATTTTTTATCAGGAATAGATGCTGGTTTTGTCAAGTGCTTTTTCTATATCTATTGATATAATCTTATGATTTTTCTTTTTTAGTTTGTTATTCTGGAGAATTACATTCATTTTCAGATGTTAAACCAACCCAGCATTCTTGAGGTAAACCCACTCTGTCATGATGTATTATCCTTTTCATACATTGTTGGACTTAATTTGCTGAATTTTTGCTTAGAGTTTTGCATCTATATTCATTTTTATAGTATTTTTTTTTCTTATAATGTCTTTCTCTGTTTTGCTATCAGGGCAATGTTGGCTTCAATTCTTCCAACTTTTGTTACGTTTAAAAAAGACTTTATTTTGTCCTTGTTTTTGAAAAATGTTTTTGCTAGGTGTAGAATTTTACATTGACTTTTTTCTTCCTTTCAGAACTTTAAGCGTGTTGCCCCATTTTATTCTCACTCACATTGTTTCTGAGAAGAACCTGCTACCATCTTTGCGTTGGCTCGCCTGTATGTCGTGTCTTTTTTCCTTGGCTGGTTTGTAAACTTCAGTATCTTCACTGATTTTGTGCAACTTGATTATGACGTGCCTTGGTGCCGTTTTCTTCATGTGTCTTGTGCTTGAGGTTTGTTGAGCTTCTTGGATCTGTGGGCTCATAGTTTTCATCAAATTGGGACATTTTTGAGCCATTATTTCTTCAAATACTTTCCTTTTCCCCTTCTCTTTCTACTGTACTTGGAAACTACATTTTCACTGACATTTGGGCTACTTCAGGTTTTCCCACAGCTGCCTCAGGTGCTGTTAGTTTCTTTTTAGTCCTTTCTCTTCTCTGTGTTTTAATTTGGGATATTTCCATGTCCTCAAGGAGCGTAATTTTTTGCAATGTTTTATTTCCCTTTATTCGCACTCAGTGTGTTTTACATTTCAGATACTATAATTTTCGCCTCTTAAAATTCAATTTGTGTCTTTTTATTCATCTCTCATGTCCCCACTTAACATGGTGATTCTTTCCTCTGGCTTCTTGCACATACAAAATCCAGTTCTAATTACAGTTCTGATATCATTGCTGCATGGATCATTGGACATCAGGCAGTGAATTTTACTGTGTTGAGTGTTGGATATCTTTGTGTGTGTGTGTGTGTGTGTTTCCATAAATATTCTTGAGTTTCATTCTGGGATGCAGTTATGTTACTGTGAAACAAGTTGATCTTTTCAGTTCTTGCTTTTACACTTTGCTGGCAGGACTAGAGTAGGGCTAATTCTTCCCCACTTCTGAGGCAAGACCCTTATGTTTATTCTACCTGACACCCTGTAAATTATGAAGTCTTCCACTCTGAGTAGGGGGCTTAGGCACTATTCCTCCCTGTGTGTGACCTCCAGGGATCATTCCATCTTTCAGGTGTCCTTTTCCTGTCCTCAAGTAGGCTCCTTACACACAGGTGATGGTCAGTACTGGAGATCCAGGGGCACTGATGCAGGTCTCCAGAAGTCTGCCCCCTCCTCTCCAGTAATGTTCCCGGAGGACTCTAGTCATCATGTCCCCCAGACTCCCAGCTCTGGCTCCCACCTCAGGGAGATGGCCACGCTTTGCGTGGGTTCTGTCTTCCTGCACTGCAACCTGTAAACTCTCCCCAGGCAGCAGACTTTCTCCAGGCAGCAGGCTGGGACACCCTTAGGGCTAACCGTTTTTGTTTTCCTTTTCTCAGTGATCACTGTGCTTTGTTTGTTGTCTGATGTCCGATGACTTGAAAGCCATTGTTTTTTTACTTTTTTCTATTCTTAAATTACTTGAGGCAGGAAGGTATATTCAGTCTCTGTTACCCTATCTTGGCATGAAGCAGAATTCTTATTTCCCTTTTAGATTTTCTCTTATATAATAAATTCATGGAAAGTGATAGCTGGTAGAGGTGAGTTATCCATTTTAAACACACATTTTGCAGATGAGGAAACAAAGGGTCAGGCAGGTGAAGTTCCTAAAACCACACAGTCATTACAGGGCATAACATCATTTATGATTGTGATGTATAGTTTAGTGCTGTTTCCACTAGATGAGTGAATTCCAAACCGCGTCTCCTGGACCCTTAGGGTTTCCCCCAGGGAGCGATCAGCGCCCAGTACTCAAGGCCCTGGGGAAGGGGGGCAGGGAGTAGTCACTGGAGTCACCTACTTCAGTTACAGTGGTTATTTTGTCCATTTTGTGTATCGAAATTATACATGAAATTGCTTCAAGAAGCTTTTGGCTGCTTTAAAAAGAATTGGAAATTACTGCACTAGGCCGTGCTGCCCTTCAGTAGTTGTTTATGAAGCCCAGTAGGGGCCATCCTTGTATTTATTTAGCGCTTTTGCTTTTCTTTGATAGAAAGGTTTACAAACCAAGAATCTCTCCAGCAGGAATTAAGAATTCTAATCTTAATTCTTTGTACTCTGACAAGTTTAGTGCATATAAAAATCTGATGTGAGAATGACTCTTAAAAATAACTTTTTTTAGTGTAAGTTTTCCTTGGAGAGCTCTAGGCAATGCCTTTGCCCGTGAGGTGATTCAGTGGTCTTCTAAAATGTTCACTGTTCTTCCATGCCAGCTCTGCTTCACTGGAGCGAATCCACCCTGCTTCTGCTACCTCACTCCCACCCAACCCTGAGCAAAACGAATCCCCCCCTTCTTGAAAGCTAAAGGTGAGAAAAGATGAAAAAGACAGCTGCATGTAAAGAAAAGTGCTAGATAATAATGAAAGTAATATCATTTTCATTTATTCAGCTTCTTATGTGCAGATTCTATTCTAAAAGCACATTAACGTATATTCTTTCATTCAATCTTCTCCATTATCCAATGAGATGGGAATTGTCATTTTCTCCATTTTACAGATGAAGAAATGGGGTCTCACAGAGGTTAAGTAACTTGCCCCAAATCATCCAGGTCATAAGGAAAGGACCCAAGAAATCTGGTTCCAGGGTCTGTTCTCTTCACTCCCATTGCAAGGTCGAGCTGAAGTCCCCTGGGCACACATGGGGGTGGGCGCCTGTGCTGAAGGGCTGCGGAGCTGCTCTACGAGGCAGAGTCCGTGTCTGGGACGCACAGACAGGACCGGGATGTGGCAGAGGGCACGCTTGTCTTGTGGTGGACTGGCGCCCATCCCTCCGGTCACAGCCCTCACACCCTCTCTTGAATTATGTCCCCAGTGCTGTACTTTCCTCCTTCGTCTTCATGATTTTCCAGCCTCTCGTACTGCCCTGGAAGCGCTTGCATATTCTTAATGTATCCCAATTAAACATTATTACTAGAAAGAGTTATAGTATATAAAGTTAAAACCAGATGATTTTGTGATTAAAAAATTACTTTGCTAATCTTTACATAGATTTTAACAAGGGTAGCTGTATTTTCCAAAGGTAATATTGGTTAATATTGCTTAATTTAGCTAATATGAATGGCATTTTATGCTCCGTGTGTGTGTATGTGTATACTTGACATTTTTAGAATTAAGAAAATTGGAAATAAAATACAGTTCCATTAAGTTTGGGGCTAAATTTAAACCTTTTCACTAATCTATAGCAAGTTTTTAGGTCTACATGAGCTGTATTCCAAAAGTCCAAGATCTTTATATTATTTTTACTTTGAAAAACATCTCCTACCGCCAAGGGGCATACTTCTAGGTATTATTATAAATACCACTAATTATGACATTATAAAAGGAGAAATCCCTAATCAAAAAAATTAAATTGAAAATCTAAGCTTAACCTGGAAATTTGGGACAAAAGTCTCTGGCCTCTTAGTATATCATGAATAAGAGTGTCCGTTCTTAAAGTCATATGACTTCTTATGAGTCAGAACTCTCCTGTCTCCTCACCCAATATCCTGAGTATCAGGGAGCAACCCCACCAGTTACTCCTGGGCCACGCGAGTGCACTGTGGTCCATTACAGCAGTCTTTCCCAAAGCATGGTCCACAGTCTACTTGTCTCGAAGCAATATGGGGCTTGTTTAGAAACACGTACATTGCTTGGCCACACCCTAAATCGACTGACACGGAGTCTCCGTGAGCAATACCAGGAAACTGTGTTTTAACCAAGTTCCTAAGGTGATGGGGAAGTTTGAGGACCACTGATCCACATGAGTTTCAATGGCAAGGGTGCCAGACCATCGCTGACATTTGTCATCCTCTGATGCTCAAAAGTCAACCTGTTCAAAGAAAAAGGTTAGAGAAACCTGATGGTGATGAATCCATTGCATGGAAGCTTAACCCACCCGACAAATACTGATTGTGCACTTGGAATGCAGCGGTGTGTGGCATCACGCTGAACAGGAAGAGTGTGGCTCTAGTCCGTATGGAATTAGGGTGCAGGCAGTTGTGGTGCTCTGCTTGGCAGTACCTCTGCAAGTGTGAAGACGGTCTGCCTAGGGCACTTCATTTGCTCCTAATCAAAGACAAGACAAGGAGGACTTTCTGCTAATACTATAAAAATATAATTTCCTCTAACTGAGAGAGGCCTGAATTTATTTGTTACCTACTTTAAAATACTATCTTCAAAGCTATAAGCTTTGAAACTAGGAATATAAGGTCTGACGCAGTATGCCAGACCCTTGGCCAATCCAGTTAATTTAATTGCCTTTGAAAGGATATCAAAGTATATGCTGTATGATTGTCCTATAGAATAGTGCTTCCTAAACTTTTTTCCTGTCATCAGGAAAACATTCAGTGTTTGTTAATGGACAAAGCTATTTGTGGCCTGGAGGCAACTGGTCTGGGGCCTCTCCCGGCGCCGTGAGGACTGAGGGCTTGCTATTCAAAGTGTGGTCCCAGACACAGAGCAGCACAGAGGTGCTTGTTAGAAATGCACAACCTCAGACCCTATACCAGACCTACGGGATCAGAGTCTGCATTTTAACAAGATTCCCAGATGATTCACATCCACGGTAAAGTTTGAGAAGCGCTGGACAAGGCGCACCCTCTCCAGCAAACGTAGAAAAAGGAACCTGCAGTCTTGCAGATTGGCTGCCTTTACTAGCTATTCAAATTTGATATAGTTTAAACATTTTCTAAACCTTGACTTAGGTGTAATTTTTATGCGATTATAAACTTCTTATATAAATTGCTAAAATCCCTGGCGTGGGATCAGAACGTGTGGCCACTGTAACTTTTCTAAGCCCTTCTCAGGTATCTCACCATTTTACCCCCACCCCCTTAAACAAGAAAATCGTTAAATCTTCTACCCTCAGTATAAAGCAGCCTTTTATTTTCCCTAACGTTGCTAACACCATAGTTGAAAAGGACACCCTTTTGCCTTAATATCCTGGAATTGGATGAACTAGTCCACATTTAGCCTACTAGTATTCTTAATTAATTTATTAAGTTTAAATGCTAAGGTTTATAGTTAACCTCTCAAGTAACCATATATATGGAGAGCCACTTCCCATCACCCAGTCAGTTACTTTTCCACTCAGTCACACTGGGTAGCACACCACAGCACGCACTGCTATAATGGTATTCATCCACTGCAGTGGTTTGCAAGGAGACAAATTATTATTATTATTTATTCAGCTGAATCTTTTCCTAACCCTCAGGATTTTCACGCACAGATTTGTGTGCAGATACGCTGTTTCTATTTTATTTTTAAGACTTTATACTCCACAAGTGCCTTCAGCCTATTTTTTTTTAACTATGACACTAGTTTCTAATTTATTGCAGAAATGGTTTTCTAATTTATTTTAGATACCAGTTTCTAATTTATTCTAGGGAATATATATTATTTTATATATAATTTCAGACATTTAGTTACAAATTATACAGTATTTATCCAACTTCTGAAAAACTTGTGAATGGATAATTTGAACATGAAACATTTTTTAAAGAATCCTCTACCTATTAGAGTGAAAATGAGTTGGCTCTATTACAAATGGTGCTTCTGTGAGCATCCTTGACATGATTTTTTGGTGGACACACCACTGATTGAGTGTATGCTGAGGAGAAGAAATGCTGGCTCAAAGAGTATATGTATAATTGGTTTTATAATTATTATTAAGTGATTACTTTTACTCCATTGATATCATGCCAGATGAAAGTTCAAATATAAAACTTGGATAAATATTTTTATTCAGAATTCTAATCAGTTATCTGACTTTCCCTTTCAGTTTATCATTTAACATTTATTTAAAGATTTTACTGTGAGAAATTGATTTCTACTTGAAGTTAATCTGCCTGGAAATGGTCCATGGTTTTATAGAATCTTTTAAAAGATAATTTTATATGCTTTTGAAGTCTCCTTTTAACAAATTAATCCTTCAAGTGGTAGAAGATTGATAACTATTTGTGAGAAGAGGTGATTCCATCCTACTTCGTCCTGATATATTGGTTATTAATTTACTGAAATCAGAGGAAACTATGCATTGCTAACTGGAGGCAAACCTCTTACAAAGTGTAGTCAAGAATGACCACGTATGGTTAGTGCTGATTTAGGAAATGACTCCACCTTTGAAGGGGAACCCCTTTTTCCAAAGGAATAGAATAAAGATAGACTCTACAGATTCTGCACCTAGGCAGGACCTGGCCTTCTACTCACCACTCCCAGAATTCGCGAGGAGAGGGTGGCGCCAAGAGTTCCATACCCCTCTTAGGCACTATAGGAAGGACCTGGCCATCAACAAGTAAATGGACAAAATAATTACCAGTGTGCTGATGCTCTGAAGGAAACAAATAGGGTTAAATGAAGAGTAGTAGAGGGGTAACCTACTTTAGACCAGAGAGTCGGAGAACGCATCCTGGAGCAGGTGCATCTAAACTGAGATATGCAGGATGAAGAGAGAAGAGTTTACAGGCAGCAACTATGTGCAGAGGACGTGCGGTGGGGATGTGCTTAGCGTGTCCAAGGGCCGGCAAGAGGAGCAGGCGGCTGGGGCTGAGTGGGGGAAGCGAGAGTGACACAAGGTGTGTTGGAGAGCTGGATGGGGCTGGACTACGTGGGGACTGCCAGGACACAGAAGGGAATTGGGGTTTTATTCTAGTGTATTGAGAAGCCATTGAAAATGCTTAATTAGAACACTGACATGATCCCATTTGTGTTTTTAGAAGGTCTGTCTTGGAGGGGTGTAGAAAGTGGGTCAGAAAGAGTGGAAGCACAAAGCCCTCTCGGGGCTGGTAAGCAGCCAGTGCCCAAGAGCATGGCGGCCAACACAGGACTTGGCCACAGATGGGATGAGAGATTAAGGGCACAGGAAGAGTTAGGGGTCCATTCACAAACCTTTTTTTCCCTACTATAAAGAGGGAAGTAATCATAGTGATAACAGTTGCTCACAGCCCATTTTCATTTTATTTTTTAATTTTTAACCAAATATCACATTTATTCTTCACAGCAATCCTGTAAGATACTCAGCATTATTCCCATTGTTGCCATTTTTACAGCTGAGGAAAGAGAGGCTCAGAAAGGTTAAGCCCATTACCTAGGGTAAAGCAGTGCATTAAAGGGCTTGAATTCTGACCTTTGAGGATTTGCCAGTATGTCATACTGCATTTCATAATGGCTTTAACTTGAATACACAGAAAGTACGCGCATATATATAATATGTACACCTGCTTATGTACAGTTTGACTGGTAAGTTTTTAATCTAAAATGTGTTGGAAGTTTTGGCCTTTATGAAAGTCTGATTACAGTAATTCACAAGGGCATTTGGCATAGATGTGTTAGCTAGTGCTGGCGAAGAAAGTCCAGTAGTCACTGACTGATTTTGAAAAAACTCAACCAGAATATAATGTTCAAAATCTTTTAACACCTCATGACTGGATCTTACAGTAGGTCTCAGAGAAATGGTGTTTACAAGTCAAATAATTCACTTCCAGGAGAGATTTATGATAGCTTATAGCTAATACATATGTTCCAGAAATTGGGCCTCAGTGAACACAGTTACAAATTAACTGTATCATGTAGCAAATGCTTGATTTTTTCCTTACTTAAAAATATGATTTCAAGGTCCCTGGCCTTCATTCTATCTTTTTTGTTTGTTTGTTTATTTATTTATAAAACATCTTTATTGGAGTATAATT
Source organism: Globicephala melas (assembly GCF_963455315.2). Classification (NCBI taxonomy): domain Eukaryota; kingdom Metazoa; phylum Chordata; class Mammalia; order Artiodactyla; family Delphinidae; genus Globicephala; species Globicephala melas. The sequence continues at coordinate 465,492 of NC_083315.2, read as the reverse complement.
GCTTTACAATGGTGTGTTAATTTCTGCTGTATAACAAAGTGAATCAGCTATACGTATACATATATCCCCATATCCCCTCCCTCTTGCGTCTCCCTCCCACCCTCCCTACCCCACCCTCTAGGTGGTCACAAAGCACCGAGCTGATCTCGCTGTGCTATGCGGCTGCTTCCCGCTAGCTATCTGTTTTACATTTGGTAGTGTATATATGTCCATGCCACTCTCTCACTTCGTCCCAGCTTACCCTTCCCCCTCCCCATGTCCTCAAGTCCATTCTCTATGTCTGCATCTTTATTCCTGTTCTGCCCCTACGTTCTTCAGAACATTTTTTTTTTTTTAGATTCCGTATATATGTGTTAGCATACGGTATTTGTTTTTCTCTTTCTGACTTACTTCACTCTGTATGACAGACTCTAGGTCCATCCACCTCACTACAAATAACTCAATTTCGTTTCTTTTTATGGCTGAGTAATATTCCATTGTATATATGTGCCACATCTTCTTTATCCATTCATCTGTCGATGGACACGTAGGTTGCTTCCATGTCCTGGTTATTGTAAACAGTGCTGCAGTGAACATTGTGGTACATGATTCTTTTTGAACTATGGTTTTCTCCAGGTATATGCCCAGTAGTGGGATTGCTGGATCATATGGTAGTTCTATTCGTTTTTTAAGGAACCTCCACACTGTTCTCCATAGTGGCTGTATCAATTTACATTCCCACTAACAGTGCAAGAGGGTTCCCTTTTCTCCACACCCTCTCCAGCATTTATTTTTCCCATTTTCACTTTAAACTTCACCAAATAATTTGGAGTCACCCCTTAAATAAAAAGTTAGCAAATATTAGACAATAATATGAGATTGCAGTGCTTTTCTTAGACTAACACTTAGTTAATATGAATAACTGTATATATTTTTATAAAATGTATATTACAGCATAATCTCTTCTTAAAACAGAAACCAATTACTTAGTGTTTTCTGCTGGGCTAGGTGCTCTCACTGTATTCACAGTCACCCTGTGACACAGGCATTACTGTCCCCATTTTAAAGATTGAGAAGCTTTAGTTCAGCAGTCTCAGTGATGTGCCCCGTGTCCCACAGACAGAATGCAGGATCCATTAGGATTCAGTAAATTGCAAGTAACACAACTCAAATAAGCTGAGGCAGCAAAGGGGATCTGCGGGCGTTTGACAGCTCATGGGCCGGAAAACAGCAGCGTCCTAGGAAGACGCTGGAGGAAGGACCAGCTAAAGACGCTTTTTAGAATCTTTTCTTTCATCTGTCATCTCACTTCCTTTCTGTATCTGTTTCATTTTATTCTTTCTCTGTGAGCTGGCTGTGTTTCTCCACGTGTGTCTCCACTGTTTGTGCTAGGTTTCCTCTCCAGTCACCCAGGGAGGTCACATAGTATTTTCACTTTCAATTCAAAAATCTCAGGGAAAGGAATCTGACTGGCTCAGTTTGGGAAAAGTACCCACCCTTAGTCCAATCAACTGTGGACAAGAAAACAGTGTGGTATCTTAACAAATGGCTCCCAAGGCGGCCCCTGGGGGTGAGGGATAGGGACAGTTCAGGGCATTCCTGGTGAGCTGGGAAGATGGTGTAAGGTACACACGAATGTGTCAAGCCATGATTTAGATTTCTGGACCAACTAACATGAGAAGTTGTTGGCTCAGTGGGCATTCACTGTATTATCATGTTATTATTGGCGGTGTTCAGAGTTATATATACTTTTGTTATGACATCATCATGGCAAGACTTTCAGAGACTATGTATAGAGGGCATTTTACCTAACACTTCTAAAATGTTGTGCCTTGTTTGTTCAAATTATAAATTCCTGCTAACAGCTTTGGCCAGCTTTATTTATTATTATTATTTTATTTTTATTAAAGAACTCTTTCACAGGGCAAGCTCTGTGAGTTAAATGGATGTAAATTATAAAATGTGAGCGGTAATTATTTATAATTTTTATTGAAAATGTTCCAGATCGAGCTACTGCCAACTGCTGGTATGGATTTAGCATTCTGAAATTTGAACAGTAACTTTTGGATCTTTTTTTGTCAGATACTTTGTGATTAAACTATTAAATTGTCAACCTAAGTTTAAGAAAAGACACTCCTTCACCATTTAAAAACCTATGCAAAACAGTCTTCATTTTATGCACATATAAACCTGTGAAGCATTCACATGTTGGTTTTGGGATTTTAAACTTGGCAAATTACAGATTCTTATTTTTATATCTGTCACTGATGGCTCCAAACTGTAAATTGAAACCACAGGGTTTATCTGGCACTCACACCAAGCTAATGCTTTTCCTTTGCTTTAAATTAGCTGCTACTTTACGATTAAGAAAGATGCACAAGATGGCAGATAACATCAGAACAATAATATATCCAAATCACTGTCACCTATAGAAAGGCTGCTTGAATTTTTGGCCGTTTAGAAACCAAACACCTGTCCATCATGTTGTGTTCAAAAACTTCACAGCAAAAGGTGAACACACTAATGTTTTTAAATTTTCATTTAGTTTAGAGGAAATCAGTGAAAGGTAAAAACAAAAAGTCATTTCCATCTGAGAGCATGAAAGACCTGTCAGGTGTGAACCTCCCTTCCTGAGTTGGGTGAAGCCAGAAACCATGACCTTGACATTTTTAGAGCCTGTTACTCATATATCCTAATAACTTTACAATAGAATCACTGCCAGATAAGAAAAACTTTAGGGTTAAGGGGTGTTGGAGTCCACAGAATTCAGATTCGAGGCTGGAGAATTAGTCTTTCTCTTAACTTAATCATGTCACCAAAATTAGAAACATCAGGGTACATTACAGTTTTTCTGATCACAAATAAAAGAAAATGACAGGGCTGGGTAGTTTATCTTGTCTAAACTGTACAGTCCAGGACTCCTCAAATTTAAATAGGTTTGGCTATCAGGGCGCTAGGTTGGCATAAGATGCTCTTGGAACACGTTAAAGCATCTCTTGGTCTCAGAAAAAGGCACTTTTCCTGCCGAGCTTTAGGTCCGTCGGAGTCCTTCAACAGTAGCTCTGCCCCACAGCTTTTGTGGTGATAAATGATCTGTTTCAAATAAATGAAATTGCAGCCAACTCTGCAGAAATAATCACCTTCTAAAAAAAGAGAGCCAGTTGGGGAGGGTCAAAAATGCACAAACAGTATGGTAAAATGAAGTATATGCTGCTCCTTTTAATGGAAAAGATTGCTACTGGTTCCGTTTGCCAAATTCAGTCAGCCTGCCAGAAAGTCGAGGAATCTGGCAGGGTTCTAGAGAGCAGTTCCATGTTTCATCTGTATTTCTTCTCTGTATTTATCTAGCTTCAGAAAATGCTGGGAATGTTTTGTCCTTCCGACTTGGCCCTTTTTTGAAACCACAGAAATACACCGGGCAGCTTCTTGTAATTGTTTGGTTACTTACAGTGCTGTCAGTCTTTAAACTTGCGAGAAATAGATTGTTTCCATTGGAAATTTATAAAAAGCACCAACAAATGTTTGTTTCCATTTTCTGAAATTCATCTTGGGAGCAAGAAAGAAAAAAATCCGTTTTCTTAATTGTCAGCTACTGGACGCCGTGCACGAAGGCAGGCGTCAGCTCATTATGTTGGCCTCCAGCTGACCCAAAATAGTTTCCTCGTATAAGAAGCTAGTCACAGATGCTAGACATAAGAATTAATAATAATAATGGTATTTCAGACTTCATGAATAAGTAGTTTTTGGCACTCAGAAAATATCTTCTGTTTTACCCTTGAAAACAGCAATCCTGTTATATACAAAAAGTAAACAGTGCTTGAATTAACACGTTGAAGTCTTTAAGGTACCAAAACTATGCATGCATTAACATTCCCTTCTGAGGCTCCTTTTTTCACCTCCTTCAGGATCAATCGGGTTTTTTTTGTTTTTCTTTTTTAATTAAAAAAATACAAAACTCTTCAGTTCATAGAGGGTGTGATCTCTGTATTTTCCAACCCATTGATTGCCATGGTGTAAGATGTCTCCCTTTGAAATGTCTTTGGACACAAATTTAAAAGTATAGGTGCTCAACAAAAGTTACGTTTTTTGAAATCAGCATAATTATAGTGTATGCATATTTAAATTAGAACAACGATTTCTGTGGTTAAGGAGTGATCAGACATAATGGCTTATGCTTCTGGTTAACAAGTCTGGACTTGTTTATAATATCCTGGTTTGCAATGTGCTTTCAGTTTTTCAATCACTTCATTCTCTAGGTCTTTGTTTACCTGTGAGTAAAAGTAAGAAAAACATTTCTAAAGTTTAAGCTAACATTCTTTATAACCCAAGTTTAAAGTTTGAATCCCTGAGGAGGAAAAAAAATCAGAAAAGCACCCCTAATGCTCCGTTTACGGCAAGGAAAACTGACGTGCAGTTTGAGGGCGTCTCTTTACAATGGGCGGCTTGGTAGTTATACCTCTGCTTATCATAAGAGCTATCTTAAAATGTGCACACAAACTACTGGAAATGTTGATGGTTTTCACTAGACCATGATTTTCTGATTGGGGGGAAATCTGATCAAATTTTTGTGAAGTTAAATTTCTAAGGTATTCTTTCTTAGGTGGTCACTTGCCAATGAAACTACACTTGTCAGAATGTTGACCCAATATTTTTCATTCCAATTTGCATGCAGAGAAGTAAAAATGAAAGCCTCTTTGAATCTTGTCATCTTTGCCAAAGAAGGGTAGAAACGCTCATCCGAGATGTGTTGCTGGTCACCTAGAGACAGGTCTGGGAGAGCCGCCCATGCTGGTCAGAGGGCAGCACAGGTGGAAACGTGGTGTCCTCCCTGTGACCGGGAGAGGCAACCAAGTTGCTGGCTTGCTTAAAGTGAAATTATGTGTTGACAACAAATTATCCTGTATCTATCTGGACATACACCTTTCTTGTGCCAGAATATGCCCTCAGCTTTGCTTGTACAGGTCCTGGAAATCCTCACAGTGGGACTGTTTGGGACCTGTAAGGGGGCACTCAGGAGCCTGACTGAAGCCACACTGGGTCCAGCTTTTTTCTGCAAAACCAGGGCAAGTCCCCATGTACGTATATGCGTGTGTGTGTGTATATATATATATGTGTGTATATATATATATATATGTATATGTATATATATATATTTTACATATATGACAAAGGACTTGTAGTATTCAGATTACATAAAGAATTCTTACAACTCAATAAGAAGATAAACAACTCAATTAAAAATTCACAAAATACCTGGACGCTTCAGCAGAGATATATGGATGGCAAACACAAGTACATGAAAAGATGCTCAATACCACTAGCCATCAGGGAAGTGCAAACCAGAACTTCATGAGACACAACCACATACTTATCAGAATGGCTAAAATTGAAAAGACTGACAATAGTAAGTGCTGACAAGGATGTGGAGGAGCCAGAACCCTCCCACACTGCTGACAAAAATGCAAAATGATACAGGCCCCCCACCCCCGGAAAACAGTTTGCCAGCTTCTCAGAAAGCTGAGCATGCCACACAGCCTTGTGCCTCCACTCCCAGGTGCCTGTCCAAGAGAAACACGACAATGTGTATACACACAAAGATCTCTCTGTGAGTACTTTCAGCAGCATTATTCATAGTCACCCAAACATAGAAACTGTCAAAATGTCCCTCGACAGGTGAGTGGATCAACAACCATAGGTTGTTGCCTTCGTACCACGGATACTCCTCAGCAACAAGAAGGAACAAACCAGTGACATGTGCCACAGCACGAACAGGTCTCAGAAACACTGGGCTAAGTGAAAGAAGCCCCTGGCTGAGTCGTGACTCACGAAACTATCCTCGTTAGGTGGGACTTCTATTAAATTGGTCCTCCATGCTTCAGCACGATTTCAAGCTTTAGCTCTGCTAACTGTTCAATTAAATTACTAATAGATCAGTCAGAACTTAATTATCAATCCATTGATAACCCTTATCATTAATAATTAAATCAAAACCACTAGTATGGCTTACCCAAATTTTTCATATTCATTGAAATCCTAAGAGAAGTGATGTGCTATCATAAAAAGAATGATTCGGTAGTGAGCCATGAAAACAAGGCTCCTGACAGCATGTAGGCACTCAAGCTACCACAAGCCATTCTGCAAGCATGAGAACATCAGAATTTTCTGCTGTACTTTTCATAGGATATAGCCAGTGATTTGTATGCAAATTTAGGTAGGTTTTGAAATCATTTTAGGTGGCATAGGTACATAATATAATACACATAAGTATAATTTAGACAGAGATCCCAAAGTTAGTTCATTAATGCAATTTAGAAAATGGATAAATCTGAGGGAGAAACCTACTCATTAAATAAATGACACAGGGTACAGAGAAATGAGCTTGTGTCTGGTGCCAGACTAGACCTGGGTTTGAGTCCTGGCTGTGGGTACAGCTGCAAGCCACCCAGCTTCCCTAGCTGTGTCTTCACCACTTCTAAAGGATGATAACACAAAGAGGATGAGAGGAGAAGAATGAATGAAATGTATGGAGAGAGATTCATATATGTAAAGAGGCTGACTGGCGGGGGTGTATCCAAATGCAGCAGCTGTTTTCAGCAGGAGCAGAGTCCTGCCAGGCCGGGGGGTGCTGTGAGTGTGGGGTAGGCGTCTTTCTAAAGTGCCCCTCCCTGGAGCCGAGTCCCCTTTCCGTGCACTGAACCGACTCAGCAGCGCTCAAGGCCTCGGCCTCCACGTTTTCAGTGTAGACAAGAATCTGAGGTGCTGGCTTCCAGCAGCAGTTCTCCTCAGGGGCTGAGCGCCATGTGGATGGGCCCTGCATCCTTGGCAGGATCTGACGCTCCGCAGAGGGGCTGCTGGCAGGTCCGTGCCACCCTCGAGAGTGGCTCGGTCCTCCTGCGACTTGGCCAGGGCGCAGGCCACACTCGTATCTACATCTGTGACTGTGCTGGTGCGCCCACCTCTGCACCCCAGGCTGTGTGCTTTGTTGGGACCTGTGACCGTCGTAAACTCAGAGCACATCCGAGGGTCACTGCGGAGGAACGCTGAATAATACAGGATACTCCGGGTTTCCGTCTATAGCCACCAGAACCTTTCTGTGGAGATATAAGCTCTCAGGCAATTTCTTCAGAGGCCCTATGACTCAGCTGTGTGTCCTCTGAATGCAGAATTGGGGTTGTCTGGATAATTAAATGGGAGACTCACTGGGAAGCCTTGTCTCGTGTCCACCCTGATCCAGCCTTTTCTGCGAGCAAATTCTCCTGAATCTGCCCTTGCACCTTCTACAACACTAACGTGCTTTCCTGTGCTTTGAGCGAGACCTTGCTTAATCCCAGAACCCGAGTCCTGCCTGCCTCTCTGCCACCATCTGGCCCCTCCCCCAGCCTACCTTGTGGCACGGACGGCTAAGGACGGTTTCAGCACGGCACAGAGTACGGTTCTCAGCCTCCCCTGACTCTCGCTGTGCCCACGGGGCTACGTTCTGCGGGATGGGACGTGTGAAGCAGTGATGTGGGCAACTTTGTTTCTTGCCCCCCGTCAAGGATGCAGGCGTATCCTGGGTCCCTCTCCTAACTCGAAGGCTGAGGTGTAGAGGCCACTGGGGCAGCTTTGGACTGAGTTTAGCCAACACGTTGAAGATGGCAGGGCCGTGCTGCCAGCCCTGGACCGTCTGCAGCGTTACACAAGGGAAGACAGACTTCTAGGTTGTTTAAACCACTACATTTGAGTAAGGGTTAGGGTTAGGGTTTGAGGGTCTTTGTGTGAAAACTGGTTGTCCTGGACTCCAGTGAATACACTCATGGGACATGGCTTGGTGGCAAACATTGTCTCCTTTTGTGTGAAGTAAAGCCTGCTCCCCGGGGCCAGCCACCAGCCAGGATGTGCGAGTGGAGAGCAGGGCGGGGGTGAGGGGCCGGCCACCTCTGCGCTCGGCAGGTCCCTGTCAGGTGTCCCACCGCTCCTCCTCTGCCTCGGTGCCACTCAGATCCCCGCACCACACTGTGTTGTCCACGTCCGTCCTTCAGGTTTCAGATGCACTCTTCTTCCTCGGGAAGGTCTGCTTCTAGCCCTGCCCCCATCTGTGCGCTCCTAAGACTTGTATGTCTCTTCTTCCCCTTGTCATGATGGAATTGTTGGTTTCAGGAGGCTGTGGCTGCTGACGACAGAAGCCATGCCTGTCTCGTCCAGTTCGGACTCCCAGGCACAGTTCGTGCCACGAAGCAGAACATAGTAAATATTTGTCGAATGAAGCAATGAACCTCTCCCCATTTTCAGTCCTGCCACATAACAGAATATCCAAATATCAAAATATCCTGCAAATGTGAAGACCAAATAAAAAGTATTTGACAGAGGGAAACATGTTGCAATATTTTTCTTCTACACAGCCACAGAGCTCAAACTGTTTAAGTTGTGAACAATATAGAAAAGGGCTGAGTTCCTCTGATGCAGTTGGTTTTCAACTCTATATTTTCCCCGCTGCTAGAGAAGTTTAATTTTTCTCTTTTTTTTTTTTTTTCAGTTTGTACCCTGGAAAAGTGAGGTGATAAATACAGGCAATCATTGCAAAGTATGACTGTTGCTGGGTGCTAATGTTTTCAAATTGCTGATGATTTTTAGGGACGCCACAAACTGGCCGCACGGTCAGAAGCATTTGGCAGTCATAACTGGCGGCAGGAAATCAGACTGTAAATGTAGAAGTCGTTGCACCATGTTTGGGAATGAACCTGAGTCACCTCCAAATACGTCATGGTCATGTAGCTGGGGGTTCGGAGTGAATTTAACTGCCCTCTATTATGTATTTTGTGGTACGTAAAAAACTGCACGAAGCATGGCTGGGCAATGGAGAAAGCTAGTCTGTTGCATTCAAGGTAAAAGTTTCATCACAGACTCCACCTGCCACTGCCAAGCTGGCAAAGCCATTTTGCACCGACACTTTCTTCTTATACCCTCAAACTTTACTGAAATAATTTTAAAAAATATTTCTATTATTTATTTCTCTGATGCTCATTAGGATAATTTTCACAGCAACCGCCTATGTCAGAGTAAACTGACAGGCTGAAAAGAGATGTTCAGTTTTAGGCATGAGAGCTTTAACATCCCACTGGCTCACGGAGAGTAAGATCCACACTTAACGCATCCTCTTGAAATGCATCATTAAGTCGTTTTGCCTTACGTGTGAAGCAGTAAAGCTGGAGGGGAAAAATTAGCATTGCTGGTTACCTACCTATATTTGGGTGATCCATGAAATGTGCTCACAGATGAACTTATGGCCTCCTTGATTGCCCCAAAAGGAGCAAACTGGTCATTATGTAGATTTCTAGGACGTTTGTGACAAAGTTCTACACCAAAGCAATTCAAAAGGGGTGTGTGTGTGTGTGTGTGTGTGAGAGAGAGAGAGGCATAACAACACGGGGGCGGGTAGGGGTAAGCTTTGTTACGGTTAGGGAACCTGACAAGGGGACAGGGACAAGAGACAGAGTAGAGACAGGAAGCAGCTGTTCCTTGGCAACACTCTTCCAGGGTCAGTACGAGGAAGAATCTTATGGAACAATTTGAAAAACAGCATACATAGTAGAGTGCAGTCTGTGAACACAATATAAGCTGTTAGGAATATTAAACCAGAGAGATCCAGTCACTGTGCCCAAAAGAGTGGAAAGAAGGACTGATAAGGTTTATCTTGTACCAGAGAAAAATAACTCAAGTACATTTAAAAAGGGATTTAAAAAGGGGTATGAGTGGGAATGAGTGGAAGGGTCAGACGAGTGATCTCAAAACCTTCTCAGCCTTGTTTGTTGCTGGAGCTGAAACACGCAGAGCATCTTAACTTCAGAATGGTGTTGATTGGCATAACCTCTGAGGATACACAGAGAAAGGAAGGGATTCGGCCTTCAGGAGAAGCTCTGAGTGTGCTGGACTGCAAGTCCAAAATGGTGCAGGGGCAGTGGTGCACCACTGGTGGAGATAAATGTCTAACAGGTCAGTCCCGGCCGGGGCCCACTCCCCACAGCTTGCACTTGGTCTGCAGCGGACCCACAGGGAGCATTTGCAGAAACAGAGGCCCCTTGGGGTGGAATCATTGCAAGTGGAGCCAGTTGACTGTGGCCGCAGATTTCGGCACTGGGCGTGGGCGTGATGGCCTGAGGGGATGCAGCGCCAGGGGTCCAGGGTCCGGGCCAGACCGGCTCCTTCTGCATGCACACTTCTGACAAAAGGGCGGCTGTGTTCGTGATGGGTGAGAGCATGGGACCTAGAGCTTACGTTCAAATCCTGGCTTTCCCAAGCTCTGTGACTTTGGGCAAGTGACTCGGTCTCTCTATGCTGCAGTTTCCTCATCTGTAACACTAGGAAATTAATAATCCACAACTCTGGGTTTGTCGGGAGCATTAAGTGCACTAGTATATACAAGGCACTTTCATGGTGTCGCATGCGCGGTCGGCACTAACCGCTGCTTGAAACGTTGCTCATCGTCTTTACCATCCCCTTCCGTCTTGCGGGATCCCCACCCTCCCTGCCTCCCCTGGATGCATAATGGTGGAGGGGGTGGGGAACGTCATTTCTGGTGGAGGTTGGGTGGTGATGAACTGAGCAAAGCCTGCCTGAGCTCTAGCTTGTGTCCTGCCTAGGCTTTGCTTTGTGAAAAGGGAGCGAGGCCTCCCCCCACCACCACCTGTTCCTTGAGTCTGGGGACACGGGGCTTGTAACAACCCAGAAAGCTGGGTCCTCTGGCCCGAGACGGAGGGAGGGCTGTGCCCTGGGCTGCCCGCCGCATGCCTCACTCCTCACCCTCTACCCGCCTCGAGGGCTGGACCGTCACTTCCTCGTGGTGCCTTTCACATGACATCGCAGGTGACCAGCAACATCTTTTCCCGGTAGACAAGGAAACAAAGACCTGCCCACCTGTGCTCATCACATCCAAAGAGATGTGATAGAGAAGATGTTAATTTAAAAGGAAAATCTTGCCCGAAGTGTAAATCTTGCAAGTGTAAGATACACGTTGAAGAAAGCTAGATTAACACAAAATAAGTATGGACACAATAAACTACTTCAGTACCTCGGATCCAAACTGACACAGTAAGATTGGAAGGATGACTTTATTAACGTGTTTGACCAGGAGCTCTGGGTTGGTCCTGGAACAGGCCCAGGAATATGATTCATCCAGCTCCCTCAGGAGGATTCTGAAGTAGGTCACACAGAAACAATGTTCCACACGTATCATGTCAGGGGGCCCCAAAGACCTTCCTAAATCCTAAGGAAGAACTTCCTGAATCCTAACGTGCTGCCTAAGATGTATCACTTTGGTGTATAATTTGAAATTTTGTAAGCTCAAGATTTAGCCTAAAAACACAAATTTTGAGATCCAGGAAGCGTAAGCAAAGCTATCACTCATTTAAAACTGAGCAGGAATGTGTTTAAACTGTTCCCTTCCGAATGTCTGGCTGAGACTCTATCGAAACTGAGGGAACGGCAGTTTTTAGGATCGTGGGGCAATTGTTGGAGGAGTGAGTGTGGCCAGAGACCTGTGTGGAAGGAGCAGCAAAGGGAGCTGATCTGTTGTGAGAACAGAAATGAAGAGGTGAGGAGGTCAAAGGTTATGAAGATGAGTGGTTTGTTGTGTATCACAAAACTGGAGACAGTACCCTGAGGGTCCGTATGGGGGACGAGAAGGACAGGCAGAGCTCTAGGAACCCATGCTCTGCTTTCCCTTCCGACCTTCCGTTTTGCCTTACACAGGATGTTCAGGTATCTATGTGAATTTCATAGAAGAGTTGAGTTTTTTGTTTGGGGGAAGAAAGGAAAAGAGTTCTTCCACTCTTTAAAAGTTTCTGGGACTTCCTATTGCTAAGTCTTCCTAGAACTTTAGAAAGATTATATGAATTTATGTATTAAGAAAGAAATTACTAAATCATATAAAGTTTGATGACCAATTTCAGATGTGCAAGAAAATATATCAAAACTTTTCAGAGTTTAATGGATTTATCCGTTTTTGAGAACTACATTTAAAAGAAAGATGCTAAGAATCACTGCATAGCTAAGGAATGCTTCCACTTAAATTGAAACAAACAGTTTTCAAAAAATTATATAGGTATTACTTTTACATAGTACATCTAGACATTAACTTGAACGTTCTTCCAACTCAGGACACTGCTAATAAAAATTAGAGGAAATACACCTGATATGAGAAATGCATCTGCATTTGGTAGGGACATATTTCATCATTCCAATTTGTACTATTAGCTTTCAGTCCTTAATATTCTTATTAATATTGCAAGGTAGCTCCAGGATTAATAAAATTATATTTCTCTTGCTACTTACTATTTTATGATAAACGCGTGTCAATTTTGCTTCTGGACATGCTTATGCCTGGAAATGAGATTTTATATTGTTAATTCTTACATCAATTCATAGTGATAAATGCTTGGTAATTTTTTTTTAAAGAAAGGAAAAGAGTTCCACTGCTGAAAAACTTTTTAAATTTAATCTCTGGCCTAGATACCATGCTTAGAGCCAACCCTGCAGTTCTGAACAGCTAACTTGGTAAAAATAATGCAAGATGGGCTCTGAAATGAACATGGTCTTTGCCAGAAGGGGAAGAAGGATCATTCTGTTATAAAACTCATTCCATTTCTTTCACTGAAATTTGAAGTTCTTATACAGATGAGACTAAGAAGTATCATTTTATACAATTTTAGCAAAACGAGAAGATGAAAATTAACATGTTTAGTTATGTATTAAAACTTTTTAGAGGGTTATCACAGTTTTTTTCAAAGTTGGTAGAAACATTACTTTGTGAAATTTTGTGGTAATATTTTTTAGGTCCCATTTTTAAAGATCTTAGACGTCAGAGAGAAGTTTGTAAAAGAAATGAAGGAAGCACACTTTTGACTTACTCCTGCCCACAAATTGTATCAGAGAAGGAAAGCATTCCCGAGATGGGTAGCAAGTGCTAAGACCGCCTCTTAGGCACACTTGACACCAGTAGGGTGTGATGGAAGGGAGGGCAGAAGAGGCCTTGAGAACGAGGTTAAGTCAACTGGAGTTTAAGAAAAGCCATCATTGGGCCAAAAGAATCTTTCACTTAAGGTTATTTCCCAAGAAATTAGTCATTTATTTTCAACCTTATGAGCTTAGTTCCAATTTAGTAGGAGCAGGGAAAGCTATTTCTTTGACACTGAAGAAGAAAAATTGTGGCTCTTTTCTCCAGCCTTGTGCTTTATTTTTCCATATTAATCTGCTTTTGAAAGCTAAAAGAAATCAAAATAAAGTTGGGAAAGTGGTTTAACTAAAGGTTCTTTTTTTCCTTTTCAATTCTTTGGCTTTGTCTCCTCTGGATATCTTTCCATGTTTACTCCTATGGGGAATGAATTCTCTATCCAATGAGGTATTTTAAATATTAACATGTTTTTGGTTTTGAATTCCTTCTAATAATGTGCCAATTTTTAGAGATAAATATAAATGCAGACAAGATAAATTAAGAATTTAGACTAAAATTAAGGAATACTGTGGACTTTTTTTTAAAAAACATCTTTCTTGGAGTATAATTGCTTTACAATGGTGTGTTAGTTGCTGCTGTATAACAAAGTGAATCAGCTATACGTATACATATATCACCGTATCTCCTCCCTCTTGCGTCTCCCTCCCACCCTCCCTGTCCCACCCCTCTAGGTTGTCACAAAGCACCAAGCTGATCTCCCTGTGCTATGTGTCTGCTTCCCACTAGCTATCTAGTTTACATTTGGTAGTGTAGATATGCTGTGGACATTTTTATCCATTTTAATATATCCATATTTAGATGATTCTTGACCTGGCCTTATTCTTAAAAAATTTAGAATTCTTGCTTAGCTTGATAGAATTCAATTTTATAGATTTACCTCAGATTTTATAAATTCTTAGCATTTCCTAGAGCAAAGTTGTAAACCAAAACAAAATCCTTCCATGGAAAATGCCTTTGTATAATTAAGGCAATTGTTTTCTAATAAAGAGTTCATGTCTCTTATCGTTTTAAAATACTTCTATGTGAAATTACCCATTATAAGCCTATGTGTTAAGTAGGGGTATTTCTCACATGAACTTGCCTTCTATATTAAAAAGAAAATGGAGGTCATAGGCAGAAAATACCTCAACTTGCAGTCCCTACGAACTTACCTGTAGCGACATTCAGTAGAAACATATTCTCTCTGGTATCTCAGCATTTCTTCTCCAGGCTGTTCCCACCCACCACACTCATGATCCCATTTTGTCTCCTTCAGAAGCTGGAAATTTTGCATTAGCTATTTCTTCTAACTTCTGCATATTCAATCTTCATAAATTTTTGTCTAAGTAAAATTGGTATATAACATTATATAAGTTTCAGGTGTACATTATAATTCAACATCTGTATACACTAAAAAATGATCACTACCAAAGGTCTATTGCTATCCATCATCATGCAGTTGACCCACTTCATCCATTTCGCCTGCCTCCTAACCCCCTTCCCCTCTGGAAACCACCAGTCTCTTCTCTGTATCTATGAGTTTTTGTATTTGTTTGTTCGTTTTGGGGTTTTGTTTGTTTGTTTTTTACATTTCACATAAGTAATATCATGTGGTCTTTGTCTTTCTCTGACTTATTTCACTGGACATAATACCTTCAAGGTCCATCTATGTTGTCACAAATGGCAAGATTTCATTCTTTATTATGGCTGAGTAGTATTCCATTTTGTGTGTGTGTGTGTGTGTGCATGTGTGTGTATACATAAAATATCCACTCATCCATTGATGGACACTTAGGTTGTTTCCATATCTTGGCTATTGTAAATGATCTATAATGAACATAGGGGTGCATATATCTTTTCGAATTACTGTTTTTGCATTCTTTAGATAAATTCCAGAAGTGGAATTGCTGTATCATATGGTATTTCTACCAATTTTTTTGAGGAGTCTCCATACTGTTTTTCAGTGACTGCACGAATTTACATCCTACCAACAGTGCACGAGGGCTCCCTTTTCTCCACATCCTTGCCAACACTTATTTGTTGCCTTTTTGATAATATCCATTCTAATTCTAACAGGTGTGAGGTGATATCTCATTGTGGTTTTGATCTGCATTTCTCTAATAATTAGGGATACTGAACATCTTTTCATGTGCCAGTTGGCCATCTGTATGTCTTCTTTGGAAAAATGTCTATTCAGGTCCTCTGCCCATTTTTTAATCAGGTTGCTTTTATGTTGTTGAGTTGTATGGGTTATTTGTATATTTTGGATGTTAGCCCCTTACTGGATACGTAATTTGCAAGTATCTGCTTGTATTCAGTACATTGCTTTTTCATTTTGATGATGGCTTCCTTTGCTCTGCAGAGGCTTTTTACTTTGACACAGTTCCATTTGCTTATTTTTGCTTTTGTTTCCTTTGCCTTTGGAGTCAGATCCACAAAAGCATCACTAAGATCAGTATCAAAGACCTCACTGCCTATGTTCTAGCAATTTTATAGTTTCAGGTCTTACATTCAAGTCTTTAATCCATTTTGAATTAATTTCTGTGTATAATAGTCTAGTTTCATTCTTTTGCCTATGGCTGTCCAGTGTTCACAACACCATTTACTGAAGAGACCATTCTTTCTCCATGTATATGTTGTTGACTCTTCTGTTGTAAATTAATTGTTCATATATGTGTAGCTTTGTTTCTAGGCTCTCTATTCTGTTCCATTGATCTCTGTGTCTGTTTTTATGCAAAACCATACTGTTTTGATTACCATAGCTTTATAGCATACTTTGAAATCAAGGAGTGTGATCCCTCCAGCTTTGTCCTCCTTTCTCAAGACTGCTCTATTTGGGGTCTTTTGTGGTTCCATACAAATTTTAGAATTAATGTTCTATTCCCATCAAAAGTGCCCTTTGAATTTTGAGGGGGATTGCATTAAATCTGTACACTGCTTTATACAGTATGGACATTTTAACAATCTTAATTCTTCCAATCCATGATCATAGAATATCTTTCCATTTATTTGTTTTTTTTAATAGATCTTTATTGGAGTATAATTGCATCACAATACTGTGTTAGTTTCTGTTGTACACCTAAGTGAATCAGCCATATGCATATATATGTCCCTATATCCCCTCCTTCTTGAGCCTCCCTCCCATCCTCCCTATCCCACCCCTCTAGGTCATTGCAAAGCACTGAGCTGATCTCTCTGTGCCATGCTGCTGCTTCCCACTAGCCAACTATTTTACATTTGGTAGTGTATATATGTCGATGCTACTCTCACTTTGCCCCAGCTTCCCTGTCCCACCCCGCGTCCTCAAGTCCATTCTCTACATCTACATCTTTATTCCTGCCCTGCAACTAGGTTCATCGGTACCATTTTTTTTTTTTTTAAAGATTCCATATGTCCACGTTAGAATATGGTATTTGTTTTGGTCTTTCTGACTTACTTCACTCTGTATGACAGACTCTAGGTCCATCCACCTCACTACAAATAACTCAATTTCGTTTCTTTTTATGGCTGAGTAATATTCCATTATATATATGTGCCACATCTTCTTTATCCATTCATCTGTCGATGGACACTTAGGTTACTTCTGTGTCCTGGCTATTGTAAATAGTGCTGCAGTGAACATTGTGGTACATGTCTCTTTTTGAATTATGGTTTTCTCAGGGTATATGCCCAGTGGTGGGATTGCTGAGTCATATGGTACTTCTGTTTTTAGTTTCTTAAGGAAACTTCATTACTGTTTTCCATACTGGTTGTATCAATTTACATTCCCACCAACAGTGCAATTTCTCCACACCCTCTCCAGCATTTATTGTTTGTAGATTTTTTGATGATGGCCATTCTGACTGGTGTGAGGTGATACCTCATTGTAGTTTTGATTTGCATTTCTCTAATAATTAGTGATGTTGATCAGCTTTTCATGTGCCGATTGGACATTTGTATGTATTCCTTGGTGAAATGTCTATTTAGGTCTTCTGCCCATTTTTAAATTGTTCTTTTTTTGATATTGAGCTCCATTAGCTGTTTGTATATTTTGGAGATTAATCTTTTGTCTGTTGTTTCATTTGCAAATATTTTCTCCCATACTGAGTGTTGTCTTCTTGTCTTGTTTATGGTTTCCTTTGCTGTGCAAAAGGTTTTAAGTTTAATTAAGTCCCATTTGTTTATTTTTGGGTGTTTTTTTTTTTTTTGGGGGGGTGTTTTTTTTAAAAAATTTTTTTTCCGGTACGCGGGCCTCTCACTGTTGTGGCCTCTCCCGTTGCGAGCACAGGCTCCGGACGCACAGGCTCACCGGCCATGGGTGATGGGCCCAGCCGCTCCATGGCATGTGTGATCTTCCCAGACTGGGGCACGAACCTGTGTCCCCTGCATCGGGAGGCGGACTCTCAACCACTGTGCCACCAGGGAAGCCCTGTTTTGGTTTTTATTTCCGTTACTCTAGGAGGTGCGTCAAAAAAAAAACTTGCTGTGGTTTAGGTCAAAACAGTGTTTTTCTTATGTTTTCCTCTAAGAGTTTTATAGTGTCTGGTCTTACATGTAGGTATTTAATCTATTTCAAGTTTATTTTTGTGTATGGTATTAGGTAGTGTTCTAATTTCATTCTTCTACATGTAGCTGTCCAGTTTTCTCAGCACCACTTTTTTTTTGTTTTTCCTTCCTCCCGCTTGACTGATCTTTTTTTCTAACATCTTTATTGGAGTATACTTGCTTTACAATGGTGTGTTAGTTTCTGCTTTACAACAAAATGAATCAGTTATATATATACATATGTTCCCATATCTCTTCCCTTTGCGTCTCCCTCCCTCCCACCCTCCCTATCCCACCCCTCCAGGCGGTAACAAAGCACCGAGCTGATCTCCCTGTGCTATGCGGCTGCTTCCCACTAGCTATCTACCTTACGTTTGGTAGTGTATATATGTCCATGCCTCTCTCTCGCTTTGTCACTGCTCACACTTCCCCCTCCCCATATCCTCAAGTCCATTCTCCAGTAGGTCTGTGTATTTCTGTCTTACCCCTAGGTACTTCATGACATTTTTTTTTATAAATTCCGTATATATGTGTTAGCATACGGTATTTGTCTTTCTCTTTCTGACTTACTTCACTCTGCATGACAGACTCTGGGTCTATCCACCTCATTACAAATAGCTCAATTTCATTTCTTTTTATGGCTGAGTAATATTCCATTGTATATATGTGCCACATCTTCTTTATCCATTCATCCGATGATGGGCACTTAGGTTGTTTCCATCTCGGGGCTATTGTAAATAGAGCTGCAATGAACATTTTGGTACATGACTCTTTTTGAATTATGGTTTTCTCAGGGTATATGCCCAGTAGTGGGATTGCTGGGTCATATGGTAGTTCTATTTGTAGTTTTTAAAGGAACCTCCATACTGTTCTCCACAGTGGCTGTATCAATTTACATTCCCACCAACAGTGCAAGAGTGTTCCCTTTTCCCCACACCCACTCCACCATTTACTGTTTCTAGTTTTTTTGATGATGGGCATTCTGACTGGTGTGAGATGATATCTCATTATAGTTTTGATTTGCATTTCTCTAATGATTAGTGACATTGAGCATTCTTTCATGTGTTTGTTGGCAGTCTGTATATCTTCTTTGGAGAAATGTCTATTTAGGTCTTCTGCCCATTTTTGGATTGGGTTGTTTGTGTTTCTGTTATTGAGCTGCATGAGCTGCTTGTAAATTTTGGAGATTAATCCTTTGTCAGTTGCTTCATTTGCAAATATTTTCTCCCATTCTGAGGGTTGTCTTTTGGTCTTGTTTATGGTTTCCTTTGCTGTGCAAAAGCTTTGCAGTTTCATGAGGTCCCATTTGTTTATTTTTGTTTTTATTTCCGTTTCTCTAGGAGGTGGGTCAAAAAGGATCTTGCTGTGATTTATGTCATAGAGTGTTCTGCCTATGTTTTCCTCTAAGTGTTTGATAGTTTCTGGCCTTACATTTAGGTCGTTAATCCATTTTGAGTTTATTTTTGTGTATGGTGTTAGGGAGTGATCTAATCTCATACTTTTACATGTACCTGTCCAGTTTTCCCAGCACCACTTATTGAAGAGGATGTGCTTTCTCCACTGTACATTCCTGCCTCCTTTATCAAAGATAAGGTGACCATATGTGCGTGGGTTTAACTCTGGACTTTCTATCCTGTTCCATTGATCTATCTTTCTGTTTTTGTGCCAGTACCATACCGTCTTGATAACTGTAGCTTTGTAGTATAGTCTGAAGTCAGGGAGCCTGATTCCCCCAGCTCTGTTATTCGTTCTCAAGATTGCTTTGGCTATTCGGGGTCTTTTGTGTTTCCATACAA
This sequence comes from Globicephala melas, assembly GCF_963455315.2. Taxonomy (NCBI): domain Eukaryota; kingdom Metazoa; phylum Chordata; class Mammalia; order Artiodactyla; family Delphinidae; genus Globicephala; species Globicephala melas. The sequence goes on along the minus strand of NC_083315.2, from coordinate 446,226 downwards.
ATTGTGAAATTTTTTGTTCTAGTTCTGTGAAAAATGCCAGTGGTAGTTTGATAGGGATTGCATTGAATCTATAGATTGCTTTGGGTAGTAGAGTCATTTTCACAATGTTGATTCTTCCAATCCAAGAACATGGTATATCTCTCCATCTATTTGTATCATCTTTAATTTCTTTCATCAGCGTCTTATAATTTTCTGCATACAGGTCTTTTGTCTCCTTCGGTAAGTTTATTCCTAGATATTTTATTCTTTTTGTTGCAATGGTAAATGGGAGTGTTTTCTTGATTTCACTTCCAGATTTTTCATCATTAGTGTATAGGAATGCCAGAGATTTCTGTGCATTAATTTTGTATCCTGCTACTTCACCAAATTCATTGATTAGCTCTAGTAGTTTTCTGGTACCACCTTTAGGATTCTGTATGTGTACTATCATGTCATCTGCAAACAGTGACAGCTTTACTTCTTTTGCGATTTGGATTCCTTTTATTTCCTTCTCGTCTCTGATTGCTGTGGCTAAAACTTCCAAAACTATGTTGAGTAAGAGTGGTGAGAGTGGGCAACCTTGTCTTGTTCCTGATCTTAGTGGAAATGCTTTCAGTTTTTCACCATTGAGGATGATGTTGGCTGTGGGGTTTTCATATATGGCCTTTATTATGTTGAGGAAAGTTCCCTCTATGGCTACTTTCTGCAGGGTTTTTATCATAAATGGGTGTTGAATTTTGTCAAAAGCTTTCTCTGCATCTGTTGAGATGATCATATGGTTTTTCTCCTTCAATTTGTTAATATGGTTTATCACATTGATTGATTTGCGTATATTGAACAATCCTTGCATTCCTGGAATAAACCCCACTTGATCATGGTGTATGATCCGTTTAATGGGCTGTTGGATTCTGTTTGCTAGTATTTTGTTGAGGATTTTTGCATCTATGTTCATCAGTGATATTGGCCTGTAGTTTTCTTTCTTTGTGACATCCTTGTCTGGTTTTGGTATCAAGGTGATCATGGCCTTGTAGAAAGAATTTGGGAGTGTTACTCCCTCTGCTATATTTTGGAAGAGTTTGAGAAGGATAGGTGTTAGCTCTTCTCTAAATGTTTGATAGAATTCACCTGTGAAGCCATCTGGTCCTGGGCTTTTGTTTGTTGCAAGATTTTTAATCACAGTTTCAATTTCACTGCTTGTGATTGGTCTGCTCATATTTTCTATTTCTTCCTGATTCAGTCTTGGAAGTTTGTGCATGTCTAAGAATTTGTCCATTTCTTCCAGGTTGTCCATTTTATTGGCATAGAGTTGCTTGTAGTAATCTCTCATGATCTTTTGTATTTCTGCAGTGTCAGTTGTTACTTCCCCTTTTTCATTTCTAATTCTATTGATTTGAGTCTTCTCCCTTTTTCTCTTGATGAGTCTGGCTAATGGTTTATCTATTTTGTTTATCTTCTCAAAGAACCAGCTTTTAGTTTTATTGATCTTTGCTATCGTTTCCTTCATTTCTGATCTCATCTTTATGATTTCTTTCCTTCTGCTAACTTTGGGGTTTTTTTGTTCTTCTTTCTCTAATTGCTTTAGGTGCAAGGTTAGGTTATTTATTCGAGATGTTTCCTGCTTCTTAATGTGGGCTTGTATTGCTATTATCTTCCCTCTTAGAACTGCTTTTGCTGCATTCCATAGGTTTTGGGTCGCTGTGTCTCCATTGTCAATTGTTTCTAGGTATTTTTTAATTTCCTGTTTGATTTCTTCAGTTATCACTTCGTTATTAAGTAGTGTATTGTTTAGCATCCATGTGTTTGTATTTTTTACAGATCTTTTCCTATAATTGATATCTAGTCTCATAGCCTTGTGGTTGGAAAAGATACTTGATACAATTTCAATTTTCTTAAATTTACAAAGGCTTGACTTGTGACCCAAGATATGATCTATCCTGGAGAATGTTCCATGAGCACTTCAGAAAAAATGTGTATTCTGTTGTTTTTGGATGGAGTGTCCTATAAATATCAATTAAGTCCATCTTGTTTAATGTATCATTTAAAGCTTGTGTTTCCTTATTTATTTTTATTTTGGATAATCTGTCCATTGGTGAAAGTGGGGTGTTAAAGACCCCTAGTATGAATGTGTTACTGTCGATTTCCCCTTTTATGGCTGTTAGTATTTGCCTTATATATTGAGGTGCTCCTTTGTTGGGTGCATAAATATTTGCACTGGTTATATCTTCTTCTTGGATCAATCCCTTGATCATTATGTAGTGTCCTTCTTTGTCTCTTCTAATAGTCTTTATTTTAATGTCTATTGTGTCTGATATGAGAATTGCTACTCCAGCTTTCTTTTGGTTTCCATTTGCATGGAATATCTTTTTCCATCCCCTTACTTTTATTCTGTATGTGTCTCTAGGTCTGAAGTGGGTCTCTTGTAGACAGCATATATATGGGTCTTGTTTTTGTATCCATTCAGCCAATCTGTGTCTTTTGGTGGGAGCATTTATTCCATTTACATTTAAGGTAATAATCGATATGTATGTTCCTGTTCCCATTTTCTAAATTGTTTTGGGTTCGTTATTATAGGTCCTTTCCTTCTCTTGTGTTTCTTGCCTAGAGAAGTTCCTTTAGCGTTTGTTGTAAAGCTGGTTTGGTGGTGCTGAACTCTCTCAGCTTTTGCTTGTCTGTAAAGGTTTTAATTTCTCCATCAGATCTGAATGAGATCCTTGCTGGGTAGAGTAATCTTGGTTGCAGGTTTTTCTCCTTCATCACTTTCAATATGTCCTGCCACTCCCTTCTGGCTTGCAGAGTTTCTGCTGAAATATCAGCTGTTAACCTTATGGGGATTTCCTTATGTGTTATTTGTTGTTTTTCCCTTGCTGCTTTTCATATGCTTTCTTTGTATTTAATTTTTGACAGTTTGATTAATATGTGTCTTGGCGTATTTCTCCTTGGATTTATCCTGTAAGGGACTCTCTGTGCTTCCTGGTCTTGATTAACTATTTCCTTTCCCATATTAGGGAAGTTTTCAACTATAATCTCTTTAAATATTTTCTCAGTCCCTTTCTTTTTGTCTTGTTCTTCTGGAACCCCTATAATTCGAATGTTGGTGCGTTTAATGTTGTCCCAGAGGTCTCTGAGACTGTCCTCAGTTCTTTCCATTCTTTTTTCTTTATCCTGCTCTGCAGTAGTTATTTCCACTATTTTATCTTCCAGGTCACCTATCCATTCTTCTGCCTCTGTTATTCTGCTATTGATCCCATCTAGAGTATTTTTCATTTCATTTATTGTGTTGTTCATCGTTGGTTGTTTCATCGTTAGTTCTTCTAGGTCCTTGTTAAATGTTTCTTGCATTTTGTGTATTCTATTTCCAAGATTTTGGATCATTTTTACTACCATTATTCTGAATTCTTTTTCTGGTAGACTGCCTATTTCCTCTTCATTTGTTAGGTCTCGTGGGTTATTTATCTTGCTCCTTCATCTGCTGTTTTTCTGTCTTCTCATTTTGCTTCTCTTAGTGTGTTTGGGGTCTCCTTTTTGCAGGCTGCAGGTTCGTAGATTCCATTGTTTTTGGTGTCTGTCTCCAGTGGCTAAGGTTGGTTCAGTGGGTTGCGTAGGCTTCCTGGTGGAGGGGACTAGTGCCTGTGTTCTGGTGGATGAGGCTGGATCTTGTCTTTCTAGTGGGCAGGTCCACGTCTGGTGGTGTGTTTTGGGGTGTCTGTGGACTTATTATGATTTTAGGCAGTCTCTCTGCTAATGGGTGAGGTTGTGTTCCTGTCTTGCTAGTTGTTTGGCATAGGTTGTCCAGCACTGTAGTTTGCTGGTCGTTGAGTGAAGCTGGGTGCTGGTGTTGAGATGGAGGTCTCTGGGAGATTTTCGCCGTTTGATATTATGTGGAGCTGGGAGGTCTCTTGTTGACCAGTGTCCTGAAGTTGGCTCTCCCACCTCAGAGGCACAGCACTGACTCCTGGCTGCAGCACCAAGAGCCTTTCATCCACATGGCTCAGAATAAAAGAGAGAAAAAGTAGAGAGAAAGAATTAGTAGAAGTAGGAAGGAAGAAAGAAAGAAATGAGGGAAGGGAGGAAGGAAGGAAGGAAGAAAGAAAGAAAAGGAATGAAAGGGAAGGAAGGAGGGAAGAAGGAAGGAGGGAAGGAAGGAAAAAAGAAAAGATACAGTAAAATAAAGTATAATAAATTTATTGAATTAAAAAATAATTATTTAGAAAAAAAAGGGACGTATAGAACCTTAGGACAAATGGTGGAAGCAAAGCTATACAGACAAACTCTTACACAGACGCATACACATACACCCTCACAAAAAGAGGTAAAGGGGAAACAATCATAAATCTTGCTCTCAAAGTCCACCTCCTCAAATTGGGATGATTCGTTGTCGAAAGGAGGGAAGGGAGGAAAGAAAAAAAGAGAGAGAGAGAGAGAGGGAGGGAGGGAGGGAGGAAGGAAAGAAAGAAATAAAGAAAGAAAGAGAAAGAAGGAAGGAAAGAAAGCAAAGAAATTAGGTAAAGTATAATAAAGTTATTAAAATTAAAACTAATTATAATTTTAAAAAATTTAAAAAATAAAAGCGGATGGACAGAACCCTAGGACAAATGGTGGAAGCAAAGCTATACAAAATCTCACACAGAAGGATACACATACACACTCACAAAAAGAGAAAAAGGGGAAAAAATCATAAATCTTGCTCTCAAAGTCCACCTCCTGAATTTGGGATGATTTGTTGTCTATTCATGTATTCCACGGATGCAGGTACATCAAGTTGATGGTGGAGCTTTAATCCGCTGCTCCTGAGGCTGCTGGGAGAGATTTCCCTTTCTCTTCTTTGTTCGCACAGCTCCTGGGGCTCAGCTTTGGATCTGGCCCCGCCTCTGCGTGTAGGTTGCTGGAGGGCGTCTGTTCTTCGCTCAGACAGGATGGGGTTAAAGGAGCCGCTGATTCGGGGGCTATGGCTCACTCAGGCCGGGGGGAGGGACGGGCATGGAGTGCGGGGCGGGCCTGTGGCCGCAGAGGCCGGCGTGACGTTGCACCAGCCTGAGGCGCGAGGTGAGTTCTCCCGGGGAAGTTGTCCCTGGATCCCGGGAACCTGGCAGTGGCAGGCTGCACAGGCTCCCCGGAAGGGGGGTGTGGATAGTGACCTGTGCTCGCACACAGGCTTCTTGGTGGCGGCAACAGCAGCCTTAGCGTCTCCCGCCCGTCTCTGGGGTCCATGTTTTCAGCCACGGCTCACGCGCGTCTCTCGAGCTCCTTTAAGCAGCGTTCTTAAACCCCTCTCCTCCCACACCAGGAAACAAAGAGGGAACAAAAAGTCTCTTGCCTCTTTGGCAGGTCCAGACTTTTCTCCGGACTCCCTCCCGGCCAGCCGTGGCGCACTAGCCCCCTGCAGGCTGTGTTCACGCCGCCAACCCCAGTCCTCTCCCTGCGCTCCGACCGAAGCCCGAGCCTCAGCTCCCAGCCCTGCCCGCCCCAGTGGGTGAGCAGACAAGCCTCTCGGGCTGGTGAGTGCCAGTCGGCACCGGTCCTCTGTGCAGGAATCTCCCCGCTTTGCCCTCCGCAACCTGTTGCTGTGATCTCCTCCGCGGCTCCGAAGCTCCCCCGTCTGCCTCCCACAGTCTCCACCCGCGAAGGGGCTTCTAGTGTGTGGAAACCTTTCCTCCTTCACAGCTCCCTTCCACTGGTGCAGGTCCCGTCCCTATTCTTTTGTCTCTGTTTTTCCTTTTTTTCTTTTGCCCTACCCAGGTACGTGGGGGGTTTCTTGCCTTTTGGGAGGTCTGAGGTCTTCTGCCAGCGTTCAGTAGGTGTTCTGTAGGAGTTGCTCCACGTGTAGATGTATTTCTGCTGTATCTGTGGGGAGGAAGGTGATCTTCGTGTCTTACTCTTCCGCCATCTTCCCCCCTCCCAGGATTGTTTTCTTAATCTCTTTGTGATAGTTCATTATTAGTGCATAGAAATACAACAGATTTCTGTATATTGATTTTTTTTTTACATCTTTATTGGGGTATAATTGCTTTACAATGGTGTGTTAGTTTCTGCTTTATAACAAAGTGAATCAGTTATACATATACATATGTTCCCATATCTCTGCCCTCTTGCGTCTCCCTCCCTCCCACCCTCCCTATCCCACCCCTCCGGGCTGTCACAAAGCACCAAGCCAATATCCCTGTGCCATGCGGCTGCTTCCCACTAGCTATCTACCTTACTACGTTTGTTAGTGTGTATATGTCCATGACTCTCTCTCGCCCCATCATAGCTCACCCTTCCCCCTCCCCATAACCTCAAGTCCGTTCTCTAGGAGGTGTGCGTCTTTATTCCTGCCTTACCCCTAGGTTCTTCATGACATTTTTTTTCTTAAATTCCATATATATGTGTTAGCATACGGTATTTGTCTTTTTCTTTCTGACTTACTTCACTGTGTATGACAGACTCTAGGTCTATCCACCTCATTACAAATAGCTCAATTTCATTTCTTTTTGTGGCTGAGTAATATTCCATTGTATATATGTGCCACATCTTCTTTATCCATTCATCCGATGATGGGCACTTAGGTTGTTTCCATCTCCGGGCTATTGTAAATAGAGCTGCAATGAACATTTTGGTACATGACTCGTTTTGAATTTCGGTTTTCTCAGGGTATATGCCCAGTAGTGGGATTGCTGGGTCATATGGTAGTTCTATTTGTAGTTTTTTAAGGAACCTCCATACTGTTCTCCATAGTGGCTGAACCAATTCACATTCCCACCAGCAGTGCAAGAGTGTTCCCTTTTCTCCACACCCTCTCCAGCATTTATTGTTTCTAGATTTTTTGATGATGGCCATTCTGACTGGTGTGAGATGATATCTCATTGTAGTTTTGATTTGCATTTCTCTAATGATTAATGATGTTGAGCATTCTTTCATGTGTTTGTTGGCAGTCTGTATATCTTCTTTGGAGAAATGTCTATTTAGGTCTTCTGCCCATTTTTGGATTGGGTTGCTTGTTTTTTTCTTATTGAGCTGCATGAGCTGCTTGTAAATTTTGGAGATTAATCCTTTGTCGGTTGCTTCATTTGCAAATATTTTCTCCCATTCTGAGGGTTGTCTTTTGGTCTTGTTTATGGTTTCCTTTGCTGTGCAAAAGCTTTGAAGTTTCATTAGGTCCCATTTGTTTATTTTTGTTTTTATTTCCATTACTCTAGGAGGTGGGTCAGAAAGGATCTTGCTGTGATTTATGTCATAGAGTGTTCTGCCTATGTTTTCCTCTACGAGTTTGATAGTTTCCGGCCTTATATTTAGGTCTTTAATCCATTTTGAGCTTATTTTTGTGTATGGTGTTAGGGAGTGATCTAATCTCATGCTTTTACATGTACCTGTCCAGTTTTCCCAGCACCACTTATTGAAGAGGCTGTCCTTTCTCCACTGTACATTCCTGCCTCCTTTATCAAAGATAAGGTGTCCATATGTGCATGGGTTTATCTCTGAGCTTTCTATCCTGTTCCATTGATCTATCTTTCTGTTTTTGTGCCAGTACCATACCGTCTTGATAACTGTAGCTTTGTAGTATAGTCTGAAGTCAGGGAGCCTGATTCCTCCCGTTCCTTTTTTTGTTCTCAAGATTGCTTTGGCTATTCGGGGTCTTTTGTGTTTCCATACAAATTGTGAAATTTTTTGTTCTAGTTCTGTGAAAAATGCCAGTGGTAGTTTGATAGGGATTGCATTGAATCTATAGATTGCTTTGGGTAGTAGAGTCATTTTCACAATGTTGATTCTTCCAATCCAAGAACATGGTATATGTCTCCATCTATTTGTATCATCTTTTATTTCTTTCATCAATGTCTTATAATTTTCTGCATACAGGTCTTTTGTCTCCTTAGGTAGGTTTATTCCTAGATATTTTATTCTTTTTGTTGCAGTGGTAAATGGGAGTGTTTTCTTGATTTCACTTTCAGATTTTTCATCATTAGTATATAGGAATGCCAGAGATTTCTGTGCATTAATTTTGTATCCTGCTACTTCACCAAATTCATTGATTAGCTCTAGTAGTTTTCTGGTAGCATCTTTAGGATTCTCTATGTATAGGATCATGTCATCTGCAAACAGTGACAGCTTTACTTCTTCTTTTGTGATTTGGATTCCTTTTATTTCCTTCTCTTCTCTGATTGCTGTGGCTAAAACTTCCAAAAGTATGTTGAATAAGAGTGGTGAGAGTGGGCAACCTTGTCTTGTTCCTGATCTTAGTGGAAATGCTTTCAGTTTTTCACCATTGAGGATGATGTTTGCTGTGGGCTTGTCATATATGGCCTTTATTATGTTGAGGAAAGTTCCCTCTATGCCTACTTTCTGCAGGGTTTTTATCATAAATGGGTGTTGAATTTTGTCAAAAGCTTTCTCTGCATCTATTGAGATGATCATTGTATATTGATTTTATATCTGGCAACTTTACTGAATTCATTTATTAGTTCTAACTAACAAACAAATTTTTGTGGGGTTTTTTTGCTGGACTCTTTAGGGTTTTCTATATATGGTATCATGTCATCTGCAAATAGTGACAATTTTACTTCTTCCTTTCCAATTTGGATGGCTTCGATTTCTTTTTCATGCCTAACTGATGTGGCTAGGACTTGCAATAATATTATATTGATAAAAGTGATGAGAGTGGGTATCCTTGTCTTGTTCCTCATCTTGGAGGAAAAGCTTTGAGCTTTTCAACATTGAGTATGATGTTAGCTGTGGGTTTGTCATATATAGCCTTTATTTATGCTGAGGTACATTCCCTCAATGTTCACATTGTTGAGCATTTTACCATGAATGGGTATTGAATTTTGTTCAATGCTTTCTCTGCATCTATTGAGGTGATCATATTTTTTATCCTTCACTTTGTCAAGGTGTTAATCACATTGATTTGTGGATGTTGAACCATTCTTGCATCCCTGGAATAAATCCCACTTGATCATGGTGTACGATCCTTTCAGTGTGCTGTTGGATTCAGTTTGCTAATATTTTGTTGGGGATTTTTGCATCTATGTTCATTAAGGATATTGTCCAGTAATTTTTTTTGTGGTATTCTTCTCTGGTTTTGGTATCAGGGTAATGTTGGCCTCTTAAAATGAGTTTGGAAGTGTTTCTCCCTCTTCATTTTTTTGGAAATAGTTTGAGAAGGATTGGTATTAAATCTTTGGATGTTTGGTAGAATTTACTAGTGAGCCACCTGGTCCTAGACTTTTGTTTGTTGGGAGGTTTTTGATTGCTGATTCAATCTTCTCACTAGTAATCAAGCTATTCAGATTTTCTGTTTCTTCATGATTCAGTCTTGGAAGATTGTGTGTGTCTAGAAATTTCTCCATTTCTTCTAGGTTGTTCAATTGTTGGTGTATAATTGTCCATAGTTGTCTCTTACGATCCTCTTTATTTCTTTACTATTAGTTGTTACTTCTCTTTCATTTCTGATTTCATTTATTTAAGCCCACTCTCTTTTTTTTTTCTTGGTGAATCTAGCTAATGGTTTGTCAGTTTTGTTTATCTTTTCAAAGAACCAGCTCTTACTTTCATTGATATTTTCTATTGTCTTTTTAGTCCCTATTTCATTTACTTTTGCTTTGATCTTTATTATTTCCTTCTTGTAGTAACTTTGGGCTTCATTTCTTTTCTAGATCCTTCGGATGCAAAGTTGGATTAGTTATTTGGAATTTCTCTTCTTTCTTAAAGTAGGCCTGTATCATTATGAACTTTCCTCTTAAAACTGCTTTTGCTGCATCCCATAGACTTTGGTATATCATATTTCTGTTTTCATTTGTCTGTAGGTATTTTTAATTTTTTTCCTTTGATTTCTTCAATGACCCATTGATTGATCAGTGGCATATTATTTAATCTCCAAGTTTATGGTTTTTAGAATTTTCTTCCTGTAACTGATTTCTAGTTTTATACCATTGTGGTCAGAGAAAAATGCTTGATATGACTTCAGCCTTCTTGAATTTCTTGAGGCTTGTTTTCTGGCCTATCATGTGATCAACCCTGGAGAATGCTCTATGTGCACTGAGAATTTATGCTGCTTTTGGATGGAACTCTGTATAAATCTATTAAATCTCTGGTCTCATATGTCATTTATGGCTGATGTTTCCTTATTGATTTTCTGTCTGGATGATCTATCCATCAATGTAAGTGGGGTGTTAAAGTCCCCTACTCTTATTGTATTGCTGTCAATTTCTCCCTTTAGGCTCATTAATATTCACTTTAAATATTTTGGTGCTCCTATGTTGGGTGCATATATATTTATAAATGTTTAGATCTTCTTGCTAGATTAACCCCTTTATCATTATGTAATGTCCTCTTTGTCTTTTATTACAGTCTTTAATTTAAAGTCTATTTTATCTGATATGAGTATAGCTACTCCAGCTTTCTTTTCATTTCCATTTGCATGGAATATCTTTCTCCATCCCTTTGCTTTCACTGTGTGTGTCCTTACTTCTAAAGTGAGCCTCTTGTAAACAGCATATAGTTGGGTCTTGTTTTTTCATCCATTAGGCCACTCTGTGTCTTTCAATAGGAGCATTTTTTAAATTTATGTTTTAATTGTTTTATATGGACCATTTTTCAAGTCCTTATTGAATTTGTTACAATATTGCTTCTGTTTTATGTTTTTGTTTTTTGACCATGAGGTATGTGGGCTCTCAGCTCCCTGTCCAGGGATTGAACCCACACCCCCTGCATTGGAAGGTGAACTCTGAATCGCTGGACTGCCAGGGAAGTCCCCTCAATAGGAGCATTTAGTCCATTTACACATAAAGTAATTATTGATAGGTATGTATTTACTGCCATTTTGTTAGCTCTTTTCTGGCTTGTAGTTTCTGGTTTGTAGTTCTCTCTATTCCTTTCTTCTTCTCTTTCTCTCTTTCGTTGCGGTTACATGCATTTCTTTAGTGTTATGTTCAGGTTCTTTTGTCATTTTTCTTTTTGTGTATTTACTATAAATTTTTTGCTTTGTGGTTACTGTGAGGTTCACATATAACATCGTATGTATGTAATGGTCTGTTTTAAGTTGATAACAACTTAAATTTGAACACATCCTAGAACTTTACTTTTTATTCCCATCATGTCATATCACTTTTTATATGATATAAAAAGTGATATGTCACTTATGTCACTTTTTTTTTTTTTTTTTTTTTTTTTTTTGCGGTACGTGGGCCTCTCACTGCTGTGGTCTCTCCCGTTGCGGAGCACAGGCTCTGGACACGCAGGCTCAGCGGCCATGGCTCACGGGCCCAGCCACTCCGCGGCATGCGGGATCTTCCCGGACCGGGGCACGAACCCGCGTCCCCTGCATCGGCAGGCGGACTCTCAACCACTGCGCCACCAGGGAAGCCCTATGTCACTTTTTATATCTTTTAATTGTATGCATCCCTTGACTAATTATTGTAGTTTTATTTAATTTTACTTTTGTTTTTAACCTTCATACTTGCTTTATAAGTGACTGATTCATTACCCTTACTATATATTTACCTTTTCCAGTGAGGTTTTTTACTTTGGTATTTTTTTTTTAACATCTTTATTGGGATATAACTGCTTTACAATGGTGTGTTAGCTTTTGCCTTATAACAAAGTGAGTCAGCTATACATATACATATGTTCCCATATCTCTTCCTTCTTGTGTCTCCCTCCCACCCTCCCTATCCCACCCCTCCAGGCGGTCACAAAGCACCGAGCTGATCTCCCTGTGCTATGCAGCTGTTTCCCACTAACTATCTACCTTACGTTTGGTAGTGTATATATGTCTATGCCACTCTCTTACTTTGTCACAGCTCACACTTCTCCCTCCCCATATCCTCAAGTCCATTCTCTAGTAGGTCTGTGTCTTTATTCATGTCGTACCCCTAGGTTCTTCATGACATTTTTTTTTTAGATTTCACATATATGTGTTAGCATACAGTATTTGTCTTTCTCCTTCTGACTTACTTCACTCTGCATGACAGACTCTGGGTCTATCCACCTCATTACAAATAGCTCAATTTCGTTTCTTTCTATGGCTGAGTAATATTCCATTGTATATATGTGCCACATCTTCTTTATCCATTCATCCGATGATGGGCACTTAGGTTGTTTCCATCTCCGGGCTATTGTAAATAGAGCTGCAATGAACATTTTGGTACATGACTCTTTTTGAATTCTGGTTTTCTCAGGGTATATGCCCAGTAGTGGGATTGCTGGGTCATATGGTAGTTCTATTTGTAGCTTTTTAAGAAACCTCCATACTGTTCTCCATAGTGGCTGAACCAATTCACATTCCCACCAGCAGTGCAAGAGTGTTCCCTTTTCTCCACACCCTCTCCAGCATTTACTGTTTCTAGATTTTTTGATGATTGCCATTCTGACTGGTGTGAGATGATATCTCATTGTACTTTTGATTTGCATTTCTCTAATGATTAATGATGTTGAGCATTCTTTCATGTGTCTGTTGGCAGTCTGTATATCTTCTTTGGAGAAATGTCTATTTAGGTCTTCTGCCCATTTGTGGATTGGGTTGTTTGTTTTTTTGTTATTGAGCTGCATGAGCTGCTTGTAAATTTTGGAAATTAATCCTTTGTCAGTTGCTTCATTTGCAAATATTTTCTCCCATTCTAAGGGCTGTCTTTTGGTCTTGTTTATGGTTTCCTTTGCTGTGCAAAAGCTTTGAAGTTTCATTAGGTACCATTTGTTTATTTTTGTTTTTATTTTCATTTCTCTAGGAGGTGGGTCAAAAAGGATCTTGCTGTGATTTATGTCATAGAGTGTCCTGCCTATGTTTTCCTCTAAGAGTTTGATAGTTTCTGGCCTTACATGTAGGTCTTTAATCCATTTTGAGCTTATTTTTGTGTATGGTGTTAGGGAGTGATCTAATCTCATACTTTTACATGTAGCTGTCCAGTTTTCCCAGCACCACTTATTGAAGAGGCGGTCCTTTCTCCACTGTACATTCCTGCCACCTTTATCAAAGATAAGGTGTCCATATGTGCGTGGGTTTATCTCTGCGCTTTCTATCCTGTTCCATTGAGCTGTCCTTCTGTTTTTGTGCCAGTACCATACTGTCTTGATTACTGTACCTTTGTAGTATAGTCTGAAGTCAGGGAGTCTGATGCCTCCACCTCCATTTTTCGTTCTCAAGATTGCTTTGGCTATTCGGGGTCTTTTGTGTTTCCATACAAATTGTGAAATTTTTTGTTCTAGTTCTGTGAAAAATGCCAGTGGTAGTTTGATAGGGATTGCATTGAATCTATAGATTGCTTTGGGTAGTAGAGTCATTTTCACAATGTTGATTCTTCCAATCCAAGAACATGGTATATCTCTCCATCTATTTGTATCATCTTTAATTTCTTTCATCAATGTCTTATAAATTTCTGCATACAGGTCGTTTGCCTCCTTAGGTAGGTTTATTCCTAGATATTTTATTCTTTTTGTTGCAATGGTAAATGGGAGTGTTTTCTTGATTTCACTTTCAGATTTTTCATCATTAGTGCATAGGAATGCCAGAGATTTCTGTGCAGTAATTTTGTATCCTGCTACTTCACCAAATTCATTGATTAGCTCTAGTAGTTTTCTGGTAGCATCTTTAGGATTCTCTATGTATAGTATCATGTCATCTGCAAATAGTGACAGCTTTACTTCTTCTTTTGCGATTTGGATTCCTTTTATTTCCTTCTCGTCTCTGATTGCTGTGGCTAAAACTTCCAAAAGTATGTTGAATAAGAGTGGTGAGAGTGGGCAACCTTGTCTTGTTCCTGATCTTAGTGGAAATGCTTTCAGTTTTTCACCATTGAGTATGATGCTTGCTGTGGATTTGTCATATATGGCCTTTATTATTTTGAGGAAAGTTCCCTCTATGCCTACTTTCTGCAGGGTTTTTATCACAAATGGGTGTTGAATTTTGTCAAAAGCTTTCTCTGCATCTATGGAGATGATCATATGGTTTTTCTCCTTCAATTTGTTAATATGGTGTATCACGTTGATTGATTTGCGTATATTGAAGAATCCTTGCATTCCTGGAATAAACCCCACTTGATCATGGTGTATGATCCTTTTAATGTGCTGTTGGATTCTGTTTGCTAGTATTTTGTTGAGGATTTTTGCATCTATGTTCATCAGTGATATTGGCCTGTAGTTTTCTTTCTTTGTGATATCTTTGTCTGGTTTTGGTATCAAGGTGACTGATGGTGGCCTCATAGAATGAATTTGGGAGTGCTCCTCCCTCTGCTATATTTTGGAAGAGTTTGAGAAGGGTAGGTGTTAGCTCTTCTCTAAATGTTTGACAGAATTCGCCTGTGAAGCCATCTGGTCCTGGGCTTTTGATTGTTGCAAGATTTTTAATCACAGTTTCAATTTCAGGGTTGTGATGGGTCTGCTCATATTTTCTATTTCTTCCTGATTCAGTTTTGGCAGGTTGTGCATGTCTAAGAATTTGTCCGTTTCTTCCAGGTTGTCCATTTTATTGGCATAGAGTTGCTTGTAGTAATCTCTCATGATCTTTTGTATTTCTGCAGTGTCAGTTGTCACTTCTCCTTTTTCATTTCTAATTCTGTTGATTTGAGTCTTCTCCCTTTTTTTCGTGATGAGTCTGGCTAATGGTTTATCTATTTTGTTTATCTTCTCAAAGAACCAGGTTTTAGTTTTATTGATCTTTGCTATCGCTTCCTTCATTTCTTTTTCATTTATTTCTGATCTGATCTTTATGATTTCTTTCCTTCCACTAACTCTGGGGTTTTTTTGTTCTTCTTTCTCTAATTGCTTGAGGTGCAAGGTTAGGTTGTTTATTCGAGATGTTTCCTGCTTCTTTAGGTGGGCTTGTATTGCTATAAACTTCCCCCTTAGAACTGCTTTTGCTGCATCCCATAGGTTTTGGGTCGTCGTGTCTCCATTGTCATTTGTTTCTAGGTATTTTTTAATTTCCTGTTTGATTTCTTCAGTGATCACTTCGTTATTAAGTAGTGTATTGTTTAGCCTCCATGTGTTTGTATTTTTTACAGATCTTTTCCTGTAATTGATATCTGGTCTCATGGTGTTGTGGTCGGAAAAGATACTTGATACAATTTTAATTTTCTTAAATTTACCAAGGGTTGATTTGTGACCCAAGATATGATCTATCGTGGAGAATGTTCCATGAGCACTTGAGGAAAATGTGTATTCTGTTGTTTTTGGATGGAGTGTCCTATAAATATCAATTAAGTCCATCTTGTTTAATGTATCATTTAAAGCTTGTGCTTCCTTATTTATTTTCATTTTGGATGATCTGTGCATTGGTGAAAGTGGGGGTGTTAACGTCCCCTACTATGATTGTGTTACTGTTGATTTCCCTTTTTATGGCTGTTAGTATTTGCCTTATGTATTGAGGTGCTCCTATGTTGGGTGCATACATATTTACAATGGTTATATCATCTTCTTCTTGGGTCAATCCCTTGATCATTACTACTGTCCTTCTTTGTCTCTTCTAATAGTCTTTATTTTAAAGTCTGTTGTGTCTGATATGAGAATTGCTACTCCAGCTTTCTTTTGGTTTCCATATTCGTGGAATATCTTTTTCCATCCCCTTACTGTCAGTCTGTATGTGTCTCTAGGTCTGAAGTGGGTCTCTTGTAGACAGTATATATATGGGTCTTGTGTTTGTATCCATTCAGCCAATCTGTGTCTTTTGGTGGGAGCATTTAGTCCATTTACATATAAGGTAATTATCGATACTTATGTTCCTGTTCCCATTTTCTAAACTGTTTTGGGTTCGTTTTTGTAGGTCTTTTCCTTCTATTGTTTTTCTTGCCTAGAGAAGTTCCTTTAGCATTTTTTGTAAAGCTGGTTTGGTGGTGCTGAACTCTCTCAGCTTTTGCTTGTCTGTAAAGGTTTTAATTTCTCCATCAAATCTGAATGAGATCCTTGCTGGGTAGAGTAATCTTGGTTGCAGGTTTTTCTCCTTCATCACTTTAAATATGTCCTGCCACTCCCTTCTGGCTTGCAGAGTTTCTGCTGAAATATCAGCTGTTAACCTTATGGGGATTTCCTTATGTGTTATTTGTTGTTTTTCCCTTGCTGCTTTTCATATGCTTTCTTTGTATTTAATTTTTGACAGTTTGATTAATATGTGTCTTGGCGTATTTCTCCTTGGATTTATCCTGTATGGGACTCTCTGCGCTTCCTGGACTTGATTAACTATTTCCTTTCCCATATTAGGGAAGTTTTCAACTATAATCTCTTCAAATATTTTCTCAGTCCCTTTCTTTTTGTCTTCTTCTTCTGGAACCCCTATAATTCGAATGTTGGTGCGTTTAATGTTGTCCCAGAGGTCTCTGAGACTGTCCTCAGTTTTTTTCATTATTTTTTTCTGTATTCTGCTCTGTAATAGTTATTTCCACCATTTTATCTTCCAGGTCACTTATCCGTTCTTCTGCCTCAGTTATTCTGCTATGATCCCATCTAGAGTATTTTTCATTTCATTTATTGTGTTGTTCATCGTTGCTTGTTTCATCTTTAGTTCTTCTAGGTCCTTGTTAAATGTTTCTTGCATTTTGTCTATTCTATTTCCAAGATTTTGGATCATCTTTACTACCATTATTCTGAATTCTTTTTCTGGTAGACGACTGCCTATTTCCTCTTCATTTGTTAGGTCTGGTGGGTTTTTACCTTGCTCCTTCATCTGCTGTGCACCACCCGCAGTCTCCGCCCGCGAAGGGGCTCCTAGTGTGTGGACACTTTTCCTCCTTCATGGCTCCCTCCCACTGGTGCAGGACCCATCCCTATTCTTTTGTCTCTGTTTTTTCTTTTTACTTTTACCCTACCCAGGTACGTGGGGGGTTTCTTGCCTTTTGGGAGGTCTGAGGTCTTCTGCCAGCTTTCAGTAGGTGTTCTATAGGAGTTGTTCCACGTGTAGATGTATTTCTGGTGTATCTGTGGGGAGGAAGATGATCTCCGTGTCTTACTCTTCCGCCATCTTCCCCTGGACCCGGTATGTTTTCTTGTTATTAATTAGTGCCATTTGTTTTCAGCTTAAGGAAGTCCCTTTAACATTTCTGAGCTAGGTCCTCATTCTCCCAGCAGATCACTTAAGTTGTGTTTTCTCTTCTCTGCCTTTTCTTCTTAAAAGAAGGAAAGATTCTCCTAAGTTACCAATCTGAGTGATTTAGTTTTCTCTAGGCTATACCTTCAAAGTCAGCCCCAGGTCTTTTTTGCATATCAAAAACTTGGCCTAATTATTACGTTCAGGCAAGAGAGAATAGTGACTCAGACCAGTGCTGTGGAGGTAGTCAAAAGAGGTCCAACTCTGGGCGCATTTTGAAGGTGGAGCCAACAGATTTGTTCATGTCTTGGATGAGGGCCATGAGAAACGAGGAAGCTGAGGACACTGCAATGTCTTTGGCCCAAGCAAGTGGAGAGATGAGTTGACATGAATCGAGATGGGGAGGCTGTGAGAAAACGGGTTTCAGATGGGAGAATCAGGAGTTCAGCTTTGTCCATGTAAAATTTAATGTGTATTTTTATATCCAAGTTGAGATGTCAGCTAGGCAGTCAAATGGTCAGAGTTCAGGTCAGAGCTGGAGACTTAAATTTTATCATTCCACTCCTTGATATCATATACATCATATGTACAACTTATATTCATCATATACATGTATACACAGACACACAGTTGACTTTGAACAGCATGGGTTTGAACTGTGTGCGTCCACTTCTTTGCAGATTTTTTTCAATAGTTGGTTAAATCCATGGATGTGGAACTACAGTTACAGGGGACCAACCATGGGACTTGAGCATCTGTGGATTTTGGTATCCGTGGCAGGTCCTGGAACCAATACCCTATGGATGCTTAAGGATGACTGCATATATGTATTTATATTTACATACACACATATAACTCGTCTCTAAAATAACTTACCTCTAAATATTCTCTCACAAAAGTGATTTAACAATAGGACACAGACAGCCACATGGACTTTCAATCTCTTCCCAAAGGGAGAAAACACAAGTTAAATGTAGGCACTGTATCCAGAATTGATAACAAGAGGGCATTTTTCTTAGAGTCTGGAGGAAACCTATGGACTATTCCAAGTAAGATAGCAAATTAAACTCCTGAGTTTAATTTTTCTTCCTTCTGAAATCTACTAACAACATTACATTCAAGAAACTTCTTAAAAAAAAAACAACAACAAACCAACAGGGACAAGGAAAATTGGAGAATTGCAGAGGAGAACGTAATAAATTTGTATATGTTGAAATTCAATGGGAGAGTGGCAACTGCCCAGCAGATCTGAGGAATCAGAATGCAAAGTCAAAAGTGGGGAAAACTGAGACCAAATCCAATTTGCAATGTGGAAGCCTCAAAATATCAGGAACTAGTAGGACTAAGTACCTCTGGAACTGTTTGGTAGGGTTGAGGGTGCAGGCTCCAGTAAGGAAGACTGGGTGAAAGCCAGAGCCCCTTGTCCAACTCCACCCCACAGAGTCACTGCTGTCCGCAGCCCAGCATCTGTCTACAGAGGGTAAAACAGTGTCTCTGGGCTGGAGGACAGCAGCCACTGTGAGGTGTGGCTACTCTACCCAAGGTGGAGATTAAGCTCCATTGAATGGAGCTCTCTGTCCTACTCACTCACAAATCTCTCGACGCCGATCCTTTACTCGCTGGCTAGAGTCTGAAAAGCTCTTTCTTGCAAAATTTGACCAGCTCAACACAAAAGCTATCAAGATACTGACCTGGGGAGAACTTCAGCCAGCCTTCCCAGGGCCTCTGCTGGCTTGTGGGAAACTGTTGTGTGGATGGGAAAACGTTATTTTCTCTGGGTAGATGAAGCTTTGCTAATGTCGGACTTGAAAAGCAGATCACAGTTTTGTGGGAGGAAAAAGGCATCCCTTCTTTCAGGAAGACGCATAGCCTCTGACCAGGGTTCATGAACTGGTAAGTAACTGAGGGCTGCATTTGAGCCCCCTTCAATCTGGTGTCTTCATAGAGAGCACCATTGTAAGTGGCCCTGAGACCACCCCGATCACCCTGTAGTAAAGCACAAAGTCAGCAGGCCCCACCTACATACTCAAAATCTCCAATCATCCAATGAGTAACTGCATCTAAAGGATGTCTTGAACCTGTAAGGTAGAATCTGAAACAAACAGAAACAAATCAGTCCTTGGAAGAAACACAGTGTAGCACAGAGAAGAAAAAAATCAACATCCTCAGGTGATATAAAAGGTGTCACATCCATGAGACCAGGATAGGGCTCTATGAAAAAAAAAAAGCATTCAGGAAGCACAAATTCAATAGAATAGTTGGAAGATAAAGGTAAAGAAACCTCCCAGAAAGTGGAGCAAAAAGATAAAGAAATGAAAATAGGAAAGATTAAGAAAAAGAGAACACCATGCAAAAGACATAACTTCGGAAGATTGGCTTCAGAAGGAGATAATTGAGAAAACGGAGAGGAGGAAATGGAATGAAATAACGAGAATTTCCCAGAACTGAAGTGCATGAACCACTAGATTGAAAGGGCCTATCAGGTGCCTGTATACAGTGGATAAAACAGGCCTACGATGAGATGCGGCATTGTAAAATTTCAGGACGTTAAGTACACACACACACAATTTTGTAATCTTCAAAAGAGAAAGAAGGAGAGAGACAGAGAGAGATCACAAAGCAAACATCAAGAATCACTTTGGACTTCTCAACAGTAACACCAGAAGCAAGAAGAAAATGGAGCATTGCCTTCAAAACTCTTCCAACTCCTCAAAAATTACTTCCAACCTAGAATTCTATACCAAAGCAAACTGTTAAATTACGTATGAAAGAAGTCATCTAAGTCTTAAGAGATTGACCTCCTTTGCACATTTTTCAAGAAGCTACTGGAGGATATGATTACCCTTTTAATATCTTTCAAATGTTTTCTAAACCTTCAAATAGAATATTGACAAGCCCAGCTCATATTCGAATTCATACTTGGTCTTGTTTGAACACATATTGGTGAAGTTCCTGACTGCTCTATTTCAAAGTCATTTTACCCCACAAAAGTGTTCTTTGAGCTCCTAAGAACCAGAGGAAAGCCATAGTGAAACTCAAAGCAAAAATACAGAGCAGTCTCTTCCTTCTTCTGCAGCACCCGGCCTATATTCCGGCCACCAGAGCCCCCAAGGACTGTGAGCCCTATCTCTCGGGTCTCCCTGATTTCTCCAGAAAGGACTCTTGGAACCTATCACAGAAACAGAACTTGACAGGGACTCAGAGACTCTGTCCCACCGACCTATTCCTGAGAAACTCTGCCCTCTCTTCTACAGAGGTGCTCAAGCACATGACCCAGCCTCCACTGCCCAGGAGCAGCCTAACCTCTTCTTGAGAGGGTCAGTTGTTCCAGCCAATTGTAGACACTTTTCATCACTGTCACTAGTGTTGGGATGAGTGTACAGCTCCTGAAGTATGTTTTCTACTAGAGTACTAAGGGCTAACAACTGGAGCGCAGTTACTGTGAGCCAGGCCTTGGTCCAAGAACCTTAAAAATATAACTTACAGATAATAGTGAACTCGGGGTCATCACAGGTGGCCTCCCATGCCCATTCCGCATGGCCTTATCCTAGACTGCACCTTCTCCTAGCTCACCCCTGCCTTCCGCTGAGAGCAGTTGCAGGCTGGGCACTTATCTTTTTCTTATCACATCTTGTAAAGGGGAAGAGATTAATAGTAATAATTTAAAATACTAAATTATCAGTTTATTTCCCTTCTCTACCATCTTCTCCACCTTCCTTCACTTAGACTGAGTTACCCTTAACACTTGCCAACCCAATAGGAAGAAAAATACGTGAGTGAAAATGCATTTGAGTTCTGGCCAGCCTTGCAACTGAGTTTGTAGGATAGTCCTTTTGCAGGAAGGAGCTAGAGAAGTTTTATTATTCTAATAACACAAGAGGTGTGGGTGAGCTCTGTCTTTTTATAATATAAATTAATAAGTTATATAGTTTAGCCTTACATTTCCGTGAATATTTAAAATTCATCCAACTTCTCCTATTTCCCGTTGCAAATATATTCCAGATCCAAGGCATTTATCCCACTTTAATTATCTACTATATGCCTTTGTTCATCCGTGGGGGTCTGATGTCCTTCTGGACTAGAGACTGACACAGGAGGGGACTCTAATCTGAACAGAACTCATCATGTATTAGAATGAACACAGACTTGTGTTAGTGCAACTTCCTTGCCTTATGTTTTTGTTCACTTAACAGGACACCACAAACCTCCTGTTAACATTAATTTCCAACATAATTAGATTAAAATTGCATATGTGGATCAGTCCAGTTGGAACTCTAGCAGAGAAAGTGAGCTGACAGCAAGTTTTATTTGAATCTCTCTACTCAACAACAAACAACCTCCAACTCACGACAACAACAATAGTAATAAAAAGGATCATCCTTTATGAGCATGTAGTGTAAGCACTTTACATTCATCATCTCATTGAATCCCCACATCTATCCCATTAAAATGGCATTATTGCAAATCCTAATTTTACTGATAAGAAAACTGAGGCTCAAAGATGGGGGAGTAGAAGGACGTGCGCTCACTCCCTCTTGTAAGAGCACTGTGGCATCACAACTACCTGCCGAGCAGTCATCAACAGGAAGACACTGAAACTCACCAAAAAGACACCCCACATCCAAAGACAAAGGAGGAGCCACAGTGAGACGGTAGGAGGGGCACAACCACAGTAAAATCAAATCCCATAACTGCTGGGTGGGTGACTCACAAACTGGAGAACACTTATACCACAGAAGTCCACCCACTGGAGTGAAGGTTCTGAGCCCCATGTCAGGCTTCCCGACCTGGGGGTCCAGCAACGGGAGGAGGAATTCCTAGAGAATCACACTTTGAAGGCTAGCGGGATTTAATTGCAGGACTTCGGCAGGACTGGGGGAAACAGAAACTCCATTCTTGGAGGGCACACACAAAGTAGAGTGTGCATCGGGACCCAGCGGAAGGAGCAGTGACCCCATAGGAGACTGAACCAGACCTACCTGCTAGTGTCAGAGTGTCTCCTGCAGAGGTAGGGGGTGGCTGTGGCTCACTGTGAGGACAAGGACACTGGCAGCAGTAGTTCTGGGAAGTACTCCGTGGCGTGAGCCCTCCCAGAGTCCGCCATTAGCCCCACCAAAGAGCCCGGGTAGGCTCCAGTGTTGGGTCACCTCAAGCCAAACAATCAACAGGGAGGGAACCCAGCCCCACCCATCAGCAGACAAGCAGATTAAAGTTTTACTGAGCTCTGCCCACCTGAGCAACACCCACCTGTACCCACCACCAGTCCCTCCCATCAAGAAACTTGCACAAGCCTCTTAAATAGCCTCATCCACCAGAAGGCTGACAGCAGAAGCAAGAAGAACTACAATCCTGCAGCCTGTGGAATGGAAACCACATTCACAGAAAGATAGACAAGATGAAAAGGCAGAGAGCTATGCACCAGATGAAGGAACAAGATAAAACACAAGAAAAACAACGGAATGAAGTGGAGATAGGCAACCTTCCAGAAAAAGATTTCAGAATAATGATAGTGAAGATGATCCAGGACCTCAGAAAAAGAATGGAGGAAAAGATCGAGAAGATGCAGGAAATGTTTAACAAAGACGTAGAAGAATTAAAGAACAAACAGAGATGAACAATACAGTAACTGAAATGAAAAATCCACTAGAAGGAATCAATAGCAGAATAACTGAGGCAGAAGAACAGATAAGTGACCTGGAAGACAGAATGGTGGGATTCACTGCTGCAGAACAGAATAAAGAAAAAAGAATGAAAAGAAATGAAGACACCCTAAGAGACCTCTGGGACAATAATAATTGCAGCAACATTTGCATTATAGGGATCCCAGAAGGAGAAGAGAGAGAGAAAGGACCTGAGAAAATATTTGAAGAGATTATATTAAAAACTTCCCTAACATGGGAAGAGAAATAGCCACCCAAGTGCAGGTAGCGCAGACAGTCCCATACAGGATAAACCCAAGGAGAAACATGCTGAGACACACAGTAATCAAGCTGGCAAAAATTAAAGACAAAGAAAAATTACTGAAAGCAGCAAGGGAAAAATGACAACATACAAGAGAACTCCCATAAGATTTACAGCTGATTTCTTAGCAGAAACTCTACAGGCCAGAAGGGAGTGACATGACATATTTAAAGTGATGAAAGGGAAGAACCTACAACCAAGACTACTCTACCAAGCAAGGATCTCATTCAGATTCGATGGAGAAATCAAAAGCTTTACAGACAAGCAAAAGCTAAGAGAATTCAGCACCACCAAACCAGCTCTACAACAAATGCTAAAGGAACTTCTCTAAGTGGGAAACACAAGAGAATTAAAGGACCTACAGTAACAAACCCAAAACAATTAAGAAAATGGTAACAGGAACCTACACATTGATAATTACCTTAAACGTGAATGGATTAAATGCTCCAACCAAAAGACACAGGCTCGCTGAATGGATACAAAAACAAGACCCATATATATGCTGTCCACAAGAGACCCACTTCAGACCTAGGGACACATACAAACTGAAAGTGAGGGGATGAAAAAGATATTTCATGCAAATGGAAATCAAAAGAAAGCTGGAGTAGCTATACTCATATCAGATAAAATAGACTTTAAAATAAAGAATGTTACAAGAGACAAGGAAGGACACTACATAGTGATCAAAGGATCAATCCAAGAAGATACAACAATTATATATGCACCCAACATAGGATCACCTCAATACATAAGGCAACTGCTAACAGTTATAAAAGAGGAAATCGACACTAACACGATAATAGTGGGGGACTTGAACACCTCACTTACACCAATGGACAGATCATCCAAACAGAAAATTAATAAGGAAACACAAGCTTTAAATGACACAATAGACCAGATAGATTTAATTGATATTTATAGGACATTCCATCCAAAAACAGCAGATTACACTTTCTTCTCAAGTGCACACGGAACATTCTCCAGGATAGATCACATCTTGGGTCACAAATCAAGCCTCAGTAAATTTAAGAATATTGAAATCATATCAAGCATTGTTTCTGACCACAGTGCTATGAGATTAGAAATCAATTACAGAGAAAAAAATGTAAAAAACACAAACACATGGAGGCTAAACAATATGTTACTAAATAACCAAGAGATCAATGAAGAAATCAAAGAGGAAATCAAAAAATACCTAGAGACAAATGACAATGAAAACACGACGATCCAAAACCTATGGGATGCAGCAAAAGCAGTTCTAAGAGGGAAGTTTATAGCAATACAATCCTACCTCAAGAAACAACAAACATTTCAATTAAACAATCTAACCTTCCACCTAAAAGAACTAGAGAAAGAAGAACAAACAAAACCCAAAGTTAGTAGAAGGAAAGAAATCATGAGATCAGAGCAAGAATAAATGAAATAGAAGCAAAGAAAACAATAGCAAAGATCAATAAAACTAAAAGTTGTTTCTTTGAGAAAAAAACAAAATTGATAAACCATTAGGGAGAAAAAGAGGGAGAGGACTCAAATCAATAAAATTAGAAATGAAAAAGGGGAAGTTACAACAGACACTGCAGAAATACAAAGCATCCCAAGAGACTACTACAAGCAACTCTACATCAGTAAAATGGACAACCTGGAAGAAATGGACAAATTCTTAGAAGGGTATCACCTTCCAAGACTGAACCAGGAAGAAATAGAAAATATGAACAGACTAATCACAAGTCATGAAATTGAAACTGTGATTAAAAATCTTCCAACAAACAAAAGTCCAGGACCACATGGCTTCACAGGTGCATTCTATCAAACATTTGGAGAAGAGCTAACACCCATCCTTCTCAAACTCTTCCAAAAAATGGCAGAGGAAGAAACAATCCCAAACTCATTCTATGAGGCCACCATCACCCTGATACCAAAACCAGACAAAGATACTACAAAAAAAAGAAAATTACAGACCAATATCACTCATGAATATACATGCAGAAACTCTCAACAAAATACTCGCAAACGGAATCCAACAACACGTTAAAAGGATCATACACCATGATCAAGTGGGATTTATCCCAGGGATGCAAGGATTCTTTGATATATGCAAATCAATCAATGTGATACACCATATTAACAAACTGAAGAAGAAAAATCGTAAGATCATCTCAATAGATGCAGAAAAAGCTTTTGACAAAATCCAACACCCATTTATGATAAAAACTCTCCAGAAAGCTGGCATAGAGGGAACCTACCTCAACATAATAAAGGCCACAGCAAACAGCATTCTCAATGGTGAAAAACTGAAAGCATTTCCTGTAAGGTCAGGAGCAAGACAAGGATGTCCACTCTCACCACGATTATTCAAAATAGTTTTGGAAGGCCTAGCCACAGCAGTCAGAGAAGAAAAAGAAATAAAAAGGAATCCAAATTGGAAGAGAGAAAGTAAAACTGTCACTGTTTGCAGATGACATGATACTATACATAGAGAATCCTAAAGATGCCACCAGAAAACTACTAGGGCTAAGCAATGAATTAGGTAAAGTTGCAGGATACAAAGTTAATGCACAGAAATCTCTGGCATTCCTATACACTAATGATGAAAAATCGGAAAGAGAAATTAAGGAAACACTCCCATTTACCACTGCAACAAAAAGAATACCTAGGAATAAACCTACCTAAGGAGGTAAAAGACCTGTACTCAGAAACCTATAAGACACTGATAAAGAAATTAAAGATGAAACAAGCAGATGGAGAGATATGCCATGTTCTTGGATTGGAAGAATCAGTATTGTGAAAATGACTGTACCACCCAAAGAAATCTACAGATTCAATGCAATCCCTATCAAATTACCAATGGCATTTTTTTTACAGAACTAGAACAAAAAATCTTAAAATTCTTATGGAGACACAAAAGACCCCAAATAGCCAAAGCAATCTTGAGGGGAAAAAAACAGAGCTGGAGATATCAGGCTCTCAGACTTCAGGCTATACTACAAAGCTACAGCAATCAAGACAATAGGGTACTGGCACAAAAACAGAAATATAGATCAATGGAAGAGGATAGAAAGCCCAGAGGTAAACCCATGCACCTATGGTCAACTAATCTATGACAAATAAGACAAGGATATACAATGGAGAAAAGACAGTCTCTTCAATAAGTAGTGCTGGGAGAACTGGACAGCTTCACGTAAAAGAATGAAATTAGAACACTCCCTAACACCATACACAAAAATAAACTCAAAATGGATTCGAGACCTAAATGTAAGACTGGACACTACAAAACTCTTAGAGGAAAACATAGGCAGAACACTCTTTGACATAAATCACAGCAAGATCTTTTTTGATCCACCTCCTAGAGTAATGAAAATAAAAACAAAAATAAACAAATGGGACGTAATGAAACTTAAAAGTTTTTGCACAGCAAAGGAAACTACAAACAAGACGAAAAGACAATCCTCAGAATGGAAGAAAATATTTGCAAACAAATCAATGGACAAAGGATTAATCTCCAAAACATATAAACAGCTCACGCAGCTCAATATTAAAAAAACAAACCACCCAATCCAACAATGGGCAGAAGACCTAAATAAACATTTCTTCAAAGAAGACACACAGATGGCCAAGAGGCACATGAAAAGCTTCTCAACATCACTAATCATTAGAAAAATGCAAATGAAAACTACAATGAGGTATCACCTCACACCAGTTAGAATGGGCATCATCAGAATATCTACAAACAACAAATCCTGGAGGGGGTGTGGAGAAAAGGGAACCCTCTTGCACTGTTGGTGGGAATGTAAACTGATACAGCCACTATGGAGAACAGTATGGAGGTTCCTTAAAAAACTAAAAATAGAACTACCATATGACCCAGCAATCCCACTACTGGGCATATACCCAGAGAAAACCGTAATTCAAAAAGACACATGCACCCCAATATTCACTGCAGCACTATTTACAATAGCCAGGACATGGAAACATCCTAAATGCCCATCATCAGATGAATGGATAAAGAAGATGTGGTACACATATACATTGGAATATTACTCAGCCATAAAAAGGAATGAAATCGAGTCATTTGTAGAGATGTGGATGGACCTAGAGACTGTCACACAGAGTGAAGTAAGTCAGAAAGAGAAAAACAAATATCGTATATTAACGCTTATATATGGAACCTAGAAAAATGGTACAGATGAACCAGTTTGCAGGGCAGAAATTGAGACACAGATGCAGAGAACAAACGTATGGACACCAAGGGGGGAAAGTGGCAGGGTGGGGTGGTGGTGGGATGAATTGGGAGATTGGGATTGACGTGTATACACTAATATGTATAAAATGGATGACTAATAAGAACCTGCTATATAAAAATAAAATAAAATTCAAAAAAATGTATCATGTAGAAATCTTACTTGGCATAGTATGCCACAATAAAGCAAAAACATGTACTTATACAAATGAAAAAAAGAAAAAAAGAAAAGGATAAAACCTGAGGCTCAGGGAAAGTTACCCCAGGTCATACACAGTGAGGAGAATATAAGACTGAAAACCAGACTGTCTGAACCCAAGGTGTGAACTCACAGCCACTACATTCCATAATCTATGAGCACGTTCTTTTTTCTTTTTTACTCGAATTATCTTTGTCACTTTGATCTACCCAATAGCAAAATGCAATTCTAAACAACTGTGTCCATGTGTGTCTTTTTATCCATCCTTACCCTGTCTTTTCTTCGGCATTCTTATCCGGGAAACCTCCGTAGACACAAATGTTCTTTATATTTGATAGGAAGCAAAATGGGAGAGTGACTTGAAGCTGTTCCAAGTGACACCGTGAGCTTCTGCCCAGGGCGTGCAGAGACTTGTCACTTCCTTTTCCTCTAGTACAGAACAGGGTCCCATGAACTCTGATCCAGCCAGAAACCAAGTCATTCTCCATTTCTAGCATTCTGTAGCAGAGGGCTGTTAGGGCACTCTTCGTTATGTGACCTATTTCTCCCACCCAGGACACCAGACCCAACACTCTAATCTCCTGTGTGTGTGTGTGTGTGTGTGTGTGTGTGTGTGTGTGTGTGTGTGTGTGTGTATCTGGGCACAACAACGCTCTAGTGGAAGGCTCATGTAAAGACAACTTGAGGGAAAACCAAGGACAGACCTACTCCAGTGTGAAGGAACGTCTACACAGAAAGGGCAGTGGATGGAAGAGCAGACCCCTCCCAAGCTCTGTGGACATGGCCCTTGGATCACAGGGCGTGTGCTCCTGTCACCCAGAGGCAAGCTGGCACCATGCAAAGGCAAGATCCTTGCTTCACTTCGCTGAAAAGCAGAATCAGAAGTTTTGCCCCAACCAGCCAATGTAAAATGTGTTTTGAGGCCCATGGCTCTGGGGAGCTGCCACGTGAAATGAGTTACCAAGGCTCAGAGTTGGGGTCGGGACCCACCGAGAGTCTGCAGCAGAGCACAGCCTGCCGGACAGCCAGGAGGCCGCTGGTCCGGAGGGCAGGGTCCAGAGGCATCGTGTGTTCCTGGGTCGCGCAAACCTCACCTCAGTGCCTGGGAAACTGACAGCAGGAGAAGGGTTCAGATCAGCTCTGGGAACGCCAGAGTTTTCTGGAAAACCCGCTGAGCTCAGCATGCATGCAGGTATTTCAGCGCTCCTCCGGCTCTAACGAGAACTCCTATTCCCAGCCTGGGTTCGCCCGAACAATGTCAAGTCAAACCACAAGAAAATCTGTTGTCACTCAAATTGGTACTTTCCATACATACTTTTCATACAACTGAAATATTACATAAAGTCATGAACTGTTAGTTGTAAAAGTAGAAGTTGGACGCAGACTCTGATTCCCTGGCTACCTTGGTCTCACCTTCCAGGGGATGTGAAGCTCGGGTCCCAGCTGCTTTCTGAGGGTGTGTGCCTTGTGGTCAAAGCCTTCGCCACTGGAAGAAGTACTCGTGCGCCCGATCCACAGACCACTCTCGGTGCACCTCCCCGTGTCCTCGTCCACACCAACGCTGTGAAAAGTTATGTGTTGGAATGACGTTTTAAAGTGCCCTGTGCAATTAAGTTCTAAAGCAAGGGAGCTGGTTTTCCTTCAGTGTATATATGAAACTCCCAATAAATTTAAGGCCTCTGGGTACGTTTGGGGGAGGGGGAGGATGAAAAAGAGGAAAGTTTTGGAAAGGAACACTTCAAAAAGGTGAATCTGAGGTGTTTTTCCTCCTTATAAGATTTTAAAATGTTTTTATAGTTGGAAAAAGTCTACAAATCAAAAAATACATACTGGAAAAAAAATGCACACCAATTCCATAATCCCTGGTACCCAGTTTGCACCTCACCTTCCTAAGGAAAGTACTCCTTTTAAGTGATGATCGCAAAGTGTCACA
Source organism: Globicephala melas (assembly GCF_963455315.2). Lineage (NCBI taxonomy): Eukaryota > Metazoa > Chordata > Mammalia > Artiodactyla > Delphinidae > Globicephala > Globicephala melas. Next base: position 416,939 of record NC_083315.2, on the reverse strand, counting down.
TACCCCCTTCCCCTTGCCATGTGTGTTAGCGACGTGAAAACATGCTGCCCTTTACTTTCGGTCAGCTGCCCCTCAAATGCAGGATTTTGCACTGAGTTTCCATTATGTGGCTCTCTATAGTCGTTTTAAAGCGTTCCCCTGGGTGCCCTAGTTTGCCTGTGACGCTCTTAAGAAAAACATATATTCCTGAGCCCAATTCAAAACCAAGACACATACACAGTACATGTTGTTCAGATAATGGTTTGGGAAAGTCGCACATCCTTACTCAATTTGTAAAGCAGCATTAGCTACACAGCCTCTGGATGTATTAACAGTGCAACGAGTAGCATTCATTAACGGCAAAATGAAGTTCAGGGAAAATAAATTCAGAGATCAGCATCACCCGGGGAGGGTCCTAGCAATGCCTTTCAAGGATCAAGCCCTCCACACCTTTATCAGGCAGAGAACGTTACCCTTCCAGCTCTGCACCCTTGACTGGGAATGTTCCTGGGTAAGGAAAACGGCCAGAGCAGGATAAGGTTAACCAACAAAGAAAAAATCCCAGTGCCTGGCCCGTAGTAAGCTTGGTAGCTAATGAAACCATTTCACGCTGTACAAACATCAGGTAGCCTGTGGCCTGAGGCCAGTGAGTCACAGAAGCTATGTTTAAGGGGGCAGCTGTCACCTCTACCACACGTGCCTTTCTAAGCCATGCTTTTCTCCTTTCATCTATTTTTAAACCTTTCACCCTTGTCTACATTTTAGTCATTTAAAACACTGGACTGCTGGGCTCGCCTAACATTCACTCACCACCATACTGGATATGGAAGGAAGCCTCACGGTGAGAGCAAGAAACGGAGGCAAAATTAATTCCCCAGAGAGTAGTAGTCCTTCCGAGGCACTCAGGAGAGTTCGGTAGCAGACACAGTCATCTAGGCAGTTGGGTCATAAAGGTACTGGCACTGACTGAGCGCTGTGCTCTAACACAGCGTGTGTGGCGGCACAGGGCATGTGCCCTCCCAGCAGCCCTGTCCAGTGGCTCCCGCGGCCGCCAGCGCGCCACAGGCTCTGTCACAGACACAGGTGCCAACAGCGGGCCAGACATTTCCACTCACTGTTCACTGGTTTGTGTAATTTGAAATTATGTAACTGGCATCAAGGGCTTGGGAATAAATGCACGTACTCCTGGAAAGCTGGAGAGGGGACCACAGGACAGCGCCCAGGTCTGAGGGTGAGCATGGGAAGGACACCGGCCCGTTTTGGGCAGCATCAGCCAATGGGCTGCTTTCTAAGGGGGCCGTGCCAGGCAGCGGCGGCAGCGGCGGCAGCGGCTGAGGCCGAGTGAAGCCTGGACCATCGGTACCCACGATGTCAACCAGAGACGAGGTAGGGCCTGGAGCAAGTGCTGACAGGGGCAGAAGGACCACAGGGCCAAAATGCCTGCTTCCTCGTTCTCAAACGAACCAGGGCTGGGCTCCAAAGAATAAATGCCAGAAGCAGACTCTGGAACTGGTGAAGAAATCACCATGGTCATGGATAGCGATTCAGAGCACCTGCTTTGTCCTGGGCCCTTGGTTTACGGGATTCGAGCGCGTAACCTGGATGAAGCCAAGCCCCTCTCGGTCCATTCGTGACTGGGACGTGCAGTCCGAGACACACGAGACTGGCCGCCCAGGAGCAATTGGAAGTAACTGTTATCCTGGTTTCCCTCTCTTGAAGCTAGAGAGCACAGTCACGCTCTGTTAAGAGCACTGTTAAGCTCTCTAAAATCTCCTACCTTTGTTCCACGCAGTCTCTCTCTCTGAAGTTGCTCCCGAATAAGCCCCCTCCAAGCTCTCCAAACCCTCTTCAACACCGGGTGGATCCTCTGCCCTCTCTCTGCCTTTCCCCTTTCCTTCCCATCTGTTGTGGCTTCTCTCCACAAGGAATCCTCTGCCCTTTCTGCTGTAAAGTCTCCCTGCCTGTGCTTCTCCAGTTTCCCCCTCACACACGGCCTCAGGGAACAATCAGACAGAACTGTAAGGGGGGGGGGGGATACAAAGATCACAAGACAGAGAGACCGCAAGAGCCTGTGAACACAGGTGGTCAAGCACTTTTAAAGGTGTGTACTGTCTCATCCATCTTCACGATGACCCTCAGAGGTAGGTGATCCCATTAAACACACGAGAAGGCAGAGCTGAAAGGCTCCGTAACTTACCCAGTAAGTGGAGAAGTCAGGATGCAGATCGAAGCAGCTGCAACCTCAAAGCCCCGGCCGTGACTACTATTTGACGCTGCCTTTTCTGTAGAGGAGCTGGACAGCATAAGGAGCCGTCTAGTTCCTCACTCAGGTGGTTGGGGTTCACAGCTAGAGCTTCATTTCACTTCTCCCTGGATTTAAAAAACCAACAACAAGAACTGCTGCAGGAGAGGCCCAAGACTAGAGCAGAGTGAGGCAGGCTATCCCCGCGAGGCAAGCTTAGGTGAGTTCTCCGTACCAAGTCTCTGCCCCTGTTGTCCTCCAGTTTTCTGAATAGCATATGCAGAGCAGTTGGACACTGGACCATTTCTACATCCCATTTGCTTGTAGAAATCAAGCTTTTAAGGTGGCATCAGGCCCCCTAATCCAGGGCCCAGAAACATCTACAGGTAACTGACATTATGATGACATGACTATAATTTTAAAAATTAATATAGTAATAAATATTGTCTATTAAAGTGATTTAGACTGGTGGGAGAATGTTAATGCTATATTTTATAAGACAGTGGGATCAACGAGGGAACTCATGAACTCATATTAATCATCTATTGTACTTGGGAAAAGGAGGGAGAAAACCCTCAAGTGATTATATCATTTGCTGAGAAACTGATTGGAACGTTTGGTTTTGATAAAATAACTAATTTGAAGATTGGAAAGTAGAAGGGGAAACAGGCCCCTCTGAGAAGAGAGGATTTAGGCTCCCTCGACGTCAAGCCTGGGATGCTCTTAGTTAATGGTTTAGGAATGATGCGGCAGCGTCAACGCCCCACGTTTACAGCAAGCGCTCCACACGTGAAGATAACGGAAGGTTACAGTGATGAGGTGGGAGACCACAATCTGTGAGAGCATGAAAAAAAAGTGGTGGATGAACTTCTGTGCTAAATACACATTCAGAAGAGACAGTCTAAATCTCATATCGTCATATCTGCTTTAAAAGGTTTCATATAATAGTAAAGTGAGGCATAAACAAATAAGTAGGTTGGTAAAAATACCAAACTGTAGATCAAGAGTTGAAAGCTGCAAGCTAGGAAAGGGGCTTAAGTGTGAGCTGCTATAAAAAGACTTTTAGGCTCCGTGCTACAGTAGCCAAGGAGAGCTGGCTACCACTATGTTCTTCCTTCCACTCTTCCACTATTTCCTCTTTCTGCAGAGAGAAAGAGACAGAGAATGAGAATATAAATTGTGTTCGTGTGTGTGTGTGTGTGTGTGTGTGTGTGTATAAAACTGTGTAACAATGTTATACTGACCTATATTCCCATGGCCACATCCTGGACTTTGTCAATTCTCAAGACAACCTCACCTGTAAATCTTCAACTCCAAATCATCCATTCTCAGACTGTAACGTCCTATTTTTCCACTTCTTCCTGTGCTTCACTCCCACTAACACTGTTTTCCTACCTCTCTGAGGTCTCCCTTCCTAATTCTCCCAGATTATCAGTAGACTTCTGTTTTACTTCCCTTCCAGCCCAGCCCAGACTGCATGGCTGTTCAGATGAATTACAGTCCTATAATATATGTCCTCTGTCCTACATCCTACGCCTAGGTTATTGAATGATGCTGGAGAAAAGCTCGCAATAACGCTCTTAAAAGATAAACGGAGGCATTTACAAGAGTCTGTTTGAGCAAACATTGATTCATATCAGGCGGCACCAGATTGAACATGGTTAGGAGGTTCCACCGACAGGAGCCGGGGGGTTATAGAGAAGATGTCACCAAAAGCGGGGTCGGGCTGCTCGCCACTCAGAAGCCAACGAAGAGGCAACGTTGGTGGAAAGGAAAGTCTGCTTTATTTTGGATGCTGGTAACCGGATCGGGGGTGGGGGGAGGGTGGACCCCTGTCCAAGGGCCTACTCCCTCCCACACCCCCCTGACAATCAGGGGACAAGAGCTTTTATAGACGGAGAGAGGGGGCTCTGTGCAGAAACAGCACGGTCAGCTCTGACGGTCATCTTGACATTGGTCGCGCGGTGGTCTGACCAGAGTCATCTTGATCGTTTAAGTACAGTTAGTCTTTAGTTCCAGGGTTGGTTTGTTCCCATTTCTTGGAGGCCAGCTCTTGGAATTGTGGCAACTTCTGTCATGGCTACAGTCAGGTCATCATGTGGTTAACTTCTCCCACCTGGTGGGGCTTCAGTACCTACAGGACAGCTCACAGGACATGGCTCAGAACAGTATCTATAGCCCTTGAAGAGGAACTAAAGGTCCTTGACTTTGCTTAATGACTAAACTATTTTTATTTAGTCTTGTTGGACTGTTTTCCTTTGTTTCTGCATTTTCTCCCTTCTCTGATTAAACTTATTCTTTGGCTAAAGTGTTTCCACAGACAAAAGGCAGGCTGAGAACATGGGGGGCAAGCACCATAGGGTCCTGCTCCGTTTCAAAGAGGTGGAAGCAAAGCAAGGAAGTGACTCGATTGGCCACAGCTTAAGTAGTTGCCTTATTTGGGAAAGCCTAGCTGGTGATTTGTGATTGGTTGTTTTTTAAGTTGTATTTTCTCAGGTTCAAGTGCATTGACTCTAGCTGAGGTTTTGCTTTGCTTATGAAGGCTACCAGGGCATTAGAACCACCTCACCTAATGGCCTCCTTGTTTAATTATGTTAACAATGCAAAACTCACACGGCGTGAGCTCCCCTAAAAGGCCCTGTTTCCTTGACTCAGAAGAGAGTAATTCTTTTGATTTATTTTTGGCTGCACTGGGTCTTCATTGCTGCGCGTGGGCTTTCTCTAGTTGCGGCGAGCAGGGGCTACTCTTCGTTGCGGTGCGCGGGCTTCTCATCACAGTGGCTTCTCTTGTTGGACAGCATGGGCTCTAGGCACGCCGGCTTCAGTAGTTGTTGCACACGGGCTCAGTAGTTGTGGTCCATGGGCTTAGTTGCTCCTGGACCAGGGTTTGAACCCATGTCTCCTGCATTGGCAGGCGGATTCTTAACCACTGCACCACCAGGGAAGTCCAAGAATGGAGATTTTAAATGGGCATCGAAAAGAACAAGGAAGTGACCTAATTAGAGAGAGACATATTTAGATTGCTGGGCAGTGAGAGGATCCGGTTGGGGCTAGATTTATGATGGGTTCATTTGCCTTGTTGCACACATATTCTCTCCAGCAGGGCTCAGTTAGAGGTGAGGCCACGGGGAAGACAGAGTAGGTTATGGTTTTAATGGATGGATGTCATAAGGAGGCTTAAGAAACCGCTGTAAGGCCAGCAGGTCCGGGGAAGGGCCCAGGGAGCCAGACGGAACCTCGCCAAGGAGGCTGATGCAACCGACCGGTCTTCCCGCTCCCCGAGGGGCGGAACCAACGGCTCTGAGGCTGATGCAACCGACACCTGACATTGCCACAACACCTGAAAGATCACCCAAAAAGGGGGCTGCTTCACACAGCAAGCGCCTCCCCTGCGTCCACCCCGATAAATTTTGTTCGCGCCTGCACCCGGGCGCGACTTCTCTGGCCCCTTTCTCTCGGGCCAGTGAACCTCGCCCGGGGAGCGTTCCCAAATAAAGCTCATTTAAGCTCTCCTCCGTTTTTGGTGCCGTTCCTTACATTTGGTGCCGAAACCCGGGAGGGGTACCCAGCCCCACAAATTACCGCGGGGCCACCCCTCCCGACCGGGGACCTCTGCTCACCCACTCGATCTGGCAGAAGCGGGGTAAGTCCCTCCTTCGTTCCCCTTGACCCCCGGGGGCCCTACCCACCGGACTCCCTGTCCTTAACCGCGGCCGCGTCAGGGACTCCTCCGTCCTCCCTCCGAGCCTCGGGCGATTGTGGAGACGTCCCAACCGCCTGACTGCTCTCGGATCCGCCGTGACCAGAGACTGAGACCAGAGACGTCTCTCTCTTTCTCTATTCACCCGGGGACAGACCGGAGGTCATGGGGAATCCAAACCAGATCCTAAGGCACCCCTGGGGTGTCTCCTGGCCAACTTTACAAAACTCGGCTTTTCTCAAGATCTCCGCAGCAGGCGGCTCGTATTCTATTCCACCAAGGTCTGGCCACAGTACCCTCTAGACAATCAATCTAAATGGCCTCCTGAAGGGACTTTCAATTTCAACATCCTCCGCGATTTAGGTAACTACTGCCGCAGGACGGGTGAATGGTCCGAGGTCCCCTACGTCCAGGCCTTCTGGTATTTACGCTCCTGCCCTTCCCTCTGCGTCGATTGTTCAACTTCCCAGATCCTTCTTGCCAAACAGACATCTCCTACATCCAAGCCCCTAATTTCCTTTGACGATGACCCCTCTCCACTAGCCGACCCACCTGACTCTCTCGCCTCTCCCCGCTCCAGAGCTCCTCTCCAACCCCCACCCTACCCTGGACCGGCCCCTCTCCCTCCCGAGCCCACCCCAACGCCCCCCACCACTCCCCCACTCCCCCCGTCAACCTCCCCCTTGGCCCCCCCTTCCCCCGCTTCCTCCCCCTCCGCCTCTCTCTCTTCGCCCCTCTCCTCGCCAGTCAGCTCACACGCCCGCTCACACCACCATGACTCCCAGGACCCAGACCTTCTCTGTCCCTTAAGAGAGGTGGCCGGAGCGGAAGGATTAATTAGGGTTCATGTTCCCTTTTCCCTCCAAGATCTCTCTCAAATAGAAAAGCGATTAGGCTCCTTTTCTGCCGACTCCTCCCGCTACATCAAAGAATTTCGCTACCTCTCTCAAGCTTACGATCTAACCTGGCACGATATCTTTGTGATCCTATCTTCTACTCTGACCCCCGACGAGAGGGAAAGAATTCTAACTGCTGCCTGAAACCATGCAGATCAGGTCCACCTCACTGATAACTCTATGCCCGTCGGAGCCACTGCCGTTCCTGGCACCGATCCGGGCTGGAGTTATCAGGACGGCCAAGACGGTCACCACAAACGCGATCTAATGATCCAATGCCTCTTGGCTGGTATGCAGGCTGCCTCCCACAAGATTGTCAACTTCGAAAAGCTAAAAGAGATAACCCAAGAGCCCAATGAAAATCCAGCCGTTTTCCTCAACCGCCTTACAGAGGCCCTAAGTCTCTACACCCGCTTGGACCCTGACACCTCCGCAGGCGCAACGGTCTTGGCCACCCTCTTTATCACCCAATCAGCCCCTGATATCAGAAAAAAACTTAAGCGGGCAGAGGACGGCCCCCAGACTCCCATCCGAGACCTGGTAAAAATGGCCTTTAAAGTCTACAATGCCCGTGAGGATTTGGTAGAGTCCAGACGACAGGCCCGGATGCACCAAAAGGTGGCCCTCCAGACCCAAGCCCTCGTAGCCGCCCTGCGCCTGGCCATCTCCCATGGACAACATCCACGGGACCCGCCGAAGGCAACCCCACCAGGGGCCTGCTTCAAGTGCGGAAAAGAGGGGCACTGGGCTCGCCAATGTCCCAATCCCCGGCCTCCTTCCAAGCCCTGCCCTGGCTGCGGGCTAACAGGCCGTTGGAAGAGTGGCTGCCCTACGGCCGGCCCTCCCTCAGCGCCTCCACGCGGAGGGCGGACCGACCCGACGGCTCCACCACTCAAACTCCTGGGATTGGCTGACGACTGACAACACCCGGACTGGAAGACCCCCATCACCCTCGCCGAGCCCAGGGTAACGGTACAGGTAGCGGGTGAGTCCATCTCATTCCTGGTGGACACGGGGGCTACCTATTTGGTCTTGCCTACATATTCCGGGCCAGTTTTTCCTTCCCAGATCTCGGTTATGGGCATCGATGGTAAGCCGTCCTTCCCGCTCCAGACCGGCCCCCTCTCATGTTACATTGAGAGGCTCCCTTTCACTCATTCTTTCTTAGTCATACCATCCTGCCCGGTTCCTCTGCTAGGTCGTGATGTTCTCTTCCAATTAGGGGCCTCTCTCCAACTTGCCAGGCTTGATCCTAAGGCCTCCTCCTCTCAACTCCTGCTCCCCCTCCTCAGTCTGCAGCGGAACCCTCTCCCTCCTCTCTTCCTCCTCCCATCTCCCCCAACCGGATAGACCCCCAGGTCTGGGATAGATCAAAACCCATAATAGCGACATACCACCCCACGTCCTAATCCGTCTAAAAGACCCCTCTAAGTTTCCATCCAGGCCCCGAGTCCCCAGCTCTGAGACTCATCTAAGGGGCTTGCAACCTATTATCACCAGACTCTTAGACCAGGGGCTCCTCGTCCCCACGGACTCTCCCTGCAACACCCCCATCCTGCCTGTCCGCAAGGCCTCAGGAGTTACCGCCTGGTCCAGGACCTCCGCTGATCAATGAGGCGATAATTCCCCTCCACCCAGTTGTGCTTCCCGCCAGCTCACTGGACGGTTCTTCCCCAGGGCTTCCGCGACAGCCCCACCTCTTTGGCCAGGCTCTGGCGCGGGACCTCGCTTCCTGCCCTCTCACCCCCAGTATAGTCCTCCAATACGTGGATGACCTCCTCCTCTGTAGCCCATCTCTCAGTCTCTCAAAACAGCACACTGCTGACCTCCTCAATTATCTTGGCTCTCGGGTCGCTCCAGCCCAGGCCCAGCTGTCTATACCCTCAGTAACCTACCTGGGAATCCACCTTACCCCCACAACAAAGAGCCTGACAGCCGAGTGCACCCAGGCCATCCGCGACCTCCAACCTCCAGAGGCAGCTGACCAGCTTCTCTCCTTTCTGGGCCTAATAGGATTTTCCCGACGCTGGATCCCTGACTTCGCTCTTCTTGCTAAGCCCCTATATTTAGCTGCTAAAGAAACCCCCAAGGACCCCTTACCTCTCCCTCCACTGTTCGACGGGCCTTTCTCACCCTCAGAGACACCCTGATATCCTCCCCTCCCCTGTCTCTGCCTAACCCAGACCGTCCTTTCCACCTCTTTGTAGATGAACGGATCGGAATAGCTACTGGACTCCTTGCCCAACCCGTAGGGCCTTCCTATCGCCCCGTGGCTTACCTCTCCAAACAACCTGACCCAACCATTCGGGGACGGCAACCACGCCTCCGAGCTGACCAAACACTCAAACTGACCCTGGCCCGCCTGCTGACGGTATTCTCCTCCCACCGACTGGCCGACCTCCTCGGCCATAAGGCTCTCTCTCTCGGGCGCCTCCCGCATCCAGGAATTCCACCTGCTGTTCATTGAAAACCCTGCTATCTCCCTCGACCTCTCCCCCCCACCTAAACCCGGCCTCCCTCTTGCCCATCTCTGACACCGGGACCTCCCCTTCTCACTCCTGCCCCCAAGTCGTAGAGGCCCTCAGCCCGCCGAGGGAGGGACTCTTTGATACTCCACTGTTAAACCCGGACCGCACCCTCTTCATAGATGGTAGCTCAATACTCGGCCCCGACGGACGCCGCCGGGCGGCCTACACGGTAGTAGCCATCTCAACCATTATCGAGGCCAACCGCCTCCCAGAAGGGACAACCTCTCAAAGGGCTGAAATGATCGCACTCAGGCAGGCCCCCGACCTCTCTAAGGGCCGAAGGGTCAATGTCTACACAGATTCAAATACGCCTTCCCGATCGCACACAGCCGTTCGGCTCTTCGGAGGGAGCCCGGATTTTTGACCACCAAGGGCTCCCCGGTGGTCAACGCCTCCCTCATCGCAGAACTCCTGGATGCCCTCCAGCTGCCTGAGGAGGTGGCAATCACCCACTGCAGGGGCCACCAGCCTCCCTCTAACCCAACAGCACACGGTAACTCAAAGGCTGGCTCCGTGGCCCGCAAGCTCGCCAAAGAGGCCCCTCCAGCTCCGATCTTGTTCCTCACCACCTCAATCCGACCCGCATACGACCCCCACGAAGAGACAGCCCTACTATCCAAAGGGGGCCACAGGACCGAAAAAGGATGGATTTTTATGGACAACAAAGTTGCCCTCCCTTCAGCCCAAGTGGCCAGCCTCCTAGCAGACATCCACAAGTCCCTATACATTGGCCCGAAGGCGATGTTCCATTTCCTAGATCCCCTCTTCTACATGCCTGGACTCAGAGATGCCATCTCAAAAACTCACGTGGCTTGCCAGACTTGCGCGTCCGTCTCTCCACAAGGCGGCCTACGGCCCCGAATCCCTGCTCACCAGATGCGCGGACACCAACCTGGCGAGGACTGGCAGACTGACTTCACCCACAGGCCCCCCTGTAAACGCTTCCGGTATTTGCTCACTCTCATTGACACCGTTTCAGGTTGGATCGAGGCCTTCCCAACGGCCCGAGAAACGGCAGACGCGGTCGCCACCATCCTTCTCCAACATATCATCCCCCGATTTGGCCTGCCGATCTCCATCCAGTCGGACAACGGACCCGCCTTCGTCTCTCAGGTGGTTCAACAGGTTCCTCCGCAGCCGCATACAAGAAGTCTCTCGGGTGGCGGTGAATCAGATGCTCCTCCACCCACATGCCTTACTACCCAAAGAACCCCCCGCTGCCGCCCTCCCCTAACCTCCGGACCGCTGGCCGCCCGACTCCCTTCCGGCGCCCCTGTACAGCAGGAAGTAGCCAGAGACCAAATGTTGCCCATTACACCAAAGAAGTCGGGATGTAAGGCCAGCAGGTCCGGGGAAGCGCCCAGGGAGCCAGACGGAACCCCCGCCAAGGAGGCTGATGCAACCGACCGGTCTTCCCGCTCCCCGAGGGGCGGAACCAATGGCTCTGAGGCTGATGCAACTGACACCCAACATAGCCACAACACCCGAAAGATTACCACAAAAGGGGGCTGCTTCACACAGCAAGCGCCTCCCCTGCGTCCACTCCGATAAATTTTGTTCGCGCCCGCACCCGGGCGCGACTTCTCTGGCCCCTTTCTCTCGGGCCAGTGAACCTCACCTGGGAGCGTTCCCAAATAAAGCTCGTTTAAGCTCTCCTCCGTTTTTGGTGCCGTTCCTTACAACTGGTAAGAGAATGAATGAAAAGATGGACTGTACAATCTAAACTGGTTATGGAGGAAGTGAAGACAGGAGACGGTTTAAGGAAAAGTACACAGGCCAGTGGACTAAAGGTCGTGATGAGAACAAACAAGTAAGTTCAATGGCCAAATCAGAAGAGCAGTAATTGTTATCAGAGTCTGGAGGTTGGACTGTTGAGAGTGATGAAAAATAAGAACCAGGGTGTGACCCTGGAAGTAGGGGCTAAAGTGTGGTGAAAATCATTGACATGAGGAGGTCAAGAAACAGAGAGGCCAGACACCCTTCAACACCCCAGTGTGATCAAGGTCTCCTCTTGTACAACCTCCTAAACGTTTCACGTTTTGCTTTCTTATTTAAGTCATCAGTCTACCTGGAAGGGATGTTTATGTGTGAGATTACCATTTTCATTTTCTTCTCTTTGGATAACCAGCTGTCCTTGGGCCATCTGTTGAATAGTTTAGTCCCTAAATATCCCTTGAACTCATTCCTTCCATGCTGTTCCCGGTTCTGCTTTACTCAGTTCTTATCACCTCTGGCCTGATGTGTTGCAGTTCCCACCAGTCCCCTCTCTCCACAGTCCTTATTCTATTAAGTTGCCATCAAATTTATCTTTCTAAAATACAAATATGACCATGTCACTCTTCTGATTAAAGTGCTTCAACAACTTCCTTTTCTTACCTGCAGAATAAAAGCCAAACTCCTAAGCCTGCCATATTTAAGATGTTTCACAATATTTTTCTTTACAATATTTCTTTCCTTAGCAAGACATCCTCATTCTATGACATTATCCACATTTGTACTCAAAGGCTACTGTATGAAAAATGTTCAATTCAAATTACATTTTAAATCTTTCATCAGAACTGTTAGAATTATAACTGATAGATTAAAAAAGTTCTAATTTATTTGATATTTATTTGGCATCTACCATGTATCAGGCACTGTATGATTTTATAAGATTCTTCCAGAGTTTACAATCTAAAGTAGGACAAAAAGCATTAATACAAGTCTGTGAAAAAGGGAAGAATACAAGTATAGCAACAGACATTTGAGTAAACAACTATGAGAGTTCTGATGAGGGAGAAACGGCATTTTGCTTGACAGAAATCAGTGGAGGCTTTGCAGAAAAGTTAGCTGGGTCATGAAAGGTGGATAACAGAGTCAGAGAAGGAGGTGGGAGGGCATTCTAGGTAGAGTAATGGCGCCAATCAAGGCAAAAGAAGTGGGGAAGCGTGACCTTGGACTACAGGATGGAACAGGAGAAAGATGAATGGCTAGAAAGGTAAACTGAGGCCAGAGCACAGAAATCCTTCAAGGACAGGTTGAGAGACTGGGCTCGAGTTAGCTGGCATTGGGAGTCAATGAAAGTCTCTACTGAGGGACTGATATAATGAGGTTGTGACACGATGGGGTAGCCTGGAACGCAGAGATTAAGCCTCGAGGGTGCACGACAAGCTAGGCATGACGCGCTGCTGGCCTGTCTCCGGAGGCGGAAGAGCCACAAGGATGCAAGAGGAATTTCAAAGCAGAAATTTCGAGCAGCTAGATGACCAAAGCAAGGAGGGAGAAACAGGTCTAGCTCAGCTCCATTGAATAAAAAGGCAGAATTTCATGAGAAATTCCTGCATCTGATTAAGTACCATTTATATTTGCATTTGCCACAGTGGAATTTCTCGGCCCTTCCTTTTGGTGACTTAAAAAGCATTTCATATTTAACATCATTCTCATAGTCTAACTTTACCTGTTTAGATTAACGGTTTTATTCTTATTTCCCTCCTCCCCCTGCTCCTCCGTGTGTGCAGCTTCTACTGCGTATGGTGGGGTCACCAGACCAGGAGCTCCAGGAAGCCGCAGCTGGCTGTATATCCAACATTCGCAGGTTGGCTCTTGCTACAGAAAAGGCGAGATACCACTGAACGGACATTATAGCTACCAAATGTTACACGACACAGGCCATGTCACTCCCAGGGCCGGGAGGCCTCAACTGGGAAACATTTCATAGCAAATCCTTTACAAACAAATGTCTGAAAACACAGGAATTTAGAAATGCAAAGGATGCTGTTCATCCAAAAACCGTGTGGGTGTTTTTGTTCTATTTTAGGGATACACCGTGTAATGACACGTAAAAGCCAATATATCTGTGATAATTTTCCAGGAATTTGAGAATATACGTATACAGCTTGTGTGTGTGTGTATCTATATCTATATATACATATACTGGCGATGCTTTTGTTTGTGGTGATTTTAATAAAGATATGACCTTCCCGTTGTGCATTTTTTAGAGTCATTCATGAATGTCTTTAGAATTCCCTTTCTGTTAAACCAATCTAACTGTCTTGACACTATGGTTTTGTTTGTTTGATCGCCTGCAACCCACGGGAGAGCTCTGAGGAGATGTGCTGATTTCACAAACTGTTATGGAATAGAATTCAGAGTTAAGCAGCTGGGCTGAGAGAGAGAGCATCCCGAGGTCATTCCAAGTTTCTCCGAAAACTATCAAACATCTGAGAAGACAACGTATAACTGGCACTGTACCAGATAATGCAAATCACAAAAACAAGCAATGAGTGAGGTTTTCACTTTTGGATTTCCAAAGTATAAACAATTAGATGTTTTATTTCCCTCACAGGATTCACCAACACTTTTACTGAAAGAATTAGTTTATGCTGATTTAAGGATAATATTACTTCACAGAAAATTGCTTTGAATTTCTGAACTTGTTTTCAGCACAAACAATACTTTTTAAAAAGTGGCTAGAAAGGATTAATGGCACTTTATCAGGTTATAGAAACATTAGAAGCCACTTAAAAGCATCACATATGTAACCTTGGTGTGCTGCAATGTTTGGGAACTAACCGTCCCCAGCGTCTAAAACTAGCTAGGAAAACAGCTTTGTATGTGTCCACTCAGGAGACCGACCATCTCACTTAATGCTTTAGAGAGCAGGCAAGGTTTTATTGAAAAACATTAAGTACTGGGTACGTTCTTCATAATTTGGAGAAGATCATAAACTTAATTGAATTAAGTGTAAATAATTTGTATGAAATGAAAAGCCTGTACAGGATGAAAGTTATACCAGTGATAGATTCTCCAATAAAAAGGTGAGGCATTTCTGCGAACTTTAAGGTTCTGTAAAACACCAATTCATCTTCACTGCTTTTCAAAGGAGGTTACAAAAGAGGATAATAGAAACAAGGAAATAGTATCAATGCTAACGAAGAACAGAATTTAAATAATAGTGTAAATCCTTTAGCTTTCAACAGTAGTTATTTGTCATGTTAAAGTCACTGGTTGGCTGTGTTCTACTAACATTAAAAACACATCTAGAAATCATGGATTATGACAGCTATAGAAAATTAATAAGTATATTATTGTTACACTATTATTAAAAGAAGCTTTCACCGTCATTTTAAGATTTTTAAATATTCTTGGAATTAGTGGGTCCCGAGAGTGGAGGGAAGCAGCAGCACAAAGAACCAGAGGAACGGTTGAGAAGGATGTTCCTTTACCATATGCGAGCTTGGGGCTCTTGTTTGCATGATCACTAAATGCATAAAATAAGAGCAAAGTACCATTCTAAAGGAAACTAAGCTTGTGGAAACAGATACAGTAAGCTAACATGAAAATCATCTTGTGTATTTCTAAGAATTCTTTCTTTTAATTCTTGAGTACCAGGAATGCAGTAGCTTTAAAGTAAACAAAAGAGAACCTGAATTTCAAGGTCAATTTTTGGCTGTGTGTGTGTGTGTGTGTGAAATGGCGTAACAGAAAATTCTGACCTGACTAGAAAAATGTCAAAGGCAGTGAGTGAAAGCACCCAGAGATGTCAGAGAGCAAACATGCTGAGGATCACACTATTTCTTTGCTACTCCATGCAAAGAGACCAACTTTTCTCTCTCCATGGGACAGCACTTACTTTTTTTTTTTTGCCTTAGTTTTTGTATAAGATGTTTTGTTTTATAGTTGTTTTCTGCTTTAAAGCTGACAACATTAATTCTAAGTTTTCAGCGACAAAGTTCTTTTTTAGGTTTTATTCTTCCCCAGGACATCCTGGGAATCCAATATGTTCCTCATCATAGCTGGCTATTTCAGTCTGAAAGGAGTTTAATTAAGGTGGAAGGAATTTTAAACAGATAGATACTCTCTGATCTTCTACTGTCTTTAGCTTGGAAAGTTTCCTTTTAGAAATCCTGGTCACCATCA
Source organism: Globicephala melas (assembly GCF_963455315.2). NCBI lineage: Eukaryota > Metazoa > Chordata > Mammalia > Artiodactyla > Delphinidae > Globicephala > Globicephala melas. The sequence continues at coordinate 401,696 of NC_083315.2, read as the reverse complement.
TTCTGCTGTTTGTACTCACTATCATTTTGCCTCTCAGGATGACTTGTGTGTAAATAGTTTCTTTTTAAAACTTCTCTAGGTTCTGAAAGTGAGTGGAAGGTTAGATGTCTTAGGGAATGACACTGCAAATCCTATTATTTTGATAGATTTTGGAATTACCACTATGAATCTCTAAGGCATTTGCATGGACTTGAAAGTCAATGATTCAAACTATTTGGAAAATTTATTTCCACTTAGGAAAATGAGAAATTCAGTTGTTGATAGACAGACAGCCATCTAACAAGATTAGGTTAAAAATAATAAAGAAAAGTTCACAGTCCAAATAATTGAAGGTGTGTAATCACATTCCATAAAAGACAAGAATGGAATAGGCTATGTCCATTCTTATAATTCAGTGAAAACAGTAAGGACACCCACTTATTTAAGAACCTCACTGCCTCAAATGCATTAAGCGCCCAAAAAACACCTATGTTCCTCCTGTACTTAGTGTAAAAAGTGGGATTCTCTTCCTCAGTGAGAAAGGAGTAGAAAGAGAACAACACGTTATGTGACGCTACCTAATGCTGTCACTGTATTAGGTACTTCCTACTTGTGATCTCATTTAAAATGCAGGAGAATTGGTAAAACCAGCTGATCTCGTATCATACTAGGGTCTGTCTAAGTGGGCACGGTTATTCTGCAAGGACAATTTGGCAACGCACACCAGAAGCTTTTTAATTTTTTGTGCCCTTTGGATTATGCCCAAGGGTTTATGTACAAGGGTGTTCACCACATCATTATTTATAATGGTAAAAATGTTAGGGAAAAATTGGTTAATTTAATTACGGTGCAACCTCACCATGAAAACATGTTGTAGAATAATAGTTAATGACATAGAAAGCTTTTTGCAAGACATTGTTAAATTGGAAAGCAGGTTCTGAAACAATGTATACAGTGTGATCACATTTTTAAAATTATATACATGTAGCTAGTCACAATGAAAGAAGATGGGACTTATACACACCACGCTGTGATTAGTCAAAGAAGTGATTATTTCTGAATGGTGGAGTAAGAATGATTTTTGTTGTCTCTTTTGCTCATCTGTGTTTTCTAAACTATTTTACAATAAACATGAATTACCTTTTTTTTTAATAAAAACACTCCCAGTGAATTTTACTTTTTTATTCTTTGGAAACTTCTAAGGCAGACATTCTTCCTCATACTAACTTTAAAAGAGAGATCCTCAGTTTACAAATGGGAGACACGACCCATACATAAATTTTTTTTTTTGACAAAAGAATGGTCGCTTCAACATCTAAAACACTATAATATACTTTAACCTACAAACTGCACATCTGTAATACCTTTCAACTACAACTAATAGTAGTACAGTGTACTTGAAGCATGCTGAAATGGCCCATAAGTAAATTCTGAAAATTTTCTTTTTGTCTAAGCAGCTGAATTCTATTCCAAGAGCACCAAAAGCAGACAAATGAAATTAGTCAAAAAGTCATTGATAGATTGGTTTTTACACCCTGTTGTTTTGAAAAGAATGATTTTGATCCATTCATTTGTTTATTGTTGTAGATGCCTAAGACAAACAATATAGGGATTTACTGTTCCTTTATATATTTTGCCTGAATTCGTCTAATAGAAATACACTTCCAACCAATAAATAAATATAGTACAGTTTCATAGACTTCTGTTCTCCTTTAAAGCATCGTGTTTTTCTCCTTTGTGCTCTTTATTTTTCTGCTCTGTTACATTAATTTCCCCTCATTCCAGCAATTGTTTTCCTTCTTTTTTCCTCCATTTTACTTTCCGTGTCTCCAGCTTCTGCTCCCATTTTCTCTGATAAATGGTTGTTACATTTTCTGGCTCTTAAAATGCCTTATGCTTTCATTTCCATAAATGCAAGATCTAAAGTTAATATTTCAATGTTTCTGATGCACAGCTCTCATGGCTGACTTGAAATCATGCAACAGATGGAATCCTTATACTCCCAATTCATTTTTTTCAAAATTTCAAGTAAAAGTAATTATTCTTTATTTGCATCTATCAAGACAAAAGGGAGCTTTTCTTTTGCCAGTTCATGCCACCCTGATTCATTAGTTGATAAAAGACATCCTTTGCAGAGTACATAATTGGCCCATGATGTTCGGAGTTAAGACTTGTCATTTCAGTTTAGATTTATGTCCTAATTTATTTTCATGATTGAAAGGTATATTAGTGTATACCAGCATGGTTCATACATATTCAGAATCTACAGCTGGTTAGCTTGCTCATAAAGAAAGACTATGTATCAAAGGCGAGTTCAGACAAGATAGTGTGGATAGTTAAATGCAAATCCTATTTCATTATTGGAAGAAAACTGACCTTTGTCAATAGATTAGTTACATTATCAGCTACAAACCTAAATCCACAATGGTAAGGCAAGTAATGTAAATGAGTGAAAAGAGCTGGATTAAAAATAATAAGAATACTGAGACAATTGCCAATTGACCTTTATCCTCCATGTCTGGGAGACGGAAGGGAGTGGTGGAGACTGTGGAGAAGTGGAGAGTGCAGACAAATTACTACTCATCTCTAGCTAACTGTAGCCAGATCTTATCATTTTTCAAGAGAAATTCAGATTTTTATAGGCAATCACCCAAATTTTAAGTATTGGCAATTTCATTGCCATAGCAGAATACAACAGACTGGGTGGCTTAAACAACACACAGCGCTAGAGGCTGGAAGTCTAAGACCAAGGGGCTGACAGGTTGGTTTATGATGAGACCTCTTTCCTGGCTTGCAGACAGACACCTTCTTGCCGTGTGCTCACAAAGAGATTTATCTCTGGTGTCTTTTCCTCCTACAAGGACACTAGTCCTATGGAATCAGGGCCCCACCCTTATACGTCATTTAATTTTACTTATCTCTTTCATAGGCCTATCTATCTCCAAATATTGTCACATTGAGGGTTAGGGCTTCAACATATGAATTTGGGGGTGGGGGATGCAGTCCATAACAGCAACCATGCAGAAAAATCAAAAAGACCCTGTGAGCCAGATATGGCCTTCAGCTCATCAGTCTGCAATGTCATCACCTTCATCTATTAGAATGAGAGTTTAAGTCCTGACATTAACATCCCTAAAGATGCCTGGAGCTAATCAATAGAAAAGCAAGGAAAATAATTTATGAAAAAGAGCACATGTCAAAACCATCTTGGTTCATGTAGATTCATATTATGATGTCAGCACTACAAAATGCAGCATTGGACAGGCTGACTTCCTCAAACTGACTGAAGCTTGGAAAAATTACTCTGAGGATGTAGATAATCATAATTAGGTTTAGGGTCAAAGAATAGCAGAGCTGGAAACACCTTTAGGGCCAACTCCCTGCCCTCTATCAGGCAAGTATCAAAGCTGCTCAGGACAGAGGCCTATTCTCTTCCAAAGGTTCTCCAGGTATTTGCTTCCCATTCCCCCTCAGACAGATTGGACTAACCAGCTTATGAAGATAAAAAGAGCCTTGATATGGAGGTTCCTTAAAAAACTACAAATAGAACTACCATATGACCCAGCAATCCCACTACTGGATATATACCCTGAGAAAACCATAATTCAAAAAGAGTCATGTACCAAAATGTTCATTGCAGCACTATTTACAATAGCCCGGAGATGGAAACAACCTAAGTGTCCATCATCGGATGAATGGATAAAGAAGATGTGGCACATATATACAATGGAATATTACTCAGCTATAAAAAGAAACGAAATTGAGCTATTTGTAATGAGGTGGATAGACCTAGAGTCTGTCATACAGAGTGAAGTAAGTCAGAAAGAGAAAGACAAATACCATATACTAACACATATATATGGAATTTAAGAAAAAAAAATGTCATGAAGTACCTAGGGGTAAGACAGGAATAAAGACACAGACCTACTAGAGAATGGACTTGAGGATATGGGGAGGGGGAAGGGTAAGCTGTGACAAAGCGAGAGAGAGGCATGGACATATATACACTACCAAACGTAAGGTAGATAGCTAGTGGGAAGCAGCCGCATAGCACAGGGAGATCAGCTCAGTGCTTTGTGACCGCCTGGAGGGGTGGGATAGGGAGGGTGGGAGGGCGGGAGACGCAAGAGGGAGGAGATGTGGGAACATATGTATATGTATAACTGATTCACTTTGTTATAAAGCAGAAACTAACACGCCATTGTAAAGCAATTATACTCCAATTAAAAAAAAAAAAAAAGAGCCTTGAGGGCTTCCCTGGTGGCACAGTGGTTGAGAGCCCGCCTGCCGATGCAGAGAACGCAGGTTTGTGCCCCTGTCCGGGAAGATCCCACATGCCGCGGAGCGGCTGGGCCCGTGAGCCATGGCCCCTGAGCCTGCGCGTCCGGAGCCTGTGCTCCGCAACAGGAGAGGCCACAGCAGTGAGAGGCCCGCGTACTGCAAAAAAAAAAAAAAGAGCCTTGAGAAATACTTTGAGGAATCCAGCTTAACCCCACAGGCCAGTGTTCCCCAGGCCTCCCGCATGATGCTAGTCTGGGGTAGCCGTTGAAATGCAAGCAAAGTCTCGGTCCTGCCCCCATCCTACTGATTCAGAATCTCTGGGAAACCCGGAATCTGCAGACTTCCCAGATGTAGTTACTGGATTTGGGGCATGGCAAAAAAAAATGTATACAAGGGTTTTCTAAAAGTTAATCTGGTAGGGTACAATGAATAGAATACAGAGAGGAAATGAGAACATTGCACAGTTTGTTGTACTGGGCCTGCTATAAAGTAGACGGCTAAGACTAGGGAGTAGGAATAGAAAGGTATCAGAACTGACGAAGTCTTAAAAGTTGGTCTCTTATACCTTAGAGAAGGAGCCCACAGTCATGAAACGAACTCTACCTCTATGCTGTTATACCATGAACCATACCACATGCCTCTAGAGCAGAAATATGGGACGAGCCACTGCGTAATTTAAAATTTTCTGCTCGACATCACTAACCATCAGGGAAGCGCAAATCAAAACCACAACGAGATTATCATGTCAGAGCCATCAGAATAGCTATCAACAAAAAGACAAGAAATAACAAGTGTTGGCAAGGATATAGAGAAAAGGGAACCCTCTTGCACTGTTGGTGGGAATGTAAATTGGGGCAGCCGCCATGGAAAGCAGTACGGAGGTTCCTCAAAAAATTAAAAATAGAACTGCCACATGATCCAGCAATTCCACTTCTGGCTGTTTATCTGAAGAACATTAAAATGCTAATTTTGCAAAGATATATGCATCCCGTTGTTCACTGCAGCATTATTTACAACAGCCAAGATATGTAAACAACCTCAGTGTCCATCAGTTGATGGATGGGTAAAGAAAATGTGCCGTCTACCAAACGTAAGGTAGATAGCTGGTGGGAGGCGGCCGCATAGCACAGGGAGATCAGCTCGGTGCTTTGTGACCACCTGGAGGGGTGGGATAGGGAGGGTGGGAGGGAGGGACACACAAGAGGGAAGAGATATGGGAACATATGTATATGTATAACTGATTCACTTTGTTGTGAAGCAGAAACTAACACACCATTGTAAAGCAATTATACCCCAATAAAGATGTTAAAAAAAAAAGAATCTGAAAAAGAATATAAATATATCTATAACTGAATCACTTTGCTGTACACTTGAAACTAACACAACATTGTAAATTAACTATACTTCAATAAAAAATAAATAAATAAAAGAAAAAAGAAAGAAAAAGTGCCGTAAATACATACAATGGAATGTTATTCAGCCATACTAAAGAATGAAGTATTGCCACTTGTTACAACATGGATGGGCCTTGAGAGCATTACACTAAGTGTAATCAGACAGAAAGACAAATACATGATCCATGTATGTGGAATCTAAAAAACAACCCCCAAACCCAAAAACCCCCACAAAACTGAACTTACAGAGGACAGTTCAGTGGTTGCCAGAGGCGGGGCTGTGGGGTGTTGTTATAAAATAAATAAGTCATCGGGATGTAGTGTACAGCAAGGTGACTATAGTTCATCACACTGTACTGCATATTTGAAAGGTACTAAGAGAGTAGATCTTAAAAGTTCTCATCACAAGAAAAAAAATTTTTGTAACTATGTGTGGTGACAGATGTTAAGTAGACTTGCTGTGGTGATCATTTCACAATATATACAAATACCGAATCATTATGTTGTATACCTGAAACTAATATAAGGTTATATGTCAATTGTACCTCAATAAAGTACATACATTGCATACACATATAAAATTTTCTAGTAGCTGTAGTAAAAAAGTAAAAATAAAACAGGTGAAATTAATTTTAATATGCTTAATTTATCCAAATGTATCCCAAATATTATCATTTAAACATTTAATGAATAAAAATTACTAATGAAATATATTACGTTGTTTTTCACTAAACCTTTGAGGTTGGTGTGTATGTTAGAGTTATAGCACAGTTCAATTCAGGCGAGCCACACTTATGTGGCCACTGGGTACCATGTTGGTATGTCTTAGTCTTATACACTTGGTTAGCTTAAGGGGTTTCTCTTACCAATACTGTTTCAATTTCTGTGAGTTTTCACTATTTCTTTGGGTTATGCCAGATCATCAGGCATCGTGTCTTAGTGCTTTTTCTCCTTCTGACAGACCTCTCAGAGTCATGCTATTTCTGTTGGCGTGATGCCTTTTTAAATTCAAATTGATACGAATTTCAAAGGCAATTCATCTAGAAGACCATAGTCAACGTATTTTGTGTACAGTTAGTTTTAGTTATTTTTATTGTGGTAAAATATACACAACATAAAATTTACCATTTCAGCTGTTTTTTAAATTGTACAGTGCAACAGCATTAAGTGCATTCACACCGTTGTGTAAGCATCACCACCATCCATCTCCAGAATGCTTTCATCTTCCCAAACTGAAGCTTTGCACCCTTTAAACACCAGCTCCTAACCTCCCCTCCTCCAGCCCCTGGAAACCACTGTCTGTCTCTATGAATCTGACCTCCCTAGCTACCTCATGTAAGTGGACTCATACAATATTTGTCTTTTTGTGTCTGGTTTATTTCATTCAGCACATTGTCTTCAAGGTTTATCCATGCTGTAGTGTATGTCAGAATTTCCTTCCATTTTACAGGGCAATAATATTTCATTCTGTGCACATACAACATTTTGTTTATCCATCCATCCACTGGTGGTCGCTTGGGTTGTTTCCATCACTTGGCTATTGTGAATAATGCTGACATAAGCATGAGTGCACAAACATCTGTTCAAGTCCTTGCTTTCAATTCTCTTGGGTATACACCCAGGAGTGGAATAGCTGGATTGGATAAAATTATTTTTAAAGCCTAACTAGTCAAACCTATAATAAGAAAAGGTGGTTCGGGGCATCCTTACCAGCAGAGTCAGTGGACTTGAGAGACACTCCACAGCGTCTCTAGCAGGGACTCTATTTTGTAAGCATCCCAACAGTTTCACAGTCACTGACTCATGGACAAAGAATCCTCTCAAGTTACCTCAGTCAGTTCAGTATATTTTTAATTCTGAATGAGCCAAGTTCTCCCAGTGTGTGATTCAGTGGGTGCAAATTAGGCATTTAAGAAGATATAGTCATACTTTTGGAAAAACAGTACGGTCTCCTAACGGTGCCACTAAATCTACCAAAATGGCCTAAAAAATGAACCCAACTCTCAAAAGTTCCACTGTGCGGTGTTTACGTTGTGCTAAAAGGCAAATGTGAGTTTTCTGCAACTCCCATGTGCAATTCAGCACTTTGAGAGAGAAAAAGAGGCTGAAGGGCTCTGAAAAGTTCGTGCTGGGGCTGTGAGAACTATTTCTAGGCTGGGAGCTGCCCTGACAATCTGCTCAATTTGCACTGCGGATGTGGCCCAGGCACATAAAGATGGCGAGCGTGGTCCCTGACAGCTTGCAAATGCGTCCCCTCCGCTGCAGAAAAACGCTGGCCCCAACCAACCCGCGTCCTGCTTGAACCTCGAGGACACATGGGGAGGATGTCACGGTTGGCCCCCGGTTTTGCTTTGAAGGGAATGTGTTGCTTTTTTCAGCTCTGATGGTCCTTCCTAATCTGCACTCGCAAGGTGTAAAACATTAAGGGAGCACCTTAATTATTTTGTCCTGTTTGAAGCAATAGACAGCTGCTGACGCTGATTTAAAACAGAAGACAAGCGACCCCACTGTAATCTCCGAGGTTAGTTTATTTGGATTATTCTCTGAAACTGAACTGACCATGAGCTCCGACAACAGAGGTGAAGGCGTGGAGGGAAGGCGGGTCTTCCTTCCCGCCTGGAGCGTCGTGACTCTGGGGACACGTGTGCCCCTCGGACTCGGGCAGACGCTGCACGGGGCCCAGGGGTGCTCCGTGCGCTCCCGTGCGCCCACTCTGGCTGCGTGGCCCTTTCGCCCGCGAGGGTAACGATGTGAGCACCTTCCTCAGGAAGGGTATTTACTCACGCCCTCTGGGCGGAGCACTGACGTTTCAGAGGAAGGCTGAAAGAATTCCTTAGGAGTTTAGACAACCCTCGATTCTTTTTTTAAAACAGCTTTACTGAGGTTTGATTGATACACAGAGAACTGTGCGCTCTTAACATGCGCGACTTGAGGATTCTGGTCATGCCAAACAGCAGTCTCGCGAGCACCACAGTCTAGGCAGGAGAAGCATCAACGCCTCCCAGGGTAGATGCACACGCAGGGCCGACTCACTTTGTTGCAGAGCAGAAACTAAGACACCATCGTCCAGTAGCTAGGCTCCAGCAAAGGTGTTAAGGCATAAAACCAAAAGCGCCTCGCGGAGTCTGCCTGTCGCGTGTGCGTGCGCGTGTGTGCGTGTGTGTGATGGCAGCGGAGGGGCACTTGCCCTGAGCGCGTCTGAAGCGCACGGCGCTGGGACCGCGGGACCGCGCGCGGCCCATCTCAGCACTTGGTCCTGCGGCGGAACTCGGACCCCAGTCCCCGACAGCCCCTGCCGTGCGCTCTGCTTCTGCGACCCCGCCCGCTTTCGTAGCCTCACGGAAGCGGGATCGGCCGCGTTCGGCCTTCGGGACTGGTTCATTTCGCCGAGCATCGCGTCCCTCGGGAGAAAGCCCCCCGTCCGCTGCCGCCCCGTCAGCTGCAGCCCGGCCTCCTCACGGACGACCTCCGCGCCCTCGTGTCGGCCCGCTCAGTCCTCCTCCACGTATACTCTGCTGGGACTTTGCTCAAAAAACCCGCCGGCGCTGACTCAGACGTGCCAAAGCGTGCGTAGCTTCAAGTTTTACCCGCCTCCCCCGACGGCGGCCGGACGTGACCTTGCCAGCTCGGGGGGGGGGGGGGCCGGGTCTCCCGGGTGAAAACAGCCCCTCTGGCTGGGCGGCGGCCATCTTCTCACAGCGCACGTTTATAGGAGGCCGTCGCGCTGCACGCCTTAAAGAGATGCGCTTGTTGCCCATCGCACGTCAGGAAAGCGGAAAGAAGACTTTTAAAGGACCGAGTAGCGTAAAACGGCGCCTCGGCGCGAACGCCGCATCCTTCAGGCTGTCCCCGCCCCGGTCCCGGGCGCCAGGGCCCCTGCAGGCGGCGCGACGCCCGCCCGGCCGCCCGGCCCGGCGTCCGGGCCCCCAGCGAGGCGGCTGCCCCGGGCGGAGCGGCGGGGGGCGCAGCCGGGAGGGGCCCCGCGTGAGTCCCACCCCGCCAGCCTCCGGGCCCGGCCCAGCGCTGCCTCCCCCGCACCCCGGGGCCGCGGCGGGGGACTCGGGGGCCGCCCGGGCTCCGGCCGCCGAGCCGCACCTGCTGTTGGGCGGGCTCCGGACCCCGCCCGGCCCTCTACCGGCTTCTTAGGTCCCACAGGCTCCCAAGTAGGCCCAGCATTTGGGGCGCCCTTTCCCGCCTCTGCCCGGCGCTCAGTCCTCCCGGAACAGAGGCGCTTACTCTCCCCTGTGTGGCTGGCAGTTCTGGACACATGTTCGCCTTCGTCCTCCCTGAAGCCAAGCCTCCAAGCTTGTGATGTAGGAAGTCTGCTGCGAAAGGTCTGAGAAAACACCCTACTCCTGCTTGAAAGTCTGATTTCTTGAGACTACGATGCACCTACCGACTTTATATTAAAAGTCCAGTTTGAAACTCAACGCTGAGCAAGGGTTTCTTTTGTTCTGGGTGGTGTTCTGTCTCCCCTTCCCTGTAAAAAAACTGTCTTCAGCTTCTTGGCTCAATGGAGGGGAAGCTGCAGGGTTTGGAAAACAACCAACTAACCAACCAAACCAACCAACCAACACAAAAACCAGCTCTGGAACTATTCAGGAGGAAAGAGACATTGTACGGCATTTCAAAATCTCACCCGCTGTCATCGGCCAAGCTAAACGGTTTCTCTTCCCCCGCATATGCCGGACGGCCCTGCTTCCACATCTTGCCCGCGTCGCTCCCTTCCCTTCAAATACATACAAGAATCCAGTTTTGACTTCACACTTGTTTTGCTGTTGTCTGGCTTTTCACATTGCTTGGTGAGAAATTTTTCTTTTGATTCCTGATGTATTAAAAGCAAGTTAGCAATGAAGCGATGAAAACTACTTCTTAATGATTCTAGAGCTGAACTTATACGCCACACAGTTTCAAAATGAATGAAACACGAAACATTATGTACGGTGGGGAAACTCTGTATAACCCGACGCCAGCTCCTAGTGGCTGCAAGTCCTCTGGTTTGTGAGAGTGATTTTACCCACTAAGATTTAGACAAGACTCTAGAGAGTGAACCTCTAGAGAGTGGCAAACTCAACACTCTGAGTATTTCCAGGAATTCCTGAGCAGGACACATTCTTCCAAGTCACCTCACGATTCTGGTCATTGCTTGCTTCCTGTCAGTGTTCAGTTCTTCCCAGCCTCACCTCTGGCAAGTGCTCCCCTTTCCTTCCTCCCTTCCTGCCCTTGTGGGCGCAGATATGTAACACAACTCCTTTTCTCTGATTTCTGAAAAATGCCACCCATCCAAGACAAGTATGAGTGGGAGCCATTAGCGGAAGATTCTGGGGTTAGGGCAGCACTGAAGAAAGCCTCAGTCTGTGAGAGCAGCCTCAGCGCTGTCTCCTAGCCATTCTCTCCATCAGGAACCTCCCACTCCTGGGCATGTATCCGGAGAAAACTCTATCATTTGAAAAAATACATGCCCCCCAATGTTCATAGCAGCGCTATTTACAATAGCCAAGACACAGAAACAAACCCAAGTGCACATCAACAGATGAACAGTCTAAGAAAATTTATATATATATATATATATATAAAAAATGTCTCATGTATCTATTCCATTATATATATAATGGAATATTACTCAAGCATAAAAAAGAATGAAATCTTGTCATTTGCGGCAACATGGATGGACCTAGAGATTATCATACTAAGTGAAGTAAGTCAGCAGAGAAACACAAGTATTATATGATTTTGCTTACATGTTGAATTAAAAAATAATACAAATGAATCTATACAAAACAGAAACTCACAGACAAAGAAAACAAACCAAAGGGAAAGGGGGGAGGGATGAATAAGGAGTATGGGGTTAACAGATACAAACTACTGCACATAAAATAAATAAGCAACAAGGATTTACTGTATAGCCCAAGGAACTACATTCAACCTCTTCTAATAACCTATAATGGAAAATAATCTGAAAAAACCCACATATATACACAAATAACTGAACTACTTTGCTGTACACCTGAAACGAACACAATATTGTAAATCAACTATATTTCAATTAAAAAACTTAAAAACCTGTCACTGCCATCACCTGCCTTGTTGGGCTCTTCCTCCCTCACCACCTACGTCTCTTCCCAGAGTCTCGCCCATTCCCAGCACCAACTCCTGGCCTTGGTGATGCTATCTTCAGAGATTTAAATGTTTCTGTATCAATTAGCTTTCATTGCTTCACACACACACACACACACACACCTGTCGTTCCAAACAACTATGCATTTAGCTCGTGAGTCTGCTGGGCAGCAATTTGGACTGGACTCAGCTGGGCACCTCAGGCGTCTGCTGGCAGTGGCAGGCTGGCTCTGTTTTTAGAGGCTGGGCTCTCGTGTGTCTAGGGCCTCAGCGGGACAGATGGGCTGACTTGAATCCGCCCGACGCAATCTCTCACCCTCCAGTAGGCCAGCCTGGGCTTGTTCACAAGGAGGTTGGGCTGGGTTCCGTGAGCACAGGCAGAAGCACCCAAGGCTTCTTGAACCTTAAGAACAACTGGTCCACCAACTCTTCACTGCGTTCTATCGGTCAGAACAAGTCAAAGGTCTCCACTCAATGGCGCGGGCTACAAGTCACACCACAGCAGGTGTGTCTCTAGCAGGCTACTTACTACAGTTCCTTCTCTGATAGAGACGGATTTAATTCTCTGAGCCTCACTCTGAACCCGTCCACGACGAATCCTCAGGGCTCTCTCTCCACAATCAATAGTCCTTAAATTGTTTTTACAAAAATTACATTTTCCCCTTCAGAGGAATTTTGCGGGCACCTCTTAAACTTCTGGGTTGTTTCTTCCCAAGAACACGTAGAAATAGTGCCTGTGTGTGTGTGTGTGTGTGTGTGTGTGTCGATGGGTGGGGGGTTGTTAAGAATAAGTCATTATTTTGGCTCCTGGGATTATGATGATAATTTAATTTTTAATTTTCAAGACGTTATTGTAGTGTCTTTAAGATAAGCCAACAGTATAAATACATATTTACAGCTGCTTTATTTTGTTTTATTCACCACAGAAGTACATGAGGACATGCATCCTAATACTCCAGTGTGGCGATCAGACAGGTTTCTAACTATCCTGATGCTTGCTGTAGAAAATAGGTCACACACAAACTGTGAAATAGATTTAAAGTCCACTGGAGATAATTAATTGCTACAAAATGCATCAGAAGGCAAAGATCCTTTCTAATTCAATTTTCAATAATGGCAGAGTTCATGAAGAACTAAAAGAGAACTGAAACTTCTGTGAAAGTAATAATAAAAAAACAGACATAAAATTCCTTTCCTAGGGAAAAGGAAAGAAGCTGATGAGGAAAAAATAATCAGTTCTGGGAAAGCAAATTTCAGCAAGTTTAGGGCACTGGCAAAAAAAGACTTGGGAAGAAAGGAGTCCAAAGAGCTGGATGGCCTTTAAACAAACAATTTTGGCAGATGAACAAACTGTATGGGACATGAAGGACAGGGAACAGCCTGCCAAATTGGCAAAACGGAACTATGCAAAGTTCTGAAGGCAAATTAGGGAACTAAGAAAGGATGTCCAGCCAGATCACCAAGGATGAACACATGTGTAGGGACCACATCAAAAGTGAGAAAGATAATACAGTGTAGGGTAGACATAAAAGACACCAGAAAGTGGTTAATCGGCCGCACTAGTAGAAACCAAGTTCTTATTGACCGTGTTATCATTCGGTTGAATAACCACCCCTGGATTTCACATTTTTCCGTGCAAGCCTGTTGCCTGGCACCACAGGAGGCCTTTTGGAAGAAGAAGGATTACCGTGGCTGTGTGATCATCGAAGGTGAGGACGCTCCGCTTTCAATGACCCTGGATGACGCCAAGCCAGATGGATCGCTGCCCGCCATCATGGGCGTCATCCTTGCCTGAAAAGCTGACCGCCTTGCTGAGGTCCATAAAGAAAGAAGGAAAATCTGTGAGTTCTACGCCAAAGGGCTAGGATGGATCCCCAGAAGCTTTACACCCGGTGCACTACGACGAGAGAGGAGTAATGCTCCGGGGGCCGCCACACTCCTTCTTCCCCCTGGGCTCAGGGCTCAGGACAGGACAGAAGGGCGATTCGCCAGCCCGTAGGCAGTATCTGCTTTCCAGGCACGGAGACTGCCACACAGTGAAGTGGAGAACGGGCGGCTAGAGAGGTCTTGAATGCTCTGGGGAAGGTGGCAAAGACAGACATATGAGTCCAAGAACCTGAATCAGAGGATGCTGCAGCTGCAGACACCACCCACACCTTCTGGGAGAGGAACCTGCTTTCTGTGACAGGCCTGCTGAAGATCATGGGATTTTCCACATCGATAACTGCCCTGTGGTTTGTGGTGTACAGATTCAGGCTGCTGACCCAGTCCTGAAGTTTCAGTTTCATGCTTCTTGCTTTCTCTTTCCCAGCATCATAACAAGGAAAATATTGACAAATTTAAAGGCTATGTCATCGGATTATCTTTAAGTGCACTGATTTATCCCTCAGTTTAATCTCAGTGTATCACCTCCTTAATTTCAGTAAGATCAAGCTCCACCTTGTGAGTTGTCTGTAGACCAGCTTGTATTGATTAGTAGAAAATAACTTTGTTATCAATTTCTTAGTTTCAAGAAGTTAAACTTGATGTGCTCATAAGAAACAAAAAAAATCAGTATATAGTATATTAATATATGATATCATTATAGAATAGTGGTATCATTGTTATCCCACTTTACCTGTGTTCACTCAGTCCTCAGACTAGACCTAGGGGGATTGGTAATATTTATTATCCCATTTTACAGAGGAGGAAACTGAGGCACAGATACTAAGGCTATTGGTTTTTGAAGGCATTTGAAGTGGCAGAAGTTTTTCCTTGGTAAGTTACTGAGTAAAAGTCACGCGTCATAACTTCAGACTTACTAGTCTCTTTTACTTTCCTTGAACATTCTTCTGCTGTGTTTCAACTGAGTACTAAGTACCCCACCAAATAGGGTACTTAGCACTCAGGTGAAACACAGGAAATGCACGAAGGAGAGACTGTCTCTGTTATTCATCCCTGGCCAAAGCTACCCTTGTGGGCTTTTATTGTCTATGCAGCTTCTATCTTCCGGTATCTTCCTTTGGTGATTTTTAGTTTAAAGATTACATAATCTTACAGTTAAGCTTAAACATCTAGCCTTACAATTACATTTAAATATGTGGCACTTAGTAAACGGTCATTAATATTGATTGAAGGAATGAATAAATAAAGCATGACATTGGTTTTTAAAGGAAAAAATAGGCTTCCTAGAAAAATAGAAACCCTAATTCTTACACCACCACTTGGGCCAATGATAAGACTAAAGGAGTACAAAAATGGGAGACAGCCTGAACTAGCTGTGGAAACTAGGAAAAGGGGGCATTTACGTGTCAGAAACATAACAGAATTTCTGCTAAATATATTCGGAATAGGAACAGACTAAAGGAAGTTACGGAAGGTCAAGTGTGCAGAGTTTCCAAACAACTTCTATCATCTAGCAGTATATCTTAAATTTTTTTCTAGGTGAATTACCACTTCAGTTGCTTATGAACAACCCATTCGTCGTATGTATGCTAATTTAATTCTTAGTAGCATTTAGACTGCATCAAGTTTTGCTTTTACTAAACTGGCACGGAGCATCAAGGATTTTCCTTACTTTTAAAGGCAACTGCTTGCAGAATGAAAAAAATAGAATTTTCAAAAAATATAAGGAAAAAAGCAAATAAGGCCAAGTACATATAACAGAAGATTAAAAAGCAAAAGGAATTGCAAAGAAGTTTAAAACCGCAAAATAAGATGACAGAAGAGCAAATATACTACTAAGTGTAAGTGGATGAATGTACCTCATAAGAGGTTTAAAAAAAAGCCCTCTGTGTTTGTGTCCAGAGCAAACTCAGTTTGTTCAGTTTATATAAGGCACTAAAAGAAAAGTTACACATAAAAATTAGAAGGGTACTCAACAAGAAATTATGCAAACGTTTGTATGAAGGACCTGGGTTCTTTCCTTCTCTCTGCTCTGTGCTGGCTTTTAGGCTTGTAGCAAGACGGCTGCAGGAAATCCAGGGGTGACACGAGGAACAGCCATCGTCAGGTGGCGGGGGAGACCACGGCTCTACTCAGAAGAAGGACGCTTTCCCAGAGGCTCCCCGCCTGTCAGCACACTTCATTTTGGCCGACACTGAATCTCATGCCCAACAACCAACCAACTGGAAAACAGAATGCACTCACCCGTAGACCAACCAGTCTGAGACATTTAGCTGTGTGAAAGAGAGACAGGTGGTCTACCTGAGCAAAACCGAGCTTCTATTGGAAGGAAAAGGGATAAATGGATTTTGATTAGGCAACCAGTGATGATCACAACAGCAGATAAATGTTGATCAAAGGAAAGCTGATACATACTTAACAGACTTAAGGGCAAGAAAGCATTATTAAAGACCAAGAGTTGCTTTACTTAATGATAAATTCACCAGGAAGGCATAATTATTCTGATTCCCTATCCTCCAAAAAAAAAGACGTAGCCTCAAAATATATGCAGCAAAAAGCAAGCAGAAGCACAAGGGGGAAATTAACAATTTACGATTACAGATCATAGTGGATTGAGCAGACCAAAATTTAGAGAGAAATGAGAAAATATGAACAACAGAATTAAGCCTGGCATAACTGCTATGTATGTGTATACACTGTGTATGTAGCTAGTCCCACAAAAATATAGTAAATACGTATTATTTTCAAGTACACACTGAACATCTTCAAAAATGGATCATATTCTTGACTCTAAGGCACTATCAACAAAAAAACCCAATGCATTAAAATCAGAAATACAACCAACAGCTAAAGATAGCCAAGAAATCAATATATTCAGAAATTTAAAAACCCACTTCTAAATAATTCATGGCTCAAAAAGAAATCATATTGAAAACAGCCAAATAGAACTGATCGACAATGTAAACCCTACACATTAAAAACTCACACAGGATTATTTGCAGGGAGAGTTCTTTCTAAGCAAACCGGAGCTAATCTTTTTTTAATAGCATATTTCCATCCAAAATGTTGACATTGATAGAAGAATTCAGGGAAACATTTTACTTCTTCCATGCACACTGGGAAGACTGCCCTCTGTTCTTTCTTTCCCTGGGTGTTTCCATGAAGTCTCAGCTAGAGTCTGTAGGCTGTTCACTTTATTTAACATTGTTGTAGCAATTTTACAGAACCAGCCAGTCCAGTAAACGTCGGCCCTTCTGTACTGCCCCCCATGCCCCCGCAGAGGAACGTTTCCTTTATCCTATCCGGTGGTCATCAGAAGAGTCTCTCACTCCCTTCCTGGACCACGCTACCAGGAAATCGAAATCCCCGGGTATTGCCAAACTAAACATCTCCGAGTCGACTCTTATCATTAGCTTCACAATTCTGCACAGGGGTGACCTCCTCTTCCTGGAACATCCTCGTATGTGTATTTACAAATCTATGGATTTTAGTTATTAGTCCAAAGCCACGCAGCATTTCCCTTCTAGCAGTCACTCAAATGAACTGCGTGGCCAGCCTGATGCAAGGAAAGAGGAAAAAATAAACATTTCAGTGTCTGCCCTAGAGAGGGAGGGTTTGCAGAAGAGTCTTTCACTTGGCTTGTCTAATAGGGCTGATAATAAACTCAAATAAGGAAGATGAATATGATGACTTCAGCTTCCACGTACATCATAAGAATAATCCATTCTTGTTATATTTTAAATTGATTTCTTCTCATGGGTATTTAAAAATCCACAAATATTTTTACAGATCATCTGCTATGATAAAGAGTGATTTTGCACATGGTTGCATTAAGGAAAACCCATTTTAGTTTCCTTTGACTTCACCCTAAGATCTCAGATGTTGGCACTCTTAACCGAACAAAGGATAGACTTCCTTAAGCATGTTTCATGATAATAGCTTTCATTTTATTTTGGTTGGCTAGATGTATACTGCCTCTCCAAGACCTCAATTATATAACCTGGGATTTCCACATTGTTTTTGACAGAAAAGTAGAACAAAAATAAGTTATGCAGACTAAATTTGAAACACATGATATGGAATTGAAAGGACTTAGTGATGAAAAAGTTGTCTGAGTTAGGGTAATCAAATCTTGAAATAGATTTCTCCTTAAACAAGCAAACAGTTCAAAGTATCTGGCTACACATCACTGTTTTCTCAAGCCTGAAAAGATTATATTGCTCCATCTCCCAACTATAGTATATTTACAGCTGGACTTTGAAGCTGATGCAGTAAACATCAAACTCTTACCCCAGTCTTGGGTTATAGTCTCCATTAAGCCTCGGTGAGGCTCTGGCTTCAGTATCACAGACAGCAAGCAGAATTTTGTACACTTGAGGAAAAATAGCAAGGTCTTGAAAACCATGGACTCTTGCAACAGATGTTCTGCTTTTGTCATTCCAATAGGATTAAGCTGCTTTAATCTTCTAATGCTATAGAGCCAGGCTTATATTAGACTCTTATTTAATACCTATTATTCAATACCTTACAGGTTCTTAACCTATTTGGAGGTCATAGACACTTGTGTACATCTGATGAAAGCCATGGATCTGTATTCTCGAAATTTTGCCTGTCATTTCTATCCACATTACAGACCCTGAAATCCACTCGTGGATCCCAGTTAAGAATCTGTATCCTAAGGAATCTGAGAATGAAAACTCTGGGAAAAAAGAGGATTTTGAGTAGTTTTTCTTTAACTTTTGGAATACAAGATCCTCTAATTGAACACTGGATGTATATAGGGGCCATCCATTTTTAGGTAAATTTCTTTAAAAAGATTCATAAGGATTTAAAAAAAAAGTATGTAATTGTTGAGGGATTTTAACATTTGCAATCTTTTCACCAAAAATCCACATCAATATCACAAATGAATAGCTAAAGTGTTAGGTCCGGGTCCAGGTCCAAATGGTTTTGTTTTTTCGTCTTTATTCTACCAGATAAGAAAATTCTAACTCACAACTCATCAGAACTGGCAGAAAATGTTTTCTGGCTCTGACAAATGGATGGATTGAAATTATAGAGAAATTTCCAACTGAGGACTCTACTTTCAGCATTCTGTCAAGGACTAAATCAAGGAATATAACACACTCAAAAGCTGGACTGTTGTACGCTTCCACTTGGGAGTTAGGGGCAAATGGTTTCCATTCTTTGGTTGCATTTGACTCTGGAAAGCATTCCCACTGTTACAGCATATGTATGTGGTTTTATAATGTGCCCAATATGATGTCATTATTTTTTTCCTCTAAAGATGGAAGAAAATTGAATATTTGGTGTTTGAAAAGTCATACACACAGTGATAGAGCTGTTTGCACCAGAGCTTGGTTTGCTTAAGAAATTCTCTTATCTCCCACATTAAAAATTAAGTTAATTTTGGCTCTGAAGTGACAGAATCAGGCTATTAACAAAAACAACTAGACTGCAACACATGTTCCTTTAGCAAACCACTGGAAGTCATAGAAACGGTCTTTATTACCCCAATACTTAAGAATAGGAAGCATATTAATGGCCACTATAACACTTAGGACATAAATATGTTGCAGGTCAAACAAAAACACAGAGCCTGGAAGAAGAGAGAGGCTTCTTTTTCTGCATCACACAAATTTCCAAGCTGGTACCAAAGCTCTGTCCCATACAATCGTCAGATGTCTATGCTCCTTCTCTCCCTTAGCTTAGTGTTCTTCTGGAGTGTTGCCCTTGTAGGCGTAACTCAGGGGAGCCCACCAGATTCAAACTTAGAAAAAAGAAGGGCAAGTACAAACCTCAGAGGTTGTACATGTGATTTGTGCATGTATCTCATCTGGGTGAGCACAGCCATACAGCCACCCCTATGGCAGGAGAGGCTGGAAAATGCCACCTTTACTCTGGGTGCCGTGTGCACAGCTAACAGTCTAACACCATAGAAAAGAGAGCAAGTGGATATCAAACACGTTTAGCAGTCTCTGCCAGAGCCGCCAACTAGTCCCTGCGAATGAAGCATGATGGCTTTGACCTTTCATGGTAACCTTTTATTCCCAAGCAACACCTGTCTTTGCACACAGAACTTGTGCTCCAACAAAACTGCTTCTAACTCAGCTTTTTTTCTGGTCTTCATCATGGATCACAACTGTAAACTAAACAAACAAAAACAGATTATTTGTCTATAATAAGGGTTTTCAATGATAAACAGAATTTCTTAAAAACATCATTGAGCACTTTATCCTGATATTCTCACAGCACATATTAATATGAAACATATACATAATTTGATCCAATGGTAAAGTGAAACACTCAACTAGAGAGTTTTCTCTAGTTCCATCTGAAATTGGGAACTTGTTGGTTCTGGCAACAGGATCCTCCAAGGGGTGAGCCTGGTTTCCAGCACCCGTTGTCTAGAAAACACATTTGGGGAACGGACTTAGGGGTAGGTATCAATTATAGTCATTTTATTGCAAACAACAGCAATGGACTCTGGCTAGCTTTAAGGGGAAAAGAAAAGAATTTATCACAATGGTATCCGGGTTACTCATAGAAAAGAGAAAGATCTGTCATGAAGGACAGAACAAGACAGGGCAGCCGTGGGGATCTACTGCAAAGGCCCTCCGGGACACTTCTGCCCCAGTGAATCAGCTCTGTCATGTTTCCCCTGGTCGCTGTGCTCTAGATGCAAAGTCCTGGGAGAAGAGGCTGGAGCTTGGTGTTATGGGCTGAACTGTGCCCTCCCTTCCCCCATTCCTGTGTTGAAGTCCTAACTCCTAGTACCTCAGAATGTGATGACTATGTATGAAGAGAGGGTCTTAAAAGAGGTAATTAAGTTATAATGAGGTCATCAGAGTGGCCCTAATCCAATAGGACTGGTGTCCTTATAAGAACAGGAAATTTAGACAGAGACACCTATAGAGGGAGAATTCCACGTGAGCATGAACGTGGCCGTCTACAAGCCAAGGAGAGAGGCCTCAGAAGAAACCAGCCCTGCTGCCACCTTGATCTTGGACTTGCAGCCTCCAGATCTGTTAGAAAATAAATTTCTATTGTTTAAGTCACTCAGTCTGTGGTGCTCTGTTAGGGCAGACTGAGCAAACAAATTCATTTGGCTTATCTTTTTCTTAAGACTGCATGTACTGAAGCAGAGGCCATCTGCCAAAGGAAGGGGGAAAGTAGAAGAGGGGGAGGGAATGTCCAAAGTACAAAACATTGTACATTTCTTCCAAACAGTTGAAGGCTCCTCAGTTGGAAGAGATATTAAATTTATTCCATGTTACTCCATAAAAGAAAATTAGTGTAATTGGAAGTTCTAAGAAAATATATAATTACCTAAATGTAATAAAGAGCTGCCCAATAGAATAGAACAGAACCAACTGCCTTGTATGATAACAGAAATTAAAGCAATTACTATCATTATTATAGGCAACGTTTACTGAGTGCTACTATGTGCCGGGAACTGGGCGGGATACTTTCCCACGTTATGTTATTTGATTCAGCTAAGAACCTCATGAGCAAGTGATCATTACTATAGCTCCATTTTAAAACTAATGAAACTAAAATCAGTAAGTGAAAAAACCAGATTTTGAACCCAGGCCTAACTAAACTGGGACCTAGAATTCTTACCCTAGTAAGCAATACTAACACTAAAAGTATTCAAATAGTAGTTCAACCTGCTGTGGAAGGAGAAATTATCACTGTCATTTTCCAAACCTGTGATCTTTGCTTCAGGCCTTGATTTCTAGAGGCTCTGTACTTGTCTTTGTTTCAGCTCTGGTTAGTATGTTCTTGAGAGAAGCAGAGAATCAGATGCTTAAAAAGCAGATGTTAGTGAAAAGCTCTGGAAAGTTAAGAGATTGTTGAATATTGTGCTGTACTCTTTAAACCAGGTCAAAATTGTTACAGTAAAACAAATGTTGGGAATATTCACAAGATATTTAACTCCTACCTATGTCAGGAGAAAAGGCCCCCAAGTTAGATGTTTATATGTTTCCTATCTTAAAAACATTCTGTTCTGTATCTTGTAAGCATAGAAGTGACCCAATGCTAAATTTTTTATAACAAGTCTGCTTTTGGAGGCCAGACTAAAATGTTTAGCACTACCACCTACATAATGCAATCATTCCAGTTAGGGTTGCATCTGCCAGCCTAGGCTGTGCATCAAAAGACCTGGGAAAGGACTTCCGTGGTGGCACAGTGGTTGGGAGTCCGCCTGCCGAGGCAGGGGACGCAGGTTCGTGCCCCGGCCCAGGAGGATCCCACATGCCGCGGAGCGGCTGCGCCTGTGGGCCATGGCCGCTGAGCCTGCGCATCCGGAGCCTGTTGCTCCGCGGCGGGAGAGGCCACGGCAGTGAGAGGCCCGCGTACCACAAAACAAAACAAAACAAAAACCTGGGAAAGCTGCTAAACAATATATAAGCCCATTTATGGGCTTCATTCCCATAAATGGTAACTCAGGTGGCCTGGAATTGGGCCTGGGCATGGGTATTTTTGGAATGCTCCCCCATTGCTTATAATATGCAACCAGGGTTGAGAACCACTGCCTAAGAACTATATAATCTAACTGCACCTAGAACTAAAAATGAAACTCCATTTTTCTTTAAGAAACCTACCTGAATTTTTTTAAGTCAGAAAAGCATCAAACGCTGACTCTGGCTTTTATACTACCTGACAAAAGATCTGACGGTATTAGTAAATCCATCCTGTCAAACAACATGAGTCTGAAACTTTCTCGTTCACTACCAATGGTGCAGGAGATTCCTGACATAGGTGCAAATTTTCACCAAAAGATACCTATATATTTTTTTGTTCTAGATTATTACCCTTTCATATTCTGCTTAGTTAAAAAATTTTTTTTATGTACATGAAGGGAAGTTGCTTAGAAATGGGACTTAAGTTAATGTGTTCTTATCTACTGCAATAAAAAACAGCCACAAACCCTCACTGGCAGAAAACATGAAATGTTCACTGTTCATGCATCCGGGGTGACTTCAGGCTGAGCTCAGTGGTCCTGCTGATCTTGGCTGGACTAGTTCACACAGCTGAGGGTCAGCTGGCCAGTGGCTGATCCAGCTGACTGGGCATGACCGGGGTGACTTGGCTGTGTTCACACTTCTCACATCCTCCGGCAGTTTAGCCTAAAGATATTCTCATGGTGACGGCAGAGGTGCTAAGAGGAAGCCACAGATGCAATCCCTTTTCAAGACTTGGCTTGTGTCAAGTCAGCGAACACCCATTAGCCAAAGCATTCACCTGAGCCCATTCACCTGCCCTAAGGGGCAGGCAGTCACTCCGCCCACTGCAATGAGAGGGCAGAAGGTGTGAACGCAGGGAGGGAGAAAGAACTGGAGCCACCGTCGTGATTCTACAACTGCTGGAAAAGACAAATCCAGTAACATCAAGCCCTGCGACGGAGGACAGGGACCAGAAAAAGATGACGATGTGGCGAAATACCGTGTGGGCAATACCTCAACGCAATAAAGGCTATACATGATAAGCCCACAGATAACATTATACTCAATGGAGGAAAACTGAAAACTTTTCCTCTGAGATCAAGGAACAAGAAAAAGATGCCCTCCCTCAACACTCCTATCCAATATGTTTGCTAGTCCTAACTAGGGCAATTAGCAAGACAAAGAAATAAAAGACATCAAGATCAGAAAGGAAGAAGTAAAACTGTTGCTATTTGCTGATGATATAATTTTATATATAGAAAGCCCCAAGGAGTGAACCAAAAAACTGCTGGAACTAATCAACAATTTCAGTAAAGTTGCAGGATATAAAATCAACATACAGAAATCAGTTGCTTAGTTGTATTCCTTTACATGAATGATGAAACATCTGAAAAAGAAATAAAGAGAACTATCCCATTAGCAATAGCATCAAAAATGATAAAATACTTAGGAATAAAAGTAGGAAGTGAAAGTAGGAAAGTACAAGACTTTACTGAAAGAGACTGAAGAAGACAAACAAATGGAAAGACATCTCACACTCATGGATCAGAAGAAATAATACCATTAAAACGTCCATACTACTCAAAGCCATCTACAAATTCAACACGCCCCCCCGCCCCCCCCAAAAAATACCAAAGGCATTCTTTACAGAAATAGAAGAAACAATCCTAAAATTTTCATGGAACTGAATAGCCAAAGGAATTCTGAGAAAAAAGGACAAAATTTCCTGATTTCAAATGACACCACAAAGCTGTAGTAGTAAAAACAGTATGATATTGGCACAAAAATAGATACATAGACCAATGGAACAGAATAGAGAGCCCAGAATTAAATCTCAGCACACACGATTAACTAATATTAAACAAGGGAGTCAAGAACACCCACTGGGGAAAGGTCAGTCTCTTCAATAAATAGGCTGGGAACACTGGAGAGACACATGCAGAACAATGGAATTTGACCCCAATCTCAACACCAGTCACAAAGATGGACTCAAAATGGAGCAAAGACTTAAACACAGACCCGATACCATAAAACTCCTAGAAGAAAATGTAGGGGAAAAGTCCTCAGTATTGGTCTTGACAATGATTTTTTGGAAATGACACCAAAAGCTCAAACAATACGAACAAAAATCAATAAACTGAACTACAAGCAAACTCAAAAGCTCCCACATAGCAAAAGAAACAATTAACAAAATAAAAGGAATAGGAGAAAAATTTTGCAAACCATATATCAGATAAGGGGTTAATATTCAAAATATATAAAGAACTCATATAACTTAATAACAAAAAACCCAAACAATCCAATTAAAGAATAGGCAGAAGAACTAAATAGACATTTTTCCAAAGAGGATATCAAAATGGCCAACAGGCATATGAAAAGATGCTCAACGTCACTAATCATCAGGGAAATTCAAGTTGAACCCACCATGAGCTATCACCTCACACCTGTTATAATGGTTATGATCAAGAAAACAAGAGACAACAGATGCTGATGAGGATGGTGAAAAGGGAACAATTATGCACTGTTGGTGGGAATGTAAATTGGTCCCATCACCATGGAAAAAATATGGAGGTTCCTCAAAAAATTAAAAATATATCTACCGTATGATCCAGCAATTCCACTACTGGGCATATACCCAAAGGAAATGAAAACAGTATTTTAAAGATATATATGCACTCCCATGTTTACTGCAGCATTATAAACAATACCCAAGATATGGAAACAACCTAGCTGCCCATCAGCAGATGAATAAATTAAAAAAAGATCTGGTATATATAAACAGTGGGATTTTATTCAGCCATGAGGAAAGAAGATACCCTGCCATTAGTGACAACACAGGTGGACTTTAAGTACGTTATGCTAAGTGAGATAAGTCAGACAGAGAAAGACAAGTACTGTATGATTAATCTTATACACAGAATCTAAAAATGTCAAATTCGTAAAAATCAGAGAGTAAAATGGCAGTTACCAGGGGATAGGGGTGTGGGGATAAGATTGATATTGTTTAAGGGTACGAACCTGCAATGAGCAGTAAATAAGCCACAGAGATCTACGTACAGTATAATAAATATAGACAACAATATTGTATTATAATTATGTAATGTGATAAATACCACTACAATGGCAATCATATTACATTATACAAATGTATCAAAGCAACAAATTGTACACCTTAAATGTACACAATGTTATATGTCAAACATATTCAATTAAAAAATGTTGGGGACTTCCCTGGTGGCGCAGTGGTTAAGAATCCGCCTGCCAATCAATGCAGGGGACACGGGTTCGAGCCCTGGTCCGGGAAGATCCCACATGCCACGGAGCAACTAAGCCCATGCGCCACAACTACTGAGCCTGCGTTCTGGAGCTCGTGAGCCACAACTACTGAAGCCCACATGCCACAACTACTGAAGCCCGCGTTCCTAGAGCCCGTGCTCAGCAACAAGAGAAGCCACCGCAATGAGAAGCCCGTGCACCGCAACAAAGAGTAGCCCTCGCTCAGAGCAAGTAGAGAAAGCCTGCACACAGCAACAAAGACCCAATGCGGCCAAAAATAAATAAGTAAACAAATAAAAATTTAAAAAAAATGTTGGAAAGATAGAATTTTTAAACAGAAATAGAGACCAATGGTTGTAATTTTGTTAAATACCAGAGAATAGGAAGGAAGGACTCGGCTCCTTCTTTCTACTATCCATCATCTGTCTAAATATGACTGTTAAACCCTATGAAATATGGATAAATTATAATACATTCAAGGAAATGTGAAGAAAAAATGATACTGTGAGTGTATTTCCAAGCACACAATTAAACTGTATCATAATATATCAGTGAAGACACTGAAATTATCAGGGAATAAACATGTATTTGAGTCAACTATTAAGACATACATGAATTAGGTACAAGACACTATATTCTTAAATCTCTTAATAATTTGACAGTCAAGTTTGAGTTGCTATTCTATCAAATTTCATATTATTTGTTTACCTGACTTTAAGTAATACAACAGACGCTTGGAGGATATTATTAAAATAAGGAGCCGGGCATCTTCCTAACAGCTTAGACCACAGTTCATTTGGTCTTCTCAATTTCAGTTAGGTATTTCTTTAAACGATTTCATTTATATACAAATCCAAATAAATGTGGTTCTTAGACCTTTTATCATCCCCAAATTTGGCCTGGCTCTTGATCTGAATAAACAGATACAGTTTTTTAAACTTTTCAAAAATACTTTGAACTGACTGCATGATTTTTAGTGAAATTATCACATTATTTTGAAGATTTGGAATACAAAAGATGAGTTTCTGCATAAACGCTAAAATTGCTTTCTGTTTGGATCAGATTAATTACAGAAATAAAGGAACAACTTGTTACTAACTATCCCCACACAGGACACAAAAGAATGGAAATCTGTGTTAGAATTTTAAAATCTGGCATACTTAAGATAATAAGAGATTACAAAGTACACATGGTTTTTTAATGTTTAGCTATCATTTTTTCCACATTAAAGAGTACTTGCCATAAATGTGTTACATACATGTGGTATCAGAACATCAGTATACTTTTTAGACAAGAACATTTTTGTACTTGAAGGAAACTTACAGGTCACCCTATTTAGCCCCTCAATTTATAGGGCTGGAAAGTAACTGTCAAATAAGTTGAAGTGATTTGCCTAAAATCATGCAGCAATGTAACCATCATCATAATATCTAATACTTACGTAGTCTACAAAGCATTTTACATTCACTGCGTCCACTAATTTTAATAACAACTCTGTTAAAGGATGCAGTACAGTTTTCATCATCTTTATTTTTTAGATGACCTAAACCAAGGCACAGAGATATTAAATAATTTACCCAATGTCACCAAACTACAAAGGGACAGAACAGCCCTTATATAACTCTGCTTCATTACAGCATCAAAGTAACCCAGTTGACAAGCTAAAACCACAGTGAGATCCACTACACACCCATTAGAATTAGAATTTCTAGACTCAAAAGACTGACTGCACCAAGTGCTGGTAAGGATGTAGGGGGCAGGGGACTCATACTTTGCTGGTGGGATGTGACACAGTGCAGCCGTTCTGGATAGCAAGGATGTAGGGGACAGGGGACTCATACTTTGCTGGTGGGATGTGACACAGTGCAGCCGTTCTGGATAGCAAGGATGTAGGGGACAGGGGACTCATACTTTGCTGGTGGGATGTGACACAGTGCAGCCGTTCTGGATAGCAGTTTGGCAGCTCCTTTAAAAGTTAAGCATACACCCACCTGCGGCTGACTCTTTCCACCCTAGCTATTTACCCAAGAGAAGAGAAAGCACATGTCCTACACAAGCTGCATAGCACAAATGCTCACAGAAACTTTTCTGGAATAGTTCTGAACTGGAAACAGGACACAGATGACTCTCAGAATAATTATGCTGATTGAAAGAAAAGCCAGACAAAAAAGAGTAGATGATCTATGATTCCACGTACTTAAAACGTTCTAAAATTCCAACTAATCTTTAGCGACAAGAAGCCAGTGGGGTAATGGGAGGGCAGGAAGGATCTGGAAAGAATACAAAGGACCAAAAGAAAACCCGAGGGTGGGGCTTGCCTGGTGGCGCAGTGGTTGAGAGTCCGCCTGCCGATGCAGGGGACATGGGTTCGAGTCCTGGTCTGGGAGGATTCCACATGCCGCGGAGCAACGAAGCCCGCGTGCCACAGCTGCTGAGCCGAGGCGGGCTGTTGAGGCCCACGCGCCTGGAGCCTGCGCTCCTCAGAGGGAGAAGCCACCGCGGTGAAAGAACGAAGAGTAGCCCCCGCTCTTCGCAACTAGAGAAGGCCTGCGTGCAGCAACGAAGACCCAACGCAGCCAAAAATAAATTAATTAAATAAAAATTAAAAATAAACCAAAACGAGGGTGATGGAAATGTTCATTACTGTCTGTGGTGATGCTTTCACGAGTGTATACATGTCAAAATTCATCAAATTGTACACTTTAAAATATGCAATATGCTATGTTTCAGTATATATGTCTACCTTGATAAAGTTGTTAAAAAGTGGCCCGGATGAAGTCAAGATTCTGAAAAATCTACTTAATTACAGAAAAATCTACTCAAACTTGCTAGCTCACACCGATCCAACAAACGACTTTCTACTTTTTTGGTTGAAATAAATAACTTAAAAGTACACATATAAACAACAGTAACAATAGCACTGTCACACTTTCATGCCTTTTAAGGCAATTGCAATGACCTCTGCTCCTTCTAAGCCCCCATAACACTATAAATTCTAAAAAAAGTTAGCTGTGCATTTTGTTGATTTGCTTTGTTTTAGTAAAAGCAAGGATTCGATTGGAGAGGCATGCTTAACCCATGCTGGTGGGAGTGCAAATTAGAATAATCTTTTTGGGACACAATCTGGCACAGATGTTCCAAGGATTTTAAAAACTATCCTAGTTTTTGGTCAGATAATTACACATTTGGCAGTTTAGCCAAAGAAAATGATCTCAAAACAGAAAGATTTTTTGCAAAGATTGCTCCTCCAAGCATTATTTACAATAGCCAAAAATGGAAACAAATTTAAGGTCCAAAAATAGGGGGAGTTCTTTAATAAATCATGTTACATTCACTCACTGGACTATTACCTAGCAATTAAATAATTTGTAATTTTTTGGGAGAATCACCTGAAGACTTTCCCAGAAAAAGTGAAGCCAACTTGCAAAATGTCCTTCCCCTTAAAACTAATGAAATGAGCAAAAATAGGTAAAAACAGAAGGAGAAAGCCAGCACTCAGAAGGTCAGCTTCTTATAATAATACTTGAAAAGTGGTAGTCAGGGCAAGAGAGAGACCAATACATTATGTCATTTGGATGAGTTCCGAGCTCTCCAGACAGTGGGGAAGCGAAAAAGGAGAGCTGATGGCATCCTAAACATTCTTGTGAATCCTATTCAGTTTGGGGAGAGGCTCATTTGGGATAGAGGAGAGGCAGTGTGGACAAGAAAAGCAGCAAACTCTTGCAGAAGCAAGAGCCTTTGGTCAGCATCTCGCCACTGACAGGGGAAGGTGTTTGGCTCTCTGTTCTTGATTTTCTTGACCAGGAGAAGACATGGCAGCCACTGCAAGCAGTCAGCATGAGGTGCAGAGAGCAGGAAACGCCGATTTACCAGGACAGAAAGAAAAGGAGAATGGAGAACAAGGCAAGTCCACTTGCAGGAGTAGGAAGATGGAGTGGAGAGACCCAGGGGAACCTCCTACAGCCCCGTCTAAGAACTCCTGGACCAAAATCCTTGGGATTTTCCCCTCTTAAAACCCCTGAGACATCCCAGCATTATTGGAAAAAGGTAAAAAGTGGAAACAACCCAAATGCCCATTAACTGATGTTGAATAAACAAAATGTGCTATAGCTATGAAACAGAATTGTATTTGGAAATAAAAAAAGATGGAACTTCCCTGGTGGTGCAGTGGTTAAGAATCTGCCTGCCAGTGCAGAGGACACGGGTTCGAGCCCTGGTCCGGGAAGTTCCCACATGCCGCGGAGCAACTAAGCCCGTGCACAACTACTGAGCCTGTGCTCTAGAGCCTTCGAGCCACAACTACTGAGCCAGCAAGCCAAAACTGCTGCAGCCCATGCATCTAGAGCCCATGCTCTGCAACAAGAGAAGCCACTGCAATAAGAAGCCTGTGCACTGCAACAAAGAGTAGCCGTTGCTTGCCACAACTAGAGAAAGCCCGCACGCAGCAATGAAGACCCAACGCAGCCAAAAATAAACAAACAAATAAAGAAATCTTTTAAAAAAAGAGATGAAGTACATCCACATGCTACATGCTACAATGTGGATAAAGAAAAGGTGGTATATACATACAATGGAATATTATTCAGCCTTAAAATGAAGGAAATCCTGCCATATGTGACAACACAGATGGACCTTGAGGACATCATGCCAAGTTAAATAAATCAGTCACAAAAGGACAAATACTACATGATTCCACTTACATGAGGAGTCTAAAACAGTCAAATCCATAAAAGCAAATAATATAACAGTGGGCCCCAGGGGTTGGGGTGGGAGAACTGCAGAGCCGCTCATCGGCGTGTATAAATTTCAGTTATGCAAGACGAGTAAGTTCTAGAGAGCTGCTGTACAACACTGCACCTGCAGACAAAAGTACCACAGTACACACGCAGAAATCTGCTAAGAGGAGAGCTCTCACATTAAGAGTTCCTGTCACAGTTAAAAACAGCAGCAACAGAAAACATGGGTGAACCTTGAAGACATCATGCCGAGTGAAAGAAGCCAATCACTAAAGGTCATATACTGCAGGAGCCCATCTATATACAATGTCCTGAAAGTGCAAATCCATAGAAAGTAGATGAGTGATTCCCAGGAAAGTAGGCTGCAGGTGGGGGAAGAAGGGGCAATGGGGAGGGACTGCTAACGGGGGAGGCTTTCTTTTGGAGATAATGAAACTGTTCTAAAATTAGTGGTGATGGTTGTACAACTCTGTGAATATACCAAAAACACTGAGCTGTACACTTTAAAAGAATGGATTTTATGGTGTGTGAACTATATTTTAATAAAACTATTATTTTCTAGAAGAAGCCAAAGAAGAGGACGGACAGCTCCTGGGGCAAGCTGGTGGGAGTGAAGGGAGTGACTTAGCTGAAGGGCTACATCCTGTCTAAGAGTCTAGGCAATGCCACTGCCTGGATGGAATTAATCCATTACAGGGCTTTATGTTAAATTGTAGAAGAGAGACCCAAACTCATTCACTAAATATGATTGATCGGGTATTCACGGCACTTCCCCTCTTTATCCAGACCCTCAGGCTTCCAGAAAGCAGCCAGAACAACACCCCACTCCGACATTCTGAGATTTCGGCAAAGCCAGAAGGGAACCGAGATGACTCACTCACAGATGAAAGAGAACACCTTGGTAGAGCTGCCTACGGAAAAGAAATAACATGTTTACAGCAAAGAAAATAATGGAGAGCATCACAGAAAGATAAAAGGTGAGCCATCCTTGGTCATAGGAAACACCACTCAAGGACTAAAAGAAAATTCCATGTAAAATAATAAAACAACATGTTCTAAAGAACATGAAAGTACATAAATTTTTAAAATAAGACTTTAGAACCACGGAAATTGTGGTTTAAAAAATAATACAATCATTACAAAACAAGCAATTACAGTAAAAGACACTTCTGATATAAGGCTAAATTTAAAAGATACAAATATATATATATATACATATATATACATATTATGATTACAAATATTTATTTAATAGGATTACAAGAAAATTCCCAAGCCTGTTAAAAGTCACTGTTTTAAGGTGATTGGATCTTTTTTCCTTCCTTTCATGCTTTTGCATTTTCCAAGTTTTCTCTAATATGCATATATTACTTTTATACCATATATCTTAAAAGATACTGGTTTCTAAGTGGCACGTCGGAGGACATGCTTGTTCACACAAGTGCTATGTGAACACTGTGTGGCAGCAACAGACTCACAATTTAATGGCAGACTGACTAAAACTACGTGAAGGTTTATGTAGTTTTTCCTCCCCATATCTCATGGAAATTTCAAAGGGAATAAACACTAAAAGGAATGAGTCCATAACAGTGCTAGAAACCAAGGACAAGTATTATCATCAAACCACATATGCTGAAGAATTTCTGTAGGACAAAAAGCAAATGAAATTGGAGTTAAGAAGAAACCAGAGGTAAGTGTCCATAACCCCAAGCACGTGTAGGTGAGGACTGTCGGAGAGCAAGTTACCATCTTCCCATCAAGAACACTCTCAGAAACTGGAAGACAGCGGAAGAGTAGGACACGGAGATCACCTTCCTCCCCACAGATACACCAGAAATACATCTACACGTGGAACAACTCCTACAGAACACCTACTGAACACTGGCAGAAGACCTCGAACCTCCCAAAAGGCAAGAAACTCTCCACGTACCTGGGTAGGGCAAAAGAAAAAAGAATAAAGAGAGACAAAACGATAGGGAAGGGACCTGCACCAGTGGAAGGGAGCCGTGAAGGAGGAAAAGTTTCCACACACTAGAAGCCCCTTCGCGGGCGGAGACTGCGGGTGGCGGAGGGGGGAAGCTTCGGAGTTGCAGAGGACAGCGCAGCAACGGGTGCGGAGGACAAAGCGGGTAGATCCCCGCACAGAGGATTGGCACCGACTGGCACTCACCAGGCCGAGAGGCTTGTCTGCTCACCAGCCGGGGCGCACGAGGCTGCGAGCTGAGGCTCGGGCTTCGGTCGGAGCGCAGGGAGAGGACTGGGGTTGGCGGCGTGAACACAGCCTGCAGGGGGTTAGTGCACCACGGCTGGCCGGGAGGGAGTCCGGGGAAAAGTCTGGACCTGCTGAAGAGGCAAGAGGCTTTCTCTTCCCTCTTTGTTTCTTGGTGTGCGAGGAGAGGGGATTAAGAGAGCTGCTTAAAGGAGAGCCAGAGACGGGCGCGAGCCGCAGCTAAAAGCGTGGACCCCAGAGATGGGCAGGAGACGCTAAGGCTGCTGCTGCCGCCACCAAGAAGCCTGTGTGCGAGCACAGGTCACTGTCCACACCCCCTTCCGGGGAGCCTGTGAAGCCCACCACTGCCAGGGTCCCGGGATCCAGGGACAACTTCCCTGGGACAACTCACCGCGCGCCTCAGGCTGGTGCAACGTCACGCCGGCCTCAGCAGCCGCAGGCCCGCCCCGCACGCCGTGCCCCTCCCTCCCCCCAGCCTGAGTGAGCCAGAGCCCCCGAATCAGCGGCTCCTTTAACCCCGTCCTGTCCGAGCGAAGAACAGACGCCCTCCGGCGACCTACACGCAGAGGCGGGGCCAGATCCAAAGCTGAGCCCCGGGAGCTGTGCGAACAAAGAAGAGAAAGGGAAATCTCTCCCAGCAGCCTCAGAAGCAGCGGATTAAAGCTCCACAATCAACTTCCTGTACCCTGCATCTGTGGAATACCTGAATACACAACGAATCATCCCAAATTAAGGAGCCGTGTGGATGAAAGGCTCTTGGTGCTGCAGCCAGGAGTCAGTGCTGTGCCTCTGAGGTGGGAGAGCCAACTTCAGGACACTGGTCCACAAGAGACCTCCCAGCTCCACATAATATCAAACGGCGAAAATCTCCCAGAGATCTCCATCTCAACACCAGCACCCAGCTTCACTCAACGACCAGCAAGCTACAGTGCTGCACATCCTATGCCAAACAACTAGCAAGACAGGAACACAACCCCACCCATTAGCAGAGAGGCTGCCTAAAATCATAATAAGTCCACAGACACCCCAAAACACACCACCAGACGTGGACCTGCCCACCAGAAAGACAAGATCCAGCCTCATCCACCAGAACACAGGCACTAGTCCCCTCCACCAGGAAGCCTACACAACCCACTGAACTAACCTTAGCCACTGGGAACAGACACTAAAAACAATGGAATCTACGAACCTGCAGCCTGTTAAAAGGAGACCCCACACACAGTAAGATAAGCAAAATGAGAAGACAGAAAAACACACAGTAGATGAAGGAGCAAGATAAAAACCCACCAGACCTAACAAATGAAGAGGAAATAGGCAGTCTACCTGAAAAAGAATTCAGAATAATGATAGTAAAGATGATCCAAAAGCTTGGAAATAGAATAGACAAAATGCAAGAAACATTTAACAAGGACCTAGAAGAACTAAAGATGAAACAACCAACGATGAACAACACAATAAATGAAATTTAAAATTCTCTAGAAGGGATCAATTACAGAATAACTGAGGCAGAAGAACGGATAAGTGACCTGGAAGATAAAAGAGTGGAAATAACTACTGCAGAGCAGAATAAAGAAAAAAGAATGAAAAGAACTGAGGACAGTCTCAGAGACCTCTGGGACAACATTAAACGCACCAGCATCCAAATTATAGGGGTTCCAGAAGAAGAAGACAAAAAGAAAGGGACTGAGAAAATATTTAAAGAGATTATAGTTGAAAACTTCCCTAATATGGGAAAGGAAATAGTTAATCAAGTCCAGGAAGCACAGAGAGTCCCATACAGGATAAATCCAAGGAGAAATACGCCAAGACACATATTAATCAAACTGTCAAAAATTAAATACAAAGAAAGCATATTAAAAGCAGCAAGGGAAAAACAACAAATAACACACAAGGGAATTCCCATAAGGTTAACAGCTGATCTGTCAGCAGAAACTCTGCAAGCCAGAAGGGAGTGGCAGGACATATTTAAAGTGATGAAAGGGAAGCACCTACAACCAAGATTACTCTACCCAGCAAGGATCTCATTCAGATCTGATGGAGAAATTAAAACCTTTACAGACAAGCAAAAGCTGAGAGAGTTCAGCACCACCAAACCAGCTCTACAACAACTGCTAAAGGAACTTCTCTAGGCAAGAACCACAAGAGAAGGAAAACACCTACAATAACGAACGCAAACAATTAAGAAAATGGGAATAGGAACATACATATCGATCATTACCTTAAATGTAAATGGAGTAAATGCTCCCACCAAAAGACACAGATTGGCTGAATGGATACAAAAACAAGACCCATATATTTGCTGTCTACAAGAGACCCACTTCAGACCTAGAGACACATACAGACTGAAAATAAGGGTATGGAAAAAGATATTTCATGCAAATGGAAACCAAAAGAAAGCTGGAGTAGCAATTCTCATATCAGACAAAATAGACTTTAAAATAAAGACTATTAGAAGAAACAAAGAAGGACACTACATAATGATCAAGGGATCGATCCAAGAAGAAGATATAACAATTGTAAATATTTATGCACCCAACAGAGGAGCACCTCAATATATAAGGCAAATACTAACAGCCATAAAAGGGGAATTGACAGTAACACATTCATCGTAGGGGACTTTAACACCCCACTTTCACCAATGGACAGATCATCCAAAATGAAATAAATGAGGAAACACAAGCTTTCAATGATACATTAAACAAGATGGACTTAATTGATATTTACAGGACATTCCATCCAAAAACAACAGGATACACAATTTTCTCATATGCTCATGGAAATTCTCCAGGATAGATCATATCTTGGGTCACAAATCAAGCTTTGGTGAATTTAAGAAAATTGAAATTGTATCAAGTATCTTTTCTGACCACAACGCTATGAGACTAGATATCAATTACAGGAAAAGATCTGTAAAAAATACAAACACATGGAGGCTAAACAATAAACTACTTAATAACGAAGTGATAACTGAAGAAATCAAAGAGGAAATAAAAAAAATACCTGGAAACAAATGACAATGGAGACACGACGACCCAAAATCTATGGGATGCAGCAAAAGCAGTTCTAAGAGGGAAGTTTATAGCAATACAATCCTACCTTAAGAAACAGGAAACATCTCGAAAAAACAACCTAACCTTGCACCTAAAGCAATTAGAGAAAGAAGAACAAAAAAACCCCAAAGTTAGCGGAAGGAAAGAAATCATAAAGATCAGATCAGAAATAAATGAAGGAAACGATAGCAAAGATCAATAAAACTAAAAGCTGGTTCTTTGAGAAGATAAACAAAATTGATAAACCATTAGCCAGACTCATCAAGAAAAAAAGGGAGAAGACTCAAATCAATAGAATTAGAAACGAAAAAGGAGAAGTAACAACTGACACTGCAGAAATACAAAAGATCATGAGAGATTACTACAAGCAACTCTATGCCAATAAAATGGACAACCTGGAAGAAATGGACAAATTCTTAGAAAGGCACAACCTGCCAAGACTGAATCAGGAAGAAATAGAAAATATGAACAGACCAATCACAAGCACTGAAATTGAAACTGTGATTAAAAATCTTGCAACAAACAAAAGCCCAGGACCAGACGGCTTCACAGGTGAATTCTATCAAACATTTAGAGAAGAGCTAACACCTATCCTTCTCAAACTCTTCCGAAATATAGCAGAGAGAGGAACACTCCCAAACACATTCTACGAGGCCACCATCACCCTGATACCAAAACCAGACAAGGATGTCACAAAGAAAGAAAACTACAGGCCACTATCACTGATGAACATAGATGCAAAAATCCTCAACAAAATACTAGCAAACAGAATCCAACAGCACATTAAAAGAATCATACACCATGATCACGTGGGGTTTATTCCAGGAATGCAAGGATTCTTCAATATACGCAAATCAATCAGTGTGATAAACCATATTAACAAATTGAAGGAGAAAAACCATATGATCATCTCAATAGGTGCAGAAAAAACTTTCGACGAAATTCAACATCCATTTATGATAAAAACCCTGCAGAAAGTAGGCATAGAGGGAACTTTCCTCAACATAATAAGGGCCATATATGACAAACCCACAGCCAACATTGTCCTCAATGGTGAAAAACTGAAAGCATTTCCACTAAGATCAGGAACAAGACAAGGTTGCCCACTCTCACCACTCTTATTCAACATAGTTTTGGAAGTTTTAGCCACAGCAATCAGAGAAGAAAAGGAAATAAAAGGAATCCAAATCAGAAAAGAAGAAGTAAAACTGTTACTGTTTGCAGATGACATGATACTATACATAGAGAATCCTAAAGATGCTACCAGAAAACTGCTAGACCTAATCAATGAATTTGGTAAGGTAGCAGGAAACAAAATTAATGCACAGAAATCTCTGGCATTCCTATACACTAATGATGAAAAATCTGGAAGTGAAATCCAGAAAACACTCCCATTTACCATTGCAACAAAAAGAATAAAATATCTAGGAATAAACCTACCTAAGGAGACAAAAGACCTGTATGCAGAAAATTATAAGACACTGATGAAAGAAATTAAAGATGATACAAATAGATGGAGGGATATACCATGTTTTTGGATTGGAAGAATCAACATTGTGAAAATGACTCTACTACCCAAAGCAATCTACAGATTCAGTGCAATCCCTATCGAACTACCACTGGCATTTTTCACAGAACTAGAACAAAAAATTTCACAATTTGTATGGAAACACAAAAGACCCCGAATAGCCAAAGCAATCTTGAGAACGAAAAACGGAGCTGGAGGAATCAGGCTCCCTCACTTCAGACTATACTACAAAGCTACAGTAATCAAGACAGTATGGTACTGGCACAAAAACAGAAAGATAGATCAATGGAACAGGATAGAAAGCCCAGAGACAAACCCACGCACATATGGTCACCTTATCTTTGATAAAGGAGGCAGGAATGTACAGTGGAGAAAGCACAGCCTCTTCAATAAGTGGTGCTAGGAAAACTGGACAGGTACATGTAAAAGTATTAAATTAGATCACTCCCTAACGCCATACACAAAAATAAACTCAAAATGGATTAAAAACCTAAATGTAAGGCCAGAAACTATCAAACTCTTAGAGGAAAACATAGGCAGGACACTCTATGACATAAATCACAGCAAGATCCTTTTTGACCCACCTCCTAGAGAAATGGAAATAAAAACAAAAATAAACAAATGGGAGCTAATGAAACTTCACAGCTTTTGCACAGCAAAGGAAACCATAAACAAGACCAAAGGACAACCCTCAGAATGGGAGAAAATATTTGCAAATGAAGCAACTGACAAAGGATTAATCTCCAAAATTTATAAGCAGCTCATGCAGCTTAATAACAAGAAAACAAAAAACCCAGTCCAAAAATGGGCAGAATACCTAAACAGACATTTCTCTAAAGAAGATATACAGACTGCCAACAAACACATGAAAGAATGCTCAACATCACTAATCATTAGAGAAATGCAAATCAAAACTACAATGAGATATCATCTCACACCAGTCAGAATGGCCATCATCAAAAAATCTAGAAACAATAAATGCTGGAGAGGGTGTGGAGAAAAGGGAACCCTCTTGCACTGTTTGTGGGAATGTAAATTGATACAGCCACTGTGGAGAACAGTATGCAGGTTCCTTAAAAAACTACAAATAGTACTGCCATATGACCCAGCAATCCCACTACTGGGCACATACCCTGAGAAAACCAGAATTCAAAAAGAGTGATGTACCAAAATGTTCACTGCAGCTCTATTTACAATAGCCCAGAGATGGAAACAACCTACGTGTCCATCATTGGATGAATGGATAAAGAAAATGTGGCACATATATACAACGGAATATTACTCAGCCATAAAAGGAAACGAAATTGAACTATTTGTAATGAGGTGGATAGACCTAGAGTCTGTCATACAGAGTGAAGTAAGTCAGAAAGAGAAAAACAAATACCGTATGCTAACACATATATATGGAATTTAAGAAAAAAAATTTCATGAAGAACCTAGGGGTAAGACAGGAATAAAGACACAGACCTACTAGAGAATGGACTTGAGGATATGGGGAAGGGGAAGGGTAAGCTGTGACAAAGCGAGAGAGAGGCATGGACATATATACACTACCAAACGTAAGGTAGATAGCTAGTGGGAAGCAGCTGCATAGCACAGGGAGATCAGCTCGGTGCTTTCTGATCGCCTGGAGGGGTGGGATAGGGATGGTGGGAGGGAGGGAGACACAAGAGGGAAGAGACATGGGAACATATGTATATATATAACTGATTCATTTTGTTATAAAGCAGAAACTAACACACCATTGTAAAACAATTATACTCCAATAAAGATGTTAAGAAAAAAAAAAAGAATACTCTCAGCAACCTCGGTGAAAGGCTAAAGTGAGCCATGCACTTTTAGACAGGTACTCAAAATTTTGCAGAAGTACTCATCTAGGACCCCACAGAAAGTGTGGCATTTTCACCGGAATAGAGCCTGAAAAACTGTTCTCTAAATAAAGCAGGGAAAGTATAACTGTGGGACCCTTATGGAGCCAGAGGCTAAATTTGGCTATTAAAAGAAGAAAAGTAGGGCTTCCCTGGTGGCACAGTGGTTGAGAGTCCACCTGCCGATGCAGGGGACACGGGTTCGTGCCCCTGTCTGGGAAGATCCCACATGCCGCGGAGCGGCTGGGCCCGTGAGCCATGGCCGCTGAGCCTGCACGGCCGGAGCCTGTGCTCCGCAACGGGAAAGGCCACAGCAGTGAGCGGCCCGCGTACCGCAAAAGAAAAAAAAAAAAAAGAAGAAGAAGAAAAGCAGTGGAAGAAGCTCCATACACTTACGAAAGACAAATTTTCAGATTCAAAGATATGCCCAAGGCAAGATGGGCTGAGCAAGATAACAAAGAGCAAGCCAGACGGCCTGACGTAGCCTGTTTCTCAGAGAACAGAAAAAGCAGAAAAAAAAAAAGAACCCAAATTATTTTATGAGGCTAGTATATCCTTGACACCAGAACTAGATAAGGACCATAGAGGCATAAAGAAGAAATTGATCTCACCTTGGATACAGATGCAAAATCAACTCAGCAGTGTACAAAAAATAATAATACAGAATGACATCGAAGATTGTACCCTATTAGCAACAAGGTGTTTCAAGTTTAATAAAATCAAATAACATAATCTAACAAATCAAAAGATTAAAGTAGAAAAAACTGACAGTTATTTCCATAATTGAAAAAATGTTTGATAAAATTCGAGTTGCATCATTAAAAAAGATAAAACCCTAGCAAACTAGGACTGGAAGGTAGAAAAAATAATTAGTTATGCCATCAGTCACCTGCACTTCTTCCCTCCTAAAAGAACCGCCACCTTTACTCACTGTCCCCTCATGGCAGTCGTGGTGGTGTTCAGATATGTCCACAAGAGCTTTGATTGTTCTCCCTCAATAGTGGAGCCTACCTAGTGACTGAAGTGTGACTGGCTTGAGAGATTATGTCATAAACAACAGTGCAGCTTCTTCCCTGCTGTCTCCGTGGGGCTTGCCTCGTCCGAGCAGCCCTATGAAGAGGCTCCACGGCGCGAACGGAGGCCCCCGGAGGCCACGGTGGTGAGCTGTTCTGGAAGACAGCCTCCGTCTGACAGCCTTATGTAACCTCACTGAAGACCCCTCAGCCATAACCACCAGCTAAGCACCCCCGAGTCCAACTGTCACAGACTGTGTGAAATGATGAAGGGTTGCTGTCTTAACCTGCTAAATTCGGCGAGTAATTTGTTAGGCAAGTAATGCAATCGATCTTCCAGGAAGGCTGGGATCCCCCAGACCCAAGGGCAGGCCTTCACTGAAGCAAGCTAATCATGGTGGCCTTTGGTTTATGACTCAATTTTGGATGGTGACACATTAGTGTAAGTATGCTTCCGAGGGTTGGAAAGGCTTCCTCACTCTGAAAGAGTCAAAATACTCCCACTTCTGCCTCAAAAGTTGCTATCTGAGTCAGACACATGGAACAGTGGTGGCAGTGTCTAGACCATGAGGGAAGGCAGGAGTACCTAAATGGGAACAGAACAGGCTGAGAGCTGGAGAGCGAAAAGAGCCAGGAACCCAGCCCTGAATTCCTGGAAACGCTGACGTTCTTAAGGGAGGGAACAGATGCCTTTGGAGGTTCAGCCCGTTTTAACGAGGCTTTCTGGTTACTTGCAGCTGACAGCACCCCGACTGAGCCAAAAGAAACCTCTTGTATTAGTCAGCAGGGGCTGCGTAGCAGAACACTACTGACTGGGTGACTTAAGCAACAGAAATCTGTTTCTCAGCATTCCTGAGGGTAAAAGTCTGGGATCAAGGTGCCAGCATGCTCTGGTTCTGGTGAGGACCCACCTCCTGGCTTGCAGATGGCCACTGTCTCACGTGTCCCCACATGGCAAGACCCCTTCTTCTTATGAGGACACTAATCCCATGATGGGTGCCTCGCCCTATGACCTCATG
The DNA here is from genome assembly GCF_963455315.2 of Globicephala melas. Taxonomy (NCBI): domain Eukaryota; kingdom Metazoa; phylum Chordata; class Mammalia; order Artiodactyla; family Delphinidae; genus Globicephala; species Globicephala melas. The sequence continues at coordinate 360,871 of NC_083315.2, read as the reverse complement.
TAAACCCAATGACCTCCCAAAGGCCCCACCTCCAAACATCAGCTCACTGGGGCTTAGGGCTTCAACATATGAAATTCGGGGGGACACAAGCAATTGAGTCCATATGACTCTTTTAATCTGACAAAGGATATCTATCAAAACCCACAGTAAATATTACATTTGCTGGTAAAACTACAGAAACAGTCCCACTAAAAATAAGATCAAGACAAGGATACTTGATATCACCACTTTCATTGAACATGCACTTGGAAGTCCTAGTAAATGGAAGGAGAAAAAAAAGTATATGACTTGGAAAGAAAGTGTTAAAAGTGTCCTTTTTATGATAAATGGCTATGATTGTACAGAAGTCCAAAGGTATTTCAGAAAATTTTTAAATCTATTTTTGATGTAATTGTAAACTGGTAACATTGTTTAGGAGAATAATTAGAAAACATCCACTAAAATTTTAAATGCATAACATCTAATCTAGTATATCACTTGATTCTAGGACTCTTCCCTGCAAAAATTTCTCAAGGTGTGTAAAAATGCATACATACACACTTGTTTGTTTTAACATTGTTTGCAATAGAAAATTAACTGGAAATAACCTAAACACCCAACTGATAGAAGACAGCTTAATAAATTTTAGTAGGTACAATACTATGTAACTGTTTGGAAAAATGAAGTCAATTTTATGTACCAATGAAAAGTAGGGGAGAAAAGCTTGTTAAAGATCCATGTGTGTACAAATGCACCTGTAAAACTATACACCAAAGTGTTAAACAGTTACCAGGGAGATCTGAGTATTTCGTATGCACCTCTGAGTTATTTGAAATTTTTCAATGAGAAAGATTTGTTTTAAATTAATTGTTGTTGGAGTCTAGTTGCTTTACAATGTTGTATTAGTTTCTGCTGTACAGCAAAGTGAAGCAGCTCTACATATAAATATATTCCATCTTTTTTGGATTTCCTTCCTGTTTAGGTCACCACAGAGCATTGAGTAGAGTTCCCTGTGCTATACAGTAGGTTCTCGTTAGTTATCTATTTTATACATAGTAGTGTATATATGTCAATCCCAATCTCCCAGTTCATCCCCCCACTTCCCTCCTTGCTATCCATATGTCTGTGTCTGTTTCTGCTTTGCAAATAAGTTCATCTGTATCATTTTTCAGTATTCCACATATAAGTGGTATTATATGATTTTGTTTTTTCCTTTGACTTACTTCACTCTGTATCATGGTCTCTAGGTCCATCCACATCTCTGCAAATGACACAATTTCATTCCTTTTAATGGCTCAGTAATATTCCATTGTATATATGTACCACATCTTCTTTATCCATTCCTCTGTTGATGGACGTTTAGGTGGTTTCCATGTCCTGGCTATTGTAAATAGTGCTGCAAAGAACACTGGGGTGCATGTATCTTTTAAAATTATGGTTTCCTCCAGTTATATGCCCAGGAGTGGGATTGCTGGGTCATGTGGTAGTTCTATTTTTAGTTTTTTAAGCAAGTTCCATACTGTTCTCCATACTGGCTGCACCAATTTACATTCCCACCAACAGTGTGAGAGAGTTTCCTTTTCTCCACACCCTTTCCAGCATTTATTGTTTGTAGATATTTTGATGATGGCCATTCTGACTAGTGTGAGGTGATACCTCATTGTAGTTTTGATTTGCATTTCTCTAGTAATTAGTGATGTTGAGCATCTTTTCTTGTGCTTTTTGGCCATCTGTATGTCTTCTTTGGATAAATGTCTATTTAAGTCTTCTGCCTATTTTCTGATTGCATTGTTTGTTTTTTAGATATTGAGCTGCATGAGCTGTTTATATATTTTGGAGATTAATCCCCTGTCAGTTGCTTCATTTGCAAACATTTTCTCCCATTCTGACGGTTGCCTTTTCATCTTGCTTATGGTTTCCTTTTCTGTGCAAAAGGTTTTAAGTTTCATTAGGTCCCATTTGTTTACTTGTGTTTTTATTTTCATTACTTTAGAAGGTGGGTAACAAAAGATCTTGCTGCAATTTATGACAAAAATTGTTCTGCCTATGTTTTCCTCTAAGATTTTTATAGTGTCCAGCCTTACATTTATGTCTTTAATCCATTTTGAGTTTAATTTTGTGTATGGTGTTAGGGAGTGTTCTAATTTCATTCTTTTACATGGAGCGGTCCAGTTTTCCCAGCACGACTTATTGAAGAGACTGTCTTTTCTCCACTGTATACTCTTGCTTTCTTTGTCATAGATTAGGTGACCATAGGTGTCTGGGTTTATCTCTGGGCTTTCTATCCTGCTCCATTGATATTTCTGTTCTTGTGCCAGTACCATACTGTCTTGATTACTGTAGTTTTGTAGTATAGTCTGAAGTCAGGGAGTCTGATGCCTCCACCTCCGTTTTTCTTTCTCAAGATTGCTTTGGCTATTTGGGGTCTTTTGTGTTTCCATACAAATTGTAAAATGTTTTATTCTAATTCTGTGAAAAATACCGTTGGTAATTTGATAGGGATTCCTTTGGCTAGTGCAGTCATTTTCACAATATTGATTCTTCCAGTCCAAGAACATGGTATATCTCTCCATCTATTTGTATAGTCATTGATTTCCTTCATCAGTATCTTATAGTTTTCTGAATACAGGTCGTTTGCCTCCTTAGGTAGGTTTATTCCTAGATATTTTATTCTTTTTGTTGCAATAGTAAATGGGATTGTTTAGTTAATTCTCTTTCTGATTTTTTGTTTTTAGTGTATAGGAATGCAAAAGATTTCTGTGTATTCATTTTGTATCCTGCAACTTTGCTGAATTCACTGATTACCTCTAGTAGTTTTCTGGTGGCATCTTTAGGATTTTCTGTGTATAGTATCATGTCATCTGCAAACAGTGACAGTTTTACTTCTTCTTTTCCAATTTGGATTCCTTTTATTTCTTTTTCTTCGCTGACCATGGTGGCTAGGACTTCCAAAACTCTGTGGAATGAAAGTGGCAAGAGTGGACATCCTTGTCTTGTTTCTAATCTTAGAGGAAATCTTTTCAGTTTTTCACCACTGAGAATAATGTTTGTTGTAGGTTTGTCACATATGGCCTTTACTATGTTGAGGTAGCTTCCCTCTATGCCCACTTTCTGGAGAGTTTTTACCATAACTGGGTGTTGAATTTTGTCAAAAGCTTTTTCTGCATCTATGGAGATGATCATACGGTTTTTATTCTTCCATTTGTTAATATGGTGTATCACATGGATTGATTTGCATATACTGAAGAATCCTTGCATCCCTGGCATAAATCCTACTTGTTCATGGTGTATCATCCTTTTAATGTGCTGTCAGATTCAGTTTGTTAGTATTTTGTTGAGGATTTTTGCATCTGTGTTCATCAGTGATATTAGCCTGTAATTTTCCTTTTTTGTGATATCTCTGTCTCGTTTTGGTATCAGGGTGATGGTGGCCTCGTAGAATGAGCTTGGGAGTGTTCCCCCCTCCACATTTTTTGGGAAGAGTTTGAGAAGAACAGGTGTTAGCTCTTCTCTAAATGTTTGATAGAATTCACCTGTGAAGCCATCTGGTCCTGGACTTTTGTTTGTTGGAAGATTTTTAATCACAGTTTCAATTTCAGTGCTTGTGATTGGTCTGTTCATATTTTCTATTTCTTCCTGGTTCAGTCTTGGAAGCTTGTACCTTTCTAAGAATTTGTCCATTTCTTCCAGGTTGCCGATTTTATTGGCATATAGTTTCTTCTAGTAGTCTCTTATGATCCTTTCTATTTCTGCGGTGTCATTTGTAACTTCTCCTTTTCATTTCTAATTTTATTGATTTGAGCCCTCTCCCTTTTTTACTTGATAGTGTGGTTAAAGATTTATCAATTTTGTTTATCTTCTCAAAGAACCAGCTTTTAGTTTCATTGATCTTTGTTATTGTTTTCTTCATTTCTATTTCATTTATTTCTGCTCTGATCTTTATGATTTCTTTTCTTCTACTAACTTTGGGTTTTATTTGTTCTTCTTTCTCTAGTTGTTTTAGATGTAAGATTAGGTTGTTTATTTAAGATTTTTCTTATTTCTTGAGGTGAGTTTGAATTGCTATAAATTCAAACTCTTAGAACTGCTTTTGCTGAATCCCATAGCCTTTGGGTCGTCGTGTTTTCATTGTCATTTGTTTCTAGGTATTTTTTGATTTCCTCTTTGATTTCTTCAGTGATCCACTGGTTATTTGGTAGCATTTTGTTTAGCCTCCATGTGTTTGTGTTTTTTACAGTTTTTTCCCCTGTAATTGATTTCTAATCTTATAGCATTGCGGTCGGAAAAGATGCTTGATACAATTTCAATTTTCTTAAATTTAGCAAGGCTTGATTTGGGACCCAAGATGGGATGTAGCCTGGGGAATGTTCCATGTACACTTGAGAAGAAAGCGTATTTGCTGCTTTCAGATGGAATGTCCTATAAATATCAATTAAATCTATGTGGTCTAATGTGTAATCTAAGGTTTCTGTTTCCTTATTTTCTGTCTGGATGATCTGTCCATTAGTGTAAGTGGGGTGTTAAAGTCCCCTACTAATATTGTGTTACTGTCGATTTCCCCTTTTATAGCTGTTAGCATTTGCCTTATGTATTGAGGTACTTGCATGTTGGGTGCATAAATATTTACAATTGTTTTATCTTCTTCATGGATTGATCCCTTGATCATTATGTAGTGTCCTTCCTTGTCTCTTGTAATAGTCTTTATTTTAAAGTCTATTTTGTCTAATATGAGTATTGTTACTCCAGCTTTCTTTTGACTTCCATTTGTATGGAGTATCTTTTTCCACCCCCTCACTTTCAGTCTGAATGTGTCCCTAGGTCTTAAGTGGGTTTCTTGTAGACAGCATATATATGGGTCTTGTTTTTGTATCCATTCAGTCAGTCTGTGTCTTGGTTGGAGCATTTAATCCATTTACATTTAAGGTAATTATTGATTATGTATGTTCCTATTACCATTTTCTTTATTGTTTTGGGTTTGTTTTTTGCAGGTCTTTTTCTTCTCTTGTGTTTCTGGCCTAGAAAAGTTCCTTTAGCATTTGTTAAAAATCTGGTTTGGTTGGTGCTGAATCCTCTTAACTTTTGCTTGTCTGTAAAGCTTTTGATTTCTCTGTCAAATCTGAATGATATCCTTGCTGGGTAGAGTAATCTTGGTTGTAGGTTTTTCCCTTTTGTCACTTTAAATATATCCTGTCACTCCCTTCTGACCTGCAGTGTTTCTGCTGAAAAATCAGCTGATAACCTTATGGGGATTCCCTTGTATGTCATTTGTTGCTTTCCCCTTGCTGCTTTTTAGTATTTTTTCTTTGTATTTAATTTTTGTTATTTTGATTAATGTGTGTCTTTTGAGATGTTTCAGAAATAAAGAAGGAGTTTTCTAAAGTGATGGAGATTGGGTATCAGTCCGTAGAGGAGAGATTTAACCTCCCCCTTTTCTTATGAGTTTTCCCATTTCTTCTTTTCACCGCTGAGCACTCCTCCAGCTTTCCTTGAGGAAGCAATGCTCATCAACAACACATTCTTGTTATCAACTCACCTCCGTGTACTCACCACAGGTCCCCCAAGACGGACAGGGCAGACCTAGGGCTGCTGACACATGTGGCGTTTAGGGTCTCTCCTCACCCAAAGAGGCAATGATTTAAGGAAGCAAACACTCTCACCACGGCCTGACTGACGACAGGGTTCCAAACAGACAGTGTGTGAAAAACTATCCCAAGGAGCTCGTGAGTTTCTTCCACGTTTAAAAGGGCCTGTTAACACCAAGCCATGTGAAAAAATAATACTCTAGAGGGGTTTCCCCCACTTCCTGATGCGATTCACATCTGAAACTACTCAAATTATGCTCCTATGAGGAAAACTTAAACAAGAAAATCTCTCTTGAACGTTAAAAGAACCTGCTTGCCTTGGAGCCTGCCCTTTGGTCTCCAGGCCTCACTCCACACTGCCCGCAGCGTGGCCTTCCTCAGGCTGCACACTGTGACGTTAGCGTCGAAACTGGTGAACGGTCACAGGTTTTGAAGTATTTGGAAAGCAGTTCTTAGCTGCTAAGAGTAGAGCCACATGGGACACAGTCCTCTGACAGTGAACAGACCTGACAGGGTTTGGGTAACTCTAGGTCTTGCTTACAGCTCTTCTGCCAGGCCTCATCATGTGAATAAGGCAGTATATCTTTGTCCTTTCTATCTTTCCTTTTGGAAAACATTTTTTTGTCTTCCCTTTGATCTCTGTATGCTCTTATGTCAAATTTTAATTTAATAATCACCTAAACAAAAGGGAAGTTACTTAAAGCTAATAAAAAGCAGCAGTAAGGTGTATAGTAGAAAAAATCTTTGGAACTTCCCTGGTTGTGCAGTGGTTAAAAATCCGCCTGCTAATGCAGGGGACATGGGTTCGAGCCCTGGTCCGGGAAGATCCCACATGCCACGGAGCAGCTAAGTTCGTGCACCACAGCTACTGAGCCTGCGCTCTAGAGCCCACGAGCCACAACTACTGAGCCTGCGAGCCACAACTACTGAAGCCTGTGAGCCACAACTACTGAAGCCTGTGCACCTAGAGCCTGTGCTCCCCAACAAGAGAAGCCACCGCAATGAGAAGCCCGCACACCGCAACGAAGAGTAGCCCCCGCTCGCCACAACTAGAGAAAGCCCGCGCACAGCAACAAAGACCCAATGCAGCCAAAAATAAATAAATAAATTTATAAAAATTAAAAAAAAGAAAGAAAAATCTTCATGATGAAGTCAGGCAGGGCCTGTTCAGACCCTGTGACCTCTTTGAGTTGCCTCAGTTTCCTCATCCATAAAATGGGGTTAGACAGGACTCTCCAAGGCAGGGTTTCTAAGACTTAATTAATATATGGAGACCTTTTAAAAAATAGAACCTTAGTGTTGATTCAAAATGTTTTCTAACTTAATGCTACTGAGTTATGTGTAAATATAAAACTAGGTATGAAGTTTTTTATGCTTCTTATGCCACTTGTGTTGGTCGACTATAACAGTGCAGCAGAGCTGACAACCCCCAAGTCTCAGCAGCTGATGAATGAGTTTGTTTTCAGTTCACGGTAGGGTTGGGCTCATCTCAGCTGGACTGGATAAGGATTCTGCTCCCCACACCCACGTCTTCATTCTGAGACCACAGGCAACACGGGGCACGGGTTTTAGGGTTTGTTTGGTTGGTTTGGCTTTGAGTGTTTCTTTTAATGATGTACCATGGGACTGCAAAGATCAAAGCAAATCATGCATACATATTTAAAGCCTCATCTTGTGTCATGTTCGTTAACATTCCACCCAAGTTCAGCTTCCATGGGGCAGTGGAATACACCCTGTGTACTCTCTCAGAGGCACTGCATGGTCCCACAGTCTCGCTCACGGTAATTACTCACTTTGCACCCTTATGCAGTGCACTCTTCCCCACTTCTCAAAACATGCCATAAGCCTCATCCAATCACGGCGTCAGGCTCCAAGTTCAGAATCTGTGCTCTACATTGGGGCCAGATGTGGCTCTTCTTAATCCAGATATTGATCAAGAGCACTGAGCCACTTTTCTCAAAGTTGTTTTGTGCAGGTAAAAGTATCTACTGTCGGACATTGCCCTGAGGTTTGTCTTAATGGGGTTATACCTGGATTTTGTCATTTCCCTGAGGCTATTTTAGTAGGTCATTCAAATACAAGGCATTTAAAAATTTTATCTTCTACTGATTGGAAACAAGGAACAATTTTATTTATCAACCCTACAGCTGCTGGAACTTCTAGCCTCCCTACATTCCCTCTCAATTTTGCTTACAAACTGGCCAATTCTTTTCTGAGCTCATCACTTTCTTGTTGTACCTTACCAAATGCGGTGAATTGCAGCCCGCCCAGATGGTCTACATTCTGATTCAGAAACTGCTTGTCCAGTGCTGTAAGTTCATTAGGTACACGTTTTTTTTCGCCTTTACGTTATTGAAAGGGACAGTTTTGGAGCTTCCCTGGTGGCACAGCGGTTAAGAATCCGCCTGCCAATGCAGGGGACACGAGTTCAAGCCCTGGTCCGGGAAGATCCCATATGCTCCGGAGCAACTAAGCCTGTGCGCCACAACTACTGAGCCTGTGCTCTAGAGCCTGCGAGCCACAACTACTGAAGCCCATGTGCCAGAACTACTGAACCTGTGCGTCTAGAGCCCGTGCTCTGCAACAAGAGAAGCCACCGCAATGAGAAGCCCGCACACCGCAAGGAAGAGTAGCCCCCGCTCGCCGCAACTAGAGAAAGCCACATGCAGCAACAGAGACCCAACCCAGCCCCCCCACAAAAAAAGATATAACAGTTATAAACTCTTATGCCCTACTATATAGCATTAAACTATATAAATAAAAACTATGAATAAAAGATCTCATTTTAAAAAAATACCTAAAAAAAAAAAAAAGAAAGTGACGGTTTTGCCAATGTTTCACTGCCACATAATACAGGTTGCTTTCTTCCCAGCCTCCTATGACATTCTGTCTTCTCTGGCGGAAGGCACTGCAAAGGCACAGGACATAAGCTTGGCTGTATAATAACATAATAGAGAAGGACTGAAAAGTTGGGAAGAATAATCCAATTTACCACACTGCTATAAATCAACACAAATTTGTAAATTTGTTACAATACTCAAAAACAACAAAACTCAAAGAAGCAGCATTAACAGTGTGATGATGTTGTCTTGCTTGTACCCAGTTATTAACGTGATACTGCCATGATGCATGTCCTTTAGAATATGACTTTGCTACCACAGGCCAGGTGATGACTCAAATCTCTTAGCCCTATTCTGAATCTAAACTCCTGCAAAGCCATCATTCGTTTCCTACAATATGAAATCTTTTGGCCTCTACTTGGCATACTGGTGTCATTTATTAAGTCTGCCTTTATGCCCTTCTCATCAGTCTACCTCAATTAAAGTCGCACACTGAGATACTGTGTGACTCTTTGGCTTCAAGTATTTGATGATAAAATAAGTCCTCCTGATGACCCAGAATATGCTCATGGGCTTTGTGTTGGTCTCATCCTGACAGTGATGCTATCCCCAGGAATGCCAGAGGGCATTCACCAGGGCCCATATGACCTATGGCAAGGTCCCCAGACATTTACCAATGAGAGCCAATGTAGTGACTGGACCAGCCCTTGTCATTCTTATTATGACTGCAAGATGTACCTCAGCAGCAAGCATCAGGGCACTGGAAAAAGCAAGGTCTATTACTCACAGGTTCTGGTGGGTATGGAGCCACACAGCCAGGTCACGGGTAGAGAGGGAGAGGCAGCATGCACCTGGGGCTCTGCCTTTACTGGGGTCTCAGCGTGGGTGCCTAGGGTTTTATGGGTTCACTCTTCATTGGCAAATTTAAAACATGAGGTGGGGATTAGGGTGCAGGAGGGAAAAGTGGGATCACTCCAGCAGTCAGTTACCGAAATTACCCAGGACTTTCTAAAAGGGGAACTTCATGGGAAGGGTCAGCCTAGTTCCTTGTCTAGCTGTTTGGCTACTAACCGTGGCGCACAGCTGGCAATCTGTTTACAGGAGATGAGGTCTTTGAAATGGATGCTTCTGTGATCAAAAGCTTAATGTCAGGCACTTACGTTCAAAGAGCTTATTGTCAGGCATTTGCACTACAACGTGTTAAACATTTTAAAATTATTTTTGATGTGAACACACAAGCATTTTAAAATCTCACCACTCACGGACTAGCAAGAATATGGTCTGTAGATCTCCAAGCTAAGAACATTGATCCTAAGGGTTAATGGGTGGTTTAAATTACATGACATTGTTTAAAGGGTTAATGAGGGTTGTAAATGACATGACATTGTTTAAAGAGTTTAACACAATACTTGAGTAAGTGCTCAATAATTTTTAGTTCCCTTCCCTTCCCTTCCCTTTGCACCTTACAGATTAGAGTTTCGCAGTCCACTGTGAGCATTAATTTGTTCAGCTCTGCCTTCAGGTGGGACACCTGTATAAACCCAGCTTTGAGACTATTTTTAAACGGAGAGACTTTCCATCTGTTTCGGAGTTAGAGCAGTCCACATTATCCTCACGAGAGCTCTTAATAGCATACGTGTGGTGGAAACAAGGCTTTTAATGCAGAAGCGTTCACAGCCTGCTTGTTCCGTCTGTGCAGACTTCCCCCACCCCCCATCGCAGGCACCCTTTCTGTGCCAGTCTAGTTCTTCGTATTTCTGTGATGCAAAATTAGGAGACAGGGAGATGCATGAAGAACAGGGAGGGGTTTTTGCTTCCTGGGTCAGCCCTGGGTGCTTTCTTGAGGACAGTCCAGGTGATGAGCAAAGCAGAAATGAAACTATGAAAAGAAGCTCAATTCTAAACTGATCTAAATAAGAAGGAGCCAGATGTGCGGGCAGGAGGTAGAAGACAGAAGCCATAAAAGGTGGACGTTGGGAACATGCGGAGAATGAAAGAAGTGTGGAAGACAGATAATATCTTAAAAATAATTGTGTGGGTTATAACACAGATCTCAACATGTCTTTAGAAATGCACATAAAGTATTAAAATTCCTTTTAAGTTACTTTGGGCCACTGCAGTATGTATTTCTTCAGCTGGAACACTATGTTAAAACTGATTCATCTGGGGCTTCCCTGGTGGCGCAGTGGTTGAGAATCTGCCTGCTAATGCAGGGGACATGGGTTTGAGCCCTGGTCTGGGAGGATCCCACATGCCACGGAGCAACTAAGCCCGTGCGCCACAACTACTGAGCCTGCGCGTCTGGAGCCTGTGCTCCGCAACAAGAGAGGCCGCGATAGTGAGAGGCCCGCGCACCGTGATGAAGAGTGGCCCCCGCTCGCCACAACTAGAGAAAGCCCTCGCACAGAAACAAACACCCAACACAGCAAAAATAAATTAATTAATTAATAAACTCCTACCCCCAACATCTTCTTTAAAAAACAACAACAACAACAAAGCGATTCATCTGAAACCATGCCCCAACACAGACACACACACTTCACATTTCGATCACAGGCAGTATTTGCTAACTAAACAGCAAGCGTCCGCATTACATACTGATTAGTCTCTGAAACTCCACAAAATCACTAAAGCGCATTTTCCAGAGTGTCTTCTGTGTATTTAGTGGAAAACTTTCATTTGAACCTACTTTTAAGAAGAGAAAGTTACTAATATTGATATCACCTATAAACACAGGCACTTTTGTTGGACTTCAAAATGCATTTTAAAACTTCTAAGCAAGGCTATGTTCTCCCCAGGCACAGAGTCACGCAGTGCTAGAGAAGATCGCTAACTGATCCTCAGTCCATCCTCCTGATATCTAGCTACACAGCTAGAGACTACATTTCCCAGCCTCCCTCACAGTTAGCTGGCCACTGGACTAAGTGTGCGTCAGCGGAGGTGAGCAGAGGTGACTGTGCAAGTTCTGCGTCACTTACAAGAAGATTGCCTGTTCTCTAGATTTTCTCTTTCTTGAGGCTGAAGTGTGAAGGAGCTGAGCCCATTTCAAGCACTTGGACAGAACAGCACTGCAGCAGCCAAACACAGGAGGAACCCAGGTCTCTGCAGGCTCTTTTGCCATCCGTACTGGTCAAGTACCTCCTCCCAAACTGTTCCCGTGAGAGCAGAGTATACCTCTAATATGTAAGAAGTATTTGTTACTGTAGCTTAGCCATACCATGATCAATACATGTAGAATACGTCGCTTTTAGTTTAGGGAGTTATTGACTAAAATGGGTAATATAACTTACACATGCTGCTTTCTGTATTATGCCAACAATCTGGTGTAGCAAAATAGTCAATCATAGGGGATCCTCATCATGTTTAAGAAGCACCTTTCGCTGGTATGAAAGTGCATCTCTTCCTGTACAATTACGTTGTGATTGATTAAAATACAGTTCAGATTTGCAAAACTAGAGCAAAGTGTAGTGAAGCAACCAATAGCTGTCCATTCCTACAGCATTTATTCAACTCATTCGTAAAGAAAGTATCGAAGGATTTCCAGTTTCCAGCCCAGCAATGTAAGGAGCTTGGAAGTCATCTCTCCCATCGACTCAAAAGAAAAAAGCTGAACAAACAGAACCTATCAGAGAACTGAGGTCAGGGGGCAAACCTCCAAAATTGTAGACAGATGGGTGGATCCCACCAGGGGAAATGTCCTTGGGAACCAGTGCAATGGCAGGAAACCTAAGCTGTAAGTGACAAGTTGCTGGAGGCCCCATGTGGACAAGTTTGGAAATTAAAAACTCTGCGGGTTAGGGGGCGAAGGGGGCGGGGTCCTGACCTGGGGGGTTGGGCCTTGGGTTTTACCTACGGGTTCTCACAGTAAATACCAGAGGGAGTTCCCCTCCTGCTTCTGGCAGGGGGAGGAGAGAACAGCCATTCTAAATATGCCCAGCGCACCTGTCCTGCCCTCAAGAGAAACTACTTTTCGAGAGCCTTATCTACAGAGGTTATACCGGAGCCTGACTGACCTAGAGGAAGGGAAACACCCAACTCTCTTCCATTCTAGGAATCCTGTCTGACCTAAGGCAGGGAGACGTGGTCACAGCCTCACATGCGGAGGTCACAGCCCAGGGTCACAGGCTACTGAAGACTGAGACCTGATCCCAGGAGGTCAAGGATGCTTCCCTCCCTCCACACCTCCCCGCCCATCAGTAGGGCCCCTGTGAAACAGCTGAGGAATACAACCGAGAGAACTGTGTGTCTCAGATGATACCTGAGAACGAGTCTCCAGGGAAACCTAAACAATACCGAGTGCCTTACTAGGTACCAGGCCATGTCTCTGTCGGAGACATACTTATGTTAAGTGAAAGCTCTCCGTCCTGGAGCTCACATGCTCCCGGAAAAGTAGGACAAAGACAACCTAATTTCAGTCAGTGGTAAAAGCAATATGAAGAAAATAAGGTACAGCGGGGACTGGGAAGTGCTGGGGAGAAGTGCAGACCATTTCGGCCCAGGTGGTCAGGGAGGATCTCTCTGAGCTGAGGCCTGAATGCATCAGAAGCTCGCACCGTTACAGCAGAGACAGCTGCACTCGGTCCACTCACACTTTTGCTCCTGACCCTTCAGGCGTGCGAGACCACCATGAGTCCCCAAGAAGTGGACAGAGACACAGTCCGACCTCTGATGCGTCAGGAAGATCAACTGCTTGATCTCTGATGCCTAAGGTTATTACAGGGTTATGTTTGATGAGGAGAAGAAAGTCATCAGATCCCCGGATGAGTCATGTAGTGTGTCTGTGACCTAAGCTTCCAATCCAAAGGTCTGTCAGTCTTGCAGAGAAGCCCTTCTGACTTTTGCGACCTATTTGTTGAGATTGTTTCTCATGGGCTGATGGGTTAGTTTCAGAATCATGTTCCTTATTAAATAAAATGTGCTGTGATTTGGCTAATACATCTTCCCATTTACTTGAATAATATGACTTTATTTTGATATGCTAATCAATTATACTGTTTCTATCTGGTTAAACATTGTACCTGTAGTAATTTTTATTTCAGAAATTGGGCTTTTACTCAGCAACCTTAGTCTCTATATTAACATTATTTCTATGGAAAAGTCAGACTCAAATGAGAGCAAATTATATCACTTTGACAAACAATGTTCTCTCCAGAAAAGGAAACTGGATTCCATATATAATACATTAAAAATCTGAAAACAATGGATTTTACACTCTTTCTGAGCAGTGGACGTTCCATATGTAAAACATAAATTCTCTACGAAGTGCAATAGGGAATCAGAACCTGCTCTCCCCACCCCCCTTCTGTTGTTCCAGGATTTATCTCTACTTGTAATATTCATTTTTTATAGCTTTTTACATCCCAAAACCAGAGGAGAGGGCATGTTAAAAGCCTATGGTTGGGACTTCCCTGGTGGTGCAGTGGTTAAGAATCCACCTGCCGATGCAGGGGACACGGGTTCGTGCTCCGGTCCGGGAGGATCCCACATGCCACGGAGCGGCTGGGCCCGTGAGCCATGGCCGCTGAGCCTGCGCGTCTGGAGCCTGTGCTCCGCAACGGGAGAGGCCACAACAGTGACAGGCCCGCGTACCGCAAAAAAAAAAAAAAAGAATCCACCTGCCAAGGCAAGGGACACGGGTTCGAGCCCTGGTCCGGGAAGATCCCACATGCTGCGGAGCAACTAAGCCCGTGTGCCACAACTTACTGAGCCTGTGCTCTACAGCCAGCGAGCCACAACTACTGAGCCTGCGCTCTAGAGCCTGTGAGCCACAACTACTGAGCCTGCGCTCTACAGCCTGTGCTCCGCAACGAGAAGCCACCGCAATGAGAAGCCTGCCCACTGCAACGAAGAGTAGCCCCCGCTCGCTGCAACTAGAGAAAGCAGCAACAAAGACCCAAGGCAGCCAAAAATAAATAAATAAAAAATAAAATAAATTTATTAAAAAAAAAAAGCCTATGGTTTACAAATTGTGCTTCCCAGAAACAGCTGGGTGGAGTTGCCTTAGGAGTTGGGTAGGACCAGGGAGAGAAGCAGCAGAGACAGGCGGTGACTGTAGGACCCCAGGCCCACTGTGTCAAGAGAGACAGGCTCTGTTGTGACAACACAGGGTCTCAGCGGCGTCATACCACAGACATTTACTTCTCATCCCACAAACAACCAGTGCTGTCACATGGTCCCAATCTAACTGCAAGGAAATCTGGGAGACATAAGCAAGCATCTGGAATATACCAGGAACACAAAATACTTCTGCCACAGGGCCCTGTGGCTGCCTCAATGAGAGTAGCTATTTATTTATTTACTTGTATACAATGTTTCCAAGGGGTATTTTATATGAAGAAAGTTCTCTGCCAAAAAAAAAAAAATGTATGAAGACATCAATTCAATGATAAAAATGATTATGTCAAATCTAAGATCACCTGATTTTGGTATACTTCTGAAAATATAAAACTTTCATGGTTTGATCAAGTTGAGGGAGATTGTTGATAGATTAACATACTGACTTGTCAGAATCAAGAAAAAAGGACACTGTCCCATATAAATGTTGAGTTTCCGTTCTAGTTCCAGAACAAGCATGAGGTATTGGTGCCCAACATCCACTCCACCCTTTCTCTAGTCGGCCTTCACATGCTACAGAAACTGGAAAACTAAGATCTGCATTTCCCAGACTGCCTTGCGCTTGAATTCTCTAAATGCATTTAGATTTGACAAATTAGATGCATCCTGTGTGAGATTTGGCATTTGGAAGTAAGGTAGAGGCCCTGCCTGTGCAGTTTTGCTGTTTCTTCTTGCAGACCTCCTCCCAGAGACAGCTGAAGTTTTTTGTGCCAGCGTCAGCAGATGTTCCAAGGCCCACACACAAGGTCCACGGGTGTCAGGGGCACCGAGCAGGCCACCGATGCTCCTTGTGTGAGCCTTAGTTCTGGTGCCCCCAGAAGTGGTGGCTTGTAATCACGACGTTTCCTGACGGTGCCGCAGAAGTGGTGGTGGGTCAGGGACAAGAGAGAAGCCCTTCTGTTGGTCCTGCTCTGTGCTGTACTTAGAGTCATTTCTGAAAAATCTACCTAGAGCTTACTTGTTTGGCCCCTCCCTCCTCGCCACCTTAAGCTCTCAGTGATTCTGTGTGTTGCTTAGTGTCCTGTAATAAATTCCTTCCTGATTATCCTAGCTAAAGCGGGTTCTGTTTGCATCAATTTTGGCCAGACTGATACAAGACCCAAATGTCGAACAATTATAAATCTTACCTTGATAAAATAAAGAAAAAGACAGTAATATGGGGGAACATCTTGGTACCTTACTCCTAACATCCGGTACCATGGCAAGTGCAACTCAGACCCTACTTCTTAGCACTTTGTAAAGGCTGCTGGATTTTATAAATGAGCTAAACTTGGCTGAAGATGAGAGAAGAGAGGGCAATCGCCTAAGAAATGTGACAGGGGCTACCAGTTATCCCTCCTTTTCTCTCACAGCAGGAATCAGCAAACATCTCCTGTAAAGGGCCAGACAGAAAAGATTTAGACTTTGTGGCCCATATGGTCTCTTTCTCAACTACTCAGCTCCACCACTGCACAGAGAGCTCAACAGTGGACATTATGTAAATGAATGGGCGTGGTAATGTCCTAATCAAACGTTATTCACAAGATTCAGCCTGCGGATCCCTGGATCCCTCGTCCTCCTCATTTTGTAGATGGGCACATGGCCGTCTGGAATAAAGACTACAGCTCCCAGCCTTCCTCAGCTCAGTATGGCCCTGGGATTATACACCATCTATGGGAGCCAAAGAAAGGTAGTGTGGGAGTGGAGGAAGCAGGCATTTTTATCTCCTGTTCTCCCTGCCCTCTGGCTGGGATGTGGTGGTAATGGCTGAGACCCCAGCAGCCATTCTGGACCAGATAATAATCTCAGGACCGAAAGCCATGCATTGGGAAGCAACAAGGCAGAAGGTTACTACACCCTTGACATCTTGGAATACCAGGTGGACTCCTGGATATAAGGAAGACGTAAACTATTATCTTGTTTAAACTATTCTGATTTGTTTTTTTTCTGTCACTCACAACCAAACAATCCTAACAGATCAGGAAAAAATTCCCAAAGTATAATAAATGAATAAAGAGCTGCTCAGTAAATAAGTTCTGCTGGATTAATAAATGACCATGAATTGAAGTAAGCACTACATGAAATAAGGCTATTGGGGCTTGGCTCAAAAGATCTAAATGCCAACTTTGGGTAAAAACATATAATTTTATTTGGTTTACAGTATTTGCAATACCAAATTTCTGTATGTGAAGTTTCTTTGTAGAAAGTGATTTGGTGTTTTCATGATAGAAAATAGAGAAAAATACATTTCCTTAAAGGGGAATAAAACAAGTCTAACTCTACTTATAAAGTGTGGATTAAAAATTCAAACTAAAACACTAAGCAATTATGGGCTAAGCTGCCATTATAGACAGTGTTCAGATTTATATCCACATTCTAGTCACTGTGCTACAGAAAGAGCTTTCTTAATTAGTTTTACAAGTTTTATTCATTAGTTTACCAGTAGCCTTATTAATTAGTTTTAATTAGAAATTCAAATATTCCACTATACCAATAGTACTATAAAGGTGTTTTTTCTCATCCCTACCCATGTCCACACCTCTCTCTATAATGATAGTTTCTCATTGTATGCTATTTGTTTTTCTAGGTTAAGAAAAGAAAGGCTGAATTAGGCTGTAGGGAAATTCTTTACAATCTTGCTATTCAAAGTGTAGTCCTTGGGCCATCAGCACCACCTAGGAGTTTGGTAGGAATACAGAGCTTGGGCAACCTTGCACCAGAATTGGATTTTAATAAGATCCTCCAGGTGAGTTTGCATGCATGTTAAAGTTTGGGAAAGCTGTTTTTCAATTCTTCTACACTAACATCAAGTGGCAAATACCCTTTAACTTCAGTTAGCGCTTTCAATCTCAAAAATACTAACCACCTAAAAAAAATACTTCTGATCCCTGAACTACCCGCGAAATGCAGTAACTCCGGTCAAAGATCTGGAAACCAGAAAAGGGACTAAAATTAAAACGTATGTCTCATAGCATCATATTCTTTCCCTTTTATGGGCTCAAAACACTTAAAAAAAATTTTTTTTACTAGAAAGCATCCAGGATTGGGTTCCTCTCTGGTCCTGAGATGAAGAATGGGCTTTTAGTGATAAATCCTAAGAATCAGATGTCCTACCTGTAGAACCATTTGGAGATCCTGCAAAATCTATTAAATTCTGATAAGTTAAACTAATAGTTTTATTCCTTGAGACATGAATTTATTAAGGGTTTTCAACAATAGGCTATTATATAATACTTTGTTCATTATAAATATGTCAGTTTCATGAGTGCCATAATTCAAATACAAAAACTTGTATTACAAAGTAGAAATTGTTTTCTCCCAAAGAAAAACCTCTGCTTGCAGCCCTGCTTGGTTAATACACCCATATCTATGCTTCAGGAATTTAAAGGAGAGCCACAAGTGTAAATAAGGGTTTGAAAATACACTTTGAAAAAAAATTAAAACCTTCTAGAATTAAAATACTGAAAGAGAATTGAAAAATAATCTCTAAACTTTTGTTAAAGAATGATGCCCTACTGTTCACAATTACTAGCAGCAACCAGAGAAAAAGATTAGTCTCCTGTAAAGCATGAGAATTTTAGGTAAGATATAAAATTAAAAATAGAATATTCTCTTCTTTGAGGGTATTTTAAAAATATATTGGGTAGAATCCCACCACGGTCTAATTGTGGCCTTGACTAGATATGGAAAACAGATTCTATAACTTCTCAAGGTCCCTTTCAATATAACATTCAATGAATAGTCTCTATAGAACAGTACTTACTATAAATAAAATTCCATAGTGAAAATCAACACAAGCATATTTTACCTCACACCATTCCATTTTCTAAGCTTTGGCTGAAATATTCAAAATGTTGGCAACTATATTACCTCTTCTACAGTAGTTAGATGCTTGGGCCCTTTTATACTGGCAGTTTTAGACACTTTTAGCGCATTCCTGATATTTCTAACAATTCATATGTACTTAAAAGGTAATTTCCCTGCCAGTCTGACATATCAATTTGTTTTTGAATTAAAGACTTCATTAAACATTTGAGTTAAGACCAGGAAGATCCATCAGAGATCCGCTGCTTGAATGCCAGGCTGTTTCTCATTCTGACAACTTTAGGGTGACCAACCAGCCCATTTTGCCTGGGACTGGAGGGTTTACTGTGACATGTGACTTTCAGCACTAAAACCGAGACAACTGGTCACTCTATAATTTAGTAATACACCTCTCAATGCACGTGTGTGCCTGTATCTGTGTGCATACTCACACATGTTTATCATTATCATTTTCTTCTGGGTTTAACGTCACTTTAGAGAGCAGAAGGATAGCCAAATATAAAGCTCTTTTCAACGGATGTGCTCTGTAATGAACTGTGCAATTAAGCCAACAGTTGGCTATTCAGCAACTCATTTTTTAAAAAAGGAAGGAAAAAAGTATAAAGTTCAATAGCCACAGTGTTAAATTTTTTAAAAATTCCCCAAACAGAAACTTCTTGTCTGGACCGTGGTACAGGTGAACAGTTCTTGAAATGGTGTTTCTCTTTAAGTCTCAGGGAACCCATTTTCCAAGAGTAAATTCATTTTAATCACTTGAGGCTGACAGATTGAACATCAGACACCACACCTGGTGGAGGGCATTTTCTGGGCTGAGTGACCCATCATGTGTAATGAAAGCTATTTTCACTGTTTGGGTCAATCTCATTTTTTCAAAATGTTCATAAAATTGTAGATTAGGCGGTATCTGAAGAACACTAAAGAGTAAAACAACTGATACTGAATTATTCAACTCACAACTTCTTAGACCAAAAATGTTACAGGGATGTAGGGGCATTGACTGAATCACTGAAAATCCATGAATAGATAATGATACTCAAAAAAAAGAAAGCCTCCAACTTATATGTCATCATTTGAAGCAGTTATTAGGTCACCTCCTTCCTTTGATAACATGTATCTAGTGGGAAAAATTAAACATTTATCCTATGTTTCCCGTAAGACTATATTTCATAGTAACCAAAAGAAAAAAGAAAAAAAAGAAAAACTTCACGTAATGAGAGAAAGCTTTATTTTACAGAAGTATGCCGCCTATTAAGAGAAAAGGAAGCATTAAATTAGAGTTTAATCATTGTCAATCCCTAATGAAATTACTGACCCAGGCAAGGGTCGTCAACTAGTGTTAAAAGCATTAAGTGGGGCTTCCCTGGTGGCACAGTGGTTGAGAATCTGCCTGCTAATGCAGGGGACACGGGTTCGAGCCCTGGTCTGGGAGGATCCCACATGCCGTGGAGCGACTAAGCCCATGCGCCACAACTACTGAGCCTGCGTGTCTGGAGCCTGTGCTCCGCAACAAGAGAGGCCGCGATAGTGAGAGGCCCACGCACAGCAATGAAGAGCAGCCCCTGCTTGCCACAACTAGAGAAAGCCGTCGCACAGAAACGAAGACGCAACACAGCAAAAATAAATAAATTAACAAACTCCTACCCGCAACATCTTCTTTTAAAATAAAAAAAAAAAGCATTAAATGCATGGTTTATGGGGAATCCGACATTCCCAGGGTCCCAAAGTAACCCCACAAAGATTTCCTTCTAGCCACCGGAGTAGAACCTAAGTGCCAGTTCATGGAGGGATCAGACTTTCATCATCCTAACGCAGTGGTCAAATCTGGCCCCGTGGATGGTGGAACCATCAGCTGCTGTGCCTCCCGCTGTGCTACACAATAAAGTACAAACCATCGGCTGTGGCATAGTCTAGTCCAAATGTTTAACATGAGTCCAGCAAGCGTTTAGACTTAATTTTCACCATAAGACAACAGAGGGAATAGGGAAAGTTCAATGACAGCACCAGAGGTACCCAGACAAATGAAGATGGCGAATCATCCTTTGGGATCCTTGGTCTGGTCTATCCACCAAGTCGAGTGTGTAGCGGGAAGAGAAATCAGGGATGATTCTATATTAGAAGAAAACCGAGGGACATACAACTAGGTTCAATATGTGGGCCTGAATTAGACTCAAATTTGGGCAAACTAGCTCTAAAGGGTATTTTGGGGTTAATTGAGGAAATTTAAATATGGATAGACTATTAGACAAACAAAAATTTTGAATTATAGAAGATCATTAACCTATAAAATCAGGATATAAAACAACTTGCAAAATATTATTTCATCTTAATAAATACATACACACACACATATATGTGGTACGTGAAAATGTAATCAAAAAGATATTAAAGATAATCTCCAGTGGTAGGAATCCAGTGCTTTTATTTTCTTATTTTTATCTTATTTTCTAGCTTTCTCAAGGCACATATACAGCTTTTGTAACAATAACACGTATTTCTTTATTAAAAAAAAAAAAAAGAACAAAAACATTGTGTGCTGAGGGTAGGAGTGCCTTGATTCAATGACCTTAAAGTTTTAGACCTTTCTGTTACCTGGCACTGATTACTGTAGTAAATGTGGACGGATTCAAACAGAGAACTTTTCACCCTAGGTAAGGACTGTCGGTGAATATCTGCTCCTCCCATCCTGTTTCCTGCTAATAATACATCTTCTGATGATAAGAAAGGAATTCTGTCTTACTGAAAGGAAGAAAAAAAAAATAAACAGAAGTGTGGATAGGAGGAAATTTGCGAAGAGGAAATGGTGACTGAACGTGGAAAGTGAAAGAGAGAGCACTTGGTATCCATTTTCAGGTACTGTGATAAACAAATGAAAGAAGGCCACCACTCCCCCCAGCCGACCGCAAACCATTCCTTCTGGAAGCCTTCTCTGTCTTCCCAAGTCTGTGCACAGCCATTTGTCCCTATGAACAATCTCAACATGCTATATGAACTCCACACCCACGTAACCTGTTCCTCTCTAGATTGCAATTTTCCTGAGAGTAAGGGAAAGACCTTTGAAACTGCTGCATCTCAAGACTCAACACAACGCCTGGAACAGAACGGATGCTTATACATTGACTCATTTGGAGGAAGCAGTCCAAGAAAACACAAACGAATATTTATAACAATCAAAGAAAATGCCCCCGTCACTAATATTACATCTCTATATATGTCACAGAAATTAAAGAAACACATTCTGAAGCAAATGATATCCAAAACAACCAGACAGAGAATTCTTGCCGAGAAGTTTGCAGACCTCAGGAAATCCATGCCCCACAAGCTCAGCTGATGGTTTCAGATACTCCAGCCTCTGCTCTGTTTGCAGACTGAAGACCGCAGAGGGCACCTTCAGTGAGAGGGAGGTCTGCTTCCTGAGTGTGTAGCATTCAGCCCCCAGGTACCCTCGAGTACCCCTTCCATCTGACTGGGAAGGCAGAGTTGAATCGTGATGAGTAGGTCCAAGGCCATACAGCACGGTAATTCCTCATTACCCACGACTGTCATCCCCAGACCTGCTGGGCTCCTGAATCCATTACTCAGCAGCTGTGTGACCTTGAGCTCAGAGTCCTCACCCATAAAAGGGTGATACATTGGTGTGAGTATTGAATGAAGTGCTGCAACACGTGAAAGCCCTAGAACCGTGCCTGCCCCTAAGGGCCCCGTTACGATTAGCTCTGGTCACTGTTACTATTCTCTCTCACAGAGAGGATTCCGTCATCTACCCACTTAGGGCTGAGAAACATCCCACAGGCCCTGTTCCCCTCCCACAGTGAATGGGGTGTCCATGACTGGCATTTATGATTGCTCCATTTTTCTAGGATAGAAATGAAGGTCGTGGGCATAAAATACAGGCCTCACATTATCTAGCCTTTGCCCATTTCTTGGCAGTCTCATGATTTTCACTATTTCCTTAATATCTCCTCAACTTCAGCCGTAAACCACAGTAATTTGTTCATCTTTTTGGAAATGTGACTTTCTATGAGCATTTACTTTATTTAAAAACAAAAACCATAAAACACTCTTTATCTGCCCCCTTCAGGTAAAGATGACATTTAACAACAATGAGAAAGTTACTGCTTTCCAAAACACACATGATTAAAAATGTACCCATCACCGTGTGATTTTGTTCCTGAAAATGACTGTATTGCCTATTGAAACTCACCACATTTTAAAAACTTGGAAACAGAATTTTCAAATCTATTTTAAAATCTCTCAAAGAGTTTCAGCAAATTATTAAAGTCAATTGTTGAAAGTAAAAATGTAATTGTGAAAAATTTATAAGAACTGATGGATCTCAAGGAAGACTTATAAAGACAAACCCTTTATATAATTTTGTGGATAAGACTGAAAACAGGTACAAATACAGTCAGAAATCCACCTCTGCTGTGTGAACCTGGCTTGTCCTGAAGCATCTCTTTTAAAGATGACATTAAAAACAAGTCTCTAATTCACCTGAACTTGAATCCCAATCTTTATATCATTATTAAATCAAGGTTTTTTAAAGTATAAAGCAATTCAAATTACATTGCTTTCACTAAAAATAGCCTGTTGACCATATTATTAATTATTTATTCATTAACAGTGACAGTTTGGTGGGAGCAAAAAAAATTTTGTATCATTGAGAGATAAAACAAAATTATTTAAAAATATTGTTTATTTCATTTTTGCCTTTTAGAAAACTTCGTTTTGTTTTACTATCTACATGACATATTAGCATAATAGTACATGTATACTGTTTATACGTAAATGACTATATATTAGATCCGCCTGCCCAAAATATTTTAATGATAAGGGAGTATAATCAAACAAAAGCTTAAGGGTCATTGATTTAGACTAATTTTTCTCAAATCCTGGTTTGAGAAGCATCTGTGTAAGTATCGCTATAGGGCCTAAGCTCAGAACACCTCACTTGGAGCATGTATAGTTGAGATCTGGAACATGTATTTTTAACAAGCACTCCTACTTAAGGTGGTTCATAGGCTGCACGCTGAAAAAAATGGCCCTGAAGGAAATAAAAAGCCTTCTATGGGGACCACAGTGCCTGTGAGCAAGGTGGTTAAGTAGTAGCCATGTGCCACAGGCAGTGCCCACAACCAGCT
The DNA here is from genome assembly GCF_963455315.2 of Globicephala melas. Classification (NCBI taxonomy): domain Eukaryota; kingdom Metazoa; phylum Chordata; class Mammalia; order Artiodactyla; family Delphinidae; genus Globicephala; species Globicephala melas. Next base: position 337,414 of record NC_083315.2, on the reverse strand, counting down.
GTCTCCTTGTTCGTCCTGTTGAAAGTCGAAGGGAAGACTTTGCAAAACTGACCTCTCCCAAGTGTATAAACCTCTGACCCTCAGTGAAGACATTATTTCCTAAAGGATGATTCTTAAACAATTGCCCCTGTTAAAAATGTATGTCGCCCCCAGAAGGGCTTTAAAAATAACTGCTTTCTGCAACTTCAGAAGTTGTGGTTTGTATTAACGACTGCAGGATCATCAGAGGAAAAACTCATGGAAAGGCTCCCGTAAGAGTGATTTCATTTTGTTGCATCACAGGGTCCAAGTTTAATACTTTAAATAAAAATAAGTTAAAAGTATGTCAATAAATAATACTTATTTTAAAGCATTCCCCAAACCAGTACCACTCTTAGACCGAGGCAAAGGGCCACTGCCCTGATCCCTTCTTTTAAAGGCCTTATATCACACACGGGTGCGCGCGCGCACACACACACGGAACTTCAAGAACATATGATGTCTCTGTCATTTGGGATTTAGGGCTCAACAGCATACAGTGCAACTTTAAACTCAAACATCTGCTCTTGTGACCAGCACCACTAAGGACCCACGGAAATGCTTCCACACATCACTTGCTATATGTCCTCAAAGTCAAAGGTGATCACACCCAAATGGCATAAAGGCTCGGGCTGTGCTGATAAGAACACTGCTTCCAAGAGCAGGCAGAAAAGACCATTAATCAACCTGGCAGATCACGCGAATGCAATGTAGCCTTTCCTCCTGCACTATCATTTCCCAGGAGGCCTGGCATTGTTTTCTTGCTTCTCCAGTGCTTGGCTCTGCAGGTACTGAATATTTAGCGACTCTTTGCAACAGCTGCACCTGGCAGCAGAGGGACATTTTGCAATATTAAACAATTCATATCACTCCTAGGTTGGTAAGTCTATAGATCTACACAAATAATTTATGAATATAACACTAATACTTCACCTTGAAAACCAGCTGCATTAGCAAATACTTTTATTTGCATAAAATATTTCAAATTTATTTTCCAAAAAATTAAATAAAATTTCAGCCTTATTTAAAATCTTATATTCATTACTTATAATTTTTCTTTTCTATTTGTATGTGTAACTTTGAGTATTTTAGAATAAAACTAGCATTTTATAAATAATATGTATTAAATAAATTTAATGTTAAATTGTTCTATATTTATATTAATGTACATTATTGATAAAATATATTCAAATTTTGGACCCTTTTAGTAGAATTACATTTTATTTGTAATCCTTCAGAACACAAATTATGATGGAATATTGATTATAATGACACCTTAGTGATTTCTGCTGAAATGAAGACAAAAATGTCAATTTAATGGAATATATAGTAAATTATGAATTATGTCTCTTTCATTTTATTACTCTTCTGAACATTTCCAGTCCAAGGACAAAACACTGGGACATGCAATAAAAATTACACTGATTTCTCTTTGATATTTTCCCACCAAAACCCATAACTTTACATAGTTTTCCATTCTTCCTTCTGATGGTATATTTGTCAAGGTAGAAGGATGGAACATATTTTATTTAACTGTGTTTTAGCTGATTTTATAACTTTTAAATATTTAGACATATGGTATGTGGGCGTTCACTTGCACTCTTGCCTTGGGCTATGCAAATGTAAGAGGCAGGCCTGACAAAGGAAAACAAGAGGAAACAAAACATAACAGAGACGAAGCTGCAAGACAGGATTAGGAAGCTGTAGAGACCACTGCCATCTTAATCAAAGCTGCTGCTTTTTACTGCACTCAAGATACACTGCTTAAACCATGCTGTGTCCACTCCTGCGACAGAGCAACTATTCCAGCTGCCTTGGCCGCTCTACAGCCTGCTGTTTTTCATTGCTGAACCACTTCATTCCCAGTGGGAAGGATGCCCTCCAGATTTAGAGGACCCGCAGAAGATTCAGAAGTCACTGGCTTTTGAGTGTGAGCTCACACAGGAAGGTCCACGTGACGTATAGCCTTTTCACCACGATGTCAGAGCCAAGGGACGTCATTTTCCAGCTGACCCTAAGAGTCCACTTTCTCCCCACCCAGGATGAAGGGCACGTACGGAAGGGAAATGAACACACTGGCACTGAATGCCCTGCTCTTAAGTGAGAAGCCAGAAGGTCCAGCTACACAGTCAGCTGTGCCCACAATTATGCCGGCACACGTTTAAAGTTCTCTCTCTCTTGATTTGAGTCTTCTCCTTTTTTTCTTGATGAGTCTGGCTAATGGTTTATCAATTTTGTTTATCTTCTCAAAGAACCAGCTTTTAGTTTTATTGATCTTTGCTATCGTTTCCTTCATTTCTTTTTCACTTATTTCTGATCTGATCTTTATGATTTCTTTCCTTCTGCTAACTTTGGGGTTCTTTTGTTCTTCTTTCTCTAGTTGCTTCAGGTGTAAGATTAAGTTGTTTGTTCGAGATGTTTCCTGTTTCTTAAGGTAGGATTGTATTGCTATAAACTTCCCTCTTAGAACTGCTTTTGCTGCATCCCATAGCTTTTGGGTCGTCACGTCATTTGTTTCTAGGTATTTTTTGATTTCCTCTTTGATTTCTTCAGTGATCACTTTGTTATTAAGTAGTTTATTGTTTAGCCTCCATGTGTTTGTATTTTTTACAGATCTTTTCCTGTAATTGATATCTAGTCTCACAGTGTTGTGGTCGGAAAAGATACGTGATACAATTTCAATTTTCTTAAATTTACCAAGGGTTGATTTGTGACCCAAGATATGATCTACCCTGGAGAATGTTCCATGAGCACTTGAGAAAAATGTGTATTCTGTTGTTTTTGGATGGAATGTCCTATAAATATCAATTAAGTCCATCTTGTTTAATGTATCATTTAAAGCTTGTGTTCCCTTATTTATTTTCATTTTGGATGATTTGTCCATTGGTGAAAGTGGGATGTTAAAGTCCCCTACTATGAATGTGTTACTGTCAATTCCCCTTTTATGGCTGTTAGTATTTGCCTTATGTATTTGATAAAGGAGGCAAGAATGTACAGTGGAGAAAGGACAGCCTCTTCAATAAATGGTGCTGGGAAAACTGGACAGGTACATGTAAAAGTATGAGATTAGATCACTCCCTAACACCATACACAAAAATAAGCTCAAAATGGATTAAAGACCTACATGTAAGGCCAGAAACTATCAAACTCTTAGAGGAAAACATAGGCAGAACACTCTGACATAAATCACAGCAAGATCCTTTTTGACCCACCTCCTAGAGAAATGGAAATAAAAACAAAAATAAACAAATGGGACCTCATGAAACTGCAAAGCTTTTGCACAGCAAAGGAAACCATAAACAAGACCAAAAGACAACCCTCAGAATGGGAGAAAATATTTGCAAATGAAGCAACTGACAAAGGATTAATCTCCAAAATTTATAAGCAGCTCATGCAGCTCAATAACAAAAACACAAACAACCCAATCCAAAAATGGGCAGAAGACCTAAATAGACATTTCTCCAAAGAAGATATAGACTGCCAACAAACACATGAAAGAATGCTCAACATCATTAATCATTAGAGAAATGCAAATCAAAACTACAATGAGATATCATCTCACACCAGTCAGAATGGCCATCATCAAAAAATCTAGAAACAATAAATGCTGGAGAGGGTGTGGAGAAAAGGGAACCCTCTTGCACTGCTGGTGGGAATGTGAATTGGTACAGCCACTATGGAGAACAGTATGGAGGTTCCTTAAAAAACTACAAATAGAACTACCATATGACCCAGCAATCCCACTACTGGGCATATACCCTGAGAAAACCAGAATTCAAAAAGAGTCGTGTACCAAAATGTTCATTGCAGCTCTATTTACAGTAGCCCCGAGATGGAAACAACCTAAGTGTCTATCATCGGATGAATGGATAAAGAAGATGTGGCACATATATACAATGGAATATTACTCAGCCATAAAAAGAAACGAAACTGAACTATTTGTAATGAGGTGGATAGACCCAGAGTCTGTCATACAGAGTGAAGTCAGAAAGAGAAAGACAAATACCGTATGCTAACACATATATATGGAATTTAAGAAAAAAAAATGTCATGAAGAACCTAGGGGTAAGACAGGAATAAATACACAGACCTACTAGAGAATGGACTTGAGGACACAGGGAGGGGGAAGGGTAAGCTGTGACAAAGCGAGAGAGAGGCATGGACATATACACACTACCAAACGTAAGGTAGATAGCTAGTGGGAAGCAGCCGCATAGCACAGGGAGATCAGCTCGGTGCTTTGTGACTGCCTGGAGAGGTGGGATAGGGAGGGTGGAAGGGAAGGAGACGCAAGAGGGAAGAGATATGGGAACATATGTATATGTATAACTGATTCACTTTGTTATAAAGCAGAAACTAACACACCATTGTAAAGCAATTATACTCCAATAAAAATGTAAAAAAAAAAAGTTCTCTCTCTCTGTCCTTCCTAGGCACCTGCAAAGAGGCAGTTAGTCAGGCAACTCAGCAAACAAGCTCTGGCATCTCCCTGATTCCATTTAGATCCTGGCTCCACAGTTACCAACCTGTGACTTGGGGCAATTCTATGCCTAGGTGTCCTCTTCTACAGAATGGTTTTTAAGGGGTACTTACCCCAAAGGGTGGGTGCGAGGATCATATGGGCTAAGTTCCTAGAATAGTGTGTGGGCCTGTAGTAACTGCTACATGTGTATTATGCAAATAAAAGTATCCTTAATTATGCCCCCATTTATAAGAGTCTGCAAGAGTACTATCAGGACATGTGTCTTTTTTTAAATTGAAGTACAGTTGATTTACAATATTATATTAGGTTCAGGTGTACAACACCGTGATTTGATATTTTTATAGACTATACTGCGTCTACCGTTATTATATAGTTATATGCCCTGTGCTATACATTACACCCTTGTGTCTTATTTTATCCATGGTAGTTTGTCCCTCTTTTAAGGCCCTACCCCGTCTTGCCCCTCGCTCCATGGTAACCACGTTTGTTCTCTAGATCTGTGAGCCTATTTCTGTTTTGTTATTTTCATTCATTCATTTTATTTTTTAGAGTCCACATATACGTGAGAACATACAGTACTGGTCTTTCTCTGTGTGACTCATTTCACTCAGCATAATGCCCTCCAAGTCCATCCATGTTGTTGCAAAATGAGGTCGTATGTTTTGAGCTGACCACTACTGCAGGTCCAGGGAAGAAGAATTTGTGCTGCTTGGCTATTGCATGGCTCCCCTTACCCTAGACTCCGGGCCATTTAACTGGAACAATTAAGTGGCATAGCACCTTTCTCCTTCTCCCATTCTCATGGCCCAAGCTCCCCTCTAAACATATTTGTGGTAGCCTACAACACCGAAGCCCATTTCACAAAGTTCAATGAATACCAAAACAAAGAGGAGGTGAATTACTTAGGATCACAATGTAGTCCAAGGTGCAGCTGCCTGCCCGTGGCTCTGCGGCCCAGATACACGGGTTACCCACAACAGAGTTACCCACAACTTCTCCCCTCCAGCCCTCTCTCCTTTCAACACTTTTCCGAAAAGTGTAAAGGTGGAGAAAGGTTCGAGGAGGCCTGGACAAGGGAAGAAAGAAAGATGGTGCACTAACCTCAGGATATTTATTTACTCTTACTGTATTTTTTTCCAACAGAAGCTCTAAAAATCTCTCTTGAAACCCAGAGGTTTTGGGCATAAAACTGGAAAAAGTCTGATGTAAGAGGTGAAGATGCTGTTTTTCGAGCAGGCTCAAATTTCTGAAATAATGATCTCGTTTTGCATGTTTTGGGGAAGAACTGTCTGTAATACGGTTACAAAATTTTTAGCCGACACACCAAATGGCCCTTCTATCACTTTCAAGGTCCTCGTGCGTGTCTACAGATGATTTGCAGGTTACTGGATTCAAGCAATCTTTACATCAGACACCCTAAAACTTTTTAGATGAGGTATACTTGTTTCCCCGTGTTTTCTTAACCAGTCTGTAAACTAGGCAAGGATCATGTCTTTTAAATCAAATTTGATGCAGTTCTTGGCAGGATTTTGCATGCAGTTGCCCCATAAATATTTATTGTTGACTATTAAAAAGGAAAACAATGAAAAAATGGTTCAAATTTCGTGGGGTTTTTTTGGGGGGAGGGGGAGGCTAAGTCAGAAAATAGCAATTCTTATCAAGTAATCACTATTTTCCATGACTACAAAAAACGCAGGTATCCAAACCCAAATATCAATACTGGGTCTAAAGGCATATCAATACCTTAAAAACAAGTAGTTAAAATGTGAAAAGTACCTGACGTAAACTATTGTGAAAATAGTCAGACTGATTCTCTAAACACACGCAGCATGCTCGAAGGAGAAGAGAGGGAGGCAGTTTGTCACTCCATCTCCTTCCAGTTCTTGTTTATGGCAGCCTCGAGCCATGTAAAAAGCACTTATCCAAGTCCACCCATGGTGACTGAGACCATCTTTGAACAGGTGTGTATTACATAGGGTACCGGCTAAGTTCTTTTAGCCAGAAACCCCAAAATACAGTGACTTAAAGAAAAGGAACTTTACTTGTCTCCCATTAGAGTATTATGGTGCAGGGGGTGTGGGTAGGAGACAACACCACAGCCTGGGGTCAAATCTAGCTTGCTGCCTGTTTCTAAGGTAAGATTGGTTTCTACATCTTTAAATGGCTGAGAAAAGATCGAAGGTAGCATATTCTGTGCCACATGAAAACTTCAGAAAATTCAATCTTCAGTGTCCCTTAAATAAAAGTTTACTGGAACCTACCCACAACTCATAGTCAAGTATTATCTACAGCTACTTTTCACTACAAATGGCAAAGCTGAACAGAGACTTTATGACGTGCAAAGCCTAAAGCATTTACTACCTGGCGCTTTACAGAAATAATCTGCTGAGCCCAGGCCAAGGAGATCTCACTCAAGGGGTCCATCCAAGGCCCCAGGTTCTTTCCATCCTGCGCTGGCTCTGCTGGTCTCCATCCAGGTTGCTATCTGATTGGCAGATTTGGGTCACTCCCATATCCATGTTCCAGCCCTCTGTAACAGGGTAACAGGGAGCGGCTACAAAGGCGGGCAAGCAATTGCTTTTTAAGTATGGTAAGCAGAAGTTGCACACAGCACTTCTGTCACATGCGTTCTTCTGGTGAACTTATTCAAATGTCCTACACGGTTTGCTGTACAGCAGAAACTAACACAGCACTGTAAATCAACTATACTCCAAGAAAAATTTAAAAAAAAATCTTACACAGAGATGAAGGCAATGAGGCTGAAAATGAAAGCAGGGAGGATGGAGAGAGGAGGGGGTGAGGTTCAACCAAAAGCCTGATACAGCATGGAGTACATACAGTAACTAAATCTCAAGAATCTACTGAGTTCCTTAAGTCCATTGGGTTCCAAATACAGAGTCACGCTAGCCTGTGATGAAAAGTCTTCACTATATTTATTACAATGGCCACTTTCTGATGTGAAGGCAAATTGATTTTCAAGCTAGAATAAACTTCTGCAAGAAATTCTTGTATTTCAATGCACATGCTGAGGACAAAATGTCCAGGTTCCCCTCCGGACCCACGTAGTGAAGACGCAGTATTCGCCGGCAGTTACTAAAGATATTTTGGAATCAATAGAAAAGATGGAGTCTTAGTCAGGGCTGCAGGGTTACTTCAGGCCCTGTCTCAAGCTCTATGAAGTAGAAAAAGACATTAACCCACCTGGATCTCAGCTCTGCTGACTGCTTATTACCTGTATTTTCTGCACTTATACGTAGCTAATGTTTTCTAGAAATTTCGGTGATTAAGTTTTTGCATTTTTGTCCAGAGTGAGTTTGCCTAATTTGCAATCATATCGAAGGTTCTCATCTTGACTGGCTGCTTTGTGAAAAAAAATTAATTCACATTCCATAAGGAATTGAGCAAGAAGAAAGATGAATTTCCCTTTTCAAATCACGGATGGCAGGGCATCATCACTTCTACAAATAACCTATGTTACCGGTGGTTGGTTGTCACTTGGTTACATGGTGTGTTTGAAGAGCTCTAATCAGTGTACTCTATTCTGGAGAACATGGCTGCCTGGAACTACTCTCCTGTTTCTGAGCAGGACCACGACAGAAAAAACGGCACCTTCATCCTAGAACAGATTGAATTAGTCTTCTAAATTGGAAACATAACCAGGCCACGCACATTACTATTCCGATACTTGACATGTTCTGAAATTAGAAACAGAATAATATTGGAAGTCTTTGGAGCACAAGATGGTTTTAAAAATGTGAAGATTAAATTTATTACAGTCTATTGGGTGCAACATCTCTCAAAGCCTTGTTAGACCAACCTACATATGGAAAGGAATTCACCACATATATGAGGAAAGTTATTTCAAATTGATGGGGGAAACTCTTTAATAAATTCCATAGGAATAATTGACCATTCAGTTGGAGAAGAAAAAAATCAAATTCGACTTCTCCCTTACAACATACACAAATTCATTCCAAAAGGATTAAGGAGCTGAGTGAAAACAATTTTTTAAACTATTAGAAGAAAATATAGAAAAAGTCTTTGTGAGGAAGGCACAAAACCCAGACTCCATACAGAAAAAGACATATCTTTTGACCTTTATCCACGTTTAAACCTTCTGTAAGGCAAAAGACAAACTAGGTAAAAGGCAGTCTTCTCAATGTATATTGTCAATACATAAAGTATATATTTCATGGAAAAGTGTTTTTTAAAGGAACTTTTATAAATGAATAAGGCATCTAATAAGGATATAAGCAAATTTCTTCAATTAAGAAATGTAAATGCTTATAAATAAATGAAAAGTTTCTCAAACAACGAGAAATTACTTTACTTATCATATAGGGAAACATAATGAAGACCAAACACATGAAATGCTATGCAGCATGTGAGGAAACGGGGACTTTGTGGGGCTGGAGGTTGGGGGGAAGTCTGTAAGGACCTATCCAAATGTTAAAATCCTGTTTCCTTCAGTTGAGCAATTCTACTTCTATGTAGTTATGCCTTGAGAAATACTTACACACGTACAGAAAGAATCATACACAAGAGTATTTAACGTTTATAACAGTGAAAACTGAAAAGACAGAAACGTTCATAGGAAGATGGATAAACAGATTATGGGGCATTATGTACCAGTTAAAAAGATGGAGTTCCATTCATATGGACCAATATGAAAGTGCTCTATGAAATCAGGGAGTGAAAAAGCAAGTTTCAGTTTACTATTGGGTGTGTGCGTACACGTATGTAAAGTACGGTCTCACTGATTTAAAAAACTCACACAACAAAACGATAATGATCTGTTTGTATTCATGTCCGTGACTGTGTGGAAAAGAGTTGAAAGGATGCCCACCTCCTGGTTGTTGCCTCTCAGGAGTGGCAACCGGCGGGAGAGGAACTCTCACTCGTACTCTGTTCTTTGACGTTTAAGGGCACATTTATGGAGAAGGCCCTCGCTGAGAGAATTTATTCTGTACTATGTATGCAATTAAAGTTAAATTATAAACAAAGCAAAAGTGAGATACTTCGGGCCATCCATCCTCCTAGCTCACTCAGGATGTTTCTGCAGCGGAGTCTCTCACTGCTTGTTCTGTTGGCCACTTACACACTCCAGTGTGTAGCTTTACAAGGCAAACTGGCCGAGTGTGAGGTGGAACGGCTATTTGTTCATAAATTTACTACTTTATACCATTTGGAGGGGAGGCAACACTCATTCCCTGGCTTTGTAATTCATTTCATTGCTTATAAGTAATAACTGGAAAAGAGAGTTTAAAAGCAATCATTATTTTCAAAAACTTTGACCAATATTTGTTCTGAAATGTCAGGTTCCTTGGTAAAATATCAAAAGGCTTAAAATGTAGGCTTCTTATTTTTTTCTTTATTAGAAAGTTAACATTACTTACATTTATAACTACACTCAAAGTCCAATAGACTGGATTAAGATTTCTGCCAAATGCTCTTACTTAACATTTTTCAAGTTTTAGCAATAGCAATTTTTACTTTCACATTGAAAAAAAGTATCTTAGTAGCGTAAGGCAAGTTTGTGGAAAACTAAATATCTTCATTTTACACTTCAGTAGATTCAGCCTAAACCAACATCAAATTAATCAGAATTAAGATTAGGGCTCAAGTCTTGTGACTTGTAGCCTAAGTTCTGGGTTTTTTCCCCCATATATGGCCGATGCCCACAAACTACATACACTTTCTTAAATCTTCTGATAGTGCTTTCTAAAACTGAAAGCTTTACTTCTGAGGCTTATAATACAGTATTTCACATACTGAGATTGGAATATAGCAGAAGAAGCTGAGTAAAATTCATTTTAGGAAAAGACGAAATTTAAGATAATGATAAATGGATCTGTATTGTGCATTAAAAGGAAGAAGGAATTTCTCTCTTGCATAGAGGGTGACACTCGCAAAAATAAAATTCTGGTCTATCACACAATAGATGCTCATTTGTATATGAGAGAGGGATTCTCCACACTGTTTCATTGTAAAATGGACCCTCCATTGTTCTTAGATTTTTTTAAATGGACTCTAATTATTAAACTATAGTCTAAATGAATTAAAATGTATTAATTTTTCAGTGACTTGAGACTAAGGTGTATGTTATTCCTATAACAAATTTAAAATATTTTGCAGAAAGACTTTTTGCTGTATATATCAGGTTTGTAATATTACATGCAAAAATGCGTTAAATCAAAGTCCTCAAAATGCATTTTAAAGTTGAGTAAATACAGTTAAGACTAAAACCACAAAATTCACTTGTCCTCTACTGGCCTATATACTACAGCAAACAGCTAGGTAAGCCAGTAGAATGCTGTGAAATTGCTAGCAACGGCATACATGCCTGGTGCTTTATCCAGCACAGCTGAGCAAAATAAATGTCAGAGGGGCGTGTTAACAGCTGGTTTCATTATAACGTCTGGTGGCCACCAGTCAGTCTTTAGAAGAGAACCGATCCCTCTCCTCCTCTGAATTATAAATTAGATCTGCTTTTGTTGTGAAACGTATTCGCTGCAAGTCGGTGACTGAAATTTTATGAAGTGTCCCTGACTTTAAGTCCCCACGGCGGCGTCTGCAGACACACGTCTGCACTGAGCCCACCCTGCAGAAGTCAAGCGCAGCGCCAAGGGCAAGATGCGGCAGCGCCACAACCGCAAACCGTGCGACAGAATAGAACCAAGGACATCTGGAAACAGGACCAAACGACAATATTTACCTGCCAGATGCGCAAAAATTTAAACCCACGCCTCTTTCTGCTTTAGACGGTGCCCCTGCCCGGTGTGCAGTCACGTTTGGGGTATAACGTAATGGAAAATTCGGGGGCGATTAGTGCTGGAAATAACAGATTTACTGTACATTTTAACCACTTCCAGGCCAAATAAAAGCAAGCGGCTTAGGTGGGCCACCGCGCCAGGATGGCCAGCCACCCTTAGGGGAGAAAAGAACAAATGATGTCATAACTTTCAGGTTTGGGGGAAATCTACTTTTGCTCTTTAAAAAGAGATGAAAGGTGTCGCTGCCGCAGTGAGGCCTGCGGCGAGAACGCGGGCGGCTTGGTGCGCTCGGCGCCGCGAGGATCACCTAGGCTGCGAGAGGCTCCGAGCTTCCAGTGACACCTAAACCACAGCTTTCGCTACTCCCATATTTGGGGTGATAGTGGGAAGGCAAGTATCACCTCTAAGAGAATCTGATAGGATTCTCTCCCCTTGCACTGTGTCCAGGTTCGGGATTCTTCCAAGTTCCCTCCCCTTTGCTCCATGCAGATCCTGGCCCTGCCTGCACTCGCCGTCTCTCCCACACCTGGGTCGCCGTGGGTTGAGTACCTGGGCCCGCCTCGACCCCGTCTTGCCTCCCTCCTCTCCAGCGCTGGCTCTGGAAGGTGACTGCGTGCCTGGCTTGGAGACACCCAGGACCGCAGAAGCCCAGTGACACGAGAAATGGGGCGCAAGCACCTTCTGCAACCCGTTCTCACGCGTTACGGGCATAAACCGAGCTCTAACTAACCTCACTCCAGCTAACCGCGAGGAGGAAAAAGGGCGCGTGGCAGTGCCCCCTGCAGCCTAGCCACGCGTGGTGAAATTTCCGGCGCTCGGTGCGGCCAAGACACGGGATCTGCACCGCAGCCGCTCAGCTCCCAGAGCCCGCGCCGGGCGCTGCTGCGGCTCCTCCAGTCGCTCCCCGAAGTGCGAAGGCCATCGCCCCTTTCGCTGCGCGCCTGCGAGGCCGGCAGCTCTGGGAGCCGCGCCCGGCTGCGGAGCACTCGGCGGGCCGGGGGCTGCCCGGAGGCGCCGGCGCCGGCGGCTCCTCCGCGAGGGTTAACAGCGGTCCCCGCGGAGGCTTCCCCTCGCCGGCCCGGGAACGTGGATACCGCGACCGCAGGATGTTCGCCGGCTGGGCCGGGCAGTCAGGAAACATGAGAAGGCCTCGCTATTCCTGTTCCCGGGCCGCGCGCGCCCGTCTGGGTAAATAAAGCCGCGACGCCGGCGGTGGCCGCGGTGAGCGCGCTGGAGCCCGCGCGGAGAACATGCGGCGGGGATGGGAGCGCGCCTAGCCTCGACGCGGGAGAGCCAGCCGCCCTGCCGCCGGCCGCGGGCCCCCCCGCCACCGGTACAGCTCGCAGTCGCCGCGTCCCGGCGCGGGGCCGCGGGAAGAGAGGCGCGCTACGGCTCCCGAGCCGTTCCTTCCCCCTGCTCCGCGCGCCTGGGCTCTCCCCGCCCTTCCCCCACCTCCCTCCGAGGCCCTTGGGGACGCGCCCGAGGGGGGGTGGGGGCGGCGGCCGAGGCTGGCCCGAGGGTCTGCGAGGAGCCGGGGAGCCCACCTGGTTCGCGGGCGTGGGGCGGGGCAGTTCCGCAGGGAGGGAGCTCCCCAAGCCAGTGTGGAGTGAATCCGGGTAAGTGGGGAGCACGGGAGCCGAGAGGCGGCGTTGGGGACCGCGCGGGGACCCAGCTCCCGGCCCTTGGCCGCGCCTGCCGCCTGCAGACGCAGCCGCGCCGGGGTCTGTGGTTGCGACCTCGGCGTGGGCTTGGGATAGCGGGGAGGGTCCGCGTGGCAAGCTTCGCGGCGCAATGGCCGGGAAAACACGCCGTGGCCAACAGGAACACAGAGCTGAGGTGGGGACAGACAGCGGGGCTGGGAACGGGTTGCTTCACAAATAGAACAGCCTGAGCGCAAATCACCGAGCGCACGGATTTAAAAGGAAAAACAAGGCGCCTCCTGACGCCTCGAACGAGGGCTGCGAGCACGGACCTTTGCTCTCACACTGGCCGCGGAGGCTGCACGGACGGCCCAGACACGTACCTGTCTGCGGGGGGCAGCTAGCAGAGGTCTGACTTCACCTCCCCGCGAGCACTGACGGGGGCTGTCGTTTAATCTCTGCGGTCACAGCACTACACGTCGCGCGTGGCCCCTGCTGCGATGGCCGGAGGGCGGGGCTGGGGGGGGGTCTTTGGCGAGCGTGGGCACGCGGCGTGGGTGTGGGGGCGTGGCGGCCCTCGCCGGGGCGGGGCGCGGTTAAGGGGCGCCAGCTGTGAGGCGGGGGCAGCTCGGGAGCAAAGCGAGCTGCCCCCAGGCGCGAGGCGGGGAGGTAGGGCTGGCTGGGGCTGCTGCATGCCTCCGGGCGCTCACCCGGCTGCTCCGCGGCGGCGCGGACCGGCCCCCGACGCTCACGCGCGGCGGGCAGAGGCTCCGGGCCGCCGCGACCCGGGAGGTGAGCTGGCGGCTTTGCCCGACGGGGGCAGCCGCAGGCCCGGCGGTGCGCAGACCGCGGCGCCTCTTCCCGCTCTTTAACCCCTTCTCAACGTCTGAAATGGTTCTCCGAGACCCCAGAGAGGGGTGGGTGTGGAAGGACTCCGAGCTCGCGGCTCGCACCCGCGCTGCGGAAGAGGACAGCACTGGCCACTGGCTCGCGGGGGGGGGGGGAGCGGGCGGGGTGCCGGACCCAGCGCGTCCGGAGCGGGCTGTGGGGTGGTAGGAGACTCGGAGGGAGGGGAGGGCATGGTGCATTTGTCCCTGAGCTCACTTCACTTTCAAGCTCTGGAATCTGCTAACTTTCCTGCCCTCACCCCCGCGCCAAGGGCTGTAGCCGGAAAAGGGACGCAGGGGTTTCAGCCAAACCATCCAGGACCTAGAAAACATGCAAATCCCCGAAATCCCAGTGCGGCCTGGGACTCATTGACTGGGGCTTGCGAAAGCGGTTGTTCATGTTCCCCCCAATTTTTCCTTTCTTCCAACCCCTCCTTACGACCCCGAGTGGGAGCTCTGAGAGGCTGTAGTCTTCCGTTTTGACTGAAGAACACCGCGCGGCCCCGCGCCTGCCCTCCGCTTTCCGGAGCGGGCTTCATCCAGATTAAAACCAACTCAGGCAAGGCTCCTTGAGGAGTCACTTTGCTTCGCCCCCGCGGGTTAACTGTTGTCGGCTGAGATTCTTTGGGAGCTGGGTGGCCGGGGCTAAGAGGAGGGTGGGTACCTGCCCCGGGAGCGTTCGGGGGCGGGTGACGGGCGTTGCGGCGGAGCGGTGTAACCAGCCAGGGGGGAGGCGGGGGTTCCCGCGTTCAGGTGCGGCGGCGCCGCTCCTCCCCTGGGCTCCGCAGCCCCGCGCCGCGGCCGGGTTCGGGGCTCGGGACGCTCAGGAGGGTGAGCGCTCTCGGCGAGTAATATACTGCATTTTGATCTTCTAGAACCCGAGCCCTGCGGAGCTCCCGGCGGCCCGGCCCCAAGGCGCTGCGGCCGCGCCGCGCGGCCCTGTCTGCGCGCGCCATGAACACCATCGTCTTCAACAAGCTCAGCGGCGCCGTGCTTTTTGAGGACCGCGGGGCTCCGGAGCGGGAGCGGGGCGGCAGGCCCTACGGCGGCGTCCTGGACAGTACGCACGCTCGCCCCGAGGTGGGCATTACGGACGGCGCGCCCCTCAAGGACAACCTGGGCCTGAGACACCGGAGGACCGGGTATGCGCACCCTCCCGGGGCCCCCGCCCGCTCCGCGAGAGGTGGGGGCGGTGAGAGGCTTGGGCGTGCTGGTGACAACCGGGGCCTGCGCCTTAGGGCCCCCGACTTTTCCGGGAGGAGCGGTCTCCGCCTCCTGGGTTCGCGTATTCACATTTTAAGGGAGTAGTTGTTCAAAGTGTGGGGGGTCGATTCGTCAGAAGGGCTCCAAAGAGGCTCGTTGGAAACTGAGGACACCTGAAACCGCCTCTTAGTCCTCAGATGCCTGGACCTGGGGGCGGGGGTTACGTGCCTCTCTCCGGACTGCGGGTGCTGACGCGCGGCCGCTGGGGAGGCAGAAAGGGCTGAGCGGGATGCACGGGCGCAGAGCAGGGCCAAGCAGTCGGGGCTCCCCCCCCCGCCCCCTCAGGTCAGGCCAGCCCCGTGGGCTTCCCCCCTTGTGTCACGACAGGGCCTTGCATCGGCCAAGGTGTTGGGAAGGTCGGCCCTCCGCAGGATGCCCCGGACGCGCGCGCGTCTCGGCGGGGCCCGCCGCGAGCCCGGAGGGGGGGGGGCCGCGGGCCTGCCGGGCCGGGTTTCGGTTTAGCGACCTGAGGGGCTGCGGGGGTGGGGTGGGCAGGGGCGAGAGCTCGCGGGCCACCAGCGGCTCTGGCTGCGGAGGAGGGCCGCCTGTAGCCTCGCCACGTCCCGCGGCTCCGGGAGCACCCCGCGGGGGGAGGGGCGGCCGTCCTGGCCGGTCCACCTGGAAGATTGCATCAGCTGCTTGTTGTTGCTGGTTAGGGAAATAAAGATTAGGTTTCGTCAAAATGTTACTACCAGTCCTCACGGATGGAATTGCATTTCAAAGTGTTTAAAGAGGCAGAAGTCCCGGAGGCTGCGGCGCAGGCGCGCGAGCCTCGCGGAGTGGCTGGGCGCGCGGGCGGCGGCGCGGCGACACCTCGCGGAGCCGCTGGGGAGCGCAGCGCCGAGGCCCGGCTCCCGGCTGCTTCCCGCCCTTCCTCGGAATATGCTTCTCCCGGGGTCTTTTCACGTTACCCCGTGGGACAGACCTTCCATACTTTTAAGCTCGCCCTTTTGTCGTGAAAAGCTCCCTACAGTGTTTTGGGTTTTTTCTTTCCGCTTTTTCGTGTGTGTTTTTGTTTTCGGTTCTGCATTTTTCTCCACAAACCCCTTCTTGGAAAGCTTCCCCTTTACACGAGGATCAAAGGGTACAGCGGAGAGCTTGAAGAGAACCAGGGCAGCGGGGCGGCCATCACCCCTTGCTTTGTTCCCAACGTCCAGTGGGCGACGGGAAGCCCCGAGCGGCGGGCATGAGTCCCTGAAAGAACATTCGAGAGCCGGCCGCAGCCACTACTCATCCCCTGAGGCCAGGGCCCCTGGAGGGCGCGGCGCAGGCGGGCGAGGGACGGTGCCGGCCCTGCTGCGCAGGTCTGTGGCTTGAATAACAAAAGAGCTTCCCTCAGATCACCTAAACCTCTAACTTCTGGCTTCAGGATTTCCCCCTTTTCCATATAAACCTGGCGGCCTTCGCCGCCCCACGCCCGTCCTGTGCCACCCGGGCCGGCCCCGCGCGCCCTGACCCTGTGCGCCTCCCACCCCTACCTGGCCTCCGCGTCCGGGCGCGCGGGGCCGGGGTCGACCGGGCTGAAGCGCGTGCGGACCCGGGGGCCCGGCGGGCGGCGCTCGGCCGGCGCGGCTCACCGGGAACCCCTCCTCTCCCGGTGTCCCAGGGCCCGGCAGAATGGCGGGAAGGTGAGGCACAAGCGGCAGGCCCTGCAGGACATGGCGCGGCCCCTCAAGCAGTGGCTGTACAAGCACCGCGACAATCCGTACCCCACCAAGACGGAGAAGATTCTCCTGGCGCTCGGCTCGCAGATGACGCTAGTGCAGGTAATCGGGGCCCACGAGCCCCGACCCTCCCTCGGCGAGGCTGAGCGGCGGCCCTGCGCCTCCCGCCGCTGGGCACGGGTGGGCCGAGACCGGCCGTCCGGACGCTGCCGCCGCTCTGCCTGAGGCTGGTGCGGGGCGGGCCCAGGGCCGGAGCGGTGGTCTGGGGAGTTGCTGCGTCTCCGACCGTCTTCCGGAGGCTTGGCGCAGCAGGGGTCGTGTGGCGCTTGCTAAGGAGGGCAGGGCAAAGGCGAGCGCGGAGCTCATGCACGCGGCGGTGGCTCCAGCGGGCACTACCCCGCAGTGATTTGCGTCGGGGTCGCCCGAGGGCTCGTTAAAACACACGCTGCCGCCGCCCCCCACCCAGCCCGGAGTTCGCAGGAGGTCCTGGCCGGGGACGGTGCTTTGTATTTCTAACACGTTCTTGGGGTGATGCGTAAGCTGCTGGCCGCACCACACTTTGAAAACCTGGCAGAAGGGCACCCCACATTGGGGCCCCATGTTAAAGGTCAAGTTACAGGGTCCCTTTCAAGTTGACCGCTCCTGACAGAGCTAGTAGGTGGGCTGGAAGGGCCAGAAGCGGGTTTGGGAGGTTTTTCCTTTTTAAGAGGCACCCTGGGCCTTAGCTAGACTCCACGCGGCTTTGCTGGCGGTATCTTTGTCCTTGGGTTAAGGGGCAGATCTCAGATGGCGGGTACCTGGTCAAGTGCATAGGGGCGGCCTAAGCTTGCTCCATTTTTAGCGAGCAGTACTGCTGTGCACAAGTTTCCCTCCGTGGCGGCACCTGATGCTCGCAAAACCCGGTGAGGTAGAGCACGTGTTGTCAGCCTTTCGCAGGTGATGTAACCAAGGCAGGAGAAGGCTGTGTTGAGGGGTAGAGGTGGGCCTGGAAACGCCGCGGGTCCATACCACGTGCTCTGGCCGGCACACCAGTTTCCTTTCATAAATGCAGTGACGTGAACTTTCATGCGTGCAGGCAGAGCAGATTCACTCAGAAAGAGGAGAGGAGGTGCTACCTGAGCTGAGAAGTCGCGTCCGTTGCAGTAGCCCTGCATCACTGCATTTGTGAAACTTTGGTCGTTCTATGACGGGTATAGTAAGTGAGAACCCCAAAGTAACAGGGAACGTTTAACTACTAGATAACATAAAAATTGCTTTCCAGAGTATTTAAGATTATCATTTTAGGAATTACTAGAAAGTTGGACGAAGCATGAAAATTGACTTGTACTCAGACTTATTAAAACTGTAATAAGCATTTTTTTTTGCTTGTTTTCAGAATACAGTTGTAGAGAAAAACAAACATCTCTTCTGCTTTATATTACGAGGCAATAGTATTAATGGTGATTTGCTGCGGCGCTGGAGGGGAAAATTAATTTAGTGTTCTTGGCTTAATATCTGTTTAACACAAAACTATGAACTTTCAGTGATTTTCATAAGTAGTTTTTAAATAAGTAATTTCAGCCAGAAAAACTTAAGAAAATAAATGCATACATTCAAATTTGACTTTAAACTGGTATGCTATTTATTTTCAAAATACACAAATTTATAGAGCTATTTAAATAGTTCACTTTGATGTCAACAGTAAAATATTAACTTATTGATTACATAGTTCCATGTTTAATACTTGCCATTCTTTCAGACAGAAAGCAACAAATGTTTATGGCATATTTAGGCCATTTTTAGCAACGGAAAGTATTATTTGGCGTTAGCAGAGACATTTGAATTTTCACCTGTGGTAGTTTTTCTGAGTTGCAGTACAAGTAGCTGTCATTCTAATACAGAAGCAAATTATTCTCTACCTGTAATGATAGTTCAAATACAAATAATTCCTTTTGCATTAAGATCTTGGTAAGACTTGCATCTTTCTAATTTACATGACGTTTTTGTTCATGTAATGAAAATCTTTCCCATTATATTTTCTCTCACACTAGTCTTCAAATAAAAATGCATGCAAATATGTAATTTTTAAATGGGGCAAAGAAAGGTAATTATTTATAATTATAAGTGACACCTATTTAATGATTTCCAAGTTTTATAATAAATGAAGTTGGTTTCTGGAACTTTAAAGTGATAAACGGAAAAAATCAAACGTATAGAATAACCAAGGGACCCTTATATACCATTCAGGTTGGGTCCACCTCTTCTCCATTAGGCACAACGGAATGTCTGTGTAAGAAAAAATATATATATTTATGAATATAAGGGGTTTGTATAAGTCAGACATTTACTAAACATCCAAAGCAAATTCTGACGCTGTGGAAACCAAATAAATTATGTCAATACATTTCACTTCTGGGGGAAAAATATCGAGCTGTGATCTGAATAAAGCTTTTGAGCCCTGCAAATTAGACCCCTGTTTCATGAATCAGGTTCTCCCAGTGAATAAATTTCTCCTGTGGAGTCAGCCTTCTTGAGAAGAGTGATCATGTCTTATTCATCTTCATCCTCCCGTTTCACCCCAGCCCAGTACTTTCCATATAGTAAACTCTTCATACATGTTTGCAGACTGAATAGGTTCTCACTGGGGAATACTACTGTAATCACCATGTGACTTCCCCAAACATATTGTGGAAAACTGGAGAATGTCTTGAAATCAGACTAAGATATTCTAGTTTTAAAATCCATCTCACTGTAGGGAGCTCACAGAGGGCAGCTCGTTAACTTTAATGGTACATGTTCTACAGAACAAGCATATAACTCACCTTATTATTTTTAGTATATCTGGAAATATGTCATATTTTATGTCAATAGACAAATATGGAGGGTTTCCCATATTTCTAGCTCCAGTCTCTATTTCTTGTTTATTATAATACCTATTGTCTCTGCTTCTCATAATTTATATTAATAAGTTGTCAGCATAATTATTTTATTCCTTAACTACAAGAGTGTCTTTTATTTTTGAACATTTCTTTTACCCTTCATATTTCCCTTTTGGTTGTGTGTCAAGCTATCAAACCTTTCATAAGCAGTACTTTTGCCTTATTTTGCTACTCTGAAGGGTGTAAAACTTGGTCAGCAATCTCCATTAAGCCTGGAAACAGAATGCTGAAGCTTTAATGAGGGAATTTTTTAGGACCACAGAAGTAACTTTTTCTGATAAACAGAAGCTCTAAGGACATTAATCAACACTACATTTTGTTCATTCCTGAAAGATGAGGCAGAGAGAGGTATTTCTGCAGCTTTCTTTTTTGTCTACTCACTAGACTTAGCAACTTGTCTTAATTTATTATAACTGTTTGCATTATTAATCTGCCATCTTCCTACTAAGATATAAGCATTTTTATAAAATTAACAGGAAGATGATATGTGTGTGTGTGTGTGTTTTCACTTTAACCAACCGAAATACTCCATTTTGCTTGGTTTCTATGACTGACCGGTGTTCAAACATTATAAAAATATACTCTCTACTTTCAAAATATAACCAGAATAACAGTGTGGAATAGCAGATATGCGACTGGGGCTTTGTATTACTGTAGGATATGGAGCTTACTCAGGGAATAATTGCCCCTGAAGAAGTTTTTTAAAAGAAGGGCAGATGGGGGCTGTACCTGGTTTCAATATTTCCCATTGTTTATGTGTATATATTTAAAATATATTTATGTTTTTTTCTGGATTATAATAGTGGAATGATTATTTTTATGATCACATACAGAGTGCAATGCAAGTGGAGTTTGAGACTACATTTTAGTGATTGGATGTTAATGCTCCCTTTTCTTACAGTAGAAGTTTCCAGTTCCTGTGATACAGCCATGTACCATTTGGTTAAATCTGGTGTGTTGCAAGATTTTGCCCCTGTGTTGACATAGCTTTTGCTTGGTATGCAGTGCTTCTGCTGAGATGTGTGTGTACTTATCAACTGCAAGAATTATGGCTACTGTTAAATATTCAACAAAATCTCAGATTGGTCCTTCTACGTTATTCCCAGTGTCAGACTACATGGTGTAGAAGTGAGGTGTTCGATATTTCAGTTGAATGACTGAATCTGTGTTGTTAATTCTGTGTGTTCAAAGGTGGACAGATGCCAGAGTATCCCCTTGGGTTTACTATAATGATTGCTCTGCCAGTGTGATGAATGTAAACACGGCTGCGTAGGATGAAAGCTACTGAGCTTTCTCTTCCAGCTTCTAGATATTTTGTTCTCTAAGCTTTCGCTATAAAATGCAGTGTTTTTAAAGCTCTGAGTTTGACGTTAAAATGCTGTTGCAGAACCTGTCCTTGGTAAGGAGGCCTGTTTCATGTAAAATAGAATTTCAAAAGAATTTGAATGATAACCTGAAGGAATCCATAGTAAGTTAAAGGTAGAGAATTTGAGCTGGTGCTTTTTTACCTTCAGTGAAATGGATGGCATTTGCATCACTTCATCAGGATGAAGTGAGCTGATACTCGTGCAGGTTTGTTCACCAACTATTGTCTGCTGTTTGCATGACTTAACACAAGAAGATATTCAACACCCCTGACTATATCCAGCCCTTAGGTTGTACTGTAAGTTGCTGATAATAAAACACTGGCAGAGTAAATGTATTAGTAGGTTGGGTGCCGGTCAAACTTACGAAATCAGTTTAGAAATAGCCTGTTAGACACCATCAAACCTTTATGGAAAATCTTCTGATGTATAATTAATAAACTCTGTTAAGAGCTATGAGTATACAAAACGTAAAAAATGATACGCCTCCTATATATGAAAAGCTAGTTAATACCACCATGACATTTAAAGGTCCCTATTTTTGTATGTTAGAATTATAAGTATATTGATTGTTTTTAAAATTTGAAGTCCATCACGTTTTAATAAAAATATGAAGAGTTTCATAAGAATTGGATTTTACACTATGTGGTACTGTGTGTTGCTTGTATTAAGAGTTAAGGTCGGGGACTTCCCTGGCGATCCAGTGGTTAAGACTTCGCCTTCCAATGCAGGGGGTGCGGGTTCGATACCTGGTGGCGGAGCTAAGATCCCACAGGCCTCGCGGCCACAAAACCGAAACATAAAACAGAAGCAATATTGTAACAAATTCAATAAAGACTTTAAAAAAAAGTGTTAAGGTCAGTTAAGATTTAAGATTAGCCTCTGAATTACATGATGTTTAGTAAAGAAAGTAACAAAAAAAGTTTGGGAGTTGGATTCTAATAAATATAAGTGACATAGGCATGGGGGAAGTTGCACGCTGTCCTCTGTGTGCAAAAGGAACAGAGAAGGACATAAAACACCTCTCTGATTGCTGAAGGGAGTAGTGGTCAGGAGAAGATAGGTTGGTACCAACCATAAAGGAGATGAATGAACACTTTTTAGGGGAGCATGGATGACATTCACAGATCTTAATTTTCAGAGTTGGCAAGGATGTCAGGAACCATGAAGTTCTGAAAAGATGAATGAGCTATGTAAACTCACACAGCCTGTTTTTGGCTAAGTCAGAACAGGAAACCAGGTCTCCTTCCATTATACCACAGTTAGAGGATGACAGGACATGCATGAAGATGTGAAGACGTTAAGTAAGTAATTAAATCATAACGGTGCACCAACACTTGAATTTGATGATGGTTGTTAAGATCCATTCAAGTGGGTAGAATGGAAGACAGGGAAGTTCGAAAAAATTCTGTTCTAAAATTCCCAGCTGGTACTCATGAGGACATGGGCGAACATTTCGGCCACGCCTTGGAGAATAGAGGGAGGTTTGAGAGGAAATGGGCCAGGCATGTCATGCCTCCATAGTGCAGGTTCACCCATGTATCATAGTTAATCACGTGTAGCTCTTCACTTTTAGTCCTTCTGTGTGTGCAGGGCACAAAGTTTATTCATTCCTAGCACTTAATATCATGGCTAAAGCACAGGAGCTACTCAGTATGTGTTTGCTGAATGAACAGTCCCAGAAGGTGTCTGTAGAGGTTGGAGGAGACAGAGGATTCAAAGTCAGACTAAACCCTAGTAATAATAGCACAGCTTGGCAGGAAGAGGGGTTGGTGGAGCCGAAGGCTTCTGAAGTGCCGTGGTGAGATATTACACCACTGCACATAAATTTGAGGACAGTTATCATTGCTTAAGACACAAAGGGAGGCAACGCTTCATATATATTACATATGATATGGTTTGTGCACATATAAACTGGGGGAGACTACCATGTTTTACCCATGGGGAAAAAAAGAAAAAAATTATAGTTTTGGTTTTTTTAATGTAGGATTCACCACAGGTTCATTCAATAATTAAGGCTTGAGTAATGTGCAAAAGTTGTGTATTTATAGTATAAACTTAAAAAAGAAAAAAAAATTCCAGTGCAAGCATCACCACACAAACCATTAATGTGCTGTGGAGTCATGTTACGGGAAAAATTGGTAGAAAAACGTAATCCTCTTTGCACTTTTCATCCTTTTCAAGGCAAGTATTGGCCTTTCCTGTTTTTAATATATATATTCTGATGGTAGCTTGATGTATAAAAGAAATGTCCAGTGACATTTTAGCCTCTAGAAATCCAGTAGCACCTTAAACAAAAACAATGGAACTAACCTTGTTTTGCAGTGTTCATTTCTTTGCCGTCACCTGTTTGGAAGCACTAGATTTTTAGCTTAAAGCTGGGTATTATTTGGCTTTTTTCTCTCTCTCTGCTTGTCTGATTGCTCTGTCTCTGACTGTTTTGCCAGCTCCTACCTCCTTAATTGCTGGAGGCTTCCAGGGTTTGGTCCTTGGCCCTCTTTGCATTCTGTCTGCTCTCACAGCCTCAGCTCTCGCCTTGGTGCATTTGACCCAGATCTGATCTTCCTTGCCCTTAGATCTCAGATGCCATTTTTATTTTCTTGCTGCACGTTTCCCCTGTG
This sequence comes from Globicephala melas, assembly GCF_963455315.2. Taxonomy (NCBI): domain Eukaryota; kingdom Metazoa; phylum Chordata; class Mammalia; order Artiodactyla; family Delphinidae; genus Globicephala; species Globicephala melas. The sequence goes on along the minus strand of NC_083315.2, from coordinate 313,783 downwards.
TGCTTTTCTAGTATCTCAAGCTAAACATTCCCAAACCAAAGGCATCATTTCACCCTCAAACAATTCTACTTTCTCAAATTGGCACTATCTTCTCTTCTTACACAAGTTTGATAACTCAAGGGCATCTCTTTCTTCCTTCTTAGTTACCTACCACAGTGTCTCGGGAATTTGACTTATATTTGTTCCCATGTCTTCTCTGTTGGAAACACACTTCCCTACCCATTATCCCTGACCTAGTCCTTCAAAATCTAGCTTAAATTCTTCATGAAGTCATGAGTCACATCAAAGTAACCCCTCCTTCGTTGCACCTGTAACATTGCATTTTAATGCGTCTTAAGCCATTTATCACATTCTTTCCTATATTAGTTATTTGTTTTTTTATTGAAGTAAGTTGGTTTACAATGTGTTAATTACTGCTGTACAGCAAAGTGATTCAGTTATACATATATATATACAAACACACACACACACACACGCACGCACACACACGCACACACATAGATATTCTTTTTTGTTATATTCTTTTCCATTACGGTTTATCACAGGATATTGCATATACTTCTCTGTGCTCTATAGTAGGACCTTGTTGTTTATCCATCCTGTATGTAAAAACTCACATCAGCTCATCCCAAACTCCCAGTCCATCCCTCCCCCAAACCCCTGCCCCTTCGCAACCACCAGTCTGTTCCCCATGTCTGTGATTCTGTTTCATAGTTAGGTTCATTTGTGTCATATTTTGGATTCCACATATAAATGATATCATATGGTATTTGTCTTTCTTTTTCTGATGTACTTCAGTTAGTATGATAATCTCTAGGTCCATCATGTTGATGCAAATGGCATTATTTCATTCTTTTTTATGGCTGAGTAATATTCCATTGTATATATGTACCACATCTTCTTTATCTATTCATCTGTTGATGGATATTTAGGTTACTTTCATGTCTTGGCTGTTGTGAGTAGATACTAGAGTTATTTGTGTACTCTCCTACCTTTCTTACTAGACTGAAAATTTTATGGCAAAGCCCTTCAATATTTTTTTTGTTCCCAGAATACAGTTAGTGCTCATTCTGTGTAGTAAGTGCTCAGCACATTTGTTGAATGAATGAATGAATGAATGGATATAAATGTCCAATACTGTTATGTCATGAAGATATGTAATGATCAGAGATTATGAGAGAGGCTTAGGTCCTTTCTGGGAAAGTAATTGTAGGATGGGTAATTTTTTTATGGTGTGTTAATTGAGAAATAAAACTTTTTTAGGTGTCAAATTGGTTTGCTAATGCAAGACGTCGGCTTAAGAATACTGTTCGACAGCCAGATTTAAGCTGGGCCTTAAGAATAAAGTTGTACAATAAGTATGTTCAAGGAAACGCTGAGCGGCTGAGTGTAAGCAGTGATGACTCATGTTCTGAAGGTTTGTTAGTATTTTTATCTTGCTTTCTTTGCTCTGCCTTTGTAAGGGGACATTCACTTCCATTGCTGTTTTTAAGGTTGATCCCACAAAACACGATGGTGCCGTAATGGTTCTTTTTATTGCATGAGGTGGCTTTACTTTTACAATACTGTAAATGAGCAGCCAAATTGTGGCTGCTTCCTCTTGTTCATAGATTTATCATGTGTCAGAATAATATTTTTTGTGAAGTTCACTAAAATTAGCATACCAAAGGGAGAGATTATATAGATTCCTGCTTTCCTTTGCCTAAAAATTAATCTTAACTATCAAAGATAATTTTATACACTTTAAATATTCTTCCTATATATATTTTAAATCACTAAATGTAACAGTTGGGTGGCTGGGGAGAAGTATGTGTAAGTACTACCTGGTGATATTTTTCCCCCTTAGATGGAGAAAATCCTCCGCGAAACCACATGAATGAAGAAGGCTATAATAATCCAGTTCACCATCCTGTGATTAAAAGTGAGAGCTCAGTCATAAAAGCTGGAGTGAGGCCAGAGTCACGGGCCAATGAGGACTACGTATCGCCCCCAAAATACAAGAGCAGCTTGTTGAATCGTTACCTTAACGACTCTTTGAGACACGTCATGGTCACAAATGCTGCCATGATGGGAAAGACAAGGCAGAGAAACCATTCAGGATCTTTTAGTTCCAATGAATTTGAGGAGGAATTGGTATCTCCCTCATCGTCAGAAACCGAAGGCAATTTCGTCTATCGCACAGGTAAGTCTGTGCTTTTCGTGATACCTTGTTTGAAACAGAATTAAAGCTGCAGCAGAGGGCTTTCTTTTGACAGGTGTAAAGGCATAATTTTTATTGCTTGTGCATCAGATTATGTACATATGGCCTATAATTCAGTTTGAAAGCTTTCATTTTGTTCTTAATTAGCAGATACGCTTGTTAGTAGATGATGGTTTACTGGGAAGTTTTCATCCTTAATAAAAATTTTTAATCTTAGTGATAAACATTCTTAGAGGAGATATGTATTGGCTTTATGAATAAAGCATAATGGAGGAATGTCCCAGATTATAACCAGCCATGCAGATACTCTGTACTCCATCTTTTCTCTTAAGTTCTTTGCTTGCTTATAGTGATGGAAAATGAACACAGAGTAGCATGGGTGCCAAGACGTTTGTGAAGGAAACGTGGCTTAAATTGCTTTGGAAATCTTACTTTTATTCCTGAAACGCACAAGTAGGGCTGTAAGTAGCTTTGAAAGTTTTGCTTTTAGTCCGGAAAGAGTGAATCAATTTCTACGTGTCCACAACTTTCAGATGGAGTGGCAAGTTTGGTAGAATTTTCTGTCTTGACTTCAGTGCTTCGTTACAAAGGATTGTGTGCCCTACATCTGGTGTAGGTAGACTCCGGGTCCTGAAAATGCCAGGCAGTGAGATTTAGAAATGTTACCCCTGGAATTAGTAACTTCAGGGGGCATGCAGCTCAGCCACATTATGTCACAGATAAGAAAGCCCCGACCAAGGAGACGCAGCGAGTTACTCTTCTCCAGATCGGTGGTGGTGTAGCTGAGCCTGCACAAGAGGTTGGAGGAGCCTAGCCACTGCCAGACGACTGTTACCGCTACTGTTACACATACTGCCACCAGTCATTCATTGAATAGTTGTGATATGCTAGGCTCTACGCAATACTGCACAAGTACTACTGCGTTTAGTCCTTATAACATCAAGGAGCTTGATATGTGAACGGTAGAGCTTTATAAAGAAATTTAAAGTTGGTCTGCTTAATATATCCTTAAGGTTATTTAGCCAGATACCTGATTTTTAAGTGTCTACAAATATGTACGAGATCTGTGAGGATTCAGAGGAAATCTCAATACATTTTGGACTTCATCTCATTTTCTGTTTGTATCTCCAACTCCAACAATGAAAACAACTCCAAACACTCAGAAATACATAGCCTTGTAAATAATAAATTGGGTCTCGAAAGAAGTAAAAGATGCAATAAAAGATAATTTAGCCAATAATGAAAAATTTAGAACTATCTACTAATACCTAACTGACAGAACTTGTAAGTAATTCAGAATGTTTTGAGAAAAAGGAAAATAAACCAAGTCATTCAAGTAGAAATAATTGAAAAAGAATAAACAGAAAACAAAAAGTGGTAAAATGGAAGCTGAAAAATAGATAAAAATCAAGAGTTGGCTCTTTGAAGTCAGTAGTAAAAACACTCAAGCAGGGGCTTCCCTGGTGGCGCAGTGGTTGGGAGTCCGCCTGCCGATGCAGGGGACGTGGGTTCGTGCCCTGGTCCGGGAGGATCCCGCGTGCTGCGGAGCGGCTGGGCCCGTGGGCCATGGCCGCTGAGCCTGCGCGTCCGGAGCCTGCGCTCTGCAACGGGAGAGGCCACAGCAGTGAGAGGCCCGTGTACTGCGAAAAAAAAACCTCAAGCAAAAATGGACACAAATTGAAGTTGGAAATAAGAAAGGATATAGCAATCATTATATAGTTATTAAACAAAAAATATTTTTAAAAATTATAAAGTACTATGCACAATTGTTTGACAGTATACTGTATGCAAATGTATGGATGAAGTGAATTGCTATTATCCACACAAATTAAATTATTAATTCATAATAAGAAAAGGTTTAAATGACCACTAATGCAGGAAAAATTAAGGTTTTTAGTAAACTCAGTTCCCAAAACACTTGATAGATAACTTGGTAGATCCATTGGATTTTTTTTCAAACTTTGAAGAAATAATTAATTCCTATGCTTTATACATTTTTCTGGAACATATAAAAGCATGGGAAGTATCCCAACTTTTAAAAGTGTAAATGTTATCCTAATCCCAAACCAGATCAAGATAGCATAAAACTCAAAATTTTTATTTGTACTACTGATACTGACTATGAAACAACATGGGAAATATTGTAAGTTTAAGCGAAAAAATTTTAATTGTGGATACACTGAGTATAATTATGACAAGTGTGTATGGACAAAAACAAGAAAGATAAAAACAATGAAAATTACAATTTGATGAGGGGGTGTAATTGAAGGACCGTTGTTTAAAATTTTTTTTCTTGTAAATTTATGTTGCCCAGTAAAAACAAGGTCACGTGCCTATGAAATTTCCCCAGTGTGTTGGGTCTTCTGAAAATCCATGCTCTTTTCCAAGGTGACAAAATGTAAAGTCAAAGAGGGACTAGCATGCCTGTATATTGATGCTTTTCGAAGTGAAGTAGCTTGGCCATGTATTTTTATTAAAGCATTCCAACTGCACTTGGTCCGTGTCATGGACTATTCCCTTGCCAAATTCTAGTTTTAAATCAAACCTATCTTTTAGTTATGCAAGCAATGAGATGGCAGCCTAGACACGTAAACTTCTGGATTTGCGTGCATATGTATAAGCTTAAAAAGAACAGAATACAATTTTGGGGTTTGTGGATGGAGAATGAGGAAAGACTGGTTGGTCTCAAACTGGTCTACTAAATTTCAGACGAAGATAGTAAATGGCTGTCTTCTGTGGGAATTGAGTGACAATGCTGCTGCAGTTGTATCTGGGTTAGCAGTCATGCATAAGTGGTGGAACAGAGAATTTCAGTAAATACTTTCTGAACAACTGCTTTGGTTTTCTCTGGCATACAGGCTATTCTGAATCCCTTCAGTTCCTTCTGGTTGTATCTTATCTTCCTCATCCAAACAGCAACCTTCTAAGTCTGCTCTCAAACACCATCCCCTCCACCACCCTAGTTCTATAGTAGTACAAAGATTTCGGCTTTAAAATTTTTTTTTTCCAGAAGAGATCACCTTCAAGTACAAGTTATTGGTTTATCTGTGCTGAGAAATCGTATCCGTTTTTCCATCCATTTTTGTAAGACAGCTGCTATCACATGATGCATCTCCCTAAATATAGGGAGTCAAAAGGCCAAGTGAAAGAAAGAGTCGGTGTTTGGAAGGGTGATGTGTCACTGAATTTCATTTCACTTGTTAACCTCTAGCAGGGAGGAGTCTGGTAGATTATAAAGCAGTAATCCTAATTGAAGATATTGGTAGACACCATCCAAGTAGGTACAGACATGTTTTTATTGATTTTATGTGGACATTAAATGTTTCTCTCTAGTCTGCAGTCTCCCACAACATGCAGGAAAAAAAGAAAAGATGTTCTTTTTTCAGGGGCATGGTGGACTCTCAGTCAGCATGCTGACAGCAGCAATTATAACATTAGAATTGATCAGAATTATTAAGGTTATTGCTTCGAAATACAGTTAAGTAATACACAAGAAAATCTAGTCACAGAGTGTCATCTGTTGAATGAAGTCACCTAAATTAAAATTACAATCCTCTTCGTCATGTTAGGTTAACGGATGGTAATTTTCAGATATTCGATGGAGGGGGTCTGCTCTCTGAGGTGTCAGGATGAGGACCCTAGCATCATACGTGCCTCCGCTCCTGTTGACCCAGTGTTCAAGTTCCCTAGATGGGGCCATCCGTGAAGGAGCCAGCCGCCATCTGTAGCATCTTCCAGAGTGAGTCCTCACTAGAGGCTTTCCTAACTTGGATTTGAGTTTAATTTACCCTAAACCAAGCCTATTAAATTTCCTTCTTCAGTGAGGGAGAAAGGAGACATTTCTAAGAAGTATACTTGGTGAGGGGACTGTCAGGCAAGTCTTGAAACAGGAAGTGTGCACTTCCCTGCTCTGTTGCTGGCACGAGGACAAGTTCCTATTCTGTTCTTTCTTTTCGCAGCTCACAAATGACCAACTTATAAATGGCTAGTACACTCTAATGGTTACTCTCTGAGCCTCACTGCTTCCCCACTGCTTTATGAATTTATATAATTCATAAATTTACTCTGCTCCCACGAGGCTGAACGTTTCAACTTCATCTTGTTAAACTGCCTAAAATCCCTGTTAATTATACACATCTGGTATAGAAAAACCATATTGGCGGATAGAACTCTTTTCTATGTTAGTGTGAATTAATCAGATTAGCTTCCCCTCCACTTGACTGAGGGTGAATATCCCTGAAGAAATGGAGATTTTTTTTTTTTTTTTTTTTTTTTTGGCAGTACGCGGGCCTCTCACTGCTGTGGCCTCTCCCGTTGCGGAGCACAGGCTCCGGACGCACAGGCTCAGCGGCCATGGCTCACGGGCCCAGCCGCTCTGCGGCACGTGGGATCTTCCCGGACCGGGGCACAAACCCGTGTCCCCTGCATCGGCAGGCGGACTCTCAACCACTGAGCCACCAGGGAAGCCCCAGAAATGGAGATTTTGATGGGCAGAAAAAAGTCATTTATTTGGTGCACAGGACTCTTTGGGAGGTGGAGTCCATTTGAATGGCCTGCAAAATGGGGCAAAATGAGGGAACTAGGGATTTTGGTTACTGGGGAAAGACAAACAAGGCAGTAGAAAGTAAATCTGGGAGAATGACAAAAAGCTAAATGCCATTTCCAAATGTTTTTTCTTGGCTAATGATGACCCCGGTGGGTGGTGGAGATGGTCTTTTTTCGTTCTCTTCCTGCACGCTTGTGTACTTTAGAATTTAAGCTGGTACTATCAGTAGTAAAAGCCAAGGATGCTCATGAGTTCAGTAAACCATTGGATTAGCCTGGGATTTAACCCTAATTTATAGCACAGCTTCTTTGGCGAAATGGCGCTCTCCATTCTAAACTGCTGACTTCACAGTAAACTTCTGGGACACAAGTCCTTCATGTACGAGGTGCCCTTTCATGCCTTCATACCGCAAACAAAAACGTTCTAGGCTCGCTGGAGCCCTGGGCCTTACTCATCAAAGAAATCGTAGTTTAAGTGAAGCAGAGGAAAGATTTAAAGAACTGCCTTGTCAGATCCTTTTGAACAGTGAATAACCATTCCTAATTTGTTTCATCAGTTTTAGGTGTTTGTGGGTAGCTTAAAGAAAGCTTCATGGTAGTTGACAGAAGGCTTTGTCAAGAGCCAGCTGTCAAGGGTAGCATGGGTTTCTGTGTACATGCTAGTTTCTCTTTGGAATTTTGTTGACCAGTAAGTCGACTTTGGATACTTTCATCTTCTTTTATTTCCCTTTTTGTGCTTGTCACTTCCTTGTTTTTAGTGAAAGATTAAGCTTAGCCCTGTTGGATGATTCCAGACATTCTTTTCCTGGCATGCAAATGACTGTTGATGTACTCCAGCAGAGAATAATAAAACCCTGTATCACCAGCCCAGTTTGTGACATTTAAAGGATACTTGAAAGGTTATCCAATTTTTTGTCCTGTGTCTTTACTGCAGTAATACCTCACCTATCAGATACCATCTGGAAATGAGGTTTTCCACCTAAGTGAAATTTCCAGATAAAAATTTAAGGACCGATTTTAAAAAGATAGACTTTTCTGCTCTCCTAGACTTATAGTATGAAACCCAGCATGTGAGGCGTGCCTCAGCAGCATCCTCTCTCTTCTCTAAACCTCCTGCTCCTGTTGCTTTTTATGTTTCCACCCTTCAAATCAGTAATTCTAGGATTAACCACAACTGTAAACTTGCTCTCCTGATGCCTTTGAAGAAAGAACGATGTCTTTCTGATAGCCTTTTAAAAAGGGATCTTTCCTAATTACTTATTCCAAAGCAGTAACCTTCGAAATGAGACTTATGGAAATTCTGAGCTTTGGGGAGGCTTGGGGTAGAATTATAAAAACTTAATAAGCATGATAGTCTGAACACTATAGATTATTAAATGTTTATCAGTGATGATGATGGCAGAACACATTCACATGGATTATTTCTGAAATGCACATTAGCTTGATCTTTGAAAGTAAATTTTCTTTATGGATTCACTTGCAAAATTTAAATGAAACTGTGTAAGTGTAAGTGTTCCACCTACTGTTAAAAACTGAGAGATTCATGGCAGACAGAAATAGAAAAAGAGAACACATGTTGGCATAAGCAGTTTGCTGGCTCCTTCAGGGGTTAGTTTTTCATTCACTTTTCTTTGTTTGTTATTTGGTATCATGTGAGAGCCTGAGAAAGTCTATATGTAGAAGCTGAGACTTAACAGCGCCATTCAACAACCTGGCTCACAAACAGATCAAAAATATACGGCAGCCTAGCTTAGAAAAAGTACGCATTTTTAGGGCTGTGTTTGATCCTGAGTTTTTTGTCCCTTTATATTGTGTTCCCTCCATGTGCTGCCTTAGAATGACAGCAACACGTTTCAAATTTGTGTGAATATAGACAGATTGCGTCTGAAATGCAGCTGCATCCTATCTCTTCTTTCATGCAGATACTCACTGCCTTGTGTGTATTAAAAGCTCTCCGAGGCCCTGAAATGGTATTTTATTCGTTTTTATAGTCCTCCTAGCACCTAATAGTGTCTTTCACGTATTTGCTCCGGAACTGTTTCTCAAGTCAACGAGTTAGTGTTTTCGTGATTTAGTCTGCCTCTTAAATCATGCAAGACATTTTAATGTACATATGTATATGTTGATCTGTGTCTGCGAACATGACAAGGGAAAGGAAATGGTCCTGAATGAGTCGAAATGGGTGAAAAAAAAAAAAGGCAAATGCAAAAAAAGTTAAAACCAGTAGAAAAAAGTAAACAGAATGAAGCTTAAAACTGAGATGTTTAAGAGAGTTGAAATAAAAACTTAGAAAGTATAAAATGAAACTAAACCAATTTTCAAGTTAAAAGAGTGACTTTCAGGAAAATGCAAGGATGATAAATGGAAAAGTTTAGTTGGTTTAAAGAAAATCCACTGAAGAATAAAGAGTATAGCAGACAGGCAAATAAAAAGAAAGGGGACTTTTACGAACTTGACTTCACTAAGTAATGATACCTATTGTCTACTTATCTAGGTCACTGCCTCGTGGGTGAGATTTAAGAAGCAAAGCACAGACTTAGATCCAATGATTTAAGCTCTTCTGCCCCATTCACTCTCGGGGTTGACATGACTACTTTGGCTTTTTAAGAATGACTACTTTTAATCCTATGATAGAATTGGAGAACATCTATGCAGAAATTTTACATTTTCTCTCTTCTCCACATGTAAGAGTAAAGATCCCATACGTTTTACCTGTTTTTCTGTTAAAAACAAGTTTATCAACATGACATTTTGATTCTGCAGGGGTATCCCCTATATTTTGGCAGGACTGTCTCCTGGCATTCAGTCTGTTGTAACTGATTTTCCAACACTGCATTTCGACTGGCTGGAGTGGTCAGTCACACCTGGTGCAGTTTCGTAGAAATGCTGGTTCATGTCACTGTATTGAAGACTGTGTCAGTATTTCCATTAGAGACTTTTTTTCATTCCCTAGGGCTTCTAAATAAGTCATAAAAACTCAAGCCAAACTCAAAGCTGGCATAAAAGGACCTTTTCCCCCCTTCTCCTGTGTATAAGGAATATAAGTGCCTAACTCCCACTAATTCTAACTTCAGTCAGGTTTGTAAACTCTTTACACACTGACAAGACCAAATAAGACCCGTTGACACCTCTCCAGCCTGGGCCTGAAATGAATGTCAAAAAGTTGTTACTGTCTGTGAAAATAACAAGACATTCTATTTAATAAGCGTGGAAGTGGTTTCTTTTCTTTCTTTCTTTTTTGGTGCGTCACAGTTAGTTTTTCCCTTCTGCCTCCCAACTTTGTTTCTAAAATTAAACAGGTATTTTTCTATGTCAAAATTCGTCTTGTTGATGTAACAGAATTTTTACTCAGAATAAATGTGTTTTCTTCTAGTCCTGAAGTTTGGTACTTTTAAATTTTGGAAGCTTGTGCTCTTGTTTTCTATTAGAAATTATATCATTTTATAATTGTGAGTTTTGAGGAAGAAAAATAATAATAATAATTTTCACTTCGTTTTTTTTTCCCATTTGAATTTTTTCATGGTTTTCAGTTTAAATGAAGGATGGCATGTTTAAACAGCAGCTGCGTAATGAACCTTTCCTCTCTGTGTTCCCTAATTTATCTTATTTTCATTGTACTAAAGAGGAAAACAGGCAAGGATTTTTATAAATTCAGCATTAAACATTAAAGGATCTTCCAGTTCAATCCCTTAATTTGCAGATTAGGAAATTGCTTTGGGGTCTAGGCATTGAAATGGTTGGGTTTTTTTGTATGCAAGGTTACTGGGCTGCTTGGAAATGCGATCCTGACCGTTGGTACAGTACGGTCTACGGCTTTTGGCAATTTCAGGTACTTAATTGACTTTTATTTTAAAAAGCTTGTCATTAGTGTTGAACTTCTTAGAATTTAGGATAAGTGAGTGTGTGCATTTTTTAAAAAAACTAATCTATTTTAATGGCTGCAGTGGAAAAGACTTCACATATGTTGGTAGATTATAGATTGTAATAGACATCTGGTCTTAACTGTGTTACTAAGGGAAAGAGGAATGGTTTGTAGAAGATCTCTAACAGTTAACTGCTGCTGGGCAAAAGTCTCTTAGTGTGTGTGTGTGTGTGTGTGTGTGTCTGTGTCTGTGTCTGTGTGTAGCAGGAGTAGTAGTAGAATTGAACATAGTTGGGAAAAGAAAGTGGCTTTTGAAAATGACCCGTGGTATCTTCCCCCTGCCGTGGGTCTACCCTGGAGGCCTTGAGTCATTACCTGAAAGTGGTCTGAAAATCCAATTGGAAAGTGATTTGGGGAACATAGGTTGGACTCAGCTTTAAGCACCGACATCACTCATCAGCTTCTCACAGTGTTGAGTCTTTTTCTCAGGCCAGTAAGGTGCTGCAGTGCAAGATAACACTGAGGTGCTTCGGGGTCAGATTCACCTGTAGCATTTCCTCAGATCAGACACTTCACTGAATTTCACGTAGGAAGAGCTAAATTGCTCTGTAGGCGTCACCGTGCCACAGATTGGGCAGCGCCTTGCTGTGTGGCCAGATGGCACTGTGGGCTTGTGTGGTGTCTTCCACAGTCACCCGACTGCGGATGGGGTTAGACACAGCCTCTTGCCCACTGACTCAGTGCTTTGATATAGTGACCAAGATGGACATCTTTGACGGAAAGCCTGTGTTCCCTTTTTCGTATCATTATATAAAGCAATTTTGCCTTTGATCAGGCTTTATTTAAATGAAGAGAAGAACGTTTGTTAGAATAGTGGTTTTGAGAGGACCAGTTTGGTGAGATGAAATTAAAATGGAAAAACAACGCAAGTGAAAAGGAAACCTTTTAAAGTGCTGAAAAGTAGTCAGAGACAACCATTCACAAAGTGGGATTTCCAAGAAACAGTTGCTGTTTAAGCTTCCACATAGTTGCCCCTGTATTTAAAATTTAGAACTGATAGCCCGTTGATCGAGCCAGACTCAGGTTACGATGGACAGAGCTCTCAGTATGGCAGAGACATTTGAAGTTAAGAATGCCCTGTTCTGCCAGGACTGTCATTACGACACTAAAACGTACCCTTTTGCTGAGGCCAGAATTCAGAGTCGCTGCTTCCAGTTTCTGCACTGATTCAGACAGCAGATGTGTAAAAGGCAGAGTGGTATTCCGGATCACTTGTCACATGGCTTCGGGGCAAGAGGATGGGTATCTGGCAAGAACAGGAACCGTAAATGTGACTGGGTCTTACATTTCTAAACGCAGAATCCCTGACCAGAAGCTGCTGGGTGCCAAGTGCCTTTGCTGTGATGTCTTCGCCCAGCACAGAGCTAAATGGCTGCTTGAGAAGCCACCAGCCTTCTCCAGTTTGCAGCCAGGCTGACTGTTATCATTGTTTTGCATTTTCTTTTATCGTCTTGGATTGCATTTAGTCTCGCTGTATTTTTTCCTTCTTTACTCCTCTTCTGGGCTGCTAACTCTATCCAGATGGATCAAGGAGTATTTTTACAACTTTGTCAGTAGTGCAGTTGGTCTTTAGTTTTTACTGTGTCTCCTGGGTTCCTTTACCTCAGACCTATTCAGAAATCATGGCACCAGTTCAGATTTACTCCCAACCCACGGGGCCTCCCGTTTATCTAACCTGTGTACTTTTTTCTTCCAGAAGATTTTTTTTTAAATTTATATTTTGTTCTTAAAATGTCCTTTAAAAAGTATAAACATAAATCATCTGGAAGAGTAATTCTCCACTATCTTGAAAGGTGTTTGAGGACTATTTCACAGTTGCTATGATTGAAGCAGTAAAATTTTAGTTTATAGTTACAGTAACTTTCCTCTCATTAGGAAAATATTAAAAAGCTCAACTTTACGATTTCATGACATATTACCACCCCCCAAATACTGTTCGTAATCCCTGCCCCCTTACACACGCTCGCTGAAATGCTAATAGGAAGCTCAGAGAAGACCCAGAAAAGTGAATGATCTATATTTGACCTCATTCTCTCAGGTGCTTTAATTAAAATGATAGTATAACGGTCTGGGTGGAGGCCCAGTGGAAGCATGACAAGTTTAATGTATATTTTACTATAGTTAAATATCTGCTGTGTTAAACCATCTGTGGTTTGGAAAAGGACTTTCCGTATCCAGATTTCCTCTCCATCCTCCCTCTTACCTGACCTGAAATTACCCACTTGTAGATTAAGCCCCAGGACGTTATACCATGGAAAGAGCAGAGAGCATTGCCTTATAAGTCAGGAGCTCTGTATTCAGCCAGAACTGCTAGCAATTGGGTATGTGTTCTAAGGCCGGTGCCTTTATTAACCAGGGCCTTGGTTCCATTAGCCATCACATGAGGGTTGTGATAAGATGGTCCATAAGCACCTTATTACCTCTGATAATCTGAGATTCTGTGAAATTTCTAGGGAGAGAAGGAAGCCCACAGCGTACTGAACGTCAGAGTTAAATACAGACCGTGTTATCTCTGTTAGAAGCAGAACTTGGGCTCTGAGCAACAGGAGAAACAGCTCTCAGGAGTGTTAGGAGCCCCTGGCGGCAGGTAGAGGGCCTGCCTGGGGCGCTGGGCCCTGAGATGGGGAAGGAGGCCAGGAAGGGAGGGGACCTTGGGTTAGATCTGCACGGGGTCTTTCTGTCCTGTGTCATGCTTCTGCATTTTCTTCTACTGCTCTTATTATTTTAATTGTGCACTTACATGCTCAGAATCTACCTGAAATGTTGCTATAAACGGTGCGAGGTAGTGATCTGATTTTTTTCCAGATTGGTAGCCAGCTGTCCTCACACAGCGTCCTGAGTGCTTCCACCTTCCCTCGCTGATTTGAAATGCGTCCCTTCATGTGTGTGTCTGTTTCTAGACTGTGCTGTATGCCATCCAGCTTAAAAGATGCTCCTCTGCCAGCAGCAGCTGTTTTCAGGACCGTAGCTTTGTTGTGCATGTTGACGTCTGGCAGGCTGTGTCTACTTTATTTTCACTCTTTTCAAAATGTTCACATCTAGACAATGGACTTTGGAATAAGTTCGACAAATTCTATTTTAAAAATTCCATTGGAAATTAATTGAGGACAGCACTGAGTTTAATATCCTTTTTATATCAGATCTTCCCACTCAGGAACAGTGTTTGTTTCTCCATTTATTATGATCGCCTCTCATGATACTCAGCACAGTTTTGTAGTTTTTCTTTACATAGGGTCTGCATATTTCTCATAAGTTAATTACACCTTTTATTCTCTTGCTCTTATTGTTTCTATCGTGGATGACTTGTCTACTACATTTTGTACTAGCCATCACTAATATATAGAAATCTGTTGGGTTTTATATATTTTCCTTATATCCAGTTGGATTGTCAAAGGACGCACAAGCATATTAACTTCAAATAGTACCTGTTTTAGGCATTTATTCTCCTCTCTTTCCCTCCCTCTTTGTTTCCAGCTATTGCACTGCACTGACCAAGTTTTCCAAAACAATGTTGAATGATAGCAGTGATGACAGACATTAAAGGGAATTTTCCTCATATTTTACCATCAAGTATAATTTTCACGGAAAGCTTCTGGTATAAACGCTTTGTCGAGTTAAGGGATTCTCTTTCCATTCCTAGATTATTTAATAAGGAGTCCCTCCACCCCCAAACACACATAACTAAATAGAGTTATTGCATTTATCAGATGCTGTTTCCACAGTTTTTAAGAGCATCATCTAGTCCTCTTTTAATCTCTCTAGAGTAAATTTCTTAGTGTTCACCTGGCCTTGAATTCTTGGGAGAAGTTCTATTCCATCATGATGTGTCATGCTTTTTAAGAAATTTCTGGATTCAGTTTATTGGCATTTTATTTAGTAATTGTATATCAAAATTCTCAAGTGAGATTTTTTTTTCTTCTTATGCTCTGCTTGCACAGTTTTGATGTTAAAGTTATACTGGTCTTGTGGAGTGAGCTGGAAAGCATTTCGTCTTTTTTCTACTCTAGAAAAGTTTAAATGAAGTATGGATCCGCTCTTCCTGATACCTGAAGGTTTGAAAGAATTCGCATGTAAAGTGATCTTGGCCTGGGGTTCCCGGGTCCTCTCCTTTACCTCTTACATTTTTCATCTTTCTTCTTTATTTTATGAACGGTTTCCTCAACTTCTTCTCCCGGGTCACCAACTTAGTCTTCAGCTGTGCCACTCCCGTTCTGTTAATCAGCCTTTCTATTGCAGTTTTAATTGTGGTGTCTTGTTTTTATTTTCCAAGAACATCTCTTTTTCTTACTGCTCCTTTTTCATAGCAGCCATGATGCCTGTGGAGATGAGAAGTTACCTGAATCTCCGCTCTGCACGTCTTCATGGCCTTCATGCTAGAAGCCCTCTTTAGAGAGGTTTCCTAGGTTGTTTAAAGAACATTTGCAGAAGCTGTGTCCTGGGACCAGATGACCCAGAGACACCCCACTGACCCAGGGCGGAAGCGTGGCCTCGCTCTCCCCCACTGACTCGGGACGGAAGCGTGGCCTCGCTCTCCCCCACTGACCCGGGACGGAAGCGTGGCCTCGCTCTCCCCCACTGACCCGGGACGGAAGCGTGGCCTCGCTCTCCCCCACTGACCCGGGACGGAAGCGTGGCCTCGCTCTCCCCCCTTGACCCGGGAAGGAAGCGTGGCCTCGCTCTCCCCCACTGACCCGGGAAGGAAGCGTGGCCTCGCTCTCCCCCACTGACCCGGGAAGGAAGCGTGGCCTCGCTCTCCCCCCCTGACCCGGGACGGAAGCGTGGCCTCGCTCTCCCGATGTCTGTCCCTTGACGGGCAACCCTCAGGAATCCCTTGCTGGCCCAGTTGTTCTCCAGCTGGAGTATCTTCTGTTCCTGCTGGGAGCAGCAGCTTGCCCTGTGCCGTGGCCTTGCCCTCCTCCTGTTTTTTTTTTTTTTTTTTTTTTGGTGTGTTGGTTTCTGCTTTATAACAAAGTGAATCAGTTATACATATACATATGTTCCCATATCTCTTCCCTCTTGCGTCTCCCTCCCTCCCACCCTCCCTACCTCCTCCTGTTTTGAGTGTGGTTCTCTGTTTGGATTTCCCCACCAACTTGATGCTATATGCATTTCATCTTCCATGAATTCCTCAACTCTTCTGATTTGGTGATGGTACCCTTTATTGTTTTCGAGGACTGCTAGGCATTTATTTGTTTTTAATTTACAGTCTGTGATTTTAATGGTATTTTGAGAGAGAAGCAAATAAAGCTTCTTCAGTATACCATCTTAAAGGGTACAGACTGTCAGCAAATGATTTTATCATAAAAGGTGTTTCCTTTGTCTCTGGCCGTTTTCACTGGGAACTTGCACACGTTCAGAATTAGGCATAGATTCTGAGTATCAAAGGAATAATAAAAATAGAGCTGTTATGTACAGAGTGGGATGTGGGAACTCCTGGAAAATTTCTGATGGGTGTCATGTACATAAACATGACACGTTATGATGGGTAAGACTTTCCAAACAGTAGTGCTTGAAATAGCTAAATATAATTTAGTTAAATAAAAAATGCCTCTAATTGTACCACTATGTTATGGTGGTACTTGGCAGCCATGCACCTAATAAATACAACACTTCTGAAATGTGATTAGAATCCAAGTGGGTTTTACTCTGCAGTGAGGCATGTGGCAGGACACGCTAGCACTGACTTTTCTTTTTGTCTTTCCAGTGGAAAACTGAACTTCTTTGTTTGAGTGAGTACTGTTGGGAATTTTTAAGTAAAAACAAGAAGCTAAGAATTCCATTCCTTTTTGCCAATCTTTCCTTCTAGCAAAATTATCAATTAACGGAGCATTAAATAATCATTTGCTTCATATTATTATTCTTACCCTTTCATACTTGGATTATTTTAATAACGTTTAGCTGGTGCTACAGATGTATTTAATTAAAGTTATGCATCAAAATAAAATAATGACATGGGAAGGAAAGGGTTATTATGTTTCAAAAATACATTAATAAAGTGCATATTAAAATTTGGATATTCAAGTGATTTTGAAAATGTCAGAATATCTTGTCTTCCCCCAATATCTTTCTTCCTTCTTTCTCTCTCTCTCTCTCTTCTCTCCTTCCTTCCTCCCATCCTCCCTCTCTCCCTCCTTCCCTTTTTCTGTCTCTTAACAATAAAGCCCCTTGTCTTGTTCAGGGCTCTGCTGTCCAGATTCTTTCTGGGTTTGTTTGACTGTGGCTCGTTTGACTGATATTTCACCGTATTTCTGGCTCTGGGCAGTGGTAGACTGACCACAGAATACTCTTCTATGAGTTTGCTTTCTTGCCTCAGGGATATGCTTGATTGTCTAGCTGTCAGCATGTGGACACTGTGCTGATTAAACATTAATGAATTTAAAATGGGCCACTGTTCCCATTATCATTCCTAGAGCAGCACCCTCTCTTGCTGGAGCACCTAACATTCCCAGAGTCCTCTGCTTACAGGGACTTTATCTGATATCTATAACATATCAGTATCTGTTAATCTGGGGAGGAGGGCTTCTTTCCCTGGATCCTGTAGCTGATGCTTTGGCACATCCTCTGAGGCACTAGAATCCTTCTGATGTGGATGAGGTCAAGAGCTTCACGTAGTATCGCTAGTTGATCTCGTCATCGGGCAGCTGCAGAGGCAGGAAGTACCCAAACACAGTTCTCAGCCGGGCATGACATCATATCCCTTCACAGGGCTTCTCCTGGAATATAGGGATGTGAGGGGTTTTCTCTTCAGTGATCCTGCACACCCTGTTAGAGACGCTAAATGAGCAGCAACAGCTCCAAG
Source organism: Globicephala melas (assembly GCF_963455315.2). Lineage (NCBI taxonomy): Eukaryota > Metazoa > Chordata > Mammalia > Artiodactyla > Delphinidae > Globicephala > Globicephala melas. The sequence goes on along the minus strand of NC_083315.2, from coordinate 296,317 downwards.
CACTTATTTTAAGACAATATTCAGTGAAACCCCTGAAACAGAGACAGACAGAGGCCAGAAGACCAGCTTGAGCTCATGGCAGGCACATCCACTGCCAGGAGCGGCAGCTTGTGTGTCCCAGTCAGGAATGGAGTATATGCTGTTTTTTAATTAATTAACCATGACAGGTTCAAAAGTGGTGACTGTGGTTATAAATCAAAGACTGGGTTTATGCTTATATTTTGGTTTTCTATTGCTGCATAACAAATCACAAAGTTAGCAACTTAAAACAATGGTAAATATTATCAGTGTTACCTCAGGTCAGCAGGCTGACACTGCACAGCCACACGCTGTGCTCAGAGCCTCACTAGGCTGACATCAAGGTGCTGGTCACACTGGGTTCTTACCTGGTGGTACTGGGAAAGAACCCACTCACAAGCATATTTAGGCTGTTGGCATAATTCATTTCCTTGTGGTCGTAGGACTGAGGTCCCCCTCCCCTAACATCTCAGCTTCTGGTAGCTGACCCGTTCCTTCTCTCCGGTCCAGCAACAGCATGTTCAGTCCTCCTAGGATTGAATTTCTCTGCCTTCCCCCTGTGGCCCCAACCAGGAAAAAGCTCTGTGTTTAAGGGGCTCGCGTGATTACATTGAGCCCACCCTTCATTTAAGGTCAACTGATGGGTAATCTTAGTTCCATCTGCAGAGTCCCGTTTAACATGTAACATAACACATTCACAGATGTGACACTAGGGGGGAAAGTGATGGGGGCAAAATTCTGCTTATCCCAGCAGAGATCACACAGCAGGAGGATTTGGATGTGGTTTTGCCCGTTCAACCTCAAATGTTTAGACGATAAGCGTGGTCGTTAGTGTGATCTGTCAGTTATGAAGTATAAGAAAGATGCTGCTGTAAATGCTTTGGGTATGGATAATCTGTAAACTGAGTAATCAAATCTTGTCTAAGTAAATTAGTTGAAATGTAAATAATTATCTACATGTGAGCACACACAAGAAACCCCCCCACATTATTCTCTTTACACATTTGCTTACTCCTGCTTCTCTGAAGCGTACGTACCTTTTATCTGTAACACGCAGGCAGGCATCAGGCGGCTGACTGTGTTTCTAAGGTAGCTGGCTAGGCAGTGGTCTGATGGGTGTTTGCTGCACTTACTAACAACAGCTGCTGTTTACTGAGCGCTCACTATATGCCTGGATTGTCCTCTACCTACATGTGTTATTTATTTAGTCCCTGCAGTGATTCCGTGGTATATGTGTTTGAGGATGAGAGAACACACTTAAATAGCAGAATTTGCCCACCTGTGTTGCAGAGCCCGGATTCAGACTCGGATCTGTTTGACTCTAAAACTTTGCTCTTGACCACCGTCTTTTACCTCTTCCCAAACCTGGGGAAAGTTGCACAGATGGGGGTTTACCTCTGAGAGGTCTTCCACCTCTGTTTCTCACTCTTCTACCTCCTGGCTCCTTTTCACCTCTCTCCAGAGGAGCCTGTGTCCTTTTGCTGTGCTCAAGCCCCAGCCCATCATATAGGTACTCTGCTGCCCCTTCAGTCCTCCAGAGTTAGTGGCTATCCGTGTCTCCATCAAACACTGCAGGCCTTCATCTCAGGACAGCTGATACCTGTGACGCCATGAAAAGAGCATGGTCAAAATAGCTTACACCAGGGCACAATAAAGACAATAATAATAATAATAGTAACCATAGCTGGTGATTACTGAGCACTTAGCACTAAGGCCCTGCCCTGAGCCCTCGATCCTCATAACCGCCTGGTGAGGCAGATACCATTATTATTCCCATTTCCCACAGGGTATTTTATATGCAGAACTTGTAAATCACCAAGTGATTGAAAGTGTGAGAGAGCTTTGAGGGCGCCTCCTTGGCTACTCTGGGCCGCCGTCATGCTTTCTTCACTCCAAAGAGGAGGATCAGCCATGGGGCTCCTTCATCTTCGGTTACAACTTCCAGTCCAGCATTTATCTCACCTCTTCCTTTGTCTTACTGCACATTCTTTCTTTCCGAGTCCCACTACGGGCATTTGAGGCTGTGGATGGTGCCATTAGGATGGAGCCATCTCTGTAGGGCAGGCGATGCCATTCTGGCCTTAGAATCCCAGGAAGGAGCATAGACCATCTCTGTAGAGAGGAGAGGGGATCCAGGGACATAAAAGTGGCCAGAGGGAGACAAGCGTCTGCCTGAAGCAACCCTCCTGAGAGCTGTGGAGTCCAAAAATGTGGTGAAACGAGATAAAACAATCACACAGGACAAGGTGATGGGGTAGGGAGAGCTGTTACTTTGGAAGGGCCAGCAAGTCTGTTGAGCAAACAAGCAGACTGCAGTCAGATTGCCTCCTGCAGCATCCTGAGTGGTCCCAGAGCGCCGAGGGCGTGCGGCAGCCCTTGCCTGGAGCCTGGGGTCTAAGCCTGTGCTGACTGCCCTTGCTGGTGCACTTGACTTAAAGTTTCTATTTTAGGCCACTCTGTATAAATCCACAGAACATAATAGACTTGTGCGTTGAATTTTTAAATAGATACATTCTAAAAATATTAGATTTAAATTGAATCAAGTTTTAAGGGTAGCGCAGACACTTGGTATTTTAAAACAATCCTGCAGTGAATCCTTTTGTTGTATGAACAATGGAACTCAACTTCTGTGTTTCATAAATTTAGATTCCATTAGGCTTTTCTAACATTTAAGGGTAAACAACACTATGAACTGCCTTTTATTAGGTCTGTCGTTGTTTCAGCAGTAGTGCCTGTTAAAATATTGCATCCTGGTCATAAAATACAACTGAAATCACTGGAAAATATAATACTGAGTAGATGAACTGTGACTGTCATAGTTTAAAAACCACAAAAATGTTGTCTTTATGTGTGAGTGTAATGCTCTCAGGTTTTGATCTTCCTGTACTAATAAAGATTGTTACTTTAGGAGAACTAATTTTTTTTATTTCAAATGCTTTCTCCAGAATTGGGACTCAATAGCATTCCTTAAAAAAAAAAAAAAAAAAACAACCTTTCACTTTTAATCTATAATTAAAGCCAAAGTTTTCTTTTAATTTTAAAAGCTTGTCCTTGAACTAAAATAACATGGAACATTTTAAAACATGGCTCCAAGTTACTGTAGATACATTTTATTTAAACCACAGAGACTGCAGTTAAATTTCTCAGTGCCAGACAGACTGCAAATTATAACTGTAGCAGAAGTGACTATGAATTTCTGGATGTTGTAGTACCAGCAAGGCTGGTTGTTATTCTGGAGCTGTTCCTTCCTTTAGGCTCTGCTCATGAGTGACTTAATCCCTATGTAAGATCAAATGTCATGCGTGTTGCCATGCACAGAAGAAACCAGGAAAGCTTCCTTTGTGACTGCACAAGTTCAGCGAGCACCTGCAGAGGGAGCTGGCAGGAGGAAGGAAGAGTCACGAAACAAGTTGGAAAGTGAGGCTAGAACACGGTGAAACTCCCAAAGTTGGGTCAATGATAAAAGTATCCTTTAAAGCTGAATGCCATTATTTATTATGGCAAGAAAAGGGGATAATATCCATGATGGAACTGTAAAAATATTTTCACTAAGGTCATTTTTGTACTTGGTATTCTGGTATTTGGTTAGCAAATCTAATGCCAGATTAGATCTAATAATATAGTGTGTTACTCTATGTACTGTAGCAAGTGCACGGGCATCTGTCATTTTACTGGGTCCTCACTACAACGCTGTGAGGTACAGATAAGGATGATGATCTCGGCTTTCTCGCAGGATAGGAGGGAGGGACCCACTGGTGCACAGCTACCTAATGGCAGAGCCAGAAAGAGAAGCTGAGTCTCTCAGCTTCTCGTTCAGACTCTTTCCACTCGAGTGTACGGTGTTTTCCATCCTCATTAAGTGTACTCAGATTTTTAAAAAAATAATCATTTGTGGAGTCGTGGCCTCTCCAAAACAGTGACTCTTCACTTATTTGGAGCTGTTCCTCCGCTTTGACAATTGGATAAAAAGCCTTGGATCCTGCTCCAAAGAAACAAGCACTTCCCCACCGCACAGTCCTCTGCAACTGGGATGGCAGCAGGGGTAACTCTGGTTCTTTGGATCTAAATAGGATTCCCCTGGACACGGTTCCTGCTGTGGAAGCTCAGGCCCTTCTGAAGATTTCTGATGATACCTAAGAGTTCTGTCTTTGAAGCATGTCGGGAACGTTTACTTTCCAAAGCGCGTTCAGTTTGTGGTCACACTGCCATCCCACACGTGTGGTCCCTGTTCTGTGTCACGTTGATTCAGAGGTGCAATGTGCCCTTCCTCCCCCACTCTCAGAAGGTGTGTGCGTGCACTGGGCTGTATGGAGAATTTGGAGGGGATGAAGGAGGGCTCTGCATCCCAGCAGTTCACACAGCTTCCCACAGAGCACTGCGTTTCCTCGTTCTTAAGCGTTCCTTGGCCATTTCGCGTGGGACTCTTCCCTGCCTGCTCTGTCCCACGTGGTCCCCACAGCAGCACAGAATCTCCCAGCTCCAGGCCTTCCCCCTTCCATCCTCTGCTGCTTACCACCTAATTCCCCAGTTGCTCCAAAATCTCCAGGTTCTTCCCACATAGTGTTGTGTAATCCAGCTCTCTCCTGCGTCAGCTACAAACCTCTGTCCCAGGCCTGCTTTGTGCGCTCAACCCTCTCCCGAGGTACTGAGCAAATCAGAAGGGCCTTGAAGTTCATAACCTTCACTTTAGAAGACATTTGTGATGTTAAATGGCAACTTACTTTCTTCAGTTATACCTGTTACTTTAGGGGTTTCAAAGATTTCCTAAAACCCCCCTATTTGGAGGTAGCTCTGGGGTTTCTGGGCTTCTTGGGGCTGTGTGAGTTGAGGACTTAGCTGGGCTTGCTCTCTGGGGCAGAGGGACTGATTACGCACAGAGACCTCTCACGACCGCTGCAGGGTCGTATCTAGTTGGGGAGATGGTGTGGAGCCCTCCCAGGAAAAGTGAGAAACGTGGTATAGGAAGAGAAAATGGCATAAAATTGTATAATAAAGTACATAGTGATTTCAGGAAAGGAGTCTTTTAGATCATTTCTTTCATTTGATTTAAATTTGAAACTGTGTTGTTCTGGGAGATGAATTCTTTCCCTAGTGATGGAGCTCCCCTCCTTGGTCTGTGATTTCAGAGTCCCGCTGCTTGAGGTCTCCCTCTATTTCAGGGTATGCTGGCCTGTATGGTCTTGTTCTTAGTTGTGATTGAGCAGTCCCAAAGATTTTCATCCTACTTTAAAGCAGTGATATGATTGGGCTAGAATTTATCATATTTCTGAAGGAAACTCCCTCTTCAGTACCGTGATATGACTTGGAAATATCACTGGTGAACACAAATGTTAGGAAACTGACAAGAGACCTGGAGCTGGGGAGAGACTAGAGATGTTGTACCCACTGCAGTTCTGAAGTTGCGTTGCAGAGGCAGAAACCCTAAAACTGGACATGGCGCCCTGGCCATGCTTCCTTCCAGCAGTGGGCGCCGCCTGTGGTCCCTGATGCCTCAGTCCGCTCCCTGATCAATTAGAGGAAGCCTGGGAGGAAGCAGTATCAGAGTGTTAAACCAAAGAAGCAGCTTCAGACACGTTTTGTCGTGTCTAACCAGCTTATCACGATTCGACTGGCCTCTGCAAGTCCTTCCTGCCTTCATAAAAAGACCCAGCCAGGGTTAAAAGGCACCGGGTTCATCGCTTTATTTTAACCATGGACCATTTAAATTTGGGACAATTTGTATATCAATTTCTTTCCTGGGAAGGAAGGGCTATCTTAATATTTGACTCTGTATCAGATAAATATATTTTGATAAAGAGTTAGAGAATCTGATTTGGAAAAAGAATAATCCAGAACAATGATATTAAGTATAGATATGATTACATGCCAGGTATAAGAAGTAATGATGTCAGAGACAGAAAGATAAAAGAAACAATGAACAATAGCAAAGAAAATCGAGAGGAGAAAGATCTAAGAAAACGTCATAGTGCTGTGGGGAAAAGGACCTTTGAAAGTTGATGGAATTGAAAAGGAGAGAGCTGGGGGAAGAGGGGAAACTCGGAGAGTGGCAGGGCAATGACTCTTATTTCTGGATCAGGGTCTGCCTACTAAGGGTCAAAGGGTTGTCAGACGCCAGGGGTTATTGACCAGTTAGGCTGAATGGGCTCTTGAAGGGATTTGTGGATCCCATGTTGAGTAGTGCTGGTTGAGTCTTTCAACCAGTATTCTTTACTTATTGATTACTGTGGGATTTAGTTTAAGACTTTTATAAGTTTGTCCAGTCTTCTCCCAGGGGCCCATGAACAAGATGGGCCTTTAAGGGAAGAAGAATGTATTGAAGTGTGTTGAGCCAGCAGCATCAAGAAGTAGTCCCTTCTCATGCTAATACAGAGACTAGGGTAAACTGGCACGAGGGGAATCTAATCTGGTCTTTGTGACCAATTAGTAGTGAATCCAGAATGAGAGGTTCCTTTAAGCCAGAGTTTAAGAATAGGAAGCAGAATACATGGTCACAAATCAAGCCCTACCTTGTCTTCAACTTGTTCATTGTAGGACGATTCTAGGAATCTCTGCTCTCACAGGAATTCTATAGGAAACTGCGGACATTTCTGTACTTTTGAAGATTCCTCAGAATTCACTCTGTCACTATGAGATTTAGGGAATAGCTCAGGTGTCCATTCTATGTAGAGTCGCTTAGAACTGTGCTATCCGATAAGACAGCCACTGGCCACGTGAGGTGACAGAGCCCTTGAAATGTGACTAGTCCAAAGTAAGATGTGTTAACACGTATGGCGGGAGAAGCATGGGAAATATCTCATTGGTAATTTTTATATTGTTTCCATGCTGAAATGATAATATTTTGGCTGTATTGAGTTAAAGAAGATATTTTATTATTAAATCTGTGTTTTCTTTTTCCTTTTACTTTTTCACACGTGTCTGCTAGACAGTTTAACATTGCTTATGCGGTTTGCATGTGTGGCGTGCAGTATAATCCTGTCGGAAAATAGTGCCTTAGTGGTGGCAGGAGGCAAGTGGGTGAAAGGCCTCCTCGTTACAGCTCGAAGGTGTGGAGTTGACCTTCAGGAAACCCTGCTGTCTTCAGGGTCCTTCATGCATGTGGCCTAGAGCCATATTCATGTGCCTGCTCACCTTTGTTTTATTTTTGTTACCAGACCTCAGAAATCAGTGTGAAGAACAGAAGTAGTTTGCTACTCTCCTTAGATTCTGACTTCCCTACACTATATCTCATTCATCTCCAGCTCCCAATGTACCAGGTATAGAGTTGGTTTCATGTGTGTGTTAAAGAAGTACAGAAATGCATAGCTGCTGAATGGTGCACAAGGAAAATATAGGTCCTGTAGGTTCAGGTAGATAATCGAAGACCTTGTGACGGTCAGTGAACTGAATGAGGGGAGGAAGCATGTGAAGTTGGGAGCAAAGCTTTTCCTACAGCAGGTGTTAAGTATTTGACAGTGTGCCCCAGTGTCCCCGTCTTTACAGCCAACATGTCTTCGAATTGGTTGGTGTACATGCCATACCAGCTGTTGAATTCTTCAATATTCTCTGGTTGGGAGTATTTCTTAAGCTTTTAAAAAATTTTTCTTTAAATCAATGAAGAGAGGTAATAGCTTCCCTCCTCAGGGAAAGAATGTAGGAAAACATTATTTAAAAATTTTATAAAGGCTGGCATCATCCACTTGCCCATTTTTTTAAGGGCACAAAGTTGCCAGTGGTCTAACCTGCTCATTTCTGATAGAATGATGCAGAGGCCAGTTTAATTTAATCTGTACACATATGACATGAGTCACTGTGCTTTCAAACGAATTTTTAAAAAATAGGATATAAGCTTTCATTTAGAAAAACATGGTTCTTTAAAAAATTAATTTCCCTTGAAAAACAAGTGGATTAACTAGAGGAACATTTAGGGGTAGGGCGGGAAGAAAGTTCTGTTTTCTTTTTTTTTTTGAAATTCAAAACCTAAGTTCGTTTTGCAGGTCTAGCCCATATTTAATGCGGTGGTCGCCAGTTGCGGTGGCGTAATTGTCAGAGGGCAGAGAAACGTGGTGCGGAAGCGGGGAGGTGAGCTTCAGATGGCTGGGTCACACGTGCTGGGCTCCTGCATCTTCAGCCTTGGGCATCCTAGGCCTGCTTTCTTCAAGGAATCCCTCCCACTCCTCTGCTCTTTCTTCATCCAGGGTCAGCTGCACACTGCACACAGTAGCACAGCCCACTTTAATGCTTCCATTTTCATTTCTTTTAAAATCAAAAGAAAAATGAGTATAATAACAGTGAACGTATGATCGGTTTTTTAGGGAGGGAGGAGTCCACAAAGGCAGAAGTCCCTAGAGCCCACAAGTCATAACGCAGCCTTGAGCCCACCCCTTAACTCACCAGGATCTTCCTTCCTGCTTTCCAGCGGGACTGCTATGATGTTCTGACAGTTTAGCATCCTAATAACCTGATGTATTCTGATGTGATACATTCCTCTCTCTCCATCAGTTAGTCAGTCTGTTCGCAAAAAATCATTGAGAACCCTTTCTGCTACATTTTGGATGTAAAACAGTGAACATCACAGACAGCATATTGTGGAAGGCAAGTATTGAACAAAGAAGTGTGCCAGAGGCTACAAAGAAATACAGGATACCATATAACATATAACAGAGGGATTTTGTCCAAGTACATTGTTAAAGTATTTTTTTAATGTATCCTTACAGAGAATCTTTATATATTTAGGAGCAAATATGAATGTAAATTCTTTCTTTCCCCAATTTTTATATAAAATATAGACTATTCAACTCAACAACAAAAAACAAACTCAATTAAAAAATGGAAAAAGGTATCTTTAGGATTTTTTATGTATAGTATTATGCTGTCTGCAAACAGTGACAGTTTTACTTCTTCCTTTCCAATTTGGATTCTTTTTATTTCTTTTCCTCTCTGATAGCTGTGGCTAGGACTTCCAAAACTATGTTGAATAATAGTGGTGAGAGTGGACATCCTTGTCTTGTTCCTGATCTTAGAGGAAATGCTTTCAGCTTTTCACCGTTAGGTATGATATGAGCTGTGGGTTTGTCATATGTGGCCTTTATTATGTTGAGGTAGTTCCTTCTGTGCCCACTTTCTGGAGAGTTTTTATCATAAATGGATGTTGAATTTTATCAAAAGCTTTTTCTGCATCTACTGAGATGATCATATGATTTTATTCATCAGAAAGAACACAAATAAAACATGTCGGAGAGGATGTGGGGAAAAGGGAGCCCTTTGACAGCGTCGGTGGGAGTGTAAATTGGTGCAGCCACTGTGGAAAACAGTATGGAGGTTCCTCAAAAAAACTAAAACTAGAACTACCATATAACCCAACAATTCCATTCCTGGGTACCTGTCCCCCCCAAAACCAAAAACACTAATTGGAAAAGATCCATGCACCCCAATGTTCACAGCAGCATTATTTACAATTGCCAAGATATGGAAGCAAGTGTCCAGCAACAGATGAATGGACAAAGAAGATGTGGTACATGTATACAATGGAATATTACTCAGCCATAAAAAAGAATGGAATTTGGCATTTGTAGCACATGGATGGACTTGGGGGGTATTATGCGATGTAAATAAGCTAGACAGAGAACCACAGAAATCTAAAAACTACAACACACTGATGAATGTAACAGAAGAGAAGCAGAGTCACAGATATAGAGAACAAACTAGTGGTTACCAGTGGGGAGAAGGGAGGGGGGAGGGGCATTAGAGGGGGGGCAGGCAAACTATTAAGTGTAAGATAGGCTCAAGTGTATATTGTACAACACAGGGAATAGAGCCAATATTTTGTAATAACTATTAATAAGTAACCTTTGAAAATTGTATAAAAATTTAAAAAATAAAAATGTTTTTAAAAATGGAAAAAAGACGTATTAATTAGACATTTCTCCAAAGAAGATATACAAATGGCTAATAACATGAAAAGATGCTCAACATCACTAATTATTAGAGAAATGCAAATCAAAACTACGTTGAGGTACCGCCTCAAACCAGTCAGAATCCTATTATTAAAAAGTCTACAAATAACAAATGCTGGAAAAGGTGTGGAGAAAAGGGAACCTTCCTACACTGTTGGTGGGAATGTAAGTTGTTGCAACCACTATGGAGAATGGTATGGAGGTTCCTTAAAAATCTAAAAATAGTGTTGGCATACGATCCTGGCAATCCCACTCCTGGGATTATATCTGGAGAAAACTCTAATTCGAAAAGATACATGCACCCCTGTGTTCATAGCAGCACTATTTACAATAGCCAAGACATGGAAACAACCTAAATGTCCATTGACAGATGACTAGATAAAGAAGATGAGGTGTGTATATATACACAATATGTAATTTTACTCAGCCATAAAAAAGAAGGCAGTCATGCCATTTGCAGCACGTGGATGGACCTAGAGATTATGATACTAAGTGAAGTACATCAGAAAGAGAAAGACAAATATCATATATCACTTATATGTGGAATCTAAAATATGACACAGATGAACTTATTTGTGAAACAAAAGCAGACTCACAGACACAGAAAACAAACTTACGGCTACCAGTGGGAAGCGGGGGGAGGGATAAATGAGTTTGGGATTAGCAGACGCAAACTACTGTATACAAAATAGATAAACAACAAGGTCCTACTGTATAGCCCATTGAACTGTATTCAATATCCTGTAATACACCATAATGGAAAATAATATGAAAAAAATCTATGTGTATGACTGAATCACTTTGCTGTACATCAGAAACTAACACAACATTATAAATCAACTAGACTTCAATTAAAAGAAACAAACCCAAGAAGAGATGCCACTTCCCACCAATTAAGATGGCTGTTGTCAAACAACAGAAATTAACAAGTGTTGGTGAGGATGTGGAAAAACTGATTCTCCTTTTGATTTTTCCCCATGTAGCCTCTGAAAGAAATGTAATTACATTTACTGGTATTTCTTTGGCTGCTAGATTTTAAGTGATAGAACTTCCTCACTTCAAAACCCTAAAGGGAGTATCCCAGGTTTTCTTCTGGTATCTCTGTGAGTCTCAATTTGTAGCTTAAATATTTTATTTCTTTGGAATGTATCTTAGCTTGAGAAATGGTATAATATAGTGTGAAGAAAATGTCCGATTTTATTTTTTTCCATAGAGCTACCCAGTTATTCTAACACTTTTTATTGATTTGTCTTTCTCCTCCTTTCCTGGTTGGAAATACTACATTTTAAGTTGAGTCTCTGTTATCTTGCTGGTCTCGATTTTTGTTTCTCCTCATGCTACAATCCCACAGTGTTTTAACTGTTGAGGCTTTAGAATATGTTTAAAATCTGGCTATGCTTATTCTTCCTCTGTCTTCTTTTTTCATAGTTTTTCTAGCTCTTGTTGCTTGTTTGTTTTCCACTATTAACTTTAGGATCAACTTGTCTCCTCAAAAAAAGTTTTGTTATTTTTATTGGGATTGTGTTACATTTATGAATTAATTATAGAAAATTTGATTTTTTTTAAGATATAGAATCATCTTATGCAGAAGCTTGGTATGTCTGTTCATGTCTCCTTTTGTGGCCATTAGTCGTGTTTAAAATGTTCCAAATAGGTCCTTGAACATTTCTTGTTAAGTTTAGTCCTAGACCCTAATTAGGGTCCTTTCTTCCATCACTTTTTTTAACTGTTGTTTTTACATGAGAAAGCCATTCCTTTCTGTATGTTAATATTGTACTCTGCTACCACCATGAATTTGCTTATCATTTTTGGTAGTTTTTTCAGTTGACTTTCTTGTGTTTTCCAGTAATACAATTGTATTATTTTCAAAGAGTAATGATTCTACTTGCTTTCTGAAATTTTTGCCATGCATTTTTTCTCTGGCTTATTGCTTGAGTTGTATATCACAAGTAATGGTGGTACACATTCTTGTCTTGTTTCTGACCTTCCTGGCAATACTTCTAGTGTTTTCCCATTACTTGTGATGCTGGCTTTTGGGCTTCAGTTATAGTACCTTCAGATTATGGTTTTAGGCTTTAAAGATCTGGGTTCAGATTTTCTTCTCTACCAGTAACTAACTGAGAAACATCAGGTAAATCATCTAACTTTTCTGATTTATATCAGTATCTATAAAATGAGGGAAAGAAAAAATCCCTACCTCACACAGCTATTGATAGTAATTGTGAAAGCACTTGATAAATTGTGGGGATAAATGTCCCTTGTAATTCCTGTTTTCTCCTGTACAGAATGCTTCCCTACAGAACACTAGAGAATTGTAGAACTGGATTTCCCTTTGTGGCTCTGAGCTGTTTTGTAATTCCATTCACAACACAGTTCCTACATATACTCCAAGGTTGGAAAGAAATAGTGCTGTTTGAATGATGAGCAAATTCCTTTGCTGACATTTAACCAAAATGTATTCCAAACCTGAAGCTTTTTGGAAGGCTAAGAAAATGTTGGTCACCGTCTTGTAAAAAAGTGAAATAAAAAATGTTTATGTACCTCAGCCCTTCCTGACTGAGCTGGAGTGAGTGCACTGAGGTGGTGTTATTTTGTGGTGTTTCAGTTCTGGGAAAAATGAAACCAAAAAATATAGGAGATTTTTCAAGATGTTTGGTTGTGAAAGCTTTCCTTTTTTGTCTACTTTGGTTAACATTGAGAGGGCCGTATAAATTTGATTCAACTGCAGCTCTTCTGCAAACTGATTGCGGCCAGTGATCCGTAACTATAAATGTTGCTTCTGTGTGGAAGTCTGCGTTTTAGAGAATGAACTCAGCGTCCAGAGATACTGGCGGCTGCGCTCCTTTGTCAGACGTAACACGGTCTCCCGATAGCCTTGCCCACGTGTACAGTAACTGGCGTGTGGAGGAGTTTCGTATCCTTTTAAAATGAGCTTCTGTATTAGTTTCTGTGCAGAGTTGTGTCTTGGTCCAATCTGATAAGATTTGCAAATGTACTTTTCCTTTGTAAGAAGCCACCCACAAGTAGCTCCCTTCCTCAGAGGCTTTTTGTTCCTTGAAGTGTATCAACTGCTCCTTCCCTCCATGCTTGAAAAGTAAAATGTGGTCATTTGAATGTCCCTTTTGTTTCCTAACACCACTTACCTTCCTCTTTGAGACAGCTCTCAGAGGACCTAGGTATTAAGGTGGTAAAGTTACTTTTTCAAGCTGCAGCAGCCTTCTTCACCTGGTTTGCTGGTACATCTGTGGCTTTGGAGATGCCTCTGGCTTTGTCACGTGGCTGGGCTTCGGAAGAGAGCTTCGTACTCCCTCATTTTCCTGGATTCCCTTCTCTGACTACATGTTGAATTTGAGGAACCTGCCCTTTCTAGAATGATTGTGGACGCAGTTTTGCATTAAAAGCTAATGAGGCCTTCATGGATTTTCTCACAAATACTAGTCTGAAGACACTCCCGTCTCCAGCACACGTTCTGGATTTGTTAGATGATCTTTAAAGGCATGGACATTTGCAAACACAGTCCTTCTTTATTTATATATGCAAAATCATCTTTTGTGAACCGACAAAGCAAACGCATCATGAGAGAAGACAGTGGGAGAATGTGCCGTAAGGTCCCTCGGTGGATTCAGTCCTTTCAGGGGAGTTTGGAAACCCAGCTTATTAGGCGTGAGTGGCAGCTGCTCCAATAGCAGCAGTGCCGTCGTTTACATTATTTCACTTCACAAAGTGCTTATCAAAGCAAATTTAGTACATTAGAATAAAAGCCAAAGTAGAGAGCATTAAATGAATCACTCAGAAACTAACCCCATTACAAACAGAGCCAGAACTGCTAGAGGAAGCTGGCACAGCAGAGCATCTGACGCTCCCTTAACACACCCACCGATTCCAAATGAAGGACCCCATCCCTAGGTTAACTCAATAATAAGACAGGAGTCAGGGGGAAAGTGTGTTAGTTTTAGTGGGGGAGCATGCTTCCTAATTGTATAAAGTAAAATGAACAACCTAGAAAATGACAGTATGTGTTCAACGTATCATTTTTCTCAGCAGACAAACTTCAGAGGACAGAAAGCACCTCCTCCTTGCTCACTACTGTATTACCAGCTGTTAGCAAAATGCAGGAAAGATCTGTTGATTGATTGGTTCATTGATTGATGGCTGGGGGATATAATGAGTACTTCCACCTTTGAAACAATCTTAGTTTGGAGAGGAAAGTATGTCTATCTTTTGTTATGTAAATATAACAGCAAGCAAAGTAAATAAGATGGGCCGGAATCAATTCTTAGGTAATCGGGAACAGACTCTGCCATGGGGATGGTTTACATTTTACTCCAAAAGCAAAATTTTGCATTTAGTGTAAGAAATAGTGGTAAAACACCGAGCTTTTGCTTTCTACCAACAGTGTAAACATTACTCTAACATGTAGTCTCTGGAAATAATTTAGTTAACTCTTATTTTTATACGCATGTTCTGTTCTGGAGACTTGATGCAGAAATACTGATGGAAAGTTTTTTCTCTAAGTGACAGTTTGTTTACAGAAATCCCTTGAAATCTTGATGTTATTGAAAAGTCTGAAATAAATGTTGCCTCGAAATTGCCTGTTACAGAACAGCTCCACACCTCCCAGAGCAGTTCCCCACTTCGTCAGTAAATCACCTCAAATCCGTGAAGGTCATGGAGACTGCTCCCTCCGTGAAATGAAATATTTATGTTCCAATCCCCCAAACATATTGCGGATCGTTTTGGTGTTTTAAGTTGAGGGTACGTAGTAAATTATTCCAAAATTATGGAGGCCAAATGTCATTCCCTCCAGAAGTTTGTGTAATATCTATTTATCTGTGGGCAGATGACTGCTCAGGATAATCAGACGCAGACTTTGTCAAGTTTAGTCTAAGTAAACACAGCTGAACATAAGCAAGTTGGACTATAAGGGTTTTTTGAGCTTTGCCAACAGCATATGACCTTGGAGAATGCTGCTTTTTTTTTTTTTAGTACAGTCTGCTTTCAATGGAAAAGAAGAATTCTTTTTGTTTCAAATTAACAAGTGATGATTAGAAGCTTGTTATGTTCTAATTTTTAGATGCAAGACAAATGAACATCATGCACATACCCAACAAAAAGCTGCCTTCCTGAGGGAGTTATTCCCCCCTTAAGGAGCTGAATTTAAACCGCGAGAGTGGAAGCCAATTAAATGGAGTTTCTTTCTAAAAGAAAACGTTTCTTTGTTGTTGTTTATTTGTATTTTGGTTTTTGTCTCTGTGCCATTTCAACAGATTAAAATTGTGTCTCCAAATATGCCACTAGAAAATGGACTTTACTGACTTATCCGTTCTTTAAGAAGCATGTGTCCTCAATAGGAAAGAAACTTTGCATTGTCATTAACGTTTGGTCTTCAGTGGAAATCCTCATTAACCGCGTTATGCTTTTCACAAGTCCTTTTTTTCTTCTTTCTTTTTTTTAAAAAAAATACATGTTTCTTTTCACTTACCTAATACGTTCTTCTTTTAGCCTAGTATGGAATCCGATGTTACATTTTTTTTAAGGGCACTTTGTGGTTAAAATAAAGTTCCTATTAAATGTTTCATGTCAAAAGGTGGACTTTAAGTGCGAACTTTGGTAAAAGGTGGATTAGTGGAGATTTGCCTTGAAACTTCTAGCCTTTCAGCGTTCTCTGACAGGCAGGGAGCCAGCTACATGCTCTGCTCTCTCTGTTCCTTCGCTTAAGGAAACTATTTCTTTCCTTTTCACCCTTCGGGTGTACATTTCCTTCTGAGAGCAAATGCAGTATGGATAAAGGGTGTGACTAATAAAGTTTTTAAAATAATTCATCTTTCAAGACTTTGGTATTTGACACTTTTTTTAATCACACGCTGGATAAGATTAGCCAGCATATGGGAAGATATTTAGATCTATGTGCTAAAACATTATTCGTGTAAGACCCATCCATATTTATTTATTTGTATACCTCTTTTACCTATATGCCGATCGAGTTCCATGTTACGATGACTGCTTTGAGGAGATAATACCACAATGTTTTAAATATGTTGCTACGTAATGCGGCCACGCTGCGTCCTCTTCTTGTTCAGGGCGGCGTCCTGCATCCCTGGGCACATCAGCGTCCACATTCGAAGGCCCTCAAAGCACTTCCTACTCTCAGCGTGTCACCGTCAGACTCCCGACGGCCCGTGCCCTCCAAGCTGAAACGTGCTCTCCCTCCGTCCTTCCGGACTCAGAGAATCCCCACCCACCCAGTCACGGGAGGCAGACCCAGAGGCGGTAGAGGCTCCTGCCTCGTGCTCCCAGACCCCACCTACCCTTCAGCAAGGCTGCCCCCGAGCGAGCGTCCCCACTGCTGCGTCCTCCACCCCCACTCCTCCTCACCTGTCTGAGTTCCTGCCGCGGTCTCACCTTCCACTAAGGCAAGGGGGATCGTTCTGAAATCCAGGTCCAATCGTGTCACTGTTACACATCCTTTCAGGATGGAGTTCACCTTCCTCCTCCTGGCACCCAAACCCAGGAACCCCTCAGCACCCGGCCTTTGCTGATCTCTCACCTGCCCCTTCGCACGCCTCATTCGTTTCAGCTGCACAGAAAGATTTGACACGGGGGTCAGGTGCCGGCATCGCCTTGCCCTTTCATACAGCTGCCCCTTCACCTGGAACACTGCTCCCCACCTTTGCCTCAGTGGCCGCCGCTCATCTTTACCTTGGCCGGTCGCTTTCCCGTCTTTACTGTGTCCTGGTGCTCAGATGGTGATGGCGCTGGCTGGGCGCAGGCGTGAATGGAGGAGGGTGCATGCTGGACGCACTTGCCCGTGGCCTCATCTCTGCCGCCCCAGAGGATGCCATCTCACTCAGAGCCCCACTCAGGGCCCCCGGAGCACTAGTCACACGGAGCTCTTGTCATTACTCAGTGAGTTGCTTGGGGTGAGACCCATCTGTAATTCGTACAGTATGTCCCCTGCATACGAACCTTCAAGTCGCGAGCTTTCAAAGATGCGAACATGTGTTCACGTGTCCGGTCACGTGAGTTAGTTGTCACGTGCGTGCATCCTCTGCAAGTGGTCGTGCTTTTGTGTACTTCACTTACAGGACTGCGTAGACCACAGTAGTGCAGTAACTTTATTTCAAGCCCAGGTTGGCTGGAAGCAGGTGTAAAAGCAGCGGTGATGTAGCCGGTACTGCTAAGATGTAGCGGCGGCGATGTAGCCGGTACTGCGTGTAGCGGCGGCGATGTAGCCGGTACTGCTGAGGTGTAGCGGCGGCAGTGTAGCTGGCGTCTCTTGTTGCTGACGATCTGCTTCAGCTCCACCATCTCCCACCTGCTCTCCCCCCTCCAGTCGGTAAGTCTTCTGTCCTGTTCACTCGATGCCAGCCCCTGCATGCCAGCTGTTGTACTGGACTACTGTCCTTTTCAAGGGACTGTACTGTAAGATGAAAAATGTTTTATTTGTTTGATTTTTATGTGTTATTTGTGTGAAAAGTATTATAGACCTATTACAGCACAGTACTGTAGAGCCGCCTGTGTTAGTTGGGTACCTAGGCTAACTTCGTTGGACTTAACAAACGTGCTCTCGGAACAGAACTGTTTTGTAGGTAGGGGACTTACTGTATTTCTAAGGTCACAGTGCCTGACATTTAGAGTGCATTCAGTAAATGTTTGCTGAAGCAACCAATGAACCTGTAGAGCGGTAAATGAAGACACCATGGAGAAGAGCCCGTTCTATTGCACTTAAGATTAAAAGATCGGGCTTCTAGTACTCGCCCTATGGTTTACTGAGTTTAGCCTCGGACCTGTCAGTCAGCTTTTCTGAGTCTCAGTTGTAAAATGGGGAAAATGATACAAGTGTGCACAAAAAGGAAATGAGATTAATGCACATTTATGACTTGCGAAATGCTTGATAAATACTGTTGTCACCACTGTGAATTGTGATAAGTTGACCTGGACCTTAATTACGCCCCCAAAAGGGGGGGGAGGGTAAAATGCTGTGTACAAAGTGTAATTTTCCATTTGATACTCAAAAAAATTTGGTTTTTACTTGGATAAGTTCAGCTTCATTGTAGTGTTGTTACCCATTCTCTATGAAAGCACCAGGCATCCAAAGATGGCACAAAAATTCCAAGGGAAATTGAGTATCTCTCGCATTCTGCTGTGCAGTGGGAAGAATTTTTAATAAATGTTGGTCTCCTTGTAAGATGTCGGGAGTACTGAAATAACCCATATATTCTTACTCCAATTGAAGGATACCAAGTACAGCTGTTTAGGATAAAGCAGTGATACAATTAAGGTCTTTTAGGTAATGTATGTTTTAAGTAGTTATTTTTTCCCTTGTGGAATTGTATCAGTCAGTGAGCTCTTCATAGAGCTTTTTACAAAGATTAGAGACCTGTCTTTTAAGAACTGGGCATTTCCAAAGCTGTTTCCCCAGATGCAAATGCCATATTCTATCTTGAGTAAAGATCTTCACAATTTAAAACTTTCTCCGAGCAATTAAGAGTAAACACGCTAGCATACCTATATGATTGCGTGGATAACACATGCAAGCTGCCAGGCCAAGAACAGCTACGTGCGCCAACCCCAAAAATGAGCAGCAAAAGACCGGTTGCTGACCTAATCCTGGAATTTGCCGTGTGTATGCTCATTCTTACTCTCATCGAAGACTCCATTCTGATGTTCTGCGTATTGTGGCTACTAAGCAACTTAAGTGACCTTCTCCAAGCCGTTGCAACACTGAAGTCTCCACAATATGCAGTCTTGCCCTTTGGGGAATTTTCCACACTGGAGTGTCAGAGACATAACATGCCTGCCCGTGACCCAGGGGAGACAATTCAAATGAAAAAACTATTTTGAATTGTTGTGTTATTCATTATCTGTTCCATTTCAGGGTAAATCTTCGCCACTACAAAGAGTTTGCAATTGTGGAATAATTATAGCTGCTCTTTATTGAGGATGCCTGGCTGCCTGGTGGTTTGCAGTGATTATTACTAATTTCTGCAACAGTCTTCATCATTCCGTATTTTGTGTCTATTTTACAGATGAGAAAAAAATGAGACGCAGAGATATTAACCGACTTTCCCCAGACCACATGCTAATAAGCAGCAGTGCTGGGATTCAGACCCTGAGCTCTCTGGTTCCAGATCTGCTCTCTTCCATTGCAAGTTACTGTGGGAGGGGGAAAGTGTGATTAAGTGAACGTCACCCTTCCCAGTTCACACTGATTAGCAGTGAACAGGTGCACTCAATTTCTCAATTCAAGATAAACCAAAAAAAGGCACTAATCCCATGAAAAGCAGCTGTAGGAATTTGAGTAACTAATTGGGTTATTCTCTTTCTCTGTCTTAATGACTGCTAACATTAGCATGGAATTTCCATTTGAATAATTTTTCAATTAATCATAAACTGGGACTCCCATTTCTCAAGCAGCCTTTTGACAGATGCTTTCAACACTTGCCCCACACAACTCCCATTACCTCCTTTTTTTTCCTCCAGTATAAAAATAATCATCTTTTTTTCATTTCTGGGCCCACTTTCTGCTTTTCCTAGCCCTGCTAATTATTTTTATGATGATGACGATTACTCGTGAATAATTAATTCAGTGCATTTTCATCATTACACATCCTTCGTTTCTTTATGCTTCTCCAGGGGGTCCTATAAATCAGGACAAATACAGATTCCTTTGCCTTTCACTTTGAAAGAAAGGATTTTTGTGCATCCTTTTGTCCAAGTAAGAATCTATTATCTATTATCCAATAAGCTATCTAATAAAATAACTTTTATTTTTTAATTTTTTAAATTAATCTAATGATTTTATTATTTTTTCTAAGAAGATCATTCCATTTTTAAAATTGAAGTATAGTTGATTTACAGTATTTATGTTAGTTTCAGGTGCACAGCATAGTGAGTCAGTATTTGTACAGATTGCACTCCGTTAAAAGTTATTACAAGATAATGGCCACATCCCCTGAGCGGTACAATAGACCCTTGTTGCTCATCTGTTTTATACACAGCAGTTTCCCCTGCCCCTCCCTCTCCCCACTGGTAGCCACTAGTTTGTTCTCTCTGTCTGGGAGTCTGCTTCTGTCCTGCTGTACACATTTGTTTGTTTTATTTTGTAGATTCCACATATAAGTGATATCATTCAGTATTTGTCTCCTAAAGTAGGCTGAAAATCAGTGGGATAATACATCCAGTTACTTAGAGTTTGGAAAATAAGAGAAATATATTTCCTAAAAAGCCCGACCGACTAACTCTTATTCCCATCTTGTGCTGAGGCCTGTGTGATTAATGCTGCCCGAGGCCTGAATGGAACAATGGCTCACTTCTTCCTGCGTGTTTGTAACGTCCTGTGTTCAGCTCCCATTGTGGTGGCCTGGGAAGGATGGTTTCTCCTCCCTTGTTCAATAGATGCTTTTAGCTCCCCTGGCTTTGGACCCATGTGCAAACCGTATGCGTAATGAGTGGCTCACTCCTGCTGGCTTTAACTGGGTGTGCGTCTAACAGGACAGACCTCTAAAACAAGAGGATACAGTGAGCATCGCCGTGGAACATCTGTAGTTTCAGGAGCCTTCCCAGTTCTTTAGTTTTTGTGAGTAACTGTTCTGCCCCTTTTGCGTTCCCCTTCTGAGTGTGGAGAGTCACCACTAGGGAGGGGAGAAACCACATGCCTGCGAGAGCTTGGGAATCTTGCAAGGAATTACGATTTTCCTGGCTGTCATTACCCAAAGAAGGGGCAATTTTTTGTGCTTTCATGATGAAAGTATGTAGTTTGTTTACCCTGGAGTGTGAGAGCCAGGCTCTTTTGTGTAGTCCTTTGATTCAAAGCAATGACTATGATCTTCTGCACAGTGCGTATTCATCACCTAGTTCTGGTTCTCTAGAGAGAATTTAATATTTAAATCACTTGTGAGTATATATAGTGCATCCCATCACCAAACCCAAAAGTGTGACTAAGTGGATCTGGTTGGTCCTAAGAATGTAATTTTTGATTCTTTTCTCTGTCTTTCTACAGCTTTCTGCTTTTCCCTGTCTCTCTTTTGTTTATTTCAAAATTAGTTTACACAACTGATTGTTAAAATATATTTCTCTCTATAGTCATCAGAAAGTATGTGAAAGGATAGAAGATATCAGGAATTACAGAGGATTGCTTTTAGTCCAAAAATAATATTGGGCTCATTGTCCGTTTCTCTAAATCAGTCATTTTTAATGATTAAAACAAATATGTTTTCTCTTTTATTTCTGGGTGTCTTATTTACTTTTAAAACAGGCTGTGACATTTACAGGGCATTACCTATGGCAACTGCTTGGCATTTAAATATATTTAAGTCATGTGAACATGCCATTCCTCTGCATTTAAATTTCCATGAAATGGCTTTGCAAGAACTTTTCTGTGTGCTGTACTCATGCTTCTTTCTGGTAGTCATCAAGCTCTGTTGTTTTTTTTTTATCTAAGACCCTAAGAGTGTCTGCGCTCTTTCTTTACGGTTTCTTTGCTTCACGTTTAAGTACTGTATTTTTGCTATCTTGTGATAGAGACACCCTGCTGAAGATTGCATTGCTTAAGGCTGTAGCGTGGAGCCTGTGTGTCTAATTTGGGTCATCGGTGGCGGGTGGTGGTCCCAGCACAGGAGGGACCCACGTGCTCTGCAGGAAGAAGGGGCTCAGCTCACCCTCCAGCAGACACGGCCGAGGGTCGTCCCTAGTTCTCAGCCTGTCCCTGGGCCTCTGGGTGGCTTCCAGGTGATGGTCACTAGCACTCTGATCCTCTTCAGCACTTTGGTCCCAGATGCTCTGCCATTTCTGCTCTTGTTCAAAAGCAAAGCCACCAGCAGGCCTAGACAGGACCCTGTCACTGCTCAGTTCAGCATGCTGACCACTGAGCTCTACTGTAGTGATTTTGGTCCTGGGGGTGACCACGCTGTTTGCATGGTGGTTCTGTTCCCCATCCCTGTTCCTCTTTAGAGATCATATAGCTCCAGGTACCTCTCAGGGCTGCTTTAAAAATAACAGATTAAAAATAACCAAAAAAGGTGTATAAACCTCATCACAATGTATAACAACACCATGCTCTGTTCTTCCTGAGGCAGGCCTGAACAAAGTATTCTTCTAAGGGCAGCAGAAACTAAGTTTACTTGAGTTTATAAAAGCTTTTTATCCTACCCTAGGAAGAAAAAAAAAATCCACATTAGGTTGAATAATTACTTTTTGATGACCCCCATCTGGATTACTATTTCCCAAAGGAAAATTTAAAAAAATATAAGACTCCCAAAAATAAAAGTCCCCACCATGACAGCAATATAGAGCTGGGCCTACGTGTTTATTTTCAAAACAGAAAACACAGATCTTATAACAGTCTGTCATTACCATAGCTGCTCCAGTTAGAAGAGAATGAGGGTGATTTGATTATTCTGAAGTATTGTGTAATACATTACAATGAAAATCTTGGGTCCCTTTATCCTCAAGTTTGTGTTTGTAATGACTCTCCCTGAACTATATACATCACAGCATAGCAAAAACTGTAATACCTGGGGAAAGTAATGCAAGTAAACTTTTGTTACACCATCCCCCCCAAAAAAGGCATATTTTAAGTGGTATTATATTCATGTTTAAGCAAAAATAGACAAAAGCATTTTGAACCTAGAGTCACCCATTTCTGAACGGCATTTTCCTAATACAAATGTTATATCTGCTACTGATACGAAGGTAGAATCAGGAACTTGGTTCATTAAACGCAGCCCCGACGGATCCTGCTGAGCCATAGGACCCTCGGCACCCCCAAGGGACCTGGGGTGGCCCCCTCAGCGGGTAAAGGTCGACCGACATGCTTCACTTCCCTCAGGGAGTCGTGATGCCAAAGCCCTTCCTGTGCACCAGGCTCTGTTCCACAAGCTTTACACTGGGCACCTCATTTAATCCTCACTGCAAGCCCGGGAAGGAGGGGTTACTCTTATCCCCGTTTTATAGGTGAACCTGAGATGCGATGCACATAAATGACTCACCCGACGCCCTGTTTCTAGTGAAACCGCCAGCTATTTTCTTATGGTCCTAAGATACATCCTGTGCCTTAGAGAAATTATTGTACAAAAAGGTGGGTTTGATCTATGAAATGTTTTTGTTTTCTCCCCAAATAGATCACCTTGTTAGGTGAAAGCAGCTTATCCCCTACTCTCTTCTAGAAATTTCTTGTATCCTACATTTAGGTGATAGCAGGGAAATAGGATCTATATGCCACTGGAATTTAATGAATGGTTTGGGGTGTCGATTCCTAGTGACTATCTGGTCTTCTCTGGTGAGATCGGGTCATCAGAAGACCTCTAGACTAGGGACACTCGGACCCATAGCCACGGCCCAGGCCCGCAAGGCCTTCTTCCTCATCTTTACGCCTCTCCCTGCTTTTCAGCTTCTCCCACCTTCAACAACATCAACAAAAATCTTCCCAATTTTCATTTGAAAGTCCTTCCCCACCCTAGTTTAGACTTCAAATGACTGTTTCCGAAATTAAAAGCAGAAAATCACAGAACCTTTAAATGTAGAAATGTGTGAACATAGAACACTGACATGCCAAGTATAATTTTAACATTTTAAGTGTATTAGGAGCATCAAAATGTATCTGAAATGTAGGAGAAAGACTCGTAATACTGTTCATCTTATGTCTAAAATATGCTTCTTTTCTATTAATAAGTACAGCAGACGAACTGTGAGTAGAGAACTGTCACTTGCACATCTTCTGGAAGATCCAAGGGGTTGGCGAACGTCACCTCTCTTGTTGTGTCATTTCTGGTGTTAATGCATTCAGACAGGTTTAACAGCAAGATCTCCTAGTCTGAAGTGTCATTTCTGGTAATTTAAGGAATTTGAAAAGCATGGCCATAATGTGAGCCAACTCAAAGATACACTTCAGTTCATATATCAAAGCAAAAGTACTTTTTGATTTTTCAGAGATACTGAAGAGCTTGAAAATACATGGATGGAGCCAGACTTTCCAGGCAGTTTCTAGATGATAGCAAATGCACATTTTTCCATTTAAAAGGCCTTTTTTGCTGAAGAAAGTCGCATTAGTACGTTGTAACCTCACACTGTTCAGCTCCATATTTATTAAACATTAACCTCCTAGACCTGTGGTGTGGCAGCTGTTATGTAGCCCTTGTGCTATTGCAGAGCTTAGAGGATGAGTGTCAGTGTTGGGACACTGGGACAGAATTAAAGTTCAGCTGAGAATCAGAGTAAGACCACCCTGTTTTCAGAACTAGTAGCCCAACTTGCACGTGGAAGGGAACACTTTTATAACCAACTCGCGCCCCTTGCAGTGCATGGGCACACACGGAAGTTACTCGGGTATAGTTAGGAAGTCATTTTCTGAGACTTTGGCTAGAAACCTAGCTTTCATGGATGAAACATCTGGGGTGACATCTCCAATATTCCCCTTGAGAAAATGAAGTAACAAAATCCAGTAGACACTTCAAGTTAGTAGATATTCTTTAATGTGGCTCCAGTGTTCTTTGTCTTGGCATGTTATGTACTCTGGCACAAAATAGCATCAGAAAAGCCATTTTGTCTTTGAAGATGATAGATTCTGCACAATTAATGCATTAATCTGTGCTCATGGGCTTTGGCCAGAGTTAAAATATTTCATCCTTACATAATGGTTTTCATATTAAATCTCTGAACAACACTATTTTTTCTGATGAACTAACGTTCAGCCCCATATTCTAGATGTAAAAAATACAGTGAGAGGAGAGGTTAATTTTTAGAAATGTTTACAAGGATTTATATAGTTCTTGGTATACATGCTTAAGCTTTCTTCTGAGTGTTCTGGAAAACATGAAGTCCTCATAACCTGAGTCTAGTGTGATTAGCCCTGCTTTCCAGGTGTGAAAGTCGGAGCACAGAGTAACTTAGCATTGAGGACCTTTAATTAGTGGAAAAGATGGAAAGTGGAGTTGAGACATTCTAATTGGGTGGTACTCCGCTTATTTGAAAAGTTACGTTCAAATTACAGATCCCACCTCCTGTGCCTTTAGTCCTCCAGTCCAGACTGATGAGGTCAGAATAACTGTGCGTTTTACCAGAACAGAGGTTCAGCTGGGAGTTAATAAGGAGCCACCGGCCTCAAGTTCTTTTCCTCCGCATAATCAGAAAAGCCGCAGGACAGCTATGTAGCTCCCTAAATGATAGGGAGCCCATCGACACTTAGAGGTTTAGCCACGGTCATGGGTGCTCCCGGAACAATAAAGATGTTCTGCTGTTGTTAATGGAACTATAACCTTTCCTGAAAGCTTTGAGGTGTCAGCTACCCCAGTCTTCACTATTGGTCCAGAAGAGAGGGGTGTGGTTTCTAATTTTTTGTTTTCTGGGAGGAGATCGAGAGGAGGACGCATTGACAGAAAGGCAGCTGACGGTGGGGACCCTGCGGATCCAGGACATCTGGGCACTATTAGCTATAGTGAGAGGCCAGCCCACGTGAGAGGTGGCAGGAAGGAAAAGAATCTTTCTCCAGATGGTGGAAGTCATGGCTGGAGGAAACACTGGCTTAATTTTTGGAAAAGATTTTCTTTAAACTCTGAAATAATTTTGGAAGCCACTCATTCTTTAAGGCCTCAGGATAAATAATTTAACTAGTATATTGCAAAGGGAAAAGAAATACCAGCTCCATCCATGAAGACGAGGCGGGTTTCATTTTATAATTTTCACTATTCCGAAAGGCTCCACTGATCCTTCCATGAGCGATAGCCTCGATATTCACCAAGTTTTGGTGCAATCTCTTCCTGTCATGCTGAAGCTTTAACGTGTAATTCACCTTCAGTCCATGGCACTGGAAAAAGCAGTTTAATCATCAACAGATAAGTGTTACAGGTTGTTGGGTAGGTTTTTATCCTTCCTTTTTTTGAGCAAAATCACTTGGGATGATTTATCTTTACTTATTCAAAGCTCTAACTACCCCAAAGAGAGGATAACCACAGACATTTCCCCTAAAGTGATGCAGCAACGGCTGTCTAGCAGTTACTTCGCAGCAGTTCAGTCCTGGTGATGCAAGAGTGATTTTAGGGGCGTCGCGTCTATTAAAATGTCTCTAATGTAAAGTCTGAGGATGAGCTCAGCGGAGCTTTAGACTTCCTATTCTGTGATTTGGACTGATTTTTTGATGTTACAGATTAAATAATAAGGAGGAAAAAAAGTCATTTTTTTGTATCTCTGTGGTCTAGAATACTAGCAAAAGGTATAGAAAAGGTGTTTAATGGGCTCTCTGTGTAAATAATGCATTAGACCTTGCCATGGTCTTTGAAGGTGGCTTTATCAACTGAGATTGCTTAAATGATGAAATGCTAGTAATTGTTATTTTAAAGATAACCCCTTCTTGTAACATTCGAGACTCTCAAAATTCAAGTTTAAACCGGGCGAAGCTGGATTTTGAATTCTTTCAAGCCGTTTCTTTTTCACAGGCGAAAATACAAGAAACAAAAAAAGAAAACAAAACAAAAAACATTGCCACATCAGGGGAAGCCAAATGAATGATTATTATCTTGTTTGTTAACGAAAGGGTAAGGGTAAGGAAGATGTAGAAGTTCAGTGAAAAAGCAAGTTCTAAAACGCATACAGAGACTTCCCTGGCGGTCCAGTGGTTAAGACTTTGCCTTGCAATGCAGGGGATGCGGGTTCGATCCCTGGTGGCGGAGCTAAGATCCCACAGGCCTTGCGGCCAAAAAAACCAAAACGTAAAACAGAAGCAATATTGTAACAAATTCAATAAAGACTTTAAAAATGGCCCACATCAAGGGCTTCCCTGGTGGCGCAGTGATTGAGGGTCCGCCTGCCGATGCAGGGGACACGGGTTCGTGCCCCGGTCCGGCAAGATCCCACATGCCGCGGAGCGGCTGGGCCCGTGAGCCATGGCCGCTGAGCCTGCGCATCCGGAGCCTGTGCTCCGCAACAGGAGAGGCCACAACAGTGAGAGGCCCGCGTACCACACACACACACACACAAAAATGGTCCACATCAAAAAAATCTTAAAACACGTACAAAGTGACTCCTTTTTAAAAAATGTATATAAACTTGCTTTGGGAGTCAGTACATCCAAATATTAATTTGAGTTATCCGTCAGTGCCCTCTATTTTCTCTTTTACACTTTTTCCTGGATTTTCTGCAGCGAACCTGCATGCCTTTCTTATTAGAGAACAACAACAAATGCTGTTTTTAAAAGTAAAGAAATGTCCAGCCGCGGTGGAACCAGTCTGTAGGGGTGTGTGAGCCCCGCCCAGATCCAGTGTGTGGGGAAGTAGAGAGAGACGGGGTCGATGCTGTCTGGTGTGAGTTCCTGCAAATCTGGAGCGATCGGTATTTCAGAATATTCAGTGAGGCTTTATATCTACCCGACTCACCAGAGTCTCGTGCTTTATCTCAGTTGTTCTAAGTATGTAAATAGCTCCAGAAACTGGTCTCGTGCGCCAGGGTCTCTTGGGACCCCTGAGACCAGAAACACTAAAGCCTGGCTGTCCACATCTGCTGTCTCCAGCAGCGGCTCCCAAACCGACCAAGTGTGAGAAGGCACATTTGTCAAGCGTCTGGAGCTCTCTTTCCATTTTAATTTAGGGAAACATATAATACATGATTTTTAGATTATGTAATTTAAAATACTTGTTTTCTTAATCTTAATTTTATTTACCTTTCAGTGGTGTGCGTAGTATTTTGTGGAACATTTTAAAACAAGCCTTACTGATTAAATTTGAAAAAAATCTCAGTGCAAAAGATTTGGCCATATTTTTTTCTCTTTTTACGACTAGAATTATTACCTCAGGAATATATATCAGAATGAGTATTTCTAAACTGCATTTCTCAAACTTAAATGGACACTTTGCCCACAGGGCTTTGTGCTTGCACATCTCGAGTTGCAGTAGAACTGAATTTTCTTTATAATTGTTTCTCTACTTAACTTTATAAGGAAACACATGTCCAAACTGAGGATAGCCCCATTTTAAGTTTCAACATGGTTTGGGTTTTACAGCATCCAAGATTTTCCTAACGACGCATCTCTTTTTTTCATTCCTTTTCTTTTTTGGTCTTAAAACACGCTCTTTTGGCTGGTTCAGTAAGTTGTTCCTGCCAACCAGTTGCTTTTATGATAATTGACAGCGTAGCTGATTTTTGGAACCTTGGGATCTAAAAAGGCATTTTAGCTCAGACGTGGGACCGGCAGAGCCAAGCTACTTGCAGAGTGAGAGAGGCAGCTGAGCTGGCCTCGGACCCGGGTCTGTGCCTGGGCAGTGACGGCGGGCGGGCGTCTGCTCAGACCCCTTCCTGCTCCTGTCACGTCCTCTCTTGAGCTACTGGGCGCCGCTTCTGGAGGGGGCTGGTGAGAGACCTCCTGTCTGCTGAAGTGGCGTCGAGTGGTGGCCCAGAAACCCACCGCTGCTTAAATACTGACGACTGGCCGAAGAGACACAAAATACTTGAACCAGATAAGCGCCGGTGAGTTTATACTTCAAAGGAAAAGAGCACATGAAAAAGAACATTCCACATTTAGCACATTTAATAGAATGAGCGGATTGTAAATTGTCTGAGTCCCCCTCAAACGACCTCCATTCTCTGAAGCCGCTGGGGCGTCTCCCCAGGTTTCAGCTCAGCATCAGGAATAGAGAACAGTCTCCCCAGATTGCCAGATGCTTATACTCCTTTGCTTTCCTACAAAAGTACAAATGTTTCAGAGTACAAGGGCCCCTGTCTGCTGTCTCCCTTCTGCTGGTGCTTCTGGGAACCGCTGCTCTGCAGGAGGTGGCTCTCGGACGCACAGAACCCCGGCGACGCGGGCAGCTCGCCAGCAGCAGCAGAAGCACGCCCTTCCAGCACCAGCTGAAGTTTTGCACCGAAACTACCCTCGGCACAGAGATGCCCCCAAAGCAGCGTTTGACCCCCCAGCAGTCAGCTTGTGCTTGTTGGTTTGAAATCTTTGACATCGAACTTCGTTACATGCTGTTTGAACATTTACTACTGATAGAGAAGCAAAGTGTGTCTTCTCTTCATTCCTTTTTATGAAGCCTTTTCTTCTGTTGCTGGGAAAGGAACCTGAATCCATACCAAATGACATTGAACTGAGTGCCCTCTCTGCCTTAGAAATAAATTACAGGATTCATCTTTGCTGCGAGGACATTGTTGACATTCGTGAAACTAATTAAGAATACCCGAACGGGGATCGGGGTCTCTGTGTTTACACTTCAAAGGTATTTTCATAGGCACCAAACTGTAAAACACATACACCCCAAGAGTAAGCAGAGTTTTGTAATTTCACGGTTGGCCGTAGTAAGCTTGTTTCTTGGTGGCAGGATCCTGGTAGGCAGCCATGGGGGCTGCTGCTTGTGGCGTCTGGCTGGCCGCGGGGATGCAGAACACCCTAGTTCACACTTCACCTTAAACCAGCTCTCGTGGACCTTCCCAGGGACCTACGTGTCTTCCTTCCACCTACAGAGTCGGCAGCCACGGCTTCCTTCCTGTTGTCTGCACTCTGTTGCCCATCCAGGTGGGGAATCGGATGCTGGTCCCCTGTGTACATGCGAGACAGCTTCGTCCGTAAGCCAGAGCATCAGTTACATGGTCGTTTCGAATTATGTTTTGTTATTTCCCTAATGTTATTTAACCTTCATGGAACTTATTCTGCTTTTGCCAAGTCTTTCCATTGGATAAATATCTCCATAATCTATTGCTTCACTTTGGCAACAGAATTCTTGCAATTTGTGGGCAAAATTGAGCAAAGGCCTAACTCGTCTTTTTCCTCTCTGTAAAATGTCCAATGTTGTTAGCTTTTCTTGTCCTAAACAAAGGCACTGACTTACTCTCTGTTCTGGTAGTGCCTTGTATCTGTCATTATTGAGCAGAGATGTGCAGTTAATAGCACCAAACGGAGAAAGACTTGACAGACAGCAGAGACACTGATGCTGGACAAGCCAAGACACAAAGTGCTTGGAGTTGTGCCCACATGTAGGACGTGATCTGTAAGCGAGGGTTACGAGGGTCCTGTGAATTCAAAGTTGTCATCCTTTTCCTTCTGTTTACATAAGCAATATTGTAATTCCAAAATTATCAAGCAGCAGAGGTGTAGCTAGCCATCCAGGCCTACCTCGTAGGGGCCGAAAGATCCAGAGGCTAGCAGGGCTCCGGAGGGGGACCAACTACGCAGGAATCCAGTTATTTTTCCAAAGATCCCTAAAACGAAAGGAGACCGAAGGGACTAACGTTTATTGTTCCATTTGGGGCCAGACACACTTCATCTCACTTACTTTTCGTGACAACCTTGCCGTTTATTCACCACGCGCTTTTGTTGTGTTTGCTTGTCTTCTTTTTCGGCAGGGTAGGTAGGGTGGCCCTGAGTGAAAGGCTGTGCAAAGAGCTCAAGGTGACCGTTACTATCTCCCGGTCTACACTGCCTGGCCTGACTCAGGATGTGTTAACAGCTTTCCCTGACTCTTTTCATCCATCGAGGGCATCAAGGTTTAGCTGCCTTGTCGACACGGTCACGTCCCTGGGAAATGTCGCCCTGCTGGGACTATATCATGATCGTGTTCCTGATCTCCCCCCCAGGTCTCTCCGAGTTCCACGACTCTCTGGGAGCCCAGGGCTGGAGATGAGGCTGCACCGCGGCAAACTAGCTTTGAGCACTGCCAGGGAGTTAGGGGAGGAGAACAAAGGGAGGGAACTGAGGGCAGGAAAAGCCAGCTTTCCAGAGGCCGTGGAGCCCAGAGACGCTGTGAGCAAACTCCCTGTCCCCATGCTTCCTGTGTGGGGTGCAGGGCTTCGTTCTGTAGGTTCTCAATGGTGTTTGTCGCTGATGGTGGTGGTGCTGGTGGCGGAGGTTTAACCGCTGTATTTCTGGCGTCTCTAAGGCTGCTGGGAGCTCCAGCCCCACTCTGTGTTCTAACCTCCCGTGCCATGCCGCTGCCCCCCTTTACCCTCTGGAATCTTTCCCTCCAGCATGTCTATTTTTGTGTTCCTGATACCTTGCTCTTTTGGCCAGAGGAGCTCCCCCAGAGAGGGTTGATCCGGATCAAGAACCCATTTCGTCTTCCTTTATAAGGTGTGGTTTTGATAGACATTCGTGCTCCGAGTGAAGCAGCAAGCCTGGCTCTCATGTCCTGCGGGATGAGGGGTCCGTGTGGAGCTCACAGACCAGTGCCTGCTTATTCCAATCCGCCAGGAGTCCTGCGTTGCTGTCAGCACTGGGTCTGTCATTCATCGGCTAACTCGCCAGAGGGGACTGCCTGCCAGTCCTGTTTCTGAGATGAAGGTTTGATTCCATGAGATCATAGACTGCCGAGCCACAGGCACCCTGAAGATCACCTAGGAGCTCCTTTATTTTATAGTTCAGGAGACTGTACCCCAGACCTCATGCAGCATCACAATCTGCCCAAAGGCACACGGCCGGCGAGTAGTGGGGTGAGACCAGAACCTGCCCCGGAACGGTCAGCAGTCTCTCCCTGTGCCGTCGCCCTTCTCACCAAAATGCCCAATCAGTGTCTCAGAACAAACTGACCGCAGATGTTTGTATGTTTATGAGAGCCACTTTTTATTCTGTATTACCTGTTCTCATCTTATTCCTGCTTCTTTGCAAAGAGATTTTTTTTCACACCTTCTTCGTAAAAAAAAAAAAAAAGTGTAATCAATTTTCAACATGTTTCCTGACGAACTTTCATTCCTCGTAATTAAGGATGAAAGGCCTGAGATTCAAAAAGATAGCAGAAAAGAAAAGTAATCAAATGTTTGCTTTTCTTTACAGACACTCTGGAAAATAGATCCAGTAAGGGTGACAGGTGAGCGGTATGTTTTTATTTGCCATTTGTGCTTTTCAGTGGTGGTCTTCTCTACGTGCGCTGCAGTGAATTTGATTATTTTCTTTCTGTTCTGCTTAAATGTAGTGCAGCTAATAGAAAGGGACCAAGCAAGGACGACACGTACTGGAAGGAGATCAATGCAGCCATGGCCTTAACAAATCTCGCACAGGGAAAAGACAAGCTGCAGGGGACCACCAGCTGCATTATCCAGAAGTCGTCCCACATTGCAGAAGTGAAGACGGTCAAAGTGCCCCTGGTTCAGCAGTTTTAAGAGTTTGTCACCTTTCAGATCGATGGCTGTTCTTCACATCAGTGTTTTTTCATAAACCCTCATCCTAGGGGCTGGAGCAGCAGTGAAGATGACTCCTTTTCAAGCCTCTTCCTATTTTTAATCGTCCTAAATATATCATTTAGTTGCTTCTATAAAAGACGTATAAATTATAAGACCTCACTTTAATCGAAAATATTAACTTATTTTATGTTACTCCAAGTATGCATAAAATGTCTGCATTGCTATTACAGTAAGTGCCTTGCTTTCCCGAAAATAAGCTGCAACGTGGGCATAGTAGAGCAGCTGTGCCTCAAAATGACAACACCACAATGCTCATGAGACTGTGAGTGCCATTCCAGATGGACCTACCCACGCCAGGACTCAAACCATAATTGCTGAAAGCCCTTGAAATGTATTCACTAATTCACATGTTAAAACTTGGAAATCTGTTCAGCCCAAATGAAATGTTCCTTTAAAGAAAAAAAATTCTGAAGTATTTAAAATTGTTCAGTGTGCTTTGCCGAGGGACAGTGAGAATTTTATGCACGTATCTTGCCTGCATATCTGGTTGGTTACAAACTTCCAAAATAAAAGGTTCAGGGATCACATAATGTGTACATTCAAGAAAAATGGCAATGAACGTGATCAGAAAAGAAGTTTTTAAGCACTGCTGGAAAACACCACAATGCTCTTCAGAATTGATTTGGATTTTCTTTTTCTCAAGTTTTGCCGAAGTTTTCAAAAAGTTTATTATCTAAATAACTCGAAATGTTCCCGTATAAAACTAAAACTATAGTTTAGGTTTAAAAACATAATCCTGTTTGCATTAGAGTTCAGCGTTTTTTGTAATGGAAACTGTTTTTCATATGGAATAGCTAAAAACCTCTTATTTGGTCCATTTCAAATTACAGTTGCTGATGGACAACTTATATTGCATTGAGAACAAGGTAATAAAAGAAATGTATCTCGATGTGAATATACATATACACACAAAATTGATTTTTAAATTTAAAACATATGGGAAACAAAACATTGAACAGTCTCTGACTTTTGCCAAATAGGACATTAAGGTGAAATCATGTATTAAAAGAAAGAACATTTTGTTTCTAAATTAGACTATCGTGGAGTGAGAATAATCAATATCAAGAAAGATCTTTTTCAATCAAACGTTAATATTCTAATCAGCTTGGGGAGGCTTGAAATTTGAATAAACAGTAGGGATGCCAAATATAAGAGAATATTTGTGCTCAGAGAAGTAAAAAGGATTTGTCTCTTTTATGGCGGGATGTTTTTTCTGAGTATGTAACCTATTTTATAAATTTTTTTTGAAACTGGAAAGCGTTTTTGTGAGTGTGAATGACAGCCAACAGTGCAGCCACGTGGTGACATTTTTCTTTATTTTGCAAAATGCTTTTAAAGCCAGAGGCTGCTCTAGTTGATATATGGACAGTGTCAGTCTTGATACACATTGTAGGACACTTTTTCATGTAACATAACATTTGGGGATTGGGTTTATTTAGTGTAATGAAAATAATTTGATATTAAGATATTTTGTACATATATATATTTTTACTTTGTTTTCTAAATTGCTGTTTGCAGTAAGAGTAAGTGCAAAGCAAGATATGTAAGTTATGACTGTATGATCAGATGAAGTATGAGTTCTTCTGGTTTACAAGATCCTTAAATAGTTACAGATCCATGATAAAACTTTGGAATCTTTATAAAACAATTTTTCGAAAATGTGATCATGTCAGTGAAAACTAAGGACAAGTACTTCACTCTTTTTCATACTATTATAAGTTATTCTGGTATTAAATATTTTAATAAAATTGTTTTTGTTTTTACATATTTCAGTTAGATGAATGGATGCTGGTTGTTTTTTAATTTGAATTAGTCATAATTCATTTTTACCATCTTTTCAAAAAGAATCAACAGATTTGTTCTATGTTATAAAGCATGGATGACAAGCCAGTATAGGACAGCTCTTCACATGATTTTCTTTAAATACCAAAGCTTGGAGTCTGGCCTATAAACACATCAAGGCGATTTGACAATTAGCACATCCTGGCATAATAGCTCCAATTGCAATTACTTTTACTTTACTTTTTCTTTTGCTGCTTTCACATTTTCTGGAAATCAAAGTCCCCCCGACCTTTAAAAGCATCTTCAACAATGCTGAGTCAGCTGCTGAGACTCTAACTCATAATTTATGTTGTAGAGAAATAGAATTACCTCTATTCTTTGTTTTGCCATATGTAATCATTTTAATAAATTTAATAACTGCCAGGAGTTCTTGACAGATTTAAAATAAAAGTTAATTTCTAGACCTCAATGATCATATGAATTTTGTTTTCCTTTGAGAGCTGACCAGGTGGAGAGGGCAGTAGAACACAAGGGTCCATTATATGCCATAATTCTCCTTAGGTTGGTCAGGGATATGATATCGGGGCACTGCATTTGTATTAGGGTTGAATTTCATCACCTTAGACCACCAACCCACCCTTTAAGAGCCGAGGAAAAGTAGGATGCTAACGGTTAAAATACATAACTTTAGAAGGAAGATTTTCATTAAAAACCTTCCAGTAGCTAATACAATACGCATTATTACTGGGTGCTGTGCACTGGAGAGAACCTTGGCTTTGAGGCTAAGCAGATGTACGTTTGCATCCCAGCTCTGCCACTCACTACTGTAGGGTCCAGACTCAGTCACTCTCAGCTTCAGTTTCTTCACCTGCAAAGTGAGAGTAATGAGTTATACCCTGTAGACTTTGCTGCAGGGTTCAGAGATAATATACAATATATAAAGTGCCTACCACAGTGCTTGGCATTTAATAGGTGCCCAATAAATGGAAGGTATTATCACATAATTTTAATTCCCTTATGTAGGGTTTATGTGCAAGAAAGTAGAAATATAAATGGAATATGAGATGTGGGTAGTTGAATAAAGAGCCTTGAGAAAGGAAAGCTGTCTGATGTGAAAGACTGCAGTGAAATGGTAAAAGTTGGTATCAGAGTTAGAACGTCAAGAAAGATCATTTCATTGTCGTTCGTCTGACACTCCTGGAGAAAAGCTTAAAGTAGAACAAAGGTAGGGAAGAACAGACGTGCCCGTAGAAGACGCAGCATGTGCGATGCCTTCGTTCCGAACAGCAAGAACTGCTTTCCCCTCCTTTTGTCCTGCTTGATCCTGTTCAGGATGACTAAGAACTCAAGCTGCTGTCTGTACTCTGCCTGCTCCAAGTAGCAATGTTTAGCAAACAGTGGCAACGGCCGTGGTCTGCTTTTAAACTCATCCAGCTCGAAGGCATCACATCGTGCAAATAAACACAGAAAATAAGAGCAAGCGCGCAGACTCTTGCGTCTGGGGCCGCTTAGGTCGGCCACGCCTTGGAAGGCAGTGCGGGGTGGCGGTAGAGCTTGGGCCCGCGCAGCCTGGCTGGGCCTCTTCACTTCTGAGTGACTTTGGGGAGTAAGCATAAGGCGTCTGTACCCAGTGTTTGCATCTATAAAATTTGATCTCTTGAAATTTACCTACTCCAAAGATCTGTTATGAGGATGAAGTAAGACAGTGGATAGAAAAGTGCTTTGCCAACTGCATGGTACTGTACAACTGTTAACGATTATTAATGAGTTCCAGATGACTCGGAAAGGCCTAATATCCCATAATTTTTGGCAGAATAAATTGCGGTTTCCGTGACGCATAGAGGACCCCTAGATTTTGAAGACTTGTTATGTGCCCCCACCTTTGGGCCTTCTTGAGTACAGAGTCTTTTGGTCCTGCGCTTCTTCATAACAGTTATGATCAGAATTAGGTCATTGATTGTCACACTGCAGGGACAGAGTCCTGACTTCACCGCTTCCTAGCTTTGAGACCCATCCTAGAGACGAACTAAAAATTTGGTTTGGTTGGTGTGTGCATTGGCCATAATGAACTTTTTCTTAAGGTGAGAAAAACAGATTTCTGAGTTTGGAAAAACAAGCTGATGTGTTGTTACATCTTTACACAGATGACTCCATGGAAATTCATCCCATGTAAAGATTGTCTCAGTAAGTCTTCTGAAACAAATCTCAGCCCAAGTTTCCAGTTTCTGGAAACCTGATCTGCAGTGAGCCTGATTCATGACTTCTAAAGAAAACTTTTTAATTCATGTTTTAAAACATTATAAACGTAGCTTGTGCTAGTTGTAGAGACACTGAAGCAGTACAGAGGGACACAGATAAAAAGCCCCATGCCCTATCTCTCCACGATCCCAATCCCACGTCCCAAAGGTAACCATGGTTCACAACGTCTTGTGTATGCTTCCAGAAACTCTATGTACATACAACCTTGTGCTTTTTCATCTTGTACTTGGTACTATATTCCTCCTACTTTGCAACATTTTTTACACTCCATCCTATGTGTGTGTACATATACAGTATATATACATATATGCTATATGTAGCTTTCCTTATTTTAAATGATTGCATAGGATTTTGGTTCAGGTTATTAAATGTATCCAACAAATACCCCTATGGACTTAAGAGTTATTTCCAATTTTTAGTTATTACAAACTAGTGCTATTCAAAGTGCTGTTTCACATCGAGATAAGGAGCTTTCGTCCAAATACAAATCAATATACTGTTTTCTTAATCAAGAAATTCTTTCTATGAGAAAAGATTGTCACCTGAACTCACAGTGCTCCTAGAAGTGTAGCTGAATTACATCCTGGCCCCTGATCTCCCAGCAGACCAATAACAAGCCATCTGTAGATTATCACTGCTGTGCAGACCGTGTTTCAGTAGCACTGTTACAAATACTGAT
Organism: Globicephala melas; assembly: GCF_963455315.2. Lineage (NCBI taxonomy): Eukaryota > Metazoa > Chordata > Mammalia > Artiodactyla > Delphinidae > Globicephala > Globicephala melas. The sequence continues at coordinate 259,492 of NC_083315.2, read as the reverse complement.
GCAGTGAACCTTCTTGTGTGTATATGTCTTCAGCCACTTATATGTCTGTGGAAGTAATGTGTCGAATGATAGGTACGTTAAACATTTTGATGGATGTTGACAAATTACCATTTTAAAGTTTTACCATTTTACACTTCTAACAGTAGGCTGTGAGTGTCTGTTTTCTTCCAGTTGGTCAAAACACTGAATATTACTAAACTTTTCAATACTTGACAATGTGGTAAATAAAAAATGATATCTCAGCGTTGTCTTAAATTATACTTTTTAAAGATGAGTGATATTGTGCATAAGCTTATTGGCCTTTGGTATTTCTATTCAGTGAACTGCCTGTTTATATCTGTCTGTCTGGTTTCCCTCCCTCCCTTCCTTCCTTCCTTCCTCCCTCCGTCCGTCCGTCCCTCCCTCCCTTCCTTCCTTTCTTCCATTTGTTAGTGATTTGTATGGGCTCTTTGCAAATCTAAAACTTCTAAATCTAAAATACCTTATCTATAATACAGGTTGCAAATATTTTCCCAGTTTTTAGTATATTTTTTACTTCCCTTATAATATTTTTAAAATTCAGAACTTAAACATCACATGTGCATATACACAGGATGTATAAGAGGTACTACATGTATTCGGTCATCACAGAAGCAGTGTAGCTCTAGAGCCAGAATGCTGAGGTTCAAATTCTATCTCTTCTGCTTACTAGCCCTACAATCTTAGACAAGACACTTAACCTCAGTTTCCTCATCTTTATGAGGAAACTGAATCATAATATGAATATGATATGAATATAATATGAATCATAATAATACTTACTTCCTAGTGCTGTGAGATTAAATTAGTTATTATATACAAGAGCACTTACAACGATAGTACCTGGTACATAGTTAGTGCCTAGATTGTAAAAAGATTCACCCAATTTTCTATTAGATTTTTGGTTCACTTTTTTCTTTTTTTTTATTAGTTATCTAGTTTATACATATTAGTGTATACACGTCAGTCCCAGTCTCCCAGTTCATCCCACCACCACCACCACCCGCCCCGCTTTCCCCCACCGGTGTCCATACGTTTGTTCTCTACATCTGTGTCTCTATTTCTGCCTTGCAAACTGGTTCGCCTGTACCATTTTTCTAGGTTCCACATATATTCGTTAATATGCGATATTTGCTTTTCTCTTTCTGACTTAATTCACTCTGTATGACAGTCTCTAGGTCCATCCACATCTCTACAAATGACTGAATTTCATTCCTTTCTATGGCTGAGTAATATTGCATTGTATATATGTGCCACATCTTCTTTAACCATTTATCTGTCGATGAGCATTTACGTTCCTTCCATGACCTGGCTATTGTAAATAGAGCTGCAATGAACATTGTGGTACATGACTCTTTTTGAATTATGGTTTTCTCAGGGTATATGCCCAGTAGTGGGATTGCTGGGTCATATGGTAGTTCTATTTGTAGTTTTTTGAGGAACCTCCATACTGTTCTCCATAGTGGCTGTACCAGTTCACATTCCCACCAGCAGTGCAGGAGAGTTCCCTTTTCTCCACACCCTCTCCAGCATTTATTGTTTCTAGATTTTTTGATGACGGCCATTCTGACTGGTGTGAGGTGATACCTCATGTAGTTATGATTTGCATTTCTCTAATGATTAGTGATGTTGAGCATCCTTTCATGTGTTTGTTGGCAGTCTGTATATCTTCTTTGGAGAAATGTCTATTTAGGTCTTCTGCCCATTTGTGGATTGGGTTGTTTGTTTTTTTGATATTGAGCTGCATGAGCTGCTTGTAAATTTTGGAGATTAATCCTTTGTCAGTTGCTTCATTTGCAAATATTTTCTCCCATTCTGAGGGTTGTCTTTTCGTCTTGTTTGTGGTTTCCTTTGCTGTGCAAAAGCTTTGCAGTTTCATGAGGTCCCATTTGTTTATTTTTGTTTGTATTTCCATTTCTCCAGGAGGTGGGTCAAAAAGGATCTTGCTGTGATTTATGTCATAGAGTGTTCTGCCTGTGTTTTCCTCTCAGAGTTTGATAGTGTCTGGCCTTACATTTAGGTCTCTAATCCATTTTGAGCTTATTTTTGTGTGTGGTGTTAGGGAGTGTTCTAATTTCATTCTTTTACACGTAGCTGTCCAGTTTTCCCAGCACCACTTATTGAAGAGGCTGTCTTTTCTCCACTGTATATTCCTGCCTCCTTTATCAAAGATAAGGTGACCATATGCGCGTGGGTTTATCTCTGGGCTTTCTATCCTGTTCCATTGATCTATATTTCTGTTTTTGTGCCCGTACTATATTCTCTTGATAACTGTAGCTTCGTAGTATAGTCTGAAGTCCGGGAGCCTGATTCCTCCAGCTCCGTTTTTCTTTCTCAAGATTGCTTTGGCTATTTGGTGTCTTTTGTGTTTCCATACAAATTGTGAAATCTTTTTTATTGTAGTTCTGTGAAAAATGCCCTTGGTAGTTTGATAGGGATTGCATTGAATCTGTAGATTGCTTTGGGTAGTAGAGTCATTTTCACAATGTTGATTCTTCCAATCCAAGAACATGGTATATATCTCTCCATCTGTTTGTATCAGCTTTAATTTCTTTCATCAGTGTCTTATAGTTTTCTGCATACAGGTCTTTTGTCTCCTTAGGTAAGTTTATTCCTAGGTATTTTATTCTTTTTGTTGCAATGGTAAATGGGAGTGTTTCCTTAATTTCTCTTTCAGAGTTTTCATTATTAATGTATAGGAATGCAAAAGATTTCTGTGCATTAATTTTGTATCTTGCTACTTTACCAAATTCATTGATTAGCTCTAGTAGTCTTCTGGTAGCATCTTTAGGATTCTCTATGTATAGTATCATGTCGTCTGCAAACAGTGACAGCTTTACTTCTTCTTTTCCGATTTGGATTCCTTTTATTTCTCTTTCTTCTCTGATTGCTGTGGCTAAAACTTCCAAAACTGTTTTAATAACAGTGGTGCGAGTGGACAACCTTGACTTGTTCTGATCTTAGTGGAAATGGTTTCAGTTTTTCACCACTGAGAACGATGTTGGTGGTGTGTTTGTCATATATGGCCTTTATTATGTTGAGGTAAGTTCCCTCTATGCCTACTTTCTGGAGGGTTTTTATCATAAATGGGTGTTGAATTTTGTCAAAAGCTTTTTCTGAATCCATTGAGAAGATCATATGGTTTTTCTCCTTCAGTTTGTTAATATGGTTTATCACATCTATTGATTTACATATATTGAAGAATCCTTGCATTCCTCTGGGATAAACCCCACTTGATCATGGTGTATGATTCTTTTAATGTGCTGTTGGATTCTGTTTGCTAGTATTTTGTTGAGGATTTTTGCATCTATGTTCATCAGTGATATTGGCTTGTAGTTTTCTTTCTTTGTGATATCTTTGTCTGGTTTTGGTATCAGGGTGATGGTGGCCTCAGAGAATGAGTTTGGGAGTATTCCTCCCTCTGCTGTATTTTGGAAGACTTTGAGAAGGATAGGTGTTAGCTCTTCTCTAAATGTTGGATAGAGTTCGCCTGTGAAGCCATCTGGCCCTGGGCTTTTGTTTGTTGGAAGATTTTTAATCACAGTCTCAATTTCAGTGCTTGTGACTGGTCTGTTTATATTTTCTATTTCTTCCTGGTTAAGTCTCGGAAGGTTGTGGTTTTCTAAGAATTTGTCCATTTCTTCCAGGTTGTCTATTTTATTGGGTATAGTTGCTTGTAGTAATATCTCATGATCCTTTGTATTTCTGCAGTATCAGTTGTTACCTTTCCTTTTTCATTTCTAATTCGATTGATTTCAGTCTTCTCTCTTTTATTCTTGATGAGTCTGGCTAATGGTGTGTCAATTTTGTTTATCTTCTCAAAGAACCAGGTTTTAGTTTTATTGATCTTTGTTATCATTTCCTTCATTTCTTTTTCTTTTATTTCTGATCTAATCTTTATGATTTCTTTCCTTCTGCTAACATTGGGGGTTTTTTTTTGTTGATGTTCTTCTTTCTCTAATTGCTTTAGGTGCAAGGTTAGGTTGTTTATTTGAGGTTTTTCTTGTTTCTTGAGGTAGGATTGTATTGCTATAAACTTCCCTCTTAGAACTGCTTTTGCTACATCCCATAGGTTTTGGGTCATCGTGTTTTCATTGTCATTTGTTTCTAGGTAGTTTTTGATTTCTTCAGTGATCTCTTCGTTATTAAGTAGTCCCATTTGTTTATTTTTGTTTTTATTTCCATTTCTCTAGGAGGTGAGTCAAAAAAGATCTTGCTGCGATTTATGTCAAAGAGTGTTCTTCCTATGTTTTCCTGTAAGAGTTCTACAGTGTCCCGCCTTACATTTAGGTCTTTAATCCATTTTGAGTTTATGTTTGTGTATGGTATTAGGGAGTGTTCTAATTTCATTCTTTGACATGTAGCTGCCCAGTTTTCCCAGCACTACTTATTGAAGAGACTATCTTTTCTCCATTGTGTATCCTTGTCTTCTTTGTCATAGATTAGTTGACCATAGGTGTGTGGGTTTATCTCTGGGCTTTCTGCCTGTTCCATTGATCTATATTTATGTTTTTGTGCCAGTACCATATTGTCTTGATTACTGTAGCTTCATAGTATAGTCTGAAGTCTTGGAGTCTGATTCCTCCAGCTCTGTTTTCTTTCCCTCAAGACTGCTTTGGCTTCTCAGGGTCTTTTGTGTCTCCATACAAATTTTAAGATTTTTTGTTCTAGTTCTGTAAAAAATGGCATTGGTAATTTGATAGGGATTGCATTGAATCTGTAGATTGCTTTGTGTAGTATAGTCATTTTCACAATATTGATTCTTCCAATCCAAGAACAAGGTATATCTCTCCATCTGTTTGTGTCATCTTTGATTTCTTTCATCAGTGTCTTATAGATTTCTGAGTACAGGTCTTTTACCTACTTAGGTAGGTTTAGTCCTAGGTATTTTATTCTTTTTGTTGCAATGGAGAATGGGATTGTTTCCTTAATTTCTCATTCCGATCTTTCATCATTAGTGTATAGGAATGCAAGAGATTTCTGTGCAATAATTTTGTATCCTGAAATTTTACCAAATTCATCGATTAGCTCTAGTAGTTTTCTGGTGGCAACTTTAGGATTATCTATGTATAGTATCATGTCATCTGCAAACAGTCACAGTTTTACTTCTTCTTTTCCAATTTGTATTCCTTTTATTATTTTTTTTTATCTGATTGCCGTGGCTAGGAATTCCAAAACTATGTTGAATAAGAATGGCAAGAGTAGAAATCCTTGTCTTGTACCTGGTCTTAGAGGAAATGCTTTCAGTTTTTCACCATTGAGAACGATGTTGGCTGTGGGTTTGTCATATGGCCTTTAGTATGTTGAGGTAGGTTCTGTCTATGCCCACTTTCTGGAGTTTTTTATCATAAATGGGTGTTGAATTTTGTCAAAAGCTTTTTCTGCATCTATTGAGTTGATCGTATGGTTTCTATTCTTCAATTTGTTAATATGGTGTATTACATTGATTGATTTGCATATATTGAAGAATCCTTGCATCCCTGGGATAAATCCCACTTGATCATGGTGTATGATCCTTTTAATGTGTTGTTGGATTCTGTTTGCTAGTATTCTGTTGAGGATTTTGCATCTATATTCATCAGTGATATTGGTCTTTAATTTTCCTTTTTTTGTAGTATCTTTGTCTGACTTTGGTATCAGGGTGATTGTGGCCTCATAGAATAAGCTTGGGATTGTTCCTCCCTCTGCATTTTTTTTTGGAAAAGTTTGAGAAGAATAGGTGTTAGCTCTTCTCTAAATGTTGGATAGAATTCATCTGTGAAGCCATCTGGTCCTGGACTTTTGTTTGTTGGAAGATTTTCCATCACAGTTTCAATTTCATTACTTGTGATTGGTCTGTTTATAGTTTCTATTTCTTCCTGGTTCAGTCTTGGAAGCTTATGCCTTTCTAAGAATTTGTCTGTTTCTTCCAGGTTGTCCATTTTATTGGCATAGAGTTGCTTGTAGTAGTCTCTTAGGATGCTTTGTATTTCTGCGGTGTCCATTGTAACTTCTCCTTTTTCATTTCTAATTTTATTGATTTCATTACTCTCCCTCTTTCTTAATGAGTCTGGCTAAAGGTTTATCAATTTTGTTTATCTTCTCAAAGAACCAGTTTTAAATTCATTGATCTTTGGTATTGTTTTCTTTGTTGCTGTTTCATTTATTTCTTCTCTGATCTTTATGACTTTTTCCCTTCTACTAAGTTTGGGTTTTGTTTGTTCTTCTTTCTCTAGTCCCTTTAGGTGTAAGTTTTGATTGTTTATTTCAGATTTTTCTTGTTTCTTGAGGTAGGGTTGCATTGCTATAAAATTCCCTCATGGAACTGCTTTGGCTGCATCCCATAGGTTTTGGATCATCGTGTTTTCATTGTCATTTGTCCCTAGATATTTTCTGATTTCCTCTTTGATTTCATCAATGATCTCTTGGTTATTTAGTACCACATTGTTTAGCCTCCATGTGTTTGTGTTTTTTATGTTTTTTTTTTCCTGTAATTGATTTCTAATTTCATAGCATGGTGGTCAAGATGCTTGATATGATTTAAATTTTCTTAAATTTACTGAGGCTTGATTTGTGACCCATGATGTGATCTATCCTGGAGAATGTTCCATGTGCACTTGAGAAGAAGGTGTAATCTGCTGTTTTTGGATGGAGTGTCCTATAAATATCAATTAAATCTATCTGGTCTATTGTGTCATTTAAAGCTTGTGTTTCCTTATTAATTTTCTGTTATAGCTGTTAGCATTTGCCTTATGTACTGAGGACCTCCTATGTTGAGTGCATATATATTTATAATTGTTATATCTTCTTCTTGGATTGATCCCTTGGTCACTATGTAGTGTCCTTCCTTGTCTCTTGTAACATTATTTTAAAGTCTATTTTATCTGATACGAGTATTGCTACTCCAGCTTTGATTTCCATTTGCATGGAATATCTTTTTCCGTCCCCTCACTTTCAGTCTGTATGTGTCCCTAGGTCTGAAGTGGCTCTCTTGTAAACAGCATATATATGGGTCTTGTTTTTGTATCCATTCAGTGAGCCTTCGTCTTTTGGTTGGAGCGTTTAATCCATTCACATTTAAGGTAATTGTCGATATGTATGTTCCTATTACCTTTTTCTTAATTGTTTTGGGTTTTTTTTTTTTTTTTGTAGGTCTTTTTCTTCTCTTGTGTTTCCCACTTAGAGAATTTCCTTTAGCATTTGTTGTAGAACTGGTTTGGTGGTACTGAATCCTCTTAGCTTTTGCTTGTCTGTAAAGCTTTTGACTTCTCTGTCGAATCTGAATGAGATCCTTGCCGGGTAGAGTAATCTTAGTTTTAGGTTCTTCCCTTTCATCACTTTACATATATGGTGCTACTCCCTTCTGGCTTGTAGAGTTTCTGCTGAGAAATCAGCTATTAACCATATGGGAGTTCCTTTATATGTTATTTGTTGTTTTTCCCTTGTTGCTTTTAATAATTTTTCTGTGTCTTTAATTCTTGTCAATTTGATTACTATGTGTCTCGGTGTGTTTCTCCTTGGCATTATTCTGCCTGGCGCACTCTGCACTTCCTGGACTTGGATGGCTATTTCCTTTCCCATGTTAGGGAAGTTTTCGACTATAATGTCTTCAAATTTTTTTTCAGGTCCTTTCTCTCTCTCTTCTCCTTCTGGGCCCCCTATAATGCGAATGTTGGTGTGTTTAATGTTGTCCAGAGGTCTCTTAGCTGTCTTCATTTCTTTTCATTCCTTTTTCTTTATTCTGTTCCATGGCAGTGATTTCCACCATTCTGTCTTCCCAGTCATTTATCCATTGTTCTATCTCAGTTACTCTGCTATTCATTCCTTCTAGTGTATTTTTCATTTTATTTATTGTATTGTTCATCTCTGTTTGTTTGTTCTGTAATTTTTCTAGGTCTTTGTTAAACATTTCTTTTTTTTGACATTTTAAATGTAGTTTTTTAAAAACATCTTTATTGGAGTATAATTGCTTTATAATGTTGTGTTAGTTTCTGCTGTATAACAAAGTGAATCAGCTATACGTATACATATATCCCCATATCCCCTCCCTCTTGTGCCTTCCTCCCACCCTCCATATCCCACCCGTCTAGGTGGTCACAAAGTACCCTGTGCTATGTGGCTGCTTCCCACTAGCTATCTATTTTACATTTGGTAGTGTATATATGTCAGTGCTACTCTCTCACTTCGCCCCAGCTTACCCTTCCCCCTCCCCATGTCCTCAAGTCCATTCTCTATGTCTGTGTCTTTATTCTTCTCCTGCCCCTAGGATCATTAGAACATTTCTTTTTCTAATTCCATATATATATGTTTGCATATGGTATTTGTTTTCCTGTTAAACATTTCTTGTATCTTTTTGATCTCTGCCTCCCTTCTTTAACCGAGGTCCTGGACCATCTTCAGTATCATTATTCTGAATTCTTTTTTTGGAAGGTTGCCTATCTCTACTTCATTTAGTTGTTTTTCTGGTGTTTTATCTTGTTCGTTTATCTGGTACATAGTCCTCTGCATTTTCATTTTGTCTATCTTTCTCTGAATGTGGTTTCTGTTCCACAGGCTGCAGGATTGTAGTTCTTTTTGCTTCTGCTGTCTGCCCTCTGGTGGATGAGGCTATCTAAGAGGCTTGTGCAAGTTTCCTGATGGGGGGGACTGGTGGTGAGTAGAGCTGTGTGTTGCTCTGCTGGGCAGAGCTCAGTAAAACTTTAATTCGCTTGTCTACTAATGGGTGGGGCTGAGTTCCCTTCCTGTTGGTTGTCTGGCCTGAGGTGACCCAGCACTGGAGCCTACAGGCTCTTTGGTGGGGCTAACGATGGACTCTGGGAGGGCTCACGCCAAGGAGTACTTCCCAGAACTTCTGCTGCCAGTGTCCTTGTCCCCATGGTGAGCCACAGCCACCCCCTGCCTCTGCAGGAGACGCTCCAACACTAGCAGGTAGGTCTGGTTCAGTCTCCTATGGGGTCACTGCTCCTTCCCCCTGGGTCCCGACGCACACACTACTTTGTGTGTGCCCTCCACAAGTGGAGTCTCTGTTTCCCCCAGTCCTATTGCAGTCCTTCAATCAAATCCCACTAGCCTTCAAAGTCTGATTCTCTGGGAATTCCTCCTCCCGTTGCCAGACCCTGAGGTTGGGAAGCCTGACGTGGGGCTCAGAACCTTCACTCCAGTGGGTGGACTTCTGTGGTATAAGTGTTCTCCAGTCTGTGAGTCACCCACTCAGCACTTATGGGATTTGATTTTATTGTGATTGTGCCCCTCCTACCATCTCATCGTGGCTTCTCCTTTGTCTCTGGATGTGGGGTATCTTTTTGGTGAGTTCCAGTGTCTTCCTCCAAACTCTGGAACTCCACACTCCCATACTCTGGAAGCTTCCCTTTGGATGTGCTGCATCTCCCCTTCCGTGCAGGTCCTTTTGGTTCATTTTTGTATGTTTAAGTCTTGGCCATTTATTTTGGCATTAAACCTGAGCTGGGCACTCCTAAAAATTAAATACTTATGTATAAGTCTAACAAAATATGTACAAGATCTCTATGAGGAAAACCACAAAACTCTGATGAACAAAATCAAAGATCAAAGAAGAATTAAAAAAATTGTTCCATGTTAATGGTTGGAAAGACTCAATATTGTCAAGATGTCAGTTCTTCCCACTTTGATGTATAGATTCAATGCAATCCCCAGCAAAATCTCACCAAGTTGTGGATGTCAACAAACTGATTCTGAAGTTTACATGTAGAGGCAAAAGTTCCAGAATAGCCAACAATATTGAAGAAGAACACAGTGGGAAGATTGATACTACCTGACTCCATGACTTGCTATAAAGCTCCATCAGGGCAGTGTGGTGCTGATTAAAGAACAGACAAATTCAACAGTGCAACAGAATAGAGAGCCCAGAAATAGACTCACACAAATACAGCTAACTGATATTTGACAAAGTAGCAAAGGCAATATAATGGAGAAAAGATAGTCTTTTCAACAAATTGTGCTAGAATAACTGGACATCCACATGCGAAAGAAAAAAAAGAATCTAGACACAGTCCTTTCACTAATTCACAAAAATTAATTCAAAATGGATCACAGATCCATTTACATAAAACGTAAAACTACAGAACTCCTAGAAGATAACACAGGAGAAAACCTTGATGATCTTGGGTATGGTGATGACTTTTTAGATACATCAACAAAGGCATAATACGTGAAAGAAACAATTGATAAACTGTGCTTCATTAAAATGAAAAACTTCTGAAACACAATGCCAAGAGAATAAGACAAGCCACAGACTGGGAGAAAGTATTTGCAAACAACACATGTGATAAAGGTCTCTTATCCAAAGTATACAGAGAACTCTTAAATTCAATAAGAAAACAAGGGGGCTTCTGTGGTGGCGCAGTGGTTGAGAGCCTGCCTGCCGATGCAGGGGACATGGGTTTGTGCCCCGGTCCGGGAAGATCCCACATGCCGCGGAGCGGCTAGGCCCGTGAGCCATGGCTGCTGAGCCTGCGCGTCCGGAGCCTGTGCTCTGCAACGGGAGAGGCCACAACAGTGAGAGGCCCGTGTACTGCCAAAAAAAAAAAAAAAAAAAAAAAAAAGAAAACAACCTGATTTTAAAATGGGCCAAAGATCTTAACAGACACCTCACTAAAGAAGATATACTGATGGCAAATGAGCATATTGAAAGATGCTTCACATCATATGTTATCATAGAAATGCAAATTAAAACCACAATGAGATGCCACTACACACCTATCAGAATGGTCAAAACCAGAACACTGACACCACCAAATGCTGGTGCGGATGGGGAGCAACAGGAACTCTCATCCATTGCTGGCGGGAATGCAAAATGGTGCAGCCACTCCGGAAGAGAGTTGGGCGGTTCCTTGCAAAACTAAACTTACTCTTACCACATGAACCAGGAATCATGCTCCTTGGTATTTATCCAAAGGAGTTGAAACCTTGTCCACACAAAAACCTGCACATGGATGTTTACAGCAGCTTTATTCACAACTGCCCAAACTTGGAAGCAACCAAGACATCTTTTAGCAATTTAATAGATAAATAACCTGTGGCATAACCAGACAATGGAATATGATTCAGCACTAAAAGCAAATGAACCATCAAGCTACGAAAAGACCTGCAAGAACCTTAGATGCGTGTCTAAGTGAGAGAAGCCAACCTGAAAAGGCTGCACACTGTGTGGTTCCTACTGTATGACACTCAGGGAGAAGCAAGACTATGGAGACAGAATAAAGATCAGAGGTTTCCAGGGGTTCAGGGATAGGGCAGGATGAGCAGGTAGGGCACAGATGACTTTTTAGGGCATGATACCATAGTGATGGATACATATCACTATACATTTGTCCAAACCTATAGAATGTACAACACCAAGAGTGAACCCTAATGTAATCTATGCACCTTGGGTGATAATGATGTAGGTTCATTGTAGGTTCGTCAACTGTAGGTTCATCAGTTGTAACCAATGTACCACTATGGTGGAGGATGTTAAAAATAGGGGAGGCTATGCATGTGTGGGGGGCAGGGAGAATATCGGCAATCTCTGTACCTTCCCCTCAGTTTTGCTGTGAACTTAAAAGTGCTCTGAAAAGATAAAGTCTTAATTTAAATAAATAAATAAATAAGTGAACTAGATATCTAGCTCTCCCCCAAAATACCCCCACTCCTGCAAAAGAAAATCTAGCTGTTGTCTCAAAACTATTTACTAGATAATCCACTAATCTAAATATTTGCTTCTCAACTCTTTATTCAGTCTTTTACCACAGCAGTGAGTATAGAATCCTTCATTACTATTCTTTTTTCTCAGAATTTTCCTGGCTCTTACCTCATCTTAACTTTGTTTTTGTTTTTGTTTTGTTTTGTTTCTTTTGCGTTACGCGGGCCTCTCACTGTTGTGGCCCCTCCCGTTGCAGAGCACAGGCTCCAGACGTGTAGGCTCAGCGGCCATGGCTCATGGGCCCAGCCACTCCACGGCATGTGGGATCTTCCCAAACTGGGGCACGAACCCGTGTCCCCTGCATCGGCAGGCAGACTCTCAACCACTGCGCCACCAGGGAAGCCCCATCTTAACTTTTAAAGATATACATGGTGAATTATTTTATCAGATCCCCCCACCAATTGTGTTGGTATTTGTTGATCGCATGAAAATATAGATGAATTTACACTTTGCAATATTGAATTTTATTGTCCAATTTTCTTCTTTCATTTGTTTTTTTTTAAAATTAATTAATTAATTAATTTTTGGCTGTGTTGGGTCTTCGTTGCTGTGCGCAGGCTTTCTCTAGTTGCGGCGAGAGGGGGCATGGGCCCCTTTCCTTTCTTTCCCTCTCCCCTTGTCCTCCTCCTGCCTTCATTGCGGTGCGTGGGCTTCTCATTGAGGTGGCTTCTCTTGTTGTGGAGCATGGGCTCTAGGCATGAGGGCTCAGTAGTTGTGGCTTGCGGGCTCTAGAGTGCAGGTTCAGTATTTGTGGCACACGGGCTTAGTTGTGGGATCGTCATGTGGGATCGTCCCGGACCAGGGCTTGAACCTGTGTCCCCTGTATTGGCAGGTGGATTCTTAACCATTCTTAACCAGAAGGAAGTCCCTTTTCTTTCATTTGATTCTCAACAACTGTATTTTTCTTCATATGTCTTATTAATTTATTCACTGGTGTTTATTTTTGTGTTGCAGTGTAAATGGGATTTTTCCATTTTTATGTAATCTTAATTATCATTTGTTTGCAGGCAAACTATTGATTTTTAAATATTATTTCTGTTAGCTAGGCACCTTAATTAGAAAATTTCAAATTAGTTTTCCAGATGTTTCACTTTGATTTCCAGGTATACAATCATATTTTTCCAAACAATAAAAGTTTACTGACCCTGATATTTGTACTCTACTTTTCTTAACCTTCTGGCATTGACTAACATTTCCAGAATAATTTTTAATGGTGGGGTGGCAGCCCCCTGGTGTATTTTTTCTTACATGAATGGGATCATTTCTAGTGTTTAAATATTGTATATAATAATATACACTGGGTTGAGATAGTTATTCTTTTTAATATTTTAAGACAATATTCTCTCATTCTTGATTTACTAAAAGATTTTATTATAAATGGATGTTGAATTTTTTCTAAGTATTTTAATTAAATTGTAGCATAGAAAACTTTACAAACCATAGATGTACAATTCAATGAACTTTTACAAAGGGAATATAATTGCATGACCAACACCCAGATCAAGATAAAGAACAGAAAGTATTCCAGAAGCCCCCCTAAAGGTAAATATTTTTATGACTTTTGTCCATTTCTGAAATTTAAACAAATGGAATCACAGAATTACACTGTTGTTTCTGTCTTCTTTTAGTCAATATTGTGTTTGTGAGATTCATCCATCCTGTTGCATATAGCAGCAGTTCACTCTTTTTATTGCTATATACTATTGCACCAATATGTGAATATACCACAAATTATTAATATATCCTACCGATAATAGACATTTGTATTGTTTTCCATTTTGAGGGCCGTGACAAATAATGCTACTATAAGCATTCTTGTACATTTCTTTTGGTAACTTTATATATGTTTTGCTAGGTAGGAGTGAACTTGTTGAGTTATGTTCAGTTTTAGTGGATATTATCAAACAGTTTTCTATAGTAGCAACACCAGTCTGCATCTCTACAAGCAGGACATCAGAGACCTAGTTGCTCTACAAAGTTTTTGAAGCAAATTGTTTTAAGTATTTTAGCCATTAGGGTAGAGTTGCAGAGGCATCTCATTGTGGTTTGAAGTTGTGTTTTTAATATGAAAATAAAATAATATTAAATATATCAATATTATATGACACTAATATTTAATTTGTGTTTCAATATGTATTGACTATTTGGATATTGCGGAGTGCCTGTTCAAGTTTTTTGCCCATGTTTAAATTGGAATGTCTGTTTTTTCTTAGCGATTTTCAAGTGTTCTTTAACACGTTCCGGATGTGAATACTTTATCAGATATGTAAGTGTGTGTAGCAAATATCTTTCAGGAAAAAAAATGTTGTATGATGCTACAACTGAATCTCCTTGAGCATATCTGTTTGTTTATCTTCAATCTGTAGTAGTTCTCATCCAACAGTTGCTTCAGTAGAAACTGCCTGCTCTGGATATTATTTTTATTATTCCTCAATCTGGCTGCTCAATCACCAATTTTTCATTGCATGCTCAACACTTTCTTCAATTAGAAGCCCAGGTCCATCTTAAGCAGTGGAAAGCTTATGATAGGGGGTGGGGCAGACATTTTCAGCCCTTGGGATCAGGAGGTCGCCCAGTGGCAAACTGTCATCCCCTGCTAAGTCGCCCAGAGGCATCCCTTCTGCTCACCAGGCTGCATAATTCTGCAAAAAGTAGGAAGAACCCAGCCAATTGCTCAGGAATCTCACAGCACTTCGAGGGTCAGGACCTCACCCCGTCTAGTTGTCTTCTTCTCGGAGATCTCTGTATGTTCACCAGCCAGGCTTTCTCCATGAGCTAGAGCTTGCCGCTCACCTTGGGGTTCTCCTCTCCAACACTTCAGGTTCTACTCTGGACAGAGGAAACAAAGAAACGACCCCCTCCCTCCCTTCCTCCCTTCCTCTCCCTCCCTCTTTCCTTTCTTTCCCTCTCCCCTTGTCCTCCTCCTGCCTCTCCCCCTCTCCCCTCCAAGGGCCAAGTCCTTGCTCAACCCCATGGCCTCTGACTGGGAACTCAAGCTTAGCCTCCGTGGGGAGCTCATCTGAAGCTGGCAGCAGGAAGCACACTTGGGCTGCCATTTTCCGAATCCCTATTCCTTGAGCTGCACACGTTAAGTACTCTCTGTTGGATCCTCAGTATGAAAAATAAAGCAACTTCCTCTCGTTCGCACGCGCCATTTAAACAGTTTTCTTAAGTTTACGTTGTCAGTATCTATGCTACTTATTCTCTGAAACCGTAACTCCCACAGTTACCGAAATAGGTTGAATGCTGACTGTGAGTCCTTTCATATACTACTTCCTCTTCCTGAGTTCTCTGCTTTGATTTATCTTTTGGTTGGATGGATTTGGTCATTTATTTTCATTCAAAAATGAGCTCATGGGGGCTTCCCTGGTGGCGCAGCGGTTGAGAGTCCGCCTGCCGATGCAGGGGACACGGGTTCGTGACCCGGTCCGGGAAGATCCCACATGCCATGGAGCAGCTGGGCCCGTGAGCCATGGCCGCTGAGCCTGCGCGTCCGGAGCCTGTGCTCCGCAACGGGAGAGGCCACAACACTGAGAGGCCCGCGTACCGCCAAAAAAAAAAAAAAAAAAAAAATGAGCTCATGAATGCTGTATTCCCTCAGGTTGAAGCTGTCTTCTGTTCCCTTACACATTCATGATAACCTAGATAAGAATGCAAGTCTGGAGTCTTACTCTTGCCCTTGGAAATCTTGTTATTTCTCCACTACTAAGTGACAAATTGGATATTATCGTGAGGAACTCTGATCCCAGACTCATTTCCCCTGATACATTACTTGTAGGTTTTTTTTTTTTTTTTGGCCTGAATGCCCGTACACGTCTTTGTTCACACCTAAAGTTGAGTGACTTAATGAGAATGTATTCAATATCTGAAGTATTCTAGAGCATTCTCTGTCTTTTAAATCTCCAAACTGAAATCAAACTTATTTCAGGAAAAAAATCTTAAATCTGAATTATTTCTTTTTTTACTTTTTTAAAAATAGGGAAAAAAGATTCCGTATACTCCCCATAGTTGTCTTTATTTTTATTAATTAATTAATTTATTTATGGCAACACAGCTTGGCTTGTGGCATCTTAGTTCTCCAACCAGGGATTGAACCCAGGCCCTCAGCTGTGAAAGCGCAGAATCCTAACCACTGGACAGCCAGGGACTCCCCCTGAATTATTTCTTAAGTTACCTTTTTCTGTTATCGTCTTCAAAATTACCATTTTGCCTCATACATTTATTCAAATATATGTACCATGCTATTCCAGGTACTTTCCTAGGTGTTGAGTATCGGTAATGTATACTAACAGAGTATAGCAGAATTATAGTTAAATCCCCTGTGTCCATCTTTCATACCTGTTTTTAGCAGTGTCAAATTATCCTTTGGTTGTCTTCACATCTCTGTATTGTTTTTTTTTTAAAATTATCTTCTATTTTCTTTCCTGCTCTCAGAGACTCACTTTTCATGTCCTTATTATTCTCTCCTCTGTGACAGTTATATCATTCATATCTTTTTTTCACTGGTATGGATCTCATTTATTTAAAACAGTATTTCTCACCTTTCTCAAATGAAGACTGCAAAAAATAAAAGCAGTGCTTTATTGAGCTGTCGTTAACCTGGGAGCAGTGCTGCTGCGTGTTCATTTATATCTTTTTGAACTTACTTTTCAGGACGTATTTCCTTTTTAGCTCCTTTGAGTATGTAAAGTAATATTTGTCACACATGTTCTACTTTTCCTGGAAAATTATTTTCATGCAGGTTCTTCATTTGCTTTTTGCTCGTTATGTTTGCTTTTTTCCTTTTGGGGAATAACATTCAGGTCCCACTTTTTGTCTTTTATACTTATTACTACTCTTTGCCCGTTACTGAAATGGGTCTAGTGCTGACTATGAGCCCTTTCGTACACTACTTCCCCCTTCCTGAGTTCTCTGCTTTGATTTACTCGTTGTTCAGGAAGAGCTGTTGGGACGGGGCAGACACAGGGTCCCTGGCAGCTGCAGTCCACGTATGTGTTCAGAGCAACACCCTCCTCCTGTTTTTACCGAATCTGCTCCATGTCTGTAGAGAGGGCATAACTCCTCTACCCGGGAGGGGCAGGAATTGAAGACGCTTATAGTGAAATATTACTCACAGATTACTTCTTTGTTCAAATGACCCAGGTCAGCAATTGCAAACTGGCTCATTGTTTTCTCTCTTTTTACAGGCCTGTCTCACTTCTAGTCCATTACTTGAGAGGAGAAAGTAAGTCTTGCAGTTAGGAAACTAAATGCCCCTTGGGATTTACCCCTTTTCCTGTGGCCTGCTTAAGACTCAAGCCCTTGTCTTCCTAAGTAAGGGATTATTCATTGGCTGTTTTAGCATTTTGTTTCACTTACTTGTAGAGCAACCCACAGCCCGCTTGAGAGGTAGAGAGGCATGCATCAACTCTTACATTACCCCTCAGTGTGGTCCAAGTGTCACTGCACACAACACGTAGTCTTCATCTTCCGTGGCTGGGTCCAAGCCACGTTTCATCAAAGGTGAAACTTTGCCCTCTGCTCTTCTTGTTGGTACTTGTGGGCGCCCTGGCAGAGGAGTCAAATAAACATAACTTTGTACTGTCGTCTTCTACCAGAAGCCTCAGGGGAAATTGCATTCTCATTGTTTTTCTTTATTGTAGTCTTCAAAATTCCTGTTCTGATATTTCAGTTTCACTTTTTTGGTAAAGTGTTTTTGTACCTTCGCTAGATTTGTAGCACTCTCCAACACTACCCACACCCCACTCTCCGCTTTCTGCCTGACAGTATCATGCTACCTGCAATGATTTCTTGCTTTAAGCAGCCCCGGTCTTGCCTTGCCTAGTGTGTCACGAGGCCCCCTGGGGTCAATATGAACGGGGTGGCTATGAAGAGGTGACAAGCTCTACTTCCTGTCCACTTTCTCACGGCAGTTAAGCTTACACGTGTGCCATAAGATCTCTGTAGCCAACAAGCCCAGCCATTGTCACTATAGTCTTAGCTGCCTGCTTTTGGACACCTTAACTCCCCAAAGGACTGTCAATTTAACCATGGCTACCTAACAACTGCCAAGCGTCGCTTTATGAGCTGCTGTTGAGAGTTCAGCTATTTCAGGCTGATTTTTAAAAATTTTTATTGGCACCTCATGGCATTTGCTTGATTTACTGTGCTGCAAATAACCACAAATTAGGAACATTTCTTTACTTTAAGGTGTAGGCAAAGATTAAAATGGATACTGAATCATCTTTTCTCCATATTATTGACTCCTTACTGGGTCACTCTTCCAAGTTTGCCCAACTGGAAAAGGTCAAATGTGGTCAATTCTTGACGGAGACCTCTGTGGGTTCCCTAAGCCAGCAACTCTTTTCTTCCCCAGCCTGAGCTCCAAGCAGCTGTTTCTCCACCAGCCCCCGTGTCTTTTCTTAAGGCAAAGGCTTTGATGACACGCGTGGCTTCACACGTCTCATCGAGGACCCTGTGTTTTTTGCAAAGGTATCCAAAGTGGGAAAAATTCAATGGTTAAAAAAGAGACATTGAACATTATTTAGCCATAAAAAGGAGTGAAATTCTGACACATGCTACAACACGGATGAACTTTGAAGACACTGAGTAACGTAAGCCAAACACTGATGGACAAATATTGTTTGCTTGCCCTTAAGGGACCTGGAATAAGTGAATTCGTGGGGACAGAAAGCACATGATAGGTTAACCAGGGGCTGGGGGAAGGGCAATGGGGATTTACTGCTTAATGGTTACGGGGTTTCTTTTTGGGGTGGTGATGGTTGTACAACATTGTGAACGCAATTAATGTCAACTGTGCATTTTAAAATGGTTTACATGACATTTTAAAAAGACATACACTTCTTTAAAATGAGACGTGAGGACGTCATTTCAGGACTTCCACCTCCTCCACACTCACCCTCTGCGGGGAGCGGGAGGGTTCTGCCCTTCTCTTCACTCAGAGCTGAAGCCCCGGGGCCTCTGTCTTGGTGGCTCTCTCTCCATCGCCCTCCGCCCTTTCTCCCGTCCTGGCTCTCCCTCCCGGAGAGGCCCCACCTGACTCCTCTCTCCCACCCTCCCCCTCTCTGAAGACTCTCTGCTCACTTCTGAGGCTGAGTGACCCTCCCTGCTGGAGTCCTCCGCGTGGGAAGGCGGGTGTGACAATTCCAACCAAGGCCAGCCAAGATCTGACAAAACGCACTCACCCAATTCTGTACCGGAGCGAGGACCTTTGGGCAGAGGCCATCACGGCTCCTGTCCCTCTGAGCCACGTGAGCGGCGCGAGAGACGGAAAGGCACCCAGAGCAGCCGCCTCCTGAGTGTGGCCACGAAGAGCCACAGCCTCGGCCCTGCCGGCCCCCTGGGGACCAGGCCAAATCACTGGAGCCGGTGTTCCAAATCACCGAGTGGGCTGGTGACCAGTTTGACTTGTGCCCCAGCCCTAAATCCTTCAAGCCAGGGGCGCTAGTTTGCTGCGGTTTCACTGCCAGAAGCAGGGGCAGGTCCAGGCCCGTGGAAGGGCAGGGCCTCAGGAGCAGCTGCGGGGCACGGGTCAGCCAAGACAAACAGTGCTCAGAGAAGAAGGACCTCTCCTCTTTCCAAACCACGATAGAGGCAGCGGCAGATGCTCCTGCAGAAGCCCAGGCCAGGGGTCAACTCTGCCGGAGGAGGAAAGACAGGAAGCCATCTCAAAGCCGCAGTGACAAGGACAGAGGTAGGTAGGGTGGGAGACCTGCGCAGAAGCCCAGGCACAACCGGAATCAGGGGGAAATCCTCAGTAATTCAAGAAAGTAGTCACCGAGTGAACTGATGCTTAGTGAATTTGCTTTTGGGTAACTGGAGTGTCTAGCCCAGCAATTCTCAGTTAGAACCAACGCTGGTTCTTATAAAGTTGATTTTCAGATTTCTCAAAAAACAGAATTTGTCACATAACCACAGCAGGAGAGAAATAATATGCCAAAATATTTATTAAATATTAAAGTTCTTTTACTTAGTGATGACCAATAGTCCCAGGGAACACAGGAAGTAGAGTTTTATTGCATACATCTGCTTACATTTGTTAAGAGTCCTCAGAGGAACTTTCGCATGAGCAGGTGAAGGTGGCAAGAAGCGGCCGAGCTTCTGAGGCAGTGTGGCCGCCGGAGCCGCAAACGTACAGGAGCATCAAGGGGGCTGTGTGTCAGCCTAAGAAAAACACCGTTAGGAAGGAGACCTGCTGCTGAAAGCTCCACCGTCATATATCACGCACGCCAAAGCCAAATACACTGGAAGGGTGTGTTTATCCAGTGTCTGGAATTTTCCAGACTTTTGCCATTGGCCAACGGAGAAACAGCCTCAGCTTCGAGCTGGCTCATTAAGACCTTTCAGAAAGGAGCCAGTGGGTTTTAGCATCTCACCCCAGAGGGAAGGCTCCTGATCACATTAAACCAGAGCGGAGCTGACGGCTTCCTGCACTGCCCTCTCAGTTCAGAGCGCAACAGCACTGAAGAACCTGGGATTACATTCCACTTGCTTTTCTGCCATTGTCGTGCCCCCAAGTAGCCTACACAGCAGGCTGTTTCTCTAACTGGACGCCACTCTTCTCTTTCGCGTTCTCACTTTTCTTTAATTGTCTGCCCATCCTCCTTTTCCTCCTTTTTCCTTGGCATGTTTGTCTCGGAGTTGAAGTCAGTGCTCTGGTGGTAAAAGCAAACATAACACACACACTATGCAAAACCCCAGCAGCTCAAGTGTGAAAACTTCTTTCTGGAAACTCTGCCTTACTGTATCTGGATATCTTGTAGAATGAAAATGACAGGATCGTGTTGTGTTTTAATATGGTTTTACTGTTGAATCTACAGGGCTTAGATTGCACCCCCGTTGCTAGGTGGAGTCTCACTGGAAAGATGGAGCGATTCCTGGGCCAACTTCTTTGGGAAAGAAGCTTGAGCCTCAGAAAGGAAACTGGGACTAAGAGCGCGGACCCAGTTAGGTGTAGAAGAGGGTTCAGCTTTTCTTGGTCTGGTATCACAGGGTCTAATATCTAGGGGACCGCTCCTAAATGGTAGCTGCTAAACATAGCATTTTCAGACTGACACCTAGAAAAGAAAGTCTCAGAACAAGGCTGGATGTGATGCTCTGGTATCCCTCACGTGGCTGTGGCCTTTGGGTCGCAAGCTCTACTTTGCAAAGCAAACAGACTGCCACTGCTTTCAGTATTTTCTACATTTATTCCCTTTGGTTACCCCCAACCGTGATTAGAGAACTTTTCTCAGGGAGTCAAGGAAAAAATCTGTTTGCCAACGCTTAGGTCTGAATATCTTAAGGATTCCGTGAGTCCCTGAGGCTGCATGACCCTACAGAGGAAGGTCTATGGCAGGGGCAGACTTGGGGTTTCTCCCCAAAATGAGAGTCCCCTTCTGACAGTAACTTGATTCATTATGGAAGTTAGTGTTTCTTTTGCCTTCTCCTGTCCAATTCACTTAATGATCTCCTTCTTCTTCCTTCTCCAGATACTTCCAGCCAGTTACTAATTTTTGCTCAATAGAGTAAACTCTGCCCCACAGAATCTGCAATTAGGGTATGTTGCCACTAGGTGGTGGAGTACTGCAACTTTTCCTGGAAACCAGTAGTTTTAAAACCCTGGTCCTGACCAGCTATGTCAAAAATGAACTGAGATCATTTAAAAAAAAAAAAAAAAAAAAATACAGATTCTCAGGCCCTGTCCCAGACCTACTCAATAAAATCTCTGAGAACAGGATTCATGAATTTGTGTTTGTTTGTTTAACTGTTCTCAGGTGAATCTGATTCACAATTGGTTTTTAGAATTCCTGGCACAAACTATGACACACTTTCACATTTTGCTTAGAATCCAACTTCAAAAACAAAAAAATTTAACCAAGGTCCCTCCCCTTTATAATAAATTTTCCATCTTGCATTTACCAAAATATAAAACTTTTCACTGAATTTACAAAGATGGCCTCTAAAACTACTTTCTCAGAATATTTGTTCCTTCTTTTCTCTTGTTTTGAGAAATATCTTAAGCTTGTCTTCCATATTACCAACTTGATGTCATTCCGGGAGAGGAGTTCGGATCTTTCATTTAACCTTGTATTTCATAGCATTCTTCCTTACCCCGTTTAGCTTTTTCAGGAAATCTTAGCTTGAGGACCGATTTCAGTCCTATTTCACAGGGTCCACATTTTCTTAAATTTTATTGGGAGTCTTGACTTCCTTTTTCTGCAATAAAGCTTTCATAAAGTTAAGTTCCCTCTGCCTTTGGACTGCTGTGTTTTTCTTATCAGAGAGTTTCTTCCTAGGCCCGTATGAATGCGAGTTCAGTCAGGAGAACATAAGCATTCTGGACGTTTCGGACAGGGAAGCTACCGACGGAGCCTCGGCCCGGTGGTGACGGAGGAGGTGAGCGGTCACACAGGGAGGCTGCGAGGGCACCGGGACGGAGAGGCGGGAGCGGCGGGGCGGGTGGAGGCCGGAGCCCGGCCGTCCGGGGAAGCTGGGGCCTCGGCCGCCGGACTCCGGAGGGCGGGGCGACGCCGGGGGACGTGGGGTGAGGGCGGGAGCGGCGTCCAGCGAGCGGGGGGCCCTCCGGGCCTGCGGTGCTTCCCCCGCTCCCACCCTCCGGCCTCTCCGCGGCACCTGCCGAGACCCAGCAGCGCCGGAGGCGGAGCTGGCGGCGGCGCGGGTCTGCGAGCGCCGCCTGCCCGTTCTTGGCCGCCCTGGTTTCCGTTCTCCTCTTTGGTGGACGGCGAGGGGCTGGCAGCTGTGTGCCATCCTGCCCAGGGCCGGGGCCAGAGGACTCGGGACGGGGGGCCCCTTCTGCGTGTGGCCAGCGCCCCTTGCCCGGGGGCCCAGAGGACAGTCGTGGACTTTGAGAGCCTCTCCGCTGGCTTCCTGCGAGGCCGCCGCCACCGGGGACGCCGGGCGGCTCGGCGGACACGGTTCCCGCCCCGCTAGGAAGATGGGCGCGTAAGGAGGATAGAGGCGGGCGGCGTGGCCAGGCTGCTGCTGGACACGGAGGCCCAGGGGACGGCCGGCCTGTAAGGTGGAGGCCTGAGATCCGGAGAGAACCAGGGGCAGCCTCGGGTCTGCATGGCGGCGGAGGAGCAGCAACGCGGGTGTTCCGAGAGGCCTGAGAGCTGGGGCACCACGGCGTTCAGACGGTGCGCGAGGGAAACGGGCCTCCAGCGGGCGCAGGCCAGCCTCACAGGAGTGGTGGAGCACGACACCCTCGGGCTACAGTAAATACAGTAGTTGAGAGACCCGAGACCAGTTGGAAGGTCAAGGCATCCTATGCTGGGCGGGGCAAGAGGGGATGGAGAGAAATGGATGTTTCAGGAGAAACTGCAGCACCCTCTGGTTGACTGGGTGTGATGTCAGGGAGAGAAGCCGAGAGGGCGATCCTGAGGGCCTTGTGGCTTGGGTGACAGGAAGAATTAAAGGCGGACGGAGCTAGCGAACAGTGAATGCAAACCAGGCCAGTGGGATTACGAGGGAAGGTCTGATTACTTCCCCCCTCCCCCGCCCCCTTTTTTTTTTTTTAACTTAATGAGTTTGAGGCGCTTGTGGAAAATCTGCTTGAGCTGTGTGTTTCTGGAGTGCAGACATTACATACAAATTGTAAGAATGCTTGTGGATCTAGATAATTTTGAAGTTCCAACTAACAATATTTCATTACTCTATAGACCGCAGTGTGTGGTGCAAGGGGCAGATAATACTGAAGATGCTCTGTCTCTGCTTGGAAATGATTCCAGATCATGACAGTGACAGTTTTCATGAGAGCATGCCTTGTGGTGACCTGTTCAAAGTTCTACAGGTCAACAGATCCACCTAGACTCAGATCGATTAGAAACACACTGAAAGGGCAGCCGAAGCATCGGCCCACACGCACAGAAGTCCCTCGTGGAACTGGCTGGTTCTCAGGAAGCTCTGGCTCCCAATGACCAAGTAGGACACACAAGTCTCTCTCTCTGAGCAAACATGGCCAAGTCAGGAGCTGCAAAATTTGGTCTCTATCAAAAAAGTCCCCGGACAGCCTGAAACTCATTTCGAACCGTTTCAGGGAGGACCCTTTCGAGGAACACGACTGGCCTCGCACAGCACATTTAAAATAACAACCTTCCATGAAGCTGTGAACACGAGGGAAAACATTTCTCCCAAATGTTTGTAACCAACTTCCAACAGAGCATTGCCTTATGCAGCTGCCCTGGCTGAAACACTGCTTTCGTTCCATGAGGAGCTATGGGACCTCCTGCAGACAGAGGCAGGCTCCCAGGGCACGGCCCTTTGCAGCTTTTTTAGGAGCAAGATGGAGTGAGAATTCTCCACGTCATTTGTAATATTCTTTGGCTCTGTTTCATTAAAACATGTACTAGAATGAAAATAATGGTAAGATGAATATGGGTTTACTATTGAAATGCCATTCTTCCTTTAAAAAATTAATTATGAGCACTTACTAGATGCCAGGCACTGTTATGGGTGCTGGTGATAAGAAGTTAACTGTAAGGTGTGTCTGTTCTCAGGAAGGTCACATTCTGATATGGAGAGAAAGAGAGTTAGCAAGAAACTACACGTGAACAAGAGAATGTCAGCTTGTGCTGGGTTGTATGAAGACCTGCGTCGAGGGGTACGGAAGAAAGTGAGGGGCTGGGGCGTGTGTGCAATTGAAAGAGCAGTCAGCATTTCACTGAGGGGAGTATTTCATGATGTGAAAATTATATAAAGTTCAAAATTTAGCATCCATAAAGTTTCTGTGGAACTTGGCCACGTTTATGTGTTGTCTATGGCTAATTTGTGCTTATAACAGCAAAGTTGAGTCGTTGCAATAGAGATAGTATGGCCTGTAGAGCCAATTTCACTTTACTTTTCTTTTTTTATATTTTTACCTTTACTGTGTTGTTCTTTACAGAAATAGTTTTCTGATCTGGTCTAGATTTAAGAAAACAAGAAGGCAATGTTAAGAATGCAGATATTTAAATGTTAAAATCAAGAGTGTTGTGTCTTTTAGTGTTATGTTATGAATAGCACAAAAATTGGGAAAGATATTCTCCCAGTATTCAAAAACTATTGTCCAATTCAACAAATAAATCTCTCACATCTTTACCAAACAAGTAAAGATCTGGCATACTTCTATGTTGCTTCACTTTTTTCTTAATCAAGATAAACAAAATTATCAACTGACTTTCATGATGTGAGTGATTTCTTTGCTGAATCAGACAGTAATCAAGCATTATTCGTAGCCTGATTTTATTGACACTATTGCTAGAAATAGTATAAAAACAGAGAGTGGAGGACTGACGTCAGGGAGGATGGTAGAGTAGGAATCTCCAGAAATCCACTTCTCCACCCCACGACAATTGTCCTCTCCGAATCTGTCTGATGTAACTATTTTGGAACTCTTGAGTCCATTTAAAAGCTTTCAGCTTCCAGGGGAGGCTTGGCCTGTAAACTGAGGTTAATTTCAGTCAATGTCAGCTCTCAGTAGGGTGATGGCTACCAAGGTCCCAGCCCCCAGCCCCATAGCAGGCAGCCATGCCAACATTCCGGAAGTAGCTCCTGGGAACCAGAGTAGCCAAGAAGGACCTTGTCCCTCAGATATTGGGGGCCTGTGTTCTGATCTCTGATTGCTGTTTCTGATCATAAAGTTGCAGACCCAGAAGTGGGCGACCACTGTTGCAAGACACATCCATTGACAGCAGTGTCTTCCAATGGATTTAAAGAAACAGAGCCTATTTCTCTCCCCTTCATTTTCTCCTTTTTCCCTTTTGGGAGCCTGACATTTAAGGATTAGGACATTTAAAAGCAACCACATGTGTGGGGCAATTTATAAAGTCACTACACATGCCCAAGGGAAAGACACAGGCTCAGAAAAAAATCTGAGGAGGTCTTAAGTTTATGCCTCAGGCTATTCCCAGGCAGAGATACCCTATGAGAATGTTTTTAAACAAACCCTGGGCAAGGAGGAGAATCTTATTTCCAGAGTTACCACATTATAAAATTCAAATGTTCAGTTTTAAATAAAAAATTATAATACACTCAAGGAAACAGGAAAATATGGCCCATTCAAGGGGGAAAAAAAAAAAAGAAAATACCTATGAGGAAGATCAGATGGCCAACTTACCAGAAGAAGACTTTAAAACACTGTCTTAAAGATTCTCAAAGAGCTATAAACTAAGATATAGATAAATTCAAGAAACTGATGTATGAACAAAATGTAAATATCAAAGACATAGAAAACAAAAAACAAAACAAGAAGGATTTTGGAGCTGAAAATTGCAATAACTGAAATGAAAAATTCACTAGAGAGATTCAAAAGCGGATTTGAACAGGCAGTAGAAAGATAAGTGAATTTAAAGAAAAAAACCCCAAAATATCAAGTCTGAGAAACACAAAGAAAAGAGACTGAAGAAAAGTGAACAGAGCCCAAGGGACCTGCAGGATGTATCAAGCAGACTGACACATGCACTGTGGGAGTCTCACAAGGAGAAGAGAGAGAGAGGGGCAGAGAGATTATTTGAAGAAGTAGTGGCCAAAAACTTCCTGAATATGATGCAAGATATGAATCTACAAACCCAAGAAGCTCGAAGCTGGATGAATTGCAGGTATGATAAACTTAAAAGAGACCCCCAGAGAGACACATTATAATCAAACTGTGAAAAGAGGAAGAGATAATCTTGAAGATTCAAGAGAGAAGTGACTTGTCACATGCAAGGCATCCTCATAGATTTAAAAAGATAAATATTATACAGAGTTTCTTCTCCAGCCATAATTAGATGAAATTAGAAATCACTAACAAAAGGAAAAGTGGAAAATTCACAAATTTGTGGAAATTAAATAACACACTCTTAAATAACTAATGAGCCAAAGATGAAATAACCAGGGAAATTAGAAAATATTTAGAGATGAATGAAAACAAAATCACAACATATCAAAACTTACTGGATATAGCAAAAGCAGGGCTAAGAAGGAAATATATAGCTGTAAAAACTTACATTTAAAAAGAAGATTCCAAATCAACAACCTGATTTTATACCTTAAGCAACTAGAAAAGAACAAACTAAACCCAAAGCCAATGGAAGGAAGGAAATAATCAAGGTTAGAACAGAGATAAAATAGAGACTAGAAAAAAATAGAAAAAATTAACAAAACCAAATGTCTTTTTCATTGAAAAGATCAACAAAATTGATATAACTTTAACTAGAGGACTAATTACACAAAGAGATTAGGCTAAAAATACTAAAATCAGAAATTAAAGTGAGGATAATACTACTGATTCTACAGAAATAAAAAGAATTATAAGAAAGTACTATGAACAATTTTATGCCAACAAATTGGATAACCTAGATGAAATGGACAAATTCTTACAAACACAGAACCTAACAATACTAATTCAGGACAAATAGAATATCTGCATAGACCTATAACATATAAGTATGGAAACAGAATCAGTAATCAAAACTTCCCAACATAGAAAAGCCCTGAACCAGATGCTTCACTAATGAATTATACCAAACATTATAAAAAAAAAAAAAAGAAAGAAAGAACAACAATCCTTCTCAAATGCTTCCCAAACACTGAAGAGGCAGAAACACTTCCTAACTCATTCTATGAGGCCAGCATTACTCTGATACCGAACACAGACAAAGACACTACAGACAAAACAAAACAAAACAAAAAACTGCAGACCTATATCCCTGATGAGTACTAATGCAACAATCTTCAAAAATATACTAGCAAACCAAATCCAACAACATATTTAAAAAATTATACACCATGACTAAGTGGGATTTATTCCTGAGACATAAGGGTACTTAAACATACAAAAATATCACACTGGTCAGAATGGCCATCATCAAAAATTCTACAAACAGTAAATGCTGGAGCGGGTTTGGAGAAAAGGGAACCCTCCTACATGGTTGGTGGGAATCTAAATTGGTGCAGCCGCTATGGAAAACAGTATGGAGGTTCCTTAAAAAACTAAAAACAGAGCTACCATATGACCCAGCAATCCCACTCTGGGGCATATATCTGGAGAAAACCATAATTCGAAAGGATGCATGCACCCCAGTGTTCACTGCAGCACTATTTACAATAGCCAAGACATGGAAGCAACCTAAATGTCCATCAACAGAGGAATGGATAAAGAAGATGTGGTACATATATACAATGGAATATTACTCAGCCATAAGAAGGAATGAAATAATGTCATTTGCAATGACATGGGTGGACCTAGAGATTATCATACAGAGTGAAGTAAGTCAGAAAGAGAAAGACAAATATCATATAATATCGCTTATAAGTAGAATCTAGAAAAAATGGTACAGATGAACTTATTTGCAAAGCAGAAATAGAGTCACAGATGTATTAATAGAAAACAAACTTATGGTTACCAAGGGGTAAGGAGGCATGGGATGAATTGGGAGATTGGGATTGACATATATACACTATGTATGAAGCAGAGAGTTAGTGGGAACCTAATGTATAGCACAGGGAACTCTACTCAGTGCTCTGTGGGGACATAAATGGGAAGGAAATCTAAAAAAGAGGGGAGATATAGATACCTAGAGCTGATTCACTTTGTTGTACAGCAGACACTAACACAACATTGTAAAGCAACTCTAATAAAAATTTTTTTAAAAAACATAAATTAATCAGTGTGATACAACACATTAACAGAATGGAGGGAAAAAATCCACGATTATCTCCATTCATGCAGAAAAAAATTGGAAAAGTGCAACCCTTTAATGACAGAAACACTCAGCATACTAGGAATGGAAGGAAGTTACCTCAACACATCAGCTTTTCCTTGGAAGTAAAGCAGAATCAAGTTTCTCTCACCTCCACTGCTACCAGGGTTTGCACCCTGGGTTTGCACCCTGGTGCAAACCTCCACCCTGTCTCATCTACAGAAGCTTCACAGCTGGTCTCCTTGCTTCTTCCCTTGTCTGTTCTCAAAATGGAACCAAAATGATCCTGTTAAAGTTTAAGTCACGTCGTGTCCCCTCTCTTCACAGATTCCTCCCGTGGCTTCCCATCTCACATGAGGAAAAAGCTCGAGTCTTCATCATAAGCTACATGAGCCCCGCAGCCTCTCCGAGGCACCTCGTGCTGCCCTCCCCTCACTCGGCACCCCCAGCCACTCTGGCAGTCACCTTCTTGCCTCACGGCCACCCCTCGTGGTCCCCTCTATTGAAATTCTCCCTTCTCACGTCCTCCAGGTCTTTACTCAAGTGTCTCGAGTATCTCCTCAGCGAGAGCTCCCTGGCCGCCCCGTCTAAAATGTCAACCACCTCCATCCATCCTGGCGTTTCCGAGCCTCATCCCTGCTTCAGTTCTAAGTCTTAGCATTCACCACTAGCTCACTATCTAGTGTGCATCCTCTAGATTGTAAGCAACATGAAAGCAGGATTTGGGGCTCTGTTTGGCTTTATCTCTCTGTAGCTATATCCTTAGCACTTCAACAGTGCCTGGCACCTGGTGCTCAGTAGCTATTTGTTGCATAAATGTAATACATGGCAACTGCCCTTAAGTGGGTGCTTGTGTGTTTGGACCCAGCATGGAACATTTCCACTGTAGCCTGGGTTTTGTGATTCAAAGTAATATCATGCCGGCCAGGTGGTAGGGACCATTCAGCAGTCATTTTGAAAGGAATAATCATTTCCAAACTCCAACTTTCTTCAGAGGCTGCAAGTGAGGGCAAAGATGAGGTGATATTGGTTGTATTCAAGATTCCTATTTTTGAATATATTTTTACCTGTATTGGGATTAGAGGAATCAGTGATGGGCAGCCTGCAGCAGAGAGAAGGCCCGTGAGCAAGAAACAGGAGAACCCTTATGTGAGGCGAAAAGATGGGGCAAGGGCCAGAGAGAAGTGAGAGCAAAGGGCCAGGAGTGATCCAACCTCTGGCTTTGTGGCGTAACCCAGACAGAACTGAAACCCACTTGGCTTGGCTTCAGCACATACATTCTGATTCAAAGAACCACACTCTGCTGAAAAATATAAATGAAATCAGTTCCAAATTTACTTAGGGAGGAATTGCCAAGACGTAGAGAGAACTGCACTTCTAATGCACAGCCAGTCGTGGGGCGTCTCCTCTGTGCCCCTACTCTCAGCACTCACCCCAGAGGTGGCCGTCGCCCAGAAGCCTCTGGTAGCCTCGCCTCGGCCCCCAGCACTGCTCCTCTCCCTCCTCTCTCTGTCCACCCTCCCTTCCAGCTCCAGTTTTCTTTCTCATGAATAATCTCGTCCTTTCCAACGTACACCCCGCGTCCTGGCTCGTCCAGTTGTGTGTCACATCGCCTCAATTCCACATCATGCACTCTGAGCTGACAAAGCTAGATTCTCAAGACAGGCAGGAGGGGTTCTGGAAAGGCTGTGACCACAAAACATTAATAATTTTCTTCCCTGTCACAGTAGAACAAAGTCTCTTTTCCCTCCCTGGATTTCAAGTATCTTAAAATATCTGATTTCAAAAGAAGGGGGAGGAAGAGCCCTTGGAAAGACAGAAATACTGGTGAAAAGAGAAATCCCTCTTGTTGGGGGTTTCAGCCAAGTGAGCTAAAAAGCCAGGTTCTTCTTAACCGTCCATGCCACAAGATGTAAACGAATCTATTTACTCAGCAAAATATTTCCTTATTACATTTTGAGTAATTTCCCATTGAAAACAAACAGTGCATGTCAAGAAGCTCCAAAGTCCCTCAGGCCCTCGAGGCTGGAACGGCCTCATCCCAGTCTCTTTCCTCTTCCTTCAAGGGAGAAAGGCAAGTTTATTTTTACTTTTGTCTTTCTATTTTGACTTACCAAGCGCCACTACTCAACTGAGCTTTGAAAAAGACAGACAAAAGCAGCGACCACCTTAGTTTAGAGTGACTACAGAACATTTGAGCTGAGAGGGGCTTCGCTGGCAACTCATTTGATCTTCTTTGTTTTCTTTGCTCAGGTAGCTGGGAACAGTCACGGTTACCAACTTTGACACAGCGTGCCCAGCTTTCGCCAACTCTTCATTAATAAACCGCTGAAAAAGAAATAAAATCACTTTCCTTTCCTTTTTCTAATGATTACCAACACAATTCATGGGACAATCTACTCTTTCTCTACTGATGTAAAATGCCACTTTTGTCATCTGCGGAGTCTCATAATTTAATTCTACTCTGTTATACTGAACTGTCCTTTCTGGCAGCAGAGCCTTACTCTTTTAATTCCTGTAAATTTATGATTAATTTTAATAGCTTACATGATAAGTAAGGTATTATCTTTTATATTTATTATTCCAGGTGAAATTTAGGATCATCTGACTGATTTTGTTAAAAACGATTAGGATTTATGTACTAAAATAGGGAGCATTTAACATAATTACAATTTGTTAAAAAATATTTCTCTTTAAAAATTTTGCTGTTTTCTGCATATAGATATAATCCAGGCGTCACGTGCCCTCCACACGTTGTTAAACATTCAGATTGAACTGTCTTAAACCTTCCCCCAAATGGAGTGGAACCCAGAGTCGGTGGACCCTCGAGGACAGGTTGGGCTATTGGTTAAAAGCTCTCCAGGTGATGTGCAAAATCTTCAGAACCGATAGCCTGCGCTCCTCTGCTGACTGGATGACTCAGTTGGGTCCTGCTGAAGGCCAGTTGCTTGGGCTTCGAGAACACAGGGATCTTGCAAGGAAGGGTGAGAGCAGTCTTTTCATTTGGGCTGGGCAGTTTCCTCAGAGAGGAATCAACTAACCTTCTGCCAGATGGTTCAGGCTGGCTGTTAGTTTTCTGAGACCCAAGTGGAGGAAAGGGGCCAAGGTCTCACCACTGAGGACGTCAACTTTCATCTGATCCTCTGTTTTCAGCATGGCCCCTCACTCTCACTTCTCTGCGGTGTGGGGTATCCCCAAGTTTGGAACCTGTCAGATGGACCGTCTCCAAAGAGAAAACTTTCAGACTTCTACTGAAAATGGGGAGAAGCGGTGACGTGACAGTGTGAGGTCAGGGAAAGGATCCAGGAGTCTATCTGCTCAACATAAGGACTTTTAACCAGTCTTCCTGATCTCAGCCACTTGCTATACTCTTGTCTTCCTGAGCTTTTCTGGAGCCATGTGTGGAAACTCTCTCACTTCCTGTTGGTTTCTCTGCCCTATAGGCTTAGATTTCAACTTTCTCTCTACTTTGTTAAGTCAGTCACCACTTTCCTGCTTCCAAAATGTTGATATATATATTGTCTTCTATCCTTTACTTCTTGTCCTTGTGGATTTAAACCTTTCGAATATTCTTTTACAGTCATTGCAGGGGGATTTCAAGAGAGAGCGGAACCCGTGCTTTCAATACACCATGTTTCCGTCATGTATTTTTAAAACTTTTCCTATCATTTTTTTTGAGATGTGTCTTTTTAAAACGGCATATAGTTGCATTTTTAAACTCATTTTGAGTCTGTTATTCTTTCTTTTTTTTTTTTTTGAGGTATGATTTACATAAACAGCTGAAGGCTGGCACTCCCAGCGGCTGGAGCAAAAAATCCTTCCCTGAAGGGGGTCTGGGCAGTACCTCCTCGTGTCTGCCATATCCTCCTTGTCAGTAACTCCCAAGGAAAACATCATTCTCACTTCTATTACCATAGATTAGTTGTGCTTAATTTTTAATTTCATTTAAATGGAATCACAGGGCGTGTACTCTTTTCATTCTCGTTTATTTTGTTCAACAATATGTCTGTGAGATTCATCATCTTGCTACATGTAGCAAAAGTCAGTCTTTTTCATTGCTATATAGTATTCAATTTAAAACCCATACTACAATTTCTTTATTGACTCTTTCATTAACGGAAGTTTGGGTTGTTTCCATTATGGCTATTATTAAAAATGTTACTATTAACATTCTTATACATGTCTATTTCATGTCTTATATACATCCTATTATAGAGGACATAAAAACTAAATGCTCTTGGCATGTATCCCAAGAGCAGAATTGTTGGATCATGGGATATACCCATGTTTACCTTTAACAGATATTGCTAAATAGTTTTCTTAAGCGGTATGTACTGTCAGTTTGTTGATTGCATTTCCATTATATCTTTGCTATCTATGTCATTGATTTGTGCTTCAGCTTTATTTTTCCTTCCATATACTTAGGATTTAATTTGCTTTTTATTTTGTAATTTCCTAAGATGGAGACTTCAATCATTGATTTCCAACCTTCCTTTTTCTAATATATTCATTTAAAACTAGAAATTTCTCTTTGGTCAGAAACTGCATTCCACAAGTTTTGATATGCCAAATTTTTATTATTATTGAGATCAGAACGTCTCATAACTATTACTGTGATTTCTTTTTTGGTACATGTGTTATTGAAGTTGGAGGTTTTCTACTTATGTTTCTGTTATTGATTTCAAGTTTAATTCTACTGTGGTCAAAGAGCATTTCCTCTATGTTCTCAGTCCTTTGAAATTTTCTGACTTACTCTATGATCCAGCATATGGTCTATTTTGGTAAATGTTCCACATAAACTTGAAAAGAATGTGTTTTGCAGTTGTTGGGTGTGATGCTCTATACAGTATTTGTCAATTGGGTTCAGATCTTCCATGTTTTTATTAGTTTTTTCTCTATGTATTACTATCAATTATGATCAGTTACTGAGAATGATGTATTAAAGTCTCCAAACTATAATTGTGGATTATCAATTTCTGCTTTTAGTTCTATCAACTTTTGCTTGATATCTTTTATAACTATTAGGTATATACAGGCTTTAAATTATTATGCCTTCTTGATGAATTGGCTCTTTTATCATGGATGTCCGTCTGTCCTTATTAACATTTCTTACCTCAAATCCCATTGTTTGCTATTAATAGAACTACATCTATTCATATAGTGTTAGTGAATCGTTAGTGTTTTGTATGAAATACAAAACATTAGTGTTTGTATGGAATCTGGTTGTGGTTAGGGTTTGTATGGAATCTCTCTTTTGTCTTCCTATTTTTCCATCTTCCTGTGTCCTTACAAATAAAGTCTCTTGTAAACAGTCTTCTATTTAAAATGTGTCTCTTGTAAACAACACATAGCTTCTTTTTTAAAAACCAAATTGGAAAATGAGTTCAGCAAAAAATATAGCTGGTAATTGCCAGATGACCTCAGAACTGGAATTCCAATTCATGTAGTTCTGCTTCCACAACTGTCCTTTGTCTTTGAATACATAATTTTGGAAAATCTCAGGATTTTTCTAGTTAATGTAGTGAGAACATTGGGTGGCTATGACCTACTCTATTCTGCCATAAACTGCAAGTCCTGAGTCTTTGTCATTTAGTAGCAAGTTTAACTACTCACATAACTATTTTACTTGCTCTGACTTCTTATATCTTATTTCATGCTTTGTGGCTATTTTTCATTTTACTTTTTGATAGATTTATCTTTTTAACTCTAATACTGTAGACACTGTGTATACAGATATCACACGACTTCTTGATATTTGAAAACAGTACAAAACCATTGACCCTTGCTACCACATTCAATGAGAAATCTAACATCCTCTCCACGATTTGGGCACGTTTATAGGCACTTACATTTTCATGACAAATTTTGCTTCTGATTGTCTGTGTCTTCCACATTCGACATGTCTTGAGCACTTTCCTTGGCTGTGCAATACCCACCGCTTTGTCCTGGCCCAGATGTTTCTCTATTCCCTTTCGCTTTATTCCCCCCATCAACCTCTCCACCCCTCCAAACTTTATACTAAACTTTTAATTACTTCCAAACCTTCTGCAAAGCTTTTACTGAAGACTTGAGGTGATGAAGGGATGACCAAACTTCTTGGGTCATCCTGACATTATAGATTCCTTACGAACCACCTTCCCCCACAGGGGACTGTTCCGTCACCATGTAAAGCTGACACTGGACATTTACTTTTGCATAGGTGATATTTGAGCTCTCCACCCCTAGCCAAGCCTACCCACATGTGTAGATCCCAAAACTCATTAACATGCCAGAAAAAGGACGTGCATTTTATGGATCTCATGCTCACCAGCACCCAAATATTTGCCTGTGATTTTAAGTTTCAGCCTTTGCCCCAAATTGTCATTCTATGTGGAAAGGACCAATGGAAAGGCTTATTTTTCCCTTTGACATGACTTACACTATAATTTTTTTTTTTACCTCTCTCTATTCCTATGTTTGTTCTATAGGAGGTTGCCTTTCAATAATATTTGAGCCAAAATTCTTGGTCACATCAAGCAAAAAGAAATCACATCTGGGCTTCCCTGGTGGCGCAGTGGTTGAGAGTCCGCCTGCCAATGCAGGGGACGTGGGTTCGTGCCCAGGTCCGGGAGGATCCCACATGCCGCGGAGCGGCTGGGCCCGTGAGCCATGGCCTCTGAGCCTGCGCGTCTGGAGCCTGTGCTCCACAACGGGAGACACCATAATAGTGAGAGGCCCGCGTAACGCAAAAAAAGAAAAAAAAAAAAAGAAATCACATCTACTCATTGCCCCTCCCTCATGTAAAATAAGACACTTAATAGCCTTTTATGTCATATGCCCTAGGTCCAAACTGCTTTTGAAATAATCTAAGCTTTTTGATCCAAATTACTAGTTTTTTTACATTATATATATTACCTTTCAAGTAACTTTTATTAATCTGCCCAGGAGTTGCTGTCTAAAAATATTAGGATCAACTCTCCCTCCATTCACTGCTCTTTTCTGTCATACTTGCTTTTGTAGAAACCACGTAAACACTGATGCAGATTTCTCTTTTATATATTTATTTGGTTATTTCAATGGGAATTTGGAAGGGAGGGAAAATTATCAATTCCTGCATGCTTAAATGCAGGGGAGGTTATCTGCATCTTGAACTAGAAATCCATTTGTTTACTTTTACTGAAGCAAGGTCTCCTACTAAAACTCATTCCTTAGATGATATCATGTCCAATTTTTAAAGTTATATTCACACTCCCTTCCCCAATCCTACATAATCCTTCAATTTTCTCCTTCCACAATGACCCTTCCCTTACACTTTTAGGCCACCATCCTGATACTTGCCTAGTAAGAGTTTATTCAAAGAATACAAATTAATTTTCATATTCACCCCAGTCTGTTTTTATTTTAAAATGCCTACTGCATTTTTACTGCATAACACAGACGTTATTTCTAAAATTCTGTTTAAAATTGATTTTTCTTGGTAGATTAAATGCACTAGCAGAGCTGTTATTTAAAGAAAGATTTCGGTGAATCATTTTGCAAAGTAAAGAATTTTTATGCAATATGAATAAACTCCTATCCCAACTTATTTCCACTCCTCTTCCCACTAACAACAATAACAACAAAAAAATCTGTTTTGTGAATTTGGAATGCTGAATAGTAAATAGGGTTTACCATATTTCATTTAAAAACCAAATACAAACATCTACAGACTCCGCACTGAGGCTCTCTCATACCCGTATAAATAATTATGCATCCTCTTTATTTGAGAATGTGCTATTTGACTGCTTTCACTTTCTCTTTTTTCTTCTCCCCCCACCCACACTGTGCAGATGCTTAATGGGAACTGAGAGACAAGAAAGATTAGAGAGAAATAATGTTTTTCTTTGTAAACGTTAAAAAACTCTTAATTTTTCTTCCTGGGCTCAAAGCTCCTTCAGCTTTCTTCTGTCATTATTATTGGCCTTCAGAGATAAAACAAATGTGCTAGATAGCGTGGACCCACTGGCGGATTTTTGTGTTTGCTGCTTTCTCAGGCAACGAAGCCGGCAGCCTAGGGTAATCAATTCATTTGCTCGAGTTTAACTTTTTGGCAAAAACCACCACTCCAACATGAATGTCCATTCCCATTTCAGGAATTTCTTTGCATGGGACCTTTCCCAGCACTGCACTCTTGATGAGTTAGTAATGATGACTGTAATGGGGACGAAGGTTCCAAAAATGAGAAAAGCTTGCAGTGAAAGATAAGCTCTTGCAGTTGTCCAAGAAACACAATAAAGTGCTGTTACCGAGTGGCGGTGCTCACTAACGGACCTGCTTCTGATGATTAAGGGAGAGAGCTCAGTGGGCTTCATGCTGAAGTAATTAGCAGAATTTCTGATTATATTCTGACAAGTTCAATACAGAGTTGTCTGGTTAGTTTCTACAGTCGCAACACACATGGAGAACACATGTGGCACGGACTGGAGTTCCTGCTACTTTAGGGGCATTGATAAAATATTTTTAAAAATGTAATTCACAAGCCTGTAACATTCCTCAACCTTACGGGATGTGAACCTACCTCCCGGTCAAAGGGCAAAGTCTTTGCCAAGCACCCCAGTGCTACCCAGCTGTCTGTACCACCCCAAAGCAGCACCACCCTGCCCCGGCCCCGACCTTGGCCTCAACCCAGGCCACTGCTGGGACCTGGCGCAGCACAGGAAAGCTTTGCATTCCAGAGACGGAAAACACCAAGCTGGGCCTGCTCTCATTCTCTTCCCTTCCAGCTCTTCCAAGGCTTCTGTGCTCCTGGAACCCGAGGACCAGGCTGCCAGCAGAATGCAGTGTTAAATCGTAGAAGGCAATATATAAATGACCAATGAACACAGAGTAAACACAAACACCAAGTCCTTGTGATTCCTCTTCTGAATTCATCTGTCATCACGATCAATCTCTTAACCCTGGCCACCATCACCTCTACCTTGGATGAAGGCAGTAATCTCCTAAAATATCATTCTTTTCTCCAAAACGTTCTTCTACTGCGGCCAAAGTCATATTTCTACAATGCAAATGTGATTGTGTTTCTTCCCTCCTCAAAGGCCTTCACCGCCTCCTTGGGCCTTCAAGATTGAATTCAAATTCTTTGGCATGGCTTGAATGAGGTGACTGTATCATTTTGGGGTCCAAACCAATCATTACTGAGAGTGAAGGAGGGGAGAGGGTGGCTGTTATGCTGGGATAGCAGGTGTAAGTGGAGACTACCCCAGGGCACATGGGGACATCTGGTCACCCAGAGCACAAGGGATCTTCATGAGCTGATCCCAGCTAATCTCTCCTCCCTCACTCCACTCTTTTCCCATTTTTGCACATGCTGTTCTCACTGCGTTGAATTCTGTTCTCCTTACCACCTACCCCTTCACCTGGTGGTCCTCCAGGACCCTGCTGAGGCTCTTCTTCTAGGAAGCCTTCCTCAAACTTTGAAGACCAAGCGCTCCCTTTTGGGTACTTCTCTTCCCCTGTGCTAACTACAGCCTTAGCAGAGACCACACCCTATTGTTTCCTTGTCTTTCTCCCCCTGTTGATTGCTAAGCTCCTTGAGAGCAGAGATCCTGGTATTGGTTGGCTCTCGATAGGTATGGACTGAGTGTTTGTGTCCTCCCAAAATTCCTATCCTGAAATCCTAATCCCCAAGTAGATAGTATTAGGAGGTGGGGCCTTTGGGAAGTGATTAGGCTGTGAGAGTGGATCCCTCATGAATGGGATTAGTGCCCACATAATAGGGACCTCTTTCACTCCTTCCATCATGTGAGGAAAGAGAGAAGACCAAGAATCAAGGTCCTCACCAGACACCAAATCTGCTGGTGCCTTGATGGTGGACTTCCAGCCTCCAGAACTGTGAGAAACGAATTTCTGTTGTTTACAAGACACCTAGTCTTTGACGTTCTGCTACAGCAGGCTAAGGCACCACATAAAACTCCAGGGGCCGCTGCAGTTGAGGAGCTAGCAGTCTGCAGAGATTCGGGGCCACGGTGTTCGCGCTGTACTCCGGGCAGCGCTGGGAGCCTGAGGAAGGCTGGGTACACAGCACATCCCTGGCTTCAACTCACTCTGCCCTGAAGTTCTGGCACAAAATAAACCATTATCGTCTTTAGGGACTGACAAGAAAACTAATTTAGGATATAATGATGAGAGGAAGAGAGCAGCGCCTGGCAGGGAGCTGAGTGAGGCTTCTGGGTGCTGATCACACAGACATGTTCAGCATGAGAAGGGGCACTGACCTGAGGGACACACTTCCCTGCACACACCTTATAAGAAGTTCTCAAGTAGGATGAATACTTTCTAAATCCCGTCTCCAAAGGGGATCCCTCGGGAATCTTAGGACGTCGACTCTAGCAAGTCCCGCCTCCATGCTGCCCCCTAGCCACGGCTCGGCTCTGCAAAGCCTTCCGTGGGCTTAAAGGGATCTGACCACCGCCGCAGCATTATGGCTTGGCGACCGAGCGCCACAGCCCAGCAAATCGAAAGGAACCGCTTGCTAATTGCCTGGGTGCACGTTCAACGTGTCTAAGGTATGCTTTCATTTTTGTTAATGGCGCATGTGTTTCCAATGAACATTCCAAATGTGTGTTCGAGCCCTCCGCCCTTTGGGGGATGTTCACAAACAGCCTCCAGTATACCCTGCGTATGTGCGTGCTCACATTCCAGTTGAAACACACACTGGCCAGACATGCATGTTTATGGCTGCGCCTCTGTCTTCAGCCTCCCCGCCCCCCTCCTCTCCCAGTCCCCTGCCCCCGATTTCCATTTTTGCTTTCCTGGAAGCAGACTTGTCCAGGAACGCCTGGGATTTTCACTGGCCCGTCCCCGTGGTTCTAATATGACCCGGGCTGCCGACATCCAGTGGCTGCCTGGCTTCATCACAGACGTATATTCTGCCTGGTTATGCTGGACCCTGTCCCTCCTAAAGGGAGCCCTGCCCAGAGCTGCCCAAGTGACCCCAGCCAGAGGGAAGGGTCACAGCCGCTGCCCCGTGGTGAGCAGAGGCCCTGCGGTGCCTGGACCGCTCTGCTCGGGCTTCGAGGGGCGAGGCAAGGGCCCGACCACCCAGGGCAGCCGAGCAGCCTCACGCCCTGCGAGCCCGTCCCCGCCCCTTCCTCCACCGTAGAGGCCTAACCGGCACTCATTTCCTGACAGAAAGCTCAACTTGAACTGTGAAACAGAAGCCATTTTAAAAGAAACCGACTCCGCGTTTTATTATTTTTCCAGACAAAACAGGTTCCGCCTTGGCCGGGCCTCGGAGCCGCGCGGGACGCGCCTCCGCCCATCCCCCCCGCCGTTCGGGGGCGCGTGGGCCACGAGGGGCTTTATTTCAGAGGAAATCCTTCCCTTTGAATCCGAGACTGAGGGAGGGAGGGAGAGACTATAAGAAGGAAAAAAGGTTGGTTTTAATATGTGAAGCTGGTGCCCCTGGGGGAAACTTTAATTCTTGTCAAATGTTTCGGGAGAACGCAAAAGGGAAACTTGCCACGTTTGCACATGCCTCTCACGGCTCTCCAGCTCCGAGTCTCTGTGCAAAGCCTCTCGCATCCAAGGAGATGCTAGAGGGAAGGAGCCCCCCCCACCCCCCGATGGCCTGGGAAAGGGGAATGAAGGGATGCCCAGCAAGGGACAAAGCGGCTGTGCAGCCGCAGTCAGCACCACGTGCCTGGGGGGGTCTCAGCGGGAGGCGACCGAGGCAGGAGCAAGGCGAGGAGCGGGGCTGGGGGGCGTTCAGGGGCGAAGCAGCCCCTTCGCAAGATGGACAAGGCTGAGAAAACGCCTCTCATCCACCTGCCCTTCTTCACAGCCTCTGCAGGTCTAGGGGGTCTGCGTGTCAGGAGACCCTGGAGCGCCAGAAAAGGGTGTTAGAAGACAGGGCCCTCCACTGATCCCGAGGGGCCATGTAAGTGGAGCCATGGTTAGAGTCGCCAAAAACCCATTTCCCAGGCCTAGTTTCTGAAATCCAACGCCCTTGGGACGAAACAGTCAGGATTCTAATTCTAACTGGTTACTCTGGGGGCACTTCTGGGCATAGCTGGGGTTTTGGAGAGGAAGGGGAGACGGTGGGGAGAGCAGGCAACTCCAGAGATGAGATGGGCACCCTGCAGACATTTCTCCTGCAAAAATAAAATCACCCTGCAGGTTGGTCAATATTCTGCAGATAAACAAAGGCTGTGACAGCCCCAGAGTTTAAACTGAGATGGACTGTGAAATGAGATCTTATTAGATCCCCTGCCCAAGACACACATGGAGCCTTCAGCCTCGGGGGACTTCAGAAGCGTTTGGGGGCACAGGACTCTGGGCATGGTCCCCAGGGACGGCTGGCTTCTCTTGGGCTCTCAGGTCCATTCAGGTGATCTCTACCACCTCCCACATCATTGCCCTGACCTCTGGAACGAGGTAAGATCTTGTCCCTCCCATAACTTCCTTCTCACAATGTCATTTTTCTGTGTTTGAAACCCGTCTTCCTAGTTGGACTGGTGACTTTCCAGGGGCAGAGCTCTGCTGTGTTGCTCACCTCTGAATCCCCAGTGCCTACCTTAGGCTGGCACACGGCAGAAACTTAACAGCTCTTTGCTGAGTGAATGAATGAATGAATGAACCCTCTCGCTTGCTGCTAGTGAAGGAGAGTGCTGGGAAGGGAGATGCGAAAAAAGAAGAGGTGGAGGTTTTTAAACCCCTAACTGGCCTAATTTGGTTTAGCGCAGTTTAGGAAAGAGCTTGGAAGGCATAAATCCCTTGGGGCCATCCCCAATACTGCCTAAGAGAAGCATGGCCTGGGGACCCATGGGGGTTCCCACTGCGCAACAGGAGCACCTGTCTGCCATGCTGGGGGCAGGCTTTGGGGAGCTGGTTGCACAGCGCGAGTTGCCAGACACACAAACAAGCAGATTGTGAGGAGAAGGCCAGCTTTATAGAACAAGCAGCAGCTCCCGGGGGATGTGACGACGCCAGTCCCTGGTGTGAGCACACATTCCCCGGCCCCATTCTTTTGGGTTGAGGCACAGAGGGCTGCCATTAAAATACAGGTGTTAGCTTGGAGGACACGCTAACAGGAATTTAGGAAACGAGTTAGGTAAGTTCTTTCATGGTCCATGAAAAGCATCTTGGTACTTAGAACAAGGAAGGAAATGGATCCAAAAGGGAAACGAAGAAGAATGCCAGCAGCAAAGGCAGCAAAGCAAATAGGTTCCTGAGAACGTTATTTATAAAAGAAAGCTTCTACCCACATGGCTGACACAGGTTCCTATTCTAGGTTTAGTTCCAGTGTTTACAGCGTCTCCAGGCTGATAGGTGCGGAAACTGTAGTGGACATGCTATGCAATGATTTCAGCAAAACGTGTGACAGAACATCCAACAATATTTTTATAGAAAGTGTGGTGAAGCACGCGCTGGATGATAAGAAGTTTAGCTGGATCTGAAATGGATAAATTACTGGATCTGAAGCGTGATTAACAGCCTGATAACATCTAGAGAGCTGTTTCTAGACTTTAACTTTTTAATCAGTCATTTTTATGGGGAAAATATCAATGTTCCAAGTGAAAAACATCAAGAGAGAGAGCTGGTATTATAGACAGACTCATGATTCAAAATGCCATCAACAATCTCAAATATTGGCTACAATTGATGGAATGAACCTTAACACAGAAGGAAGATGGATAATGTCTTATATTTACTCTCCAAAATAAATCACAGAAAAACAGGATGGAGGAGACTCAGGTTGGCATGAGCTCATAAGAAAAAAATCAGAGGGCTAAGAACAACTAGAATGTAAATGGAGGAGAACGAGAAAAAAACAAGAGAAATGACTGAAGAAATAGGATGTGCTACCTGGAAAAGAAAGTTTGGGGACGTGTGAGTGTTCTCTTCAAATATTTAAAGGACAGTCTATCAAGAAGAGGAGGGGGTTGCAGAAAGAAATCAGGGTGACAGACTTGTTCAACAAGAGAACGGAGAACCTCCGAGGAACTGGTGAGGCTGCCTTGTGAAGCAGTGAGCTAAGCTCCCTGTGCTGCAAGACCACACCAGATCCAGCGCTTCTGCTGACAGACATCTTTGCAGCCAGAGATCTTGCAGTGGATGGTAAATCAAACTGGATGATTCCTCGGGTCTCCTCTCTTGCACAGCCTCTGATTCTAGGAGCACCGAGGAAGCCTTTATTTACAGCACTGAATTATACACAAGTACCAAGCACTACAACAGACCCTCTTGATAAGAATGCACATCCTAGGAAATAGGGAATAGAGAACAAAGCACTAAAACAAAGCCCAAGTGGACAGGAGGTTTTGTGCATGTAGTTTGGGGGTGGGTGTTCCAACCTGTGGACAAGGATGGGTTTGAAATAAAAGACAGCAAAGGTGGAGGTTCCATAGCCCACAGTGGGAACTGTTCAGTGGAAAGGTGGTCGAGCATCTTAAAAGTTCCTCTCAGACTTTTGATTGTGGGTCACTTTTTTTTTTTTTTTAATCCCTTTCCCTGCCTCTTGGCGAGGACACATATCGTTAGGTCGCTGAGTTTTCCTTGTGAATCACTCACAGAACAAGCAGTCGCTCTGCCATGTCGTAAAATATTTTTCCACTTAAGGACACAAAAGAATTTGTTGTGAACACAGAGAACCCTGACATGCTGTCCTCTCGCCAGCAGTCCCAGAAATTGTCTGCAAGGAGAGTCTGAGGAAGGAGGAGAGAAAGGGCTGTCTCCAGACTCGCAACGCACAGGGCTCCCCCAGGCAGGTCTTATTCAATCCGTCTGGCTGGTCTCATGAAACATTCTATTCTGTACCTTCTGGGCTGTTGCAGATGCAGAGTAGAGATTTATAACAACAGTTGTTCAATCCAGCCCAACTGGCTTGGCACAGGGAGGAGCTATGTTTTTCAGAACAGCTTTTCGACATTCCTACATGAGTTGAGATGCATGAAAATTTCAGTTTTGAAACAACCAGATGTTTTTGTCAGGAAAGAAATAGATGACCTCAAGGAGGCCGGGAGGATAAACTCAGGGCTCGGGGAAGAAAATGGTACCGCGGGGAGCTCATGTCTTTCTCATAGCCCCTACCAGCCACACCATGATTACCTACTTGTGCCAAAGCCAGACCCCACTCAGCATTTTCCTTCCCACTGGGGCTGCAGTGCTAGGAGTTAAAGACACAGCCCACCATGTTCCACCGCAGACACCGGGAGTGGGTGGGTCCACGGCTGGGAGCACACCTCTCAAGGCGGAACTAGCCCACGTGAAGCAGATACACAGTGAGCTGCAGACGGTAGCAGAAACAGCACCAAGCTTGAAAGAGGGGCTCTGGGTTCTCAGCCACTGATCTGGTCATTTCCTGGAGCTCCAGCCTCATCTTCTGTCAAACGAGGGGCTGGGAACAGAGAAGCCCTAGAGCCTTTTGCAGCCCAGTTGATTCAGGAAATCTCCGAGTCCTCTCTTCCTTACAAACAGATGATACACTGAGATTGATTGTGAGGAAATAACTTCTCTATTACCAGTCACCAGCTAAAAGATAGAAAGGGTTTTATCTCAGTAAAGATGGCATTTCCTAATTTGAAAAGCAAATCACTTCAGTACATTCATGAATTGCACCTATATTATAGTGACCACAGTCACAGACTTTTCAAAATTGTCTGGATTTCAAATATTCTCACCTGCTATCTCACCATGAGTTCCGATTTTCTGTTAAGAAACCGTGGTCAGGGACTTATAAATACTGGTGGGGAAATGGAGAAAGGAAGAAAGGCACAGAGTTCATATTTCATGTGACTCTTTTTATCCCGCACGTGGGGTTTTCTTGTTACTTCTTCACATCCTTTCTGGTAAGTCCTTTTTTGGGTTCTCGAGCAAGAGAAGCCCAGGAGTGAAACACCTCTGCCTCCCTGGTCTCCAGGAGCTCCGAGTCCTCGGTGTGTCTAAGACATTGGGCTACACCAGGTGTCTGTCTGCTGCTACGGTCAAGAGCTAAGCCCTCTGGGCACTTTAACTGGTGCTCCTCGGTGGTCTGCCACCTGCTACTAGTTCCACTCTTGTTATCTCTCTCCTCTGTTTTTAGAAAACCCTGCTTGGTCACGGGGAGGCCTTGACCCGGCCAGAGAGCTCTGAGGGTACTTGTCTTCCTCTGTGTTCACCACACATCCACCCCCAACGCTGCCCTTTGCCCGATGAGCCCCAGCTCCCCGGGCAGCTCCCCTTGCTTTCCGGGTGCTACCAGCACCTGGGTGACTGGTCTAGCGCTGCTCTCGTCAAGCTACTCCCTCTCCTATAGCCG
Source organism: Globicephala melas (assembly GCF_963455315.2). Lineage (NCBI taxonomy): Eukaryota > Metazoa > Chordata > Mammalia > Artiodactyla > Delphinidae > Globicephala > Globicephala melas. The sequence continues at coordinate 214,860 of NC_083315.2, read as the reverse complement.
TGCCAGCACGCCTCTCTCTTCTTCGGAGAGAGCTGGGAGAAACCATCACAAACGTGTTCAAAATTACACATCCCCACTCTCCTTGACAGAGAAGCTTTGCAAACCTCATTACGAGAGCTGGAGAAAATACCACGGGACATTTCTGGGTTCATGGTTATTATTTTGCATGTGTTGCTGAGCTAATAGAGTGTGACCTTGGACATCCGTGATCCAAGGGAAGATGGTCGCCCATGTCCAGAGGCTATCCTACCAGCGCAGCAGAGATGGCTACCATTTTGGCTACTCACCCCCATTCACTCTACTTGCAGACTTCTTGAAAGGCAGGAGAGCCAAGGAGACAAAGATAAAGCGGAAAGGAATACATGGGGGCGGGTTTGGGAATGAGTCCTCTCACTTCCCTCCTCTTTGTCCCCCTCCCTCCTTGCTTTTCAGATGGTGGATGGACTGATTAGGATTATATTATTATTTTTCAGTTTTTCTCTGACTCTGTGAAACTGAGCTCTACCAGAGCTGGACTTAGACTTGTAAATACTCTTCTAGAGAAGCCCTGCTAAGTCGAAGCAGCCTGTTCAGTTCACTTTTCTCCTCTGGTTACCACCGATGACCTCCAGACATCTCAGTTTTACATAATTCTCCAGCAAGTAAAGCCACCTCTCCATTGCCTCTGTTGGAAAGAACGTCATGCTTGACCTGCTCTCTTGCTGGTGTGTGAGCCTGACAATGTGCGAATCAGCCCAGCTCAGATAAGGAAAACTCCAGATACAGACCTCATGGTTTTATATCTTCTCCAGAAGATCTGAGTGCCTGGTGAATGTATTGCTAAACAGACACATTAGAAGTGAAGTTCTCTACCACTTCATTGAAACCAATCTTTTGCTATAAAAACAATGGATTTGCATCAAGCAAAATGTGAAAAAACACCATCTGACCTCAGGCCATGTAAATAACTTCAACAAGCAAAAGCTAAACCATACTGAGCCCATCTAACAAGAAACATATATTGAGAAATCTAGCATGTGGGAGAACTTCAGCAGATTTTTGAAAATCCAGCAAAAATGGGAACTGAACAGCTCAGATACACCTGATTTCCAGTGTCTTATACATTCCGGAAGCAAAGAATGGAAGGCTTATGGAATGCAATGAAAGTAACTTCACCTTGAGCCAAGAGTTTAGAGAACCAGTGCCATCCCTTTTCTCCTACCCTCCCGCTCCCTCAGTTCTTGAATTGAGGTACCATTGTTAACAAGCCAGCCATCCGCTACAAGATGAACACCACAGTTGTCTTTCCATTCATTCCCTGAAGAAACTGGAAGAGAAAAAATATATTCTTATCCTATTGGATAAAAATATCTCTTGATAAATAAGTGCTGGATTCTTAACAGGACATTGTACAACCAACACCAAAAGTATTCTTTCTTCTGCAAAACTTTAAGCACAATTTCAGGTCAAAGAGTTAAGAAACAATTTCCAAAAAACAATTCGGAAACTACATCCATCTGTCTAAAAAGACCTCGTTTCCAAAACCCTGTTGTTAAGCTTTTTGTTTCCCTGAAAATGTTTTTCTTTTCATCTCAACTTTTACCTAAAGCAAGGACCAAGATTTACTTACAGGAATAGCTCAGAAAATTTTTTTATCCCACAGTCCTTTTTCTTCTTGATTTCTAAGCATTGCTACCCACAAAGCAGGATCTTTCTGTCTGTGATAATTACTGCGTGCAAAGTTCTGATCCTTTTATGTGAAAATGTGTGTTTTTTAGATTAACATCAACTTTACATTCAGTCAATTGTTCAGAGTTCGAAGGCTTTAAACAGTCATCTTCATCCTTCCATTGCTGCCATGGAGACGTAAGCACCTAGCATGCAACCCCATGTCTCCTAAAAGGGACATTTGCTCTTTGTATTTAAGAGGTACATGGGGCACTGGGTGTCCTGAGAGTTTGGAACCATCTGGTACATGGCACAGAGCACATTCCAGATGGTGGACTCTAGCACGCCGTCCTCCGTCCAACTGGAGGGTGGCAGTTGGCTAATGAGGAACTCATGTATCAGTCTAGCAGCTGGAACTTGAACTCTTGGTCCAGAGAAGTAGTGTTTTCTAACTGGCCATAACTGAAGTCTCTCTATGATTCAGGGCAGTAAGTCCTTTTCTTGAAATGTACAAGTAATCAAGGCATGGAGGTGTTAAGAACAAGACAGCAGCCCCAAATGGAGCCACTTATGCTACACCCCACATCACCCCCACTGAGACTTATTTACAGTTCTAGCCTCTCCCAGAAATGGAATGTGAAACCAGTCCAATCAGGTTTCACCTGGTCAGCGCTAGGCCTGATCGACCCCTGCCATCCCCTAAAGGAAAGTGACCTTTCCACAATGAACCCACTTTTCTGCCTCCCTGTTTCCACTCCCTTCTCCTTTCATTTCACTTTGAATGTATTGATATTTGCCAAACAGAAACAGACTCACAGGCACAGAAAACAAACTTGAGGTTACCAAAGGAGAAGGGAAGTGGGGAGGGACACATTAGTGGCATGGGGTTAAGAGAGACAAACTACTATGTATAAATAGATAGGCAGCTAAGATATACTGTACAGCACAGGGAAATATACCCATTACCTTGTAATAACCTATAGTGGAATATAATCTGCAAAAATACTGAATCACTGTGCTGTACACCTGAAACTAACACAATATTGTAAATCAATTATACTTCGATTAAAAAAGAAAAGTCTTTCATTTCTCTCTGCTAGCTTGGATGCCGCCCGATTCACTGAATCAAGCCAGTAAGATCTTGAAAACTTATTCCGTTGAGTTCTGTTTTCCAAGAGAGGACAGGGTTGGGTCACCTCAGGGCTTCATTCACTTTGAGGCTGAGACAGCTAAAAAGAACCACCGCACAGAAGCAGAGCCCTAAGAACGGGGTCAGGAACAACTGCTCTTCCCAGGTGAGAACATGTAAAACCTCAAGCAGCTCTTAAACCTTTAGGCCGTACTTAGCTTTGTTTCAGTGCGCTCGGCTCTGGGCAAGGTAAGAGGGGCAGAGGAACTGACCGAGCTTCCGAAGGCTCCAGCCGCCACCATTTTCAGAAGCTGATTTAAATAAAGCGGAAACTCGCAGAAGATGTCTCCCTGGAAGTGCCCACAGAGTTTAAGGAGAAACAGAAACGTACCTGGCAGAGCCTGGCTGGGTCTGATTTGTCTGCGGAACCCTCCCGAGAAGTGAGCGGCTCAAGCACGCTGTCTACCTGGGACGACGACCTCGTGTGCGGGCGCGTGCGCGGGCGTGTGTGTGCGGGCGCATGCGCGGGTGTGTGTGCGGGCGCATGCGCCATGAGCGGCAGCCATGACGCCGCGCTGGGCTAACCTAGGAGGACCGGCACACGCAGGAATCGTCGCCGTCTGACGAGAAGGGACAAAGGCATGTAGGAAAGGACACGTTTGAGGTGGGAACGTGAACAACTGGGGGGCGGGGGGGATGTGAGCGGGGACAGCAAATGCGAGTTGAAAATAATCAGTGTATTTGGTGAGGAGAACGTCTTAATACTTTTCAAAAAACCCACAAAACCCCAAGCGAAGAGCAAAACAGGTAAGAAAGAGGGAGAAAAGGGGGAAAGTCCGCGAACTCAGGTGTAAAAAGCCTTGTGGCACTGAACCCCGCGGGGCCCGGCCGGGCGGCCCCCCCAGCCCCACGCGGTTCCCCTTCTCTCGCCGTGTCCTCCGCGTGGAGTCGAGCTGGTTCCCGGGTTAGCTCCGGGCAACGGGGGGAAACGCTCTGTGGCGCTTCGGGTCGCCGCGCTGCCCGGGAGCCCCGGGCCTCCACCAGAGCAGCGCGCAGGCGCGCCCGTCCGGTCCCGAGGCTCCCCTTCGCAGCGCGGACGCGGGGCAGCGGGGCTCTGACGGCCACCCTCCCCCACCCCCCGGCAGGTGCGTCAGTTCTCGCTCTTTGGCGGCCGCTCACCCACCCGCTCCCTGTCGCCCAGCCGCTGTGCCCGGGCAGCGGGAGGCGGCGGGCGCGGCTCAGGAGCCCGGGCAGCGCGCGGGGCGGCGCGCGAGGCCGGCCCACAGGCACGTTCGGCAGCCCCGCGACGCCGCGCGGACGGGGAAGAGGGAGGCGGGCCTCTGCAGGCGGCCCGGAGGGAGGCCGGTCCCGTGGGTCGCGCGGGCCGCGACGAGGACCTGGGTTTGTCCCGAGTCCTGGGACGTCACCGGCGGGCTTGCAGGGAGCAGGACGCCGCCGGCCTCAGCTGGCGCCTGAAGAGCATCGCTGACCCGCCTGCCGGGTTCGCGGGAACGTGTGATGAGAACAGGAACACCCCAGTTCGGGCGGCGACGACTCACGACGTCGGGCTTCCTGCTCTGGTGAGCGGGGTCTTCGGACGTCCCCCCGTGGCAGCCCCTCGCTTCGTCCGAAGGGACCCCTGGACAAGCCGGGCAGAAACCCTGAGGGCTGGAGCGACCCTCCAGGAAGCCGGCAGCCCGTCGCGGCGACAGGCTCCCCACCGCGGCTTGGCAGTAAAGCTTAGGACGGAGCACGTGGGGAGGAAGAGGGGGAAGAGTGGCCTCTCCAGTTCCAGGAAGGCCGGCTTTACCGATGTTGGCAAACGGAGTGACCTTCCTCAGCGAGGAAGCTCATTTCAGCCTGGTTCACCCAGCCGGGCTGGTGGGCAGCCACAGCAAGTGTCCTAGACCAGCGGCCACCAACCTCTTTGGCCCCAGGGACCGGTTTCGCGGAAGACGACTCTTGCACGGACGGGCTGGGGACAGTTTGGGCGGGAACGGGAGCGCTGGTTCAGGGGGTCACGCGGGCGACGGGGGACGCCGACGGAGCTTCGCTTGCCTGCCCGCCGCTCACGTGCCGAACAGGCTGCAGACACACAGCACTGCCTCTCAGGAAAGAAGAGCGCTGCCACCCCCCGGAGCGAGTGAGGGCGCCCCCCGGGAAAGCAGCCCGTTCACTTCAGGCTGAGACTGTACTACGTGTTAACGTGGATTTACCTTCCTGATCCATGACACGCCAAGGCCTGTTTTGAAATTTAGAGATTACCGCAAGCGAGGCTTCGGTACGTGGCAAAAGTGGGAGCCAGTTGGAGGTCCATGCCCCGCCTCCTGGGGCAGTGCCCACCTCATGGAAGCTGCCGCCCGGAAGGTTCTCAGGTAATGAAAGGACCGGCTGCCTCTGGAGCTTTTAAGAGGAGACATATGGAAAGTCTGAAAAGAAATGTCTGCAGCTTCCATTAAAGGCGTGCTCTTCCGAGGGAATCCCATGCGCTCCCAGTTCCGTGGAGGGAGCCCCTGGTGACCAGAGTTCGTTCACAAGGGCGTCAGGAGGAGGTAGGTGGTACTCTGGTCTTGAAGAATGAGTACGATTTGGGTGGGTGCTGTGCTCGGAAGTGTTTGTGTCTCCCCAAAATTCATATGTGGTAATTCTGACCCCCAAAGGGAATGGCATTGGGGGGGCGGGCTTTGTGAGGTGCTTAAATCATTAGGGTGGAGCCCTCACGCATGGAGTCAGCGCTCTTACACAGGAGGCGCCAGAGAAATCGCTAGCCCGTTGCGCCATGTGAGGAGAAGTCTGCTGCTGTGCTGCCGCCCTGATCTCAGCCTTCCAGCTCCCAGAGCTGCGAGAAGCAGGTTTCTATCGTTTAATTAGCTAACTAAAATGAAATTTAGAAATTATAATGTTTCAAAATATTTTATCAATTAAGCTATTTTGCTTTCCCCTAACAGTGTTCTGATTAAAAAAAAAAAAAATCCAACCCTCTGACACGTTGACCTGACAACGTTGATGCTGCCCTCAGGGTGCCCTGCTTCCCAGTGTGAGAGGTGACACTCTAGAGCCATCAGTGCCGCCACTACCACCCCATGCCCCAAGAATCGGGTGCACACACCAAAAAGGTGTAAATGGAAGTCGGGCCTGGGTGGGGAGGGAGGAAGGGAGGAGCTGAGAATCCTGCCCGGGTTCCAGAATATGCCTGGATTTTCAGATGGTGCTCAAGTCCTTTACTGCACCCCTAACCCTACAGGGTGAACCTCTATTCTTCCTGCAACCCTTGGGACTTGGGCTGATTCCAAGTTCTACAGCTGTTGCGCCACCCATCAGACCAACCTCTTTCCTTGCTTACTTTTGAAGAAATGCCATAAGCTGTGCATTCACAGAAGGAAACCAAAAGGTCTTACATCATCCTATGTTGGTTCAGATGTATTGCTCATGAAGTTCACGTCAGTTTTTCTGTTTTGCAAAATCACCATGCTCGTAGCCAAATCAGCCATCAGCTGTTATCTTCTTAAAATTTCAAATACTGAAGTATTCTTGTTTTCCTGAAATGTCTGAAAAAGGTTATTTCCAGGCTGACACTCTGCTTGCCAGCTTTTATTTAGAAGCACATTTTTCACATATTCACTTCAATTCTCTAAAAGAGAAGAGGACCAAGAAAGTAAATAAAGCAGTGGCCGAGGTTACTACCCATCCATCAATCCCTGGGCCCTGATTAAGCCCAAGCCATGAAAACATAGCCTTTGAAGGCAGTGGCACCTGCCAGACCCTCTTTCAAAAGGGACCCTTGTTGCCCTTGAGGGTTTAGAATTGAAAAGGAAAGCTCTTCAAAGCCATCAGAAAGTGAAAATTAATCTAAGTGCATCCACGTAGCACAAGAGTGTCAGAATTTATAATTAGGGGTCATAAATCTTTTTGCCGTGGAGCAAAAATAAATAAGCATGCGAGAGCCAAATCGAAAGGCAGTGGGCGTTCACACACTCCTAGTGTCAGCTTTAATTTATTTCTCTACTTGGAAAGGGGAGACTTTGAAAGCTGGCTGCCAGTCTGGAGGGAGCCCCCTCAACTCTTCTTCTGGCCCAGACAAATGTCTGAACGTTGAGGGGAGACATCCAAAGAATAACACAGGAAGCTTTTGACTTCTTACATTGAAAAAGAGCTCTTCACAAGGTAGGGGTGTGGTTGGGGGAGAGAAAACAGAAAGAGAAGAAACCTCTTCTCTAGGAATCTCTTTTGTGTAATTCAGAATACTCAGCACGTTAAAACCAAATACCAGGACTTCCCTGGTGGCACAGTGGTTAAGAATCCTCCTGCCAATGCAGGGGACACGAGTTCGAGCCCTGGTCCAGGAAGATCCCACATGCAGCAGAGCAACTAAGCTCATGCGCCGCAACCACTGAGCCTGTGTTCTAGAGCCCGCAAGCCACAACTACTGAGCCCGCACACCACAACTACTGAAGCCCACACGCTCTAGGGCCTGTGCTTCACAACAAGAGAAGCCACCACAATGAGAAGCCCTTGCACCACAACGAAGAGCAGCCCCCGCTCGCTGCAAGTAGAGAAAGCCTGCATGCAGCAATGGAGACCCAACGCAGCCAAAAATAAATAAATTTATATAAAAAAAAACCAAATACCAACAAACAAGTGAACAAGAAAAGTCTGATTTACAGTATGCTGTTGGATGCACCTAGAAGGGGCTTTGGAAAGACATTCACAGACCATGTTAACTGTATTGAGAACTCTACTAGGACAACAAGTGTATGTATGTAAATACGTACCTATGTATTCACACAGTGCAGAGGGCACGTAATCATTTCCCTTGCGAATGGAAACGACGCCATTACCGCATTAAAACTGGAGGGGATCGATAGTACTAGAATTTCCTGAGAGCTCCACGTGGAGAAAGGTCAAGGAAAACAGCACCTGTGGAACCAATTACTTGTCATCAGACTCAGTGGCATGAAAATACACCCGTTCCCTCTCTTCTGCTGTCACTCACTTGAAGGCATCAAAACAGAAAGCTTCTTGTGAGCAAAGTAAAAGAGCCACTCCAGGAAGATTGCAGAAGTTCTCTGGGAAGATGTCTTCTGCAGCAACCTTTCGAGATTAGCACTATGCTAACAAGTTTATGAGCTGAGTCAGTGTCACACATGAAGCTGCCAGACTCCTGAGTCACCCCTGAGCTTTCGTGTTTCAGTTTCCCTTGTCTATTAAATAAGAAGACGTTTCTGTCCTAGTGAATCATTTTTATGTTTACGATATAATGAATTAAGAGATTGAAAACACTTTTAAAGTATGAAGTGCCTTAAACGTACGAGAAATGCATTGCTCCCAGATTACTGGGCAGAGAACACAGGGCACAGAGTCACCCACACAGGAGAGAAGGCTTTGCTGTCTTCTCATGGTGGCCAGCGTGGGGTGGAAGTTGGTACGTGGAGCAAGGAGCAGGTGGCTCTGTGCTAGACTTGCATGAAGCCAGCTGGATTGGAAGGCGGGAGCTCACGGGCAGCGGTGGGCTTGTTTGATAGACCTCTCCACGTAGGAGACTCAGAAGAAGTCTGACTTGCTAAAATTGCAACCTCACTTTCCAGACCTGTCTGTCTTCCATCATCAAGAAGAGCTGAGGAGTTAACCAGCATTGGGAATTAGTCTTTGGGGAGGAAAATACCTGATCTTATGCTAGACTTTGCATCATTGCAGGAGGCAAAGCCCACCAGTTTATCTAAGGCCTACGTAGAATGCCAGTGCCATAGAGAACAGGGCACCTGTAACACTACTTGGCCGTGCTAAGTCGTGGCTCCCATGAAGAGTCTCTCAAGGACCAAGGGTCAGTTGAAAGGACCATCTTGAACTCTCCTGGCAAAGGAAGCAGGCATCTGCATGTAGTAACTAAGGGCTTAGGTTCTAGCCAGTCCCCCCACCCATTTCACCACCCTTCCCCTACACTCAGTCTGTCCCTAAGCTTAATCAGCAGTTAACCAGCTTAACCAGTGGCCTACTGCTTAAAAGTTTTATTTCATCTGAGAAGCCCACACTTCAATATTTGTAAAATATTGTGGAATAAATAATCTGCTATTCCGGGAAGCATGAACTAATTCAGGGGTACAATAACATTAAGAAATTCATCTTCTTTCTGCCGATGTCCTCCCCTTTAAGCTGGTCCCCGTGGTCACCTAATTCCACCAAGAAGAAAAAATCATTCCCTCTGTTCAGTAGGTTCATTTCTTATGGGTCTCCCTCACTCCTCCTGTATCCTTTATTTCTTACCACAAAACCCTAGGGGGGGGCATCAAGCAATAGACATTTATTTTTGCTCAAGTTCTCTGGGTCCACTGGGCATCTTTGCTGATCCAGGCAGGCATGGCTGACTTCAGCTGGGCTCATGTGGTCAGTCGGCAGGTCAGCGGGGGCAGCTGGGAGGAGCCACCTCTGCCCCACATGGCCTCTCGTCCGTCCTTCACCCAGGTAGCCCGGTTGGTTCGTACGGCTACTGGGCAGGAGCACACAAAGCCTCTTTAGGCTGGTACCTTATTCTTCTAGAGCATTCTGTTGGCTAAAACAAATCACAAAAGTTGGCCCAGATTCCAGAGGTGCAGAAACAGGCTGCGTGTCTTGGTGGGAGGAGGTCACTCCTAAATCACACTGCAAAGTGTGTGGATCCAGGGAGTGGAGAGTTGCGGCTATGTTTATCATCAGCTTTACCTTTAATAGATGGGACAAATAAGCCTTATGTTCCACATTAGAAGAGAATGATAACTATTTCTGTGCTTTTGCACAGATGTTTGTCCTGTCTAAATTCAAAGGTAATAATTTATTGAGTATGGAAGTCTCCAACAGCAAGTCCCCAAAGGAAAATTGCTATTTTTTTTTTATGAGGGGAGTTTTCTGAGGAACTTTAGCCTCCTAGTGACTAAAAATCCTTTCATTAACTGGGACAGGTTGTAGACAAGAAGAAGAAAAAACCCCTTAATTTCAGGTTTAAAGTTTGGGGCCTTTTTTTTAATCCTTTAAGGAAACGCAAAATCCTTAAGGAAAAGCAACTTTGCCAAAAGAGAATGGACTTCCCACAATGTCTGTTAACAGTGGAGGGTAAGATTTCGAGCTTCTTGGTTGATGTAAGCCTGTCTGTTCAGACTTCTGACAGCTTCCTGATAACACAGACCTGGCGGGTTTTCATATACGCGTCCACGCTGTTAATGTGCATATATGTCTTTTAGGTGTCTGGATCCAATTTGACAGCCTTTTGGATCTCATGTAGCATAACTGTCTATTCACTGATGTAATAATTTTAGGAGATTGGAGAGCCAGGGTTGAAAATGGTCTTGCCAAAGCCAAGGGAAATCTGGTCTGGGGAGAGGGCTTTCTGCGGTCCGTTTTGCAGGGAGACCTGCCTGAAACAGAGGTTGGGGTCACTTCCCACTTCCTTTTATTGGAATGGGCTAGCCCTATGGTAAAGAGATGGTTGGTCACTCTGTGTCCAGTCCCTTTGCCATGTGACTTTTTGTTCTTCCTTCTAAGTGCAGTGTTCTTCTTCCCTTGATTTTGGGCTCTGCTATGTTGCTTGCTTTGTCCAGCAGGCTATTAGCAACATGATGCAAGCAGAGGCTTGCTTTCTTGAGCCTCTGTCATGAGAAGAACATGCCTTGGGTAACTGAACAGTCCCAGGAAAACGAGAAACACCTGGAAGATGCTTGAACTGCTGAAATCATCCAAGCTGCCCCATTTGGCCTAAATTTGAAGCAGCACCAGCTGACCAGCAGATACATGATCCAGAAGAAAAGTTTATTTTTTTATGCCACCACGTTTTGGGATGGCGTGTTATGTGGCAGTGTTTCACAATAGCTCACTGATACTAGCCCCCATGGAAAGTAGAACAGGTTACAAATTACAAGTGGAAACCTGACATTTGGTGTATAATACAGGGTACTTACGGCTGCAAAATTTGGGAATTGTATTTTATCAATGTGACTTGATTGGTCCTCGCTGACATTCAGTTGGCACCCAAGATTCCCTCGGTAACTGAGATACCAAATGGATAAACTGGATAAAAGAAAATTAGATATTTCATTTTTTCCCCATTTTTACTACAGAATTACCGTACCCCAAAGAGAATAATGAGCCGTTATACAACCATCGCCCAGCTTCAACAATTATCAGCATTTTACAAAATTTGTTGCTGCTACCCTACCCATTGTTTTCTTGAAAATTAGCTCTTTTCAATTCCAGAACCACTAGAATTTAATTGGGTGAGTCTCTAGAGTCACTTAAAGTAGAAAAGACTCTCTCTTAGGATCGCTTGGGTTCTTAAATTTGAGTTCAGGAGCTTCTTACGTCTTCAGAAATTTATGCAAAAGTTTGTGTATGTAAATGTTTCGGGGGAGGATGTCCCTGGTTTCCATCAGATTGAAAAGATATGATCTGCTTTTCTGCACAAATACCAGCCATTTTTGCCTGTTCTCACCCAACCTTGCCAGATGGCAGCATCTCGCACCCTCTGCAGGCAGAAGGTAAAGCATCAAATCACCTCAGCCCCAGGAGAATGGCTCCCTCCCTAGATGGGCAGAATCGTTGATTTGCTTATGCAGGCACATAACTAAGGCAAAGTGGCAGCTTTAATTTTAGTAGCACTACAAGTCACAATCCTTTAAATATCAGGAAGAACAACTCTGCCTTTCAATGGAAATGTCTTGGGTGGCTTAAGGGTTCATCTTCTAAATCTCAGCTGTCTTAACAATTTCGGATGTGGCCGCCAGCAGCCTCATCAGTGGAGAGGAAGCACCTCCGGGCAGGTAGACCAAGCCCAGGGCTGTGGTTCTTGCAGTTTGGAGAACGTACAAATCACCTGGAAGACTTTAAAATCCAAGTTTCTGGGACCCTTTCCAGACCTACCAAATTGGAGTCTCTGTGAAATCTGCATTTTTAACAAGTTCCCGTGATTGGTAGCAACGGGTCCACAGACCAGTCCACTGGAGAAGCACGGTCTGAGGGGCACCCAGGTCCAGAGTAACCATCTGAAGCTTAAAATAAGTCTTCCTGTCTTGAATTCATATTTCATTTCAGTCTGTAAATGGGGGAGGATTTAAAAAAAATAAATTGGAAAAAAAAACCCTCTAAATTCTCTACCAGCCTAGAAATCTGATTTCCAAGATTTCCAATTTCCTTTAGGGCCTGTGCACCTCTACTCTTTTGTAAGTGCAACTGCTGTTGCACTGGGCTGATCCTAAAGGTTTAGGCTCTGCAGGAATTCTCATCAACCCAAACTGGGGAGAGCAGGCCAGGGACAGGGGCCACCAAAAGTTATTCATGCTACACAGGTGGCAGTGGCAGGCATGGGACATATAGTCGAGCACGACTTGAATTTCTAAACCAGTTCTTCCCAGGAGAAATATCACAAAAGCAATGGGAGCTCCAGAAATTATCTTCAAGTACAAAAGAGAACAAGAGCATGAGTACAGAGCTCCAAGGGACAGTAATAGTTGGTCCTCCCCCTCCGTGTTCAACATCAAGGCCACTGGTGCAATGTGGGTTTCATTAATGGCTCAAAGACAATATTTCACAGAGTTATAGGTTCAAGATGTTATTGAAAAACCCATGTTGTGCTTTTTATCCCCACCTATCCTCTCCCCCAGGGTTTTCTTAAATCATTAAACTTTTTTAAACGTGGTTCCATCCAAGTGGTCATATTTCTAAGGATCTGGGGCAATGCACACCAGGGCCAGTGAAACCCAAAATGGTTTGGTAGAAGGATGATGCCATTTCCTCTGCCTCTTGGGGCTACAGGGGGGAAAGCTGTCAACCCGTTAAGTACATAAGCAGGATCGTGTGGGTGGCCCCAGAGAGAGACACCTGTTTTGCTACTAAGTGCAGGATCACAAACACAATTTTTCCTTAATACTATCCTATCTGAAGCTCCGCCAGCACTGCAAGGCCAAGGAAATTTCTAGAGAAATTTAGAGCAAGATCTCACAAGGTCTTAAAGGCGTAACCTTGGGAAAGAGCCACTGCCTTAAAAGAAAAAGTCTATGGACTTTCTTTTTCACAGATGCAGACTATTCCATGTATGGCTACACTATTTACTGGTGGACATTCAAGTTCTTTCCAGTCTCTTTTCCTATTGTAAACAAGGCAGCAATAGATAAGTAAATATATGCTAATGTAAATTAAAATGCTGCTTTGATTTCCACAGGATGGATTCCTACAATCACTGTGAATGGGTTAAGAGTGTTTATGAGCATGGACATCTGGTATTTTAATAAATATTGTTATTTTCAAAAATTACAATAACAAGTCTTCCACCAGGAGTAAAGTGCCTGTTTTCTCACATTTCTGTGATCACAGGTTATTTCTCGTCTCCTTCCTCTCCTCTGATAGGCATAAAATGATCTTATTGTTCTTTTTATCTGCATTTCTGTGTGTCACGTTGACCATATTTGTATATGTCTACTGGTCATTTCATAGATATTTTCTCTTTTGTGAATGCCTGCTCTCATCCATATTAGGTTCATTTTCTTATGAATCTGCAAAAGCTGAATAACATTAACACTTGGTCTTTTGCATATGTTAATAATGTTTATTCCCAGAATTGTTTGTCTTTTAATTTTGCTCTTAAACTTGTCCTTTGACACAGAGAGATTTTTTAATTTTTAGGTAGTCAGTTCTTCATGGATTCTGGCTTACGCCACCCAAAGTTATAAAATATGTGTCTTAAATTTTCTTTTAAAATATTTACTGTTAAAAAGGTAAAAAACTTTAACCCATCCATCTTAAATTCATTTTTGTGTGTATTATGTGAGGTTTGGGTCTTGGCTTATTTCTTCTGATATGTAAGACCAATCACTACAGTGTTGTCTGTAAACATCACACTAGCCTCTGGTGAGCCGGGATGCCATGGGGTCCTATATTAAATCCCATGGGTCTGTCTCTAAACTCTCTTTTTAAAATTCCTGTGCCTATGCTACACTGTTCTGTTTACAGCACCTTCATAGTAAAATTCAATAGTCTCTTACTTTTTCTAAAGGTTTTGGGGCAACTTTAGCCTATTGATTTTTACACAAAAACTTTGTCTATTAAAAAACTGCCTACTGAAATTCTGATTGAAATTGCATCTTATGTGATTAAGTCTTCCCATCCAGAAATATCTGAGATTAAGATCTTTCCATTTATTCAGATCTTGTCTAATGTCCTCTAATACTGTTTTATAATTGTCTTCATTTGGGTTATTAGTCCACAATTAGGACTCTGCTGCTAATATGAATGAAATTTTGCCATGCAGGCAATAATAATCCTCCTTATTCACAGATTCCATATTTGCAAACTCACCTACTCACTAAAATGTATTAGTAATCTCCAATCAATATGGCTGTGCTTTCTCCATCATTCACAGACATATGCAAAGAGGCAAAAAATTTGAGTCACCTGATGCTCAAGTTCCCAGCTGACATTGAACAAAGCAACACTTTGTAAACAATTGTCCTCGTCATGGTATATTTAGTGCCATGCTTTTGTATTTTTGTGCTTTTTGTTGATGAATTTTGCTGTTTAAAATGACACCGAAGCATAGTGCTGAAGTGTCATCCAATGTGCCAAGGTGCAAAAAGGCCATGATGTGCCTTAAAGAGAAAATCTGTGTATTAGAAAAGCTTCATTCAGGCATGAGTTATAAGCATGAGTTGGTTGTGAGTTCAGTGTTAATGAATCAACGATATATATTAAACAAGGTTTCTCTAAACATAAACACACATAAAACAAGTTTATGCACCGATCAGCTGGCAAAATGTTATGATCAGAGTCTCACAGGGACCTGACCATGTATTTCTCCTAGGAGCTCAGTATTAGCTAATTCAGTGTTATGACAGTTTTACAGAAAATAACAGGAACTGGCTGTATGTCTTTACTTGTTATCTTTATATCAGATTTTGATATTAAGATAAAGCCAGCTTCATTAAATTAATTAACAAGCTTTGAATCCTTTAATATGGCCTAGAGTAGTTTAAATATATAAATTCTTTTCTTTAGGGCAATCTGTATTCAAGGCTGAATACTCACTCCTTCTTCTATTTTCCAGCCCAATTACATCCACCCACATTGTCAGAGGTTCTGCAATGATATGGAGATAATCCATTATGTATTTGTATTAAATACCTTATTATTTTAGTTAAATAGTAAATTTCCAATAATATAGTGTTGCTTCAAATTTGAATATAAACCCCATCCCATTATGAATTTCCTCCTGACAAATTAAAATTTGAAGATTAAATCCTAAAGAGGTCAAAATCCAAAATTCTTGTTATAGCCCAAAAGAAAATATCTAAAAGTTTTTGCCCTTGTGTGTTAAAAGTCCAGAGAAATAGAAGTTTAACATTCTTCTTTCTCCCTAATGTCTGATTTTGCTATCACTAGACGGTCCTCAGTGCCTGGGTAGAGTGAGTGTTGGTCAGCAGCTGCAGACTGGGATGTCCTCTGGAAGGTGTGGCTCACCTCATACCACAGGTTGAACTAGGCTCTCATATACCCTGCCTTTGAAAAGCCCAACGTGTTCAATGAAAGGTAAGAATATCACAACATTGGCTTTATTTTCTTTAATTAATTTTTATTGGAGTATAATTGCTTTACAACGTTAGTTCCTGCTGTGCAGCAAAGTGAATCAGTTATACGTATACATATATGCACTCTTTTTTAGATTTCCTTCCCATTTAGAGCACCTCAGAGCACTGAGTAGAGTTCCGTGTGCTATACAGTAGGTTGTCATTAGTTATCTACTTTATACATAGTATCAGTAGTGTATATGTGTCAATCCCAATCTCCCACTTCATCCCAACAGCCCCCCACTTCCCCCTTTGGCAACCATAACTTTGTTCTTTACATCTGTAACTATATTTCTGTGTTGCAAATAAGTTCATCTATACCATTTTTCTAGATTCCATATATAAGCAATATTATACAATTTTTGTTTTTCTCTGTCTGACTTACTTCACTCTGTATGACAATCTCTAGGTCCATCCACGTCTCTGCAAATGGCACTATTTCGTTCCTTTTCATGGCTGAGTAATATTCCATCATATATATGTACCACATCTTTTTTTTTTCTTTTCTTTTGTGATACGCGGGCCTCTCACCATTGTGGCCCTCTCCCGTTGTGGAGCACAGGCTCCGGACGTGCAGGCTCAGCGGCCATGGCTCACGGGCCCAGCTGCTCCATGGCATGTTGGATCCTCCCGGACCAGGGCACGAACCTATGTCCCCTGCATCAGGAGGCAGACTCTCAACCATTGCGCCACCAGGGAAGCCCCACCACATCTTTATTCATTCCTCTGCTGATGGACACTTAGGTTGCTTCCATATTCTGGCTATTGTAAATAGTGCTACAGTGAACACTGGGATGCATGCATCCTTTCAGATTCTGGTTTTCTCCAGGTATGTGCCCAGGAGTGGAATTGCTGGGTCATATGGTAGCTCTATTTTTGGTTTTTGAAGGAACCTCCGTACTGTTCTCCACAGTGGCTGTATCAATTTACATTCCCACCAACAATGTAGGAGAGTTCTTTTTTCTCCATGCCCTCTCCAGCATTTATTGTTTGTAGATTATCTGATGATGGCCATTCTGGTATGAGGTTATACCTCATTGTAGTTTTGATATGCATTTCTCTAATAATTAGTGATGTTGAGCAGCTTTTCATGTGTTTGTTGGCCATCTGTATGTCTTCTTTGGAGAAATCTCTATCTAGGTCTTACACCCATTTTTGGATTGGGTTGTTTGGTTTTTTGATATTGAGCTGCGTGAGCTGTTTGTATATTTTGGAAATTAGTCCCTTGTCAGTTGCTCATTTGCAAATATTTTCTCCCATTCTGAGGGTTGTCTTTTTGTTTTGTTTATGATTTCTTTTGCTGTGCAAAAGTTATGTCCCATTTGTTTATTTTTGTTTTTATTTTCATTACTCTAGGAGGTGGGTCATAAAAGATCTTGCTGTGATTTATGTCAGTGTTCTGCCTATATTTTCTTCTAAGAGTTTTATAGTATCCGGCCTTACATTTAGGTCTTTAATCCATTTTGAGTTTAATTCTGTGTATGGTGTTAGGGAATGTTCTAATTTCATTCTTTTCCATGTACCTGTCCAGTTTTCCCAGCACCACTTATTGAAGAGGCTGTCTTTTCTCCATTGTATGTTCCTGCCTCTGTTGTCATAGATTAGGTGACCATATGTGCATGGGTTTATCTCTGGGATTTCTACCCTGTTTCATTGATCTATATTTCTGTTTTTCTGCCAGTACCGTACTGTCTTGATTACGGTAGCTTTGAAGTATAGTCTGAAGTCAAGGAGCTAATTCCTCCAGCTCCATTTTTTTTCCTCAAGATTGCTTTTGCGGGACTCCCCTGGCAGTCCGGTGATTAAGACTGTACGCTTCCACTGCAGGGGGCATGGGTTCAATCCCTGGTTGGGAAACTAAGACCCTGCATGGAATGCGGTGTTGCTTAAACATAAAATTAAAAAAAAAATTTAAGAAAAAAATCTAGAACAAAAATTGCTTTTGCTATTCAGAGTCTTTTGTATTTCCACACTAAATGTAAATTTTTTTGTCTTAGTTCTATGAAAAATGCCATTGGTAATTTGATAGGGATTGCACTGAATCTGTAGATTGCTTTGGGTAGTAGAGTCATTTTCAGAGTACTGATTCTTCCAATCCAAGAACATGGTATATCTCTCCATCTGTTTGTGTCATCTTTGAGTTCTTTCATCAGTATCTTATAGTTTTCTGAGTACAGGTCTTTTGCCTCCTTAGGTAGGTTTATTCGTAGGTAATTTATTCTTTCTGATGCAATGGTAAATGGGCATGGTAAATGGTAAATGGGTAAATGGGTAACATCTTTAGGATGATCTACGTATAGTATCATGTCATCTGCAAACAGTGACAGTTTTACTTCTTCTTTTGCAATTTGGATTCCTTTTATTTCGTTTTCTTCTCTGATAGCCGTGGCTAGGACTTCCAAAACTGTGTTGAATAATAGTGGTGAGAGTGGACATCCTTGTCTTCTTCCTAATCTTAGAGGAAATTCTTTCAGTTTTTCACCACTGAGAATGATGTTTGCTTTGGGTTTGTCATATATGGCCTTTATTATGTTGAGTTAGATTCCCTCTAAGTTCACTTTCTGGAGTGGTTTTATTATAAATGGGTGTTGAAATTCATCAAAAGCTTTTTCTGCATCTACTGAGATGATCACATGGTTTCTATTCTTCAGTTTGTTAATGGTGTATCTCATTGATTGATTTGCATATAATGAAGAATCCTTGCATCCCTGGGATAAAGCTCCCTTGATCATGGTGTATGGTCCTTTTAATGTGGTGTTGGATTTGGTTTGCTAGTATTTTGTTTAGGATTTTGGCATCTGTGTTCATCAGTGATATTGGTCTTGCAATTGTGTTTTGTGATATCTTTGTCTGGTTTTGGCATCAGTGTGATGGTAGCCTCGAAAATGAGCATGGTAATGTTCCTTCCTCTGCAATTGTTTTGGAACAGTGTCAGAAGGGTTAGCTCTTCTCTAAATGTTTGATAGAATTCACCTGTGAAGCCATCTGATCCTAGACTTTTGTTTGCTGGAAGATTTTTAATCACAGTTTCAAATTCATTACTTGTGATTTCTCTGTTCATATTTTCTATTTCTTCCTGGTTCAGACTTGGAGGGTTGTACATTTCCAAGAATTTGTCCATTTGTTCTAGGTTGTGCATTTTATTGGTCTATAGTTGCTTCTAGTAATCTCTTATGATCCTTTCTATTTCTGTGGTCTACGTTATAACTTCTTTTTCATTTCTAATTTTATTGATTTTGGTCCTCTCCATTTTTTTCTTAATGAGTCTGGCTAAAAGTTCGTCAATTTTGTTTATCTTCTCAAAGAACCAATTTTTACTTTCATTGATCTTTGCTGTTGTTTTCTTCATCTCTATTTCTGCTCTGATCTTTATGATTTCTTTCCTTCTACTAACTTTGGTTTTTTTGTTGTTGTTCTTTGTCTAGTTGCTTTAGGTGTAAGGATAGGTTGTTTATTTGAGATTTTTCTTGTTTCTTGAGGTAGAATTGTATTGCTGTAAACTTCCCCCTTAGAACTGCTTTTGCTGCATCCCATAGGTTTTGGATTGTCGTGTTTTTGTTGGCATTTGTCTCTAGGTATTTTTTGATTTCCTCTTTGATTTCTTCAGTGATCCATTGATTATTTAGTAACATATTGTTTATCCTCCATGTGTTTGTGTTTTTTACAGTTCTTTTCCTGTAATTAATTTCTAATCTCATAGTGTTGTGGTCAGAAAAGATGCTTGATGTGTTTTCAGTTTTCTTAAATTTACTGAGTCTTGATTTGTGACCCAAGATGTGATCTATCCTGGAGAACGTTCTATGTGCACTTGAGAAGAAAGTGTATTCTGCTGCTTTCAGATGGAATGTCCTATAAATAACAATTAAGTCTATCTGGCCTAATGTGTCATTTAAGGCTTGTGTTTCCTTGTTTATTTTCTGTCTAGATGATCTATCCATTGGTGTAAATGGGGTGTTAAAGTTCCCCACTATTATTGTGTTACTGTCGATTTCCCCTTTTATGGCTGTTAGCATTTGCCTTATATATTGAGGTGCAACTATGCTGGGTGCTTATATATTTACAATTGTTATGTCTTCTTCTTGGATTGATCCTTTGGTCATTATGTAGTATCTTTCCTTGTCTCTTATAACAGTCTTTATTTTAAAGTCTATTTTATCTGATATGAGTATTGCTACTCCAGCTTTCTTTTGATTTCGATTTGCATGGAATATCTTTTTCCATCCCCCCTTCCAGTCTGTACATGTCCCTAGGTCTGAAGCGGGTCTCTTGTAGACAGCATATATATGGGTCTTGTTTCTTTATCCATTCAGCCAGTCTGTGTCTTTTGGTTGGAGCATTTAATCCATTTACATTCAAGGCGATTATCGATATGTATGTTCCTATTACCATTTTCTTAATTGATTTGTGTTTGTTTTTGTATGTATTCTTCTTCTCTTGTGTTTCCCACCTAGAGAAGTTCCTTTAGCATTTGTTGTAAAGCTGGTTTGGTGGTGTTGAATTCTCTCAGCTTTTGTTTGCCTGTAAAGCTTTTGATTTCTCCATTGAATCTGAATGAGATCCTTGCTGGGTAGAGTCATCTTGGTTGTAGGTTTTTCCCTTTCATCACTTTAAATATATCCTGCCTTTCTCCTGGCCTGCAGAATTTCTGGTGAAAAATCAGCTGATAACCTTATGGGGATTCCCTGGTAGATTGTTTATTGCTTTTCCCTTTCTGCTTTTAATATTTTTTCTTTGTATTTGGTTTTTGTTAGTTTGATTAATATGTGTCTTGGTGTGTTTCTCCTTGGGTTTATCCTGTATGGGACTCTCTGTGCTTCCTGGGCTTGACTGACTATTTCCTTTCCCATGTTAGGGAAGTTTTCTACTATAATCTCTTCACGTATTTTCTCAGACCCTTTCTCTTTCTCTCCTTCTTCTGGAACCACTATAATTCGAATGTTGTTGCGTTTAATGTTGTCCCAGAAGTCTCTGATTCTGTCCTTATTTCTTTTCATTCTTTTTTCTTTATTCTGCTCCATGGCAGTAATTTCCACCATTCTGTCTTCCAGCTCACTTATCCATTCTTCTGCCTCAGTTATTCTACCACTGATTCCTTCTAGTGTATTTTTCATTTCCCTTATTGTGTTGTTCATCACTGTTTGCTTGTTCTGTAGTTCTTCTAGGTCTTTGTTAAATAGTTTTATATCTTCTCAATCCATGCCTCTATTTTGTTTCCAAGATCTTGGATTGCGTTTACTATCATTACTCTGAATTCTTTTTTAGGTAGATATCCTATTTCCTCTTCATTTATTTGGTCTTGTAGGTTTTTACCTTGCCCTTCATCTGTAACATATTTCTCTGTCGTCTCATTTCTGCTGATGGGTGGGGCTGTGTTCCTGTCTTGCTGGTTGTTTGGTCCTAGGCATCCAGCACCGGAGCTTGCAGGCAGCTGGGTGAAGCTGGGTCTTGGTGCTGCGTTGGGGACCTCCAGGAGAGCTCAAGCTGATTAATATTTCCTGTGGCCAGGAATTCTCTGGCAATCCAGTGGCCTAAACTCAGCACTCCCACCACAGGGGTCAGGCCCAATCCCTGGCCATGGAACCAAGACCCCGCAAGCCACATGGCATGGCCAAAAAAAAAAGAAAGTACGTAAACCCCAAGACAAATAACAAAAACAAATAAAAACAAAAACAAAACAAAGCAAAAAACAAGAAAACAAAACAAAAAAATCCACAAAACCAAAACAAATAATAAAAACAAAACTAAGAAAAACAAGACAACAAAACAAAACAAAAAACTAACTAAACAAGAAGCAAAGAGAACGGAAACAAACACACAAAAATGACCAAAAAAGATAAAAACAAAACACAACAAAAAACAATAAGAACAAACAAAAAGTAGCAAAAAAGAAAAACAGAAAACAAACAAAAAAAGAACAAAACAAGAAAAAATAAAAATAGAAAAGTAAAAATATATTAAAGAATAAAAATAAGACAACAATAACAAAACACAACACAACAACAAAAAAAAAAAAAAAAAGAAAAGAAATTTCCTGGGGCCTCTGCAAGCAGTGCCCATGATTCCACAGTGAGCTACAGCCAACCACTGCCTCCCCAGGGCACCCTCCAAAGCCTTTCTTTTTCCCAAGCTCTAGGTATGTCTCTGGATCGGCTGTGTCAGCCCCACTTCTGTGTGTGTTTCTTCCACCAGTTTCTGCTCCTGAAGCTGCCCCAAAGCACATATGCCATTTCAGGCCAGCAGGGGCACAGGCATCAATGTGGGTGGCCGCTGGCGCCCGCATAACCAGAGGTGGCTTTGGTAGGGCAGTACTCAGGCCCACTGGGGCATTGGCTTTAAAGCTGCCAAATTTAGGAAGCAAGCCAACTGCAGACCCTAAGTACAATTATCCCAGAGAAAATCATGTTCCCAGAACCTAGTGCTTGTTGCCAAAGCCCAAAGCAAAAACTTATTTGTGTCTGAAGAGGGAAAGAATGGAGAAAATTTTGATTCAATACACCAAATAGTATGGTTAGTCTACGTCAGTTGACCAGTGTTTACAACCTGGGAGTTTAAACTCCATTGGAAAAAAAAAAATTTCTAGCAAGAGGGTAAGTTTGGCACCATGCATTAACATACTTAGGGGAGAAAGCCACCTATATATACTGTATCCCCTTTCAAAAGTGGCATTTTAAGAAATGCTATGCTCTTACTAATGTTTTTGTAATGATGCAGTCCCGGGCACTGAGTTTTATTATGGAACCTTCATTCCTCATCCAACATATTCAGTCGTCTTCATTTCTAATTTTCCCTTTGGGCCACTCAATGTTGGGATGAGTGTGGCTCTGTCCAGGGTCATACTTGGCATTCTCGAGTGAACAGGCATTTTCTCTTTTCTTTTCTTTTTTCTTTTCTTCTCTTTTCTTTTCTTTTCTTTTCTTTCCCTTCCTTCCTTCCTTCCTTCCTTCCTTCCTTCCCCCCCTCCCCCTCCCCCTCCTTTTCTTTCTTTTCCCCGGGCTCCAGTATTTATTGTTCCAGGAAGTTAACTGGAAGGTAAGCTAAAAAGAATTTTGCTGGGAAGACTTGCACAACATTTACACAAACCCATTTCCTAGAATGTGCTCTGAGAAAAGACTGCATGGGAGAATAAGTAAGAGAAACATTTCATTTGCCTCTCTGTGTAGGAGTGAACAGGCATTTTCAATGCTGTGCTACAGTGACTCTGTGCAGAAGCCTTTGAAACTTGCTTCTGGGGTGGTTTCTCTTTCATTCCCCATGTCTGCTTCAGCTGGAAGATCAAAGCTGGTTCTGATAACCGGACTCCTAGAACCCTAGTGAAAATCATTCTTCTACTGTAGGCTGCTCCTTAATACAATAAGCTGTGCAGTTTGGGTCCTGGGCATCTAAAGCTATGTTAAAAGCATGTATAATTGATGGATCATGTATAGAGTAGCCAGCTAAATATTCTCAGCTAAAGTATTCTCAGCTAAATATGAATTTCTGATAAACAGATACGTCTGAGCATATCCCAAATACTGTGTGAGATGTATCTAAATACTAAATTTTTGTTGTTTTTTATTTGAAATTCAGATTTAATTGGGCATCCTGTATTTACATTTGCTCAGTCTGGCAACCCAAATCTTGAGCTAACTGGACACCATGTGGTGGGGATGACTCTTCAACCCAAGGACAGGCACTTAAGCCAAAGGTTGTCCCTTCCACACTTTCTTCCTTGGCACTGAATGGACGATGCCTTTTGGAGCAAACTGGTCTGCTTAGCTAGGTGCTGCTTAGCTAGGCTTGGAAACCACATCAGGCTGGAATCTCACTAGTGCCCTGTGGCATAGGTGGAATGCAGCTCCCTTGCAGTTTAAGAGTGCTAAATATTGTTCCCACCACCAATGCCTTAGGAGGTCTGACCCCACCTCAGTCTTTCCTGAAAGCCCTTGTTTCACTGAGAATCAAGGTCATGCTGCACCAGCCTTAGCATTAAACCCTTCCTGTGAAGATGGTGGACTAGGAGGATGCAGGGTTCCTGTCTCTGCACAACTAGGGCACCTACCAGGCACTGGTGGGGGGCCACAGACACCTAAGGGGACAGGAGAAACCCCTGAGCAACCGGCTGCACCACAGCTTGCAGGATCTAGGTACCCAGGCCAGGGGTTGGGCCTGAGCTCCAGCAGTGGGAGCGCCAAGTCCCAACCACTGGACTGACAGAGAAACTCAGACCCCAGGGAATATTAATCAGAGCAAGGTCTCCCAGAGGTCCTCATCTTGGCACCAAGACCTGGCTCTACCCAACTACCTGCAAACTACAGTGCTGGAGGCCTCAGGCCAAACAGCCAGTAAGACAGGAATAAAGCCCCACCCATCAAAAAAATAAGATGACAAAATATATATATATGTAACAGATGAAGGAGCAAGGTGAAAACCTACAAGACCAAATAAATGAAGAGGAAATACCAACCTACCTGAAAAAGAATTCAGAGTAATGATAGTAAAGATGATCCAAAATCTCAGAAGTAGAATGGAGGCATGGATTGAGAAATTACAAAAATGTTTAAAGAAAGACCTAGAAGAACAAAAGAAGAAACAAACACTGACAAACAACACAAAAACTGAAATGAAAAATACACTAGAAGGGATCAATGGTAGAATAACTAAGGCAGAAGAGCAAATAAGTGAGCTGGAAGATAGAATGGTGCAAATAACTGCTGAGGAGCAGAGTAAAGAAAAAAGAATGAAAAGAATTCAGAGACCTCTGGGACAATATTAAACCAACATTCGAATTATAGGGGTCCCAGAAGAAGAAGAGAAAGAGTAAGGGTCTGAGAAAATATTTGAGGAGATTATAGTCAAAAACGTCCCTAACATGGGCAAGGAAATAGCCACCCAAGTCCAGGAAGCACAGAGTCCCATACAGTATAAATCCAAGGAGAAACATACCAAGACACATATTAATCAAACTAACAAATATTAAATTCAAAGAAAAAATATTAAAAACAGCAAGGAAAAAGCAACAAATAACATACAAGGGAATCCCCATAAAGTTATCAGCTGATTTTTCATTAGAAAAATCACTCTCTGCAGGCCAGAAGAGAGTGGCAGGATATATTTAAACTGATGAAAGGGAAAAACTTACAGCCAAGCTTACTCTACCCAGCAAGGATCTCATTCAGATTCAATGGAGAAATCAAAAGCTTTACAGACAAGCAAAAGCTGAGAGAATTCAGCACCACCAAACCAGCTTTACAACAAATGCTAAAGGAACTTCTCTAGGTGGGAAACACAAAAGAAGAAGAAAACATACAAAAACAAACGCAAATCAATTAAGAAAATGGTAATAGGAACATACATATCGATAATCGCCTTGAAAGTAAATGGATTAAATGCTCCAACCAAAAGACACAGACTGGCTGAATGGATAAAGAAACAAGACCCATATATATGCTGTCTACAAGAGACCCATTTCAGACCAAGGGACACATACAGACTGAAAGTGAGGGGATGGAAAAAGATATTCCATTCAAATGGAAACCAAAAGAAAGCTGGAGGGCTTCCCTGGTGGCGCAGTGGTTGAGAGTCTGCCTGCCGTTGCAGGAGACACGGGTTCGTGCCCCGGTCCGGGAAGATCCCACATGCCGTGGAGCGGCTGTGCCCGTGAGCCATGGCCGCTGAGCCTGTGTGTCTGGAGCCTGTGCTCCGCAACGGGAGAGGCCACAACAGTGAGAGGCCCGCGTACCGCAAAAACAAAAACAAAAAGCTGGAGTACCAATACTCATATCAGACAAAATATAAAGACTGTTATAAGGGACAAGGAAAGATACTACATAATGACCAAAGGATCAATCCAAGAAGAAGACATAACAATTGTAAATATATAAGCACCCAGCATAGTTGCACCTCAATATATAAGGCAAATGCTAACAGCCATAAAAGGGGAAATCGACAGTAACACAATAATAGTGGGGAACTTTAACACCCCACTTACACCAATGGATAGATCATGTAGACAGAAAATAAGTAAGGAAACACAAGCCTTAAATGACACATTAGACCAGATAGAGTTAATTGTTATTTATAGGACATTCCATCTGAAAGCAGCAGAATACACTTTCTTCTCAAGTGCACACAGAACGTTCTCCAGGATAGATCACATCTTGGGTCACACATCAAGACTCAGTAAATTTAAGAAAATTGAAGACATATCAAGCATCTTTTCTGACAGCAACACTATGAGATTAGAAATTAGTTACAGGAAAAAAACTGTAAAAAACACAAACACATGGAGGATAAACAATATGTTACTAAATAATGGATCACTGAAGAAATGAAAGAAGAAATGTAAAAATAGCTAGAAACAAATGACAACGAAAACATGTTGATCCAAAACCTATGGGATGCAGCAAAAGCAGTTCTAAGGGAGAAGTTTATAGCAATACAACCCTACCTCAAGAAAGAAGAAAAATCTCAAATAAACAATCCAACTGTATACCTAAAGCAACTAGACAAAGAAGAACAAAGAAAACCCAAAGTTAGTAGAAGGAAAGAAATCATAAAGTTCATAGCGGAAATAAATGAAATAGAAATGAAGAAAAGAATAGCAAAGGTCAATAAAACAAAAAGTTGGTTCTTTGAGAAGATAAACAAAATTGATAAACCTTTAGCCAGACTAATCAAGAAAAAAAAGAGAGGACTCAAATCAATAAAATTAGAAATGAAAAAGGAGAAATTACAACTGACACCACAGAAATACAAAGGATCATAAGAGACTACTACAGGCAACTATATGCCAATAAAATGGACAACCTGGAAGAAACGGACAAATTCTTGGAAAGGTACAACTTTCCAAGATTGAACCAGGAAGAAGTAGAAAACATAAACAGACCAATTACAAGTAATGAAATTGGAACTGTAATTAAAAATCTTCCAACAAACCGAAGTCCAGGACCAGATGGCTTCACAGGTGAATTCTATCAAACATATAGAGAAGCATTAACACCTACCCTTCTCAAACTCTTCCAAAAAATTGCAGAGGGAGGAACACTCCCAAACTCATTCTACGAGGCCACCATCACCCTGATACCAAAACCAGACAAAGATATCACACACAAAAAAGAAAATTACAGACCAATAGCACTGATGTACATAGACACAAAAATCCTGAACAGAATACTAGCAAACAGAATCCAACAACACATCAGAAAGATTATACACCCTGATCCAGTGGGATTTATCCCAGGGATGCAAGGATTCTTCAACATATGCAAATCAGTCAATGTGATACAGCATATTAACAAATTAAAGAATAAAAACCATATGATCATCTCAATAGTTGCAGAAAAAGCTTTTGACAAAATTCAGTACCCATTTATGATAAAAACTCTCCAGAAATTGGGCATAGATGGAACCTACAAGGCCATATATGACAAACCCACAGCAAACATCATTCTCAATGGTGGAAAATCCAAAAGCATTTCTTCTAAGATCAGGAAGAAAACAAGGATGTCCACTATCACCACTGTTATTCAACAAAGTATTCGAAGTCCTAGCCATGGCTATCAGAGAAGAAAAAGAAATAAAAGGAGTACAAATTGGAAAAGAAGAAGAAAAACTGTTACTGTTTGCAGATGACATGATACTATATATAGAAAATCCTATAGATACCACCAGAAAACTACTAGAACTAATCAATGAATTTGGTAAGGTTGCAGGGTAAAAAATTAATGCACAGAAATCTCTTGCATTCCTATACACTAACAATGAAAGATCAGAAAGGGAAATTAAGGAAACAATCCCATTTACCATCACCACAAAGAGAATAAAATACCTAGGAATAAACCTACCTAAGGAGGCAGAAGACCTGTATGCAAAAAACTATAAGACACTGATGAAAGAAATCAAAGATGACACAAACAGATGGAGAGATATACCTTGTTCTTGGATTGGAAGAATCAATATTGTGAAAATGACTATACTACCCAAAGCAATCTACAGATTCAGATTCAGTGCAATCCCTATCAAATTACCAATGACGTTTTTCACAGAATTAGAACAAAAAATTTCACAATTTTTATGGAAACACAAAAGACCCCGAATAGCCAAAGCAATCTTGAGAAAGTAAAACAGAGCTGGAGGAATCAGGCTCC
The DNA here is from genome assembly GCF_963455315.2 of Globicephala melas. Classification (NCBI taxonomy): domain Eukaryota; kingdom Metazoa; phylum Chordata; class Mammalia; order Artiodactyla; family Delphinidae; genus Globicephala; species Globicephala melas. The sequence goes on along the minus strand of NC_083315.2, from coordinate 187,381 downwards.
CTGACTTCAGACTATACTACAAAGGTACAGTAATCAAGACAGTATGGTACTGGCACAAAAACAGAAATACAGATCGGTGGAACAGGATAAAAAGCCCAGAGATAAACCCACGCACATATGGTCACCTAATCTATGACAAAGGAGGCAGGAATATACAATGGAGAAAAGACAGTCTCTTCAATAGTTGGTGCTGGGAAAACTGAGCAACTACATGTAAAAGAATGAAATTAGAGCACTCCTTAACACCATGCACAAAAATAAACTCAAAATGGATTAAATACCTAAATGTAAGGCCAGACACTGTAGAACTCTTAGAGGAAAACTGGAAAAACTCTCTATAACATAAATCACAGCAAGGTCTTTTTTTTTGATGATTTTTAAATTTTGCATTCCGTATATTATCCAGTCTCACATGCTCACAGGATCAGCAATTACAATAGCCACCTTGTCTCCCAGGTCTGAAAATGGCAAGACAGCCACAGCTGCAGCCAAAGGCAATGCACTGATGTGCTCACGAAACAAAAAATTGCACAATTTTCCTTCATTTTTCTTAAACTAATGGCTGACGCTAAGGCTCACTGCTGGAGAACGGAAACCCTTTTCTTCTTTATGCCTCAAGCTAAAATGTTAAACTTATCGGACAGGGCGGACAAGGTCTCTTCAATAATTAATTGCACACACACACGAAAAATCCTTTATGTTGCATAAATATTTCGTTACACAGGGTACAAAAATACTTTCACTTTTTGGTTGGTTTTGAAGTTTGGAAATAATGAGGAGCCATGGCAAGGGTGGGGTGCGCCGTGGAGAGGTAAGCGAAATTGGGCAGAGAAAGGCTTTTCCTAATGGCTGTTGGCCCATCTGAGAGGGAGGAAGCAGAGGACCCCGATTTGAAATGACCAAGAAAACGCTGTCTTGGCTGGTTGGTCCTTCCTGTTCAGCCTGGAAGTGTGTGGATGATGGAGGGCACCAGCCGCCGGGCGGAACTGGCTGCAAGACTTGGTCCACACTGAAGCAGGGTGGGTGCAGGAGAGGGGGTGAGGGGAGAGGGGCAGGGAATGATGCACCATTAGTGGGCAGGACTTGTTGCTATGGTGACAAAATGTGAGAACAAACTGTACACTCACATGTATACCAGTTTAAGTGTCTTAATTCATGCCAGGAAAACATGCAAAATTAAACGCCTCATTTCTTTGAGGCGGGGCTGTGGAAACAAATTTGGACTGGGGGTCAGGCCTTGCTGAGTCCCAACGAGACCTCCGAGCTGGGTCTGGGTGTCCTGGTGAGAAGGCCCCTGAATCCTGCTGTGAGGCCTTGGAGAGGGGCTTTGGGGCAGGACAGGGCTGAGGAAAAGGAGAGAAAGGAAACAAAACAGTCCACTGAGTCGGGCTTAAAACTCAGTCTTTGGAGGGAAGCAGCAGCTCTGCACGGGCCGCCTGGGGGCAGTGGAAGCTCAGGGTGGCTTCCTCCCCACTGGGGCGGGGGCTTCGAGCCGTGGTGACCAGACTGAAGAACTAACAGAACTGACGATATTTCCATTCTTGCTGGGTGGTATCAGAGGAAGGGTACCAGTGCACCTGACCATGTAGGGCGGCAGCGGCAGCAGCAGTGGTGGCTGGGTAGGTACACGTAGCATGTGAGATGGCTGGGGTCAGCTCTGTGGTGTACAGAGGGTAGGGGGCCCAGGCATCTAGGGATGCGGGAATCAGAGTGGCCCCCATCAGGTCATAGGGGTATTGTGCGATGAAGTGTGCTCCTAGGGCGGGGTGAGCATTGGTGGGATTTGGTGTAGCCATTAGCTTGTTCTTGGCCATCTTGGTGTTGGCTTTGGCAAACTCTCGCCTCAGGGTCTGCGGGTTCTCGGGGTCAAAGCGAATACCATTCAATGCATTCTTGGCTGCTTCTGTTCCTGCCCGGCTGTCAAAGATCACAGAACCAACAGGCTGTCTCCATGTGAGCTTGATCAGGGACCCTTCATACCCCTGAATGGCCTGAAGAGCAGGTAGAGTTCTCTGGGTTTAATATGCACAGGGAGCCCACGTCCGGACCTCCTCCTCCTCCGGGGTGCCGCTGGAGCCCGAGCCCGTGCTGGTGCTGTGCTCGCCGCCTGGCTTTGGGCTGCTCATGCTGCGGGGGTGGAGCGGAGGTGGGAAGGGGCGAGGGGAGCTGGGCGCTTCGGGGTGAGGGGCTGTGGGGGGGCAGCCGCAGCGTCGGACTGGGTCACATCAAGTTTGGCGGGTGCAAGAGGTGGGGAGGGGGTGAGGCACTGGGAACCGGAACCCACAGCACGATCTTTTACGACCCACCTCCTAGAGCAATGAAAATAAAAATAAGTGAATATGACATAAGTTAACTTAAAAGCTTTTGCACAGAAAAGGAAACCATAAACAAGTTGAAAAGACAACCCTTAGAATGAGAGAAAATATTTGCAAACGAAGCAACGGACAAAGGATTAATCTCCAAAATATACAAGCAGCTCATGCAGCTCAATACCCAAAAAAACCAAACAAGCCAATCAAAACATGGGCAGAAGACCTAAGTAGACATTTCACCAAAAAGACATACAGATGGCCAAGAGGCACATGAAAAACTGCTCAACATCACTAATCATTAGAGAAATGCAAATGAAAACTACAATGAGGTGTCACCTCACACTGGTCAGAAGGGCCATCATCAAAAAGTCTAGAAACAACAAATGCTGGAGAGGCTGTGGAGAAAAGGGAGCCTCCTGCACTGCTGGTGGGAATGTGAACTGACACAGCCACTGTGGAGAACAGCATGGAGGTTCCTTAAAAAACTACAAATAGAACTACCATACGACCCAGCAATCCACTACTGGGCATATACCCTGAGAAAACCATAATTCAAAAAGACACATGCACCTCAGTGTTCATTGCAGCACTATTTACAATAGCCAGGACATGGGAACAAGTTAAATGTCCATCAAAGATGAATGGATAAAGAAGATGTGGTACCTACATATGATGGAATATTACTCAGCCATAAAAGGAAATGAGATTGGGTCATTTGCAGAGATGTGGATGGACCTAGAGTCTGTCATACAGAGTGAAGAAAGAAAGAGAAAACCAGATATCGTATATTAACACATATATGTGGAATGTGGATAAATGGTACAGATGAACCTATTTGCAGGGCAGGAATAGAAATACAGATGTAGAGAACGGACGTGCAGACACAGGGGTGGAAGCGGAGGGCAGGATGAACTGGGAGATTAGATTTGACATAAATACACCACCATGTGTAAAACAGAGAGCTAGTGGGAACCTGCTGTATAGCTCAGGGAGCTCAGCACGGTGTTCTGTGACAACCTAGATGGGTGGGATGGATGGGGAGGGAGGTCCAAGAGGGAGGGGCTATATGTGTACATCTGGCTGATTCACTTCACTGGACAGCAGAAACTAACACAACACTGTAAAGCAACTCGACCCCAATAAAAACAAACGAAAAGAGAAAAACCCCTTCCTGTCACAGAAGCCTCCACAGCACCGTCTGGCTCAGGCTCACCAGCCCACACAGCAGCCGCACTAGGGAATCTCAGCCCTGACTGATGCTGTACAACTGCTCGTCTGCATAAAAAGCATCCCTTGTGTGTGGATGAAACCACTCTAAGTGCAGTAACCCGCAACAGGGTGATGCCACTTGACAGCCTCTTGAAGAACTTGAGTGTTAAACATCTCACTCAGTCTGTACTAACATTGACCTAATAGGACTTCCAGAGTCAGAACAGAAAGGAAAGGAAAAAGTATGACTTCACTCTAGAAGAAATAGAAGTTCAAGTTCTGTACACGTATGCAAGAAATGCTCAATTTCATTTATAAATATTTTTTAAACTAAAGGAAGGAGATAGAGTTTGAGGCCTATATATCTGGCAAAAATTAAAAGATTTATAGCACTTGATGTCATCAAGGGTGAGAGAAAATGGCTATTATCATATGGTCTTGGTGAGGGTAAATTTGTATGGCCTTGTGGGATGGTAAAAATTGCATAAAAGTAGTACTTTATAATAAAGGAAAATTACAAGAGTCCAAATGTCAATGACTAGGGAGTAATGATAATGGCACAGTCTTAGGGAAAGTGGGATGAGAGCGATGAGTGTGTAATGACAAGGAAATGCCTGTGATACGTGTGTATTCCCATTTCATTGCTTAGTTTATCTGGATTTATAGACAGCTAGATAGATTGATAGATAATATATGTTCCACTTGGCTGCTAAGTTACCTAGAGTACTGAGGACAAGTAAAAGCAGTCTTGCCCAAATTTCAACCAAATGTAAGTCCCAATCAGCTCGAACCCTGCAAGTCAGTTTCTTAATGATAACATAGGACAATTTGGGGGGTCATGCGCCACCCATCCTTCTACTCTTGGTCTTCCTTGAATAGGGAACAATTCACTGCGAGCCTGAGCTCTTTCCCACAGGAGGTGAGGTTACCAGGTTTGGTGGGGCCTGAATGTGTACAATTTGACGGTCTCCTCATTCAAAAATTAAAATATCTTACTTGTGCAAGTGTTTAAACTCATATGACCATGTGAATCCACTGCCCTGGCACCTCCCAGGACCCAGGCTGAGACAGAGGCCTGAGAGGCCCAGAGTTCAAGGGTGTGACTGGAGCTCAGTCAAAGGGGAGCCCAGTCTGGGAGCATCCTCCAGGTGCGCAGTTAGGTGGCCAGCACTCAGCTGCGACACCCCTCCGTGGGGAAAGGGAGAGCTTGATCCCCACCCCAAGCCAGGTCAGGGTGGCTCTGTGGAGAACGCTTGAAGAGACTGGCGGTGTCTGCTTCCCAGCTGGAAGAGTCTGAAGGCAGGAGGCGTCCGGGGCAGACTGCATGGCACCCGGACGGTGGAGGCTGCAGTGGGCAGTAGTCTGCACTCTCGCTGCCTGGGGAATTCGAGTTCCCCGGGATGCTTGGCGGGCAATTGAGCATGTGCCATCTTGAAAGGCCCACAACCAGGGGACTTTCAGGCCAGACGAGGAGACCTTGAGAAAGAGGCGGGGTATTGTGCTGGGCAAGCGGGAAACAGGACGAAGATGGAAGGGGCCAGCCAGAGAGCGCCAGGAAATAATACAGGGCAGAGGCCCCTACTGGGCATCTCTGCAGAGTTTACTAAGATGCTCCAGAAGAGCCAGCGTCTGGAGGTCTGCCTGACAGAGGGCAACCCGCTGTTGCAGAGAGAACTGTAAACAGCACCGTCTGGATGAAGAGGACTTTGCCTTTTTCCTCTAACCCGTTTCCTCCTTCCTTGTTCCGCCTCCACTTAGGAGAGCATGAGTGAGGGGAGGAGAAGTGTGAGGCCAGCAGGAGCATTAGTGAAGGCGCCGCCCCACTGCGGGTTCCGCAGCCCAGCTTCGGGCCGAAGAGCAGGAGAGGCTCGCGGCTGGAGGCGAGGCTGAAGCTTTTACGATATACTGGATTGGACTAACAGTGTCTGGAAATGTGGCCGTTCTCACGGCCAAGAGTGAGCTGAAAAGCAGGGAAATGAGTCGTCACTGATGAGCAGAGCAAAGGGAGGTCACAGAGAGTTGGTTTAAAGGCAGTGATGAGAAAAGAAAGTGTTGTTTCCTGATTGTACCCTCATTCTGTTCAGCCCACTAAGTCAGTCAGTTACACAGAATATAGTGCTCATTCGATTAAAAAAAAATCTTGTAAGACTGGTTATGATGGAGGATGCGCCCACTTTATCATAGTAACATTGCACTAAGACATGGTGATTCGTAACAGAACTTGCAGCTCACGATCATGACACGTGGTCCCCTCAACTCACATTCATAGTCTGGACCACTGTCAACAAAATATTTACAAAGTTCCCTTTCATTCATTCCCTTGATTCCTATCTTTCCATCTTTTCCTAAGAAAGGCAACCAGAATTTATAATCATAATTGACACTGATTTCTTTATGGTTTGCTTTCAGCTGAATGACATGGGTGAGACTGAGGGTCTCTAGGGCAACAGAAACGTGTGATTGCAGGCTCTGGTGCTGGCCAAAACTTCAGGAGAACAGTCCCAAATTTTGTTACCAACATATATAATTTCCAAATATCTATAAACATTTAAAACGCAGGAATAGATTCTGCTTTCCTTTTAGCAGAGTTTACATAAACTTCCCCATTTAGTAACAATGTGCCTTGACTCTCTTAAAATTTTCTTACATTTTGCTTTTCGTATCACTGTGAAATGATTTCAGCATCCGCCCAAGTAGATGCCATTTTCTAAAGCTGATATATTTGTCCCCCTTCAGTGCCACCCCCAAAACATCTAAAGACATCACTGTTCCCTGCCAAGACACTTTCATCCAGCAAATAATCGTTTGCATAATTTTTAAGAGCCAGTCTAGACATTAGAGATTTAATAGCAACAAGACAAAGTTCTTGCTTTTATGGAACTTCCATAGTGGACAGTTAATCACGATAAATTGAGAGATAATAGTAGTCAGTACTCTCCAGAGAAACAGAACCAATATGATAGATAGGTAGATAGATAAATAATTAGGAATTGGCTTTTGGAATTACGGAGGCTGGCAACTCCAGAATTTGCAGAGCCGATGTCCCAGTTTGAGTCTGAAGACCAGTAGGCTGCTGTAGAACCAGGAAGAGCTTATGTTCCAGTTTGGAGGTCATCAGGCAGGAGAATTCTCTCTTATGTAAAGAAGGATCAACTTTATTAGCATCTTCAACTGATTGAATGAGGCCCACCCATGTTATAAAGAGCAATCTACTTTATTTAATCTACCAATTTAAATGTTAGTCTCATCCAAAAATTCTCCCACAGAAACACCCAGAATAATGTGCGACCAAATATCTGAGCACCTCATGACGCAGTCAAATTGACACATAAAATTAAGCATCACAAGAGATAAAAAGTTGAAAAATAAAATGTTTCATGACTCTTAGGCTACAGAGAAATTAAAGCTGTGACCTTCTCACATGGTGATATGAGAAAAAGTGACCGGGGAAGGGAAGAGATTAAAATAGGTATGTGTTTAAGTTACAGTACTGTTCCAGACTTTAAACGCATTAGCATTCAAATGCCATCCTGTGGCTGATGATTCACGTTGGGTTTTACTTGTTTCATGTCATTCATCTCACATCTGTTAAAATCTGTTGGACTGTCTGTTGGAGTCAATGGAGTTGCTGTCTTAAGCCCCCAGGGTTTTTGCTCATATTTCACGTGTATTAGTAGCAGTAATTCCATGCTCGATGGGTTCAGGGTACAGCCATGCCAGCTTTACTCCAGGATCAAATGCCTTCTTTGGTTATAATGGATTTAATTCAAGCACACTATAAAATAAAATATTCATGGTCAGTGTACATAAGGATGCCATAACAGAAATATTTACACACTTAAACTGACATACAGAATCACTTTACAACCCTTATGTTTAGTGCAACAATAACATCATTACATAGAATAAACAGGACTGAATCATTTCCCAAATTCTGGGCCTCCATAAATAGCAGTCTGCATTCTTGGCCCAGTGTTATAATCTTTGCTTTGTAACTTTATGCAATCTAATAAAAGACTTATGATAAAAATGGTCTTGGGCATGGCCCATAACCCATGATTTGTCTTTAAGACACATTGTCATTATTGTGTAGGCCAAATCTTTACATTCTTTTCACACACAACTACCCCCCACCACCTGCATTGTTCAGAAGGCCCACTAAAGTCAAGAGAATTAATTGCTAGCTTTTTCTTTAATATGTAAATGTATCAAATCATCACTTTGTACACCTTACACTTACACAATACTATATGTCAATTAAATCTCAAAAATAATTTTTTTAAATTCTATAAATTAAAAAGTTTATTAAATAATGAGATTACACTAAAGATTATGTATAAAATAAGTAAAAAGTACATATAAGTCAAACAATTTAAATGCCTATGTATATTAGTTTCCTATTGCTCTGTAGCACATTACCACAAGAAACATCCTTTTACTAGCTCCCAGTTCTGTATGGAAGTCCAGCATGGTGGGACAGGGTTCTCTGCTGAGGGTATCACAGGATGAGGTCAAGGTCATGGCTGGGCTGAATTCTCATTGGCAGCTCTGGGGAAGAATCAGCTTCCAAGCTCATCCTTGTTGGCAGAATTGTGTTCCTTGCAGCTGTAGGGTTTAAGTCCTCACTTCTTTAACGTGTGGCCCCTCTATCTTCAGGACAACAGTGGCATGTCAGTCAAATCCTTCTCATGCTTTGAATCTCTTGACTTCCTGCTCTGCATCTAGCTGGAGAAAATGCTTCGCTTTTAAAGAGTTTAAGTGATCAGGTTTGACCACCCAGACAACCTCCCTTTGGATGAAGTCAAAATCAACTGATTAGTAACCTTAACTATGTCTGTAAAATCCCTTCTGCAATATTCAGTGACATAATCACAGGTGTAACACTAGGGACAGAGGTCACTGGGGCCATCTTAGAGTCATTCTTACCACACCTTGTAGCCAGCACCCAGGTAAAAAGGTGGAAACATTGTCAGTCCTCTGTGAGTGCCTCCCTGATCTTAACGCTTTCCTACAATCCTGAATTCTGGATCTAGCCTCCCCTTGCTTTTCTTTCCCCCTCATCACATTTGCATGCGACATGAAGCAGTAGCATTCAATAATAAGTACATAACTGCAAACTAGATCTAGATGAAATAACATGAAACTAACCTTTTGAGTTTTGCATCTATATGGATGCAAGCAGGTGTAGTTCATAAATGTCTATTACTGATAAGAATAGACCACAATTACTATTATTATTATTTTTTTGCAGTACGCGGGCCTCTCACTGTTGTGGCCTCTCCTGTTGCGGAGCACAGGCTCCGTACGTGCAGGCTCAGCGGCCATGGCTCACAGGCCCACCTTGGATCATTTTCCTTTTCCCTGAAAAACATCTATTAGAATTTCTTACAGTGGGGGCCCCTCTATTTTTACCCAACAATCTTATGTCAGTTTGACTGAAAAGGCTTTATTGACCCTTATTCTTGAAAGATAATTTTTGTAGGTACACAACTCTGGTTGACAGTTCCTTTCTCTTATCACATTAAATATATTTTACCACAGTCTCTGGATTTCTACGTAGCTGTTAGGAAGTAGGAAGTCAACTGACAGTTAAGTTGCATTCATTGGTGGTTAATATGTTACTTCTCTCTGCCTACAGTTACCAAGACAGTGGTACTGGAATAAAGATAGACAAATCACTAGAACAGATTAAAGAGTCCAGAAATAAATCCACACAAATACAGACAACCAATTTTCAATAAAGATGCAGACGCAATTTAGTGGTAAAGGATGATCTTTTCAACAAATTGTGCCAGAACAATTGGATACCCACGTGCTAAAAAAAACAACAAAAAACATTTTCACCCATACCTTGCACAATATACAAAAATTAACTCAAAATGGACCAGAGATGTAAATGGAAAGCCTAAAGTTACAAAACTTTTAGAAAAACTATAGGAGGAAATGTATATGGCCTTAGGTTAGGCAAAGATTTCTTAAATACGATACCAAAAGTACAATCTGCCTAAGTACAAATTGATAAATGGGGTTTCAGCAAAATTGAAAACAACTTCTCTTCTAAATACACTCTTAGCATAAAAACACATGCTACAGATTGGGAGAAAATATTTACAGATTATATATCTGATAAAAGACTTGTACCTAGAATATATAAAGAACTATCAAAACTCAATAATAAAAAAAAAACCTTGACTATAAAAATGACATAAGACTTCAACGACACTTCGACAAAGAAGATGGCAAATAGATACATGAAAAGATGCTCCTAATAACTAACCCTCATTAGTTATTAGGGAAATGCCAACTAAAACTACAAGATACCATTACTCACCTACTAAAATGGTTAAAATTAAAAAGATGAATGGGTAAAGAAATCGTGCTCGATCCATGCAATGGAATACCATCTGCCAATAAAAAGGAATGGCCTGTTGATACATGCAACATCATGAGTGAAAGAAGCCAAAACTACATGGTATGATTACATGGATATACAACTCTAGAAAATAGAAACAAGCGTATTGGGACAAGAAGCAGATCCATGGTTGCTGAGGGTGATGGGGAGAATCAGAAGGGAAGGGTTACAATGGAGCCGGAGAAAACTGGGGAGTGCAGCTGTGTTGGTTAGCTTGACTGTGGTTAGGGTTTCCTAGGTGTATAAATATATCAAAACTGATCAAATTGTTTACTTTACACGTCCAGTTAAATGTATAACAATTTTACCTGAGTAAGCCATTCAAAAAACAATAGAAGGCAATTTACTCTGAATTTTATGAATTAAAAAATACCAAACAAATTATTTGCCAGCTGCCTGGGCACCTGCAAATAGAGGCACATCACAGAAGAGAGTTGCCACAATTGTTTTGCTAGTCAAACTCACGTGAACACAATTGAATAAATAAAAAGTTTCATGCATAGTCTTTTATTTATTTTACTTGTTTGCGTATGTATTTATCATAGTGTTATGAAGAGTCACAGTTGCCTGGCCAGCTGCGGAACTATAACTCTGCTCATCACTTCTACCCATTTCTTTCCCTGGCCCTTAAACCCTGCCTCAAAATACCAACCACCCTGCATTTTCTATTTAGCATCCTCTTGATGTCTTAGAATACTTTAATCTAACATGACTAAAAAAAAAAGTTGTTTAGTTCTAAATGTCCTTTGAGCTTAAAAAAGAAGGGTGGGGGGCAGGTATTATGCTCATAGCAGCACTATTCACAATAGCCAAGAGGTGAAAGCAATCCAAGTGTCCACTGTCGGGAATGGATAAGCAAAATGTGATATATACGTATAGTGGAATATTACTCAGCCTTAAGAAAGAAGGAAATTCTGACACATGCTACAACATGGATGAAACTTGAGGTCATTATGTTAGGTGCAACAAGCCAGTCACAAAAATACAATTACTGTGTCATTCCACTTGTGTGATGTATCAAATTCACATAAACAGGAAGTAAAAGGGTGGTTACCAGGGGCTGGGAGGAGGGGCACAGGGGAGTTGTTATTTAATGGGTATAATTTCAGATTTGCAAGATGAAAAAGTTCTGGAGATCTGTTTCACAACAATATCAATATGCTTACTACTGAACTTTACACTTAAAAATGGTTAAGATGGTAAAGTTTATGTTATGGGTCTTTTACCATAAAATTAATTAATTAGTTAATGCAAAAAGGTTATCAGGCTAAATGTAGCCTTTTTTCCCACTGAACACTACTAAATTATAATTCATGTTGCTGTATGTTGTAGTTATTTTTACTGTTGTAAGATACTATTTTCCTTCTTTCTACTTTCTTTGGTTTATTTTGGTGGTTTATTTTGCCTCACTCATTTTCAGCATTTTTTTTTAATTTATGCATTGATGGCTATAATTTTTCCTCAATATATGTTTTAGTGTAATATAGCTAATATACCACATGTTTTAATATGAATTATTTCTGTTATTTGCAGAACATGTTCTAAGTTACATTAAGACTTCTTCTTTGACCCATGGGTTATTATTTTTATTACATAAAAATTATCAAAAGTATACTTTTTAAATTACAAACACATTAGGATTTTCTAATAACCTTTGGGTTTCCAGCTCAATTCATTGTGTTCAGAGAACCACAATATGTGGGTCATTTTTCAAATGTTCATGTGATTGAAAAGAACGTCATTCTTTTTTTTAATTTTGGAGTATAGTTACGTCGTGTTAGTTTCAGGTGTACAGCAAAGTGAATTAAGTTATACACGTATCCACCCTTTTTTAGATTCCTTTCCCATATAGATCATTACAGAGAACTGAGTAGAGTTCCCTGTGCTATACAGTAGGTTTTTATTAGTTATCTATTTTATATATATTAGCGTGTATATGTCAATTATTTTCTAATTTTGTTCACAACTTTATATTTAAGCCATGAGCTTTTTAGAAGTATAGATTGTTTAAATTTCCAAATAATGAAAAATTTCAGTTTCTTGTTTTGGAATTCCTCAAATGTTTCCTTCTTAATAAGGGCACCAGTCACTGTTTTTAGGGCCAGTATAATACTTGTTCTTTGAAATTTGCTGAAATTTGCTTTACAGCTTAGAAAATAATGAATTTTTATAACATTATATGTGTCTATCAAATCAAGCTTAATTGTGTCATTCAAATCTATATTTTCTTCTTACATCAACAAGAGATGTTTGGTAAATTCTCTACCATGACATTGGATTTGCCAATATCTTCTTACAGTTTTATAAATTTTTGAATATTCAAATTAATTTATTAGGTGTATACATGTGTGGAATTTTTATATCTTCTTATGAACTGAAATAGTATTGTATAGTAAACCTCTGTATCCCTAATGATGCTTTTTGTTCTAAAGTTTTTAATATTTTTTATATTAATACAGTCACACCAGCTTTCATTTAATTAGCATTTACCTAACATACATTTTCCATCCTTTTACTTTCCAACTCTCTATAGCTTTATGTAGGTCTGTCTTACAAATCAGTATATGGCTGGATTTTAAAAATTCTACTCTATCACTCTCTCTTTTTTCATTGGCAAGTTTAGTTCATTTATATTAACTGTGATTATCATCTTTCTTTTTTACATTCAATTTCCCTCCTTTTGCTATATTCTTTTTCCTTACTGTTTTTTTTTATTTGATATCTGTAACTCTCTCTGTATAGTTTTGTGGGGCTGCCATAATAATAAAGTACCACAAACTGGATGGCTTTGAAACAACAGAAAAATACCGTTTTACAGTTCTAGAGGCTAGAAGTCTGAAACCAAGGCGTTGGCAGGGCTCTGCTCCCTCTGGAGGCCCTGAGGGAGAACCTTCCTTGCCTCTCACCTGCCTCTGGCAGTTCCTGTTTGTAGTTGCATCACTCCAATCTGTGTGTCATTTTCACATGGCCTTCCTCCCTGCATGTCTGTGTCTCTGCATCCAAATGTTTCCTTTTTTCTTTTTTTTTTCTTGGCCATGCCACACAGCTTGCACGATCTTAGTTCATCTGTGAAAGCATGGAGTCATAACTATCGGACCGCCAGGGAATTCCGCAAATGTTTCCTTCTTAATAAGGGCACCAGTCACTGTTTTTAAGGCCCATCCTAATCTAGTATGACCCTCATCTTAACTTGAGTACGCGTACAAAGATCTTATTTCCAAATAAGGCCGCGTTCACAGGTACTGGGGGGGTTAGGTCTTGAACTATCTTTCTGGAGACAAATTCAACCCACAACACCCTCCTTTCAAGATTAGAACTTTAAACACATTTTCATCTTCCTTTCTTTCCCTTTATACCCTGTCATCTTGGTCTTGTGATATTTCTTAACATTTAGATCCTGGGCTGTTATGTACACAATTTCTCTCTTCATTTTGCTTATCTTTTTACTTTTATTCTGTTTTATTATATTGTGGGGTTTTTTTACACAGTTATTTGATCATTCTAACTTTCCATATCTATTTGTAGCATTTCCTAGATTTGTTCCTCTTCACATTTGAAGGCTTGCTTGAAAACCGTTTGTGGATCTTTGTGTAGTGACCCTTTTGAAGCCTTGTATGTCTGAGATTGTTTCATTAAGCTCTGACATACACATGGAAATTTCAAAGGATATAAAATTCTAGACTAAAAGTTTTGTGCTTCAACCCATTGAAACATTACTGTCTTCCTGCATCTGTTTCTAATGGGAAGAAGAAGAACATCATTTGTTTGAAGGTCACGTGTTTTTCTTTTTTGAAATTTTAGGAGCCTTTGTAATCTGAAGTCTTTCTCATTTCTTCAATTCTGGGGAAAATTCTACATCGTTTCTTCACATACTTTCTTCATTATTATTTTTCTCTCCTTCTAGAATCAATTATAGTAGACGTTAGCACTCTGTCCTCCATATAGCTTAGCTTTTTTTCTATGTTTTTATTTCTTTCCTATTTTGTATTTCTTTGTCCTCTCCTGCTTTCTTCTTGGGAGAGTTTTTCAATCTGTTTAACTCATCAGCTGGTTCTTCTATTATTTATGCCAGTGTGTTCTTATTTCAAATTATTTTCTTTTTCATACTTGATATTTATATTAGGTTCTTTTTATGTTTTTGTGCCTATATTGTCCATTTATATTTTTTCACATATGTATTAAGTTTGTTTATTTATTTTTTGGCTGCACTGCACAGCTTGTGGGTTCTTAGTTCCCCAACGGGGGATTTAACCTGCGCCCTCTGCAGTGAAAGCATGGAGTCCTAACCACTGGATGCCAGGGAAGTCCCTTAAGTTTATTTAAATATCTTGGTCCATTTGTTTCTAATACTCCCAGGGATCTCTGGTTTGTTATTTTTCTTTTGAGATAATTACACTCCACAAATCTATCATTATTTTAGCTAATGAAGTCATACTCCCCAGGGGTATCTAATAATGGATGATAGGAAAGGGCTCAAAAACGTGCAGGAGCCCACACCCTGGCTCTAACATCCTGAGTACAAGGAGTAAGCAGGGATGAGCCTTAGAGTGGAAAGTCCCAGGAGTCATAAAACAAGTTAATCACCCACTTCTGTCACCAAGCAGCACTTCAGGTCAGGACTCGTGCATGTTGATGCCCAGATCAACAGCCCAGACCAATTAAATCAGAACCCCTGGGGATCTTGAGGTGGGGAAACTAATCCATTTCAGACTTCTGGCACCAGAACTATAAAAGAATAAATGTGTGTTGTTTTAAGCCACAAGTTTGTGGTCATTTGCTACAGCAGCAACAGGAAACTAATACAGCTCAGCTTTCCCTTTTTACTTCAGTCACAAGAAGCGTATATCAATTTTTATAATTAAAAAATAAAAAGGAAAAGGGATTATTTCTGATTATTAAAATTATCTTTGTATCCTGTGAGATTTTTTAACATGTATGCATTACATGTTCAAAAATAAAATATTTACATTAAAAAATAAGCTGAAGGATGCAGATTTATGTTGTTATCCATGGACCACGCAGCAGTCTGACATGTCCAGGAGGAATGTGGGTGTCATGGGCCAAACAGCCCAGGAACCTTGCCTTTGGCAACTTCATTTTTGTTTTTTATGTTATCGTTTGTTTCATTTGTTTGGTTTCCTGGAACCGTGTTCCTGGTGGAAATATAGTATCTCAGAGGTGTATAATGACCTACCAAGGAGACAACGTTGTGATTTCAGTGTGTTAGCCTGCAGCATTGTTAACCAGCCATATTACCAACAACTTTAATAATGACCAAAAAAACAACCACCTTAGTGAATATCAGCTTTCTGTGTGATGAGGGTATTCACAGCTACTCTCTCCTTTACTAGTGTTGGTCCAAAGATGTGGAAATAACCCCAAGTAAATCTGACCCAGTTTCTTCTTTGTTCTATTTTTTATCTTGACAACCCAAGCCCCTGAAGACTGGGACATCCCCAGTGCCTTAGACCCTGCCCTTACAGTGTTGCCCCCCCATCCCAACCCCACCACCACTTCCAGAATGTCCTTTTTATACTCCCAGAAACACTGTACTGCCTTCCCAGAAAAGGAAGAGACCCAGGACTCTCCATGCCTTCCTTCACTTGGTCCAAACTGTAATGTATGCAGCAAGAATTCCATGATGTTTGTACAAGGTAGTTGGCATTTTCCTAAATTCAAGACTTGTCTTCTTTTACTCCCCACTCCCCAATTTTGTTTCTTTAGTCTTTTTTTGTTTTTTGAGAGTGTTTTTTGGGTCAAGAATGGGAATCAGTAGTATGTAACCTTGCTCTTATGTGTTCATATTCCTTGGGTATCCAAATTTTCTAATTTTCCTAAAATGACTCTGTATAGTTTAATTTAAAAATAAGTTTCACCTAAATTTATTTTTAAATTAATGTCATTAAATTGTATCCTAGTGTTTTCCAGTCAATTAAATCTTGCAACAAATATTTGAGCTTATAAAATGTTCTGGGATGACATCAGCTAAGTTGCAATTGTCTGTTTAAATCGAGCTTCTATTGTTCCTTTAACTATGACAGTTATATGAGCCAACCAGAATGTACCTCTGCTCAGGAGAATATAGGCAAAAATGATACATTAATAAGTTTTAATTTTACTCTGAGGCATTCTTTTTGAGTTTCAATCCAAAACTATTATAAACAGGATAAAAACGTCAGCATTTAGATTAATAGCAGGATTTGTGTAAAACATTTCCTTAATTATAATCTACTTAAATGTGTGTGTGTGTGTGTGTGTGTGCTGTTTAAGCGATTTTTTTTTTTTTTTTTTGCGGTACGTGGGCCTCTCACTGTTGTGGCCTCTCCCGTTGCGGAACACAGGCTCCGGACGCACAGGCTCAGCAGCCATGGCTCACGGGCCCAGCCGCTCCGCGGCATGTGGGATCTTCCTGGACTGGGGCAGGAACCCGTGTCCCCTGCATCGGCAGGCGGACTCCCAACCACTGTGCCACCAGGGAAGTCCTGTTTAAGTGATTTTTGTTGTTATTGGTTTCCAGAGAGAATCCCTTACTTGTGTTTCTTATATGACAATTTTGTGTTTCTGGGATGCAGAGTTGAAAAATATGGTGGCAGTTGTTCTGAAACACTTGTCTTCTTATTTTGCTCTTTTAAATTTTGCAGTCAAGCAATAATTCTCTTTTAGAAATACGTCTTCAAAAAAATTTAAATCTCAGTAAATCATGCAGAAGTAGAAGTTGACAAGACTGGAGGAAGTTCAGTGAATCTTGAAGGAAAAGTTTCAAAAGATAAAAGCAAGTAAATACTGCGAGGGTGTTTACTTCCTCTTGAAACTTAGAAAGACCTGAGCCATATAAGTGCTACATGAACCCAAGATGCTGGGTTTTTTCACTTTTCTGCTTTTTGAGAGACTGGAGACAAAGCCCACCTATAGCCATAGCAAGAGCTCTCGGAGCCAAGGTGGAGCTTTATCATTTCAAAAAAGACCAATTTTGATTATAAGAGCCTACACATGACTCAGACCAAAAACCTTCATACTCTAGAGACTCAAAAACATCCTAGAACTGGTCCCATTTTGACCAAAATAATAATAACAACAACAGCAGCAGCAGCAGCAGGAGAAATAAACCATAGTATCAAGGTATGATGCCAGTAAGGTAACTCATGTCACGTAAATGAAGAAAAGGAAGTAGAAAAAAGGAACTAGTCACTTTGTGCAAAAACTGGGCCATCCTGGGAAGTTGAGACAGTCCTATTTGCAATAAAATGTTCAAGAGTTGGTAATATAGCAATGTAATCTGTGGCTGTATTCCTCAGGAAGTATTTCAAAACTGAGATTATCTCTTAGATCCAGAGGTGGAGAGGAGAAACAGAGGAACAACAGCAATAACATCAAAAACCCAAAACCAAAAAACAATGATGGTATAAGTAGAAAACAAATCATAAAATGGTAGCTATGCATACAACTATATTAATAATTGCATTTCATGTAAATATACCAAAATATTCTAACTAAAAAGACAGAGATTGTCAGATATGATCTTTTTTTAAAAAATGAAACAGTTATATGCTGTCTACAAGAGACACACTTTAAATTTGAAGACACGCTAGATTGAAAGTAAAAGGATGGAAAGAAGTATTCCATGAAATAAAAAGCTGCTGTGTCTATGATATCAAAGTAGACTTCAAGAAAAAGAGAATTTTATCATTTTACAATGATAAAAGGGTTGATTAATCGGGAAGGCAAAATTCTAAATGTGTATGCACTTAATTTTGAAATACACATTTGGAATTTTGTCTTCCTAATTAATCAAAGCAAAAATTGAGAGAACTAAATGGAGAAATAGAGAAACTCACTATTGTAACTGGAGAATTTAACCGCATTCTCAGTGGTTGATAGAACGACTAGACTAAAACTCCTTAGAAGTATAGAAGACACCTGAACTATACTATTAATCACTTTTATCTAAATTGATATTTCAGAGCTCTATTCTCAATATATGGAAAGTTTGCTAAAATAGAGCATATGTGCTGGTACATAAAATAAAGTTCAATAAATTCCAAAAGATTGAAATTTTACACAAAATATTCTCTGTCCACAATAGAATTAAATTGGAAATTAATTACAAAAATATATCTAAAATGTCTCCATATATTTGGAAATTAATACACATCTGAATAATATATGGAATGTATAAGTATCCTTTCTTCCTCTGTCTAGCTGTCACAGTTCTTCTTTTATGAGATAAGCACTGTTGCCAATTTCTCATAAATTCTTCTGGAGGTAGTCTATGTATTTTCAAACATTTATATATACCCTTCTTTATACAAATGCCAGCATACACTATGTTGCAACTTGTTTCCTTCATTTAACAAAGGAAGTCTTTCTATAATTAGTATATTTAAAGATGCCTCATTTGTTACAGTGTATGGTTAAACCATATTTTATTTAACCAGTTCTCCATTGATGGTCATTTGTGTTGTTTCCAATGTTTTGCTTCTATCTAGGGGTGGAATTGCTAAGGTCGAAGGGTAAGTGTATTTCAATACATGATTGAAAATTCCACACCACCTTCTCTAAAGTTGCACCAATTTATCCTCCAACCAAGAACATGTGAGTGTGAAAAAAGAAACAGACTCACAGATATAGAGAACAAACTAGTGGTTACCAATGGGGAGAGGGAAGGGGGGAGAGGCAATTGAGGGGTAAGGGATTAATAGACACAAACTAATAAGCTACAAGGATATATTGTATAACACGGGGAATATAACCAACACTTTATAATAACTATAAATGGAGTGTAACCTTTACAAATTATGAATCACTGTTTTGTACACCTGTAACTTATATAATATTGTACAGCAACTATACTTCAATTTAAAAGAAGAATATGTGAGTATGTAGAGCTCTCTTTTAAAGTATGTATACTCCTGGAAGAGCATCAAAGTAAGAACGTCTTAAAATTCTTCTTTGGAACTAGGAGTTGGAATGGGTGAACACGAACAATCAGTGTGTGAAATAAACTTATATTTAAAAATTCTACCAGCATACACTACTACCCACTTTCTCTTTGCAGAGTGCCCCCAGAGCATTTCCCCTGATGTGAGTTAATACAGGGATCTGGGAACACATGGGCCTCTCAGCCCAACATCCTCATCTCTAGACATGGTACGAACCCTGCTTCTGCCATTGAATTTGAGAAGAAACTCTGCATTTCTGCCTGAAAGCCCAGGATAGCTTATCCCTTGGCAATGCAACTAGGTGTGCACATTTTTTTAACAAATGTTCCTATTTAGCTTGTGAAGAAAATCTTAAATTCAACTCAGCCTCTGTCACTGATGAGATGAAAAGTCTAGAGCAATATGCCAGAATCTTGCTCCTGTTCCTGGAATACCACACTCCTACCTAGAGCAATATCCTGTCAACAAAGTGAACATTACAGCTCCTTGGTGTGTAAAATAGTGCTCAGTTTGATCCAAAGGAGACGATGTGGACCATCCTTTACTACTGAAATCAAAACTGTTGTTATCAATACTTAGTGGTTATTGGAAGGTACATTAGTATACCTCAAGGTTATTAGAGGCTTGAAATATGTTTGTTCAAAAACAAAGTAAATTTTTTTTTTTTTTTTCTGGTACGCAGGCCTCTCACAGCTGTGGCCTCTCCCGTTGCAGAGCACAGGCTCTGGACGCGCAGGCTCAGTGGCCATGGCTCATGGGCCCAGCCGCTCCGCGGCATGTGGGATCTTCCCGGACCAGGGCACGAACCCGTGAGTAAATATGTTTTTTTAATTAATTAATTTTATTTTTGGCTGTGTAGGGTCTTTGTTGCTGTGTGCGGGCTTTCTCTATTTGTGGCGAGCAGGGTCTGCTCTTCGTTGTGGTGCGCGAGCTTCTCATTGCGGTGGCTTCTCTTGTTGCAGAGCACGGGCTCTAGGCTCGTGGGCTTCAGTAGTTGTGGTGCACGGGCTCTAGAGCGCATGCTCAGTAGTTGTGGCTCGCGGGCTCAGTAGTTGTGGCTCACAGGCTCTAGAGTGCAGGCTCAGTAATTGTGGCACACGGACTTAGTTGCTCCGCGGCATGTGGGATCTCCCCGGACCAGGGCTCGAACCCATGTCCCCTGCATTGGCAGGAGGATTCTTAACCACTGCGCCACCAGGGAAGTCCAGTAAATATGTTTTTGCAAAATAAGAAACTGATATATTGTATAACACGGGGAATATAACCAACACTTTATAATAGCTATAAATGGAGTGTAACCTTTACAAATTATGAATCACTATTTTATACGCCTGTAACTTATATAATACTGTACAGCAACTATACTTGCCAGTTAAATCTTTGATAGTGATTTCCTATGTTTTATCCCTCTGATTTATATAGCCAGCTGGTCAGACTCACAGGCGATAACCTTGAGCTTAAGACTGGTGTCTGAAGTGTGTGTGTGTGATGGGGGAGGGGCAGTCTTGTGGGACTGAGCCCCTAACCTGTGGGGTCTGATGCTGTCTCCAAGTAGATAGAGTCAGAATGGAATTATTTGTAGGACACCCAGCTGGTATTGCAGAGTTGCTCGGTATGAGAAAAACACCCACACAGCTGATGGTCACAGAACTGTTCAGTGTGAGTAGAGCTAGGAGGAGACACAGAGGACTTTTCTCTATACAAGGTGCTAGGAAAAGATTGATAGAGTACATCTAAAAAGAAAAGTAGAAGGATAAGACCTTAGAAGAAATTAGTAAACTAGAAAGAAAACATACACATACAAACACACACAAAAACAAGAAAAGCAAAAACTAGGGTCTTTTGGCAGCTTTTTTTTTTCTTTTGAAATAACAAAACATTGGAAACAACTTCAATACCTATAAATAAGAGAATAGGTACATAAAATGAGACCTATTAGTAGAGTGGAATAGAATGATGTCATTTAATGAATGAATGGGAGCATGAGTAAATCTGAAGAGCAAAGTTGAAGAACAAAATCAAGTTGCAAAATGACATGTGCATAAAGTCCCAAGTACATCAAACAAAAATGTCTATTTTATGACTGTACAGAAACTTCCTAAGAACCAAAAGTCTGGATAGAAAGACACTTACCAACTTGAAGAGAGTGGCTAGTTCTATGGAGGGAAGAAGGGAGAGAGGATGAGATCAGGAAAAGACAAAGAAGGGGCTTTAAACATACCTGTCTATTTTTTAAAAAAATATCTGAAAACAACAAGGCAAACATTAACATTTGTTAAATCTGGATCTTAAATGCGTAGATGTTTTGCCCTCTATTTTCTGTCTGAAGTATTTTGTAATTAAGAAAAATATTTTATAAAAGAAAAACTTGTGTTTTGACCAGGAGCTTATGTGAAATTATGTTTATTTTATTAACTTGTTTATCATACACTGTCTTCTTAAATATTACAAAGTTAAAATTTAGCTGGCTTCCATCCAAAACATGTGATAAATGAGTTTGCTGGGGTTTGACACTCTGTTCTTTATCTGTCTTTGGCTTGTCTGCCCTTTCTTGGGAGCACAGTGTTGTGGAAAGAACCTTGGCCAGATCAACAATAACAAAGAAAAACACTCTGTTTCCTATGTAGAGGAAGGATGGCATCCTCAGATAATAAATGTTTAATTCTATCAACAACTCAGGTTAAATATATTGATTATGGGCTCTATCAACAAATTTCACTGTTTCAGAAAGATGCATCTGTTCTATACACAGAAAAGCAAGCCATCCTTCAAACATGAAAGCTGCACAGGACGTACTGTGCTGGAGAAGGCTACCCCCTTCTGCAGCTAAGTGGCAGAACCCTGCCATGTGGTTCTCATCAAAGTCCTCAAAAGTGCGTTTCACATCATAATCTAAAGAGACGACCCTAGATTAAATGCAGGCCCAACACATATACATTTCAGGGTTTGGTTGAGGTATTGCGATTGTATAACATATGTAGTCATTTCTGGTACATAAATTGGATTGTTACAGGCCCTTACAGAATCCATAAAGAACCCTCCTACTTTTTATATTCTTTCTGACAATACTTTGTGTAAATCATTGACGTTTATCCGTTGAATTTTGTTAATTGGCTGGTATGGCTTCTGTGTCCTTGTCGGGTGACTTTGGGATATTAGTGTTGAGCAAGGAGAGAGGAAAGGAACACATGAGCCCCATAGGGATGGTGCGAGTGCTGGCAGGGTGGATGAGGGGAGTGGGGAAACCAACAGGGAAAGGGCAGAGAATCCACCCCAAAGCTAGGATACCCCCTCCTTACCTGCTCCTGAGACTACCCCCTGCTATGTGTCACCAGCCAAAGCGACCCAAACCTCTCAGCCCCCAGAAGGAGACAGAATAATGGTCCCCCAAAGAGGTCCGCATTCTAACTCCCAGAATGAGTGAGCATGTCCCTTACATGGCAAAAGGGACTTTGCAGAATTGACTTAGGTAAGGGTCTTGGGTTAGGGAGGTTATCCTATGATCTGGGTGGGCCCAATGTAATCACAAGGGTCCTTATAAGAGCTGGGTAGGAGGGTCAGGCTCACTGAAGGAAATGTGGTGATGAAAATAGAGATCAGAGAAAGATTCAGAGGAGACAGACAGACAGACGGATGGAAGACACTGGCTCTGAAGGGGGAGGAGGGGCCCTGAGGCAAGGAATGCAGGTGCATCAAGAATCCAGAAAAAAGCAAGGAAATGGATTCTCCCCTGGAGCCTCCAGAAGGGACACAGCCCCGCTGACACTGATTTTAGGCCTTCTGACCTCTTGTACTGTAAGACAATGAATTTGCTGCTTTAAGCCACTAAATTTGTGACAGTTGATTATGGCAACAATAGAAAACTAATACCTCTCTCCACCCCAGTGAAAAGTGACTGACTTATAACTCCATTCCTTCAAATCTTGATGGCCTTTCCAGTTTTCAAAGTTTGTGTTTTATGACTACTGACTAGGTGGCTACGAGGAAACCTTGCTGTTGTGTTTTAATAGGCTGAGCGCACTTTACTATAAACAAATTATGAGTCTAATGTGAAAGACTTTCAGAGCTAAAGGCACTGGGGCCACAGAAGTGGGGTAGCATTCCACTTACATTTCAGCAGACAAGAAAGATGGGAGCCCCACACCCACAAGACAAGGTAGCCACTTGCATGAACACCCTCCTTGTCTTTCTTACACAACCTTGGGAATATATTTTCAGTTCCAGGAAAACAAAATTTCTCAACTAGCTGAAGCACTGAAACAAAACTCTCTCCTCATAAATATAAGCATATTTCTAAGAACCACATATACCTGAGAAAATATGAAACAGAACTGACACTTGAGGAAACATAATTTGCAAAGGAGACCTGAGGAAAATAATCATAAGTATCCTCAGAGAGATGAGAGGTTATCACAATAAGAAAGAAAAAAAATGGTATTAAAAAAGTGATCAGAGTAGTTGGAAAATAGAAACAATTATCATTCCCCAACTTGACAAACAAATCTCAGTACATGAGTTGAATTATGTAATGGAAATAAGTGAAGATTAAATTGGTAACCTGGAAATGCAAGCTGAGGTATTCTTCTGGAATAGAGTGCAAAATAAAGAGCAATGAATTTTGAGAAAAAGAGGCAAGGAAAACAGATACAAGAGTCCACGGAAAGTCTAGCAGGACTTGTGGGGGAAAGTCATACCAGATACATCTAACTGAGATTTTTGTTAAGGATAGAGCTATTTAGGTGCCAAAGAAGAAATAAAGGAAGAAAGGGGGAGAGGGAGGGAGGTAAGGAGGAATGAAAGAAGGAAGAAATGGAGAGAGGGAAGGAAGGAAAGAAGGGAGGGAGGGAGGGAGGGAGGAAAGAAGAGCAAAGTGCTAAACAGGCTACCTACAAATATTTTAAGTAGACTAGCATATGACCTCACATCTGCAAGCTATCCATAGAGGAATATATTATTTCTATAACAAAATCATTTTAAACTTAGAATTCAAATACAGAACCAAACCATCATATAATTTTGAAGGCACAAAAAATATTTTCAAATTACAAAGATTCTGTAGAAAGTTTACTTCTCACGGAACCCATTCCTAAGGAGTTACTAGATGACATACTTCACTAAATAACAGCAACAGGGACTTCCTTGGTGGTCCAGTGGAAAATAATCCTCCTTACAATGCAAGGGATGTGGGTTCGATTCCTGGTCAGGGAACTAAGATCCCACATGCCGTGGGGCAACTTAGCCCACGCACCACAACTACTGAGCTTGCACGTCTCTACTAGAGAGGCTGTGTGCTGCAAACTACAGAGCCCACGCGCCCTGGAGCCTGCTCGCTGCAACAAAGATCCTGCACGTCTCAACTAAGACCTGACGCAGCCCAAAATAAATAAATAATCTTAAAAAAAAAATCTTAAAAAAATTAACAACAAAGTTGGAAAAAAGCCATCATGGAATTCAAGAAATAATGGAAAGTAATGAAACCAGTAAGATCATGAAATTTTACTTCTATATGGCTTTGAAGCATAATACGACTTAAGAAACCATTACTCTAAAAGTAGAGGAATCATGGTTTTAAAATAATAAAAATCTGCAAATAACGATGTCACATGCTTTTCAGAAAATCAATGCAATGAGTAGACAAAAAGAGGGACTGAAAGTGCCAAACCACTGCCTGTTCAGCTTCTGAGGGCAGCAGTAAAAAAGATGGATTGTCAATGTTGATAGAAAAACACAGAGTTACCAATTTGGGTAATAATAATAAGATGTATAACTTTCAAACCACAAAAATATTGAAAAAGGAAGGATAGAAGGGATGGGGGAGAAGGAGGAAAGGAAACAGGAAAAGAAACAAGAACACTTAATAGGTTAAAATAAAAGTAAAATAAATGGGAAACGTACATCAAGGTAAGAAATATAATACTAAATATTTCAATTAATGCAGTAAAAATAAATGGGTTAAATCCAGTGTGTGTGTGTGTGTGTGTGCGTGTGAGCAGGAGACAGAGATTCTTAGACTGACCTTAAAACAAAAACAGAAATGAAATTTAGCTGTACACTGTTTACAGAATACACACATAAATCAAAATGACACAAAAATGGAAAATAATGGGGTAGAAACAGATAAACCAAGTAAATGCTAGCACTTTGGAACTATTAATGTCAGCCAAAACATAATCAAGCAGAAAACATATTTTGTTTAAAAGATACAAATAAGAGAAGTGCCTTCTGTGGAATAGGGAGAGACAGAGAGAGGAATATAAGGGTGGCTCGACATACAAAATTTGATCAATATAATACAGCACATTTACAGAATGAGGGACAAAACGAACACGATTATCTCAATTGATGCAGAAAAGGTATTTGACAAAATTCAACACCCTTTCATGATTAAAACAAACAACACTCAACAAAGTAGGAAGAGAAGGAAATTATCTCAACATAACAAAAGCCATATGTGAAAAACTCAGAGTGAGCATCACACTCAATGAAAGCTTTTCCTCTAAAATCAGGAACAAGGCAAGAATGCCCAGTTTCACCATTTGTATTCTACATAGTTGTAAGCTCTAGCCAGAGAAATTAGGCAAAAATAAATAAATAAAAGAGATCCAAATTGGAAAAGAAGTAAAATTATCTCTGTTCACTTATGATATGATCTTCTATGTAGAAAACCCTAAAGATTACTCACACACACACACACACACACACACACACATGCTGTTAGAACTAATCAATGAATTCAGGAAGCAACAGGATATAAAATCAATACACAAAAAACAGTTGCATTTCTATACACTAGAATGAACAATCTGAAAAAGAAATGATAAAAACAATTCCATTTACAACAGCATCAAAAAGAATAAAATACTTAGAAATTAAGTCAACCAAGAAGGTAAAAGACTTGTACAATGAAAACTATAAAACGTTGCTGAAAAATACTAAACAAGATATAAATAAATGGAAACACATTCCATATATATTGATTGGAAAACTTAATATTGTTAAGATGTCAATACTACGCAATGCAATCTACAGATTCAATGCAATCCTTATCAAAATCCCAACGTCATTATTTGAGAAATAGAAAAACTCATTCTAAAATTTCTATGGAATCCCAAGTGAACTTGCATAGCCAAAACAAGTTTTTATAAGAAGAACAAAGCTTTGGAACTCAAAATTCCTGATTTCAAAACTTACTACAAAGTTACAGTAATCAAAACAGTGTGGTACTGGCACAAAGACAGACATACAGACCAATGGAATAGAATAGACAGCACAGAAATAAACCCTTGTATATATGATCAAATTATTTTTGACATGGCTGCCAAGACCATTCAATGGGAAAAGGATAGTGTTATCAATAAATGGTGCTGGGAAAACTGGATATCCACATACAAAAGAATGAAGATGGATCCTTACCTAACATCATACACAAAAATAAACTCAAAACGGAGCCAAGGCATAAATGTAAGACCTAATACTATAAGACCTAAAACTCTTAGAAAAAAGCATAGGTAAAAATCTTCACAAATTGGATTTGGCAATGATTTCTTGGATATGACATCAAAGGCACGGAAAACAGAATAAAAATTTTTAATTGGATTTCATGAAAAGTAAAAAATTTTGTACATCAAAAGACAGTATCAACAGAGTAAAAAGATACCCTATGGAAAGGGAGAAAGTATTTGCAAATCATATATCTGATAAGGTATTAATACCCAAAATACAGAGTACAACAACATAAAATTTAACAACATGAAAACAAACAACCTCGTTCAGAAATAGGCAAGGGGAAACTGGAACACTTGTGCATCGCTAGTGGGAACGTAAAGTGGTACAGCTACTGTGGAAAACAACATGGCAATTCCTCAAAAAAATTAAAAATAATATTGCCACATTTTCAGCAATTTCAGTTCTTGGCATATACCCAAAATAGTTGAAAGCATGGTCTTGAAGAGATATTTGTACACCCATGTCAATAGCAGCATTATTCACAACAACTAAAACTTGGAAGCAACACAAGCGTCTATCAATGAATGAAGAAGTATAATGTGGTATAACCATACAATGGAATATTATTCAGCCTTATAAAGGAAGGAAATTCTGCAATATTCTTCAGTATGGATGAACCTCAAGGACACTATGCTAAGTGAAATATCTAGTCACAAAAAGACAAATATGAAATGATTCCACTTACATGAAATACTTAAGATAGTCAAAATCATAGAGACAGAAGTTAAAATGACAGTTGCCAGGAACTGGGGGGAAATAAATGGGGAGTTACTGTTTACTGGGTGTAAGATTTCAGTTATACAAGATGAAAAGAGTTATGGAGATGGACAGTGGTGATAGTTGCACAACATTATGAATATATATATAATATCACTGAGCTGTACACTTTACAATGATTAAGATGGTAAATTTTATATTATGTGTATTTTGCCACAATGAAAAAAATTAGAAAAAAAGAGATGCTCAACTTCCTTTATAATTAATCAAATAAAAATTAAAACAACAACAAAAAAGGTAGAGATCAAAAACACTGTAACAGAAGTTAATAATGTCTTTGATGTGTTAATTAGTAGACTGGATATGTCTGAGAGAAGAATCACTGAGCTTGAGGATATGTCAATAGAAACTTCCAAAAGCAAAGAGAAAAAAGACTGAAAAAAAAATGGAACAGAACATCCAAACACTGTGGAACAAATACAAAAGGTATAACATACACATAACAGAAATATTAGAAGAAGAGAGATAGAAAAAGTACACAAAAAATATTTGAAACAATAGTGACTGAGAATTTTTCCCAAATTAAAGTGAGACACCGAACAACAGACCAGGAAGCTGGGAACACCAAGCAGAATAAATGCAAAAACAAAAACAAAAGAAACAAACAAAAACCCAAAACCCTACACTTAGGCATATCATTTTCAAAGGGCAGAAAATCAAAGATAAAGAAAAAATAGTGAAAGAAGCCTTCAGGAAAAAATCTTACCTATAAAGGAACAAAGATATGAATTATATCAAATTTTTCCCCTGAAACCATGCAAGCAAGAAGAGAGTGGAGTGAAATATTTAGAATGCTGAGAGAAAAAGGAAGCCAACAACCCAGAATTCTGTATCCTGCAAAATTATCCTTCAAAAGTGAGGGAGAAAGACTTTCTCAGACAAACAAAAATTGAGGGAATTTATTGCCAGTAGACCTGCAAGAAATGTTAAAAGAAGTTCTGTAGAGAGAAGGAAAATGATATAGGTCAAAAACTCAGATTTTTGTAAAGGAAGAGCATTGGAGAATGAGTAAGTGAAGGTTAGATAAAAGCTTTTATTTTTCTTACTCTTATTTGTTCTAACAGATAACAGTTTGTTCAAAATAATAATGGCAACAATGTATTTTTGTGTATGTTTATGTATGCTTATGTATAAGTGAAGTGAATCACAGCAGTGATAAAAGGGATGAGAGGAAGGAATTAGGAATATTTTGGTTTTATAAGGCACTTGTATCACCCATGAAGCAGTATAAGGGTATTCAGAAGTGGACTTGGATTAGTTGTAAATGCATATTGCAACCACTAGAAAAAGTTTAAAAAGTATAATTGCTATGCTAAGAAAGGAGAGAAAATGGAATCATTTAAAATGCTTGATTAAACCCACAAAAGGCAGTAAAAGAGTGGGAGACAAAAATAAGAACAAAGAACGAGGGCAACAAACAGAAAACAGTAACAAATATAGGAGATATTAATCAAACTATATCAATAACCACTTTGAATGTCAATGGTCTAAATGTACCAATTGACGTTTAGATTACACAGATTAGCAGTGGATCAAAAACAAGACCAAACTATATGTTGACAACAAATAATCCTCTTAAAATACAAAGACACATATAGATTAAAAGTAAAGGGATGGAGAGAGATATACCACGCTAACACTAATCAAAAGAAAGCAGGAGTAGCTCTATTAATTTCACACAGAGCAAACTGCACAGCAAGGAGTTTCTCAAGGATAAATAGGGTCATTAGATAAAGGGGTCAATTCTCTAAGATGATATAATAATCCTTAATGTGTTCACATCTAACAACACAGCATCAAAATGCATAAGGCAAACACTGATCTGCAAGGAGAAATAGATGAATCCACTTATATAGTGAGAGATTTCAACATCCCTGTATCATAAGTAGACAGATCCAGTAGGCAGAAAATCAATAAGGCATAGTTGAACTCAACAGCACCATCCATCAACTGGATGTAACTGGCGTCTATAGACACATTTATCCAGCAACAGCGGAATACACGTTCTTCTCAAGCTCACATGGAACTTCCACTAAGATGGAACACTTTCTAGGCTATAAAACACACCATAACATATTTGAAAGAATAGAAATCATACATGCTTTCAGATGACATTGGAATTAAACTACAAATTAATAACAAAAAATAGCTGGAAAAATAGCTAGTGTGGGATGCTGGTAGCTGGGGGGAGCCGTGCATATGTAGGGCAAGGGACATATGGGAACTCTGCTTTTTGCTCAGTTTTGCTGTGAACCTAAAACTGCTATAAAAAATAAAGTAGAGGGAAGAATTAATACAGAAGCAAAAATTAAATAGAAACATTACCAATAAAAATGTAGACATATTATCAATAAAACCAACATCTTAAAAGTAGCAAGTGTGATCAAGAACATTAGCTGAAGATTTCTGAACCTTCTAAAAACGACTAACATTATAAACATATATTTATATCAAGCATGTCTGCTATTACTCAATCCAGAAACAGTGCCATTTAAGCAAAGTAAGCAGAGAAAGAGAGGTAGTGCCAGACTCTGATGAAGAATACAATGACAGAATTGTCTTATAATTTGAAACATTTGGAGAAAAATAGCCTATGAGAATTAAATGTATTCAATATACTGGAGTCAAAATCATCGAACAATTTAGTTTTAAAAGTTTGGTGGAAAATGAAGTGCAATTTAAAATCCTTTATTTTAACTGAGTGTTTCCAGAAAACAGTTCTCTCTCCTCACAAAAAGAAGCCTAATATAATCTCATCTTTAAGCTCTAAACTGATTTTAAATCAAAAACATAAAAGTAAATAATTTTAAAGCCTTAAATTAACTCAGCTTCACAAACTATTTGTGGCATCCTCATTTTATCTGTAATGCCTCTATTCAGTCCTCCAAACTTCTCTTTAAAATGATGAAGGCATACCACAGAAGGAAGCAGTCCTCTTCCAAACTGCGAGAGCAACTATGCTTCCATTTTCTCCGCCTCCGGCGAAATCAACCCTTGTGGGTGCTGAACTGTAATTTGGTCCTGAGCACTGTTGCGCAGTCTGTCTGTTGTCTTCAGTATAAATAGGCCATTTCAGAACAGAAAGGCTCAGATCTAATAAAAATGTGATGTGGCTGAACTTTGCCAAAAAAGAAAAGAAACAAAAAAAGAGACAGTGACAGACAGAGAAAGGAGGAAGATGGCAAAAAAAAAAAAAAAAACCCAAAACAAACAAACACCAGCAACCAAAAAATAAAACCAAAAACAAAAACCCCACAGGCTGTAAAAATTCTCAAAAAATTGGACAGTGTCAAGGCTTTGATGGTGACCTTCACTGCAGAAATTCTCAGATAACTGAAGAGCTGCTGCCCTCTCATGGAGAACTGAAAGATCTCATTTAGAAGCATTGATTCTGCAATCACACATTTACATCCTGCCTTCTCTTTTATTGGACTATTAAAAAAAAAAAGGCACAAACATTTTCTATAGAAAATGCCCATTCTTCTTGATACATAATTTTCCTTTAAAAATAATTAATTTAAATTTTGATGACCCTGGTATTATATAGCACAGGCATATGAAAGCACTAAAATATAGAATTTCACTTTAAGTTTTTATTTGGATTTAGATGTCAAACTCTTTGCCCCACACACGACTGTGGAGAGAAACAGTCTGATGTGACAGGTTACAATTCTGCCCTGAACACACACTTTACAAATCTAACAGTGAAATTTCAAAGTTTAGAGAGCAGCACAGTTGAAGGTTATCTTCTTGCCCCATGTCCACCTTCCCTGCAACATCCTGATTGAAAAATCAAAAATCTTTCCTTCTTATCTTTTGTATTGTTGCCTTCCCAATTTCAGGTCTTATCTCAAGCCGTGCGATCCTAGCAATAGAAATGGGCAAGCTCAAGACCTAAAGTACAATAATAAATTCACTTCCAAGGAACTTTCATATCTTAGTAGCAGAGCAAAGCAACATGCCTTTTTCTGCAGGGGAGGATAATATGCTATAGTGTGCATTTTGATCAAGGGAAAAAATGACCTCAAAATCTAATTTTTAAATTGTCTGTCTTGTTCTACTATAATAGAATATAAATTCCAGGAAAGTAGGGAACCTGTCTGTCTTGTTCTAGGTTGTTAGGCAATTTGAAATACTTCTATGTGAATTAGAAAATTAACACTGGTTTACACAGTGACAGCCATCATTTTTCCACTAGCACTTGTGCCTTGGTTGCATTTCTAAGTTTTTCAAAACATTTGATGCCATGTGGATAAAAATTTCTCCATCCATCCACAAAATAAGATTGGTTTTCTTTTAAATTTGAATTCAAAGAGGATAAAGTTTTAGAAACTACTGTATTTACTTCAGTCTCTATTTTCAAATACTAACCTAATACTTATCCTTTATAAGACACATTCTTGAAAAAAAAGAAAAGCTCTTTTTATCCAGTTTTACTGGAAATATATTAGATATTGTAAGACATTTAAAATGTATATCATGATGATTTGATATAAATATACATTGTGAAAGGATTCCTCCCATCTAGTTAAATGACGAATCTAACATGTAATTTATACAAATGATATTTATCACTGGAGCTTGAAATGGGATTTCCAATAGCTGCATCTTAATCACTTAGAAACTAAGTGAGTTTTGGTATTTCCATATCCTCTTTGAATGCTTCAATAAGGAACTCTTCTCCATCAAATTTGTGTAAAAAGTAAGGCTTTTCTAACTTTGTTCACCTACTTTTGACCCCACTCCAGTGCTGTACTCTTTTGAGCTTGCACTTAGACATTAACATGGTTTTAAAACAAATCTGAATTCCTGTATTGTGCACATTCTTCAAATTTTTCCGAAGTTGGAAGAGAAAATCTAAAGGAAAAAGTCTATTTTTGATTTTATCTCCAAGTATAGAAATTGAAGAAATCTCCAAAAATAAATTTTATACACACACACACAGTAGAACTTCAATGGGTATTCGTCATATTATTCTTTATAACATATATACATTACCCATATTTTCTTATAAACGTGAAAAAAATTAATGAAATAAAAACAAGAGTACAGGGTTGCAATATTATCAGATTAAGCAAAATTCAAGGTCCAAATGAATTAAACAAGATAAAGGGGCGTTTATGTAATGATAAAAGGTTCAAGCATAAAGAATATGTACATTCTGTTTCCTTATGGACTAAATAACATAAAGCTAAAACATGTAGCTCTACAGGAACTTGATAAAATCATCTATCATGATAATATCCTTTAACTCTTTCAGAATTTGACAGCTCCAATACACAAAATAACAATGTTATAGAAGATGTGAAAGATACATTTTTTTTTTTAATTTTTATTTTTTTGCGGTACGCGGGCCTCTCACTGTTGTGGCCTCTACCGTTGCGGAGCACAGGCTCCGGACGCGCAGGCTCAGCGGCCATGGCTCACGGGCCCAGCCGCTCCGCGGCATGTGGGATCTTCCCACAAATATATCTATTAAGTAAAATATGGGGCTTCCCTGGTGGCGCAGTGGTTGAGAGTCCGCCTGCCGATGCAGGGGACACGGGTTCGTGCCCCGGTCCGGGAAGATCCCACATGCCGCGGAGCGGCTGGGCCCGTGAGCCATGGCCGCTGAGCCTGCGCGTCCGGAGCCTGTGCTCCGCAACAGGAGAGGCCACTGCGGTGAGAGGGCCGTGTACCGCAAAAAACAAACAAACAAACAAACAAACTTTGTTCTCTGTAAATGATGTGTATTAAATTTCTAATATCCATGAAGCATTTTAAAAAATGAATCAAAATTCCAACTCTATTATTTATTAGCTGTGTGACCTTGGAAAAGTTACTTAATTTTTCTGAGTTTCTATTTCCTTCTCTGTAAAATAAAAACTGTCACACCTGCTCACTGGATTGTTGTGACAATTTAATAATTTTTTTCTACCACTCTTAGAGACATCTGTAACACATGTGTCTTTACATAATGTATTCCATGCAGTACAGTGTGGTGAATGCATTTGAAGTTTAATGATTAATGAGTGAAAGCCAAGCACAGGAACTGGCACCTAGGAGATGGTAAATAATAGCGTTTTTTTTCTTTCTGTAATTATCTCTCTTCTTGGTACCATCTTCCCCAACTTGCATACTAGTCCTTTTCATTCACATCACAGCTCTCCTCTACTTGGGAAATTTAAATGCTCTGAACTCAGCAACCCCACACACTGCAACAGTGTGCCAGGTAAACTGCTCTTGCCCTTGGTTGCCCTGGGCTATACAACTGCAAATCTAAAATAAGTAATGATAAAATATGAACAAACCAAACAGTAATAAAAAAATTCTTGGCCACCAAGAAAACCTTAAAGAATCCCCCAAAATACAGAGATTTTATGTTCCACATTCTCTAACCATGATTGAATTGTAAGCTAGAAGTTTACAAGAAGAAAAACTAACCTAAAGAGAAAAAAACAAAGTCCTTACAATATGAAATTAAGACACTCTGAATAGTTTCCTACGCAAACATATAATTAAAATACATTACAAATAAAAGAACACTTGATATCAAAATATCTGGAACATAGCTAAACTATATACAGTAGAGAATATTTAAATGTTTCTATTACTAAAAAAGACTGACAATAAATAAGTATGCAACTAAAGAACACTTTATAAAATTATAATAAATCAAAAGAAAGCCGGAGAATTAAGAATCAAGGATGACCCAGCCCCCCACACTCCTTGGGGGTCTGGGTCATCATCCTTAATGATGCCCAGCCCTTCTGGGCATCACACAAATTTTTCATAGCAGCTTTGTTTGTAAAGCCCCAAATTGGACAATTAAAATGCCCTATAATAGGTGAATGAGTAAATGAACCGTGTACAGCCATATTATTAATTACTACTTAGCAATAAAAATAAAAGAACTGTTGATACATGCAACAACTTGGATGCATCTGAAGGGCATTGTGCTGAGTGAGAAAAAGCTAATCTTAAAAGGTCACATACTGTATGATTCTAGTTACATATTGGGTTGGCCAAAAAGTTCCTTCAGTTTTAAAGTAAAAATAAAAGACACATTTTTCGTTTTCACCAAGAACTTTATTGACCAACGTATTCACCCTTGTGTTCCACTACCTTCTGCCATTTCTCAGGCAACTTCATAATTCCATCTTCCCAAAACTTTTATCTTTTTGAGCAAAGAACTCTTCCAGGTGCCTTTTACAGTCTTCCAGGGAATTGAAAGTTTTTCCATTGAGAGAACTTTGTAAAGAATTTTGTAAAGAATAAATGGAAATCCAAAGGTGCAGTGTCTGGTGAATACGGCAGATGAATCAGAACTTCCCAGCCGAGCTGTAGCAGTTTTTGCCTGGTCGTCAAAGAAATATGCGGTCTTGCGTTATCCTGATGGAAGATTGTGCATTTTCTGTTGACTAATTCTGGACACTTTCCATCGAGTGCCACTTTCAGTTGGTCTAATTGGGAGCAGTACTTGTTGGAATGAATTGTTTGGTTTTCCGGAAGGAGCTCATAATAGAGGACTCCCTTCCAATCCCACCATATACACAGCATCACCTTCTTTGGATGAAGACCGGCTTTTGGTGTGGTTGCTGGTGGTTCATTTCACTTGCCCTACGATCTCTTCCATTCCACATTATTGTACAGTAACCACTTTTCATCACCTGTCATAATTTGTTTTAAAAATGGAACATTTTTGTTACATTTAAGTAGAGAATTCCATGGGGAAATATGATCAAGAAAGTTTTTTTTGCTTAATTTATGTGGAACCCAAATATCAAAGTGATTAACATAACCAAGCTGGTGCAAATGATTTTCAGCACTTGACTTGGATATTTTGAGTATGTTGGCGATCTCCTGTGTGTTATAACATTGATTGTTCTCAATTAATATCTCGATTTGATCGCTGCCAACTTCAACTGGTCTATCCGACCGTGGAACATCCTCCAATGGGAAATCTCCAGTGCGAAACTTCGCAAACCACTTTTGACACGTTTGATCAGTCACAGCACCTTCTCCATACATTGCACAAATCTTTTGTGTGTGTGTTTCAGTTGGGTTTTTAACCTTTCTTGAAATAATAAAGCGTAATATGCCAAAAATGTTGTTTTCTTGCATCTTCAATATTAAAACTGCTACACAAAAATTCACCAGTTTTGATGTTTTTTTTTAATGCACGCTATGACAGCTGTCACAATACAATCTAACAAACTTGTTTCGAATGAAGTTAAAGACAGCCAAGTACTACTAGAGCCATCATACGGAAAACCAAACAAACTTCTTGGCTAACCCAGGAGCATTCTCGAAATGACAAAATTATATAGTGGAGAACACACTGGTTGCTGGGGGTTAGGGATGATGGGGGAAAGGGGAGGCATGACTATAAGAGGATAGAACAGGAGAGAGCTTTGTGTGATGGAACTATTCTGTATCATAAATATGGTGGAGGTTACACTAATCTACATATGTGATAAAATGTAGAAATACACACACCTATTGGACCAACGTCAATCACCTGGTTTTGATATTATAGTCATGTAGGATGTAACCACTGGGGGAGACTGGGTGAAGGGTGCATGGGACCTCTCTGTACTATCTTTGCAACTTCTTGCAAATCTATAATTATGCCAAAATAAAAAGGTTTTTTTAAAAATAAAGGATAAAATTATTAAGTAGAATTTAAAATATTGATAAAATAAAATCTTGTTCTTTGAAAATACAAATAAAACATATTAAACCCCAACAAATCTGACCATACAAGAGAGAAAATGACAATACATAGTTAGGGGATAAGAAACAAGGTAAAACCCCAACTACAGAAGAAATTAGGAGACCTTATATATTCATCTATTTATATATGGCAATAAATTTGAAAATTTATGGTAAACTCATCTACTATAGGCCACTTTTCTAGCTAGGGCCTCCCTGGATGGCCACACAGCTTGTGCTCACTGAATTCACTCCCATAAAAGACGCCAGAAGTCTACAGGGTGGAGGGGGAAACACAATTGTATGCATGAGCTGCCCTTTTCTTGGTGCTGAGGACAGATCAATTTACAAGATTCCCTTGAGATAGCTTATAGATGCAAGAGCTACAAACATGTAAGTTGAATCCAGTAGAATATTTTTAAAAAATACAATTCAGACAAGTAAGATATATTCCTAGTATGTAAGGATGGTTTTGCAACAAGAAATCTTCAACATGATTCCTACATTAAACAAAACAATGAAACCATTTGCTTGTATCAATAGGTGGCAAAAAATAAAATAAAATTGAAAACATTCAGCTGCCATTCTTCATAAGACTGAATTCAAATATTAAAAGTAGGGATGTAAACCAATATTCTAATTAGGCTATTTATTGAAATAAAGAAAAAAGCAAATAGTACATTAAAAGGCAAAATACTGAAACTATTGCCATAAAATCAGGATCAGATAAAATTATCTTTACTCACACATATTATTATGAACCTAGATAATAAGAAACACTAAAGAGATTAGTATTAATAAATTCATTAAGATGATGTTTGTAAGAAACATATAAACTAATTTTTCTTTATTACAGAGAAAAAGAAATAAGAAAAAAACCCATGATATACTATAGTAAGAATAAAATGCCTAGGAATATATTAACAAACATAGCTAGGGGGTTTATATGAAGGAGATTCTAAAATTTTATTGAAAGACATAAAGCAAGAACTCAGTAAATGGAAAGATATGCCATGTTTCTGGATGGGAAGACTTTTTAAAATGTCAGATTGTAAGTTAATACATAAATATAACGAGGCTCCTGTCAGAATTCCAAAGAACTTTATTTTGTAACTGGATAAAATGATTGCTGAGATAAGATGTTAAAAAAAATTGCAAGGGGGAAAACGATTTATAAATATATTGCAAATCAAATCATTATTTGGACTACATTTGTGGAACAGAATAGAATCTAGAACTAATTCAACTGTGTATCTATTGATTGAAGAAACATCCATGACCCGTCTAGTACTTGGGCCTCTTCACCCCACATCAGGCACTCATACATGTTTGTAACTGTGGTCTACTCCCAGAATCTCACTAGCAAGCATCTCTCCACTGGTGCCTGTCTTTCTAGCTCACTTGCCTTGATATATCCATTCCAAAATATTTGACCCTACTGGGAACACCCATCCTTTGGTTCTACAGTTTCCCCCCATCAACAATTTCTTGTTGACCTTGCTAGTTAACAATGGCTGTTCATTTATATGTGGAATCTAAATAATACAACTAGTGAATATAACAAAAAAGCAGCAGACTCACAGATATACAGAACAAACTAGTGGTTGCCAGTGGGGAGAGAAAAGTGGGGGGGGCAGTATAAGGGTAGGGTATT
Source organism: Globicephala melas (assembly GCF_963455315.2). Classification (NCBI taxonomy): domain Eukaryota; kingdom Metazoa; phylum Chordata; class Mammalia; order Artiodactyla; family Delphinidae; genus Globicephala; species Globicephala melas. Next base: position 149,878 of record NC_083315.2, on the reverse strand, counting down.
ACAAGGTACATACTATTAGGTATAAAATAAGCTATGAGGATATACTATACAATATGGGGAATATAGCCAATATTTTATAATAATTATATATGGAGCATCACCTTTAAAAATTGTGAATTACTATATTGTACAACTGTAATTTATATAATAATGTACAGTAACTATACTTCAATTAAAAAAATGGCTCCAGCGTAGGAGGGTACCCCCAAGCACGTGAGTTTGTTTGTATGTCCTCCCAAAAACATGTTAAAAGTATATTAAAGAAATTGAAGAACAAATCTTCTTAGCAGTGAGGAACATTATTATTCTAGATTTATGCAAAATGGAGAAAAGGTGAATGGCTCTATTGGATAAAAGAGGAGAAACTGTAGGTCTAGAATTCGCAGGTGGAGAATACAAGAGGCCAGAGCCATTCTGCCGGGGGTCACAGAGGAAGCCCCAGGCAGTGTCAGGCATAGTGGAGATGGGAGGAAGAAGGGGACCAAACATTGTACACAAGGGAACTTTTGGATGTCCTGGTAATAGGAAGGTTCCAGATCTTGTGATAGCGGTTTCATAAGTGTATGTATTTATTAAAACCCATCAAATTACAGTCCTAAAATGGGTGAATTTATTTTATGTAAAATATACTTCAATAAAGATTTTTTAAATTGCCTTAGGAACTTATCCTCCACAGATACGAAACAACACATACGGTTATTCACTGCCCATTCACAGGCAACTGGTTGAATAAACTGTGCAACCCAGGACAATGGAGGACTTGCAACCATAAAAAAAAAAGAGGAAGAACGCTACAAACTGAGGATACATGGAGTGATTTTTCAGGTTACACTGTTAAGTAAAAAAGCAAGATTCAAGAGTGTCTACAGATGCTACCTTTTGTATAAGAAATGGAAAAAAAGAATACTGCATAATTTTTGCAAAAACAAACATAGGAGGAATAAACCAGAACCTATTGATAACGACTACATATGGGGAAGGCAAGATCACAATGGGGTCAATAGGTTTGGGAACGTGACTTGTCTGATTTAGCTTTTTATCTGGTATTGACTTTTGAGCCATGTGAAATGTTTTAATTATTCAAGACTAAATTAAAAGGGGTGAAAAAAGTAACCCTAAAATTGAATATATGCAGGAACAAATGAACTTATATCAAATAGATAGTAAGACCACATAGAAAAATATGTATTCAAGTAATTTGAACACTTTACATCCGTAGTGAGATAAACACCTTAAGGTTAAAAAGAATGCAAGTGAATTTTGACGTTTTCTTAGCAGGTTCATGCTTGGTAGATCTACTGGTATTATAACTCTGAAGTCATTTTGTAAAGAGTGATTTATTCGTATTTCTATTCATGAAAAGTGAACTGTGCAAGAGGTACGTGTAAACAGACATGTTTATTAATGTACATGGTTATTTATGCTCTCTATCCAGCACTGCAAGATTTATTAGTGTTGTTTTAGAGAAAACTTAGATGTTGTTTGTGTTTCTAACCGAAAAAAGGTGGTATGAGTGTGACACACAGGAATATTTAAGTAGCTTAAAATTCCTAGTGAAGGAAATATGGCTAAAGGCACATGAATCTCAAGAGGACAGCTGCCTCGTGGCCAGGAGCCTGTCCTATTTCCTGACACGGTGGCAGGTGCAGACTTCAGAGGCTGGGACATGCAGGATGCCTTAGAGCCTGACGTGGGGTTGGCTGTCAACATCTAGGTCTTCACAACGCAGGGAACCTGGCAGCATCCTCAACAGGTGCCTCATTTGCACTTATTGGCTCTCCTTAGAAATCACTGTATCATTTATTTCCAGTTCACTCTTCCATGCCAGTTTTTGCCTGTTGAAAAGACCAAAGAGACAAACTGCTTGCAGAAGAAAAAAGGAAAATTCACATATACACGTATGGAATGAGAAACTATAACCTTAGAAAAATAATTTTCAAATGAGTATACCCAATTTTGTTCCAGAAAAAATTTAAATCTCAAAAGGAAAAAAACCCCACTGTTTTCTCTATGTGAATTATAAAAACTGACTTAAGAATAGAAAAACTAAGACGACCAATAATCATGATATGCTAATAATAGCTAAGCTTATTGAAGTGTACTGTGTCAAGCTTTATACTCCCTAATTCATTTAATGCCCAGAACAACCCTACAAAGTATTGAGACTATTATTATCCCATTTTCAATTTGAAGAAACTGAGAACCAAGTCTAGGAAACTTACAACAAACAGGCAATACCCATTTTTAAAATTAAGTATTCCAGCATGTAGAAAAAGATAGAATCCCCAATTTTATGAATCTTGCAAAACATGAGGTTAGCACCAACAGAAACAATAGCCAAGTCTCACTATGACTACGTAAGAAAAAAGCAGAAAGCGGTGGAAAGCTCTCCTAGGGAGAGCTCGGCCTGTGGAATTCTAAGAAGACCCCTGGCCTTGGAGAGGCTGGGAGGGCTGGTCGAGGAGCTAGCTGCATGTTAGTTGCCTCTTTGGAAGGCCGCAGACCCTAACAGCAGTTGTGAAATGGGGGGCTCCCTCCAAACACTTTGTCAAAAAGAGATTCAAAATGATATTAGAAACAAAACAGATGGCTGTAATTTCCTCTGAATAAATATATGTATTAAAATTACAAATTACATTTTTTCTATTTTACCTAGAAAACAAAGAAACCTTATTTTATTTTATTTTATTAATTAATTAATTTTTGGTTACGTTGGGTCTTCGTTGCTGTGCCTGGGCTTTCTCTAGTTGCAGTGAATGGGCGCTACTCTTCCTTGCGGTGCGCAGGCTTCTCTCATTGCAGTGGCTTCTCTTGTTGTGGAGCATGGGCTCTAGGCACACGGGCTTCAGTAGTTGTGGCTCGTGGGCTCTAGAGCGCAGGCTCAGTAGTGGTGGCTCACGGGCTTAGTTGCTCCATGGCATGTGGGATCCTCCCGGACCAGGGCTCGAACCCATGTCCCCTGCACTGGCAGGTGGATTCTTAACCACTGCACCACCAGGGATGTCCCAAGAAACCTTATTTTAAACCAAAGTACCAAATTAGTCAGCTGGATAGACAGAAAAGTCAACAGCTTTTCCTTATTAGCAACAAGTTCATAGATTCTGAAATGAGAAGACCAACTCTACACACACACACACACACACACACACACACACACACACACACGAGTTCTTAGGAATAGTTTTGAAAAAGAAGGTTCAGGACCTATGTAAAGAAAACTATAAATATAAAAACAGTATAAAATCTGAATAGACAGAAAGATATCTCATTTCCTAATGGCAAGTCTTACCATTAAATTATCAGTTTTCTCATAATTAACATAGAAATATTTATCAGGTGATTCCAATTAGAATTCTAGTTTTTACAGACTGAAATGATTAAATTCTGAGTTTAAAAATTTTAATTATGCACTATTTCAAAGAAATTCAAAAGACAAACCACTAATTGTGACAAGACTTCAGGAATATATATTAGTGACAAAAGACTAGTATCCACATCACATTTTATAAAAGACCTCTATTAAAAAAAGGAACCACAAAAAGGAAAAATGGGCAAAGGATAAAGTGAAAGAATCATATGTAAAAAAACAAATTGAAAACAGTGAGAAAGGACTTCCTTATCAGCCATGAACATATTATAGAGCCACTAACGTCAAAACCTTTGTTTTGCCAGGCCTCTGCTACAGTCTGATGGAACCCACAGAGCCCTTCTAAGAACGTTTTTTAAACATAAATGAAACACACGGGACTAAAGAAAACCAATTGCACTGAAATCCATAACCTTCTAAGGTGAAGAGAGCCCAAAATAGAAGACCAAAGTAGATTCTAGTACTTACGGGAATTTTATCTAGGGCAAGATTGGGGTAAGTGGGGTAAAGAAAGTTTATTTAATGTGTAGTACTGACACAACTGGCTACCCATATGAAAAATAAGATGGCTCCCTACTTTGTGTCATAAGCAAAAGTGAATTCTAAGTTATTAAGGATTTAAAAAGAAAAAAGTAAAACAAAAGTCTCAGAAGAGGTTAAGGAGATTGCATGTACAGTCTAAGAGCCGAGGAACCCAAAAGGCATAAAATATTAAAAAATAAATTGTAAGAAAAAATATAGCATAAACAAACTGAAAAACAAACACTGGGTTAGAAAAAAATGCTTAAAACTTACATATATATGGGTTAGTATCTGTACTATACAAAGAGCTCATATAACATCATAAAACCAGGAAAAAAATTGAACAGAAAAACTGACAAATGATATGAATAACCATTTCAAAAAAGAGTAACTCCAAATAGCCTACAAACATGAAAAAATGCTCTGCAGAAAATGCAAACTAATGTACATCAAAGTGGCAAAAATTAAATTTTGTGAACACCTCCTACTGCTGATGGGGAATGCAGGGGGAAAAACAATACCCTTACATATTGCTAGTAGAAATGTAAATTGTTACAGTTTTTTTTTGTTTTTTTTTTTGCGGTACGCGGGCCTCTCACTGTTGTGGCCTCTCCCGCTGCGGAGCACAGGCTCCGGACGCGCAGGCTCAGCGGCCATGGCTCACGGGCCCAGCCGCTCTGCAGCATGCGGGATCCTCCCGGACCGGAGCACGAACCTGTGTCCCCTGCATCGGCAGGCGGACTCTCAACCACTGCGCCACCAGGGAAGCCCTGTTACAGATTTTTGGAAAGCAATTTATAAGATCTATCAAAACTAGAAAATACATACACTTTCTTTGGCCCATAGATCCAACTCTTAAATATCTTATCCCATAGAAACAAAACGATATGTGTACAAGGATACTTATTGCAGCACCATCTGCAAAGGCCAAAATGGAAACAATATAAGTGCCCATTCCTAGAAGAATGGTTAAATAAACTGTGATAATCCATACCATGGAATATTAACATTGTACAATCATTGAAATAAATAGATAATAGATGCATCCAAGTTGGCTTAGAGGTATTTTCACAGTCTACTGTTAGGTAAGAACAGCAACATGCAGAGATGATTATACAGACAATCTCATTCTTGTAAAATAATGTATATATACATACTTGCATACGATTAAAGAGGCATGGAGAAATACAGAAAGGGTATACATGCCAGGTTGTAACAATGATTATCTCAGGTGGGAAAGGGGAAGAGTGAGTGTTGGGATGACAGAGGAAATTAAACCAAAAAACATGAGACCCTATAAAATAAGGAGTCCTTAAAATTATATATATGTATATATCCACAAATAAATATATGAAATAACCTCACTAAAATATTAAGTTACTTAAGAATAATGGTTTTTCAAGTGATAGTCATCAACATACTGAATTCAATGTACAAAGAGCCCCTACAAAGACCATATACACTCACAGAGCATACATTTGGTTACAAGAAAAAAAATCCAACTCAAACTGGCTTCAACCAAAAGGGAATTTATTGGCTCACATAAGTGAAAAGTCCAGAAGTGTAGCTAACTTCAGGTCCAGTTTGATCCAGGGGCTCCAGATTGCATCAAGGGTCCAACTTGGACACACTTTTATTTTCTTAGTACCGCCCTCAGGCTGGCGCCTTTAAATAGAAGAGCTGGCTGCAGCAAGTTCAGGATCACCACATCTCCAAGAAAGTGTCTTCCTCTGCAGTTCCTGAGGGAGCCTCAGCAAACACCTTATAACTAAGTAGCCTCATCTGAACCATTTACTGTGGGGACTTGGGGGGAAGTGGCACTGGTTAAAGACAACCACGTCAGCTCCAGAGCTGAAGGTGCGACAGTCCCATCCAAACTGCATGTGTGATGATGGAGGGCAGTTATCCAAAGAAAAAGTGGGAGGTGGATGCCAAATGGGCAAGCACAACATAACAGGAACGAGGAATGAAAGAAAATAATACAAATATCCAATAAAATGTTAAAAGTGCCCAACCACACTAGTAATCAAAGAAATACAAATAAAATTACATAGTTTATTGTTTATCAGGTTAATAAAAGAAAAAGAAACATTGCTTTTGTGTGTGAGAGAGAGATGGTGAGGGGGCAGCTCCTGTGAGAACAGAAGCTCACAGTACTATTGGAAACGTTTGTGACAAAACAGTTGTAACTGAGAGGCACTAAAGCAAACTTTATACCACTATCAGAAATGTTACTGATTCCTAAATATGAAACAAAAAGCTAGCAACAAACAGTAAAATTTAAAGCCCATAATGTAACAGAAGTTGAGCATGTTTCTTTTCCTCCAACCTGATAGATGTTCCCATTAAAAATGATAATAAAAAATAAAAACGGAGATTCCTGGGTAAATCTATATTCCTTAGCTCCAAGTGTTGACTCAGCTTATTTCTTTCTGTTCTCTTCCTTCAACATTTCCAGACAAAACCCAAGATGAAATCTATAGTTGATTACCCTCAGCATAGCTGGGGTCAGAACTAGTATATCTTCTAAAACTGATTAAATGCTTTTATTCCTATCTCTAACAAGGGAAAATAAATGAAGGACGCAAAAACTTCATAAGTATGACTGATGAAATGGACCCCAAAATATAGAAGCATAATGCTTGAATACTGAAAAGACCTACAAGCTGTTGGATCTGGAGGATTATCCCAGTTCACTTGAAAATCAGTTAGAAAAAATATATATTAAACTGTATTTAAAGACATTATAGATATGAGGTAGGTTTGTGCTATCCCACACTTAAAACAGAATCATGTAATCATGTATATTTCAAGTATGCAAATTACAATGAATCAAAATCAAGTCCAATTTCACTGTATTCAGTTAGAAAGCCAAGTGTGAATTTATAGATGGCAACTGAGTACTTGAAATGAAAACATCCCCTAGATTTCAATTTTGAGCTGAAAGGCTGTTCCCAGATTTAATAACTTTTCCCATATCCAATTACAAATAGGAAATTAAGGTGCCCTAAGTCTCCTGATTTTGTACCTTTACTAAGTCAGAGATTTTCACTAAGAGACCACCTACTCTACTACCTTAACTTCTAGGTCAAATGATTTACACAGTTGGTTTACATCAATGGGATTTACTCTATAACCAAAAATCCTGAAAATCTTCTATTACACATAACAAAAGAATGATAAACCTGCTATGTTAAAACAAAAACTAGCCGTAGCAGAGGGAGCGGTGGTTAAGAGTATGGACTCAGGAGTGAAAATGCCTTGACTGGAATCCAGCTCCATCACTGACTAGCTCTGTGATCTTTGGGAAGTTACTTAACCTATCTATGTTTCGTTATCCTCATCTTTAAAATGGGCATAATGGCAGTACCAACCAATCTCTTAAGGTTGCTGTGAGGTTTAATGACATAATCCAGCACTTAGAACTGGACCTGACACCCAGTAAGCTTTCAATAAATGTTAACTATTACTGTTAATACAAATTGAAGTTATTTTTTTGTTTAGGTCTATCTCAGTACTCCCAGACTCAAAACACTATATTCTAATTGTTCTGATTTTCTCCATCTGCAAAAGGCACTTTAAAACTACTACAAATGACTGAGAAATGAAGAACTGACAAAATCCTGTTAAGTGACTAATTTTAGATATCACTACTACTTCACTTAGAAAACCTACACTATGAAACAAGAAGCTTGCAACAAAATAGTGACAATGTGAATAACACTGTATTCAGGACTTCCTCAGCTGATGAGAGTAATAGGGAAATGTATAATACTTCCTGCACAAATGCATCTAGGGAAAGCAGGCTATATTTATTTAAAAACTATAAAGGTTACAATATAAATCAAACAAAATTAGTTGTTAAAAGTTAAGTGACTCATATGTATCCAAATTCTGACCAAATCAAGACAATCCAATGCACAGAAAGAGTATTACATAGTTCAAGGAGCAAAAAGCAATAAACAGAAATGTCAATACAGAAACTACATAAATATACAACTCTACAGTTTTAATGTAACAACAAGTCGTTAAGTACATGTGTTAGCTATCTTTCTCCAACATTAAAGTAGTATATGTTTCATGTTTAGTAAAAACATACATAATGCAGAAAACCTTTAATCAAATGTAATGTAGTCTAACAAGTGTGAACCACGTAGAATGTAAGGTTTTCTTATGTGAAGAGGTACATTTCAGCCCATTATCACATATATTGCAAAGGTGACCCACAAAAATGTTTATCATTTGCACCTGTATACAGAGAACAAACTGCCTAGAAATTAATATTTCTTATTAATCTTACTGAGGGGTATTAGAGTAACCTGCCTGAAAGGACAAATTACTTATCTGGAGGCTTAAAATAGCAGAGATCAATGTAAATTAAATATACGAGTGAAAAAATATACAGTGTACAACAGCAAGAGGTTAGAAAACTGAATACTGTGGAGAAGATTTATTAGTCTGTACAAGTTGGTTTTGATAAACTATTGGCTACTTGTTACAGTAAATTACCAAGATTTTCATTGCAACAGTATTTTCCCACACACATCAAAATCTGGGAGCAATATGCCTTTCTCAAATTATAATTTAGTGTCTTTTCCCCCAACCCTCAAAACACAGAAGTAGGCTTTTGAGTATCAACTAGCCATTTATGGAAGTCATAAGATACAGATATTCATTAACATTACACAAGCTACGACTGAAGTGCTTGCACAAACACCACCAACATTTATGGAAAAAGATGTTGTTTCTAAAAGTGGTCAAAGTACTACATGAGTTACGTAAACACACCATTTCTGTCCTTCTGAAAACAAAATGGGGGGAAACCTTATTGCCATCCTGTCAAATACCACATAAGCAAAAATGCTGCACAAAGGGTCATGAATCCCATGTACATATCACAGAATTAAAACTCCAGTTAAGCAACTGAGCTACTTGTGAACTAAATTAAAAGTAAGACCAAACTTCTTTAACATATCGATGCTATTTTAGAAGCATCATCAGAACAAACAGAGATTTAATTATAAATTGGCCTGGACTACAGCCTGTAAAGAGAAATTTGCTTAGTACTAAAAGAGAATCCATCAGCAAACATCCTAGAAAAGTTATGGAATCATGCTCTTTGTTATTTCTGAAGGGAAATTTGCCAGGTTTGATGATACCTGTATGTCTCTCAGTGGTCCTAGGAGTTCTACATACCAATTAATTCAGTAATTGATGAGTATTTAAATGAAAAGGACACCAGAAATAGACCTTGTATCAACATACACTAGATAAGTGGATTTTTAAAAAATCACATGATGAATGTAAATCATAAAATCAAATGTACTTATAAAGGTACACCTATTTTATGTTACATAAAAAACTGCAGATTGCAAACTATGCATGCTCACCATAATGTTTTACCTGGAAACGGTCGATAAGTGGGATTTCTCGCAAGTATTTACTGCCATGATACAAAACAAGTATGTGCAAACTGCAAGGACCCTAAAATAGCAGTTGAAGAGTTTATATACAGAAAGATGACGTTATCCGATCAAATATGCAAGAGATGGAGCTCCCCAGAGTTCATAACACCGAGCAGTAACCACCACAGGGCCCTCCCCCTTGCCCTTCTTCCCTGTGTGTCAGTTTGACTCCTTTATTCTGGTTCTCACTTTCCCACAGTCCAGGCGTCTGAATGATCTTTTCAACAAGTTCCTCAAAAGCACACTGTACGCCATCACAGGTTTTTGCACTTGCCTCTGAAATTCAAGGAAAAATGTCAGAGTATATTCTCTTCTGATCATATTTCTACGTTTTTCTGGAAAACTATTACAGCAGAAATATCAGCTGATGATATATAAAAAGCCGAATCTCTCCCCACAGGTTTAAGATTAGCGAATTTCCTGCAACTCTCAAAGTTGAGCTATTTAAGTTCTATCTGTAAGACTAGCGGTATATAAGCCCAAGATTTTGTGATAGAGTTGTAAATTTTAAAGCCCTACTCAAATACTACGCCAAAGTTCTTTCCTTAATTTTTTTAGTTCTTAATATTAGCCCCTGAAGCAGGTATCATTCCCGTTTTAGAATAAGGAAATCTAGGCTCTAAGTTAAACAATCTGGTTGCTCTGTGCCTGGGACCCAGCAGCTATAGGTGGTTGGATAAATGACATACAACCATGAACACTAGTCCCATTTTAAATTTATGCTTATGAGACGCATGTGGACACTTAGCCCTGCTCCCCAATCCAGCCCTGCTCCCCAATCCTGTATTTCCCCAGTGACTACCTTTTTTTCCAGTCTGAGATGACTATTTATTCCGTCATCTTAAAGCTCCTCTACCTCAGCTGATGATCTAGCTCTATATTGAGAAAACCCGAAACAACCTGGCAAGAACTCCTGATCATCCCACTGACAGGGTTCCCAGCCCACCCACATCTGTATCCTTAGGCTTTGCCTTCACTCCTGTTACAACAGGTGAACCATCCCGGCTGCCGTCTGAGGCCCCCCTTTGTCTAGTTCCCGGGATCCCATCCCTTCTCATTCACTGAAAAATCATGTGCCCTCTCTTCTGGATTATACCAGTCAGCTTCAAAGCCCACCAAAATTATTGTCCGTCTCATTAAACACCCACCCGCCCAACCAAACAACCTGCCCTCCAGCCCACACCTCCTCCAGTAGCCACCTAGTTTCTCTACTCTCTCAAAACTGTCACAAAGAGTTGTCCATATAAGTTGTTTCCACTTTATCTCAAAATTTTCTTCAAACTACTCTGAGTAGACTTTTGTTCCCACCACTCCATGGAAACTATTCTTGTCAAGACTACCAAAGCCTGTGCCTTGTCAAATCCAACGTCCTTTTCTCATTTGACCCCTTGCAGCATTTGATGTGGCCGACCGCCTTCTTCCTTTAAACACTTGGTTCACGTGGCCTGCAGGACACTGAACACTCCCGGCACCTCCTCTCTCCCTGGCGTATCTTTCGCAGCCTTACTTGCTGGCACTCCTCTTTCTGCTGACTTCTGATTGCTGGAGTGCCCCAGCGTTCAATCATCAGCCCTTTTCTATCCAGTTTTTCCTGTAGTGATTGCTCTAATCCCGTGACTTTAAACGCCACCTAAATGCCAGTGACCAGGATGTCCACTGGTTGTCTGAAAGACAGGTCTTACGTCTGAGCAGAACTCTGGGTTCCCTATTCCTCTGCCTAAACCTGTTCTCATCTCAAACTTCCACATCTCAGTTACGGCACCACCATTCACCCAGCTGCTCATGCCAGAGACCTGAACTTATCCTGACTGCTCTCTTCCCTTATCCTCCACACACAACCTATGTGCTGTCAGCTCTACCCTCAAAGCGTCTCCTGGATCTGCCAACTTCCCACCAGCCATGACTGCCACCACAGTCAGCGCCACCAGCACCCCTCATCTAGGCCACTGTAAGAGAATAAGCACCCTCTTGCTTCTGCTTCTCACGGGCCATTTGCTACACAAATGAGTCTCTTTAAAAGAATATCAAGTCACAGCACTACTCCCTTGCTTTCCACCTTGCTTAGAATAAAACTCATTTCTTTACCATAGCCTAGGAGGTCCAACATGACCTTTTAAGATCTCTTGTCCCATCATCACCACCCTTTCCTCCAGCACACGCTCTGCTCCAGCCCACAAGCTTCCTTCCTGTTGCTCAGACACACTAAGCTGGTTCCTACCTCAGGAAATACTCGTTATTCTCTCAGCCTGAGACACTCTCCGTCTTGATCTTCATACCACGAATTCTTGCTCAAATGGCACTCTCTCAGAGAACTGTTCCGTATTACCTCCCACCCTGGTCATTCCCTCTTCCCTTACTATGTTTTATTTCCTGCATAGCACTACTTACTTACACGAGTCTGTTTCCCAGCCTGGAATGTAAACTCCCTGAGGACAGGAAGTTGGACCATTTTGTTCACTGTTGTATCCTCAGTGTTCAATAAATATTAATTGAACAAACTAACATATAGAAATGAAAGACACCTAGCAAGTAAGCAGTAGAGATACTACTCAATCCCTGTCTAAAATTCCCTACACCTTCCACTTACACCACCCCACTTCTCTTTATATGTGATGTTCTCCCATTTCCATTTCCTGATTCCTACTGGGTTCTAATACAGTGGAATAGCTAAAACAGTAATTCCTAAGGCTGGCTTCACATCAGAATTAACTAGGGTGTTTCTTATAAACTGCCTTCGAGGCTCTGTTTCAGACCCGTGATAAGTAAGGCCCAGAGAGTGTAACTTTTAAAAGCTCCCAACTGGTAGAGCCAGTCCACTATGCCAGACAAGGGGCCAACAAACATCTTCTGTAAGTGGCTAGAGAGTAAATATTTTAGGCTTTGACGCCATACTGCCTCGCACTGTAATGGCAACTCTGCCATGAAGCACAAAGGCAGCCACAGACAGCAACGCAGGTGAGCGGGCATGGTGTGTTCCCATACTAACAGTGGGGCCACATCTGGCCCGTGCTGTATTTGCCAACACTAGCTCTACCGTGCTTCTCACATATTAACGTGCATACAGATCACATGAACATCTTTCTCAAATGCAGATTCTAATTCAGAAAAACTGGGCTAGGGTCTGAAATGAAGCATTTCTAACAAGCTCTCAGGTGGTGCCACTGCTGCCAGCACATGAACTAGCAGGTGCGACTGCAGGGCTGGGTCCCTGGCTTTCCTGAAGGAGAGGAATGGTGTGACTCTTCTGTAAGGCTTCACATGATGTGAGATCCTATTCTTTTTCACAGAAAGAAAAATAAGGAACCTGGTTCTACAGTTGGTTAGTTTTATAGCACAAGACAACCATGAGCTATATACACACATTTTATGGTTCATAAAGAGAACAATGTAACAGAAACTCCATTTAAAAACTCTTCATTAATAATGAAAAGATAAAGATTCACACACCTACCTATAAATAACATGGAATGCTTCCGTGCAAACTTCAGGCCTTCATTTCTGTCAACTTCACGATTTTCCTAAAAGATAAATCAAAGATTAAGAAAAGCTACCAAAATATAGAGCCAAACTGCCAAGTGTCTGACTTCTCACCTTATCAATTTTATTTCCAACTAGCATGTTTACTATGTCATTTCTCGTGCAGTACGTTTCCAACTCATTTAACCAATTATCCAGTTTAACAAAGGTGTCTCTTCTTGTGACATCATAAACTGAAATAAAAAGAATCATTTATTAAATATCAAAAGTAAGAAACAATGGCATTACATTTCTGATATGTACTAGGAACTGACATTACTATACAGACAAGTCTGTTTTTTAAGCCTTCAATGCTTAAAAATCAGTGCCTACTGATCCAGATGGAAGAAACAAGTGTATTTAAAAAAAAAAAAAATGCATTTACATACATACTTCAACTTTATTTACATATGTTGTGAGAGAAATGAAATTATATCCTATGTGATAACTGAAAATTAAGCAAAACAACAGCTGTGTCTCCATTTATAACAATAAAAAAAGTTTGTCTGAAAACCAAAAGGTGTTTAGATTCAAATCTGTGGCAAAATACCAAAAAATTTCACATAAATTTCAGCATCTATGACCCTGTTACTTTATTTCTCACAAGGACCAGAATTTGAAAATTTGAAAAAATATGTAAAGTTAGTGGGTGGAATCCTGATCGTCTTCCTCTGCTTTCACTTTCATCTCCCATCACTCTGCATTTTACTAAAGAGCTTATTAATTTAAAGTGTTTTCTAAACTTAGGAGATGCTGAACCAAAACTATGAGAGTCACTGTCAAATTAACAGAAATGAAACCAAAGCCTCACAAGTCATGATATATAAGAAGAGATTTCTCCCTACAATTGATCAATATTCATTTTAAACAGTTTCTCAGGAATATTAAGAACAAGCACTTTTCAATAAATTACATTGAAAATCCACACTTGGCTTTTAAGTTCTGTGCGATTATAAATCAATAGTACTAAGTGCTCTGTGCTATTTTTCAAGACTAAGAAAACAGATTCTGCTAAGCAACCAACACTCTCCTTCTTTTATAATCTGGCAGTTAATATTTGTAAGCTGCTGACTAAAGATTGGTTTCTGGTAATACTCTAAGACAGACCAATGACAGGAGGACTGGTCCTCAATTATGTCCTCAGCAACACGCGCTTTTAAACCAGATAAATTATAGGGGTGTTTTATTTTAGGTAAGCGATTTTTAGGTTGTACTTTTAAAAATGTTTTCTATGTATCTTCTTTCAGAAAAATGCATAAATCCAAACCACGCCTTAGTACATGTGTCTGATCTTTATTTTTTAATTGCTAGACAAAGGGCTGAAACAAAATTTTAAAAGTGTAAATATTCATTAATATTACATGAAGTTAATGTAACTTCAAGTCACATAAAAGTAGCCCTAAAGAAAAATGAAAGAAAAACTTACTGACCTTCACAAACAAGGAAAATTAGAAATTCCCCAGTAATAAAACAATATTTTTTAAACGGTATATTAAAGTAAAACCTTACCTAATATAACACCCTGTGCACCTCTGTAATAGCTGGGAGTTAATGTTCTGAACCTTTCTTGACCAGCAGTATCCTAAAAGTGGCAATAAATTATTATTAAACAAAACAAAGTATAAATAAAAACCTTCAACATACTAATTTAAAAGCAGAAAGTTGAACAGCATTATTAAAATATCAAGCTCATTTAAAACTTAAAATTTAAATAAGACATTTTTTTTTTTACTGACAAGTGTAACATAAAAACTAACAAATACTGCCTCATCTCTAGAAAAAATGTAACAAAGTATAGGTTTTCTACAATTTTGAATTTAAGATTTTTATCACACATGAAACTCATTTCATTGAAAGCCATTGTTCTCAACTCCAGTGGCACAATAAAATTTCCTGGGAAATGAAAATACAGACGCCTAGCTTGAACCCATGAAGATTCTGACTTAACTAGGGTATGACAGAAGTTTTAATACTCTTCCCACCAGGTGATTCTGACACAGAATCAAGGTTGAGAACCAATGATTTAAAGAGAATTACAGGGGTGTTTTATTTTAAGTAGGCAATTTTTAGGTTGTACTTTAAAAAATGTTTTCTATGTATCTTCTTTCAGGAAAATGCATTAAAACCAAACCACTCCTTATTACATTTCTGACTCATATTAGGGGTAATGAATATAAGACGTACACAAGCTAGGAAATGTAAATTTCACAAGGAAGGGACCACATCTGCTCAATCACCAGTTTAACTCCAGAACCCGGAGAAATTCCTGCCATAGAATAGTTGCTCAACTTTTGTTGTAAACTAATTAGCAAGTCTCTTCTTCTGGGCCTGGTTCCTTCTGTCTTCTTTCTACCATCCTCGGACTGTGGCTCAAGTCTACCTAAGATTAAGCAAAGCAGCAGTTGGTAAACTGCTGCCTCAGCCCACCACCTGTTTCATTATATGTTTTTATTAAATAAAGTTTTCCTGGAACACAGCCAGACCCATTCACTTATGTACTGCTGGACGGCCCACCTTGGGGTTGAACTAAATATCTTCCAGTCTTTTAAGAAAAACTTTGCAGTCTGCTAATGTAAAATAACCTGAAGAAAAGGAAAGACGTACATCGAATGTCAACAACTGCCGTCCCATGGCTGTAAGTGTGAGTTCAGCTGTGGGGCAAGCAGAAGCTCAGATGGATCAGAATTTATAACAACTATATAATTTATATGTTTAAATAGTCAGAAGTTAGATCTTTGCTTGCCTTCAAAACAGGCATTTGCAGTAAGTAATAACATCTTTGTAAGATAAAGGAAGCAGAGCTTATTATATGTGGTTTTATTTTCTGATGGAAGAAGAGAGGATTATTAAAGACAGAAACGGACAAAGCTGGAAAGGATCTAGAAAGGCTAAATGACAGAATGTGGGGAGTAGAAGTGAGGGAAGGATGTAGAGAAGAACCACCTCAGAGGTGGGTGCCAAGTAGGTCATGATGTGTGGGCCGCACTTTCGGGGGCACAGGAGGCAGGGCTGGGCCTGACTCTATTCTGTTTGAATAATCCTAGAAGGAGCATCCAAGTGGGAGAGGAGCTGATTTTATTTACATGAAGTAGATTCATATATTTCTAATCCTGAGTGAGAAGGCCTTCCTAAATATGACATGACACCCAGATGCATGAAGAAAATAACTGATTTAATCATGTAAATACTGAACCCTTGGTATGGCAAGAACACCCCTCCCCAACACCATGCTCTCTCCCCGCGCCCCCCACACTCATCCTCCACAAGATTTGAAAGTAAATGACAAACTAGGGGAAAAAGTCTGCAGCATATGACAGAGTTAGTATTACACACAAGAACATTAATGTATAGTCCTCTTAAATAAGATTTTAAAGACAAATGACAGAGTGGAAAAAATGTGGCACATGACAAAAAGCTAGTATTTTTATTATATAAAGACTTTAATCATGAAAAAGATGAACACTAATATAAAAAGGGCAAAGCATATAAGAAAATTCATTAAAATATAATCAATAAATATGCAAGAAAAAAGCTCACTAATCAAAAGAAATGCAATATAAGTGAAAAATTATTACTCAGAAAGGCAAAAATGAGAAAGATTAACAATATATAGTACAGAAGACCTTTTTCCTATACCCCAATGTTAAGTCTTCATATTCTTTGAGACAGTAATTCAGCTTCTAAGTATACACTGTAAAGTAACTGGACAAGTACACACAGATGTAAAAATTAGTATGCTCATCACAGCACTTCTGATCTTTGTGAAAAACTATTAACGGTGTAAATATCTTAAGATGGTCATTTAAACTGATGTACTTCTATATTTATTGACACAGAACAATGTACATAGTGTGTTGGGGGGAGGGTGACAAGCAGGTGAATCCTTTCTTTCAGAAAGCTGCATATACAACACGTGTAACAATGTGCATGTGTCTGACATATTTTATAGGATGTTCACTAAAATGCAGACATTGGTTAAAGATGAACTTTCTTCTCTATTAATTTCATACTATTTTGATTATACTCTTTAGAATGAAACTATATTATCCTTGCAGTCAGGAGAAGCCTCTCTTATTTAAAAAATATTTATAAGCCTATGATAAAGATGTCACTTCAGTAATACCTGCCAACCTTTTTATTGAGCAGGAACTAGAAAGTAAATTAAAAACAAACAAACAAAAAACCTCTTGTATGAAAGTAAGATCTCACAGCAACCATCAAGCCTCAGATCCTATTCTAAATTGTATATGTCACAGCAGGAGCAAGGGCAGAAGAGGTAATAAATCAAACAAGAAAAACACGGAAAATCAGGCTCCACTTCAGTTCGGAAAGAAGGGAGCATTCTTAAACTTCAATATATATTTTACTATGGTCTAGTCCAACATTTTCCAAATTGTTTCTTGTTAGACATTACTGTACTGATTGATATTAAACATATTTTGGGGAAGGGACAAACAGGCTACCAATCATGTAAAGCATTGTATCTTAGAAAAAAACACAAAAAAAACATAAGACACACAGTCATTTGGAATAAAGTGTGTGTTAGAAATAGTGTGCCATTCAGAGAATGCCATTAACATGAATGAGATCATACAATGCATGAACACTTGCTGTTTCAATCTGTAATTGACACCCACCCAGCCAGCATTTACTACTTAGCCACCGAAGTATGACTCAATTTGATGACTGCAGACCAGTCCTAATATTATTATCATGTTATAAAAATATACTTAGATATTTAACTATAGCGTATGTGGGAATTAGCTTATGAGTATATTTTTATATGTAATATATTTAATATATAAGCAATCGTACTTAGATGGAGAGACAGAGATAGGAAGGAAGGAAGGAGAGGCGGAAAGAGGAGCAGACGGACGCAGACTGAGTAACCTGGGCGTTCCGGCAGCTAGTGCTACCTCATTCAGCACTACCAGGAAGAGGTCTAGTTAGCAGAGAATGCGGATCAGAACAGTTGGGTTACCAGGCAAATGAAAAGACGCTAGTAAGTAAACACTCAGCATCAGTATTTAAAAAAAATCCAAAGTTGGCAAGCTCAAATTTTATAGATATTTACACTAACAAACATGAAAAATCATTTTTTCTATCGCTTCATTCCCTTCTCCACAACAACTGTCTTTAGCATTAGTTCAGAGTAGGTTGTCTTTTTAAAACTTTAACGAAACACATTCAATAACAATGATTCTCTCTGGCAGACGATGATTTTTTTAATACTCTGTTTTCAAATATTCTGAAGGGATTATGTATTTTAAAAATCTGAGTAAGTAAAACAAGTCTCTGCCTGATTACAGAATTATAAGATGTAACTATTTATGTCTATCCTTTAATCAACATCAAATCTCCCAAGTTATTAAACACACATTGTTCATTCACCTCTAGAACACCACACACATCAATTTCTGCTTCTTCAAAAAGTACAAGTTTAATATTTACACAGAATACATTTTAAAAATTCTTACCCATATTGCAAGTTTAGCCTTATTTCCATCCACTGAAATTGTTTTCACCTTAAAGTCAACACCTTGGAAAAATGAAAATTTTGATAAGAATTCCAGTAAAACATACATTTTAAATCAATTACCAAGAAAATGAAGAAACAGAAAAGCCACTTTATTAAATGCCCAAATTCACATCCGAATTCTTGGAGTTATGGATGTGAAGATAGAAGAAAAAGTGTCACTAAAGTTTAGCAGCTTAGAATTTAATCGAGAAAAATGAAAACCAAATGCTTGTAAAATTTATTCACCTACCTGTACTTCTTGAAAAAGCAAACGTTTTATTGAAAAAAATGAAAGTGTAAGGTGTAAGGTGGTGATCGACCCGGCACATTAAAAGCCAAGAGCTAGAGTTCACCGTGCTGATGTAGAGATCTCTGGCTGACTGTGGGTTGGGGCACTTTCCCAGGGCCCCCTAAGCTATTATTAGGAGCGTTGTCCACAGCTCGCCAACACCCTAAGTCAGATTCTGGCTGTGGGCAGCTTGGAAGACTGGTAAAATTATAAAGGGGCCCCTCTTTTCTCGCCTTAAGAATTCTTTGTTTTTGTTTGTTTTTATCCTAAAAAACAGTATTCATTTTATATAACCTTATCAATAATCACTTGCTACTGCACAATTGCAAAAAGAGAATTTACACACAAAAACGTTTATGCCCAATCCTTTAAGAATCTTCATAAGTTAAAGAGGAGTGCTCGAAGAGCAGTGAAATCTGTATGTACTGATTTACATGAAGAGAAGACAAGTTCCGTAAGAAGTCACATTGGGCTCTACTACAGCAGCACCCAAAACCTCTCCCTGCCCTGGAAAAGGACTTGACACATGCCATCTGGCTTAAATGACAGTAACTGCCCACATGTCTTAAGAGAGTATCAGAAATAATGTGCAGTCTATCCCACTGGCCAGAGGGAAAATATTAACTCAAGACACTTGGAAAGAAACTTTCAAGAGATTTTAGCTTATCACAATTAATTCAAAACAGCCACAACTAAGATGATATATGTAAATGCTCAAATACTAAATGCTTCCTAGAACACCTGTCGCCAATATGGAAATATATTAGTAATTCTTGGATGATTTCTGATAATCCATTACACACACAAATTAGGTAATAAAAACGCATTTCAAAACATGCATTACACCAGGTCTTTCTGCATGCCAAAGATTAAAAAAAAACAGGTGTCTTGGGCTAAGGTGATAAAGAAGTTGATGAAGTCATTCCTAGAATGTCAGGCAACCACAAGTTAAAGGACAGTGCCAATTGCACAGTCCAAGGAAAACCTAAGTGCAGTTTCTTTGAGGCAAAACAAACAAAAAATTCTATATATTAAGTAATCTTGTATTCACCAGGTCTAGATAAAGAAATCTGCCACACCATTTTTATAAAAAATATGAAATTATTTACATTTTACTCATATAGCTTAAAAAAAAGACACCCAAACTTGAGAAAATGTGGATGAAGAAATGGTTCTGACTTGGTAGAGGTACTAAATGAAGGCCACTGGTAGACATCGCAAAGAGACGGCCTGTCACACATGCTCCACAGTTAAATTCTCAAGGTTCTTCAGAGAAGATAGAAAGAACTTTTCTATTCTTAAACACCTAAGACAAATCTGCTCAAGGGCAGACTGCTACCAGCTAGTCTACCCAGGAAAAGAAACTCAGTGTTCCCGGAATGTTTGTGTTCTCCTTCCCTCCCCCAATATCCTCTTTCTCTTTTATAATTTCCTGCATATATTTCTTGGCAGTCTAATGACTTTCTCTGTCGTACGTATAATTTGCATATCAATAACTGTCTCCAAGTTACTCTTCTGACACGTTAGATTTGAAAGCTACAGATAACACCCTCAGGAAACACTGCCCCTGGAGTCCTACCATCAAAGTCAAGAGACAGGCAACCTGAAAGGGTACCTCTCCTGGACACAGGACCTTCAGTTCTCATTCATCCTCCCTTGGTTCCTCTGGTGGATCTCGTGTGCAGACATTGATCTCTTTAGCTCTTAGATGCTCAAACTGCTTCTTCACCAAGTCTGGGTCTTCTGTTTTGCAAGTGGCTGTTAATTTGCCTTATTGGTGGCAGCAGTGGGAATATTTCTGATAAATTTTATTTTGCCAACTTCTCACTACATTTGATTAAACTATCTTTTCAACCTTCTCATGTGGATGACAAACAAGGAGCTCATAATAGAAGCAGACTGTTTAGGAAAAAACACTCCTGTGTTTCTCCTCTACAACATTGAACGCTTCTGTGACCCAATACGTAGGGTTTTTCCCACAACTACCAATTCTTTGACTTTCCAGGGACACCAGCTGGGTGTCCCACGATTCAATTCAGTTCTGACACGATCTACCTGAAGTTAAGAGATAGATCCCACAGGGTAAGGGCGAAGTCCCACAAGACTGCCACACCCCCATTTCAGAGTCCAATCTCAAGTCCACGTTGTTACCTGTGCTTCTGACCAACCGGCTATAAATCAGAGGTTCCCATAATCCCTCCTCAATTAGATTAATTTGATATAGTAGCTCAAAGAACTCAAGAAAACAGTTTACTTACTTACTAGATTATCATTTTATTATAAAAGGATACAACCCAGGAACAGCCAGAGGGAAGAGATCTGGGCACAGGGCAAGGTATGGGGAAGGGACACAGAGTTTTCATGCCCTCTCCAAGCATGCCATCCTTCCAGTACCTCCACATGTTCACCAACACAGAGCTCTCTGAACCCGTGGGGTTTTTTTATGGAGGCTGGACTGATTAAATCATTTGCCTTTGGTCATTAAACAAAACCTCCAGCCCCTCTCCGCACCCTGGAAGTGAGGGAGGTAAGATAGGGCTGAAAAGTTCCAACCCTCTAATTATTGGGTTGGCCAAAAAGTTTGTTTGGGTTTTCCATAGCATCTTACAGAAAAACCTGAACGAAATTTTGGGCCAACCCAATACATGGTTGGTTCTCCTGGCAACCAGCCTCTATGCTTAGGGGCTTTCTAGAAGTCACATCATTAACATAAACTCAGGTGTGGTTGAAAAAGGCTTGTTATGAAAATACAAAAGACATCCTGGGAATTCCCTGGTCGTCCAGTGGTTAGGACTCGGTGCTTTCACTGCTGGGTGCCAGGTTCATTCAGTCCCTGGTCGGGGAACTAAGATCCCATAAGCCACGTGGTGCAGCCAAAAAAGAAAAAAAAAAAAGAAAAGAAAAACAAAAGACATCTTTAATGATTCTTATCACTTAAGAAAATCCAAGGGTTTTCGGAGTTCAGTGCTAGGAACCAAACATATATTTCTTATCCTAAATAACAAAATCATAGAAGAACTGTCACTTCAGCTTTTCTCTAGTTGTTCATTTGGGCTTGCATTTTTAATACAATATTCAATTCTGTTCCTCTGCAGGAATCTTTTTATAGGCACACGCCTATTTTATGAAGGTTAAGTTAGTTAAAACTAGATAATATAACCAATAAAGCCTTTGAAACAAGCAATAAGTGAGACATGAAAATTTACCAAAAGTAATATCAACTACACTGTAAAGAAATACCAATGAATGGGAAACCAGAACATATCAATGGAATCATCTGCCTTATCAAAAGAAAAACCAGCAATCAAGAGAAACTGACTCAGAACTAGCAAAGATGTTAAAACTAGCAAAAAAGGATATTAAAAACACATAACTGTATATCACATGTTCAGAAAGTTAAGCTGACGTGAGAGAGATTTTAAAAACCCATACCAAACATCTAGAGATGAAAACGACAATGTCTGAGATTAAAAAAAAAAATACACAGGATGGGATTAACAGCAGATTAGAGAATGCAGAAGAAAACACAAGTGAATACATAAGAAAAACCTGTAACTAACATCACATACTCATTGGTGAAGAACTGAAAGCTTTTCCCCACAGATCAGAACAAGATAAGGATGCATACTCTCACCACTTCTATGCTCAGAGTACTGGAAGTCCTAGCCAGAGCAATTAGGCAAGAAAAGGAAATAAAAGGCATCCATATTGGGAAGGAAGAAGTAAAATTATCTCTGTTCACAGACAACATTTCTTACATGTAGAAAATCCTAATGATTATATTCCACACACATACAAAAATATTGTTAGAACTAATAAGTGAATTCAGCAAAGTTGCAGGATATAAAATCAACATGCAAAACTCAGTTGCATTTCTATACCCTAGTAATGAACAATCCAAAAAGAAAAATTTTAAATATCATTTCATTTACAATAGCATCAAAAAGAATAAAATGCTTTTAAAATAGATGACAATGATAATAATAATAATAGTATTCAGGAATAAATTTAACCAAGGAGCTTTAATATTTATACACTGAAAACTACAAAACACTGCTGAAAGAAATTAAAGAAGACACAAATAAGTGGAAAGACATGCTGTGTTCATGAGTTGGAAGGCTTAATATTGTGAAGATGACAATGCTACCCAAAGCTATCTACAGATCCAACACAATCCAATAAAAATTCTAAGAGCTTTTTTTGCAGAATGGAAAAGCTGACACTCAAATTCGTATAGAATTACAAGAGGCACTAAATAACAAAACAATATTGAAAAAAAAGAATAGTTGGAGGACTCAAACTTCAAAACTTACTACAAAACTACAATAATTAAAACAATGGTACTAGCATTAAGTACAGACATTGAAACCAATGTAATAAATAGAGAACCCAGAAATAAACCCTCACATATATAGCCAACTGAGTTTCAACAAGGAAGCCAAGACCATTCAATAGGAAAAGGCCAGTCCTTTCAACAAATGATGCTCAGAAAACTAGATATCCAGATGCAAAAGAATGAAGTTGGACCCTAACCTTACACCATATACAAAAGTTAGCCCCAAATGGATCAAAGATGTAAATGTAAAAACTAAATCTTAAAAACTCTTAGAAGGATAGGAAAAATTTTTCATGACATGGGATTTGGCAAAGATTTTTTGGATATAACACCAAGAGCACAGGCAACAGAAGAAAAATAAACTGGACTTTATCAAAATTAAAAACTTACATGCATCAAAGGGCAACGTCAAGGGAGTGGGAAAAAAACCCTCACAAAATGGGAAAAAAATATTTGCAAGCCAGTTATCTGATAAGGGATTAGTATTTGGAATATATGAAGAATGCCTATAACTTAACAACAGAAAGCCTTATTCAAAAATGGGGAAAAGGATTTGAATAGACACTTCTCCAAATAATATACACAAATGGCCAACAAGCACAGGAAAAGATGCTCAACATCATTATCCATTAGGGAAATGCAAATCAAAACCACAATGAGACACTACTTCATATCCATTAAAACAGCTACAATTAAAGAAAAAAGTGAAAAATAACAAGTGTTAACAAGGACATTAAGAAATTAGGATGCTTGTGCATTGCTGGTAGGAATGTAAAATGGCACAGTCACTGTGAAAAATAGTTTGGCAGTTCCTCAAAAAACTAAAAATAGAATTACCATATAATGTAGCAATTCCACTCAGGTACATACCCAAAAGAACTGACAACAGGAACTCAAACAAATAATTGTACAACAATGTTCACAGCAGTATTATTCACAAAAGGCAAAAGGTGGAAGCAACTCAAGTGTCCATGGACAGATGAATGGATAAACAAAATGTGGTATGTACATATATTGGAACATTATTAGCCATAAAATAGAATGAAATTCCAATACATACAGCTATAAAATGGAATGAAATTCTGATATATGCTACAACATGGATGAACCTTAAACACATTATGCTAAGTGAAATAAGCAAATTACAAAAGGACAAATATTGTATAAGTCTACTAATACAAGGTATCTAGAACAGGCAAATTCATAGAGACGGAAGGTAGAACAAGTTACCAGGGACTGAGAGGAAATGTGGAGTGGGAGTTATTGCTTAATTGGTGGAGTTCCTGTTTGAGGTTATGAAAAAGTTCTGGAAATGGATAGTATTGATGGTTGCAAAACAATGTGAACATAGTTAGTGCCACTGAATCATACACTTAAAAATGGTTAAAATGGTAAATTTTACCTTATATATATTTTCACAATAAAAAATAGATAACCGGAGAATCTTATATCTATGAAAGAATTTAAATCTGTGGATAAAACCTTTCCATGAAAAAACTCCAGGCCCCAAATGAATTCTACTGAACATTTAAATAATAATCCATTACAAACAAACTCTTGCAGGAAGCTGAAGAGGAATGAATACTTCCTTAGTCGGTCTATGAGTTCTATAGTACCACGATACCAAAACCAGACAAAGACACTATAATTAAAGAAAACTCCAGATTACTATCCCTCATGAACATAGATGAAAATCCTAAACAAAATTTTACCATAAGCCATCCAAATAGGTGAAAAGAACAGTACAGCACAACCAAGTGACGTTATTTCAGAAATGAAAGGTTGATAATAACATGGGGATAAAAAAAATCAATGTGGATTTTACTATTTTAAACCAAAAAAGAAACTTCATATGAACATCTCAACAAATGTGGAAAAGGAATTTAACAAAATCCAACATGCATTCCTAATGAAACCGCTCAGCAAACCAGAAATAGAAGGAAACTTCCTCAACCTGATAAACAGCATCTATGAAAAGATACACCTAACAGCACACTCAATGGTAGAGACTGAATGTTTTCCCCTTAATATCAGGAACAGAAGAAGGATATCAGCTCTCATCACAACACTGCACTGGAGATCTTCAGCCAAGGCAATAAAACAAGAAATAAAAGGCATCCAGATTGGAAAGGAAGAATGTAGCAACCCAGTGGAATCTATGGGATTAAAAAAGCACCTAGAACGAATAAGCAAGTTTAGCAAGGTTGGAGGACACTAAATAAACATTTAAAAAATCAACATTATTTCTATATAACAGTAATGAAAAGAAACAATATTTTTTAAAAATTTACTACCATTGTACATAAAAACCTATAAAATACTTAGGGCTAAATCTCACAAAAGATGTGAAAGGTATGAGGCACTCTGAGGCATTTTTACCTGCACCTAAAGGTCTCAGGTGTTTTTGCTGCAGCACCTACAGCACTGTGGCCTCAGGAGACCCCAGAAGCCAGGAAATAGGGTCAGGCCTGGGCCTCTGGGGTGGGAGCACTGAGTCCAGGATGCTGGACCACCAGAGAATTCCTGTGCCCAGGGAATATTAATCGGTGTGTTCTCTCTTGGAGATGTCCAGCTCGACCCCAAGACCCAGCTCCGCCCAACTGCCTACAGGCTCCCATGCTGGAACACCTCAGACCAAACAACTGGAAAGACAGGAACACAGCCCCACCCATCAGCAGATGGCGTCTAAAGTCATACTGAGCCCACAGCCACCTCTAAATACACCCTCTTGACACGGCCCTGCCCACCAGAGGGACAAGACCCAGCTCCACCCACCAGTGGACAGGCACCAGTCCCTCCCACCAGGAAGCCTGCACAAACCCCATGACCAGCCTCACCCATCAGGGGCAGACACCAAAAGCAAGCAGAGCTACGATCCTGAAGCTTGCAGAATGGAGACCACAAACACAGAAAGTCAGACAAAATGAGGTGGCAGAGAAATATGTTTCAAAGAAACAATATAAAAACCTGAAGGACTATTAAATGAAGTGGAGATAGGCAATCTACCTGAAGAAGAATTTAGAGTAACAATAATAAAGATGATCCAAGATCACGGAAAAAGAATGGAGGCACAGACCAAGAAGATATAAGGAATGTTTAACAAAGAGCTAGAAGATTTAAGGAACAAACAGAGATAAACCATACAATAACTGAAATGAAAAATACATTAGAAGGAATCCATAGCAGAAAAAATGAGGCAGAAGAACAACAAGAGAACTGGAAGATAAAGTAGTGGAAATCACTGCTGTGGAACATAAAAAAGAAAAAAGAATGAAAAGAAATGAGGACAGTCTTAGAGACCTCTGGGACAACATTAAACCCACCAACATTTGCATTATAGGGGTGCCAGAAGGAGAAGAGAGAGAGAAAGGGCCTGAGAAAATAATTGAAGAGATTATAGCCAAAAATTTCCCTAACATGAGAAAGGAAACACTCAAGTCCAGGAAGCACAGAGAGTCCCATACAAGGTAAACCCAAGGAGGAACTTGCTGAGACACATATTAATCAAACTATCAAAAATTAAACAGAAAGAAAAAATATTAAAGGCAACAAGGGAAAAGCAAGAATTAATATATAAAAGAATCCCCATAAGGTTATCAGCTGATTTTTCAGCAGAAACTCTGTAGGCCAGAAGGGAGTGGCATGATGTACTTCAAGTGATGAAAGGGAAAAAACCTACAACCAAGAATACTCTACTGAGCAAGGCTCTTGTTCAGATTTGATGGAGAAATCAAAAGCTTTACAGACAAGCAAAGGGTCAGAGAATTCAGCACCACAAAACCAGCTTTACAAAAAATTCTAAAGGAACTTCTCTAGGCAGAAAAGAAAAGGCCACAGCTAGAAACAAGAAAATTATGAATGGGAAAGCTCACCAGTATGGAGGTTCCTTAAAAAACTAAAAATAGAACTACCACATGATCCAGCAGTCCCACTCCTGGGCATATATCTGGAGAAAACCATAATTTGAAAAGATACATGCACCCCAAGGTTCACTTCAGCACTATTTACAATAGCCAAGACATGGAAGCAACCTAAATGTCCATCAACAGCGGAACAGATAAAGAAGATGTAGTAGATATATACAATGGAATATTACTTGGCCATAAAAAAGAACGAAATAATGCCATCTGCAGCAACATGGATGGACCTAGAGATTATCATACTGAGTGAGGTAAGTCAGACAGAGAAAAACGAATATCATATCACTCATATGTGAAATCTCATTTTTAAAAAATGATACAAATGAATTTATTTACAAAACATAAACAGACTTACAGATTTCGAAAACAAACTTATGGTTACCAATGGGGAAACATAGAGTGGGGAAGGATAAATTAGGAGCTTGGAGTTAACATATACACACTACTATATATAAAATAGATAACCAACAAGGACCTACTGTATAGCACAGGGAACTCTACTCAATATTCTGTAATAACCTACATGGGAAAAGAATTTGAAAAAGAATGAATGTAAGTATATGTATAACTGAATCATTATGCTATATACCTGAAACTAACACAACATTGTAAATCAAATATACTCCAATAAAATTTTTTTTAAAAAAGAACATTATAAGTGAAAATTTAAAAAAAAATGAGCCATACACCTAGTGTAAAATAAAAAACTATAAAACTTCTAGAGGAAAATGCGGGAGAAAATCATTGCAATCATCTGTTGAGCACAAGATATAACACTGAAATCATCACCCATAAAAGAAAAAAATTGGTAAGTTGGATTTCATCACAATAAACAACTTCTGCTTTTAGAAATAACCTGTTTAGAGAATGACAAGAGGAGCCACAGACTAAGAAAAACACATTTACAAAGCATATTTCATCTAATAATGGACTTATATGCAGAATATATAAAGAACTCAAAGCTCAACAATAAGAAAAAAACCAATTAAAAACTGAACAAGACTTGGACACTTCACACACACACACAAAATATACACATATGGATAGCAAATAAGAACTTTAAAAGATGCTCAACATCATAAGTCATTAGAGAATGCAAAGTAAATCACAATGAGATTACCAATACACACCTATTAGAATGATTACGATGTAAAAGTCTGACCATACTAAGTATAATGGATGGGGCTACAGAAGAACAGGAAAGGGGCTTCCCTGGTGGCGCAGTGGTTGAGTCTGCCTGCCGATGCAGGGGACACGGGTTCGTGCCCCGGTCTGGGAAGATCCCACATGCCGCGGAGCGGCCGGGCCCGTGAGCCATGGCCCCTGAGCCTGCACGTCTGGAGCCTGTGCTCCGCGACGGCAGAGGCCACAACAGTGAGAGGCCTGCGTATCGCAAAAAATAAATAAATAAATATATATATATATACTGCTAGTGGGAATGTAAAATGACACAACCACTTTATAAAAAAATGGACAGACTGTTTTCCAAAGTTAAATATGCATTTACCATATGATCCAGCAATTCCATTATTGGGTAATTACTCTAGAGAAATAAAAATTAATTTTCATGTAAAATCCTGTACTTAAATGTTTTTAACACGTCTATTTATTATCACCAAAAACTGGAAACAACCCAAATGTCCTACAATGGGCAGATGACTTAACCAGCTCCGAAATGGAATACAACCCACCAATAAAAAGGAACAAACTATTGACACGCAAAAACTCAGAGGCAGTTCAAAGGCATCATGCTAAGTGAAAAAACTCAGGTTGGAGGTTACACACGCTATTCCATCTATATGACATTCTCAAAAACACAAAACTATAGTGATAAAGACCTAGCAGTGGCTGCCAGGGAATAGAGACGGGGAAAAAGTGTGCCTGAAAAAAGATGGCACTAGGGGAACTCTTTTGGATGTTGGAACTGTTTGGTATCCTGATTGTGGTAGCGATTACATAACCATATACATTTGTTATAACACATATTAAATTCAAAGAACTCTATACCCCCAAAGAAGTCAATTTTACTATATCATAATTAAAAAAATATTGCTATCTACTTGGAACATAATAGATCAAAAATACTTTCTGAAAGAATAAATTATCAGAGAACA
Organism: Globicephala melas; assembly: GCF_963455315.2. Lineage (NCBI taxonomy): Eukaryota > Metazoa > Chordata > Mammalia > Artiodactyla > Delphinidae > Globicephala > Globicephala melas. The sequence continues at coordinate 120,831 of NC_083315.2, read as the reverse complement.
TGTAAAATTTCTGCTTCTTTCCAATTTATTTTGCTGCCGAAGTAAAGATGGATTTTGTAAAACTGTTCCATGGGCTTTTAAAATAATTAGTTCTTCATTCAAAATATTTCTTGACTGTGTTATTCTATTTCCCATGACCTTATCTGTATCTTTTGGATCTATCTAATTATGAAAGAGACATAACAAATTTCCTAATATAAATGTATTTTCATCAAATTCTTCTCTTGTGTTTTAAACAGATTTGCTTTTATATATCATTTCTGTGTTTGGTGCCTACTTGTTTATGACTATTATAGCTGTTTTGTTAATTAATTTGGCTTTTCATCATTACATAATATCCTATTTGATTTTGTCCAGTGCATTAACCCTGAATTCTACCTTAAATCATGTTATATTACCACCTCTGCTTCTATACTGGTGCATCCCTTTATTTCAACCTTTCCATATTTCTTTTAAGTACTTTTCAGCTCCAATCTGGCAATGTGAATTATTAGGAGAATTGGACCCATTTACATTTAATTAACTGATAAATCTAATTTTGCTGCTTCCCTCTTATGTTTAGCATTTCTGACATTCTGTTCAAATCTGTGTTTGATCTTTTTCATTGCTGAGTTGTAATTCTGTGCTGTAATTAAAAGAATACCAAGTCAGGAGGCTGGATTTAGTCTCAGCCCTCTTACTAAGGTCTCGATAGCCAACAGCTTATTAATTAATCTCTTTAAGTCAATTTCCCCCTTCTCGTGAAAGAATATAAAAATTCCTGGTTTATCTGCTATTTAGTTATTTTGGGGGAGGGGGTAGAGGATAACAGGAGAGGGGGCATCAAGACAGATACGATAAAACCTTTAAGGATCCAAGGAGAACAAGATTAGGAGGACCTAGATCCCCAAGTCTCAGTTTACAAACAACCTAAAAAGTATTAACAATGAAATGTGCTAAGTGCTCTGCTCCCCCAGAAGACAGAGCTGAGAAGGAGTGAGCACTGGAGGCGAGGAAAGACGGTGAACAAGGTTACAAAGATCCAAGTCTGGGAAATGAAGAGACACCAGGGCTTTCCGTGGAGACTACTTAGAGGGAAAAATGGTTATGGTGCCTGATGGTCTTATGGCGGCTAGCAGTAGCAAGATAAGAACATCTGGAGGGGAAAGAGGATTGTGGAGGAAGGTCTTGTCAGAAGTAGGCTAAATTCTGAGGCTAACCTGACTCTTGCTGATGGACATGAGGCTGGCAGAGGGGTGGGTGGCTTTACTCCAAATGGAAGTCATTATCCAATAAATAAGAAATAAAATGACCAAAAAAAGCCTGGAAATTAGGAAACACATTCCTAAATCAAAGATTTCAAATATTCAAAGAGGAAAGCAAAACTGAAAATTTAAACTATGCAGAGAGCAATGAAAAACAAACAGCCTATCACAACCTATGGGACACAGTAAAACTTGTTCTTAGAGGACATCTTTATTAAAGAATAAAGACTAAAAAGAAGGGAACTTAATACTCATCTTAAGAAACTAACAAAATAAACCAAAATAAAAGTAGGAAGGAGAAAGAGGGGAAAAATAAAGCAATTCCTCAAACAATAAAATAGATACATTCCTTAAGGAAAAGACAGACCAAAAAAATGTACAAGTTTAGAAATGAGGGAACGTGAACACAGATAATGAAGAGTTTAAACGAATACGACAGGGACTTCCCTGGTGGCCTGGTGCTCCCACTGCAGGGGGAACGGGCTCCACCCCTGCTCGGGAACCAAGAACTAAGATCCTGTGTACTGGCCAAAAAAAAAAAGATACTACATGCAACTAACTTAACAAGTGAGTTGGGATTTTCCTTCCTAGCTGCACTCCTAAGACTGTCCTAAGAAACAGAGAACATGAAGAGGTTGTAACAGTGAGGAAGAAGCTGGATCAGACTGACTCAGATGAAATATAACCTTCATAGAACAGATAATTCCAGTAGTATTTAAGCAAGTAAGGACAATTTAAAAAGACGGAAAGCTCCTTCATTGTATAAACTAATACAACTTTAATACCAAATTCTGATTTTTTAAAAATACAAAAAAGGAGAGTCCATCTTACATATAAAAATAGATGTAAAAATTCTAAATTAGTCAACAGAATCCAGAAATACATCAAACAAAATGAGTGAAGGCTTATCTAGGAAAGCAAGGACATTTCAGTATAAAAAGGTCTATCAACCATTAGTCAGTGCTGAAAAGGCATACAAAGAACATCACAACCTTTCCTAATAAAGCCTGTAAGTAGAATGGAAGAAAGAAACAATCTATATATGATCAAGACCATTTGTCATTATTCTAAAGAAAGAAATGTCAGAGCCATTTTTATTACTTTAACATGTTTAATTGAATGAAATATTATGAAATAGAATAGTTCTACTTTACTTTCTGAATTATCTCATATTCCCAAGTATTTTAACAAGTTTATGTTGTGGCATTAAACAAGATGTATAAACTACTTTGCATTTTAATTAAATTATCTTTCTGTTAAGTAAGCCCAAACTATAAGGTAACTTGTGTATGAAATCTATCTGACACCTGCCCTTAGAAGCCAAACGAGTCATGGGTATTTCTAAAAACTTACCAAGGGAGTGATAAGAATCACTGATCTAAAGTCAACCAACAACAAGCAAAATTTGTCTAACTTTAGTTGAAATGTATCAACCCTCAAAAAACACTTTCACATATTGTAACAATTATAAGTCTTAAAGATTAAGAAATAGTTTGTGAGCCTGTCTTAAGGAGAGAGCCAGTTTTAAATTTTCTAATTTTTTTACTTGAAAATTTTTACTTAAAGTGCTCTTTTTGTATTCAAGGGTTACCTAAAATAGGGTAAATTAAAAAAACAAAAACAAAAAGCAAATTTTGCCTATTTGATCATACTATATAAAGTTAATGTAACTACTTTCTATATCCATGCTTAAATTTCAACCAATTGTATCTATGCAGTTGATTAAATACCTCAGGTAAAGACCTGATTAAGCACCATCTTATGGCCTGACCATAGCAAAAAGAGAAATCTAATGCTTATTATTTCCCCCCCAAATATTCCCATGTAACAAACAAAAACCTGGTCAAAATATTCTTACAATTTTGTCTGTGTGTTTATTTTTATGTCAGATACGTTACCTTGGATTATATATCATTAAATATTGGTTGTGTTTCATTATGTTTCTTCTTTTAAGACTCAAACATACTATGTAAAATCTCCTTTTCTGATTTCCATATCTATCATTTTCTCACTCTAATTTAATATTCTTATTCATTTTGGTAAATTCTACCCACTTTTCCATTCCTAGCTTCTATGTTCTTTATTGTGTTTCCCAGTTTCTACTGTCCCTTGTGATCCTTCCAATCTCACCTTCATTTCAGTGATGGTTTTATTTTCTTATCTTTTCTTTCCTTCCACTCAATCAGCTCACACTGCATTTTCTCATGTAGTCGCACTATCTCTTCCCCGACCTCTTATATCACTGTTTTGTGCTCTCACTGATAAATATTTCCATTAAGCCTTTTAAATTCATGGCAAAATGTTTGGTCATTATTTTCATCTTCTTTACAGCGATATTTTTTTCTGGTGAGGATTCTTCAACTGTCCTTTGTTTTTCCATTCCTTTCTTCCTTTTCGATTCTTGAATGGTGGTAGTGGCCTTGAGCTGGATTCTTTTTTACTAAGTCATAGTTGAAAGTGGTGAGGTTTTCCTGGACAAGCTATTTGCAGGAGGTTCATGCAGAAAGCCATAGTGGATCAGTTCTGCACTAGAAAAATTTTGTCTTGATTCAGGGTTTTACATGAGAATCAGTTAGTTTTTTATTTCTCAACATTCAGAGGAGATAGGCAACCTTGAGGTTTTTCAAAGGCATCTATCTCCTCCCCGACTGCTACAGAGACAGACAAAATGCAAAAATGGCTGGTTTGTATGACTCCTTGTTTGGCTTCACCTTCCCAACTTCTTAAAACCAAACCAGATGCAGGGCAACTCCTGCCATTAGCTTAAGAAGCCATTTCGCTTTCACAAACAAGGGATACAGGTTTTGCACCTCACAGTGGGCCTCTCAACCTCACGAAGCACCTCTTGCTGGCTCCGAGCTCTGCAGCCCTGGCATCGCCTACTTTCTCCTGCAGGCGGCCTGTCTGTCCCCACTGCTCTTGGCAGCCATTCCACCTGTTTTGTGGCTTGGTGTTTTAGCTGCCTTCTAGTATAGTGGTCTACGGGGCTGGGGTTTTAGTTTCTTCCTCTCTTTGTTATTAGTCAATTGCCAGAAAGCAAAAGATGAAAATGCCAACTCTATAGTACCATCTTCAAGCCCCAAATCCAATAATTACCTTAATAGAGTATGTTATACAAGACAGAAACTTGAGTGTCTCACTGTATTACTGAAAGATAAAGGTGTGCTTTCCTTACTATTATACTGTGAGGTAAATACTAATTTTCATATGGCCAGTAACAACTGGGCTAATTATTTTTATTTCAAAAACTCATGTATATTGGTTATAACCTAAGGCAGAAAATTATCTGATGCCAAAATGTAAAAGATACTTTTCAAGACCCAAGGCCCATAAGGGGAACAAATTATGTATATTCTCATCAGTATGCTACAATCTTGGTATTTGCTTTTAAAGCAAAGCCTTTTTAGTAATAAAGACAACGAACGATCTGTCAATCTGCAAGTCCCCAGTTACATTTGGGTTTGAAATGAAGACAGATAATTTATAGTTTATATAAGATCACTCCCTTAGGAAAATTTTAACTCTAGGCAAGTTTATTTTACTGCCAGTTATTATTCTTCTACTCCTCGCTTATCCAATAACAGGTATGTTCTGAACAAAATCAAGTTTTATTAATAACTGATTTTTTAAAGGAGCAAATGATATACCAAAACCAAATTAAATAGATTTTGAATTACTAGTGTTTTAAATGATTCCCTTTTACACACATAACAGTAAATCTGTCAATGTTAACATGTCATCCAAAAGCTAAGTAATGCCTGATATAATTTATTAAACATTTAGAGGCACTGTGAGCTCATACTGATAGAAAGAAACAAAGAATTCTCCTTTACAGAATTCTAAATAAGAAATGGAAACGGAAGGATGGAATTTGAAAAACCACCATAGTTGGAATGACAGGATGACAGTTTACAGTGGAGAGACTTGGTGTACATCATCTTAAGGAAGCAAGTCCCATCACCAGTAATGGCACAAATATACATCATGCTCTGACAAGCACTTCTGAGGAATTCCTGACCAAAATGCATAACCTGAATCTAACCAGGAGGACACACGGACAAATGCAGTTGAAGGATATTCTACAATAACTGGCCTGCATGTGCTCTTCAAAAATGTCAAGGCCATGAAAGACATAGAAAGAGTGAAGAACTGTTCAGATTAAAAGAGACTAAGGAAAAATGACAACAAAATTCAATATGTGGGCTTCCCTGGTGGCACAGCGGTTGAGAGTCCGCCTGCCGGTGCAGGGACACGGGTTCGTGCCCTGGTCCGGGAAGATCCCACATGCCGCGGAGCGGCTGGGCCCATGAGCCATGGCCACTGGGCCTGCGCGTCCGGAGCCTGTGCTCCGCAACGGGAGAGGCCACAACGGTGAGAGGCCCGCGTACTGCAAAAAAAAAAAAAATTCAATATGTGATGCTGGACTGGATTCTGGACCAGAAACAATTCTTTTTCTTTGGTATATAAGACATTAGTGGGACAACTGATGAAATCTGTCTGTATACAGGAGGACACTATCCATGTTCATCTAGAAAATACACATTAAAGTACTCAGAGGTTAAAGACATTGAAGACACTCTGCAATTTTCTCTCAAACAATTTGAAAAAAGCAAGAATACTGTGTATGTGTATGTAGACAGTGAATGATAAGGCATATGTGATAAATGTTAACATTTGGGGAATTTGATTAAGATATACAGGAATTCTTTGAACTATTTTTACAACTTTTCTCTAAGTATGAAATTATTTAACAATAAAAAGGAAAAAAAATCAACCCAGTTAATAGAAACACAAGGATCATCTTTACTACATTCTACTCATCAGATCATGAAATTTTAGAGCTGGAAGAAAAATGTATTCTCTCACCAAAAGTCCTCAACTTACAGAAGACAAGGAAGTGAATGACTTGCTCAAGATGACAACGTTCAAGGCAGAGCCAAGACTATTATCCTGCTCTGACTCAGCTCTTCCTAGTGCTGCAAGCTGTCTCTTGTTCCTTTACATTGTCACCTACTCCCTAAACATGTGACACCAGAATATTTAGCTCTATCTTCTCATATATCCTAATAAGCTGGTGTGACAAACCACTTTCAGGCAATCTAAATTTCATTTTTAAAAGGCAGTTATGTATTACTGCTTCTAACAGTCTTAAATAACTAATATCAATAAATATGCTGCCAGAATACATGCCAGATACTGTACTGAGTGCTAAAAATACAAAATTAACACGCTCTACTGCTGGGTGATACTGCTAGGTCCATTATGACAGAGACCAAGTCTGCATTATTGAACATTATAACCCACCTCTCAGGACAGTGCCTGGCATGCAATAAACATTCAAATGACTGTATGCTGCTAAATAACAGACAACCCATAGCACAGGAATGTGTATACAGATAATCGTAATATCCACAGTGTTAAAAAAGTACCATGAGACAACAGAAATGGACGTTTTTTTGCTTGGTGAGATCTACAAAGGCTTCAGAAATTTAATGACTACCAAAGTTAAGACTTGAAAGACAAATAAGATTTTGACAGACATGGAAGCAATGGGGTGGTGAGAGGATGGGTAGGGGGAGTTAGATGAAACAGCCTGAAGCAAGAAAATATTTGGCATTTCTACTGAATTTTTAAACATAGGCTTACCTATTGTTGCTGCAAGCTCTGGATCAAAAGTATCATCTGTGAACCTCAAGAGCAGGCTAAAAGAGATGTTAAAAAGACAGATTAGTAATTTGTCTTTTCTTTCTAATCACTTGATAAGTCTTCCTGATTGTTTTATTTCGTCACTAGTTAGATGCAGATAAGAATAGCTGATGTAGTCTGCTCCCAGAAATACAGCCTCAGGGCAGGTATACACAGAGGAATTAAATTATTGGAACGGCAATTAAAGAGTCCCAAAAGCAAAGTAGTTTTTACTAGAAAATATGTTCCCTATGCTCCCCTGCTCAATTCCCCACGTGTGAAAACGACTGTGTTTTTTGCTTTTTTATAACTGTATTGGTATGTCCTTCTGAGAAAATGATATTAGCAAACATGTGACACTTTAACTGACATAGACAAAAAGGGAAAAAGTAAGTCTTTTGGAATGCAACAAATTAATTTTTTAAAAAATCTAATGCATAATTCACTCTGAATTCAGGTAAAAACAGAAAGGTGTGAAGTCTAGCATTTTGAAACAAGTAGTTAAGACTATTACCCAAGTGGAAAGAGATATAATAAAAAGTGAAGGCAGAAAGGTCACATGATGGCCAGAGCAGGTAGCCTCTGGCAAATGCTGGGTGGGGTGTATGAAATCAAGGAGGCAACATGGAGCTACCAAAAGCTTTCACCGAAAGGAATGGCAGGAACTTCTCTTTATCTTGAAAACTTAATGCCAGCAATAAAATGCAAGAAAAACAACAGAAGACAACTGCCATGATTATAGTAAGAGATCATGAAGGACTAAACCTAGGAAATGGTAAAGAAACTAGAAAGGAAGGCATGAAATGAAAAGATACCGTAAGAGTACTCCAAGATTTTGTCTCCCAGAATTATTTTGTTTAACATAAGGCAGAAGTGTCAGTTATTAGCTCTTCAAAATAAAATCTAAGCTTTTGTTAAAGCCCTAGATATATAAAATTAATCAACTGCCCCTCACGTTATCTCCTAAGTAGGACGAGACCATTCTATTGACCTATTTGCATTAATAAAATCAAGACAAGCCCTATCTCATGTCTGAATTGCAGCAAAAAAATGTATGAATATTTCTATAGATTATAATTATTGCTGCTTAAGATTTTTTTTTGCCCACAGGGTTGCAAAACGTAATGGCCTCTTGGTAGCGAACCCAGTGTCATTAATTCTATTTGAAGGATTAACTCTCCGTTTCCTGGTTTTGCTTTTTGTTGATCATAAAACCAGCACCACAAAAGCAAAGTAAAAAGAATCATATTGTAGATTTTTCTACTTAACATTGAACACTCTTGACTATAACTCATTTTACTTACCTCCAACATGAATTAGGTGACAGCACTAATAAGAATCTTAAAACACTACTCATAAGAATTTTCTTCTCTGCCCAGCATTAAACTTCAAATCAATAAAAGTGAAGATTTCGCTGAAAATTTCAGTTACTCACAATTTAAGAATAGAAAGGTTGTGCATCTATACTCAGTCACCAAAGAAAATATTATTACAAAAACGTAGAACCTTGTTGAGAGGTAATAATAACACCATAATAACATAAATAATAACAATGGTATTGGCTATTATTTATTAAACATCGACAATGTGGCGGACACTGAGCCAGCCATTTTTCTTTGCTTGTCATTAATGGTATTTTGTCAGGAAAGACAAGGGTGTAAAGCAACAAATTTTAATACAGACTTCGAGTATAAGGCAGCAGATCTTAGCCAGGGGTAAACTATTAGCTCGAAATGTATTCTAAATTCTATGTGTACATTTTTCTAGGCAGGGAGTCTATTTCTCTATTACATTTGACAGGAACCCACAACCCGAAAATGATTAAGAGCCACTGCTCTAAAGGATGTACGTTTAAGCCTTCATATTTTCAAAGTTAAAGGAGCAAAATACTCTCCACGCAGAGCTATAGATGGAAGGAGACCACCAATCCACTTGGAGACCAAATCTGTCATTCATCAGTGCGATTATAACTAACACGCATTTCTCAATTTACAAATGAAATTGGTCAAAAAGGATGGGATAGAAGGGGCACAGGAGGGACAGCAACTTAAATAACAGAAGGTCTCTATAATCCCGCCCAGTTTCTGAAACACCTGGCTACTTCTTCACTCCCCTGTGGCTAGCCACGGAATCAAAGACCATTACACACTTAACACTTGAGAGGGTCTGAGAGATTTCTACCCAACCTCACTTTTTGAACAAAGAAATGAAGGCCTGGAGTGTCTGAGTGACAAAGGTCACACAAGTGGCAGCACCAGTTTCATCATTCTCATCTCCTGGCTCCTCTCACACATGCTCATTACACTCCAAGTACGGAATAAACTGGAAAAATAACCCACTAGTTTGAATTAGTTAAGATGTCCTTTGTTGTGCAATGATTTCTCAACAACACAAGTGATACATCACTTCCACTAACTCTAGATTTATAAAGAAATAGAAACCATTGGTTAGAACAACCCTGTAAGATTATATCCATGACAAGTGTTTTTGTACTTACCTTAAAAAGATAGGCTTCTAAAGTCATTTATTCTCATCTTATCCAGAAAGTGTTCAAAGTTTTTTCCATAGCATATGACATACACCAAAAATGTATATCTAGCCAGAAAAATAAGCCAACTTTCTCCTTAAATGCAATCCTTTCTTGAAAGAGGTAAAGGTGTTAAAATTTTGCAGTGAGTAGTTGATAATTCACCACTAACTATTGAGAAAAAGTCTGGAGCATATTAGATCCAAATAAATTTGTTTGAGGGGAGGGAACCAAGGGAACCAGTAAATCCACTTAACAGATTTTACTCTAGAGGAAGAACTTCAGTTATGTGAACACTGCACTGCAGTTAGCTTTCAAGTAATCACCCATCTAACACATTTAGAAAAGGTGCCAATCCACCATGTTTGGGGCTGAACCACATGAAAGGACATTCAACCATTCCTAACTTCAAAATCAGCAATTTCATATGTCTTAACCTAAATGAGGGTCACATCTCAAAAAGAAAACGGTCACAAGGCCAAGGAATTCCTATTAAGACAATGTTTATATATTACCTAGCTTTTTAACCCTCAAATACAATAGATGGTGATCATGAAAATGATTTTATTCAGCCCTTTAAGTAACACACACACACACACACAAATCATACTTATCTTTTTAGCCCATAGTGTTTCATTAAGTTATTCCTTCTTAGGTACAAATCCCTCACTCTAACAGAGTACATTAAATGAGAGAAACTATGAAAATGTACTGTCATGCTTTAAAAACACATAAAGTTTCAGAATATATTTACAGAGTAAGGTTTCAAATACTCAAGTATTTTATTTATTTTTCTTTTTTTTTTTTTTTTTTTTGCGGTACGCGGGCCTCTCACTGTTGTGGCCTCTCCCGTTGCGGAGCACAGGCTCCGGACGCGCAGGCTCAGCGGCCATGGCTCACGGGCCCAGCCACTCCGCGGCATGTGGGATCTTCCCGGACCGGGGCACGAACCCGTGTCCCCTGCATTGACAGGCGGACTCTCAACCACTGCGCCACCAGGGAAGCCCTCAAGTATTTAAAAAAAAAAGTAAGACTTCACGAAGTAATGTGAAAGATAAGTTTATCAGGAGGTATAGCTAAAATATGAAATTGCTTGCAGCTCCTGGAATTTGTATATTATTTGAAGATCAAAGCAGCGTAGAATACAAGGAGCTCGTAATCATACGGCGAGGATACCTTCACCTGGAGAACTTTGTTCCAGGATGTGGATGAAATCACAGCCCTCTTGCGATACGCCCCAGGCTCCACGTCTTCCCTTGTACTCAACTCTAACTACTGTCAACGTTACTTTCCCCCAAGAAAGAAGAGACACATGCTAATGTGTTCTTTTACCTCTATATGATGCGGCACAATGACAAGTAACAATCACACTTGATTTTCCAAAGCGGCCCACAGCTTAAGCTCTACCTTCTCAGGCTAAAGTGAATTATTTAAGCAATCAGAAAACTGAAGAGTTCTTTCACAGCTGACTCATTTAAGAAAAAAGAAAAAAAAAAGCGGTTGATGGGTGCACCGTAATAGGCCAGGAATGCGACCTACGGCGTCGCGAAACTTCCCGTGCAGAACTTGACGTATTACGAGGCAGGCCGGCCGAAACTCCAGCGGTAGAGCTACACCTCTCAACTCGCGGGGTGCAGGGAGCCTGGCCCGGGGGCCCAGAGGCCTCGCCCTCGGCCGAACTCGGGCCCAAGCCCGCCCGCCGCGCCCTAGGCTCCTCTACAGCAAACCGCCGGCCGGGCGGCGGCCCCGGAACTGTTTTCCTCTGGGTGCGACAGGAGGCGAAGCGATCCAGGGAGCCGGGCCTGGCAGAGGCCGTGGACCGGGCGGCGGGGTGGCGGGGCCGCGGGGCCGCGCAGCGAGAAGGCCCGGAGGCCGCGGGCGGAGGCCGCCCCAGCTCGGGCCGCGCCCGGCCGTCGCCGTTTACCGTTCCCGCCGCGGCCCAGGGGACAGCGGCCACCGAGACGGAAAGGGCCCTGTCACCCTCGTCACGGCTCGCAGAGCCGCCTCACCTGGACTTGCCCACGCCACTCTCGCCGATGATGAGGATCTTCAGGGTGGTCAGCACGTCTTCGTCCATCCTGACCCTGCTCCGCTCGGCTCACAGCTGGCCGCCCCGCTCCGCCTCTCAGCCCTTCCCCAGGGGGAGCTGCCGCGCATGCGCCCCGCCCCGCCGGGGCCACCTTCCTTTCACACCGGGTGTTTAGGTTGCAGGAGCCCCGCACGCCCGGGTTCCGCCTGGAGGTAGCTCTGCGTCGGCGCAAACCCAAGTCCCAGGTGTCCTTCCGGGGAGGGCAACTCCTCCCTTGCGCAAGCGCAGAGGGAGAGCGCCGGGTGTGATTTCACCCGGTTCGCAGGCTCTTCCCTTTCTCCAGCCCTCATTTAACCGTCCTTCCTTGCTGCACGTACTCGGAAGAGGACTGAGTCAGGGGAGTATGGTTCTCTTTGATTTCAATAGCTGCTCGAAACAGCTGCATTGCAGTGGCAAGAGTCTTGTGCGCGAAGGCAGATTATCTTAGTTTTAGGTCCCAGCCACCGTATAACCGCTTTGCGTTACCTAGACTTCTGAGCCTGTTCCCCTCAGTCGGCACAATTATACTTCTAAGAACAAGACCGGCGTCTTAGAATTATTATGAAGATTAAATGAGTTAATTTCTGATGGCACTTTGTAAACTCAAGTGCTCTATAAAAGGTGTGATCTGGTATTATTAACTTCCTGGCTGTTTGACAAATACCCTTCACACCTCACTTCATATTCAGAGAGATGTAAACCTCACATAGATCAGGTGCATACAGATCTCTGGTGGTGCAACTCAAGCCAACTGTTACTCATAAGAGCTGCTACACCACAACTGCAGGAATGTATGTACATGCTTTGTCTTCTTGGCAAGCTATAAATCTTAGTGAGGGCGCCAAACCTCATGTATAGTAACTAACAAAGTGCCTGGTACGTGGCAGACACTAAATAAACATTAGCCTCCCATCTTATCTTCTTTTACCTGCAGCTAATGCCAGATACAATAGATATTTAATTAAAGAATACATGTTAATAAAAGTTAAAATAAATTAAGGAATAATCTTTTTAAATACCCAGAAAAGCTCTTGTGTTAGATAACCAAATGATATCCCACCCGCCGATACCCTTCTCCTCCTTCAGGTCTTTGCTCTAATGTTGCCTTCTTAATGAAGGCTTCCCTGTACACACTACTCGAAATCTGCAAATCCTTCCAACATTCCCTATACCTCTTTCCATTGTTTTTCTGCATGTATTTACTGCCCTCCGATATATATTCTACTACTTTGTTCACTGTCTAATCTTCCCCAAAGAAAAGGGAAGCTTCATGAAGGCAAGGATTTTGTTTTGTTTTGTTCGTTCTACCCTCTGTGTCTAGAGTAGTTCCTGACATATAATATGTGCTAAATAAATATTTGTTAAATGAATTAATTGAATGAACATTCTTCCATTCCTAACTTTGGAAGGTGATGTCAACCAGGCAACCTCAACCTCTCAAAATAGCACTTGAAACCTCAATCAAGACTATCCAGCCTACTTTTGGCCATGGCATCAAGAGCTTATTAGTGAGACTCACAATATTGTCAAGTTCTCCTGCTCTGGGGCAGTGATTCTAAAAGTGTAGTCCCCAGATCCCTAGAGATCCCCTTCAGGGGCGAACACAAGATCAAACTATGTTCACAGTTATTCAAGATGCTGTTTACTTTTTTCACTCTGGTTCTTTGATACGACAGTGGAGTTTTCCAGAGGCTATATACAGTGTGATAGCAAAACAGATTGAAGGCAGAACCAGATCTTAGAATTCAGCTATTTTCTATTAAGCCAGACATTAAAGAGATTTGCAAAAACGTAAAACAGTGCCACTTTTTCACTAATTTTTTGTTTTAAAATAATTATTTTCATAAACATTTATACTAACTAGTAATAGGTTTATTATGTTTTAAGATGGTTTAATACATATGTTTAAAATTTTCTCAGTTCTAATTTGAATAGTAAATATGAATAGTCATCAGCTCTTTCAAGTCCTCAATAATTTGTAACAGTGAACAATAATCTGTACAACCGAAAAGTCTGAGAACTGTTGCATGGCACAGCTGCCAAGATGTCTCCACGTGGGTCTGTCCAGGTGCAGAAAACCAAGCTAAACATGAATCATGCTGATGTCATCGTCTTCTCCTCTATACTAGCTTTTCCTCCTGATTTCCTTTTTAAGGAATGACATTAACAGCCACTCACCTTCCTCAGCCTCACTACCCACATCCCTTAAGCATCCTGAAATGTATCCACTTTCTTCACTTCTACCATCACTGCTAATGTCAGGTCAGCACCTCAGTTTCTTGCTGGATCACCTGCCCTGTTAGCTGCCCCGCTGGCCTTCCTGCCTTCATTCTTCTCTCCCCTCAGGCTCTTCTCTACCCTGCAACCAAAGTGGCACTGCTGAAGTGCAAACCCAGTCCAGTCATCCCACCTTCTTTTTGTTGCTCACTGCCCTTCCAAGTATTTATTATTTTATCATAGGCCCTGGTTATCCCTCCAGCCTCGTCTCTTGCTATCTCACGCCTTGCACTCTGTGTTCTGGCCAAATTAAACTCCTTTCATATTTCCAGTGAGCTGTGTTTGCCAGTCTCCAGGACCTTGTCATCCCTTCCGCCTGGAGTCCTCTTCTTTCCTCTGCCCCGAGTCCCTGCACATACACACACTTTTGCTTGGGCAGCTCCTACTCATACTCCATGTTCCAGCTTTTGGATCTATTTCTCTGGAATGATTTCTCAGGCCTCCCAGGTCAGCATTACATTGTGTTCCGATAGTGTCCTATGCGTCTATTGTGGTATGTACTCCACAGTATCATAATTGCTTGTTCTCCTACCAGAATGTGTGCTTCTTGAAAGCAGAATTGATTAGTGTCCTGTTCACTGTTCTGTCTCCAGCATGCAGTACAATGCCAAGCGTAGAGTAGCTGCTCAAAAAATATTTGTAAATATAAAAACCTCAAATCAACTTCAGAAATTTGGAACAGTGAGGTCTTCTTTTTATTTGTTGCTTATCTGGGTTGGAGTGTCTCTTGAATCTGTGTCTTGAACATTAGGGGAAGAAGAGCCTCGGGAACTCTTAATGCACGACCATTACCAGGTGTTGCCAGAAAGGAAGCAAGCGTCTTGCACAGGTAAGGCAGGGGAGTATTGTTTGTGCTAAACAGGTGACACAGAAAGTAAATGCTCTGAAAATTCAGACAAGAGTAAGTGACCACTGAGGCTTAGGGCCACCAGAAGAGGCTTCAGGAAGGAAGCAGGACTTGAAAAGGGGTACAGTTTAGACAAGTGCAAGAAAGGGGGTACCGCTTCAGGCAGAATGAATCTAGCATAAACAAAGGCATCGGGACTCTATGTAAAATATAACCTTTCAGATGGATAAATCTGGCTATGTACAGGAAGAATTAGGGAACAGACAGGAGTAAAGACATTGTGGACAAAGAATGTCACCTGCCATATCAGTAAACAAAGGATGCCACCACCAAGCTGTCAGCTACTGCAGCCGCACCCAGAGGTGTACCCTGAGGGGGCTCAAAATCGGAAAGAATAGGATACTGGCAGTAGACAGTGAAGACGCATATCAAAGGAATGATTTCAATAAGCCCAGACTCCTGCATCTTCCCGTGCATAGAAAAAATGCTAAATCCATTAAATTGAGATGTCTGTTTCTTTAATTAGCAGTAATCTTTTGATGTTTGACCACCTGTTTTATGTTTTTTTCCAAAAACTCATATATATGCTGGCTCTTTGCTTACCTCTTTGGAACAGTCCCTCAGAGCTATCTGAGAGACTGTATCCCTGGCTTAACTCCTCTGGTAAGTCAGCCAAATAAAATATAATTCTCAACTTTTAGGTTGTGCATTTTGTTTTTAGTCCACAGCATGGAGACCTCATAGGAAATTAGGGGAAGACCTGAATGTTGTGGTGATGGGGGTTGGGGACTGGAAATGGAGGCATATATACAAACGACGCAAGGAACAATTGCCCCATGCCCAGTGAAGGATGAGGAGAAGAAAACGGTGAGAAAAGTATCAAGAATTTCTCTACTATTGTAAGTCTCAGTGCCACCAATAAGCAGGCAAACTTATGACAGAAATGGTGACGAAAATGGGTTACATTTCAACCATGTTGAATTTTATGTGAAGGTACACCCTGGAGGCAAAATTTTTCAGAACCCTTTTAGAGCTGTGCTTCTGAAATTCAGGCCAGATAGCAAGACACCAAAACAGAAGTATCAGGAAGATGACATTCCTGGCCAACAGTCTGGCCTGGGGGATCTGTTTCCCATATGCACTGTTTTGTTTTGTTTTTAACATCTTTATGGGAGGATAATTGCTTTACAATGTCGTGTTAGTTTCTGCTGTATAACAAAGTGAATCAGCAATACGTATACATATATCCCCATATCCCCTCCCTCCTGAGTCTCCCTCCCACCCTCCCTACCCCACCCTCTAGGTGGTCACAAAGCACTGAGCTGATCTCCCTGTGCTATGCGGTTGCTTCCCACTAGCTATCTATTTTACATTTGGTAGTGTATATATGTCCATGCCACTCTCTCACTTCGTTCCAGCTGACCCTTCCCCCTCCCCGTGTCCTCAAGTCCGTTCTGCATGTCTGCGTCTTTATTCGTGTCCTGCCCCTAGGTTCTTCAGAACCATTTTTTTTCTTTTAGATTCCATATATATGTGTTAGAATATGGTATTTGTTTTTCTCTTTCTGACTTACTTCACACTGTATGACAGACTCTAGGTCCATCCACCTCACACAAAAAACTCAATTTCGTTTCTTTTTATGGCTGAGTAACATTCCATTGTATATATGTGCCACATCTTCTTTATCCATTCATCTGCCGATGGACACTGACATTGCTTCCATGTCCTGGCTATTGTAAATAGTGCTGCAGTGAACATTGCGGTACATGACTCTTTTTGAATTATGGTTTTCTCAAGGTATATGCCCAGTAGTGGGATAGCTGGGTCATATGGTAATTCTATTTTTAGTTTTTTAAGGAACCTCCATACTGTTCTCCGTAGTGGCTGTACCAATTTACATTCCCACCAACAGTGCAAGAGGACTCCCTTTTCTCCACACCCTCTCCAGCATTTATTATTTGTAGATTTTTTGATGATGGCCATTCTGACAGGTGTGAGGTGATACCTTATTGTAGTTTTGATTTGCATTTCTCTAATGATTAGTGATGTTGAGCATCCTTTCATGTGTTTGTTGGCAATCTGTGTATCTTCTTTGGAGAAATGTCTATTTAGGTCTTCTGCCCATTTGTGGATTGGGTTGTTTGTTTTTTTGATATTGAGCTGCATGATCTGCTTGTATATTTTGGAGACTAATTCTTTGTCAGTTGTTTCCTTTGCAAATATTTTCTCCCATTCTGAAGATAGTCTTTTCGTCTTGTTTATGGTTTCCTTTGCTGTGCAAAAGCTTTTAAGTTTCATTAGGTCCCATTTGTTTATTTTTGTTTTTATTTCCATTTCTCGAGGAGGTGGGTCAAAAAGGATCTTGCTGTGATTTATGTCGAAGAGTGTTCTTCCTATGCTTTCCTCTAAGAGTTTTATAGTGTCTGGCCTTTCATTTAGGTCTCTAATCCATTTTGAGCTTATTTTTGTGTATGGTGTTAGGGAGTGATCTAATCTCATACTTTTACATGTAGCTGTCCAGTTTTCCCAGCACCACTTATTGAAGAAGCTGTCTTTTCTCCATTGTATATTCTTGCATCCTTTATCAAAGATAAGGTGACCATATGTGTGTGGGTTTATCTCTGGGCTTTCTATCCTGTTCCACTGATCTATATTTCTGTTTTTGTGCCAGTACCATACTGTCTTGATTACTGTACCTTTGTAGTATAGTCTGAAGTCAGGGAGTCTGATTCCTCCAGCTCCATTTTTCTTTCTCAAGGTTGCTTTGGCTATTCGGGGTCTTTTGTGTTTCCATACAAAATGTGAAATTTTTTGTTCTAGTTCTGTGAAAAATGCCCTTGGTAGTTTTATAGGGATTGTACTGAATCTGTAGATTGCTTTGGGTAGTACAGTCATTTTCACAATGTTGATTCTTCCAATCCAAGAGCATGGTATATCTCTCCATCTATTTGTATCATCTTTAATTTCTTTCATCAGTGTCTTATAGTTTTCTGCATACAGGTCGTTTGTCTCCTTGGGTAGGTTTATTCCTAGGTATTATATTCTTTTTGTTGCACTGGTAAATGGGAGTGTTTCCTTAATTTCTCTTTCAGATTTTTCATCATTAGTGTATAGGAATGCAAGAGATTTCTGCGCAATAATTTTGTATCCTGCTACTTTACCAAATTCATTGATTAGCTCTAGTAGTTTTCTGGAAGCATCTTTAGGATTCTCTATGTATAGTATAATGTCATCTGCAAACAGTGACAGCTTTACTTCTTGTTTTGCAATTTGGATTCCTTTTATTTCTTTTTCTTCTTTGATTGAAGTGGCTAAAACTTCCAAAACTATGTTGAATAATAGTGGTGAGAGTGGGCAACCTTGTCTTGTTTCTGATCTTAGAGGAAATGGTTTCAGTTTTTCACCATTGAGAACAATGTTGGCTGTGGGTTTGTCATATATGGCCTTTATTATGTTGAGGTAAGTTCCCTCTATGCCTACTTTCTGGAGAGTTTTTATCATAAATGGGGGGGGGGTTGAATTTTGTCGAAAGCTTTTTCTGCATCTATTGAGATTATCATATGTTTCTTACCCTTCAATTTTTTAATATGGTGTATCACATTGATTAATTTGCATATACTGAAGAATCCTTGTATTCCTGGGATAAACCCCTCTTGATCATGGTGTATGATCCTTAAAATGTGTTGGATTCTGTTTGCTAGTATTTTGTTGAGGATTTTTGCATCTATATTCATCTGTGATATTGGCCTGTAGTTTTCTTTTTTTGTGACATCTGTGTCTGGTTTTGGTATCAGGGTGATGGTGGCCTAGTAGAATGAGTTTGGGAGTGTTCCTCTCTCTGCTATATTTTGGAAGAGTTTGAGAAGGATAGGTGTTAGCTCTTTTCTAAATGTTTGATAGAATTTGCCTGTGAAGCCATCTGGTTCTGGGCTTTTGTTTGTTGGAAGATTTTTAATCACAGTTTCCATTTCAGTGCTTGTGATTGGTCTGTTTATATTTTCTATTTCTTCCTGGTTCAGTCTCAGAAGGTAGTGCTTTTCTAAGAATTTGTCTGTTTCTTCCAGGTTGTCCATTTTATTGGCATATAGTTGCTTGTAATAATCTCTCATGATCCTTTGTATTTCTGCAGTGTCAGTTGTTACTTCTCCTTTTTCATTTGTAAGTCTGTTGATTTGAGTCTTCTCCCTTTTTTCCGTGATGAGTCTGGCTAATGGTTTATCAATTTTGTTTATCTTCTCAAAAAACCAGCTTTTAGTTTTATTGATCTTTGCTATTGTTTCCTTTGTTTCTTTTTCATTTATTTCTGATCTGATCTTTATGATTTTTTTCCTTACGCTAACTCTGGGGTGTTTTTGTTGTTGTTGTTGTTCTTTCTCTAATTGCTTTAGATGTAAGGTTAGGTTGTTTATCTGAGATTTTTCTTGTTTCTTGAGGTAGGATTGTATTGCTATAAACTTCCCTCTTAGAACTACTTTTGCTGCATCCCATAGGTTCTGGGTCGTCATGTTTTCTTTGTCATTTGTTTCTAGGTATTGTTTTATTTCCTCTTTGCTTTCTTCAGTGATCTCTTGGTTATTTAGTAGCGTATAGTTTAGCCTCCATGTGTTTGTATTTTTTACAGTTTTTTTTCTTGTAATTGATATCTAGTCTCATAGTGTTGTGGTCGGAAAAGACACTTGATATGATTTCAGTTTTCTTAAATTTACCAAGGCTTGATTTGTGACCCAAGATATGCTCTATCCTGGAGAATGTTGCATGAGCACTTGAGAAGAAAGTGTATTCTGTTGTTTATGGATGGAATGGCCTATAAATATCAATTAAGTCCATCTTGTTTAATGTGTCATTTAAAGCTTGTGTTTTCTTATTAATTTTCATTTTGGATGATCTGTCCATTGGTGAAAGTGAGGTGTTAAAGTCCCCTACTATTATTGTGTTTCTGTCAATTTCCCCTTTTATGGCTGTTAGCATTTGCCTTATATATTGAGATGCTCCTATATTGGGTGCATAAATATTTACAATTGTTGTATCTTCTTCTTGGATTGATCCCTTGATCATTATGTAGTGTCCTTCTCTGTCTCTTGTAATAGTCTTTATTTTAAAGTCTAGTTTGTCTGATATGAGAATTGCTACTCCATCTTTCTTTTGATTTCCATTTGCATGGAATATCTTTTTCCATCCCCTCACTTTTAGTCTGTATGTGTCCCTAGGTCTGAAGTGGGTCTCTTGTGCACAGCATACGTACAGGTCTTGTTTTTGTATCCATTCAGCCAGTCTATGTCTTTTGGTTGGAGGATTTAATCCATTTACATTTAAGGTAATTATCGATACGTATATTCCTATTAACATTTTCTTAATTGTTTTGGGTTTGTTATTGTAGGTCTTTTCCTTCTCTTGTGTTTCCTGCCTAGAGAAGTTCCTTTAGCATTTGTTATAAAGCTGGTTTGGTGGTGCTGAATTCTTTTAACTTTTGCTTGTCTGTAAAGGTTTTAATTTCTCCATCAAATCTGAATGAGATCCTTGCTGGGTAGAGTCATCTTGGTTGTAGGTTCTCCCCTTTCATCACTTCGAATATGTCCTGCCACTCCCTTCTGGCTTGCAGAGTTTCTGATGAAAGATCAGCTGTTAACCTTATGGGTGTTCCCTTGTATGTTATTTGTCGCTTTTTCCTTGCTGCTTTTCATATCTTTTCTTTGTATTTAATTTTTGATAGTTTGATTAATATGTGTCTTTGTGTGTTTCTGCTTGGATTTATCCTGTATGGGACTCTCTGCACTTCCTGGGCTTGACTGACTATTTCCTTTCCCATGTTAGGGAAGTTTTCAACTATAATCTCTTCAAATATTTTCTCAGACCCTTTCTTTTACTGTTCTTCTTCTGGGACCGCTATAATTCAAATGTTGGTGTGTTTAATGTTGTCGCAGAGGTCTCTGACACTGTCCTCACTTCTTTCCATTCTTTTTTCTTTATTCTGCTCTGCAGTAGCTATTTCCACTATTTTATCTTCCAGATCACTTATCCGTTCTTCTGACTCAGTTATTGTGCTATTGATTCCTTCTAGAGAATTTTTAATTTCATTTTTTGTGTTGTTCATCAATGTTTGTTTGCTCTTTAGTTCTTCTAGGTTCTTGTTAAACGTTTCTTGTATTTTCCCCATTCTATTTCCAAGTTTTTGGATCACCTTTACTATCATTACGCTGAATTCTTTTTCAGGTAGACTGCCTATTTCCTCTTCATTTGTTTGGTCTGGTAGGTTCTTACCTTGCTCCTTCGTCTGCTGTGTGTTTCTCTGTCTTCTCATTTTGCTTAACTTACTGTGTTTGGGGTCTCCTTTTCACAGGCTACAGGTTTGTAGTTCCTGTTGTTTTTGGCATCTGCCCCCAGTGGGTAAGGTTGGTTCAGTGGGTTGTGTAGGCTTCCTGGTGGAGGGGACTGGTGCCTGTGTTCTGGTGGTTGAGGCTGGATCTTGTCTTTCTGGTGGGAAGGACCGTGTCTGGTGGTATGTTTTGGGGTGTCTGTGACATTATTATGATTTTAGGCAGCCTCTCTGCTAATGGGTGGTGTTGTGTTCCTGTCTTGCTAGGTGTTGGGCATAGGGTGTCCAGCAGTGGAGCTCACTGGCTGTTGAGTGGAACTGGGTCTTAGCATTGAGACGGAGATCTCTAGGAGAACTCTCGCCAGTTGATATTACATGGGGCTGGGAGGTTTCTTGTGGTCCAATGTCCTGAACTTGGCTCTCCCACCTCAGAGGTTCAGGCCTGGTGCCCGGCTGGAGCACTAAGACCCTGTCAGCCACACTGCTCAGAATCCTTGCTGAGTTCTCTCCGCCTGGCACAACTCCCTCCCCAATGTCCCGGTACGAAGGGCTGAGGTAGGGGGGAGGGGGCCTCATATGCACTATTATCCTTAAATCCCTAGAAAAAAAATAGTCATTTTTTCTCAGGCTTCAGACATTGTCCTTTTCTTTATGGATCCATGCTTCTAGTATTAAGTCTTTCTGCCATATTGAGAAGATATGATCAGCTCATAAAGGTACATCTAAGGGAATATTTTTACGACCTGAAGCTTGGGATGACCTATGAGCAAGCCCAGTATGGAGGTAGGGATTGTAATTAAGAAATGACCTGGAGGTGTGATGGGAGGGCTTCTGGAGTCTGTGCTGTCTGCAACATGCCCACAGCAGCAGCCCCAGAAAGGGACAGGACAGCAAGGGAGAAAAAAGGTCAAATTTGGACCTTTGATTTTTCTGCACCTTTTTGCTGTTTCTCTCAGCATCAGTGCAGAGAAGACTAGAAATGCTGCTGGCAGAATTCACATGCTCTGAACAGGCACCAACACGAGCGTTGTGACTCATGGCTTATATGGGGCTAATTGTATCCGAGCGTAAGAGGCCTTTGTGGCTACAGCTCGGGTGCTCCTGGTGAGAAGAGCCATACAGTCTCCCTCTCCTCCCTCCACCCGAGCCCATTTGCCCCGGCTGAGCAGAGGCTCCAACAACCCC
Source organism: Globicephala melas (assembly GCF_963455315.2). Classification (NCBI taxonomy): domain Eukaryota; kingdom Metazoa; phylum Chordata; class Mammalia; order Artiodactyla; family Delphinidae; genus Globicephala; species Globicephala melas. Next base: position 98,685 of record NC_083315.2, on the reverse strand, counting down.
CACCTTCCAGACATCTCCAGCTTCTGCAGATATGCACAGGAGCCTGGGTTTGCAGTCCAGGAGGAGTTGTTCCCTTGTGTGGCTGTTTTACTAAGGCCCCAGGGACTTGGGAGAGATGGGTGAGAGGGAAAGTCTCTGGAGGAGGTAGCTGGCCTGCCCTCTTGACTCTGTGGGTGGGATTTCACCCTAGGATAAGAGAGGTCAAGGTCAAGAGCTGGAGTAGCCAGAAGAGGCTTTGTTGCTTGACACAAACAGTGCTGTCTCAAGGCCCACGGGACGGGAAAGCTTAGACTGGGAAGAGGGCCTTGTGCTGTAATTGACTCTAAAACCCACACAATATCACTTCCTACCTGCAATTCACATCCTTGATACACATGGAAGATGTCAGGACTTGTCCCACGAGAATATAACTTCTCAACCCAGTTGTAGTGTCAAAGGAGTGTCTATTTAGGAATAGGCTGCCAGCCCAGCACCACTTCAAAGCCTCTTGCCCTTTGCTCTCACCTCAGTGTGCTTGTGTTAAGTATGTCTATAGTTCCAGTATACCAAGAGGCACTGTCAAATACAGAACATGGCAAGTCTGGGCCCCTACCTGACTCTTGTCTACCTGGAGCTCTTGAGAGCACAGGTCTTCCCTACTGTCAATGCTAGGGTGTCAGTGTCTTCTGGACATCTAGCCAGCTGGCTGGAAACTGCTTCCCACTTCATCCCTGCCAGCCCTATTTCCTGGAGGCTGGGTCTTGTTCTTGGTTTTCGCTAGTTCTGAGAACAACCTGGCTCTGTATCTATGCTCCCACTGGCCTCGTTCCAGAGCAGGTTTGTGTCCCTTGTCCTTTAGATCAGGTTCTCCTTGTTGATAAACTGGACTGAATCTGTCCACTTTTGTTAGTTTTGGTCTTTTATTGCTAGAAAAATTCTCCCACCTTCTATTTATGATATTTTTATATCTGCTTTGTGTCTTATTGCACTGACTAGCATTTCGGAAAAAAATATTAAATAATAATGATAATAATGTGCATCACTTTTTTCTAGTTCTTAATTTTAATGGGACTACCTATAGAGTTCCACCTATTGTTTGTTATAACTTATTAATGTAATATAATAATGGATTTTGTTATATTATTCTATGCCAAGATAAATCTTGACTGATTTTGGTGAATTATTCCTTTACATACTGTTCAATGATATTTTCTGGTATTTCATTTATGAGTTGGCTTATATAAATATATTCCTAAGTGAGACTGATTTACTTTCACTTAGAGATGAAAGAGCACAACAGCATTGCTCTAAGATGATCACAGGTAGAGTGTACATACAGGCAATTCTTTGTGGAAGGGCTTATTGTGGTAGGCATCTGCTGTTTCTTCTACTTCCCCTTCATCTTGCTAGCACTCTCCTAATTTCCTCGGGAAATGCCTCCCTCAGTGTCATTTGGGAAACGATCTCCATATCACTAATTTTAGGAAGAGGCACACGGCCAAGGCCTGGCTCATCAGCTCAGTCCCCTAGTCAAAGTGATTTAATTCATGGATGGACACATGATTCAATGGGATGAAATTCTAACACTCTTATTGAAATTGTCGGAAGAGAGAATTGCATTTTACAAGAGCTGCTGAGAGGTTAGAACATGGGAGTGGAGCTATTGGGAGCCCTGTAGCTATCATGGATAAGGAACCTGAATGGAATAGAACCCAGAACCCAGAGGAAGAAAGTAGGGCCAAGATGTGGAGCCAGAGGGCTCCTGATCAACCTGATTGAGCCAGTTACGCACAGATCTTTCTGTTACGTAAGCCAGAAGTTTCCCCTTTTAAAGAAAATTAGGCAGTATTTTAAACATATAGATCAGAGTAGTGAATAATACAGTGAAACCCAGTTTTATCAAATCTGTTAAGCATCCATACTTTAGACGTTTTTAAAAGAAAGCATTAAACATTAAAGACAGATTTGAGATACCCTGATCCCTCCTCTCAACCCAGAGACAATTACTGTCATAAATTCAGGGTTTATCATGTCCATACATGACATTATATTTTTACTACCTAACTATCCTTAAACTTTTTTACATATTTTTAAACTTCATAATTTTATCAAATTATACAGATACTTCTTCAACTTGACATTTTCATTCCATGTTATGTTTTGGAGATCTAACTGTGTTATGAGATGTAGCTCTAGTTCACTTAAAGTGCTGTATTCTAAATTCCATAAAGCTATGTATTCATCATTCTTTTTTTTTTTTTTTTCGGTACGCGGGCCTCTCACTGTCGTGGCCTCTCCCGTTGCGGAGCACAGGCTCCGGACGCGCAGGCTCAGCAGCCATGGCTCATGGGCCCAGCCGCTCCGCGGCATGTGGGATCTTCCCGGACCGGGGCACGAACCCGTGTCCCCTGCATCGGCAGGCGGACTCTCAACCACTGCGCCACCAGGGAAGCCCTGGGCTGTATTTTTGGACACATTCAGAACATTATTGGAGTTTCTGAGATGCCTAAAACTGAAATGGAAGGGAGCTCCAAGGAGAGGTTGGGAAGTTGCAATGCTTTTCAACCCTCTAGAAACACATGGAACTTTTAAACTATCACTGCTGGACCTTACTTACCCCTCAAGAGATTCTGATGTCATTGGTTTAGGGTGGGCGTATTTTTTGTTTGTTTTGGTGGTTTGGGGAGGGTTGTAATTCTTCAGATAATTCTCACATGCTACCAGGGATGAGTTCCACTGGGGTAGAGAATTCTCTGAGTTCAAGGTCTCTTGTGCATTGAGACAGTGTAAAGTGGTGGTTTTGGTGATTCTGGGAGCAATAGCTTCACATGGAATTAGTGTGAGCTCTGCTGGGAGAGCTGTAATCACTTATCAGAATAGATAATACCCATGGAACACAAAGAAATTTGGGAGTTCTTGGGTGACTAGGAGAGAACCTCACCTAGGGAGGGCTCACGGGCTCTAGGAAATCCCAGGAAGAGGACCTGGGGGGTTTCTCTCTCCTCTTGAACCTTTAAACCACAATATTAAAACAGTCACTACATGTTCAATGACTTGTGTACAAATAATGTGAACAATTCTGCTTCATGTGGTGAACTTCTGATTGAATGCAACACAGTAATAAAACCAAGTTACTCACTGCAGTGCTCTTGGTTAGAGAGCATATGCTGGCATATACAAACTCTGTCATTAGAAAATGTTACCCTAATTGGTAGAGGGAACAAAGAGGTTTCTGGAAAGCTTGTGATGTTGTGTTTCTTGTTCTGGATGTTGGTTACACAGGAGTGTTCAGCTTATAAGAATTAATAGAGATGTACACGTATAAATTGTGTGCTTTTTTCAGTATGTATTTTATACTTCAATACAAAGTATTAAAAAAATAAAAAACCGACTAACCACTGCTTCCTTTCATGATGTGTATCAGGGTGGCTAGATATTTCTTATCAATGGGAAAACAAATGTCTGTGTTGAACTCTTCCGCTCACAGAGCTTGGGATGAGGAAAATGGGGGTGGAGTGGGGACATAGGAAAGACAGAAACTGCAAGGTCTGCCATTTCTTCAGAGCTGCACAGGGGTGAGCTCCGGAGAAGATGGATTTTCGTTTGGCAAAATGATAGATGCATCTTTGAATACGCAGAGGTGGACCCCAACCTGAGAGAGTGGAAAGCTAATTGCTCTGTAAATGAAGGGAATCTAATTTAGGGGAGAGCCAAAGGTGAAGGGACCTAGAGAATCAGGGAATAAGAGGGGATACCTGAGGGATAGGACTGATTAACCTGTGTGATGACAGATTGAAGCCTGGGGAAAAGATGACCAGAAAGAATGGGATGAATTCTGAGATGCAGTGGGCAAAGGACTTTTAAGATAAGAGGTATCTAATATTTAATGCCCAATTGTTCATGTGGTTGCAATGAAAACTCCCTCCACTGTTGCAAATCCCCACTAGCATCTGCTACCCTAGCTACACCTGCCGTCTAATATTACAAACCAGCCGCATGGAAGGGTAATGTAACTTACCAACCCAGAGAGAGTGTGGGTTGATTTGGTTATTTTAACTGGCCTGGTGCAGAACACTGCATTGAATTTTCTTTTAATGATGCTACATGCCTGCAACTTGGTGCTTTGGGGCCAGAATCTTAAATTGTAAAATGGAAAAGTGTGACACCCCATAAAAAATGACCTGGGCCCCTAAGGAGATAACTAATTCTGACACATAGATTATAGTTGCTATTTTTACCTCCAAGTATAAAAGATCAGTGTCTCACTGGCAGCTGTTATGTGGGACAAGAGCAGTTAAAACTGGAAGTCAAGATGGTAAAAGCTAGATTTCTTGGGAAAGATACTGAACATCTGTAAGTTTGTTTCCTCATCTATAAATGGAGGGAAATAACTCTCCTGTAGACATTATCCAAGATCTAAATAGAAGAATGTATTTGAAGCAAGTCCTTTAGCAAATGGCATATAGTAAATACTCAATAAATATTACCTCCTTTCCTTCTTCCACTTCCATAATATTGTATGTAGAACTATTTTGTAACTCATAAAGCCATAAAAACATTGTTGGTAAAATTAGTGGGAACTAAAATTTGTTGATTATTTGAAAAGCATATTACTTTATAAGAGAAAATTTCCAGAAGTGGAAACAGTATATTTTTTGTGTGTGTGCGGTACACGGGCCTCTCACTGTTGTGGCCTCTCCTGTTGCGGAGCACAGGCTCCGGACACGCAGGCTCAGCGGCCATGGCTCACGGGCCCAGCCGCTCCGCGGCATGTGGGATCCTCCCGGACCGGGGCACGAACTCGCGTCCCCTGCATCGGCAGGCGGACTCCCAACCACTGCGCCACCAGCAAAGCCCAGACACAGTATTTTTATGCAGTAAATTAAATTAATAGTTTTAGTACAGTGATTTTCAACCAGGATTGATTTTGCACCCCAGCAGACTTTGGCAGTGTCCGGAGGCATTTTTGGTTGTCTTAAGTGGGAGAGGTGCTACTGGTATCTAGTGAGTGGAGGCCAGGGATGCTGCTGAACATCCTGCGATGCACAGGACAGTGCCCTACAACAAGGAAATATCCAGCTCAAAATGTGGATGACACCACTGTTGAGAAACCCTGTTTTTGTGGTAAGGCAAGTGAGTCTGGTTAGTCTTGGTTTCAACTTCGTTGATGCCCACATACATATTAGCATTCCTTAAACTTAGCGCATTCCTTCCTTAGCCTGTGAACTCTCATAATGAATGGGAAAGCTCCTTTCTAAATTGACCCCTATGATTATGTATTTAGACACATAAATTATGCACCTGTAATATCAATGCAAAGCTTGTGTTGTGCCCAGAAAAGTCTAGAAAACACTGCCATTAGACATTCTTCTTCACGACCCACTAAAAGATATATTTTATTTTGTAGAGTGTCACCTTTTTGTAGACCTGAACAGTGCTGCCTATCTCAAACAATACTTAGTAAACCAAATTCCACCATCCTCCACTCATTTCATGATTCAACAACGAGGATGGAGCTCTTCTTGGTAGAGAAGGTGATCGCTTCAGAGTAAGATCTGTCATTCATACCAATTCAAATCTTCATTTTAGAGATCAGAATGAGATGACTCTAAGGTAGAAAAAAATTGTTCAGAAACATTTCTATTACAGAATAGTTGTCAGGAATGTTCTTCCTGGCTATGACTATAACAGAGGGCGTAGCCATTAGGACCGCTCTGTGTAGCTTCTTCACCTCCCCTTGTCCAGGCTGACAGGGACAGAGTAAAGGGACAAAGTAGGTGATTAAATAGCGTTAATCCCACTAGCGAATCGTAAGTAGAGAGAGAAGCATGGGAGACCCTGTATAATGGTCACTCAAGAAAGCAGGCTTGCTTGGCAACAAAACCATGCAGTAGAAGCAGGAGACATGCCCTCAAACAATAAAACAATGGTGGAATGAGACCTACATCCAGCCCACTGAAGTCTGCAAGTTAATGATCCTTGAGAAGGGGCTTTTTTCTACGTGCATTAAGAGCAGAAATATAGGGGAAAGGTGACATTATACTGAAACCTGAGATTGTTTACCATATTTTAGTATAAGTTACACCTTTTTGCTCATTTCCGTAGTGCCATGACAGTCTTGGTTGAGCCATATAGGGTGGAAAACTCCTCTGCCCAACATGTAGGAGGAGCTAATGACTGAAGACTCCCAGAATGAGGAAGAAGGTGGTTTTCTACCCCTCCCCACTTTTCCTTGATTATAAAAATATAGTTCACCCAGCTCTTGGGGCAGCACCCTCTTGCCTGCCCACTTGTATCTCTCACAAGCATCCTATACTATTAAATCCACTTCTTACCTCTCAATCACTTTGCCTCTCGATGAATTCTTTCTTCGTGAAGACACAAAGAACCTGAGCTTCAATAAGTCCTGAGACCAGGTGTGCGGTTTCAATCAGAAGACTGTGGGTTTGAGTCCCCTCCTAAGCCAGGATTGCGGGTTCAAGTCCCATATGAGGTGCGACTGGGTTCGAATCCCATCCTAAGAGTGTGGTTTCAAGACCACTACTGCTTCTGCCCTATCACTGGCTCAGTGACAGAGCTTGGCGGTCCAACAGCAAGACCAGAGCTGGGTCGGGGAAAAGGTTCCTAGGAAAGTGCGCTGGAACAAGCATCACGGGGTTGTCCTAGAGTAATAATGACCCTCTCCTTTACTTTGTATTTTCACAACGCTTTACTTATTGGATGCTTTTAACAACCCAATGATGTAGGCAAGGTAAGTAATTTTATCCCTAGCTTACAGATCAAAGTAACAGACCTATAAAGTTTGAGTGTCTTATTCTAGATCATGCAGCTCTTAAGTGTCTAGATCTTCCAGCTCTTACTCTAGACTTCTGTACACAAAAATTTAAAGTTTAACCTTATGGTCCTTTCCTTTCAGTTCTCTTGATTTGATTTGCTTATCCTAGTTGTGAAGGAGAACTGGAGGTACGAGGTTGGCAGAGCAGGGCCTGCAGGGTGCAGAAATGGGGCAGAAATCCTTCACCAGAGCAAATATATGTTAACTCGCTGGTGTTCTCCAAACCAGAAAAGGAGCAGCCTTACAAAAATCTTTGAGAAAATCGTTTGTTTCCTAAAAAGTCATTTTCATATCATAATCAATCATCCTGGAAAGATTTTTTAAAGTTAGCCTTTAAATAAAATAATAAATAACTTTGTTCTTGCCTAATTTTACTCCATTACTCTAATTTAAACCATATTCCTGTGATTTAATATGTTTCCCTTCAGGACGATGATTTTAAACATTTGAAGATGGCTTGTTCTAAATTAGCAATGCCATGGCCTGAATGCATAGACTTATTCCCTTCATTAACTCTCTTAGCTATTTATTCTGCCCTGAAAGGATATTTAGTCCCCTTAACTTCCTCTTACTCAATATGATTGTTTTCATAGAGAACGTACAGATCTGTCTTTCTTTCTGAGAATGTGGAGTCACACGTGTTCCAGTTATAGGAAGTCATTTTGATGAGGGTTCTTTTGTGTTCATGTGTTCAAAGGTAGTTTTAGTTTTTATTTTTTGTTTGTTTTCAGAGGGGTTAAAAGTTTCACAGTGAACTCCTAGTGCTATTTAAAGTTATGAATTGTTTTATATAGCTACAAAATTATAGGTTGTCTTTATAACTATGAAGAACAAAACCAAGAATGTAGTATTCCTGCAGCAGTGGAGAGGCCGTGAATTAAAAATATGTACTTTCTAACTTCTAGAAGCACATCTCAGAGTTATCCTGTTACTCCTTTTTGCTACTGTACTTTGAAGACTCATAGCTTCAAAGATATGCCAAAAGTCTGAGTAAATAGATATGATTCATTCACTACATCCATAATGAGAGAGGCTTCAGCGGGGGAAAAAACAGAACTATTCTGTTCTAGTATCATCTACCTTGTCCGTGAAAAATGTGTTGCCTGCCATATCAGTAAACAAGGGGTATCGCAGCCATCACATTACAGCCAATGACAGTGCGCCCCGAGGGAGCTCAGAATGGAAACAGGAAGCTGCCATCCAGCAGTCACCTGCTGCACGCCCCCAACCCCCCCGCATGAGAGAGCACAGGACAATTGTGCACCTCAAAGGAATGATTTCAGCGAGCCCAGACTCTTGCATCTTCCCATGAATAGAAAAGTGCTGAATTTTAACTTGAGATGTCTTGTTGTCTTTAATTGATGGTCATCCTTTGAAGTTCCAACTACCTGGTCTTTGTTGCAAAACCTCCTATATATCCTGGCTCTTCCCTTACCTCTTGAGAGTGGTCCCTCGGAGCTATGGGAGAGTCCTGTCTCCCAGGCTTGAAGTCCTCAGACTATCCATCAAATAAAACAACTCTCAACTTTTAGATTGTGCTTTTATTTTTCCAGTCAACAGCTTCTAGGAGAACACAGGGAGACAATTTTGTTTTTTGTTTTTTGTTTTTGTGGTACGCGGGCCTCTCACTGTTGTGGCCTCTCCCGTTGCTGAGCACAGGCTCCGGACGTGCAGGCTCAGCGGCCATGGTTCACGAGCCCAGCCGCTCCGCGGCATGTGGGATCTTCCCGGACCGGGGCACGAACCCGTGTCCCCTGCATCGGCAGGCGGACTCTCAACCACTGCGCCACCAGGGAAGCCCTAGGGAGACAGTTATTTTAAGAGTCACTATGAACTTAGAAATAGCACAGATCAAGAGGGACAAGAATGTCACCGGATGAAACTGATTTGCTTAAGTTCATCAGCTTTTTAGCATTTTAATCCTTGTCTATCTTTGAAATATGCACTGCTTTTCTTATAACTGAATGTTTCTTTTCTCATCTTCAATCTATTTTTTAAGACAGCAAAAATTTTATTGTTGCTGGCAGATGCGGCTTCAGTGAACAGTAAGTTTCTTGGGACCACATAAACCAAACCAAGAATCAATCAATCTCTCTCTCCTCTTTCTCTCTCTCTCTCTTTTTCTCTCCCTCTTTCACACACACACACACACACACACACACACACACACACACACACACATTTTATTGTGAACCATTACCTACATCTAAAATGTACATGTATATTTTAACAAATACTTAAAAACCATATGCCGGTGCAACCATCACGCAGGGAAACAGAAATGTTCTAACACAGCAGCAACCCACCTGTGTAGTCTTTCCCATCCCCAACCCCTCCTTTCCATGAGAGGACACCATTTATCCAGACTTTTATGCTAATCATCTCCTGCTTTCTGTTATATTGTTATCGTACATGAATGCATCCATAAATAATGTTTACTTTTGCTTGTTTTTAAATTTCTTAAGTGGGATGATATATTTTGTCTTGCTCTTTTCTTAATTTTTAAAATAAGATGCACCTATATTGTGTGCAGCTGTAATTCATCCCATTTCATTGCTATGAATATTTTACTTCATAAAATCCCACAATTTCTTACTCCTTTCTCTCAGTGATGACCATTTGTATTGTTTCCAGTTTGGGGTAATTTTATGAACACTGTTGTGAACATTCTTGAATATGTATCCAGGACATAGCTAGGAGTGAAATTTCTGAGTCATACCTGGTAGGCATATCCTGACCCTAACCATACAGCGTTAAACCATCTCCCAAATTGTTGTACCGGTTTAAACACTCCTTCATTCTACGTGTGAGTTCTTGTAGGTCCACAGCCTTGCCAACTCTTGGTATTGTGAGACTAAAAAATTTTCAGTCATGTAGCAACTTATATATTGCAGCCAGGAGGTTCAAGGAAAAACAAAGTTGGAAGGGAAGGGTACCATTCTAGCAACTTTTCTGGAAATTCAAAGTTTTTATCAAAAAGCTGTCTATGCTCAATCCCAGCTCACATGTTCAACCAGTGGAGCTCCACATACCATGTGTCTAGATACTTAAAAGGGATAAGTCCATTTTTAGGGCTTTCTGTCCTTTTCTCTTGGTAGAAGTTCTCTAAATGTTCTGAATACTAGTTCTTGGTCAGTTGTATCGTTTTTAAAAAGTCTTCTCCCACACTGTGGCTTGTTTTTCACTTCTTCTATTTTTTATTTTAATGAAATTCTTAATTTCAATATAATTGAACTTATAAATATTTTACTTTAGGTGCTTTGTTGTTATTTCTCATGTTTAAGAAATTCTTCCCTAGATAAATAACAAGGTTCTACTGTATAGCACAGGGAACTATATTTGATATCTTGTAATAACCTATAATGGAAAAGAATCTGAAAAAGAGTATCTATATATCTATATATATCACTTTGCTGTATGCCAAAAACAAACACAACATTGTAAATCAACTATATGTCAATTAAAAAATTTAAAATTAAACAATAACAACAAAAAAAGAAATTCTTCCCTTTCCTGAGGCAGTGCAGACAGTCTCCTTTACTGTCTTCTAAAACTATAGTTTTACCTTTCCCATTTTGGTCTTAATCAGATTGAGTTCAATTTTAGTATATGATGTGAGGTTAGAGATTCAGCTTCATTTCATTCTATTCCATATGGATATCCAATTACCTCAGCACTTTCACTGAAAGAACTTTCCTTTCCTTCTATTCTGCCTACCACTTTCATACAGCAAGGTCCACATATGCATAGGACTGTCCACGAGCTCTCTATTTTGATTCAATTACTATTCATCTATTGCTGCACTAATAGCAGGCTTCTTAACTAGTAGAGCTTTGGAAATGGTCCTGATATCTAGCAGAGGAAATCCTGACACCTTACACTTCTACTGCAAGAATATTTGGCTACTTTTGGCCTTTTAAAATTTCATATACATTTTAAGTTTAGGCTTTTTTCTTTTTTGTGTAAATTTTGGAATCAACTTGTCAAGTTTCACAGACACACACACACAACAACCTGTTGGAACTTTTCATGATATTTCACTGAAAAAAATATTATTGAGTTTGTTTTGAATCTACAAATCAATTTGTGAACATTAAAATTTTTGCATTATTGAATCTTTTAATCCATGAACATGGTACTTCTCTTCATTCATTTAAATCTATAAATGTCTCTTAACTTTTTCATTTCTTCCTCTAAAGGTTTTGTATATCCTTAGTGAGATTTATTCCTAGATAATTGACTTTGTTTGATGCTATTGTAAATCATGATTTTAAGAATTTGCTGCTTTATGGAAATACAATTGGAGTTTGTGTATTGATTTTAAATAGAGCTACCTTGCTAAACTCTCTTATTAACTCTAATATTTTATTTGCTTATTATATTGTTTTATCTACAAACACAACCATGTCATATGTGAATTATGCCAATTTTATTTCTTCCTTTCCAACCATCAGACTTTTGTGTCTTTCCCTTGCTTTATTGCCTGCCTAGGAGCACTACTAAAATGCTGAACTGAAGAGGTGATAATGAACATCCTTGTCTTTTCTTGAACTCAAGGGAAACTTCCAGTGACTGACCATTATATCTGAAGCTTATGGAAAGTTTTTGGGTCTACAAATAATTTTCCTTCTATTCCACAATTGCTGGGAGTTTTGAATCATAAATGGAAATGAATTTTATCAAATACATTTTTCTGGATCTGTTGAGGTTATTATAGGATTTCTTTCATTTGTCAGTTAATTACATTTATAGATTTTTTTTTTTTTTTTTTTTTTTTGTGGTACGCGGGCCTCTCACTGTTGCGGCCTCTCCCGTTGCGGAGCACAGGCTCCGGACGCGCAGGCTCAGCGGCCATGGCTCACGGGCCCAGCCGCTCCGCGGCACGTGGGGTCTTCCCGGACCGCGGCATGAACCCGTGTCCCCTGCATCGGCAGGTGGACTCTCAACCACTGCGCCACCAGGGAAGCCCTATTGATTTTCTGATGTTAAATTTGTCCCTTCCATATAAACCCTCCTTGGTAATGATGGATTATCCTTTTTACGTGTTACTCAATTTGATTTGCATGTGACTTTGCTTTCCTGTATTACCCACGTGAGGCTTTAGTATCAAAGTTAGGCTACTCTCACAAAAATCAGTCTTCCCTTTTCTTATTCCTGTTATCTGGAACATTTTGTGCAGATTGGTGTTCTTCCTTCCTTTAATTCTCGGTAGTCCTCACCAGTGACATCACAGGGGCCCAGAGTGTTGTGCTTTGTAACTATTTGACTGATATGATTTCTTGGATTTTAAAAATTGTTTATTTGATGATTATTAAAGTTTTCTCTTCCTTTTTGAGTTTGTTTTAAGGTTTGTTTGTTTGTTTTAGGAATTTGTCCATTGTTTTCCTATGTTTTTGGCATGATGTATATTTTGTTTTGTTTTATAATATCTTTTAATCTATTTCATTTCTGTAAATCTGGGAGGTGTTTCATTTCCATTCTTGATCACTGATAACTTTTCTTCTTTTCTTCAGTTGGTGTTCCCATAAATTTATCAAATTTATATCTTTTTAAAAAGAGTCAACTTTGGTTTTTTAAAATCCCCTCTGTTCTGTTGATTACCCATTTTATTTTTTTTTCTTACTTCTCCTTGATTAGATTTATTTCAATGGTCTTTTTCTGTTTTCTTCTGATGGAGCCTTATTTCACTGGTTTTCAGCATTCCTTCTTCTCTATTATATTCCTTAAGGCAAAGTATTTCCTTGAAGGCTACTTTAGTTGTATCCCATTATATTAATGCCTCACGTGAGTTGTCATGACAGTTTAGAATCCCAAGGAGCCTTATCCACAGATCAGGTCTGCACCCACCTGTCAACTCTATCCCACGGGCTTTCACTGAATATGCAGAGGTGGTAATCCAAAGCCTGAGAGCTGAAACTTCTGAATGTTTCGTTCAGTGCAAGGCATGGCCTGGCAGCTTCCTATGGCTAAGGGAAGTCAGAGGGCTGAGACAAATCCCCTACTGAGTGCACTTTCCAAAGCCTGAGGGTAGGCTGCAGAGAGACCTCGTGAGGCCCTGATTGGGGTCATAGTTGAAAAGCAAAGAGAATTTCCCATGGACACAAAAAGCTGGCAGCTAGAGAGAGATCTCCCAAGCAGAGAGATATCTCCCATGGTTTAGCAAGTTGGTAACTTGTCTATAGAACATAAAGAGATCTGTAGGGTCCCAAGCTCTGCTAAAGGGAAAATGCTAGTTCTTCCCTCAAAAAATTTAAAGCTAGTGATGACCTGAATCTAACAAACCGGCAACAAAGTCCACACTCATCCCAACTACAGATTAGATGAGCTCAGTCCCCTACGCCAAGAGCCTGACTGAAGAACTGAAATGCACTTTTCTGGGAATAAATATTATTTAATTTCCTCTCCATTTATCTTTTCTACACAATATCTCATCTAATTGCAAAAATTATGACATATTTAAAGAAGCAAGAAAATATGAGCTAGGGTTGAAAACAAGGAAACAGTCAATAAAAGCAGATCCAGAGAAGACCCAGATGTTGGGCTTATCAGACAGGGACTTTATGTAACTACAATAAACATGTTAAAGGCGCTAGTGGGTAGAAAATGCACACTGCACAAGTAGATGGGCAAAATCCACAGAGAGCCGGAAGTTGTAAGAAAGAAACAAATAGAAAATATCTAACAGGTATGGGAATCATTCGGTGAACTTAGCAGACTGGACACAGCAGAGAAAACAATCATTGAGCTTGTACACAAGTCAGTTAAAACGGTCCAAAACTAAACTAAACAGAGGTTAAAAATAGATGGAATCTGAGTTCTGCCAGACAATAACAATAATAGCCTAACATTGTACATGTAATTGAAGTCCAAGGAGAGGAGAGAGAGTGACACACAGGAAAAATTTGAAGAAATAATGGTTGAGAAATTTCTTCAATTGATTATGATATCAATCCACAGATTCAAGAATCTCAGTGGACTCCAAGTGGGGTAAACACAAAGAAAACTGCTCCTAGACGCATCAGAGTCAAACTTTGCTAAAAAACAAAGACAAAGAGCAGATCTTAAGAGCACCCAGATGGGGAAAATCTTTACTTTCAGGGAAACAATGATAAGAATGATGGCTGAATTCTCTCAGAACCATGCAGACCAGAAAACACTAGAACCACATCTTTAAAGTCCTGAAAGGAGAATTAGGAAAAAAGAGCACCGGCAAGCTAAAATATTATGTCCACTGGAAACACCCTTCAAAAATGAAGGCAAGGGGGCTTCCCTGGTGGCGCAGTGGTTGAGTCCGCCTGCCCATGCAGGGGACGCAGGTTCGCGCCCTGGTCCGGGAAGATCCCACATGCCGCGGAGCGACTGGGCCCGTGAGCCACGACAGCTGAGCCTGCGCGTCCGGAGCCTGTGCTCTGCAGCAGAAGAGGCCACAGCAGTGAGAGGCCCGCGTACCGCAAAAAAAAAAAAAAAAAAAAAATGAAGGCAAGGTAAAGGCATTCCAGAGTAACGCTGAGAGAACTCACAGCCAACGGTCACTGCAGAAAACGTTAACAGGTTTTAGGTTGAAGGGAAATGATACCAAGTGGAAGCAAGAATCTTAGGACAAATGAAGAGACCAAAAGCTAAATATGTAGCTTTAGACTCACTCGGCGTAGAAGCTTGGCTTTGAAACCCATGTCACTGTCACCAACACTCTGCCCTAAGGGAAGGGGGGCTTCTCCACCCAGAGTGTGGGCTCTCCACCTGCAGTAGAGGTGGCCACCGTCTCCAGCTCTCCGGTGACATTTGGGAAAGCCTCCCCCCTACAAATGTTGTTCTTGGGGCTCTTTATCTCTTTCCTCTTGACTACACTCTTTAAAAAAAAATCATTTTATATTGAAACAGATCACTCCCTGCCAGCAGTGTGCCAGAAGTTTTATGTATCAGAAGTCTAGACAGATACGGAAAGAAAAGAGAGGCTTGGCAGGGCTGGGAGTGGGTAAGTGGAGTCGCTCTGACCAGCTTACAACAGAGCTCATACACAGAAGCCCAGCGGCTGAATGCCTCTTTGGTGTTTCCGTCCAAGAGAATTCCTTGTTCTAGGCAGGCCATTGAGGAGAGTCAATGTCTTTTTCCTTATTGCTGTTATCCCTGCTGCTTTAGTGTAGAATTCACAGCACATGGAGCCCCAGAATGTGTCCCTTAGACCACCCCCAGTGACACAATACTTGTCAGTGTACTTGCCTTTCAGCTTTGTAAACAGCTATTTTCCCCCTTTCCAGCACTTTTTCCAGCTGTTGGCCTTTTGTGTATCTTCTCGGGTATTTTAATGAGAAAGTTAGAGAGGTCACATCAGGTAAGTCTAGCCTGTTTTTTGACAACTTTTTATTACTTAAATTTTCATATATACAGGAAAGTTGAAAGAATTTTACGGGGAATGTCCATACAGCTTCCACCTAGATTCAATAACTAAAGTATGGATTTTGCTTATTAATGATAAATTTTCATTTTGAGACACACAAAAAATAGAGTTTAATTTAAGCAGATTGTTATTATGCACATTCTCAGGATGTATGAGCATTAAATATGCTTTATAATATTAATAATAAAAATATTTAACCAGAGGAATAAAAACTGGACTATAAATAATTTTTTTCTATAAATGATATGTCAGCATTACATTAATAAATGGAGAATTTAAGTAATCATTTTAACAGCTAATGTTTTAAAAATTTTTGTGAGAGTCACTTGAATAGTTTTTTACAACTATCCACCTCATTCTGTAGATTAAAGTTGGTTGAATGAAGGGAAAGTAGAAATAAGTGAGCTTGATGCCAATTTGGGCCTATGTTGTCCCAAGTAAAAATTTACCTACACTATAAATCAATTTAGAATTCAAGAAATCTCCTTTCGTAGCTAATTTTTAAGAGGTTATTATGTAGTCATGTAGTTTCTCACCAGATTATGGGAACAAGACTGAGAAGACTGCTCACCTTTGTGATTCATCACCTTCCAGCACTTTCCTGATTTGGGAGCAAACAGCGGCAGTAACTGGGCTGGCTTCTTGAGAAGCTAAAGGATGGCCTCAAAGTCCTTGAAAAGGAGTTCTAAACTCCAGTCTTCTATAAAGGCTATGCTTTATACCAAAACTTTGTTGTAATATTCTTCCACTTTACATTTTTCTCCTTGTAATATAGCATTTTAAATATCCCAGCCACAGGACCATAAAGCAGTCTTAGCTCTTACATAACAATTCCCTGCATATTATTATTATTTTTAAAATTGCATTTCTCTGGCACACATTACAAAGAAGTTTTCCTACAGATCAAAACCAAAGGCTTGGACTGAGCCCATGTTTGTTTCAACTTGAATCACCACCCATCTGGGCCTGACTCAGGCTGGCAGTCCAAAGGGAAAATACTGCCTCAGTGTATTATAACCTCTGGATCTGTTCCCCTGCTCAGGAGCACAGAAACAGATTAACTGGGGGAGGTGACAGGGCAAATCTGACTGGAGGTGAATTCCGGGAGGCAGCAGTGTTGAGGGCAGCCCAGCCATTTGGCGAAGAGTAAGCAGAAATGACTTCTGAGAGGAACAGTTTGAGAAAGAACAAAGTTGCCCATGATTCCTAAGCCAGAGTTTGCTGAAGCGTTTTTTAGCTAGAGATGCTTTCAGGACAAGACTTTTCCTTCTGGAGAAGCTTAAGACCTGAAAGTCAGCCATCTTTGGCTATTACAAAACTTCACAGTGTATAAAATTTTAAAACAAAGACTTGTGTTCAAGAATTCACTTAAAAAGCAACTAGAATTGATCTGTTCTTTGCTTCTAGAGGTCCCTTCCAACTCTAGACTTTTATTTATTCTAAAAATAGAATCCTTCTTCAAGTTAACTTTCAGGAAAAGGAAGGGGAGTTTTATTAGATAATCATTGTTCTTTCCTTTTCCCCATCGACCAGGGTTTGCCCGGTGAGTAAACAGTGTCAGTCGGCTGAGTCTTTCCAGCTTTAAATACCTGTAGTTCTCTAAGCCTCCAGGATATCGCTTATCAAGGACAGGCATTGACTACTCTCTACCAAAGGGTCTAGCAGCGTGGTTGGTCTCCTGAAAAGCTGGCGAGGGGGAGGCGTTATATGTCTTATTCGGGGTTAGTCAAGAGTCCAGAAGCCTGGGAGGCCATACTGGCTGCTCTTGGAGGTTTTATGGATGTGACTGGAGAAATACGATAGTGTTTCCAGCTGCTCCATTTAGTGGCCAGATAGAATGGGACAAGTTACTTAATCTCTAAGGCCCGTTTCCTCACCTGTAAAATGGGGCTATTGGTAACACCTACATCACTGCACTGTTTTTTGGATTAAACGATATAGAAACAGCACAGAGTAAATGTTAAACATATGGTAGTCATAACTATCAGACATCTGTGTGTGTGTTTGACTCATGTAGCTGCACCAAGACCAGATTTATTTGTGCCAGTAGGACTGCATTGTCAGCTTTAGTCAGATATATCGTGTTTTTAAACTTCTTTCATGATTGTGAAAAGATCACCAAGAGGAAGCAGTGAGCTGACAGCGGAGGCAGAGGGAGAGTTGGAATTCCTGGAATGTTTGTTCCCAACCTCCTTTCCAGCTCTCATCACCAGTGAAAGCTACTTTTTTGGACCAAGAGAAAGCACTCTTGGGAGCCTCTATGGAGCAGGCTTTGTGTGTGTGTGTGTTTTTAAGTTCTTCAATAAATACATGGGTCCACAAAGAAAAACCAGTAGAAAGAAACATTGTGGATGTAAAAAACATCGTTGAGACCGCACTAATGCTTGGGTACTTTTGCTGCTTATATTTATGAAGAGACCCTTGAAATTACCCAGAAAAGTGACCCAAATAGTCACAATGTGACCGTGCTTTTAATTTCACTAGTGTTCATGTGGCTACAGCTTAGTTTCAGATAAATTCGCAATAAATGAAATTACAGAATGCAGTTTGTCTCCCCAAGGGATGGTTTTATTCCTTTTGCATCCATTTTGCTAAGTATGTTTTCAAAGTAGAGGCCTGTATACCTAGTCATAGTAAATAAAATCATTGGATATTAGGAAATAGGCATCACTGAAAGATATTCAGATTCTTGGAAATTTTAGTTTTTTCTTTCATATCTTCTATTTTCTAAAAAAAAAAAAATGTAATTAGTTTTTTGCTTCTATTGCCGGAGAAGCACAGGAGAACTCTATTTCCTTCCCATTTGAAAGATGTAATATCACAATCTCGATTCTGACTCCTGTTCAGACATTCTGAGCCACAGGGGAACCTGCCCACATTCAAATTCACAATGTGGGTGCTGATATCATCGGGAATTATCTTATTGTTCCATTTCCAATAATAGAGAAAAAAGTCAGAAATTCAATATGACTCTACTAAATAGTAACAACATCTCTCAGCATTTATAACACATTATATTCTGGTATCACCCAAGGTGCTGAAAGAAAAGATTTTTTTCCTAGCTTACATAAATTCTTGATTTTCATCTTCTGAGATGTTGCAATGCATGCAGATGTCTCATAATATTATAGGTATCTTAATTTTATACACAGACAGTGACATGAAACTGAAAGAATTTAGTCCAACCACTGTTGTGAATGTATTTCCATATAAATCCCCAATCTAGTGTTAGACTAATTTCTGCCATAATGTAGACACTTCAGGGAAATGATAAAACCAGGGACACGTGACTTTGAAAGTCTAATTGGTGAAAGAGCATTAGTTTCTTAAAACTGGAAATGCTCTACTTTCTTTTAGACATATTTTACCTGGAGCAATTTATAACATTAACACATTTCCTAATCATGCTCTACAACAAGAAGTCAGTGCCTTACAATATTCATGGAATAGTGAATCTTTTACAATTAAGGGGCCAAAGTTACAGCGGATTGTCAATTGAGGACGTTAACATCAAGTAAAACCCAACATCATTTCATCTCAAACATAACATGTCCAAAAGCAAGACTCTTGATCCCTTCCTGCCAACACAAATCCATTTCTCTAGTGTTGTCCAGCTTAGTAAGTGGCACCCCCATTCGCCCAAAATATTTGCTCAAGCCAAAGGCTTGGGGGTTATTCCTAACCCCTTTATTTCTCTCATACTCAAAATCCAGTTTAGCAGCAAATTCCTTTGGCTCTACCTTCTCCAATTATCCCAGGTCCAATCACTTCTTACCACCTTGATCTCCAGCACCCTGGTCTAAGCCGCCATAGTTTCTAGCCTGACCTACAGCAACAGCTGCCTAGCTAGCCTCTGCTTCCACTCTCACACCCGATAATTAGTCTATTCTCCACACAACTGCCAGGGTAACCCTCTTAAAATATTGATTAGATTATTTCACTCCTCTTTGCTCACAATCCTCCTATGGTTTCCATCACGCTAGAAGAAACCCATATTCCTTCCATGGCTTACAGGGTTCTAACTGGTCTGGCTCTTGTCTTTCCGAGTGAATGCTATTTTCATTCTTCCCCTCACTCTACTCCACCCCAGCTAACCTCCTTCCCACGCCTCACCAGGACCTGGCCCGTGTGGTCCATCTACCTGGATGGAAGCTCGAGATGTTCTTTTGGTTCACTGTCTCTCTTCATTCAGATCCCTCCCCACATGACCTTGTCAAAGAGGAGAGAACACTCACCTAAAATAGCATCTTATGTCACTCTCTAACCTAGTGGTCCTCAGCTCTGGCTGTGCATTAGAACTTCCTGAGCAACTTAAACTTTGTGATGCCCAAGCTGCACTTCCAGGTAACTGAAATAGAGTCTCTGCAGGTGGGACTAAGGCTTCAGCATTTTTTAAAGTGCTCAGTTGTTTCCAGTGTTGAGCCAAGGTTGAGCCCCACTGCTTCAACTCATGACCCTGCTTCATTTTTCTTCATAGCACTTATTACCACTGATATAACATTATATGTTTGTTTTCTAGAATTTGCTCTATGTGTTTAGAGACTTTCTATGTTTTGCTCACTGCTAATTCCTTAAGACCTAGAACACTTTGCAAATTATAGGGATTCTTAATTAATTTCTTAAGAGGAAGGACATTCCTTCCCCAAAAAACAGAAGAAAAAGATAGTTTCAGAAAGAAGAGATGGTCCTTTCAAAGAAAGAAAAATTGACTTTACACTGATTTATTTTTTAACTTTGAATAAAAAAATTGTATTGATATATTACATTGTGTGTTGTGTGATGACTTTCCATTAGATATGGGTTTTTTAATGTTGTTTCTTATAGCTATCTTTTTTCTTCCAGTTTTATTGAGAGATATTTGATATACAGCACTGTATGAGTTCACAGTGTACAGCATGATGATTTGACTTACATACATCATGAGGTGATTACCACAATAAGTTTAGCGACCATCCATCATCTCATGTAGACACAAAATAAAAGAAGTAGAAAAACATTATTTTTCCTTGTGGTAAAAACTCTTAGGATTTGCTCCCTTAACAACTTTTATATGTAACATACAGCAGTGTTAATTATAGTTATCCCATTGTACCTCACGTCCCTAGTACCTATTTATCTTATAACTGGAAGTTTGTGCCTTTTGATGCCTTCAACCAATTCCTCCCCCCACCCAACACCCCTTTCCTGCCTTTGGTAACCACAAGTCTGATCTCTTTCTCTATGCTCAGTGCTAGTCAATTGTTCGAGTCTACCAATTTGTTTAATTTGTCCCTTGTTAAAGAATATCTATATTATATTGTTTCCAGGCTCCAGGCTTTCACTATTATAAAGAATGTTGCATTTCTTATATAATCCTCAAACTCTATGAGAGGGGAACAGTTTAATCCCATTTTACAGATGAAGACTAGAGAGAGGGATAGGGAAATGAAGTAATTTGCATAATCTCATGCATGTAGTAAGTGGAAAATGTACAATTCTAATCCAGAGCCTGCATTCTTTACTACCTTCCATTGTCTTCCTGCCAACAAGGGGAACTGTATTAGTATTTATCTACCATGTTAAGTAAGGTATTGGAGGCATGCTGCAGAGTGTACAGACTGGGGCTTCAGGAGTGTTTGTAATATGTTATTTCCTTAGCTTAGGTCATGGATTCGCACGTATCTATTTTTGTGGTTTGTTTTTGAAACATAAAGCATTTGTTTATTTTTGTGTTTCTTAATTTACGTCAATGTCACATATGAACTTTCATATGTATCATCTATTACACAATTAAAACTGTTAAAAATCCCAATACTGGTAAAAAGTTGTGTGGGTAAAATCTAAGGACAAGTTCTTCAGATTGCTTTAAAATTTCTGACCTATTCTTACATGGCTGGGGAAAGGAGAGATTGCAATGGTGATTTAGGAACCCATGGAGAGCAAATCTCAAATCTGGTCACATAGCGACCACCACGGCAATTATTCATCTGACATCCCTTTTCTAGGAACTATTCTTTTCCCAGTATTCATGGTTATGGTGGGAGACATAATGATCCTACTTCCTGGATACAGTTGATTGGACCAAGAGAGGACCCTTGGGACAAGATATTGTTTCTCTGGTAATTCATTTCCTGGCCTGAGTCAGCTGGTCTATAAGCAGTCACATGACTCAGGCTAAGCCAATCAGTGTCCTTTACCTAGAATTTTAGAACCAGAACTGGGAAACTATTAAGATTCAAACTCAAATCTGCTAGTAGACTTTTTTTAAAAAAATTTTTTGGCTGTGTTGGGTCTTCATTGTTTCATGCAGGCTTTCTCTAGTTGTGGCGAGTGGGGGCTACTCTTCATTTCAGTGCATGGGTTTCTCATTGCGGTGGCTTCTCTTGTTGCGGAGCTCTGGCTCTAGGTGCGTGGGCTTCAGTAGTTGTGGCGCACGGGCTCAGTAGTTGTGGCTCACGGGCTTAGTTGCTCTGTGGCGTGTGGGATCTTCTCAGACCAGGGATCGAACCCGTGTCCCCTGCATTGGCAGGTGGATTCTTAACCACTGCGCCACCAGGAAAGTCTCTCTGCTAGTAGACTTTTGGAGAAAATTTCATTTGCATTAAAAAGAAGGAATAAAAGGCAGACAAAAAAACAAAAAACAAAAAAACCGACAAGCCACAGGGAGTCTTGATGGCATTCAAGGCTTGATTCCAGATGTTCCTGAGGCCCAGCTACACCCAAGACCTTCCAGAGCTAAGTTGTTTTGTAAGAGTCCCACAGTATCCATTTAATAAATTACTTTTTTTCTAAAGTACTTTAAAAAAAAAGTTTCTGTTTTACCTGAGAGAGTTCTAATTTCCTTAGGTCAATTAATCAGCAGGTGGTGCTGCAAAGGTATAAGCAGACAGCTATCAGGACAATAAGGACTTCCTGTGCTAGCCACTGAGAGTTTAATTGGTTATAGACCCACAACAGGTATTTATACTGAACAGCCAAAAGAAAATACAGTTAGCAAACAAAGAAGTATACCCTACTGGTCATGACAAAAAAAACCAGGCAAAAGTAAAATCACCAGAGTTGCAGAGCTTCCTTTGCCAAAAAAAAAAAAAAGAAGTTTTAAAAACTAAAAAACAATTGAGAGGCAAAGTAGGAATAATGGATCCCAATCAACAGGAATAAACCATAGAAATTCTTCTGTGCAAATGCATCAGTTTTGTGTAAAATAAAGGAGGTGGACCAGATAACTGTCTACCTCCTTATTACCTCTAAAATTCTTTAGCTCTGATGTTAAAAACATTAATAGCAATTTACAACTTTTGTAAAGTCCTGAAAATATGACAAAAATTATTTCACATTGAACATCACTGTCAAAAATGGAGGTCTTAGCTGACTTAATACCAATGATAAAATCAGACCAAGTGGTTCAGAATATGCTTTATTGGCTAGTTAACAAGTTTGGGTGACTTGTGAAGTATCAGATATAGCCCATGCTCTGTAGATGCTAAAAATATATAGAAATGTTGTGTAAAGATCCAAGAAGGCAAAATCCAATCCCTATCATTTTATTTCTCCGTGGGTTTTAAATTAAAATCACTACTCAAGATCCAGCTCGTATTTATTTCCATTTCAAAGTCTAGTTTATTTTTCCTTTCACACCAATGATTCACTTTATCAAGAATAGTTTCTTTATTGTGACTTAGTACTATATATATATGTATATATAATTAGAGTAACGATTACAGAATATTTTTGACAAGTATGGAAAAATAGTAGTTAATGTTTTCCATCTGTTTGCTGCATGCTATGTCACCAAAAGAACCACTGAGCCTACAGAATCAGGAAACGCCTATGCAAGTACATGACAGAAATATAAATGTCTAATGAATTAATTTTGATCACTTACACATTTTTGTAAATGTTACCATATGTTGTTTAAATTACCCATTATCAAAATTAGTGCACAAATGTTGTCTCTTCCAGAGCTTCACTCTGGGAAGTTTTAAAAATTATTTAAATTTATTTGTGTAAAATGTATTGTCATTTACTTCTAGATATCTATTTTCTAAAATTAAAGTTCAAGTTCTGAAATCTTCCTCATAAGAGCTTTAGTGGTGCTGTCGCAAGTCTTCTGTTTGGTAGATTTAAGTTCTCCAAAAAGTAAAAACAAAGAACTATATCTAATGACCTCAAATTCAAACTACATCTTGCAGAAAGGGAATGCAGAATGTGTTACAATTTCAATCTGCAGGCTTGGAAGGCATTGCAGATTGTTCGTGTTCTAGGAAGTCACCATAGCTTGGTTTCATGTTGGGACCCGTCCGTCCCCATCCCACCCCATCCTTCTGAGGGATTGTGCTGGAGGAAGAGACCTCAGTCAGAGCAACACAGAGAAGTCTAAGAAACCCTTTCTGGATGAATCTATTTCACCAACCTGGCACAAAAATGGAGGTCAGAAAGCCTTCCCATAACCAAAACAACTGTTCTAAATATTATAAATATTGGCTTAGTAATTTGTTGTTTGTTGAACAACGATTGAGCAATTATAAAGCCAGCACGTCCTAAACTCCTTGGAGGCAGGTGCTCTAATTATGCCCACTTGACTCGCCCAAGGTTACACAACTAAGAAGTTGCCCCGCTGGGGGTGAACACAGGTGTGTCTGACTATGGAGCTGGTGCCCTGACCGGTCCATAATGCTCCCTCCAAATAACCAAGTGTAAATGGCCAGATTTATTGGTACAAATGACACAAACATAACTTCCCGCCTTCTTGTCCTACGCTATGTTATCAGGGATGTAACTAAGCAGACTTTCTGGTCTGAGATTTTTAGTCTTATATTAATGTTTACAGAATGTGGTTTATCCCAATTAGTACTGCACATGCAAATTCCACACAGTGAAAATTTAAAGAAAAAGTAGGCCTGAAATCACACGGCTCTCCCACTTGCAGTACTGGCAGAATAGGAATCAAAGAATCTGCACTGCTCTCCATTCACCAAACTGCTGAGTCAAGGTTAAGTCCAGGGGATAAGTTTTGGAAACACGAAAAACCTTGAATACATGCACACATGTACACTGTGCCTGAGGAGAGGTCACATATTGGATATTCGCATCCCAAAACATGAAGAACCATTGCACTAAAATCTTTTAAATTGTAAAATTGTGATTTCCCACATAACTTATATAGCAAGAATGTTAATCCATAAAAGAAAACCTGGCCTGTTTGTTATATTTCTCATGATAAAGTAATAAATTAGTATTGTGATTTACTCAAAAACAAAGTTAGAGAAAAACTAAAAATGGTTGCACTAAGGTTTACAATGCACATATGATACAACTGTGTTAAAAGAAGCAACACTAGATTGGTGTAACGTGAATTGTTTCATCATGAACACATGTCTTAGAGTCTCCGAGAAATCTTTCCTTCACTCAATCCTGACAGTCAGAACATAAAAGGTGACTGTTCATTAAAGAAAACCAGACATCTCAAGTTAAGGAATTTAGTGCTTTTCTGTGTATGGGAAGATGCAGGAGCCTGGGCTCACTGAAATCATCCCTTTGACGTGCACCTCAGTGATCTGGGGTCAGTACCCTGCTCTTCTCCATCCTGAACCCCCTCAGGGTGCACAGCTGGGGGCAGCTGCAGTGGCTGCGGGCCTGGTGGCAGCAACATCCTTGGTTTTCTGACAGGGCAGGCGACATTCTTTGTCCACAACAGTCTAGGACTGTCAGGCACAAACTGAAGCTGCTGTGCTCAGGCAGAATTTCTTCTTCAGGGAAGACTTAGCTCTGCTCTAAAGATCTTTCAAATAACTGATTCAGGCCCATCAGATTATCTAGGATAATCCCTTTTCCTTAAAGTCAACTGGTTGTGGACTTCAATCACATCTACAAAATGCCTTCACAATAACACCTAGATAAGCGTTTGACTGAATAACTGGGGACTACAGCCTGGCCAAGGTGACACACAAAACTGACCATTACAACAATCACATGTATACGAATGTATATATACATCTGTATTATGATCCAGATGCACTGTTGCACTATGTGTGTGTAGACAGACAAATGGAGCATTCAGGAGGGATGCACACTAAAATGATAACAATGGAAGAGAGTGTATGTGGGGAGATGAAAAGGGGAGTGGTGTAGGGCAAAGAGGAGATTAACTTTTTACTCTTTATAGTTCTGGTGGGTGATGTTGATACTGGGGAGAGAATGCATGTGTGGGACCAGGGAGTATTTGGGAAATCACTGTACTTTCTGTCCAATTTTTCTGTGAACCTAAAACTACTCTGAAAAATAAAGTCTATTTTTAAAAAAATGACAGATTACCTACAAATAAACAGCAATCGGGTTGGTAGCAGAGCTCTCATCAGCAAAAATAAAAGCGGAAAAATATCTTTTATGTACCCAAAGTAAAGAACGCTGAACCTAGAATTCAATACATAATAAATTATCATTCAAGAAGGAAGATAATTCAATATGTATTCAAATAGGATATACAATGGAATATTAGCCATAAAATGGAACGAAATTGAGTTATTTGTAGTGAGGTGGATGGACCTAGAATCTGTCATACAGAGTGAAGTAAGACAAAAAGAGAAAAACAAATACCGTATCCTAATGCATATATATGGGATTTTAAAAAGCGGTACTGATGAACCTAGTGTCAGGGCAGGAATAAAAGACACAGACATAGAGAATGAACTTGAGGGCACGGCGGGGTGGGGGGGGAAGGGGAATGTAGGATGAAGTGAGAGAGGAGCATTGACATATTATGGGGAAGGAAGCACACCTCTGTGACTGTATTAAAAGTCATTAAAATGTACACTTTCAAATGGCTAATTTGTATGGCATGTGAATTATATCTTAATGAAGTTGTTAGAAACAAAAACAAATATGAAAATATAATAGTTTACTCCTCACTGACATTTGTGAAGAAACTACTGAAGAATATGTATCAAAGAGGTAGGAGGGAAATGCAATGGTGAGCAAATCCATTTGGATAACATATTGCTAAACTAAATTAAGTACTGAGTTTGAAAAAAAACACAATAATTTTCATGGATGTGTTTAAAAATCAGAATGAAAATTCTGGATAACAATACTATGGAAGTTGATGGTGAAGTGTTTCAGCATGAAATAAAAAAATTATAAATATTTTGTTGCTTTTGGAAGAGAACAGAGTTAATAATTAACCTTAGAATATGTTAAAGAAATGTGAAGCTAACACACATGTTAAAAATGTAAGAGTACCTTTTAAAGAAAACCACAGAAGTTAAGAAAAACATACTAATCCAACAAAAGGAGCAAAGGAAAACAAGAGACAAGGCAAATGGGGATAAAAGCATGGTAAACAGATGACACAAAATAGGATAACTTCCAAGGAAGTTAGTACATTTTTGAAAATTTATCTTTAGAACACTACTCATCAAAACCTGTCAAATAGTTAATCCAATACTTAAGTGAAAATGTGTAGTTTTAAATGTGTTTATTATAAAACAAGAAGCAGTGGAGCCTAAGAAATCAGAAGAACGACGAAAATTGGAGGAAGTAAAGAGAAGCACAGGTAGAATTACAGAAAGAGAAAGATCAAAGAATTTTAAAATAGAGCTAAATTGGAAATCAAAACCTGTTTCTCTTAAAAGAGTAGCAAATAGAGAAAGTCTGCTTAAGGAAAAAAGAGAGTACATGCAAATTAACATTAGGAATGGAGGAAGGCCGGTAAGTACAGATAAAGAACAGATTTTTTTAACCTTCAAAAACACATGACAATGTTACGACAATTAATTTTAAAACAAGTGACATTAACACATTTTTAGAAAAATAAAAATGTCCACCTCTTAAAGGAACTAGACCCAGATATTTCACAGAAGAGATTTAGCAACCTCCAAGACACAAGTTATTTCTCTCTTACAGAAACTCTTGCAGGGAATAGAAAAAGAGAGAAAGCTATCCAACTTTTTAAGGGGCTAACATAACATTGTTACCCAAATCGGACAATAAAAGAAAATTATAGGCCCATCTAAACTATAAACATGAATGCAGAAATGCTCTATAAACTATCAATAAATTGAACCCACATTATATTCTGAAATTTAGGGGTTTCTAGCATTTTTCAAAATTAGAAAAATATAATAACACTGTTTTCCTGTACATACATTGAAGAAAAGAAGCCATATGATCTTGCCAATGAAATAACAAATGTGATTTGACAAAACTTTAACTCATTCATTTAACAAAAAAGAACAAAATAACATTGTAGCAAAATGTCCTTACCTTGATAAGGTATCAAACTACAAACAAAAACCAAGAAACCACTCAGTGGTCAAAGTATTTCAAATAATAATGGCTCGTATTGAATTTCATATTTTAAATAATTTTGCGTATATTAAATAATTTAATCCTCATAAGAACTACATGAGCTAGGTATTATTTTCTCCATTTGATAGATGGAAAAAGTGTTGCAGAGAGAGGTTAAGTAACTTGCCCCAAATCACACAGGTAGTAAGAGCTAGAGCTGGGATTTGAACCCTGGCACATTAGCCTCAAAGTCTTACTTTAGGATGCCATAATGCCTTGAAAAAGATCCAAAACCTCTTAATTTCTGTTGCCCACATGGACCATGCATTCTTGGATTGAGTGTGGATTCTGTCTAGTTCTATTTAAGCAGAATTTATGTAGATCCTAGAACTTGTGTCTCAGGGGCACTTTCCCCTAAGGTCCCAACATCTGTTTCAGATTTAGAATCATCCTCAGCAGATTCCTGAAGAGAACCTATTATTTGTCCTTCTGAAGTCTGTACCCTCTGGGGCCTAGTGAGGATCAATGCCCCTGCCATGTTCTCTCCCCCCAAAATCTAACTTTTTTTCAACCTTTGGATATTTTCCATGCCCTAAGTAACTTACTTCACTTCAATGGACTGCAGATGGCCTTCCCTTTGCCACAGTGCCTTCTGTGGTGGAGACCCACGACACATGACACAGACTGGGACTCTTTCTGGCTACATCTCACCTGCTTCTTTCAGGAAGGTTCCCTTAGGTTTATATTTCTTATCCTGACCCTTACATTGATCCCTTGCCTTCTTGAAAACCCTGTAAACCAGCCCTGTTTGCTAGGACTGAGTGCTCTCCCTTGATTACAATCCGGATCCGTGGGTGAGATCCTCTATTCCACCAACCGATTTTCGATCCTCAGTCGGTTGACTCGAACCATGCAGAACCGAGGATGTGGAGGGTTGACTGTACTGGCTAGGTCATATAAAAGACTTGAACATCCACGGAGTTTGGTATCTGCAGGGGGTACTGGAACCAATCTCCCTCGGATACCAAAGGACTATTGTAATTTCCCTTGATTTGGGGCTCAGATATTTGTTTTCTAACATAGTCCTCTCATCTTGATGTGGAAGGTCTAGCATAGGCAGAAATATGAAGTCAATGAGTTACTGAATTATCAGACCGTTCATTGTTTAGCTAAAGCTTGCCCATTTTCACCTCCTTGACTCGGATAAACTCATCTAGGTTGCCCTCTCCCAATCACCCCATCATGTACTTCATGAGGGGGGTCAATCGCTTTTGTCTTCCTTGGTTCCTTTTAGCGTTTCTCCTCTTCTCTGTGCTTCTTTCTTTTTTAAAAAATACGTTTTCTTTTCTAATTAATTAATTTATTTATTTATTTTTGGCTGTGTTGGGTCTTTGTCGCTGTGCACGGGCATTCTCTAGTTTCGATGAGCGGGGGCTACTCTTCGTTGCGGTGCGTGGCTTCTCACTGCAGTGGCTTCTCTTGCTGCGGAGCATGGGCTGTAGGTGCAGGGGCTTCAGTAGCTGTGGCACGTGGGTTCAGTAGTTGTGCCTTGTGGGCTGTAGAGCACAGGCTCAGTAGTTGTGGTGCATGGGCTTAGTTGCTCCGCGGCATG
The DNA here is from genome assembly GCF_963455315.2 of Globicephala melas. NCBI lineage: Eukaryota > Metazoa > Chordata > Mammalia > Artiodactyla > Delphinidae > Globicephala > Globicephala melas. Next base: position 69,597 of record NC_083315.2, on the reverse strand, counting down.
TGGGATCTTCCCGGACCAGGGCTCGAACCCGTGTCCCCTGCATTGGCAGGCAGATTCTTAAACACTGCTCCACCAGGGAAGTCCTGTGCTTCTTTTTTGAGAAGACTTAACTCTAGAAGTTCTTGGTCCCCTAGGGCTCAGGAAATACATTGGCAGTGGGCAGGGTGCTCGCTGAATAAAATGAAGTGTGCTCAGACACAAGTGCTTAGGGACAGCTATCTCATCACTGGATTCTTTAGTGAAGCCATACTGGCCACTTTAATAAATAAGTCCCAACATTTTAGTGGTTTACCACAATGAAAGTGTGTTTCTCACTCATGTAACAGTCACTGTACATGTTCCTGGTGAGTGAGTACTTATCCTGACCATGGTGATTCAGGGACCCAGGTTCCTGCCAACTTATGGTGTCACAGTCCAAATGGCCTCTTTTGTTGCCTGTGTCTAGATGGCAGATGGGACAGAGAACTTCTTAAAGGTCTTGGCCTATAGGTGAAACACATCACTTCCATGCATATTTTGTAGTCGACTACTGATCTCATTGTCACATGTGTAAGTCAAAGGAATTAGAAAATGTAGTCCTTGATAGGGCAGTCATGTTTCAATTAAATTCCATATTACGGAAAGGTAGCACGATGTTGGTTGAAGCAAGCACTCAATGTCACTTCTTTACATTACATTAAAATAAATTTCCAGATGGATCAATATTTAAATGCACATTTTCTCCTCTTCAGCAAGTGGTATTGGGAAAGCTGGACAGCCACTGTAAATCAGGGAAGTTAAAACACACCCTCTGGGCTTCCCTGGTGGCGCAGTGGTTGAGAGTCCGCCTGCCGATGCAGGGGACACGGGTTCGTGCCCCGGTCCGGGAAGATCCCACATGCCGCGGAGCGGCTGGGCCCGTGAGCCATGGCCGCTGAGCCTGTGTGTCCGGAGCCTGTGCTCCGCAACGGGAGAGGCCACAACAGTGAGAGGCCTGCGTACTGCCAAAAAAAAAAAAGGGGGGGATATCCTTTGGCCCAGTAAATCCCTTTCTACAAAAACATCTCACAAATATAGTTCTTGTGCTCTAAGTAAAAGACATTCATTCACTTAGCACTGTTTATATCAGCAAAACACTCTAAAAGACCCACAGATCTATCAATAGGGTTATGGCTCATTAATTTATGTTTCACCCATACACTGGAAAATTATAAAGCAATTCAAAAGAGTAAGATAACTCTACATGCAGTCATGTTAAGATCCTTTGACATATTTGGTGAACAATGTAATCTGCATACACAGTGCAATAATACTCATGGAAAAGATATACCTGCATATATTTTGATATGCCTGCAAATGCAAAGAAAACGGTTTGAAAGGATAAACACGCACTTTTTAACACTTCCGTTAAGAGGAGGAATGGGACAGAAGGAAGTTTTAGGGCTGGCTTCTGGGTTATTTTCTTCTTTTCCACTTTTCATTCTATGCATTTACTTCTAACTTTTTACAAGGAGAATGTTATGTCTGTAGTTAAAGAATAAAAACAACTAAATTAGGTGTACCAGGTTCACCAAAGCCTTACCCTGAGAACCATGCTTCTGGATGATCCGCCCAAAGGTAAAAGCTGCCACTTAGAACACATGACATATCTGTGCCATTTGTGTGTGTGTGTGTGTGTGTGTGTGTGTGTGCGCGCGCGCGCGCGCGTGCGGGGGGGGGCGACCGTGAACCAGCCAAATTCTGCCAATAAATTGTGAGTCCTGTAGGACAGGCACGATTCCATTCGCCTGTAACACGTCTTTCTTGTATTCACTGAATCGTGAGAGGCTGGGCGCAGGGACACATTTGGGGCTGGTTAGGCTACCATGTGGCCGCCAGCAAAGCTCCAGCCTCCCGGCGCGAGCAGCCTGGGCTCAAACAGACTCCCTCAGAATTGCTCCAGGAAACCGTCGGGTGGGTGGAGATGGGCGCTCCGTCCAGCAGCGCCCTTCCGATCTGCTGTCCTGTTTGAGAACGTCGCCTTTCCTTCCCGGAAATGAGCCTTAATGCAGCTAAGGTTGCGCCAGAGGCGGTGCCCGGGCGGGAGGCGGGGCAGGAACCGGGGCCCGTAGCGCAGGGGCCGGAGGCGGGGCCGGGGCCGGACTCGGAGAGCTGGCCACAGCCGCCGGCCAGGGCCCGGCTCCGAGCCTCTCCCGGCTGCAGAGCCCGAGCCGGAGCCGGTCTCGGCGTCGGGTCCGGGACGGGAGCTCGAGCTGGGCTGGGCTGCGGGGCAGCGCGCAGGGGCCCCGCCGGAGTCGCAGCCTCTGCCGGCGTCGGAGTCTGAGAACGGAGTGTCCGAGAGGCCCCGCTGCCACACCGACTGCCTGGAGGTGCCGCTCTCCCGGGCCTTCGGGCGGCTGGGATGGGAGGTGGGCTCGCACCCCTGGATCTTCTTTCTGCTGCCCATGGTTTTAACGGCCGTCCTCGGCGCTGGCCTGATTCACCTGCCCAAGGAAGAAGAAGACGTCGAGGAGCAGTACACCCCGATAGGGAGCCCCGCCAAGGCTGAGCGACGCTTCGTGCAGGGACATTTCACCGCCAACGACTCCAATCTCTTCTCCATCGCCAGGAAGAGCACCGGGGTCAATTATGCTTCCATTCTAGTGGTCTCCAACACCAACTCGCTGCTGGAACAAGAAATCTTATCAGAAATTAGTGAAGTGGACGACGCGGTTCAGGCTTTGACTGTGACACAGGCAAACGGAACCCAGATCCTCTACAATGAGGTGTACTCGAAGAACCAGGGCTACTGTGTACCCTTCCACCCACTCTTGTTCGCCTGGAAAACGAACAGTGTCCTCAACCTGAAAAACATCACCTTCCCCATCTACAGCCTAGCCGGCCAGGTCGTGTACCTGGCCAACATCCTTGGAGGAACTGTGTTAGGCAAGAGCATGGGACTGAGCCAGTTACTCCTGGAGGCCAAAGCCATGCGGCTGCAGTACTACCTGAAGACTGGCGAAGGAGAGGACAGCGAACGCAGCAAGGCGTGGCTGATCCACTTCCTGAACCAAGTTGGCAACCTTGAAAAGAGTCTGGCCTTGAAGAAGATCCAGGTACCTAGCGGCTGGGGCTTTACAGGGAGGCCAGGAGAAGGTGGGAGGGATAAGAAGACTTTTCCAACAGCACTCCCTAATTACTTGATGGAGCCCTTGACTTGAAGCTGGGTGTGTTCTGCTGTATTTGGTCCTTAATCCAACTTTCTTAACATAGCGCACTGAAGAATGCCACAAAAGAATCTAAAAGAGTGGATATATGCCTATGTATAACTGATTCACTTTGCTGTACACCTGAAACTAACACATAATTGTAAATCAACTATACAACAAAATTTTTTAAAAATAAAATAAAAAAGAGAGCTAAGACGTAAAAAAAAAAAAAAAAAAAAAAAGCCAGAAATCTTAAATCCTTGGTAACATTTTGCTGAAAAACACAAATTGTACATCCTCAAGGTTGTTCTGTTCAGTACAGACATTGATCTTAAGGTTTAGTTTGGTTTTCTGGTCAAATTACTTTGAAATTTTTACTTTTAGTTAAAGTCTTTGCTGTTTCTGGGAGCCAGAAACAAATTCTAAAATTTGTTTAGAGTTCAGTGGAATAAAAAAAAAATCTATAAGCAAAAGTTCCATGGTTTTGTTGAAAAAGAATGCTGAGCATTTTAAAAGTAAATTATAGCATAGTGCCAGGCACATGTTAGCTGTTCAGTAATTGCTGGGCTGGCAAACCTAATACTCTGAACAAAACTGGTGAAAGTGAGACACCTTCTGGAAAAAGCCTTTGAATACCCAGTCCTTAATGAAATGATATTTGTGCAGTTAAAATAGTAAAAGATAACAACCTAATAAAAATTTAGAAAAGCCAAAATGTCTATAGTTATCAATGATTTTTTTATATAAGATTCAGATTTCATATATTCAGGAGTTTTAAACTTTAGATTTTTGAAATAAACTTTGGAAAGCATGCCAGAGATTTGTGGGAAGAAGCAAATCTTTATTACCTTCTTTATTCTAAAATCATAATCCACATAGTTTGATTCTTTACTGAATTTTAACGTTTCAGTCAATAAGCTATAGTGTTTCAATATCATTTGTAACACACACAATATCGGAATTAAAAGTTACTTATCTGAGTATCGTTTTGTGGCAGATGGTCTACTTTACATCACTTTCTAGACAACTGGAATTTGAGCCAACTTCTATGACAGTGATCCCCTTGTTTCACTTGGCATACCTTCTAATCATATTATTTGCAATCACATCATGCTACAGATAAAAGAATTTTATTAGTTTTTTAAACACTAACTTTAAAAAATATTTTATTGTGGTAATATATATGTATATAATGTATACACAATATATGTAACATAAAATGTACCATTTTAAAAACCATTAAAAAACAGTTATTTATTTAATTATTTGGCTATGCCAGGTCTTAGTTGTGGCACATGGGATCTTTATTTGCAGCATGTGGGCTCTTAGTTGTGGCATGCAGGCTCTTAGTTGTGGCATGCGGGATCTAGTTTCCTGACCAGGGATCCAACCTGGGCCCCGTGCACTGGGAGCATGGAATCTTGACCACTGGACCACCAGGGAAGTCCCTAAAAACCATTTTTAAGTGTACAATTTAGTGGCATTAATTACATTCACACTGTTGTGCAACCATCACAACTATCTCTTTATAAATATGTTCCATCATCCCAAACAGAAACTGTAACCATTAAGCAATAACTCCCCATTGTCTCCCCCAAGTCTTGGTTACTTTTTAATCTACTTTCTGTTTCCATGATTTTGCCTATTGTAGAGATTTCATATAAGTGGAATCATACAATATTTGTCCTTTTGTGACTGGCTTATTTCACTTAGCATAATGTTTTCAAGGTTTATCCATGTTGTAGCATGAATTCCTTTTTATGGCTGAATAATATTCCATTTTATGTATATACCACATTTTATCTACTTATCTGTTTATGGGCCCTTGGAATATTTCCGTCTTCTGACTATAGTGAATAATGCTGCAATGAACGTTGGTGTACAAATCTCTGTTTGAACTTGTTTTCAATTCTTTTCAGCATATACCTAGGAGTAGAATTAGTGGGTTGTATGATAATTCTCTGGTTAGCTTTTTGAAGAACCACCAAACTATTTTTCACAGAAGCTACACCATTTTATATCCCACCAGCAATGTGTAGGTTTTCCAATTTCTCCACATCCTCACCAACACTTATTTTCTGTTTTATTGATTATAGCCATCCTTGTAGGTATAAAGTGACATCTCATTGTGGTTTTGATTTGCATTTCCCTAGTAACTAATGATGTTAAGTATCTTTTTTATGTGTTTACTGGTCATTTGTATATCTTCTTTGGAGAAATGTCTATTCAGGTCCTTTGCCCTTTTTTTTTTTTTTTGGTCTGTGCCACACAGCTTGCAGGATCTTAGTTTCCTGACCAGGGATTGAACTCAGGCCCTTGGCAGTGAGAGCGTGGAGTCCTAACCACTGGACTGCCAGGAAATTCCCACATTTGCCTATTTTTAATGAAATTGTTTGTCCTTTTGTTGTGTTGAGTCCTATTTTTGATGAGTACTTTATATATTTTAGATATTAAATCCTTATCAAGATATATGATTTGCAAATATTTTCTCCCACTCTGTAGATTATCTTTTTACTTTCTTGATAATGTCCTTTAATGCACAAAAGTTTTAATTTTGATGAAATTCAACATATTTATTTTTCTTTTTGCTACTTGTGTTTTGGTGTTATATCTAAGAATCCATTGACAAGTCCAAGGTCATGCACATTTACCCTGTGTTTCCTTCAAGAGTTTTATGGTTTTAGCTCTGAAATTTAGGTGATTGCAATTTTTAATTCATAGTTGTATGTGATGTGGAGTAGGGGTCCAACTTAATTCTTGTACATGTGGAAATTCAGTTGTCCAAGTACCATTTGTTGAAGAGACTCTTCTTTGCCAGTTGAATGGACTTGGCATCCTTGTCAAAAAACAATGGGCTGTAGATGTATGGGTTTATTTCCAGACGCTCAGTTCTAGTCCATTGGTCTATATGTCAATCCATATACTAGTACCACTCTGTTTTAATTATTGTAGCTTTTTTATAAGTTTTGAAATCTGGAAATCTCAGCTGTCCATTTTTTTTTCATCTTAAGGTTATTTTGGATATCCAGGGCTCCTTGTGAATTTGAGTGTTGACCTTTCCATTTCTGGAAGAAAACGCCATTGGAATTTTGATAGAGATTGTGTTGAATCTGTAGATTGCTTAGGTGAGATTGTCATTTTGACAATATTAAGTCTTCCTCCCCATGAACTAAGAATGTCTTTCCATTAATTTAGGTCTTCTTTAGTTTTCATCAATGTTTTGTAGTCTTCAGCATACACGTCTTTCACTTCTTTGGTTAAATGCATTCCTAAGTATTTCATTATTTAAAACACTAAATGGAATTACTTCTTTAAGTTCATTTTGAGATTGTTCATTGTGCATGGATAGAAACCGCTGAATTCTGTGTGTTTATCTTATAACCTGCAGATTTACTGAATTTGTTTACTAACGTTAGTAGTTTTCTTGTGGAGTCTTTGGATTTTTCATATATATAATCATATAATCTGTGCAAAGAGATAGTTACAATTCTTCCTTTCCAATTTGAATTCCTTTTATTTCGATTTCTTGTCTAATTGCTCTGGCTAGCACTTCCAGTACAATATTGAATATCATTGGTGAAAGTGGGCATCCTTATCTTGTTCCTGATCTTAGGTGGAAAGCTTTCCATTTTTCACCATTGAGTATGATGTTAGCTATGCAGTTTTCATTATTGACTTTATAACTCTGAGGAACTTTCCTTCCATTCCTTGTTTTCGAGTGTTTTTATCATGAGAAGATATTGGAATTTGTCAAATGCCTTTTCTGCATCTTTTGAGATGATCATGTGGTTTTTATCCTTTGTTCCATTAGTGTGGTGTTGGGAGCCAAGAAGTTTTCGCCATTAGAAGATGGCCGACACCCTGCTTCTCTTCCTGATTTATGAGATAGAAGTTCGCGCCTAAAATGAAAGCCCGTGCACGCAGCACCAATGATGATTAGCCAAGTACTTCCCTCATTCTGAATCCCGCCCCCCTTTCTCTGCAGTGTATAAATACAGCTACCGCAGCAATAAAAGTTTGAGGCTTGATCAGGATTTTGTCTTGCCTCCATTCTTTCGCGTCTCCTGCCCTTCCCCCTTTTTTCAACCCCCACAGGTTCCTCCTCAGACTCACAAGGATTTGTCCTGCTGGTCGGGACTCCCGGGGACGCCCGGGGCCGTACACAGTGTGGCGTATTACATTGATTGATTTTCCCATGTTGAACCACTCTTGCATTCCTGGGGTAAATCCCATATGGTCATGATGTATAATCCTTTCAATATGCTATTGAATTGTGTTTGCTAGAATTTTGTTGAGGATTTTTGTATCTATATTTATAAGAGGTATTATCTGTAGCTTTCTTGTGATACCTTTGTGTGGAATTGATATCAATGTAATGATGGCCTCATCATATGAGTTAGGAAGTGTTCCCTTCCTTTCAACTTTTTGGAAGGGTTTGAAAAGGATTGGTATTAATTCTTCTTTACATGTTTGGTAAAATTCACTAGTGAAGCCATCTGGTCCTGGACTTTTTTTGTTGGGAGGTTTTTGATTACTGATTCAATCCTTTTACTTGTTACATGTCTGTTGAAATGTTCTATTTCATCTTGAGTCAGTTTAGGTCTTTGTGTATTTCTAGGAATTTGTGCGTTTTATCTAGGTTATCCAGTTTGTTGGCATAAGTTGTTAATAGTAGTCTCTTATAATCCTTTACATTTCTGTAAGTTCAGTAGTAATGTCCTCACTTTCATATCTGATTTAGTTATTTGTATCTTTTTTATTTTCTCCTTAGTCACTCTAGATAAATGTTTGTCAATTTTGTTGATCTTTTTCAATAACCACTTTTGGTTTTGTTGGTTTTGTCTATTGTTTTTCTATTCTCAATTTCTATTCTCAATTTATCACTGTTCTAGTTTTTATTATTTTCTTCCTTCTGTTAGCTTTGTGTTAGGTTCTCTCTTCTTTTTCTGGTTCCACAAGATGTCTAAATCCACAAAGTGGTTTGAGATCTTTTCTCTTTTTTAATGTAGCTATAAATTTACCTCTGGGCACTGGTGTCACTACATCTCATAAGTTATGGTATTTTGTATGTTTGTTTTCATTTTCCTTATAAATTATCTGCCTAGATGTTTATCCATTATTGAAAGTGATGTATTGAATTTGCCAACTATTACTGTAGAGCTATATATTTCTCTCTACAATTCTGTTAATATTTGCTTCATATATTTTGGGTCTCTGTTTTGTGGTTAATTTATGTTTATAGTTGTTATATCTTCCTGATTCATTGACCTTTTTATCAATATATAGTGTCCCTCTGTCTCTTTTAACAGTTTTTGAAATAAAGTCCATTTTTGTCTGATATCAGTATAGCCACCCCTGATCTCTTTTGGTTACTATTCATATGGAGTATCTTTTTAAATCCTCTAACTTTCAATCTATTCATGTCTTTGGATATAAAGTGAGTCTCTTGTACACAGCATATAGTTGAATCATGCTGTTTTATCCATTCTGACAATATCTGCCTTTTGATTGGAAAGTTTAATTTATTTAGATTTAAAATAATCGCTGACAAGGAAGGACTTGCTCCTGCTGTTTTGCTGTTTGTATTCTGTATATATTATAGCTTATTGTTCTTCATTTCATCCACTTATGCCTTTTTTTTTTTTTTTGGCCATGCTGCACAGCTTGTGGGATGTTTTCTTTAATACTCATCTTTTTTTTTTTTTTAAATTTTATTTTTTTTTGCTGCTCCACGGCATGTGGGATCTTCCCGGACGGGGGCACGAACCCGTGTCCTCTGCATAGGCAGGCGGACTCTCAACCACTGCACCACCAGGGAAGCCCAGCTTGTGGGATCTTAATTCTCCGACCAGGGATTGAACCCAGGCCCAGGCAGTGAAAGCTCCAAGTCTTAACCACTGGACCAGTGAATTCCTGATTTATGCCTTCTTTTATGTTTAGTTTCTATTTTTCTAGTGAGCTGTTTTGATTCTTTTTTCATTTCCTTTTGTGATGGTTTTTAGAGACTTTCTTTGTGGCTACCATGGAGATTCATATAACATCTTAAATTTAAAATGATCTATATTAAATTAATACCTACTTAACTTTTAACTATGCTGCTTCTATACATCTCTGTCCTCCCTCCCTTATGTTGTTGTCATAAATTGTATGCACTATAACATAGATTTATAGTTATTTTTATGTCATTGTCTTTTAAATTCTGTAGGAAGTAAAAGGTAGAGTTACAAACCAAAAATACAATAATACTTGTTTTTGTATTTGCCCATGTATTTACCTTTACTGGAGATCTGTATTTCTTCATGACTTCGGTTACTTTTTCTTTTTCCTTCATTTCAATCTGAAGGAGTTCCTTCAGCATTTCTTATAAGACAGGCCTAGTGATAACAAATTCCCTCAGCTCTTCTTTATCTGTAAATGTCTTAATTTCTCCTTCATATTTGAAGGAGAGTTTTCTGGACACTGCCTTGAAGTTGATCGGTTTTTCTTTTAACACTTTCAATATCATCCATTGTCCCTTGGCCTCCATGGTTTCTGATGAGAAATCAACCTTGATACTTATTAAGTATCCTTTGTACGTGATCAGTTGCTTCTTTCTTGCTGCTTCCAAGACTGTCTTTGTCTTCATCTTTCAATAGTTTGATTATAATATCTCTTGGTGTGGATCATTTTGAGTTTATCCTACTTGAAATTTGTTAAGTTTCTTGGATTTGTAGCTTCATGTCTTCTATCAAATTTGGGAAGTTTTCAGTCATTTTTCTTTAAATAGTCTTTCTGCCTTTTTTCCCCTCTCTTCTTTTTCAGGGACACCCATTATATGTATGTGGGTTTGCTTGCTGGAATCTAACAGGTCAGTGAGGTACTTTTCACTTCTTATTTCTTTCAGCCTCTCAGACTCAGTAATTTCAATTGACCTGTCTTCAAGTTCACTGGTTCTTTATTATGCCTGCTAAATCTGTTATTGAACATCTCTAGTGTTTTGTTTTTTATTTCAGTTGTACTTTTCAGCTCTAGACTTTTAGTTCCTTTTAAGTTTTTTTTCCTATCTCTTTATTTAAATGATCACTTTGTTCATACATTATTTTCCTTATATCCTTGTCAGTGCTCACCTTTAGTTCTCTAAGCTTATTTAGGACAGCATTTTATAGTCTTTATCTACTAGGTCCTGTCTCTGTCTTTCCTGTCAATTTATTTTGTTCCTTTGCCTGATCAATACTTTCCTATTTATTTGTTTGCCTTGGGATTTTGTTGTTGTTGTTGTTGTTGAAAACTTGGCATTTGACTATTATAATGTGGTAACTGGAAATCAGATTTCCTACCTCCCCAGGGTTTCCTGATGTTTGTTTGCTTGTTTGTTTAATACTGTAGTAGTTGATCTTCTTAGTGACTTTCCCAAACTATTATCGCAAAGATTGTATTCCTTGTTTATGTTGTCACTGAAGTGCCGTTCCTTAGCTTGTGTTCAGCTAGTGTTTTGACAGAAATTTCCTTGCATTCCAGGAGCTCTCGCAGTCTTTTCAAAATGGTTGTGTGCCTGGACTCTCCTTCAACACTTACCCAGGGTTATGCCATGACTGGGGATTAGCCATAGGTGAAAAGCTTAGTGTCTTAAGTCCTTTTTGAGCATTATATCTTGCCTTGGGTGACTTTCTAAATTCCCCAGTATATACAGGCACTTGTGAATATTCTAAACTCCCAGAGAAATGCTCCCCAGCTTCTGCCTTAGGCAGTCTTTTGTATGTTTGGGCTGTAATCTTTTGCCCTATGCATGTGAAGTTTGTTTATTCAGTTTGTGGTGTTTCCACCTTTCTCAACCTGAGTTTTGTGTTAGACAAAACAGAGGCGTGCCTTGCATCAGTCCTTCAGGTAGTCCCTAGGCAGTTTAGAACTGATATATAAAATATTACGTGAATAAGGTCTGCTCTGCTCCTTCCAGAAATAAGGACATAGTCCCACACTGGTAACATGGGCCGTTGATGCTTTAAGACTGCTGTTGCTTTAAGACTTAGCTTTAAGACTCTTGTCACTTTAAGACTATGACCAGTTTAACACATCTGCCACTTTATTGTCACTGCCACTTTAAAACTTCTATCCCACCAGAGAGGGAGGTGAAGTAGGGCATATAAACTCACTACAAACTTTCCTACTGTTTTAAAGGCCCCCTGCCTTTTTTTTTTCAGCCCTCTGTAAACTTTTGACTGTTTTCCAGAGATCACAGAGTTGGTTCTGACAACTTCTGCTTGTTTTTCTATGTATCGGTTGGGAGGCCAGAAGTGGAAAATTCTTACTCTACATTTTTCTGATGTCTAGCAGTAAACTCTTATTTTTTAAACCTAATGACTTAAAACAAATTTTGCCCATTAGCAATAGTATGCAATCAAATGGAATAGTAACAAGAACTTTTGGCTGGTTTTGTTTGTTTCGTATATGTTTATTACCTTACATGTTTGCCAGTTATGATTAGTTGTGTCATTTGGAGGCAGATATGCTGATAGAGCTAAGAAACAAGTCTTTATTTCTATTATAAATTTGAACTAGTACTTTTAACTATACAAAAAAGTAAGCTCTAATTTAATTGACACGGGCATCTCCATTGTTCTGGTGTGGAGTTTACTTTGTTAAGCACTTGTTATCTAGGCATTAGGGTTAGTTTGAGCTCTTATGGCCGGAAAGCTAAAATATGAAAAATATAAGCCAAAAACAAAGTAGAATTTAGATGTAGAAAGAACCTCACAAATAATATTATTCTAATGATTCTCACATCAGAGTCACAGAGAGAGCCCTAAAACCACATATTCTGAGGCCCTGCCCTATTGAATCAAGTATCTGGAGGCTAAGTCTGAAAATCTATATTTCAAAAATTTCTCCAACTTATTCTCATAAGTACATAAGTTTGGGGGAAAATGATATAATTTAACTCTCTAGTTTAAGGTGGAGAAAGATGTGAGGCTCCAATAGGTAAAGGGACGTAACCACACCGGGTGCATCTGTAGAGTCAGTAAGCTAATTTATTACTTTGTTATTCTGGAGAGGAAGATCACATCCCTTAGAAAATAAAGAAATGAAAAAAGAAGGAAGAAAAAAGGAGGAAGAAGGGAAAGAAGGAAGGGAGGAAGGGAGGGAGGGGGGAGGAAAGAAAGCAAAATTCAGCCGTGTTAAAGTTAGTAGGATAAATAATTTTTTAAATTAGTACGGAATCTATAAGGTACCAAGAACTAGTTTGACAAAAGTCTTCTACTGGATAGTTGGTTCTGAATATACAAAGTTATGTCAATTCTTGCTTATCTGTAGCAAATAATTGTGAACAGTAATGCAGAAAATCTTACATTGAAGGCAGTTAGAAAATGACTTACATTTGTCTTTGAAGACTTTTTATGCTTACATAACCAACATATTGGACACACAGGACACATGAGGTGTAAACATAAAGCAACTTTATTTTCATCTCCCTCTGTTCCCTTTAGGTTTTGTAGGTAGAGCAAGTTCTTCCTCTGCCCCATAAAAACTGAGGCAGGCCCTGTGACTTTCATTGTCATTCTTAGGTAAGACAGAGTCCTCCAATCAGAATTAAAATGTCCATGTCCATGTAATAAACAAAAAGTGGTAACTTGATTTGAAGCTGAGGTTTCCCCCTCTCTTAGCTGGAGCACACTGCATGGGAAAGCCTTTTATGGGGAAAAAAGGGCTTCCCTGCCCTCTTCTATCACTTCTTATCTTGCTGTACTAGTTCCTGGGTTGGAACATGCCCAAGGAGAAGAGGAAAGGGAAGAGGAAGATTCTCAAGCCACACATGCTGAGTGATGGTCTAATAGATGCTTTTTCTGGGTTTGAATATACAACTGATTTTCCTGTGAGAGCTTTTGTAAGTTCCTTGACATCTCTCACTCCCAGTTCTCTGTTATCACTGAGAATCTTATCTCTGTTCTGGGTGGGGCCTCCTAGACAGTCCCTAAGATATCCCCATCCTGCCTGTCTCACACACTTATATATGAAAGTTATTCCTTGCCTACATGCATTTACCTCATACAGAACCATTATTCAAACACATTTTGTGGTTCCATATTTACTGTCTTGCAGTGAAGTCATTTAAACAGTAGTAAGACTTTCTCAAAAGGTATACTCCAAATTGAACTTCATTCTATAGTAAGTACTGGTATGTTGAGCTTCCAGACTATTTCAAAATTGTCTGACATTTTGGAAATGACAAAACTTACACCAAATGTGAGATCAATTTCAGAAAAAAATCCGGAGAATCTTTCGGATTCAAATACACTGTAAACTATTCTTTAGTCTTGATAGACATCATCATCTTTCAAGGAAGATGTGGATCCCTCACCAAGCGTATACATAGATTGTATTCTAAGTGGGATGATTTCTAATTTAGCCTCCCCTTAAATGAATAGAAAATTCAGAAAATTGGCCATTTTGCTGCCAGTGATGCCTAACTGCCTGAGCATTGGAATCATATGAAGACATTTTTAGACACTTGGATTCTGCAGCTTCTCTACAAACCTATTGATCAGAATCTGCAGAGCTGTGTTCCAGGACTGTAGGAATCTAAAGTTCTAAGACTCTCCTAAGTCATTCTGATAAACTGCTTAACCAAGGTCCTTCTTGGGGACTAGAAAATCTGCAAGTGTGTTCACCAAACAGTGCTCTACATTCACATCTTCCCTCCATTGCCTATTGAACATTAAAATAAAGGTCATTTAGAAAAAGTCAACACAGCAACTAGTCAAAGTCAAGTCACTCTAGCCAATAACATACCTCACTCCCCCATCCTCTGAAAAATTTACACCAACAAAATCCAGAAACCTGAAAGAGGGAATGGGGATAAACATGTCACATGTAGCTTTTATCCTCATTAATCTTTCTGATTTCACAGTTCATCTGTGTTACTTTCTTATCTTAAACTCCTATAAACCAGTATTGTTACTTTAAGAAGTGTTTGTTATAATCAAAGTTTGTCATAACGAAGACATTTACTTTTGCTCTGGAGTGAGACTGTGTGAGTGTGTGTGTGTGTGTTGTGTGTGTGTATTTTTGGGCCCTGAGTTTAACTGACAACATCAGCAGTTTGAGAAAAAGTGAGATACAGGCACAGTGTAGGTTCTTTTTTTTTTTTTGGTAGTAATAAGAAAGTTTAGCTATTTTAATGTGGTCCTGCCTGAATAAGGTCTTTAGTTATATTCTTGCTGTTTTGGAATCAGTAGCTCCATTGGCTTAGTTGACTCTCCCAGTTTTCAAACCAGACTTAGTTTCTCTCTCCTGCTAAAAATATCTAGAGGCAGGTATCAGTCATTTGTTTTGGAGCAGTTAGCAAATGAGTAAAGTAGAAAACCAGAGGCTGTTGTCAGTATTTTAAAATGTAAAGTCATGAGTATTGGGAGGAAAAGTGTTAAACCCATTCCTTAATTGCTGTGTATGTATCCCCATTTCTGTTGGTCCAACCAAGAAACAGGCATAGCTTGTGTTACTCAAAATGGAGTACATATCACATATTTTTTGCAATTAGTAGCCACTTCTCTAGAGCCCACTTCTCCATCAGAGGAGAGTATGAAAATCTTTTAGAAGGAGGCTTTACTTTTTTTTTTAATTTTTATTTTTTTTAAACAGCAGGTTCTTATTAGTCATCAGTTTTACACACATCAGTGTATACATGTCAGTCCCAATCTCCCAATTCATCACACCACCACCACCACCACCCCACTGCTTTCTCCCCTTGGTGTCCATACGTTTGTTCTCTACATTTGTGTCTCTATTTCTGCCCTGCAAACTGGATCATCTGTACCATTTTTCTAGGTTCCACATATATGCATTAATATACGGTGTTTATTTTTCTCTTTCTGACTTACTTCACTCCGTATGCCAGTCTCTAGATCCATCCACATCTCTACAAATGACTTGATTTCATTCTTTTTATGGCTGAGTAATATTCCAATGTATATATGTACCACATCTTCTTTATCCATTCATCTGTTGATAGGCATTTAGGTTGCTTCCGTGACCTGGCTATTGTAAATAGTGCTGCAATGAACATTGCGGTGCATGTGTCATTTTGAATTGTAGTTTTCTCTGGGTATATGCCCAGTAGTGGGATTGCTGGATCATATGGTAATTCTATTTTTAGTTTTTTAAGGAACCTCCATACTGTTCTCCATAGTGGCTGTATCAGTTTACATTCCCACCAACAGTGCAAGAAGGTTCCCTTTTCTCCACACCCTCTCCAACATATGTTGTTTGTAGATTTTCTGATGACGCCCATTCTAACTGGTGTGAGGTGATACCTCATTGTAGTTTTGAGTTGTATTTCTCTAATAATTAGTGATGTTGAGCAGCTTTTCATGTGCCTCTTGGCCATCTGTATGTCTTCTTGGGAGAAATGTCTATTTAGGTCTTCTGCCCATTTTTGGATTGGGTGGTTTGTTTCTTTAGTATCGAGCTGCATGAGCTGTTTATATATTTTGGAGATTAATCCTTTGTCCGTTGATTCGTTTGTGAATATTTTCTCCCATTCTGAGGGTTGTCTTTTCGTCTTGTTTATGGTTTCCTTTGCTGTGCAAAAGCTTTTAAGTTTCATTAGGTCCCATTTGTTTATTTTTATTTTTATTTCCATTTCTCTAGGAGGTGGGTCAAAAAGGATCTTGCTTTGATTTATGTCATAGAGTGTTCTGACTTTGTTTTCCTCTAAGAGTTTGATAGTGTCTGGCCTTACATCTAGGTCTTTAATCCATTTTGAGCTTATTTTTGTGTGTGGTGTTAGGGAGTGATCTAATCTCATACTTTTAAATGTACCTGTCCAGTTTTCCCAGCACCACTTATTGAAGAGGCTGTCCTTTCTCCACTGTACATTCCTGCCTCCGTTATCAAAGATAAGGTGACTGTATGTGTGTGGGTTTATCTCTGGGCTTTCTATCCTGTTCCATTGATCTATTTTTCTGTTTTTGTGCCAGTACCATATTGTCTTGATTACTGTAGCTTTGTAGTATAGTCTGAAGTCTGAGAGCCTGATACCTCCAGCCTCGTTTTTTCCCCTCAAGATTGCTTTGGCTATTTGGGGTCTTTTGTGTCTCCATACAAATTTTAAGATTTTTTGTTCTAGTTCTGTAAAAATTGCCATTGGTAATTTGATAGGGATTGCATTGAATCTGTAGATCGCTTTGGGTAGTAGAGTCATTTTCAGTATATTGATTCTTCCAATCCAAGAACATGGCATATCTCTCCATCTGTTTGTTTTATCTTTAATTTCTTTATCAGTGTCTTATAGTTTTCTGCATACCAGTCTTTTGTCTCCCTAGGTAGGTTTATTCCTAGGTATTTTATTCTTTTTGTTGCATTGGTAAATGGGAGTGTTTCCTTAATTTCTCTTTCAGATTTTTCATCATTAGTGTATAGGAATGCAAGAGATTTCTGTGCATTAATTTTGTATCCTGCAACTTTACCAAATTCATTGCTTAGCTCTAGTAATTTTCTGGTGGCATCTTTAGGATTCTCTATGTATAGTATAATGTCATCTGCAAACAGTGAGAGTTTTACTTCTTCTTTTCCAATTTGTATTCCTTTTATTTCTTTTTCTTCTTTGATTGCTGTGGCTAGGACTTCCAAAACTATGTTGAATAATAGTGGTGAGAGTGGACATCCTTGTCTTGCTCCTGATCTTAGAGGAAATGCTTTCAGTTTTTCACCATTGAGAATGATGTTTGCTGTGGCCTTTATTATGTTGAGGTAGGTTCCCTCTATGCCAACTTTCTGGAGAGTTTTTATCATAAATGGGTGTTGGATTTTGTCAAAAGATTTTTCTGCATCTATTGAGATGATCATATGATTTTTCTTCTTCAATTTGTTAATATGGTGTATCACATTGATTGATTTGCATATATTGAAGAATCCTTGCATCCCTGGGATAAATCCCACTTGATCATGGTGTATGCTCCTTTTAATGTGTTGTTGGATTCTGTTTGCGAGTATTTTGTTGAGGATTTTTGCATTTATATTCATCTGTGATATCGGCCTGTAATTTTCTTTTTTTGTAGTATCTTTGTCTGGTTTTGGTATCAGGGTGATGGTGGCCTCATAGAATGAGTTTGGGAGTGTTCCTTCCTCTGCAATTTTTTGGAAGAGTTTGAGAAGGATGGGTGTTAGCTCTTCTCTAAATGTTTGATACAATTCACCTGTAAAGCCATCTGGTCCTGTACTTTTGTTTGTTGGAAGATTTTTTTTTTTTTTTTTTTGCAGTACACGGACCTCTCACTGTTGTGGCCTCTCCCGTTGTGGAGCACAGGCTCCGGACGCGCAGGCTCAGCGGCCATGGCTCACGGGCCCAGCTGCTCCGTGGCATGTGGGATCTTCCTAGACCGGGGCACGAACCCATGTCCCCTGCATCGGCAGGCGGACTCTCAACCACTGCGCCACCAGGGAAGCCCCTGTTGGAAGGTTTTTAATCACAGTTTCAATTTCATTACTTGTGATTGGTCTGTTCATATTTTCTATTTGTTCCTGGTTCAGTCTTGGAAGGTTATACCTTTCTAAGAATTTGTCCATTTCTTCCAGGTTGTCCATTTTATTGACATAGAGTTGCTTGTAGTAGTCTCTTAGGATGCTTTGTATTTCTGCAGTGTGTGTTGTAACTTCTCCTTTTTCATTTCTAATTTTATTGATTTGAGTCCTCTCCCTCTTTTTCTTGATGAGTCTGGCTAATGGTTTATCAATTTTATTTACCTTCTCAAAGAACCAGCTTTTAGTTTTATTGATCCTTGCTATTGTTTTCTTTGTTTCTATTTCATTTATTTCTGCTCTGATCTTTATGATTTCTTTCCTTCTGCTAACTTTGGGTTTTGTTTGTTCTTCTTTCTCTAGTTCCTTTATGTGTAAGGTTAGATTATTTGAGATTTTTCTTATTTCTTGAGGTAGGCTTGTATAGGTATAAACTTCCCTCTTAGAACTGCTTTTGCTGTATCCCATAGCTTTTGGATTGTCATGTTTTAATTGTCATTTGTGTCTAGGTATTTTTTGATTTCTTCAGTGATCTCTTGGTTATTTAGTAACATAGTGTTTAGCCTCCATGCATTTGTGTTTTTTACATTTTTCCCCTGTAATTCATTTCTAATCTCATAGCATTGTGGTCAGAAAAGATGCTTGATGTGATTTCAATTTTCTTAAATTTACTGAGACTTGATTTGTGACCCAAGATGTGATCTATCCTGGAGAGTGTTCCGTGCACACTTGAGAAGAAAGTGTAATCTGATGTTTTTGGATGGAATGTCCTATAAATATCAATTAAATCTATCTGGTCTGTTGTGTCATTTAAAGCTTGTGTTTCCTTATTAATTTTCATCTTGGATGATATGTCCATTGGTGTAAGTGAGGTGTTAAAGTCCCCCACTATTATTGTGTTAGTGTCGATATCTTCTTTTAGAGCTGTTAACAGGTGCCTTATGCATTGAGGTGCTCCTATGTTGGGTGCATATATATTTATAATTGTTATATCTTCTTCTTGGATTGATCCCTTGATCATTATGTAGTGTCCTTCCTTGTCTCTTGTAACATTCTTTATTTTAAAGGCTATTTTATCTGATATGCATATTGCTACTCCAGCTTTCTTTTGATTTCCATTTGCATGGACTATCTTTTTCCGTCCCCTCACTTGCAGTCTGTATGTGTCCCTAGGTCTGAAGTGGGTCTCTTGTCGACAGCATGTATATGGGTCTTGTTTTTGTATCCATTCAGCCAGTCTGTGTCTTTTGGTTGGAGCATTTAATCCATTGATGTTTAAGGTAATTATCGATACGTATATTCCTATTACCATTTTCTTAATTGTTTTGGGTTTGTTATTGTAGGTTTTTTCCTTCTCTTGTGTTTCCTGCCTAGAGAAGTTCCTTTAGCATTTGTTATAAAGCTGGTTTGGTGGTGCTGAATTCTTTTAACTTTTGCTTGTGTGTAAAGGTTTTAATTTTCCATCGAATCTGAATGAGATCCTTGCTGGGTAGAGTCATCTTGGCTGTAGATTCTTCCCTTTCATCACTTTAAGTATATCATGCCATTCCATTCTGGCTTGTAGAGTTTCTGCTGAGAAATCAGCTGTTAACCTTATGGGAGTTCCCTTGTATATTATTTGTCATTTTTCCCTTGCTGCTTTCAATAATTTTTCTTTGTCTTTAATTTTTGCCAATTTGATTAGTATGTGTCTCACAGTGTTTCTCCTGTATGGGACTTGCTGCACTTCCTGGACTTGGGTGGTATTTCATTTCCCATGTTAGGGAAGTTTTCGAGTATAATCCCTTCAAATATTTTCTTGAGTCGTTTCTCTCTCTCTTCTCCTTCTGGGACCCTTATAATGCGAATGTTGTTGCGTTTAATGTTTTCCCAAAGGTCTCTTAAGCTGTCTTCATTTCTTTTCATTCTTTTTTCTTTATTCTGTTCTGTGGCAGTGAATTCCACCATTCTGTCTTCCAGGTCACTTATCCGTTCTTCTGCCTCAGTTATTCTGCTATTGATTCCTTCTGGTGTAGTTTTCATTTCAGTTATTGTATTGTTCATCTCTGTTTGTTTGTTGTTTAATTATTCTAGGTCTTTGTTAAACATTTCTTGCATCTTCTTGATGTTTGCCTCCGTTGTTATTCCAAGGTCCTGGATCATCTTCACTATCATTATTCTGAATTCTTTTTCTGGAAGGTTGCCTACCCCCACTTCATTTAGTTGTTTTTCTGGGGTTTTATCTTGTTCCTTCATCTGGTACATAGCCCTCTGCCTTTTCATCTTGTCTATCTTTCTGTGAATGTGGTTTTTGTTCCACAGGCTGTAGTTCTTTTTGCTTCTAGAAGGAGGCTTTCATACTTTTTGTTAGCCAGATACATATTGAACCAGCTTTGAAATACAGGAGCTATTTAGGATCATGTTTAGGGCTAACTGGAGTCACAGGTGGGTGAGAAGACAACTGGATATAGGTACTTCCATTTGCTGTTGCGTTCCATTCACACTCCTTTGAAGATCAGAGTGGAATTAACCATCTGCAGTGTTTTAGTATATCTTTGTGGTCCTGAAATGCCAGTCAGTGGATTTGTGCTTGGCTAGATGTGTAAGAATCAACCAGTATAGTTTGATAAAAGTACAGATTCCCAAATTTTCTGTCTCCAAACTCCCTTTTTTTTTTTCAGCCGGTCTGGGCTAGTGCCTGGAAATTAAACTTCTCCAGCAGACAGGTATGAGAATTATTGCCCAAGAGGGCTCTGTATAGGTGTCCAATTCAAGAATGTTATGAATTGCTGGAATTTCAGTATGGAAGCTACCACTACAAGTTCCATGATTTTTCCCTCCAAATTTACAGGTGTGACTGTATACGAAACAAAATGTGGGTTGCAGCCTTTGGAGTGATTTCTGCTGCCTTGGCACTGGTGAGTGGCTTTGGCCTGATGTTGTACATTGGGGTGCCATTTGTGATCATAGTTGCAAATTCACCATTTCTTATTCTAGGTGAGGCTGCACATTGTGTGTGTGGGTGTGTGGGGTGGATAATGGAAGGGGATTGTGTTACATTAAGCAGAATAAGTATATTTAGGTGGCTCTACAGGTCCAAAATGGGGCATCAGGAAAGAAGAAAATCAGATGGAATTCTGAGTCTTTAGAGTTAGAAAAATCTAGTACCCCAAATGGAAAAACACAGACCAGGGACATGAACAGGCAGTACACACACACACACACACACACACACACACACACACACACACACACACACACACACCCAAACACACAAAATCCAAAATACTAGTCGCTGAAAATATAAGAAAAAATATTTGACCTTTCAGTAAATCAAGGGATACAAGTTAAAACAAAAGTGAGACACCTTTGTTTTCTTTTCTTATTAATGAATATTAGCAAGATTAAAGGTTTGGGGAATGTTGTATGCAAATGAACACTCATGTTCTGCTGGGGGAAGTTTGTAAATTGGTGCACTTTTAAAATACAACTTTGCAACAGATCAAAAGAGTTAAAAATTTAAAAGGGAATACCTTTGACCTGCCAACTCCACTTCTAGGAGTTTGTCCTAATTATTGGACAAGTGCTCACAAAGTAGAACGTGTATTTCATTTCAGTGTGATTTAGAATAGGAAAAAACAAGAACAACCTAATCCCATATCGACATGGGATCGGTCCACTCAAACATAGCATATTAAAGTTTTGGAATCCTATTCACTCTTTAAAAAGAGGTAGATATAAAGTGTTAAATGAAAAATGCTAGCTATGAAACAAGATGTTTAAAATAGATATACAAATATATGTGTATGTTTATATAGAGCAAATTCTGGATGGCTATACTTAAAATATTAGCAAGGATTATCCCCGAAGGGTGGAATTACAGTTGTTTAAATTTTTTCTTTGCATTTTCCTGTACTTTCAGGATTTATTTTACAATAAGCATGAGAAGATAAATATGTTTATATTTTGGAAAGTAGGCAACTTGGAAGAAATAATATTTGATTTCTTAGGGGAGACAGTGGAGGAAACCTTCCTAGTACACACTCACACTTAAAATATAAGAAAGCTCTCAGTGTTCCCACAGTCATACATAACTATAGTTAAAATCTATGCAACCGATTTAATATAAAGCATCTTCATACTGTCTGTGTATACATTGAAGTATGAGTGTAGGGGTGTGTGTGTGTATGAGTGTGTGTGTGTGGGGGTTGTGATTTCAGTAACTCAAGAAATATACGAGGACAATTTTTGAACAAGGTTCTATAAAGAAAAAACTGGTTTTTAAATACCTAATAAATATCAATGAGTTTATTCGTCGTCCTTAGTACCTCTGATTCTTCCCTTTTGTTCAGCTGAATACAACTGAAATCCACAAAGCTGGCAGCAGGGGGAGTGTCGGGATGCAGTTTATGACACACTACGTAAACCTGTGTCAGTGTAGGCCCTCGTACCGCATGTTAGTTCCAAGTACTGATTTTGTATCAGTGTACACAGAAACAGAGGTGTACATGAATGAAAGCAGTAGAAAGCTTGAGGCAGACGAAATTTGTCTGCAACATGCTCATGCTGTCCTTTGTAATCCCATTTCTTTTCTGTGGTCCTCCTCTCCTAGCCTTCATTGATGGTTTCAAAGTCCTCAGATGTTCTCCTGTCCTCTTTATTCCAAACCAATCAGGAAACGTCATTGTGGAAAAGACTGATTACCTTAGTAGGCATTTAATATGTAAAGGATTCTTAATATTTACTTTGGTGCATATTTCTGATCTCAAGAGAGCCTGCATTTTATTGTGATAATGCCTTAACCTGGGCAAGTGAAGTTTGAATGATAGCCTTCTGGGTATCAAAAACAGACTAGCAGGAAAACTGCATTTGTGTGTGTGTGTGTGTGTGTGTGTGTGTGTGTGTGTGTGTCTATAAACTATGGGGTGCCTCTACAATCAGCACATTGATAGCTAGATGCTAACTGTAGAACAGATAAATCCAGCTCATATTTTAAGCAACAGTATGTTGGCTCAACATTAGTGCACTAGAATAAAATGGTTTATGGGAGAAAATGGTCTCTCAAGTATTCTAATGGAGTCAAGGATACATTGCTAATCCCACTTCACCTAACACCCAGCAGCCAGGTTTCCTGACTCATCATTGAAACACCCTAAATGATGACTAGGAGTAGAGTATACTGTGCTCTGTGCAAATAGGAGTACGTGCAAAGCACAGAGCTACTACAGAGCAAGGAGCGATAAGTTCTGTTGTGGATTCAGAGGCAACCAGAGAAAGCATCACAGAAAGAAGTATCAAAACACAGATTGAGGAAGAAAAATAAGACCTTAAGAGATGGACAAAGAAATGGTGTGAACTGATCTGTTTAATGTTTAATGGATGTTCATATGTATGAAGATTCTGTTTCTTTTTTTAACAGGCGTTGGGGTCGATGACATGTTTATCATGATTTCTGCCTGGCAGAAGACCAACCTCATGGATAGCATAAAAGAACGGATGTCCAATGTCTATTCAAAAGTGGCAGTGTCCGTTACAATCACCACCATCACCAACATCCTGGCCTTCTATACAGGAATTATGACCTCTTTCAGGTCCGTACAATACTTCTGCATCTATACAGGAACAACCCTTCTCTTTTGTTATTTTTATAACATCACCTGTTTTGGAGCATTTATGGCCCTGGATGGTAATAGAGAAGTAGTTTGTCTATGCTGGTTGAAGAAACCAGAAACTCCTGACCAAAAGTGTTCCTCGTTAAAAAAGCCCTGCGGCCTCCCATGTAATTCTCTCCGAGACAAACATAAAGCTGATATCCGCCCAATGAATTTGTTCTTTAGAGACTATTTTGGTCCTTTTCTCACAAGCACTGAGTCCAAGTTTTTGTAGTGCTTATATACATTTTGTACATCATAAGTAGTATATATGGGTGTTTCCAAGTGCAGAAAGGTTTAGACCTCTGAAATTTGGCAAGTGATGACTCCTACATCACACCGTATTTTAATGTAGAAGAAGAACATTTTTCAACTTATGGTCCCAGGGTTATGCTTATTGTTACTGAAGCTCTTGACTGTTGGGAAGGAGATGCTAGGCAAAAATTGGAAAAATGTCTTGTAGATTTTGAAAACAGTGACTATGTAGATTAAAATCTTACAGAGTTTTGATTACGAGAATATGTGAAATATATGGAAAACCACCATCACGATGTAAATGATAACTTTTGTAAAAAATATTCCCAATTTTGTAATAGATTCTCCACTTTTTATGTATGATATTAACATTACATCATCACAGGAAATCATCTGTTCCCGGGCCTTCATTCAGACCATGGGTGTTTCTTCTTCAACCAATAAGAAGCTGATGTTACTCCAGTTCCGAGACATGGCCGAAAAGTGTGAAATTCCCCTAATGGTGTATAACCAGGCGTTCATATATTTTGATCAGTATTCTGCAATAGTAGAAAACACTGTTTGAAATGTAATTGTTGCCTCAACACCTATGTTCATTGTTTCCTTACTGTTAATCCCTCACCTGCTGTGTTCTTTGTGGGTAACTTTTGCTATCGCTTCTGTGATTTTGGGAGTAACGGGTTTCATGGCATTCTGGAACATCAATCTTGATTCCATATCCATGATTAATCTTGTCATTTGTATAGGGTTTTCTTTTGATTTTTCTGCCCACATTTCCTATGTATTTGTTTCCAGTTCAAAGCCCTCAGTAAACCAAAAAACCATCGAGGCATTGTATCTGCTAGGCTACCCTGTGTTGCAAAGTGCAATTTCAACAATAATAGGAGTGTGTGTCTTATCTGCAGCTAAAGCATACATCTTCAGGACATTTTTTAAGATTATGTTTCTTGTTATGGTATTTGGAGTTGCTCATGGCCTAATTTTTATTCCGGTATTCTTAACCTTTTTTTGAAAGTTTGACTAGTCACTAACCAATCAAAGACCAATTATAGAATTCCTGATTGCCCCAATCCAATCTGATAAAAATGTGCTATTAAGAATAGTCAATAAACTAAAAACAAAGGGATGTTTCCTTGGTGTGGAGATCCCATTTTAAAATGTTATTTAAAATATCCTGAGAAAAATTAATTAGTCTTACATTAAAATATCTTTGCTAAATTAGGAAGTGTTGTCATCTTTATTATGGTCTATACAATCAAGCATAAGTATAACTTTCCAGTTACTTTTTCCTTTTATTTCATCATTAGTAGTTTATGCCTGGAATTCAGATATTTTATGTATTATGCTATAAATGGAATATTATTTTCATTGTACTTCCCATATGCATTATTAGGTAAAAGTGCAACTGATTATTATTTATTCTCCTAGCCTGGGGTTTTTCTATGCATGTTCTTAGTGCTGTATTTTGCTGAACTGAAGTTTTTAAGTTTTGGAATCCAATTTATCATTTTTTTAATGGTTAGTGTTTTCTGTGTCCTCTCTAAGAAATTTTTGCCTAATCCAAGATTACAAAAAATTCATCTATGTTTTCTTCTCAAAGCTAGTAGTTTCATTTTTACATTTAGGTCTATAATTCATAGACCCATGTTTGTTGGGAAGTACGGATAGAGGTTCATTGTCTTCCCATTATAGTTATCCAGTTGTCCCAGCAGCATTAGTGAAAAGACTGTCCTTTCACCATAGGGATTAATTTGGCACCTCTGTCAGAGAATCAATTGACAGTTTATGTGTGGCTCTGTTTTTGTGCATTGATCTGTTTTTCTGTCATACCACACTGCATTGATTACTGAAGCTTTCTATTAATTATTGAAATTAGGTAAGGTATCCAACATTTTTCCTCTTTTCCAAATTGTTTTGGCTATTCTAGTTTCTTTGCATTTAGATACTAATTTTAGAGGTCCCCAACCTTTTTGGCACCAGGGACCAATTTCATGGGAGACAAATTTTCCATGGGCCAGGGAGGGTGGGGGATGGTTTTGGGATGATTCAGGCAAATTACATTTATTGTGCACTTTATTTCTATTATTATTACATTGTGATATATAATGAAATAATTATACAACTCACCATAATGCAGAATCAATGGGAGCCCTGAGCTTGTTTTCACTTGCCACTCACCGATAGGGTTTTGTTATGAGTCTGCAAGCAATTGATTTATGATGGTCTCTGTGCAGTCAAACCTCTCTGCTAATGATGACCTGTATCTGCAGCCGCTCCCCAGCGCTAGCATCACCGCCTCAGCTCCACCTCAGGTCATCAGGCATTAGATTCTCATAAGGAGCACGCAACCTAGATCCCTTGCATGTGCAGTTCACAGTAGGGTTCGCGCTTCTATGAGCATCTAATGCCACTGTTGATCTGACAGAAGGTGGAGCTCGGGCGGTAATGGGAGCAATGGGGGGCGGCTGTAAACACAGATGAAGCTTCACTCGCTCACCCGCTGCTGACCTCCTGCTGTGCGGCCCGGTTCCTAACAGGCCACGGACCTGTACTGGTCCGTGGCCCGGGCATTGGGGACCCCTGGTTTAACTGGATATAGAATTCTAGGTTGAGAAGATGTTTTTCTTTCAGCCCTTTAAAAATGTCATTGCATTGTCTTCTTGATGCAATGCTTTGATTAGAATTCATCCTTCACTGTTATTTTTGTTAATTAATTTTTATTGGAGTATAGTTGCTTTACAATGTTGTGTTAGTTTCTACTGTACAGCAAAGTGAATCAGCTATATGTATACATGTATCCCCTCTTTTCTGGATTTCCTTCCCATTTAGGTCACCACAGAGAACTGAGTAGAGTTCCCTGAGCTATACAATAGGTTCTCATTAGTTATGTATTTTATACATAGTATCAGCGGTGTATATATGTCAATCCCAATCTCCAATTCATCCCACCCCCTTCCCTGTTTGGTGTCCATATGTTTGTTCTCTATGTCCGTGTCTCTATTTCTGTTTTGCAGATAAGATCATCGACACCATTTTTCTAGATTCCACATATGTCTGTTAACATACAGTATTTGTTTTTCTCTTTCTGACTTAACTTCACTTTGTATGACAATCTCTATCTAGGTCCATCCATGTCTCTACAAATGACCCAACTTCATTCCTTTTTATGGCTGAGTAATAGTCCATTGTATATATGTACCACAATTTCTTTTTCCATTCCTCTGTTGATAGACACTTAGGTTGCTTCCATGTCTTGGCTATTGTAAATAGTGCTGCAATGAACATTGTGGTACATGCATCTTTTTGAATTACGGTTTTCTCTGGGTAAATGCCCAGCAGCGGGATTGCTTCGTCACATGGTAGTTCTATTTTTAGTTTTTTAAGGAACCTCCATACTGTTCTCCATAGTGGCTGTATCAATTTACGTTCCCACAAACACTGCAAGAGGGTTCCCTTTTCTCCACACCCTCTCCAGCATTTTTGTACTTTTTTTTTAATTATGGCCATTCTGACCAGTGTGAGGTGATACCTCACCGTAGTTCTGATTTGCATTTCTCTAATGATTAGTGATGTTGAGCATCCTTTCATGTGTTTGTTGGCACTCTGTGTGTATTCTTTGGAGAAATGTCTATCTAGGTCTTTCATCCATTTTTGGATTGGGTTGTTTTTTTCTGATATTGAGCTTCATGAGCTGTTTGTATGTTTTGGAGATTAATCCTTTGTTAGTTGCTTCATTTGCAAATATTTTCTCCCCTTCAGTGTTATATTGATCTTCTTTATGGAATGTGCCTTTTTTTCTTCTAGCTTCATTTAAGCTTTTTTTATTATTCGTTTTCAGCCATTTGACTATGATGAGATTGTATATGGTGTTTTTTCTATTCAATCTTCTTAGGTATCTTTAAGCACTGAGGACCTGTGGCTTGATAGTTTCTGTCATATTTGGAAATATTTTAGCATTTATTTCTTCAAATGTTTTCCTGCCACATTGTCTTTCCCTCTCCTTCAGCGACTTTAATTACAAATATGTTCTCATGATTTTTAGTTGGTTCTTAAAATTGTAATTGTCTCCAAGGTTGCATTTTATTATTAATAAATTGAAATTTATTGATACCTTTGATAAACTCTTCTCTGTAGCCCATATTTTGTTGGAAAAATACTCTTTCTACTTACGGTGAGATTCTTGGTAAGCTCAGGAAAATTCTGCTCAGTAAATGTACTTAATTATGCTTTTATGTATGGAAATATTTAAATATTTTGGTCCAAATATTTTCATCATACTGTCCATTTTTATTTCATTGAGACTGTCATTCTTAGACAAATATTTTTTAACACAAAACTCATCAACTATGTTGTCTCTATTTCTAATTATCTTGAATATTTTGCCAAACAAAATAGAGATATCACAAAATAATAGAGCTTTTCAATTTTTCTATTCATTCCAGAATGTAAATTTATCCCCCAAATGGAAGCTCAGCCAAAACTTTTTCTCACAAGTTATGAGATTACAAAGCATAATTATAAAATGTCCGTCAGGTACACTGTTTGAACTCCCTTATTTGATTTGGTCTTTTTCTTCCTCACTTTTGTAGTGACAGATTCAATGACTTCCTATTTATACACCATGTTTTCGAGAATTCCAATTTGCTAAAGGCTTCAAAACTTTAAGTTCCACTCACTGAACACTTTGATTAAAGACTCACAAGTGATTTTGAGCAAATTGCAACAAAAAATAATAGAAGACTAGTTCACAAACTAGTTGAATAACTTTGTAGGGCACTAGATTGCTTTTCAAAGTAGTTCCTCAAAGAATCAAACATTTGTAAAATCTGTGTAATATTGGGCAGCTAAGAGGGACAAGTGTGTACTGTAATGCTTGAATATTTTTAATTCAACCTCAACTTAAATGGCAAATAATTGTTCACTAACTTTAGGTATTTTATTAGCTCATCACCTCCTTCTTCATGTATCCCTCTGGAGGAATCTTTGGTTACCCATTCATATTTACAAATGAAGCCTATTTTGCTCAGGTCATTGATAAATCCATATGCAATTGTTAATTCTGTGTCTAGTAGCTAAAACTGGTTTCTACTGCTGTTCTGGTATACCACCTATTTTAAGTTTGTCCTGGACGTCTTGTTTTAAATGAAGTATTATTATTAAGAGATGAATTGAAATAAGCCTGGATTGGTTTGATATACCTCTGCTTTTTACTTTCAGATTCTTCCATGGTCTAGTCTAGTGATGTGGATGACACAAGTGCCCTGAATAGAATTTTCACTTTAACATGTAGTTAACTGTGAAAGTCATCCACTGATAAACTGCCTCCCTTCCAGATCCTTTACAAATACTATGTAACTAACATTTCCCTTTCATTGGCAGTGAGCAGAGTGTTCAATGAATAAAACGAAGTGTGGTCAGACTCAAGTGCTTAGGGACAGCTATCTCCTCATTGGATTCTTTATTGGTGAAGCCATACTGGCCACTTTAATAAATAAGCCCCAACATTTCAGTGGCTACATTTCCCTGTCTCCTTTCAGGAAAATTCCCTTAGGTTTATACTTCTTATCCTGACCCTTACATTGATCCCTTTCCTTCTTGAAAAACCTGTAAACCAGCCCTGTTTGCTAGGACTGAGTGCTCTCCCTTGATTACAATCCATATCCGTGGGTGAGATCCTCTATTCCACCAACCGATTTTCGATCCTCAGTCGGTTGACTCGAACCATGCAGAACCGAGGATGTGGAGGGTTGACTGTACTGGCTAGGTCATATAAAAGACTTGAACATCCACGGAGTTTGGTATCTGCAGGGGGTACTGGAACCAATCTCCCTCGGATACCAAAGGACTATTGTAATTTCCCTTGATTTGGGGCTCAGATATTTGTTTTCTAACATAGTCCTCTCATCTTGATGTGGAAGGTCTAGCATAGGCAGAAATAATGAAGTCAATGAGTTACTGAATTATCAGACCGTTCATTGTTTAGCTAAAGCTTGCCCATTTTCACCTCCTTGACTCGGATAAACTCATCTAGGTTGCCCTCTCCCAATCACCCCATCATGTACTTCATGAGGGGGGTCAATCGCTTTTGTCTTCCTTGGTTGCTTTTTGTGTTTCTCCTCTTCTGTGTGCTTCTTTTTTGAGAAGACTTAACTCTAGAAGTTCTTGGTCCCCTAGGGCTCAGGAAATACATTGGCAGTGGGCAGGGTGGTTGCTGAATAAAATGAAGTGTGCTCAGACACAAGTGCTTAGGGACAGCTATCTCATCACTGGATTCTTTAGTGGTGAAGCAAAACTGGCCACTCTAATAAGTAAGTTCCAACACTTTAGTGGTTTACCACAATGGAAGTGTATTTCTCACTCATGTAACAGTCACTGTACATGTTCCTGGTGAGTGAGTACCTATCCTGACCATGGTGATTCAGGGACCCAGGTTCCTGCCAACTTATGGTGTCACAGTCCAAATGGCCTCTTTTGTTGCCTGTGTCTAGATGGCAGATGGGACAGAGAACTTCTTAAAGGTCTTGGCCTATAGATGAAACACATCACTTCCATGCATATTTTGACCATATTCTACTGGTTACATGGCCACACGTATAAATCAAAGGAATTAGAAAATGTAGTCCTTGATTGGGCAGCCATGTTTCAGTTAAATTCTGTATTATGGGAAGGTAGCACAATTTTTGATTGAAGAAAGCACTCGATGTCATTGTTTCTTAACCTGTTTACATTTCACTAAAATAAATTTCCAGATGGCTCAATATTTAAATATAAAAAAAGGGACTTTCCTGATGGCACAGTGGTTAAGAGTCTGCCTGCCAGTGCAGGGGACACAGAATCTAATGCCACTGACCTGACAGGAGGTGGAGCTCAGGCGGTGACGCAAGTGATGGGGAGCGGCTGTAAATACAGATGGAGCTTCGCTCACTTGCCAGCCGCTCACCTCGTGCTGTGCGGTACTGGTCCATGGCCCTGGGTTGAGGACCCCAGGTGTATCACATTGATTGATTTATGTATATTAAAGAATCCTTGCATCCCTGGGAGAAGTCCTACTTGATCACTGTGTATGATCATTTTAATGTGTTGCTGGATTCTGTTTGCTAGTATTTTGGTGAGGATTTTTCTATGTTCATCAGTGATATTGGACTGTAATTTTCTTTTTTTTCTTTTCTTTTTTTTTTTTGCGGTACACAGGCCTCTCACCGCTGCGGCCTCTCCCGCTGTGGAGCACAGGCTCCAGACGCGCAGGCCCAGTGGCCATGGCTCACAGGCCCAGCCACTCCGCAGCATGTGGGATCCTCCTGGACTGGGGCATGAACCTGAGTCCCCTGCATCGGCAGGCAGACTCTCAACCACTGCGCCACCAGGGAAGCCCTTCATTTCTAATTTTATTGATTTGAATCCTCTCCCTTTTTTTTCTTGATGAGTCTGGCTAAAGGTTTA
Organism: Globicephala melas; assembly: GCF_963455315.2. Lineage (NCBI taxonomy): Eukaryota > Metazoa > Chordata > Mammalia > Artiodactyla > Delphinidae > Globicephala > Globicephala melas. The sequence continues at coordinate 38,615 of NC_083315.2, read as the reverse complement.
TCAATTTTGTTTATCTTCTCAAAGAACCAACGTTTAGTTTTATTGATCTTTGCTATTGTTTTCTTCATTTCTATTTCATTTATTTCTGCTCTGATCTTTATGATTTCTTTCCTTCTACTAACTTTGGGGACTTTTTGTTCTTCTTTGTCTAGTTGCTTTAGGTGTACACTTAGATTCTTTGAGATTTTTCTTGTTTCTTGAGGTGAGACTGAATTGCTATAAACTTCCCTCTTAGAACTGCTTTTGCTGCATCCCATAAGTTTTGGGTCACCGTGGTTTCATTGTCATTTATTTCTATGTATTTTTTAAATTTCCTCTTTGATTTCTGCAGTGATCTCTTGGTTATTAGCAGCATAATGTTTAGCCTACATGTGTTTGTGTTTTTTACAGTGTTTTGTTTTTTTCTTCCTGTAGTTGATTTCTAATCTCACAGTGTTGTGGTTAGGGTTAGGGGTTAGGGTTAGGGTTAGGGTTAGGGATAGGATAGGAACCCCTTATCATATATATATATATATTTTTTTCCATTTTTTAAAATTTATTTTTTAATGCCTGACATTGGAAGTTCTACATCTTGAGTTTTGGGTGGTTGTTTTATTATTTTTTTTTTATTGGACTACAGTTTATCATCATCATTTAACATATTTCAAACACACACAACACACAGTGTTGCATTGTATAGATGTACTGGAACTTGGTGTGTAGTGGGTAGCTATCAACACACACACTTCTTTCCCCCCTGTTATTGTGGTAAGTCACACTGAAATCCATGTCATCGTGACCGCAAGTGCATTTTCCACAGTGTCCCCCACACACCAATTTGTTGTCTTTGGACTTTGTCACGGTCTATGGAGAGAGAGATTTTTATTTCCACTTGTATCGGTTTGAGCGTATCAGCCTTTCCTTTCCAGCTTCTGGGCTTTCCCTGTACATTTGAAAGACTTCCTCCGTTCGAAAGTATGGAATGAAAACCGAGGCATGCATTGTTGTTCTTTGAGCACTTGCTTGGTTTCGGTTTGCCAGTCCACGGCTTCCCTCCTTCGCAGGAGCCAGGATCTCGCTCTTGCACTCTGGGCAGCCCTTGCTGGCCACCAGGCCCCGCTGGCGTCTCCGTGGAATTTTAACCACCTGGAAATCGCGTGGCTAGTGTGTCTCCAAGGCGGCAGATGCCCGCCAATATCTTCCCAGCCTCCTCTCCCCACCCCCGCTCCCCCTGTCTGCTGCCGGGGTCGGTCGTGCCGTGCTATGCCATGCGAAACCGGGAGCTAAGTGCCACGAGGATGCCTCAGGGCCGGGGCGGACGCCCTCCACCCGCCCCGGGACAAGCTCTGGCTTTGGGGCGGCCAGCGCTGCGTCCTCGCTCCCGGGCGCTCGGGGTCTGTCCCGCTTACGCTCGCGCCGGTTGTCGGCCGCCCTCTGGCGGCCTCTTTTATATCGCCTCTTCCGTCTGGAGCTCTGGCGCCCTTGGCGATGGATGGGACGCGGCCTCCGAGCGTGAAGCGGAGTCCCGGGCGCCCGGCGAAGCTGGCGGAACCTCTCCGGGTCACGCAGGGGCGTGGGCGCGGCATTCGCTCGCCGCGTTCTGGGCGCGCAGGCTCACTGGGGGTGGTCGCGCCGCGCTTCCGCCCGGACGTGCAGCCGCCTGGCCCGGCGTACCGGTACCCACCAGCGCCCCTTGGGCTGCATCAGCCACCCCGCGATGGCCCGGCGCTGCGGGGAGGAAAGGGAGGGCGTCGTGCACCCACGCAGACGCCCGTGGCGCGGGTGTTCTTTGCCGACCTTATTAATTTCCCCACTCCCTCTACACTTGCTGCTCCAGAGGAGAAGGCCGACCGGTACGTGCTGAGGCCCGTGGAGTGTGGAATGGACGCAGTGGCGGGCACGCTTGAGTCCCAGTGGTTGGATTCTTTCTGATAGAGTTTTCGGAGTCGCACGCAGGAGGTGGGGACCGCCCCGGGCCATGAGAGGTAACCTGGGTAGGGTGGCACGGGTGTGGGTGTTGTCCCTCTTAGGGCCCAGTCGTCGGAGGTGCGTCTGCAGAATTTTCCCCAAGTCGCCGTCGAGAGACATTGACGGACCGGTACCTGCCAGCTTGGGCGAATTGGAGAGGGCATGCCCCGCCCACTCTGCCCCTCATTCCTGGCACTCCTCCCCCCCGCCCCCCTTTGCTGCCACGCTACCCCTGAGATGGCCGTGAGAGCTCAGGGGCTGGCAGTGATGGGGTAGTGCTGGGGACCGGTGGCTGGACTGAGCTGCCGGGGGACCCCTGTAATTTGTGAACAGCCAGCCCCCATTGCTGGGTGTGGGAAGTTTTTCACCTAATGTTGGCGGTTTTTTTTTGCTGCTAGAGAGGTGTGGTTTTCTTCAGTGCGTGTTGCCAGGGACATTGGGCTTCTGGACGTGCATAGTGCTCTGGGTTTGACCACAACTTTGCACCTGGCTCTCCCCTTGCTTCTTGAGCTGCCTGCCTGGGCGTGTGCATTGGCTCTTAGGTGTGTGTCCAGCTGACCCAATCCTACATCATACTCCATCTCTGGCCCCTGGCAACCCGAGGGCAGTGAGGCCATGCAGTGTGGGTCCTCTAGTCTCTTGTGGCTGTGATAACGTCATCTCACAGGTGTCATGTCACGTGTGAGATGTAATATTCCCAGAATTGTTGGGCACTGTCACCTGAGAAGAGGTGGCTGGTGAGGCTGAAGCAGGGCCTGCTGGTGACGGTCTCCCTGGGTCTCCCCTTTGGGGATTCCATGCACATGGATTGGTGGTTATGTCATGCTCTCCAGGGCTGGGGCTAAGTTGAACAAGATGAGGGCTGGAAGTTCAAAGCAAATGGGGCCACTCTGGTCCTGCCCTTGGGGCCCTTGCCTCTTCCCCCCTGCCTATTGGTGGTGTGTGGAACTCAGGAGTGGTGACTCTATCCCGACCTTAGTCTCTTGTCCTTTGCTTCAGGGCATCAGTGTGGCTGTGGTCCTCTGATGCAACAGATGCTTTTTTTATCTTAGGAGGCATGCAGCAGACTGGTGGGATGGTTCTCCCCAGGGCACGGAGGGCCACTTGCAAGACCCATCCCCCGCTCTGCAGCATGCCTCCTTGGTGTGTGAGCATATGTCACCTACTGTCTGTGGTGCCTCTGGAGTTGTACAGGTTGTCCCTCAGGTGCTGAAAATCAGGCAGTGCTGTTTCCTATTCCCAGCAAACCCCTTGTGTCACCACTGTGGTGGTGTGTCCTGTGCATAGCATTCTTGGGCGCCTTGATGGTAAGGTGGCACACCTGTCGCACTTTCGGGGCAAGTACCTCATTGTGGTCATGGTTACTGTGCTAGAGGGACTGAGGTTGCCAGGTGAATGCCATGAATACCTTTTTGCCAGGACTTGTGTGCAATAGTGGGAGGCTGGGCAGCACAGAGAGGGGCTCAGTCAGACTTCAGGGTTAGGATTAGGGTGAGGGTGAGGGTTAGGGTTAAGGTGAGGGACAGTTTCAGGAACTTGGTAGGACATGGGTGAGGATATTAGCTCAGGATAATGTCAGGACTTTAGATATTGACGGCCGCAGGGCCTTAGAGACAGTGTCAGGGCCTGACTTAGGACGAGCATCAGAGCGTTTGTTAGGTACAGTGTCAGGGACTGAGTTAGGTGTATTGTCAGGGCCTGAGTTAGGACAAGCCTCCAGGCCTCAGTTAGGGACAGGGTCACGGCCTCGGGACTAATTTCAGGGCCTTAGTTAGGGACAGCATCAGGGCTTACTTTGCAACAGTTTCAGGACCTTAGTAAGACATGGATGTGGATATTAGCTCAGGATAATGTCAGGACTTTAGATATTGATGACAACAGGGCCTTAGTTAGACACAGTGTCAGGCCTGCGTTAGGACTAGCATCTGGGCCTCTGTTAGGAATGTCAGGGCCTGAGTTAGGAATAGTGTTAGGGCATTAGTTAGGGACACTTCTGGGCCGGATTTAGGACGAGCATCTAGGCCTTAGTTAGGGACAGTGTCATGGCCTTGGGAATAAATTCAGGGCCTGAGTTAGGCACAGCATAAGAGCTTCAGTTAGCATAGAGTCAGGACAGTTGCTAGGGACAGGGTTAGGGGAAAGTTGAGGGATCGTGTCAGGAAATGACCTAGCGATAGTGTCAAAACCTTAGTAACTGATGGTATCACGGCCTTATTTAGAATCAGTATCAAGGATTCAGGTAGGGACAGCATCAGTGCCTGACTTAGGGAGAGCTACAGGGCCTGAGTGAGGCGTAGGGTCAGGCCCTTAGCTGGGGACACTGTCAGGGCATGATGTAGGAGCCGCATCAGGGCCTTTGTTGGATCAGCAATAGGATCTTAGTTAAAGACATGATCAGGGCCTGAGGTAGTGACAGCGTCAAGACCTGTTAGGCATAGCTCCAAGGCCTGAGTTAGGGACAGCCTCAGGTCTTCACTTAGGGACACCAACAGGGCTTTCTTAGGGACAGTGTCAGGACCTTGATTAGAAATGGGTCAGGATATTAGCTTAGGATAGTGTACGGATTTTAGATATTGCTGGTAGTAGGGCCTATATTAGGGACAGATTCCGGGCCTTCGTTAGAGACAGTGTCAGGGTCTTAGTTAGGACTAATCTGGGCCTTAGGGACAGTTCTGGGCCGGATTTAGGACGAGCATCGAGGCCTTAGTTAGGGACAGTGTCATGGACTTGGGACTAAATTCAGGGTCTGTGTTAGGCACAGTGTAAGAGCTTCAGTTAGCATAAGAGGCAGGACATTTGCTAGGGACAGGGTTAGGGTAAAGTTTAGGGATCGTGTCAGGAAATGAGCTAGGGATAGTGTCAAGACCTTAGTCACTGAGAATATCAGGGCCTTAATTAGAACCAGTATCAAGGATTCAGGTAGGGAGAGCGTCAGTGCCTGACTGAGGGAGAGCAACAGGGCCTGAGTGAGGCCTAGCGTCAGGCCCTTAGCTGGGGACATTGTCACGGCATGATGTAGGAGCTGCATCAGGGCCTTTGTTGGGTCAGCAATAGGGTCTTAGTTAAAGACATGATCAGGTCCTCTTTTAGGGACAGCCTCAAGGCCTCACTTAGGGACAGCATCAGGGCTTACTTTGGGACAGTTTCAGGACCTTAGTAAGACATGGGTGAGGGTATTAGCTCAGGATAATGTAAGGACATTAGATATTGACAGCAGCACGGCCTTGGAGACAATAGATATTGACGGCAGCAGGGTCTTAGAGACAGTGTCAGGGCCTGACTTAGGACGAGCATCAGAGCCTTTGTTAGGTACAGTGTCAGGGACTGAGTTAGGTGTTGTGTCAGGGCCTGAATTAGGACGAGCCTCCAGGCCTGAGTTAGGGACAGGGTCACGACCTCGGTACTAATTTCAGGGCCTTAGTTAGGGACAGCATCAGGGATTTAGTTAGCATAAGAGACTCGACATTAGTTAAAGATATGGTTAGGTTAAGGTCTAGGGATAGTGTCAAGACATGACCTAGGGATAGTGCCAAGACCTTAGTTACTTAGAGCATCAGGGCCTAATTTAGGACCAGTGTTAGGGCTTCAGATAGGGACACTGTCAGAGCCGGACTTAGGGAGAGTGACAGGGCTTTAGTGAGCCCTAGCGTCAGGGCCTTAGCTAGGGACAGTGTCAGGGCAGGACTTAGGAGCAGCATAAAGGCCTCGGCAGGATCAGCCTCAGGGGCTTTGCTAAAGCCAATATCAGGGCCTCTGTTAGGGACAGCCTCAGGGCCTCATGGACAGCGTCATGGCTTACTTGGGGACAGTTTCAGGACCTTGGTAAGAGATGGGTGAGGAAATTAGTTCAGGATAGTGTCAGGACATTATCTACACACACAGCTGGGTGAGACATAAGGCTGGACACCTGGGGCTGAGAGGACTGATGAGGTTCGGGCAGCAATAGAGACGCTTTGAAGCAATACTGCATGCTACACATTCAGTGGGTCTCAACTCAACAGCAGGGCCTTAGTTAGGGACACTGTCAACGCCTTAGTTAGGACTAGCATCAGAGCCTCTGTTAGGTACCGTGTCAGGGCCTGAGTTAGGAATAGTGTCAGGGCATTAGTTAGGGACAGTTCTGGGCCGCATTTAGGACGAGCATCTAGGCCTTAGTTAGGGACAGTGTCATGGACGTGGGCCTAAATTCAGTGTCTGTGTTAGGCACAGTGTAAGGGCTTCAGTTAGCCATAGCTTCTGGGCCTGAGTTAGGCACATCCTAATGCCTTCACTTAGGGACAGCGACAGGACTTTCTTAGGGATAGTGTCAGGACCTTGGTTAGAAATGGGTCAGGATATTAGCTCAGGATAGTGTCCGGATTTTAGTTATTGCCGGTAGCAGGGCCTATATTAGGGACAGATTCCGGGCCTTAGTTAGAGACAGTGTCAGGGCCTTACTTAGGACTAGTCAGGGCCTTAGTTAGGGAGAGCATTAGGGCATCAGTGAGGATAAGAGGCGGGAAATTAACTCGGGACAGAGTCAGCTTCCAGGCCAGGGGCAGTGTCAGGAAATGAGCTAGGGGTAGTGTGAAGACCTTAGTTATTGAGAACGTCAGGGCTTTAATCAGGACCAGTGCCAGGGCTTTAATCAGGACCAGTGTCAGGGCTTTAATCAGGACCAGTGTCAGGGCTTGATACCGGGACAGCGTCAGAGCCTAACTGAGGTTCGGCAACAGGGCCTAAGTCAGGCCTATCTTTAGGGCCTGAGTGAGGGACAGTGTCAGCGCATGACCTAGGAGTAGTATGATGGCCTCTGTAGGATCAGAATCAGGATCTTGGTTAAAGACATGCTCAGGGCCTCTTTTAGGGACAGCCTCAGGGCCTCACTTAGGGACAGCGTCAGGGCTTACTTTGGGACAGTTTCAGGACCTTACTAAGACATGGGTGAGGATATTAGCTCAGGATAATGTCAGGACATTAGATATTGACGGCAGCACGGCCTTAGAGACAGTGTCAGGGCCTGACTTAGGACGAGCATCAGAGCCTTTGTTAGGTACAGTGTCAGGGACTGAGTTAGGTGTTGTGTCAGGGCCTGAATTAGGACGAGCCTCCAGGCCTGAGTTAGGGACAGGGTCACGGCCTCGGGACTAATTTCAGGGCCTTAGTTAGGGACAGCATCAGGGATTTATTTAGCATAAGAGCCGCGACATTAGTTAAAGACATGGTTAGGTTAAGGTCTAGGGATAGTGTCAAGACATGACCTAGGGATAGTGCCAAGACCTTAGTTACTTAGAGCATCAGGGCCTAATTTAGGACCAGTGTTAGGGCTTCAGATAGGGACACTGTCAGAGCCGGACTTAGGGAGAGTGACAGGGCTTGAATGAGGCCTAGCGTCAGGGCCTTAACTAGGGACAGTGTCAGGGCAGGACTTAGGAGTAGCAGAAGGGCCTCGGTAAGATCAGCCTCAGGGGCTTTGCTAAAGGCATTTTCAGGGCCTTTGTTAGGGACAGCCTCATGGCCTCATTTAGGGACAGCGTCATGGCTTACTTAGGGACAGTTTCAGGACCTTGGTAAGAGATGGGTGAGGAAATGAGCTGAGGGTAGTGTCAGGACATTAGATATTGACGGCAGGAGGGTCTTAGTTAGGGACACTGTCAAGGCCTTAGTTAGGACAAGCATCTGGGCCTCTTTTAGGTACAGTGTTAGGGCCTGAGTTTAGAATAGTGTTAGGGACTGAGTTAGGGACAGTGTCAGGGCCAGATTTAGGACGAGCATCAAGGCCTTAGTTAGGGACAGTGTCACGGCCTTGGGACTAAATTCAGGGCCTGAGGTATTCACAGCATAAGGGCTTCAGTTAGCATAAGAGGCAGGACAGTTGCTAGGGACAGGGTTAGAGTAATGTTTAGGGATCGTGTCAGGAAATGACCTAGAGATAGTGTCAAGACCTTAGTCACTGAGAGTTTCCGGGCCTTATTTAGAACCAGTATCAAGGCTTCAGGTAGGGACAGCATCAGTGCCTGACGTAGTGAGATGGTCAGTGCCTGACTGAGGGAGAGCCTCAGGGCCTGAGTGAGCCTAGCGTCAGGCCCTTAGCTGGGGACACTGTCAGGGCATGATGTAGGAGCCGCATCAGGGCCTTTGTTGGATCAGCAATAGGGTCTTAGTTAAAGACATGATCAGGGCCTGAGGTAGTCACAGCGTCAAGGCCTCAGTTAGGCATAGCCTCAGGGCCTGAATTAGGCACAGCCTTCCGCCTTCACTTATGGACAGCGACAGGGCTTTCTTAGGGACAGTGTCAGGATCTTGGTTAGAAATGTGTCAGAATATTAGCTCAGGATAGTGTGAGGATTTCAATTATTGCCGGCATCAGGGCCTATATTAGGTTCAGATTCCGGGCCTCAGTTAGAGACAGTGTCAGGGCCTTAGTTAGGACTAGTCTGGGCCTTTGGTAGAGAGAGCATTAGGGCTTCAGTGAGAATAAGAGGCAGGACATTAGCTCAGAACAGAGTCAGCTTCCAGGCCAGGTGTAGTGTGAGGAAATGAGCTAGGGATAGCGTGAAGACCTTAGTGATTGAGAGTATCAAGGCCTTAGTTCGGACCAGTGTCAGGGTCTTAATCAGGACCAGTGTCAGGGCTTGATACCGGGACAGCGTCAGAGCCTAACTGACGTACGGCAACAGGGCCTAAGTGAGGCCTCTCTCTGGGGCCTGAGTTAGGGACAGTGTCAGGGCATGACCTAGGAGTAGTATGATGGCCTCTGTAGGATCAGCATCAGGGTCTTGGTTAAAGACATGCTCAGGGCCTCTTTTAGGGACAGCCTCAGGGCCTCACTTAGGGACAGCATCAGGGCCTACTTTGGGACAGTTTCAGGACCTTGGTAAGACATGGGTCAGGATATTAGCTCAGGATAATGTCAGGACTTTTGATATTGACGGCAGCAGGGCCTTGGAGAGATAGATATTGACGGTAGCAGGGCCTTAGAGACAGTGTCAGGGCCTGACTTAGGACGAGCATCAGAGCCTTTGTTAGGTACAGTGTCAGGGACTGAGTTAGGTGTTGTGTCAGGGCCTGAGTTAGGACGAGCCTCCAGGCCTGAGTTAGGGACAGGGTCACGGCCTCGGTACTAATTTCAGGGCCTTAGTTAGGGACAGCATCAGGGATTTATTTAGCATAAGAGGCTCGACCTTCGTTAAAAGACATGTTTATGTTAAGGTCTAGGGGTAGTGTCAAGGCATGACCTAGGGATAGTGCCAAGACCTTAGTTACTTAGAGCATAAGGGCCTAATTTAGGATCGGTGTTAGGGCTTCAGATAGGGACACCGTCAGAGCCGGACATAGCTAGGGCGACAGGACTTGAGGGAGGCCTAGCATCAGGGCCTTAACTAGGGACAGTGTCAGGGCATGACTTAGGAGTAACATAAGGGGCTCAGTAGCATCAGCCTCAGGGGCTTTGCAAAAGCCATTTTCGGGGCCTTTTCAGGACATTTGCTAGAGATAGGGTTAAGGTAAAGTTTAGGGGTCGTGTCAGGAAATGACTTAGGGATAGTGTCAAGACCTTAGTAACTGACAATATCAGGCTCTTATTTAGGACCAGTGTCAGGGCTTCAGGTAGAGACAGCATCAGAGCCTGACTGAGGGAGAGCAACAGGGCCTGAGTGAGCCTAGCGTCAGGCCCTTAGCTGGGGACACTGTCAGGGCGTGATGTAGGAGCCGCATCAGGGCCTTTGTTGGATCAGCAATAGGGTCTTAGTTAAAAACATGATCAGGGCCTGAGGTAGTCACAGCGTCAAGGCCTCAGTTAGGCATAGCCTCAGGGCCTGAGTTAGGCACATCCTAACGCCTTCGCTTAGGGACAGCAACAGGGCTTTCTTAGGGACAGTGTCAGGATCTTGGTTAGAAATGGGTCAGGATACTAGCTCAGGATAGTGTGCAGATGTTAATTATTGCCGGCAGCAGGGCCTATATTAGGGACAGATTCCGGGCCTTAGTTAGAGACAGTGTCAGGGCCTTAGATAGGACTAGTCTGGGCCTTTGGTAGGGAGAGCATTAGGGTTTCAGTGAGGATAAGAGGCAGGACATTAGCTCGGGACAGAGTCAGCTTCCAGGCCAGGTGTAGTGTGAGGAAATGAGCTAGGGATAGCGTGAAGACCTTAGTTTTTGAGAGCATCAGGGCTTTAATCAGGACCAGCGTCAGGGCTTTAATCAGGACCAGTGTCAGGGCTTGATACCGGGACAGCGTCAGAGCCTAACTGAGGTTCGGCAACAGGGCCTAAGTCAGGCCTATCTTTGGGGCCTGAGTGAGGGACAGTGTCAGGGCATGACCTAGGAGTAGTATGATGGCCTCTGTAGGATCAGCATCAGGGTCTTGGTTAAAGAGACATGCTCAGGGCCTCTTTTAGGAACAGGCTCAGGGCCTCACTTAGGGACAGCATCAGGGCTTACTTTGGGACAGTTTCAGGACCTTAGTAAGACATGGGTGAGGATATTAGCTCAGGATAATGTCAGGACTTTAGATATTGACAGCAGCATGGCCTTGGAGAGAATAGATATTGACGGCAGCATGGCCTTAGAGACAGTGTCAGGGCCTGACTTAGGACGAGCATCAGAGCCTTTGTTAGGTACAGTGTCAGGGACTGAGTTAGGTGTTGTGTCAGGGCCTGAGTTAGGACGAGCCTCCAGGCCTGAGTTAGAGACAGGGTCATGATCTTGGGACTAATTTCAGGGCCTTAGTTAGGGACAGCATCAGGGATTAATTAGCATAAGCCGCTCGACATTAGTTAAGGACATGGTTAGGTTAAGGTCTAGGGATAGTGTCAAGACATGACCTAGGGATAATGCCAAGACCTTAGTTGCTTTGAGCATCAGGGCCTTATTTAGGACCAGTGTTAGGGCTTCAGATAGGGACACTGTCAGAGCCGGACTTAGAGCAGCAGGGCTTGAGTGAGGCCTAGCGTTAGGGCCTCAACTAGGGACAGTGTCAGGGCATGACTTAGGAGTCGCATAAGGGCCTCGGTAGGATCAGCCTCAGGGGCTTTGCTAAAGCCATTTTCAGGGCCTTTCTTAGGGATAGCCTCATGGCCTCACTTAGGGACAGCATCAGGGCTTACTTAGGGACAGTTTCAGGACATTGGTAAGAGATGAGTGAGGAAATGAGCTCAGGATAATGTCAGGACATTAGATATTGATGGCAGCAGGGCCTTAGTTAGGGACACTGTCAAGGCCTTAGTTAGGACTAGCATCTGGGCCTGTGTTAGGTACAGTGTTAGGGCCTGAGTTAGGAATAGTGTCAGAGCCTTAGTTAGGGAAAGTGTCAGGGCAGGATTTAGGACGAGCATCAAGGCCTTAGTTAGGGACAGTGTCACGGCCTCGGGACTCATTTCACGGCCTTAGTTAGGGACAGCATCAGGGATTTAGTTAGCATAAGAGGCTCGACATTAGTTAAAAGACATGTTTATGTTAAGGTCTAGGGGTAGTGTCAAGGCATGACCTAGGAATAGTGCCAGGACCATAGTTACTTAGAGCATCAGGGCCGAATTTAGGATCAGTGTTAGGGCTTCAGATAGGGACAGTGTCAGACCCGGACTTAGGGAGGGCGACAGGGCTTGAGTGAGGCCTAGTGTCAGGGCCTTAACTAGGGACAGTGTCAGGGCATGACTTAGGAGTAACATAAGGGGCTCAGTAGGATCAGCCTCAGGGGCTTTGCAAAAGCCTTTTTCAGGGATAGGGTTAAGGTAAAGGTAGGGTTTCAGTGAGGATAAGAGGCAGGAATTAGCTCAGAACAGAGTCAGCTTCCAGGCCAGGTGTAGTGTGAGGAAATGAGCTAGGGATAGCGTGAAGACCTTAGTGATTGAGAGTATCAAGGCCTTAGTTCGGACCAGTGTCAGGGTCTTAATCAGGACCAGTGTCAGGGCTTGATACCGGGACAGCGTCAGAGCCTAACTGACGTACGGCAACAGGGCCTAAGTGAGGCCTCTCTCTGGGGCCTGAGTTAGGGACAGTGTCAGGGCATGACCTAGGAGTAGTATGATGGCCTCTGTAGGATCAGCATCAGGGTCTTGGTTAAAGACATGCTCAGGGCCTCTTTTAGGGACAGCCTCAGGGCCTCACTTAGGGACAGCATCAGGGCCTACTTTGGGACAGTTTCAGGACCTTGGTAAGACATGGGTCAGGATATTAGCTCAGGATAATGTCAGGACTTTTGATATTGACGGCAGCACGGCCTTGGAGACAATAGATATTGACAGTAGCAGGGTCTTAGAGACAGTGTCAGGGCCTGACTTAGGACGAGCATCAGAGCCTTTGTTAGGTACAGTGTCAGGGACTGAGTTAGGTGTTGTGTCAGGGCCTGAGTTAGGACGAGCCTCCAGGCCTGAGTTAGGGACAGGGTCACGGCCTCGGTACTAATTTCAGGGCCTTAGTTAGGGACAGCATCAGGGATTTATTTAGCATAAGAGGCTCGACCTTCGTTAAAAGACATGTTTATGTTAAGGTCTAGGGGTAGTGTCAAGGCATGACCTAGGGATAGTGCCAAGACCTTAGTTACTTAGAGCATCAGGGCCTAATTTAGGATCGGTGTTAGGGCTTCAGATAGGGACACCGTCAGAGCCGGACATAGCTAGGGCGACAGGACTTGAGGGAGGCCTAGCATCAGGGCCTTAACTAGGGACAGTGTCAGGGCATGACTTAGGAGTAACATAAGGGGCTCAGTAGCATCAGCCTCAGGGGCTTTGCAAAAGCCATTTTCAGGGCCTTTTCAGGACATTTGCTAGAGATAGGGTTAAGGTAAAGTTTAGGGGTCGTGTCAGGAAGTGACTTAGGGATAGTGTCAAGACCTTAGTAACTGACAGTATCAGGGCCTTATTTGGGAGCAGTGTCAGGGCTTCAGGAAGGGACAGCATCAGAGCCTGACTGAGGGAGAGCCACAGGGCCTGAGTGAGGCCTAGCGTCAGGCCCTTAGCTGAGGACACTGTCAGGGCATGATGTAGGAGCCGCATCAGGGCCTTTGTTGGATCAGCAATAGGGTCTTAGTTAAAGACGTGATCAGGGCCTGAGGTAGTGACAGCGTCAAGCCCTCAGTTAGGCATAGCTTCAGGGCCTGAGTTAGGGACAGCCTCAGGTCTTCACTTAGAGAAAGGAACAGGGCTTTCTTAGGGACAGTGTCAGGACCTTGATTAGAAATGGGTCAGGATATTAGCTCAGGATAGTGTCCGGATTTTAGTTTTTGCTGGAAGCAAGCCCTATATTAGGGACAGATTCCGGGCCTTAGTTAGAGCCAGTGTCAGGGCCTTAGTTAGGACTAGTCAGGGCCTTAGTTAGGGAGAGCATTAGGGCATCAGTGAGGATAAGAGGCAGGAAATTAACTCGGGACAGAGTCAGCTTCCAGGCCAGGGGCAGTGTCAGGAAATGAGCTAGGGATAGTGTGAAGACCTTAGTTATTGAGAACGTCAGGGCTTGATACCGGGACAGCATCAGAACCTAACAGAGGTTCGGCAACAGGGCCTAAGTCAGGCCTATCTTTAGGGCCTGAGTGAGGGACAGTGTCAGGGCATGACTTAGGAGTAGTATGAGGGCCTCTGTAGGATCAGCATCAGGGTCTTGGTTAAAGACATGCTCAGGGCCTCTTTTAGGGACAGCCTCAGGGCCTCACTTAGGGACAGCATCAGGGCTTACTTTGGGACAGTTTCAGGATGTTAGTAAGACATGGGTCAGGATATTAGCTCAGGATAATGTCAGGACTTTAGATATTGACGGCAGCAGGGCCTTAGTTAGACACAGTGTCAGACCTGCATTAGGACTAGCATCAGAGCCTCTGTTAGGTACCGTGTCAGGGGCTGAGTTAGGAATAGTGTTAGGGTATTAGTGAGGGACAGTTCTGAGCCGGATTTAGGACGAGCATCTAGGCCTTAGTTAGGGACAGTGTCATGGGCGGGGGCCTAAATTCAGGGTCTGTGTTAGGCACAGTGTAAGAGCTTCAGTTAGCATAAGAGGCAGGACATTTGCTAGGGACAGGGTTAGGGTAAAGTTTAGGGATCGTGTCAGGATATGACCTAGGGATAGTGTCAAGACCTTTGTCACTGAGAGTATCAGGGCCTTATTTAGAAGCAGTATCAAGGCTTCAGGTAGGGAGAGCATCAGTGCCTGACTTAGGGAGAGCTACAGGGCCCGAGTGAGGCCTAACGTCAGGCCCTTAGCTGGGGACACTGTCAGGGCATGATGTAGGAGCCGCATCAGGGCCATGTATGTTGGATCAGCAATAGGACCTTAGTTAAAGTCATGATCAGGGCCTGAGGTAGTCACAGCGTCAAAGCCTCAGTTAGGCATAGCTTCAGGGCGTGAGTTAGGGACAGCCTCAGGTCTTCACTTAGGGAAAGCAACAGTGCTTTCTTAGGGACAGTGTCAGGACCTTGGTTAGAAATGGGTCAGGATATTAGCTCAGGATAGTGTCCGGATTTTAGTTATTGCCAGTAGCAGGACCTATATTAGGGACAGATTCCGGGCCTTAGTTAGAGCCAGTGTCAGGGCCTTAGTTAGGACTAGTCAGGGCCTTAGTTAGGGAGAGCATTAGGGCATCAGTGAGGATAAGAGGCAGGAAATTAACTCGGGACAGAGTCAGCTTCCAGGCCATGGGTAGTGTCAGGAAATGAGCTAGAGATAGTGTGAAGACCTTAGTTATTGAGACCATCAGGGTCTTAGTTAGGACCAGCGTCAGGCTTTAATCAGGACCAGTGTCAGGGCTTGATACTGGGACAGCGTCAGAGCCTAACTAAGGTATAGCAACAGGGCCTAAGTAAGGCCTATCTTTAGGGCCTGAGATAGGGACAGTGCCAGGGCATGATGTAGGAGCAGAATAAAGGCCTTTGTAGGATCAGCATTAGGGTTTCCATTAAAGATATTATCAGGGCCTCTGTTAGGGACAGCCTAGTTAGGACTTGTTTCAGAGCTTTGTTTTAGGTATCGTGTCAGGGCCTGAGTTAGGTGTAGTGCCAGGGCCTTACTTAGGGACAGTGTCAGGGCCTGAGTTAGGGACAGTGTCAGAGCCCGAGTTTGGTGTAGCATCAGGGCCTTAGATAGGGACTGTGTCAGGGCCTGAGTTAGGAGTAGTGCCAACTGGCCTTAGTAGGGACAGTTAGGACTTAGGATATTTAGTAAGGACACTTAGTCAATGCCCCTAAATAAGGCCTAACACTACTCCTAACTCAGGCCCTGACACTGTCCCTAACAAAGGCCCTGCTGCCCTCAATATCTAAAGTCCTGAAACCATCCGAAGCTTATATCCTGACCCATCTCTTACTTAGGTCCTGAAACTGTCCCTAAGTGAGGCTTGACGCTGTCCCTAAGTGAGGCCCTGAGGCTGTCCCTAACAGAGGCCCTGATAATGTCTTTAACCAAGACCCTGATGCTGATCCTACAGAAGCCCTTATACTACTCCTAAGTCATGCCCTGACACTGTCCCTACCGCAGGTCATGACACTGGTCCTAAAGAAGGCCCAGGTGCTCTCAATAACTAAGGCCTTCGAACTATCCCTCGCTCCTTTCCTGACTTTATCGCTAGCCCGTAACCTGACTCAGTCTGTAGTTAATGTCCGGCCCCTTATCCTACCTGAAGCCCTAATGCTGTCCCTAACTAAGGCCATGACACTGTCTGTAACTAAGGCCCAGAAGCTGCCACTAATGCAGGCCCTGCTGCCGGCAATATCTAATGGCCTGACACTATCCTGAGCTAATATACTGACCCATCTCTAACCATGGTCCTGACACTATCCCTAAGTCAGCCCTGACGCTGTCCCTAAATAAAGCCCTGAGGCTGTTCCTAACAGAGGCCCTGAAACTGTCCCTAACTGAGGCCCTGGTGCTCTGCCTAACTTAGGCCCTGATCATGTCTTTAACTAAGACCCTAATGCTGATCCTGCAAAGTCCCTGATGCTGCTCCTATGTCATTGCCTGACAGTGTTGCTAGCTTAGAGCCTGACGCTAGGCCTCACTTAGGCCCTGTCGCTCTCCCTGAGTCAGGCTATGACGCTGTCCGTACCTGAAGTGCTGACACTGGTTCTAATCAAGGCCGTGATACTCTCAGTAACTAAGGCCTGACACTATCCCTGGGTCATTTCCTGACACTATACCTAGACCTTAACCTAACCCTCTCTTTAGCTTATGTGCAGCCTCTTATGCCAACTAAAGCCCTGATGCTGTGCCTAACTCAGGCCATGAATTTAGTCTCGAGGCCGTGACATTGTCCCTAACTAAGGCCTAGATGCTCGTCCTAAGTCAGGGCCTGATACTGTCCCTAACTAGGGCCCTGACACTAGTCCTAACTCAGGTCCTGACACTGTGCCTACCTAAGGCCGTGACGCTGGTCCTTAATAAGGCCACGATGCTCTCAACAACTAAGGCATTCAAACTATCCGTCACACATTTCTTGACCTTATCGCTAGCCCATAACCTGACTCGGTCCGTAGCTAATGTCCTGCCTCTTATGCTACCTGAAGCCCTAATGCTGTCCCTAACTAAGGCCATGACACTGTCTGTAATGTAACTAAGGCCCAGAAGCTGCCACTAATGCAGGCCCTGCTGCCGGCAATATCTAATGGCCTGACACTATCCTGAGCTAATATACTGACCCATCTCTAACCATGGTCCTGACACTATCCCTAAGTCAGCCCTGACGCTGTCCCTAAATAAAGCCCTGAGGCTGTTCCTAACAGAGGCCCTGAAGCTATCCCTAACTTAGGCCCTGATCATGTCTTCAACTAAGACCCTAATGCTGATCCTACAAAGGCCCTGATGCTGCCCCTAAGTCATGCCCTGACAGTGTCCCTAGCTAAGGGCCTGACACTAGGCCTCACTCAGGCCCTGTCGCCCTCCCTAAGTCTGGCTCTGACGCTGTCCATACCTGAAGACCTGACACTGTGTCTAAACGAGGCCCTGATACTCTCAGTAGCTAAGGTCTTAACACTATCCCTAGGTCATTTCCTGACATATACCTAGACTTTAACCGAACCCTGTCTTTAACTAATGTCGAGCCTCTTATGCCAACTATAGCCCTGATGCTGTGCCTAATTCAGGCCCTAGATTTAGTCGCAAGCCTGTGACACTGTCCCTAACTAAGGCCTAGATTCTTGTCCTAATTCAGCAGCTAATACTGTCCCTAACTAAGACCCTAACACTATTCCTAACCAAGGCCCTGACACGGTACTTAACAAAGGCTCTAATGCTGCTCCTAGCTAAGGCACTGAAACAGGCCCTAACTAAGACTTTGACACTACTCCTAACTCAGGCCCTGACACTGTCACTAACTAAGGCCCTTGACCTAGGAGTAGTGTTAGGGAGTACTAGTTAGGGACAGTCAGGGCATGACTTAGGAGTAGTATAAGGACCTCTGTAGGATCAGCATCAGGGTCTTGGTTAAAGACATGCTCAGGGCCTCTGTTGGGAACAGCTTCAGGGCCTCACTTAGGGACAGCATCAGGGCTTCCTTACGGACAGTTTCAGGACGTTAGTAAGACATGGGTCAGGATATATGCTCAGGATAGTCTCAGGACTTTAGATATTGACAGAGCAGGGCCTTAGTTAGGACCAGCACCAGAACCTCCTAGGAATCGTGTGAGGTCCTGTGTTAGGAGTAGTGTCAGGGCCTTCTGTTAGGTACAGTGTCAGGGCCTGAGTTAGGAATAGCGTCAGGGCCAGATTTAGGACGAGCATCAAGGCCTTAGTTAGGGAGTGTCATGGCCTTGGGACTAAATTCAGGGCCTGAGTTAGGCACAGCATAAGGGCTTTAGGTAGCATAAGAGGCAGGACTTTAGCTAGGAACAGGGTCAGGTTAACATCTAGGGATAGTTTCAAGACCTTAGTTACTGAGAGTACCAGGGCCTTACTTAGAACCAGTATCAAGGATTCAGTTAGGGACAGCATCAGAGGCTGAGTTAGGGAGAGTCACAGGGCCTGAGTGAGGCCTAGCGTCAGGCCCTTAGCTGGAGACACTGTCAGGGCCTGATGTCGCAGCTGCATCAGGGCCTTTGTTGGATCAGCAATAGGGTCTTAGTTAAAGACATGATCAGGGCCTGAGTTATGAATAGTTTAAATGCCTTACTTAGGGACAGTGTCAGGGCCTGAGTTAGGGACAGTGTCAGGGCCTGAGTTCAGAGTAGTGTGAAAGCTTAAGTTAGCGCCAGTGTCAGAGCCTTAGTTAGGACTAGAATCAGAGCCTTTGTTAGCTATTGTGTCAGGGACTGAGTTAGGGACGGGTTCATGGCCTCGTTAGGACTAGGGTTAGGGTTAGGGTTAGGGTTTTAGGGTTGGGGTGGGGTTAGGGTTTAGGGTTTAGGTTTTAGGGATTAGGGTTTAGGGTGAGGGTGAGGGTGAGGGTTAGTGTTACATTTCCAGAGCACTCGAACAGCATCAGGACCACATTAGTAGCCAGACCAACATGCCATGGAAATTTTCGTCCTGGCCCTAGTCTGAGCTGCCATGAGAAAACACTCTGCTTAGAATTCTTCGAGGACCTCATACCTGAAGTCACTCTACTCAAGGAGAAAGTCAGCATCCTACCATGCTGTGTCGCTAATGGGACACTCAGCGTGAGCACTTGCCTCGACCTGAGGCCCTGAGTATACGTGCAGAGAGGGAGGCATGCAGCTGTTTCCATGAGGTCTTAGTGGCTGTTCTGATTTATTTTAAAGAAGTACCCTTTTCAGGATTCCTAGGCCCCTCGGGTGTGCATCATTTTCCTTCCAAGATCAGTGAGTACCTCCAGACGTCTGTGGGCCTACTGAGCAACATCAAGGCCCATAGGTTCCTTGGAGGTCCTCTGTGTATGCCGAGTGATGGGCAACACACTGCACATTACTTAAGGAGAGCTGCATTTCTAGAGCTCTCAAACAGCAGCAGGACCACATTAGTAGCCAGTCCAACGTGCCATGGAACTCTTCGTCATGGCCATCGTCTAGGCTACCATGAGAAAACATTCTGCTTAGAATTCTTCGAAGACTTTTCCTGTAGTCACTCTGCTCTAGGAGAAATTCATCATCCTACCATGCTGTGTCACTAACGGGGCACTCAGCGTGAGCACCTTGCCTCAAGGTAAGGCCCTGAATTGCCGTGCAGAAGCGGAGGCGTGCAGCAGTTCCCATGACGCCGTAGTCGCTGCTCTGCGTTATCTTAACGGCAGTACGTTTTTCAGGACACCTAGGAGCCTCGCGTGGGCACCCTATTCCCGGCAGGAACAGTGAGTACCCACAGGCCCCCCTGGGCCTGCTAAGCAACTGCCAGGCCCTTAGCCCTTCGGAGTCAGTCTGTGTATGCTGCTTGTAGGGCAACACACTGCACTATTTTTTCGGACAGCTTGATTTCCCCAGCACTCCCACAGGTTCACCAACACCGTTTTAGCACGTCCAACATGCCGTGGAAATCTGACTCATTGCCCTAGTCTGAGATGCACTTAGAAAAACACTCGGTTTCCCATTCTATCTAGGAGCTCTTGCCTGAAGTCACCCTGCCTCCAGGAGAAAGTCGGCTTGCGTTCCGACTGCATCTAAAGCCCAGTTCTTCGTGTAACACTGCAGGCTTTTGAAGAGCCACAGGCCCAAGGACTAGCTAGGGCGTTCCTTGGTTGAGGCAGTTCAATAGGTGCAGAACATCCTGCTTCGAGGAGTTGATTCCTGGAAGGAACCAGTGGGTAACTTGTGTCTTTTTTGACTTGTTAGAAACCACAGGGATGTATGCTGCGTGTGCCCATGGAAATGGGGCCTGATGGAACTAGCCATGCTTTCCCATTTTGAAATCTCCATTCATGCTTCCTTGAAGCTACCTGAAATTCACTGCCATTGACAGTCCTCTAGCCACTGTAGGCGTAGCACTTGGAAGAAAACAGGTTTCCTCTAGCTAAACCAGGTGCTCCCATGGTCGGGGTGGACCTCAGCCTGCCATGCTCTAGAGCTAATGGGAAACTCAACGTGAGTACTTGTCTCGAGGAAAGGCCCTGAGTATCCGTGCAGAAAGGAGGCATGCAGCTGTTTCCATTAGGCCTTAGTGGCTGTTCTGCTGTATTTTAAAGGAAGTACCCTTTTCAGGATTCCTAGGCCCCTCGGGTGTGCATCATTTCCCTCCGGGAGCACTGAGTACCTCCAGACCCCTGTGGGCCTGCTGAGCAACATCGAGGAACATAGGTTGGTCCCTCAGAGGCCCTCTGTGTATGCCGAGTGATGGGCAACACACTGCACGTTCCTTAAGGAGAGCTCCATTTACAGAGCCCTTCAACAGCCTCAGGCCCACGTTTCTGGCCAGTCCGACGTGCCATGGAAGTCTTCGTCATGGCCGTCATTGGAGCTGCCATGAGAAAATATTCTGCTGACAATTCTTCTTGGACCTCGTACCTGAAGTCACTCTGCTTGAGGAGAAATTCAGCATCTTTCCATGCTGTGTCGCTCACGGGGCACTCAGCATGAGCACTTGCCTCGAGGTAAGGCCCTGAATTGCCGTGCAGAAGCGGAGGCGTGCAGCAGTTCCCATGAAGCCGTAGCCACTGCTCTGCATTATCTTAACGGCTGTACGCTTTTCAGGACACCTAGGAGCCTCGCGTGGGCACCCTATTCCCGGCAGGAGCGGTGAGTACCCCCAGGACCCCCTGGAGCTGCTAAGCACCTGCCAGGCCCGTAACCCTTCAGAGCCAGTCTGTGTGTGCCGAGTATAGGGCAACACACTGCCCTCCTTCATGGGATAGCTTGAAATCCCCAGGCTCCCACAGGTTCAGTAACACCCTTCTAGTACGTCCAACATGCCGGGTAAGTCTGACTCATTGCCGTAGTCTGAGCTGCACTGAAGAAAACCCTCGGCTTTGCATTCCATCTAGGACCTCCTGCCTGAAGTCACCCTGGCTCCAGAAGAAGGTCGGCTTGCGTTCCAACTGCCACTAAAGCCCAGTTCTTCGTGTAACACTGCAGGCTTTTGAAGAGCCACAGGCCCGAGGCCTAGCTAGGGCGTACCTTGGTTGAGGCAGTTCGCTAGATGCAGAATACCCTGCTTTGACGTTTTGATTCCTGGAAGGAACTACTGGGTAACCTGTGTCTCTTTTGACTTGTTAGAAACCGCAGGGATGTATTCCGCATGTGCCCATGGAAAGGGTGCCTGATGGTATTAGCCTTGCTTTCCCATTTTGAAATCTCTATTCATGCTGCCTTGAAGCTACCTGAAATTCACTGCTGTTGACAGGCCTCTAGCCACTATAGGCCTGGCTCTGGGAAGAAAATGAGTTTCCTCTATCTAAACCAGGTGCTCCCATGGTCGGGGTGGACCTCAGCCTGCCATGCTATAGAGCTAAGGGGAAACTCAACGTGAGAAGTTGCCTCGAGGAAAGGCCCTGAGTATCCGTACAGAAAGGCAGGCATGCAGCTGTTTCCCTGAGGTCTTAGTGGCTGTTCTGCTGTATTTTAAAGGAAGTACCGTTTTCGGGACTCCTAGGCCCCTCGGGTGTGCATCATTTCCCTCCAGGATCACTGAGTACCTCCAGACAGGTGTGGGCCTGCTGAGCAACATCGAGGCCCATAGGTTGGTCCCTCGGAGGCCCTCTTTGTATGCCGAGTGATGGGCAACACACTGCACATTCCTTAAAGAGAGCTACATTTCCAGAGCCCTCAAACAGCCTCAGGATCACAGTTCTGGCCTGTCCGACGTGACATGGAAATGTTCGTCACGGCCCTCGTCTGAGCTGCCATGGGAAAGCACTCTGCTCAGAACTCACGAGGACCTCGTACGTGAAGTTACTCTGCTCGTGGAGAAAGTCAGTGTCCTACCATGCTGTTTTGGTAACGGGACACTCAGCGTGTGCACTTGTCTCAAGGTAAGGCCCTGAATTGCCGGGCAGAAGCGAAGTCGTGTATCAGTTTCCACGAGGCCGTAGCCGCTGCTCTGCATTATCTTAACGGCAGTTTGCTTTTCAGGACACCTAGGAGCCTCGCGTGGGCACCCTATTCCCGGCAGGAACGGTGAGTACCCCCAGGCCCCCCTGGGCCTGCTAAGCAACTTCCAGGCCCGTAGCCCTCTGGAGCCACTCTGTGTATGCCGAGTATAGGGCAAGACACTGCACTCTTTCTTGGGACGGCTTGAAATCCCCAGCATTCCCAGAGGTTCACGAACAGTGGTCTGGCAGGTCCAACATGCCGTGGTAGTCTGAATCATTGCCCTTGTCTGAGCTGCACTGGGAAAAACCCTCGGCATCACATTCCATCTAGGACCTCCTGCCTGAAGTCACCCTGCCTCCAGGAGAAAGTCGGCTTGCGTTGCAACTGCATCTAACGCCACGTTCTTCGTGTAACACTGCAGGCTTTTGAAGATACATAGGCCTGAGGGCCTACCTTGTGCATTCATTGGTTGACACATTTCTCTAGGTGCAGAACACCTTGCTTCGAGAAGTTCATTCAGGGAAGGAACCAGTGTGTAATCTGTGTGTCTTTTGACTTGTTAGAAACCACAGGGATGTATGCTGCATGTGCCCATGGAAAAGGGGGCCTGATGGTATTAGCCTTGCTTTCCCACTTTGAAAGCTCCAACATGCTGCCTTGAAGCTACCTGAAATTCACTGCTCTTGGCAGACCTCTAGCCACTGTAGGCATGGCTCTGGGAAGAAAATTAATTTTCTCTAGCTGAACCGGGAGCTTCCATGGCTGGGGTCGAGCTCAGCATGCCATGCTCTAGAGCTACACGGAAATTCAACGTGAGTAATTGCCTCGAGGTAAATCCCTGAGTAGCCATTCAGAGAGGCAGTCATGCAGCTGTTTCCATGTGTTCTTAGTGGCTGTTCTGCTTTATTTTAGAGGAAGTACCCTTTTCAAGACTCCTGGGCCCCTTGGGTGTACATCATTTTCCCTCTAAGATCACTGAGTACCTCGAGACACCTGTGGGCCTGCTGAGCTACATCGAGGCCCATAGGTCAGTCCCTTGGAGGCCCTCTGTGTATGTCGAGTGATGGGCAACACACTGCACATTCCTTAAGTAGAGCTACATTTCCAGAGCCCTCGAACAGCCTCAGGACCACAGGTCTGGGCAGTCCGACGTGCCATGGAAGTCTTCGTCATGGCCGTCGTCTGAGCTGCCATGGGAAAACACTCTGCTCAGAATTCTTTGAGGACCTCGTACCTGAATTCACTCTCCTTGAGGAGAAAGTCAGCATCCTACCGTGCTGTGTCGCTCACGGGACACTCAGTGTGAGCACGTGCCTCAAGGTAAGGCCCTGAATTGCCGTGCAGAAGTGGAGGCATGCAGCAGTTTCCATGAGGCCGTAGCCGCTGCTGTGCATTATGTTAACGGCTGTACGCTTTTCAGGACACCTAGGAGCCTCACGTCTGCACCCTATTCCTGGCAAGAACCCTGAATACCCCCAGGACCCCCCTGGGCCTGCTAAGCAACAGCCAGGCCCGTAGCCCTTTGGAGCCACTCTGTGTATGCCGAGTGTAGGGCAGCACACTGCACTCTTTCTTGGGACAGCTTGAAATCCCCAGCACTCCCAAAGGTTCACGAACACCGTTCCGGCAGGTCCAACATGCCGTGGAAGTCTGAATCATTGCCCTTGTCTGAGCTGCACTGAGAAAAACCCTCGGCATCACATTCCATCTAGAACCTCTTACCTGAAGTCACCCTGCCTCCAGGAGAAAGTCGGCTTCTGTTCCGACTGCATCTAAAGCCACGTTTTCCGTGTAACACTGCAGGCTTTTGAAGAGCCGCAGGCCCGGAGGCCTACCTAGGGGTTCCTTCATTGAGGCAGTTCGCTAGACACAGAACACCCTGCTTTGAGGAGTTGATTCAAGGAAGGTACCACTGGGTAACCTGTGTCTCTTTCGACTTGTTAGAAACCACAGGGATGTATGCTGCATGTGCCCATGGAAATGGGGGCCTGATGGAACTAGCCGTGCTTTCCCATTTCGAAAGCTCCATTCATTCATGCTGCCTTGAAGCTACCTGAAATTCACTGCTGTTGACAGGACTCTAGGCACCGTAGGCATGGCTGTGGGAGGAGAATGAGTTTTCTCTAGCTAAACTGGGTGCTTCCTTGGCCGGGGTGGAGCTCATCGTGCCATGCTTTAGATCTAAAGGGAAACTCAACGTGAGTACTTGTCTCAAGGAAAGGCCCTGAAAAGACGTGCCTTTTCACAGGCAGGGAACATAGGAGATATTAGGACTTTGTGTGCAGAAAGGGAGGTATGCAGCTGTTTCCATGAGTCCTTAGTCGCTGTTCTGCTTTATTTTAAAGGAAGTTCCCTTTTCAGCACTCCTATGTCCCTTGGGTGTGCATCATTTCCTTCCAGGATCACTGAGTACCTCCAGACCCCTGTGGGCCTGCTGAGCAAGATCGAGGAACATAGGTCGGTCCCTCGGAGGCCCTCTGTGTATTTCGAGTGATGGGCAACACACTGCACGTTCCTTATGAGAGCTACATTTCCAGAGCCCTCGCACAGCCTTCAGTACCTCATTTCTGGCTAGTCCGACGTGTCATGGAATACTTCATCATGGCCATCGTCTGAGCTGCCATGGGAAAACACTCTGCTTAGAATTCTTCGAGGAACTCGTATCTGAAGTCACTGTGCTCGAGGAGAAAGTCAGCATCCTACCATGCTGTGTCGCTACCGGGACACTCAGCGTGAGCACCTGCCTCGAGGTAACACCTACTGCATGCTGTGACCCATCTCAGCTGTGAGCACACAAGCCACAAGCATGTGCTGGGTCCTGTGAGCCTCCCAGCCAGTCCCTGAAGGTGAGGGCGGCCCTGCAGACCCCAGCCCGCTCCTCCACGTCTAGTAGGTAGAAGACCCACTTCTCCTTGCCATTCCAGAAGCGGTTCTGGGGATGTCCTGGGAAGGCTTCTGCGGTTATGCAGGCTGAGCCCCTGTTGCTACGCCGCCACTTCCCCACAAGATCCTCCAGAGCAAGCTGTTTGCCCTGTTGCCTGAATGACCTCCCAGAAGTTTTCTCAGGAAAGAATCAGGGGATTCTGTAGCAGCATCTGCAGGCAGCTCTGCATCTGAACCCACCTTCACATCTTCTGTGTAAACACCGAGAACCTTCCCTGACACGTGCCCCCGGGTGACCACCTCCGCATGCCGAGCACGGGCCCCAGTGTGGGCGTCAGACTGACCACCCGTCTCAGCCTCCTGTTGTTGTCAGAGCTCCTCCAGGCCCTGCTCGAGCCCTGTGCACCCACCTTTCACAGGGCTGTCCTCCACCCCCACCTTCAGCAGGAGTTCACCTAAGTATTTAAGTGAAGGGGTCCAGAGATAAGAAAGGAAGCTGCAAACAAAGAAACAGATGGAACCATCTGGGACCAAGATGGCAACGAGTGTGACCTCCAACCGACCAAGTCTCATCACGTGTTGAATTTACTATATCAGCATATTAAGTGACACACCCACCGGCGGCCATGGCTGGACATGAAGGACCAGAAACGGGTAAAAGGAGGTGGCACCCCAGCCCCTTGGAAGAAGCCCCGCCCCTTCCCCAGAAGATCTCTTCATCCCACCACTAGCCTCCCTCCTCCTCCCTTTGCCTTTACTGTTTAAAATTAAACCTCTCTCTCCAGGAGGGCGAGAAGGTGACCTGTGAACTCAGTTCCCGCTTCTCCACTCTTTGGCCACTGAGTAGAGCCTGTGCTGTGTTGGTCTCGGCTTTGGTTCTGTTCTTTGCCTACTTGAACCCACGTGGAAAAAGGAAACCTCCCCCGCTGAGGCAGAGCGCCTCGCAGGCTGGGGCCCGAGCAGGGTCCACATGACTTCACCTGGTAACAGTCTGTAAGGGGACGGTGGTCTCTGCCCATGGGGTGGGGGAGGGAACTCCTACAGCCACAGCACCAGCTCCGTGGACGGCACGGCCCCTCGTGGGCCTGGACCGTGTGCTCTCGTCCCCCCACACCTGACACCCCTGACAGTCGTGACGCGGTGACACTGTGCTGGGCGTCCAGTCAGGAGGGATCAGAGGCAGCACCTGGTGCCAGGTGAGACGTGCCTTTTCACGGGCAGGGGACATAGGAGATATTAGGACTTTGTGTCTAGAAAACAAACCAAGCGGCTAGAAGGTGATCTGAGCCGTGGACTTGAAACCCATGTGCGAGGTGAGGGCTCCCACTGGACACTGGCTCGGGGGCTTCCGCACAGGCGAGACCACACCCGTGCTTCCCGCCCAACCCCTCCAGGCCTCCCTGCGGGCACAGCTGGGCCTGCGCCCCTCAGGCTCCCCGACCCAGAGCCTGGAGGGCTGATGCTGGCAGGGCCTGGGGACGCGAGGGGTCCCTCCATCGACGCTGCTCGGCCCCTCCTGCCCAGTGACCAGGGGCGGGAAGCCCCGTGGAGTCTGAGGCCCGGCACAGGCGAAGCTCGTACCTCCCCCCCCCACCCCGACCCCCGGCCCCGCCCTGCTTCCTCAGGCCCACCGCCTGCCCCTCCCGGTGCCCGCGTCCCACCGAGCCACATTCCCGGTGTGGACGTCCACGTGCCCAAGCTGCTCCGTGTCCTGTTCCCGCATGGGACACCCCCATCCCTGCTTCTCCCTAATGAGGGCCTGGACCCCGAATGTTCTGGGCAGGAAGAGGGCCGAGGGGGATGGCGGCCTGTCCCGCCTGCCTCCCGGGGGCCCAGACACAGGGCTCGGGGGCTGCTGGGCCTTGAGGTCTGGATGCTCCCAGGTGTGGGATGAAGCTGTCACTGCCCGCTGGATCTGCTCCTTCCGAGACTCAGGAAACAGGGGCACCCACCAAACGGAGCCCGTCCCCAGGCTCTGCTGCAAGCCTGCTCGGCTTTGCTCTCCCGATCCTGAAGACAGACCTGCGGGAAACAGGGCCTGCGATTCCCACACTGACGGTGTTCTGTGGAATTTCCACTAGACCCCTTGCTACCCTGTTCTGAGCAAATTACTAGTCAGTCCATGCTACCATCACCCCACGAGCAGACCAGGAAGCTGAGGCTCCGAGAACCCAAGTAATCCAGCCGGAAGCACAGATGTGGGACCACGGAGTGGGGTCTGCACCCGCCGCCCGCCCAGGGGGACTGCCCACTCCTCGCAGCTTCCACGCCTGTTCCCTTCACCCCCTCCCGGGGCCAGCTCACAGAGCCTCCTCTTGGGGGGACTCACTTACCTTCTTCTAACAGGATCCATCACACTATCTTGTTCTGGGATCACCCAGAAGGCTTGTCACTGAAGCACGATCAGCCTCACGTCACCAGGGCAGCTTTCCTGGATCACACTCACCACCTTCACGTCCACTCCCAGCTCAGACCCAGAAAGGCCCCCTCGGCCCCGAGCCCCATGGCTCTGCCTGGGCTCCCACCTCCTCCTGCCTGGTCCGTCCCTCTCATGTCCCCTGCAGGGTCACCAGGAGCTCCCACCTGCCCCAGGCAGGCTGTCCGTTCTGTCCTGGGGAGGCCTCCGTGGTGTCAGGTGGAAGAAACAAGAGGTACCCCTGGGGCCTCCCTCACGCAGCCCAGTGGCCAGCATCAGTCTACTCACCTCATCACTCTGGATGGACGGGGGTTCAGGGGGCCCGTGGCATCTCCCGGTTCTCATTTCATCCCAGCACTGCCCACAGGGAAGTTGCTAAGCAACTCTGTGCCGGCTGCATAGAGAGGGTGCTCATACACATGCCCCCCTCCCAGCACACAGGGCTCTCGTGGCCAGGCCCCTCCCAGGATATGGAGCTCACCTGGGCAGACACCCGGCAGGGCTGGGCACACAGGAACCATGCACGTAGCCCTCATTGCAGAGCACCGCCAGCTCACCTGTCGCTCAGAGCTGACAGAGCACCTCAGAGCAGGACCTGAACTGACAAACAGCAGCTCCGGGACATGTCTGTGACACTGAGCATCACTCTGTGCGGCCTCCTTCCGCCTGGTCTTCCAGAGGCCCACTGTACCCGGGGCACCAGGCCTCTGTCTCCACCCACCACCCCTCCTCTCCCTGACTCCTGGGTTCCTCTCATTAGGAGAGGGTCTTCTTGAAGTTATCTCCCACTCATGGGACAGATAAAATGATTAGAAAACAAGCCAGAGCTGCAGCCCCTTGTCTATCCTGACTCAGGAGCCCACACCTGTTCCTTGGACCTGGCCGGTTCAGCAAGGTCCATTTGCTGCAACTGTGAGCCCCTGAGGGGTGAGGATTGGCTGACCTGGGCAGCCTGACCGTGCGGGCCAGCCCTCCCCAGGTGTGCCTGGGTTGAGGTCAATATAAACACCACTCCAGGCAGCAAGAGCCCCTGCAGCTGGGCCTGACGCCATATTCTCTGCCCCGTCAGCAGTGTCGGGGCTGGGCTGGTGGGTGGGAGTGAGGGGCTACGCCTTTGTGGGTGGCCCAGTGTGAGTGGGGCTCTGCTGGACTTTCTGCAGGAGTTGCCGGGCTGCCACCTGCTAAAGAAGAGGATGTGTCACCCATACCTGCCGCTGGAATTTCTCCCTGGGCAGAGGTGAGGAAGGAGAAAAGCAGTGGGGGCCTGGACAGGAGGGGTTCCTCAGGCAGGGAAATGGAAAGCTTCCGGAAGAGCGCCCGGGACCAGGACCATCCTGGCTGGCCTGCAGGCACAAACTCGGCCGGCGTGCTGTGGCTGGGGTGGCTCCAAGCCCTTTCCTCTAGGCTTTCAAGTCCTTGCACACGTTCAGGTGTTTTACCTGGGAAGGGTGGGAACAGTTCAGCAGCAGCTGGCCTGGGGCTCAGCTCACGTTTACTCACAGACGCCTCGGCACCGTCCCCCAGCCCTGCAATGAGAACGCTCCTTGCAGCGGGGGGCTTCTGGCTGCATGGGAGACGATTCCCCACGTCTGTTGGTCAGAATTGTTTACCACTGGGGCAAGTGTTCTGATAGGGTTTTCATCTGTGTAACTAGTGGGTTCTTAATTAGCAACGTGAACGGTGACCTCAGAGGTCCTGAATCAGGATGGAAATACTTATCCCCAACACGTACAGGCATAAAAACCTGGGGAGGGGGCTTCCCTGGTGGCTCAGTGGTTGAGAGTCTGCCTGCCGATGCAGGGGACACGGGTTCGTGACCCGGCCCGGGAGGATACCACATGCTGCGGAGCGGCTGGGCCCGTGAACCATGGCCGCTGAGCCTGTGCGTCCGGAGCCTGTGCTCTGCAACGGGAGAGGCTGCAACAGTGAGAGGCCCACGTACCGCAAAAAAAAAAAAAAGGAAAAGAAAAATCCTGGGGAGGCTGTGTGCAGCCAGCACCCTTAGGGATTGGCTGCCGACTGACCCCTGAACATTCTGGTGTCCAGCCACTGCTTTAGGATTTCTGGGGCCCAATCTGACTCTATGGGTTCTGCAATCCAGCCTCTGTCGGCCTTTAATGAGACCCGCACTTCCAGGATCCTACAGAGCAGGGTCTGTGTGACTGTTCTGTGGCTTCTATAAAAAATGACCACAAGCTGGGTGGTTTAGAACAACAGGAATTCATCCTCCCCCAGTCTTGGAGACCAGACATCTGAGATCAAGGTGTTGCAGGACGGAAGTCTCTCCAGAGGCTCCGGGATAGGGTTCTTCCTGCCTTTTCCAGCTTCTGGGGTCTCCAGGCGTCCCCAGGCTTGTGGCTGCATCCCTCCCGTCTCTGCCTCTGTCTTCACGTGGTTTCTCCTCTATGTCTGTGTTTCTCCTCTTTCGTCTCTCATAAGGACTCTCTCAGTTGGATTGAGGGTCACCCTAACCCCAGATGACCTCACCTCTAGATCCTTAACTACATATACAAAGACCCTTTTCCCAGATATGGTCCTGTTCACGTGTTCTGGGGGGACACATCTTTTGGGGCCAGCATTCAACCCATTACCTGTGTATAAAATAACACTCTTTTAGGAGATTGCCAAGGTCCCGTATGGACTGGCAAAGACAGTAGCCATGTAGGTGGTGCACGTGGGGCCGTGGTGGTCTGGGGAGAATGAGGACCCTGGAATCACCGGGAAGGGATGAAGTCCTGGCTGCATTAGGTGAGCTCTTCCACCACGGGGTCCGTGGAAACAGCCACTCCACTCGGTCAGTGGAAAGGGACCCAGTGCCGAGTCCAGAAGTGGTTATGTTGCAAAGCTGGCTCTTCTGGGATCTCATCATCAGTAGCATCATGTAACCAATAACTACGGGCTTGGGGGAATCGGTTTCTGGCACATGATGACAGCACTGTCTCTTTAGGCTCATCCAGCCTAGAATAGGAATGTTTGAAGGAGAAGAGTTTGGGAGATTGTGAAGCTTGGTTGTCAAGGTAACTGAGCAGGTTTGTCAAGGTTGTCAAGGAAACTTCCTCCTTAAACTGAAGGCAGGGCTGGGAGAGCTGAACTCCAGGGATCTTTTAAAGGGGCTGCTCTGAAGCACCATCACCTGAGAGGAGGTCTCAGCATGAGCTGGGGTTTGAGAAAAGTGTGATGAGATTAAGCCTGACTTTCTGTGACAGCTGGGGAGGGGTTTGTAAAGCACCTTGGCTTTTAAGGCAAAGTTTGTTGCTGGAACAAAGTGTCTCCCAAAACTGGGCTGAAGTTCAAGATGTCTCTGTCCCTTTCTTGTGAGAGTCCAGGGCAGGTGGGTGTCAGGTCCCAGGCTCTGTCCCCGTTGCTTCTCCTCCGTGCTTCCAGGTGAGGGCTCCAACCAGCAGGGTGAGGTGATCAGGTGGGCATCATGCCCTCCATCCTAGGATGCAGGCTGGCCAAGGCCCTCACCACCTCCACCCCTTCCCCTTGCTAACATGAGACACTGCGCCCCAGCTGTAAGGGGTGGGAAGGCTGGGAGGTGCAGGGTAGCTGTGAACAGGAAAAAGGGAAATGGGTTCTGATGGGCAGCTGTGTGGCCCTGCTGTGAAGGTCACCTGGATGGTAGTGCACAGACTCTGGGGCCTGTGAAGCTTCGATGCTTTGTGGTTCTGGAAGTCCTATAGGAGACGGTCCACAGCAGGTGAAGCTAATGCTCTCTGGAGCTGGTGAAGCCAAAGATCTGCAGTTCAGACTGAAGGTGCCGATGTACATAGAGGGCAAAACCATCTCGTGTGAATGTAGTTCAGGCACGTTTAACATGAATGCAGCCATGTTAATGCCTAGCAGCTTCTATCTTGTGCCTCCCCTCAGGGACCCGCTCCTCAGTTCCTGGGGTTCCTGTAACCCACGTACAGGGGGATGGAGAGTGGGCTGTGTCCAGTCTGAGCTCTGAGTTAACCCTGCGTGTGAGTCTGCTCAGGACTGCCGTAACAAATAGCACAGACAGGGCAGCTTGGGTAGCAGACCTATCTCCCAGTCCTGGATGCTGTCGGAGATCAAGGTGTGTGCACGCTGGCTTCTCCTGAGGCCTCTCTCCTTGGTGCTTAAACAGCCATCTTCTCCCCAGGTCCTCACATGGTCTCCCCCTGAGCCTATCTGTGTCCTAATCTCTTCTTGTAGGACATCAATCCTATTGAATTAGGATCCACACTGTGACCTCATTTTTACCTTAATCACCTCTTTAAAAATCCCATCTCCAAATACAGCCACATCCTGGGGTCCTGGGGGTTAGGGATTCAGCATGTGAATTTGGGGGGACGTGATTGAGCCTATACCATCCTCCTTAGGAACCAGGTGTGGTTCGGTCCTTCCTTCCCTCAAGTCACACGAGGTGATGTAATGGCTCAAGGAGAGGCCACTCGTGTAGAGTTTGTGTCCCAGCTGGGGAACCCTCCTCTGCTGTCTTTGATGAGGCCGTGGCAGTGCCGGCCCAGTCCTGAGGTGAGCAGTTCTGGGGTTTCCTGCCATGTCTCCCAGCCTGCTGAGGTGCTCATTGTCAGGGAACCCAGGAGCCAGCAGCCTAGTGGGGATGCCGGGGGCTCTCAGGGCCTTGGCAGGTGTCTCTCCCAGCAGATACCCTAGTGAAAGTGGGGAAACATTTGGGGGATTACAGGTGGGAGAGAGTCCGTCTCGTTTATGCTTCAGAAAGACCAGGTTGGGGTGGGATGTGAGATGCACTGTGCGGGCAGGGAGTTTTGTCAGGCCTGATGGAGGAACCAGGCACCAGATCGGGCTTGGGCCAGGGTTGTGGGCGTGGAGGGGAATTAGTGTGGGAACTGGCCACAGACTGTTGTCGAAATCTCGGCTTCCCTGTGCACCGAGGCTGAACAGAAATACGGAGACGGGTTTTGGAGGAAGAGAGAGATGGCTTTATTTTTCTGCCAGGCAGTAGGGAAGACACAGCTGGCAAGTGCCTCAAGAACTGGGCACCCCCCCCCCCCGCCCCGCTCCTTGAGAATCAGGGAAGATTTTATATGTGGAGCTCTTGCAGTCCGGGGTATAGGATAAGGATCAAAGTAGTGACGGTCTTGCATTCCTCCTTTCCTTTGCATAATTTCAAAACAGTCACAGTTGGCATCAGGCCGCCCGGTAAGTGGGGTCCAGCAGTTTGGTAATTGCGTCCGTTTGCCTCTGGTTTATCGGTGGTGACCTTGTTTCTGAAATGCAAAAACTATAGGGGGTGATTTGTTATGAGGAGCGTATAGAATGTAAGTGCTGGACATAATAAGGTTAGGGAGTGAGAGGCAGGGGATGTAACTCACACAGAGTCAGGGGTGATGGGTGCCGAATGTAAATTACATAGTGTCAGGGAGTGAGGTTAGCTTTGTAAAGTACAAATCTAGTTACTACACATGAGTGACAAAGTAAAACAAGGAGTGATGAACTCTTTCAGGCCAGGTTATGTTTCTTCTCTAGCCTGTTCGCTGGTCCCTTTGTTTTCCTTGTTCTCAGGGGAAGGAAAACTTCATTTCTATTTTTGCTGCAACACGACTCTGGAGGAGCAGGTGACAGTCAGTGGGGAACAAGGAGAGTGGGAGCCTGGGAGACCCCAGTGTTACCGAACAAAACGTGGGTCCGCTTGCCCGAGTGCAGTAAAGCCAGTCTACTGACACCGGGTGCGGTGAAGGAAGGTGCAGCCTTAATTGTACAAGCGCCAATACAAGGAGGCCAGGTGGCTTGTGCTCTAAAACCCCAAACTCCCTGAAGGATTTTGGCAAAGCAATTTTAAAGGCCAAGTTAAGGAGGGGTGTCGCAGGGTATGTGATCAGCTGGTGCACAATTCTCTGGTTGATGGTGAGGTAACAGGCGGTTAACATTATAAATTCTTAGGCACCAGAAGCTCAGGGGATAGGGGTAGGGTTAGGGTACGGGTTAGGGTGTAGGTTAGGGTTAGGGTACGGGTTAGGGTTAGGGTACGGGTTAGGGTATGGGTTAGGATTAGGGTATGGTTTAGGGTATGGGTATGGGTTAGGGTTAGTGTATGCTTTAGGGTTACGGTATTTATTAAACCTCTCCCACTCTCCAGATATTACTTAGCATGTAAAGGAATATAATTTGGGGTCCAGCCATGGAGAAGACTTTAGACACTAGGAGAAGACAAAGAACACACACATTATAAATAAATCACATTAGGATTTTGTTTTTAACCTGTCCATTAAAACACTAGTGCTTAGGAAATCTAATGGAGGCAGAAGCAGTAAAGGATACTTTTATGGGAATAACATCACAGGTTTTCTGTAGAATACACAGATTTTGACTGGTTAGAAAGTCAAGGAGGAATGCTTTTGTTCTGAAGATATAAACCCTCTTCTAAATTGAGCTGTTATTGGAAGTTAGAAATTTTTTGTTGCTGTTGTATTGTTTTGTGTCTTCATGAGTGTTCTGCTTGCATCTCCCTTGTTAAACCTTTGATTTGGGGAAGAGTGCCATTACTGGAAATGAGTTTACAGAATTATTCTCAAAACAGAAGGAAATGGTTCTCACCTAAATATTAAGAAATAATCTCTATACTGGTGTACTAACAGAATTATGATTCAGGGATAATAATTCTATGAAATGTAATTAAACACACACAATATATTGTTTTCTTTCAAATTTCCATTGTTACTTTTAAAAAGTACAATTATAATTCAAATTCTTCGTAACAAGTGAAATTTAAAAAGATTAAAGGGAAAGATAATCTTTTACCACTTGCCATCCTTTCCCACTCCCTGAAACGACCAACGTAATGTGTAGCTTTCTCATTTCTTCCAGGTGTTCCTTACATGTGGAACATCATGTTTCTCACTGTAAAAAAACAGATTTAGCTCTCACACATTTTATAGGCTACATAACAGTCGATAGAACAGAAGTACCAAGTATTTAAGACTTAGATTTTTGCGGGACACTCAGGTTAGTTTCTGTTTAATTTAGTTCTTGTGCTAATTTGTTTTACCCCAGAAAAACATTTCTTAAAATAAAAAAATTAAATTAGGGGTAAGGATTAGGGTATAGGGTTAGGGTTAGGGTAGGGTTTAGGGTTGGGGTTGAGGGTAAGGGTTAGGGATTAGGGTTTAGGTTAGGGTTAGTATCGGGTTAGGGGTTAGGGTTTAGGGTTAGGTTTAGGGGTTAAGGTTTAGGGTTTTGGGTTAGGGATAGAGGGTTAGGGTTAGGGTTAGGGGTTAGGGTTAGGGGGTTAGGGTTAGGGGGTTAGGGTTAGAGGGTTAGGGTTAGGGGTTAGGGTTAGGGTGAGGGTTAGAGGGTTAGGGTTAGGGGTTAGGGTTAGGTTTAGGGGTTAAGGTTTAGGGTTTTGGGTTAGGGTTAGAGGGTTAGGGTTAGGGTTAGGGGGTTAGGGTTAGGGGGTTAGGGTTAGGGGGTTAGAGTTAGAGGGTTAGGGTTAGGGGTTAGGGTGAGGGTTAGAGGGTTAGGGTTAGGGGTTAGGGTTAGGGGTTAGGGTTAGGGGTTAGGGTTAGTGTTAGGGTTAGGGTTTAGGGTTAGGGTTAGGGTTAGGGGGTTAGGGTTGGGTTAGGGTTACGGGTTAGGGTTGGGGTTGGGGTTGGGGTTGGGTTAGGGTTAGGGTAGGGTTAGGGTTTAGGGTTTAGGGTTAGAGGGTTAGGGTTAGAGGGTTAGGGTTTAGGGTTCGGGTTAGGGTTAGGTTAGGGTTAGGGTTAGGGGTTAGGGTTAGGGTTAGGGGTTAGGGTTAGGGTTAGGGTTTAGGGTTAGGGCTAGGGCTAGGGCTAGGGTTAGGGTTAGGGTTAGGGTTAGGGTTAGGGTTTAGGGTTTAGGGTTAGGGTTAGGGTTAGGGTTAGGGTTAGGGGACGGGGAAGGTTTAGGGTCCAGGTGAGGGTACGACAATGCTTTAGGGGGAGCGTACGTGTGAGGGCGCGGGTTAGTGTCAGCGTACGGGTTAGGATTAGGGGACGGGTGAGGGTCAGGCTTCGGGGAAGAGTTAGGATTAGGGTTCGGGCTAGGGTTAGGGTTAGGGGACGGGGACGGTTTAGGGTCCAGGTGAGGGTACGACAACGCTTTAGGGGGAGCATACGTGTGAGGGCGTGGGTTAGTGTCAGCGTATGGGTTAGGATTAGGGGACGGGTGAGGGTCAGGCTTCGGGGAAGGGTTAGGGTTCGGGCTAGGGTTAGGGTTAGGGGACGGGGACGGTTTAGGGTCCAGGTGAGGGTACGACAACGCTTTAGGGGGAGCGTACGTGTGAGGGCGCGGGTTAGTGTCAGCGTACGGGTTAGGATTAGGGGACGGGTGAGGGTCAGGCTTCGGGGAAGGGTTAGGGTTAGGGTTCGGGCTAGGGTTAGGGTTAGGGGACGGGGACGGTTTAGGGTCCAGGTGAGGGTACGACAACGCTTTAGGGGGAGCGTACGTGTGAGGGCGCGGGTTAGTGTCAGCGTACGGATTAGGATTAGGGGACGGGTGAGGGTCAGGCTTCGGGGAAGGGGTAGGGTTAGGGTTCGGGCTAGGGTTAGGGTTAGGGGACGGGGACGGTTTAGGGTCCAGGTGAGGGTACGACAACGCTTTAGGGGGAGCGTACGTGTGAGGGCGCGGGTTAGTGTCAGCGTACGGGTTAGGATTAGGGGACGGGTGAGGGTCAGGCTTCGGGGAAGGGTTAGGGTTAGGGTTCGGGCTAGGGTTAGGGTTAGGGGACGGGGACGGTTTAGGGTCCAGGTGAGGGTACGACAACGCTTTAGGGGGAGCGTACGTGTGAGGGCGCGGGTTAGTGTCAGCGTACGGGTTAGGATTAGGGGACGGGTGAGGGTCAGGCTTCGGGGAAGGGTTAGGGTTAGGGTTCGGGCTAGGGTTAGGGTTAGGGGACGGGGACGGTTTAGGGTCCAGGTGAGGGTACGACAACGCTTTAGGGGGAGTGTACGTGTGAGGGCGCGGGTTAGTGTCAGCGTACGGGTTAGGATTAGGGGACGGGTGAGGGTCAGGCTTCGGGGAAGGGTTAGGGTTAGGGTTCGGGCTAGGGTTAGGGTTAGGGGACGGGGACGGTTTAGGGTCCAGGTGAGGTTACGACAACGTTGTAGGGGGAGCGTACGTGTGAGGGCGCGGGTTAGTGTCAGCGTACGGGTTAGGATTAGGGGACGGGTGAGTGTCAGGCTTCGGTGAAGGGTTAGGGTT
Organism: Globicephala melas; assembly: GCF_963455315.2. Taxonomy (NCBI): domain Eukaryota; kingdom Metazoa; phylum Chordata; class Mammalia; order Artiodactyla; family Delphinidae; genus Globicephala; species Globicephala melas. Next base: position 2,333 of record NC_083315.2, on the reverse strand, counting down.
AGGGTTCGGGCTAGGGTTAGGGTTAGGGGACGGGGACGGTTTAGGGTCCAGGTGAGGGTACGGCAACGCTTTAGGAGGAGCGTACGTGTGAGGGCGCGGCTTAGTGTCAGCGTACGGGTTAGGATTAGGGGACGGGTGAGGGTCAGGCTTCGGGGAAGGGTTAGGGTTAGGGTTCGGGCTAGGGTTAGGGTTAGGGGACGGGGACGGTTTAGGGTCCAGGTGAGGGTACGACAACGCTTTAGGGGGAGCGTACGTGTGAGGGCGCGGGTTAGTGTCAGCGTACGGGTTAGGATTAGGGGACGGGTGAGGGTCAGGCTTCGGGGAAGGGTTAGGGTTAGGGTTCGGGCTAGGGTTAGGGTTAGGGGTCGGGGACGGTTTAGGGTCCAGGTGAGGGTACGACAACGCTTTAGGGGGAGCGTACGTGTGAGGGCGCGGGTTAGTGTCAGCGTACGGGTTAGGATTAGGGGACGGGTGAGGGTCAGGCGTCGGGGAAGGGTTAGGGTTAGGGTTCGGGCTAGGGTTAGGGTTAGGGGACGGGGATGGTTTAGGGTCCAGGTGAGGGTACGACAACGCTTTAGGAGGTGCGTACGTGTGAGGGAGCGGGTTAGTGTCAGCGTACGGGTTAGGATTAGGGGACGGGTGAGGGTCAGGCTTGGGGAAGGGTTAGGGATAGGGTTCGGGCAAGGGTTAGGGTTAGGGGACGGGGACGGTTTAGGGTCCAGGTGAGGGTACGACAACGCTTTAGGGGGAGCGTACGTGTGAGGGCGCGGGTTAGTGTCAGCGTACGGGTTAGGGTTAGGGGACGGGTGAGGGTCAGGCTTCGGGGAAGGGTTAGGGTTAGGGTTCGGGCTAGGGTTAGGGTTAGGGGACGGGGACGGTTTAGGGTCCAGGTGAGGGTACGACAACGCTTTAGGGGGAGCGTACGTGTGAGGGCGCGGGTTAGTGTCAGCGTACGGGTTAGGATTAGGGGACGGGTGAGGGTCAGGCTTCGGGGAAGGGTTAGTGTTAGGGTTCGGGCTAGGGTTAGGGTTAGGGGACGGGGACGGTTTAGGGTCCAGGTGAGGGTACGACAACGCTTTAGGGGGAGCGTACGTGTGAGGGCGCGGGTTAGTGTCAGCGAACGGGTTAGGATTAGGGGACGGGTGAGGGTCAGGCTTCGGGGAAGGGTTAGAGTTAGGGTTCGGGCTAGGGTTAGGGTTAGGGTTAGGGGACGGGGACGGTTTAGGGTCCAGGTGAGGGTACGACAATGCTTTAGGGGGAGCGTACGTGTGAGGGCGCGGGTTAGTGTCAACGTACGGGTTAGGATTAGGGGACGGGTGAGGGTCAGGCTTCGGGGAAGGGTTAGGGTTAGGGTTGGGGCTAGGGTTAGTGTTAGGGGACGGGGAAGGTTTAGGGTCCAGGTGAGGGTACGACAACGCTTTAGGGGGAGCGTACGTGTGAGGCCGCGGGTTAGTGTCAGCCTACGGGTTAGGATTAGGGGACGGGTGAGGGTCAGGCTTGGGGAAGGGTTAGGGTTAGGGTTCGGGCTAGGGTTAGGGTTAGGCGACGGGGACGGTTTAGGGTCCAGGTGAGGGTACGACAACGCTTTAGGGGGAGCGTACGTGTGAGGGCGCGGGTTAGTGTCAGCGTACGGGTTAGGATTAGGGGACGGGTGAGGGTCAGGCTTCGGGGAAGGGTTAGGGTTAGGGTTCGGTCTAGGGTTAGGGTTAGGGGACGGGGAAGGTTTAGGGTCCAGGTGAGGGTACGACAACGCTTTAGGGGGAGCGTACGTGTGAGGGCGCGGGTTAGTGTCAGCGTACGGGTTAGGATTAGGGGACGGGTGAGGGTCAGGCTTCGGGGAAGGGTTAGGGTTAGGGTTCGGGCTAGGGTTAGGGTTAGGGGACAGGGACGGTTTAGGGTCCAGGTGAGGGTACGACAACGCTTTAGGGGGAGCGTACGTGTGAGGGCGCGGGTTAGTGTCAGCGTACGGGTTAGGATTAGGGGACGGGTGAGGGTCAGGCTTCGGGGAAGGGTTAGGGTTAGGGTTCGGGCTAGGGTTAGGGTTAGGGGACGGGGACGGTTTAGGGTCCAGGTGAGGGTACGACAACGCTTTAGGGGGAGCGTACGTGTGAGGGCGCGGGTTAGTGTCAGCGTACGGGTTAGGATTAGGGGACGGGTGAGGGTCAGGCCTCGGGGAAGGGTTAGGGTTAGGGTTCGGGCTAGGGTTAGGGTTAGGGGACGGGGACGGTTTAGGGTCCAGGTGAGGGTACGACAACGCTTTAGGGGGAGCATACGTGTGAGGGCGCGGGTTAGTGTCAGCGTACGGGTTAGGATTAGGGGACGGGTGTGGGTCA